>NW_027094086.1:133493756-139081256 GCF_029207755.1 Chamaea fasciata | reverse complement strand
GGAACTGGGTGAGTGTGAGTGGGTGGATAAGCTCAGCCAAAACTGCAAGTACTCCTCTCCCTTACTTGAGAGACAAATGAGTCTAAACTGGTGAAAGTGGTGCAGGTTAAATTGTTTCATTTGGATACTGCTGGTTGCATTTTCCCTGAGTATTTTATGTTAACATTTTCTACTTGTTTGTGTGCATGCTTACTATGGGGGTAGTCAGAACTTCACCAGTGTTTTCCATGCGTGGGTCCTGGGCAGTGAGTGTGCCAGGCTTATTGGCGTTTTACTAGGACTGATACAGTTTGTTTTTGTAGAGAAGGTTGTCAAAGCAGGAGCGCTATCTTTTTTTTCAAAAGTTCTCAATAAGTAAGTAAAAAATCCAAGGGGGAAGAAATAGTTAGAATCTATTTATTAGGGAACTAATTTAGAGTAACTGATTTCTTCACCAGTAATGGGAGAGAGCCTGGACTGACAAGGGAGCAGCAACTGCACTGCTTGATCCGTGTGAGAAGGACGAGGCCAGGAACAGAAGTCAGCCTGCCGTTGTTCTGGGAGATGGCTCTGCACTGTCACAGATAAAGAGAGTTATTTTAGAGTAAGTACTAAGCTTCAGTAATCTACAGGAATGAGGCTCTAGGATAAGAATGTCCTAAGCAATTAGCGAGTGAGGCCTGTTAGTGCTGATCCAGGTCACACAGTTCAGTTCTGCAAAAAAATTAATTGCCAAATCACCCTGCTGCCGGAAGTGCAGCTGTGATGCAGGAGAGCAGCTCTGCCTTAGCCTGTTAGAGCTGTCCCAAAGGTCAGTGGGAAGGGGAAAGGGAAGGTTTGCTCCTACCAGAATCCTGCCTGTCTGCTGCTGAGCTGGGGTTGTGAGCTCTGCCTGTGGTGTTCCCCAGCACACAGCAGCCGGGCAGGCCCAGCCTGAGCCTGGCCATTAGGTGGTGTTCTAAAACAATGAGAAGAAAATGCTCGTTGAGATGTTTAGAGCAGCACTAGGAATTTGGCTGCAACTCTTCTGTGTAATGGCTATTTTTTCAGTAGGGATTAGGGAAGGCAAATATTCTAGCATTAACTCTTTTTTCTTCCCTATCTTGAATTGGATGTGCCACATCCTCATATGCATCATCGCCTGGCACATGTAACATCAAAACTACCCGCATCCTAAGTTCTGTTAAAACTTTATAGTCTTCTCTTCTTGTCCTTGTTTTAACTGGAGAATTACATCCTGAAGACACTGAAAGAGAGTGTAATTCTTTCCCAGTGTAGAGATCAGCCAGATCTGAGATTATTATGGTGGTCAAGGACACTAGGAGCAATTTCCATTCCAGTTTATAAATTGTGTGTTAATCCAAATCCAGGTAGTGCTTAGAACTGGTATATAGGAAGTGGTAGTAATGGGCAAGTTGTGAAGAAGCTAAATATCATGGAAGTGGTGCTTTGATGAAACTACCAAAGCCCTGTGTTACTGATTTATAACTAGTTTGGGATTTTTTTTCCTGCTTGTTAGTATAAACATTTTCAAATACTTGGATAGAGAAGTCATCTCTCCTAATCATATACCACTGATGTGTGACTTTCCGCCGGTAATAACAGGCAAGCAGTCTCCGATCTTGCTGGAGCCTGATTATAGCCATTTTTTTAAAAGGCATGTCCTTAAATCTAGACTAAGTGCTGATGAGAATAGTGTTTTCCTTACCTTTTTGGAACTGTGATTGCAGAGGTTTTTGTGGGCTATAGTTGCTCACCTTGTGGAGCCTTTGCTGTCAGTAGCTGAAAAGCGCTGTCAGTGTTGCAGAACTTGCAGCTGTTACTTATTGTCCACTAAAGGACTGCAATGATTAAGACGGGGTGGACACATGTTATTTTTCTCTGGATTCCACTGTGATTCCCATTTTCCTAATGTCTGTTCAAGCAATTCAGTCCTGTGTATGCAGACCTACCAGGCCCATCAGTGCTACCAGGCCTCCACTGATGACAGTGCTGAACCATAAACACAAATAATTTTAGTACCATTCAGCCAGAGATGATGCTCAGTGTGTCAGGTGTTCATTTTAAATCCCTCTCTCACTTTCTTAGCCTCTGCTGTAAAAGCAGCTCAGGATTTTTTATGGCAGAGTTGTCAGTGTTGTGACCAGCATTTTTTGGGTTCAGTAGAAGACAGGTTTGATGAGATGTGAGATGTTCACAACAATTCTCTTTCATCAATGCTGTTATCTCAGGACTTCAGGCATTATCGGCTAGTGGCATTGATACAGATAAAATTCTTTTCACTGCAGTTTGTAGACTTCCTATCCTTTCCTCTGTGGTTCTTCTGTGCATTGCCAGTGTAAATCAGTTTGCAGCTGTCAGAAATACTTGTCTAGTTGGTGTTTTCATGGTAGTTTGAAGCAGGAACTGAGACAGACAAACCAGATAGTAGGGGTGAGCATCATCCATGAGCTGATCCTCTGGGACAAAGCTGCTGTTCATGTCTCTTGCTTCTGGGAGATGGGACTTTAGGGATGTCCCAATAATTCTTACAATACTTGGGCTTTAAGAAGCTATAATTTTCTATATAATGTGTTTTTTGTAAAAGTGCTTGCAAAAAGAAAAAAAAAAAAGGCAAACCCATGGCATACAATATTTTATCAAAATGCAATAAAGTATTAAAAGCCCATAACTCCTTTTACAAGTGCTGGACCCAAAACTAAAAAAGCGCATTTTACTTACAGCAGCTCCCAGTAAAGAAAGCAGTAGATTAAAAGCCTGTGGCTAAAACAGAACAAAACCACATATTTTAACAGATTCTTTACAGGTCAGGTGCCAGTGTAGAGAAAATCACGAATGTATCAAGATTTTGGCATCCCGTCTCACAGTAACTTGTAACTAACTTGATGCTCAGCCGCTGTTCCTGAGCCACTGTGAGCACTTTCTGCTTGTGAGTACCTGCAGTGGCCACCTTCAGCCTCAGACACAAGGAGGGGCAGCAGTAACAATAGGTACAAATAGTACAGAAGAAATTTCCACTGAATCCAGTCTTAGATAACATTCCCATTTTCTTATTGCTTCCCAGAGAGGTATAGACTAATCCTGCTGTGCCCAGTTTGCCTGTCAGGCCAACAGACAGAGGCTGCCTTCAGGTTTCTGAAAAGCCCACAGCACACTTTGTACTGAGTGTTGTGGTTTAACTCCCTCAGCCCACACAGCCACTCACTTGCTTGCTCACCCCCCATGGTGGGATGAGGGGGAGAACTGGAAAAGTAAAAGTGAGAAAACTCTTGGATCAAGGTAAAGACAATTTAACAGGTAAAACACAAGCTGTACACACAAGCAAAGGAAAGTAAACCCAGGAATTCATTCACCACTTTCCCAGGGGCTGGCCAGCCATCTCCAGGACAGCAGGGCTCCATCACACCTAATGGTGACTTGGGATGACAATCACCATCACTCAGAATGTTTCCCCTTCTTCCCCCAGCTTTATACATTGACCATGACATGGTACGGCCTGGAATATCCCTTGGGTCAGGAGGGGGCAGCTGTCCCAGCTGTATCCCCTCCCAGCTCCTGGTGAGACACTGAGAGAAGCAGAAAAGGCCTTGACACTGCAGACCCTGCTCAGCAATAACAGAAACATCCCTTGTTATCAACACTGTTCTCAGCACAAAGCTGAAACACAGCCCTGGACTGGTTACTGTGAAGAAATTTCTCTCTACCCCAGCCAAAACCAGCACATTGAGACTCTGAAAGTTTCCTAGTGTGCCTTTGAGTGATCCTTTGTTCCCCTCAGGAATAACATGAATATTGTATGTTGGATTACTTATGGTCAGCTTTAAACAAGCTTTAAGATAAAGCAGTAGTTGCTTAGAATTTTAGGCTTGCAAAATGGAACAAATGCTGACCAGAGAAAGCAGCGTGCATCATCAGAAGTTTATTTACAGCTCCTCTAGGGCCGTGTCTGTCTTAGCTGAGTTGGCATCATGAGCCAATCCCACAGAAATCATCCTTGTACAGATTTGACCTGAAATCTTCCTGAATTTGGACTTTTCCTGGCTCTCCTTGCTGACTGCTGATGTCCCTCAGAGCAGCCATCATGGCCAGGCCAGGCCTTCTCCCTTCTCACCATCCTACCCTTGCACTGAGATATCACTAGATAAAGCAGGTGACTTTATGTTTTCCCTCCTGCCTGTTGCTTTTGACTTTTGTTGTTTCTTAATGCAATCTTGCTCTGGATTTCAGCTTAATTTCTAATTGGAAGTAGCTTGTATACAGCTCTATAGCTTGGCTGGCTGCAGTAAATAAGGCAAGAAGGCAGAAGGACTAATAAGACTGCTAAAATCAATCCTCTGTAAGAGTGTCAGGAAAGAGGGTTGTGAGCTCACAATCCTCAACAAACCAGTTTTTAGAAAGATTTCAGTCCAAGCACATCAGGTGGCAAGCCTAGGTCAGGAGCAGCCACAGCAGGTCTGACAGTGCCCGTTGGGCTAACTTGGCCTGCAGTGATGGGACACAAGTTGGGATGGAGATCTGCACTCATTTCCTGTGAGTTTATTCATGAGTAAAAGCTTTAATGTGCTTCTTTCCCAGGTAGCCTGTAGGCTCTGGGGCAGCTCTGGATCAGCTGCTGCCAGAGCAAACTGCATTCCAGTGCTCTGCACAGTGCAGCAGGTCCTGATGCACAGTGGCAGGACCAGAGGCACAAACTGAAACATGGGTGGCTCCCTCTGAACAGCAGGGAACACTTTTTCACTGAGGGTGACTAAGCACTGGCACAGGGTCTATTTAATTTCTTATTTTTGTAAAATCAGCAGCTGTGCTGGTTCCCAGCATGCCAGGAGCATAAAATAGCAGGATTTCATTCTGGATAGGTTCCAGTCTAGCTGCTGATTACCTTGCAAAAATCACTAATTCAGTCACATGCTCTTTGTTAGGGCTTGAACATCTAACTGAATGTTGGTGAATCCAGGCACTTTGTGGACAAGTTAATATTATCTAATTAGTATTGTCATGAACACCTGATGCTGCTCTGTAGCATTCAAAACTATGGTTTCATTTTCTGTAAGCAATTCTTATATAGCTAATGTAACATAGAGTTATTTTGTGCCACCAAAAAAAAAGTGTGTGAGCTGTACTAGAAAAGTAGAAGGAAATTATACCGAGGTGTTGCCTACATTGACATCATGCATGAATTTTACTTGCCATATATGACTAATTTCTTTGAAAATCAGCATATACATCTGAAAAATAATCTATGTCTTACAGTGAGTAAAGCTTAAGGTTAAAAATTAATTACTGTGAAAGCAGCATTCAAAGCTAGCTTATTTAGCATATATTTATTCAGAAATCAGGGCTCTTATGATGTTTTTATGGATTTTTTTGTGTGTGTTTTAGGTTAATCTTGGCCACAAACCCTCTCATAACAAACCTGGTTAACAGTTAAATACGATTTGAAGCCAGTGCAGAGTATAGATATACAGTTGCTGATACCAATCCTAATTTTGTCTCGTTCCAGAAAGGTCTTTACAACTTAAGGATTCCCTGTTCAAATACCCATTTTGCTAAACTGGGGGAGGAAGGTGATCCTGGTCCAAGGTCAGTGGGAGCAGAGACGTGCTGAGGTAAAGGGACAGGAGCAGCTGTTTGTCAGAGGAACGAGCCCCCGTCCCTGGGAACGGGATTTTTCTGCATTTGAATTCACTAAAACTGAAGTCAGAAGGAGCTTTCAGAAGCAAGGGCTGATTTGTGGAAGGATCAGAGAATCCTGTCCTTGGCCTGGGAGCTCTTGTTGGTCACGGAGACAAACTGTTAGACTGCAACTCCCTCTTAACTCTGCAGCTCACCTTTCAAATCAAATCACTTCATGTCAGAGTATCTCAGCATACAGAGGTCAAGGAGCCATGGTTCCCTTTGGAGAGTGTGCTCATAGCTGAGCTTCCAGAGGTTCTGAAGGCATCTCCCTTGCAGCCCATGTCCTCCCCTCTGAGCCACAGAGGTTGCCATATCCAGATAGGTTGTTTATAAACAAAACAGGCAACTGTCATCCTTTCTCCACTTTTTAATATTGTGATTGGTCTATGCAGAACATACAGCTTGCATAAATAAAGAACTGAAGTAAATGAGAGGTATAAATGGCAGGGAGGATCTTCAGCTGAAGGTATCACAAGATTTCCCTTTTCAGTGCTGGATTAGTTCCTCCCCTTTGCTACATCTTCCAGTGAAATGAATGCAGGAGTATTGCTCACTTGAGAACCATAACTGGTGTTAAAACCTGGAAACTGGTGTCAAAACTTAGGAAGTGCTCTGGGTTTCAAGCACTAAAGATCTTACAGATTTCACTAGGTGGATACGCTGTAATGAAGTCAGTTTTGATTTTCAAGAGTGAATTATACTGTAAAAGTAGAGTAGCAGTGAGATAGAAAATACTTAAATTGAAGCCACCCTCTCAGGAACACCAAACCCTTGGCTGGCCTTGACAGCTGTCATCCCCCTGTGTCTCAGTGCACAATCACTACATAAGAAATGGAGAATAAGTTTGAACTTGAAGATGAAAGCAACCCTTATTTACAGTTACACCCAGTGACCATTGTGCACAGGAAGTGTGTGATTATAAAAATACAGTTAGGACAAGTCTTACAAGTCTTCCCTACCTGACTGTAGCAAGACAAATACTGCCTTTGTTGGATTAGGTAAACTGCAGAAATCCTCCTGCAGTGATGCAGAGCCGACCATGACTTTGTAAAGTTTGTGCAGAGCTTTTACTTCTGGGGACAGAGTCCGGGTTTGGGGGGCTCTGAAGAGCCTCTTTAGATTCTTGAAAAGCATGGAATTTCAGAGAAGAATTTTCCTCTCAGTGCACTTTCAACTGGAACATGAGCAACATCTGTTTTTACACCAAATAGTTTTGACAGACAATATCTTACAGGATTAAAAAAAAAAAGTGTTCTGTTAGCAATCACTATTGTTCGAGCCACAGGGCTTGGTTTGCTCAAGTAAATGTATCTTATCCCATCACACTCCTGGGTATTCCCACACCAGGCTGACAGATGTGACACACAATCTATGGGAGTGCAGTTCTGGAGGCCAGGGTGGCTGTCCTGGCACTTCTCTCTTGACCCTGTATTCACGTGGTCTGAACGTCCACTCCCCATCCTGTTCCCTCTGCCCTGTCCCCACGGGTGCTGCTGGTGGCAATGGTGGCTCAGGCACTGCTCCACCTGCATGGCCATGGAAGGATAGGGGCTGAGGACAGGAGCCTACAAGCACAAGGTAAGGGTGAAGAGGACATGGCCTGAGCATCTGTAATGCCTTCATCACAGATGGATGTTCAGCTGCAGCCTGAGTTTATGGGCAGGTGATCCACCCCATGAGCAGCAGCTGCTGGTAAGCAGTGTTCCTTCTCTGCACTGAGCACAGGGCTCTGGCTTTGCTCTGACAACATCTCACACCAAATTTTGAAGCCTTGAGGCTACATTGCAGCAGAAGCTGGGAATTCAGAGCACAAAGTACTCGCTTCTTTTATATGAAAACGTTCCTACAGCCAACAAAAGGACAGGTCTGCATAAGACAAAAGTAGATCCATCGTGGGAGGCAGGACAGTATTAAATCATCTAAACTAGTGCAGAAGATATCATTTCAGAGTTTTTCAATCAATCTCACAGGCATCGAAGGAAAGGGCTGCAGTGAACTCCCCCATTTCTGTCCAGCACTTTTGTAGTGCATTCAGATTTTTCTAGTCCCTCCTGCAAAGGCAGCATACAGTTTTGCAATTCTTTTAAGTAGCATCAAGGACACTGTGTTCCAGTTCCGCATCCCTGATGTATCAATTTACTTGAGTGACTTGGAACTCTTACCTTGAAGCTGTGCACATAATGTTGACATTAAAAAAGAAAATGCTGCCAACATTTGTTGAAGTGCCAAAAAGAAAGTGCTCTGTTCAGGCTCACACCAACCACCTCATTGTTCCCATCCTATCTCACAGGATAATCAGAAAGTGCCTGGGCCATTCTCCACCCTTTCCTCATTTTCTCTGCAGGGAAGCATGAGATCAGCAGCTTTCTCCTTTTGTGCATTTTTGTCCTTTGCATGACTATTTGTTTTGATTTGTTATAATTTATTTTCTTAAATAGAAAAAAATCATGGGATATAATGCAGGGATTCCTGCAGCCCAGGGAAACTGTCTCTGGAGACCCTCTGTAACCAAGTCAACTCCCCAGAATTGTTCAGAGCACTTGAATGTTGGGTTTCTGCTCCAAATTTTACTATAGAAATTTCCTCCTGGCTGTAGAGGCAGCACAGGGGGATTAACCTGTCTGAGCTAAAGAAAGCCTTGGTGAACATCACTGTAGTGATTAGCAGATTTGTAATTGCTTATTTGGTGTCCCAGTATTTAGTGAGGTCTCTGGAAATAGGAGGTGTTAGTGATATAGAAATATTTACAAATAGCTCCCAGCTAGCCAGTAAGCAAAGACACAAGTCTATTAGTGCCAGGAAATAAATTCCTTGCTCCTAACATGTAAATATAAGAATCAAAAATAGCAACCAAAACTAAAAAATCAGCAAGATTTAAGAGATATGTTAGCAAAATAGGAAGCACACTTTGCATAATTATGTCATGAATTACTGCAACTAGTGGGACTCTTACCTCTTTTAGAGAGTTCGATCACCATGCCAAGCCAATTTATTTTAATCTGTGAAGTTTCTGGCAATGTCAGATGACAAACCATATTTAATTCCTCATTTAAATCAGGAATTACATCTGTACATTACAAACCCATGAGCACTAGCCATAAAAAAACCCAACCCTTGTTGGTGCAGAATTCTTTTTGGTAAAACTTCCTGTGCTTTATTCATATAAACTCTGGGTCTGTGTTATCACTCCCTTCCTTTCCCAGCTGTATAGCAAATGCCTTAAACTAAATGGGATAAGAGCTTCTGGCTACAAGCTATTTTACACTGTTCAAGGCGAGACAGGCCAACAAGAAAAGTGCCTGAAGTGAGGCCTGGGTAGCCACTCTTCTGGCAGCACAATGTGTACTTTTAACTACTGGCAGAATAACAAAATGAAAGAACTTGAGGTCAAATCAATCCCCAGCCATAAATACCAGGCATTGACCTTAACAACACCTCTGGTACATCTAATAGCAGAATTACATAGAAGGTGATATTTCCATTATGATTCATTTTCTCACCCTCAGAGGTACCTGTCATTGCTACCCTGTACTGCCTAGTTCCATGGATTCCTGTTATTTTTTATCTAACTTCCAACCATTTTCTGACGTTATTTTTCTTATTCTGTCAAAACTGTGAAGGAATATTAGCCAGCATATGCAGAGTAATCTGAAGAAATTATCAAAACTGACGAATTTCCAACTGTTGATCTTTTCATCTCTGCCAGATTCTGCTGTAGAGTTGCCTTTCATTCTCCCCATCTAATGCTGCTTCCTTCCCTCTCTGTGAGACAGCCACTCTCCTCAAAAGGATTCCAACAGAAAGGGAAGCAAGGCAAGCTTTCCGTGCACCCAGAGTTCCTGTGATGAGCAAGGTAGTTGTGTTCTCCACAGCAGTGCCCGGGACTCTGTGGGTTTAGTGGATTTTATTTGCATGCCATGAGGGATTACTGTAATCTTCAGGTACACAAAGCAGAGGTAATTCACCTTTTAATCCATATTTAGCAAAAGCCTTTCAACACACCTCTGTAGTGCAGCTGACTGTCTTTTGAGTACCAGATGCTATCATGGATAAAGAATAGGAGTTCTGGAACTATGGGAACACTGGAGTTTAGAGCCCAGGCATTCTGCATGGTACTGGTTTCTGTCTGTATGTTACTGCCCTGAGCTAGGAATGGTTCACAGTGCTGCAGACCAGCCCATTGTAAGTATAGATCCAGCTGTAAATTAAAACAGTTTAAAAAAAAAAAAAAAAAAAAAAAAAAAGAGAATGAGAATGAGAAGGAAAGAAGGAACAAATAAAAAAGCAAGGTGGGAGCAGGAGTCTGAAAGCAAAATGAGCTTCAAGCCCAAGGGGCTGAGGAGAGTCCCACAGGCATTCATCACCACCAGCCCAGCCTCAGCAGCAGGGAAAGGGGCCAAGATTTAGCACCCCCATCCCCCTCTTGCTGAAGACAGGGGATGAGCATGGATTGCTGGCAGCCCTATGGGAATATCAGCTCACACAGATGTGCAGGGTGATGCTGAGGATGTTCTCCTGCTCTGGATCAGCCCACAATTAACATGGCACAAAGGATGGTGCTTCCTGCTACACTTCTCCTGACTTCTGCTGCACCTCCATGGCTAAAGATGCAAAGCCCTTTGCCTCTTGTGGTGCAAGCAGGATTGGGTTTCTACACCTGAAAAACAGCTAATGTGAGAGGGCTCACCCATGACTCTCTAGCAAAGGAACTGCATTGTACAATAAAATGAAGTAGTTAAAAAAATGGGTATGACTTGAACATTTTAGAGCTACGCGCATCTAAATAATAGGAATTAATAATAGCAACACAGAAATGTTTAAAATCCTTTGTTCCTGTATTCACAGGTTAAGAACTTCTTGTAATTCTCAGTAATATCTGCAGTGTACTTTGGGAGGAAAAAACTTTTCTGACCTACCTTTCCCCTTCAGCTGTCATAGTCTTCAAGCCCCCTGGAACTGTAAATGTTCTTAGTCCTGAAAATTGTTCCATCACTGCTTTTAATTTGCCTCATCTGTTAGTGTGATGTTCTTGAATTACAGTTGAATAATTGGTCTCAGTACAGAGCATGGAAAACAGAATCTTAGGGAAAGTAAATTAATGCATCAACGACTGCAGGTACAGTTCACTAATGAAATTATGGACTAGAAGCTCATGTCCTTGTAGCAACCCTTAATCAGCAACATAAATGTTCATAGAGAACAAGGCATAATTCAGCTTTTTATTCAGCTGCATCTGTATCTTTGAAAAATCACTTCCAAAACTAATTCTTTTGACTGCTAAAGTGAAAGATAACTGAAAAAGCATTCAGAAAATGAGATACATTTTAAGTGTCAGATTGGGAAGACAATATTTAGTATTTCAAGCTCAGAGGGACATATATTGCTCTTACAGAAATCCATAGTTATTACATTAATTTGGTGAAGTTAAATCTAACCAGAAACTAGACATTTCCATACAAGTTATAGAAACAAACAAAAAAAATTAATGTAATATTAATATTAAATATATTTTAAGTTATTAAAGTAAAAAAGGAAAATGTACAGCACCAAAGATACAATAATCTCTGAGCTATTTTAACAAGTATGCTTTGCTTGGATGAAGGTTATATCTGTTATGGATCTGACGGTGATATACTGACCTGGCTGCAGGGTTTGTTTCCATTTAAGGGGAAGTTGAGACGATCTCTTCAGTGGGTCATCATAGACCCCACTGAAAAATTCAGGGCCCCTTTTATTCTCCCTTAAACCCCTTACAACACAAACACACTATGTTAGGAAGTGCTGCATTCCCTGGGTCCCAATGGAAAAGTTCCAGCTGAGCAGGGAGCAGCCCTAGTACCACCAGAAAGAGAAGGAAGGATTAACTCAGGGGCACAGGCAGTTTAGGTTCAGGCTGCAGTGGGTGCAGAGAAATCTGAACTTCTTGGAGGTAAAAGATAATTTCTCCACCACTGAATCAAAACCACTCTGGCCACTGTCCCCAAAACCAGTACTGTCATCAAAGCCTGTACTCCTCCAGTGCAATGTGGCTTTTACTGGAACTTCAAATGTGAATGCTTGCACTAATCTATCTGAGGAGCAGACCTTTGAAACTGTGGTTGTAAATAATTCTGGCAAGATTTAAAAGTGAATTTCACTGAATGTGTGATCTAAAATCTTAACAGTCTGATCCTAACTGATTTAATGAAAGTGAACAACTATTCTTAGGTAAAATTAATGCTGGGCAGGACATGAACACAAGGTTCAGGAAGCAGAACAAAATTTGCTGCCCAAGAAAGTGTTTAGTCTCCATAAAAGCCTGAGATGATGACATACAGACAAATGGACCAGGATCATGGCTTTTTGGCAATAGAAACTGGTTCACTAGGTTACCACTTTCTACAGACACCAACAACCAGCCAAATCCCAGCTTTGCAACATAAACTATCGTGGTCCAGTTTCTTGATACTGTGTTAGAAATCATGCTTTCCAAATTTGCCTTCTGGTTTAATAAGTTTCTGGGATAAAACAGCTTTTATCATCAAAGAAGTCAAGTCGAAAAAGGAATTTGTTTAATGTGTTTGATTACATAATTGAGGCTATGGATAAAACAGGATCAAATCACCTGAACAAATGCACTTCTATGTTCAATAGTATTCTCTAAGAACAAAGATGGCATCATCTTAAGAGTAATATTAGTTTTGAGATATGTACATATTTGAGATATGTATTTCATAAGGCTTGAAAGTTTTCATTCTGTTTATAATTGCACGGCTCAGTGTGATAAACCTTTCAAAGTGTGCTTGTGCACAGACATAGGAAACTAGCCACATCAAAAATCTGGACAGAGATAGTATAGCATAGATAAATCTGATGTTTGGCATCTGCTGGGGGTTCATAGCTTGTTTAATTCTTTAGATTAAGTAGTTTGTGGTTCATTGATGTCATCAGGAGAACAAAAAATGCCTGATTTAAAGCTCAAAGCATATGGCAATAGCTGTTGCTTTAGCCCAGGAGACTGCCGTACAGAGTTGGAATCTGTGGTGTGTTTTGGTATTTTTTCAGCAATATGATCAAAATGAATTTTAGAAGAAAAACCTTCTGAGTTTTGGTTGATTTAACATTTTCTTTGTGCTCCAGAGATAATCAGTATCATTTGTATCTTAGAAAGTAAGGCTCAGGAAGGGTAACCGTGTCCACAATCATCTATTCCATTCTTCATTTCCATAACCATCCTCCTTATTTGTAAGAGCTGTTAGAAATGCTTGTGCACGTTTGTGTGGGTGTGCACCAGCGCAGCCTTGCTGGCCAGGATAATCACTGTGCCCTGGTGTCACAGCTGGCCAGAGGGCAGGGTCCTTTCTGCAGAAGGCTTGTGTCACTCTCTGTGGGTTGGGAAAGGGGGGGGGGGGGGGGGGGGAGAAGATTGCCCAGGAAGAGGAGACGGATGTGGGTAAACACTCAGCAAACCTGGAGAATGAAAATTAGCAGCCTCCTTTGCAGTTTCCTTGGCGCCGGCTCTTCCTGCTGGAGCGCAGCCTTTGGCAGCCGCCGGGATAAGCAGTTTGTCTGATGCCTTGTCTTGGTGCTTTGGAGGAATGCCTGACTCTGGCTGCAGACACCATCAGATGCCATCAGCCAAACCCACTCTCAGGCTTTTTTATATCTCATATTTCCAACTGTTTGTCCTTGTTTCTCTCGTGGTGTATGGCTCACAGAGCTGCCCTCCCAAGCTGCTCACCAACCACTGAGTTTTATCCCACTGTTCCTTTAGATTTGGCCACTGCTCCTGGTTCTCTCTTGGCCTTCTGCTTTACCTCATTGTTTCTCTTGATATAGACAGCATTGATATAGTTGAGCTGTCTGGTTTGGAGACTTCAGAAGATTCAAAGGCATTGCAGGAGGGTAACAGGGGCTTGCCCTAAGAGCATTTGTCTGCTTACAGCACAGGTCAGAGCTCATCAAAGGACATCTTTTAGCTCTTTGGTAGCAAAAAAGTGCACAGTTTGTCTCTAATCAGGCCCTGACAGACACAGATCATCATAATCATTAAACCAATCACCACAACTGCAATTAATTTGGACCTCTGTAAGCAGACATGAGGTTTGGTGATACTATCTCAGTCCTGAAAAAATAATGTGCTTCAGTGCTCTGCATTGAAGGTTCAGCTTATAACAGAGCCAACACAGACATACCAGCTCCCTTTCACTTGGAATCTACATTTTCATTTCCCACCTCAGATTTAGCAGTACTAAAGTAATCCCGCACCTTTGCATCAGGAAGGTGTAGGAAACAAAAATTGTTTTATGTAAGTAAAGGCACCAAAAAGATGGGTGAGATGATACACTGAATCCAGCTATGTAATTATCTCCTTGCTCATGGTCTCAAAAAAAACCCCTTCCCTCAGAGTAAGTCAAGTGATGACAAACATTTCTCAGGGATTTACCACTTTCTTTCTTTCCCTGTAAACCAGGGTGACAAGATAATTATATGGAACACTCTATAGAAAAGTAGTAGATTCAGCAAAGATGCACAGAAAGAGGCAAGCAACAAGGCAAAGCAGCAAGGAAGATAACATGCACAAAACCTCTACTGGATATTGACATACTAGAAAACCAAATAATCTAATTGGAATTAGGAACAACTTTGCATAGAATGCAATGCTGAAATTGTAGCAAGAATTCTTGCTGAAATTGTAACAAGAACAGGAGAAACCTTGTGGACACTTGGGCATCTGACACTGTTACCTGTGATGATCCAGGGGCAGACCTGAAAGAACTCTTAGCAGCAAGAACAATTTAGTTGAAGGTGTTGAATGTCTTCATATACTGCTTTTTCTAACAGGATTCTACATTTCACCTGGAAGTTTTGGGGAGACATCTCATAATCTATCTTTCTATAATACATCCAGCTCTGCTAGATCAGCTGAACAAACAATTTTCAGTGATGAGATTATTCATATAAAAATACCATAAAAATTGCACTCACTGAAGTATGAAAACCTGTCAAGGCTTTGTGCCTTTTTAAATACTGAGTGTTTCAATAGAAAAAAAATATGTGATATCTGACCTCCCTTTCAGTTGCTATGGAGTTTTATGGATACTGGGAAAATTTACCTTCCACTTATGTTTGGTCTAATAGCCATTATAATGAAAATATTTGATTGAATGAGATGCAGAAGATAACCCAGCTGGTGACTTTCCCTCTCGTCAGGAACATTAAGCCCATTCCCTGAAATAAATTGCTGGTTCAGTTTCATTTGTCTGCTGGAGCTAAACAGCCTGTTACTGTAGGGTGGAAAAAGACAGATTCAGCAACAACCACAGAAACCTGGCCCAAAATAATTTGGCAGAGGTTATGCCTTGGGTTGGCAGAGTGCCTGGGAGTGAATTACATCCATGCCACTGGACTTAGTGGCCTTTCTCATATGGTCATTACTCTATGCTCCCAGTGACTTTGCATCTACCTCTATTTAGGTACTTATTTCCTCAAGTATCTTTGAAACACCAATACCATAACTATCAGAAGATTTCTAGTGATTATGTGCTTGGCACCCAGAAGTCTCATCTTTCTAACCTAGTTTGGCTTTTATGCCTCTCTTTGATAGTCATTTTGGATAAATTTTGCTGTTCTCTGTCCTTCCCACTACATTTCCAGGTACAGATTCCTATCAATTCATTGTGAACGTGGCTTTTTGGCCAACTCTCAGGCTTGAAAAAGCTTCAGTGAAAGTACAGCAAAGAGAATTCTACTCAGAAAAGTACAGAGATTAGGGGAAAGAATACCCAGAACAGAAGTCTGACTTTCTGCCAGGGAACTGACTTTGCACTGGCTGGCAATGGAGCTGCAGTCTGATAGCAGCTGTCACTGTGAGAAGAAAAGGACTGGCTATCATCAAGGATGTGCAGCAGGCCTTCCTGGGTCACCATTCCCTGTGTAGGGAATATCACAAGGGATGTCAGGACACTTCAGAGAGAGGAGCTGTCTCACCAGTCACAGCCAGCATTAAACTGGGTTGTTTTCAGTACTGGTGAAGCATCACAAGTGCCTTTTTTTTTTTTAGTTTAATCTTGAAAGCTTTTATTCAGGATATGGCAAATGGGATCATTGTGACCTCAGCTCGGCTCCATCTGCTGATAGAGACTTTATTTTTGGTCATAATGTCACAATTGCTTTAAATAATTGAGACTGAAAACCTCCAGGATGATTCCTGCAATGGAAATCATAATGTTTCCCATAGCATCCTGCTCTGAGACAATGTGTAGAAGGAAGTTGAAAACCTGAGCTCAGCCTGCAGGTAGGGAAGGGCTGTGCATGGAAACTCAGCTGCTGTCTGCAATGCAGGGCAAGTTCCTGAGCTGGCCCTGGGTTAGCTGGCCAGGTCCCCACTGTTTCTCAGCAGTAGATTTGTCCTGGCACAGCAGCTGCTCCGTGCTGTGGTGTGAGACACAGAGCAGTGTCAAGATCCTGAGGGCATGTGCTCAGGGAAGAGAAAAGCAGAGAGAGGAGGCAGGGCAGCACAGAGGTACAAAGCTTACAGGAACCAAACCAAGGACCTCTACATTTGCCTCCTGATTTAGTTAACTTAGAATCAACACATTACATTTTTGAAGGACATTTCTGACCACATACTTCTACTTCCTTATGCTGAACTCAAGTTATCAAAAAATTACGACTGGCTGAAAACAAATAAAACCCAGATTCATTGTGCCTTTCGGCTCTGAGCCAGTGGACTGTACATTCAGCAGGTTTTTCAAAGACTTGAGACGTGCTTCTACGCAGGAAAATCCCTGAAAGTGAAAATTCCCACACAACTGTCAGACTGCGGGGTTGGATGAAAAAACCTGATGTTGCAAATCTTGCTGTGGACTAGAGGCAGCTGAGAACACCCAACTGCAGGAACACAGGATTCCACCGAGTCTGGATTATTTTGCTTATTTGAGCTGTGGACAAGGATCACTACAGCCAATGTCTATCCCATCTCCATCTGCACACAATGTAACGTGTCTACTGTTACAAAGCTGTAATGGCTTTCTCTGTCAGTTTATAGGCAGGTTTCTTGAAAGACAGCTGATTTTGTCTTTTGAATAACAGCCAGCACTCACTAAAAGCACTGTACAAAGTTTTTTAGTGGCTTAGGATTCGCCTGTCCTGTTCCCAGTGCATGATGCCTCTGCCACTGATGGCAGAGCCACATGGGCAGTATCAGTAAGTTTCAATAGAAAAAGACTGAAGGGGCATAGATATTAAATCCACATCCCACTCTCGGAAATTATTTCTGCCTAGTGAAGCTGGAAATAATAGTTAGGAAGTGCATTGACAAAGAGGGCTTCACAGATGCTACTCATATTAAACATTTCAGTGGAGGAAACCTCACTCTGTAAAAGCCACTCATGCCCTAAGCAGCTTTTTTCAATGAGGAACCCCCACTGAAATTGCTGAAGAGGAAAAAACAGCCTTGGTTAAGGCAAGGCATGTATTTCGTTGGAAGTAATCCCAGATACATTGAAATTACTTGCAAATTTTGATTTATTTCAACAGGATGGGACCTTGGCCGCTTTTGATGTAGTGGAGATGAACTCCATGGGATGGCAAGTCATGTAACTGTTCACATGTTTTAGTGCAGGAATTCAAAGCAAGGCATTCCTCCTAATGAAGCACAGTCACTGTTCTGCTGTTCCCAGCCTCTTTACAGCCACAAGTTAGGCAGAAATCAGCTGCTGTCTGATCTCACATATTGTCTTTGGTGTCCAAGTTGTGTTACATGACCAAAGAACTCATGAGCAATTATAAATTAATACAGACACAAGTCAACACTAATCAAATGAGGTATATGTCAGTCTAAAAATATCTTAAATTTCAAAAATCCCAGGTGACTCTCCACAGTAACACATCTGGAAAGTTCAGTTTTTGCCCTCTCCAATGACAGCTCACAGAGCTGGATCCCAGTCCTTGGTCTAGTCACTTCCTAAGCAGAGGTCTTCACCTACCCCATGCCTTTCTGAAGCCAGCAGACCTCTGTACATGAATCAGCAACTGTCTTCTCATCCTCAACAGCAGAACTGAGCCAAAGCAAGAAAGCATGAAAGAAAGAAGGAAAGAAAACACCTCATTTCTGATAAATCAAATAAGCTAATCAAATATAGTGAGGAAAGGCCCTGCAGAAATGTATTTATAACACACAGGATGTCAAACAAATCAGTGACAGAGGGAGCATGACTTGAGCAAGTTAAGTGTCCAAATAATCCATCAGGCTTTGAGTTGGCAAGAATGCTACAGGACCAGATGTAGGCTGTGAATCAGCAGCTTTGGAATGCCAGCACAGAAAGAATGGCAAGAGAGATCCAAGGGGGGGACAGAGGCATGCAGAAACTGCTCCAAGACCATTTTAGCAAAGCACATGTTTCTAACATATATTTATGTCCCCATGATAGTAAAATAATGGCTCAAATGCTTACTAGCTTAGCTCCTTGAAGCATTAATTGATGTCAAAAATGCTTCCTGATATCTTGAACAGATGAAATCTACTGCTGACCAAGCACTAGGGCAAATTTTAAAATCAAAAATCTTGTTTTAGAAAGACCTATTTGCTGGAGAGTGGAAGTAAAATGTTGAATTACTGCAGCTTAGTTTCCAAAATCTGCATTCCATAGACTGACTTCTGTCTTGGCTGTCTCCAGAGCAGGCTGAAGAACAAGTGGAGGAGAGCTCTCCCATGCTTCTGGCAATGTGGTGCCAAGGGCAGGATTCCTTTCCCTGGGTGGGGATGAGAGACATTTGGCATGAGGGCATTTGTTCCCAGCTAACTTTGTCTGTTTGCTAAATGGCCTCAGGATAGATCTGGGTCCAGCAGGAGGGCTTGGCAGGTATCCCTACCCTCACCCTGCCCATTGCTCTCTCTCCTTGGCCATGGGGCATGCAGGATTATTGCACTACCCAGACTTCATTACTAAAGATCTTTTGGACTCTGAAAAGATACTTCACAGGTCAGTGAGAGTCTTTATACCATTTTCTTCTTGGCAGTATCTCTCCTTTCTTTACCCCTATGAGAGGTGAGCGATACCAAAACACTTTTTGTCCTCTTTGTTCCATTTAAACTCATAGTCCCTGTGACCTTCTAGAGAAAAATCAGGCTACATTCACTAGAGAAAGCAGATGAAGTGTCTGTTTCTAGGAACAGGAAAAGCACATGATACTGCTGGAAGAATTATCTTTATTTTCTTGAATTAAGCCATTCTTCAGGATATTTTGGAGGGGATAGAATATATCTATTTTACTTCAAATGTCTCTTGATTTTATGATTAATTTTTCTTTTCTTTCCTTTTTTATCTTGAATGGGAAAAAAGCAATTAAGTTCTAAAATTTTAACAATAACTTTTTCTCCAACTTTCAACCCAGGAAAAAACTTTAAAATAATTTCTCTATCAGCTGACTGACTGTGAGTATACCCCAGTCTGCTCAACGTACAAAGAGACCATTGTCAGTAGTCAGAAAACATCTCAGCACTTCAAACAGAAATCACATGAGAGGACCTTCCTGATGCCCAGATGGATCAGTTGGCAGGAGGAGGACTGATAGCTATGAGAACCCTACTTTGCATGTGTTTATAATTACCACACAGGCCACTTAGGATATTTTTATTCATTTTTTCTCGTGACTCTGCTGTTAGCAAACATCTTTATGGCTTCCATAATATACCCGAAGATGCTTCTTCCTTGAAATCCATTTCAGCATTACAAGGCAGGAATATTCCTGTCACCAAGGAAGAAAGATCTGTGTTCTTTCAATTAGAAATTAGTTCTAGCTTTGACTAGTTCCTCAAATTACTTTGATCTAGTCCAGAATAGCAATGCTGAGTTCTTTTCAGACAGCAGGTTATCAATACTTCTTTTTCTATGCTAGTGAATTCTCTGGATGTAATTTGGATGAAGACAGAGCAAGGAAAAAGAAAATGAACAAGGAAATATTAAGAGAATTTCTACTGTTCTGTTCAGCTTCTCAGGCAAAAAATCCCGTGCAAGATGGTAAAGCACTGGACCATGGGCTGCGGTCAGGAGGAGAACATTGTTTTCAGAGAACAATTGCAAAGCTCCTTTCCTTAGACTGGAGCTGTGCTGTGCTCTGGGGCATTTGAATCATTGACATTCCTTTCAGTCCCACTGTGCCCAAACTAAGACCTGGGGAAATGCAGTAACAGTGTCTGTGGGCCGTATCCGTCGCCGTAGCTGTATCCGTCGCCGTAGCTGCCTGTATAGAGAAGCAGCAGAAGCATTTCCCCCACTTCTAATGTATCTCAAACATATCTTGAAAAGACCACAGTTAGGATGAGAAATTTATGTCACTTTTGTGTTCAGGCTTCACTTGCTGCTGCCCAGGTTGCTGCCATGTGTGACAAAAGTGGCAGTTTGGCTTCTAAGGACACCTCTGTGCTGGGAACTGGCCCACAGCTCCTTGCAGAACTCCAAGAAAATACCTGGCAGCAATGTGCTGCTGCCAATGGGAGAATTAACCCAAACTGTTTGTTAGAAGCATAAATTATACTTCCCATTGCAAAGCACCTGGGCATTTAGAAATTTGGAAGTGTTTTTTTGTACAGTTTAAGCATGAAAGGAAGGTCCTCAAACAAGTGCAATTTTTGGTTTCAGTTACAGTAGGGTGAAACTTATCCTGGCCTTATAAAAAGGAAAGCTGGCTCCAGTTCAACACCTCTCCTTTGATAAAAAGCTTGAAATAATGTAAATAAAACTAAATAAATCAGAATTAAAAATGACCATGTATATGTCACATGAAGTGAACCTGCTGTGTCTGCTAAATACTTACAGGCAATATGCGATCAACTTTTGATCAACAAGTGATGACTTGTTTGAATAACACAGATATTTTGCTCTCCAAAGTAATAGGCAGAAAAGACAAAGTAAAACAAAACAAAATAATAATAATAATAAAAAAAAGACAAAGTAAAAATACCCAACCAGTTCTATGCCTAATGGCTTGTGTTTGCAGGTCAAATAAAGCAAAACTATTTGCAACCATTTCTGAAATGCTTATGGGTTTGGATACTATCTCACCTAGCAGAAAATCACTGAGAAATGTTGAATTTAAGAAAGATTTCATTAACAAAAGTGTGACACCTCAATAAATGGATTAAAATAAGTTGATCTGCATCTTGAACTAGAGTTCAGCAGTGTGGCTCTGTGTTTGATCCTTTGCCAGTTGTGCCACTGGGAATTTGTCTTTACACTTGTAACCCAGGCAGAGAAATGGCATGCAAGGGAGAAAAGTGCTGGAAAGGCTCATTAATGCCTCTGTAAATAGCAGTTCTTGCCTTGTAAAGGCACTGGGAATGCTTTTTTCATGAAGATTGGGTGAATACCCAAGCAGTCTCAACACTGATGGGCCTTGTATTGCTTTACAAACTTCATACAGACATACAAGGGAAGAGGAAAATGCATCTGCAAAGTATCTCAGCTGACCTGCAGGTAGACTTACACTACTAATTAACATTTTGATATTGAAAGGTTTCTTTACCTGCATCCCGAGGTAGCCACTGGCTAAAGTAAAAAGGCAGCTCTTGGGTTTACTGGTACAAAACAGAATGGATGCAGGGCACACAGAATGATTATGAGTTTGGCTGAGTCTACACATTCTTTCTCTTCCATTCCAAACCTGAATCACAGTATCAGAGATGACAATCATAATTTCACCTTGAGAAGCTAAAATACATGCCGTTAGAAAAGAAAAGAAAACAAAACAGTTTGTACATTCCAAATTGAATGAAATAATTTCCTTCACTGACTCATGGCAGTTTGTGCAGAATTGCCATGGTAGATTGTCAGACACCTGCCAATCAGCATATAGCCAGAACAATATAATACAGTCAGTTGTACAGACCTGATGCTTGTGACTTGAAATTATATGTCTTGCTAGAGCAAATGTTTCAAGTTTTGTCAGTGATACATTTGTTCTTCTGACAAAATAATTTAGCATTCTGTTAAAAAGAGTATTTTATTGTGGCAACCTCAGAAATAACAAAACATCTATGACACATCCATCGCATTCATTTGCGCAGTTGGAAGGCAAATCATCTGTCATCTGATTGATTATGTCTGTGACACAGAGCTCCATTAACGTTATTTGAAAATATAAGTTAGTGTAATGCAGTCAAGGAGTTTGAATTTTGGCAGTGTCATCATATGCCCGTAATGTTAAGAGATGATACTAATTAATCAATCATCAGTTTGACTCATCTAAAAACACCATGTGCCAAAGCAGAAAAAATTGAAAGGAAATCCATCCTATCGAAAGAATTCTTTTATCTTTTGATTTCAGTAAATAAAACTTCCATAGTCTTATTCATCAACTTTCTTTGATTCTTTAGGAAATCAAAAGCATTGCTGCAGGGTTAAAATTGGACAAAAAAAAATCATGGGGGACTACTGCATTTAGATGAATCAGACTGTGAGCACTTGCTTAGGGAGTCTGGAATAAGAATAGTAAACAATTTTCTATCTTCAAATCATGTATCTTGAATGATGTGAAATTCATCATTTTCACTTAGAACTCAGCCGTGAAAACACCCTCTTACTGGGAAAAAGGAACTTGAAAAGATGGCAGAAATTTTAAAAATATTGATATTGCCCTTCTATTTAAATTTAATTTTGATTCCATATGCTAAGAATTTTATGATTTGGTTCTAAATTATGAAATACTTTAAATTATAGTAAAGACCATTTTATAAGCTCTATTTTATGAAAATGAACTGTGTACTTAAAGACAAAGAAAAGAGCGAAAATACCCTCTAACATAAGATGTGGTGGCTTATTTTTTATGCAATTGTCTTTATTATCCCTTCCAAAAAAGCTGATCACTTTGTTAATCACATAAAACAGCATATAAATGAAAAGTGCATACTGTGCTCTGCCAATGGAAAGTCTGATCTTGATCATTGCATAGTTTCAATTAAATACTTATAATACACTGGCAGATCAATTTTTTTTAATGCTGTGTGGGCAGATAATTTCAGCACACTATTCTGTCCTTAGGGTTTGTTTCCACTCAATCTGACATGCATTCATTGATATTGATGTTTCTGTTCCCACCTGGTGGGGAAAGCACAGAGTAGCCCATTACTGGCAGGCTCGTTAGTCAATCTTTAAAGGATTCCATTTTGAATCTGATTGCTCTTTACTTTTCTTTCAAATATACCACAGGCACCTGTCAAATTTGTCTCTTTGACATAAAAGTAGAAGGTTTCTTTAAAATATTTAAAAATCTAGTTTCAGTCAGGCTTTTTTTCTTTTTTCTTTTTTCTTTTTTTTTGGAGAAAATGCAACAGTAGGGTGGTCAAAGCAATTGAGAACTCAGGCATGGGGAAGAGGGGATGTTCATGAATGCCAGAAGTGCAGTTATCCCAGAGTCATGGAATTGCCGAGGCTGGAAGCAAGCTCTGGAGAGGATCTAGTCCTGCCCACTGCTAATGCCCAGTGCCTTTCACTATGCACACTAATACCATTTGGTAGCTTCTCTCTGCTCATAACTCATGTCAGAGTCTAATCAGCCCTTTCAGAGAGCTAATGGCAGAGCTCTCACAGACAGTTCTTCGGTACAAAGTTTGAATCAATAATGTTTTAATGGATTCTATTTAATCTTTGCAATATACAGCGAACCAATCCAATTCTACGTCATTGGAATGCTTTCCTTCAAGTGAGTGCCATATACAGCCTCTGCTTTGGAAAAAACTGCTCTGAGGAGTGCACTAAATGTCTGCAGCACATCTGAGACTCTCATGTGATTAGGAATGTTGTTCTGGGACTGATGCATTGCTGTCATCAATATATTGCACATTGCTGAATATCTTATTGCAGTTTTCTGGAAGTCTATTTAAGGTGGGGCCAAATTTACATTTAAGGGTTCTGTGGGTAAATTCAAGCACCTGACTAAAATTACCCCACTTAGGAGTCCAGTTCAGTCTTCATCCTATCTAAGCTTTAGGCATCTAGGACCTGGATATCCAAAACTAGAGTTAGATCACTTGGGCTCTTTTACAGTCAATACAAGGTACAAGGGCCTCTCCAGAAGATGTTATCTGAGCTACCTTGCAGTGACATAAATCACCTTCTGGGATATTTAAATTTGTTCATAGACTACAAGAGGAGACTAGGAACACTAGACTATGTGCTAGCTTATAGATGCTGAAACAGGTTAGGTGACATCTCCTCTACGTTTTAACTGTTCTGGTTGTTTAAGACTCTAGAAATCCTCCTGCCCAAGGCAAGGTCAAAAAAAAAGAACACAACACCTCTCTGGCAGACAGAACTTCAGCTTTGCTTGGTCAGAATGGTGAAGAGACTTCCCTGGACACCAATCAGACTACAGAACATGAATATCAAGGTTCCTATATACTGTTTCCTTAGACAATCTGTTTTCCCTTGCAATTTCTTAAAAAAAAAAAAAAAGTTATTAGCACTAGACCAATGTTTCCACAGATAAAAGATTACTATTTTGGCTGTTTTTTCTTTGAAGGAGCAAAGTAATCTCAAAAAATTAATAATCAATTAACCAGTTGACAGCAACTTTAAAGTCTTTTTTATATGATTTTTGCCTCTTTTAATGTTGAACCTTGAGGAAAGATCAAAGCAATAAATATTGGTATTCTCACAGGAAGCCTGTCTGAAGCAAACCAAACCTTTGCTCCTTTTTCAGTGTTCTCATTAAATTACATAAATATCCTTGCTAGCAATGCAGTAAATTCTCTTGGCCATGTATAAAAAGGAACAGAATTCAGCTTATTACCTAAGACATAATTACCCTGTCTAGCAGGAATAAAAAAAAATTTTTAAAAAAAGCAAAATTACTTTTGTTGCTTGTGTGTGCAGATAAAATCCTTACAGAACAAAGAAATGGGTTTACTAAGTAAAAATCTGTCAGGTTCATGTATTTTTTTCCTCAGAGAAGAAATGCTCTTCAAAGTAAAAATCTTCTACACATCAGAACACACTGGTATGAGCACTCTGCTGTACTTTCATTAATGCACACGAGATTTTCTGAAAGAATTTCCTCTATAATCTTGTATATCTCATAAAACCTTCAGTGATTTTAATGACAACTTATATCACATTGGACTTTTTAGTTAACTCTAACATGATGTGACCAACATGCCAGTACTTGATTTTTTTTTTAAAAGACAAGTCATGCTGCTCAGCTGGGAAGTACAAGAAAGGCAATGCCTGTCTCTCAGTGAAAGAGCTGTGCCACTACCTACATCTAGATACAAAGAAGAGAAAGGAAAAATATACTTTGCACTTGAAGCCAAAATCAGCTCTTGTGGCATATTCAAAATCCACAAAATGCTCAGTAGGGATTTCTGGAGAAATCTTTAATTTGTCCAAGAAGAAGAGCCCTAAGCAGGTCAGAGGCACAACCAACAGCCTTCCAAGCATACAATCACTGCTTGTTATTCTCTGGGTTCAGGTCTCAGCACAGTCTAGAACCTAGTACCAGGGGATTGAAAAAGACTACTTAGGTCACTCAACGATGTCCCAGGCAATCCAAGAACAACTGCAACAGATATTTAGTCTTAAAAGATCCATACAACTGCTCCATGGACAGCCCCATACCTCAGCTTGAATGCTATTCCTGATTCCCTGTAGGCCTGAGACTCAAAGAAAAAGGAGTAAAGCGGTACATCTGGGGTACCTTGAGAAGAAAACAGGAGTGGTCATTTCCAAACACGCTTATAGCGGTAAGAATTGGAAGTAAATTGACCAAAAGATCCTAAGATGCTCCAAGAACTCCTAACACCAGAAACAACAGCAGTGCCTCTCACTGAGCACTCAGTCCAGGACCCACTTGACTGCCAGAGCTAAGAACAGAAGTCCTGTAACGGGAGGCTACAGCATTGCAAACACACAGAATCTCCTCTCTAACATGCATTTGGGTACCAGCCCTACCAATGAATTGAAACAAAAGAGCACTGATCTCAAGATTTAATTTTAACACCCCAGTCACTCTTATCTTGTTTTGGGATCCCCAGCTATAAACTTATCAACCTCCATCTTAAAACACTTTTGAGTTTCTTTTAACAATGTACCATTGTTGTCTACCTTTTCCCAGGGAAAGCTAGCCTTGGGGAATACAACAGGAATGTGATGCTTTTTTTTTTTTTTTTAAATTTAAACAGCATGAACTTCTGTGTTAACCCTTACATCATTCTGCTAGATATTATACACTAAAATAATACTGACCACTGTTGTTCACTGTAGACAAGACTGTACCTTGGAGCAATGGAAGTAAGGCTGATATATCTGTAATCAGTGTGATCTGTAATCCTTAGACAGAAAGGACAGCTGTTCCAGATAATCAATTCATGCATAAAACACTGCTACAATTGAATTCATGAGTCCTAGATTAAATGCAGAACACATACAAGCTTAATTTTTTTCAAGACATACTAGGTACCCACTTAAGCTACTGTGACCCATGAGATGTTGATAATATTTAAGAGGGAGGCTTCTCAGAAACAGTGACAGGATTAAAGATGTATTCCTCCCTCTTCCATTTTTAAACCAATTTGGGGAATTATATCTGCTCTGATACTTGATCATCAATTTTATTAACAGTGAGAAATTTATATATGATTTTAATATCACACATAAAATAATAATAGTACATTTACAAAGTAAATAAATACAAATTATATTCTTTTCAATAATTAAAAATACACATAATAATAGAAGTGGAAATTTTCTGCACTAAAATTACTTCACCACATTGTTAATGTGGTCAATGATATCTCTGAAAACAGGAGGAGTTAAACTGTTGGAAATGGAAAACACCAATATTATTGACCTGTAAGTAGAAAGGGAGATTATGTTGATGAGGCTTAGAATTAACAGGTAAACAAAGATGAAATTCTATAACAGAAAAATAGAAGGGCCTCTTCCAAAGGAAAACACTTGAAAAAGGACTCTGATATCCATAAAGATAGTTGTTTCAAGGCTGCAAACTCTGACCAGCGTCAGGTACAACACAAACTGGGCCACAGCATACAAGGACCACTGATGTTTCACACTACAAGTTTGCCATTAACTAAATTAATTTCAAATAATTTTCACTTTAGAAAATATTCTGGAGAATTTTCAAGTCTATCTATAAAATTATTTTACAAGTTATTCTAAAAGTACTTCACTGATAATGAGGTCCATGTGCAGTAACCATTCTGTAGAGCCGTGACTGGGTAGAGGGCTGGTGGATGAGGCAAGGAGAACTTAAGGACACACAAGGCTTCAAATCTACAGTGTCCTTTACAAGCTTCTACAGGCTGATCTGCCAAATTGCAACCAATGAACCACATGCTAAAGCTTCAGCTGCCTCACTCTAAGCTCCCAACCCTCTTCTTACATCCTAGCCCTCACAAACTCTTCAAGGTAAACCTTCAATCCCACATCACTGAACCGGATTCAAGGAATGCAGTGATCTGTCACCCTTGTGTGCTTTCTGTTAAATGCTTGGCCAGAGCAAAGGGCACAAAGAAAATTTTAGTTTTACTCACTAAGTTCCACCTATTGCAAGGGGCACTGCTTTCTATTTTAACAGACATAAACCTTACTGAAAAGTTTATTATGAATTCTTCCCTTTTAGCTGGTGACAAAAGACTAAGGCTTTTGGGGGGCTACAAAAATGAAGATTACACCAATGGAGGAATCCATTTCCTTATTTTTCTATCCAAGTACAAGCCCTCTCTTCAGAGCTGTAACCAAGGAAGGAAGTGTTCTTTGCCAGGAATGATGATACTATTGTTTTTGAAAGAGATGCATATGGACAAATAGAATACAATTATTCAAGAGGCGTGGGAACCACAAAGGCAATTTCAGTTTCACTATTCCATTTTTTCTCTGTATTTCTGGCAATGCCTTAAAATTTTCTACAAACAATCAGGAAAACAACAAGGCCATTGATGTCTATGGAAAAAGAAGAACTCAATGTACCATAGTCAGAAGGATTAATGGCTTTTAAGATGAACCCATGTTTTCTTAATATCAGAAATAAAGAGGTTTCATAAATTGTTCTCACTGTTCTTTTGTCTTTGACCATACTATTCACCATTTTGGTAGGCATCATGACAGAAATCATTCTTCCAGGTTATTTAATAGCTAGGGTGATGCAGTAGAAAGCATTGCTGCAACTCTGGGAGACAAACTGTACCCTATGCTCAACATCAAAGAAAAGATAACAGGAAATCATGAGCAGAGACAGGGATAGACAAAAAAAAAGAGCAACAAAGTCATACAAATCATGAAACACAAAACAAATGATCTTTAATGTCATGAAGGTACTTGAGAAAAAGAGAATTATATATGTAGGGGCAAGAAAGGTTTTATTAGTAGTCATACTTTTTAAAAATTGCTTGAGATGCCTGATGGACATTGGGGAAGCAACAAACATATCACTGAAAACCATAACAGGGCAAGATAGACAGGGCAGAGCTGTATTAAAGCTGAAGAGTGACCATCTTCATGAATGAAATAGGTATGAGACAGAAGTTAACTTAGGGTGAGAAAAGCTCTTTAGATGTTGCCAAAAAAAGTGATTAGTACCTGTCTCATCCCTTACCGGACTTTCTTTCCTTTACTCAGCCACTCCTTAGTGTGCTGAATCAGCACTTTAGCACCAAAGCTACTGAATAACCACTAAGAACTGCTACTTTCCCACATACTAAATCCATGTTGCAAGAGCTGGCAAACTTCCAGAGTAGAAAGAAAAAAAAAAAAAGAAAAAAAGAGAAAGAGATTTTTACTAAACGGCTTGAGAATCTGGTGTAACCTCCCTACTGTTTCCTGTGGACAGCATGGTAAATAAGCTTGATGAAAATGTGAGAAAACAGCACGAATTGCACTATGACACACATGTGCATGCAAGCACACACTTCCCCACGCCCCCTCACTCCCTCCACCTAGGGCAGCACACATCCATTTATGGGAGGATTGGAAGTCAGGATGGTGAGTCTGTGTGAGGTCAGCAGGAACTTCACAGGAAAGGTTGATTTTTGAGGTGCAATTGCCCCACCCTCCCACCCCTCATGAATGGTGTGTTTACCATTGCCAGAGAAGTTTCTTCATCATGCAACCTGAAAAAGCACTTTCAGCCTGGCAGTTTTGAACTGAATTCCGAAAGTCAGCTCTGTTCTGCCTATCTCAAGTACTGTCACCAATGATAAATGTCAGAACTGAGAAAATTCTGTTGATAAAAGAACTAAAAAAAAGGTTAGATTCTTCTCTTCCAACATTATTTCTGCAAAGCTTTAAAGTAGAGATTCATAAAATATAATTTTGCCAAGAGATTTTAGACATGAATTTGAGTATAAGCATTTCAAATTTGCTGAGTAAAAAACTCTGTACGGTCATCTTTTTCAACACAATTAGCCCTACATAATAAATATGGATTTTAGTCACTTTGTGCGTGTGTGGGTGTGTGTGTGTGGGGGGTGTGTATGTAATGACTGTGAAAAACACATTTTACTTCAGCAGTCACAGCCTCTGATGTTTGATTTTTTTTGAGGCATGAATTGGACAAAAAGATCTAGCCAGGTATAATTTTTCAGAACAATATCAGTGGGAGACAAACCCCATTTATCTTAAACTGATTCTGACTTTCACTCTCACTGGCTAATAGAAGCATGACAAGCTTGGGTAGTTAGCTGCAAGAATTAAGAAACAAGAAGAAAGGTAAGATGGGACCTCTGTTCAAGCAGGCTTTTAAGGTCCTCCCCCAAGAAATAAATAAGGCCTTCCCAAATATTGCTGTCTTTTGAGTTTTACATTTTAAAGAAACATATTAAGAGAAGGGGGTTTAACTGCTACATTTAGAAGTTTTTTATTCCTTTGATACTTTTAAATTCAAATTCAGAAAACAGAATTTAGATTTTTTTTTTGCAAGTGCTCAATAAAATACCCTTAATGACAGTGGAGGAAAAAGTGTCTGAGAAAACTCCATCAAAAGCCTTTTTTCAATCACTGAAAATAAGATCTTGCTGAAATACCTGCACAATCTCAAGACAGTAACTTTCAGGAAAAAAAAAAAGACCTAGGGGCCTTGGGTATGTTTTTCCACACTCAAGATGGGACATTGCATATCATTTCTGACACCCTTATAGTCAGCTATATAAGATCACTGGACAGACCCTGATCTCCTTGGAAGTACATGGGATAAGTGACTAATGGATTTTGATAGATAATACCTGTCATATAGATTTATGGTCATAAAATACGTAGCTTGACATTTCTTTATCATTCAACCTACTTTTTGTCCTCCTCTTTCTCCAAGTTTAGGGTCTGAAGGGCTGCAAATTAGCTATGATCTAACTCAAATTATATTAGAGTGGTGGGGGCTTTTTAGCACATAAAAGCACTTACATTAATAAAGCAAGATTATCTATAGACCATACCAATGAGGAGATGTGACTGGCATTTTACAATCAAGAATAGATCCAAAGATCATGCATCCTTTAAAGTTCACAATGTAACTTGTGCTCCCTAAATTTTTGTTTGCCATTTAAAAGTTGAGAAAAAAAGCAAGGCTGCATTTTGAAGAAATGAGCAAGGCTTCAGTTTCAAATGTAGAATTTTTATTCATAATTTTACTGCCTCCAGGCAAGGTTATCAGGATATACTACTTCAGAAGAAAAACACTGCAGTGAAGAGAAGGAGAAAACAAAATTGAGAACAAACAGGTGGAAAAAAGAGGAGCAAATCCAAAATGGAATCAAAGAAAAGTGTTGCATTCAGAATACACTGGTATTACATAGTTAAAGCTGACTTTCATTTCACATTTCAGGTAAGGCTGTAGTAGCTGCTTCCGGTGAAATGGTGGTTTCCCCACCAGCTAAGTATGTAACAGAATGATCACCTCAGTGGGATTTCTTGCCATTTCTGTATGCAACCTGAGGTGCAAAGCAATGATGTTTGGCCACCAGTGGTTTGAAATCAGGTTATTGTGAGACCACCACTCCTGTCAATACCAGATTTTTACAAGTGGATCAGCCAAGAACAATTTTATGTTCTTGAGCCCTTTGGAAGCTAATTTTGCAAAGCTTTTTCAGTGCATAATTCCTTTGTACTTTAAAAAGCTTGGAAATTTCTCTCTATTTCTATATATTGCTGTATTATACTACTGGCATGAATTTTGTTCTGCAGCACCTGAGCCAGCTCTCTTCTGGAGTACCTCAATAACCCACACAGACACTCTCATGGTCACACTTTGCCCCTGCCCTTCCACTAACAAAGCCTATGGCAGCTATAGCTTGGTGTCCCTCTGAGTGTGCAAAGCTTCACTTGCTTGTTCCATATCTCTTTGCTGGCAGTAGAAAATGAGGGGTTGTAAATCCCATTCCTGATGCTGAAAGAGCTCCTGCAGAAATCACAAGCCCTTTTCCATGGTTCTTCCGCGTTCCCAAACTTCTGTTTTCTGCTTTGCCTCTTCTATCCCAAGTACCTTTTCCATTTCCTTCTGTAAATAAAGCATCTTCTTCCTGAATTCAAGGCAGTCCTGCTCCTTGCCTTCAGCTCTGGCTCCTGGATCAAACAGACAGACTGAAAAAGCAAAGGTTGCTAAACCCCCATTGCCAAGACACAGAGCGAGATCATTTGTTCAATGATTCACACACAAGCACAGACAGCAGCGGGCATGGGCTGGGGGTTTTAGCTCCAATAAAAGATTCTGCAGGACTCTAAAGAATATGTTAATATGAGGTTTTTCCCCCAATGTCAGCCTTCAGTGGTTTTTGACAATCAAAAGCAGATCCCTACAGAAGACTCCCTGCCAAATTTCAGTCTTTAGGTTGTCTTTTATAATACCCACATGAAAGGATTCTAAGAGTTTTCCTTTAGCAAAGATAGAGAAAACAAGGCATTTATAATTGAAATTTAAAAATAAATATCAATTTTTGCACAACTATAAAAAATTTGCCTCAGGCAGGCACCCAGCAAGCTAAGATACAATCCAGTGGACAGTTTAGTAAGGTTTATAAACGATGAAAAGCAACTGAGAATAGAGATTTACAACAGGATGTTTCAGACAACATATGCTGGATGCTTTCAATGGTTAAGAATACAAACAAGGTCCAAAAGTGTGTTTCTACTTCAAAGAGAATTGAAGTCAATGCTTTAGGTAGTGAGAAGATAGATTTTTTTGCATGAATTTGCACAAATTAGCTGAAATAAACATCTAAAATGTGATATTATTCCCAGAGCTTGCTTTTGCTTTTAATGAGTCTATCGCTATCAGAATATTAAATATGATCTTGCTGATTAGGAACAAATTAGAGGGTTTTCAGGTTTTATGCATTTCCAGCTAAAAAGTGAAATAAAACTGATTTTTTAATTAATTACATTTTTTTCCGAGAAGAAGTTACTATGCGTCAGCAGAAGAACTCTCAACACGTTTCATCCTTCTAGCTCACATAAAATCCAAAACTTGATTCGGACAGGAGATATATTCCATATCATTTTTTTTGCTGGAATGAAAAGAAGTTTTAGTGTTTTGCAACAAGATAAGAGCTTCAAATGATCTAGTTGGACTCCAGCAGTACCTTAGGCCATTGAACTTCATCCACCAACCTTCTAATCTCAATAAATCAGTTACTGACTTCTCAGGATGAGTTGATCAGACACAGTCTCCTAGTAAAGAGACTTAAAATATATTTATATTATTTAAAATATATTTGCACAAGCTGTTTGAACCATAACACTTTGTTAATTTTAATTACACTGTTCCAGTGTCAGGCGACGTTGCTAGACTTCATAAGTCATCTTAATAGCCTTTATTTACAGAGTGTGCTACAAGGAACAAAGAATTTTGATTGAGGTACACTATATCTGGCGGATTAATCGCTCTTTTGTCCTGCAAACTGACTTGCAAATTTGGAATAAATTTGACCTGGAATGCACCTCAAATTCTCAGAAGTCATGTCATATATTTTCCTAGCACACTGCAAATTAAAATGAGAAGAGTACTTGTGTTTGCATTAGGTACACTGAATGTCAACAAGTGCTGTCAACTGATGAATCTCAGAATTTAATTCTTGAAAGGGCAGGAGGAAGCAGTTTTAATTTGCTTCTCCACAAACACCTGGTTTAAAGATTTATTTAAATATGTAATGTTCTTTTAAAACCAAATCAAGATCACTTCTGCTCTGCTGGAACAATTTTGATGGTTAATTACATCACTATCCCGATATAGCTTCCCTGTAAGGCTTTGGTTTGCCAATTCCCTTTGCTTAACATGTTTTTACTGTTGGGAAAGACTGAAGATCTAAAAGAGCCATAAATCATAAAAAGAATTTGTAGGGGTTTATTGCACAGATCATAAAGGGAAAGAAACATGATTAGTGAACTAGCAACACAGATTCCTGACATAAATTACTTTAATAAAACATATTGGTCTTTACTGAGAAACTGTAGCCAAATTTATTGTTAGCTGCACGGGGCACACCAGGCTTAAACACCAAACAGAACTGTTCACTTTTTCTGACAACTGATATATAATTTTTTTCTCATTACAATATGTTACTTTCAAACAGAGTCTCTTATCCTGAGTGTCAAAAAAATGCATGCTACAGACATTACATAACAACACAGAAAACAGCAAATATATTCTCAATAGGCAAAGAAAGCACATTCTGATATTGCCACAAAATCGGAAACTTTCCAGGATGTTTTGTCTCTGCCCTGTTCTTGTGAGACCACATCTTTAAACACAAGTCCTCAAGGCTGCTCTTCTGACACATCTTGGCGCCAGTAGAGATAACACAGTGCCCTCTTTGAGCACACGGCTTTGTTGTGTCAGCCTTTAAGTAGGTCATGCCAAGGAGCGGTTGCTATTTTGAACAACAGATCAGAGAAGAGAAACTTCATGACAGAGTCCCTGACAGGGATCTGGGAGCACACGTGTGGTTCAGCAGAGCTCTTTTACCAAGGGCTCCCACAGCTGGGATGGGACACCATCAACCAGTTCTCCTATGAGCTCAGACAGAACCAACCGCATCAGAGTGGCCAGTTCTTACTACAGAGTTCACACATGCTGACATTTTTTTGTTTCAACATACCTAAAATGAGTAATTACCTACTCATGTGTCTGTGTTGTCTTTGTGGAGTGCCTGCTCTGTCAAACATTCAACAAGTAAGCAAGGCCAAGCACCTATTTTCTTGAGAATCATGTAATTATGAGGTTTCTTCTTTGAAATGTTCTTACATCAGGCATTACATGTGAGTAAATGTGGTTAAAGCTACATCTCCTTTGCTTATGGATAATAAGAACCAGAAGTTTCTTCAATACATTAGGGTAAAGGATGTTCAGCAGGTGAAACGTACTTCTGTAAGTAATAATCACATAGTTGTTTATTATGCAGCTAAAATTTCTTTTTCCTTATGTACAAAAGAAAATTAATTGAAAAAGCAGTAAATAATTCACACTCCTTTCATAAAAGTAATAACTTTCTGTCACAAGAAATCTCTGAGGATCCAAATCCTGCAGCTGCATAAGAACATTCCTAGCCATAAGCTTGTGAATAATCCCAGAGATAGATGAGATAGAAGCATTAATACATCTTGCTGCTTGAGATACAATGTAATAATTTCTAAAATAGCATCCAACTAAAACAGGTTTTCTGACATGTAAAACCTAATAACAATTATGTTTAAAACATTTTACTGAAAACTGTAGACAGATGTCGGTGTATATCTCATATGCTAGATGTTGTGGACTAGCACTGCACCTTCTACAGACTGAGCCTGTATCTTGTTTTTTCCAGACAGCTATTTCCACATGTGCTCATAGGTGTGGACATGTCATTGTTGCTGCCCTGCATAAGACGGCACAGTCCTGCCACATTTTTAATCACAGTGGAAAAATAAACTTGTTACAACATGAACACAGTTTAGAAGACTTAGCTTACCTCATAAGATAAACTAGGCACAGAAATATTTTTTGCATTACTCTGTGAAAAGAACCTAAAAATGCAACTAGATTATTAGGTTATTCTTCTGTCGTGTGGAGCAGTTTTGAAGTGTTTGGCTTGCACACCTATTTGAAGTAAAAACACATCACTGAAGTCCCTAAACTGAGAAGTCTTAAAAAAGGGGGATGCCTCATTACAGACGGTCCTTGTTAAAATTCACAGTAGGTCCCCCCTCTTTTATGATGAAAAATGAGGACTTTTAAGGGAAGCTCACTGCTCTTCTGAGTCATTCTGGCCTACTAAAATACACTAACTAAAGAGAAAGGCTCCCTAAATATTTTCAGGGTTTATTATTATTATTATTATTATTATTATTATTATTATTATTATTATTATTATTATTATCTTCAAGGCTATTTGAAAAATTTCCAGTACAAATCATGATTTCTGTCAGGAAACTGATTGAACTCAGCCAAGCTGTGAGTTTGTACTTTGTTCCAATCTGAAAGTTCATGCCTGGATATAAGAGGCACAGTTGTAAAAATGTGAGACTCTTGGGGCTCTCTATCAGAATGGTTTACCTGATGTTTTTTCTCTAGATACAGTCCCTAAGTTTTGTTCAACTAGATTTAGAGCACCTGTAATAAATATATAAACAAAACTTGCAATAAATTAAGCTTTAAAAATTTGCTGTCCAGATTTTCCTTTTTTTTTTTCTTCATTTGGGATGAATAGGTGGTGAGAGTTTCCATCCCGGGGCGACACCATGAGCTGTGGGCTGCGTGTGCTCTGATCCCACTCGCTGGGTTCCAGCTCCAGGATGCACGCAGGCAATGAGGCACACTGGCATCTCCCTGCCATCTCTGAACAACTCACAGATGTGAATTTTCCCCCTTTTAGCTAGCCGAGGAAAAGAAATGTAAACAAACAAACTAAAAACCCCAAATATCTTAGGCTCCTATCTCAACATCTGCTTTAAGCCTTTACTTCACACTTGGCTCCTCAGTTTTGTCACACATACAGTGCTGTCCCCAGCACTGCCATGCCCGGCGTCCTGCTGGTGACACTTCTCCGACACCAGCTGCCAGCGGAGCTGAGGTGACAGAGGAGATCGGTGCCTGACGCTCCTCACCAGGGTGGGCAGCGAGGCCTCATCCCTGCCGCCCTTGGCCAATAACCTGCCTGAGGGAGCTGGGGGTGTTTGGCCTGGAGAAAAGGAGGCTCAGGGGTGATTTTATCGCTCTCTGCAACTGCCTGTAAGGAGGCTGTAGCCAGGTGGAGGTCGGCCTCTTTTCCCAGACAACCAGCGACAGGGCAAGAGGTCTTAGCCTTAAGGTGGCCCGAGAGAGGTTCAGGTTGGACAGTAGAAAGAATTTCTTCACAGAGATGGTTATTAGACACTGGAATGGACTGCTCGGGGAAGCCGTGGTGGCTGTCCCAGGATGTGTTTAAGGAGAGACTGGATGTGGCATTTAGTTGACATGATGGTGTTTGGTCATATGTTGTACTCGATGACCTCAGGACTGTTCCAACCTAACTGATTCTGTGATTCTGTGTGGATGATGTCAGGTTGCCCAGGAACGTAGAAGAGTCACCATCCCTGGAGATGTTTAAGAGGCATCCGGATCTGGCACTGGGTAATATGGTTTAGTGCTTTAGGGGCCACAGGGATAGTGGTGGGTTGACGGTTGGACTTGATGATCTTAAGGGTCTCTTCCAACCGCGATGATTCCATGATTCTATAATTCCGTGATTCTTTAACTCTACGATTCTACGGTCCCAAGATCCCAGGTGAGGCACAACACGAGCGACCGCGGCGGGCAGCGCCATAGCACCCCACCCGCCTGAGGCGGCCCCGCCCCCTCAGCGCCCCCGGCGGCCCCGCGGGCAGCGCCCCCGCCCGCCTGAGGGCGTTGCCGCGTCTGCGCACAGGGTGGGGTTGGGGGCGGGGCGGACGCTGCGGCGGGTGACGTCACCCGCCCGCCCTACCGGCGGGGCGGGGCGGGAGCCGCGGCCGCAGCCGCCATGGCCGGTGCCATGTTGGGGAGGAAGTGAGAGCGGGAGGCGGCGGCGGCGGCCAGGAAGGAGCCCTTCCCTTTTCCCTCCTGCCGGGGCGAGCGCGGGTTTCCCGGCCACGGCGGCTTGCGAGACCCCCGGCGCGGGCGGTGCGGCGGTGGCAGCTGGCGGCGGCGGAGCTGAGCGCCCCGGAGGCGGCGGTGGCCTAAGATGGCGGACCCGGCGGAGTGTAACATCAAAGTGATGTGTCGCTTCAGGCCCCTCAACGAGTCCGAAGTGGCCCGAGGCGACAAGTACATCGCTAAGTTCCAGGGCGAAGACACTGTCGTCATCGCGGTGAGGGGCCGCCCCGGGCGGGAGAGGCGGGAAGCGCCGCCGGGGAGGGAGGGAGGGAGGGGGTGTCAGGGGTCGGCGGGGTCAGACGCCGCGGGGATGGGCGCGCTGTGAGGCGGGAGGGCTCGGGAGCGCCCGCGGGCGGGGACGCCTTGGGAAGGGGAGCGGCCTCCTTGGAGACCGAGGGAAAGGGGGCAGGGACAGCTGCGGACGGGGTGGGCTGGTCTGGGTATGGGCACGGCGGGGCAAGGGGCGGGAGGCGGTGGGGGCAGAGGGGCGTGCGCCTGTGGGGACAGGGCGGGGGGGGCAGGTCGGGAGACCTTTGACAAAGGCTCCAGCGAAAGGCCCAAGGGCCGAAGTGCGGGGTGAGGGCGAGTCCCGCAGTGCATCTGCCGGCCGGGCGCTCCCAGCGCCGTCCGGCCGTGCTGTGTGACTGCTAAATACGCGCTCGAAATGCTCGCGTGGGAGCTGCCGCCCCATAATTGTCTGCGGAGAGTTTTGGGGAAGAAGTGCGGAACGGCAGTGCAGGCTCCAGAGAACTAGTGCTCAAGATCTGTACATCAGTCTTCAGCTGACGACTTCTTTTTGTTGTTGTTACATCAGAATAAACAGACCGTTTGCCTTACTACATGTTCGTAAATGTATTTTAACTGAAGTCACCTTGCATGTATAAGGCCTGTTAAAAACCAATGTGGATGTTGCAGGGGGAAAAATAATCCTTCCCTTTTTCTTCAGTGGATCATACTTAGCTACAAAGTGGAGCTGGAATATAAAAATAAAGTACAGTAGTTTATTGCCTGGTTTCGTTGGTCTTGTAGAAACACACTTTAGCCCTAATATTTGTTTTATTTTTGTTAACTTTTGTGTTTTCTTGTAAATATATTTCTTGAGAGATTGCTGATTCTTGCTGAAAGTAACTTAGATGTCAGTTATCTGTCTAAAAATTTGAGGGGGGTTATGTTTTGTTTTTTGAGGCTACCAATAATAGTGTTCTTGCATAGTATCTGAAGTTGCAGGAGGCAGTTTAATAAAATAATTTTTTAAGAGGAGTTACTATACATTAGTGCTTTAGTCCGTTAATATTCAGCTGAACTTGTCAGTACAATACGGAATCCCATGAGTCTGGAGTGACAAGAACAATAGCATGCTTGTGAAATGAGGTAATTTGGGCTTATTTCAGCTGGCAAGTTACTGTCTTGGAGTGCATCACTTCTTCCTGAGGTGGTACAGGTAAACTTGGAGTACGGAACCAATCCTGGAAAGTGGAAAATTTAACTAGAGTGAATAATCTTACTTTCATCAGTGAATACCTGTTCACTGTGACAGTGCATAGTCTCTCTATAATCCACAGTTCAGTGTAGAAACCTTTATGAGTTCTAACTTAAAAAAATTAATTTTCTAAATTTTCTTTCAATTTCTTTTTTTAACCCTAGTATAACTGAAAGCTTATCTTTTTAAAATACTCCTTAAGTACACTTTAAAATTATCTAAAATGCAGATGGTGCTGAGGTGGTTCTGTATCTCAGTAGAACAGTTTGATGGTGTGCTCCTGAGGGATCATGTCCGGCTTTCTGCTCAGGATCGATGTTTAGTGTTGCCACCTGTACCTTGGTGATTTCTGCGTGGTAAAAATCACAGCAGATTTCCCAGTTGTCCTGGATCCAGGACTTGCCATATCTGACTTAGGGGGAAAAGCCCCCCATATTATTAAATTGGATAGCAGTGACAGTATTTCCGTCTTGTTTCACAAAATTTGAATAAAGGTTTGATACTCCCTGATTTTGTCTTTGTAATGGTGGTTTTAGGACATGATTAATATCCTCAAAATTATGACTTGAATCTCTAAAACTGTTGACAATAACTTGTGTTTGGTGGTTTTGTTTTTAATAGCTTGACTGAGTTTTTAGAAGTTTAGGGACCCTCTAAGCTGAGCCTGTAGCCAGGCACGAATTGCCCAAGGGAGAATAAAAGAAGCGGTGCTCATGAAACAGTGTCTAAAAGGCTTCCTCCTTAAGCTGTGTTTGGTTACTTCACCTCTTGGGTTTCTGTCCTTGTTGGTGCCTGTCACCTGTGCTGCCTGTTGAGCAGTAATTGAGCCACTTTCGGCTTTTTATAGCTGCTTTCCTCAGCTGCTTGAAGGACTTGCACCTCCTGTGGGCACCTGGCTGGGTGCTGGAGCAGTGGAGGCGGCATTAACAATGCTCGGGAGTGGCCGGTGATGCTCGGTGGGGGGTGAAGAGCTGATCCCTGACTGCAGATTTGACTCCTCTGGAGGAAAGTGGGGAGTAAAATCAGTGACTGTAACAAAACCCTTCTCCTGCCTTGACTCCTCTGTCATCTCTGAGCTAGGTATCTTCCCGTCTCTTCCTAGCTCCCATGTAATTAATGTCATTGTTGTCTTTCTGGACAAGTGAGTCATTTTGATGTGTGTTAGATAAAATAATAGTTTTATCTGCTGCTAGTGTCTAACAGCAGTTTGAGGAGACATAAAGTGTTGGTCTGCTTTAAAGAGCAGACTCTGAAATAAAGTATTTTCTTTCCACAGGATGAAACTTTTTAACTAGTAAAGAGCTTTTAATTTTTTAATTACAGGTGGCTTCTTTCCATCTTAATAGTCTATTAATTATTTTTTCCTAATGGCTTCTCCTGTTAATTAAATATAAAGATTTTGTTAGATGATGGGATGACTCATTATATGACTTTGTGTTCAACATGAGAAATGTACCTGTATGTGAAAATTGATAGCAATTAGCTTGTGGATTTCAGGCTTTTGAGTAAGATAGAACAGGGAGGAAGAGCAGCTTGATACGGGATTATGTCCTTTGTTTTATCAAATATAAAATGACTTGCAACTGAGTAGCTTTATAGTTCTGCAAAATGTATCTATACATCTTCTTTAAAACCTTTCTGTACATTGTCTTGTTAATCTTTAAACTACCCAAAAGATCCATTGCTGAATACAGTGACACTCAGAGGTTTGGAACTGAAGCCTGAACCAAAAGCAGCACTCCCCCGTGGCTGAAGTGGTCAGGCCTTGTGGGTGTGCACAGAAATAGGCAGTATGCCTCTGCTGTCCAAATGGTTTTTAGTAACCATCTTTCTCTAGTCCTTATTTGTATGGCTTTTAGGAAAGAATCATGTCTACTTGTCTGTATTTTTGTATTCTTTTAAGTACTATTTTAATTTAGTGAAACATGTACCCCTGTGATCTAGGGGAGAGCTTGAGACATTTGGCTTGCTTTTTCATTATCTTTTAAACTAGTGTTGGATTGTAAATGAGACAAGGCTAGGTTAGAAAGTTGTTGGAATCAGGAAATGAAGGTCACTTGCTACTGCTGCAGCTTTTAGGGGTAGGTTTTTCAAAAGAAAAATGCTGAAGGCTGTACTGGACTGTATAAATTCAAGGAGTGAGATGCATTCTTAAAGTAACTTTATTATTATTTGCTAATGTGAAAAAAGCAGTATTTAATTACAGACACAAAAAAAAGGCATCAGGTCTGCAGTGGAACTTTAAATATGAGTCAGGAGTTGAAGTCTGTCACTGAAATAATACTAATCTTCTGGTATTACTCGCTATTTCTTTTTCTTTATTCCATTAAATGTTGAGCAACAAAGGTGTTTTTCAGGGTGACAGTGGTGTGATGTTTTAACAGAAGGGAAATACTCTGGTTTACAGGAATCTGTAAAGGGAAAGCTTTTCTCCCTGGCTGCAGTGCCACTTGCCTAGAAACACCTTGCTCATATTTGCTGGGGTTTTGTTCTGAAATTCAGTGATTGTTCTTATAAACGGCAGTGCTTGCCTTTCTCTTTAGGAGAACATTTCTACAAAGTAAAATTTGGCTGAAACATTTGTTCAAAAGATACTCTGTTTCCATTCTGGAAATTGAGTTTCTAGTCACAGTGTTTTAAATCACATGTTTTAGTCATTCTATAGCAATAAATAACTGCTGTAAAAGTTCATACTTGCAGTATTTGCACAGAAATAAGAAAAAGAGGACAGAAAGAGTTCTGAGATTCACCCCCTGTTCTGTGCATGGGGCTAAGACAAGAAGAAAACCCTCTTTTTTATCCTAAAACTAAATTTATAGCTGTGCCTTTTCACTCATTGGCAGTGTTGGGCTTGATTAGGTGTGTCAAAGCAGCAATACCTTAGCTAAGTAATAGGAAGAAGTGAGTCAGGTATCTGACATAATACTTTGCAGAAATGATTGCATTTTGGATTATTCTTTTAACATATTTTGTGCTGGTGGGAAGAACATTCTTTAATATAGATGCAGATCCTAAAGGCAAAGTAAGCCCATTATGTACTACTTTAACCTTTCACCAAGAATAGACTAAGCATTGGTAGGTACTGTAGCTCTGTTTTAACTGTCCATTCTAGAAAAAGAACTCTAAAGAGCTTCTGGATGTTTTGTGGTAGAAAAATGTGCCACTGATTTTTCAAGTGAGTTTTCACTGCTGACTGCTTCAGGTATCACTGCATAAAAAGTGAGGTCAACTCAGTTGATCTTATGAATGACCAACTCTACTTTATGGAAAGTTGCAATAGTAATATGGGTTTTTTTAAAATTACATCTATGGAGATAACCTTAAGTATTTCTTGGACTTCTGGTGTAAGTTTTCAGTGTAGTTGTGATTGCAGATTTTTCTGTAGTCCTCACTGGACATATTGATAAAAAAACTTTTCCACAGAAACTCACATGTTGTCCAAATTTTATATAATTTAGATTGGTTGAGTATCCTTTTTTATATTGGCTAACTAGTCTTTAAGTTAGCTATGGAACTGTACTTCAACATCCCTTCATTAAGATTCAGTTTAACTACCGCTAAATCATGTTGGCAGCTGCACCTTTCTGAAGGCTATGAGAGCACTTGGGAAGTTTTGCTGTGAGACCACATCCCTTCAAGTACAAGGCAACTGCAGGAGCTGAAGTTGCCTTCTGGTTGACTACAGACGAAAGAAATGCTAGGCAAGGAACTAAAAGATTCTGAGAGAGGAAGTCAGAAGTTCTGCTTGTTTGCTTGGTACTTTGTGTCTTGCTTATAAGACCATATGTATTAAATTTTTAATAGACTTTGAGCACCAGTTTCTGAAAATTTCTGGAGTTTGTCAAAGCAGGCTCATACTGTGTTAGTGACACTGCTGCTGTTAGGGACAGCACACAGTAATGCTGCTTGGGCCTTTTGTGTCTTCAGTTCATCAGTAGATCTGATTGTTTACTACTTGGGGAAGAAAAGGCATCTGGTGCAGAAAAAATATCTGACACTTTAATCTTTCTTGATTAATCTCTTCAAGGTAATGGGGAGACTTTCTAGGGCATGGTAATCTGTGTAATACTGTTTTAGCTTTGTTTACTGCAGAAAGTAGACTGTAGAGAGAAGTGATAAGACAAAGCATTGTAGATTCAAAGATGTGAAACCATACTGAGTGGGAGTAATTTGCATTCTTAAAACATAATTATCCTGGAACCTGCTTGGCTAAACCTTGATTAGATACTGATTCAGTGATGATGGAGCAGGGACATGCCACTAATGGATTTTCATAGGTGTAAGAAAAAAATGAGGACATGTAAGCAAATATTCCACTTTCCATCTGGAAAGGATGGAGAAGTGACAAGTTACAACAGAACTCCATGTGAGGATTTTCTTGGCCAAAATTAAGTTTTGTATATTGGTAGCAATTGTTAACTTGAGGGAAATTGAAATTGGTCATGTGCTTAGCAGCTTTCACTGTATAAATAAACAAAATCAATTAAAGGCAGTACTGCCCAAGTGAAGGCCTTGCAACTTAATTTTCTGTTCCACAATGGAATTATTTCAGTGCATATTAATATGCACTTGAGCACGAGACAGAGCTGATTAATGTTTTGTGATGTAGCTGACTTGCAGCATGTAGCGTAGCTGATTGATATCTGTGAAATTTGAAGCTTTTTGAAACTACAGCTGCTAGTGAGAAAGATGGTGTCATCTTTTCTACAGGAGCTTCCTTTTTGTGTAATGTATTCTCAGTCTTCATTTTCTAACCTCAGGGTTACTTGTTAGTTGTCTCCCTCTTGGTGTATCTAATGGCCTCAATTCCACCTGTAGAACACAGGAATTTGAGGTGTCTTTGAAGCTGAAATGAGTAATGGAGAAGGGTGGTGTTTTCCCTGCTGTGTTCTGACAAACTTCAGCCCCTTAGGGACAGTTTCTGCCTACTGAGTCTTGTGGTTTCTTGAACATATTTATACAGTGAACACTGTAATTATTTTTCCAAGAGGGCGCTCATCCACCTGATTTCAAGGCCTCAGATAAATGTGATTAGTCTCAAAAAGCTTTGTTTGCTATGGTGCTAGATATTATTAAAAGACAAATGGAAGGTGAGGCCAGGGAAGGGAAATGTGGGTGTCTGTTTCTTTGCCAGAGAGGCAAGTCCAGAATATCCTTGTGGGAGGATAGTAATTAAATTTAGGCAGAATGGAGCACTTAACAGTTTCAGGGAGTTTAACAATGTTAACTGACCTAGGTTCGTTGTAAACTTTGTCCATGTGCTTGACTACCTACAAAATCAAGCTCTGAAAGTGCTACAAAAATTTGAGCTTTGTAAGATGAGCATGATCATGTATATCCTAATGGATTGTCAGCTGCTTAGAGCTGTTAGGAAAATCTCTTCTCTAAAACAAAGCAATATTCAGCATTCCCCTCAAAACTGCCACATCTTCCTTATGTAGTCTTTTCCAAAATGTGTCTTGTGAAAGCTTCCCTTCCCCATGATTGCTTTTTCTTCTGCTTGGGGAGCTTTATTTTAAGGATATCTTATATGGCACAATAGTTTATGTTGAATGTTTCTTTTTGGTTGGATTTTTTCAAGAAATACTATCAAGATAGATAACTCTGTGTTGTGGGGTGTATGTTTTTAATAATTCAAGTTTACCAGAGTAAGCCTACTACCAGGGTAGATGAGAATAAGGGGCTCTCAGATGTACAGACCAGCCATTGGCTTCCCTTGTACATCAAGTAACTTGGGGTCATGTGGCAGAGTAGTTTTGCAGAACTGTGTAGATAACACTTTGAAACCAAAAATATTTAATTCAAGGCATTCCTCATAAGCAAGCGTGTGAAGATTTAGGCAACACTGTTTAAGCTGATTTCCTTGGTACAGTCTTCAAGTGCTTAAAATAGAAGATTGGGCTGAGACAGTGTAGAATACTTGTAAACTATTAACAAACACCTTCCAGTTCCACTTCCAGCGTTTTGGATAACTCTTCTATTTTGTTTTTTTCTTTTTTTTACAGTCCAAGCCATATATATTTGACCGTGTATTCCAGTCAAACACATCACAAGAACAAGTATACAATGACTGTGCTAAAAAGATTGTCAAAGGTAAGGTGGAAGAGCAAATTTACCATAAGAAAATCTCATATTCCTGTGGATTTCAGTGTTGAAACCTAATACTTCTATTGCTGCCTTTTATCTTCGGAATGTTTAATAAGTGCCAGCATGGATTGTAGCACCATACAGTAGTATGTAGTTCACCTAATAAACTATGTCAATGCTTAACCTGCTGTTTCAGTTGATTGCAACATTTGGTAACATTTACCTGTTACATTTTAAGGTTTTTTTTTTTTTACAGTTCTCTGCAATGTTAATTTAAAACAATTTGTCAGAAATTAATCATAATGACTGTTACTAATAAGTTTGAGGAGTGTCATCTACCCTCCCATGTCCCCCTAAATTTACTGGTGAAAAACATCATACAGAAGCTCGTTTGGAGGAATGCAAGAGGAAATAAAAGTTGTGAAATCTGAGTTATTGCTGTGCATGCCAGGGTGTACAGTTTCTCCAAAACTGAATTCTCAGATTTGGCCTAGTAAGTTTTTGTAGTAAGCAATCAGCTAGTTCCCTGAAAATAAAATTGATTCGTTTCTTGAGGGCATCAGTAAGTTCTAATTGACCCAACTTTCAAAATGGCTTTACAAAGCCTTGTCAGAAATCCCTGAAATGCCAACTGTTAGTGACAACAGAATATTGGGTAAACATACCAATATTTCATCCTTAGAAAAGTAAATTGCTGTGGCAAATTCATGCTGCTGCAATTATTTAAAGCTTTAATGAGTTAAATAATAATCAGGTTCAAGTCAGAAGTTGCCTTCTTGAAAACTGAATTTGGCTAAGGATTGTAATGCTGCCCCTTTTCTCCATGTAAAACTCTGAGCTATGTGTGACATTTCTCAACTGTGCTGCATCAAGTGGCAAATGAGCTCTAGTGGTGGGACAAATGGGTTTATGAGTATGGTGGAGTGGCAAAGACCTCTCCATTTGGAGTATCTTCTTGTGCTTGTTTTTGGAAAATGAAAGTTTACTTGCAGGATGTGATTCTACAGTAACTTACATATAAATAAGCCAAGCCACCAGCCCCTCACCCCTCAATCTAAAACTTTGCTTGGTTTATTCATAATTTGAAATAGAAGCTTATGGCCTAAAAGTAAGATGCTTGACACTTAGGGCATTGCTCGTTCTCATCACAATTGGATAATTAAACTTTCCTGAAGGCAGAAAGTATGATGGTGTTCTTCTCATGTTTGGTTTCTTCTGAGATATCAAAGACCTTCTGTTCAGCCTGGCAGTTGTATCGATTTCCTTTTTGTTCCTAACTGTGAAGTCTTGATTTTTCTGGTTGAAGGAACAGGTGCTTCTAATCAGCCAACTTCTAAGACAGTCAGTGATGGCAAAATGCATTAAAAGGTGGAGGGAGAACTCCCTCCCTTCCTCCCTCCCCCCCTAACTCTAACACAAGGTTCCCAAACATTGAGTGATTTAACTTGCAGGACATTTTAGGACCTGCCTGCTTGCATGAAGGAAATGAACACTAATGAAAATACTCTTTCCCTTTAGATGTACTTGAGGGATACAATGGTACAATATTTGCTTATGGGCAAACATCATCTGGAAAGACACACACTATGGAAGTAAGGAATGCTAAAATAATTTTCTCTTACTGTCACGTCTTTTCATCACTGTAGTCTCTGCTTTGTAGAAGTAAGATGTGTGCTTGTTTTCTTCTTGCGACATTTTGTTGCTGCTTTTTTTTTTTAGAACTAAGAATGGCAATTAGTGTGGGGCTTTTTCACCCTCAGTAGCAGGATGAGAAACACAAGAATATCAGTAGCATTTTCACTTGTAGTAGTTTGGGAGAGTTCTTAGGCTGTTCTTTTCACTTTTGGGATTTCTGGGGCTAAATGAATAGTTCACTTTACTTCATAGAGTAAGTGCATCATACTTGTCAGCATTTTGTCTGTCAACCTGAACCAGATGTTCTGTGTTTGAATACTGTTTGTAATGCTGGATTGAGTATGAATTGTTTGTTGTGTCTTTTTCTGTTAAGGGAAAGCTTCATGACCCAGATGGAATGGGCATTATTCCAAGAATAGTGCAAGACATTTTTAATTATATTTACTCCATGGATGAGAATCTTGAGTTTCATATTAAGGTAAAACTTCTCCTTGTTTTTACTATAATCTGTATTAAAACTTGAAGGTACTCTGTGGGTAAATGGATATTCTGTATCTGTTTCAAATGCCTGTAACTTGGAAACCTGATAACCTGAGTTATTACTGAAGTAACTGATTTTTCCTAAACAAGAATTATGTTAACACTTTGATTTTGTTCCATTGAACATTGATGAAAACTGTGCTGATAACCTGTGGCAGTGCTGATAGTGATTGAAACTTCTGATCAAAACAGTTTCTTCTTAAAGGTGTATTTTAGTTCAGCCTTAAGAACTTGAGCTGGATGTAGTGTTATGTGGGAGGTCACAGTAATCATGCTGAATCCTTGTGATCAAGAAGCACAGCATTTTTGCCTTCTGATGTATCTCTTTTCCTCTTCTTACTTCTAGGTGTCATATTTTGAAATATACTTGGATAAAATAAGGGACCTTTTGGATGGTAAGACTTTTTTTTGTATTGAACATATAAATTATTCTGGAGGAACATATTAAAAAAACCCCATATGTTACTTAGGTATTCATTATGCTAATAACCTTTGCATGATAAAGGTACATCATAATGGGAAAGCATGGAGCTCAACTATATGATATTACTAAAGTTGCAGTGGTGATGCTTTCTTTTATGTTAAGATTTTGTCAAGTGTTTCTGAGAGGTAACATTAATGACTCGGGTGTGCATTGTACACAGTGCTTTCATTCAATTTTGCCTTAGATTTGGAATGTTTTCTCTTCCAGTTTCAAAGACCAATCTTTCTGTTCATGAGGACAAAAATAGAGTTCCCTATGTAAAGGTGAGCATCAGTCTGATGTATTTTCAGCTTGCACTCTAGTGTGCCCCACTCACTTGTGCCTTGTTGATGTGGCATTATTTTTTCACGACCCCCCCTTTTTTTCCAAAGGGTTGCACAGAGCGTTTTGTATGTAGTCCAGAAGAAGTTATGGATACCATAGATGAAGGAAAATCAAATCGTCACGTAGCAGTTACAAGTAAGTATCATTTTCTGTTTCCTCTAAGTGCTTTATCTATTTGCTTCTGGTACACCTTGAAAAAGGAGGGAAGGCACAAGTAGTGAGTTAAATCCTCCAGGTTTTTGAATGGGTCTGGCATAAGCAGTTTCAGTATGTCTTTCAGGAACAAGTATTTCAGTTCATTTCTGGTTAGATCATGCTTCTTAGATTGAAAGGAGGAAGGAAATCATCAGTGAGGAACTACACATCACTGGAGAAAAAGGTGTCGTTCTGCTTTAGGATTGTGCAAAATCGCAGTTTGTGGAATTTGTTTCAATTAATGCAGAAATCTGTAAGTGTGGCTTGTCCACAGTTTGATTATTCTGTTGCATATTCTAAGAGCAGCTGATCAGAATTCAGGCCTGCTGCAGATGTAAACGGCATCCCAAGATCCCAAGGCTTTTGGCTGTAGCATGCAACTGAGTTGCAAGGAGCCGTGTCATAGGTCTCCAAATTCCCACAAGAACCAGGATGTGGAATTGACAGAGGGGTTAGAGAAGACAAGAGAAGGTGTAGGTGCATGGAAAGTAAGACTTGAGTTCTTAGCAACTGTGGTGATTGTCAGAAGTCTCAGAGCCAGTTTGAGGATGTTTCACGATCTTCCTGTGCTTAGCTCTTTATTCAGGAAGAGAGATTATACAGTCCTTAAGAAAATATAAGTGTTTTCTTCTAATTTCTTCAGTTAAGGATCAAAAATAAAAGTATATTCCTTTCAAGGAATGTTTCTGTCTTGCAGTCTTGCTTCATTGCTCCTAAATAAGAAGGTTCAAGTGGGGACCGCACTAAGGAAATTTGGATAGAATATTATTTTGTGTTCTTTGCTTCTTTACCAGCAATAAGCAGGTACTTCTAGAACTGTGAGAGATTTATAGTTAAAAGGAAGAAGAAATGGGCAGATGTTCTCATTCAGATTCCAGTCTGGTTAAATTTTGTTACTGGATTCAAGTAATACTTTAAATTCAATAAGTCTTGTTTTTTCTTAATGTTTCATAGCAGAGGGGGCAGTACAAGACAGGGATGAAAGGCTGTAGACAGTTAAAATTTTCACAGAGGGATAAAATGAGGTACACTGGAAGCCTACAAAAAACTCTCCTATCATGAGCTAAAAATATTTTCTGTTCTAATAAAGTAAATTAATGTGTTAAATCCATGGTTGACAAGCTAGCAAAACTGATGAGTGAACTCCATGATATTAATAGGAGCCCAGGGGAAAACTGGATCATTCTTACCCAATTAGATGGTACCATTGGTTTTTGCTGCCTCTAAGTCTTCTGGCATTGAGAGATTACACTATGCTGCTTCACTAGATTTGGATCTCTGGCTGCACTATGGGAAGGTGTTGTTTTAAGTGAGGTTGGTTGTACGAATTTTTTTGACAACATGTTTGTTTTGAATTATAGATATGAATGAACACAGCTCCCGAAGTCATAGTATTTTTCTTATTAATGTAAAACAAGAGAATACTCAAACAGAACAGAAACTAAGTGGAAAACTTTACCTTGTGGACTTGGCAGGTAGTGAGAAGGTAATTATGAGTTTCTTTTTCTGCTCTGAAACTGTGTTTTTTCTTTACAGTCAAATATTTTACATTAACGTAATACTGCTGGTTCAGTTGTCATCTCTGAGGTGTGCTAATTTTGACTTTGAAACATGGTTTCTGAGTCCTAGGCTGGCTTGGCTGTTAGATACTACCACTTTAAGCTGATCTACATTTCTGCAAGTGAGGGTTTGTAAATCTGGACTAGGATGGGGAAAGAGGGTAGAGTATCAGTATCTGAGAGTCCAAAAGTAAAACCATTACAGATGTGTGGGTTAGCCAGGTACAGGAATAAAGTTTCATGGTTGCAGAATATCTGGGTTTTCTTATGTAGTGAGTGATACCAAGTTTCTTAATTTGGAACTCTGATTAACATTGGTTGACAGCTTGCTTTCCTATACTGGTACAGGAAAAGCAGGAAAGGAAATACATACTGTAATTAGTCTTCTAAGAGCTGGATTTCTGACATTCTTTTCATCTTTGCTTCTGGGTTTATCCCTGTCTTTGCCTCCAGTTTCTTCAGTCGTTTCTGCTTGCTGTTGTTTTTCCTTACTTCATTCTTCTGTGACCTTATTGTTGTCTCTGATCCTATGTTTATTCTGAAATCTGTTTCTTTAGTCAGAGTCTTTTTTTCTTTTAAAGAAAAGGGCTGGATTGCAGGTCTCCTTTCTCTGTAGTTCCTTTCAGTGTTTGTTTCAAATGTTACTTTGGTGCATTTCCGCAGTCCCTTTGAAATATGTGGAGTTTTCTAATGCCTTATGTCGATTTAAACACAGGAAAGTAGAATTGTTTAATTGTAGTCATGGTCACAGCTTGGTGGAATCAGTAAAGAGAGGGTTATAGACCTGTAAGTCAAATTCAGCCCTTGAGGCAAAAGAGGTAAGGTAAATACAATGGCATCAGGTCAGATTTTTTCATGCTTCTGCTGGTACCTACTTAAGTTCCTAGAGCACTCATGTAGGTCAGATTCAGTCTCTGAAATCTGTTCTCACAGATTTCTGCTTGTGAAGATTTTCTGCTGTATTTTCCAGGGGTAGTAGTGGTATATGGTTTGGATTTTATGGTTTGTTTTGTTAGGGTTTTTAAAGGGGGAGGGGTAGTTTGCTTTTAAGGATGATCTCTGAACAAGCTATTAATAATGCTTATTTATTTTTAAGGAATTCAATCTTTTTTACAGACTTCTAAAAACTTTTAAGTTAATTTGGCAGAAGTTATTAACTGTATGTTTATCTGCTACAAAAAGGTGTACTTTGCAGGAATAATATTCACTTCAGTTAAAAACATGAGAAATGTCTTCAGACACTGAGTTTTGAATGAGAAATCGGTAATGAATCGGGGAAAGAGTCTAAGAAAGAGTTTGCTTATGTGTACCTCGTAAAGTTAGGGGGACTGACTTTTAAGTGGGGAAAATACATAATTTTGCTCTTAAATGTTGAAGGTATTTGTTGAAGATGCATTTAGTAATGTCCTGAAATATTGTACAGGTTAGTAAAACTGGAGCAGAAGGTGCTGTGCTGGATGAGGCCAAGAATATCAACAAGTCTTTATCTGCTCTTGGTAATGTCATCTCAGCACTGGCTGAAAGCAGTGTAAGTGTTCTCTTTACTCTTTTTATACTTAAAGGCTAAAAGTTTGCATCTCTGAACATGTTATGCAGAAATTCTTACCAATCTCAGGTATGAGCCAGTGCATTGCAGGTGGCCATTACTCATGTACTGTATTGACAGTAAAGATTAATAAGGTACATTTAATGCTGAGGGACCTGAGCATCATACTGGAAGTTGCCTTGTGCTCTGAAGGTTACCAAATGTAGAAATACAATTTTGTCATCCCATGCATCTTCAGTCTTATGATTTATGAATTAAAGTAGAATTTAATGTCTTTCTAATAAGGTCATACCTAGCACAAGTGTAGTTCATATTTCAACAAATTAAGTGTCTGAAGACCTGTGACTGATCATTTAATCTTTTTCTTGGTAGACATATGTTCCATATCGTGATAGCAAAATGACCAGAATCCTTCAAGATTCACTGGGGGGTAACTGCAGAACCACTATTGTTATTTGCTGTTCTCCATCTTCTTACAATGAATCTGAAACTAAATCTACTCTTCTGTTTGGCCAAAGGTGAGTAAGGGACTTAATAGGAATAAATGCAGAATGAGAAAAAAGTAAGTTTCTCTATTAAGACTCCTCAACCGAAATAATTAGAATGTTTACTTCCTTTCTGTAATTCTTCAGTGTGTAAAAGTGTTGTGATCTATCTTATGTCATAATACAGATCCTTATGAAAAATTAGAAATCCTTAAACCAGCCAGGATCCTGAAGACTTTATTTTCAGGAGAACCATATAATTTGGTTCAAAACACGGGTTAATGTATACGTCTTGGAGGGCTGTAAGTACCTCCCTGTCCCCTGCCCTCCCTATAGTGGAAGGAGGTAGGAAGGAGCTCTCCCCCTGCTAAGTTGAATCCTTTATTTGCCAGGAGAGCCTGTCCTTTGGTCTGTATCCAACAGTCCAGTAAATTGGAATGATGCTTGTAAATTCCTATGTCTTTTGTAACTGAATTTATACATACTCATTTCCAATTAGGTATTTAGTTAGGTAGGTCTTCTTTACCCTTCTATTATTGTGGCTGCTTTGTTATACTCCAGTTCCAGACCACTGGATTGAATCACACCATTTAGTGGAGCACATTACAAAAACAGTCAGTGTTTTGCTAGTCCATCTGGTCTTTGATGTTAGGGTACTTCTTCCACTTCAGTTCAACAAAATAGTTTCCTACTGGTCTTCTCTGAGAAGTTTAGTATTATGAAATATAGACCAGATTAGAAATGTGGCAGAATATGAAGAATTAGTGAGCATGGAGTAATGACTGCATGCTGCAACAGTGAAGGTTTTTGGTTTCCTTTTAGAAGATAGGAGGTCTTTTATTATTCAGTGAACAAGCTACTGGAAAGTGTCTTCCAGCTACAGCTTTGTAGTTTCACTGCCTTGATGTCTTCAGGAGTTAACAGAGTGCGTTCCTTTCTCAGCCACCACAGTTAGTCTGGTATAGTAATTCAACTTTCCAGGGATGTCAAATTTATGCTGAAGCCCTCAGCTGTAGTAACTGAAGGCTATGTAATAACCATATGATATAGAAAACACACTACTCTTTTAGTAGTAATGTGTCCCTAAGATTTTGCAAAAGGGTACTTCTAGGAGTCAATGCAGGGCAAGGGAGATATTTAACTGCCATTAGGCTTTTTTCCTGTTCTGAGTTTTGGAGTGGGATATTCAGTAGTAGAAGACCAGGCAGGAAAACTACTGAGATATGTGAGGTATGGCACTATAGTGAAAACCATAAATTACTTCATGAATATGTTATCAGTGCCTGTAGTTTTGCCTCCAAACCTAATTTAATGGAATTCACCTGAATGTAGAGACCCACATCTGCTGTTATCTAAGTACTTGTAACACCTTTTTGCTTAGTGGAGATCTAGTAACTGGACTTTGTGATTTAAATGAGCTGTTTCTTTGATAAGCCAGATGGTTTGCACACTAGAAGTGTTTTCCTCTCCATTGGACAGTGTTTGCTAGATGTGGAATACTATCCTTTGTTCAAAACTGTGCACAACTGTCCTGACCTCTGTTTTTGCAGATGAAGGTATGCAGCTTGATTTTTCTGACTCAATCAGCTTGAGATTTCTCTGCTTTCCAAAAGTTGTATTGCTCTGTTCTTTGACAGTTTTATCAGTCCAATTGAAAGAATAGTAATTTGTCAGGGAATAGAAATAAGGTGTTGGAAGAGATAGGAATGTTTATGCTTTCACTAGTGATACGTGAACATATTATTTAGTAACCTTTAATTCCTTTCTTTAAAAACTTAAGTTTCAGAGCTTTTTGCTTTCTCTATGTAGAGCAAAGACCATTAAGAACACAGTCTGTGTCAACGTGGAGCTCACTGCAGAACAGTGGAAGAAAAAGTATGAGAAGGAAAAAGAGAAAAACAAGACTCTGCGTAACACCATCCAGTGGCTGGAAAATGAGCTCAACAGATGGAGGAATGGTGAGAAGCACTTACATTATTATTCTGCAAACTTTAGGCAAGACAACACACACTGAATTGAATCTTCAGGCTACCAGAAATAGCTAAGAGCACTATGCAAGGCAGTGATAAGGATATTAAAGTTATAGTATTAAGTCAGCTTTGGAACATATTTTCTGCTTTATTGCTACTGAAATAATTAAATGATTTCTAATAATCATGTTACGACAAAAATGTCTGAAAGTGTTTTCCTGTTAAATTGTTCAGCACTTGGTCTTCTAGCAGGACTAGAGTTACATACCTTGTAAAAAATTTATTTTGCGGAACAAAAAACTGATATGATTTGTACGTGCAAAAATTAAGTAAAATGTTTCCTTTGCCTTGGTGTTCTGATTCAAAACAATATCACAAAATCTTGCCCTCATTTAAAATTCAAACATGTGAGTAGGCAAAAACCCCACCCAAGTCCCAAAGTTGCTGACAGTACCAAATGTGTGCCTGTTAATTGTTCCTGAATGATTAACTTCTTATCAGTTCAAGCTGCTGGCAAAATGCAAGTTAATAGTGAAGCCATAAATTCAGGGAAAGAGAACATAGGTCATACAGATATATTCTGGAGTTTGACAGCTGTTGAAGATGATTTTGCAGTCTTGTAGACAACTGCACCACATCCTGATACAAATCTGAAAAAAATGGATTTGCTGAAATAGGTTTAGTAGGATGTGGGTTTTTTTATTGTTTGTGGAACTGGTATGAGGCCACGCCTGAAATGTCAATATTCTGAAAGAACTATACTTAACATGAGATACTGGAGTGTTGGAAAGAGCCTGTACCTCCCAAGGACTGCATCAAATGTTTTGAGTAAACCACTAAGGAGTTTAGTTTAATTTACCAGAGAAATGCCTTGCCATGTAGTGTCTTCTTTTCTGTGGAGTTAAAGTGTTCTTATCAGAAAAAACTTTATTAACATAAAAGGATAAAAGTGTAAATGAAAATATTTTAAATTAGAAGCAAAGCAATGTAAAAGTCAATATGGCTACCTAGTAAAACAGTGCCAAGGGTAAGAGAGAATTTTCTGTCATCTGGAAAGTTAAGTGACTTTCTAGAAGATGAGGTTTGATGTGTAATTCGGTGCTCATAGAAGAGTACCTGGGTGAAATACAATGTTTTGTGGTAAGCAGGAAATAATTTGGATGATCTAATGGTAATTTTTTTTTTTTTTCCAAGTAATCAGCTGAACTCAATTGCTTATGAACTGTGTAATGCTGGTGGTAGGAAATATGGAATACTTCTCAAGGGTAATTTTGTGGGAAATATGTCATGGCTAACTATACTAAAATTAAGTGTACTTTTAAGGGGAGACTGTACCAGTTGATGAACAGTTTGACAAGGAGAAGGCCAACTTAGAAGCTTTTGCAGTGGACAAGGATATTACTGTTATTAACGATAAACCAGCTACCACAATTGGAGTAACTGGCAATTTCACTGACGCTGAGAGGAGGAAATGTGAGGAAGAAATTGCCAAACTTTACAAACAACTGGATGACAAGGTATGCCATTCTCGCTTAATGTAAGATCTCTTGAAAATATGTCTTGAAGTATATTATTGCATAATATGTCTTCAGCATTCTCAGGAGGAGAAGCCAAGGGATAGGTACAAATCTCTTCACTCTTGTGACCCAAAGGAATGGCTTGAAGTTGTGTCAGGGGAGGTTTAGGTTGAATATTAGGAAAAGGCTCTTCATCCAGAGGGAGACTGAGCACTGGAACAGGCTCCCCAGGGAAGTGATCACAGTATTACTAAACCTGACAGTGTTCCGAAAGCCTTTGGACAATGCTCTTGGGCCCAGGGTGTGACTCTCAGGGTGTCCTGCACAAGGCTGAGAGTTGGACTTGATGATCCTGATGGGTCCCTTCCAACTCAGCTTATTCTGTCATTCTGTATTTAATTTGCCAGTATTCATTTGTTAGCTCAGCTTGATGAAATATTTGCTGAGAGTGCTTCCTCCTAATTCTTAAGATTAAGAGAAGTCAGAGCTGCCTTATCTGGTGCTAAAGGAGTATAATTCGTTAGTTGGAAAAAAATGGATGTGGGAAAACGAGTAATTGAAAGACAAAATATTTTTCTTTCCATGTTTTGGATTTTTTTTTTAAATAAATAATCTCAAATTTAACTGGTAGTACTGTATTTGAATAGAAAAATTCTTTTAATTAAATAATAATTGTTTCTTGGAAGTTAGAACAACTTGAAGACTTGGAAAAGCACAGGTATAAGACTTGTCTCTGAAGCATGATGTATTACACATACATGTCAGGTTACGAGCCTAATTAATCAACCAGTGAAATGGAAAGGATTGTTTTGTACTTTTATTGCTTTGTTGTGTAACTATCTCAGAATAGGGAAAAATTAGATACCTAATACCTGCTGTTTCTTAGATTATTTTCTCTGAGTGGTATTTGTCAGTTTTATGAACACAGTTATATTTCAACTGCAGGATGAAGAAATTAATCAGCAGAGTCAACTAGTAGAAAAACTGAAGACACAGATGTTGGATCAGGAAGAGGTGAGTTTTGCTCTTGCATCTTTATTTTAGTTTCGTTTGTCTTTCCTTTAAAGAAATTGGAGGTATTTGGAATAGGTCACAGTTTATCACGAGGGAGTAGAATGACAGCTTACTACTGCACAATAATTCTCTTCTATGCCTAGTATAAATGCTCTGCCTGTTCATTCCTCCCACTTACACTGTGCTGATGGCCAAACTTAAACCAGTTTACTTGGATCTTAAGTATCCGTGAAGGTTGAAAGAATTGAAGTATTTTATGGAAAGACAGCCACAGTTTTCTTCCCTATGCAAAGTTAACTGGTTGTCAAAACTGAAGCTAGCTTGATTTAACGTAAAAAATTTGTTTTAAGATTTTCTTCTGGTCAGTTGCTGTACAGAGAGAGAAAGGAGAGGAGGGAAATGTAGTGGCCCATAATGAAAAAGGAAGTATCTATGTGTTAATAGAGACCATACTTGCCAGAATATTCAAATTATTTGTATGCACATCAGTTGCCAGGGATATAAATTAATGGGGTGAAATTCCTATTAATAATGAAAATTTCATTTAGCCAAAATATTAGAAAAAATATTTCTCCATAGCACAGAGTTTAAAAAATGGTAGTCCTTGTGTACATGTTCAGAAGGAAATGGGCCAAGGACTAGGGAGATTGAAGCTACTGTTGAATCTAATTTAAATAAATAAATCTGCTTTTTTACAATTGTATCCTTTGTCTAGTTATTCTTCAGCAGCTAACAGAGTTAAAATGCTAAAGTTTAGTCCCTAGATTATTGACAATTTCAGACTTGTGAGTGTTCAGTGGCTTTTTTGTGAACTTGCAATGTTCCACGTACATTTGTAATGGCTATCCCTATGTCTTCATTTGTAATCACTTCCATTTTTAAGGTATTTAAAAACTTAAAGAACAGTGAAAATAGATGGTAAATTTAGTTGTTCATTGTATCCTGTTCTTAGTATCCTTATTGCGTGAAGCTAGCCAGTAGGAGTGTAGATATAAGCTATTGTAGTAGCTAAAAGCATTAATAACATTCAAATGCGTGTGGAATTTTCGTAATGAAAATATTTATTGTTGTATTTTTATTAAATCTCTATCAATATTGCAGCTTCTGGCATCAACCAGACGGGACCAAGACAACCTGCAAGCAGAGTTGAATCGCCTTCAGGCTGAAAATGATGCTTCTAAAGAGGAAGTGAAAGAGGTGTTACAAGCCCTTGAAGAATTAGCTGTCAACTATGATCAGAAGTCTCAGGAAGTAGAAGATAAGGCAAAGGAATATGAACTGCTTAGTGACGAACTCAATCAAAAATCGGTATGAAATTGGGATAAGAAATTACTGACAGTCTTCTGTGTGACTTTGCTTGCCTTACCCATATTTCTTAAAGTCATTTGAAAGTATTTCACAAGGGAAAATGAGAGCCTAAGTCTAAAATGTACTTTGTTTTTTTGGGAAATGCTTTTCTAAAACCTGTAAGCTTAAGAAAAAACATATGGTGATTATTGACCTTGATGGCACTTGTCTTTTTAGTGCCTGTGGCATTTTACTTACCTGAAGAGTGTTCGGAAACATCCTAGGTGTCAAAACGTAACACTTTCATTCCATGCTGGGGTTTTTTTGTCTTTCTGGGGCAGTTGGGGAAATCCTGACTGAAAAATCTGCTTCTTCTAATCTTGCAGTTGCAGTGAGCATGCTACAGCTCTTGAAAGGAATGTGTATTTGCCTGCTGTGTGTATGGAATGCGAGATAACTTACCTTGATGCCTTCAAAAATAAGCAGTTTGTTTTACTTTCTGGAAGGAATAGTTGAGGATGTATTCCTAAAGTTAACCCTGGTTAAAATACAGATGCAGCATCAGTCTCACAGAATACTGTGCACCTCCTTACATACCTGTGAAGTTTCTGAACTGACTGACAGTTTTGGTAGCCAGTTATTTGGCAGACCTCAATCAGTTTTAAGCAGTTAATACTCTATCTACTATCCTAAAATTCTAAGTACTAGAAAGGATCAGTGTGTTTGCTGGCATTGCAGACAATATTAATGCCACAAGTCTCACTGTTCTCTGTTCTTGAAGATAATAATAAGAGGATCCAGGTCTTCTAGTGACTGTGGCTTTCAGTTTTCAGTTACTAAGATTTGACTTGGTAGAACACTAATGATGTAACTGAAGTTCAGAGGATCATGAAACTTCTCTTTAAACTTCTGAGTAATCTTTACTGGTAACTTACATCACTTGAAGATTGGCCAAAAGTCAGGGAATCTGTGGTCTTACAAGCAGCATTTAAAATCTGTTGGAGTAGGCTTGCTCTGTGTATGTTTCTGAAGTGTATGGTTTGTTTTTTGCTGGTTTGCTTTATTGGTGTAGTTTTTTAATTATAGGTAGTGATTCTAGATATTGTAACTAACATCCATTGAGTGTCGTGAACAACTCAATCTGCAAGAAAGCAACTGTTAGAGGTGGCATAAAATTAAGACATCCCACTCTGGCACTGCTAACCCATGCAGTAACCATCTTTTGGGATCTCTGCATGAAACTTTCCTGCTGTAAAACTTCTGGTGTTTTTTTAAAACTGGACAACAAATAGCAGACTCTTGAGCATTTGAGCTGCTGACCTGCAGCCACTACAACCACAGGAGCTCAAACCAGCTGAACAAGTGCTCCAGAATAAGTGTTGTGCTTATAAAATCTCAGTACTGGGAGACTACTCTAATTTTTTGATTTGCAAGTAGGGAAGAGTTAAGAGCTCTGCAGATAAAGCTGAAACTGTTTTCATTTACCAAAATATGGTGAGAAGTGTTGGACTTGTCCATTTACCTTTTTTCTATAAATGTGATTCCCTGCAATATTTAATTGTGTATAAGTCTAAATGCTGTTTAACAATGTTAACACTAATTTTGCTGCAGAGTTTTAAGATTATAATTTTGAGAGTTGAAGGTCTCTGTCCCCAGTACTTTTTAGTTCTTTCACAAGAAATGCTGGTGCTCTGTAAATAATATGAAACTAGTTCCAAGAACAAGAATGTGTTTTGTTTAATCAAGGTTAACTACTTTTACTATAGGTCACTTTAGCCAGTATAGATGCAGAGCTTCAGAAACTTAAAGAAATGACCAACCATCAGAAGAAACGAGCAACAGAAATGATGGCCTCCTTACTAAAAGATCTTGCAGAGATTGGAATTGCAGTAGGAAATAATGATGTCAAGGTAAGAGTTAATCACTGCTGTCTTCAGTGCCATCTATTAAACAATATATTGTGGATAGGTGAAGACATTTTCTTAGTATGGTAAAAATTACCACCATAGGAAGCTTTATGTATATTAATAATTTGGACATAAGTTTCGTCATTGCTTATATTGTGACTTAATCGGGTCCCAGACAAAATTTGATTATGCATAGACAGGGAAGAGCAGGCATGATTTTTTTTTTTTCTGAAGCAGTTTTCTCATTCATGTTACCAAACTGCTGTATGAAGTGGTCTTAATCAACTGCATTGTCTTGGAAATCTAATATTGGCATAAAGTGGTGGTCACAATGATACTTGTATTAAAAACAGGATGAGGACATGAAATAAAAGATAAGTCTAGAAGATGGCTATAGGGTAAGAATGTAAGCAGTATTAGAAATGAATAGTGAATTGTATTTCCTTCTTCAAGCAACTCATTGTCTTTGTGCAAACTTCTAAACAATCAATAGGAAAACTTAAATATCAAAATGTAAGGGTTTTTTTGTTTATTTTTAAAGTTCTGTGGTTATCAGATGAGGCTGGGGCTGTGTCCTGGGCATTAAGATGCTCCAATGCACTGTTAGTTCACTTTTGTTATGTGAGTTTTCTAAATGTGCTATTCCACCCTTTTCAGCAGCCTGAGGGAACTGGCATGATAGATGAAGAATTCACAGTTGCAAGACTGTACATTAGCAAAATGAAATCAGAAGTAAAAACAATGGTGAAACGTTGCAAACAGTTAGAAGGCACACAAGCTGAAAGCAATAAGAAAATGGAAGAAAATGAGAAGGAGTTGGCTGCCTGCCAGCTCCGGATCTCACAGGTAAACATTTCTCTACAGTGTACAGCATTCTTTATAAATTAAATTCATTAACCTATTGGGGAAAAAAAGTTGCAGGGTTTTTCTGGCACCTAGCAAAGCACACTGTGAGTGAACAGTCATAAGACTCAGCTGTTTCCTTAGTGCTCTCATCAGATTGGATGCTTCTAAGTAATTCAGTGTGACAGGATGTCAGAATTTCTGCAATATATCTGTAGCCTGCTAATGCTTTTGTAGCACTTGTATTAAATACTGGAGTCCATGTGTTCTCCATCACAGGATTCTTTACAAATACAAGGCCTACAGAAGCAGTGGCTAGTGGGCAGTGCCTGCCAATGCCCCAAGCTGGAAGTGGGAGAGGTAATAGCAGAGTAAAATTCCAGGAGGTTTGCATAGCAGATTAAATTCATTTCTAATGAGAGAAGGGCCATTTTAATGTGATTGTTATAAAAAATAAGTAATGCAACTTCTAACATTTCTAGATAGGCAATTTAATATTTCTGTCTTTTGTTTTTCATACAGATAATAATCTTTTTTAAAATCAGGAGATGCACATTTCAGGCCGGTCTTCTAAATACAATGGGTCTCTCTCACCTCTGTTAGTATTTAACATTCAAAACATCTCCCAGCCAAAAATGCATTTCATTTCAATCCAAAATAAAGACATTGTCTTAAAGGCTACAGATCTTCTTGAGTAGTCATACTCTTCTAAGAGTCTAGTTGGCACCATTTTTGTTTTGGGATGAGGTTACTTGTTGTGTAAAAAATAAGTATGAACTGTTTATGCAGATGTAATTCCATGGTACCTAGTTCCAAAGCAAATGAATCTTTTCATTCCACAAGCATGAAGCCAAGATCAAGTCACTGACTGAATATCTTCAGAATGTGGAACAGAAAAAGAGGCAGCTGGAAGAATCTGTGGACTCCCTTAATGAAGAATTAGTTCAACTCCGAGCACAGGGTAGGACTTGCCTCCCTACACCCCACCCACCACCACCATCATTTTAACAACATAGTGGTAAATAGGGTATTGTCTCGGTTCTGTTTAGGTTGAAAGGTAGAGCTATAGAAAGGTTTTTTGCTACTGAACATGTAGAATTAATCCATGGTAAAACATGTTTGCTGTTTGAAAGAACTGTTATTGATAGGATTAAAGATGTTACTAATTTAATTAAATGTTGTGGTGGGAGGGGACTTTTTCCAAATTGTAAGGTGTTGGCAAGGGAAGGGGACATTAGTGCCATCATCCATGTGATTGTGTAGATACCTGACTGAAATGTGTTTTTTGTTCTCTGTGTCTTCTAGAAAAGGTCCATGAGATGGAGAAAGAGCACTTAAATAAGGTTCAAACTGCAAATGAAGTCAAGGTAAGTCAATTTCATTGTTTAAAAAGAAGAAAACCCTAACAACCCAAATCCCTACAGATTGATTATCTGGTGGTAACTCAGAGTATTTAATATGTTCTGGTTTTTTCTAATAGCAAGCTGTGGAGCAGCAAATTCAGAGCCATCGTGAGACACATCAGAAACAAATCAGTAGCCTCAGAGATGAAGTTGATGCAAAGGAGAAGCTCATCACTGAGCTTCAAGAGTAAGTACTTGTCATTAGTTTAGTGGCTCCAAATGTCTCTGGGCTGTGCAAGTACAGAAGCACAGTACAGTGGAAGAAAGTGGTGAGAGTTTCCTCCAGAACTGTCCTTCTGTCTTCCATTTTGTTATTGAATATGCTGTCTGAGAGTTTCAGCTGATAAAACATTTACTTTCTGTGTTTAGCCAAAACCAGAAGATGATGCTTGAACAGGAACGTCTGAGAGTGGAGCATGAGAAGCTGAAAGCGACTGATCAGGAAAAAAGCAGAAAACTTCATGAGCTGACGTAAGTGATGATGCATAAAACAAATGTGTGTGGGGACACTTCCTTTATTAACTGGTGACCTAATATGATGCAGTGCCTCTTACTGTATAATATGCTTACTAAAGTGGCCTTCTTGAACCTTTTTTAAAACCTTTGCCCTGTGTGAATGCTTAAAATAAGAAGTAAAATTATGAAAGATATGAAGGCCACAATTGTTTTTTTTGTTATTATGCTATGGATTGGAGTAATTAACTTTTCAATTTGCAGCTAAGTATTGCATTCTGTAAGACTGCAAGAGTCTTCTAACAATTCCCCTTATTCTTTTTCTGGTTCTTGTATCTCCTTATTCTTTTTATGGTTCTTATGTGATTTAACTTGTTAGGTGGCTCTGATTGGTTTATTATTAAAATTAAATAGTTATATGCTTCATTGATTAACTAAATTACAATATCTTAGTGAATTAGCGACTCAAAAGTTATTGTAAAAATGGAATTACTTTCTGCTTGCAGGTAAGTATCCAAGTCAAGCTCAAAAACAGTTCTCAGCTTCTACAAATCTGACCTTAATCTTCTGGAAATCTTTCAAAGTGTATCAGTTGTAACCTCTTCCTGGCACATACAAATTTATCTTTACAGAAGCCAGAGATACATTATACGTAAAAGTCCTTTTGGAGAGTGCTTTCTGGCTATATATAAAACACACATAGTGGTTTTCAGGCGTTTTTGTCATAACATTTGAAGTAATCAGAGGGATCTGACTGATCTGTGCTGGTAACTAAGAAGCAGTGCTTGCTCTTTTTTTTTTGCAGTGTTTTTTTTTTGTTGTTTATCCTGTTTAACTGACTAAAATTTTAACAGTACACTGGTCTCATGAATCCATCTTACTCTGATTTATTTATATGGCACAATGATTACCAAACTTACATTAACTACAATAGATACAAATAGATACAAAAATACAATTTTCTTGTCTTGTAAGATTTGCTATACGTACCACATTATTGCTTTCTACTTCAGTTTGTGGGCTCAGCTACATCTAGCATTGACCACTTTAAAGCATTTGCTGTATAAGAACATTCCTCTTCAAAATCTTTGCAAAAAAGTTTTAAAAATTAGTTTTGTATTCTGTGTCCTCCTCCAGCCTTTTTGAATCCAGTTATTTTCCCCTGAATATCATAAATGTGCATGGCAAATGACAGACCAAGAACAATGCCAATTATTTGCTTTAGTTTTTTCAATTTGAAGTTGTATAAGATGCCTGGAACCACTTGTCCAGAGGTATCTGGAAAATGGATAGGATAGTGACATTATTTAGAATATTTTATTAGATCAAATGTTTGCTCATTTAACTATGAACTAGTAGTGAAACTGAGTGAGGAGAAATTTCAAGAGGAAAAGAAGCTTTTTAAACTACTTAACAGGAACACCTCACTTTCATGCAGTCCTTGGCCTTTCTATTCTAATCTCAGGTCACGAAAAGAAAAGCCCGTGTTCCTTTCCTGTATTCTGTCATTTTGATAACTGCACTGACAGTTCTGAGAAAGAACACTTCCTGTGCAGAAAATGCTTTCATATTAAGTGGCAAGACAGCAGCTCTGTACACTGATAATCATCAGTTATATTCCTGTACACTGATGTTGTTGTTATGATGCTGGTTTTACCAATGTGTTGAGGGTGAGGTGTTAAAGAAAACAATGAGAAAAATTTTAATCTGGCACACAAGACTTATCATCTTGGCTGGTCAGAGCTAAGAACATTTGTAGGATAAGATCTCCCCAAATACTCACTCTGAAGCTGACTCTGAGACTCCTTTCTTTTACTGTTCTGGAAACTTCTATAATTTATTCATCTGAATGTACTTGTTTGTATTCAATATTAAATTTTCCTTTTCCTTTTGCAACTTCCCCAATCCCATCACCCCCATGCAATACAGATTTCTGAGTGTCATCTGTTGGTTACGTCTTTAATTTAAACCTTCAACCAAAAGACTTTTTTTCATTTGTACCATACAGTGTTTATTGCTCTAGTCCTTTAAAACAAAACTTCTAATTTTTCTAGGATATTTCAGGAATAATTTATTCTCTTTTAGGGTTATGCAGGACAGACGGGAACAAGCAAGGCAAGATTTAAAGGGTTTGGAAGAGACTGTGGTAAGATAATCGGAATATATTCCAAAGCAAATGTCAATATTTGTCTCTTCTTTTTTTTCTTTCAGAGTTTGTTTGGGTTGTTTTGTTAATTTCTTGTCCTTAACTGTAGGCAAAAGAACTTCAGACTCTTCACAATCTTCGGAAGCTGTTTGTTCAAGATTTGGCTACTAGAGTGAAAAAGGTAATGTGGTGCTGTAGTTAAACTTGTTTCTGAGAATGCTGCATGGATTCCAGTTTAGAACTAAATTAGGATGTTTCTTTGGTCTAATTTTTCTGGCTTGATTGTAATATACAAGTTCAGATTTGTACTTAGCCTCCTGTCTCCCTCTCCATGTCTTTGTTACTGCAGAGTGCTGAGATCGACTCAGATGATACAGGAGGCAGTGCTGCACAGAAACAGAAGATTTCCTTCCTTGAGAATAACCTTGAACAGCTTACAAAGGTTCACAAGCAGGTACAATGAGTCTTCATTTCAAATTTTAATAAAATTACTCCAGATCCATCATTACAGAGGCAACTGCCTATTGGTCATAAAGTAACTTTTATAAGTAAATACTTCTACATATTAAGTGTGTGTTTTGCTACAGAAAAACTTTATTATTTTGTAACATAAATTAATTAGCTGTTTTAAGTACATGTGGGTGTATAACAAAATAGCTGCATTTAAACTGAAAGGGACCCAAGTTCGTGTTTAGACTTCATATCTGAGTCATGGGGCTGCTTGCCTGTCTCCAGTGGAAGAAGTGCCTCTGTTGGGTAGCAGGTTCTTCCACAGTAACTGATGTTTCAAATTACAGTCTCAGTGTCTCTGACCTCCACAGATTTACTTAAAGCTTAAGCAAAGTTAATATAGTAACCCTACTGCTTTGCCTCTTTAGGGGTGGGGAGGGCATTTGGTTAGCTCTCCATAGGAAGAGAGATACCAAGAAAATAATCACTTTTGGTTCTGTAGCTGGTACGTGATAATGCTGATCTTCGCTGCGAACTTCCTAAACTGGAGAAGCGACTTAGAGCTACAGCTGAAAGAGTGAAAGCTTTGGAATCTGCGCTGAAGGAAGCCAAAGAGAACGCTTCTCGTGATCGCAAACGGTATCAGCAAGAAGTAGATCGTATAAAGGAAGCTGTAAGATCCAAGAATATGGCCAGAAGAGGACACTCAGCACAAATTGGTGAGTAAAGACTCCCTTGCCCTCTAAAGCTTCATCTGTCTCCTACTTTTTGTTTTGCTTTGTTTTTGTATATATGGGCATCTTTCAGCCCTCATTGAAACTGCACATATCAATGTGATCTGTTTTCTACAGTGAGTTATATTTTAGTTAACAGACTGTGTGTGGAGGTGATACTTTATGGTTGTTTGGCTTTTTATTTATTTTAAATGGCTTTGGAAAAGGCTTACCAACCTAGAATTCTAGCCTAAATATGTTACATTTCCTAGAAGAAACAGTACACTGCATGTGAGTCTTAATCTCTTAGATCATTCCAATTCCATTCCAATTTCTAAGACTAAATAGGTATCTCAAGGCAACAAGAAAGATTAAGCCATCACCTTCAACAACAACAACAAAATTGACCTGATCTTAAGGGGCGGCGGGGCAGACAGAAACCCACAATATCCAAAGATCCTTCATTACCTTTTCAGTTCTTTGTTCCAAAACATACAGGATCCACAGCCCTCTCTAAGGGAAAGTAACAGAAAAACAGGGGTGGGAAGGTGGAGGCAAAGTAGTCATACTCCTTTGCTCCTCTGCCTGCCATTACTCTGTTGAGTGCTGAGGACTGAGAAGGTGTGTGGCCTGTGGAGGACTGTGACCTGTGGAGAACTTAACTGTGCACATTACACTGCAGCTGTAGAACTAAAGGACTTCAGTCATCAAAACACTTCTCTTAAACCTTAATATGACTGAAGTGAGCATTGCAGTTAAATTTTGCTCATATTCTGTAGGTCTGCAAAGAGCTGTTGCGAAGTAGTTAAAATTTTTTGGTCACATGAGGTGGCAGCTTGCAGACGGGTGCTTTTCTGTCTTAATTTTCTCTCAAGTGGCCTCCAAGAAAACAAACAATTCTCTAGTGATTGCACCTGAGGTATACAGCCTCTCATGAATAAATGTCTATATGAACTAGTAATGTCTTCCTGGAGATCAGCTTCCTATAAGGCAGTAATTGAGAAGTGTTTCTCTGCTGCAGCTGCTGCCTGTAGGTTCTTTTTCTCCTGGTGAAACTTTTAAGTGCTTCTCTTTAATATTACAGAACTTCTGAAGTCCTACACATGCATTACACATTTTCTGTTAAGAGCTAAGGACAAAACTGATTGAAAATACAGTTTAATAAGTGTATGCAGCTTATGAATGACCTGTCAAAACTGCCAGATTTTCACTTTGGCTATAGAGCAAATTTTGTTTTTATTTGGTGGTAGGTTGATGGAGCAGTGTTATCTGTGGAGTATTGGTACACAGAACCACCTGCAGAGAGAGTAACTAGTGACTTTATCAATCAAGTAGGTGTGGGAATGACAGCAAGTATAATGGTTCCTTACTAATACATAACTCTCAGGAAACTGTCTAGTGTTGTGTTTCATTTGAGTTCTTATTGCCAAAAAGTAGGATTCATAGAAGGTACTACATTATGTGGGACAGATAATTGTTGTGAAGATAATCATTATCCGAAGCTTTGTGAGCTTTAACAGGGAACAATAAAAGCAAAGCCTCGTCTATTTTCCAGGGTTTGTTGTAGTTGACGCTAATCTGTTAAGTTCTCAGCATGCCATCCTCTAAACTTGTTTTCTTATTCAATTGTGATTATTACGTTTGGGTAATGATATCAGTAAATTTGAATTATCCAAGGCATTGTTGTGTATATATTTGTAAGTCACATTTCTTTCTTGTCATGCAGCTAAGCCGATCCGCCCTGGCCAGCATCCAGCAGCTTCTCCAACTCATCCAAGTGCAATTCGTGGTGGAGGTGCATTCACTCAGAACAGCCAGCCAGTTGTGCTGCGCGGGGGTGGACGGCAAGACAAAGTGTAAGTTTGTCTTGTAGCATTTTTTAAAGTGTGTGATCAAACTACTTTGTATTAGGTTTATTACAGTTCGTTCTGTGGCATAAAATCACTTGAATAGTCAGATTAACTTCTCCTTTTTACAGAATTGTATAGCCAGAATATATCTAAATATATCTAAAATGGGGTGGGGTGCTTGAAATCTGAGTGCTCCTCTTCTGAAGGGGTCCAGAACCGCTTATGTGAATTTTGTTTCTATTTGTTAGCTAGCTGACTTTTCCAGGCTCTTTCTCCAATTCAGAGAAAACTGGGCTGTAGTACTAGTCAAGGTACCTGGTTCTGTTCAGTAATGTCTTTTAGTAAATAAGAGGTTGAACTGATGGATACTTCAGCCTTGAATAGCATTTGTCTTGAATGACCAAGAAGTTGCCACTAGCCAGGAAAAGCAGCAGCAGTCATGGGAAATGGAGCTGGGCTATAAGTGGTTTCTGTCTGTAATGTTTACTCCATTATTGCAGTCAAGATTGCATCCCCAGTCAGTTTGTCATGCTGTGAATTTGTTGGTAGCAGACAGCATTGCTTAAATGCTTTGTGTTGTATGATTTCTTATTTTAAACTGGGTTTTTTATTAGCACTTATCTGAGTGGTTTAAGAACTAGACTCATAAAGGCCATGTAAATAGTTGATATGGTCTACTCTGTATGTAAATAATTTTGGTTTTTTGGTTTTTGGCTTAACTCTGTGATTTTTTTCATTTACAGTTGCTGAAAAGTAAATGCAGCATGAGGAGGATTGGATGTTGTGTAGAGGGAGTCATTCCATGACAATAATCTCTCCTTTTGGGGACTGTAGGATTATTTTTTGAAAATTGTATAAATTATACCTGGCCTGTACAGCTCTTCCCCCTTCTACAAATTCTGCTAACTGATTCCCAAAAAATACCAACTAGAGTGCAATTTTGGCGTCTTGAAAAATGACATGTTACTTAAAGTGTAGCTCTGCTTATTACACAGTTTGTCTTTCATGTCTTAAATTTAGTCTGCACTGTGCCAAGCTGAATGTACGTTGAGAAAATCTTAGTTCAAATTTTCTAGCTTAATTTGTGTACATCTTATTGTCTTAGGGAATGTGCAACAGTGTTTAAGTATACTTTCGTTTTTATCACTGCACATAACACTACATGTCCCACTGAATTAGGGCAGCACTCTACATTACAATTTTCTTCTGGAATGCTGCATAGAGCATTGGAAGTGACTGTGTTTGTACAGTGTGAGGATGCTGAAGTGCTGAGGAGCTGCCTCGAGGCACCGCGACACCGCCGACCTAAAGAGTTCAGTATGAACAAGGCTCTGTAACTGTTATCCAGTGCCCGGCCACCGGGTGACTTAGATTCTATACTGTACAGTAATAAGAGTAAACCTGAGTTTACAAAAAAGACTTTGGCAATGGATTATGCCATCTGTCCTGTTCCTGGTTCTGCACACAGTACAGTCTGGTGGAGTGAAAACATTCTGCTTCATTCTGATGAGCCTGTCTGTCCATTTGTCTGTATCTGTGACGGTTCACTTTCGCTATTTTGTAATAGTGAAATGAGGGCAATCTAAACTGTAACTTCATATTCCACTACATACAGTACTGGAATTTTTGGCTAAAATTTTAATTTTCAATTTAAAAAGCCTTTTTCAGCAACAGGCCAATGAATTCAGATACGTAAATAAAGGACACAACTTTTTAAAACTGATGTATCCAGAAATGCCAGTGGCATGTGTTTAAAATAACAATAAAATAAAGCGCTACCCTGAATTGTATTTGTAATCCATTTGTAAGTAGGTATATGAAATGTCCAAAGTAGTAGTTGTTGAATATTTTTCTTCTCTTTGCAATAAAGTCCTGTAAAGTGGCTAACAAAACAAAACATGGGGTTTTGATTTTTTTTTTTTTAATGTTTTGTTTTGAGCTCTGGTACTCTCGCTGAGTTGAATCCGGGGTTTAAAGTTTTATAGTATAATTTACTTAACTTATTCATAGGGTTTAGCCACTATAATTTTTAGAACAGCCTCCTTCTGTGTAGAAACTAGTTACCAGGTCTTTAAGAAAGAAGAAACTTAGTATTGCTGGAAAAATTCAATGAGTTTCTCAGACCTGGTTGATACAGCTTTTTGTTCTGGCTTGAGTTTTTTCCTGGGTATTCAGTTATTGTGGAAACAGTAGAAACTCTGACTGTTCAGACAGCAAATCACTTTCAATTTTTCTATTTTAAAATAGGCAAAGTATTTATATTATGGAGTATAGTCAACTTTTAGACCTTGAACCACTTTTTTTCTATATCTACAGTAGTCTGAATTTTTAATAGTTTGATTTTTAAAGGTTGAGTGTATCAGTTGGAAATCCCACTATTTTGGAGTTTTCAGCTTTTAAAACAGTTTTCTTCACTAAGGCCACCAAACACTCCAAACTTGCAGTTGTTTTAGAGCACAGTTGAAGGCAGCATACTGAGGGGAAAAAAAAAGAAAAGAAACAACAAATATTTTGAATTAAATTTCTCATAATGGAATCAGCACTGTCCATTATCTTTCTCAATGTTAACTACAGGTTTTCGGGCCTTCATTTGTCAATGTGCAATCATAAAAACAAAACAACACACTCAAATGAAGCAGGATTTTTTTCTCATGCCTGTTAATGGGGGTTTCATTCCTGTAGGTAATTGTCATGGGTTTTGGTGCTGAAAATTGCTGTGTTTAAAAAATTAGATTAAAATAGTAACTAGTGTGTAGCTCAGTGTACATCACCTTTTTATATTTAAACTTTTTTTTTTTTTTTATTTTAAACCTTTTATGAAGTTTACCAAGAACTGCCTCTTAAAATGTAAAAAAAGGAGAAAACCACGCAACTTTCTTTGCTTTCTGATTTGGCTGTCATAGGTCAGCCAGACAGGACAATTACTGTATTTTGTAAATTAAAATATTCAGCCTATACGGGGAATGTTCAACACTGCTATTTCAACTTGCAGTCTTTGAATGGTTCTTATTTTTATGTTCCTCTAGATCATATTTTTAAAAGATGGTTTAGGATAGGAACTTGGTGAAATAATATTTATTTCTGGTGAACAACTAAATTATTTACATAACTTAAATGCTGACTCACTACTGTGTGTAACTCTAAATTTGACATGAGGACAAGTCTACCTGTGGAATCTGATTTAACTTCAGTACACTTAAGATGCATTAAAACAATTGGTTTGGGGAAGACGCCATATAGTTTTAACTTACCTGCATGCTGTAAATGTATTTGTGTTTAAATAAAGAGGAGAAAAATCTTTGAACTTCTTTGTGCATTTATCCCATTTATTATCTCTGCATGTGATCAAATATGCTGATGCAACAACGTTCTCTAGGTGTGTTGTGTTGTGCCTGGGGCACTCCTGAGTGTGTTGTCAGTTGTCTGTATGGTGATGCTCGAGGTTCTTGTTTTATCCACATGCTTGAACAGTTGTTTCCAGAGTCCATGTAAACTTGGTCGGAAAAGAATTACCAGGAGTTATCACTTGCTTTGTGAACCTCTCTTTTTTTAAACTTGATGTCTGCTGATTTGGTGACCCCACCTTCTGGCTGAGACAGATCAATCTATTTCCAGTATTTCTGTGCCATCTAGGCTTTGGTAGGCTTCTTTTTCTTTCCAGGGACTCATTTTCCTTTACTGGTATCTGTAATAGCTGATTCTACTTTTTTCTTAGTGCTATTGAACTGGTGCTTTTTATGGAGCAATGTAGTTATGCAAGGCTGCAATCAACTTCTGGATAATTTCCACAGAAAAAGATTTAGCTAGATGTATAGAGCTTTGATATATATATACACACATATACATATATATAAAGCATAAAGGAGATCATGATTTAAGTCTACCAGTACAGTTATGTAAAAGCAGAGATCTCAGGAGGCAGAAATTGCATCTGTAAAACTGTTCAGCAGTGAGCTGATCTACACTGTAAAATACTCCGTATAATACCCTATTAACAGAAGATGGCTCAGTCACAGAGCTCCCTTTTGAATAGATCTCTGTATCTGCTAGGGGATGATCAATTCAGACCTCTTTAATTGCAGACAACCACTAAGGGATGCTCAGAAAGGAAAGGAAATCTTCCACTGTGAAGTTTCTTACGAGCAATGGAATGGTCCAAAATGACTTTCGAAAGTGAAAAAAAAAAAAAATACAGCTGTGGTTACTTGCACTGTGAAACTGATAAGTCATTGGCTGGCCTAGGTGCCTTCGCCGTTGAATGCACCAAGAGTTGTAACACCCGTTTAGGAAGTGTCAAAATGAATCACTATTTAGCATGTGCTGTGTGCAAAACTGACAATTTAGGTGTTAAGGATGTAAGAAAACCTCGCTAAATAACAAAGAAAACACCTCTGGAAGATCATTAGAATTTTTGCCTGGGGAGTTTTGAGCTCATGACTCCTCCTGAACTCCGCACAGGGCTGTTCATTGTTTCATCTTCATCTCTAACCAGCCCTTGCTGGGGGCAGTGTGGGGAGAGCAGTTTGAGCCGCTGACTCCTTTGAGTGTTTCAGTGCGAAGGGGCAGAGGGTACCGGTCGGTCAGCTGCGCTGTCCAGGGTAATGGGCAGTAAAAGAGTTACGTGAAGAACGAAAATACCGCACAAAAGAAAAGAGCCTATTTAGCCTATTTGCATTTGAAAAGGAAAAGTAAGAGGCTAATGATTATAAAGGGAAAGTTGAGGCGTTGCATAGCGGGGTGTGGCACTATGTGGCACCATATCTGCACCCTGGGATGAGTTACAGGCTGTGCTCTGCACGGTGTGGCACAGCGGTGTTCTTGAAGGGAGCTAAATCCATCGACTGTCTTCACCTCCAGTACCGAGGGAAGTGTTGATTATGTACCTGGAGCAAGGAGAGCAGCATAACCCACATTCTACACGTTCCTGAATCCACAAAAGTGGGCGTAGAAATGACTCAGGTGCCCCCGGGTGTGTGTTACAGCGTTATTTCCACAGCTCCTGTTATGAGGAACAAATGCCTAGAAACCCCTGTCCTGTAAGTCAGCTAAATTGTCTCCTACAGCTGGAGACGAATACACTTCACAGCTTATAACAGTGTATTGAAGATACCAGTGAAGCAACTTGCTGTTTCAGTGGATTTGTGATTTTGCTTTTGTCAAGAGGGCATTAAAAAGTAAAGGTAAATTAGCTCAGCGAAGTGTAAATGTCCGCGTTTATTCTCACCTTCATCAACACGCCCAGTTCCATCAGCCAGGGGTGTGTTGTGCTGCTGGCACGGATGTTTTAAGTGATCACTCATCATCCTTCAAACAAGCGAGTATTTGGATGGTATTTTGTGATGATCTTCCCTGAGAGGGTGTAAATGATTCTTTAAATGCTTTTGCTGCAGGAAATACCCTTCAGCAGAAACCAGGACAGAGCTTAGTCCGCTTCCCAGGAAGGCTCCTTTCAGCCACAGCTCCCTGCGAGGCTTTTCTGTGCCTGCAGCAGCCTGGTGACCCTCTTTCCTGCTGCTGAGGGAAGAGGGAAGCTCCTGTGGGAGAGGGTGTCCCCTCACATTTGCTTGGTGGGTTGTCTTGCAGAGGCAGCGCAGCTCCTGCAGCTCACACGGGGTCAGAGCGGGTCCTGGTCCTGTCGCCACCAGCGTCAGCCCCTGCCGCCCTTCCCCTTCAGACTGCAGAGCTCCCCTTTGCCCAGCTCGGGTGCGACTTGTCCCCGTGCCCGGGGAAGGGACGAGCTGCCTGCTTTCCTGAAAGATACTGCTACTGCTGCTCCTACGGATCTGCTTTCCTGTCGAACACCGGGCCGTGTGCTCAGGGTTACACAACAGGAGAGGGAGCTGAGTCACAGGTCATGGAGAGGAAGGAATGCAGGCCAGGCTGTGGTGGAGTAATAAAGGGTTTGAGTTTGGTTTGTGACACTTTCTAGGTCTGAGGTTCAGCTTGACTTCAGGACGAATGATGAGCTCCTCCACTGCCAGTGCTGAGGTCATCCTCCCTGCCCAGCCAAGGACTGTTTTGTTGATGAGCCTGCGAGGTCGTGATGAAGTGTAAGCCATTCTTGTTATCTCACTGCTCGGGACACCAAAACCAGAATTGTCCACCCGGGGCTTAAGTTCCAGCAGAGCTGAGCTAGTGAGGGACAGCCAGCACTAACCCGGCCCGTGCAGAAATCTGCCCGAGACCTCCCGGCCGTGAGAGTGCACGGGGGCAGTGGGGCCTCGTGTGCCGGGCACCGCCGGGTCAGTGATCCGAGGATTCCTGCTCCCTCCCTCGCCCGGGGCCTCTGTTCTGCCTTCAGTTCGGAATCGCCGCCCTCAGCCGGGCCCCGGACCCGCTCGGGACGTGGGCGCGGCGCGGTGCCCGTCCAGCGCCAGGGGGCGCCCGGGGCTCCCCGTGCATTCCCGCGGGATCGCCGGCGGTTCCCGGCGCTCGGCGCCGCTCGGGCCGGCCCCGCTCACGGCCCGGGGCTGCCGGCGCCGCTGCCCGCCCGCCTGTGCTGCTGGATCCCTCTTGTCCTGACGGGAGCCGCGGCCGTGCTGCTCCTTCCCCTGGGCTGCACAAGATTGAGCCCTGGCGTTAAAACACTGGGAAAAGATGCACGTTAGGTTTCTGAATAAGTGCCAGAATATTCTGCTAGGCGTGTTCCACTCTTCGTTTAAACCACAATTTTTTTACAGGAAGATACTTGGAAATGTTGCAGAATTTGGTTTCTTTATTTGAACTGCAAAATGAATGGTGTGAATTAATGGCAGAAAGTCAGACCTGTGCAGTGAGTGAATCATTATCAAATCCACTCATAGGTGAAGTTTGAGACATTTTTGTATTTTTCTCTCATTTCCAGCTGACTTGTCTCCATTGATCCACAGACACTTGAGCAGCACGAGAGAGGTGGGAAGAGTCATTCCTGATGAGAAATAGATTTTTTCCCCCACACTCATTATTGGAGAGGACTGTCAGTTTCCCTTGGCAGCCTGTACAATGGGCTTGCTCTCTAATAAATGCAGATAGCATTAAATTAACGTTTCATTCCCACAGTGACAAACAGTGGCATCCAGTTCCAGCGCAGGATAATTCAATGACAATATGGCAGCAGACATGTGCCTCGCCTGTTATGGGCTAATCAGAGATGCAGGGTTCAAATTGGACTCAAAGCATCCTCATAACTTGGAGTGAGTTTATTAACCTTTATTAGCTGGTGAAAATGAGCTGGGAACTGGGAAATGAGAGAACACAAATATTAAAAACAAAAGAGCCAAAATGCATAAAAATAAGCATGAAAGCACGAGTCAAATCTAATAAAAATTTTCTTTCTACTCTTCATCTAACTCTAATTGTAAACTGTGCAGGAGCTGTCAGGGGAGGAGAACTGCATCCACCACTGACTGTGGAAGTATAAGCACATGTGGACATGAAGAGAAGGATCCTTGGTTCATATGCTTGGCTGATAAAGCTGGCAGAAATTGTGCTGCCAGCCTGGGAAAGGATGGAGTTTGGCTTTGGTGTGTTCTTGGTCAGAGTTTGGAAACCTAGGACAAAGCAAGGCTGTGGAGAAGGAGACCCAGAGGTATCTGGAACCTGTTGCACCAAAGAGCTCCAGTAGAGAAGAGCAGATACTGCAGGGAGATTCCAAGGGCCAGAGAAGGTGAGCAGAGCCCCACCGAACCCTGCCATGGTGCTGGGAAGGGAGCTGCTGGCCCTCAGACAAGACCTGACTCTGTCTGCTCTTCCTCTGCTGCCTTTGCTTCTTCCTCCTGATGCTTTGCCAGTGGGCCTTCATTGGGCCAGACTGTCAATGCATCTTTCTTTTGGAGTTACAGCACATATGGGAAAACACTCCAGAGGGAAGTGGATACTGAGCTTTTTGAGACAACTTGCAAAGAAGAGAGATTTTGCAAGGACAGGAAATTCAGCCTTCACTTTTACAATATGCCCCGGGGTTTTGTTCTGCACATCAGCAGTTCTGCAGGAGCGAAAGGACCGGTGGCAGCCTTGGAAAACACAGGGTTCCCCTTTCACTTGTGCTCAGCTTTCTGAGCTGTGTGTTTCTGAAAGGGCTATTTTGGTGCATGTGTTCTCAGTGAGAGCAATGCTTCAGTTAGTGCTTGGCATAAAATCTTATGGGTGCTAGTTGCTTTTTACTTTTCATCAGATGAGATATTTAAAAGCATCTCAATTGTGTCCCCTAGAATTAGTCTGAAGATTCTCATCACACTTGTTTTTTTATTAATGAAAGCTCTTGGAGACACATCTGGTATATTTTATTGATCATAATCTCATGGCTGGAAGCTCATCTTGGTCGCTATAGCAACAGAACTTTTTTTTTCCCCAAATGTCAACATAGCTCCACAAAAAGTGGAGTAAGGGGGAGCAGATCATTTAAATTACTAGACAGCTAATAACTCCTTCTTCTGTAATAAATCCTTCTTCTGTAACCAGTTCTGAGATTTCTGATTTGGTACAGTAAATAATGGATGGGAACTAAATCTTTTGGCGACTACCTCTGCTGTGGAAGCTTGTGAAAGTGGAATAACATGGATGGATGCGGTGTCTCAAGAGTCTTTTTTTTCTGGTTGTCCACTGCTCCCATCCTCTGTTGGGCTGCAGGGATCATGAGCAGGCTGCGGGCACAGAACTTGGAGGAGCAACAGTACAGAGTATGTATTTGCAGCCCTCCCTCTCTACCCAGTCAGGCAGGGCTCCCAAACACTGCCCACAGCAGCAGGGCTTGCTCTTGGGGGCAGGAGGCACTCCCAAAACGTGCCTGGGAGTTAAGATGAAATAATGCAGACGGGAAATTATAACCTGTAAGTATGGTCTGATGCCTAAAGACCCCTGTGAGGTTGGCACCACCAAGTTTTTCCTTATCAGAGATTTTCTCAGGTGTGTCTACTCAGGAACAAGTGGAACCTGCAGGTAACCTGGCCTGCACTGCGGGATGGCTCTTTCCTCTGCTTCCAGCTCCAGTGTTTGGCTCTGACAGCATTCCTAACAGTGTTTCTTCATCCTGCCTTACAGCAGCATCCTGCTAGCACTTGAAAATGGTGATGCTGGGACAGCCAAATAAAGCAGTGGGTGGATGCTGTTGCCTCCCTTGCTCTCCCTTAGGGCTTTCCAGCAAGGCAAGTGGAGAACCACCCTCGGCCTCCAGCCAGAGCAGAAAGTTAGAGCCAGCTGTGGCTGCCTGACTTCTTCAGGTCTGCAAGAAGCTGCATATGGGTATAACTAGTATTTCCAAAAGATTTCTAGACATTCAAACCTTGTCATCATCTTCTCAGCAACTGAAAAAAAAAATTGGCCTTTGGAAGTGCTGGAGAGCACAGCCCTGAGAAAACGGCAGAGGGTAAAGGGCAGACTCCTTCCCTGGGGGCTGCAAATGCTGCCGGGTAGGGACTGGAAAATGTTCCCACCAGCTCCAAGGCTGATGAGCAGGGCAAAACACTTTGGTGTCCTTAACTTGTTCCCCAATTGGTGATTGCAATCCCCAAATCCCGGTGGCCTGGGCGAAATTTCCCTGAGCCACACAGCCTCAGGCAGGGCTGAGGTTCTCAGCAGCACCCTACAAAGGGCCTAGATGATGATGATGATGACGACGATGATAATGATGATAATGATGATGATGGAAGCCAAACTCACAGCTGGCAGCAAGTCATTCAGGGGCTCTGCTGCTCTCAATATCACCTATTCGACCCTCCCCTTCTGCGCAGTCCTGTCCTCAGCCCCACCAGCAACGCAGCATGAGGCTGTCCCTGCAGTTGTCCTTTCCACCCAAGGAACCACACAGGTCACCCTCTCAGAACGCAGGGCGGCTTGAGTTTGGCTTGTGCCAAACCTCCCTGCACCCCCGAGCCGCGGGCGGGCGCAGATGGCCGGGGGGCAAAGGCGGCGGCCCCGGCACTTTCCCCTGTGCAGACGATGCAGCCGCTCATGCGTGTTAATCCCAGCGCCAGGTCACTGAGCGGGAACAAGGCGAGGATTGTTCCCCTGGAACTGAGGAAAAGCAGGAACGCGAGGCTCGGGGAGGGCAGAGAAAAGCCGCGCCGCCCCATCGCGGACACGGCAGAGGGTGAGCTGTGTTTCCTCTGCCGTGGGGAATGCCAAGGGCTGCTTGCTGCAAGGGATGCTGGAATCGATGCTGGGACCTCGCTGCTGCTGAATTAAAGGGTGGCTTGGCGCAGGTTGACGCTGACTTGGTGAAACACGTTTCCCCTGAGCTGCACCCATGGAGCACCCTGGGAGAGGAGATAACCATCGGGAAAATATGCAGCTACGGTGCTGCCAGGGATTTGATACAGCAAAATACTTGTGCTGTTATGGGTTTCTGCTGGTTGGAGTACACCTCCCTGCCGGGACAGATCCCTTTCTGCTTTAACACTTAGAAATTCGGGGAGGTGGGGCCAGAGGGAAGCGCCAGTCTGCCACATGGTTAAGGGGGCGCCCCGTGGGGCTTTGCTTCCTATTCAGTCAATCAAGTGCATCACTGTGAAGAGTCTGCGCTTTTATATGGTGGGAGCTAACTGGAAGAATAGGTCCACGAGAGCAGGCAAAACCAATATGCCTGAAGAGAGTTTCGAAGGACAAAATGGCTCATGTGGTTGAGGAAAGTCAAGGGGACTTCTTCAGAAAATGAGCGTGGTGTTGTACTTGAAAGGAATAAAGGTGTATAGAGTATTTCTTTGCTCAATTTCATTTCTTCTCCCGTCTTTACGTTTCCTGAATGCTATGTCAGGAAAAGTCTTTCACCTTCAGCAAAGGTTTTGCTGCATTAGTATAGCTGAGGGCCTCTCACAGATCAACGCTGGAAGGGTTTGCCTGGTGCTGCTACTAGCAGTGGGCAGCATCACGGATTGGATCATCAACAGAGAACTGAGCGTCCACTGAGAAGTTTTGAACTCATACAGACCTCAGATATTTTAGAAAAGAATAATGAGCCCACCTTCTGTTTTAATTCCTGTTGTGTCTTTATAGCTGTGCAGATGGCATGCCACCCACATCTAAGAGGAGCCTCAGACAAAATCATAACCCAGAACTTAGGTGCATCACAGAAACCTGCCCTGACCCAGGAGGGATCTAGTTTTATTATCTCCTCCTTCTCCACACTTGTAGACATCAAAGTTCCTACATGACTCCCAGGACACCACCACTGGGAAGAGGGGAGGTGCTGACCCCTTGCACCCAGATCAGGGCTCAGTGTCTGGGATTGTGCTGCAGGTAACATTATAGCTTACATTATTTGGTAGTTAGCATTTTTAGGAGTGAGGCTGGGAAAGGGCTTTTCAACATCTGCTGATGAGTGGTGACCTCTAGGCCAGAGACTCACACTGACTTGACCCAAGAAATACTCGTGGGCTCTATACAGAAGTGGAGAACTTCCACCAGTGGAGCTGAGAGGGCAAAAAGAATTTGCCACTGCCCTTGGGAAGAGGAAGGGCCAGACCAGGAGTTCCCATGTCTTGGCTGTTCTAACCACAAAAACTCCTAAACCAGCAGGGTGAATGTAGCAGCAGTGAAAACCAAACCCAGAAGCTAAATTAATTGAAACAGAAAGTCATGACTCATGTATAGTGTATTATGGGTCTGCACAGAATTTCCTACTTGCACTTCTCATATACCTTCAAAGAACTGTAAAAACCCTCCTCCATCTTTTTTTTTTTTTTTTTTTTTTTTTTTTTTTTTTTAAGCTCAGTTTATAAAGAATATTTTCAAAAAAATATTATTTAACCTCTCATGAAGAGCAGGGCTGGGCTCTACCCTCCTCAGCAGCTATTTCAGCTCCTGCCTGTGGCATATTGCACTCCCTGCACTGGCTTTTCATCTTGTGGATACATACCTACCTCTTCTGCATCTCTTGTGTAGTTGTGATATCATGAATGCTAGTCAAAAACTAAATATCACAGGGTGCTATTGCAGCCTAAATCATCCCTCTGACTCTGGTCTGTGCTTGTAGCTAGTTGTGTGTGATTATTGCAGCAAGATTGTTTTCTAGGCTTGGAACTTGTAAATATCAGCTAGAGAAGGAGAGCAGGGAAATGAATTTAGCTGAGGAGTTAGGTTTATCTTCTGTATGTGTTAGTGATATAATCATTTGTATTTGACTCAGTCAGCAGTCATTTGCTACACAGGCATTAACAAACACTCATTCAAGTCAGGTAGAAGCTGACTGCTGCTTAATACACCAAATACCTCAGGCTTCTCACAGCACTACAGAATGATTGCACTATTTATTCATATATATATATATATTTATATATAAACCACATGTATATAGACAAATATGTGTGTAGATGCATGCACGCACATGTATGTTTTGAGTCTGTTATGTTCTGCTGTTATGTTATATTATCCACAGAGTCATCCCTGTGGATGCTCTCCAGTTGAAATGACCTCACTCAGTTTACACTATGAGTGTGGAGTGAGGCAGGGCTGTTCTCACTGCCAGTGCAGCCCCAGCCCACGCAGCCTGAAGTCAGCAGCCCCACCAGTGCCCGGGTGACCATGACTGGAGTTCCAACCACTCCAGGGAGCAGAGCAGCTGTGGATGAGCATCCCTCTGGAAGGTGGGAATAGAGCAGCTACTCTGCCCCAGCAGGGCATTAGCTGCCTAAACCAACTTGGTGTCAGAAGAGTTCACATTTTATTTAGTGTGTCTGTTTCCAAGGCAGAGCCTGAGCTGGCTGCAGTCCTGCATTGAGAGCTCTTTGCTGCCCACTCCACGAGGCACAGTGAGATTTCGCCAAGGAGCAAAACAGCCCTGAAAATGCAGTGTGTCTCCTAAAACTGTGGTCACACCACCTGTGCTGGCAGCAGCCACCTGCCAGCTGCTCCTGCCAGGGCAGACCAAGGGGGCACCTCGCTGTCGGGGACCAGTGGTGGCTGCTGCACTTCTGCACCAGGGCGTGAGGGTAGGCAGCTCTTTTGTGCCACCTCTCTTCTGCACAAGCACCCCCAGAGCATCAGTAAAGTGGAAGATCTTGTCCTGAATTCTGATTTACTTGGAAAAAGATATGTCACTAAATATTGACTCATTCTGCAATGAGACTAATACTTTCCAAACAGCTGCAGGTCTCTCCTAGCCTCTGAAATATTCTTGTGGGGGAGTGATGTGGAACATGTTCCCCTCTGAAATATTATTTTCATTTGATGTGTATTCTAATGGGTGTGCAATATTGTCAGTGAGATTACCCCGAACTGTCACGTGTTGAAGACTCTGCACAATTTGTTTCTATAATGGCACTTCTTACTGCTGAAGATTTCAAACATCCTTTTTTTTTTTTTTTTTTTTTTTTTTTTTTTTTTTTTTTTTTTGAACAGACAAATAAGAATTGGGAAAGTCTTGCTTGAAATAGGGAAAACAGCTCCCGGGGGAAACCAATTTTTTATTGTTTTTGGTTTATGAAACACTTCACAGAGGTCAGACATCTGTGTGAAGATTTCACATGGGGGTTCAGAATGATTTTTTGAGTCTCACACTATGTCAGTAGCAGAGGTATAATGTCATTATTAAGCATTAAATAATTAATGTTAATAACTACCATGCTGAAGGAAGAGATGAGGTAGTAGGGCTCAGACTAAAGCTCCTTGCTCCTGCTCTGCCTCTCAAACTGCTCCAAAGCAGGTGCACAGAACATCTTGCCTCTGCCCTGTGCACTTCAGCTGCTCGGACTGAGCTGTGCCCTGACCTCCCCTTGCAAAGAAGGGCAGGCTTTTGCCCACAGGGGCAGGCATATTAAATGAAAACAAAACCCAAACCAACCCCCAAACCTCAGCACAGGGCGTTGTGCTCCCCCCTGCCCGGTGAGTCACATCCTCGGTGGCTGCGAGCAGCAGCCAGGGCACGACCCGGAGCCAGGATGTGGATGATGCCACGGGCAGCCACGGACACGTTCAGAGGGGATGGGAAGTTCGGGCGGCACGGCGGTGGCACACACGGCCCCTCCTGTCACAAACAGGCACGCCCCGGGCTCAGCGCAGGCAGGGGCACTGCCTGTGCTCTGCAGGCACGTTTAGAGCGCCTCTGGCTGTTTGCAGCATTGTCCAGAGTGTCACCTGTGCTGGAGCCATGACCTCAATGGCTGGATGGCTGGGAAGGTCCAGAGGTGCAGGGTGGGGTTCAGCAGGGAGGACCCGGGTGCCCTAAGGCACAGTGACCGTGGTGCGTCCTGCTGGTGCCCTGGAGCTGCCCCAGGCAGGTGTGGGTGCCCCAGCTGCCTCCGTCCTTCCTGGAAGGAGCCTCTGCCGCTGCTCCTCCTCCTTAAAAATTAGGAAATTAGCTTGTGTGAAGAAGTATTATTTATACTCATATGTCACTAGATACACCTCCAAGCTGGCTGTGATGCCAGGAAAGATGCGAGGCTGACAAATCAGGGAATCCAAATCTGCTCTTCCCACTTGATGAAAGCAGGTATGATTTTCACCCTCACACTGTGACTCGAGGATGTACCTCCAGCTGGCCCTCAGCCTTTTGCTGCCACTACTTGCCTAAGATTCATCACAATTTTACACTTCTTGAATGACTGGCTTGGGTAGAGCAAATCTCTGATATATTCCTACCAACCCTGTGTATGGGAACAAGATGAAGCATAGAATCTCTCACCAGGACAACAGTAATTAGCTGCAATTCGTGAATTAAAATGCATAATTAATGCTGTGTCACATACTGAGTGACATGCAATCAGTCATGCAATGAGAGGGTTGTGACGGCAATTAGAAATTCCTGAGTTTTAGGGCCATTGCTGTGTCAAAAATCCTGCTTCGCTTGTACAAATTGTCTGGGCAGTTACCAAGCCTTTGTGTAGCATCAGGCTGAGGGTCTGCTTGCACCTCACAGGAGCCCTGTTGCAGCTCCATCTCCAAAGAAATGGCAGTTTCTGTGTCCTGGAGCACATCTCTGACTGATGGAGTAATCCTGAGCTCAGGCAAGAGCCAGCTCTCCCCCTGCAAAAGGGGAATATTGAAGGTCCTCCTACTCACATTTCTTTCCTTGAAGTCACCTCCTACACAAACACCAAGAGCTCCCTCCCTCTCATAGGAGCTTCTCCCATTCCCTGGAGTGTGGGGAATGGTCATGCCACGGCCCAGGGCTCCAATCTGATGTGTGAACGAAACTGATCTGTGCCTGCCTCGGTGCCCATGGCACAGCAGTGCTGGGCTCTGAAAACAGTGCGTGATGCAGTTTGGATCGTGGGTATCCTACCTCCAGTGTTACACCTCCGAAATACCTGTGCAAGAGCTGAGATACTTTTGCAATGACTCAGCTCACGCGTCGCCTCCCAGTAACATTTGCTGTTTCAAAAGACGTCCGGGGCTGATGCCACCCTGTTTGTCCTCTGCTCCTGTCAAATGCTTCCAGCATCACTGAGGCACTGTCAGACGTGTTTGGTTTGGGAACTCAGCCTATTACTTCCCAGTCTTAGGGTTTCCTCAGTCGAGATGAATATTGGGGTATTTTCATTTCATTAATTTCCCTGAATACAAAGAAAGGAAGGACTACCCGCCAGCAGGGGGGAAAAGGAAGTGGTGTCCCCACTGAGGCTGAAATTTAAAACCACGCTGCTTGTAATATGCTAATGCTCTTATTAAAAGAGGGAGGTTGGTGCTGGTGCAGACTGTGCAGTGTCCAGTGTCTGCCAGAAGGAGGAGCGGAATGATCTCCCCAGCTTCCCCCTTAGCGCCACTCCCACTCTTTCTTACTGATTTTTAGGAAGCAAACTTCGTTTTGCATCAAACACCTCCCACCTCTATACGCCACACTCTTCATGGCCTGTTACAGTTTTTCCTAAAGCATTTTGAAATAAATGCTACTTTCAAACCTGTCCCCAAGCCCTCCTCGAACTGCTGGATCATCTCTTTTAGCCTTTCACCCCTTAATGGCCTTCTTACAATATTAATGGTTCACACTTCTAATAATATGAGATTAATCTTACTCGGCATTTTTTTACATAGTAATTGTTATTAAATCTCTGAATCCTGATGAAATATTATCAAGTGTCATCCACCAGCTGCTACGTACCACTACTTACCAGTGGTAAGGCTGGATGCACAGACCACTGTGGGTTTTTGTTTTTTTGGTGGGTTTTTTTTGTTTGTTTGTTTTTGTTTTGTTTTGTGGAAGCTGTACAGGACTGAAGAAGAACCACATATTATTTTTTCTGCAGACTTTCCACAGGTCACTAAACTGATACCTACAGTAAGCAGACCACCATTATTATTCTGAACAGGGAGGCAGCCCCATGCCAGCATTATGAACTGGTTTGAGAAAATCACTGATTTTTTTTTTCAGTTCAGCCGCTGTACCAAAATGTTAATAAAAGAAACAAAGAAGCAATTACCAGACTGATCAGTATGTAAAATTTGCAGGTGTTTCTTTTAGCTAAAAAAGCCTTGTCCACAAAAACCATTCCATCTGACCCACATTAAAACATTTCATTTCCTTGCATTTGTTTAAAAAAAAAAAAAAAAAAAAAAAAGAGAAAAAAAAAAGAAAAGAAAAAAAGGAGAGGCTCCATACAAAGATCTGTTCCTACACATTCAAGATGCCAGATGCCAGTCAGCATCATGCTGAGAAATCCTCCCTCAGAAGGCAGCTGTGCCCCCACTGCACTGGGTGAATGACAAGGATCTCACACTGACCCAAAATGCTGCTGCTGTGTCCAATTGACCAATAAATAATGTCTTGCTCGGGGATGATCTCCTGAATAGCCAGGCAGTCGCTGTTCCTTGGCTAAATGCTCCCTGATGGGTGGGGATTCATTTGGAGCAGATGTGAGTCTCTGATGTTTCATGGGTGAGCGTTCTCAGTGCAAACTGAAAGTCTCCAAGGGTGTGGGGCCAGGAGCATCCTGCAGTATCCTCTCTCTGTAGTGGGGAGAATTGTCACCAACAATTAATCACATTTTTGTTTGCTTGTTTGCTATTTTCCCCCACAGATTTGGGTCAAATTGATGAACAGTTTCGATATAACTGAATTACTTTTTAGGGAGAATTTGTGGTTTCCTTCTAAGAAACTGCTGAGATCTACCTCAGCAGATTATTACTATTAGCAGCTCTGAGGATTCTTTGGGCAGCTGGAGACCATGTAGAAGAGACAGAAGTGAGACTAAACATTTTCCAAGCAAAGATATAATTAGGGATTAGAGAGACTGATCCTACTGCATAGTGTAATTAGGAGATTATGGCATGGCATTGGCTGGGATTAGATTTGACAGAAAAGTCTGTGCCCTGCTATATAAAACCTTCCAAGTTTTGAAATGGAAACGTATTAACAAAAAAAATCTTCAGTGTTTTAAACCCGTGTTGTGCAGCAGCCTGCTTGCATGTTGAGGAGTGAAGGGAAACTTCTGTGGTCTCCTGGGCAAAGTAAGGAAACCCCTGACAGGAGGTGCCCGCAGCTCTGCCCGCTGCTTCCCCTTCCCTGCACAGAAGCTGGTCCCAGCTGAGCCTCCTCTGGTGTCCCCAGCACGCCCTCAGCCCAGCCTTTCTTTGAGCACCTCCTGGGTGGCAACACCACGGGGCAGTGACTTCAGGACCCCCTGCTTCTCCCCTGGCTTCTGGGCAGGTTCCTGCTGGGATCTCCCCTAGGGTTTGGGAAGAGTCTTGAAGTGCATCTGCCGGCTCCTGGGCCCTGGGCATTGCATGGGAGGACAGAACCACTCTTCTACTCAGTAAGTGAGGCCAGTGAAGGCACCCTGTGGGCTGTGGGCAGGGAGAGAGGGAGAAATTCACCTGAGCACAGCCCTGGTGTCGCAGTGCTCTGCATCAGCCAAGCCAGCCCCTAAATCCAGTGAGTACGAGGAAAAATGTGAGAACCAGCTACATGGATCACATTCCCTTATCTCCCACCCTAAAGCAGTTCTAAAATTGATAACTCAAAAAAATCCCTAAATTATACCTCTAAACGAACCACCAGTAGGACAGGCTTGGTGTGCTCTCAGTAAATTAATTCTTGTTAAAAGTCAGTGAAACACTCCAGTGAAGCATCCCCCAAAACAAGCAGCAAGACCAATTCTGCCATTCTGCTGCAGTATTTTTTCTGTTGCCAGAGACGGAGATTCCCTGGGGAGAAGAGGGAAATTGGGAACTGTAGTGCTCCCCTGCAACTCCAAGAATTTTGCCATGGGTTTCTTTGTCACACGCTACAGTAGCAGCACCAAGGCTGTCCAGCTCCCACAGCATCTTCTCTCTTCTATGCAGTATTAGTTGTTTGGCACAGGAACCACCCTTTTACAGTGTTATATCTATTATGAGCTATTCCTGGCAGAGTAGATTGTAAATGTGAACAACTATGAGTACTCCACTTTCCTTATTATACTCCCTAACACAGGAGTTGAATTATAAAATAACAACTTCATCCTGTGATCAATTAAGAGGAATAAATCTGGGGATGAAATACATGTGACAAACCCCCAGTGTGAGAAGGCACTGCATCCTCTCCAGATCCATTTTTTACTTTATCAAAAATCAATGCATTGTAAAGTTTCAACAGCCTTCACAAGATCTTGACCAAATCAAAGGCTTCTTTTACTTTGGGGAGCATTGATTTTTGCAAGGTTAGTTGCCTTTCTTTTGCTGTGCAATCACAGAATGAAAAATTGCAGAATTTACAGAAAATGGAGAGTCATCAGCACATCATCTTGTCAGAGTATGATTTGTCTGGAGACAAGTGACTGTCAGATTTCCTCAGTCTAGGAAGTTAATCTGAGCACTATCTGTCATGTAGTAATTGTGCTAAACTTCCCAACACTCACATCAAGCCAAATATTCAGGATACTCAAATGAAGATTAAAGATGTGATTTTAAGTAAAAAATTATTCCAGAGCAAGTGCTTGGATTTTCAAATATTTTACATTACTTTTTTGAATTGTTTTGCAATTTTATCTCTCATATGAACTAAATCTTTTGATACACTGTAGGCTTGTCTAGTAAATATAGTTTTTTCTCTTCTGTGTTGTATTTTGCTTGGTTGGGATTGTTACCCACTGGAGTACCTTACTTCGCCTTTTTGCTATCTGACAAGCTAATTAAAAAGTTATTTGAAGTTGCAAATAAACTAAAAGATTTAGAACTATAAAAAGTAATCTGCATGCTTCTATAAAAGCATCTCTCTGGGGGATATAAAATGACTGCAACGTACAGTCAGGAATAAATGGTAACACAGCAAATCAGAGTGATCAAATCACATTGCAATTTCATCTCCCATTAAGAGATTAAATAATTTTACTTTGACAGTAATTGCAGTTGAGCTTCAACATAGTTGAAGATGAGCTTCACACCTGAAGGACAGGATGTAATCCAGAGGGACCTGGACAGGCTCAAGAAGTGGGGCCATGGGAACATCATGAGGTATAGTAAGACCATGTTCCAGGTGCTGCCCTGGGTAGGGGCAGCCCCAGGTATCAGCATGGGCTGGGAGCTGAAGAGATGGAGAACAGCCCTGCTGAGAAGAGCATGGGGTGAATGAGAGGCTGAACATGCCCCAGCCATGTGAACTCACAGCCCAGAGAGCCAGATGTGTCCTGGGCTGCATCCAGAGCAGGGTGAGCAGCAGGGGAGAGATTCTGGCACTCTGCTCTGCTCTGCTCTGGTGACACTCACCTGGAGCACTGCAACCAGCTCTGGGTTTTCTGTACAGGAAGGACATTCTTGGAGCAAGTCCAGAGGAGGCCACCAAGATGATTAGAGGGATGGAGCACCTCTCCTGTGAGAATTTGATTTGTTCAGTCTGGAAAAGTGAAGGCTTCGGCATGATCTAATTTCAGCTTTTCAGTACCTGAAGGGAACACACAAGAATGATGGAGAGGGACTTTTACAAGATCATGTAGTGACAGAACAAGGGGGAATCAATTCAAACTGGAAGAGAATGGGTTTAGACTACGTATTAGGAAGAAATTCTTTACCATGAGAGTGGCCAGGCACTGGCACAGGTTGCCCAGAGAAGCTGTGGATGCCCCATCCCTGGAAGTGTTCCAGACAAGGCTGGAGGGAGCTCTGAGCAGCCTGGTCTAGTGAAAAGTATCTCTGCCCATGGCAGGGGGTTGGAACTGAATGATCTTTAAGGTCCCTCATTAGGACAGATAATATGAAAGCATGAGAACTTGTTTTAAAAGTGTGTGTTGACAGTCATCTGTACAAAGCACAGGAGACTTTCTCCCACATTTGGCCCAGCAGGACCACTAGGTCATTTGTCAGAAGCTGCAGAAATGGCTGGGAGCTCCTGAAATGGGAATTGTATTCCTTTTTTCCAGAGTAGGGTTTTTTGTCTTTTGTAAGATCTTGAAGATCTAATTGTTCCTAAAATACCTGCTTGCTTAGGGGAATTTTAAATGTGAGTCTTCTCACTTGTGTTTTTTTACTGAACCCTTGAGAGAAAGAAGTCTCCTTGTATATCTAACAAAGTACCCTGAAAAGATCTATATTTAAATCAAGCCTACTCACCTGCCTGACAGCCCAGTTCTGTGGAATAATCTTGTTGTTTGGGGCTCATCCAGAGCCCCGGGGGTCACTTGTTCCCTCAACACCCCCAAGGATGTCCCTTGTCCTGCAGTGATCCACCCAAACTAGGGGCCTGACCTGACTTCCTGGGAGTGGGATGAGTTTCCCTGGCAGTGCCCGCTGGTTTTCCAGCAGATGGCAATAACCCAGACTGGCTGAGACTGTGCAGTGCTGGGGCAGGAGTCCCCCCAGCAGCCCTGCAAATCCCTGTGGTGTGGAGAGAGGGAAAAGCAGGGAAGAGAGAGCAAGGCAATGAATAATAGATTACTAAAATCTAGCCAGTGAGAAAGTGCATACACAGGAGAGGGATAGAGTGCATAATTCATACATAATTGCTTGGGGGGGATTTTAAATAAAGAAGAGAGCTGGGCTTGTTTCCCTTTTTTTCTCTTTTGAGTTTTCCAGCCAGGTAAATGTGTTTTTATTCACCTGTCTTGGCCTTGGGGCTCAAAGGTGACCCAGCTACCATCCTGCCATCTGTCAGGTGATGGGACTGGTCACACATGAGATGCCAAGGCATGACTGCCATGACCTAAAAATGACTGTAGTCTATAATACTGCAGGCCCAAAGTGGTGAGCACTGAGGATATACCTTTAAAAAGACCAGGACAAAATGCTGATACCATCTTGTCAATGGCTATTTCACAGTTCCTGAAAATACCCTGAAGGAATTTCTATCTTGTGATTCATGGTTAATCTCCTGCTCACTTAGTAAACCATAAAATTTAGTGAGGCTGACTTTTGTCACAGCAAATGAAAACTTGTTTGACTTTCTTGTGTTCCTGCAGAATGAACAAGGGAGCACAGGTTGGCCAGCTTGGCGTCTGTAAAGGATGTTTCCTTGGGAATTGAGTATGTTTGTGTCTGAAAGTGATGATTCTATGTGATAACTTACACCCTGCATTTGTCAAGATTAAACACCACAAAATTCTTACTTGCATTACACAGAGTCACATAAATATAGGCCCATGGTCTCAACTCAGAGTTCTGTTTGTGCCAACATACTGTCTCTGAAAGTCAAAAAAATTAAGCTCTTCTGGAGGAACAGCAAGTGAGACAACATGCCCTGGTTTCCTAATTACCGGGGGTGGGGGGAGGGATAAAAGGCTGGTCTCTGCTGTAAAACCTGAGCGTTTGTGACTGCCGTTGTTCCAGAGCTACCTGCGTAAAGTGCCTTTTGTTTTCTCATCTTGCTACACTCTTGGCCTCGGTGAAAGACTTTGGCAGTAAGTTCCATGTTCTAGTTTGTGTGAAAACCTTTCTCAGTTTCTGCTTTGTAGCATTTCAGTATCACTGGATGTTCCCTTCTTTTTTCTTTTCTTTTTATGAAAAAACGCTCTTAGAAACTTTTGATCTGAGTTGTCCTTACCATGGATATTTTTTATTTCAGAGTTTCCTGGCACTGATCTTTTCCAAAGATGAATGTTTTCAATGTCTTAAAAAAAAAAACCCAAAAAAGAACAACAACAAAAAAAAACACCTAACCAACCAACCAACCAAAGCACAATGAAGTAGGAAGAATGGGTAATGCTCATCCAGCAAACATGTAGAAAACTACAGAGCTACTCACATAAGAGAAGGCAACACTTCAGTTTTTATGTCTCCCCTGTCCTCTTTTGAGAAGCAAATGCAAAGGGCTGGGGAAGGTTATTGTTTTAGGTGGGTATCTGGTTGCAGGAGCAATAGCTGAAGACCTATAACTGTTAGAAATTAGTAACTGTTTATTATTTCTTCATTCTAGTATCAGCAGACGTGTTTTAACTTCTGCTGTCATGGCAGCTTCTCAGCCTCCACAACAATAACATGTCTCATGCTTACTGCCAAATTATGGTGTGTCCAGCACTTAACAAAACACTCAATTTGTGGCTTGCACAGAGTACCTGGTCCAGACTACCAGCTCTGCGTTTCTGTTGCTATTCTGTTAAGATGGAGCTGAATGCCAGAGATCATTTGGTGCCAGATGGATAGGCACAGAAAACTGCACTTTGAGAGGCTTGCTCAGAAGTAACTGTCCTGCCCTTTATTTTCTGACCAAGAGATGACTGTAGATACCGTGGTTCTTTTGAGGATAACTTGTGGTTAATAATGCACAAAACAATTTCCATTAAAAAGGAGTGGAAATGGGTGATATATTTCCCAGTGAATAGTAAATTAACAACACATTTGGCTTCAGTCATTCAAAAAATTCAGATTTGATCTGAATTCATTTGAACGATGCTGCCTAGGGAGAGCAAAGGAAAAGCGATGTCATTGTATTCCTATCACAGAGCTGGGGGAGGGGGACGCCTCTTTTGAACATTCACACTTGGCATGAAAAATGCAGGTTCAGTATCTGCTTGAGGGGATTTAAACCCCCTCTACCACGTCTTTCTCAGTCCATCACTAACAGCCACACCATTTAGTATTCTGGGGTGCCTTCAATCCTGTTGCTGCTGTTCCACTTAGCATCAATAATTAAATCTTCACTGCAGAGGGACTGAGCTTCAGATATCGTCTATCCTCGAGGAGTGCTGCAGGCTGAGAAGCATTCACACCCTTTGTTTAAATGACTGCTCATATATTTTCCATTCACCAAAATTGTGGTAGTCAGAGGGACCAAAGGTGGCCCATTTACAGGGACTCTTGTGGTTAGGAGGCTGATCTGGAAGAGATTATAAACATTATTTTAAACCCAGTTTCTGCTTCATTTGAACTAAACTACAAGGTCTTTGTTTTGCTATAAAAACTCTGACATTTAAATTTGTTTTGACCCTGGTCAGGACCTGGTTTTAATTTTGTTCCCCTCCCCACGCCCTCCTTGCTTTTTTTTTTTTTTTTTTTTTTTTTTTTTTTTTTTTTTTTTTTTTTTTTTTTTTTGTCTCGGCAGGAAGCCCGAGAACACTCCCACCCTTTTCATTAATTGCAAACATAATGCTAACAAAACTCTGAGCCGGTAAACATCTCTCACTCGGCTTTGGAGTTTATTCATCCCTAAGGTAGAGTTATTATTTCATAATTGGAAGCACCTTCGAGGGACTCTTTTATCAGTAGTGTAATAGATACTTACAGCTCTGCCACTGCTTCCTTGTTGAATCTGCCTTGGTGTTAACAGCTTTTACCTTGGCTCAGCTGTTTGCAACTGCTCTGGGGCTCCTCCCTTCCAGGACATAGTTTCATCCTGACCGAAACCAGCATCCTACACGGCATCACTCTGTCATTGGGGCAGACAGGTGCTCACCATATTTCTTCCCACGCTGCAGGAAGAGATCACGACCTCAGTTATGTAAAACAGCGGATGGAGAGAACATATTATGTACTGGTAAAGTCATGACCTAGTATGCACAAGGCCTCTAGACTGTCTAATTAGGGACTGAGCTAATTAGAACTGGCTAAAATGGCCGTGTAGTGCACATCTTTTTATTTCGTGGGCTTCAAAAGAGATATAAACCTCTAAAAGGTTTAACATTTATTAAATTGAAACTTGACTTTTCAAATTAAGTCTGTGATTTCATGAATCAACAATTTTTTATGAGAGTTTGGGGATTGCTTTAATGACTTTGATAAGGGTAAGATGTTTTCACTAACGTTTTAGGGGGTGACAGCTCAGCGAGTGGCTGAGGCTGGGGCAAAAGGGCATTAGACCACAGCTGTGGTAAAGAGGCGCAATGCAGTGTCACAGCCAACACCGCCTTTTTATTTCTACCTTTCTTTATTGCAGAGCAATTGTAATGGTCAAACCATGATCTACATGAAACACTCCAGGGGATCCTTCGCATCAGCTTGGGATGTAAAACTATGCTGGCTGAGCCAAAACACAAAAAATTTTCATTCTTTCTAATGAAACTTCTACTTTACTCTTTAAAAACCACATGAAAATAACAAAGACCCAGCCAATCCCCTTTTTTCACTTTCTCCCATGGTTTCCTCTAGTGAGGAAAAAAAAAAGCTGGAATGACTCATTTCTGGATAGAAGCAGGTGAGACAGCAGGACTAACAGCAGCGTTGACTGTGTCAGCCATGGTGTTATTGCTAGGCCAGCCTTTCAGCAATGAAATTCTTTATAAGGGTTTCTGTTCACTTTTTGATGGAAAGAGGAAGCAAAACCAGCAGAGAAACTTGCAAGAAAGCAAACAAGACAAAATCTGAACTTGGATTCCTTAAGATGTCTCTGTTTGAAGGAGTGATGGGATTGGAAAGGGTTTGGGCCCTGAACTCCAGTGACTCCTTGGGAATGACTATGATATACTGAAATTACTAAGAACTCTGAGCCAGCACATAGTTTCCTTCATACCATCCCACTCAGGGACTTGAAATAACTTTTTTTTTTTTTTTTTTTTTTTTTTTTTTTTTTTTTTTTTTGTCAGAAGCAAAACACAGAAATAAAAGAAAAAAACACAGCTCGTCATGGTAATGTCATGACCTTTTACCTGATTCTTTCTGCAGTAGCTACTGGCACAAGAGGATTGTTTTTTCTTTTATGAAGCAGAATGAAATTCAGAAGAGTTGGTGCAGGGGCTATGATGGAACAGGAAATGGAGAACGAAGAATAAAAGGTGGCATCTGTACTAGTCAATTAAACACAGTCACAGGTGCTGGAACTTGATCATCCATACTGTGAAATTGTGAAAGCAGTCCTCTCCATGGCTTTGGTGAGAGGATAGCTTGCCATCTCCCACACATGTTCTGCAATGGGACCATTCCCAGCCAAGCTTTAGACTGTGATTTGCAAGAATGTTTACTCAGTTGAATATCACAGTTACCAGATTAAGTATTTTTCTGAGTCACTGGGGTCCATAGAGTGAAACCTCTTTCACCAGCATTGCTCTCTACTCCAGTTTTCTTCAAGAACAACCCCATGGTGACCAGGCTGTGCCCTTAAGAGAAAATATCATGCTCATGTAACAAAAGAATTCAGAGAACATCTGAAATAAAATATGTGTGTCTAATTTTCATATGGCTGATTTCAGGCAGCTGAAAATGAAAATCTAAGTCACTCATTTTTTTTCTCATGAATTTGTCTAATTCTTTACAAACATGTAAACTTTTGGCATTCACCATTTCCATTGGCAGTGATTTCCACTAAGTACATGAACAGACTCTAGAGTGCAATTGATCTGATCACATAGGGGTGCCTACTTTAAGATGAGATTAATTATTCCCCAGACTCCTTTGATTGTGATAAATAGAACTCCACTGAGTCTGAAGGGAGCTTTGTCATTCTTTTTTGATGTAGATACACACTAAGAGATATCCAAAAAAACTTGGGCAGGATGAACCTCTCCTCTGACTTTTATCTATGCTTGTTAAGCTAAGGGGAAATCTATCCAGGCTATCAGTTCCTGCTGTTCCTCAGAAAAAAACCACCCAGTATTAACCAGACAACCTCACTTCACTTTGACCATCCACTGGGAGCTTTGCTGGACCTTGAGGAGCCTCTGTGGTTGCATAGAACTAGCAATGTGCAGTATGAGTTGGAGTTTCCAGTTCCAGAGCACCCACCAGTGACTGGGTGATTTACGTCATGCCAGACCCTTGCACTGAAGTAAATTCTGAACTTCTGTGGTTTGAGGAACCAGAAACTCCCCTGTGAATCTTCTCTAAGCCTGAATTTGGTGAAGTACAATAAAACTGACTTCAACATGAGTAAAACATTTCACGCACTAGGTTTTATTTAATTCTTTTTGCAAAGCTGTATATTATTTTGATTGTGTTTATCAATGGTTGATAAACAACTCTTCCTTTTCATTAGAAAACATACAAGGTACTTATAAATTAAAGACACTTATGTGGGCTATCTTTAATTGTCCATGGTATAAATGGACATTTACATTGTGCCTTTGAATATGAACATTTTTCATTATACGTTTATAAAAATAGATACTACTATTTAAAGGATTAATTGCCTGTTAGCTCAAACCATGCTGAGATCAAGACACAACTAGCTGTGCAGAGATGACTAAGATTTAGCTTAGGTAAAGGTCTTAAGTCAAGGCAGCACAAAGAACTGTCTGCCTTCATCTACTGTAGGCTTTAGCTATTCAGTCAGAAAATTATTCATTACCTTTCTCCACATTTAATTCTGTGACTCAGAGGTATATTTTAGTGCTCCAAACAGAAGTGATGTGGTTTGGAATACTGTGCTCGAGAAGAGGAAAGTGATAAACAGTTTAACTACACAGGTGAGTAGGGAGCCAGGTCTTGGCAAGAGCAGAATCAAAAGATCAGTTTGTCCAAAACAAATCTCATTTTGTTCTTTAGTAAGGCTGACAATCAGATAGTTGCAAAAAAATGTCCTTCACTTGCAAACTGAGACTGCAAATAAAAACAACAGGTATGTTTGAATTTTTGTTATAGCTTCCATTGGGTGCTCTGAGATAGATATGAATACTGAAGATCACAAGGGTGATGTGGCTAACAAACAGAACAGAGTGAAAAATTGTGTGTTGGCCACTGTCCACTCTGCCTAATACGATTTGCAAAAATAATCTGCTGGCAAAACGGAAAAATTTCACAAATTCCTTGCTGATTTTACACAGAGAAACAAATAATCTTCTCTGAACTCTGGATAAAAGTTCCTCCTTAAGGCAGATATTCCTTTGTAGTGTCATGGTGAAAGAAGTTCTTCACTGAACTCGTGAGGAATCTGGGTTCCTTTTTCTATATTCTTTACTTTAGTTGTTCCCTTGTCAATTGATTTTCCTCATAATGCATAGTTATATAAATAAAAAAGGCTCATCTATTAGTTGAGTCAGGAGACAGGGAGTAAATTGACAAGTTCATGCAAAAAGCCCACAGCATCTGCACTTTGTGAAAAAGTGCTTTTGTAGCATTGAGAAAGAACAGAAAGAAGGAATTGATTGTATGTCTACATGTAGGTGGTAAGAGTATTTTTAGATAGAGGTGAGAGGCTGGAAGCTGTCAAAAAACTGAGAGTAGGAGCAGAGTACACAGGAGATGCCCCAGGTAATGTGTTTTATATCAGGCAAGTTGAACCATTCTAAAAAATACATTTGTAAGTAGTATTAAAAATAAAATAAAAAGATATTCTATTTATACAAAAAAAATTGTTGAAATAAGTGCATTTGTCTAAATTCAGAATGGTTTCTCAAGAGCATATCTCTGTTGAGGTTATAAGACTAAAAAGAGAAAAGGTCTCTAAAAAAGAGTGAAAACTTGAGGAAACAGCAAAATGAGCAAGGTGGATATTTGCAGTATCTGCCTGTTAGATGTGACAAAGCTTTTTGTATTTGCCTTCTTGGTCATTTCCGAAAGAAAGAATCAACACAGTTCATAATGAGATTATGTTTGGTAAGGAGGGGTGGCAAACAATGAATAAACAACCCAGATTTAATACCAATCACGTTTTCAGCAGCACATTTCTGCTGGTTACCTAACACCAGTTCTGGCACTATGAGTAACAGGATGGCAGCAGCCACTCTCAGATATGCATTTCTAATTAATTAAAACATGACACACATCTAGAATTACTGTGACTGAGGCATAAAATAATGGACAGCTGAACTTGCAGAGATTTGATATAGACTCAGAAGAAAAAAAATAGAAAAGAAATAAAATGGCAATTTGCCCTTCAAAATGAATAGGCTCAGCTTTTTATACATGTAATGCTAGTATTTATGAACTTTGAATCTGAGGAGTGAAAGCAACATTTCTATGTCTGATTCAAACACAAGAAATAGATTTTTTCAAGACTGGATTTTCAGAACCGTGAAGCTTGTTTTCTATGGATTTGTGTTTTATCATAAGTAGTAACTATCATCTTTTTCTCCACAATTGCAGTATTTATAATGTCACTTTTTAATGTGGATTCTTCTCCACCTCTGTATGGCTGACTGCTTCCACAGACCTTGTGGGAGCATAACTACCTTTAAGGGAACTCCCTTTTGGCAAACACAGTTAAATTTGGACAAAGGTTTTGAAGGCTTGGTGTAATAGAACAGACAGACACTTCAAACACTGACGTTTCATAAGGAATCAGTTTACAAAGAGAGAGACTGATGTCGTTGTGTCCAAGGTATGATACAGAACAATCAGAACACAATAGATACATGAATTGAGTCCTGTACTCTCTATCGGAGTTCTCATGTACTACATAAAGCAATTCTAGTTGGCAGTTCTTTCAATCTGGGATTTGTGAGGTCAATACGTGTACTGGATATTTCCAACTAATATAATACATGTAGTCCCATCTGAGGTATGAGTATGGCAGCATTCCTCCACCTCCAGGAAAAACAAGTCACAGTGAGTAAAGGTTGTGAACTTTAGCTCTTTCTGCTCCAGTGAAATGGCAGAGAAATCCTTCCTAGGCAGAATACGCAACAGATACTAAAAGTGGAACTTGGGCTGGACAGTTTATTTGTAATGTGGAATCTTTCATGACTGCACTTGGGCAGGGACTCAAAATTACATATCTTCTGGCACCTTCAGCTCTATTATGCCTGTTGTTCTTATGTGGGACCATTGGTTCAACCCTGACTCAGAGGGAAGAGTGCCTCAGACTGAATCACTAATGCCGTATCCTGCAGCACTCTAGTGAAGCCTTGGCAGTAAGGAACGATAATTACAATGTGGTTACTATGACTGATTTTTGAGATGCTTTTATATACACCTCAGGCATGTCAGCAGGTAAAATGCAGTCAGCTTGTTCAGAAGTACCCAAATGTCCCAAGTATATTATTTTTTACCATAAAACTGAGCATACAGATAGAATCCTACTAGACAGAAACATCCAAGAAATACTTTATATCTTTTTCACATATGTGTAATTTACAAAGAGTGAGTATGAATAAAAAACAACTGTCCTTTTACACATTTCTTTTGTCTTTTAATGATAAATAATGGACCTCTATATACAAGATGTTTTTTCCCTTACAATAGAAATGCTGCTGTCTAGTCTGTTTTTTCCAGACTGTGAATAACTGCTGAACGAGTGGGTGTGACAGTGTTATCAACCTTACAACACCAACAGAATTTTAATAATTATGTTTTGTGAACAGACAGCCCAAAGTCAAATAATCCTTAGTGTCAAGGGGACATTCTCACAAGTATTCAGGATAGACAAAAAGCTTCAAGGTAGCTTCAGTGTTCTCTACTTGTCTTGCATGTTTGTTGCAGAACACATATGAGATTTCAAGGAAATATCAGTATTGGAAGTTCAAGATGGATTGCAATTCCGTATGAAAATATGTCCACATGTGCAATTAAACCTATTGATGTTTTAATCTTTTCCTCAATTAAAGTCTGTTTCACTCTCTCTTGCTGCCTGCTTCTCAGGTCTTTTCCATTGCTTGTCCTTCCCTCAGCAAACCTGTTCTTTCCACCTTTTGATGGTTTTACTGTCTCCTTCCTGCTTCCGTCTGTTAAAATAGTCAAAGAGGAAGTTAGACCAGCATTACCCTTCATTAGATTAATAGCGTGCAGACAGCTTACACATCTCTGTGCCATTGTTTCAGGCTGTTTGTAGATTCATTCAGATGCCACTGTATTAGTTACAGTCAGTCCATGCTTTCAAGGTTATCTTTGCAACCAAGAGAACTAGATACTGCTTTTTCAAAGAGAAAGATAAGATTACTTACAATTTGGAAATACCATGAAGGCCACCTAAATATTTTCAAACAATGCTTGAAAACTTTTTTAGTATAGTAAGAGATGCCAAGGAAGTTAACTCGAAATAAATGTCAAGGACTACTTCTTATTATTTCTCTTTGGGCAACTATCAAAAAAATGCGGTTTCTACAGGTATTGTGTATTAAACAGTCAGACCGACCCCTGTTTGCAGTGAGGAAGGTGCCTGGTTTTTGTTTTCCCTCTGTTCGTTTCACCGGGGACAGAAAGGCCTGGCTATTTCTCAGGACCAGGTCAGTCAGGAGCTGTTGGCATCGCTCCAGCAGGCGCACCGGAGCACTCGAGCAGCCCAGGGTGAGACGGGCAGCAGGACGGCCGGACGGGCCGGTGCGATCGCCAAATCCTCACCGGGGGGCGGGCGGTCCCGGGCACCGCCCCCGCCCCACCCCCGCCCGGGCCCGCCCCGGCACGTGACCCGCGGTGACGCCGCCGTGCCCCGGAGCCGAGACTCGCCGGGGCCGCGGCGGGAGCGGAGCGGAGCCGCCGCAGCCGGAGCGGGGCCCGGGCGGCAGGTGGGTGGCTGCGCCGCGCCCTCGGCCCGCCGGGCAGGGCAGGGGAGAGCGGGGACGGGGACGGGGACGAGCGCGGCGCTGCTGCCGCCGCCGGGACGGTCGGGCAGGGCTGGGTGGCCCCGCGGGGGCACGTCCGCGCCCGGCCCGGCGCACGGGGCCGCAGCCCCCCGGTGCCGCCCTCCCGCCCTCCCTCTCCTGGAGCGCCTCGCGGAGCGCCCCCCGCGCCCGCCGGGGCTCCGGGCGGCGCCGCCCCGCGCTGCCCCCGGCGGCGGCGGCGGCGGCTCCGTTCCGCGGGCGGCGCCGGGAGCGCCGAGTTGGCGGCGCCCGGAGGCAGCTCCGCACCTGGGCGCTGCCGCGGGGCGCGCTGCCGGGGCGGCGGGGCCGGGCCGCCCGCGCTGCCGTGTGCGAGCGGCGCCCGCTCACCTGCGGGAGACAAAGGGAGGCAGCGCCGGCCCCGCCGCCCTTCCCGGGCGCCCCCGCCGGGCCGGGGGGATCTGCCGCCCTTGCGTGAACTTGAGCGCGGCAACTCGGGGTGGCTGGGCTGGGGCGGCTCTAGCGCGCTATTTATAGCCAGTCCTCGCAGACAACAACTTAACAAAAGCCCGCACCGAGGAGCGAGCGGGGCTGGGAGGGAGCTCGCGGGGGTGCGGGGGGGAGGGGGCTGCAGCGGCGCTGAAAAGTTGTCCTGACACTTGTTTAAAATGCATCGCTTATTCAGTGCTCTGAGTCACGGGCAATTATTAAATGGTTGCTTATTATGCCTCTAGCGTTTAAAGACGTGTGAGCTCCGGGTAGGTAGTTTACTTGCAAGTAGTGCTCGATTTCTAACTGTGTTTGAGGAGAGAGTGAAGGGCTAAGCCTGTTTTCATACAGCTTGTAAGTTGTCTCTGTTTTGGTTATATATGTTGTTTCCATTCGCCTCTATTTGCATGCAACTTTTGCATGCTCTAAATGCACGCTTGGCAGAGGGTGGCTTTCACAGGCGTCCGTGAAGACTGGTCTGCATGAAAATATTGGCTGAGGGGTTAGGTGTGCTGGACAAGCAGTGGTGCCCCTTGGGAATAAAGGTACGAATAGGGGTGAAGTCTGACAAGGGACCAGTCTCCCAGGCACTGGTCATGCAGATACAGCTTGAACCCCTAAGAAAATTGCCCAGAGAGAAGCAGAATCATGGAATCTATTGAGGTGTAGCCAGGGTATCTCATCTGGCCTGAACTGTTAAGAATTGATCTTAATTTAGCCTTCATAATTGAGTTTATTTCTGTATCAGCGCTGCGGAAGGGTTCATTTCAGTGGGTGAAGTTTGATGCTGAAAATGGAAAAAGATTACACAAGTCAACTGCTGCTGCTTTGTAGGACGCTGCGAACAAGGTCACACAAAGAAATTTAAGGCAATCTGTTAATACCCAGTGGCATTTTTAACAATTTATAATCTGCTTGTATTAGAAAGTAAGTAACAATTCCCTATCTCCAGTAAGGGTTCCCCCCCCCCCCCCCCCCCCCCCCCCCGAGGAAACTAAAATAAATCGTGAAAAGCATTTTAGGTCATTTCCCAAGACTCAGTTACCAGGTTCTGGAAGATGAGAGGTAAATGCTCAGTGCTTGATAATTTCAAAAGAGAGGGTGTGAGGGAGTCTTGATTTCTAGGATACTGCTGAAGATAGGGCTGATCATATCTCATACAAAATATGAGCATACTATATGTGTATGATCTGTGATCGTATTTATGATTCCGTGTCTTAGGACTGTGCTTCTTTCAAGCGTTTGCCTGGCCTTCAGGATCAATCGAGAGACCATCATCCTGTAGTTAAGACTGGATGCTGTGCGGAGATGAGGGTGCAGCTGCAGGGTTTAGGTTGCTCCAGGAAAGGCTCAGCTCTGAGCCGACCTACAGCTCTCCGAACCCTGCCTGGCTGAGGGTGATTGGAGCTGTCACATCGGGTCTAGATAAAAACGGTCTCGTTTTGTGGGGACACACATAAAAACCTAGCTAGAGGCAAGTGTTGGCATGCCAAACCCCTGGTGCTGCGTCTGCACCTGCTTGTGGGGAGAGCTCCCCAGAGCCCTGAGTGCAGGCAGGGCCGGCCCGGTCCCGGGAGGAGCCGGTGGGGCAGGGCCGGCCGGGGCAGGGGCGCGCCCGCGGGCGGAGGGGTGGAGGAAGGGAGGAGCTGACCTCTGCGAACACCCGGGGTTGCCAGCCTTACTCAGCCTTAGCTGAGTAAGAGATGGGAACGGTTCCATCGGCAGCCGGAGTCCGAAGGGATCTCTGTGCCCCGGTGTCGAGTGAAAGCCCTGCTCGCCTCTCTCGCACCGGCTGCCGCACCCGGTGCCGTGCCTGTCATCGCCAGGCTCCGCTCCCGTGGGACAGCGGGAGCGCTCCGCGAAATGGTGGTTTGTGCGTCCCCGTGGGGACGTCACCCACCTTAGATCACTTGCCAGTAGCGATTGGGGTTTTCTTCACCAGGAGGAAAGCGAGGTCTGAGTCTGTATTTTGGTGTGTATGAATAGGTTTTCTTAGTGAGGCCATTTGTTATTAATCTCTCAATCAGATACTGGGACTTCATTTAAGGTGTGAAAGCTTACAGATGTTCTCTGTGGAAGTAAATGATTTTTCATACCTATCGTCCTCTAATTGGAGTAATTCAACCTTCTTTACCAACGTGGGTGCCTTCCAGCATGACAGGTAAATGGTAGGGAATAAAAAATGCTGTGAGGTTACGAGGACTGTCCAGCCGTATCCCTTCAGTTGTTGATTGGCAGCACAATGAAGTCAGTATTCCAAGTGTCAGTATTGTGCATTCACACCTGCATTGATGTGAACCCCTTACAGCAGAGGTTTGACCAAGGCTCTTTAAACTGTGTTCCATGAGACAGCTTCATGAAGGGGCATTACAATTAGCTGTTGCACAGAGAGTACAGGCAATCTACCTTTTGTGACACAAGAGCTGTGTGTCATTAAAAAAATTAAAGCAAAACAAAAATTAATGCATTTGAATCTATGAAGTTAAGGCCCTGGTAGCTGTTTGCTGATCTACGGGGTTCATTTCCCACCCTATACCGTACATATTTCTTGCTTTTTTGGGTTGAGGAGGAGCATTAGAGCCTTGCTCGATCCTGATGATGTGATCTGTTTGTAAAACTGTTTTAGTGTTCTGGCTGAACACAGCCTGTCTATCTTTAATCATATGTTCAACATTACCAAATGTTTGCTATTGAGTTGATAATTTTGCAGCTTGGATGAAAGACCAAAAATTGGGCTGCTTAATTTTGTTGTTTCTTTTTTGTTGTTATTTTTTGGGAAGGGATTAGGCTGCTAAACTGACTTCAAAAGTGGGTAGAGCTGTTTTTGTAGCAGTTTGTTTTATTTAACTTGTATTATTCAAAATTTTGTGGGTTTTTTTTTAAACATAACATGCAACCTGTTGAACCTTTCTGATTGAAAAAACGTTAAATGTGCATTCTCAATAAATAGTCATATGGAACTGGCAAAAGAGCAATGAAAAATCCAAGCTTTCAAACACTTGTTAGCCCTGTGGGAAACCAGAGGCTTATGTTCTCTCTTTGGTTTCTGTGTGGGAGAAAGAGCCTCTGAATGGATCCTTGTCCAGTGGTTCAGCTTTTTGAGGTAACAGAGCTTTGAGGTAGACTGCGGCTTGGTAAGACTTGCGTTTTTCTGGTGTCTGACCTGGAACCCATGAAAGGGGTTGGTAGCAGCTTTGAAGAAGTGTTGGAAGGAGTCAGGTTCGCTAAGAAGACAAAAATAGCTTTTGCACGGCAGAGCTTCCAAAACTAGAAAGAGAGTGGGAATGGCTGCTATTTGTTCATGTTTACCTTTTGCTGCTGTTGCTAAACAACTGTAGAGCTGCACTTAAAAACACCTATTTATGTAGAATAGCAGGTAAGCAAGTTGTTTTGTACTGAGGCTGTAAATAGACTTTGAATGTCAACGTACCATTTTATGGTAGAGAGTAAACACCAGAATCCTGGCATTCTTTTCTACTGCTTTGTGTTCCTATTGTCAGCTTTGTTGAACGTGGTACCATCATTCCTTCTGTCAAGTCTTTGATAAAATTGTAAATCTGACTTTGTGATTCTGTTTGGAGCCCTGAAAAGGGTGGTGGCTTCCTAGTTACCTGTAAGAAATGCTTATTGGAAGGAAAAGAAGATGGGCTGTGGGAGAGAGACACAGATTAAAGATAGGCACTTCTGTCTTGGTGTAATACTTTAGCTTTTTACATTCTACTTTGTCTCTGAGTTATGTGGCAAATGTACTTTTTTCAAGGCTTAGATCAAATAACAGAACTGGCAAAAGAAAATTGAACAATTCTTAGTGATTTCTGTTTTAGATCTCCCCAGAAGTTCTTTTCTGTTGTTATTTCTGTCCTTAGTCCCATTTAGCAGCTGAGTTCACTCTGCGTGTGTGTGCCTGCATGGAATTGCATTAGTTCCACTCTGTGGCAGGGTAAAGGCTCCAAATCTCATCACAAAGTCTTAACTTGCAGAGCTGCAAGTTTCTACATAACTTTTCTCATTCGTGAAACATGCATTTAAAAATAAAAAGATGTGTTTGTTAATCTTTATAAGATTAAATATGGCAGCACTTTCCTTGAATTTTCCTATGTTCCTTGTGAATGATGGAGATCTTGCATGCTTTGATTTTCAAGATTAAAAATCCTGCCTTTCATGTTAATTTACTATATTGTGTTCAGTGCAAGTTGGCAAGACTAATGCTTACCCACCCATGAATTTGGGCATTGATGCTACATGATTAAATGGAGAGAATTTGTTCGTGGGTGTGGATGCAGTGGCAGTTGTCTGGATTGTAAAGATGCTGAAAAGTACTTTTCAGAATTTTCAAGTATTATTCCATTACCTGTTTTGGTTCATAGTCCTGCTTTGTCACTGTTGAGGTTTTTGTTTGCCTTTTGAGATCTAGTCCCTAAACATTTCGTTAGATCAGCTCTTCTGTGAGGTAAATAAGTCTTCTTTGGAATATTTTGATTAAAACTAGTGTAGTAACAGAGTTTCAAAAAGAAATTAAGCCTATATGTAAGCAAGAGATTGACTCAGATCAGCCCCCCCACCAAATCCCCAATGATCAATCAATGTTATTCAGTAATAGAAACAATAACTAATTAATTAATGAAGCTAATGAGCCACTTGATAGCAGGAGGCTTGTGTGAATACAACAGTTAAATTGGTGACCTAAATTGTTCTACTGATTTTCTATTTGAACACTGAGAAAGTTATCTGAAAATACTGTATTTTCCCATCAATTAGTCTAAGGTTGATATGAATTGAATAGGCAGGATTTTTTAAAATGTTATTTTTCTCCAAAGTGCTCTCAAACAGCCACTTGATTACATATACTTTTTTTTTTTTTCCTTACAGCTCTGAACATTAACAGGAAAATAACACTGAAACAGAATGTCGGTTACCTTTTGTCTGAAAAGGTGAATTCTTTTCCGATAGAAATGGCTGATAAGGGTGGGAAGATGCTTCCAGGACAATTTTACATTCAAGTGGAGTATGACTATGAGTATGAGGCCAAGGACAAGAAAATTGTAATCAAGCAAGGGGAGAAATACATCTTAGTGAAAAAGACTAATGATGATTGGTGGCAAGTCAAAAGAGACGAAAATTCCAAACCCTTTTATGTGCCAGCACAGTATGTGAAGGAAATACCCCGGAAAGCACTGATGCCACCTGTGAAGCAGGCAAGCATGCTGCCAAATAACACCTTGAAGTTGACCCATGGATTACAGAGATCAACAGAAAATGTGAATAAGTCACCAGAGCTTTCTAGTTTTGGAAAATCTTCCCCAGTTCAAGTGTCTTGCTTAGTTCGAGATGCCAATCAGAATCTGGGACCCAACAATAGCCCCTGTCAAACTTTTGGTTTGAGTCTGGACCTTACCCAGAACAATGGAAAACTTAACAATGAGTTGCAATCTCCCAAGGTTTCAAATCAGTTTAGAACCATTTCCATGGGTCATTTCCCATGCTCGGAGTTCTTGGAAATAGAGAAGACCAGCTTTTTGCATGAACAATCTTGTGATTCAGCAGGAGAAGGCTCAGAAAAAATTCACCAAGATTCAGAGTCCGGAGATGAACTCAGTAGTAGTTCCACAGAACAAGTGCAGGTAGGCTAAAAACTGGCCCCCGTGTCTGGTTTGTTTTCTTTTGTTACTGCCATAATTGTCTGCTGCTGTTTTGAGACTAATTCACAAAAAATTCCAATTGTTTAAATAAAAATGTCTTCTCTCAGCATGAAATTGTTATGAAAATCGAAACAGTTGATGTGTTTAGTCCTTGCAGAATTACTGTGCTATGGGAATTGATTCCATTTACATTATTCTGTGATTTAACATTCAAGAAAGAACAATAGTGTTTCCATATTAAGATTGGTTTAATATGACACTGAGTTTGGGTTATATTTTCTTTCAGAGGAAGGGACCCTACTGCTGTAACTCCTCACGACTTGACTTGTGTGAAATAATAGTGCTAGTTACCGTCAGTTTTCTCTAAGTGTGTATAGATTATATAAGAACTGTAAATTAATGTCCTAGTGGGTTTAATTGCACTTAAGATTTACTTGGAGTTTGATTTCTGGCCTGGTAATTTTATTTGTAGACTATTTTAATGAGTCAGCCCTGACAATTCTGCTTCTCACAACTTTACTCTGGATTGAAACTCAAAACATGTGAGTTTGTTAATTAGTATGGAAGAATCTCAGGAATGATATACTCCTACTTCAGGCTAAAACTGAGCATTGACGGCCTTTGTCCTTGGTAAAGCAGTTTTTCTCACTTCTTAATTTTTTTTTTTTTAACGGGCATCCCCCACCCCCATCAAAAGATTAGAACTCTGACTTAATCAGGTCACTTCTGGTACGGGTAACCAAGTTAATTAGTCTATTGTAATCCAGGTTTGCTCTTAAACCAGTGATGTACGTGTGCATACACATAGTTGTATATTTATATATGTGTGTGAATGTAGATGATTCTCCCACCTCACACTTGCCTCCCCCATCTTTCTGTAGGGATGTGTTAAATTATTTTAAATTCTGTTAGAAGCTCCCTACTCTTGAACTTAATCTGTAGTGTGAAACTGGTTTTGCGTGGATAAAAACTGATTGTTACAGTAAATCCCACTTGCCAGCGTGTGTTCAGAGTACCAGAGGATCTCAAATCATACTTGATGCTAACTTTCAACATGAAAAGTTTTACTATTGAGAGTTGTGAATCAGTACTTTGCTAATAAGAAACAATGAAGACAAAGCTGCTAAGGAAGGAGTCAGTATGGGAAGATCTTAAAGATAAAAGATTGATTTGGTGAATTACAGGGTCTTAAACTGTGTGTATATATATTTATTGAAATACTCAGAATCAGTAGCTTTTCAATATCCTACTATATTCTTGGCCTCATTCTTGATATTCAGCGTTTCTATAGGTGTGGGTCATCTTGTCTTTAATAGTTGTATATTTTATGTTAGTTTTAACTTCATTGCCCCTCCCCCAAATAATATGGAATGAATAGGATGACTGAATTTAATTTCTTTCTTCAGTGATGCCTTTCTTATGCAGTGTGAGAATCCATGAGCTTCCTTGCACATTCTTTACAGCACTGTCCTAGCTCAGTGTAGTTGATATGAACCACTTGGAACTTGGCACGATAAAGTGATTACTAGATATTTATTTTAGAAAGCGTGTGTTGGCATGTTACTGCCATATTAATCAATTGCCAAACAAATTATGAAAATACCGAGGAATGTTTAAAAAGTATATCCTACTTTAAATAGTTTACCCCATTAAAATTTATATTACATGGTAGGACAGTTCCTTCTTCTTTGTTGACCATAATTTGATGCATTTCCTTCTCTAAAGCAGATGGAATTAATATTACATGGGTGTCTTTTGTCAATAATAAATATATGGCCTGCAGCTCAGTTTCCACTGGACTTTGTGCCTCTTGATGCAGTGACACTTAATCTTTTCACCGTTCTCTCCTCTCCCCCCTCCCCACTATACTTTCTTTATTCAATGCTACAACTGATTTATAAATTTGTATTTGAGTGGGGCAGCAGCGCATGTATTGTAGACACTGTGTTATGGGAGGTCTGAAGTGAGGCAGTTTTTACAGTGTTTAAGAATAACAAATGCTAAAAATGCCACATTTTGACTGTGGAAAAAGCTTGGCAGTTTGACTGATGTTACTGAAGAACTTGCAATTATCAGAATCTTGGGCAACAAGAGTGAGGGCACTCGCTGTGCCTTGCAGTTTGCCTTATTTTGTAACTTAATCTCATCGTGTGTAATCACAAGCTCTTTAAATGTAATGAAAATGTTTGACATTTAGTAGCCGTGGGGATTAAAGCAGTGGTAGAACTGATGTCACCGTTAGCTCAGTCTAGATGTTCAGAATGCCAGCCTTCTCACTGGAACAGCCTGGCAGTTTTTTTAGAATTCTTTCAATAATGAGCATTGTTTAGTAGAAATCAGCTGTGCAGAAATTAATGGCTCAGAAAGCTGTTTTTATTGCTCTTAGTCTGTAGTGAGAACATCAAGTTCCTGGCTTTCACGCACAAACAGGATTTCACTTCACAAGACTGACTGCTTCTCCCTCCCCTGCCTGCTGTGGAGTTCAGTTTTATGCAGCCTGCATTATAATAAACTCTAAGCTACAGGTGTTTTCTCTTGAATTTGAAAGGTTAGAAGCTAGAATTACCTTATTACCTTCATGTAAGAAATTTCTTGGTGGTGTTGAGGTGATAGTGTTCAGTTTTAGCCTGACCTTCAGTGTGTTTTCGCTGTCCTTGAATACAAATATATGAGATACAGAGGAATGCTTCTCTTGTGAGATCTTTCTAAGAAGTGGTTACATTATTCCCTGAAGATTATCCTCCTCCTCCTTTCCAGTAATGAAGTGCAGGTTCTGCAACTGTACAGTCTTGAAGTCATAGGCTTGCTGGCTGTGGAAATACTGGAAGATCCAGAGCCTCCAAAGTAGTGCATAAAGGAAGGATTTTTTAGCAAATGAAATATGTGAAGGACAGAGAGTTGGCAGTGTCAGCAGAAGTATTTACTAATGAAGATGTAAGCAAAGGGTCTGGTCAAGAGAAACATCAAGACTGGATAATGAACATTCTTGACATTTTATGCAAAGAAATTACAGCTGTTGGTTGCCACTCTGGTGGATAAGGCATTGTAAGAACCATATGTTGGTTGATGGACTTGAACTGTAGGAAAGCTGGAGATAATTAGAAGAAGTAGGGCTTGAGAGGAAACAAGCTTCCATTTAACCAGATTTAAAATCTCTGGTGTTGACTAACTGCAGGTCGAATTGGAACTGAATGAAATGGTTTGAGTGAATGCACAGCTGGGTGTAAGAATCACTGAGGCAATGGTGGCACTCAAAGCTGTGAGAATCAATGAAGTTCAATAAAATTTTGGGAAAATGGTGTAATTTCTTCTTCCCGATCCCAAGGAAGGAGCAAAAATACTCCTCAGGGAGGCCAAGGATGTGGGGAAGAAGGAAAGTTCTGAAAGAGTGATTATTTAGCAGATATGGACTTTCCCATCTGAAAGAAGCAGATAGGATGTCTGAGCAGTTTGCAGTAGATGCAGAGACCTGAGTAATTGTTCTGAAGTAAAGAAAAAAAAATGACTTACATGTTCAGGCATGCCTAAACAGGCAGGAAAAGCTGAAGCAAAAGAAGACGACATTCAAAGTGGTCTTTAGAAAGCACCCTGGGCAATGCTTGCTTTCCTACCAAGTTTTGAGAGAGAAGGTGTGCAGACAGGGAGACAGTTGGGCAAGTTCAGAGATCATGTCAAGAATGTTTAGGTGTTATCTTTGAGGATGATACTTTGGAACAAAGTCATTACAGACAGAAATTAAAATCTGCTTTTTGGCAATGCTAATGCATGACCTATGGGAAATAACTTTGTTTCTGATTCATGTTACCTCCTCTTTTGTCATAGGAGGCATAGAATGTAGTTAGGAGTAAATACATGGCACTGTCTTAATGTTACTTTTTATGCTTATTAAAAGTTACTTTTAGCAGCAGGTTGGTTTTAATCATTATAAATATAGACAGTGACCTATTTGCAAAGATTGTTCTGTCTTTCATCCTCTTTAGTAATTGACTATTGCATAAACTGTGAAGCACTAAAGGGGATTACCACTAGGATGGCTGTTTTGCTTTGATTAATTCTGAGAAGTAAAGATCTTAAAGAGCTCTTTCTGTCTTGCCTTTGCAATTTCTCTGGGATTCAGTAACTTTTTAGGCAGGGAAACAAAATATTTTGTGTTTCTGTGGATGTCAGAGTGTATCTTCTGGAGATCTTGGCATTCTTTGTCACTTAGTTGAAAGACTGGTGGCAGATCATTAGTGTTAGACTGCCTTGCTGGTCAAACGTTAAACCTCTGAAATAAATGGCTATCACTGTTTTGTGGGACACAGAATCAGTTTGCTTCTACAATAAGAAATTTCATGCTGTTTTTTTAATTTCATTTACTTGTCCAAGAGATGAATAATTTGATAGTATGAAGGGAGTATGCAAGATTTTTTTTCTTAATAAAGCTGAACATGTTTGCAGATTCATGGTGATACGTATAATGTAATAGTTTGAAATTATATTTTAAGTACCATCCTTTAATCTCTTAACTTAAAACCAGCATTTGTTACTCTAATGATGTTAAATGCTGAAATATGCACATTATAATGAGGTGAAGAATAACTTCCAATGACAGGGAACTAGAAGCATTGTAATTTAAGTAGTTTTATAAAAAACATTAATTTAATACATTTTTTCTGAAATTAAATATCTGCTGCTAGAACTTTGTAAACAGCTTGAAATGTTTGCTAAATTACATTAAGAACTCAAAGATTCTGGACAGATCATGTTAGGGAATTTCCTGGCTGGTTTTGTTTATGTGGTGTTGTGTATCTGTATTTTTTTTTCCTACGCTGTGTGGACAGGTCTGGTTAGTTTCACTTCACAGTGGTGCTGTTTGTGATTAGCTTGGTCTCTGTAGTTGTAATATGTAAGGTTGCAGATAGTTCTCTCTCGGTCCAGATGAGTAATTCTGGATTTAGGTGCCCTAAAATGAGCAGCCCGTGTGTGCCACTAGTGCTGCCTACAGCCCATACCCGACATGCTCCTTTGAACATCTCTGCTGCAAATCAGCTTGATCTTCCTTAAAAAAATAAACAGCAAGCACGGGTGTTATCTGTGTGAGGCAGTTGTCAGAAAATCATAACGTGTGAGACAGGTTGGTTTTAGTTGACTGGCTTGTTCTAATACTGGTGTTGAAATGCTCAGCTGAGTAAGCTGCAGATCTACTTGGTTCATGCAGTTTTATGTTGTGCTTTCAGGAGTGAAACAAACATCTAGTGCACTGATAAAATTCTGCAAGTGCCAGCACTGTCTTTTGACTCTTGAACCCCTATTTACCCTAATTTCATGCAGAAAATGATGAAATGGAACTTTGAAGGCACTGATTCTGATGAATAAACCTATGCCCTTTATCCTGGTAGAATTATGTTCTAGCTCAAATGAAGCTCAAGCTGCACTGCTGAAGGAATAAGTCATGATATGGAATTGATTTTTCTGGTTTTATCTAGAAAATCGCAATTTCTAGTGTGCAGCGTGTGAGTTTTGGTGCATGCTGTCCCACCTGCCTTTTCTTTTGGATTTGTACCAAGTGCCAGTCTCAGCAGGGTGATGACAGAATCTTTAGGGATGGTGGAGTAAATGCTTAAACAGGAAAACAGCCCAAGGGAAAGGAATGGGTGTTCTGTCTCACTGCTGCCTAAGTTGAAAGCAGCTGGAGATACTGGTGACTTGCTTTTTCTCATTCACAGTGCTTCTGTCATTCGAAGTAGGGAACCACCAGACACAGAAAAGACTGTCATAGGTAAAACTCTGCTTGCAACTGTTTTGAGAATATTTGATCATATCTTGTTCTCTCCCATAACTCTGGGTACAAACAATTGCTTTTGCTATGTCTTTACCTGGTTACAATCTAGGCAGTTGTTTAATATTGCAGTGCTTGCCTATGGAACAAAGGTGCTGTTATTCTGTAGAATCCTAAAGAAAGTATCATTTGTTTCACAGCAGTGTGACAAAACATCAGGGAACGTATGACTCTGTAGAATAAAATGCAAAACGCTTTTTTCCTTTTTTTAGGCAGTTCTCTGGAATAGTAGACATTTGTGCTTAAAAAAAAGAAAGCAAAATCTGTCTGTATCTAGTACCCAAACAGCTGATATGTCTCTGACGTGCTGTGCCAGGTATGTTTGATTTAAAAATGATAGAGACAAATGGGTTTTGCCTTTATGTGAAGTTTGTTCTAAAGCTAAGGACAATGCTTCTGGACAAAACGGTCTTTCAGGATAGTGAAAACTGAGGATTTTCAAATGACTTCCGTGATCGTGAGTAACTGGACCAACATACTGTTAGAATACTTGTATCAATTTTGAATTTAGCCTATCTTAAAAGGACTTCTGACCTAGTTGTTGGGAAAGACAGATTTTTAGTAGATTATAGTTCTGTTCTGGTAGATATGAAAGGTGGTGTGGTAGGTGAGTGCAGAGAGGCATTCAAACAAGCACAGACAGTGTCAGTAGTAGGAAATGGTACAAAACAAAAATGCAGAATGCAGATTTCATGGTGTTTCTGTATTCTAAATAACATGCAGTTGCAGCCTCTCTCATCTTGAAATGGAGACAATAGTGCTGAAAACAGTGTAGAAGAGGTGAAAAACCCAAGCAGAAACATGGAACAGTTCTGTGAGGGCTTTGCAAAAATCTCACACGAGAGCGGGTGCACATTTAGTGTTGCATGTGGAGGACTCCTGACTTCTAGGCTCTTTGTTGCTGAAATGTCTGAGGGATTGTTGAGAAGTAAAAAGCAACCTTTATTTTGGTATATTTCCTCCCATCTTTTAATAGTTTGTCCTGTCTTTGAAAACTCTTTTGACAGAGATTTGGAGCTTGTGTACAATGATGCTGTGAAGACTGGCATAGGTGTTTGGAGTCTGTATTTTAATTCATTCTAGTTTTCCATCTGATAAGTTTTGTAAATGAAAGCTAGAAGTTGAGGAGCTGTCTGAATGAATTTAGGTTATTGCTTATGCTGAGTTTTGATGCCAAATTATCTGGCTTCACTGTCTGCTTATAATCAAAATCATGATTAGAAACTGGGACTTCTATTTTAAATCTGAAATTACGTATTACATTTTGAATTTAAATAACACAGTTTTAATTATTCCCTTTTAAAATGGTTTACCTGAGGCTTCTGGATGATCTTCAGATCATCTGGTTAAATTAAGTAACTTCCCTGTATTTTGTTTAAATGCAGTGCTGGAGAGCAGAGTTTTATGTCTGCTTTCTGCTGGTGTGTAGTGTACACAGTTGCCATCTTTTGCTTTTGTAGATTGTTGTTCAGCTGAATCATTTTGCTTCTCTATCACCACCTGGCTCTACAAATATTTATTTCCAGTGGTGCAGGGAGGTGGTGGTGCTGGCCTAGGCAGTGTTGTGATGAGTGTGTCAATAGCCTGTAAGTAACTCCTTTATGGCAGCCTGAATAGTCACAGTCTGCTGCAAAGTCAGCAGATCTGAAGGACTGAGGACACACTTGCCTTTTTACTGTCACTGATGTGATGGGATTCAGGCAACAAGTGTGCTTATGCAATACTGTAATAAAATGTCTGATAAAAACAAAAATACAGTTAAACTTTCTGGATTCAACTGGTTGTTCAAGGTGTCTAGAAATATTGCACGCACATTTATTTTCTAGAGAGCTTGAAAGATCACCAGGATATTGTTTGGAAATGATTCATGGTACAACCAAAGCGTTAGTGTTGCACATAACTATTAAGGCTTCTAAGTATTTAGAAGAAGCTTTATCCTGCAGTAAAGTGTTTTAACAGTAAATGAGGTTCTTGAGTGACTTTGATTTGACTGCTTTTCCTGTTGAAATTGAATGAAGGTGCTTCCTCCTCCCCCCAGCCCCCACCACGGAAGATTTATCAACATGCTTGGCACTGGATCCAGTTGGAAAAGCTGATAGATGTCTGTCATGCATAACTCTCCTCTGCTTTAGGCACAGGGGACTATGTATGTGTGTGGGTATATATGTATATACATACGTTCTCTGTATATATGAGCTATAACAAGGGCAGCTGTTCTGTTTCTTGATAGCACTTTGATCTTGATTTCCACCTCATATAGCATGACAACTAACTTTAAGCTTCCTCATAACTTCATGAGATGTACTCATCAGTACTGTCTTTTTTTCTGTCAGCCAGATAAGTCCATTTGTCCTGGCTGTGACTTTATGGTGTTCATCCCTGCCAGGTGCTGCACTCCAACTTGTAATGGCGTTTTCATGCTTCCCTGAGGCTCTGTGCTTTTCCTGCTGTAGTATGTGTTACCCCATGGTGCTGTGCCCACGAGCTATGCCAGAGGACTGCAATGCTTCCTCCCAGGAGGGCTTTCCACAGCCAGGCTCTGTGGCTGCCTTGCCTTAGGCAGGGAGCAGGAGCTTGGGAAGAGGCAGCGTGGCCCTGCCAGGGCTCCGGGGGTCTCGGTGGTCACACAGCGCTGTCCCTCTGACCCTCTGCCCATCTCCCCTGCACCCCCTGAGCTCATCTGCTCGCCTGTGCCCCCGGCAGTCCCTTCAGTCGCCCACTGCAGCCTCCTCAGTAAAACCTACAGCCTCCAGCCGCCCTGGCTTTCGTTCTTCTTGCCTTCGCCAGCCTGAAGGGTCGTGCTGATGTGGCTGCCTGAGGAGACGCACCGCGCGAGGGAAGATAAACCTGAGATGACTTTTCCTTTTTATTCTTCCGTGCTTCAGTCTCAAGGAGTGACCTGTCTCGGTGTTTCACAAGGTTGTGGGTTGTGATCCACCAAGGTGTAAATTTTACTTTTAAATTTTGTTTACTTTTCAGTTAATAATATATGTAAAAACTGTATTGCATCCATTTTTGCTTTTTGCTAGTTCGTAAATTTCTACTGTAACTATCAGTTGGACAAAACTTGGATATGTCCTTGGGCTTGTGTTTTTTTTTCTTTTATGGAAAAACAGAAAAATCCAAATCCCAAGTCCCGTGCTAAAAACCTTGCTCTAAACTCTCTTACTCTTCGTTTCTGGTTTTGTGAATCTTTAAAGCCTCAGCAGACTGAGTCCAAACTTAAGGTGTGATGATTTCCTGTGCGCCATTTGTGGGGCCTGTAAACCAGCTCTTTCCAGCTGCTGCAGGTCTTTGGTGTGCTCTTCATTAAAACAATTGTAGTGAACATTGTGCTGAGATGGTACTACACTGACAAATTCTTTCTTTGCAAACAGTTTTCTGGGGAAAGTAGCTTGTAGGGCTGTATTTAAATTCTGTGCCCATAGATGGTCTCAGGAATTCTGTGTGCTTATCCTGCTCTCATCATTACTGTCTGTCCATAAACTGCTGCTTTGCTTCTCAAAGTATTATGTTCAATGGTGATTTGAGCCCTGAGCCAGCCTTCTGTGTTGTCCTTGGTATGATTGGATCTGCTTGAGTGCAGCCTCAGAATTATAAAGTAAATAAAATTCCACAAACGCTGAGTCTTTTTATATCTTCTTAACTGCCATCTGAAACAAAAATCGCTGGTTTAATATTCATTGAAGTAAAGTGGTAGTTGCAGATTTACTTTAGCATTTTCATGTTGAAACATGAAATTCAGTGACAAAGGTATACTTCTTTTTCTAGATACTGATTTGCAGAAATAGCTGTTACTGAAAATGGAAGATTCTTGCTGGTGTAAGGAAAATAAAGGGGAAGAAAAACTGCAGAAATGCATGGCTGAGTGTTTCATGCATTCTGTCCTTACACTGGGTGCCAACAAACTGTCTGCAAATAAAGAGAAACAGACTAAGAAATAGAGTCAAAGAACAAATGCGTCTATTTTCAGTAGTGGTAGAGAGAAAAAAAGATGCAACCTGGTTGAGATTCCCATGAGAATTTTATTGCTTTGCTTCATTCTGCTGTAAGCAGTACATACAGTCTATTGCTGAGTATTTCTGGGATTTTGAGAAAAGTCTGTACAATTGTGTACTTGGCTTTAGTATTTTAAAAAGCCCTTGGGAGTGATCTTAAAAAATCTCTAACTTCTTTAAGCGAGGCACAGTGGGTTGGATATATATCTAAAAATGTTCCTCCTGCTATTCAGTATAGTTTTGGAAAACAGAATCCCAGTGTTAAAACTGGAGTGATCATAACCTGTTCTAGCTCAGTTAAAAGTTGAAAATTAAAAATATCTTAGAAGCACCGTGGCATAATTATGTACAGGCTTCTTTTTGTGTGGTCTTAAAGAGCTGCTGAGGAAAATATTCCTGCTCTGCTCAATATTTGAAACACCTCATATAAATATGCTAACTGATAACACTTACTTTGCTCATCCTATTACATCTTTCAAGGAAAAATTTTAGACTGAAGTCTTGACCTAATGTTCTCTCTATGTCTTCTCTGGCATGAGACTTGGCTTTCTACTTTATCCTTCATTACCAGAAAGAAATGTTATACATGATGTAATAGGAGAAAGAATGTTATACGTGATGTTCTTTGTCCTAAGTCATTAAAATACATGAGATTGAGGGGGTTCAAGCAGCCCTAACAAAACTTCAGTTTTGCTTGTGTGCTGTAGCACGTACATTGTCTTGAGAATGGAGGCAGTGTCCTGGGAATTTAGAAGGCCTTGTGACATTTTGTCTTAATTCTTTATATCTCTCTCCCCTCCAGAATAAGTGACAGATGCCAATATATGTGGGATTTTTATCTTTTTAGTTAGAAACTTCAACATGCAAACCAAACAGCTGAGTACTTATGTATACTGGTGGTGACAATATATAAACAGCCTGTTAAGAGCCTAACTTACAATGGGAATTCAGTTTTAAAATATTTCTCTAGTGGAGCTGTGAACTTCATTTCCATAAGTGCCAAAAGCAGAGAAATTTTTCCTGGTCAGAGCAGTTTCAAAAACTAAACACATGCAAAGTACTGGAAAAAAATAGATTAATTTTAATGTTAAGTATTTTTCCCATCCTTAAGGTTTGTTTGCTTCAGGCAGGCCATTGAATGTCCCATTCCAGTACACTGGGAGACAGGGAGGATTCCAAAGAAATGCAGTGTCCTAAAATACCGAAGACTCCTTTTGGAAATGGAATTGTAATCTCTTCTCTAAGTCCTTGTGCAGTGACTTTGTCTTGCACCTTGTAAAAAAGTCTTGCTGTCTGTCGTAGAACCCACTAATTATATTCAGTGTTATACAGTAAACATGTGAAAGGATACTGGATCTGAATACAGATTTAATAAAGGATAATCTAATACAGGGACTAGTGGGTTTTAAAGACAGGAAAGTCTAATGTGTTGACTATTGTTTGAAATCTGCCAGGTGAAAATGAATTTTGATTTTTAAAATAATAAAATTCTAGATTATCTATTTTAATAATAAGATAAATGAGTAAGTGGAAGCATGATGTCTTCATCTTTTAAATGGTTCAATTAAAATTACTTGTTAACTGAAATTGCTTAAATATCCTAAAAATTTAGAATAATGTGGGGAAAATTGCTTTTGTATAATCTCTAAGCTACAGTCTTTATTGAAGGAAGTTTTACGTGGAGAAAAAAGCCTATGAAAAGCCATTAAAACCGTATAAAACAGCTGCTTCGTCTGAATCTTCTTCATGTTGAAAGATGTTCTCATGTTAATGCAGTATGCTAAGAATATCAGTGAAAGCATGATTTACGACAAGTGACTTTAAAAAAAATTGATCCTTGTAACTTCTTGCAGCTACTAGGTGCATTTTGTGATGGTGTGCCAGCCAGTATGGCCCAAAGCTCTGTACTGCCGTGGCAAAAGGGGGCATAAAACTTCAGTTTCTGCTCAAAATAGATGAATCTATATGCTGAAATGGAAAGCATGTGTTCTTAGCAGAGTTTAGCAGTTTAGCATCTCCCTACATTCCTCTGAGGGGATTTATGGCTGCAAGGCTCATCTTGAAGCCTGAGGCTTCACTGGAGGTTTTGTTTTGATTGCTATACTGCTGCTGTGCCAGATTGTTTGCTGGTCCTCTAATCCCCCATTTCAGTGGCAATCTAAAATGCACAGCTCCAACGCTTCCACTAAGTGTTATTTAGGAGATACAGCTAATCACCCTCCATACTCAATTGCTGCTCTTGTGAAGACAAAAGCGTTTGGAGTAATGTAAGCCTAAAGCCTATTCAGGCACTTAAATTTTCCCAGTAAGCTTTATATCTTTTATACAGCTGTTGTACTAGATGTGGCTGAACAGCAAAATCTGAACAGTCATCAATCAGAATAAGCTGTGACACTGCCAGCAGTGTTGCAGAAGGCTCTCTGGGCAGTGGACTGATCAGCTTTCAGCACTGTTACTCTACAGACCCTCCTGGGACCTGGAACCCAGAGCTCCTACAATGCCTGCAGTTGCATAATTCACCTTTTAATATGAGCTCAATGGAAATCTCGCTGGAAAACAACATAGAAATCAATGGGAAAGTATTAGTGTATCCAGTAGTTCTAAATACATTAATTATTAATTAATTTTTCTCTTGGAGACTCCCAGGAAGTTCAGCTTCCATTGCATCTGTGTCTTCTGCAGATAAACACCAGCTTTCCATCAGCTTTCAAAAGCAGCTTCATTTGCTGAGCATTACTAAATACTCTTGGCATTACTGTATACTCAAGCATACATACATGTACTTTAAAGCATTTTTTCCCCCCCGACAACTCGGCAGATAATGCTGCCATACTTTATTATACTTGTAGTTTCAATGGGAATGTTCTCTAAAGGCTGGTGGCTCCAGCTGATCCGCTGAGTGCTGAGCATGGAATTATAATTCAGCAGCACGGGGGAGGGCTGTGCTCGCTGTGGCGGGCGCAGGGCACCGCTTACTGCCTGTTGCTTAATCAGCATGAAACTATTAGCAAATTCTTGCCATCTCAGCCATAATGTACTGCTAATAGGTTTGCTTTATTGCATAGGACAGTCAAAAAAGCCTGGAATGTTTTAGTAATTTTGAGTTAGCATAACGTTCCTCTTAATGAAGTTTGACAGCGTTTTCAGAACTCCCTCACACTGTGTAACAAGAGTACCATTACACATTCCTGTGTACTACGTGCTGGTAATTTATTTGTGTCTTTTCTAATGCAACTCTTCTTACATGAAAGCTTTAACATTAGAATTTAAAATTATGTTATTTTACAAAATAGATTCCTGGCAACAAAAGCATCTGTATATTATTAGTCCATTTAAACATGCTCTCTAAATTTAGTCACGATTTTGCAGTTGTCAGAAGACTTTGTAAATCCTACTTCAGTGAAAAAAAATCACAGAAATTATTTTGGGTTTAAAAAATTAGTTTACTCTCTAGTATTTTGGAACATGCTTTGCAATCTGGAGCACGCAGTGCATGGGGGAGTGCATGTGCAAGTGTCGCCTCTTTCACCTGGATCATCAGGAGGAAGTTTCAGAGAGGGTTAGTGCCAGGTATCTGAATCTGACTGTTACTTTTTTCCTCCCTGCCTTTTGTTTAGGGGCAGTATTTTTTTTTTTTTTTTTAGGTTTAATAAGTCCTTCATTTTACTGATAGATTGGAATGAATCTCTGATATCTAGGGCTTGGGATAATTTTCAGTTCATCTTGTCAGCCATGAAAAATAGTGTTGCACGGCAGAAGGAATTCAGTTATGTCAGTTTATTTGACTTTCAGTAAGTTGTGAATTTGTCTTACAATCATGGGAGAAGTGAGAAGGGTCACTGTGTTTTCCCACACCCCAGTGTGGTACCACACAGTCAGCTCAGGCAGTCTGCGTGATGGGCAGGGATGTGACAAAGAACTCTGCTTCCTATTTTTATTGGGGGGTCTGGTTCACTTACAGCTGCTCTCAGTCATTTCTCTTACTTCTGAGAGTCTTATCTCATTCCCTGAGTCCAGAATTCAAAAAAGGTTTTTATGGTCTTAATCCAGCAGTGCTGCTCATGGTCATAATGGCTCTACTTGGAATGCAGTGCCATCCCTGGGATGACCAGATGCAATCTTTATGATCAGTGCGTCTTTAGCAGACCCTCTCTGGGTTGGTATAACTGTGACAGCAGGCTTTGGGAGATGGAGTATTCTTCAAATATCAGAATACTTGACCCCCTTCCCATACACACCTCCTCCTCCTTTCTGGCAGGCCGTACCTCTTTGTTTCAGCTCTTCATAAGAGGTCTTTCATCCTCAAACTTTCTTTGAGAAGGACCTGCAAACAAGGGGGATCAAACATTTAATTACAGTAGGTGTTCATACTTGTCTGAGTGAGTGGAATCCACACAGAAAACTAGAGTAAGACTTTGTGTGTGTGCTGTTACTTACACAGTTGGCATCTACAGCAAACACAGCATTTTATGTTGAATAGATAGTACCCAGCCTTTTAATTGCTCAGCAGTCCATGTAGAACATAAGGGACCATTGGAACATGTTCTGACACCTGTTTTGCAACACATACCAGTGGACATCATGCAATAATTTTCTCTGTGAAACATATAACTGGGTTATGTTTAAGGGTGATTGTTGGAAGAGGAGAGATACTCAGATTTACTTTTGGCTTTGGAGGGTGGATATCTGTGCTGAGCTTCTGGGGAAATTGTTGATGTGCCCATTTGTTATTATTCTTTGAATATTGTGGCATACATTCTTTCTCTCCTTTTTTAAGGTAAGTTTCTAGACTGTGTGACACACTGCCTTAGTCCCTTCACCAATTGTTTTATGTAGCATAGAATAGACAAGCTGTAGGCACTATGCATTGATTCTGTTCTGTGGTTCTATCTTGGTTTTTGTAGCATACAATCAACAGATTTTTTTATCCTCATGGCCTTGTAGAAGTTGTATTTGTACTGTGAAAATTACAGTTAACTGCTTCTGAATAGATAAATGCTGGATTTTAGATTGCACTGCATTTACTCAGAAGCATAAAGAAGTTAAGCAAAAGCCCCAAAACCCAGTTCATTAAGTTTACAGGACCTCTGTTTTGTATTACAAAATGCAGCTTGTTTCATCATTTACTTATTTGTAACTTCTCAGGGAAGAAAATGACTTTAGGTTTCCTGTCAGTGCTGCAGCTGTGAAAGCGAACTGGGGGAAATGGCCACAAGTCCCAGTAAAACTGCTCTTAATTAAACATGCGTGGTTTTCCAGCTCATAATATTTTGGGGTTGTTTTTGCAGATTGTACCTGGGAATTGACTTAATGGCTGCAGTTCTGAAGATGGTGAAATTGATAATTCACAGTCAGGGGAGAAGTGCAGTTGAAGCACAAGTATTCCCACTTGTTGGCACATTTCAGGATGTTGCCTTGGGTGACTTAAATTCTGTGCTGGAAAGCTTTTCAGTGTAGAGGTGATTTTACTGCCTTTTTGATCACCTCTGGACATGGAAGTAGGTTTGTCCATTGTTGAACTTGCTTGTTCTGAAAAAAATATGTATTAACACCACAAAGTACAGCACTGTGTGTGTTTTCTTGTCTGGTTTGTTTTGCATCTTACTAATTTTTTGAGGTTAACCTCCTCAATGAACTGAAAATGGGGGTATGTCCTTATTTTATTTCTGAAATCTGAAAAGCTGGATTATCCATAACTCACCCCTCAGATTTGTGGGAATGCCTGAAATTGGAAGGATGACTGGACCCAATGGAAGCCTCTTGTTTTATCCTTGCCAGTTTTGCTACAGGTTGAAGAAAACTGTCCTTATTTTTTTTTTATTTTTGGGGGGGGGGTGGGGAAATGCACAGGGGGAGGGGAGAGAAAAATTTCCTCTTTCCTTATTGGTATGCTTTTATAACACTTCTGGGTTTTAACTTCCTTTGAGTATTGAGATACCTTGGTGGTTTGCAGAGGAGAGGAGAATACATCTTTCCTTGCTTAAATTGATTTAAGATATTCCCAACATTCCTGTTCTAGGTTTTTCTACTAAAAATTAATATTAGTAATATTTTTTAGTTTTTCAAGATGTTGTGAGGAAAATGTCTTATTTTATACTCCATATGTAAAGTACTGCACACGTTAGATGTAATGTTAAAACAGTTTTTCTCAAAATGCTGACAAAAAGCATGTTCTTCAGAATTCAGTTTTTTCATTCCAAGTGTGGGACTTAAGCTAGTAAACAAAGTACCTTTCTCTTTTCACTCCTATCTTTTATCCTACTGCTGTGTTCTGTACTCTGAGGTGAGAGGAAGAGCTGTCCTTAGTCACGTTAAAAATATTTGTTATTCTTTGCCTAAGCTACTTGGGGTACTTACTTCCTTGTTTGATGGCATGAGGTCTCTTCTCTTGCAGTTTTTTAATGCTCTGATCACCATGGTGCTGCGTTGCTCTTCCTTATAGGCTGCTGATTTTTCTTAAGAAAAAACAAGGACTTAAACCCAGCATTTCAGTTGTCCATACTTGTACAATAAATCAGCTTCTTACTATATACTTTTAATAGCTTCCTTATTTGTTTCAAACTTCAGACCTGAATGTGATGCTTTTCAGGATGAGGGTTACAGATTTATAATGTAGCCTTGCTTACAAAGCCTTGTGAGAGGAAGGAAAATAGAGAACAGCCCCATTGTGGTTCTTTTGCACTGCATAGGGGCAGAAGCAAGAATACCGAAAGTGCTGTTGAAGGTTGTGGACTAAACTGCACTTAAGCTGTCAAAGAAAGTTCCCTATTTTCCTGATCAGGCTGTTGCAAAATGTAATTCCTTGTTTGCTCCATACGTAAGTAACTTTTTTCCCTCCTTCAATCTAGCCATTTTTTTAACCTGTCCCTGGAAGAAATAGACAGTTCTTTACTTATTATTGTTTCTATAACTGATTCTGTTTTAGATGCTTGAAGATTATTCCTTCTCTCAGCTACCTTCGGAATTTAATTAGGCGGCTAAACCTCCTTAAGAACTAACAGAGAGGTTCTGAAAGAGAAGGTCCTGCTCTCCTGTCACCTTAGACATTTCAGAGGTGTCTCTGGCTGACCTTGCAGTGACCTGCAAACACCGAAGGAGTCTAAATATGGGAGGGCTTTTTGTTTGTTTGTGGGGTTTTTGTTTGTTTTGCTTTTGAAGTCACAACAGAGTTAATTTATTGCCGTTCTGGTTTGGTTTAGTCCATCCCTTTGCTGCAGGGCCACATCAGCATCAGGGTGCAGATGGCAAGGGAGATGCGGTTGTTCCTTTTGGTCGCTGGTGGCCAGTAGACCAGCATAGCTAGGTCTTAAAAATGTATCATTAATCTTTGATTTTCTGAAACAAATAAATTTGTGGTTTTTCTTGTTTTCTAAGCTTTGAGTTGTTGCCTGCATCCGTTGAACTATGTGCTTTATTGATTTGGTTACATGAACTGAATTAGAAAAAGCATTTGCTGAATTTCTGTGTAAGCAGAAGTGTCAGTGTGGCTTCTGCCTTTCTGCACGAAGGAAATTCTTTTCTTGTGTGCATGAGTAGTTAGGGTAACTAACTCATTTAAAGTTACTTTGTCAAGTTACTGTTCTCTTGGCTTCCCTTTCTCCTAACATTAGCAAACCAGTTTTTTGAAAAGGAAAAAATGAAAAAAAGTGATTTTGGTTTTTTTGTAGTAGACATTCTGATGTGTTAGAAAGGATAGCTCTTTAAAAAATTGCCTGAAGGTAGAAACATGGACTTTGTGTGTACAGACTTAAGAACATTCTGAGATTATTTCCCAAATCCGAGTTTGTTTTATATTAGAGTATGAATACATTACTTGATGAACAGATTTTACCATAATTTTTCAAGACTTTGGGTGTACAATTTGCGTTTTGGTTTGCAAAGGTATAGAGTTAGCACGACAGTATCTAAAATGGGTTCTTCAAATCATATATTTTGAAATTGTTTAGCCAGTTATGATCCCTCGAACATGCTTTTTCAGGTGTTCCTGTTTATACATTGAGCATTTTTGAAATTTGTTTTTCAAGATTTTAATACAATGTTTATGGAAGTCCATGTGAATACTTACAGCTATGTCAGCTGAAGTTTATTCCCAAATGAGCAATTTAATCAAGGAAATTGCCCTCTGGAGCTTTGGGGCACATGAGAGGTGTAGTAGCTCCTGAATGGTAATTGCAGGTAATAAACTCAGGGAATGCTTGGAGAGGCAGATGTGGAGGGTAACAAGGCTAAAAGTGACTGGAGCCTACCAGTTACACAGCAGAATGTATTACTGATTAATTAGAATGTATTACTGTTAATATATTAGTAAGGCAAACCAACAGATGCCGTTCTAGTAGCTGATTTGATACTTTGCTGCTACACCAGTTAACTCTGTTCTTCGCTGGGGTTTGCCACCTTAATCCCATAAGATATTTCCTATTTCCACTAAGTGTGCTCAGACATCAACTTTACTTGTACTGTTTGAATACTGGTGATGTTCTGCAGCTGCATATGTTATTACAAACTTCTAAGTGTTGTAGTTCATAAGATCAAGAAGATGTTTTGAAATTATTCTAACACCTAACAAAGAAATAATACCATAACAAAGGCTTGCTGGATTTGCTGCCAGGAACAGGAACAGCGTTTGATGAAGCAGAGTTTCACACAAGTGAAATCTGCTTTTGCAAGCAGAGTAAAAGGACAGCAGCTGTAAACTGAGTGGGAGTTCTGCATTTTCTTGTCAAGTGTTTGGAATGAAATACCCTTTCTAACAGAACACATATTTGATGACTGATCTGTTTTAGAACTGCTTCTTGGAAATTGTTATTTTCTCTATTTTTTTTAAGAATTCCCCAACTATATATTGTGAAAGTGAACCATTATAAAACACATACAGAATTTAAAAAGTTCTTAATTTTTCTGGGTTTTTCCTTGTCGTTCTAATAGGAGAATATTACAGTTTTTGCACTACTGAATGATGGGGGTTTGGTAACTTGTGTGATAGTATTTAGACTTCATTCTGTTTATTCAAGTGGTTCTCAATCTATCTTTTAGGGTTTTGAGCTTGCTCAGTACTACAGCTCCGGTAACTTGGGAATTTTATCAGCGGTGGTATTTACTTTCCCATCTGCACTTTTCATGGGTGCCTGGCTTTACACTGCTTTGTGTAAGCACTGGACCCTCAAAAGTACTCTTGAAGGCTATGGGATCTGTACTTTTGAAAATGTAAAGTGTAGAAAAAATTGCTACTCAGTTTGAAGTGACTGTAATGGAAACTTTTCCATGACCTTTAGGCTATTGTGAGTTCAAATAATACCATTCTATACTATTCCCACAATAATGGTTCATAGGAGCTTATTTCTTAGACCTGCTGTGTTTCTGTAATGGATACAACATAGAAGTGTTCCATGAAGATCTTAATAATCTGCCTTTAAGAATACTTTCACCTCTCTGAGGCAAATGAGATGTACAGCTATACATTAAAGCAGCTAAAACAGTAAATGCTTTTATAATTGAGGAGTCTCCACTACTTCTGAAACTTCAAGAGATTATTCTGCTGTAACAGTTCTAAAACAACTGAATGGCTGCTTGTGCACTTGTGATACTTGCCATCTGAAAAGCACTACCTATTGGCCTATTACAGGATAATTTTCCACTGGAGAAAGCAAGCTAGGCTTTTTTTGTGTTTTCTTGGTGTACTATTTTAGTTTTTATAGAATACATCCTTGAAAGACATCTCAAATTATTCCCAACAGCTTTATTAATCACAAATCTGCATTCAGACCATGTACTGGGGGCTTCACAGAGCTCAAGAATTGACGGCAATTGAGCTAAAATGCAGAAACAACTTGAAATTGACCTCCCTGAAAGTGGAGGAAAAATGAAGTGTAAATCTCCTTCTGTATGGCATATCCAGGTTGTTCAAGATGTGGACTAAATTTCTGAATTAGGTTACAGGTAACATTATTGTGTGTGTGTGGTGACTACCAGCATTTGATCTGGTGAACAGGGGGAAAAAAGAGTGAAGGAGATTTACTGTCTGACTTTCGAACGTTGTCAAATTTGGCCTCTCTTTCCTAACTGGGGTAAGCTTACTGTTTAAGCATGTATGATGTAAAGTGTTTCATATGGTATTGAAATTTTCTGCTATAGGAAAAGCAGCATTGTGTATATCCTTGGACAAAAGCTTTTTTATGGAAGGGAGAAGCTAGATTGTGCAAGTGGCAAAGTACAAGCGTGGTAAACACTGTCATCTTTGTGCATGTTTGACAAAGGGTCCCATTGTAAATTCTTATTTCCGTTTTTTAAAATATTTGACATCACTGTTGCAGTCCTTCAGTATACTTTCTTTTAGTGCTATAAACTTCCTACGTTCATATGTAATAGTTTGCTCATGCAGTGAGCAACTGCAGGAATGTGAATGGGAAATTTGCAGGGTACGAAGGGAAAAAAATGGTTTTCCATCAGTTTTCTTTGATCAGTCACTTATGATGGATGATCTGGGAGTGGTCTCTGGCACTCCAAGACGCAGCCAAGTGCTCCCTCCTGTCTCAGGCTGTGTCCTGCTGCTGCAGCCAGTTTCCATTCCTGTTCCTGAGTGCTCGTGAATGTGGCAGAAGCAGCCACCTTTGGCTTTCTGTGCTGCAGAATTTTGCAATACAATTAAATAAATCATTATCTTGACAAAGGGAAGGGAATGTATTTAGTTGGAGGAGCTTTTTGCTTTGCACCTAGATATTGGTAGATTACAGTAGCATTAGACGGAGATTTATATTTTCATCAACTGTAGGAAATTTTTTTGTGTGTTATAAGAGAGCTAAAACAGAAGGGAACTTGTCTGAAAGTTATAATCAGCTGTAAACAGGCTTATACTCTTTACTCTCATTGTTTTATTAGTTCCTTAGACTTACAGTATGAATTATCTAGCCTATATTGGAGAAGGTTAGAGCATAAAAAATTGTTTCAGTTCCCATTTAAATTTGGCTTGTTTAATTAGCTTTCTGTTCACCTCTGAGATAGTAGAGGACTCACTAAGAAATCTCCCCCGTTACAATTTTTGGGTATAAATTGTAAATATGCCTGTGTCTGTTAGCAAGAAAACAGAGTGCAGAACGTGTCTGTAAAAATATAAACCAAAAGCAGAAAGAGGAAGGAAAAGATGAGCTAATTATTCCAGTTGAAGCTGTCACTTTATGAAAACGAAACTGTGGAGTTTTTGAGATTTCTTTTGTATCATTCCTGTTGAATAAAGCTGGTATTGAAGTCCCAGGCCTTCCTAAAAGGACAGTGGGAATTCCTTGGCAAGAAGCTCAGTTGTTGAGGGAACTGGGATGCTTCATTCCCAGTCTCAGGATGCTGTGGGATTTGCCTGTTCTCCTTTCTTCAGCTTGCTGCTGCAGACACAGTATTCCCTTGCTTTTCTTCAATATAATGCTCTCCTCTTTTGCATGAGTGTGGACAATCTGTTGTTTGTAACTTCCTAAGGAGTATTGAGATTTGCCTTTCCTTTTTTAAGGTTCTTCATTTTTAGCAGCTACTTACAGCAATCTGAATGCTGCTACCGAAAAGAAAGCTTTTAGTTCAGGTTCATAACATTAAGAGAAGCTGCAAACAGAGGCACCACAGTGAAAGCAATTTGGTGCGTGGTAGGTCATGTCTTGCAGGCTAGCATTGCAGTCATTCTTTAAGCAATCGTTATGTTCTAGAAGTTTTTGTCTTGAATTTAAGTTCTATAAGAGGAAAAAGGTTATTACCAGTTACAAGCAAACTTTGTTTTCTGGCTTTTTGTTGCTGGTGTACTATGCTACTTCACCAAGGTACTTTTCATTACCAAAATGTGTACATTTGCTTTCCATTGCACTGAGTTCAGGTTTCCAGAGGCCTGATAGCATATCTGTGGCCTTTGTTAAAAATGTTGACTGTTCATTCATGAATGATTAACAGGTTGTTTTTTTTAAAGGCCCGTATCTGCTTCCTACTGTGCCAGTATAAAAACTGTGTTCTGAAAATGCTGTGTGTGCAGTCTCTGTTTGAAGAGTGTTGTGTGTTAATCCTGGAAACTTGGTCCTGCCTGCATGAAACTCTCTTATCAATTAGCAAGGATCTAGTGCAAGCAGACTTTTCTGAGAGACCGAGGTTAAATGTGGCAGATTCCTACAGCATTATACAGAGCATTACTGACATCTGGGAGAGGTCCTTATGTTCTTGAAGTTGCCAGAGTGCCTGATGGGCTGTACAATTTTCATTCATGTTGTAGTGTCATGGAAGTATTTCTGCTTTCTAATTTTCCTACATCACTTTTCCAGCAAGAGTCCTTCACTCTTAGCAGGAGAAAGCAACATGAAAAAGTCTGAAATCCATATCGAATAGCAAATGAATGTTGAAATGTTTGCAGTATAAGGCATTTAGTATGTGCATGCATGGGCATGTTGAAGGATGTGTTCTTGCAGTTCTGATAGTGAGAAAACAAGGAGTCTCTTTGGGAAGATTTAATTCCATGTTTATGAGCATTCGGAGTTTGATAGTGCAAAAAAAAAAAAGCCCTCAGGGAGGGAAGTTCTCACTGAAAGTCCTGTTTAGTGTTTAGCATATATTTAAATCTCCCTTAATTGTATGTGTCTGGTTTTGGGCATACACCCATGGAAGTGATCAGGAACTGTTTTGGTCTAGGTAATGCTTTGTCTATTTATATTAAGATGTTGTCAGTAAGTAATGATTTTGATAAATGAAAGTTAAATTAATCTGCTTTTTGGCCTGAAACGCTTCAAGTTTTTTGCAGAACTCCATTGTGAACTCACAAAATGGTCATCTGAAAGTAAAGGGGGAGGTGGTGCAGTGCCCAGGAGCTCTGCAGGGACATCCACTGTGACCTGCCTGTGTGGGATTCCCCTTCCCAGCCAGAGGGGTGGGGTCGAGGGGGGATTGACCTTCCTGCCAACACTGGCATACAACATACACTAAGAGTAATTTCAGGAAACTCTGAACTTTCTGAAAGCTATTTTTTTTTAATCAATACATAGGATATTCTTGACAAAATTTTCCTTGGTAAGGTTGAGTGCTGTTGGACTGAGCAAAACCCTAGACACAACAACATACCTCGTCGCATGGCTCGGGGAGTGAGGAAGTTTCCTTGTGTGCTACAAGGTTATTAAAAATAGTTCCTGATAAGAAAGTCATATCCCTCAAAGACCAACTTAAGAGCTAAGCTGTGTGTTATAGTCAGATTGGTGGCTTTGCATTTTCTTAATGCTTCACTGAAAGCAGTAATTTCTGGATGTATTTCCAAAATCTTGCAGTTCTCCCTGAAAAATCTGTCAGAAGAGGAAACAACAGGGAATGAAAGTAGCTGGAGGGCTGGCTTGGCAAGACAGCTAGTTATCTTGTTTGTTGCTCAGGAGAAAAGTTCTGTCTTCTCCTTGAAAGCCAGAAATTGGTGTATTGAGTTTGGAAGCACAAAACATTCAAAAGAAAATCCCTCATTTACACTTTCATATCATGTTACTGTTTTCAATATTACTTGTATGCTGCCTGAGTTAGGTGGCAGTACTTTGGCTGTGAGCTCCCAGTGTTGACTGAGCACATCCATGTCCTACAGTTTCATCTGGAGTTGTGCTGGTTATAATGCTGAAATTGTTGAAGACCTCAGTGTGAAGCCTCTGAGCCGTATTCCTATTTGTTGCTTGAGAAAATATTCCAAAGCAAAAATATACCAAGAATTCCGTGTTGCAGACTTTCTATTTGGAAAACACTTTGTATTAATACAGAGTATTGTTCTTCTAATGATGGCATTTAACTGTCTTAATTAAAACAAAAAAGTAGCTGTTAAATGCAGGCCAGATAGCAAAGCTGCCTTATTGCTTTGTGTGGAAGAGGAATTTCAGGAGGAGGTGAGGGTTGTGCGAGCCACCAGCCCCCTCAGTGGCAGCAGACAGGGCTCTTGGTGATGCCTCTTTTGCCACTTCCTTAAGAGAGAGAAAAAAGCTGGGGGTTTGTGTGTTCTGTGGTGTCATTTCAATGACAAACCTTGCGGTTTAATGGCAGAGTGGTTTATGTGGGAGGTGCAGCTCTGCAGGCTCTTAGGACACAAGGCAGAGACGGTGCAATTGAAAGAGGAGGCATCAAGATTACTGCCCCAATATTCCAGGCAGGGTATTGGTTCATCCCTGAAGACAGTAGGGTGGTCTTCATTCACAGTAGTGTTGTTTATGCTCTTAGGGCTCTCAAGATCAACTCTACCAAAGGCAGCTGTTCTACCCTCCTCACCAAAAAAAGGGGGGGGGGGGGGGGAAAGGGGCAGCATGTGTGACTTGGATAGTAGAAAAATACCCTTTAACTGTTCATCAAGTTTTGTAACAGTTTTTCCCTTTGAATCAGGTATAGGAGGATATTGATTTGTTTTGGCTTTCAGATTTTGCCAAGTGCTTCATTTTTTGTTGTTGTTTGTTTTCAGCACTTGTTGTTTGCCTGAGTTGTACTGTACTTGCTATATCTGGTAAGCTGTGTTGTCTCTTTTAAAGGCACGCAAAACAAGTCCATGCCCGTTATAATCTCATTAAGTTCCTCTCTAGCTGTTTCCCCCTTTGGTTGTGGATATTGCCCATATTTGGTTCTGCCTATGGTGCAATCAGTTTATGTCTGATTGTGTGGTATGATACGCTGTCTTGCCTGAGCAAACCCTGATAATTTATGATTAGATGTGGCCTAGATTAGCATCTTATGATTTTAATGTTTAAAAGTACATTATAAAAGATCTTTTATGCAATGCAGAAGCAACAGGAGGCACAAGGACTTGCCTACAGCAAAGCTGCTCAATTAAAACCAAGGGGATGTATAAATTGTATGGTTTTTCTTTTAGAGTACCTAAATATTGTGCCCCAAAATGCAGAAACGGCAGTGCATTACCAGGAAGCTCTTTAATTTGGTTTAATAACTAGCCGCTTTCACAATTTCATAATCACAGTTCTCAGGAAAACACATGCTCTTACACTCTGCATGGCGTGTTTGTATTAGACTTCAATAATTGAACATCTGAAGCTTTATTTTTCTCCTAAACACTCTAGAGGCTCACTGGGAAGTACTTGTGGTTTCAGTAAGTTCTGTGGTCTTCTAACCATAATTCCTGCTGTCTGTCACATTACCAAACTATTTATAATAAGCAATTGTCATTAGTGTTTTGTTTTCTTGTAGGTATTTGTTGTTCAACTTTCGTGCATGTATGTGAACAAAATCAGGTGGATAAAAATATCCACTTAATTTCTGCAAGAAGAGAGGGGTAATTGAAATACTTGGTGTTGTTGCCTAAAATATTTTCAGTTAAGCATGTTTGAAAAGACTTACAGGTGAACTGTCCAGGTCTTTTCAGAATTTCATAGTCACAACATTGTGCTCATCTTTGCACCTTAGCTGCCTGTTTAGACCTTGCTGTGAATGCAAAAGTGCTGCTTTACATTCACCACCACTGTATGAACAGTGAGGTGGAAAGGTTGGGGAACAGTCTTAGCCTAACAAGTGGCATCTCAGAAATGTTACATATTGTCTTGAACAAGATCACATTACTTTCAGTTTCTGAGCAATACCTGAACTGTAAAACTGAAGTTTTTCAGCAAAGCATGGCAAGCGTATAATTTTTTGATGATGATTCCAGTATATTTCAAATCCACTGTAAGACATAATTATCAGCTGTCATCTGGAGAAATGCTGAAAAATTGGTTCAGTATTAAGTAAATATAGGTTGTGATATCTACCTTAGAATTAAGAATCTTGTGTTCTTACACCTCAGCATTTTATGGCTGTCCTTTTGTACTTAACAAAAAAGGAGTTTGTTGGTTTGTTTTACTATTGTATTCTCATTTGTAAGGGAGCATTCGAAAATTCATTTGCTCGTTAACAGTGCATTTCTTCTCTCAATAGCCAACTACTCCACCAAGCCAAGGGAGGCCTGATTCACCAGTTTATGCTAATTTGCAAGAACTGAAAATATCTCAGTCTGCACTTCCACCACTACCTACAAGTGCTCCAGTCCAAATAAATGGGGAATGGGAAACCCATAAAGATACGACAGGACGCTGTTATTACTACAACAGAGGATCACAGGAACGAACCTGGAAACCTCCGCGGTGGGCCCGAGATGCAAGCATTAATAAAGGGGATTCCCAGAGCCATGCAGATCATGAGGTAGTTCCTTCTGAGATCAAAAGCAAAGAGATTGTAATTCACTTGAATGGTCTTTTGCTGTGGAATTTGGTATCTCTTCGTTTCAAGATGTCAAGGAGTGTCTTCCTTTGTCTTTGGTTATGTGTCCTGCTATGAAGTAGCCAACAGTTTCACTCTTGAGTTGCTTCTGTGTACAGGAATGTGTACATGAACTATGTGGAAGAGTAGCAACTTGTTAAAATGCCTGTAAAAACAGCCCCATAGCAGATACTGCTACTTTTGACTAGATTACATTCAGGTCATAAACATATTCTTTAGGTATATCAATGGATTTTTTCATTATGTAAAAGTTTTGCTTTTGTAAAGCCTTTTGGTAAAGTTTTGCTGCTGACCTTGCTTGAGACATCTGAAGCTTAACGTGAAGTTATTTATGTTAAAAGATGATTTGGACTAATATTTGAGGTGCCAATTTATTCTGTGCAGCCAGTTGCTAGGGAAAGTCTGATTTTGGGGTGTGTTTATCTGAACTGCAGTGGTTCAGACAAAGCAAAGAAATAGTTGGGAGATGGATATTACCATTTAGATATGCTTTAAGTATCTTGTGTCCAAACACTACTGAGGTTAACCAGTTTCCTGATGGAACGAAAAAGCAAATATTTATCAAGAAGTCTTCTAAATATTTCACTTCTATATACCCTTTTTAAATAGATAGATAGATAGATAGATAGATAGATAGATAGATAGATAGATAGATAGTTAGTTTTGGTGGATTTTCTCCTGCACCAACTATATGTAGTGTCTCTATATATCCTCTATATATATCTCTAAGCTATTAAACCAGAGTTTAGATTTAAAACTGCATTGTGAACTGCTCAAAATTTTTTATTGCTGGAAGCCTGTCACAGAAATCTTACTCTGGAAAGGTAGTAACAGGAACAGGAGAGAAAGGGAAATGGAACCCTTCCATTTCTTACCTTCACAGCAGCCATGACATCCACAAGCATTTAAATAGCCAAATTTTCTTGCCTCAGGTGAATGGCAGCAACAGGCAAACAGATGGAATGTTTATGCCTGTCCCTTTGGCATGTCTGTTGATGGTCTCTTATTTTATCACTGACTGTCCTTTTGCTGGATAAGACTGGTTTTAGTCTGGATAAGCCGATTGTTTTTTTGAGTAGTGATTCTCCTTGTCTTAGTAATGGTTTTATCATTGCTGTAGTTCTTCCTTCTTTTCATGGAAGGACTTGCAAGAATTCTTTCTCCTTCCCTCCCCATCTGCAAGCAGTCCCTCTGACTCTTACTCATACGTCTGTACCATCACTTCACCACATGGTTGCATCTTTGGAATGCTTGATTTTTTTTTTTTTTTTATTGCCGGTAACTTCTTTCATCTCAGTTCTTCCATTTATTTGTGATGCTTCAGGTATCACAAGTTGGCCATCAGACAGTTATGTCTATCAAGTTTTCAGTCTTTGTGAGACCAGTGGACGATACATGTTTTGATTTTTAACTAGACACTAAGTCTGTATTTCCAGTAGCATAAGCTCCTTAGCGAATTTGTGTCTTGACTGGGTTATCAAAATATGAGTCTAGGGAGAGATACACGTTGCATGGTCATGTCAATCCACTTACCAGTAGTCATGTGTTGAAATTGCCTTTCCACTCACCCCTCTTTACTTTCTTTCCTTTTCTGTTCTGCATTTGGGAACATGCTTCACACTCCACTGTTCATGCTCCTTTTTTGGAACCTCTGGGTACTTAATCCAGTATAAAGTAAAGATTGAGATCCAAGCCTAACCTGCAGTAAAATGTAGGGCATCTCAAATTTTGTCTCATTAGGAAAAGTTAGAGCTAACATATCTTAATAATTATTATGCTAGTCTGTGTTATGCTCTTTTAATATTAAAAGAGTACATGCAGAAGGATTAAATGCTAGCTTCTACTGATTTGTCCTCAGAGGAGCTTGTGTTGCATTGAGTAGCGAAATGGAAGCTGATGTAAAAATGAGAACTGAGAGATCACATATTCTAACATATGAGTAATATATGAAACATGACATAGTTTATAGTTGGTCTTTGAACTTTGTGATTAGGGAATCGAATTTTATTGGATAATTAAAAAGGGGCAGAGTTGTACCTTATTTGCCAAAATAGCTGGTCACAGACACGGCACAAAGAAAACAGTTGTAGGTCAGGACAGCTAAATGAATGTTACTATATAACATGGATGGGATGAGGGAAGCAGTGAAGTCCTATGGACAGGGACTTTAAGAAAGTGTATTAGAGTTTGGAATTACAGATAGAATGCATTAGAGGCAGTGACTTGTTAATGTATCTGAGGAAGGAGTGCTTAACAGTAACTAGGAAAAATTAGTCAAGTGAAATGATTTAAGTTGACCTGTAAAAGGAATGAGATGTCACAATGTCAGAGAAGACAAACTCTTAATACCTAGGTAGGAGGTCATAATGTGAAGCAGACATCCACAAATTACCCAACAGGTGTAGAAAAATAACAGGTTTTAATTGAATTTCAAAACTAGATTTAAATAGTGTTCAGAATGTGATTTCATTCCATGTTTTTTGTTTCGGTATAAACAATATAAATATCAACTGTATTCATAAATCCAATATAAACGGTAATAAAGGGATGGTAGCTTCCTTAATTAGTATTCTTCCTGATTATTTTCACTTTCACAGGTAGTAGTAATGTTAAAAGCTAGAAAGGTTAAGTGTTAGAAGGGAGACAGCTGTTCCTATTAAATGCATGGTGATGAACTGGTCTCTGCCCCCAGGAACTTTGTATGTAAATAGAAAAAAACCCCAAGAATTACAATAGAAGCAATGATGTGGGGGACCTTTTCTGTAATTCTCTTTAATGTCACAGCAAAATTCTTATAAGGTGTAAGGTTAGGCAGCTGTCTGTTTAAGATGGCTTTATTTAAGTGTGGGATAGTGTAACTGGGGATGAGACTTGAGATAAAACACGGACAATATGAAAAAAACATATAGGCAGTTAAAGCTGAAAAAGTATTGAAAGTGAAATTGAAAGCTGTGGAACGCAATTTGGCCAGTGTTCTCTAAACTCTATTGAATGCAGCTTTAGCAGCTGTTCTTGACAGCTGAGGGACAAGGAATTCCTTGGCTTGGTAAAATTTGTAACAACTCAGGAATTTTGTTTAAGTTTAGGTCTGCAAATGTACAGGATATGAGTTAAACTTTGCAGCATCTAAACTGTTATTATATGGATGCCATGCAGGTAGACGCATTAACAATCATTCCTACTATACAACAGTGTTCTACTATTACAACATTTCTACTATACAATTTTTCTAGGAGAATTTTCATTTTTAGGTCCTCTGTTTAGTTTTACGTGTGTAGAGTGTTTCTTCAGTATCAGGAGTTGCTTGAAAGAGGTAAATACCAGTGTATTATATTATGTCATAATCTCTGTAGATAGTAATAATAAAAATGTCCAAAGTCTTCTACATTGATTTGCCATATGTCAATGCAATTAATATTTAACTATTAAAACCATGTAAACTTAAGTACGTGTATACGATATAGTTATCCTGTGAAACAGTAGTTCAAATGGGGCCAATAGCACCCTTGGCAACTCTGCAGTTTTAATAATAAAAGTGTAAAAATGGAACTGAAAACTCCCCCCACCGTGCTTCCTCCACTCTCCTTGCCTCCCCACAAGTGGTTAGGACCTAACCACCTAACCAATTTCATGTTGCCCCATGTGCAAGAGAGGTAGCATTGGTTAATCCACAGTTTACATGCTTGCATTCTGTAAGCTGTGGAGGGCATTTGCATTTTTTTCATGTTCCCTGATTAATGGCCTAAAAATTCCTTGTGGGTTTTCCTGTGCTTGGTAAACTAGGTCATGTCAGTTGGGGGAGTTCATGTCACACAAGTGGTAAGGTACTTTAAAAAGTAGCACCAAAAACGTACATAGAAATCATTTGGACATGTCACTAAACATAGTCTTTAAACCCACTGACTTTTAAAAACTGGGGAGTTTCTGATAATCAAATTTTTTTTTAAGACTTAATTTGTTTGGGAGATGTTTTTTCCTATTTAAAATAGAAATTGTGTCTCTCTCCTGCCTTACAGTTTTTCTCAAAACTCTTATGCCAGTGTTATTGAACCATAGTATTTTATTCCTGTAGTTTCTTAGTAGCAGGGTGTCTTAAATGTTATGCCTCTTGCTAGCTGAGGATCCATGACACTGCGAAAGGAAATCTGCATAGAATTCCTCAGGAGACCATAGCATAGAGATGTTGTGAGAGATGAAAGAAGGGAGATTTTTTTTGATGCGTGGAGTGGATGCTTAGAGTAAGACTACAGTGTGTTAGCAAGGGGATGAACAAGGTTCATGCGGGAACAGAAATTGTTTGATGTGTGTGTAAAAATCCTTTCTCTGTGTTACACATCAGACTTGTTCCTGGCATAATTTACTTCTGCCTTCAGGAAACAATTTTTCACCTCAGCTAGCTGTGCCTGGTGGAAAGCCTTGCTATTGCAATGCTCTTTGTCACGTACATCAGAGTTGGAAGGAGGAGAGTGGAAATTCATAGTATTTTAAGATGCATTGGACAAATACTGTAAAATGCTGGCATCTAAGAAGGTGGAACTGGAGTTTCAAGTTGTCCTTAGTCACTCCTGTGTTTCCAGATGTATTTGAGAAAAGGAGAAGGATTTAGGCATGACATTTGGGATGGTGGTAGAAAACCGAGGTAGCGGGTCTCCCAGGTTTTTTTAAGGCAATGGAGGTTACTAAAGCTAACTCTCTTTGTCAGTAATGTGAATTTGTAGGAATAAAATTTGGATAGGCAAAACCCCTGGAGTTTAAATTTGAGTAGTGAAATCTGGTATAGTGGAAATTAAAAAAAAAAAAAAGTATCAGTAAAACTAGTTGTTCTGAAAGTACTTTGAATTGTCTGCACTGTAAAAATGCATCTCATTCTCCCATGTAAGACACAAAAATGTGAACTCCCTGATTTCATTACTATTCTCTTTCTAGTCAAATAATCTTTGATCTTTCAGATTTTAAAGCGCTTTCATTCTCAAAACTGCCTTATATGTTTCTGACTACTTGTAGCACCTTTCATCAGAAGAAAACGACCACAGTTCTTGTTACAGCCAGTCAGATAGTCAGTATGGTTCTCCTCCAAAGGGTTGGTCAGAAGAGTTGGATGAACATGGTCAAACCTTATATACCAATGACTATACTAATGAAAAGGTACTTTTTCCTTCTTCTCATCATGTGTTCTAAATCTTTTCTACTAATTCACTTCTAGAAATGAAACCTGCATTTCCAAAAGTGAAGAGTGTACCTCAGCAGTATCTCCTTTTGGTTTTTTTTTTAAATATGCATGAAACTTCAGCAAGTGAACTGACTTTTCTTATGTACATTTTTTATTTAGAAGAAGTTTTATTTCCAGTTGCCTATCAGATTATATTAAATGAACATATCATGTGTTATCTTTTTAGTTCCTGCCCTCTCCCTTGCTCTTGGTTGTACTTCAGAATGACCATCATACCAATAAGTTTTTCTTACTGTCTTTTAAGAGCTGCTCTTGTCTAAATAGACCTTCTCGTCAAGATGTTTTTAAACTGAATGTAATGCTGCTTTATCACTTTCATAACTTCCTTTCTTAGAGATTTTCACGACTGCTTCCAGATGTAAACAAACTTCTTAATTAAACTACAGCTATATCAGCAGATTTATGCCCTATTCTTACTATCTAATTGCTATTGACAACTGACTGTGATTCTGGGCATGCCATAAAAATTTCTCCCACTTAGGATAAATTGCAGTATTTGTTTATATTTGTTAAGCAGTCCATTTTTCTAGTTGTTCACTAAAGCTGCATTTTGAGTTTTTTTAACTTCTAAGGTGTTCACTGAAACAGTACTTTGTCATATTATAGCACCACCTGTTCTCGAGTTGTATTAGGCAAGTTTTATTTGCAAGAATTTTCTTAATAGTTGGATTTTTTTGTCAGTTTTAGAATTTTATCCTCTTTAATCTGTTTCTGACAAACATCTGTAAAGCACATTCCCATGTTTTAGTAAATATGCAGCCTTCTTTTTTAATTGCACTAAGATTGATAAAAAACAGCCTTTCCTATCAGAAACAGTTATAGAAAGGCAATCTTGTGAAACCTGCTTGAGCCAAGAACCTTGCTGTGAGTGTTTCTGTATTTTTTTGCCATCATCTTCTTGATTTTTGCTCATTACAATTTTTCTTTTTTTCTGCATGACTGGTCCCAGTTGTCATGGGTTTACTTCTTTAATTGTGGGCATTGCTTGTAGAAGTTACAGAAATTGAATTGTCTTCATGATTTCTCTAGGGACTGCATCTCACGTTTCCATCAATGTTTTTAAAAAGTTGTTCAACAAGTGCTTGTATCTCTCAAATTAGCAGCAGCTGCTGGTTGAGCTGCTTTTTTGTAATTTTATGTATAAGATCCTGATGCAGATCTGATGGAAAAATTGTGCCTCCCTAAACTGACAACGTAATGTTGATAAGAATGATATATGACATCTTAAAAAAAAAATCTATTTATCTTGTGTGATGTTGCAGGTTTTTTTTTCTGAGGAGTTACAGAAGAAGAAAATCAGGATGCTGAAAACTGTTGCTCTCATTGCAATATAACCTTGCTTAGTTAATGGAGGTTGTGCATTAGACATGGCTGAAGTGGATGGCACTTAATTAAAAATTAACTTTAAATCTCAGGTCTCAGAGAATTGCTGTTGTGAATGTCACTCTGATTACGTTTTCTATCATCACATTTCTTTCTGCAGTGGATAAAACATGCAGATGAGCAAGGTAGACCATACTACTACAGTGCTGATGGTTCCAGATCAGAGTGGGAGTTACCTAAGGTGAGTGACCTAAAAAAGAAACTTCAACAACTTGGGGCTTTCCCCGCTTCCTGAATATGTGTTCTATCAGGCCTTTAATATGAGATATTAACTATCAGAGGACTCTGATATTGCTCTTTGTTATTTATTGCATTTTGTGGAATTTCTGATTATGAAGAGAAAAAAAATATATTCCAGGACATGAAAAATGGTTGTATGTAGCGATTCAGATGTCAGAGGAGATCTGGTGTCTTTGCTGAACTGAGCAAAGGTTTTATGCAGGGCTACACAACAGTATCTGTGATTTTGCTGTGATAAAGAAAATCTGTATGGGGAAAATGAGAAATCTTCACTGAGAAACTGTAGTCTAATTTTAGTACCCTTCAAAGTGCTTAAACAAGTGTTGAAAAACAAAAATTTCAGCAGAGTTTTGTGGTATCTTTGAGGATGATGCAGTTTCACTAGAAGTGTGTTCTGGTATTTATTAATTTAGTTGTGAAAATAGAAATTTGTAGGGAAGTGACAGATTTAGGGACACTTGGTCATCTCAAGATGTATCTAATACTATTTAATTTCCATATTCACTTCAAAAAAACTAGGGCATTTGTCATATGGATGTTATGTATGTCTTCCCTGCTATTTTTTCAATACTACATAATAAGGTGTGACCATGAAAAAAATTGTTTCACGGAAGTGTGTGCATGAATAAATGAAAAAGCATGTTTCTCCATTATTGTTTTATCAGTACAAAAATCAGTGTCTTGAGTCACTTCCACTTAGAAAGGTACAACCTTAATAAATGCTTTCAGAATACTTGTGAGAAAATGTTTACATTGAAAATTATGAATGAAGTTATATACTAGCTGTTTTGTTACGTCAGTAGAAGAATGCATCTGAATCACTGAGGAGTTGAGTTAGCTTTGACAATTCTCCTATGTTAGTCTGATGTGTTAGATAACTTAAATTTTGTAACATGCCTCAGTGTAACAATATAATCTGTGCCTATTGGTCTTAAAAGCTGTTTAGCTTTAGATTAGTTATTGGATTTATTAGAAGTCTGAAAATCTGATAGACCAGATTTTACCAGAGGCAAATATTACTTCAATATGTATAATTGAAATAATTTTGGAGAATAATGTCATGAGTACTTGATTCTATGACTTCTGCTGTGCAGAAAGTTTTGACTTGGAAGAAATTGTTTCACAAAAATAGATTGAGTTTGGATTTGAATTAAATAGCAAATTGCCTTTAATCCAATTAGAATAAGTCACAAAGATAATCCAGAACCATTAACTGAGGTACATTAGGAGGCATAAAGGAGTGGGTTCTAGTATTTGTTTAATGATGCATCTTATTCTAGTGATTCTAACCGAAGTCTGAGTTCTGTTGTATTAGTAGTCACTTCCAAAATGAAACATAGCCTTTGGTTTGTAATTTGTGATCTGAAAGTGATCACATATTGCTGTTAAAATTTTCCTCGAAAATTATTTCTCATGATCCATTTGGGCAGAATGTACTTTTTAATTCCTTCTTGAAACTAGTAAATCTTGACTGGCAGCAAATACAAGATGAACAGAAGAAAATGAGCAATTGGCCCTTAGATTCATGATCCAAGAGTCTCTGTATTTCCAGAAGTCCTTGGCTTTTAACTTTAAATTCTGTGGAACAGATTAAATATTTCAACAAAAGATTTAGCTAATTTATGTAACTATATGTTTGAAGATGTTATGCTTGTGAGTAATTAAGCATGACTGAAGATTAGTCTCTCAAAGATCTTGCTGAAGCTGGTTCTACAGCACTTAAAACAAATGAATTAGAAAGACCACTCACGCCACAAAACTGCTTTGAAGAAAAATAATATATGTTGAAAATTCTCTTGAGTAGTGAGAGAAAACCATAGAAAGATCTCAGCATTGTAACACTTGCTTAAATGAAAAGTTAGTTACTAGGAAAAATCCTACCCTTGCTCAGTTTTGGGGTTTTTTTCCCAGTGTATTTAGCTCAAATATTGCCTTCCAAATCTTGTGAAATAAAGTGATGTAATAGCATGGTCATGTAATGCTATTAAACCAGAAAAAGAATACAATCTTTTTGTTAGATGGTTCTTATTAATTTGGATTTCATTAGAACTAAAAATGGTATGGAGACTTCTGGAAATAGCACACTAGCTGAGATAATACTGTGGCATTAAAAATCTTCAGAGTAATAGAATTAACTATAAATGTGCACATGCTTGGGAATAACACACTGTTCTTGTACATGTGTTAAAAATTGTGAGGGTATACGTTGGGAAGGGAGGACAGTTACAAAACAAATTACTTTAGACAGTCTCACAGAAAGCCCTCCAGTCATGTGAATTTAAATAACATCTAGGAATAGCTGGATGCCTCTGGCTAAAAATGATGTTTCAGATGGAGTAGCTTTGACAACTGCTGAAAAGTCTATTAAGGCTCATGATGAGTGTGACCCAGCTTTCTGCAGTGGAAGAGAAGAACATACTGAATTAATCTTTAAAATGGATAATAATATTTTAATCATAGTTTCTACTAGATCTTGCAGAAGACTGAGATTTCCAATCTGCAGCATTCTGCTGTATTCAGTTTTTGGTTCTTACCAATTATTTAAAAAAGAAAACAACTAAAACAACCAAGCAACAAAAAGCCCCAACAAACGAGCAGTTAAAAGTTAGTTTGCTATAATAAAATATGTTTATTTCCTGTGTAGTGAAAGAAAGCTGTCTAAATTCAGGTTAAGAAGGGCTGCAACCCTATTCCAGAAACCTAGTTTTCTAATGGGAGTTGTATGACTTAAGCAGATGAGAAATCTCTAATAGGGGTGAGGGGAATTAAACTCATCTCAGGAATAAGAACTCCCTAATTTCTTAAGTTTCAAAAAAAGTTAACCTGTCAAAATGCCCCAAAAAAAAAAAAAAAGAAAGAAAAAGGTGGAGAATCTATCTAATAAATATTGAAATAAATAGCTCAAATGAGAGCTATTTACAAGGGGACAACCTAATAAAAAGTAGAGATTAAAAATCTCAGATTTTCAAAATGCATTTCTAGGCCAACACCTAGCATAAAAGCATGTTGCTTGGCCTTCCTCTGAACGAGTTCACCGATCCAAGAGTAGCCTTTGGAAGAAAATGTGTGTACTATAAGGAGTGAACTCAGGTTTAGTGTTAATATTTATAGACTGATATTGCAATAGTGTGTGTTCTTCTCACAAGTTCCTGCAGCATAAGCTCTCCTTGCTGTATCCACGGAGGAAACAGTAGCTGGAGGATCTTCATTTTTGGCAGTGTTGATGGACCAGCAGTCTGTTAATTCACTCTGTGCACTGCCTGTGTGGGGGGTGAGCTCAGGGGCCTCAGTTCTGATACTTGGTGAGTGGTTTTCCTGATGAAGACCTGAAGACTGTCAGAGCACAGTAGCTGAAAACATTACAGTAAAACGGGGTGCAGGTAATGTCAGGAACATAATGTGCAATCAAATGGTGAAAGAAAATAAATATGAGAACATGTAAATAAAGGTTGTTTGTCTTGCGGTAAATTTGTCTTGGTCTGAGCTGTGCTGCTGTATTTGAGGTTACCCTGTGTGCTGGTATTTGAATCTACTGCAAGTCAACGCACTAGGCAGTTTCATTAGCAGTAGTGACATTCTTGTCCTCAAATTTGGGATTGGCTGGTGAAAGTTGGGACAGCCTCAGTTGGTGTGAGGATCCAGTTGGTAAAAAAACAAACCCGAGTTAAGTATGAGAAGGCAGTCAACTTTCTCTTTAATACGTGTGTTTCTACTCACAAAACTTGGTTTGATCTTCCTCATTTGTCCTGGGTTTTAGTGGCTCCTACCTCCCCGCATCTTTTGCTTGGGCACTCAGTGTGACCTGTAGCAATCAGCAAGGACTTGGGCTGCTCATCAAAGATGAGCAGTCTTGGTGACCCTGAGGATTAAAAGGGGAAGCAATGGATGTCTAAGACAACAAAGTGAACAAAGTAGATTATCCAGAGGTGTCTTTCAGTCACTGGTACATTTGAGCTACAGCTGTTTGTCCCAATGGTCTCATTCTGCCTGTGTTCTGTTCCTTCCGTGTGACTGAGGCCTCCAACTGCTGCCACCCTGACATTCTGTGGCAGAGAATGAGGAATCTTCATTCCGTAGGGAAAGGAAGGGAATGAAATCCCTTAAAAGGATGAAAACAATCCTTATTTATTTATTTATGGAGGTTTAAGAAAAAGGTGTTACTGATTTAGTTGATAAGAAAAGCAAAAGCTGTAACATAGGTGTTACATCTATCACAACAACAACAACAACAACAAAGTTTATTCAAAGCCAGGGACAGTAAGACCTTTAGAAAGTCATTTCGTTCTGAGGCAGCTTTAATTTTTTTAAAGAAGGTTCTTCTATTTCAGACAGTCTATTGGGACAACTGCAAATAACATATATGAGGTGCTAGAGGGTACTAGGACAGCACAATGTTTTTGAATGCTGCTGTTCTGGTCTTTGACTGCAGTAAGGTAGGTTAAAATGCTTCACTTCAGGTCTTTATCAACTTTCAGTACTGGTTGCTTCCCAGTCTTTTCTGCCTTAGCCCACTCAGTTCCTTCGTTTTGCTGAAGATGTTGCTAACACAAACCAAGAAAAATCTTTTTTCTGTTCCTTAAAGCTGACAGATCTGTGCCATATCTGTAGAATGGGGACAACTGCTGCAAATAACTTGGAGGTGTTACATTTGTTTCAGCCACAATTAGACTAGGACAGAGCCTTGAGCCATGCCATGTATCAGCTTAAAATTAAATAGAAATCAGTCAGCCAGTTCAGAAGGTTAGAAAACTTTATACTAAGGCAAAGAAAGCTTTTAAGTAGCTGGAGATGGTATTGAACAAATTCAGCAATGAAAAGAATACTGTGTGACTGAAATTTGCACCACTGGTGTCCTTGAATTACAACAAGAACTATTACAAAAAAACCCAAAAAAACCCCCAAAACAAAACAGAACAAAATATCCCTGTTTAACTTGGTGTTTGCAGTCAGAGAATGAACGATTTGCTCATGTGCCCCCTGTGTGATAGGAGACGCTCCCCATGAAATGGGGAACAAGCTGGGGTGATGTACCAGAGGGTTGGATGCAATGGGACAAATTTGAGTTTGTGGAGGATTTCCAGGGAGCAGTAGTGTGTAAATTTGGAGTTGTGTTCTACTTTTTAAAAAGTTTTAGAGTTAGGAAAATAGCATTGCACCCTAAAAAGATGATGTTAAGGCACATGGTGTAGCAGAGGTTGTCCCAGGCAATGTGTAGTCTTGAATGGGTCAATTTTATTGCAGAGGACAGCCCTTGCCTGATCTCTGTCTTCAAGATCACACCAAATCTTAGGCATAGAAAGCCTGCTTATGGTTATGTAAAAACAAGATTCTGTTTGTGGGAAGGCAAACCCGACCTAGTTTCTGGTAAACAATGGTAAATACTGCAGTATTTACAGGAGGAGAGAGAGCAGCTCCTCTGCAGGTAGGAGTCCTGTAGAGCATCAGAAAGGGAACCAGACCTGAAGCTGTTTGAAAGGCTTTTTGAACTGAGGTTGGGTGGGGGCAGAGCTAAGAGTAGCAGGGTGGTATCGTGCAACCAGGCAAGCCTTCCAGCTCTGGCCACCTCTCCCTGGCCAGTGGACTCAGCCTGCTCTAGAGGATGGTGAATTCTGCTGGACATTGTGGAGTAGGAAGTGGTGTCTCTGTCTCCCTCTGATTCTTTTTGGAGATCACTGACCAGTTCATGTATTTTAAAAGTAGAGACATGTCTTGAGCTCAGAAACACAAAACTTTTTTTTTTCCACATCACCCTTCCCCTTCAGTGTGTTTTACTATTTATAATGAGTAAAACAAACAAAAATCCTCATAGACATCCGAGAAAAAAAAAGATTTAGTTGAAGTTTCTATTGTGAGAAAATGGGGCAGAAATGTCAAACGTTCCCTTTAAAGACTTGTCAGTTTACTAACACTGTTTGCTTCACCAATGCAAATTATTTAAGCTGCTAAGATGCATAGATCTCAGTGTTCCTGAGTTGTTAGCAGTGCTTTGTTAATGAGCTCCATATATTTCTTGTTAAATATGTTTAGTAAAACTGGAAATTCATGTTACAGTTCCTTTCTCCTTCAAGGTGAGGTTGTCTGTTAGAGAAGATAACTCCTGGTGGCTTATGATAGTTTTAAAGGCACCATTTAAATATAGATCACCTGTGCCCATATCCTAACTTTTAAAATGTACTTAAATTGAAGATCAATTACTTCAAAATACTTACTTGTTTATTCAATTCCTTGAGTTACTCGAAGGGAAAGTGCATGGAAGACTTCTGTAAATAATGTAAACCAGTGTCAATAGTGTGTAAATCTATTACTGAAATAAACAGTGCTGTTTCATAGCAAGAAATGTGTTGGAATTGCTCACCTAAATGGGTTAGATCTGCTGCAAAGAATGCTGTTTGTTGCAGCCTTTGTGATTTAGACATAGTTTCACTGGAAATTGTTTAGATTTTAGTTTTAATGCTGGCAGGCAGTTTTGCTGCTCAGCATGCTGCCATGGTTTGGGTTGCAGGAGCACCGGCAGAGTGGGTATTTCCTTAACAAGAAAGCAAGCCAGTACTAGGGTCCTTTCAGCATGCATCATGGCTCGGCTTTTGATTTAACAGGGAGACAAACTGAGAGTTACTTAAACCTCACCATTGTAGGGGAGCAGTTGTCATATGAGTGGAAATGTGCTGAAGCCAGTACAACTGCAGGCTCAGAAGTGACTTTTTGCAGTGACAGCTGATACATTTCTGTCTGCACATGAACTACCCAATTTTGTTCTCAGTGCTGCAACATCCGTTCACTTGGGAGTGTTTTACTAGTCTTGTGCATATTAAAAAATTGTAGCAAAATACTAAAGTTATTTAGCTTTTAAGCATCTGTTGGTTTATTAGAGCATTAACTCTGTTCATGGTAAAATAGAAAGCTAACTCAAGCACCATGAGTGCTATAGCAGTAGCAATGCTGGTTCTTTGTTTGGGCAATAAATGTAACTGTATTATGCAACTTTGGTTAGATTTAGTGTTTATGTTGTTTAGGTTAAACCTTGCCATGCTTTGTTGGTATGTGCACGTATAGGTTATTCTGTCTTTGAACACCCCAGGCTCTGAGCTTATAGCAGGAATCAGTAGCAAAACTGTAGAACTTGGTGTCCTTGCAAAGATTACTGCTTTACCCTTCTCAGGTGAAAGGGGCACTTCACTTTTCTTTGTTATTTCCTAGCTAGTGGATGCTAATGCTTCACATGACTCCACAAATGCTACCTTCTATGTGCAGATTTTAGTCTTTTGATACTGACTAAAAAGAAGAGATTTTAGTAAATTAATAAACTGACTAGAAGAGATTTTAGTAAATTACTTAAAACCCCTAGACACTGACGTTGTCTTTTCTAGTTTGTGTTTTCAGTATAACACTTTGTCTGAAATATTTTTGAAATTTTTTGTAACATGTTGATTGTGATGGTGTAAAATGGTAACACTATTAATGAAAAACATGCTTCAATTGTGAGATCTGGTTAAATGCTATGTCCTTCTCATGGCCCTCACATTTTTTCAGCGAGTTTGCATGCTCTTGAGTTGCTAGAAAACCTATGTTATGATAAATATGGTCTCTCCTTGGTTGTTGCAGATGTGCTAAGTCTTAAAATTACTTCCTGTTGAATATTTATCTTCCAGGCTTATGGAATTTGATGTGTTTATTCTGAAAAAGCAAGTCCTCACCCTCATGTCTCCTCCCCTAGGCATCCCAAATCTTTGAGTCAAAGATACCAGGCAGCCATAACAATCTAAATATCTTACTACAGGATATTAGGTTTTCTTTTTCTTATGCAAGAGCTGGTCAGGTGCTGTAGTCTGTCAATGCAATATGAAGAGTGAATGTTGAAATCTTGTATTTCCTGTAATTCCTTGGTGGTTCTCAATACCCTGTTGGGTTGCAAAATCAGCAGCATCTGCTGCAGAAGAAATCAAACATCTCTCTGCCAACTGAGATGCCAGTCTTAGTTACTTCTTCAGAGAGGACTACAGGAGGAAGGACAATTCTGAAGACTAAATGCGAAATAAAACTAAGGCTGTTTTCACACCCTTGGGCGGTGACATCAGGAGTCTGCAAGTTTGCACTGTTTAGGCAAATGAGTGGTATGTCCAGGTCTTGTTTGCATGAATTAGATTCTACTTACAATTTTATTTTTCTTTTCTTTAGTATAATGCTTCACCACAGCAGCAGAGAGATATAATAAAGAGTAGGAGTCTGGACAGGAGGCTACAGGAACCAATAGTTTTAACGAAATGGAGGCACAGCACAATTGTGCTGGACACCAACGACAAGGTAGGAGCAAGTTATCAGCGTGCTGAAATGCCACTTGTTTCTGATGTGTGACATATTTAATGTACCAGAAATGACTATGCCTGAATTTCTGAAATTTCATTTTTCTTTTGGTCTCTTGTATCATTGCGTGTAACATGCAGCAAAACCAAGGCTGTTCAATAACTTCACTACTTTTACTTTGTGAATAGTAGCTCTCTTCTTGTCCTTGAAGTTTTTTAACTAATGTTAGTTCAGGGGAGAAGCTGTGCATGGTTACAACAGGGTTATAATATTGTTATTGAAGGGCAGAGGACAGTACTGAAAGTGCTGAAACACTTGGCTTTGGTCCTCTCCAGAGCTGAGCTGGTGTTTAGTCTGAAAAATTCTGTGAGTCAGTAACAACAAAAGCTCTTTTCTGCCCATTCTTAGAGCATGCTCTTGGTAGTCTTTTTGGGCTGTACAGTTACAGGTGCTGTTTAGACCAGCAGGGAGACAGGGCCTCTCCCTTGCTCTCCCTCTGCTTTGACCTTTTTCCTAGCCATTTCTGCTTGTGATGGGCCATTCTGCCTGTGGGTGAGGAGAGCTGGTGTGAGCTGAGCAGGGAGGAACTGAAACGGGTGCTGGACGATGGTGACATGCTGACTTCTGTAACTTCGCTGCAGTCCATCCCAAGATTCATGGAAAATGAAATTACTTGGTAGTGCTGAAATCTTAGCACAAACTTCTCAGAATGAAAAACCAAGAAATGGCATTGTAAGCTCCCTTTTCCTAAAATTGTGAGAAAAAAAAAATTAATGCAAATTTGAAAATGTAAGGAAAAGCCTATGAGTGGCCTTGTGTAATCACAGATGTCAAAACCAAACTTGAATGGACAAAACACAGTAGTTGTAATGACAGTGGATCTGCTGCCCAGAACCTTACTTGCTTGACCTGTTGTTTCCATTTTAATGATGCTTTCCATGAGGTGACTTAGCTCTTCAGAACAGGATGTATTGGATTTGATCTTGAGCTTTTGAGTTGTCAGTTTGGGATATATCATGTATGGTGTTGAGGAGGCAGTGGGCCATGCTTGGCTGGAGACTTTGCCCCTCTCGGCATTAATTCAGCTCGAGCGATTCTGAGGCCCTGCTGCTGCTCACTTCCCCTCCCTCCTCCTCTTCCTCTGCCTCATGCATCCTTCTGTACTCAGTGTGTTGTGGCACTCCATGCGACACAGCCTAGATGGAGCCCTGATAAATCAAAGCTGAGTGGACACTTCTAGCCTCATGTGCAGCTTATGTTTCACAGGTACGGACAATTTTTTTGGCGATAGCTTGAAGTTCTGGCTTCGCTTTTAAAGGAAGACTTAACTTTTTTTTTTTGGCATAAGATGTGCTGCTCTTTTGGGAAGAACTTTATGTAGTGCTGCACTGAATGAAGAAGCTTTTGTAAAACATTGAATAAGTGAAGCTGTTTACATTTCTCCAAGGCTCAGTGTTCACATATTGAGAGCTTAAACCTAGTGAAGCAAACATGAAAATGCACGAATGTTATGGGTAATAACCCGAAGAAACTCTATTTGAGCTGCATTTGTGAAGTCTTAAGTCAGCAGCCTAAAGTTCCTTTAACAGTTTCCAAACATGTAGGCAGCATGTGTTTTTCATTGGTAAGGAGAAAATAGTTTATTTGAAGCACAACATTAATGCTTTGAGAAAATTTAAAACGTGTAGTAGAGCAACAAACTAATGTTTTATGGAAAGACAAATAATTTCTAGTGCATTAATGCAGCTGTTTTATTAGCACTAGCAGGCACACTGTTAATATATTCTGCTTTAAATTAGTGTGTGGAAAGGGAATCTTTCATTACCACAAATACTGGGTTTCATGTTCCAGAGTTGCTTTTGCTGTATGAAAGCTATCTCAAATTCAGAATGAATTAGAAAGGAAAGCAACTGGTATTTGTCTGGATGGGCACATGAACCCAAGATTTCTTTTTAGCTGTCTCCTAGGGAAGCTGTTTTCTGTTTATTTTCCTTATTTGTTTTTTTCCTGGAAAAACAATGGAACTCAATTGTATGAAAATAGGACAGTCAAAGGAGGACTTGAAATGTGTCAGAGTGAAAGTATGGGTTGCCATGGCTCATGAGAATTTGATGATACCAAACATGCTGGTTAACAGTTTATTGGCTGTGGCACCTATCTGGATATTGCCATCAGCTAAAAAATTTGATAAGCATAGGAAAAAATACCTCCCTGGGAGAGCTGATTTTCTTAATTTGAACAACTTTTTTTTTTTTTTTTTTTTGCAGACATCTGAAAATATGGAACACTTAGGCTGTTCTACTTAGAAACACTAAAGTTTTCTGTTATTATGCTGCTAAAAGAACTAGTGGGCTACTTCTCTAGGTAGATTTGCAAGTGAATTTTAAAGCACAGGTCGGCACAGTGCTATGTCATGCTGCAAAAGCAAACTGGGTTTAGGAGAGCTATCAAGGGATTTAAAAAGAGAGAGGGGCAGAAATGTGTTAACAGTAACAGAGAACAAATGATGTTTTTCTTCCGTTTGAAATTCTTTACCAGATTTTCAAGCAGTATGTTTGTGCAAGGCAATCGTTACTTCAAAGGAAACGCACATGCCTTTTCTTTTTCTCCAGATGGAAAATTTTTCTAGTTTTCAGAGATTTAGTATTTTATTTTGGTCTGTAGTTAATAGTTCAAAACAAAACCCCAAATCTCTAGAGATTTTCAGTGTTTGATTAAAAGGAGATTAATGATCATGACTCACAAAAATTAATACAGTTAGTACACGTTTTTCTACATATGTCATTTTTTACCGTGTATTGACTAACCACACAGAGACATATTATATTCTTTAAAATCTTAGTATTGTCTTACCTTGTAATAAACCATTATTTTAAATATACATCAAAATTTGGTAGCAATGTCATACAAAAAAAATCTACCCCTTTATAAGGATGAAGGCTTTGCTTGAAGCTGATGCAGCATGCATTAACATCTTTTTTTCAAGTGATTATGTACTAATTAACCCGTTTGAGTGTTATCTGTAAGAACACTGTTTAATAAGCAAGTTTAAAATGTAACTGTCTGAAAATATTATGAATGCTTAGAAGAAGTACTTTTCTAATCTATGAGTGTGTAAAAAGAAAGAGACACAGAAAACATCTTCAGGTTAAAAAAAAAAAAATTGTACGAAGTAACAGTGTCTGTTGACATTGACCTTGACTATTTGAATTTTATAGGAATCATCAACTGCTTCTAAGGCCAGTTTTCCTGAAAATGAATCATCTCCTTCTTCACCAAAGCATCAAGCCACAGTCAGTATGCAAAGTGTTTAAATAGATAAGTAGATGTTGTAGAAACGGAGCTATTCATGATTAGAGGATTGAGGGTAAACCTTCTTGTTCTTGGGAAAAATAATGGGATAAAACTGTTTGAAGGCTTTGCATTTTAAAAGGAATGCATTACATCCAACTCTGCTGTCAGGAAAAAAATGTGCATGTGTTTGGTTTAAATGCAACTTAGTGATAGTAGATTGAGTTAAAAACTCACTGTGGCCAAATTGTGCCAAATTACGTAGAACTCAGTTTGCTTCCTCTAACAGTCACATCTTCTGACATAGCATATTGCAAGGTAAAAACGGAAACAAATTCCCCCTCTTCACAGAATTCCTCACTGTTAGTAGTCAGTTTGTAGCATTTTGGCTTGTGTTTCAGTCTTCTTAAAGAGACATAGGGGATAAATAAACTGTGTAATTTTGATTTAGTAGAATAACTTCTGGGAGAAAAATGCCTGCTAAACAGCTTTTTTTTTTTTAATTTCAGTTTATATTTTAAATGTGACCATTCCTTTTTAAACAGTGAGGAATGTATGAATAACTTTTTAATTTTGGGACTGTACTACAGTAGCATTGAAATCAGTAACTTGGTCAGTTTTACCAGCTCCTTGGAAGAGACCTCAGGCCATTAAAGGCACAACTGTTTCTTTCTTACTCTGCATGCAGGGGAATAGTTCTCTGGCTTAGTCGAGATAATCTATTCTTACAATACTTCAAGCAGTTTTTCACAATAAAATAGCATTGTTTATTAAGCAAGCATACCTGATAGCCTTACACAAAAGCAATTATTGCTGCATGTGATCTAATTTCTTTAAATATGGCTAGATGTTGAATTTTTAAAATTGTGTTTTATGGAAGAGCTCACTCCTAATTCAGACAATAGAAAAAAATCTGTATTTTATTTAGCTGTTCTCTGGGATTTAAATATTCCAAAGAAAGCTGGTAAATTGAGAATTTTGTTCCTTAACCTGCTTTCCTCTTTTTTCCTGATTCCATTAATTTTCCCTTTAGTACCCCCTAGCGTTGCTGCTAAGTAGGGCAGTATGAGACTTTCTCAATAGTTCTCTGGAACATCCCCACTGGTTCCAGCGTGAGTAATTGATTTAAACTATGATTTATTTCAGGAGGGGAGTACAGGTTTCTCAGTCACTGTGAAAGTTGGTGTCTGGCTGTTCTGCCTGTTAAAAGCCAAAGGTTGCTTAAAAGGGTGCAATGCATAGGCATAGGACTGTTGCTCCATGGTCCACATGGATCACAAATAAGAGTAGTCTAAAGAGTGGGATAATTCATTTGTTTGGCCATTTGGAGAGTGGATGAGGGGAGGGACTCACTTCTGTTGAAAATACCAGTTTTGGAGAATAATGCATCTGTCACTGGCTTGGAAAAGCATTTCAGCCCAGTGAAGATACTAAACTGAGTAAGAGCAGCAGTTACTATTGGACTGAAGTAACATCTGATCCACCAACTAAACACCTTTGTCCTTGTCAACGTGTCTTTTCTGTATTTTATGTGCTGGGCTTGAAACATGTAAGTAGAATTTTTAAGGTCCGTGAAAAACAGATCTGTGTATCTGACGAGAGTGTTGTCCATGGTATCTCAGCAAAAAATATTTTCTTCAAAAATGTATTGTGCAGTTATAGTCCATTTAAATTTGAGATTTAGAGAAAAATTCTGGAGAGGATTTTTCTTCTGTTTTCATTGGATTTAGAATTGAGGTAATTTTTTAAATGATAAAACTAATTTGGATCCATTCCCTAGTTGACTGTTTCAACTAATACCTCATTTCATACATTAGGAACTGTTAGAAACTGTTACTGAAAAGCATTTGATAAAAAAATAATTTAGCATTCTTTTAGCACCACTGGCTGGTAGGACAAGGTTGAGGTGTCAGAAGAAAATGGTAGATTTTGATATTTCATCTTAAGATGATGGTTTAAGTGAATCTTTCTATCCTAGAATGCTTTTTCGAACATTCCTTCATTTTTTTATTTTTACACAGAAAGTAGAAATATTCACTTCAAATATTTGAAACTTGCAAACAACCTTCTTGTTCAGCAGTGTTCTTTCCCCACCAATCACTGACTGGTCTTCAAATTTTTTTGAAGGCCTGCATAAATAGATAGTTTTCATCAACAAGACATAACTAAGTAGTTTAAAATTCTACTATTTTCCATAGGGATGGGAAAAAAAGAGGACATCAAAGAAATGCCTCACTCTTCTGTTTTTAACATGAATATGTTAATTTTTTATGCATTTCAACCATGTTTTATTTAAAATATAAAATGATATTAAAATTAATAAGAATAATTTGTATGGGAACTTAGGCTGGTTTTTTGTCAGCCACCTCCTTTTTTTAGTAAAGGACTACTGTGCTATTATACAAATCATTATAAATTTACATTCATAATTTTCACTGTCTAATATCACAAATTATTTAATTTGGCTTGTCCAAAGAACCTTGGTCTTGATGAAGGAAAGCTTTTTACCCTCTGAATGGTAGTAAGTACTTTCCCAGAGGAATTTTGAATTTGCTGATCTCTGAATATTTAAATATGCTTAAAGACAGTTTCTTGAAGTTATAACATGAGCAAAGATGGCTCATTGCCAGAAATGGATTATTTGGGGAATTGAATTCTGTGATATGATGTTAATAGAAGCAGATTTTCTTTTATATTTCTTATGTCTTACTCTTATCTTACAGGGTCAAGAAAAGTATGGGTTATTAAATGTGACAAAAATTACAGAAAATGGGAAGAAAGTTCGGTAAGTCTTGGACTTGAAAAGTGCATGTGCTTAAAGTTTATGAAAGGTCTTTTGTATTAGGAGAGCATCCTGGGGTTTGCAACTTCTTACTTTTTGTCTGAATTTCCCTTAGAGGTTTTCCTGTATGACACAGCTTAACCTTGTGTTAAACCAGTGTCTATCACAGTGAGCTAAAGATAATGGACTGCAGAGAGCCAGAGGCTCATGTGTCAGGGCTTCACACAGACCAACAATTTCATGAAGGTGTATTGATGAGAGACAGCTTTTTAAAATGGGATTGATTGATTTACTTAAGAGCAAATCTGTATAGGTTATAGTGTGTCTTGTTCCTTGGATAAAATCAATGTAAGAGGAGCTTTCAGACTTACACTCGCTGTCTTTTAACTTCCAAGCAGTGTACATCCATGTACTCCCCAGTTCTTCCTTCCCTATGCTTTTGAAGGGTTTGGAGCAGTGTATTGCCCAACATCAGTCTCCCATAGGTGATGAGTGACCTCATTTCTAACTTTCCTCTGTGTCCCAGGCAGCAATTTGCACTATAAATCATAATGTGTAATCGGGTGATGCTGTCTAACTACATTTCTGGTGTATTGCAAAAATTCAATGGCAAATACTGCAGAGGTGTGGCACATCCTCAGAGTTAATTTAGACTTGCTTCTTGCCTTTTCCCTCCCCCCCCCCCTTTTTTTTTTTTTTGGTTAATTTAATCTTTGTGATCTAATAGTGTGTTGTATCTAGTTCAATGTTTCCCAGACTTGTGATACACGAAGCATACTTGTCTTGAGGAATAAATAGCCACACCCAGCTGTTATTGTAGACCCACCCTGACCTAGTCCAGTGCTGCTGGGCAGCACATCTGACCTCCAGTTTGTTTCCTCAGAGCTGCTTCTAAGAGTTTGGTAGGGTTGGGTGGACAGTAGCTTGTGTAAGCTGCTGCTGCTACAATGTCCTGTCATCATTTACGTAGCATCTGCTGGAATCATTGATCTGGATTGTTGCACTGCTGAACAGAAAGATGCAACATGGCCGTCCTGTCACTTTGAGAGCTGTTTAGTAATAATTCATGTTGGGCAATGGGAATAGATATTCAGGGCTTGTTAAGATTTTTTTTCATAACCTCAGGAGGATGGGTCTGCTGGCATAAAATCAAATAGACAACTGAAATAACTTAGTCTTTCTCTTAATTTTTTAGATGTGTGGGAAATACTTTATTGCCAATATAAATGAGCTTATTATATAAACATGGGACAGTTGCATCTCAGATCAGTGAATTTCAGAATTATGCAGTAGTTTGGCATGATCTGTTAAGTACACAGTGAGCTGAGTGTTCCAGATTAGCCCCTTTGAAATTATAATTGCATGGTGTTTCTCTTGGTGAACTGCTTCTACTACTAATTAGCTTTGTTTGATTTAGACTTTGATGGTCAGGCTGGAATTGTTAACATATGTTCCCTTCTACAAATATGATAGCAATTAAGACTTACTGATGCCACTAATGACTATATACGTGCTTAGCTATATTAACATACAGGTCAGCTGGGCAACAATGATTGACGGTTTAAATATCTGCTTTCAGAGTCAATTTATTTTATTTTTGTTTACAATTATTTACAGAAAGAATTGGATGTCATCATGGGCAGTGTTACAAGGGTCATCACTGCTGTTCACTAAGACCCAAGGAAGTGGAACTGGCTGGGTAAGCCCAGGAACAACCCCCAAGCTCCTTGAAGTGTTAGTCATGTAAAGCACAGTAAACTAAAGCCCTCTTATTTGCAGGGCCTAAATACCTATATATATACACCTAATATAGAGAAAAATACCTGTGTATAAGTTGGCAAGAAAATAGTTTAATGTAACAGTTATGATTATTAACAATTAGCATAAGAAGAAAACCAGTTGTCTGTATGTATGTATGTATGTATGTATGTTTGACAAGCAAGAAACTGATAACATTCAGGTGCTCCTTAGGCTTGAAGTTATTACTCTAGGCCAAATACTTCTGTGTTCTTTACTGATGTGTTTGTCTAAAAAGTTTGTGCTTTACCATTCTTGGATATTTTTCGTAAGCTCCAGGTAATTTTGAATGTGATGCATGTAATAAAGAAAATAGTCTGACACATGGCTTCTTGCATTGGCCTATTTGAGCAATGCAGTGTTGTTCTCTTATGATTTAGTCTTTGTCTTGCTGGATTCCATATTTTGTTTTAGATCTTCATAGTGCATGACAAGCACTTGTACTTATTTTATTGTCTGATGAAGACCAAAAGAGAAACATCACAATGAAGACGATGATTATTCAATTTTTTTATTACCTCTAGTAGCACTGTCGTTAAATTTGCTATATTTATCCAGCTGCATTCCTGCATTAATAGGTACAGAAATAGCTCTTTATCTATGGCTTGCATAGCCTCTTTTGGAGGTATGACATTAAAATGTGTGGATCTCCTGTTATAGCTAAAGACAGGCCAGAGCCAGTGTTTGTTATTTCCATGTATTGTCATGCAAATTCCAGTAAAATTGCCTCTTACAGATCTGTGCTATCTTGCTGTGCTTTACTGATCTTTCTACTTTGCTCACTTTCTCCTGCTGGGCTTCATTGTGGATAGTGAATTGAAATTGACAATTCCTTTCTATAGTATTGAGTTTTTTTCAGACCTGTAAATATATTCCCCCCCCCCCCCCCCTTCTGTGGAAGGGGTGGTTGGAAAAAAATAGATGATAATGAATAAATAAAGTTTGGAGTAGAAAAGAATGGAAAAGGAAAAGTTGGGCAAGATGGTCAAGCAGAGGGAAGAGAAAGGAAGGAGAAACAATAAAGATGAAAGGCGTGAGAGAAGGTAAATTCCACTGAATGGCAGGAAGTGCATTTTGGTGACTTTTTTGGTTGACTTTTGCAGACAGGGATACAAAAAGTATTTTAGTTTTACAGATATTAATATGCATGTTGCAAAGTAAAAGTTTTGCCTAGGTAACTAGTCAAGTTCCAAAATCGCAATTACAGCTATTAATACTCTTAATTCAGGTGTGGCTGTAAATCAGAGGAATTGACTTTTTCAGCTGTGTGTTGATACCATTAAAAAACACAATGCTAAACAGTTCATGAATATATGATGATGTTATAAATGATGTGTGCCCAAACTAATTATCCATAAAAGATAAGCAATAAGCAGAGTTGCATGATTTATGGGCACTAGTGTAAGTTGTATTATGCCAGATAGAATAATTTAAAAATAAATAAAAATCTTAACAAATAAATTTAAAAATAAAAATGTGTAAATTCTTTCCATAATTTAAGTGGAGCAAAAGTCCCATAGTCAGAATATTTCTGTGAGACACTATCAATTGTGTGTATTGTTCAACACTAGAGTAGGGTCAGCAAAATGAATCTCAACAGTATAAACAGAATAAAATGTGGCTGGAAATATTAAGTGAGAATCCCTTTCAAGGACTTAATGTTTTTTACACCTGCATAATCATAGCTGACTTTGTAGATATGTAATTGAGTGTTCAGCACACACTCTTCTTGGTCTCTGTAGGAAATTTTTTTTAGGTATTCAAAATTCCACCTCACCTCTCAAACTTTGTTCTGTGTCCACATTTTAATAAGGTGAAGTCAAGTCTAGCAGTTTGACATATGATAAGAATTACATTTCCTCTTCATCTTACAAGAAGAATATTTAGCGTTCGTCTAGTGATTGATATAACCATATCTTCTTTTTTTGTGCATTGTTTTTTGACTTCATCACTTTTCTTCCTTTTTCTCATCAAGTCATTTTGCCAAGGGGGCTCAATTCCTGAGCTCTTGCTCTCGCTGCTTTCTTCTTGGAAAAATGCTCTCAGTCATCGACCTGCTGTCACCTATGTAAACTCTGCCCAAGTTTCAGCTATCACTGTATGTTTTCTTGTTGCATGCCTCTTGTCACTGTAAGGCTATTTGCCACTAATCCTGAAAGTAAACTTGAATTTTTCCAAGATTTAGTTTTGACACTTCATATAACAGCTCATGTATCTTGTTTGTTGTTTTTGAAAGTCATCCAAGGTGCAAATTAACACAAGTTTATTATAATAATCCTGTAATTGTTTCACTGGAACAAAGCAGAAAGCGTATCGGGTTCATTTGTGCTAGAATTATAATCCCAAATTTGCCTACTATTTGAACCACTAGTGCCTTGACTAATAACCAGCGTGATATGCTGAGTTTTTTAACAGATGTTTTGTCTGATTCTTTCTAACACAACTAATTTAGAATCTTTGTCTGGTGCCTGTGATACCTTTGATACAATGATGTACATGTTGTTTGATAATTCTAGCTCTAATTGGAATATCCAAAAATGTAAATATTATGCATTTAGAGGTGAAAGGAAAAAGAGCACAAGGATGTTCTGGCTATATTCCACATACAGAAAGCTGATGCAAATTTGTAGGATTTTTATGTGTAATTTAAGCATCTGCAGTTATGTTTTGAAAATGCCAAGCACAGAAGAGCTGCCTATCAAAAATTCGTAAACCAAGTTTGTGTTAAAAATGATGCAACTCTCTCTTTCTTGTTTGTGAAATGAATTGCTCTGTATGTGGAAGCCTGGAACAGATAATTTGTGAACAGTTTGGTAAGTGTGTAAAAGGCTACTTTTTATAAGGAGATCTGGATTTTTTTTTTTAATAATTTTTTTCACTCAGGTTTTGGTGTGAATGAGATGTATTAGGTATTGTCAAAGTGTCAGGGCTTCATAAAGCAAAGAAAATGGTAACTGCCTAGAAGGATTAATCTGTCAGCTTTCTGTAATAGGCACATGTCCTCAATGACAAGTACAGTAGTGGTAAACCAAGCCTGTAAACTTCCCAAACATCAAGAAAATAGGTGCTCTCCAAGATTCGTCTGAGCAAACTCTTGTTTATGTTACACAACTGTGATTTTAGCCAAAGATGTTATGTGTACATTACTACAGTTCATCAGTATTGCACGGCTGATTATACAGGAGCTCAGATGCTTTAGTGAAAACTTTTTGGAATGCAAAGGCCCCTATCAGTCTGGTTTAAAAACAATCCATCATTTTGCTGTGACAATGAAGAAATTTTTTTTCTTTTTTTTCTTTTTTTTTGTGCTTAAGCTGTAGTTTTGAAATTCCTCTGCCAGCCAAAAAGGTGTATCCGTCTCCACAGCTTTTTTCCAAAGTCCATCCATGGATGAGGAGGACTTAAAACATCCTACTCAACTCTAATTAGAAACAGAATGCCAGGTGTCACTTGTACATCCAAACTCTTCCCATAAGTAACTTCTAGTTTTGTTTCCAAAGAATGCTAGAATGTGTCACAGTACAAACTGTTTGGTTTGTCCCTGTGCAGGCTTCCAGGACTTGGAGAAAATCCTGAAAAGATTGAAAAGGCATTGATTGACATCAGTACACATCTTCAAGGCTGTCCTTAAACTACACAGCATCTACTCTATCTAAAGCAAGGAAAACACTATTCTTTCCAAAAAGTTACCTCTCCCACACAACCAGCACAAGTACATCCCATGACTATGTTTTTTGTCTAAAAAAAATCGGTGAGAAGTGACTGTAGGACAGCTTCATGTCTAAGACAGCTGGCAGCATCACAAATAGCCCTCTCCCTCTTTCTGTCGTACACTGCTGCCCTTTCCAAAATTCCCCAAGCTCAAAAGAGAAGTCCAGTAAGAGTGAGGTGTCTGCTCAGTAAACTGGGTTTCTCCTCACTGGTGCTGACTAGGTGCTGTTTTGAGAAAGCAGACTTAATGTCTGTGTGGCAGCAGATGCAAAAGGAAAGGCTTTTTTTTTGCCCTCTGTCAGCAGAACCTGCTGTCTTCAGGAGGATTCAGTTGCCTTCAGCAACCTTTGTGTGTAGGCTGTGTGAGCAGCCATGTGCAGTACTTGCACCTGAAAGCTCTAAGGGGGGAAATGGCTGCTGTCATCTCATTTTCGTAGACCCAGGAGCAGAAAAGAGCCTTGACAGGAAAGCTCAAAGGAGAGCCTGTGTGGTAAACTTTAAATGTCCTTGAATAAAAAGGTTGTGATGAGTATGAAGTGTGTTGGTATTTAAGAAGAGCTTTGCAGGGTAGCTGGATTATTTGCCTGGGTTTCCCCATCCTTGGATCTCACACTGCGGTTTGGCCACCATTTGAGTGAAGGAGTGGTAAATTACTTCTTTTTTTCCCCTTTTGGCTTTAGTTTTTGCTTTCTTCTGTGCTTCTCTGAAATGCTGACGGGAGTGAGGCCAAAAAGATGTGTAGAGTGTAAAGCTGTAGGAGGTAGTGCTGTAATCTGTCAGGTGTGGATTCAGCAAGCTAATGTAGTTGGAGGGCTTTTCTTTTGGTCAAAACAGCACTGACAGGTGACATTTTTTCCTTGTTATATGTTGATGTCACCTATAGCAAGTCCTGTCCTGTGATTCTCAGCATCCTGTGGGCCATGGTTTTAACTAATCACTCCCCTGCCCCCAGTCCTGTAGAGGACTTTGGCACTAGTTTCTGTTCTCTCCAGTGCCAAACTCTATAAATTGATTTAATTTTTTTTCCAACACGCAGCAAGATTGATCTAGACTGCCAGGAAGTACGTGTCTGGGACACTTTGGATGTGTGTGCAGCAGTTATGTGACTTTCTCTTGAATGGGCATCTGCTGCAAGAGCCAAAATAGCCCAGAGTGTGTTCCTGTGGACTCTGCTGCTGAGCTGGACTTCTCTCTAAAGCTCTATTATAATTAATAAAAAATATTCTTGGATGAGATATCTGAGAATTAAGTTAGAAAGCGGAAGATGGTGGAGATTTTTTTTCCCAAGTGCTAAATGACGTAGGGTAGATTAGAAGTACAGCCCTATTCTGATATTTCATGGGTAAAATAAAGAAGTTAAGATGCTACTTTCCATTCAACACTTCATTGCCCTTAGGACTCTAGCCATGGAGATCTTCCAGTGGCAAACAGCCTTTTTGAAACACAATTAGCATTAATTAACATCCATGCTGGGAGTTTAATCAGAAGGAGCAGATTAGTCCTGTTTTCTGAACCATCTTTTCTCCCCTTGGATATGGCTGTTCTTGTACAGGCTGGAAACTTGTGTTTGCAGCAAGGAGCTTGTCCTGGGGCTTGGGTCCCCCAGAACTGTGACAGGAACAGCATTCACACATCAAAGACTTTGTGAAGAAATAAGAAAAGAGGAGGGGAGCAGATGCTACAAGCTTTCCTGGAACTACAGCATGAAATTTCTGTGCTGTAACGGAATGACTTCCAGCTTTCCTTTTTCCATATTTTACTCATGTCACTCGCAATTAGAGCTTTTTGTTTGTGGGGGCCACTGAATTGGTTTCCTTGAGGAGTTACATTTCAAAGCTAGGTGGTGTATGTTGAAATAATAGTAAATTACTTTCTTTAAAAAAATCCTGATACTTAGTATGAATGTGAAAGTAGGAGGTAAAAATAACCCCCTCATGTTTTCCTCTAAATTGTTTGAAGGCTTACTTGTGGGTTAAATGTTTAGGTTTTTTTTTTTTTTTACTCATCATTTTGTATATTTGCTCTTTGTTTAATAGACAGGCAGTGAGTTCTGTTTACTTGGTAGGACATGCTCCAGTATTGCAATAGAAGCACTACAGAAAAATATAAGAGTTGTAGGGGTAAATGTTTTTTAAAAATTACAAATAGATAAATATACAAGATGAGAGTGCTCTTTCAATGTGGAGGAATGTGATTCCTGTCCAGCAAACCTACTGTTTCTGGTTTGATTTTTAGTTTTATATACAACCACTGATTATGTGGCAGAATGTTTGGGGATTTTTTGTTCAGTTACTTATTAGCTGGTTTTGTTTGAAGCTTGGGACTATTTTGACTAAAATCAAGCTACAGTCAAATGTTGTATGGATTTCTACTGCTTGTGATAGGAAAAAAAGCTCTGCTGGAATCTGATTGGCATTTAAATTTACAGAATTCTGAGGACTTCAAGCTGAGCACCTTGTAATAGACATACTGGAAGGTTGTTCTGTGGAAGGCTTTTTGTTTTCCTGGTGTCATGCCTGTTGATTGGTGGCTAAGTACTGTGTCTGGTTTAAGTTGTATAGACTGGAAATAATACATGTTATATTTAAAAGATTGCAAGACTGTAAAGAATTTCTTCAGGTTTAATTTTATCATCATTGTTCCTGTTTTTTTCCAGAAGTTTGGTGTCAATCAGTCTAAGCCAGAATTTACAGTGGATCTCAAAGGGGCATTGATTGACTGGGCCTCGAAGGACAAATCCAGCAAAAAGAATGTTATTGAGGTAGATTTTTTTTTTTTTTTTAATGCAGGATGATATGCATCTCAATTACAGATATAAGACCATCTTTAAACTTAGAATCAAAAACCCATAAAACTGAGTTTTATCCACTTCTACCTGCTTAATGTAGCTGTTACCTCAGTACCTGCAAGAAATGTCCATTTTCAATATGTCTGTATGGGATATACTTTTCAATTTTAAGCAGACTGTTAATGGCTGTTCTCACTGTTGGATGTTCTTGAGGGGCTGTTTATTAGCTAACAGTTTTGCTAGCGAGAAGTTTAATTTGATTTAGGTAATTTTACTTTTGAACTGTAGTGCGTTTATCAATTCTGATGATATCTGTTTTTTTCTTTAAAGCTAAAAACTCGCCAAGGTACTGAGCTCTTAATTCAATCAGATAATGACAGCTTTATTAATGAATGGTATAAAGTTCTTAACTACACCATCAATAATCAGGTATGTATTTAAATCATGAAGGTTCTATTCTCACAGTAATATTGTTTAGTAAACTAATTGATATAACAACTTCTAATGTTTCATGTGCATCTTCATTTACTGATTTTCTTGAGAGCAGGCAGGAGTTTGAGGATATGGTAGTTCCAGGTGGTGGTGAGTGAAATATAATTAATAGTGGCAAAGGGAGAAAGATGGTCCACTGGCTTAAGATCCAGGAGGTGTGGGCTGGCATCCGTCCCAAAAATGAACTTACTTCTGTGCCCAAATGCTTGTTCTGTCTCAGTGACCTGAAAGGTTCTGATAGAGTGGGGATGAAAGGGGGAGGATGGCCAAGGGACAACTTCATGGCGTAGACTTGTTAGCCTTTGATACTGCTCTTCACTTACTATGGCTGCACTGAAGTGCAAATTGAAAGTCCTGGCAAAATAGTATATTATCTCTTCTTATCTGACAGCATAATGCCAAATATTTAATTATCAGAAAAGTGCTCAAGCATTTGCTCTTGATGTTGCCAAACAAGATTAACTATTTTTTAATTCAGAAGTTGGAGGAGATCTTGGAGAAAATATTGCTCTCATATCAAGCTTACTTTGTGTGTATTCTTACTTTTTAATAGTTCCGGGCTTGGCTGCTGTCCATAAGCTCCAGTTTTGTTGCTTTCAATGCATCAGTGGCTTTCATTTCTCTTAGCTCTGATAGTGCTTTTCACATATGGGTGCTTTTCACCAAAACACAACAGGCTAATATGAATGGTTCAGTTTCTTTGTGAGTGCTCGTGGTTTAGGTTCCTGATCTTCTGCTCTCTCGCAGTATGGAAATGTCATGGCTCTTAATAATCAGGCAAGGCATTGTCACCCAGTGACACTCTTCTCCTGTCTGCCCTGTGTAACACAACTGAGGCCACTTCTTCCCTGCTTAAACATGAGTGAAGATGGAAAGGCTGAGATATGCTGAGATGTGAGCGAGGTATTACGTGTTAGGTTGAGGAAGTGAATGGTGGAATAAGAGAGTTTATCAGCACTCTGGAGGAAATGATGATGTATGCTTCTGGGAGCTGGTAGCCAAGAGACCCAAGACTACAAGGCGTAAGTCAAGAAAGCGCATTAGACTACCTGATAGTTTGAAGCACTGAAGCTTTGGGTACAAAAATCCATCAGATCTAAAGCCAACTTGTAATTTTGGAAAGTTTATGGCAATAGTAGCTGTGATCTCTTGCCCATGGCCAAGACCCTGTTGCCAGCATGACAAGATCTTCCTCAAAAGAAAGGGCAGATTAAATTCTGTTCTCTTTGTTCCCTCAGGCTGCTGTTGTGGCAATGTTCTGTACAAGAGAACAGCTACCTGCAAAGGATGTGGCTGCTCTTTTTAACATACAGAATTTTCCAAGTTACTACTTTAGACTTGTTGCGTAGTACAAACTAGACCCCATGTGGCTTTTTTCCAAAGCATTTAATAGTTTTAAAAATGCCAATCTTAAAAAGCTTTGAGGCCTCTTGGAATAGTGGCAGAGGGTCCTTAATGGGGACATTATTTGGGCAGTTGAATATATTGATCTTTGATGTGTAAAAATGCTATCCAAAGCTTTTGAAAAGGACAGGAATGAAGGTGTTTAAAGATAACACTGCCGTACAGGCTAAAGTGCAGCTTAGTCAATGAAGTTATGCTGCTGCTCACACTCAGTGCTCTGGAGTGCACAACCCTGCCTCATTTTTACTTTCCTTCCTTGTAAAAGAAGGCACTCTGCAGTCAGATTTTGGCGACTGCATAGCAGTCCAATTCACTTCAGCTGAAGTGAAGTAAGACATAGGTTTGGGAAGGGAATATGTTGTATTGAAACTGAGGAAGCTTCTTTCCCCATTTCCTGGTATGTCTGCAGTCATGCACGTATCATGGGCTGCAGGTAAGATCAGCAGTCTGGTATCTGCCTCCACACTTCAACATGATCTATATTTTCACTTGACAATGTTTAATGAGAATATGCTGAGATAGTGGGGACACATGGCAAGAATTTCAGGCTCTGGTACACTTAATTTTCAGAGTGAATTCAGTGTATGTTTTTACAGTAGTGAGATTTTGAAACTGAAAGTTCTATTTTCTATTAAGAAAATTTTACTTATAGAGAAAAGAAATCGGGTAAGTGCTCTAGAAATTTGTTTTGACTCTTCGCAGTCAGGTATTTCTGTGGCACAGCATTAAATAGCTGATGTTTGTCTGTTGGATTTGGAAAATGAGCCCAACCAAAGATGACTTCTGTTATCTATTAGTTGATGTAATGAAGTGTTACCATGAAATGCTGGTTGTACTTTATTCAGTGTCCAGCAACATTTTCTTTATTGAGTCTTACGATGAAATAGTGTTTCTCAAAGTTATTCACTCTGCCAATGAGAGTGGTGTTGTCTCTGAAGATGTTTAACGTCTAGAGTTCAGGAAGCAATAAACTGAATATCATTTTAGGGAGGAAAATTGTGTATTGTAGAACTGTCTGCAGGAAATGTGTGTGTTAAGGCCGTATTTTCTGAACTGGCAAACTGAGCACTGCATATCTTTTTAAATCCAACAGGTAATAGAGTCTGATGAACCATTAGACGATGAGGTACCAGATTCCCCTGGAGTGGAAAAACAAGACAAAGAGAAAGAAAATAAAGACTCTAAGAAACTTCGTTGTGAGTTGAAAATTTTCCATTAATTGATTCTAGCAACACCAGTTTTCATTTTCTGCATCTTCAGTATTATGTGTAAATGGGGAAGAATTCAAAAGGACAGCAAAAAATGAAACTACTGAAGTTTGGAAACAATCTTAATACAGTTCATTCTACATCTTGATGCCACTTGGTGAATTTTCTTCCATGTTTTTTTAATCATACTTTAAAAAAAGAAGATGAAAAGAAGTGTGAAATGTCTTTAGCTCCTGTTGTATGACACATTTAAAACGGGGGAAAATAAGCAGCGGTGAAATGAATTATTTTCAGGGTGTTGTCAAATGCACAGAAATAGTATCTGACTTTTATAAATAGTTTTGAATAAGAATTCTTTTATCATTTTTCTGATTGGAATTGTGTTTTATCTGTGGCACAGCATCTGTAAATATTTGCACAATTAACTTGGGCTGCAATTTCGCTAAGTTGCTGCTGATGTTTTGGCTGTTTAGAGAAACAAAACATTTTTAATTACACCTTCAGAATTTTGGAGCTAAATGTCTTTTAGATGCAGGAATTAACTTCCTGTGCACAGAAATACATTAATCAGGAAGACTTTTTTTTTGTGATTTCCTTCCAGGCCCTGTAAGTAATTTTCAAAAAAGTATGTATTTATTTCAAAATAATTAGCCTAATGAAAGGCAGGACTGGTTTTGAAACATAGCTGCATTTTTAAATTTTCACATCGATTCCGTATGTAAGCTATCATTTAGTTGGTTTTGCAAGTTTTTAGTGACAGGGCTGTCTCTTGGTAGTTTGAAAAATGGATGCTATTTACAAGGAGTTCCAGAAAGGAATGTGCTGCAAATTTGAATAGGTTTTTTGTGTGTTCTGGAGCATAATTGTTTTTTTCTTTTAAAGTTGGTTCCTTGGCTGATAAATGCAGTGTTGGTTTTGTTGCAGCAATAATAGTAATGCTAAATGTGTTTCTCTTTTTAGCAGTGAAAGCACCCAGCAATATAGACTCCACAGATCAGAAAAAGACCAAAACGAAGCTCAAGAAGTTTCTTACACGGCGCCCTACATTACAAGCTGTCCGTGAAAAAGGCTACATTAAGGGTAAATGAACCTTTTTAACGAAGGATGTAATTTGAAAAGCTGAATTTAGTAGTTACTGTGTAAAATGGGGTTAAAATGGTCTAGTTTCAGAGTAAAATACATACATGTGTATAGTTGGTTTAACAAAAGTCTTGGATGTATAGTGGAACTGGTGATTGCTGTACTTCTGAGTGCTGTTACTAGCCATTAAACTGCTCGGAGGATGCCCTCTACTTCGGCTCATTGCTGGCCAAACTGCAGTGAAAACTGGGGGCCCAGGAGCCCTTTTGGACTTGGACTCCAGCTAAGAGGCACTGCATTCCACCCTTCTGAGCTGGAAATCCAGATATCTGACCTCATTTGTGCAAACAGGGGAAAGAACAGCTCTTTGGGTACAAAGCTGAGTGTGTGCGCTCACCTGTTTCACAAGGGTGTTTTAATCCCAGACAATCATGTGCCATATCATAAGAAATGAAGTATTTAGGAAAACCAGGATGAGGTTACAGGAGTCTTAACTTAAACATCTTTTTCCCATAACCTTTTTTGAATGTATACATTGTTTTAATTGTTTCAGAAAGAGTGTTACAGATACTCTTGAATCAAAGTTATGAAAGATTTCTTTTTGTCACACTTGTAGAAATTTGAGAGAACAGTATTTGCACAGGTTTAAGTTAATGTGTTTGTGTAAATTATTGACTTGGTATTCATTGTAAAACTTCATTTATTTATTTATTTGTATGCTTTAGCAGGACTTGTAGGTGGTGCTCTACTAGGGTCAAAATAGCATATGGGTAGGCAAATACCAGACCAAATCCTACTGTGATTTGCCTCACCGCATACTTTAACAGGTGTGCTTCTGTTGCATGTGGCATTTGATATATTTGTGTATCTGCAAATATAATTTTCTTGTAAATGATGGAAATTTTGTTTGGAATAAGGAAGTATTATTCCGAGACTTTGACATTTTGCTCTGCTTTACAACTCAGTATTCATGTCATGGCTCAGTGACGTAACTTCTGACATTGGCAACAGTGAACACTAAGCCAAGTTTAATTTGTACTTGTGTGTGCTAATGATTGGATTTTTAATAAAGGCATTAAGGAATGAAGAGTTTGGTTTTTTATTTAAAAGCATGGTGTAAGTTTTAAAAGTTGGATGTGCACTGTACAGCTTTACATTTATTATATGAATGAAGAATACAGAAGTCTTCATTTAAAAGCCCAGTGTACTTTTGTGGCTACTGCAGAACAAGCTTAGTAAATGGAAAGCTTGGCAAATCAAGTATGAGCAGAAAAACTAGTGAAAAGTTTTGGAAGAAAAAATCCACTTGAAACAGCATGCACTAAGTGGGGAAGGAACTGTGTTAAAGTTTTGTTACATGGAAAATCAAAAGTACAGAAGTTACTTTTAAGATGTGAAGAAAAAATACTTCTTGTGTGTATGTTGAAATTATTAAAGTTGAAGGCAGTTGTAGCAAATTACTTTGTTACATGCTACTATTTTCTTCTGCTACCTAATCTGCATTGCTTTACCTGCCACAGCTGCATGCTAGCCTGGCTTTCTGCTGCGTGGGCTTTTTCAATCCTTTGCTACTGATTCTGCTTATAACGCTCGCTGCGTGAGTAGCTGCCACAGCACTGAGGTGGTGTGGACCACTGGCCTTATCATATCCAGCTAATGACGCCATTAAATGCCCATTTTCATACTGTAAAATTGGTTTGGTGTGCTCTTTGGGTTTCCCAAAGCACTAGTCAGGATGCAAGAGTTGCTAATCTACTGAAATTATTGAACATGAAAAATGGGCAAGATTCTGTGCATGATGCAAATGCAAGAGCAGTCTCTCTTTTGCAGAAGCTCTGAAGTAAGATACACCAGATTATGGGAAGATGGCCACTTATGTACCTAATTTAAGAGTAAAAAACCCAACAAACACCCCTTCCCTTTAAGAGTGGGATCTTTGCTTCTCTATCTCAAGACCCCATGTCACCCTTATGCATCTCAACAGAAGAGGCCATCTAGTATTTTGACATTTTGATGAAAGCCAAAGAAATGGATCTCTGAAAGATTCTGGTGATAACAATCTGAGCAAGAAGAATTAACATGTTGCTAAAATTCACTGAAATGTTGCAAGATTCTCCTCTCTGTCCAAGCTGATTTTCATTTTTGCTCCACTTTATGATGGAAAATACTCCCCCTGGATTGTATAGTTTTGAAAATAAGACTCAAATTTACCATTGCCCATAAATATCTGTATTTAGATTCTGACCTTGAAGCCAGGTTGCCTAGGCATGGTCAGACTTGCATCCATTCAGAGCTCTGAGGTAAAAGCCTGTCATTTACAAATTTGTGTCAGAACTTAAAAATGTCAGAAGACTCTATGTTAAAGTAAATTAATGTATAATGCTGTGTTACACAGTGGGTGCAGTGAAAGATGACATTTTGCAGGGTTTTTTTCCCAAGCAATGCCAAAAACTTTCACTCCGGTTAAAGTTCATTATCTCTTTGAGTTTTTAACAAAGATTGCAATAAATGCATGTTGAACTTGGGACAGAAACGGAGTGTAACAGGACATATTATAACATTATTGACGAAATGACTCTTAAAAGTATCACCTGATGGATTAAAATGATTTCAAGTAGCAAAACTTCCTTTCTTGGAGGCTCACGTTTCTGTAGTTGCTGACGCTCTTCTTGCTGGGAGCTTTTTCTTGCTGGGAGCTGCTGAGAACTCTTTTCAAAACTTTCCTATTTCCTCTCCAATACTGCGACAATTGTATCCAGTAGACTTTGCCCTTTGTAGAGGTTTGTTTTAACCTGAACTAGTTCTGTCACTCGAGTCCTGTTCCACTGTAAATCAGTCTCTTTACTTGGTTCCAGATCAAGTTTTTGGTTCAAATCTCACCAGCTTGTGTCAAAGAGAAAACAGCACGGTGCCAAAGTTCGTGAAGCTGTGCATTGAGCATGTTGAGGAACATGGTATGGTTGAATTTTTTTGTTTACAAATCTCTCTAGCTCACCACTCTTAATGTTGAACATTTGAATCTTAAAATGCTGTTGGTTTATTTTGGGAAAATAATCTGAGACTTGTATCTGGAGTTAGTGTTGAGTGTTCAAGAGTGAGGACATAGCCGGCATTCCAAGTGGGGAGAGGGGAGAAAATCTGAGAAACTGATCTGCTTCAATATATTTAAAGCTGAGGGGAGGCAGGACAGCCTCCTGGCAGCAAGGCTCCAAGGGAAGAGGGATTACAAGGAGTAGTAGAAGAGCTCAGCTCATCAACTTTTTTTTTTCAGATTAAAAGTGAGACTATCGAAATGCAACTATTCATTTTGGGAAGGTTTAAGCATGCTAACAATCACTTCTATTAAAACTTCCTTGAAACAAACTTTTAGGAAAAAGTTGTGTTCCTGCTCTGTATATACATTGACTGCCAGAAGACCAGTCTGTTAGTTTGATGCTCTTCCGCCAGTTACACGAATTGCTAAATTCTGTGTAATTCTGGAGATTATCAGTGTCCACATATTGACTCAGTTTTTGTTTGCTTTCATTGAAAAGATGTATTTTCTACCTAATAACTGACAACACTTTGTGTGAAAGCTACATGTGACATTCTGGTTTATCTGTTGTAAAACACATCTTCACATTTTTATTGAAAATTTGTGACTCCTGACTTGGCTGTAGTCTCTGTGGGTTTTCTTGCCTGTTTCTTGCTGTTGTCTTTGCCTTATCTCTTGGAAAAGATGACTGAGAGGGGATTATGGCATCTCCATAATCATCATTCAGATATTTACCAGTCCGTTAATCTGAGAACAATCTCTTGAGTATCAGGGTAAGTGTTACAGGGGGAGTACATGTGAATTCTAAGGCGTCTTCCATGGGAACTTCATTTAGCCTGTAGTCCTCTTTGTGAATGCTTCTATCTTATGGCCTGGGAGGGGAGAAAAACTGCTTCCATTGCATCACTCCAGTTTGACGAACTGCCACCTTGCCTGTGGCAGCAGGCTTTATTCCATTTGTGATCTGAAGATTGTGAGAAAGGGGTTATTTTGCTTTGTTCCTTTTTTTTTTCTTTTAATTTCTTTTTTATTTTAAAGGCAGGCCTGCAGTGAAGATAGTGAAGTTTTCCTTTTTTAAATACCTGAGGGGAAGCTGACAGAAATGAACAGCTTTTTTTTCCTACCTCTCCAACTCTTCTTCCTTCTATCAATACACTTCAAATCAGTTCTTTCTGTAAAGGATTTACTAGTGGATTATGGGGAAAAGGGATATGTCAGATGTGCTGGTAACTGTGCTGTGTTGCATCAGACAACTCCTAGAGGAGCTACAGGTATTCTTGCAGGTATTCTAGCAACACGCTCTCTCAGAGGCACTGACTCACCTGCTGCATCCAAGTGGCTTTTCAGATAAATTCTTTACCTCCTAATCACTGCTGAGTAACTGCAGTAGCAACCACAGAGACACAGTTTTCTTCTTTTCTGGTTGAGTGTGCGGTCCTGTAAGGCAAGGGCTGCCCATTTTAGCTCTGTAGGCTGTTGGGTAGCTCTGAGTGTGCATGTGCATCATTCCTTCTCCATGTAAACCTGATCACTTGACAACTTTGAGGTGGTCTCTATGCATGACTTGATTGGGTTTTTCTTAACCATACATTAAAAATTGAACATTGTATCCGCAAAATACCTGGTTATTGCATGTTGGACTCCCATGTATTCCCTGCCCACCCACCAGGAGCATCTTAAACCAGACATCTGATCTCATTGGGGAAACTTGGAGCTGTTGCCTCATTACTACTTGAATAAGAAGTTTCAGAGATTACTTTGGGCTCGATGCTGCCAAACTTATGTCAGCAAATTAAACCTCCTCTGTCTTATATGCCCTGCCCATCAAAACAAGCTAGTTTTGACTTTTTATTTTGTTGTTACAAGGTGGATTTCCTTTTGCTCTTAATTTTGCTGAGTAGACCTATACATATGTAAGGTATTAAAATGGATTTATCCCTTTGTTTCAGGTTTAGATATTGATGGCTTATACAGAGTTAGTGGCAACCTTGCAGTGATACAGAAGCTAAGATTTGCAGTCAATCATGGTAAGCTCCCTCCAGTTATATTCCAATGGCATATATTTTCAGATTGTTGGAATTCATAGAAAGCTAAGGAAAAAGATTTCTCTGTAACTGTAGTGTATCATGAAAAATGACTCTCATCTTCAAAGTAAAGTTACTTTAGAATTACAGAAATGACTCTGTAACATACATCACTTGAAAAACCTGATATTCTGCAGGTTTAGTCTTGTGTGGACCACAAGGCATTGCTAGAACAGAATTCTAAAAAAAGATGGTAATAGAATTTGAGGAAGGGATATTATTTCAAACAAAATAACTCACTACCTTATGGAAAAACAGCAAGCATGTTAAGCTTCCACTAGCATTAAAACTGTAAGTTAATGTTTGTTTTTTTTAGTGAGATTTGATACTCCCTTTCAGTGAGGGAGGGCTTAGCTCCTATTCACTGTACTCTGTGTATAAAACCCTTTCTTCTGACAGTATCTTAGTGTAGCCCATTCACAATCTGACCTCTCATTTCCTGATTGACATGATCTAACAGTAAATTTTCTGTTATGTCAGCAGCTCCTGTTCCCTTCTGGAAAATGCCCTAGGAGTAGGGGAACTGTGTGTAGTGCAGTAGGCAGGGTTTAGCCATCTCCATCTGCTGCTGCAGCTCTGTATCCCAGAATGGGATATGGAATGTGCTGGAATGGAGCAAGTCTTCACTGCTTTGAAAGAAATAAGTATAGAAGAATAGTTGAGTTAATTTTTTTTAAAAAAGAGTTTTTTTAGTTGAAATATTATCATTAATTATTTATTTTTCTTTCTCAGATGAGAAGCTGGACTTGAATGACAGTAAATGGGAAGATATACATGTCATTACAGGAGCTCTAAAAATGTTCTTCAGAGAATTGCCAGAGCCACTGTTCACTTACAACCACTTCAATGACTTTGTCAATGCAATTAGTAAGTCTGGAGAACTTGCATATGGTGTTTAAATAAGTCCTGCACAATGTTTTAGAATTATTTTGGACGTAAGAGGAATGTTTTGGTTGTGAACGGGGTAACCTGTCTGGGATTGCCTGTCCGTGATGCCGGGGCCGGCCGGGAGGTGGCAGTGTCCTATTTCGGATTAGCCTTGCAAATCGTGGCTTTCATTCCTGGCCCCTTCAATTTTATGCTGAAGTTTTAAACAAAAATACTGAACTTTTGTTTTTCAACCTCACCCTTTTGCAGAGCAAGAACCAAGGCAGCGTGTCCCTGCTGTTAAAGATTTAATCAAACAGTTGCCAAAACCAAATCAGGACACGATGCAGGTACTCTTTAGACACCTGAAAAGGTAAGTAACAAATAGAAGGAAAGGCTTTGTGTTGCTGATCCTCCCTTAAAGATAAAGAATCCAATTAAAAGTACCAAGTGACTGTTCTTCCTGCATTTTTTTTATATTGGAGATGATAAAAGCAGTGTATCAGTCTATTTGGATATGAGCTTGTAGAGCACCAGACTTGAGACAGTATGTTTCATAGTTGTGATGTTTGCTGCCAAGTCCTTTAGAGGGACTGCGAGAGGACCAAGAATGACATTTCAAAACAACACTTTTTTTCATAGAGAGGGGAATTACAGCAGCTGTATGTCCTAATAGCAGGACTACTCATTAAATAAATACTCTGAATAGCCATTTGCTTTGGGATGTGTCTTTTTCTGTCATCCTATTGCCCTAGCACTGATAAATCTCTTTTTGTGTATTTTTTTTCTCTTTCAGAGTTGTAGAAAATGGAGAAAAGAACCGAATGACCTATCAAAGTATAGCAATAGTTTTTGGTCCAACCTTATTAAAACCAGAGAAAGAGACTGGTAACATAGCAGTCCACACAGTGTACCAGAATCAGATTGTAGAGTTAATTCTACTGGAATTGAATTCCATCTTTGGACGCTGACATTTTTCTTGGAGAAGAAACTGGAAGAGATGGGTTGGCAGCAGTACTCAATCAGAAGGAAAACCTCTTGCTGTATATGATGTTTTATGTTTGTGGACCAAGCAGTAACTTGTTTTTTGCACTTTTGGGGAGGGGAGAAACGTTTGACCACTTTAATATGAATTAAAGACAACACTTCAGATTTCTTTGAAAAGCTCAATATAAAAAGTGAATGGAAAAGTTTGTTTGCCTTTTTTAAGTATCATTGGAAAAAATTAATATAGGTTCATACACTGGATTACTTGGAGAGTAAAACTAATAATCTCAGACTGGATAATCTGGAATCTAATCTTAAAATTCTTCCATATGATGGGGAAAAGTCCTACCATTTTTCCTGGTATGGAAAAATTCAGTGAAGTTACATCTTAAGCTTGTTTATTACAACCTACTTAGATCTATGAGACACTTTTCCAAGGGGTTTCTGCATGCAGTGACTGTCATAGACTTGCGCTAATAGTTTCTTTTAGTTATTCAAATCTGGTTCTTCACTTGATATCTCCTGCCCTCTTGTCTTCTTTTTCTCCTGTTTTTCTGTCATTGGTTTTTGGGTTTTTTTCCCTTCTTTCTTTCTTTTTTTTCCCCAACAGCCACTCTGGAAGTTCTTTGCTCCTTTATAGAGCAGCACATTATTACACTATTTCAAACACTGAACTTGTAAGAATATCCAGGAATGGGTTTTTGTCTTGGGGCATAATAGAAGTAATATTTAATAAACATGTTCATTTTTTCAGGGTATGTCCTGAGCTAAGTTTTGTGTTATACTGATCTAAAGCTGAAGTCCTAAGTTAATACCGACTGTAACACTGTACTTAGTTCTTGGTATAATGCTGTGGTAGTGGAAGTTCATTTTTTATGTAAATACAGGCTGTCCTTTTGATTCCTGTATATAATTCAGTTCCTGTATAGTTTAAGAACCCTTTAGTCACACATTTCTAATCATGGGTAGATTAGCTACAGTAGCATAATGTTTCCAGTGGATGTCTGGGTTTCAACAGGGAAACAGGTTATGGGGAGGGAGGGAGATCTAACTGTGTGCACTTTTAGATGTTAATTACATTTGCGGGAAAATAACTGTAATGCAAATGGTACTGGAGAAATACTGAGTGTGCTTGCTAAATTGTTAATGCACTACAAGAGCCTTCTAGGTTATTTAATATGTACAGGATACATTAGAAAACGTATTATGAGTTCTAACATCTACAGATAGTGAAAGTCATGTTTTGATAGATAGATGTTTGATGGAATCCACAATGCTAAATTTAAGATTTTCTTTTTACATTAATGTAGAATAATTTGTAAAATTGGTTTTGAAAGATTTTGTTACAGGGAGCATGGTCTGCTGAAGATTTTTTTAAATGTATTTTTCTAGACTAACTGCTGTATCTGACATATTTGTTATGTCTAACCTGAATAAAGAAAACCAATAGTTCTTTTAGAGTTTACCATACCCACTTCAGACAACATGAACCCCCTTTAAACAAGACCAATGTATCTTACCCCTTAGCATGGATGGATACCACTTGTGACAAAGAGCTGTCACACTGGACTGAAATATGAATGCTTGCTTTATAACCTGACAATTTTAGGGACGTCCCAGTCCCCTTCTTTAACAACTTGAATTCTAACATAGGGTTCAGAGAGGACAGAAGTAATTTATGGATATAAATTTCAGTCTTTAAAACACATCCCAGCTGGGAGCCCGCTGTACAGGAAACAGTTACGTTGAGGAAGGGATTGTGTCAGTAGCCTTCAATCTGCTGTGTCCCTCTCACACACAGCCCTGGCTGGCAGCAGAGGGGATGTGTGGTGACACACTGAGCTGTAACCAGACTGATGGTACGAGAATTTCATGAGCGTGGGGCTTGCATGAAAAGTTTTTGGAAATGAGCGAGAAGATTAGTAACCTTGTGGCTTTCTCAGTGTCTTCTTGTGGTAATGGTGAAGTTTTGTGGTTTGTAGCAAAGCGACCTGGGTGAGAACTGCGAAAGCCCTGTCTCAGCGGTGTGTTGTGCCTCCCTCTGGGCTGTCACACCGAGCAGTGCTGAGCCTGTGCCCTCACCTACTAGAAAATATCGACCGTGTTGGAATCTGTGGCTGTACATTTTTCGAACCCTGCCTTTGGCTGTAAAGAAAGAATTCCTGCTGCTACATGAGAGGGCTTGTTCACCGGTCACCTTTTGTTGCGAGTGTTACCTTTTTCAAAAGGAAGAATGCCTTTTTAAAACAATTTGATAATGAGGATGTCACACTTTTCCTTGTATTCCCCAAAAATAAAGCATTTTGTTATTACAATATCTAGTATGGTTTTGTGCAGTGAAGTTGTCTTAATATTCTAGTATTTTTTTAGGGGAGGGGAGAGAATTCTTTTTAATTGAAAGAGGTGTAGGCAAACACATGAGACATTCAGGAAGTGGAGGAAGTCCAAGCTGATGGTACATTTGTGACCAACATGAAACTGTATGTCACCACACCGGGTTTCTTCACTGCTTGAAAGATCTTGTCTTGTTCCTGCAGTTAGCTTTCTTTTAAATAGTCAAAATGAGGGATTTGCACAAACACACCATGGGAAAGCTATGCTTATCAGATAAACATAGCTAATTTTATATATTCCTCAGTTCAGGCTCTTTATCAGATTCGGTTCTGGTTTAAAGTCAATTTAAAACCTGAATGTAAATTTTTTGGGGCCATAACCACTCAAAGGGTACTGGAGGTCCAACATTATGTATTGGTGCCAGCTGAAATTTCTGTTCTCTACGGGTTACGGGTTTCTTCACTTTGAAGCTGGAGAGAGAAGTGGACGCAAAAACAACAAGGCAAATATGTGCAGTCATTTAATGTAAACTAATTTTTTAAGTTGGAGTTGCACACAGGAAGTTTTATTTGCTTGCAAGTGGATAGGTCATGCTTACTGTCCAGGCTCAGGAAGGCCTCCCTGTCTTCACAGAAATCCATGATAAATTCCCTTTGTACTCAATTCATTGTATCCTGGCAAGTGAATCCCTGCCTTGCAGCATGAGAGAGAAAGTATTTTATAGGTAATGCAGTATCAGTTTATTCCTAGGTCGAGCCCTGACTTTTTTCCACTTAAAGGGAACAGCTTTATTTAGCCCTAAAGTAGTGATATTTTCAGAATCAATTGGTTAATTCATAAGCCATAACATAACCCAGGCACAGTAGGGCATTCTGCTGAGCCCAGGGGGAGGGTCAGCATGTCTGATGAGGCTGCCTGCAGCCGCTGGGGAGAGGAGAGCTCCTCTGAAGAATCTTAATTAGCCTCCACAATTGTGAAGTTTTGTGGGCAAGCAGCTGGTAGGACTGGATCAGGCCTTTACAAAAGTAGCCCTATGTGAATGTGGGACTTAAATGAACATTCCCCCCCTCTCCAGCTCCCCCAGCATTCTTGTAAACAGAGCACTTGTAAAACAAGCTCACACTGTGTTACAAACCAACATGAAAGACATTCATAGGCGACTTGGCCTCTCGGTCCTTTTTATTGCCTTGAGAATTAAATGGCAGCTCTAATATTAGTTTCCTACAACTTCCCAAACAGATTCTAGTTTCTTAAGGTACTCAGCTGCTACTTTAAAAAAAGTTAAAAAAAAAAATCTGTGTTGCGTTCAGCAAACTCAGGACTGCAAAGTGGAACAAGCAGGTGTAGCATTGGTTTTATTTCTCATAGAATTTCATCTTACAGCTTACTACACTAAAACATAGTGGGCTGAGGAAGGGGAGAGAGATCTTGAGTGTGGGAATAAGTAAATGCAGAACACTGAAGGCAGCAGACAAAGCAGGTGTGATGGACAAGCAAGATAGCAGAGAAACATTCACTCAGAACTGGAGGAATCCAGGCCAGAGACCTGGGAGAGCCAGGCTGCCAAGAGTGCAGGCTGAAGTTGCTTTTTATTTTCTCTTTTTCTTCCTTTGCACGTCTTACAGTACGGATGAAGGCCAGGCTATGTTTTTTAAGGGTAATTTGCTCTGCAAACAGGTGGAGTTAAGTAACATTGTAAAGCAGCACTACCTGCCTTTCTCCATCTTTCCTGGAGTGGCTTCCATGTGTCTGCTCCTCTGGGACGCACTTGTGTCTGACTTCCCTGGTCACAAACACCTGAGTGCTAATTGGAGTCAAGAGCTATGTCCCTTCAACCAGCATCTGTGTAATACAAAAATAAACTTGTTCTCAGTTTGGCAGTGTTTTTCTGGTGGCACTGAGGGCCTCATCCAAGATCCAACTCTTGTGGTACCAGATCCTGAGAAGCACAGGTGGTCTTGTCTGTTACAGCCTCAGTACACGAGAAGAAAGAAATACATGAAGCTCCAAAGTGGCAGTATGCCAAAAGAATAAATCTCCAAGCTAAACTATCTTCACAACTAGTTTAGATCTGCATGCAGAGGACAAATCTTTTCAGAATAGCTTATTAATTCATAGCATGAAAGAAACAGCTGTCCTTTAAAAAATTAAATACTGTAATTAAAACCTGTAATTTCTTAATATCAGGCATTGGAAGGTACGTGTTAAATGTTGGTCAGCCTGTCTAGTTCATCAGGTGCTGCAGCCAAAAAACTGGAATCAAACCACTGGCAGTGTTTCCTGGCCACTGATGTGCCAGTGCTCTCTGCTTTTACAAAGAGGTTGATGCTGAGCTGCTGGTGGGTTGGTGGCTTCCTGCATGCAAGTGTCCTAACTAGTTAGTTGTTGCAGTAAAGGAGATTACTAACCTAGAAACAGAACCGAAAAATGACCTCTTTACAAGAAAAGCTCTCCCGTCAGCCCGGGCTGGGCGGTGCTTGGGCTGGAGGCCCTTGACCTGCACAGTGCTGTCACCAAGCTCGTCTGCCTGCTGCAGGGATGGGGATATTCTCCCCCAGCACTGAGGGACTGAGTGCATCTTCCGTGGGTGCTGGCCTTGCCAAGGCCTCTGCCAACACCCATGTGTGACCTGCTCAACTTCACAGCTTTCTTCTGTGACGAAAAACTGAGACCTGCTTGTGCAACAAGGTAATGCCTCTGCTCTGGCAGATTGAAGGATGCCACTGTATTTCCTGCTATGAAAAAGCTGTTTCAGAGCTGAAGTGCTGTTGTCACAGATACACTAGTCCTGCTCTAATCCAGCTCAGACCTTTTGCTTCCTTATTTGTACAACAGTCTGGAGCCCAGGGGCTGGAATGTGCTGTGCTCTGCCCAGAGCGCTGCTTCCCTGGCGGAGGCTGAGGCACAGGCCACTGAGCCATAGAACACTTCATCACAAAGCTGTCATCAGCATAAAGGCATGGGCTAGAGAATTAGAAAAATGTTCCTTTCCAGGTAATAGTTAAAGCAGGCTGTGTGCTGCTCCGTGTCGCAGAGTGCCTGTTCTTCTCCGGTGTTGCAGAGATGTACGCAAGCTGAGCAATTAGGTATTACACTTGGCACCGGGCTGAAGGAAAGCAATGTGTTTCCATGCAATCTTTGAATCCCTGTCTGCATCGCTTGTGTAGGCTGAGCTGTGAGCCAGCTAAGAGGACACCACAATCTTCAGGTTTGCATTAAAACACTGCAGCTATAGGCCAGGATCCTGCTTGTTGCTTTCTTTTGCCTGAGCTTCCCAGCCTGTCCCATTCAAATGCATGAAAATTAATAACTTTCTGTCCACCTTTCCTATTTATGGAGTACAGCAGCTCTGTGCAGCAAGCCAAGTGCTCCGGGCCCTTGGGTACAGCTTCTTACCCTGTATATACACAATTTAGTTAAGAGGGGGAGAAGACAGTTTATTATAAACATTGAACAGTGGGCGGTATCATTAGCTTTAAAAAATCATAACTAACTCCCCAGGTGGTTGTCCTAATGTGTTCTGGGCTTTCTTTGCATCCCTGAGATGAAAAGAAAGCCTGAGCACGTGAGGTTGGGATGCAGCACCATGAAATGCTGAGTGCTATTGGTGGCACAGCAAATTCCACTCTGCCAGCGTCAGTCTCAGATGGCAGAAGTGCCGCCCATGTTGTACAAGGCAGAGGCTGGGGACTAGAGCCTTTCCTTCCTTCCTGCTGCCTTTCTCATTTGCTAGTTTGTGATCTAAGGCTCATGGCATGTTGCAGGCCAGACATCATCATTGTAGCAGTCCTCCCGGGTTTTAGAGAATCTATGAATGGAATTGGCAGTACCCTCCCGTTTAGCCATTGCCTTCCTTGTTCCTACTTGGCCATTCATGGGCTATATCAAATGAAAGAACTTCTGGCTAAAGTCTTCCTTCCCATTTTTGTCCTAAAGGAACACTGCTCAGTTGAGAAAACCTGCCTCATCACCCATGGCAGCAGCACTCACAGCCCTGCTGGTGTGCAAATCACTCTGCTTGACATCTGTAGGGACATGTCCATGGGAAGGAGCAAAAGCTCACATTAACAGCTGATATATTGAAGTGCTCCAAAATTTACACATCTACTTAGAAGTGTTGGCAAGGAGAACTGGCATTAATTAGGAGGGGGGAAAGTGAAAACCATCATGGGCAGCTGCACTGCTTCTGGGCAGAGGAGCTGTTTATTCTGACTCCTTTCCAGAACAACAAGTTTAGGTGGTGTGTACACTCAGGTAGGTAATTGCAACTCTTGTTATCCTTGTGAACAAAAGGTTTTCTGAAGTGCCAAGGACCAGAGCACTGGTAGAAAACGCTGCTCCTTGGGCTGGGCCATGTGCAAGGGTGAGGGAGCCTGAAGCAGCACTGGCAAACTGCCTGCCAGAGCACTATGAAGGGACTGCACTGACCCCCAAGAACAGACTTTAGAGAGGGAAGAAGAAGAAGAATGGCCTTCAGGAGCTGTCACCAAAGCAGCAGCCCTGGCACAACCTGCTGTTGTCTCCCTAGAACACCTCGCAAACATCCTGGACAGGGCCAGCACCACAAAATGGGGAAGCCCCTGTGGTTCCCCTTCCCCCCTCTTGTACAGATGCCACGTTGTCCTACCCTGCTCTGTCGCTTCCATGAGTCAGGTCATCTGGGCAAGAGCTGCCCCACCAGCTGTGCACTGGACAGACAAGGAAAAGTTGGAATTACCTTTCTGCTCACGGCATGAAAGCCAGCATTGAAGGACCATGCCGTTATCTACCTTGTGGCAGCTGGAAGAGGTTTTGGACACAGAAACACCAAACACATTTAGCTTGATTATTATTTTGAAGACAAATCTTGTTGTGACAATGAACTATTTAACCTTGTAATGGGTCTCAGCATCTTATGTACAAAAAATGAAGGCTCTGAACATTCAGAACCAAGATAAAAATAAAAATAAGGTACTAGCACATCTGGCTTAGTCTAGCATATTTGGCTGACAAAAGAAGGAACAGGGGTGCTATTTATTACTATTTTACATGAGCTGGTGATCAGCACTACACATGCAACACCAGGAAGAGCATGGCAAAGCTGAACTTCCTGTCATTTACAGGAACCCATGAAAAGCCTTTAATTTAAACCCCGTAAAGCCATTCAGTGGTAGTTTGGGGTCTAGTAATGATTTCCCCACAGTATATTGCTGTGCGGAAGATATAGCCAATCCCTTCCCTGACAGAAATTCAAGGTCTGTGAAGCAAAGCCTCTATTTCCCTTTTAATTCACACTAAATGGTCCCCAAACAAGTCACAAAATCCTGGGTAAAGTTGAAAGAGCTGGAAATTATAACCCAGGGCAGAGCAGATGGTACAAGTCATAGTGAGTGAGTTACTACTCCTTTGATCCCACCACCTGGGCCCCCTCCCACCTGCCCTGCAAACAAACCCTGGGCAAAGTTGTTGCCCGCCCCCAAAGCTCTGCTCCCCACCAAGCTGCCCAGCAGCATCTCACAGTCTTGCACAAACACATTTTATAATTAAAGCACTGAAAATAGAGGAAAGACACAATTAGGAGGACCCTAGTCCTCTTTTTGCAACTTTAACCCTGCTCCTGTTCAATCTGGCAGAACAGCACTGTCACCTTTCCCCAGGAAAATGAACTTGGCTCTGTCAGACCCTTTCCTAGGGAGGTGAAATATCTAACAATTTCTGGCCCCTGTTACCATCAAGCACAAATTACTTCAGAATTGCCTTGACCTGATCACGTCGGTCATCCTCGGTCCTGGTCATCATCTTCATTACGTCTCCTCTGCAGAGCACACTTACGAATGCTACCAGGCTGCAAAAAAAATCCCTCTCCTCATCCTGCTCCTTGAGTTGGGCACTGGATGCATCTCCTCGTGGGCAGGGCCCCCCAGATCCAGGCACAACAACCAGGGCGAAGTTCTGGGCTGGCCCTTACCATGCTGGGCATGAGCAGGAGGCACGGCCCAGGCCAGGTGGGCTGGATCCTCTGTCTGAAGAGTGCCCTGGAGACGACAGGCAATGCTTACAAGCACAGGGGCAAGTGGGTATTCCAGGAAAATTTCCAGGCCAAGTTGTCTCCTTGCCTGAGACCTCACACTCCATTTCTGTTTGTTTTACTGTCCAGCGGTTGGCTACCAGCAGAATGAAGGTCATAGCTCAGTTTGTTAAAAAGCTCACCCAATCATCTGTTGGCTTGTATTTATCCTTTATTTTCCTGGTTGTAAGTAGCCCTGGAAGGCACAGGACCACTCGCCTCAATGAAGGCAGCCAGTCTGGGAATATGGTGTTTTTATTGTTGCCTGCTTTCTCCCAAAAAGTGCCATGAGAGGGCTCTGATCTCCCTTTTAAAGGGATCTCATAGTCTTCCCTTTGAGAGTGCAGCGAGGTCTCCAGTAGGGAGCAATCTGTCCAAAGCATAATTATTCTCTGCTAAGGCCTCAGAGACCATGAGGCTCCTGACATTTTTCACTGCCTGGAGAGGGGTAATTTTTCATTGCTTTCCTGAGGACTCTCGTACTTTGCAACAGTAATGGAGCATCCAGCTACACTGAGCTGCAGCCTACAGTTTATTTCTTGATGGGCATAAGCTGAAGGACTTCTAGCTAAGATCAGGAAAAAGAGGACGTATAAGCAAAGCTAGTAAGTACATAGAAGAAGCCCCTAGCAAACCACAGATTCTACCACAGTGCATGCAACATGTTTTTGAAATTGTATAATAACAAGATATGTTCTACTAAATACTAAGTTAAAAGTAACGAGAGACTGGATCTCAAGTGACATTAAAATAAATAAGCTCAAATGCAATCAGCAGTATCATACGTGAGTCTAGCTTCTGTCTCCAGCTACAGATCTAGAGGACAGATCCAGCTGCAACTGGTATGGGACTGTGTCAGCTGAGCTGCTGATTGGGAAAGACATCACTTCATCTCTGGGATACATATTAAGGAAAACAGAGCCCAGAAACTGTACTTTGGCAGGATCTGCACATATCCAGCTAGTTATTGCATTTTTTTCACATAGTTTGTTTAAAAGAAAGTAACTGTAACAGAAACCACTCTTGCAAGCAGCTGGTTTAAAAAAAAAAAACAGAAAAAACAAAACGAAACAAAAACAAAAACAAAAAACAGAGCCGAAAAGGATTGAAATTATAGCTCCTATTTGAAGGGCTATTACATGAAAGAAGTGTTTTCAAATGCTTCTGAAATCTAACATCTAATTTAACTTAACAAAACAGATAAGCAACAATCTGCAAGCCTGAAAAAAAAAAAATCTGAGTTTTGCCAAACCTTTCCAGTGATTTGCAAAAGCATAAGTACTTTAATTTCAAGCTCTAGAAAGGGAAGTATTTCTGAGAATGAAAATGTATAGCAAAAAACAAACTCGCTTTTCATTTATTTTTCTGGTAGCATTTCCAGTGCTGCTGCTGAAGCCTTACACAGAGTGTGAGGAGAGGGGGGAGATACAAACAGGGCTGAGGACACTGCCCTGGGCAGGGCAAATCCCTGCTCCTGAGACAACTGAAAGCCTTCATGCCCTGCAATTATTTCTCTCTTGTATTAGACAATCTGCACTTAGGTGACAGAGTAGAAGTCAGTCTAATTTCTTTGGCACAGTCTAGGGCAAAAATTAGGTTGATGTTTGCTCCAGACAGGGTGGGTCTTTTTTCTTTTCTTTCTTTTTCTTTTTCTTTTTCTTTTTCTTTCTCTTTTTCTTTTTCTTTTTCTTTTTCTTTTTTTTTTTCTTTTTCTTTTTCTTTTTCTTTTTCTTTTTCTTTTTCTTTTTCTTTTTCTTTTTCTTTTTCTTTTTCTTTTTCTTTTTCTTTTTCTTTTTCTTTTTCTTTTTCTTTTTCTTTTTCTTTTTTTTTCTTTTCCAACCCTAAAATTCAAATTAGGCTCCAGCTCAAAGCCTTTACCACCAGGGCATGAATGCTAAATAGCCTGTTCCCAGTCCAATCTGTTCACTGCTTGGCTAATGATTATTCTCCATAGAAACCTCACCAGAGTCAGTTATTATTCTCTCCTCATGCACTTGTATCTCTCTTGTATTTATATAAGATTAAGTAGCCCTGTTAAGTTTTTACCTCTCTGATTGGAGCTTATTTTAACCTCAATTAAGCCATCAGCCCGGGTTTGTGAAGGCAGAGTAATAGCATAGCCATTATCATTCTCTCCACCTTTTGTATGAAAATGATGTTGAGGATTGGTTGCTTTGGGGATTGCTCTGTGGCAGGTAACCAACGCCGAGAGTCGGGAGGATAAATGGTGCCAGACTCCCAGAGGTGCCGTGGCACTGTGTAATTATTGTTCCAGACAGCTGAAAGCAGCAGGGTTTCTGGTTCCCCTGCTTAGTTTCAGTCTGCCATGATTGCTGGCACAGAAAGATGCTGATTGTAAGTAAACATCAATTATGCCCTGGTACCCCACTGCTAACACCTCTGGGCTTGCAAGAAACAGAAGCACAATGCTGTGCTTGGCTCCTACTACTAAAAAAAAAAAAAAAAATCTATATGGATTTCAACTTCCAGGTTTTTGTCTTGCTTGGTCAAGGGACATTGCTCCTAAATTCCATATTCATGAATAACGAGAGTTATAGTGCTCTCTGTATCACTGCTTATGCGCTGTACTTCAATGCTGTTGCTAATATAATGACTAAAGTACTTATTCTTTGAAGAAGGCATACTCAGGTGATGCAGCAAGCAATTCTGTTATCTGCCATGGAGCAGAGGAATCATTTTAGAGTCTTTAAAAGAAAAGAAAAAAAAAAAAAGCAACCAACCAACAAGGCAAATATAACTTATCAATCATCCTATATGTCAAAGTAATTTTTTTCAGATGATGTGGTTTTTTAAATGTCAGCCTATTCCTTATCCTTTTTTGTGTAGCTTTGGGCTTTCTTTTTTTCATTGCTAAAGGAGGCTTAAAAATGCAGACCCCACAGTGTGGCAGACGACAAGCCCTGCTCCTCAGGTTGTGTGGACAGTTACAAAGCGATTTCCGTGGCACTCGAATGCAGCCTCCGACGCTGATGGAATTTCGCTGTGCTGTGATTGCACCGCACTGCAGTGAAATGGGTTCAATTTGATTATCTGGCTATTCCATTTCGCCTATATTTACAACCTGCCTGACCTCTGGGGGAAGGGGAGGACAGGCAGCCAGTCATGCTGGAGACATTTCAAAAGGTCAAAGCAATACAGCATTTACCACTATAATTCACAGGTTCTACAATTCGGAGATAGTGCTCTCACGACAAAAATTGGCAGATGAACATAGTTAATGTGAAATATTTATCTATTCCCAGAGCAAACACAGAAAGTAAAGAATGTTTTTAAAATTCTCCCCTTTATCCTTTTGGAACATGATGATGATGTGTGAGTGCATAAAATAGTGTGCAGACAATACCTTCTTTTTCAGAATTTGCCCTTGGCAAAAGGGCCAAGAGGCATGTGTTTGACTGGCTACCTTGTCCACAGCCTTGATGCTGATGTTAACACATTTACAGACCCACAGGGATGATTTTGAGTGTGTTGTTGCTGCTGATGTTGCTCCCAGATGGGTGCTACCCTCTGCACCTCCACCATCTGTGCTCAGCAGTGAGGCCTCAACCTCCCTCCGATGTTGTACCAGCAGCTTGGGGTTAAGTGGGAGCAGAAAGTCCTCTGAAAATCTTAATTAAACTTCACATGCAGTCCTCCTGTCTTGAGATACAGATTCATTAAGGTCGTAAACAACCACCACTCATCCCAACTGGTCAGCTAATAAAATGGTGTGTTGACTCCAAAGCACTATTTAAAAATTCTTGTATACTTTATAGGCCTCAAAAGTCAGAAAGTAAGAAAAGCATCTTCATGCTCATGAAGTCTGTGCAGCAGCCTGTTTCTGAGATTTCCATCCCTCCCAAGCCTGGACCTTGGGCCCGGGTGGCCATGCAGTCTGGATCTACATTGTGCACCTCTAACCTCTGTTTTTAAACACCATTTGGTCTTAAATCTCCCCCAAAATTAGGCCTTCTGGTACTGGGGACAAACGTGCTGTGAGTTATAAGAGTTTTATTTTGAAAGCTGGACTGGTTTTTCTTTGTTTTAAAATGAACACTTTGTATGGCATCCCCTGAGAACTGCTGTCTATCATTTTACATGTTATTTGATTAATATATAAGAGAGAGTAGAGTCTAAGAGGCAGCTATAGGACTTACTTCCTATCATCTTTCATCTTTGCAGGAAAGATATTTGAAAGGCAGCCTAAGAGGGCAGAGCAGTTTGAAATAAGGTACAGCCTCAGCTCTGTGAGTCAGCACAGATCAGCACTATGAAGTGGTTCACACAGGAAAGCATCTCAGTTAGATGCTGCATCACATCCCAAAAGGATCACTTGAGGCTCATGCTGCCTCTCCCTGCAGCTGCCATGAGTTCCTGGTCCTGTTAATCCCTAACAGTGGTCTCTGGTGACACCCAGACCCTGCACAGAGCCAAGCAGAGGAGTTTTCTGTGCGGAACAGGGACAAGAACTGGCTGTACTAGTGCTGGTCAGACTCTTTCAGGCAGAAAACATTTTTTTTTGTGTGGCTCCCTTTGTCCCAGTCAGCACTGCATCACCATCTTCCAACAGTCCTCACATTTGTATTTGATGGCATACCTAAAATATGCTTGCAGGGAGGGGAAGAAGAGGAAATGAGACCTATGTACTGTTGAAAATGATAAGCCAAGGGAGCAAGGAAGAAAAAGTAGTGTACAGGAGGCAGAGACCATGCTTACAAAGCGGGTTCAGGTCTTACCCACAGAGAATCTTTTCTGCAACCCAGCTCAGCATCAGAGGAAGAATCCAGCTTGGACCAAAGAGCAGCTCTCTGGTTAGAAGGTGTTTGAAAGCAGCTTCTGTTTCCACAAAGGGCTTAAAAGAAACTTTGCCCCATGGGAAGTCAATGCTGCTTTAAGGTCACGGTACCTGGCACTAACTGAGTTTCCATGACCTGGGAGCAGGACATGATCAGGCAAGGTGCTTAGGGGTGTCTCATCCCAGCTCAACCATTGGGATACTTCTGGGATTTTCTCCTGCATTGTAAAGGCTGCAATTGCCTTTACCTCCAGATCCTTTTAATAATTCTCTCTTTTCTCTGTCTTCTTCCATTACTTTTTCTTCACCTTGTATTTTATGTTTCCCATCATTCAGCAAGAATCACTCACCTCCCTCCACTCCTTTTCCAAGGCATTTCAGCATTTATAATTATGAACACTGTAGGCAGTCCAAAGTTCTTTAATACAAGACCATTTTCAAGTGGAATATAAACCCATCAAAAGCAGAAGAGTTTGACAAGGTTTGCTGTGTGGGATTTCTACTTTGGTTTGTAATGCTTTAGAGGCACTGTCGCAAAACCTGCTCAGAGAAACCTCAGAGGGGGTTCAGAGGAAGACTCTGAGGTGACAGACCTTTACTGGGGAGCATTAGCACATCTATTGTACAAGGCAGAAATTTAGAAACTTGCTGAGAGGTCTCATGTTCGTAACGGGATTTTGTCCTTTCCATGCAGCTTGACCAAATTTGGCCAATTTTTGAGTCTGTGAAAACTTTCAGACTGCACACGGGCAATAAATTCCAGCTGGAGTTTGCCAGCTAAAATATCTTTGCACTGAACATGCTCCCACTGAGGGGCCATGAGATGTCAGATGAGCTTTCCACACCTCCCCTTGTGGGGTACAAACACTGGGGGGCAAAGGACCAAATTAAAGTTATTTCAGAAACCTTAATTTTAGACGCCTCTTTAATTAATTACTTGGTTCAATGACCCCAAGATGAAGATTCCCACTGTAATGGAGCCATTGGAGAAATTATTATTTTCTGTATTTTAACTATGCAAAATAAAGATTTTACAAGAAACATGTTTGTATAACCAAAAATGTCAAAGGTATGTCTCTATTGTTGGTCAAAAAAATTGTTTAATTATTTTTTGCTCCACACTGCATTGCCAAGATTTACACACTAGTTCAAATAACAGCGTTGCTTGAAAGAGCAAAATGACTTTTTTACAGAAAAAACTTGTGTAACTGGCATGAGCTCATCTTGGCTGGGCTCTGTCATGGATTGTGTATAATATTACATTGCCAGGACACAGGATAGAAAGGAGATAAACCCATCAGGCTAAAGCTCGGGGTGGGAAATGCTGAGAAGGGTGAGAGACAGCATCTGCTGGAGTTTCACCCCTCGAGCTGTCTGGAAACCAGGCTCAGCAAAAATAAAAGTGAAGCAAGGAGTAAAAATAACAAGGCAATAAAAAAATTAAGACAAAAACACCCACACCAAGTAACAAATGCATCTCCAAGGCAGGATGAAAGAGCAACTCAGGGAATATTTCTGCAGATAAGAGAACTTGGTAAAAAAATCCCCAGACTCTCCATCCTGCAGCTCATGCACTGGTGATGGGAGGATGGAGGATTGCATGGGCTGTGAGTGCAGCCACAGCTCACCCCTGTGGGGGAGGACACTGTGTTGTTCTTAGAGCTCACTGAGAGCATGGCTGCTGCAGAAACTGGCATGCACCAAGGGATCAGAAGGTTCAAAACTCTGCCAAAGCCCCTCTCTGAACTGTCAGGCACATGCACACTGGGTGGAGCCAGGGGAAGGTGGGTGGTGGAACCACAGTCTCCAGGTGCCAGAGGGAAACATCTGGGCCAGGTGAAGGAATGCCCGTGAGCCACAGGAAGAAATGTCATACAACTGACAGAAAGTTGCTTATAGAAAGTCTATGAAGGAAAACATACCCTGTAGATCTTCTTGTTGATAAAACTTCTGTCTATTTTTCTTTATTTAATTCCAGCTGTGAGCAGAAGGAAAAGCTTTAAAAAGGAGGCAAGCAAACCTTTAACCCCGCATAGATTCCTCCAGGCTGTTAATAGCTCTCCAAACAACTGCAGCCACACAGCCTTGACATTCCTGATCTTTTACAACAAACTGGGCATTGAAACAAGATTTTCCATGTTTGCTTCTTCATGTTACAAAAATTAGAAAGAAACAAAAAATTACAGGCTGCACCAAGAGGGACATTCCTGAGCATCCGCCCTGCGCCTGACCCTGGTCTGGCACATGAAACTCGAGCTGCTCTGGAAATGCCAGCTATGTCAGTGGCCATCACAGGTTTTCCTGCCAGGGCTCTAACTCCAGCAGCAGGTTGCTGAAGAGCCACAGAAGAACTACAGGAGCCTTGTGGGAAGTCAGTGCCACCACTCCTGTCATCCACGGCTATAGGCTCTCTGGAACTTTGCTCTGATGGAAGCAGAATCACTGCAGAGATAAGGTTGGAGGGAACTTCTGGAGGTCAGCCAGGGATGCCTAGAGGAGGCCACCTAGCACCATGCCCAGATGGCTTTTAAATATCTCCAATGATGGAGACTCCACCACACTCCTGGGCACCCTGTGCCACTGCTTAGTCACCTTCACAGTGAAAAAGTGTTTCTCATTTTCAGAGGAAGCCTTGCACTACCTACAATATTTTGAGCACTTAGGCCTTAGGTTCTTGTGGAGAAGCAGGAGCAGAAGGGAATAAAACCCACTCTGCCACTGCTTCTTTGGTGGCTGGCAGGCAATTAGCCTCCAGCCTCCTCCCTTCCTATCACAATTTTACTGACTATTGGAATAGTGGCTGTACCCATAGACAAAGCAAAAATGAAAATTAATGCCCAAATTGTTAACAGATGTTGGGAACATCTCAGAAAACACATGAAGCCCTAAACTGGTCTTTCACTGAGATTAATGTTAAAATGTCATCCTGGCATGGTGCAGTTCACAGCAATCTGCCAAGACAAAGAAATCCATTTACAAAGTTAAGACTGTGCTCTAAGTCCAAATAAGGGAAGAGAAAAATGGAAGTTTACCCTAAGCTATCCTTAGCTCACCTTACTGTGTCTAGATGTGGCAGGTTGTCAGAGAACTCTCTAAGAGCCTTGGGAGCAGGTATGCAGCAGATGAAGTTTTTCAGCTCCCAGCTGGGCAAGACGTGCTTGCAGACTGGGGTTCACTGGGAACTTCAGCAAAGCCTGGTTGGATTTTAAGCCTGTGTTTCTCTGGATGTATTTAGGCATGGGGTGAATTTGCAAAAACCCCAGCACTACCGGTTTTATACAGAGCCATAGGACTTTTGTTACTGTCTTGTTGCCCCTGTCAGGAGTTATGGAAGAGAATGGCTCACTAAAGAGACCCCCACAGAGCATCCTACCACTTGTTAGCTGATTTATAAAAGAAAGAGAGTTAAGAGTCAGCTTAAGGGCAATACAAAAACCATGAAAATCTGCATTGACTATGATTTGACACCACAAACTGCCTACTAAGCATACACAAAAGCCACACTTGGGAAGGAATATTGCATTGGGCAAGAGCGAGAATGTGTATGATAGGGTTGTGGATTCAACGACTTAAAAAGAAAAAGAACGTGTCCAAAGAAAAGGGGTGTTTGAAGAACAGTTTAATCTCCTCCTACATTTTGGTGCTTTTTGAAACTATCTTGGTGCAAAAGAATTCTCTTCAGGCACAGGTTTTTAAAGAAAGGCTTTGAGATGATTTGCCTTAGCAAATAGTACTTATGATGCAGCAATAGAAGAGATCACGATGGGCAAGAGCTGGTTACAACGAAGGAAAAAAGATAGAAGCCAAAGGAAGCTGGGGAAAGGTCAATAAGCACGAGTGGAGCACAAAGCAGACTACAGCAACTACAGCATCATTCTGCTCTTATGCCAGTACGGTACTTTGAAAACATGGTGCTTTTCTGTTCCCTGCAGCATAACCCACAAACTCGCAGGCTTGCTGTGCCAAAAACCTTCAAATCAACATGCTATATATTTATATCACTAAAGAAATAAGTGGCCACTTCATTCATGGTACTTAAGTTGATGTATTCAAGACATAAACATGTTTTGAGTGACAAGGCTTAGTAAAGTTATTCCGTAGTTACCTGCTATGAAATTTCTCCGAAACTTCTGACTGACTGTTGGTACAGGTGCATACGAGCACAGCTGGAATACTCACTACAGCAAACTCTTGCTCCTGCAAGTCTCCATATTTGCACACATCCCTACGCTCCCCACATCCCTCTGAGATCAAAGATACCACCATGACCTGGTTCTCAGCACTGGAGGAGCTGAAACTGGAAGTGACACATTTAGAGAGTGGCCCTTTAGTGCTAGCACAGGCTTCGTGAGTTTCCACTTGTCTTGATATTAAACAGGTGTTAAACAGTAGGCAATTTTATAAGTTTCTTTTAGCTGGAAAGTGTCTGGAAAGCAGTGAAAACCTCACAGAGAAGTTTTTGTGAAATGTCAGAGGGAAACATCTGTTATTTGAAAACCTAATAGGAGGGAAGCACTGCAGTAAGAACTTTCTCTTTGGCGGGTTTTTCCCATGCCGGGAAGTGCTCCGCTGGGACTCTCACTCTTGCCTGCCTGCAACGCTGGTGGTTGAAGGTTTTACCTGCAAGAGCTGTAGAATCTAAAACTGCCAGAGGTTCAGGCAGGAGCTGAGCCACCAGAGAGCAGATGGAGTGAGGCAGCTCAGCATTGCACAACCTTCCTGGGAACACAAGGCCACACAACTTAGCACCATTTTGCCTTTGTTTTGTTGCATTTGTGGTAAAACTTGACCTTTAAGCACCACTGCTATTCATTAAATTACGTTGCTACGCAGGAAAAAGGTTATTTCAGGGTCTGTCACTCAACTGAAGTTTACTGAGATCATCAAGGAAGATTCCAAATGCAGAGAATAACAGGTAGAAATGAATCAGAAGCACCTACTGCTTCTGTACAGACAGATCCAACACATTCCTCCCCTCAGCATGTACTACTGACCACCATCCACAGGTCACTGAGCAACTCAGATGGAGCTTATCCTAAGGGATAAATTTGAGATGGTTCCTGAAAAGCTGTTGCTTCTGTTGCAGGTGCAGCCCTGGATGCTTCACTGGGGCTCAGGGAGAGAAAATGACACTTTTAGAGCATCATGAAGTCGGTGTTTCAGCCTGCCCCGACATCCTCTGCTGCCCCAACCCCAGGTACAAAGATCCTGTGGGTCCCCAGTTTGTCACAACCTCAGAAACTCTTGACAAGCGCAGTTGATGATGCAAAGGGTCTTAGGGAAAAAAAAAAAAAAAAAAAAAAAGGGGTTGCTTTTCTAGTTATACCTAAGGCTTGAACTATATCCTGGGTCTGGTGTATATCTCAAGATTATTATATACAAATCCAGGAGATCTGAATTAGATCAAGACAAGCAAGACAAGTCATACTCAGTCAGATTCTCATTTCTCCAGTCATTTCTTTATTTTTCAACTCAGTCTGAGGGTAGCAAGGGCTGGTATCCTCCCATATCAGGGGAGAGAGGTTAGCAGGAGGAACTGCAAAGTTTTTCTCTCTATCCTATGAATAAGTGATGACCAAAGCAGAAAACAATCGCAGTCTTAGAAGACTTCTGTTAACTCTGCTTGGCTTAGGGCAAACTCTCAGAGTCAAAGAAACTGGTTTTACTGTCGTGCTGTCAGTTTTAAATTGCTTGGTGTGACAGTTTTGGGTAGAATAAACAGCTTTTGTTTCATTCCTCTGCTGTACTTGGCCACTGCATGCACTGGTTTATTGGATTAAAACATACAGATTAAGGGGATAAAGTAACCAACAAACAGGCATGGAGCTCCACTAGTCTGGGGCAGATGGTGGGGCTGTGCAGGCTGCCAGCAGAGCACCCACACCTGGGAGCATCACTCCTCCCTGGGCACACCTCTGTCAGGGCATTACACCATGGGAAACACCACGGCACACACCTGGCTGAGAAGTCACATCCATGCTCTGTGCTCCTGGACTCTTCTTCTAGGCTTGTGTGGGTCCATTTGTTCTGTGTCTGCACCTGCCTAGAGATCTCCTGGCAGGATTTTAGACCCTGACCAAGTACTTCCAATGTCTGTCCTGGAAAAAGCCTCAGGTGAACTCAGTCCAGGGCCCATGAAAAAAAGCCTTATATATAGGACATGCAGGCATTGGATAATCACCCGTTTTCATGGTCCTATTTAGCCAAAACCAGATGATTGGCACAGGATGGAATTAATGCAGCAGGCAAACCTTTAGCAGACACCCCTGCACTGATTTCCATTGGCACAAAGGCCAGGTGCTGGTGTGCAGGCTGCTGGCAGCATTGAGGCACTAGCTGACACTGGTTTTTGCAACCCTCCAACCTTTAAACAACAAAAAACCAAAAAAACGCCAACAAAAAAATCCCCCTTGGTTTTGGGGGGAAGAGGAAAAGTGATCTGTGCACATACAGGCACTTTCTTGCTCAGGCATGGGCTCAGCTAGATACACTGCTTTTCCTCTGAGTAATCTCCAGAGAGACCATGCTTGAGGAGTGCCAGCTCTTTGCAAGGCTGTTTGCTGCTGTGTTATATCCTCACGGTATTTGCCATAAGCCAGGCTCCTAAAAGGCTTAGCGTGAAGTCCCTTATAGGAAAGCTATTTGGCATTCATCTGCTGCTCAGTTCCAAGGAAGGTTACCTCAAATAGGCTGCAAAAGCAAGATGCAAATACCTACAGCTTTACATTACTGAGCTAACTCAGCTCGGCCCACCTCAGAGCCTGCAGGAGAAAGGCAGCAAGTGCCTCCAAAACCCTCCTGCAAAGTGCTCTGTCTTCCCTGGCAGCAGAAAGCTGTGTTCACAGAATATTCTGAGTTGGAGGGGACCACCAAGTTCAGCCTTCAAGCAAATAGCCTCTACCAGGATTGAATTTATACACAGACATCAGCTCACAAGGCAGGCAGTGTCCTTGAGCACAGAGGATTAACTTCCTGAGTGACAAACTAAGAATAACCATCCCATCGTCATTATTAGTCTAAAAAATTCAGAATGTAGCAGGAAATCTGACCTCTGTAATTACCTTTTTCTCCAAGACAGAAATCACATGAAATAAAAAGGCTGCAGCTTTTGACCCAAAGGCAGGCTTTTAACCCCCTGCAAATACACAAAGATGATGCAAATTGCCCATATTTTGTCTGCAAATGTTATATTGGGCTAACAGCCCAGGCTGAAACAGATGGGCATAGGCTGTAAAAGCAAATAATGTGTCCTGGAACACTATTTCAGCATGTGTTCCTTTTAGAAGTATGGCCTAAAGATAAACTCTAGGTGCAGTGATGGACAACTGCTTCACCTCTAAGCGAAGTCAAGCCTGTGCTTTCCAGAGCCACACCCTCTGCTGCACAAACTAGAAAACCCAACCCGTTCCTACCTGTGCAGTGCAAGCCACTTTCTCCAGCCTCTGCCCCTTTCGTCTCCTTTCAGTTGCCTTGATTTTGTGGACTGAAGCATATGGACACTTACTGTAGGAGCCTTTTCCCTTACAGAAGCCCCAAGTCCTGAGTGAGGTCATGAGCCTTGCATGAATGGCTTAGCCTTCACTAATTGGGAGCCCTTTTATAAAGTATATATTTTTTAGGCTATACTGACATCTGCAGGTGCACCATAATGGATTTTGGGAATTATACATGCTGTCGTTGAAGAATCAGCCTCCAGGTTTGCAATGAAAAGGATGATTGCATCACTCTGAGTGAAGGGAGCAGAGGAGCAGGGCCAGCTCCCACGAGAGGGTGCTGCACACTGCAGTGGCCAAGCTCTGCTACCAAACCCTCCCTGGTGCTAACAGCAGACTCACTCCTTGTTCACGGAATCGTTTGCAGGCCAGTCGATCACAGCAGGCCCACTTGGTAAAGAACCTGCAAGGTGTAGTTGCTCAGAATTAGCACAGAGTTATATTTAGTGATATTTTGGCTGGTATTCAAACCTGTGTTGACCAATGTTGGCATCAGTTTAACAGCCACAAAAACCTACATTTGGAAAAATGCAGGATATTGTAGATGAGAATGAGGGTCAAATTAACTTAGGTCATTGTTACTTGAGTTTATGAATACACACTGAAATTGTATTCAGCCAGAGCATAATGCGGTTTGCAAATATTTTCAGTTTTCTACCGTTCTGATCTTACAGTGAACAAGAGAACACCTCTGATGCTGGAGATGTCACTGCAGCAAGATGTCACGTGTTCTTCAAAATCAAGTGGGGTTCACAATGCCTTACCTTTAACGAAGCTGTAAACAAAAAATCCATGAGAGATGCCACTTGAAATAGTTGCACGACAGGTGCCAAGACAGGGGGAAATTTCTGACCCCTAATGCATGGCTGGAAGTTGCAGAACTGAAAGAAATTGGCTGAAGGTTAACTACCCGTGACAGTGGTATATCAAAACAGTTTTGTTAAGGTGAGTTTTTCTCAAACATGTTGTACATGAAGTAAGCAAACATACAGAATTATTCTCATTTATCTTCCAAAGATTTTTCTGGCTTCTAAAAATATTCTATTACCAATACAAGACTCTCTGTAGTATCTCATCCTGAAAGTATTTCAAGGCATGAGGATTTGGACAGCCATCATGTTGCTTCTAGGTATTATTAAACGATGAAAAAAGGAATAAATAAATTAACAAGACAGACTCCTTCTTGTTTAAACAGAGAAACGTCCAGTGTCTAAGTCGTGATTTGTTTGTCTCATATCAAATTAAAATTTAGGCTCTTTGTCCACTTTTTAGAGGACCTCACCAGACAACCGGGCCTGCCTGACCACAGGGACCCCTGAAGCAGGGGCCTTCGGGGACACAATTCCCACTTTATCCCTGCAAACTCTGCTTGTGCAGTCTCAGGATCTGTGCCTCTGAGCCTTCCATACACCTCATCACTCATGAGAGGGGCAACAGGGACTGATCCTGGAAGCTGCTGCTTTTTGAAATGAGATTGCCATGGTTTGGTACCAGGAATTAAGTGACATACAGATAAGCACAGTAAAGTAGAAGAAAGCCTGGGCTGAATAAACTACACTCTCTTTTGCCTCTGTCAAAAGTCAGGTTCTGCTCACTTTGGCTTTCCAGGTAGTCCTACTGAAGTAAAGCAGATACTGGAGCAGCCAAAGAGAAGGAAGCTGGACTCTGAGTGTGCTAATGTTAGAAAGCCTTTCCGCCCTCCCAGCCCAGCCACTCTCTCTGACTGCTGCTTCAGTGCTCCTGCAGGTGCAGAGCTGCATTTGTACCATTTCCTGGAGCTGATTGAGCTGGTGGGTGCCTGGAAAAAGAGGTGAGGTGCCATTTCCCCTTTGAGCTGGACAGGAAGGGGCTTGGGCACCTCCTTTTCTGCTGAGGACTAGGTGCGCCAACCACAGCATACAAGAGGAGGCAAGTCAGCTAACACAGCTGCACAGTGCCTGAGAGTCTTGTCTCAGAGTCAGATGGAGGCCCTTGAACAACTCTCAAAAAATTGCTGTAGAGCTTAAAAATGAGCCCAGCTTGGGTTGGTGCGGTGTGCCAGCCAGCTATGGGTCAGGGGTGTGTGAGCATGAGAAGTGACCCTCTACTAACACCACACACATGGTGCACACCGCTCAGGGCAAGATGCACAAAAAAGGTTTTTAAGACCTTATTTGCCAACTAGGAGTCATGGTCCTGAGTTATGTCCCTAAGCTCTCTGCACACTGTATGACTGCAGGCAGTCAAGCACCTCTGAACAAGGAGTGATGAAAACCAAACTGCAGGGTAAAGAATCACCCTGCACAGCAATTAGGAAACACTCAGATCTGTCTTGTGCACTGGCCCATGCACCCAGAAAACATAGAAGTCCTGCAGCAAGAGCAGTGGCTTATCTCTATCTGAGATTGACATCCTTGGAGCAACAGAGCCTATATCCCTCAGGCAGAGCTGTCTGCAGCCTTTTATAAATCCTGCAATGGCAAATTGCCTGATGAGGTAGGAGGTAGAGGTACAGCTCTCCCTGGTTGTGGTAGCTTCAGGAATGCCCCTGCCAGCCTCAGGTGCTCTTGGAGTATGGATCTGAGCTGAGGGCAAGGTGGCTCTTCTGGCCCCCGCAGCAGAAGCCATTTCTTTTGCCTCACAATACAGGACAAGGCTGGAGAGCTGGAGCCTGAGTGAATCAAAGAGACAAAAAACTCACTCAGCAAGTCAGGTACTGCAGTTCTGAGGTAGATTGCACTGAGCTCCTCTCTTCTATCCATTTAACCATCACAGTGAAGTGCCTCAAATGGTCCTTCTGACTTGGCTGCACTTGGGAGAGAGGCTTTCAAACATTCTATGGAGACAATAAAGGATAAAACTGATTGAATCCGTAAGCAAATCCTTACTGCCTTCACTTAGGTTACACTGGGCATCTGAACAGAGATCTTGCCCTTCATGTGAGCTGTGGAGCAGCTCAACAGCCCACCAGGCACATCCCACGATGCTTGGCAGCATGGACTCTCCTAGGAGTTCATCACTTAGTCACAGTTTTGCCATGTGGCTGTTTGCATCCTTGTGCTCAAATTCAACAGTGCCAAAAGCACAACCTTCAAACCAAGCAGTGTCCACTGACCCACAATTTCCATCATAGCTTTATACATGTGGAGAGAAAACAAAACTCCTGTCTCTTGGATTCCACAAGAAAAGCTCTGGGGCAGGTAAACTCTGTAGTACATGTCATACATTGTGTGCAGCATGGCTGACAGCCATGAATATGAGGCAGTTCAGAAACAAAGGGGGAGAGGAGAGGATGGGTGCTGCTCTCACGCTGAAATCCCAGCAGTGGTGGAGACCTTGCAAAGTGGAGCTCAGGAGGATGCCAGTGCCAACTTGTTGCTTTTCGGTGCCAAAAGGGTTGTAGTGCAAATCACCTAATAGACAGAAGTGTAAAAAAGGCAAACCTTCCTCTTCTTCTGTTATGAAGATTAGACATTTAATAAAATTCAATTTAACCAGGAAAATAGATTACATGCAAGATCTGTTGAAGGCCCTGGGCTGAGGACCTGGGTCACTTGCTGACATGACACAGATCTAGTTCAGTGAAGAGGAACACGGGGGCAGGAAAAATCCTCATCCAAACTCTGCTTGGTGAAAGTGATGGGGAGAAAAGAAAGAAAAAACTGAGTCAGGAGCCAGAATGTGTATCTTGGTTTGTGTTTTGTGATGGTCTAAACCTGAAATCCGACCTGAAAACCTCTGAAATCCAAGGAATTCAAATTCAGGTCCAGACTCCATATATGGATTCATTCCAAGCAAAAAAAAAAAAGACTAAGTCTTCTGCTGTCAGAAGATGGAACACCTTTTTTCTGCCAAACTGCCTATTACCAAGCAGGAATTTAGCACACTTTAAAAAAATATTTTTTAAAAAAGGGGAGGGGCGGGGTGAGTGAAATACATTTACTTGAGTTTTAAACAGATATATAGTCTAGATATGAAGGTGCCACCTATGAAGACGTAAGACACTAGCCCAGCTCTGAAATTGGTAGTTTTCCAAGCTTTCAAAAAAACATTTTACACATTGTCAAAACAAACTACAGATAAACAAGCATACAACAGGTGAAAAATGTGACTGCAAGGGCTGTGATGACAGTTCTGTTTGCACAATACATTCATTTCAAGGTACTTGAGCATCTGTTATATATTTAGTTCCTTCCTGCTAAAGACAATAAAGCAGGTGAGCACCACTTACACCTAAGACACCATATGTTTGTGAGAAGCTGGGAGGTTCATACAGCAAAGAAAAAAATGCATTCCCTTCAGGGAAGAGCAAAGCAGATCAAATTTCTTCTTTGCACTTTACTATAATGACATCATTAATGCAAGTGATATAAAATAATGTACACAGAATACGGCGTCTGGGCTAAATGCTTCCTCTTCCTTGCTGCCAAGACATTATAAAAGAGTCTTGCTTCAGGTTTTGTGGACAAAGAAAGTATAGAAATGAAAGTTAAGAGCAGCTGGTTTCCTCTGCCCTTTGTAATGAATCCTCTTCTGAACTGTTAAAAGGAAACATTGGGCATGAAAAGGTGGCTTCCAAGCAGGTTTCTCCTACTGAAGAGAAGCTCCCAGATGCTCAGCTTAAAGCCTCAGCTGAAGACAGGAAGAGGTTGCTTTGATTTGAAAATTCTTATTTATGATGATCCCATTCCCAGAAACACAGCAATGGCTGCTTTTGCTCCCACAATTTGAAGCAAATTTTCATGTTTTGAGGAAATCGGTGATTAATCTTTATTCAGAATTGCATACACTGGGAGTACCATGTCCACTTTTGGACTGCCCAGAACAAGATTGACCTTGAGACACTGAACTGTGCCCAGGGGAGGCCACCAAGATGGTTGGAGGCTGGTGCACGTGGACAAGGAGAGGCTGAGAGGGGCCTGCCCAGCCAGGAGATGGATGGCTGTCAGGGCCCTTGCTGCCGTCTACAGCTACTGGAGGTCAGGGGAGAAGGAAGAGGGAGCCAGACACTTAGATGTGCACAACAAAAGGCAATGAACACAATCTGGAACCTGGAAAATTCCACTTAGCTACTAAGCTGGACATTGTCTGCTGTGAATGGAGTTTGGGTGGGATCTCCCAAGGTTACTTCTAAATTACATCTTTCAGCAATGCTAAAACTGGAGGAACAATCCACCCTCTTCACACCTCAGTTGTGATGGGAAATGCAAAAGCAAGGGAAAGAAATCATATGAAAACAATGATGCATTTTTTATTTGACTATATGATGTCCAGGACAATTCATCCAGAAGGGCCTAACTAAAGTCTTCAATTTCTAACTTCTAAGAAAGTTCACCCAGCTCAAAAAACTTACCAGGTGAATGTGTCTCCTCTTCATTGACTACAGCTCTGCTGAGACAGACAGGTGTCTGAGCCTGGAGAGAGGTTATAAATTTAGTAATTAAATTTAGGTGTGTGCCAAATGAGTTTGTATTAGTGTAGGAGCAAAAGCAGAGGAGTCTCATTGCAGCTGAAGAGGCTGGTCAAGTCATAACAGGAAAATATTGCTGGCTGTGAAGATACCCAGATTGCTTGCTGAAGGGGTTTTGAAGTGTTTAGGTAACAAATAAGAAGATACTCTTCTTTTCCAGCTCTAAGAAATTCAGGTCTAGATTGCAAATAGCAGTTATCCTATGAAGACAGGAAAATTACCTCTGAAAGACATTTGGAGAGGACTGTGTTTCTATATGCATACTGAAGTACAGAAGTGCAAGTGCTGTGATGTGACCTTTCACTACAAGTACGTGTAGTGGTAACAAAGGGGAAATTTTGTATGAGAGAAGCCGATGGATTTACTGCCTGAATGGGTTTTGTTTAAAACTAAAGCACCGGTATTCTAAATAGTACTTACTGTAAGGTTTTTAAAAATGTATTTGATATTTGTTTAGCAAGGAACTGAATGGTATTTCCGCATTGATGCTAGTGGGGACTCCTGACACCTACAGTCAATAATAGATCTGTGAATTGCTTTCTGGAAGGACAGAAGTGAAGCTGACGTTTCAGGAAAGGGTTAAACAGAAATCTTCAGTAAAGGAGAGCCGGATGGTTACAGCAGGACTAGCAGTGAAATGGGATTACACAGGCATGCAAATGGGGAGGACAAATCCTACAGCTGAACACTATCTCACTGCCTCTTCTTCCCTCTTACCAAATCAGGACAATGTTACCCAAGACGCGCCACCTCCTTGCCGGACAGGAGATCTCCAGCCCACCAGATAAAGGCCCTGAAAGCTGCAGCAATCAGGCAGGACAGAAATGCTCCCCTGGGGAGCCAGCTGGCACAGGAGGAGAAGTGGGAACCACCACCCAGTCTCATGTCTCATTCCACCAGAAGCCATAGGGTAAACGGATCTGCCCCGCAAACACTCCTCTTTCTGCATGGTCATTAGCAGCTGGGGGGGTTCCGACTGACAGAAAGGACAGAAGAAAAATGTCTGGGAGCAAAGCTGCCAGCATTGTAGTGCTGGCAATTCAGGGATGCATTGTTAGCCTTCCCAACCCCGGGGGACAGGAGACAGGCAGGCCTGAAAGGCATTTTACTGGGTCAGAGGAGTGGTGCCCGGGGCTCCTGCTTCCCCCACACCAGTGCCCCCAGCGAGGCAGTGGTGGCAGAGGGGAGGCAGCCCCGGGGGAAGCAGAGCTGCTGGGCTGCTCTCCTCAGGCAGGCCCCTGGTGCTCCTGGACTGAAGCGTTTCATCACCCAGGAGCATTTAGTGGGGAACAACTGAGCTGTACAAACTCCCCAGGGGAAAGCCAGAGGTGGCCTTCACCATGCCCTCTCGCTCACCTGCCACCTCCTCCTCCGGGCCTCCAGAGCCCACCGAGCCCTCTGCTGCTACTTATTTATTTATCTTGTAAGGATGAGCCTGGGGCGTTTCATGTTTCAGCCTTTTGTGCCCTTGAGGGAGGAGATAATGGAAGGCCTGGCAGGAGTCGCACGCACTCATCAGCCCAGGGGTCCCCCACACCACCTTTGGAGGGATCCCTGGGAGCAACCACACTGGTATCAATAAACGCTTATCAGCACTGCACCATTAATCCATGTGCTTTTTAAAATAAAGAGCATGAAGATAAATAAAGCTGGGCTAAAGAACATATATAAAATTTGCAGGAAACACTGGAGACTTGGAGAAGCATCTTTCCTGTACTGGTGGGTTTCCTTCTGCATAAACACAACAATAAATAAGAAGTACTTCAACTAATAGCTATAAATAGCATCTTGTGTGCACCCTCGGATGATTTACATGCTTGTCCTGGAGTGATTGGGCTGAAATGAGTTGCAGCCTGTTCCTCTTCCTACATGGCAGGAGTTCTCCCATTACCTAAGCTTCATTGTTTTTGCATTTTTTATTCCAGGGCTTCACACATGGCTTGTTTGCTGCTCAGTTCCTTCCCGTGTCCAACTTCCCTCCTTGCCAGCATTTCCAGCCATGGAGATGACACCTGATGGTGAGTTGATCAATGGCTGGTTTCCTTCCTCTGAACTCACCCGGTCCCACACACACCACAGTCTGTTGGCTTTGCAGATGTTCCCACTTGTTTTCATGGAATCTTTGAAAACATTTCAAATCCACCAGTGACTGAAAATAATTCATGCCTGAAGTAAATGTGCTGATTTTAATCTTATGAGTCCTGTTATAGAGAGGGACACACACACATGCATATACTTTACACACTCTTTTCAGACATGTGCATGTATACATGTTTTCTCATGAAGATAAAATATTTCTTTTACTGGTTTCTCTTGGTATGAAACAGTGTCTTCAGAGACAGGCAAAATTGCACAGTACCAAAAAGAAGTTTGTACTATTTGAGTTTTTATGGCAAAGGCACTAGTGGAAATTTCCCTTGGGAAAATACATGGCATCTGAGATTTCTCCCCACGTTAAGGAACATGTATAAATGAGTCTTGATTGTATGAATTGCTAATTGAGAAGATACAACGCTATCATAGCTGTAGAATTGCATTTGCTTTCTTTAAAACTTTGCTGCCCGAGAAAACTGAAGTACCTCAGTAAAACACACCATTGTCTCAGAACAGGAGTTCATGGGTTTTTTAATCTGGTGTGCCAGCTCTCAGCCTTTCAGACTGCAGCCTCACAGACAAACACCGTCTCCTCTGCAACCCACATGCTGCTGGAGGTGGTTCAAAGACATATGGGGAGTGAGAGCCTGTTACAAGCAGCAGACAGCACAGCTTCTGCTGAAGGCCAGACACAATCCGACTGAGAGTCTGTGATGAGCAGATGAAGTCAAGGCTGTGCCTGCTCAGCCCAGTGCTCTAACAGCCTTAGCAACTCCCACAGGCAAGCACAGAGTCACAGCCATCGACTGGGAGCTGTTGGCCGAGGAGAAGCCACCCATTGCCTTATTATTTCTTGCAGGAACATACAGAGACAGACCTCCCAGTTTATCCCTGTGGAGCCCTGCAAAGATTCCTGTTCCTCAAGCAGCAGTAACAGCTGCCAGAGGATGTCCTTGTGCTGAGGCTCCACGCAGCTGCAGAGCGCTGCAGAGGGGCTGGAGGCACTCCCACTCACAATGGTTGTTTGCCTGCAGTGGGATTATGCACATGGTTGCTTCCAATGTCCACAAAAGGTTGAAGAATGCAGAGAAAACAGCTCAGACACTTGTTTATTTGTTTTCAAATAAGGAAAAGAAGGAGGCTTTCTCAGTGGAGAACATGAATTCATAGCCAAGTACCCATCCTTGGGACTAGAATAAATGGTGTCGCCTTCATCAAAGGAGATGAATGCTGGTATCTCCTGCCCGGCTGGGCCATGACACCACCTCTTGCTTTTGCGTCACCACGAGTGGCAGGGCAGCCTCTCCCCGGGTGAAGTTCAGCAGAATTAGGGTCTCAACCTCTTAGGGCATCTGTCAGTAGAGGGCAATGTGGTTACAAACAACCGACCTGCTCCAGGTCCCCACCCAGCAGAAGGCATAGACCTTACCTAGTATTTTATATTGCCATGTGTGACCTAATAGTGTATCCTGCTGTTATGTGCCATGTTTAACATACCAGCAACACTATGTCATGCAGCTGATACTAGAATTAAGGTCTCGGGTATTTGTTTATGAAGGCAGGTTCCCTTGTGATCACTGCTATTTGTGGCGGGGGAAAGGAGGGGACAGAGCACTGGAATGGGTTTCCAGTGGGCGTTTGTTTACTGTACTTTCGATGCACTGGTTTATCAGCCCAGGGAATAAGTTATAGCTTCCCAGCCTGCCTGTCTGGTTACAAATTCCAGTCTGTTCCTTCAGGCTGAATATAGAGAGCAGCTGGCTGAAGCTAAATGAATAATACTGCCTCATGAAACAATACTGCTGGGCTCAACATGTTGCACAGACATCTATTTTGAGTTTGGATATTTAAAGACTAAGGAGGCATGACAGGCACATTTATGGGGCAGCAATTACCAGCACCCGGCAGACTGTGCCTTGGATGTGAACAGATTAACACCTTTTTCTCTGCATGTGTCAAATACTCTGGTAAAGGGTTCACCTTTACAAAGAAAGCGCCTCTGAAAAGTTGACAAGTCCTTCCACTTCCTGTATAGCCAACATTTTCCTGTTCGATAACCTTAAGCAGAAACTTTCTGTGCTACAATCAATCTTATCTAAAATAAAGAGGTGAAATGTGCTGCTGTTATTTTACTCCATTCTGTAACTTTTGTTGCTGGGAAATGGTAGAAAGATCTCATGGATCTTTCTGGTCCATAATTTTCTAATTTAATTCTGGCCTAATGAAAGCACTAAGAACCTCCTTAGCACATAAGGTGCCTTAATACTCAAAAGCAATCATTGCTGTTTGAAAGCCAGTGGAAAAGGGAGGTAATTTTCTCCTTTTCAAGACAATCAGAACTAGGACATAAACAGGTACATAGGTTGCTTTTGGAGATAAAACCTTCTTTCAGTTTCATAATCTCACTACAGCTATGAATGTCTGCATATACCAATAATCCAGAAGGAGGCTGGATTCCCATTTTTAGGTACAATCTGATAACGTCTACTCATTTCAGACCAAGCTGAAGGTGTGCAGAGAAGGGATTTGTATGGCTTTGTGGCCTGAGCTTGCAGGTATGTACTGAAAAGCACAGCTCTCAAGACACTGTCATGACTGACTGAGACATTCTCATGCAGGGCAGTGCAAGGATGAGGCTTTAAAATGTATTTGTTATACAGTTCTACACCATAAAAATCATATACAAGCAGTCACAGGAACTTGTCAGAGGTTTTTTTAAGCTCATAGTAGCTGCAGGTATTTGGAACTTCTAAACTTCGACTATTCTCTTCAGCAGGAAGGAAAACTACTCTCAATTAAATGGTTCTTAAGGGGAAAATTCAGGCTTTCTTAAGAAGTTCACAGGCCAGTAACTCTGGGGCTAGAGAAAGCTCTAGATCATAGTGGGAGGACACTCTGTAACCCACTTTTAGGGGGTGAAATATAAATTAACATAGGATAAGAAAGCTCCTGGCCTAATATCCACCTAAATTAGCAGGGTGGACTGGCCTGCAGATAGCTTATATACTGATGCATTAGTAGTTTCACGGCAAGTGACTAAAAATACCTAGCAGAAGACCCTGAGATAGCTTGATAAAAGAATGCTAGGAAATCCTAAACTGCTAGTCATGCCAGAATTTGCTGTTTTTTTCTGCAGTTTTGAAACCAGCACATCTCATCATGTAGTTCTGCTAACAGCAAACAACTGGGACAGTGAAAACAAGCAGTAAACAGAAAATCCCAGTGAAAAATATAGTATATCACACTTCTGACTTTTGTCTGAAGATGGGATGTGATGCAAGTGCTTTGATCTCACCAATAATGTCTGTAGTCATTTAGCTGGGCATGTGTTTAAATGTTTTGCAATACTAATAGAATTTATCTGAGATTTTTGGAAGGCTGAAAAAATAAGTATATAATAATTTTTTAAGAAACAAAAAGATTCAGAAATCAGGTTGTGATTTCCAGAAAAAGGAGGATCTAGCAATTTCAGTAGAATTAAGCATTCACACCCGTGTGTGTGCCGTCAGGCTTACAGATAATTAAAGAGCATATTCCCGCAATCCAATATTGCACACTTATTTACCCATATAATCTCTCTAAGGTCTCATTAAAGAGTAAAAAGCTTCTTAGTGGTCAGTTCAAAGAACCTAACCTGGACCTGTGCTCTGGAACACATGCTTGAAGAGGCCAATTCAGCAGTTAGCCTGGATGGTGCCTTAGAACCACAGACTAATTTAGGTTGGATCTCTGAAGATATCTTGTCACCCTGCTGCTTGAAGAGGGTCAACTGCAGCATGTTGTTCAGGGTTTTGATGAGCTGGGTTTTGAACATCTACAAGGATGGAGACACTACAACCTCCCTGGGAAAGTTGTTGCAGGGTCAGGACCTCCCTCTGCCCTGCTGATCAATCGGGATTTCCCACTGCCTAATTTGGATTTCCCATGTTCCAGCTGGTGTCTACTGCCCATCACTGTGTACCACTGAGGAGTCTGACTCCACCTGCCCCTTAGTTCTGCCGTTCCTGAAGCTTTCCCTTCTCCATGCTGAACAAACCCAGTTCTCAACCTCTCCCTATACATCAGCTGCTCCAACCTCCTCACCATCTCTGTGGCCTCCTCTGGACTCAATCCTGTTTGTTGATGTACTGTGGAGTCCAAAAGTGGACAGAGTGCTCCAGATACACTCTCATATCTCTCAGCCTGCTGCCTCTGCTTCATGCTCCCACAGCTCAGCGTGGAGCTGGCTGCCTTTGCTGCAAGGGTACACTGCTGCCTCATGTCCCACATTTGGTCCACAAGGATTCCCAGATCCTTTTCTGCCAAACCATTGTCTATTTGCTGCACCCCCACCCCATCCTGCCATGTGGGGTTGTTTCATCCTAGGTACAGGACTCTGTGTTTGTCTTTTTTGAGTTTCATGAGATTCTTCTCAGCTTACTCTCCAGGTTGTTCAGTTAAGCCCTGAAGTGCAGCAGCTCTGCCCTCCAGCACATAAATTATCCATCTCCCCCCATTTCAGTACCCCCTGCAAACCGCAGGAAATAGAAAAAGGAAGGAGTTAGTGGGACAATGTGCATCCAAACCCCAGACAAGCCATGTTTGAGGTCTTCTCTCCACAACAACATAGCAGCAGCCATGCACAGACCTCCTGTGAGTCAGCAGTGGGTACGGTCACAGCACCTGGCAGTGCTGGGACAGCCAGGACAAACTTCCTGCCACTAGCAGATGGTCTTTCTGGGTGCCTGTCATGTTTCAGACAGACAGAAGTGTAGGGTTGCCATGACTGAATGTCTAGGGGATGTGTCTGCTCCATCTGAAGGATTTATTTTTGCAATAATGTAATATTAGTACAGTAAGCAGGAGACAAAATGACATTATGTATTTTTATCAATTTCTTTGCCATCGGACTGCACTATAAAATATTTTCCATGCCCCAACAAAGGGACATGGGAAATAAGAATCACTAACTGAGCTGACTGTTTCTCCTGATTTCAGCCATTCCCTATAGCACTTTTTATCCAGCTTTTGAGTGGTTTTGCTGGGACCAACTGTGCCCAGATCTGATGGGTTAAATGCCCTGTTCCTATCTCTGACAATGTTTTACTGCTCTGGAAACTTTTTTAGGGCCGTTTGCAAATCACTGTGTCCAATAAAATTCAGTAACTAGATAGTGAAGCAAACTGTGTGCAGAACACACTGAGCCTGACCTCCTCTCACCAGCACTGCTAGTGCAGCACAGCTCCTGGCCACAGCCTTCTGCCAGGGTGGCTGGGAATGGCTCTTTGTGTCCAGAGGAAGATACCAAACCTCTCCTGTACCAGGGAGAGCCATAAAGCAAGAGCAAACCACTTGTCCTCACCTCATGCAAATGTTATTCAGCACAAAAGGTTGCGCGGTTTCTCAGGGATGCGATTACAAAGCCGAGGGGATGCACATGCTCTGCCTGTTAAGCACCACTCCGTTGGTTAGAAAACGTAAATCTCCTCTCTGTGTGCTGGGTTTTGGCAGTGCCAGCCACAGAGAAGTCCAGCTTCATCCTGCAGTATGCACAGCGCTCCTTGACCTCACGCTAAATAGGCTCCCACCTGCTGCAAGACCTGAGGAACCACTTGGCATTGCTTGCTTATAAATAGCACACACCTAATCCCAGCACCAAATTAAATTAGACTTTAAATATTCACACAGTCTACACCTGGTTTCCAGCTAATGGCAGCTAACAGCTACATTAGTAAATGTCCTTTTTCTCTACCAAAACTGTCACCTCTAAGGCAGATCTCGCAGAACTCTTTTCTCTGAGCAAGCATGACTGGGATAAGGGATATGCTCTGCCTCTGCCCCTCATTCGGGCCAAGTCTGCCACCCAAGCAGGCCACCCCTGAAGCCTGCTGGCTTTTTTCCCCCCAGAGATACCTCCAGTTTGGTATTTTTGCATCAAGCACAAAGCACCATCTTCTTTTAATTTTAAATACATATGTGAAAAAAAATACAAAACCCCCCACCATCTGCATTTTCAGAGATGCTGACAGAGTGTGTTACTGGGCACTTCTGAAAACACAAAATTGTATTTATTGAAAGTGTCTCATAGGTCTGTACCTTAAGTCTTCCATTTTCTCAGTGACACACTGAGTACAGAGATTGATGACATGACTTTATGTTTAAGGATTGCTTTATAATTGTTTCCATATAATAATAAATGTGTTTAATAAATGTATTTATTAAATATAATAAAATGTGTTGCTTTTTTTAGCACCTGACTTTGGCCTAAAAGGCAACTTGCCCTGCTAGACTTCCAAGGAACTGCTTCAGGAGAAAACAGCTCCTGCCATTACAGGTGGTTCAATAAGTAAAGCCTTTATCTGAGCAATGTTGTTCAGCCCAGGCTTCAGCAGCTGCCTTTGCCAAGCTGCATGGTCCAGAAATATGCAGGACAATCAAATCTGTTAGTAAGTGTGAACCATGAACCACCTGGCTGGACCCTAACGGGCTGCCCTAAATCAGGAAGGAAACATTGAAACTTATAGATTATTCATTTATGCATTTTTAAAAGTCAATATTTCTGATTTTTATTTAACCTTGAATTATGCTAATCATAATAGGAAGGGCAGATAATTTAGAAAAGAACCAAAAACCCCCCACCTTTATCTCTGACCTGAGATGTGAGTGAGAGAAGTGTTTGTGAGTTCACTCTTTTGTAACAGTTTTGGCTGCTAGACAAAAAAAAAAAAAAAACAAAAACAAAAACAAAAAACAAAAAACAAACAAAAATCATTATTCATACATCTCTTCAGAATCTCACAGTCTACATGTCCCATATGGCAAGGTTTAGGCTCTGAGATATAGTAAATATCAAATATTTATGCAATTTTGGGGTAGGGGGAAGAAAGATTAAACAACTGCTTATAATCAAGGTTCTGTTTAATCCATGCTAAAAAATAGACTTTCAAAATCACTGTGGAGGCAGCATTTAATCATGTCAGTGTTTAAGTCACAACTGTATCTCCTGGCAAGTTGGAACTGAATAAGAGGCACTAAAACCAGCCTTCACAAGCTCTATAAACCCCTTGTGCAGTTCCTTTCTGCTAGTAGTTATGAGACTTGATCTTAAAGGTGTGGAAGATGTGCCAAAAAGCTGTATCCATGTAAACAGGACTTCTGATTTCATCACTTTGGAAATTATAAAATAGCAGTTACACCGAGGGCACCTGAGGAAATGACAGGCAAAGTTTGGAAAAACTGGTATAAAATATTAATTGTTTGCAAATTGCCTATTATTTGCTGAGCACTGTGTAAAAATAGAGAGGTTGCCTGTTCTGACAAGTCTATGGACTTTGTTTTTTTAGCCAGTAGCATGAAGCCAGACTGCTGTGGCTGAAGGGGAACCACTGCTTTCATCTGCACTTCTCACCAGCAGACCTACACATTAAAAGCTGCTGCCTTAACAGCCGAGCCACCCAGCAGGAAAGATAAAAGGGAAACCAGGATTTGAAAACAGTCTTTCTGTTCCTTGCTTTACCTCAGAGACTGTGGGCAAGCCAAAGGCTCATGTTCCCCATCTTTTAAAGGCTGGTGACAGCACTTTGCTGCCCTGCAAGGCTGATGAAGATAGGTACATTTAATACTCTGAGACTCTCTGGCACTAGAAAGAGAGAAGCATCCTGAACGGATACAGAGTAGACAGGCTGCCCTGGAAAGGAATGACTGAGGAATGTGGCTTAGTATTTGCAAATTACAGTTGACACTTTTTTTAGGACTTAGTATTTTCTGGCAATGATAATGCTCTCAAAGGAACAGACCTACAGTCTCTTGCAAATCATACACTAGAGCAGATGTCATATTTCTGATACTTCATTCCATTACATTTATTTTTAGAACTCTAAAAATTCCTAAATCCTCCAAATCTAGACTGAACACCCTATCTGTGTTGTAGCATAAATATGCATAGCTGAAGCCCTGGTTATGACTGTCAATACTAACTAGAGAGCACTAATGTGCTTAAATTTAAGCCCACTTAATTTGCAGAAAGCTATTCAGTTGCTGTCAGTCAAGCTGGGAATTTGAGGAATATTTAAGTTGTTGATTAAGTACTTAACATTACAGGTTAATGCAAAATTACATGTCCTACTTTTCATGTTCTTATATGGTGACCTGTATAAATATTGGAGTTCTGTCTCACTCCTTCCAGTGCAATCAGTTCCTCATCACCCCAAATGACCCAGGACCAGAGGAGGTACAAATGTGCATTCCCATGTCAGGCTGCTCACTAACAATTCCCTTCTGCTGCCCATTTGCTCTCACTGATAGATGCAGATAATCACTAGTGGAACATGTGAGGCCCAAATAAGGCAGGAGGAAGAAGGTCCTCAGGGCTGCTCCTCTTTCCATACCTGTGGTGAGGCCTTGAATGGGCAGGGAGGAGGTCAGTGCCAGCAAAGGCATGCATGGGAGCCAGCACGCTCTTCCAAGAGCCTGGGTTTTATTAGAGCTCCAAAGTGCTATGGGTCAAGGTGAAACTGGCAACACTAGATCCCTCTCTGCCCAAAACAGCTTCCATCTGAGAAAATCCTGACCCTGTCATCATTTTGCACATGAAAGCGGGAAGGTGAAACCCTCTCCCCTCTAGAGACTGGGGATTTGTGTGCAGGACACCAGGTCAACATCACAGAACAGAACAGAGCATTTGTGCTGCCAGCACCACAGCTTTCATGGGGAGGCTTTGATTTCTTTTTTCTTGAAGCCACAGGCTCTGCAACAAGAGTTTACAGGATGTTTTTAGCATAAAACAAACTAAAATATATACAAAACTCCCCAGCAACTTTCTAACCCTTCTTCTTTACAGAGAAATGCCAGGAAAGATGAGCAAATGCCATGTAACAGACCTAAAATTCAAAAGTTTCTCATCTTTGTTGGGGGCTACTGTAAAATCTTGTAATTTTAAGCAGGCAGACAGGCTGAATGTTGAGGCCGCCAACACTACTCCGTTGAGCACCACACAAGCCGGGGCAGCTCTGTACTTCTGGAGTTCTCTCCAGCCATTGTGTTAGCAGAGCTGTGCTACAAAGATCCTCTTCAGGTGTGTTTCTTGTGAACTTCATGCAGGGAAGAAGATCTTAGATGCCCTCTGTTCTCGCAGGCTTGACTTGAGGTGTTTGGGGCCAGGAAGAGTTCACATTTACCTGCCTTTCATGCTTTTTCAAGGGATGAAAAAATGCAGAGTGGTGGTTGAAACTCATTGACTGGTTGGAGCAGAAATCACCCAGTGGCAACATTCTCCACCACTTCATATAGTCACAGAACCCACCTCATCTTCTTCAACTACTGGCATGCCATTCCCACAGCTGCTGCAATTGCCTGCTCTCCCCTGCGACACCAGGGAAGAGTATCATTGATTTCTTGCCTGTTTAAATGGAGCTTAGCAATTAGAAGAAAGGAAGAACAAACACTGCATCATCAACCAGTTCTCACGGAGAAGTACCAACTGATCCTCAAAGCATAACTGGGACAGCAGTTGATAAAGATGAGAGGTACAGGCGTATCCACAGACTCAACATGATGAAGGAGTTCCTGGTACTAGTCAGGGATTAGAATTTTTGGGGTTACCTGCACAAACCCTGTGTCTTTAACAAGTTACTTTCTCTGCAGTTAACGAAATCAGATTAGCACCTGCCTATTTGTCCCCTGGACTGTAAGGATGCAGTGGGTTGTTAAAATAATATATTCTTTAAATATGATCCACATGCTTATAAATGGCCTAAAAATCCAGGTCTAGTAACAATGACACATCGAGTATGTGCCTTTGTGTTAGTTTAGTCTTAAATGTATATGGGAATTTAACCAAATGTTGTTCCCTTCAGTGTTACAGAAAAAAGTTCATGGCTTATCTTTAAGTATTTATTCTAGTATGTGTTCACTTCCCTGGCAGTTAGTTTTTTAACTGTACTCCCCAGGTAGTCAGGATGTTGGTAAATATTCATTGGCAAAAACATCCCCACATGACTGGAATTCACTCCCAGCAGGCATTAAATTAGAACAGAAGAACAAAGGATATGCCAGACTTGATCAGACCACTGGTCTGTCAAGCCTGGTACCCTGCCTCTGGCAGTGGCCCATTCTTTATGCTTCAGACAAAAGAAAAAAACAATTTAAAAAACAATGCACCTGTCTGGAAATGCATCCCAAATACTTAACTCACACTTACTACCTCATCTCAAAGTAGCTGGAACTAGAGTAACAGAGAACAAAATACCTTAATACAGTATTGCAGGGAATGATTGTATTCACTTTATTTTTGCTTCATTTTATTGATCATTTCTTTAGGAGAGATCTTACTTTAATATTTATGCAGTTCTGAGTATCCCTGACACTGCTGAAAATGAGCTGTGGTTTCTCAGGGATAATTTTGTGGGTGAGTGTCTCAGAAATCAGATTTCACTCTGGCAGTTTGACACACAAGAACCGCCTTTCACTTACAGCTCAAAAACCCCTGAAGTCACCAACTTGGGTGGCCTCGGTAAGAGTTGTTTGATTCCAACAATTAGGTTCTTCTTTTATTATTGCAGTTTGTCCTGTGTAAAGGCTTCATCCAGTCACCCTGCTCAGGACCCACTGTGGTGGCCCATGCACAAGCCTATCTCAGTTTTAACACTCTCTGCTTTCAAAAGTTTTACCCTCTTGAACAGAATCTGTGACAAGTGCATGGAATAGGTAAGCTAGCAGGGAAGGTGGAGGGCAAACTTCTACACTCATCAGGAAAGAATTAACAAGATTCTCCCACACTGGTACAATGACAGATCTCATCTGCTCATTGAGTATGTGGTTTTATTGGCAGTGTCAGGAGAGAAACTGAGGTTTCGGCAGCATGGAAGCTGAGTGATGATCTCAGCCCAGGTATAATTACCTTCTGGAGAAGATCCGAGGCCCACTGATGAAGAGGGTGCTCAGTACCCAGCCTTGGGTGCCAAACAGAGGCTCTTAGCAAAGCCTGGATGTCCCCAATGCTGTATTCTTTATGTGCAGCACACAAATAATTCATATATGCCGTATCTTTGTGCAGTTCAAGTTTCTTCAGGCCTGTGAGCAAGCAGAGCATCTCTGTTTCCAGGTGAGAAGGAAGGGCATTTAGACAAACTTCCTGCACACTTTGAATCCCCCTGCCTCAGGCCACTCTCAAGCGCTGTAGCTGAGAAATCTTTGATCCCCAGTGTACTGTATCACACAAAGTGTGTGTGTCATGAAGTCCTCGCTTTTGTCCCTAATAAATTGTAGCCATGTATGTCGTCAGGCAGTGCTTTATCAAACCAATGTGCCTGAAAAGCGATGCCCACAGAGATGGGTGTGGGGGATGCCACCGGCAGTGAGGGACTGAGCGCTGAGGAACAGGCCTGGTGAAAGGGACCAGCGCTTTGACCTTAAAAGCTGTTCTGAGCACGTCCAGTCTGCATGGGAAACCCAGTCAAGAACGGACATCTGTGTTTTCGGTCTGTTAACTTGTATTTGACAGCTTGGGTTTTGGCAGCCTGAAAAGATTAAAAAAAATGCAGCCCAGCCAAGGCTAGCCTTGCACTGAAGCAGATAGCGGCGAGGGATTAGAGCTGGAAGGGAGGCCAAGGTGCCAGGCACAGCGGTAGTGGTGGGCCCAAAGCTATGACAACAGCCACGCTGCTCACTTTTCCTCAGCTGGTAGCTGCTTGTTTGAGGATTTGTGCTGCCTGCCCCCTGGGTGAGGGTTTGCAAAGTGCCTGCTTGGAAAACATTTCCATCTGCGTTTCTGCACACAGCTGCTGGAGGAGAGGAGCATGGCCCGGGAGTCTGACACTGCTCCACACACCCTGTCTCCCTCGGGCATGCCCCAGGCTGGGTGACCTCATGGCCAGATCCAAGGTCTTCCCAGTGCCTTTAGAGCTGGTAGAGCTCTCTCCCTGCCTCTACACAGTGTTCACGCACTGAAGGTAATTCAAGAAAGGAGCTCACATATCCGACTGCCATGGGGTATAAAACTGCCTGAGAAGGAAAAATGTAGAGCCTCCAGTGGGCTCTCAGTCTGTATATGTGGTCTTATTTGCTGGTAAAGCTTTTTGTTTCATTGCCACAAGAAGGGAATGAAGATTTTTGCCCGACTGAGCCTGTAACAGGGCAGCAGGTTTAGAGAAATGTACTTGTCTACTTTTTGCTGCTGGAAGCTAAATGCTGAGGGAGGAAAGAGCTTCATGCAATCCTCACAGCAAGAGTTTTATTAACTCCTTCCACTGCTAGGATTGTGTCAGGCCAAAACACCTTCCATCACATGAAAGCATCTAATGTTGATGAGCTGATGACAGTGCTGGTGACAAAGATTTTTCAGGCATTCTCCTTCCCCCAGAAGCAAGAACCAAGAAGCTGAGACTGCTGTGTTGCTTGTGCATACCCCAGTAAAGAGGTACTTCTGTGCAATGAGATAGGTGCTCAGGGTAGGGTTGAATGTAATTCTGAAAAATGTTGGTTTGGCGGAAGGGGCAATTGCTGTAACACCCAGCCATGTGTTGCCTTCTGCTGGTGCGATGGAGGCAGGAGCCAGCTGGAAGGGAAGGCTGTGTTGCTCCAGAAACCCACCCTGCAGGTGAGCAGCAGGACTAGCTGAACCTTCCAGACCTCTGAGAGCCTGTGACCATTCTAGCTCAAGGTCATTCAGCAGTAGCACCTGACAGAGGAGGCACTTCTTACAGGCTAACTTGTGATTAAAGATGTTTTTTGACTGAAAAATTATCCAGTCAGTAAAGAACAGTAGGAAATGCCAACCTATTTGGTAATTTAATTAAATAATTTGTTTAAAAATGTGACTGGTAAGAGGGCAGGGTCACATTCCCAACACCTGTAACGCTTATAATAAACTACAGAATAGAATGGCACCATAAAAGCCCAGTCCTAGTCTCTGGCAAGGACAGAAACGCTGAACATTTGGAATTATTTTTGATTACTCCTCTAGAAGAGCATGCACAGCCCTTATGGAGTGTCCAAGCTGCCATGTGGTTTGTTCAGGGGAGTCGTGAGTGTCTGAGCAGACATATGGTGAGGCGAGGAACCAGCCGGTGTGGGTTGAGGCAGACACTGCCAAGTCACTTTCTGCTGCTGCTGGGCAATTAGGCACATCAGGAACTCAGTGAGCTTTTTCCCTCTCTACATGTTTGTAAGTGAAAAGACATAAAGTGTCTGCAGGGCTCATGCACACTTTCCCTGCCATTGTCTTCATCTCAGTCTCCCCTGGCAGTCTCCAAGAAGTAAGACAAAAAAAACACTGTTTGAGCTGAATGTATCTCTGTGCACAGAGATCATGTAATGCCTTCCACAGCATTCAGGCCTTGCCTTGGGACTGCATATGGCTCATGGGTGAAGCAGCCATACAAAGGGGGCTGTTGTATTGAACAAGTTCCTTTGGCACAATAAAAGCCTCTGCCGTAAGAATAAAGTTTCTTTGTGCCAGGAGCAGAGCATTTCCAGTGTGTGGCAGTGGAAGAGACACCCCTAGAGACAGGGCAGCATCAGGCATCCCTTCCCAGCATAAGGCGTCTTTCTCTGATGCTGCAAAGCACACAGAAGCATTGATTGCAAAAAGGCCACCAAAAGGGGCTTTCTCCTGCACCTGCCTCTGCCCCCCAGGCCATGGGTCAGCTGTGCCAGGGTGACCATCTCACTGCTCTGTGAGGGAGCTTGAGGGTGCAAAGGTGAGGACTCACAGCTGCAGGGTTGTCTCTGAAAGCATGAGGTGGCTGGTATCTGCTGCTCTAGTGCAACCAGGCTGTCCTGGGACCTTTGGCAAGGATACCAGACATGGCCAGGGCACCAGCCCTCGTTGGTAATCTCTTCTCCTGCACCCTACAAGGCTGGGGTTGTAGTTCACATGCAGGCTGGAGAGCTGGAAAGCCCAAAACCAGTGTTCATACCCCAGGCAGAGATGCCATTTCTTAAATGTTCTTCTGCTGCTTGTCCAAACCCAGCTTGTGAGCTGAGGGGCCCCTGCTGCCACTCTCCTTAAATGAAAAGCACTCTGTACCAGCCAGAGCACTTGTGAGGCTGGTGCTTAAAACCACAACTGAAAACAAACCATGTCAACAGAATATCAAACCAGACATTGACTACCTCTGAAACCACATGCAAGTCTGACTTCAGCTGAGTCTGCCGAATGTACATGGCAAAACGGCTGGTGTGGTCACATTTCCTGTTGTCCCCAGGCCCAGGCGTGGCGGTGCTGTGAAGCAGAGCATTCATCCCAACAGCTCTGGCCAGGGGATGGACCAGCCTCCGGAACTTTGGTGTGAGTGCTCCCAGTGCTGCCAGTGCCCCCCAGCCCCATGGCTGCTCCCTGGCAGGTTGTCCAAGTGCTCAAACACTGAGCTGGGAAGTGCAGCAAGACCCAATTCCATCTGCTGGCGTCAGTACAGGGCATTTGTGGGTGGGCAGGGTGGTTCCAAAACATCGTGGTGTGCTGAACTGTTGGCTGGCTGAGGGCAGCAGGCTCTGTGGGCACCTTGGCATTTTGTTGTACAGCCTAAAGAAGGTTTTTAATCTGGCTTTAGTTGCAGCAGGAGCTGTGGTACTTAGGAAGACCTTTCACAGGGGCCTAGGGGATACAGGCAGAGTCTGCAGGTAAGAAAGAAGTATTTCTGGATTTCAGACTTCCCCTTGATTTGACAAAGGGATGCTGATGGTGGGAAAGCTGGGCTGAAGAGAGGTCTTGACCTGCCATGATTGGTCCTGTTGACACTGCATGAGAGACAGTCTAGTCTCCTCTCCTCAGCTGAGGGAAAGGCTGCCAACACCCAGTTCCTGTGATGGCAACTGCCAGGGCTTTGTCTGCAAGCAGCTACTGCTGTGCACCACTGGAATGCCTGGGGAATTTCTGCCTTAAAACCCACCCTGTCTCCAGAGCAATCAAGTGTCAAGATGAGAGGGACCAATTAGAGGGACCCATGGAGAGTGGGAGAGACTGCAATGCTATTCACTCTCTGTCACTTCAAAAAGGTTTTATTTTCTGTGTGTTTAATATGCAGATATTTAATGGGGTGTATTAGAGCATTGCAGCCATAACTTGAGACCTTTCAGTCAAGAGTAAACAGGTGCTGAGTCTTTCTTTTCAAGGCCAGGCACAGCTGCAAGCCTGCCCTCCCCGGTACATGATTATGGGATGCTGCTGGGACTTTTTCCACATCCCTCCCCCACGATGCTGCACACGCTCCTGCAAAGACCCTTTTTTTTTTTGTCTTTCTGCAAAAGACGGTCCTCACTGTTCAAAAGGAACAGGAAAAAAGAAATGTGATTTATTAGCTTTGGCATAGAGGGCAAGGTTTTGACCTCAGGTGTGAATCTGAGAAAAATACTATTTTCTTGACAGTCAGCCCTCTTGGAGTGAATTAAAACGGCTATTGTGAGGAAATGGATTAAAGCCATTTCTGCTTTTATGACAATACAAGCTGGTTACTTTATAGAGCATCTAGGATGTAGAGTCGCCCCAAGGTGCTTTATAATCATCGGTTTAAAGGGAGAGAATTTGCCTGCAGAGATGAATCAATGGGTGTATTTTATGAAACATTAATGACTGCTTTTGTAGATGTAAATTCGGGGGTTTGTGCCTGCATCTCTCTGTGCTGTCCTGCAGCTGCAACTTAAGCTCTTTTGCTGTTAGTGAAGATCATAATCCAGCAGTGCAGTTTTGCTGGAGGAGCTTTACATCATCTTGTAATGTAAACAATATTGTAAGAGAGCCCGACAGCCCCACAGGATTTTCATTGAGCTATGATTGATGTGGAAAAGGATGGAGCTGCAGTGATTCTGCATCAGTCACAGCTCTCGCCTGGCTCTAAAACTGACCCTGTTAGCACAGTCTGACTTGGATCATTTGTCTCAGAAGTACCAAGGGATTTTAAAACAGCTGTGGATTCAACCATTTCAAATGGGAACATATTTTTGGTTTGTGGTAAGAACAACATAAACCGTATGTGTTTCAGAACTCGGGCCTCAGCATTCCTGGCTTGTTTTGTCAGCGTGTCTTTGCTCTCGGCAGCATTCACACATACAGGTCCATGGAGGCTTTTTTTTGTTTGGTTTTGTTTTTCCACTTCAAGCTTTCCTCCCTTCTTGTTTCCTCCCATCTTTAAAGAAAGACAGAAAGAAAGAAAATGCATCACCTTTGCTTTTTGGGGCTAGGCAAGGTTTAAGCTGAGGCAGCACTTAAGCAAAGGGACCATTTGTTTTTCAGCCTTTGATGTAACCCTCATCTGAGGTGTTTTCTCCTAAACACTGCTGAATGTGCAAGTGCCCAGTGGTAAAAGCAAGTACCAGGCACCACGGCAGAGCCCTGAGCACTGCCAGCCCTGTCTTTGTGTCCAGATGGGTAACCCATTTCACTCACACAAAATTACTCCGCTTTTCTACTCCTCAGCCCTTTAGATCACTCCTCTTCTTCCCCTTCAGCAGGTTCCTTCCCCACTGACATCTGTTCCAAGGAATGATGAACTGAGCTTCGGAGCAATTACCACAGTTTGTATTTTCCAAACCAGCTTGCAGCGTGTGTATTAAAAACACCAGCATTAAAAGTCAACAGGGTGTAAAAGGTAACAGAGTCTCCCACCTCAAAGCTAATGATGTTTTGCCATGTGAACAAGAACTGTGTATCCTAATTTGCAGGCTCCTTTCTCATTTGTACAATTTTGAGCCGTTGTTTAATGAAGCCCGTCTGGTTCCCGTGATGGGAAATTATATTATCACAATGCTCATGTTAAAGGCCTTATATTTCACCCCAAGCACCTGTGGCTGCACAGCAAGGAGGAAAGCTCTAATGTGCCAACTTGGATTCAGATTTTGAAGCAGGGAAAGGCTGAATTAGGAAATGCTCCTCTGCCTTCCTTGCAGCCAAGCACAGCAGGGGCTGGGGAGCTGGTGGGCTGTTGGGGTGTCTGAGGTCCGAGGCAGCTCTGTGCTGCAGCCAGCAGCTGGGGATTAATATCACAGAGAGAGTAAGAGCTGAGTTATTTCCGCAATCCGTTCACATAATGGATGTGAATGTCAAGATGTCGCCATCTGAAGTATGAGCACCTTGGAACAAAACAAAAAATTACTGGCAGTGTCAGCTTTCAGGAATGCTTTTCAGAGGTGGTGGAAAGCTGCACACGCAGCACTGACTTTCTTCAGCATCTTCCTTTCTTGAATAAAGGATGACCTCAGGCCCTCTCGTCTTCCTCCACAGGCAGACACGCACAGGCCCCTTATAAACCAAACCCTATGCACACTTACTACCATGTGAGCAGCTCCAGCTATTTGGCAGGCAGCTTCTCAGGCAGGCACCCTGCTCGGAGTGGATTTGTGGCTCCAGTGTGTGTTCCAACTTTGCCAAAGGGCTGTGAACAGACCTGAACATCTACAAATCCTTCCTGAGATTTTATTCCCCACTTTGCTGCAGACTGCCCGGAGCTCATGTCAAACATGTGACATGGGCTGATTTGGCAGCGTCCCATGTACAAACACACCCTGAATCTGTAGCTCCAGGTCCAAAGTAAAGTTGGAACAAGGATTACTGCTAACCAGGAGATGGCTGTAATCATCCTGGTTCTGAGCTGAAGCACTCCATGCTCAGGAACTTCCTGCCTGGAAGTCTAAGTACTGTCCAAGTTGCCACCATCAGTGCAGTTGGGCAGAATACCCCACTCTGTGAGGTCTGATTATTCTGGAGAGCCATCTACTTTGCAGCTGTTAAAGTGCTTCTTTCTCAATCTGGGAACACAGGCAGGGGAATCTGCACTGATACTTCTTGACCTTGGATACCCAGCAAGTCTCTGCCCCTAGGGCCCTAGTACTGCTCTATGACATTAGTAGGAAATTTGACCTTGCATGTCCCATAGAAAAATGCTACTGTCTTTGCTGTGGGTCAGTGCTGTTTGCCATTTGTAAGCATCCTGGCCCAGGCCCTGGAAGAGCTTTGTAATAGGGCCATGGAGAACAGAGAGGGAGTTTTTCCAGGAGCTCTTTTATTTGGTGCCTAACTGAACAGTTACTGATGTCTTAGAAATCACGTCTGTCATATCAAAAGAGCTGTGAAAATAAAAATTTTCTCTCAAAGAGACACTGCTGCCCAAAAGTGCTGTCCAAAAATTGTCAGAAGGGAAACATCCAAGCTGGGGTATCCCTCCTTCACCACCCTAAGTCAGCTGCAAAGAGATAGCTGGTACTGAAAATATTGGATTCAAAATAGGTATCAGACCCATCCCTGTCCATGATCTGTCAGGATCCTTCAAGGGCTGGACAGTGTTTCCCATCTCCCATCCCATGACACCAACTTTCCCATTACGTAATGAAGTTTCATTTCCAGGAGAACAGGAGTGCCCTGGCATTCAGACCTGGCTGCCTGATTTGAATTTAGATTATTTCATCAAGGTAATAACAAGATCTGGGATCACAATCTGCTGGAATAATTTAGAAAGCCATGTGAGGTCACTATTGCTTCTTACAAATAGAACTTAGACATAATTTACCTGGCAGTAACTTGACCTGGAAGAGAGAGGTTTATCTTCTTGGCATGCTAAGTCTGAGTAGCTCGACAATCTCTACATAAATTTGAGATCTTTCATTCTCCAGCTGGTTGTTATTACTTATAATCTCTTAATGCAAAAAGTATTCCTTCCAGGGGCCCCTTTCTTTGCCTTTCTTACCTTTGCTTTTTTTTAAAAGAAGATATATTGCATGTTGGTTTGTCTCAGGATCTCAGGCTCATGTCCTTGCAATCATTGTAATTTGGTCACTCCACCTAAAACCTTTTCAATGCTTTATGTTTTAGGTGCCTCCTCATTTCTAAATGTTTCACTGCATTATAACATACAATTTTCAGGAAAGATTGATTAAGAGACTTACATGGAAAACTTTGCCTTGGGGACACACCCCGTAGCTTTGCTTGGAATCCTTTTTGTGAGGAGATTACAAGCAGAACAGCGGAATTGCAGGATTACAGTAGAAATGGGGGAAAATTGTTGCACAGATTCCTGAGAGAAGCCTGATCCCAACCTGTCCCAGGGTAGTTATGGTGCAGTTCTTACACATCACCCTCCACTCCTCTTTGGGTGTTCGAGACTGGCAGTGGGTTGCTGTCATCTCTCACTGAGCCCGTCTCCGTGTCTTGGGACACATTCTCTGTCTCTTGCCCCCTTCCCTGGTGCCAGCAGGGACTTGAGCAGCTCCTCCTCACTGCCTCAGCTGCCTGCCAGCTGCTTCCTTCTGATGTCTGCAGTGCTGCTTCTTCTCCCTCATCTACTGCTGACATGTCAGGGGATTTCTGCTGCCTTTTGAACCTCTCTGGCTGCTGGAGCATGAAGCACCCCCTCAGTGTTTCCATGTTCTAGAAAGGCTGATTTCACTTCCTTTTGGGGTTTTTGAGTTTTCTTAACTCCAGGAGGGCAGCCCACTGTGGGTTCTGCTTGCTGCTCCCTTAACCAGGAAGAGCAAGTGCAAAAGAAATGCCTTGTCCTCATGACCAAACGCCGTGGGAGCCCCGTGCCACCTTCACCATTGTACAGGGAATGAGGGAGAGACAAGATCAGCTGAAAGTGAGCTGTGTCTGCCCAGGGCTGGCAAGACTCACTGTGAACTGACTTACGTTTCCTGTCCTGGTCACCGATGGTCCAACGAGCATGTGATGGCTGCCCTTGTCTGTGCACCAGAGCTTCCCTTTGGGAATCCTGGAGGCATGGCCCATGTCCAGGACACACGCAGGGTGAGTCCCAAAGGATTGGGATGCTGGGAAGCTTGGTGGGGTCAGTCTGCCATTGGTGCTGTGTAAGACCCAGCCTGAGAACTGGACAGCAGCAGGCCTCTGGTGTCCGGCCTCAGCTTCACCGCCGGAATAGTCAGTGCCCTGGCATGTGTGACACCAGCGCTGGGCTTAGAGCATGCTGACCAAAATGCAGACACCCTAGAAAGAAAGAAGCAAGAAATGCTGCTGCAGAACATATTTGCCTTCCATAAGATATATTGTAATGCAAACATCCAGTTTGATACATTCGTTATAGTTGTTGCCTGGGCCTCTGCTGTTTCTGACAGCAATATTTTGCCTTTCTCTCTGATTATCTGGACCCAAATCATTATCAGTATCTTTCCCATTATCACTGCATCTGATTTTAGCAATGTGACAAACAACAGCAGCCTCGGAGATGCCAGTTTTAACATGACTAAACCCTCACCCACACTTTCAAACTGGGACAGCTGAGGAAGAGCTTTTATGTAAGATGATGCATCCCCATCAGGTGTTGGCTGTATTTTTTCTTTTTCTTCATCTTTGCCTCAAGATGTTGCAGTTTTAGCTTGTATTTGGTTTTTTTCCAGCTCATGACTCCACTTGTGACCGGGAGGCACGGCGCTGGAGCAGCGCTCTGTGATGTCTGTAACATTAGCGTGGGGCTGTCAGGGAGCAGACGGCATGTGATCACGAGAGGCTAAACTGGGACACTGTGATTCAGATACTCGCCTTCCCTATTTCTGGCTCTGTTTCCAGGCCTGGGTTCTGCCACTCCGTCTCTTGGAGGACGAGACGCAGGGCCACCACATCCACCAGGGCCAGCAGCCGGGCCCTGGGCTGCACAGAAAAAGCAACTCCATGAGGATGACCATCAGCCATGAAAGAGGAGCCAGCAAGGGGACTGGGCTGGAAATACTCCAAGGAACAGCAGTCCCACTTCAGAAGCTGAGGCATTTCCTGCTTCTGCAGCAAAAAGAAATGCTCGGCCCTGCACGAGGGAGCTGCTCCATCCCCTCTGGCTCCTCTCCCATTGCTTTTGCTGTGCGTTTCTCAGCAGCTCTCCCCACAGCCTGTCCTCCGCAGCTCTTCCTCCCACCACTCAGTCAAGTGACTGTGATGGATGGAAGGTGGAGGGATGCTCCTGGGGAATTTATCCAGTAACCTTTGAACTCTGTAAAAGTGTACAACTTCAGCAAAGTTTTAATCTGCCCCTGGAATTTGCAGGTTATTTTTTATTGGAAAAGAGATTTAATTGAAAATTCAGGACTATGTCTCCTGTTGGGTTTTTACCTATGATGAGTTAAAACATGTTACAGGGAATTTTAAATTATGGGGCAGTGTCACACAAAAGGGGCATAATTTCATTCTCACAAGGGCTGCCCACAGGCATCTGAGAGCAGTGCTCTTTCCACACAGCCTGCCAGAGGCCCAAATCTAAAATTCATACATTTACAAGAGGCAGAAAGCAGAAATGAGACTTGCTCACCAATCTGCACAAACTGCTAAGATAAAAGGTTGTTCTACACAAAACACCTATTTAAGTCTTATCTGCCATTTCAAATATTACCAAAACACCTATTTAAGGCTCTTCTGATATTGCAGATATTATGGCTGATGACAAAAAGGGGTGGAATTAAAGCCACTCTCCTTTGGTGTTCAGTAAGTGGCTCTGCAAGAAGCCGGTACAGCTCCATTCCTACAGGTACTTTGTAAAAGCTTTAGTAGGGCAACAAAGAGTGGAAGCCTGTGGCACAGTGCTGGCTGCAAGCAGCCTTTTCCTGCCCAGCCAGTGAACCCATTAGTACAAGCAGAACATCAGGGCACAACATCTGCGAGATTTCACAGCTTCTTCAGCCCAAATCCTCAGCCTAAAGCTCTTGATGAAAGGCTTTCCCAGCCCTGTCTGCCTTCCCAGCCCCTCTCCCTGCAGGCCTCAGCCTGCCCCAGCACAGGACTGGTTTCCTTTCTTTCCCATTTTTTTTCTTCACAGTCTGTTTTTTCTTTTTTATCTCCTGTAAATCTCTCTTGCTATCTGTGGCCTACCAGAGGTGTCTTTTCCACAGTCTCTCCACTTTTCCTCTATCTCCTACCCAAATTTTTGTTCCCCCAGGGAAATGGCACTTTCTGCATCTGAGATGATTTGCTCCCTGTGCATTATCTCTGCCCAGTCTTTGCTGGGTCTTCCCTCTTGTGTCTCCTGATAACCTCCCACAACTGAGTCCCGTTCCACCACTGCCCCCCTGTATTTGCATTTGCTTCACAGAAACCTCCTGCTGCCTGGAAGCAGCATTAGACTCAAGAGGACCCAAAGCAAAGTGGAGCTTTGGATATTCCTCCTCTATGAGCAGATGGAAAGAATCTGCTTAGTCTGACCTGTGAAGAATCCCTCTATTGCCTTCCCCACGGACATTGCCCTAGCAGAAAAGGCTTTCCTTCCTGACTGCATCTCTCTCCCCCTCCCTCCAGCTGTGCTTTTTGCCTCTGGCTTCTGATATTCTTTACCAGTCACCAGCCATCCCTTCCCCTGGGACATCCTCCATGGGCTGTGTGTGGTTTGGCAGTAACAGCATCACCTGAACCATCACCTCTCAGGAGCAGTCGTCCTGTGCTCTGACTGACCTCTGCACCTGCCCAGCATCACCCCATACCTGACACACACACTTTGAATCCTGCTGTTTCTCTTTGACTCAGATCAGACACACACGAAGGTGGCAGAAAACCAGGGAAAGGAGCTTATCCTCGATTTCCACCTGTTCTTCCTTGTGTCAGGATTTCTTTTCCTTTCCCCCCATTGTCCCTCACCCCATCACAGATTTTGTGTGTTAACATGGCCTGATTTGATTTTTCAGTTTACCCTGAGAGGCAATAGTTCAGCTCTCTTCTTGGTCCTAACTGATTTTATTTCCTTAGGAATTTTTTTTCACTTTTTTAGAAACCTTTCCTGCTCTCTGTAGCTCGGGCTTTTCCATCTGCCTCTGCACCTGTCACTCAAAGAACTCCTCCCATTTTTTCCCCCTTCCTCTTGCATTTTATGCCCAAAGGCATATTAGATTAGGAAAATTAGGGAAGCTTGTGACTTTTTAGTTCCAACAATGCTCTGGTCTTGGCAGATTTCAGTGATGTTGTCACAGATGAATCTATTGCCTGGGAAACTGGAGCAGCCCCACCTGTGTCCTGCCCTGCCCTCAGCAGTGACACGCACTTGGACTCGGCTGGCTTTGATGTAATTATTCTTTCAATATGTCTCTCTGGGCTTATTATTTATCCTACGTAGGATTCCCTCTTACCTTCTTATTTCTCTCCTGCCATGCGATCCCCCTTACCCCCACATTTAAAGATAATTTCAGTTTATTTCTTAGCAAAAATTATGTGTCTTCATAAGTTTCTATTATAGTGCTTCCCTTTCCAGTCAAAAAAACCCAGAAAACAGAGGTGACATGAAATTGAATAACTTTTTGTGTTTTTCTCTGCATATTTGTGATCTCATCTGGAAGAGCACTTAAAAAATATTGCAGAGGATCTTGTTATGACTAATACAATGCTGTCATGCAATTAGCACCATACTTATATAATAATCTAGTCTTCAGAGAAAAATTGCCATATCAATAATATTTACCAACCTCCCAAAACACTAACCACCAAGATATCAAGCCACCTTTTCCCCTCAGTCACCTGATACTATATGACCTCAGTTAAATGCAGCACATCTGCTTGTGTAAGCCCTTTTCTTCTTCAGAAATAATGGTTTGCCACACCACTTATGAAAAACAACCCAGCCCAGGGATTCTTCTCCAGCAATATTTGGTTTTCAACATTTCAGAGGAATGCCTAAACTTCACTTATATGAAATAAAGTAATTTTTTCCTGCCTCTACCCAGCAATGAGGCTATGTACTTAGGGAGAAAGCTTGCCTCTCGTGTACTGTTACAGTCCCTGGCATAAACACAGGCACAAATCTCACTGTTAGCAGCACAAGAACTTAATGTTTCTGGTCTGACTGTTGCAAAAAGCGTCTGAAGCCTAATGTGAGTGGAAAGCTTTCCCTTGCCCCTGCAGTTTCTGGTGCTGTCTGTCTTTCATCTCACTCCTTTTGCCTGCCCAGAGTGGGCTGGGGGTGAGCCGGGTGCGCTCTGCCGTGCCTGCAGCACAGAGAAACCATTTCTGGTTCATCTTTCAGCAGCGTGGTGTGACGGGCCAGCTGAAGCTCTATCAGGAATCAAAGCAGTTTTGTATGCCATGACTCTGGAGGAGAAACACATGCTGCAGAAAATACAGGGTCTAAAATAATTGACACTGGGGGGAAACAAAAAGCATGTCAGAGGGTGGATTGTTAAGCCCTCACAGTCAAATCCTGAGAATTCTTTAGCCATTGCAAGCAACTTCTATTGGCTTCAAGAGGCCTCCAGGTGCTCATCTCCCTTCAGGATCTGTACACAGGGCTTTTGCTTAATAAAAAGATCTTCATTTACTGGCAGGAGAGTGAAAGGGTTTTGAGTCCAATAAAGTGATTTTCCTGGATTTCCTGCTTCCTGGCAGCATCGAGTGGGGGTCGTAACAGCAGTACCTGTTCCCTTGGAAATTGGGGACACAACTGGTTCTGGGAATGTAGTGTTGCTTCTCAACTTGCTGCAGCGAAACAGCGTGTAAAATGTGGAACAAAAAGAGCTGTTATCAGAAGGGCTGGTAGGTAGCAGATGCCTGTGTGGCTCTCTGGAGAGAGGAAAATCTCTTCATTCTGACTCTTCAACAGACTGCATATTGTAAACCCTGAAACTTGCATTAAAACAAATGACACTTCCTTGTTCCAATGTGGTGTGGAGGGGTCCCATATGACTCTTCCTAGAGAGGCAAAGTGATTGCTAATAAAACAGTATTTCAGTGCTCATGCATCCCACAAAGGGCAATTATTATTATTATTATTATTATTATTATTATTATCATCATCATTATTATTACTATTATTAGACATTGAACAGAAGTGCCGTAACACAGGGTATTATTTTCAGTAGTTCCAACACTGTCTGCAGGACACCTGCTCTCCATGGTCATTTCAAGACAGCTCCTGCTCTGTTGTTATTGGCTCCATACCAAGAGCCAGCAAAGCAAAAAATTTTTCACTTCAGCCCAAACTTACTGTTCTCTTGTCAGCTTCCCCATAATGTATTACTTCACCATGTCCTTTGACCTACTGCATTTCTTTATAGAGAAATAGAATTAATTTTGAGACACAGCTTAGCTCTGGGGTTCAAAACAGTTTCACATGTTTTCTCAAAACATTAATTCTTTTTCCTTCTTTTTTAATTTTCAGGCAGAAAAGGTTATGAGGGTTAAACAAAGTACCACTCCTTCCAAGAGCTCCAAACGCCAGCATGGCTGGAAAGATGCTGATGGAGGGAGGAGGATGGAAGGGGCAGAGGGGGGTTTTTCTCACCCAGAAGCCAGGAGCCAGCAGAGTTGCTCCTGGGAGCTCAGCTGCAGAAAGGAATGAGAGACACCTCTACTGCACAAATAACCAGTGGTGTATGTGAGGGTGGATCTCTGCAGATCACTCTGGGCTTTGAGGGAAGATCTGTTGACATGCTGAAGCTGCTGCTGCACACAGCTACATCATAATCTGCTCTTCCTGGGCAGGCTTCCTTGGGGGGACAAGGGACAGCCTGTCCAGCAACTCATCCCAGGGATGCTGCAAAGAGCAGCATCTTTTTCTCACAGAAATCAGGACACAGACAGGGTGTTAAAGTGACCTGCCAGACTCCTTATTCATACATTCATTCCTGAGGATTTGTCATTTGAATGATGACAAATCCTGTCACTGGCAGAAGGTCTTACTTATCATACCAATAGCACCTGCTCCATTTGTGGATTATTGTCCAAAGACTGAGGTGTTTCTAGAAGCCAAGAAGGACCCAGTTAAGCCACTTTTCTCATCTTTTCTTTCTGCAGCAGAATTGCTTATGTTGTGGAACACACTCACAGTCCAGCTGAGAGCAGGTGCTGCAAATCCAACACATGGGTGCTGTTAATCCCACAGGAATTATTTTAGGAAGTGGAGGGGGAAGGGAAGTTGCATATAGGTATAGAAATTAACAAAAAATCTTAGTAAAAATTTAGCACATTTCTGAGGCATCCAGAGCTACCCAGCACCGTAAGCAATCAGTAACTGGAAAGAGATCTATTTAGTAATAATGAGAGATGCACTTGGCATCTTATGTTCAAAGGGATGTGAGGTTTCTAGTCCTTACAAATTCAAGAGTAATCCCATATCCGATGCTGCACAGAAAGCCTTGATAACCCTTTGCAAGTACAGTCACCACCTTTGAAGTCAATGGCAACATTGCCACAGTAATAGCCCTGAAGATCTGTGTTGCCTCTTACCTTGCTGGAAGACCATCTATTTTGTAACAGTCAGGTTCTTTGAACTAACAGCACTCCCTGGACTTAAAGCACCTGACATGTGTGCGGCCAAGCTTCTTTGCTTCTTTCTTACTGCTTTTCCAAAGCAAATCTCCTATAACTTCATTTTTTATTGCTTTCAATAGGAAAAACAAACAAACAAAAAACCCAAACCAAAACAAAAACCAAACCAAACCAAAACAAAAAAACAACAACAAAAAACCCAACAAAAACCCCCTGGTTCCATAATAAACTCAATGTCTAACTTTGCAGGAATGTTATACACACAGCCCTGCTGGGATTGAAGCATCAGCCATTTGCTGGATACTCGTGTTTGTACATCCTCTTAGTTTAATTCATTTTCCTCAATGAGAAGGAAAACACACTTCTTGAAAACATACTTGCATGAAAACTAGTGGGAAAAAATCTAGATTAAATATCAAGAAAGATGTAAAACTAGTTGGAAAACAGAGTGTGGGCTGCTTTTTTTTAAAAAAAGTCAATATTTCATTGTCATATTTGGAGGATTAAATAACGTTCAAACAAGGTTTGTCACAAATCTGGCACAGACTAGGCAAAGGCAGTGGTCCAAAGCTATTATGAAAGCCATAGCTGGCATTTAACATCATGCATCACCTAAGAAAATGAGAAACCTCACAGCACACTTTGGTCTAATCATGATACATTTGACAGCTGGATGCCAGAGCGTTTTTTGCCGGTTGCTCTATGGCACGATGCAGAATCCAAACAGCAGAGTGACCCTGCCCAGGTCAGGCCTGGGGACTCAGCCTCGATGCTGTGGGGTGAACCAGGCTGTGGCCACCTGTCTGTGCCAGGATCTGCTGAGCTGTATGAGACTGCACACCAGGCCAAACTTACCCTTTGCCATTTTGAGCATTTTGTGCACAATGAAAAGTTAACTTCTCAGTGCTGGGTGCTCCTACAGATCTCACTGTGCCTTGGCAGTGCTCACACCTCCCATACTGCCCCAGCAGCCTGAATGGAAAACCTAGCACAGAACTGAGCTTCCAGACCACATCACAGCCAGTCCTTAGCAGGGGCAGAATAAAAGCAGTTCTGGAGTAACTGGTTGCAGTCGGGGACAGGGGAGCAGCTCACAATGCAGTGAACAATCTCTACATTTTCAAATCTAAATATCCATATCATTATGACATCTAATAAAGAAGGGAAACCAAGAGTAATTTATCTGAAGTGTTAAAGCCTTTTGAGTAAACTAATTCTCCAGCCTGTCAAGCACAAGTCCATGTAGCCAAGATTCACTACTCTTTTAGTACCCAAACTAAGATAAATGATCATCTTGAACTCAAGTCATCTATACCATTTCCCACAGGAAGACAGGGTTTGAATCCAAATTGATTCTGAAAACCCCTGAGGTATGGTCAGAAATCAAATAGATGCCAGTAAAAAACACTTAAGAGAAAAATGTCAAACGCAAAAGTCCCCAACAAACAAGCCTAACCTGTGGCCCTCATGAAGAATGACCTGCCAGACAGTGCAGGCTGTGCAGAAACGGACCCACAGTCTTTAGAGATCCAGCAAACATTTGGATGTTTGGTATTGTCTGCCCACAACAAAAGTGAAGGCAAATGCCATCCTGGGACACACACACCTGCAAGTGTGTTTCATGTAGAACATGGAAGAAATTATTGTGCTCTAATCGGCACCGGTGCGTTCTCTGCGTAGTTTGGTGTCCAGTTCTCAGCATCATGGGTTAAGGAAAATGGATGGTCAAGGTCCAAAGATTCTCATATGAAAGCCCAAAAGTTTAGAAGATGCAATCCAAGACAAAAGGCTGATGAATTGGGCATTTTTTTTTTTGTGTGTGTGTGTGTGTGGAAATGGGAAGGTGAGGAAAACTTAAAATTTAGCTGTCTGGCAGAAGTGCGATGTGAAGTCTTCCACTCTGCTTTTGTTTGGTAAGGTTTGGTACAGCAGGACTGTGCAAATTTAGATCACCTCTTAGAACATTTTCAGACCTTTTATCTGTCTGAGCCAGAGCTTCCTCAGATCAAAGTCCTGCAAGACTTGCCTCAGGATCCAGTTTTGTGGCCAGCATTCTTCACAACCAACTGCTTTTGAACATACCCAGTTGTCCAGGATATTGGTTTAGCCCTGAAATGCTGCAATGAAGCTGAGACAAGCTCTGGGACACGATGGTTCTTAGTCACAGCACCAGTCTGAGGAGTGACTGTGGCCCTTGGAGACACCGCCTGGACACACAGTGTTGGAGGTATTTCCAAAGTGGGCATCTTCAGTATGCACCTGCCAGGGCTGCTGGAAATGACGCAGGACCTACAGAAGACCTACATCTTTCTGGACCAGCAGCTGAACTCAGGTGTCACCTCCTAGGGGAAAATGGCCAAAAGCCTGTGGCCAAGCACCTGAACTGAGTGTGCTGTGAAGCAGAGGAAGAAGAATTGGAACAGCAGTGTTTATTAAAGCACATATTACAGGAGCACCCAGTGCATGGATGAAGAATTACACCATGCTGCGGTGACAGTGCTGTGCAGGGTCTGGGGTTTCTGTCTGTCCTACAACAGAGACTTCCAAACTGAAGCCTGGGGCATCCACAAGGCCACCTTGTTGAAGGACCAAGAGCAATGTAGTGCCCAGCAGGGCTGGCAGCAGGGTGCACAAAAGAAAGCCAAAGAAGGCAGCAGAACAAGGTGAATGGCTGGGGTAGGGGCTATTTCACCCCCATGTTACTGCAGAAACTTGCCCCTGCAGGCACTGCCCCCTGTCCCCTGCTGGAGCTGTCACCACCAAACCCACAGCTCACCCAGGGTGTGGAGCTGGCACAGACCTGCATCGACCCCAGATCCTGTTTCTGGGCTGTGCTGACCAAGAGTGCAATCATGCACACTTCCTTCCACATTTATGCAAAAAGCATCCACCCCACACGTATTTCCACTGTATTTGAGGCCTTGTGAAATCTTGGCAGAAGTGGATGGATTTTGCCCAGAATACACAATTTAGTGCTAATTATCTCTTCCTGCTGGGCTTTAGAGCACAGAGCTTTCAGTTCAAGAACAACAGCTACAAGAGCTAATGGATTGCTCTGTTACCAGGAAGCAAACCCTTTGCAGAGCGTGGAGGATCTTGCCCTGCTGCAGGTCCCAGGGAAACTCTGCAACAATAGGAGGATGGAATTCATTAACTCCTCAGGGAAGGAGAGCACATCACCAGCATCGTAATTGCCTTTCGCTGGTGCTGCTGGGGAGAACACCCCAACACAAAAGAGCATCTCACCCCTCCCAAGGCATAGCAAATCATGTTGTAAATATAAAAAAAAGAAAATGCCCCTTGTTGGGTGAGAGGCTGCAGAAGAGAAAAGGATGGAAAAACTGTTGCTGTGATTCGTTCCCTTCCATGTCACATACAGTAGAAGTCCATATTTTCTGTGATTGTACAGGATATGGATTAAATTGTTTCTTTCCAAACCCCACTTCCCACATGCTCTTAAATCACATCTAGGATGGCCTGTGGGCCTCTCTGATTGGGCTCCACTGGCAAACCTCTTTTGATGACACTCCCTGAGCCAAGGAAGAGACTTGTTCTACTCTGCTGACAATTAAGTTGCAAGGAATGAATTAACAGCATTTAGGAGTCACATTGGGAGCCAATAATAATTTAATTCTCCTGCACTGGCAGTTAACCACCCAGCAGTAACCATCCCAGAGCTGCTCTCCACACAGCTAATTTCAGAGCTTTACAGACCTACATCTGGTGATCATTTGATTCCAACGTTGACATGTAGCCTGAAGGAGAGTCCAAAGTACCTCCTAGCATAGTGAACATTTTGGCTGGTGGTGACCACGTCTTAGCTTTCCCTTCAAAGGCAGTCTTTTTGGTGTGGATACTCACCTTCTCAAATATCCTTACAAGTGTAAGAAATAAAATACTGAAATATAGAGCAGATGCTTCAGTACCTTGGACTAGGTCCATTATTGACACAGGACCAACATTACACCCTTCTCAAAGACACTTGCTCATATGGTGCACAGATGTAGGCTGCTGGCAGTGATCTCTAAAGCAAATGTGGGCAACTTCCAGGTTTTCAGGTACCCTTTGTCTCCATTCCTTGTGCAAGATTCTGGACATTTTATTCTCATTTGGGTCTTTGTAGTTCTCAGTCTAAAATATCCTTATTATTGCTGTATTTTTGTTCCCTCTTGGAAACAGGGTGAGGGAAACACAGCTGGATGAATGGAACAACACCCAGCACTGGAGGTGAGGAGTGGTGGCATTGCCACAGGTCACGAAGATAATCCTGTGACCTGCCTGCCCAACACACAGGTTTTACTGGCAGCTCTTCCAGAGAGCACACTACTACCAGTGGGAAAGGTTTTCACAGCTTGGAATCATGATTACCACCACCAAAAAGTAAAAGGCTGTGAGAGTAAAAGGAGTGAGAATAATTCTTCGTGAGTGAGCTGAGGAAACATCTGCACAAAGCCTGACACCCCTTTGATGAGACAGTTGTAAGCATCCTCCAACATGTCCAGACAGAGTTTCCTGTCTCAAGAACAAGTTGTCCAGCACTAGTTCACTGGGAAACACCAGAAGAAAAAAGTGAAACACCAAATTGATTCCAAGGAAGATTTTCTTCCGTGCAATGAAGGTAAATAATTTTGCTGCTTTATGACTGGTGGTTTTACTGTGAGGTATTGCACAACAGGCTTAAATAATGTCCAAGTATGACTGCATCCAGTTTTATCTGGCTGTAATGTTTTCCTTAGCTCATTGTGTCTCAGAAAAGGTTGGTTATGAAGAACAAAAGCCTTTTAGGTCTGCAGTCTACATGCACGTGAACCCTTCTCACCTAACTGTGGTAACAAGCATGTGGAATACATATTGAATTCATTCTCCATAGTGTTTTGTCTCGTAACATTTGGAATTTAAGTAAGCTTTGTACTTTAACAAATAAATATTGAGCTAATTGCATTAACAAACACAAAGCAAAAGGCAGAAAATACCCTTCCTATCCTGTATGTGGACAGCCTCAGTTTCCAGCATGAACTGGAGGATTACCATGGGCAGGGACCACAGGGTTAATCAGAGAAACTGGACACCCTGTCCATCAGGAACCCCAGTGTGGGCTGCAGAGGCCCATGTCTCCTATCTCTCTGCCTGGTTGGCCTGCCCCTTCTTCCACATTCTTAGCAGTGTTTGCCATGCTCCTTTTCTGTCCAGGTGGTCTCTACCTTAGTACCATCCCAAGAGACAGGAGAGACTTGACCTCCACAAACCTGCTGCCTGCCTAATCCAGTGGAAAAAAAAGACCATGTCAAACCCATGTTTGAAAGAAAAGCATTGATTTGCCTCTTTCCACATAATACACATAATAATGAGTGCTCCACCTTCTCACAGGACAAGATGCTTATCCTCTCTCCTGTACTTTAAAAAAAAACCAAACAAATAAAAAACAGTTGACAAACAGTTAACAAATCTGAGATGCAAGTCTCCACACGAAAAATAGAACTTTTGCAAAAAATGATAAGCAGCTTGAAGCAGATCGTACTGGGACAGAGTCAGGCAGGGCTGTCAGACTTTAAGCAGCAAGCAGGCCCAGAGAAGTCCTCCTGCCTTCTTTTGAGCAGTGTCTTCAGGCCCAATGCCCCGGGGGAGCTACAACCATGGGAGAGCCACGTCATGCATGTAGGATTTCATGTGTTGCACCAAAAGTGCAGGAAAGCCATGGTCTGCCCTCCCTTCAGGCGAGGCTTGGGATCTGAGCATAAGTACAGGACGGCCCCTACTGCAGAGAGCATCTGGAACTGAGCACCAGGCGACCTCCACACCACGGGCAGTGCTCCAACCCCACCCACACGGCAGCAGCTTCGCTCTCCTAGAGCCCCCATGCTTCACGAGCTGAGCATTACTGAAATTGGATCCCACAGCATGCCTGTGGATAATGACTTACACTTACCTTTCCTCTAAAGACAGGGAAACCGGACCAAAGACAAAGGGGTTTTTTTATCCTGCTGTAGAAATGGTTCAATCGCTTCCATCCCGAATGCAATGTTTGGGATCCAGGACTCTTGCTTGGCACCTCATGTGTTCATGCACAGGTGGAAAAAGCAGGCACCTGGCTGTTTCCCCTGGCAGCTCTGCCTGTTGGCTTTGACAGAAAGAGACCAAGACCCACTCAGATGCCCACAAATATAGTTTTTATTTCAGTAGGGCAGCACACTGCTCACCTAGGGGGAGGGAAAACAAGGTTGATCTTTGGGTATTTTTGGAAGTTTTTCTGACCATCTGCTGGATAGCTGTAAAAAAACTTCCATGGGGTCAGGTCTGAAAACACTGCAGAGCCTTACTCTTAGCTGGAAAGAGTTCATATTGAGACTGGATGAAAACCAGCAAAGCAGTGGACATGGATGCACTTCTTTTTTGTTGTCACAGTTAATGGAAACAGCCAGTCTATGTGTATGCTAATGTGATGTAGACAGCAGAAGCCAGGTCTAATGAGGTGCCTCAGCCCCTCCATCAGGCACGCAGAGGTCCCTGTGCCCAGGTGATCTGGGTCTCCTCAGTGCCAGTGGGTCAGTGTGTGCTTCCTGCCCACAGTTACAAGGTGAGGGACGCCTTGTTTTAGAGAGATCCCAAAACCTCCTAATGAGCCTGATCTGCAGGCTGCTCTGAGGTCATCTCAGCATACTCCAAAACTTGGGTGGCAGAGGTTACTATTCCTTGTGCAGCAGCTTAGAGCGAGAGCACTCGGCAAAGACATCATTCTGTGCTCAGGCTGGTGCTTCTCATGCCCTACCCCACCTGAATGTGGTGGCTGAACGTGCATGGACTGGTCCTTGGGACACAGCAACAGCACAGGGACATCTCCTCTGCCAAGGGACTGCTCCTCCCACAGGATCAGACACAAGTTCCCTCTGGTGCCTATGCTTGTTTGCTTGGCTTGTGTCCTCTCTCCTGCTTCTCCATTCTCACAGGTTCTGAAACACTGTCTAAAGAGGAAAACATCCTCAATAAAAGGAAAGGGTGTGCACCAGTGCTGCTCTGAAACACTTTGTGTCTGCTAAGTTATGGTGATCAACTACTGAGGTGACAATTAAATAGGATGAGGTGAATTAAATAGGATGTTGGATTCCTTCTCATGTGAATGATTTCACTTTTTGCACATAGGCAGGCATGGGGCTTGAAGGAGTGCAGTGAGCCCTGTCCAGCACAGTTCTGGAAAAACACAGATTCTCAGGGAGAAATCCATCTTTTGGAGCACACATAGACAGAAGGACCTGAGTGCATCCCTGATCCAAGGCAATGCCAGGCGCCTAATTTTCCCTTTGCACTCTGTAGCTTCCCAACAGAGATCCTTGGACTTTATTACAGGGTCAGGCCCTCAAGTCTTTTCTTATGTCTAGCTTCCAGTCTCAGTGTGATGACGTCCAGCTGCCAGTTCCTCATTCATAAGGGAAGGAAAATCCAACCCATTCAGATTTTGAATCTGCTAAATGACTAATGGAGCGAATTGTGCCCTGTGCTCTTGTGGCAGCTTGAAAGCGAGAAAGAGGGGTTGACACAATAGGGCAAAGGACATTTTCTACCTCTGACAATAACTCAGCAGCCCACTTTTGCCTTTGCAGAGACGTGCTGCCAGCAGCCCACTCTTACCAGGGGTCCTGCTCACCTTTGTAATTTACTTCAGTTTTTGGCCTCCAGTCCAATCTTAAGCAACACTGTTCTTGGCTTCACTCTGGTACCTATCAGAACATACAGAAACCCTGTGATGAGTAAAGCAAACACAGAAAAGTAGAATACCTGTAATCCAGAGTCTACTTTGTAGTTTTAGCAAAAGCAGCAGCATGCAAAGCACAGACATAGGAGTGGGAGAGTGGGGAAGAACTATTTTAAGTCAAACAGCACAGGAAGAAGTTCTTAGCTCAAAACAAAAATGATCGGCTTGCATCACAAAATAAATGAAGTTTTTAGCAGTAGCTGGAAGTCACACATACAGGGAACAAAGGAGTTCATATACACGACACTGCTTACTTACATTTCAGAGTAACCAATGTCACTGCAGGAAAAAGAGCAGAGCAAACCCAGTAGTCTGGGTTTAATTATGAGCTATTACTGCTGCCGACAACAATGAGAGGGTCTTTCCTAAATTGTTTCTCAACACTGATACTGGGATATGTGTCTTGGACTAATAAACTGTACAGGTCGTTTCTTTTTGGGAAAACCAGCTTTAAATAAAAGTGAAGAACACTTCAGAACATGTTCAGCGCCTGCTTTGCACTAGTCTAAAAGGAGAAAATCCACCCCCCAACATTCCTTTCTCTTGCTTTGGTGTTACTTGGGGAACTGATTCAGCTGAAAAATAATCCAGGAAAAATGGCTGGTTAGTTGTTAACTTGTTAAGGGTCAGTCCTGATGGGGCTGTACTGGGGGAGGGCAGAGGATGAGAGGGTGCTGGATTCTCCCTTCCAGCAGCAGCAACACTTACTAACTGCAATGGCTGCTGAATTGCAAACTCAGCATTTGGAAATATAGTTCTCAGGAGGTTTAAACGTCTGCTTCTGACATTGCCAGAAGTGCACCAGCATCAGCATGCTGATTAAGCCATTTGAGCCCACAGACCATCTCTTCCTTCACCTGTATTTCTTGGGGAGAATGGCAAGAAAGGTTTTAACCCACCTAAAACATCTGGACTGAACTGCACACTGGTGTGAGAATAACAAGATAATTCATGATTATTTCCATGTTACAGCACTCATGAAGGACATATGAAACTTGCACTCACTTTTTCCATTGAAATGAGGAGGTTTCAAGGCAGCACACTCTATTCTGGCCCTCCTAGAAGACAAAGACTCCATTGTTGGGTTAGCTCTACTTTGCATGACAGAATCCTGTATTTGTTTGGCTGGAGAATGAACAAATAAACATGATTCTTAGCCTGTGATGGAGATGAAGGTATCAATCCTGTTGGCAGTGTCCCATATGGATAATGGCCAGACACCATAGTTAGCACCATAATTCAAGTCTCCTGTTTAAAGGCAGTGCAATAGTAAATCACTAATTAGACATTCATACTTGCACTTTTGTGTTTGTTTCTTTTATCTTTTGTCCTCTCAAATAACAGCATTTACAAGAGGGTGACTGAACTAATGAAACCAACTCTCACCTTTCCTACCTCTCTTGGCTGGACAAGCAGTGGCACATGCTGGGCGCAGTTCAGAACTGTACTGTAAGGGATGCAGTAACAGCTGCCTTTGCCTAGCAAGGACATTAGTTTGGTCCTCTGCCTTAGGAAGCCAAGTTTCAGAAGTCAGGCAAGGATTTCACATCTTTGACACATCACCTTCCCTGCCAAAATTGGCCAGGCATAATCATCGGGTCAAAATGTAAGATGAGAGAAGGTCATGCAGCACAAGTTCACAAATACCACTGCTTGGGAGACCAAGGCCAAAAACCAAGGTAGGTGGTCACAAGATATTTATAGCAAGGGAATGGTATTTCACAGGGTTATTTAATTTATTTCTGCCTTTTTTTTTTTTTTTTCGGCTGAGAAATATATAATTATCCTAAATTTAGAGCACCTCAGAGATTATGCAGCAGCATTCTTCCACTCCTTGTCACCACTGGACATTCAACAGAGCATCTCCGTGAGCTGCATTACACTAATGGTAACATGCACCTTTTGGGGTAGCAAAGACTGCTTTCCTCAAGGAAAATTGGGTATCAACATGCACTCAGAAAACTCCACGTCAGGAAACAATGTTTCTACATACCTAAGGAGAAAGATGGGCAAAATGCATTTCAGAAACTACAGGAGAGAGCTCATGTAGAGGGATTATAGGAAAGGCTAATTTGTGAACTACATGGGTATTAACCATGAGAAATCCCAGAGGAATTTAAAATTTGTGCTTAGGAGGAAGTCTATGACTAGACCATGGTGCAGTGGTCTGTTTGAGGCAGTTCTACTGCAACAATGAAGCCAGGCTGCCTTCTGTTCTAGTGTTTTCAAGTGCTGGCTCTTCCAGCACTAGAGACAGTCACTGGAACATGGCCACTGCATGAGGACCTTGTTTACCCACAGCACTGATGAGGGATGCACAAGTGTTTGGGTGGATTTGGTCTATGAGGGAAAACTGACCGAAGTGGGTAGCAGGAGGAGCAGAAGATGGACTTGAATAGAAGTTTTAAAAATATAATTTAAAAACCAAGGAACACAAATGGTCTTCAGCCATTGACCAGATGGTTCTTGTGATGAAATGTATGCATCATTTTTTACATCAAATTTTCCAGCTATTTTCAATTAGTTTTATATGCAGTGAGCTGAACAGATTCAGATTTCAGTGATCCAAATGTATTTCTATTATCAGAGAGTAAGCAATGCAGTATGTTGGGGGTTAGGTAGTACTATCTCTAAACATAAATGGTGAAGCAATAAGGACTAGATTAAATAAGAAACTACAGTAAAGTAGAAATTCAGTTTTTCCTAAATGTTGAAAAATCAGAATACTTTAATAGCAAAGGAGAAAAAGCAGATCCTACAATGGTTTTACTGACATAAGTAATGATGAGATGAGTAATTTCTGTAAAGAAGGATGGAACAATTTGTATTTTTAAACATACATGCAACTTGCTGCACTGAGGTGTTTTTTTCCTCTCCACTCCTCTCCCCTGAGGATTGTAGGCAGAGCCTCTACTGGGGAGTCAAAACACATGTCCCTAACAGGTGACCTTCACAAAAAACCTACAAGGAACAAGATGATGTACTGGGCCAGCAGGAGCAATAGGGAATCAGCAAAGCTTTTATTCTTTCCCCTCCATAAGAGCCACTGGCAGAACCTGAGCTCCTTCCAGATAGATCCTCACCCCTTCTCGTGCAGCAGCAATCCCAGCATCAGCCTGTGCAGGGAGCAACAAGGCACAAATAGCACTGGTTTCTGGGAACATTTCTAGAGGTGAATTGCTGGTGGCAACCAATCACCTAGCCAGAAATCCCACCAGCCCTTTGTTTTGGCATCTGCTGACCCCACATATGACACTTTATGTGTATACAAAGTTTGAGACTGTTGGTTGGACTGAATTGGCCTCTGACCACAGTGTAAGAGGGTAAGTTTGTCAAGTGGTGCAGCTGCTAATGGCTGAGCTCCCCTGGGCTGCTGAAAATCACAGAAATGCTCCATTTGCCACTGTCCTTCAGAAAAAAACTGCATGCCAAAGACAGAAGGCTTTCCCGTTAGTCCTCAGTTCTGTTCCCAACTGTCTGTTCAAGTTATGTTACCATTCACCAGTTATTTCTTTTTATATTTCTTTTTCTTCTAAGACAGGAAAACTCACCTCAATCACAGTTGGAAAAGATACAGAAATGGTGATAACATTCATCACAAATGCAAATAGTAGAATTCCTTGTTCCTTGGTTTATAGAGTGCATCTCCCTAAGCTTCGGGACACAACAGATTGTCTGGGAGACCAGAATATCAATAAGAAGCCTGATTAAAAAGATAAAAGGAGGATTTTAAAGATAATACCATGTTTTGGGGAACATGAGTCACTACTCTCAAGAATTTTCAATTTACAGACTGAGGGGCGGCTTTTCTCTGGGCTTGGCGATGTAAGCCAGTAGCTCCTCCAAAGCATGACTGCTGGCTTGTGCCTGAGGCATTCTTTGGAGCTGTCTAAATCAGGGAGGAAAAACTGACTTGAGGTCAGCTTAGCCAGCTTGCCTTGACGGAAGCCCCTCTTTTCTCTGCAACCCCAGCTGAGATCATTTGCCCTGGTCACCGTTTAACTGTGGCCACTGCAAACACTGCCCAGCCAGTGGGGCAGCAGCTCACAAAAAAGTGCTGCCAGCAGGACAACTCGCTCCAACTTCCAGAAGGGTCAAACCTTGCTCCCCCTCACTCCAGCAAGGGACTTGTGCCTTTTCTGATGACAAGGACTCAAACAGAGTCGGTATAAGTCTTAGCTCAGCTCCTGGTTTGGAGAGGACCCGTGACAGCAGTATGCTCAGCCAGGACAAAAGAAGTTGAGAACTACTGTCCACAGAGATGTTGTCCCACTATCAGATTCATTTGATTTGAGAAGGGAGTAGGATTTCAAGTACCCTTTTTGTGTACAGGAACTTTCAAACCTGTTGGGAGCCCTTGTTCCTTTCAGGATTTCACGATTTTCCAACTAACTCACTTTTTGAACAATTTGTTTCAGCAGATTTTATTTTTGCATACTGAAAGAGAAAAATGCTCCATTTTTCAATAGCTTACCTGTCATTAAAAATGTAGAAAGCTTCACAGAATTCAAGAGATCTGATGATACTCATGCAGAATTTGGCCTAAAGAGAGAGCTGTTGAAGGGTAAGAGATGGGACGAGGACCCAGTCATCCCAAGTGCTGTCAGACTGGTGGTCTTTCTTTGGGCCCAAAGCTAATACTGAGCAGGATTTCCAGGCAGAAGAACAGAAGCTTGGCAGGAATGACACAAAGTTAGTGTAGGCAGGTTTCAGGGGTTTTTTTGCATTTAATAATTTATCCCCTTCATTCCTGAATTAACACAAAATGTAAATCTTGTGATCATTACACAAACCCTAGTTTACATGACAAACAAAACCCAAGGATAGCCCCCAATACAGAAATGTCAAAATCTAAAAGTAGAATCAGAATAGAAGACTTGAGGTTTACTAGAAAACCAAAGGAAAGACCAAAATGGCATTCTCAAATATATATTCTAAAGATTACTTGCCACTTTTCTCATAATTTTTAAAGATCTTTTGGAAGATCTGCCAGTGTAGAGGTAAGGCCTTGGAGAACTTTACCTAATCGTAGGTTAATACTACAAGACTTTCATATTTGGCAAGCTACTAGGACAAACTGCCACAAAAGTGCTCCTTTCATCAGCACATCTCATATTTAGTCTCAACTATCAATTTATTCTTTAATTACAGTTTTTAAAAAAGCAGATTACTTTCTGTTAAGCAATGAATATATAACAATATATTGTTTCCCCTAGAGACAATATACATGTGTATGAAAAGCATGACACACACAATTAAGGTGACTGTGTGACAGATTAGTAACCAGAGGCCATAAAAGAGCAGAGGGATAAAACAAAAGTAGTAAATATTTGGTCACTTTTGAGAGCTAATTTGGTCATCACATTCTTTTGTGGGGTGTTTGTTTGTTTGTTTGTTTGTTTGTTTAGGGGTTTTTTTTTGGTGATAATCAGACTGTGCAAATGTCATAACAACTGTTGAAGAATAAATATGAACAATAAATGACAAAGTAAAGACTTGAAAGATACTCCAATATTGAATTTCTGCTATGAAATTTAGAGGTTATTGTAACAGCAATAATCAAGCAGCTTAAACAAGCTATTCTGCCAAGGAAAGAGAGAGAAAAAAGTACTTCTTAAAGCACCAGACTGTGAACCACAAAACACACATCAAAACCTCTATCCAAGCAAAGAATTGTGTGCAGACTTATACGTTAGTAGTAAATAATTAGAAAGAGCACACTTTCAAGAAATGCTCAGCACAGTGCACATTAAGCTTTTTCTCTCTCTTCCTCCATCATCTGTCTTCACTACAGCCTCCAGGACCAAAATGGACTTTTCTCATCCTCACACCATTTCCTTCACCTCTAATGGTCTTCTGTACCCTAAGAAGTACTTTCATTTCCTTGTTATAGACTTCTATGTTGGTTTGGAGTGTCATGTCCTGATCTTTCATTGCTTTGATGATAAAAGCCTCCGAGTAGCATTTCGCTGTGGCAAAACCTGTAGTGTGATATTTTCTATCTTGGAAATAGCTTTGCTTTCAAATTGCCACTCAGTCTGATGGCCACCACCACCCCAGGTACACTTTGCCAGCACAAACATGAGTAAAGTGCTGCTTGTACAGACACTGACTCCGGGTTTCCCATTAATAATTGCATTAGAATAATTTCACTCAAGAGTGTGAGTACAACACTGGTTGCCAGTTGAAGCAATTTTTACTCCGTCTGAACAATTGTGACTTTTAGGGTAAATATGTTATGTTCTGGGTTGATATGCCATACTGCATTATTCTACTAAAATTTAAGGTATTTACTGAAACACATTGCAACTCTGAGATTAGCCAAAGTTAACAAAACTTTTTCAATTATTTTTCTAGCATCCATTAATCTATTTGGAATTCAATACAATATGTAAAAAACCCTTCTGAGCTCAACATACAGCATTGCTGAATGCTGCTGTGCTATTGATTACACATGTGGATAGGTTTCTCCAGAAAAACAGCAAGTAGACAGCAATGTGGCTATGGAGAATTTGGGAATGCCACCAAAATCACCACTGGGAAGCCTTATGAGTATTACTGAAAGAGAAGGAGCAGTTATTCCTTCTCAATGTATTCTCTATTTTCTCCCCTCGAGTTTTCTCTGTAGCCTTAAGTCCCTCTCTCTTCTCCTATTAGCTCAGGACCTCAAAAGGGTATGTGCCATCCCAGGGCCGAAACTTAGTATTTACTTCTGTAACAATCTTCCTATAGTTATTCTGTAATATGTTTCCTATTCTCACATTACTTGATAAAAGAGGACCTACAACTGTCACAATTTTGCAACTAGAACCGATTTTGAGGCAGTGATTTGTTATATTCTGGAGACAGGTCAGTGCCAGAAGCAAAACCAGCACCCCAGAAGCAAAACCAGCACCCCAGGCACAGCAGGGCTCTGTCCCATGCAGAATTCCAAGGACACTTTTCTATCTGTCAGCCTGCTCCCTGACTGCTGAGCCAAGATGAGCCATGCATGGTGAGCCTGAGGAAGAAGCAGGTGCAGACATCAGCTTGGGCACACAGGGCAGCTGATGGACTTTTCATCTTGTGACTGAAGAACAGGTCATAGCACAGTGGAATTTCACTAAAACTACGCATCTTATGCTCACTGCTCTTTCCCAACTTCCACTTATCTCTAAAAGACAGAACCAAAGGCTTTACGCTTTTGCTCCCCCCTCTTTTGTTGTTGTTGTTGTTGTTGTTGTTGCTGAATGTGTGAAACTTATTGTCCTTGAAACTCCTTTGCCATTAGTTTAGAGAGAGGTCACAAAACCACAAAACCCCACATGGCCACAGCTGGGCTGCTGCTGCTCCCCTGGGGCTTGGACTCCATCACAGCTGCCCAGGCAGCTTCAAACACACAGAGCTTCCTCACTGCTGGAATCTCACTGCTGGGGCTGGGAATGGTGCCCACGTCCTCTAAGCACCTCTGGCTTCCACACGAGTTTGCTCAACTAAATGAAAACACACCACAGTTTCTGCGTTTTCCAAACAGATAACAGATGATGTTACAAAGTCACAAACACCAAAAACATCACTGAGCTTAACAGATGGAAAAGTCTATGCACCAATCCATTTGGAAGATAAAAATGTTAATAACGTAGTATAAGTAAAGAATATAAATTTTCTCCCCCAAAACAATGACATTTCCTGAGTAAAAGTTGCTTGGACTTTACTTTCTATCCAAGTTACTAGCGTTCTACATTCAGCTGTCACATGAGTGGGTTTATTAAAATCCTCTGTTCTAATACTGAAGACGACAGAACTTTCCCATTTCAACAAATGTCCGACTGGGTTTATTACCACAGACATCTCTGGGTATGAAAAATACAGATAATCTTAAAATAGTTTCAAGAAGGTGTGTTTCATTACCTAAAAGAGACCAGAAACAGTTTTACCTGTGAGAAATTCTGAACCACCTGATTAATTCTGTTATGATAATAATGACAAGGCAATATTATTAATGCAACATAAATAGTTGTTTTTTCCAAAACACCTTTCTCGTATTTAGCTCAGTGGTATTATGAAGGTAGAAGTTTACTTAAAAGTGCAGTATTCATACACTGTACAGCAAAATGCACAAGAAGTACAATGATTAATATATGGGAGAAATACTTTGTATGTATTAATGTTGAGAAAATAAGATTGAGAAATACCCAAAACTTAAGTATGTGAATATAAAGTAACTTAAATATGTTTGTGAACCCCCCGCCCCCCATATTAACAACTGAAATCCCATTTTAGGGATCATTAAAGAACAGAACTTTGCTTAAAGAACAGTCTGCAAACTTTGCGTGACCTGCAAAACCTTGTAAACATGCATATAGAATAAAATTTTCAAGCCTTTATACTTACATTACTGAAATCAATGTTGGTATTGTATCTTTGGAAAGTTCAACAGCAATATATATGTCAGCCTCCCCATGGACAACTAAGTTATTGCTAAGTCCAGAAAACAGCTGTGGATTTATTTCATTTAAAAGCAATCTTATTGAAAAATAGCATTAAACAGTGTATTAGGTAAGTACAGCAAAATAAAAAGACCCAAAAGAACAACACACTTCAGTTTGAAAAGTCAGTTCTTCTGACAATGGTAAATCAATGAACTGATGTAGGAATCCCTGTGCCTGCACACAGTTCAAAGTAACCCTTCTTTCACTTCCATGCTCCTTATGTACCACTGAAACCCAGGATCGACACTAAGCAGGAGGTGTGTCTCAGTAACTTCTCATAGAAATAATTTAAATCAACTTTCTACATTACCAGAATAATGACAGTAAGTCAGACTTGTTGACGCATTTTATTGTGAGATGGGGAGTCTGGTAAAAAACTAGAAAATGACCATGATGTAACAAGGAACTTAAAAATGAAGTTTCAGATTTGTAACATACATACATGAATACAGGAACAAATTGGCACAAAAATGTTAAACATTGTTCCCAACACTGTTTTATAAGATTATTCTAATTTGGCTTACTAAGGAAATGAGAGTTTTATGGTTAGACTAATCTCTTAATAAAACCGCAGAGCATCATGCTATTAGTCACACAGTGAATTTCAAAATTTAAGAGCTTTATATTAAAAACTGGGTAAAGGTAAAATGAATTGATTGCAATTGTAAAATTAATACATTCCCATTTTAATTCTTCTGTTCTACAGTCCAAGGCAAGTATAAATGTTAACATAACACTGTTAAATCAAATCTCAATGCAAGAGAACCGATTGCATCTCTACTTTAAATCTTATCAACTTTCCAAATTTTCATACTAAAATATATTATTGTATTAATACAAACTACAGTATTATACACTACACTGTGTAATAAATAAAGAAATATAAAAATAAGACACATAAATATAAAAGTTTTCTAAAACTAAAAAGGTACATATGTCAGTAAGAAGGGTATTAATACTGCCAGGTTTGAAGACATACAGTACAAAATGTTGCACAGATCTATAAACTAAAAGAAATAAAATAATACTGATAGGTAAAAATCAGCTAACATTGTTAATAAATGGGGTCCATAATAACTAACATTTGAAAATACTTATGAGCCAGATAACATGTCATGTATGTGTCTGAAATTAAAGTAAACCAATAAAGCAATAAAGCAGATTAGAAAATTTCCCTTGTAATTATTGTAGAGAAATTCTGCAAGTCAGGTATTAACCCAAAATACCACCAAATAATTAAATAATGAAATATACCAGTGTTCTTACTTCTCTGATGGCTGAGTGTTTTTTCCCCATGAATAGTTTAGAAGTTTGATACAAATCAACAAATGCTAGTTATTGTAGGCCACACATTGGATAAAGGCTGCTTAGAGCCTTTGTAATACTGATAAATGGCACTTACAGCACATAGGTCTTGCATAAGGCCAAAGGAGATACAAAGCTTCATATCATATCCTTCATATTGTTACTACATACTCAAAACACAATTACAAACACTGTTTTTGACAACTTTCCTGTCCTTACCAGTATTAACACTGTTAGTCCCTGCAATCAGAACTCAACGACAATCTTCTCAACTACATTTTTAACCACGTGAGTAAGAAACTTCAGTTCTTCTATCATCTTCTTTCTTAAGGCTAACAATACACTTTAAATGATAATATGCTCTACTACAACATCTAATGTCATAAACTGCTACCTTCTAGGTTGAATTTACAAAGGTAGCCAAGCACTGTTTGCAACTGCATTACACGTCTCTGCAAAAGGGAATTTTGTAGTGCAGAAGTTCTCACATTGTAAAACATAAGAAAATACTGAAGTGGATTTAGGAAATGTTTTACCATAAAAAAAAAAATCATATAAATCTCTCCCAATTGTACAGTTTAAAAATTAATCAACTTAAGAATGAAAATTAATACTGATAAAACAAACAATGCCAGATGCTTGTCTAATAATCAGGTTTCCTACAACCTGTTAAATCTTTGCTTCCAGAGTCACTGTATTTTTCTAATCTGCTTCATGTTATAAACTTGTTCCTAACTTTGAAAACTGTGTGAAAAATTACTAAGTTTGAGGTTCAGGCACACCTGGATTTCTTTTTTTTTTTTTTCTTTTCATTTTTTTTATATATATATTTTTTTACACAGTAGTGAACAGAAATCACAGTATGCAGGCTACTGTGTTTCCATGAAAAGCATGTATAATATAGAAGGAACTTCATTACCAATTTTTTTTCTTCCTTTTAGAAAAAACCTAGCATGTAAGCTTTATTCGTTATTTTCTTCTGACACCTGCCCATTATTTTGTATAACTTCTGGTTCTGCATTGCTTGCTTGATTTATAGCTTCATCATTCTTGCTACCTTCAGTTTTCCCATCTTCCTCTTCTACTGCTGCTTCTTCCTCTGCATCCCCTACTTCTTGTAGTTCCCTACATTCTTTTTCTTCCTGAAGTCCCTCTATGTCTTTTTCTTCTTCCTCCTCTTCCTCTTTCTCACTGTATTCCTCCTCTTCCCTGGTGAGGCTCTCCCTCTCATCCGAGTCGATCTGCGAGGGCGACGCCCTGACTACCACGTGCTCGCTGCTCAGGATCTCCGGGCCCATCTCCTCGGGCTCAGCGCTGTCGCGCTCCTCCGTCTCCCGTTTGCAGTAGGAGTAGCGATGGTTCATGTGTTGAGAGTAAGAGCCCGAGTGTGAAAACCTCTTTCCACACTTGTCACATTGGTAGGGCTTTTCCCCAGAATGCAGTCGCATGTGTTCAATCAAATGGTGTTTGTGTTTAAATGCTTTTGTACAGATTCCACACTCGTGAGGTCTTTTACCTGTAAAAAAAAGCACAAACAGTTGGACATCTTGTAGGTGAAGTTTTAAAAATGTACACTGCTGTTTTCATTGTAAAATACTGTTGGTGAACGTATTAGCATCAATTAAATTTTATATAACAAGATGTTCTCCTCCATGCATTATCAGCCTGAGTTTCTCTCCTGAGCCCCAAGTACAAAGGTGCAAAGGTACATTGTCACAATCACCACAGTAATTTTTAAGGTTTTTTAGGAAAACTCATCATAGGAGGATAAAGAGATTCTCATATATGACTTCTAGCACAAAAAAGTGCATATATAAATTAGAAAAGGAGACATTTTTCTTGCATAAACTATTTTGAATTGAAAGCATTTTACCTTTTCTATATTACTGGCAATTTAAAATTAACTGAGCTTTTACGCTGGTTTTTGTGTACCAGCCATGACACAGGTAAATGGAAAATCATTCTAAAATCTAGGTTGAATGCTTTATGTACAAAACTTGCTGACTACACATGTATTGACATGAAAAAAATCTGTTTCACTTGGTGTGTTTCTGAGTCTGTTGTCTTGTTTTTACTCTCTTATATAAATGTATCAGGAGCCTAGCAGTGTTATTTTGATTTTAACATTTAAAGTTGTTACACAAAACAATTTTGCAGTCTTAGCTCAGACATAAAAGCCAAAGGCAGTAAGACATCAGGTTTTTGATCACACTACACAGATGACCAGCATATCCATGTCATCTCATGCTAAACAAGCAACAAGGAGGGTGTTGGTCTCTCTTCCCAAGAAACAAGTGACAGGACAAGAGGAAATGGCCTCAAGTTGCGCCAGGGGAAGTTTAGATTGGAAATTAGGAAAAGTTTCTTCCCCAAAAGAGTTGTCAAGCACTGGCACAGGCTGCTCAGGGAAGTGGTAGAGTCACCATCCCCAAAGGTTATTTAAAAGACAAACAGATGTGGCACTTTTGGGACATGGCTTACCAGTGGACTTGGCAGTGCTGGGTTAATGGTTGGAGTCAATGATCTTAAAGGTCTTTTCCAACCTAAATGATTCAATGATTTTGAACATTACATTGAACTTAAAACTGGTAGGGGAAGAACAATTGTTTTAGAAAAAGGAGTTAAAAGAGCCTCAAGACAGGATAGGTATGAAATTAGATACCCTTAATGAATACCACTTGAGAAACTTGATCAAGAGAAAAACTGACTTGTTATGCTTTTAATTTTATATGTGAGATGTCATTAAAATGATAATATGCAGAAATATAACCAAGAAAGTAGAGCAGCATGAAGGGAGCAGCCAAACTAAAGAGTTTATTTCATGGATATGGGGGAAGAGAAGGTAATAGAGCCAGCAAGAAAGGAATGTATAATACGAAACCCAATATATTGACACCAAACCAAGAAAAAAAAAGAATTTTTATTTTAAGACCTCACAGAAGAAATTAGAGAGCAAGAGGTATTAAAAAAATCCTAAAGATACCAGAACTGGAGCCAAAAGGAACAACTACGAGAAATTAAAAATCAAGGCCAAAAGGGTGTTCTTTAGTGGTTATATTCTATGTCTAATGAACGGCTGAAGCTGTTAACTTCAGGTCAGTATAAATGTGGCTCAGTTTGAAAATCCTTCATGCCAGATAGGCATGCTGCTTTTCATGTACAGTATCAAATACATAGACAATCCTTTTTTCCCCGTTTTTAAAAGACTTTTTAAAAATTTATAACCAGACAAGGTAAATTAGAAGCAATATATCCTCAGTATAGGCTGCAGTTCACAGATGATTATCCACAAGCCAGATGCAAAAACTCCTCTTTTTCTAATTAGGGTTTAGGTCGAACAAATTTAAAGAAAGAATTGCTGTTCTGTCAAACAAATATACAAAAACAGGGGTTTCTAAAGAAAGCTTAGCACAGGCCGCTAGGACTGCTACACTGTCCAAGAACAGAATTCCAGTTGAGATTATCAGTTACACGTTACCAAAGTAATAACGATTGGAAAAGTCTTTTCCTAGTACATACCTGTGTGTTCATACTTGTGTCTCAATAATGAGCTGCTCTTCTGGAATATTTTGTCACATAAATCACATGCATACATCCCGTTTTCTGTCTTTCTCATTTTTTTCTTTGGGGGTGTTGAATCAGAATCGTTTTGATCTTCTACATTGGATATTCCTTCTGAGCTAGTGTCTTGCCTTTCATCCTTCAGAAAAATTACAAAAAACCAATTAAGTCCAATAAAAGAAGTCACCCACGTAAACTGAAGCTGCTACTCTCATTCAATTTCATAAATAGCCAAACAAAATTGTTTACACTTCCACAGTCAAAAAAAAAAATCCTTTACTGCATTGTTCTGCTTTGCAGTCCCTGCCACCATCCAGATGCAGAATCCTCACTGGGACTGGTTTAATCGCATCCAAATCTGACTGTTGGCCAGGTCTAAGCCACGCTGGCATGCTGTATTTTAGGGCCCATAAAATAAATGCAATATTACTGACCTGTAGAGCACTCCAGTTAGTGGGAAGAGCAAATCTGCCACCTAACTACACTTTTCAGCTGATGCTGTTCATCTACCTTTTGTTGTCTCACAGATTTTATGAAGTTAAAATACTTTTAGCTGAAGTTTTCACAAAAAACTATGTAAGTCACCATTTGAATTTGCATATTTGACTACCCTCTTCCTCATGAAACTACCACATGTACTGCTTAACCCAAAATTTAGGGGACTTCAAGTAGTTTCATTAGTAAATATTTTCAAAAATATAATTGTTGTGAATTTCTAAGCATTTTAAGTGATAAAGTTTCCCTGCAAAATCACAGTATTTTCTACTGATATCAGCAGCATCACACATATTTTATCATATATTATCAAGTCTGAATATAAGAGTGTACATGTTAGCCTCAAACTTTTTATATAAGCAGCCTCGTAACTCTTCAAGGCTCCTCAGTCTCTGGCAATACAGAAGCTTGAATTAATTGCTGGACAGCCAATTTCTAAGATTTAAGTAGAAACACTGAGCCACTTTTCTGTTTTGCCCTGTCCCTACCTTAATGTGCACAGGTGATTCTCAGGAGGACTGACCCTGATTAGATTACATCTGGATGTACCCAGGGAGGAACAAGCCAGGATACGGGAATGGCAGATGAAGATAAATACCTCCCTGACTTTCAACTGAGAATATATCTGCATTTTCTTTAAAGTGCCATTATGGTGTAGGATGAATTCAGCTGCTCTGCAAATCAAGGAAGCAGAGCAGCATGAAAGGAGTAGCCAAAAGTTCCAAAGAGTTTCTTTTCTGAATACGGGGAAAAAGGAGATACAGAGCCAGCAAAAGACAGAAGTCATGGTTTTATTTTCCTTTTTGATCAGGAGCATTAGATAGTCTTTAAAATAGTGAGCACTAATGTCCTAGAAGATTAAATATGGAGAATAACTGAGTTGTCCATGCACAACAGTTTCTGTTAGTCTGGACTCACGCTGCCTGAGCTAACTAGCTTTGCAGAGGGCACAACAGTAATATCTATTACCCATTTACAATCAAGTAAAATAAGCCTGATAGCTTTTATTTATATTTTTATTTATTTAGCTTGATAGTTTTCTGTTAGTTCAGCACAGGTACAGATTGGGTACACCATACATACATCATGTAAGAATATGAGGACCGAAGTACCTGATTTCCATTGGCTTGGGTCTGTTTTGGTGGTGTCTCATGAACTGCAGGACTAACTGTGGTAGAGTATGTATAAGCCACCTGTGGAATCAAAATGGTTTGCTTATTGGCAGCGAGAGCTCTCAAGCAGGGAACACTGTTCTGGTCAGCAATGGCAACAATTGTAGGTAACTGGGCAGTGACTGTAGGTATAGCAATATTTATGGGATTGGCACTTGGTGGGATTACATTTACAATAGGATCAGAGTCTGTAACACTGTTGTCCTTTTGTGGTTCTTTTTTTGCACAAGTTAAGTTCAAAGGTTCTTCTTGGACAGAATAAACACTGTTCTGGTAAACACTAGTTATGGTAGATCTTTCCAACAGTTCTCCATGTTGCTTTGGTAGCGAAAGGTCAAGAGGTTCTATTTGTGGCTCTTCTTGTACACCCTCTGCTGTGTACGTGTAACCCTGTGAATTTCTTGATGAAGAAAGGTTTAGTGGTGATGCAGATGGCGTGCTACTGTGTGAACCATTCAGAGTTGAAGCCCCCGGTAAAGTCTGAGATTTTGCTGTACTGACAGGATTTTGTGAGTCATTTGTGCTGTTCTGGGGTTCTTCCACATTTGTAGTTGCTGCTTGATCATCATTGTCTGCAGGACTGCTTAATTTAACTTGTTCAGGAGAAGATGGTCCAGAAGATTGCACAGAAATTTGTCCAGCTTGCATTTTTTCAAACCACTTTTTTACCACATCCAGTGGTAGGTTTACGGAATCTGCTATTTTTGAAAGCTCTTCTGCGCTTGGTTGTGCATTTAATGCATAATACGCTTTTAGGAGCGATAGAAGGTTCTTTAAAGGTGGCTGAGCAGGAGACAAGCTGTTCTCCCCACTTTCTGATGGGACAGGGGACTCGGGTTTCTCAGCTTCTGTTCCACTGGGCTGGGGAAGCTGAGGAGGGCTTTTTGTTTCATAGTGCTTTAATTCTTGAAGTGCATTAAGATCTCCTGGACAGTCATCACAAAGAAGACAAGTGCTATCGTTGGTTTCTCCTTCAAAGTTCTTATCTTTCTCAGACTTCACTGTGAGATCTTCTGGTAATTTCTCATTTTTGCAACTATTTGCAGGAACAGAGTTTTCTTTTTTTAGATTTTGTGGAACAACCTGAAGCTGACTTGGCTGCTCCAAGCTGTAGTTGATGATAATTTTGGTTGTCCCATCTTGGTCAACCAAAGGAAGACTGATAGCTGAAATGAGGGAATGGCCAGCTTGTTGTATAGATGCATTGTTGATGGTTTCTTGTTCTTTGGACGCAAGATTAGCATGATTGTTTTCCAGTACTTGCCTTATTACATTACCATCCACTGCCACTTTTAGTACATTTTGAATGTCACTTAAATTGATGCTTATGGGAGACACCAGACCTACTGTTGGTAGAACAACAGCTTGCACCACACCCTGAGGAGAACTGGTTGCCTGCAATGGGCTACCACCACTAAAAACCCCATTCTGCAAAGGGGTTGAACAATTAATTCCTGAAGCAACCACTATGGGCTTGAATTCATAATCCACAGGTTCAGTTTTAATTTGGTTAAGAGGAAGCTGCTCTTGCAAGGGTTTATTTTCTATCTTTTGTCGTATCTGTGGTCTTGCTGGGCTACCTGGTGATGCAGAAAGGGAAGGGGAGGAGCACTGAGACATCTTAAGCCCTGACCGGGCTCGACCATTCACGGGCATCAAACCAATACACTTCTTACTGCTTATGTGTGAACTGTATGAACCAGAATGGGAAAAACGTTTCTTGCAGTTTGGGCACTCATATGGCTTCTCTCCTAAAGAAAAGAAAAAAAAGAAAAAAGAAAATAAAAAAGGCATATGCAACAGTTAACCAGGTTACAGAGTAACTTCATCAAACAATAATTACCAGAATAATTACATCATAATGACCTCTTAAAGAGTCCTAGGAAAAAAACCCATCTTATCTAGTGAATTGAAGAGTAAGAGTATAGCTCCGAGCCAAGGCTTCTTTAATAAGTTTGTGATCCACTAGTAAATACAGGATGAAGCCCACAGGATCATGTGTTTCAGCATTTCTTTATTGACAATTATAGATTTCACTGAACTCCGTTAAAGTAATACCACCAGTAACTTCTAACTTCTTATACAACATTTCTTATAACTTTTCTAATACCTTTTCTAATAAATTGTGTCCTGAGTGTACTTTAATATGACTAATCTCGAATGATGACAATTACAGCCACAGGAGGAATACACAATTCTTATGTCCTGATTATTATCCGTTAAAATTCTCTAGCAAGGCTTGTAACACACTGAATGATCTGAAAACATTGAAGAAAAAACAGACAAGTAAAAAGGACCAGAAAGACATCCCCATTTCTTCTGTGACAAGTCAAGTTTTCCTTAACTGTAATAGATTAAGTTGCAACTGTAAATCCTCGAGTATTTCTACATATTCCCTGCACACAGCTGAAGGCTGCCGTCAGTGCTTGCAGTATTCCAGAAAGAAAAAAAAACAAGGAAAACACTAGTATTTTAAACTTAGACTTACAAGACTGCTATTACATCAGTTATAAAGAGCAGAAATGGCAACATTAGTACTCAGTTCAATGCTTGATTTATTTACCACTGTGGATTCGTAGGTGCTCCTTTAGGTGATGTTTATATTTAAAAGCTTTTCCACATTCAGTGCACTTGAATTTTCGATTACCGCTGGACTGCGTCACATGTCTCTGTAAGAAAGAAGTCTTAATTATTGTACAGGACAAGATTTTGCAGAAACACCTTGCATTTTCACACTGCAACAGAGAAAATGCAATACAAGCCTGAAAAGCATCAACCATAATTGTAAGAGACTGAAGGTGGTATGGAAAAAGAAACAAATTACAAATCAGGTAAAAAAATTGAGGCACACATTTCTTCTAAAAGAATCTGGTACAGTAAAAAGAAAGAAACAAATTAAACTCAAAATATAGTTGCTCCTTCTCCTAAATTCAGGTGAAGTTTACACTGACATGTTAGTAGAAAGTTACAGAATGAATGCTAATTCTGCTTGTGAAAGCAAAGTCATCAGGAAAAATCCCAAGCCCACTACCCACAGAATATTTCATGCAGGACAGAGAAACAGTAAAGTCTAGAGAAATCTGTTTAAACTTTAATCAGTTGACTTTGATTTCTCCATTTACATGCTTCCAGGGCTTACTGTTGGCCTTGGATTCCTCTATATAATGATGCCACAGGATTGCTCAAGAGATGGTAGCTCAGTGACAATAAAAGTACTCTCGGTCACAATTAATTTGCAAGATAAATGTGAGAAACTAAACCAAAACAAATAAAAATACGGAGGGGTTTCCCAAGTACACAACACCAAACCTCTTCACTATTTGCACATTTTGTTAGATTTTGCCTAGTGAGAGCACTTATTGTTAAGTTCTAAATTGTTTCTGTTTTTATTGCTATATTAGTTAAAAAAAGCAAAAGCTAAGACAGACATGTAAATATATGTAGTATATACTTGACACACATGTGCAAGACCTGTAATTTTCCCACAACTTGTACAAATCTATGAATGTGTATTTTTGAGGACAAAAATTACATGCACTTTTAAAGTTTAGGCAGCCTAATTACCAACATAAAATGGAGGAATTAGGAATTTTTCTGTTCAAGCAACTTGTTTATTAAAAAAACCCAGCATCTCCTTTTTAAGTAGAGCTCACTTGGCAAAAAGATACTCTACCACTATTAGGATGCACTGCAGATTTTTGGTAACCAGGGAAGGCATATTCATAAGCTCATGAACAGAGCTGTTCATGGGCTCTGGGGACAAACAGGCTGCCCACCACCAACAGCTGGTGTGGATCAGCTGCCTCTGGAGTGAAAGCTTGGGGGGAACTCCTAACCCTGGCTCTGGTCTGCTGTGCTTGGTAGCACCGGGAGCAGATGCTCACCAGGTGCTGGGGCTCTTCCTGAGCACAGACATGACAACTGGGGGCTGAGCACTGTGCTGGAGGAGCAGGGATGGATAAAACACAGGATGATGACCCTGCTGTGAGACATGCCTGGAGATCTGAAGAACCTGCGGCCGTGCAGGTTGCTGCATTAAAGTCTGAACTCTCTGCTATGAGATATGCTGTCCAAATTATCAACCCTTCCTGTCCTCCTCCCTGTTCTCCTTTAAGAGAAGATAAATCAAAAGAAGATCATCTAAATTACTTCCACATACTCTAATTCAACAGTTCCCTTGGGAGAAGCATTTGGTTAAGCTGCAGATTTTACCTCTCAGCAGATACTGCTCCCACCCTGCTCAGGGTGGGTGGGCTGCTTCCTGCCTCTCCCCAAGCTCTACAGTGAGGTCTCCACTCCAACTTATCCCAATTAGCACCTGAACCTCATTCCCGAGTTTGTCAGCTGTCTTTTGCTTTTCGGCCCCGTTTAACTAAGTCCCTTCAAGATGATGTTCTAGAAGATTGTGGCTGACTCACTGTATTTCACTTTAATGACCAACTGCAATGAGTCTAGAGGACCATGCCAGGATTTACTTAAGCCTGTCGAGAATCAGTTACTACCCTTTGACTTGAATTATACAAGCTAACAGATCTTAGGATATATACAGTTACTGCAGGTCCTGGACTACATAATACCAGTGCATGTATTCAATCTGTCAGAAATGTTTCTGCTCCAGTCTTTAAAATCTAATGTTCTATTTCTAAGGCATGGAAGTCCACGCTCCACTTATCAAATTTCCAATGAGTTTTCCTGTTTTCCTGGTCATAGCTGTAAGGTGTTTTCTGCTACGTAGCGTTTCCAAATGTATTTTGCCTTAGCTTCTTACATTTGTAACTCTCTGTTCAGCTTTCTTGCTGTCTCTCATAATACTGTTTAATAAATCTGGGACTTCCTCAGAATTATTTTGAAGGATCTTCTTTAAATGTAACTGAGAAATCGTAACACTTCTCCAAAGTACCACCTGTAACACTTTCACCTTCATTTTCTCAGATTCAAATGGTTTTCCCCATCTCAGCACTGTTAAAGCCACATTTGCCTGTGCCTGTGATATGTGATATACTTCTAGTACACGGTATATAATTGATGTTTTCTCCTCATTAAAGAATTAACTACAACATTCAAAGAATATTAATATTCTTCTGCACTCCTTCAAGGACTGAAAAAAGAAACAGCAGCATTAAGGTCTGTAACTAGTCACTAATACATCCCTGCACCAAATGTTTACTGTGTAAAACCTACCCCTCTCACACCAGAGAAGAAAACTAATTAATGAGACTCCTCAAAAGTTACTTGGAAGACAGAAACTACAGGTGTATCAGGGGTTTTTCACAGATGGTTTGACCACAGTTTCCAAGAACTGCCATTTCTCAGCAGTGTGCATGATACTGTGCAATTTTGAAAGACTACCTACAGGTGCTTCATAAATTGATGAGAAAAAAATTAAATATAAGAAGCACTTTTTCACGCTTCAACATCACTTTTGGTGCTTCACATGTGAAGGCAGACGACACATGCAGCATCACCTCCTACCAACTGTCAGTGGTGTAGGAGCAGCCAAGGGTGCTGTGAAGACCATGGGAATGAGAGAGGGAAGAAGGAGAAGATGCAGGATGGGTCTCGGCTCTCTGCTGGAGCAGGAGTTTTGCACATCTTCCCCTGGGGCTCTGAAGAAGGTCCAGTGTGCAGGTACCCCTTCCACTGCCTTCACTAAGATAGATTTTATCTTTGCTCATTGCTTCTTTGTACAGAACAATACAGAACAAAATTGTCACATGATGGACATCACCAGCTAACAAAGTTACCCTAACAATCTATGGTCAGGTGAAGCTCTTTAAGAATAAGACATCAAGTTTTAAACATGCAGCTGTTTAAGATCCACAGCCAGGAGGTCTATACTTTACTAAGGACAAAAGTTCATTTTCCATTACACAAATGATGTAATCATGTAGACTAAGCCAATTTTGAAGACATGACAACTTTGCAATAATAACATAAACAAGCAAGTATTTCAAATTTGCCAAGTGTCTAAAGTATTGTAGTTTAAATTCTGGCTACGGCTTGAGAAAAGAACACACTTAAATGGATGTAATACTGAGTTCCAGATACTCCATAGAAACAACATTATTCAAATACAATTGTGCCTTCAAAAGTATAAATCCATTAAAATATTTTTGTGGGAATACAGTTTAAGGTCCCTTTTAGTGATTCTTCTGAGTGCTTACTCACTTAGTATTTTTTGCTTTTTCATTCAAACTACATGCAAGTATGGGAAAGGCTTCTATCCCCCCCCAGCTACTTTATTCTTATGGTTTTAGGCTTGTGACTGAAAAGACTGAAAACAAATGTGGTAGCCCACAAGAAAAGCATATAAATAGCATTCACAGATTTTATAGTTAGAAATGTAAGATATATGTACGATGCAGGTAACTTTTAAAGTGCAAGTCGAGCCAAAAACGAAGTGAAACAGAAATTAATTGTTCATGGGAAGAATATTTGAGTAAAAAAGAAATGTCACACCAGAATATGTTGGTGAGATTATTCCAAAGCTTGTGAGACAATAAAATCCCTGCAGTAGGATGGCCAGTACTTCTTGTACTGATTTAATTGACTTGTGAATGTGAACACTCAAGTATAAAAACGTATAATAGATTTTTAAGCCTGTTAAAATGTTGCACTTGGTGATACTTTGTAGGATGGAGGTTAACAGCCAATGTGTAAAAAAGCAGCTCCTTTACTCTGGTTTCCTTAAGTAGAGCATCTTCCTTTGCTCTGGGCTACAGGCTGTTGGTTTGCTGCTACCAGAAATGATGGAAGTACCTTTACTTTTACATTCAGTTTTGCACTTTTCTCTTGTATTTGTCTCCTGTTTTGTTTCTGGAGAGTATCCATCTTTCTAGTCTGTCCTCTGAAGGAAACATCTCCAAGCCGCTTTAACTTGGTGGTGGAAAATCTGTATTTTTTTTCTCTTGATAATTCCTGACTGTTTCAGTTGGTTCCTGCACCTCAGAGTGCCTCTGATAAGGTATGGAGGCATATACTGGGGATGGATGATGAGACATTGTGGGGAAAAGAAAAGAAAAGAAAAGAAAAGAAAAGAAAAGAAAAGAAGAGAAGAGAAGAGAAGAGAAGAGAAGAGAAGAGAAGAGAAGAGAAGAGAAGAGAAGAGAAGAGAAGAGAAGAGAAGAGAAAAGAAAAGAAAAGAAAAGAAAAGAAAAGAAAAGAAAAGAAAAGAAAAGAAAAGAAAAGAAAAGAAAAGAAAAGAAAAGAAAAGAAAAGAAAAGAAAAGAAAAGAAAAGAAAAGAAAAGAAAAAGAGGGACAGGAGAACAGAGTCTCAGGATCTTCTGCATGATCAGACAGTTAACTCATGGAAGGTATTCCAGTGACCCATGCCTTCAGGTCAGCCCATGAACCAGAGAAAACAAGCTCATAACATCTATAGCCTTTTCTATTGCTTCATTTAGTACTGAAACACCTTATTTTATGAGCTAATTATTTGTATATTGTCTTACAGCATGAACTGCATTTAAAAACTGCACCTCACAGTTCAAGCAACACAATGGTTTGTTTCTTAAGGGCAAAAAATGCTACAGTAAATTGTGAATTATTCAAACAGGACTTACAAAAAAAAAAAAAAGGAAGTGTTTCATTAAAGGCTTGAAATTAGATTTGAGTCATATTTTTTATGCAATAGTAGCCAATGAACAGAGAAAAACCAGCAAATTACCTATAAATGTAATAAACCATTTCTGAAAACAACCCTACTGCCTAGACGAATGAAAACAGAAATTGGGATCTCAACCTTTGATGGTTACAGAAAAAGCCTGACTTGAGCAGCAAGCTCTGAGACCGGACCATCAGCACACAGATGATCTGCCACATGTGAACAGTTCACATGTTTCTGTGCACTTAACAAATCACAGCATTGCTACAGAGGACAACAACCCTTAATTCAAGCGCCACTTACTGGATCTCTTCCTGATTTGTGTGATGTCATGTGGCGGTCGAGCTGTGTTCTGTACGCAAACGTGTAACTGCACAAGGAGCAGCTGAAGTTATCTTCGTTTTTTTCATGGCGGTATTTAATGTGTTCCTTCAGAGAGGTGAAACGCTTGTACCCTCGATCACAGTATGGGCAGGTGAGCAGTTGGGAAAACGCGTCAGGTGTTCCTACACAGGAGAGACAATGCACCACACTTAAATAAACAAGTTCCAAATTTATTACAACAAATAGGCTTTACATTCACACCTATTACTGTAAGAAAACATGCAGCTGCTGGAAGCTCCACTTGTTTTAGAGAAGGACTAGTGATAATTTTAGATTTTTTCTGTTGGTATTATGCAACATCCCACACTATGGTATGGTTGCCCCAATGTACCTTGGAGAGAGTCAGCACAATATGCTGATAGGACAAGGGGGAATGGCTTTAAACCAAAAAAGAGTAGATGGAGATGAGATATAAAGAAGAAATCTTTCATGATGAGGGTAGTAGAATACTTCAACTGGTTGCCTAGAGGGGTGGCAAATGTCTCATTTCTGGAAATATTCCAGACCAGCTTGGACTGAATATTCAAGACCAGGGTTCTGAGCAACATTATAAACTTGAAAATGCCCCAACTCATTCCAGAGGGGTTGGACCTAGATGACCTTTAAAGGTCCTGTCCAACCCAAATCATTCTATGATTCACAGGTATGTATGTATTAGTAGGACATACTGTCTGCAGGACAGAAAGTAGAGAGATCAAACGTGAGGCCATATATATGAGTTTAATGTGATATATGGAATCTATTTTGCTGGCTTTCATAAAGTACTTCTATATTAGTACAGGGAAAAGTGAAACAAGATTGAAGCTAAATATTAATTTCACAAGTCTATTTCAAGAAGTCACCATTTATGAAGTTCTAGCGCAATCCTTTCTTACCAGCATGTCTAGCCCTCCACATAGTAACTCATTCTATCCTTGAAAAATTAATTTTTAAATGACCAAAAAAATATTTCTTTATAAATTGATAAAGGTAAGTTCAAATAAATGTAGGGTTTGCTGTATTTGCTCAAGCCATCAATTTATAGCTGTGATATCCTTCATGCTACTCTTGCTTGCTTCAAGACAAACAGGAAGCAAATGCTGCAAGGATGCACCTATGCACTGTGCTGAGCATGAGAAAGGTGGAAGGTCTTTACTGATTAACATTTTATGCTCTGACGCACAAGAGGCACATTTGTACACGCTGTCATTTTAAGTTTCAGAACTGTAAGAATTATTAATATTCACAAAATGAACCAGTACTTTAGAAAGTACTTCTGAATTATTTACCTTCATGACCTCTTCCAGAAGTTATCACCCCAGACTGACTATATGTTCTACGCAGTAGCAATTTATTCTGTTTGTGTGGAATTTACTAACTTAATTTTTACTGAATGTGCCACTGATCTTGCAACAGTGAAAAGTAATCAGACCATTTTTCCCTATTACTAAAACTCACCACTTTTTCTGTCATATAGGTTCTTCTACACTTGTTATATTAACAATCAAAATAACCCCTACCCACAGGGATTTTTTGTTGCTCTATCCATTTCTGCTTTTACTGGTTTAGCTGAATTGTCCAAAAACAAAGCCATCCCCATATGTGTAGACCAAGCATATTTCCTTTCAATTCTCTTTTTACCATCTATAATTCAACCCATCTGACGTAAAGAATACTCCATTTCAGCACAAATACAACTCAGTGAAAATGTCAGAAGTACGTTAACTTAAATTCTATTTCCATTGGAGGAAATGGAGAAATGTAAAGTTACCCAAAGTCACTAAAATCTCTGATTCTGTTGCTTCTCTTGTCTATTTTTCCAGTTTGGAAGCATGCATCTTTACTAAATATCACTATATTTTTGGCGTTTTCTGTTCCAAAATGATTAAAACACTAAACACTATTATTCAGCGTTGTGATCTTCACAATACCTCTCAGTGAAGTTACTGGGATAGATCCAATTAAAATGATTAACACAAATGTATATTCACAATGATTACATGGAAAACATCTGGCAAGTCTGTAAAATCAACTTGACAACATGTGCCACTGCAACCATATATTAAAATCCTAAATTAATGAATGCAATTTTTAAAGTAAAATCCGTAATAGCATAAAATCTCGGGAGGAGCAGAACAAAAAGGTTATCTTTACTTCTTTCATTGTTCTCCCTCAGACTTCAGTACAGTACTACAGCTACAATGACATTTATCTGTGCAGTTATATTCATTTCTTAAAACAACTAGAACACAACTCCTAACCATTTATGTAGGCTATTACTTTTTCTTGAAAAATCATAAATGCTCCAATTGTCACGAGCTATCTAAGCTGAACACTTGAGAAAACACACAGAATGAAAAACCAATCTCAACAGCATTCATCTTCAAATATTTCATGATGAAGAAATGAACAAAGTGTAACTTCTCATTTCACTCAGAACACCTTAAGCATGAAACTTCCTCAGAGGAAAAAAAAATGTATCTACTTAAAAATAACAACAGGTCTTTATGTTTCAGATAAACATCTTTGTATGAACAATGCTTTTTTTTTTTTCTCTGCTGCTGTCCTTTCAGGCAAAAAAAACCCAAAAGCCCGTCATAGGCTGGCTAACCAATAAAAGAAATTCTATCTAATAGATCCTTTTGGGAGCTTTGTTTAGAAATACAAAAGAAATACAACTCTCCTTAAGTTATTTTTATATAAAACTGTACTATTTTGCTATTCTTCTATTATATTTAATAAAAATTTACTCTTTTCTTTCATATGATGATGTTTAATGGATTTATGAAAGCTTGAACTTTTCTTTTCAATGACCTGAGGTTATAATTTAGGTACTCATAAAACTGAATCCCAGTGCATGTCTTGTTTCACAAAAGCAAGTGGCAATGTTTTTTGCATGATGATCCTATCCTCTTATAATTACGTAGCTAAGGGGTTTTTTCCTCTATAGTTACATGTATATGCTGTCTTCTTAAGTACAGCAGAAGTTTTGGGTCAGTGAGCACAAGTGATTTCGTAAGAACTGAACTGGTGACATATTTACCATTTTCATCCTGACCACTAGCTTCTGGCGTGCCTTGTCTCTGGTCCTCCTCAGGTGCTTCAGGGTAGATAACAGCTGTATCTTCTTGTTTAAGGAATTCTTCAACATTAGGGTCATGGTTTTGCTCATTTTCTGCATCAGAATCACATTCATCTTCTTTTACTAAGTGTGAAAAACAAGGCACAAGATACAAAATTAAGTTTAAAAGGAATGTAAATGAGATTTAGTAATTCATATTGCCAAATCTCCCTCTAACTAAGGATTTAAAAACTACACATACTAGTGTAGGTCAGTCCCTTTAAGATGCCAGATTATGCCATGTTTTAAAAGATCTGGTAGCATAAAGATATTTCAAAACTTGACTAAACACAGTGTGCCTCTTTAACTCAGTGCATTTTTTATCCTTTCAGATTTAGCTGTTCTTCTCAATTTTGCTAAAAATTTTAAATGCAATGTTAATTACGATTTAGGCCTTGTAGTTGGAAGGCCAGTTTACTATCTTGGCTCCTGTGTTTGCGTTTGTTGCTTTCAAGACACAATTTTTAATGTTATTTATAACTGTTCATTAGCACAAGCTCAGAAGATATTTAAACTCAGTAACAAGCTGGCCAGAATAATGCAGCAAACTTGAACTCTGACTGGCTTGTTCTCTGGCGTTGGAAATGGCTACCAAAAAAGCTTCAGATCTAGTTAACAACCTTCAATATTTTCCTGTTAAAATCTTAAGAGAAAAACCCAAAGAAAAACTGTATTGCAAAATCAGCAGATAATAAATTAAATACAATAAATACTTGATTCCAAGTATTTGCCTAAATATATTATTCATAGAGTTTATTTTTACCATGGTGGAACATTCTGTGAAAGCTCTGCCTGCAGCACCCTAAATCATGACAGATGTTCTCCACTATTAATGTGAGGTATATTTCTAATAGGGAAGAGAAGTTTTATGATTCATCTCTCAGTATGAAGTCACATACTCAATTTACAATTTGACACAATCTTTTTATGACATGAGGCAGTCTCTCACATGTAATGCAATGAATAATGCAGCTCTCCATACTTAGGGGGAGCAAACTGACCTTACAGGAACTGAAAAGAATGTGTGAAATTAGAGTTTAAAACTCATCAATGTTTAGATTTGGGGTTGCTTTTAAATAAGACTTACTCTGATATTATCTACCTATCTAGTAAGGGCATTAAATAAACCCCCCAAAAACTTCTAAAATGTTGGATGGGATATGTATTAATCTTCTGTCAAGCAGAGAAATAGAAAAAATAACAAACCATCTGTTTTTGTTTGAGTCTGAAACTGAAGTATGCATTTTATTTTGCCTTCTGTGTAATCACTACAAACAGAGGAGTCAGTAATAAAATACAGAATTAGCTTAAGTCTATTCACAGTTTAAAACCCTACATGGTGACACCTACATGTAAGATCATTGCTATTCCTTGTTTTGCCCTTTGGAGATATGGTGCTGCTGGAGATGTGTGGTCAGTCCTTGGGAGGGAGGGCTGCTCTGTGTCACTGGCCACCTACACCACTGGACCCTGGACACCAAAAGGTGCCCAGACTTTTTTCCTCAGCTAAAACAGTGTTTACAGTTTAAGACCTCTGGCATGGAAAGCAAAGCATTTTTTATAAACAGAGGTGGGAGAATTCCAAAGATTTCAGAATGACACTCACCAAACCAAAATTCAATAGTACTTTATGAATAAGGGACTGAGATTAACAAAAAAATACCTGTACATCCAATTTCATTTGTCTGAGCTTCAGGCCCCAGGATGTCCTTTCTTTCTTTTCCAGCTGAAATAGTACATTTCACAAAAAGAATGAATATTTAAACAAAACCCCAAAAAACAACAAAAGCCACATGCACACCAAAAACTTAATATACTTGAGCTTTTTCTTCAGCAGTGCCTTCCATTTCTGTATTGTTTAGAAGAAGTGCATTTAAACACAATGTTCTTTCAAAAATATGGATGGCACATTATTTCAGCGGTGTGTGATCAGCTGAACCACAAAGATATTTCATACTTAAGGAAACCAAACCTTAAAAGGAAGCAATGCTAAACACTGACCGTTATGTGAAGAGAGGTGAAGACATGGACAGTTTCACCAGAAAATAGAGAGTCAGCTACTTAAATGACCCTATCAACAAAAGCAGCCATCTGATACACTGGAATATTATTTCCAGAAATCAGAGCATCATAAAACAAATGCAGTTATGTTATTTTCTCCAATTAGCGGTTTTCAGAAATGATTGATAATTTGCTGGTAATGTCTGCAAACAGCAACCTAATGTGTTCTCTTTCTGGCAAATCATCTGGAAACCACTTAAGGCTGTGATTGCTTAAACAAAAAAGGGATTTTAAACACGTGCTCCCCCTTCAGAACAACTATCAATTCCAAGACTCGGTATGAGTCTGCAGAACCAACCTGCTGCCCCAGCTCTGCTGAGCTTCCGCCTTCAAGGATGCAGCATGGAAGTTTTAACTCACTACAGGTTGTTGGTTCAAATCAATGAACAGCCAAATTGTTCTTCATTTTGGTTCACTGGTTAGCATAGACTGGGAAGTTCCCACAGGAAAAGCCTCTGCGGACATTTCCATCAGTACCTGGCTTATTCCAGAAGTACATAGGAAAGCTTTGTTGCTTGGTTTGCTCTTTATCAGTACTATGCAATGCTAATAGATGTGAAACTAAAGTGTTTTTTCATAGTTCCATTATGGAAACCTTGGATGCCTCAGACCTCTAGGAAAAGCCTTCCAGGTGATGCAGAAGTTAGAGCACACAGCTGCCCTGACCTGAAATGCAACTGTTATACTTCTATTTAATTACTTCACTCTACTTCAGTGCAGGAAAAAAATCCTTTAGGTTGGCATGTCAAAAGCCCAGAACATTCCAGCTTTTTAATTACAGGAGAAGCCAATTTCTCCTTTATGTGGAAGACGATAAATCCTAGGAGAACTTTTAAGTTCTCAAATAGTACCAGTTCCTCACAGGAGGAAAAGCTTCTCAATTCTGCCTACTTTGACTAAGGTCCACAGACCCGAAGTTTCTGCAAATAGTGACAATTTAAACACATTTCTTGCTTTAAACAAGAAATGTGGCTGAAAGGAAACTGCAACTCTTAAATCTTACCTTAATTTCAACTGACATCTAAAAAAACCCTCAAAAAACCCCAACACAAACAGCCTGCATTATATTGGTCAGTTCTGCATTGTGAACTAATTCCATTTTTGGCTCATGGTACTACACTTGGTTCAGAGTTTGTAAGATGGATGACTGGACACAAGGTAAATTTAAACCAAAAATTCAATTTCTTAAAGTCAAACTTTAAATTTCCTAAAGTTTTCCTTTAAAGGAGGGGTTTTGATGGTTGTGATTTTTCTCCATTATGAAATAAGATCTACATGAGGGGAGGAATATCAGTAAGTTATTACTTTGGAAATTTAAATTAGTGTCTCCAGTAAATTCCACTGGCTTCAGTACACATAAAAGTTATGCTTCCCAAGGGAATGTCAAGGATTTATGGAATTACAGATTAATCTAGTGAAGTTAAACCCCTTCTCAATTCTAATAATCCTAACCTCTGTTTGGTACTGTCTCTTCCCAATAGCTAAAAGTAGGGTATAAGACAGGGAGAAACCTTTTTACACAGGGAAATGCTGTAGGAATAATTAACAATTTGAAAAACATAAAGTAGATATACATCTTTATAACTATGTATGGTCCACAAAGAAAGGCAATCGTGCCCTCAGAGGCCCAGTTATCACACAGCTGAGAAGCAACAGAACGGGATGTGATGGTGGGGGAAGCGATCTTAAGACACTTCCACCAAGCAGAAGTCACAGCTCTGAGTTCCAGAGGAAATTCAAGCTACCTGCTAAATGACAGCTTAAATAGAGGTCTCCACAAATAGCATCTAGGTCATGAATATCCATCCTGATACTACAGCTGGACATACCAGATAGCTGTAAAAAAGGTTCTTGGACTTCTACATCTCATCACTGCTTATGAGCTACTGCTTAGAGACACAGTGTGGCTTCCCGGGGTTAAATGCTGATGATTTTCAGATGACAGGGAACAGTGTTAACTAGCAGCAAACATGCCTGACAACTACTGACATTGGCTGACAGTAAAGATCTCTTCATGGCTAAGATAACTGATCAAATTGAAACCACTAGCAAAGTGGGGATTTTGGCTGTAGGCAGAAAGACAAACTTCACTGAAATTTCCACTGTGGTCTTTATCTGCAGAGAAGGGAATAAATTCCAAAACCCATCGAGAGAGTTTATAATTTAAATTCTTCAGAGCTAATTTTCTGATACTCATGTAGCAAGCACTATTTGTAGCTTGCATTATTGACTGGTTGGTTGCTTTTTGGTCAAAAAGATGCCACACAACCCACCAAACGTCAAAACACACTTTTGAGCATATAGGCTCAACCTAAAATTTGATGACTTAAAAAATTTTTGAATTCCAGAAAGAGCTTAAAGATAAAACATAACTTCCTTCATTTTTGAAGGTTATTTCCAAGTCTGGATTTTTTTTTTTCAATTCAGTTTTTCAAAAATATCTTAGCTCCAGTCCTGAGGCCTCCAGGTTTACTAAATAGTCACAGTACATAATAACACTTTTTTAAGAGCATTAATACAGTAAGTATTAATCCTGCCTTTTTTTTTTTTCTTCTTTTAATTGTAGCATAGGTTTTACTTCTAACTATAGCTAAGAAAAATCATATTAGGGAATCATTGCACACATGAATGCTGGCACACTGTCAATAACTTGCACAGGATACACGTGGTTCACTTTTTTAAACCCATAGGACTGTTTCAGTTAAACCTCTTGAGAAACACACCTTATATTTAAAACACCTGTTCCTAGGGTCTTTTAGAAATTCAGTTAGAATGACTGGAAACGGAAGGAAACTAATCTGATAAAGAAATGTTGTGTGTGTTGTTTCTATTTTTGGCAATTCACGAACAGAATAAATATGCCAAAAACTCCTTCTGTCAAGTTCAGCTAAACCCAGAACTACTGAGTAGAACTTTACTGATGAAACAAACTTACTAAAACCACTGTAGAGTATATTTTTCTAAAGATAATCACCAGTCTTGAAGATGGTTGCACACCACCTACCCGAGTACATTTCCTTGTATATGAGAGATCGTGTATTCAGTACCTCTCTCTTCATATTTCTGACATGCAACCAAGACTGATGATGTGATTTTCAGTTCATACCTTTCCTTCCAGAAAAGCTATCAAAAGAGTAAACAGTATTCTACCCTAGCAAATCAAAGCTCCATAAAATCTAATGTAGCTTTCACTTTTCTCATACAGTCATTGCCAAAAATTTAAACTATTTATTTAAAAAACTCTGATTATCAAATTAAAAAACCCTTCCTTAAAAAACCCACCAGACTGCTACAAAACAGGCTTCAGAACATATAATTTTTACAGAGGAAATCTGTGGTTGTTGAGCAAGCCTGTATGGCAATTGAATAATCCTCTGTCTGGCTACCAATGAAATTCTGTCTTCATTAGCAAACTCCAAAGCAGAGATACACTGCCTACATTGCAAATCTACACAGTAGAATTTAAAATTAAACGGAATTTAGAATTTTACCAAACAAATTTTTGAAGGTTAAAAATGGTACATTTGACATAAGGAATCAAAAAAGATGCCATCACATGTCTAGGTCCTGCTCTCAAATGTCTGGGAGCCAGTGCTCTTCTTCCTTCCCCTCTTCAGGTTTCCTACACCTGTGCTTGAAGGGTTCAAGCCTATACAGAGCCCACTTCAATGTAACTGCAATTTCTGACAGACACAGCCTGCAGGAGAACTAGGATATTACAGGAAAATGAAGAAAATTACCTATCTAATAATTTAGCTTCAAAATACTCATTTCCCAGCACAGCATACCTTGGCAATAGCAGCTATGTAAAAACAGGCTGAGCTGGTGCTATTCTTTGAACTCTCAGCTGCTCTCTCTCAGCTGGACTGCAGTTAGGGACCATATGACTGCTTTCCATTTATTTAGATGTGAGGTCATGCACTGTGTATTAAACCACCAGTGTGAAAAGGTGGATGCTAGGAATTGTGGCTGGAGTTCAGATACAATCAGGGATATGCTGGAAAACATTCTGTATCTTTCAGGGCATTAAGGCCAAATTCCACAATAAATTCCACTAATTTATGCATTTATCCCAATTTGGCTCAAAAGTAAGCATGCTGTGTGATATTATGAAACTCAGTATCTGATTCCACAGTAAAAAAGGCCCATTTCCTGTCTACTTAAAATTTTCAGCTTCTAAACCTGATGCACAATATGTGCAACATTTATCTCCTTCCAGTGTTCTCAAAATAATGATTCACTATGACTTACATAGCCAGTTCTAAAACTATTAATCTAAAAATTATTTTTCCTGCCTGTGTTTTACAAGGAAAAAGAGAGAAATTAACATCTGATTTTTTTTCCCATGTTTTTTGTTTACTGCTTACTCCTCAAGCTGAGCCAATCCTGAACCTTACAAGGAGCTCTGGCAGAGACCTGCCAGGCAAAGACTTGAAAAACCAAGATCTAGTAACCAGTCTCTAATCAGCCTTTGGAGTGCTGCATCTACAGACTGTAAGCCTTCGTTTAAAAATGCCAAGGAATTAATCCACCTCTGAATCTGCTTCAAATAATAAATGAAGAACATGAAGTAGGGTACAATAAATACGTTATAAAACCTCTTTTTGATTGTAAATATTACATGTTATTTCAGCGATAAAAGGACCAAAAAAAAGTTCTATTGAATCTTCATTTTAGAAACCTTTCTTTACATAGTATCATCAGTAGAAATGAACATACCTTCATCTTCCCAGCAACTGTTTGTACTCCCTTCTCTTTCACTGTTTTCTGGTAATACTATATGGTCCGTTGGCAAGTCATCTTCTGGCACACTAGCATCACAGTCTGCTGCATCCGTTACACTTTCTTCTTCCACTATATGCAATTTATCTTCATCATCTGAATCTGAGTTTGCTTCTACCACATTGTTGTAATTGGTGACTGTGGACAGACAAAAACAAAATACTGATCAATATACTCTTAACTGACGGCATGGAGGTCCAAAGCTTTCAGTACTCTGGCCAGGTGGTCTACACGGGGCATCTCTGTGGGGTCACATTATTATTGCTCCTTGCCCCATAGGGATGGCACCGCCTTGTGAGCAACTTGGCCGTAATGCTGGCGCACAAGGAGCACCTGACAGCTCCTGGACTCCTTCCTCCTCTCACTGTGCACACCCACTATCATGCTGCACAAGAGAAGGCAGAGGGAAATTCCAGAGCTGGAGCCAGCGTGGAGCAAGGGAATTCCAACTGGAACACTCCAATGCGGATGCCAGCACTGTGGTATGCCTCATTTACGATTATTATGGCATTGAAGACCCCATGGCCCCAGGTGGAGCGCCGTTCAGAGAAGGCATCCCAGCTGCTCTCAGGGTCCCACGGAGCCAGCCCCTTCCTGCAGGCACACACTGTGTGTTTCCCCAGCCCAGCTTCCCACTGCCTCCTCCTGTAACCAATGCCACCCCACGCTCCAGCTGTGGGAATCATGGAGAAACAAGTGGGAACAATAATGAGATTGAATTCAGAATAAATATTCAGCTAAAATGCTCTTGTAGTTACACCCAATAAAGACTGAGCAGGATGAATGTGAAAGGAAAAATCACAGAGATCACTTAGACAGGGAATCTCACATAACATTTGCCCAGTAACCCTGAAAAGGTAATAACTGCACTTTCTTAGCCCAGAGAACATATTGCAAGAGTCTTTGGACAAAGGATTACGTGACAATATATATGTTTCTGTCATATGGGAGCAGATTATTATTAAAATAGTCTTCATTTGTAGGCATAAAAGATCTGTTATGGCCATTTCAACTTAAAATGTAAGGAACTGTAAGTAAACTGTATTAAGAAAAAAATACTTTCACAATCTGTTTAAATGTGTTGTTACTTACACTGAAGTTAAACTATGAAACAGGACTACACAGGTATAATTTCTTCACTGCCATGTTTGAACTTCTTACTAAAATGCTCCAAAATACAGTCCAAGAAAGAGCATAAATTTATAGATGGATAAACCAACAAGACTTGGCTGCAGCACTCCTTCAGTGGTTATCAGAATTATACCTGGGAGGCACATAATCATGGTACTTTATGTTACCTGCATCCTGTCACTGTTAGTTGACAAGAAGCCAGACTGATTCTTTCATGTGAAATACTGCCTATTAAGGTAGATAAATAGCAAACCAGACTCCTGCTCTTCTGAAGTTAGCTCTTTTTTTTTTAAAGCAGATATTTCAGTCATTTAAAAATGCATATAGCCAGGAAAAGTGAGTAAAATTATGAATAGATAGGCAACTATCTCATTTCCTTCCGATTCAGGAGAAAAATGTCTCATTTAAAACATGCATGAGAATGACAGAAGAGCCTTTTGAATTTAAAGCAATCATTCAATGTTTCCATGTTTTACATAGTGCTATTTGAAAAATGTAGTAACTCCCCACTACTCATGGTATTGACATCTTCTAAAGCGGCAAATTTAGGCAAATTGCCTAAAAACTAGTATCTGGTCCATTTCAATTGATAAATTGATATTCACTTAATATCCTGTAACTGATTTTGCAAAGTAAAATAGCTACTGCAAGTGATGCTGTAATACTGTGTGATATAGAAGACATACAAATAGAGAAGACGTATTCCCTCACCAAAGCAGAAGAGATTTATGAATTTATCCTCCTGAGAAATGGCAAATGCAACTTTAAAAAAGTGTGAGAACAGACATAAAACAAGAGGAAGTGGAAAATAATTTTAGCCTTTTCTATTGATTGGGTTTTACTCTGAGGCTTAGATGCAGAGGATTATTAATATAAAATAGCAACGTATTTACATTTGCCACACATAAAAGAGATTATTAAGAGGGGGGATCAAAATTTAAAGGGATAACTTCAGATGTAGATAATGAATACTTGATTTTTTAAAAATAAATTTCCTGTTTAGCTTAGGAAATTAAGTGGCATTCCTTATATTAGACTGAGAGTGGTTTTATGGAAAACAAAACCATAATCAAACAGTCAAAATATATTACAGATACAATCTATTCATTATGGCTCTCTTCACCTTACTACATTTCCATATATACTCACCATACTCAGGTGCCAATTCTGCAAAAGTTAAAAACTCCTCCTTCCTCACAAAAAATGAGGAACAAATGGTCTTCAGGATTTCAGTTCCTTCCATTAAAAGTCAGTTGCCAACAAGGCAAGACAATAAAGCAAACAAGAAATCTGGCTCTAACATTCCTTTTTCCCTTTTCCCAAAAGGATTTGGGGAAAATAAATCTACCAAAGCTGCATCTCAAAGGTCTCAGCATATTTGGGCCGGCCAGGCAACCCACCACCAAACACAGCAGAAAGTCAAGCACTTAAAATGACAGAACCATTTATATACCTACATATAATTTTAACTAAATGATTACATGCTGCCTTCCTTCTGCAAGATCTTTGCCTCATCTAGTGCAGTGACAGGAAATAGGAAGGGAATGCTCAGTTTTATGGAGTGATCTGAGAATTTGTAGCATTCTGCCTCATTTTATTTAGATTGCAAAGTGATTGCTCATACTTCTTATTCCCTACAGCCAGCAGTGTTTCCAAAACTTCCCTTAAAGAACGTTAGCCAGAATGGGATTCCATATTATGTATTATAATGTATGGCATATGCCTATATGCAATATGTTGTAACTATATGTTGTATAATTATATGTTTATATATTTTATATTCTATATAATTTCCTTATACGGTGTTCAGCAGGAATGCTTCAAAACATATAATTAACTGAACTGTAGTAGGGTGATGCTATTCCCATTTTGCAGATTAGAACCTCACTGCTTAAAACTCAGCAAAGTCTTCCGGCAATCCTGGCATTGCCACGTCAGTGCAGGGCGCTTCAGGCTGTGCTTTTCAGAGGACTTTGCATTTATACAGCGTTTAACACATTCAAAGCACACTTGTGTTCATTCCAAATGCAGCTGTGCCCAGAGCCCAGGTACCTTGGTCTGTGTGCCACAGCAACTAGAAACACAGAGATCACTTCCAAATAAGTGACCTCCCAGAATCACATAAAACCTCTTTCAAAATGAGAAAGTAAAATCTAGTCTTTCTGCGGAGCTTTCAAACACCCTGGAGAGAGTGCTTTTGATTCCTGCAGCCCTCTACTTAAATTACTACGCTTTCCAGCAATTAAGGCAAGGGTTCTGAAGGCAACAGCTTCCTTCAATAAACACCCCTGATTCATTCTCTGGGCAGAATTCCTCCTGTGAAAAAATTATGTGATCACATAATTAAAGATCTTATCGTTATGCATACATGCAAGAGACAAATTAAAACAGTTTGAACAATCTTCATTTTGACATTTTCCAACTTTTTTTTGAATGTTCAGCTTTCAAAGTCAAGTGTTTGATTTCAAAGAATGTATTAACATTCTTTAATGAAAACCATGGTAAAAAAACCCCAATCAAACCCTGTAATTTACTGTATTTTTAGCTAATTAAAATTAAAATCAAAATCCCATTACACACTGATACCTTCATGGCCCCATATCTTAGCTTTAGCAATGCAGATTTGCCCCTCGTGCCCCACGAGACAAATGGGTGGTAGTAGGAAGCTGCTGCCTCCCATTTGCTTGGACAGGTTCTGGCTCCATGTTTCACAGCAACTATGGCATCTGGCATTCAATTCCAGAGGTAATCAACTTCCCCCTCCTCTCCTTTCTGCAGTTCAGCCCTAGAGCCAAGTTTAGACCTTCCCTATCTGTACATAATTTTGTGTGTTTTCTCCTCATGTCCTTGATGTTTCCTCAGGATAGTCACCACTGAAAGAAGAGGACAACAAGTTCACAAGCCTTGCTTAATGCCTGGCGCCACAGTAGCTGCTGAAGTTGGGAGGAATAAATTTCATTAAACCTTTTTGGATGTATACTCAATACAAAAGCAATATGTAGAGACAACTGCTTACAATCTCTGAAAGAAATTCAATTGACTATACATAAATGATGACTTCAAGGGGCTTCTAATTTGGCAAAATATTCTATGCAGAAAATAAAACACACGTAAAACCTTGCCTGGAACAGTTATGGTTTCCCAGTGAAGGAGCTACAAGTATTTCAGACTTCAGTATTATTTACTTTCAGCTAATGTCATTTAAAAGTAGGGACTAGCTAAATAAAATAATTCAGCCTGTATCACAGAAATCTGGCACCAACAGTAGTCGGTGTCTCCACGATGAGACACTGCTCTGTGAAAAGCAAGGATAATTAGAGAGGTTACGTCACCCTCGGCCACCATGGCTCCAGAGACAGCCATCAGCCACAGGGGACAAGCAGCAGACCACTGAGGGGTGTCTTATCTTCAACTATAAAAGCTACAGACCATGAACCACGGCTGTAATCCACTGAAGACAGGTCACCAGACAAGCACATATGATGTATGACACACACATGGGTCTACTCTGTTCAATATACAGTATGACACCTTAGCAAAATTTCACATTATTAAAGTTTAATTATTAATTTCAGCTGCACTTTCATAGATTAATAGAAAGCCTCAACAAAAATATTATAAATTACACTGAAGACTAAATATTTATTCAATAAAACCAATTTTTATATCATTACTATATAACGTCTGAAATAATTGTGAAGTAGTAATTAAAACTATATTTCATGAACCATAATTACTTTTTCTCCTCTTGCTCACTTTCTTGATACAGTATCCTGGTTCTTAAAGAACAAATGACTGTCTGTAGTTGAAACTTTCCTTGCTCTAAGAACAAATGACTGCAAAATGAACCTCGGAAAATGAGTTTCGCTTTCTGAATTTTTACAGTCCTAAATGCAAAGCAGATGTATGACGTTGCACAATTCTAATTAAAAAAAAAAAGTGCTCAGATGGAAGTAGTGATTAAAGAGCTGAAACAGAGATGTATATTATTTTGCTGGTTGAATACAGGTGGGAAACTATGATACATATGTCTAATCAAATCAAACATGATATTTGAAAGGAAAAAATTGCTAGTTGCTGATTCAAAACCAGTAAAACCAGGAAATTCAAGGTGAACACTAATATTGTGGTGATGAAAGACCATAGGATTCATTGTTTCCGTAACATAATGGGTGAGTCCCCAAAAAGACAATTACTATTACTGCCACCTGGGTGGCAATAGAAGAAAAGTTTCTTAAAAAGCCGTCAGTGGTTACCTGCTCGCCACTCCCCCATCCAGACCTGCCCTCAGAATCATTAGATGACATTCCCAACACAAGGAATGACACAATCAAGTCGATGTCACTCAGCAAGATGAAAACATATGTGGTGGAATATGCATCAGAATAATTTGAGATCAGGTGGCAAGAGGACAAAACTACACTAAAATGAGGACAGAATTCCACAGAACTAAGACAAAGTGCCTAACACGGGGATCTGGAAGGCTGCTTTGAACCTGCTAAAACCTTTTGTTCGGTACTTGACAATGGTGACTGTCTTTTATGTAGCATTTGGTCCAGCATTCTTACTAGCTGTCTTTTGTACACCTCTCCATACTTAATCCAAAAACCCTACCTATTTCCACTGAACAAAAAACACCCCACAACTTTTAGGAATTTGTGAGTTAACACAAACACTGTTGAAAATTTTAAGATGTTGAACACATAACCAACACATCTAAGCTGTGTGAGCTCAGCATCTCAACACTGAACTGGCAGGGGATGTAGAACAGCTGCGAGAGATTCTGATCTTTTAGAAATTCTACTTCTAAAAGCTCTTCCAGAAAAAAAAAAAAACAACCAAAAACAAACAACTGTGAATGCTCATGCACGAATACTCTGAGAAAGAAAGGTTTGATTCTACAAACTGGAACAACTCCTGTGCTCTCTGAAGTTCATTCCTGGTTCATAGAATTCTGCTCTGACAGCCTACAATCATCTCTTGGAAACCATTTACTCTCTGTCAGCCCACCCAAAAATCTGCTCCTATATATTATTTAGCTCTAGTGCAATATTTAAGCAAAATACATTGTGAAGTCTGAAACCTAGTCATTTAGCATTCAGTATTTTATATTTAGATTTTAGGGTATACTATTAATTTTGTTACTACTCCTGAATGAAATGCCATACTTTCAAGTGACAAGCTGCCCAGTGTCTTCAATAAAGCTAGACCTTTATGTTATTTTCATATTTTTCCTCTCAGTTTAATACATACACTTGACACGCAATAATATATACATAACCATGCTACCACCTGAAGCAGAAACATGAGAAAGAGCTAAAGAGAAAAGAAGGCATATGCTCATGCTTCTACTAAAGTTCCCTGCCTGGAGCTTTCTGGCTTCTGGAATTACTAAATGACTTGTGTTGTCTTCATACCTAAGAGCTTAATTTCTGTGAATTTATCTGCTTACTTCTTGAATTCATGAAAATGTTGGCATCCACGGTAGTCTGAGGCAAGCAGTTTCACAGCTCTGTGTTGTGGGCAGAATAAGTTTCAACAAAATAAATTTGTTGATTTTGAACCTGCTCTGCACTACATCCAGTGGGTGTCCATGGAATTGCCCTCCTTGTGTGCTCTATGCTGCCCATGATTTTATACACGTCATTGCGCTGCCCTCCCCTACAACGCCAAGAGTCTTTGTTTGCTTCTTACTCTTAAAAAGTTTTTCCACTGATCATTTTTGCTGCACCTCCCTGGACCTTCTGTTCTGCTGCATCCCTGTGCTAGCAGGGGGAGAGATGACAACCTAGAACTCCACTCAGCATTCATCTTGGCTTAGAATGGCAGCACAACAACGCACTGTTTTCTTCTCTATCCCTTTTCTAACAACACAACCATATTTCTAGGACTTTTCTTGACTTCTGCAATTAAGCTGGCATTACTAAAGGTTTATTATCTGTAAACCCAGAAGTGCTGTTTCCTGAATGGTAACAATCAGCTCAGAACCCATTCCTCAACGGGACCCTTCCTCAACATATACTGCCTTCACTTCTACTGGCTCGACTATGTGGAAATACTGCCATTATTCCCCAAACAAGTACAAGCAACCCTTAGTGAAAATATTTGCTGCTTCACACTCATGTCACTGCCTCTATCAGGCAGCAGAGTGATTTCCTGTAGGACTGGGATGGCCAGCAGCATTACAGAGAAGAGTGGAGGCAGCAAAAAACATTCCATTAGGTAGCCTGTTGAATTCAGTAAAAACACACAATGAGATCTCATTATGTGCAAAGTATGAGGAAACTGTATTACACTCTCAATTAAATTGTTCAGGAACAAAAACCATGCCAGAGATTAGTTTCTGAAACAATCAATTTAAAATGTAATTTAAGAACATACTTGCAATTTTCAGAAAAGTCATTCTGCTTTTAAGAACAGTATATGTGCTATGACTGCGGAGAGCAGAACTATATTTTATATATAAAAGGTTGACCTGTGTTGATTTATATTTGTGTAGATAGACACACACGTGAATGTGCTCACACAGGATGGGGGAAACTGGATTCAGTCCTTCCTCTGCCTGAAGGGATCAAACTTACATGTCCCACGCATGTTTATATAAATATATGAATAGCTGGAAAAATATATGTCTAAATATTTATATGTACCAAGCACACTTCTGATAATTTTAACTAATAAAAACCTCTTTCAAAATAGCTTTACACCTCTTAACTGAATTCTAGTCAAATTCAGCTTGACTAGCTTGACACACTTCAAATGAATTCACATTAAAACTCATAAAATTCAAGAATCTTAACAAGCACTAAGGTATATAAATCACCTCAATACACATGCACTGGATTATTTGGGCTTCAGGTCAACTCAAAGAAACTTTGAGTTTAAAACAAATGCTTAGCAAGCACACTGCAGACAAAAATGTGCTCTAAATGCTGTACCAAAAGGGAGACTGGATGTTTGGCTTGGCTTACCCAACACACATTAAAATCAATGATGTAAATAGAATTTTTCTGCTTGTCAATTTTAAATCATGGTTTTAAAATCAATCATCATTTGACACTAAAAAACCCCTGACCCTCAGTGTTGATGGCAAAGTCTGGAGTAAAGTCTGATGATCTAAGTCATGACCAATTCCCCCGAACAAGGATAATGGCTACAGTCCTGGAACTACACTCCAAGATGACATAAGTGACACTTGGCGCAAATCTGGCAAATATTCCAGTCTCAGTGAGAAAATTTTCTGTTGGTTGCCTTTGTTCTTATCATCAGGTCAGTCTCAGGTAACAGTCCTACATGCAAAATGACATTGGAACAGGACAGTTTGGTGGCGTACCATTTGGAAATGCAGGATGAGCTCAAGGCTCCCCAGTGGAGCAGACAGGGTGGAATTTTGGCCACCACTGGTGCCTTAGAGCTACTTGTTACAAATGTCTAGACAAGGGCAGGAAACTCCAAAATCAACTCCTGCACTCATATGAGAATTTAGGCATATGTAGAACTGACGTGAGTCCAGAGATGAGAAGCAAAGAGTATACACAGACAAATATTTCAGGTGTTTTAACCTTGGTCCAAAACTAATCTTAAATACAGGAAACATATGTTTACACATACACACATACATACGTACATACTTACATACACATTTTCACGTCCGATGGCCTAAAGATAGATTTGGAAATGAATACCTATATCATAATACAAAAATAATCTACTTTTGAAATATTTCTCTTATAAGGGCTCCTACAGAAAAGTAACTTAAATATAATTTGCACCATGCTGCTTTGAGACTCTTCATTACACTGCAGCTCTTCTGTGTTAAAAATGCAAGCTTTATAGCTTTGCAAAATTAAGTCTTTCAGTCTTTCAGTGACACAAAGGGACTTGCAATACTAAATTCTCTACTGGATTTGCAAATGGTGGTCATTCTAATGAAAAAGCTAACTATTGTCCAAATTTTCTCTCTTTATAGTCTCCGGAATGATGTAAATACATGCACATACAAAAATTCTCAGTGGCAGCATAATTTGAAAAATGGTATTACTACATGGTGCTTAGAGGTTTGAAAATACTATAAATGGTCCCACAAGAAAGAAATTAACCTTCAAAAACAAGACAGCCAAAGGTGTATGAGAAAATTAACTGTACCCTTTGCCTGTTATCACCCTGTACAAGCCAACGTTTCTACAAATGCGAACGTAACTCTGTTTGTGTAATTCCACCTACTGCTGTCAGAAAGCTTTACAAAAACTTTTAGGAAATTTAATACTTTAAGGAAGTATTTATAAAAACATGAAGCAGTGAAAAAAGAACCATATCCCCTCCATGCATTTTTTTTAAAAAAAAATTCTATAATTTCACTGCAACTTTAAACACTCAGAAGAGAAGGAGCCATGTACGATTGTACATTTTTCTCTCTCAGGGCTCCCCCATTTCACATGCTGTCCCTCAGGGAGCTGCAGAAAAAGCAGAGTAGTGTTCACTCAATACAGATGACTAAACTTCTACTATGCAACATGGGCATTTTTACAAGTATTTATATTTGTGAATACATTTGCACAAAATAAATATCAGGCAGAAAGTGAGAGTTAGCTATCTAATGCACAGGCATGAACTTCTGAACAAATCTGTACTCTGTCCATTTTTTGCTTTCTAAAGAACACACAGATTGTCCATAAAGTTGCACAGGCCTAAATAGAAAATCTTGACGTTAATGATTAAAAAAAAAAAAAGAATTTCCAAAAATATACTGCAGGGACCAATTCTGGGGAGGTGGCAACATTTAAGTCACTGTCTGATTAAATCAAAGAGGAAGAAAGTAGAAACCTTTCCCTCATGTCCTATGTGACTGCTGATAAGTTTGAATTTCCATCACCAGTATTAGTTATAAAGGTTATCGTTTTACTTGGAAGACTGTAAAAATTAACCTGCACAACCAAATCTGTCCCTCACAGGCGAGTATAGTCTGAGGAATGCAGGGATTTACTGCCTCCAAGACAACTGAGTGCCATGATCATAAAAATCAAGCATAAGATGTATAAACATCTGAGAAACCTTCATCTTTTAGTACCTCAAATTACTGAACAAATGGAAACAGTGAACCAAACTGATGAAAGACTGAGAGGAAGAACTATGTCCATGTATTACATAGTCTGTTTAACTCTTCAAAAATTACGTTTCCACTGGTGACTGTACCACTGCTCTCTGTTCAAAATACTCTTAACTCCAGACAGTTGACATTTTTTTCTTTATAAAACTTCTCAGATATTGAAAAATATTAGCTAAGACATGCATTCAGGAGATAAGACCATCAATTACTTTCTCAGAAACAGGTTTTTAAAAAGATAATTTATTATTACAGTAGAAATTAACCCTTGCACACAGAAAAATGCCACCAACCAAAGATGAGCCACAGAAAATTGTCTCATTAACTGGAACTAGGTACCAATGGATTCCAATCATTTGGGAAAATGTGGTAAGAGGAGATTATTTGATTGCAGCAAGATGGAGGCACTGATTATAAGATACATACAGGCATAAACCACACACACCAAAATTATATACAAGTTCCCTCATACTGATCAACTTGCTGAACAAGTGTAATATCTTATTTCTGGTCACAACTTCATAAATTGAACGCAACTCTAACACGGTTGCTTTAGATTTATCCTCATTAAAGACTTAATCTGAATGTCAGTTTGACAATTACCTTAATCCATGCTGAAAAACTTGACAGTCACGTTTTCTACAGCCACAGCACTCTACATAAGAAGTTGGGTTACTAGAAGCTATCACTTGTAACCAAATCCACTCATTGATGCTACTCAATCCCTCAACCAACACAGATACCATTAGGCCAGGTTAATCCTTCAGGAAGACACAGTTGACTGTATTGAAATGTATATATTTCATAATACTGGTTATTTTATAAAACACCATTACCTAGGTTTATAGACAGTAAATTTTTATTTCAGGGATAATAAAAAGACTACAATACAGGAATACCAGTTTGGCTTTAAAGTTTTGAGATCCTCTTAAATATAAGCAGAAAGATGATACTACAATGGCACAATTTATATATGAGAATAGTCTATGACAGAAATTTTTTCTTGTCCTAAAAATTTTATGACTATCATAAGATGCCACTAGAAAAACCTTCAGCATTATGAAAATTTTATATATGGCACACATATCACTGAAATTAATCACATGCCTTGTGAAGCTCTGACATTATTCTTCACTCATTCCTAAATTAATAGAGCAATAAATGGTGCAATTTTGAAGAGATGTTGCATAAATACAATCTAAATTAATAAATTATCAAAATACATTTATGTAGAGAGTACAGATTTATTTTCATTTCATATTTCAAAATATTTTTTCCTGATGTCCAATTAATTTCTTAAATATATCTCTTGAGAGACAGGTAGTTTGTCAAATGTACAATGGTCATCCATTTATTCTGACAATAAGTTCAAGCACTCCAGTATTCAAGTAACTCCCCTGGCTGTTCCCTGCTTATGACACAGGCGAAGGGACTTCTTTTATTTGTCTATTAAGTTGACATTCTGGCTGCACCCTAATTCCACATAACAGAACAGCACTCTTAATGGTTGTCTTGGTTTAGATAGACAGGTATCTGCCAGGGAGGGTTGGAGTCTCCCTTAAAATGCAAGCCTCTCCCCCCCATAAATTTGCAATTAAAAGGCTGTCAGGCAAAGATTTTGGGAATAGGTATAGCAGTTTTTTACTAGGGATAGAAAAATACAGATGTTGTAGTACAGAAGAATAAGCAAACAAATAAACAAACAAGAAATGCTAGAAAACCCTGACAGAGTCAGAAATACAACTTGACACCCTGTTGGTCAGGGTGTTGGAAGCAGTCCAAAGTAAGCCCTCCTAGGAGTGGCAGATGTGGTTCTGTTGGAGTAGAGATGGTCCCGTTGAAAAAGAGTCCAGTAATGGTGAGATGGGTCCAGTCTTCCTCTAGGGATCCGGTGGAAAAACTGGATACCTAGTGGGACTGTGGCTCCTTTTTATCTAGGTTAAGATGGTTTGGCTCCTCCTCCCTGTGTGGAGCAGCTTACAATAGTGCAGTGTAATGTGTAATGTCACTGATGAGCTCTTAATGGTCCATTAGCAGAAGACATTCCCATGGAAGTAGTGAAACAATGAAGAGAGATAAGTAGCACTCTACCATCTGATAAGTGACACTGACCCATTTGGGCAAAGATAAGCAATTCTGCTCCACCCAGATGGAATAGAATAATATGCTCTTTACAAAACCCATGACAATGGTGTTTTATGTTTCAGTTTTCAAAATATGTGTCCTGACTTTTGGATTCAGGGTAACTAATTTGTAGTGATTATATGTTATTATCATGACGGACAGTTATAGCAAACATTTCTAATTCCCTTTTTTTTTTTTTTTTGAGATTATAAAGAGATGCTAGAATATTAAAATGTAGATGAACATAGTTTAAGCATGTAATTGGGATGATCTGGTTTGCTACACATAGCTTTATACCTTGACTAACGTGAGTTTATTATGCATATTCATATATGACACACAGATAATTTTTTGTATTTATATTCACAGCTAATCAACCAAAACATTAGCAGCAGAAAATTGTCTGGGAGTGGTATGACAAGTTCCAAGTCCCTCTAATTTCTAACTGTCTACTATATTTCTACAATGCTCATTTTTACATTACAGATTTTTCACATTACTGATTTTCAATTCTTTTAAAATATGAAATCACTGACCATTTATATAATTTATTTGTGTGAAGTGGGAAATAAAGCACCATCTAAATTCTAAGTGTGACTTGTCCTCTTTGCAAGATAATGAACAGCTATCATTCCCGGGAATCTATTGCAGTGTAAGAGCATGAAAAAAGAGATGGTCAAAAAACACGCAACGGATTTACGGCATTTTACAGGATTTCAAGGATAGACAATCCCTGGTGTTCTCTTGAAACAGGTGGCTACATGAGATTATGTAAAGGCCTCATTTATCCTGTTTAAATGGAAAACTAAAGCTTAAGGAATAATTTAATTTTCAAAAGATGCATTCCATGAAGACTATATACATTACTAAAATAGCAATGGGAAGTTTTATGTCAGTGAATTTTATATATTTATATAAGAATTTTTATATTTACACAAACCAGAATGAAACTTAATTGGTATTTATGATATTATGTTTAGGAAATAAACATATTTCGCCATATGAACCTCTTGAAAATACTGTGAAAAGACTATGAATGTATTCCACAACACACATTAGCAAGAAGTTATTTTTCTCTGAAGATCAAGTAATTTATGACAGAGGCTTCCAAAGCTGGGGTTAACTTCTTTAAAACTGTCATCTGGATTTACACTGTTCCATTTCTGCATACAAATTGTTCACAGATAGCTACTGAATCTCCCTGCAAAGGCACTTAGACACAAATGTTTTGACCAAAAACTGGACAAACCAGCTCTTTGGCTCCCATGTTTAAGAATAATCCCTTTCTATCTATTGCAATATTTCACAGTCACAGTAAGCATATGCTTCAAGAGAAGTCTCATACCCAAAAACGATACAAGAACACAGTAAACTTTCAGGATTTACACAGCCATGCTGATACTGACACTACAGCAGCTCCCCACCAGATATGAAGATTCAAATCAGCACTGAGAAAGTGCTGCAAGAATGAAGAGGAACACATACAAGAGCCTTTCTGAAATACACTCATACATGTACTCTAACACAAAGATATAGTAAATTAGGCACTAGCCTAAATTAAAAAAAAAAATTCTCATTCAGTTCTCAATATAAGTTGCTTAAATAAACTAGTAAACTATTAAGTGTTCTAGCAAACTGTTTCAGACTGTTTCCCTTAAAATGAGAAATAACATCCTGAGAATACAGCACTGCTAGCCTTGAAGAATGATACTCTATCTATCAAAACAGTCCTAATGAATAAGAAAACACCCTGCAAAGCCAGGAACTTCAGAGCAGACATAACATGATGACATGATATTATCTCTGTCTGAACTTATGTGGCAGAGTAAGCTGGGCAACGAGAGGCTAGAGAGCAGTTTCAGAAAGTGACCTGGGGGTCCTGTCCATGGCAAGTTGAACATGAGCCAGCAGTGTCCGGGCAGCCAGGATGGCCAACCCTGTCCTGGGGGACATCAGGCACAGCCGGGCAAGGGAGGGGATTGTCCCGTTCTGCTCTGAGCTGGGGCAGCCTCACCTTGAGTGCTGGGGGCAGTTTTGGGAGCCACAATAGAAAAAGACATTGAGCTGTTAAAGGGTGTGCAAAGCACACAGGGTCTGGAGGGGAAGCTGTGTGAGGAGTGGCTGAGGTCACTTGGTTTGTTCAGCCTGGAGAAGAGACTGAGGGGAGACCTTGCTGTGGTCTTCAACATCCTCACCAGGGAAGGGGAGAGGCAGGCACCAATCTCTTCACTCTTGTGATCAGTGACAGAACACGAGGAAATGGCCTGAAGCTGTGTCAGGGAAGGTCTAGGTTGGCTATCAGGAAAAGGTTTTTCACCAGAGGGTGTCTGAGCACTGGAACAGGCTCTCGGACTGGCAGAGCAATGGAGCAGGGGAAGAAGGCCACTGTCTGCCCTTCCTGCAATCCTGGAGGCTGCTGGCACCCCCAGGGAGGGCACCTACTCTTCCCTTCCCTTCCTGAGCATCAGGGTTCCTTCCAAAAGGCAACCCTTGCCTTTAAACCTTATATTCCTCTGATTATAGTTCATTCCTGCTTTTCTGAATCCTACCAGGAACAGAAATCCCTATCAACTGCTGAAAATTTGTATATTGTTCAATGACTTAGAAAAATAACCTGCCTCTCTCAAGAGAGATGTCAAATTCATAAACAAACCCAGTACAGGGAGAAACGGCTGTAACTGACACAAAGTGCCAGGATTTCTAACATTACTATTTATTTTTTACCTAATTTAAAGTATTTATCTACCTTAAAGAAGCAATGGCCTAGAAAGCACTTTTACACTCAGAAAAGAAATAGCTTTCCTTACTGAACACAACTGAAGCAATTGGGTCTGTAATGTGACTGAGATCCAGAAAAAGCTGTTGTGTTGTCCTCTGCTGCACCTCTGGAGAAACTCCCTCAGCTGCTTTGCTTCATTCAACCTCACATTTGTTTCTTCATAAACCCTAAAGTGAATTACTCCTTACACTATTTTGCATTTTCCAGTCACACAAAAAAAAAAACCCAACAGCAAAACCCACAGGCAAAAAGATTTCTACTCTTTCACTCATTTGTTTCTACCTAAAAAAAAAAAAAAAGAGAGAGACTGCAGATAATTATTATTTATGTTTATATAATATTATCTGTAATTATTGTTTGGAGGGGCAAATTAAGTGTTGGCACAAAACAGTGGAAGGAAGAAAAGCTTTTTTGACATTCTTCAGTCAGTGTGAACAGGAGTGTAAAGTGAGCTGAATGAACCGTGGCTAATAAGCCAATGCTAAAACCGTTCTTAACCATTCGTAATTACTTTTTACAGTATGCAACTACATGATACACTGAATTTCTACAAAAGCATGCACGCACGCTTGCAGAGGATCAACACACGGCACAGCAAAGCCTGTAAAAGGTTCCTAACCAAAAAATACTTTAAAAAATAAAGCAAATAGAGAGGTTTCCAAATATCAATTCATAAAAGAAAACTAAGATTTTAAATATGATACTGGAATTTACTGCATGGCAGGTGTGTTGCAAGACTTGTTAATGCTGATGAATAACTGTATTTAGTTTAGTCCAACACCTCCAAATTCCCACTGTCTACACAAGGATGAAGTCAATCATTTTGAGACTTTAATTTAAAAGAATTTATCTGTTTCATGCAACATTGAAATACAAACAGCAGTAAAGAACAATCCAACAAAGGACCAGTTACAGGGTAGCTTAAACAAGGAGACTTGTTTCCAAAAAAAAAAAAAAAAAAGAGCCCCTATTCACCCCCATATTTATTCATGTAAATGACTTGACACACATTAGAGGCATTCTTAAATTTAACTCTGCCAACTTCTTGTAAACAAATTGAAAAGACAAACAGAAAGCAACTTAGATGTGTCTGATTTCAGATGAGTACTGAGGAAGACAGCAAGAAACAACTGGCAGTCACTGCAAGTCAAACCTTGCTTTGTAAAGGCTACTACAAAAACAGCTGAACCCTGACAAACCTCAATGTGTGGTTTACAGGTAAAATTCCTTTGTTTAGAAGGCAAATGATTTTCAAGCTTACTGTATCAGGTCTCCTATGAAAAGACAGAAATTCTAAAAAGGGAGAAAAAGTTCCAAATACCCTGTGAAGTTTTTTTTTATTACCTCACAGACAGCATCTGAGAGATTTTTTAAGAGCTATCTGGTTAAATTTACAAGCCAGAGAGCTACTGAAGACAACAAAGGCAGTGTTACCTATAGCTACTTTAATGTATGTAATAGTTGATAATACCTGTTGCATTATGTACTATGTAATAGTTGTAATACCTGACTTTTGGATCTTCTAAAAAGAGAACGATGTTTTCCAACCTCTGATGATTTTTCCAAGAACATACCCACACTCTTTACTAAGATCTATCTAATCTTTTGTTTGTCCTAGAAGCAGTTGAGAGATCTTTATGGTTACAAGTGTAACTAAAATAAACGGGATCTTCTAGAGCAATTGGAATCGTGGAAGGGGCTACATCAATACTGGACTAGTTTTTCAGGGGGATTATATTTTTTGGAGCTGTGATGCCATCAGAGAAAGGGGAGTGCAGGGAAATGGACTGATGATTAGAATACAAGCACAGTCAGTGAGCAGAAGGCTACTGAGAAGTCATCACTGAAGAAGAAATCAATTTACTCATGAAAAACAAATGGCCACAATGAAGGTGAAAAGATGAGATGAGATGTTTAAAAAGAAAAAAACTCACAACTCTGCAAGGCTGCCTGACAGAAATAGCACTTCTGGGAAAGGCAGCAGTAGAGGAGAAAAGATACATTTCCACTGTGATGAGGATTGTATGGAAAGACTCTGTGCCCTAACTTTCCTTTAGCACAGAAAGTAGAATCCTCAGAGGTGTTATGGCCAGGATGAAGAGCTGCCTCGTAAAAAGTCTAATGAAATAGCTGAAAATATTATTGTTTGTACCAGTAATAGACAAATACATCCATACTGCTCTAGGGACCCCAAGTAAAATCGACAACTTTTCTGAACTCCATGAACATTAAGAAAGAGCATTATTAGGATGAACCTTTGTGGTTAAAGACACTGTGTAGAAACTTGAGAGATCTGTTGTGGACTGGTAAAAACTGAGAGACACCTATGAAATCTCATACTACAATTTTATTGTTTAAACCAAACATGAGGTGAAATAAATATTTCTTTCTGAAAATATGAGTCAGTAAGTTTACCCTTGCCTTCAGAACACTCATCTTTTTGCAAGCTGACATAAATGACATATTGGTTCTTTTTGGAGGACAAGGAAAACAGAGAGATAAAGAGCAAAGAATTTAGAACAGACCCACAAGGCTTCACATTACAATTTAAATACAGTATGACTTTAAAAACCATTTAGTGTAAGAGTGAAAATCGACTTTGCTTTACCAGCTAGATTTAGATCAATTAGTAAACACTGTAGTCTAATAGGAAGCAACAGGCCTTGGCCAGTGCAGGTAATCGCTGGAAAGCAGCAGCTGTAAAGGCGCTCTAACAATACATCATCTGCCTCACTTATAGGGACTGTTGATTAACAAACTCAAGGCCACACAAGGAAAGAGAAACAAATAATGAGGGAGTGGAGTGGGTAATTAAACTTTTCGTTTACTACACAGTGCACAGAAACACATGTGAACATTCCCCACACTGGCTTCATTCCAGGTTCCTTCTCCAACATTACAGTGTTGTAATACCACTCATACCTACTTAAAGACATTAAAAAAACACAAAAGGAACCAAACTTTCTTAACACAAGAATGATTTAAACTCCCTGTGATTGGAAGTTCTGAACAATGACAGTGACTTCTGAGACACAAGACTATCAGGGTGACCAGGATGATGTAGAATTTAAAACAAAAATGTCAGATAAATTTAAAAATTTCAGATAAATCGTCAAATTGTAATGTGCTTGCTGTACTGAAAGGACAGCAGCACTGCCTTTTTAATCAACCCAAAAGTGACGTTAAACATACAAGAGGAGATCAGAAAAGTTAGGAATCCTGAGGAAAATAAAAAATTATATAAATATGTATAATATAAATATATATATTCATAAATATAAAACTACTTATAGTATATATTAAAGCATATAGTATCTATTAAAGCCAATTCTATAATGCTTAGCTCAACAGCAAAGTCAGGTAATATGTTTTTGGATGAAAAAGTACAATCTCAGGGCCATTGCTTTGAGAATAAGGCATACAAAAACAACATAAGAGCAAGACAAAGTATTTCAGGCACTTAGAAAACCATACAGAGTTCTAGAACGTTGATATTTCAAATATTATTTTTTCCCATATAAAAATCTGTTTTGCAGAGCTACATTCTCTTGACATATACTCTATCTACATACTTGAGGAAAACTCAGGCCATATGACATTCAGATTCTTTTCTCCAGGAGAATTTCCAGGTATTTTGACTGACTACCCACAATGGAAACACTCAACAGTACAAACTAGGCAACTCCTGAACCTCACATTCATTTTTGACCACCTGAAGCAGAGTTCTGAGGAAGCTGAACACACCAGAAGAGCTGAAAACAATATGTTGCCATAATTTGAACACACCTAAGAAAATACATCCTTTCTCTGTAAGAAAGCCCAAACTAGTTTTTAAGAACAGAAGCAATGAAGATTAATTTCATAACATATTTATTTAAACAATATCTAGATCCTATAGTAGTCCATCAGCTCAGTGCACTCGGAATACTAATTATGCACTATCTCATTTTAGTGCCTTATGGAGTAAAACTCGCGAAATTATGAACTAATGCTTATGGAGAGATAACCTGTATGACAGCATTTTGCTAGAACAAATTAATCAATTAGGAATTCTTAAAGGATCAAGCAAAATTATACATTCTTTCTGTAATTCTACTGTGACTTGTACCATTAGACATAATAGTGCAGTAGGATCAGTAAAATTTTTTTATTAGTAAGCCAATCTGAAATGATGAATTTCTGCACCAGTTATTAAACACTTCGAATAAACAGTTCTGATGTTATAGTCAGGTCACCACTATAAGGCAGTGCTGTCGTGGAGAAAATTTACTACCAATTTTTGGTTGCAAGAAACTCAAGATGCACATGGAAGTCCCTGCACTATTCTGACATACCCTTTTGGAAATAAGCTAAAAAGTTTTCTGTTTTATACTGTCACCATGGGGCGTGCAGACCTACAGGACTTATTCCCATAAGCCAAGACACTAGAGGGAAGGGGGGCTTTAATAACTGTTCACCTTTAAAATGGGTCCACTAGGTCGAATGAGATACTACTGATGGCAGAGCAAAAGCCAGAAAGTTATTTGTGTTGCCAGCTGTATGGATAAACACTGATTATTATCTGATTATCAGTCTTATCTTCAAGCTCACTGGTATCTATGTATGCTGTTACAAAAAACTGAATTACTTCAACGTGACTTGCAAATAAATAAGTCATGGTCCTTTTTTCCTTTGTTCTTATTTTTGAATAGCAATGAAAAAAATTACCTGGTTGCCTTCTTGAAGTTAGAGAGATTTAGAATCCTAATAACAAATCAAAAACATCAGAGACCAGTCTTACCCTCATCAGAAAGACAGATGCCTGGCTGCTTGATCAAACATGTTTGGAGCTACACTTTTTATTCAGAAAGAACAACATCTGATTTTTGCAAGGAAAAATGCGTTCGTTCATTCTTATATTACTAACACACTATAGACAGATCATTAGGCACAGAGTAAGCAATTAATTAACTTTGTGCAGTTAAAGAAATAAACCCAAAATGTTTTCTTTAAATAATAAAAATGTCAGCCACATATACCTGTTCTGTGCACTTGTCAAAATGCAGCTTCCCCTCAGAAAAATGAGGTACAACTGAGCAGCATAAACGTTCTAACAGCAGTTTAGCAAACAAGGAGCTGTCAACTTCCAATAAGCTATTATTCACACCTCTTTAATCACTGCCACAGAGTCGATTATAAATAGCCTCATACATTTTTAAATAAGGTCATTCTGAAATGAAACAACAAAGAGGGTAGTAAATATTCCAGTACATAAGCAATTTAAATTCTACAGCATAACAGAACGGTGTGTTCTCAAATACTCAGTTTAAAGAAAGCCAACAAAACCTTTTATTAACTGGTGCAGTGTCAGACACGTAATCTCTGTAAGATCAATAAACCAGGCCAATTATGTGGTAGTTTGCAAACAGATCTGAAAGAAATGAAACTATTAAGACTTGCTCACAAAATCCAGCTTCGATGGCATTATTTACAAATATAGAGTAATACAAATTAAGTTAATACAATACACAGAACTGCATGAGTAAGTGTATTATGCAAACATTTCACACGAATATGAAACACCTTCTCTCTGTTTTCCCAGAAGAACAGCACAAAGAAACAACTTATGTGCAACCCTGATTCATATGAGACTGTTGTCTAGTTTTTCCTGAGATTTTAAATAATTAGAAATTGTTGCATAAAGAAAAGCAAGTAAAGATCTGCACAAGTAGAAGTTTTAATTTTTTCCCGTTCCCCACATTTTTTGAGATTCAAGATTACTTGATAAAATGACAAATATGACAACACTGAAATCAATTCTTTATCAATTAGCTCAGACAAAACATGATAACAACTATGCTATTTTCTTTCTCGAAGCACTATCATAGTTAAGTGGACCACAGTTTAAAGACATCAATTTAGCACTACCAGAAAAAAGAAAAATTAGTAGTAAAAAAACCCCAAATAGCTCTCATTTTACTGACCCCACATTTTGCTGTTAACTGTGAGAAGTATTGGAACACTTCTTCCTATTATAAGCTTTGTTTTTCTGACTTGATACTCATAGAATCATAGAACATTCTGAGTTGAAAGGCATCCAAAGGGACCACAAAGTCCAGCTTCTGACCCTGCACAGGACAACCCCAAGAATGCTACCAGGAGACCAAGAGCGTTGTCCAAACACTTCAGGAACTCTGGTAGGCAGTGGTCACAGCACCAGATGTGGGGAGCCTGTTCCAGTACCCAACCACCCTCTGGGTTAAGAATCTTCTAATATCAACACTAAAAATCTCACTTGACACACCTTCAGGCCATTCCCTCAGGTCCTGTCACTGGTGACCAGAAAGAAAAGATCAGTGTCTGTCCCTCCTCTTCCCCTCACAAAGAAGCTGCAGGCTGCAGTGAGGTCTCCACTCAGTCTCCTCTCTTCCAGGCTGAACAGCCCAAGTGATCTCAGCTGCTCCTCACACAGCTTCCCCTCATGGCCCTGCACCATCTTTGCTGCCCTCTTTGTATTATACAGAGACTTGCCTGCGATTTTCAAGGCCTACTGATACATTGTGCTATATCCGCCCATATATCTACAGTCCTTACCTGCTCTGCTGTGATTCATTTCAGAAAATGAGCTCCATGTGTAGGGGACGCCAATACTACCCACTTCCCAAACCTTTCTGAGGTATTTAACCCAGTTACAATTTAAGCCTCATTTATTTATTTATCAGATTTAGCTCAAAGGTGTTTTATCCAGTTTGCTGCTTTGTACCTGATTCTAAAAAAGCTATTACTTCCCATGAGCAGCAAAATATCTAAATCTTTCTCCAACCTCAAAACATATCTTAATATTAAAATGCCGTATTTAAGTATTCATGCATCTGGACAGACACAGGAGGCATCACTCTTTTTATGTGCACTTGGAGCTGGCCCTGCCCAGCAGCTGTATCCCAACAGCACCATCCCCAACCTTACCACTCTGCTGCATCTTCTTGATGTTTCATGGTCTCACCATAAAGCAAGAGTGACCTCCCGCATAAAGGATATTCAGAAGTTCAATCCAATTAAGAACTGAATTACCTTCAGAATTCAATTACGAACTTCACAGCTATCAAAACATTTACCTACAACCATAAACACCCTAGGAAACAGTGTAAAGGATCCACTCCTCTCAATATTTCCCCACAGGAAGGCAGTATTGGTATTCTACACAGCTATACCTTCTAACTGGATTTCCATGTTTTAAATAAATCATATTATAGTAGCTTACACAGTGAAGTGATAAAATTGCAGCTGACTACAGCAAGATCTACATAAAAGCAAGGAGCAAGCTGTGCCGTTTCAGTTCCGAGACAATAAAGAAGTAGAAAAGTTTCAGATGTCAACAGGCTTCTTAGACCACGTCCATCTCCACATTAGGTATGTTACTTTTTCATCTGGTTCACTGTCATCTCCCTCACAAAAGCCACTAACGAATACTTAGAAAAGGAAATAGCTTACACAAAGAAACACACCTTCTCAGCCTTAATGTGACCCAAGTTTGGTTCATTCCCCAAAGCTTGCAAACTTCTGTTTTCTTAGGTGTAGGTCCTCCATCTGCCTTAAGTTCCATAATTTGTTTATAAGAGCTAGGCCGGTGTTACAGATAACTCTAAGTTTTATTAACCACCTTTTTTTTTTTAACCTGTGTCAAGGAAATGGAGCTATGCCTGAATAGAAATGAAATATCTTCCTCCAAAAATATGCACTATCTTATATGTACTATACATATATTGATAAGCCACCCCTGATTTTTCCATTTGTTCTGTATAAGTTTACAGTTAAGTGCAGTTTATCTGTACTTTCATACTAACAACTTCTGGTAATAACAAAGCCTCTTACTTGCTGTTTACAGTGCAGTACACAATCAGAGTTTTCTGGAAGCAACAGAGTCACTTATACATGATTTCTTACTTGTATGAGCATTTTAGGAGGGAGGATTTCAAGCTTTTCCTAATATTAGAGAGGACACCTTCATTGAACTATTGTCAATAAAACAGAAACCTTTCTTCTCATCCAATATGTAACTAAGCTTATAACCTGGTAACTGGGAGAAGTCTAGTGCTAAGAGTAGTTTCAGTGGTTGCTGTGAGCCTCACGATAATTTGCTTTTAGCTGCCTCACCACTTTGCAGAAGCCACGGAAGAATACTGAGTTCTGATAAACAAACCAAAGAATTGGGATACATTTCCCACCACAGTGAGAAGGGCAGAATTTGGATTCACAAAGCACAATGAACTGGAAGGTGACAGGTCCTGGACCTTTAAAATGTTTAAGGACAAGGTATTCAGCTCTATCATTAGAGATCAAGAAAGTTGCACTCCACAACCAAGTAGGAAAGGATCATGGAAGTGAAACTGGAAAAATCCCATGACCTTTCAGTACCAATTATGATACTCAAGATGAAAAAAATCAAGTTCACCATAAAGTACAAAAAGGTCTAGAGCAAGCTGAACCCCAAAACAAATGGAAAACAATAAAGACATAAACCACAAAAAACTTTTAACTGCTCTTTGTATTCATTAGTATCAGATGTGACCTCTATAAAAAGTAAAAAAGAAAAAAATACAATTTGAGTTCTATAAGATACATCTATATTAAGACTATAGATATACAGATGTGTTTACACACACACACACACACACACACACATAAATAACTACTATAAATAACTATTTATGAAGTGCCTAATATCCTTAAAGATCACTGCAACCTACTTGACAGTCAACAACTACAGGAAAAACAATTTTATTGTAAACCAGGGAAGGGACCTCGGTCCTTGCTGTGTTCGTACTCCGAGCTGAGAACAGAAGCAGGAATGGAAAAGGGAACACAACAGAAATGATACAACTCAACTGTGAACCAAATGAGTTAAAAATAAACCCAGCACTCACATGATAGCAGAATATTACTCAGTATGTTAGGACCATGACAGAGTAAATGGAGAAGAATACAATACACATACACAAATGAGAGCAGCACGACAGCTACACCTATATGAGCTGTAAATGAGAATGAAAACCAAGACTTACACACTAAAAACTTTAAAAACTAGCAGGTGGGCAGGCCACATGGGAAGAAATATCAGCTAATGAAATTCAAATTTAGAGATAACATTCCAAAGAAGGTCTTGGGGCACACACAAACAAGAATCTGCACATGAACATGAATTCACTTCATTAGGAACACCGACCAAAAGCACAGCCCTACTTTCATCATACTACAATAAAATTATTTTTAATTTTATGAATTAATTAAACTGAATTACCCTAAGAAATTCAAAACTTTAAAACCACAGTCTTGTCTTCAAGCTTGTGAATAGCCCTGCTTAATTTCTCATGTCTGACCCAACTTGCTTACTCATTTGTTACACATTTTAATAGATAATTCAAATTACATTGAATTAAATAGTTTAAGGAAAGATATATGGATCCCAGAAATGAAGCAATATTTGGATTGACATACAGTATGTTACCAATTATACCTTAATAATACTCATGCTCCATTGGATATGACATCAAAGGAATGAGTAGTAAACAACATCTGAAATTATGTTTTGTTATTTTATTTTCCTCTTTGGTGACTATACAAATGAAGAATTTCACACTTTTTAAAAATAGAATATATTTAGTGCTTCCAATGGATGCTTAGTGTACCCAGAACAGCCACCTGCTTCAGGAGAGATGGGCTGCCCTGTAGGAGTGCTTACTTCTCTCCAAGATTAAGTGGAATGAATGTAGCAGAACTAGCCCAGATCTCAGCATCTAAAATGCTAACAACTCATAAGCACAGGTGACTATGACAAGGTACCTAAGGAAGAAAATACCTGGGAGAAGATACCTGGCCATAACCAAGAAGAAAACATACACTTCTAGGATTAAGGTGTACTTGAACCTTCTCCCAGAAGGTAATGGGAAGAAAATGTGTATCAGCAAACTGAGATAACTTCCCTTTTACAAATCCATTTGACTTTCAGTTTTACCCCGGTCTCCTCCAACATTCTTATTTAAATATACTTGGGAAGAGATGTCTGAACTTCCTTAAATGTGCAGAAATAGTGAGTGACACATTCAGAAAGTATGAGAGGGGACAGCTAACATGGCCAAGCTTAACACATTAGTAGCTACTGCGCAAGGCTGACAGTATTACCATCACTGAACGAGCCCTGCAGAAAACTAAGGTCTGCTGCACACTGCAGAGAAGGGCCAACCTTTGTATACAGGCTCTTCACCAAGTTGAAGTGAGCTCCATCGGGTTCCAGCTTGACTTGGCAAAAGGCAACAACAAACCAAAACCCTCATCCATGTCCCAGCTTGTGCCAGGCCCAGGCAAACCCATCCTGCTACTTAGCTTGGCTCATTAGTGCAGGTATGCTGCTATAAACATACAGATCACCTGTTTCAAACTCATTCAGAGCAGTAGTGCAAGCAAACTGGAATAAAAAAAAAGAGTATGTAACTATAAATAAACTCAAGGAATAAAAAGAAAAAAAGGCAGCAGTTTCAGCTAGGAGCTCCCAAAGAGCTTCACTCTTCCTGCTATGGACACCATACTTGGCAGAGAACTCTCTTGGTAAGTCAAGCTCTGCCACTCCAAACCCTCTTCAGAACAATTCGTAGCCTAAAAGAGATGAAACCAGTGTCAAGGGAGTGTTCAGTCCTATTTCTTTCAAAAAAAGACTGTCAGTGTAGGGAGCTTAATTTTCTCCTTCATTTCTACCCCTACATCTTAGTGCTTGGGTCCCTAACCCAGTCAAGAACAGCTAGAAAGTAACAGTGGGAGAAGCAAAAGGTCTAAAGCATACTGAAAAAAAAAAGATTTGAGCATCCTAACATGAATGTAATATAAGACGTCACTCTTCTTATGCTTCTTTGCTGCTGTTGTAACATTGAAAAATGATTTTAAAAGATTTTTATTTGGAAATTATGACATTGATCAGAAACAGCAGTTTATAACGTAATTTTCCTCAACTTGAGGTCATGCAGATATGAGTTTTAGAAACTTATTACACGTAATCAAACTGTACAACTTTTTTCCAAAACCAGGCAACAGTAAGAGCAGAAGATAGATGGCTGGAAATTTTAATGGGGGTGAGTCTTTGGTCCAGATAAGATCTGCAAGATCTCAGACTTGCATGGACCCATGATCACAGTTTAGTTTTTCCCACTCACATTAAGTGTTTTCTTGATCACTGGCTCCTGCTGTGCAGTGCTTCTCTTCAGAAAGCCTCTGGTGCTTTCTCACTGCATTTTGCACCAGTGACTGCAGCAACACCTGCATACAGCAAAAGCTGCCAATGTGCTCTAAGAGAAATACATACTGCAAAGGAAAGAGATCCTTCTCAAGCTCGAAACTGCCTTAATCACAGTTTTTGTTTCCTAAAGTTTACTTTCCTACTTCCCTACTCTGCATGTAACTAAGAAGTGCTCAGATTCCTTTTGGTTTTATAATATGTTGCTTCCTTTGTTTTTGTGTCTGTGACTGCACTGCTTCTGTCAAATGATGTACCAGGTACAACAAATGTTTCACCAAATCCCTGGAGAAATCAGTCAGGGTAACTAAATAATGTATTTATTTAACTTGCCACTTGGTTCAACAAAACAAAAAGGGGCACCTAATCTTCAGTTCTGAATTCTGCTCTCCAATCCACAGGCTACTCTGGGCTACTCAGAAGCCATCCTACATAACTGACTGCATTGTGGACACGGCAGTCCATGTTCAGCTGTCCTGACACAGGGAGTACATCTTCTCTCAGCTTACCAGCAGGGAATTTCCAAGACAATGTGTACTTTACCCTGCTGAGAAAAGGAATTAGAACAATGAAAAAAGGATCAATGACAGAATGTCTTAACTTGGTTCTTGCCAATAATATGAAAAGATGAGCCAGTTGTCAGAAAATATCCATGGGAAAGGTTCATTTTGCTTTCTGAAGTCATTCTGAATTAACTACACACTGGTGCAGGTGGTAGGTCCACTGAGAAGAATTTGACAGGGCAGTTTTTTCCTACTCCATATCTTAGAAGTTATGTATAGAGAATCATAAAAACACAGAATGGTTTGGATTGGAAGTGGCCTTACAGATCATTTAATTCCAACACAGCTGCTGGACCTTGCACTTGGCCTTGTTGAATTTCATGAGGTTTGCCTGCACCCACCTCTCAAGCCTGTCAAGGTCCCTCTAGATAGTATGCCTTCCCTCCAGTGGAAGGAACTCTGCACCACAGAGCTTGGTGTCCTGCTTAGGGTGCAGTTCATCTTACTGTCCACTTTGCTGACAAAGATGTTAAACAGCAGCAGTCCCAGTGGCAACCCCAAGAATGTCACTTGCCACTGGTCTCCACTTGGACATCGAGCCCATGACCACAACTTTTGAGTGTGACTAATCAGGCAATTTCTTATCCACTGACTGTTGCATCCATCAGATCCACATCTCTCCAGCTTAGAGACGAGCATGTCTCATGGGATAGCATTCTTTCCACAAGTCCAGGCAGATGACATAGCTGCTCTTCCTTTATCCACCACTGCCATAACCCTGTCATATAAGCCCACCAAATTTGTCAGACATGATTTGTCCTTAGTGAAGCCATACTGGCTGCCACTAATAATTTCCTTATTTTCCATATGTCTTAGCACAGTCTCCAGGAGGATCTCCTCCATGGACTTGCTGGGCACTGAGATCTTTCTTTTCCCCCTTTTTAAAATTGGGTTATGTTTTCCCTTTTCCAGGTCCATATTTAAATCATCATCAAGAAGAAATTACCCTAAGATGAAAATACATCAAAGGATGATTTCTATACCGATTTCAAATTTTTAAAATCATTATTAACCTCACACACTGAAGACAGACTACTGAAATCTTATTACTAGTAGGAAATGTCATTCAATTAATATGATACTCTTGAATTTAATGTACTGCTTCCTGGAGAAAAACTGACCAACATCACCAAGTATTTTAGGATCCACATAACCTGATTGCATGAGGAACATAAGACATTTCATTGTAATGAAGAAAAAAGCACTACAGTATTAAAAGTAGTTCATTAGATGAAGTCTCACCTTTGGACCTATGTCAGAGCTTCAACTAACCTATCAAAAATATTCCTATTTAATAAACCTAGTAAAATATTTCAGACAGTAAACAAGATTACAACTTTTAAATAGCACCTACATTTGGACTTACTTCATCTGAATAGAATTTCACAGGTTCCCTCCATGTTAGGTTTGCAAGGCATAGTGCTAAACAGCTTTTATTTTCAGAACTTAGAAAAGCGTGCTTCAGAGAAAAACAACTCTTTTCACCTTCGCTTTTTAATAACTATTCTGAAACATAAAGGTGCTCATATTTGACTAAAGACAAAGAAAAATATACATTTATAAGGAAAGTGGTAATGAGTTTCAAATTTCTCTTCCCGACTGGTAAGAGAGACTCTCACACAGCACAAGGGAAGTGAGGGGTGCTGAGACAGAACACAAAGTTCCCCAGATCTCTGCCAGCTTTATAAAAGGTCAGAGCCTGGGGCTCCAGCTTCCCAGAGCTCCTGGGCTTCTGCTGACACATGAGAAGTGAGAGTGGGAAGGAAGGAATTTTCCCCCTTAAATGAATGGCTCAAGAAATCCCAGGACAGGTGGAGATGGCAGTGTCAAGACAGGCTTAGATGAAAAAAGTCTGGAATCCACATCTGCAAGCGTGTATTTATGTTTACTTTATTAGTTAGCAGCCTAGAGTTTGTTCTGTACGCATATGGTAGCCTTGTCTACTTAGACTAAAAATTGTTCTGAATAATATCCTTTTATTTCCTGTACAACATTTTTTTCAGGAAGTACTAACATGGCAAGTCCTCTTCTCCTACATTTGTCAACTAAAATTTGTGTACAGAGAAACCTTATCCAAACTGTTCTCTAAAAGCAAATTGAAGCAGTCGTATTTAAACAAATGACAGAGACAAGTCTGAAGGCGAGAAAAAAATTTTCATAGCACAAAGTCAACTTTAAACTTGAAACTATGCATTGATCTTAGAGATTAAAAAAGAGGAAGTGAAAAGTTACTTTTGCATGATACCATCTGAAATTGAAATTTTTATTAAAAAAAAAGGCTTACACTTTAACTTTAGTTCTTAAAATAATTATTTTCTAACTTACCTTCGGAAACATTCTAAGAATAGACTGATAAGAAATGTCACAAAATACATTCTTCCTTCAGAATCAGTGACTGGCAGTTAACAGATCAACAGCCCTGTTCAAGCTGTGCCAATTAGAATATTTCCAGTAATATAATATCCTCTATACCCAAATCATAGATCACCTAGTTCCAACCCGTTGCTATGGGCAGGGACACCTAACCCTAGAGCAGGTTGCTCAAAGCCTCATCCAACCTGGTCTTGAACACTTCCAGGGATGAGGCATTCAAAGCTTCTCTGGGCAATCTGTTCAGTGCCTCACCAGTAAGGAATTCCTTCCTAATACCTAATCTAAACCTACTCTCTCCCAGTTTGAAGCCATTCTCCCCTGTCCTGTCGTTACAAATCCTTGTAAAAAATCTCCAATTTCTTGAAGGCTCCCTTCAGGTATTGGAAAGCCACAGTTAGGTTACCTCAAAGCCTTCTCTTTCCCAGGCTGAAAAATCCCAATTCTCCCAAGCTTTTCTTGTAGGAGACCTGCTCCATCCCTCCCATCATCTTGGTGGGGAGCAGGGATGGATGCTGGGAACCCCACAGCTGGACACAGCACTGCAGGTGGGGTCTCACCAGAACAAAGCAGAAGGGCAGAATCACCTCCCTCAACCTCATTAGATTTTTCTTATTTAATCTAACTTTGGAGAGTATCTCAATAACATTATCATCACAAATCAGCACCAACTCCATGATACAGAGCATCTCTGCAGGAGTGGCTGAATGTTGTGCCTAGCACACCCTCCCCTTGCTGAGCAGCCCACCTACTGATCATACAACACATGTGCATGCGCATGCCCATAAATTTAGATAACAAATCATGACAGCATGCACAATTTTGGCACCACAGGTAAGAGACCAGAAGAAGTATTTTCATTTTCAATAGTTAGGAAAACGAATCTCTCCACAACACTGGTCTACAGGTGTCATGGCAATTTCAAACCCAAAAGTAAATTGTGTCTGTCACTTAAACAGATAAAAATACTGTTTTTATAGCACTTTTTAGGAGCAGCTGTGCATTCACCAACAGAGAATTCATTTCAACGCTGACAAAATTTTCTGCAATGAGCAAAGAAGAAATAGAAGTGGTAAATATTAGCATATGTATGACTAAAATAAGAAAATTCAACATTTTGTCGGAGGCATCTCTATGCTTTAGGCAGAACAGAAGAGTGACTAAGTATTTTGAGCTGTGCATAACTTCAAAAATGCAGCATATCTGTCTTCTGCACCATTTGTAGCTACAATAGAAAATACATTAATGGGCTTTAGAGATATTAATTACAGAATAAGGGTTGGAAAAACCCTCTGGGGTCATGGGGTCCAAGCTTTGACTGGACACCACCACATCACATGCCATGTCCAGTCTTTTCTTATGCACCTCCAGGGACAGTGACTCCATCACTTCCCTGGGCAGCCCATTCCAATGTCTAACCTCCCTTTCTGTGAAGAAATTTTTCCCACTGTTACAGAAACCTTACACCTTCTGTTCCAATGTTGTGAGAGGCATTTTGTTGTCCTATAGACTAATAGCAGTTGTCTCACTGATGCCAAATTGATCTTTGTCTTTTTTCTTTTATGTATTCCCTGCATTCTTTACACATATATTTGTAACCTATTATTTTATTCATAGTCCCGGTACTTTTCCCTACCTTTTCTGTAGGCAGAAAGACAAAACATATTCCAGAGCTCCAAGCCCTGAGGGGTACAAGGCCCTTATCCCATCTTGGTTCTCCCTGGAAACCAAGGTTGAAACCAGCTCTTCAAGACACATTTTTATAAACAAAGGTTGGTTCTCATCTGGGGTGGGGGAGGGTTCAGAGAGGGTTGAACTAGGGGGAATTACCTCACCACTTATGTCTCTAATTAGTGATTTTTGTCAGTTATGCTAATTTGCTAAACTTATAAAACTGTATTCACCCTGTGGGGGAGGGGGGTGGGAGTTATGTGGTCATTTTCCATATCTGCCCCTGGAGGCCTCCAATAAAGACCAGCCTTTACATTATCTCCTATGCTAATATTAACTAGAAAGTGTGTTTTTTTAATTTGTACGTTCTCTCAGGCATCACCACCACATCTGAATGCAACATCCTTAAAACAACAATCTGAAATCAAGTGGGGAGAGGATATAAAAAATACACTTCAATATTGAAACTCGGATACTTAGCTCGTTGACAGCCTTCCTCTGAAATGAGTAGACTGAAAGAGTCTGTGGCTCTTGATGTGACAGTACCTCACATTAGCACTTTTAGGAAAAATTAATGTTCTGACTGTATTATTAGATTCCAACTAAAAAGATCCAAGTGCCAGACCTAATATCTAGAATTGTTGCCAGTTGAGTATTTCACTGATAAGAGAATTAAATTAGACCAAATAAAGTTAAACAGACAAAAAAAAAAAGTGGGCTGACTGCAGATCCTACCCTCTCTCAGCACACCACGACTGTAACAGGAAACCCTAACAGATGCAGCAATAAAAACAATAGTTTCTGCTACTGCTTACGTTTACTGTCTTACAGCTAAACTCTAAAGCATCACAAAATATACTTGAAAAATAACGTTGCATTAGATAATAAGAGGAAAACTGTTTGATAGTCCAACTGATCATACTGCAAAGCACCAAATTTTGGGGGTTGTTGCAGGTGGATATCCACTGGAGAGCAAGAACAGAAGGGGTTTGCTGTGGCACTACTTTGCCAGTTCCCTTGCCCTCTTCCATAGGTCTGTCAGCATGCCATCCATGACAACAAAGAACGTTTCCTCTCAAACCTTTACAGTTTACAGTTTTATTTGTTCCTAGATTTTGCTATGAGAATAGGAAATCCTTAAAGCCTGAGACATGCTATGCTCCTTCAAAGCAGAAGAAAAAAACTACTATGGGTGAACAAGTAGCTGGAAAAACTCCCCTGATAACAGGCAGTATGCTAGGATAAAGAAAGAAAAACGTTCTTTACTTCTGCTTCTTCCAGGCCTCTGGCTAACTGAATATCTTCTCCAAGACAAAGTGGCAGTAAGATGGGTATCAACTTGCAAGCAGCTTTTCAAGTATTCCACTATTCATCCAACAAAATCCATGCTGTCCTGCTCACTGATATTCTGTCCAATTTTTAAGCTTTTAATTACATTAAAAAATGCTTTCAAAATCTTATTCATTAAAAAAAAAAAAAAGTGTTCAACAGCCTTTGCAGAGTCAAAAGAACTGCTATAAATACAATGGTCGTCATTTTTGGAATGAAGAGAGAGCTCCACATCAGCATAAAGAAGTAACCTCATGCCAGGTCCATGGGTCTGGACAGAAGTGCTCCTGGATTCTCAACATTATTAATACTCTATTTTCAAAATGGCAAAACATAATTCTTCTGTTTTCCATCTCATGTACAAAGCTACTTGAACATTTTCTGCTTTATTATAACGATGTCAAATATTCTAGATACTTAGGAAGAGTAAATTCCTGTAACCAGTTGCTACGCTGCAGCTATCAGGTGAGCAAGCCATACCCCAGGAAGGATATAAAGAGGTCTGAAATTGTAGAAGCTAAAAATAGTTGGCAGCTTAAAGCAAACCCAAAATTAATTGTATAAAACAGCTTTTAGTGTGTGTAGAAAAGACTGTCAAATCTAGAAACATGTATTCAACTTTTGATACTGTGTTAAATTCCCCAGTTTTAAAGGACCTGTGACCAGGCATAACTGCTAGCTTTGAGATGTAAAGCAGAAAATCATGCATATGAAAGGAAAAAAAGTTAAAGCAGGTCTAAGGTTTGGGTTTTGTTTTCTTAAGACTCTGAATCTACCTTGAATAATTTTTCTTTAGGTCAGTGCTTCATTAAATTAAATTACTATTTTCAATAAAACTATATTGCTGTAAGTGTACAATTTCTGGGGTATGTAGGACAGAAACAGGACAATTCAAAGGAGTAAAACCATTAGTTTTTATTTTACAGATCACTAAGTTATTTTCAAGAATTTTGCTAACAGTATCTAGGAAAATGCATTAAGAAACTTGAATTCATAATACAGTCCTCTGTATCATCCTCAAGAAAGTTTTAGGGTCTACAAATTGAGTGCTGAAAGCCACTGGCAGATACCCTCTGCATGGCACGTGATACATCCACATTTCGACTAATACCCAGCTGGGCAAATTAATCTGAAAAGCACTGAACATTGTAGAAGAGATAAGAGCAGACTCAGCATATAAAAATAACTCAGCAGAGGTTACATAAAAGACATAATCAGAAGTTAAGCAAGGAAGATGACTGCACAGCTGAGGGGAAAATAATGGCTCCTGCAAATTCAGGTTGAGGCCCTATGACACTATACTACATTTTTCACTCCCATAACCACTAGCCATTTTTTCATGGGACTTTTGTCTCATTCCACATACAAGACAGGCAATGCTCTTCCACTAAGCAGGTAGGCAGATTTAATTTGCAAAGGCATCACTGTCAGAATGTTCAACTTCCAGATGACCCTAAAATTGTGTGGGGTCTACTGCTCCAGGTGGATCATTACAAACCTAGGGGGCCTGATGGGATTCATTCAAGAATCCTTAAAGACTTGGCTAATGTCTTCACAGAACCTCTCTGGATGCTTTCCGAGAGGTCTCAAGAATCCAGAGAGGTCCCAGCTGGATGGAAGATGGTTGAATACTGTTTTGATGAAGGGCAAGAAGGAAGACCTCAGAAACAACAGACCTGTTACTCTCACTTTAGTGCCTGGTAAAATCAAGGAAAGGAAGAACTGAAAAACACCTGAAGGACAATACAGTCATTGTTCACAGCCAGCACAGCCTCATGAGGGGAAAGTCCTGCTTGTTGAACCTGATTTCCTTCTACAACAGAGTAACCCACTGAGCTGATCTAGGAAAGCCAGTAGATGTAACCTTTTTGGACTTCAGCAAAGCTTTCAATACTCACTCACAATATCCTTATAGACAAAGCGTCCAGCTCACAGCATGACAGCTCGGTCACCTGATGGGTGAGCAAGTGGATCGTGGGATAGGCATGAAGAGTTACAGTGAATGAGGTGACATCAGGCTGGTGTTATTAGTGGGGCTCCACAGGGATCCATCCTCAGACCAGCTCCCTTCAACAGCTTCATTAATGATTCAAAGGAATACTAAGTAAGTTTGCCATTGACACTAAACTGGAAGAAGCTGCCGGGGCAGAGGCCCCGCAGAGAAACCACTGCAAATTAGAGGTCTGGGCAATCACCAACTATATGAAGTTCACCAAGGGAAAGTGCAGCATTCTGCACCTAGGATGAAGTAACTTGACTGTATGGACAGACTGGGGAATGAGAGGCTGGAGAGCTGTGCCATGGAAAGGGACCTGGAGGTCCTGGTCCATGGCAAGTTGAACCTGAGCCAGCAGTGCCTGGGCAGCCAGGAGGGCCAACCCTGTTCTGGGGGGCATCAGGCAAAGCTGGGCAAGGGAGGGGATTGTCCTGCTCTGCTCTGCACTGGGCAGGTTCTCCTTGGATAATACATGCAGTTCTGGGTGCTACAATATAAAAAAGACATTAAGTTGTTACGGAGTGTCCAAAGAAGGCTCCCGAGGATGCTAAAGGGTCTGGAGGGGAAGCCAGAGGAGTAGATGAGGTCACTTGGTTTGTTCAGCCTGGAGAAGAGAACACTGAGGAGAGACTTTACTTGATCTTCAACATCTTCATAAGGGGAAACGGAGGGGCCAGGCACTGATCTCTTCACTCTTGTGACCAGTGACAGGACTCAAGGCAAGAGCAAGAAGCTGTGGTAGGAGACGTTTAGGCTGGATATCAGGAAAAGGTTTCTCACCCAGAGGGTGGTTGGGCTCAGAGGGTGGGTTGGAACAGGCTCCCCAGGGATGTGGTCACCACACCAAGCCTGACAGAGCTCAGAAGTGTTTGGTCAATGCTCTCAGGGGAGATCGTGAGATTCCTGGGGTGTCCTGTGTAGGGCCAGGAGTTGGACTCAATGATCCTGATAGGTCCCCTTCAACTCAAAATATTTAATGATCCTCTGATTCTTTATATCCATGTACTTAAACATCTTCACAACATCACTTGGATAACAGGAAGACTAGGCTTCACTTGATAAAGTAAGATCAGATTTAAAAATCAAATAAAAAGTTTTGTTGGTACACAAACCAACAATTTGTGTTCAATAATTTGGAAGTTCAAGTTTTTAAAAGTATTTATCATTTTGACAGCCACATGCATGTGCAGATGAGAATTTTAAGAGTGCAGCTGTTCCTGTGAACACCAAGTGTTTTACAAAAGTGACCTGAGCAGTAACTACACAGCCAGAGCAAGCTCTGTTCATTGACCACTGAATGAGAAACAGATGTGATAGAAAGCTGTACACTACAGACCACTGTAACCACTACTGTTCCAGGTATGCAGTGGCCATGCTTCACATTTTACATACATTCTTTCTTGCAGCTGGTGACCTGGCTCATCTTTTGGATCCTGGCTGCACTGCATAATAACTGCAATAACTCAGTGTCAAACAGGATCTCAGACTTGTACCTCTCCTTCTCAACCCTGCAAGTAATGTTAGCAAATTTATTTTGTCTCTCAAGAGTTTCCAGTCAGAGACCTGAAATAACCTTGCATCAGTATCTTTGAAAGATACTATTCATTAAATCCTGAAGACAGATGAGAATGAAAGCAAAAGCTTGAAGACAAAGCTTTACATGTACAGTAGTCTTTGGTAACTTAAAACCTTCTGCAAACATTTACACTCCTCTTTTCCCAACAATCTCAGTCGAGATCAGCCCTGGCAAAGAGCTACAACCTGCTTCTTGATCCTTTCCTTAGAGCCTTCTCTTCCCCATCAGCTAGTTTCCAGGTCATGTCTTTACAGTTCCTTTACTTTAACCCACAGAATTCAAAGAGGTTAATAAAATATCAAAGTAATGTGACAGGCACACAGAATTTAATATTCAATTAAAAATACTTTTCTCAAGTGCACACGTGATTGGGCTAATTCAGGCCTTGCAGGCAGTTTCTCCACAGTTTTGAAAACCTTTGGGGTCTTTTTTATATTTTTCTTTTTAGACGATATTCCAAGATTATAAGCAGTTAATGAAATCATGCTAAAGGGACCCACACTCACGTCTGAGGTTCAGTAGCAAAATCCTACCGAACAGAGTGGTTTTTCTATAAATTCAGTTTGAGAGATAACAAAGACACCTAAAAATGATCATTTTGAGGACTCCTGAAATTCTAAGAGCTATTATGATTAGTGGTAAAAAAAAATTGCATCATTTAAATATTTAAGATGGAACACACCTTACTTATCAGATCTCTGACGAGAGCTAAATCTTAACAACTGTACACATTTATTACCCACACTTGAGAAACCTGAATTCCAAGAGTATTCTTAGGGGTACATTACTAGCCATATCGAAACCTTTTTTCCTGGCCTTAAATTCACCATCCTTTTGCAAGATACAGACATCTTTTCTCAGTTAAAAAGCAAATGAAAACTCTTAATGAAACCTTACAGAACACTGTGTTCAAAACTTAAGACAAATCATGCGCTCAAATTTCACTTCATAAACTTAGCAAAGACGCTCCACAGCAAAAAGGATTTTTTTAACAGAGACATGAATCCTGAGGAAGAAACAGCACAAACTCCAGCATGAAAACTTAAGTTTTCACAAAACAATAAGCAACAACAACAAAAATAACAAAAACAAACAAACAAGCAAAAAAAATAAAAGAAAAAAAAAAGGAAACAAAATCTTGCTTTTACAAGGTAACATGTTACCCAGATGCAGCATATATTTAATACACATTTTAAATAATTAGTAAGATATTGGTTTTAAGATCAAATCTCAGAGTCTGGAACTGCTGTTATAAGGAAAATCTGTTAAAGCAGATGTTCAAGAATTGAAAGGAAAAGAACAGATGAGGGCAGTATAGATTTTCGTCAATTAATACTTTAGAAGATAAGGAAATACTTACAGCTATTTTTAACCACAGCTTCCTGCTGTTTTCCAGACTTACATTTAAATCAAAGTGCCAGTTGCAAAGTAAAACTGCAACTCTGACAACTTTCACAAGCTGAAGCTGTTCCAAGAAAAGGAAAATAAAAAACCCAACAAAAAAAACACAAACCCAAACAGGATCCTTCTAACTCTTCTTCCCTAAGCAATCTGTGCCATATCAGCTAACGCTAGGCAGGAAGGATCCCAAGGGGTCATGTTTTCAGAACCGTAATGTAAAAGTAAACACTGAAAAACAGGGGAAACAGAGTATTGATTCTTACAGGTCAAAGAGGCACAAACAGAAAGGAAGAAATAAGTGGTGTCAAGAAAAACAAAAATTAGCAACATTTCCAAGCAGAACAGAACAGATTAAGTTGACTAGTCATCACACTAATTAAAAATGCTCTGTATTTTCTCTAGGAAGTGCACTAAAATACATTGCTTTTCCGTTTTACAGGTGTACCTAATTTAAAACAGCATGAAACTTATAAATAGGAAAAATCAAATAATCTACTTCCTCAAGATTGTTTGTTGCTCCACTTGTAACATCCAATTCCAGCTCATGTACCATGCCAAAAATCCTCTTACTACCATCAGGAAAAGTTGGGTCTTTTCTTCCAGATTTATTGAAATTGCAACCAGAAAGACAGAATACATATACATTCACATACACACACATATATATAAATATATGTGTGCCTCTGTGTGTGTGTGTGTGTTGTACAGCCTTAATAAAGAGGCAGAGAAACCCAGAAATGGAACAATTCTAAGAAATCAAAGGTAGAAGTTGCTAAGTATTTTTTATTTTTTATGTAATGGTACCTTAATGGGTTGGGGTTTTTTTCCCTATGAGTCACAGGATGACAGCTTTACTTTCAGAATTTAGGTATTTAAAAAGCCACAATCATAAAAGAAGTTCATATACACATACAAACACCCTGAATTTAAGGGGAAGAACCTAAAAATCAGAGCAGTGAAATGCTAAACTAGTTTTACGCATAGTGAAACTTGGCTAAAAGCAAGTGTAATTCCAATAAAGGCATACAGAATCAACCACATCAAATGCCTTTCGACTACTGCTATGTGCTATTGGTAAAAACCAGAACTATGCTAATGACACTTCTAAAATAAAAAGTTAAACATGGAAATTAACTTTCATAAAGTAGCATTAATACAGAAAATTAAAATCTTTGCAATCATCCACATATTCAGTGCTTAATTGAGAATGTTCTAAGTGCATTTCAAAATAGCTGTTTCATGTTTACACAGCTCAAACTCCAAGAATCACTGCTTATTTTAACACACTAAACAAAACAATTATGAAGTGTATGACAGTTCAGGTAGAAATATTGGTTGTTAGCCATTAAAAACTAAGTAAGCAGCATCTCAGATAATTTACTACTACACAAAATAGATGTTATTATTATTGGTTTGTCACTGCAAAATTACTCCCTATAGGCAAAACCCAGAGTAAAATAAAAAGGAAGAAAACCCCAGAATATCTAAATAGAAAGGCAATGCGTTTACAGTGTGATAATGAGAAAACTTTGTAGAGTAACATAATGGGGCATTATAGATCACAAAGACATTCTACAGAGCATACATATAAAATCTTGTTTGACTTTTATTGTATTCAGACATTTTGATTTGGGAAGTTACTGGAGTCACTGAGCCACACTGCTAAATGTGGATAGTTTGCTGTCCTTTTTTCAATATGTTCCCTTAGCATCTGCAGTTAGCAAGTATCTTTTACATTTTTCTCCATTTATGCTGCAAAACCAAACAGCTCATCTGTCAGAGCTGAACAACAAATCAAGTAATTGTCAGGGTTTGGAGGTTGGAAGATGAATTATGAGGAGATGCCAAGCAGAGCAGCACTGCCAACACCCACTGATCCTTGAAGGTGTCCAAGGAGATGGTGGATGATACCCAGTGGTGCTCTGCCCAGAAATGTGAGTCTAGGAAGACTTGTCGAAGATGGAAAATCGCAATGCTCAACTTCTGCAGCAGGTGGGATAGACAAGCAGCATGGGATCCACCAAGGCTACCTAAACCTACTTCATGGGCTCTCTAGCACATGGCATGGTAAGGGGATCTTCAGGCTTGTGTGTGGGATGGGGATTGTGCTGTAGCTTCTTCACTCTCTGAATGACCAAGAGAGATGCAATTGTGTTGAGAAGCTTTCAGGTTCCAAGGTGGTTTGGTGAAAGACTGGCTATTACTCGTAATAGTTTTGGAAAAGATCTTTTGATATGAAGGTAAAGAGCTATTGGTCACCTTGGAGCCCTCAAACACGAAAAAGGAAAGCCCATGCCACAGTGCTCCATGAACAGAAAGCCTCCATCACATAGGAATCTCTGTGGAGCCTGGAAGTAGAAGGTACGAACACACCCTCCTCCACAAAGGGACCTCAAAAACTATAGAGAGACCAGTGAAGGACACTCCCTAGCCAGATCCTTAGTCTGATTCAGGGCACACAGTCCTTACAATCAGATTTGATGACTCAGTTGCAGAAAACAAGGCAACAGTTTTGATGCATAATTTCTATCTTAAGACACTAAAAATCTGAATCCTTGACCAGACTTCACTAGTTTGGCTCTGGTGGAACTGCACACAGTAAGGGTGGAGAGCAAAGGGACAGCTATGATCAAGAGGCTTTAATTACCTTGTCATCATGTTAAGGTTAAGGGATAGCTCCTTTTTCCAACAGTGCAGCAAGGAACCAAGACATTTATTGTTATTCCACAGGAGCTGTTTAAAATTATGCAGGCTAGAATGAAATTTAAAGATTGCTCAACATTCAAGTTGCTATTAGAACACTTTGTTTTCACTTTCTTATAAAAAGTAACATCAGCCAATTTTGTTAAGAGTTGTGACATATTGTCTAATTTGAGGAAAATACTCAACATGGAGCTAATCTGTCATAAAATAGCTAAAATCATTTCAAGAAACCTGGATACGCAAAATATTTTAAAACCTGAGCAAAATACATGTGTTGAAAACACATAATTTGGCACAGTGGCACCTGTACATTTAGTAGAAGGAGCTTGATATGTTTAACAATGTGCAATTGACAGGATAGAAACTGGCATTTTACTGTTTTGGTCCCCTAGAATTGGTCTAAAATACATCTCCAAGGCACTGTGGGAATAAGAAATTTGTACATACTAATGACAATAAAAAAAGTTGAGATCCACAACACCACACAGCAAGTCCCAGTAGGTCTTTTCAACTTTATCAGCTAAGTGGTCTAAAAACTGTGGACACCCTCGATATTGTCAGAGGTCTCTATGATTCATTTTCCCCAGAGAAAAAGTATCCAAGTTACAGCACCCAAACTGTTTTATGCAGTATATAGACACAGCCCCAACAACTGAGTATCTTTTGTGCACTAACATTTTCTGGAAGAATACTGCCACAGCAGCACTGGAAAAAGTTTAGGAATTTTACCAAGAAAGTTTTACAATCTTTCTTTGACAACCATTACTTCAAGGATAAAGTTGGTCTTTTCAAAAATGAATTTTCCCCACAGTTTTAGCTCTTTGATTAGGTAAGCACTGAAAATACAATCCAGAAGCCAGAAAGTTTCTCCTAAGCTTTCAACTACTCTGTGCTGACACCTAGGCAACATAGAAAGGAAAATGTGATTAGAATGCAAAGGGCATGAATGAACTGAGGAAAAGGAAAAAAAGCAGATTGTAGCAGATGTGGTGAGTGGGAAGCTGCAGGAAACTGGCAAGAGAGGATTTGAGCCTACTTGGCAAGAACAGTGGGAACTGGAGGAAGGGTCAATGGAAAACCAAATCATGGAAGACAGGCAATTGACTAAGGGACAATAAGAAAAATGGCAGGTGAAGGACTAACAAGCAGTTGGATGAAGAGTGACAATGAGAAAGTGGGAAAACTGGGAACAGAGAGAAAGGCACAAGCAGGGGACACAGAGACAGTATCACAGGTGTCGAAAGGCAATGGGAAGAAGTCACATTCATGTAGCTATTTTCCATTTCTGGTAGCTATGTTCCATTTCTTCTGATAGACACTGTTGAGATAGGGGCACAAGAAGATGGAACAGAGCAAAAAGGAGAAAAATTAGAAAGAGGTCAAAGGAAGGAAACAAAGAATGGTAGTCAGAAAAAAGGGAGAAGGCAACCAGGTAAGTTTCCATGAAGACATTGGCACAGACTGAACAAAGAGAGTGTGATTGACACAGGAACACTGAATAATGCAGTTAGGTATCATGAACAAGACTGAGAGAAACATCCAAAGATGGAGCAGGGAGGGGTAGGGGGTATGAAAGCAAGTTGGGAAAGAGAAATTTTCATGCTCAGAGCTGGAGAAAAAGGAGAAGCTTCTATGCTTTTTGGAACTTTTTCAAGTGGAATTCCTAACTCCTAACTGTTATCTGTCTTCTCTCTTGGCAAAGGTTATACAGCTTGCTAGCAAAACATGCCTTCTCCGATTCTACAGTAGTTGGTGGAACCAGCAGCAACAGCCCAGGCCACATGACTTTTTGGGTAATTCAAGAGTTCACAACTTGCTGATGATCAACTGCATACAGGCTGGCAGAATGAAAGTGCAAAGGTTCAGGCTGTAAAACTTCGCTCTTCCCACCTCACATGAAAACAAAGTCATACAAAACCATTATTTTTGTGGCTCCTCCCAACAAAACTGTGTTACCCTCAGTGTAGAGGATGCATCTCCACTGGGAAACAATGAGGAACTGTCAATGACTGTTGCATCTTTGGTTCATTTACTGCAGAACTCGCAAAGTTGCGAATGATACCACGACTGCAGCAAGACTGTCTCTTGCTGATGTAACCATATGCTATTCCAGTCTTTGCTACACATTCTCTATTGACACCAGGCAGGTAATTCAGACCAAATTTATTTAAACCTCATTAATTATGCCACTTTCTCTTTTCTTTTTTTTTCTTTTTTTTCAGATATTCACCTGAATTTTCTTCAAAAGCAAACAGCTACTAAATAATCAGCTGCAGGTTTGCTAGCAGGAACTATTCTTGGTATTGCACAAGTTAAGCAGGTTTAAGCACTGAAGTATTTAAGAATGTAAAAAAGTCACCCAAAACTGATGGAAAACCTTCCCTTTACAATAGCACCTCAAAGCAGCATTGTGAAAATAGACAGTCGTGAAGTACTACAAATACTTATTTAGAAATAATTTCTATTTCTGAATAGTGTTGAACATTACACTGCAAGATTCAAAGCAATACATGGAACAATAGGGTAGAAAACTGCTGTGATTAATTTTTCATTAAATATATACCACTCATCTGTGCTGGAACCTGAGTTACATGGAAAAAATGCAAGTTATCAGGAATCTTAAAGCAATTCCCCATACACATACACACATTCAGTGAAAAATCTGTGTTTGAAGAGAAAAGACAGAGAGCAGAAAAGCAGTGAGATACAAATTAACTATGTAGCTTCCCATTTTTTAACCTCTGAGTGCTCACTTACAGCAATAAAAGTTAAAGCTGTTTGAGACATAAGAGTACATAAATCAAGAAGGACAGGAATTTAAAGGGGTCTTGCTTCTAATGTTCTTTCTTTTTTTTTAATAGAACAAGGCTTCCAAATGCTAGACTACAGTCTCCAGGTACTCCATTTGCTGTCACGCATCTTTCAAAGCAAATTACATTTGACAAGATTCGGATATCAACAATTAATTAAACTCAAAGTGGTATATTATGCTTCCAGCCCACTTAAAGCATTGAAAGCTTCTTTTGCTGCTAGAGTTTAACAAGTAAAATTACCAGGCAATACCCAGCAGTTTTGAAAAACAATTCTTTTCTGGTCAGATATAAGCATTTGCTTCTCAATCAGAATATCCACAGAACTGCCAAAAGCCAAGTAGAAATGAACGTTACACAGGGAACTCTTCTGCACTGGAAATAAAGAACAGGTGATGGTGACTCACTTTATATGCATATCAATGGCATGACTAAGGATGAATTTCGCTGCAAAATATAGTAGCCCTTTGTCCAAAATAAACTTCAAAACCTGTCAGAGAATAAACATAAATTAGCAGATTTGGTGACATATTTTCTCCTTTTTTACATGTACATGCATCCTCTTGAGCTCAATGGGAAAGCTTGGTCTTAAAGGTTTGAACTAAGATGAAAAAGTAACCCAGAGAAAGACTGGAATCCAACACATATTGCGTATTTAAAGTGGATGTATTTCATTTGAAAGAAAAAAATTCCATTCCTGCAGTTGAAGACCAAACAGAGAATATAATTTAAAAGAAGCTTTCTCATGAACAGGGAATGTTGCAGACTGGTATGTCTTGTCTTGAAAAAAGAGGGAATTTATAGCAACTAGATGGACTCTCTGGAGTCTGGTGCACTCTGATTCAGATGGAGAGTTGCTAAAAAACCACTGTTCCCATTTTTAATGATATATGTAGTCTCAGGGGGAAAATTTGATTTGACAGTGAATTAATCTGTTCTTTTGGTTCTTCTTACAAGAGAAGTAATTCTATGGGAGCAGCAACCATGTAAAACAACTGTATTGCAGGATTATTCTTCCTCCTTGCATTACACCTGCCCCATGGATTGTAATTTTTCCTTTTATTGTTCTTTCCTGTTCTGCACTGGATTTTGTATCATATTCATTTTAAATTAGATTACGCTGGCTACAGACTAGATGAAATGTTGTTGATATTTTCTCTTTACGTAATTTGGTAAATATGATAATCTGATACATAATGAACTATAAAAACCTTTTCAGTGTGCCTGTATTGCAGTTTTGGTTTCGTTTAATGGTGTGTTATGGTATTGATTTCCTTGGAGAGGGAAACTAATCACAACTGCAGTAACCAGGACCATTTGCCTCAAATAAATGCTTTAAATAAAAATCAAAACTCTAAGAGAATTCAGGAACATTGCTACCAGAATATCTGGCATGTTTCACTCTCTCCAATTCTTTCTATGCTTATGAAGTTTTCCTTAACACGGGGAACAGCTACACAATTTACATCAGTTGATTTTGTACTTTTAAAAAATGGATTTTACATACTTGATCTCACAATCCACTGGTAAAATACGTTAATATTTGGTTCCAAAACGTGGAGTGAAAAACAGCTTAAATGAAATGGCAATTTTGTCTAAGCCCAACTGTTTTCCAGTTCTGCTTTCTACTTTTATCTGTATCTATAGTCTATTTGCCATTTCAAATGTTCATATTGTCATTCCACCTCTTTTGAGCAGTGATTCTTTTTCTCATAAACTTCTTGCTTAAAACACAGCCTAATGGTTAAGAAGAAAAAAACCCCATAGTTTAAATAGTACTAGGTTTAATATCTATTTTCTTGTTCTAGCTGCTACAGCACAATTGCTTTTATTGCATGAATTTCTGTTGAAAAATTTTATATTTCATGTCAAGATATTAACCTCTCTGAAAGATGAGACAACTGTCTGTTCTTCTGATGCATGTGTTAGGAATCATGGACCAGCTACTTGTTCTTTGTCATAGGACAAGTACTCTGCTTCAGTATTAGGGTTTTTCAAACACTGAATTTCATTTGTCCCTTATGCTATTCTAGCATGACATCTCTTTGCAATTCCATGTCACCTTGTTTCCAGGACTCTGAATAACTTCACATCACTTGCAAAGTTACTCTTTTTGCTCTCCACACCCTTTTCCAGATAATTTACCAAACAGCCAAAGTTTCCTGCATTTGTGTGAGTACCCTATTTTATCACTACTCCCTTTTTCTGGTTCCCTCAATTTTAAATTAATTTCTCTGTCTGAAGGATTTAAGAACCTTTCACAAGGGTTTTGGCTAACCACGTCAACTGCATATCCCTCTTGCCCATGTGCCCTGTGACTCAGAGAAACCTGTAGGTCTGGAACTCTCTGGACTCATCCCCGAGCTGCACCCTCCTTCCCAACTGCCCTGATACTGAAGCAGTCCTGAGCAATAAATGTATTGAACACCACAGATTGCTCAGTGATTTCATTCTCATGTCATCCATAAGGAAGACTACATGTTACCTAGGGGGCTGCTCACTCCCCCCAGACTCTTAACAACATGTTTCAAGGCAGTTTCCTTTTGCAAAAGAGCAGAGCTGGACTGAAGTGAACTTGTTTGACCTCCTATGCTGTGAATGACCTCACCTAAAGGCATCGCTTTTTTGTTCTGTGACCTTATTTTCTTCAAGTGCCACTTCCATACATTAATCAGTTTCTAGTATTACAGAAAGCTTCTTGTTTCAGATGCTTGAAGAAACAGGCTTTAATAGTTTTCAGGCACTTCATAAATTGTTCCCCAGACTCTTGGTTTGGCCCTCTCTCGTGTTTCTGGATTTAGCCTACTGGAACCTAATATACTTCCTGTTCCCAATGCTGGGCACCATTTGAACTTTATGAGGAAAGGTTATTTTCCTCTTTCTGTACTTCCATTTACTGCACCATCTAATCACACAAACTCTCTTAATCTTATACACAAGTCAACCACTTGCAGCTTATGTGGTGATTTCAAGGCTTCAAGAAAAATCACACCACTTTGGGCTGCCCCTTTCAATTTCTTTTTAGTTTTAAGGAACATTCTTACAGACATCCCCCTTGGGGGTGGGGAGGGGCCTTCAACACAACCACAAAGGACTCGTTTCAGACAGCTGAAACATTCCTGCAGGAATGAAGTATAGCTTGATTGCTGTTAGAGTAATTCCTCAATAACAGTATTTCCAGTATCTTCATTCAGGTTCAGTACGACATTTAGGACAAGCCAAAACCACCTTCCCTTGCAAGCTCTCCAAAAATCTGTCAGTGATATTTCTGCTGTCTAATGAAAGTGTCATCCTGTGTACTGGGATACTGGCAACTTCTTGCACAAACTTATCACCTTCTCTAAAAGGAAGACCCAGCATTTCTTTGGTCTTTCTGGAATCTGCCAGTCTTGCAGTGTAATTTAAAAGGCACCTCCAGATCCTTCAAATCATATTATCTGTGAACACAATCAGTGTGGGCAGTGATTTTATTGTGACCTTGAGGGGACAACAAAGTTCAGCTGGGGACGATGTGATTGTGTATACGTGCATTTATTTGCATATTAATGCCAGAGCATAACAGCAGCCTGAAGTGAAAGCTGTATCACCCCCCTTCAGCAATCACAGCTTTTATTTTTGCACTTCGGCAGCTCACTTACGTGCCGCATTCTCCACTCTAAGCACCTAATTAAATACATAATATTTTTTCCCCATTGTATACGGTGCTGTAAGATACTTTGGTTTGTGAGAACTCAACGATGTTTACAACCAAATGAAACACTCCTTCTGAAAACAAATTCATTTGGGTTAAGTTTGGGCGTTAACAAGATTAGTTTGTTCTTTAATAGAAGCACAGACAATATAAGAATATGAGTCAGATTAATGATGCATTTTCTTTATTTTATTTTATTTTAAAATCATATTTCCTTCTGACATATGCAACTAGAATTTCATATTAGAAATAGCCATGGGAATGTTCATCTCCATTCATTGCTATCCAGGTATTGACTGATGGGAAATAACAATGACTGAAGCCGAATTTTTGGTTCCTTATACCATCAACACTTGTATCATCAGATACATAACTAAGATTTCAAGATCAATACATTGCAAACATGTTTAACCTGCATCCTGCAAGTGTCAGGCTGCACTGTCAAAAGAAGTATAAGGTCATGTCGCCTAACAGGGATGATACACAAGTCTCTGTGTACACAAAGTTCTCAAGGGACAGGCTTTATAGAACAAAAACTCTTAGCAGGAGTCATAAGCCATAAAACAAGAATCACTTTCATGCATTTCAGTAGTGCTCACTGAGATGAAACTGTAACTACAATAGCACCCCAGCCCTTCTTACAAAGAAGTTCAAAGAGTAATTAAAAAAATTTACTATCTACTGTTATTCTTACAGAATTCTGTTTTCAGTCTTTCTTATTCACATGCATTTAATAATTTCCTTTGGTATCTTCATGCCATGATGCAAAATGCGAAGGGATTACTCGCATTCCAAAAGTGAAACCAAAACAACCCTATTCAAATCAAAGCAATCTTAAGTAAAACTGACAAATTAAAGACATTCACAGCCAAGTCTTGACATTTATTATACATCAAAGGTAATAAATATACAAATATTTTGACAAGATATCTTGAAGCTGAAGAAACTCTGAATTTTACATTTTCAAATATTCTGAATCAAGGCTTGAATACTGAAGTCTCAGGTGAAGATTTTCAGTAGCTGCTTGAATGTACAAATATGAAGAACTATAATGTATTCAATAAACCCCATAATCCTTATCAGAACTACTATTCATCAATCCACTTTAGCAGCAGGATATGTTTACCATACAGAAAACTCCAATAGAATTTCCAGATTAAGGAAAAATACTTTCTCAATTTTCTGGTAAACAAGTTAGGAAAACATTATTCTATCAGATTTTCCAAGCTGCCTTGGTAGCACCAAGGCGCATTGCCATTTCCCCTGCCACTTCTGAAATGCATACTTTCATTTAGAGTATTTCTAAATTTCTTACTTATTAAAAGAAAAATCCATTAGATTTGAAGCTAAGCCACTGAATAAGCAAGTTGGTTCACTCAATGATAAACACTGGTAATTATATCAGCACATCAGTTTCAATAGAAATTACAGATGGTCTCCAGTCAAGAAAATTAGGGAGTAGCTTTAGAGACCAAAAAAAGTATTTAAAAAAATGTTTGAAAGTCGACCGAAGTACACCTATTCTGTTGTATGTCTTTAATTGCATTGCTGTAGAAGAAACTCACCACCAATACATCTTTTTCTTTTCCTACCAGGATACAGATTTTTTTTCATTTTTGACTAAAGCTTTAACCTAAGTTTACCATGCCTTTTTCAAACACAACATGCAAAGGTTCATCAGCTACTGCAAGAAACAGAGGCTGCCAAAGCTGGTTCACTAGAAACGACCAGGCATCAGCAGGGATAAAGCAGTTGCAGAGCACAGAGCAGTGGGTGCCCTGTTCTGACACTCCAAAGCAGTATCACACCAAGAAGACAGCAAACAACCTTTCGCCACATCCAAGGTCTTGACACAAGTCCCACACAAAATCATCCTGTGGGCTTCCTGCAAAAGTAAAAGCAAGATCCCAGCTCTCAGGTTTTGAATGTAGGCCATGGGACATTTGATATGGAACTAAGAATAGGTGAAACTATTTATTACACACACCCTCAAAAAACCCAGACCCATAAAAACTACAAGATTGTACTTACTCATGAACACAGAGGGTTAGTTAGAGCCTGTAGATCAGGACAGAAGACTGAAAGAATGTTGTTAATTTATGATGGGCTCAAGTCTAGAATTTAGTATGGTTAAAAAATTGACAAGAATACACACTGCATTTTAACAGACAGGAGTAAACACTACGGGCAGGTTATGATATCTTCATTCTCTTTCAGGGGCCAAGTAACCAGGACACAATGGAGATGTAGGACAAATTTAAAATTTTTCTATTGACAAGAAGCCAGAAGAACTCCTCTTACAGATGGGCAATAAATATGAAATTTGAATATTTCCTTCTGAGTAAGATAGCATGATCATTCTCTAGTACCTTTCTTTTTTAAATATAAAATATCCTAACTAGTTTGGCACTAAACCTTTGCTCATGCAGAGGTTCTTTTATTCAAAGAGGTTTTAAACATCTCCTTGAAGGTTTTGTCTCCAAGTCCAGAGTAACAGCTGGACTGTGACTTGTCAGTTGTTTTAAATTTAACTTTTTTTTATAAACTTAAATATGCCTTTACTATCTATTCTTCTTCCGCATTTACATTTCACTTTCATTTACTAGTCATAGTAATTGCATGCAGTCATGTAATCAGAAAAATTAATGTCATGTATGCCTCAGCTGTTTTGTACTGTTCTTTACTATTCGTTATAGTGCATGTTTTGATACCTCCATTTAACGATTTAAATACAGACACATATTTAGTAATGCTTCTTTACCTACTGCCATGGACATCTATTTTATTTGATAGTCGTTTCTCGAGTGATGTTGGTTCCTATCCAAAAAGCTGGAAGTCTTCAACTGGTCATACCTTTGTAAAATTACTTTTCATCTCTGATACAAAAGCATGAAGGAAATAAAAACAGTGGAGTTAGAATCTAAATTTTCAGTTCTCAGTGTTTCCTCTAAATTAATTCAAAGGAGGAGGAGAATACACGATCCTTTTTCAGGGGATGGGGGTTTTCCCTTTCAACTTGCATGGGAAGAATACAGATAACTCAGAGTATCAAAAGCAGTAACCAGACATTTTATAAAGCCATTTCATAAAGATTTAAAAATAAGTTAATAATAGAACTGCATTTTGCAACCAGAGGTTAGGAATGCTTTCAGAAAGGGCACAGGAGGGAGGGGAAAGAGTAGGAAATAAAATAATAAAAGCTTTTTTAAAAATGTATTTGGCTGAAGAGACCAAAAAAAAAAAAAATCCTCAATACTACAGTGGCATCTGCATCTTCTTAAGTGTATAACAGGATTTTTGAAAAGTTAGAATTCTTTACCTATAAAGTATGTTAAGTCCCTTCTTCTACCTGACCTTTCTGATTTCTACTCAAATGCCTTATTTAACTTGCTATAGCCCCTGCACAAGTGTCCATGTTGGGGAAGTATGTAGGTCACAGAATATACTGATGTGTAACTTCAGTACACTGAAGAACCTGAAGGACTAATTTTTCTTTACTTGCCTTAAATAATAAAATAATTCAATTAAAAAAAAGTAGGGCAATACTTAATTAGAATAAAATCTGTTTGCATACTACACACAAGTACTGACAAGTAAAATATGAGCATTCTGCATATACAAGATTTTCTCCTAATGGACTATTTATCTGGTATCTAACACAAACCAAGCAAGAATTCACAGGAAAACCAGAATAAACACAAAATTTTAAAGCAAATGGTGTCTACAGAATCCTACATGAAATATCTGCAATATTTACAAAGCAGCCACTTGCTGCTGAAACCAGGGCATGAGTTATAACATGGCAATTACTACTCATGACAGTAGAATATCTGGCTCCATAAGGTACATTAATGTCAGTAATTGGCCCCAACAGCTCAGCACTTGAACCTGTATTACCCAATACCATGTGCATTTCCAGCAGGCTGAACTTCCACAAGAAACAAGAAGATATTTTACTTTTATTTTTTAATATGAAATCTCAGCCAAGATGTGATCAGCTAGAATGCTTCTTCAGTGTGACTCTTCCAGTTTATTTAATTACCTAAATATCTGCTTAAAGAATCTGCCTTACTTACACTTAATAAATATCATTGCTGCTTAAGTTTGTAATTCCCTGTTCTTGAACATTTCACACTGCTCACATACCCAAAACTGTAAAACAGTCCCATCACTGAAATTCTCAAAGGAATAACCAGCACAAAAGATCCCAACTACTAGATTAAATTAACAGAGGAGGGAAGTACTCACCTTAAACCACATACCAGTTATAAAAAGAAACCACACAAATCTTAAACAAAATAAGTTACTCAGCATCCAATTAAAAGGGCCAGCATGAGAAAGAGATAACAAGGGTCACACGGAGTCCCCAGAAAGCAGACTCCAATACACAAACAAGCACATATATACAATGCCAAAGTTTGTTGTCTCTGCATAGGTTGAGGGAAGACTTGCATAAATATTTCTGTACAATTCTCCAGGTCAAGATAGTACAACTGACAGTACAACTGCTCTTTGAAACAGCATGAAACTTCCTGAAGAATCAAAACTGAACTTTTAAGCACCTTAAAACAATGAACAACTCATACCCAAACCAAATAAAAAAATATAAATCTGAAAGTAAGCTACAAAGTGATTAAGATCACTGCATACAAGTAGCTGTTGACTAACAAATTCCCAAAAGCCACATAAATACCAGAACTACTCTTGCAAGCAAAGATCAGCATGTGAACCACTCTACACTTCTGAAACTAACCAAAATATGTAAATTATCTCTCCTCCTGCCCTGTAGCCTGTACTTTACTAATGACTGAAGATGAACAGAAAGACTATGGCATTTGAAGCTTAAACACACTGGCTGTATAAAAAAAGTAAATCCTCCAGCTGAGAACTGATGCAGCAGATATTCCTGCAAAAGGAATATGCTTTAAAGGATGAAATTTTTATCATTGCAGAGATGACTTAGATATCCAGTAGTAAAAATAATAAATCTTTCTTTTAAAAACTGTTTTCTAACGTACACATACCCCCACAAGCGGCATAATATCCCCACAGGTAAGTCAACATGTAACAATGAAGAGTTACAAGGTTTTTCTGGGACTCTCTGTAGGGGACAGACAGACACCGGGATGGGGAAGAAGGACAGCAAAAGGGATGTTATTTTAACATCAATCTGGAGAATACTATTACAAAATTGAACAAGATAAACATCAGTAAAAAGAACAACAATCTTCTCCTAAAATGGATGAATTAGAGAAGCAGATTTATCCTTCAGAAGTTCTTGGGTTTCATGGAATGTCACTTGGTGTTTCCTTCAGCTTCAATTATTCTTCCCAAGCTGTCCATAAGGGGTTATTGCCTGGATCAGGGGTTTTTTTGCCACCAAATAACACTTGAAAGAAAATGGATTATGAAGTTGTAAAGACTTTTATCAGTGGAATAAAATAAAAAAAAACCTAGGATTTTCTCACAGATAGAAAGATTTTAAGCACTAGGTACCAAAATAAGTGACAGGGAAGAGACGGAATGGTTGACTACAAGCCATAATGAACTTTTTCTGTGCAAAGGATGGATTCTTATCACAGAATGTGTTCTTTGAAGATGCTCATCACACAAAGTTAAGACTGATAAAGCACCATACCTCCATTTAAATTACATCCCGAAATGTTATTCTTTCACACAAGTTCACTCCTCAGTAATTTTCATATCTTGAGGAATATGGAGAACATGAGGAATTCTGCTTTCTATACAACTTCAGGAAAAGCTCTGGTTCAGAATCACCAGCAGCTTAGCTTTGCGCTGAATACCAATCCCATCGGCTTCTTAAAACATCTGCTTAAAGCTGAAACATAGCAGATATGTAAGACATCCTAAAATGACAAGCATTCTGAGTTTCATATTATTTAAAAATTTAAATGGGTGTGATTAACGATTACATAACTAAAGCTACATAGCGAAACCTTCATCAGTACAAATAGCAAATGACAAGCTCTGTATCTCCTAACACACCTCACAAGAAACACGCTTTCACAGCAGTCTTCCTCAAAGACTGATGGCAGGGAGAAGGAATTCCGCCTGTATCGGTTCAGTTGCTGGGTTTTAAATACAGATTTTCCAGTTTACTTTGCCTCTTACAGGCACAGACAGAGGACAGCTGTAGGGAAACTCTACAAATAACTTGCTTTCAACTTACGCAAACAAGATGCTTACCAGACTCAGAGGTCTGGTAACTCATGTATTAAAACCCCGCACACAGTATGCACAAAACTTCACAAGGAAGTTGTTTCCTGAAAGACAGAGCAGAAAAAGAATACTGTACAGCTCCTCTTCAGCATGTGCATTATTAAGTAGTGTCTCATGAAAACTGGTAGTCCCTTACAAGACATTACAGATGAAGCAATCAAAAGACACAAGAAGTAATTTTTAAAAAATTACACTGACAGTTAGGAGCAAAAAGATCTCCTCTGACTGACAGGTTTATGATCTCTGAGAAGCCAAGCCAAGCAAAATCAGAGCACTCTCAATCAGCAAATCGGGAAGAAAGGTATTTACACTGCTTGCTCACAGTCCTATCCCATCCTAACCCCACACATCTTCTAGCTAATTGACACATGCAGCCTTCTGGCAATTCTGTTTATTACATTTGAACATGAGCTTTATAAATTTCAAAGCTTTTTGTGTTCAGTAATATCAGTCTATCCATGCACCAAAACTCAGTAGAATGCTCATCAGTGCTTTTTTACCTCTTCAGTGTAGCTGTAGACAACTAGGGGACAAAAGAGAACATGTTAACCCATCATTTAGAAGTTACACACATTCTCCAAAACAGAACCTGTGCTGAAACAGGTATATCACTGCTCCTCAGATATTTATGAAACAACTGTTTCTGTCTATACAATCAGAGTCCCCTGAATGTCTAATACTTTTAAAGAAAGCTTCATTGCTTAATGTAACATAGGAGAAGGTCCATGGAGCTCATGGACTAGGGCACAGCTGCCACTGACATGCTGTCCCTAGCCCAGAAACATTGATTTGGAGTGGGAAGATGTAGCTTGAACACCGCAAATAAAAGGAAAGACGAGGAAGAACGTTCAGGACTTGTATGATCTAACAAGAATCCTAGTCTATTTTTTGGATTATTTTCCTCAGACAAATCATCCCAAGTTTTCATTTGAAATTACCTTGGTTCCAAGCCTTTTAGAAACACATAAAACTACTAATTTAGGATGTCAGAGGTGGGAGGAAAGGAAAGCCCTCAAGAGCAATGTGAACATGAAAAAACCTTGTGGAATCATGGTTTTAAATATAGCCTGTTCAGTTTACTTTTAGGTTTCAAGTGTTCAATATGTAGTATGAAGTGCCATTAGGACCACAGAACATGGAAGTTATCTTTCTGACCCATTCCTGTGTAACTCTGCATTACATAATGGCACGAGGGCAACAAAAGGAGTCAAGCCCTCTCTTTACAAGGACTATGGCTCATTTTGTATTTGTTAACGGTCTCAATAAATATTTGAAACAGGGCTAGAAAACTATGCTAACAGTCTGACATTCTTCCCCACCCTTTTGTCCCTCCCAAACAGAGGAGATTGGCAGGGGTTATTGTTGCTCTGCACAGTGGAGTAGTAGGAATTAATGGCATCATCATGCTGGACATGGAACAACTTTATTTTCACACTTTTTAACAGCAGTGTAACACCAGCATTGCAGAGTCTCTTTCCTTAGCACATAAAACTAAAGCCAAATATTCTCATCTATTACCACTGTTTATTTTCAATTGAACCATTAAAGCCACAGATACACAATATAAACTTTTGCCTCTCTCTTAACGATGAATTTAGAATATACTTAACTTTCTGCTCGGTTACGCATGTTAAATATTTCCACATGCCAAACTTGAATGCAATAACTGCATCCAAGCCTGTTCCACAGAAGAATCAGTGGTTTGCTACAAGTGTTCACAAGCTCTACTGAAAATGTGTAAAACCCATTGTGTTGGTGGCAGTCAGAGATAATCTAGAACAGTAGGTGTTCAACCTGTACATTTGATCCATTCCCAGCCACTGACAACCAAGTTTAAACAGAATTCCACAAGTAAAAATGCATCAACCTTCCCCCGCAGAAGTCCCACAGCAACAAGCAGATTATAAAGCAAAACCCATGAGCTCCTATGCCAGGCTGTGCAGGAAACATGATGCAGCAATTTCCACTAGCATCAACATTTGCACACACCTTGCAAGAGCAGGGCCCCTCTCAATAGTTTACAAGGACATTCTATAACTTGTTCAGCAACTGAAATTTTTCCAGCTTCCGTTCCTTCTTCCTGCTGCTGTTCTACACAGCGACAAGGAAGATGCAAGCAAAAAAAGGGAGCTAGTACAAGGGATGGTAGTTTACATGAGAAATGCAATGCATACTGAAAGGATGTTTTACAAACCCTCATAGTACCAAACTGACAGTGACACAGTGCAGACTTACATGAGTAATCCTGAGCACTATTCAGCTATAGTGTTCAACTGTGTTTCACAAGGAGGGAGATGTTTACGGAAGCCAGAATACAATGCTTTAATATGGCCCAGTAGCTTTACATTTTACACACTATGGGTACTAGCAGCAGACTGAAGAGAAAAACTGCATGCACCTTTTCCTTCCTTAAATGTTCTTTTAAATCTGTTTTGTTTTCTGCAGCTGCTAATTTGTAAGTAGACAGTATCTGGAAACATTACAAGTGAGCAATGATTTAGTTGAAAGAAGCACAAACATATGGATAGGTAATTACTATAGAGACAGCTGATGAGTAAAGAGGGAAAACTACTTAAAATTTGTAAGAACAAGAATTCTCACCAAAACCAACATCCCTCTACAGGAGTACCTTCACAAGGTATGGGACTGAAAACTATCATAGTTATATTAAACATTTGCAAAGCCTGAGTATCTACTCCATGCTGTGTTTTATAACCCATCCATCTTCTCCATTGAAAACAAAACATGTAGAATTTAAGGCTTAGTCACACTGCAACTGTTTATGTTTTCCTATTACAGCCGGAGTTAAGTCATGCTTTTTTACAAATACTTTTGAATAATTTCAACCTGTTCTCCAGTCAAGTAAGATAAGTACAGCAGCACTTACTTGTGTACAATAAGTACAAGTGCTAAGGAAGAATACTGAAATACCAGTTCTACATTTCTTTTTAAGTTTTTCCTTTTGAAACATAAACACTTAAGTTGTAGCTCACAATGCCTTCTTCAAGAACTGTTTGCAACTACTGAGATGAATAAACAGTTCTACACTTCTCTCTGCATGGACAACTGCCTTTTTAAGAGGTAAAGTTCCTATTGCAGGCTAAAGGAGACACTGTTCTCATCGTGATGCTCTTAACTTTAAATGACTGCATGAAGACACTTAAGAGTAGAACTCTTCAGGAGGATAAATGGAAAGACCTAAAAAATTAGAGATACAAGTGTAGGTTACCTAAACCAAGAAGATGCCCAGGTAGATGATGAAAGACAACAAGCAGTACATATATAAACCTGTACTAAAATACTTCCCCCTGCCTCCCAAACATGAACAGCTTTCCAAATCATGGAGCATGCTGCATTGAAAAGGACCCACAAAGAACACTGAAACCAACACCTATGCAATTTATATTTAGCAATTCAACAAATTCAGAAATTTAGTCACCAACTGCCAATAAATACCATCACCTGAAGATCAAAATCACACCCTGAATTGAGATGTTGGAATAATCATATTTTGTTCAGTTAATCTCCAACTTCCCCATGAACAATGCAACTCAAGTTAAATACAGAGGTAGGCACAGCAGGTTAATCACTAATGCTAATGCATACTAACAGAAGTCTCACAGATGGCACTTGACAAATATTAACTGATACGAAGATATTTTTACAGAAATGCTCTCCTTTTCCTATCTCCAAAAACACCAAAACATCATCACAAAACTAACAAAAATTGAGATAAATATATTTCAACTTTGAAGAGAGACAAATACTGCAGTTTTAAAAAGGAGGAAAAATAGAAAGGTCAAATATCAGTCTGAATCTCAGTATCTAAATTTAAGTATTAGCCTTCATTCTGTCCCATTACTCCTGCATGTCATCTAAATTAGGTAGAACATCACTATTCAAAATGGAACTGTCAAGTCCAAAACCAGATAGTTACTTCAGCCTGCAAAACACATGCACTTCTGTGCTAATTAAATCCTGTAAGGACCTTTACTGGCATTTATACACAATCATATTAGTAACCACACCCCTCAGTGAGATCCCAGGACAACATAGTTACACAGTTAAGGCTGTCTCAGCAGAGTCCCAGTAGTGTCCCAACACCATTACACTTCTACACCTCACATTTGAAACTTCTCTCACTTTCAGTGTGGTGTAAATACACACCACTTGTCAACAAGTTTGTAGGGTCACTATAAATGAAATCATGTCAGCAAATTAATGCCCTTGGACCACTGGAAGGACAAGCCAAACTAAGTAGAGGCAGAATTAGTTTTGCTGGCAGGCTTTTTCCTCAAGAGAATGACAGTCTTGTCAATATTGCTTAAAATCAGGTTTGTCCTCTCTTCAAACTTCCTTTAAGGAATGTCACAAGATACAGGTCTTTATCAGCTTTGCACTTCAAGTTGTTGGTAGTGGGGGGCTACAGGGATGGCTTCTAGGAGAGGAGACCAGAAGCTTCCCCTATGCCCAACAGAACCAATGCCAGCCAGCTCCAGGCCAAGCCCTTGCAGCAGCATCGCTGGAATAAAACATTTAAGAGGGAAACTGCTTGGAATAACACCAGTGGAGAGAAGAGTGAATATGCGAGAGAAGTAACTCTGCAGACACCAAGATCAGTGGAGAAGGAGGGGCAGGAGGTGCTCCATGTGCCACAGCTGAGATTCCCCTGCAGCCCATGGTAAAGAAAGACCATGGTGATTTGGCTGAGCCCCTGCAGGTCCACAGGGGAGCAAATATCCACCTGCAGCCCATGGAAGAACCCCCACCAAAGCAGGTGGATGCCCAAAGAAGGGCAGTGAGAAGCTCATGGTGGAGCAGACTCCTCGTAGGACCAGTGGAAAGAGGAGCCTATGCAGGAGCAGTTTCGTGGCAGGACCTGAGACCCCACAGGAGACCCACGATAAGAGAAATTATTTTAACTTCAATAGGAGACCTATATTCCCAGAACACACAGATCCACTAATGCATTAGGACATGGACTAATGTAACTAACAGACTTGTGTAATTAGCTCAGCAATCTCCTTACCCTCTCAGAATAGGGAACATGTCTAATTTGTCCTGCTTCCCAGCCCTACTCCCATCCTAGGTGGATAATCACTTACTCTTTCTGCTCCTTGAGTCAATAAGACAATACCTCATGTTGCAGAAATTGCTACTTTGGCTGCTTTACACGCCAGAGTGCAAAAGCAAATTCCCAAGCACAACTGTGAGTTCAATGAACAGAAGACCAGCCAGTAGGAAGAAAACATGAATTACAGTTTCAAACCATCCTTGAGTACTGTTAGCATTAACTTCATTCATGAGCTGAAGCCTTAAGGACAAGCAGAAACTGGGGAATCTCTGCAGGCATGGGTGGTAGCTGTACATTAAGGGGACACAGTTCTGCAGTGAGACTACACAGTCTCCTGCAGAAGCATTTTTTTTCCGTGCACTGAAGTGCCTTAAGATGGTACTTGAAAGCTTGACAAATACAAACTATTACAGCTTGAAGAACTTAGAGGATAATCTGAGTATTTCTTTTAACTTTCTGAACAACTCCACTGCCTAGCTTTCCATGACCTTTACACCTACCAAAAGCTTTATAGCTGACAGATTTCACAGAGCAAATATATAAGGTTATTCATCATTATTATTCCAATAATTTGTCTGTTTGGGTATGCTGTCACTATTTGTCATCTGGAACAGTGTGAGAAGAGGTTATTAATACAAACAGACACAGAAAGAGGTTCACACATTTCAGCATGTGCCTGTTTTCATGCTACTAAAGCCAGAGCATTTCTGGATGAGGTCTCACTAGGAAGGTCTAGTTTTAAAATCTTGACTTAATATAATAAGTATGAATTATATATATTAACACCACAAAAGCCTCAATTACACCGACAAAAGCTGCCTTTCAAATTTACTTTGTTCAGGAAATACTGTAACGTGTACCTTTGTAAATTATTATTTTCCTAATGTAGGATTAATTTAGAAGCATCCTCAGTTATTAGTAACATTACTTCTGGTTGTGTCCCCAGTCTACAGTTGCTCGCCATGAAGAGCATTACTCTGAGCTATACAGTACACCACAAAACATCTGTAAAACATCCAGAGGAACTCACTCCAACTCAGGATTTACTCAAACCATGAGTTATTTTGACTTCTCTTCTGAAGCTACTTTCATGGAGTTAGCCAACATGTTCTGATAAACTGTGTTCTGGTTTAATCTGTTTAATTTGGTGAATAACCTGGTTCAAGAACTTTAGGGGGCTATTAAGTAGACAAAATAAATGAAGAATAGCCTAAAATAATTATAATCAATTTTGAAAATGGCTCTTTTTGAGGGATTGTTCTCAACAGCTCCCATCCATCACAACCCTTAAAAAAACAACAGAAAGTTTAATTTCTCCATCACCTTATGGCATGTTGAGTTGAACTTAACAGCATAATTACTGTATGGAGTTAGCATTTTCTCTACCACCTGGGAAGATTTAACATCTTTTGCATACATTTCCTCAAATAGATTTAAGTTTTTACATGTCCTACAGCTTTTCTCTAAACTTTCAATGATATCCACACACTAAGAAGCAATCAGGGTAGCCTATGAAACTTAGCTTACCAAACCCAAGTTTTAACTTCTGGTCATGTTATTTGCCTAAAGGGAACCTGAAGTCAGAAATTTAAAAAGGCATCAGAAGCTAAATTCTGCTAAGAAGTTTCTGACTATTTCAAAGACACTTGAAATAACATTATTTGATCCATAGTACTCAAAAAGACCCTATTAACTTTTGTTAACCCATGGAACAAGCAGTATATCCAAAATAGTGAGCTATGTATGACGACAATACCTTCAATGTGAAGAGACTCCAAAAGCAGATGAAACCCATTTGGATCAAGCTTTTGAATGCTCTCCATCTAATTCTAGGGAAAGTCTTTAAAGTTGGCCTTGAACAGACACACGAAACTTCCTCAACCATATACTCCACAGCAAGAATCTGGTGACAGTCATTGTTTCCTAACAAAACAAACAGGTGATTCCACATTAACCTACAAAGTATTTTTAACGACTATATAAATATGGCAAAAAAATTGCATGAAAAGCAGCAAGTAATATCCTAAACATCAGATGGGTATGTTCTTGATAAATACAGAAAGCAGCTTATCATCATTATTGTACAGAATTTTCCATAGTAACCTAATGCCTAATAGCCATCTGCTGTAAGGGGTCGCAGGTTGCTGACATTATTAAGGTGCTGCAAATGACCTAAACTGGCTCTAAGTGAGTTACATTCAAAGGCACAGCAAGTGGGAGATGCTCTACATAAAGCATTAGTGAAAACTAAAAACAAACAAACAAACAAACAAACAAACAAATACCCTCAAAAATGAAGCCCCAAACAAAGCAAACAAACTAAAACCAAACACGTGCTCTCCATTCACCATCAAGCAACCTTAAAGCCAGTGCCTATTAATGATTTAGAAGAGGGAGACTGATTACCAGAGCTAGACAGCACCAAGAACTGAACACAACTACTCCATTTGAAGCTGATTACAGCACAGGAGTCAAAGACAGTAGAAAAAAATTAAGATGAAATCTACTTTTCCTCCATAAGGTAGATGTGTTCTTCTTCATTACTCATCTTTCAGGGTAGCAAGGAAGAGCAAGCATGTAATTTGTGGGGAAACAACCAGTGTTGATTAGAAGGACACATGCCAAACCTCCAAATCCTTCAAAGAAGGCAAGTTCCAGCAAGGTTAAAAGCAGTCACCTGTTTCACTTTATCAGCAAGTTCCTTACCCATACTTGCACATTAGTGCAGAAAGAAAATGAAAGGTGGAAAATGACTAACAAAACAGTAGTGAGATTTAGTGTAGAAATACTGGTGGTTAGGTAGAAAAAGCCAGGTTTTCTCACAGCCACTTTTGTTGAGCTCAACTTCTGCACCTGGTGAAGCTTCTTGAAGAGGAGTGCAACATGAGACAGGCATTCATTTCTTCAACCACATCCAGGCAATTAAAGATAGATTGGTTATGCTCACATAAAAAATGCTTATTTTTCAATACCACATATCCTTCCATACTCTGAGACAGGGTTACACAAGAAGGAAACCCCCCTATCCTCCTTATGCTTTGACCACGCTTTCATGAAAGTGGTATGCTTCATCCTTCAGCATATCAGTTTTGATTGTACAACATTAGATACATCATGAATTATCACTTTTTGACACCAAAAATATAACTTCTACTTCATTCAATGTAGGAACGATGTAACTTAATTGAGGATTTTCTGAGTGGTGACTAGTTTCATACATCACGCAATATAAAACCCCCTCAGCCTACAGTCATTCAGTCCCCAAAGCACCTGATGGACACAGCAGTATGTGAGGATCGCCACCAAGAACTCTGGGAAAAAAATATAAAGTCTCATTTTATACTGCCATAGAAGATGAAGCTCTTTAGTACATCTGGAACCAGCTCATCTAGAAAGGCTCAAAGCTGCTTTAACAAGTATTGCATCACTGCACATGCTACAGATTTTACATCTTGTGCAATGAAAGACATAAATAAAAAGTGTGTTACATATTTATTGAAAACATCTCCCTAATCCAAAGACTCAGTTAAACCATAATGCACGAGCAGCTTGCCTCCTGATCACTTAAAATGTTTTACACCTTCCACAGCCATGCAGAAGTTCTGACAGAAGCAATGTACCTGCATGCCTTTAATTCCCCAGCAAAGCCTATTCAACACATACACACACAGAGAATTCCCATTCTTAATACACAGTGAATGTGTTCAATATACAGGCACGTGCTACCTCATGTTGTGCTGAAAACAGGTGAAAGAAAAACCTCTGTTCTAGTTTTCTAACTTGTCCTAGTAAGAACAGATCCAGAATCTCAAATGGAATATATAAGTGAAGAACGAAAATTTCTATCAGATTAAATTCTGCAGAGAAACAGAAAAGTAGAAATAAACAAACAAAACCTCAACCAACAGAAAAAAAAAAAAAACAAAAAAAAAACCCCAACCAACCAACCAAACCAACCAACCCTTAAATTGTCCAAAGATGTTGTTCTTTGTCCACCCGACAAAAGTTCTTGAGCCTCAATGAGCTTTTAGAAAATTCAGTGAGATGAAGATAGAGTTAGCATGAAAAAACCAAAAGGTTAGTTGCTCCTGGATTGCCTATCCATGACCATCTGTGAAACTTTAAAGAAGGACATTTAAGAAACAGTGGAGCAAGTCAACATGCGTGAAAGTGGTTGTGAGCACATCATCCCATGTTCTTCAGGGGCATCAGTATTCTAGACTAAAAAAGCTTTCAACAAGGAGTGAGCAGTCATCGATCCCACTAAAAATTTCTAACAGAAAATGGAGAGAACAGTGGCAGCCAAAAAAGCATACCAAATACCCTCACAAATCTCATTTTTTATATAGTCAGAAATACTCTGGGATTTTTTTCTTTATTATAGTCAGAAAACACTCTCTAGTTCTTTTAAATCTACATCAGTTTCTAGGTCTTAAGTGATGAAAATATATACTAAAGATCATTCATTAAAGGAAGAAGTCTCACCTTCCTCAAGATGTGATGCAATCTTAAATTTACCTTTTTAGTGTGAGGATATCTGTCTTCAGAATTTCAAACACAGTGAAGGCAAGGGAAAAAACTCCACACTTTTTAAGTTTCCTTCTATTCTTTTTCGGCAACCAAAGTAAGTGGTTAATTAGCAAAAATTACCTCTGTCTAATGATATTAATACAGTCTCACAAACAGTTTCCTCCAGCAGCCCTTGCTGGTTTGTTTCACAGTGATATAAAAAGGATGCTATTCCCCAGGACAAAGGAAGAAGCCACAGTCTGGATTTCCAGGCTTCTAGATCCTGTGTAGTTTACTCTTAGACACAAGCTGAGGCCTTGCACTGTTTCCTAGGAGAAAACAAAGGGTTCAGCACGAAGTTTGTCACAAGCTGAACACAGAAGGATTACAACAGTGAAGAGTCAGAAGGAGTACAACTATCCCATATACTTAATTTTCCCATCATGATTTGTTTTGCTATACAAGGATCCTCAGTGTAACGGAAAATACAAAAGTCCTTTGTGCAGAGGGCAAGTGTAGCTGAAATAGTGCCAAAAAGACTGACATGCTTTTTGCTCCATCTGCCTGCTAATAACCTTAGGAGCAATCAGCCAGCTGTCTCTGCTGTTGATCTCCAATATCCAGAAGTTCCCGAAAGACTCACAAAAGTCCCCAAACCCACAAGCAAAACCACAGCAAAGAAAATGTAAAGTCGTTGTCCATAATAGACTGGAAGACACAGGAATCAACAGAAGATTGCAAGAAATTCCAAGCAATTTTTTTTTGTTTGCTTAGAGAGGATGAGAGGGAAATTTACCTCATGCTACAGCACATAAGTGTCCCAGCAGTAACTCAGTGTTTGGCTAGCAGCGGCAGTACTCTTAGAGAGAACAAGATTCACCATGCCTACCACGACAGAAAACAATACATGCAAATCACTGTTTTAAGAAGCAATTATCTAATGGGCTTTTGGTAAGTGCTGCTGCTTTATCAGCAAAGCCTAAACCAAACAAAAACAAAGGGTTTGGGAAGGGGGGAAATGCCCACAACAAAAACTCTACTGCCACCTGTCTCTTTTGCAATACAACAGGGCATTAAATAGGATAAAGCCTCAACAGACATAAACATAAAGGAGATCATATAAATGTATTTAGTACCACCTCTATAAAACAATATTAGTTCACACTGCTTTCATCTGCATAAATGAAAGATATACTTAGCCACTGGAGGGCTCTTAAATATTAAGATGTACATATTGGTGCCCTACTCCAAGAATTTTTTAACTTACCTTTTTAGGACTAAGAAGCACCAACTGTGACCCTTCAGCATTTACTTAACAGTACAATTACACTTTGATCTCGAACCTATATACATGCTTTGCATTTAAATCCCCTAATTCCCACAAAATTTCACATAGTTGTATAATAATAGGTGGAGCTTTTTTATAATAAAGCAATAGAAGAATGATCCCAGGCGCCTGATGATAATAAAGCTGGAATTACATCTCAAAACTTGGGAGGGAAAAAAAACAATATCAATTTTTTTCCAAATTTACACTCAGTTCTTTCCAGAAGAATATTTAAAAGCAAACACCAGGACAAAATCCTGTGTTTTCTTCATCTCCTCAGGTTCCTTATTTTTTAGCTGTAGTGGCTTCAGACTCTTTGCCACCCAGTTACTGGAAATGAGTTTTCTTCTAGGCAGTACATGCCACAATTGGATGTTCTAACACAGGGCAGCTCAGGCTTACACACACTGCCAGTGATTAGAACTGCTTCTTCAATGTTTAATATAGACAGATAACTTGGGAAAGGCTCAGAAGCAGCTCTACTATAAATTATATGTTCTAAACAGCCATTGAGATGAGAAAGAAGGTACACGACATCCCTGCTGTTGATACTAGAAGTAATCTGCAGGCATTTTTCAGGCAAGGAAAGAACTTTCCTAAAAGGAAAGAACAACATTTTTAGATAGAGAAACTGAAGGTATGTATTTTGATACTGCTCCTGAAATGTTACGCATGACTTGTAAAACTGATCAGTATAAGAAACAAAAAGACAACATACAAGTTTTTAAAAAATCACACCGAACACCACCAAAGCAAACAAAACTAAATGCTACCAACTGTGATTTCAAGTTCGGTAGCAATAATTTGTTCACTTCTTGCTACAAATTGCATTTCTTTATACCACCATTTGTGATGAAAATCTGTCCATTAAAAAACTGCCTACCTCAATCAGGAATAGTATTGAAAGTACTTTTATACTTCCACGCTTGCTCTCTTCCTTAAGTTCTGTTTAATGATAGGTTTGTTTTGGGTTTGGTTTTCTTTTGGTGTGTGTTCTTGAAGGCTTTTTTTGGTGGGTGCTGTTAGGGTTTGGGATTTTTTTTTTGGCAGAGGTGGTGTGTCAGGCATTGTATATGCTTCTGACCTGAAATTCAGAATCGTGAAACAGTCTGAGTTGGAAGGGACCTTTAAAGGCCGAACATCCACATGTGCTGCTATTGCCATTCCTCCCATGGTAGAATATAACAAAGTATTTTACTGTGACTGGTAGTAGCTGAAAGAAAAAGCATGCAAACAGTAAGAGAGAAAAGTAAAGTGTGATTCAGGGGAATTTTTTTACAGTGGACTGAAGTCTTACTGAAGTTTAGCACTTGCTCAAGCTTGGGGTTTTGCTGTTCAAAGTCAAAACTCACAAGTTGCTTCAAGTAAGCATGATGTGTTAATTAGTTTTAAACAGGTCATAAAAGAGCCATAGTTCACATGCAAAGTAATTTAACCGTTCACTAAACTCCTATTCAATAGGCAATGAAGCCTAACAAACTGCTTCTTCCAGAGGTCTAGCAAAGACAAGTTCCAAGCACTTCTGAAGTGAAAATGTAAGCATTGACCTTTGTTAGCAAAACACATCCAACATGGAACTCACAGCCAAACTGATTTCCCCACTTTGGCTGCCCCTCCAGCAAATGGAGCATTAAAAATCACTGTTAGAAAACTTAAGTGAATTTTTCCACAACTTGCCCAACCATAAAATGTATTTTCAGTAGGAGGAGAAAGCCACCGTTAACAATTACAAAAAGTTACTGACAAGCTGTGCGCATTAGGCCAGTCTCAAATCCATAAAAGTCATGTATGATTCCTCTCTCCCAATAGAAGGGAAGCAAATAAATGGAAGATGAAGAGATGGGAGTACAGAAGGCACACAGGCACCCTTGAACATAACAGACAGTTCCTAGATTTCTGAATCATACAAATCCAGTGGCTTTAATATAGCTGACTATGACAAGTGTTAAATCTTAAATTTGTCTCCTTCTCATATTAATATTTTATTTTGTTATATAATGCTTCCTTCACACAGAGCTAAGTTCCAGAATCTTATACCTTTATGTAATACAGAGCTTAGAATCCCCATCCTCAGCCCTCCCCCACATTTCACATTAAATTAAGATGAAACTAGCGTACCTCATCCCTTATCCCACAGGACAGAGTCTGCCATAGCTCCTTTCATGCCTCCTTCCCTGTGCACTCCTTTCACTGCAGCACATCTCCCTGCTCTGGAAGACAACCCAAAGCCATTCCTGGCTGACTCTACTCCAAACACTGGAAAATTTTTCTACTTTTCTTCCTCACTCACAGTATGAGACAAGCAAGTAAGCAGTTGAGGAGAAGGTCCAGTGGGAACAGTAAGGGATGAACTTATAAAAAAACCGTCATTACACAGAAACACCTTCAGCCCACGTAAGTGCAGGGGAAATGGTTGTAAAATGCACACAATAAATATTTTTGAGAACATGGCTCCTTCTTCCATTGCTTTTCTGATCATCCTCTAATAGTCACCTCCTTTGTTACTCTTTGACTAGCATGATGGCAAATGAGGCAGTCAAAGGAACACTGAGACCTCAACAAAACCTACAGCCTATCAAGACAGTGTTTATTGACAGTTATATGAACACTTTACTTTTGAGTTTCGATGTAGTCATAATGCTGGGCATTATTTCTTCAATGCATCACAGAGACAGGAGGTCCTTACAAGAGATTTGAAAACATGAATCTGCTTGTCTTGAGACTGGCTTACTATTAGCTGAAAACAAATGACAGTACTCAAATACTAAACTGGGAGGTTTACAAGAGAAAGAAAGAAAGCCAAGGCAGGCCAAGAAGTAGAAAACGTCTTATTCCAAAACTTTTAGTTCTTGCTCAGGGTTGCTCTTTCACACCGAGGCTTTATATTGTATCTTCAAACATGTTATGGGTCCCTACATTTGTATGGGTGTCTTTTCATTCTGCTTTTATCAGCTACTATTTCCTCAAAAAAGCACTGCACCAACCACCTGTACTTGAAGTACAATTTCTGATATTTTTTTTTCCTGTTTTCCTTATGCTTCTTTTATAAAAAAAACCCCAAAACTTAGAACTGATTTTTTCCTCTTGAATTAACGCACAGCCTTAAGACGTATCTCTCCCTGCAACTGGGCTGGTTCCCAGAGGCCTGAAGTTTCAGGCCCGGGACATCTCAACTCCATGAACTCCCCTATTTGAGCTCTGTCTGCCAGCTGCTCTTCTCTTTTCATATATAAAATAATCTTTAAGCAGCATATGGCCTTGACTATGTGTGTATGTTCTGGCAGGTTCAGGCTAAATGGGTTACAGGCCATTTGTCAAGCTGTATCACATTTCCTCCACGCCCTTCCTCTCGTGAGTAACCCAATGCCGCTGACAGCCAGAGCCCGACGCCGAAGCACGGCCATGACCGAGGGAAGGCTATAACTGAACTCAGCATAACACACTGGTGCCCACAGAGTGAGTCACAGCTATTAAAATAAAGGGCATGACACAGCAGAAGTCAAATTGATAAGGAATTAACAGTTAATCAGGCTTGAGGAAAAAAGCCTGGTTTTCCAAAATCACAAGAGGTTAAGACTTCAGTTCTTGTGTAGGACAACCACCAGAGCCACCATGCACCAGCACAAAAGTGAGGTCACGCTACACCATCCTTCAGATTCATGGGTGAGGAAGCCCACATTCCATGGGCCTCAAGAATCCCATTCCACTCTGCAGCATGAGATGTGTAATTGAAGGGCTTTGCCAGTTCGAGAAAATCAGCCAAGTGATGACCTGCACTGTCTGCTTAGGAAAAGGACAGATCTAACAACATTTACTGGCTTATCTTAATATCTCCAAGTGTGTTACAGGAATATCAAAGTTTGTCAATATAAACTCCTAAGTGACTCAGGGAAGTTTACCTGCCATAGCTGTATCAGTCAAGGCACATGGCTATGCCTCTTGCCAATACCTCTGAAAGCAATGCAGTCAGGATGAGTTTCCAATACACTACTGCCTCACCTTTGGAGTCCTACTTCCTCTGAAGTGCAGTAGTGTTTTGGGATGAGGTATCGATGGATGGCTGGAACATCAACATCATTTCCCTCATCCACAGCTTCACAGACAACTTTTCTCTACTTCACAATTAAATCTTTTTACTGAGCCAAACTCTTCCCTTCTAAATAGTGCCTTTAAAGTGAGTCAATTGGATATAGCAGCAGACATCTCTTTTGGTATTCAAAACAAAGAAAATTAAAGGTTTATATTAACAGAGCAGGTATGACAATCACAAGAGATCACACTAACAGCTTTTCCATTGGAATCATCCTGTTTCACACAGGTCAATGAACAGGTAATTTACAAGACATGCTTCAGTATCAGGATAAGAATTTTTCTGCCATCTTGGCCAGACACCTTTGAAGAAAAAGAATAAATTACTTCTCAGTACATTTAATGATGGTTGAGAAAAGTCTAAAAAAAAGTGGATGCTTTCATATCAGGGAACAGGCCATTAAGTTTCAGAACTTGAAATACACAGGAATTGCCACACTATGAGAATGATCAGATTTAGAGGCATTAACAAGGTGGATTTCCTCATTCATAAATGACTTTCAGAAACAGTAACTGAAGTCATAACAATACATACTACACAGTATAAGAATACTCTGTAGATACCTGCTTCTATATCTACTTGGGGAAATATGAAGTAACTGGTTTCACAAAGCAACTTTGAACAGGTGCCGCGGTTCAAAGGTTTTTATCCAAATACAGTGGCAGCCTAATGCTTGAGAAACAGCATAAACCCTTCTGTTTTATAAACCTTCAGAATACCCCTACTTGAGGCACAGAGCATAAGGAAACAAAACTGCTGTACAATGAGACGTATCAGCCCGCAGCAACACATTCTGGATTTTCAACTTACTCTACCAGCTCCGTCCTGATTCCAAGTAAGTACATAGCACTACCTGGACAATGACAATAGACCACAGTGTCTACCTTCCTGACCTTGCTGCAAGTTAGTTCTGACATGCCCCAAAAGAGATGTTCCTCTCCTGACACAAGACCAAGCAGCTAACTGTAGAAAATACTCTTGCCTTGGGATATGCTGCTCTTGGAATTGCATACCTTTTTCTAATGGGAAAGTATGAGCTTCAATAACAGTAGTAAATTGCAAAACTTGGCTTCTGCACACTTCTGTGCAGAACAGTTGTCTGAATTGTTAAGTATACCATTAAAAGCATTTAGAGCACCATAGAAGAACCAGCTACAGGAATATCCACTCAAGATAAGCATTCCTACAGCTCAAAAAGTTAAGAGCTCACCAGCTGAAGCACACACACCTTCACTTACCTGTGGTCCCTCTCTCCTTGTTCACTAACATTCATTAAAGTGGAGCAAGTTGGAGGAAGAGCTGAAAAAAATCTAGGGAGCCACCCATTTCCATATTTGTATTGTCTGAAAAACAGTCTTTTGGTGCTTCTTGCGATGCTGAACAAGCATCCATACAAATACCACAGAAGTTCCAAAATACAGCCAGATTAATTTCTCAGGATTGCAATTGGAACTCTGGTAGACCTCTCTACTGAGATTATTCCTGGCACAGCATCATGGAAGACAATTACTGATCTAGCCTGTCTCAACCCGTGGTTAGGCTGGAAGGAAGGGATGAAGGCAGCAGAACATGTTTATACAGTTAAATAACATAGGAGTATTGCAACATTTCAGGAAGTCTGGTCATTTTCAACAGAATTCAACAGCAACTGCTTGACAATCCCCAAATAGGTGCTATCTTTCAGGTTTGGATAGGTAAAAGTACAGCAGCAAAGTTGTGTTGTCATCTTCAAAACACAAGCTGAGCTCTTCATTCACATCTCACCTCCATGGGAACAGTGGAAATTAAGCTGTTAACAATGCCTCCAGCCATACCTCATATATTTTATTGGTTGTGCTATTTATTAATTTAACAATAGCACATGGAACCTAGAATCAGAAACAGTGAAACTAATAACAGTGAAATTTATTTCTAAATGTGAATACCTAGATTCTGAAACCTCAAAGTTAAGGACTCTGAACAGCTCCTTACAACCAGCTAAATGCCACACATCTTACTTTGAAATGAGTTGCAAAACAGACTGTCAGACATCTTTGCATTAGTTTGTGGTTGGTTTCATCTATCCCAACCACATTTAAAATTGGGAGGAGGGGATTGGGTTTTGTTCGGTTTTGGAGCTCAAAGCTATAAAAATACTCTTTATGGGACTCTTCCCAAACTCCTATACACTGGGACAAAAACTACATTTCTTCCATGTTTCTCATGCTGGTGACATGGAGGGCTGGATCTATGGTAGTGCCAACTGTTTTAGGAAAGGAAAACCTCATGCAAAAAAAACTTCTGTCTTTTTTTTCTTTTTTCTTAACAAACTGTAACTTCCCAAACAATGTCTGACAGCTGCCTGCTTTCTACACTGAAAAATCTGTTACAGTTCGGGATACCAAAAACATTGCTAAGCATTTAAAAGAAATTACTTATGGGTCCCTTTCAGAAGTTATTCCTTAGGGAACTCCTCAAACCTACCTAAAAAACCGCTGGACTATTTACAGCCGCTTCACCTGATTTACTGTACTAAAGTAAGTGCAAACCACATAGGTTTGAAATGGTCCATTATCATAAAGTGCTGCTTTGGTGGTTCAAAACAACCACTGGAAAATGGTGATCAGCTGTCCAGACTCCAGCAGACATCATAGTAGGAGTCTTTCTTTACCAAAAATTGGTTGATATACCTCAAAGGAAACCACTGGTAGGTATGATAACATTGTTAGCAGTTAATTCAGTCACAGGACAAGAGATGCTTTACAGTTACCAAGACTGTTATTTAAACTTTTATCTTGATGGCACAACAGGAGAAAATTGTACTTAATACAGATGTCCCTGTCCCTAGTCTTTCACACACAAACACTACACAGCTCTACATGATCATTACAGGACTGTTCTAGGTCATTACTGACCTTACCAAAAAATTACAAGTGCAACTTCAGAGCACCATCCTAAAAGAAAACCAAGACTGAATTGCATATTTGTGTAATTGTTATATTCATCACATTTAGCAATTTACACAGATATTCTACATTTGCTCAGCTAGCAGAAGCTTTGTTCCTATTTCACCAGAAACTGGGTTCAGAGCACTGCTAGAGATTAACCTAAACACTCCAATTAGCTTGAGGACTGGAGCAAAGGGGGTTTAAGTGGGCCGGGCGAAGGGGAAAGAAAGGGAAAAAACATCACACAGATCCACAAGCAGAAAGGTTCACTTGGACCCCAAACCCAAAAAGCATCCACCCTTTATCATCTTTGCAATATAAACAAAAAACTGTGGAAAAGCATAGCAGGAATGCAAAAACTACAAGAAAAAAAGACAAAAATACAAAGAACTAGTAAGCTGATTCAGAAGAATGTTTAAGATGAAACAGATGCAGCCTCTTCTAAACTTGAGTTCTTCTAGCATAGATCACGGATTTTTGCCCCTACATGTGATCAACATCTCAGTGCTGTAATTACACCAACAGAGACTGTTGGCCTTGATTCAGTTCAACTATACACACTACTGCACCAAGAATACACCAGAACAATCAAACATCTTTCAAAAGAAGAAATAACTCTAACCAACTTACAAACCCCCAAACAATTTCCTGCCACATATGTCCTTACACTTGGAACAGAACAAATACATTTAAATCCCTACAATACCAAGAATCTGAAGACTTTTGGTTTGTACAGTTGAAAGAATATTTTTTTAGCTGAGAACATCGCTTTCCCAAAACTAAAAAAATTCAAACAATAAAGTAGCGTACAGTTCCTGTAGAGATTCCAACTTGAGAAGATGCAGCTGTGGAAAGTCTGTGATGCATTTTACTTGCACTAGACTAGACTAAGTAAATCTGCTCTGTTCAAGACTTCAGAAAGAACCAGACCTTCTGAACCATAGTAACATTCTTGCTTGCAATGTTGCTTGCAGCAAAGTAATTTGTAGAGGCTGATTGACACTGTAACTTTTCACTATCTTCTGCAAAGAGTTACATTCAACATGGAACAGAATTGCACTGCATATGGATATTCCTACCTGGGTAATTCTTCCACCCAAAAAACCTTTGTTATTTAATTTACAGGAGGATGCTATTAAGTAAACTTATGAAATAGTTCTTGTTCCTACCCAGTAAAGCTGGTTGACCCATGGGGTGCAGTCTCCTGGACTTTACCAAGCACAGTCCTCCAGAGAACTCCTGCCCAATACAGAAAGCAGACAGACTCCTGGAGCTTCCAGCATTTCAAAACTGATCCTGGCCAACACCACTGTACCTTGCCAGCTGTGCAATTAAGGGTCACGTTGGGCTGTGCTTCCAGAAGGCCAGGAACCCTAGATATTCTGAAGCACAGAGTAGATAATCAAAGAGCACACATATTCAGCAGAAAACCACCTTGGAGAAAAACCAAACATTGGAACTACAGCACTGTAGGTTACAACCATTATTTACCGGCTTACAACTGCACCAGCAAGAACCTATAGAAGAGTGCATCCAAGAGAAGAATGGGAAAAAGATGTCTATTTCACACCACCATCATTCCTTTGCAAAATAGCTATCAATTAGAGTTGAAGTTACGCTGATGACCAGCATAGTTCCTTTTTCCTTACTGATCCATTTGAAACATCACAACTAATTTTCTCCCCTTTTGGAAGATAAATCAAAATTACTAGATATGCACAGTGCTAAAAAAATGCAATCAAAGCCTTTCCAATGGTCATGTCAGAGATTTAAGGTGCATCAGCACATGAGCAAGGATCAAAACAGTCACCTTTATCAGTTACTCCATTCAATAAACAGCAGAAAGGATCATTGACAGTATCAGTAATGCATGTTTTCCCCTTCCACCCCAGTCAACAGCATCCCATGTTTAAAGCTGACTAAAAAATGCTCAGACACCTTGAGGGGTAAACAATAAAATACATCCTGTAACAGAAGGATGTTAACAGTACACTCCTCGCTGAGCTTTTAGAAGCCAACAGCAGCCAATACATTGTAGAGTGTAACTATGTTTCTTCCCAACACACCAAACTAGTTGAAAGAAGTTGGGGATATGAAGTGTAGACCAAGAGCATCTCCAGCTTATAATGGGCAGTTGCTGCTAATGTGATCAATAAAGAGAACCGAGCATCACCCAGCCCCCAGAAAAAGTATGGCCAGGTACATAATTCAAAAACTCAGAAGTCTGATATTTGAACATATAAGTAATGCAAGTAACCTACAGTTCTACCTGAGAGTAAGTTTTACCTGCTGTTCTTGTGTTTTAACTCCAAGAATATACTTCTTCAACTGTTTACAGTACACACAAAACTCAATAGTGGAGGTGGTGTAGGAATTAGCTATTAACTTCACGATTTACCTGTTGGGGCAAGTAATCCCTAAGAGCTCCACTATCTGCAGAAAGCTCTCACAGACACCAGCCCTGCCCACCAACCCTTTCACTGCAATGTACTTTTGCCACAAGAGAGGGATGCAGGCATATTCATTTTAAGCAAACTGTAGAAAACATACAGTCAAATTATCACAGAAAAGAGTATTTATGAAAAAGGCTGCATATATTCTCCTATCTTAGAGATGTGTTGCATGCAGTTTAACCAAACTGCATCTGAGGAAGTTTTTCCCAACTTTTCTTAAGCAATCAGCATTTGGGAACATTTCCCAGGAAACAAATATGGTAATCTTATATCTAGACTATAACCAATTTCCAAATGTGCAAAGAATTATGTGCCCCCCCTCCCCATTCCTGAGTTAAAAACAGATACCAGCAAGATGATCTAGTCTGGTGCCTTGAGCAGCACAAAACACAAATTTCAGCCAGCAGCTCAAGAAGCCCATGATTCCTGGTTAACCTACTGGTTAAACTACTATTTAAAAAGGCTTATTAAGCCCATTTTAAAAATTCATATATGTTCATCACAAACTAGCATTTGGCAAATTCCCCAAATTTAACTGTCTTTAAGATCTGACATGTAGAAGAAGCTATGCTAGAAGTAACTGCTGAAAAGCAACAGACATCTACCTTTACTTGCTAGAACTACCCAACTTCAGCTTTCACATCTTCCTCTGAGCTATGAGACTTAAAACAACATTTCCTACTCTTCCTCCAGGTAAACTCAAAGCAGGCTTCTTTATTTTCAGTACCAACAGTTTTGCTAAAATTTTAATGTAAGTTTGGTGTTTTGGGGGTTGTTTTTGTTTGTGGTCGTGGTAGTTTTGGTTGGGTTTTTTAATATTTGTTTGACTTTGCTTTGTTTTTTAATACCAACACAGACACAACCTTTCCTGTATATCATGCTGCCAGCAATTTTGAAGAGCTGGTACAAGAAGCAGGCATGATAATCTAGTTTTGGTCTTCACTAGTGACATATACAACTGCAACACTACCTCCTTAGCGTTTTCCTGTCAACAAGGAGCCATTTTGGAGTCCTTGAAGCTCAAAATCAGCTGGCCACCATGAACCTCAGTGTCATCCAGGACCACCCTTTCAAAGGTATGCACACATTAGCAGCAGTGAGCAACTAGTCTGAAAGACTTTCTGAAAGTGTTTTCTGTAATTACACTCTAGCTGAAGTTATTCAAGATTGCAATCCCCAAAAGGTCAATATGAAAAGTTAGGGAGTGAACATTCCTTCTGAGTAGATAACGTCACTTACTGCTTCATATAGGACAAATTATTTTCAGATCACCAGTTTCTTTCATGTTACTTTTCATAAGTTTCACTATCAAATCCCTATCACATGGATTTAAATTCTTCAAAAGGGTATTTGGAACAGCTAAAATATGCTGTTTTAATATGTTTTTGGGGTTTTTAAAAAGTATTTCCTAAAGACTTCTTAAAATTAACACTAACATGAAAGGATCAGAAGAAAACACTACATAGATCATTTTCACTCAAATATCACATTTCCAGATCATTGAAGGAGTGTGGCAACATTTAAGAGAGCTTCTTGTATAACTTCAAGAGATTTTGATTTCTACAGAAATGGATTAGTGTATTGCTTAGTCCATGAAATTAAATTAGTTCTTTCCAATGGAAATTTGGAAAAATTAATGCAAAACTTTTAATACAGTTATGCATATAGACTTATCTCCTCTGTAATTTTTAATAGGAATTTTTAACTCTCAAGTAAAAGCCATGACACAAAAAACCCCAGACACAAACTGAAGTTTCAAAGCAGATAGATGCTACATTGATACAGTTATGGGAGAGAAGGAAAGGAAGAAAAGATACTTGTCAGACTGCCTGTATTTATATCTGCAAAACAAGACACTGAAGAAAAAAACCAGCATGAAGTTTGAGATACCAACCCTCTTAGTCTCCTCCTAAGAAATCTACACCTGTAGGGATGGTTCAAACAATCCTACCACTTTACCTCAGAACCTGAGATTTTAAAAGACCCAGTTACAGGCTGAATTCCTACAGGATGCCTACTCTGCCTTCCACCAGTCCCCCTACCTTATTACAACAGTGCAAACCTATTCCTGTTCTAACATAAATCTATTCATTCCCATAAAAGAAGTCGAAAGGACTGTAAAACAACACTGTTCAGCATGAACACTAAAAGATGGAACAACTTCAGCTATAACTTCGTACAGTGGCAGAGATTTAACTAGAAGTATCTATTTGTTAAAGCACCATTCTTCAGTTCTTGTCTGTGCTGCCCCCCACAGACACTTCACTCTTTAAGTACTGAAGGCATCCTGTGGTTAGTGAGCACTCTGAATATTGAGGACATAGCAAAATCCAAGATGTGCAAGAAACCTTCAAGAAGGCAACTACTACTATACAGGAAGAAGAAGAAGGGAATAAGAAAAGATATTTTTGTGTCTGAGTTGCTCAGCTACACAATTGATTCTTCCTTGATCTGAAACAACTAGCAATCACTCTACTCACATTGAACTCAAGGCCCTGAAAACTTCACTGCTATTAAAAAAATAAATTTAAAAAAAAATCAGTCCTTCACAGATACATCTCAATTCAAAGCTTCAAACCAGCTTTTCCCATTATTAAACCTCCCCACTACAATGCCTCAGTCTCATTTATGATCACTGCTGCAGTACAGAAGCACTATTTAAGTAATCAACAGAAATTAATATCTTAAGTCAAAAGCTAGTTGTGACAACCTATAACAGCACATGCAACTGACCTAGAGAAAACAGCATAACCTCATTGCTGTTTCCTAACAACATTCTGAGACAGCATATAGATTGCAAGAAGCTCATTCCTTTCCCAGCAGGAGATACAAGAAACCTGACTTGAAGGGAGGTACATGGGGCAGGGGGATGGCAGGTAGCCTGTTCCCCAGCTGAACTAAGATACCAGTCTGTAAGTCCCAGAGAATTGAAGATTAGATGGTTAGAGAAAGTTCTTGACAGGTAACATCTTCAAGATGTAGCTTTTAGCACTCAGGAATATCAACCACTGTTATTATCTTCGGAGAGAACTCACTGAAGGAGTTTTAACAGTGAAAGCGCATGAAACAGTTTTTTGACAGGTAGAGGCAAAAACAGCATTAAGGTGAGACACAGCTCCCAGACAGTAAAACCTAGATTCAGGCATTTTTACATCAACTAGCTGCTTAAGTTCCCACTATAATCAATGGTATATTCTACTCATCCTAAAGCAGACACCTATGTTCAGTCAGCTGAGCCGTTCTTCAGGTCCACTGGCTAAGTCTCTGCAGACTATAAGGGGAGCACAGGCAATGAGCTCACACTCTGGCATCTAAATTTAGGTGCCCAAGACTGTGAACCAACCCTACAATTTACACAGCCGAAGTACATAGGCATGCTGATAGGCCAAACATACACATGCTGTAGGCAACCCCTGGGACAACAGTCCTTTAAAAAACCTTTTCTGAAAAAGGACGTAGGAGAAAAGAGAAGGCAATAAGAAAGCCTGCTAACAGAACAAGCTGAATTCCTGAACTATGTTCCATAAAAGTTTCAGTCTGCATGAAAAGAAAATAGTTTCTAGATATACATAAGGAGGAAATTATTCTGCCGTACAAAAATTGTCTTTAAAAATAGCAACACATCTGAATGACTTTCAGCACACAACTGCTTAGGGAAAACATCCCTCATTCATGAGCTGTGGGGAAGGGCTGACACGGATGTATCTTTTTATTATAGTTGTGTCACATTTTTCCCAGTTGCCACACATGCGTACATAGCACTGGATTTACAAACTAGAAAATTAAATAAAGGTCGAGTGAAAGAAAATAACATATTCTAAACTGAGCAAAACCCCAAACAAAAAAGGAAAATCCCACACCAGAAAGCTCCTACAACACAGAAGCTAGAATTTGAGTTAGGGCATGCTCAGACACTGCAATAAGACAACAAAGCACCACTTCCCTGAATTGCTGTAAATTGACCACTTGTTCTTAATCTCTCCCAATTGTGAGATAACAGATCCACTTGTTGACAGAGCCACAGATTGCATCAATTGGTTGTCCATAGAATAACACTGGGACCACTTGTTTGACAATTATGCAGGCTAACATCCCTCTCTCTCTCAGTCCCTCAGTATCACAGTTAGAGGAAAGGACAGAAGAGTGAAAGCAGGGAAAGCACAGACTACATTCTTAACCCTTGAGATGCCAACACTTGGCCTACTGAGGGGTTCGTCTACATTCGGCTTTTTTGGCGAACAGGATTCTCCAGGGCAGACTGTGAGTGAAACCTCTATCCACAATTCATTAATTCTTTCTCTCCTTTGGCCTTGCCTGTCTCCTTGACCAGGAACAATTTTCAGTCAAGAAATCAAGATATTAAAGCATAGATTCAAGCAGCAGTCACATGAAGACTTGAGCAAAATATTGCTGGAAATAACATGACAGTGATTCTGCATTATTCTGCTGTCTTCAAGTCTGACAAAAGCTGTTCTTTCCTCACTTTTACTTTTTCAACATGACCAACAGACCTAACATTTTTGCTAAACCTTTACTTGACAGGAAATTATTTCCTTCATCTAATACTTTGTCAAGTAATCCCAAGTAGCCTCTGCTATTTTGCCTGAGGATCTGAATTTGTAATTATTTTGATTGTCTTGCATCCTCTCTTAGCTACTAGGACAGGACTGGCTTCAAGAAATAAACCAACCAACAAATAAAAATCCCGGCAAACAATTCCACACCACTAGCAGTGCGGAGCTGTTAGCTTTTTTCAGTCTTTAGTAGTTGCTACTTAAATAGGATCAGAGCCATTTTTAAATGAGCAGGTGAAGTAACTTTTAATTTTCCTTTTGGAGCAAAGCATTCTAAAACATAACCAAATGACAGTAGTTAGCTGAAGTTCAAAGCAAAACAAAAGCCTTGGGGCTTGTCAGTAGCCAGACATTCAAGAAGACTCAACTGTTCCCAGACAGAAAGAAACCTGGAGACAAACCCACCACTCTCCATTTTGAGAATAGGACCATTCACATGTTCAACACATTACAATGTTTAAGAGCTCAAAGCCAGAGCAGGAAGGTAGAACACAGATTTCAGTCCAGTTTGAAGGAATGCTTTATGCCAATGGGCTCCAGGCCTCAGAAGAAAGACTTCCCAAATTAGCAAGAAGACTCTGCAGCAGCATGGCAAGTTGAAGGGGCAGATGAGCTGAAGGACACCCACATGGCAGGCCTCTGGTCAGCTGTTCTGCCAGGAACTGGGGCTTTGGATGCACTTCTGTCTGTGCCTTTATGGTCTCAACTATTCAAATTAGCCTTTAAGGCACATTAGAGTTATTTATTTCCCCAGGCACTTGCGCTTGGGACAGTAAGAGAAACGTAAAATCCAACAAGTTTACATTCCTGAATTGTCAGCTGTTGGTATTACTGAAGTATATAGCTGTCTCCTTGAACTAGACTGCATTTGAGATCAACTGTGAAATCAGATCAGCTTTGCAACTAGATACAAAACAGCAGGTTTGTTTCCTCCAGCACTGCTTCTCCAGTTCAGCCTTTCACTTCACAGCTGGTAGAGATGCTTCTCCAAATCCCACCCTCACACGACTAGACCCAAAAGAACCCCAAGAGAATGTACCAGGCTTGGAAACCAATGGAGAAGCTGTGGGAGCATTAGTTACTAGAAAACATCCCTTAACATTTCAAGTTTGAAACAGTCTGGAAACAGAGAACATAAAGAAAATAGAAACTCTTACACAGCAGTAGTTTCATAGCCTGACAGAAGAGGAGGCAGGCTGAAATAAAAGTTGTTTTTACATAATGTGTAAGTAGCATTTTAAGAGCAGAAGGTTTGATATACCAATTTAAAAACTTGAAACTGCAAAAGTGAACATTCGACTCTTGCCTTTTCATTCTCATTAATACAAGCACAGGATTTTCTGGTATTATTTACAAGTACCCAAGATTAGTAGATGAGAGCTCATAAAAAGCTCTGAAAAACACATATCAGTTTCACTCACCTATGGTTCAAGTGTTCAGAGTTTTCTTATACTGAGAAACAGAAAGCATTGTGGCATATTTTGTAACTTACTAGTTTAGAGCCTGCAACAGCAAGGGGTTTTAAGATGCAAGCTCTTGCTGTCATTAATATTATACAATTGAACTAAACATGCCACAAAGAACACTACAGGCAGATTTGCAGGCTCCTAAATGCAGGCTAGTGACACTCAGGTATGAAAGTGCGACATCCAAACCAAGGCAGGTAGCGATAGGATACATAGTCAGGGCAGCATCCAAGCAAAAAAAAGCACACCATGCTGCTCAGCCTGATTTTCTGAGCAAAATTATGTTGGTAGTGTCAAACAAAGGCACTAAACATATTCCTTAAAGCAGCAAGAGATGATGAAATATCTTCTGCCCTCCTGCCACTGGCTACTGCCTCCATAACCCAGACAGACAACACAGGTATAGGTCCAGGCCTCCACTACTTTTTAAAATTATTCTACTGGGCTGAAGTCTTTTAGTTCCAACTCATGCGCATGGCGGTGACCTGTGAAGCTGAGTACACCTTCCAGTGCTTCTGGGAGGAAAGCAGGAGCCAGCTCTGGGTGTTCATGTCCAGAGACAGCGTGGCAGCTGCTTGTCTTCAGCCATCCCCTGCTTGCCTGGGTCAGGCAAGAGAAGCAGAGTCCTGCTCTCCCCAGAGCACTCGTTCTCCCCTCTTCTAAAATGGACTGAAATAACACAATTCTCCTTAAAAAAAAAAAAAAATTAAAGCCCCCCAAAACATCCAGCTTAAAAGCAATTCTTTGTGCAAAAGTGTTTTAAATCTGAAAATTGGGTGCTGAGTGAAGCATATTTGTTTTCAAGCAGAATGAACAGGTTTCTAAGTATTTATCCTCTACACTAAGAAAAGAGAAAGTAAACAATGAAAAAACATGGAAGAAGTTGAAGAGAACTGCTGAGGACATCGAGCTTCAAAGTTCAGTTCAAAAACTAAAGAAGTACACTCACAATTTCACAATTACTCCCTAGGTTTAGTTATATATATCAAAAAGACAGATCTCCTTGATATGTAATGTGCTGTAAATCTCTGAAGTTAATGAGGGTGAGTTATTTCCTAGTTAGGAAACCTTTAAAACACAAGGGAACAGACTCTTTCCTTAAAAATACATTTTTCAAAATTTAATTAAAAAGCCAACAGAAAAAAACCTCAAACGAGTGCGCATGTTAAGGTGGAAAACACTGGACAAAGCATCAGACTTGGAAGAGCTCACCCTATGAGGTGCACAGGGTTCAGAGACACATTAAGTTGTTTCAGGGAAAGCCTCAGAAGGTGCAGGGTACACAAGCTGAAAACCCCCAAGTCAGAGAGAAATTTCCCATAAGCCTCGTGTGAAAGGCTGCCTCCTTATCCTCCAGTCGTTGAATAGTGCTTTTCTTCTGAAACAAAGTGTATGAGGTACAGCGAACAAACTGTAAAGGTAACTAGGCCTTTTGTCATATAGTTCCTCCACCCACTCGTACTTTACCGCACAATGGCTCGTTTACAGATTCAGACCACTCCAGCTCCACACAGAAACAATCCTGTATTGTGAAGTGAATCTACCAGAGGAGTAAAATCTAAAAATACTGCAGAAAGTCTATAACAATCATTTTGTAGAACTCTACGGTTCTTCCCTTAGAGACAAAGGCTTTCCCAATTTGAATGGGTAATAACAGACTTAGTCACTCCTTACTTGAGTGTGACTCAAGTAATAGCCTGTAAAAGCAAAAAATACATATGTACCATATGAAGCTATCTCTTAAAAATAATAATAATAAAAAAATTGCACTGAAGCAAAAGTAGTTGTAATGTGAAAACCCATGTTACTTCCTCTCTCATGTCCACCGGGGAGAACAAAGCACTTCGTAGCACAGAGCCGTTCCTGCATGTGCTACTCAGGACAAGCTATAGGTGCTTGTTTACACTAGTGGGTAGGTGCAGCAGCTACAGAATAGTGATGGGCAGAAAAACTAGCAAAGTACATGCATCAACCAGCAATCTGCCTAGTCAGCCGTACATGAACACAAGTAAATCATGGGAGAGCAGTCAGGCTGCTGGGAAAGTCTGGAAGAAAGGATGGATAGTCTACCTACACTCTACTCGTACTTTCACCTCACGGAGAATAGTAACTCCATCCCCCACAAGCCGCTATAATAGAATAAAGATAAACGCAGGGATTATGCCAAGTTGACCCCAGGCTTTGTTCTTTCCCTCCAAGCATATTCAGTGAAAAGGTCTAAACACACATCTGATTTGACAAGCATTCAGATTCACAAAGAACGTGGTGAAAGTGAAATCATACTTGGGGCATTCATGGGTCCCTATGTCAAAGGTCATTCAGCAGTGTTTCAGCTGCTGCTTGCTAGGATTTGAAATGAACTAGTTTAAACCCCCATTGTCACAAACACTGACATACAGTTTATGCCAGCCAAATATGTCACAGCATGTTTAGCAAAATTTAGCTCAGAGATAATATAATTTTTGCACAAACATTTAATCCTCACAATTGGCACTATCTCATCTGGAAAAGATGGATAATTTTCCTTTTTAGCCAGATACATGTCAACTCACATAACTCAGCTGCAGAATATTGAATTATTACCAGGAAGAAGGTCTGACCAAGCCATTTATATCCTTCCTTCTTTACATAAAAAAAACAAACCCACAGCTTCTTCTACCTAACTAGAAGTTAAATAGTTGCTTCAAACTGGGAAAAAAATTCACATTTAAATCACTTAGCTAAACCAGAGACCTCAAAAAGCTTTATCAAATAACTTTTCATTGATTTTCTTAGTTTCTCAAATATTATTTGAGTTTTCCAGCTACCATTAAGGATATTTAAAGAAGGAACACCAGAAACTAACTTGAAACAGTAGCGGGCTGGGAAGCTTCAGGGCTACTAAAAGTGGGGGAGCAGCAACTGAAAACCTGCTGAGAAATAACAACAGTGAACGAAAACAAATGTATTCTCCCAAAGCCTTTGTGAAGCTCGCTCTCAGCTCCAGGCAGCACAGTGGCAAGCCCAGCTGTCGATTCAGCAAGCTGCAAGACTGTCACTCCAAAACAGGTCACAGTTCAGCAAGCAAGTTGTTATTTGTTTTTACTGCCGACGAAGAGGTCTACACCCTAAAAACTGGCGTTTCTGAGGCAGTGTTTTCCTAGGAACAACTCTGTTTTCTTTATGTCTTACAAATAATACAGCATTTTGCTACCAGTAGACATCTTAACTAGAGAGAATATCAAACCTCACTTTATTACAGGAGGTGGCTTCACATAAGGATGCTGGCTCACCATAGCTGGCAATCAGACACATTTCTGTCACTTTGTCAGCAACCCAGACTCCCCCAAGCTGAAGAATAATGCACCAACATCTCCTACTGCTACCACCTCTAGCTCCTATGCCAAAGCACTGTGAGTGCATCTGCCAAAAGCAGCCTCTAATCCTCACGGTTTCCACCAAAGGCATACAATTTGGTAACAGCAGACACGGGACCGCCCTGCTGACTGCTTCTCAAGGCAACAGCAAGAGGGCTGTGTTTAGTGGGACACACACCATTAACTGACAGGAATTAGTTGCATTACATGCTCTCACCTCAAACACTAGGGCATCAATTTAACTAACCTTTGGGCAGGAGACAGTCTTTATTCTTTTGACAAATGGGGAAAAAACCATCTCTGAAGGAAGCACAAAATATGCTTGTTCTTTTTGACTAAGGAAATAGGCGCCCTGAATCCTGCAGATGTTCAGTATGACTTCTTCATCTACACCTTTCCCATATGAATAACTAAGATTCCATTAAAAGTAGAAGATTGACATGATCTCAAAGACTGAATATTTTGTTCCGGAGCCCTCAAGCCGAAATGGAAACCTACACGTAGGCTTTCCATGAGTGTCCCACTTGCAGAAATGGAGAAAAACAACAAAAATAACACTTCTAGAGGGTTTGAGACAGGAGAGATGACTAAAAAACACTTATTCTTTCTCACATGAGGATGACAACACAAGCATCACAAGGCAATGCAGGCCTCACTTCTCTCCAAATCCCTTCTGTCCCCCGCTGTGAACAAAGCACATTGCTTTCCTAATGCCTGGCAGGTTGTGTTCAAGATGGTACAGAAACCCCTCCTGTTCTATCATGCTGTGTAAGCAAACAGATTTGTCATGTTGGTGCAGTTGCTTACTAGTTTTAGAATATTTTGAGTTTTGTCGATGGCTGTGATGGCTACCAGACACTTCAGGAATCTGCGAGGTACAGAGAAAAAAGATTCAGTTAACAAAACTTTAAAAAGCTAAAAAAGAGACAGAATCAGAGGTATTGATTAGTCTCATCAATTAACACCCAAGGCAGTAATACCAACATGCTTTTGGCTGTATGATTTTCCAGAACATGATTATGATTCAGCATCAAAAGGAAATCTAAGGGCAAGCACACAAGTGAATGAACCTGAATGATTTTGAATACATTCTTCCTCCAAAACAGAACTTGACACTCCTTGTTCTCATACACTACAGATTGATCAGCTGAGGATTACATTTCAGTCTCTGCAAGTTACCCAAATTAAAGAGTTCCCAACTGTATCAGAGACTGTCTACTGAAGTACTCTGTAATAATCACATAGGTTTTACAAAACTGCATGATTTGCTCTAAGAAACCAAAACTACCTATTATTACAGCAGAGATAATCATAAGCTTTATTTAAGCTGAAAAATGTAGATTTGGCTTTTTCTGGTAGCATTTTTTCCCAACTCTAAAACATTCTTGCTTGGAAGAGGGGGAAGAATGGAGGGGAAAATACACTGTAGTTTTGCTCATCTTAAAATCTTGACGTTCTTGGACAGCTAGATAAGCATGATAGGATTCACCGTATTCAATACTTCATCCAGGAGCAAGAACATTGCACTGACTCATGTAATTTCTTTTAAGAACTACTCAATTCCAGAATAAGGGAAAAAACCCATGAGGCTTTCTAACATCTGTCTCCACAGCACATCTAAAAGACTCTTCTTCGTATTTGCTGGAGTCACCAAGATTCACACAGGGCCTACAACACATAGAAAAGGTGGCAATAAACAATATTTCACATACCCTAACTTGTCTACTGCAGGAACAAATCCATTCCACCTAAGAAAAACAGCAGACAGTTGAAAGACAGGTAAACTGCATGGTTCTAGACTGAAGCAGGAAGCAAGAGAAAAATCACCGTAAACCTGTGAGCTTCCACATCTTAATAGCACTGTGTTAGTCAAAGCTTAAGGCAAGGACTGGCCACTAGGATTCACAACAGGAAAACTGGGGGAAGGATACAATGTGAAGGATACAAGAAGGCACCTTCCAGGCCCCTATTTTCTAAGCATCTCATTTTGTGACAAGCACTGCACTCTTGTTTGCAAAAGGCCTTCTATAAATTCATAGTTTGTACATTAGATACTTTACAGAGGACACACTAAGCTCTTTCCACATCCTCCTCACTCCAATCAACAAACGACAACCTGTTTGCACAGCTTTAAAATACGTTGTAGTTTGAGTTAAATCTAGAAATAAATACTCTGAATTGGTTACCTTTTAAACCCAAAAAATATGGATTTACCAGTCTCTGCCCCATACCACTTCAGGCACTTCATAGCTCTGCAGCTGGTGCTTTTAATTATCACGTCCTAAACTCGGGATTCCAATCCTGCTGTACCAGTATTTGCCAACAAAAAATTACAGAGAGATCTCAAGCATCAAGCAAAAGGCTGTTATAACTGAGGGCTAATCCTGTTTATTAGTACAAGAACTGTATTTTACTAGTGTATTTTTAAATAGAGAACTTCAACCATACTAGTTAACCAAATGTTTATTCCCAAACTAACAGGTACTAGCAGGACACAAAGTTCTCAAAAATTCCTGGTTTTAGTGAATTTTTCTGAAAGGGACATTTAGAAACAGTGCACTGCTTGGTCAGACTGATATACCACATCACTTGTCACTAATTAAGACCAATCATTCAACTCCAGGAAGCAAGGACACTGGGTTCCACACACCCTATGCCATTCCTCAGTGGTATATATATTCCATCACAAGACTTCTTTTATGGATGTTTGGAATATATTAGGACAGATCCTTTCATATCTGCAAACTTTCCTCATTATATGGTGTTTGAGACAGCGATACCATCGTTCCACCTTAAACAACACAGAAAAACCACAAATAAAACTGTCCACCAAAAAATTATTTTTTTCTGTACCTAAATATTTTTAAAATAATGAGACCCCCATTTTCCACATCTTCTTCTGGTTATGTGAAGATGATCTTTCAACTGTTCTGCCACTCTGCTCTTCTGCAATTTCCCCTGTCTGTCCTTAAAACCAGCCATGGCACAATACTGTAGCCATGCCAGCCAGGTCAGTCGAAGGCAGTACCCTCCTCAGTCTGATGAGCAACTACGAAAATCCAATAAAAGACAAAACCAGGTCTAGATCTTTTTAGTCATAATCATAAATGCAGCTCTCCTAAGCTGCATTCATGTGCAACATACTGGTTTCAGGAGTGCCATTTAAGTCACAGATGTTGAAAGATTTGTAAAATATGTAGCTAACTCCTTGCCCCCCCAAGAGAGTTCACTTTCTTATTCTTACTCAGATGTCTTTACATCACTTAGCAGTGAATACATCTCCCTTTCCATCTGTGACTGCAGAAACTAGTGGCTTCCTACTGTAAACCACAGCAATCACATGGGGCAAGGAAAGAGGAGATGAGAAAAACCCCACAGATCTCTCTTAAACTAATCTGGAATGTATTTTATTTGTCACCAGTTACGTACTGCCCACTGCTAGAGATAGTTAAGCTTTAGTTTTATCACCAGCTTTCTCGCTAAGTAGCTACAGTCTTCACCACCATAAAAAGGTCGTGTGATTATAGAAACCATTCTGAATGCAAAACAAAAATGTATGTAAAGAGAATTAGTACTGATGTCAAGGGAGCAGCATTTGTGGAGCTCTATGGTATAATCAGTTTTGGTTGTTTCCTTTTTCTTGGGAGAGGGGGGAGGAAGCAATGGCTAGCAGACTTTATTGGAGGAGAGGAAGGGTGCAGAAATGTTTAGGAAGGGTTTTTGCTTAAGGCAAATCAATCCAAGACTGGGGAAAGTTGGTGTGTAACTTTGTAGCAAAAAGGGGATCTTCAAAGGACACAATCCTCACAACAAACAGTATTCGCATCCAGAACAGTCACAAGGAGACCTGGCAACAGCTAACAGAATGAGAAAAACAAAGCTTGTTCAAACAGTATTCCCATTTTATTTATTAAAAGTTGCAAATCATACATTTTGCTGCTAAAGCATAGATTTCCAGAGTCCACTTCACTTGTAACCACAGCAACAAATTGAACAGACTACAACAAGCAAGACAAACTACACCAAATGTCAGTTAAGAGGTTTGTTTAAGCATTTTAAAACAACTTCTCCACATTTCAAAAATACATCCATATTCCATGTATCAAATTGTTTTTATCCTGACTTGCCAGTTAGTTTGGAAGCTCAGACAGATCAGAAGCTGTCTTAATTTCCTGAGCAGATGCAAACCAGGAAGATCTTCCATTTAGCATAAATTAACATACTGCACATGATTTTTTTAATGGGGGAGATCACCTTTTAGAGCTTGAATGCCATAAAAACAAAGAAATCTTCTTGAAAGCTGAAACTGGAAGTTAGAAGTGCACAAGCAGCCACTACTGCTTTATGACACAGTAAACAGTAGACAATCAAGAGGGCTTTTTAAACACCAGATTCTTACAATGGGTAAGTATAGCTGTCAAAAAAACGCTTGGTAAGATTCCCCATTAGCTTTCCTGCTACTATGCTTCTGGACACAGCCTCATTTGTCAACCTGATCCAACTTTCTACAGCTTTATATTTCATGTCCTCCTCCAGCATCTGGATTTCCTGTGTCTCGGCCATGTTCCTGGTCCAATTTCCTTCAAATCTGTATTACCACATCTTCCAAAAGACTTAATAAAGCTAACACACTTCTGCAGGGCAGATTATGTAATCCTGTAACTAAGCAAAACATTAGAGATAAAAAAAATTGAAAAGAAAGGAAAAAAACCACGCACACCTGCATGATGAAAATGAAACTGAGCCATCATGCTGTTACTCCCTTCCTTCCCCCACACATCTACAGCAATCAGGAATAGCAAGTAGTACATCACCAATTTAGTTCATAAGTATTTTCCTGCTAGAAGAACCGTCAGCACTGCTCTGTAAAGCACCTAGGAATACTTTTGACAGTTGAAAAAAATTAAGTTTATTTTACACCCATTAACGTGATCATAAACCAAAGGCTACTCTCTCCATCTCCCTAGTACAGACATCTTCCATGGCAGGCTTGTCATTTTTTGCTTTATAATGGAGTCATTTTATTGTAGGCAAGAAGCCCCAGGCATTCTGTATAGCCCATTACTCTTTGCTGCCCACATTCAGATGGCTAATCTGCTATCAGCCAGGAGCTTGACAGACAAAAGGAAAAGGCAGGAAAACAGCACTTGCAGCTGCACATGCGCGCACACACACTTCAGCTACAAAGTGTTCCGACAGCAGACCCAAGAATGAACAAGACGCACATTGGATTGACAGTCCTACTTAAAACTGTGGCTGAAGGAAGACACATGAATTCTTTAAAGGTAGACAGGTTGGGGAAATACTTAAGGTATAAAAAGCTTAATTAGGATGCCTATTAAGATACATTAAGGGACAAACCTGGGAGATTCTATACAGCAAGAGAGCATCTTGGAACTTGAAAAGTCACAAACATTTTTGTTCTGAGAATTTGCTATATGAGACCTCCAAAATGCTTAAAAATATTGTCAAAGTCAGAAAGATTAAATAATAGCTAAATATAGGCAATTGTTAACTATTAGAACAAGACATTTTATAAGCTCTCAATTTCAGCACTGTTTTTTTACCAGCTCAAAAGAGAGAGTTCTTTTTTTGAGAGTACTCTTTTCTAAAAAGCTGTATATATTTTCTACATGCCAAAGTATTGTGACACCATACATATGAAAAAGCAAATGCAATGAAATGATTTGCATACAGTACTGCACAACAAGGAGTTTTTTAATTACTTTTTCCCGGCACATGACATAAATAAACCAAGGAGGCTTGCAACTTCATACTAAAACAAAGAAAATGCCCATATTTGCTGGAGTTCTTAACCACCTTACTTTATTTCACTTTTGAAGGAAAGCATCTGAGCACTGTCACAAGCAATACTGCCAAAAATATTTTTAAAGCATCAGATCCACAGACAACAGTTTGCACCAAACATCTCATAAGAATTTTCTGTCAAGATCATAAACCTCTGCCACATCTCATGATTTTTATTCAACCAAGTCTATTTGTATCCTTTACAGTTGGAAAGCTAAAATTCTCCTTTTGTGAACTGGCTTAGTTCACAGAAACAGAAAATCTGCCACTAGGTCTATTCACTCACGGTGAGGTAAAAGCCAGGCTCATCTTTTTAACGTGTCAGTCTCCATCATGCACCTACCACATGAAGTATGCAGGAGTGATTAATCACGTGGTGACACAGAGAGAACCGTGGTACGTTATACTGCGTGACATGTCACTGGAACTATTTCTCTTTCCCTATGCCACAACTACCAATTAAATTACGCTTCTCATTTCTAAGGTATTATTTCACTTTTGTTCAGAAAGTCTCCCTGCATTTTGATTGCACTATAGAACCAATTCTATCTTCCAATATTTGCTCAAAATCATATTCAGTGTTCCAGAAATAGAGTACATCTGTCAATTCCAAATCTGGAAAATGTACAAGGTAAGCCTTACCATGAAGGGCAGAAGTAGTCAGAATAGTCTGTTCCATAGAATTAGTCCCTGTGGTTTCACTATCTTTACAACTCTTATGAACAGAAGTCTACCTTGTGTTACTACTGGAAGCATTCAAGCCAGTCTAATAGATTAAATTATTGGATATAACTACAGATATATATAGAGATAGATGTAGATATATATATGTCTACAAAACAAATCCGTACTGGAAATGCAAATTTACTTTCAGCACTCAGTAGCTAGAATGTATCAAAATAGGTTGTTATAACAAGCCATCCAACAATCTGCTCCTATCTAAAGTTTAAAGTTGGCAAGAATACTGTTTTCTTGTTGCCTTTCAGACCTGGAAGTTCCGAAATCCCCTGCTGAGCCTTGTCCTGCAGGTTGAGTACTTGCCTCCTTCTGCAGCCATCTGCAGCACCTCCTCAACAGCAGCACATCTCCAACAGCACTCTGCAACCTTATCTTCCTCTCCCACATGTACAAGGTAAGAAGGGGAAAAAAAAAATACTACATTTGCATATGTAATTATGGTGCAGCTCAGCAGTGAGCAGAAAATTACTGGAAGTTGAGAACAGATATGCCTGATGACCACACCTTAGTATTTCAAATGAAAATGCTTAGCAAGGAAGGGGAAGGGACAGCAGCAGGGAAGGAAGCCAGTCATTTCAGCTCCAAATCTGCTTCAAAGTCCTTATTTACCACCTCATGCTCTTTACCAGGCAAACTGTACCTAGGTCCTTCCTGTGAACAATAGCATAAGAATGAATCCAGTAGTGTGTGACTGGTTCTATTTTGCTTGACTTAACCAAATAAGCTGTGCCAGGAATACTATGAAGAAAAGGAAAGGCTATGGAAAGACATAAACAAAACAGGATGGAAGATAAAACAGGTTACAGATTCTGAACTATATCTCCTTTTCCAGTCTAAGACTTAACATGACTTACAGTAGCTTACAGGAACTTAAGAGAAATTATAAAATTGACTAGAAGGTGTGAAGAAGGATACATACCTGCAAGCACACACGGCAAAAATACCTCAAGGCATTAAGAAAAACTTTTTAAAGACAAGTGCGTCTTAGAAAAAAGGGACAACTCATCTCCCTGATGGTTCTAGGCATTAACAAAAATTACGTTAGCTGAGGTGAGAAGGAAAGCGTTAGGGAAACAAACAAAAAGCCCAACCTGCTTCTTAAGGGATCTACCAGTTCAACAAAAACCAACTTAAGTCTTGTAGTTAAGGCCCGATTTTTCTGTTCTTTAGTTTGCCCTTTTTCAGATGGAATAGATTCCCCCAGGCCTTTTACAAATCATGCCACATTTGTCATGTTTTGTAATATCATTTTGCTTTCTTCCATTTACACATCTGTGGATGGATGCCTACAAAATAGAACAGAAAATTGCCCTCACTGTCTGTCAGCTGCCTATCAAAGAGAATTGGGAAAGAGACATTTGCTGAAATAATGAAAACATTTTATATCACAATAACTGAATGTGGTCTCTAGCATCACTGGCCCAACTAGCATTTGATCCTAACAAGGACAGGCACACCACTTCATAGGTAAAAAAATTCTCTACCACATCAGATTCTTAACCCCTTTGCTTCAAGTGCTGTCCATGAAAATCACTCTCAGGATCATGGTGAATAGAAAGGTTTAAAACTCATTTATCTTCAACGATCTTGCCAGCTCCTCCAGTGTTCCTGATCTATCACTTGACCTGTGAGAAGCTAAAGAACTGAGGAGCTGCAGAAAGAGAGGATATCTACATCAAAAGAAGTACAGAATACTATGAAGTTAGTTGAGGAACAGTTGTTTCTTTTCCTTCTGATACGCTTCCATATCACAGAGAGTTCTTGGTGTTTAAAGAACTATTTTACATGTCCTTGTCCTTTACAAGAACTGCTACTCATATTCACAGATCCTAACAGAACAGGATGCAATGTCATCTCAGCACAGCAAAGAACTTCTTTCTGCTCTCTTTTTCAGTTATAATTAAGCACCCTACCACATCTCGAAGAATACATTCATCGTTAGACATGTTCATTTGCTTTACACAGTTTTCCAAAAATAGGATCAATGGCACACATTGAAGGGAGAGAAACAAGAAGGATGCTACCAAACATAAAGCAAATATTTGTAAGAAAACCAATAAAGGATGCCTGTTTTCAGGTTTTAACCTTTGGGTGACAGCAGCTGTTAACCAAACTGCTTTGAAACAACAGGGGTAATGTCCTCATATCAAGGAGATTGTGACAGCTGGGAATGACAGCTGAAAAGGAGAGAACTGAAACAGGCTGCTTTCAAACAGTACTGACTTCTCAAAAATGAGAAAGCATATTTTTAGTTAACTTCTGGTGCTCTGAAAAAGCATGTTAAAATAAAATATATAGTTACATTACAGTAATGGCATCTGAGACAATCAGAGTGAGGCAAAGTAGAAAAGACTCCTTTCATCTCTATTGTCCCTTATGGGGACAAATGTACAAGTCTAAAGAAACCTGGTTAATGTGTTCAGCACTACCCAACTGAAACACCTGAATCCTGCCTCACTGCTCCACACACAGATAAAAATTTAACAAGTTTCTTCTTTCTATTCTACCATCACCTGTCCTCCTAACACATGAATGTAAACTGCCAGGTACTCACACAAGGAATTGCATGTATAGGCCAAGACACAGGAAGACTCAATACATACATTTTTACTGCCTGAAAGGTGCTTACATACTGTGTGATGGAAGTAGTATTTTTCTCAGGAGTACTGAAATAGATTTATAAAGCTATGCTGCATTTAAACTGGAGTTGGTATTTTATCCATCAAGTCTCGCTGCTCTTGACTGGGCTTCCCATTCTCCTTGACTGTCACTCAGGAGTATTACTTATGTATGCAAGAAAGAGATAAATAGATTATTAAATAAACAAACTGTAGCTCAGTAGGAAAAATGAAAGCAACTCTAGTCTTTCCTTAAAAGAAATGGTCACAAAGACTAGAAAGTTGCAACTGTGAAGAGTTTTTTAAAACGTCAAGTTTTTGTTTCTCTTTCCAACAACAATAAAATAAGATGCAAGGAACTGGACAACCAGAAAAGCAAACCAAGACTGAGAAATACATGAGCACATAATAATTAGTTTAAAAAATCAACTCAGAGTATTAGAAGCAATGGCTTATAAAAGGTTTAAAAAACTTGCCAACATAACATGGAAATAGAAAGCATTACAAAACAATACACTCATGAAACCCCCTACACAACTCAACAACAATTCCAGTATTTCAAGGCATCACCCAGCCAACTGAGGTCAAAGCTATTTACTGCTGCAATCTTCTCATGCAGCAGCCAAATACATTCCTCCCTGGAAAAACAGCAAGGTGCATCAGAAATCAGGTATCAGACTTTCTGTGAGAAGCAGTCCCATGCCTATTCCACTGTCCCTCCTTCCCCATACATGCTTTGCCTCACCCATCCAGCACTCATGCATACAACCCTCTGCTCCCCAACCTTTGCTTGGGGGTTTGTTCATTTTTTTTTTTTCTTTTTTTAACTCCTAAAGACTTCAAACAGCATTTCCCTCAGCAGGAAAGAATCCCTACCCAAACTGATGTACTGCAGTGTCTCATGACTGGAGCTAACCACACAACTTCACAAATGAAGATATGAGAACACTCTTCACACCCACCTTTGCCTCAGGCTGCCCAGGCAGGAGCAGCACCCACCTGCACCCACAGCCACTTCCCACACAGCTCCACCTGTGACAAGCAGCTGTGGTGGTAAAACCTAGACTTGCATGTGTTTGTCCCAGACAAGATGACTTACCAGGCCTGGCACTTATTTACTCATTTCTGGGAAATTGCTGTTTTGAGGAAGACTTATGCTTTTTTACTTATTTATCATTTTCAAATATTAGAAATACCAGTAATACACTGAGACTCTTCTTTAGTCATTACTGTCACAACAAAACCAACATCTGATGAAATAATTTCTGCCCAGATGTTAAACTCCAAGGAAAGAGCCCCCTTAAAACCCTCCACATCCCAGCAGGGGTGTTGATGTTAACAGTGTAGTCTTTAACTAATTCCCTCCTGATGTGATTTATTTTTGTCTACCCTTGCATCACTGAACTTAAGATTTGGGAATACAAAACACACCAGAAAACATTCCACTTCTCTGGCACATCATTACATAGACTAAGAAGACAGGAAACATCACCAGTGAAATATCTTAATACCATCTAAAAATGGCTAAAGACAAAACTGAGTTTTGCATCTTGCCACTTGTTTGCTAAAAGCAAAAATATTCCAATAAACATAAAAGAACTTAAATAATTAAGCCGAAAGGAACAGTAACTACCAAATTACAAAACTATTCTTTCCCTTTAAGGCTCTCGATCAAGCCAAATTCAAGGGTAGTCCTGAGGATTAAAAATGGATTGAGACTCAGTCTTGCTATGGACTTCCTGTATGACCTTGGGTAAGTCACTTGAGAATTCAGTTCTCAAAAATAACAGGCCTATTACAGCGGCCATTATGAAGCACCAATGTTTCTGAGACCACAAATGAACGGCAGGGTTCTGCTTAGTTGCCCAAAACAGAAAAGTTCCTATGTGTGAGTCCTCTTGAAAAATATAGGTAACAGCCACCAAAAACAGGAATATTGATGTTAATCAGCTGAAAGTTAATCTGGAACTCTGTAATACAGTATGAATGCTTACAGAAAAACAGAGTAATTTTTTTGTTGTCAATCTCTAGTTTTGGGTATTTGAAACCTACCATGAGTAGAATCCTTATGATTTCCAGAGATGTCGAATGTACTGTTAAAGAGTGGGTTTACAGTTGACAAAGCACACCTACTTCAATCAGCTTGCAATATCAATTAATTACATGTTTTTGAAGTGACTACAAACTGCTAATGACTTGAGAGCAATAAGCTTATATTTTTGGTAAATAATAATGACTGAATTTAGAAGCAGGGATGCTTAAGAGGCATTTGGCCAGATAATGCAGTTCCAGCAGTTTCTCTGCAATAGAGAGCAGTCGACCAAAAATCACATTAAAAAAAAACCACAAAACAACCCAACAAGCAAAAAACCTACAACACAAGTTTCACAGAAGTTAACTTTATTTCTTTGCCATCATAATACAGAGTCCCACACGCGTTAAAAATGTCTGCCACTCCTCACTGGCATTTCAAACTCTATTAAAACAGATGTTTCCACATGAGGAAAGGCATTACAGTGATATTTTGACTTCAGAGTACTTCAGCCTCTCCTCCCAGCACTGGAAAACTTCTATAAGAAGAAATTACAGGTTAATACCACAACTGGAGTCTCAGTGGGGAAGGATGCAGGGAACAGCTATAGAACCCCTTCTTCGTGCTCTGCGCACAGAGGAGAGCAAGGGCCCAACCAAAGTCAGTAACACCAATTAACAGGACCTGTCACAAAGCCCAAAGTCCACAGAAATCCTTCCCCATTGAGTCTATCTGATGTAACTAAAAATATTCAACAGAAAATCTGGACTGAATTCAAGGAAGTCAAATCCTCAGACTTCTAACTAAAAAAACTGAGTGATTCCTAGGGGTGAGAAGCCCATGTCAGAAGGAAAGTTTCATCCTCCTGCTTTTAGCAGCACACATGCAGAGCCCTACAAGCTAGGCAAAATGTTTCAGAAAACAAATTACCTTAAAAAAAAGCTAACTACTGCCTCAGGTAGTTAATTACCTTAAGACACCCTGTTTCACAACTGTTAAAATAACACACTGATTGCTGACAGAGAAACAAAGAGATAGTGACCTTTTAACAGAACTCACATTATATTTCACAAGCTAACATTAAAACAGAAGTACTACTTGTCTATAAGAGAGAAGGTTTCCTTGGTCTCAAACAGTTAATTTAGTTGTCCATGTAGACCTGTTCACTGTGCCTGGAATTTTAACTCAGACTACATTCCACAAATCCCAAATTTCAAATTTAAATTAACACTAAAGTGAAAACATGATAGCTAGCAAAAAAGAAAGGCAAGGGGGCAAGAGAAGACAGGCACAACCAAGAATGTTGTATCCCAAGTGTCACTAACACCTGACATCCTGCCAGCAGTTAACACCTTGGAGCTAAAAGAAATATGCTTTTGCCATATTCAAAGGGACTTACAGTCTTAGTACAGTTCTTGGCTTGGTAGCAAAACTTTATACAAAATTGTTATCTAATAGAAATAAAAAGAGAAGAGCATCAACTGCAAAGCAACCGAAATAGCACTCTAACAAGTCAATCTACATAACCTTTTAGTAATGAACTCACTGTGACCAAGACTGGCTAATACCTTCTCTTCACATGTACCAGACAGCATACAGAATTTACTCAGATTCATGTGTTCTTTTTTACCATTAAATATGCATCTGAAAACCTGAATGCATGCTTGCATTATTTTCAGAACATTTATACTTAAGGTTGATATCTTTTTACACTCTAGGAAGGAAAGTTTTAAATATTTTGTTTGTTTTACTTATCTCACAGCATTGCTGAAGAACAAGATTTATCAGTTTCAGTTCTGCTGTTTAATAAGACAATCCCATAACATACATGAGAGAAGCTAAGAAAGCAACTAATCCTGGCTGCAAACTAACTCAGAATAAGAAAACCTCTGCTGATACTGAATCTATTTGAAGTCTGCACAGGAGTCTCACAAGAGTGCGGCTATGCGGATCACCGGCAAAAAATACCCAAACCGTGTCTCTCTTTCCTCCTCTTCGTTCATCTATCAAAAGAGGGGGAGAAGGGGAAAAAGTAGACAGGATGAGAGACTCCCAACCAGCGCTGTGTTTCTGCTGTATCACAGTATCTCAACAATTCGTAAAGTGCCCTGCTGTAGCAGATGTTTTTGTGTATTGGCCAGAACTAAGGACAATGACACAGGATAGTTTTCTTCAGGTAGGAAGTGCCAGATTTCCTTGCAAGTGAGGCTTTAATGGCAGCACCAATAGGCTCTTTGCTGATCTCCTGTAGGCAGCAATAAACAAGGTAGGAAAGGAACCAGCTCTAGAGTTAAGAAGATAAGACTGTCTTTCCAGCTAGACTTAAAGCACCAGGATGGCTCCCAAACACAGAGAGAAAGCGGGGGGGGGGGGGGGGGGGGGGAAGAAAAAAAAACAAAAAACAAAAAACAAACAAACCCAAAAACCCCAAAAGTTTACAGTGTAAGAATAGCTGTATTAAGTTTAAAAAGAGATAAAAAGAAAGAAAAGTTTACAGTATCATAACTCAGTGTCATAGCCCAGTATTATTAACTGGCACACTGGATGTCTAATGCAATCTCTCTGCAATAGTCTCCTATTCCGTGGGAAAGTGGAAAGGAAACAGCATAAAAATGCTTTTTTTTTAATGATGTTTATGCAAACAAGTCAGTTGCTTACGCATCTCCCCTATGCCCATTCCTCATTAACAGAAGACACATATAAGAACCAAGTACATTTAGAGACTCCGGGGGGGGTGGGGGGAGGGAGCCTCATTTATTTTAAAGGTTAAAGGGTTAACATTTTTTCTATGCATTTTCTTCAGTAAATATTTGCAAGTCAAACATAAACCCACTGCTGAGAAATCTCTATTATCCAGATTCTATTATCTAACCGATCCTGATGCTCCAATGCACAATGACTTAAGTTGGTTTTAATTCCTCAATAAAGGGAACCAAAACCAGCCTAAACCAAGACACACTACATTCTACATTGCAGAACTTGTTGATAAAGACTCAGAGGCTTTTTATAATAAAGTGGGCACAACAATGAAGTCCAAAAGTGATGAAGATGAAAAATACCTGGAATGATACCACATCTTATACACCTTTTGTTTTCTGCAAGTGATACACGCTACAGACAAAATGGTTTGTGCTAAACAGCCTTAAATCTGGTTTTCTAATATTAAGCACAAAGGAAAAACACTGACAGCAAGCGTGGTAAATAAATCCCTCCCTTGAGAATGAAAGCAGCAGACAGGAGGGGGCTGACATGCATGCAGGAGAAAACTAAACACCATCTTTTTTTTCTACCTGCACAAGTTGCCATTTGCTGCAGCAATCAAGGATCTTTTTTTCCCGTCGATTTCAAAAGCCAGGTTTTCAGAAAATTTCTCTCTCAAGTCATCTGTTGATATGCTTTAAGAGTACAGTATTCATATCACTGGATCTTTAAGAGAAAAATCCATTTTCTTTCCTGTTCAGGTAAACATGTTTACAGCTCCTGCACAGACGCTGGGTGGTTCAGACTCACATGTCACACATGTTGTCGTCAGCAACAAGAAAAGCCCCTTTCTCTGATCATCCACATTTTTAATAAGGTAAAGAGAAAAGCACTTTCCAAACTTACCTTTAGCACAGCCAAATCATGAGCTAAATATAAATATTTACACTAGGACAAGGAATTAATAACATGAGCGTGCAAACAAGAATACTTGCTAGAAAACGCATACAGCAAAAATAAGAAAACCCTTTTAAGTTCAACGCAATCAAACCAACCCGTTAGCCCCTGGAAAGGCCGTCATTTATCACCACGTTACGCCCCGAACAGTCAGGATTAGAGAGGTGAAGCACCGATCGTGACTCCGATCTGTTTCGGAGACCGTTCACTGCACATGAAAACATCTCAGATCGCAGGCGAAGCCTTCCTATCTGTGACCCTGCACAGGAAATGCCACATAAAACCTAAAATTGCCAAGGAGGGTTACAAAATTGCCTACTCTACATCCTATTCCGAAGAGTCGTGCTACGAGGACCGAACTACTTCTCCATTTTCCAGAAAATAAGTAGGGAGTGGGTGTTACGAGCCTTTATTCCCCCCGCCGTGTACCTTCCCATTGCATCTTAAAGTAACAGACGTACCAAAGGGGAAAAAAACACCACCCCACAGCAGCCCTTAAGTCTGAAATGTAAATGTAATTCCTTATATAGACTGCAGCAGCTGGTCACACACGCACGGAGAGCGGAGCGGGGGCCCCCGGCCAAACCGTTACCACCCATTATTATACAAACAGGTACCTCCGAAGCCAGAGGGAAGCGAAGAAACTTCGCCGCCCGCCCCCGCCGCCCGGGCGCAGCCCTCCCTTCCCCACCGGCCCGGCGGGGCGGCAGCGCGGCCGCGGGGCGCCGCCGGGCACCAACTCTCGGCGGGGCGGGGAGGCGCTGAGCGGGCGGGCGGGCGGGCGCGGAGCGGGGGCGCCGGCCCGGGGCGGCCGCGCTGCCCCCGCGCGAATCGCTGCCCGCTGCCGCGGCGGTGCCTCCCCCGCGTGTGCGCCCGGGTGTGCCCACTGGGGGACGGCCGGCGTCCCCCACCGCCGCCCCCCGAAAGGGGAGTGCCGGCCGGGGGCGAGAAGCCGGCCCGCTGCCGGGCGAACGGGGGGGAAACTCCGGCGGGCGGCAGAGGCGCTCCCGGGCGGACGGCGGGGCGATCCCGCCCGCGGGGCCGGGGGGAGGCCCCGCTCCGCCCGGGGTAGCGCGCAGGTAACAAGTTTCGGAGTTGGGGCTGCCGCGGCCGGGCGGGCGGCGGCCGCTCCCCCGCCGCTCCCCGCGGGGCTCGGCGTCCCCGCCGGGGCCGGAGGGCGGCGGCGCGGCCGGGGGCCCCCGAGCCCGCCGCCGGTGGCGGGGCGGTTGCGGGGCGTGAGGGGGAAGCAGCGTGTAACGGTCCCGGACAGCGGCGAAGTGCGGAGGCACCGCTAGGCGGAGGAGGGAGGCGGCGGCGAGGGAGGCTCCAGGTAGCGGATATAACGGTGCGGAGGGAGCCGCGCTCCCGGCGAGCCGCGGCGGGGGAATTACTTTGGCGCCCGCCCGACCTCCCCCCTGCGCGCTCGGGACGGCTGTGCCCGGCCCCCGCCCCGGCCCCGCCGCCGCCCCAGCGCGGCCGCGGCGCTGCCCCGCGGGTGACTGACCGTTGTTGCGGCGCGGGTTCGGCTGCTTCCTGCGCTTACACCTGGGGCCATCCGCCATGATCCGCTCGCTGGTGTCTAAATGCTCCAGTCACCTCCTCCCCCGCCCGCCCCCCTCACTCCCTCCCCTCCCCCCCGGACCTGGTTTACGACACTGGGTGGTTTTACTTTTACATCACCTTCCTACACCTAGTGCTCGCCCGGAACCTTGTTGCCACGGGAGACGGGTGCTTTACGGCAGCGCATTTGAACGGCGGCGGGGGAAAAGTTGCGCCCGCAGGTACCGGGAGCGGCGGCTCCGCCCGGGGGGGGCTCGGGCCCCCCGACCCCCGCGCCGGCGGCAGCGCGGGGGGACCCCCGCGGGGCGGGGCCGGGCTGGGGGTGTCGGCAGTCACCGGCCCCCGGGCGGCGCGGGAGGATCCCCGCGGGGCAGTCCCGCAGCGCCGCGCTGATGGGCCGGCCCGGCGCCCGCCCCGCTGCCAGGTGCGGCCCCCGGCAGCCGCCCCCAGGTGCGGCGGGGCTGTCCCGGCGCGGGGCCGCGCTCCCGGCCCGCAGTGCCCGCACCTGGCGGGGCGCGCAGCGCTGCGGGCGCGCCCGGGGCTCAGCGAGACCGGCGTCTGCTCCAACAGGGCTGAGCGAGAAGCAAACAGCTGGATCGTATTGACGCCGTTCCCACCGTACGTGAAATCTGCCGCACTCGGGCTTTCCTTAGTCATACTTCCCGGTTTTACCAAGAGGAGGAGAGGTATAAAATTCAGTGCCGTAAAAAATAAAAAGAAGGGAGCAATTTTTCACGGATAATTAATGAGCAACCTCTGTTGTGCTTAATGAACTTATTTAATGAATTAAAAATTAAAACCATCAAACACTTGTACTATTTATTTACTCTTGCTTTTCACTTCAGGCAATAAAATAATTTTGTAAGCTTGCCTCTAGGCTTCCTTATTTCTCTTTTTTTTTTTTTTTTCCTTATCCTGTCATGATTCTGTAGAATTTACAGTTCAGTGCTTCTGGGGAACTCTTTTTTCTAAAGAAATTAGATTTCAGTGAAAGCATTTCTCATAATGGGATACTTTCAATAAGAAATTGATACACTACAGAACTTGGGGCCTTCAGCTGTTCTACATTGTCACATTCCACGTGCTATTTATGAACATTCTGTAACAAGTCACCTTGTTTCATGGAAGCAGCATAACATGTCTCTAGGAACTATTGAAGACTGTCAGTTTATGGGCATACCTTGCATCTGAAGCTCCCACAAGAGTTTGGACAATCAGAAGTGCTTAGAAAAGAAGTTTTGGGCTAAAATGGATGCAAAATTAGGTAAAGATCCAAAGGGATATTTTCCTAATCAATTGTACCCTCAAAAAACCCTGAGTCTTGGGTTTGGATACTCACATGAAAACAGTGTTTGCAGGTACCAATCATTTGTCTGATAGTTCTCAAAAAATTGTTAAGTTTAGGAGTATTGTTTTTACATATGTGTCTTCACTCAGTGATGGTTGGCTGCTGACCTCAGTATTTTAATGAGGATCTACCTAAGAGTGACAAAAGAAGCAAATCAAACAGTACCAAGTGCTTGATGGACTAACAGGAGTCATTCAGAAGCATTAGATTTGTCATCAGCTGGGAGTACTGAACCCCAAATAGGAGGATGGCTAAGAACTGCAACATGAAACCAAGTATACGATAAGAGTGAAACTTGTCAGCTCAAATTTCGAGTGAATGAATTACAAATTTTAAGGCAGAGTTTAGTTTTTAGTTCAATATCCTTGCTTGTAAAGTTTCTGTGCAGAAGATAACCCGTGGCTGCGAAACTGTTTGCAAGTGAGTGCTTAAGGTGTTGGAATTGTTAGATGTTTTTTATCATTCTGTGGATGAATTTGACAATGAACTAAAATATGATATACAGGTTTTCTTGCAAAATTTTTACTTCCTTAAATTTAGTCATGTTCTTAGAAAGTAGCTGCAAATAATAAATAATGTCTGTAAACATATTTGTAGATTTGTAAGAATATTCTCCTGCCTGCCCCCATAAAGTTCCAGGCCCTCTTTAAGCAACTTTGAAGAGCTTATTTCTTTGAGTTTTGTCACTTTTCACTTCTGGATAAGAATTCTTGTCTCTTCCTTTTGAGCAATTTATGTTTCCTAACAGAATGAGAAGAGAAACAGTCTCCTGGTGTTTGTTGTGCTCTTTTTCCAATAACCCTAGTGTCTGTTTGAACTTGAGTCTCCTGAGATTTCCGAGCAGCTGGGAGAAACTGGTGACAACTCCTGCTGCCCATTAGTTTCTGAAGAGCAGAACTGAAACTGGCAGGAACATTGGTAGCTGTACACTGCTATAGTTTGGAAAAATGAGAAGAGAAAACCAAAGCAACCTTTGTATACATTAACTTTGAGACCAAGGAGGTCTAGAAACTAAAAACAAAGCAGAGAATAATGTTTTGCATCAAGTTATTGATGACCCCAATCATGATTCATTGTGAAAAGTGTCTCATTCACAACTTGTAAATAGATATGTAGATAGGTTGGCGTTTTGAGGTTTGATTTTTCAACTTTGTTGTATTTAATCCAAGCAACTGGGCACTTCAGATCTTTGTATACAAAGCTCCCATTATTTACTGTGCTAAATTAAGGATGCAGCCACTGTAAAAGCACTTTTACCTAATACGTTCTTCTAATCCTGGATGCAAAGCAACTAGTTAAAATTCCTATTATCTTTGTCATGTTCTGCAATACATGAGCATGTTGTATATGTAACTTAAACTGGTTTATGCTTCAAAAATGGAAAATCTGGTTTTCCATTATGGTGTACAGCTTTCAGTCTGACTTTTCAGTCAAGGATGCAGGAATTAATTAATGGGTTCATTTGCAAAATCTTAGAGAAGAAGTATATTTCTGCATCCTCCTAAATGTGGCAGTCTTGAGAAGATAACTCTTTAAAGGAGGAATTCTAAGACAGTGGTCATCCATAACAATTTCTAGTAACATAATTTTTATGGGAATTTAGGCAACCTAAATAGGCATATTGTAGTTAAAACACGAGATTGCACAGCTGCTGTACTTAATCTTTTTTGAAATTTATTTCCATTGTCTGAAGACAAAAATTAAAATACTTCCATAGTCACGCTGTTTATGGATGTTCAAAAACCGGGTAATGATTCTTACAGACAGTTTTTCCCATTTAAAAAATGTTCCTGTATGTTGTGTTATGATTTATGATCTCTTAAGTATGTATCATTAAATAAAAGCAATCAGTCCTTTGTTTGTATTCTTACTCCTTATTGATGCTCATGAAATGAAGTTTCATGTAGGATCTTGAGTATTCTAGATTTAAGGATGTTCATTTAGTTAATGAATTAGGAATTACAGTGGAAAACAACTCAGTATGGTTTCTTGTTTATTGTTTCTTGTTTCCTTTCTGATTTGTGGAGATTCTTTTTCTTTTTTCTTTTTTTTTTTTTTTTTTTTTAATTTCCATGAGTGAAACTTTGTTTTCAATTCCATGTATTTCTTGGAATCTCAGTTCCTAAAATTTATTTTTCAGTTGATGATTTTTTCTTTGGATTTTTGTTAAATGAACTTTTATTCCTCTTTAGGAATTGTAGTTGAAAGATTTATTAGGCAAACAATGCCAAAAATGCACAGTTTTCTGCAGCTGAGGAACTAATCTTGAATAAAATGTTAATTTTAGAGGTAACAACAGAGGTGTAGTGCCCTTTCAGATGTTCTCCAATTTTTATTTATGCTTCCAAATGAATCTAGTAAGTTTTGAAGGTGTACCCTGGAATGTTGTATAGTCTCAAAAAATAGTAAAGCTGCTTGAAATTTTCACATTCATTTAGAGCAGATTTTGTAAACATTTATCATGGGAAGTTACCTTTTTTCACTTTCCTCATGTCATAATTTTGTTTTCTGTTTCCAAACTTTACCATGAAATTACTTGTTCATTTAATGCTTGAAGCTTATGAGGTCTAATAGGTTGTCATGTCTTTGCACAACTTGAGGAGATTGTACCTGCTTGAAAGATGTGAGGGTGTAACTCTGCCATAAATCATCAATAAGTACATAGCTATAGATAGCTATAATGACTTGCACATATGCAACTGACTTTTCTAACAACTTCCTTATTAAGAAAAAGTGTTTGTGAAGGTCACAAAGTCCTTCAAACCCATTTTGTTTCCCTTGCTCTCCCTTTGCCCTACTTGTTGCATATTGCTTTTCCATGACAGCAATCAACCTGTGCTGATGCCTATGTCAGATTAGAATGCTGTAAAAAAATGAATGTACTAGAACACAGGACCTACCCTTCCATTCTTATACTAATTTTAACTTTCAGTGTGATCTCTGTTTCAGAGCCTTCACACAAGCTAAAAAAATTACTTGAGAAAAAACTTGAAAAGCTAATTTCACATTCTTCATCCAAAAGGTAAATCTCATGTATTCAAAATGGAATTGAAATGCAAATTTGGGTATAAGTGTTGGATAGTGAACAGTTGTGGGGTTTTTTTGTTTGTTTGCTTTCAAAATACCTGGAATTTCAGATGAGAATGTCTATTTCAACAATTTCTTTTTCTACCACTAGATGCAGTAGCAAAGTGGTGTTTCAAAATACTATTTTTTTTCATTAAACCTGAAGTTGTAACTGATCAAATTACACTTGTACAGCAATTAGATTGCCCACTTTTAATAGCAGCATGTTTTCCATTCATCTTTGTTTATGATGACTCTGTTAAGTGTTCTTATCCTTTATACTAATTAAACACTAATGGGTTGTGAATATTTTCACATATGGATCGTGTTTGTTTGCTTCTGTAACTTCCACTCTATTTCTGATTTAGTTCTGCTTCCCAGCCTTCTTGCTGTTTGCTGTCTCACAGTTTTGTGCAATTGCTCATTTGGCTCCCATTTGGGGTTATTCCCTTTGTTATGGTGTCTGCACAGCTGGCTCACACAGCTCTTTGAATCCCAACTTAAAACTGATTTCTTAATTGTTTCATTGCATAGTCTTCTCATTTATATTTGGGGGTTTTAGTAGTTGAAACACGTTCTAATGTTAGGCGTTACTCATTTGTTATCTCTTGTTTCTTGTTTTTTCTCACTTTAAGTGCATAATGCTTCTCCAGGGAATGTTTGTTAATACATAAAAGGAAAGCAGTTGTTCTGGAGCTTGCAGTGTGTCTTCTGAATATACAGAATTAACATAAAGAAAAACAGAAAAAAAAAAGTATGAGACTCTACCAAAACAAACAAATAAATACAATTGAAATACAGTCTCTCATTTTGCTTAAGAGACCTCAACAAATCATCAGCCAATGCCATAAGGAGAAACAGATATTGCAAAGGTTAATTTCTGGAATGTGTAGTGAAGCTTTGGTGCACTCAGCATAGTTGGTCTGATTCTCAGGGTTGGCAAGGTCTGTCTGGTAGTTACAAACATATGGTGTTAAAATGCAATATGTTTGAAACTCAGATGCATAGACCACACTTGTTGGAACTACAGGGCTGTGTAAAATTCTAGTGTAATTATATCTGAGTTGAGTTTGTTGGAGCAGGAACAGCAGTTCAGTGCAAGAATAATCATGTGTAGATACAGAATTGGAAAGGGACTGTGATTCTCACGTAAGGCTATGCATAACAAGAATTTTGGGTTGCACTATCAAAAAGGAAACCCTAGTTTGGATCCATCCAAATAATAAGGTTTTCTGTTTTCCCTCGTGGGGGGAAAAAAAAAAAAAAAGAAAAAAAAAAAAGATTTTATGTGGGATCATCTAGAAAATGTCTTTTTTTTACCCTACTATTAGAAGCCTGCAAAAGCAACTGTTAAAGTAGAGAGGTGGTCCGCAGGTTTCTATGAACTAAATGATCTGAAAATTCACTTTATTTGGTTCTCTTTCTTACTGGGGAGATTTGAACAGAGATGTCTATGGTGGGCAGTATCTTAAATCCCTGGGCTTTAGATATTATGAAGAACTTTCATTTTCTCTTATTAATGACTAAGTACTCTAAAAAGGACAAGACCTCCTGTGTCATCTTAAGAGAAGAACTTTAAAACACTCTCCACAACACTTAGATAAATGTTGTGGCCATTAGATTGTAATATTTCTCTAGTTCCCTTATTATTTTAAGTATTTTATAACCAAAAACATTCATCAGTACTGATGAAGACCGTCTGAGTTTTCTTTAGGATGGTGAATTTCCATCATTGCTGAGTGACAATGGTTCAGATTTTTATTCGAAGAGGATATAATTGAACCTTGGTTTTTTAATATCCTGCAGGAACTCAGTGACTACTGGGATTTCATATTAAAGATTGATCATACCCAATGTTTCGTGCATGCTGGGCTTGCTCTGAAAAAGCCAAATTGGTTGTGGAAGAGCAGTTAGCTAGAGAAAAACCAAGTTTAAAGATCTGCAGGTGGTTAAGTAGAGTGAAGAATTAGGCAGACTAGGGAATACCAGAAGTAGATCTTCACATGCCCAGAGAATTTACCTGGAAAATCCTGAATATCTGGAATTAGGTGGAAGCTGAAAATAGTAATTCAGAGCTTTTTAGGTGTCTCCAGGATCTTGACTGACCAGGGTTTTGCAAATACAAAAAAGCTATCTGAAGTAAAACAATTAAAATTTGATTTGTTTAAGGTAATTTTGTTTTATTTAAAAGATTCATTACCTATTTCAGTAGCTGTTGGTAGGCCTTCAGTGGAGTAGTTGAGTTCTTGCAGGTGATGACTAATTCCTGTTTAGTAACCATGGTCGGTAACCCTGTGGGGGACTCAGCTGCCTCACGTAAGTTTTACTTTTGGGCTATTCCTTCCTACTGCCTTTGCAGTTAGTGAAGATCTATTCAGTAGAACCTGGCACATCTCACAGGCACATAAGTAAACTGAGATAAATTTCAACCCATCCTTTACTCCTGACATCAGTCCAATCAGTGACATGTATTTTCCTGTCATGAGGTGTTTGGGGTTTTGGAAATGACTTCATTCCTGTGCTCTAACTTTCACTCCCAGTTTGGTGGGGTGAAAAGTCCTAGAATTTGTTGTCTTACCTGCGACTGATGTCTGCTTTGCCAAATATATTTAGGTATTGTTTCATGACTAGGCCGTCCTCTGTGGATTTTCATATAATGTACCATGTCTCACACAACACCAAAGGAAACAATAGCATGAAAAACATTCCTTTTTTTTCCCATAAATATTTGAAATCCAGACAAATTTTTTAAAACATCTGGGCAGTCTCAGCAGAGAGAGGATAACTGTGGAGGCCTTATTCTGCAGAGATGTACAATTCTAAAGTTCAGAGTTTATTCCTGCAGCCAGATGTGTTTGGATTCATCATTGCAGCATCTTTCAGAGATGGACAGAAGAAATTAGCTTAACTATATTAATAATAGTACTTTGGTGTCATGCTATTTATTCTAAATAATGTCAAAAAGCTTCATGGGATTCATTGCTAATTTTTGGTATTACATCAATTTGCAAAATGGATAAACTCTTCACTTCAATAGTGCTCTTCACCATGAATCCAGGGCTGTGCCTACCTTGCATTCTTCACCTTAGACTGCTTTATCTTTAGTTGCTGATTGCTTCATAAATTGTGCTCTGCTCCTGAATGATGTTTATATGTTCTGTTAATGTTTTTATCTTGTTTCTTGCTTAAATGTTTGTTCCAGAAGGTCTGAAAAATTATCTTTTCAACTCCTGTTAATTTCCCCTTTGACAGGTAGCTTTTGGGCAACTATTTTTCAGACTCTATTTCATGACATACTAACAACAGCCTAGTGTTAATCTGAGTCAAATCACAGTCACATTTTCTGTTGAACAGTAATGCACTGCATTTGTTTTACAGCTTCTGTAACTGCATTTTAAGAACATATGCATTGCTTGGATCTCCATTCTCCTTAAACTGATGCATGCTGGTATGAATCCTAAGCAAACTGTTTTGGTGCCTTTTTCCCAGCCTGTTTTTCCTCTGGAATAGTGATGGATAACCCTTTCTGTTGACTTGGGCAAGATCAGAGAAAAAAAAGCAAACAGACAGACCTGTCCATTGCTCTGACTACCTAGTCTGAAATGCCAAACTTAGCAAACAGGCCATTCTTCATACATAAAAGAAAATATAGACACAGTGCCCAGATAGCCAGGAATCACCAAATGTACCAGAGCAAAGCCCATGGCTAAAATGAAATGGAAATATTTCATGTAAATTCATCTGTGTGTTCTTTTACTTGCTTGTTACACAATGTCTCTCATGTCCTACTACACCAGAGCTCAGGGTGCATTTCTTCATTAACTTTTCTTATCTTTCAGAATGTTAAAAATATGCAAAACAATTTATGGTGTATATCTGTTACTACAATTTATCTGTTTGTATATATACACACATGCATAAAGCTATTTTTAAAGATTAGGAAGGTCACAAAGTCATGGGCTTGGCCTAGATTCATGATCCCTTGGTTATACCCGCATCTGGCTGCTCCATCCCTTCCCCGGAGATTACTCCCACTGCAGCCAAGGCTGCTGTTCAAATCCTCGTGTATTAGCAAACTGAAAACAGCAGTAGTCCAAATTAAAAAATGCTCCACTGGACCAGCAGCTGCAGACCCGGTCTTTCTCCCATTTATTTGAAGTGGCTGAAGAGGCTACTGTTTCCAGCTGTAGGATCAATGTTCTTTTCAGCTTCTCCAGCTATATCGAGCATGGATGGCAACATTACAGAATGGAAATATTACTTCTTCTCTTTTCAGTTACAGAGTTTTAGTTTTATCCCATAACATGTTAGCTTCATTACCCCATCTCTTCCTGCAGCTTGAGAACGTGTGTCTCTTGGCAATGTATTAATGTATCTTTCCTCCTTGTTCAAAATAGTTTCCAAATCCTAATCATGCAGGTTATGCAAACCCCACTCTGAAGACGATCTCGGAATTTCCATGGAAAGCAGCCCTGGGCAGATGCTTATGTGTGATTTTGACTTATGCAATATATGGAAGGTCATACATCATGTCAGACGTATTTCATTCGTTGGAGTAGTCTTCCTAAATGCTTTGAGAAACTAGCCAAAATGGGAAATTTCCTTTGCCAGGAAAAGTGTTTGAGGATTCATTTGGTCATTTCTTGTTCCACCAACTTCTATGATACCGTTAACTACCAAGCTAAGGGGACGCATCTCTGTTGGGGTGTAGCATGGGGGAGTAGGTAGCAGAAAAGTTCCAAATACTTTTTATTCCACTTTCCTGATGGGAAAAGATTCCGTTTTCGCCAAACCTTTTGCTCTCCCTTCTCAGAATCTTAACAAATTCATCAGAAAGCTCTTTTCTTCCTCCATTAAAAGAATGTTGAAAACTTCCCTTTTGCAGTCCTACTTGGATCTAAATCTGCATTTGACATTTCATGCTACACCCAGTTCCAACAGATGTAGGCTCGGTGGCCTTGCAATTAGGTACTGTGTTAAGTGATAGCTAATTTTAGGGCATGCCATATGGCTCTCGCTGTATTCTCCTAAATCGTGTATGAAAGGTGAGCATGCTGTTTCGTTACAGAGATCCATTACTTCCTGAAGTCACAGGAAGATTCCTGCTTCCTCAAGAAGATGCAGTCAGTGCTCCTTGGCCCACAATCCATCAGCAGGTTTTATAGAGCCCTTTTATATTTTAGTTAACGATATGATCTCAAAAAAAAAAATATAGGCATCAATTAATATCAGGACATTGATCCCTAGCCTGAGAATGTAAGTTTCAGGATGAGCATGTAGCAGTAATTTTTCTACTTTTCCCTTTAGAAGATGCTATTTGATATTAGGGACTAGTAATATCCAATTTTTAAGTTACTATTAATTTCAGTGAACAGACCTGTCTTCTGTTATCTGATCATCTGGGATCTTTTTAAAAGAAAAACATCGTTCCAGTATTAGAAAGAATATTTTAGCTTGCCATATTTAATCAAAACATATTGAAGCAAGACGCAAAGCAGTATCAGATAAAAGCTAAATTCCTCCGTTAGATGCTAAGTGAGTATAACCTTCCTGTCTAAAGAGCGTCAAAGAGTTTAAGATATTGCTGGCTTAGGGTTATGCAGAAAATAATAGGGAATAATGATTTAATAATGACACAGTTAAATATAATAATAAAACACAAAGATTAATATGTGTTGACTGTATGTTAGGACATTTTAGGGGTTAAGATATACTATGAGCAGAGTGTCAGGTTTTTTATTTGCCTCTCCCATTAGGAATTATATCACATCCCACAAGGCTAAAGGTAATCACCTTGTTTTCATTTTCCGTGATGAATTTTTCAGTGCTGTTCCGTTAGGCTCTAACAACGTGTTTTCTAAACCGGGTCCATCTGACCAGTGGTGAGTGCTCTGCTTGCTGGTGATGTATCCATTGCTGGGAGTGCGTTCTCTCCTCACCTGACAGCACTGCTTATCCAACTGTTCCCAGAGTGGGAATCTACAGAAGGCACTTAGAGAGACAGGGGAAGCTACTCCCTGGAAATCAGGGCTCTTTGAGATGAACAGAGGGAGGTTTGAGATGATGCTTCGCCACATTCTGCTGAGTCAAGTCAGCATTAAGTCAATACATATTCTCTCTTGGGAGTCCTAATTACAGCTAAGGATCTTTGGAAGTCATAGAAGGAAAGAAAGGGAACGGCTGAAGTGCTTTCATAGCCTCTTCTTTTGAATATCCAAGAAAAATACAAGGAGGGCCCCATTACTCATGGAACCCAAGCAATGCAACTGCAGATTCTACCCAGCATCAATCCCACTGAATTAATCCACAGGACTCTACTGAAGAAGGATTTTTGGGGTGATCAATTAGTCAGTAGTAAGTATCTACAGAACTGTCTGTGGTGGGCCTTACTATAAGATTTGCCAGCATCACTGTTCTATCTCTTCTACACACTGCTGCTGGTGCTTGGTCTCTATTTCTTCTTGCTTGAATTGATGTACATGGCATCCAAATTTTTGGTTTTAGTGTATTTAGTATTTTGTAACAGTTAATATCATTATAAGAGTGTTTCAATGCAGTCTGTTGAGGGTAATTAGCCTGTAGTCACCCTTCAAGTAAGTAAAAATTAAAAAGCAATTGTAGTCCTTTTTTGGAGTGACACAGTTGAAATAAATCCATTGCCCGAAACTGAACAGTAGGTGAATTTGTCATGAGCCAGCTGTGCAGAGGGATGGGTAGAAGTGGGTGTCACTGGCATACAACTGGAAAAGCTGCTTTTGCAAGGGCAGAGAGAAGTGACAAGTGGAGAAGTAAAATCTTGCTTTGGGGAGAAAGTCCAGCAAAATAATTTGGTTGACAAAGTGATGCTTAAAGCGAAGCATGAAATGGCAAGCAACACAACTGCCTTCTATAGTATTTAATTCCTGCCTGGTTAGCAGACCCATAAGCCAGAGGCTTTTGGAAACTCTCCTGGTGTGCACTTGGCAGCCAACAGCCTCAGGAGCGGCTCAGGCATCGGGGTGGGTGCCCCTGCCCGGCGCTGCTCCCCGAGCCTCGGAACACCCCTCTGCATCCCCCCGGGGAAAGCACCATTAGCGCCCTATTAGCAGAACGAGCAGCCAGATCAGGTTGGAAGATATCCTGCAGCATGAGCTGGTAATTAAGGATCCTCAATTAGGCAGAGCCTTGAGGCAAGAGGATGACCTATGTCTGGGAAGAACAGGTGGGGCTGTAAATCAGTGTAAGTCGCTTGAGAACTCTTGGGGTTTGTTTGGGGGTTTTTGTTTGGGTTTTTTGTTTGGGTTTTTTTTTTGTTTGTTTGATTGGGGTTTTTTTTGTTGTTGTGTTTTGTTTTCGAGGGGATTTTTAGGTGGCTTTTTCTTTGTTTTCTCCTTTTAATGATATATATATTATATAATTATATTTATTACTTTCTATTCCTAAGTGGTTTAGAACAAACTGCTCCAAAATAGTGAAGCGTAGATAAAAAACAAGAGAATTACCAAATATTTGAATTAGTAATCATTCCCAGAATTTTGAGTACAAGTTTTTGATACAGACTGTTACAAAAAAATAACGAAGCTACTGGTTAGTGGGACATCAGGGAAACACCCCAGATAATTATCTGAAAATGAGCAGAGTCTTGAATTTCTCGGAGTGAAAATCCTATGGATTATGAGCTTCATTTTCTGGCCCACAGTGCCTTGCTTTCAGCCATTTTTTACTCTTCTTTTTTGCCCATCCACTTCAGATCACTCCCCTGGGTGGAGATTCCAGAATTACTGCAGAAACTGTCCCATTGCACATTCTGTAATAAAAAATATGCCACAACAGGTTATATTTAACAAGGAAAAGAGGAATAGAAAGTGGTACATCTGCACAATGAATATAACATAACATTGACTTGGAATTTCCTGACTTCAGCAGTGCTTCCAAAATAATAATGCATTCATAGAATTACACTTAGCTTTCTGCTTTTAAAAGGAAAATATTTGAAAGCAAAAGTATATTCATCTTCCAAGTTCTTCTGGCTCTGTGTGTGAGATAGTGGAAATAACACAGGGCTGTGTAACCACAGCAAACAAGTGGGGTGGGAATTCTGTTGCTGCTTGGCTGGCCCAAACCAGAGCAATAGTGAGGCCTGTATTTTGAATTTAATAGGCAAAAGTTTTTTCCCCCAAACTCCATTCATTTCTATGGATGAAAATAAAATTACTCAGTTGTAGGCAGAACTGGTGGTGTCCTACAATTACTGATGTCTGGCATTTCCATTATAAGAGGCAGGATTCTGTTGGCTACAATTTCAGCTGTTGGTTGGTTGAAACAGGAGTCTCTTTTGCTGGCTAAATCCTACAGTCCTGACTTTTTCAAGCCAGAAGTTCACTAAATTTTTTCATGACTATCTATCAAGCAATTAAGCAAAAATGTGTTATTTTGACCATATAGAGAATAGCTGTAATTTAAGCTTGTTTAAAATTTGGCAAAAAACTCACCATCTTGTTGGGATGTCTTTTCTGCTTTCTGTGCAAAGTCTCAGAAGTTGTAGCTATTTGTACAAATTTAGTACATGGCTGTCCAAAAAAAAGAAAAAGATATCCATCTACTCAAGCATGCTCCAAAGCAGGGACAGAATTAAACCACTGAGATACACTTGATTGATGCACCAGTAAAAATGCTGAAAGGCAGCAGAAATATGTACATATTTAACCTCCCAGCAGTTTTAACTTTAGTGGGGCTTAGCTGATGAAATCCATATTTATTTTCCTTCCCTGTTTTACCAATAAAATTCCCTGATACTTACAAAACTTTGAAGTGTAGATTTTATTCTCCCTTTTATAAATGAATTTTGTCTTTCACATCACTGTAAAACCAAAACCATGACCACCTGACTCACTGACTTCTTCCTAGGTGTTTTCTGGAAGAGATTATCAGATGGTCCTTGGATAATGACATTTTTAACCATAATAATAAAAAATGTTGAAGATGTGTAAAGATCACAAATACTTGGGATCTTGGTCAGTGAAGATTATTTGACATACAGCACTGTGTCTTAGCTCCATTCTCTGTTAAGTCTCTTTTTAGCATCCAGCTCACTGCTAACAAATAGGGAGATTATTGATGTAACATAGACAGAGGCTCTGGTATTTCCTTGGTGCTCTACCAAAGTGAAAATCTCTTCTGCTTTTCATTGTCCTTGTATCCTTCCCCCTGACCCCCCCTTTTTTTTTTGTGTCATCAGTAAGATCTAAGAAATAAATTGCCTTATTAGTGTTCACAGAAGCAATCACAGCAATTCTGTGATTAGAGAAAAGTGTTTGTTTTCCTTCACAGGTTACTCAGTATGTCAATAATTTTAGATACTGTTTTTTGATACTGGGAGTATTGGAGATAAGTTCACAAACCAGCAGGTTTCAAATAAGACATATTGCTCCTGGTTTTGAAACAGCTCTTAGAGCTGGGTGTGCTGGACACCAAATGCCAAGGGGCCTGACAGACAGGCTAACACTGTCTTTGCCAAGTCTCCATGAGAAACCGGTGGATTTTGGGTCAGGCCCTGGAAGTTGTCTGTCTTCTTCCATTTAACTGCAGGCTTAGAGCAAGTCTGAGCAGCTTTTCCTGTGGTGAGCTTAAGCGTGGGATCACTGCAAACACATATGTTCTTGTGGCTTCATTGGATCCAGAAAATCTGGTGGGAGTATGTCTGCAACCTAGTCGTGATTGCTGCAAGCTGCGAGCGTGACCAGGGACACTGCAGAGCTTCAAAACCTTGGGAAGACTGTGTTAAGGTTAATGACATTGGATATGCAACTGATTTACAGTGTGCTGAAAGCATCCTTCCTATATAAGATATGGAAGAAAAAGCAGTGTGAACTGAGTTTTTTTGATGAGTAAGTTTGACACATTGCTGCATCCTAAAATTATCTGGGAAGCTTTTTGTTTGGGCTTTTTTTTTTTTTTTTGTTTTTGTTTTTGTTTGGTTTTTTTTTTTTCAGACTAAAGATATAGTACTGATTTTCAGTAACTAAAAATTGCAATGTGTAGGGTGTTTACAAGTTCTAGGATCTAAATCAAGGTTTTGTCTACCACTTATGTGATATCTACCTACTCCATCCCCTATTATTTAGCTTATGGGAAAAAAATGTGCTGGTGTTGCTTCTTTTCCATCTGTTCCATAACCTCTGATATTGAACGCCTAAAAAGCTCAAAGCAGACTAAACAGGTCATAGTCAAAACAGTAAGGTTGCTTATCATTCATTCTTTAAATCAGTTGTTTTAATTATAGCTTTCAGTGTGTTTGCTAATTAGAAAACAGGTCCACAATGTGGTATCTATCTACTTCCACTTGAATCAATAAACAGAAAAGTCATGAGAAAGGGACCTCTTCCCTTCAGGGAGTCTTTTCTTGTTAATGTTGACTCAGGTTGTTAGTGCTTATTCTTGTCTCCTTTCCTCTTCTGCTTACTTCCCAGTCTTTTCTCTTTCAGTTCCTCCTTGTTTCCCAATGTGAGACCTGTTGCTTTTCACATTAGCATCTATGCATTTGTCCTTCATATTTACCTGCTCTGTCATGTGTGTGCTGTATTTTTCAGTCTGCATTGTGAAAGTAAGGTCTTTAATCAGGTTAAATAATGCTTTAATAAAGCCAGTAAAAAGTTCAAATTTGAGTTTCATTGTAAGTGAAACAAGAGAAATACTTTAGTTATAAATAATGGATACGTACTTTTAAATAACTTGTGAGACCTGTTTGGAATAATCCTGAAGGTTTGCCTCCCATCTGAAAATCACAGTGCTGGCTGAGAAATGAGTACTTCATGTGCCTGCAACTTGATTAAATTGAGATAAGTTACTAAATGGTCTGACTTTTTCTGTTTGCTCTGTGCTTTGGATGACAGTCGAATTTTATAGTTTCTACTTTATGGTGATCTGAATCCAGTTCCTGCAAAGACTTAACATGTACGTATTACTTTATTTTGGCTAACTGTGTATGTAGAGATTTTTTAGATTTGGGATCATGATTAGTTTCTTTCTTGCTGAACCAACCACTGTAAATTTTAATAGGGAAGCAGAAAAGCCCCTTAACAAATTTTAAGGAAGCTTCTAAAACAATGATTTGAGGATGTACTATTTAAAGTGAATTGCATCAGGTACTGGGTTATTTTGAAATAAAATAAGTCTGAATAACAGTGACCTGATTTTTGTGAGTTCAGACTTGCTACCACACACCATGAAATCAGAAACTATTTGTAAGGGAGAGAATAATCAGAAATTCAAATATAGCCAAAAAGCGGTGGTGTTCGAGGGATGCATATTCCCACTCGTTTAAGTGTTAGTGCTGGGTATATTGGGTCCCTGCAGATTCTAGACACACCTTGCTTGTATTCCGTATTTCTTCTGTGTGTCAACTCTGAAGGGCTTTTCCCACAACCTGGAAATAAAGAAAGGTCAGTTAAAACAAATACCATAAAAGGACAAGGTAAATTGTTTCAAATTTTAGAGACATTATCTATCTTCAAATCCCCTCACTAGACCTACATTAAAATAATGATCACAACCCAAATACAGAATATTTGAACTGCTCTTTTCCAGGCCAGATGTGCTATGTTATGTAATGCCATTTTAGGGTGATTGCTGGAGCTTGGAGTAAAAGGAAAATGAACATATTGTAGGTATTGCTCCAAAGAGCAAACGTCATAAAAAAAGGTTATAAAACTCAAGGCCTTGAGCAAACCATTTTAGCAAATGTAAATTCTACACAGAGCCTTGCCTACATAAAAGCTGAATTCTTCAGCAAGGTGCAATCCAGCCACAGGCTCCAGAGCTTGCAAAAAGACACAAATACACATCCCTGCACTCACTTTACCTGGGCACATTGTAACTCCTAAGAACTCACTCCTTCAGGCACCCCTCACTTCTAAAGCAAACACACTGCAACAGAAATTTTCTCCATATGCTTTTCAAAACCCTATTAAATCAAAACCATCCAAGCAAGTAGTTGTTGATACGCGTGTGCAACAGGCCTTCCAGAAATTCTTTTTTAATAAAGCCAATGTTTTCCACTGCTTGCAGGGAGAAAATCTGCTGAGTTCAGAGCACTGCGATCAATCCACACTGCAAAGTCACAAATAGAGAAACAAAGGACAATCACTGTCCATTTTTTGCACTGAAGATGCATTAATCAGACTCCATTTTCTTCACTGCTTCAAACTGCATTCTCAGGATGAAGTGCCAGTGTCCTGCGCCCGTGGCTTACGTAGCTGTCCCCTCTGCCACTGCAGCCAGAGATGGGACAGCACACTCACCACTTGAAGCATTTCAAAGTTGTGATCTTAAGCAGAGGACAAATGACTACACAGAGCATTTGAGAGGACACTATACCAGGGGAAAGCCTTGCAGCATTTACAGCAAGAGTCTGAACGTGTATAGGGAGCACGCCACAAGAGCCACTGCACTCAGGCAGCATTTCTTCTCTTAGAAACATCTTTTCACTGTGAAGAAAAATTTCTTCCTTTTCAGGCGTTCTGTAGCAAGGGCAAAAATAGGAACCCAATTAGGCCTGGCTGCTCTGCAGGGAGGAGAGAGCGGGCGAGGACAGAGGGGGCTGTGCCGCGGTTATGCCTAGGGCACAACCTGCACAGGAACTCGCTGTCCCTCAAGAGAAATGTGACCTTTAGCGGCTTGCTTGTTCTCAAAGGGGATGGCAGAGCAGCTATCCTTGGCAAGAGCAGCAGGGGAGGCTGTATCTGAACCCTGTTCCCTGAGGGGCTAAGCCTTGGGGTGTTTATATTTTAGGCCACCTTTACTTCCACCTTGTAGACTCAGGATGAAAGATAGGATAAATAGTCTTTTCCCAACCTATTGAAGAGAAACCTGCTTCCCTCTGGGACCGGGACTCCTCAGTAAATGGGCAGCATTTGCAAGTTATTGAAGTGTCCCCATGGCTTCAGACTCGGTAAAGCTGACCAAGGGGCAGGAATAGGTAGGGATAGGTAGGTAGCTCAAGCACAGCAGATACCAGTAACCTGCCAACTCTTCTTACTTACACTCCATCTCTATGCTAACTGGGCTAGTCAGATCTCTGACTTGGCCTTGGGAAGGCTGGTGTGCCTGCATAGCTCTTGAGTGTTGTTCAGAGAAGTCAGTGTGGACTTTCAAACCGATTTAGTTCTGCAAATGTGTTTCATTGCTTCATTGCTATGGTATTTCTAGATCTGTGCCTTTTTTTTTTTTTTCCCCTTTTCTTCCTTAGCATCAATAACATGAATAGGAGAGATTTAAAGACAACAATTATTTCTCCTCTCTGGCTTTATTTGGCCATGGGTTTTTGTAGTCTCATAAGGTAGTTTATTCATAAAATAAACTGCTTAACCTCATAGTCTTACTTTGCACCTATCCCAATTTGACTTTGTCTTTTCTGTGTGAGCATCCCAGTTATTCAAAAGATGACAGCAAAGGTGTTCAGTGCCTTGGACAATGGCCTGAATTCTTCCTATGTGCTACCAATGCTTTTCTGTATCTTATGATTATGTTTTGCATCCTATAATCATGTTTGTAATTTATCAGGACAATCCTGTCTCGGCTGCACTAATCCTGTGATCAGCCAGCAAGTTCATGCTTATCTTGCTCCTCTGTTGTTTCCACTTTTTTCTGGTTGTTTGTTGAAATTCTTAATCTCACACTTTCTACTTTTAAGTTTCTGCTCATGCCTAGTACCTCAGTCCCTCTTCCTGACTTTTTCTTGGGGGGGGGGAAAAGGAGAAAAAAAAAAAAGTGCTATGTTAATTGTGCCACCTTATCTATTGCTTTTCTTTAAGGCACTTGTATTTTATGCAAAATAATAATGTGAAACTCCAAGCAGAAGAATCAGGAGGCCTTGCACTTTTAAAAATTGCATTAATACAGAAAGTCTTAGGCAGCATATGCCTGCTGACTGCACCAGGGCAGGCAGCTTGTGTAAAGCAAGTGATGTAGTGGCTGGCAACACACACAGAGTCTGCAGCTCACAGGGAATCACTGTAGGGAGTTTATACAATTGATTAAGTGATATTGTGCACAGTTATCAAAAATGGAGCCTCACAATAATTGTAATGATGTGCTTTGTTCTAATCTTTGCTTGCATAATATCAGAGGAACATTTATTTCTAGATAAAATAAATGTAAATGGATATAACTGAGCCTGACCAAGTTATCACTCTCCAGTTGCTGAAGGTGAGAGAGAAAATAAATTGACTGTCCTGTTACCAGTAGAATTTTAAAAGCTCACAGGTGGAGAATTTGCTGCTTTTGGGGCTGGTACAGCAGGTCTCTGAGTGGCCATGCAGTAGAAACAGCAGTGATCAGTATGTTCCACAAAGGTGGGTTTGAAGAAGCATTAGAGATTTTATAGCAGCTGAAATATAAATAAAGGAGAAAGGCAAATGTCTGAGGATGAGTCAGCCAAGAGGTGAATGCATTTACTCGTAAGTGGGCTGTTTTGTAGATCACATTGAGACTCCTTAGCCAAGATAAGGCTGCAGACTCTGGGCTTGAACATTTTTGAAATCTTTGATTAATTGCTGGTGGATGATCCATCTAAAATGTTCCTGTTTCTTTCTCTTTCTTTTATTCAGCTCCTATTTCTTTAGCTTTCTGTTCTCTTGCCTTTTCCTTTTTCTCTGTATTTTTTTCTCTAATTAAATATAAATAAAAAGGACTGCATGTTCTGTGCTGTCACTTATGATACATAACTTCTCAGTAGAAATCCCACATTCAGTAGTAATTTTAACTGACAGATTGCAATTAAAGAAAGATAGAAGGTTTATAGGTTTCAAATGTGTATCTGCATTTCTTGTCTTCTGTGTGGTTTTGTTTTCCAAGCTAACTGAATTTTCAGCACATGTACATGTATAAATATTTCTGCTTTTCTATCTGATCAGATTAGTATTATTTAGGTCACCTCTAGTCAAGCAAGCCATGCTGGTATGCCAGTGTCAGCTAGGGGAGGGACAGGTTTGGAGTTTTGTTGGTTGGTTGGTTGTTTTTCTTGTCTAACTGGAGAAAAATCTGAGTTCAGTGCGCAGTGAAACTAGAAGAATCCTCGATAGGACACAGCAAAAATCCATGCTTTTTTGTTTTTGTTTTTGTTTCTGAGAGGCTCATTTTCCTTGAGGCAAAGCTCCACAGGTGAGACTGGTCTTTTTCTCCCTTTTCCGCCCTTTTGCAGCCGTCCGTGCGCTGCTCCCGGCGGAGGCGCGCTGCCAGCGCGGCTGCGAGGGGCGGCGGGAGCTCCGTGCGGCGGCTCCGGCGGCGCTCGGGGCCCGCACGGCCCTTCCCGGCCCGGGCCCGCCGCGGGAGCCGCCCGGGGACACTCGGCCCTGGCAGCAGCCGGCCCTTGGCGGCCGCGGGGCCGATGTGTTCCCCGTGTCCTGCCAATTCCAGGCAGACAGAGCGGCCGCGGGAACAGCTGCAGAGCAGGAAGCGCACCCAGAAAGAGCTGAAAGCTGATGTTGAGCAGCAGCAGCAGCAGCAGCAGGCGGGACGGAGGATGCCTGCCGCAGCTCTGCTCCCTCGGCCGTGCAGCGCATTCCCGGTGGGACCGCGGGTGCGCCACAACGGCAGCGATCGCCCTACTGCAGGGGCACTTCGTGCTAAACGTCAGGCAGGAGGCAAACCTGAGCGCATTCAAGCAGAAAACCTCATGTCGTTTCAAAAAGACTAACTACAAGTTAACTAGAGTTATTAACTATTATGTTAACTGTAGTTTCTACAACATAAAATCCAATTATCTTGAAAAGTGAAATGATTTTCTTTTTTAACCTCGCTGGCTTTTTGAGGGGAGGCCTCTTCTTTTACAGTCATTCCTCATTTCTTATGGAGATGATTTGCAACCCCAGGAGACCTGAAACAGTCCCCCCAGTTCTGCATGGAGCAAGGTGACCCCAGCTACTGGTATAATTTCCATAGAAGGGGATGCTGTGAAACAAGAAAATTTGATTCCATCCTGGGTCCTATTCACATCTAGCTTGGTAATCCCACTTCTTGTTAGCAGAAATACTAAAGACTGAGAAAACACAGTTTATGCTATCTATCTCCAGGTCACTGGAGCAGCCTATATCGCTGCAGCCTTTCTACTTTGTACTCAGTCCCTTTCACTGTCAGTCCCTTTCCCCTTCTCACTGGGAATTTGTTATAAAGAAAAACCTTAAATGCAAACTACTTCCCAGGCCAGTAAGAAATATTTAAACACTTCAGGCATTCAGTCTGTGATTCAGAGATTTATTTATAAAACTGTTGATTTTGGGACACTAAACCATTGCATTTAAACTGCAGAAGTGAGTCATATTTGTGGGAGGTAATTACTACCAGAAAGCACAACTAGCTTTTGTAGGTTTCTCTGTAAAATGTCCACTTATGATCCGCAACTACTAAAAATAACACACTTTGTTGAATTTCAGCCCAACTTATCTTTACAGAATTATGTGGCTTTATACATGTATTCTGTTTTCCTGACATGTGAAGAAATAAATGACTCACATGCCTGAGAATTTATTTGAGTCTTTTATATGGACCGTCCTGACCAGGTAACTTGTTCTGCTTATATGATTTTCATGAAATGCAAAGGCTTTGTGGAAACTTCTAGAGAGAAACCATTTAGCATGGGAATTGGGATTGTAGCAAGCACTTATAAGCAGTGTTTGTTCCTCAGAAATGTCTCTGATTTCTTGTTTCATCCAAACCCACAATAATCTAATCAGTCTGTTCTCTTCTCGGTGGTTAATAGATTTTGGGAGCTGAGGGAGTTCCAGATGTCCAACACCTGCAGAAGATACTTGCAGAGCTGAAGAGAACTTTCCTCATTATCCCTCAGTCATGACTGAGGAATTCAAGTTTATTTAACTTGTGGTCACTTAGCAGCACACCCTACTAGCAGATGAGTCAGTTGGTATGCCACCTATCCCAAGAGAATACCCTGCAACTGGGTTTAGAAAAATAATGTCATCCATCCTGGCATACTAGGCTTTGAACAGTTTTTCCCATGTCAATCAGGGAGTACTTAAGGTGCACCATGAACCCAAGCAGCCTTTCATTGCTAGCAGACCAAAAATGGAGCTGCTACCTAGCAGTTAAACCACAGTGCTCTGACTACCTCCTTCCCCCTCAAAATGGACAATTATAGAAGAGGCCTTCCTTTAAAAACTGCTGATACCTGTTTGTGAGATTTGCCAGGAATCAGGTAGTGTCTGCTACATTTCCCAGGAATCTTGTGTTAAGATCATGGTCAGGAAGCCTTTCCCCTGCTCTTCCAAAGTGAATCCAGTTCCCACCAACTCCATGGCCTTGGTGAGGTGATGGGGTCAGAGATGGGGTGCATGGGACCTGCACTCACCTTTTCATGGCTTTCTGAGGAAGAAATCTAAATATTATCATGCCAAGCTATACCCCTTTGAGCAGCTCCATCTTACTCTACACATGTTTTTTCAACAAATAAGCACTTACTTCATTTTTCCCGGCTTTAAATATATATATTTTTCCCCCTGGGATCAGGTTTTAATTACCAGCTGGCTTTGAACAAATATGCTATACTTGACCATGGCAGGAGGGCTGGCTACCAGAGGGTTTGTCCACATAAAGTGAACTCCCCATACTGCTGGGACACCACTGTGATTTACCCACTCAGGAGGAGGGCTGAGTGACTGTCACCCCACACTTGGAGACACCACGCATTGAGGCATGTCAGCTGGTGGTCAGGAAAGGCCAGGACTGTCTCATCACCAAGATTACCTCAGCTGGTAAGAGCAGGGTGCTGATAATGCCAAGGTCATGGGTTTGATCCCTGTACAGGCCATTCACTTAAGAGTTAGACCTAATGATCCTTGTGGGTACATTCCATCTCAGAATATTCAGTGAATCTGTGAAACCTGCTCCTCCCTGTGCTCACAGGGAGCTTTCAGAGCTACCTTTCTTCACTCTTGACTATCAGCATTGAAGTGCACTTGGGTACACTTTACACTTTTACCTTTACAGGCAGTGGTAAAGGGTTTTTCCCCACTTCCTAGCTCACCTGGCCCTACAACACGGCCTCTTTGTCTTGTTCCTCCCTCTGGCTGCAAGCCACTGCTCTGGGTTAGGGTGAGCTTTGCTTCTGTGGTGCTTCATCTGGGCCTCTCTACACCCTGACCCCACCATTTCTAAACAAAATTAGTTGGTACAGTCTCCTGTATATTACCGAAAGTAGAAACTCCTTTATGCTGTGAAACACTTTGAAACACAGAAGCACCGAGGTGACACAGCCCAGATCTTGCACCAGGAGAGATTTACTCCCTGCCTTCTTGCTTCTCTTCCCTTCTGACTTTGGTAAGGACTGTCTCCCTTTCCTGCTGAGAGACTTTGGCCTCATATGGATAAGGGTTAAAAAAGGCTGCCTGCAGGCAGACAGGCAGACAGACAGAATGATAACTGTGCTTTGGTACAGAATTTGGGCTCTGCAGTCTCTGGTTTATGTGTGAGGGGAGTCAGCAGCATTTTTAAGGCAGTTGCTTCCAGTGATTCACTGGAGACCTAGAAGCGTTGTGAGGATTGCACAGATAAAGACTGGTCATAGATTACTCATAAAAAGCAAGATATTTTAGAAGAATAAATTAAATACTAGCTGACAATCTGCTTGCCAAGTTTTAGTTCAGTAGAGTTGAAATGGCCAAGTTTTTAATGCCAACAATTGAGGTTTGCAAAGGAAATACCAAACCAACCTGGTGGAAAAAGAGGTGGACATTAAATTACAGAGCAAAGACTGCCTTTGCTTTGTAGGTGGAGAAATAAACAAATTGCAAAAAAAGAAAATCAATCTGAGTTTTTCAATTTGATTCCTGTGCCTAAGTAGAAAAATTAGGGTGTATCACTAATCTCAGAGCTCAAGGGAATGCTCAGCAAACTGCAGAACTCTTGGTGAGGGGACAGGGAAGAGGACCAATACAGGGAAGTGTTGCAAAAATGCTCAGAAACTGGCGCTCGGTCTCATCATGTAAAGACTTAAAAAGAGCCCAGACCACAAAATCTTGACTGTTCGTATGTCAGCTAGTGCCAAACAGACACATTCTTTCATGTATACAATAGTTTTTCTTGGATACAATGTCAACAATATATACTTGTCTTTGGACATTTGTGTATTTTTTCCTGTATAATGTGTAAGTGCGTGTTCCTGAATTCCTGCAGAAGCAGCAGGCCAGCTAAATTCACCGTGAGCTCCATCCTCATCCAAGAGGCATTCCTCTGAAGTTGGAGAAAGTATTCACTGTGTGGGGACTGCCAAAGCACACTGGAGCAAAGAGAGCAAAATCTTCTCCAGAAATATTATTTCAGTCATTTCAGTTTTACAAAATACAGGAGAAAACGTTGTACATTGCATGGTTAGACTTATTTGTCTGCTCCAGGAGGCTGAATATATTTCATCCAGAAATGACAGAGGTGCCTGAAAAACCGCTTCTCAGAATTGGAAGGTTTATTCTGCAGTGCAGCTTGCCAAGCCACACCCAATAATAGACATCAGAGAGGTCAGAGTACAGAATGCCAAGGCATAGGCACTGGTTCTTACACAGGAGCAACCTAGAGACAACTTGATCAAGCGAATTCTGCACCATGCACATCCCCAACAGATGTGCTGCATTTGTAGGTCATGGCAGAGACTGGCAGCCAGTGACCAAAATTTCCAGACCGCTCTCTTCAGGTTACCTACGAATGACTGTCTTCCCATTTTTAACTTGCTAGCTCAATGCAAGTCTTTCCTGCTCAGTTAAGCAGATGTCGTGCTACAGCAGAGCATTTCTGGGGTTTCTGCTGTAAATTATTCATATCTGTAAAAAAGGCAGCACTGGGTACTATTTGGGTACTCAATCATGTGCAACATTCACCTGTATGTACCTTTTGTGATGGTTGCAGTAATTTGCAATAGGTTGCTGCAGTTTTGATACTTTTTTGTTATGCTTCTTTGTTCTTTATAAATTCTCCTTTTATGAAAAATAGGTTTTAACAAATTTAAAATAAATATGTGTTTTATCACAAGAACATATGTAAATCTTGTGGTGCAGAGGAATATGAAGACTATCATTACTCTTGCTTAAGCAATGCACAACCTTTGTAGTTTTAACCTACCAAATAAAATCAGAGAAAAGTTATACTGATTAAATGATCTGTAGCAACAGGAATTCATTATTTAGTTTTTCTTATATGCTCCTTGCTAGAGGTAAATGAGATATCATTGCAATACTGTTCACTCTGTTACAGCTCTGGCTGTGTCAGCATTTACATTGCAAACCTCTTCTTCCAGGGGTTTATAACTCAGCCATAAAATGCACTCCAGTCTGAAACTTGGCATACAATATCTCAGTCTGGCAGTGAATTTATTTTACAAAAAGTGAGAACAATCCAATATCTGTTTGGCTGTATCTAAGTTACAATTGTTTAGATTTTTAGCAACAGAGTGGGCTGTACTGTGGATCTGGAGAAGTATCTACCTGCCTGACACATCACTCCAGCCTCACCCTTTTAAGGTCACCATAAAATCCTATGTCAAACTATGTCAAAGCCTGAAATGTTTTGTGAAATTTTAATGCTGCAGGAAGTTTAATTCCAAAAGTGGAGTTTCAGAAGTGTTGTGCCCTGCACTTCTCCAGGTAGCGCTGCCACTGCTCCCACTGCCAGCAGAGCTCAGCCAAGCTCCCAAACAGCTCTTCAAGGTACATAACCAAGCGCCAGACTGCTGTGGTGGTGGGTAACAATGTCTCACTTTTACACGTACCTTCGTTCTCAGGACCTCACTTTGCTCTCCCCTTCAGATCTTGCACAGAGCAGGAGCCCAGGCATCTCATCCCACAGCACTCACTGCAGTCCAGGGCTGCACAGGGAGCCAGGCTGCCTTCCCCTGGGCCAGCCTTTGATCTCCTAGCAAGCACATAGGAAACAGCCCCATAAACAGTGGAGCTGTTAAAGTCAGGATCTCATGTTCAGGTGCTGAGTTTGCCATACCCTCCCCGTGGCTTTGCTGGGAATGTCTGATGTTACAGTCCCCAAGGCCAGGTTGGTGGGCAGTCGGGAAGCAGCGCCTTCGCCACAGAGCCACAAACCTCCTCCTTCTCCTCAGCAGCAGTTACCTCCCTAAAGTCCTCACCCAAAGTTTCCAAGAGCATTCCTGGCGTTATGACAAGGCTTTTTTCTGCTGTTAGTGCTGGAACATAACTTGGGTGTTTACATCCTTGGATCTGCCATAAAATTACCACTTCCAAAGACACTAGTGCATTAAAAAGTGAATACTACTAGAAGAGCAGGCAGCAGGCAAAGGACTTTTTTATGGAGCACATCTATACTCTGCTCTCGCTCTGTGCCACACCTCAGGTTTTCTCCTTCAGTTTCAAGAACGTGTTTTGGCTCTCTTTCCAGCCAAACCAAGGGGCTGAGTGAGCACTAGTCTAATTTGCCAGGTTTGATATATGCTCACCAACCAGCAATTATAAAAACCATTTGAAACAGAGCGTATACTAATACAGAGATTTGGAGTGATGCTGTTATTAACCATTAAAGAACATACTTTATTTTAATAGAAATAGAAAGGCTGATGAGATTTTATCTAGAGTCCATCTTTAAGACAAATATTTGAGATGTAGTTTCCAATTTTTAATTTACTTTTATCTCATGATATTTCCTTTTGGAAAGCCTCAACCCTCCAGGTTCTCTCTCTTTCTGCACTGCAGATGTTGGAGGATCATCATACTGATTGCATCTGTTTAAAAATGAGCAGTTTGCAACATTATCTTTAATCTAAGCAATATAAGACTATGCTTGGGGAAAAATCATAAATGTGGTTTTGAGCGTATGCACACAAAAGTATAATTTTAATAATTTTATTAATCTTAAAATATAACTCAAATAGACACCTAGTATTCTGTAAAAATGAATTTAAAGAAAAACAGACATGATGTTCCAACTTGCTTAAGCCAAAGTTTGCATTGGATGTACATTCAGGGCATATTTTGCCTGAATTGTTCAACTATTTATGTCATTTGGAAGGAGATTATTTCCAGTCTCCAGCAATGAAACTGATCTTCCAAACTCACTGGCAATTTCTATCACAGAAATAAAACCTCAGCAATTAGGTGATTAAGTCACTGAAACAACCAATTCAATCAAATATTTGGGCTCCAATGTAAAATACATGTTTAATGGTAGTCAAGTTGTTTTGCTGTCTCCAGGGAATATTAAGAAATGGGAAGGAAATAAATCTTAATATTAAAATATGCAAGCTGTCATAACAAGGATTATGGGAGAAAAATAGGCAAAATTAAAATATGATTCAAATTTTAAAAATTCAGCCAAAATTGTACATTGCCCATTTATGGAACTCAACAGAGTTACAGTTACTTCTGAAGAGTTTATTCCATTAGGGTTTTTTCTGGCCAGGGAAAGCATATACATTTTATGAGCACAGTAGAAACACACATTAAGCAAGTGTGTTCATGGTTACACTGGAAAAACAGGGCATTTTTTTCTGTACAAGTACTTTTTTTTGAAAAAGACAAATAGCTAAAGTTCCTATTGTCACCAATTTTCACCTATGAAGGAAAAAGATAACGAAAACATCCACCATGCAGATAGTGTCTGAAATGCAACATTAGCAGAAAAGTTGAAATAAGAAAATATTTTCATGACAGCAAAAATAAATCATTCAGAAATCTTATGAAATATTTGCTCTGATAAATTGTTGGATTGAGTCTGAAAATGGAAGAGGTAACTTCTTTGTTGTGATGTTATGGAGATAAGATGTTTTTCTCAGTGCTAAAACTCTTGAAATGACTGGCAAGAATCAAAAATGAAAATATAGATCTGAAGTGACAAACTGTATGAAAAAAATGGCAGAGATTTTGCTATGAATGTATGATATCACAAAACAGATTGACATTTTGAAGAAAATGCACTGAACAGTGTTTATTTTTCTGTCCAAGGCTTTCCCCTGCTGGACTTAGGGGCCATATACTACTGAGCTGAAATGAGCATGCGGAAGGACAGGTTTTTCTGCCCATCCAACAAGAAACTGCAGAGGGAGTCCAGCTTTTTCCTCCCTGACCCACAGTCAGGACATCTGCCCTGACCCGAAGAGCTAGTGTAATCAGGATAAAGTCCTGTGGCTTTTGTGACATTGTAAGTCCTTGGTTTTGTCCAGACACCCAAAACAAATCCATCTGGGCTGTGCTGGTCCCATTTGTGTATGACATGAAATTAGCACAGCCATCAGCTAAGAACAGATTGTGATTGCTACTAGTCTTTAACATGTGAAACGTTTTCTCTTTACTTGAAAGTTCTCTGAGTCATTCCATTCTTCTGCTTTGTCTTGGGCCCTAGTTAACAGTGGTGTATGTAAATTAGATTAATTTACCTTGCAAAGGTTGGCCCTCTCTGTAAAATCTGCAGGCCCAGACGAGCATGAAATCACATTGGCTGCCCAATGGGTACCATTACCAGGATTGAAAGTTATCACAATTTGGTAACACTCTTTCATTCATTGCCTATTTATGATCTCTCATTTGCTTTCTGGTCCATGATTCCTGAGAGGTTTATTTGTCACAGAACTGCTGCTATCTGAGCTGTGGTCTGAACTGGCAGAAAGACAGCACTGTTTTGAAGTTATTTTATGAAACTAAACAAACACGGATCAAAGAAGGGAAAAGACCTTCTAATTATTATTTCCAAGGCTGACAAAGACCTTTTAAGTCTAAGTGGTCAGGTTTTTATTTTAAAGGCAATCTCAGATCAATATTGCCTTGTGGGAATTTTGGGGGGAACAAACCTAAACATTTTGTGCTGTGATTCATGCAAATCATTGTCATGTTCTTTGAAAAACTTGTGTCATCATCTAGGTGAAAGTCCTAAGTATCTCCCAAAAGGATACCATCATCAGTGTTCATTCATCTTCGGACTAGTGAATTAAACTGAGTTTGAATGCTAATCCCCTGTGAAGGATAATGTCTAAGTCCCCAGGAATCAGGTCTGCTGGCATGAACTCCCTCTACACTCCTTCCTCACAGCTCCAACCTATCAATGACTGTAGTCCGTATACTCCAAAATGAAGGTTCCAAAGTGTGCATGGTTGCACAAGGCCTGGCCACCTGCCCATAACTTTCTTAAGAATACAGAAACTAGGAAATTGGATCAGGCCCAGCCCCTTCAGCCCCCAGTCCTGTCTCTAGTGTGTTTCAGGCCATGCAAGAGCTCTGTGGAGAAAGGGGAAACTACAGAATGAGATTCCTAGTACCCTCCCATTTTACAAGTGTTTTAAGGAATGATGCAATAAGTAGTTCACTTTGAGGCACTGGGCTCATCATGCATAGATATACATATCAGTTATGATAGTGTTCCATTTCAAATAAGAAATCAATTTATTTTTTTCACTCAGCTATTATTTCATCCCTGTCCTGTGACAGCAGTTTTCAGAGAGTAATTAAGAACTGTAAGAAAAAGGACTGATGTTTGATTGTTCTAAAATTACTGTGTGATAAGCACTTTGGCACTCTCTAATTCTGTTGTGATAAATAGCACCTAATTTTCTCCTTTTTTTTCCCCCCACAAACCAGTCATAATTTCACAGATTTGCATTGCAGCCATATAAAAGAGGAATAATTTCACTTCTGAAATCGAAAATCTTAGCCACAGCAGGTTCCCTCTACAAATGCTTTTCCAGACCTCTGATCTGCATCATACATCCTTTATTCTCTGCAGTTGTGCTGTGTTCTCTCTGAAATGAGATACCTGGGCCCCGTGCAGCACTCATGAAGCAGGAGCTCCCAGGGCTGAGGCAGTGGCACACTGATTCCTGGTCCTCTTGCTGTTTCTCTCCTAAGAGCTCCTGCAGGCTGCTTGTGCCTTCAGCTGTTGCAGAGCATTGCACTGGTGTGTTCAGACCCGGCTGTCTCAGAAACACCACGGGATTTGAGAGACACAGGCTTTGGGTTTTGAGACAGTGAGGAATTTTGAGCTTGTAGAGCTGCCCTTAACCTTCCTGTGATTGCCAATTTCAACCAAAAAGCGTGAGGCCAACATATGGGTGCAGAAACAGCTCTCCATTTTCATGTTGAGATCAGAGCAGGTTTGCTAATAGAGTCATAGGTGTAACACAGCTGTCACAATTAATCCCTGTGCACTACTGGGTAGCTCGGACCTCCTGGCCAGGACACGAAGATGTAGGGGAGAGAAGGATTGGAAGAAACAGTCCTTCAAATTTAATTTTTTATTTCAGTTTCCACCATAAAGCAAGGGTGTTCTTACTTGCTTTAACAAGCAAATATGTTTACGGGGAGAAATGGCTTCAGATTACAATAATAATTTGTTTCTAAGGAAACATCTTACTAGTTTTAATTGTTCAGAGAGCTTTGGAAAGGTGATGGAGCCCATATCCTTGACCACAACTGCCTATCATTAAACAAATTTAACCCTTCACCCCTGTAAAAAAAAAAAAAGGTAATATAAATATTGCTCAGTCTCATTTTCTGTATTCCCAGTGTTGCTGTTTCGGTGTCACATAGGCCCTCCACATACAGTTAAAGTGCACATGCTGAGAGGAACCCTTTGGCTCTGCCCTTTTTGTTATTTCAATGTTCAGGAATGAAGTATACTGTTTATGTGACTCCAGGTTTTGCACTTGTTCACAGGCTGTGTATACTGTTCATAAGCTGGGTTTATAAAGTGGAATGACCTCAGCCACCTAGTTTTCAAGCCCCAAGTCCAGATGTTGACACAAATCCTTCAGTCTCAAGCACTTTTTTTTCCCTTTATGTTTTTGATAGTTTTTATTTTAAATTTGTATTTTTTTTCTTGCTACTTGGAAAAATGCATAATAAAAATTAAAGAAACTTGCTATTCAGCCTTCTTGCCCACTGAGACTCTAGAACTCCCTTAGAGGTCACAATTTCTTTCTTCCTAGTTTATTTACTTCTTCAAAATACGCTTCTAAGAAGTCGTGGTTTCTACTCACTGCAGAAGACAGACAGAACTCTGTTAGTTCAAGATAACAGCCAGGTTCTGCCCTAACACAAGACATGCAATACATCTGGAGAGGGATCTGCAAGCACCTGTGTTGCCTAGATGAAGTAAACAGAGGAACCTAATGGAAGTAGCTTTTACTCTGTGAAATATTTACAAAGCCCAAATTTCTTGATGTCCCAGCATTCCCTTTCTACCACCCCTTCCACCCTCTAACATCCCCCACCCTCTGCCCAAGGATATGTTGTTATCCTTGTTTAATATTAGAAACCAGAAATGTCTGACTTTCTAATCTGCCATGTTATCTGAACATCCAAAGCTTTGTCTTCTTCCATCATATAAGAATAAAAAATTCTTCTCCTCCTTCTTATTGCTTGCTTTCATCCAAATAAGGATTCTTTTCTTATTAATTTGTATTTTTTTAATTTTCTCCACTGAGTAAAGAGTTGAAATTCTGGAATTTGTGGTTCCCTGTTTGTGAAACAGACCCAGACTACCTTGGAGGAATGTTTTAATAAAATGAATGATTTCAAGGTAGGAGGTCATGCTGGTAGGAGGTCTTGAGCTAGACATTGGATATATGAAGCTGCTGGGAAGCTGGGGGAGGAAAACAGCCTGCAAGGCAGAGTATTTTGGAGAAGGCAGTAAAAGGTCAATCTCTGTGCACATGGTTCAGTGTTTGCCACAGGTGCAACAACTTTGTATATCACTGCCTTTATTTTCCCAGCTTTGGCCCCAGCACTTGACACATACTCTTAGTAGGTTGTAGGATTAACGAATAGACTCCAAGAGTAGATAAAGAAGGTAGAGAGTCAGGAGAGATACTCTGAGTAGGGAGAAAGTGGGGGCAAAACCTGAATGCTTGTACAAAGCCATGTGCATAGCCATGAAAAGACAAAAATGAAGGTAAAGCTTTTTAAATTTACTTTCTTGCCCTCAACAGACACAGCAAATAACAAGGAGTGAGTGAGACTTCAGCAAGGAATAATATCCAAACTACAGAACAAGTGGATAACAGTGTCAGACAAATGGCCTGTTCCAGGCAGATGAGACTGCCCAAGAGGAAAATTGAGATTTATCCTACACAGATGAGAAATCTGGCATCACCTATGAATTTAGAGATATTAAATATTCCCTGGTTAATGACAGGGTCATTTGTGAGATATGTGCTTCCAGCTTGCTGGAATGATCAGTGAAAGAAACAGTTCTAAACCATAGTTAAATGCCTCAAAATAGCAAGGGCCACAAAACTGCCCTGGGGAAAAAAATGGACACAAGGGAAGAAGAGATATGGGACACCAGAGAAAGTCTTCTTCTATACTGTCTGGAAAAATCCCTATTCAGGTTGTGGGTGGAACCAGGTGAATGGAGCACTGCAGGGCAGCTGGATCAGGTGGAGAAAAGCCACCAGGAGCTGGGTCACAAACCCATTCTGTGACCCAGAATGGTGAACAAGGTGGCTGTTGAGGCAGCTGAAGACGGAGCTGTTTGTCACCAGGATCAGCCACTGGATCTGCTGGAGAAGAGAGGATGAGTGCAACTCTGGGCGGCATGTAAACAATCCTCCTGGGAGGAAGGCCTTGGGGATCACAGCCTCTGAGAGCCCAAGATGTGGCTGAAGCTTGAAATGGTCTCCCTGCCCTGCTCCACGGAGTGCACCCATGAGTGCCAAGCTGCAGATCATCTGTTTTTGCAAGACAGTGATAAAGGACAGGCAGGTCTGCAGAAACAGGCATTGTTCATCCTCCAATGCCAGCACAGAGTCTGGGTCTGCCTGTGGCAGGGAGAAAACTCTCAGGTAATCACAGCATCTGCCACTGAAGGCAGGTAAACTGAATATTGAAAAGAATGACTAAATGATATGATTATCCCAACAGTGTAGGAATAACGTGCACCTCTGGTGGTGCAGTGATGGGCTCACTGAGATGGATGAGCCATTCAGCTGCCTATCAGTGCCGACACAGCTCCTGGCAAGTAAAGCTTGGCAGAAATTCCCCTGGGCATCTGGCCAGCCAGAAAGGTGCTGCAGCACCAGCAGCTTCAGGGTATTGCAGGCAGAGCTGTGTGACAGAGGAAGTCTGCAGGAATGTGTGTCTGCATTCTGCAAACTCAGCACAATGGTTAGGAGAACACCAGGGCAAAATTAGCTTGATGCTAACCCTCTGCATCTGATGTCTGCTGGTTTATGAAGGACACTGATTGACAAGCCCCAAACAAAAGAAGAAATCTGACCATTTGTACAGACAGGCAGCTGTCTTCCCTTTGGAAAGCCCAGGGACAGGAATGGGGAGACCTTGGGGGCCTCAGTTTCTGTGGCACAACCAGAGCTCCAGCCTGCTGCCACAGAAGGATGACTGTGAACAAAGCAGAGCAAATTTCAGCAGCCCTGGATGTTTGGAGACAGAGACCCAGCATACTGTTGGGTAGAGCAAAAACAACAGAAGAGTTTCTCTCCTCTATTTTCTTTAGATCCTTTAATTCAACATAGAGGTTTTGATCAGTGCTAATATCCCAGAGAGGTCCTAATGACATAGGTAATCGAACTAAGCAACTACGTGACTTTTTTTCTTTCTTTAGTACTACAGTGGAAAATAAAGTACTCTCCTTAGAACAACTCCCAAGCTACATTTCTCTGAGGAAAATAAATAATACTTAACACATGATGAAACCATGTTGGAAATGTTCAGGCATCTAACAAAGTACTGAAGAGCTCCAGGTGCTGTAGAGAGTAGAGCAGCTCATGGTCACTTGTAGAAGGAATAGTGCCAAGGAAACTCCCTGTTGCTGCTTGGTGAGAGACCATCTGTGACCATGGCAATAGGCAGAGCTGTAGTCCCAGCAGACTGGCACCAGGAGATGAACACTCAGGCAAGCCAGTATCTCTGGCAGCCAAAATAGGGTACTCAGCTGATGTACATCAAATAGTGTGACCATTGAGTGATCAGGTCAGGAATATACTAGGTCCAAAACAGTCAGAACTGATTTGCTCAATTTTAGAGGCACTAACTACATGGCCATGTTAAATTGTTACTTCTCTTTCTAAAAAATGGGCTGTGTGGAAGGCATTCAAGCAAGAACAGAGATCATGAAATGCAAGGTACATTTCTCAGTAGGTTGTAATGCACTGCAGCAAAATTCAAATAATTCAGTACCAGGGGAATCTGAGCACAAGACCTCTTCCCCTGGGTACCTACAAAACAAGTGAAAAGCAGGAATGACAGTAAAGAGCCAGAAGCAAAAACTGCACAGACAAGAAGAGATGTCTATTCAAAAATACCATGCTCTTGCAGCAATCCTCCCAGGGACAAAACACCAGCTCAGCAAGAGACCAGTGAGTAGCAAAATCTAGACCCCAGGGTAAGCTGACAGACAGGCTGTCAGCAGCCACAGGCATCACGGTGCTGGGATAGACCAGGGACTTGCAGCAAAAAAGGGAGCTGAGGGTAAAGCCTCTATAGGACAGTGGACAGTGCCTGCGTGGCAGACCAGCCATGAGGCACGGGGCAATGCTGTGATCTGCTGAGACACATGGGTGCTGGTGAGTGCCTGCTGGTACTCAGGGCAGCAGTGGAGGTAAAACTGAAGACAGATCACCAGAAGGCAAGTGGAGAGCAAGGCAGACATAGCAAGATTTCAGGAATTCACTGATTCAACAAAGGAATACTGGGAAAATGGTTGTCCCAGGAAGCCAGAGGAGCCTGCATGACTGAAGCAGACGAAGAGGCTTGAAAAGCCTCATCAGTAGCAATAACACAAACAAGATGGGGAAGGCTGGACTGAAGGGGTGCACACTTGAAAGACAGCGAGGGCTCTAGGTACTGTTGGACAGCAGCAGCAACAGTCAGAGGCCAGGCTGTGCAGGGGTAACTCCTCGCTTAGAAATAGCTGCCAACATGGCAACAATAAACAGCTAAGAGGAGAGATTAATGACCTTTAAAGGTCTTAGAGGAGCAAGTGTGACTGTGGAGAGGGGCTTGAAGGGGGCACCAGGAACTGCATCTGCATTTGCTTGGCTTGAATGGCTGCGGCGTCTCAGGTTTTACAAGTGTGGAGTCCTTTCATGTTGTTGTCCAGTGCCCAGGACATGAAACACTTGAGGTGAAATCCTGCCCCCACTGCAGTTAATGGGAATTTTGCCTTGAGTCTGGTTTCTCTCTGCTCACACTCTGGTGTAAGGAAAGACAGATCTCACCTAGAGACAGAGGGAGGGGAGAGAAAGGAAGCAAAGGAAAGCATTAGTGCAACTTTGCTGTTGAGTGTGTGCCGAGGGGACAGAGCTGGTGTCCCGTCCTCTGGGGACTGAGGCAGGCCCAGGGCTTGCTAAGCTGAACTGAAATGGGGAGCGAGGCTGAGAGGGCAGGAAAAGCCTCAGCACTGAGGGAAATAAATGGAGGGGGGAGCTGGCATGAGGAAAAAAGCAAAAACTGAACTGAAAGGTGCAGCAAGGAGCAATCGAATAGCAAGGGGAGACCACCCCCACAGGGCAGGAGGGCAGGCAGGACAGGTCACCAAAAACACACCTTGGCAGCACCAGAAAACCCACAACAGAGCTGGGAAAAGCACAAGGACAGATTTTTTCCTATAATGCTTTATTGCTGTCTTAGATTTACTGCACTGGCAAGGCGAAACACACACTGCTGTACTGCTGGAGTGGGTAACTTCAGGGTTCAGAAAAGCAGGAAATGGGTTTATGTCTTCCTGGGCATCACGGGAAGAAGGCAACACCATTACTGTATGATACCTCAGCAGGGTGCCTGAATCCTATGGGTTAGTAAAAAAACGAGTGTCAGCAGCAAAGAGATAGGAAGATCACACCCAAAGGGTAGTTCAGTATCTGGAAGTTGTATAAGAACCCACGAGAGGAAAAGTAGCAGCTGCATGTGTCTGAGCAGTGCCACTTTCTTCGACTCAAGCAAGCAAATTTCATTGTATCTTTGGAAGAGTCACTGTGGAAGACACAATGAAAGACCTTGCAGAAGAGGTCCTTTCCTTTAGCTGAAAGCTAGAATTGTGATATGTACAATTCCTGATTGTCTCAGTGCTGGAAGTGCTACAAAATAGTCAAAGAGAAAGGAAATTCCCACCATAGAGCTGTCAGTGACAGATGACAACAATGCTGAGAAAGGTAAAAAAAAATGCCACTCCCTAGCCAAAATGGAGGCTGTGATGACCAAGTTCAGGAGAACTTTGGCAGCAGTGCCAGGGGTCCCTGTTCCACCACCAACAGCATCAGCAATGGAGCAAGGGGCGGGGCTGGGTCACCACAAGCTCTGAACAGAGGTGGTGGGCAGGCACTCAGGAAACAGAAACCATTCAGTTTTCACTATCTTCAGTCATATGGAAAGTAATTTCTGGGAAAAAGTCTGGGGTTTGTGCTCTTTCCTCATGGACACAAGGGCAACTCTTCTCGTGGCAGACACAGCTCCCAGTGCCCCGTGGCCACTGAGCTTTGAGTTGAGCTGACAGCCTGAACCCTGCCTGTCTCCTCACAGCCTCAGCTCATCCCTCTGCACCCCTGCAGAGAGTTGTTCCCAGCTCATTGTGCAGTTGTGAGACCTAATTACCAAGTGTTTATGAAGAACCTCATTCATTAGAGGAGCTTAAGCTATATAAGTGCATATAATCATTCAGGATACTTCAAGATGAAAGGCACTTAAGTGCTTGACAAGCTGAGAAAGCAAATGTATACAGGAATCACGGCATTTGCCTCTGAAATGAAGCATCTGGGCTGAGATATAACAACTGTTTTGGGCAGTGGCGTGAGGTGAGAACAGCAAACCCTTCAAGCTCAGCTAAGGATCTCAAGGCAGCAGCAATGCTGCTCAGGGCCCGGCTGGGGACTGCCAGAGGGATCCCAGCACTGGGTTGGTGTCCCTGCATGAGAAGTCTGAGCCAAGGAGCAGGCAGGGGCCAGCCAGGCACTGCTGGGACACTGGGCCCCTGCCAGGGGATTGCACTTCTCAAAGGATACTGACAGCAGGTTTGCAGCTGAGAGCTTCCCTTTATCGTTCTTTCTCTCCTAAGAAGAGGAGGAGGGAGGAGGACAGGGATGGGAGAGCTCATGGGGCATGTGTCTGAGCCAGAGCAGGTCAGCTAGAAGGTGTAGTGCAAGTTCAGGCCAGGAAAGATTCATCGAGCCACCCTTTTTATGACTATTTTGCATGCATAACTTTGAGCTGAAATAAATAGCAGCAGATGATTTAAGTCCTTTCCAACAGGCCCTGTAGCCTTTCAGAGGTATTAGCAGCATGCCTCCAACAAGGAGTGCTCTGTTTGGCGTGATAAATCCGTGCTACACCACACCTCCCACGTACACAAGTACTCGATTTCTGCAGCAAGTGGAGATAGCAATGAAGAGGCCTGGAAGGAAACCAGAAAATAGATTACTGGGGACTAGAGACTGTTTAAAACACATGCTGAAGTTACAGTGAAACTTTTTACAGAGTCTTCATGAACTATATGTGTGGGCTTGCTTTGTCCAAGCTCGGAGCCTTTAAAAGCATGTATTCCATGGTATCATCAGATTGGTATATTTTTTCTTGATACAGGGCAAACTGTTCCATATTTGCCACCTCATATTCATATGGGTCTTTATTTCCCAGATGTCAGTGCTCCAATTTATGTTTTAATTCTGAGATCATCTATTTTTCTCTCATTAATTGCAGTCTCTGAGATCTTATCATTTGCATTGTCCACCTGTGCATGATTGTTCATTTTATGCTCTGCAATCCTCTCCCCTGCTATCAACCTCTCGACCTGAGGTTGGCACATTACTACTCAAACTTCTACAAACATGTGTGGTCAAATAGAAAACTTCTCACTGGCCATTTTAACCTGGCTATAATGTATTTTGGGCTGTGTACCTGTCTTACTTTTTTTACTATTGATGTCACAATAAGAGCAGATGTTATACGGCATAACTCCTGCCGAGCTGAGTTCAGGGCTGAGGACAAGGAGGGCATAGAGATCACACCCCACCACACAGGACACCCGGGAGCATCCTCACAGCTCCTGCCATGCACTCAAAGGCTTTGGTGTCTGCCTGTCATGACCCCCACTTTTATCATCCCTGTGGCATCCTCTGCTGCCTCTGACATCTCTCACCAGGCATGGCTGTTATCTTCCTCTGTAGAGGAGGCACAGAGGGGCTCTGGTTCTGCTCTGTGCATGCAGGGGCCAGGGCTGTTGGTTATCTATAGGACCATGCACGAGCAAGGCAGGGCAGACCTTGCAGCTGCCCAGCCAAACAGCCTAAGACAAGAGTTAACATCTCATGGCATCTGTAGTCTATTACATCCACCTGTCTTGAAACTCCCTCAGCTGCAAGTCTGGAGAGCATTAAAACTTCCCTAGTTCTTGTTCTGCAGGACATCTCCATCCAGGTGAATCCCAGGAGAGGCATTTTACACTCCGCACCTCTAAAACACAAATGTTTTACTCATATTGCTGCATTTAGGATCCACAATGTTGGCCCACACTGATAAAGACATGCTGACATGACAGTATATATAACAGTAAGAAATCAATATTACGGAATGCCACCTTTATGTGAAAAAAATTCTGCATTACTTGTAGAAAAGGTAAATCAACATTATGTTGTATAAAATCAAACTATTACTTTGCAATGAAAGTGTAGCACAATGCAAGGAAACAAAGTACTTCTAACTTGTGCTAGCATATTAATGTATTTTTTGTATCTTATTAATATTTTTTAATGAAAAATCAGTGATTTAGAGGATTTATAATAGAAAGGGTCCTGTGATGCAACCAGTACCTTCAGCTCCCTGGAACAGAACTGTAGCGTCTTTCCAGCAGTGCCATACATAGGCAGGGACTTGTTCTGAAGAAGATTGAGCTCCCTCTGCCACCATTGATATTCAGCTTAATTCAGCTTAATTCAGCCGTATTCTGAGGGATAGTTAATTCAGCAATATAGCATTTCTTGTAGCCCAAGACTGAGGCTTTTGAGAACTTCAGCATCATGTAGAACAGTTTCTGAATACATTCAAGGCGGAATGGAGAAAATAAGATATTCCTCTCTAATACGTAGACATTAGCAAGCAGGTATTTGTGAGCAAAGAATAAAGTGAAGAAAGAAAGGACGTGAAGAAAAATCAGAGAAAATGCAAAATCCAGGCAATTATCTTGCCTGGGTGAAGGCAAATTCACAAATGGTGTGTGATAGAGTATTGAGCCCCTAAAGCTCTGTGAAGTCCTGGAAGTCTGAAAGTACACAAGCTGAAGGCACAGGCTGACTGTACTCTCACCAGCCCTGCTGAAGCTGGAAGATATCTAGCTGAGCCTTTAAATGTTGACTATTCTGAATGGAGATATGAGAAACACTCTTTATCTAACACAGAATTTGGTCTGGTGTGCCAGCTTCAAAAGAACAGCTGCTGCAAGTGCATTTCCCAGGAGCTGATTAAACATCGGAAGGAAATTTCCAGAGTCAGAATTTACATTGTGAAGAAGTAACTTTAAAAATAAAACACAGCCTAAAGTTTAACAGAATGATTCTATGCCAGCTGCTCTTGGAAACTGTTGCCTAAATGTGGTAAATATTTCTTAATAATATGCTGTGCCATTGCATAAAAGAAGGAGAATTACATTTAGCAGGCAGAAAGACAAAATGAAGTAGTCTTTTTCTTTAACCAGCTTCACTGATACACAGGAGGGAAACAAGCACCAAAATTTGCTAATGAGTGAATGAAATGTTAGAAGTTTTTCTTTGGAGGTAACAAAACGAATGTTGTTCCATGCTTGCCTTAGGGGTAGGAGTAAGAGAGGTTGATGAGGGGAGATGGAATCCATAAAAAACATTCCACATCCCTCAGAGAAACCAAAGAAACCCAGAAATGGCAATAGGATTAGGTCTGCAGGGGAAGGCAGAGTTGGAGTATCCTGCTGTAGCCACTAAGGCTTCCCTCCTTTCAGGACTGAGACTGGTAGGACAAATTCCCACATGCAAGTCATCAAATCTTGCATACTTCTGTGTTTCCTTCAATCCACCTTCATTTACTTTATTCCACATAGATTTAAATGTGTGTATCTTACATGTCGAACAGCTGAAAGATGGTACAAGCCAAAGCAGCACGTAAATCGCAGCAATTCATTTTCTTTGTGTCAGGCGAGCCCAAGAAGTAAAGAGGAGACTAATTTAATTTAATGGGAAGTCTAATTTAATTTAATGGGGTCTAAGGTACACTGCTGTCATACAGACACAGTCTAATCATGCCCAATGTTTCTCCAGTTTGTGCTGGTGCAAGTGCTCTATGGGCACCTCTCTTCAGTATGACCTAGGCCGATAACCCTAAAAAGTAACAGAAAGGGACACTTTTCCTAAAAAAATGTATTTTTGACCTTTACCAAAAAAATCTGTTCCAGTGGTTTGCATTAGAAAATCTGTGGCAATATTCAGTAGAAAGAGGAGCTAGAAACCAGCCCCACTTTAACCTGAATGAGACCCTTTTCTAATAGATTAGTAGAGAGGTTTGCCTTTCTACCTCAGGATCAAAGCTGGTCAACTAATTTATAGAGTGACTCCAGGAAAGCAGATCTTCCTGTCTCACACAGAAAGGAAAAACATTTGAGGAAAAACCCCAACCAAAACCAACCACCCAACCAACCAACCAAAAAAACCAACAAAAACCAAAACCAAAACCAAAACCAAAAACAAGAAAAGAAAGATAAGACTTTTGTCAGGCTGTGCTTAAGGGCAGGTCATTTTCTGTGCTATGAGCATGTGGAGGGTTCAGTAACGGCAGAGAAGAGTCAGAGGTCCTGACAGCAGGGCCTGGCAGGGTTTGGTCTTGCATTCCCAGAAAGGAGGAGAGACTTTTCCAGGGACATTGTCCAGGCAGGGAAAACCGTGCCCACTTGATGGAAAGCAGTGTTTCCATTCGAGGCAGCTCCACTTTCCACCTGCCACGTACCCTCAGAGCACCAGGGCCCCGACCCCGTCATGATGAGCCCTTGGACAGGAGCCCTGCACTGCAGGCAGCTGGTGTGGGCCACCTGTGGGAGGTGGAAGTGCTGCAGCAGCTGCTCCTGAGGCAGGCAGCACATTTTAATTGTCCTGAGTCCATCAGCAAAGTCCTTTCCATGCTGTACAGGAAACAGACAAAAGTAAAGGGTTTGCAGGAAACAAAAGGAAAGGATCTGCAAAGCTCAGTCTGTGGTTTAGTGGGTTCATCCTTGTTTGTGCAGGTGAGACAATGCATGAGGTTTTATGTGCAGCTGGGAGAAGCCCTGTCTTATCATTTGGAAAGCCACCCTGGGGCATTTCCCAACGTTTCCTAAAATTTACACAGCAAATGAAGCCATTATGGAGATGTAAAGGGTCATAGTCATAGTACAAAGCACTCCTTCAGGAAAACTTTGGGAATTTTCCTGTGTATTTGTGGGAAGTATTTTAGGGCACATCTAAAGACCCTTATATATCAAGTCTGTTCCTTTGGTTTTATGACAAAATAGAGTCTACATCTGCACTTGAAGGGCACTAGGAATATTTACCACACAGGAGATGACCTTGGAACACAGATGATGAGGTTCAAATACTGCAGACCTTCCAAAGACTAATCAAGAGCTTTGCACTATATTTTTTCCAGCTTATTTTGGGTGGGAATAAAAAGTAACTTCATTAAAGTCAGTGAATTACAGCAATTACCAGTATGGGAGAAGAATGGACTCTCTGGATAGACTCCAAGGTTTCATCATACCAGTTCATAGTCTGTTTTCTCACTATGACCCCCTTTTTTGTTATTTTGTTGAGTCAGGCTGAAAGAGATTAAATCCCAGCTCCAATAACTGTTCAATAGTTTAAGATCTATAAAATATTTATGCACTCAGCAGCTTGCTTCTGCATAATAACTTTCAAAGATTGATAATGTTCCATCTCTGAGGCTTTTGACTGATGGCATTAACTTTTAACATGCACTTATTTACTGCCTCTGATGCTTTTTCTTCTCTTTGGCTGCCTCCAGCCCGGCAGAGCCCACACCATTGTTGTACTCCAAGGAGTGGTACAAAGCAGGATGAGGCATGGGTCAGGAGGGAGGCGCATCCCAAGGAAGCCTTTTCTGCCGCTGGCACTGTGGTCACTAACAAGCTGGAATCCTGGGGCTGGCCTAACCTGAGACACTGTGGATGTGGGGTGTGTTCCCAGAAGGATGGTGATCTACCTGCTACTGGAGACGGCCACCAGCTCCATCAGGGCTGGGAAAGGAAGCATGAGATTTTCCTTTCACCAGACAAGCCTCTGGCTCCCGCAGTTTCACAGCCCACCCGGGTCTCCTTTCACATTTGGGAACCAGTCAGCATCACATACCGGTAAAAAACGCGGCCAGGAAAAGAAGAGAACCCCTATTTTAAGGGAAACAAAGCAACAATGGGCTCAGCGAGTCGTTTGTGGTCTGCTTGGCAGGACCCAGATCACTTTTCTTCCCTGGCTCTGCACAGCGATAGAAGCAGTGCTGCAGCACTTAAGGCTTTGGCACCGTCATCTCAGTCGGGATTTGGAGTTATTCCAGGAGGCCCAAGAAACCTACATCCCAGGCCAAAAACTGGGAATGCACAGGGCTGTTCTGGATGATTTAAGGTAGATAGCAACAATTTGAAAATGCCTATTGCCTGGCTACTCCTTCAGCCTGTGAAAATGTTTGTTGAGGGTTCCAAGTTTTCAGCTGTTGCAACAATGCAGTTACTTCTCTTTAGGAGCCTGCTTTTTTCCCAGGAAAATTTCCACCTGCGAAAAGCTCAAAGGACAAAATCAGTAAATCCAAAGGAAAATCTGCAGAGGTCTTTGAACTGCCCAGTTAAGAAAGAGCATGAAAGCCCCTCACTTTTTTCTCATTTCTTCTGAGAAATACATTGTATTGGCTATTTCCCTATTTCATGTTGGGATAATAACAAGTTCAATAAAGGAAAAATATTTTTGACCCAGGAACAAAGCGTATAAAGCCCAGCTATGTCCTTGAACTCATACATTATCATCTGTCTTTTGCCATGGTGACCTCACAGCCATGACAGGATGTCTGGGTGAAGTTCAAGCAAGTTATTTAACCTCAGGTGGCTGCTAGCAAAACTGCTGTGCTTATGGTATTTGTCCATTCTGATGACACAGTCTTGGGTTGCTTATTCCCAGAAAATTATGAATCATCGTGGGTCACTTTATTCTCTGCAGATTCACATCTAGAACTGACTATTAGTTTTTTAACATTTGGGGTGTTAAAGCAGCATCCTTCTTGTGAGTTCCATGGGAAAGCAACCATACATATTTCCTCACATAAATTCCTCAAGAAGTAAGTAAATCCTGAACAAAATTTTCCCATAAAAATTTGGTGCTGCTGCTCTAATTTCAGAATAATTATCAGCGTTTGTAAGACTGCAGGAAAATATTCAGGATTAAGGGAGTTAATTGCTTTACATGTGAAACAGAAACTCTGAAAGCCGCTTGTAAGTTAGAGTCACAGTGTCTAGAATCCACTCCTTTTCTGCATGCATGGGGAAAGGAATACAAGTATGCCAAGATATTCACTGCATTATTCTGACACATTCTGCTGATGCTGATACTGAAAAACTCAGATCTGATATCTGTAACATAAATATGTTGGTCTTAGATAAAACTTTTAAGAAAATACATTATGGAGAAATGTGTTGGTATTCCCTGGACGAAAATGAAGGACATGCAAGGGCAATTTAAAACCACACCACGCCCATGCAATGTTGACGTTTGAAGATGGAAAGAGAGATGTAATGGAAGCAAGACAAGGTGCAAAGAGGAGACATAGGATGTGGTGGGAACCATGGCATAAAGGCTGGAATGCTGTCATGCTCCTGTGAGGGCCTTGATGTCTGGATCTTCCTGCTTACCCACAACATCCACCATGGCTCTTCTGCCTTCAGTCACTCATTCCAGGTAAATCCTGGATTGTCAGACCTCTGCAAACATTACACTGGAGGCTTTAACTATGAGATAAAACTGATCTTCAGATAGAAAATATGGCATTATACCAATGGAGTTGTCTGGAAGTGGAAGGGCAAAGTGTGATGCTTGGTAGCACTAACACTGCTGCTCTCAATATGCAGAAATCCACAAATTTGGTACTAGGAGGAGGAGATCCATGTTTCAGTCCAAATGGCTTTGGGGATATGTGTTATCTGTGTTTTCAGCCACAGAGTGACAGCTCCCTACAGAGACTGCCAGTGTCTTACTGCAAGCTCCATGTCCATCTTCTTCCACTGTAGTGCTCGTGGTCAGTACTCAGAGAGTCAGAAGCCTTTTCTGGCTGTTTTCCATCCAACATTTTATAGTTCTGGGCAATTTCTAAACTCTCAGTTATGGTAATTTATACTGTAATTTTCTTGACATTCACTATAAATGTGTGTGTACAAGTGAGAAATGGAAAGAGAACAGGGAATATTTCTTTTCTGGCAACACTGTTATGCCACTCCCCTTAAAAAGGGGAAAATACATAATGTTTATAAGTTCTGGCTGTTGGAAAAGTTCTATTTTATGTACCACATTAAAAAAAAATCTGGATTCATATTATTTCAATACTAACATTCTTGCTAAATTCAAAGGTGCAGACTCACGCCCTAAACAGGAAAATCTCTTGCAGGTTTTGTGGACAGATGAAAAGAAAAACAGTGTTCAGAATAACACTCTAATATGTATTGAAAAAAAATAGTCTTTAGAGAAGAATTGCTTCAATAATTTCAGGATTAGCATTTGGACAAGCTGCTGATGTTCAGAAAATCCCTCTTTAGAACAACGAGACTGTGTGTTGGTGGGGAATGTGCTCCACTCCTACAGGGACAAGGCAAACATATGTTCATCCAGAGCAATGACTGTACCACTTCAGAGAGCTTTGCTTCAAGAGACTCTCATGCCTCTCACTGAATTGGGCTTTTCAAATCCTACCAGACTCTTCTCTCAGCTTTAATTTCAGCCACAGCTTCTATAAGGATTTCATTAAATATTTGAAGATACAGCAAACTTCAGGAGACAGCTGTTTCCAGGAGATCTGCACAGTAGCAATGCTTCGCTTCAGAAAGTCTCCTGGAAGAATGGCAGTGGAGAGGAGCATCACCATCTCTGTATGTGACCCTCACAGTGAAGAGACCTGAAGCCAAGAGGAGATGTGCTTGTGCACAGGGGCTGATGACCTTGAACACCAACCAGACATTTCCTGCATTAACAGGGACAGGTAACTGCAACTAGAGAGCATAGCTCTGGTTTAAATAATCTGTGGAAGTAGGTAGAGGAGCTGAGTTCAGTTCTTACAACACAGATGAGACACCGGTGGATGTGAAAGGCTATGGGGCTCAGTGGTGTATTACAGTGCCATCCAAAAAAAAGCTGTTTTAGTTGATTCAAATTAGGCAATGCTTTAAAATAAGATTATCTGGGCCAGGAACAGGGTGTAGAAGGAGTTAAATCCAGCCTGCTTGCAGCCTAGAGAGAGCATGGAAGGGTTAGGTCTCAACTTCTGAGGAAGATACCTACACCAAGGCAAAAGGAAAGAGTGGAGGTGCCATTAGAGCTGGCTCAGAGCTTCATGTCACAGTCTTTGCCTAGGCATGGCCCGGAAGTGGGAGACTTTTCCAGAGGCTCAGCACCCACCTGTGTAGTGCTTGAGAACCAGGTGGTCATGTTTCTCTTTGACACCTGGTTTTGCCAGGTTTTTAGTGGTGAGAGGACCTTACAGGAATGAGAAATCTGATTTCAGATGCTGTCATTGCCTGAAGGGATTCTGACCCTCATCTCCTGTTTTGAAGTGTTCCTAGTTGACAAACTTAGTGAGACAGGGAGTATCAGGGAGGCTGTGGAGTAAAGGAGCATTGCAGTGGCCAAACTCCTCTATGGATTTACCCCTCACTCACAAGACATCAGACCCTTGATTTGTGGAAGGCTGTTGAAAATATTTTTCTCTCAAACCTACAAGAAGTTATCAGAATTATTCTATTAACTGTATGGATTTGAACAACATGGGAATCTGGCCTCATGGCAGTGAAAGACTGTTCCCTGCAGGATACATTCTGGAACTAATGAAATTTTCCTGCATGTTTGAATGAGATGCTATTAATACGTATCAAATGTTCACTTAGAAATAATTGTATCTACTTCATTACTAATGACGGTAATGTTGCCATTTAGAAATTTTATTAAAAATTTGCAGCTGAGAGGGTAATCCCAGTTTAAATACTGCATTCCTACTTAACAGATCTCAGATCAGAGACAGCCTCTTTAATGGTTCTTGAGAGAGTGGAGAAAGTTGGATGCTCACAAATCATTCAAAACCATTTGAAAAGCCATGCAAGCTGCTTTAATGATTGATCCATTCAGCAATTAGAAGAGCTAGAGTAAAGGTGAAAATCTTTTTGTAGTCCTCTGCACTGCCTTTGCTGCTCCACAGGGCTCCATCTGAGTTACAGGACCAAGGGCTCTTCCTACCTCTCACATTTAGCTACAGAGAATGTTGAAAGTCTAAACCCATTCAGGGGTGAGGGCTGGATTCATTCTTTGTGTGCTGAGGTTTCCAAAGAACAGAAAAGCTAAGAAAAAAAACTGGATTCCAGTGCTCTGCATGACAGATCATGAGCGCACCAAGGAGCAGACCTGCCTCATCCAGAGGTAGCTGGCCAAGCCTCCAGCTGCTGAGCTCTTCAGGTGTGGGTCCAACCCTAGAAGTGAGAGACCAGACTTTCAGTCTGCTAACTGTCATACTTCTACAGAGCTACAAGGTCGAGTGTGCTTTGCAGATGTCATAAGAAGTAAAACACCTCAAACCCAGAATACCCTTTGGAAATTAAGATTCCATCCCTTATCTGGTTCTTTTCTGATAGTTTTGCTGCTGGGATCATTGGCCAGAGCAGTGGGAAGGTGCTGCCCAGTGTCTGCATGGCCCTTCCCACCTAAGGTTACCAGTCCCATTTTGTGACCCTGCACTCTTCAGATGGCATCTACACTCCTGCCAATAATAGCCTTCCTCTATCTGATAGAGCCTCACAAGGTGCTCTGAAATTTTAACTAACATCTCACATGCCTATTAATCTCTTGACAAATCAAATAAATTAATGGTGAAATGAAATCTTGTGCCATAAGTGGATGGGGCTTGTAAGGCTTAACTCAGCAAAAATACATTGAGATGTCACTCAGGCAGGCACTGCCAGGATAATAGGGGACTTTCTAATAGGATTTTTCTCCCTCTTCAGAGTTTTCTCCAACACTGGAGTAAGCATTTTATTGGTCTTGCTGACTCACACTTTAATTAGGAAAGAGCAATGTTTTCTGTTCTCTGAATAATATGCTTAAATAAAATGTTACAAGTACTCAAATGTATTAAAATATTTAAGAAAATATTCCATAATTTAATGTCATATATATTTCTTGGCAGCAGTGAACTCCAAGAGCCTGAAGCTGTAATTGAACAATAAATTTAAACCATGATTTCAGCCCATGTATTATAGATGTGTTTGGGATCTTTACCAAGCTCCTTGCTGATACCGTTTCATCAGAATTCCTGTTTTTCAGACAAACTCTTTCTGTGCATTTTTTTTAGACAAGTCCTTATATTGCAGCAGTAGTAACTCCAAAGCCATATTTGACTGTAATTTTGAGGTCTTAACATGTGGAAATTGGATAGACCTATGACGTTCTTTCCTTCAAAGCTGAAAAATAGCCACTAAATTTATTTCTCTGATCTGAGAGATTTTTTTAGGGTAGGTTATTTTCTGGCTTTTTATAAATACCTTAATAGCTTATTCACACAGAGGACTGGCCATCTGCACACCTTGCTAGAACGTGATATTTAGAATATTTACTATTTCAAATCTTCAGAGATCTTTATCCATTGCTTGTAGAGTCAGTTTTAATAATTACAGACACTCTGTAAAGATTATTGAAAATACCATTCAGTAGTTATTCACCAAGCTAAAAGAAGGCTCCCTTTCCTCTATAGTGTAAGAACACCCGAATTCTGGGTCTGTACTGGTTCTAAAGCCAAGTTAATCCAAACTGCCTCCATTCAGTTTATGCAAAGTACGTCTAGCTCAGGGAAATGCATTTGTGAATTTGCAAGCATGTATGCTTAGATCTGAATTCAAGCGCTTGCGTCTGTGGTGGCAGAGCAATATGGCAAGGGAACAAATTTAGAGTTGGCTTCTGCTTTATTTTTTTGGCTAATGTTTCTCCTTGAGGCTTCACAGGGCCTCAAGAGAAACTGCTCTGCAAAAAGTCATCTGTGCCCATGCCCTCCCTGGCATATGAAAACTGATCAGAAAAAGGTCCCAAGCAGTGGAGGTTGCCATTGTCCTTTTTCCCATTAGGAATAAAAAATAGCTCCTGCTATTTCTTACTGAGGGATTTGGGAGCTCTCTCCTCCAAAACCAGTCCCTTGAGGTTGACCATCTGTTGTTTCTGAACCTGCTCCAAACCCCCTGTTCCTGATCAGGACCGTCGAGAAACTTGTGGTAAGACAGACTTGGACACCCTCGAGTCTCCTGTGCCCCGAGGCTGCCTGGTGCTCAGACAGAGAACATGACAGGCCACCCTTCCTCGGGGGTCAGGAGCCAGTGGCCAGCACAGGGAGCTCCAGTGGCTGTTCCACACCTACCTCTGTGTGAGGCTGTCATTCACAAGAGGATTTTATGAAGATGATGCGGATGGGGCACCCATTCACCCTGGAGCAGAGTGTAAAATGTCATCTCCTCTTGTTTTGTCCATACAAATTTGTTCCTTAATTTAAAGATGTTTTGGAGGCTGCTTATCACTCCAATCAATGAGAGATAACACTTTTGTTATGCTGGCATGACTGACCAAATTCCATAGCTGGAAGCTAGGACTGGTTCTGTGTGAAGATCTTTTGTTCCCAAGAGCATGAGCTCATTTTTGGTACTGTAGGATTTCATCCCTTCCCTTTACTCTCGCCTCGAGGGCCATATAATTCTTCTTTTGTATGGTATTCTGCTATTCCTCCGTATTCATGATGTTCCTTAACATTAGGTCACCAGCTAATTCATCTGCACAGTTCTAATGGCTTTGACAAGGACATTATCAAAATATTAAGACTTTGGAGTCTCTCCTGGTAACCTCCTTCCAACCCCGTATTTCTAGCAGGATTACTCACTGTCTCCTTTTCCTCCACACTCCAATCTCTAAGCCAGCTTCTTACTCAACTTTCACTTTCCCAGCTGACCCCAGCTTTTCCAGTTTAAAGAAAGGATTTGAATATGACCTATAGTATAATATCCTACTAAAGTCCAGAGACTTTGTATGGAATATTTTCTTTATTTGATAAATTTAACGTTTTATCTAAGGCAATCTGGCAGAAGCTACCTTAAAATCTCTCCTGTTGCGTTTTATCACTTTTTAAATTACAATTTTCTTCAAAATCTGTTTTAAACCATGAATACTGCTGAGACAGACTAATGAGTCTAGAATTAATCTGAGTACTTTATTTTCCTTCTGAAGCACCCGTCTTGCCATTTTTTGTGCCAGTATTTTTCAGAACACACAGATGAGATCACACAGTTTCTCTGAACCAAGTGCATTCAACTCTTTGAGTTTTGTTTCCACCGTGATTTCCAGCTCTTTTTACCATCATCCTTCTTTTCCTCTCATGATTAAACTTATCACCCCTGTGGGAAACTGAGGCAAAGTCTGGATCCATAGTATCTGTCTTCTATTTTGTTATGTTTTACACTGCCGAAGAGCTCTTGCTCTTTTGCGTCAAGCTTTGCGAGATCAATCTCAGTTTTCCTTTGGCAGTGCTAAGAATACCTCTGCTCCTCTCTTTTTTTTCATATTGGTCCTCTTTCCAATTTTTGTACAGATTTATTCTCTTTCTCACGTCCCTCTGTCTAGCCTAGTCTGGAGTAGAAATCTGTCTTCTTGCATTTTATCCTGTCTGGGATATAAATTTCTGATCCAGCTTTTGACACATTAGTCCTGAATGTATTTTCTTCACCTGCATGTTCAGGACACAGCCCTAAACCCCAGCTCACTGGACTTCTGGAGGACATGGGATACAGCTGTAGCAGATGGTGGTGTGTGGTTCAGCTCTGCTGAGTACCCAAATTTCTCTGCTGAGGTTTCAAGCTGCAGCTGGAGGACTGTGGGCTATGGCTGGAGAAGGAGGCAATTGCTGCAGGTGGCTGCTTGAGGAAACAGCCCAGCCCCTGATCCTGTCATGTTCCCAGGTGCACACACACTATCCCAGTTAGTCCTCTGCTTTGAAATTATGGTAGAAGCTCTGGCCAAAGGCTTTCTCAGCCATTGCTCTGTGTTTGCACATGACAGAAAGGAGAACTGGGAAAAAGGTTCACCTTTCAATGGGATGGGCATGAGACACAAAGTACTCATGAAACAGGTTTTTAACCTACACTGTCTGTAAGAGCTATTGAAGATGATCATCTCAAGCTTCCTGACAGGGAAAACAGCAGGAGTTCATGCTGAAGCAACACTCCAGAGACTGCAGGCTAAAGCTCATAGGTGGCCAACGTGCTACCAGTGTAGCACAGGATGAAGAGGAAAATAATGGACTGGTGCCATTCGTAATGATGTAAAAATAATCTTAGACTTTCTTACTGCTACTCTGAATGTCCCAAGGTCCATGGCAGGGGCAGAACACTGGAGGGATTATAAATACATTCTCGAGTAATCATTGCTCCTGTTTTGGGATAGGGAGTGGAAGCGGTAAAGAAGCAGTTTTTAGCACTAAATAACTCCCCTACCGAAGGGAGTCCATGGGAACACTGAAGAAACGTTTCCCCCAGCAAAACAGCATGAATTATCCCAGTAGAGTGGTGAATCCTATCCTTTCCTGGATTCCTGTTCCAGCGTTTGAGTCATGCCACAGCTGAGGGCTGGGATGACTAGAGCTCAGGAGTTTTGATCTGCCTGGGTGGCAAAGGAGGCAGGAGGTGGCTGAGCCGTCGCAATGGCACCGGGCTGGAACCCGCTGGCACTGGGCACCCTGCAGCCATTCTGTCAGGGCAGCCCTGGTCACCTCAGAAATAAAAGCAGTTTGCCATTGAAGGAGCGACAACTGAGCACTCAGGAGCTTCTGAAGAACAGCTGGCTGTGTCAGGGTGCAAGCACAGCTTTGTGTGTGCTCGCAGGTGTCGTGGTGTACAGGGAGGACTGATCTGGGAACTCCGCTCCTATGCTGCTGGTCCCAGCTTGTGTGCCCTGGTCCTGCACACCCACAGAAGGGCTACCCCTGTGTGCGCTCACGGAAAATGCATGTGCTAGAAGCAGGGGAGGCTATGCCCAGGCCCCCAGCATGAGGCTTAGAGACTCTCAGACAAAAAAGACTTCAGAAAGACTTTTTTTTTTCCCATGCAGTAGTCACTGCAGTGTCTAAACGTGGAGAAACATCTCTTCTGTAGAGAAACACACTTTGTTCCAACGTCAGGTTCTTTGGAAACATTTGTGTAATCAGCAAAACTACAAGTATTTAAATCTGTAACCCACTGTACACTACAGAGACTTCTTGGAAATCATGAAAGCTGAAGTCCCACCTGATGTGAGCTGTCACTGTGGCCAGCAGGGCCATCCTGACCTATAGAGGTGAGTGGCTGACTCTAAAGTCTTTAAAAGATGATAGTGTCCGTGTCTGGGAGTTGTGCAGCACTAAGAACTTATTTCTTATGATTTTTAAGGCATCTTTCTACAGAAACAGTATTTCAAAAAGGAACAAAGGAGTTTAGCATTGTATACTTAAGAAAGAAAATCTTACACTGAGCCCTTAAAATATTTCTGTATCTTCTGTGATCCTTGAACTTGAACTAAAAGATAATGCATTTGAAAAAATTTGGATGCATATTTACTAGTAGGGCAATTTCCAGACCATTGCTGCTCTGATGGAAAGTGGACTTCTTTATTAAGCCATCTGTGGTTTTATTTCAGCAAATGAAACATCATTGGTGTTTTGATCACTGGATGATTTTTGTAACACAGTGGAAAGTCTGAGACTTAAAAAAAAAACATTACAAAGATGAACAAATTATAAAATTCTTGGGAAAAAAAAAGAACTTCACATAAGAAAGAAAATATAAACCCCAAAGCAGTATCTTATATAAAATAGCAGCAAGAAATTCTATGATAGTTTCCCTGGGAGGGAAAAATAAAAAAAAAAAAAATCTAGTTGTATAAAACTGTTCTGTTGTTTATTAGGTTATTATTTCTCTGTCTAGTGCAATACCAGACCATGTTTGATAACTAACACAAACTGAAGATGAGAGAGTTTAAATTTCTGAAATAAAAACTAAACAAAATTCCTTAGTTATTCAGAGCTATTGAACTAGAACACCACAGTACAGAATGTTACATTCTATCACAATTTATCTACCTTTTAGGCAAATTTATTGTTCTGGTTATAAAAAACCCCCAACAGTCCTCTACTTGTCATATTTGATAGTACACTGCATTCTTTAATGCCATGTGCGTCGCTGTGAGTGCCTGTAATTTGCCATCATCCCTGAAGATGTTCTTGAAAATGAGATGTTTCATCTCAGTGGTCATACCCTGCTGACATTTTTAAAATAAATAAATTATCAGTTCTGTAGTACTGTTGTCAAGGCTTAAGAGGAATTTACATAGAATGCTGTGCTTCTGTGAGAATCGCGAAATCTTAATCTTCCAGTAAGCGACAAAGCTATTACTAACATATCTCTAGGTAATGTTGTTTGGTGTTGATACTCAGTGGAAAATACTTTTCATTAAAGTATGAAAGCAGTCCAAATATGCTTTACTCTCAGACATAATATTAGCTCTGTTATTTCTTGGAATGATTGCAATATAGAAATTAATCTAGTCTTACTCAAATGACTTTTGTGTCCCTGTACAAACTCTGGACTCCTTTATGAGTAGCAAGATGAATGGAGACAGGAGGAAAAAACCTTGGGAGGCAAAGCCAACAAAAATGTCTATTAAAGCCAGAGGTTTCAAAGCAATGAGATGATTCTCAGTGATGTGCAATGCAGCTCCTCAGCCCTCTGTGCACATCTCATCTGATCCCGTGTTGGTGAATCCTCATTTCAGCTTCATCACAGGAGTGAGCTCTGAGAGTGTAAAGATGAAGCTGAAGTTGGCCCTGGGACATGGCAGGGTGGTTCCCACTGTGAGAAGTGCAGGCACCCTGTTTGTCAGAGTATGAGCACACAGGCTGAGACTGGGTCCCTGCAGCTCCCTCTGCCAGATGGCCAAGCAGAAAGACTGAACAGGTAGTTGGAGCCATCCAGGTATCTTCCAGAAAATTAAAATCCCCCCTCCATGCATCCACAAGAAGAAATGTAAACAGTCTAATATAAAAAATACAGTAAATATGAAATGATTGTAAATATGAAACATTTTCAGCAAAAGTAGCTGTAGAAATAATAATAATTTTTAAAAATTGAAAAAAAAAAGTGTTTTTTTCCGAGTGTTTTGTCAACAGTCTGCCTTCAAGGGATTCAGTGAATTTATGAGGAAATAAACAGGATTTTTTATTAGTATATGGATAGGGAAAGGATAAATTACATATGCCCCTAAAGTTTGGTAAACCTTTTCCCTAGCTGATCAGAGCTAAAACTGAGAATAAATGACAGTAAATGATTAATTTTCACCTGGGAAAAATTTAACAGTTTTGTTAAATCAAAATACTATTCTAGAAAAACAGGTGATTAAAAGTGTAACAACACTTCTGCAGTTGATGGAGTTGATTGGAGAGATGTCAAAAAAGTAAAGGCAGGCAGGGTGCTAACAGGATTGCAAGGAGCTAGAAACATCTTAAGACATTTCATGGGCAACCCTACAGAGGAAGAAAGTTGTTTCCAATAACCAGAAGGCTGAGCAGTGTTAACAATGGACTTATTGCTGGCCTCTCAACACACCATAACCAGTCAGAAAATAAAACCATGAGTGAGGGAGAAGCTGGTGAAATCCTTGGAGGAAGAGTAAATTTACACGGAAATGTGGTTTTGAAACTCCTGAAACTATTTGTGAGCTCAGCTCGAGGCACTCAAATAGTTTCACTTCATTTCTGTCTCTCTTTTTTTTTTTTTTTTTTTTTTTTTTTTTTTTTTTTTTTTTCTTTTTTTTTTTGGCAAGAAGGAAGGGAGAAGGAAGCAAAGAAGGAGCCAGAAGGGGAGGTGTCATTTTTTCCTCCTTCATCTTCTACTCACCCTGTCCTTTGTCTGGGCCATGGAAGACCCAACTGTAAACCCTTTTCCCTTCTCAAAGGACCAGACCTTGAAGAAATGTCCAGAGAGGTGGCCATAAAGAACTCAAGGGGACTTCAGCGTTCATGCATGGAAGCACCAACAGCTGAGGCCTCAGAGAGGTGTGTGGCCAGAGGGATGGTGGTCCCTCCTCACGCTGGCTCTGTAATAAATGCGTCCTCTGTGCCGTTTTCTCCAGCCAGCTGGGACACTGTGGTGCAGCTGGGCACCTTTCTAGGCAGCAGGAGCTCAAGCCTGGTGAGGGTCAGGGCTGCCACCAAGGACCTTGGCACTGCCCAACTGTGGTGCTCCTGGCAGCTTGATAAAAAGTTGCCTTGGGTTGTGCGGGATTAAGTGAGGGAGGAGGAAGAGGATCCATTTCTGCAGGGAAGGAAAAATAAGGAGCTTTGTGTCTGAGGGTTAATTTACCTCCCAACCTGTCAAAGGTGCAGTTTCATATATGGACTGATTTTCATCTTAGTCTTTGGGAAGAAGATCGCTATCCTCAGATGCGAAGCAATACCTTTCCCAAACTAACCGAGAAGAAAAATTAAATATTTGACGATTTTTTTTCCTTTTTCCTTGTTTGTCCTCCACTGTTCTGTGTGAACAATTTCAGCTTTCCCTTTTAAATCTCACAGCCTACAGCATGCAGTAATAGCTCATTCATTATTCAAGTAAATGTTTCTGTAACTGGGTTAATAATAGTCCTCATAGCTAAGTACAGTAGTCTAGCTAGTAGAGTTAAAGTTCCCACAGCGCTTTTGTTTTCCTCAGTTTGTGGTAATATTCCCAATAAAGCCATTAATGGAAACAACTGTGTCACAGCAGCTTATGTGTAACACCCAGTGAATTATTATAACAAGATTTGTTAAAACTGTGGAGGAGGTTTGTACTAAGACAGTTATCGGAAAACAATCTTTAAAAAAATGTTGAAAGCTCTCATTTCAAGGTATGCTGCTTTCTCCACTGCAGTCAATTCCAAGAGCTGCAGAGGTTACTGTTATATCTGAAGATAGTTTGTGAATAAAAGCTTAGACAACTTTCCCTCACATACAGCAGAAACTGAGGCACCAACACAGGCAGAAGTGCTCAATATGGAGCCCACATTTAAATATTGAGCTAAGGATAATTTTTGAATCAAATACTTCAGTATGTAGAAAATTGAAAAAATAATTAGACTAATAAAGCACAAGAATCTTTATAATTTGGTAAGAACATACTAGCATGACACACATAGAAGTAAATGATGGTTCTCCTAAACTCATAGAATTCTCTGAGTTAAAAAAAAAATAGTACATTAAAGCAAGATGATGGATATAATTTATTTAGAGTGTTGAAAAGCTTCCGATAGGATTCTGCCTGTGAGAATATGAAAGAAGTCTGGTAACAAGAAAGTGTGGTAAAATCTTGTCCTGGATTAACAACTGCTGAAGAGACAAGCTGGCAGTGGAAATAAGTGTCTGAAGCCTGAGGCTGAAAAATATTAAGAGTGAAGCGCCCTAAGGAAGTCTATAAGGACTTTTTTTTTATCTATCCATGTGCAGGTGACTATGTTGTACATACATTACACTGGTTTCCTTCAGTTTCTATGAGGATCTGTTTACAACAGACAGCAGATAAATATGGACTTTGAGATAAGGAATGTATCCATTAAGTTTTTTATAGATTTTGTACGTCTTAAGACAGATGTCTTAAGGCTATGATCATAGTTTCAGTGGATTTGCTAAGTACTGCATTTCCTAATAACACTAAGAATTTGATGAACAATGAAATGTCAAAATATACAGCTGATAAAAGCTTGATCAAAAAGGAAAAGCTGCAAAGGATTGTTTGAAACACCAGACAACTCTAATACCAGCAGTGGTTGTCCTAACATGATGGCAGATGAACTTGAACTAAAAGGTAATGCATTTGAAAGAAATAATTTAAACTACTCTGACACACTGATGGCTTCTGAATTAACTGTAATCTCTGGAGAAAAGACCTGAGCATTATTGTGAACAGCTCAGTGAAGATACTAAGCAGCAGAAGCAAAAAAAACCTGTGCCTGAGATGCTGCTGTGAGGGGATGCATTAAGAAGAGAATAAGAATGTACCAACCCTGGTGTGCAGATGTGGCTGCAGGTGTAGCCACATGTGCACTCAGAGGGGTGGCTCATCAGCCTCATTACTGTATGCAGCTTCAGATGCCACATGTTCAATGTGAACCTACTAAAAGAACCTGTGAATAATTCATGGTTCCCAAGTGAGAAGAAGAGCTGAGGATGATGAAGCTGGTCACGTGTGTCTCGGAGCCAGCCAGTCCTTCTGGCAATGTACCAAAAGTTGACAGAAAGGGAAGGTTTGGGTTGGCATAAAGGGTGTCTGAGCACACAGACATCTCATCAGCCTTGGGCCTTCTGCTTCTTTTCAGGATATTTCCAAGTACTTCCACCAAAATTTGCCCCTCTGTCATTTCCAAAAGGGATCATGGCCCGTCTTGTCTCTCATATCACTAATTATTGTCATACTTATGGCCTGGGTGCATAAACCCATATGGAAAACTGAAACAGTGCTAGTCAGGATTCACAAAGGCACCAAGAAAGGGAGGGCTGGGAGATGAAACTGCAGGAGAACACTGAAAGTGTGCAATAAGGAGTGGAGAGGAGACAAGAGATAGTAGAATCCCATGGGACTCTCATCCAGACTGGATCAACCCCTCAGACAACCTCTCTTCAGCAAACTTTTGTCTGTCTCCAGGTCTGTGCTGCACCAACATCCCTGACACATTGCTCCACACCTAGTTCTCATTTAAGATAAAGAGAGGAAGCCTGTAACTCTGGTTCAGTTGCAGTTTCTCTGGCTTTGACACAAGATAACCCCTGCAAAATGCAAACTGAAGCATGGTTATCTTTGCTACCAGAAGGCAAAACACTTCATTAGGTTTTTAAATGAAAGCTTAGTTTCTGAAGAATGCAGTCAAATCTGCAGGAAGGACCTAATTCTTCCCACATTTTCATGAGCATAGGGGATCAACATCTTTGCCAGTCAGATGCTCTTGTTCTGCCTGTCCCAGAAAACAAGGAAAAGGGGAAGCTTGTATTTACAAGATGACATTTTTAAAGCTGACAAAGAGAACCATGAATAAGTAGGGTAGAGTAAACCAGTAGAATTCACTGAAGAAAGTTTTTAATGTATTTTGCAGGATTAGAAAAGCACCAGCTTTTTATAAAAGTAATATTTGCACTGCAGTAGTTACAGTGGCTGTAAAAGATGTTAAGACCCAAAACGTTTTCCCTGGCCTGGCACAAAGGATTGAAGCCAGAGGGGCAGTAGCGGGTATTCTCTGCTCCATGACCCTCCTCATTTGTCATGAACCTCGTCCCAGAGTTTGCTGAGTCCTTTCTCTCTGGCGGTAATACTGTGTGAAAATCAAAGTTTTCAATGAAAGAAGGAAGTGGGTTTTTTCATACTGTACAAACAAAACCGAAAATCTGACTCCCAAAGTTTTAAGAAACCAAAAAGAACCCAATAAAAAAGCCAACAAAATTTGCTTTTTTTTTTTTTTTTTTTTTGATAGGTCATGATGTGTGAGTGGCTAATGTCAGCAATACTGAGAACAGCTTCTGGAGCTGATGGCACCTGCATGGAGTGTTCCAATAGGCATGAGGAGGTGCAAGTAGCCACTGACACCAAGGAGAGACTGAGGAAACAGAAGGAAGGGCTAGGAAGGAGGAAGCAGCTTTACATTTTCCTCTTCTAAAGTACACTGAAGAAGGCAGTGAAAAGCCTCTTAAAGAAGCTCAAATAACCCTGGAAATGATGAGGGAGTCTGGATTTCAAAGAACTGCTGAAAATGAGGATCAACAGCACCAAGGAGGACAGCTCAGTCCTACAGTAGATCAGGCAAAGACTTCACCACACTGGATTATTTCATGTTTTGCCTGTGTGTTCACTTGGAGGGTATGGAGTCCTGATCTAGTGGGACAGCTAAAATATCCAAACAGCAATAAGAAAGTAGTCATTGGTCAAGTAATCATAACAAAAAACATTATTTTGTAAAAGTTAAGAGCTCTTCTCTTCCAGAATTGCCACACAGGAACTAGCAATACGTGTTTTCTCCTTACTGATGAAAGTGACAAGAGATTGCTGGAGACAGTGGGCTGGATTAGGGAGACCCACAATCCCATGGATCATCAACAAGGATATCTGATACCTCTGAAACCTGAAGCATCATAACTCAGGAGCTGGATGTGTCCTGTCCTATTAAAGCAAGTGAGACCAAAGGGGGAAAAAGCTTTCTCCTTTAAGTTCTTCAGGAAAAAAAGTTAATGAGGAATTGACATAGGACCCCAGTTTGAAGCATAACTCAAATAAAACCCTGTAACTGAAGCTGAGTTAATGGGAAATGTCATGCTGGCTTTCATAATACAAACCATGCACCTGTCTCTATAGTGCCATACCCCACCAGAAGATCCAGTGGTGGAGTCTGATAATGAGCCAACACCTCACAGTCACATTGCTGCTGGATGTACTGCACAAGGTGCCAGCATCCTGCCAGCTTATTCCTTGAATAGGCATGGCTGATCTTTCCAGGAGCTGTAAGACATCTAGGAGAGTCGCCAACAGGAAGCAAAACCAATGCTGCCAGTAGTAGGATGGGACAGTGCCAAATTAGTACAGAATTTCCTGTATGTGCCAAATAGCTTTCTAATTACATTGTGATCAGCAAGACAAAACTGTGTCTCTTTAAAAACATATGTCTTATTCACAGTGGGTCTTCAACGCAGAAAGGGAATTTAGATGCAAAATGGCAGATAGGAAAGGCTTATTTTTTTTCAGGTGTTTCTGTGCTTCCAGGACCCCAGTCCATAGGACTGATGCCTTTGCTCCAAAGAAATCAAAGAGGACAAAGAGGAAGTGGGATCTGGCAGATTAGAAAGTGGTGGGGCTATTTAATGTATGGGCACACATTGAAAGGTGAGTCTGGCAGGTACCTTCCCACTAAACATCAAACAAAACTCGTTAGGGTTCTGTTTGTCTGCTTTTGGTTGAATAGCATATGTTCCAAACATAGCACTGGACCACCAGGCCCAGTTCCTTTGGTGTCTTTGATTTCAGTATAATTTTCATATGAATGTAGGACATATTTCTAAGAGCTGGGTTGCAGAAGCCTGAACTTGATAAGCTGGTCCAAATTAAAGGATGCATCTGATTCTCATTAAAAAGAGGATGCAATGGCTTTTGGAATAGATAGTGGATAGGACTACATTGGGGGGATTTTACAAAGAATGAAAAGTGAATCATGTTGCTATAGAAATAAATATTTAAATATGTGGTAAGTAAAATTTCATCTGGATCCTCTGTACTCATTCAGACTTTCTTTGAGCTCCTCTAATGAGTAATGAGGCCACCACACAGCAGAGTGATGAGCAGGCTGACACGTACATGGGCTTAAACCTGTGCCTCTTCCCCAGGCCATTACCCTTGGGGGCCAAGTACATTTTGTATCCAGAAAAAAGAAAAAAAAAAAAAGCTAAAAATAGGAGAACGTGAATATATTGACTGCTCTGTGGATTTGATGGGTGATTATATTGCTTTTTAATGCACAGTAAACTGTGGTGTAGATCTGTGCTACAGCAGCTACACTAGCTCCCTTTTCAGACTCCCAAAGGTCACACTACAAAAGAACAGTTTTCTCCACTTCCAGTGCCTTTAATGTGTAGGTTTTATGTGTAGCTGCTCTGGCCCTGCACACTTCCATGGGTGTTGGGCCATGTCCAACAGCTGGGTTACAGCACAGGGGCAGCCCCTGAGATGATCATGCAGGTTCTCTCTGTGGATATGAGCACTTTGAGAATCAGCAGTACCGAACCAGGCTGGAGCTTCAGTCTTTTCCCTCTTCTCCACATATCCTTGGTTGAAGTGGCCTGATCCCTGTTAGCATGTGAAATAACTACACGGCTGGCTTGAAACAGTAACAAGTGCAGGCAGAAATAAAGCTAATAAATGTATTCAGTATGGCATTTTCTATTTCTGGGTAAACAATGTTTGTGCAGGACTGCTTGGATCACTTACCATACCCAAAAGAACAATTTTGCAGTTACCAGTGTGCACATTATTCTGTGAGGCTTGTATGCAGATCCAGCACCTTGCAGCAGGTCCATGCATACAAAGTAACAGACATTTTGGGTGGCTTTTTTCTTTCCTTTTTTTGTGTATGTGTGTTTTTTTCTTCTTTTTCTTTCTTCTTTTTTCTTTTTTTTTTTTTTTTTTTTTTTTTTTTTTTTTTTTTTTTTTCTTTTTTTTTTTTCTTTTTCTTTTTGTGGGTTCTGGCAAATTTTGTCACTGTCAGTTGGCATGACCCTACCTGCAATAGAAATTTCTGGATCTTGCATAACTGGAGAAGGCTAATTCAGCAGGCTGCCACTCCCCAGGCCTGACGTGTAGTGCTCTGACAACCTGATTTCTTTGAGATTTCAGGCATTCCAATATTGTGGGCCATTAATTGTAGAAATCTCCTGGCTTCTGTTTGAGGAATAAAAACAATTTACTTCAACAGGAGGTAGTCCCTTATGAGATACATCCAGCTGGCCACAGCGGGGATCAGCCTCGTCGTCTTTACGAGCAGGATACGTTCACATGCCAAAGTCAGCAGAAACAAAATAGATGACACATCCACACTCTGAAGGTTTGTATTCCCAATAAACCCAAGCAGAAATAAGACAGGATGAGGAGCCAGTTCCAAATCAAGCATTTAATTCAAACATTTACATGCCTGAGATCAAACTCTTGGATTATGGATTAAATCCCTAAAATGTTTAGGAAGGCAGGAGCTGCCTGTGAATTGTCTCTTAGATATGTCTGGGGACGTTTTGTGACATCTGTTGTACAAGCTTGGGTTTGTAAAACCCACATGAAAAACAGTGGGTTTAGACCAAATTGCTGATGTCTGAAATTTTCACTCTGCTTGATACGAGACATTGCCAAATCTCCAGCAGTATCTGTGTCTGAGACTCTTTTACCTCTCATCCCACACACCTTGAGCTGATTTTTACTTGGACAACTTCTTGCTCTTTATACTTTGGGAACCATATATCAAGGAGAAATCTGCTCAGGAGAAGAGGACAGGGATTCTGTCTGTTCTCTGATCCTTAATGCAGTTTTCATCTTGAGGTGATTTAAGTCCCTCTGTTCAAAAAATCTGACATCAGTCATGCACTCTCAGCCAAGTGAGGTTACTCAGGATTTAAAGCGTTCTGTTGTATGATCACTGAATTTGGAGTACTTTTGTGAGGATGATGTTTGCTGTTGTGATTTGGGGACACTTCTGTCTCACCCTTTTTCATTGAATTTCATGTCCCTGCATCCCTGCACAGAAAGCAGTAGAGCAAAGAAGCTCAACAGCGCTTTTCACCAGGCCCTGCCACCTTCTCTATTTTCTCTTGGGTATTTTTGAGCAGCAATGTGCTCCTCACAGGTCATTTCAGAACTTCTACTGGAGTCTTGTAGCCTTGTGGAATGAAACCTGAAGTCCTGACCAAAGGAAGCCCCATAAGGCTCATGCCTACCTGCATGGCTGAGTGTTGGGCACATCCCAACCTTTCCTCTGGCCCCACACAGATCTAGAGTGATAGCTCTGAGGGTACTGCATAGTGCTGGGAGAGAGAGTCCTTTCAGTGGCACCTGGAGGACCCAAAGGTGACTCCAGATCACTGTTAGGGGCACTTTCTCCTGTTTTGAACTAACTGGAATGGACTTCCTCTCCTATCACACTGTTGCATTTGAGGAAAAGCCAGTGTCAGCAGCTGTCCGTCGCTGAGAGAAAGAAACAGCCAGAACTGGCCCTAAAATGGACCTCTGTGCAAATCTGGCATTTCAGCTCTGAATTCAGTGGGGAACAATTGAGAGCTTCTGCATGCTCAGTGGATACAGCACGAGAGAAGGTGTGTCCTAGCATTGGGAATTTTGTGCGTTCATATCATTTCCAAACTCGCTCAAAGGGGTTGAAATCTTTCTCAACAGTTATCCACCTTTGGGAAATCTTGTGTGATATAAAATTCCAGAGGGAAGAAGATATTACACTGTTATTGCTGGGGAACTGTTACTGTTGGGTAAGGCTGTTTGTGCCAGTCATGAAAGATACGTCCATGCTGTGCTGCTACAGACAGCTCCCTGGCCACACAAAACCTCTAAAAACAAGGGGACTTGAGGCTAGAAGTGGGGTCTTCCACAAAATCCAGTTTTGTTGCTTGAATATAAAGACCGGTGATTAAATGGACTATTTTCCATGGGTTGAGTGCCTCTCTTTTCTGTAGTCAGTATTTTTTAACCTTCCCTGCTCACAGCACCTCAAGTGCATGTTAACATTCTTTCCTTTGGATGAGCTAACAAAACATCTTCTCTGAATTCCCCTCAATCTGTGTAGCTTCATTCCTCCTTGACTTGGTAGAGCTCCAAGACACCATTCCACAGATAACTTGCCATGCAACCTGTGGCTGTGTGTAAATAAATGTGTATATATAGTGTATGTGGTGTCCTCTATAAAGGCAGAACTGTACATATTAAGACTGTTTAGAATCAACAAGGACTTGGTAAATAGATGGGATTTGCACTTCATTTTCTTTCTCCTCTCTCCATCAGAAAGAAACTAAGTAGAAATTGCTCATTTAAGCAACATTCATCCCTGTTGGATCAATTCTTTACTCTGGGGGTTCTGTCTGAACTGAAAGCAAAAGCTCAGACCTGAAGATGCTACATTTGTGTAATTAGGCAACCATGCAGGAGTAGTCTGGCCTGTCAACACCCAGCAATGGGGGAAGGAAGGGGACAGTGCCTGCCTGTGGGCATGAGAGCAGGCAGCATTCTCCCCCAGGCAGGATGAGGCTGCCTGCTGCCCACAGGGAGGTACAACTCTGCAATACCTTCCCTGTTCCTTGGGATTTAGAAGCACAGACAGATCTTTTCCTTCCACTTAGAAGGACTCAGCCAATAGTGAAGAGTGAAGAGTGAATTCTAAACACGCCCATTCCACATTGACTGTTTTTCAAAGGACTTTAACTATTTGTTTGAAGCCTGTTACTGCTTTCTGCCACTGTTCTTCCCCTTTCCCAGCCCTCTGAAAGTTTCCCTGCCTTCACAGCAGATCAAAACAGCCAACTCCAGTGTCTGCTCCGTGGTCACCCAGAGGTGTGCAGGGCTGAGCTCAGAGCTCCACCTCAGCCGAGCTGCACGGAGCTGGCTCAGCTGGCTCAGGCCCAGGATGCAGCTTATCTGCCAACAGAGAAGCCACCCATGGATAATGGAAAGTGACTGCAGCAATGGAACGTGTTACAAAACTCCTACTGACTTCAAGGGAGCTGACCGGCAGAAATCACTGTGTACTTAAACTAGGGAAGTAATCTGGGACAGTAAATTAATCTCAGCAGTCCTAGCTTCAGGGGTTCTTGAAGCTATTTTGTGCAGTTTTCCCTTGCATGGATTTTTTTTTTTTTAGTTTTTTTTTCTTTTTTTACTGTTAGATTTGTAAAAACGAAGCCAAACTTCTCTCAAACTGCTGAGCTGTGCTTTGTTTTGGGATTTCCAGAAAAACAGATGAAGCCAGAGTTTAGTCTGACTCCCACCTGGAAGCAGAAACTGGTCCATGTCTGCTGAAAGCCTTGTGACTCTCCACAAATTTGAATCCAGCTTGACCTGTGATCTATATCTGTGTCCACCTGTCTTCAAGTCTCATTACAGAATATCCACCCAGCTGTAGCAGGGTAGAACAAGTCAAGCTTTGTGCATGAGCTGGACCACCCATAATATCAGTTGAGTCCAAATGCAAAGATAACAGCCATAATCACAACAAACAGTGGAACTTCTAGTTTCCTCTTTAATCAGAGATGTGTGAAATTCAGGGACAAAAGAGTAGCATGTTTACTTGAGACAGGGAGCATGTATTTAGTAATTCTAATTTTTGCAGTTTAAAATGATGCCAGCCCAAGGATTTCCAGGGAAGATCAGATTTGTGTCCAGACCCATATTGTTATTCCATGTTTGAGTGTCAGTGGTACAGAAAACACTTGTCTTTCAAAGTTGAATTTCCAGCTGTGGTGCTGTGAGGACCAGCCCTGTGATGAGCTAAAGAAGAGAGAGGAAACTTTTTGTATTTCAGTGGATTATCCTGCAGCGCCAGGAGGAAGTGGGGGAATGCTCTCTTTGTAAAGGTGCCTGGGCATGGGGGCAATGGCTTTCCCTCCATGGCTGCACAAGGGCTGTCTTGGCTTCAGCATGAGCTGGGTTGCTCCTTAAGAGTTGCCCCTCACCTCTTTCCTCCCTCCCACAGAAACCTCTCTTGGAGCAACCTCTATCCTGGCAGGGAATATGGGCTAGAGAGAAGATGCTGCTTTCCCTCTCCCCTGCCTACTTGGACCAGCACCACCCCTTCTAATGCAGTGACTGGTAGAAGATGCTTCTAGAAATGCAGGTGGCACAGGAGGGGAGCACAGCCACAGCAGGGACACCATCGCCCAGGTGGGACACTGGCAGGACAGCCTCAAGTCACCTGGGACAGTTCAGTGCTGGAGCTGCAGCTTGGCAGACACAGTCCTGCCTGCAAGAGCCACCACAGGCAGCTGCACCACCATGACGAACAGGGCCCCCATCTTGTCTGAGCACTCGAGAAGGAAGCCCACCCAGTCCTTCCTCCTCTGCCCTAATCCACCCTCTGCACTTCCAGCTTGGAGACTACCTGGCTCCCTCAGGACTGCTGAAAGCTCTCTGGTTTTCAGGAACACAGCTGTTAGTGACCTGACAAAGGAACAACAGATTTGTTATGCCTATTTTGTATTTTTATTTGCGCTAGAACTTCTGTGACAGGAGAAAGGGAAGGTTGTACTTTCTAAGAGACTGAGGAGTGGATTACACACTTGTACATTGTCACTGGTATGGGTGGAAAATGGCCACAAGAACCTGTAGTGGAAATAAAGGGTACAGTGCTGGAAACTTCTGCTTGCTTTCACCTGAGAACTAGCAGCTGGGCAAAGATCACTTTCTGCTAGGTCTGGTTTTGCCTCAGCACTGGTAAAAGCTTTATTGCTTGTAGAATTAAATACATGTTTCAGATTGCTTTTCTTAAAGCAGTTTTTCTCTCTTCATGCTTCCTTGGCTGCTCTTAGAATGATGCTAGTGGTTGGATGCACATATTGCAACAAGCATGAAGATTTGTAGCCTTCTGTCAGCAGAGACATTTTCTTTTCTCTTCAAAGGTTCCCACAGATGATGCTCTGGCTTCCCCTCTTGTGTTCCTGCACTAGTGAGTCCTCTCCCTGTCTACCTTCTGCCTACACACACACCAAGTGATGATGCCTCTCTGGGATGCTGAGCATGAAACCGAAGTGATTTACAAAATCAAGACTAAATTAAAGTATTAAAGTACGTCCTCTGTGTTGACTTCTTCAAAGACTTCCCATCTTCTTTTTTTTTCTTTTCTTTTTTTTTTTCCCATGTGTCTCTTATTGTAATGCTTCATCATATCTACAAATTAGCCTGGTTTGCAGACTAAGTTAACTTTCCATTGACAGCCAGGCCAGGAAGGTGCTTTCAATACCCTCTCTGCAGTGGGAGAGAGTGATGTCAGCTGGGGACCAGGAGAATGGTATGTGAACTACTGCAGGGAAGGCAGGGAAGGGGCTCATTTGAACAGGGCTGCAGAGAGGTTGTCAGAAGATGAGATTTGGGGACACACTTCTCTGAAGTCTGCATACTTCGATGGAGGATCTGAAGGAACTGTGACAGTAAGATCCAAACCTGAACACCGGTGCATCCACACCAGCATCTTACTTTGGGCCAGGAGCCAGCTACCAAAGCCAGTGTCCCAGCAGTCCCTCCTTCCTGTGCTTTCTTTTCGTTTGTGAAGTGGATCTGGAGAAGATAAGCCCAATGCCTTTTAAGTGAAACACACACTAAAAAACATGCTCTGGAGGCCCACTGTGGACAAACACATGTTCAGACCATGCCATGCTCCAGGGTAGCACACTGTTCCTGTGGCGTGGCTGCTGAAGGGCCTGAAATTTAGGGTAAAAATAATAAAACATCAAACCTTCAACGTGCACCAAGGAACAGTGGCCAGTGCTCCACTGTGCATCATACAGAGAAAATATAATGATATTTGGAAATAAGACCATCTGTATTTGAAAAAGAGTGTTTAAAAAGTTTGTGAAGTGACATATCGCTCATGAGAGAGTTGCCAGTACAAACAGAGCTGTTGAAATGATGCTGCATATATTGCAATGAAGTCTTTGTACATGTGTTAGAACCTTTTTAGTCCCACTAAACAAAAACCCCCCAAAATGATGCAACATATAGATCACAAGTATTTATATATATTATATATACACATAAAATCATCTCCCTGTGTATGCTGTGATTTCGAAAGAAGTGGATCTATTATTCACTCATGCTAATCTCCGTAAGGGAACACTTACATTCTGTAACATGTTGTTTCTTCCCAGTACTTGCTTTGTATACAGATACTGTAAAATTACAGACGTTTAATGTGAAAGCAAATAAATCTTAGTATCTGAAACATAAACTTTGCTACTCCTGCTCTATCTTGCTCTAGAAGACATAGGATCATTAGAAGCAGTTGAAGTAGTAAAAGCTTAATTATTCTTTACTAATTACTGGATGAAATACATTAAATGTCAAGGATGCCCGTAGTAAAAAAATGACATAATGTATGATATAATTAAATACACAAAACTATGTTTAAATAGCTGTAAGTGTCTGGCTAAACCAAATTAACCAAAAAAATCAAAGACAGTATTGACAAAGGCCCTTAAATCACACTGTTGTGTAAAAAAGTTTTTCACAGAATCATGTTAATTTTAATTACAAATTTTATGGTGGGTCAAGGTCTATTTTGTATTTTTATAATTATTCTTCTTTATTTCAATGGTAGTCAAAGCCAATGATAGTGTTATTTTGAGCAGTTGGCATATTTGAGAGGGTGATAAAAGTGAGTTGATCAGTCTATAATATTACCTTGTGATACAGATATAGCTATGGGTAAAAAGTTACCTAAAGGCTCTGGGAAGAGTTATCTAAATCTGTGGTGTGACCACTACCATATTTTGTGTCCTCAGAAATTATGACCTCATGTAGTCACGACAAAGTGTCTTAAATTGGATTTTCTTGATGTCAGCATAACTTTAGATTGTTCGTGCAGTCTGACCAAGGTGTAGGAAAGCCTGTGGCAGGACAGGAATTCACAACACCTCCAGGGGTAGGTTTGGTGGTCAGCTTCAGCTTTTCCCTTCCTGCAGCTCCAGAGAATCTCAGCGTTGCTCTTGCCGGCAAGTTTTCTACTAGGTTTCAGGATGAAGCAGACATCACTTACATTAAAGGAGGAACTTACATGATGTAAATGCTGCCAGACCAAACAGGAACAGCGTGAGTGCAATGCTACTGTAAGGGAAATACTCAAAAGAAGTGTCATGACTCAACCAACTCTACGTTATTAAATAACACAAACGTTGAATGACTTTTATTACCCACTGACCCACCTAAGTTTTAATATCAGGTGTTTCCAGCCGATTTGAGATGAGGAAGCTCAGCCAGCGCAGCTCTCTCGGCGGAGCGGCGGCAGCGCGGGCGCATCCGGCGGCGCTCGGGCAGCAGCAGCAGCAGCCTGGCTGCCGCGGAGCTTTGTTCCTTTGTTTCCCCAGCCCCGCTTCCCTGGCCAGACCAGCCTCCGCGCAGCCTGCTCGTGCCTTTGCCTTTGCTTTTTTCCCCCCTGCTTGCTCACCTGCAGACTCTGTTCATATTGTTTTATGGTTCTTTAGACAACGGGTTTTAACAGCTAAACATAAAAGCCACTGAGAGCATAAACAGGAAACTTGTGTTTAGGTGGGAGTGCCTAGGAATTTTATACTGCTGACCACAGAGGCCATGGGAGAAAGGAAATAGGAAAAACACTGTAAATACCTGGGTGACTAATGACTTGTGCTGTTCATCTGGCTTTTCAAAACTTGAAAAGTTCAGCCTTTTCCAGGCAAAACAGCACAAGGCAGGCACAAATTCTCTGGTCAATACTCTCCATGGCCCTCCGCTGCCTGTTTCCCTGTGTGCTCCCATCACGGAAAGCGCCCCGTTCCTACAAAAGTCAAATAAACCCACAATAAATCTTCGCCCGGCGTTGGGGCTGCGTGTCCTGACGGCCCAGGGAGGGAGTGTGACACGCGGGGGTGCTGGCCTGCTCTCCGCGTTCGCACCGCCTAAGAGGATTTAGATGAAAGAAACCAAATTTGCAGCTCCCTGTTTTGTGTTGAGGCAGCAGCTGGAGTTTGGGGGCAGCATGAGCCTTTGTCCAGCCTTGCCTCGCCGGCTCGCGAAAAGGTTGCCATTGTTCCCGAGGGGCCTCCGCAGGGCTGCTCCTGTGCCCGCTCCCTTTTATCGCCAGCCTCAAGGCTTGGGAGAGGTTTTGTCTTTTGCTGACAGCAGCAGATTTGGCCGATCGGCATCTCCCACGCGGCAGCGCTGGGGTGGGATTTCCAGGTTGGCCATCTGCGCGGGGGGACTGGCAGAGCGGGGCGTTTTGGCCACCGCGCGATTCCCCTCCGGGGGCCACTGCTGCTGGTGAAACCACGACATCTGGTCACCTTCACCGGCCGTGCGGGGTCCGGTTTCACTGCAAAGCTGGCGAGCTTTCTCACACTGGGAGCGTGACCCGCCAGAGGAGAGATGAAGGGAGATGAGGATGCTTCCCCAGGTCACGTTTCTGCGGGGGGAGCAGCAGCCCTGTGGGAAGGCACGGGCCCCTCGGCACATGCAGCCTGGGAATCCCAGGAGCCCACACGCAGCTCTGGCCAGCGCTTGCCTCAGTTTTCGTGGGAGCTCAGCCCGAAGGATTAGTGCTGCAGGAAGGGCAGGGCAACGTGGGCTCCAGCAGCAGGATGGAGGGAGCCCCTCTGGTGTCCTTTATTCAGTCCTTGCTGTTTCTCTCCCACAGCACAGAAGCTGACAAAGAACGACTAGTCCTCTTTTCATCAAGCTCCTATAAAAACCCGATAACCTGCAGGTACTACTGATGTGCCCAGGTTACTTCAGAGAAGGACCAGCACATCCAGGGATGTCAGCCCTGGAGCAGCAGCTGGATCTTGCTGAGATCAAGTGTGTTACTAAATAGGGGTGGAATTTCACTCACGGAAAGTTAAGCACATCTGTAAATATTTCTCTGAATCCAGGCTGGGGTTTCAGCCACAATGAACTTGTCGTTTGATTGCTGAAGTGATACGATAAGCCGTGGCAACGCTTGGCAGGGCACTGGGGAGGACAGTTTTGTTGATGGCCAGGCATGATCACTTCCAGACTGTGAAAGCACTGAATTTTATCGACCGAGATGCACGTATACACTTGTATGTATATGTTACTTGATGTGCACATGTATCTATAGTTACAAACAGGTGTAGATACAAATTGACTCCAGTTTATAATAACATAGTTACTTGTTCCTATAGAGTTATAAAAATACGTAGTGAAGGTTGCTGTGATCATAAAACAGACTCCTTTGTAAAATTTTTTCCCCCTCATGAATATTGTAGCAGTAAAAGATGCTGGGCTTTTTAAAAATCTCTTCTTTTCCCAAGGGCAGCCACAGACCAAGAACACAGCAGTAGAAGCTGTCCAACGCTACAACTCCAACTCCATCTAGGAGGACCTGCTCAGAGCCTGTCCTCTCAGCTGGCAGTGCCCCACCTGCAGCAAGCACACAACCTCACCGCCGTCCAAGGAAATCGCTGAATGTTTCTCAGGAAGGTGAAACACGACACCGCCGAGCGACAGCCCCAGTGCAAAAGCCTCCGAGGGACCCAGGGGTAGCTGTATGGCAGTGGCGAAGTGCTGCCCCCCGCCTCGGCCCGTGCAGTGCGGGTGTCCTGCGGTCCGTGCGCGCTCCTGGGAGGGATCGCAGCGCTCGGAGCCCAGCAGGGCACACACGGCTAATTGGGGTGGGAAGGACAGCGCTCCTTCCTCCGAGCTGACTGCCTAAGCCAGCTCTCACACCACGACCCTAAAGCTACGTCCTGAAGACTGTAGTGGCTAAAGCATTTCTCAGGGTTTTACGTCTAAATCCCTTCTCCCGCACAATACTGAAAAGGGGCTCTGACCCAAGACTCTTCTCGGTTAAATACCCGAGCTGCCAAGCTACAGATTTTCAGGGATTCCTTTTGAAACTCTTCCACTTTGTACAAAGCCATTAAATATTCATTGGCACGGGGACTGGGAGCCGGCCTCCTGGATGAGCACCCCCACCCCAAGCCGCAGAGCCCTTTTCATTCCCATCCTCTGAATATTTAATCAGCTCATACAAAGCAGAGCGGCTTCAGCAGGGGAGCCTGGGAGGGACCCGGCAGTGAGAGCCACTGATCAGAGTGCGCAGCAGAGACACCCGATCCCAGGCGCCTGCTCCAGAGCAGGCAGATGAAGGATTTGAGCATTCGGCTCAGCATAGCTGTGAGCGTGTTAGCTATTCACAGCGGAGGATGTGACACTTCCTTTCTCTTCTCTCCCCCACCCCGTCTTTATTCCAGTTAGATGTGGTTTAACCACCTCAGAGTCCAGCAGGAAGACAGGATGAGGAATGCTTCGTTTGTGTCCTGAAAACTGTACAAAATGAATGGATAAAAATTTGATGAGAAGTTTTTCAGCCATTCAAGCACTTCACTTAATAATTCAGATGTTTGATTTTCTTCTTCAGTATGCAGTAAGGATTAATGCACTTTGAAGATGATACCGAAACTTTAGTTTCCAGAAAAGGAGAAAAGCCTCAGATTTAAAAAGAAAATCCCACATAGGAGTATGACATTATTGCTTGAGCTTCTTTCCTCCTGATTCTCGTAAACTGATCACTGGGACAGGCTTTGCACTGAAATTTCAGCATAGAGAGATCTTTTGCAGCCTACCTCTAATAAACAAAGTTCACAGCGGAAATGCTGACAGGCTGTGATCAAAGCAGCACCCTCAGGTGTTGCTGTGATATACTGCTTGCTTACTAAAACACAGCAGTTCAAACAGCCTGGCTGTATTTAATTGGTATATATAGTATTTTCAACTCAGGGAGCTCAACACCAAAGAAGGTTTCTCTTAGATCTTTCACTCTGCCATTGTTCTGCTATTTGCTCGGAAGAGAGACATTTAGGAGACCAAGTTTGGGTTACATCTGGAATAGGGACCCTAGGACTAATCATAGCATTGCCTTGAACTTTATAGGAGGCTGCCCTGCGAGCACTCCTCTGCTGTTTCCACTCAGAAGTCCATGCTGTCCTCTCCCCAGCTGTGGGGAGCAGCTCTTCCCCAGTGATGACTGAACATCTTTACTTCAGTCACATCAACTGCATATCTAAAAAAAGACACTGACAGTACACCATAATGTAGTTGTAGTGTCCTTTAAGTATTAGAAAAAAACATCCAGATGATAAATTCTTGGATTTACCAGTCACCACCAGGACTTACTAGTGTCTGGACCAGTACTTGGCTCCATTCTCAAAGTTCACAACCCATCCTCTGAAATTCAGATGGATGTCTAAAACTCTGGCCTAGTCTGATCACTGGAGATGCAAGCTCATATATCCTTGAGGAAGAATATTTTTTTCTTGCCCAGTTCTCTCACAACATCTGCCACAGTCCCAGATCCTGGCTCTCAGCCTCAGTCTTCTTACCTGAGGAGCCCAGACCCCCACCACTGTCATGTCCCTCCCTCTTTGGTCAGTCAATTCCCACTCCTAACCTGTTGCTACTTCTTGGTTCCACCATCTGTTTGTTGTTTTCCTTTAGTCAAGTTTTTGCCTTCTTTCCAGCTGCTCCAAAGAATTCCTTGTTTACACTGTCTCAGTTCTGGCAGGGGTGTTTCATCCCATCCCTGTCTTTTACTTTGAGCGACCAAAGTTGGAGAAATCAACTTTATTTGACTTTGAATGGAGTACATTCAGCCCAGGGTGAAGATGATGCTCATACCAGCTTTGTGCCAGGCAGGAGCTCTGAGTGGACAGAACATGTGCAGTCACTCTCCATGGACAAGCAGCATCTTCTTTCATCCACTCCAGCAGCCCTGAGAAACTTGCACGTGTGCCCTAAAGATGGGAGGTATGGATATAATAATTCGTAAATTAAAATGTCTCTACTTAGGATATAATAATTCGTAAATTAAAATGTCTCTACTTAGCATGGGCAAAGTAGGTTTTATTCCAAAAGTTTCTAACTGGACCTAAATGAGAGACTTATGTAAAAACAGCAACAGGCATGTCCTAACAGAAAAGGCCACTTAGCTCCACTCTGACATTCTGAGTCACTGCTACAGACTTCTGAGAAACTAGGCCTTTTTGGAAAAAAAAAAAAAAAAGTTTGTTATCATTTTTTTGGTAATATGAACAAACCAAAATATTTTCTCAAATCTTGTTCCCAGAATCTGCTAAACTGTTTTGACAAATTTTTTTTCCAAAAATTCTGCCTTAGGCATACACCTGGAATATAAGATATCATCCCAAATGGTTAAAACTTGACAATGTGTCAAAATGTGATTTTATAATAGGAAATATTGTAAAAATATCATATTATACACTATTAGCCCCCCCCCATTAAAAATGTTTCCTTATGTGTAGCCAAGAGGCTTATACAAACCAGCACTTGCAGATATAGTCAGTATTTCCTAGTGGGTAATACCTTAGTAATTTTGGCTTTTTCAATATTACTGAATGCAACAAGATAACATTAATGAAATAATCCCTTGATGAATTTATTCTTTTAAATAAAAGCTTGCTTTGAATTCTGTTGTAAAAATCCATCTTTAAATCAACTAATTTCCATTTAATTACACGGATATTAGGTAAAATCAGCAGAGTGGACTTTTCAATTTTTAATTGTGAAAATTCTCTCCCAGGCTGAACACTTTTATGCCAAGTTTCTGCGTTGAACACATTTTTACGGTCTAGTTATAAACCGTAGAAAAACAACATTTATAGGAAATGTTGACACAACCTTAAATAAAGTGGTGCTAGCTGACACCTCTATATTTTCAATTTGGGGATTTCTACTGGGAAAATATAAATGCTAATGCAGTAAAGGAAGCCAACTATAATAAAACCCTCATAGTCTTCCTGTTCACCACATGAAGACCTACTTCAAAAAGAACCAACTCAGACTGGAGATGAGTAGAAGTTAACTGCATTCCTCTGAGGGTACTAAAAATTACCTGCAGGTAGTTCAGCCTTACCGTTACTTGCAAGAGTTCAGTTTAGCCAAACTCACATAAATATCCATTAAAAAAAAAAAAGGGGAAAAGAAAATGAGAACGTGCATAAGCTCAAAAAAAAAGGGTGCTAGTCCATTTATATCCTTCCTCACACAACATAAAAAGAGGAAAATAGACTTTATAGATTCTAGTGAAACAAATGTAAGTTCACAGAGGGAAAAAATACAGAGATGGAAAGTGAAAAGTGAAGTTAGCTTTCTTATCTGTATCTTTTAATTCTGGCTCACTTAAAATGAACGAATAAAGGAAGGGCAGGGGCCTCCGGTTAGCCTTATTTTTAAAGAGGTTGAAAAAGATTCATGAGCAAAGATCTGGGTGATTTTCAGGACAGCTACTGAGTCTTGGTGACAGAGATTTGAAAGTGCTGTGTTACTGATCCTACCTCAAGAATAAAGCCCAATCATATTAGTGATATTCTGGATGTGAGATATAGTTTTGGAGGAAGGATGTTGGAAAAGGTGGCAATTTCCAAACTTAAATATGAAATTCAGAATAAAAACCAAATTATATTTTTAAAGGATTTAAATTGCTCTAGCCTGGTTGCCTTCTGTGATAAGATGTCTGGCTCCGTACATGAAGGCAATACAATAGAGAGCATTTCCCTTGATTTAAGCAATACTTCAGGGATTATTTCCTATAGCATCCTTGTAGCCAAACTGGAGAGATATGGACTAAATGGCTGGACTTGAAGATCTGTGATAAACTAACTGAATCTCCAGGCTCAAAGAAAACTAAGCAATGGTTCAGTCTAACTGATAACCAGTTGAATAGTTTACTGGATTTAACAGTGGGGTTGATTCTGTTTAATGTATTCCTTAGTGTCTTGGACAATAATCCATAATGTACTCTCAGCAGATTTGCAGATAATATCAAACTGGGGAGAGTGATCAGTATTCTGGAGGGCAGAGCTGCCTTTCAGGAGGACATCAACAGGCTGGAGAAATGGGTCATGAGAAAACTCTTGCAGTACAACAAAGGAAAACCTAAAAGCTGCCCCTGGGATGAATTAACCCAACACAGGAGAACAACTGGACTAGTGCTGGCTCACCAGGAAAGAAGACGGCAGTCCTGGTGAACAACAGGTTAAACATGTCAGTAGTGTGCCCTCTGGGAACAAAGGTCCCTCTGCATACTGGGCTGTAACAGGAAGGGTTCAAGGATTGACTAATCTCTGACAGAAGGGTAAAACCAAGGGGCCAAAGGAAGGGACTATTCTCATCCCCTTGACAATCATGAGACCATGTATGAAATAATGTGTCCAGTATGGGAACCCCTGGTACAAGAGAAACACTGATACGTGGTGGAGTCCAGAAGGCCAGCAAGATGCTCAAGGGCTGAAGCAGGAGGCAATAAAGCGGAGAGAACTGGCTTTGCTGAGCCTGGGGATGAAAAGGATCAGGAGAAATCTTACTGTTGTTTTCAGTTACCTAGGGAATGGTTGTAGAGAAGGATGGGACTGACTCTTCCTGAAGCTGCATAGCAGGAAGATAACAGGCAAGGCAAATGTGAGGACGTGAAGTTCCACTTGGACATATGGGAGAAAAAGCTCCCAGTGAGAATAGTTGAACATTGGCCAGGTTCCCCAGAGGGATTGTGATAGTTGTTAGAGATACTCAAACCTCAGCTGGGCAGGTTTACCATGCTTTGAAGAGCAGACTGGGTAAGGTGATATCCAGAAGGCCCTTTCAACCTGAACGGTTCTGTTTCCATTTACTATTTAGAAAGCATCCTGACTTGCCAGTTCAAAGGGTGTCTGGGAAAACCGTGACTTTCCAATGTCACTTCTGGCATTGACTTGCTCAGTGGAAAAGGAGAAAGTGGCAATGGTGACATTCTGAGCAGCAGCCTGCTGGCCCTCAAACGCCATTCAGATTTCTCCTTTAGACAAACAGGCTGCTGATACGGCTGGATACTTGCCTGCCTTTGAATGCCCAGCTTTATCTGTTTTTAAGGAAAGGTATGCTGAACTCTCTAGCAACATTAGAAAGTACTGGCCTGAGTTTTTTTTTTTGGTTGCTTTCATACCTAACCTCCACCTCTTCAGAGGCAAACACTAAAAAGTTATGTAAAAAGCCAAACTGAATCATCCTGGTAAACAACACTGACCTTGTCTTAGACCTGAAATGACCTACCCTTATATAGCTGTAACACACTCCACTTAATGCAGTTAACAAACTGTAGTAGTTTGATTCAGTGAGACACTGGCTGCTTTTACCATTACTTTTGTCTTGTCTAATTGTCTGTTAAGAAGGTAATTTGGGTTACATCCCAGTGAAAATCAGACCCACCTAACCTTCTGCAGCTCCCAAGAGACCTTTCAGTGAGGTTTCTCTGTGAGCAGAAGAGTTTTGGATGATTGGGGGTTTTTTAACCTTGCTTACATTTCAGCCATTCTGGCAGCAATTTATATCGTTTCTGCCTGCTGCCTCCTCCTTCTCCTGTTTTCCCCCATAGGTTTCACAAGTTATCACAGTAACCTTGGCAAAAATGTGACATCTACTTTAAGTTTAATGCTAAACTTCTGTAGTACATTATTTTAAGGTTTAAAAGAAAGATAGTAGGTTCCAGTATGTACCTGTCAGTACTAAATGATCGTTCATTTCCTGTGAATTGGGAATAAAGTAATAACATACATCTGGTGAGCTAAAACATGTTGCTTATTTCTTTTTCTTCTCTGAGCCATATCCTTTACCAGCTGTGAGACATCACCATGTAGAATCTCCAAATACCTTTGAGAAAAATTAAAACAAAGGAACAGAGGGCTGGAAGGGACCCCCTGTGTCTTGGAGCCTAGTCCCCTGCTAGCCCGAGGCCACATCACACAATGCCTTTCCTCAGCTGTTCTCACTCCATCTTACAAACCCTCTCGTGCCCCCAAACTTGCATTTTGTCTGCTCTCTCCAGCGCGGATTGCTCAACTGGCTACATAATGTCTTTCAGCTTCCAGTTAAAATACATTCATGGGCAGTTTATGCCCATTTGTTCTTGTGCCAACACTGTACTTTATCTTCAAAAGATCTTTTCCTTCCTTGATGTTTAACCTTCCAGTGTATTTATAGAAAGCAATGACATTCTGTATCAGCTTTTGTTTTGCTACACTAAATATGTCAAGCTCTTCTGGCCTCCTTATGCAAAGTAGAATTTCCATTCCCTCTCATTACTACTTTGCTGCCCTTGTTCCCAAGTCATTTTTGGCCCAGGGGCTGTTGCTGGATGCAGTGAACCATCAAGGTTTCATCAACTTATTTTATTAGTTGCTAACCATTTTCTTGTGTGAACCAAGCCTGAAGATGACATGGTAAAAGGATATACATCACTAAATGTATTAAATACATTGAGAAAAATCCAATTAAACACTCCTTTCCCTTTGTTAATGTAATATTTCTAAATGTTAGGTGTTTGTGGGCTTTGCTAGACAGTGGAACTCTGATGATGGATCCTGAAGCACGTTAGAGCCTAGAAAAGGAGGTAGAGGTATGAAAACATCAGCCACGGAAATGCAGTGATTAGAATAAAAAGAGTCCAAGGGAGAGGTGAAGTAGGATTTATTACTGCACTGCAATGGATGATAAAGGAGGTTATTAGAAATTAACTGTCAAATTCAATTTTTTACACTCTTCTGGCCTGACAAACACTTGAAACATAAAAATATATATTTACATAAATAAAAATCTCAGCCTGTGGCATTTTCACATCTTCCATCTGAAAGCATAAAGGATGGCAACTGAATATTTTTTATGCTATAAATACTGTTTGCTTTCTGTGTATCTCCAAGTCAGAACAATAGAAAAATGTAACCAGCATGATTAAGTGGAGAATAGAAGATCCTCTGCTTTTTTCTCCACATGCACTCAGTCTTCTACGGTCTCGAGCAACTTAATGTAAAAGTTTAAACTTTACATGCTCATTGTTAATTTCTGAGGCATGACCTGAATAAAATCCTTGAGGGGAAAAAACCCCCACAAAACAAAAGGTCTTATTGATTGAATGTCAGTATACAGTCTTTTACAGAATAGAATTTCAATGCACATATTGCTTATCATGATAGTGAAATAACAAATTTCTTCAGTCTCTCACAGCAGTTCCAGAAATTTAGCATCTCTTTCACTGTTTCTGCCAGCACTGAGCTATGCCTCAGTAGAGTAATTTTCTTTAGTGTAACACACCACATAAATATCATTGTTTTATCTGATGGCAATGAATCTTAGAGGCAAACAGTTCTTTTTCCATCCCTTTCATATTATATTCATAAAGGCATGAGGGCAGCTTGAATGATTAAACATTAAGCTGAAAGGCAGCATTTGGTAGAGACCTGAATGGGGACCTCCCTGCTGGATTAAATGCAATGTTCTCCTTGCAGAAAATGGCTAACTCGGCTGCAGGCAGGAGGTGAGCTCCACTGATCTCTGTGTTCCCAGGGAGGAGAAATTGTGGTTTGTGCAATTTTGCTTTGTGCAAGAAGCAGATTCCCAGTCATTGTTCAGCTGCAGTTGCATTAGGCAAAGTCTTTGTACCTCTTCTGCCCTTTGTGGTTCTCTAGACACGTGAGCATCGTCCTTCTGCATGCAAATCTCTGTGTGTTTTGAAGATATTTTTCCTCTGTGACCTGCCTATTGGACTGGCTGAGGCTCAGATTACAGAGGTATTCAATGGGTATTAAGCACACGCCGGTACTTTTTCAGGCAGGAATGACCTCTTGAATTTGGAGCTATAAAATGCAGCTACTGTGTTTACTCAGTTAGGGGACAAATTGTGCTCCCCAGGTCTCATATTCTCAGGTTGGTTGTAAACCTTTTTGGTTTGCTTATACTGTGTTCTGGGACTCAAATGGCATACCCTCCTGGGATCTCTGACTGTGTGAGACTCTGTGGAAAAATATGATTTGATTGGGTCCTAGTTCTGCATTGGTTACCCCTCCAAGCCTCTATGTCAGCTCAAGCACGATGTCTGATAATGGAGAAAACTCAGCTACAGTGAAACAGAGTTACTACATGAGATCGTCCTTTTTTTATTCTAATATCTTCAAATGAGTCCATTTCAGGAATTGAGAATAATTCTCTTGAAGCAATGAAGTTTATATAGCCAACATAAACAAACCTACGCCTGCTTCATGCCAGCAGAGGAGAGGGGGGATGTATTTCTTTTGCTACCAACATAGGCTCTTTTGCTTGAGTAGTATTTTTGGCAGATGCTACCATATTTAACTTCCCACAATGGCACTGTTTATTTAAGGCCAATATAAAATATCCCTGGCCCTTCTGCTAGATTTTTCAGTCCCTTGGTCGACTTTCATGTATCCTTTTAAGCACATTTTTTATGGTGCCTTCGGAATTACTGCTCAGTGCCTTTAAACAAAATACTTCCAAACAACAAGAACTCCATCTTAGCAGGGTGAGAAAATAAGCTGTACATGGGCCACTGCTCATGGATTTCACTACTTTCTGTTCTCACCAGAAGTTCAGAGGAACAAATAACTGCCAGACCAGAGGTCTTCCCAACCAAGTACCTTGTCACCAACAAAGATCAGTTGTGATTATTTAGAGAAAAGTGTACAAAAAAGCATAGTGGTGCTTTGCCTAACATGCACTTCAGCTCCTGACAATCATTTGTCCAAGGCTGCACTGTTTTCTTTTATCACACCGACCTAAGGGAAATTTAATTCCAGTTTTTGCACTCTGACTATTTGTGGTATAGAAACTAAATTTGCAGCTGTAAATCTTTCTCAGATTTGCATTTGATTTTAAATCAAAGGTTAAAATGTAGCTGCAAAAATGAGTTTCAAATCCTTTTAGGAAGTTTAGTAGGTCCCTAGGGACAATGGCTTATGGTCAGCTCAACAGCCTCTGCTTTTTACAGAACATGGTTACTTTTCACTCCTGATTTCAGGCTGAAGCCTCCTTCTCTACATGAGTGCAGTGGCACCATTTCTGTTTGTACCCATAACACCTAAGTAACTGTCTCTGGCTTCACATGTGCCAGAGCAGAGCTATGCTCCAGCCAAAGTCACTGCCTAAAAACATCCATCTGCTAACCAAGCAGCCACAGGTCCTGACGAGCCACCATAGACTGCCTGCCACGAGACACTGTGGCCACAGCCACAGGACACCTCTATCCGTAGGAGCAGGCTGCTGCTTTGGAGCTGGACAACTTGAACAGTCAGCACTTCCCAGCCTGGCAGGGACAGCTGGGGAATGCAGTCTTCAGCATTCTTGCCTCTTCGAGCAAACGAATCGGAAATGGCTTTACAGTGGCCTACTCACATCCTAATTTTTCTCCCAGATGTGTTGTTTCTGCTTAACAATACTTACTGTTGGTATTTTGGTAAACCTCTGGCTACTCAGAGTTTCTGGTCATGTTTTTCTACTGCCTTCCCCAGGTAAGAATATCATCTAATACTTTAATACCCTTTAATATCACCTCCATTGCTTTTTTCCTGCGTTGTCCCATGAAATACTGTGGGCGCCAAACACAACCCAAACAGCCATCTGCAGAAACAGTGTCTCCCAGAGGAGGTGCAAAATGTGCACACAAACATGTGCTCTGTTTTCCTAAGGACACCTGCCAGAATCCTGCTGATGCACCAAGCATAGGAAAATATTTGGCACAAGCCATGTGTCCAAAGATTTCTCTCCTTGTAGGTAGTGGAAAATATTCCTTTCTTAACATACTTCCTTCATTTTTTTTCAGGTTCTCTCTATATAAGTGAATGCTTCTGTTGTTCTCTGCTGTGGTGTCCAACAAGCTCAGCCACTCGTGGTTTCTCAGGTCTCTCAGAGCACTTATCCAGTCTCATATTAGCTCCTGCCTCAAGGTGAGTGGTGTGAACTGTTGTTATGCTGAACTCTCCCTGCTCTGTCCTATCTTTCTGAGAGTTTCTTTTTTTCCTCAGAAGACTTCCCCTAATTATTTTTCAGTTTTTTAGGTCCTTGGGCTTTCCAACGAATGCATCTTCTTAAAGGCACTAAGACTTTTTCAACTCATTAATGGGGACTGCCTTCACCAACATACTCATGAATTGTGCTGAGGCGGTGGCATGACTGGAATATTAATAAAGGAAGCATTAGCTTGCTTGAAAGGACAGGAAAGATTAGATATACTGCCCTGCATTCAAGGGTACACAGGTGTGCTGGGAGATTCAGAATGCGGAGGAATTTACTATCACTGAGAAGGTAAAAGGGGAAAAGAATATGAAGGCTTTGATTGCAAGGATTGCAAAATATTAAACAAGGAAGACTTGAGGCTTTTTATGTCCAAAAAGCAGAATCAGCCAAAGGACAGGATATAATATTAACTAGGGATTTTAACAATCCAGGTATTCCTTAGTGAAAGAACGCAACAGAACGCCAATGTCCAGTGAGTTCCTGGAATTACTGGCAATTCCTGTTTAAAAAAGTGTAGGGTTTTCCAGATTTGAAGCTAAGCAGTAAAGAATAATGTGAGAACGTGAAGGTGAAAGTTTACATATGTAAGAGTAACCCTGGAGTCACAGGGTATAAGATTCTTGGAAAGGCAAGGAAGAAGAGCAAAAAAAGATGATGGACTAGAAGTGTGGAGGCTTCAATAAACTAATAGACAGCAAGTAGCTAAGTGAACATAAGCATCAAAGACAGCTGTAAATTCCTCAAAAATGTTGCTAAGCATATATTATTCCACATGAGAGAAACTATAGACACTGTAAAAAGAGAACAAACTGGTTAAGCTATCTGCAAAATATGGCCAAAGGAAGTAAAATGAAACACTTGTACAGCATAAACAACACAGAAAATAAAGGGGAAAGGAGCTGTGATGGAAAATGAAAATTATTCTCAAATAGATTAAAAGTGCCATAAAAATGAGAGGGCTTTTTTTTCTTTTTTTTTAAACATAGGATCAGACTACAGCAAAAATTTTAATTTCAACATTAAGTAATATTTTCAGTGGTAAAGTAGCAGAAAACTAATATATATTGTTTGTGAGTAGGGACATCACAGATTTTACATCAGTGGAGGTTTTTAGGAAAGACAAGAAACTGTCAGAAGTCATCTATAAATAGTTCCTATTAGTGGGTAAAACAGTGGGCTACATGACCTCTTGACCATCCTTCTAGGCATTTATTCAACTTTTATAGAACTGTGCTTCATTTATTAATCAACTTTGCAATTGTTCACATGCTTCCTTTATGTGTATGTTCATCACATAAAGGCCTAAATCTTGGCTCTTTACCACCTTCTCTCTGTGAATTTTTAAATTCATGATTAAAAATTCACAGTGGTCCTGCTTTGGCTTATATACCTCTAACCTCCTTAAATACTGGAATTCTTCCACTTGCTTTCCCTGATTTTTGATTGCAACATTTTCCAGTCATCCTACAAAAAAGTATTCTTAACTGGAAGTTCCATTATTGCCCTTTTCATTCCTGCTGGGCCCACTTTCCAGACACTTGGAAACTTACACAGCGATGCTGTCCTTTAGGTCTTGCATCTTATTCCATGGACCAGCATTAATATAAGATGATGAGTGTTCGCTTTTCAAAATATAATTATGAGAATGATTAGAAGAGTGAAAGACTGGCAGCAGGAGCACACAGATTGAATGCATTTTCTTGGTACAGAAGCAGATATTGCTCATCTTTAAGATTTTCACTGGAGTATGTTGCATGGTAAGAGAGAGAATCAGGAGGACCTGATGACTGAGGCCAGCTCCCTTCCTTTCCTTAACTCCCCTGTTTGTAGCAATTCATTCTTAGAGATTTTGACTTGTGCTCAATTTCCCTAGCAGCAAAGTTCATATGAACTTGATTACTTACACAGGAGACAGTTTAACCATGGAAACCTCATATGTGAGGGATTAGCTGAGGGCAAAGTAGGGCTCTTAAACTCTTAATGTAAGTATGGTCATGACAGCACAGTTTGATTAAATTGAAACATTTCACTTAGCAAAGTATAGATTTAATTCTAATAATTTTAAAGGTGTCAAAAAGGAAGGGGTACTCATTTCACTCAGCACATACAGTCTGCACATCTATCTCCCTGAGGGAAACAATGAACAAATCTTGCACGGAAAAAGTAAACAATTACTGTTTCTGTACCCCTTTCATCTTCTGATACTTGCAGTTTTTGTGGACACATCTGCATGATTTCTACAAATCCTATTAAACCTCACATAGAGAAATGAAGTTAATGATACAAAGTTTTGTTTGAAAAGCAAGACATGCTATTGCTTTGTTTTAAAATAAAAGTGTTAGAAGTTCTCTCTTTTATTTCCTGCAGATAAGTGCTGTTGAGGATGCTACTGCCATCTTTTTCCCATTGCAATGGTTTTGTCTCTAATCATGGTTTTCATGCTTAATTTTTATGTTTACCATCAGTCATGCAATTCCAATTGACATATGATTTGATTTTTCTGCTACATAAACCAATTTTACATCAGTGTAGTTCCAGTAACTGGGGCTACTCACGCCACAAGAAAAAGATTAAGCCCTTTTTTTTGTTTTCCTTAGTTTCTTTTTCCTTAATCACTTGGGCCAGATTCTTAGCTAATTTAATTTTCCTCTGTTATCTTCAGTTCAGCTCTATTGACATACTGTATTGGCAAAATTTGTATTTCATTGTTACAGGTAAATTTCTAAATGAGTCAGTTAAAATTTCTGTATTTCCATTCTATTGAACTCTTTCCTGTGTGTTGAGTATTTTGAGCTCTCTTCCTGCCCTCACAGGCACCCATGTGATTTGCTAAAATAATGCATGTCAAATTGCAGGCTGAACTTGCAAGATAGCTCCCAAAAAATAATCATCTTGAAATCAATGGCTGGACTTAAGAAACCTCATTTATGCATTTTATGCAATGTGATAAATTACTGTTGCACTGTATTAAGAGTTTATACTGAGAGTAACTGAAGTGGATAGTATGAACTGCTTTATCCACCAGCTAAAAATCTGTTTTCTTCTCACTCTCTTCTGCCTCATAGAGAAGAGGAAAAGCAAGGTGGAGTCCTGACTGGTTCTGATTTCAGTAGCAGAGTGAACAGCCCTCTGTGTGTGTGAAGAGACAAAAAAGTGTGCAACCATCACCCTCCTACAATTGCTCACAATTTAAAAGCCAGCCAGCAGCAGGAACAGGAAGAGAAAAGGTCACAAGAGGACAGTGTCCATGGCCAGCATCAGGTTTCACAGAAGGGACCATAAGGGAGAAAATGAAAAACATTTGGACTTAATTAAGGCACTAATCTGGAAAAATGAGGAACAGTTGAAAGCTGCAGAGTTGGGGCATTGTATAAACTTCTTTTCTTGATCACAAAGTAACCTTGCAGTAGCTTCTGGTACTGAGAATAAGAGAGGAAGAGGTTGATAGGAACTGGGGCTCTGAGGTCTACCCTAGAGCACTGTGTTTTAAAGTGAAGTAGCATCAATAAAGGCAAAGGAGGGAGTACAAAAGGAAAGGGGTCTGTGAGAAAATGACATACATTGCTTAGAGCTTTGCTCCCAAAAATAGAGCTTTCACATTTTTGAAAATATGTATTTCTCCTACAAGTAGCTTTTCAGTTGTCATCTTAAATTTTCAGCTAAAAAAATTCTGTGTGCTTATATATAGTATATAAACAGGTAAATACTGAGTTATATAAAATAATATTGTAGATAATATGCACATATATTTGATTATATTTATCTCAAAAGAAAGAAAAGTTGGCATGCACATCTGCAAAAAATGCAACAAAAGAAGATAAGATGCTGGAGTTCCTTCCAGCCTTTTCAAGACCTATCTGCACTACAGCTTTGATTAATTAAAGGCAGAGGTATCTGATTTAGTTTCAGTCCTCTGTGTTTTGTCACTTGTTTGGATACAACAGTGTTAAAGAACAAAATTAGGGGACCTTCTTGCAGCCAGTGGCCCACCCATACTTCACCATTGAAAGCACACAGAAAAACTGTAACTCTGGGCATCCCAGACAGACAGACAGTGAGAATGCTTAACCTCAAAGTGTGTCCTTTCAGCAGCTGAAAACTGACATAGCTATTCAGCAGGGAAATGCAGTGCTGCTCAGTATGGCACTGGCATAAATTCACCCATTAGAAGCTGCATGCACACATCTGAAGATATTGAATAATCAAGGATTGCAGATAGATGAGGGTAAAATGGATGTTGAGTTTCTAAATGCATGATTTCTGTTTCTTCTTTATGGTCATAACTAAGAAGAGTGTATGTAGTTCATGTACAGAGGCAGACTTGCTACCAGACTGGGTAAGCGAGTCTTAAGCAAAACTTTCTATGGAAAGAGATTTCTAGCCCAGGATTCAGGACAGAGAGATGCTTGTGGACATAGCAATTTCTTTTTTTTTTTTTTTAATCAGCTATTTTTCACCTTTTAGATTCACAATTAATGAAGGGCGACTACTAATTTTCAGTATAATCAAATGAGAAGTTGGATATTAGACTATTTTTCCCATTCTAGTTTCCATACGAAATTTCTCAGCTATAGCAGTTTGAGGACCCCTAAGGCCACATCCTTATCTACAGAAAATGGGCTCCATTAAAAATAGAATGATGTTGCTTTATGTCATAAAGGGGGTATGGCCCTCAGTCCAGGTATGTCTTCAGTTGAGTTTTGGGCCCTGATTTTCCCACACATTGTTTCATATGCAGCTATCTGGGCAAACCACTTTCAAAATGTGCACAGAAAGCTGCTCAAATACCCGACAGTAGCCTGCATCTATTTTGCATGATAAGTATTACAGATAAAGGCAAAACAGACTAGAATCAAAGCAACCTCTTGTTCCCTTCCCATTAACATACAGGAAAAGAACAAAATATTGATGTCTTCTGAAGCAAAGAATTATATAATAATATTGTTATTTGAGAAAAATGGAATAGAGGTTTTTGATAGAAATGTGAACTGTTTGGTAAGGATACTTTGAAATTTGTGGTGCTTACACAAAAGTCCTTTTTAAATTACATTTTGCAGCAATTCTTTCTAAAACCAGCTGTGGCATGCAGTAAATAGTACAGTTGTTGCTTTGAAAAAAAATCTGTGTCTGCAGTGGTCTGAAAATAAAATCCCACATCAAGGAGTTCACTACAAGTTAGCCCTGCACACAGACAAAGGATACTTATGCAAGGATGTGTGTGGAGTTATTTTAAGCAATGCTTTTCCATGTAGTTATTTTGGAATTGCAAACATGTTTCTCTTCTCTTGTTTTCCCATCACTGGTGAAATGTGCTCCCTTTCTGCCTCAGCAGGGTACTAGACAGGTGCACTGAAAGCCCCAAACTTGCAGTTGAAAGGTGCTTGCATGGTTCACTCAGCTGGTAGAGCTTATTCTGGTATCATTTAGGCCAGATTTATGCTGATGGAACACCTCTGAGTGAAATCCAGTGTTTTTTTGAACTCAGGGCTAAAATTAACTCCAGGGACAGCCAAATGAATCCAGGTTACAGAGAAAGCACTGGAAATACCTTTGTTATTTATGCATTTGACTTAAGCCAAGTGATCTAATTGCTGATGGGTCTCAGTAAAGTATGCCCCAACTGATGCCATTAAAGTCAACCCAGTTAATTTTGTTTTAGATACGTGGGATCAGGATCAGAATTTGTCTAAAGAGTCTTTTTTCATTGATTTAAGTGGAGGAAGCGGAACTAAAGGTTTTTACAACTGAATTAGGATTTTAAAACAAGAGCAGATGTAGGGAGAAGGGAAGATTACAGTGAACTTCTCTCAAGTGTCCAGCCTACTAAGGAGCAGCTTCTGTTGCCACAGCCTCTGCCAGCCCGTGGTGTTACATGCCATCCTTATGCTTTACTTCCAAAAGCCTTATCAAGGTACTTTCTGCATTTTCGTATGTCACTTTTCTCACCGAGAATACCAGCAAGCAAGTTTTCTACTCCTTTTTTAGCCCTTGAAACAGGTGGCAGCATTTCAATGTTTTTAAGTAGTGTCTGTGCCAGCTACATGGGAACTCTTTTTTCAAACTCTACTGTTGTCTGAGGTAAAGCTAGGCAAAGATGCTCTGCAGCAATCATTGCATGGACTGCCATGCATGTGCATGGACTACTGCAGAGGTCAGTCCTGTCCTTCCCAATTGTTACATTTAGTTCTATCTACGAGTCACAAACCCAGACATTGAGAAGGCACTGTCAGAGCAAATGAAGCAGAAAAGTTGCTCCCAAAAATCAGTGGACACAAATCTCTCTCCTCTGCTTTCTGAAAAGATGCCAGTTCCTCCTGTGTATACACCTGGTAGAGCAGCACTACTCAAAGAAATATCTCAATCTTCCATGGCAACAAGCCCAGAAGCTGATCTGCCAGCCCCAACCTGGTTAACTACTAACAGGCAGTCAGTGGGGGCAGCTAGCACTCCAAAGAGCAAGGGCAACTTAGTTCTCCTGCACTGGGGACAACTTTCATACTGCTGCTCCGGTGCTGCAACACTTAGGTGACTTCTAGGACACAGATTTCTCAGGAGTTTCCTTTACCTTTCTATCTATCTGCTAGGAAGCTAAGACGTCTGAGTTTTGCTTCACCACCCATCCCAGGAACTCTGCTAGTTGACTCAGCCTACAAGCACATCTCATATCATGTGCAGCGGTTCCAGAAAAACTGCTTTTCAGTCCTCGTCTTTCTTCCTCTCTGTTAAGGATATTCCCATGTCCTCAGAAACCTGCTGAAATTACACTACCAAACCAGTCTGCTGCCCACCTGCCAATGTGTATACACTCTGATGGACACGCTCGGCAGCATCCCCTGCACTGCCTGTCAGCAGGTCAAAGGTCACGCTGGCAAAATCAGCAGATGCCAGCACAGGAATCACAGGAGTTGTTACTTTTAAATCCAGTTTCCAAATTTCTGTAGTTTCTGGTAGAAATCCTGGAATTCATCATTAGAAAAACAACTATAGAATAGCCTCATGGAATATTGGAGGATTTATTAATATATATAGACAGAGAGCTGTAGGGTTAGGGTTAGGGTTAACTGGGAAAAAAAAGGGTGGCATGTGTGCACTTCTGTTTAATCTTTTTAATTGTAATTAAATTACACTGCAATTACAATGCAATCACTGTAATTTCAGTGCATGACTAAACTAATCCAATGGAATAACCCCAAGTAGACATATCCAGGAATTTTCCACTGATGTCCCCCAAGGCATGTCCCCCCTTTTGGAATATTTTCTCTCTATTGCTTTGTAAAAAGGACTTCTAATTCTGTACACTTTATTATTCAGTCTGTTTCAATTAGGAGTACCCCTAAAAAGCTTTGTTTCTTTCTCTCCTCCATAGACAGAAGTTTTTTATGTTAAAATTCAAAACAGTCCTTCTTCCATATTCTGCTTTTATACTATGTATGTTCCATCATCCTAAATTTTACCAGTGCAAATTGTGAGACATACTCTCTCTTCACAGGGGAAAGGTGTAGTTATTTATACATAACTTAGAACATTCTTTGGTGTGTGTTCCTAGCTAAAAATATAAAAAAAAGACAACTACCAACTCAACATCTTCTGAAAAATTAACATTCTCAATTCAGTGACATTTTTTATTATGCACCTTCATTTGGCTTAGTAGGCTATGCATGAAAGCATCCAATCTGGAATCATTAGTGACAGCTACTAAATTTCAGGTTTTGCCTTCTGTTTCCAGGATTTTTAAAAAATTTCAACATAATTCTGACTATATTTTCAAGTCTAAAGTATATAAATTATAAAAATACTAAATAGACATACATATACATCAGAACCTTTGCTTTCTTCTCAAATACACCAATTTCACTTGTATAGGACTAAAAGGCTCATGTACTGACTGTAAAGATCAATTAATTAGTGATACTTTAAAAAACCTTTTTATGTGACATTTGGGAAAAACCTGGTGATATAAAAGCATATACTTTTTCCTTCCAAGAGTAAATCAAACTATGACTCCTTCCCACTCAGCCTCTATTTCAGATATGCAACAATAAAGCCATTATAGTTCACCTCTAGATACGGTGCTCTCTCTCTCCATTTCATGTAACTTAAATTATGTAAAATGCATGCTCATGAATTAAAATATAGTTGTTGCCTTCTATGAAGAAAATAAACACCAGGATATATGTTACCACTGCCATCACAGGGAGCTTTACTGAATAATTCCTTTGACTACAGTATGAAACATCCAACTTTAAACGTCAGTAATTGAAGTATGAACAAACAGACTGATATAAGGCTTTCCTGACCAAAGATTCATCTATTCCAACATCCTACCTCCTAGCAGATATGCAGGGAAGAGTACTACAAGAAAAGCATATTTCAGTACTTTGGAATACTTTCCTACCTTCCACAAATTGTGGCCCTAGGAATACCTGTTTTTTCAAAAAAACCTTCATTTAGTTTACCATATATTTTAATTAAATATAATAATATAGATGCTATTTTTTATGTTTTATACTTGCCATTATTAGGCTAATACTTTTCTTCAGTTTTATTTCACAAACTGGAAAACCTTAGCTAGTTTTCTTGTGCCAAACAAAAGTGCTTTCCTCACTTTTTATACAGACACATTGTGCTGCTATGGAACCAGCGTAGGAGGAAGAAGCTGTGGGAAGCTCCTTTTCTGTCCTCTGTACCAGACACCACGAGGTTCCTGACATCAGGCATCTCCTTTCTTCTCTCTTACATCTGCTAAGTAATTTGATGAGTGCACTAAATCTACCTCCATTTGTGTTACCATTACTATGTGGGCTATAATTGGTAAGAACTCCCTAGGATATCCTGCATCCTTCTTGTGACATATTTTACCCTTAACCCAGGAGACAAACTATCAAAATGGTTCCATTCCTTTCTGTTCAGGACACAGATGTCTTGGCACAGGATTTGCACTGAAGAATCACAGCTCAGTATTATTGGTCTTTTCCTTCCTCTCACTGCTGGACTGCCCATGGCCAAGAGCCGGATGGTCACAGGCCTTATAATCTTCTTTTCTTAACCTGGCTGCCCACGGAAATGAGGTATTTGCAACACTGCTTTTCCTCTGGTGATGCGGTTTGTTTTGCCTTTTTTTTTTTTTTTTTTTTTAAATGCTTGCCAGTGCCCTGGTAGTAACAGAGAAATCCACAGAGGAACTTTGTCTTCATCCAAAAGAGGAGTCTCAAAGAAAATGACATTCTTACAGGTTTTGCAGCAATAAGCAGGTAGGGGAGAACAGCGAGGTAAAATTGTGCCATTTGAGTGGATTAGTTGGACATAAATTGTGCCATATTTTGAGTGGCAGCAGCTGGCTGATGACCCAGCAAGCTCCAAGCATTGCTAGCCACAATACTGGTGTCCCTTGAAAGACTGGGAACATCAGGATGGTCCTGAATGCGATGGAGGTAGACAAATGTATGGCAAATCAAGGTGTAGGAATTTCAAGACTACAGGAACAACTTCCTTTCGTGCCTTATGCTACCCTTTCAAGAACATTCTATTTATGGTTTTAAAGCTAAAGTCAGGTTTTGCCTTTGTATAATTTTTCTATTTGAGGATCACAAGGCACTATATGAGCATTAGATCATTTTCCCAAACACACCTTCTGAAATTATGCACTCACTGTAATCATAAAGAAAACATGTAAACTGGATTCTTTTTCTAATTCTAATTTAAAGTAGCTATAGCTTTTCTTTGTGCACCTTATTCTCCAACATATTTTTAATATACCTATGTACAAATAATATATATGAAAAATAAAATAAATGTATTATCAATGTAAAATACTAAGAAAAGAAACTATGAAAATTATTAGGCTTTTTCACCACTGACTGAAAGCTATAATAGTTGGTTTCATATTTATGTGTGTTATGAATCCTGAATAAAGAATAATAATAAATTTTTAATGCATTTAACATACTGACTTTCTAGGGGTTTCAGAGGACAGACTTTTGTTTAATCGTATTTCTGGGCTGTTGCCAGGCTGTCACTATTCCCTAGAGCTGAATCTCTGGACATCAGAGGTTCTCCCCTGGAGCTGCATCTATAGACATTAAAGATTCAGAGTCGTTACATACCTTAAGCTAGGAGAGACAGGGGACTTGGTCCTAATTACAGCTTATGCCCATTTAAGGTTCTTTAAGCTTAATGCAGAAGCCTTGATGCAAATGAAAATCAGGTCCTCAGTCACTTCAAAAGTACTCACAAAAAAGGTTAAAATTCTGTTTAACTTCCTCCTCTTATCAAAGTCTTGGAAAAAGAGAGCCTTTTTATAAGGACTGAGCAGTGCATGTTTAATCTGAAGTCTACCGTTTAAAGAGGGTGATTGATTTTTCCACATTAAGGGCAAAATAGCAGGAAATCTGTGCCTCACTAACTCTTACACACATACCTGCTAGCAACTGAGAAGCTCACTATTCAAATCAAAATGGGATTTCTGGGTTTTAACTGTAGCACTTGAAGGGCTCAATTCCTTTGGCTTTATCTTAAATTAAGAGCCAGAAATTATTTCCCCAAGAGACTTCAAGCCAGATCTTTGCCAAGGCCATGGGTCACTTGATTGCATCCAGAAGTTTACTCTGTACTTAGCTGGTGATGTGTCGATGTGATGAGGTTTCAGCACATGATACTCCTTAGTGGCTGAAGCTGGTTCCCATGATTTTTAAAATTCAGCTGGGGAATAGGAGTACATAAAATTTGACCATAATTTTCAGGGTTCTTTTTTCCCCATGTTATAGTTTTCCAGAAATGTAAGCATTTACAGGGACCTTTGATCTCTCACCTTTATCTGTACACCATAGAGTGCAGAGTTATTAATGGAAATGAAAAATAAAACTGCCATGTAGATGCACTGCTGTGAAAAAAAATATTACCAATTAAATGTGGAGTAAGTGACTATGATAAAACCTCTTGGTAATATGCCTGGCCACTGAGGGACAAGAGGTCACGCTTCATGTGCCAAGAATGACAGTGAGATGCTGCAAGGGTTTGAGAACCAGTTGGAGAGTCAGTTCTCTAGTTCAGTGACCTCACTTCAGTGGGAACTGTATAAACACAGAAGTTGACCAAATAAATTTAGATGTACTTATAACTCTCTCGTGTAGTGAAGTACACTGAAGACAAGGGATATAGAAATTATATACTGCCAGTAATGGTAAAAGAAAAAAACAACAAACACAACTTTAATATATATTATAAAGAGCAGACAAGGAAAAAGAATTTTCCAGAGAAGACTGACAGTAGCTCAATGACACTCAGCTTTTTCACACCAGGATCCTTTTCCTATATGGTTTGCCTCTAACAGAAGCCTCTGTCTTAATTGTCAGTCTGGGCAGAACAGACTGGCTGGGATTCTCTGAGAAACCCTGCGAAAAACATTAAGGCTTTCCTGCCTCAATGGCTAACTGGAAAAGGAAAATATAGTTTCCTTGCCCACTGAGTGGCATACAGATAAGGTATTCTAATTAATTCTTTGAAATGAAAGAAAGAAAATAGCAAGAACTGCCCCAAAAAGTACTAAAGAACTATTTGAAATTTCTTGAGATTAAAATGACAAAAATTCTTTGTAGTCCAATCTCCCTCGCATCCCATTCCCATACACTCTGCAGATACCTATAGGATGGTTTAAAATAAATCCAGATTGCAATTTTCAATAAAACCAACTGTCTGTCCTGTGATTCAAGAGCAATTTGCTCACCCTCAATCTGCAGCTCTGCTAGACACAGCTGCACGTGTGCCACCTTTGCACTCCTAGAAGGTCCTTTGCAAACTGTACCCTGGCACAATCATCAGCAAGAAGCCAAGTCCCAATGTGAAAGTCCTATGCATTACGAAACTGAAACAGAGGGGCACTTCCTTGTATTACATAAGAGACATATTGCAAAACAGACACACAAATTAAGATTTTTATGAGGACATGTAATAAACCACCTAGAAAGCCAACAGTGTATCCCTGCCACAGATCATCAGGTGTTAAAAGCACGGCTGTCTGTGCAGGGTTCCTGCTCCACTGACTGCCTTGAACAGTCTCTCTGTGAGCTGCAGTCTTCATTCAAAAGTTTATTTTTACAAAGCATCTCTTCATTGTCAGCATAACACCCTCAAGAACAAACTTAAAATTCTAAGCAAAAGCAGTTTAATCCTTGTCTCTGGAACACAGCACTCTTGCTATACAGCATTGCTACAATAAGATACATAGTGGTCAAGTAGAATTGCAGTTACAAAGGGCGTTCTATATTTCCATTGAAAAGAGGTCATATTTGATTTTTTTTCAGTCTTCCAGTATTTGTCCCTCTTTTCAAGCTTCATTGACAGCACTACAGGAAGTTTCACAGCAAATACCTTTTATCCCCTAGGATGCATAGCAGCTGGGCTGGCTGATGGACTTACAACTCTGCACATTTTTCAAATGTTTCCTTGACTGCTTTTTAGGAACAACTATTTCTATAAACCTTTTGTTACTTCTAAGTTGTCCAACCTTTATGGAAATTCCTTTCTAAATGAATATGAAACATTATCTTCACTATTTCTCAGTCACTAATTTCTGTCATTCCCATTTAATCTTGTGTTTATTTTCAGTTTCCCTTCACCTTCATTCTGTTTACAAAAGCTTATTTTCCCCACATTTTTAAGTATAATTTCTTTTTTTTCTAACATCCCATTTAAAAATATTTTATTTTTGTATATATTTCTCTTTATTTTTTAATTTTGGTATGTTTCATTGTTCATGTTACTGTTTCATTTTGTTCATTTGTTTCACAATGTTATAGTTCTTTGTAGAGGTTTTGTAGAGGCTTTTTAGTCCACAGTAGTAGTAAAAAACATTTCGTGATGCTGAAAGAAGGGAGTTTGCTTCTTCCTGCTTACAAGCCTGCAGGTTTCCTCTCAGTCATGTGTGCTTCCTTGGCTTCTCATTAAGAAAAACAACAACAAAAAAAGAGACAAGAACTATGTGTTCTTGGCTTGTCACAGTATTTTACTACCTTGAAGGACAGAGATCAACTTGTTGGGCACAAAATGAAAACTTTAGAACAAGCAGCTTGTGGGTTTTTAAAAATAATTTTTATTTGGCATCACCAGTCAAGCCTTTCATGTTGCTGAAATGTATTGCTGTCTCTGAAAAATCAGTCAACCTAAGCTGGTACAAAATCAGTTCAAAGAGGGATTTTTCTTACTTTACGACTTCTTAGAAGCTTTTGAAAGTGTCACCTCAAAAGAAGGATAATAAATACTTAAAATATGTTCCTACTCTCTTCCATAAAGCAATAATAAAGGACATAAATTCTAGCCTTCACAACACAAAAGCTACGTTGAAAGAATTCTAGGAGGTTGAGAAATCACAACCTGAGAATTTAGGAAATTCCAACCAGCCTGATCTTGGCTTTCATGCTCTTGATGATGATACAGTTCTTAGTTATATGTGCCCAACTTTTTTTTTTTTTATTTTTTTTTTTTTTTTTTTAATTTTTTTTAACAGAACAAGAGGTGGGCTAAATGAGCAATTACAAATGAGTGTATTTACTTTCTCTTTCTGGTCAGGTGGGTGATTAACCATACAGAGTGCTGTTGTTTTGACTACTGTGGTGACCACTAGCAGTCATGGATTCTCACCTTCTGTGCAAATGAAGATACATGCTTTTGGCCTTTAATTTGCAGATATATATTATTGTAAGGGGAAATATTAAAATTAAACATCGCTAATCCATTCCAGGATTTGGAAAAGGGTGTATTCCGGTGTGCAAGATTATTCTGCTTGCTGTCCATGAATTTGTCCTTCCTCCTACTTTCTCCTGCAAGTCTATCCTGTCCCACTTCAGCAGACTGAAGTCTTTTGACTTCACTTATGGGACTCCGCCCAGACTCAGTCTTCTTGTCCAGTCTGCATCAAGATAACATCAAAACCATTGTCTGAAAATCTCCATTCAAGCATCCCCTAACACCAGAGTTACTTGAGCTCATCTGAAGTAGTGCTATAGGCTCCTCTTAGAGTCAGAGGAGAAGAAACAAGAACTTATAGGACACCATTGATCTGTTTGAGACTGTGGGAGTAAAATTGCTGCCCACACTTCTCTGACACATTGTCTTAATACACATTCACTTTGAATCTTATGCAAAAGTGTTTCTTAGTAGCATATTAACCGCCCTTCTGATTTCCAGCAGCATTTGTTTCAAATTTTTTTCTTCTCATTTTTGAGCTGTAGATTTTGATCTGCTCTGTCCCTTGGATTTTCCCCCTGTATTTATTTAAGTTGCTTCTTCTGCTTATTTGACCTGGATCTTGGATTCTTTATTATCTTTGTTGGCATTTCTCCCTTTTTTTTTTTTTTTTCAAAAAGCAATATTTCAGTTCTTAAATGTCTGACAGGTTAATCATGACAAAAAGGAATGTACATAAATCTCATTATATTTTTCAACTTCAAAGAGTTTTGCTCATATTTATTAATGTATCATCACAATATTTAAGTCAGAATTACCACTGCTGTTTCAAAGGCAGGTGAACCGAGGTGCAGACATTAAAGCTTAAATCTCTTACACATTTAAAAAGTACAAATAGTCAGCAGGAGGCCTAATCTGTAGGAAGCAGAAGAAATCTGGTACTAAGAGGTTTTACAAAGCTTGTGTTCGGTATTGTCCAAGTTTCCCAACTTCTTTGAAACTGTGCTCTAGTACAGCGGAGTTAAGTACCTCCATCATCTTGAAATAACAGTGTTCTGAAGTACTACAAACTTAACTACCTAAACCAACACCAACCTAAATGATTCTCTGCCTGGTCTAAAGGAAAGTAGTACTATGCAGTAATACCTTACTGCATGTGGGAGGATTTTCTTTAGAGGTGATGTAAAATTCCTACATGTAGACCGAAGTGCAAGAGAGAACAGTAGGGTAACAATTAATGTTCTAAAACTTCATGGATTATTCAGTTCACAGCACCACAGAACACAGTGGTTCACCTCTTTTGACCACATTTTGGCATTTCCACTTGCACTGATACACAGCAAAAGCATTGCTGTGCAAACACCTCTATTGATTTAATTCTGAAAATACACCACATTGCTAAATACAAAAAAATTAATGTGAGCATTGCAACTGTGGATTTTTTATTTCCCTGAATTCTAAGTAGTGCACATTAATACTGTACATCATAAAATTCTTAATCATGTAGGTATACTCTTCAGTTTACTCTATCTGATATTACACTACCACTCTTCTAAATCATTATCAATGTAATCTCTAAAACAGTAAGTAGCTCTTTGTTCACTTAGACTGCAAAAAGAGAAAGTATTATCTTCAGATATGACAGCTTTCATTTTTTCCTATGGTGTCTATGGTATTGTTTATTGGTGACTAAGGTCTGCTTACTTTCAATTCTAAGCAGGAACTCATTCTATTACTTCACTTTCAAGAAAAACTCCTTCACAAAAGCTTGTAAAATAAGATTGAGATCACTGACACACTTTTCTGAAAAATACCCAAGAAACAGTACTACTGAATATTATAAGCTCACATGTTGAGGTACTACGCCACAAAAATTATTTTCTTCAACTAGTCACAATGAAATATTTTTCCTAGTGTTGTTTTAAAACTTTATATTCCAGATTGACATTAATTATCACTGCTACAAAGTTTCTAGAGTATTTAATAAGGTAAGGCTTGAGGAAAATTAATACACTATTAGAAATGACTGATTTTTTCTGCAAAAACTGAAAATAGTCTATACATGAAGCTTATATTGTCATCAGATCTCTTTTCTTTTTCACCAGCAGCAGATAAATCCACTGTAGCATTTTATTTTTACATGAAAACTAATAGTTAGTAAAGGCACAAACACATGTGCACATTGGAAAGAATATTTTGTGTCTCTCCAAGTGGCACGTAATATATCAAGAACCATTGTATGCCCATTTTGCCACATGAGTGGTTCAGAAAGGCAGTACATACAATGGATATAATAATACTTTTGCTTGACCAACAGTTAGGACTTGTATAAATCCAAAAGGAATTATAATTATTTAACACCATTTGGAAGACTCACCTTCAAATTCACTGTATTTGATAAGCTCTAACTGCAAACCACTTCAGCTTTAGTAGGTACAAAAAGGTGAAGAATAAGTATGTTTATTTTTAAACTTCAGTTCCTGTTGAAATTGTCAATGACTTTTAAAGGAAGCATTCTGAAGCACCAAAACAGGTTTTTCAGATACAGAACTTCCAAGTGGAATACATGACTGAAAGAAAGTATCATATCATAAATGTTCTGAAATGATTGAGTCAGTCTGCCTGTTTTATCACCACAAATTTCATTTGCCAAGATGCAATTACTGTATTCACAAAATTGTGCTTATATTCAAAGTCACTAATTCTAATTCACAATTAATTTCAGAAAATCTGAGTTCAAAAAGAGCCTAAACTTTTAACTTCTTTTTATTGTTAGGCTACACTAGAAAAAAGTGTCAGGTACTCAGGATATCTGCTTCCTTAGCTGTCATTTTGCAGTGAGCTGCAGAAACAGGTCTTCAGAAAACTGCACAAACATTTTAAACATATTAATTTTAAATATATTTCTAATTGTTAGCATACTGTCTATACCTACACAGTTCAAACTTCAGCCTTAGGTACACATAAAGAAATGTGAATATTTGGAAGATATCCCATGTTCCTTTTATCTTCTCCCACGCTGATTTCTTTTGCCACTTTTGGACATCTTATCACAGCAGCATCATCATGCTAAGGAGATGATAGCAAAAACCATCAGAATGAAATGCTTAGCTTAACACCACTTCCTCCTTTCCCTTACTCCCACTTCCCAGAAGCTGTGTCAATGCTTTTCCACAGATTCTTTGTTCCAGCTGTGGCTAGGGGATCCCTGTCACCCCTTCTTCCAGCAAAGGGCTATGGCAGAAGGCCGTGCTGAGTGCAGGCTCATGGGAGATGGAGGTGTCTTGGCAAAGCACATACAAGAGGAGCTCGTGAAAATGGAGACACTCCTGCATCACAGGATGAAGCTGGAAAAGGACGTGGCCTCAATGTCCAAAAAGCTTTGAAGTGGTGCAGACAGAAGCCCTTTTCTTCCCCACAAGTTACATCTCCATGGTAGAAGAGATGGTTAGAAGAAGGTAAAGAAAAGAGGTTTTGTGGAGGCCCAGGGGGCCTGCCACCATAGGGTTCATGTGACTTTTATTATTTGGTGAGAAAGGCTTCTCTCCTATGGATCCTTGCAGCAACATGTCAATATCTTCTGGATTCTGTTACTCCATCGGTTTGTTAAGATGGTGTAAGTTCATGTCACCTCAGTTCAGCCCATTTCCCGTATTTCCTCATTGGTTTCTGGATCCCCACCTATCTACCCTGGCATCCCCTACTGGTTGTTACCCTTTAACCCACCCCTGTACCCTCAGACCATTGGAGCTGATGCTCTGCTCTGCCCCCACTTCCCCTGCACTTAAACCTATACCCTCCAGCATTCTTGGTCTTTCTGTCCCTGGAACCCTTCGGTGTGACACCAATAAACTCCACCAGAACCCCATACAGAAGACTCTTCCCAGCTCTCATTCGCTGACTTCTATCCATTGTGTGTGACTGTGTGGACAGTGTGATGGCTCATGTGCCTGCCCAGGCGGCTTCGTGTAAGGAGACACTTTTGGGGAAGGTTGTGGCATTTACTATCTGCACACGCCGCTGCAACAATGTTTTTTTAAAAATTTCTCAATGTTGTTTCCCTTCTCTTTTCTTTTCACACCTACATATTCTATACTTTCCTTTTTTCTTCTGCACCTTCTCACCTCTCTCCTGCCCAAAAAACTTCTTTCAGACTCCTCTTAAATCCCGTATTATCTATTTCTGTCACACTTTCATTCTTCCTTTCAGAGAACCATAGAATTATAGAACCATTTAGATTGGAAAAGACTTTAAGATCATCCAACTGTTAACACAGCACTGTGAAGTTCACCACTATACCATGTCCCTAAGCCCAATGCCTTTCAAACACCTTTTTGAACATCTTTTAAATATCTCCAGGGATGGTGACTATATCATTACCCCTGGCAACCTGTTCCAGTGTTTAACAACCCTTCTGGAAAAGAAATTCTTACAATATCCAATCTAACCCTCCTCTGGTGCAATTTGGGGCCACTTCCTCTCATCCTAGTTCTTGTTGCTTGGCAAAAGGGACTGATACCCACCTGGTCACTCACTGGCTCATGTTCAGCTGCTGTCCACCAATACCCCCAGGTCCTTTTCCACCAGGCAGTTTTCCAGCTGTTCTTCCCCTAGCCTATAGCACTGCAGGGGTTGTTGTGACCCAAGTGCAGGGTCCAGCATTTGGCCTTGTTGAACCTTGTACCAGTGGCCTCATCCCATTGATCCAGCCTGCCCAGATCCCTCTGCAGAGCCTTTCTACTTTCCAGGAGATCAACACTTCTGCTCATGTACATAAACGGAGGGTGGTCTTGGTCTCCTCAGTCAGATCATGAATAAAGGTATTAAACGTGCCTGACCCCAACACTGAACCCTGAGGAACACCACTGGTAACCAGCTGGATGTAGCTCCATTCACCAGCTCTCTCTAGGCCTAGCCATCTGGACAGTATTTTTACACAAAGAAGAGCACACCTGTCCAAACCATGAAGAGTAGTTTCTCCAGAATGCTGTGGGGAATGGTGTCAAAGGCTTTAGTGATGTTCAGGTAGACACAGCCACAGCCTTTCCCTCATCCACTAACTGGGTGACCCTGTAACAGAGCAACAGGTCAGTCAGTCAGGACCTGCCTTTAATAAACTCATGCTAGCTGGGCCTGATTAACTGTATGTGCCGTGTGAGGCTGTGAGGATACTCAAGATTATTTGCTTTATATCCAAACTAAACCTTCCCTGTCACAACTTAGAGGCCATTTCCTTTTGTTTTATCACTTGTTACTAGTGAGATTGGCCCCCACCTCACTCCAACCTCCTTTTAGGTAGCTCTAAAGAGCAATAAGGTCCTTCCTGTTTCTCCTTTTCTCCAGACTAAACACCCCCAGCTCCCTCAGCTGCTCCTCATGAGACTTCCTTCAGATGCTTCACCATCTTCACTGTCTTTCCCTGGACACGCTCCAGCACCTCAGTGTCCGCCTTAAAATGAGGGCCCCAAACCCAAGCCCAGTACCTGAGACATGGCCTCACCACTGCCAAGTACAGGAGCACAATCACTGTCCTCATCCTGCTGGCCACACTATTGCTGATACAGGCCTGGATGCCACTGGCCCTCAAGTAGGCTCACGTTCAGCCATCAGCACTCCCTCTGACCCAGTGCTTTCGAGTCCCTTACGCTTATTTTCCAGCACGATTCCTGTACTTTCAGATTCCTTTTTCTGACCTGCCCCTCAAAACCCCCCATCCAACTGACAACCATCAGTTTCGGGGGACCGGCTGGGAGCGCAGCTCCCCCGCCCTCCCGCCAGTTGATGGTTGGGACGGGGAGGGAAGGCCTCACTCGGCACAGCGGTGCCCGAGGCCGGAGCCCGACACCCGCGGATCAGCGCCGCCAAACGCCAGGCGCAGAACAAGCCGCGGCCCCACCGCCCCTTTCCCTCGGACGGCCCCCGCCCGCCGGGGCCCCGCCCCTGCGCCTTCCCGCGGGGGTGACGCCGCCGCCCCGCGCCGCGGAGGCGGGACCCGGGCACGGCGGGCGTTCGTAAGTTCCTTCCCCCCGCGGCGGTGGGGCCGTGGCCCGGGCTGGGGGCGGGCGGCGCCGGGGCGCGGCTGCCCCGCTCTCTCCCCGCCTGCGGAGCCGGCTGGCGGCCCGGGGCCGGGAAGCAGGAGGGAGGGCTGGCGGCTCCCGGCGGGCCGGGCGCCTCCTCCGGCCCTCACTTGGCGAGCCCGAGGGGTTCCCCGCCGGGCGCTGCGGCCGGAGCTCCGCGCCTGCGGGGCCCTTCGCTCGCCCCGTTACGGCGCAGCCGGACCCGCGGTTCGGCCGAGGTGCCGGGCGGCGCGGAGGGCTCGGCAGCGTCCCCCGGGCCGCCGGGGTGTGTGCGGGCCCTGCCCGGCTCCGCCGCCGGAGCCCGGGAGCGGCGGTGCGGGGCCTGCGGCGCTCGGCCGGGGGCGCCGTGCGAGCTCGGAGCCAGAGCGGTCACCCGGGGCCCGGCGCGGGGGTGTCACCCCGCCAGTGCGGAAACTGCGAGAGGGCGTGACTGCCGTTGCCGGTTCTGATGTTGTAATAAAGACCTTCAGAAAGGCCGCGAATGACCGACTCCTACAAGTCACGACCGCTGTTTGTACAGCTCACGCTGTTTTCAGCGGTGGCCTTAGAGCGTGACCGCTGTGAGGGGTGGCAGTGGGTGCCTCCAGGTTCTGTGGCTCTGGGCCGTGGCAGCATTTGGCTCCTGTGCGGTCCCTGCCAGCGTGAGTCAGAGCTGTGCGCCGAGCTCTCGACTCCGAGACCTGGGCGATGTTTCGTAACCTTGCTGCTGCTTCCATAAAAGTACAAATACGATGCGCAGTCCTCTCGGGCTCCTTACGGTTTGGAAGGAACTGACAGCCGAAGGGGTTTTGTCTTGTGGCTGCAGAAATGGATGCAGTGAATGGGTATAGTGTTTGTGTACAACTAACCTGTCGGCTTATGAATCCATTGGAACTTTTAATAATGACATTAGGAACGTATCCCAGATTCCAAGTGATCACATGTGTCTGGCATAGATAATATAAAAAGAGGGAAGCATTCTAAAGCCACGTAGGAGAGTTTTCAAAAGACTTTGCAAATGAGTGCAGCATGGCAGATTTGAAACAGTATGAAAGATTGGCTTGTTTCAATTGTTTTTTCCCTAAAGTCACGCTCTATTGAAAGACTTACCTAGTTCTGTACCTAAATTAAGATTGATGTGGTGCGTCTTGTGCTCAATTCCTTTCTTCTCTGAGTTAACTTTCAGTAAAGCTTTCTAATATGTAATAAAGTCTCAGTCAACAGCCTACCCCTTAAATGCTGTATAGTTAAGCTAATTATAGTCTTGAATTTTCTTGTACTGATTTATTTGAACCTGTAATACGCCATTAAAAGTGGTCTTTCATGTTATTCCTTAATAAAAAGGAAAAAGGAGGATAACAGGGTAAATGCACAGCTCCCTTGGATCACAGTAGTTTATGTACAGTTTTTTTCCCCCCTAGAACTATTCAGCAATCAAAATATTGAGCTGCTGTTCTTTTGTTTGTTTGTTTTTTCAATACCCTGATTGTAGCTAGTTATTCTTAGTAATAATTTAACTTAATCTTTTTCAAAGCTATTTTTGTGTAAAGCAAAATACATCAGGGATGAGTGCATAATTTTTCTGCTCCAGTAGCTAGAAGAGTTGGATTTTTTCCAAGTTAGAGTTTGTCAAAAGACAGGAAGAGGAAGAAAGAAAGTGTATGATAAGTCATATGTTTAAAATATTTTTCGTAATAATCTAATGTTCTTACTATTTAATTATAAAGATATTCTTGGGGAACGATGATCAGAAGAAAACCAGTGCTATGCACATGGTTTTAGCTTTTGGGCAGGCTGTTAAAGAAATAGAAAGTGTGTGGTAGCTAAAGTTGTAATTGAAGTGTTTTTTCAAAGCATTTAACCAAGAAAATTTCTTGTGTTTCCTGCATCTCATTTGTGAGTGAGAATATCAGAACTAGCAATGACGGGGAGAGGATAGATGAGAGATTTCTGACTTTCTCACATGAAGCCTTAGAAATTTTTAGTGATTGTCACACATATGTTTTTGATGTACAGGTTCAAGGATTATGTTATACTAGATGAGAGGAGTGTTCTTCATCAGTGACTTGGACTGTTTCAAGCATTTTTATGTGCACAGGTAAAACATTTATAGAAGTGGTTTAATGTTTTAAATGTCTTTATTAAACTTGTGATGGTTTTATGTATTTACTTGCACCTAAGGAGGTAGATGATGTCAGGTCAAAGTGAAATAGCCAAATGTTGAATGTAGAACTTGGATTGGAAGCTGACTGGAAATACTACTGCAGCTGCAATTAAAGAAACTTTGGTATTTTAAAAGTGCATGGTAAAATCAGAAATGTAAGAACTTTTATCAGTTATTTCAGCAATATTTATTCAGATATTTATTATTGTAATCTCTAGTCTAAAGTCTGGTTAACGTATGTTATGCCTCAGAGGAGATGCTGTTGTATTGGAGGTAAACGTGTTTTAGTAGAATTCTTGTTTATTTACCCCTTCCTAAAATGTTTCTCTTCTATTAAATCTGATTTACTGTCCTTTGCTAAATATATTTCCTGAGATATTGGAACTTTCTGTTGTTCTTGCTTGTTTGTTTTTTATTTCCTTGAAATAGGAATTAAGATGGATGAAATGTTTCATTGGTCATAGCAGCAACAGGACTTATAAGGTGGGTATGTTTAAAGATTACAGTTAATATCTTTGCAGAGTATTTTGATTTTTGATTCTGTATCCATCTGAGCACAAAGACAGATTTTGCCTCTGTGTTTGAGTTGCTGTTTATTTGCTCATTTAAAATTCTTTAAGGTCAATAAGGGTGTACTCCATTGGGCTTGTACTCCAGGGAAACTAATTGTTTTCATAATTTCCATAAAAGATATTAGTGGTTCAGCAGCAGGAAAGTATGTTTTGATGTTCATCCTTATTAGCAGTCAAGACATTGGCCTTGTTTTCTAAGGCTTAATACTTCATGTTGGTGTTTTAATTCACTTACAAAAATCCAGAACATGCTTTTACTTAAAAAGATTTTTTAAAAACAAATCTAAAACATGACCTTATATTTTACAAGACTAATAGTGGCAAATAAGAGAAACAGTGCTGCTTGAGTAATAATTGAGCCCTTTCTCATAGAGTATTATTTGCATGTTGTCAAAGTTAAATGAATTACAGACTTCTTCACAATGTAACTCACATTAAGTTATGACAGATATCTTTATTTTTATTTTTTATCTTTTATTTTTTAATTTCAAAAATAAAAAGTTGTGGATTTTTTTTATAATTTCGTTCTTTCTTATATTAGTGTAATGACAATTCTTACTGCCAGCTTAAAATGGCATTTGGGGAATGCTGTTGTCTTTGTATTGTATTTGCTCTATCAGTGTTGGTCTTGTCATCTCATGAAACCACAGAACAACTGGGTAGAAACCATCCTATTAAATATCGCAAAGTGGGATATTTGCTAATTAAGTGTGTCTTTGACTTACTGTATTATAGTGTTGTATTTGCTGTATTGGTTTGTCCCTAACTGGCTGATTAAACTTAGTGTCAGTAGTATTCCAGCACAACTTTTTTAAAGGATCGATTTCATGGGTATTGTAATTGAATGTTATAGGGAGTATTAGCATGGTTTGTGTAGCAGTAATTGTAATCTTCCAGTTAATATCAAGAACACAATCAAAACACCATAAACCTAACTGGTGGTAGAACTGTGTATTGAACAAGGATGTGAAAGGGTATCCATTAAGGTGAGACTATCTTTGCTTTGTCACTTCAGTCTTTTACCATTTTAGGAAAGAATGTTTTCCTCACCTAAACTGTGAACTGTTCTTTTTCTCTTTGGTTCTTTTCTTTCATCTTTTTGAAAGCCATACAGTACTGAAAGCCTTGCTTGAAGGGAGGCTGGCTGGTGTTCTCATACCAGAAGAGGTTTAGTACTGAGCTGCCAGTACACCTTGAATTGTTGTACAAATGGAAGGGAAACAGTATAATCAGTAGTTCAGTACATCTTTCAGAATTGTAATGCATTGTGGTCACTTAATTTGTGGTTAAACTTTAATTTTTTGCAGAATGATGAGATTTTTTTTTTCAGGTAATCGTAAAAAGTAAAATTATGGAGTATTGAATCATAAACATGCTTTTTTTGTTTGAAGTGTGACTTTTACTTTTAGAGGCTGCTATAGGATGTTAATTTCTGTGTATTCATCATGTTTCATTCTGTGGGTTAGCAGTTTATTGTTTTTCAGGCAGTCTAGACTCAGGATTGTTGGTTTAGAAGAAATGTCATGGTTAATGCCAGGAAGGGGTTATGTGATGAGCTCCAGAGCTGGACTATCTCAGCCCTGTTGAAGAGCCTCTGTTGCAGCAAGTGACTGGAGAGGCAGGAGTATTCTTATGGCTCACTTGGGTATTTGCCAGGAGGAGCAGGTGCTAAAGAGATGGAAAAGCAGCTTGGAAAATTTGTTTGATAGGTAAAGGAGTCATGGGGGAAAGAAGCTACTTCTGGCAGACTTACTAGGATCTATCAATGAAATTGGTTTGGGATATTATGTTGGTTGTAAGTTACCATTCCAGGGAAAATTTTTGCTGTTCAAGTGTGGGTGGCAGAGCAGTCAGAGCTGTTTCCATACTGTCTTTTTCAGAAGCCCTCTGTTACCAGTAGCTGAATGCCTAAATGTCTGTAGGAATTATTTGTGTTATGTGGCGCCAAAGCAGAAACCAAACCAAAAAAACCCTCAAAGGTGCATTGCCTTAATTTTTGGTGAATTATTCAGCTGTTAAGGACAATTGCAAAAGACTGTATCTCCAAAGAATCTTTCTCTTGGGTCACCACTATGAAAATGGTGTATGATGACAAATTACAGTTTAGACTGATGTCATTGCTATTGTACCTGTGCTTTTTTTCCCCTTCTCTTATACGTATGTTTGTGGTTATTTAGGATGAACTGTAGAAAATAGGGATTTTACAAAAAAGTTACTGATTTTTATAGTTTTGAGCACACTTCAGTCTTCTACTGAATGACGCACAACTTAATTTTGGTGGATCTTTTTGGCCATGACTGGTTAGCTACCCTAGGGGAGACTATTGTCTGCTGCTTGTGAGGGGGTGTAATCTCAGATTTATATCAGGCTGTCCTTTCAAAGAGTGCTATGTACACCGAGACATGAAGTTCTGACAGTTGTTGCTCTTCCTCAGCTCAATCAAAACAGAACTGCTGGTGAAGAAATAAGGTAGATCCATGTTTTTAGGAAGTAGGGCAGTAAAGCTGAACTACCCAGCTTTGGTCTCTGCTGATTATGTGCAGTGTCCTAAAGATAAAACTATATGATCCCCCAAAATACTGTTAGAGAATTAAAAAGGATCAGTCTATAGAAACCTGCATAGTCCTGTTGTATCTGTAAATGCAGTACTCTGTGTGTGATGAATCAAGCACTTGGAAGTTACCCTGCCCAAAAAACAATATGGATATTCAGTGGATTTTGTTGCTTTTGTCATCAACAGATTTTAAGGCTTTACTGAAGCAGGAAAACAAATAGTATTGGATTTAGAAAAAAGGAGCTGTTCTATATTACAGGACTCGAACTGAGACCACCCAAACGCCTTCAGCTGGTTTTTGTTATTTTCACGAATTGTTTGTTCTCTTAGCAGAGTGTTTAAGAACAGAGAGTTGGGTCAATCACTCTATTATGTTTTATCCTAAATGGCAGTATTAAGCAAACTTTACAATATTGTTCATCATTGAGAGAAAAAAAAGTCTTACAGATTCTCTTAGGTTTTTTTTAGTTTCCAGAGAAAAAGAGGGATAGTGATTTCAAATCTTCAAATTATAAATGTAATGCATTGTGTTTTTTGGAAAGTTTTTTCTAGTTTTGTCTGGATTGTACTTTGTAAGGGGCAATCTATTATATTTTATGATATTTAGTAAGTTAATTCAGAGATGTTATATAGTTTCCATAGTTTCCATAGTGTTACATAGTTTCCATAGTAGAATAAGTAGGATGCAGAATATTCTTGTAATCCACATAGTATGAGTTATCTTTTTTATTAGTCTTCATTTTTCAAAGGGTAGGTCTGCTGTATTTTTTACTGACTTGTTTTTTGTGCCAAAGCACGCTTAGTGCCTGATTGAAGACCTAAAAGTCTTGAAGTCCTGGGCAGTTACCTTTGCTTAGTGTGTGTTGGTGTTCTCCTGTAAACCAGTAATTTTCTTTCTGGGAAGGTACCCTAACTGGCAAATGACAAAGATTGGCAGACTGTAATGGGTGAGGTACAAAGAAGAAATTATGCTGAAGGACAAAAATGCAAAGACTACCTGGCCCCAAATGATGTCTTGACATGTTAGTAGTGCCACATACTCAAAGTAGGGGACGGTGTGTTAAAAGCCTTGTTTCTTCTCTTAACTTCTGATACCTGTGTTCATACTTACAATCAAAGTAGACAAAGTGTGGTGGTGTATAAAATGATACAGTAAAAATCAGTGTCTTGCTGTCATACAGCATACCCTCACAGGGGATGTGGTGCTGGATGCCTCTAAAAAGGATGTAGAGAAGAAGGGTATCAGGGAAGAGTCTAAAAGAGGAATCTGTGGGGAAGGAAATTTGCTGTTATAAAGAGAAATTGGTAAAAAAAGAGATTGTTTAACGTTTGAAAGGCAGTGAATATGGAGAAGTATAACACAAGTACACAGAATGATGAATTGTTTGAGAGAAGTAACTCAAAAGCTTTCGTTTTGTTGGTTCATGCTATAAGAATAAGGGGACATTCAGTGAAATTAGGGTGGCAAAGTGAGAAAGGAAACTTGAGAAAGGATATATTTCTTAATAAACTGGTAAGACTGAGCTCTGCAGTCTAGGGATAATTCTAATTTAGAAAAATTCTAATAGAAATTGGATAAGTTAGAGTGCAGGTATATTTACACAGGCTCAGGTTACCTTTTCTCCTGAAAGAATATAATCCCTTATCTTTTTGTCACTTGCAAAATTATTTTTTCCATCATGATTTTTAATAAAGCTCATCTACACACCATGTGCTGATGATGTGAGTAAAGGAATTAAGTCTATCCCTACTTTGTTTATGGGAGAAAGAGTTACAGCATCTCACTAATTTGTTTGTCCCCTTTCTCCGTATTGGGTTATATCTAGATGAGATGCCCCCTAGTATGTCTAGTTCCCTTGGTAGGATGCACTGATTTGCTTTGTTTCTCTTGTAGATGTGGATATTGGAGAACAGATTTTGGGGATTAACATCAGGGTCCTCATGAAACTGGAGAGGATTTATGTAGGCCAGTTGGTTTTGCAACTTGCTACTTGTGAGACACTGTTCTGTTCAGCTTTGATTTTTCTATTGCCTGGGCTTGTGCATTAAGGTGGTGTTCCTGCGGTAATTTAACTCAAGTCAGTACACAAGTTTGTTCTGTACCTAGAGTGATGGAATATTTTGGGAGGATGAAATGAGCTAACGCTGGCCTTCTGTGTCACCTTGCCAACTCCCAGCAAGTATGTAAAAAGTCATAAAAATAGCAGTGGGGGTATCTTAATTAAATGAGCATGCTTGTTGCTCTGCCAGTCTTTTCTCTTGGCATGGTTCAAGTCCTAGAAACTGTTTGCTTTCAGTCTCTATCAAACTCAAATATAAAACTCTGTGATAAAAGCATCAGAAGCAGTGTTCAACAGGAAAAGACTACAGAATCGGCTTTTTCTCATTCCCACTTAAATGTCCTTTTCTCTCTTAGTGCAGGCTGCAGTTTTTACTTTCGTTGTGTTTAGCAGCAGATTGAGTTAAATTTGTTATATTTGGCTCTAGAGCAGCAAAGAGCAGATGTCAGGGAGGTGCCGTGACAGGAATAAAAAAATTCAGCAGGCTTGTGGGAATTTGGGGGTGAGAGGGAAGTCTTCCTCCTATTTTTTCCATGCTTGAATCCGTATTATAACATTAAGAGCTGGCATTCAGTTCAAAACTTGCCATGCTGCAAGGCTTGATGCGTTGACGCAGACATTCTTTCCCACAGCTCAAATTGTGGAAACAGAGTTTATTTATAAAATAAAACATGCCCGTGAAATTATAATTGATACCTTAATTACAGAGAACTTGCCTGAAAGATGGTAACTTAGCAATCCGTGGGACATTTTCCTGGCTTAGAATAGCCACGATTTATACTGAAACATTTTCTCTGTGTGAATCCTAGAAATGGAATTCTACTGTCAAGGCAGAAAAAACTTCAGTAACTGAGAGGTACTCTGCCAGGGATGATAAGTCTAGAATAATAGTCAACTTTTAAACATTATTTACGATTGGAACATTTGAAAAGTAAGCCTTGCTATTTGGGATTGTCACTATTTGAAAAATATGCATTTAAAAGCCACCATTACATGTTGCCAGTCTTTGCATAATCAGGTGGGTCCTGGGTGTTTGTGAAATCCTGGAGAAGTTTCTTGCTTTGGATTATTTCTTTTCACTTTTGTAAATGAACACAATGCTCCGAAAGTCAGTGGTAGCTTCCTTCTTCTTTAAATCTTACCTTATTAAGGGCCATTTCTGAAAACATCTGGTGTAGTGCATTAGTTAGCAGCCTGATTGCTTGTTTGTTTCTCTTTCTTTCTCACATCTTTGTTTTTCATTCATCATCTACTTGCACTACAAGAGTATGTATAGCCACAGTATAGTTTATAGAAACATGAATGCAATGTAATTTGCATCGTATTTGCATTTACATAATTTTGATTGTAGGTTGCTGTATTTGAAAATTCTCTGTTATTGTATGTGTAGAATGATGTACTTGATAATTTCTGGAGGGCTTCTTTTCTGTGATGAAAAAGTTTTATTTACACAGTGATCTGGAGGGGAGGACAGTAATAAATCTACTTTCCTTTGAGATAGTTCTCACTGATCTTGTATTAATGTTCTAGTAAACCACGTTGACTCCTGCTTTGAGTCTTCTATTCTGGTGGTGAAGCTGGACTCTTGTCTGGGTTTGGTAGTAGCTCTTATCATTTGCTGGGGAGATGGGATTTGAAATAAAAGGAATGTATGTTATTGTGCATTTATAAGAATATGGAGTCTGACTTTTTTTAGAAAAGCAATTAGTGTAGTGGGGTCACTTGACAAAAGCATCATACGTGTAAGGTAAATAATGTACATGCTCTGTTCTTCTCTACAGAGTCCTGAGTGGAGTGTGCTGCTGCTCAGGTTTGAGAACAAATCTTCCCATGTGTCTTGCTGATGAACAATGTCAGTGCACTGCTAAAAGAACACAGGACTAACTTGTCTATTGGCTGTAGCATGTTGAGTTCCTTGGTTAGACGGGTAATTTCAGTGACTTGGAAGTGACAGGCCTGGAGATAATTGTGGTCAGAGATGCTCCAAGAGGATTGAGTGAAGTCTTTTGTATTTTAAAATGATAAGGAAGCCAGATTTGATCAACAGCTTCTGGGATGGTTATTCAGACACTGAGTTAGTCAAGTCCAGAGCAGGATTTTTCACCTCTGGCCAGTTTAGAGCATGTTCGACCTAAGGTGAACTGGTGAAACTAACAGTATTGGTGTGTTTGATTAGCGTCATTTAGTTAGTTCAGTTTGCCCTGAACTTAATTTCTTACAGACATGTTTCACTTGGCTGTCAAGTTTCTTTGTTGTCTCAGAAAGGCTTTGTGACCACATAAAAAAGTTAGAAAAATGGCTATGTTGTGGACTCTGTATTTAAAGACTGTGTTCTAGCTCATTTAAGTAATTAAGTATTTGTAAGATTTCTTTTACATGATAAGAGTTTGCTTCAAAAGAAGCATGAAACTGTAGAGTCTGTTTAGGCTAGATCAAGGTTGTACCTGTTTTATTTATTTTTTAATGATTTCTTGCAAGTATCAAACCTACATTTATGTACTAACATGCTCTGAAGATAGCTGGGTATTGTGAGGAAAGCTGATCTAGGGTGTTATTAAGGTATAATTGATCTAACTCACTGTAAAAGTTTTGAAACCTTTTTGATGGTGTTTTTTGCATCTAAAAATTTTCAGATATTTGGTATAAAATATGGTGTTCATTGGAAAGTGAAATTTCTGTTTAATTTTGAAAGGAAGCTTTGTTCATGTTCACGATTAAAGCAGACCAAACTCTACTTTTCTTTTTCAATTTTAAAATTATTCTGCACTTACAGAAATGCAGATACCTTTGAAAGATTTAGCTGATCAGCTTTTGAGAAGCATAAAAATTCCTTAGATTAGGAATAACACTAACGAAATTGATGGAAACTCCTGAATATAGAACTGGTTTCTTCTGGATAATTCTCTTCCTGTTCCAGGAAGCTGTTCATTTTGGAAAAGCAAAAAAATCAAAAACTATGAAGTCTTGGTTATACAAGTTGTGGAATAATGGGTGTTAATTTGACCATCATCAAAAATGCAAGTCAAGGAAAAAAAATAATGAATTGATGGTAATATCTAAGAATTTGTAAAACATCTTCCCCCTAGAAAACAAAAAATAAAAAAATAATTTGTAAAGTGGACTTTACCTGTAGACTATTGCAAGTGTCCCATCAGGGCAATAGGACAGGCTAAGTATCCTGAGTCTTATTTAACTCTGACGGATTTCAGTGATGAGAGATGTAATTAACTTGGGCATGTGAGCCTTTTTTTGTCAAAGTGTAATTATGTTTTAAAGTGTTTGCTGTTTAATAATGGAAACGATTTATTTGAATTGTCTCTTCATAACATTTCAAACATGAAACACTATAAAGACCATTTCCAAAATACTTATTAATAATTGCAAAATTAAAAGGTAAACCCAAAGAATTCATAGATGTTAGTAATGGTTGAGAAAGAATAGCCATGCTTGCCTAATGGAAGATATTCACAGAGAATGGTTTCAGGTTTTCTTTACTGGCCCCTCTCCCTCCCCAAGACTCGTGTGTCAATAGTGTAGTTACCTGATAATTCAGTCATTGGCAATTATTTTTAGAAAGCTCCTCTGGGTTGGGAAGGAGAAGGTGTTTGATGTGTATACTTGCAGTGAGGAAGGCACTGGATGGGAATATTAACTGGTGTTAGGTTGACTGATTGTAGATGTCCTCAAAAGAGGAAGTTTTAAATTTCTATTGAAATTAGTCATATTACAAATAACTGTATTTAGAAGCAGAGTAATTTTCAAAATTAGTATCTTTGGAATTCACTTTTTCATTATAAAGTGGTTTCCCAGGCCCAAAATATGACATTTTTTACTTTAAGGTTTTTAAAGTTAATTACATTTCTTTCTAGACATAAACTGAATGCCAGTAACCTCCCAATTAAAGAGCATTACTTGTAGTGGTACGCTAGAATCATGGAATATCCTGAGTTGGAAGGGGCCCACAAGGATCACTGAGTTCAACTCTTCCAAGTTTTCAGATACGAATTCTACAGAAGTTTTACAAAGAGCAGATATGGCCAGGTGGAAAATGTTGATTTGCAGAGGAATCCTGTGCAATGCCCACTGTTGTGAGCCACAGTGCTGCTTCAGGGTGCAGCAGATGAGTCAGTTACAAATTCATGTGTTGAAAGGAATGCTCAGTTTCTGATGTGCTGCCTACACTGGGGAGGTTCAGGGAACCCTTCCCATGGCTGTTGCCACCAACTCATCTGCATAGTAATAGCCCTTGAAGGTAGCTCCTGGTTTCTGACAGACTTCAGTTAATTCACCTGGCTGAAAATAGGCTGTGGTTTTAGGCACATTAAGCTCAAAAAAAGCATGCAGTATCACTGGGAGTGTTTTGGCTCTACATATACAAGTTGTTTGAAAGCAGACTATCTTGCAACAATACAGAATTTTTTTTTTCTGACCTATGGACGAACAGTGTTATATGCTATGGATAGGTTTGTGTTGCATTTATAGCTGTTGAAAAATTAGTGGTTCATCCACTATTACAGTTTTTTTGGTTAACATCTTGTATGAATATTGTACCGCTGAGTCTTTAATCTGCTGTGGAGACAGACAAATTTAGGAGAAGTGACTTTAATCTTTGAAGAACATGTATTGACTGGGAAAGCTAGTTCAGTTTATTTTTGCAAATCACCAACTCTTAGAAGTGGGATTAAGTTTAGTGCAGGAGAAAATGGAACTTTGTCTCCAGAGTGAGGTCACAGTGCTTGTCTCTTTTCAGCCTTCATCTCAGTAAAATAATAGAAAATATAATTGTTTCATGTTTCAGTTTTATCTCCTGAAGAATGGGAGTTATGGTTACTTGTGCAGGCCATAATGTCAGCAATTACTTCTTGTCCTTGTTGCTTCTTTACTGCACTCTCTGCCCTATTTTCATGCCTGTGTTTGAAATTCTCATGTGCTGCTTTTGTATTTTCTTTTTTTTGCTCCTTGATTTTATATATTTAGAGACTTCACTGAGCAAGTAGCTGAGTAGACTTCAGCCATGCAGGAATTGGTTGTGCAAGTGGCTTTAGTGATGGCAGAATTCACAGAAATCCCACCCAGCATAGATGTGAAGGCAAGGAAGAGGAAACAAAACAGAATCCAACAGAAGAGATGAGAAAAGAAAGACTTGGGTAGCAAAGGAAGGTAGAGTGGAACGCCTGAGTCACAAGGTTGGAAGAAAAGAAGCTGAAGTCATACGCTGGTTTTGGCACTGCAATGTGTGATGATGCTGTTCTGATTTGTAATTTTAGGAACAGCTTAAGAAGTGTGTTGCTTAAATAAGATAATTCACTGATTCCTTTTTTTTAAATTGTAAAAGTATCTTTTAAGCTTATTTTTCAGTAGAGCAGATATACACTAGGACTCATTTCAGGGGAGCTTATTTTCATTTAATGAGGATGTATTCATAGTAATTTTAATAAATAAATTAATAAAAACGCTAGTGTTTGGTTGCTTTATTGCTCATCTATTTTCTGATTGTGGTTATGTGCAGCATTAGGTCCTGGTAGATTTAAAGGAATGCTATTTTCCTTTATGAAGAACTTAGGAAAAAAATCTCTTGTCTCACTAAAATGGATCCCAGTTCTGTGTGAAGGACAGGCATGTATGGGATCACTGTTCACTTTCCAGATTCACACCTGAAGGCTTTCTAACTAGACTGAACTACAGCCAGATCACTCAAGTTCCCCCATGTCCCTAGAGAACAGAAATTGTTTCACCAGCAAATACATTGAGTACTTTGAGCCCATTCTCCTGAGTTACGGGGTTTATTTCAGAATTTGGAAGATTCATTTTTATGAAATAGGTAACTGAGAGAGTTAGCATTCTTGCTTGAGTAATGCCCTACATATTTTGGACAGAGATTTTCCATGACGAAATAAGAACAAGATATTTGACTATCTTCTAGAGGGAACACTGGTCAGCATAAATTTAAGAGAAAAAGTCCAGAGGAGACAACTGACCATTCTTGTGTGGTGCTTGCAACTTTTTCATGTTTCTTCTGGGCTTTAATTATATTGCATATATATGGCAAGAAGAAAGAGCAGGGGGTTTGTTCTTTTCATGGAGGTGTAGCTTTATCACATCGTTGGGAATTTATAGCCTAGTAATATATAGTGTTTTTTCCATTCCTGCATTTTGCAATTGGTTTGTACAGCCTTATAGTCTGGCAGCTAAGAGTTCACTTTTTCACTATTTTTTTTGGCATGAAAGGGTTACTGTTCACATTTCCTGTGTAATTCCTTCTGATCTTGCTGGGCTGTAATTACTTTCTTGATGTTAAACATTCCCAGGCTCCTATAACCTTCTAGCCTGCTTGTACTGGCCAAGTTTGTCCCAGGTGATCATGTGGGCGAACCTCCTGTTTTTAAGGATAAAAATCTCTCCTTCCTGTGTAAGATAGCCTGCATACTCATTCCTTTGCTGTGCAATCCCAAGAGAAATCTTTAAAAAAATAATATTAAGGTAGCACATCACTCTTTTAGAGTCAGACTTAGCAGCCAAAATACATGACAAATCAAGTGTGTGGGTTTAGAATTTGCTGAATCTTGGTTGAGTGACTGTGAGTTCACATTGAAGATTATTTTTTCTTAATACGTTTGGAAAAGAGGTTATGATATAAAAAAGATTTTGACTGTAGCTTCTTACCTTTGACCATATAATTGGCAAATCTTTTTAAGCTTGTTTGAATGTAGAACTACTTAGCTGAGCCTTCAGGATTCTTTCTTCTTTTGAATTCTTTGCAGTAGCTGCATATCTTAAAAAAAAAAAAATAAAAGGGAAAAAACCCCAAATCTTACTCAATTCTGTATTTCCTACATAGTTTAGTTATCCTGTATTTCTTCTGGTTTTCAGTTTTGATTTATAAACAATAAACACAAGGCATTATTTTGTTTTTAAATAGAAGTGACTGTATACTACTGAAAAATGTTGACCTCAGAGGTGTGGAAACTGAAGTGTTCTGTTCTGCAAAGACACCAGAAGGTTTTCTGTGCTGCTCTTCAGCTTTAATGTGCAGGAGACACCTGTAAGAATGCGAGTGAAGTTTGTTTTCCATGACCTTTATGCTGTTTTCTCACAGTGCCAAGAAAGATGAAAGGTTGTGATGGCAGGGTTTTTTTAGGGTATGAGGAGTTGTAATGTGCTGATACATTGACACTGGTGAGTGTTGGGTTGTTTTTTGTTTTGGCTTGGTTTTTTTTTTTGTTACTGACAATGTAGTCAGTAAAAAAATTTTTTTGCTACTGTCAGAGAAAGTAGTTGGACGTTCTGTGCTCTGTTGGTTCGAGAAGTAGCCTGAATTTTGGTACTTCAGTTACAAGCAATCTCATTATCCTATTGTATCTTACTATCCTGTTATAGGTAACTTTTTTTGTCATAATCCTGGTCTTACTAACTTGTGCATTTAATTGGCTGCTTTGTGAAATTCTCAGGCTGCAAGTAATTCTATTTTGTTTAGCTGTATTATTGTACTTGCAGCACAGATACTCAAAAGTCTTCCCAGTAACTGACTGAAGTCTTGTGAATGTGTAACTGTGAGCCCGATGGGATTATATGATTATACCTGGAAGAAAATGGTTTGTAGGTGATAAATTGTATCAGTCTGAGCCCTTTTCTTTGTTTAATTCTCATGCACTCCAATGCCGCTGCTTTACTATATAAATAGAAATTAAAACAGTTGGCATGTGTGTTGTTGACAGTGCTGCTATGCTATGCTGGTGAATGACAGGAAAAATATATTTTAATGAAAATGTCTCTAATCTTTTCAGGAAGTCTTGAATTTGATGCCTTAGTTATAATTGGAATGCAATCAGTATGCTGCCCAGTTCTTAATTGCGTATTCCATCATGTAACTGGGAGCATGGCTGTCAGTTCTATTTTTGTTGCTGAACCCAGATGTTCTTACGGGGTATTATTCAACAGAGAAATCCAGTCCTGGCATAAAGTAGTTGTACAATAGTTATCTTAAAAAACCCCCATGAAGCACTAGGTGAGTGTAACTGGACAGAAAAAGATGCTGCTTGTAATTTCCAATTACACTGTCATTTTATTGTGGCCTGAGGTTTGTTAGGATGCTTCATATGAAGAGGGTTTACCTTTGCGTATCCACTTGGGTATGCGTTGAATATGTTGCAAGTGTGATAGGCTTCCTGTGCAGCAGGGTAATACTTTGGGTAAAGATTTTTTTTTTTTTCCAAAACAGCTTGCTTTCGACTATATATTATGAAAATGCTGATGAATTTAGAACTAGTTGAGAGGCAGATTCTCCCAAAGACTGTTTTCCATCTAATAGGATGTATAGTTCATCTTGCCATTCTCTTTACCTGTTTAATTTTGCTTCTGCTTAGATGGAGTGACAATATCCCCCCACAGCCCCCTCCCCCCCCCCCGGGACTAGCTCTTGAGAGGCTTTGGAGGGATATCTCAGAGGGACAGGACAAAAGATTCCAAAAGAGGCTCTTACCCCAGAATCATTTCAAGGCGTTTATTCTTGAAGGGTTCCAGGGGCAAGAGAAAGAACAAGGAAGTACAGGGGTCTTATCTAGTCTCCCACTCTGGGAGGATGGCTGGCACTCAGCCAGTTAGGTCAAGAAAGGAAGGAAAGGTCCAACCATATGGTTACAGGCATTAGGGATTTTGGGGGGAAAAACCATTCCCCAGAGAAATACAACAATGGAGGAAGAGAATTACTCACTATTTTGTAATTAAAGGTAACCTATTTTGAGTTTATTTTATAACATACTTAAAATGTAGCGGACCAGACTCTCCATTATGAATTTCACCTTTGTGGTGGAAAGTACCATGAGTGGTAATGAATTTTCTTCCATGAGAAATTTGTGGTTTCAGAGTCTACGTGAATTGCCCCTTGCTTTTTGTATAGAAGTCATGTTACGGGATCTAAGCTGGTTCTGTTTATTCTCTGTGTGTGTGTGCGCATGTTGATCTTCTAGTGATTTAACTTAAAACTCTTGTGGACTTAGATGTCTGTAATGTACTAGAGGCAAGGTGATGCCTATAGCTGTGATGCAGGGAAGAATTGGATCTAATCTTAAATGTATTTAGTGCAGAGAAAAAAAATCTTTGGCTTTAACAAGCTTCTGTAGAAATAAGGAATTTTTTGAATTAGGGGAGCTTTTAAGCTTTCAGACAATGTAGTCAACTGTATTTTTATATTCAGAGTTGTGCAAGTTCTCTCTTAGGGAGGATAAGTAAATTACTGTTGTGACAAAATGCATAGATGTGTCTAGGATTTGATAGTAATTAATTCATTTTGCTTATCTAAGGAAAGATTAGGTGCCTCAGTTTGAAACTGGCTATAAAAAGTAAAATGTAAACAAACTTAGCACACATCCAGTTAATAGCACATTTGGTAGAACTGAGGGCACTTTGTTTTCAAGTGCAGTGGTTTCTCACTTTTAGTGTTCACCCTGAAGCTGCTTAGTCACAGAGTGCCTCTTGACTACATTTTTAAGGGCAGTTCTTATCTCCATGGCTTTCTTGACTTGAACTGTATATATGATAGTCTTTAAGTACTGCTAAAATGTTGATGAATTATGTTGTTTGCGATTGGTGCACAAGAAGAATCATAGAATATCCTGAGTTGGAAGAGACCCACAAGGATCATCAAAGTCCAGCTCCTGGGCCTTCACAGGGCAGCCCCAAGAGTCACACCTGTCCCTTAGTGTCTGAACACTTCTTGACCTCTGTCAGGCTCGGTGCTGTGACAACTTCCCTGGAGAGCCTATTCCAGTGCCCAGCCACCCTCTGGGTGAAGAACCTTTTCCTAATATTCAACCTACACAACTTCAGGCCATTCCCTTGGATCCTGCCACTGGTCACCACAGAGGTCAGTGTCTGCCTCTCCTCTTCCCTCATGAGGAAGCTGTAGACTGGAATGAGAACTCCCCTCAGTCTTGTCCAGACCAAGTGACCTCAGCCACTCCTCATACGGCTTTCCCTCAAGGCCCATCAGTATTTTCGTTGCTCTCCTTTTTACACTTTCTATCAGCTTTATTTCTTATATTGTGGTGCCCAAAACTGCACACAGGCCTCAAGAAGAGGCTGTGCCCATGCAGAGCAGAGTGGGAGAATCCCCTCTATGCCTGATGCACCAGGGAGGCCCCGCAGAGAGATCTCAACAAATTAGGGGCCTGGGCAATCACCAGCCACATGAAGTTCAGCAAGGCAAAGTGCTGGACTGTTCCTGGACAACCCTGACTGTAGAGACTGGGCAACGAGAGGCTGGAGAGCTGTGCCACAGAAAGGGACCCGGGGGTCCTGGTCCACGGCAAGTTGAACATGAGCCAGCAGTGCCCTGGCAGCCAGGAGGGCCAACCCTGTCCTGGGGGACATCAGACACAGGCGGGCAAGGGAGGGGATTGTCCTGCTCTGCTCTGTGCTGGGGAGGCCTCACCTCGAGTGCTGGGGGCAGTTTTGGATGCCACAATATAAGAAAGATACAGAAGGGTTAGAAAGCATAAAAAGGAGAGACACAAAGATGGTGAAGGGCCCTGAGGGGAAGCCGTGTGGAGAGCAGCTGAGATGCCTTGGTCTGTTCAGCCTGCGGAGGAGGAGACTGAGGGGAGACCTCACTGCAGTCTTGTGAGGGGAAGAGGAGGGACCAGGCACTGATCTCTTCTCTGGTGACCAGTGACAGGACATGAGGGAATGGCCTGAAGTTGTGTCAAGGGAGGTTTAGACTGGGTATCCAGAAAAGGTTTTTCACCCAGAAGGTGGTTGGTCACCGGGACAGGCTCCCCAGGGAAGTGGTCACAGTACCAAGCCTGATGGAATTCAAGAAGCATTAAGGCAATGCTCTTATGCACCTGGTGTGACTCTTGGGGGTGGTGCAGTGCGGGGCTGGGTGTTGGACTCTGTCATCCTTGCGCGTCTCTTCCAACTCAGCTTATTCTGTTTTTCTGTATTTTTAAGGCTTTTTAATTTTATGGTTTTGGATGAGCCGTCATGAAAACAGAGAACCTTACAAGGTATTTAGCAATTTGAAAGATGTTAGGAAACAGAATACACTGTATCCCTGTTATACCTGTGTTTCTCCTGTATAGAAAGAGTTCTCTTCTTATCATCTGCTCTGATGCTCAAAGTAATTTTGTGTTTTGTCATCTGCTAAATGTATTACATATTGTCTAAATTTTTTACTTATTGGAAGCTTTTTCTAAAGTTCATATCCAAAACTTCACATTTCAGAAACTTAAACTCAGTTCTTCCATCTATATAAAATAAATTCGGCTTCCAGTCTGTAAATTTTTATGATACTTAAATACAGTAGGTGTTTCAGCTATTGCAGTCAGCAGTTTTAAAGATACTTGCAAATTAAATATGTATGTAGCCAGAAGTACTGAAAAAAAATAAATTACTTATTTATCTTTGAAGGTAACTGTCATCAATGGAAGTACTTATTTTTAGATTCATCACAGGACTGGATTTGAAGGGAACTTTTTGTTACTGCAATTTTGTGTTTCATTTTTAAGGTTAATTCAGTTCTAACTTGTAGCATGGTCATTGACATTTACATAGTATGGACCATGAGGCCTGCATGCAGCAAGTGAATTCACACAGATCAGAAATAGCTTAGAATAAAAGTCCAAAATGTCTTTGGCAGTTATCACCATTATTTTTAATCTCCCCTCCTCCCTTCCATAGCCCTAAAAAGAAGTACTTGATCTGGATCAATGAATGTTTGCTACTGAGGATGATGCCGAGTGTTGGCATGCATCCAGTGCACATCTCAAAACTACAAAGTTTGCAACACAGATCTTACATTATTTCAGGACTAGTGAAAGGTGAATGACTTTGAAGAGCTGAAGTGAATGTGGTAGAAATAATATGCAGGGTTTTCTGCTTTGCTGCAAGGGAAGCATTGATTTTTTTTTTTTTTAACAGAAATATGTTCGGTAATGTTCTCTCTATATTAAAACCCTTATCTAAATCTTAAAGGATACAGTGTTCTTTGTCCAGGCTTGTATATTTTGCTATTTAGTGCAAGTTTTTGAGATAAAACAAAATGTTAGATTAAAAAACCAGATCACAACTGTGTAAAGAAAATTATAGCAGACTGAAAGAATTTGTATGTTAAAACATGTTTAATGAGTGTTCACTAGAGAATCTCTCTAAAAAGTGAAATATCACAGCAAAACCTTAGAGACTTTTCTGTGGTCTTGTATATTAAATGTTATGTTGCCTGCTTGAACAGTTCTCACCATTCAGAAGACAAGTAGAATAGTACTGTGCCAGTGTTTTTTATCTGAAAAAGATACATTGGAGATTTTTTGTCAATGTAATTCACTTCCTAGAAAGATGAGTAGTTTCTTAAAAGTCATTTTATATTCAGTAAAGAAAAATTATGAGAATTCAGCCAGCTGCAGGTATTGGGAGCTTGTGCTGATAAATCATTTGGCCACTAATCAATTTCTAAAGCTTCAAAAAGACTTCTTTATATCTATCTGACAGTTTTCAGACAAATAAAAACTACTCTGTTGTCTTCTGTACAGATTTTTCTTTCTGAGGCATGTAGAATAAATACAGTAGGTCTGTTAGAACGGTGATGTAATTTTGCAGGTTGGGAGCCAAAAACAAGTTCTGCATGCACAAATCTCCAACTTTAATATTTAAAAGAAGAGCTGACTTAAAAAACAAGGAGTGCTTGAGCATAAAAATGTGACTTGCTTGACACCTACTAGTTCATTTAGTTACTCCCAGAACAATTCTTCTCTTAGGAAACATGGTTTGTTTGGTTGAAACAAGGTAAAGAAGGGAGTGAAGCAATACAGTTTTAAAGAATGGGGAGCTGATGATGGCAAGCACTGCATGGCTTGGAGACAGGAGATTAAGGAGGTAAAGTTATTAATAAAAATCTGTGGGCAGTAGAGTACAATGGAGTTCTTTAAATATAGAGGATGTTCTTGAAGGGTACAAAAGCTTAGTAATGATTGAAGTCCAATACTGGGCAAGGATGATAAATTTCTGCTGTGCAGAGAAAGGCATAAATATTCAATAAATATTTTGTTCTGTATTCAGAAAGAGGCTGGATGATGCTTTTACATCTTACCACCTCCATCATTAGTGATGGGAAGAATGTATTATCACTGTACCAGCAACTATTAATGTTAAATGTTTTTAAATCTGCTGCACTGACACCTACAGATACTAAAAACAAAAAAAAGCTTAGAAGCTGTATGAATTATTCATTTTGAGTTTTAACAAATCATGGAACAGTGGAGAAATTTTAGAAGGCTGGAGGTGAAGGGGAACTAATGTGCCCAAATTTAGAAAGTATAATAAGTGCACCTTGAAAAGGCAGATAGTAGTATGCTGTCAGTGAAGATTTAAAGGAGAGTTGTATAATTAATGCTGATGAGAATGGGCAAGTCAGAACTACATTGTACTGCTGCATGGGGTTACTCCTTTCTGTAAACTGGTATTAGGTTGACTGGCCTATAGTTCCCCAGATCCTCTCCCTTGCCTTTCTTGAAGGTGCCTATGTACCATTTTCCAGTCTTTGGCAATCTCCTTTGGTGCCATGACTTTTAAAAGATGACAGTGCATCCTTGTGGTGACACTGATCAGCTCACTCAGCACTAGTGAATGCATCCTTCTGATCCTGTGGATTTGAACTGCATCTTCATCTGCTGTTGGTAACATTGTATCAGTGCCTCAGCCTCTTCCATGGTTTTGTTCACCTCTCCTAAGCATTAGGCCCAGTTTTTCCTTAGCCCTTCTTTTGTGACCTTTGCCTTTCTTAACTCTGTATGTGCATGCTTGAGCAGTGTCTTAACAATTAGAACTCTGCTGTAATCCATAGACACTGAGCATGACTAGCAAAGTTTGCTTTTGGACATAAAGTAGGAATTAGTGCTGCTGTTCAAAAAATAGATGTTTGGTTATTTAATTGCCCTAAGTGAGCAGAACTTCAGTGTTACAATTTGAAGGCTTGACATGACTCAAGCAGTGTAGGTGTCCCACAGCATGGTTTTTATGGTAGATTAATGAAAAGGTACTGTGTGTCAAACCAAAAAAACCTAGTTGTTTTAAAAGCTTGGTCATGCTTAATTTTTTGCCTCTTGAAGCAGTAATTCAGTTTGGTCGTGCTTAGTTTGAGATTTAACTGAATGCATTTGGAATACAAATGTCTGTAGGAACAGAAGACAAAGCTGGAGGCCATAGAGAAAGAAGAATGTTCCCAGGGTTAGCATAGACTGCACACCACAGCTGGTTGCTGGACAGCATCCAGGAATAATTTTGACATGTTTATTTCACATTTTTTCTCCATGAACATGTTTTAAAGACACTTCATTAAAAATGTCTGATAGTCTTTGAAGCTCTGTGCCTTTAACGTTTTTCAAACAACAAACAGGCTGCTGGATTTTAAAAATGAAAATTATTTTGGTAAGGACTATTTGCACAATGAGAACAACACAAGCTAAGTGAGTGAAGGCAGTAAACTAGGACAGGTTAGATTTTAATTTTTTCTTTTTTGTATTTTTAACTGTGTGAAAGTTTTTAAAGTATAGTCAATCAGTAACAGTGCTGATAGACAATAATAGACTGCAAGAAAGAGATTCATTTAAATAAATCATAGAATATGTTGTCGTGTGTATTTTCTAGGAAAGGTGTACCAGTTTGAACAACAGCTGATATTCTATGTGCTTCTTGAGGCTGATCAATAAAATGTGTCACCAAAACTAGCTATGCCTGTGGAATATTTGTGTCTATTTAAATTCTACTATTTGTATTTAAACATATATTTATACCAGATTGACCAGAAAATACACTCTGTTATGTTCTGATTGTTTTTAAAATAAATGACACATTAGTCACTTCAGCCCAACAGTTGCTTTTTCAGTTGGGTCAGAGCTCTGGAAGCTCCCAACCACAGAGCTGGGACATTACATGCAGGAGAATCCATCAAAGTGGTGTCAGTCCTTTCCCAGAAAATGAGAGGGATGTGACCGAGCAAAGAATGCAGGCGAACAGCTGAACTTCTCTGCTGGGGTCTGTATGAATTAGTCTGGACACAGCAGCAACAGGGAGGGCAGATGCTGCCTCTGCTGCCTGTGCTCAGCTCTCAGCTGGGCTGTCACTTGCCTGGCTGCAGCTCTCACGAGGGTTCTAGAGCTGTAGTTCACATCTTCGGCTGTGGATGTTGAACTGCCCTTAATTATGCAAGATAATTTTGAGTGCATTGGTTGCCTGTTGGGAATTCTTTTTATCTACAAGTATAAAATTTACGCAATATTCTTTAACACTTAAGGCCCCTACTGTGACAGAACTTATATAAAATGTGACCTTTTAATTTTTCCACTAAATTTGGAACTCTGGGTTTTATGAGGGTGCTTCAGTGAGGGAGGTTATGTTCTAATTTGTCAACTTGCTGTTTGATGATTCTTCAAATGTAGAACAGTTTTTTATATGCTTGGGAGGCAGTAAAGGTGGATAGAAGTTGCGTAAGATGGAAGTTGCTTATCCTAGTCATTAGGTTTTAACAGGGTTTTTAGGTGTGACCTGTTAAACACATATTCCTTTCTGGCGAGTTAAACCAGTAAGTAAATTCGTTAAGCACAAATTCCTTTCGGATTCTTTCTGAGGATCGTGTTTGGGAAACACGAGATATGGCTAATAGTTGAGCAAGGTTTTGATTTTTGGGTATTGTTAAAAAAATCTATTGTTGTTTGCATTTTTGGTTTTAAAAGTGTCTGATGTGTTCCTGAAGTGTACTGGACACTCAAGTATCCAGAAAAACCCCATCCTTAGCCCTGAAACAGTCTAGGCTACAGTGTTAGAGGCAGAGTTTGGGGGCAGAATCAGTGTAGCACCAAAACATCTGATTTGTTACCTGGAATATTCTTTACTACAGGGTTATCTGCAAGAGCCAGCTGTGCCTCACAACAGTTACACATGCTCAAATGAATTCTACGTCTTCAGTAGAACTTAGAAGTTACTTTTGAGTTCAGCTGAAGAAAACAGGCTTTTTCCTTTGACATAAGTCACTAAATTTTTCAGTGTATAATTCAAATTAAGAGCTTTTTTTGTTTGAGAGGAATTAGGCCTTAGAATTTAGTTTGCTGTAATGGTTTTAGGCATGTGGCAGTGTTAGTTTTTGGCCCTATTACCATTTTCCTGTTCTTTGTTTCTTTAACTTTTGTCTTAGGAGTTTGAATGCATGTTAGAGGTGAGCCCTTTTGAGAGGGAATTTAAACAGAAAGTTGTCAATTGGTAGGCAGTTTGAATTTTAACATGTTGGAAGTACATCCCATTTTGGCCTAGGTCATTTATTGCTTGTTTGGGCACAGTCATAGTAAATGGCTGCTATTTTTTATTTTTAATTTTTATTTTTATTTGTTAGTTCTTGGATGCTTGTTTTGCTTGGGTCTGTGAGTACAATGAAGAAACACACTGCATTTTATAAACTTAAGAAACACACTGCATTTTATAAAGTATAGTGTGTGGCATATATATATGCCACAGTGTGGCTTTCTTGATGTTTTAAGAAACTTGTAATGGAAATTCTTATATAAACAACTGTAGATGATGCTCTTATTTGGTACCATGGCAAAATTGAGTACTGTGTTCAATTTTGCAGCAGTGAAATCAGAAATTTTTCCATTGTTTTAGTCAGAATTTCAAAAGCAATTCACCTTGCAAAGTCTGGAGTGTTTTTTTGCTTTTGTCAGCTGTTGGTTTTTCTTCTAAGTAGAACAGTAACAATATACCCAGACTTTATGAAAATAATGAAATGCTGTACAAAATCCTTCCTGAATGACACAGGAAGTTTTATCAGAGGGATGCAGATTAGTGTTGAAGTAGCCAAAAATACTTCAGTCAAAATAGAAGAAGTGGTTGACTATTTCTTGTTTAGTCTCTACAAAACTTAAGGGCCATCTGTGATTCTGTGAAGAATTCAGCATCACATTTCAAACTTAAATCAGTCAAATTGTGCGGTGAATGTAGCTCCTAATCCTTTAATTATTGATGGAATTTTTAGGGCTGTGTTATCTGACACATTCAAATAATTTTTTTATATGTGTGGTTATGTTTTGAGGTATCAAGTTGCTTCAAAATATGTTAGAAAACTAAATTAAACAGAACTTGCTCTCCTTTCAGCATTGCAGACCTGACTTGTTCTTTCTGTAGTCTAAAATTAACAGAATCCTAAAGCTTTCACTGAAAGTTGGAACACTACTAGTAATAACTTAGTCTTCAAATATTGAAGTCGAGAAAGGTAAAAAAAACCCAAGTAAAATACAACTAATGGGTTTTTTTGGTCTTTTCCTTTAGTTGTCTAATTATTTTGGTTGGTACCTTTGTATGTTAACCTCGTTCTGCTCGTTGAAATAACCTGGTGTTTCGTAGTGTAAAAACAGGTTCTTCATTAGGTAAATAAAAAGTATATGTGGCATTTTATTACAAAATATCTTTATTCTCTGCCAATCACTGAAGTTCATTTTAATCCATCAGCATAACTGATGGATTAAATATGAAATATGGGAGGTTTGGGTAATTCTGAAGTATGGTAAGAGCATTGCCATAGGAATCAATGGAACAATCTGTCCTACGTATGTAGACCAAAGTTTGCTGTCATTTTCAAGCTACCCTTTGCTGTCGGTTAATAAATACAATTTGATTTCTGAAAGGCATTTGTTGATGTTTTCAAGACTCATCCAGACAAAGCTGTAAGGCCAGTGTTGACCCTGTTATGAGCAGGGGAGTTGGACAGGATGACCTTGTGCAGTTTCTGCCAACCTGAATGATTTTGTGAGTAGCTGTGTACACAATCATAGATGCTTGTCTGGTTCTGTGGAGTTTTAGTGAAACTCCACTGAAATTGCTGTTTAGTGTTTGTGATATTGTTTATCTGAAAAGAGAGCTAATGTACAGCCGCGGGTACACAGTGAGAGATAAAAACGTAGTCTGATCTTATCAGATCAAAACAGTAATTAATTATGAACAAAAGTGAAAAAGTCTCACAATTTAATCAGGTATTGCAAACTGAAGACCATAGTAGTGTGTTGCAATTCTACAATGAATGATGTAACATATTACTAAGAGAAGTGTAAGATACATCGATTGTGTCTTATGAAACTGCCTTGTTGAGAATCCCAGCAAATCTTCTAAGCAGTTTGGACCCAAGCAATAAATGAATGTTTAATTAAGAACCAGGATAACGTGGTAGTGTGGAGGAACATGAGTAGAAGGAACTGTGCTGTTTGAATCTCAAAGTGAATTCTACATAAGTCATTACCCACTAAGAATGGTACATGTTTCTGTTTCTTGTTTTGTTTCAAATACTAAGTTATTTGAATTTAAATTGTAAGAACTATCGAGAGCATAGATTTCATGTAGTATGTTATAAAAATGAAATTTGTATTTCCCAGAACTATTGTTTCTAGCTGTCCTATGAATCAAGAACAAAATCTATCAATTTCTATTGATTCATCATTTCACAGTTACTTTCACACCAGTAATAACCAAGACTGTATTTTAGATCAGAAGCTTTGACCTTTTTAATGCTAAGTAATGGCAAAAATGTCTAACCCAGACATGAAACTTATGCGAGTCTCGAGTTTGTGGCATTCAGAGCACTCCTACCAAGGAGGGACTTACTGAAGAAAACATAATATGACAATCTGTCTTTTTAAATTGGAAATTTGGAAGAAGAGGTGTTATTTTTTGACATTCAATGAACTGTCTAATATTGGGCATAATAGTGACCATGCACTTTGGAATTTTTTTTTTGAATGGAATTGTTTTCTTAAATAGAAAATAGTTGGGGTTATTTACAGTCATAAAAAACTGTTCAAGTCCACTTTATTTTAATAGACATACGTTTCATATAATGAAGAATTAATATTGCACCTTCTTTAGCCTTCTCCTGGTGCCTTTTTGAGAAATTTCACTTTCATACATTTTGTCACAGGTCCTTGAATTTGCTTTTTTGGAGATAGTTATAGTTGTAAAATAATAATTAGTGAGGCTGTGTGCTAGTTTGTCCACAATAGTAGAAAATGTGTGAAACAGCCTCATGTCTTGCAGCGTATGTGCTAGTCTTTATTCATACATGTGCAAAACCTTCAAGCTGATTTCAAAAGGCTTATCTCCTCATGAAATGCAATCATTTTTCATTTGCCTGCTATTTTAAGTTGAACGTTGATGTTGCCCTATGTTGTTTCAAAAATAAGCTTTTATTCTCAGCAACATGTTACTGAAAGTGGCATAGAACCTGTCGTGTAGGCACAGTTCCACTCTGACAGATGGGCAGGGTGTAGGCTTGCCAGCCAACCATTCCCCACATCACCCAGCAGAGTATGAAGGGAAGCATTTTTGTCCAGGATTGCCACTGTGGCATTCAGTACATGTAAGGCTTGAAGTTCAGGAAATGCGCTTGGACCGGTCCATCTCACACGATGACCAAAAGTTTAAAAATAGCCTGGGTTTTAGGTTCTGCTGGGTTTGTACTGTTCTGTTGCTTTTTGTGGTTCTGCTGAAGTCATCTAACAGGTTCAGCCAAAAGAATTCTGCCATGGACACACATTTCTCCGCGATGAATTATCTAAGTATGGAAACATAAGCAGTGAGCAATTTCACACACCGTTGTTTGTGACTGCATGCATATCTCTTTGGATATAGAATTGGAAGACTAGGATCTGATACAGGATTAACTTCTGATGTAAAAATATGTAAAATAGAAAACATGGAGTAAATCAGACATTTGAGACTGAAGATGCGCATAGTGAAATGCAGAATGTTTTTACACGTTTTGAGAAATGCAAATCAGCTATTGCTTGGTTATTGGGGTTTACGATTTTGGAGGGGTTTTTATTTTTAAAACAAATTGGCTTAATGCCTTGTGCTTGATTTTATAAAGTAGCCAAGCACTGCAGGGTTTTGGCAAATACATTTGCTTGAACAAATGCTTTTGTGTATTACACCAGTCAGTCATTGTTTCTGTCATTTTTATCTTCCTCTCTACTTTTTCGTAGTTTCAATATTTTATTCTTTTATTTCAAGTCTAACTTGGCCTTTATATAACAGTGGATTTTGCCAAATTTCCTGGAAGCTGTGCTGATTCAATGCATTCAGGCTTCTTGGGGAACTTGATTTCAGTTGAAAAGTTTCTAAATTATGGGAAATACTGTTTGCATGGCACTCATTTACAAGATGGCATGGTATGTGAAAGAACAGGTGTGAAAAATGAAGTGAATAAAATTTCTTTTGAAGTACAAATGGGCATTTCATGAGCTTCTGTCAGGAGAATGTCTTTTCTAAACTGTACTAAGTATTTAATTTTTCTTTTTAGCTGGATGTTTTCCTCCTGAAATTAAATTACATAATATTTGACTAACACTTCTTTACATGCTTAGTTTTAAATTAAAATTCATAATTAAGCTTAATATGAAACTACAAGATTTGATTTAATGCTTTCTTCCACTGCCTGAACTAACATTCACTGCATTAGAAGGTGCAGTCGTCATTGAGAAGCTTTGTTCTTTTAACAAAAGGTACCAAAAATAAATTTGGTTAGGGTCATAGTGGTCTAGTTTAATACTGTTATGATAATAAGTCCTATAATTACTTTCAGATAGTTCTTCCTTCCCAGAGGATGAGGTTTTTAGTTTTGATGTCTGCTTAAAGCATGAGGATGACAGTAAAATTAATGTCATAACCTTTACAGCCTATTTATTGCTTTCTCTGTAATATCCTAAAGGATTTTGTGTAACATCTAAAATAAATGTCTTAGTATGGACAAGCATCGAATTAGGTTAATTGGGTTCAACTGATATTCATATTCAGTGTGTCTATCAGGACACCTGTTTCATATAAAAGACCTGTGGGTATCTTCCTGTGAAAATTGCTTTTAAATTATTACATGTATATGCTCTGCTTCCTTTGGTTGTTAAAGACTGAGCTACAGTATGGGATTTTTTTTTTTCCAGTTTGCTTGCTATTTTTGCCTCTTAAGGGATAATGAAATTTATCCTTTCATTCTCTGGTAACATAAGGAATAGTACAGGCATGATAGAGCTTATTTTATAGCATTAAGAGAGATTTTACTTTCTAATTCTGTCCAGCTTCAACTCCACTTCACTTGAAATTCTTGTAATAGATTTCTTTTCATCTCTGAGTAGTCATCAGCAGATTTCTAGAGAACTAATTTGAGTTCTGGAGTACTGTGACTTGAATGACTTTATTTAGTGTCTTATGGTAGAGTTACAAACTGAGCAAAACAAATTTTAAGATTATAAAGAATTTAAAATTTTTTATCATTTTGATAAGCTCTCAGGTGGAGAAGAATTTGTGACATTGCCAGATAGAAATAATCCATATCATCTCCTGTATTTGGAAAGAGCCCGTATTGGACTCAAATATAACCAGGGAAGAGTGAAAGAACAGTTGACTCTTCAGTATTCAATAAAAACAACAAGACTCACTGAATTATTAGTTGGTGATCAGCCTAAAATTTTTTCTGGCTGTAAAAGTGTAAAAAAGGTGCAAAATTGAATAAATAATTTTAGTTCTAAGCTTAGTTTTGTTTTGTTTTGTTTTTTTTTTAACATCAGCATGTTTTTTTTAATGGAAGTAGTCAAACCAAGCCAGATTTATAGGGAAATGGAGGGAAAAAAACCTCAAACCTGCACAGGGCAGGCACAAGTAGTTTTGTGGATGTTATAACCTTCTAATTCTAGAAGTTTGAATCAATGCACTGTACAGAACTTTTTGATAAGACTGTATATTATGTTTAGGACATGTATAAAATGTGTGTAGATAAGAAATATCTGTTAAACATACTACAGCCTAGCAGAAAAGTGTCAGAAACTATCAGAGGAAGGATTGAAAAGACAGGATCACAGTTGATGTATTTGAAAGCAGTGTAAAACACAGGTCAAGTGCACAATGCTTACAGTTTGCTTTGTAAACTGTATATGTACAGTCATAGAAAACATGCTTTAACACAGCTATATGTATAAGGATGGATAGAAAAAATTGCAGGGATGATAAGAATTTCTCCTGATTTTCAGAATCTTGAGCTCTTCAGTTTTTCCAAAAAGGGAGGTTACTTGGTTAGGTATCTCCAAATATAAAGTGTGGTGAAAGGTTTTCACATAACAACAATAAAAATACTATTCATTAATTGCTAAAAGAAATTATCATGGTTAATTGGAGAAATTATACTCTTTTAAAATTATTGTGATTATTATTAAAAGCAGGTGATCAATGTCTTTGTCAAATAAGCACTGGATTTTCTAGGTTAATACTATTACCTTGCTGCACTTAGAGTTGAATTTAAATCAGAGACGCCTCTACAAAATGTTAGGGCTTATATTATCCAATTTTGTGTTGTAGTGTTAGGGTTTGTGAATATGTCTGGGATGAACATTGGAAGAGTGTCTGGGGCTTCTGTTTCCACATGGTATTCTAAGTATTGTTGATCTGTATCCTGAAGTCCGGTTTGTTATAATTGTAAAAGTAGATAGTAACTATAAATGGGGCACCCTCTTAACATGATTTAATGCTCCCATACACAGGGAAAGACTGTGGAAACCTAAAAAAAAATGTGGCTTTGGAATAATAATTTTGAGGAGCTTTATTTGAACATCATTTCTCAAATTGTTTTTACAACCATATGGGTTGCTTTAAATGTTTCAGTATGTTTTGAAGTGCCGTAAATACTAAGGGGGAAGGAAAACTTCAGACTGATTCTCTGAAAAGCTGTTACTGATCAATATGGCTTTAAAGAAGAATGCCTTACAATGTGGGTGACAGTAAGTTGGAAACCCACACTGGTTTCTGGAAGTGTCTCGGTGTTCCGAAATTACATCAGTGTGGCCTGTTCCACTGTTGGATGTGCAGAGGGAGTTGTGTGTATGTTCCCACGACATTAAACTGCATTTAGATGAGCCAGTGTGTGTTTGAGTGCTGGGTGTGACAGCTCAGGGCTTGGCTGCCTAAGTACCACGGACAGAGGCTCTTTGAGGCTGTCGGAGATCTGATGATTGGCATCAGCAAACTGCTGTCAGGAGGTGCTGGTACATGTACCAGAGCTGCTGGTTACGTGTGGCTCAGAACAGAAGATACAGGTACCAAAGAGCTTCACCTGTTTGCTGTGTGAGAGGTTTCTTCACAGCAGCCATGCTCAATGTTCTTCTTCAACATCCTGTTCTTCTTATTTTGTTGGGTATTTGCATCAGTATTTGTCCAATTTATTTCTGTATTTAACCAAAACTAGTCTTTGGTACTCCATGTACTCAGAAGATGGGTCTTGAGTGCATGTCTTACATGTTCTTTATGTAAGGTTCTTCTGGCTGTAAAATTGGTCAGGAAAGTCAGCAGTCTCCACATCTGTGCAGCTGACTTTGTATGAATGTTGTAGATGTGCACTGATATGAAAGCCTAGATCTGAGTAAACCTCCAAGAAGTTCCAGTTCCATCTGTGTCAGTCAATGGACTTACCTGTTACCTTCCCAAAGCCTCCAGCTGCATCAAGAGAACAAGAGCTTTATACCCTTTGTGATGTCTAACATGTTAGTGCTGTGCAGTTGAACCAAACTATTATGCAGCCATTCCGAAAGCTAGGCTATATTATGAAACATAAATGGATAATAACAGTTTTATATTGTCATTCTATTATCCTGTGTCTCTCTTTACCTGACTGTTGAGTCCCGCTTCACCAGAGCTTGGATAGCACACTCAACTGCACGGGAAAGAAGTAGCCAACTTTTAATTTACTGGGTGGCCATTTAATGTAAAGCTGTTTTGTCACTTCTTGTTGTAATGACCAACAGCACATTCAGGACAGATGGCAGTGTAATGTCTGGTTCACAAGAGCAAGGTAATATCTTCATTGTAGCGTCCATGGGAAATTCTGCTGGTAAGAAAGTTATGTGGGATCCATGCAGTCACATAGAATCACAATGGTTTGGGTAGGAAGGGACCTTAAAGGCCACCTTGTTCTGACAGCCCTACCTGGGCAGGGAACCTTCCAGGAGATCAGGTTGCTCAAACCTGCATCCAGCTTGGTCTTGATGAGGCATTCACAGCTTCTCTAGGAAAACTGTTCCAGTGCCTCACCACTCTTAAAGAATTTCTTCCTAGTATCTAATGAAAACCTGTCGTCTTTCAGTTTAATGTCCATACCCTTTGTCCAATCTGTAGATGCACGTGTAAAAAGGCCACTCCAGCTTTCCTGTGTACTGCCTTTAGGTACTGGAGAGTGCTGTAAGGTCTCCTTGGAGCCTTTGATTCTTCAGGCTGATCAGCCTGAGCTCTGTCTTCATAAAGAGGTGCTTCAGACCTGTGATCAACATAGGGGCTCTCCTCTGGATCCTCCCCAACAGGTCCACATGTTTGAAGGGAAATGATAGCCTATTGTCTGTGATTCTTCAGAATGCATTGTCACATTTGGATTCACAACTGTCCTCTTTCCTGGATTTAAGAAGGTTGTTTAATTACAAGAAGCCTAAGTTAGTAGTACACAGTGTTGAAATACGGAGAGCACATAGAGGGGTCCAACGAAATGCTTGGTTTAAATCTCTGGTGGTGTTTTCTTGAGAGCTATGGAAATATTGGGATCCATTCTGAAATACAAGTCTGGAAATTATTGCCATTGTCCTGTTCATTTTTTGTTAGTTTGTAAGAAATTATCAGAGCTTCTAAGTATCTGTATTTCTTTCTAGGAACATTGTCGTAACTGTTAAAGGGCATAATGCAGAATCCGTTAACAGTTTCTGCAGGTATAGTATGCTTTCTATATTTTATTTAGAAATTAGATGCTTGTGATTCAAGTTGTGGAAGAAATCTCATCATTAATAATCACTGTGTTACTTGTGTCTAGTATTCTGCTGTGGTATGTTTTGAAAAAAAAAAGCCATTACTGCAGCATTCATCACTTTAAACAATTACAATAGCTAAAATTGTATTCTTCTTTAGGGCGTTGTTAATTACTGTTAACACCTGTAGCTGAAACTTGAAGTGCATAAATCTGCTTCTTTTTTGATTCAGCAGAATTAAGTATTCAGGTTTTATTAAATATTTTTAAATCCTCATATGTTTGAAAATCCCTGCTATATTTGATCCCCATGTTAAATGGGGTCAAATCTATCTGCAAATTGTGCTACACAATTAGCAGAAACAGGAAAATAAACATTCACTTAGATTTTTTTAAAATGTCTTTTCTTCAGCATTCCTGTCCTTACTAATTTTTTCTGTGTTTAATTCTTTCTTCTGTGTGGTCTCTTCAAAAGTTGTCTTTCATTTGATTTAGTTTTCACTAGGGTTGATGTCTTAATTTTCCCCTCTGTTATTAGTAAGGGTATTTGTGTATTCTCAAGTCTCTAAATGTGTAGCTGTAACTTCAGTTTCTTTTCTCTTTTGATCTGTGTCTCAATGCTAATGTTTAAATATGATTTTTAACATGAATGTCATTTTAATGACACTTAAACGTGAGTGAACGTTTGATGGATATGACATCAGCTCTAATGGACCTTTCAGAACCATTGCTGGTTGTCAGTTAAGTTTCCATTGTTAGTACTTATGTTGATTAAGAAGAGCACTATCTATTACTTAATTTGAAGCCTTGAGCTTTTACTGTCATGTAAGTTTATACTTTACCTGTTTTGTGAAGAATGAGTATTTTTATGATAGCGTAATAATTCTGAGGACGCTGTTCCAGAAGCATGTCATTCTAATTGATCTTACTTGATGAGTTTGGTCTCTTGGGACTATACTTTCAAGGAAGACAGTACATACTATAGGGTAAAGCTGTCCACTCCAGAGAGTGCTCTGCCTTCCCATGTTTGTGACTGAAGTACTCAATCTTAATATTTTAAGCATTATTTAGTTTTTCCTCTAAGTAACAGGAATTTGACCCTGGTTATGATCTTACATTAAAGCCGTTTCTGAATCGCAGTGGGAGAATATAGACTGTGAAACTGTTTGCAAACTTAAAATTGATTCAGCATTTGCTTTGAGATTTTTTTTTTTGAAGGCTTTTTCTTTTTTCCTCTAAACCAAAATCCATTACAGTCAGTATCCTCTACTAACTTGTACTCAGAGGGAATGGTAAATTTGGAAGTGAACTTCCGTGCTAGAAGTCACAGAATAAGCTGAGTTGGAAGGGACCCACAAGGATGACAGAGTCCAACTGCTGGCCCTGCACAGCACCACCCCCAAGAGTCACACCATGTGCATAAGAGCATTGCCTTAATGCTTCTTGAATTCCATCAGGCTTGGTACTGTGACCACTTCCCTGGGGAGCCTGTCCCAGTGACCAACCACCTTCTGGGTGAAAAACCTTTTCTGGATACCCAGTCTAAACCTCCCTTGACATAACTTCAGGCCATTCCCTCATGTCCTGTCACTGGTCACCAGAGAAGAGATCAGTGCCTGGTCCCTCCTCTTCCCCTCACAAGGAAGCTGTAACTGCAGTGAGGTCTCCCCTCAGTCTCCTCCTCCGCAGGCTGAACAGACCAAGGCATCTCAGCTGCTCTCCACACGGCTTCCCCTCAGGGCCCTTCACCATCTTTGTGTCTCTCCTTTTTATGCTTTCTAACCCTTCTGTATCTTTCTTATATTGTGGCATCCAAAACTGCCCCCAGCACTCGAGGTCAGGCCTCCCCAGCACAGAGCAGAGCAGGACAATCCCCTCCCTTGCCCGCCTGTGTCTGACGTCCCCCAGGACAGGGTTGGCCCTCCTGGCTGCCAGGGGACTGCTGGCTCAAGTTCAACTTGCCGTGGACCAGGACCCCCGGGTCTCTTTCTGTGGCACAGCTCTCCAGCCTCTCGTTGCCCAGTCTCTACAGTCAGGGTTGTCCAGGAACAGTCCAGCACTTTGCCTTGCTGAACTTCATGTGGCTGGTGATTGCCCTGGCCCCTAATTTGTTGAGATCTCTCTGCGGAGCCTCCCTAGATCGTGCCAAGGAGCTATATCAGTGTGAAATAATGATATTCTACAAATATACTAGTCTCTGTAAATTTTTTTTCTATGATAGTTTTTTGTCTTTATATCAAGTACTACTTGTCTCTGAAATGTAGCACTTTGGAAATTTGGAGGGAATTAGTTATTTGTGATGATTTATGTACAACTCTAATGCTGGTATGTTTCTTAAAAATAAAACTTTGGAAGATAGCTTATATTGGAAATGGAACCTATCCATCAGTTTCATTCAGTGTGGCATATTTGTCAGTGTTTTTGTACTTTGAGTGTGCTCATTGTTTTTCAGTTAAGTATGGAAGTAATGATTAGTACAAATTCTTTGAGTGAGAGCTAAACCCTTTACTGCTGCCATTTGTCATGTAATAGCAGGTGCTCTGTAATTTGATCTGTACTCCTTCAAGACATCTGTATTTTCTCAGTTTTGAAATATTTTTTTATAAGAAGGGTGACTATCTTTTATGTAGCAAGCAATTGTAACACCATGTTCAACTAGATGCAGTTTTCTGAACAATGATAAGTAGCTAACTTGTCAAATTTTATTTCTTCCTCAGGTTTATGAAATTATCATTTCATTCAAATGACAACATGACATGACAGCAATCACTGAAGCATTATATTTGACTATTGACATTCATGTTAAATATTTACTGTTGAGCAAGTGCTGGTATTTTTTATAAGGCTCCATAATGGCATACAATACCACTGTGCCTTAGTGAACTGAAATACCATTGGCATTGGTAGATTGATAATGGTAGATACCATTATCAGATTTATAAAATGTTTTTGTTAAATGACTCCAACATGAAAGAATTGTGTTATCTTAGGCGAATATTTTGCACAATAGAAGGCTGTCCCGGTTTATTTATCTAATAGATTTTGTCTTTTTTTAAATATACATTGGAAAAGGGTATCATGTGCTAAAGCAGTAGTTTTGCTCTTTGAATGTGTTTAATTTTTTTAGAATCATAGGTCAAGTATGGTTCTGTACATTTTGTATCCATGTTAGTATGATTGTTTGATGCTGGGAGATCTCAAACTTCCATTAGCCTTGTAAATGTGTTTCTTAGCATCAGCTCTCACTTTGCTGGAACCCCTGCTGCCTTTATATCATTAACATAAATGCAGGTGCAAATAGCATTTATGTACTTTGATAGAAAGCAGTTGGAGACGTTTCACTGTGGGACACGACACTTTCAGATTGTGTACATCTGTTCAAATAATGTATCCAAGCCAGTGACATGAATGCAAGGATAAAAACATCTGCCCCTGAGACCATTTGCCATACAGCAGATGCTTACATCTTTATTTATGCAGATGGTTTGTGTGATGAGCTGAGCAATGATGAAAGTGAGAAAGTTTGACAAGGATTTCAGGGTATTCCTTGGGATGGGAAAATAATGTTGGTAACAGTGCTTTGTTTTCATATGTCTACTGAAAGAAGAACATCTAGTGTAAATACTGGTGGTTCTATTAACGTGGATGTGCCATTTTGGGCACTGCCTAGATTAACACAAGATCAGTAATGAATTTTTTTTTTTTTTTAATCTCAGGCACAGTAACTGCAGTTATATAAGATGTTAAATAGTTTAATAGAAGAAATTACTTTCAAACGGGAAGGCTCAACTGCTTTGCTTTAAGATGTTCTCAAGTTATACAAAACATTGAATTGACCAAAGAGTTTGCAGGACTACAATGTTTTGAAATACTACACTAACTTACCACAAAGTTGTTCGGAGGTTTGGTGCGGTGCTGTACCTGATTCTGCGACTTGGGGGAATTTTTCAGGACACGCCGTATTTAGCATTACAGAATTATTAGGCAAACCGAACAGCCTGTGTGTTGTTTGAAGCTGACAGTGGGGCGGTGGCCGTGAGCCGCGGCTCTGAGCCGGGCGGGCACCTGCGGAGCGGGCGCTGCCGGCGCGTCCTGCGGGCCCGGGCGGCGGGACGGGCACCGACTCCCTCTGCCGGCTCCGCTCCGGGCCCTTTGTCCGCCGCACCGCCACGGACACGGCAGCTCATCAGCTCCGGGCTGGGGCTGCGGCGCACGGCGGGCTAAGGGCATCATCTCTGGCCTGCATTCCTGGTGGCTGCGTTCCTGTTTCCATCCCCTGGTTTGCTGGCACCGCTGCCAGGCTTTGCTGATCCATTATCACCTCTCAGCAGTGTATTCCACAGTTCCTTTACAGCACATCCAGCACCTCTTGAGAACCAGCGCTGCCTTTAAACTGCATGGTGACTAGCACGGGCCAGCTAGCAATGCCAATAAGCACTGCAAATGATTGTAATTATGCACTGGGGGAGGAAAACCAGTCAGATACTGTAATTTGTTTTCTGCTGCATCCTACTGCCAGTAAGGTCTAGCTGTGTTCAAGTTCAGCAGCAAGTGATAATTTTTTATGTTATGAAAACTAATATTTGCCTAGCCAGGACCATAGTATTTCAGAAGATGTTTTACTTTTCCTATGCTATACAGATCCATGTCTGTCTTTGAAAAAATAGACATACCTATTTGAAGCGCTGCGGAGATCCGTTAATCTTTGTTTTTGTTTTAATCTCTAGTGGAATTAGCTACAGGTACCAACATTTTGCAAATCTCAGCAAGAGATGGAGAAAATCTGCCTTATGAAAGAAAAGGCAGCAAAACTAGAGCAAACAAAAGCCTTAGATAGGGATTCCCCATTTAAAACTCAGACCACTTAGGTAATTTTCAATGAAATTACCTATTAACAAAATCCCCCAGAAGATACTCTCCAACTATCCGCTATGTTTTAACAATTGTTCTGGCTGTTTTTTGGGGGAGTGATAAATTTTGTGTATAGTTTATAACAGAAGACTCAAAATAGGCCAAGCCAAGACGGGCAGTCTTTTGACCCTCTGTTCATGAGGGAACATTTTTGAGGTTTGTATTATAGAAGTCACCCGCGCAGATGTTTCCAATGCCTCAAGTAAAATATGGTTGTTATATTGAGCCAAAGTGGCAAATTAATTGTTTTCTCTGCATACAGTCTTTCTTTAGAAAAAAGTGCACTGATTCTCAAAAAAAAAAAAAAAAAGTACTCTTTAGCAGGAATAAAACTTTTGCTTTTTTGTTGCGTTCTCTTTTTGCACACCAGTATTTGCAAAAAAATTAAATTTTGGGAGTAAAAGGCCTAATTCCCTTACTGAAGTGTGACATACATGTTTTCTGTCCCAAAGAGGGTTGAACTCTCAGTAAGATGTAGGTATGTTCTCTTTTTTGAAAGAAGAGCAAAAATCTCACCGGAGACTATTTTATGATTTTATTCATAAAATGATTCTACTTGATCTGTTGGTGCTGTATAGTTTTTGAAGAGTTTTGCCTTCATTTTTTTAGCATCTTGGTAGTTACTGTTTTCTGTACTTAAGAGAAAATAAGTCCATTAATTACTACTTACATTAGGCATGTTGAAATTTTGGTCATGTTGATTTGATCTTGATAGCCTCTTTAAAAATAATTTTACATTGGCTTTACAGTGGATGAATTACTGTTTTGGTCCATATCTTTCCCGAAGCTCACTGAAAGAAATTTCCACTGGCAATTCTCCCAGGATTTTTTAAAAATCCAATTACAGGTGTTTTTCTCCACTTTCTAAAGTATCTAATTTATATTTGTAATGCTGTTGGGGGTTATGAATTACTAGTTTATGATCAATGCTTCCATCACCTCCTTTAACTATTTTCTGAACAATTAGTTCCCCCAAGTGGCTGCATTACTGCAGCCTTGCTTTGCAAATCTTCAGGGATGATGTCCTCTCTGGAACAGAATGACTGGACAAAACCAACAAAGATAACCACTGGACTTGAAGGGGTAGCAAAATAATTTCCATTCTACTCAATTGCATCCTGTCAGATCACCAAGTTTTCTAGATAATGCCCACTTGCAGGCTGACACAGTTGGTTGCTGAAACTAGCGGAGGCATAAAGAAGCTGAAACAGTCTTTGATGTTGTATCTAAGTGTTTCTCAAAAAGTTCTCTGCTTAAATGGAAATTAAATTCAATCACTATTTGTGTGGTTGCAGAGGCCAGGCACTATTTTGAGCCCTTAGTTCTTATACTGCCATAGTGAGAAAAGTCTGTGTGTAATTTCTTCAGCTGTAAAGGTGGAAAAGGTTATTAGTAATTACAGATGCTTTATGTCTAGCTTTCTTGATGCCAGTTTTCATTTCTTGATATGAAAATATTTTGATCTGCTTAAGACCTATTAATTTTGTTGACCTTAATACAAAATGAGTAGCTTATAACTTGAAAGACTGTGCCTTCAAAAAAAATGGAAAGCTTTTAAAGTTCACAAACACTGTATGAGAGGTGCTAAAAAAGCATGTAGATCTGGTAATAAATGAATTTTAAATTCACTGCAAAAGTGTCTAAAAATCTCTTGTGTATATGTATTCTGACTCTTAGAAAGGACTTTGAAGACTTTCTTCCTTTATACAGTAGCACAAAAAAGGCTTTTTATAATAGGAGGTTGTGTTAAGCCATGGATTGCCCACATTATTTATAGGAAGCTGCTTTTGAATAGTGATTTACCTGTGTGTGGCTAATACATTTCATGTTGCGACTCAAAAAGGTTGCCTCAAAGCTGTTGGCCACTTGTTTTTCCCTGCAGAAATAGTATTTCATACATATTTTAGAAGTTATTTGTGGTGGGAAAATACAGAAATCTATGAAATCTAAATCTATGAGAAATCAAAAATTATGTCTTAATTATTACTGTTGCTAATGCTGCTAATATAGTGACTAAATTTCTCAATGTGTTAGCTTGTGTTTAACAAGTCTGCTTTAGTGTGGATATTATTTTTATGTTATGCTGTTCTCTGGAGACAGAGATACTGAAGCTAAGATGCTGGTGAGAGTGATGGGCAGGTAGAACATTCTTCCTTGTATCCTAGTCTAAATCTACTTTCTTATAGTTTAAAACTATTATGCTTTTAGCTCCTTTCAGGTATTGTAAGGCCCCAATTAGGTCTTCTTGGAGCCTTCCCCAGACTATATTACCCCATCTCTCTTTCAGCCTTTCCTCATAAAAGAAGTATTCCATCCTTCTCATCATTTTTGTGGCCCTACTCTGGACTTGCTCCAACAGGTCCATGTCTTCCCTCTGCTGAGGGCCAAGACCTGATTCAGTGCTCCAGGTGGGTCTCACCAGAGCAGAACAGAGGGGCAGAATCCCCTCCCTCCCCTGCTGCCCACGGTGCTTTGGATGCAGCCCAGGACACTTGGGTTTCTGGGCTGCAAGTGCACATTTGCAGCTCACAGTCAGTTTTTCATCCATCAGTACCCCCAAGTTCTTCTTGGCAGAGCTGCTCTGAATCACTTTAGCCCTGCCTGTGTTGATGCCAGGGACTGTCCTGACCCATGTGCAGGAACTCATGAGGTTCCCATGGGACCACTTCTTGATGTTGTTCCGGTCCCTCAGGCATCCCATCCTCCAGGTGTGTCAGCTGCACCTCTCAGCTTGGTTTTGCCTGCAAACTTGCTGAGGGTGCATTCAATCCCATTGTCTGTGTCACTGATGGAGATATGAAACAGCACTGGTTCCAGTACGGACCCGAGGGACGCCACTTGTCACCCGTCTCCATGTGGGCATTGAGCTGTTCACCATTACCATCCAGCCAATTCCTTATCCATCCAATAGTCCCTCTATCAATCGAGTCAGTAGCCCTCCAATTTAGAGAAAAGGGTGTTGATGAAGACCACGTGAAAGGCCTCTCCTATGTACACTTTCAAACAACAGAGGAAAGTAATTCTGGAAGTTGAGAAAGTGGCGTCGTCTAATTTGTTTTTTTCTTAAGTTATGTTAGATCTGTATAAACTTTGCTGTATATCAATATATGGTTAATAGTGCAGAAAGGATGTTTCAGGCAAAAACAAAAGGCTGAATTAGAGAGGAAACTGGAGAACTTCTTAAGTACAAACTATATACCCATGATCTTGGATTACTGTATGACTTATTTCTGCAAGGTGACAGTTTATACTAGAAATAGTTTTAGCTTATTCCCAAACAGAAAAATGCCACTAGAAATTTTAATGTTGGACATCATCTTTAATGGAGTCCAATTAATGTTAAAAACAAAAAAGTGTACCTTTGTTATTTAAAGTGCTCTTCTGCTAAGGAGAGTCTTTTGGAGAATTCATTTAAGGAATTCAGAAAGCATACCACTGCTCAGAGAATTTCTTGAAATGCCCTATAATCCTAGTCCCTTAAAATAATAAATTTGCACAGACTGTAAAGAAGACTCTTCTAAATTATAAAATGCTTATTGCACAACTAGCAAATCACATTTATGCTCAAATCAGGTTAAATTATATGTAGCTTCAAAGATACAGCTTCAAGCTTCTAGAATTTTAAGGAATTATTTTGATCTTATTCCTCCTATGGAATACCAGAATAAATTTTCTAAGTGTATTTGCACATTCTGTATCTTAGTGTTTGTGTGAATGATCTACAGAGATTTTCCAGTCTTGCATTAAACTACTCTGTTATATTTTTTATTTTTCTAAGCTAGTTTAAATTGCACAAAAGCAACTCTTATGTAAACATAGTTATAATACTCTTTAAAAAATCAAGTACCAAAAAGGTAAGAATTGTGAGATGCTTTTGGCTTAAATGCTTCTCCTTTCCACGTCACATGTAATGTTGGTTACCTGTCTTAAGTCTGCATTTAATTCCCATATCCCACCCTGACTCTTTGGCCTGGACACTTTTCAAGTCTCATTTCTAGTCCTTTTTCTGCTTGCCCTGTGTATTCTCCTGTTTCTCTTCCACACTGTCAGCTCTGCAGTTCAGAGATAAGGAGAGGCCATGTCCTTGTTCCAGCTTGGGTGCTTGGACCTCAAGCCATAGTTCCGGGAAAATCCGGCCCAGCCTGAAGCAGGAGAACATTCAATAGAATGTAATCACTGGAAAAGTTAGCTGATTGAAGTATCTACTGAACAAATGCCTAGAGTCTACAGCTTTGCCTAACTTGGGCAGCTTTTCACAGATCAAAGAGACACTGCTATGTCGCATATGAAGGTCTTCACCTGATACACAGATGCACAGATGTGTCACTAGATTATTTTTTTTTCTTTTTAATTCAGACATACTAATAACAGCTGGTATTTTCTGTTGAAATTAATTTTAGAAAATTATCTGATGCAAATACCCAGAACAGAACATTACACCCAGGTAGTTATTATTAGCCAAGGTAGAAACAACTGCAAATTAATTGCTGTAATGTATAGAGCTGGACACTCACAGTTTGTAGACTTTAATACTAATCTTACTTTGTATAGGTGTATGGCTAAACTGGTTTTGAATAAAAAAGTCCAAATTCTGTTTTATATAATATCTGCAGTTTATATACAGAGTATTATGGAAAGTGTAAATGAGCATAGAATTTAGCCCCTGTATTAAAACTACTCAATAAGGCTACTGAATCTTCAGTTTTTTGAAGCATTTTGTTTTGCTGCTGTTGACTGTCTGCCATGACACTGAAGCTAAACCATCCCATCTGTTTGCCACATTAACCGGCTTTACTCAATTATATTATGCTATCACCTTGCATTTGGCATGTAATATTTTAGATTTGAAAGTGTATTTTGAGGAGAGAAAAATGGCAAAGAGCAAAAAGTAGTAGTTTTCTTAATGCGTTAACTGGAAGTTAATGTTTTATATTGCCTTTTTCTGGGTTTTGTTGGTTTTGGGCATTTGGTTGTTTTGGGTTTTTTGTCCTGGGATCTATTTATAACTGAAGCACTTTTGCAGGTGGTGTTTTTTTGCATGCTAATCCTGCAGAGAAACATTGTGTCCAACAAAGTATGCTGGGTCAGCAAAAGCAAGAAACTTGTGCTGGAAAGACAGTATCCACAGGTATTTAGTGTGTATGGAGATTTGGCAAAATGCATTATTAACTATCATTAGCAGAAAAAGATCTAATGTTCTGTGTTAGACAGTTGTGCATTTTTTCTTTCTTTCTCACAGAACAGATACTCTTCCTTTCAAAGTCAGCAAAAAACTCAGTAGTGTTAATCTGCATTGAATATTCATTAATCTTCCTCTGTATTCTGTCTTTTCCTTCAAAACAAGATGTTTCTTTTTTTGGTGTTATTTTCTCTCATATGTTAATTCATACACAAATGAAATACATACATGCACAACTGAGGTGGACCTACAAGGATTATTTTAAAAATGAACACTATTACTCAGTGGTTTCTGTGGTGGCCCTTTGGTGGTTATTTTCAAAATAGACCAGATAGTACTGAAAATAAATTTTTTTCTGATTCTGTCTACGGCATCTTGAGTTCAGCAATGTTGTGTGCTTTACATAGGGAACAAACTAAAGGAAATACAAAAATAAGGCACATCAGGCTGGAGCAGACCAGACTTGGATGACTTGGGAAGGCAGGGGAACCATGAAGAAGCAGCAACCTGTGAAAACTCAGTTTCCTCCAGAGGCCTCTTCCCAGCATGGCTCTATCAGAGAATTTAATGCATCATTGATTTTTGTGTAGGTGTGTCACTGTCCACTTCTATACAATTTTGAGGTTATTTAGAAGGGATGAAAGCTTATGACATCCTGCAAGTATTTGAGGGATTTGATACTTGCAGGTCCTAGCATGGTAACCATTAATCTTTTAACAGAGACTTTGAAAGTAAATACGTTGAACTGCATTTGGTTTAGCTTTGTGTGTAATTACTTGAAAGTGTCTACCTGTTGCTCCAACTCCACTCTCATCTGAAAGACTGAGGGCACAGCAGTTAAAAATGAGCTTCACATCCTTCAGATACTACGTCTAATATTTTCGTTTATTTCCTTTGTTATTAATGAAAACTTTAAAGGAAGTATAAAAATTGTTGCCTTCCAGTGAAAGATCTTCAGACTTACTTGTAGAAAGAATGTTGTCTAAAACAAAGGGCCATCCTCACAAATGCCATCGCAGAGCCTCCCTTAACTGGAACTTCCCCTTCTTAGGTGAAAATTTTAATGGGTTTGCATAGGCACAAAGACTTCTCAGGTCACAGATGACAAGTCAAAATGAGTCCTTTGAATCAGAGAGAAATAATTTGGAAGAAATGGAATGCCCCTGAGAGATGCATATGAGGTTTCCAAGCTGCCTTTGCACAAGCTAGACAGCAAGAGCAAATCCAAGTCCTTCAGTGTGGTGAAGACATGAATTACTATAGCTCTGTCTGGGTGCAAAGGAAGTTGTTGAAACTTTTCACCAAGTATAAATAGAAAATAGAATTTTGGTCACTGATGATACTTGCATGCTCTGGGTGGGGTCAGTAGAACCTCCAGTCTGTGAATTGACTGGCTGCTTTCTCCTGATCCAAGACCCTAAGTAGTCTTCCACCAATTCTTCCAATTAGCTTTCCCAGTCTGCACACAAAATGTTAACAGAGCCTGAAGCATCATCAGGCAGCTAGTCTGCACCTTCTCTATATTTAGGCCCTGGCTAAGCAGCTTAACTACAGTAGCTGTGTTGGACGGGAGGGAAATGCAGAGTTGAGTATTCCTTTGCTTACCAGAAGCAATGCAATGGATATTTGTGCACTAAAATGTCTAATGTAAACTTGGGGAAGAAAAAAAAAAAAAAAGATATGTTCTGAAGGTTGGTACCAAACATAGCTTGCCTGGAAAACTTATAGTAAAATTGCACTAGTTGGAAAAAGTGTTGGTATAAAAATCCCTTCTCAAACAGTATATCGATTCTTAGTATTGTGTTACCTGTGTAATAAGGGTATTGATCTAAACAGATCTTGTTTCAAAAAGCATCTTGTGTTTGATATTGATGAAGGTCTTGGCTTTTAGAGCAACACTGTTCTGTGGAATGCGGAGATACTTTCTTTATAGAAAAGTGATTTTACTGCTTAATTTTGTGTTAGGCAAGTCAATGAATTTGAGAAACATATGGTTCTTTTTAAAGCTAATTCCACACGTTATTTCTACAAATATTTCCTCCTAACTTCAAATTAACCTTGTTTTTATGGCTCCCATTTGTAGAGGTACAAACAGCAAAACTTCTACCTTTTCCTGTTACCATTGGTTGAAGAGTGAGTGCCTTATAACTTGGAATAGCACAGATAGTAGTCTGCTGAAATGCTGGTTTTCTTAAAGTTTTATGCAAATCAGTGAATGAAATTTTGAAATAAAAAGGGACAGGAACAAGAGAAATGAGAGAGAATGTAAACAGCTTAATGTTGAATATTGTGGCAAGGTAAATAGCTGCTGATTTGGAGAAAGTCTTTATTGTCAGTGTATGACAAGCATTATCTGGATGGTTCTGTCCCCTAAAAGGTAAGTACCCTTATTCTGTCATCTGCTGTATATAACCATCTGCTATATGGTTTGACCTGTAAGTATCATTGAAGTTCAGGACTAGTTTGGTTAGTGGTGACAATATTTTACATAAATTATTATTCTTCTCAGAAGTACTTATATTGTTTACTCAAAAGCAACAGGAAGATACCTTGTAAGAAGCAAATCATCATCTAACAGAAATCTTAGCAGCTGAAAATGTAAAGATTTCTATATATTTAGTGACTAGATTAAAAAAAAAAAATGATACTAAAAAGTGCTGTAGGGAAACAATTTTCATGCTTTTTCCAGGTTGCACAAACCTGGACTTATCCCTGTGTGTGGGGATCTCATTATTTGTGTAGGACTTCCAGGTGTACGGTAACCCAGTCTGCACAGAATGTCTAGAAATTCAGAACATCTCTACAGACACTGAGCAAAAAGAAAGTTATGGTGATGCCCAGTATTTCCACTTAACTGGAGTATAAGAAAGTGCATAATGGACTTGTGGTTTGATGCAGTAGATGGCAATAAAAGGATCAAAGGCTTATGCTCTGCATAGTTATTGCTCTATGAATCTGCTGATCAGAGAGTTTTGAAAACACCAGATCCACTAAATATGAACTGTACAGTTTATATGTGATTGCTCAGAGAATCCAGCATGTCCTGAAGGCAGTGGCTTTACTGCACATGTGCATACCATCGATATACATATATATCTGTCCAGGAGTTCTGGTCATGAAATGTGATAAATCTGTAGCTTGCAGTGCTTGTTGCAAAGTGTGTGAGATCTGAGAAGAACATCCAGGATTAAGATAAATTTACTGGAGTTTCCAGTGTTGGTAGTAATTCACAGTTACCTTTTTAAGTCCAGAATCACCTATAAATGCCTTTGTAATACAAGGCTTTAAAGTGGCAAGGAGTGGAAACTTTCCTATGGAATTATCTTACTACAGTATTTCAAGGTTGCAGTGTTTACGTTCACGTGTTCTAGTCAAATGTGCTTCTTCTCTCAAATGACTTTTGCTTATGTCCAAATTGCCTTTCTGCCTGGGATCTTTGTAGCTTAATTTTTAGTGGTTGCAATTTCCATTTTTCCAGGAAACCTATTCCAGGTTTTGAGAACTGAAAGCATCAATAATTGAATTTGGGAGCGGGTGATGAGACTGATAGATGAAATTGTAGTGGTACAATTAACTATGTATCAACTCCTTTTCTGTGGAGTCTGAAAGGTCAGCAGGTGTCTTTGCTGCCTAATGCATATTATGTCATATGAATTTTATTGTTTTCCTTTTGTTTCTTTTAACTATCCTCACATTCTCCTTTACTAAAAACATTTGCAACTTTTACAGACACAAATAGAAACAGGAAGAAATTGTTCTATAACCTTGATAAATTGCATCTTTCAAGAAAATGGTTAACTTACTACAGTAGTTCTGTTGTGTGTTAGTGGTACATGAGTGATTTTTGTGATTGAGTATTTAACAGTAGTTCATATTCACATATTTTTTCAAGTCCACTTTGATTTTGTTATACATTATTTGCATGTTTTGTAGCAGTAATTTTTCTAAGACTTCATCAGGCAAAATTTGGTCTGTATCTGATAAAACCCACAAATTCTAAAAAATAGAGAATGTCTGAAAGACAGCATGATTCTGTTTGAGATACATGATCCGAGCTGGTGCTCAGAGAAGTTCTGTGTCATGGAGCTTAAATCCTGTCCCTGTTTTTCCAGCAGAATATTGCCAGCATCTTCTTGCAGCTTTTCCAAGGCTGAAGAGGCTTGTGGGTTTATTTGTTCTGAAATGTCATCTAGTTCCTAACCTAGAATGAAACATCTAATTAAGATTTTTTTGAGAGGAGATTTTTTTGCAAATTTGTGTCCAAGCATGTTGCTTCAGACAGTGCTTTTGTCTATGAAACTTTTGCAATTCTAGATTTAATTTGGTGGTCGTTTAAATGCCTAAATATTTTTAATAAGCCTGTGTGTAATAGTATCCTTTATAAGCTGTTTTATTTTTTGGAGAGTAATTTTTAAAAAATACTATGTATCATATTACATCTTTGCTATGTTATTCTTACAGATAAACAGAAATCCCCTCCGGATATAATACAAAGTTTTCAGAAGAAAAGTCAGTTTAGGACCATTGCTCCAAAAATGGTGCCAAAAATTCTAACATCTGGAGTGGTTTCTTGCCTTCAGTCATCTTTGCCTGAGCCAATGACACCAATTTCAGCTTCAGGTTCTAAGCCCCTGGTGATGCCAGCTCAGAATTATGCTGTCATGCAGGTGCCTGCTCACAAGGGCATGTTTTCCCTCTTGGCTGTGCCGTGTGTTGCACCTCCCCTAACACAGCAAGTTCAGCAGTCAACTGTGGCCCCCTCTGAAAACCTAAAGCTGCCCATCCCCAGGTACCAATCTGTAAGAAATAAATTACTGAGTGACAAAAAACTGGCACAAATCCCTGGTTTGAGTGCATGTAACAAGATTCCTGCCAAAGCATTTATTGCATCACGGATTTCCCCCATGACTGCTCTTCCTGAAGACTGTCCTGAAGCTCATTCTAGTTCAGATTCAGCTGAGCAAGGGATGATAGCAGACTGTGACTCAGCTGAAATTGGAGTTGCCACATTAGTAAATAAAAACAATTGTGTGGAATCTGGATCTCTTTTAATGAACAAAACTGAAATTGCTAGCAATAATATTTCTGGACCATCTGTAGTTGAAGACTCTCTATCCAAGCCAGCAAGTACAACTAATCCCATGAACCTAAGTCTACACTCTGTGAAGACAGCATCGGAAACCACAAAAGAGTCACTCCTGACATCTGAGAAACTAAAGGAAAAACCCACAAATTCTGCAAATCCTGTTGCTGTCTTGTCACCAGCGGTTTTTGGCAGTACAATTCAGATGACTCCATCAGCACCAAAAGGAAAACTCCCTATTTTGCCTTACTTGAGAATGAAAAACACAGTGTTCTGTAAATCTAAGCAGAATATTAATGTTATGGACATACCTGGTCATTCACTAAAATCTGAATGTGAAAAGATACCATCTTTGATTAAAACTAAAGCCTTAGATAAGCAATTAGGTGTATCATTTACACAAGTTCCCAAACAAACCATTCAAGAAAATACCTTCTCTCCATCCAGCAAAGTGGATGATGGTGACAGTCTTAAAAAATTGAACAATGCAACCTTTAAAAGAAGAGGCAGGAAAAAAAGAGCCACAGAAGATTTACTGGCTTTTCAGGCCAAGCGAAGGAAATGCATCATTAATAAGTTTCGAGAAGGAAGAGAGAGGGCAAAGGTTGATACTCAGACACCTGAAGACAATAAAGCAGAAGCAGTGAAAAAATACCGCAGTATCAGACCAAAACCAGTGGTAGTTGTGCAGGGGCTCGCCCCGCTGGCTCCTGCACCAATTGTAGAGACGCTGTCTCATGAGCAAGACTTACTTTTAAATGGTTCACTCACCAATAAATGTTTAAGTTCCAAGCACAGTAGTGCTAAATCAACTGATCCAAGTAGAAATGCATGTTCAGCCGTCCCTAAGCCAGTATACAGATGTCATGTTTGTAACCATACGTTCCAGTCCAAGCACCATCTCCAGGACCACGTGAACACGCACACGAGCAGGCGGCCCTACAGCTGCAGGATCTGCAGGAAGGCATATATCTATTCTGGGAGGCTGAGCACCCATATGAAGCTTCATCACAGCGAAGGCAAACCCAAAAAGCTGGTGTGCTGTGAATTCTGTGCTAAAGTTTTTGGCCATGCGAAAGTGTACTTTGGCCACCTCAGAGAAGTCCACAGGGTTGTTATCAGCACAGAGCCCTCCACTAGCGAGCAACAGATGCAAGATACTTTGAAGAAGAGAGATAGGAATATGAAAGAGGCAGAAGAAGCTACAGAGAGGTGAGAGTTTTCACTAATTAAGTGCTAATGAAAGCTGGATTTCAGGTTGTCAGTGGAAATTTATAAACGTCATCATTATGAAAATTGTTGCTTTTTTCCCTCAAGTGAGATTTCTAATGGTTTAAATATTCCATTTGAAACTAGTCAATCCATTAGGCCAATCAGTATATTTTAGCTGATTTATTAACTATAAATTATTATTGACACTTGAATATCCAAAATAATTTTGCATATATTCTAGTAACACCAGATATACTACCATATTTTGAGTCAGTTGGTTTGTCATGGTTAGTGCTTTAGTCTTCTCTCCTACCCACTTTGGGATTTTCCCTAGAAGATAAGGGAACCAATTACAGTAAGCGAGAAACAATATTTTAGTATTAACTTGTAATTTGTTTTCCCTGTTAATTATCATCCCACTTCCTTTTAGGAGGTGCTGTGAACTACCCTGTCCCGAGTTTCCTGCTGCTTTTGCGATCACTCACCCAAGTAGAAAAGTTAACATGCATTGTACTAAGATGGATAGAACATGCTTTTACCTCTGTATTATGATTTTGAGGTGAAACCTCTTGACACAGTATAAATATTGCCTTTTTTGTTTGTTCCACTGTGCATTTATTTTCACAGAAGAACACTCAGGGCTTCAATGTAACTCCTCACTGCAACACTGCAGTTCCATTTTACTCCTTTTACTTTTCATAGCTTCACTCTCTGGAGCATCAGTCAGAAACTTTTACGGTCTTGGGACTAAGAAACATTAGTTCTTTTCTGTCAGTCTTACTGCTATCATACAGTGAATCATTCAGTTTATCTCTTTTGTTGGGTAATTTGTCTAATATGTATAAACACACAGTATTATGAGGTCCTTCTTGTAGATGTTATGAGAAGATGTCTGAGGAGATCTTGTTTTGATTGCCTTAAACAGGGACTGCCTGTGTATCCTTTATACTGCAGAGCTGTTCTGAATCAGGCAGAGGGACTGTCCAATTGCCAATTAGGTGTTTAAACTTTTCTAAACCATGTTACCTACTGGGGGGGGGGGGGGGGGGAAGCAAGAAACTGAAATTTCATAGTTTCCATCTTGGAAAGGGAGGTGGTTTTGCCTCAAATTGACCTAGATCGCTCACTGTAAACAAATAGGTTTCTCTTACTTGTATATTACAGGTAATAGTCACTTTCACTTTTCTAGCACAGCACTAGAAGTATTTGGATTGATCTCACTGAATCAGGAACTTTAACGGAAGTTATCACCCTTTCATTAAAGGCTGGTGTTGTTAAAAAGTTATTTCTACCAAGGCTAATTTTGGAGGCAATTCTGAAACTCAGAAGTGTCATTCAGTTTCAGTTTTTTCCTAATCAGCCTTGCTATTATTTATATGCTGTAAAAACAATTCCCGTTTTTAATTAAAAGTGTTTCATGACTGTCATCTCTTCTTGGAACTTGTAAGGACAGAAATTGCCATCCCTCTTCTCTGCATGGCTAATAATTAAATAGTTTGTATTTCCTTTTTTTAACAGGGGAAATAACTGCAATTTTGAGGACCTATTCCATAACCCGGGAGGAGTGAAATTACAGGTCAAATGTGGTCGATGTCAGTTTATTGCAGAGTCTTTTGGTGAAATGAAGTTTCATTTACTGTGCTGTCATGGAGAAGAAATTCAGGGAAGAGTGAAGGAAGGGGTTTTGCAAGGAAGCAGAGGAGCAAAGGGGGAACTGGTCAAACATACAACCCACACGTGGAAACAGCACAATGAGAGAAGACATTTAGAGAAGTGCAGTGCCCGTCAGGAGGAGCTGTGTACTGTTCCAAAACCAAAGAGACAGATATACTTGCACCATCAAAATAATGTCAATATTCTACCTAAAAGTGAACTGACTCAGTCAGGAAGTAATGAAGCCTCTAAGGAGATGCAAAATGTGGGGTTTGGTACACCAAGGGAAAAAGTAGAATTTTGGTCTAAAGCAGGCTATAGCTGCATTTTATGCCAACAGTTATTTGGAAGAAAAGAGGATCTTTGTAATCATTGGCAGAGTCATCATAATTGTGAAGACCCTTCCACTTTATGGACAATTTTTACTTTGGCATCAAAACAAGGAATTATTGAACTTTCTGATAATGATAAATATTGAAGCTCAACTCTACAAAGCTATGAAAAACATTAACTACCTTACCAAATTGTTTTTACACTGTCTTGCTAAACTAATTCAACTGATGTATCACTTCAAAGGTTTATTAATTGGGTTTGTTAGGGATTTTTTTTAACCATACTAACCCTTATTTTCATTACTAGAAATGTGTTTATTCCATATCATCCCAGATGGGTACATGGAAGCTGATTATGAATCCTTGTACTTAAAATTCATGCTTCAGGAACTTTATAATAGCAAATACTCAATTCTAATGGTTAACCTCAAGGAAATATATTTGTGAGTTAAACTATACTGTACACACAGAAATAAGTCAATTTATATGAAGTAATCTCAGTCTTAAATGAAATTACAAACCTGACTGGAAGTCAGGTCCCAACTATGCTTACAGATTTTGTGGTAAATGCGTATTTCCAGGCAGTTCTCTGGATCATTTAAATGTGCATACATGCAGCCGGCACTCAGGAGCTTTATAGTCTATAATTTAAGGACTTTTAATTCTTGTTTTCTTGATTTCAGTGCATTGCTTGTAGGTGTTTTTGGTGTTCAGTTCTGTCCTGGTAACAGCAAAGATCTTCGTATTTTAGAAGTAAAAACTCTCCATGTATTTATCTGCCTGTAGTTTTTTGGGCTGAAGATGAGTTGCCACCCATTAAGATGGAGCCCAGCACATCTCCAAGGGGGCAGGTCCTGTCAGGCTGTAAAGGGGTAGAGTTCTGGAGCTTGGTTTTGACGAAAAGGTCATTGAAACCATTGAATCCAATTTGAAATCAGTGTTTAAACTGCTTAAAGCCTTATGTCCCTCTGAATTGTTTTGGGAGGAATAATGGAGGCAAGTCTAAGAAATCACCACATCACTCTCCAACAGAAGTCAGAGCACATCAGAGGCAAGCTGAAAAATATACCAGTACTGTCCCTACAGTACTACTCTATTCGTTCCTTTTTGTGGTCAGCTGTAATTGAGGGATTGCAATGAATAACATGTCATTCCTAAAATGGCCTGGGTTGCCTCTCGCTGTTTTGCAAAAATTATGGTGATGCAAACATGAGAAGAGGTCTAAAAACGTTGGGCTTTCTGAGTGGGATTCCACAAGCTGTTGCAATATTTTGTGTATATGTTTTGTTTTTAAACAGTAAAGGCAATTTTGATGACCTAATAGTTTTGATTGTGATTACTTGTTGTATGCCCTGAAGTTGGAACTGTAAGGTAGGAATCAAGAACAACAAAAGACAAAAAGAAAATGCCCACAGAACTGTACAAGTGCCTGGTAAGGTAGGAGAATTCCCATGGATTTTCAGAACTTCCTTCCTACTATCTGTTGCTATAAATTCAGATTTGTGGCTGTTTCTTTGCTTTCATATATTGGTTTTTTTTGTTTTCTTTTTTTTTTTTCCTGAATTACCTTAAAAGTAGTACTTGTTCTTATTCTTGACACATTTATCTTTTAATGCCTACAATACATTCATATTTATTTTCACTGGCGTATTTGGACAGGAACAGCTATTTTTAAAGTCAGAGTTTCATATCCGACTGAGGCTGTATTTAACTTAGAGTGTGTTGCATTTAGCAGCATTTTTTACCCCTGCAACTTAATCCTTTAACTTCAAAAATCAAACAGCAGGGTGTTTTCCATGAAACAGAAATGTGAGAACAATCCCTCCTTCCCATGGTTACACTGCGTCAAAGGGAAGTTCCTTCCCAGCATAAAGCATGCATTTTACGAGTTGGGAAAAAATGTTCAAAAGGTTTGATCATGATCTTTTTTTAGAATTAACATTAAATCACCCATCCCAAGATACAGTTTTAAATGAGCTGACATAAATTCAGTGTTGAGACCGAGTCCCTCCTGTTCAGGAAGAGCAGCAGCAATGGCAGAGTGGCCCTTTAAAATTATTTTCAGAAGGTATTTGTTAAAAACAGCGGTGCATCAGAGCCAGTGATGTAGATGAGTTGTTTGGGGGTGATCATCAGGCAAGAGGGGCACTTTCCCTGGAGGGGAAGGTGCAGTGATGATGGGAGGTAGGGGCTGGAATGAGGGAGTCAGTTGCATTTTCTTTAATAGAAATTTTAATATGCAGTCTTTTCATCATATTTTTGTACTTCTCTCCCTTTCTCCAGGCCAAATGGGTAAAGGAGTCTCAGCTTTCAGCAGTTTAAAGCCTGAAAACGTGTTTTAAAGCATGGTTCTAAGCCATTTCTCAGTGTCCTCATAAATGTTTAAAATTAGAAGCCTTTTTTCCTAAGCCTGAAAGCATTCTTATGTTTCAGACTATTACAATTATGGTAGATTATGAAAGGTTGGGATTTTTTGAAAATAGCATTGCATTAAATACAGATGTGTCCTTTGTTTATAATGTGTTTGTTTGGCATTTGTGTTCATTTTGATAAGATTTGGAAATCCGAAGTGAGCCTTATATACAGCAACATTTAGTAGTGTGTGTTTGCTGTCCAGCAGAAGGGTTGTTATAAATACAGTTTGCTGTTTACCTTGAAGCTGGATGAGTTAACATCTGGTTTTGCACACAAATTATGTTTTTAAATTGTTAAACCGAATGTTATTGTTTTTGTAGCTGTAGTTTTGTTCCCCTCTGATTTTTCATTAAATCTCTCTTTCAGCTTCACTGTTCAACTTTAAAGCTGTTCCTCACATGGAAAGTTGTTCCTTCATCAGCACACCATAAATAATCAAAACTGGAGGAGTTCCATCACTTTTCTGGCTTGCAGAGTATTGCCCTTCTCCAGCTGCAGAGCTACAGTTTCCTATGTCTAACCTGACATAGTTGCTGGCAGTAAATGTTTTGCTTCATTTATTTATTAGAATCCAGCTTGCTGTTTTTTAGCTCAATCAGAGTTTCTGTCATACCTCATTAGATACTTATTTTATCTACTGTTCACTGAGCTCTTTAAAGAAAGTGTCATAAGAAGGATGAACAGGTATTTAAAGGAGCAGATTTCTGCCCTAACTTCGTGCAGATGATGCTGATGTTCGAGGATCACCAGCTTATCTCGGCTCAGCCGTGTAGTACATTGTATTTCTACAACACATCCACCTACACATGCCTCTATTTTGGAACGAAATGTATACTTCAAATTTAGCTGTCAGTTACTATTATCAAACCTGTGCAATGTAGGTTTGTGATTGTTATGCATAAAGATTAAAATGCTATTAACTGTAGTAGGTTTACTTGTCAAATTCCATATAGAGCTCTGAAAAATGAAAATCTCTGCATGCTGAGTATGACACAGAAAATATCTGGTCTCATGAAGAAAATTCTGGCTTAAAAGTTGTCCTCATTCCAGTGTGCACTTTTATAGCTGATCTGTCACATTGCAGGATTTTCTTCACTTTTTATTAAATTGCCATAATTTTTCTTGGTGAGGAATACTGAAGACCTGAGTCTGCAAGCAAGTTTCAGTAAAAAATGTATTTCCTTTGTTCTAAACAAATGGACATGTTCCATGGGCTCCAAAGAGACCTTGTGGCATTACAGATATATATTCATTTGTTTGTTTATTTATTTACTTATATATATATATATGTGTGTGTGTGTGTGTGTGTGTGTGTGTGTGTGTGTGTGTGTGTGTGTGTAAACATGCAAGGTTTGGGGTTCAGTGTATGACTTCATGAGGCTGATCGTTCTGCAGTTCCCACATAGAAACTAGAAATTCGAGTGTAAAACTAACTTGGTTTTCAGACTTGGATGTATTTCTAATATCTTATTGACAAACCTTCAAGAAATCATGAAAAATGACAATAACATACTCCTCTACTTGTGCTTTGTTAGGCAATTTTTTGGACGTAGTAGTACCAGAGCTGTTGTAAAATATGATACTGCTGATGCTGTCGAGTACAAAGGAAGCCTTCTCCCTTTTATATTTTATTGACTTTTCTATGTAAGCATTAGAAATGATGGGATAAATTATGATTTCTGCTGCTGAAAAACCCAGAAACATCATTCTTAAGTTACTTTGCAGAAACTTCCCATTTTAATCTAGAATAACAGATGAAATCAGGGAGAAGCAAATTCTATTGGAAAGAGATATGTGAGCAAAGTGCCATATGAGGCTCATTCTGCACACTTACACCACTGTAGGTGATGTTTATAGTTGGCAGGTCTTCCTCTGATGGGTACAGTTTGTTCTTATCTAGAGTTACTTAGATTGGCCAAGAGAAATAAGAATTAGAAATTGTCCATGCCTTCTCTTTGGCTTGAATTTTTTTCCTAAATATTTCTGCTGTTGTGCCAGTCCAGATTGTGGTCCAAGCCGTGAAGATACTCAAGCACTTTCTAGGGGCCTTAGAGCAGATTTCAGTGGAGGAAAGGGAAAAAATGTGTGAGGGAAGTAGTGATGATGGAGGTTGGCACTATGTTTTGCATGTAAGTTCAAGCTTCGGTATGACTGGCCTTTGGTGGAAGTGTCCTGGAGCCTTAAACTTCTCCCTTCCACTCGCTTTGTTACATCATTCCAGATTCTGCTTCCACGTGAGGTACCTCAGTCTGGAGCACCCTCAGCTTCCTTAGGCATGAGCTTTTCCCAAATGGCATAGATTCCTTTGCCAATGTCCTCTTCTTTTGGTGCCACTGTTACGTGCTGGTAGTTAGGTGAGCCACATGCTGGCTGCTGAGACCAGCTGCTGCCAGACATGAAATGTGGTCATTCAGCTTTCTGAGGAAAGCATCTTTTAGTTTTAGTCCATAAAAATGAGATCATAAGCTGCATCTGTGCTTAAAAAAGTAGGAAAATGGCTCACAGAGTTTCCTGCAGATGCAGCACTCCTAAGTAGTAGGGTAAAAAAAGTGAAGTGTTGCTATAAGAAAAAGCAGCTGCTGAATGTGATTTGGGGTATTTATGTGTCATTGTAAAAGACCAGAATGTCCCATCACCTGGTTAGAATTGAATAATGGAATCTGAGTTCCAGAAAAGTCTCTCACACAGATATGATGGCATAGAGCAGCAGTTCAGAGACACTGTGACTGAGATCCCCCCTCCCCTCCTCTCCATGTTTCAGGGGATGCTGGAGGCCAGCCTACTGCCCAAAGCAGGGCTTAGCATCAGCCCGGAAGCAGAGGAGTGGTTTTTGCTTTTTGGAAGCCACTTCTGTTGCAGTTCCCCCTGGTCCATTGCCAGTGTGAGGGTCACGAGTGCAGACAAGGCTTCAGTGTGTCAGCTGACACTTCAGGCACTGTCACAAGCAATTTTTTTTTACTTTTTTGAAGAAAATGTGACATTTGTGACCAAAAAAATTCACACAACCCCAAATAAAGTTCTAGTTTCAGCTAGCAGTCCTTCAGCAGTGTGAACTTCTCTCAGCACAACCTCCTGGTTTTGTTGCTTCAGACCACGGCCAAGCCTCTTGTCTGTCCATTTGAAGCAGCTCACGCTCCTTTGACTCTGCTTTGTCTGGGACTACAGGCTCTCCTTTTCACATGCAGTGAATAGACTACTTTTTTTCTACAGTTGATTTAAGATAAAAATAAAGCACTTTATTTCCTGAGTGCTCAGTAATTTTGTGCAGGTTCAGGTTTAATCTGGCTTTTGAACACACACCTGATCAAGGAGATCAATATACCTTCCTAATGCTAGGAGCAGTAAGTGACACAGTGAGGGAAGAAAGCAATAAATATCCCTGTGACAATACCTTTGAAGCAATGCAGTTGCTTGCCTCTCACTGGAAGTTTAATTTCTTCATGTTTTTAGTTAAAAGCTTTTAATAATTTTAACTGCAGCAAATACACTCCTATACTTTGCTATTCAAATAAATCCTTTTTCAGCTCCAAGTCCTTGGAATTTGAATCCTGTCCAGCCATATTCTTCTGTCTGCCAATTCCTTGCTAAGTGCAAACCTGACACACTTGCCAATAAATCCACCTCTGTGCCATTTAAAGTCATCTGCTCTCTTTTCTCTGGAGCTAATCAAAGTTTGCAAGATGACATTTTTTAAGGGGAACTGGCTCTAGGATTCAACCAATTTAAATTGCAAGGTAATGAAGAGAAATTGCAGTGAACTATAAAACAGAGAAATGGTATAGACTGTTTGAAAGCTCACTTACTTTTATTCTCTTCTATGAATATTTGGAGACAAAGTTTTCCAGGGTAGAATTTAGGGGGGTTATTCTGTTTTATGTGCTACTCTCCTAATCCACTTTTTAGACTCCTAATACCAGTACAGCAGAGCCCAGCCCTGGTTTGTAAGTTGATTGCAGCCTGTTAAGCTGAAAGCACCATTTTCTTTTTACCTTGTGAGACAGCTGGGCTGATAAATGGATGGGATACCAGCACTCGAGGAGACAACTGCAATGTCTGCACAGGTTAATAGTCTCATGTCTTTCAACAGCAGCATTTCCAGTGTCTTTTTAGAGGTATGCACACACAGTCACACACAAAATTATAAAAGGATTAAGTCTCTGGAACACTTCTAACTTGTTTGTTAGTGTCACACTGGACAGTTTATTCTTATTATTTTTATTAAAATGCAGTAAAAGTGTTACTATTTTATTGCTAATATAAGTATGGCTGATCTGAAAACCCTGAAATACACAGAGGTCGTGCGAGTTCTTCCAGGAAATTGGATTAATTGTTGCATTGTTGGAATCTCTTTTTAAAAAATGTTCCACTCCTGTTGGTTAACACCACTTGTAAGATTGAAATGATATTTCTGAGAGTGATTTACTGGTCCAGCAGAAAAGTCTGGTGATAAACCTTTCCACTGGGATTTGCTTACATTAGGAAGCAATGCAGGTGGCAGTTTATTTCAACACAGAATGGATTTTTTCCCCTTTCTTTCTGATAAATGAAGTGCTTATGTAAGGTGAGAGATTGAAAAAAAATGAGAAACCTGCAGGCCTTAGAGGATCTATCTGAAAGCTCCACATGCAGGCAGAGGACACAGGGAAAGTCTGCTGCAGTTTCTGTACCTGCTCCCCTCACGTGTGATGGGAGCCCTGGGTGAGGCTTGGCCAGTCTGGAAATGCTGCTCAATAAAAGCTCCTCATTGCAGCCAAGGGTTTGTGTTTGGAAACACCGAGCATCATGTGCAGCATGCGAGGGTTTGCTGACACCAAACTCATTTCATCCATCACTTGGTAATAAATTGTTCCCACACCTTCGTGGTAGGAACCCTTTATGTTTTGAGCTTCTGTCTTGTGTTCATTTTGTGCATAATAAATAGGATTTGGATTTGAGTTAGTGCTCAGCAAACGCTCTATTCTGAAGCGTCATTGTATGCCAGCCTGCTCCCTTTGGCTCCTGCTGATACAATTATCTTCCAAATGATTCATTTGGTGTCAATGACAAACATTTGATGGTTTTTACTGTCTAGTATCATATGCAGATCTCCTAACATTGTCATATTCTTAATTATTGTAGCATTTGATCAAATTAGGCCTTTTAAAAGGGATCTGGGTACACTAATAGTGGTTGCTCTAGTACACATCGCTAGAGAGAACTTGAGATCTGACTTTAATAGTCAGAACAAATTAGGCTCATCCTTTTTTCTGCCTTCTCTCTGCAGTGTTCAGATGAACTGCATTTTTCAGGTGTTTTTCAGACAGTTCAAGAAGACTGTCAGGTCTCTGGGGCTCTCTGACTCCTGGGCTCTGCATTCCCACTGTCAGCTATGAAAAATAATTCCACTTTTGCAGTTGTGTCCAAGGAAAGGAAGATGATAAATCAACAGGTTAGATTTAAGAGGGGAAGTACATTATTGTTTACTCAGCACTGAATAAGGTTTTGTTCTGGGAGATATGGTTGATATGAGGCACAGGGAAGCATTCTCTGTTTTAAAGCTTTCCAGCTCATGAAGTATTTTAGGATTCATTCTCACTGGAAAGAAAATTTAGGAGTTTGTTACTCAATATCTTTAGAGTCCCTGAAATGTGGCAGTGATTTTGAAAAACACCAGGCTGAAAAAATTAAGACAGGAAAAGGAAAGTAAACTGTAAGCAGAGAGAAACAAAGCTTCAAGAAAAACTCCACAAAAATCCCCAACGCATGCAGGATCTGCGTGTGAATAACTGCTTTCAGATAAAATTCACGGTAGAGTGGTCTTGCTGTTCCGCTACTCTCATGAAACTGCAATATAATTGAGAACAACTTTTGAACCAAAAGAAAACATTAGATCTTTTTGTTTTGAGGGGAACTGAGAAGTTCTCCCTGAGGCAAGGGAGAAGTGCAAGTATGAAGTTAACTTGAAACCATTGCTCAGTTCGCTGTGCAGCATCCCTTTGTAATGTTCCTTTCTTTGCTATAATTCCATAGTAGTACTTTTCCATGGAGAATAGAAGGTAGAACTTTAATCACTCCTAAGTCTGCAAATCGATTGAACCTTCAGTGTTTGGCCACAGGAGTCTTCAGTAAAAGAAAAGGAATTATAATAAAGCCCCAAGTCTCTCATCATTTACCTTTTCGCCTTTCAAGTTTTCTGCCCCTGTTGTATCACTGTTAGATTTGATACGAGTGTCAGCTCAGCACAGTCACCCAGCAACCTGCTATGAACAGGCAAACCCTAATCTAAAAAACCCCTAAATGTATCCAGATGCTTCTGAAGACTCAGACAACACAGCAGATAGTGTCTTCCTTGCTGTCAAGTGGGAGTGATTAGTTTATTTCTAAACACCAAGCTTCTGAGAAATAAAAGAGTGTGGCAAATGCAGCTCCCTTCCTTCTTTAACTTGACTTTAACAACCTGCTGCACTAATGGCCAGAATTGTAATTGGGTGGGAGAACTCTGAGCTGCTCCATAACTCAACTGGTGGAATATTAATAAAATACATTGGAAACATTTTCACAGCCACGAAGGCAGATGTGTCTCAAGAGCTGGATTCATTCAGGAGGGTCCAAGGTCACCATGCCTCTCGGCTTGCCGGCTCCCAGGTAAGCCAGGCCCAGTCCATCCTGTGCCTCACAGTGCCCTGTCCCAGCCTTTGCCTTTGCCTTTCCCTGGTTGCAGGCTGCTGTGGCTGCCCAGGACTGGGTTTATTCTGCTGTTCAGCTGGCACGGGGTGGCAGCGTGGGCAGAGACTGGTGCTGCCTCCAGCCAGAGCTGCCTGCAGAGGGGAGCCCTGCAGTGGGGGCCCAGGAGGCCATTTCAGCAGATCCTGCAAACACTTAAAATTAGATATTTTGGGAATTTCTGTGGCAGCTAATAGTATTCTAACTGCAAGTCTCTCCAGGACGGACACTCATAATGTGACATGTGACAACCAGCCCCTTCTGGCACATATTCCTGCTGGCCAACAGCCACAGCACTGGGCAAGTTTATGGGAGGATATGATGAGAAGGGAGAATTAAGGGAATTATGGAGCAACGTATCTTATCTCTTCCAATTAATTCACGAGGGAATTGTGTGTGTACCAATAAAAATCCTGCTCCTCATGCTGATTACAGCAATCAAAACAACAAGACAAGAAATCTCAGTACAAGAACCTTACTTGGATTACAGTGAATGTAATGGTTATAGGACAAAGAGTGAGTCTGACAGGAAATCTAAAATGAGACAGAGGAAATCCAAGGAATAGTTTTATTTACTTAGTTATGGAGAAAGATGTTAATTGCTGTATACAATTACAATATAAGTTGGAATAGTTGTCTGAACTCACCCACCAAATTGCATTTGCAGAAGGTACCAAACCAAGGCAATAAAAGCAGGAGACGACTTGAAGAAATTTAAAAATATTTCCAGATCTATATATTTATTAAGAGAGAAGGCAAGGTAACAAAAAAGGTATACAATTTTGAATGCATTTTTTAAATCACTGCATGGGGTTAAAAGGAAAAGAGTATTTTAAAGGGAAATTAAAAGGAAAGTGTATTTGGTTCCCCATTTGGGATTTAAGTCAGTGAGGAGCTTTCCTCCCTTCTTGTTTTCTCTTTCAGACAGGGTACCATCCCCTCAGCAAGACCCTGTGCAGGTTCACTGTGCTCCCTGGGCACTGGTTGACTGCCGTGGGGGTTGGCTGCTCAGGCAGAAAGCAGAAAAATTTCCTTATTGTCATTTGTGTAAAAAATCTCCGTCTCTGCAAAGAATACCAGCATCTAATGCCAAATAGAAATTAATAAGTGAAAACTGACTAGCCATGAGTGGCCACAGTGATTTCTTTCTTTGAAAACCAAAACTCATGGTTTGTTTTAGTTTTCTCCTTCCTCACACAGAGTTTCTCATCTATCGCATTGGTTATTGATTGATGTTTTATAGACAGTGTACAGAAATTCATTAAGGTCTGGAAGTGTTTTCAGGGATTTCAAATAGAGTAAGATTGTAATGTACTTTCAAAAATAGCCATGAAAATGTAATAGCAGTTTGGTATTCTCAGGTGTGCTGTGGTAAATGGTATTTTTTGTTGTCCTTCTATCTGTACCCTCCTCTTTGCACACCGAAGTCCTTTCCAGCAAAATCCCTCTTAGTCATTCATTGTATATGAAACCTTCAAAAAGTATTAGAAATTGGCAAAAACCTGTATATTTTTTTTACCAAGTGGTGAGCATCACAGTTGACTGAAGTGCACCCATGGACATACGGTGGAATCCCTTTTCCTTTGGGGAAAGGAATTTGTGTGTCCAGGAAAGGGGAGAGGTACAAGCACACCGAGCCTCTCGCTCTTATTTCAGTGCTTCCCATCACAGACTCCATCAGCGCCCAAATAAGAAAAACATGACTCACTGCTGGAAACAGAATATTTTTGTCCCACATGAAATGCTTTGCTAGTGAAATCTGGTACAGGCTTCATGTTAAAATAATCGACGTGGAGTTTATCTTGGTGCATTATGATACTTCAACCCTCAAGCACTATGGTTAAGGAGCAGGAGTGAGGAGCACACAGATCTCTCCTTCTCCACTGAGCTCTGGGCCACCTGCAGCAGAGGGGGAAGGATCCTGGAGATGGCGGCAAGCTAGGAAGAACAGAGAACTCTTTCACTGCACAGCTGCAAGGATAACTTACAGTCTTGGCCAAGTTTTGGAGACAGTACAAGGGTTCACATGATTTTATATTTTTGTCTCTCGTTCACCATGTTAGGTGTGAGTGTCCTGAGCTGGCATTCAAGGAGAGAATTCTGGCATTCAAGCTTCCCCTGCAAACATCCCTGGGAGCTGTGCCCTGCTGGGAGGGCTATGGCAGCTCCCACGGGAGCTGCAGGCAGCAGGGAACTGAAGCTCTTCCAGCCCCTTCTAGAAGAAATCATGAGTGGCTGTGCATGAAGCTCAGAGCTATAGGAATAAACTTCTCAGGTCCTAGAGTCTGATCTCCTTCCACACTGCCTCACTGTGCTGGTAGCTTGTAATCCTCTTGTGAGCTAAAGCTCTCCCCTTTTGATGTTAAACCCAGTCCCCATGTGAAAGCCACAGTTCCACTTAGGAGTCTCCAGGTGTGTGATGAACAGTTGGTGCAGTCAAGTTTAATTTGTTTCTAATATTTGAACCCACAAAGTTATTTAGGTCTCTTGCATAGTATTCCAATCACCCTTATTAAACCAATTAACTTCTGTCAGATCCACAGATTTCATTAGGATTCTCCTACCTTGTTAATAAAAGGTATTAAGTAACTTGAAATGCTGATCCTTCAAAAATGGTGGTACCTTGTTTTTCCTGATGGCTCCTCTCTCAGCACAGCCCAAGGTTGTCTTCCTCTTGGCCTGTTTCTGCCCACGACACAAGTGCCTGGTTAAGTACCTGGTTCCTGTATGGCACCTCTTCACCGAGGTGCAGGTCATTTACACACAGTGCACCCCACTCGCAAAAGATCGCTCATGTCACTGAGGAATGGTGGGAGATGAGGTTGAGGGGTGACAACTTTGGGGTGCATATACCAACCTTCATGTCTTTCTTTTACTTTCACTTCATAAATGCTTCCAAACCTTAGTTCAATATTGAGAACAGACTAAACCAGCTATAATTGTTGAGATTGCTTGGGTTTCCCTCTGTATGATGCAGTTCTGGCTCACATATCAATGTTCTTCATTTGATAGATGTTTGGCAGCAGAAACAAGTAGGTCATTCCCAGTTTCTGTACATCAAAATCTTTTTCAGGTGATTTTTCAGGCACTTTCAGTTTTGCATTGCCATTCCCCTTTGTCTGTTTTCTTTTCATGGCCCAGCTGGGTTTGTTCACATTCCTACACTTTCTTTCCTGTACGAGTGAACTTTGCATTTTCGATCAGTCTTGTTTTCAGAAACTCATTCAGTGTTTACTCCTGCTGAGGTGACAGTACCAGGCATTTTCCTTACAAGCTTCTTGTCCTTGTTTGGGGTGCTGGTTTTTAAACAGTATTTTTATGTTTATGGAGAGAAATACTATGCTTGTCCCACACTCAAGTTCTTAACTTCAGCTAATGCCATTAAACTGTTCCACCACTAAATCCTGGCATTAGAAACTGAAAATCTGATTCAAATACTTACCTCTATTGCTCTTTGTCCCCTGTCTAATTTAAAATAAATCATGTTGTAAGGAAGTGGCTTCAATGTCTTATCTAAACAGGCATCATCTAAGATAATTTAGCTCCATTCCACAGCAGTTTTTGGCAGATGGAGCAAAACTCTTCCAGGCTCAGTATCAGGTGGGTGCAGAGATCCCCACCGTGGGCAGTGAAACCACAGAGCAGAAGGAAAACATTAAATGTTTTGAAACAGTTGTGAGAGACTCTGCAGAATTTATGGCCTTCGGGGGCCTGTGAGAGGTTTATGAGGCTGGAAGGTTTCTGGGGAGCACTTTTATGTGGGCTTTTGCAGGTGGCTCCCCGAGATCCCACAGCTCTTTTGGCTGGAATTAACGTGCTGCTGGAACTGGTGCTGCTTTGGGTCTCTGAATGGCAACTCACATCTTTCTGGGGAATTTGGCAATTCTGCTGCAGAGCAGCAAACACGTTCTGTGATCCTCTGCATCACCAGAGGACGGGCAGGCCCCTGGCATGTAGCATCAGTATTGCTGAAGATCGATACGCTCTTGTGGAATACAACTGTTTGTAAAATGTCTGTGCAAGGCCAGAAGCAAAAAAACCCTTTTATTCTGGTCAGCCTTAACTGAACAAATCTATTTCTCCAGGTGGTTTTGTTTTTCAGTGGAGCTACTTGCAGCAGTACAGAAGGCAGTGAGTGATGTGCTGCAAAACTCTAGTTTCATATGTGATCTCTTCGACTCTTCATCAGAGGCATATCGCATGTTTTTTGATGATTAATTTTTACAAATGTTTAAATACCAACAACATGATTTTAAGTAGTTTATTTAGCATAAGGCACAAAGATTGTAATGAGCCAGAAAGCTCTGCAGTAATCGTGGCCATGTCAGAGCCTCCTTTTCTGAGATGATCTTTCCAGTCCTTAGGAGCTTGCTAAAGCTATTGAGCACAGCTGGAAACAAGTGTCCTTGCCAATATTTTGTGTGCTTTCAATCTATTGCCCACAAAGGCTACATTTGCCCATCTGCCCAGACTCTTCCTGTGATTCCAGTGAGAAACCAGCACATGAACCAGCAGGTCCACATTTGCTGCCCGCAGGTGACTGCTGAGTTTCTCCCCGTGTGGGACCTGTACCACACAGGAGAAAATGCAGCCACACAGGAACCTGGCTGCTGTAACAAATTAATGACCAATCAGTTCTTCTCACAGACTGCTGAGTCTCCCCCTCGCAGGATTGGAGGCAACACTTCCAGGGAGAGCAAAGCTCCTGGTGTCTCCCCCAGCCTGTCTTGGCAGCACCAGGTCCCAGTGCTTTGTCCCGGCCCATGCTGGAGAAGTTGGGAAATTCCCACTCTGGTCCTGGAGGATGGAGGTTGCTCTGATATCCCCAGGCTTACCTCATTGGCCACCCCTGCCTCTGAGACACATCCGTCTTCTGTCTTTCTTGTCTATATTTAATATGTGTTACCTTAAAACCCATTTTTTATAGCTTTAGCTGCAAGGGAGAATGATGGAGAGGGAAGCCTCAGCTGATATGCTACAGGCCATGGAGGGTCCCCCAATGCTTCTCAGACAAGAGCATCTCCTAGTGCATGTCCCACCTGCAAGACGCATGCTGGTGAAGTGAGCCCAAACATTTTCTCTGCTTCCAAAAAGTCCCTGCTGAGGCAGAGAGTGATGAGAACTGTAGTATTTCACTGAATCCTTTATTTACACAATTGGTGCAAGTATAAGAGAAACATTATTGCAGAGGGATAGATGAATATTTTCTGAAGTGGATTCACTTCAGAAAGAATATAGGAATTGATAATTCAGCTTTCTGAATCACAAAAACCTGGCAGCTAAAACTTAAACAAGGAGCTATTTGGTCACTTGTAGCATAACCTGCCCTCCCTATAAAGGTACCCATCCTTGGAGAGGTTGTGCTACCTGTGTTTTAAGGGATATACCTGAATGTGGTTATTTCTTGAGTTTTGTTCCCCATATAGTGTTAGCAGCTGGAGAGCATGATTTACGATCATATTTTGGTCTTATTTTTAATTCATTTCCCCCACCTTAAAGTATTTATCAGCTGCTGTAACCTGTTGTTTCAGACAGCTGCTAGACCCTAGCTGATGGAGTTTATTGATTTCTGACTTTGATCTCGCAAATCTTATTTAAAATTCATCACCTGACAGAGCCATGCTGGGAGCCTGAGCTGAAGAGCAGCACCTTATGGATCAGGGAGTTCCCCATGGGCTTCCCAGTGGCACCTGCTGTAAGGTCACTCTGACGCCCCGCTCTGGAGCAGCCCTCCCTAATGCTCAGAGAGGTCCCGGAGCAACCTGAGAGCAAACCCTGGCCCCCTCCCCTCCTGCGGGCGTGGCTGTGCCCGACACCTCGGGGTGCCGGCACCGGCCAGGCTGTGCCCCACTGCCCGGGGAAGAGGAGCTCCGAGGGGCTGTGCACAGCAGATGTCAGGCAGTGTGTTGGTGGCCCAGCTTGATAGGTGGCAAGTCCCCCTCGTCCCAGCCCACCTCCAGCCCTGCTCTCCTCACACACAAATTATGATCCCGTCCTCCCCACTGCAATGGAAAACCTGAAAACCTGAACCAGATGCACGGCTTCACCTGAATTTACAGACAGCTGGAAGCAATAACTCTGGGAGGTATAAACTGCGCCTTTCATCGTAATCAGATGTTAATGGGGAGAAAGCCCTTCTGCTCCAGGCAGTCCTCTATTAACGCTCCTGCAGCAGCTGGGAAAGAGGGATCTTCTGGATCAGTTTCAGCAATGCCCACACTTGTGCATCCCCCCCTGCCCATTGCTCAGGGCCTTTCAAATGTCTCCACGATGTGGTCCCCATCCCAGAGGCAGAGGGTGCCTGCTCATGTCCTCCCACCCAGCTCAGGGTCCCAAGGTGTTTGGTGAGGGCTGTGGGCAGCAGCACGCAGGGCTCCTCAGAGGGCTCAGCTAAACATCTGTTTGCCATTGCTTTGGGTTGTTTATAGCATTTTGATGCTGTCTTCTGCAACATTTTATTTTAAAGGGCCTTGTGATACTCCCGTGCAGAGTGCATTGGACGTGCAGCTTGCTCCTGGTTTATGCATTTCATCTTAGGTCATTTATAATTTGGAATATTCCCTGGGCACGTGCCTCTCTGATGCAAGACCACATACAAGAGCATCCCTCACAGCCTGTCACAAACTGGGATGCTCTTCTCTTCCCCTTGTTTTCTATGGGAAGGAATATTTGGGCCAAACCAAACTTCCCCTTCTTTGATTTAAAGTAACAAATCACCTTGGAATTCAGGCTGCAATTTCTCAACATGAGAAATTGAGGGATTGAGGGAGCAAATCCAGCCAGCGCCACCCTCGGCAGTGCTCTGTACTTGTTTTTCCATCACGGGAAGTCCACACACACACAACAGGGTTCAGGTAGTATTGAGGTGAGGAGGAACAGAGGAGTGATGTGTTTTCTGCTGGGCAACCTCATCTGCTTTGATTGTGCTGGATTTTCAACTGAGGGGAACTGTGAAGGATAATTACCATCATGGGTTACCTGAGATTACAGGGTTGCTTTCTAACTAATGACACTAGAAGAACCAAGCAGTTGTTAATATTTAATCAGACTCATGGCTTAACAATTGGATAAATGAGCTGTGTAATTACACAATTATAGAAGACATTTCAGGTAGGAACTATGCTGTTATTAATAGTGAAGGTGAAAGCTGGTGAACATACACCGTTCAGTCCCATCAAGCATGTCATTAAAAAAGATCTTCAGCACAAGACTGTAACAACATGTCCTATGGGATGGTAAACAAAGGTTTCAGCTGCTTTTGAGATCAAAATTCCAAATGGCCAAGAGGTTTCAATGTAAGAAAAATACAAGACCAGCTGTTTTGTTGATGTGGCAAGCTGTAATCAGGGGTAACTAGGGAACATCTAAATACGTACACAGAGTATATAATGTGTTTATGGCTTTGCTTTATGTATCATTTCTCAGCAGTCAGGCAATTATTTTCCCGAGGTTATTAATTTTAAGTCTTACAGGAAACAGAGAGGTACCTTTTAATTCAATGTAGTTCTTACCTGCCCAGTGGAATTGTTCTTTAAAATTAAGTGTTATATCGCACAAGGTGTTGCGTTTAACTGCAAAGTGCTGGTCAGAATGAAAACGCTGACACTGTCTATAATAATTTTATTAGTCTGTTCCTTTAATTCTGTGCTTTCTCTCAGCTCCTTAAAACCTTTTTTTTTCCCAAGTGATCCAGATTGGAAAAGATTGAAATAGTTGTGGTTATTCAGTGTTCTACTACACTGACTAGTAACTGTAATTCTTTCTATTGAGCCAGTTAGTGGGACACTGGAAAGCTAACATCAGAATCAAAGAACTCATTGACCAGCATGATTGCAGTAGTGATATGCATCAGAATAATGCAGGAAATTGAATCTTAGAAATGCTTTCCACAATGAGATATTGTGAGGTATGTGTTTTCCCAAATGTGAGGTGGCAAAAATAAGAAGCAGGTTTGTTGGCAGATGCTATGGGCAACAGTCTTTTGATTCCCTCCTCTTCCCATCTAACATTCCTGAAAAGATTGCAGTGATTCAAATCTGGATGGGCAGACATTGCTGAATTTTTGTGCCCGGTTCTAACTGTGACTAGATACCATCACCTCTGGAGAGGGTTTTGGGACCAAGGGAAGAAATGTCCTGTCAAAGGCACATTAATGTTTTTCTTCCAGAGATACTGACATTAGGAAGTCATGTAATTAGAAGTGGCGTGCATGCTCCCTGCTCACTGAGAGCTGGTTCTGTGCCAGTGGCTGAGCTGCACCACGCGCTGTCAGGTCCTCCCGGCATGTGCTCATACATCGTTCCTCTGTAAGAGCAATTTGTTCTCAGTGAGCTCATGCTGAGAGAAGAGCAGAACCCTTCAATTATAGTGATGCAGAGCCAACAGGCATAACTGGGAAAATAAGATTTACCTATATGATACACTGGCATAGAATTATAGAGGACACATAAAGAAATGCACAAGTAGAATAATTTCTTGTAGAATGTTACCTTGTGATCCAGTTTAGTACAACCTGTTTCTCCATCTTCTTTTTTCTCTGCCTCACCTTGAGTCTGCCAATCCTCTTATCAAAACTGGTCCCACTGAAATAATTTTCCTCTATTCTGACTTTGTCATGCACCTTCCTATGGATGCACATCTACGGCTCCCAGCCTCACTTTTGAGTTTTGTAACAGCCACAGACTATGCCCTCTCTCATCCTTGGCAGAGCTCTCTTGCTTGTATGTGATACCCATGTCCTTGTGCTCCCCACATCATGCAGTGGGTGAGCAACTGGCTCGTTGGTTGGGCACAAGGGATTGCAGTGAATGGGGTGACATCAGACCAGTGATCTCTCACTAGCAGAGTTCCACAGAGCTCCTTCCTTGTTGTGCTCTTCAACATCTTCATAAATGACTTGGACATGGGACTGGAAGTTTGCAGTTGACAAAAAACTGGGAGGAGCTCTTGAATCCCTTTAAGGCAGGGAGGCCCTGCAGAGAGATCTCAACAAATTAGAGGTCTGGGCAATCAACAGCCACATGAAGTCCAACAAGGTACAGTGCTGGATTCTGCACCTGAGATTGGGCAACCCTGGATGTAGAGGATGAGGATGGAAAGCAGCTCCTTGGAAAAGGACCTGGTGGTCCTGGTTGACAGGAAGTTGAACATGAGCCAGCAGTGCCCTGGCCGCCAGGAGGGCCAACCCTGTTGGAGGGGACATCAGGCACAGCCGGGCAAGGGAGGGGATTGTTCTACTCTGTTCTGCTCTGCACTAGGGCAGGGCAGCCTCACCTCAAGTGCTGGGGCACTTCTTACTGGCAGTTCAGTGAGGAGGATATAAAGCTGTGAGAAAGCATCCAAAGGAGGACAACGAAGATGGTGAAGGGCCTTCAGGGGAAGCCGTGTGAGGAGTAGCTCAGACCACTTGGTCTGTTCAGCCCAGAAAAGAGGAGACTGAGGGCAGACCTCATTGCAGTTACAACTTCCTCATGAGGGGAAGAGAAGGAACAGATGCTGTTCTCTCCTCTCTGGTGACCAGTGACAGGATCCAAGGTAATGGCCTGAAGTTGTCATGGGAGGTTTAGGTTGGATATTAAAAAAAAGTCCTTCACCCAGAGGGTGGTTGGGCACTGGAACAGGCTCCCCAGGGAAGCGGTCACAGCACCAGCCTGACAGAGCTCAAACTTTTGGACAATGCTCTCAGGCACAGGGTGTCATTCTTGGGGCTGTTCTGTGCAAGGCCAGGAGTCAGACTTTGATGATCCTTCTGGATCTCTTCCAATTCAGCTTATTCTGTGATTTTGATTCCTTCTAGTCTTTCATTATGTTGTCACCAAGAATATCTTTGATAAATAAAGAGATTTGAAGCTCTCATTCCTTTCAAAGACAAGATTCCTGTGCTTTGCTGTCCCCATAGGATACCTCAGAATTACTGGTGAAACAGTTTAGAAACCAAGGAACTGAGAGCTGTTACATTAGAACATTGCACGGACAAGCTAAAATACATTGAACCTTTTTGTTTGAGCATCCACCTTTACAGCAGCTCCATCCCACGAATTTTCCAGGCTGTGTATTCCCCAAGGAAAGAACACCTATGGCACTTGGCTGTGAAGGACTTCAAGCCTTTATAGCCCTGTGTAAGCAGATTCAGGGCATGGAAAGAAGCAGCAGAAAGGCTTTCCACTCCCACCCTGCAAGCCCATACTAGGGCCCTCTGAGGAGCAGGTGCCAGAGGGAAAAATCCCTTTTGGGATTTTTCAGTGAGCAGTGTGGAAGCTGCTTGGCTTTGTGCTGGAGAGGGCAGAGAGCTGCCTGCAAGGTCCTGCCTGCTGGAAGCATGGGCTGGGTAATGCATAACTTCCTGTAACAGTGTCCAGTCTCCTTTCAATGTACTACTTTAGGGAGATGGTTTCATTATCTATAAAGCTTTTTATTGCATCATATCCCGTTAGTCAAGACATGATCTGTGCCCAGTGCTGCTGCAGCAGTTATGATAAAGGCCTTTGCTGTTGGCTTTGTGGGGAAGTCCAAGACTGACAAAAGACATTTCTAGCTAAGGCAAGCAAAATTCATTTATTAATTAACATTTGTGGCACCTTGAAAACAGAAAACGCTGCATATGTACCTAAGTATTTTTCTAATGCCAAAGTGGCTTAGATTTAAAGTTTTTGAAGCCATAATGACTTGGTCTGTTAATTCCTGATCAATTCTATCTATAAAATTAAAAATAAACCAGAAAGATATTGAGTCCTGTCATCTGAAGAAGACTCTTCTTCTCCTCCTTTATGTGGGGTGTTCCCTTTTCTACCTCTTTGAAGTTTGAAGTCCAGAAGACTACAGAGTCAGTGATCATAAAGTACTTACAGCATGAATACATAAAACACCTACTTAATTAAAATGTTAAAATATGAGCAATGTTTCAAGAATGCTGCTTTAAAGGTTTCTGCAGATTTGACTCATTAGTAATTGTAATTTATGCACTGTCTGGCTTTGCATGTTGCACTGGGCTACCTCTCCTTGTCCTCAGCTGAAACATGGACCATGGCAGCCTTTCCACCCTGTGCCTATCCTGGTGAGACAGGATGCTCTGCAAAGGGAACACACAGTGACAAGTGCTGCACACAGATACACACACGGATAAGCAATCCTTAAAGAAAGATAAGTTGCTGTTATTGTGAAGCTTGGGAGTAAATTTAGCTTTATGCCAAACTGGTACCTCTGTTTCTCCAGTCATCATCTGCAAAGGCAGCTTCCATGGAATTTGTAAAATCAGTTTGTATCTGTCTTTTCCTTTGAAGAAAGTCAGTGTCACCCAGACCTCACAGAGCTCGCAGCTGGATGCACATGTTGGCTGCCCTGTTGCATCCCCACTGAGCTAAATGTGTTTGTTTGCATTTAACCTACTTTGAAGGAAGAGAGAGTCTCACAACACACAATCTCAGTGCCGAGCCAGGGGAATCCTTCCACGGGTTCATTCCACAGCCCTCAGAAGTGGTATTCAGGGCACTTAATAAAAAGTTAGAGATACCCGCTATTCCTCTGTGTGACAACTCCCAAAAGAAAGAAATAAAAAGAGGCTGCACAAAATATGGATAAAATTCAGGGCACATCCCAGCTTTTAATGAAAGCTAAATATCAAAAGTCAGTCTGCTAATGTGGGTGACATAGTCAGTGGAGAGTAACCAAAAGGCTTACTGAACTTGCTTTGAAGGTTTGAATAAAGAAGGATTTCTTTCCATGCTTCTGGTCAATGGGCATGTTAAGTCAAATGCAATCACTGGAGTGCAGAGAAGAGGATGGCTGGGGAAGCCCAGGCGGAGGGAAGATGAGCGACGAGCTTGTATTTTGGCAGGGAGGTGACTGCAAGCCTGAATTCATTTCAGCATGAAGAGACAAGTGAAATAAGGCAGTGTTGGGTTCTGCATGATCCACTAAGCTTTTATCTGTAGATTTTAATTTCTATTTGTAAAAGAATAGATGGATGTTTGTGGTTATGCAACATTTTTCTAATACTCCAACTGTGGAAAACAAACCACATCTGGCACATAAAATAACAATGAAGTTATCTGAAAGCTGTACTGTTCTTAAAAACAGCTACAAGTATGTGTTCAAATAACTTGCTGGAAAAGAACAGATCCAATTTGTCAGATGATAATTCATAAGCTTAGAAGGAGGGAAAAATTAAGCCAAGAGAAATATTGCACTTCAGAGAGTTCAAATAAAGAAGTTCCTTCCACCAAACTTCTGTGGGCTTGCAAGGCATAAATTACACAAACAGCATTTAAAAACAGGAATGCAAAAATCAAAGAGCAAAATTAAAAGCTCTGTTCATGTTCCAGCCATGTAACAAGTGTGCAGCAGATGTCGGAGGCCTATGGTTAAGGAATCCTCAGGTCTGGATGCACAATTTCCAGCATGTCCTGCTGGCACACATCTGAAGGTAGGCTGTAACAAATGTACTGTCAGCTGTGTCAAATACACAGTCTGTGAGTGGGGGAAATAGTGCAAATCTGGCAACGATACTTGCCCTTGTATTTCTCTAACAAAGCTGTTATTTCATAGAACGAGGAGGCACCAGTGTCCTGAGGGCTGTCACAATCCCTCTTGGTGGTGAGGTTTCCAGTGAAGCACAGGTAACTCGCTGCACCTTACAATGAAGCAGTTCACCTTAACTGCTGCTGACATTTGGGTTCTGAGGATGTATCCTGCTTTCATGGTCCATTATACCCTATCGGGTTGAAAAGACCTGTTCTGCCAAAGGCAGAAAAAAATAATAAAAGTAAAAATAGCATATTGGAGTAGTTTAGCTGAGGGAAATTGTCAAAAGACTATGGATTTATTTCTTTGGTTTTTTTATGTTTAAAGTGATTTCTAAAGCTGCAGTCTGATTGTATTCTTAAAATATGTCAGAATTTACTTGTGAAGCAGCAGAAAACTACCCTGCCTCCTACAATCACAGCAGCAGAAGCAGCATGTTGTGATGACTATATAAAGCCCTTCCTGCAATTGAGTTGTTCTTAAGTGAAATATTTTTATCTACCAAACAATAATAAAGCATCAGTCAATAGCATACACAGATCCCAGATGAATGCAAGACTGAATGCACATTAAAGGCTTTGCTGATAGCCCAGACCAGGTTTTTTCATGCAGGTTTGCAGGCTTAAGTTGTTTAAACAAACTCTCCTTTACATCACCTCCGCAGCTGCAATGGACCTCACTGTGGGAGTAAATTACACGCCTACTTAATCTGAGAGGGTTTAGATTAAAGTGAAGTGAAGTGTCATCTCGGGGGTGGAGGGGATGGGCTGGCTGGGGAGAGGGAGGTGGCATGGGGAGATGCTGCATATGAGCCCAACATGGAATCAAATTAACTAGTTCTGCTCTGTGTATATTTTATTCCTCAGAACAGCTGTGAGTCTGAGCTGAATCCTGCAATGGGAAATTCTGCTTGTCAGCACCTTCCTCTTCCTACTACTGAAAAGATTAGGAAAAAGTATGTTCACATTCAAGTTTCCAATATGTTTATTATAAGAAAAGTATACATGTTTTGGAGTTACGCACTGCAAGAGCAAAGCATAAGAAGGCAAGTGTAAAATGTACTGTTTTATGTTGGCAGCCACAGTTTAATTTTTGTGGCAGAGTGATAAATGACAGAAATTCACAGTGTTCTCCTGACTCCCTTGGAAGATGTATTCTATAGAATGAAAATAGAAGCACTGAATAATTAAGAATCATCCCATTTACATATGAAAATTGTATGGTGTCACATTAAATACACCATATTAAGAGGTCAATTAGAGATCTATTTTGAGTTAATAGAATTGATTCTTTTTTATTTTACATTTGAAATGTAATATTTCAAGGTGTAGTGGAGATTGAAGGTGTAGTGGGATAGAAAGTAGAGTAATCCAGTAAAAGACCGTTAATGCTTGGGGAATGGCTGAGAGCAATGCCAGCAGGTGAAATGGTGCAATAGGCAAGGGCTGAGCAGGCAGTGCCCTTTTCTTCCCATCTGTGCTGGCTCCCCTGTGCATGGGAGTGACAAATTCTATTTTTAAAGTGTGTTCCTTACATCTGAATAGACCATAAAAGAAGGGAAAATGCTTGAGCCCTGGTGCCCAAACACAACCCTCATTTCACTAAATCTTACAGCACTTCTTTGAATCCTATTTGGTTCAGTGGAAACAGAATATAAAAACATCCTGAGTGCAATATTGCAACTGGTCAAGGTACAATTCTTGCATTAGTCACTGAGCAGTTGTTCAGATGCAGACTTGTGTTGGAATCGGCTCCAAGGGGAAATAGCTCGAAAGAGTTTCTCTGCCCTTCAAAGGATTTGCTGCTCCTGTGATGCCCCTGGAATGTTAATGCACATGGAAATTGGCCCCCTCTATGTTAGAAGAGAGAAGATGGCTGCAAAAGGGGAAGCTTCTGGACTGAACAACAAGTCAGTAAATGAGGTACTAGGAGCCTTTCAACATCCAAGTACAGTTCTTGCCCGCAACACCCCAGGACCCTTGCTAACCCTCTCCTTCCACAGTGCCCAAGCATACATCTATTGGCAGTTCCACTGGTGATTTGGATTCAGCGGAAGTGGAAAGTGGGAAAAACTAATAGGATGGCTTTCCTACAACTGGCATATTCTTGCCCATGTAGCATAAATTGCTGCCAAAATATACTATACTCTTCTTTTTGCCTGTTCTCTAGATAAGGTGCAGACTTAAATATTCAGAATTCTGTTTACGGTACATGCATGCAGGAAGGCAGTTGTGTCCTCAGAGTTGCTACTTAGCTAAAGAAATGACACATCCAGTGCACACAAGAGGACACATAACATTTCCAGAAGAGCCTGGTGATAGTTTAGCTCACACACATCCCTACGCACAGACACTGCCACTGTAGGCATAAATTCCTCTTGATTCATCTTGTCTGGTCACAGTTCCAAAAAGTTTCCAAAAGTTTCCAAAATAGTTTGGGTCGTGACTTTCTTTTATTTTGGTGATTTGCTCCCTGCAAAGCTGATTATTGATGCCAAACAAAGAAAGCCACCATATCCTAAGGACTCCAGTGCTTGTATAATGATGATTTGAGAACTATATAGGGTGTAAGATTAAGAAGGTTGAACCATGTAACTGGGTAGAACTCTTCTCTCTGCACCTGTGGGACTAAAGGATGGATGTCAGTTTTAACATTAGGAGGAAAAATTTCATCCAGTGCTTTGCTGCAAAAAGCACATCGCTACCTCCTTCTACAACAGCAGCCAGATCCTGCACTGGGAAGATGCCAGCAACCAAGCCAGCTATCCCAGCTTGGGAGTATGAGCCACTCACTTTCCTGTAAGCTGGGCCACAAGACCACTCATTTCCTGGCACTTTCTGACTCTTCATCTTGTTCCACAGATTTTTTCCTTTACAAACAACAGGGAAAAAGCTGTGGAAAACAGAAAGGAGAAAAGGGTCACACTAGAAATTCTGAAACCTCAGCAAATCTCTTGTTTAAAGTGATTAATTCAGTGACCTCTGACCACAAGGCAGACCTTCAATTTGCCAGCAGAGGATAAAAGAGTCAAGATCTGAATGAGTAAAGAGGGAATGAAGGGTGAGTTAATCCAGTAACTGTGAAGGAACACTGGAAATAAAAATACTCAACATATATGCTTCTTCATCTTTAGTCCTTCTATTGCATGCAGTTTATTTCTGGATATGATGGAATATCAAGTACATTTGTATTCTTTTTGATCTCTACTGTTTGATCCAGATCCAGCCAGTGGAGCAGACTGATGCTCTTAATGCTATTAAGTAGCACAGTCTGCATTTATTTATTTTTTTGGAATAGAAACTAGGAAAGTTCTTGCAAAACAGTACAGGGTTAAAAGAAAATTAGGTACTCCAGTGGATGGTAGAATTTCCATTTTTCTTTGCTGAGGTTTTGTATCCTAAAATATATATATATATTGCAACAGAAAGAGACAAACTGGTTACTGACATTGAACACTTTTGCCTGAGCTCCCTGCAAAACTCCCACACAGAATATAATCTTTCATCTATAGTTACAAGCCTGTAAGCTGCTTATACTATTTTTAGTCTAAATTCACCTTTCATTTGGTTAGTCTCCAGAAATCCAGACCGAATTTGTACTTGGAAATTTCCTAGCCATTTCCAGTTAACACCATTAAAAATTGAGAATGGAGTCTTGAAGTAAATTGTCTCAGCAATGCACGTATTTTTGCAGCTGGATAGTAAGCAGACACCTCAGCATCTCCTTTGTATGATAGCTTTAATTGTACTGTCTTCTCCCAAGTAGAAAGGAAGACTTGTGGGAAACTCATTTTGAAAATGCTACTGTCCAGCAATGCCAATGGCATGAAGATTTTTAATGATTGTTTATGCCAGTAGCACTTTAAAATGAGAGAAAGAGTCCTTGGAGTAAGATAAAGTGCCCAAGTGGCACCTCCTGTAGTCCATTACTTAGCTAAGGTTCAATCACTAAAGGTTCATATATTGCTTGAATGATTTTCCATTTTCATGTGTGGTTTAGGTTCCATTTGACACCAAAATATCAGCCTATTACTGATTATTTGATTTTATTGTAAGAATAAATGAAGAAGTGAAGATGAAATGTGTAATAAAACTCTGTCTTCCCACCATCATAAATGTTTTAAGATTCAGCCAATAACATATTAGACTCCAGTCTTTTCCTCAAATAGAAAAGCATTTCTTAAAGTGTGTATTAACTCTTATTTCTTAAGTGTCAGGATTTTATGGTTCTCAAAAAGGAGTCCTGAGAGAACCATTAACTCTGTTTATGTCCGCACAGCAAAACTGCCATTTGAGTTGTCTTTGATTAAATCATTATCTTCTTTTTTTTTTATGCTTTTTTCTTTCTGGAGACATAAGAAACCATTAGTAGCAGAGATAAAGCTGTTGAGAGTCCAAGAGAAAAAATGGGAGATTATATGCAGCTGTCCGGTAAAAGATTAGAAATATGAATCATTATTTTATAATATTATAATAAAGGATGAGGTAAAATTTTGGCTTTTGACAGGTATGGTGTGATAAAACCAGAACTGCCTACAATTAATATTTATTATTATTATTTACTGATCATGCTAAAGTGCATACTGATTTACAGGAAAATACATAGATAAACCCCTCCAAACAGGAAATTTATGTAACAAAATTAATTGTGACAAAGCTGATGATGACAAGGAGGGTCCACGTCTCCCTTCCCAAGCAAGAACCTTGCAACTTCACAGAGGGCAAAATTTTCTCACCTTGTGCTAATTAAGCCGATCGGTGATTTAGTGTTTGCTCTGCTACATTTTAATGCTACTGCATTACAGCAGCAAAAAATAATCTGCTTAAAAACTCAGAAAAAGATGCCAATATTTGGTGTAATATACAACATTCTCCAGATGCAGTAGCAGGAATTACACTGACAATAGCTGCAAATTTGAGTAACAGAAAAACATTGACACTATCAATCACAACAGAGCCTCAGTGGCAGTTAAAATTTATGATGTCAACCTTCTAATACAGACCTGTTAATGAAAATCAAAGATTGCAACAATACTGATTTATTGGGGAAAGCTCATGAAGACTTTAATGAGAGCATCTTTCTCATTGAAAGGCTGCTTGGAACAATACTGTTCCAGTATTGCAGAATCTTCAGTAGTTACAGCCCTTGCACATTGCCACTGCTAGAATTTTAAATGGAATTTTTAAAAGTTTAGGTTTTCATCCAGAAAGAATATGAGATTGCTGTTTTTCTAATATTGGCTTTATGGTCTTAAAATTAATTATAAAAATTACAGATAAGAGGCATAAAAGGTCCATTAATGTCTAAAATATGTGGTGTTTAGGACCAAATTTAGCATGGAAAAACTGGGGGGAAAATTAATCTAACAGAAGCCTTTACTTGTTTTTGCCCTCAAAAGTACCACTGATGTCTGTCATTGCATGGGGCTCTATCCCCCTTCATACCTTTAATGAAGGGACAAAAGTCACTGGAGGCCAAAGTATGCAAATGTCCTTTTTCCTTAAAAACTGTCTACCTCCAGGAAGCTCATGAGCAATGAAGACCACTGCCTGCCATGCAGGTCACCTTTCCCTGGCCATCTCTCAGACTGGCTATTCAAGCCGCATGTGGCTTCTGGCCAGCTCATACCTTGGCACCTCAGGCACCCTTGGTCACTGCCAAGGACCAAGGAACAGCCTACAGGAAGGGTGGATGACAGTAGGAGGGTATCACATACACCCAAGCCTTGTGCCTGAAACGTTGTTTTTAAAGGAAACTGGATCAAGGACTGAAATCTCTCACCATTCCTCCCATTCATTATGGGCACAGCAACCATGTGCCAGCAGACCCCATTATGCTTGGCACATAAAAAGAGACATGTTGCCACAGTCCCTGGTTCCCATGTCAGATTTGAAGTATTTCTTCATTTCTCTCCTACCTTTAAAAGGGTTGTGGCCAATCCCATAGCATTTTCTCGATGTTGGCTGTAACTCTGTGTGAAATGTGACCTTTGTAAGTAGATGTACCACAGTTAATGACTCCTTGCAAAACTGATGCAACATGCAGGTGTCAGTGCTCTCATCTGCATTTAACAGCTACAGAGATCAAAGATGCAAGGGAAGCTGGAAGGACACGTGTGGAGCACATGGAGAAACATGTAGGTGGGATTAAACTTCAGGAATTCCTTCTTTACTGGCCTTATTATTAGTTTTAGGAAGAAGCACTACACTCCAACATGGCTTTCACATTCTTCATAAATACAAAACATTTTCCAACTGATCAGCCAATAATTTGTCCTCTAAGATTTGTGCCCAAGTTAAAGCAGTGTGACTTGGGGATTGAGGTAGATTGATTCTTTCTTGTCAGCAGTATTTACAAAACTGACTTTGGTTTCAAGGCACACACCTAGTAACAGTGAAGTCAAAGGGTGGTCATAGCTAGGAAAAAAGTGTTTAACATTTCAGTGCTGTAAGTTCTTCTATTTTAGTTATATTATACCTTAGTTTGTTTTTTCAAATTCTCTTTAAGTTAATATAAAAAGGAATTCAAGCTGAAATAGTTACCATCTGTCTGAAACAGGACAGGAAAGCATGGTTACTAAAGAATGTTTAAAGTGTGGAGCAAAATACAGTCCTGCTAATGGTAAAATTTCTGTCATTAACATTAAAGATTAAAGGCTATAATTTACAGGAAAATATATTGCATGGCTTATCACATTTTTAATGAAGGGTTCAGTGTTACAGCAGGCAAGTGCTGAGAAGAAAAATGTACCTCTTGGATTTTATTTGCTCTCTTGGGACACTTTCCTATCATGATTGTAGCCTGTAGGATCAGCCAAATGAACACTAGGCAGTAAGTCAGCAGCCCCCAAAAGGTTACCAGAGCTTCTTCCTAATGTTACAGCAATGATTTGAAAAATTATTAACGCATTAACGTTTCACCTTTCGGTGGATGGTTCAAATCTAGTGTGGGTTGGTAGTGATTCAGAATGGCTCCTATAAGTTTAGTGGTTTTTCGGTGGTTTATGCAACGCGAGCGGGTGGTCTAACACTGTGCCCCAGGGGAGGTATATCTGCACGAAGAAAAGCCCCCAATAACTTGCCTCAGTTGGTGCTAATTGGAAATCTCCCTGGCAATTTCAGAAGGGACTGCCCTCCCTCTGGGCATAGGCTCTGAACAAGCTGCTACAGACCATGGCTGCAGCAGAGGCTGCTCTTAGACACTCTGGCTTCATCAGCAAGACTTGGAATATCTGAATTTTTAATTAAAGCAGCTTTGCCCACCTTCTGTGCTGACTCTTCCCAGGACCTGCTCTAGCTTTATCCCCTTCAGCCCTTACCTTCCCCACATTCCCCAGGTCCTCCCAAGGGTGTTTCCCAACTCCTCATTCCTTTGCCATAGGACAGACTAGACTTGCATGTGTGTGTGAGTCTTACTGGGCAGAGTCTGGAGACTCTCGGGACAAGGCCTGATCCTGAGAAATTAGGGTCTCCTCTCTTCACCTAATGCAATTTAGGGTGTAAGTGTACTTTTGCCCCATAGTAATTGGCAATGATCCCATTCACTCACTGCCTCTGTGTACCTGATCCACCTCCAGACCATGCCCCTTGCCCACTCCCCCAAACCAAGATCCACAGCATAAGTGTGTACATGAGGTGAGAGACTGCAAACAAGTGTTTGCCATAAGGTAATAGGCACAGTGCCATGGTTTAGGAATGGTATTCCCCAATTTAGTCCTCTCACTAAAAAGAGCCACTCCCCTGGCCCCCTGCAAGGGAAGCCTAAAAGGCAGAGATCGCAGGTTGAGATAAGGAGAACTTACTGGGAACAGCAATGATATAAGAAAACCAACAATAGTGGAGAATGCTTCCCTGTGTTTATGACCAGAAGCCACCCCCTTCTTTTTGGAAGCCAGAGTTCCTTTCCCCTGGCCCTGGCAAGGATGTGAAGTGGTACACACCCAATGGCCCAAGAGCATGGAGGTCTGGCCAAGTGATGTGGGCTCAGAAACACAAGGTCCAGTGCACTCCCTAAGGTTCACCACGATGACTAAGACAACATTAGCCCAACGCCAGGATGTCCTGGTTCCCTGTGTGCCTTCAAATCTTGTACCAATGGTAAACATTTGTCACATGCACAAACACTGCTCTCTGAAAATCCTGCTTGTTTTCTGTGAAAAATCCTTTACCTGATCTAATAAACTATTTCCCTTCCCACTTCTGTGGTATTTTGTAGCTAGAAAAACTTATCAGGCTCTGGCTGTCTGTATTTCTTGGGTGAGAGAGAAGGCAATCAGCACTCACGATTTTTCTTTTTTCTTGGCTAAATAGTTCTTGTTAAACCAACCTAAGTAAGGTGATTTGCAGTATGGATTTTTCCCATCTAAGTTATTAGAATAAGTTCAGTCAGCACATTCAGCCCTAGTCTCTAGTGGTCCATAAATTTAATGCAACACTCAACTCTCCTTCAGTGTTTTTGGTGTATACTTGAGTTTTTCTTGGCACAGAAAGAAGTGGCAGGTGGAGTGATCAGAGACTTTTTTCCCATCGAAGTGAGATTAGGGGTTTTGTTAGGTTCCTTTGTTCTGTAAAAGCCCTGGTCTAATTCACTACAAGCTATCTACAACTGAGAATGCCATTTCTTTACTAATTTATATGTTTGGTTTAAAGCTGTGCACTAATCTCAGTGGAGTTTCTCTATTTACAATATCCTGTTAAGAATTTTTTACCAAAGGGTTTATGCACAAGAAGGGAAGGTTTTACCGGGATTTCTTTACTTTTGCATTACACTATCAAAGGCAAACAGTTTCTTCTTTCTTTGCCCTAATAACTTAGCAAGGGAAAGTGGGACACCCGGGCTAGCTTGAGGCAATGGAAATGCACCAGCATCTGCTCAGGACAACACTGATTGACTTGAGCCAGGGCTAAGCTGGGTATGTAAAAGTTAAAATCCCCAGAGTGTGTGAGCAAGTGTGCTTGGGAAGGAGAAACAGGAGAAGGAGGATTTGCAATGAGCTGTCTTCTCCAGGAATATACTAAATAGAATTCACCTGGCAAAGAAAATCGGAGAATGCATGCAGCTTTCTTGGCAGGTGCAGAGGCGGCCTATGACATGATTTAATGGTATTTTAAAAGGCAAGCACTAGAAACAAATGGGAGTGCACTGGGATGAATTAGATGGATTAGGATTCAATGCGATAACCTAATGACCTCAGGAATAACTAATGACCTATCCTAACAGAAATGTCTGCTGGGTAGGGAACAAGGCAAACCTGTTCACTTTAATGATTTTGCTGGCACTGAAAACCCTCATTTGGGACATTCAGCAGGAACAGCTTATAAAAAGTATTGGCTGAAGTCCTCAATTTGTGCAAATTGTCTTGGTGACTTTGGCATTGGATATGTGACCCTCTGCCCTGCTGAAGCATCTGCCTCATTCTGGTAACAAGACAGAAATCAATGCAAGCCTAAATGTGAATGATATATTGATGGCTGCTAAGATACTCTGGTTTATAGAAATGCTTTCACAGTACCAGGAACAAGACAGTTCTAATTTACACCCAGAGGTGCTAAGGACTACCTCAAATGTTTTATGTGTGAAGAAGTGACAGCAATGGTTAAAATATCTAAAAAAGGGTGACTGTGGTGTACACGCATTGGTCTGGCACACAGCAAGACTCCCTTCTCCAATAAAAGTGAAGCTTTGCTCCTGTGACATTTAAAATAAGAAGTGAATGATAGTGTACCCAAAACTCTCCTTAAAATTAGTATTTTGCCTCAACCTCTTTTCAGTCTGATAATTATTTTCACTGCATCAGTTCAATAGGAAAATTATCATGATCTTGGCTGAAAACAAAAAAAATCTCCTGATGAATCAATTAAGAGATTGTGTAGAAGATTGCGATTAATTTGTTTAATTGAAGTCCCTATTTCTTAGCAGTGGCAGGCTGATTTAGTGCCTTGAAGGACAGAGACACTCTTCAGAAATGAAGAGAATGCGCTGGTCACTGGAATGGAAATCCCCTTTCTGCAGTCATTTATGAGATGAGAACACTGAGACAAGTGTCCATAAATCTCAGCTTGGCCACTTATCAGCAAGTAAGAGCTACAGAGAGCCACCTGAAGGCATCAGTGTGTTAACTGAGCAGTGCATTCATCACAGCTCTGAGGGACTGTGGGTGCCCTGTCTGGGGAAAACATGCATGTCTGCTCATTCACACTGCATGGTGCATGTCACAATGGATGACATGGCCCAACTCACAGCTTTCCATGGAATTAGAGCAGCTCTGAGAAGGCTCTGAGAAGGCTCTGAGAAGCAGTAGACAGAATCACTCCCAAAGAACCATGCACATATTCTAAATTCAGGTGGGATGGGCTGAGATCAGGTCCTCACTTTTCTTCTGTTCTTGCCATATGTATGCTCTGTACCAGCACTGACTCATATTCCCTTGCACAACTCACTCTTTTTCATTGCAAAAAAGTGTTACTGAGCAATGAAGAACTGTACAGCCATGAAGCCCTTGAGGGTGAAACAGCACCTACATGTGGGGGTGTGGGGGTGTGGCCAGCTGACTGCAAAGTGTTACTGTGTGGCACACGCAATTTGACACAGGTGGAAGTTCAGAGCCTGACCTTCACAATGGCTACATAAAAATGCTTCCTTTGATCAACCTCAGCTCATGATTTCATCTGTGGCACCTCTGGGGCACTGCCCTGCGTGTGGAAGATGTCTCTGTCCCACTGCAAGGCCTTGGATGTTGTGCTCCAATAGCTGTTATCAGCTCCTTTATTACTAACAGGTATGACAGAAAACATCCAAATGGTAATCAGACTGAAATAGAGTTACAACGATATCTGATCTGGGAATTTAGTCCAAAGCTTTCCTTTTCCATGATGGTTTTAATTTCCTGTAATTTAGAGCTGGAAGCATTTGTGGAATATCACATGGTTTTAGTTTACACAGGAAATCAGCTGCAGTTGCGGGAAGATACTGACTTAGGGGTTTTAGGGTTTGTTTTGTTGGTTTTTTAAGAAATGAAGATTGCTTCAGAAGAAAACATTGCAGACTTCTACCTCTGCTGTTTGAAGCCTGTGTTCTGCAAAGCTATCTATGATTATATAGGAACAAGCAGTTTATTTCTGTTACATGATAATCACTTAATGTGAGTGGAGCAATAAATGCCTTTCCTTTTTAGAGTGGAGAGATAAACCAAATGCAGGACAAGATGTGGAGGAGGGTGAGGGAAAGGGATGCTAGGCAGCCGCAGCAAGAAAAACCTCTGAAGCAGGAAGTATCAAATAGAACGTGCTTGAAAAGCCCAAGATGACCAAAACAGATTAAAATGGGAAAAGGTGCTTATGTTGCATGAGTCACAGCTTGCCCTTTTAATCACTGTCTGTGATTCCTGAAGAGGGGATATGGAATAACACTGCGTGATGCTGTACCACCCAGACCATGCCACAAAAACCTTCTCCACCCCTGGGTGTGAAAAACTGGTTATCCCAATGGTGCTAGACATGCTTCTCTTTTGGACTGAGGTGCAAGTGCTGAATTTTCAGTGTAGGAAGGGAAAAATCCCTTTTGAACTACTCTCCCACTGGGAATACAACTTCTCAACAAACTACTCCTTTGGAAGTGCCAGCAGAGCAGCTTGGTGTGCTCTGGCTAGAAGGCTAGGACAGGGTGAGCTGACATCCCTCAGGAGGGAGGCTGCAAAATGCCAGTTGGGAGATATCAAAGCGTAAGAAAGGCATCAGGAAGGGGTTGAAAGCCAGCAAACTGCAATAAAAAATTCATCTCTTCCCAAAGGCAGCCCTGTCTGCTCCATGGGTCCCTTTGGTGCCAGAGCAGAGAGAGATGGCAGACTGTGAGAAGAAAGAGATGGACCGTGTAAGTCAATAGGGACTAATGAACCATGTTGGAAATACTGTCACAAGCAAAGGGCTGGATTTGCAGGACAGGGAGAGCACAGCAGTGCTGGCTGCTTGCTTTTAGCACACAGAGGTGCATTATGATTTTAAATGAATCCAGAACAGCTGAGGCATTTGTGGACTAAAAGCCAACATAACCATGACCATCTAAATCATCCCCTTGTAAAACGAGCAGCCATAGGCATGAAATCAGCCCATACATTTTATGGAATATCTGTTGTATGCTGGACGAATACTTGGACTGAGGTTTATTTTCTCAGGACTTCAACTCCTGAAATAAACACTACATAACCTTTCTCTTCATAAAACCAGAATTTAGAGAGGGGAGGGGGAATTCCTCTAAGCTGTGCACTGCATGTCACTGCCTCTCACATGTCGCTGGGCTTGACAAAGTCTAGTGCTAATGTGGATGCTATAAACAAGGATTCCTCTACATGAACAGCCCTTGTCATGACAAAGAAAGGCATTTAAACAAAGGTGACATGGGTTACAATATTTGCTAGTGAGATATCAAAACATTTATGCAGACAGTATTTCTTTGCTACACTTCCCAAAAGGCTGAGGTTAATCAAAAGGAACCTGTTCTTGTCTTAAGCAAAATCTTATCCCAAGATGTCTGCTCCTTAATCCCCAGAAAGGAATACTGTAATTCCTTACTGGTTGCTTCTCAGCCAATTCAATGTCAGAGGCATTGTTATGCTGTATTAGGACTGCTCAAGGCAGGAAAGCTCCTCCTTGACCATACATCTCCTGGCTCTGGCTTTGCAAGGTTTCATGCATGTGTTCAGCCGTCTGTGCCAGAGTAGATCCTCTGGCCTCAACAGGACCATCCACGTGCATAGCTTTGCATATATGTTGGTCTTTGCAGGACTGTGTTCTGATTGTATTTTATGTTGTGCCATATCCTGTAATGTATTACAGTGTCACTGGCTTACATGTCACATCTTTCATCAGCTCCTGGAGCAAACAGGATGGTTCATGATGGTCAGAGAGCATTACTTGCACTCATGGTCTCATTTTGGACTTTTCCACTCATTCCTCTTTGAACTTTGCTCTATTCTGATTCATCACTATTTCTGAAGGCTTTGGGCTGATTTTGCCCTTTTCTCCTCTCCAAGATCTGTATAAAAGCACTGGGGAGAATTCCATAGCCTGTTGTACATTGTCCCAGTTGCTGTGTTTATAGCTGCCATCATCAAGACAACCCTAGAGGTCTGCACAAGATGGAGGCCAGGGTGGTGTGTGGGAGGTCATAGTGAGGTGGGGTCAGTCTCTTCTCCCAGACAAGAAGTGACAGGATGAAAAGAAATGGCCTCAATTTGTCCCACAGAAGGTTTACATTAGATAATAGGATTTTTATTTTTTTTTTCACAGAAAGTGTTGTAACACATTGGAACAGACTGCTTAGAAAATGGTGGAACATATCCAAGGCAGTGTTCAAATAACATGCAGATATGGCACTTAAGGATGTGGTTCAATGGTGAGCCTGATGGTGGTGCCAGGTTGATGGTTGGATGTGATGATCTTAGAGGTCTTCTCCAACCTTAATGATTCTATGATTCAGTGCTTCAGATGTGGGCAGAAGAGAGAAAGAAATGGTCATTATTTAGGCAGGAAGTCAGTCTATCTTCTTTATGGTTTTTGGCTGAAAACCCAGAGGACTCCCCAGTGCTCCAGTTTTTCTAGTTGTCTTCTGGAGCACATAAAAATCTCTGCTTCTGGCTGTATGGAACCATAGGCTATTTTCCCATGACTGCAACGGACGAAGGGAAGTAGGCTGGAGTTTTCTGACCACTTTCCTGACCTGCCTGTGAAGTGGTGTAAAAGCATGCACAGCCCAGAGCTGGGACAAGTGGGAATTCTCTCGCTGTGTGAAGGAAGGTCAGCCCAGCAAGCATGGTCCTGAGAGAGGAAAGAGGCAAAATGCAGTCTACACCATCTCATGAATTGTACTGGAAGGGAAATGTAGCCAGAGGGGAGATCATGCGGCCTGTGTTGGAGAAGATGGGATTCAGCATCAGTTATTTGGAGGTTGTTGTCACAGAAGCTATGAACAGCTGTCTACAGGAGAACAGGACTTGAGGAGCAGGCTGATTTAGGAGAACAGGCGTTGACTTTGGTAACCAGGAGAGGAAATGATTTTGAACTTGTGGATGGTGATGGCAGGCAGCCAGGAGGGCAAGCAAGCCACTGACAGACCCACCTGCCCTTCCAGAGAAGAGATCTTTCCTCTTAGGGAGGTCAGAAAGAAAAATCCTGCTGAAATGAAGATTTGCTTTAGGACAACAAGCAGAAAATAATTTGATCAAGACAGAGAAGAGCTGACCCAGAAAATATAATGTAACTTAACTGTTGGGGGATTTCTGAGATGTTGGTGCCTCCAGAACATCCCTCACTGAACTTTTGTGCTGGATAAGTGCTTGCAGCAGCAGCTGCCTGTAGCACTGGGTATTCCTTCCCTGCAACAGCCCAGTGAAGAGCCTGAGGACAGAGGCTCCTGCACAGTGTATGCTGGGGAACAGGACGTGGACCTAGGATGATGATCAATATTGTGGCTGATCTCAATTCCAGTTTTTCTTCATCTAGGGGAGATTTCCTGGATGCTGCAAATAAAGACACTCATGGGAAGTTTAAACACTACTTCTAAAACATGAATTAGCTCCCACTTTGGTCCTCTCTTCTCCTTCTCTTGGGATCAACCTGAAAGCTGGAGCCAGGAGTACAGGCAGAACCTCTGTGCTCTTGCCTCTTCAGGTCCTGTTGGAATGTCTTATCTTAAAACAGTCGGCATGCAAACAGTGTCTGTTGGAACATGATGAATTTGTGCAGATGTATTTACCATCCTGAACTAGATTTTAAACAAATTGACATTTTAATATGCATTTATTCCTGTCGCATTAGAAGAACCTGCTGGTATTATGCCAGAATGTGATATATAATGATGCTGTTTAGCAGCAACTCTGTCATTTGCTGTTGTTGACAGTAAAATAAATTAACATAATAAACATAATTTGTTCAAAAACAGCTAAGTAAAAACAGATGGTTAAAATATTTTGGCAGGACCCGTTAGCCCAGGTTTGCATGTGTGTTTAGACATTAGTTCTGTTTGCAACATATGTTACATATTTTCTTGATCCTATTTAATATGCAAATACACACCCTCTTCCACAGTTGTGTAAACAGGTCCTTTACAGCATGAGTGATGGGGAGGGTGGGGGGAATTAACGTTTTTTCTTTCTTTTCTGTGTCAGGACCAATGCTTAGCTACGTCAGTGGGAGAGGAAAGTAGCCATAGTACTGTAAGAAACAAACAGGACAGAAGGTGGAGCATAACAACATATTTGTGTACTGACACAATGGGTCTATTACTGGCTCCTGAGACCTCCTTGTGTAAGATGCTGGTTTGTTGCTCGTGCTCCTGACACTGCCAGAACGTGCTGTCCCCACTGGGCTCCACAGCCTCCTGCTTACCTAATTCTCACTGCACTGGCCTGAACCCCAGCAGGATTAATGTCACATCTAGTCCCATCTTTCCCTCCCTCTCTCCTGTTTGTGAGGGCAAATGTAAAAAAAAAAAAAAGAGAGAGCGAGAGAGAGAGAGAAAGCAAGCTGCTCTTTTAAGGAGAACCCGGAATTGGAAGGGAACAAGCTGGGATGAAGTTCATCTTTTTAACTAATTCTAAGCTGTGGCTGGACTGATTTAGGAATGTGAATACTAAGAAATTCTTGTTAAGAATTGCTGTTGTTAGTGTTCACATTTAAACATTTATATTAATGTAAATGTTTACTCCTAAAGGTTACATGTCTGTTGTCAAGGTCTAGGGACATGGTTTAGTGGTGGACCGGGCAGTGTTGAATTAACAGTTGGACTCAGTGATCACAGAGGTTTTTACAACCTAAATTACTCTGTGATTCTATAGAAATTAAAGTAATCTTTATGTTGCAAGAGAAACTAAGGGCATCATATCTATAAGGAACTGTGTATTTTATATAAATTTTATTTACATGGGCATGTGTGTGACATGGTGCCGGAGTCACGGCTAGCCCCCAGAACCATGCTGAGTGTGGGCTGTTCCCCAAAAGCAATTAGGGATACAGCTTAGAGTGAATGCTCTATGGCACAGATGCAACAGGTGCAAGTGGAGGCAGGGATGAGAGAGACATCTCCAGTACAGCTTCCAAGCCAATTAACTCCAACAAGGGTCCAGGGATGAAAGACAACAACTAGGTGTGTGCAGAGACTTTTAAACTGGGGAGGTTCAAGGGGAGGGTACAAATCTTCAGCCAACAGGGAGTGAACAGTGGAGGATCACAAGGAGGGACATACAATACAAGAACCAATGGGAAAACCCAAGGGGAGGGGAACAAGTTATATAGGCCAATGGGGGCCTCCAAGATTAGGGGATTTCCAGGCAGGGGGATGACCTTAGAGTGGATTGACAGCGAACCTGCTGGAACAAGGGGCAGGTACAAGGTTGGATTGGCAACTTGGGAGGAGGATATTAACTAGGAATGAACCATCAACACAGGGACAACAGAACAAACCATTAAGACTGAAACACACCACAACACATGTGTACTTAATATGCGTGTAAGATGCACCTTTTAAACCACAGTTCCAGAACAGAAGCAGCACGGACACACAGGAAAAACATGGACCATCGGTGCACAGCTGCTTCTGGAGAGCCTCAAGCCAGAAGGCAAAGGTGACCTTCAGTGCCCTGAGAGAGCCCAGCACGTGCTCATACCAGACTGCACCAGCCACATGGAGTGAGTTTTGTTAATATGTGGACTAGAGAAAGAGAAGGCAGGGCAGGAAGTTCCAGTGGTGTGAGGTCTCTCGAAGCCAGTAGAAAACTGCACACGTCAGGATTTGGTGCATATGCACACCTCAATACTAAACGGCCTCAAGCTGTCCATCTCCCCAATTTAGTGATCCTCTTTCTCACATTTCTAGAGGGAGAATGTTCACATCCCCTTCTCTGCTCATCATCCCCAATACGTTTTGCACCCCTCTGGAGATCTTCCTCTACCCATCCCGTCCAAACTCCAGCAAATATCAGTGTCTGTTCCTCTCTCCACACACTGGCAGCTATCCCCTCCTGCCCCACATCCCTGCCTGCTGCAGCACTACCCAGCACCCTGGAGGGTGATGCTGGGGAGGGTCTGGGACAGCTTTCTGCTCCTAGAGCAGAAGGGCATGAGGGAGAGTAGGAATAATGCCATTACCTCACATACTGTTCATGCTGCACCTTAAAGCAGTGAATTACAGCATCGACATCATAAGTGCCCAGGGCCTCATCATGCAGGGATGTCCAGGAAGCATGGGATGCTCTCCAGGGAGGTATGCAGTCCATCATTGCAGAAATATGTGACACAAGGGAGCATTTCCAGAAGGTCCTCAAAATGTCACTGTCCCTTCCTTGCCTGACTCTACAACATATCTAATATAAAATACTATTTGTGAAACTTCCTTTTAATTGCTGTTTAATGGCTCCTAATATCTTTTGAATAGGCATCTTCAAGTTCATTTTGACATTTATTAGAAGCCATTAGATATCCATTTAATGGTGATTTTATGACAAATGTCTGACATAGTTAAAAATGTGATGGTTGATAAATTCTAATGTGATGTGCTTTTGAGCATCAGGGAATTAGACTGTTTCCAAATGAGACTGTTTTTGATGCTGTAAATTAAATTTTATTTCTAATTGAATTATGTTTGTGGGCACTGAAAGTGAAGAGAATCAGAAGCCTAAGAGGTAGTGGGGAAGCAGATTCTGATGACAGAAAACATGGTCAGTTAAACCAGTGCAAGTCCTGGTCACTTGATTTGAGTGAAGGAAGATGATATTTGGATTAACTTGCTTTTTAGAGGAATGACTTGATCTTTCTTACCAGGGTTCTAGCAAGGACTTCCCCCTGCATTAGTCTGATAATTTATCACTTCTATTATTGTCTCATAGGGCATCACTTATTCTGGACCATCATCCCCTTGTGCCAAACAAAGAACAAATGTTTGACTTGCCCAGGCAGTTTACAGCACAGACAGGCAGGCCTAGGTCTGAGGGAACTGATAGAGAATTACCATTATAAACAGCAAACACTGGTTTTTGGAAGGTTTTTCCTTGGCATCATAGCAGAAGAGATTTTTAGACACAACTGACAAATGTTTATGGGAGGACAAGATGGTAAGTGGTAAAGATCTGTGCAAACTAACAATAGGTGATACAGGCTGCCAGGAGATCACTAAGCTACAGGGTTAAGGCAGATCATGGATGTGGTTACCAAAGGAACCACATCTGTCTCAAGTTGTATGGAATTCCCACGTTCACATTAATATGTGCACAAAGCAGTGGAGCAGAACCATAGGTATATCTCAGAGTGAGTGGTGCTTAATTTCCATCTGGGCTTAAACCAAAGCATCTCTCCTACAAAGAGGAGGCTGAGAAACTTTTCAGCCTGAAGAAGAAAAAGTTTCAGGAAGACCTTATACCAACTTCTTGTACATAAAGAGGGTTTCTAAAAAGGAGGGAGAGGAACTTTTTATATGGGCAGATAGTGCCAGGACAACAGTAAATACAATTCGGTTTTAAACTGAAAGAGGGTACATTTAGATTAGATGTAAGGAAGAAATTATTTACTCAGAAGGTGGTGAAGCACTGGAACAGGTTCCCAAAGAGGTTGTGGATGCCCCATCTCTCAATCCCTGAAAGTGTTCTGGACCAGACTGGATGATGCTCTGAGCAACCTGATCCCGTAAGTGGCATCCCTGCCCATGGCAGGGGGTTTGGAATTAGATGATTTTTAAGCACCCTTACAACACAAACAATTCTATGATTCCATATACCCATGATACTGTCACAAACTACCTGTAAGCAAGAGGTCTAAGAGCACCTTTGGAATAGCCACTCACCAGTGCTCTATCTTGCATTTGGACTGACCTGGAGAGTTAGCTCAAGGCAGCTGGCACATGTTAAACTTGCATTTTAAAACACCCTTCCAAAGTTCCCCCCAGACTGGCAGACAACCCCTTAAGTGTTAAATGGCTTACTGCAGAACAGAGAGAATGTAGAAGCAGACCCAAGCTGACCCCAAATTCCATCACCAAGCCCTCCTATCCTGTGGCTGGGTGAAACCCAGCCCTGTGCTGCCTGCCTGCTGGTCTGCCCGCTGCTCCACCAGGCACAGAGCACCTCACAGTCCTCTACAGGCTCCTGTCCTCCTTCCTTGCCTTGTATGGAGATCCTCTGCAAAAGGGAACTTGTCTTGGTTGTACTTCTCTGGTCTTTTTCTCCTTCTCTCTGACTTCTCAGAGAGAGAGGTGCTGCCAAAGTTGAACACACCATTCCAGGAGAGGAAATACCATTATACTGGCATCATGAGTGAGAGGGATCCTAGTACTGTATTCAAATGAAGCATGAGCCTGGGTACATCTGGGTTCTGTTCTCAGTCATGCTCCAGGTTTTCTCTGAAGTTTGGCCTACTTACTCAGAGGCTCTATGCCACAGCCTTTCTCCCAGTGAAAATGGCTGTAGTATTTTCCCTGCATCTTAAAATTATTGGAGTTATAAAAGACTTAGATACTTAAGTGCAGACATAATTAAAAATGCAAGATAGGGTGGATTAATTATACCCCAAGCTTCTGGTAAGAGAAGCCCAATATCTTGTTCTATGTTTTTATAAGGAAGAAATATGCATTTGAACCATGCTGTGAATCAGGCTCTGCTCCCCAGTGCTGATGCGTGGGGGCTGAGGCAGGGCTGGAGCTGCAAAAGCCATGGTGGGGGCAGTAGGGATGGGAGTTCCCCCCAGACCTGCACTGGGGTTGCTGGTGCTGCTGCTGTGACTCAGTTAAACATAACAGTCTGATTTGACAAGTTGCTGAATGCTGGAGCTGCTGAGAGAGCAGCCTGGTTCCAGCCTGGCTTTATAACCAGCTCAGCACCAACACCCTGCCCTGGTGTATAGAGAGGGTTTGGTTTTTTGTTATACAGCCATGCTCTCTCCATGCGTGGATGAGTCTGCATGACTGCAACATGCATGTCCTTCTTGGCCTTGGGGGGAAGGATGAACCCAGTTGCAGATTTGACATGTTGGGGTTAACCTCTGACTTACTGGCAGCCAGTGAAGCTCCAGCCCTGTTTCTTTTTTTGAGTAAAGAGAACAAAAAAAACCCAACCCTGTTTGATTTGTTTCTGTAATAGCAGCTGATCTGGACTGGATTTTATCCAAGTGTTCATGTTATTATTATACAGCCCAATCCCACAAAGCTATTAAAAGAAAAAAAGAAAAAAAAGAAAAAAAAGAAAAAAAAGAAAAAAAAAAAAAAAGGAGACCCTTTAAAATATTGTAAAAACACTGTATAAAGGCCTGCTTAAAATGTAAGAAATATTGAACTTCTGCCAGGGATTTTAGTATTTGAGAAAAATTCAAATTCTGTTACAAGATTTTTTACATTATTGAGCAATTAAAAGTATCCTTAGTTAAATAACCAAAAATCCCCCAGTTCTGCTGTTTTGATAGTGAGTTGTCAAACAAAAATAAAACAAAATATGCCAGTGTATGAGCAGTGGAGAAGAGTTCCTGCAGGAGGGAAAAGCCTACAAACAGACTGATGGTGATGGTGTATCTCTCTCTCATAGAAACATGACAATATAGAGAAAAAGAGAGGATAGGGGAGCTCACTTGTGGTATATGTAAGAATTGGCTAAGCAGCAAAGCCCTTATTTTCTCTGGATAATTTTTTCCTAAGTGAGCAAATGACTGCTATAGAAATGTCAAATATTTTCCATGCAAGGTTCCAGGTAGAGAGTGTTCACTTGCATATCTGAGAAATCACTTAAACTTCAAACTTCACAAACAGATGTCAGTGTTTTGAAGCTACTTGACATTATTAAAGATGCAGGTGGCCCGTTGGCACTGCTGCCTTAACTTTGGGCAGTGATGGGCATTGCCTGGAGGTGCAGTATCTCATCATTCTTCCCAAAACTCTGGTCATGCTCAATGAGAAAAACAAGCCTGAGATGAACTATAAATCTCAAAATACATATTTTTAGTAAAAATTACGTGTGAAGTCTGATTAAAAAAAATAATAATAATATTGATGTTACTGGTGTGTGTCATTTTTCATGTATAACAGGAAACACAGCAGATCTTTCGTGTCAACTTAGGCCAAACCCAGCAGACTGTGAACCTCTAGAGAAGAAAGGGATTTAAAAATTGCAGTTTTGTCTCCAGCCTCCTGTTTTCTTGCTGCTCTCAGATTTCCCCAGGTGTCTTCTCATTTTCATCAGCTTCCAGCCACCAGGACCTTGACATCTAATATGTTTTTAGAGTGCCTTGCATCCAAATGGCCAGCACTCAATGACCAAAACATGCCTGATCAAGACTGCCTTTCAAGGTCTTGTCTCTGTGCCTGGTCCAATCCTGCAATGTACTCAGAACCCTCAGGTCCCCTCTCACTGGCACTCTGCTGCAGTGGTTCTAAGAATCACAGCACAGTCTGAGTTGGTAGGACCTTTAGACATCAACTAGTCCAACGCTCCTGCCATGGGCAGGGACATCTTTCACTAGATCAGGTTGCTCAAAGCCTCACCCAACACATCCTTATACACTCCCAGGGACAGGGCATCTACAACTTCTCTGGACAACCTGTTCCACTCACATCATAAAAATTTTCATCCTGATGTCCAGTCCAAACCCTCCCTCTTGCTGTTCAGAACTGTTGCCCCTTGTGCAGTTACTACAGGTCCCTCTTCTCTGGTGGCAGCAGCTTTGTTTTTGGCTGCCACTCCACGATACTGGGAAAGGGAGCAGAGCGAAACATAATGTCTAAGGGAGCTTTATTAATTCCCTTCCCCTGGGCCTCTGGAGCACCTACCCAGGAGGCTGCACTTCTGCTCCCCCAATCAGTGATGCTCTGACAGAGAGCTGGGGGAGAAGGCCTTTACATTTCCTACACCTATGGTTACATTTGAAAACAACTGGTGTCTCTAAAACCAGGCTTGGTGAGGTGATGGGTTTGTTTGGACTTTGTTTCCTTGTGTTTTTTTTTAAAGGGTGACTCCTTTATGTCCCAGGTATAAATGTTTGCAGGGCAGCAGAAGCTGCAGTGGCACCATGCCTCTGTCTAGCCAGTATCAGGTGAGGTAGATACCTGCTTGCCCTCTTGCTGCCTGCACAGGACACTGCTGCTTGGCCTGCAAGTGAAGGTGGCCCCAAAGAGAGAAATGAGTGGGTGTGTGCTGGGCCAGCTTCACACCAAGTGACAGCTAAAGGGCTGGAACTTTTCTAACTAGGGAGGCACTTTTCTTAGAATTTATTTTGTCAGACTTTTGGGCCAATGGAACTGGAAGGGATTGTTACAGGAATAAAGCCAGGAGAAGCTCTGAAAAGCACAGTCAGGTCCCATAGATTTAATATGAACCTTCTCAAGCTGTGTGAATTTGGCAAGTTGAGTTTCCAAGTTCATCTGGCTGAGATGCTGACGAATCAAAGAGAGAAATCTCTGTTTCACTTGGGTCCAGGTGGACCAAGGTAACTTGTTCTGGCAGTCTTTCAGTGTCCCAGAAATCTGCAGTGATGTATGCTGAAGTGTGTGTCCCTACCCTATGGGTAGAATTCAGCATCTGCAATAAACTTGTATAGTCTAAACCATGCCCAGAACAAGACAGTGCTTTTCAAAAGAAGCTGGCAAGTTCTCACCATAGCCTTCAGCAGTTGCAGTTCAGCCAGCTGATTTAATAAAGGACTTCAATGTATCTTCTGCTTCCAAAAAACCAGATTTCCCTTTACTGTCCAAAAAACAACAGTCAACTCAAGGGAAAAAAAAAAAGAAGTTTGCAAATATGATTGTTTCCTTCAAACTTTGTGTTAGACTGCTTTCCTGCTCAGCTGGCACTGCTTTGAAATGCACATGTATTTAACATGCTAAGTAAATGTCATGTGTCACACACACATGCACGGCCCCCTTTTAGCACTTATTTGAGAGCTCTCTAAGGACCATGCCTGCACTGGAGCAGCACCACTGCCCACGCCAGCCCCAACCTCAAGATATGTCTGGTGCAGCAGAAAGTGAGAAATGAAGTAGAAACATTACCATTTTGCTTTTCTTCTGGGAAAACGCAGCTCCTTGGTAGTATCCTGGAAAAGTAGCTCATGTTTGGGATACACAGAAAAGCTGAGAGCTCTTTCACACATCATAAAATATTATAATGATTTATTACATGAGAATCCTTTTGATTGTATTTCATGAGCTTCTATTATATTGGTTTATTAGAAGAGAGACAGTCCTCATTAAAATAATTTCCAGAATTAAACTAGAAAAATTTTTAGGCATATTTGGGGCTATAAAAGTCTAATCTATGGGCAAGGCATGTATTGTTCCAAATGTTAAAGTACAAAAACCCTTTTAAATGTGAGGAAGGTGACAGACCACAATAGTACAGTTTTCCAAACTGTAATTTAGCTCTTATCAAATCTTATTTTCAGGCTGTGCATTACTTCTGTGAGCAGTCTTACATATAAGAAATACCTTAGATAAGGTTTGGAAGCAACCAGGTAAAAGACAACTGAGTTTGTAGTAGCTGCTTCCTCGATTCTGCAGTCTGAAAACAGGGGGAGGAAAGGTTTTATCCCAGAGAAGCTGAGTGACAGCTTTCTTGTGCTTGGCTTTCAGATCACCTCAGGCTTCTTTCTGAATGATTTATTTTTCACTTTACTGTGAATTTTATTAAATGGTTTGTGTGATACATTATAAAACCTGGAAACACAGCAGCAAAATCCATTTTCCTCATGTTTTACCAATCTCCAGCAACACAAAAGCTTTGGCACAGCTCACCAGCAGAGCACAGGTGAGTGTCAGACATATTTTCTTCCCAAGTCACACAAGACAACTTACAGAAATGTTGTGTGCTTGTGTTAGGCTGGACAGCCTGACAACTCTGCTGAATGACACTGGAGGAGTTTAACATAATTTAAAGTTACTTTGATCACTAATCTCATCATAAAGAAAGTTGTGGGCTTTTTCTACTTCCCAAACTCCCACCAATTTCATTGTCCATTGATGTTAATAGGAATGAACATCCTGGGTGTGTAGTGGCAAGTCTGACATTTTAATGAGCCAAAATGCAGGGTCTGAACAGCAGTGAATACCCTGGCCCCTACAGATTATACAGATTTAGAGGAATGGGAGAGGAAGAGAGAGACAGAGTGGGAAAAAGGCCCTTTTCTGCCTACCTTTCTACCAACTGGAATGAAGAGAGCAATTGGCAGGTGACAGGATTGCACCCAAGCCCTGATTTTTTCCTTTAAAATGCCTGTACAAGAAAGAGCCTCCAAAGGGTCTGATTAAATATGAGGTGAAAAATTGTGCCTCACTTCTACTGTGAAGAAAAATCAGCTGTAGAACAGGAGTGACCCTTCCCTGGTCTGATTTTCACTGTAATCCCAGGAATTAATTACAGCTTGGTCACCAGGTACCTGAACAACAAATACTCCTAGTAAGTTGTATGTTAATTTCCATGAAGAATGCAGTGTGGGATGAAGTCACCTCAGCACTCCCAGCGTGCTGCCCGTGACATAGGTGATATCTGACGGCAGTTAACTATCCCTTTTTATGTCCTCTGGGCCATCCTTCACAAAACTCACACAAAGCAGGATGTCACACCTCCTTCATTGTACAAGCAAGGAAAGTTCCAGACTATGATGAGCAATGTTCTTCACCACTGCGGAAAAAGAGTCTCGTTACCTATTTCTGTACTCAGCTTCGTTCTGGTAGGGATTTTAAGCAATGTGATGAATGTAAGTTTTTCTTTTCGACAGAACAACAAGCCTCACAGCAAAAGACCTGAAGGTAAAGGCTACCTTATCCACTTCTCCTTTGCTGAACTGTCCCAACAGCACGTGGCCTTGCTTTCTTTTTCTACCTGGAGCAGTTCTGTGTACACCAATCAGACTTCTACTTCTCCTTTGGGAAACCACCTTCTATTACTTTGTACCTCTGTCCTTGAATAAAACCTGTTTTCCCCTGCCCATATATTTATCCCAATACATCCAATCTTATCCCACATGAGCCACACTTGGTGTTTATAGCATTCAAATACTTGCAGGGGGTTATCATATTCTCCTCCTTTAGTCATTATTTAGAAAAGTTGTTTATGCTGAATTCTTTCAGGCTTTCCTCACCCAGCTGTTCCCTCCCACCTTTCATCTGATGTGCAGCTCTCTGAAAGCCTTCAGCCTGTCTGCATCGCCCTGAGCTTGGGGTGTACAGTAATGATGGCAGCAGTCGTGCTGCAACCCCAGCACACCCCACTCTACACTAAGATACCTCAGTGGGCAGACCCAAATCATATGGACCTGTCCTGGCCCATAGTGCAGCGGTGTCTGCTAATTGATGTTCCTGCTTTCCAGATTTCTCTGTCCTATTGAGCAGTAGTGTTTCAGACTATTTTCTCAAATATGTCAACTTTGGTTTTCCCAGGCACAGTCTAATTCAATTATTTCCTGCACATATTTCCAACCTCTCCAGCTTCCCCCATATTATTGCTACATCCTCTCTCATTTGCTTTTGACTACTTGGGCCAAATTGCAGCAAAAGCAGATATGAGCCAGGATGTTACCAGGCTCTCTGCCAGCTATTTTGCAAAGAAATCACCCAGGCCACAAGATTCCGCCTCTCACAAGTCATAGTGACAAAATGTGAGTTAGCAAATAGCTTTGTTTTCTAGCTCACCTGGTCACGTGGGCAGGATCAGCAGCAGTCGCCATCTGACCCATGCAGTCACAGGGGCTTGAACGTTTCCCTCTCCTACAGTGACTTGCAAGGTGCCCTTAGGTCCTCAGGGGAGATTATCAAGTATTATTTCCAAGCAATTATTTGAGGTTAGACACAAAAATGGATGTGTCCTGATTTTCAGATGCCAAGTGCTTATAATTTCAATCAGGGGTTTTGGCCACTGTGCTATCTAAGGAATGAAGTTCTGGGCAGGATGTGACCAAGAGTGGAAAGGTTCACCACCTTTGAATTTCACCTTTGAAGTTGCTTTTGCGTAGGTGAATGAATCTTAGTAGTTTGGGAATTGTTTGCATGCATGTATGCATGTATGTGTATTTTAGCTTCGGAAGCAGAGACCAGGCAGAGGAGCATTAGTATTCCCTGAGAGCACAGCGCCTGAAGAAGCGATGACAAGGGTCACTGAAAGTCTGCAGCCTTACTTGGGAGTGGGGTGGCCTGTGCTTTAGCCAGGAAGCTGTTGCATATTTTCCCTCTTCAGAAATAGCCTGAATCATCTCACACCTACATAAGCTGCTTTCCAGGAGGTGACCTGCTTTCCTGAATCCAACCATTTAATCAACCCGGGTTTTATTTCTGTTCTAGTTCTTTATGTAAAGTTACTCCTGATTCATGAACACTTTCAGCAGCTGTTCGTGGCCTTTTATCATTGCACTGCTCAAATTCCTTAGGACTTTTTCCCACTTAATGACTGAGGCATTGTGTCTGCTGGGGCAAAGTGAGTGCTCCTAACTTCACCACCCCAGCTTTAAGAAAAGGGGCTCCTTAGCAGGCAACTGCTTACATTTCACTAGATCACACATGACTCTGCAAACTAATATTTCCTATGTGAGACTCAATCCATGCAGCATTCTCAGTACACAGCTGCCTGATACTGGGCAGGCAGGGTCAGCTCCATGGAGTGGCTGATGGGTTGGGGCCCATAGACTCTTAATACCCAGCACTGAAGTGCCTGGTAAGTGACACAAGAGTCACCTGCCCAACTTCTCCTGCATGAGCCTGGTTCCCTCCACTTTTTTCCTGTGCCAGCAGACTGACATCAGATGGTCAGGAAGATGACCTGAAAGGTAACAACTCTGTAGCCTGTCAGTTCAGATATCACTCCCAAATCTCTCCTTAGCTGCAGTAATGGTGTTAAGGGGCAAAGGCAACATAGTGCTGCCTCCACCAGCCTAATCACAGCCAGGTCTGATGTTACTTGTGCAGAGGACATCAGTGGAGACCGCTGTGCCTTGGCGTCCCTCAGGGAGGGTAGGAGAACATCCTGCCTGCACAGCTCTAGGCAGGAATCTGAGGAGTCATGCTGCAATGGCAAGGGCTTAGGGCAGACATCCAGTGCAGAGCCCTGGGTTACTGAGAAAACTTTAACACCTGTGGACTCCAATAGTGGGATTCTTCTCACTCTCTAGTGGAGCCATGGGCTCCTTTACAGTTAGTGGTGTAAGGGAAAAACCTTTTGGATACAATTCACCTGACGATATGCCTGCTGCCTTTTGGATGAGGTGACTCCAATCCTGGAATCCAGCAGCTGAAACAAACTGAATTAGTTCTGCTGCCTATAGATCTGAGCAGAGGTGATTGATTTCCCAGACCTTCTTTAGCTGCTGTGTGGAGCCATGAGATGGATTCAACTTCAAGATGCTCTGCAAGTCCGATGGCTGAAAATGGATAAAAGGAAGAGTGGGCAGGCAGGGCACTGCAGTGGGCACAGTGACAAAGCCATTTATAGCTGCTCTCATGCCCTCCCTTTGCTTGTGCATTCCTGTCCATCTCCTCTTGAGATGGAGGCAGGAGCAAAAGCTGAGGAACTTCTGGGGCTTCAGCCTTAGTAAGCATTTCAAAAAGTAAGGAAGGGGGACTTTGAATGACATCATTTTCTTGGCCCTTAAATTGTCCAGCACCAGAATCAGGAAAAACAGCCCAGAGGTATCCCAGCTGGTGGGCTGGGAACCAGTGCAGGTCCCCTGATGTCAGTGCAGTGCTGTGCCCAAGCTAACAAACCCAAGGCTTATTAGCTCAGGTGCAATGCCAGGTGAATGTGTCAGTACTGCCATCAGACCCACTGCTACGCCTGTGTGACACCAGGCTGCACCTTCTGTTGTTACCAACTCTCTGCACATGGGCAGCCCTGGACTGCTGCCTGGCTTGGGGTGTGCAGAGCTACCCTGCTTCAGGCCAAATGTGCTGGACCCATCTTCCTCCCCACGAAAAAGTCATAGAAGAGAGAGAGAGGAAAGTCCAAGCTTGTTTTGGTCACTCATTTGGATCTGTGCTTTGGAAGTGAGCAAGGAAACTGCCAACAACCATCTTTCACAAGTAGTTCACCTTCACTCCATTAGTTATCATGCCTTGGAAAAATGTCCTTTCCTTCCCACTTGATGTTAGAGACTGCCTGGCTCCTCCTAGGTATCCAAATGTGTGTTAGAGGTTGAAATTTTGTGGTTCCAAAATGCTTTCAAAAGGCACGATGTATGCAGGTAACTAACACATGCTGTCACTGTGCAGTGGGCAAGAAGTCTGCCATTGGTTAGTCTGTTTAGCCCATCCTAACAGTGTTCCCACTGTAAGGTAAAAAACACTTGAGCATTCAGCAGATAAAGTGCTTTAAAATAATAGGGGGTTTTTGAGACAGTGGTGGTGTGAGGATGGGAGAGGTGGCCTCTCTGCAAACTGCTGCACCGTGATCTGGCTGAGTATTTCAGCGGCTGAATGAAAGCCCCCCTCCAACACTTCTGCATCTGAGCACCCAAATAAGGGTATATGTATTCAGCACAAGCACAGCTTTAAACCCAAGCCCTAAACATGAGCAGGTGCTTCTCCCGCTCTTTTCATCATCTGAGCATAGTTGATATCTCCTGCCAATTTCAAAGGCAAGTGAATACAGTGCTGATGGCGGTGAAGCAGCTGGGGGGTAGCAGGAAGGGGGCATGGAGGGGGCCCTGCTTGGCAAGGTGAGTGGTGCCCGCTGGGGTGGTGGGCAGCCCTGCCAGCATTCTTTGTGCGGCTTTGTGAGAAAAAGGGGGAGGGAGGAAGCGACAAGTGAGCAAGTTCAAAGTGAAGCCACTGAGGCCAGCGAGTCACGGCTGATCTGTGCCAGCTGCAAGCTTTTGCTTCTCTAGTCAGTGTGCCAACTATTTTGCTGGAGTAGGGAAGAACCACTAGAATTGTGTGGGTTTATGGTTGGTGGAGCTGGAGGAGGAGTGATGTGGATCGTCCTTACTGACACATAGCCATCACAAATTCCCTAGCACCTGGCATTTGGGATGTGCCTCTGTGCACAGCCACAGCCTTCTGGCCTAAATAACTGGGTCCTAAGGGAGAAGTAAAGAGCAGCTACGCTCTCCACAATTACTCCAGGGCAAGGAACGCCACAAAACCCTGGGTGTGCCAGGAAGTCATTCCCGGAGCTGCCACATGAAACAGGACCTCAGCACCGCCTTGCTTAAACCAGCTACCAGATAATCAGCTGTCAGGGAAAATGCTCGTCCCCCAAACTCCCCTCATTTAAGTGCTGGTGACAGTCTGGATTCAGTCTTCTTCCCTCTCCTTTATGCCCTGTGCCATGGTCCCCAAAGGGCCACTACAGTTCTCACAGCCAAAATACAGTTTCGCCTTTTTCATGTGCTTCTGGATGGAGGAATGTGGTTCATGCCAACCACAGCTCTCCTCCCCTGGCTGGGATATGCCTGCATGGGGAGAAGGTTGTGTCAGGGTAGGTCTGACACCCCGGCGGGATGTCAGAGGGGTAAATGCGGTTGCTAAAGGCTTTGGTGAGGGGCTCGTGCAGCCCTTTCGAAGTGCAGTGCCAGGGTCACACGGCGGCCAAGGTCGGGCTGTGGCACTGCTCTGCCACCCCGCCGGCCTGGGGTCGAGCCAGGCACGGAGCCCAGTGCACGCAGCCATGACCTGCGGCGGGAGAAGGGCCCACTGGGAAGGCAGTGGTAGCCGGCAGCCCCTGTTTGCGCTGCTGCCGCGAGCCCCTCCGCAGGCCAGAGCTGTGACCGGGGCTGGTCACACCGAGCTCGCCCGGGTCCGTGTGGCTGGCGATGGCCGGGGCTGGTCACACCGAGCTCGCCCGGGGCCGTGTGGCGATGGCCGGGGCTGGTCACACCGAGCTCGCCCGGGGCCGTGTGGCTGGCGATGGCCGGGGCTGGTCACACCGAGCTCGCCCGGGGCCGTGTGGCGATGGCCGGGGCTGGTCACACCGAGCTCGCCCGGGGCCGTGTGGCGATGGCCGGGGCTGCCGGGCCCGCCGAGCCCCGCCGCCCACAGCGAGGGCAGCCCAGGCCCGCGGGCGGCGGCGCGGCGCCCCCTGCCGGCCGCGGGGCCACATGGCGGCGGCGCCCGGGCGGGAAGGAGGAGAGAGGGAGCAGGGGAGAGCCGAGGCCGGGCTGAGGCGGCCCGCGGGGTTTAACGCCGGCGCAGAAGTCGTTTCCAAGGCCCGTGGGGAGGCACGAGGGGAAAGGGCGGCCAGCGGCGCACAGCCCGAGCGATCGGCTGCTCAGCCCCGAAGACGGGCCCCCGCGCTGCGGCGAGAGGCGCTCGGTCCGCCCGAGGGGCGGGTGTCTGCGTGTTCCCGTCCCAGCCCTGCACCGGCGCTTGTAAACGCTTGGCCAGCTCCGGGAGACCCGATGAAGTGTCCCGCGGCAACACAACGAGCTGCGTCCAGCTCAGGTTCGGCCAGAGGAGGGGATGAGCCTCGACCGGGATGGTGCTCTCACGGCAATCAGGCACCAGGCAGCCCGGAGTGAGAAGAGCAGAACGGCGCAGCAGCACAGCGCTCCGCCTGCCTACCTGCGTTACCTGTGCGGCACAGGAGGCACCGTGCGCGCTGTGTGTGGTGCACAGCCGCTCATCCGCCCAGCCAGGCACCTGCCCTCGCACGATCCGACAGCCGTGACTCCCGTGATGCAGCATGAACACGGGACAAGGACAAGCTCGCATTAAATTCTAACAAGGCTGGCAGCCTTCAGCCACTTCGCAATATAGAATGAAAGTACTTTTAATCACTCTGTTCTACACTTTTCCAATGGTTTTTCCTCGTCTCTTCCCTCCTAAGAAGGCTCAATCATTAGAAGGCCCACCTACCATGACAGTTTCCTCATTAGCATACACCCTCTGGCAGCCTTTCCTGGGCTCTGCCTCGTTTCTCACACCCGGCTCTTCTTTGGAAAATGGTGCTTTAAAGGTTTTCTAACACTTCTGAAAGAGTTTGGCTAAAAAAGGGGAGGGCTTCAGAAAAAAAAAGCCTGTAAGAGATCCCTCCCATGACCTAGTGGTGCATGTGCATGTGCATGTGCTTCCAGAAGCTCCACTTCCACACTCGGTTATGTTTGATAAGGACCATCTTGTTCTAGAGATAAAACAGGGAAACAATTCTGCTCCTACCAGCTTCTCACAGACTACTGCCTCTTCTGTGTCATCAGAAATGAGACAGATGTGATTAAGATCCTCAAAATACAAACCCACATATTCTTCTGGCACTTGGTCTTGTGGTATATGAACATCATCAAGTGAGGTGTGTTGGGACAGGTGGTATCTTGTTTGTCCAACCAATACGGGCTCTTCATAAACCTCACCTCATGAAATCTTTGCATATCTTTTAAAGACAAACTGTAGATATTCTGCAGTGGCATCTGTCCAAACTGGTACCAAGACCAGTGGTGGTTCCAGAGGATCTTATCTTCACAGGTCATTCCTGAAGGGCTCCAGTTTGTCCCTCTGCTGCTCAGACTGAGGATTTTCAAAGTTCATTCCTGTCGCTGCCCTGTGTAATTTTGGTCGGACCTTCTATGCTTCATGTCACTTCCAGCCTTCAGTCCTGCATCTGTTACTGCAGAGACTGTCTTGGAGGTCTTTGCTCATCCAGCAGCCATGTCTTGGCAGAATGCATCGCTCTATCAGAAACAAATAGCACTTCAAAAATTAAGTCTGTTTTTCTGGAAATTTTAGTAGTAAAGTAAACCAGAGACTTCTGGATGAAGTCAGAACTTCAAATTCTTTCTGGTAGTTCTCCTTTTGTGAAATGTTCAACCTTCCTTAGTATTTATTGCACTGGTGCAGTAGAGTATGGTTCTGCTTCTGGTTTGCAGCCAAATTTTGAAAATCTTTCCTGAAATAGAGAATCACATTTCCCAGATCATTAATAAACCACTTGGAAAGAACAGGGGTGGTGGTGGTGGGGTGGGGTGTAGGGGGAAGTACACCCCTACAACTGTATGGCAAGGTACCAGCAATCATCTTCCTCAAATATGAAAGTTAAAATTGTTTAAAAGAACATCCACATATTTAAACTGTAAAACTTCAGTGAAATTAGGGTAGCAGTCAGAGTTGGAAAAAGAAAAAGCATTAGAACTACCAGAGATTTTACTTGGAAATGACTTACATGAATGACTTGAGTTCAAAAACAGCTTTCAAAGTGAAATGATAAAATATTGCCTGAGCCCCTGTAGATAAACCAAGCCAAATCAATTACTTTTCTGTCTATAAGTCATGACCACTTTATAAAGTATAGCATGAGCAAACAGAGGCACTAATAATAAAGTGTTACCTCTTCAACAACATTATTATGTACAGCATTCAATTTTGGGAGTAGGAAGCAGGTTCCTTTCCTCACAGGCAGTTGCCATGACCAAGGGTAGTGATTGTATTTGGGTTATATGTTTACTGACTGCTTAAAGACAATTAATAGCCACATGTACAAACAGTTAACAGTTTATACAGCACATTTCTAAATTAAAGGAATCAGTGTTCTGCTACAAAGCACAGGTGACTCAGCAATTGCCACTGTAAAATGAATGTGCTGATTAACACAGCCTGGAACACACAGGCTGCAGAGGGAGATAGGGGAGTGTAAAATAGAAGCTGATCATATATCAGTTAGTAAAATAGCAAATGGGGTCACTACAGATTGCTTTCTCCTGACTTCCCTTGTTCTTTCAGCAGTGCATGCACTCTAAGACTTTTCTCTGGTTCAGTAACTTGGCAATTCCATGGGCAGGTCCCTGCAGAGGAGAAAGCAGAACTTTGGGGTGTTTTAGGTAACATTTGCAGCTGTGGTGCAGGCAGACCCTCAAGGCCCCTTCCAGCTTGGCTGGCTTGGTAGAGCCAGAAGTGTAGAAATGCATGACTGCAAGGGTTTGCCAGCACAGGGCCTGGACTGTGTGTGCAGCACGTGTAGCAGAGCCAAGGACCTGAGGTGTACAATCAGTACCTTTTACCATGGATCTCTACAACTGACTCTGTCTTCCGTTTGAATAAAGAACAGTTTTTTTCACATATCCCAGTTCCTTACTGTAATGGGAGAGCAGAAAATTAATGTTTCTTTTACATAAATATCGTATCTTTTAACAACAGAATGTAAGAAATTGCCCAGAGTCTGGTCCTTGCTGTAAAAATACATTCTGTGCTAGTCCAAGAGGCTACACTGAGCAGGAGTTATTTACAAAGCTTTATAAAATTGTCACTCTGTTGCCAAGAGGGCAACTGTCAGTGGATCAGGACCGCATGTGAATATGTCATGGGGCTGCCCTTATGACTGTGGCTGCAAAAACGGGATGGGGACATCTTTGCCCCTTAGGTTGGAATGAAAATCAAATCCTGCTGATCAGTCCCTGCTGCTGATCTCATGTGCCTGCTGCCTGGGCACTTGGGCACACTGCACCAATTTTCCAAGGAATAAAGGACAGGGAGCACCCAAAGGCAAAGTACCAGCTGCAGAAAACATGATGGTGTGCAGAGTGTATGGTACTCCCTCTTTTTCACCATTCCTCTGAAATATGCTGCACTTTAGGAGGAACACAGAGGTAATGATTTACTTAGCTTCAGCTCTAGAGCATGCAGCAGTATGGGCTAGTTGGGTTTGCTTGTTCAGTAGCTTTCCAGCTCTTGGAATAGTCCATATATGACTGGTCCCAGCCCATGCTGCTTTCAGTGACCCAGAGCACAGAGACACATGGAAGATGACTATCCTACCCATAAGAAAGAGCTGCCAGGTGAATGGCTGGTGAAATCCTGCCATATAGCTGCGCATTTCCCGCATCTACCGCTGAGTCTCACAAACTGGAAAATCCCACATGAAACTTTCTTAATACAGAGCAGATCTTGGGGGTGCTAAACAGGGCTGCTAAACAGAGCTTAAGATTACCTGTTTCACAAAAGAAGTGGCTGCATCCCTTTTCTTCTGGGATTGGTTGTACTTACCACTCAGTTATTTGGGCTGTGCCTTTGTCCATGGACAGGTTTTGCTCTTGTTCCTCTCCAAGATCAGAAGTCACTGCCCAGAAAAATTGATAGCAAGAAGCTATCAATACATCAATATATCAGAGCTTAATGTGAAGGAAAAAAATATTAAAATATTTTATTATTATTATTATAGGACCAGGATCGTTGAATTAAGAGAGAGGAAAACTAAAACTGTGACAGCATCATCCCACAGTCACAGGTTTCAACAAAACTTATCCACAGAGCCAGTATGAATGAGAAAACTGCAATGACTCTCTAGGCTGTTTTTTGGGCAGTTTTAGCTACTACCTCACCTCAGTAGCATGAGTTACAATTGGTTGTTACTCTCAGATTAGCTGTTCTTCCAGGTGCTCCTCTTACTCCACCAATCAAATTGGATGAAAACAACACAAATCAGCATTAATCTTACAGGGTATATACATATGAGAGCAGAGGAGGGAAAACCAACCTGGCATTTCAAGCACTGCACCCTGTGAGAAGGAAAGTCTGTCTCCTCAGAGCCAGTAGTGACTGGCTGAGCACAGTCCTTACCCTGTGCCCAAAAGGGAATTCCCTGCAGCATCAGCTGTTGGTGACCAGCATCATGCTGGGAGCGTGCATCCGGTGAACTGGGGCCTCAGTGGAAAGCAGGCACTTCGGAGAGCATTACTGACCTATTTTTTCTTATCTAGTACTTGATCCAAAATGGAAACATTGACTGGGAGTTAGAAGCAGAGACTGGTCAAACTGTTCTTCCCCACAGCGCAGCTAAGCAGGGTTGATGCTGTGGCAAGCCTGTCCCACCAGCCGAAACCTCTATCCCAGCAGGGCTGTGCAAACACTGGGGACCCACCACAGCAACCTGCCACTGCCCCTTTCCACAAAAGCACCACAGGATTTCAGAGAAGCTCAGAACCAGCTTTCATCAGTTCTGCACATGGGTCCACAACTCCTCCTCAGCTAAGTACCTGTTTGGGAGACTGGTGGGACAGTGGGAGACAGAAGAAAGTTCTCCCAAATGATCGAAGATTAATTTTTTTTTTCTCCTTTTACCTATCCCTCATTTTCTCTCCTCTTCTGGCTGCTGCATACAGGTAGCAGATTTTTCAGACATAATGTTTTATTTGCTGTTTGGGCATATTAATGTATTGACGTTTCCAGCTCATTTCACTGCTAACAAATCCTTATGTGGGCAGGAATTATTGTGTAATCAAAGAACAATACTTTTAGGAGTCAGGATGGGGCAGTTTAAAACCGTAAGAAATATAATCATGACTCAATGCCTGAAAGCTATAGGATTGACAGAAAACACAGAATGCCATGTTCAGTGTACTAGTGTTTTCATGTGCAGACTCCCTACACCAGAAACTGCCTAAACACAGAGTTCTTGGGTGTCTATTTGAAACAAGCAGAGAACACTAGGTAACCCAGGCAAGCAACCAAACTTACCCTGTCCCCTATCCAGACAGGACATGTTTCAGCTCTGTTTCCCATGCAGGGCTCTAAAACCAGTTCAGGAATATTTTAATGGCCTTTGTAATTTCTAACCGTAAATGGCATTCCTACAGTGGAGAGGGAAGATAGCAGAGAGTTAAAGCATAATCTGCAGGTCTGTCTAAGACCTTATAGTGATTTGCTTTCTATTATTTGGGCTGTTCCTTTGTCCACGGATAGGTTTTGCACTTGTTCACCTCTAAGATCAGAAGTCAGTGCCCAGAAAAATATTGCTAGCAAGAAGCCATGTTGTCAGCTTCACATTTCAGGAAAGCGTTTTGATAAGTAACAAGTATATAATGGATAATAAAGTATTTTCTGCAAAACCTTAAAGCTTTCCTAGGCAGTGTTATGAGCAAAGCACCCAAATGGAAAGTTGGTTTCTGTGTCCTGGTTCATGGAACTGGGCCATTAGATATGAAATAGTGTAAAATTTACAGGAACCCTGAGATCTGACAACAGTGAATTGTTTCAGTGCCTGTGGCCCCCTTACTGATTCTTCTTGTCTTTCAGCTCAGGTTCTTAAGAGGTAGGTGAATGTTGCCCTTCAGCAGCACTTCAAGGACTGACAATGTTTTCAAGAAACAAAAGCAAATGATACTACCCTGCCAGAGGGAAAAACAAGGTCAATCATGCTATGCAAATCAGCTCTCTGTTGGAGAGAAAAATCAAAACAGAGGAACCTGCTACCCTCATGGTACAGACTGAACATGAATAATCAAAACCTAATTCCTGCTTGATTTTATCACCAGAGAGGGTGAAAGAGGAGAATATATGGGTGCAAAAAATACTTAGATGAATACAGCAGTGACTTTGGAAACCTCTCAGTGCTTGAAAAATAAACTTGTCACTGTAAAGCTCTGCATTTTGAAACAAACAGCATATCCCATGCAGAAGGCAACTGAGGACCTATGAGGAACTGGCGTCTAAACAGCTTTTTGCTGGCATCTGTGTAAGAAACATTCTGGCTCTGAATACTGTTCCTAACATTTTCTGGGGTTATTTCATTTCAGTTCTTGACAGAAACCAGTACATGAAAGGAAATATGCCAGTGCTGAAAATTCACATGTAATATCTCACGACAGGTGAATAGGACTTGGGTATTTCTAAGTTTTTAATTCATTTACTTAAAGGCTTGGTTACAACTTACTAACCCATCTGTCAAAACAAGATTCACTTTAACTATGGAGCAATACTTACCGCAGATCTTGCAGAAGCCCACACCTTGCAATTCAAAAATCCCACTTCAAGTCCCTTGGCCTAGGAGAATGAAAAGAGCAGCAACAGGCACCACCCCAAGCCAGAAGCAGCTCTAAATGGTTGCAGGGCAGAAGGAAAGCTATGCAGCCAGGAATGAAAATGTGAAATCCACTAGGATATCAGAGGAGAACTATACAGCTTATTATAGAAATGCCAAATGTCTGAAAAACATTTCAAACCATAAGCAAATACTTACTTGAAAATTCTATTCAATGTCCTAATGAACTGAGTAAAAAGAGTTTTGTCTTCTGTGCTTATTGAAAGAACAGACACAACACTCATTTTCAATTCAAATTTTACTCCCAATTGCACAAAGGTTGAAAAGATTTTTTCAAATTTTGAAAACCAGCATAATAATTTTGGTTTCATATACAAAACAGGGAAACCCAAAGAATACAGAGTTGTGTGACTGACATGTTCCAACATTCAGCATTAAAGTTTTGCCCAACTTTATCTCATACATCAATTATTTTCTACATTATCTGCTTCTCAAATTATAACTCTGTACAATACCCACAGACATCTAAGATTAAAATATTTTGAGAAAATACTATTTTATGTAAGGTTCCAATGCTAGTACAGATTACAGTACAAATTCTGACAAGTCAGAGCATCGCTAAGAGTTTATTCAGAAGCTTTTACTTTCGGTTCTTATTTCACAAAAGACATGTTTAATGTTTACAAGTATTAGAAACTGAGATGTTTTTATTTCTACTGTTATAAAAGTAACATAGGAGACTGTTGTAAGCCATCTTCAAAATGCAGACCAATCTTTTTTTTTTTTGTATATAAACTGTACACAAAAAAACAAGGCACTATACATTTTTGGATAATAAAGTATAAAGGTCGATTCGCATAGTTTCTCAAGAAATCCATGCTATAAATACAAACGCTTTGTTCGGTTTAGCACCTGAAGCAGCACTGAGAACAATTCATTAACTATTGCAAAGAGAAACTTTTCAGAATGCGAAGGAGATACATATTGGTGGTATAGCTAATTCAGTACAAGCAACTGCCATCCAGCTACTTTCCTGTAGTTTTGACATGGAAGTCTTGAAGGTGAATATATATTGCATTGTTAAATACATACTTGTTCTATGTGTTTATATAAATATAAATTCTTTGTAATCCACAAACTAACAAAATAACACTTTACAAAGAGAACTTCTTTAAAAACAAAAATGGCAAGTATTGGATATAGCCAAAGGACACCTGCAGTAGTAGCTCAAGAAACTACTGTTTAAGTGCATAGGAGAATGGAGCTTAAACACATTACCTTGAGGAGTCAAAATTGAATTCCATTTTCAAAGAGTTCTCTTGGCCTTTTATTATAATATTACACACCTCCAGATAGGTAGTCACTAATAACTTCAGATTATTTAAATTTGTTCTGTAAATGTAGGGTACAATTCTTCTAAAGGACACAGAAAGTGAGAGTGGACATCCCTTTAGTGCTCACTTCCATAAGCATGGCTTAGAAAAGTCCTTTTGCCTTCTTCAGGTTAACCTGCTTCCAAGATGGCAGTGCATTGTACTCCTCTCTTGTCATCTCTAATGCAACCTGCATTTAAAATGAGAGGATGTCATATTAGCGAAAACAACCGATGAGTAGCACAACCAGCAAACAGACTTTCTTGCATGGTTAGGCATAGATGCACAGAGTAACAGTGCACCTATTCTCTCCTTACCTCAAAGTCCTCATCTGAAAGGTAAATTTCAAGCTTCAGTGGATCAACTCCCTCAGGCAGAGGCCTAGCTAGGAGATCTGCTAATGGATACACTGTTTTACACAGCTTGGCCAGCACATCCTCTACGAGTATTATCTGATTAGAAACATCAGCATCCTGGAAGGAGAAAATAGAGAACAGGATCACAATGCTGAAACCATCAACTGTGCCCATGGCCATCTGCAGATGGCATGGGATAACCTGCCCTGCCTGAGCACAAAGCTGTATGTCCAGGTGTGCACACAGGCTAACAGACCTGCCCTACAACAATTTCACAGCTAAAAACAGGTCTGTACTTTGCAGAAGGACATCCTGTACTCCCAGAATCTCAGTTTAAGGCTGAAATCTGTGTTCAGTCATGAAGCCAGCATTTTCTACTAAGAATGGCTGCAGAAGACTTACAAAACAGAAAATGTCATTAGTGTTGAGATGCCCCTTGACTGAAAGCTTTCAAAGCAGCCACATGTATTTTGGCTGTGACTCTGAATCCCAGGTGAGGAAGTCAGTAGCAGAGCCCTTGGAGCCAGCTGATACTTTGAGAGGTGTTTTGCTCCCCTGCACTTTGAATCTGAGGAACAGACTAGAACTGCACATTGCTGCATGACTGACACAGCTGTTCTGTTAAGCTCAAATTCTAGCACATCTCTTAAAAAGAGATGATTCAGGTATCACTTTCCTTCTGGTTTAAAAAAAAAAAAGAAAAAAAAAAAAGAAAAAAAAAAGAATATGAGAAGCTACATGAAAAACAAAACCACAATGCCTCTGTTACACACATTCCCAGACAGAATTTAGCTGTGGTGTTGGTTTTTTTTCCCTGTGCGGATTCCTTAACTCTGCTTTTTTCTAAGTTTATCCTCTGGATCTCGGGGCTTGACAGTGGAAACAATCAATGTTACTGACAACACAAGACACAATGACTAGCAATAGGAAACAGATTATGCAATGAAAAGATTTACCATTTCTGTGATCTCTGCGATGTCTTCCCTGTGCTCCCAACTTGGGAACATATTAGTGAACGTCAGAGGCTCGAGGCCAGCATGAATTAGATAGGATTTGGGGGGCTTCTTTACATTTTTTCCTAAGGACAGTCAAAATACAATACAAAAAAAAAAAATAAAAAAAAAAAAAATTACAAAAGGTACAATATTTTGCTGTCTCACTGTCCAAAGTTACGTCCTAAGGGTATTTAATTTTTTCCTGAAAAGCTGAAGCAGTTTAAGGCAGAAAGAAGAAATTTTCCAGGATTTCTTTTTAATTAATATGGAACCTTTTAACATGTTTTTCAGTATTCTTACACTTGCCTTTTACTTATCTGACTGCAAAGATTAAAACATATATGCTGAAAATTCCCAATGGCTACTTCTAACCCAATGCCTTTCTTATCTTACAAAAACAGACTTAGAATAGAGTAAGCAGAGTGTGATGGTCTGAAATTAGCCAAATTCAGGTAAATGAAACTTTCTGGTATGCTCAGCAGAAGTGTCCTGCCAACAACCAACTAAGCTTAAGCTTGGAGGCTTAAGTGAGAATATTTAAACTGTTAACTTGTCATTCTGAGGTGTAACGCCATAAATAAAGCCTTTCCACTGAGAGCAGAGTCAGTAGAGTCTCTTGGCAATTGGGAACAATGCTGTTACTAGGCAAATGATTTGCTAAGAAAGAGTGGAGAAAGTATCTTCAGATAAACTGATGTTTATTGATAGCATTGAGGAAGCACCTTTCAGCTCAGGACAGGAGGCATGGACAGGTGTGACACATTCAGAGCAGTCAGGCACAGCAGTCTGTTACCTTTGCAGTACCGGAGCACCGTCTCCATGGCGCATTTCCTGTCTGTCGCCCACCTGATTCGAGCTGATCCTGTGATTTTGTTCTCCACGGGCCACCAGCCCTGCCACAGGTACACTTCATGGTGATTGTCAACAAGGAAGAGTGCTACACAGTCAGAAAATAATAAATCCATCGTTAGCCACTTACTAGTTTTTGTAACCCCCTAAACAACCCCAGTCTTAGATGCTTGTCAGCATCACAACAGGATCATTTCACATCTTACTAATCCCTTTTGTTAATCATCTGGCTAAACTTCAGCTGGACTTTGATTCTCTGATACAAACAATGTATTTTTACAGCAAGCTTCTGGGATACATACATACACTTGATTATTTCTCAGCATTTTTATCACAGAAAAATTACTGTTATTGCTTAGTGGTGTATAAGCATCACATGCACACATTTTCCTGTGATAGATCAAGTTAAAAGTTGCTTACAATTACTGAGACACTGCCTGATGCAAGATACAGTCATCTGTTTTCTTGTTATTTAAGCATTTTAAAGCACATACCTGGCTGTGGGGCAGTGTAAAGATCCTCTTGCAAGAATGGCATGGAATTGATGACAGCAGGGTCTCTTGAAGGGTAAACATACTCAGTGGCTGAGAATTCTCCTGATGAACTACTGAGGCTGAACAGGCGGGGCGTGAAATTAAACTTTCCAGGATCTTTAATGAACAAAAATTAAGAAGAGTCACAACAAAAACTGTTACACTTAATTGTAAAAACTAGCAATACACTTTAAAAGTGACTGTACATTTTCTGGGTTTTGAAAAATCAGGAAAGACAACCAGATGTCTTGAGGGACTAGCAACAGCTGTAAAGAAGTCAAGCTGAGTGGCTGGTTGCCATCAGTCTGAATCTGATCCTGGTTAGTTACTACCAGCCATTTCATAAACGGCTGTTTTGCAGCTTAAGTGAAGCAAGCCCATCTCAGAGTTAGCTGACAAATTTTCCACTTGGCAAATCAATTCCCCAGCTACCTTTGTTGGCAGTTTCAAAGCAAAGGCTGTACGGGAATGCGTGCAGAACTGCCTCTTAAATCCCTTCAGAAGAGAAGCAAAATATATTGGTAACAGTGTTAACTATTGCTCTGTGCTGCCTGAAAACAGAGGGGCAGCAGAAGCGGGGGAGAGCAAAATGAAACACTTGGTTTTCCAGTACTTTCCTTCTAGAACAGTATTACTTAACTCAGTAAGATTTTTGGAAGCATTTCTCTGGAGAAGTCAACTACCAAAGAGTTCTTCAAAAACTTTACATTAAATTTGACAACACCATAGACTAGTAAAGTAAAATACGAATGCCAAAGTCAGGAAGTCAGGTTTACCTTGCAACATGCAATCGTAGGCCTTCCGATCTCTCCTCCCCAGTGCGTCCCAGAATCCCAAAGGCTCTGACCCTTCATCACATTCGTGAATTGTCACCTTGCTGCTGCTGTGCAGCCCTGCCTCCAGTGGACACCTACAAAACACAAAGAAAGAGTGAACTCAGTGTTCCTGCCCCAAACACACCTAACACAAACCTGCTGGCCATTTGCATTAGTGGACTCCAAAAGTACCCTATAGGCCTATTGCACAGTTCCTGCCAACACAGGCACTTTGAAAAATTATCAAAAAACAAGACAGGGAATTTCAACAGCAATTCTTGTAGCATTTGGATCCCATTCCCAGAGTGAAGGAAATGCTCTCATGAGTTCTCAGTAGGGATTCTCACTTACTGCTTTTGTAATGGCTGCTGTCCTCCTTGCATGCTTTCCCAAGTTAATTTTCTCTTCCTTATTCACAAGGCTGGATTCTAATCCTCCTATCAAATGCACTTTAATTTGCTATTCAGATGTTTAGCACCTCACTCCAAATAGACAACAACTTTGTTTTAACTGCAATTAGTACTGTAGGAAGAATGTGGACGCCCCATCCCTGGGAGTGTTCAAGGACAGCTTGGATGGGGCTTTGAGCAACCTGGTCTAGGGGAAGGTATTTCTGCCCATGGCAAGGGGATTGGAATTAGACGGTCTTTAAGATCTTCCAATTTTCCAATTCAAACCATTCAAACCATAATAAATGCATTTGACCTCCAGTAAAAGCAATAACAGGATATGAGTTTTCTCCACTCTACCAAACCAACCAACCTTCCCTCCTCCTGACTAAGCACGCACATGCGGCATTTGTACTTAAGAGGACAGCTTTATATATTTCAAATTTTCTTTGAGTAAGACTACTTCAAAATTGGTAGTCTATATAATCATCTCCAAAATATAGGTCAGACACTCACTGTTCTTTTATTTTATTGGCTGCTGTTCTTCCTACGTCCTTGGTGTGAGACTGTGCTTTGCAGCCATGCCACAGATAGATGAGAGCTTTGTTGATATTGAGGACAATCATGGACGTCCTGGAACGCAGGCTGCTGCAGTGACATGCTACTTCAAGTAAGTTTCCTTCATTGGGAACTTCTCCTCGCACGCAATAAAGCCTCCAGTCACCTGGAGCAGACAGGAACAGTGCAGCACTATTATAAAATCATGTGGGACTGAAAATTCAAAACCTCTGCTCTGGAACAGCTGTTCTCATACTAGTTGAATTTCACCTACTGCATGCCTACATTGTGACAGAATGAACTAGCTAAGCACCAGGTTTGGCTAACATTACTTCAGAAACCCCGTGCAGAAAAGGTGCCTTCTAAAACCTTGCTACAAGAGTACAAGTATCGAGAGCTGAAGAGCTTAACAGAGCAGAGGAGTCAAGTTCTGCTGTTTCATATGGTGAAGAAGGGAAACAAACACAGTATTCCTCATATCAGCTCCTCTTCCCCTCTGCACCTTAGGAACATCAGGTCACAGTCATGTGAAAACTGGAACATCTCCAAGCTACACTTTAATTGAAATTCTTCTACCTCAACTACTGCATTCAAAGAATATGTTACAAAAAGCAATGATTGGGTAATAAAAGCTTAGACCTTTCTTTGGAGCAGAAGAGCTGCTCATAAAAACACTTTTCTTCGCCAGACTGTGTAGAAAAGGACATACTTTAAAGAATATGGGCACTTGGCTTAAGTAAAACCAAACTAAAAAAATTATATGTGCATCAATACAATCAAGTCAGCATGCTCTAGGGTGACAAAAGCCATTCTTTGCTCAAAGAAGAAAAAGGCTACCTTGAAACAAAGCATTGCAAAGCTGTCTCAAGAGTTTCATGGCATTAATTTTTCTTTTTTACCGAGTATGGTAGTTGAGACTGAATACAAAGCCCTCCACAACAGCTAAAAAAGGGTTTTGGGGCAGAAACTCTTAACTAACAATAATTTACTTTGTGCATTTTCTTCTTCCTCTTCCCTTCTTCCAGCATGCACAATCATCCCTCCTTGAAAACACTGCAAGAAGCACGGTGGTTCTTTCCCTTGAAGCACTTGTACCTGGAAATTGAAAGCACCACTCTTCATTAAAAAAATAAAGCAAGTATACAGACTCAGGAAAATTGGTCTCTATGGATTATTAAAAATTATATAGTTATGGCCACCCACGAAGATGGCTTTTCTTCTACTTTACAACTGCTGACTATTGTTTAAATTACCATATATCAGCATGCAATGGGTTCCATATGTGGCCCACATAGTAAAAGCAACCTCTAGCTGGAATCCAACTACTGGGTTTCAGAGGATAATGGAATACCAAATGAATTTTAATTTAAATTGGTTTAATGAACCATTTTTTTAATTTTATGGATTTTTACAGAACCTGTCCACCTTGACTGATGTTCACTGAAACCATTACAGAGGAACTGAAGTAGGTTCAAAATTTGCTATAAAACTGGTTTCTATAACACGCATGTTCTTTGCTCACTAAACATTGCATTTGAAGTATGAAACTGATATAGCCAATTCCTAAATCAGCTATGTTGCAGAGACTCTCACACTCTTGATCAAGGGCCCTTGTATTTCTCCTCTATGCACTCCTGTCTTGCTGGTCATTTCTGTGTTGCTGTTAAAGAGCTAATTAAAGCAGGATCAAGGTACAGACACTAACTTTAAACCACCCACCTTGTATGCTGGTAATAGTGAAGCCACAGAAAAGCCCAAGTCTGCCTAAAGACAAAGCAAACTATCCTGTCCTCTCAGCTTCAATCTGCATTTGCTAGAATCTCTGCAAACAATGCAGTAAGTATGTAATTACAGGGTAAACAAATTGAAAATTTCCAATGTATTTTTTTGTCTCGGCCTGCAGAAAGTGCATCTCTTTAACACTAGGAAGACAGTCCTGCTATCTGAACATGTACTTGAAAGGACGGCATGAATTTGTGTAACTGTGCTTCACCTATTCCTGCAGGGAAGGGAGAAAAGACCTTCTCCTTCAGCCTTTCTCAGCAATATCCTTAGAAGCAGCATTGGGAATGACAATCCATAAAGCAGCTTACGTGTCTCTGGCAGTTGGAATAATGTCAAAAGTGGTTTTGAGGTCTGCTATTTGTAATGGCAAGAACACGTTTACAGAAAGGGAGGAGGCAAAAAAGGTTATTCCCGTTTACTGTTCGTGGGTATACAGGCAGGCAAATCTTACCAGGTCTGCAATCTAGGAAGCTCACCTGTGCTCCTCTCTCTTCATCAAGTTCCACTGTCATGAGTGCTGATGTTCCTTTCTCACTCACTGTGGAATGCCTTCCTTGCCAAAAGAAATACACACATTTCTCTTTTCCAACAGCCCGTACTTGTTGCTCTCCTTTTTGTCTGCTTCCAACTGTGAAACAGAGAGAACATGCTGAAGAAAGTACTCTGGCTATAGGTTTGAACGTGGTTTAATCTCATCTGCCAACTCAGCACTATCCCATCCAGAACAGGAAAGAAAAAATGTGCAGTTGGAGGAACATTAGGTCTCCAAGCCAGAGCGTCCCTGTGCAGAGCTGGCATTGTCTCTTCAGGTGGATGTAAACCCACAGGCAGAGATGCCTGTGTTGATTGGAGAAAGAGATGTAGAAAGACCTGGTACTATCTGGAGAAAAGACAGCATTTGAGCCAACTTGCATGTGAAATGGCATGTCCAGTAATGTTACCAGAAGCATGTTACCAAATGAGCATTATGGCTCATTTTCCACATTACACACTGTTCTTTGGCAGCAGGAAAGCAGCTGCCTTTTTTTTTTTTCTTTAAGAATCGGTGTTTAGTTGTTATGATAAGCAAATAATGTTTACAGCAAGTGAAATTTACAACACAGTTATAGAATATTGCACTCTTTCCAGTGAATAGGGAATAAACAGGTAGAATTAAATTGAAGATTTAAAAAAAACCCCAAGAGTTTAAAAACACATTAAAAAAAAAGTTACAACGTCTGCCTTGATTCCAGCAGTGCTGAGCAGCATCCAACTGAAACACTTAGGATAAAGCATCCTGGGTTTTTTTAAGTTGAGAATACTCAAACCACTATGCACTATTAAAATTTATGGGTTTCGTTCTTATCTGTACATTCAGCCCATAAAAGCACTGCCTCCTACATAAAAATTTATTCTGTTTTGGAGTGATGGAATATGTTTTCATCCATTTGGATTAGAAGTCTGTTTACAGTTCAGTACTAGTGTTACCCATTTCTCCCAAGACTTACAAGCTTTTGTATTTTTCTTGGATTTGCCAGTATCTGATCTCAACGATCCTGACTAAGACCTACCTACATTTTTTTGGCTAAAAGCCTGAAGCTGTATAACTTCTGATGCTTTCAACTGACTTTAATATACTGCTATTTGGAACAATCAGTTTTAGACTATTTAACTTACCACAAAACCCACCTATTCTTAGTTTAGTGCCAGAAGGGAGAGTTCCAATGGGCTTATGGAGCTGACTGGTTCTCAGGTTTTACCTGCTGCACTCAGGCCCTTGGTCAGAACACTGCTGAGCCTCAAATCCAGATCAAAGAGTTTCCAGCAAGAGCAGAAGGGATAGCGAGGGCAATGAGCTGGCAAGGACTCTTCCTGTGATTGTTACTGATCTCCATAACCATCAAAGGTTTTTCTTGTTTCTAAGCCTACGTCTCTTGCAAGACATTCAGACCGCAATTGCAGATTGCAAGACAGCTGGATTACTTATTTTGGTGTTAAGCTGTGGGCATAATTCTGGCTTAATGAACTGTCCTGTGAACATGTACACCACCAATAGTGCGTAAAAGCAGAGATGGACAGCATTACATTAAGTGTATCAAAAATAACTACTTCTTTTTTTCTACTGCTTTCTTTTAAACGAAATATGAAACTTTACATTTTAATGACACAGGAAGGCTAAATTAGCATCCCTAACCTTTCAAGCTGTCTCATATTCATGGAAATCTAGGTCTGGATCTCACCACTAACAGCAGGAGTTTTAGCTGCACTTCTGCATGTTTCAGCAGGATAAAATGGAATTGTTCACTAACCTGTAGTGCTCACCATGTACTTCCACTTCACCACGTATGTGTCTCCCTCATGGAACTGCCCTATGCTTTGCTTAGGCAGTCTACTATAATCGAATTCCAGGATGTGCCAGACATCCACAGAGGCTGTGATAATTTCAAACTGCCTCCCATCTTCTCCTTCTACCAGTCCATAACCCCGGCCAATATTCATTCCATCCAAGACCGTGCCCACAGCTGTTTGAGGTACAGCTACCATTAGCATGACATCATATGGTTTAGAGTCAGATCTGGATTCTTCCTGTCAGAAAACACAGAGAAGAGATTTCTTCGAGCACAGCATTTTTCTTCTTCTTGCCCCACAGTTCCAGTCAAACATTTTGACTCCTGCATATTTCAGTACTTTAGTATCTTGTCATTGTTTGATGCCCTATTAAAGCCACCTCAGCAGTATTCACTGAGCTTCCTGGTTCATATATAAATAATAATAAATAATGTATAATATATTATTATATTTATATATAAAGTATAATTATATTATACTCTATAAATAATAATACAAAACAACTCTGTGGATTTGCTGTAGGAGCTAATGTAGTGACCCCTAGGTGAAAGCCCACAAGATAAAAAATGTGCTCTTGATACTTGAGCACAAGTTTCCCTGGCTGCCATCCCAACTAGGTCATCTAGTTTGAAATACCTAGCATGCTTATTATATGCACCTTCTGGTGAAGGGATTCACTAGAATTCTTCTCATTGAGTTTCTTCAGTTCTGTCCAATCAAGAAATTTTTCCTTGAACAGTATTGTCTCATTATGTTCTGTGAGTCTGCCAAATACAGCCCAGTCTGGGCGTCCTTGTCCCTTTCTGTGCAAGGGAACAAAAGACACAGAATCAAATAAAACACTGTAAAAAGAGAGCAAGAAAACTAAGTATCTGCAAAGACACTAAATTTGAGTTACAATACCTGGGTATGAGGGGATTGCATTCTCCTGGGTCCAGAGGATTTATATCACAATTGGAGTAGTCAAAGGTGCCATTCCATAAGTGTTTTGCCAGCTGGAATGCCACTTTTCTTTGTGCTAAAGTAACTTCCTTTCCATGCCATACATATACCTCACTGCCAAAATCAAACACCAGCACCTAAAATCAAAACCAAACAACAAAAAAATCAACTTGCCATTGGGTTAGGTGATTCCCTGATCCTCCAGTTTCCTTGTGCTGAACAGAAACTCCTCCATATATGAGTTTCTTCAGAGACACTAACAAGTAGCACTGCAATGCAAGGAAGGACAGGCCAGTGTCTGCATTGTGATGTCCAGTTTTTGAGGAGGAGTAGAACCAAGTAGGGGCAATGCTGTGAGGTGTATCTTTAGGTGGCTAAAGTCTCTAGCAGATTAGAGAGCTCTTACTGCTAAAAACCTGGTTCTGTTACATGACTGATAGCTGCCCAGTTTCAGCAGCTTTCTCTGACATTTAGACCTATGCCTTGTCCTACAGTCAGGGAAGGCTGACAGAACACACAATACAGACAAAAAGGCAGTAACTTCAATACTTTCAAGAAAATGCATCATGTCTTCATTTTAGAAACATGCTTTTATTCTGATTTCAATGGGTGAAATGGTTGTTGGAAGAGGAAAAGTTGGCTAGGGATAGCATTTGCAGTTACTGCAAGTCATTGTCAGTTGCACGTTCCTGCACTCACCACAGGAGCAGTAAGTGGCACAATACCTCTTTTGGTTGCAGCAGGGTACATTTTGGCACCTTTCCCCAGTAGTCATCCTCAGGAATGAGTTTGTCTTCTACAAGGCGGTAAATGCAATTTGTTTCTATTATTGCGGCTTCATACATTTCATCTTCTTCAGGACTTCCAGCAGCTTAAGGAAAAGATTGTCAAAAAGTAACAAAAAAAAATTAACTTCCAACTTTCTTTATTAAGAGAACTGACTCTACTATTTTATTGTGGTAGAGCATCAGATACTGTAACTATAACAATGCTTACACTGGTAATTTGTCTGTCCACCAAGGAGTTTCCAGAAGTCTTTGGCTGCGTGGGTATGGGTATTTATTCCTTCTTCTATAGTCTGTATATAAGAAGCTCTACAGCCAAGTTCCCTCTTTGTCTGAATTAAAGTTGCAAGTTCTGAAGCCTAAGAGATTAACAGTTATCTGAACAGGATTGCTTAAGTCTTTGGAATACTTGTGCAATATTCTTGCTCAGTGAGAAGGCAAATGAGATATAATATAGTAAATAGCAGAAGAAATGGTTATTATTTATTGCACTAAATAAACAGACACTAGAAAAAAATGTTACAGAAATGCATTCATTCTTTCATTTGCCTTAAAGCAAGACTGATCTCAGTGGACATGGAAATAAAAAGGACATCCTGCAATTCAGACTATTTTGTTTTTGGAGTTCAGTCTGTATCCTGAGGATATCCTTTTTTCTCTTGCAGCTTCACAAACTACACACTCCTTCACAAACGTCAGCTTTCATTCAGTGCATGACCTAAAACATATTTTCAGGAGCCCTGCGTATCTCCCTGTCACAGACTATCAGTTACATGCCACTTTTTGAGAGAACTGGCACTAAGGCTCAATTTCATCAGAGATATATACTGCAATGGTTCTAAAAATAAATAATAAATAAAACCTCACAACAATACTGACCTTTGCTTTTTCTATGACATTTGCAAACTCTCCTACCCACAAGAAACATAAATGTGGAGTTAACAATAGGAAACAGTCTCCGCTGTTCAGTGATGAGGCTCTTGGTTCAACTAATCTTGTTTGAACATGTCTTCTTCCTAAAGAGAAAACAAAGCTAATTATATTCCTTCAACTACTACTATCAAATGCCACGATCTGATTTGTTTTGAATGAAGTACAAACAATCCCAGCACATATAACAAAATATGTGGAAACAGACTGCTTAAGAATAATTTAAAAACGACTACTGTGGAAAAAGAGTTTACTCACAGGAAACAAAATAAATGTTGTCTCCTATCAACTAATATTTCTATTATTTCCTGTTCTTGTTTTAACAACTCTGAGTCCTTCTGGAAAGAAATGAATTAAGTAAATGGCAGACAGCAGCAAAAGTCCAGAACCTTTTTTATTTGCTTAAGTGAAGACATAGCATAATTTCTGTAGGCAGTGAAAAGTTTTAAGAATTTTAAGAATTTTGCTTTCCAAAACCTAGCTATTTGCAGAATCAGATATGATACTATGCATTGTAAGGGGAAGCAGAGCAAGAACACCGCCACATCATTTCCAAGTTATATTGAGCACTTGAGGAACGGAACGGTTAAAAAATTTCCACAGGGGATGGCCTGAATTTGTGAAATATTCTGTTTTCTTCTTGGGAAATACACACCAGTGGACCAATGCAAACCTATTTGCAAGGTTTAACTTGTTTTACACAATTAGCACTTATTTTTTTGGGTTTTAGACATAAATCCTGATGGTCTAGAACAAGCTAAGCATCTAAATGTGGTAACAAATCCTATATGTTACATTTGACCTATTATTTCTGGAAAGTAAAAGCCGTTTCAGCATACCTTTAATTTGCAGGAGCATTAGCTTCTTGTATGGCACAGCACTGTTGTTAGAGTTTTGCTCTGTTAGATTAACACTCCGCAGGCTAATGTTGCTGAAATTCTCTTTGCTTGCCAGGCCAGCAAGTGCTACTTCTGAGAAATTTGAATTTGTAGACACTTGCACATAAAAAGAAATTGGAGGAAAGACAGACAGACATAAAAATAACAAAATTGTTATGAAAAATTGGTTGTTGTATTAAGAAAATATTTTCTCCCCATTATTTCTAGTTTTTTTTTCTTCTCCATAACAACAGCAAAGGCAGGGTGAACTTAGATCAACCACTAGCCCAAGAGATTTGTGGGTTTAGGATTACCTGTATTTCTAGATATCATCCAAGAGTACACTGACAATGTCAGAATTATGCTATTTGGCAGAAATACCAACTTTGCTAGAAACCATCCTACCCGGTGTTTTGTGAAGTACCGTGCAGATCTTTAATGCCTTATAAGTAATTAATAATAAAAGACAGCACAGAGACAAGGCTAATTAACAGTAATTCCCTTAAAATTTGGCTGAGACAGTGGGATGCAGCACCTATTTACATTTCAAAGTCTTAGTCATGTTTTACTGTAAACGTACAGCCTGGATTCTTGGCTACTTTTGTTTATTGCTTGACCAAAGACACTTAATAGATTTATAACTCAGGGAAATAATTCTCATGAGATGGCAACAAAGTATTACATATATAGTTAGTGTTTTCATCAATACAATCAATAGTTAAAGGTGATCTTTTCTCAAGTGTAATACGGAAAACTTGTGCCCCAAAATATAAGAGTGGCTTGACAAATCTTTGAATAAATTTTACAGTGATGTCTTTGCTGTCTGTCTGGTTGTCAGGAGAAAGCAACTTCACAAGTAGAACAACTTGTATTAGCCCTGCCAAAAAGCACTGATCCTTTATGGAAATTATTCATAAGGAGTCAAAAAGGCTAATTCCACTTTCTGAGAGAAAATTAGGACCCAAAATTGAGGCCAGTGTACCTGAACAAAAATTCATCTATTCTTGCCAGCTCTCACCCCAGCATGACAAAGTTGGATCTGTCTTCCTTGATCTCCTGTCCTCTCCCTGCACAGCCTGCAGGCATTGTGGCTCTCTCTCTCTGCACAAGGTGACTGTGCTAAAAATAAATAATTAAATCTATGTACAGGAGGTGGCTATAGGTAGCTTTCCCTCAGGAAGTCACACATGCCCTTCTCTCCTAGACAGTCTTCATTTCACCTTGTACCTCAATCAGTTTACTGCCACTCAGAGAATATGTTCCATTCCTTCAGTTCCATTTATTGCATTGGTATTTTTTTTTTAAATTAAAAAGACAAGATGGTGTCTTGTACAGATCATCCTGCTAACTTACTTTTTTCTACTTTCATTCGCTTTGACTCCATGAAGGCAACATTCAGTCTTTGTTCAGTATATTCATGAAGAATATCTTGTCTTGCTGCAAGCATTTTCAGGGGGTTTCTTGAGGACTGGACTCTGCGCGTAGGCCTAACTGCACGTTTGTGCTCTGCTACAGAAGATGTCAACCTGAAAAACAAGTAGTGTATGTAATCATCAGTGAATCTTTCTAGCCAGAATCATCTAATGACAAGAAATCAGGATCAATTCCTCATTTCAGGCAGGAGCATGATTTCAGAAGAAATGGACATGCCCAGTACTAAGATACTTACAAGATGACAGTGCTGAAAATTTTGAATACGGCTTGTGTCTGTCATTCAAACCAAGGGGGAAAAGTAATTCTTACTTTGGTGCGTAAGGATCAAAGATGGCATCGAAGTCCTCATCAAGGTCCAAAGGCACTGAGGAGGAGGGGAAATCCACATGGCGATAAAATTTGGAAAATGTTTCATCATCATCCAGCTTCATCACCTCTTTCACAGATCTTCCTGTAACGGTCAGCACTGTCTCTTGCATCCCAGCAACTGCAGGAAAAAAACCACCTCACCCAGTAAGTAATCATACTAAAGTTTCTAACTCTAGAAAAGGTAAACATGGCTTGCTTGGTAGTTGTCTGGGTATTTTTTTTTTCAGTGTGGTGCTGATGTTTTGGTTTTTGTTGGGGTTTTTTCGTGTTAATTTTTAATTGATGGTAGAAAAGTGTGTTGATAAAGAATATTAAAACAATGTAACTGCTACTCATAGCGATAATCATTATACAAAATTCTATACTCTAGAATTACTTCCAAAATTGTAGGGAAATATGGCTAAATGCAAACTTAGTCATTACAGTGAGTTGCTGTGTATGATGATGTGAGCATTTAAGGGTCTTGTATATTCCATCTTGCCTTCAACTGTGTAATTCCTGCCTTTGAAAGTATCTAGAATCACAAGGGGAAAAGTCACTACTTTAGATTAGTGAGTGTGGCACAGTCATTATCTTACACTAGTACATCCTGTACTGAAATGTGAATACATTTGTTTATGGTATCTGTTACATTACAAATTACATAAAGATTTTTTGTCTTACATATGGAGGACAGACATATGAGATGGAAACACCAGACAACTCTAGAGAGCTTCATAAACACCCAAGAGGCTGTACAACGGAGCTGATGAGGTGCGACAGAGAGTCAATTTTCAAAAAAGCAGGAAAGTGAATGAATTGTGCTTGGGAGCAGCTTAGTATTCTATTTTGATTTTAATAGGACTAAACTACATTTAAAGATGTTTCACTGTAAATGGCAATATGGTTCAGACCGGCTATGTGGTCTTAGGAAATTCTGCCCTACAGAAGGATGTGTACGTTGTTTTAAGAGAATTAATGAAGTTATTTAGGCATATATGATTTATACTACTGTACATTTCTAATACAATTGAGAAAGGCTTTTCTTCTTGAAATTTAGCAAAGACTGAATCACAAAAATGAAATTATCAGTAACTGCAGACTGAGCAAAGAAATATTCAATTTCTGCTGCCAGATATTTTAGCTAAGGGGCACTTAAATCAATTTTCTAAAGTCAGAGGGTGGATACACTACCACTCTTTGTAACTCTACCAACCTTTGTTATTCAGCCTTCCCAAGAATGACTCCAGCTTGTCAAGCTTCATATCTGATTCCAACTGCATATCAGGCCTGGCTTCAATTTCTAAGCAAACCAGAAAGTAAAACCTGTTAATTGACAGGAAGTAAATAAGCCTGAACATATTTCAGCCATTTTTATTCCTTACCTTCCAAGGGCTTTGTAACTGGAGTGGTAGACTTTTGACGGAAAGGGGATGCTACTGGTGTTAGTGCACTTGGAGAAGCCAGGCCTGCACAGGGACACAGAACATAGGAAATGCAGCCATGAGTCAGCCTGTGTTTCCAACAGTGATGACAGAGAAGCTATTTGGAGAAAGCAGATGAGTCTGGCTACTTCCTACAGGCCAGCACACTTCCCCAGCCCCCCCAGCCATTGTATTAGAGATGGCAGAGGGCCCTGCCTGCTCCTTTGATCAACAGTAGCCTCAGAAATCACCTCATTCACAAGAACAAAGCTTCATTTCCAAGTGTCTCCTAGCAAGCTAACACAAAATATAGGCTTTCTCTGGAATATAGTAATTTTGCTCCTTTCCAAGGTAGCAGCAGTTCATTTGGTCTACATTTTGGGCTCCAGCTGTACCACAAGCTACATTTTAAAAACATGGAAGTGTTCTGAATGAAAAGAGATGTTTAGTAGAGAAGTCATCATGATCTAGCTAGGCACCTTCACCTCTTACCCCTTTTTTAAATTTAAGCACATCTCTATTAATACATGTAACAGGATGCATCTGACTGGTGAATGCTGTCTCTGGATTTCACAGTAATTCTTGAGCCCTGTTGGGTTTTTAAGAACACATGGAAATTGAAGTGGAAATGGAAGTTAAGAGTCTCCACTGTATCAAGCACCACCCTCTCCTTTTGTTGCACTTCTCTCCATCCTCTTCAGTAACTATCATAAAGCAATTCATTCTGGACCCAGTGGATAAAGTAAGGATGGATGTTTTAGTTTTCATGTGAATCTACAATGCTGTAGTAAGAGAACTGCACTCTGTAAGTGTCATGGGTTTTATTAGGTGAAAAACATACTGAGGCAAAGATTTGCACCTATTAACTTTTGTTGCCTAGACTTTCAGTAAATGGGGAAACAGTAATTTACACTTTCTCTATTATCTATTTTCCACTTAGCCATAGTTTAATAATTACTGAGCCATATAAGTTTAAGCCTTTAGTTATTTTAATCAGATTGAACCAATATTGTGCTGGGAGAACATATACTAAACATGTTTCCACTACCTTTACTGCAAGTCCTAGCAATATAATTGTCGTAATTGTTAAACTTGGAAGTTAAACAATTTAAATTTGGAATTTAACTAGGTAGCTTTTCCACAAGCAATTTTTTCCCCTGTTACCTATGAGACTCAAAATTCCAGCAGGTTTTAAGTCAATGGGTAAAGCCTTCCTCAAGACACACTCAAGAGGACACAGCTCTTAAGCAGCTCTACCAGCACATAAGCCACAAGACCACACTAAGAACTGCTTAGGAAAGGATCACCTTCCAATTATGACTGAATAATTTTCAGCCATAAGAAGCAATTAAAAGACAGCATCTGTGCACATGCATATAACAAAGATGTTATTTTGCATTGCTTTCTCATAATCTCTTAAATGAAAAACTCATAATGATAACTTATTCTTTCAGGTTATAACCAGTACACATCTGACTAAATTCCCACTTAGGCTACTTTTATTGATTTCACTGTCATTGCATTACCTTGCTTCTTCAAAAGAATGATCACGTCACCTAAAGAGATCCTTTCAAGGTAAATTTTTTTTTTCTCATTAAGAGGAGCAAGTGCTACCACCTTCTTTTCCTTTCCAAAGACCAATGTTTTTGCAAAAAAACCCCCAAACCCCCCCCAAAAACAACAACAAAAAAACAAACACCCAACAAAAAAACCCCAACAAAATAAAACCCAACACCCCCCCCCCCCCAACAAACAAACAAACGAAAAAACCACCCGAAAAACCACCTCAAAGAGCAGGTCTGTGGACAACTAAAGTTTTTCTTGGTGACCCTCCAAAAATGGTTACTCTTTAAATAGGGACCAGCTGTCATTTCTAGCAGCAAAACCATCTCAACTGTAAGCAGCAGCTAAAATATGTTACTAACAGAGGTAATTCCTAATACCCTTTATCTGTTTGTCTGCCAACAGATGGTGGCTTGGACTGCAAGCAGTCACTCCTGTTGCTGTATTGCCCTTGCCCTACAATGATTTTTTTTTAATGGCTGTAATTTAATTCAAGGTTCATTGTTGTTGTGTTTAATAACCAAGTCCTTGTAACAACCCAAACCTTAGTATTCATTAAGCACAAGAGATCAGTTTAGGTGCCTTCATCCCAAAGCTATCATCTTCCCAGGCATGCTGCATGAACAGCTGCATTCCTACCATGTACAGCCTTCAGAGACTCCTGTCCACATTAGAAGAATGATTAGATCTGGAAACGGTGACTGAATTCAAGAGATCCCAAAAAAAGTCGACATTGCTCCCTTGTCATTTCTACTCTGCGGTTTTATGCAGAACCAGGGAATCTTCAGCCAAACATAACACTTCAAGCTGTTGTCCAAGACAGCACCCATAAAAACAATACTTGTTTGCTAAATATTCCCAGTGATCCTAGGAGGGAGGGAAATGCCCACAACACAAACAACTCGATTTCACAACAATTCTATACAGTGCAGCTGGATTTTCAAAGGAAGAATAAGTAAGAAAAAATAATCCAACTATGCCCTGTGGGTTGTATTAGAAGGAAAACCAAAACATATATCCCTATCCAAGTGATAGACTTCCACCAGCCAGACAGAGCCCAGTAATAAGTGGATGGCAGTGCAACAGTGCAGAACAAAATGGATCAATACCACGCCCACAAGAAACTAAAGTGAACAGCCTCAAGCCACGATATTCAGATGAAGATAAACAGACTTCCTCTTGCTAAATACAGATGCTGTTACTGCATAGCTTTAATTTGACTTTATTTTGACTAGATAGATAAGAGGTCTTATTTATATTGTCATAATTTCATCACTGACCTTTTTTTACCATTCGGCCAGCTACAGTGAACTGTGTGGAGTCATTGGCTGCTCCTTTACCCTTGGACTTCCAGGCTTCTTCTCGAGCTGTAATCAGGTGTTTCCTCTCCTCAATGGTCATTTGACTCTCCTGGTTATCTGGCATTCTTTGCTTTTTGGGGCAAAGAAAGAAAGAGATGTTTAAAAAAAACCTGCTAAAGGCATAGCTAAAGACTGGATGAACATTGCAACTGCCAGAAGCAGAGGGAAGGGAGCAGGGAACAAGCTACTGAAGTGAAGTCACACAGACACAGAGCTTAGTGACCCTGCAATACTTCATTGTCTTGCTGCCCCATTACACTGTGAGTACAAGGTTTTGGTCTGTGCTCTTTGACTCTTTCTTGAGACTACCAGCCAGGGCAGATGGCACTCCTCTACACAAAACAAACTATTCACTCTGTGTATGAAACCATTTTCCAGGCCTTGTTCTTTTGAAACATGACTTGCTACACAAGTGAGATCACTACTGACCATGAGCAGATGTTTTCAAGTGTAAACAAAGGGGGGAAACTTTTTTGTTTTTCAAGGGAAAACAAAGAAGTGGTGTAACTTCAGTGGGTGATTCCTCATCAGTCTCTGACAGTAACTCAGTTCTCCAGGCAGGATTAGCAGCCTCTCCAGGGGCTGCTCACTTTAGTTCCTAAGTCAGCTTGCTCTCTTGCTCTACTAAATATTTTTCCAAGGACTGTGATTGTCTCTACCACTCCCTCTTTTTTTTTTTTTTTTTTTTTTTTTTCCCCTATGTCACCCTTAGCTTTCCTTTCTTGCTTTAGAGGTTGGCAGCCAACAGTTGGAGTGATTAGAAGCAGAAGCTGCACTATCTCAGTGCTCTTCTCACACAGAAGGATTGATGATGATACTTTCAGTAGGAAAGAAACTGGATTTACATACTCTGCTGTAGCTAGGTTCAGGCCAAAGGACAATTACTTTAATATACTTATCTTTAAAAACTATCAACATTTCAGGGATTACACTGCATGGAAATGAAACATAGAAGTATTTTTAGTGCATGGGACTGTCAGCTCTAGAATTACTTCCAAGTTGATGCTTTACATCATTTTTCTTCACAACCTAGCTGCTAGAATTGAAAAAAACAAATGAAAATCTCAAGCTTTAATACTGCTCTAGCTCAGAGAAACACAGAAGGGAAATGCAAAAGTATGCACAAGCTTGTGAATATAAACATTTTTCTCCTTTCAAGACAGAAATAAGATGTTCTTATTTTTTATTTTCTTAAAAATCAATCAGACTAAATAAATAAGTCATTTTATATAAAAACTATTGTGACTGCAGGGGACACTCTAATATAGAGACTTTGTAGCTTTCAGTATTTACCAGGATCGGTAGACATCAGCCAGAAGAATGAAGACAAACCAAGAAATGGTTTGTACAAGGACTGGGACCATGAGAGCCCTCCATTACTTCCCTACAGTTACATATATTTCTGCAGCCTTCTGCAGTAGCACTTCCTCTCAATTTAGCAGGAAAGGGAGCTGGACAGCCAGACAATATGACTGCAAGCCATGATAATCAAGATTAAAACCTCTGATTTTTCCCTAGAACTCTAAAATGTTCAACAGAAATAACAACATAGAAGTCTATTCAGTATAATTTCCTCATCTGTCAAAGCTTTTGAAAGCTTTAAAGAAAAACTGAAGAAGTTTCTTTCATTTCTTCCAGTCTCTACCCATTCCAGTGTCAGCACAGCCACCTCTGGGATGAAAAGTTGGTAGAAAAAAACACAGCCATATGTTAAAGGAGACCTGGGCAGGAAATTATTAAATACCTAAATTAATGAAGCCACAAGTAAAATTTAAATACTTTTAACTTAGTAAGGATGCTGACTTCCATTACAATATGAGGGAAGTGAGGGAGAGGCAGAAAGAAGTAAAATCATATGGATTTGGTTTGGGGTTTTTAAACTTACAGGAGTCTTAATTTTGGATTTTGTCTTCAGCAAATACCTGAAGCTTCAGAGTCTACAGAGCTACTGAAAATTCTGAAGATGGAGACCTAGAAAGTATGTGTGTTAATCACTACACACATGAATTTCCAGAAAGATTGTCAGTAATTCTGGAGCTGTGTCAAAGGATAAAAGAAAACAGCTGTTGGACAGGAGAAACAAACTTTTTTTTTTTTTTTAATGGAAGATTTCAAGCTGCTCCATTAGGCAAAACATCTTTGGAGTTCGTAACCAGAAGAAAAGACTGGGTGCATATGTTACACAATTTAGAGTAATTCCATACTGTAATTCCATACTAGATCTCTTCCTAATGCATGAAGACTCCTACCTTAATCTATTAATGAACAAATGAACTAAAAAATTATAAACTAAAGAGACACCAAGCAACTTAATTTCCCTTAACAGTCCTGCTGAAAAACAGAAGTAGATGCCATGATTAAATAAATAATAATTTTCTATAGCTAGAAAGTTAATATGAGGCAATGCAACTGTCAAAAGAAATGTCAGACAAAATCCCCCTGCTAGTTGGGAACAGTTTAGAAAGCTTCCAGAATTGCCACACGGAGCACTTGTGGAGGAATTATCTGGTCAAAGCACATTCTAGTTGGGAGAAAATATGTTAAGAAAGCTAAAACTTAAGAAGCTTTTAAGTCCAAATTTTATTTCTAAGTTAAAAACCCCAAATTATGATATGAAAGAAGAACCTCAAATTTGCAACTGTAAAAAAGTCAACCCAAAAGTTAGTATATCAAGAATAAATGAAAATAACATATTAAAACTTAGGAATAAAACAGCTCCAATGCAATTTTTTTTCATAAAAAGGTGGTTGCTTTCAATGAAATATTCTAATTTATTGTGTACAACAGACTGATGTGTTCATTGATACCTTAGACAAAATAGCTGGAGAAGGAGATGCCCCAAAACACAAGAACAAATTTTTTTAAAAAGCCTTTGAAAATGGGAAAATAAATAGGATAAAAGCTCAGATGTGGACAATATTTAGAAGTAAAACTAAAGCATGTACAAACAGGTCACACAAACTGTGGGTTGTTCCAGTCACCCATGGAAAGATTTCTGCAAAGACAATCAATGAAGAATCAAATTACCGGCATGTAATTAATGCCATTCCACATGGCATTATGGAAAACAGGTTTAATCAAAATGGTAAGTTTGATGAGCTCAAGTATGATTAAATATATTAACACAGTTACTTCTGATTTCTTTAATATATTTGAGTTAATCACAGATGACATTCTGAGGCAGGGGTTTTTTTGAGCAATATAAAAATATCAGAGCATCTTACAGGCTGTAAACTGGTTAACTGACTGAATAATTATTTCTAAGCAGGAAAGAGCCATGCAGTGATCTGATTCATCCCAAATTTGATCAAAATGTTTTAATGAACATGGAAAACAAAGGATGTAGTCTCATCCACTGAGAAGACCCTCATGATGACACCAACATACAGAAGAATGATGAAGATAAAGAAGAGATAATCACATAGATGGTTGAAAAAAAAAAAAAAAAAGGGTATCAGAAAAGTCTGGTAAGCCAGACTTTTAGGAGAAATGTTATTTGAAAAGGGGGAAAAAAACCCCGAAACAACAACAGCCCATTAGGAAGACAGAAAAAGAAGAGAGACAAAAACTCCCATGAAAAGTTCTTTTGAACAGATAATCTGGACTGGAATAACTCATCCATTTCCAGACTCCATGCTTCTGCTCAGGATGGTGACAACTCTGAAAGGTTTCGGGAAAGGGCTGAAATATTAAAAAAAAAATCTACCTCAGATTACATCAGATAAATATGTATTTTCACTGAAGAAAGGGTTAAGAGTTACATTTAACACAGCAAGAATAATACCGTATGAAAAATTACTTAATATTGCCAAGAATTTTATGTAGGCTGACAGTTTAGAATTAAGACTGCGTGTTTTTCTAAAAGATCCTGTTTTTAGTCTGGGAAGGATTTATAGACTCAATGCAAGAACAGTTAGAAACAGGGATTACTTTCTCCCACTGCTTGGCTAGGTTGGATAAGGATATTGGTCTTTTCTAGCACTGCAGTACATTTCTGGAGGACATGGCAGGCACAGCCCTGCTCATGCTAAGGAAGGGGCCACATCTAGGCAGTGCCCCATCTTGTACCCTGCAATTCTGCAGTCCAAGCAGCATCTCCTTTAGGTGACAAGAACTGAGAAAGAGTGGTCTGTTAGTATGCTGGTGTGCTATTTGGTTTTGTTTGGTTTGGTTGTTTTTTGGTTTGTTTTTTTTTTTTTAATTACAAGAAATAAGACAAGCCATGGTTTTCTGTGTAGAAGATCATGACTGCCCCTACCTGGGGGAGTCCGAACCAAGAATGAACACGAAAAAAATCTGTTTTTCAAAAGAGGGCTCTATTTAAAACCCATGCTATAAATTACATAAAAGAAGGATTCGAAAAGAATCTATTTGGTTTTTAATACAAGTAATTTCTCTAGTTTAAGCTCTTAAGACAAAAAAGCATAAGGAGAATCCAGCAGTTGAACGTTCAAGTATGGTAAAAGTCTCTGCATTGTTTTCTTCTGCAACTTTATATGGGCCTTGTTATAGGAGAACATGGAAAAAACCTCCAATGCAAACGTATGCCTTTCTGTTCAGAACTGGTTTGAGGAACCCAGAACACACTCAATTCATGTTTGGTGCAAATAACAAAATTATTAACTGTGCCAGAAAAAAACAAACAAACAAACAAACAACTCTGCATGTACCTTGACACTGTGCTAGAAGGAAGCAGCTTGCTAAGAGAGCAGAATGTAACTCACCACAGTCAATGGAAATATGAACCTTTTTTGCTGTTTTCCTTTTAAGACAGATGGAACGAACAGCTCATTAAAGGACCTCCTGTCATTACTGGAGGGTTATTATTAATTTGGACTATATTGTTATTTCTAGATACATAAAGCTGGAGAACTCTGTCACAACACAATTAATAGGTGATCCAAAGTAAATAAACTATATTATATCCAGAGCTTATAGGAAAGAGGCAACACTAACACATTTAAGTTACTAAAAAAATTCAGTCCAAAATTTAATGTTCAATTAAAAAAACCTCATAGTACAAGATATTTAAAAACAGCTACGAAGTGAATGTGGAAATGGTAAATATCAGTTGTCTAAATGTTTATAATATATCCAGGATGCAATCATCATCCTCAACCCAGCAGTAAGTACCTGCTCCTTGAATTCACTGCCATTACCCAGGCTGGTCAGAACACTCCCTGCATGCAACACAGACTGTGGGAATGAAGAACCCAATGGATTCCTTGTAGTACAGGAACCATAAGTGCCAGCTGGGAGGCAAGGAACAAGGAAGCGTAATACAGCAAAATTTGCTTTGCATATTTGCTCCAGAGAGCTCGCCTTGGTTTTCTTGTGGTTTTCTGCCAGTTGTTATTTTGACCGCTTCTGCCTTTGCATTTTTTACGCCTCATCATGGGAACCAGGTACAGTTTCCTCAGACCAAGGTCTAGTATTCCACTGCTCAAAGACAACTTTGTTATGTTGCTCTGGCTGTAGAAAAAAATTATATTTCTCATTATCTGTTAAATTCTTCAAGTTGTCTGTGATGGAACTGCAGAGGTACAGACATGACATTGAGGAATACTTTACATGAAGCTTCTCTAACATTTACTGGAACAGCAGCAGAACTTTATTCCCAAGAAAATACAGCTAACTCTACTTTTAACTGCCACAAGTTGCTTCAGGAATGTGTATTGATCTGAGTGTAATTTTCTGTCTCACTCCTCCCTCCAAAAATTAAATAGAAAGTTTATATAGCATTTCACCTTCCATCTCCAAGGATGACGGTCATCAGAAATCAGAGAGCTTGATTCTTTCAAACTAGTACTACAGACCTTAAAGGAAGAAAGAGAGAGAAGGAGGAAGATGGGATAGTCAGAGAATAGAAGCAGGACATGCCAAGGCAAAAATCCTTTACACAGGGACTAGTGAAAAGCACTGTGGGAAAGTCGCCTCTCAAAAAAACCCGGTTTTTTACAGTCAGTAAATTAGATGATGTTATGTCTTACATTGTACATGCACATTACTTACAAGGAGGTCAGGATACACAGCATTTTATTCTAAAATAAATGCTGTGTAGTTACATACTACTCCTTTTATGCACCCCTTTTAGCAACTTAGAAGTTTCCAGTATTATAATGAATGAAATAATGTTTCCTTCCTTTACTTTCTCACCTATACAGTCTATATATAAAATAGATACAGAATTTTTAGAAAAGCAACCATTAGAGAAATAGTAGCAGAATGTAGACTGAAGAAGAGTACACAGGATAGAGGCATAACATTGTTTCTTTAAAGCTACATTTACTGAGCTGGTTAATCAGTTAAGAGGATTATTAATTTTGTACATTAAAAAAAACACTGTTAAAATGTGCTTACTTGAAATTGTTGAGCATTTAAATTGTGCAGACTTTTGCTCACCTGATTAATAGGTAGAAAAGGATGAAATTTATGGAGAGCAGGTATAACAGGAGAGTAAGTAGAAGCATATACAGGTTCCTATGACAAAGACAGAAGCAGAGCAAAGAAATTAGAAAAGAACTGGATCACCAGAAATGGAAATGGGGGAGAAATCACTCCTCTTTCCCTTATTTCTTACTAAATTTTTTGATAATCTAGAAATATTTTCCATGTTGGAAAGCAGAGATCAAAAATGTTGTCATAATACAACAGCATGTTTACCAAAGCCATTCCATGCAGGAATTATCCAAGTTAGTAACAACATCACTACAACCCAACACAGAACAAAGCACTACAGGCTGGAAGTTATATTTTTTGCAGGCTTACAATTTTCATATGTCTCTGTTTTCACGCACCATTGAACTGATGAACCACGTCAACCACAACGTGAATAATTCTGCTGCAAGTTTAATCAGACCCTGCTAAAAAGCAAGTAATCTATTTTCTGGATGAAAGGAAAGAATGCTTGCTGAAACTGGGAGACTCAAAAGCCATCTGGAAGGATTTGCTAAGCCCAGAGTACTCAGTGAAGGTGAGTTCACCTTTCTAAACACAGCCTACAAATAAACCCTGCCCCAGAGCTTGGCTTACCCAAAGCTGATTAGACATGGCTTTATCGTCTTTAATTCTTCTCCCTTTCTGTAGGTTAAAGCAAATATGGAACATGGCACAGAGGATGGATAAACACAGTTTATTTGAGTGGCTCAAAATGAAGCCTAATAATTAGTTTCAACTTTGATGAGAATGTGATACTAGCACGTGGTGGATGTCATATATGAAATGGATAAAACTACTACCACAGCAAAAGACTAGTATTTTGCCTAAAAGTCACTTTTCAAGGGCTTACCCTCTCTCAGATTTTTACATATGTCATCTCTGAGTAATTTTCAAATGTCTGTTCAGTCCTAGCCTTTAACAGCAGTGCTGAGCTGCAATTTAAATGTGGTGTAAGAATTAAGTGTTTCAAATGTCAGTCACAGCTTTAATGCGACACAATACAGCTGGTAATCACATTAATCAGGGACTCTGTTAAAAATGGTTCACAATAAAATAGAAACTTTTATTCCCGTAAATCTTTCTATTTTGATATTATGGAAAGATTTTGAAGTTAATTAATTTCTCTACTCATGAAGAAATCCAACAAACACAAGTGTAACACCGAGCCCAAGATGATGAAAACAAAGATACTAAATCCAAAATATTTTTCCCAAAGAAAAGAGATTTTTTTCCAGTAAGACATTCATCAGTGTACAGTTGTTCCCCTGATGTTAGAGCTATTCTTTGAATTGTCCAAATATGTTTTACCACATATATAAATAATTTAAGAACTCTCACAACTTCCAAAAATTTTTTCTCCTGTGTGCAGCAATCATCAAAACAGATGCTGGACCTCCAAGTAAATCTCAAATTTCTCCCTCATCTGTATCTGTTTGAGTTAATTCCTTAGTCTCTTTTTTTTTTTTTTTTTTTTTTTTTCTGTTTGAGGTTGCTCTGTCAGCTTTTCCATGAATTTCATGGTTTTTTTCTACAGTTTAGTCTACATACAAATGAGTATAACACATTTGGATAAGTACCTCACCATGCAGACAACACGCAGAAGCATTTTGACTAGAAGTGATCAAACACCACAATTTAATGTAGGTACTTTGTTAAGAGTATGAATCTTTCCACTTTTGAAGCTTATATGAAATCTAAAGTACTGTAATAATTTCTAATTTCTAATTTCTGCAGCTATGCTTCAATAATCAAATCTCCAGAACAATTTAGGTAACCTTTTAAGAGAGTGCGACACACAGGCACACAAAAAACCCCTAAAAAGGTGTGATTAATAGGAGCACCATACTGCAACTAAAAACATCAGGCATTGTTTTGAACCAGCAGGGCATGACAGAAGTTTACACACCCCTACTGTTGATGCACAACTGCCATGAGTGGAAATTGTTTAACTACCTCAAAATTCAGTCATCAATACAATTCCTGCATTTTTACTGTAATCCAGCAACAGAAAACTTTTAAGATTCTCAAGTACACCAGAGTCTCAAAGTTCTGCAAACAGACTTCAATAGCACAGTGCTGCATGGTCCTCAAAGGGTAACAGCCACCACACTGACAACTTCTCAAAACCAGCATTTCTAGATTTAAGAAGACATGGTGTCTTGTAAGTAGTGTGGTCACCTTTGTAAAGATTTACATATTTCTCATGTATCACATAATGAACCAGCATCCCAAACATCAGTATAGTTCATGGAATTGTGTATCTTACACACCCAAGTTTTCATCCATGGGCAGACATGAAAATCCTTTGATTTAGGCTCTAAAGTGCCAAGAGCTAATACAAACTCCCAGAGTGAGTGACCCAGTGTCACAGAAACTTCCCCTGCTAGCACTGTCACTTCAAAGCTTGTATCCCTCAAGCACTTCATGCTCCCTTACTTGCTTTAAAAGCCTCACACGGGCTTGCTGAGTGAAGTTGCTGCACCTGGTAACGAAGCAGGGAGGATATGGGTGCTGAGGGGTGAGAAGAGAGAACAAAGGGTTTGTCTCTGCCTAAATCTTGGCAGCTGTTCAAAGCTTTTTCTAAACCCCATTGTCTTCAGCTGGAGTGCATTTGTTATCTGATCTCAACAGTTGTAATTTTGGAGACCAGCATGTTAAAAATGTGACCACAATCTTGCTTTCCTCCCTGGAACTATTTTGCTTCAGGACATCTTTCAAACTAGCAGCTGGATTTTTGTATGAGTCCACAGGGCAAAACCAAAACAAACCCCATAAACCAAACTGCAAAAATCAGCTTTATTCTTTTCTGTCCAGTTAACACGATTGATGACTCACATGTTCAGGCTCAGATTTATCCTCAATAATGACAAACTGTCCTTACTTGTAATGCACTGATGGAACAGGAGACGTTTTACTGTTTGCCTATACTATTTAGTAGAAGCAGCATTTTCACACTAAATAATTGGATCCAAAGACTAATGTCACCACGAGTAAATTTTGTAACACAAATTTTATTTTCACCTGTCCTCTGTGAAATACTCCTTCAGAAATTAAAGGCTTTTGAGACAGCCTATTTCATCTGACTGAGAAGGGAAACAAGTCTACATTGGTCCTGTACTTTGGGCCAGGAGACAGTCCATTTTGAAGCAAATCTCCCAGTCATCCTCCTTTTTGCACTTTGGTTCACACTGCAGAATGCACAGACTTTTGCATCAAACCAAGCTGTGAAGTGCACTCCAAGATCCCCATGTAACACCGCTGCTGCTAAAGGCACTCAGGCCACAGGACCAAGCTAAACTTAGTCTGAAATAAAATTTCACTGAACCAAAACAAGTAAGTATGGCACCGTTAGCAGGTCCTCAGCAGTAGCTATTCTGATTTACAGATCCACTCATGGTGGGCCATCTAACTTACTCATGTATAGACATAAATAGAGTGTGCTAACAATGTGGATCTTCCTTTCCTCTACACCTTTCTACCCATCTCCCTCTCTATTCACTACCTATTGTAAGACGGATAAAATCTTGGTTGTGCCAGTTTTGGCTATTCACAGCAAAGATCATGCAAGATAACCGAAAGCCAAATGGCTCATGAATGCTCCAGTACCTGCATTACCTCAGTGGCTCTAGGACTCAAATTTACTGGTCAAAAACCCAGTGTATGCGCAACGATAACACAGTGTTAGGAATGTGACATTTCAACAAACTCACCCATACATAAAACATTTGAACTAAGTATTGAGGCAATTTCAATGTAGGGGCATGGAAGGGGGAGAGGGAAGAGGGGCAGGAGAAAGGGCTTAAATCATTATCCCTGTACATGCTGCAGCAGCCTTACAGACCCACTTACTAGCTCATTATCTCCTGATGTGAAGACACTGTAATCAGTATTACATATCCCAGGACAGTGAAGACATTCTCATTAAGTAATCTCTCATGTTGGGAGAATTGTTTTTTAAACAAGCCTGACAACAAGAGGAGTAGCAGGAGCTAGCAGCTAATATTAGGCATGCCTGTCCAGTTGGATGCGGCTTCAAAAAGCAAAAGCATTTCAAGCAAGATGTTTTTCCCAAACAGGGACAGACCTACCTTCTTCAACAGCTGCTCAACTTCTTGCATCTGCACACTACGATCAGCGACAGGCACTTTTGCATACTCCTGCTTTTTGCCGAGCCTGCTCTTCCAATCTTCTTCACCACTCTTCTTCAGCAATGCCAACCTACAAGGAAAAGCATGCCAAAAGGTAGCTTTATACACTGTACTTCCCATTATCCTCAAAAGATAACCTTATTGTTTCACTATTGCTGCATTCAAGATAATCTGAAATTAGGTTTTCCATCATTAACTAAGTTATTTACATTTCATACACATATATGAAGCTCACAAACACCAAGCCTTAAACTGTACATGTTGAATGGCAATGGCAATCATCTGTCAAAACAAAGACATCTAGACCTGAGACAGACACTCCAGTTAATTTGTATCATCAGTGGAAATTGCCAATACAGTCAAGGGAGACCAACGTACAACACAGATCGTCCTAAAGTAGATGTATTAAAAGGTCAGATTAATAACTGCTTTTTTCCCCTCCATTCTGTCACTAAGGCACAGCAAGTGAGTAGCTTGGCTATGGATACTTATCCTGTAGATGTCCAAAGTTAAGAATATGCATCCTACCTTTGGTCTTCATTGTACTCATTAAAAAATACTTAAAAAATTATTTTCTTTAAAGCCCAAGAAGAATGAGGTCTGTTCAGCGGGCACACAACAATTAGGTCTCACCATGCACATAAAAGGACAACTCTGCAGTTACTGCTTTCATTACAACTCCAGGGGCTGAGGTTACTTACCAGACTCCCTGGGATGACTTTGTATCTCCTTGCTTAGCCCAGGCATTGCTGTGACACAAATCAGCAGCACCACTGCACTAATAACTTGGTGCTAACTACCCTACAGCTGTGAAATCTATCATCAAGATTCAACTTGTCTAAAGGAGGTCTTATATTTAAAATGTGGATAATGATTGATCGCAGTAAGTGTGATCTTTTCAAAGTGCTGTTTCCTAATCTGGAGCAAAATTCTGAATATGGTACAAAGGGCTGACTGGCTGCAGTGGGGACAACATGTAGATTCACTTTGCTAGAATTATTTTTGTCCATACAAACCCTGAGGTGGCTAGTTTTGGGGACAGGAGAAGTCAGTCAGGAATATGAGGTCCATACAGGCATGATGATCTTCAGTTTACCTTCCTCAGAAATAAACATTTATATGTTTTCTTTTACCCTTCAGAAATCAGTAAACCTTAAAACGTTTATCTACAGCACTTGTGCAAACAGTTCCATTGATCTACTAAATAATTTTAGGTTAATTAAGTCTTACGACATACCTTTCCCTAATCTATGGTATTTCAGTAAGAATTATACAAAACCCCTAACCCTATTGAACAGGTTCAGTAGTTAAACCTTTTATGACCACAAGATATGGAAATTATTTTTCAGAGATGTGATTACTGTTACCCTCACACCAAATCTTGCCTGGAAACTCTGAGGAGATGGAAAGGGTAGAACCAAAGAGGTCTAGGCAGAAGCCACGTTTCAGGTAGCTCCTTCCTGTAAAATCCAGGGAGTACAACCATGCTACTGACCTATTTGGGGACAATCAGCTGGGTCTAAGGCAGTGACTTGAGAAAAACTAAGAATGCAGAAAACAGTAAATTTACAGAATACAATGGCAGTAAGAATGTTAGTATTCAAGAAAGCAGTTATTTCCTCTCTTCCTGCCCAGGCAGGCAGTGCTGGCAGGCTTCACATTGCCTGGTTGCTTCATACCTCACGGCACAGGATGGGTAGGGGTGAGAAGGACTCACAATAAGGAGCTGAGGTCATGGCCATTGTTTGCAGAAAGGACACAAAATTTCACTGCCCAGAACTAATCTTCTGGAGTGCATCCATGCATGTGTGAAACTGTGGAGGAGACCAAGATGGGACTGAATTGCCATCATGCAATGAATTATCTTTAGTAGCTATGTTCTCTCAAGTCAGTTTTGCTTAGAAATGATCTGTGATAATTGAAAGCTGGAAGGTATATTGGTCAGCTTTGGTCTAAGCTGGATTTGTTTTAAAAAATGTTTACAGCTACTCAGCATAGAAGGCAGGAGAAACAAATTGGGTTTGTTTTTTTTTTTTTTTTTTGTATGCTAACATTACCACAGGGTATTTGCTCTAGACCTTCGACCCAAATAGCCTGCTTGATCAGGGAGAGAAAAATCTATAATTCTAAGAATACTTCTGTGTTTTTGAAGATTTTGTTTTCTTCTCTGCCATAAGGATGGTTTCATACCAGCCCTCCATTCTTCACTGGTATGTGTAATGAAACAACTGACTCCTACAAGCAAGAACACACATATGTGATTTTGAGCAATGAAATCACCACTTAAAAGAAACATGTATGCTCTGTATGCCAATAAAAACTTCACTGCTGTGTAAAACCTAAAGCCGTGCATTTCTTTCGAACAATGGAAGTGGCAATAAAGTCAGACTGCCCTGACTCAGCAACAACTGAATGCAGGACACCCTTTTGTATGAATTAAGATGCAAGAACTACTGAACTGGTTTCTAAAAGCAAGCCTACCAGCTCAGCAGTACAGCTGATTCTTTGGAAAGTCTTAGAAAATTAGGCAAATATTAGGTCTAACCCTCAGGTTTGTTTAAGGCTTGCTGCTTACTAGTTTCATTGCATACCTCTAGTTTTCTGCTTTTTATGAATAATGAATAATCATTCATTAGTCATTTTCACAGTTTAGACACACTTCTTTTGCCTTCAGAAGTTCCTTTTCTAATATGAAGAAAATGAGCTCTACTCTTTTCTTGAAAGAAAAAAGCTTTCAGTGTGTCTGCCCATCTTTGACAGCTTGCTCTGCATCCTTCTTTCACCTGCTAATAAGATAAACTATGTGACATCAAGATAGAATGATTCTTACTCCAGAGGTGTCAGGGTGGCCTCAAAGCAAAAGCTTTCAGAGCTGAAGGCAAAATGCTGGAGAGTGAACACTGAAGGGAAACAGAAACAAGATCTGAACAATGGTTTTGCCTAAACAAAGAGAGTTGCATGAGAGGCTTTGGCAAAAATCCTGGCAAAAATTGTCAAAAATGACACGTCTTTCTTCTGTGGCAATATTTTAGTATCTTAGTTGCTAGTCATCTCCTTGAGCTAGAATAAACTTGACATAGGCTTGGTTTTCACATGTTCTCCTTTGGTTGCACTTGACCAGTTCTTTTTGGATAAATCCTAAATCCTGGAGGGCAATATGAGATATATAACTACAGAAAGAAGTTTACTGTTAAAAAGAGTGCATAAATTCAATATAGTGGGGACCAGACTGCATAAGAAAGTATTGCTCAGGGATTCATATATCAAAAAAGGCTGAAAACTAAGTTCAGGCTAGATTCTTCCTGAGAAGGTGAGAATGATGTTAAGAGGTTCACCAGAAATTAATCAGATGTAGCTTTTAAAAATGGTGATCATGGCATTTAGCTGATTTCTACAGTGGAACCGATAGGATCGCCTTTGGTCTCCATAAATGCACAAAGACAGAAGAGAGAATAGATGTCTTTCCTCCTTAAAATAATAATAATTTTCATTCTTCTATATAATATAGGTAATTCTGAAAATGCCAGCCATACACTCACTCTCCAAGGATAGTGTTTTTCAGTGAAGCAAGTCTTTGTGGAAAATCACTTTCATCCAGACCAGCATTCATGCATCCTGCCCAAATACTATTGCATGTGTGGAAAAGTTATTCTTCCATAAGGTGAAAGAATGCCTGACACAGCCAGAAAAATTCACTGGATGGGAAGATGAAGCTAGTGAATGTAAAAGGAAAAAAAAAAAAATCAAAGTGTAATAGTTAATCATTAGCAGAAATGTTCTTTGATGTTTATGAATACTTGGCATCAACTACAGCCAAGCAAAAGAAACTTACTGCTTGTAGTCTTTTAATTCTTGGACAAGAAGTAGACTACTGTGATACTTTGGAAGGCTTAAACATTTTGATACCGGATCAGTCATTTACAGATGTTTGTGGAATCAGGGTATACAAATCCCTGACAAGACAGCAGGTATTTTTTTTTGTGAGCTCTGGGACTGAGCAGACAATCTCAGAGTCCTAACGAAAGTGGTTCCTGATTGTGTGACTGAAAGGCTTCAGTTCCTCAAGAGATCAGCTCAGCTGAGGCATTAAAGTTAGGACTGAAACAGCTGCTAAACTTGGATCTTCTGTTCTCTCCGACCTCTTTCTCCCCACCAGGATCAGGGATGGTAGATCATTTACCCCCTATAAACCAGAAGTTAAACTGGTCTTAAACCTCATCTGCCAAGACAATTACCATATTTACAGGAGGAGGATGGGGAGGGGGATGAAAGTTGCATTAAGTAAAACAACAGAAAAATGAAAAAGGTAAGTACAACTTTCAGAAGGGGCACTAAGACTGCACAGCTGCTGTAGCTGCCCCTGCACCCTCTTGTGTAAAGGGGCTGACAGGGAGTGGGGATGCTCTGTAGATGAGAATGACTCACATACCTCCTAGAAATACATGAATTTAAGAAGCAAACTGAGGAATCATGTTTAAAAGAAAAGAAAAGGTTCAGAATTCCTAATATCACACTCTCCTCAGTTAAGTGAGGGAATACTTTTACACAGTGAAAGTTTAATCAGGCAGCTATTTTCATGTATTGGTTCTGCTCTCACTGCAGAAAAACTGAAGTAAAGACAGGCCAAATAATCGTCATTCTACTCACTGGACTGCTACCAGTTTGGGACTGAGCTTATACTCTCAAAGTTTTAACTAAGTTAGAAAAACTTTTACAAGTACTACAGCAGCTATTGGCACTTCAATCCTGAACTCCCACTCTCTGCACAAGTGCAGGACTTAACATCTTGTTTCAGATCAAAATGATCTTGGGTTGGAAAAAGTATTTCTAGTACTCCTATAAACCTGTCCAACTGCCTATCCTTTTAAAATCCCTACAGTAAGTTCCAAGAAGTCAAAATGGCAACCATGTGCTTCTGAAGTAGTGAGGCAGTATCAGAGAGTCTATCTGTGACTCCCTCTACTCAGCTTAAGGGACTCCCGTAGACCAACCAGAAATGGTTATTAAAATAATCCAGAATTGCATTATATCTGTTGTAACTGAAAGCAGAACCTGGAGAAGTATATAAGTATAAATGTAATTAGAACATGTGTATTTTACAACTTTAATTTTCTGAAATATTCATTGATTATTCAGGTGGCTCTTTCAAAATCAGGTTGTTATGTTGTCTTGAATGGTAATTCTCATTCACCATCATCTGCTTTATAAGCATGTCAGGTAGATTAGCTGCATGTTTCTGCTGTTAGTAATAATAAAGCCTAAAAATCACTACTTAGCTTTTTTACAAACAGATTTAAAGCTTCTTTTTATACCATAATCAATATAACAACTATATTTATAGGGATCATTAAAAAAACAGAAAGAGAAATTTAAGTACCTTTCCTTAATTGACATCGTTTTGCTGGAGTTATCAAGGACATCCTCAGCTGTTTGTGCTTTGCTCTCTCCCATGGAAAACATCTCACAGGAATTCTTATAAAATTTGCCTTCCAATTGTTCAGAGAGCTCCTGCAGTCTACAGGATGCTGCAGCTGCTGTTTGTGAAACTGTCCTCATGGCGGATGTGCTGGTGAGTTCAGAAGAAGGCTCAGTGTGGTCTGCCCATTCAAGAGAGAAGTGCTGAATTAGTTCTATTCTCAAAGACACTTTACATTACTAACACTAAAGAAGCAAATCTGTACTTTAAACATTCACATCACATACTGCTCTAACAGGGAAACTTCTTGCTGAGCTACAGTACAAAGATTAATTGTGCAGTATTACTTGCTGCAGGGACTAGCCATTTGTGACTGATGTTCACATGAAGCCACAGAATATCATGTTCAATACACAATTCTGAACTTTGCATGGATGAGGCACAAACTGCTGCTCCCATCATCACACCAACAGGAAAATGAACAGAAGAAAGTGACAGGGAACAAAGAGCAGGGGAAGAGAAGCAGACAAAATTTAAACAAGAAAATTAACTATCTGGTAAAGCAGCTTAATGCTTGAGTAGCATACTAGGACATTTAATAGCTTAATAGAGGTATTATTTTCTAGGGAGGTGTTGGAGTCTCTTTTGGGTTTGTTTTTTCAAGCAGCAATTAAACCACAGGAAAAAACTGCCTTGATGAAAGATAAATGCACCATTACAGTTATCCTTAAAGAAATATAAGTGTTCTTCATTTTTCTTTTTGAAATGTTATAAGCACAACACCCCTCTGATATATGACTGCTCCTATTATATCCCAGTCTCCATCTCCCCTGCAGTCATCAAAGGCTAATTGGATAGAGTGGATACTGCTTTAGAGGAATACAGGCAGAACTGTACCTTCCTCTCTCTGCCTGTGTGAAGACAATTACATTCAAAATAAATTAACTTCACAGGATGAACACAAAAATGCTTTTATTGCTACAGGGTACTGTGATCCTGTCACCCATCACAATAAAACAGAAAAGTAATACGACATCCTTCTAAATTCAACAGAATAGAAGGACTTATGCAACCACCGAATTTACTGTTTATTTCCAAAGTTCTTTATTTAAAGATGGACAAGTTTATTTTTTAAGTTTAAATTATGCTGTGCATATAAAAATGTCATTGCTCTAGAGAATTTCCTGGTTTGTATTTCACCACCACATTAGGGAGAAAATATTAGTTTTGCAAAATTAATTATCTGAAAATTATCCACTACCAGTTATGTATGCACATATGTAGTTAATTCTGAAGTACATATGCGCAGTAAGGAAAAAATTACAGGCAGATAATTGACCCAGAGCAGCAAGTTTGTTTGTTCAGCATTTTGCAGGCCAGGGGCAAGAGCAAAAATAAGAAAGAATAAATCCTAGCTTCAGCATATAGTACCACTTCTTTTGAAGTAAATAAATCTGAATAAAACTGAGCATCTCTAAAGACTGCAAAACTGAAAGAATAAAACCCAAAAAACTCTATTTGTAAAGCTTAATACTTCACAGATATTTCTCTGCTTCTAAGCAGTGTTAGAAAAAGGAAACATAACCAGCCTTGATAAAGCTTGAAACACCATTTGCTGAATAAGACCACACCAACAGCAAGTAATTACCACACCTCTTTGCCAAGTCTTTCTTTTCATAACACTTTCCAAATCCATCTTTTCTTCAAAGGACTGGCATTTTTTGTCTTCCCATTTACCTTGCATGCCAGTATCGATTTCCTTCTGTTCCAGAGGCTGAAAAAGTGCTTGTGAACTAAACAGTTCCAAGCTACCCTTCCTCAGGAAGCTGTATGTTGTCTCTTTATGGTGGTCTCCTGTTTTTTCAGGAACAGGATGTGTGGTTTCTTCCTCAAACGAGCTGTACTTTTTAAACTGATTAGCTTCATGTGCTGGAAACCTCTTTCTTTCTTCTTCATGTTTCTTTGATGCTCTTCTGCTTTCTAGTGCTTCCACTGAGGGCTGCCACTGTTCTGACTTGTGTGTGCGTTTTCCTGATGAGTCCAAGTTTTCTGCTGCAGGGTGGAACCTCGTGGCAGCACTCACACTTCCATCAGTCCCTGACTTCCCGGGCAGGTCCCCGTACAGCGGAGCAAGGGCAGAGGCCATGGCTGAAATTGATGTTGCAACTGCAGATGACAGGGGAGCGATCTTTCCACTTTCATTTTGTACCTATGAAGGGAAAAAACAGGAAAAAACCCCAAACCTAAAAAACTCAAATAGGGCTTACAAGCTCTGAAATTATCAATTCCAAAAACCAGCCAAATCACATCAGTTCATCAAAGGTATGTTTTCATGTAAATATTGCACTCTATCAGTACAGACTAGAACAGGTAAGGAAAGCAACAGTGCTGCCATAATTTGTCTGCAGATGGATTATTCCACCCAAAGTAAAAACAACTGCATGTGAACAGCAACATCTTTAGTAACAAGGGGTGTGTGTGGAACATGCAACATGACATCATGTCAGGGCTCAGGACCTGCAGCAGTGGGGGAAGGAATTAGTTCAGGTTCCAGATGCCGGATGACATGCCATGTGCCCAGGCTAATCAACTCTGCATCTAAGCAGGACTCATTAGCTTTGGCACAGCTCTGCTCTCATACAGCTCGGCAGCTCCCAGCTCTGGTGACCGCTCAATGCCAGGGAGAGACTGTACCGTGCTGTCCTAACCTGGGGCAGACATTCCTGATACTCCTGCCACATAAATCACCTGCATGCAGGACTTTTTCAAATACAAACATTGGCAGTCATGAGGAAAGTATTTGAGCCTAAGAAGCATATTAAAAATACTTCCAAATTTATTCTGCAGCCCCCATGGTGGAACAATTATCTTTTCTACTCTTCTAACATACTAATTTTGTAAAATTTTCCTAGATGCAGTTAAGATACATTTTTTTTCTGAACTGCAGAGCTCTCCTTTATCTTCTCCAAAGGAAACAGAAGCCATGAAAGAGAGTGACAAACATGCCTCATACACATCTGGAGAGCATTTTTTGTGGTTGTTCTCTTAAACTGCAGAGCTAGTGAACAGTGTGCAAAAGGACAGACAAGATCACACCAGTAGGAGGAAATCAGCTTAGAACCTTAAATGTGCATGCATATTTTATAGAACATGGACAAGAGTCATTCATTAAACAAACTGGAAAGCAGAGGAAAGACTATGTTAGCTCCAAGATCCCAAAGCCAGATAAAGAAAATAGTTACCAGTTTATTTTTTTTCCATTGCATCTATCAGGATTAGAAATTTAGAGGAGATCAGAAAAGTAAATTGAGCTTTAACTACAAGACATTTACATTTTCAAATATGCGTTCTGGGAACATAACCTCTAGTTATCTATTTTGATAGCTCTCTTTTGCTTCTTCCTAGAAAAACCATACCTGCATCTCAAAACCCCCCAACACTCCAATGAACAGTTCACTATGGAAAGTCTTTTTGAAAATACACTCCCATTGAGCTTGCTTCAGAGTCAACTCTGATTACATTTGCTAGGTTCAGAAAGATGACAAAACATGCTTCCTCTGATTTTCCTTGCTTGAAAAGCGTGTTTGCTCTTTAAGTCTGACAAAGTAACGTGTCTGTCACTTCTTCCCCATCTGCTTCAGCCCTTTTCTGTTCAGACCTTACTGGCCACCAAACAAGTTAGTGACACAACCATTAACGAGGCCATGCTGTGACAGTGATTGGCATGTGGAAAGCGAATGGAAAAAAACCTGTGTAAGGTCTGGAAATCTTGCTTAAATAAATCTGTCAAGCATTCATTACTACTTCATGTGCAAGCAAACTAGGCATAAAGTGCAATTTAAATTGGTACAGCTTCGCACCAATATGTTTAGAGAAATCCTGCCTTTTCACTATCCTGTTATTATAAAATAGGGAAAATATATAATCATGAATGAAGCATATAGAAAGAAAAGGGCAGGATCTTTCTAACACTCACATTTATCCAAATACCTAGAAATATGACATGCACAGGAGTTCTGCTTCACTGTTAAAGTGATTTCTTTTAAAGCTGTAATGCAAAGGGACTGCAGTTTCTGCTATTGTGAAGACATCCAAAAGACCACTTCTGGGCCACTATGCTGAGGCTTTACTAAAAAGGCATTCCTTTGCAGTTCCAATTAGATGAAGTAGTCCAGGACAGGAAGCCAAATTTCACTGCACACATTAAAAAATTTCTCTTTGACTTCAAAAGTATTCTGCTTTTAGGGAAAAAAATACAGATAAAAATCCATGCCTCCTCCCAGAGGAAAATGACAGACTATGACCTTACTAATAATGGAAATAAATTGTGCTTTCAGGAAAGAGCCTGAAAATTGCACATGACAAAGCTCCAAAATGCCCTGAAAAATACACCTAAAGCAAAATTATGTGTGTCTCAGTTTTTACCCCTTGGATCAGGAATTTACTTTTAGACAACATGTAATACTCTAGTGGAAGTGACACACACTGTGAAAGGTACAACCTGCACTAGGCAAGAAGTCAATCTCAAATTACTTAAAAAAAAGAAGAAAACCATAACAAAAAATTTGAACACTATAGGGAATGTTGTTCCTCAGTGTCAGAAGGCCGCTTCCTGATAAACCTTTTCCTCTGTGTATAGCCCAGAGCAAAGGAAAGGCCAGCCTTTATGGTATCTTACACTGAAGCTGTTTCCTCCAATAAAAAGAAATGCAAAAGAACTATGATGTCACTTACCTGCTCAACTTCTCCAAGAGTGACTGGCTGAGTCTGGTAACGAGCATTCATCCTCCTGTGCCTCATATCTCCCCGATTCCTTGTGGAGATGGCCCTGGATACTGGCTGAGACAGTTTGTTAAACAAAGCCATCTTTTCTGCCAAACTTAAGGTGGAAGAATCTGGTTCCTCAGACTGATCTTGCCCCATTGCCTCTTTGGCTGCTCTTATCTCCTCTTTAGCTAAAATTTTTTGGTGTGCTGATGCCTGCAAGCTGAAGAAGCAGAACTGGAAATTAGTTTTGAAGAAGCCATTGAGCAGTTTTAAAATCTCAACCTGATAGAAGCAGAAGATCTGCACGTGAAGCACAATAGCCAATGTAATATAGCAGCCTAAGTGGGTATGCACTGGTTCAACATTGGCACGATGAATTCTAATTCAACAGCTGAAGATTTAAAAAAAGTTACATTTTTATTCATGAATTCATTTGATTAGGACACAACTTTTTTTTAAGAGGGAACTCAAGACTGAAGAGAGATTTTACAGACAAATCTCTTTATATACAGAGTACAGAGCTATGGAGAGACATTTAAGATGCCTTTAAGGTCCTACAGTGAATTTTATATAAAGTTCAATTTTACTGAAAGCAATTTGTGGACTATATATGATAAAAACATTTAAAAGACAGACTTAAACTCCAAGTTATTGCTGGTTTTAAGTTGGATTAAATTGCAATGACGCTTCTAATCTGAAGTGGAACAGAATTCAGACTGTCTTTTTCTTTGAATTATCTGGGATAAATCATCAATAAAAATTAGTTTTGAAACACAGTCCATTGATTTTGAAGACTGACCAATGCTGAAGGCAGATATATTCATTCATAAAAGCTGTAACTGCATTTGTCTCTACAATAATGTATTTTATTCACCTTTTACTATAAAAGATTTTATTGTTCAAATTTTTCCACATTTACAGAATTAGTAGTAGTCTCCAATTTATTTTTTTTTTTCTTTTCTGTCACGGTCTCCACTAAAATTCTTTCAGTCAGAACAGGCAAACAGTATTCTACAACTTTACCTATAGGTGGTGCAATTTCTTATATTTCCTTTAATTTTGCAAGCTAAAAAATATATGTAGAGACAGACAAAGGACATGTACTCCTTGTGAAACTGAGCACTCAGCTGTGCTATTTTCATCTCAGGATGACATTACCATACAAAAAAATTACAAGAGCAAAGACGGTTCTGCTATGTTCGCTCACATGCAAATTAATTTTTCAGAAGAGGAATATACTTCTACAACAGGGTAAGTGTGGTTAGAAGGGTCCTGAAAACAGACGCTTGACAAAAAAAAAGCTGCATTGCTTTATCATGCAAACATAAATGAAGTTGATGAACGTTTTAAATATTCTCGAAACAAGTATTGACTTGACACATTGAAAAGGCATTCAAGACTTCAAAGATGCATCTGCTATTGAGGAATCTTGTGCTCCATGTAACATGCATGTTTACCCCCCCAGTACCTGGTAGGTTGTACAGTGCTCTTAACTACAGTGGGACTAGGTACTCTTGTCACTACTGTGTGGGTATTCACAGAACGTGAAGCAGGGGTAGTTTCACTTTAAAGAATTGCCAAGGAGGGAAAATTCACAGGGAGAGAGAAGAAAAAAGCATTAAGAAAAGCAATACATTAAGTGTTAACTACAGAAAAGACCAAACCAAAACAAAACAGAAAAAAAAACAAACAGCAATAATTTTTAATTAACTGAGTTATCTGCTGTGACATTTGCAAAATAATTACAAATACTTTGAAAGAACTAAAATCCTAGAGGAGCAAACAGGCTGTCTCTTGAAGTTACTTTAAACCCATAAAGTAAGCTACCTTTCAGATAACCATTAGGTGAACATCCATTCACTGTTGTTTAATTTCCCCACCAAAATGATTTTCCCTTTTTCAGGAAAACGTCATGATATATGACCAGAGTGCAAGAAAAGCATTTCCAAAAGGTACCTTTGAGATTTCAGAGTGCAAAAAGTTTTCCCCAATACATATACATTCCAGAAGAAATTGTGCAGATTTCCCTCAGCACAAACTATCTTTTTCATTTGGGTTATGAAACAACGCTATGATTAATCTCATTTACTGAATCCACAGGTTCCTAAACTTTCTGCCAAATTACTGTTCATACAAGTTATGCTTTACTAGTCCCTCTACATTTAAAAAGGAATTTCAATATAGTTTCTCCCTTGTGGCTCTCAAGGCCCTTAGCAATAAATGTTTTCCTCACTACAAAGTTACAAGCGCCACAGATATGGAGCTGATTCCCAAATTTGAAAGCAGAGCCAGCACATGCACAGGACTTACGTAGCTGCAATGACCACCTCCTCACTGGTAATGGGCTGTGTGTGAGACCTGTCCTGCAGACGCCGTAGCCTTCTCTCTACTGCCGAACTTCTTGTAGGTGGTTTGGGAATATTTTTCATTTCAAATGATTTTTCCATTTCCTAACAGGACATATGTCATAATTAAAACCATGGAAGAAAAGTTCTGAAACAATACTTTCTTCTTGGCTTTCTTGTATGCACAGCAGTGAAGTTCAAGCAAGATGCAACTGCACAGTATGCACCATGGAATTAAAATTAACTACATACTTCTCCCTAAATGACATTCTTAAAGCAGGCTTTAGAGCAATAGGTCTACTGTGCAGGTAGGGAATGAAGTAAAAAAAAAAAGTTATATAGCTTGAACTCCGTTACCTGCATTATACTTCATTTTAATACACTTTGGGTTCCTTCAGCATCTTGTATTTGAAAAGTTTATTTCAACCTCCTATTTAGAAAATGCAATACTCACTCTAAAAAGGAGTCTCTTTGCAGCTACACTTAGTTTGGCTCGATCATCCAACTTTTCTTCATCTACACAAAGGAAAAAAAAAAGGAGGCTGAACACAATGAATCAATCTCATATTAAGAGTAATGTTCTTTTAATATGAATTATTATAAACCAGCAAACAAGCTAGCTGTTTCTCACATTTAACAAAAAACTTATTATGAACCCAGCTGTGTAAACTTTACCTGTTTTTACATGTATTGCATCAAATGGGAATTCTTGACATGATTTGCAAACAAAAGACTTGTCTTCAGGACAGTTCAAGTCCTTTCAAGCTATCTAAACAACATCTGATGAATAATCAAACTTATTGCATCAGTCTATGAAAACACACGGACTAAGAAAATAAAGGCTGCCTTAAGGGTCGGTGAAGAGTACTGAACATCTATCTTCTACTCGCTGACCATTCTGATCACCACCTTGTGTCCCCATTTCTCAGAGGCTAAATTGGTATCCTCAGGAGCTGAAATCAGGATCCTCCAGATCCAAGAGCCAGCACCTCAGAGCTGCAAGGGATATCAGCTTTCAAATAGCATAAGGCATTAAATCTAAATATAGCTACTCATGAGATTACCTACTTAATTTGTGCCAGACTTGCCAAGGGTGACAAGAGGGAAAGAGAAGCAAGATGGCAGACTGAATTCTGTAATTCAATAACCTGCATTTTGCAACTTCCATAGCCAAAAAACCAGTTAGCAACATCAGTTTCACATTACACTAAAAGCTTTCTTTAAATTACAAGTCCTAGACCAGTGATTAAAACTGAACAATGATTAATTTTTTTTCCCAACAGCTAGCTTATTTATTGTCTAAATTAGGGTAGAACCCAACCCCACCTATGATGAAAAGTTTCACGCTATTCTCTGCTTGACTCCCATTTGAAGTTTGGTATCCACAGACAGACTTTAGGACTGAAATGAGCTTGAAATCAAGTCTGTAGTAGATATGGCCCAAGGAATGGGGGTATTTCAACTATATATCACAGATAAAGATATTTTCAAGTGGATTTTTTTTGCATTATCAAACACTTCTTCAGTTAAAACAAAACACATCAGATCCCATTTCTTCCTTGGAAAAAATGTACAGCAACATACCGTCAGCAGTTGGTATTTCTGCACACAAAATTGACCTAGTGAAAAATTATCAAACAGAAAAAAGTTAGCTGGAAACAAGACATCAAAAATGAAATGCATATTCAGTCTGAAGTAGCAGGACCTCAAAGTCTTAAGAGTGGGAGAATTTATCTACTTTTCAAGTTTCAGCAGTGTCCACTTGGGCACGTCCTTTAACAAAGCATAAAGGCAAGCAATTGCAGCCAAACTTAAATACAGTAAAGGAAAATTATTTCTAGTTCACCTTTCAGAAAATAAAAGTCTAAGATTTACTGCCAGCTTTTTAACATAAAATATGTAGCTTTGGTGATTTACAAAGAGAGTAAATGATAAAGCAGAGTAGATGGAAAGGAAACCCTTTATATAAAATCAAAAGCATTTAACATTCGAACCAGACAGCTGCAGTACTTTATGACAATTCACTGTTCACTATTTCAAATGGGAGGAATTTGCAATAAATTGGTTTTGTCGGCGGGGGGGGAGTAGTTCGGGTTTCATTTTATAAGAAGCTATAATAAATATTTGATTGTTTTAAAAGACAAACAATAACCTTGCAAAATGTTTATTCTAGTATATGAACAAATATTTTCACAACCTTGTTAATATCCACCTGCGCCAAAACGCTACACAGAGCTATGTACGTGCCTACCTATCTGTCTCCTTTCGTTCTGCTGATGTTATAGGTTGAGTTTTAAATCTCTCAGAAGTTTTTCTATTTTCACCAGGAGTGAAATAGCGCCTGGCCTTTCGCGGCCCTCTTTCACGGTCCCCATTGGCAGACACAGTACTACCTGCTGCTGACATCTCAAACCGAGATTCACTTTCAAATCGCACAACAGAGAGCGCATAGGAAAGAAAATAGGAGAGAGAAGTAAAACATAGATGTAAGCATCTCAGCAACTCCCCAGAGACCACTCTGCATGCTCCTCTGGTACCATGCGCAGACGAACACATTCCAGCTACCCCGCATCACAACTCGCACTAGCAAGCAGAAGCACAAAAGCGGGATTCAAACCACCTCAGCCTCCAGTACACACTGGTGAGAGCTAAGCTGTGTGCTTTAAGTGCCGAACAACAACTGCTGTTGAGTGGGTGTAATTTTGCCAAGGACGTGCAAGTTTCACACGAAAATACGAGTGAAATGTCACCTACAGTTCTGTTTTCTTGTTGGCATTAGCAGACTCCAGAAAGACATTACGGAGCTGGGCAACAGAGACTTTTGTGTCAACCATGCCAATCTCACCATTTGGTGGATTTGCTTCCATGCTCTCCTTACTTTTAAAAGGTTCTAGCTTAGTAGTCACAGTATAGTCAGACATGGAGCGAGTCAGGACCTTATGCTTTGTTGTTGACACTTTCCAAACAGGAGCCTTTGCCTTGTCAGGCTGCAATACAGATCCGCTCTGTATGTACATAAGAGCTTCACTCCTTTCTATGTTCTCAGGGGTCTTAAGTTGCTGCTCAGGGGCCTGCCTCTTATTGCATTCCAACTCCCTCTGAACTTCTGAGTTAACTTTCGGCTTGCTTGCAAAGGAGGAAGTCCCCACAGGGGTCTCCAATTCTTCTCCAAAGAGGCCTTCATGGTTCTTCCCTTGCTTGCGAATCTCAGATGGCAGAATTGGCCTTCTGCCTTTGGAAGCCTGTTCACCCTCCAAGGAATCTTCTTCATCAGGTTTTGCTCTGTAACCAGGTGCTTCTTTCTTTTCACTCCCTGATGCAGTGGCTGCTGAGGATTTTGTTCTGAGGCTGGCATTGTCTGGTGGGAGGAGGCTGCCAGCAGGGGTGTTTGCTGGTTCTTCTGCTGCCATCAGCTGAGCTGTGTGAGCAATGCCAGCAGGCTGAATATAGCCATGGATTGGCTGGCGGACGGAACTGACGGGCTGATTTACAACCCGATCAAAGGCAGACGTTTCTGTCTGAAGAGGCATGTAGTGGGCTGGCACTGGATGGGATTTTCTCTGAGATACTGTGTCTGTGACAAGTTCAGGGCTTCCACGAGCACTTTCCTCTTTCACCAATTTCTCTCTAACTTTTACTCTTTAAGAAAGAAAAAGGATTAAAGCTGTGAACAGCAATACCCAATCTGGAAAGGAACACAGACACCTACTGTGGGTACAGACAGCAACATTGTAGTAAAATAAAAACCAGTACATTAAAATAAAGCAATCTTATGATGCAACCCCTGCCTCCCCCCAAGCCTTAGCAGTAACACTGATCAAAAACAGTCAGATGATTCACAGGCCATTGGACATGCATGACTCCTGAGAAGGTAACTGTGCAAGCTCTGGGAACATACAGCATGTTCTCATGAGATCACAAGTGCATTTGCCAAACAGCACATACCCATAGTCTCAAACAAACAAGATGATCAAACCTGCTTTTTATATTATCAGAGCGTTGGGTTCAGCCTGAAATTGCAAATTCTACTGGCAGTTGTGTACACAGTCAGATATTTGAAGATGTCTAAACACTGGGAAGCTTACACCATACCAAGATGTTGTTGCACCAGGGAAAGGGATAAAAAAACATGTTATTTCCACCTAGCCCTTCAGGCATTTTGCCAGAGACTGGTTTACTTGTGTTTTTGTGTATCATTTAAGATATCTGAAATTTCACATGTAGTGTAACCTGTTTCAGGAAGTGAGAAAAAACATTGAAAGGGCAAGTCCAAAACCCGAAAATGAAACTATGGCATGGCTGTTGCTTTTCAGAGAGCTTGCAGGGAAAAAGGCATTTAGAAACTGAAACAGGCATTCTGCTATAAAATGTCTCATTACATTTTAACGTGCAAAACTTCAAAAAAAAAAGCTTGATCCCAAAAGTTACCTTACTTCTGTGTGTTTTCTAGAAACACCTAAGGACTTGTGCAACATCCATGCAAAACAGAGTTTTATTTAACCTCTCCAAACTGAATACAGCAGCACAGTGGGAGGCAAGCACGTGCAGCCAGGGGCAGCCTTTGCTCTGGGGCTTTGCTCGGGGGCTGTCACTGCAGGTAAAGCTCTCCAGCCCTTTTACAGCCTTGCCGAGGCTCAGACAGCACACAGGGCGAGCGTCTGTAGGTAATGCACACAGTATTTAAAATGAAAGCCTTGTTCTTCCTCCCCTCCCAAATGGGTATGAAAAAATCATTTTAGTTTTGAGGAAAGAGAAAGACTCAAGCTAGGAAACTAGCTCTCTGTTTGAAAGTAAGTAATCCAGTTTAAAGTATGTGCAATTCCAGGTTTGCTACCAACAGACTTTTTGGAGTTTACATCATCAAGAAAAAAGAAAAAAGTAAGATTTAGGAAAAAAAACAGCAAATTATCTAAGAGGATAATTCAAGATATCCAGAGTTATTTGAAACATCAACCTTTCTAATATTTTGGTGCTTCTTACCTCTGAAGATTGATGTACTTGTCAGGAAAGTTGCTTAAGCACATGAAGTGTGTTAATTCTGAAGATGTATTCTTTGAACTACATGTACCAAGCATTCTCCAGAAAATCCACACCAATGTTAGTACTGGGTTATAGGTATTACTTTAATCAGGAACATATAGAAGAGTCTTCCTGCAATGCTTTTCATGGTGGGCTCACTGTATGTGTTACCAAACCAGGATAAAGCAGCTGCCTGTAGCTTTGATCAAGATTTTGTTTTACTTTTCCATGTAATTATTTTTTTACTTCTCTTATACCATCTCCTTTAGAATTCAAGGAGTTACTTGTAGGGAATGCTAAGATGGAATGGTGTACAGTATAAAAATATGCTGATTTGCAGAGCACAAAATGAGATAAAATAAGAAGCTATAAAATCTAGTAGAAGCCAGGATGATAGTAGCTGCGGAAAAAGCTTGGGGAATTTGTACTTCTCCATCAAAATATCAGTTGGTTCTAAGTTAGAATAAAAGCAGATGCTTCAGAAAAGTTTCAACGGCTTTTTATTAACAAAAACACCCACTTTCTTACTTGCTGCTGTTAAAGGAAAATTAAGGGCAAGTGTTAAATGTAGATAGTAAAAGGAAAGAAAGGGGAGGTTTGTAGTCTGATTGTTAGCCACACAACTATGTTTTATGATACCTGGAGGGCCAGCTGATAAGTGAAGGTGTGTCCCCTTCCGAATCTTTCTGAAGAAACCATTCAGGTTTTGCTTTCCCTGCACTACTACAGAAAACAGAACTTCAGGTAATTTCTGAGATCTCAACACATGCTCCCATTATTTCTCCCAGTCTCCCCATCCCACTGCTTTTTATTTTTGATTACTCAGTTGCAGAGGACTGTTCTAGAAAACAAAAGCAATGCACACTAATCTAATTCAAAGGTGATAAACTGGGAAAGAAGCTATTATATAATCCCACAAATATATACAAAGTATTCTAAATGGTAAAGATCCTGCAGAGATAACTTTACTAAGTGCACATTGTCCAAAAATTGAGAAGTGACAGCAACTACACAACCTTATTTTTGCATTTGCCATTGCAGGTCACTTGGTGTAAGGACATCTGAAAACCTTGTTAAAACCATTCCTTTAATTTGTGATTTAAAGTGGTAAAGACTGCTGCAACCAAACGAAAATAATAATAGGAATTTAATGAAGTGAAAAATTCACATGGCTACATCATATTTCCTAAGGAATTCTCAGGAGCATCTGGAACCCCTGTGTCCTCTTGCAACCCTGTATCACAAAGCTTCAGACATGCCCACCTGGTTAGCACAAGTCAAACATGCGGTGTCACTGGGTGACTTGGCAAAGGAAGAACTTAAGAAATAAAGTGACCCCTAATTTAATCTTGCCTTGACTTTACTCTGTTTACATTTTGGAGTTGAAAGCATAAAAAGAAAGAAGAGCTTATAAAAGTCCTGCAGCAGTGCAAGAAAGTGTGTTTGCAGACATGAAGTTTCTCATATCCCTTCCTAATGTTCACCTTCACCTACAATCCCCCAGCCACAGCAGAACACAACAGGTACTTTTAACCTTGCAAGCACAGCCTGTCCTGCCACATTAACGTTTACAAACTCACTCCCCAGAGGTGACAAGCATAAGGATGCTTTCCATTACTTATAGCTACATCTGAAAGAACTTTTCCGTTCGAGAAGAGCCATTTGGGATAAAAACCCCAAATTAAGCTCCAGGTCACATACTTCAATTTTTCTTAGCTACTCTTCTATGAAAAATAGTTGAAAAAGGTCACATCAACAACTACTCTGATGCAAATAAGTTTAAATCTGAGAACTCACCTACCGTTGTCATAGAATCCAAGTCTATCTTAGAATGACAAACACCAACTGTTGGAACGCCTTCTGTTTTTCCAAATGTTTTTGAATCCCTAATGGAACCGACCAAATAGGAGGCAAAGCCTTTTTGCAGAAGCTGACTAGAAGCAACTAGCTGGAATTGCTTTGAAGCACGGGAACTTCCTTCTCCCTTAATGTGTACTTTGGCACATTTTTATAGTGGGCATGGCCCAAGCAGCAATTATTTGTACTTGATCATTCATCCTTTGAAGAGTGCAATCAGAAGAACGCAAGCCACGTTTTGAATTTAATCAGCCATCTCAGGAGCCAAATGCAGGCAATGTCAAATGATACCTTCTCAGTGATGGGTAACTGGATTAATTATTAAATCTTCTTAGTAATAAATCTTCTTTAGTGAAGGCACAAAAGCTTTCATATATATTGCAAAGTGAGCTGCATCTATTTTCCAACTTAGACTCAGGAAATTTAAATTTAACAAAACTAACTTTGTAGCCTGTATATAATGTGGAACTGACTTCAGAACAGCAGTCACCTGAAAAACTGGAGTTAGCCATTTTTCTCTTGTGCAAATAGTCTTATAGGAGACCATCACAGAGTAACTTTAAATGGACTGCATGGACACAATGACTTTTTTACCACTCAAAATCAGGGACAAGAGTTTCAGACAGGTTATTCTTACCTCTCTGAATATCATATCAGGGCGTACACACTGGCACTGAAAGTGGCAGGAGTATTAAAGAATGGGATCTTGGCAACATGGACTTTAAAATACCACCTCCTGCCTAAATGTGTATCCGAACAACAGACCAAATCCTACACTTAAGCTCTTGGCTGCTTTAAGTACTACACCACATCTTAGTGAGTGCAGATGGTTTCAAAAGATAGACAGACAGCAATTAGGGGAAATTTGTTTTATGCAAATACTGACATAAGCCTCATCCAGAAAGAAATATGAAATTAGAGATGATGCAGTCAGCAATCTGTATTATATTATTATTTATTCACAGAATCACAGAATAGTTTAAGTTGGATGGGACCTTTAAAGGTCATTTAGTCCAATCCCTCTGCAACAAGAAGAGACATCTTCAACTAGATCAGGTTGCAGAGTCCCATCCAACATCACCCTGAATGCTTCCAGGGATGGGCCATCTACCTTCTCTCTGGACAACTTGCACCAGTGTTTTACCATCCTTCTTGTAAAAAATTACTTTCTTATATCTAGTATCAATCTACCCCTTTTAGTTCAAAACCATTCCTCCTTGTCCTATCAGAAAGGAGGAATGTCCTGGTTAAAAAGTCTGTCCCAATCTCATAATCACCTCCTGCAGCACTGAAAGGCTGAAATCAGATCTCCCTGGAGCCTTCTCTTTTCCAAGCTGAACAATTCTCTCAGCCTTTTCTCATAGGAAAGGTGTTCCATCTCTCTGATTATTTTTGTGGCTCTCCTCTGGACTTCCTCCAACACTCTGTGTCTTTCTTGTGCTGAGGATTACAAAGCTACAGATACAGCATTCCAGGTGGGATCTCATGAGAGTGGAGCAGAGGGGCAGAAACACCTCTCTCAACCTGCTGACCATGATCCTTTTGAGGTGCCCCAGCACATATTTAGCTTTCTGGGCTGTAGGTGCACTTTGCCAGCTCCTGTCCAGCCCCTCATCCACCAGTTCCCCAAAGCTTATCTTGGCAGGGCTGCTCTTAATCCCTTCAACCCCCCAGCCTGTACTGGTACTACTGGGGCTTGCCCCAGCCCAGGTGCAGGACTTCACACTTGGCCTTAACAAACACCTCATAAGACTCTGATAAGCCCACTTCTCAAGTTTGTCCATGTCTCTCTGGGTGATCCTTCAGGAGGATCATCCTTCAGGAGTGTCAATCACACCACTTGGTTTGGTGTATTCTGCAAAACTGCTGAGACCCCCTTGTGTCATTGAGGAAGACATTAAATAACCCTGCTCCCCATACAGATCCTTAAGGGAGACCACTTGTAACTGATGTCCATCAGGACTCCGAGGTGTTGACCACTACTCCCTGGATATAATCGTTCAACCAATTCCTCATCTACTGAACCATCTATCCATAGCTCTTCAATTTAGGGAGTAGGATGCTGTGGGGGACTATGGAGAAGGCCTTGCAGGAGCACAGACAAAGACATCTGTAGCCTTTCCCTTGTCCACTGATGTAGTCACACAATCATAAAAGGCCACTAGATGGGTCAGGCAGGACTTGCCTTGCTGAAGCTGTGCTGGCTGTGTGGAATCACCACCCTGTCCTCCATGTACCTTAGCACAGCTTCTGAGAGGATCTGTTCCATGACAGATCCTTCACAGGCACAGAGGTGAGGCTGACAGGGCAGTAGTTTCCAGTATCCTCCTTTCTACCCTTTTTAAAGATGGGTGCAATGTTTCCCTTTTTCCAGTCACTTGGGACTTCACCTGACTGCTCAGGTATCACGGAGATATATCAGCCAATTGCCTCAAGACTCTGGGATAAATCTAACTGGGTCCTATAGCCTTATTTTTATTCAGTTTCCTCAGGGAGTCAGGAACATGATTTATTCTTATAGTGGGAAGGGACTTTGCTTCCGCAGTCAACAACCTGCTGTGAACACACTTATGAGGTGTAGAAAGAGAGGTTGCCATTGAAGACTGAGGCAAAAAGCAGCCTTTTTCTCGTCCATTGTTACCAGTTTTGCTTTGACCTCCCATTTCCAGGTAACATACCTGTAGAAGTCCATGCTGTGTTTTGCATCCCTTGCCAAGTTCAGTTCCAGCTTCACTTTGCCCTTCCTAACCTCATCTGTACACAACTGGGCAGTGTCCCTACACTCTTCCCAAAACACCTGCCTCTGCTCACTGACTGTGCATTTGCTTCTTTAATAATCCATGCTGGTGTCTTTGCTTTTTTTCCTGATTTCTCACAACTAGGAACTGAGAGCTCTTGTGGTCTATGGAAAGCATAAATGGTTGAGTTTATACCAGACACCTTAGTTTCTTAAAAATAGTCAACATTATTCAGCATTATGTACACATGTTTAAAATTAGGTTCTCGTTTATTTCAATTTTAGTTGCAACATTTTAACTTAGGTTTTTACAGTTATTATTTTCTATCTATCTACCTACCAAGAAATTAAAGCCTCGCACTTGGAGAATATCATAATTTTTAAAAATTCTTAGTCACATGTTGTTTTCAGTCAGCATCAGAATTTGACAGTATTTCTATACCACACTGAGAAATTGCAATGTAAAATTAGTGAAAACTATTTTCTTTTTCCTTTTGGAAGAATCTGGTTACCCTGTTACCAGAGTAAATTTGTCAAGTCTGAAGCAATTCAGCGTAGAATTTTAATTCTCCCCTCTGCCCCTTCACGCATATATATGCCTGATCTTATCTGAAAGATTTGACTACCACAGTCCAAAAGGGTTTTTACACTTTCACATCAGGAAAACAAATCAAATATTATTTCAACTGACCCAAGACACTCTTCATCTTTTAAATCTGCAAACTGTTTTATTTTGGCAGAAGCCACCATAAAAATATTCAGATTTTCAATAAGAAACAGCTTGACTCTACTTGGAAGCTCCCAGCCAAAAATTACAAGATATAGAACAAAGAAAGTTAAAGAATTCTTTAATGGGTTATTAAAAAGCAAAAAAAACCCAAACAAACAAACAAAAAAAAAAAAACCAACCAAAAAAAAACCACCCAGGGAGATTTTGAACCACAAGTCCTTCTATTTCTAGTTCATGTCCTCTCCACAAAGGGCCTAATTTTAGCAAAAATTCTATAAATATAAAGTGAAACCAAAGACATAGCTAATAAGAGAAATATATAGCCACCTCCTTGTATCAGAAACACACTGATACAATAAACCCAACTAATCCAGCTTGAGACATCCAAAGCAACTAAATACATTCTTCAAGGGTAATAAATACGTTCTCATTAATACTGTAGACCATGATGCAGAAGCTGATTAAGATAAAGGAATCTACAGCAAAACAAAAAATAAAAATCATGCTTACCTTTGTCTGCTGTTACTGTGCAAGGGCTGGTCATTCTGCAGGTGGGTCGGTGAGGCTGCCCGCTTTGGTGAAGAGAGGGACTCTTGGGGGGCTTGCTTTGGTGATATTGGCACTTCGTTATAGCAGGAAGAGTCTCGTCCAGAAAGTGAAAGGGAGACAGAACTATCCAAGGTTGCTGAAGGGTCAGAAGTCTGTCTAATGGCACTGTCATCTGCTTTTCTAACACTCTTTTCATTTGAGAGGTCATCTTTATCTTCATGGCTGGAGTACTCTTTGGAATCAGAAAGCACACTCTTCGATGCCTTCATCTCAGTCCTGGACAAATAGAGGGTGCCATAGTCCTTGTTTTCATCATCTTGCCTTTCACTTTTCACTCCCTTTCTATCCACACTGTCAGGATCTTTCCTTGCCCGTGTGTATCTGGATGAGTAGTCAGAATCCAAATCAGAATCAAGAGATAGTCCATACTTTTCTGCCAGCTGGCGCCGCCTCTCTGCCTTGTACCTAGCTATCCTCTCTGCTTTTGACTCTAGTTCCTGGACATCCATGTTTGCTGTACTGTACAAGGGCTCTGTATTACCTCCTGTGGTTTCTGATCGGTATCTGGATGATCTGGGTTGTTTTTCTACAGAAGAATCTGAAGTTTCCTCCTCTTCATTTGATCTTCCTGTCAGAAGTACAACATACATGAGCAAGTCCTTCCCAAAACTCCAAGTACCCCACCCACCACTCAAACTGAGTGAACTAAAAGCTTCCAATTTTCTTGCACATCAAAGTGACTGCACAGACACGTTGTATTTTTGCACTTTTGTCTCAAAAGCACATACAAACAATTAAGAAATATGTATTAGAAATAATTCTTTGGTAAGTAATAGTTCTCAATTCAAAGAGCTATTTTAAAGCAATAAGAACCATCAACATTTTTCAAATAAGACAACTGGAGACTTAAAAGGTAAATTAAAAAAACCCCAAATAACATGACAGAGCTCTTCTGTAGATCTCTTCTCCAGGTACTGCACAACTGATAGTGTAGCAAACATGAAGCAATTCAGCAGTGCAAGACTGAATGACCTGTGCTACTTACCTAAGTGGGGGCTGTATGGGTCAGTTGCACGCATATATCTCGGTGTATCTTCCTCTAGTAAACGGTGCGTGACTGATCCTGGGCAGTTTTGTAGAAGCATAGGTTGTGTATCATTTTCAATTCCTTCTAAGCGCCTAGCTATTCTTTCTTTTCTGAAAAATATGTGAAAAATGTGAAAACAAGCATCTTGAAGATTCAAGGGCAGAGTTTCTATGAGGAGGTAACAAAACAAGCCTTGCGTTTTATTTTACAGGCCAAAGACTTTTTTCCTTTACCTTTTCATTTCCAAAAAATCTCGGTTGTTTGGTTCAAACAGTTTTCTTAATTCTGAAACTGAGACAACAAAAGATTATGTAGCTTATAAGACAACAGGTTTCAGAAACTTGCTAAAATGCTTTAGAATAAGAAGGAACAGTCAAATAAAGTTCAGAGGTTTGAAATAGCTTTTGTCAGGAAATGAGCATTTTCCTCTTGTTTTCCTACTTTATTAAGGTTGTGCTGTTAAAAGTGCATTAGGCAGATAGGTGTGACCATCATGTACTCCTCCCTTCCACATACTTCCAGGCTAATCCCAAATCTGCTATGCCATCCTAGCAGTTTTCAAGATCTAGTATATACTGGGCAAGTTGTATTTTGATTAGTTGAAGTCAAGCTTACATGCTCCAGTAACCCATTTCAAAACCAGGTAGTACGGAAAGTCTGCTTACCCTGTCTACTCAAAGGTCAGGGACTACGTTTAATGAGGTCCTCTCTTCCTTATTTTCCTCCACACCCTTATATTGATCAAAACCCAAGAATCCCAGTGACTCACTGCTGAAGTGAAAATTATGGTGCACTGTCATGGTACTCTTGCATGGTTAATTACTTGCTACTTAGCTAACTTTCCCTTGTAGTTTTATTGGACATACTTTCCTTCTCTTCCCCTGAACTCTTTGCTGGTGTTAATTGCCAGCAGACAGCTGCCACAGTCCACAAAACAGTAGTGAACCAAAGGCAGGCACAATAGATGAAGTAATCCCTATATATACACACATATGTGCACGTGCAAACCACACTGGAGCAGTGGGTGCTACACAAATAAGTGCAGTGTGACTTCTTACCACCAGGAAACTGTCCAGGCTGTCCAGGGAAGCAGAGGACTGGGGTGGGGGTGTGCCTAACACACAGGCATGCACATCCACACACTCCCATACTGTGGTCTCGGCAAGCGTGGTGCTGAAAGCTTTGTGCACCTATTCTTGAGCCAATGCACCTATGGGGTTCTAACCCTAGAGGTTAACCCAGGGGTCAAAAGTTAAAGCAAGCTGAAGTCTACACCTGCTAAACTGGCAGAGATTACCATCAGAAACACCTGATGAGTCAGGAGTGTCTAGCTGACATTGTTCCACTGCAGAGGTGGACCTATCAGCTTTTTTTTTCTTGCTACCAGACCTCATCGCTACAGATACTTAGAAGATAAATATTATTGGAACACCACCCTTTTAAAGGTCAGGTGCACCTTTTCTGCCTTCCCTCTACTGCATGAACTTAACATGCACGGCTAGGTCAGGGTTCCAGCTCAGCTGACTCATCCAGGAAGTTGGCTATATTGGTACCAGGGCTCACACCTAGTAGACACACAGATACAATGTTGACATTGACTGTCATATCAACCTTACATGCTCAAAAGCCCAGAAGTAGGACTACAGGTAAAATGTGCAAGATCAGCAAGAATGAACACGTTCTGGTCCTGAACTAATACCACAGCAAAGATGATCACTTGTGCTGTGTTTTCACAGACTTTCCTCTCAATGCATGAGCAGTTTCCACTGTTGCCCTGTCTACTCAAGCTGTGCTAGCAGTGAAACTGTATTAAACAGTGAACTTCCCCATTTGAAACCAGCCTTCATTTCCAATCCACATCAAAGGAAATGATTTCTTAAAAAGACTTTGTTCTTGCCTCCCCAAATCTACTTCTGTTTCATTATGTTCCAGTAGCTATTAGAGTTTTTCTGTTCCATCTGTTGGCTATGTATACACAACATTGCCAAAACAAAACCTGTAATTGTCTGTCTTCAGACAAGTCAAAGGCCTCCAGAGCTCAGAGTTAGTGAAATCACATTCCATCCAAATCTGATCCTTTTATTTCCCCTAGTCACCAACTTATAGTCACCAAAACCATCCTCAGAGAACAGGTCTTTTACACAGCTTTAGTAAAGTTCTAAAGTGTAGCTACGTTTGTTGGTGAAAGTCTTCTCTCCCTCCACCCCTAGAAAACGAAACTTGACTGTAAGTTGTCCACATACAAGAAATGTGGAACATCCGAAGAACTCTCACAGCATTAGCTCAACACTCTCTTGCTACATGCTAGCTGAAGTTCCAGAGATTCTACTACCACTTTGCAGTCCTAAAAAGAGCACTGGTCTCATGAAAAATGTCTCCCAACACCTCCCCAAACAACATGGGACAAAAATAGCATGGGACTACTCTATGTTGCCTTCCACTTTTTCCGAGCTTGAGATTACAGAAGTAATTTCATCTAGGTTGGCCAATATCTGCAGAATTTTTTTGGTGAAAGCAGTTCCAGCAATATTCTTCTTTTGGTAAGGCGGGAAAAAGAAGCACCAAAAAAAACAAAACAAAACAAAACAAAACAAACCCAAACAAACAAACAAACAAAAAACTCCAAAATAAGATAAAATGCAGAAAGTCTTCTGGTCTAGTGGTTTCTTTTTGATGAATTAAATATTTTACTTCAAAACATAAAAACCAGTTGGAGACATTTCACTCCCAAGGACACTGGATAGCTCCTGCAAATTTAGGTGACCAGGTTTCTCCTTTTTAGTTTACATTTTGAATATGTTGGTGTCAGTTACCTCCCATCTGTCCCTGGGATGTTTTCCCATGTGACCATCACAAACAACACCATGGGAGCGCTAAAGAACATCAACACTTCTACCTAAAAGGTAGCACAAAAATCTGATTCAGCACACAAGAAAAGACTAAGCAGCTTAAAATAATTAATTTCACAGTAAAAGCTCCTTATCTAGATTACTTGATGGCAACACACTTTGTAAGCACCAATGGTCAGTTAAGGGCAGAAGAACAGCCACAGCTCAGAAACAGCTCTGAACTTGAGGCTTTATTTTAGGATGTTGAGCAGGATGCTGTGGTGGGATATCCTCTGAGGTAAACTGTCAAGAGGCATCTTAACTTTGGTAACTGTAGTCCTTCGAAACAAAATTTACTTCGGAATACCATTATTTAGGAAAAACAATATTGCTCCCCACGTTGTCCCAGAAGGAAAAACAAAAAGTACATCTGGAGCACATAGTATATTTCAAAAACTCCTTCAATTAAGGTGAAATATTTCTTACAGAAATATATATTCATAGAACTCTTTCAGAAACCTGCAACAGAATACAAACGTTTGTGTTGAAAGTCCTCTTTGACAGGCGCAGAGAGGACATGAATAAAGTTGCAGCCATGTGACAGCAGTTTCCGTTTAACAGTACAGATGCTGTAAATACTCAATTAAGTCTTCTAAAAGTTCCTGATAGAGGGGGAGCACATACATTTGTGAAGCCTGGTAGACATGGATCAAAACGTTACCTGCCAGAGGATTAATTTCTCAGAGATGGTAAATAACCATTGCAACACAGGTACCACACATTTTCATTTTGAGGAAAATTTAACACAATAGCAAAGCCTACCAGCCTCATTCCTACTTCCTCCTCTCTACAACTGGAAAGGTAATGGTCTTAAAACTAAGCTGGAGAAGCATTTATCTTGTGTTTATGCCAGCAAACGTACTGACATGTTCAATGCCCAACTGCAGACACCTCAGTTCAGTCTGTATCAGTTGAAAAGTAAACATATTCCTTCAATTTCTCAACATGCGCAAGTCTGCATCAAAATTAGGCCCTAGAAAGAACAAATAAACTGTATTTTCAAAAAGCCCTGGACTTCAAGCAGTTCCCTCAGAATGCAACCAAAAGCTTCCACTGCTGTTTCTTAAGTCCGGTACACAGCAAATATGATGCCTTTATTATGAGAATATTTTTTTGAAAAGTAGAAACATCCTGGAATACAAATTAGTTCACTGAGAAGCAACTTACAGATAAGGTTTCTCAAGTGAAGACTTAATTAACTTGCTGGCTACATGACTGTAAGGCTAAGTGTAAGGAAAAATAAGGAACTATGGATTATTACTGTCTGGTGCTCTCAGAAGTCTGTACTGTATAAATGCACTGTATTCCATCATTTTGACAACAATGTTTCTTTCTAAACATCTGTAATGATTATATTTAAAATCAAGCATGTCACTTAAATAGCATTTAAATGTTGTGCTGGAAGAAGAGCTCCTTTCCAGAGGAACTCTGCAACAAATGACATAAAAAGAGCAAGTCAGTTCCTTTACATTGGGATTAGTGCATTTAGTCTTATAGTTTTACTCAACTGAAAAGAGTAAATATCACCAGAACATACACACACACACACACACAATTTTAGTCAAAGTTGTGAGGTCCTTGAATGAAGGGAACATCTTTGCGCCAGCTGCACATAGTTCTTCAGTCAAATGTCAGCCTCTATGGGTCAAGCACACTGTGATTTTCTTTAAATAATTCAAGAGAATTACTTCTTGCCTCTACATCAACTGTGCCAAATGATAAAGATGGAACTGCTGTTTTCCTCAGAGATTATTCAGATTAAGACTGAAGTTTGGAACAAAAACCCTAAAAAAACACCCAAACTAAACTCCGTATGTACGGCAAGCCCTTTAGCATGCAATACAAAAATTCAAGTGCAGTGAGTTGGTAATGCAATCACAGTTAACTCCAGCAACCACCAAAGGGGCCTGGAAAGAGCTATGACTCTTAACAAGTCAAATTAATACTTCTGAATCCAGAATTAATCTAACTGGACAAAGAAACTCTCTGAAGTTTTGAATTTCAACTACTAACCTATTGAAACTAGGTAAACAAAGCTGAACTTTAGGAAGCAGAGATGTAGGAAGGTCTCGTAAAAGACAATTGTGGTTCATTCCCCATTTCATCCTTCATGCATACTTCACAGGGAAAACTCATTTACAAAACATCTGTGCCTAAGTGATTTTAAATGTGCTTTGTATTTGCATAGATGAAACTTCACATGCTGTTAAATTACCACTTCTGTTCATAATATGTCTCCCTTACCTACCTTTTGGAAGTACTGCTAAGAGATTAGCATCAATATCCTTTGTGCTGTTCACAAGTTCTTCTTTATCTTCCAATGAGAACTCCTTCTGAAAACTGAAAGCAACATCTGGTTTACAGAACTGTGGATGTCTCTGCTACAAATCAAATAAACCCAAGACGTAATCAATTTACTGCAAGATTGTCTAACACAGATACCAAAGAAAATATTTTCCCTAAGAATGAGCTAAGAAATAACCCAAAGAAACTCAGAAAGCCAAACCTAATATAATTTGAAACTTGTTTGGAACTGACTGTGACACATTTTTGCATTAAATTACTGACTGGAGACTGCCTTCAAAATTCTCTACTAAGCAATTACATTTAAAATAATCTATACTGAATGGTTCTTTATAAATATTAAAACATGTCATCAAATGCAGTACTGCATGTACACTCCACCTAGAAGCCTTCTGCATGACTACCCTGTTTTTGTTACTGCACTGTTCTCTGGATCTTACACAATTTATAATATGCTACTAGGAGTATCAGATCATTTAATTTTATACCGTGTCTTTTCAAAATAGGCAAACTGCCCATTTAGATGAAACAAAATATTTCTTTGAATATCTTCATTAAATATACAAATTTTAACTGTAAAATGTAGGTGTCATAATGGTCTAAAGTAAATTCCAACTGTCTACAGAGACTTTTATTGAGGAAGTGTTCCTCCTTGTAAGAAAGATTTTTTTTAATTCAATCAATAAAAATAGAGAACAAATTATTGTATTCTGTCATTTTGACTATCCCAGCTGGGCATAAAAAAACTTATAATGGCCTTAAACCCTTTAGTAAACTGTGTAGACAGGTGTAACAGATATAAATCCTCACAGTGATCCCAGGTTCTTCATTTTGTCACAGTAGTGGTGTGCCATATGATTTAAAGTCATTTTGATAAGAAAACCCGCAGTCTTTCTGTTGAAAAATCCTTCCTTAGGACAGATTTTAAATATCTGCTGTTTTTTCAAGGGTATGAATTCTGTATTCACTATTTCCAAATTTTCAATTCTCATTGCAAAGAGTTTTAACATATATTGGCTAATATTTTTCACAAGTATTTCCTTGTTTATCATTGATAAATGACATTCCTTCTTAAGATATTGAGGGGAGACTAAAGCCCTTGAAATGACAATGAAGAAATTGGGCTGTGTCACAACCAGGCACCATGCCACCTGCTGCAAATTGTCTCCAACAACTGCACTTAGAGAAATTATTCCAGGTACTGCCAAGAAAAGCAGTGTTAGCCACTACAGAAAATAACAAATAGAAGATGGAGAGCTGCAATAAGCTGTCCATTAGTGAGAGCTGTGTATCCTTCCAGGGAAAACACATGGTAATTGAACTAAACAAAAATCAAAACACAAAGAAAAATAGCACACAGCAGCCACAAGCAAATGGATCCATGTATCATCTGAGACCGGGCAGAGAAGCAGTTAACTGGATGTTCTTCTATGCCGGACCCCACACTGCCAACACTTGTAATTCTTACTAGTCTCACAATACAATTTTCTTACAGACACACTTCTGGAGAACCCTGGATGGAGAGATACCCAGTTCCCATTTGAAAGTACTCCTTTTAGCTGAGGATGAGTTTGAAAAATGCAAATAATATTGGACTAAGGCTATAAACCAACCCCAAATTTATTCTGCCAAATCAACTTAATTACTTAAGACAAAAGTGCTGAAGGATCCAGCTCATGACTTTTGAATATCTGGGATTTTTAGCAGTATCCCCACTTGCTTTCATTATGCCTGTGACAGTGCAGCACCTTAGGTTTCCCTAAACAAGGGGCTTTGTACAGAAAAGCATTCACTCAACAGCAAAATCTATGTTTAAATGAACTGTGTGTGAACACCCACCACTATGCCTAATTCCTATGTGAATATCCAAGGGTAAAATCAGGGAATCAGGACTGGCACTAGGCCTGATGGTTCTATAAACAACTGTATTATTGGATTGCCTGTAAACTAGTTACATTCACTCCTGCTCCTCCCTCCAGGGAGTTCTAGCGACTTTGAAGGCAGAGATTCTTTAAACCCTGTTTAAATATCTGTTACTGGGTTTCCATCCATTTGTTCTCATGCCAGTGTTGTCAGTTACCTTACTTATTTTTCTTAATAGAGCTTATCTACATGAACCCAGAGTTCTCAGGACAGGCTCTCAGTCTCATTGATTATCTGCTACAATGTTCTCTACTTATTTCAGTCTTCAGTAATCTTTTTTTGTATATGGTGACCTGAACTGGGTAGTCATGACTCCAGACTTGGGTCTTAGCAGTATCTTATGAAAATACGTTTTTTAATAAAGAAAGCATTATTAGATGACTAGCTAGCTGAATGCTGGGATCACACACATTTGCCTTTGTACATATACACTGTATTGGTTGCTCAATCCTGAATGACAAACTAATATGCAAAGGCTTTGCTTTCATCAGTTGCAAGTGACAGAAAAATTTATCAGCCCCCAATGCACAACTGGCCACTTAGTATTATTACATTACATCCTTTTTCTATTACTCCTCAAGGTCATCCAGTTTTTCCTGTACAGGAGCTTCCTGAACCTCCTTTATACTGAGGGTGGCTTGCAGCCTTTGCTCACTCACAGATTGCATTAAAATTCCTTAAATAACCGCAAACTTCCTAAGCTTAACCCTTGCTGGACTACACAGCATAACAGGTTATCTGCTTTGTGAAAGTCCTTTCAGTTTCCCTTATGGCATTATTTTCCACTTCCCTTTGGACAGACTATCAATGGTTACTGCTTATTTTTTAAAGATTAACAATTTTAATATACTATTTTATCCACAATTTATGAGTTCTATCTCTTCAGATACTTTTTTTTTGCTCTCTCTTGCTAAGCTGCAAATGGAATTGCTTGTGTTAAATGTTTGCACATGAGAAAACCCAAATGTTTTAATCCAATGCATAATTACATTGCTTTCCCATGCACAGAGGACTCAGACACAGCACTGCTCTGAAGATGACAGAGTCAAGCCAAACAATTGAGTATTTATAGACACATACATCAAATTAGTTCTAAAAATGAAAGTAGGCATATTTAGGACATGTCACAGTGTTCAATAAGAACATTCATTAGGAGTCTAAATTGAGTTGGAATGATGTTAAGGCAATTCCAAATAGAAAAAAAAAAAAAAAATTACAGGAGGCTACTTATCACGATTTATAAGTGTTTTAAAAAACAAACTCATAAGTAATTCCTTAACAAGACTTTCCTTTTTCCTCAAAGAGATCTTTCCAGACCTCTCCATGCTTTATCAGTTTCTCTCCTGGAGGAGCAGTCGCAGCATCAATTCAGTTGTTTAAGGAAAGCCAGATAGTCAGACTTGGGTTGCCAAATACATTGTACCTTCAAACTCACCCAAAAGCCTCTTCTAGAAATACCACAACCACACCTAGTCAGGCTGTAAATTTAGGTGCAGATTCTAAACAGCAGCACTATGAATTTTTGCACTTAATAGCTAGGCTATGCACATTTATTACTAAAATAATTAGGGTTTCTCTAAATTAAAAAAAATTAAACTGTAAGTTTGAAAGAATCCTTTCTTGAAGGCCCCAATAAATCTGGATACTGAAAGAGGAACTTATTGTCCTTTCCTTGCCTGAAATATAGCCTTTGATCATGGTTCATGAAATGTAATCAACAGCATGAGGTTCAACCACTTTGTTTCACACAGGATTTGTGTGTGGCTTGGCCTCAGGTTCCCAACAAACTCATTATACTCACCAATGTTCAGGAATTCAGATGATTCCCGTTAAAACACAGGCAACAATATTTCACAATCTCAACAGTTTTTTTCTTTTAGACCAATGTATAATGTAGGATTAGTAGGGTACTTGACAGTCTCAGTAGTTGTATTGTTCTGGCAACTTCCAAAGTAAGTATGAGCTGCATGCTGTACATCAGGGATTCCAGGCTGAAAACTTCATCTGCTGCTGCTGCAGCAGCATATGGTTTCTAAATAGCTGTCCCACTAACCTAGTTACATGCCCAAAACCAACCAGAAGTTTGATCCAAATGCCACTGGTAACACTGACCTGTCGCCCCAATTAAAGCTGTGGCATATACTGAGATTTTACAACTGAAGTACAAAACCCACTTGTACATCTGCCAGCTAGGTGCTCGCTGTTCAATTTTCTTCTCTTTACCTCCAGGAGAACTTTCTTCCCTGGACTCTCATGTAAAAGGCCCATTTTACAGTCATGCCCTTCTTTACTACTCTCATTGCTACTTTCCCCTACCTGCTCTCATAGCACAGTGTGTCTTGTCACCCACTCCCTCCATCTCTCTGCAGGACCTAAGAAACGACATGGCAGGGAACCAGGTGTGCTCTAGGTGTGTGCACTGACTGAAAAGAAGCTGGCAAACATGAGCCAGTGCACCTAAGGCTGGTGGATTCCTGTGCAGCAGAGCCAATGAATTCCTGGGGCAAGGTTTGGTTCCCAACACCTCTGTGCGCCATTGTGAATGAGTCCCGCAAGCACAAACGTGGACACCCAAAGCAGCTGGAGCAAGGATGGGAAGAGAGAGGGAATGTGACCTGCCTTCTTGCTCAACTGTTTAATTGTATCCCTTTACTCAGCCTTGTGGAACTAAGAGTGCAGACCATAAGGCAGCCACAGCCCTGCATGGGAGCAACACCACCAGCCCATTCATCCCTGCAGCCACCCCCTTCTTCTCCCTCCCCTAGACTGCTTCCTGCAAGGATGTATAATTAATTCACCCACTTCAGCCACCTGCTTTTACAGACACGTAAGTGTTCCAGGCTGGTTCACTCTGTCCACGCCATGCAAGGAAAAATGGGCATTGCAATGGCAGGAAGCTCAGTGCACAGCAGGACCTCCCTTCTGCAATGTCAACTATAAAATTTAATATTACTTTAGAGGCAGTTGGTTTTTCAATGGTTGATCAGAACATCTGCTCTAAGCAAAAGCTTGGTCCTGTGAGAGGACCAATAATTCCTTTTCCTGACAGCAGAATAAATGTAGAATCAAGCAATGATGGAAAGTTACTGCTACCAGCCATCTTCACTGGGCAAGAAAAACTCGACGTTACCTTAACGCTCTCTTCCTTAGGAGCAATCGTGAAGGCTTAAATCTGATTGAGTTTCCTTTGGCAAAATCTGTGAAATAGAAAAAAAAACACACCATTGTGAAGATGCTGTAACAAATGGGAAAATTTTGGTAAAGTAGGTTATAGTTTCCAAGCATAGCCTTTTTCCCCTGCAGAAGGCTGTGCAGAGGCCTTCTCTCTAAGCAGAGGAGCACCAGCTGGCATGTCCAAGATGGTGATAAATCAAAGCTTTGCAAAAATGAGTACAGAGAGTAGACATATCAAAAGCATCAACACTTTATGGAACTGCCATGTTCTTTCCCTAATATTTGTGGTGTAGCACTACAGCCTGGGGTGATCATTTAAACTCACTGTTTCCATTTTACAAAATGGGCAATGGACACGTTTATGAAGCACTCTGCAAATGAGAAATGCTGCAAGCAGCAAAAGCCCTTTTGGCTGCAGACTGGCAACACTATAAAAACTGCATATTCACTGCAGAAGCCAAAAGATGTCCAGCTGAGGATCTGTTGCAACAATATTACACCATCCATGACAGAAATATTTCTGAAGATTGTCTACTGTTTGGAAGCTTCCCTTTTTTATCTTCTGAATAGCCTTACAACATGCATTTCACAGAGGAACACATGTTTACACTGAGAGCAAAACTGCGGTTCAAAAAGCAAGTACTACAAAGCCTCTGGATTCCCCAAACTGACTGAACCATAACAAGCAATGGGCAATCTCCCCACCCTCTCCTAGATTAAACTTTTTCATTTCTGCAATCAAGTGCATCACCAGAGGGTCTAAATGGTGACCAGGGTCAAGGGGGACCAGTGCTCCAAGTACCCTCTCACCCTATTCACCGAGGATGCAACCTAGAGACCTCAGAGCTGCCAGCCAGGGAGCAGCTTCTGGTCTGGGACTGCACTGCAAAAACACATGGAGCTACTGACAACTTACTTCCAATGAAAAATTGCCTTCTGTCCCCATCTGTATTAAATCTACTCCTCAAGACCCTAAATTAATAAACAGTTGGTCACTGACACAGCAATCATTTTATTTTTCAAAGACAGACCCAGAATTTAGAACACAACCCAAACTTTAGAACTATTCAGTTGCAGCTACACTTCTATTACTCTACCTCAGAGCTGAGATTTAACTATTTCAAGGAAAACCTTACTGCAAAAAAAGAGATTTTTTTCTTATGCATAATATTTTAAGTCTGGGCAGAAGGTCTCTTATTTTTGCAAAAAGGGTTTAATGAATCTTATTATAGCTGACAATATGGGTCTTAATTTAGAGAATGTACATTTTGCTTATGCATTTCAAAACTTCTTATCCTCTTCCATTTCCTTCTGTCACCTCTAAAGGTATAAAGATTGAAAAAAAAAGCTTTTTAAAAAGTAACAGAAAAAAAGATTATTTAAAAAACTTGATAAAGAAGCTTAAAATGTGCAAAAAGGCATTTTTTAGGCATCTGCTACAAGTCAGTGCAGAGTTCAAACAGCTTTGCTAATAGCATTATTCAACTTTAATGGGCAACTTTTTCCTGTTTTTGTTAACATTCATTTTCTCTTTCCATTAAATGGAGAATAAAGCACAAAGATTACACAGAAACATCTTGTTAAACCAAAACAGAATATTGTAAGAAAAACAGTGTGAATGGTATATAAATCATTATATTTTACACTACAGCATTAAAAAGAATACTCTGAGCCATATGGATCCTCTAAAACGGCCAGATTTACATTACTTTGAGAGGACTATGCACTAACTTCCAAAGCCCAGCTCAGTATCAGCTTAACTAATCAGAACCAGGCATATCTTAAATTTATAGCTGTTCTAACAGGATGCAACCCATCCCAGAATTTTTGGCACTGGAACAGCTGTCCACCATGAAAACCACAAGTAGACCACAGAGAAATTCTGCCTAACCCAGCCAAAACTGGGGAGGGAATATGAGAACGGAAGAAAGGAGCCTGCCTTGCTTCCCTGGAAGCAGGGAGGGAGAAGGGCTAGGAGAGGCACAGCCGGTTTGGCTCTTGTACCCCTTGAACACGTTCAGTAACATTCATACACAGCACATCCATAATGCCTCAAAATCATCTTAAAACTTTCCTGTATTTCACAGGAGTCAGTCCTGTTCTTCCCCCACATCCCAAACACAGAAAAACTTAGCAGACAATCAAATTCCATTACAGAGTTTTGATATTTTATGTATTTCCTCCTGTTCAAATTAAACACCATGTGGGGGGGATTAAAGTCAAATAAAACTTACTTACCACAATATGGAAGTCTTAAATACAAACACAGGAGGAAAAGTAAAACAACTCTGCATCAAAAGACAGTAAATATGTCCACAAAAGAAACACCAATTTAGCAGAGTCTTATTCAATGGTTAATTTAAAAATAAAAAAATTCCTTCACAGTACTCGACAGACAGAAGGGAAATATTTACACCATCATTTTGTTCTGGTTTTTACTGAAGAATTCTAAACATGCTCATAATCATATTATAGCAACTTAAAATATTTTTATTCAAAATTAAGAGTAACTTTACTTTAGTGTAAATCAGACTTGCTCACAAGTTTAACCATTTGTTCAGTCTAGCTCTGCTCTCTCTTAGGTACAAACTACCCGATAAAACCACTATCCATAATTTAATATGTAGGAATTTTAAAATGCAGAATCTAAAAAGAAGAAGTAGATGCAACCTTCCAGCGTTACTTTGTATATTTAAAGGCCCTAATTCGGTGGCATGCTAAGCTAATTAAAAGATCCATCTAATCGGATCTTTCAAAAGTGTCCTTTAGGAACTAACAAAATAGCCTAGGTGACTAACTGCATACTGATTGCTAAAGTACCTAATGCAGCTGCAGGAGAGCCAGTCAAACAATATTTACACATGCAGACATACATACGAGAGATTAAACACACACAAACTGCATTTTCTTTTATCTACTTGGAACTCTTACCTTGCTCCTCAGGGTATTTAACATTTCCCAAATAGCTGGAGATCCAAGGATTTCTGAACATGGTTGCACAAACAAAGGATTCGGCAAAGAGAAACTACAATAGCAGCTAATTCTCAACCAGCCACAGCCCTTAGGCCTGTCTTAGCAATATCGTGTAGAGATTTTTCATAGCACAGGACTGGAGCTGTCAGGCTCTCGCGTCCCAGGGAGTACAGTAAATGCATAGCAATAGGCTGCAAGCCGGAGCAGCTCAAGCCAGTAATCAGATTACGAACAGAAATTAGGCACATGAATGCTAAAACAGATTGGGCATTGGTGATTGGGAGATTTATAATATTACCACTTCAAAGATGCAGCCAAATCACACATTATATTCCTGCAAAACAAATGCAGAACCGCTAAATCCTCATATTAAGAATTTAACCAAACCAAAAAACCCCAACAACAACAGAAAAAATGCTGAGAAGAGGAATAACTCCTTCATATCTCTAATCAGGATAAACTGCAGTGCTTATTTAAGAAAAACAGCACCCAGGCTGCCAAAAAATGGACTCTGATAATCATAGCATTATGCTTAAATTTTTGCCTAACTATTAGTTGGAACATTTAAAACAGACAAGATTTATGGAGAACATATGAGCAAAATTACTGGTGGGGGTAGGGATTTAAGAACAGACACCACAGCTCCAAATATTTTAATTTGAGACAGAAGGTGAAAAATTGCACCGAAGTACTGTCTAGCTACCCCCCTTTTATTTTTTCCCTTTAATTTTTATTAAACAGATTTGATGGATTTTGGATTGAAGAGCTGGAACCCTTTTAGTTAGTTTTGAAGGTCTGGAAATATTTGTTTGCAATGGTGCAATAACCCTGGCTCAGTTGCCCACACTGAACTACCGGATGGTCTAATACAGACACAAAGAAGCATTACATGTGTGACTGAAACAGGTCCATGCACTTAACCCCATTCAAACAAATAGGGAAGTCTATCAGCTTCCATCCAACAGACTTCTTCCCTTCCAAAAGATTTCAGCTACTATCAGTTTTACAGGCTGAGAGAGCTGAGGTGGTTCAGTCTGGAAAAAGTTCCAGAGAGACTTTATAGTGCCTTCCAGTATCTAAAGGTGGCTACAAGAGAGCAGGAAAGGGACTTTACAAGGACCTCTAGATAGGACAAGGGATAATGACTTTATGCTGAAGAGGGGTAGGTTTAGATATTAGGAGGAAATCCTTTACTGTGAGGGCGGTGAGGCCCTGGAACAGGTTGTCCACAGAAGTTGTGAATTGACCCATCCTTGGAAGTGTTGAAGGCCAGTCTGGATGGGGACTTGAGCAACCTGGTCTGGTGAAAATGTCCCTGGCAGGGGGGCTGGAATGAGATAGTCTTTAAGGTCCCCTCCATTCCAAACCATTCTGTGATTCTATGATTAGAAAACTCCACAGGACTGGGGTTGTCAGGACCATGAAAAGGTAGACTAGAAGCACAAGGCTGAAGGTCTTGACTATTCTAACCTGTTTTTGTGATACCTGGTGCAACAGAACCCTGATGTATGCTGGGAACCTCAATGTACAGACAAGATAAAAGCAATGATGTTGTGAAAGAGACTGCAAAACCACAAGTGAGAAACATACTCTACCGAAAACCTGTTAATGGCTGTTGGCTCATCATGAAGTTGTATTTAGCCTGTCTAGGTCATCAAAACAGTGTTCTTCATGCTTACAAGCTATTGGATAGAAGAACATGCATTCCATCCTGTCTAACACACCTGATAATTGTTTTTAATCTATTTATTTTTAAAAAACAGAAATCACGTTGGAGTCAACCTAATCAAAGCGCCTTTCCTTAGCTGATCTTTCAACAGTCCAGAGCTCCCTGGAACAAGAGTCACCCAACACAAGGAACATGGCCTTGAAGCCTCTGACTCATCAAGTAACATTCTCTGTTCAGATATATTTGATGGTACATACCACATTCCTTTTCTTTGCCTGAAAACCTGCTACCTCTCGTGTTTAATTCTAACCCTTCCCAGCACCACCAAGAGAACACAAACCAACACTGCTGTGCACTGGTGACCAGCTGTGAAGGCCTCCATGTACTTGAGCCTCATCTAAAAAAAAAAAAAAAAAATGCAATCTGTTGACACAAGTCCAAATCAGCAATTAATCTGAAAATCTGTTGCTTTATGGCCTAGGCATAAGTGCAGGTGTGCTTAAAACACAAAAATAAAATGGGGCAGAACTAAGAAGGTGCTGGCAACAGTTAATGGGGAAATTCTGGACCAGGATATGTGTTGGTATAGCAACAAGAGACACCCTGTTCCAAAAAATCCCTTGTTTCTCAACCCTGCTTGTCTGAACACTGTTTACCTGACCTTGTGAATAGAGGTGTTATTACTCGGAGTATTTTTAAGTACCTGTAGCTCATCTGGTACTCAGAGGGAAGTTTCTGATAAAACACAGGTAAATACCACTCATTTGATAAATTTTGTGTCTGCAATCTTTTGCAAGGTTGAAGGAGAAGTCAGACTTGACAGCTGAGCCGATGTAATAGCTCAAGGCTGCCAAGAAAGACAGTCCCAGCCATCGTTCCTCCTGCTGCAGGACCACTGCTAGGTCCGGCTCCCCTAGTAACCCAGCCTGATGACTAAACTGGTAGGAAATACGCCCTTTTATTTTTGCTGCGTGTGCTTTTCAGGAGGTGCCAGAACAAAGAAAAAGGCACAGGATCTTATGATCAGGAAAGGGATCAACCCTTCTGGCTAAAAAAGGAGGTGAGCTCAGCTCAAATGTCACCCTCCTGTCTGGCCATGTCCCCCAGAACAGAGAGGGGTGGTATGGTTGTTTTTGTGGAGAAAGGGGTCAAGCTCCCCCATTTCTCTGCTATACATCATCCTCAACATTTTGTCCTCAGCATCCTCCTGGTGAATGAGGGGCACAGTGAGCTGCAGAAAGACAGGAAAACTCTGGAGTGCCTTTCACAATTGTGTAATTTTTTAATGGGTTCTTGCTTGTACTGTTCAGATTCTGTCTACAGCACACAGTAAGAAGCCAGTCTCTACAACTGGTCTGGCTATCACCTGGGAAGAAATATCTGTGATAGGCTTTGGTGCAAATAAGACTCCTTTTCCTTCTATATGCAACTGGCAGGTCAAGAATCTAGGGGCTACCTCATGGGACCAAAGAGAGTTATTACAGGGAAAAGTAAAATATTCAATTAAAAAATATATCAAGCTCTTCACAAAAATACCTGGAGTTTGGCTTCAAGATCTCTTCATGTTTGGTTGGAAGGTGATCACCAGCCATAGCTCTGTGCACAGTACCTATGATTTAACAATAATGTCACCGCTGCTGATACTGAAACTGCGCTGCTGCACAGAATCTGCAAACCCAGAGTTCATCCAGTATCAATTCAAGATGAGGGGTATGTGCCAACACCGCTTCCAATATTAAAACTGAGATGTTGGAGCCTTGGGGTATTACAGCAATGCTATGCACTTCACACAGATCATTGGGAATACTGAACTGTAGGTAACTGACCACTTCCATCCCTCCTTTCCATCAAAAAGGGATCACCTACCACAAGGGAAGTCTCTGCACTGGCCCTTAATCCACTTTGGAAGTGGAGAAAAACAGTAAGGCTGCAAAAACAGTAAGCCAGCAGAGTCAACCAAGGATATCAAGAAAAGAAGTCTTGGATTTAGCATTTTGCTGCTTGTCTGAAAAGAGCAGCTTTAAGAGCACATCTTTCCCAGAAAAAAAGAAATTAATCTCCAAATACTTGATGAAGACAAGGAGGATGAGCAGTTTGTCCTTTAAAAATGATCCAGTCTCCAGGACCTACAAGTGTGCTCAGCCAAACTATGTTATCAAGGCTGTGTTACAAATCGGTAGTAACGTTCTTGTCCCCCTCTGCATCATTAATTCTTGAGCATTAGCAGCTTCCAACACAAGCAAACAAAGAGAGAACAACAGTTCAGCTGTCGGAAAGGGGGGGACCCCAGTGGGAAGCTAAGTTTGCAGTCATCTGGGCTTAGAGCTCGAGGTTAAGCATGTATACATTTCAAATCTGAGACCACTCATGAAAGACCAGCTGGCAGTTAAATGTTGTTCTGAAGCTTCCCACAGGAAGAGAAGGAAAATATCTTCCTTTCGTCTGGCAAAACTAATAGCTCTAATCAAAGCTGGAGTTTAAACAACTTGCAAAAACACTTCCCAACTTACAGGCCTGCCAGCCCCAAAGCACTGAGGAGTTATAAACCAAGTCCCACCAAGATCAGGCCTTTTTTCCTCTTGAATTTTGATCCCTTACGAATTTATATTTAGAAATGTTTAGAAGTGATAAAGAGAGGTAGATACTTTGTTGTGACTTGCAGTTATCATAAAAGCAAAAATCAAAGAAGCCTATGACAGCTGTTTGAAGAAAACCTAAAAATAAAATAAATTTTTAAAGAAATCAACAATGCAGAGGAAAGAAAACCCACAATGACTGAATAAAACCTTCTGCAAATATGCTAGTTAGGTAAACAGGAATCTGAGCAGCACAGAAAACTGAGATGATCTGTATAATTGTAATGATGAAATCCTATTTTCATCCACTCTTCATGGGTAGAGATCTAAAGGAGCTCATGAGTTTTATTCAACTGCTCTTTTGGCCAAGGTGAGGACCCTTGGAATAGCTAGTCAAAATGAGCTATGCCAAGAACAGAGATGCTGTGGATGATTGCAGGAATGAAGGTCAGAAGACAGGTCTAAAGCAGATGACTCTTTTCCATCAGTCCATCTGACCTCTCCTCGCAGGCTGCAGGCTCCTTGCCTACCCTAAACCACCCTGTCAGTTATTGGTGTGCAGCCATATCTTTCCAAAGGAAAGTGGCAAGGCACCCCCTTTTCTTATTTCCCCTTCCTCCCAGTCTCCAGCAATCTCTGCCAAGTTGTTCAAGAAGTCAGCCCAAAGCTGAAGGACAAGTCAAAAATCTCCCAGAAGATTACTTCAGTAGTACAATCACTTAAAACCTCAAGTCACGTCCCAGCAGCACACCTTGCAATCACAGTACATATTCTGGGTTGGCAATGCCAGTCAGGTTTGTCTTCTCCATTCAAACCCCTTGTACGTGGGGAAGTGGTATTTTCTCATTCCTTAAATTGAGGCCATTCGTACAAACGTTAAAAACAGGATAAAGTTTCCTGACATGGTGTCATCACTCCAGCAGAAAGCAAATATAATCCTTTCCAAATAATCACCCTGGCAAAATGATTTATGTTTGGCCAGTGATTGTGTTTTGGACAAGTCTTCAGTTTAACTTCAGCACCACATTGCTTGTGTAATGTACTTCAAAACAGGTCATATGCAAAGAGATGAAAAAAGCTGATTAGTAAGATTTATAAAGGGGACTGAGGTTTGTAAGAATATGGATGTGTTGAAAGACTATGGATGCTCTTTTTGTATTGGCCATTTAGTAATGCCCTCTGGGAAGGGGGAGAACAACAGGTATTTTTGTACCCGCACTATAGAAATCCCCTTCCAATCTCCAGATTACTATTTCAGATTTCACCCCACTCATTAATTTCAGAAATTATTCACTCCTAAAAAGAGATTTTGGTACCTTTCAGTTTTGGAACACATTTCAGAATAAGGAACATGAATCTAATGTCCCCTGACATCCCTACCTCTCATATCACTGCTCACAGAACTGCATGACAAAATTGTAGCATAATTAAAAGATATTGAAGGTTTTCCTCTTTAGGAGTAGGATCAGACTATGGGAGCTCCTTCAGGGAAGCTCAAAGGCTACATACCCTTTTCTCATGTGGTAATCAGATATATCAGTGGGGCACATTATCTAAATTCAGTCACACCTATTTGTCTCTGGACTCAAAGCAGTAACAGAAGATGTCAACTGTGAACACGGCCATTTCTGCACTGAGCAAATGGTTGGAAAGAAGGATAAGGCAGGAACTCATCTCCCAGCAATACACACAATCTCAATAATTAAACAGCTCAAGGACTTTGAGGAGACATGGCATTTTACCCAGCAAAGCAGCAGTGGAGAGTGTTTCATACCACAACTCTCTGTGGAGCAGCTGCAGCTCAGACTGTGAAAGCACGGGGCTAGTCACAGTTCTGTGGACAACCTTCACTGGAGTTGAGAAGCCTCAGCTTCTTCTTTGCTATTGCAATGAACCAGAGCTTTGCTGCTGAGACAGCCCCAGGCTTTAACTGCTGCTGGGACACTGTTAAACTTGTGGTCCTCAAAAACAAGCAGCCAAGGTTTCTAGGATGGGTTTCTCCATCTTCTGACACTTCTAGTGTCTGCAACCAGTATGAGGCTGTCTCCTTGCCCAGAGCAGCAAGTGGGCCCATGCAGTTATGTGCCACAAAAAGCCCTGCCACACTACTGAGTTTTCTCCTTGAACACCTCTGCACGCCAGTAAAAGCCCAATAAGGGAGGAGAGAGAGGCACACATACCCCAAGGAAGAATTTATAACAAAGTTCTTTGGCTCTTAGATAGTCATCTAAGGAAAACACCAATTTTGTTTACCACTGCGATGTGACATTTCACAGGCCACATCCTATGCCTGCATACTTACCCTGAAATATATATTTTCAAGCCTCAGGCAGACAGCAACCTTGCAGACAAGAAATCCATGACCCCAGCTCCCATCCTGTTTATGGCATGTTGCAATGCTTTCGCAGAAAATTAAATATTTATTAAAAGAAAAAAAATGAAAAATGCATGTTTTATTCAAGAAATGATGGTCAAGGTAGGACAGCTCGACTATAAGCACTGTCACTGCACTATAAAAAAGGCACATAGGCTTAATTTGCAACCAGCATGTCTAAGTAAAAATTAATGAGGAAAGAAAATCTAACCCAGTGATGCTGCAGTTCTGGAGTCTGTTCTCTAGAGAGCAGGTTTAAATTCATGGCAGCTATGGTGTTTTTCTCTTTATTGCTCTCATTCACTCCTAAGGCCCCTGCAAAAATCACCAACATTCTTGCTGCTCAGAGGGGTACCAGGAAGTTAATCACAAGTCAGATCTGAAGAGCCTTCCCAGAGCTGCCTGGGAATGTTTGCACTGCATCTGCTTGTCTAAATCTATGGAGATTACACTAAAGGAAAAACATAAATACTTTTTTAAAGGCTTCTTCCATGTGAAAGTCAGATTTTATGAGGTGGGTATGTAACAACCTAGCTAAATCCTGGTCTGTACACAGACAAGTGGGTGGCAATAATCCCATTCTTCTGGGAGCGAGATAATTGTTTTAGCCAGTAAAAAGCAGTTTTCCAATAAAGGGCATAAAACTGCATAATAAGAGAGGAGAAACAAGTCCCAAAGTCATAAATATATATATATATATATATAAAAATTAGTTCCTCTTAGTCCAGGTATTCCTCTGAAAGCAGGCAGTGCAAGGAATGAAGACACTTCCCAGCAAAGGCCCCCACAAAGTGTTTCAGTATATGGGACTGACAGTGCGAACTGGCGTCCTAAGGTTATAACCAAGCACAGAAAAAACACGCCAGGAAGAGAACTACAGCTACCAACATTTACACAAAAGGATTTCACTTTTTAAAGCCACCTCTAGCATAATTCTTGATGTTTGCAGGCGGAGCGCAGTGTCTGTGACAGCTGGGCTCAGGCAGCAGCAGCCTGCTGTCAGCGCCGCAGAACTGGGTCGTATCTCCCGGGGTCTGCACTGGATCCGTTCTGGGCTGCGCGTCTCAGGCTGCATGTCCCGTCCCCAGACACGGCTCCACGGCTTGCCTAATAAGGCCACGTGCGAGTTGACTGGCTGGCTTATAGGTCACCCAGTGTTTACCTTGGAGCCTCCCGGCCAGCCCTCCTCTGCTCCAGGGCACCGCTGCACCAGCCCGGCGCTTGCAGAGCCCACGGCACCCCTGGGACACCGGCGCTGCTCGGCGGGCAAAGCCCGGCCACCACTCACGGCTGAGGGGGACACGCTTTGGTTTCACCACAGGCGGCATGAAACTGCAGGGAGTGCAGGTAGAGTTTCCACCACAGCGCACTGTAGGACCACTAGACTGAAAAAATAATCAGGTTTTCTCACTGCATGAATTGCTCGAAAGTAGGGCAGCAGCGTAGGTACGAACAGCCACCTTCAGAGCTCCAAGGCAGCAGACAGGTACTTGTCAAACACCAGAACCAAGGGAACTAGATGAAAGCAAGGCAGAGATACTCATTTGAGCACTACTGTTTAATTATTTATTACTCTTGATCAGTTATGGTGAAATTCACTGCAATTCAGACAGATGGCTTCAAAAGTAATGATTTACCTTCCACAAAAATAGCTGCCTGGCCAAATACAGAAAACCCTTCTTCTGCTGCTTCCCTTGTGATTAAGTTTATTTTCTCCTTTACCCCCTTGCTAAGGCAACTTCAAGATGCTAGATTTGGATACTCTCCTAGCCTCTTTCCCAGCAGAGTCTGAGGAAAGCCACGAGACCACTCTGTGGTCAGACTGGCAGGCAGAGGAGCAGCACAGGTCACCCTTTACCACGGCACTGCCACCATACCCCTGCGAGGGGCCATGCACAGTCACTCTTCCCTTCAGGTCAGTACAGACAGTGCATTTCCATCCTACATCAAAACCACCTTGTAAGGTTTAAATACCTACCTAACTAATACTATCAGATATAATGATGTATTTATCGTCATCAGCTAGAAAACTGTCTTGAGCACAGGGAGTAAAACAAAACTATGATTATCACCCCACTGAAGTAACCAAACTACCACAGTTATGTCCTGTTCCTGTCATGAACCTGGGGTTCACAATATTATAACTAAAAGAGATAAAATATATGGCCCATGCACTCTTAAAACAGTACACGTTAAAAAACCAGCTGATAGTTTCTTAGCTTAGCCATTATGATTTGGGGCTGACGCTGTGCTCAGGTGCACACACAGATCTTGGCCCAGAATTACTGATTTTCTGTTCAAAGTCTATTCTCACCCAAAATATGCTTCACTTATACAAAGAAATGGGGCACCCACATTCAAAAAAGGGCCAGTCAGACATGATTACACAAAGGTATGTCCTAAAATAAGCCAACTCACTTTGTATCCAATTTGCTTAGATCAGCAGCACAATATGCTCTTATGGATATCAATAATGAATGCTGAAGGAAACTAAACAGCACACAAGAAATGAGAAGAACTGCTGTGTGAGCATTAGACCTGTCAAGAGTTTTAGGATGAAGTCAAGATAGCCCTGAACTATGAAAATCAGTCACATTACACAGACTTTCAGGCTGGGATGAGAGAAAAACTATCAGACTTGCATTCGTTTCAAGTCTCTCTGAATACACACAGGCAAATCCAAAGTACCAAGGGAACACTACTTCTCCTCTTGATTTAAAAGGAGAATCTCAAACTTAGGCACATCCAGAAGGGAACACTCTGACACCCTCACAGGTGACTGCTTATTTGACACCAGTTAATTTGGGATCATTTGTGTAACTGTACATGAGCAAAGGCTTTCAAACGCTTTTATGCTTTCACAGTTTTAATTTTAAATGAGAGATAATGTTACACCTGACTTTTCTCCATTTTAACACTCCCATTTTTCATCTTTGCTCACAGACATTACGAATTCCAAGACAGGCTTCATGGAAGAATTTTGGAAATACAGCAGTATCTCTTCCCCTGTGCTAAAGATGGGGAAAAAGGTAGAATTAACATTTTTTAAAATCTGTGTTCTGAATATTTTAAACGCAAAAGGATACCTAAGTGGTAGGGAAGTCACCCTCATGAAGAAAGCTGTCTTTTTCACTACTCAGGACAAAACACAGTTACTGTACTCAGTTAAACCTGACTGGTGCAGAGCTAGAGAGTAAAGTTCTCACTGAATTTTTCAAGAGCAGGCCAGAAAAGCCATTTCAGCAAAATCTGTATATGCATATCAAAGGAGATGCTGAAAGAACAGAATAATGGCTCACATAAGACCTCTGCTTAAATCAAGGCTGAAGAATATTTTCCACACTCAGTCCCCCAAAAAGGCCACCTCCTCCAGTAACCTTACAGGAATCAGCTGCCACCCCAGCTCTCAGTCACACGAGAGGAAACACATCCACCATGTAATCACCAGTTATGTGCTGCAGGCACACATTCACTGAGAAGACAGATGGGGTTTCAGTGAGGTAACGGGGAGGTGTTCTTCCCCTGGTCTACAGATGGTCAGTTCGAGCTCAAAAGTAAAACATCATGACTTGGTTGAAATTAAATGAGCAGAGAAAACAGCCTACAAATGAAAGAACAAGGGCAGTTGCCTGGGGAGCCAGGAGGTTTGTTATAGTCCAGGTTCCCAGAGCCATCCTCAAGAGCATAGAGGGAACAGCCCCCAGGGCTGGTGCAGTATTGATGCCCATGTGATGGCTGGAGAGGAGCGCTCAGTCACACTCCAGCTTTTACTGACACACAGAGGAGCTCAGCTGCATTTGCCCCAAAGCTCCTCTTCCCCAGACTAGAACCACCATTCCCAGCTCTATTCCTTTTAGTCTCCCAGCTCTCATTCTCATCAATCCCTCACTTCTGATTTTATTTCTGCTGCCTTCTGTATACTTCCACATTCCTCCTGTACCCCACACTATATAGTAGTGGGATTACACATCCCACTACTATAAATGTAATGGGATGTGTAATCCCACTACATTTCTACTCTTCAGTTTTCCAAATGTAGTTCCATTTCTGCTCCTACTGCAGATCCTCCCATTAGAGATTCAGTCTCCTCACTGGCTCCCTTAACCCACTTCATTTCATCTCCTCCACAAATGTGGCAATCTTTTTGAGAAGGATTTTGTTTTCCTTCTGCAGGAGATTTCAATAGCAGTCTGTCCAATCTAGTACACTTTATCAGGAGAGAACTGATCATGGGAAACAAGGAAAGTGTATTAGTGAGAGTGGAATCAACTGCAGTGCACAAAGCTTAACTTAAGCAGTACACTAAGGAGCAGGCCAACAACCAGAAGCTCAAAGTGTAAGCATACTGATACTCTTGGACATTTTTTTTTTCTTGCAGGTAAATTCTCTTCATCAGTCAACTTGTTTTTCCCATGAATAGCATCAAAGGAATGCTGCACTGTTTGAAAAGAGGCACTAAGCATGTGTAATGGAAAGAGACATCCCTTAAAAAAGAGAAAAGACAGCTTGAACAAATTAAGAGCTGGAAAGAACGGACTCCCTCTATGTCTTAATGGCCATTGGTTATTACAGTAATACACCAACAACCAGTTACAGAAAGAGTGCTGGACTAGATCCTTTCAAGGCAAAGAAAAATTACCTTGCCTTGCAAAGTATTTGTCTAAAAGTGAGGCAAAACCCCTGCTGAGGAACAGTGTATAATCACCAAAATCACAGACATGCACAGTGTCTCCTAGCACAGTGGGACACAGCCCTGTGCCAGGTGATGCTACAGGATGCTCAGTCCCTAGTGCCCTATCATGTGTGGAAACAGCCTGATGCTCAGCTGCCACAGCAGCATAGACCTCAGGAGGGGCTGCAAACCCCAGCAGGGAAATGGGGTGTGTTCTGCAGTAAGACTTCTCTCTGCCACCACACCGCACTTTCTCCAAACCCAGGACCTTGCAACTCTCAGGAGAAATGAGACATTGCAAGCCTTGGAGAATTTTGGGGTACAGGGACCATTTGACCTCACATGCACCATAAAGGCTGGGCCCACAGTTTGTAATTCAAGCAGTGAAAGGCAGCTGTTCATGAGCTTCAGTACCTTGACGGAGCATGTACTGGACGGACACACGTGAAATTCAGGCACCGAGTTTATTGTCAGCACAGTGTCCTGTCCACAGAGTCTACAGAAAGGGATCCTTATGGCATGAAGACAGTCCTTTTTCCTACACCAGAGAGCCTCTGGGAGCCATTTGGGAACTTCATTTCGGCCCACCAGCACTACTGGCATATTTACTATTAAGTTCTATATCTACATTCCACACAAAGGATGTTGAAGTCCAAGCAAGATGCTTGTTTTCCTCACTGCCTTTCTATAGCTGGCCAGACTTTTAAGTGCTAATGGAAAGACTGAATAAAATACAGCAATAGAAGAGTTAAGCAATCCAGGTCTAAATGATTTAACAGTTTATAGTGCAGTTGAGCATACACATAGATTGCTTTGACTTAAAAAAATCAAGTTCATAAGTAGTCAAGTAAACAAAAGTATAAGGCTCAGTGAAGGCTACATTTTAGGACATCTAGACTGTCTTGTAAATATACTGTTTGCCAGTGGCTATAAGTCAAACTGCAGCAGTATTTCAGACTGCCATGGAAAGTATGCCTGCATTAAAACCCAGCACAAGAACTTTAAATTCCTGACAGCATGTGGCCATGCATGAGATCACTGTGAAAAGCTGCAACATTTTCTTGAGCTCTTTTATTTTTGTTTCCTGAGAAGTTTGAGACCATAATCAGCAGCTTATATCCAAAGTCTAGATGTAAAGTCAGTACAGCCTGGACTAAGTCCAGGAGTTGCATTAGTTCACAATATGCAGGAAAAGAACAAAATCCTAACCAAGGAGATCCGGAGCACTAGAATGCTATTTACTAAAGGCTGAACAAAACTAGAGGACTGCTCTAGTGAGGACACTATATAGGGATTTCATTTGGATAGCATAATTTCATTTTTATAGTAAAATTCTCATTTTCTGCCCTCAAGGGTATGTGTGCGTATGTGTGAAAGTATCCTATTAAACAATTTGGCATATGTAAGTTCTCAACTGGTTACTTTTCTGAGAGCTTTTTTTGGCTAACTATTATCATTATTTCTTGCAAGTCATTATGAGGAACAGTGTAAGAGCATCCAGCTTCTAGTATTTCAAGGGTCTGTGGGTGTGTAAAACACACGTGAATAGAAACTAGGCTTTACAGGAAGAAATATTTCATGGATTGGGATGGGTTTTTAAGATTTTTTTTTTTAAATCTATTGACTATTAGAAAAAATTATGTGAGAATAGACACACAACTCACCTATGCTGTCTTTTTGTCTTGCAATCAGGATGCAAAGAACAGCAGAACTCAGGCAACTTGGTAAGTAATCTCAAAAAATTACTTCTGAAAACAGAAAGGCAGGGAGGAGGAGAAGGAGTAAGCTGAGGGATGCCAAGGTGAATCAGCTCTAGGAATGCCAGAAATCTACATTTAGTGTGGACTGCTCTCATGCTTTGTCTCAAAAGTCCTTTCTCTGTGGAAGTCAAACTGTTAGTTATGTTTCTTTTTCCAATCAGTGAAGCAAACTACTGAGGGTGTTCCAGGATTACTATTTTGAGGAAAATACCTTAATGGGAACATCCAATAGCAAACATTGTTAAATATTGTAACAAATTTGTCCCTCACTACACAAAAATAAAATTAACGTTGTATTTCTATTTTCTTATCTACAGGGCTTAACTGCTTCTGTTCATTGGCTCTTTTTTCCTCTGTAATATCCTCTATTCTGAGAAAAATAAACAAGTGTGGGCTCTGTACAGAATTTTTCAGTTTTTAAATTTGAAGACTGAAGCAGGCCTTTTGCTTCCTTTTGGTTCCCCTCATGAAGAGATAGAGGTTGGAAAACAAAATCTCAGAAAAGATTTGGGGTCCAATTGTGTCGGAAGAATACACAGTTAACCTATTTTCATCTACTGAAATTGCATTGATTAACTTCTTTCCCCTTCCCATTTTTAATCTTGTCAAATGTTATGTCAGCTAATTCTTTCTCTTTTCAACACAAGTATTATTAATTAATCAGGATGAAGTCACATAAATACTCATATTTCAACTTTATAGAGCATGCTGGCTACCTCTACCATAAATAAAAGCTATTTATACCATGTGCAGGCAATATACAAAGCCCCAATCTGTTAGAACTGAGCCATCACACTCCATTAAGCTCCAGTTAGATTACAGCTTTTCTGTAACTTGTTCCACACCACATATCAGTCTAATATTGCTATTCCTTTCTGGTCAAGTATTAAAACTGTATTTTAGTTTTAGCTTCTAATATTACCTTCCCTATGAACTTGCTCCAGAGAGGCCACACTCAATACCGCCGACCCCTCGAGACCAGTCTGAGGGTGATGTGGTGTCCAGTGTAGGTGTTCAGGGTATTTCCTGAGACTCATAAGACAGGTCACTAAAGCACTGGTAATACTGCTAAAGTGGTAGTGGTGGAGGGCATTCACAGCTAATTACAGGTAACCTCTGGACAAATCTGAGAGCAAACCACAAAAACCTTAGCTCCAATGTTAGCCACATGACCAAAGAGTTCTGTGACTCAAGTACCCCATGGGAGGGATATTTTAACATACTTTTATCTTTAGAAGTTTCCATAAAACTACCTTCAAGTAAGCCAAAGCACAGCTATTCCATATCCTACAACATCAAGGATAATGGAAGATGCTGCAGTCTCTCCCTCAATATATCCCACTTGCTGCATAACTGCTCCAAATACCTGACAACATTTTTTCAAATTGTTGGTTCAGCAGGTCGGAGGAAGCTGTCTTCTGGCAGAGAAAGACAAATGCTGGTACAGCTATACCCTTTCCTGGCAAGTAATTTATCTGAATTAGATGAAGATTTTCTGACCTCCTCCACCTACCCAGGGCTTGGGTTAAGTTCCAGGGTTACCTATCCAGCCCCTGCCGTACAAACAGGACACAGCTGAATAAACATCTCTGCCCTCCTAACATACAGCAGTGGGACTCAGAAAAATGAACAGGCTGATTCCTGGGACTCCTGACACCACAACAGCAGCATCAATCGTTTTGACCATCATAACTGATACTGAAAATCAGTCTTGCATGATAAAGGCAGATACTATAACTTTAAAATACACACAGAGGTTAATTTAGAGGGCATTTGTACAGACAGCCCATCAAACATAACTAAGAAGTCAGATAAGCAAGCAAGAAGATTGTGAATTCTACTTCAACATATTTAATCTGACATTGCTTTAACTATAATATTTATCAGTTTAGGATACAGCACTACAGAAAAATATTGAAAGGCTTTTTCTAAAGAGTACCAAGTAGTTCTCCTCTGCTCTCCACAGTGTACAGTCCAATACATATTGACAGTGAGTGCATCATCAGATCTGTATTGAAACCACATTGATAACACAAACAAATTCAAATCTTAGAAACAGCACACTGCCAACTCTGATAGCAGCACAAGTAAAGCATCTGTTATTCTACAAATCTTTGAAATCTATTTTTCTTAAACGTTTTGATCTGAATTTGACTTTTGCTTGAGTAAAATAACAGATTTTTTTAAAAGCCCACTAGCATTCAGGGCTTTTTTTAGAATAGATTTGATCATATTTTAGAAGTAAATGTGCTTAAAAAACCCCAATAAACAATAGAGTTTTAGTTGTTTGGGTTTTTTCTTTCAGCCATTATCTTTACAAATACGAACTTGGTCTTAAGTAACTTCTTAAGTCAGCAGAGTAGGCCAAGGATGGCAACCAACAGACAAAGAATGCCTGAAACTAAATTTGTCTGATAAAGTTCCTTTAGATATAACCAACTATTTGTCTACAAATGACTGATGTGACAATCATGATTCTCAAAAATCCTCCAAAACCAAAACCTTACAAAGAGAGGACAAAGAACTAAAATTTCCTATCCCCAAGATACTAAGAACAGTCATGAGCTCATCAAGTACTAGTTTTATAGCCTTCCCCTGTTTAACAGGCTGTGAAGTCCTTATCTCTTTCTACAGTAAAACAATCATCTTCTCACCCTCCCCCCTCCACTGAAGGAATATCATACCAGCAGGCTCCTCTTTGGCAGTTCAATCTATGTCTGATTAAACAGAGCAGTTTTTCATAACTTATGTTTAACCTTGAAATCTGCTGCTTCTATTTCAGACCTGATGAAGTGCTGGTGTGCCTGCAAGCTTGGCTCATTTTTTCCCCCCATACCAGCTGGTCTAATAAATTACCTCTTTCTAACAACCTCATGTTAGCTATGTCCTTAGATCATACACAGCTAAACTATTATGCCACTTCAAACTTGTATTAAACCAAGACAAAGAGTACTGCTGTCTTAGGAAATAATAAAAACCCCAAAGTCACCCAAACTACTACCTTGCATTACAGGTAGTCATTCGCCTTCCCCACTCCTCATATAGATGAGGAAAGGATCACTTTTAAAGGTTGCTTAAATGCTTAGAATAAGCATTTTCTGTTTAAGCTGCTCTAAATGTATAATAAAGTACACTGACTGGGCATTTTAATAAGTTTGAGGTGAGTCCAGGCCTGATGGTTAGGTTCCCTAACTGTCTGCCAGAGAGAATGAGTTTAAAACATCCAGTTTGTGTGATTTAAATTTTAAAGCAACTTTTTCACCTAATTTGAGAAAGGGAAGGGGGTGGGGAAGGAGCATTTTTGTTGCAGAAAAATCAGCTCTTTTCAATCCATGGGTAAGAAGTCCTTTCTTTAAGGCCCGGCAGTTGGAGGCTGAACTCCCGTTTCAGACATGCCTTTATTTGGAAACAATGCAGGGGCAGGCAAGGCAGGGCTTTTTCACAGATGCAGCCTGGCCACAGGCAAGCTAACAACAACTTGGCAAAATGAGCCGGCAGCTCTGCACAATCAATACAGCCATATGCTCCTTGAACAAAAAAACAAGCGTGGAGTTTACGGTTTGAAAAAGCAAGCAAACAAACAAAAAACCCCTTTGTATCTGTTTATTATTCATTAAAGGAAAGAGCCGAAGACCAGGGCTCCCTACAAATCCCACAGAGCTTGAGGCTCAGGCAGCTAGCTGCACTCCTTGGGACACATGGTGCCTGTAGCACAGTGCTATCTTCAGGACTGCAGTGTGCCTGCTCTGGAGCATAAGTACCAGCTCCACATCAGAGGGCACAGCCGTGCAAGGCACAGGCAGCACTGGCCATGAATGGGAGGGGGGCAGGAGCCGGCTGAAGTGCTGACAAATGACTCGATGTAAAACTTAAACTACACACCATCAATGTACCAAAATGCAGGAATTTGGGGCAGCTCCCACACTGGTGATGGCATTCGGCTGTTCCTGGCAAAACCTGCAAGATGGCTCCTTGAGATCACATCCCCCTTCTTCCCACAGACAGGGAGAGAGACTATTTTTACACAGCCGCTGACCACTGACAAAAATAAATGGAAGTAAAACTTGAGGCCAGTCATCTTCCTGATACTCCTCTCTCCCAGGGACCTCGGGAACATCAGAGGCAGAGGAGACCAAGTGAGAAGAGCAGACCCCAAGAATTTGAAGTAATAACCTGACCTCAAGTGAAAGACCACGATCTTCTTGCATTTTCTTTCTCCATCCTGCTTTCTCTCACACTAAGAAAAACTCTCAGCTAGAAAAGCTGACATATCTTCAGAAGTTTTTCTTTTCTCTTTTGGAAAAAGAGACTCTATCAAATTCTATTCAGGTTTTCTTCTCTACCTTCTTCCTCTCTAGTATTGCCAAGGTCAGATACAAGAATCATAAAAAAAGGCATGAAAGCAAAACAGAAAGAGGAGGTATCTATTTAAAGGTGCTTTCATCCTCTTCAGAAAAAAACCTTTTTGTTCCAGAAGTTAAAGTTCACACTCTGTACAATCTTCAGCTTGCAGTTTTCCCTACGCTCCTGAAGCATTAGCTCAGTGCTGTTGAACTGAGCAAAAAATATCCACCTCACTGCTGATCCCAGCACTGGTGCTGGGTGAACCACCAACACTAAGCCAGCCTCTCATTTCCAACCTTTCTAGACCACAGTGTTCACAGGAACATCTGGTTTCTGTGATAGGAACCACTCATATTCATCCTCTGATGGATGGTCGAAATGAGAAAGAAGGGGAGATACTTTATTAAAATATAATTTTGCTAAGGAAAAGCACCTAGCTTTCCAACTAACATGGTTTTCCTTTCCAGTGGACAGATTTGTGATGAAGGTTTGGCATCTGTTCAGTTCTTCCTCTGTGACAAGTAACTTTGCTGTCTCCTTGCATGGATGCAACCAGCAGAGCTTTGTCCCAGCATGTGACATTCAAAAGCCTCTCATCCACAACAGTCTGGAACTTTGTTTTCCATCATGAAATGTATCTTGCAGATGTATATTTTTCCACCTCATCTCATGTACAGAGGCCACATTGTTAAAGCATCTTCAGTATGCAGGAAGAAGGTGGGCAGGACACAGTTTTTGTGGTAGAAGTCCCTCTACTAGGGAAAGGACTCAAGACTGAGCAGTGAAGATCTCATGCTCACTTAATCATGAAAACTGCAGGATTAGGCAAGTGATAAATATACTTTCCTCTCCGAGCACTGTGAAAGCCTCTGTCAAAAAGGCAGCCTGTGTTTTACACTCAAAAGCAGACACTGCCTCTTTAGTCACCCGATAAGGGCTGCTGAAAGCTGAGGTTAAGAAATTATTTTCTCTAAAAATTGCATCACATCTCATTAACCATTACCAATTTCCTGTTGCACTCCCAGAACTGATGAGTTCTCACTGCATTTCAGTATTATTTGCACTTGCACTGCAATATTATTTTGGATAAAATGTATTTCAAAATGTAAGACTTTTTGCATATTCATGGTCATAAAGTATCTCTGTTAGGCTCACTGACTGCTGAAGAGGTGCCTCTTAAGAAGAAAGATTTCAATTTCAAAGCAAGTTAGAATGATTTTCTAAACAATCCTAAACCTTCAGAATCTATTTAACCTGTTTTGAGATCCACAGTTGTTTTCGGGCTTTTTGCATGGATTTAAGAACTGCTTCATCTATGTTTACAATGTTTTTTTCAGCTGTTTCTTGACCAAACCAAATTAACTAGTTTGGTTGAGATTTTAGTTTTATACAACATCTAAAAAAAAATTCCAATAACTGTTTTCTTTCCCTTCCTTCTATGGACTGTGCTATTAAAAGGGTCCCGTGGTACAAATTTTGAGTTGAGAAACACAGTAATGTGTTCCTCCTTTTCACCCTTACTATTTAAGAAAGGAAATATTATTAGAAGTGGAACAGTAACATTAATTTTAGTAAGATCCCACAATTTAGAACTTTACCCACCTGATTCCAGGGTAGCTATAACCATGTTCAGTAGTTTTGCCCACTGCACTACTACAATGCCATAGGAAGAATCACAGAATATTCTGAGTTGCAAAGGATCATTGAGTCCAACTCTAAACTCTGAATGGCCCATAGGGAGTATGAACACACAACCATGGTTATTAACACCATGCTCTAACCAAGTGAGCTAATAAACATGAGGGATTGGCATTGGCATTTCTCCTAGGGTTTTAATCAGTGCTGTCAGAAAATGCAATAACAACTGATTGCTGCCTTGAGTAAATAAAGTTAGTGAAGTATTAGTACTCCGTGTAATAAGGCTCAGGAACACTACAGATTGCATACAGCAATCGGCAATTTTCAAGAGAGCCACCACAGCAGGGCAGCCCAGCCCTGCAGGGCAATTTATGACAAGTGAATGCGCCAGGAACTATATTCAATTCAGTGACAAAAATAAGCTCAAAAGACAAACAGCAACTCAACCGCTGGAAGCTGCTTTATTTCCACAGTAGCTGGATGTAAATATTTCCTCTTCCACTGCACTTCTTGCACTGCTACACTTTCAGTTCAAGGAATATATTAAGAGATTGAGAACTTATATCCAACACTGTGGCTCCCTCTGATTGTTGTATTGTGTTAAAACTATTGTGAGAGTGTGTTCAGCCTAGTTAGCCAAGAACTTTACCACCTCTGTAATTAATTCTAGAATCTGACATCATCATTCCCCCAAGGTTCTCTTAAAATTTTAATAGCCTGGTTTATGAATATTCATTTGCCAGCATTACACTTCCAGGGATTTATGAAAACCCAATGGCATGTCAGTGCTCAGAGGTTCTATTACTTCTGCATCTACCTTAGCATATTTATCACAGTCAGAAAGTGCATCAAGGCTGCAGTTGATCCAACCATCTGGGTCAATTCATAGAGATTAAGTGGCACAGCAGACACTGAGTGCTGCTGCTCAGGGTGCCTCTTAATCCCTCCAGTGGACATGATGCTTCTTCACAGGCCTCATTGGTTCTAGGCTATAAAAACTGTTTCTCCCGTATCTCCTCCTGTTTCTCTCCTCCTACATGCCACTGCAATTACAAGCCAAGCACACGACAGCCAGCCCTTCAAAGGCCGCTCCTATGTAAGAGAACACTTGCCCAAACCACAGAGTTTATCAGATGTGTACAGGCAATTACTCCCCACAGTCAGCTTGTTTCAGCAAGTGCTACAAGACAGATGGAACTGGCACACTGAAACAGTTAAATAAAGTTTGTGACACTTTGGTCCATTGCCAAGAGGCATAAACATTTCTTTTGTATCAAAAGGCATAATTTGACAGTTTTTTGTGTTTTCCACACAAAAAGTGGTGAAGTTTTAGGCCACTGGCTTGGATATTACTGTATGCCACAGACATGTGATCCAACCATCCCCAGATGTGAAGCATCTCCAGTTTTAAAAGGAGAGCTCAATAAAAGGTCATAGTGCAGGTAGATCAAAAGCTCTTATGAATCTGAATAGGGCAACAAATACTTAGAGAACAGCTTCTAAAGAATATGAAATTCAAGGCTACATTTAATGCATATATTAAGGTGTATATTAGGCCAGAAGCTTCCTCTTACTAGTAATGCAAACGGTAAAGAAAAACTAGAAAGCCAAACAGCATCATTTCTCCTACATTTTCCTTAGCTATATTTCTCCTTTGTCAGCAAAGAGGCAGCTCAGCAAAGCTCAGAACTACTTTTGTCTTTTCCTGACAAAACAAATTTAGTTAGAACTTTCTGAAGTTATTGTCAAGCCTTACCTTACAACAATTTATGCAATTATGTGATTTTCCCCTCAGTACCACTGCTTCAGAACAAACAAGGTAAGAGGTTTGATCTGTCATAAATGAGCATTCCAAGCTTCCGGTTTCTGTTTCTGATTCAAATATTTACAGAACAATGAAAACCTGTAGATTACTCAGCAGGAAAAAAGAGAAGAGAAATGTAAATAAAGAATAACAAGTAATAAAAAGGATATAATCCCTGAAGGGAAAGGTAGGAGAAATTAGAGATCAGCAACTGGAACAGTGAAGAAAAAAGGTCAGAAGTCCTGAAGGATGTAATCATGATCCTATTTTAAAAAGGGAAAGGCTAAAATTGTGACTGATACAATGGCCTATGGGCCAATCCAGAAAGTCTGAAGTACCATAAATAAAATGGCTTTGTAGAACATCATCACTTGATGCTTCCTCTAGCTCCCAGGTCACAGCTTTGGCCAGAGACTGGTGTTGGGGAAGATTATTGTGAATTCTTAGCAGTGCCTGGGGGAAAGCTCTGCACTGCAGGCAGTCCTGGACACTGGTCAGGGTACAGCAAGCACACATCACTGTGGTCGAATTACACTATTTCTGCTTGGCCTCTATAGAGAAACCAGCTTATTTGGACTTGCTTTTCAGCTTCCTAGCCTTCTTTGGGGAGGAAATAATTTATGCTATGTCTTCAGAACACAAAGACCTATTGTCAAAGTCACAAGATGCCTGTTTGCCCTAACCAGGAGAGATCCTTTTTGGTGCAGGGGGAAGGGAAATCTTTCACTTGCATGGGGTCTCCCTTAGAAGCAGAATGGGGTTTTTTAACTATTATGATTATTTTTAAAAGCAACATAAGTTTAAAATAATTTACTTCAAAAATCTGAGCCAAAAGCTTGATTGTTGCTTTGCTAAGAGCTTCAAAAGTAGGTGAAAAAAATCCAAACTGAGTCTGGCCTGCAAAACTCCACCACTAGCATCAACCCCCTTTATTATTTTTAGTGGCTTCCCAGTAAAATCTCTAGCCTGCAACAAAATCAGATGTGGGTAGCTGTCAACCCTTAAAGCTAAACAGCTACAACTCTAGGCAGGTGGTTTTAAGAAAGACTTTTAGCTACACAGAAAAACTTGATGGGCTGGATAAAGCTGAATGCCCAATTTTTTTTGGCACTCAGTTCTCTTGTAGGATAGACAGCCAGCTTCAGGGTCCTGAGTTGTGTAATACTGTATAGATATTGGCCAGCTTCAGAGTCCTGAATTGTGTAAATATTTCCAAACATTTTGAGCCTGTCTGCCTTGCTGGACCACCCACAAGTACAGTTTGATGGCCATGGGAACAGTACCACCAACTACATTGGTTTTCATTGAACTCTACTGAATACACTTAACCTCCAGTGAACTGACAAAATTACTCCTCTGTGGAAGAAGATCCACACATGTCTGCCCAGCAGGAGATGCAGTAAGGCATCCTTTTGCAGGCAGAATGGCCCATCTCAGCTGCATCAGCTTTCATGGTTATGTTTTGCCCACCAGTTTAGCAACATGCAAGGGACACACTTGTGCTTTGCTCCCCAGGTAACAGTGGAAGTTCTTAACACAAAAATCTGTGTTTGTGGAAACAACATAGGCACCAGAAAACTTCATGGTAATTCAACTAATTGTTACACGTCACAAGAGAGGAGGAATTCGTAAGTGTTAATCAGCCTGAAGCTCATTTCAACTCCAACCATTCATTAGACTCTGAAGTTGAGCAGCAGGTTGTGTTTCACAGACTGAGTCAAAGATATGAATAAGGGGTAAAACACCCCCAGGTACCGGATGAGGTATTCTCAGGGTACAGGTCATGTAAGTGAAGTCATGTTGAGAACGAGTCATTTATGCCTCCTAGGGTGTAATCCCATGATGAAATACTTAGATTAAATCTTAGACTATTATCCCAGCATATCAACCCTGTCTGCTCTCAGCAGAGGTGTCTGAAGATCCTGTTTAAACTAGCTCATTTATCCAATCAAGACAGGAGAAACAAAAACATGAGAGCTCCTCTTGTGACTCTTGGGGATGCTGCTGTGCAGGGTCAGGAGTTGGACTTGATGATCCTCGTAGGCCCCTTCTAACTCATCTTATTCTGATTCTTTAAGTGCTTCCCTTGAAGATACCTTTCCATCTCAATGCCTGGTCCCTAATCCTTGATCTCTCTCAACTCCTGCTTCTCTCCTCTCTGTCTCTCCAAAGTCTTCCACAGGGAGCAAGTGGTCTGCTGTGGAAGGCCACTCCTGACACCAGGAAGTGCGAGAAAGTGAGCCTAACAGTCCTTGATTTATCTGAAGCATTTGCTGAGCGGATTATGTGTGGAGTCACTTCTTTCCTGACAATTAACTTCCATGGAGTTGTGCTGTCATGACATTTCACTGTCTGTATTCTCTCTGCAAATATGTCTGCAAATCTCTCACAGGCACTGGAAGTCACTCATGAACTACTCAATTACTGAGCCCTAGGTTTCAACCAAAAATATTTGTCCATTTAATATTTCACTACCAATGTGCTACTTCTGTGCTGGCTTCAATCAGGCTGTAAAGTACTTGTGATATCAAATATAATTCTTTCATAGCTGCAATTCCAAATTATGCCCCAATTTTATTTATACCTATTTTTAACTTAGTCCGAACAAGCCAGCACAGGCAGTACACGAGCTTTGGTCATTCAAGAAAAGAGCTTACATTCATCTCAAATCAAAGGTGCAGAACTAAGTAATTTCAAGTACAAGACTGTTCAAACAAGTCCTCATTACACTCTTCCAGAAGCATTACACAGAGGCAAGTAGATTGTGGGCAGTTTTAATACTGGGCTAGAAGGCACAGCAGTAGACTTGGTCCAAGAATCAATACAATGTCTTAAAATAAAAGAGAAGTTCTCTTTTGCATAACAATATTGGCCCAACACTCTCACAACACATTTTCCTACATGTCTCACCACCATTTGCTTAAGTCTCTAAATCAAGCAAACTGAGGCTGTCCTGAGCACAGCAGATAGACCTCGTACCACAAACATTTAAATGTTTACATCCCACCTGGTGAGGTGAAAGCAAAGCACTGAGGAACCTCACAGACCCTCAAGTTTTTATCTCTTTTCTTGCCATCTAATCTGAGCCAACTGTGTTCCCTACTCACCTGTCCTACATGCTCATTCCCACACTGGGCAACTCTTTTCAAACCCTGACTCTTCCTCTGTTGCTAATTCAGCACCCACTCTGACACAGCCATGGTGAGCAGGTCTGAGCAACCCAAAGGACTTGAGAGGAAATGGAAAAAACTTCTGACAGAGCAGCTCCCTGATCTGTGTGGCCATGTATCCAACTGATGCTGTTGGAGAGAGTGATTCTGGAGCAAATTGGGAATGGAAAGGCAAGTGGGAAGGATTCTTAAAGTGGTATTTTAAAGCAAGCTTGGCATTTCCACTATTCCTATCTGCCAAGCCAAACCATCAGCTGCCTAAAGTAGTCAGAAGAAGAAAATTGGTAACCCTGGCATTATACAAAAAGAGATCTCATTCTGAAACTTACTCATCTGAAGCTTGAATCCACTTCAGGACAGCCCTAAGCACCAGCCTGCAAGAAAATGAACAGCAAGGCCACTCTTGGCCTCTCTTGTTTAAAGCAGGGCAGCTATGAAGAACACAAAGTCTCATGGATGATTTTATGGGTTTTTTCTGCAATTAGTAATTGCTATGAATCCTAGCTAATATGTCTGGAACACATTACTTAGTCAGAGAACAAAATGTTGGACAGAAGTGTTGATACTATGTTTTCTCCTTTGACTTAACAGCTACAAACCCTTATAGCCAGCAAATACATATTGTCCAAATAGCCAGAAACACGATTAACACCAGAAAATCTAAGTCTCTATGACTCACTCTGAGCAAGTGCCAGGATGGATCATTTTTCTTTGCCCACCTAAACATAGCTCTTACATTAAAAGGGTTGTGACTTCATCTAATGACTGAACAGCAAAGGCTTCCAGCCTCTGATGAGAAGAGAAATGCCAAACATTTGCATATACAGGAGCTTTTTTTTTTAACTTCATAGTTCTTTCAGTCCCTTTCAGAGTTCCTCTGATCTGAACACTTATCTCTTATCTGGCACACTATACTGTAAATAAGCATGCAATCAAATCTGTCCTTTTGAGCTCTGATATACTTCAAGACAACAATTTCTTGGCAACTTTTTAAAGGAACTTAACCTATCCAGGTTTTCTACAGCTTAAACATGCCATTCCCACCTCTGCAAGATCTTCATCTAGACAGGTCACTCTTCAGATGCACACAGCAAGCAGGAGCCCTGGTGAAGGCTTGGTATAGATTCCTGCACTCCAACCCTGCTGGCACAGCCCTGAGCCTGCCTGGCCCTTCACTGCATGACTGGCAGCTGCTCGAGGCAGCAACACATTTGTGTCTGTTTGCCCTTTACAGACACATGTACACACACACATCTACCTGCCTGATCCCCTCTCCTCCGAAATCCTTGGCAGATGTCAAGGGTAGATTTACATGTTAGTTCATAATATTTACCTTTGTCAGCATATGTGGTCACTTCAGTTAGTCCTTATTGCTCCGAAAAAGCCAAAAGACCCTTATCCTTTCTAGAAATGTCAACGGGGGGGGGGGGGGGGGGGGGAGGAAATCAAAGTTGTCCACACATCAAATGCAAAAATTTTTTTCAAACAGATGTTTCTTCCACAAGTGTTCGGATTGACTAATGTTTTGGGTATAAAACCACTTCAATCAGTTGAAACACAGATCTAGATGATTGCTATGTAAGCAGAATTGACCACAAGAAAACTTCTAATGGTTTTGTTCATTCTGAGTACGGTTGGTTGACTGAAAATGCAATGTTGATTTTTTGTAGAGCTACAGTTTCCAGTAATTCCACATATAAACTGACAATGCATTTTGAAAATGTCCGAACTGCATCTGTCACCATTACATTTGCAGCATACCTTTACATATCTGTGTACTGATAAACAGAGCATTTCAGTATGTAGAGCTATATAACCAAAACAAATTCTGTGCTATTTTTTAAAGTTTAGTTTAACGAATGGAAGTAAAAAAAAAAAGATGGGAAACTTCAACCTGAGAATTTGGTATTTAAATCTGTAATGCAGCCTTTAAAGACCTGATTTAATTTTACAGGTATGAAATGAAGTTTCCCATTTTAAAACTCAACCTTCATCTATAAACATGATATTTCCTTACTTGCCAAGCCAACCCTTACTATCCAATCAGAAGGAAAGGATGGGGCTGTGTTTTCAAAGTGTACAACTCTGTACAATTCACACAGCTTTTGCTGAGCTAACTCAGGGAGTTAGCATATGGTTTTTGTTTGAAACAGGTTAGTAAAAACTAACTCTAGGGCATGCAGTAAGTTTTATTTGCCTCAGCTTCAAGTTGCTTAGAATTACCAACAGTAAAGCCTTGAGTCTGCTTTTCAAATGAGTTATATGCTCTGGATGTTTGACTACAGTAAAAAATATATCATTCAAGGTTAGCTTTATTCACTGGTGAAAAGTAGCTACTTCTCTTCCCAATGAAGAAGTAAAAAAAGTGAAATCCAGTTCTTCTGGAGCAGTAACTGTGGTGTTGTTCAGCTCCAGTTGCCCGTGCTAAAACATCTGACAGTTTTGGGTTTTTTTTACTGGAACTGAAGGGAGGCAGGTGTTACAATGACTGACACCAAAGCCAAGTGAACCCAGGTCTCAACTCCCAGACCTAACTCGTGGGTACAGGGTTTTAGCTTTACCAAACCCTAGACACCACTGTAATGCCAACAGCTGTCTGAAATTCGGCTTTCGGTAGGATTTCACCTTGCTTTAAAGGCCAGTTGCCACTTAATGGAGAATGACATTGAAATATTGTCCGTTTTTCACTCTAATACAAACAGTTGGGGCAATTATTTTCTAAGAGTTAAAGAGTTATTCTAACTCTCTCTGAAGCTTAACTGGGCTTCTTGTCAGAAAGGGCAAGATTGAAAAAGTCACATGTGAAGCACATATGACTTGCATATTCTCTAGATCATTTGGTGAAACTGTTTTGAAACAGCAATCCACACTCCTTCATTTTTCCACAGAGAGCTGATGGGAGACAGTGCTACCTTTGTTTTATTTCGGGGAACAGACAGCAATTTTGTCTAAATCTAAGGCTAATATAACAGACCAAGAATGAAATCCTGCACATCTTTGATGATTTCCAAGAGTTTCACAGGTATAAGCCACATGGAACACATTTGGCAGTCATTAACTCCACAGAAATATTATTTACTTCTCACGGTACTTTGGCACACAATCTCTGGACTAACACCTGAATGCAGTCCCTTTGTAACAGACAGTGGTAACAGCAGGGCATTTTTTGGTGTTGAACGGCTCAGTTCTGTCAGGAAATTGCACACTTCCTTCATAATGGTCTGATGGAGGCTCAAGTTGCTTTAGAAATTTATCTGGCCTTAAATACGACACATTATGCTTAATGCCCAAGTTCCTTGTGATGATTTTTTTTGTGTACAGGAAGAGAGATATGCCTGGAAAGCCAAATAGTTTTAATTTGGGTCTTTGAAAATTGACTTTACAGATTTTTTTTAAACTCTGAAAATTGGCATCATTAGAACAAAGAGATACCATTCCATGAAGTAAATCGAAAAAAATCATCAAAGAGTTAATGCATAATTGCTGTACCCTCTCTACTGAAAGACTCCCTTCAACACACCACCATGTGAATCAGTGACATCAGAAGCATTTTTACCACCAGTTACCCAATGCATTCTTATCTGCTTAAGGCAGACTCCAAGTAGGACATGTTTTGCTCATTAAAAATCACAACCTTCTAATGTGTCTATTAACTCTAAAGTGTCTAGTTGGGAATATGGCAAAAGCAGGGGATTACCAAGGTGAGACCATTGTGCACACTAATTCCTCTGCAAGCTCACTGTTCCCCTGCAGCAGTCAAATGGAGGCTTCTCCAAGCAGAAGACAGAAGCTTTTGCATTCAGCAAGAAAAATACACTGCAGACTGCAAAGCCTCTGCAAAGTGAACAATCTTGGCCACACTCTTACTGCAAACTATTCCACAGCTTTTGCCTCTAGAAAAATTACAGTGGAATTTCCATCCACAACAGCCAACACATTGGGGAGTAAACATGAACTCAAACAATGGCAATTTAAACTAAATTAGCTTGTACAATTTTCTCCTCTGTATATTAAATTAAAGGTTACATAGACACCTGATCTTGTGAACATGTTCTAAGAAAGTAAAATGACAATGCTTCATTTAAAAACCCCCAAAACCACAAACCACAAATTCCACAAATTCTTAATCACCTTTTGCATAACAAATGTACTAAACTATATACAGTTTTCAAACCACTTCATCAACATAGAGACAAGAGAAACCTCAGCTCACAGTGTGTTATGATGTGTAAGACAAACACTTTCCAAACAGAAAACTGGAAAAAGATTCCAATGACCTGTCTAAATGTCTTGGTCACAAATGGCTCACCCCCATCATCTCTGAGTCTACCTGGACTCACTGTGAGCAATGTGCATTACCATTTTCCTTTTCCTCTACTAGATAGTTCTGGGGAGTTCCATATACAGTTACAGTGTAATCTTTCCTTGTATAAAAAAGTAAACATGGCATAGTTAAAGACAGAATAAAACTGCTTTTAGCCCCCCCTGCCTTAATCCCATACAAAGTATCAAATACAAAGAATTTAGCAAAGAAATGTCAAGCACACAGCTATAGCGCTGCTGAATAAAGCTCAGAGAAATCTCAAATCCTCTTTCCTACTGGAAATTTTTGCCAAAAACATCATTTAGCAATACAATCAAGACAGAACAACATGGAAGAGGCAGAATTAACTTTTAAACTGACATAGGGAAGAAAATTTACCTGTTCTAACAAGTTTAAACCTCTGCTGCTCATAGGTAAGCTGATATTGTTACTTCACATCAATCAAAATGTTTCCTGCATTTTACCCTTAGTGCACTTAAGTCTGAAATTCAAGTTAAGAGCTTCTGCACACTCTGGTATCACACTTCAATATCTGACGTCTCTGTGGTCTGTTTTAAGACTTTAAGGCATTGACACCTTCTAGCAGGTTTACAGGAACACAACAGGCATATTAAAACGGTGGAACAATTTATAGCAACTTGCTTTTTAAAATATAATCAGCAATAGAAAAGAAAATCAGATCATATAAAAAAGGATGCTTATTAATAATACTCATTTTATTGGAAGCAATGTAAAAACATTTAGAAGTCAGTATCAGACTGAAGCACACATCTGTTATACAATACAAAAATTAAGAAGATGTCTGAAGGAGTATATTTATCAGGCAGTTTCTTCCTAAACCTCACTGCTTCTGCAGGTAGAAGGATTCAGTCTCCTATAAAATATACAGATACCGGTGATTATTTAAATATATATCTAACAAAATCTGTGGGAGAAAGATTCACTATATGGGGAAGTTTATTCCAATACAATATTCCTATCACTAAACTCATAAAGTGGCTTTAAAATAGTAATGCCCCAGACATGTTCTGTCTTCTGGTATTCCCAGGGCTAAAACAAAGATTTATGTAACTCAGAATAAAAATTCTAGATCCATTTGACAGAGAAATATAGATTTAAAATCCAAATAAAATGGAAGGTGTCCTTAAATTGCTAGTTCCTGAAAGGGAAATTGAGAAGCAGAAATTTTTTTGGTAAGGACACTATTCTTGTGTTTCTGGTGATTAAAATACAGCACCTGGAATATCCTTGAAACAAGGAAATGCGCCTTCCAATCCCTCTGTCCCTCATGATCCCCCCCCCCCCCCCCCCCCCCCATGCAGGCTGGAATAAACCCACTCACATTTCAACCTGACAATGCTGCAAATTTTCTCAAACAAATGGCTGAAGGAACTGCAAGCAAAGATATTGCTGCAGGAGAAGGTAAAACAGGGCCAGTAACTTCTACCTCTTCTACCTGCAGTGTCTTGGTAATGTTTAAAACTAAGAGAACGAAAAATTGGAGGAAGTTTTCATCAGAATGCTCCAAGTCTCAAAATAGAGCACAGTTATCCAATGCAACAGTACCCACATGTATTTATAGAACTTTTTAAACACAAGAGAAAATTACCACTGAAAAGTTTCGTTATAACAGAAGTGTTCTTACAGCCGTTTGTAGTACTGTGGCTAAGGTTAACATAATAAAACTGAAAAAGAGACACACATCACACAAACCAACCAGCAACAGGACTTTCCATTCACAGCAGAAAGAACTCATTTTCTATGCAAAACCATGAGACTAAAAACACAAAATGCCTTAAGGAAGGCTAAAGGACTGGCATGCACAGGCTGGAATAAACCCACTCGCATTTCAACCTGACAATGCTGTGAATATTCCCAAACAACTGGCTCGAGCAACTGCGTGCAAGCTCCCCGAGTGAGGTGCTACTTACTTCAGAATCCTGTAAAAAATCCACTTGTCTGCCTTTACACAAAGAGGACAGAAAGAAGGTACAGATGCAGCAAAAGGGGTCAAAATCTTCTCAAAGTAGTTACTGATAACGCCTGTAGCTCTCTTTGGTCAAGTACTTCATAATTCTTGTTTTAAAGAAGTTTCTCGCGTCAGCTAAGATTCTTTTCCCAAGGACCTAACACTCACCCACTTGGAAAACCGAAAAGTGACTTCACAAAAGTTACCAAATATCAACATGCATGGCTGGCAAGTACATGTGCAGTCAAGATGATTCAGATAAGTCAGATAAATTTAGAACAGCGCTTTCCTAAAAGCGTGCGTTCACCAAATGCAGTAAATATGCAGGAGCTATATCCAAGTGCTGATTCCAAACATCAGAGCAAAAAATTTATTAGTGAAAATCTCCTTTTAAGAGTTCGCTGCCATCTGAAGTTCTCTACAGCGTTATTCCTTGATCTGCCTTTAGTATTTCCATCCATCACTGGATTTATCCACATAAAAAGCTATAGGCTCTCCAACCTCTGAGGACTAAGCCAAATGCAGTGTGGCAACTTCACATAGGACCAGCCTTTTATGGTTGGAACAGTAGAGCTTTGATACAGCTAATCTACCATAAATAGCTCTTGAAACTCAGAAGGATCAAATCAGCTGTTGCAACAGTCCCAGCCTGTAGCTGCTTCAAATCCAATTATACTGTCAACTCTGTGTTGCAGCTCTCCCTTTTATTCCCCCCATACAAAACATTTTCAGTCCTCCTCCTGACAGAAATTAGAAGCTGTTAAAGCAAACACAGCAAAATCAAACCCATTAAATGAATTTTGAACAGATGCACAAGTATTTTTACAATTACCTTAAGGAAGACAAGTTTTACTCTCTTAAAAAACAGCTTAAGTACTTGACGCCCATAAAAAAAAGAAGTTATCAGCCCTGACTTATAAAGCAAACACATAATTTGAAATAAGCAAACAGTTCCAAGAGCAGCAAGCACAGCTTTAAAAGGTGGGTTAAACTAAGCAGATAAACTTAATGGAGAACTATCCATGTCCCAGATTAAGGCATAAGGCACTGAATTGCTTACATATTTTTCTGTAACCTAAATACACTTGAGAAGTACTAGAATACCCTGTTATAAATCCCTAAATTACAATCTTTCCTTTCAGGTAGTTAGAACCATTTTCCCACAAAGAAGTTGAGAACTATAATTTAAGAATTCTTGCAGAATTAAAAGCTTCCAAAATATATGTTTACTAACCATATAAGTTGGTATAACTGAAAATTACCACTAGGACTACAAGAGCATAGTAATTACGGAGAAACCAGCGCAGTTGCATTACAAAAAAGCAGGTTTGGATCCAACAAAACATTGGTGAGCAGTATTATCTTCATGGTTCACCTCACAGTGCAAAGAAACAGTGCACAATGCAAGCAGGTAAGTATATGCAAATAAAAGGGGTTTTTTCAAACATATATTATTAACATCCCACCAGTCTTTCCAAACATTACATCCCAAAACATCAATTACTCCAGTGCAGCACAGGAACTCTGGTACTTCGAAGGGGAAGAAGTGTCTTGTGGACAAAGCCTGTATCTCGATCTCCCACAGGCATGTAAATTCTGAATATTGCCAGGGCATCCTCCTAAAATACTGGGCAGGACACCTACATCTAGGCATCCACCCTTCTTATTCAAGCAAGGGTAGAAGAGGATTGCCAATTCCTGGTATAAAAACTGCTTTAAGGGCCTCTAGAAGCTACTTTAATGGAAGGGCCAAAATACAAAAATTGTCATCTTCCACTTAATGGAAAATTGTCAGCCGTATACCATCTTAATAGTCTTCTTCATGCTTGTATTAAATTTTATCATCTCAGTTAAAGGGCCTGGGTTTTAACTCATTTACAAAGCATGTAACATCCCTTGAACACAAAAAGAGTCACTAGTTACCTACAAAAACACCAACAAAACAACCTCAATTAAGTGTGGGTGGGTGAAATGAACTGGTTTGCTGTCTCCTCTAAATTGTGCATGAAGAACCCAGCTGGGTCACCTTCTGGAACTCTCAGTAAAGTCAAAGAGCTATACAAAGGTACAGTCAGTTTTCTCTTTAGGACCTAGCAAATGCCCAAGGAATCAATTCAGATACATGCAGGACAGTGAGCTTTTCATTAGCATGGAGTAAACTCAGCATGTGACAAGCAGATAAAACAGACCATCAAGATCTGCCTGAGTAAGTTTATCACTTTGTATAGAACTTGTAGAACATGTCACATTATGCGTCTGCATTGTGGTGAAAAAAAATAGCTGAACCAACTGCTGACAAAAGTTCAACAGAGCTCTTAAAAATGCAGAAGGCATGCTTGCAGCTGGTATAGAGAAAGAGCAGCCGAGAGCATTCTGCCACAGCACAACCACTGGTGCTTTATGCTCTATCCATAACCATTAAAATCCAAGGTCTTTTATTACTGTGGAATTCGAAGGATGCAAGTTATGACATGGAAACACACCCCCTCTCTAGAAGCAAGACAGGGACCACTTGTTTCTTTTATAGAAACCACTCTACATTCATTCTCCATATCATGCAAGAAACTATGTTGAAGATTTCATGTTTGTACCCAATTAAAAAAAAAATTAAAATCCTGCATCTGCTTTTTCATAGAACATAGGCTTCCCTGACTACAAGCACATAAAACAGAGCTGCCTACTACACAAATACAGCAGTTTCTTCTTCTTCCTCCCCAATACAAAATTCCTGTAAACATAGAGGAAGCCACAGACAATCCATTAGTTAACCACTATCCCTTTACAACAAGCCTAACATCTAGAATGTATCTTCCAGATACTATCAGCTCTATCATCAAAGAGAGTGAGACAACACACACTTCTCAGGCCACAGGTTCTGCCCCAATGAAGACAGAAGTACAAATTAACAGACACACTTTTGATTCTGAGGTCTTGCTTGGGAGGAGAGGATATGTGCTTCAATGAGTAACAGTCAAGAAATAACACCAGGGTAACACTCAGTGAAGAGCACACTACATGCAAAGTCTGGATTAAGCATTCTCTTATTTAACAAGTCAGCTTCCCAGTTTATAGATAGCTTCTTTTCAGCTGGTGGGGGGAGGGGGAGAAGAAACTTCCCAGAAAGAAAAAAACCCAGACAAATTTAATAAAAAGCGACTTACCAGCATCCATTGTTAGAATCATGACCCCACTTCTGTGTCCCAGGAAGCAGGAAGCCTTACCCATCCAGTGTATGCGAATGACTCAGAAGGACAGCATGGCTTTGTTTCAGCTTATATCTTCTGGCTCATTCACCCCTCCTCCCTTTCGTGGGATAAAAGTGTTGCCTGTGCCTGGCCATCCCCATTGGCTCAGCTAGGGGAACCTACCCATTTAGCACATTCGAGTTTCTGTGAGAGCCTAAAATGACTCACAGAGGATTTTCTATTTATCTTAAAAACATGCCAAACACCAACAACGCCAAAAAGAAAAAAACACCCCAAACCCAACACAAACACTTTCTGTCTTTCTGGGAGAAGAAATCATTCATTCTTTCACTATCAGACACAAATTACAGTGATGTTATTGCCACGGGGATGAACAATTTCCTGCTCTCTGAATAGAGGAAAAGGTGGTAAATCAGGGAGGACGGTCCCACAGTCTTCAGTAAAACCCCCAGTTCAGCTGCATAGTCTGTCCATGGGAACAAAGCCAAGTGTTTTGTGTCAAAGCCCATGCCCCCCAGCCCAGCTTATCTTTAATGCAAACTGTATATAATCCCAAAATTAAGCATGTCCTGGTTTGCTAGGGAGGATTTGCTCTTCCATTTTATTTTTAAATAGGCAGAACAGTAAAAGATTATTGTCTTACTGAAGACACACACCCAGACTCTACAGGTTTAACTCCGCAGGAGGAAAAGTAAGTAATAGTTTCTAAATCTCCAGGATTCTCTAGGTGTAATAATTGGTATAATCTAGGCTCTGCCTGAAGAACTTGGAAAGCTGTTACAATCTATTTGTGAGCCTTCTCTCTAGTGAGAGAATAGTGTTAAAAAAACCCCAAAACTATCTGGTCAAGAGATATCACAACCCGTTGTTAATTTTGATCAAACCACAGGACAGCTTAAAAAGTGCATTTGGGTGAGCAGCTGGAGGGGGAAAGGAATTTGTTTTTTTCTATATTGCAAAATCCTTAAGAATTGACAGTCAGACCCCGAGAGGGAGTTGCTGTGTCCTGGCACTATAAACTGTCAACAGACCTGATATCTGTCCTTAGGGATTCAGCAAGCACAAAGAATGAAACACCGGTGTTCCTTGCCTCTGATAAGAACTACCTTTTCTAAATAAAGCGTGGACATATTAGGCTACTGTCTCACCACATTACTCACAGCAGATAACCCAAGATTCATAACTCTGCGATACAACCACAAGTGTATTTTGGAAGTGTTGCTTGTGGTTGTTGAAATAAACAGAGCACTCTCTCTCCTGTCTCCTTCTGTTTTTAGAAAAGGTATCAGTTGCAAGTCACAAACACCAAGGTTTGTAGACACTACTAATGAAGTCAGAATCCACAATTCAAAGAAATTAACAAAAGCAGTACAATTGAATCATCACTTCTCAGATTTCTTGACCCTCTCTCACTTTGCAGTGTGGCTTTACAGCAACACACTTGAGGAACAACAGTTTGGGGGGAAACAAATTCCTAAGGTTGAAAATTTCTGATGTTTTCTGTAGGTTGCTGCAATAAAAGCTTTGGGAAGAGGCATGAGTAATCCAGATCCCCAAAACAAAAATGAAATCTTTCAGTGAAGAGAAATTAGGGACAAATAACCCAGGCGGACAGGCTGCTCCTCAAAAGCCATACTACAGAAAGAAGCGCAGTGTCAGAACTGAATGCATTAGTGGCTTCATCCAAAGTTTACAATTCTCAAATAGTCAGGACGCCGTTTTGACCACAATAAATAGGTAAGGATATTTGACAACAACCCAGGCCATGTGCAGAGACACATGTTAACTTTTGGGACTGATAACAGGCATAGCTTCTTTCTTACCAATAATTATTAGTCTGAAGAAAAATGCAGCAGTAAGGAAGATGCTTTTGCACTCTTGCTATTCCACCCTTTTTCACCGGACATCTTCATTAAAAATTTCCAGTGGTATAGGTAAAATTCATGACAACAAAAAACAGTTTTGAGGATGCCTTCAAGTAATGCAATCTCAAAGCCTGGGAGAGAGTGTATGGAGAAAATGGCATAACACTTGTCCTTACCAACAAGGTAGAAGGGAAAGAGCTGGTAGACCTTTAAGTACAACTGAAGACCTCAACTATCTGCACAAGACACCAGGCTAACCCAACATTAACTCTCCCATCCTCAAGTAAACTGAGCATGAGTAACACTGCCAGAGAATATCAGGCACAACAAGTCCTATGCCAAACAAACACATTTTAAGAAAAGCATTATCATATGTTGTGTAAGAGTAAACCACTTTCGACAGGATGACATTTCCTGTAAGCTTGGCTTTTGCAATAAGTCCAGTACCATTGTCCTGGAACAGTAAAATGCAGAAGTTCAAACAAATTGTTCTGAAAACAGAAAAAAAAACAAACAAAAAAAACCCCAAAAAAACCCAAAACCCACAAAACAAAACAAAACTGCTGCGTCAGCAATGGATTGTGAGGTAGTGTATGCACTATTTTTTAAAATAGTGGAAGCATTAATAATTCAGCTTAGAAAGTATTTGGAAAAGCAGCTGAATTGAAACCATAGTAGAGAGGAACAATATTACTGATATCCTAGAAAATAAACAGGAAATACATCAAATTGCCTTTATCCTCAGAATGGAAAAGATGAAGTTTTCAGTTAGGCTAGCAAGAACACTAACCTGAAGGGGACTGCTGCACAGACATAAGATTTACAAAAGCTGGGCATCCCCAATGTTCCAATTCCATTCTAGATGGCAGAAATTAAGCACTTCACTGTTCTTCAAGCTACATTAGCCAGCAAGAGTTGGCTGAAATTGATGTAATTAAAAATACACCAGTATTAGAAGGAACACTGTAGGTTTCCTCACATATAAGCAAGGCTGCTGAAGTGTGCAGCAAGACAGCACAAGAATTTGCACATGAAGCCTTGGCTTTGTTGACTTTGTGGAAGCTATGCAATACAGACAGCACATGATAAATGGTATGCTGCTAGCAAAGTTAACATACTATAAATTAAAAAAACAGATACCTGTCCATAAACCGTTTCTATTGTAATGCTATGAAAAGAGTGTGGGTATAAGTGACTCATCTGATTGTGCACATTTCCCAGTTCTAAAGTCAGCTGGCCAGTCCTAGATGCAACTCCAGCAATGAAGCAGAAAGCTGGTCATGACCTCTAGATATTCACCGATTTTTTCCCATAATTTTTCAGTCTGATAATCTGAAGTCCATCTAATTGCTTAATGAATATATATTATAAGGGAGTAACAGGTACAGTAAATACTGCAAGTATTCCAAGATGCTGTGCAAAAACATGATCACATTCCTCTGAAGACTATATCCAAATAGGCCATGGCTTAGTTATCTGAGAAGGTCCAGCTATGCCACATCAAGTGTGCAAATTGCATACTGTTAACAAACTCTAGTCCTGTAGATTCTCTACTAAAATAAACCTCATTTTTGTTGCTGATTTTTTTTAAATACAGAACACTCATTCACATGGTTGAATAGCATCATCTTCTGAAGCCTACAACCATTTTACGATGGTATATACCAAGAAACAAGGCCAGTAAGAAATTCTCTGAAGGCTTGACTTGAGTCTTTGTTGAAAGAAGTTAAGTCCATATTAACCTTAAAAATTAAATTCCCATGACTGTTCACATAGTTTTCAGTACCTGCATTAGTCTTGCAAGAATATGCTACTCCTGCTCACCTTCATTAAATTATTCACTGCATAGAAAGTATGCAGCTAATAACTGTGATATGATGTGCTTGTTCTAATATTTTTGGAGGAGACTTTATTCATATGCTTTAATCCTGAATTGTCAAGATTCAGTTCATGTTTTCCATGATCATGGTCCAAGCTCAAATCTTCAGGAATCAAGGTTAGGTTTTGCTTTTCTACTGCAAGGCCTTACAACTTTTTAGGCTTTCGATCACATGTAAGAAAGAGCAAGCACTGTTGTCAGTCTCTCACTTTCCTTCTTTTTAAGTAAGATGTTAAAAGATGATGATTTCATTCAAACCTCTTCTCTTTATACAGTGTTCTCCCAGACTTCAGAAGCTATGACAATCTGCAAGTAAAACAGCTCTCACATAATTCTGGAGCAACAACTGAAATGGTGCCTTTCATACCTCTGGGAGAAAACTTAGTCTACATGTGGCAAGAGAGCTAACAGGATGACAGCTCTTGCCTGGCAGTATGACCAGAATTAGACATCAATTCTGTTTTAGGAAGGTTAAAAGATAGACCATCTATATACTTACTTTGCTGATTCAAAACCTCTGAGACATTCCTGATCATGTCCAAGAAATCACATCTGTCCAGTAACAAAAATTACACAATTCTCCAAGAGCATGATTAATCCCACACTTTACAAAAATTTTGCAAGCTCTGCCTTTGTGGGACCAACAGAACCTGCTATGCACTTGAACACTCAAAAAGGTTCCTTTTGTTATTGGTTTGTGTTCACATAGGGAAATGCTTTTCCATAGCTAAGATTTGAAAAAAAACCTGAACCAAATCTAAATTGCAAATATTTAATCAAAAGTCTGCCACATGAAGAGTGGGCAACATGAAAGAATGTACAGATGTGTAATTAATTAAAATATTACATTTGAAAGAATTGTACATGATCTAGAATGGTTGAAGCTACTCTGTTTTAGAATATTTGGAAGAAGGAATAATAGAAAGGCTAGAACAGGAGGTCCATCTTAGCTGCCTGCTAGTGAATTCTGAAAAGAAGTTTCAGGAACTCTTATTGCATCTTCTTCATTGAATAACATTTCTTCCCAAGGCAGCATTAGCACCTCCTAGGTATTTAAATACCACTCAGCTTTTCTGAAGGTCCTATGGGCTACTCTGGAATCTTAACTATCATATCACTGCATTTTATTGAAGTACGAATGAAATAGAAGGCACATACAGATTCTTCTTTAAATGTTTGATACAAACACCTCCAGAAAAAAAAAGAAGAAAAACAACAACCCATAGTTCTTGGTTCAGATCTGCATATATTTTTCAGCAAACTCTACCTTACATCCCAGCCATCCAGGCCTGACCCTCAAGGTACAACTGCATCACCTTGTCCAGGTGGCTCACAGTCCAAAGGCAGTCCTCCTTCTACAAGAAACAGACACAACAAAGCATGGGTAAGAACCACAATGCATCCCAGGATATGGCAATCATTTCTGAACTAGCAGGCAGATGCACAAAGGGGATGAACTGATGGACTGCAAGGGCTGAGGCAGCTTAGAGCATATTGCTACCTTGCCCACTCTTATAGACAGGAACTGAACTTTCCCTTAGCCATCCCACAGGAAGTCTTTATTATTATATGTTCAGTCTTTCAATAAGGTCAAGCAGCACTGGAAATAATAACAAAACCAGAAGCATCTACCAAAATACTATTACCCTCAAAATCCTTAATTTGAAACATCACTAGATCCAACTGAAAAAGCCAATTCTCTTTCTAGAACCACAGCAACCAGGAGACAGAGCCAAGACTTCTCCTAGTGTAGAGCACTTGACCTATCAAGCAGTTCTGCAAACAACACTGCCACATGGCCTGATTTCTGATCCCCACACCTTAAACCACAACTGGTTTTATTTTATTCTTTGGCAAATACGAAACACCTCTGGCTGTGCCTGTAACATTATCTGCAGGGTGATTCAGCCCATGTGGATACTCATGTTGATTAAGTATTCAAGTTAGTCTCTTTCAAAGTAGCTAAATTATCCCAGCACCACATGTCCTTAAAGATGCCAATCTCCTGAACTCATAAAAACTTAACCAACTGCTCTGGGCTTCTTACTCTATTCTGTACCATATGCAGTTGTTTCTTTCCACAGATAGTGAAGAGTTCTCCAGTCCAGACCTGAACTACCTGAAGCAGTCTGTGCTATTGCACAGATTATTTTCTCCCTCTTCCTACAGCTGGTAAGTGAAATAACATTTTTACTCTTGCTCAGCTCACCTGCATATGTTTAGGTGCCAAACATACTGCCTTCACTTTCACAACTCCTTTATTCAACTTTCTTTTTTTAAATCTATTAGGAGCTACAAAATGAAGTCATGATGTCCTATGTGATTAGAGCAACAACTTTCAAGAGCAGTCAGGTCACTGCTCTGCTTCCTGCAGCTGCTGAACATGTCAGACTCTAATAACAGCATATCTAGAGAAGAGGTCAAAACAAAAATAATTCATTGAAAAGACAGATAAGACAGAAATTTTGTCTGAGTTGGGAAAAATTCTGATTTTGGAAGACAAGCAGACCCCCAAACACAGACTACCTTAGAATGCATAGGGACAGGTAAGGCAGCAAATCAGTCTTGTCCCTAATGCTATGTAACTGTTCACCACAATCGAACTAAGATTGCTTCTAAGAACTACCCACATTTATCTCTGTATTTCAGGGAGGAAACTAGCCTGAAGTTCCAAGAATACGGTAAACCACATGCTATAGTTTTCACATTTCCAGGTTCCATTCCCCTGAAATGGGCACTCCTGCACTTTAGAAAGGTAAAGGAGTGGGCACTTCAGTGTGGTAGGAAAGGTGAAGAAAAAAGATGGTCAACAATGGATAGCTGGAAGAAAGATAAACTAGTTTTTCCACCATCACATAATTCTTGGTTCCAAATTCCTTCTTGCTACTTAACTGTAGGGTTGCCTGATTACTTCTGCTGTTCCTACTTTCTTCCTCTTTGTGTATCAGTATTTTTTTAAAAAAACAGAAAAGAAAGGATTTGAAATCCAGCTGTTATTTTGGTCAACTGCTTCAGAGACCTCCTGGAAGCAACTGTGAGGTGGGAAGAGATTTATATTGCATTTCTGTGCATTCATAATGCACAGAACACATTAAACCTGGTGCACATTGCCACAGTCCCACTAATACATTTTATTAATACCTCCTCTCTTTTTTTGGCGAAATCTTCCTTCTTTTTGCAAATGCTACATTTGTATATTGGATGAAGACAGAAGAACTAGGGTGGCTGCGGTTTAGAAGGCCTACAGCCTTGAAGCCTGTCAAAGTCTACCCTTTAAAAGGAACCCTGAATAACTGGTGTGAGTTGAAATACCTTGACAGAGTCGTTTGGGGTTTTTATATATACATCTATTTGCCTATGTCACTATATTCTACAAATCTTTGATAGTGTCAGGAATCTTATGAGAAGTTTTGGCAAGAACACATGACAAGATAAACATAAGACCTAACAAATACAGAGCACGTACCAGGAAACATTAAAGATTGAAATCAAAATGTGAGGGCTGGCAATTGAATTCTAATCTTTTTGAGACTGACCTTGGCTGCAACTTTTTGTGCTCTCTCTGCAGTTCATCTGAGAAATGCCTGGCAAGCCACTTGAACTGTATGTCTGATAACCCCTGCATTCTGAGAGTTTGGAACAAAAGCAGGAAAAGACACTCCAAACACTAATTTTTGCAGTTTTGATGGACTCTTTATTACACAACAGACAGATACTAGAATTAGATAGTACATCATGATGGAAAGACAGACATGAAAATATCATTTAGATACTTCATATTATGAACTAGATAGAGGGGCTAGTGGGTGATCATCTCTGTGTAGCCACAAAGATCTGTAATTCTTGATCCAAGAGAATAATAATGTTTGTTCTAGACAAAAATTCTTCTAGGTGCAGTTAGTTTAGCATCAACACTTGGACTGACTTAACACTTGACAACTGAGCCAAGAAAGGCTGTCACTGTGCAACAGACATAAAGCTGCTCTGCAAGAATCCACAGTGATCCATCAGGTGGTTCACTAGGCTGGCTACAGAACACCTACACCACCTTCTTTTCTTTAAGATAAGCCTCCTAGTTCCTGAGCTCTTACATGCAAACAGTTTTTGATGAGTTCCACTGAAACAAATTAAGGCTGCATGCCTCCAATCAGAAAAAAGATGAAAAGGAAAGCAATTTTTAGGATGTTTTATTTGTTGCTTGATTACTTATATCACATCAGTTTTGCAAAGCCATCACCTTTTCAGGCTCTGGCCCAACCAAATGAAGGCTAACGCCACAGAGATGTTTTGATAAAGCCCCATTCTGCAAAGCCTTGGTACATTTTCATTTCTTACAGGAAAAAAATGCAGCCTGGAAACACTTGGGAAAGAAGCAGAAGAGTTCAGTATCTTTCCTGTGAAGTCAGGAATCCTCATAGAGAGTTCAATTAAACCAGAGTCTAGCAGCTCCTTCACACTCTCTTAGCTGAGGTGTTATCCTTCTAATGCTCCAGAGACATGAAACACAATATACTGGGCAGCAGCCAGGTGCAAAGGAGATTTTCAGACTGCTGGTTTTCCTTTTACTATATCCCCTCCCACTTCCACCTCATCAAAAAGAAAGGCCCCAAAGATGCTTAACAGTCCAGGTCTCTTGAGCACTCAGAATCAAAATTCCACTCTGTGCCTGCACTTACCCTCTACCATTGGTGCATGGCTGTAAACTCTTAACATCCCACAATCTTTTATTTTTTTTGGGGCCTTTCAGAAGAACTCTACACAACAGCAACAGGATACAGGCACTTTTGTTTGTAGTCAGTTCTCATAGAAAACACTCAAGAGCTCAAATTCACCCTAGTAGGCTATTTCCACCATCTTACTTAAATTGTCATTTGCCATGTAACCTGCCCCACTGATGCAACACTGCTGTGTTTTGAACATCTATCTGCTCTAGTGCCCCTGCCCAATGATGTCTGCAGGAACAAACTGCTTTTGCACATTCCAGATGTTTAAAGAAATTACTTATCTGGACAACTGAAGAAGACCTGCTGAGGAAAGAAGCTCTGCAAGTATCACGACAGAATCATACTCGACTGTGCTTCCCTCAACACCCAAAAGTGAAGCTGCCCACCTGGAAGTTACCTGCCCAGTGCTCAGGAAGCTGACACCTACTCCAAAAATAATAGATGCATGTGCAATTCTCCCATATGCCCTTAAGAGGTACTGTGCACAAGCTAAGGATGACTCATGTAAATACCCTGGCATATAGAAATATGAATCAAAAAGTCATGGCATTGCAACAAAAGATGAATGTTTGAGGTGCATGCTGGAGCAACAGTGCACTTTCACACTTACCACATCAAAGTACTCTCACTGATATTTGCCTTATATTTGTTAGGCAAGGAGAATTGAAAGTAGGAAGCTCAAAAAAGTCCTTTAGCCAAGAAAGTCACAAGATACTTTAATGTTAAGTTTTTTCCATAGTAACAGGCTACAGCTTCTCTTAGAATCTGGTTTCAAAGTTGATGAAATAGGATTCTGCAAGAAACTCTAAACCACAGCACAGAAGCTCCCATCATACACTGACCTCTAGTGTAATAAAGACTCAAAACATCAGAAGTCTCTTCAAAGACTTAGAAAAATTACCAGTTTTTTTCCCCAGCACTCTGAAGAACATTTCCATGCAATAAAACAGACTGAAGTCAGAAGGGCCTCCCAGGATTATCCTCAATTGTTTAAGAAAACTGGAGCATGGGTGAAAGAAGCTACAAAACTTAAATTGTTCTACAGATGTGAAGTTCCTGCTGTGTTTAGATAAAGTAATTTACATCAAAGCTGCATTTAACTTCTTTGAACCCAGCTGAATTTAACACCTACGCATTCCGAATGTACAGATTTGTTTCCTAACTACAGTTTTACAATGTTAAATTAAAAAAAAAAATTTAAAGTAGAAACACTCAGGTTGGACAAGTCATTTATCAGACAAATCACAATTAGATCGCCCCAAATTCTGCACCAGACTCTCAAAGTGCCTGTGGATAGGGTGGCTGACTCAGATGTACTCCCTGTAGCCAGCACTGAAGACACAAAGTTTGCTGGAAATGCAATATAGAAATCTGAATGGGTCCTCACTCCCTGAAGACAGAGGGCACCCAGAGGTACATGGGGGTGGCCTCTGAGCCCAGGCAGACTGGGTTTGAAAGAGGGGCTGCTTGGTTTGGATTAGCAGCTTTTGAAGAAGATAAAACACCATCGACTGACACCAAAAAAAGTTAGTTTGTTAGTTTTAAAAATGGCTTCAAACAAAAACAGTTTCCCCATAACTTTTAAGATTAAATAATCTGCATTTTGTTATGAGCTAACGAGAGTTTTATGACAAGAATTACTTAATTAGAGCACAGCTAGTTCTAAGAGAAGACAACAATTTAAATGGATGCCCAAATTATTTAGACATGTATGCCACTTGTATACCACTTCTGTTCACTCCCTAAGTACCTGCCCCTGGACAACAAATCCCAGAGATTTTTCCTTTATTTCAGACCACTTCTCACACCTCCTTTAAAAGCAAGGAATCATTCAGAGGTTGTTTCCAAGTGAAGTGATATTTTCAGTGTGAGAGAGCTTTCCCAAGTCTGGCAAATGTGGCTATGCTGGAACAAGACCTTTTACATGTACTCTAGAGCAGGAGCTCATATAAACTATCTTTTGAACAAGATTTTAAAAGCCTCAGAAATATTCAATTCAGAAAGAGTTAAGCACAGCATGAAAGCAGCCATCATAATGGATGAAGTATTCAGAAGTCATCTCAGAGGTAAATGTTTGAAACTAAGTTCAGATCAACTAGAGGAGGTCCTTTACATTTGCAGTCCCAGACTTGAGTCTGTGAAGATAAACTAGGAAGTGAGGACCAAATTTTTAATATTGGTTTCTAGCTGTATCATAACTAAATAAATCCTTATCTGTAATGATAATATCTAAAAAATAACTTTTAATTATTTAAAAACCCACTACTTAATGATGTATTCAAACTTACGCAGTTTCAGACCACTTCTGAAATACGTGCAATTCACTAGGAAGACAACTATTAATATCTGTCACCTTCCTTCTGCACAGCAGTGAGCTTCTTACCAGACCAACACTTGAGTTCCACCTCAACCTAAGTTGTGACCTGTGTCCTGACTCGGATTTTTGAATCCACTGTATCCTGCAATATAAAACTGGCAGCCCCTCTGTCAGACCAAGGTGATAGCACCAGGTATACAGCTTCAATGAAGTACAGCACCCTTCACTCAGTTTGGCAATCACTGCAGGAGAACAAGGACTTCCAGTTTCTGGCCCAGAATGCTCCAGGTCAAATCTTACCCATAAGAATTGCTTTTGTTTTCTTTACCACACTTATTTTATAAGTAAGAATTCTCACTGCAGCTATAGCATGGAGACAAACAGTAGCACTCAGGATTTACAAAGATATTGGTCACCAAGTTAGATCACTTCAGGCAGAATTATGAATAAGATTCATATTTTGAGAGCTCCTGCTTGAAGCCAATTTGGCCACACTTTGTTTGGAATACAAGAAAGCCAACTCAGCCACCTACTTACCTCACAGGCAGCCCAAACATCACTCAAACAGGAAACTACCCTGAGAAATCTCTTTGGGTTATTAGAAATCCCTTTAGAGTTTAGCCTTATGCTCAACTCTAATTTCTATCCAGAAAACAGCTTACCACCAACTAGGAAAGCACAATACCACTCTCCCAGCTCCAAGGGAGGAAGAGCTGAGGCACAGAGCACACCAGACCCCTGAACTAGTGACTGCAGAACTGTGAGTGAGCTCCAACAGCTTGCACAACAGATCCTTCCCATTGTATTTGACAGAATGTGTCCTTCCAGCTATTTTTTTCTCTAAATTCTTGTGTTTAATTCAATGCATGTGGTGAAGGGAATGACTTTTAGAACAGTGATGTGCACCAGTACACAGATGTTCCACATTTGTCATGTCACATGAACCTTGTGGCTAACACCCAACCCTTAAATGTCTAAAAAGCCTCCTACATAAAAACTCACATGATATATTTGTTCCTAGAAGAACACCAGACAATATATTAGACTGCTGGAGACAGGTTTCTCCAATATTATCCTTCTTTAAAAAAAACCCAACAACAACAACAAAAAAAAACACCTGCAACAAGCTTTCTTTGATTTCAAGAACTTAAAAAAAGTCAAACAAACAAAACAAAAAAACACAATCAGACACAGAAAATCAGTCAAGTGGTAGGTTGACAAGATTTGACAAGGAGAAAGCCCTTCAAATTGAATTAACTGTAGCGTATTGTGTAATGAAAACGTACATATGTTGCATACAATCCCATCCAGAATATTTTTGGCTAGCCCTTTTTCTAAAGAAACTTTAAAAAGACAGAAGTGACACAGATGGCTTTATAACCAGCACAGAACTCTAAAATCTTCACTCAAGAAAGTTTCTTAGTTTCTTTCCTCCCAAATGAATTCAAACAGAAAAAGAGCATAGAAATTGATGCCAGAATACATGACCTAAGCCCTCATACCTTACTTTCTGCACTGCTTTCATAATGTACATAGCTCAAAATGCTGTGCATCCAGAAATTTGTGTGCCCAGGATTGGTGAAATTCTCTACTCTAAATTCTGTATTTGACCACTGATAAAGTATCAGCTGCAGATTGTGTGAGTTACCAAGCAACTGTGACCAACTGATTTTTTTACCAAATTGGCAATATAATACCACGCAATGATTTGTTTCAGGCACTAACTCCTGAGGTGTCTTTATTAAAGGGCAGTAGTCCTTACACAGAAATGTGCTGCGGTTGACAGATCACTACCTATACAAAAATCACATTTCTAAGGAAAGTTAGCTCAAGTTAATTATGAATTCCTCACAGAATGCACCTAGCTTACACCTGAAGATCTACAGTTATGACCAGTTCAGTATGTTTATATTTTGGCATACACAAGAAAGCATCTATTGACAGAAAGCACGCACTAGAAAGCAACTATTAATTCATGTATCAGTATTGGCAAACAAACAATAAGTTCAAGCAGAATAACTCTAAAGCCACTTCCTGTCAGTTACTGCATCTGACAGAGCTGTGGTCAGCACCCTATATAACACAGGAGAGGTTTCAATTTCTTGCTGACAGAGGCTCGTGTGACCTTGGCGAAGTCATCGGGGTTGGTCTGTGGCTCCATGGCAATCTCAGCCAGCTGCTGGCTGCCAGATTCCCACTCCTCTCCCTTCCCTGCTCCATAACATATTTGACCCTGCCCTGACTCATTTCAGACCAGCAACCATAAAAATAATTCAGCTGCTCTTGTACATATTAAACACAGATGACTCAGTGCGGGGCAAAGGGGGAAGCTGGCACATGTGGGTGAGAACATGGTAGCCAGGCCCCAAAACCCAGCTCCCAGTCCATCATTCAAGATAAAAAGAATGCTTCAATTTCACAGGGGTCTGGTGAGCATAAATAACAAAAGGTTAAAAAAGCACGGTGATTCATATTAACTTACTGGAGCAATTTTTTAGATTATTTGTCTAGGGAAGGAATTTTTTTTTTTCTACAGAACACCCATTTTGGTGTAAGACTTTGGCTTCCATCACTCCAATTTCTAAGCTCTATAGGGACTTGGAGTCAGAGACTTAGTGAAGTAAAACAAAGCTTACAGAGGGATGCATGCTGATGCAGAGACTCCAGGACAGCTCTGTTTTGCAGGAAGCTCCAGTATAAGGGACGTAAAAAGGAAAAGACATAGAAGGGGCCTTCCCATACAAGATCACCATTTGCTGCTGTTTCTGTCTGTGATTCCTTCTGTATCTGGGTGTGGAGCATTACACAGATTTATCTGAACAAGCACAAATTCCTGTATCAGAAGTACACATGGTGCTTTATCTCAAGTGAACACCTAGCATTAAAAAAAAAAAAAAAAAAAAGACAGCCTTGAGGATGTTCCCTAGATAAGGTGTCCCCAAAAGATGGAACTCGTTTCTCCTCTCTCAGAAAATGGAGGAGACACAACCCATTCTTAAAGCACCCCAAAAGGAAGCTGCAGTTTCCTGTGATCTCCAGAGTGCTGGGTGTATCTCTATGGCTGTTTGGGGGAGGCTGTCTAAGACCAGGCAGGATGAGCCATTACTATGAAGCCCATCAACTCTGTAGCTGAACACCTCAGCTACCTCTGTCCTCCAATATCCATGCTCTGGGGAGCATTTTTATCTAGTGCAACTCTTGTATTCTTCCTAGTGCTTCTGTTGGCACAGCTGTCTTAGGGGAGAATTAGATGGGATAAATGGGATCAGAACAGAGATGTATTGATAGTACCAAAACAGAACAAAAAAGGTCATAGCAATGCTCACTTTATCACCACAATTAGAATACAGCAGAGAAAAAGTATTTAGCAGTATATATTATCTAGCAGAACAAGTAGCAAAAAGCTCACTGAACATTTAAAGGCTATTTCGAATGGATTATTAAATGGTCTGTAGGAAACACAGCTATTTGGGTAAAAAAATCCAGCACATATCTAACAGTAAGTTTATTTCTTAAGACATACTTTGTACAACTTTGCCATGTATCACCTCACACATACTTTAAACAATTAAGTATTAACATTTACCCCTCTGCAAAACCTTAAGTAGCCTCTGAAGCCTTTGGTCTCGTTTATTTTATGAAATCACATCACAAATAATCCAGTCTTATTCATGAGCAAAGCCCTGGAATTTTTCTCACTTAGTAGACTACATAATTATGCCAGAGATTATCTTGGCCTGGGGGATTTGCATAGTTCCTTGCTAACTGTCTCTGCCATTAAAAAGTTTACATGGCTTAACTGTTTATTTATGGACTTAGGTTCTTTTGGTTTAAGATAACTGTCTCAAATTATAACCTAAGCCTTAGATCAGAGCAATTTTGTGGTGCACTTCATTGTAGCCAACAGCAGTCTTGTTAGTCAGTAATACAGCTGTGAATACTGTATGTGGAATACAATAGTCTGAATTCACTGGAAGCAATGACATGACAATTCAATTTGCCAGTTTTGCGTAAACCTGTTCAGAAGATACCTATGCTGTTGGCAGGGTGGTGAATAAACAGCGGGGAGAAAAAGCAAGCCTGATATGGAGATCTTGTAAAGGGAAATTTATGTATGTTTATTACAGCACAAAGAAGCACTTATGGCAAGATTTTACATTTTCAGAGTGAAATAGTCTGTGCTGACAAATTCAGTTTTGAAAACAGAAGCAAGTACCATAAGTCAGAACACCAGGAAGGCTGTAAGAGCCACAGTTTGATTTGCATATTTAGTTGTTAGCAGCAAGAAAGCTTCCAGCAAGAAGTGACAGAAGAACATCTTTGCCTCATGTAACTCCTGGGAAAGCTGATTCCCACAGCATGTTTACTGTGATCCCCACCTGGAGTCTTATCAGTGCTGGCAAGCTCAGCCAGCACTCCTCTCCTGCACTGCACAGCTGGGAAGGCGTCCCAACAAGCACAGCCCTCCCTGCTCCACACGCTTGAGAAACTGCAGAGCAGGGACATCAGCACATCCTGCCCTGCTCTGGGGGTGTCCTCTTGCTTTTCCTCAGTCCCATGGAAATTCCCAACCTATCCATCTAGGGCAGATGTTCAGCCTGCCTGTTAGCCAGCAGCAGGCAAGTGCTTCCTCTGGAACATACACAACGAGAACATGTTATTTCTTTTTATTATTAGGTTTTAAACAACCATGTTTCACTTTAAATGAAGAGTGAGGGGTTTTTTAAGGCTAGTAATGAGCCACTGAAAAGCTAAACACAATGCAGAAACGCAATGCCCTCTCAGCGAGGTAAGCTGCAGTGCTAATGCAAAAAGTAACTATTCGCATCACTGTTTAAATTCATCTGAGTTCAAATAAATTTCCCTACTAACAGGTGAAAAAAGAGCAGAAAAAAAAAATCCCAAACCAACCCTCACTGCACAGCACAAACAAATTAAAACTTCAGGGTTTACAGCACATCTAGGAATCAACTCTTGTCTTCAGTATCTTCCTTGCAGTTTAGAGAGTATGTGCTGTAAAACACCCACTTCATGTGTCAGCCAGCTGGCAGACCCAAGTGTGCTATGTTTGTTATCTCAGTGAATTCTAACCTGCACTTGCACAGTTCTGCTCAGCCAGGCCTTGGCTAGAAACTGGGGCTGTGCTATTTGTACTCCTGCTGAGAGAGTTACCTCTGACATGGGCCAGTGTGCAAGTAAAGCAGTAGGAATCTCTCCTGACAGAGTGCCCCAGGAGAGAAACAGTGGCCAGAAACACAGATACTAACTAGTTCTATAGCTCTAACTATAGTTAGAGCTTCAGTCATGAGTTCAGAGGGCAAATCACATTGCTTGAGCCCTCACAGGCACACTCACTCCTTAATCCGCAGCTTGAATTCCTTCTATGTATCAATTAGATATACCAGAATAAAAGCCAAGCACAAGTTGCATGAACTGGCTCATCCCACAAATCCAGTTTTTAAGAAGTGCTGCAATTACTACATGTTCTAGACAGTATGAGAGTGGGTATCCCAGTGATAAACAGTCCAAGTTTTACCCAGATCCCTGTATACACTTGCCTGTACATTCAAAAAACATCAGCAAAGTTGACTAAGATACACCTGGCAAAGAGAAGATTCCTTTTATACCTATAAGCCAGCTGCCATTAACTCAAGTCACAGTCATTCATCCTAACATAGGCAAACACTGATGTCCAATGAGACTTGCAGTCAATTTCCTGCTCCACTGTTTATCTGTGCAAGAACAATTACAACTTTCAAAAATTTCCCATAAACCCCCTAGAAATGGAGCACAACTGTAATGAAATAAGTGTCAATTTTGGCCAAAATGAAATATGACCTTAGATTTAAAGGTTTCATTATTTAATAGTTCCTTAACAACCAAAATGAGACATCAGACATGGTTCCATTACAACGCCTCTCTTAGCTCCTTTGGCAGGGGCATCAATTATGCAAAACATCTTCTGAAAGGCCTGTAAAACCAAATTATAATGTTCTTGGTTTGTTGAGTAGCAACATTCATGAAAGCGATATTTTATTAGCGTGTAAACCAATGTCTCCTGCCAACCTAATAGTACTATGGAGCAGATTTCCACACATGCTGATTAGATTGTCTTCCAAGTCCTCAAAATGAATTCTTGAAACATTTCTTCAGAGTCAGAGACATTTGCATGTTCTGACTTCATAACAATAGCAGTTTTTTTCCTTTAGGACACACATTCTATTATGCAGATTGCAGTTCTTAACCACTTCTTCAAAAAATCCCAAACATTCAATAATTCATTATTAGAAGGCAAATTTTATTTGATTTTCTTAGATTACCTCACTTCTCTGACTTGTTTTTCTGTCGTGTTCTACTTATTGTAATTTAAGTCTATGGCATTTCCAGTACATAAGTTTCAGAGTTAATACCACACACAAAAGTTTAGAGAGATATTCCTTCAAGCCAGTCTGTTCTCTTTCTCAAATCAATTTCACATTAATTTTGATACTTTACTATCTCCCTGAAATATATGAGAAATACTGAAAATCAGATGCATCAATTAATCTCTAGAATGTTTACAAACACAATCTGGAGCACATTTTAAGTAAGGAACTGTTTAGTTTCCACTTGAATTAGTTACTCCAAAGTCATCATCAGCATGAAGTATTCATTGCTTTAAACATGCTGAACTTCTTACATGCCAAGAAGTGGAGTGATCACAACTGTTTACTGTGGGACCACAGAGGTGCAGAGTTGCTGCATTCAAAAACAGAAACAAGAGCTGACAGCAGTGTCACCTCTGAAATTCCAGTTCCTCACAAAAAGCACTTACAGTTTTGTACTTGCCAGCACTTATGCAAACAGAGACAGGTGTCCATTTCTGCAGTTCAAGAATTCAGGGGGGAAAAAAAAATCTTTAAAAAGGCTGTTCTGCGTATAACAGTTGTATGGTTTTGAACATCAAGTACTTCAGATTAGTCTGCTCTCAAAAACAAATTAGTCTGTTTTCAAAACTCTCAAAAAGAGTTTTGCTGGAGTTTTTTTTAACCCCCCACTGGGTCTTAACCTACATAGACAAATTTGCTGAGACAACATCATTCACATAACTCATTGCCTCCTTCCAAACTCACACTACTTCCTCACTCCGGCAAAACGATTGAGTGGTGCAAAAAAATGGCACGTTAAAATGTGCAAGCATCTTTTTTTTTTTTTTTTTTTTTTTTTTTTTTTTTTCTTCTGTTTTCTTTTTTCTTTTTTTTTTTTTTTTTTTGCCAGAAAAGAAAGGTAGTGCCAATATGGGTAAAGGAGAAGATATGGTGGAGGTCAGGCAAGGTTGAAGTGCTAAATGAGAATTTAAGCTGCGCAGACTCATAATAAAAAAGTAGTCCCTTAAAATATACCTGCCTTCCAGCAGTCCTTTCCCTAAAGCTAATAAGAGGTCACATAATTAGGAATCCTGTTTTCCTCTTCTTTTTTTCCACATACATCTCTCCTGGTCAGGTTATTATGCATCTTCCTAAAATGCACAAGCACAACATCCAACTCCAACAGAAAACAAGTTATCTCAGCTATTGGGACTGCTTGGATCAACTGGATGTGGCTGGTGTCTAGCAATGCAGTCTTTGGAGCAAGTTAAGGAGGAACACACACCAAAGAAACTTCCCAAGAACTGACTAACGATAGAAAGAAGACCATAAAATCCAAAATAGAAACAGCTGAATTTCCTACCAAAGACAACAGTCACTGCTAACCACAGCCTCTCGAAAGATTCAGAAATGGAAGAAGCATTAAACATTTGGTTTCCCCAGACAAGCCAGAAAGACATGACTCATCATGCATGATCCTTAACCAGTAGGTCACGCACTGGTCCATTCAGATCATATCTTTACAATGTATTCAAGACATCCCCCATACTTAGATTTATCTCCTGGACTTAAGCATCTTGTGACAGTATGACTGAAAAGAACTCCCTTATTAATGGAATTAATTTCATCAAAAATAAATTCAATAAGAATTCCTAAAATTTTAAAAAACATATATTTTTTAAACAAAATAACATGATGAGGGACATTTTGGATTCATGTAGCCCACAGCACCTCTGTTCACCTATGTGAATTTTCAAAAATTAGTTAGTGACCCCACTGGAGAACAGAGAAACTCTGACAGAACTACAACAATCTTCCGATCTCCAACACCTCAAAGCATCTCAAGCTTCCTTGACAATAACTGAGATTTCTTCACTGAGCAATGGAACAAGACAGAAGACTTGCCTCTACATGAGAAAGAAAGCTGCAGTTCCGAGATCTTGCAAACGGGCAGTACCACACAAGAAAGAAACAGAAACAAAGCAAAGGCAGTAGACAAGATGAAGCAAGACTCCGAAGACACCTTAAACATAAGAGTGAATCTTGTGAATCAGGTGCACACACAAATAAATCCTTGTTCTAAACAACAGCACTGAACACAGAAGATATTAAGAGGATTAAAAAAAAAACAAAACCCAAACCAAAAACCAAACAAAAAACACATTGCACAGGTTGCCATGAACAACCAAATAAAATCAGATCTTGTGCTCAAAGATCAAAGTAAGTATATTATCTAAATAGAATGAATCAAATCAATGGTGCAATTAACGCTGGAGAAAATATAAAGTAGTATTTGTGAGCATAATCCGAACAGTTCCAACTAAGTTCCAGAAGCACATTTCAGGATAAGGCTCCTCCATGTCACATCAATCAAGTTACACATGTCGGTGCTGTGAGACATCAAAAATAGCACTTAACAGAGTGCTGCAAGCAGTGCTCAGCTAACAAACCCTGCAGCTCAGCTGAGCAGCAAGAGCACCTTTGTTAACAATTAACAAGGCAACATCTCTGAACAACGTGGACTTTGCTATGGAGATACATTAACTTTGAATCTAAATCTCAGATCTGAATGATGCAGTATTTTGGACAATAAGATCACCAGACAACAATGTAAAAACAAATAAACAAAAAAATCTAATGAGAATCTTTTTCAGGACACTCCTCAAAAGAAAACCTGTGAAAACATTCATTTATCCAAGTGAAGTTCAAAGTAGTCAAGCAGTTGCACTCTGCTCATTGCCAGATGGCTCTGAAATTTATTTCGTCTACCTGTAATGCAGAACATCCTCTCACATCAGGAGCTTAACACAGTCATGAGTCTTCCCTTCACACACTAGATGTGCATCTACTGCCAGAACGAAGTGAGAAATCAAACTGTTTTGGTTTGGTGGTTTGTTGTCTGGGTTTGGGTTTTTTTTCTCTTTACCTCAAATACTTCAATATTCTATAAGGAGGAAAAGGTTTCTTAGGATGTAAAAGAAGACAGGGCCTTCTTTTGTTTTGGTCAAAAATGTATATATGAATTAGCCTGGAGAATATACTGATGGTATAGCACCTCTAAAACACTGGAGCAATTCAACACCTACAGCAAGCAACAGAGCCAGCTCAGGTGTCCTTTCTAAATGAAGCTCAGCAATAATCTGGAGATCTTGGTCTGGGAAATGCTGTCTTCAGTCATAGGACTCCTGTACCGCGAGGAAGGTGTGCAGGGCCAGTGGCTGGCAGTCAGTTTACCAAGCCGTAACTGGGATGCCATGAAGTCAGCAGGCACAAGAGATAGTTCTGATAAACTTAGCTGGCGCTTCCTAGGAAGTCAGGGCACCTGGAACTGACCATCCACCACGCTGTTCTGTTAAATCTGATTACTTTGTTTCAAGTCAGTGTTTATCAATGACCAGCTTGTTAAGTGGTTTTGAGACATTAAAAAATCCTGGGGTCTATGCAAGTTGTCACAATTATTTTGTGCTCAAATATGCATTGGTGGCACTATTGAGCAGTTACAGAAAAGGCTAGGAATCAGATCATTACTGGGAATGTTTCCAACCAGACACTTGTATTCCGCTAACTCAAATAAGAAACTTATCTTCCTTGTGCCAAAGTAAATTCCCAGTTGCAAAACTAGGTGAAAAAGCAAGCCTTCACTGGTGATCACAAGCCAAAGCCATCAGGTTCAATAGCATGTATTACTCTCCAGTAAACCTGTAAGTACTCAGCCCGAGTTTAACAAAGCTTCCCAAAACTCTCCATGTTGTTTGTATTGATCCATGTATAGTTATTTCAAATCTCCTTAGTCCTTAGCGTTTATTCCCTACTCTCTTTAATTTTCTCCACCAGCGTAAAGAGACATGCTGTCACCATAACCATTCTAACTGCAAAATGCTGCAACTCAGCCTAATTTTAAAAGATGCTGGATGGTCTCACAGCATTTTTACAATCTGACAAACAGTAAAACATCTACAATTTTAGGTTAGTAGGAGTCATAGATAGTTAACAATCCAACAGAGCCAAGCAACTGCAATAGTTTCAGGCCTTTCCCAGCTGCATTCTTCCCTGGGAAGTGCAAAGCTTCCTTTAAACAAACAACATGTAAAAACATTTGTGGTATAGGAGCTACAAACACAAAGGGAAAAAAAAAAATCCAATTCCAGCATTTTAAACTTCAAATAAACACTATTTCAGGGATCCATTTGAAAGCTTTTGCCTAATCAGAACGGCGAGGTACCATCAGAAAACTCATGCTCATCTATGGATCCACGTTAGGCAAAGTGAACTGTGCAGAGAACATATTTTTTGTCCAGTCTGACACTGTCCCCCCTGCACCACCTCCCCTGTGCCTTAAAGGTCCGAGCCCTTTCTTGGTTCACTAACAGCAGACACTGATCTGCTGATGCAGCAACCAAAGCCTGAGATAAAGCAGCTTGCAAAGTTGAAGGAGTGGACTAGAACAACCCCAGAATAATCAGCACAGGCATACAGCTGGGAGCAGGAAGGAAAGAGGGAAATGGGAGGAGAGCTGTTAAGAGTAATAAAATTTCATCCCCAAAAATGGCATTATTGCAAGGCCACAGATATAAAGGGGTTGTTCTGAAAACTGTGATACAGGTTTCAAAGCTCATTAAAACTGCCTCTAGAACAAAGTTTTCAGAGTAGGGTTTCAGTGGGAGAAGGGGAATAATTTCTCTAGATTAAAAGAGTCTGCCCATTCTACAGAGGAGTTCTGAAGCTCCACAAAAAGCAGCCTCCTTATCCTGTGCACAGAATACTTGATAATACTGTAATAATGTTGTACAATAAAAGTCTGCAAACTAAACAGCTATTGGGGCATAAACCAGAGTTGTGAGAGCAGCTAACACTGAGGCTACTGGAAGGGAAAAGTCCCAAATTCCAAGGAAGTCGATGGGCAAGCCATGACTCCCAGAAGCAAGGGAGGAAATAGCAGGTAGGACACCAGGAGGATGCTGCTGGGGCTGGGTCCCGGAAGCCTCAGTGTGTGCAGCATGAGGCAGGGCTAACACAGTTTGTGAGAAGCATCCGTTTATGTTGTGCACATCCTTCCAGTACAGAAAGTTACACCTGACCAGAAAGAAAAGTTCATTTGGCCTAGTTTAGCAAATTCTTAAAACTCTGCCAAAGCATTGTCCAGATGACTCAAGACATAGCTACTGGCAAGATGTTGCTCTCAGAAATTACAGACTTTCAACGAGTTGTTTAACTTCTACGTTATTTTTAGGTTGTAGAAAGAGCAAGGGCTACATAGGTAGAACATAAAGGCAAGAATTGTTGAGGCTTGAGGAAACCAGACTCTAGACACATCATGACAGATGTCCTGCCTTAAATAGCAGCAGTAATGTTCCAGTACTTGAGAACCAGCTAACACTCCAAAATAGTAGAAACCATAAAACATTGATGAAGATATGATGAATCTTTTTCAAACAAGTAACCTGCACTGAAAAAAAAAAACAAAAAAAACCAACCAAACAAACAAACAAAAAAAAAAAAAAACAAAACAAAACACCAAAAACACGAAAACCCAACACTTTTATCACTGCTAGTTTATGTGATCTACTACATCCTCAACCACTGTCCTTTCTTCTGTCATTAAAAAAAAAAAAGAATGGGCTGTGTAATTTGTGTAATATAGTAACTCAAAATACTATACTCTTGATAGTGTACTTGAAAGGAAAAAAAAACTAAGGAAAACTCAGATAAGAAAGGGTTTTACTTCACGTGCAGTTTGATCATAGTTTATCATACCAAATCCAGAATAGGGATTTGAAAACAAAATTTAAAAAAAGAGAAGGGAAAGACTGAAAAAGACTAGCATAAAGAAAAAGAGGGATGCTCAGTGAAGTCATGGAAGTAATTTTTCCAGTCACCTGAAACTTAAGCTCCCAGCCTTTAGCACACATCACATACTAGAGGTGTACAAGTCACACAGATATTGCACACAAGTGTTCCAAGGAGTGCACACAAGCACAGTGTGTCTGTGTGTGTGCACTGAGTGACACTGCTCCAGGAGCTGCCCCACCACCAAAGGCCATTTCAAGTGCACAAGTTTCAGAAACCCTAACAAAGCAACTCATCAAACACATTGCTGTATTTAATACAGGGATCATGTTCAGTTGCTGCAACTGTCAGACTTGAGGGGGTAAAAATAATTGAGCAATAAAGATGGTCTCAGGCTTGTAGGCATTTGAGAAGTATCCAAACCCCAGCAGCATGCACAGGGACTACAAGTGACTGGAAACATTTGAGCAAGTGATCTGTTTATCAAAAGAGAAGCATTTCTTAGAGCAGCTCTCCAGGGGCCACACGAAAAAAAAAACAAACTAGAACATTCTGAACATTTAATACACAAAACTAATGACTGTTTTACAAGAGTTAGAAGTTTTCCGCAATAAGAATTTGTGGTTTCCTGTGCAAGGAAGAATGCCAATTCATACCAACATGTTCATGGAAAAAGTTTTTTCACGGCTTCCTTAAGAAATGAACCTCTGTAACACCAAGATTACTAGCTTTGTTTCAGAGGTGACTGGCATGATTATAAGTGCTCATATTGGCCTTTGCATAAGAAACATGTAATGAAGTAACATCTGTTTTATTGGAAGGACACTGTCTTCATTTGTATGTTACTCTAGGAATCTCACAAGTCATCAAAATTTTTGAAGGCATTAATGAAGGTGCTCCGTTTCTTTATTGCGTTTGGAATGATCTTTCAGCTGAAGTTCAGCACAAAACTACTCTCATTCCGTTTCCTTACTTCACACACATATACGGGCCTTTTGGGGTTTTGCTTTTGATGTCAGCAGCTCCTTGCTGGCAAGCACCTACTAGGAGTCCAGAAAAAGCATGCTCAGCCAAATATTGCTTTAAAGATTTCTTTTAAAAGGCCACGAAAAAGGTAGTAAGGTCCTTAAAAGGTCCTTTAACAGTAGGGCAGATGAAACAAAATCACTGGTAACTTTCACAGCTCTCTATCTCTTACTGTAAGGCAGGTTAGGTTCCCAAACCAGGCCATGGAAATTTATCTCACCTGGAACATTTCATCTGCCTTCTCTCTGCCCACACAAATCCCTTCAAGTTATCTGTGGCTGTACTATCCCAGCAGGGTGCACCACATAGTGCGCTTCAGACATGAAGTTTATTACAGAAGTATAAGCTGAGCATTCCCCTCTTAAACCACAAATATCAAGAACCTGAAATGAATCCCTAGCAGTAGCTAGCTATGCCATAGTTTGCTTTTATTAACGTAAACCCTACAAAATTGTTTAGCTAGGTTCAGTGCCACTTAAATTCAAAGTTAATTTTACTCAACACAATTTAATTTCAAGCTAAAAGAATTAAACTTGCATTCCATACCAGGAATCCATATAAACAACTCCGTTCCATACACCAGGCTTTTGCTTGCAGTAGGAAGCCACAATTACTTTGTTGCCAACCCACAAAAACACTACCAAAATAGGCCTTTGCATGCAAGTTGTGGAGTCAGGCATACAACAAACATTATGGAGACAAGACAAACAAGTGTATTTCAGGAAAAACAATCCTTTGCCTGTCAACTATTGCCTGCAATACAACAGGAAGGAAGAGGACAGGCACAGGGGGAGCATCCAGAAGAGGTTTGATGCAATCCCATGGTCAGGGTGTTTATAAAGTTCTGGAGAGTCTTTACTCTCTGAGCTCTGCAAGGGTCAAGTCTTACACAAACTCCTTTGAAGTCATATTTGTCACAGCATATACTTTAAACCAAAAATGACAGAAGACTGACTAAAGTAGTTTAAGCCTAAAGCCAACAGCATGATCTAAACGGGAATACCTCAGCTAAGTAGTTTTGTGGAGTAAGGTGGGAGAAGAAGAAGCAGTACTGGTACTTTTCAGCAGTTTACACCTGATTTTCAGCTGACTTCAGATGAGAGCACAGCCTCACGTGCAGCACACAAACAAGGCAAAGCATCGAGAACTCAAGCAGCTGTTACAGGCAACCCTAACAACAGAGCCCAACTATGATCCTGACACATATTACCTAAGTAAATATGGGGTTTTTTCTTTCCATAATTTTGTTCATTATTGCAACTTTTGCTTAAGCTACCTTCTTTCAAAGCCTTGAATCTTTCCAGTGATAGAGACAATTTAGTGTGGTCTCTGTGGAGCTGTGCACATGGCTGATAACCTACATATATGGCAGAGACTTCAGCCACAGAGCCTGTGAGATAACAGGCACCCAAACTCATCAGTGTGCAGGACAACCCACACTAAGAGCTGCAATCACCACCCTGGAGAGAAATAACTTTAAGTGCCAAAGTTAAAGAGCATAACTCTCATAAAGTTGCAGCTTAGTGAAGAAGCTCTATCTGCCAACGCCCTATTTCTGTCTTTAAATTGACACATACTATAATTTTTAGTCCTAGAGAGCAGTGGAAGAATCAGTGGAGTGAGGCAGGCACAACAGCTGAGCAAAGGAAATCATTAACAACAGCAAAAGGAAACAAAGATGGAAGGGATTAATTCAAGCTACATTTTCAGAACAGCAATTTTTCTACTGCTGGAAATGCTGCTCTCCTGTGCAATCAACAAAGTCTCTTCCTTCATTAAGCCTTAGAGTTTTCAGCTTTCCTGGAGTTGGAAGGTATTACAAAGACAGACATGTCTTTAAATTGGCTGGGAAGCCAATTTAAGTTTAGAGGAAACTTTAAAATAAATATTTTCCCCTGTAGAGGATGGAGCAAATTTAAGCCAAGTTAAAAACACAGGCAGAACCCTTCATTTCAAAGAAAGAAAGAAAAACACCTACCAAAAGCTTTCTTAAATGCTTTATTTTTATGCCTTCCCAAAACTTCCACCAACTTCACTAAAAACAGTCTTTGGAGGTGAGTGAGAGGGTAATCCCTTCTTTTTTCCCCCTCTATTATTTTAAACATGTTTAAGCAATTTAAGACCATTTAAAGTCTTTTCACTTCACTTCCCACCATGTTCTGAAAAAAAATGTTTATTTCTCCTAAAGCCTTCAATAATTGAACACTACTTATTAATCAGATAACATCCTCCTCTGTTCACCTGAGGACAAACCAACACTTCCTTACTTTTTTACTTCTCAAAATCCACTTCTCCCGATCTCCTCTACGTCCATTCCCTAAACTCATTCCAAAGGGTTTTATGAATTAATCAGCGGCACTTAAAAAAAAATAAAATGTTAAGATCCTCTCCCTAACTTTCTCTAAGACAGAAGCTCCTCCTCCATTCCCTACCCCTCTCTCCATGCCCTCAGCATGACACTTGGTTGTCTTCCTCTATTTCTGAAGCATGGTCAATCTGCTGCTCTGAAAGAGAACCCCTGTTACATGTTTTCTAAAGAACTGTTCATACATGTAATTATTAAATCCAGAACACACATTCATTTCTACATTTTCTGTGTTAACTAGACATTTTTAATCTAATATCTATGACTCTGCTCAGCTAGCATAACTATGTATCTAGTATGATCACATCAAACTATAAGCCTGTATTTCTGCTATGATTTCAGACAAATAATGATTTAGTGCTCCAACACTGACTTTGAAAAATTAACTTTCCAGAAGACAAGTGCAAGCATCTAGCCAAACAGTGTTCCAGCTTCTTTTGAGACACTAGCATTAGAATGGAAAAGTTCAAACTCTCAGCTATTTGGAGGTACAAAAAACAGATCCTGAAACATGCCACCTTAAATCAAGAGACTTTTTTTATGGTTTTGCTTTTGTTTTTACAGGTCAAAGTTCTATTATGAACCCAAAGTCATCCTAGCATAATTTAGGTAGTGGTGATGTTTAACACGAACATGAAAACTATAACCAGCAAGGATAAGAGCAGGCCTGGTGAAAGGGTGGGGAAAAAAAACTGCCAGGAAAAAAGAAATGTATTTACAGTCACCTGGAAATTTCCTCTCTGAATAATAGGGTATTCAGGCCAGTCACAATGGCTAACTTGGACCCTGGGGCAGAGGCAGTCTTTCCTGCTATCAGGAGCAAGAATGCGCAAGTCATTCCCTTCCAGTCTCCTTCACCTTGAAACAAATAGCAAAACCATGGAAAACCACATTTACATTTTTCAAATACAAACTGCATGAAATGTGATTTCAAGTGAATACCTGATTTATCCCCTTGTATGGGAGTAAGGAATACTAATTAATGGCACCAGCTCAAGCCTCCAAAATCTTTGCTTTATCACTATCTTCAGCAGTCTCTTGCAGCAATGAAGGACACACTCCTTCTCACCCCAAGTTTTAAACTGACATTAAAGAACAGGTTAAGTGGTTAGAATAGTAACTTTAGTCATTAACAGAATTATCTCCTTTTTCCAAAGCAGCTTGAATTTACTCTGACTTTCAATTTCTGTATCTCCAGCTAGATAGCTGTGGATTTAAAGCTGCAGTAAAGAGGAGTTCAGTCACGGAAAACATTTTCCAGACATTTCCTATCACTTTCATGGCAGGGAGGGCAGGCTGGAAAAGGCAGGTCTCAGCCTGTGGTTCCTCACCTGGACTGAGCACTCACTGCAGATACAAGACATTGCAGAGCCCCTGTTCTTTCCTTGACATCCAGTCTGAGCAGTGCTGCCGCTGAAACAAAAGTTCCCAGATCCTGTAAACAAAAGGGTTGGCTGACAAGAGAGCACAGGATGCCTTGTCAAACTGAACATTGTTCACAGAAGTGGTTAAACAAATGAGCTGTTGACATGGCTTTAAGGCACACCTTTTTTTAACCCAGTTCTTTGGATTAGTTACTGCTACAATCTGTGGCTGGATATATACGTAAACACAAATTGTTTCAAATCTACAAAACAAATATTTTTATGCAATCTGTTCAACTAGAGATAAAGAAAGCTTCTAAAAACTATGATGTGACTACTTTTGTTTTAAGTCCACTCGAAGGAGGAGAGGGGCTTGCAGCACCTAACATTTAACAAGTCAATTTTATCTCCACTAATACTTAACACCAGAGAAACAAATGCAGCTACAGTTGCCTGTATTAAGCAGCTGGCAAGCTCAGAGATGGAAAAGTTGCAGAACAGCTGGGGAATGTGAGACCTTTTTGAACAAGCTGCTATATGATCCAAAATAATGGTACATGTTTACACACAACACAATGGCAGCAACAGCCAAATGCAGGTCTGGTGAATGGACTACAGCTGCTCCTTCCCTCAGACAAGGCACAGCAAGCAGATAAAAAGAAGTTCATAGTCACAAAATACTGCTTTCATCTTAAAAGGCAGCAATCTGAGCTCCAAAACAGACAGCTGACCCTCCAACTGGACTAAACTGTACAAGATTCTGTATTAGAAGTTACCCTCTAAAACAAGTCTGGATTAGGGTCACAGAGCTCTCCAAGCTGCTGCTACTCTCCCACCAAGAGTTTCCAACAATGTGTTACTCAGACTAACAGGTTGCCATCTAACTTACAAAAAAACCTCTCTCATGGCAGTATTTTCCAGCTAGAGTTAGGAAGACAGCCATTTACAACCTCTTAATATAGATTCTGACTACACAGAAGTTAGCTTTCCACTTCGGAGGAAGACGATGAGTATGCCAGAAAGAAGGGTTTGAATAAACACAGACTAATTTACATATTTTTTACAATGGTGTTGCACATTGGTGTAAAAGTAAGTTGGCACCTGAAGAAAGCACATCCCACTGCTCACTTAGACAGGGGGTGGTCCTTATTTTGTGTCTGCTTATGCAATAACTGATAGCATGTTGCAAGGAGCACTCGCTTGTTTTGCAATTGCCATCTGAAGAAGACCTAATGTTGTACATGGCCTTCTGCAGAAATTGCATCACCTTATTTCAAGTGATCTTCCCAGTTTTCAAGTCTCAAGCACAGTATCAGAGATACCATCTGTCTTGCTCAAGACAAACCATGATTAAATAGTGCAAAGGAACTGGCTACTAATTTATACCATAACCATATCAGTCCTAATTATGCCAGGCACCAAAACGGGGTTAGTAATGGAATGTTTCGACTCATTGCATCTTAATTAAAACTAGTGTAACTCAAAAGAAATATTTTTTGACTGAGAGAAGGAGACAGCATTGAAAGACCTCCACTTCTCCTTCCTCTGCACATAGCCATTGATGTTACAACTCCAGTTAGAAGCTACTCAGAATAGGATGGGTAAAACTGGACAAAGACAGCTGTTATAGCAACAATAACAGATGCAGATACAATTTTTAACTTCCTTTACTTTTACAAAGAAAAATGCCACTAACAGCCATCATAGAAGGCAGGATTTTGAAATACAGGTTGTAAGACAACCTCATAACTAATGGGACTCTGCTAATGGTAAGCGTATCTCTCAACGTACTCAAGCAACAAAATGCCACATCCGTACACTTCAATTTCAGACTTCAGATCAAAAAGTCCTTCTAGTGAAATTAATTTGTGAATTAAGCCACATTTGTAAGGAAATTCCCCATATTAATAAAGAAGGAAAATAAGTTGAGCCTTGAATCATACTCACAGAAAAGATGCTTCTTGTACCAAAACAGCACTATGCCAGGTACCCTTCCTGCAGTCAAAAAAGCGACAGGCACACTACCTTCAAATCCTACCATCTGTAAAGGTAACAGCAAAGACTATTTTTTCCTGCTGCACTGACAGTGCACGGATGCAAGTGCTGCTGTGCTGTGGCATTGGGAGCAATGGTTTCTAACCCCAAGGGACCTCAGTGAGCTCCTGAGCCCAGTTTGCACCAGGGGCTTTTTCTCCAGGGTTTAGAACCACTTCTGCTACCCAGACTTACCCAGTTTTGAGGATATCCCACTACTCTAGTGTCTCTAGAATCTTCTTCTCAAAATAAAATTTAAGAATGGAAGTTTAAAACATTGCAGGGTGTTGGAATGAGTTATGACATGAGCAAAAGTGAGCACAGTTCAGCAAAGAGATGATGTTTAACAATTACAGGTAATGCACTGACAGTCAGCCCACCTTAGCAAGTGATCTGGGATTGATCTAGACCATCCATAAGATGCACAGAACCTCTCCCAGATTACTCTCTGTACTTATCTTAATGGATCATTCTTTCAAACAACCTCACGTTAATAGCCAGAAAAACAAACCCAAATTTTAAAACCCACAAAAGAATCAAAGAACTCTAATTTTTGTCAACTAGTCTCCACTGAATTAATTACTGCTTAAAAGGAGAAGATATTTATCTTGAAACTCCAGTACTGTACTTAGCAGGTACAGACAAACTAAGTGGAAATCATTCTTTGGTTCCACTCTACTCCAAATCATAGTCAAATCATATACTGTAACTTATTTTCAATTAAAAGAATGAGAATTTTTGTGTGCATGACTGAGATTGCATTTCCATATATCTGAGAAGTTCTTTTTTACCTGCATTTTACCAGTGGATATAAACTTGGGTATTTCACAAGACAATTACCACTGGTAACTGCCAGAGAGGAACTAAGAAAACAAATATTCTAATAGCTTATTCCTGATTTTATTATAACTGCCCACAGAGGTTGTTGTAGAAATTGTTGGGAGGTACATCTACACCAAAGTGTACTTGCCATAACAAAGATTTCCCTCCATGTAGATCTCCTGACAGCCATGTCCCAACAGGCTCCAGATCGTTCATACACATACCATGTATTGTTCAAAGCAGGCTTGCTTTAAGCAAGATTAAATACCTATTCAGTTTGAACTGTCCCAGTGCCAGGATAAACTACACTAAACTAGTTCAGATGATTATCCTGCTGGGCACCAATGGCCTTTGAAACTCCCAGAACCCCAGAATCTGCTGCTTCTGGGAATTATGCCAGGAGCTGTGGGATAGCTCTCCACAGAGGACATTACAAATTAAATATTTTAGAAGTGTGCGTGTGTTTATATGGAGCAAGGCTGCAGTTCAGCATATGAGTCAGCATGGTTTGCATCCACTCAGAACCAAGCAGTGCAGTTGGGACCTATAAATTTTCTAGGGAAACAAAAGGCGTGAAATGATTCCCCCAGGGGAATACAGTCAGGCCGCACCTAGCAGGAGCTAACACTCACCTGAAGACAGGAATTTTGTTCAGAGCTTTATTGTGAAAAAGCCCATGACTTTCCTCTCGTGACTGCATAAGTTTCTACACAGGATGGACACTTTGGTCCTGCCTGTATCAGAGAGGTTAGTAATGATACCATGGCCAGATAAACTTACAGGCACACACATCCATGCTAGGATACAGCTCTTTATGCGTTACAATCAACACTCAACTATTTTAAAGTGAAAACTGAAGCATATTTTCCATCAGGATAGCAAATCAAAATTTTAACTGCATTTCTTTGTTAGTAACATCTAACAAAGCCTTAAGACAGATAAACAAAGCAAAACTGAAACTGAGCAAACTACTCCACTTCATCTCACCATGCTGTTACCTATGGCTAGATGCATTTAAGGATCAGGCCAAAACTCTTTTATTGTGGCCTCAGGGGGCAGAGAAAAGCAGGGTAACATCTCAAGCCTTGCAATGTCCCACCTGGGAAGACCTTCTCTTGGCAAGAACAGCTGTCAAGACTGTGTTTCAGGAGCGGGGTACATTACCACTATTCGTTCCCAGTCTCCAGAGCAAGCATTTCTATCTCATGAAGGCTCCAAAAGGACCATAAAGAAACCAGAACTGTTTCTCTGAAAACTCAGGCTGGACCTCTGCCACTGCTGGTTACACAGAGCCAGTGGACAGCACATCCTCATCTCGAACTGCACCTCCAGGTCTGAGGTAACCACACCTCAGTGTAGCAACACTGCACACAGTTCTGTTGTGACAAACCTCATTACCCACGTGAATCAGGCAAGAGTGGTTTCAGTTTTCCAGTGGCTGTTGTTTTCATTTGGAACACATGAGATTAAGACATTGCAGGCTGAGAACATTTTTCAGTATGATACAGTTTGGTTTACTCTTACCAGAAACACATTTGCCCATTATAAAAATAACCAGACTTGTTCAGAACATATTCCATATCAAAGGGACTGCATGCACAGCTAGAAGAAGTAGGTACCGACCAGGGCAAGAGTAATGTCTTTCAGCACATGAGATGCTTTCTGAGCTAGGATCAGTCTATGACAACACTTAAACCATCAAAGACACGATATCAAAACTAAATGAGTGATGTTCACTTCCTATTTTCATTCCCAGGCTTCACGCTGCTGCCCCCTGCCAAGTAATAAACTTGAGTACACTCAGTCTTCGAAAGACCACTTAAGTCTCTCTAAAAAGAGTCTTAATCCACGATCATGACCCATCAGACTTCAAGAAGTGTCATAAGTAGAACGGATGCAAAGGTGTAATTAAACAGTCAGCTCTGCAGCACTGGGTATCCACGCTCTATGTAAAACCCGACAAGCACTGCACTGATACCTATCAGCATACACTACTCATTTTTCTCCTATTAATCACAATACCTAATTGTTTCCCCCCTTTCTAAACGTCATATTATTTTCTGAAGTTGAGACAAGTCGGGACAAGCTGGAACCCCACTACTGACACATTTAAGCCAAGGTGAGTACTCAGTCTCTCCAAACCAGCTCGGGGCCTCTGGGCCGAAGCGGTTCCGTGCACCACCCAACAAGCGCCCTGTTGATTCTGTCCGCCTTTCCCGGTATCCTACTGAGCTGCAACCAGCCCGCACCATAAAGTCCCTCTTTCTTTACAATACACGTGCGCGCTGCTGCCGCCGCCGATGCCTCTCCTTTTCCAGCTGAAAGAAGAGACAAAACTCCTTCAAACACTTCTCAGCCCCGCTGCGATGGGCCCCCGCGCCGCGCCCCCCGCTCGCTGTCCCCGCGGGCGCCGAGCCGTCCCCGCAGAGCCCCGCGCCGCCGGCGGCCCCGGCTGAGCCCGGCCCGGAGCAGGTGCTCCGCGGCGAGCGGAGAGTGCGGGGCGAGCCCCGCATCCTCACAGGCTGCCGCGCCCGGGGAGCCCCGAGCCGGAGTGACAGCGCGGCCCCGGCGGGAGCGGCGGGCAACTTTCGAGCGGCACCTCCGCGACCAAAGGCGCTGCCCGGGCGCGCGGGGAGCCCGCGGCGCCTCCGCCACGGCGGCAGCGGCCGTGCCCGGCGGCAGCGCCCGCGCGGGCTCCCCTCCCGCGGGCAGCGGGGCCGGAGCGCGGCCGCCGCCACTCACCTCGCGGCTGGCGGCAGCCGCTGCTCCAGCGGCCTCGTCCGTCCGTCCGTCCGTCCGTCCGTCCGTCAGTCAGTCAGTTCGTCCGTCCGTCCGTCCGTGCCTCCGGCCGGTCGGCGGGGCGGAGCGGGGCGGGGGGAGCGGCGCGGCCGCGGGGGGCGGGGGGCGGCCCCCTCCTGGCGGCGGGGCGGGCCCGGGCCGGGCCGGGCGGGGCGGGGCGGCCTCGGGCTCGGCGCCTCCCGGGGCGGGCGGAGAGGCTCGAGGGTACCGGGGCCGTGGGGAGCGCTCGGCCCCGCGGCGCGGAGCGGATCGGATCGGACGGGACCGGACAGAACCGAACGGGTCCCGCTCCCGCGCTCCTACCGCGGGCGCCGCTCCGCGCCTTAAAGGAGCCGCGCCCGGCGGGAGCGGCATTTTTGGGTCCCTTTCACCGAGCCTGGCCAATAGAATCCTTAATTGCTCAAAGGAGAGCAGGCCCGACGAGAGAGCTCCAGGGCAGCAAAGGGCTGGGAGGGCTCGGCCGCGTCACTCACGCGTACGTTTCTGGGTAGCTCCTGCATTAACAGCGTTTCTGGACAGTGTTTCTCTGTAGTGTACATTCAGAGACACACGACAATTCACTTGGTTAACTTGCACGACCTTTCCAGGCTCTCTTGACCTGATGGAAGAGTTTGCTCCTGCTGGGCTGCAGCAGATCCTGGAAGACCCTAGGGAGGAGGCTGTCTTAAGGAGCTGTTCGATAAATGTCCTGCTCTCTCCCTACTACTGGGACCACATGAGGCAGAAGTTGGAAAGTCATCACCACATTTTATTTAACGGGTGAAACTTTTTTCCCTCGGACGTACTTATTTAAAATCAAGACATCATTAGGAAGGTGGAGGAAGTACAAATAAAATGTTATAGACTTCAACTCTGATGCGCCAAAGGCGTTTGTCCATACAGTAAAAGGGTTTGAAACTGATTAATAGTAAACAAGCATTGAAACTGACTAATATTAAACATCCCCGAGAATAGAATCTTTTTATCTTCCTTTCACTTCAATCTTTTACTTTAATCAAAGATTTTGTAAGTGAATTACATGGATAATTCAAGACCTGCTTGATCAAGTCTTACAAAGCAACCTGACCAACAACACAGAATAATCAAAAATCTAAAAATAATTTGAAGAATGTATTAAACCTGACCACTTATGTAGAGGATGCACAGAACCAAAAACAATACATGCTTCTGTTCCATTCAGTTGCAAAGAAGAGCTATCTTCTCTATATCTGTGTAAAGGCTGCGCAGAGAAGCAGGAGAAAAATCTTAAGGTGTGGAAGTGTGCTGAGGCAAACCTAAAAAATTTCCAATCAACACTCAACAAGTATTTCATGAGGCACACTACAGAATCTCTCTGCAGCACTACAGCAGCTTTGTGCCCTAGGTGAATTCAGAATGAATACTGAGGTCTTAGCTTGAAACATCTCTGGGCTTTAAGCCTTGTGGCAGGGAGAATTTTCTTAATTGCAGCATAATGATGTGGTATGGGCACATGCCTTTTGCCAAGTGGTTATGAATTACTTTGTGCAGATACATGAAACCCACATCAAATAGAAAGCATAGATGTGTCCTTCCAGTCTGAAGGAGAGAAAGAAGAAAACTACTGTGGAAAGGAGGTCAAACATAAATCATAGCAAGGTTAAAAGCCATGGATTAAAAAACTGACCTTGAAAATATGGTTTATCCTACTGCCTTTCAAGACAGCCTGTCCTGTTGTTCAGCACCCCTATTTGAAACTATCAAAAAATTGTCTTTCCTTACTAAAAAAAAAAAAAAAAAAAAAAAAAAAAAAAAAAAAAAAGCAGCACCGTCTCACTAGAATTGATAAAGTTTAGAGATGGAATTTTGATTCTGAGAACAATTAAAAAATGCCCTTTAACACAGGCCTGAGAGAATTGACAGAGAGGAGAAAAAAATTGGAATGCTAAACTTTCTTTTCTTATAAATGGCATGAGGCTGTTCTTTCTTGTTTTCAAATATCAGAATGGTTTCTTGATGGAACTTTTGCAACTGAAAACCTGCAATCCATTTAACCAGAACTCTGTTTTCACCCTAGCTCAGAGCTGATTTGTGTGTCTGGATTTAGCTTTAGGCACGGTCCCTGCCATCTTCTGCCAGAGACTTTTCTCCTTCAAACTTAATCCATGATCCAGATACATGATTATTTCAAATTTGCATTTCAAAAAGAGTAAAAGATTGATTTTAATTCCAAGGGAGAAGAGGAAGGCACAATGATGTTGTCGAATCTTTTGTTCCCAGAAGAATCAGCAAAAAATTAACAGTATTGAAGAACTATAATTTGGGTCAGACCAGCCATCTTAATCCATGTCTGCTATTTTCTACTCTTTTAAAATGTGTTAGACATAAGCTTGTTTGATTTATGACGAGACTCAAAAACATCTGTACTTTGGGGCACAAGCAAATACTTATTTGAACAATGGGCTCCCTGGGGAGGGATATAGAAAAGAAATGACATTTTTTTGCAAATAATTCAGTGTTTTCCACTCCATAAAGTATTTTTCTTTGTTTTGAAAAGTGCTCTGCAGAAGACACACTGACTCAATCCATTATAAAAGAGTCCAGCAACTTTCACCTTTATGTGACTGGTGTGTCTGTGAGCTAGGGTAGCACTGGGGAAATGCTGATACCATTTGCTGGCCTTGAAGTGACCCACGTGAAACATATTGGTCATCTCGGTCTCATTGGCAGCATACAAGTATTCACATCTTAAAAACATTTGGAACTAGTTGGCAGTCTGAGGCCTTGTCTGCACTGAGGATTAGTTCTGATTTCAGGATTTATTTTAGCTTCTGGTAAAAACCCACTGTAGATCAAGTTGTGCAAATTGTGATCTGTGCTGCCTTCTTCATCAATGAATGGCTGATGTGGGAACTAGTTCTAATTGCAGATGAGGTTGAAGGACAGGATCCATGTTCTAAACAGTTACCTATTCTGGATCAACTCTCATGATGTGCTTCAGTAGTTTGAAGTTTTTCAGGAAAAATCATCAAAAATATCAGAAGATAAGTATCTGTAACTTTTTCAGTTCAAGCCTGCACTGGCTGGAGATTCAGTTCTGTAACCAGATGCTGTGCTGTATGTGCATTGGCATGATTAGAAACAGGCTTGAAAGTAACATTTAAAATCACTAGTAAATTTCTCAGACCTCAGTTAGCCAGGTCTGGGAATGAATGCTGTGCCCGCTCCTTTTAAACCCATGATCTTGAATCCAGACATCTCTGCACTTGAGGGACTTTCTTGCCAAGCCTTGGAGCTGACCTCTGTGGCTGAGCACAGTGGATAGACTGTCACAAAGACGTGCCTCACTGTAGAGCCCTATATAATGTAAACTATTAATGTCAACAAAGAGGTCCAAGCAGAGAGACAGAAATTATGTCTGTTCCTGTGTCATTCCCACATATAGAGAAAGCAGAAAAAAACTTTTAAAAAGTAACAATCCACATTTCATCTGCTTTTTCCTAAATGAAAATATTCAACAATGTAGCAGTCTAGTAGCTTTCTGAGCCTGCCAAACTAGAGAAAACCTAGGGTCTTTTAAAATAAGGTGTGAAAAACACTGTAGCAAGTGTAGAATTTTAGGAAAGAGCCAAAGCCTCTGTCCACCCTCAGAAGAGCAAAGTGACAGAGCTCTGGCAACCATAGCAGCCACCACCGATTTATTTACGAGTTCCTGGAGTTGGTCCAGTGTAATTATGGGCCTGAACTCCAGATCAGATTCACTTGACATTTGAGAAAGTCTGTGGAAAAGCAGCAATAATAAACTGATAATAACCATCCATCTCATAAGCAACAAAAAGAGAAGAAAAAGGGCAGGTGGGGAGAGGGGGTGGCAACATAATCCCCAAAAGATCTGTTTGTCAGGAGATACTTTCAGTACAAACTCCCATGTATTTTCTAAAAGGAGCTGTGGAGAATGTTGGAGTAAGTCCTGCCTTATGTCAGTGCTATTGCAATTATTACACTGGAAAAAAATGGGGGGTGCAAAGGAAGTTGGGATAAGTAAGGACAGTAGTTTCTACAGGTGGAATACATATTCTGTGGCCCACATGGCATTTATACAAGCATGCTCATCACCTAAATCATCTTACCAAGCTGTTGAGTTTGGAAAAAGACATTTGAAGAAACTGTCCTGTAGCATATGATTTGTTTTCAATTTCATGCACAATATAGAAATACATTTTTTGTGCTTTACTGTTGGTCTCTGAATCTGCTTGTTCATTTTACTGTATAACATGGGTGAATACCAGGGTTTAAAAAATCTTTGTACATAAAAACATCTGAAGTCTTATGTCAGGATTTATATTCCACTTTTCAGTCCTTTCTGTTTGAATCCCTTCATATTGTTTTCAATTGAGGTTCTGTAAGACTGCTTTAAAAAACCAACCCTCTGGGTATTTTCCAAAAGAAAAGAATATTTTTAAAGTAAGGCAAGTTAGTAGATTCTGCTGAATGAAAAAGGCAGCTTCTCTGAGAAGAAAGAGGGCTGACATTTAGTTTACAGTTGTCTCGAGTATTTTGTTACAGGTGGTGGAATTGAATTGCAAGTTATGAGTGAATGTCTAGCAAAGCAAGAGTGGTTAGCTGCATTTATGCTGTGTGTAAACAGCTTTTCTGCTTGCTGGTTTCAGAATGTATCACCTACATATGCACAGGTACAAAGGACTCCACATATGTAAAAGGTTTTCCTCAGAGGAAGCACTCCAATTAGCTGCTTTCATCAAACAACAGCAACCAAATGTCAAAGTTCCCTGGCAATCAATACCAAGCCCAGTAACACTAGACAGTGTCTGAGGGAAAAGGAATCCTGGGTGAATGAATGGGGTTACTGGCCCAGAACATGTTGCCTTCGAGTGACCTGCTTTGCTGTGCTCACCTACCTTCTCAGGAACTTCCTGCTCACAGCTGGAGTGAGTGGCTTCAGTTCTGAAGGAGAAAGAATGCTGAAAAAGGGTCATAGCTCTATTTAGAACAAATGCAGTTCTCAGATACCTATTGCATGTATGCTTCTTCAGGTTAACAGGGGAGTCACATGCACTGAAGTGGTTTATCCTATTTTCCCTGGTCTGATGATGGCACCATGTATTTCTGCTTAGGAACTATATGTAGAACTGCGGTTGGTTGGTTTGTTGATTTTTAATTTGGATTTTTATTTAATTTCTTTATTTAGCATCTATTTAACACATTAGGTTATTGAGTTATTTCTTGTACGTCCTGAGGAGGTGACTTAGTCTGAGGTACTGGAATAAGGTTAATAGTAAAACTTTGATATATGCAGTAGGATTTTTTTTTCTTGCCTACCTTAAATCTGGCTTTTACCAGACATGTCCTTTTACGTTCCTGGAAATTTTGTTGGGGACGAATTTGAGAATGCTGACAATTGTCTGGAATAGTCTCACCAGAATAGCAACTCTGCCTGAGCTGCTGGATATCTGGAAATCCAAGACACATTCATGTGCGTTGCAGATCAACTCTACAAAGTCTGCAGTACTTCCACAGTGTTAAACCTTCTGAGCATATGTTGCCCAGATGAACTGCACAACCCATACGAAACCCACTTACTGTGCAAAGTCAGATTAACTGTATAATTTATGCACTGTACCTCTAATATTTGGACATGCCAGGCTTATGGTGATTTTCTGTTCTTCACATGCTCATAGAATTCTACAGAGTATTTCTTTGATACAAATAAATTGACTTTTTATTTGCTTGTTTGCACATCTCCCCACAATGAGACACTGTTACCTGGAAAAAAAAAAAAAAAGATTTTTTCTTGGAATCAGTCATAAAATTCAGCAAGACTGCTATATCTTGAGGTTGCAACTAAACCACTGAACTCAGTAGAGTGTTGGAGCACAGGGTCATGCTGAATGAAGCTTTCAGCTACTGGCAGCATCCAAAAAACATCAAGAAAATTTGAAAGCCTCTGTACATGCCCTTCAGAAAGTGACTGGCACTGACATACAGATTTCAGCAAAGGTACTGGGCCTGTTTGTCACTGTTTTGTTCACAGTATTTGGTGTAACAGTGGAGGTCACAGTTATATATCCAAAACTAGTGCTTCTAGAAGAATATGTGGGATTTTGACTGTCATTCCTCAGCTTGGATTTCCAGTACCAGCCAGCAGTCTTATAGCAGATATTAAAATGTAAAACAATTCACATGCAAGAGGAACAAAAATAGTAATTCCATAATGACAAGGAACATCACCATTAGCAATCTCATTTTGCTGTTCACAAGAGTTTAGAGAGTTAACGACATCAAATATTCATGGTCCATAGTGCTTAAAAGGAACTGGACAGCATTCAGGGGCACCCAGTGACTGCACAAAGCTGCATGTCCTTTGCATAGGCACGGTGCAGTCATTTATTTGACATGTGCCTGTGGCACAATGGAGATAATAATCTCTGATGTTAATGGCTCTGAAATATGCAAGGGACCTAAAAGCAATTCCTCAGCCTTCCACCCTTGGTGAGCTATGTAATTGTGGCTTGAGTTTGGAGTCTGTTGTGGCTTTCTGTAATGGCACAGGCAACAAAGAGATGGAGTAAAATCCTTGTGGGTCCTTTTTCATTCAGGACTTCTCCACATGGGAAAAAACCCTGCAGGTTCCTTGTTTTAAGTCCTTGCACTTGTGTAACTGAGCTTACCGGATCATTGTTTTGTCCACTGCCCTTCTAACTTCTCTTTCCACAGAGTTGCTGTTCTGCAAGGGTTGCACTCCTGTTTCCAACACTTCAAGGGAATATTCAATTTATAAGAAATGGTGTGAATAAAAATACCAGTGCTTTAAGCAGTTCACTCACAAAGTCTTAACGTACATTAGTCTTTCTTGAAAGCCTTGTATGGAAGCAAGGTCTTTACTTGCCGACATCTACAACTAGAGGTTTAGCTGCTTCAGTGTGCACAAACTTTGATTGCTTGTATGGGAGAGTATGAGAGCAGAGCTCCCACTGGGGGTCCTTTTGCTGCAGAACTGCTTGGGTTTAGAGAAAGGATTGTTTTGCACTACTTTGGAGTAACAAGGATTTTATTTTACATAGTCAAGTCATTAAACAAGTTGTATTTGAGGGGACAACAGTATTTGGGAATGTCAGTTTAATTTTCTTAATTGCTTCCACTGGAAAAATAGAAGGAGAAGAATCAGAAACACTAAATGTTTAATGGTGATATTTTTAAGTGAAATGTTTTGACTTTCGATTTGAATGTGTCAGGTCAATTTTATAGTTGGTTTAATTTTTAAAAAAGCTGCAAAACAGTTAAATAAATTTAAGCATGAAACAAAACACCTTGGAAAAATCACAACTTCGAAAGTTGTGATTTTAAATTTTAAATATAAATTAATTTTTATATTTAAATTTTAAATTTTTCCTTTTTTCAAAAATATTGTGGCTCACTGAATTAGAAGTCCATGGCCCATTGTCTTCATGGGAGAGCTCTGACCACTGCTCAGACATCCAGTAACCCTCTACCTGAAGCTGTGTCTTTGTTTTATTAGGTGGAGCAAGGATCATTGTGGCTGAAGGAGATGGAAATGTATGGTCCTGAATGATTCACTAGCAAATAAGTTTTCTGGAGTACTCTTGTCCTTAAACACAGACTTCCCATGAAGTTCCATGACTGCAAATAGTTAGAAATATGTGAAAAGCACAATCTTTTAAAATTAATTCCCCCCGAGTCTTATAGCTGCAAGTGCCATATAAACATAAAGTATGATTAATGTTTACACTCCCAAGGAAGGCTGGGTTTGTTGCAATATTTCACTGGGATCCTGCAGTTTAATAGTGTATTCATTATTTATTTTCCATCTTAAAGTCTTATGTCAGCAACAGATACCAGAGCCACAAAAACTCCCCCAAAACAGTGGAGACACTTCTTATGGGCAATCCACATCAAAGGGTAAAAGGCTGTAGGAGAGAAAATTGGAACTTAGAGTGACTTCTGTCTACAAGAGTGAAAATGTTTGCAATCCCACTTGCAGTGTTTGTCTCAGAAAAGCTACATGGGATCCATCCTACTCCAGGCCACATCTCATCTGTGAAATAAAGATCTCATTTTTGGATTGCCTGAAGCAACTTTTCAGAGAAATAGAATAAGGTTATTTGAATAGGGAGCCCTAATTTAACAAATTACACTCTGTACAGCTCAGAGCTTTTTCAGAAAACTGAATTCATGAAGGGACAAAAAGCTAAACAGAGATGTTTTGTCCCATAATCAAATGCCCCAGCCTCTTCTAGGCCTATATAAAACTTTCAAGGCAGGAATTTTATAGAAAGACAGATTTTAGGAAGCAAATTCCTGTTTACTAACAAGTGATATGGAGAGTACTTTGGTGACTCAGCAGTTTGTTGTTGCATAGTTGCATTGTGTGATATTTCAAAAACATCATCACTGTCACTGTGTTGTCGGATGTAAATATTGTCTTCAGTATAAACTAATTTTGCTAATGCTCTTCTATATTCACTCGTTGTCTACAACATGACTCAGGTAGCAAGATTAAATGGAAAACAGTGTGAGCCATCAGCTACAACTCCCAACCACAGAAATGGAGGTTAGTGTGTCTTTCAGCTGAAAACTCAGTCTCTGGCTGTACAGTTTGTGTGAGAACCGCTGTACACATCTCCAAAACAATCCAGAATATTGTCACTATATTGTAGGCAGTAAGGCCTACAGAAGGTACAAAAATTGTTTTAAAAGACTTGTTTGTAAGCTCATTTGCAGTGCAGAAAATTTCACACACTTTTCCTCCAGCCGTAGAGGTACTGTTACCAAAGATTTGTGTCTGGTAATAAGCAAAAGCTAAATGTGAAAACATAATAATCCCAGCAGTAACACTGTCAAGGAGTAATTTCCATAATGATGATAATTTTGTAAAGATCAGAAATTATTTTGCCCTAAAATATTTACTCCAAACCAACAGTTAAAATACCTCAAATCAAGGGCAAATTATTTTCTGCCTTCTATTTTATTTAATTATTTATTTATTGTCCCAGTTGAACACATTTGTGCACTATTTGAGAACTCTCAAAGAATACAGTAGTAATACTCAGAATAAAATAATTGTAATGGAAGATTTTAAGTTAAGCTGAAGTGATTTGCCAGTTCTATGCTGAGCTCAGAAGTTGTGATTGATAGAGGTTTGTAGCAAAAGACGTTGGTACTTCAAGCTCTGGGATTGCTTCTCATTTTCTTCATGTATTTGAGGTTCTACCAAGTGTTGTAACAGTTGGGGGGGGGGGGGTAGGTAAAAATAAAAAAAAATACATCAAAAGGTTGGAATACAACATGATCTGGCAACAAAATCTCTTTATTGGTGTACTCCAAAGTCTGGGTACTGAAGTTGGAGATGAGCAAGGGAGCGCCTTGGAACAAGGTTGGGAAAATCCGTGGACACCAGTTGCATTAACTCTGAACTCCATCATGTTGCTGTGACAGTGTGGAAGAGCCAGAACAGAACCAGCCACACAGGAGGTTTTTGAAAGCTCAGTGGGCTTAATGTCATGGGAAGGTCATAAGCACTGAGCTGCCAAACTGCACTCTGAGACCTTTCTCCTGCTGTGAACTAATGGCTACATAAGGTACAAGGCAGTGGAAAATCAGGTTCTAAAGCTACCCCTCATTGACTGCAAAATGTTTGCATTTTAGCCAATTAAACTGTCTCAGTGTGTTCAAATAATCTGTAAATCCATGATCTTGAAGCCTGTCCAAAACCAATAAAGAAAGCCAGTACCTGCCACAAAGACGTCACAAGTCAAGGAACTTTAAATGTGCTGCACAGGTCTATCTAATGAACACATTTGGGTGGGATTGCCTGTAGATTCACAGATTTGGCCTGGCTTGAGCACACTTAGCTCACTGCTTTGGAAACTGCATCCTCCTGTAATAGGGTGGGATCTTCTTTCTGTGCCTGGGTTTCTGTACTGAAGGTACATTTAGGTATATTTACACCCAGATCAAATTCCTTATATTCTTCTTAATCATTCTCACTAAAGCAGATAAACTTCCCCAATCTGATGTGAGTGTAATTATTTATTACTACACAAGTGAGCCATGAAAAAGTCATAAAATATTGTATTTTGTGCTAGAAGCAGCAAGAAAAACAATAATACTACTTCTTGACAGTACTTGCACCTATGAATAGATGGAGTTTATTGTGTTTCATGTGTGCAGATCACATACGGAGCAAATCACATCAAATACAGAAGCATAAGGGGAAAAAATTCAGATAACTTAGGCGAGACTGAATTACCATAATGAGAGTACTTCTGCAAGGCTACCAAATTATTTTTTCCAGTGGAAATAATGACAATAAATATGGAAAGGTGGGAGAAAAGTGTGTAGATAAACATCTCATTGATGGGGGACAATGAGTCAGTAATTTTGTTCTTCAGTTGTCCACTGTTGCCTTATCTTCTGCTCCTTTGTGACTATTGCGACCTGAGTGAAAATGAGCAGTTGTGAAAGTTGGTGGAGAACTGAAGTTCTGCTTTCCACTCTTGTAAGGCATTTTAAAGCTGCACAAAAAAGCATAAAGTGGCAAAGGAGCAGCCTGCTGCCAACAGCATCTGAGATGTTCTGGTTGGTGCCAAGAAGGTGATTCCAGGGCAAACTTCTTTCCAGTCCCGTTGAGACAGACGATCATCAGGTGAAGTGTGCTGCTACCTTACATGTAAAGTATGCCAAGTACAAGACATGGGGAACACTTATATAATATTTATGGTACTTTTTAGTAAAATTTATTTGAAAACAGAAATGAAAGAATACTTTGAACTAGTTTCCCAGTCTGTTCATAGTGCTGGGAAAACATTTTCTAAATGTTCTCCATTTTGAAAATGCTGAATCATCAGTGGGAATATGTCAAGGTGGAAATTTCATATTGGAAATATTCATGCTCAGTAAAAAGAAATTTGGTTAAGGCTTATTGCAAAGGTCTTAGAAAAATGTTTTTCTTATTTATTCTTCTTTCACAAGCACTTTTATTCTTAAAAAAAACAAGCAAAAATAAAAAAAATTGCTTTTTTATTGAATTTTAACAAAGTTATATATTTCCATTGACGTGACTTTTTTTGAACATATTCTTTTATGGAAATTTATGAATTCTCTGATCTTTTTTCCACCCCAAACCTGGATATGTTTCAAAATGTCAAAATTTCCTGTGAAACAGAAGTTCCAGTTCTGCCATAGTCATGTGTGTGGAGCCTTTAGACTTGGAAATAGTGGTCAATTGCCTTAACCCAAATAAATCCAAACTTACAGGAGAGAAATAAAAGGAAAAAAAGTTGTGAGAAGAAATAACTTACACAGGTTTTTATGATGAGCATGTCCTCAGTAACTCAAGCATACATGCAATAGTCCCTGTAACAGAAGTAGTTCTTATAAACAAGAGCTTTCCAACAATAAACTTGTGTCTGCCCTCAGACACTGTTGTGTCAAGGAGACATCACTGGTATGGTACAATCCTTTCTTCTGGTCACTTGTTTCCTTCAGGCTGGAATGAGAAGATGGATTTTGTTTAAATCTGTGGCAAAAATAATTACTCATAAAATCATGGAATCTGAATGTAACCATTTGGGTCCTTTTAAAGCTGCCTTGCTTTCCTTAGCTGTGCTATTTCAACTGCTCATCATTGGCATTCTTAAATATTCATCTACAAGCTTGGAAATCCATTCTCTCTCTGAACAATTTATTCACATAAAGCCTGAGACTTTTATTTTTCAAGTTAACTTAACTAGTGATTTCTCTCGCTCTCTTAAATCTCTTTTCAGAAGACTAAAAGACAGACTATCTGACGAGGATATGATATTGTAAGGCATTCACCTTACAGATTCTGCCTAGGAAGAGTATTGATAATTCAAGCCACCTGACCAAATCACTTCTCATTTCGAAAAGTGCCTTGATCAGGTTTTATGCTGTAAAATGGACAAAGGGGAAGAGATATGTAGGCAATGGTAAATACAGCTGGGTAACTTCTGTTATGCCGAAGACCAGAGAGAGAACTGCAAAGATTAGGAGGAAGGTTCTGTGCTACTGTAGCTTTTTTCTTCAGTGTCAAAAAGGAACCAAAATAAAGTTCTTGACTTTGTTTCTTCCAATAATATGTAAATCTGGACACATGAAGAAGTAACATACTCTCTACATAAAGCATTTCCATTTCCTGGCTCCACCCATCTGAATTTACTGGATTTTGGCCAAACTGTATCTGCCAAATTTTTCTCTAACAGAAAATCCATCTGAGCAGAATTTAATATTGGCAGAAGATGTTTGGAGACATGTGTGAAAGATTACAGACCCTTTAAGGGAAGTAGTCATCCAATTAAAAATGTGCAGAAAATAATCTATCATACATTCCCATCAAATCCCGTTTGATTTCAAGTACTAAAATAATGACTGGATCAGATCCCAGTTGAGTCTTGAGCTGGCTGAACTGTTTGTTATGGATTTGCCATTATTTTTGGAAAGGGAAAATATGTGAATTGAGCTTTTTAATGTTTTAGTGTTGCTTTTCACCTACTTTCTTTGTAGAATACCTTGGACAAATAATTTTCAGTCCTTTGGCTCTTTGAAACAGCTTCCTTTGAGCATTTCCACACATTTATCTGTGTTATGTGTTTGTATTGTTTTTCCTCGGCTGGATGACTCTTAAATTTAAAATAGGATCATAAATCAGGGGATAAAAATACCAAACTTTAACATACTCAGCTTCTAGAGGATAATTACTTTTCTAAAATATCTGAAAAGTTAGTAACCACAAGCATTTGGAGGAAATGCTAAATAAGGCAACAGATTAATACTACTACAAATTAACAGAACACATTCTTCAGCTTATTAGCAACTCTGCTTGCAACTTAGGAAGTTTTTTTGTCTTGCTCTGTAAATAGTGACTCAACCTCACACACAATAGGTGTGATATTGGACAAGAGTTAGTGCAGCAGATTTTTTTTTTCTGTTTTGCAGATAAATAGAAAAGCTGCAAAATAATTCTGTGGAGTTCTTTCTCCCTGTTACATTTTGTAATTATCATCAAAACATTTTCTTGTGTAGCACCTTTTTTTAAAGAGACAAAAAAAAGTCAAAACAATTTTCTTATTTCCAAACTTAGTATTTAATTTTCAGCATTCTTGAACTGGAACCTTTGTGTGGCATCTATTTGACCTGCTGTAAGCAGCATCATCCTAAACACATACATATCTCTGAATAAATTGATATGACATCCAAACACATCTCTAACTCCAAATTTTCTATAAGAATGGAGTTAGACAAAACGCTTAACTCAAATTTGGCTACAGGCAATTATTTTCCCCCCAAAAAACCCCTTACCCAATCCTCCCAAACCTATTTTTTGGAGTAAGTTTGAAATTACTTCACATATTGAACTCTTAAATTTGTGATTGCTTGACAGTTCAACCTGAATTATTCCTCATGTTTGGTCCAACCCCATTTCTGAAGCATGCCCTAGAGAGAGAAATGATCATATAGCACTCAATTCTCCACGTCCATAAAGATTTGAGTTCTATTATTTCATCCCAAATTATGTCTGCTTTATCATAGCTTCAGGGTGTGTTACAGTTACCCTTTGCTCTGCTAACCAAGAAGAATGTGTCTGTTATTCCCCACATTTCTTTCCTGAAGCCAGTCACTGTTTCTGGGTGGCTGCAGGAAAAGTGTGCACCTCACCAGATGTATCACTGGAAGTCTGAACAGAAACAGCCCAATGAGTTTCCAGCCTTGTAGCTCTGTGACTGATTAACTACAGATCTGTGCATTCCAGAGTGGAAAGCAAACAAAAACACGTCCTTCAAGAGCATCTTCTCTAACCCATGTGATACAGAGCTGAGAAATGATTCTAATATATGGTAATGAGAAATTTGCAAAGATCTTGGCTTCATTAGGAAGGTGCTGGACCTCAAAAGCCTCAGGCACAGCCTGTGACACATGGCAATCCAGATACAATCAGTAAAGATAAAAGAACTTTATAGTAAGTATATTTTCTATTGTTTATATTCCTATATTGGCAGAACTAACCACTTCTTGAAACAATCATAATTTTTTTTTTTCCTTGCACAATTTGTGGTGTTCCTATCTCCTTGTGTCTGATTTGGTAACTAGTCCCAACAGTTTTCATAGAATCAAAGCACAATATTGGTTGGAAAGAGCTCCTGGCAGTCATCTGGTCTGATTCCCTCCTTAAAACAGGACTAGCTTCAATATTCAATCAGGTTGCTCAGGGTCTCATCCAGCTGAGATCTGAGTATCTGCAAGGATCAAATCTCTGCAAGCTCTTTGTGCAACTTGTTCTGGTGTTTGGCTGCCCTCAAGGAATATTTTCCTAATCAAAATTTCCTTCTTGCAGTTTGTCAATGTTGCCTCTTTGACTGATGACCTCTAAGATAAGTATGTCTTATCTTCTGAACTGAACCACCCAATCTCTAGCTAGGACAGAAATTAGATCTTCACTTTCAGCCTTCTTCAGGCTGAACAAACTCAATTGTCTCAGCCTCTGCTTTTAAGTCATGTGCTCCAGTCTCCCAACCATTGTTGGGAATCACCATTCTCTGCTAGCAGATTTTATATTTTTCACATTTTTTGCAGTCTCAGTGTTGCCACTTTAAAAAATCCCAAGCCATTGAAATTAAAAGACATTTTTATTTGTGTAAATTCCAATGCATTTTCAGTAATCTGATCATCCCCAAAAGGGAACTGCTTGAAAAATGTAACCAGCTTTTCTAGTCATCTGGTCAGTGGAAAAGTGAATAACTCCAATGAGGCAGCCAAATTTAACAAGGACAAGAACCAGATTTACCAACCGTATCAAAAGCAGACATCCTTTCAAGAGACTTAAGACTCCTATTCAATCCGGATACCAGCCCAGGCATTAGCACAAGCAACTACCTAACTCCTGGTTTAAAGGTGGATGGAGGGTGTATTTCCATTCTAAAACTGTTCAAAATCTAAGAATAGGAATGAGTGTGTACAGAGGGTTAAAAATTACACATGTATTTCTGAAGCCATGCAATGAGGGAAGGGCAATGACAGTATGACCAAAATTAGGGCGCTGAGCCTCTTTTTGCCAGAAGCTACAAAGAGTTAACACAGAGTATAAAAGACATGAATGCATTTAAAATACTGATTCTTCTTAGATTTCAGTAGAATGGCACCAAGGCAGACTGGCAGACTTTTCTCCATAAGGGATTCTTAATTGTACATTCAAACCAAAAGAGGATATTGGCTGCCCAGTCCTACTTCCATGATCATATTTAAAATGCCATAGCAGAATCTGGCATCTGCCTTTATCCATCCCCACTCTTGCACGCGAAAACCGCAGATTTGGCGTCAATCAAAAATCAAGCTAGTTATGAACCAAAGTGAGGAGTAAGCACTGTCCTGAGGGCTGGGGTCACAGCCTGCTGTCCCACCAGTCCTTCTGCAAATAGGTCAGCAGCCAATTTGTGCTCCCTGCCTGGCTGTGAGCACAGGCTGCCAGCGGGGAGTGAGTCAGCTGAGCCCTGACAGGCTTGCGGTCAGTACTGAGTGCTGGCTTCCTTCTCCAAATGCTTCACCCCCTCCCTGCAGCTTGAAGAAAGTTAACCATGCTTCCCAGAGAGTCCCAGGATGGGTGCTCATTTTGGAAGGACAACTGGGAACTGACAGTCTCAGCTTCCTGCTGCTCTCTGTTGTGTTCCTGGGAGGGAGATCTGAGCAACTTTCCTGACCCCAAAAATTTCAGCCATGTGCTGAGGCTGACCCAGTGCCAACACTCTTCCTGTAGGCGATATGTCCTCATAATCAGTGACACCACCAACTGCAACATCAGCTGCAGGGGAAAAGAGAATCTCTGCCAGGTACAGGGTTGTTTTTCACATGTAGCAGGATTTGAATTGTTTATTTAAGGAAGTGGTGTTGATTAGTTGTGTCACAGGTCCATTTGGGGACCAGTGGGAGTCCTTTTCCATACATTTAGACCAGATGTAACTACTGGGGCAGTGGGCACAAAGAGGAAGTCAACATCAAGCTGGCTTAGTAGTGGCTTAATCTGACTACATTTCCAGGTTTTCTGGATATAGGCCCAGAAAGCAAACTAAATATATCATATAAATTACTAAGAAAAATACTATTATCAAATAATACATTACATACACTATAAGAATATAAATTGATTTTGTATTTTAGAACCAATGTATGTAGCTAGCTGGGCTGCTAATGCCCTGAAACTCTTCCCAGGAGCCCTGTACAAAGGCAGGACTTCTCTCCTGCTCTGTTGAGTGTGTAGCAAGTGCAGTTATGGTTAATATCTGCCCTGCTATGTATGTATTATGCTATTGAAGTGCATATGTGCAAAATGTGCGTTATGTCCCAAACATTTCATATTTGCATGACCCACAGCCAAGAAAAAGACAAAGCAGTGTGACTCCAACTGCATAGTTTATTTGGAGAAAGAACCTTAAGCCTTCCTTCCTTCCTTCCTTCCTTCCTTCCTTCCTTCCTTCCTTCCTTCCTTCCTTCCTTCCTTCCTTCCTTCCTTCCTTCCTTCCTTCCTTCCTTCCTTCCTTCCTTCCTTCCTTCCTTCCTTCCTTCCTTCCTTCCTTCCTTCCTTCCTTCCTTCCTTCCTTCCTTCCTTCCTTCCTTCCTTCCTTCCTTCCTTCCTTCCTTCCTTCCTTCCTTCTTTCCTCTCTCTTCCTCTTTTTCTTCCTCTCTCTTTCTCTTTCTCTTTCTTTTCTCTCTCTCTCTCTCTCTCTTTCTCTCTTTCTTTCTCTTTCTTTCCTTCTTTCCTTCTCTCCTTTTGTCCCTCCTGTTGGCCTTGTCACTCCGCCTGTTTTGTTTTAGAAAAGAATTTGTGCAGAAGTTTCCAATAATTATCTGGGGAAATACTTGTGTTCTCTGGAAGTCAGTATCGTTAAATACCTGTGGATTTACTTCAAAGGAGAAGAAAGTTTAAATACAGAAACACTGGCAAATTAACTCATTTTTAATTTTCATCTGCCTATTTTAGATTTGTAGCTACAGACAAACATTAATGTAGGACAAACTTTGGCTTAAGGACACACCATTATTTCTATGAGACAAGGGTCAGAAACAAGCTCTGGAAACCATTTGTCAATAAAACCCTGATAAAGCTGAGAAACTATTCATGTGGTTTGTATTCCTACTAAGTCTTGTAAAGCACTATTCATCATGGTGACAGCCACCAAATAAATCCTCCAGTTATAAAGGGACACTACTAAACACTTTTGACACTGCAGTGTTGAGTTGGAACATCAAACACTCGGCTGAACCATGTTCTGGGAAGACAATAGAAATATCTCATTACCACTTAGTGAGGGGCAGCATATGGACTCATGTAAATGAATTTGACTACACAAAAGTGATGTACAGAGCAAAGTAACCAATGATGCTTGCCACCTGTTCAGCACGAAAGGATACCTTGAAATTAAAGGAGAGTGAGGAAAAGAGTCAGATGTAAAGGATACTTTCCCTGAAGACGGCTTGCAGTGGGTTGTTGTACCTGGAGAACACTAGATACACCTTACCTGGGCAGTGATCCTGCACACAAACAACAGTTGTAATGTTGCCACCATGTATGCAATTCCTGGTATGTTTAAAACATTAAACAGTTGGTCACGGGAAGAAGAGCACCAACAGCACTTGAGCTCAAAGTTAGGGCATTGAGACAGAAGGGCCTTCATCTGAGGCCTGAAAAGGTGACAGCAAGTCCTGAGATGGGTGGTTAATGGACTGAGACAGTAGAAGACTTTGGCTCTCTGATGGTCTCTAGCTTTCTCCTTGTTGAAAATCTTTGGGCATGCTCAGGCTGTCTTGGCTTTCGGGTTAGAGAAAGGTCTGGTTTCTCTGCCCAAAGGTCATGAGATTGCCTGATTTTCCACAAGAATTTTCACCAAAAGGGCCTGTGCCAGTTGCCATAGCATTTTCAGGGCTAGTCTGTTCAAGGCTCTCCAGAGGCAAGCTGCACGGTTTCCTGGTTGGTTCTTTTCCCAGGCCAGGAAAGGAGCCAGCACAGACCCCTTCTAACAACTATGCAAAGAAAGAAACTGTAAAGTCTGCTACCCAGCATTGTTTTAAGTAATGAACTCTTTGAAGAAAGGGAAGCCATTAGTTTCCTGCTCTGTTGCTGTTGGATGAGTGGACTCAGCTTTTCCTCTTGCTCATCTTTTGCTCCTTTGTTTTCCTTCTTCCTACATCTTGGAGTCCTGAGTGCACTAATAGGCTTGAATTGACCCCACCTTTCCTCTTATTCCAACAGTCCCTCTTGTCTCCTATTTCAATAATATTTTCCCCATGACATCCCCTGAAACCAGGTTTATGTAATATAAGTACAGCAAATGAGTCAGAAAAAAAATGGAGCTAACAAGCCATGCATCTATCATCACCTCCTCCCTTGATTTATCTCTGGTATTATATCCCACAAACTTGACCATTGTTTGCTCTTTCAACTTGAATGTTATTAAGGCCAGGAACTCTATCTTTGCATGCATTTGGACAGCACACCATTCAGCAGGGACCTAATTTCTGCTTGAGGCATTGCTATTATATTAATTACTGTAACTGAGAGTCTCAGGTGTGCTTTGGCTGGAGTTGAACCAAAAGAAAAATCAAGCCTCTGGACTATAAGGAGGGCAGAACCTTATTCAGCCCTGACAATGGAGTTTCTCACTTTTGCCAAACTTGAAATAGCCATTTGTATTATTTTCCTGAAACAGAACAGCAGATTCCTTGCAGGAAACCCTAGGGGTTCTAGTCCAAGGTTTTCCTTAGTGAGTTGGGCAATGCTCTAGGGACACCTCCTTAGATCCCTCCTGGTATACCTGGATGAAAGCCATCTGCTAAGTATTCCCTAACACCACATCCTACTTGACCCACCTTCAGTCAGAGTTTTGTTCTGTCCAGAGCTTCACCCTCCAGGCCAAGTACCTTGACTAGCCCATTTTGTGCCCAGTTAGCTTCTGCAGAGAGCTTTTAATTCCAAATAGGGGTCTAGTGATTCCTTTCTATTGTCACTACATATCCAGGTATGACTGGAATTAAGAGCTTTGCCTCCAAAGCAGTTAGACAGTCTGCAATCAGCTTCAAGAAAAATAAATTCTTTTGTCCATACATCAACATATATTTTGTCAGGAGTGGTGCATCCATTGCTCTGCTAGACAGTTATCTCAAGCCTGCACCTTATAGACTGAGACATATTAGGTGCCACTTACCTTTGTACACAGGCATCAGCCACTTGTGTCCATGTGCAGGCCAAACTGCCTGGGCAGCAAGTGACAGCTCCTTTTCAATGTAATGACAGGGAAGCACTTCAAGATTTGTTTAAAGCTCACAATCACTGGCTTCCCTTCGTTTCCAGTTTCAAGACTGGAGCTGTCTAGCTGTTTTGACACAGCAGAATGTATCAAGGCAGAAAGCCAAGATGATGAGAATGCACAAACAGTTAGCAGGTTCATTAACTCACTTTCTGGGAATCTGGAAAGAGGGCTATGGACTAACCTTGAACTCAGGAGACCTGGCTTATTCCCATTTCTCTGCCTCTAACCCAGTTCATGAGCCTGGACAAGAGGTTTCACTTCTCTGTTTTATCTCCTACTTTGTTTGTTCTGTAGATAAGCAGAGTAACCAGGCCTGGTTACTCAATCCCCATTGAATTCCTTTTTCAAATATGAAACCACATTCACAGAGAACTTGTAAAGTGGTCTGTAAAGCTTGAATGGAAATGCCATCCCCACACTTACCAGCCTGACTCAGAGGAGAACCGTTCCCTAAATAGTTTCACAAAGTGACATGGCAAATCAAGTCAGACAATAGAAAGACAGAGATTTTAGCTTCTGGATGTGTTCTCAGAAGATAGGATCCTTTTCCTAATTCTGCTTTTGTAGCTGGCATTGGCCTGATGAAAATGACAGTTTGAGAGCCAGGGGTGGGAGGGAAAAGGAGATCTTGCTGGCACCATGAGCAGGGCCAGCACTCAGCTTGAGCAGGAACCTTGAGACCTTCTCTCTCTCTCTCTCTCGGAAAAGACAATTGGGTAAAGGGAAGCAGCTTCGTTTAACTTTTGAGAGATTTCTAGATGTCTTTTTGAAAGACTTCTCGATATTGAAAATGTCACAAAACTAAGCTAACATGGGAAGCTCTTGCACCTTAATCACACTGTATTTTCCACATTTGGTTAATGATTCATCCCATTTAGTTTCTTTTTTGACAGTGGTTAGTGCCAGATATTTCTGAAAAATGTGCAAGTTCCTTTATAAGTAGATAGTCTAAGGTTGGGTTGCCCAAAACAATTTCTTCCTAAAGCCAAGTAGCTGTCTAATGACCTGGTCCAAGAAAGTTTGTTTCCCCACAGTAATGTTTCAAAAAAGGTACAATGATACACTGATTCCATAGGTTGCCTAATCAGCCACTGAATTATTTGTTATTCCGAAGTACAAGTTATTAGAAACAGAGTAGGAAGGAATGTTTTGAGCTGTCTTGGTTTCTAACCAACTCAGATGAACCGAAGCACTGAAGAATTGTTTTAAGTGTCCTTCCAAGGAGGTAGTAAGAAAGTGTGATTCTTGAAAGTAGTTTCAGTTGCATCAATTTTGGGGGCCATGCCTTTTTTCCCTATGTGCCCCCCCGCCCACCCCCACCCCACCCCACCCCACCCCCCCCCCCCCCAAAAAAAAGGCAGTCAGAAGCAGGTTTGGGTAGTTTTTGCAGTTTCATAGTTTTCAGAGTCTGGGCTCAGTCAAGTACCTGAAAGCTAATGTTTATTTGGCCTTTATATATACCCCATATTTCACCAGATGAAGACCTAGTAAAACATTCTCACATAACTATTTTCAGCTCTTTGACTTCTGGCAGTGGCCAGAAATGCTGCAAAGTGATCTTTTTCTTGTGATATTTCTGCTTTTTTGGTCCTCATCCCAGAAGGAAATAAGAAGCATAAAAAACATCTAAAAACTTACTTGTGGGAGCATTTCAGGTGCATTTCAGTTACAGTCTGCCTCCAAAGCAGGGTTCCTCTCTAGAAACATCCTTAGCTGATGACACTGACAGCTCATGGGATGGGGTAGCTCTCTACAGGTAGTTGCTTCTGCTGCTTGTGGCTGACTGGAGTGTTTCTCTGGTGAAACATTCCATTTTTAACATTTTTGCTGTAACTCTTAGAGGTTTTGCTCTCATTCATAGTTTGCGTCTATCTTAAAAAAGACATTAGCCATAACTCTGTGCTCTTTCTATTTATGTCTTTCAACCAATATATTTGTGGAGGCTTGAAGAAGGAAAAGAAATGTCCATTCTCATCTTCTCGATCCTTCTCAAAACTTCGGCAACAATAATGTCCAACTTTCTTATGTTACTGTAGCCTTGAAAGGATTGTGTATGGGGACACCATGAAGCCAAAAAATACCTACTGCTCAGTAGCAACAGCATAATTGGTCATCCTTGCCCATGTGTGTGCTCTGGAGAGAACTGCTTGACACCAGTGAAGCTTTCTAAAGCCTACTTCTCAGCTTTTCAAGGCATTTTCTATGCTTTGATGCTGTGGCAATGCCCCATTTGTCTTGTGTAAGTGCGGTGTAACCTCACTGTAGTGACCTTCACATAAGTTATTTCATGGACTACACTTGGAGACATAGTTGCCAAATTATTTGGTTCTCACAAGTTTCTGCAGAGACAAACATAGCCCAGGTAGGCTGAAAACTGAGCTAAAAGGATTAGCAAAGGTGGATTGTAGCCACCTTCCTGCCCCTGCCCATTAGCCAGTGCAGAAGCTGTGTTAGCCCAGAGGCACTGTATCATAGGCATTTAAGGTTCAGTGCCTTTGTAAAAAATGAAGAAAATAAAGAAATTTTGGGAAAGCACCAGGATATTTAATAGAGTCAGATTAATAACTGGTTCTAAAAGTGAATTTAAATTCATTTGTGGTGGAAGTGCACACCTTGAAAAGCTGCATCTGTCCACTCGTGGGAGATCTCCCACTGCTAGATCATTTCTTTGTGTGAAGGAGATTTTTCCACATCTACTAATTCACCAGCCAGACTGGGACTTAAAAGGAGTGGCAAATTAGAAGCAAGGTGGCAGGGGTTTTGTTCCTACTACAAATTCTGGTCAACTGTCTCAAGTTTCTCCTGCATTAAATATTTTGAAGCCTCAGACACCAGCTGGGAGTTGGGCAGAGGAAGAAAGCAGACACAAGAAAGTTAATGAGATGCTGAGCTAAGAAGTTGATGTTCCCTGCCTAGGTAAGGGAAAGAGACCAACTCTTGCCATCACCCAGGGATTTTTTTCGTGTAATACAGCCTTTGGGATTTATAATTCAGGCAGCTTGGGATAATGTTTTTCTGTCTTTTGCTGTAACGATCTCCCAGTGTGATAGAGTTACAAAAAGGGCAGTACATAATGTCGTTCACATTCATGTTTTCCAGGCCAGTTAAACAGGCTTTCATTTGTTTTAGGAGGAATCTATTCAAACTTTGGCAGAGCAAGTCAATAATTGTGAGTTTCCTTTCTTCCTCCCATTTGAAATCCAGTCTGGATCACGCACAGAGATGATGTGGGGGGAGGAGAAGAAGGGACCTCCAAGAAGTGAAATGCCTTCCACCATTAAATGAAGCAAAATGATCCCGTTTCAAGCACTGCTCTCCACAGCAACTGTATTAATGCAGCACTTCACCCTGTAACAACAAAACAGAGAGGCCATTGCTCACCCTGCTGCACTCCCAGCTCTGGCCCTTCTCTGAGCTCTTTTCTCATCCACCCTATCCAGACAGACGCTCAGGCTGTGGCCCCTGGAGCCATCTGTTCCAAGGCCTGATCCAGATTTCTGGCCCTACTGTGCCTCCTGCTACTGACATCTGCTCTATCTCCAGCATGTTCTGGGTGTCACTGCCACTCAGCTGTGCCTTTCACAAGACTCTGGTTTGTTCTGCATTTGCACCAGCAGCTCACTGGAGCTCTGCCCCATTAGCAGCCACCAGCTTTTAGCACTGTATAACTGAAATGAGCTGAATCCTGAAGGAATTAGGCAGGCTGCATGTAAAACAGTGCCAACATTTATATAAACTTGCCAAGTAGCCTCTAGCTGGTAGGTGATGCATGAAGATGGAGGATACAACCCTGGGAGTGCAGACTCAAGGAAATACGGGAAGTTATTGTGGAACTTTCAGGAGGCAATGTCTGGTCCCCAGACTCTAAATGAAGTCTAGCAGTAGAAGAGGTGTGCCAGAATCTTAATCAACTGCCCCAGAAAGGTGAGCAGTTCCCATGTGCAGAATTCTCCATATGAGCCTGGTCTTTAGAGGATTTTGTGAATATACTGGTGAGCTCTGAATAAAAACCTGATAAATTCCTCAAGGATAAGCTGTAATTTATGGCCTAATCCTTTTCCTCATTTTAGACACCAAATGTTCACATTTTTTCTTAGTCGCAAATTGGAAACAGTGCACTCAGGTAGCATGCACAAAGGTAGGGTAATTGCTGTTACCCATTCCACTCTGAAAGATTAACCATGAAAGCTCAGCATCACTCACCAAAAACCTCACCCTCAATGTTGCGGAAGAAAAGAAGAAAAAGAGAAAGCCCACTAACTAACAAAACTGTACTGCACCAATCCTCTCCTAAATTTGATCTCTTGCAGGTTGGATCCTCAATCCATCTCCTTTGTTTATGTCTCAAGTGTAAACCTCTTCAGCTCACGTTGTTCTGCTTCAAGAGCTAATTCCATGTGAGTCATGGTTCTGGAATGCCAATAAATATGGCTGTAACCATGCTTTAGTTTTTTGCTGCAAATCATTTTGGCACAAAATTAGGCCTGTTCTTATCTTTGTTTCTGTAACTCTTCTCAAAATAATAAGAAAAAGGAGCTTCAGGCCTGGCTGTGGCCTTTGGGTGCAAAAACAGGAGAAAAATTTTAAACCACCAGAAATAGTTCATACCTTGTTGAACCAATCCAAAGAGAGATGTATGTCCTTGCCTCTGAAGCCCCCTGAAGTGGGGAAGTCTGTGCCCTCTACAAGGACAACTCTGCTTCTGCTGAGCTGCAAAGGATTGCTATTTGCTAATTGTGATGGGATCAGAAGAGGGAGGCCCCACTGGCACCCTAGTTAGGTAGGGGTGTGTTTCCCAGAATCTGTTCCAACGACATTTTTATGGTTAAATTTTTTGCTCATCAGTTACTTATGGAAATAAAGAGTGAATATCTAATAATCCTGTTTCCTCCCTCCCCCCCTCCCTCCCTTTCTACCTTCCTCCCTTTTTACCTTCCTCCCTCTTTGCCTACCTCCCCTGCCTTGCTCTCTTGCTGTTTCAAGTACAAATATTTTTGCATTTATTTCACAAGAATAAGCTGACAAAAAGTTCTTCAGCTGAAGTAAAATCCCAATCAGAACTATGGCAAAATCTTTTCCTAATAGGGTTGTCTGTATCTGCTAGTTAAGGCTGTCCCTGGGGCCTGGAATGCAGTGCAGTAACTGAGATATCTGTTTATAACCTAGTTGAGAGATAATTGTGTTTATCTACTATTTAATCATTTGTATGAAATTTTACAAATAAATCAGTCTGTTGGATATTTGCCCAGTATGAATAATTTCTATCCAAAAATACAAAGCAGAAAATCACAGGCAGTGTAACATTCAGTCACACTTGGTCCTTTGCAGTTCCCTTTGGAATTCGCTTTGGTTTACATCAGGCTGAGAAAAGCAGGGCTGTTTAGGCTGCAGGTTTCTAGGCCTGACTTGAAGGGCCTTGCCTTCGGGGCACTGTGGTGTTGTACTGTCCCCTCCGACCAAGGGGCTGCAGGCAGAAGTGCTGAGGAGGGGAGGCAGGATTTTCCCAGACCACTGCCCCGGCACAAAGCCGATTCTGACTCTTCACCTACACTGCTTGGCTCTTGAGCAATACCTTTTAATGAATGACCCTTTATCTTAAAATTGCTTCAAAGTAAGTGACGCTGGCTGGGAGCCAACACATTTTCTCAACTACTGGAAGGTGTTACTTTGTGAACATCACTCTTTTTCATTTCTTTTTAACGACATCAAGTTCTTGTTTCTGAGTGAAATAACATGCAGTCCCAGGGCCAGTTTTTAAGCCTGGGTTCCTAATCCTGCGTTTATTCTCTTAGCGAGGGTGAGTAACACTCACAATTGCTTCCCAAAGAAATGCATGTACACATCAGTGTTGCTTCCCAACGACAGATGAGTGTAGGTCAGCTGCAGGGCAGAGCCACCCCATCAAAGTAAGGAAGGACACAAAGGACTTTGCGTGTTTTCTGGGAGAACAGAATTTCTTCATCCATGATTTCTACTTGAAGCTGCCACAGTTGCACTGCAAACTCCTTGATAAGATTTAGGTAAAGTAAATAGATTGCTTTTTGCTTACAGCACATGATGCAAGAGTGTGTATTCAGGCCAGTGGAAGATCCCATTAAATCTACTTATACTGGGTTTATGCTTACGCAGTACAACACTTTTGCATTGCTCTCTAGGGTATTGTGCTGGGATTTTCATGGTTGAGGACAATGCCCTTTGACTTCTTGTGTCTGACAGAACCCCATTTCCAGCAACTTGGTGGGCCACTAAAGGCAGCTTAAACAAGCCTCTAAAACATATTCAAATTTTAAAGAAAATTACCTTTTCATCCTTCTGCTGTGAAAGTTAAAGCAAATGCAATGCAAAGAGCATTATCTTTTGCACTTTCACTGAACTAGTCTAGTGGGGAAACCCTTTTATAAATATCTGCAAATATATAAGTACCATATACATACATACATATATATATATATATATATATATATATATATATATATATAAAAATTATTTTTATGCGTGTGCATTAACATATGTATATATGGATCTATAGTTATAGGTACTGATATGGTACTGGAATTTCTGTCCACATAAAGAAAACCATTCTTTTTTGAACATTCCCTGAAAATTTGTCCCCAAAGTGGAACCTTCCTTACATTGTAGCTTGTTACCCACCTTGTCTTCATAACGATAGCTACTATTTGTCATCATTGAAAGCAACGGTCTAAAGGGATCTAAAATTTACTGACAAGAAAAAATTTAATTACCTCAACTCCGTAACTTGCAGATTAGTCAACACAGAACCCCAGGATGAAGTCCATATCTTGGGATGATAAAAGATAAGGTCTGACTACAAGGCCATGCTATACCTGAGAGCTCCTCGACTCAAGTGCTTTGCCCAGATGAGCTCAGGATGTTTTGACCCAGAGACGTGTCCGTGTCCCTGCCCTGCCAGCAGCACAGTCCGAGAACCCAGCACTGAGGTCCTGGCTCCAGAGGCACTTCCAGCACTGACCTGCAGCACCAGCAGCCAGGTGAGGACCAAGAGGTTTCTACATCTCTCAAAGTGGAGCTCAAGACTGCTTTTGAATGATCTGTCTCATGTGTGAAATTCCTCCTGGCATATAACCTAAGTGATTCCATAAATACAATCCTTCAATATCCTACCACCTGTCATGTGATGTATGGAGCAACTGTAATCCTACATTCATCATCAGGGGAACATTTTCAGGCATCCAGGCTTTGATCTGTACTTGGATTATGCAGGTGTTTCAAAATAAGTCTGAATGTAATGGTGAGTGTTTCAGAACATAGCTTTTTGTTTGGTCCTGGAATGAGTTGGGCTGCTTCTTGGAGCCTCCTTAAGAAAGGACCCGATGCCAGATCAAAGTTTGTTGCAGCACCCAAGGATCAATGGATACAAAAAATGCTACAAATTAGCAACCGGGATTAAAATAAAGAGTGAAGGTATTTTTCTTAACCTAATTTGAAATTGCTTGGAGTAATTATCTTAAAGTACATAAATAAAAATAAAAGTCCCTTAAAGGCTGCTGGTTCTGCAAGGATCCCTTTTAAGCCACATTGGTTTTAGATATATGATGAAGACATGATGATGTGCTGGAGGCAGAATGGAGTTAAACTGATCTAACTGCTCATAGAAAGACCACCTCTGCTGCCTCTGACAGCTGTAATGAACTTCAGTGATGACACCCATGGATTTCTCCTGGTTAATGAGGAGAGGGAATTAACCCACTACTTACTCAGGCAGCATGATGTGGGAAGGGAGTCATCCTTCCAGCATGCAGATGTCATAACTACATCCTTCCCCCATGCTCAAAGCCCTCTGCACTTCTGGATGTTCAAAAGGCAGACTGCAGATTTGATGGTCAGAAGGCCATGAAGAAGTTTTTGTAGTTGTGGCACTGCTTCCAGTTCTGCCCCCACCTTTACTGCAGCACAGACATCCAGCCCTCCTCCTGCCTCTGGGTATGGGCTTGGCCCTTTCTGGCCCTTGTGGGGTTGGCTTGTTGCGATGGCCTTCATGCCACAGGAGCTGCAGCAAGCTCTGTGTCACCAGGGATGCTGAGCACACAGGCAAAGGTGGGGAGTTGGGCCAGGAGTGGCTCTGAGGTTGTGCACACAACCAGGACTTGAGCTTGGGTAACTGAGCCTGGGTCCAGAAGAGGGAGGGGGTTAGGGATCCCTTGTGTTTCTGTATTTGTGGGAAATGAATTAATGTGTTCAAAATTCCATCACAGTCACTTAACTTATCTGAGAGAATATCACAAAGATTCAGTTCTGAATGCATCCAGAGCTCTGCTAGCCTTTATTCATGGTAACATGAAGTTTCATTCCAACCTTTGATGCACTTCCCTACTCCCTCATTATTTAAAGTGTGGTTTTGCTCTAAAGACTGCCTGTATAAAATTGGCATCTGCTTCCTTAACAGATATATTCCATGTGTGAAATCAGAATACCGGTCTAGTGACTTCAATGGCAAGAATTTTTTTCACGTGCTCCTTTTTTGTGTTGGTGGTAAAGAGGCTGCATTGCACTCTTGAATCTCAGGCAACAGCAGTATTGCACTTCCCTTTTAACCCAAAGCTTTTAGCCAAATGAAGAACAGTGGACTATTTCCTTTAAATGGAAAAGTGACAATGAAGAAAGTCCTTTCGGTAGACATCTGTTAATGCACTAAGGGTATGCACTGGTCACAAATCACAGGAAAAATCAGACAAAAGGGGATAATCTCTTGTTTTACACTTCTAACCCATTCAAACATCCTTTCTTTCTTTCTTGCAGAACTTTTTGTACTGTACTATTGGGATGGTGTTTTTTGAGGGCTTCTTTTACATCTTCTCTGCTAGCTCTCCTTGGCTGCATGGCCTCTTTCCCAAACACATAAGCCTTTGTGAAAGAGAAGCAGTAAAAACTCTCCCCCCTTCTATGCCTCATGTGTACTTTCATCTGGGGTAGTGACACATACTTGTGTTTGATGTGGAGGTTCCTGTAGGTTTAATTATATGGTTTCTTGTGGAATGTAATCATTTCTTCAGCTATCAAGTGGTGGTCTCTGTGTCTGGCCAAAGACAGTATTAAACTTCATTAATTCCTGCTCAGTCAGATTCTGCACTCATTCATCACTCTGCAATCCCACGGAAGACAAAGAGGGTGCCTGGTGTGGAGGGATGGGGTACAACGACATGCACCACACAGGAGTAATGCAGCATAGCCTGGTCTCAGGCTGTTCGGGGCTGGGCGTGAGACACAAGGAAGGGAGCCTCAGCTTGGTTTTCACATCTAAAGGGAATCTTTTTGCTTAACAAATCAGAAAATCGTGATCGTCTGAGACAGAACTTTGCCCAAAAAATCAGAGTAATGGTATTAAATAATTCAGTGATCTTTCAATATTTCACTTGAGAAATCTAACCCAGGTTTTGTGGAATTGGAGGAATCTGGCTGTTTTCTCTGGATAGGTTTGTTGGAGGACAGGTGGGTTTAAGGAAAGGTAAGCTTGCTAACCAGTGAGCCTTCATGAAATGCTTGCTTGACATACAGGCACCAGGGATGTTCCTCTTTTGCAGGCTGGTCAGAAAAATAATGAAACATCTTTTTGGGTCTTACTTGCAATTAAACAGAAAGCATGCAAATAATACAAGATATTTTCTCTATGTAAGGACTTGAAGGCCTGGAAGCTACAAACCTGGGTTCAGCTCCATTCCTCTTTCCCTGTCTGTTGTAGGAGACCATCCTGCGCAATGCTGGAGCCTCCATGTAGGTCACCTCCTCCCCATAAACCTGGCAGTAAAATAGGTGCCCTCACCCTGAGCTGCCCTGTGCCCCTCTGAGCCATTTACATCTCCCTTACATGGTGTGGGGCTTAGAGCAGATGGGGCTCTGACTAATACCATCTACACTAAGTCCCCTCTTATAGTCCCTTCCACTTTATGACAGACTTTATTGCTGCAGCTGTGTGCTGGCCTCATGGTTTCAATGATTTTTCTGTAATACTCTCAATCCCTTCCTTGCTCATTGCTCTGGCTGATTGGTTCCTTACTCTCACATTAAATTATGTTACATTTTTCTGTAGCAAACTGCATTATACTGTATTACAAGCTGGTATTTACCATCTGCTGGTCCAATCTAACTAACAAGCCAAAGCCTTTTGAATAAAAGGCATTTTAGTTTGTACTGCCTCTAATACCAGTATTCTCTACAGACCTGAAACACATAATTATTTCATCAGGTATTTTGCAAATAGATCCAAGCCAATGCCAGGACATCCTACAGAACATATCTGTGGTGACATATTTTCAGGATTTGGCCTTTCCAAGTCAGACAGGTAAGACAAGCAGCTATTGCAGCCTTTTTGTTGCCCTCTTACAGTAATTAAAATCTCCTTTCACAAGTGCACTTTCCTTCCTTCTCGTGATCTGGTTTTTGATGTTGCTCCCAGTTTGATCAGTTCTATAAACCAATTACCACAGGCTTTCCCCCAGGGGACTGTTAATTGCTGTCTGCCTCAGAACCACTGGACCATTACGCTGCCAGTATTTTTTAGGTTTCTACAAGATACTCAATACCACTGTTCACCAGTTTGCTACATCTGAATCTGATGGAGTCCTAAGAAACCTAAATGTCCCAAACCCAGAAGCCCTCAACTCTCCCCCCCACTTCCCTCTGCGATGCCTGGAAGAGAAATAAGCCTTCTAGCCAGATTCCTCACATGGAGAAAGGTAACCTCTTTCAGTATCTGATGGTTCCACTGAGTCTGTTTTAGCTTTGTTGTTTTCATTGATCCAAATTTGAAATATAAATTGGCCTAAAAAGATAGACTTCTAGTTCAGTCTTTGGCAATGGCAATGGAAGGGAAGGAAGGGTTGTGATGATGCTCAGAAATGGTGATTAGGCTCAGAAATGCTCAAGAGTTTGGAAGCATCTTCTTATCCCCAGATGACACAAGGTTGCTGTGAATTGGGACTTTGTGAGTAAATTAAGAAAAGGTGAAGGCAGCCCCAGGCCAGGAGGGTATTGAGAGGTACCTCAGAGGTAGTAGCCTAGTAAAGTAGAGCAGGTACCTCAGGCTTTGTCATGCATTCACACACAAAAAGCCTACAGCAAGACACCTCATTTTAAAATGAGCTAACAGAAGCTAGCAGCCCAGGAAACCTATGTCTGAGACTTGGTGCAGATTATTTCTTCATGCTAACAAATGTCCATTTTCTGCCCTACACGGGAATGTGTAGCCCCTGAGCCCTGCTCTATAGCTCCATTACTGTAAGGGGTGCCTCTCGTTGTAGCAGTGCACAGCAACACAACAACCCCAGACTTGGCTACGTTCTCCTCACCCTGACTTCCACGATGCCCTACACTCCTTGACTATGCTTGCAGTGTGGATTTTTAAATGGCTTGAAATGTTATTAAAGCAGGACTTGTAAGGAAAGGAACAGTGTCTGCAGACTGAGGAATACAGTGTCAGCAAAAGGAAACTGTCTCTCAGCAGAATAACTGCATGTGTCAAATAATTCCTTATAAATATGTCTGTGCTGCAAGACAAAGAACTACCACATACATCTGATACATTTCAACTAGTTTAAGGCTTCAGTGTTTACACTGGTTGGCTAAACAATATAAGTTTACACATTTAAATATAAAAATATACCACTATGTGTTATAATAAAAAATATTCAAATATTTTGCCATTATAATACCACATTATAAAATGTTGTTATTGCATGTAATATAATTATAAACATGTAAATGTTTATAATTATAAACATTAAAAGCATGGTCCTGCTTTGAATCATTCTGCATGCTTCTGTTCAAGAATATGGGCTCAGCCTTCCCCCTTCAGCTGTACAGAAAATGAACAATAAATGAGCATGTTATTTTTCTGCTCACTTGAGTCCCACCATTGACTGTGAGCAACCCAAGGGATAAGGAAATGAGGGACAAGAGCCTGGATAGAAACTTGGAGGCATGAAGGTGAGAGGGTTTCTAGAGGTTTATGCAGTGCTTTGGAAATTTTGCAAAATTGTGGTTTCACGTTAGTTCCCTTAATCATCTGCAGGCTGGGAAATTACAGGGAAATATTGGAAACTGCAGTGACACCAAGCGTGATATGGTCTACAGGAATATGCAGTCAGCTTTACTGAAAGGAGTAAACGTGTTCCAAACAGCTTGGAAATTGGTTCCTAAGTCTGTCTCCTGGGGAAGATAATGTGTGGAACTGTCATGACTCAAATATCCTCTGACCAAGTTCTTTCAGATGTTTCACTCAAGAAGGATTTGATGTTCAGTATCAAATTTACTTATTAATATTTGACATTGCATGGAATTCTGATATAATTCTGACAGTGACGTCCTGAAATCACAAGGCAAACATAATAAAGCAAGTTGGATATACAATTGGATTGTAATACATGATTTCCGTTACTGGCTGAGAGCAGCTCAGACCCAATGCTGTCTTCAGGGTCCATTTTGTTGGCTTTTAGACTGTGTGGGGCTGAACCATGAGTTGGCTTCTCCTGTGCTGGTGTGGCTGGCTCAGGAAGACGGTACTACCTGTTAATCATTTTAGGAAAGGTCATTTTCACAACCAGTTAACCCACACAGATGTTTATCTAAAACATAGGCCACCCTCCGGCCTTCTTTGTGTTGCATCTGTTCTACGTCTGTGGTCACTTCCTGTGTGGTTTTCTGAGCTTCATGAGCACATCATCCTTGCCCATCTTCTTTGAGCCTTCTTCCATGGATGAGTTTTGTTAACTGCCCACAGAAGTCCTCCATGCCTCAGAGCAGGCAGTGATTCCACCCACAAAGTGAGGGAGTTCATAAATAAAGCATTCCTGTTAGCAGAGGACAGAATCCACAATCGTAAGTTTTAGAGACAGGATCCCATCACCTAAACCCGATTTTTAGTTGTTGTTAATCAAATAACATAGGTTAAACTCTTATTTCTGGTGGCAATCAGCAGCATTAGTCCCTAACCCAGCGTGACCCTGTGCCCTGGGCACTGCTCTGCCTGCCAAGCCAGCGTGTTCAATCAGCAGTCTCTTCTGTAAACTGTGCCGTGCACTGTGCAGCTTGAGTGCCTGCCATCAAAATAATAGTGTCCAGCATTTTTTTTATGGGTGGTCATCTTTCTGGGTTTTGTGAGCCATTTTCCCTGTCTGGAGACCATACATGGATAAGATTTATGTATATTTATTTTCGATGGCCTATTCGCTAACCCTACAAGATTGTGCATGACACAGGGCATCCAAAACTCCTTTATCCCAGGATGAGGGAGGAGCAGAGGAAAAGACTGAATATTAAACAAGTGAGACCAATATTAAGAATCATTTTTATAGCATTCTTTAGAGTGAATGCACTTTTACAACATATTTTTCTCCTAAATGATGTGTTCAGGCAGAGGCCCAATGTTGTAAAAAGACACATAATTGGCACTCAAACAGATCTGAATTATTGCTTGCTTGGTGTAATTTTACACCTGTCACTGCCCATATATTTAGAAAGAGTGAAAAAGCCAGACCTGGGGTTGTTTCCCTGCTGGTTGCCTTCAGGCTGTGCTGACATGCTGGCTGAGTTTACAGCATGCCTTTGCAAAGTGCGGGGCCTGCAGAGGCCAGACTGAGGGCTCATCACAGCCTCCAGCACCTCAGCAAGTGCCCCCTGGTTTTGCAGGTTGGCTCAGCTTTCCCTGCCACACTGGTGCCGGCGTCCATCTCAGTGTGCCCCTCCTTGCACAGGGCCAGTGGGCAGCACGCTGAGATAGTCACCTTTTAAGGACACCTTTATTAGACAGCTCTGTTGGTTTTGGTTTGGTTTTGTTTTGTTTTCTTCCCTGAGATTTGCTGAAAGTACCTAGCTTGTGACCTCAGCTGTTTTTCTTGAGCTTAAAATATGCAAATATAATGGAAATCCAAGAGAACTGCCAGCCAAGAGTGCCCAGACATCCAGTAGCATTTATGTAGAAGAATAACAGTGCAACCCCAATCCTCCTTAATTCACCTTCTGGTGGCTGGGAACAAAAGGCTGGACAGGACCAGTTAAAAAGTTTGTCTCTCTCCCTGCCATCAGTTTTAGGGTCCAAGTGAATTGCAGCTTGCCCCAGGCTGGTGAGCTCCCTGCCCAAAGGCAGAAGCCCCCCTGGGAGCCAGGGTACTTGGCCACAGTGCTCCAGGAGCTTGCTGCAGGTGTCCCAGCCTGGGGAGGCCAGAGCTGGGGAAAGCAAAACAGCTGGAAACTCAGCTCATGAGCCTAGCTGTGCTAATCCCCTCTGCAGAAATGCTTGTCCAGGTACCTCTGGGCCCTGGACACTGCATCGTAATCCTCCTCCTTCATTTTGCACAGATAGATGATTACTTTTTAATTCTTCTTTTTCTAGTTAATAAATCAGAAACAAGGAAGTTTTCTGCAGAGCTCCAGCAATGATTTTCCTCAGAATCTTTCACATGGTAGAGCTGATGCCAGCAATTGCTGTTACTAATGCAGCCAAGGGCGGCAGGTTCAGGAAAGGCAGCACAGCCTTCCTCCCATGCTGGGCTGCTCGGAGCCCATCCAGCCCTCCTGCATTTCCCAGTCAGGCTGTGGTCCCTCTCCTTCTGCTATGACGAAGCTCTGGTTTGCATGGCAGAGAGATTTTGAGCTCCAACAGAACCAGCACCACTTTGCAGCTGTTTGCTTATCAGATTCTTTCAACTGTTGAAGTTGAAATTTGAAATTTGAAATTGCAAGTTGAAATTGGAAAATTGGGGTATCATCCATTTTTAATAGTTTTACAATGCTTAAAAAAGGCTAGCCTATCTGGCTGTAGGGCTGATACACCTCTGAGTACAGCCTGTTCAATCAGACACAAACACTTTGGTTTAAACATAATGAGATTTCTGTACGATTTCTTACTTGGGATACCTTTTCTTCTCAATTTCTGAGAGTCATTAATTATATTAATTTCACATTTTCCAAGTGAGTTTCTTTTCCTGCTGTGCTGAAAGGAAGAAAATTGTGTATTGTGAACTAACATTTGCATTTTTTGCATGTCCAGATGGTAAGACTCCAAGGACTCCTGAAATGGCAGGTGACCTTGTCTCAGGCTATCAATAGGTTCCCTGGGGCCAGAGGGGAACAATGTAAGAAACAATATTACACATACCCTATTTTGTCCCTTCTCAGCTTAAACTTTTCAATTTCCTGTGGCCCTAAGTCACACACGAAAAAGTCTCACCCCCCTCAGCTGATCATCATTGCCTTAGTGTCATGTTATATTCACACTTGGGACAAATATTGAAGACAGAGACCTGTGTAATAAGTTTTTAACTGTAAATTATAGCCTAGAAATAAGCTAGGGAGACCTGCAAGCCCAAACTACTTGAAGTCAAGAGGGGGCCTTCGAGAGGGAAAGATTTCTCAGAACAAGCATTCTCATTGTAAAAGGCTAAAATTATTGCTCTCCTGTGATTTATAGTGCAAAGGCCTTCAGTCTGACAGAGCACCTGGAATATTCAGCATTAATTCAGAAACAAAGCTGTGCGTTGTTGATAAAGCATATCTCTGCAGAATCTGTACTATCAGGATACCTGTACATATTGAACACACCAAAAGATTATCCTGAATGTGCTACTAATGTAAATCCATTTGCTGTTGTTGGCATAATTCACAAGCATGAAATGAATGTGGTTACAACAAAGCCCTCTGGCTGCTCCATCAATTACTCCTCATTTTCCAGCTCTGACTTGTATATGCTTATATCTTCCCAGAAAAGATGAATGGTGAGAGATGAGGAAATTTAATTTATGGTTTCACCTCAAATTAAGTCTTAAGTGGCAAGTATTCAATCTTTAGCTTAGCAATGAAGCTACAAATACAGTAAGGTTCTTTACCACACAAACCTCCTGTGAGAGATCCCTGACTATTTTTACCCTCACCCAGATGTGCCACAGTTCAAGCATGCCTCTGAACTTAACTGCTCCTCCCCTTTCTCCCTGACCCTCAGTTCTGCCCTTGAGAGTCCCCCGTGTCTCAAGTCGGCAAAACCAATCCTGGGCAGTGTGTGTCCCCTGGTCTGGGGGGAAGTTGCTGTCTACTAGCAGAGTGGGCCAGCCTTGAGTCCTGCATCCCTCTGTCCATGAGCTTCCTTTCCTGACTGTCTGCACACTTCACTCCTCAATCCATGGCATGAACGATGGAGTCAGCATGAATAAAATGTGAAATCAAAGTTGGAGAGACGTGGAAGTGAGTCTTCCTCTGCTCCTGATCTACTTTAAACCTGTGGACACTCTCTGGACCTGCAGTTTCTGTTTGGGTGCTCTGTATTCCTTTAAATCTGACCGTTTGGCCTCCAGTTTATGACTGGGCCAAGATTCTGACACCTTCAGGTATAGGTGGGTACTTGGAGCTCTGCTGTCCTTAACCCTCAGGGCTATCCAGAATGCCCTGTCCTTGAAAAGTTAAAACCATTTTCCCTGTTGTCTGACCTCATGGGGTTGCTGGTTAATTTTTGTTTTTTCAGGGGCAACTGGGCACTGAAGCAAATAAAGCCAAGGCTTCGTTGAAGGATTTCCAAATGTAAGTGACAGACTTGCAAAAGGAAACAGCAAGGCACAATTCCCACCTGGGACCTCACCATCTCTGGCACCTCTGCAGTCACTGTTGTGCACATGTTTGAACTTATTTCTGAACAGAATTGTGCAGCCTTCCCTTCTGTCACTCCTCTTCCAGGTAGCCTCTCAATGTCCAGTGTACCGGACCATCTTTCAGACACCTCTGATAATGCCCTGCATTTCAGTTCTTCCTTTTTGCCTGTTCTTTTCTGCTGCTATATGACAAAAATTGTTTCACCCATTACAGAGACATCACAGTCTGGGTGTGTGTGATTCATTGAGCTGCATATGGTCCAGTGCAACTGTCCCTGCAGGAGTAGACCCAGGCTTCTCTTTCCTCTAAAAAAAGATATGATGAAAGCATACCAGAAAGACCACCAGAACATAACAAGAGATAAAGCCCCTGTTATCAAAGCCCCTACACAGATGTTCCTTATTCTGGCAGCTTGTGCAGAGAAAATGCAGCCATGGCCATTGGAGAGGGAAAGGTTAAGTGAGGTGTACTGAATGCATTGCTGGGGGAGGCCAGGGAAGATTAGGGGTTTATGCCTTTTTTTTTTTTTTTTTTTTTTTTTCCCTGACATTCTCATGCAGCATCTCAGCACTGTTAGTAAATACCTTGTGCTACTGTAGGAGGATTCAACATCCCAGAGCCTGCCTTTGGGACATGCTGCCTGCCCCTGGAGAAAGCCCATGGCTCAGGCAGGCTGTTCCCAGCAGCACTGCGGGTGCCACAGGACTAGGCTCTCCAGCTCAGATCAGCAGGAGCAGTCCAGTGTAGCATGAAAGCCAAAACACAAAGCTGGAGGAATGTACACAAAGGAGAAGAGGCAAAACAGTGCATTTCGGGATAACTCCTGACTGAGGCTCACTGGAAATATAATCAAGACCCAGACTCATTTCCCAGCAGTGGTAGCTGGGACAAGTGTTTGGTCTCATCTTTTTCTATCACCAAACGAAGGCATGGAGCTCTGCATGGAATAATATTAAGGGTTGATTGATTGCAGATTAAGAGCCTAAATAAAAGCTTAATGACGTCAATGGAAAGATTCTCATTGGCTTGAGTCAGCCCCAAGATGCTGCTTGACCGATGAAATGGATTTTTTTATTTTTTAAATGCAATCATTACAATGTAAAAGCTCTTGTTAGACAGAAATATCTCATATAAGCAGAATTAAAATGAGGTCTGAAGCAAAAGGATGGATTTAGATGCCCAAGACTGGTATTTCAGCATGGATGTATATTCACATGATGTCTCATCGCAATGTACTTCACTTTGCTTTGGAAAGGGAAAGCTCAGGTGTGCTCAGATCTCTCTCATAAATGAGATATTCTTTATAAAGTTTTTTCTATGCTTCCAAGGATCTGCCTGTCACTGGGGGGGTCTTTACCAGCCCAGAGTGATCCTTGCAGTCTGTGTGCTCACAGGAGTGTGCCATGCTTGGCACAGAGGCATAAATTGCAGGAAAGACAACAGCCCTGTGCCCTCTTGCTGTAGCATATACTACCCATAGGAAACACACAAACACACACAGAGATATTCATATAGCTTTATGTTACAGGTCATTGTCCTCTTTCTTCAAAGCTAAGGAATTTTCATGAAGTGTGTATACATCTGGTATTGGATCAACTCAAGATTGTGATAAAGAGATTATTTATAGCTCTGCATTGACATTTGTTTATTGTGTAGATGACATCAGCGTGCCAGACATTGCTTTAACTCAATATTTCCCACTTTTATTGCATTTGTGATCCTTTATATGGCCACAGAACAAATCATTAAGGAGGATTCCATGAAGGATAATGAGTACCATAATACTTCTAAGCTTCACATACACTCTTTATCTGGACTCAAATTCTTTTCATCTGTCAAGCAAAGTTGCAAGAAACAGAAAATAATGTATGTTGAATGACACATTTGCTTGTAATCTCAGATTTTCCAAATCCCTATGGTGTACCTGTGTTCCCCTTTTCTTCACTAATGAATTTTGACACTAAAACAGATGTTGCCCTCTAAGTTCTCTTACATTTTTTTATTTCTGAGCAACATGGCTGCTCCAGGTATATTTAGTAAGAGGTAAATGCTCAAATGTGTGGACACCTTTGTCATGTGTTTCCTCTTCCCCTTCCTTGCTGTTTTCCAGATCACAGTGGATTCAATCCTGCATCATGCAAGGGTGACAATGGAATTACAGGTTTTTAATATAAAGCAGTGATCAAATTTCTGTATTTTTCTACAAATAAAACCTTCCGTTGAGTAATTTGTTAAGGTGGGAAAGAAAATGTAACTTTTTGGGGGGTCAAATTCTGTATTTCTGTTATATTTGCAATTTTACTACCAAAGCATGGAGCTGGACCTGAGCCTGAGCCCAGTCACAGCTGCCAAATTGGGAAAGCAGCTTTGCACTACCAGGCTGCCCAGTCCCCTGTGAGCCCTCCAGCAGTGCCTGCACAGCCATGGTTCCCAAACCCACCAGGGACCACCCAGAATGGCACTCCCACCACGCTGGCTGCTGCTGACCCAGCCATTCCCCTCCACATCGATTTGCCATAGCCCAAGACCCAGTCAGCTCACCCCATTTTGTTGTTGGGGCTGCAGTGTTGTTTCACACAACTTTATAGATTTGCTCATAAAATACCTCTTGTGAGTAGCTGCAGAAAGCAGCCTTTCTACCAGGGGACTTGATCTAGCCAATTTTCTGTCTGTGTGCAAAATTTTACAGAAGAGAGAGGTTTATTTGTGCAAAGAAGGAAATGGATTGCATAGGCTCTGAAATGTTTATATGAGACTTCACTAGCCCTGATCTTAGAGTAATTGGCTAAATTAAGTTGCCTCAGATTTCTTTGCTGCATGGCATGAAATCCACGTGTAATTAAAGCACAAATGTCGTGCAACAAAATAATTTCATGCCTCTGTACAACAGATCTGGCAGTGGAGTCAAAGGCTGCACAAACTGTGAGGGTGGCCCTGTGACTGCCTTTCAGTCTGTCCAGATTTCTGAGAAAACACCCGTTTGCCAGATGAGAACTTATTGATCTTTTTTTCTTGAATAACCCTTATTCTTCTCCCCACTCATCACTTTTCTTGTCATTTTATTTCTGCCACTCTTTAATTTTTCAAAACTTCCACATTTTTATAAAGTCTTGAAAGCTTAGGGTAACAAGGGTATATTTTAAAGAGTGGGGAAAAGTGCTACTCTGTGGCCACCACTCAGTCTATTATATTTGGCAGCAAATAAGAAACTAAAAGCTAAACTACCAAAAAGATGAAATACTTCAAAAACATTCCACAAATTGCAAAAAGTGTAAAAAAATATTCACTTCAGACTTTGCAAAATGAAAATATTTTTTATTCCACTCTGGTTAGATTTTTTCCATTCTGATTTCTTATTGCAGCAACTAAAAGTCACGGCTGCTTAGGCCTGAGCTGTCCCTCCTGGCGTGGGCTGCAAGAGAAAGGTTCACAAACTCCGTGTGGATTTTGCTGGAGATTTGTCATCCCTGGGAGGAGAGACATGGCTGTTTGTCTCCCATGGGTAAGGCCTCGGTAGCGACATATGGCGTTTTCCCAGGAAAATGCATGAATTCAGAGTGCTTCTTGGAGCTGTCCTTCCCTTCTTCTCATGGCCAGCACTGAGTCCTTGCCCTTTTCCCCTCCTCTGGTTCCCCTGACAGTAAGCAGGACTACCAGGGACCTGCAGTGGTGGTGGCCTTCCTCTGATCCATCCCTGTGGCATCACAGGGCAGCGCTGAGTGAAAACCCACTGTCACCTCAGGCTGGGACTCACGAATGGCAGGAGGTGAAGGCTCTGCAGTGCCTTTGGCAGCCTTGTTTGCATTTTAGTTTGAACGTGCAGAGGCACGCAGCCCTGGTGAGCAGCTCCTGCTTCCTGTGGGGACGGCTCTCCTGTGCGAGCTGGGTCTCCCTGGGATCACCTGCCAGGACCTCTTGCCTCTCCAAACCAGCGATGCTGAGGGTGCAGTGTGTGAGCAGAGGCATGCAGAGGGCCCAGCTCAGCAGGGCTTTGCCCCACGCTGTGCAGGGTGCGTGTCACACACCAGGGCAGCACCTTCCCTGGCCGGGGTTCTCCGGACCCGGCACTGCTGTGCGTGGGCATCGCTGGGCCGGAGGAGGTGACACTGCTGCTGGCTGTCCCCAGGGACTGTCACCCGCACCGGGACAGGCTGCCTGCAGCGCTCGGTGCCGGGAGAAGCAGCTCAACCTGCTATTAGCATCTCAATCGCAAATAGGTGGCACAGACAGGATCCTTCCCCAGGGGTCGTCTGCCTATAAGCACTGCAAATCCCCACTCCAAAGCCTTCACTTCCCTAAAACAAGTAAGAGTTTTTGCCTGAGCAAAGGATTGCCGAAAAAACTGAACCAGTGCTGCAGGATCTGCCCTTTTGGCACCTCCTCATTTTGTCTTTGCTGCTGCCTACACATGTTCAGGGGACACCTCCAGAGCCCAGTTTTTGCTGTGTTTGGCTGCTAGCTGCCAGTTTTCGAGGCTAAGAGAGTATGTGATTTGGCTTAGAGACACATCACATGTAGCTTTACATCAGAAATGGTAGTTTGCCAATTTTAGGTATAATTAACAGACCAGAAAAAAACCCCTACCCTAAACAATAACTTCAAGTAGCCTCAAGCCAGCTTATGGGTAGAATATTAAATAGGTTACATTTTTTCAGAGTGTATAGAGAAAATTAAGTCTGTGGCTGGGGAGTGGCTCCAGACAACCTGAGGGGAGCTTTGAAAGACTCATTAACTTGTGATGCTGAGATCAAAACTTTGCATTCATTGGGATATTGGAGCCTCAGGAGTAATTCCTGGGCTTTCACAATTAAGACTCAGCCCAATAACTTCTGTAACTCAACTTGAGAAAGAGAGAAGATGGCAGCTGCTGATGTGAGGCTCATCAGTGGCTCATGACAGCCTGTGCTGCCCCCATGATTAATAGGATAGTCATGCACATGAGATACTCTCTGGGGATCCAGGAGATTTGAGTTCAGTTGTCAGCTTTGCTATGGATTCTGTGGAGTCTGGCTTCTCTTGTTTGCAATTCCTTCCTCTCTGCCTTGTCATGTCTCCTGTGTTATTGAATGTAATGACTTCAAAGAAGAAAGAAACTCCTCTGGCAAAAGAGGCTGTCAGATCTCAATGCCACTTGGAACTAAGAACTTGTGATATAATTCAGCAGGCACTGAACTCAGTGTCAATTAGACAAGAGAAACAGCATGGGCTTCAAAGCAGGACAAGAACAGAATGCAAAATATAATGAGAAAATAATAATTTATGTGCATGTGAAGTCACAGAAACACAGAAAAATAGAGGGGAAGATGCTCCAACAATGCTTCTCTGGTCTCTGAAAGTTTCACCCTAAAAGTATTCACAGCTATTTGTGTAGCCTGCTCTCAAAGATGTTCACTCCCTCCATCAACAGCACATTTCCATGCCCTGCTTATGAAAATGGCAAAACATGGTATTCAGTGCCTGGCTAAAATGAAGCCTCTTGCCCTCCCCCACAAAGCCTGCTATTTACCCCAGGCGGAAAAATAAATTTTTTGTGACAATTCTGTGCTGAGTGCTATCTATTTCCTGGCTATTAAAAAAAAAAAAAAAAAAAAAAAAAAAAAAAAAAAAAAAAAAAAAAAGAGACTATTAAAATTAACTACTAAAGACAAAGCCTTGCCTCTTTTTTCCTAATATGTAACTAACTAACTGGTTACCTGTTGCAGCAAAGACTGATAAAAAAAAAATGCAATAAATTTAAGTCTTTTGCCAACAGTTGCAACATTGTTGAACTGTGAAGCAGAGTGTTCCCTGGCCTTTTTCTTTCTACCAGTGTTTCTATCTGAGGGATTCCTCTTCCTCTAGATGTCACCTGGCAGCTACTGCTTGAAGTGTGCTGTGATTTTCTTTGCTCTGTCCCCTGGAAGGACCTGCATGTCCCCAGCTCGAGTGTTCTGTCAGCTGTGCCAGCTTGTCAGATAGAAATGCTTCTCCGTGTGAATTCTGGGTCGTGAACATTGCAGGACACCACCAGTTGCAAAGTCACCATGGTCCTACCGCCTTGTTACTGGCTTGTTCTTGCTCTCTCTTGCCTCAGCCTTGCCTCTCTTTTTCATACTTTATACTTAATTCACATGATGTCGTTTCCACAACTTTTGTTTCCCTGTAGCTCCTGAAGTCACTGTTTTAGCCAGGCATGTCACCACCCTAATTAGAATGTTCATCCTCTCACTCTTACCATGATTTTCTTGAGGAAATGTCATCTCTCCTTGGCCTCTTGTCTTTCTTCTGTCCCCTGGAACCTCTCAAGCAGTCATTTTCTCCATTTTTTAAAAATCATCAGACATCCAATCTCTGTTAGAGTAGTTCTTTGCAGGTCTTGTGGGTGTACTTTTTCATTCCTAGTCCCATTAAAAAAAAAAAAAAAAAAAAAAAAAAGAAGAAAAAAAAAAAGAAAATCCAGACAAACAATTAAAAACCGTAGATCTTTTCCATGTCTCCATGAAGGATTCCATACAGACTGGAGAAATTTTCAGCCTGAGTCTTAGGGATGAACAAATAAAAGAAAAAAAGAAATACAAAATCAATAAATAATAAAATGAAGCTTTTCAAACCTTCTGGCAGAACATAATAAATCTGAGTTACTTAGACACATATTTATCATACAACTATTTCTAGGAATGTGGTATATATCAAAGAGTGTAAAATTTGCTTGCATTCTTGTGCAGACATATTATAAGGTGTGAGAAGAATGTCCTAGTCAACAACTGTGCTTTTATTTCAAAAGCTGGAATATATTATAATATAAACAATAGAAAAGCCAGTAAGTAAAGATATTTCAGGAGGAACATAAACAGCTAATCCAAGAGTTAGATTTTTCATTGCAGAGGACATTTTACTTCTTTGAGGGTTTTTTTTTTCATTCCAGAATGAATATTGCAAATGAATCCTAATAGTGAAAAAATACAAGATGGTTAAAACATCTTAAAACATCTTACACTAACAAAAATGAAGACTTTGATTGAAATAAGCTTTTGGGAATAGGTTATAGCTCATAATACAAAGAAAAAGAGTGATGAAGTCCAAATAGAAAAATGTTCAATGTTATGAAAATTATATCTCCATTTTTTTTGCCTTCAGCTGATTTTACTAATTGAAGGCCAAAAGTATCCTCAAGACAGTTAACTATAGCCAATGTTTTGCAAGTAAAATTTTTCCATTGGAAGACTTCCAGGCAGGTCTCCATTTCAGTTCTGTAGAACAGATAATTGATTTTTCCATCTAGTTCTATTCTATTTGATGCATTCAGATCTGTATTAAGCTCTCTGTTTATTGTGTGTGACACGTTTTATTAATTTAAAGAACAACTCCTTTTTTCCAGTTTTCTCAGTGCAGTTTTGCACTTCCTGTCCACAACCTGAGATGCAGATCTTGGTGCTCTCATTCTTGGTCTTGCACTGTGATATGACCTGTCTGGTGCTTGTAACTGGGAGTCTGCTGGGTGGACAGCAGGCATGTGGAGAGCTAATCTGGGCTGTGAGAACAGGGATGGTCACGCCTCAGGGCACTCTGTGTGGCCAGTGTGTTTGCTCCAGCCTCTAGCCCCTCTTGATGACTGCCCAGGAAAGGCAGCAAGGTCCATCTGCAAATCCCAAGGTGGAATTCAGCCCTGAGAGCCAAAAATCTAAAAGCAGGGGTCTCTACAGATGAAAGTGTCTGCAATCCTACTGTCAGTGGTGATCTGGTCAAGGAAAGGCATTGGAGAGACTTTGGTGATCACATTTGGACATCTGAAAGGCCTGTCAACCCAGCTGGTGTATCGGCCTGATCACTGAGGACCACAGAGGGCCTTGGACACCTAGAACACCGGTGGGCTCAAGTGTCCTGATCTGTGATCTGAATCCTGCCTCTAGCTGCTTAATTAAGTGGTCAAATTCAGGAATTGTGGATCTTTTGTTTTACTGCAAACTTCCCCCTTGCACACAATGTAATGGCCCAAACCCTTCCAAGAACTTAATAACAGGAGTAAACCCCCTTTTCCCATTCCCCTATTGGGCATGTAAACCTAGATCAGAGCTGCAGAGCCACTGTGGTGTGCTGGTTTATCACAGTAGTTCCCATAAAGATATAAAATGGAACTGGGAATTGAAGAGCTAAAGCTCAAGGTAAGATCCAGGGAAGTCTCAAGCTTTCAATGGTGTATTAAAGATGATATTTTTGGCCTTCTAAGGCTTAAAAATAATCTTCTCTCCTTATATAATTTCACTATTTCAGATACATAGAATGTAATAGTACAGCATATGAGGGAACTTGGGTTGCTGCAGGCATGGAAGTACCATCAGCCATTAAACAGAGGACACAGCAGTATCTGTGCAGCAGGAGCTGCAAGAGGAATTGGTAGTCTGTTTCTTACTTCTTGTCCTCATTGGTTTAACTTTCTCTACCCTTACTGTGCTCTGCACCAGCAGTGTGAGGGACATGTCAGCATCAAAATACCAAAATTCACATAGGCACTTGTTATTCATTAGGTATTTTCCACTGTCTTTTCAGAATTTTTAAAGGGTACTGGCTGAGCACAGTTTTGATGTTTCTCTAGTCTAAAGATGGACACAGGAAAATTGCTGAGCATTCTACAGGTGGAACCAGCGACAAGTAAGACAAGGGGAATATTTTCTCCCATTGCCATTGTTGAACTCACATGTGAACAGTCTGTCCTAGCAGTTTGAGAGTTCTTCAAGACAAAGCAGTGACAGTTGTATAATCCTTGGCAAAAAAAGAGTCTCACTACACATCTGTCTGGCCCAGCTACAGGCCTGATCAGGAAACCTCAGTGAGCATCTCTTCAGCATCTGTCACATCACACGTACCTCTCCTACTGCTGACAGCTGCAAAATAAACATGGGGTTTGAAGGACCAGAGCATGTGAGTGTTCTTTTGGATAATAATTTGGTTCCAGTTAAAGGTCAATGTTCCCTCTAATGTTTCCCTAATAATGTTAATATTTTTTAACTAACCTCCATGAGCGAAATCTCTGAAGAAAATTGTCCTTTACTTTTTCAGTTGCTTAGGAATTGTGAGAGAAACAGATCCCAGGAAACCCAGTTCAAGCTGTCTGCATGGCATTTAACTGAATGTTTGGTTGTCTGAACAAGCCTTTTTTTCCCCAACTATCATGCCATTTAGCTTAAAACTTGCAACTGTCTCAGCTGCTTATTCACCAACAGTATCATTATTATTTTCATGTCATTCAACTGTAACAATGAATGAAGGACAAATTGTTTTATCCCTCTATCAGAAAGAATGGTTATAGTGCATCCAAAATCTGATGAGTGTTACTGTGTAGATTTGACTACATAATGGCTGACAGAGGAAGAGGCAGGCAAGACAGCTGTCAGCTTTCTTGCACACACAACTTGCTGAACAATTCCCATATGAGCTTTGCTTGTTCTCAGCCAGTCCGTGTTCCATCCTCTGATGGAAATGCCCAAGACCTAAGACACTGCAGTTCACTATACACTTTTGACTCTGTTTAACATGTAAATTCAGTGCCATTAAGAGTCTTCAAGACATATCAGAAAGGAATCCGCTCATCAGCTTCTTGCTGTGAATGCAAAACCAGGTAATTAGAAGACCATACCCCATGGCAGATGGTGCACAAAGAAGATTGGTAGGAAAATCTGCTTCGGTTTCTGAAGAAGAGACAGATGACACCTCTGATACTGTGCATGTACCAGCCACAGTCATCATCACAGAAGGAAATCAAGGAATGGGTACACAGTGATGATGGAAACCTGATGTTCCCAAATGAAGTAAATCCAAATGGACTTGCAAGCAGCGGGGAATTGTACATTTAATGCTACTACACTGTAAGACATAAAATAAGTGACACATTTCTTTACTGTAGAAGCTCTCATCTTTATTCTTGCGCCAATTTAAGCTCATCCTGTCCTTTCAGACATGCTTGGTTTTACTTTGTTAGGAAAATCAGTGGCCTATATTATTATTCAAGGTCTGTAAAATGGCATTTTTACCCATATGCCTGGGATTCATTTTTTGTAAGGAAGAATGCTAAATTTTCCTGGTTTAGACAAGGAAATATTTAGAAGGGCAAATGAAACACAGCTTCCATTCTGTCTGAGAAAAAAGATTGTTCTGCAAATCATGTTTGTACTTTCTGTGTACAGAAGCAGCTTTGCTAAATCAGTAAAACACAAGAAAAGCTGTTTTGCTAACAAGAGGTACCACTCAGCACCTTTTGGAACTAAGCAAGCCATCCACCATGTAGAGGAGACAGGAAAAGGGTATCTGTCTTTTTGACTATCTCAGCACTGGCTGTGTATCATTGCCCAGTGAACAAAATTGCGGAGTGGAAAGTGGAAAGCGGAAAGTGGGTGTGTGGGGCCATACCTACACACAAAGGTTTTCAAGGAGGGGTTGCTTTGCACTATTTGGATGTGGTCCCATGTGCTGTTGAGTGCCTGTCTGGAGTGCATTCCCATTTGTTTGAAAGATTGTCCAGTTCATATCTTCCAAAACCCCTCTCTCATCACAAAACATGACACATTGAGACTTTTGCTTTGGAAGTCTCATCCTGGTGTACACTAAGTTATTACTGGAGACATAGACAGTTCAAGAGCCCCACACTGTCCATCTACCTGGCACAGCAGAGACATTCAGAGAGCTGAAGGGCACAGTGAAAACCCACATTTACAACCTATCTGGCAATATTTCCACAACCTCACTGTTGTAAAACTGATGGCATAATTGCCCAGCTTTAATGATGATTGCCTCCAGGACCATGAAGTCTGGCTCTTTTAATTTCCTTGAGCCCCACAAACCAACTGTGACTGCACGGAATACAAATTAAGGTTATTTTATATTCTACATCCATGTAAGGGCATTTGTCATGAGGTCCCCCCTTGCAGAAACCAAGGGGATGTTGGCACAGACCCTGAGCAGAACCAGCTGCCTGCCCCACCAGCACCTTGAGACCCACCCATTCCCCGGCAGCATCAAGCCTTGCCAGTTGAGACCAGGCAGAGTAAGCACTCAGGCAGTGACTGATTAAATAGGGGTGATGGAGTATCCAAGGAGGCTGCCAAAATGCCTCATGATTAATCAAAATCTTTAAAAAATTCAGGGAATCTGAGTGCTGCAAAACCTCAGTCTGTTTTTCATCTCCTGAGAAGGTAAACACATGAGCCTACTCCACACCAGAAGTTAATCAGCTTGGGAGACCCTGGAGCCAACAATCCTTGTAGCCATTCCCAAAGCAGACCTCTGTCTCTTTTCTAGTGCATTCTCTTCCTAGACCCTGCTAGGGCACCTACCTCAGCTTGGCTCCTTGACCCCTGTACCCCTGGCCATCCCCCACCACCTCCATGAGCTGCGGGTCTCAGGGTCCCCTCCAAGGGCTGCCCTGGAAGGTGCATGGAAAAGTGCCCCCCATTGCACAGGGGCAACAGACGCACAAACACCCAACAGCAGAGGAAGAGGACTCTTGGAAGCACAGACAGTACCTCAGGGAGGTAATCTCTTTGGCTACAGATTTGAGAGCAGTGGAGTTAGGTCAATTTGCAGTGCAGTACTTTAGGTGAAATCCAGCTCTTTTCATTCAGAGGTTCCTCCATGCTCTTTCCCTTCTCTCAAATGAAGAAGCTTGAGGTATTCCTCCCTCTGTCACCTGAAATGCTCCCTGATGACTCCAACTATCCTGGAACAAGGCTGCTGACTGCTCTGTTATTTATTCCAAGACACTAAGACCAGAGACCCAGCAGCCACATACCTCAAACACAGGCAAAGGGCAGGCAGGAGCTGCTCTTAATATAGGAACATAAAAAGTTGTAATTTTGGATAGGAAGATGAGCTGGTAATACTAGTTTTATTTGTGGTGGGATTGAATGCATGAGAATGCAAAGCCAGGACGCTTTGCCTGGGGTCTTCTTGCACCCCTGACTGTCCCCCAGAGTACTTCAGGAAGCCTGAACCATGCTGAGCACTTTGCTAATGACTAACAATTGCTTCATTTTACATACACCTGACATGAAATTTGCTGACTCTGCATGTTTGCTTTTTTTCCCTGCCCAGCAACGTCAGTCAGTCACAGGACGTTGGAAGCAGCTGGGAAAGCAGCAGGAATGCCAGCTGCCACCCAGGGCCAGGATCTTGTGGGGCTCATTTCTGCCCACAGCTGGCTGAAATACACCGTGCTGCAGTGCAGAAAGACATGGAAAACTCTCTGACACTTTTGGGCTGTGATTTCTGCTTACGCAGACTGAATAAGCAAGCACCAAGACAAAATATGGCATTTTTCTTTTAATCATTTAAGTTTACATGTCAGTGCTTTGAAACCTAAAACAAACATAGGGGGAGGTAATTTTCTGCATGGCAAGAGATGTTGTAAAATCTCTGGCCTTGGGTTTGCGAGTAAATGGCATATGCTGTTCTGTGAGACCACAAACATTGACACATGCCCACACGCTGCTGCTCCCTCTGGGCCCAGAAATGTGAGGGGCAGAACTGCATTACGCTGGCATCACAGCCATTTCTCTCTTTTTCTTTTGATCTTCTGTTTGCTCAGTTTCCCATGGCACCTTCTCAGCTACGCTGATTGTGACCTCACTGCTTGGGGTGCATCTTCTCCCCGCAGAAACAGAGAAGTGGAATAAAAGCAAAACAATTTTTTGTCAAAGTTTTGCTAATTAGTAGAGGGAGACAGACAGGAAATTTGTATGTTAGTCCTCACTGACTCTGCAAATAATTTAAACTCTTTATTTCCTCCCCAGCTGGCTGGAAGGTTGGCTCCTTCCACACAATGAAGGGAAATGTAATTTTCTGTTTGTTGTATTGTTGGAAGTATTGTATTGTTGGAAGTTTTAGTTTTTACAGCTGCTATTTGACTCCCTCTACTTTTTATAATAGGCTCTTTTTTTCTCCTCACATGCAGGCTGTGTCCCTAAAAATAAACCTTTGGAGGTTTTGCATCATGGTCCCAGGCTCTCAGATCCATGCTTGCAGTGAGGCTTGCATCTGAAAAGAGCAGATGAATTGTCATTCTGGGATACACCTCATGCCCCAGCTCTCCTCCTGTTGCTTCCCAGTGCAGGCAGCCCCAAGGGACTCCTCTGAAAGACAATTGAAAACAATAACATCAGTAATAGCTGATCTGGATGTGCCTCAAATATTTGCTCTGTGATATAAATGCTTGTGGTTATCCCACAAATTATCCTTTGGACAAATGTTTTGAATTATCTGTTTCCAGAAACAGGCTCTGGTGAATGGTTTGGAGCAACTTTTCCAAATGCGTGTGCTACCTCAAGCCACACAGATATCTGTGCCACACAGGTATGCCCAGCCCTGCAAACATGGCTGGGCTGCAGCAGTCTCTGTTGGCACCCCACAGGATGGGAAACGTTCAGTCTGACAGTCTCCTAGGTCCATTCCCGTGTTTTCCTCAGGATGCAGCAGCATCTTGTTATCAATCTCTCCATATGAGAAAGTTCCCACACAGTGGAATTTGATCTGACCCTTGTAATGATCTCACCTTTGTTCTGCAGACAAGCAGCCCCAGCTAACAAAGTCCTTAGTGCCTCACAATACTGACCCTGCCTAATAAAACAGGGGGAACTATTTGATCACAATAAGGCTGCTATGTAGACACAAAGGAGAGATTAATAAACCATTGTCGAGCCCAGGCTAAGTCAATAAAGTGGAACTGATTGAGAGCCAGGACAGCAGCCAGGTAATGATTAATCTGTATGTGTGATACTGAGTTTAAAGACCAGCTGTCACTTGAAACCTGTGCAGATGCATGGGGTGTCTGGGGGGGCACCACAGACTGTTACCTTACACCCTGTATGGAAAGCAGGAAGACCTGCATTCTTTGTGATTAACCCGGCTTGAACTTTGAAATCTGAGACCCAAATATTTACAAGAAAATTACAACTAAGAAAAAGTTTTGGTGTTCAAAAGGTCGTTTAGTTCTACAGTGTGGGACAAACTTCCTATGGGGCTTGGGGCAAGTCCCTTAACCTCCTGGGACTTCACTTTCTCATATTCAGAGTACAGTTTTTCCCCAAAAGTATTTTCTCTCCATATCTTATTTCCAGGGCAAATTGGTACTCAAATTTTAAAAGGGAAAAACAAAAAAGGGAGAACTAAGAAATACGAAAGCTGGAAAGCCTGAGAGAGTTTTCCTTTATTTCAAAGCAGAGCACAGCTGACCAGAGAAGTAGCAAACATTTCCACAAGCTCAAAAGAACTCTTCTCCTAAATACTAATAATGCTTTGTTACCCAGTCCACACAATTATTGTAGGAGAAGACACCAGTTACCAGGAATCACAACTTCACAGCTCTGAACTTCATATGTGGGGAAAGAAAGTCTTACATTCTGAGGGCTTTAACAGAGCTGCTTTCCCTGAGATTGGCTGGCTGGTAAAATAATCCCCTTTCCTCACCCCAGAGAATCCCCAGGGTCTCCAGAGGACAGGGAGGGTGCGGGATGTGGACCCTGGGTGAGTTGATGACCCAAAGGTGCAGCATTCGCACCCTGAGGCAGCCTCGGGAAAGCCCCGGTGAGGGCACCCACAGGATGATCCCACCCTGCGTACACAAGTCTCTGACAGAGCAGACACTTTACCCTTGTGAAAGTGTTTTAACTTACGGATAAAATATTATTTTACCCTCTGCCCTGCTGCTCAGCGTAACTCCAGCGTTAGGTTTCATAGCTATAACAAACCTCCTAAGCAAACAGCTTTTAAGCTCTGCTTCCAAATCAGGCTGGATAAGGAGCGAGTAAACTCAACTTGGTGCAGTGGCCAATTCATTGTCCCTTCCTCTGCCTCTGCTGCCCTGACCCTTGAGAGAGATAGGACTTAGTGCTTCCCCTTTACAGCTTCCCCTGAACTGAGTGGGTTTTAGTCCCTCCATTTGCATGGATACTTTAATTGCTTACAGCCAGGACAAAACCTCTGGAATACTTAAATCTGTGGGGTCTGAGGGGAATGCTTCCCTGGAGGAGGACAAACGCAGCCTTGCTGGGACTGCACGAGGTGTTCTCAGCCGTGTCACCCATGAGACAAACAGGGCTGAAAACGCTGGTTTTCCAAGGTGGCAGTGGCTGGTCAGACTCCAGGGTGGGGGTGATTATCCCAATCCCTCCAAAGTGCACAGCTCTGGTGGCAGGCAGAGCTGGCAGGAGGGGAGGAAGGGAAGGGAGGTGATTGAAACTTCCCAGGGCAGAGTTACTAAAGAGCCTGAACAGTCTCTGGTACATCCAAGCACAAGTAAACTTAGCAATGAGGGCCCTGTTTTGTCTCATGACAGCACCTTCAAAAACATCTCAAACATTTGTTTTCCTTTGTGCAGCCTCACATGCCAACACCCAGCACCAACAAATACAAGCTCCTCACTTTTTAAGCACAGCCTTATGAGGAAATATTGTCACAATGAGCCGCAGCTCAAGCCTGGCGTAAGGATAAAAACGAGCACAGGAATAGCAGATGAGTGAGAGTGTGTGCACAAAATTGCAAGGAGATGCAAGACAGGAGCAATTGCAAAGGCTCCCACGGAGCCCAATGGGGAGAAGAGGTTTTCAGATACTGAAAAATTAAGATCTCTTAGGCAGAACTTGTGAAGTTTGCAAAAGCTGTTTTGTGATTCCTTAGGCAGAGATGACCATCAAAAATGAGCAGGTACACTTTTTTGTGAGGTACAGTGCATGCTGTTGCTGCTGCAGCAGCACCTTCCCCAGAAGCTGTGCCCCAGCAGGGTCTGTCTGGTGGGGCAGAAGCTTTGCAGAGCTCACATGAAATGTGGAGCCAGCAAGCCTGACCGCTGGGTAAGTATCTGCTCTGCTTGAACAGGCCTGACTGACTCTGGAGAACAGGTGCTCAGCATGCTCCAAAGTTCACATCTACTGGAAGAAATCAGCACTACTCATCCCAAGCCACTACTAGTTTTGCACATCCTGGCCTCAAGTCCCAGGCTTCTCAGGTGACTGTCATGCCAAGGACAGCAACACTGGCTGAGAGAAGCAGCTGATGAGCACCTCACATAGACCCAAAGCCATGGACGTCATTGAGCTTAAGGGCAGAAGATAAAACTACCTGCAAATTAGGTATTTAGTCAGTGAAATTTTGTCTAGTTACTTGTTGCTTGAGCTCATCACCATGAATTAGACAAAGACACACAAATCCTCAGGAAACAGAGCTACCAGCTAAAAGATCAGGAATCACCGTTATTGCATCCACACACAATTCCTCAATCCAAATTTCTTTGCAGGGTAACCAGGCAATATCATCTTCATGTAGGGAAAAGGATCTTCCCCACAGGCCCAAAATAGTCCCCAGGTATATAAACAGGGAGAATGGGATGTTGGGGAAGATTAATCAGGGAAACCTTATAAATATGATTGCTTAGCAAAAGATTCTGAAAATATGAAACCTATAATCGAAATAGAAATGGAAGCTTACTTTGAGTTGTAGGATACCGAGTCTTAGTTACTATATACCCTGAAAACAATAGCCTTGTCAGCTGAAGGAGAATCCCTTTTGATTGAAAAATACCTTTCTGCTGGCTAAGGCATCCTAAGGTCAATGTCGCAAAACAGAAAAGTCTAAAGAGTAATTTTTAGAGTTTAAAATATTACACAGTATGGTAATGTAGAAGTTCTTATAGGCTGTATGTAGATTCTATAGGATTTTGTGTCTTGTATTGGTTGGCCACTGTAAATTAGAATATTCATCACAAAAGAAGATAAAATTTATTGTAACAAGGACCTTGCCCTCTTACTTCCTGCTCTTTGCTCCTCCTCCCCCTACTCTCTCTCTCTTCTGCTCTTACCTCTTCGCTCTTACCTCTGCTCTCTTCCCCCTGCTCTCTGACCCCCGTCACCTTGCTCCCTCACTCCTTTCTCTCTTAACTCTTACCCTCTTGTTCTTTCTCCCTCTCTCTTTGGGACTTCCCTTCAGCTGAGGCTGGTGGCTGAAGGCAAGGCCCTTTTTACCCACAAGCCTTGCAATAAAACCACATATTCTATAATATCCCAGGTCAGCAGAGTTCCTTCTCCCTGCTGTCCACGGATGATCTTACAATGGGAGAATGGGGTATTCTTTTCATATTTTACATCCTGTCTTCTCAACTCTAACGAGGTTTCCCCCACCCCTGTGTCATGATGTGCATCCCTCCCAATCTTCCACCAGAAGTGCAGAGAAAGGAATTGTATTGCCCTCATCCTAACAGAGATGTGTTAGAAAAGAACTTCTGTATTCATCTCCAGTGGACATCCACAGGACCCTAGTAGGTCCAGGTCTTCCTTAAGGCCTTATTTCACTCTATCCTGATGCTGAGCTCCTGCTAAAGCCCTATGAGCTGCCACTGGAGTCACGGCCTCAGTCCTTGTCAGAGCCACTGCTCGCCAAGACCATGCATCTCTCCCTGGGACAGTCAGTAGCATTTATCTCCTTTTCTGTTTGCAAAGCGTAGCTGGTTTGAAGTGGGGGAAGCTGAACCCTCCATGCTGCCAGCAGGACCCTCCAGCAGCTGTGAGGGTCACAGTCTGATATCTGCACAGGAGCAGAGGTTTGTCCTGTGCCTGGCCACCAACAGGCACTTCCCTGGAGACCTCCCCATGCCCCAGGCCTCTTGAGGTTGCAGACTTGGCAGCCACCACAAGCCAGCCCCAACACACAACTTTCCCTAAATATTATGTGTTTCAGGGTGTTGGTTTTAGCTGTTATATTTGGCAGGTTTCCTTCATTGCCTTTAGCAGCAGTGACTTATTGATAGGAGGGAAAATTTGAGACATTAGTGGTTTATTCCAGCTCCCTTACTTTGTCTCTTACACACACATGCCACTCCCTTACTACCAAGCCCTGAAGAGGGGCTGGGGGGTAAGGACTGGTACTCAGGGCAGGATATCTGTATTTTTCTCCTTGCAGAATATTTCCAGGATCAGACTTCCTCTCTATAGTTTGGTTTGTTTTGATAATATTCACCAGCTTCTTGGTAGGATGAGATGTGGGGTAGATCAAGAGCTTCAGATTTCCCTGATGGGAGACATGTACAGAGTTTTGTCCTTGAAATTGCAGGCTGGCATTTCAAAACTTCCTCTTAGATGCCAAAAAGGTAGCTACAGGCTCATCAGAGCTTAGATCCTGTGTGCTGTCCATATGTAAGGATCTCAATGGCTCCTTGCCAGCCTCTGAAAAACTTGATCTTATTTCTACAGCTACTTTTGAATGTTCCACCCACACAAATACCTGGTCAGAAGAAAGAGGAAATAGGAGGTGGGAAGAGGAGAGAGAAGATTCATTTCTTCTTCCTAACACAAGTCTTTGATCTCTGAATATGGGTTCTTACCTCAACATAAGGATTTGGGTTGAAGGTTTACAGGAAGGTCATGTAAAACCCTTTCCCTATTCTGAGGAAACGATGCATGAGTTGAAATAAAAACATAAATATTCAGCTGGGACATAAGATGCTTACCAAGGCCACCCAGTGAGTTGGCTTTTATTCTGGACCAACTCTCTGCTCTGTATTTGTGAATGTCTTTCATCATGGGATCTTTGGCTCCAAGAGATGCCACAACCTACCACTGCTGTGATAGTAAATGAAGGCCTCCTGTGCTTCATGTGCTGAGCTGTGCTGCACTCCCCTCACCAAGCCTCCTCCAGAAACAGGAAGCACCTCAGGGTAGAAAACATAGGGCAGGAAAGTTCTTTGGCAGGACTGATTCCTGAACACAGAGATAGACTTCATCTCACCCAGCAGAATCTGCTGGAAATAACTGTTGGGGAACAAGTCCTTCCCATTTCTATTGTCACTAGAGCAAGTGAAGAAAAATGGAAGAAGTACCCAGGGTCTTCATGACCTGGGGCCTCCTGGAAGGTGAAATGAATCCTGCTCTCCAGAGCTTTGAAGGTTTTGGTCTAGTTTGCTGAGAGCAGGAGTTCACTGCCACCCTTTGTCTCTCAGTTTGTTCTTCAAACCTTGACTTGCCTTTTGGCAGCTCTCAGCGTAGCCCAAGTTAACGTCATCTGAGTTTTACTCTGAAAATGGGTGTCTGTACAAGAGGGCTGGTTATTCCTAATTCCTGGTGGTTTGAGACCAGCTGGTGCAGCTTTACAGGAGCAAGTGCTGAGTGCTCTTCCAGGATCACTAAGTATGCTCTGCAGTTCAGCTGCAGAGACATGGATCTCCCCAGTTTAGCTGCAGCCACTTGAGGAACCAGGAGAGGCAGGAACACCCCTTGTGCTGCACGCAATAGATGCAAGTTACAGGACAGTTTCTGTCTCCAGGAACTCATAGTCCATATTGAGACAAGTTTGCAGTGAGAGGTGTCATGACAGCTGGGGACAGGGAGAAAGGAGGCTGGGAAACAGGAACTTTGCTTTGATGCTGGCCTTTTAGCACACTGTCCTTTTGTTTAAAGCAAACTTTTCTTTTTTCTGTAATGATCTCCCAGCACATCCCACTTCACTCCTGTTTATCTCTGTCTATATCTGGTGCTTATATTGCATTTCTAGATACATATTTCATCAGCTTCACATATGGTTTTAATAAGCAGTGGGTATCTGCACAAAGTGGTTGCAAAGAGCATCTGACTGACTGCATTGCAGAAGGACGCCTGGAACTGGGGTTGTTTTCCCAGATCAACATAGCAGGACATCTTTGAGACCATTTTTTTCTCCAGTCCTTCTCATTACATGCATATTTTCAGGACTCAAAAGTCTGGACAATCAGAACATCACAATGTCAAACAAGGGAAGATGTAAATCTCCTTAAATAATTTTTAATGAAAAAAATATTGAGTTTCTCTGAGTGCCATGGTTTCTGGGTGGCTGGTTTTAACTTTAGTAACCCACACTTAAAGGGAAATTTTACAGTCTTAATATATTCCAGATGCTCTCCTAGTCCCAGATGAAAGCTCTGTCATCGTTTACTGCTAATATTTTTGTCAGCAGTAGAATTTTATTGTAATACCCCATCTTATTTGTAGTCACTATTAGTCATGAGACAGACTTCCTCTACAAGTAATCCTTGGGTCACTCCTTGAGTCCTGTCTCACTCTATTTAATTAAAAACCATTAACTGCTTGTTGTGTCCAGGACCTATCTATATAATGCATGTATACAATGACTTTTTACCTGATGAAAACCATTTGCCTCTAGTAGTTGGACTAAAAAAAATAAAGTTATACTCCACAATAACAATAGCTGGCTTTATAACAGCTCTCTGGTGAAAGGAAAACAAGAGATTTGCTTTGAAAATAAACCTCCATGAACTTGGATCAACAACAAGGGACATGCAGGTTTACTGCAAAAACAAGTAACATATTTCATGCTGTTAATCTTTGATCAGATGGTAGTTTCCCACAAGAAGAATAGTATTTAAATGTGGCAATTTTGATCCTTTGTAGTGACTAATGGTCTGATTACAGAGGGAAGGAGATTTGGGGAAACAGTAGAGCAGATTATCAAAACACAAGTCCTCTGGATGGAAATCTGAGAAGCTTCATTATTAAATGAGGAGCAGCTAGAGTTAAAAAAAAGTCACTACATGATGGGCTCCACATGATATTGAATTTGTATGCAAATTGGAAGTTGTTCTGCCTTTTTTTTTTTTTCTCACCACTGTCTCTGAAGATTACCCTGGATTTAAAAAATCAAGTCATTTTGCTCCTGCTGTCACATCACTTTCTTCCCTGAAGGCTGAGAGGAGCCATGGAGATGCATGCTTTTCCAAGGCTGTGGCCAGCTCCTGGGCCTGCAACTCAGAACCAGCAGCAGAGTCCTGCTCTTTGGAAAGGTGGTCTCATGCAGTCTGTTGGCAGTTCAGGCTGCAAACAAAGCATTTTTTTAACAGAAGTTTCTTTTTAAATTTACAAACATGGTGATAGCAAGATTCAAAGTGCAAGCTAAAACATCATTAGGGGATAATTATTATCCAGAGACAGCAACTCAGATGACACCAGTAATGAGACTAGGATTTGTCATGTTTCTTCTGTCCTGTAGCTGCAGCTGTGGTTGTATCTTCATGAAGTGGTGAGCAAAACATCACTTTCAGGGCAGCTGAGCTCTTCTCTATGTGAAGCTCTTCACAAGAACACAATGGAAAAGAAGGGAAGAGGGTGATATTCTGCAGCTATAGTGAATGTAATGAGCCTGCATATCACAGAGGTCACCACTCATCCGACTGTCATTGAGACACCAATGCACTCATTCTGAATTTCTTCTGTACAGTGGTACTGAGTACTGCTGGCAGTGTCAGTGACCACATCTAATTAAGGACAGTGAAGCTGCATCTGCGGGTGTTCAGCAGTTGAGTGAATTTCACAGACTTACATTGGAATGAAAATAGACCTCTTTAAGTGGACTGTACCATACATATATCCTCCTTTCACTTTGGCATCATTACCATCATCCATGGGTTGTTATCACACAAGCACAATATCTCCTGCAATGCCTGCACTTGGAGATGAATGATGACTGACAACACCAAACAGGCATGTGTCTTGGTTTGGGAAGACAGGTATTTGCTAGGTAAAATTACAATCAGAGGCTTTTTGGCAAAGATTTGGGAAATAGGAATAGTAGTTTTTTATTAGTATGTAATACAAAGCAAACAAACACAAAAAAAAACCCCACCAAACAACTACAGCATTAATAACAAACGAAAACAGTACCAAGAACTTTGAGGGCTTTGTTTTACAAAACTCAGGGCAGTTTGGTTTCAGTGTTTTTGCAGGATTTTTAGAGCACTAAGCTGAAATAGCGGAAAAGTCCCGGGCTGGTAGCTGGGATGGCAGAGTGTCCCAGCAGGCAGGGGCAGGATGTCCCGGCAGCGCAGGGGGTGCAGGGTCACACCGTAGCAAGAGGAGTAGCGCCGAAGAAGCTGAAGGCAAGGCAGTGCCTGGACCAGCTCCCGTGGGTGGCAGGGAAAACTCAGGATTCAGGCCGAACCGGTGATAGTAGATTTCCCAGGACTGGATCCTTTTGGCCACAGTGAAACTCTTCTAGCCAGCAACAGCTGTTCTCTCCCTCCCCGAACGCCACGCCAGAAAGAAAAGCCCGCAGCTGCCTCAAGCTTTGTCTTTTACTTGCTTTATCTCTCCCTTTCACCTTTGTCCACCTTTTTGTTTCGGTTAAGTACTCTCAAGTATCCAACACTTGGTCTCCTTGGTAACTTATGGGGAAAAAATTCTTTAGAGAAAGAAGGAACAAACCTAACCCCCAACAGCACGGCAGCAATTTATGAAGCTCTGGTCTTTTTTGACACTTGTGGTTAAGACGGCTATTGGGAAACCTCATCTCTAGCTGCACTGAAATTGTACATCGGTGTTACTACTGACTTAAAATCCAGCAGACTACTGAACTATCCTCTGACAATGAACAGATGACATCACCCCTGGATATTATGTACTGCACCATCTTTGGACCCTTAATGTCTTGAGTTGCTCTGATATTTTTGAAGAGAGAAACCTTCTAGGTAGTCGAAAGCTGTATGATAATCTGTCTTTTCTTCATTAATTTCTACAAGTCCCATGTCTGTAAGCCATAGGCTGATAGCCACTATGTGCTTGGCACTGCAATTGTCACGCATTGTGAGATGCACTGCATTAGGAGTGAGTCAGAAGAAATATCACATTTTGCTGGATGCTGTTCAACTAATGGGCTGAATTGCACATAGTCTGATGTTAGCATCACCTCATGGTACTTTCATGGGTCTCAGCAATCCCATATACCATATTTCTCTTGTGGTGTCAATTCCCTCTTGTTTCCTCATATTTCCCTTTTTGAATTTCATTGTTTCTACCATGCCTGTCAGCCTAGGCCTGCAGACCAGTACCCTCTGGAAAATCCCGGAACCCCTCACTTTCTACTAGTGCTCCCCATATACAGGCTGGGGTGACAGTGTCTTTCAGCAAGTAAATTACTTTTGTAGCTTCTGTAAATATTCCCATTTGGCAACACAGTGGTTGGTACCACAGCCTGTATTGTTTTGAAATAAAGCACAAATGTGGAACCACTCTTTGTTCAATGGGATAGTCAGAAGCACTGTATTTCCATTAGAGATTATTCATTTCCTTATGAAGTATACATTGCTACTGCCCTTCAATATAATTCAGATTTTTTTAAGATCTTACTTATAGACAACTTTAGTCTCAGTTGTTTTTTTTTCTTTTTCAATTCATGACTGTGTCTGTAGAGCTGTGCTGCAGCCTGTTTAGACAAAGAAAATGTTATTTCTGTTCCTGCACATGAAGAGAGAAAGGGCATAAAAAACTCAAAAGTATTTTAATAAATTGAAGAATATGACTGAAAATAGAGCGTAGACCAGCCCCTAGTACAATTTGCCTTAAACATGGACAAGCTGCTTGGTAATTTGCTTTCAATCTTTTGTCAGTAATTTTTCCATGAAAGGGGTTGAAATGATTAATGAAATTTTGTTTGCTGCAATAAAAATGTGCAGTCAGGTATTTAAAAAACTAATATATACATGGAATGATACTGCTTTACACCTTCTCTGCCTTGCCATTATACTTTTAAAGTATGACTTGAACATGAAGGAATTTTCTATTTTTGTTCTCTCTTCCTTCTACAAGTTGTGTGAAATGTACGAGTTCAAGAAGAGCTCCTCAAAAGCTTCTCCCGTAATGTTTACAGTAAGTCAAATAACAATTGTTACAACCCTCAATTATCTCCACAAAATGGTTTCTTCTCTTGCTTCCAGCAGTGAAAAGTTCTTTAGTCTATCTTTGAGGGCATGTCTCTTGACAGGACAAGAATGTTGCCCCAGCACCCACAGTCATGAAAGCAGTTTACCAGAGAGGTAACTTGAGTAACCCAAAGTGCTCAGACCCAGTTTTGGCCGTGCAGTTTTCTTTCCTCTGCACAGCCTGTGTGAGTGGTATCACAGGCCCAAGTGCCTGGTCCAGACGACCATTTGAGTTTGGTGTTTTGGGACACCAAAATACCCCCATGTTGCACACAGTGAAAAGACTATCCCATGCACACAGGATTCATTGAACCTTTACAAGAACACCTCCCATCAAATGCAGGAGGGGAATATTTGCACTTTATATACTCAACCAGAAATTTTCTTCCATAAATACTATTCTTCTGCCTGGCTTCCCTCTAAAAACAAAGGTCTGCAATATTATTATGTTGTAAGTAGCAAAGCCTCAAGCCCCAGTGATTCTCATTTCAGGTGTGAAAAGTGTGATGAAAAATGGAGACCCTCGTTATGTGTTTTATTTTCTCTGCAATTGAAGTCTGTAAGATTGCTGCGATTTTCTCCCTGTTGACCTCTAACATAGAAAATCCAGCTTTGTCAGCAGCTGACCAGCCTGGTGTCATCAGGTGAAGTCCAGCCAATTCTTTCTTTCCTTCTCATGACCCATAAATGAAATAAATGTTTTCTGGTATAAATATCTGCTGTCCCCCTGCACAGACAGTCATGAACTGCTCTGCCAGCAAGTGATCTGACTGTCCTGGGTAACTGCTGAACACCCACTGGGGGCTTTTCCCCCAGGGCAGGCACTGACTTAGGTCTTAGCCCTTTGAGCAGCCCCCAGGTCTCATGTGACAGGGAGTAAGAGCCTCTTTGGGACCTTCATCCTGCTCCAACCTGTCTGAGCTGGCACACAAACTGGAAAGGTGCTGACTGGAGGAGAGAAAAGGAGTCTGACAGGCAGAGCCCAACCATACCAGCGTCATTTCCTTTGGAAAGCAGGCTTGTCAAAAAATGTACAGGCCTTCTATTTCTAGAAGGATTTCTTTCTGCAGCTGCTAGAAGCCTAAATAAAAGCTTCATCCCTCTTTGATTCTCTTACTTTACCTTATGGGCACATATGTGACTTATATTCATCTTATTATACATTGGCTTAAGTCACGGATTGAACTGGGAGCTCAGGATACAAGCGTGGAATTGTGCTGTGCCAGGAGAGCAGCTGTGAAGGTGTCTCTGTGGAGCAATGGGCTCCCTCCTCAGGAGTGCAGCAGCCTGTAAGCACCCCAGGGTGGGGCTGTGCCCAGGGGCAACCGGCCATCCTGCTCATGGAGATGTGAGAAATGCTGCTGCTCCAAGAGAAAACTGAGGGTGGTTGCCACAAATGCCAGGGTAATGCACACTGCTTGCAAAAGCCCCTGCCAGAGGAGCCAGGGATAAGGGACTGTGTTGTGTTTTTAATTCATAATTGTTTTTGTTTATACATGTGCAAGAAAAAGACAGAAACTTGCTATTATTTTTAACCCAGGTAGACTTTAAGCTGTACAGAATGGGTACAGCACGCACAGCACAAACCCACAGGCCATAGAACATGTAGGTAATTAAGGTTATGGGACTGAATTCGAGATGCAGAGAGGCGGTGCCACTGCAGATGGGGTGAGCAGTGACCCTTGGTGGGCTCAGAGCCAAAGCTCCCTAAGGAGCTGCACAGATTTCACATCCAGCAGGCATGTCCATCCAGCTCTGCCAAAAAACAGCCCTCAGAGCAATCGGTCCAGGTGGACTCTGCAGAGCTTCTCTCATATTTTGCTTGCCCAGTAGACCCATTCTGTTTCTGTGCCAACCACAGACAAAAAGTGGAGTTTCAGCAAAAGCTCTTTGGTGAAATGAAGCCAATCACCCCGAGTTTGTGGCATACAGTACACTCTCCCTGCCAAAGTGGAATGCAGCTTTGGAAGGGCAGAACTTTATCATGAAACAAGCTATTGTTCTCTGTTTGAGTACAAGCAGATTAGTGGTGAATCAGCTTTTTATGAATGCCCCTTTTCATCCCTTCTCTATCTCTCACCTGTGTCTGGCTTTCAAGACAGATGGTGTAACTTCCTTTGCAACTTCAGTTCCCATTGCTCGCTTCTTGTCTTGCCACTGGGGAGCACTCCCAGGTAGGCCAGCTCATAAATACATTTTTCCTTACAACTGCTCAGTGACATGTGCAGCCTATAAACAATCCTGCAATGTTGAATAAGGACCTAATTCAAGCTGGTGACCCTTCAGCATGAACAGAATACACTGAATAAAGACAGCTGGGTTATAGGTTCTGCTACTTTTGTAAAACATGCTTTATATTAAAATAAATACTTTAAATGTGAACTTAGATATGATCCAAAACCAAACCAATGCAAAGTACAAGTATGAATTGCCAGACACACAAAACTATGAGTCAGCTGCATAAATGGGTAAGTAAATCAATATACAATTGTCATTTCAGGTTTAAAATGTATAATGTAATGAAATTAGATGTATTACAGAAGATTCTGCTTCAGTCTTACTCTGTTCCAAATTCATTGTTCTGAAACAGTTCAAAATTTCTTTATCTGAAAGTAAAGACTAGTGTAATTAGCAATATGTTTCTGCAAATGGCATATGCAGTTCCTCAGGACTTGCATCATTAGGGCTGTGTTTAAAAAGCCTGGATATGCAGAGTAAGGACTTTTTTTACAGAATGGAACCTTATTAAAAGACAAACATTTCTTTCTCCCTGAAGGTCATGGGAACTGTTTCCCATACAGCTTTGCCCAGGAGTTTCTAGTTAAATGGCAGCCATTTTATTAAAATGTCTGTTTTCTGTCAAGGAAACTTAGCACATCTTCAACTGTCAGAAAAGGCTATACAAACATGGACTATAGCAAAACACAGAATCCATATACATTTGCTAATAATATGCTCTGCCTCCACTGATAAAGACAAGTTTATCAAGCCCTGGAGTTACCACTGTCACCATTAAGGAGCCTTGCGCTTGACCAGAGCTGAAGACCAGGAAGAAATACTGCAGGAATAATGTTATCTCTACCCTCACCTTAGGGTTAAGCTGTGGTAAATGACATTGTGTTCGTTATTAATGTCTTATTTTGAATAGACCCTGTTATGGTAGGAAGATAGAGGGTTTATTTTCTTAATTGCAAAAACTGGTCAAGCAAAGAGGCTGGAGTCAGACCTTGTGGGGTCCCTTCCCATACCAGTACAAAGTAACTTCTTCATCCTGGCAAGCCACTCAGCTACTCCATCCTTCCCACACTGAAACTTGTATACTCCATCAACATATATGAGCTTCTTCCTGAGCTCCCCACTGGGATTAACTTCTCACATGCTTGCTCTCTTTTACTCTCTCTTCCAGTATATACAATTATTTGAATTTTCTAACAGCACACACATGGTTTTCTATATTTAAAAGAAGGTAAAATCAAAGAAACAGTTTATACTGAGGGCAGAAGGTGATGAGGTATTTCCTGGGGAAGTTCATGCTACGGTCTTAGAGCTGTAAGATCTTGTTGTTTTGGGGAGTTAAATCTTTGGTAACCTTCGTAGTTTGCGTAAGTTCATGTTCTTTAAACAGTGCTTAGTATGCAGTATGAGTTATTTGGCTGGGATTTGTACGGCAGCACAGTGACAGGAGAACACAATCTGTAAATTTATGGTACACAAAAGTTTCTCAAGTTCCCACTTGAAAAGACAGAATTCTTCAGCACAGCACAGACACCCTTTAATACACCTGCCCTGAGGCACCACTGAACCCACCTTCAGCAGCTTTTGCTGTCAGGCCAAAGGTTGCTTCCCTCTGAGTTTGTGCAATAATTCAGTAATAACTGAGTACCAGTTAAAATACTAACACAGTATAAATATTTATTGGCTTTGAGAGACAATTATAAAATTCACCTCTATGGATAGCTGAAACTGGAAGAAGATGTTCTGTGACTGCTGAGAGGCCCAAGAAGTGGCAGAAGAGAAGACAGGAAAGATAAAAGAGATTCTGGACTTCAGCAGAGACGTGGAAAGAAGGAGTCACTTGGTTTATACAAACTATCAGAAGCCAGGACCTGGCCAAGAGACATAGGATTAATGAACAGGCATAGAAAGGGAGGTCAGGCTCAAAGCATGGAAAATACTGCAGAGAAAAGAGAGGCAAGAGTAGGTAGAAGCAAAACGGATGCAATACTGAAGGGAAGAGGACTCAAGCATTGTCCTATAAATGGACAGTTTCAGGTACTTCCTTTATTACAGGATGAAGCCATTTGTGAGGAAGGGCATGCAGGCATGTACAGCCTGAGGTGGAGAGAGGGCATTTTAGCACCACAGCAGGGAGAGCTTTGTAACCCTGCAAGAAATTTCATATAAAAGGGACATATAATACTCCCTTTCTTATTATTGCAAACAATAAGAGAGGTTTCCAGTACCTGTAGGCTCCCAGCTGGCACATTGTGAGAGACACATGAGGAAACCATGAAACAGAATGAGCACCAGAAGGAGCCAGATGGAGCTGCCTTGTTAGAGAGCAAAAAGAAGGAGCCCTAAGAATGACACAGGGGAAAAGCAAAAGGAAGCAGAAAGCCAGGAGGAGTTGGAGATGCATAGAGCTTGGAGAGCAAGCCAAGCAGAGCACTAGTAGCTGCCATGTAGCCTAATGACTCACCACCAATGTGTCTGGGATATTTCCATGAAACTAGTTTTTTCTATGGGGTACCAAGGAACTGCTGGTCTGGATCACACTCTGACAGCTATGGACATGGAGGAAGGAAGCTGTCATTAGGGAAAAGATGTTCAAGGAAAGGTTTCCCCAGGAGTGAGGTGACATCCTGCCCTATAGCCTCAAAGTTTGGATCCATTCCACTGTTTTATTCTAGAATGTAAGTGGTCATTACTTGTTTTCAATCCAATATTTATAGGTTTGAAAAATATCTTTGAAAAGGTATTTTTGAAAGTATTTTTAATAAAGCATCCCCTCTAATTCCAAAGTATAGAAATTACCGAGTATGTCTTCTGTATCAGGCATTCTCACTTTCCCCATGGTTTGTCATCTCAAAGCTGCACTCTTTTAGCTTTGTTTATAAGAAGAAGTTATTACAGGATTAGCTGTAAGAAACATCTGAGATGATCCCTGATTGAGCCATAACCCAGCCCTGCTTCCACAGAGGTTCCTGCTGACTTGACATGTCATGTTTTCCTTTTATTATTTAAAATATTTTCTAGTAAGCAACATTCTTACATTTTATGCTGAAATTAAATTTTCCTGGAGATACTTTGCTAATGCTCTGCATGGAGATTTTTGATTCTTCTAATTCTCTAGGAAGATTTTAATCTGTAGTTATTATTTTTGTTTCATTTGGCATCTACATTTGGGAAAGAGCCAAGGGAGGAAGTGACAAATCCATCAACTTAAGACGGGAAACAATGATTTCAGGGCTGTGCATATCTGGTTAGAAGTTCCTTTTCCCTTTGGCTATTTTGTATTAACATCCTTCCATGGGATAGTTTCTCCATTCACATCATTAAAATGTACCATCACAATATTTATTCATCAAAAACTGACTGGAATAAGTCTAATCTTGCCCATTATATACCCTTCTATGTTTACACATCATCCAAGACAGCAGACCTTCATGGGGCATGGGGGCATGACTGTGGATTAAACAACGCAGTAATACAGCTTTACAAAAAGAATGAATCATTTTTATAATTGCTCTCCTGCATGCAAACTATTTTGCCTGGAAGACACCAAGTCATTCACAAATACCACCTTGTCTGTGTATGTTTCTAATACATTTCTGTAGGATCTTTCCTACTTTGCCTGAGGCACAGTAGAGACAAGCAGCAGACACTCACTACAGCACCTTCCCCACCAAAACCCAGTGTATTTCAGCATTAGAGAAAGGGAAGTTTTCAGTTTGCTTCCCTTAGTAGCAACTGGCAGTGTCTCAAGATCCTTATTACAGAAGAAAATCAAGTGAGAATAACAGCATTAAGTTATTAAGTTATGCCTAGTGAAACAGAGACTTTTTGCCCTGAACGGAGACTCAGAATAGCAACAAAAACATTGCAAAACAATATAAATACCAGTGTGATTAAAAAGTCTCCCTCTAAAGCAAACAAGTCAGAGCACACAGAAGGAGTGTCACATCTAATAGCTGCCCTGGGTTGCACAATATCTAACAACTCTTATTAGAAGCTCTCACCATGCCCCAGAACAGCTTCCACCAAGCAAAAGGCATTTTAGTCCCTTGTTACTGGTCCCAGGAGGGCTTGGTGCATCTGTGGCTGTCCTCTGAGCCTTCCTGCTGCATGGCAACACTGGCAGGGGAACCACAAGGCTGTGGGTGATCAGCAGCAAAGTCTGCAGCGAGGCTGTCAGAAAGAAAAGGAAGATAGGATGAGAGCTGCCTTGAACCAGAGCCAGCAGTCCAGCCATGGTACTTACACAATAAATAACCGTGATGACAACTTTGCTCACCTTTCAGCACTTGCCCCTTTTAAACAATTCTGTAATATCTTGTGCCCGTACTATTAACAGCGTATCATTGTGGGTGTTGACATTTAACCTGTTTGTCAACAGATCCATTTACATCTCATTTCACTGCCACCCCATGCAAGAGGCAGTAAGTGAAGAGCATTTTAGCAGAAGTGATGAAAGATGTCATTGCTGGTGCCCTTTTGCGCTGCCTGTGCTGCCATGAAGTATAGCAACCATTAGTAACAGGGATTTGAGTGTAATGTCTACTTTCACCCAGCAAGGTCATAAATTTATGGTTCTGACCTTTTCTCTCTCTTCTGATGTTGGAGTGGGCTTGGGTCATGTTCACAAGAAATGACATAAAATCAAATGGAGGTTGATGCAGGTTCAGTGTGAAGTGATGCAGAGAAAGGATTCCACCTTTCCCTGATAAAAATGACTTGAATACCTCTAACAATGAGGGCCATGAAGTTCAACAAACTTTACAGAAAATGTTGTCAGGGTGTTGAGTATTTCAAAGGTGCACAAAAGACAAGGATTTTTTCAAGGAGATCTACATTTATTCTTATTCTGTAACTTCTCAGATGTGTTGCTCAAGGTCTCAAATATTTGTTTCAAGAAAAGCAAGCCTTGTTTTGGCATAAAGATCTGTGTTAATTAAACCAGCCTAAGTTCTAAGTGCCCTGCTCTTAGCAGGCTATAAACCACTTTGATTTTGTTTGGGTTGGTCACCTTGCACACGCAGGCTACAGAGACACACAAGGCCTCCTTCTGCATTCCCCTGATCTGAGGAAGCTGGCTCGGTCAGACTGCTGTCTATGGTGACAAGCCTTGGATGTTCCATGTACCTCTCATACTTTTCCCTCATTCTTATTTTTAAAGCCAACCAGAGTTGAACTATTCAGTTGAGTTGCTTTTCAGCACCAGAGCCCTGTGATGTGCACAGTTGCTGTACAGTCTCCAGCACTTTCCTCTCACCCTGTCACCAGCAGCTCGGCATGCAAGGAGCAGGAGTGCTGCTCACACCAGTGATGGAGGGCGACTGCCCAGCCACGGGGAGGAAAGGGTATTTTAGGGACTGTTGGCTCCTCTCTCACTAAGCATGACAGACAAGAGCCACAAAGTTCAGCCAAGATCAATCCATCCAGTACTTATGACTGGGGATTGGCTCAGCCCATTGCAGACACAGTGGCTCAGTGAGAAACCAATTTCCAAATAACAAGTTGCTCTGCGGTCTCATTATCTGGAATGGGCTTTTTTCTTCCCCCCCCACCCCCTTTGCTTTTGGTTTGGTTCTTTTCTGCAAAGAAGGTCAATGGCAGTCCAGCTGCCTCAGACACACACTGCAGCTATGCAAAGATTCAAACATATATTGTCTGTGAGGCTGTAGTACAGCTGGCATTTAATTTTGGTACAGTTTGGTTGACTTATAATTTATTTTCTAGCTGTTCCCCACAACAGTGAATATCCAGTTCTACAAGGAAAGATTTAGAGCAGTTCTGGACATTCATAAAATATGTTTATATGAGAGACCTGCAGATTTCCTGAAAATTTTCTGTGCTGATGTTTTTTTGGCTTTGTATCCGTAGATGCTTCCCCTGACAGCAGTACCACAAGCTGAAGCAAAAGTAGCTTTCCTAGAAGACAATCTTTCCCAAATTTACTTAGGATGCACAGCTTCATCAATTCCCCAAGTTTTAGATCTGAGTTTGGGACTTCTGCCAGAAAATATAATGTCTATTTGCAAACAACCTATCCATTTTAATGTGCATACAAGCTGTCCTCGCTGTCAGAGACTCCAGCAAGCAGTGTTGTTTAACAGTGTCTTTGGAAATACCAAGTCATGCGTAAGCTATGAAATAGATTGTCATTGCCATATAAATATTTCTAACACATTTGAGCACTAAGCAATTAATACAAACACATTTTGTCTCCTGTTAGCTGAATCCCTTGGTATCCCATACTACCTCTGCGGTTCTTGTAGTCTGACATGAGATACAATTTGTACCAGCCTGGCCAGGGTAAGGAAGCAAGAAATAAGTTAAATATTGCATATCTTTTCTTGCTGCTTGTTACTGCTATAGAGAACTTTCTCCCTGCTGTGCAATTTCATGTCCAAATTTCCTTCCCAATACCACAGAATTCTGCAAGTGCTAACTAAAAGAAATGCAGGGATAAACACAAAGAGAGGAGATAAATAGGGGTTAGCAAGGATAACAAGACAAGTAGGAATATCTGTTACAACAAGGGTTGTAATCCCAGCAAGACCACTAGGAAACAATATTATGTCCAGTAATGTTCCTTGTCAAATCTAATGGATTATATGTACCTCAGCTTCTCCTTATATAGATACTTCAAATTCGCTCTGTAAAAACATGAGGCAGATACACTAAACACCTACCACTGGCCATCTGACCGTCCTTGCTGCAGCTCGTGACCTGCCTTGCATTCCACTGTGATCCTCTATGTCCATACTCAGCCCTCCCTCTCTGGCCAGGAATGCAGAGGCATGGAAACCCTCCTAACTATGGGGCACATTCAACTCTGCAGGTACATCCCCAGGATCAGCTCAGCAGCATGTTGTTTGTGTTACTACAGGCAGTCAACATTTTTCCAGGCAGTCTAACTCCTCTGTGAAAACTGTATTTTTAGTGCCACTCAGTTTTCAGGGTTTTGGCTTTATATGAAACAAGTGGACTCCTAGAAACCATAAGAAACCAGAATCTTTTAAGTTTTGCCATTCCTAAATTACCACCGGATAGAGCTCCACGCTTCTCTTCCTCAGGGTCTCTCCCAGCCTGCTGAGCCCCTCAGGTTTAGGGGTCACTGATGCCTGGGACACCGTGTGAGGCTTAATCTGGCATGGGAACTACACCCCCACAGTGGAATGGGCCTGTGAGCTGCTGCTGTGAAATATACTTACCCCAATTCCTGGTTTTCAGTGAAAGAAAGGATCAATTTTGGTTAGTTTTTTTTTTGTTTGTTTGTTTTTTGGGGTTTTTTTGTGAATTTCTTTTTCCATGCAAAAAAATTAGTTTTTTACATTATCATGTAGTTCTTGACCTGCTTGCTGGATAGCAGCTGGATAGGAGCTGCAGGGCATTACCACTCATTTCAGAATGTGGCACAATGTTCAGAAGTACAATATCTAAAGCACTGGATATTTTATGATTTTTCTTTTGCTTTTTGCTTAGCAATTAGAAAGTGACCTTTGTTTGTGCTTTAACAGAATTACTGTAGTAGGACACGCTACCAAAAAAGGCAAGAAAAGAGCTTTCATGCAAGTCAAGTGTCACCGGTAGGGACACGAAAGAACCACACTCACTCAGGTTCAGAGGTGAGCAGAGAAAGAGAAAGTTTATTATCATTTGGGATTTAAATAGGATTTGGAGTTTGATCAAGGATTGGTAGATGAGAGGAACACCTTTCTGACCCCAGTGGTCAGTTCACCAGCCCATCACAGACTGGTATTAAAACAATCTACTTGTTTATGTTACATTTGTGAGAGACTCCACTAAAACTATGTAAACATCATCAGAAGGCTAACGAATCAGGGCGACAGTCAAGGGCTCTCTTTTTAATTTTCTAGCAATGACAGCATCACAAAATAAGACTATTTCAGAGGCAGGCAGTCTGGAGTTTGGTTAATCAGGAATGAAAAAAAAAAAAATCTACAAGTGATAGCTTGCTTTTGTAACAAAGATTACCTCAAAGCCAGGAAACATTATGCAGTGAACTTCCCCTTGTTTGCATTTCAGAACAGTTGTTAAAATATTGCTTCTCTGTACTTGAAAATAACCAGTGCATGTCTTCCTCTCCTACCGTCCTCAGCATGGCCTCAACAACAGATCAGCTCCCTTGGCTTAGACCAGAGCTGCCACGCACGTTTAACAGTGGTTTATCCCCCTTTTGTTGTTGGTCTGGAAAGGAAAGGTGGAAGAGCTGGGAGAAGCCAGCTCCATCCCACTTTCCCAGCCACCACCAACAGAGCCCCATGAGCAGACTCTTTTCTCATCATTGCATGACTAAGACAACCACAGGCACTTGAAGCACATGGGAATTTTTCCTGACAGTGTTCAGAGCAAACTTTCTTCAGGGGAGGGTCTTATGTCACGTTTCTTATTTTTTCCTTTCATTAAAGAGTTGGCTGGCACCATCGGTGCAGTGTGACAGGCCCCAAATCTGGCATCAGTGGAAAATTACTCTTCTTGAATCCTTCATATACCTTGAATTTCCCTCCAAACAGGCTACATTGATGACAGGGACAGTCCATGCATTTCTGCATTTTGTCTAGTTAAGCTTTGCCAAAAATGGCAGAACTGATCATTTCAGGGTTGCTGCATGAGAACTCACAAGACAAAAGCCTTGCTAGGCTGTGCAATACATGCCAGAGCACATTATCAGCAGCATGTGGTAGCAGCTTATGAGGTTGGAAAGAGCCATTTTAACTCTTGTATATGCTGACACTGCATTTTCAGGTTCTCCACTGGTTAGCCAGGAGCCTGCAAGTCCCTGAGCAGAGTTTACCAGCTCCCTGCTGGGACTCTCATTAGGAGCAGCTGAGGCATTGCTGTTTCTTCTGTGCCTCATTTTACATCTGTTCCTATGTTTCTGAGAAGCCTTGCCAAGAATCCCCCAATTTATTTAGCTCCCACATCTTATTTGATTTGAAGCTTCTCAGCCCCTCGCTCTTGGGTCTGGCCAGATCACTGGAGCAGAAGTCACAAGATTTCTTAAAAAGAAAACAGCAGTTAAAAAGCTGATTAGACAACACTGCTGAAAATCTTCAAGAATTAATTTACAGACTATGTGATAGCTTCCCAGAATGGCATCCTTCCAACTGCAGTGTCCCTATCACTCCAGTCAGTGATGGGACAGATTAGGCACTGAATTCCTGACAGCTGGTACATTGAAGCATTAATATTTAGGAGAAATGTTGCAATTTGGTAGGATTTGACCACTCCTTTGAACTTTAGAAGTTCATAATGCCTGGCAAATTCGCACCTCAGTGAATAGCTGGGTGCTGTTCAAGATCTACATGACCCTAGCAGTGATACCTTTTATTTATAAGTTGACCCATGTATGCTTTGACTACACGAGCTTGATAAAAATCATATCCCAACCATGAAAACTGAACAGCAAATTAATTACTAACATTGTTTCAAATGAGTTCTAAATAAAGGACACTGTGGTTGTCTTCAAGGCTGATATTTTAGGTATGAAACTCAGTTTCATGTTGGAGATCCTCCACTCTGTGGGGCCAGACAGGCTGCTGGCACACAGCCTTGCCAGCCCAGTGGGAATTCAGTTCTGCAAAAACCTCTAAATGATGCTACTAGCACCAGCCAACAGCTGATGTCTGTGAACAGGGAGTTTCACTGGCGAGTCCGTAAGATAAATATGTCAGCGAGCCTTACAGAAACACTGCAAAGTCTCCACAGGACAGAGTGGCAGTGTGTGACAAACTTGTCAGTAAAGACATGGGCCAAAATCAGTCTTTATACTTTTGAAATACAGGGAATTTGTTTTTAAGTGTTGAGGCCTAATTCCCGCAGACTTACTAGCTCCACAATGTCCAGTCCATTTTAAGGAAAAAAAAAAGAGTATTTGATGAGTGAGGAAAAAAATTCTTGTGTCTGATTCTCCAAGTTTTACAGAACAACTTAAGAAAATTACAGTCAGTAATTGTTCGGATTGTAAACTGAACCTTTGTTTCAGTTTGTAAGTGGATCCCTGGTATTAAAATACAGATTTAGGACCAAACTTGCAATAGAAGAGATTGTTTTGTTTGACTTGTTTTCTATAGAGGTCAAAGACGGGAGGTTGCTTTTTTTACAAATCTAAATACATATCAAGTGATGATTAAAATAGGAAAACACCCCAGGAGCTCTGAGCTCTCCGCATAGGTGCAAATCTGTAATTCAGCTGGGTTCACAGCAGAGCTATATTAACCTGAGCGCAAGTCGGCAGGCGGCAGGCGGGACGCAAGGGCAGAGCGGGGCTGTAAGGAACTCGCCAGAGCCCGAGCGTGGAACCGGATCCCTGCCCGCGGCTGTTCAAAGCCGGGAGCGCCGGGAGCAGGCTGGGCTCCGCGCTGGCACCGGCAGCCGCTAAATCAGGGCCTTGTGCATCGATTTATTTTAGAAAGTCCAGGGCACAGTCACTGGAGAGCCTAAATATAGCTCTACCAAAATGGAAAAACAATCTGGATTCCTCCAAGCACAATCAACAAACGTCCTCGCACCTCGGAAGTCGGGACGTGCTGTACAACGAGCGAAACTCGGCTCTTGGTGGGGCAGCAGCGGGAGGACAGACCTCGAACACGAGCCGGGTCTCCACCGGGAACAGCAACAGGTACATGCAAGAGTCTGCAAAGCAAGCTGGCTTCTAGCACAGCAATACCGGAAAGACCAAAAAAGAAAGAAACAAAAAACAAAAACAAAACAAAAAAACCCCAAACCCAAACAAACAACAACAACACACCCCCCCAAAAAGCAAACAAACAAAAAAAAATCCCCAAACCAACCACCCAAAAAACCCCACCACCAACAACAAAAACGCAGAGAAAACAAATGAAGCAAATGATAATTACATGTTTCTAGAGCTCCCATTCTCCAAAAACTCACTTCTGAAGCAAGATGTGGAGGAAATATGGTTTTTACTTATGTAAGCAGTTCTTAGCTAAATGTCTTTTCTTCCCTCCCCCTTCACTACTTCTCTACAAATTCCTTTCCTTACTCACAAACAAACAAGGCTGTTGCCATATTAGTCTTCTTGACTCGGTTAAAAAACGATTCAAGAGGATCACCCGGTGGCTGAACAGGCTTATGCTGAGAGTAAGGCAGGAGAAAGCAAGCTCTCTGGTGGCTGGGGCTAGGGGAGAACCCCAGCTCTCCTGTTACAGCTTGCCAATCTTGGTCTCTGCTTTTGCTCAGAAAGTGAAGCTGAACAGGAAATTATTGTGCTGCGTGACATAGAGAAGTACATTATGGATCATTAGGAAGATTAGGTTTATAAAATGTTATTTTTCCGCTTTAACAGTGAAAACCTTTCGACTTGTTTTCTTAACATAATTTTCATTTTCTGCAGTTATTTATGTTTTAATGCTCTTCTCCTCCATAGGAGAGGATCCCCTCCTCTCACACTAATGCATAACCTTGGTGTCTCCTCAGCAGCCCTGGGGCTGAGGGAAGGGAAGGCAAGTTCTGACACAGGCCAAGCATGTGGGGGAACCATCCCCTTGTGCCTCTTCACTCCTGAACCCATGCCAGAGCAGAGAGCTGGGGGCACATGAGGGGCTTTGTGGACCCAGCACAAGGAGCACATGGGGAGGCTTGTAAAGCAAGGGGCTAAGTGGGCCCTTCCTCCAGTGGGTGCAAAATATGCTATCACCTTCTTCATCTTTCAGAACTGGTCTGTAGCAAAGTGCTGGTATTATAAGAGGTCCTGTGACACTGAGAGTCCAGTTTAGACCAGTTCATCCTTTTCTAAGAATAAGGCTAAAATAAAATACACACTGCTCAGCTCACTGTAAATATTAACAACCTGCTTTGTAGCCTCTCTGATGAGCCTCCTTCAGCTATCCCTGTGCTGCAGCAGTGGTTTGGCATTGCCATTATGGATCTACACCCTTCTGAGAACATCCCCCGAGTTAAGAGTCAGTTTTGCCTCAGAGAGCTTGCACTTCTCACATGCTTTATAGAGACAGAAGCTGCCCAGCTCTCGAGGTGCCCCAGCAGTGCCCCACTGCCCTTTTTTGCTGGCCCAGACATGTGTTGCCAGAAGCCATGCTCCTGCTGCTGCAGGCACTGAGTGGCTGTGGACTGCCAGAGGGACTGCCCCATGGTCTCCCTTTGCTAGGCACATGCTCCCTCTCGGGGTCCCAGATGTCCTTTTGCCAACAGAGTGGCAAGGGACAGGATTCAACATCCTGCCTTTATCTGGAAGTAAAGGACAGAGAAATCAGTGGGGTCTGCCCAAAGGGAGAAGGGAAGGATGACGAAGAGGAAGGAGCTGTGTCTGTTGGGGGGGACAGGATATCTGGAGAAGGCAGAGGCCATATCCTCACCAGCTCTACTGGGTGCTGGCAAGTGGCTGCTGAGCTCCAGCTCTGGGGTCTGGGGTCTGAGTTCTGACCCTGCCCTAGGCCACAGGACACAAGGTCCTGGATTGCCCTATGAGGATCAGGATGAAACCCACCTCTTGATTAGCTGTTGGTTAATTAGGGTGCTGTACCCTGGGTGGGACAGAGGTCCTGCAGGAGATGGAGCATCTGGTTGTGAAGGATGTGACACAAGGCAGCACAGAAGGGTTGTACAGGGGTGGGTACTGGCCTCTTCTAGCCCAGGGGCTTCATTTTGTAGCTTCAATATTTAGTTGAAGCTATTTTTGTATTATTTTAAAACACCCTAAAGTTCAACACAAACTACTGTCACAGGCCTGAAGCTGAAAGGCAAGACAGGACTCACGGTGTATCCTGTGTGCATATGGATCTAATTATCAGGGGGACATTAACAAAATGATCTCTGCCAAGGCTTATAGAAGTCCCAAGACATCATCTGAGAGAACTATTTGATATTTTAGAGTGTTAAGGCTATGGATTTTTCATATTTTTTTAGAGCCAAACATGTGAAATGCATACAATATATTTCTCCATCCTAATTAGCATTTTCATTGGCTAAACTGTGCCTGGCTCTAATAGTTCTAGGAGACCCACTGATTCCACACACCAGGGAGGGTGCCAAGGAAAAGAGATACAGAAAGACAATGCAATTATGCAGGATTTTAAGTGGCTTCCATTTAACCAGTGAGTGGTGTAATACCAGTTTAGAAGCTTCAACCAGCCTTTGAAGTAAAATTTGACTGCTGAAGGAGAGAGGCAGAGAGAGGAAAAGGGAGAAGAAAAAGCCCAGAACAAACTGCAGACTGGAGCTGCATAAAAACTGCTGATCAAACACTTTGATTAGTTGAGTGCCATGATTTGAACTGAAGGAGAGCTGAACCTCAGTTTGAAAGTTGCTTCCTTCCCAGATGTAAACTCAAAAGATCACCTATCTACTTGGTATTTAATTTGCAATATTGATGTGCCAAGCTGCTCCTACACACAGTAAATCAAGGAGCAAGGAGCCAAAGATAACTGCCAGCCCATATGGACAGTGACTGGCTTCATTTATTACCCAAGGAAATGTGTCCATTTTGCAAACAGAAATGGCCTTTTCCTTGCTTGGTGGCACTAAGTATCTTATTACAGCAGGACTGTCAGGGTCGGAGACCTACTGACAGCTTGGGATAAAAGTGTCCAGTGCCCCATGGCTCTGATTCAGTGAAAGCCAGACTGATGTATCAAATACACTCTGATTCAGTGAAAGCCAGACTCACATCTCTTTAAAGAACAGAATACACTGCATTAAGGCCAGAAATTCTTAGGTGCTATTTATCTGTGAAATAACGTGTCTAAAAGGGAAAAGAATTTTGACATGCTGCCCATGCCAAATGTGAAGTGCTTTGCTGCCCTCTGGAAGCAAGCAGGGTAATCCTGAGGAGGTGCACCTCCCCAGACCTGCTGGGATGCAGCTGGGTTGTCAAACCTAGCCTTTGACTCTGTTAAGACAGGCCAGAAACTCAAGAGATAAAAAGGAGATACCTGTTCCATCACCCACAGCAGCACTTCCCCACTAGCAGCAGTTGAGCAGCTAATCAAAAAAAGCAAGCACAGACTGGTCTAACACTTGAAACACGCTGTTGCCTTTGTGTGTCACTGTCATCCATCCTTGCATGCTCCAATGCCTGCAATCTTTATTTTCATGAGGCACTGGAAAAACTATTGTCTGTAAAGCTGAGCAGGGCATCATGTGATGAGGTAGCCCTGTAGTGTAGCACTGCCTTTCTCAGGCCAGAAGCTTTGCACTGGATTTCAAAGTACTCAGGACTGAGATTTTTGGGCTCTGCTCTGTCTGAACTCTCCTTGGCCTGCTTGCAGCTTTTTTTTTTTTAACTTTGTTTTTCTTCATTTAGATGTGGCAGTAAGTTCTCTAAGTGGCCATGTGTGCAAAGTTAGTTGGTCTTATTTCTGCTCATCTTTGCATGCTGTGGCCATAGTTTTACAGAGACTGTAGTTATTCTAAGCAGAATAAACTATTTTTGATCAATACAGTAATGCTGTGTAGGGGTGGACAGGTCGGCAACAACATCTATGGAGAAACTTACAGGATGCAGCACAGAGGAGCACAGGCATGGAATGGCAAGAGATGTGGCACAGGCTGGCATAGGTGATCCCACAGCTGTAAATATCTCTCCTTTCAATAAAATTCAAGTAGAGTTAGTTCAATGAAGTGTGGAACTGGGAAAACCTGTTTTTAGAGTAAAATAAGAAAAAGAAACAGTACTAAACATATGTAAAAGGCACTACTGTAGTAAATTCCAAAGCACATGGAGCTGCAGACAAGTGCAGAAAGAGAAAGGTGTGAAAAAAAGCAAGTTAGGAAACTTATGAAAACTACTTCAAGTGGATCCTAGATCAAGAAAGGAAACACCATCAATCTGAACATCATGATCCTCCTCGCAATACACTCTGGATGTCCCTGACTCACTGCAATGCCCTAGGCCCACCAGACTGAGACCATTCACCTCAGGGCATGGAGAAGCTTACCAGGGAAAGGGGTAGAAATCAGGTGTTGTGAAAGAATTTTAACTGCATTGTTATTCTTTCTTTCTCTATAACAGATCTAGTCTAGATCTAGACTAGCAGTGATTTTCAAATTACTGTTCAAGTTTCCAGTAGTATATGGCGAGCTTCTTTTTTTACCTGCAAACAAGATTTTTAACATAAGAATTTCTGGAATTAATTAAATGTGGTAACATTGATAGAGAGGCCATGGATAGGAAAGAGCCTACTGATCTCTGATATCCTGTGGGTTTGCTCTGGCTGTCACAATTCCCATGAATGAGATGTGGTATGGGATGACTTCTGGAGGTTAGACGAGGCATGGCTGGGAGCTGCACAGCACAGCATGTTCCTGGTTAAGGGAAAGCTGTTTCAGCAGAGAGTGGCAAGTTTTCATCCACCATGAGGAAATCACTGCCTTTCCCAAGAAAGGAAACATGAATTTCCTCAGATCCCACCAAGGAAACAAAAATCCTGGGATAGATGAACTTCAACACACATTCTTTGTACTAAAATACTGAAGATCAGGCCAGAAAATGCTATAGGCAAATTGATTTGGAAGGGCTAAGCTCAGTTCATAAGAGGAAGGCTACCAGAGGACGGTATGTGTTTAATTTGTAGCTTAACCCAGGCTGCAGTGATATAGAGACACCGGCTGTCAAACCCTTCATAGATGCATAAAAAACATTTAACATGATTTATCAAGACTTTTTGAAACAAGTGATCTTGAAGTTAATTTTTTCACAAGACCTTTGCTGAAACTGTATTCTTTATGGACCTGCCCCTGTCAAATTGTTGCCAAAACTCAGCAGGATGCAATTTCTTCTTCATGCTCCCTGTGAAATGAAAACCACTGCAGTTCTGTGGGGCTAATCCAACACTAGCAGGTATGTAGTCTTTAACAGTCTTTAATCAAGTCCCCCCCCTTTTTTTTTTCCCTGATAAATGAGGAAAGAGGTATTTGCAGTTTCTGAGTTAAGGCACTTAGGATACAGCAAGTGCAAAAATCCAGAGGCTTCGGAGATATGTGGGCCAGTGTTCAATGCAATATCATACAAACTGCAACGCACAGAGCACTGACTACAAGTTCTGTAATCACAGTTTTTACGAACTCCAGGAGCTGCAGTGTGCTTTGAAAACCTCGTTTTTGGATAGACATACCTAGATGCCTGATCCAAGTTAGCCTAACCAGCTCAGTGGAATTAAACATATGGGTATCATCCAGCTTCAATAGAAGCACAAGTCTGTGGCAACTCTTCAAATGTGCAAACATTTTTGAAGGCCATTGCCAGTTTTTCAATATCACAATATTTAGTCTAATGCTCAGACCTATTCCACCTGCTTTACAGATACACAGAAACTCTGGTCTTTTCTCCAAAGACTTTATTTTCTCTGCATATGGATCTCATGCAGGCAAGCCAATGTTAGAATTAATAGTCTACTAATCATGTTAGCTTTTACTTTTCAGCATATGCTGATGTCATATTTCTGCAGCTAAGTTATCTATAACATGATGGATAATTTTGTCTGCTTCTAGTTTTCAAGTAATACTGGGAACATTTTAGATTTAATCAAAAGAACCTGACATTATTTGATGGTTTTATTCTTGGCATTGCTTTCATGGTTTGAAAACATTCCCAGTGCCCAGCTTTCAAACTCTTAGTAGAGATTGGTTTGGGTATACCCAAAGTTTCCAGTCTCCATCATTACGTGTCAGCCTCACTCAAAGGATAGGCTGGTTTCCCATTACTTGCTGCAGAGCCTGGACTTTCTGTGCTGCCAGCCCAGCAGCAGGGTTGCTCTCACAACCTTGGACAGGGGCTACTGGAGAGGAGAGAGGAAGAGAGAATATACCTCACTGAGTCTTTCTGGGAAGCAGACTAACTGTAGGACCCACTGCCCTGCTGAATTGCCCTCCCAAAGCAGCTGTGTTGGGGAGGGCAGGCACAGTGGCTCGCCTGTGCTGGCAGAGAGAGGAGCTGGCAGGTGAGGCATCCTGTGGCACTGTCATGGTCCTTGCATGGGTTGGACAGAGTGCTGTCAAAGGAAAGTGCTGCAGGATGATTTGTGGTGGTGCGTTCCCCCTCCCATCCTGGCAAAGTAAGTAACAGAGCAGGGGGAGTTCATTAAGTTCCATGTTTGTTGATCTAAGCAAGACAGAATGAACTAAGACTGATTTTATTTGGCTGGAAAGGGCCAAACAGCAGCTAATATTAAACACCACTCATGTAAAGTAGGGACATTGGTACTGAAAGAATTATAATTTAATGTGAACAGTAATAAAGCATTCATGAATAATACATTTTAAATTATTATCTAGATATTGCCTGGCTGGAGCTCCAACCTTAGCCCATATTTCTCTGGCAGTATATAACCTTGTCACTAATTTGGGGAATTAGAGGTACTTGAAATCCTAGCTGGAGGGGAAATATGGGTAGACTTCAAATACAATCCTTGTCTCATTGACTCGCTGTTTTCCTTTTGCCCATATAAAGGAGAGTAACAGATAAAATGAAGTCTGTGAATGAAGTCCATAAAATTAAGTCTACTGAGTCCACTGAGTCTGTGGTGTCTCCACATATTGAGATGGACCTTCCACCATCCCAGGCCATGGAGCTCGTCAGAAGTGCAGGAGCTCTTTTCCTGCGATGCTGCAAGTACCTACAGCAGCACTTCTGCACTTCATTGTGTCCAGTGCAGCAGACAGCAAATTCAGCCCATCTCCTTTGAACTGTGAGAGTTTAGATTGGGATTCACAAAGAAAACATCCCACCAGCCAGAATTTTCCAGGCAATGGATGGAGGAGGCAGATAACACTGTAACACAGACATATAAAGGGACACTTTTCCCATTGGCAGCAAGAGTAGCTTTATCCATTTCCAACAAATCCAACACTTTGCAGGTACCTCCTGCACATCTGCTTCTTGCATCACTGCACCTCTAGCAAGTGCTTTAGTAAGACAGGGTACAGCTACAGATATTTCTGAGTGGAGGTGTGAATTTACAGTGTCAGTGTAGCTGCTAGTGGCAACTTCTTCTTCTTGCCTTGGAGCAAAGTTCCCTTTCTGATTAGGGAATTTTCACTTACCATAGGCTGTGAATGGGATCTTGCTGTGGAAAACATGATGTGATATACATGCATGTCCCCATAGTCACTTGTTTGTGTAGCTGTACCTTTAGAAATAAAAGCTGCAACCCGAGTAGGGTTTGAAACGAGTCCTGCTGCTGCCCAAACAATGCTTTCAACAGACTTTCAAACTGTGTGTCAGGAGGGATTTGTAATTTGTTTTGCTATACAAACCGCTGTGGCACTCATTTCAGCCTGGGTCTGAAGCAGAGTTTGTAGTTAAAAACACTGCAGCTGTAATACAATAACAAAGCAGTTCCTCTGACTAAAACTGGCCACAGTCCTAGCGTCTTTTCTCTTTCTTTCTCAGCCACACCCTTCCCTGAAATCTCCTTCTGGGTTATGCAGCTGACCGCAAGTCCATGGGGTTAGTCTATACCGGCAAAATGATTTTCCAGACCAGAACATTTACAGTTTGATATCAAGATAAAGTGACTCATTTTTAACTGATGAGTAATGCCTGACCTTACTGATGTGCCCCCAGCTGGTTTGCAGAAATTGAGCTATCAGGGGAAATAATCATCCTCAAATTCCCAAGCACCATAGTTGTCATCCGAACGACAAATGCACACCCACACATCCCTCCTCTGCTGTACCCCAAAATGCTGTGGCCCTTCAGAAGCTGAAACATCTACAGCCTCTCTCCTGAGCTTGGGTACACACACGGGTGACTGCTGTTACCTTTCTTCCAGCAGCTGTACAAGCAGTTCCTGCATGGCCACTACTCCCCTGCCTAGCAATGCTGTGCAGTACTGTGCATTAATTCGGGATTGCAGCAGGGTTAAGCAGAAAAGACATTTTGTGTAGGATGTCTTCTGTTTTCATCACAATATTTTGAAAGTAAGGGAGTGCATGAGAATATGTATTTGCTGCAACCCAATAAATTCCCTCTTTTTTTGTTTTTATAAGAAAACCACTAAGTCTGCAGCTAAATATTCTCCAAATATTTTTAAACTTCCCCCAAACTGAAAATCCTGTACAAGCCAGGCACTTTTACAGAAACAAAAGCATTAACAAAGTTAAATCATCAACATTGTTCAGAAGCCCAGTTTCAGGTGAATGTGTTGGAAATGTTCATACCCTCAATATGTTTTCCTCCTTACCAGTAGGAATAAACCATGTAACTTAAGGAAAAAAGATGGGACAACAATACATGGTACAACATGGAAAAACTTTAGTAATTCTCCTCAGTGCTCAGAGATCTTCCTTTAGCAAACTTGCAGTCCATCTTGCAGTCCACAAGAGTGACTATGTGCTGCAGTAGCTCTACTATATCAGCATCCACTTCAAGGATGAAAATCCACAGGAACAGATGTCTCTAGGCCAAGTGAAATTTATTGTTTTAATATTCCCTTCTCCCATTTCTTAACCAAGGGGTCTTCCATCACTATATCAACATGACCCAGACTGCTACAGGAAGACAGAGAACAGGACAAGTGCAGACTTTCAAAAATTAAACTGTAGTCAAAGAGGTCCTCTGCAATACTGAGTTTTCCTACGGTACCAAGAGAGCTACTCTGCGAGGCCAACAAAAGAAGGAGGTAGCAAGATAAACTTGTTACTGGTATCAATATGACAAGACTGGGTGAAAAATCATCCTGATGCCTACATTAAAGATGGAAATTTGAGGTTCTGCACAAAGCAAGACCTGAGGCAATCTGATCCTTCCACCCCAGTGCTTTATCATCACACTGGTCACAGATGAGGGCAGGACATTTTGAGGGTGAGCATTTGCTTTGAGCTTTGCTGCTTTCTCTGTTCCCAAGGCCAGAAGGACAAGAGCATCACCTATCACATGACAGCCCATGGGCAATTTCTCGCAGCTAAAGAGAAAACTGGGCTTGGGAACATCTGGTCTTATGGATGGCCCAAATGTACTTCCCAAGGGAGAGGATAGAAATAGCACCTTCATCCTTCTCACATCATCTGTCCATGTGGGAGCCACTAGATCTGCCCCTCCCTGTAAGTGGCCCATCCAACTCCTACCGGATACCTGAAAGTGCTTTATTCCTGGTAATGCTGAGGGAGAGTAGTGTCTTATGGTATGTAGTACACAGAAACAGGGTAAAAATATGATCCAGAGGGTTTACAATGTAATTAAAGGGTTTAATTCTTTACATACACTGTAAAACTGAAAATCCAGGCTAGGTGCATTTGAAAATGAAGCAAACCAGATAAATGTGAGCTGTTTCACACTAGACTATGTGGAAGACTGAGCAAATAAATTAGTGGGGTTTTTTTCTTATAATGTAAATACTCCCAAGAACACTGGAGATCCTATCAAAGTCATCTGGATGGGGATATAATACAATGCAGATGTGAAAGTGCTTGAAGGGAAAGAGGGAGCATCCAAGCCTTTCCCAAGGCTCTCCTAACACCCTTATGACAGTGATCTGCCTCAGTGTTGTTGTTGGCATTGCTCACTCAGCAGCCATCACATCCCAGCTTCATAATTGAAGCTACAGGCCCAATTCATTAAAAGAAGATTTACTGGTGTTAGGAGGGTTTTGTCATAGATCTTGTTTTCATAAATGGGGCTCTATAGTGCATGTGATTTACAGAGGAAAGAAAAATCTGAATTATCGGGAGAAGTGCATGCGAGCAAGGTTCTTGGAGTGAGAATAATTTAGTGTGGAAATGCAACACAGATCTGGAGGAGAAGGAATTCAATCTCCTCTCTTAACTGCTGACATCCCAAGAGATGTCTCAGCAAGATGAAACCACAGAGGGGTTGTTGTGGTGCTTTGCACACCACTCTGCTCCTTCCACTCTCTCTCTGTGTTCCTGCAGCTCTAGGGGAGCTGGCAAGAAATGGGGCAGTCCCAGCACCCACTGCTCACTGCTTCCCCACTGTAGCTCTCCTGTCTCCGAGAATTACTCAGCTAAATGATTAGGCCCTCTAGATGACTTCTACACTTGGAGTGACTTTCCAGCCAGACTTGCAAGTACAACCCAACAAGATTAGCAAGGGGAGCTGCAGCTCTAGTGGAAATGGCTGTGGGAGCTAGAGTGCAAGAGACATGCACAACATCTGGGTATGGCATAATAAATAATAATGGCAATAATAAATAATGGCACAATAAATAACAATAGCAAGCAGGGACTTGGTCAGTGCGAGCAGCGGAGTCTTGAGCATGTCTCATCCTAAATGGGTGTCTAAAACAACAGGGTCTCCAATAACCCCCTCTTTTCATTGCCTACCATGGGAGACAGGGTACTGATTGGACCCAATTGAGGTGAAACCCCTCCACAGGTCCTGATTCAAGCCTAATTGCAGTCTTCAAGTCTCAGCTGCCCATGAGGCACAATACAAACAGCACAGCTATATACAGTGCTGTCTGTATTGGCAGAAGCAACATGTCAACTGGATCGAGATGGGGAAATCCTGAGGGCAGACCAAAACTCTTCTAGTCCCCTTCCCTCTTCCCTAAAAACAGTTTTTGCCTATTAGCCTTTATGTCTAGAGTGCAAAACAATTGAGTGAAACTTCCTGTCCTTTCAGTGAACCCTTTATATTTGTTACTAAAAGACAAGTTAATTATTTTATCAAAAAATGTGGAAGCTTCTAATTTTTTATGAGATTTGTATCTCAAAATTCATAAAAGGCTATTATGTAATTAACAAAGCCAATGAGTAATGTACAGCTTAGTATCAGACATGTTGGAGATGGTCAAAATCCACAAGAGTCAGGAGTTAACAGACTTATAGAAATGAACAAGGGAAACTGTTACTTGTTTTAATTATGATGTGATGTTAGAAGTACTTTGGTCTTGCAGATCTGATATGTGGCAGTGATCTAAATGTAACATACAGCTCTTTCAGAGGGTGTCCTGTATACAACCAAGCAACTTCCCTGGCCAGATCTTGTATGTACAAATGATTTTCTGGAAACATTCTTTCACATCTTTACTTAGGGATATCATATAGGCCAAAAAAGATTGTTGGCTGTTTAATAAAAAGGAAGTGTGAAGTGAAGCATTTACTGCCTTTAACTTGTTCATATTTGTCCAGCAATCAGGAGCTGTTTTCCAGAGCCCCTGCAGGTATCCGAGTGCACATTGAATTTGACAGCATCTATTGTTTATGCCAAGCAATAGATTTTCAAGGAACATTTGGAAACATTCACAGAAAAGGGAAATTTTGGACTTGTGCAGTGGGAATGATCTTGCACAAAACCTGAAGATAAATTTTACTTGCCCAGTGGGAGAACAAGGTGCAAAACCACCCTTTATGAGTCATGAATTCATTCAACTCATTCAGTGTCTAAATAGTGCATATTAGATACAGATTGCTCTTCAATTGCTTTTGACCAGGGAGTTATCCACAGAGTAATTTTGATTAAGCAAAAATGTTGTAAATAGTCATAACTTGCTTGTGGTCAAATCACAAAGGAAAAAAAAAAAAAAGTTGAACTGTGCAAATAAGATCTTTATTCCAAAAAGTTCATTCTGTTCTAATCACATGGTAATATTCAGGTATTTCTAGTTAAACCCCATTGGCAAGCCATTAGCAACAGAACACCAGGAAAATCAGTCTTGATGCTTCAAATTCATGTTTTCATTTGCAAACCAAGAACCATGTAGTAAAGGGGAAGAACCTGAATTTCAAATGTGAGCTGACTGACAACAAGCAGTTACCTTGGACAAGGCCCACAGCAGTTGTTCCAGGGACTGAAAACTGTAGTTTTAGATCAATCATATTTCATAACCCAGTTTCAGGGCTGGCCTTTTTCTGCGTTGGAACAATAAAACTAGAAAGAGATTAAGAAGCTTACCTAATAATTAGCATCCCAGTCTGTTGGAGTGGTATTTTGTCACATAAAACTTCCATTGGATGAACAATCCAAAGGTTGCCAAGATAAGGATTCAAAAGCCAGGCAGTAACAGAAAAAAGGTGTCTTGGTTTGGAAAGACAGCTGTCTGCCAAGGGAAAGCTGGAGCTTCCCTTAGAATGGAGAACGTAAACCCCCCTCCCTCCAAATTATCATAATTTTGCAATTAGGGGCTTTCAGGCAAAGATATAGGAATAAGAGTTAATTACTAGGAATATTAAAAATACAAATGTAGTAATACAAAAAACCCCAAGCAAACAAACAAACTTGCTAGAAAAGAGTCAGAATATGACCTGACACCCTGTTGGTCAGGGTGTTGGAAGCTGTCCAAGTAAGTCCCGCTGGAGTGACAGATGTGGTTCTGAGATGATCCTGTAGAAGGGTCCAGTGGTGGTGAGATGGGTCCAGCATTCCTCTAGGAATCCAGTGGAAAACAGGCTATCCTGGTAGTCTGAATCTCTGCTTTTTATCCATATAGGAATCCTTGGCTCCTCCCACTGGGATGATGTAATTTTATCAGTCATGTGGTGAGCCTTAAAAGCCCATTAACATAAGATGTCCCCTGGAGGGAGGATGGGTAGTGGAAGAGATAAAGAAACACTGCTCCAACTGGTTTTAACAGCTGGCCCATTAACAGAAAGACACCTGCCCTGACTCCCTCTGGAGTTAAAGAAAAAAACACCTCCTCAACTGGTTTCAACAGATTGGGAATAGAATACATCTTGCATTGCAAACCAAGACATAAGGTCATTATGCTCAATTTCAGAACTTTGAATGACACAACCAGGTTTTCCTTCTGGGGGAATCATCACTGTCCTCCACAGAAAACACATGGTCTGTGTAATTAGCATCTCCATGAATGAAGATCCCATCAGTACTCACCAATATAAATCATGACAGCTGGAACTTGCCAGAAAGTTGATTCTTCTGTTTGACGTGTGTCTTTCCTGACTTTTCAGGATTTTTAAGCCTGGCACCTCATCTGCCAAAAGTACAGCTACCACTGGCTTTCAGTGGTACCACCCACCTCTTCAAAGACTGCTTGAATGAAGTGCCCTACATCACCTGGGGCAGAGGGACAGGGACAGACCATCTTTTTGGGCCAGTGCTGTCCTTTCTATCCCAGTCCTTCCTGGCTGCAATATGTGCTTCCCTTCTGTTTGTGCTCAGAGAAGACAGACTCTGTGAGGTTCTGAAATCACAGTCTAAATTATATCTTAAAAACTTCTCTGGTCTTTCAAAGGCATTTCTTTTTCTCCATGCTCTGCACCAGAGTCAGTTCTTTTGCCACATTGTGAGCCCTTTCCAAAGAACGGAAGAACGATCAGTAATCCCACCACCCATTCAAGAAAGACCACTCAAGAATTTCAGGCCATGAAAAAACAGCATTTTTTGATCCTTAACTTGGATCTGGAAAGTAGTTAAAGCTGGATGTAATGGAAAATCTTCTGCTGAAACATTTTTTAAAGTTTGTCAAAATCACAAACAGGAAGACTGGGGATTTATAAAAGACAAAACTATTCAACCCAAATAATGAATAGACTCGCTAGATCTCTCCAAAATAACACTTTATGTAAGATCTAAAAGCATTTCTCCACACAGGGTTCAAAACTAACAAGCTAAGGACTGGTGTATTTTTAAAGACCTAGAAGGACTGCAGAGAATCCTCTACATCTTCCTCTAGACATTCACTGAGATTAGACTGACACCAAGAGTTGTACTGAACTAAGTCCACAGCCAACAAGTGATAGTGTCTCTTGCTTAATGTGAACAGCAAGTCTCTTCAGGCTGTATTGCTAGATTTCTGTTCTTCACTAACATTCTGTAGGACTAATTCACAGACCATAACTGATCACTTATTAGATCAAGGTAAAAACAAATACTCATATAAATCACCTTCTTTCTTCCTACAGAGGGCTTCTACAAAATGTTGTTGTTCATTTGTAGAAAGCCCTGTTTGGAAGAGAAAGGAAAACCATTACTTTGACCCTGTGTGTATGACCATTGCCTCTCTTTACCTCTTTTTCTGAGGGTTAAAATGTGGGAACTGAAACAGAAACTCCAAAAAGGTTCTGATTTAGATACCTAATATAAGATCTGCTTGAATATTCATCATCCCAAATTATGTTTCAGGTTTTTTGCTTTATATTCACATCTATTCTTTTGAACTTAGTTTTCACTGATGCATGTTTTCCCTAAATTCTCTTGCACTGCAGGAAAGAAGAGCCCCCCCAAGCTGGTTTGTGTAGATTTTTAAAACTGGCTTACATGCTAAGCAACAGACACAGCTGCAATAAAGAACACTAGGCTTTTGATGTTAAAAAAAGAAAAAGAAAAAGAAAAAGAAAAAAAAAAAAGAAAAAGAAAAAGAAAAAGAAAAAGAAAAAGAAAAAGAAAAAGAAAAAGAAAAAGAAAAAGAAAAAGAAAAAGAAAAAGAAAAAGAAAAAGAAAAAGAAAAAGAAAAAGAAAAAGAAAAAGAAAAAGAAAAAGAAAAAGAAAAAGAAAGAGAAAGAGAAAGAGAAAGAGAAAGAGAAAAAGAAAAAAGAATCTGAGTTTAAAGAACACTCATTTTATGCAAATAAATCTGTGCAGAAAAACATTGTAAGAAAAATCCATGCCCTTTAGAGACCCAAGAAAGCAGCTGGCCTGGCTCTGCAGGAAGCAGCCGGCAGGTGCTGGGAACTGGCCAGAGGGTCAGACTTGCAGCTGCTGGACTCAGACCTGGCCTTTAGTACAGTGGGAGCAGGAAGATGTGCCTGAGAAAGCAGTAGTTGTCCCTGAAGAGGTTTCACCCCTTCCTGGCACCCAGCAGAAGAGGGCTTCTTTGCTCTTTCCATCACATACAGATTTCTATCAGACAGGATTTTGTGTTTTTCTTGTAAAAAAAAAAAAAAAAAGACTTAATGTGAGAAATATTTCTTTGGAGGTTGTGTCTAGCAGGCATTTCCCTATAGGGCAGCCTGTGCTCTGATTTTGGTCAGTTCAGTAAAAAAAGTCAGATAAATGCTGCTGGAGACCTGCAGAGGAGAGACTGATACATTACTCATTTGAAACAAGAGTAGCTTCTTTTTGCAGGACTTGTAACCTTTTCCAGGTTTGTTGTTGTTGTTGTTGTTGTGGGGTTTTTGTTTGGGTTTTTGTTTGTTTGTTTTTTTAGGCTGGGGGTTTGTTGTTGTTGTTGTGTTTTTATTTTCGTGGGTTTTTTGTGGGGGGGGGGTGGTTTTTTAGGTTTTTTTTTTTAATCCTGCTATCATGACTGTGGATTTTCTCCCTCTTCAGTGTATTTCATGTGAATACCCTACCTTATCAAAGGCAGTGTTAGAAGCTGAGGGGAGAAGGGGAGACAAAAGAAGTGCAGTTGCCATGTGTTTCTTCCCACCCAGGTAGATCTGGATAGCTTGCCCTTCATCTCGTTAGTCTGTAACTCCAAAGGGATCAGCATAGGTAAAAAATGTTTTGCCATGCTGTGTGACTTGCTGTGTGAATTCCAAGGACTGTGTAACCAGCCAAGGCTGACGCAACACAGACAATGTGATGGCACTGCCTGCCTTTTGTGTCGCTATAGAGAAGGAGGTGGAGCAAGGCATTTGCATATCTCCCAGGAAAGAGAAGATAGACAGCTGGAAAAACAAACATTTGAAGTAAAAGAGATGAGAAACAACATAGAAAACAGTCATAAATAGGTAGTGCTATTACAACATTTTCCTACCTTCAAAATGCTTCACCACTTTATAAGATGGGAAGCACACAAACCCATTGCCTTGTTCACCAAATGTGTTTACATCAGAATCCAGCATGAAAGGTTACCTCCATGCTACTGCACTCTTGAAACATTCCTTTTTCTTTCTCCCAACTCATCTCGTGACATCTTTTGATATAAATGTCCCTGTCCCCATAACTGAGGTTCACTGCCTTCAAAGGTTGGAGAAAATATAAATTAGACTGGAGTTGAGATGGATTTCAGAAAAAAATGGCGTTGACTTGGCAACAGCTCTTTCAAACTTTGAGAAAAAAATGTGTAAGTGATTGGTGAGGTTAATGAGAAGCTGAATAATTGATTATTCCTTTCAGTGGGTGTTCCCAGCCATCCTGGAACATAGCTTCCTATGAAAGAAATGCCAAGACTCAGCTTTCCTCATCCAGCATAAATCTAACATGCCTAATGCCTTCCCTGCTATTCTTTAGCCATCCCCACCCAATCAGCAATGAAGAACAAAGCCAACATCCAAAGACATTTTAGCCCTCAAGCTATTTTCTATACAAGTGTGAAATGTCAAATTTTCCTATGCTGGATCTGAAACCACAGGATTGGGATGGGACAATTCAGTCACAGTATCAAAGTTAAATGGGATTATGAGTTACATGTTTGGGGCTGGATTGTTGGCATGAAAAGAGCTATGGAGGTCTGGCTGCTAGGTTTGGCAACTGTGAAGAAACTGTGCTTCAAGCAATTTTGAAAACAGCATCTTATTGCTCTCCTTCCATTTAAACCGTCATTGGAATAAACCCCATTTCTTTTGAAATATTCATTAAAAATAAATATCAAAAATATTACAATGGCTAAGGTTGGAAGCGACCTCTAGAGATCATCTGGTCCAACTCCCCTGCTCAAGGAGGTCACCACTTGCCTAGGACCATGTAGAGTTACATGGACCATGTAGACTATTAGAGTCTCCAAGGCTAGAAACTCTACCACCTCTCCAGGGAACCTGGATTCTCCTTTGCCAGGAGAGTCCAGTAGCCTGAAGTATCTAAATCCAACCTCATAATTTGGGTTTGTACCAGACAGAGAAGAGTGTGGCTGCCATGCATTGACTTTTATTCATTTTTATTAACATTTCAAGGAATGTCTGTCTTTCTTTCTAAAAGAATCCTATTTTGAATTTAAAAAAAAAAAAAAAGATATTCAGTAAGACTAGGAGAAACTGTGTCTGTATAGGCTATTAGTTGGTGTAGACTGATGTAGGAAAGAAATAAAAACACAGGTTTTTGGCCAGAATGCAAGGTGTAAATGAGATCAAGGCAGGCATGATACCAAGGGCAGGGAGGGATGGCTAGGGGAGGGATGGCAAGTAGAATGCTGTTCAGGGCTTTACTGAAGGGCCAAATGTTGATGATGTTCTTTTGGCCAAAGTGAAAGTAGAGGTGTTTTGTTCAGAACCAAGAGGGCATGTCAGTGAAGTAGACACAGAAGTTTCCAAAGATCAGTGGTAGCTGGTGAATGTGGTGACACTACTGAGTAATTTCGTGCATGTGGTGATCCTTTCCTAATCCTTAAAGTGTAGTTGTGGGTCCCCCCTGCCTTTGGGGAATCTGCTGAAGCAGAACCCATGTGTGTCAGGGATGCTGAAAGGATAATCTGGTTGATGGCAGTAGATGGATTGGCCACCTAGAAGCACAACACCAGGTGTATTGGGTGCCTCTGCCGACCTGATGGGAGCTGCTGATGCCAGGTACATCATTGCAGGTAGGCCTATCCTAAGGAGAGTTAAAATGGAAGTGGTCCAGGACAGATGTAACTGGCACAGGGTGTGGTTCTTGGGGTGATCTTGTGCAAGGCCACGAGACAGATTTCAGTGATTCTTGTGGGTCCCTTACAACTCAGGGTATTCTACGATTCTGTGACACATGCCTCACAGGTAAATCCAAGGAAGTGTGAGCTCTATTGAAAGGTTTTCTGAATTTTTGTCCTTATCCAGGTCTGCCAAACGATGCCTCTAACAGTATGTCACAGCTAGACCAACAAGCCAACACACCTTATTTACCTGGCCTCCCTACCCTCACCTCCCACCAGCTTTTTCTGCCCCTCGTTCAGGCTCCAGTTCAACAGGACTTGAACCCCACAACTCCCACCTATTCCATCTGCCTGCCACCCTTCCCACCCTATCTCGGAATGCTCCCGCTAAACTTTCCTGCCTGTTTTGCTGTCAGCCGTCCCCGCAGCCCGCGTCCCCCGGGTGAGGGCCGTCCGCCCGGGCGCGGCCCCTCCCGCCGCTCCCTGAGGGCCGCGGGCAGCGCCCCCGGCGCCATCTCCCGGCCCGCAGGTGGCGCTGCTGCGCCGGGCCAGGGGCAGGGCTGAGGCGGGCGCAGGTCGCCTTTTGCCTCGGAAGGGAACACCAGTATCAACAAAACAAAAGCGAAGTAAGGTTTCACTGACGAACAATCTTCTGCGGAAAAGAAACAAACAGGTAGCCAGGTGCGGTGGCAGCCTTCCCCCACAGGAGCCTCCCGGACGGCACCGCCGGGTGCGGCGAACACGGGCTTTCCCCCGCGGGTCGTGGCTTAGGGCCGGGACACGCCTGAGGAGGGGTCGGGGCAGCGGCGCGTGGCAAAGATGACACCGCGTTAAGACAGACACATCATCATAGCCGTGACTTTTATCTCTGCTAACTTGAGGATGAAAGGTCCCTGAGGAGGACGTGGGGAAGGAGATCTGCCGCTGCCTTCCCAGCAATTTCTGCTGAAGAGCACCGTCGCAGCCGGCTGTCAGAGGGACAGTGCTCGGTGCGAAGGGGACACGCAAGCCAACAGCCACACTCGAGTGGGTTTGTGGCTGACGGGAGAGACGAGCTCAGCTGCAGCCATTCCAAAAAAGACGCTCTCCTGAAAGCAGTCTCTTTTTTACTGCCCTGCCTACACGTAATTGAGGTTTTTACCCCCTTCTCAGCTCGATCGCTTTGCATCACCTCCCCACTGCTATTACGAACTTCTTCCGTTATTTATATCGTTCAAATATACCGACACTGCCTAAAAAAAATCCTCAGGGCAGAGTTTTAGGAAATTGGTCAGAAATCTTAGAAACTGAGTCATTTGGGATGGGTTGAACTTTGCTTTTTTTTCCTCGGGCTGCCTGCTGTGTGTTTGTCAGATAGGGACTGAACTGAGAAAAGGTCTTGGAGTTCAAACGCCTCCCCTGCTGCAGCGAGGTGGAGCATGGCACAGGATGCAGCTTATCACAGATAACAGCCGTGTGTATCAGGGGTCTCCGCTTCCCTCTCCCATGCTGTTTGCTCGGCTCCCTGCCTCTCCCGTGCACGCTGTGTGAGAGGCTGGGCTAGGGGATGGGTTTCAGACCCATTAACAGCTCTCCAGCCAGCTAGTCAGTGTCACGGGGCACATCCTGCTGATTCAGCAGCAGGGGGCAGTTCCTATCTCAGGGGGAAGGAGAATAAAAAAGAAATCTGCTTTGTCTCAGGAGCCGTGAGTTGCACCTTTCAACCCCGTCTGGGTGAAATGTGGACTTATATTACAAAACTATACTGCTTCACTTGCACAGCTAAAGTAGTGTAATTTCTAAGCCATTAACAAAACTGGACAGATATAAATGCAGTCCCCAACATTTACCAACCACTGAACTTCAGCTGGAATAGACATTCCATGGAGCTGTGTCCACACCAGGATTCGGTGGTTTGAAAGGTTGAGGGTGGGGAGAATATTCAGATCAAAACCATGAATAACTGCTTTTGGGGTGGGGGGAAAAGGGGGTTTGCAAAGACCATTTCTGAAGGTTTGAAATCAATCCACCATTGTTTCATTATCCCCACTCCTCCTTCCTATTGTATTCTTCCTTCCAATACAATGGAATATATGGAGTAAATTAATAGTCTTTCTATATCTTACCAAAAACATCATCCCGAGATTAAACACCAACAACCTAGCCAATAATATTTTGACAATAAAACTGAAGTAAAAGGCACAATGTTCTCAAGGAACATCCTCTTATTGCATGAGTTGACAAAATTCCTGAATTTTGTTTTTAACTTTTCCAGGAGAATAAAGGATGATTTTAACATAAGGAATGTTTCTGTTTAAAATCTGTCCCAGGAACCTGGTGGCCTCTGTGGGATTGTCCTGACTCACCTCCCTGCTGTGCCTGTGACTCCTGGGGCAGGGAAGAGGGCTCTGTATTTTTGGCATGGTGCTGAAATCCTTCAGGGTTGGCTGAAGTGTCAGAATTGTATGAGAGCTGCATAGGGTAAGGAGGATGTTGCAGGAACACGGAGGTGTGTCTGCACAGAGAGAGAAGATGAGCTGAAAAGTAATGCAGAAGGCAAAGATGGTTTGTGGATACTTTTCAACCCCAGGCACTCAGGAGGAGGCTGAGAAGGGAAGGAAATAAGAAAAGCAGCATATCATGAACTGAAGAGAGCGGTGACATTTTACAGCAGCCGAAGATCTCTGCCACAGTGTTTGTACTCCTTTCATGTGGTGTTATCAGAGCTCTTTGCAAGAGTTTATTATCGTGTTCCCCCAGACAGCAAGCAGACAGCCATCCTGTGACCCACATCCTGAGTTTTACAGCCCTCCTTGTCCTGTGCCATCTGGGGTATTTATAGTGTGACCCACCGCTGGGAGAGCAGAGGACTTCCTTTATACTCTAAACATTACGCCACAATAAGAGTGAGAAAATTGGACAAATGACAAGCTTTCCTGCCCAGAAAATGTCATAACCCCCTGCCACTTCAAATGACGTGAGCTGGCCAGGTCACCATGCTCGTGGCTCTGTGGGTTTCAGGGTACTGGTGTTGTTGTTACCATGCTGACAGGCTAAAGGCTGTACTTGGAGCAGTACATGGAAGGAAAGTCCAAATATGCTGCAGACTAAATCACATAAGGAAGGGGTAAGAGGAGAAGCTGAAGCTTCCTGGTTAGGGCAACATCTGCTCAGCCCTTCCCAAGGACTGACTGTTGTAGGCAAAGTGAGCTACATCTGGCCTGTAAATATACTGCTACAGAGCATACTATAGCACCTCAGAGAGATTTTAGGGGTTTTTTTCTTTTTTTTCCCAGGAATTTGCCTTGATCCTAATTATTGTCACAATAAGTGATCTTCTTTTAAGGGACAAAAGGAAGGGGTTGCCTTCCTTCCTTTCTGCATCATCTCCTGAGGTATCACACTTCTGCAGGCTGGTGTTAGCACCTCACTGCATAGTGCAAAGGGATTCCCCAGGGGGCTGTTTTTCTTTCCCCCAAGAAAGGGACAATTTTGAGAGATAAAACAGCTTTAACTGAATGTGGTAACATACCATTGTTGCCCAGAAAAGTCAAACAAAGGGGCTGTGAGAGGTCAGTGGGAGAGATAAAGAAGATGAGATCTGTGTAAAGTAAGATAAGAGTTGAGGGTCGTATGTGAGTATCAAGGGTCAGGCATGTGTGGGCTGGAGTGGCAAAGGGTGAGTGAGCTGGTGGCTCTCCCAGTTAGTGCTGGAGAGGGGAGGCTGTGCATCTGGTAGGGGTTTTGATTGACTTAGCAAGGAAACTTCTGAGTGAGAACTGAGCAACCTCTGCTCACCCTTAGCCATCTCTACACTTCCCCTCTGATGTGCTTTGCAGGCCAGGGTGGGCCTGAGCACTGGCAGATATGCTTGGCAGGAGCACAGACTGTGTTGGCCAGCCCCAGTCCCTGCTGGTAGCAGAAAGCAGAACGCATGCCCCCTGAAGCATGCTGTGAGAGTGCTGGCCAGGTGACATCCTAGAGCAAAAGGGAGAGATGGCTCCCTGTTGGAGGGGCTGGCATCAGCCTTGACAGAGCAGAGAGGGTGGGTGGTAGCAAGTGCAGAAGGATCTCTGCTCTTATGATTTCACCTTTCCTATGGGGCTATGTGTGGGTTCCTCAACATATGGCCAGCCCCTTTCTTTGAAATGTCAGGTCTCAATGTAAAAGGAGAGTTTGGACCCTGGGGATTTCTGCCTTTTGCACCTAATTGCAAATGGGCTCATTCTGTTATGTACATCTGCAAAAAGTAATGAACAACATGCTTGAATTGATTCAGGGATCAAAACTAAGGTAAAGAGCAAACAAAATCCCCCATGTACCAGCAATTGAAAAGAACTGAATGCCTGCTTTCTCCTGCCAGCAGAAAAAATGTAGGAAAATTGGTTTCTAGACTCAGTTTGGGTGGAGGTGGGATTATGCTGGACTAGATTTTTATACTTCAGGGAGGTGAGGAAGGAGAGGTTATAGTGAGATTACGTTGGCTGGATCATGGAGAGCAGAATGCCACAATGATTTCTGTCTTCAGCTTTCCCAGATCTGTTGGGTCTTTTGTTCCATAGGCTTTTTGGTGGCATGTGAGAGGTCCTGGGATGAGTCCCCTGCTTCTACACAGCAATACATGTGAGTGTGACAGTAAGGTCTGACCTGCTTGTGAGCCAGTGACAAAAGACAGAGCAGCACGTTCTAGCCATGAGCAACCTAGACTTTTGCCTGGGGGAAAAAGAAATTGTATTAACTTGATAACTTAGCTCTCTTGAAGTCCTATCAGTACAAATACAGAACATGCCATTCTTTACTGCAACATAGCCAAAGTAAACTATCCCAGTGCCATATCAGCTTCTGCAAAGGGAGGGGAAAACACTGACATGGAGTGGAAAGTGCTCTGATGGTGTAGGTTTAGCCGGTGCACATGGCTGGTTGCCAAGCAGTAAAGGAGGAATCCACCCCTGCACAGAGGCAGAACACACCCTACAGGTAGCAAACAAACAGAAATTAATGTCTGTGCTGGTCTGAGACAGTGTGGATGTGGAAAGAAATTCTTTAAAGTAAAAAATAAATTCTGTACCTCATGCTGTAGACACCAAGTTTGGAAGTAGCAGACCCCTGGAGAATACTGCAGCCTTTTAACACTTCACCAATACATTTATCTTCCTTGAAGGCAGTGCAAACATCAGAGCACATGCTCCATTTTACCTCATGATAACAACATCAACAACATCACTGAGTAGTGTATCCATGCAAAATCTTTATTTGGAAAAGGTCTTGTCTTAATAACAGCACCCCTCTGGTTTACATGTAAGCCCAGAAACAGTATTTGCATTGTGCAGGAAAAAAAATACAAAGATAATTCTTTAAACACATTCATCTTCTGATATCATATAGATAGTATTATAATTGCTTAGATCTATTTCCTCTACTTTTATCCCACTAAATCTGCCTGTGGACTAGCGAGAGAATAAAACCAAGGCAATGACATAGTATTAGTTTTGGAGAAAGGCCACAGAATCTTAAAAGTCAGTGTGGAGAATTATCTGTTTTGTATACGGACAAAGACACATGGATACTGATTCACTGTCTAGCACATATATCTTCTTGTTTTCCTTCCAGGTCAGGAATGGCTTAAAGAATGGTTCTGATTATTTTCTCTGCTGGTCCAGAGCTCTGAAGAAAGCTGAGATTGCGGCTGTTAAGGGTAGAAAGTTCCTCCTTCTTTTTATAATATGTATGCTATTGTGGTTTCTTTTGGCTGGGAAATTTCATTTCTATTTCTAATCTCAGCCATGTGTCGGTCAGTTCTGATTTAAGTTCCCTTCACCCTCTCCCTGCTGTGCAGCTCTGCATGCCATATTGCAAACATATTTTTCAGCATGGGTGGGAGGTAGCACTGTGGTTTGGGCTTTGCTATTGATATCAGGATTTCCCTTTTTCTTTGTTTGAAATATTTTTTTCCTTTGAAAATAGAATTGATGGTAAACAGATTTCATTTAGTCCACAGAGGAGGGACAGTGACATTTTCATGCAAATTTGAATAAAAAATCACAATTTTCCAGCTTTTCTAATTAATTCAGTGATATAGTCATCATCTCGTTAAATCTTCAGCTTGGACCTTTATTTGGATTATGCAGAAGAATGGAAGTTTAAATTTTGTAGACTCCACTTGTAATTAAAACCCACTCCAGTACATTAGGGCTGAAGCACTGTGGCTTATTGCCAGTGGAGGGAAATTAGGGGATTGTTTGATCCTCAACCAAGAAAATACCAAAGTCTTCCAAAAGGACAGCTTTACACAAAACATTCAAAAGTCTGACAAGCTGTCAGTTCTCTCCATTCCTTTTAGCACTGTTTTGTCTATCTTCTTTGAGCTGAAGGCTCCTGCCAAGTAAAGATTCATTTCTCATATGTACTTGCCTTTATCAGATTTTGAAGCTGGACAAAAGGACCCACTCAGCAATTGCAAGAACTTCTGTCATTTAAAATGCAAGAACATTTGATTTCTGCATTTCTCCCAATCACTCCACTGTTTTTTTTTTCCTTTGAAAGGAAGCAGTGAAGAAGATATCAACATTTTAATCCAAAGGGAAGGTCAAGCACTATAAAACTAACATTCAGCTGGCTGTCCATGTGGCAAAGGCAATAGAATGTTGACTCTAGATATTTATATTGATTTTTGACACTAAACAGAAATATTTTACAAAATTTCGATATTTATCCTTAAATAAGCTTGATAGGACTGTTATTTTCTAAGGGTGAGGGGTTAATACTGTGACTGCCAATTTAAGCATTGCTGTCCTTCCTGTTTTCCCGGAGTCATTGGATGTTTCAGTACAAAGACTTGCTCCCCACATCAGGAGCTGAGTCAAGGAAACTTGATGGTTTTGAGACATGATGCTGGTGTTTTCAATAAAGACAAACCTGTGCTATGAAATACAACAGCCCTTCTAATGCCTGGGAAAAGGGCTTTTTGAGTTAATATCTGACGAGTGATGCTTGGTCATTGGTGTATTGTATCACTGGGCATTCCTGTCACCGGAGGCCTCAAGTCATTCTGAGGTACTTCCCTCCTTTGCCTTCCCATCCCCTCCTTTAGCTGTGGTGGTAGTGGCATTTCGAACACTGAACATACTGCTCAGACCGCATTTTGTCTAGTTCCAGACGACTCTAGCAAGGAGGATGGCGTGGGGCCCGCAAAGAGCGGTTCTTCAGGGAAACCAACTTTCTGCTGGCGCTCGGGAGCCGCAGGAGGGAGCGCGCTGCCCTCCCCAGATGCGTCGCCCCCGGGCAGAGCCCGCCCGCCCCCGCTCCCGATCCCAGTCCCGATCCCGATCCCGCTCCCCCTGCCTCTGCCGCACCGCGACAGGCCGTCCCCTGTCCGCGGGGCTCGGGCCGTTCAGCAGCCCCGGAGTTCACGGGTGGCTTCTCTTCCTCAGAGAGGAGACAGGAGCCTGGAATGTCGTGTTCGTCTTTATCTCCCTGACACCAGCCGCGGATATTGGCACCAGCCCCTCAGGATGTGACTGACCCTTCTGGATTTCAACAGGATAAAGGCAAGGAGATGGCAGGTCCTCTTAAGCCATCCAGGTCCCGAGTGTGCCTATTAAACATTTTTTTAGATGTACGAATCAGTCAGGTTTGGGGGGTTTTGCATGAATTTCTGAGAATGCTCACGAAACTAGTATCTTACCCCAACCTCAGAGTACCCAACTACAACGAGCAGCACGAGCAGGCTACACAATATGTTGTAAAAACGTAATTTCTGAGGTTCTAGCTCTGCTCTTCCCTCTAGAATAAAGGCAGAGTTTCTCACTTTCCACTGTGTTTGCATTGCACGAGGCACTGGAAGCAGCTTGCTGCATCCTCCACCTCTGCACCCGCTTCAGCCTGAGCTCCTGCTGTTGCCATTACCACTGACAGCTCTTGCCAAGACAGTTTTATGTACCCATTGAGACACGCACTGGCAGTCACCATTTACTGGTTTTTAATCATGTCTGGTGTAAAAGGGCCTCTCTGTCGATTGCAAACTGGCAAAAGATTTCTGGAAAGGTGGTTCAGCTATGGTACCATCCAGTCCATTCCAATGGCTGATCCATGGCATCAACACTGTAGAAACACTGAGGCAAAATTGTTCAGAAAACTGTACCCTATGGATTTCTCCATTGTCTGTATCAAAGTATCAAATGAAACTACCAGTGTTGTTAGAGGAATACACCATTTTGAAAAGTACTAACTCTACTCCTTCATCCACTGGTCAGTTACATACTACAGCAAAACAAAGCTAACCCACTTTTTAGAAAGTTTTAATTTTTTGGTTTTGGCCAATAAAACTTTCCCTGCAATATTGTTGCCTCTTTTTTTTTTTTTTTTTTTTTTTTTTTTTTTTTTTTTTTTTTAATTTAAACATCTTTGCTGTTTATGTGCTTTGGAAAAGTAATTACTTGACATGACTGATGAAACAGACACTGTGCAGAATCAATTGACCTATTCTTATCAGAAGAAAATAAAATGCACAGAAAACTTTCATTCCATGTAGATATAAACAGAAGGCAACAGGAATGCTTACATGGGACAATTTACAGTTCTTCAGCAATCAAGGTTAAATTAAAACTTTCAATTAATTGCTACGCATCTCACCTTCACTGGTAAGGGGGAAGAGGAGAGTTGAAGTTCTTTCAAAACTGTTTTTTATGGGCAGGATTCAGGTGGGGAGGTACCGGGGGGAAAAACATGTTTTGTAGCTATTTACAAGTCCCCGGATGTCCTAGAGGGTGATGAAGGGAGGTGAATATAGTAAGAGTGCTAGGAACAGTTGGTCAACAAGTTTTGCTACACAGCATGCACAAGAGTTAATAAAATAAATTATACACCACATTTTCTTTTCAAGCAAGCTTTAAATAGTCCATATGTAACAGAACCATGTGTTACAGACAAGAAACTCTTGCTGCCAAAACACAGGATGAGTGTTTTTCCCGATCATTCTTTCCAAATTACAGACTTAGGAAAAAATATTTCAAGAAATTACATGATTTTAAAAAATAAAATTATGCTAAATCCCAGAAAAGGCCAATAGCATAGTCTGGTAAAGTACAGGAACAAGTAATCAGAAGGATGTTAGTACACAGGTACTTACAAAAAACATACAGGAATGGACATAAAGGCTTTTAAGACACAGATACTAAGCAGGCTAATTCAGGATCAAAGGGCAGAATGCATAGGCTTTATTATAAATTCTGTAATTCATGCATTTGTGTGTGCAGGTAAAATATATTTAAAGCCATGTCTTTAAACGCCATCAAAAAGACACCTGAACCTCTCCCCGGCAACACCTGGTGACTCCAGGGAAAAACCCAGTTTTGCTTATTTTTGTGCACTGGCCTAATCCAAAGTCATAATCTGTAAAAGGGAACAAAGTATCAGAAAGCAAGTAGGTATTTTATCTGAGCCACTGGGCAACATTAGGACAAAGATCCAAACCCACTTTTTGGTAATCAGCGTGCCTGGAATGGAATGGCAGCAGCACCAGCCTGGAGAGTTCTCAGTGTGTTTCAGAAAGTGGCTCCAAAAAGAATGATCCAAGGGTTGAGTGGGAAAAATTAGAAATTAACCCTGTAGTAGATAGATAGATAGATAGATAGATAGATAGATAGATAGATAGATGGCTTTTTTTTCAGAACAAAATAAGGTAGCACTACTGAGTAAGTGGCAATGTGGTGTGTGCATTAAGATATACAAGTGAAATCTGCTTGGGGCACCTTCACTCAGAGGAATAAGTCTTCTTAAAATATAATTATAATAATAATAATAATACTTCTTTATACTTGCCACTTGTTAGCAATTGTTTACATCGTAGAAAAATAGATAGTATTCTGTAACAAGAAATATAGTTACTTTGTTAAAACGGGCTATTTTAAACCAGCTACTATTCTTTCATATAAAGAATTTCTAAACAGCAAAACAAAAATAGGTAATACTGAGTGCAAAACAGCCAGTGGTATACTTTGCATTGGTTTGAAACATAGTTGCCAGCTACTATAATTACATGTTCTGTACACTGTACTACAAAAGTCTTCCATGTTTTAGAAGCTTTTGGGTTTTGTTTTCCTTCTTTCTAGGTGGCAAGTAAGTACTTAATCCAAGTAAATTCAAACTCTGGAAGTCAGAGATACTTTCACAATCAGTCTTTGCTACCATTCTTTCACATTCCTTCCCCCACACAGTGCAGCAGCACTTTCTATTTATGGCAAAAGATCCCTTAAGTTAAACAAAGTTTAGAATGTAGATACTTCGAAGTTTAGCTTATAGATTCACATTCTTTAAATAAAAAAAATTCACTGATCTCCCATGTTTACATTTACACCAATGTAACACCTCACTTGATGCATTTCATCATCCTTGCTAAAGACTGAAATAAAGTTCAGATGAAAACTCTTTGCCAATGGTAGGTATTGTCTTAAACACTTCACAACCAGATGGTTCGAATGCAGAAGTCAGATTTTCCTGTGGTCTCCGCAACAGTTTCAGACATGAATAGCTGATTCCTAGTGGCAGTGGTAAAGGCATTATCAGTACGCCATGAACATCACAAATGGAGACAATTTCCAAACATTAAAGAACAAAAACCAAACAAAAAAGCACCCAGAAAAAAAAAAATCAGTGAAACATTCTTAGAAGAGCAGAAATTTCTCTATTCTCCTCTTCATTAATCTCACACCTTTTCAACTTTGGTGGGGTCATACGTATCTGGAAAAAAACAAGAAAACGCTATTAATAATGTATTGTGGAATCTATTCAATATTGCTAGATGTGGAAATGACACATCTTTTCCCTCGTCTTTATTAAAAAAAAAAAAAAAAAGAGAAGCTGATAATGGACTTGCTGCATTAAAGATACATATCACATTCTGACCCAAATTCTGTATTTTTACCAGTATAATTCGGGAACAACTCTGATCAAATGCATGAAGATAGAATTTGGAAAAGTGTTGGGTAGGTAGGAACAAGCACACTGAATGTTAAGTGATTACTTCCAGTTTTCAGGTGCTTTGACAGGAAGAAAAAGACATAAGATTTGCTCCCCCTTGTACTGAACACTAAGGACTAGTAAATGCTTTAAGCGTTCTAGCAGGGTGTGTAAGGCTGGCTGAAGGAGTGATTATGCCATGCAGTCATCAGGGTCTTTTCATTTGATTGCAAATCCTTCGCTTCAGATTAATTCAACAGAAAACAGGAAAGCACAGCTGCGTTGCATCACCATGGTTAGTCTGTCTCTCTTCAGTCTGCAAAACTGCAGCTCATGTTTCAGCCTTATTCACTAAAGCACTGGACTGGCTTACTAACACTCTTCTTCATTTCCAGCCTCCCTCCTGCCAGTTCACAGGACATACCACAGGTTGATTTTCCTTTACCCAAATCCCTGAGAACACTCTTCTATCATATTTTTTAATTGGATTTATCCCACTGCTGGCCATGAAGTGAGCAGACTTTTCCTTCACCCTCATCTGGAACAGGATTGCAATGAAAAGGCTTTACCCTGTGAGGTCTGCCTGCCCAGTGCCATCATGCAGACACCTGACTTGCCCTTGGGGTGCACGGTCATGGCGTGTAGGAGCCAGGGCTACCCAGGGAGGAGTCTGCAGGCGCAGAGGGGCCCGGGCAAACCGGCACTGCAGCCGCGCTGCCGCGTGCTGCTTCTGCTCTTACGCAACCTGAGGATCTGTGCTAACCTTAAACGTCCCTCCTGTAGGCTGTACTCCCACAGCACTCGCATTTAAACAGCTGAGCATGAAAATAGTTCCACACATAAATATGACACTTTGGAGTAAAACGTTCATCCTCAGGACTTTCGTGTTGATGTGAGTGAGTGTCTTCATTCAAACACAAAAAGCTTAAAAATCTTCCAGGGAAATTTTTGCTCCTATGTGCAAGTGTCCATCTGCTACATCCACACTCATGTCAAGGGAGAACTGGCTAAGAAAGGACTTCTGGATTTCGCCCTAGTGGGTGAATTTGTGGTGCAGAATCTTTTATCACTTCTCTTGCCACCTTCCTCAAGCTGCTAGTCCAGCCAAGAAATGCATCTGTGCCAGCAACATCTATGATTTCTGCTAAGCCTTTTCTGGTATTTCCAAACAGACTCTACATGAATGCAAAAAATCAACAGGAATAAAGTTTTGAGGGCTAGTGTGCTCTGTGATAATGCTGCATCTTTTAAAGCTTAATGCACTGATGGTGTATGAAGATGCCTCTAAAGCAGTAACATTTTTTTGATTGTAAATATTTTGCCATCTAAACTGTTAGAACATAAAATTCTGAAGTGTTCTGTGGCAGGTTGACCTAAGAATAAAAATGGATTTACATTTCAGAAACCTGATTTTCCTAAGGCCAGACTCATCCACATTAACAGAATTCCCCACAAAAATTCAGGTGCTCACTGTTTCAGGGAGTGGCAGGACAGGGGTGGGGAGGAAGGGAGAAAACCAGGCCACAAGACATGGAGCCTCTGCATGGCTCAGTATATTCCCTGAAAGTTTACCCATGCCCTCAGCACCTAAACCAAGGACGCAAAAGTGCCAGACTGGCAGGCCAGGTCACCCTTTTGAGGGGGACAGACATTGGAGTTCTAGCACTGATACAGAAATGTTTATTCAACATTTGGTTAAGCTCATTCAAAATGCTCTTTACAGAAACAAAGCCAGATTAACAGTCTCATGTCTTCTAACAGCAAAGGAGAAAAGACATCCAATGCATTTGGGAACACTTGGAGATATTCTCCTAATGGCAGTATTTGCATAGTAAGATGAGCTTCTTGCACTCAGTTTTGGCAGAGCTCTTACTCCAAGATGACTGTTCGTCTGCCAAGCTACATTATACATGTGAAAGCCTGTTTCTGCTAAGGGCTGCAGCCTCTGTGACAGGCCCTGTCTGCAGTTATAAGACTAACATCACCCTACCTCGCTCCAAATAGAGTGGCCTTTTAGAATGGAGTATTTGCTCTTTGAAAGCAACAAATACAATGGTTTTCCAGGATTAATTCTCATTCGGTCTTTCAATGGTACCAATGAGCTATTGTGGAAATCTGAGTGAGACAACAGAGGAAGACACAACACCAGGCCTTTTTACAAACATGAATCCACAGCCCCTCTGTAAGGTGAAGCTTTTGGGGCCATCAACAAATCAGGGTCTCTTTGGATGGGAAGAGGCCAGTGGAGGAGCCACCTGCCCACCCCATGGGTGTCACTCTGCAGGATTGGACATGCACAGCAGGAAGGGACATTCATTCCATCCAAAGATGGGGAGGGCTGTTATGGCTGTGAGGGAACTGCTGCAGTGGGAACACACTGCAGAACACAAGCTTGGCATTGTAAGCAAGAGGGATAAATTTAGACCTAATTTACTGCAGAATAACTCTCCAATAAAATACACACAATCTGTTTTGATACATCCCTGAAGTCATGTCACCACAACAGTTATTTTCTTCACTACAGCAGAAACCCCAAGGGAGGAAAGCATATGAAATGCATGTGGGGCATACTAGACCTGATGGATACAAGAAAGCTGAATCAGTCTGTTTGAAAAATCTGGTATGGAGAAATACAGTTCAGAGCAGAAAGAGACAAAGATGTGGGTTACACAAAAAGACATGGAGAAAAAGGCTATAAGGCTGCAGGAGTCAATACTTAGAACTCATACAAGCATTTCTTTTCAGTTGGAAATGCATAAATCCAGTTTAAAGTATACTCCATTTAATTTCAGTCCCTCTGTACTGGAAAACTGTAAACAGATTAATATCAATGAGGTTAAATGTATAACCTGCACAGATTTCAAGGTAAAGTGTCAACTGTAACAGAAAGGATGCAAAAAGGAAGGGGAAGATTAATACTAATTTAACAACTTTCACACTATATGTTTGCTCACTCTAATTTATTTAATGGACTAGGCAGGTAGCCTGGGAGATTTATCCCTTTACACAGGTCTATGGCAACAACTTATTTTCAGTTGCTCAACAAAATGCTAAATGAAAACTGTTTTAGAGAGGGGACAGCTCATGTTACTTCGGGGATGCATCTGGACTACGCAAGTTCATCCCAGTTTCTGTTTCAGAGCAATCAGAAACACCAAAAAATAAGAAAAAGAAAAAAAAAGAAAAAAAAAAAAAAAAAGAAAAAAAAGGTGTTCACTGAAGAAGTCAACTTCCCATTTGTCCTGGGGTTAAAAATTATTCTCAACATCTGATCTGGAAAATATTCATGAGAGAGAGAGAGAATTTCCAGGCCCCTATATGTAGCCATTTCCCAGAGGCTTCATAGAAGAACATCAGATTTTTATTTTTAGTTTCTTCTGAACCATGATATAGTATGTGTCTTCTTAAGTATTAGAGAAGGAAAAAAATTGGCATTCAAGGAACAGCTATGATTAAATCACCACATGTTCCCAAACACTGGCATTAGAGTGGCTGTCTTTGAACTCCACTGTTTTAGCCTGGCCATTCCCTGAAACAATTAGACAGAGATAAGACCTTAGGGAGCACTCCAGTCTCTGAATGAATTTCCGTATCACAAGTGAGTTTTACAGCAACTATTCCTAAAATGGGACCAGAGAACACTCATCTTTTCCACAAGGAGAGCAAAGTGGGTGGCTCCCAGATGAGGATAGTACCACCTACAGCCTGTTACTATTTGAGCAGCATTACGGGGGCATGCAAGCAAACTGATCATGCCGTTACATAAGGAATGAGTACCCATCTGGATCTCCCATAACGGGGTCTTACCTAAAGAAAAATCTCTGTCGATCCTCTTCTTGTCAATTCCACCTAAACATCCATTTTCACTGAGAGAGATAACGCGCTTGGAAACAGCCCCTGAGCTTGCCAGTTTGTTTTCTCTCTCCTCTGGTACCTTCGACAGCTTCTCCTCATCCACCTCCTCCCCTGAGTCTGCACTCTTAATGCTCAGACGTCTCATCCGTGACACAGAGTCAACTTCTTTCATTCGCACCAAGCGATCCATGGCAGTCCGGCTGGGTGGAGACGTGAGCTTGCCTTGGAGTGTCTCTATCACTTTTGAGGTGCTCCTCACTCTCTTTTCTGAATGCTGATAAGCAGCTGACTTGCAAACCAAGTTTTGGTCCTCACCTTGGCTGGGACTCACAGGTTGTTCAAGAACTTGCTCAGTTACCAGTGGTTTAGCACTGGCTTCCTGGTGAGTGGCCTGGCATTCATCAGGGTATAAAGATCGTCCTCCTGCTCTGACAAAGAGAGCACTCTCTGTCCAGCCACACTTTCGTCTGCCTTCATAAGAATCCTCCTTTTTTCTTTCTTTGTTACTTACTGTGCTCCCTGTCGTTGGTGACTCAAAGTCCTGAACACCATTTGAAGGGCTAGTGCCTGGGTGGGGTCCAACATGGTCATCTGGAAGGAGTGACTCCACTGCTATATCTATACCTAAAATTCTTGCAGCTCTTGCCTGCAATGACTCATTCACAGGGATTTCCACTGCATTTGCATCCGAAGAGTGATCAGAATTGTTAGCACCAAGTTCTGGGGCCACATCAAGTCCCACTGACCGCAAATCTGGCTCAGAGCACCTTTGGTTCCTCTTTGTTAGTGATAAGTGTACTACTGACCCTCTCTCTAATACCCTATCATTTGTAGGAGTTGTACCTTTGCTCAGTTTAACAAAGTCTAGGTAATTTTGGTCTTCGCTCATCTCCTGCAGGACAGGGTTATTGAAAGGATTACTGTGACATGAACTACTCGGGCTACTGGACAAAACTCTTTTGACAGGGCCCACGTGACCTGGCTGTTTGCTTGTTCTGCTCTTAGCTTCCCCCATCCCCATTTCTGTTATCAGACTTCTATCTGCTGACCTGACTCCTTCACTGCTCCCTCCTGGCTTTGAGGAGCCTTGAGAGACTATGAATCTTGGCTCGCCACCATGCTCTGTCCCCATGCTCCAACTTTCAGACTTACTTTTAACCCTTCCTGACCTAAATACAGGCACCTCTGGCACAACAATTTCCAATTTCCCACCATGTTTTGGCTCCTTGCTTGATTTCTCATTTCTGGACTCCCTCCTCTGCCTAAAGGCACCTGCCTGCAGAGGAGCTGTAGCACTTTCCAAATCTTCTTCACTGCCTGTGCTCTCCTCCTGCCCTTGCAGCTCCTTGTTAAAACTTTCTAGCTCACTTATTGCATCCCAGGGACGGCGACTTACAGGTTTCAACAGGAACTGCCCAAATGGTTCTTTATTGTTGCAGGGAGCACCTGGCTCTCCCTTAACAACATCACCCTTGGAAAGAAGGCCATTTTCCCTCTCTTGGACAGGCACAGGCTGGCTCTGGTGGGCTTTTGGGGAGGGAGACTGAAGGACTGAGGTGGCAGTCCTGGAAAATGCACTGTTGCTAGACTGGCTGAGGTGTGTCTGGCCCTTCATACTGTAACCGCTCTGCCTGCAGCCTCTCCTGTCAGAAGGTGACCCTGTCTGTCTTTCCCCCATTGCGGATGCTGTACATCCCGGGAGTTTGGGAGATAGCGGTTTGCTACTATCAGGCCTCCCAGGCTTTGTACTATGGAAAAATTGTGGGCTCTCAGGTTCTTCAGAGAAACTAGTCTGTGTCTGCTGGTCTTTGTACTGATCACCTGGCCAGGAGCCAGAATATTTGAGCTCTCTGTGTTTTGCAGGCTGAATAAATCTGAGGTCATTCATTTGTTTGAACTCTTCTGGTCTCCACAGCTCTTGTTTTTGTAACTCATTTTTATTGGTCATGCTTCCTGTAAGCGCTTGTAACTCCAAGTCTGTTGAAGACATACTTAAGAGACTTTGTTCTTGCAAAGCCCCATTGTTATCAAACCTATTCTTATCAGGGCTCTGAGTTATGTTGTTGTTCCTATCTGTATCTGGCAGATTGGGTTCTGATTTAACTGGGATGGAGACCAAACAAAATATAGTTTCATTCATTTTTTTCTTTGAACTCTTTTTGCTCTGCATCCCAGTTCCAGGTTCAAACTTTTTCACTTTTGTAACAGTCTCACAGGTGTTGCCCAGATGTGAGTTTCTTACAGAAAGTTTGCCTTTCGTGTACTCCATGCTGGCTTCGTTACGGGGGCTGTGATTAGTTGCACTACAATTGTCTCTTTGGTCCGGCAAGGCACAATTTTCCTGATCACGGATGGATGGTGCCAACCATCTGTTGCTATGGGTGGAGCTGTCGGAAGTTCTTTCTCCCTTTGCAGAACTGGACAAGTTTGATGCATCCACAAAGGCACTGTTGTACTGTACTTCAAGATTTCTCTCTTGCAAAGCACCAGAACTGGGACTACATGCATTTTCAGTGTGGTTAGAGTTGCCCTGCAGACCTTCCAGTGGTGCAATTTTAATATGTCGTATCCGAGGATCATCAAAGGGAATATACTGAACGGAACGCAGGTGGTCAGCAGGGCGCCTTGCATGGCTTTGCTTCCCATAAGGAAAATGGTTGTCTTTGCAAGGGTCACCCCCCACTTCAAAAGTATTCATGGCTGGTCGTTGGCAGGGGACAACCCGCTCTGCAGGACCCTGTGGGTCACTGCTGGTGCATGTGTTGGTGTTAGGCACTTCACTGGGGGAACGTGGGGTCGCGTGTTGGAGAGGTGGGGATTTGTAAGAAGGAGGAGGTACGTACACAGGGGGCTCCAAACCAGAGTCTGGAATGCCAGCATCTTGCCTTGGCTCATTGACTTTGGCTAAGTAGGAGACAGGTTCCTCTTTCTGGTAGTGGTCCTGGCAACCCACGGTTTCTGCAGGTGCCCTAGTCTGACGCTGCAGTTCATAGGATGGAGGCTTGAGAGGTCTCCCATACTTGGGCTTCACCAGGGGAAGGAAATGGCCTCCTGTTCCATGGTGCTTGGCTGGCTCAACACTCAGTCTGTTTGGGGGATAGGAGGGGGTTTTAGTGACACTGAGCGAGTTGTTACTGTTGGACAGGGAGGGCATTTCCACACACCTCATGCTCTCGGGTGAAAGGACCCTTGGCAACGATTGTGATTTCCCCCTGCTGTGGGTGCTGAGTACATTGTCTCCCAGGGTCAGCGAGTACAGCTCTTGAAGCAGCTTCTCCCTGTCACCTTCGGACATTTGCCTCCCTACCTTTTTTGGCTGGTTCCAGCTTTCTACTTCCAGACTTTGCCATTTGCAGTCACTGGGCACTTCACAGCTTTCCTGCAGGCCACTTCTTCTGACATACCCTGCACCTGTCCCCACCTTCAGCTGATTCTCCTTGGGGTGCCGGGGTGCCCCTGGGGATGCAGCCAGGCCTTTCATCTCCACACTGGCCTTCTGGGAATAGCCCAGTAGCACACTGAAGTCCTGTCCTCGTCTTCTCCAGTAGGCGAGATCTTTATCAGTCTTGGGCTGGGAAGACCATGCTAAATGAGGCCTGTCATAAACCCTGGAAAAAAAAGTAGTGTCAGAGGCAGTGTGCACAAGTGCCTGCTCTTCCTACCATGGGTAAGGCCATTAGGAGGTGAAACGATGAGTTATGCCAATGGGGTTTTGTGTAATCTATTTGCAATCAGATGACAATTTTAATGAGAGGATTTAAAAGTCAGTCAATTAACATGGCTAAAGGAAGGGACAGAAGCTCTTTTGACACGTTGTTAGCTATGCAAAGATGTTAGAAAGAGAGACAAATGCACATGGTTACCTGCTGTGCAAACATGCACAGCCCTCCTTGATGGACATTAGAAAATTCCCTGCCTCTGATTCTACGATGCCATTCTAAAACCAGAAGTGACTGTCTTGAATTACTTCTGTAGCCTGGTAAATCAAAATCTATAGATGTCAAGGACACTACTGCGGTATTCAAGTTTAATAGGATTCCAAGAAGTAGAGGTAGGGAGAACAGGTAGATGTCTATATTGTAATATTTCATAAGATATGATCTGTAAGAAACATGATTTGCATCCTGGTAAAAGTGCTGAAATTAAACATGTCAGTTCCAGAATTGATTCTTGTTCATCTTTCTGAGGGAACAAGTTTCTTCAGGGTGCTTTGGATTAAATGACACATGTCACAACAATGGTGATGTATCAACACAGTTCTGAATAAGACGAAACCAATATTTAAAATGTAAAATACTTCAAAAGAAGTATAAAATTCTTTTATTTAAGAATCTATTAGTGAAATATGAAAGACATTAGACATTGCCGATTAGAAATTCAGAACACAGATTTACATGAACAGAATAGGTTCTTTGTCTGTTCTGAACAGAGTGTAAACTGTTTTATACATTCCTGCAGAATAAAATTGGTACCCTTCAATATAAATAATTAATTTTCTACTTGAATTGCATTCTGCTATTCTTGTACCTAAGGTGTCCAACAACATAACTGCCTTTACACTATGTGGCTGCCACCAGCACAAGACTGGAAAGAAAAATCAAAATTGACAGAAATAGGACAAGTATGTAGATAGAACCCAAGAATTTCTTCCTTTTCCCTCCACCCCAAGGTATATAAACAGTGTTGTCTGGCTCTTTTTTACTAAAAAAAATGATCTATTTCAATGCGAGTTTGTGAAGACATAAGTCAAAATTCAGAATGAAAATTAAGCCATCCAGATCCACAGCAATTTTCTTTTATGTATATTACCTTCATCCTATGAGTGTAGAAGTTTAAAAACCAGACTGGGATAAGGAGCATCTTGTTCCTATTAATTCAATTGGATTAAGATTGAATTTCTGAACAAAATATTCTGCCTCTGAAGCATGAAATACAGTTTGATTGCTAAACCCCAAGAAGGAACAGATGTCTTCATTAATCAATGAAATATAACAGGACACCTCATATATCAGAATCTGATTGTAGTAACAACCAACACTTCCATGTGGAAACGTACAGCTGAACAAATGCTGTCTTCTACCTTTTCATCTCATCCCCATACTCCTGTGGCACGATTTGTATCTGTGTTTACAAAATGAGGTGAGAAACAGTGTCCAGCAGGAGTGAGGAGGAAATGGACAGGTTGCTCTTTCTGATTGATTTTATCCATCATTGTAAAAGGGTTTACAGAAATTGCAGGAAGTATGGTCGTAGACTCCAAGATCAGAAGAGATCACTACAATTATTTAGTTTGACATCTTGCTCAGCACAGGCCATCAGACTTGAGATGATTCCTGCTTCAGTGGTAGCATCTCTTAGGAAAGCACTTAAAAATTCTGATGTTTAAATCTCCAGTGATGTTGCAAAGCTTAATTCACCATTTAAAAAGCCCCACAAAATAACCCAAAATACTTCTCAACAGAGAGAGAGCCCCTTCATTTATTAAAAGCTGTTTAGAAGATTAAATTTATTTTTAAAGGTTAATAACTAGGCTCCAGTAATGAACTTCAGAACATGATACAATCCACCTTGTAACCTACATTATGTCATCATTGCAATAAGAGTGTAAAAAAGACATCGAAAAGGAGGCATTTAGAGCATTTTAAACCTGATCTTTTCTAAGATCTACTCATGGGACAGACAGTATCTGTCTCTCTAAGTCCTGGCTAAGGCACTAGAAGTGGTTACAGAGCCAGTCTCTATCAGCGACCCAGTAACTTTTGAAGATGACTCTGCACTGTGCAGTGGGAAGAGGATGCTCCAAGCACCCCCCAGTACAGCTCCTTTCTGAAGTCTCCTCTGCTCTCAGTGATGGAGAGCAGCTCCTGCACACCTGCATGCAGGCACACCTGGCAGGCAGAAGGCAGTGGGGCAGCACAGCACAACCACACTGCTTGGGGCCACAACTGCAGCAGAGAGTGCCTCCTTCCAGGACATGGGGCACTTTTGGGTCTTGCAGTCAATGAAATGATGGAAGGGGAAAATTCCAAGAGCCACTCCAAGTTTAAAATGCTTCACTGCAGCCTCAGTAATGCTAGATCTCTGAATGATGAGTACCAGTCAAGGTGCAGTCTTTTGTGCCCATGACATATCACCAAAGAGACTTCCCAGCTCCTCTCTGCAGCAGCTCATCTCTGACTATGCCACTACACAATTGTGTGTCTCTCCACAATGTGCTGGTGCTGACACACAAAGAAATACACACCTGGACACAGCAGCTTACAAGTGCCTGACAGCTGGGAGGAGGATGGAGCCAAGGATGGAGCAGTCCCATGGGACCAACTGTGGATATGTAAGTTCCAGGGGCAGAGTGGTCCCAAGGGATCAAGGAGGTAGATTTTAACATTTTCAACTCTTTTCTAACAGGCCTGCTTGTAACGAGTATCACATTTGCTCTCATAAAGTGCTTTGAATTGATTTTATATAAAGTTAATTTAATTAAAATGGTTTTAAACCCCCAAAACTATTTCTAGATTTCTGTGAATTTTAGGCCTTTACAAGAAATGAGTCCATCAGTCTACCCTGCACTGGGCTGCATGACCACATTTCACTGAGCTGTCTTGCTCAGAGCTGTGGGTTGAAGTTGCCCAATTCCCCTACGGTGATGCTGGACCAGCAGGATGCAGATAATGGGGCCAAAAGTGAAGAAGTGTGGCACAGGCATCAAAGTCCAAACCCCACAGAATTAGGCCACTGCAGGGCTATGTAGGGAATGTCTGTCCTGGTTGCTGGCTGCCAGCATGCAAGTGGAAGGTGTTGGGCACTCAGTATCTCATCTTGCATGAGCTACAGGCACTGGCACAGACTTTTTCCTCCACAAAGAGCACTGTTAACAAAGTCAGCAAAGTGGAAAAATTTTCAGATGGCTGTTCTGGACACTGGCAGCTTCTGTTCTATTTTGAGATCCTATCCTAACATACACTCTTCTGAGACCCAGCATTGGAAAACACCAAGCATACTTTTTAAATTGTTCCAGCAGGTGATCTCATTAATGATGATATCTATTTATTTCTGAATTTGCTAGCTACTAACATAGTTCCTCCCACACAAACAACTAAGCAAAGTGCTTCTTCTCTCTACTTAGAACAGAACCAGGAGAGAGTCCCCCTGTGAATAAAGAACTCTCATCCATACCCATAGGATCAGCTTTCCCATTTTCTTTGACTAGTTTCCTCTTCCAAACCTTTACTGTGTGGCCTCTGAATACTCAGTTAAGCCAGGACAGCCCTCCCACCATCTGCTCCCTCACACTTTGCCTGAAGAACAACAGGATGGAACCAAACACCACTTCCCCATTCCACTGGGGCATCACTCTCCCCCCACAAGCAGCATCAGCAGTGGCTATGAAGCCTCTACCCTCCTCAGCAAGGTTTGCTTTGCAGAACAACCTTAATAAGCAGAGACAACAGTGTCATCCTCCTGCCATCACAAAACACCACAAACCCTGCAAATCTGCCTGCAAAGGCAGCCATGAGGCTGGCAACATCACTCACTTGTCTGGTGTATGGGAGGTGATTAGTTCTTCTACATCAGTGGCGTAAACAAGAGTATGGTGTAGATAATTCCCTGGACAAGGAGCCTTAAGCAACACTGAATTGCTGTGGAACTGTCACCATCTGTGAAGGACACACACAGCCTGTTCAGGCCCTCTCCTGCTCTGTTCTGGCTGAGAAAGCAGCACCTGGAAATGGTGGCAGGAAGCCTGCAATGCCCAGAGAGTATCTTGCTGGGTGATCACATCCTCTTTGGGCCCAAATCGTCCCCAGGTCTCTGCAGTGTGCAGTACCTTCCCAGCCTGGGAACCAGAAGCTGATTTCCCATAGCAGTCCAGAAACCAAGCAGCAATATCAAAATGTCTGGTGGAGTTTACCACCTGTCACAGTCCCGAGCACTCCCAGCTGGGCCATCACAGGTATCTTCTCTTCAGTTTCAGAGCAGCTCACAGGCACACAGCAGCCTTGTGACTTGGGAGTGGATGTGGAGAGGGACTGTCACCTGGGGCTCAGACTGACATGAGGTGCTGCTGTGCTGCAGCTTCCCTGGATCTGGCCCGGAGAGCTCCCTCCTCCCTTCCTGGACCAGCTGGGCCACCGTGTCACACTCCACACCGGAGGCACTCCACACTCCCAGGCATGGCAAGGAAGGGAAGACAAAGGTTTTCCCAGCTGCTAGTGCCTTGTGAGAGCTCCCAGTAGGCTCACTGGGAATCAGAGTTTGCTGTAACAGTAATAGCAAGAAAATATTTCTCTTTGTATGAAAGTGTGACAAAGCCATTTCCAGGGTTGTGTTCCCTATTTTATGTGGAACAGCTGCTTTTAAAAGCCAGGATATAATATTTAACTATACTGTAGACTGCCAGGTTCTACCCCTTGCATTTAGAAAGAGACATCTAAACTGTTAGAGAGCATTATTTGGTATTTAGCCAAGGCCAGCAATTACAGATATCCATCCCTACAGATGTATCCAGAGAAACTGGATGCAGGGAGGCAGCAGCCCTCCCAAATCCCTGTGCATCCACACAGGCTCTAACAGGGTGCAGGAGCAGCAGTGCTGTGGTAGTTTCCAGCCTTGCACAGCCAGATCTTCTTCATAACAGTATTTCTCTACACTGTAAACTCAGCACCAGCTTCCTTAGCTCCACTGCATGCTCTCTTCCCCTGCTTCAAAACCTTTTCTCCTTTCATTCATTTTCAGTATCTTTCCTCACTTTTTTTGCTGTCCAGTTTACTTCATCCGAAACACACCAGAAAGGATCATCCCAATTACCTTCACATCTGTGTTCTGTCCTTCATTCTCTAGAATGGATGGTTCCACCTGGAGAGCTTCACCAGAACTTGCTGTCCTATGACTGCTTTAGAGGGCTCACATCTCTTCCTGCCCATTATCCTAACTGGCAACCAGCAGTCATTCCTGCTCCAGGCAAACAGACTTGCAAGGGGAAAATATGTGAAGGGAAAGAGCAGATGAGCCCAGGAGTAAGGGGACATATGGCTTTGCCACATGTTACTGAAGGTCTTTGTAAGAGGACAAGCTCCCAAGGCGACAGTGTTTTGCCCTGCTTTCAGTTTCAAGCCCACTCGGCAGGAGGAAGGGGCTTTTCCTTGTAAACCATCGTCATACTTGGGCTGGCTTCCAGTCCTGCCCGAGCCCCTTTCCTTTGTCCATCTGCAGCACTCAAATAGCTGCAGAACAATGGCCGAGCGCCGGTGTGTACACACAGCTCTTCCTGCCCAGCCAGCCCCAGCCCCGCTGCGCACGTACTCCGTGTTGAGCAAGCCATGGCTGCACAAGAATGTTTTATGGAGTGACAACAAGAGCTTCCACTGGTTTGGAGGTGTTTAAAAAAGAAGTGCACAGGCACCTTTTCATGCTTACTCCACAAGAGTAGCCTTAAGAGACCAAGTAAGTCCTCAGTGCATCCTCAAGTCCAAGAGCTGCATGTGGCTGAATCCACAGTAAAACCTGGGTATGCAAGTGTCAGAAGAAGTTTGGTGCAGTTTTAAAACTGAAGAAAAGGAAGACCTTTTCCCCCTTTTTTTCCCCTCCTTTTCTTTACTCTGTGCTAGAACTAAGCTTTCATAAGTCCATCAGAAAAGCCTGTCATACAGACCACATTAGTAAAATGTATTTTCCCACACTCAGCCATTTCCCATTACCCCAGTATTCCCAAAGGCCTTTCTCTAGCTGAAGGTGAATGGTTGTGTCACTAGATGTAGACATCCAGTGAACTGAAATGGTTACTAGGATGGGAGCAGGAAAGGATCACAGGAAGATGGTGTTAAGGATTAGAGTCATGGTTAGTTATCTCTCAAGACCAAGAGAAAGAGAAAGCAAAGCCATGGCATGATGCTGAAACTTACCCCCCTTCTGAAGTATGAAAAGTGGACAAACCCTGAAGGTCATGGTGGTAACCAGGACCCGCTTGCCTCCCTTGGCTCCCATGGCTGCTTTCAGTGCTGCTTGAGCTGGTTTTCACCAGAGGTTTCTTACTGTAGGCCCCAGCTCTGGATTCTGCTTCAATCCCATTCAGTGCTGTTCTCTGAGCAGATCTGTTCCCCTTGATTTCATGCCGGTATCCATCATATCTGTTCTCATATGAAACAGGGGGATTTTTTGACAATTTGTATCCATGAGAAATCAGGAGGTCTTCAACACTGAACATGTTGTGCTGGTTTCACTCACAGCTGTGCCATCAGAAAGCTCTTTCCAGCTGGATCCATCACTACAAAACATAACCAAAAACAAGGAGAAGGCTACTTTAGACAAGGAAAGATACCTTTGATCAGCCAGTAGGCTACTGAAGCTAAAAATCTCATCTCCTGCACTCAGTGTTTCACCCTCTTAATATAATAGACAAAGCAAAGTGCATGCAGATGCTGATGAATCATGTGCTGTCCTTCCCTTGACAATACACCTCCCTGCACTCAGCCAAGCAGCAGATGCTGTGCTGCTGCTGCTGACTCAGTCCCTTTCACTCAAGAATTCACTGGTGGTTGCAGCTTTCAGATTTTACTAATGCGATCTCAAAATAAGAACTTTGCACTGGAGGTAAGCCCACAACCTGAGCAGGCATTTCCTTAGAAAACTGTTTTTCTCCAGTCATGGAAAGGTGTGCTCTGTATTATGTTTTAAGTTGCTGCAGGAGAAGGGGGTGGATTACAGAGCAATAAGCCTCTCCCTACAGCTCTGCATATTCCAATTTAAAAAGATGTTCACATGAACAAGGACAAAATATGCATAAGAACAAAAACGAATTATGCAACCACATGAGAAACCCAGGTAATATGCAATACCCCAGTTAAACAGTCCTTTTTCCAGATTACTTTCTTTTCTCCCTGCGTTGGCCTGCTGCAATCCTCAGCTAGAATAATGCAAACCCTAAGATTTCAAGTATGCTGTTTTTACAGCACACCTCCATTGTACAACATGACCTATGATGCCCATGTGTATTGTATCACAAGGATCTGCGAGACACAGGATGGTCGAGATTTTTCTTCCCCAGTGACAGCCCTCAATTCTGCACTGACTAGAGCGAAGACCCAGCAAACTGAATTAGTTGGCTGAAAACAGTCTCTATTGTCTATACCACTCTCACAGCTTATTATGGCAATTATAGAATAGCCATTCATCCAGAGTTTTACAATGTGTGGAAGGTAATGTTCTGTTCTGAAGGTTGTACAAAACAATAGACCCATCCTGATACATTCCTCCCTGTTTGAATTGTGTTACCAAAAGAAAAAAAAAATTAAAAGGTGGATAAAAAGGTAAAACACACAGAAATAGACTTATGTAAAATATAAACCACAAGGTTATTTTCCCTGCATGAAGAGTTCAGTTAACATATCTAGTGAGTACTTCGTGTCCTTAGTAATAGCTGGTCCACCTGAGGATCATGAGCCCTGCACTGGCAGCTGCTTAAAAGGACTGTCTCTGCAAAGATCATGACAAAAAAATGCATTTTATACACTGGTCTCTAATGCTCTTCTTGGGCATGAAGAAAGAGAGAAAAGTCTGTTCACTACTGTTCACAAGGATTTCTTAGAAATGGAGCAACTACTGAGATGGCAGTTGCATGTTTATTAGTACAAATCTCTCAGGTCACACATACACAGAAGTAGATGGGTCGGTGTGCTACATAAACCAGTTTCTGTGCTGCAGCATTCTACGTGTTATGGCCACTTTTTGCCTATCCATAGCCTTATCCATTTCCTGTCCTGCCTTGACTCCTGGATGCTGTGCCAGCTGTGGGGCCAGTCTGGCCAGCTGCTCTGGGCCAGCCTGGTGTGCAGCTCCTAGGCATCCAGGGACCCTCCAGCCACCTCTGTGCTGCACTGCCCACAGTGGCCACAGCGCTTGCCCAAGGAGAGCTCGCAGTGTACAAAAACTGGCACAATTTTTATGCAGAGCCACAATTTAACCTGAAACACCACAAAAGTGGTTTTTCAGCCTCAGAGACTTCTGAACTCCTAAACTGGTTTGTCCCAAGAACTTAATGAATCTCCTCCCTTTTCACACACGTAACACTACACACCCTTTAAAAACAGAGAAATAATGCCCTGTGCTGAAGATATTAGTCTCTGCTAGAATAGAACTCCAAATTCCCAGTAAGAGCTCTGAGTAGGTGAGCCAGCAGTAAGTACAACCAGGCAGAAAGCAGGCTGTAGTGGGACCCTTCTCTCATGGAAGGAAGGGAAGACTCTGTGGGTTATTTTTGAATGCTGACCTAAAAAGCTGATTTTCCATCCACCCCCTGCCCAGACTGTGCAAGGAGCCAGGTATGAGCAGAGCAAAGGGAACAGCTGGCTGCTAGAGCTGTTCAGCTTCTAACAGGAGAAAGATCCAATGTGACTACCATAAACAGCAGAAAGCCCATGGAAGCACTCACAGGTGCAAGGAATAAATGTGCTTTTCCTGCTATTATCCAAGGCTGCCTTGGAGAACAGTTTAACCTTCTCTCTGCCACCCACTGCAGCTATCAGAGAGGCAAAGGTGCGTGGGCAAGAAACCTCCAGCATATGGGGTTTACTCTGATCCTTCTTTTGGCACCAGTGGTGAGGAGCAGTAGTGGAAGTGTGCCATGTGGAACTGGTATGACCGTCTCTTCCTGCTCTGCAAACTCACCATGTGTAGAAGGGGAAACCCCGTGGTGCTACGTGTGGTGGGGAGGCCCATCTGGGAGAAGGATGCTATCACTGTGTCCATCATAACACCACAATGGGAACAACCAAAGGGGAGAATCCTGCTCCATGCTAATGCCACAAGCTCCAAGGAGCCAGTAGCACTGGTGGCAGCTGGCCACTAGTTGGGACATTGTTGGGACACAGCCTCAGAGGGCTGTGCAAAAGTCGGAAGGAAGTAACATCTCCTGCACTGGGCCTGATCAGGGACAGGGAGGCTGGAAGTCCTGCCTGATCAAAGCTTGCAGGACATCAACCATGTCAGCACTCATCATCTGCAAGGATGCTGGCCAGCTTTCTCAATCTGGCTAGAGTTCTTGGACACTCACGCCACCCTCCCTTAGATAAATAAACCTAAAAAATAAAATCAAAGGAATTGGATTTGCAGGAGTAACAAAACCATTGCTGCAGCATTGCCATGTAAATAATCTGTCAGACTGGACCGCAGAGTAAAGGCTGTGCAGAGCTTCTAATTTGAGGGAAGATCAACAACATTGCAAAATAGTTTGTTTTTCCAGCCCTCATATGTTTTGTTTGCCAATGACATCAGTGCTCTCTGATAGGGTTTGCTTCCTGAGGATGCCTGCTATCTTGCCAGTGTTTCCGACTTGTCCCCAGCAGCCGGTACAACTCTGCATTACATTGGGAACAGGGGCCAAGCTTTTCTCTGGAAACTTCTCAGCAGCACTCTCAGATGCAAAGAAACAAGTGCGAACGGCGGAAATCAGCATCAGCCCCCATGCAGACAGACACAATGGAGACCCACAGCCTGAGCAAGCGGGACACAATGGGATCACCAGATGGAAATGTCGTCAGAGCACCTCACCTTGGGGCGCTCCATCCATGAGCACAGATCTCACCTCTGGCCTGAGAAAAGCCTTAAGCACTCTTGAGAAACACCCTGAAGAAATTTGGTGCTAGTTTCCTCTGAGCTGCTTCTGGAACTCATTCTCAGTGGGGGAAACACACTGTTTTCTATTTATGACCTGCCTTTGTCTGTAGCTTTTTTTAGTGTCAGGGGTTCCCAACGCTTGTTATTTTGGGGGGGTACCATCACCATCTGTATGATCACCAGTACCAGTGATGATGAATGCCAACACTTGCAGCAATGGCAGAAACAAGTCTTACCTCCGTGCTCTGAAATTACTTGCATGGCATTGAATGCTCCCTTCATGGTGTTCTGAGCACCCCCTTGGCAGGCTCCTTCCTTTAGCCCAGGTTCCAGAGAGTGTCCTGGCACAGCAGCCACATATTGGGTGGGAGAGCAGAAGTGACAGAGGATTTGGTCCTGGCTGCCCTCTGCAACATCTCTCCTGTCCTCCCTTACTTGAAATGTAGGGGAAGGTGGTAACCCTTTAACTGGCTGAACACAACCCCTGAAGTCCTTCTTGAGCATGATTTGCCCTGCCCACCTCTGCAGAACTATTTATAACAATAATGTAAATGATTTTGTACAACTTTCAAGAAAAGAAAACATCAAAGGAACATGATTCATAGTGCAAAATGAAGCATACAACGTCAAGAATTGCCAAAATCGAGGCACCCTGCATGGACATACAATTTGCTGCAGTCTCTAGTTACGTGACTTGAGGCTACTGAATTCTGCAGGACTCCAACCTCGACTGGTGCACAGGCTAGGTAATGGTAGCTCTTCCTGGGCTGTCTCTGGTAGTTCTTCCTGAGCAGGTATTCAAACACTGCTCTGAAGATAAAGTTACTAACAAGCATCTGAATTACAAAGCGTATTATCTAGATGGGTCACCCATTAAACTAGCTTATCTTTACTCACGTCTGGGTGACATTATTCCCATTTCATATCAGACATGTGCCAGACAGAATATTTATGCAGACAGACAAAAGTGAAAACAATCCTCTCCACTCTAGGCACCCAGTCTGAAGTGCTTACAACCTGATTTTTTGAAGGACTCAGCTTTAAAAGTGAACTAGGTACATCTAAAGCAACTGCTGCAAGAACCTAGTGCCTCTGCACACGAACCTAAGTGCGGCAAATAGCTGTCCACACAATGAAGACACGGATGAGCCAAAAAACTGGTTGCAGTAATTTGTGCACTGTGCTTTCCTCCATCCCTCTGTCTATCTAATCCAACACCAACATTTTTGTCCAAGAAGCCCCATATCTCCCCATCCCTGTTAACTCCTCACCACTATGTACCCCAATGCCTTCATTTCCCCCTTCCCACACTCACCAATCCTTCTTGCTGTCCTCCCCCTCTCCTCCAGGATCCCTTCTCTGCCCTCCTGTCTCCTGGTCCCACCAGTTGAGCCACTCTTCCCACACAGCCCACCACTGTGGTAGTCAGCTTGTTCTTCCTCCTGCACCCCTCACAGCTTCTACTGGCCAGTCCTCAGCTTGCATCCATCACCCCAATTTCCTCCTTCCCCTCCTGATGAACACCTACTGTCCTGTCTACACTTCCAGCAGAAGCACCTCTGTGCCTGCTCTCTGCTCCCAAATTTGAGACCCCATCTCACCTGCACCTGGAAGAAGCAGGAGCTGTCATTACAGGGAGGATCCCACTCCAGCAGCACAGCCCTGGGCTGCAGCTACACAGGCACGGTTTGCTGGCACATCCCTTGGAGCAGCAAGGGCATGAGCACAGGGCTGGGTCACCAGTGAGCTGCTCAGCACCAGAGGCTCGGGTGTGCTGATGGATGGGGAGAAAAGTCTTCAGAAAATTGAATAATTTGAAACAGAGATGAGTCTGCCAAGAACATGCACTGATGTCTTCAAGCCTTGTCACCACAGATCCTGTTCCTGAACATGATGGCACCACAGCTCTCCATCAAAAAGCTGGAGGATTTATTTTCTTTCCCCTTTCTATTGTGGGCAAAACAACATTCCTTCTCTCTTCTCTTCTAGTTTTTCTTGGAAATGGTTGAATTGGTTTAGCTGACAATATTAAAATAAACCTACCCTGAGAGCGAGACACAACCTGAAAGTCTCAGATCAAGTGATAAAAGCCTGACAGACTAGAGCAATGGAAAACAGGTTCTTATGGCTGTTTTAATACTAGATGGTGCTACTTGCTCTGTCTAAATATAACCCTGAGCTACATCCCAGGAGACTATCTAAGGCTTTGGACATTTTAATTGCTCCTGTTTTCTCACTCTGGCTTTGCATGTGTGCATACAAAACACACTATCAAAAGCACATTAAACAAGGCTTTTACCTTGCTAATTTAATCATTTGCAGGACAATAAAGTCAGATAGGACTGTAAGCAGCAGGCTGCAGTGCTGTGCATGCAGCCACCCCAGAATGCCATGCCCCTGCCCTCTGCTATGGAAACAATCAGCACCACATCCACTGACTTGTAGACACACGCTCCATCGAGAAGATAAAATTAATGTGTTTGAAGAGCCTTCCACAACAGTGTTCAATGTGATCAAATGCAAAGATACTCTAGAACACAGGAGAAAGAGATTGGAGAACATTAATGCAAGTTGCATGTATCCCACTCGGTGGGGCTTAATTAAGCATAGGCTAGGAGTAAGGAAGGAGTAGGGAACTAGTCAGGGCTGCCTCCAAGCCATGAGTAAATACCTTCTAGAATTTCTCAAAGGATGACTGAAGGGCAAACATATTATCTAACTTCAAACAAAAGGGGGAAGGAGACAGATCTGGGGTATCATAGACCAAACAGCCTTCCTTTGATATCAAATCAGACAAATTATTATTCAATTCCCTTGTAAATACTTATAACAAGTGTTGATTTATGGAGCAGGAGGGAGCAAGTGTGTGATACAAGAAGAGTTTCCATCTCCCTGTTTGCTGCTTTGCACTGCAGCTGCATCATGATAAAGTCATGAGAAAACAGAAAATACCAACTTGTCAAGAACAAATTAAGCCTAATCTATTTAATTTTCTTCTTTGATGGAGCTGGGAGCATAGTGACTAGGGAGGAAAAAACAGTAGAAGTCACACGTTGGAATGAGGAAAGCTTTGATGAATGCATGTGATAGTCTTATATGCAAACCAGGTGAATACAATTGAGGAATAATTTACTGTGGGCAGGCATACAAATGCTTCACATCTGTACTCAAGGAACAGTAGCAAATCCAATGTCAACCTGAAAAGACATATAAGGGTTGTGCCTGGGGGTCTTGCTCTATTCGGTATTTCCATTAATGGCTTGTAAATTAGGAGGAAGATTACAATTACAAATATCTAGGGAATGCTGTAAGCATTTTCAGACATTAAAATTAGAATAAAATCTTAATAAATCAGAGACCCAGTCTGAAATGGATGACTGAGATTCAATACAGGCAGGTGTAAAAAAACATGTTGAAGAAGAAGGATGTCATGCAAAAGTACAAAAAGGAGCAGCACAGCAAAAGAGTCTCTGGGGCTAGAGTCACAAAGAGGGAAGACATCATTTGACTCAATGATTTTAGAGACCTTTCCAAACCTTAACAATTCTATGGTTTCGTGATTAGAGCAGTGCAGGTCTTGGTAGACACATGTGAATAAGCTTGGAGTTATATCAAGAGGAGCATCACACATCAGGCTCTTTACTCCTCTCAGCCCTACATCCAGTTTGGGTCCTACCTCAAGCAAAATGTTCACAGGAATGATAAAAAATGTAGCCAAGTGTGACCCCTATTGAAGAGGATACAAGAAGTGGGCTTGTTTAGTTGGAAGAAAAGTGTAGAGGAATGAGGGTGAGGGAATGAGAGACAAGTTTTAAATATGTCAGGCTGCTAAAAGGCTGCAATAATCTTGTCCTACTCCCTGCAGATGTGGATAACCAAAGGGACTGACTTAAGAGGCAGCAAGGGTGATTTAGATTACATATTAGGAGGAACTATCTAGCCATAATGATAGTTATCCACTGTTTATGCTGGCAGGCTGTGAATCAATACAGGTTTTCAAGAAAAGACTGAATGAACATCTATCAGAAGTGGTGCAGATGACGCAATTCTGCCGCAGAAACAAGGGATTTGGGATGGAAACTAAACATTTTAATATTCTTCCTCTACCTTCCCCCCCTTAAATTTATTGTTTCGTTGGCATGTCCCACAAATTTCCAAGAAAATCAAAACTCTTTAGTACAAGTCTCTCAGTGTTACAAATAGCCACTTCACCTCAAATACAATGTGACTTCCCCCGACATCCCCAGGCCCCCTGCTAGAACTCTCCTTGCACCCTCCTTTCCCAACACCTCTGCATTGCAGGGAAGAGTGAGGTGGGTGCTAAGGGGGAGCAGGTCTGGCACAAGGGTAGAAAAATAAACTTTGCTTTTCCTCCAGGGATGGGAGGGACAGGGAGGCTCAAACACAAAACACACATTATGGGTTGAAGGCTCCTGAGCAGAGACAAGGTAGCAGAAGAGCAGAGGCACCAGAATGGGATCCTGACCAAAGAACTCTTATCAGATCAGGGATACGCACCAGGCAAAGCTTCAAGAAAGTTCCCATTACAGTCAATGCTGTACTGAAGGCTTCAAAGTCACTAGTGCTACATGCATAATCATCTCTGCAGACTACACGGGAGGAAGACGTGCCAAAGTCATTGCTGGAAGATAAGCCAACTTTATGTTGGCTCTGCATGTCTTCCCAGGCCAGTCACTCCCATTCACCACAAAGAAATTAAAAAGAAATATGTGAATTTTTGTGTTCAACTCTCATTACCGGCGGGCAGGAGAGTTCACATTTTTTCTCTAACAGAGATTCACAGACAGTGAAAATTACAGCTCGCATCCTCTCTGCGTTCTTTGAGCAAAAAGACCTCACTGAAATCCTGGAGGCACTGTGCCAGAGAACAAATGAATGATACAATGTGTCTCCAATAAAATTAGGAAGTGGGGAGAATGAGAGGAGCAAGTCTTCAAGAGTTTATTTAACTCTCAGAAGGTAGTTATTCCAGTCTTGTAGCTCACCAGTGCAGATGCATCTGCAAACCCACCATGGCATGAGAGAGTGCACAGCATCTCCCGGGGCAGATCTCAATGAGTGACGGCTGCTCTTCAGGTGCTGCCGTTTGTTAGGAGGTTTCACACTCTGTTTTCTCACATTCACCAAGAAAAAATGGTAGAGAGAGAGAGAGAGAGATTATTTTTTTTAAGTAATGTGGGTGTTTGAGTATTGGGTTCACACAATGCTGATAAACATGTTCGACTGTGCATGGATGGCAGTTGGTATCCGAAATAAGTTTGATTTTTAAATTTGCCATGGACCAATCCAGGCCTGACTGAGCACTGATAGGCTGAGGCTCTTAAGCATCCAAATAAATGTAAATGCATAATAGGGAGTGAGGATATGTCCAAGCATGCACAGATACCACTGTTTGTATTAGCTGGTTTTCAACAGCTTGCCTTCACTGATGATAGACCAGCACATCAGTCCACTGAAATTGGCCCAGATTTTTTCAGAGAAGAAGCAATTGTTAAAGAGCACTCACTGACACTCTGGTGTAAGGACTGGATATATCTGGAGCACAATTGGCAGCATATGGTGTATTTCCTCAAATGGCAACTTTTGTCTGTCACAACAGGAGAGCAAAATAGTACTTTCATTACACAAACCGTAGTCAACTCTTTGCCTCCCAAAAAGGAACTGCAGAAGAGGATATTTTTTAGGGCTCAGGTGAATGTTTCCATGCTGTTTACAGTTTTGTATGGAGCAGTCCTCTCTAACGGAACAAAGCTCAGGGAATCACATTTGTTGCTCCATCTTAAAATCAAGGTATTATGGGCTAATCATCCCACCTAAAACACCTATGGGCCAAGTCCTAATAAGCTACTCCCACATTAGGACTTCATGAATAAGTATTATTTTTTGCATTTTTTAAAGAAAAGTTCTCCATCAGTACAAGACAAAAGAAAAAAAAAAGAAGGAAAAAAAAGATCTTAATAATAACTGTATTAAACCTCTCAAAGCAAAAATTTTTAATAAGGGATCTATCACATGGCTGAACTTCTTTGAGGTGACAGTGACATGACTTATAGAGCCTGGGCTCTGTGATCAAAAGGATTACACACATTAGCATCCTACTAATCACAGCAGGACAGGCCGGCCCATCAGGCCAGGACTCACAGAGGAGGGATCCATAAACAAACATTTTCTCCTGCTCACAAATGTGGCTGGGAGCAGAAATGTTCCAAGGTTGGTGTGGTCTTCTCTTCCTTCAAAGAGATAAGGATTTTGTCTTCTGGAGTAAATAAATTCTCAGCATAGTCTTACATCTGTTTACTCACTTTTGGACACTCCTCTCCTGTGTGTTATCCCTTTTATATTACCCTTGAACGTATAATCAAATGCCGTCTTTTCCCGACTGACCCTCTGCTTCTTCCTGTATTACAGACGCCTTTGATCTTTCTTTCTTGGATCTGTGTGTCCTGACTGGTAGTCTCAGCAGGATTTCCCCCCCCGACCTCTCGCTCTACCAGAAAATAAACGCCAAAGTAGCATTTTTACGCATTAGCATAGAAACAAACTAGACAGATGCTTGAGAAGGCTACACACAATCAATGCTGTGCTGCTGAGGAACTGTGTGTGTTGGGCAGGGCTGCCCACTGGTAAGGTAAGCCCAGGCTGGTGAAGGGTGATCCACTTCGTGAGGACAGATAAGCCCCCTGGACCAACAAGGTGAGCAGTCATCATCACAAGGGGAAAGATGGACCATCCTGAAATTTCAGAAACTGCTGTTCATTTTTCCCCCTTCATCACGCTTTTTTCCCCCTTCATCACGCTTGCAGGGTGCTATGAGCATTTTCAAAAAGCAGAACCCAGCCTTTAACCTTTTTTTTCCTTTTTTCAACTATCTCAGATTTTTTCCCTTGCCTCACCACTTGAGATGGTCCAAGTTATAGCTGACAAATTCCATTAATATCTTAACTGTAATACTCATGGGCAAAGAGGCTAATGCGGCTTTTTGTTCCCTGCAGGCACTGCCAGTACCAGAAGAACTGAGGGTTATTTCTAGGTAGATGTGAAAAGATGCCATCAGTTCACATAGGGACCTTAACAATTGCATCAGGAATGCTGAAAGGCTGACCAACCCCTTCCTTCACAGCTGGAACTGGTGAGTAAATTTCACCAGCAAGCCCAAGTCCACTGGCCCTTGCAACAAAGCACCGTAACAAGGTTCCAGAAAGAAAGATAACCCTTCCACTCAAGGATTAGAAAACAACATCTGAAAAAACCAAATAAACTGGTGAAATGGCTTCAGCAAGAGACCCAGAGGATTTTAGAGATGCAGCTCATAGCTTGGTCAACACATTGTGAACAGCAAATTACCAGAGAACAATTGTTTCATAGCAAGCACTCCCACCCCTGAACTCCCTCAAGGTTAATTAGGATGGCCTCTGGCCAAATTAATTAGAGGAGAAGATTTGGGCAGGACTTTGCTATGCACTCATAACTAGTTCCAAGGTGACCAAGAAGTTCAGAAATGCCTCACCTTCCAAATAGACCTTGCTTGGCAAAAAACAAGCTCACATGTGCCATGCCATTCTTCTGACAATCAGGAGAAACACTTAAAAGTAATGTTTTCCTAACTAACAGCTAACATAGAAGAACTTTCTGCATCCTTCCCACTGAACAATATGCCCTTGTTTATTTTCTGTGTGCTTGTTAGGTCATAAGAGGCCAGTGAAGTTATGCATCTAAAGAACAATATAGTACTGTAATATGCCAGTTGATACACACAGCCTGGCAAACCCTGAAAGATCTGTCTTTTCCAAGCACTGGCAAATACATGTTGGAGCGTGGAGAAATACTGAACATCAGCGTAGGAAGGGAGGATGCAGAAGGGTCCAGCCTTTGAAATGGCAGACTAAATCGGTACTTTAGTTGGTTCACTAAAGTGCCCTGGTGGCGCTAGCTTAGAGATGACCCTGCCTTGAGGGGCACAGCCATGCCCATCTTCTCTACCCCACGGCAGCAGTCTTCCTCAGCTTCCTCCTGCTCCTGCTGCCCAAAGCATTCCTTGGAAAAGGGAATAGCTGGCAGGACCACACTTTTTCCTCCAAGTGGTACCATGGTGAGTGGTAGAACTGCACAGCATAGTAGGGTAGGGCAGATCTAGCGTCTGTGATTACGAACCAAGTGCTGGCACAAATTAAGGCTCTGCAAGTGGCTGCATCTCTGATCTGTAGAGCCCTTCTCTGTCATTAATCTGATATTGTTTAGTTTGAAGCCGGAAGGTTGCTATTTTCCTTGTGTCTGTTACCCACAAAAAGCAACAGCCATTCTGGGTAGAATCGGAACTTCTGAAGTAACAATGAGAAACTGCTTCAGCTCACGCAAAGAAGTGCAGTTGAATACTTTTCAGCAGGACACAATTCTCATTGTCACTAGCCAAGATTTAATGTCTTGACTCTGTGAATCAGCCTGACTACTTAGAACAGTTACATCGTGTGTTCACTTAAAGACATGGGCTGCAGTAACTTAACGTGTGGAGTCCATGCCGACAAAAAGCCATTATTTTCAACTCTTGACAAAAAAAAAAAAAAAAAAAAGAAAAGAAAAAAAAAAAGGGAAAAGAACCCAAACAACCACCCAGCCTTTATAGATGCAAGAGTTCTTTGGCACAGATCCAGTGGCAGACTAAGGCCATGATTTGCAATTCTGAGGCAATTATGAAATAACATAACAGCACAGATCTCCTTCTGACAGAACAGCTGGGGTTTTTGTCTCCTTTGCAGCAGGACATGGTTTAAAACAGCCACCAGAAAGTAAAATAACCCAAAGAGCCATTTGACTACTGTGTAAATATGGGAGTACAGATAAACACCAAGAGCGGCGGCACTTGGTGTTCCAGACCCTGGTGCCACATCCTCTTGGATCGGTGAGAGCCGGCACCGAGCCGCAGCCGGAGCCCCGCTCCCGGGCGCAGGGGACCGGTGGTGAATGAAGGAGAGCGGCTCCAGCGAGCGGCACTGAGCAACTTCCCTGGGACCTCGGCTCAAGGCGAGCTCCCGGAGGGATGCCGGCAGAGAGCCCCGCCACAGACGGCGGTCACGGAGGCGAGAGAAGAACGAGCAGGTGCAAAGGATAGGAACCCGAGGGATGAACCCCCCACTGCCGCGAACCGCCGTCCGCTCCGGGACACCTCCGAGAGCCGCCGTCCTTCCCCTCCCCGCCTCCCGCAGCTGCCCACCGCCCCCGCCCCGACCCGCCGGGACTCACCGCTCCGGGCGGCCGCGCAGGACCCGCGGGTGGCGGCTGGGGCCGCGCTCAGCGGCCGCGGCTGCGGGAGGCGCCGAGCCCGCGGCGGGCGGGGCGGGAGCGAGGGAGGGAGGGAGGGAGGGAAGAAGGGAGGGAAGGAGGGACAGTCCCGGCGCCCCGCCCGTCCCTCCGCGCCCCGGCCCGCCCGCGGGCGGCTCCGCGGGGCTGCGGCGCAGCGGGCGCTGCGGGAGGCGGTGTGTTTGCTCCGGAAAGTTGAGGGGGAGGTCCTGCCTTCTCTCTCTCTCTCTCCACAGCTGAGCACAACTCATGGCACAGCTGAGATGAACGACCTCAACTTTCTCAGCACAAGGAAAATCTGCAGAAGGGAAGACGGGTCTGTCAAGGATGGAGAGGGGTATGAGCAGACCTTTCCAAAACTTGCTGTTCCTGCTGGCACCCGGCCATGCACCCAAAGGGCTTGTCTTCAACATGTTTTTCAAGCGTTTGTGAAGCATTGCTGGTTGCTTGCTCACCCACCTCTCCCCTCCCCATGATTTATTCGGCCTCTAAAAACAGGTGAATAATTTGCAAATCTCTGTTGGTTTAATGACACTCTCAAAAACAAATATGTTTGTGAATCGTTTACTTTAGTAATTGGTTGGGCCCATCAACTGCTCGCCCTGTCTTAATTGACTTTTACCCCAGGCTATCAAAGTGCTTTTGCACAAGTTCATAAAACGAGTCCTATTCAATATGTGCTCTAGTTAACAGTGAGAAAACAAGGGCAGGAAAGTTACATGATGAGTCCAAGGTCATGGCAGAAGTCTGCAGGAGAGCCCAGAACTGAATACAGGTTTCCTGGTGCCCCGGTTTCCCAGGGCTCTGGGAGTAATCGTCATTGACCTGCTTTTCTACGGACATCTCCTTTTCCTTTTCTTCCAGCAGTGACGGTGTGAGCCTGCAGCTGCTGACACACGATGCAGCCACCAAGGACAATGCCACCAGCAGCAGGGGGACCTTGCACCCTGTCCCTGTAGGGTACCTGTGAAGTTCTTTGTGGCTTTGCTGGTTAGGAAACCCCTGTATTTTCCCGTGGTAAAGCCCTGTAGCTGACACAGTTTTCAATGTGGAGGTTTAGGTGTTTTTGCAGAGCAGCTTCACGTGGGTGTGACAATAGCAAAGGTTTCCACCAAGGAAGCCATGCTGCCACAACTTACAGTTTATTATTTAAATATCTTGACCCTGACAAGATAATTGGGAAGTTCTGGATTTTTTAAATACTTATCTCCTCTGTGTTGTAAGAAAAAATTCCCAGAATGATTTTCTTGTTGGCATGGCTGCGGCTCTGAGCTCTTTGTTCTCCTTGGTTGTCGGAGACAGTCCTGTTTACATCCCTTCTTCCCAAGACAAAAACTTTTGCTCTGGTGGGGTAGTCATGGTGTGCCACACAGAGCAGGTCCTTGTTACTGGATTTCTGTTGGGAAAGGTGCTTTGACCCTGGATTTAGGGGATAGAAAGAGGTAGGGAGCAGGGAGTACAGGCTGGACCATTCCATTGGACCATTTGACCATGTGAAATTGGACCATTTACTGCACAATGTCAAAGTGAGGGGACATCTTTTTGTCTTCATGTCGCAGCCTGTAAAGAGTATTTTAAAAACACAGACGACAGCACATCTCAGAGCTGCCTCTGCACCTGGGGCTAACTTTTGCTACATCTCTTCTGAGAACACTTTGTGGGCTGCAAAGCGGGGTGCAGTTCTTGGAAGGAGGCACTCCTGCAGATTTTTCTGGAGTCCTGCAGTCACGGAGGATTTCCCCCAAGTGAAGTCAAAGGACCTTGAAGTTAAAAAAGAAACAAAAAACAAAAACAAACAAACAAAAAAAAACCAAACCTAAAAACACCAGAGGAAAAGCTCCTAAAAAAAAGAAGACAGTGCTCATGCTCCTAGGTTTTCTGTTACAGAGAAAAACTTTCTGAAGTTGTGAGATGAACATGGCTCCACAGACAGACACCAGAAAGCAAACATGATTTTTTTGAGACAATAGAAGGGATACCTTGGGCTGGATTCACAATTAACAACAAATGATGGCTGGCAGCCTCAGTTCATATCCAAGGGGGATTGCCCAGAGGGTTGATGTAGCACGTGAAGCTGTTAGTCTGTGATTTGGGAAGCCTGAGGGCTGAGCTTCTCATTATCAGTGCAGCTTTCAGGGACTCCCTTTTCTCCTGCAGCATCTTCCCCTCTGCCTGTTAGAGAGCAAGTTCTTTGGGCACATGTTGCTTCTTGTTTTGCCTTTGCCCAGTGCTCGGATCAGTGGGGTTCTGGTCTCAGGTTGCTTCTGCAGTGCAGACTGTGACTGTCAGAAGGGCAAAGATGAAGAAAAGCAAAGGAGGCAGGAAAGCAATTCTGCCTTTTGATGGTCAATGTGCACAACTGATGGAGCATTGCTCCCCTGTAAAGCCCACAGTCCTGCAGCTGACTGAGGAGATCTCCCTCTCCTGGCTCTTTCCAGAGAAGGGAACCATAGTCAGACATTCTTGAGTTTAGAACTTCATCTTTAAGAAGTCTGGAAGAATTTAATGTGGCTGAGAGAGAAGCATACAAATGGAGTTTGCAGAAGAGAAGAGAGCAGTAAAGTCACTGTCCTGCCGTGTAGGACTCCTGAGATGGGTAAAAATCATTGTGATGGGGCAGGGTGACTCAATGGGGCTACAGAGGAGAGAACCATTATTGTCCCCCTGCAAGGAGAAGGGCAAAGAAACCATGGATCAAAAGCTGATGGTGGCTGTGTGCACAAAGTTGGGTGTCTGGACAGGAGCACAGTGGGGCTGCATGAACCCCGCAAGTTGTAGAGCATCCCACGTGTCACAGCAGGCAGGCTCAGATCAGGATCCTGTGGGACATGGTGGAGCAGGTCTGCGTGCCTGGGCAAGCAGGGAACACCGGGAATTGGCTCCTCAGGAGATGAAGAGCAGCGCCTGCAAGTCTGGCCTGCAAGTGGCCATTATGGACAGAAATTGTGGAAAACAGAAACACACAAATATGAGCAAGACAGGCCAGATGGGAGAAATACAGATGAATTAATTTACAGGGTAGGGAAAAGGAAAAACACAGAGACATGCTGCACACCAGCCAACTCTTTAGCAACAGCACTGCAGCATGTCATCACTGTGACAAGTGAATGGGAAGTTATGCTCTGCTCGATGCAAGTTATCGCTGCTTTATGCCTTTATAATTCTCTCTGGCCTCAAAACCTCCCTGTTTGGGAGTCCTCTGCTTATGTTTTATGTCCCATCAGCAGTGTCACTGCTCAGGATCAGAACTTTCCTGCCATTCCTACAGAATTTGTCATGGGCTTGGAGCCTCATTTCTGGAGGTGATCATTCATCAGTGCTTTTTACTGTGAAATCAAGCATACTTTTTCATAATTTGGTGGGGTTTGAAGTGATTAGGTGCATTAATTACTCCCCAAAAGACTGTAACAGGTTTTGTCTTAGATCCAGTTGCTGGGAAAATATTTAGGAACATATGCTGAAATCACCACATACCTGAAGTTTACCATAACTAACTAGCCACAGATGTGCTATTAAATGCCTGGTTATTTTTTTCCTCTTGTCCATCCTAAGTGGCATGTTACAGCCATAAGTAAGATAATAAACTTACTTAGAACAGCTGCTAGTTAAAAAAAAAAAAAAAAAATCAGCTATTACCTTTTTGCAAGAAAAAATTCACATTGCCCATCCCAACAGTAATCACCTGTTTATACAATTGGCACCTCTTTGTAGCTTGGAACAGAGAAACTTCAGATATTTTATTGCTATATCAAGGGAAACACTAAGAATTGCTGTGGAGAAGGAAGGTTTTCATTTGCCAGCTCTCTGGTGTTTCCTTAGCTGTATTTTGACTTGGTATTCAGGGATCATTTTCTTGAACTGCTTTATTGCTTCCTAGGCATCCCAGAAAAGCAGATGGGGTGGGTGTGTATTGAGTAGAGGAAAATAGTTCATGATGTCAGGTGGTGACCATTCTGCAAAGATCATTTAAATTCACAGCAGCTGCTGGCTGTGCAAGGTGTTGGGCCACAGGCTTCTGGGGAGCAGAAATAGTGCACTGATGGAGAGTAAGTGTAAGGACTTTAAGTGTAAGGACTAAGTTATCATGTCTGTCAGATATACCTTAAAGTCCTAAAGTATGACACATGAAAGTGTGCTAGAGGGAGGAAAATTGGGGAGGGGGGAAGCTAAAAATAAAAGACTAGTTAACACAGAGGAAGCATACACCCATATCGTATGAGTTCCTGAACATTGTGAAGACTGACGAAAAGGCTGAGGGGTGTGGCACACAAATTACCCTTCAGAATTTAGGTGGTTTACATTTGGGAAAATTAGATAGTGCTTCCAAAACTTTTGAAGTGCTAAATATTGTTAAAACAATCCTTACAGCTCTTTCATTCAAGGATTTGGCTCAGGGTACTCAGAAAATAACTAATGAGTTTCTCATCATAACACCCAAGAGAAGTGGGAAGTTATCACAGTAATTACCCCTGTCACTCAGCTGAGGAACAGAACAGTTAAGCCTTGTTTTTCAGGGGTGTTTCTTGACCAAAAATACTTGTACAGTCATTCAGCTGAAAAGCTCTTAAGAAGGACCAGAAACCCCAGCTGGCCTCTCAGCATGGTGTTGAGGGGAGGAAGAGTCATCCCCCAAAGGTAGGGGAAGATAAAAGAAGTTATGCAGTAGCAAGGCATGTTGGTGTTGGATCTATCCTACTTTTCTTAGTTTAAAATTTGAATGCTTTCTACTTCAGAGAAGACTAATTTCTGCATTCACTTAATAATGTACTATAGATTTGACAGTATATGCATTATGTACAAGGGTACAGAGTGGTACAATACATATGTTATGGCAGCTCCATCCATCTCCATGAGGCTACACATGGAGGCTCAGCTGTGACTGCCACATAGGTATTCCTGCAAAAGATGTGAGCTTCACTTGATTAGGTGGGAAGACACACACACATTGGGAAGTGAGACGTGCAGCTGGGAAAAGAGCTTTTTCCAAGTACAGGTTTTAGCTTGATTTCTGTAATAAGAAGAAATTAGTAGGAGCTGTGGATCCCATTAACATCATTGTGTGGACTAGTGCATGAGGAAAACAGACTTCAAATGAGCTGAAAGAACAGCCTTTAGTCAGATCTCATGAGCTACCACAACATGTTGATGATGTCTGTGGAAACGCCCACCTCACGTTTAGTTGTGAGTGCTCAGCAGCCACTGGGTCATGCCTGATGTCCAGTGTAAGTCTAGTCCAGCAGTGGGTTCCACCCTGTCCTTCCATCAAGTATCTGTCTACAGTGCAGCACCATCCTGCTGTGACTCCAGATTTACTGTACCAAAGTCTGATACTAACCGCTTGGAGTTACAGTGAGGACTGAAAACAAGCTGAGGTTACCCACAGGCATTAGCTAAAAATTCTTTGTCTTTTTCATTAAATAAATTTCAAATCTACTTGGGGAAAAAAATCAACTTCATCTTCAAAACAGCTGCAATTATATTCTTACTAATACAGATAATTTAACTTGCTAATACATAATGGGTGTTGAGCAGGTCTTTATTTGGCAGAATAGACTCTGAAATAGTGGAGAACCTGGGGGAGGACAAGCACAAAGGCTAAAATGATAAAGGTATGTGAAGTAATGTAGAAACCAGAGAAGTCTTTTGGGAATGTCTCCTCCCTTTCCTGAACATATATGTATAAACAATAAGCTGGAAGATGGCAAATACAGTACAGGTAAAAGCATTCTTATTTATTTACACTAATACGTCTAGGCTGTGAAATCACTGCTATTAGGAGGCAACTGAAGCCCCAGGGTTTATTAGGAACAAGAGAAAAAATATACTGATGGCCAGAAGAACCTATAGCTACAGCAGTAAATATTAAGAAATAGAGTCTGGAAAGGTTTTACTTTTCAAAACTTTGGTCAGACTGTAATTATTGGGAAGATAAAGGAAAGCTGCCCTGGAGCAGGTTACCCCCTTCTCCCAACCCCAGCCACTGCCACACAGAGAGGCTCAGAGGTGCTGAGGCACCTGTGTGCAGCTGGCAAGGGCACAGCAGGAGGGGTAGTTGGGTCAGTGGCTGTGGGCTGCCATTGCCATGACAGTCCTCCTGCTTGCCCTCAGGAGGCTGGAGATAAACACCTGTGGGTGACTGTCTCCCCCAGCACTTGCCATACTTTGGGTAACATGATGGAGCCTCTGCAATGAGCCCTTCCCTGGGGAGTGCAGATTCCCCCAGGGAGAGGAGAGCATCCTTGAAACTGTGTTTTAATACACAATGAAAACTCTCTTCTTATAAATGCTTTGTGTCATAGTTTCTACTAGGTCCATAAGGACTGAATTATTGCTATTTAACCACTTTCAGCTTTTAGCTGTGGTAATATAAGTTTTCAAATCTTAAGTTTCAAAAGGCAGCACTGCTCTTTCTGAAATACTGCCTCCCTCCAGTGGATCTACGTGAGCTGGTTTTATGAGATTAAGGGGAGAAAGCTATCTACAGTAAGTTGTTTGGGTTTTTTAAATGAGAGAATTTGAGCACAGTAGCAAGGGCAGAGAGTGAAGAAAGGCTTATTTGTAATGGGAGCACTCAAAAAGTTCAACAAGAGTTTGCAAGACCCCCTCATGTCAGCACATTCCCACAGAAAGCCTCACCCAAAAAATTGACTGAAATTACAGTCTTTCTTGGTTAAAAAAAAAAAAAAATAGGAGGATAGCTTGTAATTTTTGAACCAGGAAAGCTATGTTTATCTCCCAAAGAACAGCCTCTTGAAGACGTGACTGTCATACAGGGTTAAAGAGCAGGCAGAAAGCCCACAGAGGGACGGGCCTTGGCCACTAAACAGCCAGCACCAGGCAGTCATCTGTCTCCTCGGGCGAGGGGATGCTCCTGTTATCTATCTGATATATAACAGTGTCGCGGCTTGCCGTATCCAAACACATCTTGACACTGGAGATTGCACAGACCCCAGGGCTCTGGAGGGAGGCCAGGGACGTGCACCCGCCCCAGAGCCGCTCACCACCGCGGCAGCGGCAGGGGCGGCGCGGGGAATCCTTATCAGGGAGCAGGGACATGTCACGGCCGGCTCGGATGGGCCGCAGGGTCAAAGGATTATGACTCAAATCCATTCTTCATAGAAAAATCTTTTCTAAGTGCCTGACTACGCTATGAAATCACACAGGGAGTGTGCTGTTATCTGTGGGGGTGGTACAGACCCACCTCTGCTTCATGCGGAAAACCAGAAGAAGAAAAATACAGCTGTGCAGAGCATCCCTGCTGTACAGAGTCAGCTTTCCAAGCTGCTTTCCTTCCTTTCTACCTGCCTGTAGACAAGCTTAGTGCAGTGAGTGGGGAAATGTTTCAGCCCCACAGTAATAAACCTGCCCTGTGCATGTATATTTGAGTCTTGAATTTAACTCTTATTTGCTCCCTTATTCTCCTGCAGATGCTTATGTCATCCCCGTTTCTCGTCTACTCTCCACTGGTATTGCTTTTAGAAGAGATAGGAGAGGAGTTACTTTTCTAAAAAAGTACTTGTACCAAGAGCTTATCTGAGCAGCACTATGGAAATGCAGTTTTGCTTGACAACCTTTTAAGTTACAGCAACTGTGCAAAGGATTGCAGCACCAACACCAGAATGTCAGCTTGCACCAGAATTCATTTGGACTTGAAAGTCATTAAAATCTATTAGTTATATTGTAGAAGTTTATACTGATGTTACAAAGAAATCTTTCTTGGAAGGCAGAGAAATTCAAACTCTTTTACCAGAAAATTTTCCTGATCAAGCTGAATTTTCCTATTTCTCTCCTTCCTTCCTTGACCAGAGAGAAAATGGAACCAAGCACCAAGATAACAGAAGATTTTTTTTTTTTCAGGCAAAGCCTCATTCAGATTAATCAAAAGGCATCCATGTACATTTTACTAGGTGGGTTTGTTCTGAGGTCACCTTATGCACAATTTATGCAGCCCCCAATTCACTTAAGAACTTCCAGACTCATCTGTGAAAATTACACCTCTACCTCACCATATTTTCTCTGCTTCACATGAGAAACAGACACTGAAGCCTTATTTATCACATCCTTTCCTTCCCTGGATCAAGCTTCACCCCTGCCATTTGGGCATATTGCAGCACTGTGATACAGAAACATCATGCAGCATCCCTTAGATGTGACAGGCTGTTAAAAGACCAGGGTGCTGTGGGACATTTACACCACAGACACACTTTAATGGCATCGCCACTGTGCCCAAACCCAGCCACCGCCTCAGGCAAGTTCCTATTCTGGGGGTCCCACACTCCCCTGTCTAAATGTGAGACCTCATAAGTTCTGCCTTCACCTGACAAAGATCTGAACCTAGAAGGAGATCCTTTGTTGAAGCTGTTTCAGAGTGCTCTGGGAGAAAAGCAGCCAGCCAGTCTCTGAATGAACGGCTGTTTGAAAGGACATTAAACCCTCCCCTGTATGTGCAGCTTACAGCCAGGCAGCCTGCATCAGAGAAGTCAAGCTGCATCCACTCCAAGGGGAAAGTTAAAATAGAACTGAATCTTCTTACTTCAGCTCCATCTTTTGTTGTGCCCTGCAGGCAGCGTTCACCTGAAAGTGTATCCTCCAAAGTCAGAGTATGCTTGCCTAATGTGAAAAATGGCACACACAGCCCTATCTTTTTTACTCCCATCAGCCTCTGTTGTCCTTCTATTTAGCATGAACTTAGTGGTCATGAGCAGCACCACTAACCATGTAGGTACTTAACATATTTCAGAAGGGAAGCTGAAGAGCAAGTTGCAAAAGTTGTCGGGTCCCTACAGGTGGCCACTCCGCCTGTGAAAACAGAGGCAAAGAATCCCTACAGAACTAACAATACTGTTCTAAGATGTTGTTATCCTCTACCTGAGGATCCACCTTCCCCTCTAATAGAGTCAGATGTATGGATAGTGGGACCTGTATGTCCATTTCAACACCAAGTCAGTGGTTCTAGCCTGGATGGATTTCTGGACTGCACTGGGATGAAAGTTTTGCAGTAAAGGAAGTTCTGTTGAGGAGTGTTTCCTGGTACAAGTGAAGGAAACAGCTTGGGGCAATGACACCATAACCCAGTACAGCTGTTTCTGCAGTGATCATTTGTTCGCATTCTAGGATGCATTAAAATAGCAGCTTGGAGCATTTCTGTTGCTGCTTATCCTCTGACTGGGCTGTTGTTAATGCAACACTCACTCAATGAAGTGTTTGGGATGAAGTCCAAAAAAGCACTTAGGTGCCTAAATCCAAGACAGTGATTCACAGCTGCCTAAGGACTTAGGTTCCTCCTTTTGTATGCCCCTTCCCTGAACCTCTTTAAAAACCTGGACTTCTGCAGTAGGTTACTCTACGTGCTGTCATCTTGACTGGGCTTGGCCACCAGGGCCTGCCTGCTGTGTCTGTGCTGTCCAGCCCTGCAGATGAGGTGGCTGTGTTAGACATTTTGTGGATGTGCCAGAGCTCAGAATTCAGCAGCCACAGATGCTCTTCAAACTGTGGCCAATGTTGGTCTTTCCAGCTGGTACAGCCACTGTGGGGCTCTTTGCAGCCAGAGGGTCATGAAGAGAACAGCACAAAGGTGATTTTGTGCTGATGAGAGAGGAGGCAGCCAGTAGCCTGGCTTGAGTACCTTTCCCCTATGTACCACTCTCCTTCTCCCACTCTCTAACAGGGCTACACAGTAGAGGTGATGAAGATACCTTTCATAGAAAATGGGTGATTTCTCCTCCACTGTTCTTGCTACTGGTGGCTTGTTAGGGAATGGTGGAGTCAGGTTTGACATCTGCTGCTTGTGTGGAAACTGGAAGGGTCATGGGATGCCAGGCTCAAATCCACTCATACTGCCACCCATCAGTAGAAATCTATACAAGAATAGCTTAAAGGTATTCGTAACAAGGTACAAAATTCCTCCAATAACAAATCCCTCTATTACATTGCAGAGTATATCTGTCTATGTGCCTCTTTTCTCAAGATAGAGCTCAAAATAGTTACAGATATCTGGTTATCAAATTGCAGTGACTTACAGAGAGTGAGAAAGAGCACAGTTGCTTTTCTACTACAGCTTATTCACCTTGCTCTTGAAAAGCCACTTACTTTCAAGAGAGGTCTAAATAGATGACAAGCTGAGGCACACAGTTCCCAGTGCTGGGAACTGATTATTTGGGATGGTAGCATCCCTTGCTATGTTTGGGTGCTGTGACATCTTGACCACATCTTGACCACATTTATGTGTCCTGCCATGAGATTATTACACTTTGCCAGGTTTCTCTTCTTGTCTGATAAAGCAGTTAGGGCTGTGTATGACAGACACTTGCACTTTTCAAATACAAATCTCAGGTAGGGCTCTACATGCAGAGGCTGTTTTCCTCATTAAGCCCTTCAGTTACTGCTCTTTACCTAAATCCAAGCTGGGCTGTAAAAGGTTTAATGGATGCAACACATTCACTCCTGATGATGTCAGGGAACCACTGTACCCATCTAACAGATGAACTGATCTGCTAGCCAGTAAATTTGGGATGACAAGCAAAGTTTATCATGTTAAACCAGATGCCATCAGCACCCTTCAGTTCTGAAAAAAATGCTCTAGTTCTTCAAAAAGCTATTACTGAGATGTGCAAGGAAAACATGAGATCTGAGCCACTTCCTGCTCCAGCCTTCTCCAGTTGGCACCTCTTCCCACAATCAGGAGAAGAGCCTAATGTAGAAGCATTTCTGAAAAGATTTCAAGGATGAGATTTGGTGTCTTCTCTGCCTACATGTGTCCTCAGCAGGAAAACTGCAGTGCAGCAGAAGAGAGAAGATGAGAGCTACTGCGGGACAGAAAATGAACCTCCTGTAGATCTGTCCATCCATGTGTGTCTGTCTGGGCCCCAACCTCCGGCCCTGCTGTGATCCATATTTCAAAGGGGCTGTGATTCCTTCTCAAATTACTGCTGCTGGCAGAACAGCAGAGCTGGAAAGCGAGCTTTCAGGAATGTCTTCATCCTTCATGATCCATATGAAATAGGTCCAAGTAGTAATATTTTCTGGAGAGCCAGATACACAGATTTTGCAAAGGTTGGGAGCAGCAAAGCACACTATTAATAAAACAGTCACACTGCTCTTGGTTTTGTTCTTATTGTGATAATTATAAGCAGAAGTTTTCTTTTGTCTGGTCAAAGATTCTGCTGCTTCAATTTTAGAGCTGTCAGAGACAGCTGAACAAGAGGGCTACATTCAATGGATGGCATTATCTGCATCAGCAAGTGCCATCATTCTGCTTTGGTAAGATCAGTGGGAGAATAAAGAGGAGCTTGTCTGAGGACCCACTCTCCCATCCACTGTTAACACTACTGTAGCTCAGAGTAGCCTACCAGTGGTGTCTTGGCTTAGAGAAAAAACTGATTTTTTCAAAATATATATAAGCATCACTGTATACAATGATGAAAGCTAGAGCTACTTGAATTGTCTTATTTTTTCATTAATGCTGACTTATTTTAATGTGTTATCTTCAACAGGGAGAAAAAAAGGACCTGCTCTCAAAATACTGAGAATTAGATACAAAGAAGAAGCTGCTCATAATTATTGTTTTTTATGCTCAGCCAAACATGAAAAAAGTGCCTTCTGGCAGCATGAACCTGCCTAGGAGTGCGGATTTTGTTCTGATAGTCAATAATTTTCTCTTCACATTTTCAACTGGTAAGCTACCAAGCTACCATTAAGAATCAAAGAATTGATGCTCCAGAGGCCAAAGCACCCACCATTTCACCTCATTTGTAATTTAACAGGTTTATCATTTACACTGTGATGTCTCTTTTAAAGGAAATCCCACTGGAATTAACCAATACTCAATTTCAGGTGCAGGAGGAAAATGTGCAGTGGAGCATATTTCTGCTAGAGACAGACTTTTGTGCCTGGGTACACTGCAGTGGATATTGCTGAAAAGGGCAGCTTTTCTGCAAAGTTCTGTTATATCCCTTCAGCAGGAAACAATTATCTGTAATACCAATTTCCCACAGAATTTTGCAAATCCTTCCCTACAGGGATTTCACCTTTCTTTGTTTTCCCTGCACAGCACAGAAAGTCTGACTGCAGTGATACAAAATCAGATCTGACTCATTTTTATTTTCAGCCTCTGGCAGCTGAAGGGAATAATCTCATTTTTGACTAGAAAGAGATGAGCAAACCGGGTAAGGGCTGGTGATCTGAATCCCAAGAGGACCTCCAGCAGTGCCTTCCCACTGCCTCCATTTTGTGATCAGATGCCCAAAAGGAGGGGTGGAGGACGCAGTGGGGTGGTCCCTGCTCTAGGGGCGCCCATTGGAAGGAGAAGGGGTCCAAATCCAGGCATGCCAGGGCCCCAAAACATCTGTGGGAAGGGGCAGTGTCATAACCAGTGCCTGCCTGGAGATGCCCCTTGCAACACCTGCTGTCACCCCACTTGTTGTCTGAAAACCATTAAATCCCCATGGCAGAGCCTGTGGCTGCCTTGAACCACTTCTCTTTCAGCTGCAGCGTAGTGGTATTATGAGGAGGACTACAGTCATGGTAACAAAGAGTCACATTTTCAGCAGTTTTCTGCATTTTTTGTCTTTGTCCCTGTCCCCTCTTCCAAAGCAAGCTATCTCCCTGCACAGCTTCCTGACAGTGTGGGCACATCCCTGCCTGTGCAAGCAGTTCTGGAACCAACCCACGGCACATGGGAGATGTCTGCCTTTTTCTCCTACCCTGGAAAGAAACTCTGAGCTCAGTGTGGGGGTTCTCAGACTCCACACTGGGCAGGACATGGCCAGGGAAAGAGAATGTGTGGGGCTCACTGGGGAGGTGGGCATACAGAGCGGGAACACTCTCCTCAAGTAGTTCAGTATGTTTAGAGCTACTGTATAGGAAGGTTTCCTTGCATAATCCACTTAGTTCCACCTCTGTGGACATTTTTAGAGGGCCTTGGCTATGTGGTTAGGGATGTGGATACAGTGAACCTGGGACCACCCATTTTCCTGTCCCCAGAGTCTGGAAGCCCAGCAGCAGTGGGCCTGGCCCACTGACTGATGGGGACAAGTAACAAGTTGGATCATTTAGCTGCATTTCCCACCAAGAGGAGGCTTGTGATGTGCTGTCAGTCCATCTGCACCAGGGAGCGTGTGGCTCTGCTATAGCCAGAGGTGTTCCAAGGCCATGAAGTCCCTATGGGTTTGGGACACACAAGGAGCTGGCTCTGTCCCAGCACCAGCTGCCCCTTGGCCAGGTGAGTGCTGGCTGCTGGCAGGGCAGGGGGGCTCAAGGCAGGGGCTGAGGCAGCACCAAAGGAAACTGCCTTTCCCTGCAGGAAACCCATCTGACAGGCTCCCAGAAGCCACTCCATCACTCTTTGTCCCTCTTCATCCCCAGCTGTTTATTAACTCCAGCTCAGCTGACCTGACATTCAGGTAAGCCAAATCTGATTTTCCAGCTGAGGGAGCCCTCAGATCTTCACCGTTTCCAAACAGATTTCATCAAGGAAAGCAGCACGCCCAGCTGCTGGCTAGAGGAAACTCAGACCTTTGCAAAGCTCTGGCTGAGAAACAGGGAGGAGAAGGAGCACAGGAGCAGCCCTGGATACAGCATGTGGGTCTGACCTGGGATGTCCCACCAGGGCCCGTGGGTGGCCCAGGGTGCAGCTCCTCCCCTGCACGGCAGGCACGGGGGGATGTTCACCCCTCTCCAAAATGCAGAGTGCACCAGAGTGATGTTGGTGTTGAGGTCCTGGGGCCTCTCTGGTGAACTGGTTCAGTAAGGCAGGAAAGGCAGGAGTGGCCCAGCTTTTGGGGGTGCAAGAGAGATGGACAAACAAGGTGAAGAGACCCTTGAAATATAAAGAACACCCATTGATATCTTTTGAATTGTTATGTACCTGGTACTAAAGACGGACAAATGAAATTCAAATTTCTTAAGGTATTTTGTTTTTTAAAAACTGTAGACCTAAATTACAGCTGTCCTTTTAAAATACACTGCAGAATACTTGTTCAAATGCAGCCTTTTTGTGCAACAAGTGACCGAAAGGAAAACAGTGACAAAAGCCTAGTTTGAGCAAGAAAATATTTAAGTCACAAAAATCTGAGTAGCTCTTCTCTCTGCTGCTGATGCTTTCAGACCTGCTCAAAGCATGTGCATGTGCATGTGGAACTGTGATTTGCCATTCTTTGGGATGTCTTTGTTATTGGCCTTGAGCTGGCTTGTTTCCACAGCAGAAGTGAGTACAGAGTAGGCTGCCATTGTCCAAGAAGTGTGAGTACTTCTGTGGAGACACACAAACCCACAGCACAGAAATTCAAAGCTATGGAGCAATTCTGCAGGGCTGTTAATATAAGCTGATATTCAGTCCTGATCATCCATTTGTATTCATGTTCTTTTTACTTGTTAGACCTCTCTAGCAATCTTTAATTAAAAATAATTCCTTTCCCTCTTGAGATCTCAGATGAATGGAGTAAAAATGTCATTTGCATGGTAATCAAGGTCTCCCTCAAGGAAAGGGTAGGATCTGGATAAAGTAGCTACAACTTGGCAAGAGTGAGAATATCCATCAAGTGTTTGTCTTCCTAATTCCAGAGTCCAGGTGATCACAGTGCCAATTTTGTAGAAGCTGGGAGAACAACAGCCAAGTGCAAATGCCCCACCTTGCTCTTCTTGCCCTCACTCTGCTGAAGCCTGTAAAAGGGGTTGGTGGCATCAGACCTCAGAATCTTTGAAAAGGATTTCTATTTTTCAGTCTCAGGGTTTAGTTGTAATTTGAATTGGAACATTTTTCATTCAGTTGTAGCATAGTCGTGATGTCCCATAACGTGCCGCAACATTTCCAGGGATTAACAACAGTCCAAGTCTATTGTTGACTTGGAGTACTCCTGGCTATTTCTGAGTGCCATGGGAGAAGCAGGGATCACAGCCATCCTCCACAACACATCCTTGAGGAGGATGTAATTACTGAATTGGGTTTTCTGCTGGGTGTACTCTGACTGACAACCCAGCCTATGACAACTTCATAATAGTGGAAACTTATCTGCCAGCAGTGCCAATAAAAATAAATCACCTACTTGCCTTATGCTCTAAGTAGATGAAAACAGAGTCATCAATGGTCTTGTGTACTTCTACACTAACTCAACGCCCACAGCATTCCTTTTTTAAAATCAAATTGCAGGATTTTGAGAAGGTTACTACGTACTGGAGTACAGAGAGCTGAGGTTCAGTGTGTATGAATTATGAGGTTACAAAACATTCATTGTTTGTTTAAATACTGTTTTTTTTTAAATTAGGTTTGCATGTATGAGTGTAATGTTCTCATTGACTAGAGCAAAGCACAATAGACCACCCACAATCTGGGAGGGTGCCACGAGTTTGTCCCTCTGTGGGCAGACACCACTTAGTTTTTCATCCCCATTCTGTCAATATATCTTCAGCCTGGCCTTACTTGTTCCTTCTAGATGAGCTGGAAGCATATGTGGAGCACATAATTTTCTGTGCTGACCTCATATACAGTAAAAAAAAAAGATTTTAAATTGAAAGTCCTCAAAGCCTGTAGATTTGAGACCTGTACCACTGAACCAAAATTTAGCTTCAGCATTTCCCACTCATTCAGTGTGGGAGTAAATCAAAATTTATTCCTCTGAAGTCAGAGATTTACATAACTTTAGGCAGGGATGAGTGAACATACCTCATCTGTCAAGAGGGAGCCACATAGCAGGTTAACTTTTTAATGATATACTGGGGTCTCAGCTGCTTTGCTGTAGTTTTGTCATCATCCCTATTATCAGTCCTCCTACATTCATAAAAAACTAAGTGAGCAGGCAGCCAAATACGATGCAGTGTGTGGAGGAATAACTTCCTCTCATGTTGCATTGAGATAAAATTACATAACTCAAAGCCACCAAGGGCACAACCCCTGGTTGTATTTCCATCTGGAACATATGTGCTTGCCCCTTCCCTCAGAATTTGTAGGGCAGATGCTTGGACAGGTTGTTATTTATGTTGGCACAAACTGGTGGTACCAGGCATGCCTCTGTGGCGGTGGAGGAAAGTATTAGCTCCAGCATCTTTGTGAAGCATTTGTATGTGATGAGATAATGGACATCTGGCAGTGAGTAGCTACTGGAGTTCTGTAAATCCCTTGGCTTGTAGCTTTGTGCAGAAAAGCTACCTCCCAAACAGTATATGACTGTACAGGCTGGAGTAACAACTTAAAGATTATGTTGGTCCTTACAAAGCATGGAACTGCGTAATGCTGCTTTTGTATCCCTAGCTTGGCCCTTGTGCCCAGATGCCTCCAAGGACACTGTTGCCTAAAGAGAGACACGGGGAACTCTCAGGTGTCTCAGGACCTGCTTGTAAATCTCTAGGGTTTGCTTTCCCCTTACACATCCCAGGATTTTAGCTGGGCCAAGCAGGTCAGCATCTGCCCTTGGGCTGTGTATCCCACCTGAGACCCTGCACGTGATGTGTGCTGCCTGTGGAGTCTTCCCCCAGGAGAGCCCCCAGCCACAGCCCCGTCACACATCGCTGCCAGCACCTCACTGTCCAGGACGTGCCCACCATCTTTTGGGCCTGAACAGATGTGAATGCCACATTTCCCACTTCTGGGACAGGAGAGATGAGTGTTCAGGTCCCTGCTCCAGGTGCAGGCTGTGCATTGCATCCAACTGCTGTTTAGGATATGCGCCCTAAACCCCTGTGTTTTTAACTCAAGGTTAACATATAGTTATTCCAAATCATGAGACTACAAACACCATTAATATTCACCACCAGTGAGAAGCCTGAGAGAGGCAAACCTGCAGTGGAACATACAGCACATTCAATTCCCTGATGGGTCATTGCCAACGCAAGATCCCTTGGGATGGGCGCCAAAGAGAATTCAACTCTCTCTTGCACTACCCTACAGCTAAACTGACTTCAGTTTGCATCCCCATGGCTTTATGTGGTAAAATGGTGGGATATTTGATCTCCAGTACCAAGAATAGGACTGAAGTGTCTGATTCCAGTGCATGATATTCTGCAAATATCTATTTGAGTAGCCAGGTCTGAGTAAAAGAAAAGAAATCAAACAGAGGGATATGGTAAAGTCTTTTTATGCCTATAAAAGGATCACTTCAAAACCACAGGATTTTGTATAGGAACCTTTTTCCTTAAATAGTAGAAACAGTCACTGGGTGCATTCCATCAGTGTAAAAAATGGGGGTTAGACGAGAGCTGCTATGTACAGCAGCAGTTTCCTCTCCTTCCATCTCTTCCTTTCCTCCCCCCCCACCACATATGTACCTTGTCTTATCCCCCAAAACTGTGCTTGTAAAAAAACATGAAAACAGCATAATTACTATATATATATTTATACATTTAGATATAATCAAACTCATACCCATGTATGTATATATATATATGAATATACTGTGTAGTTAAAGAGGAACTGCATGGTAGGATTTTTCTGCATTCTTCATGAAACACCTTTCCCACAAAGATCAACAAAACTTGGCAGTAAGTTTTGCTGGGTATCTAAAAAGCCAGCTCAGGCTCCTCCTGCAGGTTCACACCTGCAGCCTCCTCCTGCCACCAGCAGCCAGAGCCAGGACTATAAAACCCAGAGCTCCTTGGCAATGGACCAAATCCTGCCAGGCAAAACCCCGCTGACATCATGGGGATTTGATGAGTGGCTAATCAGGACAGCGGGATTTGTGTCAATCTTTTACTTAGGGTGCAAGACTGAGTCCCCCAGTGGTCAGTGGGGGTGGTCTAGGGCTGTGAAGGCACCTGGTGTCCTCGGGAGTGAGCAGCTATGGGGGTGGCACTGGGCTTTGGGGTATCCTGTGTGTGCTGCTGTGGGAAGGAGCAGGAATGTGGGAATGGCCCTCCCAGGGCACAGGACTCCAGCACCACTTGGAACAAGGGTCCTTCCCCTGCCCTTTCCATCTCTGGGGTCCCAGGCTAGCAGAGGACAAGAGAGGAGAAAGAATTTCTGTGACTCTGGGGTTCATTGGCCCCTTGGTCTTCAGAGTGGGTTGGGGAAAGGAGTCAAAACATTTCTGTCTCCAAACTGGAGGCAGGCTCAGTTGAGACTGCAACATTTCTGGAGGGATTTTTGAAAAGCCAGGGTGGTGTCTTTAGTATTCTGTAAGAAGAGTCTCGTGTTCACAGTAATGTGATGAAAATTTCATGCAAAGGGTCCTCAGGGACTCAGGCTGGCTCCAGTCCACCAGTCCATCCCATGCCTAGGTGAATCCTTACAGATGTCTGGATAACCTGTTATGAAAAACCTTTAATAACAGAACCTTCACAGTCTCTTGAGACAAAGTATTTCAGTGTTTTACTACACTTACTATTAGGAACATTCCTTAAATCTATATTAAGTCTTTCTTAACTCCCTCCCAGCCAGACCCAATACACACCCTGACTGAAATTTTAGCATGTGGCTGGATATCTACAGCAGGGACAGAGAGCAGTTTATTAGTTTTCTTGTTGATCAGCCCTTTATGTGCTTTTTTGTCTCGTTAGATTTCTTTTCTAAAAATCAAACCCAGTTTCTTTAGCCTACTTTCCTGCACATAGCTATATACACCTTTTTTGAGGAATACCATCTCCTTCCACAAGAAAAATCTTCAGGTGAACTCTCACACCAGTAAGGAGAGCTGAACTGAGGGAAGAGAGATGTGTTACAGGCCATATTTCTATCTGTGTAGCCTTCAGTGATGTTTGGGGTTTTGTTTGCCACAGCATGACATTATAGGCAGCCCATGACCCATCACAACCCATGGGCCTTTGGGGCTGACCAGCAGCCCATGTAGCCAGTGCCAGCCTGTCTCAGGGACACTGGGGAAAGCTGTGCAGCCATTCTTCCCAAACTGCATCTTTGGGGTTTTCAATACCTATCTCAAATTTGTCATTCTGGAAACCTACAATCAGGGCAACACCTGCCATAGCTGCAACAAGCATATTGCTAAATTTCACCTTGCCTAAGCTGTCACTGAAAATGCTGGATAGTCCTGTTGTTAGTTCTGGGATGAAGGGAGACCCCCACAGTCCCATTCTAGGCACTCCCTTGGTCAGCAGGGAAGTATTGACGGCTTTCACATACAACTTTTTAGTGACTTCACCCTTCCCACAACTGTTTCACTTGAAACTCTCATTTCTGCTCATTTCTGCTGCTTGCTTGTGAAAGGGCTGACACTGTCATGGTTGCTAGAAACCAGGAGGGAAGTATGCTGTGGTGAGAGTGCACACACTTGCTCCTGCTCCATGTACTGATCTAGAAAACACCTCCTGAACATTTTTTAATGCAACCTGGCAGCAGACCAGGGTAAATGGCATGTTCTTTTTCCAGTGCTTTGGCCCAAAGTGTGTTTCAGAGACTTAAAAGAATAGTCAGTCAATTAAATGTGATAAACGAGGCCATTTGTCACCAGCATTTTCACTTTTCTTTAAAGCATAAAACAAGATAATGAGCAGGGCTTGAAGAAATCCTTTGTGGAGTTGGAAGCCAAGGTCACATGACACACAGAACGGATTTTCTGCCTCTCCCATCATGAGAATGCGATCTGACAATACTCCCCCTCATGACACAGAAATCAGAGACAATGTTAGGAGAGAGGGGAAAAAAATCACTAATGGTTGAAAAAACAGTGACATGTTGCAATGAAGATAGGAAAAGAAATGCACTTATTTAAGGGCAAATTTGCCCCCACTGCAGACTTCCTTGTTGTAGGTGCTGGTCAATAGGAACACTGACACAGAGACAGCTGCACACTACCTCCACCTTACAGCAAAGCCTCAAGCAGCAGCATTACCAACATATCACCTACTCAGAAGACAGCAGAGTATGTATCCAGGGCTGGCAGAGTTTAATGAAACAGATGGATCACCCAGCAGAGGGGAAGGGACAGAGCTGAGATGAGATATGGGAACTGTGGGGTCCTTCAGAGTGTGAGTGAGTCCCAGGGTGTTGGGGGTCCAGGTGGTAGGAGGGTATTCCTCCTGTAATGCCCAGAGGTACATCCAGCACACTGGCACAACCCACTCAGTGACAACCATGTAAGCAGTGCCACACAGATACATATGGCATACAGCCCACAGGAGTGGTGGCTCTTTGGTGGCGTCTGCATTAGTGCAGGTTCGTATTTGTGACTGGAGGCTACAGCTGAATATGAATCCAGAGCTGGAGTGTCTCCAGCTCCCTTTTGAAAAGTAACACCTTTCTTTCTAGCAGGTTACCAGAATGTGTTTCTTTCTCCGTGCTGTTCTTTTCTATTATGTGTCTAGGAATTAGGAAACATTTACTCCAATGTGTGAAACCTCTCTGCACCTGTGGGACATGAACATGTTGACTGTATTGACAGCATCTCACATTGCCCTGTTTGCCACCAGGTTGGTGTTACCTCTGCACCCTTTTCCCATCTCCCCCCAGCATGCACCCACTTGTGTAAGGAATTACTCTTTCTTTTTTTTTTTTTTTCTTAACCTGTTTTCTCAATCAATCATCAGTTTATACTGCATGTATTGAGGCTGGAGCACCAGTAAGTATGGTTATGCACAAACAGGAAGGGATATTTAAGGAGTTGAGAACCACTGACAGTTGGTCTCTACAACCTATGTTTTATTTATGTCTGCACTGTGCTGTCTTGGCAGCATTTGATTTAGCTCTGGGATGAAACCCCTGACTTTTTGCAAACATGGACAGCCTCACACATGCCTCTGACATTAAATAAGTGATGCACACAGTGCAAGGAAATATATATTTTAAGAAAACTACTCAGATGAACCAGCAATGGGAGGTGTTGAAATATCTCGAAAGACTAAGAATTAAAATTATGTTAGAGAAAATGCAGGCCAGGAGGTGCCAGTCAGGTACCAAACAAGTAAATGCCAAACACACAGTTGAGTCACTGATTCAGCACCAGGATAGACTCAAATCCATGAGTTTTAATCTGATAATGGACTTTGTGCCTGGCCTTTGGCAGGGTCCTGTGCAGAGGAGTGCACTCCTCAGCACCCCAACAGCAGCAGCCTACAGCCAGCTTCACCCAGTTGAAGCTTTCCTGCATCATACTGGCTGCCACAGCTGGGCTTGGTGATCTTTGGGGGTCCTTTCCAACTCAGGGTACTCTATGATTCTATGATTCACATCAGTGAGGTCTGTGCCTGAGGGGATCTTTCAGATGAGGTTTCAAGCGACATGATTGGATCCTGTGCTGTATTAAACTGCTGGTAAGAGCACTTTGTCTGTCCCTACCCCCACTAGAAGCAGGCTTAGTCCCAGCTCATGAGTTGCCCTGGCCGTAGCTTGCTGAAAGGGTGGGATAATCCTGCCGAAGCCCTTGGTGGGCTGCCCATTTCCTCTCCTTCCAACTCGCTTGCTTCCAAAACAAATTCCTGTTGCAAAAACTTTCAACTCCACATTCCTGCATGTAACATAATCCCTTTGTAAAGGTGGTGAACTAGTACAACTCAGTGAACTCGAAAGGAAAAAGATCCCAAATAATTGTTGGAAGTGATTGGGAACAAATATCTCATAAAACAACATGTTTCTGAGTGTTTCCGATAGCAGCAGATAGCCACAGTCTGTTTGGAAAAGCATGGAGACTTACCAAGGGCAGGCAATGGAACTGTGGGAGTCAATGCCAACACCATTCCCCTTCTGATGACCAAAGCTCTGGGGATGGCTGCCTGTAAGAAAAGGTGGTTGTGTAAAGGTCCTGCCACCATCCATTCCACCAACAGCGAGAGAAATCCCCCCTGCAATCTCTAGCTATGGTCCAAGGAATGGACCCTCAACCCCTTCTACAGCAGAGACTTTCTGGCATCCACTTCATTTGTTTGGGCTCAAGGAGGAAGACATGGAGGAGAGGGAGGGTCTGACTCCCACAAGTTCAAATTTACTGCTTCAGGAAGGTAGCTTCTCTGCAAACTCATTCCAGTTTTCTTCTTCCTGTTATCTCTACAGAAGGTTGAGCATCTTTAAAACTGCATAAGCTTCCCTTAGGGAGGCTTGTTTTCAGATCCCTTCTCAGCCCAATTTGGAGCAGGGACATCAAAGGCAAGGCAAGTATGGTCCCCTGTTAACTTGGATCAGTTTGGAGCTGGTCTGGGCAGTTCCAGCTTGCCACAATGTTCACAGTCTTTCGAAATATTTACTTATCTGACCGACAAGAGAGTTATTTAATAAGTTATGATGTCTGCAGTTTTGTGTAAACAATTTACAGTGCTGTGATTGATGCTGGATGCTTTTTGTAGGGAGGCAAGAAGGACTGTATATATTTGGCTTCAGTTTGGAGAGTTCAGGCTCAGGACTGGGCAGTATTCTACCTAATAAATAACAATAGTTAAACATTGGGACTCACGCTGCTTCAGTGCTCACAAAGCCACACAAACAGGGCTGAATTAAACCAGAGCTGACATTGGCCATGCAATACCTGAGATCTTTGCAGGGGTGCCTGGTACAGTAGTCACAGTTCCTGGTTCTGCTTTTGCCCCATGCCTAGATAGTTCACAACCCTCTAGCACTCACTGGGCAGAAGGAAGCAGCTGATTTGTGAGTAGGACAGCCAAAACGGATGTGGAGCATCACACTTCAAGCTGCTTCTCCAGATCTAGGAGGGTGAAAGTTGGGAAGTTAGTATCACCATGTTCAGGAGGCAGCTCCAGTCCTTGCAAGAGCACAGTGAAATAAGTGGGCTTGCTTGTTTTGGCACAGCTTCAGATCATGCTACATAGCTGGTTTCCTCGGTCTTGCATTTTTCAGGGCTGTGAGTTGGGCAGGTGTGCAGCTCAGCTGGTGAGATATGGCTATAGGCAAGCAAGAGCCCTCATGAGACACCACAGCAGAAAAGAAAGGGCATGGGCTAATGTCAAACCGAAAGGAAGTCAGAGGCTTTCATTCGGTTCAAACTAGAAACAAGTTCTTTCAGTTCTGAACCATCAAAGTGTTTCATTTCTGGAATTAAGCAACCTGGACATGTCTGAAACAACAGTTTCATGACCATGCAGTTCCCTAAAATTTTCTTTTATTTGACTTTCTGACCTCTGATGCTCAGAAGATCTCCTGAAGTGAAACCACCAGGCCCAGTGGCTATGCAAGAGCTGAAGGGCAAAAGTTTGGAAGGAGAGGGAAACCGCCCCCCCCCCTCCCTTTTCTAGCTACTAAGTAGCTGTTCAGATTGACTGGTCCAGGCAAAAAAAAATTTAAAACCCTTTATACTGGAAATCCTTTTTCAGACACACTCACTGTCAAAGGTTGACTCCAGGTGCTGTGAGTAAATAATGGCAGGAAATTAAAAGGAGGGAATTAACCCTAAAACTGAGACAAGATGTCTGGGTGGATGAGAGCTGGCTCTATGTACCCATACAGAGAAAATGTGCTTCCTCTAGACAGAGAAAAGTAATGAAGTATTGATTTGAAATTATTGAACTGTGATACTTCGTCCATGTTGCTGACCATGGCCTTGCCTAATGGAGAGAAAAGTACAAGGAGGTCTTTCCCATTCAGACTGGAAAAAGGAAAAGGATGTCTGAGGCACATGCTCCACATGTTGCATTGACCATGGGAGGAAAGTAATGCTCAATACCCTCCTGATGTTCAAAACTGTTTCTACAATCATCTTCAGCTGAGAAAAGGCTGATTGATCTCCCAGCTTCACCTCTAGTGTTAACACTAAAAGGGCTGTATCTTTTCATTTAGCCTGTTGAAATCTGCACTCAGAAAAAGAAGTTTGGTCTCAAGCAAAATGCAGCCTGCCTCTTCCTCCCAAGGGACTATCCAAAGACACACTGCACTTAGCAAAACAAGTGAAGGTTTTGGGGGTACCTAAGGGACAGCAGGCTGATGGTACCACTCTTTGTCTCCTTGGAGATATGTCTTGATGTAATTAATGATAAAGAACTGGGGAAAGAATAAAAATGATTCAGAGAAGCTTTGGTATTTCTCCCCACTTCAGCTCTATGATTAAACCCACACAGAGCCTCAAATGAGGAGATGAGCCTCAATTATAGCTAAGGAGCAGCATAATGAATTATGTTCTTTGCACTTACTTTAGCTGGTGAGTAATTCAATTTCCACCCAACTCCATGTTGACTATGAAGATTTAGCCAATAACTGATTCATCAAGATCCTGGAAGAATGTGGAATTAGAAATGCAGAAGGGCTATAGCTCTTCTCCACTTAAACATTGCTAATATAGTGCAAAATTTTTAACAGATAACTTTAATACTACCAACACTTCTGTGTAAGTCCACCTTTAATGAAAGTTAAATACAAAAAATGGCCTGCTAAATGAAGAGTTTGAATCCTCTCTTTTATATACAATAAAAAAAATTTTTATTTGGGATAGTGAGTCCTTCTTAGAGTTGCAGACTCTAGCCAAATAGTAGAGAGTATGTTGTGTGTTTTATGTATTTTTAGGGTCTTTTGCTCAGAAAATTCCCAAAGCTGCAGGTTATGAAATTATAATTTAAATACTATTAAAAAATATCAGCAGCCTCAGCTTCCTCCTGATCCCCAGCAGTTGTGAGCTGCATAGGCTTGGCATTGCTGTGTTTCCAGCCTAAGCTGTGGTGTGTGGGCACCATTTGGAAGAGATGGCTCTCAGAGCAGTTTTCCTGCATCCAGGAAAGGAGTCTATTCCTGGAAGTTACAGGATTTTTGGGTTCCTTGGTCAAAACCAATATGACTTCTGAAACTCTGCTCTGTGACTCTGGGAGCTGCTGAAACAATTGGAGGGCTGGGTCCATAAGTCCTGTGGAGGAGGAACTGGCTTTCAGAGCTGCGGGATCTTCAGCCCTGGCTGAAGGAGGTGCTGGCCCACAGCACTGTGCTCAGGCAGAAAATCAGTTTAATTAAATTTTTAAAATAGTGTTTCAGGTCAGTTTCGTACAGCAATTTACAAAGAGCTCAAGGGATGTTATTGTTTAAATAAATATTTAAGGGAGATCCCTCTCAATTTAAATACAGTGATCTGTAGCATGTGAAAAGCAGCAGCATTTGATTACACATATGCAAGAGGCCAAAACATTCCATTATGACAAAGGTGTCAGAGGTGATAACATCATTTTGTTTGATTTTTGTATCTCTGAGGGAAGTTATTGACAAGGGAATTTCTGTCCTGTGAAAATGTGCAGCAGGGGTGCAAACCCTGGCAGTCTGAGCCAGTGGATGTACAGTGCAAGAAAGCCACCCTGCAAGCCCCACTGGCATTCTGCCTGAGGAGGTGGCTGGGGTTGGAAGTGCAAGGTTTAACTCCACAGGTTGCTGCCACCCAACATGCAGCAGCAGGACCATGGGCCCGAGGAGAAGGGGAAAAGGTGGGTATGGTTGGTTGTGCAGGACCCATCCCATGTGTTGGCCAGTCTCTGATGGACACACAGTCACAGCCATGATGGCAGAAGGTGCCATTGCAATGTGGGTTTACTTCACAACCCTTCTTGATTTGATTGAGGGTCAGAGATGGCAACTCGGATGAGAGTTTATTGTGCATGGTGGCTACAGAGCTGGAGCCACCTTCTGTGGTGGGATACAAGGAGCTTTCTGCCCTCCGGGAAAACAACACCAAGGGCATAAACACCCAGCTGATAGTAGCAGCAAAGAAGAGAAAAGAAGTTCACTGCTGAGGGACAAGACATCTAAATAAAAGTGAAAAGATACTCAAAGCAGTTAAAAGCGCTCAGTGAGTTTGAGGTTGTTAGGAACCTTCATGAGTCATAAATCTTACACACAGACTTGGATTATGGGGTCCACAAGGGTCTTATAAATGAATTGATACTAAAAGGATGTGGGGGAATCACAACATTTGCCTCACTGTGGGAAACCTGAATTTATGTCTGGGTAGGGGTTTCCCAGATTCACCAGGGCAAAAAGCTGAAATGCTCATCTTCCTCACCCTGTGCTAGTCTCCTCCTTTTGAAAAAGCTAAGGCCTTTTTGCCTTATCAGAAATGAGTATTTATTTCCTGAAATGACTGTGTATTCACTCCCCTTCTGCATCTGAGTTGCAAGACAATAGAGCACATAGCAAGTCACTTTTCCAAAGTGTCCCTGAAACTGGAGGATTCTGTAAAGGTCAGTCCAAGTGACACAAGTTTCATGGATGCATTTGAAGACATGGCAGATCCCCTGTATTAAGCAGGACTTGATCTACATACGAGAGCATTGTCTGGATTACCAAGATGGCCACTACAAGAGTACTCAGAAAGGGCTATGCCTTGCTAGGAGACAAAATATGTACATCCATTCATAAGCAAATTTCTTGGTGTTTCCCCCTAACACACATCACTGGACAGCAGAATAACATGAGGACATATTTATATTGGAAATGCTATTGGAGGAAAGTAGCAAGCTTCCCTCAAGTCTTGGATCAATTTGATTCTCTCAAACCACAGGATCTGGAGACCTCAGTCTTACTCTACAATTACATTCAGAATCCCAAGATTCTGGCATGGATCAGGATAGAAGACTTGGCTCACACAATCTGTGGAAACATCAGGGTATGCAAAGTAGGTAAAAACTGATAATTTGGGAAAAAATAGCATTAATTTCTGAGGCTATACAATTCATGATTCACAACTTATTGGAAACAAATCAGCAATAGTATTACACAAAACCCCCATTTTGTTCATTGAAGAACCGCATAATTAATTGCATGTCCTTTAGTTTCCAGCAGAGGCAAAGTCCCAAGGCACACCGCTGTGACTGTTGAACTAGTTATGTTGTACATACTGGTTTAATTCAGACCAAAACTGTAGGAAGAGCATGGGATTCTCTGAGTGGAGTCTGAGCCTCAAGTAGGTCAAACAATTCATCAAGCAGTGAAGGTTTTGGGTTAGCACTCATGAGGTGACCTGACTCTTGCCCTGGGCTGTGTGCCATGCAAGGAGTTGGCTGGACCAGCTGGGGTGGTAGATGAGAAGGCAGCAGCTCTTTTAGATCTGTGCAAGAAACCTTATGCACAGACCTGACTCCTTCATTCATGGTGCTGCTCCTTGCTTGCAATCATCTCACCAAAGCCATAAGAGCAACATCCGCCTGGATTTATTTATTTTGTGACAACTTTCACAAGGACATCCCCAATAAGTATCTCTGGTCCTTCAACTGTCAGTCTCTACTCCACTCATCCCTACTCATTCAGCATCAAACTTTAGGGATGTCCGTTTTCTACCTTAACCCTTGGAGCAGAAGCCCATAAAAGTATCCACTACTCCTTTTCTGTTTCAGTTCTCCTGCAAATCCCTGCTTAAAACACTTGGTTGTGACATCCTTGGCTAAGGCAAGGCTGTAAGTGTGCAGCAAGCACTGCCAGCAGCACTGGCCAACACTGTCTCACAGCTTCTTAGCACTCTTTCCTCTCTCCATAGCTGTCTGTAGGCAGCTCTGACCTTCTCACATCATTCTCACAGCTTCTGTCCTGTTCTTTGTTCCTACACAGTCTCACAGAGCTGATCCTGATGTGTGCATGGGGCTCCCAGGAGCTGATGAAGATAATGAAACTTCACTGCCTGTCTCTGAAGGACGGGCTGCCCAGGTTGCTCCATAGTCTACAGTCATAAAAGAAGTGAAATAAACCACCCTTCCCTGCCACTCCAGCAGGAGTAGAAACAAGCAGACTGCAGCTCCCTACCTTTTGATGTGGAAATCACGTCACAATGAACACTGAGATTTTGCCATCTGTCTCCAATGTTGCATATGCATTGCATACAAAAATAGGTTATAAAAATACTGTTAAGAATGAAAAATCCATGAGGCAAGAGATGCCAGAATTAGGCCTCCTTTATGCTGTGTGTTGTGGTACAATTGTTAATTAGATGAACACACAATATTTTGCCAGAGGTCTCAGCTTTATCCCATGATACTGGATGGACTTTTTTCACTAGAGATAGTCAAAGGTTTGTTGTTTTTTTTTTTTTTCCTAGAGTTCAGCGTAGTCTGAGGCCTTATTTTCTTCCCAAGTTCTCCTCAATAAAAATGGCTGATTTTCCCAAAACTTGGAACTACAGTGATGCATTTCCCTGTAGTGCCTGGGTTCCCCACAAGTGTCCCTGAGTTCTAGTACCTCTGTCAAGGGTGGTGGTTCTTTAGCCATTTGAATAAAATGGAAACAGAGACAGGCACATAAGCAACAGCTTGACTGCACCAGGCAGCAGTTTATCAGGATCTTGGTCACTCATCCCAGCTGTCCCCAGCAGGTGACCAACAGGCATGGGGCTATGCAGGAGTGTTCATCATCAGGCACACTGGACATGCTTGAGGCAGAGCTCCCACCAGGTCCCATCCCAGCAGTGGACATCAGGAGCAGTGTCTTATGGCACATGCAGACAGTGGGCCACCCCACAGCCACTGGCTGCAGACTGGGGAGAGCCTCAGCAAGACCTAGCATAGAAGACCCTGCAGGGAGAGCGGGACTGCAGCCAGTTCTGAGGTAGCCTCATTTTCTCAAAAAGGGACCAAGGACAGGGCAGCTGAGTGCCTGGACTCTCTGTATGGCTCACACCTTGACACATGCTTTCCCAACCTGCTCCCAAGTCCCCTGACTCCTCATTTGTACCATGTACTCCTCATCCCATTCCCATGCAATCCTCCAGCTTTAGATCTGAGTACCAGGTCTTTGCTTAGCCTGGCATTGCCCGGGTCCCTGTCTGCCACCAGGCTGTGACAGGAAATAATCAAGTGTTGTTCCCTGCCTGCCTTTCCACTGACCATGAACTCTGCCCTGAGCAGCATTACATGAGGAGCCCATCTTCATTCTGCTCCTCCAGCTGGGATGGCTCTTGGATTGCAGAGAGAGGACCTGGGTCTCTGTCATGCTGTGGGTAAGAACAAGGATCTGCAGGAACTTGATAGCACTGACTGTTTGCACAGGAGCACTGGGGTCACCACTGGGAGCTGCTGGGATGCCGGGCTGAACTCACTCATGTGGGAAGGAATCTCAGCAGATTTTGATTGCTCAGCCTTAGCACATCCCTAAGAAGTTGCTATTTTCTCCCTTCAAAGGCTTTCACTAAGCCAAATTGGATGAGATTTACAAAGTTTAAAAAAAAAAGAAAAAAAATCACATTCCTAACAGAAAGCTGCCAAATTTCAGATCTCAACTCCAGAGCACAGTGGGATAAGAACTATCCAAAGAAAGGATCACCAGGTTCCCCCCTCCTGTTTCTTCCTTTCTTTTTTTTCCAGTTGGACAACAATTCCTTTTTCCCTATGCTCATTCTTGGAATGGACAAAACTGGCTGGACAGTTTTGGCTGAAATTTTCCAGAAAAGAACTTAGCCCAAGGCAGACAATCAAGTTGGAAGAGCTCAATATAAACTTTTCAAATCTGACAAATTTACAAGCAGCAGCAAAGGGAGTCCTGTAGCAGGACAGAGATGAGTAACCTTTATCACAGGAGCTGCACGCGATCCCACCTCTGACGCACTCAGAATTATAATAGCTCATGATGCTGCTTCATTCAGGTGCATCTGATCACGATTCAGATATGTCACCAGGAAAAAAACTTTAAGTCAGTCATCCCACTGAGCCTTCCCACACCCCTTCCTACTCGAACAGCTCTTTCCATTTAACAACTGATCATACAGAAAAACACAGCTCCCTCGCCTCCAGTATTTGCGAGCTGTGTATGTGAGCTTCAGCTCCTTGGATTGAGGCAGCTGATGCTAAAATGGGATTGCTCTCTGAACTAATGTATTCAAAATTAATAAAAGAAATAAAACAACACACTCCTCTGGCATGTTCCCATGCATATTTTCCATAAAAGTTAATTTTTCCACAAGAACAAGTTGTGAGTTTGTGGGGGTTTTGCACTGAATCTTGATACGGAGCTTAGAATTCTTGGCACTGCTTAGGACGTTAAAATGACATCAGCTCCACTTTCTATATTGGAATTTTATAGTTCCTGCCTGACCGCATTTCTTTGTTTTGCACATGTTCTCTCTCCTCTGAGCTGCCTCTCTGCTGCGGTGTGCTCAGAGAATCAGGAAAAGTGGCGCGTTTGTATCCCTTACTTACAGCCCTGCTTTTCCCTCCCTGTGCTGGGCACCCAAGTGATAAAGCTGCATTTCTCCCCCAGGACAAAGCAGCACTGTTGGCTCAAGGGATGAGGGCACCTTTTCCAGTCACAAAGCTTCCCCACAGCATGGCAGCTCTGTGCTGAGAGGACCTGGTGTGCAGGGTCCTCATCTCTCCTCTGGCCGAACAGGAGCGGAGAGCATGCTACCATGGGGAGTGACATGGCTGCGGGACAGTGGGACTGCACACAGAAGAGCAATGTGAAACCAGTCTGTGTTGCTCAGGGAAGGGAAAAAGGAGTGGAAAGCAGAGGAAGGGGAAAGTGAGCATCTCTGTGTGCAAAACAAGGCTTTCTCCAGCACTGGAAATGTAGCACCTAGAGGAGCATTTGTTCGTGCTACCCTGATGTGAATGCCTCCACAGTGCAATAATACTGTCCCATGCCTTGGGGCAGGCAGGGGCAGCATTTTTTCAAATTAAGCAAAAATATGAGTAACAATGTTTCCATATTCCCCAGCAGTGCCACCCTCTGCATTTGAACATCCTGGAGCAGGAGGACTGATGTGGAACTCAGGAACCCCTATGAAAAACAGCACAGGGCTGGGAGAGTTAACAGACTCTGGCACCGGGAGTACAGTTCCACGGGCATTAGCACAGACATCACGCTTGTTTCCTGGATTTCAAATAAAATACGGATTCAAGGAAAGATGATGCTTTCCTGCATCCCCTGTGACTCGGAAAGCAGTAAGAGCAAAAATAAGCAGTTAATTATCTGGCAAGGCGCATCCAAACATTCCTGAAAGCACCGTTCCACTGTTACTGTAAGAGTCACGCTGGAGCAGCATTAGCATATCCTCTGTAAACAGACTCAGTGCCATCCTCCGGCACAGCCTCAGCCTCCCGAATGGGATTACAGCAGCTGGACAAACCCAGGAGCGACTATACCTGACAGTTAGCAAAATGCAAGTTCTGTTTTAGTCTGGCTAGATCACAGTACTACCCAGCTTTGCTATTTCCTACATGCTCAGCTTCTCTGATGAGTGATGGAGAATCACTGCTCTTTGATTCTCTGTGCAAGATTTATCATTTCATCATTTCACTGTTGTGTGGAAATAGCCAGAAGACCCAGACTAACATTTCAAGCTTGTGAAGCCATTTGCCAAACACTTCTTGCTCTGTAACAGCAACATTTTTACAATTGCTTTTGCAACAGTCTTTTTGCAATCATGTTTATAAGCTCCTTTACAAGCACATGCAACCGTATACAGAAAGCAGAAAATCTTTACCTTGCTTTCCCAGAGGAGAGAGCCTGGCTTCCTCTCATGGATCAAAAGTAGGATGAAAAACAAACCCGAGAAAGACCCTTGAACAGACTCATCTGCTGAGAGTTGTTTAAATCCCAAGCCTGCTCCTGCTCGCAGCTCTAAGTTTGTGCTCTGAATAGAGGCTGTGTTATTTTAACCACAGGATTTCTAGTCATGGGGGAGGAGAGATGGATTAGGTACGTTTGCAATCTAATGCTTCACATTTACCTCAACTGAAATGAACTACTTCTAACCTGATGTAAATAAGTTCAGCTAAGATATACATTTCAAGACCCCACTAACCAATTATGCTTAAACTAACATGCTAAATAACTGTGGAAAATTCCAAAGGAATAAGATAACACACTTTTGTGTTCTTTCCTAAATAAAAGGCATGTGTGGAATTTCATGCTAGATACTATGACAAGTGAGGGGCACAGATGAACTCCACAAACTAACCTATGCAAGGTGCTGTACCTCATAAAACAATATTCCTAACACCTGTTAGCATGGATTTCGGCAGACATCCCAGAAATTTGCATTTTCACAGCTTGTAAAAGTACAGATATGAGGGATTTGAATCTAATATTTCAAAAGAGCAAGTAAAGCTCTCTAAGTTAATAATGCATGATTTTAAAAGGTCACAGGGTCTGTAGTTCTGTGGGAGTACAAACATTAACCCACTGAACCAGTGCCACCTCCAACAGGGATGTAAGCTGGATACACTCCTGCAGCTCATGGATTGCTACAGAGAGTGTTAAATGCAGGCAAAATATTGTGCCTAGGACAATTGATTGTGGTTTTGTTGTTTAACCCAGCTCAAAGTCTGCCTTCCTTTCCTGGTTTATGGCACTTTAGTGTCACAGCTAATGTGATTGCAAAGCTCAGCTATGGCCCAGGCTTCCATGGCCACTGCCCAGGCTTATATGGTCACCTCAGAACCGACGGAAAAGAGACTTCCTCACTTTCTGAGATGTATAATTTGTAAGTAAAACATATTCTTAAACTATGGGATGAACTAAGAAAAACAATTTGAATGCAAAGCACTAGAGGCTAGTGGACAATTTCCAATTTGTCTTTGACAGCAGAGACTTCAGGAACACAAGTTTAATTCCATTTTGGATAAAACCTGACTCTATAAATAACATTATCTTACACTTACATAACGCTCTTCATCCCAAAGCGCTGGCGGGTGCTTTGCAGATGTAATCATCCTTTCTGAAAAACGCGGGCAGACCTCCCGGCCTGGCCTGAGGGATCGGGGGGATTGGGGGGATGGAGGCCCATGCTGTGCAGGAGGAAGGCAGCAGAGCATCCAGCAGCAGCCTGGCTGGCTCCTGTTCCTCAGCAGCCCAGCTCGTGGGTGCTGGCTGGGGTCATGAGAACTCAGCTCATTGGATCACTCAGACACAGCTGAGAGAGCTCTTTCTGTACAGGTCTGGTGTCTGTAACAACCTGCAGTGGTTCAGAACCTGGCACCCAGTTCAGCCTGCAGGTTCCCCAAGTGGACTGAGGCATCTCCAGAGATGCCAGCCTGCTTCTCAGAGTTTAGACTGAGCTCTCTGAACTTCTCCTGGTGCATGGCTCACCCTGGCTCCCCTGAGCTTGGGGTTTTGTGGGGCAAATAGGTAGCCTGTCATACCAAGCAGCTGTTCTATCCGTCCCCTCAACATCCCCAGTGGGATGGGGAGAAGAATCAGAAAAGGACAAAATCTGTGAGCTGAGGTAAGGCCAGTCTAATAACTGAAATAAGTTTTTCTTTTTAAAAAGTAGTGATAACAAAAAAAAACCCAAAAAAATTGCTCACCACCTGCTGGTGGTTGAACCCTGCCAGCCAACTCTCTGCAGTTTAAATACTGAGCATGACATCCCATGGTGTGGATCATCCCTTTGGCCAGATCGGCCAGCTGCCTCAGCCACGGTTCCCCCATGTAAACTGAAAAGTCCTTGACTTAGTGCAAGCACTGCTCAGCAACTACTCTAACATCAGAGTGTTATCAACATTATTCTCATACTAAATCCAAAACATGGCACTGTACCTTCTATTAAGAAGAAAACTAACTCTATCCCAGCTGAAACCAGAACAGATCCCAAGCATCTGTGCTTCAGGCAGAGATGTGCCCCTGAGCTAAACACAAAATGTCCCCAAACCTCCCATCAGCTTACCTCAGGATCATGAACCAACTTCTCCTTCCACTCGAGCAGCTGATTCCACCCAAGCTGACTTTCCTTGGCTGTAATCGTCATAATATCAATTCCACAGATGTTTTCCAGCTACAGGCTCTACCTCACCCTTGCATGGGACCCCACAAGGACAGCAGGCATGAGAAATGCTCACAGGGCAGGGACAGGGAGGAAGCTCCAGCAGGAAGAGCCTAGGTCTCTCAGTTTGCAGATACTGTTATGTCAGGAACCAGACCACTGCACCACAATGCTGCAGTCTGCCAAAGAGGATTTCTCTTGTGGTCCTTGTTGCACCTGGATGGGGGATTTTGTGTGTACAAAGAAAGTTTCTGGGCTGCAGATGGGTATATTTTCCATTTTTATTTAGCTGGTTCAATAGGAAACAGCAGGAGGAAGAGAGGCCAGCATGCTTTGCTCTGCAGGTTGACCTGAAAAGAGTCCATTTTTCCAGAGAAACTAAAAACACAAAACTGGGAGGAGGGAAAGCAAAAATAATTTTGAATTAAGTGAAAGCTTTTGATCCTAATACACGGTTTGGTTTTTCTAGCTTATCTCTTAGGTCAGCCTGTGCTCAATTTACAAAGAAACAGCACTTTAAAAACAAACATAGAGGAAATTTAGAGTTTCATTTCTGAAATGTCAAGGCAAGACATTTCAGCATTCCACATAACTCCTGTTTCTTTGGGATATGGACAAAAATACTAACAGAGGGATGGATTTAATGTCTGTTTCCTTTGTTGTCCTAGACAAGTCAACAAGCTGAACACAAATTCACCACCAGTTCCTTCAACTTCACATTATTTTGCAAAAAACCCCAATATTTCAGTCTGAAACCTTTGCCAGAGTTAGACTCTGACACAGCATCCAGCATTTGGAAGACAAACACCTGCTTATTGATGAAGTTTTCATTTTCCCCCTGTGCCTTGAGGCAGCTCAGACCTGCTCCCTGCCTGATGTATCCTGCTGCAGTACAGACCATGAACATGCTGCCTCCAAAACAAAGGCGGCTCTGCAGTTCCCTTTCTCTCTTCATTATGGTTCCAAGCTGGAATGGCTGTTTCCCAAGTAAAAACAGCAACCACTCATTCCTGGCCTGTGAGAGGAGTGTTCCCTTTCAGCAGCCTCATGCAATGCTGGATATTTCTGCACTGTAATTTCACTGGCTGAGGTCTGGAAGTTGCAGTGCTCACCTGCCTCCCATTAAAGCTTGCAGAATAAAACACAGCCTGAGCTAGACCCATTTAGGGATTCAATTTTGCACTTCAGTCAGCATTTGTATGAATTGAGCAACAAATGAAAGGAAATGTGAAGCACAAGGAATTGTACAATGAAGTAAAATTTTGCAGCATCAAGAACTCCTACACTGGCCAGTCCTTCTGAGATAATGGAATGAAGAATTCGTATTGGGCATTGTTGCTGGGAAATTACATGTTAAAGGATCTTGAGTAGTTGCTCATCTATTTTGCATGTTTTCTCCCTTTTTTATATAGTGAACTGAAAACTGGAAGCAAAAAGTTTCTATTTCTTTTAAACTGGGGAATGCTTCTAGAAGTGATATTGCCAATACACACCATTAAAAGATCTTCCATCAGGATTCACACAAAACTTCATGTTTGATCAAGAAAACATAAGCTTTTAGGAAAAGGACCCCATTGGGAATGGTAACAGACCACATTTTCACACTTCTGCTCTACAGTTTTGACATCTGGTACTTCTGTTGTAAAAGAAATCAAATGTTTTCTTTAGTCAAAGTACTCCATGAACTGAGGTCCTGAACCAGCCCCTCACCATATCAAGCACAATAAGACACAAAACTCTGATAGATGTCAAAACCAAAAAAAAAAGAAAAAACGGGAGGGGAAGTGAAGTTAAGTTCATACATCTGAATTATTTTCTTTCTAATTGCAGTGTTTGCTTCTGCTTGGTTCTATTTCTAAAATTACACCAATCATGACCATCAGTGAACATAAAGCACCAAATGACATGCTAAAAGCTAAAACTGAACAAATTTACAGTTAATTGCAGGTTAATCCAGGCAATTCCACCAAAGGGCTTCCCCTTAAATGAAGTTTGCGCACCTTTGTTACAAGCCCAAGGGAAAAAGGGTGGGTTGGCTGTTGCCCTGTTGACTGGCAATGTAGGGCTCTGGCAGCCATTGACCCTACGTGGGCATTGCTAACCCTTTCCAAACTCAGCAAGTCTTACCCCTACTATGAGGAAGTTGTTCCCAACCCATCTAGAAGGATCTCCCAGTTAATAGTATTCGGACTCTCACCCTCATTCAGGGTTATGTGGGAAACAGCTCGTTGCATGCAGCCCCAGGCACCCACGGGGAGGTGGCAGCTCCAGGGTATATGGAGTGGGGGATGCCCCCAACCCGGCCCAAGGAGGTCCAGGTGTGCTGAGGAAGGACAGGGACCTGCTGGTGTGGGCTGAGCCCCACAGACAGGCCCTGCAGGCTTTGCCATGGCTCTGGCATGATGAACAACTTCAAATCAATCTCCTTCTGGAATGACTATTTGTGGAGGAAGGTTTAAGTTTCATAGCTTAGCCCTGCTTCAACAATCAACTTCATTTCACAAGGCAGAAACCTCTGAAGTTGTGCTGGGTGTTAGTATGTGAGTATTGGACAAACCCTAATGTATCTCATGAATAACCTGTAAAGGTACAGGCTCTGTTCACCCTGCAGTGCCGGGTCACAGAGAACTGCAGGACTCTGCAAAGGAGCAAAGGATTAAATGACTCCTAGACAGACCTGCCACTGGCTATGGACCCATCAGTGACAACGGGTGGCACTTCTGGGATAACATTTAAGAAGGGGAAAAACTGCCTGGAATAACAGAGGAGAGAGGAGTGAGAGAGTATGTGAGAGGGACAGCTCTGCAGACACCAAGGGCAGTGAAGAAGGAGGGGAGGACTTGCTGCAGGCACTGGAGCAGATTCCCCTGAAGCCTGTGGGGCAGACCATGGTGAGGCAGCTGTGTCCCCACAGCACCACACTGGGGTCCAGCTGGAGAACCCCACACTGGGGTCCAGCTGCAAGATGTCAGGATGAAGTCCCTGGTTTAGCTGGTGCATTCAATGAGGGAGAAGCAAATAATAGAAGTCAGAGGTCCTTGTTCAGATGGAGGTGACAGGGCACATTATGGAGAGAACAGAGAAAACATAGGCTGAGAGGAAAGGAACATAGGGTTTCAGTGGTCCTGAAGATAGAGGCTAATGAGGAAAACAGCAGAGCTTTCTCCTAAACTTAAGAAAATATTGGTATTCAGAGAAAGGTGTTGTGGTTCTTGTTGGGTAATAACAGTGGTTATTACCACTGTTTTTTATTATCTTGTTTTTTTCACAGGAGCAGGAGCCCAGGGACCTCTGCCAGGCTCCAGTAACACAGACTGCAAAATAAGCCATATTAATTGGAAGATGCCATCACACAGCCAATGTCTGGTGGACATTTTGGTTTTTCACTCTATTCCATGAAAGCAAATTGCAAAACCAGCCACCTGGAAAGGGAGCGGGTTTGGCCTGATGGCTGCTCCTCTGGGAAAAAGGAGTCATTGCTGTTAATGAAAACAAGGTTGGGTCTGACAGAAATTGGAATCCTGTCCCATGGCCTCAGTGGCTCCTTGGCTATTTTCATGTGACATCTCTTGACAATTTCAGCAAGGCAGGGTCTGTTCATGCGGCAGGGAGGGGAAATGTCTCCTTCTACCAAATCCAGAACTGCAGCCTGTATATTTAAGAAATCCTCTGTTTGTGAGCCTTGCCTTCAGCTACTTACCTGCAATTACTTCTGTTACAACTAGTCAAGTGGCTGTCCAGGATGCAGTGTGAAAGCCTGTTTGGAGGAAATGCTGAGCCAGAGATACTTCTGAATAAAAAGGCAGAAAGTGGGGCACCACCCCAGTGCTCAAGCTTTGTGTTTGTTTTCCACAAAAAAAGTTACGTGATATTACAAGACTTGAGGTAAGATGCTTCACTGACCAGCCCACAGGCATTCTTCAAGCCTTCATCTCACCTAGCAGCTCCAAGGAATTTGCTCAAAAATTATGAAATGTGCATGGGAGTTCTAAAACTGTACTGAGCCCTGAAGCCCTTAGCACTGCCCGGGGTGGGTAGGGTGATGTGGGGCTGTCTCTACCTTGTTACAGTCACATCAGCCCTGACAACAACTCCTCTTAGAGGGAATCATAAAACCAAAGATTGATTTGGGCAGGAAGCCAAAAAATTATCTAGTCCCAAGCTACTTGCAGTGGGCAGTGACATCCATCACCATCACCCATTGCTCAGAGCCCCGTCCAACCTGGTCACAGAGCTCACCCCAGGAAACACCAAAAGGCCACAAAGGATCTGCACAGTCTGCTTTGAGCTCCTTTTTCTTTTTTTCTTGTTCTAAAGCAAGACACCTAAGCCAAAGCTAAATCTTGTCTTTCCCAAACAAGTAAGAGGCCTGAATAATGTACTTTGTTTGAGACATGAGGATTTGATCCCCAGATGTATCACAGACTCCCAGCGTCGCTTTTGGCAAACCACCTTTGATGGATTTTCATACATTTGGCACTAAAGCCAAGTCGTTATAGTAACTATATGAGGCAAGATCCCCAAAAGATCTCATTTCCCCTTGTCCAGAGTTCTTTGGATAAATTAGCCCATTATTTTACTTACTAATGGAAGCTCAGCTCTTCTGAAAACCTGCCTGCACTTGGCAGCCCCAAGATCATAGGAAATTTTATCCCCACACCTCTCTGTCTCCATTTCTATCCGTATACTGAAATAAACCATCTTTCCTTGCAGCCCTTTGTCTGGTTTTTCTGTTCCAACCTCAAAGGCAGGTGGTGAGACCTCCCTCATGTAAGGTGTCCTGAATTGTCTTTCATGGCAGGGCACAAACCTCTGACACACATCTGCCTGCCCCTGTTACACAAATACACACTGTTGGCAACAGAAATTGAGCTTAAAAAAGTAAACTACACAGAGGAAGGACACTGGAGAGGGAAATAAAACATCATGTTAGATTCCTCTTTGATGCACTTAATCAGTTTTCTCTCATAAGATCCTGAGTGTTTGGGACCTATTTCTGCTGTGTACACTCGGAGGATTAGAAGACACATTTTTTGCAAAAGGCAGTGTAAATCTTCTTTGGGTTTTTAATAATGAAGATTAATAAGGATGAGCATGCTTTCTCTTGAGTAAGATTCAGAAGGAGCAAAACACCAGGAGTTCCCAGGAAGTAGAGAGAAACTGCACTTAAGGTCAGAGAAAACTGAACTTTCCTCAATTTTATGGCCATAGCAATTATTTTTTTTTCTTTTTTTTTTTTTCTAAAACTCATGTTTAGCATAGGATTTCTCAGGTGCTGGAACTGTTCCTTTGAGCTGTGGAAACTTACTCACAGCCTAAGGTGCAAAGGTCATTGTACTCAAATTATGCACTGCCCCTAGCAGACCAAAACTCATTCCTTCCTGTTTGCACTCTAGAAAGTCAAGCACCACAATGTGGATGCTCACTGACTAGCAGTGCACAAGTGTTTAGAGGAAAAGGAGAGAAATAAGGTGAAGAACTTTTTGGCAAAGTTCTGATAATCAGACTCAGATGTGCACTAAGACAAAAAAAGCTCATAGTAACTATTCCCAACAAAAATTACAAGAAAGCAAGGTAAAATTAAGGAGAATAATGCAGTGGCTAGCAGATGAGTTCCCAGCTCCCTCCTTCAGAGGCACAACTTGCAGGCCTGACAGGGTGGTATTTTTGAAATCTTGAGTGCATTGTAGAAAGCTGTAAGTGCCAGTAGTTTCTTTCAAAGCCAGGGAATTTGGCACTTCATGGGCCAAACCCTGCTCTGAGGCTGTTCTGTGGATGTACTGGCACTGCCTGCTCATCACAAGGCAGCTGCTGATAGCATCAGGCTCAGCCCTGTGTCATGACCTGCTCTGCTTTCACCTGCAAGTCAGAAAACTCACAGAAGGCCACAAGTCTTAATCTGGGCACTCATACCTCTAACTGGTCCATTCAGTATGAAGAAGGCATCCCAAAAAGATTGACAACTGCATCCATGGTCCATGTCTTCACACTGCATGGATCTGCACTCCTGTGCTCGTCCCCTCGCTGCCACGGCATTCCCAGTTTCTGTGCCAAATCACCATTCCAGACATAGTCAGGGAGGACCTCTGCACAACGACAGTGATGCAGTGACATTTCCCATCACACAGAAGTGTCTATGAAGACAGAAGTGTGAACATTTACATGAGCCAAACCAAGGTGCAAATTTCTTAGTTTTTTGTGTTACCCCTTTGCATAGATGCTCCTGAGTTTGAAGCTGGGTTTTTTAAACTGTAAGTAACAATCCATGTGGATTTCAGTCCTTACCATGCCCTTTGCAGCGCATTTCAGTTCTTTACAAAAAAGCCCTGTCAGGCTGTTCTGGGCTGTATGCAGGGAGTAGCCTGGATACAACATCTTTTGCTTTTAGCAAATCTCCTCAGATCACTTTAAAACAGGAGCAGTTTGAAGCTCTTACCCTCTGAGAACTGCTTGGCAGCTCAAATGAGATGAATTAGGCCAGGGTCCAGAAGATGTGACGTTGTCACAGCAGGGTCAGCAGCAGCCTTAGCCAGCATCCTGATCCCTGTTTGCACATGGGGCAAAAAAAGCACTACACCCTGTCCTCAGCCACAACAGGAGATGAGTGAGATATCACAGGCACTTTCTCCTCAGAGCACCACTGGCTCTCTGGGCACAAAGCCAGGCTGCTGTTCCCCACTGCTGCTTGGTGTCTCCCCTGCCCAGATGTGAGTGAGCCCTAGCCCAAGGATGTCCAAGGAGAGAAAGGCAAGATAGTGTGCTGCCAAAATTCAGGCCTACACAACATTTTCCATTATTGTTCAGATTTGTCTCCTTGGTCTCATTATATTTTTTCTTTTCTGTTTTGTTTGTTTTCCTTTGAAGCAGATATGGTTGAATTTGTTACGAATTCTCAGAAGCAAAGCAGTTAGCCATTGATGATTCCCATGCATCTGTGTGTGCCGGTATTCCAGAATGACTTATAAACGGGATTGTTTTTAAAGATTTGTATTTGAGGCAGACCAGAAAAACAAATTTCCACCATAGGAAAATTTGTAAGATCTGAAAAAGCTTATGAAAGCTCGGTTGTGTGGAAACAGAGATGCCTGCCTAGTTTGCCTGCAGAAGTCTAGCTTCACTAGGAAGGTTTCTTGGAGGAAAGTGGGGAGGGACCCTTTGGCAAAACCAGATCCTGTTTTAAGCCCTGCAGATATGTGGGCTGCTGTGGAGCTCTGGGGCTCTTTGGTGCAGAGCAGTTTTGTAGCAAGAACCCCCATGACAGGGTTTTAACTGCCCTGACTGCTGCAATCTGTCAAAATCAGCACATTCCTGAAGAACGTCCCCATTTTGGCCAACTGGTATCTTCAAATGGAAGAAAACATTCAGCTGGAAAATATCAAACTGGGTCTAGGCCCCACCATGCCCTGCACTGACACACTGTTCATGGACTGCAGACTGGCAAAGCTTTCACAAGTAAATTAATCCAAGAGGAGCCTCCACTATGAGTCAGAAACAGCTTGGGAATATCAAGACAGCAAAACTGTGCATTTTTTAGCCAACCGAGGCAGTGCCATAGATGCGACCACAGCCAGTCCACATTAGCTCTCGTGGTGATGATGTGAACTCATTGATAACTCCAAGTCCCATGGAAACCAAGCTGCCTGAAAGCAAACCTGCTCCTTCTCCTCCCATTTAGACTCAACTGATGTGCAAAACAGCAGAGAAAAAATTGCACTAATTAGACACACATAGTCCCAATTTACATTTTACTGTCCCTTCATGCCTCCCAAGGAAAAGAAACATAGTGTTGCCTGCATTAATCTGAAGATAAAATTGTTTCTGAACTTAGGAAACTAAAGATCAGAGCTCATTTTTAGTTTCATTTCCTAAGCATCCACAGACATGAGATTAATCATAGCATTGCTTTACAATATGTCACCCAAACTTGAGTTTCAGGCTTTTTACGTGAAATACTTCAGTTGCTCCGTTTTACAGTTAAAGGAACCTGAGAGGTTTTAAATTGCTATCCTTAAGACACATTGTATGTCATTGTCAGATTGATGACTCAAAGAGCAACTCTTGACCTGTGCCTGATTCATCTGACTCTGCTGCCTCAGAAGTTCACAGCAGAATGATGACGGTGATATGGCTGATGCTGGTGGTCTTACCAATACCTGCTCAAAACCACTGGCAAATCCAAGTTCATAGAATTTATCATCAAACTACAGAGGATCTGTGCCACAGCCAGGATCCAAGCATTGTCCTTCCAGTGACCCTGCTCTTTTCACAGCTTCTCCTCTCCATCTGCTGCAGTCTTGTGCTGTCCTGGTGTGTTGTCCTCCTCCTTCACTGCTCTCCCACCCCTGGTCCCTTGAGGCTCTGATAAAATTTGGGAGGGGCTGCCAAATGTTCAGGAGGCTAACTGGATCAAAAAGTGAATCTTAAAAATTAAGGATATTCCTCCCCCTGCAAAAATGTGCCTCCCACCTATCCAAGTGGACAGCACCCTGATGCCCGGGGTATTCTGTGTTTGCACCTCATGTAACAGGCTCTGGCTTTCCTCTAATACTCCAGATCCTGGAATAATCTGATTATGTGAAAATGCCTTATGTGAAAGTTTATTTAAGGAAAATATTAGTAGCTCTCTTGTTTGAGGAGAAAAGCTCAAACATATGAAATACAGGGGATCAAAATCCAGGAGGCAAATTAAAGAGCTATTGGATGATTTTTCTCAGCTCCCCCCTCAGCTTGACATTGCTTGTGAGGTGCTCTCTCACTTGTGAGACCTTTGTCTGCCTGTTAGGAAGCTCTCTAAACCACAGGCCATGTGCACTTCTGTGAACAACAATTAACACCATTTATCAATCACAAATCAACATCAGGCTATACTGGCATGCTGCTGCAGCACTGGCTGTGCTGGGAGGGGCAGGCACAGGCTGAGCCCAGGGGAGAAGCTGCACCAGGAGTGAAGGTGTGGAGCAAGAGCACTGCTGTGCACTTGGCAGGAGCCCACTCGGTGAGGGCAGTGGACATAGCACAGGTGTGTGAGGAAGCACAAGTTACCCAGGAAGGACAGCAAGGTCACACTCACCCAAGTACCCTGTGGAGGTGTCTCCTGAAAGTCAGTCCTGCCTCAGACAAAGCAAAAGGCCCATCCCCTCACCAGAAGCATGTATGCTGGATCCTCTTTTATCCCATTTCAGCCAGACAAACCCAAATTGCTCTTTAATTTCTCCCGAGCATTTTTTTCTGTGTGCTCAGTTGGTGGCCACTGTAGAGAAGAGCTGGCAGTAGATGTGGTGTGAGCAAATGTTGCCATTAATGTGCTGTTCACCTTTGGATCAGCATGGTGCTCATGGTGCACTGGTGGCATGGAGTGTTTCTGATCAGGCTCACTGCTGGGCATCTGTGTTAAGTGGTGCCTGCTGGACTCCTAGCCTCCTGGTGTGGAAACAAGGCCACCCCATGAGCTGCTGGACATGCTGGGGAGCCTGTGCTGCAGAGAGGGAGGGGCTCAGGAAGGTAGATGAAGGGCTCACACCACCAGTTCCACTCAGGCTGCACTGGAGACATTGGTGCATCACTCAGCTTTTACAGCTTCAGCATCCACAGCAAGATTGGTCTCACCAGACAGCAAGAAGTATCTCACTGCAGAGAAGATGAAAACCCTCAATCATTCCCTTGAATAGATGATTTTTTGCATTTTTTGCATCCTTGTCTGAAGCTCAGCCATCTGTTCTGGTCCTGCAGGGGCAGGATTAGCTGACCCTCAGGGCATGCTGCAAGGCAATTTGCTTTCAGGGCTTTTCCTGGGGCTGCAGGGAGGGCCAAAGCAGCTGCAATCTGCAGCATGCCCAGCTAGGGGAATGCAGCACTAATAAACAACACTAATTAGTTGCTGTGGTCGTGCTTAAAGCTGTGGATGGAGACAGCTGCTCTTGTGCCCTGGGATGCAGCACCTTCACTGTGCCTCTTCCTGACCAAGCAGTTTAAATCCAGCCACAGCATCATGGACCCAAGTACCTCCTGCTGCTCACAGAGCTCCCTGGAGGGAGGGAGGGCTGGGAAATGCCCTGAGAGCCAGAACTGGGAAGTAAGATGTCCTTTTTCAACCTCCACTCATTAGTGGTGTTCATTGCCCCAACTTCTGAGCACTTCCCAAACATATCCTGAGCATTCAGCGGGTGAGGAGTTGATGAGAGCAAACCCCCTGGTTCAAGGTCATGGTGAGGGCTGTGCCTGTACCCCTGGCTGAGCTGGGCTACCCCAGCAAGAGCAGAAAAGCTAGTCTTACTCTCTCCTGTATACTTGGAACATTATCCATGTAAATTCTTCCACTCTCCCATCTCCTAGAGAAGTCCATTAGCAGTGATATTTAAGAAAAATAGAAAAAAAAAATAAAAGAAGCCCCAGAAATTGGACCCAAGAAGTTTAGACAGTTTAGAAGCAGGTGTGGCCAGGCTGATCAGCCAGAGAAAGAGGGCCAAAAAACAAGTGGTCCCTCTGGTCACATCTGATGAACAAAAAGGTGTTAGGCACTGCAGGAGCATCTCTTCCTGTGGATCCCCAGCCCCTTGGGGAGTGTGCCCTGGCTGGTGTCTGCTGCTGCAGCTGTACTGCAGGGTGGTTGTTTGTTTTGACGGTTATTGTTCTGCACTGATGAACAGAGGTGTTTCCTTCAGTATTTTATGTATTGATCTTTCAGAATAACATCCACAGTTTTGAAAAAATATAATTCCTCTTATAAAGGTCAGGTTTTTAAAACTATCCATGTATTTCAACATAGTATTGGAAAATATCAATATAATAAAAATATTGTGTTTGAAAGTTTATAACCACCCCTACTTTGTGAAAGAACAGCAGCCAGATATTTTTGGCCTGGCAGTTGCATTCATGGGAGTGCCTTGCAATTCTGTATCTCAGATTTGCAGTGTGGCAGCACCTTTATAGGCAAGGTACCCCTGCCAGAATAGTGAAGGGACTTATCACCAATGAACATAGTTTCTACTTGTTCATATTGGAGGACTGACAGCAAAGCCAAGCAAGAAATATTTTCTTTCCCTTTTCTTTCTCCTTCTGGTTTAAACAGGAGGAAGCCGTCTTAAAATGACTTCACTTCAATGTGAGATGGGAAATTGCTTAAATTACTACTGTGAGGAAAAAGAACAAAATAACAGAGAGGACACCAGGGAAAAATGGAGCAGAAAGCAAGCAACATTTTCTTTTTGCTGTTGGTGTAATGGGCAAACTACACATGTGTGCTGTTTGTAGAGCTCCTGGAGATAGCTCCATCCAGTCAGGCTGGTAATCTCACCCCATGGAGAGGTGGTTTTGGAAGGAGGCCTGGTGCCACCAAGGCAGGGTCAACTACTCCTCCATGACACCTTAAAGGGGCTGCAGCAACCCCAGAAATGCAGGACATACTAAAAGGATCTTTCTAGTGTGCTTTATAGGACTCCTTCCCACTCTGAGGGGACTATGTCTGTGAGATGACAGACACTCCCCTAAAAATAATGTGGGCTTATGCACTGTTACTGAATAGCTAAAGGATTGCAGTAGACTGCAGCTGCCCTTAGGGCTCCTCTCTGCAGAGATGCCACAACTCTGCTGGCATCTAAGTCCTTCTGGTAGCAACGGGAGGGAGCAGCAGCAACAGCTGATGGTGGTGCCCTGGTTGCTGGTTTGTGCCCCTTGCTGGGGAGTGAGGAGGTCGGTTCAGCTGGTGTCACCAAGGTTAACCTGTGCCAGGGAGAAGTGGGAGGCACCTGGTCTCCATGCCAGGAAGCCAGTCCTGCAGGACCAAGAGCCATTTCACCCTGTGCATGTCCTGGTTGGGGTGGACACCAGATGGTGCCAAAGGCTGGAGGGGCGGGAGACGGGTCAGATGCTCAGTCACACCAAATGTGCTGCCAGCCCCACACCCTCCTGCCTCCCCCGCTTTCCTCACAAATGTGTCACCCTACAGAGGCTTCTCTGCCTGCCCATATGCAGGAACAACAGAGAGCCATGCAATGGCTCCCTTGCAGCATGGAATTCATGATTCCGCTGGGAACCGGGAGCTTTACCGGGATAAGGGCTGAAGTGACAAGGGCCTGTTTTGGCAAGAGTGGTATTTAACAGCTGTCAAGTGTACCGACTTGGAGTAGGAAAAGCTATTTAGGTTAAGCCATTACAAAAATTGAAAACGATTTAGCACTAATGCCTACATTTCACTTCACTCTCAGTGGAAGATGTAGGAAAAAACTCTGTGCTCTCAACTTTCTGTTTAAATGGGCAAGTTTCTGTAGGAAAAATCTCTGGCCTGCTAATAGCTAATCCAGAAATTACTCCACTTTCTCCCTGCTGTGCTCCAGTTCTCCTTTCTAGTTAGATATACAATTGCTTAAACCTGTATTTCAGGATTACAGCCTTGTCTGAAAGAGTTTTTGCAAAATTTTGGTTCTGGCAAAAAGATAAGAGGGAGCTCACCCATTGACATAGAGGATAAAAGTGTTATTTCACTGAAATGAAAATTTGGGGGTTTTTCCCTCTATAAAACAATTCAGCTAATCAAATATGAGAAATATAGGAAATCTCAGTTTGAAAAAATACACAAATATACTTTTACCATTAATCATCCTTTATTCCCTCCAGGGCAACAGGCTTCCCAGTGGTCTTGCCATCATTACACAAACTGAACAAAACCTGTAATGCCCATGTCAGGGACAGTGATGCTGAGTGCTAGAGAGATGGTGTACAAGGTGTCAGACAACCTTTGACAAGTGTCTTGGGTTGTAAAAGTGGACAGAGAAGAGCAGTTCCATAAAGGGCCCCTCTCATGGCCTCAGGATGAACATAAACACCGACTGAGGAGGTGTTGCAGAACACACACCTGAGGATACACAGCAAATTTAAACAAAAGAGCAAGGGAAAGAGTGGAGAGGCTGCAAAAACAAAGTGGATCTTGAAATACAATGTGTGGTTGGAGTAGGGGGTATCAAGGTTACCACAGCATAAGGGAACATGAAAGAAAAGAATGCATGTGGTGGTTTGTGTTTGGGCAGTGGCATAGGGCATACATGAGTAAAGGAAAAGACCTGAAATTCATTTCAGAATAGAAATCATGTCTTTGGAGGGCCTGTACATCATCCAGAGAGCAGGGCTTGCTCTGCTCACTGCCATGAGACACTCTACCAGCTCCCCTGGAGAAAATCCTTATCAAGTAGCTGATTTTCAGTGTGACCTTTAACTGAAGTGTGTTAACCCTGGCCCAGAAGTGGTTTCCTTCAGTTTCTGAAAGCGCTGCAATGGGAAAGTCATTGAAGCAGTCATAAGCACTCAGAAAATCCCATCAGGGGACCTGGCATCTCCAGGCTGGACCAAGACTTGGAAAACAGATTTTATTTCCAGATCTGAGAGTAAACTGAAGTGTGACATTAAAGAAGGCATTCCACCCATCTCTGCTTCCCTTTCACCATATATAAAATGAGCACGATTAACATTTCTGCATTGTACTTTCTCCTCTACTAAAAAAAAAAATAAATATTAGTCCAGTACTAATTATCATACTATTGCATAGAAAACTAATTAGGCAGCAGGACAGATCACTCAGTGCTTTATACCAAAGGTACTGACTGTCTTTCCCATGTGCTACATGCATGTGATGTACAGAAATCCTGCTCTCCCTGTCATTGTAGCCACAGGGCTCATGGACCCACTGTCTGTGAGCTGGAAGCCACCACCCCTAGCTGGTCACATTAGGCAGGGGATCTCTCAAGGAATGTGCCACTGTTGGTCACTTCGGACAGGGGAAGATAAAAGCTGGTGTGTTGGGAACAGCCTCAAGCCCTAATGAAGGGCCAATATCTAACAAGTCCTACCCAACCCACAGATTGCAGGGACAGAGTAATGATGTGTTCTTGCACCCTCCCTGCTGATAGGATTTCTGTATCATCCCTTTAGCGTGAAAATCCTTCCTCACAAATCAGCATTCATTGTCACCTACAAGCTACCTTAGATACAGTTGTATTATTTTATGAAGGACTTATGAGGACAATCACAAACTGAAGTAACATAACTGACCTGACTCTGCTCTCAGCTGGGATTCAGCCTGAGGCTGCTGCATTATATTAGCTTGGGTTATCTGAAAAGAAAATGCCTTTGACAATTGGGATGGATTTGAAAGGCCCTTCAATATATGCAGTTCAATGGAAATGTGAAACAGCATCCTTCACCTCTGTGGACTCAGCCTTAGAGACAGGCAGCCCCTCCTTGCAAAGGAACATTGCACATATCGATATTCGGGGCTGGCTCTTAACTCACTTGACTCACCCTTTTCTATCTGCTGTTTTCACAGCCCTCACCCAAACCATCTGCCCTGTCTCCATGTCTGGGTGCCTGCAATGAGCATGTTCATGCTCTGCACCAGGCACTGGGGCAAAGGCGGACCTTTTAAAATGGGTTGTCTTGTTGTAACAGCTTCGCTCTCAATATTGTCCCCAGTTATTTGAGGAGCTGTGATGCCTTTATGCAAACATAGATTAAGCCTTAAGGTTTGTCTTTGAGAAAGACACACATAACAGACTTGTGCATAACAATGCAATTTACTTAGCAGGTATTATCCTTCTTAAGGACTGCTTTATATTTCAGGATCAATGCTAATCACACACAAGCAAATGGCTGGAAGACCAAAGGGTCAGACCTACCAGATCCACGTTATGAGGTGACTGCAGGAATGCCTTTCCCCAGACTTGTGCTCAACAGCTGTTTCATTGGTGGAAATTTTCTTAGCAAAGAAAGAAGCATCACTGGTTGGGAACCTTTATTGCCTTCAAGACTCTTCTCCAGAAGGTTGTTTGATTTCCTTTTAACTTTACCTCAATAGACATGCTTTTAAAACAAAACAACCCACTATCCCATGGATCAGTGATGAATAACATATGGGAAAAAATAGCAACAAATAATTGCAGACAATGGTGGTTTTGTTTACCTCTTAAAGAAATTCTCTGCTCTCGAAGAACTGTGTAAAAGCAAAAGCTAAGACACAGCTGATAGAAAGTCAGTATGGCATGAATTGGTAGTAAAACCAATAGGGAAGAAGTTCAACAGAAACACAGGAATCTCTGTCAAAACCAGGCCAGGAAAAAAAAATCAGCAGTTCCGTGACAGTGATGTTGCCTTATATTAATATATAATCCACTATTACTTTTGAAGCAAAATGAATATACAAAGAGGTTGAAGTTTCTCCTCGCCCACATGAACACAAGTGGTAGGACACAGACAGTAGGGCTGTGTGTGCTATGTTCCATGGAGTGCTGTGGGCCTGGAGCTGGGTGGGCCAGCCCACACGAGGTCGCTGGTAGAGCAGGGGCTCTCAGCTCTGTCTTTGCTGCTGGCTGTGGATCAGGCTCAGCCAAGCCCCCTTTTCCCCAGGGGTGGATGTCAAACCCCAGTAGTCAATAGAACACAAGCTGGTAATGCCAACTCATCCTCACCCCATCATGCAACTGAAGGGGACACTTTGGTCCCCAATCATTCATCTCTCACCAGACCTCCCTTCACCTCCAGCCCAAGTAAAATGAGGCCATCTGACAATGTGTGTCTGTACATCATGTTTTATGCATTTAAATGGGAAAACCTAATAGACATCAGAGATAGGTTTTCAAGGGTGAAGTTAAAGACTGAGGGCACAGGTCTAGAACGGACAGGGCTGGAGGAGGCAGGATGTAGGGTAATAAGGCTGGAGGGGTCAGGACTGGCAGGGATAGGGCTAGCTTTTCAAGCTGGGAAAGCAGATATCTCTCAGCTGGATCTGTGCTGCTTGCTCTGAAGTGCCTGAAGCTGCCTGGATAGATGGGGTGTCAGCAATCTCTCCAGGTGTTCATTCCAAATACGTGAACTATCCACTTACAGAGAATTTATTGTCTTTTTTTGTGCTCCCTTCTGCTCTGCGCATTTCTCAGTTGTTTTGCAGAGGTGGGAATCCCAATCCTTCATGTTGGCACTGGATGTTTGCCTGGACTAAGGTGTAGGCAGTTACTCCTGGTTGGAAAAGAAGAACTTCTCTCCCTTCCCTTAGCTGCCATAGGAATGGGAAGCATTCTGGGGACCCAGCAGAGAACTAGACACAGCCCCACGGCAAGCAAGGATTTCTCTGAATTTCCAGAAGTAGTAAATAGTCCCAAGAGCTGATGAGGGGAAGGAAAATGAGACCCTCTTGTTTTGGTCTCAGTCAGTCTGCTTGCTTGCTACTTGTTCATCGTGTCCTGGAGAAAGGCCTAGGAGAGAACAGGCATTTTTGGATGAGGCTGAAGTGGGCATAAATGGTGCAGGTAAAGGGTGTCCAGGAACAAGGCTCTCCAGAAAGAACAGCCAGAAGTGACAGGGGGAAATAACAGTCCAGGGAGAGTAGGGTGGGAGGGATACACCACTACTGCCCGGCAGCTCCAGTGCCCGTCCCCAGGGGCAGGAGCAGTGGTCAGAACCACCCCTGGTGTCACTGCAGCTGCAGAGCCACCTGCCTCTGCCGTGGGATGTGGAAGAAGCCAGATATGCACCTGCTGTGCCAGCAGGAAGATGGTGTTTCCCTGCAGAAACCATCTTTCCCAGATGCTAATCTCTGCTCAGGGCTTACCCAGCCAAACCAAGAAGCTTTCCCTTTAATGAGACTCTTCTCTCTGAGAGAGAAGGAAATCCCCTTCTGGCCCTGACTCAATAGTTTCTCCCTTTTCATTTCCTGCCTTCAGTGCATCCCAGTGCTTTGGGTGAGGTGGTGAGGATAGAACAGCAAAGCTGTCTTGCTAGGGCCGAGGAGATGTGCCATCCCCTGTGAACAGGTCATGCTTATTTAGGTGTCAGCCTCATTGCAAAGATGGAGCTGCTAAACAGACCCTGGAGCTCTCCACACAATAAAAACAACCCCTGAAAGGACAACAATGTCACACCCTTGTCATGGGCAGGGAGCTCACTCCCCAGCTCAGACTGCTGGGCTAGTGGGATGAGGTGGCATCTTGTGAATCATAGTAGCAGCCACTGCAGGAAGGGTTTGTGAAGCATTGAGGAAGTATGATGGTCATAACTGCAAGGAGTGGTAACTATTCTTTGTAAAATGGCATCTGAGGTTCTTCGAGTGGTTTTGGAGTTTGTCAGAGATGAATTCAGAAGGCTGGGATCACTGCCTGCTTGGGTGGTTCTCATCTGACTAAGCACAGATATTATTTAAGCTTATCCTTTAGGCTCCCTTTGAAGCCAACACAGAGAAAATACGCACTTTAGGGGGGCAATTCTCCTTCTAAAGGAGAGGTCTTAAACAGGTGACAAAAATGTATCCTCAAAGTACCTGTTTCCCTCAACTGAGTATATAGAGCCTCTGGTGACTTGCTCTGCTGGAGACATCCTCACTGCAGCTACTCAAAGGAAGGCAAGGCAAACCCCACTGTAAATTAATCCAAACAGAATAAAAATGTAATGAGAGAGCTCATCAATCTGGAACCCAAAGGGTAGCAAAATCTAGAGCTGGATGTCAGAGGATGGGAGTTGTAGATCAAGAGAAGGAGTTTCAGGAATGACATTAACCAAACATGAGAGAGGTTTAGCATAGACTGGGATGGATTTTCAAACCCCAGAAATTTTCCTACAATGCATTTTTAAACAGAAATATTCCAGTTCAAAGGCAAATTAATTCAGGGAACCTCTGGCCTAAGCTGCCTGGGAAGTCAGAGCAAATGTATATAAGAGTGTCTTCTGATTCTGTATTTGGCAAATCTAAATGCTAAACTGAAGACAGGTTTCACCAGCTTTAGTACATTTTAAAATTTGCAAGTTGCTGCAAAACAGTGATGAGAACTGGATCTGATGGGCATTAGTAATGCTGAGCTCATCAGGGCTCCATGTGCTGTATCTGCCACTCCTTCACCAGGGCTGTTGGAAAGAAAAACATTTCTTTGCTTGGACTGTCCAAAGCTGCATCAGGAAAGCAATTATTTTGAAAGGGAAATGACTGAAATCATTCAAGGTTTTGCTCCACAGAACAAAAACGGGACACAATTGTAACTGGAATGTTGTGGAAAGACTGGGAAAGACTGAACCACCCCCACTTTTTTCCCATGTAGGTACTTACTGCTCATTCAGACACAATAATGGCACAGAGCTGTGCTTGGAAAAAAGGGCTGAAAACAACTACACAGAAAGTCAGGTAAGCATGTTTTCCCAGGCCAAGCACTGCAAATGCATTGTTTAGGAAAGGCTGAAGTGAAAAGGGGGTTTGAACCAGGGCAGCAGTGAAGTGCAGGGTCCCCACAGCTCCGGCCACGTTTGGCTGGTCTCTGCCATGGCAGGGCTCTGTGCAGTCAGTGCCTCATGCTGCTGCCACATCACATAGTCAAGCTCTCCTAGAGGCACTTAGAGAAACCAGCAGCTGGCTCTGACATGACCTGTCTTCATCTCACGACTTTCTTGCTGAAAAGGAGAAAAAGAGAAGGGGATTTGGCAGCATGGGCATCCCTCTCTTTTAACCCTTCATTTTATCAAACTGTGTATGTTGTAATTTTCTCTTTCTTCTTACATAGGGATGGAATTCCTCTTCCATGTGGAAAGGCTTCAAGAATTGGGATTGTTCAGCTGGAGAAGGTTCCAAGAAGATCTTATTGTGGCATTTCAGTACTCAAAGGGGGTCTTTTAGAAAGACGGGGCACGCATTTAAGCAGGGTCTGTTGCCATAGGACAAGGGGAAGGGTTTTTAAACATTGAAAGGAAGACATTTTTTATTTGGAGCTTGGTGAAACACTGACACAAGCTGTCCAGAGGGGTGGTAGATGCCCCAACCCTGGAAACACTCAAGACCAGGTTAAACAGGGTGCTGAACAACCTGATAAACTTGAAAATGTCCCTGCTCAGAGGGGTTGGACTAGATGACCTTTAAAGGTTCCTTCCTACCCAAACCATACTATGATTCTGCCTTTTGAAATATTTTTTGTCTGCCTGAGAAATGTATTTCACAAATTCTTTCTTTTAATATGCATGAATTTGTGTATATAAATATACATACCTATGGCATGGTATTTCCTGCTTGAATCCACTATCTGGGGCAGGAGGGACTCCTCAGAGTCCTCTGGGAAGGCTCCTGAGCTTCCTTGCCTACAGAGAGATACCACAGCAGTGTAGTAGGATGTGTTGTTCACTTGATGGCCAGCTGGGAAACTATGAGGCCACCACACCTGACTGTTACACAACCCTTTTTCATCCACATGGTCACTTTTTTGCTGCCCCACCCCTTTTGGCTGTCAGCGTTCCTCCTCCCAGGTCTCTCTGTGTCTCCCTCAGTGACACCCTCAAAATGGCATAGCTCCCCCTGCAGACCTGTGTTCTGTGCCTAATATCTAATCACTCTGCCCAATCCCCCACATGCAAATTCTCCAGTCACTGCAGATTGCATTGTTACTTTGTGTAACTGAAGCTGGATATTAAAAAGATCTGTTTAATCTTTAAGTCTCATCCCTTTTTCATATGTAAAGATCAAATCCCTTTTGAGAGGCCACACTAAATATTTAATGTTAAATTACACTTGATCTTCACCAGAAGCCTCTCAGAAGGTATTTGTGAAATCCTAGGCTTAATTAATAGTTGCTCTTCCTAAATTTTTCCCTTTTACTTTTTTCTTTTCCTTTTACTGCTCCTTAAGAAAGAGCAAGTTGCTTCTTAAGAGGAAACAAACAATGGGAAGCATCCTGGTGTATGAAGGATGGAAATGGTGGTGGCAGTCCAGCCTTCCTCCTCTCCCAGTGCTCTTGAGGGACACGTTTGCCATCTGCTCCCTCCAAAATGCAGGTGTCCACACATAGCACTGGTGCTAATGAGAAACATCAGGATCACTCCTGCAGAAATTATAATTATCTCCTGCAACTGGGTGATGATTTTAGTACCTTCCCAGTGGGAAATGTGTCACTGAAGAGCAGACCTAACAAGCAGTACAAAAAACTTCAGCTGAGCCAATGTCCTCAGGTACTAATGGGAGAGAAATGACAGATTTCCTCCTGTATAAAGGAGGAACTGTGTAAAGCTGTGTAAAGCCCATGTGTGGTCCCTGGTTTTCCAGGGACAGCTTTAGAAAAGCATTCACCTGGAGAACTGTCTGTGCCTTCTCCTGCCTGGCTGTTGTAGGGCTCAGCACCCACCCACGGGCACATATGGGCTTACTCCAAAGGGCTCCCTTTGCTGCACCTCACTCACACTCAGTGCAAGGCAGAAGAGAGAAGTGAGTGTGACCTTGGCCACCTCCAGGGGGGACCTGTGGCCATAGGGGATGTTACCACAAACATAGTGCTAGACTTCATGGATGGAGGCAAGTCTGATATGCAAGAGGCATCCCTGAGGATTAGTCTGTCCAGCACAGCACGAGCAGGAAAAACATTATATCTCCATCAAATAAACAGAAGGAGTTGTTAGGCTCAAACTTGCCAATGATTGCCACTTTTACAGGAACAGAAATGTTAGTGCCATACCAGTCTCGTACTCAAGAGTGAAAAAATGCAATTTTATTTTGTATGACAACACACAAAAAGCCAAAAGGAAAACAAACAGGCAAAAAGAAACATGAAGGAATGTAAAAAATCCTTGCTGGGCTGTTTCTTTCAGTTTTTAAACACATGCTCATCACGTGTATTCAGATACCTGCCCTGCATATTTCTGAGATATTTCCAGTCATGCATTTAGAAACTTGCCTTGCAAATATTAGAGATACTTCTCTAATATATGAGAAGATATATATAATACATAGAGAGATACTCTCTAATATAAGAGTTCTCACATGCTAGCAGCTCATTAGTGGGGAGGCCAAGCCCGTGTGTGGCCAGGTGTGAGCTGTGATTTCCCAGGGCCATGTGGTGCCCAGATGCCCAGGGCAGCCTCCCACCACCCTGCACACACACAGTGTGCTGGGATAGCTCCTACCAGCCCTGCTCTCCATCATGAAGTGGTGACAGTCAGCATCAGCTTTGCTGTCACCAAAAGGGCTCTGCTTACAGAGACTTTTGGCTTTGAGCAGCAGAGTTTGTTGTGCCACATGGCTTCTAAAGCAGATAGTCTGGTTGGGGTTTTTTTTGCTGGTACTAGGTGCTGGATGCCATGTACAAGTGTCCTCCAGGCAGGAGAGGCCATGAGGAAGGTCACTTTGCAGGAGCAAAGCCCAGGTCTGGGTCTCTCTCTGGTTGAAATCTGGCTTCACTCCCAGTCAAAAGCCCCAAGGACCGAGTGACCACATGGACCTGCAGGAAGAGAAGGAAGGGGCAGATCAGCCCAGCTGGTTTCCCCTGTCTGCACCAGTTGCCAGGCAGCTCGGTGGTGTCCTCTGCTCTGATGGTGTCTCTGCTCTGGTCCTGCAAAGCACCTGGCTGTCACAGTCAAGCATGGCCTTTGTGCTGTTAAAGGTGAAACTGCTTCAGGATGCCTTGGTTAACAAAGGAAAACTAGCAGGAGGAGGCTTTTTCCATCTGGGAGGGAGCGTGGGAGGAAGTGTGGTGGGTGACTCACACAATGCCAGCCCAACAATTGCAGGAACTTGCTGGAGGAAATGACTAAAATAGCCACGTGGGGCAGCCCTGGAGAGCAGGCTTCAGATAAATAACCAGAACATGAAAGATGAACTGCACTAGGTGAGGGAAAGCAAGCAGGGAGGGGAAGAGAGGACGGCTCAGAAGATGATGGTGGAGGAAATGGCTTTCATTATCGGTGGCAAAGGACCCTCCATGGTGATGGCTTGAAGGTCAGCATCAGTGCCAAGGGTTGCAGAAGGACCCTGGACTTTCACAGATTCTCTCGAACAGGCATTTCAGTTCATTCTTTGTTCCTCTTGATCTGGACTAGGCAACAACTAGATGTGGAAAAAACAAAAACAAACAAACAAACAAAAAAAAAAAAAAGCCAAGCAAAGGCTTTTTTCTCCCTCTTTCACTTTTGGAAAAACATGGCCAGAGGCAAGTTGTATCAGCCTGAACCAGGAGGAAAGTATTTCCCATGTAAGTGAGAAGAAAGGTGCAGCCCCCACTCCTCCCCCGGCCAGGGAGAAAAAGCTGCTGCCCTGGCACCATGAGCCTGGAGATCCCAGATCTGTCACCGCATGTGCCTTGGCCTCAGCCTCAGGAGCACGAGTGGCTTCGTGCAAAGTCTTGGCAGAGTTTATGCTAAAATAGGAGCTTTAATAATCAATCTCCCAGCAAAACAAGTAAACAGAGGGATGACACCACACCAGCCTTTGTTTTCAAAGAGTTCTCCCTGTTGGCTATTACTGAGATGAATTTATTTCTTCATTATAGATATTTCCTATACAAAATATATAGTTTAATAGCTTTGATCTCTCCACATGCAGTACTTGAAGCTGATTCCAAGTTTTATACAGTTAAACACTACCATATGCTGCAAGAACCCCTTTCAGCCTTCTCTATAAACTAGTGTAAATCAGAGTAAGAATGTGAACTTCTTCTTGCCAAAATAGAGGGTGTGCCTCTTGCCCACGCTAAATTCCTTTCTTCATCTCTGCTCTGCTCAAAGTTAACCTGCAGTGTAGCAGCCTGAGTTTATGTGACACACGTTGCATCCCATACAGGAACACTGCAGCTTTCCAGTGACTCAGAAATGCACACCAAAGATTAACAATCCAAGTTACCAAGTCAAGAAAATCTTTTTGATCCTGGTTAATCCCTTCAGCATTCTGGTTACATTTGTTTGTCAAAGCACATGAAATCTTGAGGAAAAAATAGGAAAGAGATGGGGGGGTGGAATCATCTGCACAACATACAGGACAGCGAGCCTCTGGAAACTCATCCAGTCCTTCTGCATCTCACTATCCACAAGGCCATTTTAAACACAGAGGTATCATTGTTTATCAGGGGTATTCATTAGCATGACAGCCCAGTTCAGTTCCAGAGCATCAAACATCCTTGTCTTTGTGGGGAAATACATCCTTCAGCATCTTCATGAGAGGACGAAGCCAAGGGCTGGCATGGGTAGCAGGGTCTCATTGATGCTGAAGCCAGCCAGTCTGGTAAAAATTAGATTGAAGTTTGACCTTTGAGTACTTGAAGATTTGTTTCTGAAGGATGAATGCTAGGGGTAAAACAAATAGCACACTTCCAGGAGGGCAAGGAGGGAGAGTTAAAAATCCCACTGAAGGGGAGGCTACGGGGTAGCCTGGGGTGACAGAAAGACATGCAAACATGTGGGCAGCTAAGGGCTTAGACTGTGGCTTTACTGGGGAGAAGAACTTTTTCCAAAATGGTTGATGCTTTCCATGGCACTTGGCTGCTGTAGCCAGCGAGAGAACCACACTCTGATGTGTACTGCAAAGCTGTGTGATTTTCCTCCATCTAAACATCCTCATAAAGTCTGGTTAGCACCAGGACTAGTGCATACAGAGTGTGGCTGATGCTGAAAATCAGGTGAGTTTTGGAAAACCCTCTTTTTCTTGGCTTTAGGTGAAGCCCTGCTGTTCTGGAATTTACAACATAGGAGACCACACTTTCCCAGGGCAAACACAAAACACAAACCTATTGGAAACAAGGTATCAGGGGCTCGTGTGTTCACCAAAGGGCTGGTTTTCACATAAGCATATTGTCCTTCTGCAGTGTCCCAAGGCTGTGAGGGGTCAGAGCCCTGTGCCGTGGTCCCTGCATGTTGGAGGCAGCTGTGAAGGCTGGGTTCGGCTTTCAGGGCTGATCATTGCCCTGCTGCACTCAGAAGGTGACCCAGTAAGATTTCCAGACATTTCTCTAGACCTGTCCCAGTTTGGGTCTGGATACCACCATTTTGATCCACTGAGAAGTGAGATTTCTGCTGTTCTGTTCTGTGCAGAGGCCTGGAGCACTGGAGGACCTTGTCCTTGCTCTGGGCCAATGACAAGAAAAGCAAGCACCTCAAGAGGGGAGGAGGACATGGATTGATTGATTTGATTTCAGTCTGTGCTGCTTGCACACACCGAGGGCTCTTCACAGCTGTCTGAAAAAATCCACTTGTTTAGAAAATACAGAAACAATTAAGCACTTACTGCTGTTTACTTTTGCAATAGGAACAATTGATCTTTCTTCCTTCTGACTCCCACCTCTAACCCTAATTCCTTGCTCTGCACACAGCCAAGCACAGTCCAGACAGGGGAAACAGTAAGAGAGATTAAGATTCTGGACCTCAGTTAGAAACATAAATCAGCTTTGAAATAGTCACATTTTTTGGCCTAACTAAAGGAAGTCATCTGTACAAAACAGGCTATGGCCACTTTCTTTGTTGTAGCTAGAAATATGCCAACTTCCTGGCTGCTGGAAAATACTTCTTTTTGTTGTTTTTTTTTTTTTCATGACTGTGGGATCATGTTGCTGGCAATGCTTGAAGAGAATCTTAGATCAGGGGGAAGAAAGAGGCACTATAAAGGCACTGCTGTGGCAGTGACTGATGGCATGGCCAGGCACAGAACCCACACAAGAAAGGAGCTAAGTGGAGGATATAGCACAGGGTCCTGGTCCGTAAATGCAGCACACGGAAGGAGCAAAAATGCCCCAAAATGCCCCTGTTCCTTTGGGCCATTTATTTTCATGGCTTTATTCTGTATTTGCCTCACTGGGGATGACAGATTTCCCAACACTGTGCTACTGGTGGATTTTCTGGAGTTGATTACTTCCAGCTCATCTCTTGTTATCAGGAAGGTAGGTCCTAGCATATCCTGGGACATGGGCATAAGCTCATTACCACATCAGCAGAACCAGTCCCTGTTCCAAGACCAGCCTGGGGGCCTCAGTGGCCTCCAGCATGGAGTCCCTGTGCCCTGAGGCTGCACAGCTGCTGGCACAGCTAGCCCAGCATCTCACCTCACTTGCCAGAAGAAAGTTACTATACTTCTGAAAATGGGTAAAAAGAGTAAACTATTTTGCTCTGCCTGAACATACATCAAACAGATGCAGCTTTCCCTCTTTGGCTTGTTGCTTCTTAACCCAAATCACGTCACTGATTTAGTTTATGCTACAGCCCTCTAAAAGAGTTTCATTGATTTATCTGAAGTGGACAGTGGGAATGACCATGATTTCTGCTGGAACAAAGAAATTCAGCACCAGGACTCCATCTCATGCATGACAAAGACCAAGAGAGACACCAGAACAGCCTTTGGGATAATTACTTTGTGTGTGAGAGGCAGTAATATATTTTCTTTTTCCAGTGAAATGAAGTGAAGTTAAAAAGTTATGATTTAAATACTTCAGGACTATAGCAATGGGAGGGGAAGTGCATTGGGGTGTAAAACATACAAAATGTCTCATGGCAAAGAATAGCCAAGAAATGTGCAGGAGTAACAGAACTTCAGCTTCACATCTATTCTTAAACATGTAAAACAGCCAAAACTCCACTGGACAGTTTCTACCGACAAATCTGGACAAGCTGAACCATATATTAAAACTATTTTCACTCTGTAACCAGCTACAGAAACTTCAAAGCAAAATGTAGTGTCCTTCACTTTTGTGTCCCACTGTCCTTTTGGTGCTTAGTGTCCCACATGACACTGATGCTAGATGAGACTATTGTTGGACTATTTTATACCAATCACTGTAACTATTGTTACAGTCATTCCTCTAAAAGCTCTCTTCCCTTAAGAGGGAGCATCTCCTGCAAACACAGCTCAGTGGCTTTGAAGAGAGGGCAATGCCATCTTTTTTTCTGAAGCCTGGAATACAACCACCTTCCCGCTGGCCATGTCAACGTGGCTGCTGCAACTGAGACTCAGAACCCAGAGAGGTAGGGACACTGCCTTTGTGCAGCCAGCACTGACATCCCCTGGGGTGGGTTATCTCAGCCAGGACACCAGCGTGCTGACAGCACTGCTCAGGTGCCTCTGCTCACCTTGCAGCAGCACGCGCTGGTCTCCAGGCATCTCTGGTAGCAGAAGCCTGCACAGGCACATGGGCTGCCCACAGCATCCTTCACACACTGCCCAAACACACAAGGACTCTTTGATTTCTCAGCTCTTTGTGGGCTGCTATGTTTTCATTGCATTTCTGAATGGTGATGATTTTCCACTGAGCTCCAGAAAAATGTTGTATGGTTATGGGTGTGTTCATGGTTTGCTTTGTATCATTTAGGGAAGTGAAGGGATTGCACAGGGAGACGATCAGGGAGGGCATAACCAGGGTGATGTGAGTTACTGGAGGCAGTTTGTCTCTGGTGGCATTTAGAGTGTGACACAGATCTGAAGAGAGATTTTTTTCATGGAGTAAACACAGTATGACCTGGTTCCTGGTGCAGTTAGGTAACATATCCACTCTGACCTTCCCTCCCCTCCCCAAAGCAAATGACCAATCTTCACATCTACTTGGAGGAATTCAGATAAATATACTGATATATATGTCTATGGACCCACATAAATATTCTGCTGGTCCAGGCATCTTCCAATGAAATTCTTATTCCTCCTGTAAGGATCTTCAGGGGCAAAAGCCTCCTAGAACCAGGTTGCAAGAAGCAGCACGCACCGCCATGTCTCTACCCTTCCATCTCCAATATCCACCATGGAAAAGGACAGCAGTCGTGCAACTGTCACTGCTCATCAACATCCCAGCACTGGAGAGACACAAAGAGCACCAGAATTTTCTCTAATCGTCTCTATCCATTGAGTGTGGTTGCAGAAAGTCAGATGTGATCAACCTCAGAGCACAAGCGATTTCTGCAGTGCTTCTCCTTTGTCACGTCAGAGGCAAAACAGAGGCTGGGTGCATCCAGTCTGTTCCTCTGGAAGCAGTGCCACAGAACAGCCTGGCTTAGCATGGTGAGGCTCCTCCAGTAGCAGGCAGTTAAATAGTTAATTTGGTTTCTACCCCATCAGTGTCCTCCACAACAGTTTCTGGTGATTCATGTAACAGGTGTTTTCCAAGGTGTGTCTTGGAAATGGGATTATCCCACTGGGTTCTGTAGAAATCACTTGCTGGCCATATGCAGATTAATAGAGAAGGACACCAGGTAATTAATTTTCTGTTACATGCACAAAATGAAAGTTCTTTATCGGATGCATCTCATTTTCTAACCAAGCGTATGGGTAGGATTTCCCTCCCTCCAAGTTCATGCTCTAGAATGTGGAATTGAAATCTTTTCAGAAGAATCCCAAACTGGCAGGGGTATGGGCTTGGAGTTGGAGACCATCAGTTCTGTCTGTTTAGGGGTTCAGTGTGCCCATCATGTACCTTGCTTTAGACATGTGGTTTTTGCCAAATGCAACCGCTCTGAGCCAGCAAACACGATCTCGGTGTGCAGAAACAAGCTGGAGATGAAGCCTGGCTGTCCAGGCTTGCTGTAAACAGGTCTCCCAGAGTGGGAGTGTAAGTTGCTACTTTTTTTTTTTTTTTTTTTTTGTCCTATAGCATGGGTAATGTTTTCTCGGATAGAAGATCTTGTCAGCTAGCAGTGTCCAAAGTCCAACTGTCACACCATGGCAGAAACTACAGAAGGATCCTGTCTCACTGAAAGAACTAAGAAGGAAAAAAGTGTCAGTGTGGGGCAAAAGAGGCAGATTTTAGCATCCAGACCAGACAGGAAGGTGGGGAGCAGGCTGGGGCCAAGGCGGGTTGCTGGGGTGATGTGGGCACATACAGAAAGAAATGAAGCGGGGCTCATCCTTTCCACAAGCCCGCAGATGGACAGGCAAAGGCCAGGCCAATGTTTCTGAAAAGGCTGCAGTGGTGTATTAATGCAGAGAGTGTTCTTCTGCTTGAGGAGGCAAACATAAAAGACAGACAAGCACTTTGGAAAAAACCCTGTCATTTCAGAGTACGCCTGCTCTCTGGAAGCGTGAGGACCTGCACGCTTGACAGCAACCACCAGGAACTCTTCCCCAAGCCGGTCCAAGGCTTGTCAAGAGCACAGTCAACTCAGGCCAGGCTCACAGTGGTTGGGCAGGTGGGCTGCCATGCCATGCTGTGCTATCACATGCATGGGGCAGCTGGGAGAGGCTCCCCAGGGAGCAGCTCCACAGCTTGCACCACCTCAGATGGGCATACAGTGCTGCTCTCGCCTGCCATTAGCACATTTTAACATCATTAATCTTTCAGGAAAATTCTGCAGTATTCTTAAGCACACCCTGGTTAGCAAGTTAAATTTGTATGTTTAAACAGAGTCTTTTCACCTTTACACTGTGAAGATGCAGCAAAAGTACCACATGCTGGGGATTTTATGATGTCAGCACTGGGGATTGGATGAGGTAAATGGAAAATCTTCACCAGAGCTCGCCTCCCCTGCAAAATGAAGCTGAAATTTTCGAGGATACACCACAAGGGTTTAAGCATGCAACTCTTGTGCCCCTCAGAACAGTCAATGTGAGTCCATGGACATGCTGCACTGCCCGTGTTCTCTCAAAGCTACTGAGGGAGGAGGAGGATTTAGAAATAAGGTGCCAGAGGTGAGTGGGAGGAAAAGGGAGGGAAGGTAGATATGGAGGTTATAATTACATGAAAACCTGCTGTTGAGGTAATTTTTTCTGGAGAATACTGTAGAACTGATCAGGGAAAAAACTCAACATGCTGTGAGCACTGCAGAGAATTAAGAGAAAATTGCATCCTTACTGTACGATGCTATAATTACCCTGAGATCAGAGCAAGAGAGACTTTCAGTGGTCATGTTAGGGAACATTTAAACAAATTGGACACATGCAGGCCCATGAGGCTTCATGGGATGTGCCCATGAGTGCTGAGAGGCTAGCCAATGTCATTGTGAGGTCACTCTGTAACCTTGGCAGTCAGGAGAGATACCTGAAGACTGGAAGAAAGAAAATACTCCTCCTCTTTCAGGAGAAACAATAATAAGATCTGGGAAACTTTGGCAAAGAAGACCAAGGGTGTTATGGGCTGCATGAGACAAAGCTTTGTCAGCAGGCCCCCTCTTGTGCCCGGAGTGCTGTGTCCAGTTCGGGGTTCACCAGTACAAGAAGGACATGGACACACTGGGGAGAGTCCAATGAAGGACCATAAAGTTGATTACAGGACTGAAGCCATCTCTTATTGAGGGGGAAGTTGAGAGAGCTGAGACTGTTCAGCCTGGAGGAGACCCAGGGAGGATCTCACCCTTGTGTATGAGTACCTGAAAGGTTTACAGGAGATGGAGTCAAGTTCTTTACAGTGGTGCCCAGTGACAGGACAAGAGGCAATGAGCAGAAGCTGAAATGCAAGAAATTCTATTTAAACATAAGCAAAACATGCTTTGCTGTGAGGGTGTGGTAAAGCACTGCAGCAGGCTGCCCAGTGAGGTAAATGGAAAAAATTGCCTCCATCCTTGGAGGCATTCAACATCAACTGGACACTCACTGACGCTGGGCAATTGGTCCTAGCTGACTTGCTTTGAGCAAGAGTTGAACAAGATGATCCCCAGAGGTTCCCACTGGTCTTATCCAGTCTTATCAGTCTGTGATTCCAATCTTACCTGGCTTCAACTTGTTATGATTTTTATCTCTTCTTTCTGGTCCATGCTTACAGGGCTATGAACAAACCTTCTGGGAAGACTCTTTTTCAAATTCAAAGTTTCCTTACCAAAAAGATTCACTTAACGCAAACCCAGGACATAGAGAAATCCATGGAGGGATGGGAAAATTTTCCGAGTTCACCTGGGATGTCAGCAAAGCCTGTTCTAATCAATGGCCTCATGCTCCACCCTCAGGAGAGAAGTCCAAGCAGGTTGTCTCAGAGCTTGTAAGTAGTACTTCGGTGTCTTTGACGTGTGCTCCTGCAGAAGCAGCTATTTCATGCTAAAAATATGTATTTTTAGCAAAGCAGCTTGCAGCCTCATGCTGAGAGAAAAAAAAACTGAGCCAAGGGAGGGAGGGCTGATGCCGCAAGGTCTGTGGCAGGCAGGGCAGATGCATAATTTCATGGTGAAAGAAATCACCTCCTTATACAAGCTGCCTACTTTATCCCTCCCACCACTATTGGTGGCATTTGTCTTTCTAGAAAGTGAGCCTACTACATAGAAAAAGTAACTTATCTTCTCCTTTTAGGAGATGTTTTTGCTGGCAGAGCCAGAGATCTTCTTTGCTTTTCCAAGTACTTGTGGTGGAATGTTTCTAAACACCCTTGAGTGGAGCCCATCAGCGCAGCCATTTCGTGTCTGGGAGCACATGCCTGGTGGGGAAAAGTGCTCAGCTTTGTCAGCCCCTTGCACCTCTGCTGCTGCAGGGCCATGCACCGTGAGAGCAGGACAACCTGCACCCTGTGGTGCCACATGGAACTCCACAGAGCAGCGACGAGCAGACTCGGCTGTGGTTCAGCTAAGCAGTAAATGGTTTTTGACAAGGAACAGCAGTGTGAAGTTTAGTCTTCTGTGCTGCACTGAAGTCATCCAAAATCATGATCTACAGCACCACCCCACCCACTGAGTTGCTACTCCTGGGAGCAGACCACCCAAAGTCTATCTCTCAGTGCAGTACAGGCTACGCCAAGGTCATGTTCATGTCGTCCCTACACACTATGGGATGGAGAGCTTTCCAACAGACTATTTGCCATCACCAAGGACTGGTTATGTTTAAACTCCACACAGATAGAAGGTTTTTTTCCTATTAATTCTGAGGATAAACTCAAAATCTAGAGGAGAGGGTGTTTTGCTGCCTCTTGACTGTCAGGATCTGCCCTTTTCGTGGTTGGTGAATGTGCAGAGGAGAGAGAACATTTATCCAGAATGTGGACTTAGCACCAGAAAGGTGTAAATGGCACAGTTGTCCAGCACTGACTAAGCTGGCAGGTGAGAGAGAAAGTATGCAGAGAGCAGGAATTACTTATCTCAATGAAGAGCCTCCTCAGCACAAGGGAGAGAGAAAAGTAAGTTTCAGAGATAGGTGTGAGCAGGACAGAAGAGGGGGGATGGCACATGGCCCAGGCCCTGACTTGTACAATTCTAACATGATGAAAAGCGTGAATCAAAAGTCAGAGAAGCACAAGAGGTCACAAGGCAGTACCTGCCCTGGGCTGTGGCTGGGCACCTGAGCTCCAGGGGAAACTGCAGAGGGCTCACAGTGGGATGCTCTGTCCCCAGCTGCAGAGGAGGCCACGGATGCACCTCATAATTTTGTATAACCCTACCTCACTGCTGGGCTCCCAGAAAATGAGTGGTGAGTATGCAGGGATGGTGGGGGCTTGCAGTGGCACTGCCAGCTGAGGCTGGGTGACAAAGGGTGATGGGGGCAGATGACTTGCTGCCGTGGGCACTCACTCGGGCACACATCACACAGGGTACAGATGCAGCAGCTGCTTGCAAGGGCATAGCACCTGTACATGCATGGGGCAGAACAGCTACAGCACAGGGAGAGAGCAAACCCCTAAGGATCCCAGAGATCTCCACTCAGGGGAAAATGGGGCTCCATTTTCCAGCTTGTAATGCACTGGTGTTTCAGATGGATGATGGGCAAAAGGCCTGTGTTTATCCAACGTGAAGCCAACTGCTTACGAATATTAAGTTTCATATTTACAGGCCACAGTCAAACTGTCCCAAGAATCATATACCAAAAACATCTCTCTGAAAGGTAGAGGGGGTTTCTCTTATGGACTTTACCATTCAAGAAGCAACCATTTTCCAAGACAGGAAAAGATTTCCTGTTTCAAATTGGAGTGGATGATGAGAAAATTAACTCACTGGCACCTGTTTTGTAATCCAGATGCCTGTAGCAAGCTGGTTCTTACCCAAAGTCCATAAGCAGTGCCTGCTCTCAGGCTTGGTACAGTACAGAGCCACTCACACAATGACAGCAACCATCTGCTTGCCTTTGCTCTCTGGTTAAAAAATACAAGCAAAATTTCTTCAAGCTGTGTAAATGCCTTAAAAGGGAGAAAACAGAATTAAAAGAGTTTTCATGCTGTCTGTGTAAAAAAAAAGTCTTCTCCCTCCAGTGTTACATCAGGAGAAAACATGCTGTGCACTGTATCTCTGACAGGGTTGAGCAGCATACAAACACTCCCATGGACTTTGCAGACGAGATAGACAAAGGGGGAAATTGGGCCCTTTCCATGTTAACAGATATATTAACTTCCCTCAGCTGGAATTTCCATTTCCAGGAAGAAATACAGCACTTTGCCCAAGGTTTCAGAATTGGAGCAAAACCCAGGAGTATCAGAGCAGTCAGGGTTTCCTCTATCTTTTTGGAAGGTTGGGGGTGATTTTCTCTGCCAACAGAAAGCAGAGGAGTCATCACTCCCATCCCTAGGGACTTTAGATGATCTAGGGAATGCAGCTTCCCAAGAAATCGCCGAGAAGGGGCAGTGGGGGAGGGTGCTGAGATCTCGGTGAGACACACACGTACCCTAAAACTTGCCCGATTAGCTCTGCAGCTTGTCCAAGCATTGAAGCATAATTACTCCCAGACCCAAAATCACGTTGGATGAGGATAGAGCTTTCCACGTTACCCCTTCGTCAGCTCGACGAGCGAGAGCTGCGAGGTCCGTGCTATTGCACAAGGACTCTTTTACTCGGGGGGATTTCCCGAGGAGCGCAGCTCCCGAGCCCAGCGCTGCGAGCAGCTCCCTGCGTCACGGGAGGCTGTGTGGGCATGAGCCGCGCTGCAGCCGCGGTGGGGGCGGTTGCCTTAGGAATAAAGCCCACGTCAGTCTTTTTCTGATTAAACATAACGAGAACATGAGTTATTAGAAACTGGCCTGATATTTACTGCCGGCAGGCTGCAGGAGCTCAAAAAAAAAAAAAAGCACAAGAAAACCAAGTTTGTAGCTTCCTGTGTTGATGACGGAGAAAGTGGAGCAGGGAACGGGGGCTGTGCCCGGGACACTTTTCCGGCCTCTCTTGCAGGGTGGGCAGTGCGGGAGTGGGGACAAGGGCAGGGCAGCTCCCTCTGGGGCAGCCGCAGCTGATAAGGGTGCCAAGCTCAGCTAAAGGTGTGCAAAACTCACCTAAAGCGTGTGCAAACCTCAGCTGGAGGGGCGGTCAAAGCTGCTGCCTTCGAACAGCTTCTGAAGCTGCTCCTGAAGGTGCAGCACGAGTTTCCCTCCAGAGCCATGGGGAAAAGTCTCCAGTGTTTTCTTGTCTTAGCCTGCACAGAGCCACCAGAGAACAGGAATTTTGTTGTTCACAGGTTACACTCGAGGATGAAGTGGTATAACCACAGTCGCTCTCTGGTAGTGCTAGAATTGCCTGGTGTTAGACCACAGCAGAATTTGATATTTTTATTTTTTTTACTGATTATGGGAAAATTCCCCTACTCTACCTCCACCGATTAACTATGAAAAAAAAATCTTTTATGTAGTTGTGTATAAAATGCCTCAGAACTGTGAGGGAGGAATAAGAAAAAATTCAACTGAGAAATCCAGCTTTGAACAACGTCGGGATTTTGAGCATCTTCTCAGCGGCAACTTTCCCGCCAAAGGAGAAAATCAAGGGGGACTCCATTTCTCTTAATTTTTATAGGAATCAGACCAAACCTAGCACTTCTTAAAAGTAGCTTTTTTTTTTTAATCAAAGATTAGTGCATTAAATAAATGCATATAAAAATAGCCTAATATAACAGCAATTATTACATCGTCCAAATCAAAATACAATCTTTATGCCTGGCAGTCAAAATGTGTGTGATAAAGATTTAGCAAAAGATGTTTTTTATCTTATTATGCTACTTCTTATTCTGGTTTTAGAAATATTTCTATGGAAAGACTGGAGCGTAGCACATGATCTATATTCTTTTCTTTTACTTATTTCAGCAACAAACAATAATGGCAGTTAAAGAAGGCTATAATAACTTATGTAATTAAAAATATCGCCATTATTTAAACATTTGAAATAGTCATCCTATGCTTTTATCACAGCAACAACTGAGCTATTTGTCGGATCAGTTGGATCAAGTTTCTAGACAACTTCCCGTTCTTCCAGATATACACTGGCTCATTTACAGGAACAAAGACTGAACTGGAACAGACAACTGGCTCACCAGACCTAGTGGCCATTCATCACAGCGTGATGCTTCAGCAGAGGACATGCTCCGTTTCCTCTTCCCAGCACAAACTAGTCTGTAATTGATTTTTTTAGTGAATTTTTAAAGTTGCTGAAAAGATTTGGGACTCAACACTGGAGCCCTTTGAAAATTCAAGTTCATTTACATACAGATGCTTCTCTGTATCAGAATGTGGTGCTCTGCTCTGTGTTGGCATGCATTTCACATAAGAGTGCAGCAGCAGCAATCAAGATCCTCTCCTTTATGTCATTCTTCATGATCAAGAACAATCAAGATCCTCAGCTAGGCACTATTGCGGAAAGGCATTAAACTACAGGTACTTCCACAAACACTGTCTAGGTCTTCAGCCTTCCTAGAAGAGAAATTTCACCTTTGGGCAGGTACACAGAACTTCCCTGTGAGGTTGTTTTTTGGGTTGATTTTTATTTTAAAATAACACTCACCAACAATAAAAAAAAAATAGATTCAATTGAATTCTTTTGATGAGGCTGAAATAAAATTACCAGCTACCACCCACTTCCCTTCTGAACTGTGCTGCAGCCTCAAATCATTGCTCATATTGTTATTTCAAACTTATTATCACCTCACTGGGTATCCTTCCCATAGGAGACATTTTCATAAGATAACCAACAAAACCTCAGAGAAAGTAAGTGTTATAAATGCTTAGGACTGATAGAGGGAGGAGAACAGTTTCATAAAAGTCCACATTGTGCTAATAAACATCCCAAGACAAAGTATGATCACAGACAGCATTATGGCCAGCTGTCAGGATTTATTTCCTTCTTTCAGGAAGGAAAAAAAAAGGTACATGGTCTGATCTCTGATCTTGGAACACTGCCTCCAACTGCTTCAAAAATCTTTTCAGCCCTCAAGACATGTGACAAAGAGAGAATATTTTTCCTTGAATACGTGTGGTGTGGAACCTAAAAAAAAAGTGTGGCTTTGGCTGTAATGTTTGTCACAACAAATACATACATCAGTATATTTCAGCAATGCTGTAAGCTGTTTCACATTTTTCCCAATGGTATGAGAAGAAGCTGACAGTTAATTTAAAGGAGATGCATCACCCAAACATATCAAACAAAAGCAGTCCCAGGGTCCTCCATTGGAGTACTCATATAGGGAAAGAGAGAAAATCTTTTCTCTTCATCTTCAATAACCAGAGGCTCCTGGAAGGAACAGACGTCAGGGGAGAGCTGGTAGACTCCCATAAAAAGACATGTCATTTTCATGCATGATGTGCAATGGGGTGTGCAGCAAAATGTTTTAATGTGCTAAAAAAATTACGTTCCCAAAGCCAGTTTTGACTGAACAAGCAAAACCCAAACTGACTGCTAAACAAGTTTCTGAGGCACAGACATTAAAAGGCACAAGGTTGCAAGAAAAGTCTTGACCTAACCAAGTTAACTGTCAATTTCCTCTGCTTTTTAAGTACATCATGTACATCAGCTACTGTAAGGAACTCATACTGGAACAGCAAAACTGAGTATTTCTAAGGGCCTTCTCCTTGGCACAGAGACAGATTTTAATTGCAGAGCTTGGGTAAAGAGTAAACGAGCTCTTTAATGTGAAAAATTAAACCTCCTCGTATATAGACAATGTCCATCTCTACCAGCTAGACAACAAGTATTTGACAGCAAACTGTTCATAGCCTACTTCCATCAACAGAACAATTTAAGTAATATCAGAATAGGTTTTTTGCTGTCATGCTTCCCATTCCCAGACATCTTTGTAAAGTCTGTGAACAGAGATGCCAACATATCCCATTTTGACCTACATAGCAAACAATTGGACTTGTGTTCCTACTGTGTTATCACCAAAATGAATCACTGTCATGTCTCCTCAAAGGCCTGGCAAGATGGAGAATTTTCTGCTGGGAAGTGTCAGCTGAATCCTGCACCTAGTGCTCTCATGACACCAACTGCATACTTTGTGTTTATCGCAGAAAAGAAAAACATCCAGCAGAAAAAGGCTCAACATTGAATTTTACTCTTTGCCAGGAAAAACATGGGAACAAGTGAAGCACAGCTCTGAAAGCTCTAGCTTAATAAACTCCAAGGACAACAAAAACAACCAAAAAAATTTCATCAATCTTTTTTGAAAAACAGAATAAAGATGCCAGATAAAAATGTGTGCACACACACACACAAAGCCATACATTGCACAAATCTGAGGAATAGAAATGGCCATTCTATAGGATCACTGTTCACTATTTCGGCATCTGAGAAAAAAATTAGGGATATGTCCTGCTATTACTGTTTTCAGGAGAAAAAAGGTCTTGCTAGGAATGGGGTATGAAGATGGCAAACCATTTTTTGCATTCTCAGGCTTCAGAAGTCCCTAGGTCAGCTTGGCAATTAAAGGTCGCTACTGACTCAGAAAGATTAACCCCAGGGGAAGTCATCCCTACCAGGAGTGAGCAGCTGGCAGTTGTTAATATTTATGGTCTTCTGTTGCAATGGTGGGTAGGATTTAAAAAAGTGTAGGGGATTTGGGCTAGGTGTCTTTGAATCAAGCCTGCATTAACCTATGTGATCTGAAGCTTCTCTCTTACCAGCATTTGGAGCATAAAATCCTATCACTTATGCCTAACTGCCACATACTTGTAACCCTATACATGTGGGATAAAATTAAATCAAGACAAACAGAGATGCCTGTATTCCCCCTTTATAATTTATAAGGATAAAAAGCAAGTTTTTTGCCAGGGCAGGGTTCAGGAACTTTAGATATCTTGCTAGAAAAAAATTCTTCTCTTCCCATTAAGAGATATCTCACAGAGTTTGTCAGACATCCAAAGTGTTATTTCTGTTCTCTTCATTAGAAACCATGTTTTGTAAGTGACAGAGACATACTCTTCACAGACCACCATTTACCTAAACAAATTATTAATCATAAAGTGATTCTGGAAGGCAAGAAGTTCTCCATCTCCAACCATGACTTGACAGCATTTGGTTTGACCTTTGTTCTGTTTGGAAAATCCCCAAAGTTAAAAATGTTTATTGGGTGAGTTGAAGCTGGCGGACAGTGAGATTGGCTTTTTCAGGTGGTTGTTTTCTTACTTCTTTGCTGAGCTCTGTAGACTGGGGCATTTAGAGACCAACCCTTCAAAACCGTTGCTCTTTGAAATGCATCTTCATTTCAGTAATCTCTGCCTGCATCTGAGGAAGGAAAGCACCAGACATGTTATTCTTTATCTTATCAAAGACTTTAACAGCACAATGGAACAGTAACTTACTGAACAAATACAGAGGACATGTTTTACGTTATTATTTATCTCATAGAAGAAATATAAAATTAATTGCTGGAACACAGTTCAAAGATTGAAAATACTGTCTACAGTAAAAAGGAGGACTAAAATCGTAACAGCCTAAGTGGCAGAAGTGTTTAAATCTGTTGCTATCTGTAAGCATTTGCATTCTTAGGATAACTGAAAATGATAATATTCCAGATTCATAAGCCAACTGCAATGCAAAGCCTCTTCAACATGGGATTTAGAGCAGAACTGTAATCACTAAGGTCTTTAATGCCTCAACAAAACAGATCATGGTCATTTCAAATGAGACCTTACTTTGCAAACTCAGATATCAAGCAATTACAGCAAACTCCATTTTGATTGGGTCCAAAGATAATTGTCAAAAGGAAGAACTATGAATCACCTAAAGATTCACAGAACAATTCTATATATTTTAATTCTGGAGTTAAAAAATCTCTGAATCTTATTTTGTTATGGAGTTGGTAATGTTTCTTTTATCTACTGCAATGGCTAAGTACTCACCCTCCCATGTATTGGATATTGTAGTTTCCATTCAGAATATGCTCTCTGAAATCCCATCCCTCTATAAAAGTAGTGCGCCACTGGACTACAGAAGATTAAGGCAGGAAACCTGGTTCAAAGAGCCAAGGCAGTGATACTTGATACTGCCAGATTGTTACATGTGTCATCTTCCTGTATATAATTACTTTTGATAATTAATCTAATATTAAGTACCATTTATCTGCCTGCCTGAACTACGAAGCCTCTGTGTATTCTCACAGTTCTCTCTCTTGTCCTGAAAATCTCTAGAAATTGCTCCTAGAGAAGGGCTTTAGAAAACTAAACTTCAAATAGTAATATTCAGAAAGAATGTAAGTACTACAGCCCTTTACCCCAACAATCCAACTTTTAACATGTTTACCTTTTCTCTGCAGGAAAGCGATGTCTTTCCTCTGGCCAACATGAGAAAAAGCAAAACAGAATTATGGAAATTGTTCCATCTCATGGAGTCAGCACCACAAATTAGAGCCTATGCCTTAGTAATTTCTGGGGCTTTTACCTCCCCTGTTGGGCTGTGAGCATAATACCTACAAGACATATTCTGGGAGTTGTTCCATGAAAATTCCTGTACAGGGCTGCACTGTTTACATTGACTACAAATCTGTATGCACAGGAAAGCTCAGCATGGGAACAAAAACCTATCTCTGAAGTCATTCCGTGAAACAAATCGAACATGGTTTTCCCCATAACAACAAGGGAAAACAGAATGAATCCTGAAGGGTAGAGTGCCTCTCAAAAATTGGCAGGGAACTTCTGCTTTCTAATATAACAGAGTGTGTTAAACAAGTCTTTTTACTGAAGAGCCTTCCCAAAAATAGATGTTCAGTAAAGGTGAGACCCATCAAGTCAGCTAATTGACTCCTCTAAGAGCCATGGGAAATGCAGTACGGAGATTCAGTCTACACGAGAAATGAAGCAGTAAAAAAAAGATTATATTGCAATGTGAGAATCACCTTTTGAAAACTACCTGTTTCTTGAATACAGCTGTATTCACTATTTCTTCACAAAATACATGGGGAAGGGAAATACTATTTTTTTACAGGTCAGATACAATGAAAAGACAATGGGAAGGGTGAAAAGAAGCAGGGAGGTCCTGGAAGAGAAAGCAAACCAATCCTCTGCTGAAAGAAAAGTATGAGAAACAGGTCTGCAAAAGCAGTAGATCAAGACTTCCAACTAAGAGGATTTATGGAGAAGGAGATTTTATCTCCAGGCACAGGTTAGCCTCAAATAAATCCTAACTCTTGTTTTAAACAAACTGACCCCAAGTTACCCATGATGTTTAGAATTTCATACTAGAAGACAATCTTGGTGGTATTTTTGTGATAAGCAAGGGAAAGCATTGGGAACTTAACAGTGAACAGCATGACTTTACTTTGAAAAGCTTCCTAATTGTTGATTCATTATATCTCCAAAGTGGCCCAGGCTGGAAATATTAATTTTTCCTCAGCTGAATGTGATATGGACCTTTAACTAGTTTGTTTGCAAAATTATTTAAATAGAAGTTCTTCGTCTACCTTTTCTTTTTCCAAAGGTACAAAATTCTGTTAAGCAAAAACAGCCTGTACCTCTGGAGAGTATATAAAAAATGGAACTTGCAAATTTGTTTCTATGAGGGAAGACCTACTGTTCTAAGAACACAATTCCTCAATCATCAGAGACCCAGCATAAGCGTGGAGCACAGCGAGGTTGTGGCTGAGAGCCTGACTGTTCCACACCTAGAATTGACACAGCACCACAAATGTTGTCAGATCCAAGTGGGACAAGCTCTGCTGGGCAGCAGCATCCTGTACCATACTATTGCACTTGTGGAAGCAACAAGGTCCCAGAGACACAGCACTGTGCCCTAAGGTGATTCTGCACCTGTATCACTATCTCCACCTGGCACCGTATTTTCTGGGGGTTTTCTCCCAGTGCAGTACATCAGTAAAGACCTCTTATTTTCCTGCAGAGTCTTTTAGAAAATAATTTATAGTCAGGGTTTGAGTGTCATGAGGACTTTTAACCTGGATATGCAGTGGCCATATCAAAGCGATCAGCTCAAACAATGAAGAGGACAACCATAATCCCCAGTTATACCAGGCAGTTTGAGGACATAAATTGAGAGAAAAGGATACAAGGTGACAGGAACAAAAGGGTCCTCAAGAATAATAAAACCTTATGAACAGGTACCCACCTAAAATGTAGATACATTACAATATGAGGCAGCCTGGGGAACAAGCAGGAGCTAGAGCTCCTTGTGCTGTCACTACAACACTGTGGGAATAACAGCTATGATAGGACGGCTTGCATGTGATGGGAGAGCACTGTGATGGATGGGTACGAGTTTCTCTGGAAAGACAGGGAAAGAAGGAAAGACTCGGGGCTTTCTATGTGAAGACAGTATTTTGATTGAGAGCATGTTTCGGGATCAGAAAAAAACCCACTAAGAGTGACAATGATGGTGCAGCATATTTCAGCCTAGCCCATCCAGTCCCCAGGTGATGGGGACAGTCAAGCACTAGAACAGGCTGTGCAGTCTCCGTCCTTGGAGATTTTCAAGGCCTAACTAGAGAAATCCTAGTCTAATCTCATAGCTGATACCACTAAAGAAGGCAACTGAACTAGGTTCAGAGGGTTCAGAGTTCTCTCCCAACCTGAAATATACTGTGATTCCAAGTCTAAAGAACAGAATCTGAGAAAGGAACTGTAGCAAGAAGTCTGTTTTGTGACTGTGTCTTCAGAAGCATGGCACTAGGATGCTCAACCAGGAGTGAACTGTAGGCCAAGGCTGCAGATTCCCAGGAAGTTATAGAGGAATGAGGAACAGTAGCAGTTGCAACAGAACCTTTTCCTGCAACCCTTGTGAACATCAAACATCTAGGGAAATAAAAATCCATGGCAACAAATGTTAACTTTGAAGTTACTATGCCAAAGTGTATTTTCTCAGGACAAGGAACTTCCAAATGTTTTCAGTTTCCCTAACTATTTGAGAGCCAGGAAATATGAGACTTGCACTAAAAAGTATTTCTAGTGAAGGAAAGGAGCAGTGGGGCAAAACTGTTGAATTCACTGGCGCTCCTTACCTGTGACCTCCCAAACAGCCTCACCCTACAACAGAGCAGATGAGCACCAAGTTTGAGAAGTAACTAAAACTTATTGCCTTGCACTTACAGAGACATTGTTTACATGTTTCTGGAGCATATGAATGAGCTCTCAAATCTAGATCACAGTCCTTTCTTGACATACATCCAGCTCTTGTTTTCAGTGACAGAACCATATTGATGGTTTCTAAATATCTTCAATGTAAGACTGCAGCCCTCAGGAAATGATAATCACACCATCTCTCTTGATTTCATAAATACACCCCCTCAAGTCTTGGTTCTCTTCTCACAGGTGGCTTCAGTTCCACTGAGCTCTTCCCCAGACATAACTCATAGTTTAGGGAAGCTCATGGTCAGCCCTCCACCTCCTCCAGCTACAGCCTCTTCTAGTAAAGCTGCCTGCTGAGCTTATTCACATCACCAATGAGAGCTGATCCTTGCAGCCTCTAGGCTTCAGCTCCCTGGCCACCAGCTTCCTTGACTTGCCGATAACTGAAAAAATAACCTGTGCATTCCACTGCTACAACACTGCTTTTGGCTTCTTTCTCCTCTTTTCAGAAACTGGCCTGCAGCCATGATAAGGGTTCAGCACTGTTCCCAAAAGGGACAGGCAGTCTAAACAGAAAAGTGATGCTGAAAGGCGCTGCACCATGTTCTGCCCTGCCTTTTAAGGAATAATAAGCAGCTTGAACATCTATAACCATTTACAAACTAAGCTTGTGCTTCATCATGGCTCAATCACATAACCTAAATATAAAATTCACTGTTATTTGTCAGTGGATCACTGTGAATATAATGCAATTAGGTACACACTGCCACAGTTCTGCTGCATGCTTCTGTCCCATATGGTAACCCATATTCTTATTATTACACTATTACCCATTTGATTCATCTAAATAAAAAAGAAAAGAAAATGCAAAAGTACTTGATTACTGCCCTAATCTTCAAAAAGCTACATAGTCTGTTCCTGGGTAAAGTGCAGACAATGTACCTCTAGATTCTGTAAAGATTAAGGTAGCAGCAAGCTCCTTACAGAATCTGTGTCAAGCTTGCTATCAAAGGCTTTGTGTTTGCACCAATGGCAAGTTACAACAAACTTCCTACCAGCCTCCAAAAAGAAGTTCTAATACCAGGATTTAGGTAGAAAACTAAGTTTCAAATTCAAAGCTCAGTCTTGAAGAAGTTAATGTGAGAATTAATTTCAGCAACCAAGATAATGACTATGTGAGTCATTATTTAAGAAAATATTTATGAATCAGAAATGGACACATGTAAGTATTATTTTAAACTCTGAATAAACTATTATGAAATTGACCTGAAGGTCTAACCCTTTAGTTCACCAACAGCTAGGAGATACTTTTCCTTGTCCAGTTTTTACAAGTACTTGGAAGTTTGCATTATTGCCCACAGTATTTCCAATGAATAATGTATCAGAGAAAAGAGAAAACACACTTATAAATTGTTCAGATTACACCATTAGAAAAAAGTGTACACAAGGTCGTATACCAGTGCAACATTAAAGAATCTAAAAGTACTGAAAATGAAACAGCAATACTAAAATTGATGTTTCATCTACATGATTCTCTCTGAACACAGTAATTTATTTCCTTTACAGAATTTCTGTTAAGAATAAAGAAAACACTCTGTTCAATTGCTAACAGTGCTACCATTTAGTCTAATGCATGAGTGGCTCTCAAAATGGACTGGTGAAATACTCATAAATGCACTTTTAAAGTTTGATATTTGCCTACTCTCCATTTCCCATTTCCTTCCTTCCCTCCCCTCTCCTCCCTCCTCTGAAAAGACTCAGTTTTGTGGCAGATGGAAAGAGAACTCAATGTTTTAAGTCAATAAAAAGCATTGACTCTGCTGGCCCAACTGATCTGGATGGGGGACAGTAACTGTTGTCCCGAATATCTGAAAACCAAGGTAAAACTGGGAACAGGACTGCAGCATAATACATGATTCTCTGGATCTCTGCATAGGACAGATCCCTCTGCAGGAATGCTTTGATGTCACCTAGTAGGCAGCAGCTTTGGGGAGAGTGATGAAGCAAGAAGGGCATCCAAGAACCCCTGTCTGAACCTGAAATACAGGTTTAAAGTGAAGCTGAAGGCAAAATAAGAAACAAGTGTGGGTGGAGACCAGCCCTGGGTAGAGAAAACAAAGGAGAGTTAACTAAAGACATTTGAAATCAGGTGGTAAACACAAGAGCAAACCCACTTTTCCAACACAAACCAGTGGTACTGTCCTTGGAGAGCTGTGGTGGTGCAATGCTTTATGAAACTGCACACCTGACTATCTAATACCATTCTCTTTATTTTGTCTTGGCACTATCTACATGAATGGAAAACAATTGCAAAAACAGATACATGCATGTTGGTTTTACTGGCTTCCGAAACACGACTGGATTGGAAACAATGGTTCCAACACACTTATCTTCTTTCAGACTGTGGTTTCATGGAAAGATGGTTGTTTCTTGAGCTCTTAATTAGCATATCATTTGTATGCTAGCCAAGAGAATTCCCAAAGGCTTTTTCCCATACTGCTCCTGTCAGCCTTTTTTACAGAAGAGTGCCCAACTGAAGGCTACTTCCAAAATGCATCTGTTAAACTTAAATTTGAATACTCTTCATTCATAAAGCAGATGGAAAAGTGAGGAGTAGGGAGAAGAAAAATGTACAGAAAGAAAGCAGACCTGTACAAAAATCATCATGATGAAAAACAGAAATTGCTTGATTCTCCAGTCCCCATAATAGAAATATTAAAAGTAATGTTCTTTGGACTGCATGTCACATTCAATTCCTAAAACAGAATATTAGCTACTGTATTTCTGTGCTTAAAGTCATTTTCCCACTGCTTTTTGTTGACTGTTTGCATTATTTAACTTTAAAGAGTCCAAGAGGTTTCTGATTGTTTCACTTCCTATTCCTTTCATCCTATTCATCTTGCTGGAATTACTTTTCCCAAATGGTATCAGTAGAGCTGCCAGTCCCCAAGGTTCTTTATCGATCATTTGCTGAGTTTTATCTTCCTTCTGTAAAATCCAGGCACTTTCTCTGGCCATAGCTATAAATTTCTCCAGCTGTGGCTGATTAACATTCTTGCTGATATTAAGGTCTTGTTCAAAGGGATTCCAGATATAAAGAGGAGACGACTCAGGCTTATTTATTTCCTTTCCCTGCAGACAGCATAAAGAAAAAGCCAAAGTTGCATATGTGCATTATAGAGAGAGCAAATAACAAATCACTTGAGTTATTACATTAGAATTAAAAGTGTTTTGACCTATTAGAGAACATTTTACAAAGCACCCAGTCATTATCAATCAAGTTAATTTTCCTCTCAACCTGACTGTATGATTCCTGTTCTCTGAATCCTCTCAGTGGTGGTTTTCTTTGCCACATTCAACTTAGATTTCCTTCAAGGTAAAGAACACACAATTACAGCTTAACCTATCTTTTTGGTCATTCTCCCATTTGCTGTCCAACAAACTTCAGATCTCACCTACTGCAAGCTCCTACTCCTAATCTCCACTTGCATATGGGCAGCATCAGTGTGTCATATTAACCTGCACAGCCCAGTTTGATAAAATATAGCATGCACTTAAACTGTTCAAACCATTCCTCCCACACTGTTCAGAGAGCTCATGAGTGCTGGTGTAAGTGAACAAGATTGCTTTGTTGGCTGAAATTCCTCCCAGTTTGGTCTGTCTTTTAAGCACAGAGCTATTCAGGTCATGGTCCACTGTCAGGCACCTGGTATAGTACAACACAAACAGCTGACAACTATGTAGTTTGTTATTTAAATGCACTTCCACCTCAGTGCTTATCAGTGTTTCTTAGCCGACTGGTTGTGTATAGCAGAACCTCTTCAAGCCTTTCCACTGCAAGCTCTAGCAGGAATCCACCAGCTCCTGCTGGTCCAGGAAGTGCCTATGTACAGGTTACACACTCTTGCCCAAGGGCCAAGAGCGCTGTCAGAAAAACAGCAGCAGCAGCAACCTCCCCTGATCAGCGCAGGCTCCAAAGGTATCTCTGTTTGCCTTTTACAGGTTTCTTAGCAAACAGAAGTTCTCTGTCTAAATAAATCAGTTTCTAGGACCAATCTGCAAAAAGAGCTCTTTAGCCAGTGATCCACAATGCCCAAATAGTAAACAGAACAAATGAGTGTCCACACAGCAACGTGGCACTGAAACCCTATTCTAGAAGCAGCCAAGCAGGAGCAGGTGTGAGTTATGGAGCTTACATTTCCATGTATTTCTTTACACCTGCATGCACACACAGATCAATAGGATGACTTAAACATAGAAAGCAAACATGTTAGGAAGCTAGCATAGAAGTGCTAGCACAGAATTATCATGTTATGGCCTGCTTACTGAGCTGCAGTACAGTTACTGTAGACTGATTCAAACGGCAGTGCCAAAAGCACACCCAGAATTCAGATCTAAGTTTTAATGTAGGCTCTGATTGGGTCTGGACTCCCAACTTCAAATGCAAATCTTGTCAGCTCACAGGGTTTGTCGCAGAATTTTGCTGTGACAGACATCATGACATTTTAGAAGTTTTCCTCCCACAGAAGCAAAATAGCTTCCACTTTTTAAAACTACCACTTTTATTACAGGGCTTTTCAGTAAAATCACACTAGCTTTGCATCAGTTTCTGCTTTCTAGCATATCCAAGTAATGACACTGTAAAAGTTCTTAATGGTATTGTAAGTTACTGGGCTCCAAGAGAAAAACACTCCTCCTTCACAGAAAAGACTCAGTTTCGACATAAATATATTTTTAATATATAATTAAAGATGACAGAAATTGTTGCTTAGCATATGTAGTTTGGCAAATGGTAGACAGAGAGATTAAATTAATAATGATGAGCAATTAAAATCTATTTACCTTTCGAAGATTTATGGAATTCTTTCTGAAATCAAAGTTCCCAAAATATTCAAAAAAATCACCCAACAGTACATCTAAGGGAAAGAAAAACAAGAGCCATCAGTAACATTAAGGAAAAGTTTGTCTTCAATATGCTCATAAAAAAAAGAAAATTGAGGAATATCTACCTACCAAGTGTTTCTGTATTTTTTGTAGGTTTAATCTTCCTTAAATCACTAACAAATGAGCAATCATATCCTCCGATTATATGCTTGTCTTTTGCATCTGCAAGAAAAAGTTTGGGCATATTTTGAAGCAATAAACAGTAAAATGCCATTGTATTTAATAAAATTCAGAAAACAAACTGAAATCACTGCTACCATATTACACAAATCAAACTAGGAATTCACAAGTGAACTTTCAGGTAAAGATTCAACTTAAATGGTAAAAGATTTAAAAGAAAACAGTCTATCGATGGGCAAAGGAAAAGCATCATGAGCAAATGGTACATTTTTAAAATGCTACAGGACTAAGATAAATCACATCTTCGTCTCTCTGAAAGTACTTATTATAGGTAACAAACAGGGTATCTCTGCTTAGAGGGCTGCATTACACACTTAACAGCATGACTATCTGAGGTTAGTACCTATATGAGGGTTTTAAAAAAATCAGATTCAGAGTGTTCACTGTCTTTTTCTGAAAAACTTCAGAGAATTAGGAATACTCTTGTAAATAACAGAACATGTTTTATGTATAAACATTTCTACAGAATTCTGATGGAAATGTTTGAAATTATTTTAAAGCAACTGAATACAGACCTTCTTCTCCATTACAAGCACTCAAAGCTTCCAAGGAATAATGTCAATAAGCAGAAGACATGAGTAAGGAATCAAGAACTTGGGATGCCACTCTCTAAGCTTTCATATTATTCCCTGAAGGTAACACACCCTGAATGCTGTGTAAGAAACCAGCAGAGTAGTTTGTTTGTGGAGATACAAGAATTATTTGCAAAGGGCCTGAACGGTCTCAAGGATATTACGAATTGGGAGAAAAAAACCTCAGCCTTTTTTTTAAGCATTTGGCAGCTATAAAACAATACACATCACATCAGTCTGCACAAAATCCTTAACTCCAGAAACGTTCAAGACCCTACAAGTCTTCTAAAAAACAAAATTAAAAAATTTCAGCATAGGAGCACTGAAGAAGTAAATTGCATTTAATTATCTAAAGGACAGAATAAGTCTAACCCTTCTAAATACAGTATTTATCAGAATAAATTTAATAGAAATAGAATTAGTATTGTATTGAAAATGGATTTATTTTGCCTTTAAAGACACATTAATACATGTAAAACTCGTGTATTCCCTCAAACTTAAAACACACATAATATTCACTAGTATTTGAGAGCATAAAGAAATTGTTTCGATCTATTTACCACTTCAGGTAAAACAAATGTGCAATAAACAATAAAGTGCAATAAACACAGAAACAGCTGTGCTTACCTGCCAGTTCTTTAAGTTGGTCTAGTGTTGGAATGATAGGTGGTGATCTCCTCTGCAGAAAAAACATGACCATCATGGTCAGGGAGAAGTTTGTAATCCAGGTACCAGGAGCACTATTTGTAAGTCCATGGACACGGGCCCAACATCGTATAGTGAACACTAGTGCTCGTACACGGGAATCCAGACAGCCATAGATATACAGGAGTTCTGAACTTCTTATTGCAATGCTGAAGAAGAAATGGGAAGACATGTAAATGACGAAAGAATTATTATTATAAAAGGAATTAATTTTACACATTTTAAAAAACAGAAGAGGATCATAGAATAGTAGAATGGTGTGGGTTGGAAAGCCTGGAATTGTCCAGGATTAAATACCTGCTAGTTTTTCCATAGCAAGAATGATACAGTTCTGGGTAAATAACACGCATTTGCACTTTTTCCTATTTCCTCGTTCCACATCACAGTGGGAGGAAAAAAAACCCCAAAATAAACACCATCAAGTATTGTGGAGTCAAACTATGCAGAAGCGAGGTGAAAAAACATAATTTAGCCACAATTGCCTTTGAGGTACATTAGATAATATCTCTATCCTAACATATAATAAAATACAACTAGAACTTCTTTTGCTGTTTTTATCTAAAAAGTAATAAAATGCTTCACTGAAAAATAATCTAAGTGCAGAGACACAATGAAATCTGCAAATAAGTCGATTTGGTAATTTTCAAATGATTACTGCTTAGTCGAGCTGAAAAACAACAACTAATCTGGAAGGATAAAGGTCTTCAGATGGGTCAGTTTTTGATCTCCTTCATCACAGTCATACAACCATTCATGCATTGTACAAATGGGAGGGCAAGAAAATGTAGAAAAAATGGAAGTGCTGTATGAGAGCCAAACTTACTTTGGTTCAGCTTTAGCCTGAAGTGCTAAAAGTTGTTCTAAAAATTCAGCACAGCCTTTTGGGAACATTTACTAGGTCAAAATTTTGTAACACCTGGGCTTCTTAACTTTCAGGTGTGAGGTGCTTTAGGGTGTCCAGAGAGATTTGTTTCTAGTAAAAATGATAACAAGACATGCAGTCCCAACTAGCCAAACTAACAGCAGTGAGTTACAAAGAAGCTTGTACATAACTACATGCTGACTTTCACTGTGGCTTCATACAGAGAAGTAATTTCATTGTAAGAAACTTGTTCAATACCGCCTTAACAACTTCTGCATATTCTGAAACAGAACTTTGGGTAATTCAGAAAACTGAGTGTATCTGATCTGATTTTATCTGATGCAGACAAATCAGAAAACTGCACTAGAACTCGTATCACAGAATCACAAAATATTCTGAGTTGGAAGGGACCCACAAGGCTCATCAAAGTCCAACTTCTGGCCCTGTACAGGACAGCCCTAAGATTTACATCACGTGCTGAGAGCATTGTCAAAAAGCTTCTTGAACTCTGTCAGATTTGGTGCTGTGACCACTTCCCTGGAAAGCCTGCTACAGGGCTCAACCACCCTCTGAAAAACCTTTTCCTAATATCCAACCTAGATCTCCCCAGACACAACCTCAGGCCATTCCCTTGGGTGCTGTCACTGGTATCCTGAAGAATAATCACTCATATTTTTATATTCCCCGACAACAATGAAAAGGGTTGGAAAGTCATTTTTGGCTATGTACACTTATGCCAGGGCTGTTTGCTGGAGTGAGGGGGTTATTTCCGTGGTTGTGGGGACAGCAGAGCCCCAAAAGGGACAGCACAGCCATTTCTGCGCTGCGCCCTGCGGGGCATTTCTGGGCAGCCGGCGCCCCCTAGCGGGCGGGAGTACTGCAGGCTCCCCTTCCCGACGCGGGAATTCACGCGGCATCCAAGGGATCTTCCCAGCCAACAGGTGTAACCAGGCCCTTAAGAAGAAGAAATGGACACCAAAATAACTAGACGCCAAATCCCTAAAAAATTAACGTTCTGGAGCTGATTACTCTGAAAAGCAATCAAGAAAGGCTGTGCATACACCAAAGGGAAATAATGACTAATAAACCCTGACTGCCTTCTTTCCAGTTTTATAAACCAACCTTATTTCCATAGACTGGTTTTTGAGTCTTCAGCTTCAGCTAGCAAGTATTTCCTATGCTGGAGAAAGATAACTTAAGGACATCAAACTCTAACCTCTAGAAGTCAAAAAATATCCTTTTTACTTTCAGAGCCAACATGCACATTTGTTAAGAACACAGAAAAGAGAAGATTAAACAGTTGATATTACAGGTTTTCAGAACACTAAGTACATCAGAATTCTCCACAAACTTTTTAAAACCAGGTCTCACCTGTTGCTCACTGACAGATCACACTGGAATCCTGTTGGCTGATGGGAAAATTTCACCAGAGGGCAGCGGGCATTGAGAATCTTCTGTACATTAACACACCCAGGACCAAAATTATCAAGGCAGTCACCAATCACAGAAAGAATCCTCTGAGTTGCTAATCTTTCCGATGGTAATCTTTTCATCTGATACTCCATTTCAAAGGGACCTTTTTTCTAACACGGAATTTTAAAAGCAAGCTATTAGCTCTCAAACAATAGAGACATTTAAAAATACTTCTGAAAGACCACTGCAATTTACAAAGGAGTTTGTACAACTAGAACTGAAAGACAAAATTATTCAAAGCAGTCTGCAGTCCACCGAACTTAAAATAGATAAAAACATATTGCTCTCTCTTTTACATTCTTTTCTGCTGACTCAATTCTTCCAGACTCACAGTGATCAACTTACTAAAAAGCTACATGTTCAAACAGAAGTATAATAGTACTCCAGCTCATTACTGGCTAAAAAACGTAATTCTGGAATTACCAGGAGAGTATAAACGCTCTGACTGCAAAGAGGAGCATACAATTACAGAGGGGCAACACAACCAAAATACCAATAATTTCAAACTATCAGTAACTCCATGTCAAATCCTCAAAGAAACAATGCATTATTAGTAAATCAAGTAGCAGTGTAAGAAAAAAAAGTCTTTTTCATTTCAAAAAGTAAAAAAAATAGCATGCAAATTATTTAATCCTTCAAAATTGGAATACAGCTCTGTAAGACTTAAAGTAATCACTTCATATCATACATAATTTCCCTGAAAGACAAAAATATTGTGAAGATATATTCCAACATCAGAAATTAACTTCTCTGTAGGTCTTTGTATTTTGATTTGCTCTATTTGTAGTTTCTACCTCAATAAAATACCTGTGAAATCTCTGTTTTCTTAATAGTCTTGTGTTTTTAGGACATCAGCTAATTTTGTTTGCTAATCCAATACTTCATACTGACTTATCCTCCCCCTTGGAACATGTCATGGGTGAATGCATTCTATGCAAATAAAATTACAGTGATCTAACAGTAACTGAGATGCAGAGCACGTTACTTCTGTTGTCCACAAATTAGTGGCCTCACAGACAGGTGAAACAATTCAGAAATTATGGATCTGGCAACCTTTCCCATAAAGTGACTTCAGGGGCTGAATTTCTGAGTCTCTGGCAATCGCTGAGGTGACTGTTCCCACACCCCTCCTGCCAGTGGCTCTCCAGTGGAGAGCCAGCACCATGTGTGGTGGAACATGCCGGGACAGGAGTCCCTAATCCCATCTGCCTGTGTAGCTGCATGCTACAGTAAGTTGTGAAAGGAGCTTGCAACTACCAACATCAAGGCAGTTAACAGGAAAGATAAAGATGGGGACTCAGCTGACCTGTAGGTGGGTTGGTGTTGATATTTATATTTGTGACAAAAACCACACTGGGCCTTTCCAGACAGCATCTCACCATCTCTCAAAAACTGAATTAAGACTGTTTTATAATGATAAAGTAGATACTCTTGCCAGTTAAAAAGAACCTTTTTATGTAGCTTTGATGCTAGCTAAGAGGTATGAAGTACTGATACAGTTGCCCCAGCCCTGCGGTTCTCCCGCAATTCTTGTCATGTAGACAGAAACAGCAAATACTAAACTATTACTTTTATTAAAAGTAAACTGTTACTTTTGGGTCAACTGATACATTAACCTAAGCAAGAAGCATAACCCTTTTCACAAAAACTGCTACTGAAAAGTATCAGAGCCCTATTTTAATTCATTAACTAATCTCCCAAACTGCCCAGGGGTTAAAAATGCGTTATCTGTGGTCTAGCATCCACTCTTAGTAAAGAATGTTCCCACTTCTGCCCATTTTCTTAAATTACAATTAATAATCAGTTTGACATAAGGCTCAAAAACAGTTATTTCATATAAATAGGTGCTGAAATGCCTCATCCTCCTCATTGCTGGCATGTCCTGAAAGGCTACAGAAGTGAAGAAATCAGAACATACTTTTTCCACTGCTGCTAAATCACCTTGTAATTAAAGCTACCTCCCCTTTGTCTCCCCAGAGTAATGTGTCTCAGCTATTCACAGGTAATCACAGCTGCTGGTAAACTCATTTATCATCAAATACTCTACATTTCACAATAGAACTTCTATCTCCACAAAGGATACATATTAAAGAAAACAGTTACCAAACATGCTTTGAAATATAGAGATTTTATACTTGAAAGCCATTCCTTCAAAATATAAGGGGCAACTTCACTATTTAAACATAAAGATTTTAACACACGCACACGATCATCCTTCTCTTCAGCTGACATATTTGCTTTCATTGTGATTTATCACTGCAGTCATACTAAAAACTACATACATTTGAAAGATTATTTCTTTAAAAGTAACATACATGGCAATATACAAACTGTGCAGAAAAGCTGAGAGAAATTTCAGTCTTCAAAAGCTTAAGCACAATGGGGTGTCTTTTAAGGAAAAGAGAGATAGTTTTTCCCAAACTATCTGTCACTACACAAATAAAAAATCAAGTTTTCACAACATGAGAAACACTTACTTGATTATTCATTTAGAATCCATGACCTATAAGTATTCACCATGACTATCCCACATCCTGAGCTTTCACACCTCCACACACTCAATATGTGCCTATAAAAATATATACACCCCAGTACATTATCCAGTAACTTTCCTGGAGCATAAAGTCATCTCTTTAAGGTAAGGAAAAGAACCTGACAATCCTCCCGAAAGGCAGATGTGCACACATGCACAAACTTACTTTGCTTTAGGACATGGAAGACCCCAAAAAAACAAAGCCAAGCTTTAACAGAGCATGGCTGAAGCACAGAAGCTACGGGGAAGAAAACACACCAGTAGAATGGGAAGGTCTGACTCTGCTGAAACAATTTTGGAGGATGAGAGTTTTCCTCATAGTGAAATTCACCCTCATAGTACAAAATTTATGTAAACACCAAATCAAAGCAAAGAAGAACTCATCCACGTCACATTCAGTTTTTGAAAGTCTTCAAATACAAACATTCAAATAAACTTGTTCACACTTTATAGTATAAACCCATTTAAAACCTAAATAAAAAAAAGCTGATTCCTGTGTGTGAAACAGCAAATAAGCTGCTCTGTTGAAGAAATTCAACAAACTGAAGATGGACAGCACAATCTTACCATTTTTGTAGCATGCTTTCCTGTATCACCGAAGTCCAAAAACATGTCCACATCAGATCCCAGCTTGCCAAACGTGTTGACTGAAGAGCCAAAGGGCTTTACTGTGCTGTCTGGGAAATATGCACATGCAAAATCCCGAACCAAAGAACAGGCCAGAAATCGCAGCTTGATGTTTTCTTCTGTCAGCTGATACTCATTCAGTAGAATGTACATCTGACTGCTTATCTAGTTCAGAAAATAAACACTGTAAAAATACAATGACCCATCTTCTATTAGCATATATTTTCATCTATTTAACATCAATGCAATTAGAAGGTTATTTTTCAAAATTTCAAAGAAGTTTCTTTCATACAGAGAAATTATTTTCATAATTAAAATGAATAATTTCATTTATTTATTTACTTCAGTGACAGAGAACCATTCACATAAAATGCTAATATAACCTTTTAAAAATAAACACCTTTACAAGTTTCACATGACCACTTACAAATCTGAAATGAACACGTCTCATTTTTAATTAAGAGAGATCTAGACACCTCTACTTACACTGTCTGCAAGACAAAGCTTTTCAATAAGGTCTTTCACTGGAATGTGACACTGAGGAGAAAGGTGAAGTGGTGTCTCTTCAACACGTTGACTCACTGGATTTTTCAGGGTGAAAGTAAAAAGTCTTGATTTAAATGGGACAACATGATGCTCTGAAGCACTTGGGATCCCAACGGCATCCTGCAATGAGGCTATACTGCTCTTTTCTGAAAACTCTATTAATGCATTGATGCCCTAAAACATTAAGAATGGAAATACAGGGTGAGACAAATGCATACAATGCTGGAACTCAATATTAGTACTGATATTACTCAGATGTTCCTGGAGCTACTGAGACAGATTAATATGACAGCCCTGAAGCCAAATGCTAGGCTCTGTATCTCAAAACATCTTAGATGCTTTCTCACAAGAGGTTAAAAGCATTTAACACATGCTTAAATAGTTCTTGGCAGCAAGCACTAAACATTGAAGTTCTTAACTATATTCATCTTCAAAACCGAAATACTCAAGAAACATAAAAAAGAGCTATCTCTGTTGTTAGAACAATGAATGGTGCTATGTGAAAGTTTCAAAGATTTAGTGCAAAACAGGTTGCTGCCTATTCCTTAGAGGTGTTGCTTAGCTGACTTAGGAAAAAAAATCACCTGCAACTTGTGAACATCAGCACAGATAAAAACTGATTTAATACACTAAGTGTATATAATCTGCTTAACTTATGCATGAGGCCTTAACCAAATTTTCTCTCTGGTATTTCTTTTCATCTAAGTCTAGATTTTAGTTTACACCACTAATTACTTACACGATTTTCAAAAAAGAAATGACTCTTAACATTCCCATGACTGGATAAGTACTGCAATAATTTTTTTCCATTAAGTTTTGATGGGCACTTAATTAAAACAGTCCGTTCAGCTTGATCCAGTCGTTCTGTTTGGACTTCAGCAAATGTCTTCTTTCTGGTACTGACTTCAGCATCTGTGAGAAGAAACAAGCATCAAGGCTTTTCTACATAAACAGAAAGATGGATGGCTGGTTTTAATCACTTCCTCTGGACTGAAAAACTGAACAAAGGCTTGTCCTGGCTCTCCAAGACCATGACAGCAAAAATGAAAAGAATGAAGAAAAACGAAGAATGAATGAAAGAAAGAAATATAAGCGTATTTCTCTCACAAATGCATTTATACATTTGTAATAACAAGGAATAGGAAAAATAGGAAGAAAACAATACTGACTTCCCTCAGTGCACATGAAGCTTCATAATACAATGAATCTTTGTTCTTTAATTTGCTGTTCACCATCAAAAAACTTAGCACACACATAAGAATGGAAATGGCACCTAGGCTGTGAGGCAGGTCTAGACCTTTGGCAAGCTTCACTGAAATGAGCCTCTCTTCACTACCACAAAACCAGCACTTCGGAACAATTCAACACTTGCTATTTTTACAACTCAGCGCCTCCCTTTACGGTAAACTCCTACTCAAAATTTTCACTTAATAACACACTTTCATCTACCCCTGTACAATAAACCCACAGACCAGTCAGATCTCACTGCACTACTGGCAATCTGTACTGCTGCTGACAGCCTCCAAAACTCACGTGGAATAGAGACATGCTGAACATCCAGAAACATGGAACTTTTTTCCTCTTTGCATACAGGCAAAGGGGCCATCTCCCACATCTGAAATCATCATCACTTCCCTGCATAGCTTTCAAACTAATCCATTCAGAGCTTCTGAAGCTGTTGCCTGCTAATACTTCCCTTTTGTCATTCAGATTTGGAAGCTGAGGAGCATTTCCCCAGCAGCTACCATCTGCCACAGGGATATTCAGTAGAGAGCTCTTTATTCTGTTTTTGGTTTTGAAGAACCCACGGAATACTGTGGCCTCAAGAAAAACTTCAAGTATTATTACATGGCAGTTGTTAGTATTACTTGATAGGATTTATTTTTAAAAATCTTTTATTTTGTAAGTTTACTGAGGTCTCACAGAGGCTTGCAAATAATAACCACAGAAGCTCTTTCAACAGCCTCGTTTTATACAGCATTTTTCATTCAGAAAACTAAGGAAGCACTTCATAAAGATGATAAATATCACAGTTGCCATAGAAACAGAGAAGAATGAAGCGACCAAGATGCAGAAAAGACAAGTGCCATGGATAGGTGACATGACCAGGATGTCTCTGCGTTAGGCCAGAATGGTTGTGATTTTTGTCTGATTTACTACCTGTACATGCTTAGCCACTACAGAGATGACGTGATCACACAACTTCTGCCTGTGCTGTCCTTTACAGTCTGAGCATGGCACTGATGTCCTTTGCAGTCTGAGCAGGGCACAGCAGCAAGACACCCCTCACTAGTTCTCGGCTTGTACCAAGGACACAGTCGCACGTTTCCTTTGCCTTTTTGAGGGGGTCTCTCGGGGTAAGCCCCGTCACTTGATTCACGTCTAGCTGGTATCTACCTTCAACAAAGCGAGTCCGGGGCACTGACAGCGGACTCCGGCCTCCTGGGCCGCAGCCCGAGAGGGCACAGGCCGACCTCACTGCCCGGGCCCCGCGAGGACGTGGGCATTGCCCCGGCGCCTCCGGCGGGGGCGAGCGGGACTGGCGGCCGCTCCCCTCCCCACACCCCCCGGCACAGCCGGCTCTGCGGCACCGAGGCCCGCGGCGAATGCAGCGCGGCCCGGCGACTCGTCCCTACCTTCCCCCGGCTCCTCGGCAGCCGGCTGCGCGGCGGCGCCGGAGCGGCCGAGCCGGGCGTGCCCGCGGGCGCCGGGGCCGGGGAGGCGCAGGCGGCCCCGCAGCAGCGCCAGCGCCGGCCCTCCCGCGCGGAGCGCCATGGCCGCCAGGGCCGCGCCCTCTCTGCGCAGGCGCCGCGTTCCACGGCGGCCGGCGGGGCTCAGGCGGCTCCGAGTGCGCGGAGCGGCCCCGGGCGCTGGGAAGGGCTGGTGATGCCCGGGGCGTTGGGGCGCTCTGGTGGGAGGGAGCAAACCCAAGCGGCCAGCCACCGTGCGGACAGCTGCCTGCTGCGGGCAGGCGGGACAAACAGCTGTCAGCGGCGTGCCCGGCAGCCCGGAAGGCCAGCTGTGTCCTGGAGCGCATCAGGCGCAGCCTGGCTAGCCTCACCTTAAGGCCTGTGTGCAGTTTTGGGCACCAGAATGTAAGAGGGATATAAAGCTTTTAGAGAGCTTCCAAAGGAGGGCAACGAAGATGATGAAGGACCTTGAGGAGAAGACTTAAAAGGAGCAGTTGAGGTGACTTGGACTGTTCAGCTTGGAGAAGATGGAGGGGAGACCTCACAGAAGTCAACAGCTTCCTGATGAGAGGAGGGATGGGCAGTGATCCCTTCTGTGTGGTGACCAGTGACAGAATCCGAGGGAAAGGCTTGAAGTTGTGTCAGGGGAGGTTTAGGTTGAATATTAGGAAAAGATTCTTTACTAGAGGGTGGTTGGGCACTGGAACAGGCCCGCCAGGGTAGTGGTCACAGCAGGAAGCCTGAGAGTTCAAAAAACTCAACGACGCTCTCAGGTGTGATTCTTGGTGTTGTCCTGGGACAGGAGTTGGACTTCACAATCCTTGTGGGTCCCTTTCAAATCAGCATATTCTGTGATTCTCTGAGCTTCCCGGGTCAGGCCTGAGGCGTGGGTGTGAGCAGCACCTGCCCCGTGTGAGGAAATACCCAGCAGCCCGGCCAGGGCTGGCTGTCAACCCTGGCTGAGCCCTGCCAGCCAAGGGCAGGAGGGTGAGGGTGGGCATGGGAGTGAACCTGAAGGGCCAGATGGCCAAGGTGATGGGGGTCTAATGTAGGTTTTGGCAGACTGACCACTTAAAAAGGGGAAGTAAAACCTTTGGCCTGTATCAGCAGTGTTGTCCAGTGGGACTAAGGAAGTGTACTTGGCACTAGTGAGGCCATACCTTGTGTGTGGTGTCCAGTTCTGGGCCCCTCAATTCAGGAAGGACATTGAGGTGCTGGAGTGAGTCCAGAGAAGGGCAACAGAGCTGAGAAAGGGTCTGGAGAATGAGCCATATGAGGAATGGGTGAGGGAGCTGTTTAGCTTGAAGAAAAGGTGATTGTAGCCAGATTGGGGTCAGCTTCTTCTGTCAGGCAACCAGTGACAGGACAAGAGGACATAGTCTTAAGATGGGCCAGGGTAGTTTTAGACTGGACATTGGGAAGAATTTCCTCACAGAAGGGGGAATTAGACATTGTAATGGCTGCCCAGGGAGATGGTGGAGTCACTGTCCCTGGAGGTATTTAAGGACATACTGGACGTGGCACTCAGTGCCATAGTCTAGTTGACATGGTAGTGTTTGGTTATAGGTTGGACTTGTTGATCTCTGAGGTCTTTTCCAACCTAACTGATTTTGTGATTCTGTTTGTCTGGTCCTGGGCCAGGGCTGTGAAGGCTGAGTTATGGCAGTGAAGGCAGCATATGGGCTCAGAAATGAGGTGGTTGGGGCATAGAGCTGCAGGGCTCCCAGCAAGCAGTCATTGGTCTGCAGCATGGTTCCCCAGGCATGTACTAAAGTACATGTGACTTTCTTTGGTTTTTAAAAACAGTCATTTATGTAAAACTTGTGGGCGCATCTGTAGTGTATGTTAGGGCAGTCTGTGTGCTAGTAGGTCTTCAGTGCAGTGCTGTATATACTCTTGGCAGCCTCCCAGTAAGTCAGGGTCTATAAGTAATTGCTGTGACCTAAATATTTTGGTTTTGTATTCTAGGATGATCATTAAGACAGAGAGTAGATTGCTTTTAAAATAGAGCATTTCAATTTATATCCTACTTACGCATGCCATGGAGTACAAACTTGTGTTTCCTCCATCTCTCCATGGTGAGTTTCCTCTGGAATCCTAAGACTTGTCCTGCTTAAATTCATTGATGTGGAGAGAGGAACTCCTCCTCTTTCCCTCTTTGAAGTTGGTCTAAAAATAGAAAAGGGTTTCATTAAAATTAATTGTGGGTTTGGAAAAACTAATAGCGCAAGCAAGTTCCTGAAAGACGATACCCAAAGTGTCCTAGCGTGAGAGCTGCTGCACGTTTAGGATGTGTTACTTAGCCTCCTTAACCTCCCACTTTCAAGGTGCTGCCAATTCCGCCCTCTCCTTGGTATGGCCTCTCCTATAGCCTAATTTATTCTTCAGTCATTCCTTTTTTTTTTTTTTTCTTTCTATAATCATCTTCAGCTTTATTGCCTTTTTTTTTTTTTTCCACAGATTTTTTTTTTAGCGAATTCACGGGGTGGTGCGATTGAACAAGGTCAAACTCAACTAAAAAGACACCTATTTCCTTATGGAGGCTTGCCAATGTATTTAACATCTGTATAGACTGGAAAAGAAACCGTGTATGAGCAAAGGTTAATCTTGCTAGCAGAGTTCCATATACATAGTTATCATGCTAAGGAAAAGAAAATCCTATAGTGAGTCTAAACCCTTGCACATTTCAGAATGTCATTTGTCACATACTTTGGTTTTTTGAATGCCCCAGGAGAAGTTGCAAATATAAACCTTTTAAACAAGGGAGTCAGGGTATCCTGATAATATAAACAGTAAAGGAGTTGCATGAATTGCTAATAAACACTGGAGCCTAAGGTGAATGTTTGTCCTGAAACTTTATAATGATGCTGTTGGGAGTTAGGTTTGTTCTTGGCTTTTTTTTTTTTTTACTTGTAGAATTTTTCCCCATTAGTTGCTAGGAGACTAAGTACTGGGTGCTTAAAGACACTTGACCAAAACAAAGAGGTGGACAAAAGTCGGGAGGGGGAGATAAGGACAGGGCTGGGGGCAGCTGCTGTCTCGTGCTCTCGGCGTCGGGGAAGACGGTCAGTCTGCTGCTTGCTGCGGGAGGAGTTCGCTGTCCCCACGGGGTCCGGTCCTATGTGCCCCGGTACTCTGAGCTCGCCTCCCGCTGCCCTGCTGGAGCTGGGCCGGCCCTGTCCCGCCGCCGCCGTTTCTTCGGCACCGCTGTGGGGCTTTTGGCTACTCTGCCCTGCCAGGACACTCCTGCCGTTCCAGCTACCACTGCGGAGCTTCTGATCATCCACCAGCTCGGGATTTTCCAACTTTCCAGCCTGGTGCTCTCGGAGTCCCAAGAGATTGGACTGCCCCGGCTTTGTTTCACAAAGCCCCCCCTCGAGGTTACTGGTTCTGTTATTATTAATGCTGTAGTTGTTGTTGTTTTTGTTTGCTTTGTTATACATACTAGTAAAGAACTGTTACTCCTATCCCCATACCTCTGCCTGAAAGCCCCTTTAATTTTCTAAATTATAATAATTTGGAGGGAGGGGATTTGAAATCTCCATTCCTAGGGAGGCCCTGTCCCTCCCTAGCAGGTACCTGTCTTCCAGACCAAGACAATGGTTTTGCCATTGACTTCAGTAAGCAAATAGTCATTACACTGCAGATAATGAACCAAAAATCCATCTTGTGTCTCTTGACACTTTGAGACAGATCCAACTCACCAGCTCCTAGTGCTGTGGCAGCTGGTTTTGTTAAAGGTTTGCTACTTTGTAAAGGTTTTTGTTTGCTACTTCTCTCCTTAAAAACGAACTGACTGAAGAGGAGCTACTGGGCAGCACAGTTTTGCAAGAATTACTTATGGATAAGAAATAAAAAGTAGCCGTGCCCAATTTTAGCAACTACCCAACTCACACTACCATGTCCGGGAGTATTTTAATACTACTGCCACTAACAAATTCTTCACATTGTTGTCTTAAATTCCACCCGCGTGTCAGCTGAAGTTTGATTCAGATAACGTTTAAACTCTAAGAACGCTGGTGGACGCCCTCTAGGCGCTCACGGAAGCATGAGGCGGTAGGAAAGTGGTTTACCGGTGCCACCGCCGGGGACAAGCCATTGCCGCCGGGCGATGTCACCGCTGGAGCAGGAGGCGATCGCTGGCCGGGCTTGAGGCCGGGTTAGGACAGCCCAGCGCTTGCTGCTGCCGGGAAACCGAAATAGAAACCGCGACCGGGGCCGCCCCGGTCCCCCGCCCTCGGCCAGGAGCGGGCGGTGCTACCTGCGCCCTTCCCCGCCCCCGGAGTTCCCCGCGGGACCCGGCGGTGCGGAGCGGCGCGGGCTGCGGGCGGACGGGCGGCGCGGACTCTCCCGGCGCCCCGCGGGTGAGCGAGGACGGGGCCAGCAGGGCAGGGGGGGCGCCGGCGGAGCCCTGGCGGGATGGAGCGGAGCGGGACGGGGCTGCGCTGCCGGGAGGAGGCGGCTTGGGCCCCCGGCTGGGGCCGCAGTGCTGTCCAGGGCAGGTCCCCGGCTGCCCTCGGCCTCCGGAGCTGCGTCGTGTGCCGGGGGAGCCGCCGGGGCTGCGGCACCTGCGCTGTCCCGGGGGCTGCAGGGCAGGAAGGGGCTGGGGCTGGACTCTGCTGCTGCCAGCGCTGGGAGAGTCGCGGATTTTCTTATTCCAAGTGAATATGTGAAATGTCGAAATTGTTGGTGTTTCTTGTTCCTTAACAGTAGGTTTTGTTGTTTGTTTGTTTGTTTTTTTCAGAGAGATTGTTTTTTTCAAGGTTTGTCGATAAGTTTTCTTAAAAGTAACTAAGACTTTGTTTTTCATTTCTAGTGGGCAGTCACTTGTCACTTAGACCAGATTATTCTCTAAGAGCAGCGCAAGAGATCTTTATTATGGGTATATGATTGTGTTGAGCCAGTCTATGCAGTTTGTGGCTAGCTTTGTTTTTTTTTTTTTTTGGGGGGGGGGAGGGATGTTGAGGTTTTTTTGTCTGTGTGTTTTTGGTTTTTAGATTTTATTTTTATTGTAGATTTTGTTCAATTTTTTCCATTGTTGATCCTTGACACACAAGAAGTCCCATAGGATCTCAGCAGCCTGGTATCCCGTTACTCTTTTTTAATATGATAGATTTAAGGATGATCTCTGGCAGCACACTTCTTAGGCAAAAGGGGTTGAAAAGCTATGCAGAGAATAGAGAAATAAACCTTTGGCTTACAAATTACTCATGTGATGATGTTGAAATATTGGCAAAACTGGAGAAAGAGTCTTGTGCTTTGGCAACTGACTTAAGTGTTTACGTGCAGTTTTATTTTTCCACTGCAGGTAAACTCAGTTTTTTAACTGAGAATCCAAGTAAAGCATACTTAGTGATGTCATTTCTTCATGAACCTAGATTATATAGGATGATTTAGAATACTACATGAGTGCTGATACTAGTATAGGATTTTAGGGATAAATAGGAAGAGTGAATTCCCCCCTGGAAAATGGACCTTTTTTTTTTTTTTTTCCTTTTGCCTGTAGGTTAAATATAATACCAAATTGCTTCATGATTAAAAAAAAAAAAATCAGCTTTTATAGTCTAGACACTGCTTTTATTGTGAAAACATTTAGTGCTTAGGGTTTGCTAGATATATGGAAAATTTAAATCATTTAAGTTGGAAAAGACATAAAAATTATCAAGTCCAACCCAGCACTATCAAGCCCACCACTAAACTGTACCACATTTACATGTATGTCTTTTAAATCTTCCCCCCGGGATGGTGATTCCACCACTTCCCTGGGCAGTCTATTCCACTGTTTGACAATTCTTTCAGTGAAGAAATTTTTCCTAATGTCCAACCTCTCCTGGCACAACTTGAGGCCATTTCCCCTTGTCCCATCACTTGTTATTTGAGATAAGAGACCAGCTCCCACCTCACTACCTCTTCCTTTCAGGTAGTTGTAAAGGTGAAGGGTTTGCAGCTTTTCTCAAGCATTAAAAGCACAGAACTGAGAATATGCAGGTTATAGTCACTTCTTCATGTTATTCAGAGCTTTCGGGTAGTAGTAAAACTGTCAAGAGTATTATTAGTATTATGCTCTAGTTTGGGAACATTTTGAGGAACAGAGCAGAGCTGGCACTTCCAGAAAGCTAATTTTAGTCTAATCTGTACAGATGCTTTGTGTGTGAAAATGCTGTCAGAGAGTAAATTAGTTTAACTGTGGTACATATTTGTCTTTATCCACAAAAGACCATAGCATCTACAGGCTCATGTTTTTCTTCAGAAAGTCCCTCAGGACTAATTTGTAACTTTACACATGAGGTCTCTTGGTTCCTTTTATGACATCACTGTTGCTTTTCTTTTGAACCCCACAAATTCAGCACAAAAAAAAAAAAAAAAAAAAAAAAAAAAAAAAAAAAAAAAAAAGGACAATGAATAGGAGTCCTGCTCTGGGGAAAACCAAATCTCATTTCTATTAAAAAGTAATCATGTTCAGGCTTTGTTAATAGCCTATAGCTTGGTCATGGAGCAAGTTGAGGTGATGGGGGCTAGCATCTTTTCCTTTTTGTGACCTCTCTGAGCACCCAGGATAGAAAGCCTGGACCTCCCCAATCAAGTTAGCGCTTGTGACCACAAAATTTGCAACTTGGCTGCCCTAAGGCTGGGGGTGTGGGTTGATTAGGGTAGAGTGCTGGTGAAAGTCTCTGTGCCTGTCTTGGGGGAACGGGGGGGGGGGGGGGGGGGGGGCACAGTACTGCTCTGCCACCATCACTCACAGGGTTTGGGTCTGAGTTTGAAAAGGAACAGGCACTCTGTTTTCAGATGCTGCATCTGCTGTCCTGTCCTGCCTTTTGAATTTTCAGCACGTGGTCTGATTTCTTTGCCAGCTCAGACACGTCATTTTACTTGGTTTTCTGCACATTGGAGCTGACGTAAATACTCTAACCCATGAGAAATATGTGCCACAAAGTTTCTGCGTCCTTGTGGTGAGGGTAAGAAAGATAGTGATCGTACCCAGAAACTGTGCCTGGGTAAATGCATTGCTCCATGGCCTCAGGGGACCCAGCTGCTGCTTGTCCTTGAGATAAGGTTTTGTTTGCTGTTTTTTTTTTTTTAAAAAGTGTCTTTTTGCCTACTTGTTATCTTTTGCAAAAAATAGATGGTGCAGTGGATTACAAAAAAGGGAAATGAGAGCTCTCTAAAGAGGGCATGTGTAGTCAGTTCTGGTAAAGGAAAAGGAGGTCTTGCTCTTTGCTTAAGTAGGCATAAGACAGAATAAATCTCAGGACCTAACCATGGAAAAACTATTTTTCACTACTACTTGGAAATCTGGGTGATACAGTAGCTTGATTCTTTCTTGAGCTGTCATCTTTTTCTGTAGAAAAATCCCCTGTTATCTCTACCTTGTGATTACTAACTCTTCTTTCCAAGAAGCAAATGGTCTATATGAGTACAAACCAGTCCTTCTGCTTGAGCTGGTATGTAATGGCTTTATTTGTTTTGCCTTTTTTTAATAGACTGCCACAGAACACTGTGAAATTATCATCAGTGGTAAATACGGGTTCAGAAAAACGTGATGACTTCAGGGATTCTATTGAGATGTTCTTAAATGGTTTTGAGTGATGTAATCAGGTTAAATACAAGGTGAGTGCTCTAGACATTTATGTGTTGGAAACTATTTGTGTCAGTATTTTAATGACTGACCATGTATACATTTTTAACTTGAATATGTAACTCTCTGGAATTGAAAGGGACTTTTTGGGAAGTTGGATCCAGCTTGCTGTAAATCCATTCTAGGAAAGTAGTTGGAATAGTAACCTAAAAAGTTATTGTTAGTGTTAGTGGGAACAGAACAAACTGCTGGAAACCACTTCAGAAGTGCATTGCTGTTACAATAGCTCAGTTTTCGACTTCTAAAAGTCAGGGTGAAAAATTCAGTTCAAGTCTAGTTCGGACCAGGTATTTGCAAAGAAAAAAAAAAAAAAAAAGGATTTTGTGTCTCAGGTGGCAACGGTTGTGCTTCCTACAGTGATACTAACAGATGTAACTAGTGGAATGACCTTGCTTTGTGATGTTTCCTTCTTTGTGAATACATCACAGAAATTGTCAATACAAGCATAAACTAATTTTCAATTAGTTTAGACATAAACTACTTGAGAATGTTAATATCTCTCTTTGTCATTCTTTTCCAAACAATGAATTCCTTTGTTTGTATTTAGGGCGCTCCTTCATTTTTGCATATCTATCACAGTGGTGTATTCTTACTGTAACTGTTCCTCCTAGGGAAAGCTTTATCATAGTCAGTTCTGAGAGTGAATGACAGGGGAGGTTAATTAATAACTTCTAAGTAAATTTCACTAGCAAATATTTTTCCATTTTGGCTTCACCCAGGAACCTAATTACGATTTTCTCCATAATACAAGCTATTAATTTTAAATCTAGCTATATAATGATGAGCTGCTGATCACTCTGATAACTCCTTTTCATTCTTACTTTGCTAAAATGAGCTTAGGTGAAAAGTGTTTTCAAGTTTGTTTTTTTTTTTTCTAGGAGTGATTTTGCAAAGTGGACAGTAATGGAGTATATGAGCACGAGTAGTGATAGCAAAGAGGAGATTGACTTGTTGCTTGCTGATCTAAATATGTCTGAGGTGATAGCCATCATGGAAAACCATTATCCAGGTGAAGACATTGCAGTCTATGAAGATAACTTAATTACAATGTGTGAAGAGGCAAATCAAAATGATGAACGTGCAGAATCATTGCTGTTTTGTGAAAGGGAGGTCTCTTTGATGTCGTCGGTCAAATACGGGACTGTGGAAGACCTGCTTGCTTTTGCAAATCAGGTGTCTAACACTGCAAAGCAATTTAAGGGATGCAGACAACAGGAATCTGGAATCCTCTTGAATATGGTACGTCTGTTTTCCTTTTACTTGTCATTTCACAGACCTTAGGAATTAGAAGTTTTTAATAATTCTAGATAAAGATCAGTTCCAGGAGTGACAGGCTGTGGTTTCCTGTGCAACCCTGGGGCTGGAAGGGGTCTCTGAGCCTATCAAGTTTAGTGCCTGCAGCTTCAGGCAGCTGTGGAGAAAGAACTGTTGTTCAAAAGGATCCACTCTGTTATCTCCTAGTACCCCTGGAGGTTAGAAAACATTTCCCATTACTGAATACAAACATGAGACAAGCAGTCAAAAAGCAAAATCTACAACTCATTTTGTCCTTTCAGTACTTAAATGGGGCTTATAAAAGCCACAATTTGTATTAAAAAGAGAGAGAGTGACTTTTTGGAAGGGTGTGTAGTAAGAGGACAAGGTGGAATGATTTTAAACTAAAAGTGTAGAGATTTCTTTACTCTGCCAGTGGTAAGGCTCTGGAGCAGACTGTACAGAGAAATTGTGGCTGCCCCATCCCTGGAAGTGTTCAAGGCCAGGTTGGATGGGGCCCTGAGCAACTTGACCTAGTGGATGACTAGGTCATAGTCATTGCAATTCCCATAGGAGGGGAGTTGCAACTAGATGATCTTTAAGATCCCTTCCAACCAAAGCCTATCTATGATTCTATGAATTGTGATGGTTTACAGGTCTGGGAAACAGTAAGAATCTTCTAGTCCTTTGTGTTTGTGTGGTAAAACGTTCATTATGCAAACTCCCAAAAATAAAGACCTAGGATCTAATGATGTAGTTCCTACATTTGCTCTATCTGCACAAAATGTCAACAGTAGTAATATGAGGAGAAAAAGCACATACTGTCAAGTGTGATTTTAAGAGTTACAATATTATGTGACATCTCACACCGCTAAATTCAAGTATATATGTGTGTTGAGATGTTATTTTTTTCCCTAAAATTGTTTGTGTTCTACTAGCATCTCTTGATATTAGTGTCATTAAATTTTTGTTTAAGATCAGTGTTGCAATGGAATTCTATTCATGTCTGATGGTGTTGCTACTGTATTTTTTTAAGATGCTTTATGTATATATCATCTTAAATATTTTGCATGTAATATATTTTATATGTGAACACTGCTTGCTTGAGGCTTACTGGTTTTTCAGGGCATTGCTTTATTCTGATTTGGAGGGAGCATTGCAGTATTGCAAAACAATCACTTTTCAACTCTGTAACATTGAAATGACACTTAGTAATATTAAATATTTCCTATACTCAGGATAGACACTGCTCTACATACTCATGGTTGTTTTGCTTGCATATTAGTTCTACAGATGCATACAATTGGTATGAACCAAGTACCATTAGGTGCACGTGATCCCATTATGCAACTGAGGGTTGGAGACAGTATTACCTGTGCATGTATTTCAGCAGGGGCATTGCCCTGTAAATATCCACAGCGTTTTGGTTAGGGTCAGGAGTGTTTCTGATTACCTGGTGACCCTCACTGACTGCTTGCATCAGTGGCTTGCATCACAAAGGGTCTTGAAGTGCTCAAGCTGGATTTCTTTTAGTTAAAACTGAACTGAAAGATGCATTGCAGCCACAGACAAATGTTCATAGGGTCAGGCTAGGAACTAGTCCTAAAAGCCTTCTGAAAACATGAATAGTGTGGTGGTTGTTGCTGTCTTGCTCTGCAAATCAACTCTGCTCAGTGTCTCTTCCTTTCCAGGATAAAGTGTAACCCATATGGATTAGTCTCAACCCTTTGAAATGCAGAAGTAGGCAAGCAAGGTGTACAAATTATTAGACATGTACAGATTGCTTTACCCTGATTCTAGTAAATAGAGGGAAGGCTTGTTCTCTCTATCCTAAGCAGAATACTTTTTATTAAAGACAGCCCCCCATGCCCCCTTGGCCAAAGGTTAAGAACTTATCCTCCACAGATTTAGGAACTTAGAAGAATTAATTTATTTCAGTAGGTACAAATCACAAATGACAATTTTAGCAGTCAAGAAGGTACTTTCCTAATTGAAAAGCATGAAGGTAGATCAAAAATGAAAGATTATATGTTACATCTTAAATAGAAATCTAAACCAAATAATCTTCCTGATATGCTGTTATCTTAAAAAGTGTAGCTGAAGAGCTGAGTATTTGAGGCCCTGTGACAGACATGAAATGATAAATATCTTTGATGTGATTTTACGTCTCTTCAAGAATCTTGATAAATTAGCAGTAAGGAGATTAAGGATATCCCAGATACTGGCTGAAATAATTAGAAGCATATTCATAGGGAATATTATTAATTTTGTAGCTGGGAAACTGAAGAAGCCACATCAGAGATGAAGCAGTACTCACATGGCTGTAGTTAGGTGTTTGGTCTTTCTCTGTCACATGTAGAGGGAGGGAACTGTTTGGGAGAAAGATTTAAAGCAAGATACTGGCTTAGGTGCCCTGAATCCCCTCGTTGCCTAGTTGGTGGTACAGAAGAACCAAAGCTCACAACATTACCCACCTAGAGGGGAGGCAATGTTACTCCCACTCTTTTTTTTTAATCTATGGTATTAAACTAGAGGAAAGTGGCTGGTAAAATTAAGACAGACTTCTTTGACCTTTTAATAAGCAGCAGAAACTCCAATACAAGTTGGAAAATTAAACTCCAGTACATGTGATATTAGGAAATGCTGAAACTCTTGCTCACATTGTATAAGATAACCTGTGAGTTACAGGTATGTGGCATAACAAGTTAACAGATTACAGGAAGGACAAACATGTGCAGGTAAATCTAATAACAAGAGGTGGGTAATTTCATTAACCTAGCTGCTGTTGTTGTTGTTTCAAGACAATTAATTGCAACTTACACTTCATCAGTTAGTCACTGGAGAGAAACCTGGATGCCTGGGCTGTGAATGGCTGCCACACCTCACATGCTGTTCCCATTTGGTGTTACTAAATAAAGACTGCTAAGCAGATCATGTGCATCATACACATAAGTGATATATTTTTTCCCCACTATATGTATAAAATTAATTAGATTTGATGTAATTTTCACTTCACTGTGGTTTTTATTATTTATTTAACTCCACAGATCACACCCAAGAACGGTCGCTATCAAATTGACTCGGATGTGCTCCTGTTTCCATGGAAGTTGACTTACAGGAATATTGGTTCTGATTTTATTCCTCGGGGAGCTTTTGGGAAAGTGTACTTAGCCCAAGACAGAGAAACCAAGAAACGAATGGCATGCAAACTGGTATGTTAGTTCAGTAGCTTTATCTCTGAGCAAATATTGTATAACATACTATTTGCAGTATATTTTCAAATATGTCTGCATCACATTCCACTGATGGCTGATGATCATCTTGGTTTTGTTGGCCTAAACAAGGTGGGGAAAATGTACACTTCTATTAGCTTGTTTAAATTTTTTGGCTCCAAAGCTGCAAATGTTTCAGCATTTTGAGAATATCTAGAGCTGTGTGTAACTGGCACATGGGCTGTGGTGCAGAGTGGATTTTCTATTTGTTCTGCTGTGGTAAAATATCTGTGTGAGATCCTACCTCTGCTGAAGGTGGTAGCAAATCCCTGCTGCTGCAGAAGTTTTAGGCTCTTGGCCTTTAATTGAGGTGCTCAGACTTCAGTTTTCTTTACTCCAGTGCCATTAAAGTCCCTGAGAACTCAGTATGTGCAATCTTACTCTGTTTCGGACACTGACAGAGTTAAGGTTGTGGGATGCCTCAAAAGAACTGCTGAGCACTGCTCTACTTTTATGCAAGCCAACATTTTCTTTCATCTATGCTTTTTAACATACTATTTTTGAATTGAGCAGCAAATATTCGGGCCAGTAAAAGAGCAGTTGGGACATTTCTCGATATCCCCCAGCTTGTGAACAAGTACTTGTATTAATTCTGTGTGTGAAATACTTGAGCAGGCAGCTGTATGTCCTTCCTCTGCAGTCAGTGTGTCCACATGGGGACAGATTGTTAGTTGCTCCTGCATAACCCACTGCAGAATTAAAGTATCCTAATATTTCTGAAAATGCAAACAGTATTTCTCATTGAAATAAATGAGCCTCTTATTTGGTTCACAGGCGCAAGTCCAAGGGAAGAAAACTAAACAGAGCAGTAGTAGCTTTTCTGTGTGTAAGCAAACACTGCTTTTATTGTCTCAGCAATCTGCCATAAGTACTTTTTAAAGAAATATCGTGCTGCTGGCGCTCCCTTCAAAGCAGGTTTCATTTCTTGTAAGCCATAAACCAGTGCTGCTAAGGACTGAATTGAGGTCACTAATGGGCCTGAGCACTGCAAGCACTGATCCACCTGTCAGGTGGGTGGGTAGTTCTGGTAGTGCAGATGAGTGCACAAAGCTAATGGAAAAAGCAGTGGGAATTTTATCTCCTTCACCAGGAAGTTTGCATAAAGCTTTTGCGTAATCACTGCATTTTGACAGGAATAACTCTTGCTACATTGCTTTTTCTGGGAGATTGCATTTTTTAATTGGGCATAATTCCAAAATATCTCTCAACTTTTAACAGGATGTCTCTCAGCTGCAAAGGAAGAAAAGTCACAAGAGCAAAGTAAAGCTTAGTATTTTAACAAGTGGATACAAGTGCTATACTTCCTTCTTTTCTGTTAACCTATAGAATAGTTAGTGTCCACGTGGATAACTTGTTTTTGTTATGGATAACTGTGGTTTTGTTTCAATCCTAGGTCCCAGTGGAACAGTTCAAACCGTCAGATGTTGAAATACAGGCATGTTTCCGTCATGAAAACATTGCTGAATTATACGGTGCTATTTTGTGGGATGAGACAATCCATCTCTTCATGGAAGCTGGAGAGGGAGGATCTGTCATGGAAAAGCTGGAGAGCTGTGGTCCTATGAGAGAGTTTGAAATAATTTGGGTGACGAAGCATATTCTGAAAGGACTTGACTTTCTCCACTCAAAGAGGATTATCCACCATGATATCAAACGTACGTCTGTGTGATTCCTGGAGGTCCTTTCTGGTCCTGGCTGGGCTGGGGCCCTGGGGGATTCCCTGGGACTGAGCTGGGGCACGTAGCCTTACATCTCTGAGTGGGAGGGATGGATAATGCTTAACAAATGGCAAGGTCAGGTTCTGGAGGTAATAGTTACTTACACTATTTATTAATTCACTCCAGCAGAGAGGGTAATTAGAAAGTCAAAGATCCTATGCCATTTATGAGCAACTCAATTTAAATAAAAACCTAAAGAATGAAATTATCATTCTATGTTCAGCCAGAAGGTTCCTGCTTTCAATATAAATTCATTCTGAGTGTTTCGTGCTCACCTTCAACTCGCACCTTCTTTTAGGTTTTACATTTTTACACAGCTGTTCCTCAGTTTGAGACACTTTGGAAGTAAATACATAATTTTTGCTGGTATTTTTCTTTCAACAAGTACAGCAAATTTTAATATATGTTTGCTCTTAAAAAGCTCTGGATATTAACATGTATAAACATTCAAACATATTGATGCGAAGCCTAAATTAAATACACTAGTATTAGATTGCTTTAAAATTCAACTTTAATGTGTTGCATTTAAATTAATATTAAATGCTGTTTCTCCCAGTATCACCTCTGCCTGCAGATAGATTCATCTTTGTGAGTTTAGTTAGCTAAACTTGAGGGTTTAAAGTAGAAATATTTAGACTGGAGCATTACAGTAGTTCACAGAAGATGATTATTAGGAATTGCTAATTTTTTATCTCAGTTTTGCATTTTTAGTTTTTGGGTTTTTTTTAATTTCCTGTGGGTCAGTACTTTAGATGTAAGTCTTTGAGATTCTGACAGCTACAAAACTGATTACTTTTCCCCTTAATTTTTCTTTCTCATTTGTACTAAGTGTCTTTCCTATGGGTTTATTTTAATTTGCAGTAACAAAGACATTAATTAAATGATCTAAAAACCAAACCAGCCCAAAGCCTGCTACATCTACATAGTGAATAGGAGAACCGGCCCATTGTGAATGTGGTGGATATGAGTGCGTTTTACTTTTCCCAGCCTTTTCCTGTGTTGGTGGATGCAGGGCAGATGATGAGGCAGAGGTTGCCTGGGGCAGATGTGGTTGCCCAGAGGTGCCTGGGGTGAGCCCTGATCACACTCCTGCCTGTTTGATGCCAGGGGTGAGCTGGGTGGTCCAGGCCTGAGGTGGAGCCATGCCCGCTGCCTGGCAAGGCAGCCTCCATGCAGGGAGCAGTGTGTGTTTTCCCTTTCCAGGTGAAATCAATAGAAAAGACTGTTCCCCAAAACCTCTGATTTCTTCCTCACTCTATCTGCTGCTTTTGAGCTGCAATTGAGTCTGTTCTGCTGATACAGAAGATGAGGATTTTATTGAGAGGAAAAGAATGCCCTGAGTAAGGAAGGGGAGGAAGACATTCTAGTTCTGGGGAGGTGTTCAGTGCTGCCACTCATTTTAACCCTTGGTTGGAGAGCAGTTTAACCATCAGGCTGTTTGGTGGGGGGAGCTTCAGCTGCAGCTGGGGCTGGGTATGGTCCCAGGCAGGCAGCAGATCCTGCTGCACTGTGGCCCTTTGCACCATCTCTTATGGGGTGTTTAAAATCCTTATCTTCAAAGTTGTCCCTAAAATTACAGAATAATGTAGTCTATAGCACTGGTAAGGAGGCAGCTGTGTGAAGCATTGCTTCAGGAATCAGCACTGCTGAAATCAAGCCTTTCCTCCCAGTGGGTGGTCATGGTAGGCACTGTCAAGACAGAAAATGGCCCACAGTTTCCTGTAAGAGAAATGTGTTTCTGTTGTGTAACTTGGAGGCTTCATTTTACCACATCTTCTGAAACAGCAAACAAGAATTTCTCAAGGCTCACACCGTGCAATACATTCTTAAATATTTGATCGGAAATACAGCTGCAAGCAAAGCCTCTGAGTACAAAGTTGTGCCTTAGGCAGAGTTTTATGAAGGAAAGTAAATTAAGTTACTAGATACTGCTGCAGTTTAGAGGGAGTTTGAAATGCTCAGTCTTCTATTGCTTTTACAGTCATTGTCTGTCCTCTGTTGTCACACTCAGCTGCCCCCACGGACCAGGGCAGGTGACTGGTGTGGCTGCTGTGGAGGGGCCCTGGTTACTCTCTGTTTCTGTCTTCACTTAAATTGCTGCTCTAGAAAAATCTCTTGGTGAGCAACAGTTTTGCTGTTGATAGCCAGAGGTGCCCAGCATGATCTCCACCTTTGAAACCATTAAACATCTTCAGAGCACTGTGCTGTGGTGCCTGCCAGTCTTCTACCTTCCTTCTCTACCCTCAGCCTTTTTCTCTCTCTGTCTTTTTTTAAATTTTAAGCTAAGAAAATGACCAAACATTGATTCTTTTACATAAACCAGTCCAGTTTGATTTTTAAGATATGATTTAAAATTGAACCAAATCATTATCCAGACCTATTTTGGCTAGAAGGATATTGGCTGTAGAGAGTGGTTGTGCTAATCTCTTTCCCTTTTCAGGCTAGCATCTGAATGAAACAGGAGTGTTGTAAAATAAACACCAAATGTGCCAGACACTTAAATGATGTAATTTTTGTTTTTCTTTTAGCAAGCAACATTGTCTTTATGTCAACTAAGGCTGTTTTGGTGGATTTTGGCCTAAGTGTTCAAATGACTGAAGACATTTACTATCCCAAAGATCTTAGAGGAACAGAGGTAAGAAGCTGAAGGGACAAAAGCCCTTATATTGCATTAGTCCTATGGTTGTGGTGTTTAGGCTCAAATTTGAAGCTAGAGGGTTAGAAGCATGGGTAAAACAGTTACTGTTAAACCTATTAAAAAGTTACAAACATTAATAGAGTCTCAATTATATTTATATTTTCAACTTGCTGAATGGAATACTTTGAAAGTCGTGTCACTTTCTCTGCAGTCCCATTTGTTAGCAATTATTCACTGAAGTCAAACAGTACTCTGAGGATGGTTGTTTGCAGTGTTTCAGCAGCTGGTCAGAGACACTTCAAACAGGAATTTGTCCTTTGCTCTTAGCAAAGCTTTCGTCTGAGATATTCAGTATGGACTGGGGTAACCTGCTCAACACCGTACTTTGATTCCTCCTTCAAAACCACAGAAATTACAGATGTCTGGGTTTCATCCCTTAGCCCTTCTAAGCTCTGTTCCCCATCTACATGTAACCCTTTGGTTCTTCAGAGGTTGTACATGGCACTGTTCATAATTATGTGGTAAAGTTGCTTAGACATTGCCATGGTGGAGGTGGGGTCCTTTTCAATGTTCTCCATGACTCTGAGATTCTGCACACCACTTGGACTGCATTCCTGCCCAGTTGTTTCCAGGGCTGGAGTTTTATCGAACAGCTAAGCAGCAACAATTAGCTTGGATAGCTGCTGCAGATGTGGCATTTGTGGTCTCTTGCTGGAGGAGATTGTTTACAGGGAATGCTTTAGCTGAAATGTTGGCACTTACCCTTTTAACAGTCTTCCACATGTGTACAGAGGAGATCCTTGTGTAACTGACAAAAAACCATTTCACTTTTTAGAAGGGTAGGATTAACCAAGATTTCACAGAAGGTCAGGTTTGTTTGTTTATTTTTTTCAAGATAATTGAGAAAACACTTGAATATTTGTTTTCAGTGTCTTTCTAGTCAGGGGAGTTAAGAGCCTAAAATGCTTGCTGAACTGGAAGCAGCATGCGTTCTGGCATTTCATGTATGAGCTTTGTGGGGTTTTTACTTTAGTTTGGGGCTTTGTGTGCTGTTAGTGAGAATAAGAACAGTGGTGGGTATGAGTTGGTAGGGTATTTCCTGATGATGGAGGGGTGTGTAAACAGGAAATTTCCATGATTGTGGAGCAGGCTGGTAAGGATCCACTTCTGGGTCTTGGAGGACAGGCCAAGGTTGTATTAGTAAGAACAAGTGAAAAGTGAAAACACTTCAGTGTTTTCACTTTGCCAAGCGAAAAACACTTAGTTCTTTTTTTAATAGGAGGAAAGTGATTCTACACACTCTGATGCCTGTAGTCCTGTTCTCAGAAAGCTGATAATCCCCCCAACCCTGAAATATGGCCATGTTTGGTGTTTGCTGTCTCGGGGAAGCAGCAATCCTGCTGCAGCATTGCAGCCCGAAGTGAGGTTGGAGAGACAGCTCTAGGAAAGGAGATTTTCAGATACCAGTGAAGGACTTGGAGGCTAATGTTCCTGATGCTTCTATAGGTTTTTAGACTCACAGTCTTCATTCTAGGCCTCTTCCTCTCCACAGTGCCTAATCCTGTTACCCACAAATGCCCTCTGTAGTCTGGCTTTCTTGATTTTTTTTTTTTTCAAAGTAAGATCTTAACTCTTTGAAGTCCTCTTGAGTTTTGCACCCTGTATTATGCAGCCTTAAGAAGTGGTGCAGTTGTCCTGCTGTTCCTGCATGTAATTGTGCAACCCCTGGTTGGGGCTCTGTCACTGCCATGCAGCATTGTGCCTGTGAGCTGGCCGGCTTCTCTTACATCTGGTATTGGCAGGGACTTGTGTCCTTGAGGGAAGTGGCAGGTGGAGTAACCTTTGTCCTGTGCATGTTCTCTGGGAGTCAGGATTTTTATTCACTTCTGTAGCACAGAAAGTCTGAGTGTAGTGAATCTTCTTTGTGTTTATGAAAATGAGTAGTTACAATTCTGGGCAACAGGATTAAAAGATAGTTAAATTTTGTTTAGATGGTGTAGTGTGACAAAAACTGGTATTCCTGCTTTTGTGTACAAGTCATGCAGAACATTAAACTGTGGTTGTTATGAAACTGCTCTACAGGAAATACTTTTTCTAGGCAGTTGCTATGCTTTCTGTTATGCTTCTGTCACTTTGTTAAAATATGTAAGCTTCAGTTACAACCATTTGAGGGTAAAAAGTTGTCTGCTAAAGTTTATTGAGTGTGGAAGGTATGATTCATTTTCAGGAATGCTAAACTAAAACTAGTGCAGCATGAAGAAAGGACTGGTTCTTAGCTGGGCTGTGACACTGGTCTGACTGGCAGGCAAGTGCCAGCCCACCAGTCAGAAGGAATGAGAATGGGAAGTTATCCATGGCTTGAGCTGTCTGCTTTGGTGACAACAGACTCATAGACCAGTCTGAAATCAAAGCTTTGGAGCTCATTTTTGATTTTTGTGCCAGTGCAGTCAAGGTGCATCTTGACTATTTTCTCACCTTAACTGCAGACAGGATCTTGTGCCAGCATTCTTTTTTGAAGGCAGCTGCTTTTTGCTTACGTAGATTTCACTCTAGCTGCACTGTGTTTGCCAAAGACTTCTTTTTACAAAATTAGAACTTCTTTCTGCCTTATGAGATTTAAAAGTGGAGGGTGCAGATGCACTGATTCTCTTAACCCTGAGGAAAGCAATGGATAAGACAGTAGCAGCTGCAGACACCTGCTAAGGCTTTGCACACACTTCCAATCACAAGTTCTATTTGCAGATATGGAATGTAATTTACTGGGAAAATTTCCTTGGAATTTGCGTGAGCCCTACAGCCCTTCTCAATCTGTGGTAATAAGCAGTCAAACCACGTGGTGATGACTTAACTTCCTGCCCTTGTGTCAGTTAATAGCTTTTAATGTGATTCTTTGTATCAGGGTGACTTGAACTAATTAAAGTTCGTTTGAATCCTTTAGAGGGCAATTGGGTGAGGGAAAAGTAGAAACTAGGAGCAAATATGGTAGCTTACTAACTTGGTGTGCTGTGGGCTGTGCCCATGTGGTGTTGAAACCCGCTCCCCGGGCCAGTGGCAGCGTCAGAGCTGTGCAGGGTGTGCCTCCTGCATCCTGCCTGTCTGGTTCTCCTCCAGCTGCACTCTGAGCTGCCTGTTGCTGGCAGGAGCTTCCAAGATCCTTCTTCAGACTCTTGGCAAATTCAAATGTTTCACTGAAATGTTTGGATGGAAACTATTTTGGTTTCCATCAAGAAAGATTAAAATTTTTGGTTTGGAAAAAGGTCAGAAGAGGGATTCTTGTCTTCATAGCTGCTCTGGGGGTAATCCAGTGGAAAGAGCACCTAACTTTTATTTTATACATTGCCTAAACCTGGTTTGTTCCTCATAATCCCATTTCTCAGGATAATGCTCCAACATGCAGGTTACTGGATAAGAAGGAGGAGGTAAAAAGAGTAAAGAAGACAGGACGGTATATATCTGTCCGTTCTGCTCAGAAGGGTTGTGTAGTATTCTATGTAACAGGGGTCTGAGGAGTGGACTCCTACCCCCATGTGGGGGGCTGTCAATAGAATTTACCCTCTCTTTAGCTCATGCCGAGCCATTGTTCAAGCAGAGTGGAGCAGTCCCAGCAGTGCCCCACAGAACAAACTGGCAATTCAGGCACCTCCTTTTGCTGTGGAGGGATGAGGCTTTGGTTGCTCATCTGAACAAGGCAGAGCCATGGCTTGAACCTCAGCCTCTCACAACTCAGCTAAGGCCCACAGCCACTGACCTGTGGCTTGTCTGGGGAGAGCAAGCCTGAAATATGAGTTTGTCCAGGTACTGTCTCTTTGGCTGTACTCATATACAGAACGGAACTATTTTATTTCCCAAATGATGCTTGCAGGTACTAGTGGCATGCATCCCTTCAGAGGGGGGTTTCCAGGATCACAAAATGTCATTAAGTCATCTTTGTTTGTTGTTTTCCCCGTTAAGTAATCTTCTTTTTTTTTTTTTAAACTGTTTTTCACAGATTTACATGAGCCCTGAAGTTATCCTTTGCAGAGGCCACACAACAAAAGCAGACATCTACAGCATGGGAGCTACTATCATTCATATGCAAACTGGCATCCCGCCCTGGGTGAACAGATACCCTCGTTCTGCATATCCATCCTACCTCTATATTGTAAGTGCCCTTAGCAGAGGCAGCTCAGTATCAGTTGGAGGGTTTCCTCTATTCTTATTGGGAAAGCTCCAGTCATATAAAAACTATCAAAATATTTGTCAGAGAGATGACATCATCCTTTTTGCTTCAGGGGAGGGAGGGAGGGAAGAAGTGGGTTTTGATCATTTAGGGGAAGACAGAGACTGAGCTGGAGTTGTCTCTGATTTGTGTTTCAACTTACAGGCCTTGGGTTTACTGGAAGGACAGGGTGAGATCAGTGCGAGACTTGATTGAAACAAGCCCATCTGTGTTCTACTTGCCTGTTTTCCTTAGAAATTGCAGATAAAAACTGGAGCCTTGGCAGATTTGATTCTTGCATTCTTCCAGTGTGGTATAGAAATCTGGTGAATTTGCATTGCACTGGATTTTAGTCTGACTTAAAATTTTTTTGAGTTTTTAAATTTATTATAAAATCTGATTTTTAAAAATCAGATTTCATGTAGTTGAAGGATTTTGTGTAGTTGTATGTTCTGTTCTACTTGACCAGCCCTACTTTGGGAGGTGATGAGTCCTAACTGGGGAATTCCCAGACCACTCATGTGGTTATCCGTGCCTTCCTCTTCCACTGTTTTTGGAATAACTGTTTCCATGGTCTTTTTTCTCTCCAACAGATACACAAGCAAGCTCCCCCCTTAGAGGATATTGCTGAGGACTGCAGCACTTCCATGAGAGAATTGCTAGAAGCAGCTCTGGACAGGAATCCTAATCACAGGCTGTCTGCAGCAGATTTACTGAAACACGAAGCCTTACACCCACCCCCGGAAGAGCAGCCGCGGTGCCAGAGCCTGGACTCGGCGTTGTTTGAAAGGAAAAGACTGCTGGCGAGGAAGGATCTGCAGCTGCCAGAAAATATTACAGGTAATGCGATCAGGCTCACTTGCCTCGTACTTTGTAGACTTCACTTTGTGTCAAATCTTGATTTCAATGAGTGGTAAGGAACCAAGGAAACTCAAAACACACCTGGAAAGTGACCGGTGAAAATCCCAGTCAGATGAGATCAGACCCCGAGGTCATTAGGTGATCTGTAAAACGCCCATTGACTTCAATGGGGAGGAACTTAGCCTGAATTCTGCAGGGCTCTGGAAGGACTAGCGTTTGGAAAAGCAGTGGCAATCATGCAGGGCACTTCGTGAAGTAAAGATTGTTGTCCCAAATTGACTCAATTTGCCATTGTACTAGAGATGTTTTATAGACACTCTTGATTTGTAAACAATGACAAAGTCCAACAACCACAGGCAAATCCAACACTTTTTGCCTTTTTAAGGAAAAACACACACACAAAACCTTAACTAATGTTGCTGAGTGTCGGCAGTACAAACCCTTTGTTTTAAAACTAAAAGTGACTGTGGGATAGAATGCTGTTGCTCTTGTGCATTAGTAAGTGCTTCATGAAGGATAATACACGAATTAGGTAGGAACCAGCCCTTTCAAGCCCAAGCAAGATTTAGTGCCAACAACCTGCCAACAGGCTTCAAAATGATTTTCTTCTGCTTACCAAATAAATTAGGAGGGTTCTGACAAAAGGCTTTGAAAGACTCTTCCCAGACAAGTGGTTTATTTAACTGGGATAAATATTTTGAAAGATATCTGTGCAAAGTTTTGAGTGCTGTAATGAATAGTTGTTGCAACAAATTCACTGAAAGAGTCAGATACAGTTTTTAAATTTAGGATGGCACTGTATCTTCTGGATTTTGCCTTTGGGGTGCATAATCCTTTGACCAGCTCAGACCATCTGAATCAATTCTTTTGAAAATGAAAAGAATATTTTACCATTAAAGTTGGACTTTATTATAGGTCTTGAGATTCCAAGACACTCATTATACAAGTATTCAGGGGAATTCTGCCATTTCAAACCAAATCTGTCTTTTCAGATCTTGATTTAAAAGGAATAAGAAATCTGAAACTGATGATCCTGTATTCATTCTCTATTGTCACATCCAGACAAAGATGATGTCATGTGTTTAGATGAGAATTTCCCTATGAGGAAGCAGAATTCTCAGATGGCAGAAAGTTAGCAGGTTTTTTCTTGCACCAAACTCTCCTTTAAAGCTATAGCTCAGAGGATGAGAAAGCTCTGCCTAGCTGTCCCAGCTGATGGAGACTTTTTTTTTTAAGTAGTTGAACACAGTTGCTGTTTTCATTTGCAAACTGATTCCCTTTATCCTAATATTGTGGGTTGGTTTGTTAGATTTTATTTTATTTGAGGTTTGACTTATGTTGCACTTAAAAATTTTCTAAACCACAGAGTAATAAGATAAAATAATAGGCCAAATATTCCACTAATAACTACAAACATGAAAATGAACTGATACAGCTATTTATGCAGTCATGACATGGTTTCTCTATTTTCTTTTTAGATTCTTCATTGTGTAACGGGAGCATGGAAGAGTCAGACCTGCTAAAGAGACAAAGATCACTCTACATAGACCTTGGAGCTCTTGCTGGTTACTTCAATATTGTTAGAGGACCACCAGCCTTAGAATATGACTGACTCAGTAACATTTTATATTGACGGGTCAGAAATGGACCTCTACCTCTTAAAACTTGATTTTAAGACTTGATTTTCCAATTTGTACATAAAACTATTGCCATTATAGGCTGTCAAATGTGAATAGTGTTTAATTGCACAGATGATTAAGCTAAACCCTTAGGGGCTCTGATAAGCTGATCTCATGCAGTGATGTTTGTGTGTCTGCTGGTTGACCAACAAGAAGATGGCCAAAAGAACACTGCTGGGAATGTCTTAATCCAGGATATCTTCCTGTGCTGGGCCTTGCACTTTTGTAAAACTTATAATATATGCTTGCAGGTAATGTCAGGAAAAAATGTAATATAACTAAGCATATGGGCTGTAAGATTCAGTCTCTCTGAGCTGTCCTTAGAGAAAACCTTCCTGTCGTCCCCCACTTCCCCCCCCCCCCCAAAAAAAAAAAAATCCTTGATTTAACTGGTAAAAGACTGGTTCAATCTTGTTCTGTCTTTAAGACTTGGTCAGTCTCTAGTCATTCTTTATGAGAATCAGGGCCTCCCATAAAATGAGCTAATTTCTATCAGCTGTCTGTGGAGCCAGATTATCACTTGCTTACAGATGGGTTTTCACTTTGCATCTTCCCTGGGCAGTGGGAGCTCAGCAGGAGGCTGTCCCCTTCTCTGTGGGTCAAGGGAATCTTTCACTGGCAGTATCAGTTAGCTTTGGGATTTGCATAGCAAGTTGGCCCTGACAAGTATGACAGTGACTCCAACTCCTTCCTGTGTTACAACTACTGCAAGGGTATCTATGATAGTTTTCAAGGTTAGATCAAATGTTATTCCCTATTGGTAATAGTGGGCAGGCTCCAAACTCTTGCTTTTTAATACTTTAAAATTGTACACATGTATAATTGCTGTGAGTGCTATGGTTTGGAAAGTGTGTCATTAGTGACAAGCAGTGTTTATGTTCCTATGGAAATGGAATTATATTGTTCTTGCTGTGCCTCATACATTTGAAACATGATGTTTTGGATGATAGTAAAACTATGTAAACTGCATAGTTCTGTACATCCCATGGGATGAGAATGTAAACTTTTATAAAACTCTTTCTGATGCTTAGGATGACTCTTTATAAGCATTTTTGTTAAATGGCATACTGTGTATGTTGTACACTGAATCTTTTCTGAAGCACAGTCTCTTTTTCATGTCTGTTATTTAATGCTGCTCCTCTAACACATGATCTCGAACAGATGATTTCTAGTTTGATACTGATATGGTCAAATGAATAAATCCAGCTCAGTGCCTTGAGATGTGGTCATTCATCCTTCATCTTCAAAAACAGCATGGGGCTGCAACTGCATTTGAGTCAACACCCCTTACTATGACCCAGGTACACTACAGGCATCATTCCACTCATTGGAAGTAGGGTGAAGGTGATTGTTGATGGATTTTGGACTCTGGTAATAGATGGTAAGTATGTCTAGCAAAATCTCCTTCTCACACCCCAACATTCCTTATGGACTGCCTGGGTGTTGCACAGCAGTTGTGTACATGGAGCACTTCAGTCCTGATGTTAATTGCTGCAAAAAATGCTGTTGCGAATAACCTACTTGCTCTAGTGCTTTGTGCAGACTCTCTAGATAACTAGTTGCTTGGAGGAGAGCTGTGTGAGGGAGCCCTCTTAGTATTTATACTGACTGTAGTGATCAGGATGTTCAGGGTTTGCCTTCAGTGTGGCTGACTTAAAGAAAACATCACCTAATGGTTTGGATGGTCACCTTTGGTTTCAGACACCTGTGTTCAATTTTATGATCTCTTGCTGATAGCTTTTGATCTTTAAGGAGATTCACAGAATTAGTGGGAAGCAGCTTTTCAGGTATAACTGGAGGTGGATTTATAATCTCTCCTCCAGTTTCCCTTCTATAAAATTAAGGTGTTTATTCTCACCAGACAAGGGCTAGGGGTTAGGCAAATGCTTATCGAGTGCCTGTATATTTCAACAATGAGATCCATGTCACAATTGCAGACTGCTAGGGGTCTTTTACCTCTGTTTTAAAAACATTACACTGACTTTTCTTCTATTTTTTTTTTTCTGTAGTGCTATTCTCCTTTCCCCCACCCACTTAAATGTTTTAGCATGGAAATTTGCATATGGAGACGCTATTTAATATAGGCTCACTATTTCATATTTGGGTTTAGTTATCATATATCTTCTTACTAAGAAAGTAGTAAGTGATCAGGTTATCCAAAATAATTACATACAAATGTATGTATTGCCAGACATAGGTAAAAAGGTTTGGCTGTGTGAACCAATAACTCTTTATAGACACATCCACATGTCTAAACAGAATGAGGGTTTCAGGATATATATCACTTCAGAGGACTGGTACACAATCAACAAGCAGCTGTTCAGGTATGCTGAACACCAAACATTGCTTCCAGCTCTGTCAGCTTTCTAATAGCTGAGGACTATTTCTCAGGTGAGCCTTAGGCTTCAGCATAGCAGGGATTTCTCTGTAGAGCAATACATCACATCCCAAACATCTCACATCCCAAACATCCCACATCCCTCAAGCATATCCCTCAGTAGTGATCCCTGCATTATGTAGGTTCACTTGTTTATACCAGCACCTGGGGAATGAGGTCAGGGAAATGAACTGGGTTAGAAATATCCTGGGAGGGGGAAGATTACTCCTCTAATCTGGTTGCCTGAGCAGCTGTGTACTCAGAGCAACAGAGGCTGGAGGTGAGGGGGAGGGAATGAAAATGGATGGTGAGAAAACCCTGTGCTTGTATCACAAGCCCCAGGGTTTGGCTGGTCAGTGCTGAGCCATTGAATTTTGCAAATGTTTTGCCTCTGTTTGCGTTGATTTCTGGTGTGTAGTTTTGTTTTCTCTTGAGGGAATACTGAGATTCATACTAAACTGCAAAGGACAACACAAGTGCATGGGGAAACCCACTGCTCACAATAATTGATTGTGCTGGTTTTGGCTGGGGTAGAGATAATTTTCTTCACTGTCCAAGGCTGTGTTTCAGCTTTGTGCTGAGAGCAGTGTTGGTAACAAGGGATGTTTCTATTATTGCTGAGCAGGGCCTGCAGTGTCAAGGCCTTTTCTGCTTCTCTCAGTGTCTCACCAGGAGCTGGGAGGGGATACAGCTGGGACAGCTGACCCCTCCTGACCCAAGGGATATTCCAGGCCATACCATGTCATGGTCAATGTATCAAGCTGGGGGAAGAAGGGGGAACATTCTGAGTGACGGTGTTTGTCTTCCCAAGTCACTGTCACATACACAATGGAGCTCTGTTGTCCTGGAGATGGCTGAACACCTTTCACCCATGGAAAGTGGTAAATGAATTCCTTGTTTTGCTTTGCTCATGGGCACAGCATTTGTTTTACCCTTTAGACTGTGTTTATCTCAATCCATGAGTTTTCTCACTTGTACCATTTCAGTCCTCTCCCTCATCCCACCAGAAGGGAGTGAACAAGCGGCTGTGCAGGCTTTAATTGCCTGCAGCTGAGGGTAAATCACAACACTGATGAAATTAGGGAGCCAAATGTACCTTTTGTTCTCCTGGGCTTAGCAGGTTTCTTATCTCAGCCTGTGACCCTGGGACTGAGATGACCATGATGCTCCTCAGCAAGGCTTCCTGATGTTTGGAAGTTTGAGAGAAGCTGCAGTAGAAGTACAGAGCAGTTTGCCAGCCCTCCCTAGGTGCAGAGCTAAGAATTAGTCCCTTTGTGGAGACCTTGGAATAAACAGTGCATTTCTCTGGCTAATTGGCAGAAGTAAAGAAGCAGCTGAGGAAGAGCCACTGGAGGTGTGACCTTGCAAGAGCTGGGAAGGCCAGGTTGGTTGTCTGGGAAGGACTGGGACATAGGGAGATGCCTGGCGCTGTGAATGGCCAAAACTGGGAACATTTGCATGACTGGGGACAGCTTCCCTTGGGGCTGTACTGGCTGCTTCCAAGGCAGGCTCAGACACCATGAAGGCTTTCTTTGTTTCCTGTGCTTTGCTTTGCATCCCTTGCCCAGGGACTTTGCATATTCCCAACACAAGAGCACCAAATCACTGGTTGGAGCCCAGCCACCTTTTCTTTTCTTACAGGAAAGGCCCAGCAAGGTCCATTTCTAAAACTGTTACCATCCAAAGCTAACAATTTGGGCAAGATGAAAACAAGTCTTTATAAATTGCACGCTGACCAAAGTCAGCAACGCCCAAAAAAAAAATCCAGCCAGACTTTGGGAGTGGCTCATTACAGTCCCATGGGTGCTGCTTCAGGCTGGTCACCAGACACAGCCATACTGACAGATGCTGGGGTGTGGTGACTCACCAGGAAGGAGGCAAGCTGCTCTGACAGCTTTGCTCACCTGCACCCACACTCCTGGTAAGGCCACAGCACGTGGCACCTGAGCAGGGTAGGTAGCAGGGCCACAGGGGCAACCTGAGCGTATCCAGGGGCAGGTGGGTTAGTCCAGAGACAGGCTGTGAGAGGGAGGATGCTCCAAGAGTGAGGTGTGCAAGAGAAAATGGCTGTATCTGATCCTCATCAAAGCTGTATGCAATGGCACCCTCACACTCACCCACAAATTTGGTCTCAAGTGTGAACCCTGTTCCTGTAGGAGCCATTGTCAGAGGAGGGATGCTACCATGGTGTCCATGCACAGAGACCATGCCCCACTTGCAGTCTGTGACATTAAGCATAGCTTTGTCAATGTGAAGAAGTCAAAAATAATTAGTGATGTTTGCAAAGTTTAAATCCTTCCTGATGCTCGTAGCAAGTCACACGCTGAAGTGTCATGCAGCCTAAAAAGGGCAGGAAGGTGTCCATCAAACCTCTGAACTCCAGCCACAGAGTCAGTGCTAGGCCCGGGGTCTTATCAAGGCTGCTGCCAGTGCAAAGGGTTGCCTTCTTCTCTAACTCTCAGAGTAAGCCAAGGTCAACTTTTCTCCCCCTTCCCTAATTGTTTAACCACAGCTGGCACTCAAGTATTGTGCAGCTGCTTCCTCAACCCCTCCCCATCCCTGGAGGGAAAGAAAGAACACAAGGGACTCAGAGAAAAAAAAAAAAAAAAAGGAAAAGAAAACAATACTTGTGAGTTGAGACAAGAACAGTTTAATGATTGAAACAAAGTAAAGTGTGATAATAATAACAATTGTAATTAAAAAAAAAAAAAGGAACTATAAAATGAAGAAAAAATTAGTAATGTACAATTCAATTCCTCACCACACACTGGCCAATTCCCAGCCCATCCCTAAGCAGCAACTGACACCTTCTGATCAGCTCCCCCCAGTTTATACACTAAGCATGATTTTCTGTGGTGTAGAACATCCCTTGGCCCAGTTTGGGTCATCTCTCCTGGCTGTGCTCCTCCCAGATTTTTGTGCTCCTCCTCACTGGCAGGGCATGAGACACTGGAAAGTCCTTGACTTTGTGTAAGAACTCCTTAGCAACAACCAAAACATCAGTGTCTTATCAACATGAGTTTCATTTTAGATCCAAAACATGGCACTAAGAAGAACTTAGTAGGACCAGCTACTAAGAAGAAAAAGAATTCTCTTCCAGCTGAAACAAGATCACCTCCCCTCTTGAAAAAAAAAAAAAAAAAAAAAAAAAAAAAAAAAAAAAAAAAAAGGAGAAAAGCAAACACAGTTTGCCCAAAGAGGAAGTCTATAAAACCTGTGTGAATTTCCAGTGTAGGTCTTTTCCCTTTGTCAACTCCTCTCTTGCCTGTTCAAATTGCAAGTGAACAGGAGCTGCTGCATGTGGTCCTGGTACAGGTAAGCTCATGGCAGTGCTGACCCTGAGCAGAGCCTGTGTCTGTATCCCACCATCCCTGCAGATGCTCCTTCAAGAGCCTTTAATTACTAGTGGGACAAAGATCCCCTCCAACAAATTAACTGCTTCTCCTTAGTTTTGTGCATAATGATAGTTTCCAAGCCTGACCTGGTGTCCCCATCACCCATGCAACTTCTCACCCAGCTCACAGTGCTTGCTCTCCCTCTGCTCTGTCTGATCCCCACAAATCACTGTCTGCACTGCATGTCCTGCAGTGCCAGCCAGCCAGGTGACCCTCTGGAAGATGCAGAGGGACTTGTAGGAGGCTGGCAAATGGATCTGCCTCTACACTGGGCTGCCAGCCCCTCGGATGGCATCTGCCAGAAGTGGCACAGGTGGTGGTGTTTAGGGACCCCTGGCTCCTTCTCCCATTGAGCTCCTGCCACAGTGCCTGGAGGTGGCTGGTTCCAACTGTTGTCCTGAGCAGAGCCAGAAGCATGGCCATGCCCCAAGGATGACAGAAGCCCAGTGACACTTTGCTGCCATCCCCCAGACACTGGGGTGGCTCAAGGACAATCTGGACCCCTGGGAGCACTGGGACACAGGGGCTGGGTACTGTGAGGACCATGGCTGTACTTTCTGGCACACAGAGATGGCAAGAAACCGGCAAAGGCTTCCGCGAAGGGATGTGTTTGAAAAGTGGTGTAAAGACCCCATGGGATGACTGGTCTAACTGCCTTTCTGCCCACCTTGCAGACTCTCTGAGGAGGGACACATATGCTGCATCCTTGTGGGTTTGAGTGTAGGTGGTTTTGAAAGAACAGCAGACCAGATATCACTGTCTCAGGCAGAGCAAGCCAAACACCATGGCATTTCCAATATGCACTGGGTTGTCTTCAGGGAAAATCAGACCATTTTCTGCATTAGAAAGGATATTTTAAAGAAAGCAACAAGTACCCTTTGAGGTTAAGTTGGTTCTTCCGTAGAAATATGAAAACATCTTTGGCTACAACATATCATCAACTCATTTTGCCAAAAGAGCAATATTTCCAGGAAGGGAAATAAACCAAATAACGTCAAAAATGTTCAGGAAGATCTGTCTCCCTTTCTGCTTCTACTCAAGCAGTACCCCAGTTAGGCTGTACATTCCAGCCTTGCAGCAAGACTTTAGTACTAACTGTGGCATCTTCTCTTGGCCTTCTCTGTAGTATGTGTGGGTAAAAGCAGATTTGACAAGAAGTCAGAAATTACCTGGAAGGAGGAGGCCTCAAGGTGTGTCTCTGAGCACACATATCTCAAAAAGAGGTGAGGTATTTCTTAGTGCACCCATGAAATTTGTAAATGGAGCTAGAAGCATTCCCTCTTCCATGGTGAAGGGGTAATGTTTTCCAAAGCTGATCTATCAGGTGGTTGCTGGGGCAGCGTTGCACATTCAGACCCCTGAAGTCAGAATTAGTGCACGTGCCTGTCCCTGCACACCCCTTGTTCTGGCATACCAGAGGACAGGAGGGACCACCCAGCAAACCCGTCCATAGGCAGGTCTTGGGCAAGAGACACTTTTATTTTTTTTCCTCCAGACCACTTGTTACGACATGTGGAAAACCAAACCAGCATGTTAAGAAGGCTGCTGGAGATGGGCAGCAATAAAAATCTTCCATCATTTAGCTGCCTGGGGAAAGGAGAAAAATTCTGTATTTATGTAAGGAAATACAGTGCTCTTTCCAAACTTTAGCTCCTTGTGAACTTCAGCTAACTCTGGCAGTTGTATGCTGGAATTTTGCCTTCCCTTAGACTGTAATGTTTTGCATGCCCAGCCTTTGTATGTCAGTAGATACTATTCTACATTTTGCAGTGCTGGTTACAGGACTTCTTTGTGCCTTTTTGATCAGTAAGGCTCTTATTCATATTTAGGAAGTGTTTTACTGAACTGGATAGGGCTGCTGTAAGAAAAGTCATCATGTCAGAGTCAAGCTTCTCATAGGAGTAATTAGTACCAGAAGCCATGAAGATAGATCATCTTCTCCGAAATTATACTCTTGGTGGTGTATTTGTAAATGTTGCCCCAGCATGAACACCTCTGCCCCTGAAAGGTTAAGAAATGAGGCAGAGGTTAGACACCAGGGATGTCCAGCTAATAAATAGGGGCCTGCTGAGGATGACTCGTCTCTTGAACATTCCCGGACGGTTGCTCCTCTCCCAAGTCCCTTGAGGGATTATTCAGCTGAAGTCATGCACTGACAGTGACATAACAGTTTCAGAACAGAGTTTTGAAAATACAGACAAACAACTGGGTCCATAAGATTGCAGACACAAATTCAAGCCTAATTTATAAGGTCACTTTAAGTTTGGAAATCTTTATTTTTACAGACATGGGGATATATTTTCAAAGCTTAAATGGAATAGCCCAAATGTGTGTGACCTTGCAGTCTCCCTATGTGCAACAGGGCTTGGACTAGAGATACCTCCTGATGCATGTGGACCTGAACCCTGAGGGGAAGCAGAAAAAAGCTGGGCCACCTTGCAGCCTGTTGCCCACTGACCCGCGTTCTGGAGACAGGGTAGGGTCTGACACACAAAAGAAGCAGGAACAAAAAGGCAAATCTTGCCTCCCTTCAGCATTTGCCTGCAACCTTGCCTCTGTCTGATGTCCTAGAGCATTGGGATCCTTCCTCTTCTGTACTTGATTACCTCAGCTTCCTGCCTAATCTTGCAAGATCTCAGGAATGGATCTTATAAATTTCACCTTCTGAAGACACAGTGTTTTTTGTTCTCTGTCCCTGCAATTGTCCCAGGTTTTTCCTCGTGCCTGGATGAAGCTACAGAAGGAGACTTGTTTCCCCTATTCAGGAAACTTTTGACATGCTTGGCATTGTCCCCTCCATGCTTTCCTCTGTCTGATTCTCTCACCTTCTGTCCCCTTTCCCCTAAAATCACTGGGAGAGGGACAGCCAGGACCTCAGTGCCTTTAGGAGTAGTAAAGCCCACATCATAGTTGTGTAGTATGAAACCCACTTCCCTCTCTCCTGCCAGCCCCTGCAGGGTTTTCCTGGGAGAGGAGGCAGGCAGAAAGCCTGGAAGGATACAAGCCTTTGGTAGAGGTACAATCCTTGGCATAGATGCACTGTGTACCAAAATGTGCTGAACAGAAGAAGTGATCTGTGCCCTGTGCTTGCCCTAAGACAGCTGCCCTGACAGTGCTGGGCTGGTTTGGATGTCAGATACTTTGGGAAGCCAAAGGTTTTAGGATCAGCTCCTGTGCTACCCACCAGCTGGTGCTGAGGGGGGCTCCCAGCATGTCTCCTGTGGGGGCACCAGCACATGGCAGGTTAAAGATTATTTCCACTTTCCAAGCAATGTCAGTGTCTCCACCTCATTTCCTCTCAGGACACGAGACAGCACATCCAAAGCCGTTCCAGTGCCAACATGTGAGTCAAACTATCGGGTGATGCATGCACCAAAAGGAAATGGGGGTGCAGAAGCTGACCAGAGAGACAGGATGTAGTCTGAGTCTGTTTATTTGCCTGGTGCATTTACTCACAATATCCACATAAGTTTCTTTTTTATTTGAAATAAGACCTTTCCAGTCCTTTAATTAGCACTGCCCACTTTTCAGGACACTAGCTAGCAGGTCTCTGTGCCATGCTGAGCAGGCTGGTGTTTCTCACCTTAAAGCCCTGATCTTCTCTAAGAAAAGGAACAGAGCAGTTTGTGCTACCCTGCCCTCAGGCACCCTAAGACACATAGCTTTGCTAGGGTGATTCTTTCATGTCCCTTGCCTTGCACCTGCCCATATCCCACCAGTCTGTATGGAGCTATCTAGGCAGCAAAACAGGCAAGCTGCCTGCTTTCAGTGAGCCTGCTCCTGCCCCAGCCCAGCCACGGCAGCTGAGCTGCCTCCTGTCACTCAGCCACTTGAGCCCTGAGTCCCTCATTTACAGCAGTATCCTCACAATTATCTCCTCCCTGGGCATGCACCTCAGAAACCGCACACAAAGCCCACCTGTTTCATGTCTGCTGGGTCAACCACATACACTTGGGCATGGGCAGCCACATACACTTTAGGAGATATGCTGCTGCTAGTGATGAGCTTCCCATGCTTTCCATCCCCGGGTGATGCATGCAGGATTACTCACAACCTCCACAGCTCCCATGGGCTCACTCCTGGTGCGTCGCTGACTCCCTGTGTCACACCACTGACTGCACAGGCTTGCTGCCAGGAGCAGGAGAGCCTTCTGCATTTGTCCTGGTTGGTAAAAGGTCTCCCTCACTGAGAGGAAAGCTCTGGCCCTCAGAACTGCAGGGGGAATGTAACTCTCCCCAGTTTGGGTGAGTATTTTAGCAACGGCATATTCCCTGTCCTGTGCCATCCCCCAGTGGGGTTCCCCAGCCTCTGAGGTGCTTTCCACAGCGAGGTTTTGGGGAGTCCCTGAGGGTTGGTGGAGATGTCCTGGGGATCAGGCCTCACTGCAGCTTGGGCAGAAGAGAAAGCTCCAGTGTGGGGCAAAATGAACAGAGCAAATGTGTGAGATAGAGACAAGAAATGGTTCAGAACCTTAAAAGATGAAAGGAATAATTATCATTTTGTCTAACCTGTTGCATAAGACAAGCTAAACGACTCCTCACAGAAACTCCTTCAGCTCCTCTGCCCTGTCTTGCCCTGCCCCCCAAGCAGAAGGGTTGGAGAGCAGTGGATAAAGTACTTCAGAAATACAAGAAGACCCAATGCCATGGCTGAGGGATCCCAGCTGTAAAAACTGGCCTCATGGACATGAGCTACGTGGATTTCTGCTGAGATACAGGAATGCAGGAGGAATTGCACTGAGCAGGGCTGGGCAGTGTGGGCACTGTGAGCACCGCCGGGCTGGGGCAGGAGCAGTAGAGGGTGCTTTCCTGGCCCTGCTGATGGGCAGCAGGAAGTGCTATGTCAGAAGGACTCAAGAGTTGCTTGTCTCATGTCCACTCCATGCTCCCAGCATGGTACTGGCCACTCTAGGAGCCACATTCCTGTCTATGGTTTCATCTGTCTCATGTCTCCATGTATTTGGAGTCCCAGATCCCATCTGTTGTCATCCTCCTGTATGGAGCAAGGAGATCCAGGCTCTGCCTTCTCTCCCAGGCTGCTGCTTGATGCCCCAATGGTTTTGGTGTACTTGCAGCAGCTGGAGTGAACACTCATGGGCTCCAAAGTGTTAGTACTCCCCTGGCCACCTTTCCTGTGACTTGCTCACCCTGAGCACAAATGTTTTTTGGACAATGTGAGCCCACATGAAGGAAGAAAAGGAGGTGACCCCTCAGCAAGGGGCTGCTTCCATTTTGCACCTTCTTGACAATTTTCTTGGAAAAGTTTCTTTCAGGCTAATGTTTTCTTATGCATGAGATGAATGCAGAAATGAGGTGGCAGTGAGGAAAGTTTGCTTTCAGACTAGGCTGAATACAGAGAAAAGGTTTTTTTCCTGTTATATTTTCAAGTGCCTTTCTGTACTCTGGTAAGAGACTAGTTTTATTTTCAACCCTTATGGCCTGGGGATTTCCTGAAAGCTCAAAGGAGGAAGGTGTCTGCAGCCAGATCCTAAAAAGGACATAGGAACTAATGTCCAGCACCTGATCAGCTGATGCCAGCCCTAGATCATGTCTAAAGGCTGGCTATTTTTCTTTCTGCTCAGACTTCCCTAGAAACTGGAGGAAAACTAGAACTACAGAGAAACTAAGAGGATGTAGTAAAAATACTGTCAGGGAAAATGTCTGTGCAGTAGTGCTGGTTTTGTGCAACACCCCCAGCATGCTGCATCGCACAGCACAAAAGAGGAAGAGTTACCACCAGGGAGTTCTTTCTCCACTTCATTTAACCCATACTTTGCAGTTTGTTTTAATATCCTTTGGCTGACCGTACATGCCTCATGACCACTCTCACTTTCCCTTTGCACTCTGAGGTGCCCAAGGCATGGACTTGTCTGCTCAGAGCCTCTTCCTTGCCCCTGTAAGTTCTTGCTTACACCTGAAAGTCTCACTCAGCTACCAACTCATGCCATTAGGGCTGGAATCCTTCTACACCTTCTTTTTTTTCTCTCAAGAGGGGCTTCTCTGAACAGCTTCTGTATGATCTGCTTACTGGAGATGCCCAAGAGGTGTCTCTTTGGTTTCATGACAGATCATGTAGGCGAGAAAAAACACAGAGCCCTTGGTAGCCAGAGCAGCAGAAAATGGTCTGTGGGCTGGCAGGGCAATTCCCTATCCAAGTGTAAGTGATAAGCCTACAGGCTATATACTATACAAATCTCCAGCAAGCAGAACCTTCCCTCCTTCCCTCCTTCCCTCCTTCCCTCCTTCCCTCCTTCCTTCTTTCTCTTTCTTCCTTTCCCTCTTTCTTTCATCACCATATTTCTTAATGGAAACAGGCACAATTCTCTTATTTACTGTAACATTTCCCTAATAGCTGTCCTCATCAGCATGACTACTTCCCTTCTCCTTTATGCAGTCTTGCTCTCTAGTCTTGCCCTCTAGACTTGTAAATCACACCCCTTTCTCCTCTGTCTTACTATTCTCTTCTGTCTAATAAGAGTAGGCACAGCAAATTAAGTTTTTCAGCATTTGAAACTTGGAGCTGAATGGGAAGTTCCTGTGATGATATGTCAGAGGCTGCAAGAATAATTCCCTGTCCAGATCTAAGTTTCAAAGTTTTCTCTTTTTTTTAAACTTGAAGTATCAACTAGGATCAGCTAAGACAGATGGGGCCCCTAAAGTTTAGTCTCTCAGCTACACAGATTTCATGTGTACTTCATGTGAGAGCTTTTAAGTTCTCACAGTGCCAAAATGTCATTACAGCATGAAGTATTGATATACGTCTTTGTTTTCATTTTGCAGTCAGGTCTTCACACTCCTTTCTGTGGCCAAAAAACTCCACTGGACATCACCTAAACTTCCTTGCTGTGAGTCTGCTGTAGTTGTGCTGACATACTCCAGTATGAACAGTCATTTGGTCTAACAAAGAAAACCCACAGGCTTTCACTGCTCTCAAATGATCTTTGCACTTTCAAATCTTCTCTTGGTGTCATTCCTCTTGCCAAACATGTTTGCTTTGCACAGAAACTTGTCATCCTCCCTCATAAGAAGTGTACGGGCAGATAAATAGGTCTGGTATCATGTCTCCATCCTGACCAGTTATTCTTTTGGGGTTTTATTCCTGAAACCTCTTTGTTCATCTTTGGTTTCTGGGCCCAGGCCATGTTCACTACATGGCAGCATTGTACACAGGGCTGATTTAGAGCAACAGTAAAAATCAGAGCCCTTCTGTTGGATTTATTCCACCATTCCTCATGATATTTGAGTGAATGAAGTTACCAGAGGCTGTCTCAAAGCTTGGTCCCTCCCATGCATCTTTGGTCTGTAGTAGGAGGACGACTGGGAGGACAGCTAGGAGAACTGTTGAAGCACAGCTGTGCCTCTAGCTAAGGCACTTCAGCATTGTTTTCATTTCTGCCACTGCATCTCTGGGTAGCTAACACAAATCTGTACATAAGACTGACTGTCTTGTTACTCGGTTCTTACTTTGGCAAAATTTAAATATTGCAGTTCTTTTGGGACCTTCAGACAGAAATTCTGACTGAAGAGCAGAATATTATTATTCATAAACACCTTCTGCTAGGCAAAACTGGGACTGACCTGTGAATGCCAATACAGAGCAGGCATTCGAGAGGGAAGAAGATTTGTGGCTAGTTCACAGGATAGACAAGTGTACAAGTTTGATTTGCCTTTGGCTAAACACAAACCAAATTATCTCATAGTGCCCCTGTTTTGTTTCTAAAACCTCCTGACTTTGCTTGAACCTAAAATATGCCTGAGAAAAGCTTTTCTTTCTGTCTTTCATTTCTGCTTTCAGTGGTAACTGAAAACCAGAAGCTCCAGCACACACGAAAATGGTAGTGACGGGACAAAGAGAATTACGTCCACTCCTTTAAACTACCAATGGAAAAAACAAAAAAGAAAAAACTAAAAACCAAAAACCTAAAACTTCCTGGATTGGCCTGAGATCTCGGTGGAGCCTGAAGGGTGGAGGCTGGTGTCACTGCAGTTATTTCTGCCAGAGAGAGACAGGTTATTTGCCTACAGCCTGGCTGGGGAGTGCCCACCTAAATGCAGGGATTATCTGAGTGACTGACATTGACTGTGAATGGCAAAAACACAGCTTTGGAGCTTGAGAGAGTTTCCTTTTCCCTTTCTACCAGGTACACATGTAATCCAGGGAGGAATTCTCAGGATCTTGCCTTGGCATCAAGCAGGGGGCATTTGATCCCAAGCCCCTGGTTTTTGGCAGAATACTGCTTGCTAGGTCAGCCTGAGTCCTCCCAGGGTTAGCAGGGGTTTGTGAGTGGTTTCCACTGGTATGAAAAGCAGGTGGTGCAATTCCAACCTTCCCTCTGGAACCATGGGAAGTGCCCAGCAGCATCCTTGGCCCTGGCAGGAGCCCATCCCAGGCAGTGGGAGTTTAGGTGCACCAGCCCCTTCCTTTCGACGTAACATTCTGCCCTTGCACCCACAGCAGATGCACCCTGAGGGTTTTGCCCTCTGACTCCTCAGTGCTCCCCACCAAGGGCTCCTCTGCTGCACCCAGCCCTCTCACCACTGGGCTGTGCCTCTTCTTGCTCCCCTCTCAGGTTGTTCCTGCATTTCAGCTCCCATTGCCAGTTTGAGGAGCAGGTCGGGAAGGACACAAGACAATTGCATTCTCTTTTCATAAACCACCTTAGAAACACAGAAATGTGCTTTTAATGGTTTCTGTGATGTTCTAGGATTTTCAACACTTAACCATGTCACAGTTAGATGTTTGGTGGGTACTAACACACCTGGATTACCACAAGAGGTGAGAAACAGTACCAGAAAACCCCATAAAATTCTCTCAAACAGTCCTACAACATGTTTTCTAAAAAAACACCTGGCTCATGAACAGTGACTGAGCGTGGGGGAGTATGTGGTTTGGGTTTCCAGTTCTGGGGAAAAACAGAGCAACTATTTGGGCTGTCACCTGTGAACACCATCCTGATAAAAAAAAGCCATGTTGATACCAGCCTGGTAACAGGGGTTACCAGGCACAGCAGATGCTCACTGATGCATCTCCCCAGGGCCCTGCAGGGACTGCCCTGCCTACTGGGCCTTGCAGTGGTTGAGCCACTTTTGCAGGGGCAATTATCTTCTCTGTTCTCAGTGCCACCAAAAGAGTCTTGCTCCTGAAAATGACCCAGCCATGGCTGAAAGGGTGGTTCAGCAGCTGGTGCAACTCCCTGCTCTGTAGCAGGTTCTCAGGACACTGGTGGGTCACTTCTGCTCCCAATACTTTGATATCCATCTCCACTTTCCTGCTCATAATGCCACTGAGAAGATAAAAACTTGTAAGTCTATGCAGATACACTCTCTGGCTGAGACTTGGTACTTAGAAACCCAAAGACTGTCATCTAGACCATGATCTCTTCATTCTATCTAGCTCACTTGGTCCAATTTCATCCAGACCCTCCTGTGTGACATGAGGATTCAGGGTATATAAAACAGACAGGGCATTTAGAAGGTGGTCAAGAACATGAAGCCCTGGGAAATTGCTTCTGTCCTTGGTTTCACCCTGTCATTGAAAAGATTCATTTCCAGGCTGCAGAGGCCACCAGACTCTGCCTCTCCCTTCATTCCACCGTGACTCCCAGGAAGAGGCAATCTGTTCTTAAGGTGGCCAGTTATTTCCTGAGTTTCCTATGGAAATCTGAGCAAGGCACATACGAAGGCTGTAAAAATATATCCCTGCAGGTCCGTGAATATCATATTGAAGATGATGTGCTATGGAGACTGGAGGAGCAGGGGTCAAGTTCCAGTGCCTCAACAGGTCCTGCTGTCCCTGCTGTGAGGCATGACCTGTTATCACTTACAGATGCCACTTCTTCCATAGCAGAGCACAGCAAGCAGCAGTAATATCACAACTTCAGTAAAATTCCGAAGCTGTTTCCAAAATTAACCCTTTTGTGACTTTACAGCTTTGCCTCAGGGGCCAGAAAATACCAACAATTTGCTCAACGTATTTTTTTTAAATTCAGTTGGAACTGAAACTCTCCATAGGTTGTATGACTGCAATGAATCACAGGGTTCATTTATACAGAAAAGGAGATTAATCATGTTTACAGCGTATAATAAAGAGATATGGCTCCCACAGCTTTCTCAGAGAGTAGTTTAACCCAGAATGGCAAGAGACTTCCCTGAAGATGGCTTTTATTTTATATAAATTTAATTTTTCTTGATTTCTCCTCTTTTGACCTATTTTTTTCTTTTTTTTTTTTTTCTTTCTTTTTTTTTTCTCCTCATCCTTCTTGCATGAAATTAAACTAAGCCTAAGCCTGAGTGCAGAATGGAGATGCTCCAGGCCAGTGGTGCGGGGATGGCTGACTGGTGAGAAGGCAGCAATGCTGCAGCCTAGGAGTGAGCTCGAGGACTGATATTCCCAAATGACGTGGCAAATGCCACTCTGGGCACCTCAGCATTATTATTCTGGTCCGTTGACCAAGCTCAGGTTACTCAGCCAAGTTCAGGAGCAGCAGCAGCTGTAATGGGATGTGATTACCTTGCATTGCCTCGCTCGCATACGAGAGGCCCTCTAGGTACCCCTGCATCTCCAGCCCAGCGTGCTGGATTCTTGCAAAGGCTGCAGGTCCTGCCCCTTTAGGTTTGGCTAAAGCCTGAACCGCAGCCTCGGTAAACCCTCAGGAGACTCCGGCTCGGTTTTAAAACTTCTATCGCCATCTAGTGATGTCCTTGGGAGTGCCACATCTTCGGGAGTGGCACGGCTGGAACCAGCGAGTGCTGTCCCCCGGAGCCCGGGATTTCCCGTGGAGCGAGAGGAAAGCGGAGCTGGAAGCGCCGCGGAGTGGACGGCCTCACGCTGCGCCAGCTCCCTGCTTTCCCCTTAAAATGCTGTGGCTCCAAACTATGTCTGAGCCTGTACAGGTGAAAGGGACGACCCAGAAGTTACGTGCTGCCAGTGGGTAGCTGTAGCTGACACTTTGTCACGCTCTGCTCTGGTGGCAGCCATCGGCTGAGCTGTGGCTGTGGCAGCCGAGGGGCGCGAATCAGAGCTCCCCTGCAAAGGGGTACCGAGTGCTCGGTTTAAACCCCAAGCACAGCATGGTCTCCTTTGTTTTTAATGGATTAAATTAGAAATATAAATATCCTGGCAATTTGGTGTTATAAGAATTTGTGTGCATTACTGCCGCAAAATACAGAACAAACTTCAGATGCAAGAATTAATGTGACTCAGAGGAAAGATGAACCACAAAAATAAATATCCTCTATGCAAAAATAAACTCTTTAACCTGTTAATTAGAAAATGGCAAACACTTCTCAACTCACCAGTGATGTAAATTTAATCCACTACAGCTGAACTTTATTAAGTAGAAAACCCTTAAGAGATAACCCAAGATATTAGTGCAGTAGGAGCAGGAGGATCTAGCTTCACAAGATGAAAAAAATAAATACACAAAACCTTCAATAAAAGTATCATTGTTATGTCCTTCAATGCTACCTCACCTGGTGAGGTTTACACAAGTGGAGTCATGTGAGCACACCCCTGCTATGAAGCTTGAACAAGGAGCTCTTGGCCCTGCTCCTGGCACTTGTCCCCATCCCCATGCAGAGTGTGTCTCCCTCCTGCCTGGATCTGATTTTAAAATGCTATCACAATAAAATTGAATGAATATGAGAGTGAACAGGCAAGGATGGGGAACTGGAGACCTTTCTGCTGCACTGCTGCTGTCTTCCAATCCCAGCTGTGCAGGCTCAGTGTGCTGTGGATGGACATCCTGAAAACTGTGGCTTGTTTCCCATTCCATTTTAGAGCCCAATTCCATTTTCTTTTGCATCCTTTCTTCTTCCATTCCAGTATCTTCCTTCATCTACTTCCCCACGGAGTACCTAAGTACATCTCTGAGTTCTCACTGGTGCTGGTGGCTGGGTTTCCACTGAGAGGTTTCCAGCCACAGCCCTGATGCTGATTCACCACACCGTTGTGCAAATCCAACCGGTGCTTTCTACTCTCTGCACCTCTGCTGATACAAAGCATTTCTACTTCTGCCTTGAGTTTTTGGTCTCACTTTCCTCCAAATGACTTTTCCCCTATAATAACACCACCCAGAGTTTCACCAGGTGTGACTCAGCCCCAGTTGGTTCTCGCTGCACAGCACAGGAGGAAGCAGATATTTGCTCTTGTAGGCTGAGATCAGACAGGCCACAGCATGTTACTGGTGATGGGGTCAACACTGGAAAGAACACTGAGCAAACCACATTTTATAACCAAATGGAAAGTAATTGGGGAAGTAGGGCAGGGAGAAGGTTTCTTGGAGACTTGGGAGAATTCACAAATTTTATGTTGAGACATACCTGGAATTTCTAGTGAGATCACTCAGGGTGGAGTGCAAGGGATAAAGCCACAAAATCTGGCATAAAAATAAATAAACTGAAGGAAGTGGCCTTTGAAAATAAGGAGCCAAAAAAATGTCCAATAGGTGCAGAGGTTTTCCAGTGCATTCCAAGCCAGTAGTGCAGGAGGAATGTAAAAAGGTAGCTTCCACCCCCAAACCTCAACCCATTTATCAGTGAAGTCTCTCAAAACACAAATGTTGGTTACTGCAGTTTTGCCCAAAGAGATCAAAAGCTTGGATGTGGTGTGTTCATTCTGAAAGGCACAGGTGAAAACCTAGAGACTGAATTTTATACAGGATCCCTCCTTCAATATTTGCCAAATAACCTCAAGGTATGAGAAAATATCTTTCCCTTGCCAATTCCAGCTGTTTCTGAAGAATTTGTGACCAGAAAAAAAAAATTTTCAAGTCCTTCTTGAGTCTTGATCCAATTATTGTTGATAAGACCACTGGGCTGGCCCTGGCTCTTCCTCATGTGAAAAATAATTTAATTATTCCTTCTAATTGCAGAAGACCTAAGCTGTGCTGGCATCTCACAGGGTGGCAATACTTTATTGTGCTGCGATTTAATGTTTTTTTAGAGCATATGTCCTAGGAGAGGACTGAAAGGACAAAAAAAAATACAGAAAGCTAGTCCGACCTCTCTTGCTAGTGCCCCCTGCAATCCCTGACCTGCACCTGCCCTGTAGCAGGTACTTGACATTCACAGTGGGCCACCCACTCCATGTGTGGGTGCTGGGAGGGAGGGCAGCACCCAGGGACACTTCCTGGAGGTCCACCTCAAAACCCTGCTGCAGCCAAGTGGCCCTTCCCAGGCAGAGAACAGGAGGAAAAATGTTGCATCATTTCAGACTTCTGAGTTTTCAAAGACTTCTCCAGCATTTGTTGAGAACAGGATTTAAAAAGAGCACTTGTTCTCAAGCTCAAACTGTGTTATGAAAGAAAAGCACTGTACAGTGGGTTTTGAGCAAAGATGAAAACACCCCACCCTTACAGGTTGAATTTGCTGAATGAATTGGCATCCTGTAACAAAACCATGCCAGTAAGGATAAATTAAGTCATCACCTGTGCTTACGCTCATATGGATAGATGATGTTTCCAGAAGGAATCAGAACTTATCCAGGTGTTGTTATCACTATCCAACCATATAAACATCACCTTGCTTGCACAGCCAGATACAGCCTGCACAGTACTGTTAACCTGTTGACATATTAAAGAGGAACTATGGATTTTCCAGAAGTTAAAATCACTTCCTTGACAACAATGCAAGGACTTAAACACGTGCAACATATCCTGCTGCCTCTCTCCTTCCTCTGCAGACAGGATCAGGGAGGCCAAGCAGAGCTGTTTTCTGCAAACAGCTTTGCTCTGTTGTTGGCAAAGGATTTCTGTTCCAGATGAAGAGAAATCATACATCAAGAAGATGATCAGCTACCTTCTCTCCAAATTTTTATTAGTTTATAAAAAACTGGCCAGTAAGTTCCTCCCTGCCTGACTATGATGCAGCTTCCTTCAGCCTGCAAATTTAAAATTGCCCTTTGGCTGCTCTGCTTTCTATACACTACAGTCCTTTTAAAATAACATTTGACTATAAAAGGATCTGGAAAATCAAACAGAGTTTACAACTTGTTGATACAGATAGAGGAAACTACATAAAGATAAGTGCTTTCATGTTTCAATAGCAACAACAAGACATATAAAAATAATCATCAGTGTACGACGTCATTTCCTTGAGGTACAAACCATTGGTCCTGTCTTCTACAAGCCTGGAACATGTATCTTGATAAAACTTGTACACAAACCACTTATCACTGGCACCTTAGCAAAGCTTTAGCTTGCAGTCGTTTCCACTGAAAAGAGTCCTCAGTCACTTGCAGATTTCTGGGGTTTTTGCACTATTAATATTTTTTGCAATTATGTTGGTTTAAGGCCCTCTAAATCCATCATTAGCAGCTGATTTCAGAAGCAAGTCTTAAATCCATGTAAGTTTTCATAAGCTTTGCCTTGATTAATCTTTTATACTGTCATTTCATGTGATCTGGGGGAAAGTGGTCAGGTTTTTTTCATTGTTTGAGCACAAATTGTTATTTCTGTTGAAGACTAAGTGAAAATAATAAATTTACCGTTGAAACTTTTGTTTGGAATTGAAGTGGGGAAGAGCTGAGATTGGGAGGTTGGGACACTGGTGGTTTTCATGCTGGATCTTGTGGGAACACCATACTGACATTTTCTGCGTAGGTGAGCTCACCAGTCAGGGCATCTGGGTTTTTTAAGTGGTTTTTCAAAGATACTTGTGTGTCTGTTCTATATACAAGCATTTACAAGGCTAAACACTGACAATGCTTTCATTAAAAAATTAAAATCTTAGAAAGCTTACAAATCTCTAACATGAATTAATTTGGGAGCTAAAAGAAACCTCAGTGTCTGATAATCTAATACATACCTGCAAAAACCTTTCTGTCTGATGTGACTCTAAAGTGAAAATCCTCTGACAGGGAAATTAGTTGTTTTATTTAGAGACATTTAAACTGTCCTCTAAAACACTTTATATAACTTTCCTTCCTCTTTAAATAGTAACACTTCTCTATTCATGTTCTTGCAACACTAAAGCTTGCAAATTACCCCAAATTCTGCAATAGCTTGGGTTTTTACACTCCCTGTTGGAGTCAGCAAATATTTATAAAAATTTTGGTTTTATTTAAAAATAATCTAGTCCTGATTGCTGTGAGATGAGACTACTGTGAAGTTTGTGTGCCTTAAGCTGTGAAAGGCTGGGAAACCACCCTGTTATCCCCTGCCTGCATTAGGAAACTTGGTGTTCTCTAAGTGCCGGGCACTGGAGGAAGGCAGGCCTGACTCCTGGATTGGCAGCTCCTCAGCCAAACCAGACCCATTTCTCCATGCCCAGCTCTGTGCTTCCTCTGCATCCTGAGCGTGTCACCATGCTCTCGCCACGTCCATCAGGGATCATCCTCCCTTTGGCATTCTGTCTGGGGATTCCTGAGCACTGCTCCATGTGGTGGCTTTGAGGGCAGGAGGGCCTTTCCCTGGCCAGGAGTGTGCGGCGGGGCAGACTCCAGACAGAAGGGTGTTTAATGTGCTGTCTGAAGCGAGCTGAGAGGGATAAAGGGCATGTCTGATTGCATGTATGGAGAAAAAGCCCCACAGAGCCCCACCATTGTTTTTTTTGTTAGCTGTGTTTCCATGTCAGGAGACAGGCAGCTCTGGCAAAAATACTCACCTGGTGCCCTGGGTTTTCTCCTTGATTTGATAGGTGACCTTGGAGGAGATATTTAAACTTTCTATGCTGGGTCCTTTGTGCACATTAGAATTTTCTGTGGTAACCTCCCACCCATGAAAGACTGCAGACAATGGGATCATAAAATCATAGAATCACTAATGTTGGAAAAGGCTTCCAATATCCTTGGGTCCAACCTTTGACTGATCACCACCTTGTCAAATAGACCATGGCACTTGGTGTCACATCTAATTGTTTTTAGAACACCTCCAGGAACAGTGACTGCACTGCCTCTATGGGCAGTCTGTTCCAATGGTTAACAACCCTTTCAGTGAAAAAATTCCTCCTAACGCCCAGTTTAAACCTACCCTGACCCATCTTAAGGCTATGTCCTCTCATCCTGCCACTGGCTGCCTGGGAGAAGAGGCTGACCTCCACCTGGCTACAGCCTCCTTTCAGGCAGTTGTAGAGAGTGAAAAAAATCACCCCTGAGCCTCCTTTTCTCCAGGCCAGACACCCCTAGCTCCCTCAGCCATTCCTCATATGAGTCACTCTCTAGACCCTTCACCAGGTTCACTGCACTTCTCTGGACTCCTCAGTGTCCTACCTGAACCGAGAAGCCCAAACTCGACACAGCACTTGGGCATCTCACCAGTGCTAGGCACGGAGGGACAATCACTTCCCTAGTCCTGCTGGCCATGCTGTATATCTAACACAAGCCAGGATGCCATTGGGCTGCCTGAATACACTGGCAGCTCAAGTTAAGCCATCTGTCAACCAGCATCCCCAGGTCTTTTTCCACTGGGCCACTTCTTCTTTTCAGCCACTCTTCTCCCAGCCTGTAGCACTGCAGGGGTTGTTGTGACCCTAGTGCAGGGTCCAGCACTTGGCCTTGTTGAACCTTGTTGCACCTGGTCTCATCCCATGGATCCAGCCTGTCCAGATCCCTCTGCAGAGCCTTCCTGCCCTTCAGCAGATCGACACGCCCACCCAACTAAGTATCATTCACAAACTTACTGGGGGTGCCCTCAATCGCCTTGTCCAGATGATTAATTAAACAAAACTGGCCCCAATACCAAGCCCTGGGGAACACCACTGGTGACCAGCTGCCAACTGGATGTGGCACTATTCACTTCATAACACTTCCTGGGCCTGGCCACCCAGATAGTTTTTAAGCCAGCAAAGAGTGCACTGTCCAACCCAGAGGCTGCCAGCTTCTCTAGGAGAATGCTGTGGGTGACAGTATCAAAAGATTTACTGAAGTCCAGGTAGATGCATCCACAGCCTTTCCTTGTCCACTAGCCCTCTTATGACCAGGTCACCTGTTCATAAAAGGAGATCAGGACAGTCAAGCAGGATCTGCCTTCCCTAAACCCTGGTTGTCCTGTCTGTGCCATGTGATGGCACTCAAGATAATCCGTTCCATAACCTTCCCTGGCACCGAGGTCAGGCTGACAGGCCTGTAGTTCCTCAGATCCTCCTTCCAACCCTTCTGGTACATGAACATCATGCTGGCTAACTTCCAGTTGTTTGGAACCTCCACAGTTAACCGGGACTGATGATAAATGATGGAGAGTGGCTTGGCAAGATCTTCTGCTCTTCGACCAGCCCCTTCAGCACCTTCAGTGGAATCCTATCCAGCCTCATAGACTTGTGAGGGTCTAAGCAGCTTAGCAGGTCACTAACTGTTTCCTCCTGGATTGCAGGGGATCCATTCTGCCCTGTCTCTGTCCACCAGCTCAGGGGACTTGTTGCCCTGATAATAAACAGTCTTTCTGTTAAAGATTGAGGCAAAGGGAGTATTAAGTACCTCAGCCTTTTCCTCAGTCTTGCTGACAATGTTCCCCATCACTCCAATAAAGGATGGAGATTTCCCTCGGCCCTCCTTTTGGTGTTAATGTGTTTATAAAAACACTTCCATTATCTTTCACAGCAGTAGCCAGTTCTAGCTGAGTTTTTGCCTGTGTTGAGCTGGGACTCCTCAAGGCTATTTTCCATAGGATCTCACTGGGATGGATCCCCAAAAGTCAGCTTCACCAGTTCTACATCACTTGGAGGCAGACTTCTTCACTCCTTACTTCTCTTGCACTCCTTCTTTCCAAGAAAATGGCCATGGGGGCAACAGGAAAGTGTTTCCATGCCAAATAATTAGTTATTTATGGGAAGCACAGGAAGTCCAACAACACACTGTTGTGGAATACTTTGAATCACATGAAAATTTGTTTAAAAAAAAGGGGGGGATTCCCCCCCCCCCCATTCCAAAGATCTGTGCCTTCATATGGATCTTGTTTATCCATATCTAAGCCCTCTTGGAAACTGGATATATGATAGGCTTCAATGCAATAATGAGGCATTAAATGCCAGAGATAATGTGTTACAAGAACCCTTTTGTTCATTTTAACAAAATTCTTAAATGGGTCACTTTTCTGTTTCACTGCATTACCCAGTTCCAGTGTTTCCCATTGCTCATTTTTTTAACCTCTGTCATCATTTTAATTTCTGATCTTTCAGCTCTCATATCTCTGTATCACTTCCTGTGAAAGATTAATGGAGCTCTGCAAATTTTCTTGTCAGGGTAGGCTTAAGAAAATTTTCAAACACTTTCTTGTTGACTTTGAATGAACCATGACTATTTGTTTTAGATGATGTTTCTATCTGTGGATATCATGACATTTTCATCAGCTCGGGGCAAAATCCCAAACCCCTTGAAGTGAAAGAACATTCTGTCAGTTTCTGCGTGTGCAATTCAGTTCACAGGTGAATGTAGGTGTCTTAGTTGGTGAGGTGAAGCCCTGCCATGTCCATGCTGCCGCATGAAAGGCAGAATAAAGGACCATAAACCCTGTAAGCATGTCATGATACCGCAGCCACTATTGTGCTGTGAAATGAGTGTAGTCAGAAACACAGCAAGGGCAGCTTCACAAACATCAATTGAAGCAAATATGTGACTTCATCCCTCTTTGCCACATACAGTGGAAGTTCAAGCCCTGCTGTCATCGTGCTCAGTGAAGAGTGTTGACACCTGCCTTTAAAGGGCTGGCATGACTTGCAGACACATGGTGACCACTGCAGATGGTGGTTGGAAGGCTGAGTTATGCATAGTTATGCAGGAACAGCATCAATCAGCACTGGAAAATTGGCCCAGAAGGTTTTCTGGCCTGGGGGGATCCAGCTCAGCAGTGTACTTGGTCTGGACATGTGCAGGTGTCTAGACTTTGTGCTGTGCCTTTAGGAGGTCTGCTGAATATAAGAATAATCTGGCATGCTTTTAAGGGGAGAAAATGACCAAGGCAAAGCTGTTCCTTCAGGTGAAGGATATGAGAGGAGGCACTTTTATAACCATCAGAGTAATCCTAAACAAATCCTGATACTTTAATGGGAGTCATATTAGCGTATTTCCTGTAGTTTGTAATATTTATTTTGATATATGTTCAGAAAGTTTATGTAATATTTTTCATGCATGAACTACTTTTGGCAAAATATAGAAATCTTCACATGCATAAATTTCTTATTATGATTGGCCAAGCTTTAATAAATAATCTGTAATAGCAAATATTGGCCCTGTGTTTGGAACAGAGCTGTGTCAGAATCCAGTGCTCCAGCATGGAAATATCTGCTTATTACAGATGACCTGACCTCAGCTGGCCTTTGTGTGAAGCTACAGAAATTGATCTGACCTGTGGCCCTGCTTTCTATCCAGAAAGCTTTTCCAGGCTACTCAAGATTGCAGTTTTAGGGGTTTGATTCCTCAATTATAACTTGCCTTGTCTGTCATTTTCCTGTGACTGTAACACAATCAAACAGGGACAAAATTTGATCTCACTGTCAATCATGTAGTATCAGGCAAGCTCTCTTTCATTAGAAAAAGTAATTCTGGATTATAGTTTAGATCTAAATCCAGCCTGTTGTGTCCACTAGCAAGAGTGATTAATTTCTGCAACCAATTGAAAACAGTGCAAGGAAAAAAAAAATTTAAAAAGAAAGCCAGAATTAAGAAAGTTATATTTAGAAATGGGAGGTCATATCTCCTTTTGTACCCATGAGAAAGCAGCGCCTTATATTTTAACTCCACTTAAGGGAGAATTGTTTTGTATTAAGTGCATGCCTTCACAATGATCAAACATTTCAAGTAAAAATGAAATTGAGGTGGTTTTATTAAAATATGAGAGAGAGGATTACAGTGCTTGATGTCCTCAGCCGGCCGGGTGCCTTCCCCCACGGGTCCTGCTCCCAGCGGAGCGCAGAGGGGCGCTCCGGGCACATCCGCGGCTTTCTAGCACCATCTCGTGGGCAGCTTGGCCCCAAAACCTGCTCAGCAGAATGCATTCCCCTCCGTGCAGGTTTAAACAAACGTCTATGAAAGTCTGCGTTTGACCTCTGCGCTTTTCCCCCATTCATTCCTTACGTCGTTGGGCAAAGTGATGCACCGATACGTGAACCTCCTTGCCGGCACAGCGCTGCTGAGGACCACCAGAAGGTCTCAGCCCTTCACGGGAACTTGACAGACTCTGAAGGAAAGTGAATATTTTGTAAGAAAAAAAAAAAAATTGACAAAGCTGCTACTGATCTAATTTTGCTGCCTCAAAAACACGGGAAAGCCAGCTCTAAATGGATATGAAAAACAAACCAGCCCCCTGCCCCCCCCCCCCCAACCTCCCCGCAGTCCTCCAAACCCTCAAACCCAAACTAAAACAATAAAATACCCACTGCTTTTCTATTGTTTATAACGTGGCTGTCACACTCCAAAAATGTGCCAGGATTTTCTTGGTTGTTTCCCCCTTTGTTTTAAAATGCACAAATCATAAACAGAGAACAGATAAGTCTCGGCCACAGCTGACAGGAATATATGAAAAGATGCAGTGAGCAGCAAGAGTACCTAGAGCCTCTGAGTGCTCCTGTAGCTGGAAGTGGGTTTAGAGTTTGCGCTGAAGACAAACAAACTTTCAACGACGCTTTAACATAATTTTTGCTCAGTATGTATAGAAGAACCAGGCCAACAAGCACCATTCAGCAAAACCTCAGCCCTGATTCTGCTCAGACTACTCCAAATACGGACAAAGAACAAACATGTCTTTATCATCAGAGGGAGGGATTCAAATTCAGATTCTGTCTGAGGATATACATAGAAAGGAATATGCAGGAGAAAACTATGTCCTTGTTTGCTTAGCAGCACTCCTTATGGCACAGGGCTCTAACCAAAGATTAGGTTATGTCACAAGGCCAGGCATTGGAGGCCTTGAAGCTTAAGTTGCCTTAGTAGATGTATTAGCCAGTTTCAGAGCAGAGAAAGCTCTGAAATTTGTTGAGAAGATTGTTAGAGGCATTTCCAGGGGAACAGAAATGGTGGAGGTCTGTGCAAGTGACTCCTGCTCTGGAGAAGATCTCTGGGTGCTCTTGGAGCCAGCATGGCAAAGGCTTTCCCTTACTGAACTGTTGGCTACTTTAGGCTTGTCCAAACCTGTGCTTGGAAATCCCAGAGGCTCTTGTTATTGTACCTATCTCAAGCTTCATCAGGCACAGAAGATCCAGTCTCCCAGCTTCAGTTGAGTGGGTTGGTTCAGGGTTTTTTTTTTGTGAGCAGAACAGTGCCCAATTTACACAGTACTGATGCAAACATCAACCTCAAATAATTAGTGTATGTGGCCAGTTAATCATCTTGCTGGCTCCAGGTGGAAACATGCCAAGATGTTTCTGTATTAGTGATCCATTACATTTACACTTTATTTGCATTAGATGTTCAAATATTTCTGTATCCCAGTCACAGTTTCCCCACCAGTTCTTACAAGTGTTATACGTGTTTTGGATGGAGCTGAGCATAAAATATTTTTAGTTAATATGTAAATTCACAGCCATTTTAGAGTAATTGCATCAATTTAGGTCAAACTTGATAAGCTATTTTGATGAAAAGTGGTGGGAATGTCTGGAAAGCATATTAATATATTTTTTGTTTTGAAACCAATCGACATTTTAAAATGAAAAAAAAAAATTAGCCCCAAATTCTTCTTTCTGGTTGGCAGTTGGAAAAAAGCTAGTTTTCATCCAGTTATGCCAGAATTTATCAGAGTTTGGTGACCTAGTAAGCATGTCTAAATAAGAGAAGAAATATTTTTGTATTATTTGTGGTTGACCTTGTGATGGCTTCTCACCAATGGCTGTCAACAAAGGGCTTTGCAAAGAGGAGTCTTGTAATATGCATGGTACCTCTGAAGAAATTGTTATGGCAATTTGTTGTCATATGTTATGCAGGTGACCATGCCTGCCAGATTACCTTTGGGGACTGATAAATCACTGCAACAGGAGGAGAATATCTGTAAGATGAGAGGCAGAGTTCCTTATAGATAACATCTCTGACAGTTTCTGGCCAGGAAATTTCTGTGGCAGTGCTCATAAAATGGCTCTGTCTCAGCCCTCACCTGATACCATTCTGGTATCATCAGTACCACAAGGAACACTGTGAAGAAGTTTGTCAGGTTTTCCCCATTTTCACACCTGTGTGCATTGCTGATGCATAGCCATCACATTTCTGATATCAGTACTGGTCATGCTCATAACTTGCTTGTAGCATATGGGACAATAGTAAAATGTAGTTGACAAAGGGGTATTGTAATCCAGCACCCATGGACAGTCATTTCCTGCACTTCCATCAGCCTTGCTCATGACCATCTGATAGATGATACACTGCTGTCAGTGCTGCTCTGGCTTGTGCATCACAAGAATGTGAAGTGTGTAAATTCTCCCCAATATTTTTATATATAGTGCATGATAAATATTTAAATCTGAAAAAACCCTGATTAGTTTAGTCTATCCTCTGGTCATGGCCTTACTTCTTGTTAATTATTCATAAGCATTTGCTGAATAACACAGGCAAACCATTTTCAGGCTATGAGTTTTCTGGGAAACATTCACTTCAGCTATTCACTATTCATCTTTTGTGGTAGCAGACTGGCTACTTAAACCACACGGTGGTCTTCCCCTAATTCCTAACTGGGTATTTATAAACAGTAAAATAAAGGCAGACAAATTGTGAATGCTTTCCTTTGATTGTGAAGATCCTTGTTTGCCTGCCTATGTGGGCATGTGTCCCAAGAGCAACCCTGCCCGGAACTGAGTACATCCGTACAAACACACAGAAATCTGAGCTCTGGGGAAAGTTCTGTGAATGTGATGGAGCACAGCCTGAGGAAGATGTGTTTCAGGGCATAGAACCTGCCATATATATATATATGTGTGTGTGTGTGTGTGTGTGTGTGTGTGTGTGTGTGTGTGTGTGTATATATTCTGGATGGGATCTAGCAGCTCTCATGTTTACAGTGCCAAATAATGTTGCTCGTTCTAAAATTCAAGGCTTTGTTCTACCTGCTTCCTTTTTGCACACACAGGCACGTCTGTTTGGGTGGATCTTTCCTACCACATCCCTAGGTAAAGCTGTAATGTCAACATTTAAAGTCGTTGGAAAAGGGAGAGATAGAGAGATATTCATCATTGGAGTTCACGTGAAACAAGGCTAATGGTCCTGCTCCCCGCTGAGCTGGAAGAGGAAGAGGCTGCCTTCCAGCATGTTTTGTCAGGCAGGTCAGGATCCATGTTTGGCTGGCTGCTGCTCTTGGCCAGGGGCTGAGAATCAGGGAGAGAAGAGAACTGGGTCAGGAAACCTTGCTACTCAATGTGATCTGGAGCTATGGTGTTGTCACCCCAGTGACAATTCTGCAAAGAAAGGTGTGTATGTAACAGCTGCTCATGGAGCAGAGACTACCTAGAGTAACATTGCTTCGCAACACCTCTGGGATCAGATTCTGAGGATCTTTTGGCTTGCATAATTGATGGTTTAGGGTGGACTCTGGGTATCTGGAGAGCTTTAAAGCAAAAATATCCTTATGTATCCACACAGCAAATGGCTGGGGATTTTGCCGATTGCATTTATGAATGCGTTTGAATTCTGCTTATGTGCTCATTCTTGAGGCCATACCTTTTATCTTCCTGGAGCCTAGACAGTATTCTGGGGCAGAGGATGATGGACTTGCTGCCATTTAAGACACTCATTTTCTGTAATTTATTTTGATTCGATTGTATCTTTGTATCTATTTCAAGGCTTATTGCAGAGGCCATCACCATCATAAATAACTAGATGGAGAAAGTGGAATTGCCATGGTGATGTACAAAGCAAGTAGTTTTTGATCTAATCAGTTTTTATTTTGAGTACTTCAGGGTCTGTAATTTAATAATAAAACCATGAGTTGGATGATTGATATCGTTGAATAGGCATTTTTACTGCCACAAAGAGAAACTAACCCCCACTTTGGAACATAAACCCACTTCAGATAGCTCTTTTCTCCTCCCAGAACTGCAGGAAAGTTGACAGTGATTCTTCCTCCCTTACCTGCAATGTTTTTCATGGACAGACTTTAATGTGTTTTATGGAAGTGGTCATTCAAGGACAGTGACATGGAGACACAGCAAGGCAAACTACTCATAAAGCACTCATTGTGTTTCCTTATGCAAAGCCCTGCACTAGAAGGCACTGGTAACCAAGAGGGTTTCTCCTGTGCTTTGGGAGAAGACATTACCTGAGTGTGACAGTGAGTCAGAGCCAGGATTATGAGGTTACAGCAGAACAAGGTGATGGAGCTGTGCTTACACTTCTTTCGTCAAAGTGGTATCAGCACACTGGGGCCATAGAGGAGGAGGAGAAAGGCTGCTGTAGACAAGGAAAGAAATGTGAGTTCAAATGTAGCGCATTTTGCAAAACATACAGCTGAGCAGAAAAACCATCAGGAAGCATCCCTAAACTGTGTGAAGAAAGAAAAACATTTACTTTCCAGGCCAAGGACTAAATGAAAAGGGTCTCCAAGTATGGGGATGGATCAGCCCTGGGGGTGTCACACAGCATGTCACACAGGTGTCACTTCTTTATCTATGTGACTCCTGAGTAATTCTGCTTTCAAGTGGTGGAGGGCCAGACGTGTCTCCCGAAGTGGGGATTTAGTGCATACAGAAATCTGTCTCTGCCTCTACCAGAAGAAGCTGGGACACTGAAAAAATCTGAGCATTTCTTTAGCCTATCTAGGATGAAAGCCAGGGTTTGAACAATGTAGGCTGATGGACTGGGCTGCCCAAGGGCTGCAAGAACTAAGGTGGAGTGGGCTGCATCTTTTCTGCAGAGTCTCCACGAGGTGGGTCCAACAACCCTGTAACATACCGAATGAAGTCTTTGGAAGAGAATGCTCATTCTCCTGCAGATGCATCCATGAGCTCTGTGGCAGAGCTGGCCAGTGAGTGTGCCAGAGAGTTGCACCGCATCCGCTGGCCCCTGTGATGAGGTATGAGTTTCCGTTTCCCACATGAGATGTCTGTAAACCCATGACCTTGCTAGAGAAGTTAAAAAAAAAAAAAAGTAAAACAAGGCCTCATTTTGTGTCCCTATGAGATCCCTTCAATAGTCAGTTTTCAACCACAGACAACAAAGTACCTTATGTTTATCAAGGCACATTTTCCATTATGTATACAGACCTCTGTGGTTTTTTTAAATTTGAAAGGTCATTTTAAGAGCCCACAATACTTCTCTGTTACGTAGGCCAAACAGAATTTCTGGAAATATTTAATTTGCGTACTATGTTGAAAGCTCTCAAACAAAGTGCACATCATTTTATCTGTTTACGGAACCCCTTGTTTCTTCTAAATATACTGGCATTCTTTCTCTCAGCTAAGAAAACCCTACTTTCTTTTATCATCAGTTTTTAGTGTTTTATCGTGAGCATGAAGGGATAGTCAAACTTGTCCAATCCAAAGAAAAATGTCTGAGGTTTTCTGTCTGCTCCGTTTAATTTTTTTTTTTTTTAATGTTACACTGAAAGGACTTTCTTGAGGGCTTGGAAAGACACAAGGTTTATTTAAAAAAAAAAAAAAAAAAAAGAAAGAAATAATAGACACACTGAGGTAAAAGACTCTCTTAATATACATAATTTTTAGTCCACTTTGGTAGACTACAAAGAGTGAAGTCCAACTACACCTTCAGTAGTACCTGAGTAGCCTGCACAGGAAGGCAGATTTGTTTAAGCATCTCTGAGGGCAGCACTGGGCCCCATGCTTTGTTCTCAGCCATGGGCTCCACTTTGCCATGGTGAGGTCAGGCCATAAAGAAGGTAAGGAAAGGTCGCAGAACTGGGCTCTGGGCTGGGTGTAAGCACTTCCAGAATTTAATTTGGCCATGGAAATATTCCCAGCACAGCAGTATTCCCCCTCGTTAAAGGAGGGAATATTGCTGTAGCCCATAACCTCTGTAGGGGAGGAATTAACTTTTAAACTGAACACTGTACTTGGATAGGAAATGAGCTTAGTGGGATCTGCTTGCTAAGGGACCTGTGTGCTTTGATGTAAATACTCTTTTAAGATTCAATCCATGGACAAAGTAACACTGGTCAAACACAAACCAGCAATTAATTACTGTGAAGTGGTTCCCAGCTAAAGAATATCCTTATTAGTTTATCATTCCTTCTCTGGATGCTTTCTGGTGTAATGTAATTGTGACGAGTACTAAAATAATTACTGACATGAACTGAAGAGTTTATTTTTCCAGACAGAGTGTGAGAGAGGGCCTTTCTAGCTTCTTTGCCTTGCTTGTGAGTAGGTTCATCCATGCAAAGACGTGTCTTGAACTTCGGCCCTGCTGGTCTACGTGAATGTCCCAGTGTGGGGAATCATAATCCCAGCTGCAGCAAAGGTCTATGGTCTTGTGCAGGACTGCAGGATTTGGGAAGTATGGAGAAAACATATATCCAGAACTCATCAAGGTTTTATTTCATTCTGCCTTTCCTTTGGTTTTCTTTTTTTTGCTTTGATATGAAAAATAAAATAAAAACTTAGGATTAGTTTGTACTTACAGGTTGGTTTTAATCCTAATAGAAATATAAATAAAAAGTCAGTATTTTAATTTCTTTTTGATCACTCATTCTTGCATGGTAATCTTGCGGAATATATGCTAATGCTCTAATGTCAAACAAACATGCTTCTCCTGAAATTTCTTTGAGAAAACAGAAGTAACATTTTCTGATATTTGCTCTATAGTATTGAATCTCTGTGGTGAAGGGATAAATTTGAATCCTGAAAATATTCTTTCAGCATTCACACAGATTACTGGAAATGAAAGTACAATTTCTGGCAGTTAATACAGATGAAGCATAACATTATGAAGTTCTCAGTTGTTTTATATGTTTTGTTTCTAACTGAAATGTGGCTTATCTGCTAAATGAACTGAGACATAGTTTTATCTTTTCTGCAGTGCTTCTAAATCCAGATCACTCTTCTTTTTGTGAGATTTCATGAGTCTTTAGAAGTTACAGATTATCTTCAGATATTTCACTGCAAAATGTGACCAGCTTTGATTTTACATATGTATAAAACATGATTATTTTCAATTTATGACTGAGGCATTTCCAATTACATACTTGGTTTGATTGGAAGAAATTTTGCCTGTTTGCTGAAGAAGGTAGTCTGGAAATATATGTAAAACAGAATGTGTATCACCCTGTTCTTCTCAGCTGTTTTTGCGTGATTTTTCTTCATTCCTAGGGAGGATTCAGGAAAAAGGAGAAAAGATGTTTGATGTTTCAAGGTGATGCTCTTGATCAAGCTCTGTACATGCTCAGTTTGTTTATACTGTTGAACTTATATTGCCATTTTAGCACCTTTGTTGTAAGTTCAAAAGCATCTTGCCTTCAGCTGAAATATCAGGATTTTTGGTCCATGTTCTGGTAGAAATCAGAATGCTCCAAGGGTCACTGTAGCATCCCAGCTGCCCAGAGTCTAGTAGAATGAGCATATTTCTTTAAATTTGATTTTCTAGCTAGAACCAGTCTCAGTTTGTTTGGGTTATTTCCATCCTTTACAGAAATGCAGTGCTGTACCCACTGTGCCAGAGGTTTTTCTTCTGGCACCATCATTGCTGAAGCTGCAGTTTAGTGGCAGAGCATTTGTAGACTCCTGGTTTCAGCAGACATTGTCAGCCCAGAGACTGGATGTTGACCATGTCACCTTCTTGGTCACTTCTGAAATACTGAATTTTCAGTTTTCCCTCTCATTTGGCTTCTCTGCTTTCACTGACTCCTTCAGTCATTAGCTTTGCTGTTGTTGACGTATTTACTCCATTTTCTGTTGGATTATTCTAAACATACCAGCTACTTAAATAATTATTGTTTTTAAACAGAAATCATTGGATCATTCCTTTCACTCTTTCAATACTACAGTCCAAGAGCAGCTTATCTTGTAAGAATACTGTAAATACTCATTATGGAGAAATATTGTGTCCTACAATACATTGCTGTGAAATTAGACTTCATCTCTGTACTGATACCATTCTGAATGATGGTTGCTGAAGTGGCAACCACTTTCTGTTTCAGTGTAATTTTGACCTCTGGCTTTCTTGAATGGTGTCAAGAATTTTGCAACATTTTGAACCCTACAGTACATTCAAATAATTTTCCACTTTCAGATATGAAATCTGAGCAAACATTCCATGAGGTAGTGTCCTAGTGTGTTACAAAAATTGACTTATTTTTGGACATGAATGCAGAATGGTTTGCTTTATCAAAATTCTACACTGAGGCTTCAGTACAGCTACGCATTTGTTATTGTATTGCATACTTTATGGTCCTTATCCTGGATTTGCTTCATATAGAAGAAAATACCTCTGAGGTTTATCTCTTTACCTGTACCTCACAGTCTGACTGATGCTCCCTCTGCGTCTCCTGGTTAACAAGGAGATGCCATTTTTATGTTGCTTTTTGAAAACTCTCTCACGAAAGTCTCCTGATTTTTCTCCACCACCAAGGTCCAGTTTAAATGTACTGCAGAGAAAAGGTAATTTCAGAGAGGGACCAGTCATATGGTCCTGGTGAGTATTTGCAGAAATTAATTAAGTATCTGGATGGTTTTGCAAAGTCATAGAATCATAGGTTCACAGAACCATAGGTTTACAGAATCACAGAATGGTTTGTGTTGGAAGGGACCTTAAAGATCATCTAGTTCCAACCCTCCTGCCATGGGCAGGATAAATTTAAGGAGCAGTTTAGGGAGGGGTGATCATGGTCTTTACTAGTCTGTGTGAACTGTTGAGGACCCATTCTCAGCTGCTCTGTACCAGCATGGCTGAGGGCACTGCCATTGAGCTAAGGTCAGAACACGATGCAGAGCAGTCCAGGCACTCATCAGCAAATTACACACAGTGCTGCACACAGGCCCCGCTTCTCCATCCCCCACCCTGCTATTTTTAATCAGAAACTGTTTATTTAAAAATGCTTTATTTTATCTGTACATTTATCTCTGTTCTGATCACGACAGTAAATAGGACACAATTGCAATCAGATTCCACTCCAGTGTTGGTAGAAGCAACAGAAACAATTCTCCCATTCCTGTTTTGTCCCTGTTTAATCCTACTTAATTGCTTCTGGTTGCCTCAGGGCCTGGAGCAGTATCTTCCATCTCCTACCTAGTGTTGCTCCAAAGTCAGACCAGAGTTGCTGGAAGGCGGCCTGAGTGGCTGGATCAGTCTGATGTACTTCCCTACAGGACAGGCAAAGTGCAACAATGAACTGCTGTGATCACTGATGGGTCACGGGTGTTTGAAAGTCCTCATCCTCACAGAAACTGCCCATCCAAGACAAGTTGCTCCGGCAAAGAACATGTGAGTAATGAACTGAGTGCACTGATGGCTCAGGACATAGGGAGCACTGAAGAGCAGCACACAGGAAGCATCTCCATCACACTGCCTGTGTAGAGCATGTCATATTGCCAGAAAGAGCAAGCCCTATTTCTTTCTCTGAAACCATTTTTTACAAATTAATTTCTAGTAGTTTAAAAGTGATCATTCCTCACCTCACTGAACAGCTACTATATTTTCATACTCTGACTGGTTGGCAAATGCAAACTGAAGGAAAACCTTGCAGACACAAGTATGTCTGCAGAAAGATTTATTTGTGCTCCTGTCCACATGATTCATACTTGCTCCAGGGGAAAAGTTGTAGTTGAGAAGGGGTGCTAAGCTACCATGATTTTCCATACCCTCATAGAAAAGAAAATATTGCTTCTAACTTTTATTTTTCTTTTTTCTTTTCTTTTTTTTTTTTTTTTTTGTGCCCTATTCAGTGGTGATGTGGAGCATAGCTAGAACAATAGTTAGCTAATCCAGACAGTCATTTCATTGTAAATCACCAGGTTGCAGATTTACAGTCCAGGTATAACTGTTTTGGTTCTGTTTCTTCACTTTTCAGGTTAAAACTGGTTAACATAAGCTTTCAGAAAATTAATAATTAAAATTTTAAAAAATTAAATGGCTCAAAACCTGCACATGGTTTGCCAAATATAAGCCTGGGGAGATGTTCTGTAACATTACAGGAAGGTCCTTTGTATGTAATTACAAAGGATAAGCTGACAGAACTTTAGCAATAACTTTGCAGTAATAAATTATTGTTATTAACAGATTTTTTTCACCCATGGATCTCAGGAATATTTAGGAATATTCTTTGACAGGAAAATGTACATGTGTACGGAATACAGTTTAATCTTCTTTATGCAATGTTGTATAAACAGCCAGGTCTGGACACTCTCTCCTTAGCATATGCTGTATGAGGGACTCAGATTTAGGGATATTGCAACGGCAGAAAGGCAGGGAAGAAGTCATCTAGCATGAGGATAAAGGACCAGATGAGACATGTCAGTGATGGCAAGTTTCTCTAGAGAGGCACCTCAATATTTAACTTTTCACAGACCCTGACAATGTGTCCTAAACAATGTCAGGGATTCAAAGTATTCAAGAGTATTTTCCCCTCTTTGCACAGCATAGTCTATGCATTCTTATCTCTTTTGTGGCGTCAGGCTGCAATGCTGCTCTGTAACTCGTGAGAATGCTGTTTGCAGTGGATGCATTCAACCCCATGAAACTGGGGTGGCAGAGCTCCTCATCCACTGACTTCCTCTCTACAGACAAAGTGAGGATGTGGTGACAGCAGAAATCTGAAAAAAGTCAGCTCATCCTTGCATGCAATATGCTCGGCCTTTGTTTTCTTCTTCTTTGCCAAGACTTAAGAAAATGCAATGTTTTTATTTACTGACTTAATCCCTGGCCAGCCTCCAGGGAATTGGGTCTGCAGAGTCACAGGGGCTGCTTGTGCTCAGAGTGTTTGGGTGAGTTTAAGGGACTGGGTTCTTGGAGCAAGAATGCTGGTTGCTAGGCTAGTGCTGGTTGCACTTGAGTGGCAGGAGCCTCTCTCCCACACATCCCTTCCCTTCCCTTCCCTTCCCTTCCCTTCCCTTCCCTTCCCTTCCCTTCCCTTCCCTTCCCTTCCCTTCCCTTCCCTTCCCTTCCCTTCCCTTCCCTTCCCTTCCCTTCCCTTCCCTTCCCTTCCCTTCCCTTCCCTTCCCTTCCCTTCCCTTCCCTTCCCTTCCCTTCCCTTCCCTTCCCTTCCCTTCCCTTCCCTTCCCTTCCCTTCCCTTCCCTTCCCTTCCCTTCCCTTCCCTTCCCTTCCCTTCCCTTCCCTTCCCTTCCCTTCCCCACAAATACAGCTGTGAGCACATATATATGCACTGCTCAAACAGCAACTGGCAGCCAGCCCCAGGGAGGTCTCAGGCAGCATTTCCCTTCTCTTTGCTTACCCCTTCATTCAACAGGTGTATTTATTAGATGACACACACACTATGCAGCATTTCATCATTTAGTCTTGGGAAGGTTTTATTAATTTCTGGATTTGCTTCTGTCTGGATCTGCAGCTGTTTGCTTAACGTGGGCTTGAAAGGCTGTACCCACATCTTGCTGGACAATTAAGTTAGTCTTAAAGCATCTGTTTGAAAAATATGGTACATCTGCTAAATAATTCAAGAACACATTTGTGATAGTAAAGTAAGCCTTGCAGGGAATATGTAACACTGGCAGGTCACTATGAGAAAAGGCATAACAAGGAGTACCCCTAGCACAGCTACCTGGGTCTAGAGATCCCAGCTATGGTGTATATCCCAGTGCTTCCTCTGGACAAGGCAGGGATGGCTGTGCATGTGCAGTTAAGTCTTCCACTTGCATGTCTTAGCTCCCATAGCTCCTCTATTGTGACAGAATTGTCACCCTGTGGTGTGAACACACACAAACCAAGCCCAGTGCTAATTGGCTCCTATGGGCTGCTTGCAAAGGTGGCTGACAGACACTAGGCTCATCACATATACCTTAGTGAGCTGGTTACAGCCACACTGTGCAATCCTGGCACTTGGTCTGCTGGAGGACTAAAAAGTCATCAAGACTTCTTGAATCTACGAACATAAAACTAATGGCAGGGTCAGGAGTCCATAACACACTCCTGAAAAAAGCAGTTTCTCCATACAGCACAGATGAGCTAAGAGATCAGGTCATGTCCAGATCATCAGCTCACCTCTGTGAAACCATTCAAAAGTGGCCTTGGACCACTTTTAACCAGATTTAAGTACAAACTAAACATCTGTCAAAACAGCAAAGTTCATCATCCCCAAAGTCGGTGTTCCCCTCCCCACAAATGAATCTTATTTGTGGGGAAAATGTACGAGTAAATAATTAATTTCGGAGTCTGTGGGTGGCCCCTGAGGTGAACTGGAGCTCTGAGTTTTACATAAGCACACCCCCACACAAACTCTGTCTTTGCTTCAGATCATCATCAGCGAGCCCACGCACATCTCTCCTGAGGCCTTTGTGCAAGACCTTTATCCTTCTACCAATGGGGAAGCCAAACCCCTGGGGTGAAAGACAAGTTGAAAGCTAAGATCTGAATGATTTGGCAGAAATTGGAGCTATTGCAAGATTTTCCAAGATGAGCCCACTGGGGGACTGGAGAGCTCATGATGATTTAATGGCTTAAAAGAGAATGGGGCTTAATCTAGACCATGTGCTGAGAGGAGCTGCTGAGCATGGAGGTAGAGTAAGGCAAACCCGCCCTGACTACAGTGACTTCACTCTCCAAATCTGGGTGGCTGAGAAATGGCATCTGTCTTCCTATGTTCCTTGTTCTTTCAATATTGAAGCACTGATCCAAGCTTTCTTTCTGTGGTCAGACCCTCACATATGTGCTGAGTTTTGGACTCCAGGGGTATCCAAGGAGTCCTCTCTGGGGCTGTGCCATTTGTGGTACAAGGTGAGGGAAGGCAAACCCTTCACTGGCCCTGAGCCAGGCCAGGCAGGCAGGGTCATCCAGCTCCTGTAGATGATGCTCAGGAAAAGCAACTTAACCCTTCCAGACAGGGCTGCAAGCAGGGCTTTGGCCCCTGAGCTGCAGCACAAGGAGCCTGTGGTGGGCTTGTTGAAGGAACACAGCAGTTCCATGGCTCTGGAGGGAAGGGACAAATGTGTGGCTGTTAACTGCAAAGGCTGTGAGAACCCAGGAAGCAGAAAAGAGGAGGAAGAAAGGGAAAAGCAGTCACAAGCAGAAACGTAGGAACAGACCAGCAGAAGAGGACTTCTGAGGTGTGTGGGGCCTGGGCTTCTGCTCCTCCCAGCTTTTGTTCCTATAGGTCCCCACTCTCCCCATCCCTGCTGCTGCTATGCCCAGCCACAGAAGAAGTAGAAAGAAACCATTGCATGACTCTGACCCAAAAATACTTTTAAACAACCTGAGATGGAACAAAGCTCTTCTGCTTCTTCGTCATAAGCATTGTGAATTTTATCAGTGATGCTTGGCCTGAAAGAGCTGCTTGCCCATTCTTGGTGGGTTTCAAAGTCCTCTTCTGAACCAGAACATGTACAAGATGTTAGAGAGAGAACAGATCCCAGCAAGATCCCAAGCCTAGCCCAGAGGAATTATTTGAAGGGTAAAACACAGCCTCTGAGAGTCACAATTCCTTTGTTCCTACAGCTGAGAAATAAGACATTTATTCAAGTTAGTTTGCTCAGCCTTCAGCTCTGGCTATCACTAACCTCAGTACTGCTGAGGCATGGATTTTTATGGTGGTTTACTGTGCAGGCTGGAAGATCTCACAGCTCATAAACCATCTTCAGCATCCTCCTAAGGACATGACATTCACTTCTAGATAACAAGACTCTCTGGTTTGGTTTAGGTTTTGCAAGCCTCTGTAACAAGAAGCAGATCCATCTCACTGGCCTCAGGGCCAGTCAACAGCTGGTTAAGGGGACTGACGCAACCCCATGTCAGCCCCATTCACCACCAGCATGTGAGACAGACACACACACACAACCCCTTCCTACAGAGGTGTCTAAATGAGGTGGGTGGACGATCTTGGAAGCAATCTACTCGTCTTCTCTGTAGCAGGACCTATGGCAGCTATACCTCTGACCCCAGGGCAGGGTGGGATGATCCCCAAGCCTGCTTGCATGGCACAGCCTGGTTCCTTTTCATCAACAACGAGTGCTGCAGTTGGACCAGGGTCACTGCTTACAAATGGTGCCTGCCACAACACACAGCCATACATGGAAAATACAGGGCCAGGTGAGCCCTGTGGTGAGGATGTTACTTGCCCTGCAGCATCCTCAGGGGTCCAGAGCATTATAAAGGGCAGGGGGGACAAAACCATGAAGGATAAGATTTGCAAGAATCCCAATATGGAGAGTCAGCACCACAAGGTTCCAAAAAAGCCACAGAGCCCCTCACATTGCTGTGAGGGGTGCCTGGGGCTGCTGTGTCAGAGTGACTCCTGAGGACAGAGACCATGAGAATGGTGTCTTTTGCTGCCTGGACACATTTAACTTCTGACCTCTATCAGCTGTCAGATTAGAAGGGGTTTAGTCACATCAGTCTGAGCAGGAATTAAAGCCAAGCTCCAGGGGTGAAAGGGCAGAGCCTTAAAGGGATCACCTTAATTGACAGGGCCTCTTAATCCCCCTGTTCTTGTACATTAATCCAAATATCTCCAGTTCTTCTTCTTAACCTGTTTTCATAAAGTAAAGAGAATTATACTTAATATAACAAAGCTGGGTGTAGGAGTAAAGCGTGACCTTAGCCCTCCTGCAGAAGGGGTTTGAGGCTGTTGTGAATGCTGCTCTTTATCCCAGTCACTCCCCAGCCCTTCCCCAGCGCTTGGAGAGCTGGAAATGATCAGGCAGCTCCTCCTTGTCCAAGCCATGGCAGTGACGCTGTGCAGGACAGGGCTGTTGTTTGATGTTCCATTTGCAGTTTACATTTATAATGGCAGGGCCCTGATAACCTGGGTACTTGAAACAGGCCCAAGCAGAGAGGAGCTTAGAGCACACCACATCCATCACCTGACAAGTGTGGTTGGTGGGGCTGTGCTGCTCAGAACATCCCTCCCTACTACAGAAGCCAGCACAAAGGGCCTGGACGGCCCCCCACCGTCAGGGGGACATGAAGGGGTGAACACAGTTAAAGGTGCCCTTTTGATTTGGAGAAGTGCTGGGGTTGTTTTCTAAATGTGTGATGAGGATTTCAGGTTCTTTGACTATAGCCCCAGGAACTTCTCAGGCTATCAGCTAAAAAATACTGTCTTTCCAAAGTTTGAATATTCACAAGGAATTATGGGCAGCAGCCATCCACATAAAATAATTTTTGGAAGCAGAGTTTATGTGCAGAATGACTCCTTTGCAATTTTTTTTTTACATGAACTCTTTTGAAGGTTGATCTTCATCTCAGAAGGCGTAACTGAGGCCTCAAGCACTAAATACACTCTGTGAGCAGCAGGAAATGTAACTGGTGGCACGGAAAAGTTAATTTTTAGCTGTTAAACTAAGACATTAACAGCTAAACTAAGTTGTTAAACTATCAAGGACATGGGTTGTGCCTTTGTGTGTCTTGGTAGTGCAGCTATGCACTGTCACCAGGGGGTCTCAGTTCTACTGAGAGATAAACAGGCAGAAAATAAGAGATTCAGCTCCTGAATCATGGGGAGGAGGCAGAAATCCCACGCTTGGTTTACATGAGTGTCACAACTCTGACACTGACTGAATTTTTGTTGGTGGGGAAGGTTTCAGTAGTGCCAGCCTTTGGAACCACACTGGCTCTGGGTGGTTTCAGTGGTCATCACTTCTCACTGCCATGTAAAACCAGCCTAATGGGAAAAAATATCCCTGACTCTGTCTCCTGCCATCCATGTGCATTGTACTTTATTCTGGCAGTGGGAAACTTACCCTGCAAAACAAGCTCCCTTCAAAATACATGTAAGGCATCTAGTTTTTGCTGGCATGGTGGTGAAAGCCACAGAAAATTGTGGAAAGAATGAACTTTCCAAAGGCAAATTTATTTTGTCTTAGGCTCCTGAAACATCTTAGTTGAACTCTAAGCAGGCTGAGAATGAGTTCTATCAAAGGGAAGCAGTCTCAGAAACAGTTGTGGATAAAAGAAAAATGAAAACTATTCAAAAATAAAGAGAAAAAAAAAGCCTTTGAGTGGGCTGAAGGAAAACAAACACAGATCCCAAGAGGAGGAGGAGAGAAGAAAAACTCTAATGAAACAAAAAAGTAGCTGATGAAAACCTGGTCTTACAGGGGGCAGTAATATTTTGCTGCTAACTTCACTGGGCCAGGATTTTATCCACATTTTCTAATCATGGTGAGGGGCTTTTCATTCCAAAGTTTTCTTCCATCTCATGATTCATCACATCTCCTGTCTGGACATGCAGTAGCACAGGACTCCCATTTAGTTCGGAAAATACTCTTTTAATGGAACGAATCACTCTCAGGAAAAAACTTAGTTTCAAATGACAGGAGGAGGAGAGGAAAAGTTCATGACCTCAATCAAAATTTTGAACCCCAGGAACACACAAAAATAATTTTGAAAGTTCATAAAACCTCAATTTTCAGCAGATTTGCCCATCCAAGTTTAGGCTTGTCAGGCCAGAAGAGCTGATTCCTCCTCAGATCCAGCCATGCGAACACAGTGACACTGATGCATTTTATGAAAAGCCTGGCCAAAATCAGAGCCCTGGAAGAGGAGCAATTTGGGCAGCTGAAGCAAGAGAAGGGAAAGCCAGTCCCTTTGAAGTTATCAGCCAGAGGAGGCGTTGGATAAGCCCAGGCCATTTGTAATCAGATGTCATGAGAGGACTGTCAAAGAAATCTCCCCACACTTGCCTTGTCACTGATGGTATCTCAGTGCAGATAAAATAAGTGCAGCAGTAAAAGGGAAGTCCGAGCCATTATCTGCCCACACCTGGGCTGCCAAGGTGCCGTGCAGAGACAGCTCCCAGCGTGTCTGAGGGCACGGGAGGGGGAGGCTGCTGCTCTGCTGAGCTGCAGGGGGACATTGTCCTGCAGCCCCAGGGAGCACAGCCCGCTCCACTGCGGTGGGATCGGTGGGATCGTTGTGGGGAATTTGTACTCACAGCCTTAACTTTCATCTCCCTGTGAAAGCTGGGCTGAAAAGGTGTTTTCTTCCCAGATTATTGGGAAAATTTTATTGCATCTTTTTTGGGAGAATATGCAGAATACTTTCACAAGGCTGTTCACTACTGCTCTCCCTGGCCTGCAGTGCTCTTTCATGGGAAGTAGCTTAACAAGCCACTGAATCAACCGAAGTCTCGGTTTTGGTGTCCTTTCCTTGTGCATTTCCTGGAGTCAAATAAGTTGAGGTTATGTAGCAGCTTTTATTTTGTGGAGGTATTTCTAGGCTCTCTGTACCACAGGCATTTAAATCAACTTGCAGGAAAGTGATGCCTTGAAGTGTCTTCTACTGCCAAAACCCTAATAGGAACTGCCATCAGGCTTGAAGAGACAGATGGATCAACAAACATGAACAAACAGTGCTTGTAAGTGCAGTAAGCAACATGCTTACTTTGTTTTTCTTGGAAAGCAGAGCTGGAAAGTCCAGAGATTCTATTCAGAGACCTGGGGTAATACCATGTATTACGCAGCAGCCCTCTTGGCCCTAGTCTGTGAGGCATGAGTTGTGTATGGGCAATGTATGAGCCCAAGAACCCTGCAGCAACCTCAGATGTGCCCAGAGTCACTGCAACAGATGCATGCTTTGAAATGACCCTTGGAAATTTTGGCTATATCTCCTTGGCTGTTTTGAGACAATGGCATGAAGTGCCCAGTGAGTCTTCAACCAAGGAACCTCTCTAATATGACCTGTTAAATTCTAGTCCTTGAATATTTTAGTGTGGGTTTTTGTTTTTTCTCTCAGCAGTGGGAAGACGATAATGCTGCCGTCTTGGAGGACCTCTGCAGACAGGGAAGGTCTGCTTGAAGCTGGGACTTAAGATTGAGCCAGTGCTGCCAAGTGCACCTTTTAGGGATTTTTTCTGCTTGGTCTTTGGGCTTAGTGATACTTTGTGCTAATGTCCTACCTACACAGAAACTGTCTGAGCAGATCTCTCTATGTGAACTTTGCTGAGTTTTTATTACATCTTAAACTTCTTTGCTCTAAGAAATCCAGCATAATCTGAATTCTAGCCACCATGCACAGACCAAGGGGGTCCACAGGATTGCAGTGGTGTGAAAAGAGATCTTGACCCCTTCACTATATTTAACATAAATCAAATGTCACAGTGGGGCTGAAAATCCATGTATATTAACCATCTTCCCATACTTATTAAACTACAGTAACTATCTCCCTGCCCTTCCCCCTCTTTCTAATAGCAGTATAAATAGTCCAAAGGTCTCTTGTCAACACAGCTCCCAGACTTCTAGCTCTTTGAGGGGCAAATGCACTTTGTTTTATTACTTGTATGGCATTCCTCAAAGAAGGGGACTTTGACCTTCTTAAATTCTTCCTGGAGATTAAATACCAAAACCAGCAGTCCACAAGGGAATTAATAGACAGCTTCAATACACACAGCAGGACCTTTGGAGGGGGTCAAGTTATTAACACACTGGGAAATGTAGATTGTATCTTCCAATGCAGGGTATATCTTGCATTCTAAATCAGATAATGACAGTGGGACACAGAGAGCTGCATTTCTGAGATGAGTTCTGCAGCTCTCAACAGATCTTCCAGTTCTGGGTATTTTACCAAGGACACAAACTTTGCTGACTTTAGAAGTCTTCACGTTAAAAGGAATGCATAACAAACTTCTCTCTTTTTTTGAAAAATTATGCCTTCCGTATTAACAGTGGGCCCATGTGGCTTTATTTTGCATTAGACAAGGAATCTTACCTGGGGGCTTAATACTTATTCAACCTCCTACTGCCTCAAAACAGACAACCCTACAAAAATATTTGGTTAATATTTACATATTTAAGGAAATTAATGTCAGGCATTGAAAACCCTTTAAAGGTATTTTTTGGTGCAGTTTTGAACAATTGAAGCTTGCAGAAGCAAAATTTAAGCCTGATGAGAGCTAATGGGATGGGAATGGGAAACTCATTTCAGCTTTCTTGCCATGCATATTTGCACTGGAAGCATGATTTAAAATATTCACTTAAGGTAGATGAGCCAAGAAACAAGGATAAGTGATAGAATCAATAAAAGGTTTTAGAGTAACTCACCATTTCTGTAAAACCTTGATACTTGAAAATGTGACAGTTTTACAGCCCTCCCTTGCTTTTTGAACTGCTGTGCACCAGTCTGAGATTTTACCTTTGAAATTATGAAGAAAGGGATAGTATCTTACAAAATCACCTTTTTTTTCTTAACCTCCTTTTGCTTTATGTATTTGGCCACTGTCAAACAACACAAGCTTTTGAAACAAAAACCCTACAGTAAGTGAAAATCATGAAAAGAATGAATAGGCTGAAATATATTACTTGTTATGAAATATTCCTTTGGCATGAATTGCAATAAACAAACCAACATCCATTCCAAAACAGCAGTAAACAAACCTTTACTACTCCCTGATTGCCAAAAATCTCACACTACTCAAGTTGACATGGAAAAAAGCATTAATGTTAGTGAGGGGTGAATTTCAGAAAGGCTGGGTTTGGTCTGGATAAGTATATCTGACATATGCAAGCCTTCTGGGACCCTATAAAAACAAGCTTTCTTGGGATATTTCCTGCACTTCTGGTTAGGTTGGAAATGTCATGACAGCTGGCTTTGCCACAGCCCTTGGGCACTCCAGGTTGTGTTTTTGGCCAGAAATCAGTGAAACAAAGATGCTTGGAAAGAGAAGAAATCACAGAACAATGCTTAGAGCTTCTAGAACAATTCCAGCCAATGCGCTCAGTGTACTCTTACACGCACTTGGACTTGACAGCCGTGTGGAAAATCAGTTCTTCTCCCTCTGTACAGAAAAAAAAAATTGAGGAATTAATGCTTGAAAAATGTTTTCTATCTCTTTTCTAGCTGCATGCAGGATGTACAGATATGCAGGCCAACCCTTACTGCTCCAGCCTCTGGACACATGAAAAGTGCAAAGGCAAATGCAGTCACAAATCTCTCGTACATGCCCCCATTACTGGATAACTTAACACCTCTTCCACCTTCTGCTCTCTCCCCATAAACTTGATCTCTAAAGTCCCAACAACAATTCCAAGAAATGAAATCCTGCCATATGGAAGTCCAATTTAAAATGCAAGTGATGTTAGATATTTAAATCCTAACCTTCTAGGTTAGTGGACCTTCTAGGAAAGGCAAAATACACTTTGGCTTTATCCTGGTGATAATATTAGGGTGTTAACATTTGTGTGCCAGTCTCATCTCATACAAACAATATTCAAGGTGTAGTGAAACTGTGAAACCCCTTGCCAAAAGAACTTCTGGGTGCTAAAACTGTGTGGGCTCCAAAAGGCAAATCAAGAGAACAAAAATCTATCCATGGCAGGAAAAACCCTTGTATCATGGTCAGAAGGACCTTTGCTATGGACTGCTGAATGTCAGGGGAGTGTTCAGAGGCTCTATCCATCTATTCTCGCTGGTTCTGTGCTCACCCTGTTCCCTGGGCAGTCTGTGAGCACCAGGTTCTTCAGGAGAGCAGGGAAGAGATCTCACCACAGGAAATGGGCTGCTGCACTGAACTTTCTCTGCCCTTTCCTCACGAGCATCAGATTTACTCTTCTTGTTATGTTATGTTTTGTTGATTTTAAGAGAATATGCAGTGCTCTTAGACGCAAATCTTTCTCCAATAAGATTTCTAGATATGGTCCAGATAGCTTATTGCTCCTGAATGAGAATCTCCAGCTCAAGATGTGCTCTTTCCAAAACATATTCCAAGTAAGGCCCCCAAACTGAAGCCTCCCTGGGCAGTGTGCCAGTCATGATCATCAGCTGGGCTGTCACAAACATCTTCTGGAAATACCTTCTTGGTAGTCTTGAAGAGGACTTGCCATCCCTTCAAGTGACTGGAAATGGAGCCAGATTGGCTGCCTTCTGCTGTTTTCACAGACAATCCAGAGGAAAAAAATACTATTTTTCCGAGGCAAACATTCATAGAAATACAGCTTCCCTTGAATATACAGGGATGATGAAATGCAGTGGGGAAAGGATACTTTTGTATTTCTTAATGGTTTCTCAAGACGGCAGTTGGGCACTGCCCTTCCCATTGGGAGACTTCTCTGTCATTTTATCCCCCTTTGGATTCCTTTGGCTGAAGGACTGAGAAATTTGTGCTGTGACTGCTTTCCAAAGTTATGCTTTGAGCAGGGCTTTTGGTGTCAAGCTTCCTCACAACTTTTGTGTCAGGAGCACTTGGGTGTGTTTGTCCACTTTCAAGTGGCAGGAGGGGTTACCTGTCATGAATCTCAGAGGGCACAAGACACACCTTTCTCTGTCTCTGTGACTTGTAGCTGTACCTGTAAAACACAATGAAGTGTTAAAATACATGCCTGGCTTTTGATCCTGGGGCCAAATGTACCTCTGGTGTAACCTCAGTGTTTTCCCTAATGAAAGAAACTTTCATTTCCTCCAGGAGGCCACTGCAGGATTTGTGCACAGAGTGGGCAGTGCTTTTGGCTTCCAGCCTAATTCCTTAATATCCCCTGCTCCTCCATACATATCCTGGGAAAGAAAGGTGTTACCAACCTGGGAGCACAGGGGCAGGAGGGAGGCAGCAAAGCAAATCTGTCTGCACATGGCTCAAATGCCGTTGTCTTTCTCATAAAGAGCCAGTTTAGGATTATGAACACAAAGGCCTTTGATGTTGTTTCTCAGCAAATGGTGCCTTAAAGATAATGGATGGTTTCATGGGCTGAGCCCTGGGCTGGGGCTTGGCAGCAAATGCCGAGCGAGCCATGCTCCTGGCAGAGATCTCAGTGTGCATAAGCTCCCCTGAGGACAGCCATGAGAGCACCCCAACCTCTTCCAGCCATCTGCAAAGGGGGAGATAGCTGCCTCCCTCACAGGGTCTTGCAGAGAGCTGTGCTGAGGTTTGCCTGGTTCTTTAAGGATAACTTATTTACCAGCTAACATTTGCTAACTTGTTCCATCCTTGCGGGTAGAATTACGTGTGGGCAGCGCAGGCAGCTCCAGCTTGATGTCAAGCCTGTGCCAGGAGGAGCTGCCTTCCCCTCGGCCCCTTGGCTCTGCTGCTCAGAGGCACACCTCTGGCCAGCCACTTGGCTCAGGGTTTCCTGAGGAACTCGGCTGTGACTTGATTCCAGCAAAGAGTTCTGACACTGCTTCTCCCTGTCAGCCGGTTCCCAGCCATGAACAGGGGCTGTATGTGCAACCTGTTCGGGGGCTGCCATGCCAGCTCCCTTTGGGGACAGAAGACCTTTCTTGGGGTTCTGCACTCCCCCAGGCACACTCTGGAGCTTTCCTGTCCTCCTGCAGCTCACCTCCTTCTGGCATGGTGGGGATCTCTGCCACACACCCCACCTTCATCCTCCCTGACTGATGTCCAGGGAATTGTGTCTTCTCTTGTTCCCTTCTGGCCCCTGTGAGCCACTGGCTGAGGAAGATAATAATTTTGGAGGTGCACTTGGTACAGCCAGTGAATAGGGTGCCAATCCCATAAGGGAGACGAATGCTTTTTTAACAAACGAAGGCATAAATCCCTGGCTTTACGGAGTTTTAATCCTCTCACTGAGGTGTCAGTTAATGCTGCCACATCTCCAGTGCTGCTGCCCTATGCAGTGACTGGGCCGTGTCCCTTGGGAGGGAAGGGGGGAGCGTGTGTGTGTGTATGAGTGTGAGTGTGTGTGTGAGTGTGTGAGAGCATGTGTGCTCCAAACCGTGTAACAGGAGATGAATTCAAAGTGCCTTCTGAGGACACTGTCTCTGCAGACGGACACTTTGTACATCCGTGCCGTGGAGCCATCAGGCCCTCCAAGCCCCGCTCCGCATCCCAACCCGAAGCGAGTCCCGTTTCAGTGCGCTCCCCCTCCCCACCCAGTACATAATGTTTCTATTGTGCCGATGCTGTTTTTCTGGGGAAGAGGCAGGGATTTAAATATCATAAAGACAGAAGCAGGGCTTTGATATACTGTCACCAAAAGCTGAATACTGTAATTTTCAGCAATTTTCTCCCAAGTCCCCTTCAACCCCCCTTTCCCCCGGCCCCCGGCCCCCTCCTCTCCCCGGGCCCCCTCCCGGTTGCTTTTTTCCTGACAAGCCGCTCCACTGCTTCTCCCGCATGATCCTCACTTGGCAAATTAATGTGCTGCTGCTGATGAGAGACAGTGGGTTACTGTGAGCGCAGGCTCTCTCGTCTCCTCTCGCTATTACACCCTGGCAACATCAAAGGTCCAGTCATCCTGTTCCCATCTTCCCGTGGGTCCGCAGGGCCTGACTCAGTCGCTCGGTTCAAAAGTGCAGGCTGGCTGGGACAGGGACAGGGACAGGGACAGGGACAGGGACAGGGACAGGGACAGGGACAGGGACAGGGACAGGGATAGGGACAGCCCCCTCCCCACAGTCACCATCGATGCGCCCATGGAGAGCACAGCACATCTTCTTCCCCTTCTCCTCCTGGCATTAATTGCTGAATTGGGAGGGTAATCCACTTTCTCTCACTTCGTTCCTTTTAGTTTCCATCTGAGGCAAATTTCCATAGAAGGAATCTTTTTCCTTCTTTTTTTCTCCCCCCAGATAACTATTTAATTTTTCATGATCTGCCCTCCTGGGATCTTGGAGTTCCCCTGGTGGTAACTACACTGCTTTTTTTAGCCAGTAACAAGATACTGTCCTGAAAATTAATTCTCATTACTCTGTGAATTTAGACGTGAATTCATACATGCTCTTTCTGTGGCAGAGAGAGATCTCTGATTTCTCCCTTCATAACAATAAATCTTGCATATGCATGAAGGAAAGGTAAAGGGGGAAAGTGCTGAAGATCTGCCTGTTATTTGCCTGTCTCCTGTTCTCAAAAATGTGTTGTACTGGTGAGAAATGTTTCTCTATTTTAACCATTTCTGGGCTTTTGTAGTGCTGTGAATAGTGTGTGGTGAGATGAGGAAAGCAGCTGTCATAGCTGTGGTGATACCAACCCCAGCTGGAGAGTTCTCTCACAGCACAAGACTTGGTGCCCTAGGACACACACCTCCATATCCCTTCCCAGACTTTGGCTTCTGTGCCAAAGTGCCCAGAACTCCTGGCCATGCAAGGCTGCAAGGGAAAGGCAGCTCCTTCCAAAATTAGAGTGCCTTGTGTCTGCAAGTCACTCCACAAACAGCACTCATACCCCATCCATAGGTCCCCTGCCCAAACAGGAGTCAGAGACAAGCACAGAGGGGACAAACACTGTATATTCTCCATGTCATTCCCTGCCTGAATTCTTTGTGACAAGGAGCAGTAAATATTTCTCTTCTGCTCACCTGCAAAGGACCCCAGGAGGCTATTGGATGTGGTGGCAGTCCTTGCTGTCTACGCAGGGAACAGCCACCCTTCAGGACCAGCAACAAACACCCAGAGAAGCTTCCCCAAGAAAAAGCAGAAGTCCATCCCTGTGGCTATGAAGACCCCTGCTACCATGGAGGCAGCATCCCAAGCTGTTCCCACTGAAGGGATTATATTGCAGCAAAGCTGTTCCTGTCCCCTTGGTGCTGTGTTTCATTGTGCTTAGGTAGTGGCTCAGTTTTTCTCTCTCTCTCCTACTGCTGGAACAATCTGAGAATTCTGGCCTCAATCCCGAGGACTACAGTAGCTCTTCCTCCCGGGATAAAGTGGGACAATCTAAGGATACAGAGCAGCTTAGGGCAGGAGCGGACTGTGTTTCACCCTGTGCGATATTAACTGGTTTAGGGGTTTTATTCACCTGAGCTGCCCCAGCAGCTCCCACGAGAGACCCAGACATCCACATCTTCTGCCTCACTTCTGCTTCAAGAGAACAGAGATAAAATAAAAGAAGCAAGACAAATACTCCAGCAGCCAGGGCATTTTGCTGTGTGGAGTTGGGCTCATCCTTGCACTGTCACTCAGAACACAGATAGCCTTGGTTCCATCTAATCCCAGCTCTCCAGTTCTTTCCCTGCAATGGAATTGAAGCAAGCACACACTAGCTGAGGTTGTATTGTGTCTAAGTGTGCTCAGATTTCTTCCTAGTTGTCCAGGGTTTGCAGAATTTACAGTATTGTAGCTTTATCAGGGAAGAACTTCAGTGTGTGCCAAAGTGTGTGTGATTCCAAAAAAGAACTAACTGTTCCATTAACTACCTGTCTGAGAATATTTTCATCTCAGGCAGGCCCTACAAAGTTTAGCAGTCTCCTATGGGGTTTTGGAGCATGTTACTGGAGGATCTGTTAAAATGTAAGGGTTTGCCAAGGTTACAATTGAATTAAAACGACTCTGAAGTTCCCAACCATGCCCCTCCCATTACCTCAACAGGGTTTAAGTACATTAAAGAAACAAGGAGAATGACAAGTCCATACAGCATAGTAGTGTCAGAGTTGCTGGTATTAAGAGACTGAGTTTCATCAATTTCAATTTGAGTCAGTAGTTGAGACCAAGTCCGTGGATCTCAGTAACTAAAAATCTTGCTTCAGGCATTCCTGTTGTGCTTTTTTTCCACGTAATGACATCGTTGCATGTAATGAGATGTTAGCAGCTCATTCCCTGCTTTACATCCTCAATCTGTCATGGAGGAAAAAATTGCAATTTCTTGACTTATGCACTTATTAGTGTAAATATAAGTTAGTCATGGCAAATTTTAAGATGTCCAAACTTCAGAAATTATGGTAAGAATGATGAAGACTCAAAGGTATGTTTAGAGGGAACTACCTATTTTTGGAGAACTTGGCCTCAGATTCAATTAATTTCATGCCAGATGTACGCCTCTCACAACCCTGCATGGTTGTTTTGAAGGACATGGCATGCTGAATAGGGAACTGATTAGGCCAGTCAGAGCACTGTGAGGTTCAAACCCTTACTAAAACCCTCTTCTCTGTAACTAGTAGGAAAAAACACACAGCAGAATCAAAGAGGTCATCTGAGGGACAAAAACTAAGCAATATCCAGGAGCAGCTCTTTGCCTAGGGATAAGGACATTCATTCTTGAATTTGCAAGTATTCTTCTTGCAAATTTGTGCTACTGACAGTATTTTTCCTTGATAGAGTGACCCTAGAGTTCAGTGTAGGATTTAGCCACCCACATGCAGGCAGTTAAATGTAGATGTCTGAACACTAGATATCTAAACTCTTATTACAGGCAATGGAGAATCATCCAGTGTGGCCAAGACAGTTTAACTCAGTTGCCTAAATATGATCAGCTAGTGCCATCAGAGATGATCAAGGGTATTGAGGTGTCTGCACTGTCTGGGTGGTACCACCCAGGACCTGTGGAGACCACACAAACAGACCTGCAGCTGGACATCACACCAGGAAACCCCATCAGGAAACTTCCTGCTCTCCACTGTCCCTTCCTGTGTTTATGCACTAAATTGACTACAAGGAGCTCTGTGCATCCTACAGCTGACAGACAAGGGGTGCCTACTTAAGGTGAGCTGAACCCCACTCTGAATGTTTAACTCTGCCTAAATGTACACTGTAATGAACAAGAAAAAGCGTAAGACTGACACTGATGACCCCATTGTTTACCTCCTGTTCCCTCAGCTACCTCTCCTTGAGAGGCAGACACTGTGCCTCATTACAGCATCCTAGATCTTAGGGCCAAAGAGGTGACTGTGTGAGCACCTGGAATTTGGGAGGGATATAACATAAACCAGTTCATTTCCTCAAGAACAAGACTTTTCAGCATGTTGAACCTGCAGTGGGATGTGTGCCTTGAGCCTGCTTGATGCTGAGGTGGGTGAAGCCACTTCCTGAAGATCTCTTCCAACGTTTTTGTAGCCTCTCCAAAGAGGAGCTTTCTGGGAGATGTTTGGTCATGGCTCATGTGTTGATGTGCACCCTGGGGAGGAGTCTGGCCCTCAGATGAGAGCTGAGGACATGAGGAACCTGAATGGTAGGTCCAAACAGCAACAGGAACACTACAAGGAGACAAACCAAACACAGGCTTTTGTTTTGACAATATTGAAATAATTTGCATTGGCAATGTCAGAAAAATGTTCTTTACACAGATATTTACCAGAACTTTTTATTTCTTGAGAATCTTTGGCTATTCAAGCTTTGTGCTCCAACAGAAAGCGCACAGTCAATGACTGTTTCTCAGGGTCAGAGTCTGAGCTGCTCCTGCTACCTGCTGAGCAGCAGCCAGAGTAGTATCGACAAGCAAGGGAACAAGGGAATATTTTTGCTCTCGTGTTTTTCTCTCTCTTATATTACACCACTCCTTGTCAGCCCTGCATTGGTGAGTACAGAATACCTCCTGGCCATGACATCACGCCACAGAGAACAGATTAATGAGGCAAAGGAAGCGAGGTTCACTTTTCTGCAGGCAGGCTGGCTCCAATCACCTGGTTGTAGTTAAAACAGATCACACTGAGCTGTTCTGCTTTGTAAGAGCTGAATTTCATTCTCTTTTACTGGATGTTTATCTGATATCTTGTAAAAACTGTTGTCCATTTCTCCTGCCTTTAGATCTTTTGCTTTTATGAAATTCTAAATCTACAACTCTGACCCTTCAGCAAAAGCAGTTCACTTCATCAAATGAATCCTATGACTTTGATTATGTAGCAGCTTTCATTAAAAGGGTCCAAAGCAAAGCAGACAAGGAAATGTCTTAGTAATTTGCAGCAATGCATTGAGAAACAAAAGGAAATGGATGGCAGAGATAAGGAAAATAAAATAGCCACAATTTTTTAATAAGGGGAATAGAATTTCCCCTGAGGGTCTGTGTTATACAGCTCTTTAGTAAAACACAGGCAAAACTCATAGAAGTGGAACTTAAATACAAAATATTGCCAACTTGGAGCAGCACAATGAAATTTCTAATGGCCAGAAAACGCTGACATGAAGACATTACCAGGACATTTTAAGCTCTATATAATAATGTTTCCAACAAACTATTGGCTGTTATGGATTCAACCATAAAACTGAAAGTACCACGTCCACTGCTGCTAGGACGTGCTGTAACAGCATCACATTTTGCCCTTTGCTTTGTTACTTTAATTGTGGACTTCAATTATGGCACAAACATTCTGATTTTTTCTTCTTTGTCCACATTATATTTTGCTGTTTTAAAGAACAAAATTGTCTGTTGATTATGTGAATAAGGCTATTTTGTCTTCCCTGGGACCATTACTTGACTAGTACCAGAGTGCACTGCAAGGTGAGTATGTTTACAGAGGGATCTGGTTAGCACATGATACCAGCATAGACTGTACAGATGACAGCAAAAAAATGCAGGTTTTCTGACAAGCTCACCCATTAATTCTGTTTACTGTTGTCCACATGGATTTTCTTGTAGCCTAACATTAAGCAATTTAGAGAATGAGGTTGATGCTTGGGATTTTGAATATTTTTTGTGGTTTGGACATTCTTGTAGAAGTGTGGTTGATTGTTATTTCATTTACAAACTCCTTCATGAAAATGATCCAAACAACCATCACAGAGCTGCTGTCTTATGTGAAATCCAGGAAAACCATACAGCAATTCTGCTTATGAGTTGAATTTCTTTGTCTTAAAGGTTAGAGCATATCCCAGGACATGGTGGATCTTATGTGATTATTTTTTAAATTCCTTCAACCAAGCACAGTACAACCCACCCCTCTCTCCTCCCCCACCCTGCTAATGCTGTTACTGCTAATTTTTCAACATCATCTATTTTCTTGTAGCATTGCCAAAAAAACTGATTATACTTTTTACAATTATAAAAGTCTATTTTACCACTCTCCCATTTGAAAGATGCTGAGGGGATTTTGTTCAAAGTTTCCACAAAGATTACTGCTCTAGATGGGACCAGCATGGATGACATCAGCCCAGAACAGTTTAAAAAAGAGCAGCATATGGAAAGAAGGAGTTCAGGATAAAAAGTGTCCCATGGACTTGAGGGAGAAATGAATTTGGCACAAATCTGAAGTAATTTTCCTGATAGGGTTTGCAGCAATCCCAGTTGCACTAGACCAGGGGGTCTCAGCCGGAGGCAGCCAGGACATGGTCCAGCCAAGTGGGAATCAGCCCCTGGGGCAGGAGAGAAGGATGGGGTGCAAGATGGGCTGATGATCCTTGCAGGAACCACAGCTCCTGCCCCACTGCTGCAGCAGGAGTGTCATGAGCAAACACACTGAGCGTCCTGGGAAACTGTGAAAGGATTCATAGACATCAGGCCAAGAGGAGTCCATTAGATCATCTTTTCCTCACTGAAGGCCAAATGTGGCTTTCAAATACCTTTTAAGAGCCACATGGTGGCACACCCCTTACTATTAGAAAGTCTACGTTTTCAGCAAGGCACTGATAGCGAGGAAAAGAAGGCCAGGTTCAACGGCTTTTGCAGTAAACCCACACTCACCCACTATCTGATAACCTTGGAAATCCAATTACAATGTCTGGGATCTAAAACATGAAGGATACTTCCCACTGCTGTGCAAATTGGATAAAAAACTGAGCCATGGAGCCCTTGAGACTTCCTCATTCCAGCTGTTAGGTGTCCAGGATGGCCTTCCCCTCTGTCTCCCACCCCTGCCCTCCTCTATGGAGTCCATGGAACCCTGTCAGCATCAGCGGAACTGGCCATCTCTCCCTTTCCCTGTGGAGAGTGCATACAGGGATCATGGAGAGCACAAGAGGCACAGTGACAGGCCTGTGCCCGTGGAATGGCACTCAGCCCTGCTTCATGGAGAAAGGACAGTCACCAGGTACTGGGGATGGGACAGTAAGCTGTGGAACAGAGCTGGTGATGGCAAGTTGTCTCATCCAGTATGGCAGGGTGAATATTGCAGAGCCAATCCAGGGCAGGGTAAAATCTGATCCTGGTCCAGGCGAGGGGGAACAAGTTGCCATCTATGACCCCTGACTGCAGGGTTTCACCCATGTCCACTTTGGCAGAGCCCCAGGAGTTGGCTTCCACCATTGCAAACCCAGAAAAGCATCTGGACACTGATCAAAGATGTCAGGAGCTGAGGAAGCCACCATTTCTTCTGCTTGTTTACTCTGGTTGTTAATCTTCTGTCACTGATTAAAACTTTATAAGTAACTTCTCAGCTGAATTTGCCTGGAGTTAATCCTCAGCTTTTGGTTCTTGTTATGCTTTTCTCCCCTGCAATAAAAAGCTCTGCTGTGTCTAGAATTTCTACACATAATGGTATTTATGCTTTGTAATCACATCATTTTGTGATCTTTTTGATCAGGCCACCAGGGTGAACTCCTAGTCCCAGAGAGGTATCTCAGAGATAGCAGTGCTGAACAGAAATGCTAATTTTGTGCTAGATTCCAACACACAGCTGAATGCGTGGGACCAGGTTACCCTGGTTAACATTACTGATACAGGAGCACAGGTTATGAATATGGGTGATGGTTTGGAGATCAAACTCTTTGAAAGGATTAAACAGATTCCCCAGTCTCTGTAACAATTTTTTTTTTTCAGTGAAGGTGGTCAAACTATAAATCTTTGTGCTTATTCAGTATTTCTCCTCCTTGCAAATCACACAGGTGTTTCTTTCCTCAGCATCTTCTGATTTATTCACCCTTCTTCATCCTTATGAAAACACAGCAATATTTACTGTCTTATCCTGGTTTAGATTAAATTACAATGAAGCTGCCAGTCTCTCCCTCAGGATCCATGTATAAACAATTGTGTTTCATTATGTAAGCTCCAGGATCAGTAGCTGTAGCAGCAGGACTCCAGCAGGCAGGGAGCACAGCCTGGAGAGGAGCTGCTCCACAGCTGAAGGCAACTACCTGACCCTGGCCTGCCCACACAGGGGACCAGTGATGGTGGGTGTGTGTCTGGGTGTGTAAAAAAGGGATGCAGGGAGGCCAGGAGCAGATGCAGAGAAGGGACAGGCTGGCAGCTGGCATGCCAGACCACACAGAATGACTTTGACACAAGGAACAATTTAGGAGGCCACCATAAGAAACTTAATTTTGAATCAGGAGCAAATAATAATTGTCCCTGGTAGTACAAGCCATCCTGTGCCCAATGCACTCTCTGTAAGTTTGTAAAGAAAGGGTATTGCACTGAGGAAATAACTAGAGTAATTTTCAGTTTCTTCTTCTAATAAATATAATCTGCAGGATCCAAAAATCTGGCTGCATACTCAGGTTGGAAAAAGGTAGTGGCATTTTGCAAGTAGCAAAATAAACTGAGAAACTGAGTTTGCAGTGGTACCTTTGGCAGAGATGTATTGGTGCTCTGGGATGTCTCCTGCATTCACTGTGCTGATGGATCTGGCATCCCAGCTTTGTTCACTGGAGTCGGGAGTGTGGGGCTGGAGGTCATGAAGCAGAGGACCAGTTCTCCTCTCTCACCTCATGGATGTCATACCAAACTTTTAAATCCCTATAGCAGATACACAGATAATCTGGTCTCAAACAGTTTTTCAGAAAATTACAGCTACACTGTAGGGATGGATGGCTGGACACACAGCTGGGTTTTGGGATGGTACCTAACACTGATTCCAGCAGCTCCAGCTACCTTGCTCCCAGCCCTGGCATCAGCCATCAGCTCTGGACACACAGCTGTGTTTTGGGATGGTACCTAACACTGATTCCAGCAGCTCCAGCTACCTTGCTCCCAGCCCTGGCATCAGCCATCAGCTCTGGACACAAACATCCCTGCTCCCAGTGGGTTGAGCAATGGTCTGATGTCTCCCAAGCCCTCATGGACCACAAGCCAGACATCAGCCAAGTGACTATTCCTGTTCTAGCAGCAGTTTCTTCGCATTGGCTGAACCCCTGGTGTCACTTACCCTCCTTGCAGCTAAAAATAGTCTTGCAACATCAATCAATTAATTTATTTTTGCATTTCTTTTACCTCTGAGAATGAATTAATTCATTTTTTAAGGTGGGGTAGTGGAAAGGTGATCAATGCTGTTGCATAGCAGCAGTAACTTAAAAACATCCCAGAAGAATCCTTTCTTTCTCTCTCTCTTTCCTTTGTGACTGGAAAAAATGTTTTAAAAAAAGTCTCCTAATTTCATTGTGGCTTGAAATTTCTGCCAAGGGTATGTTTATGTCCAGTTTGAAAGATTGGGCGTATAATGGAAGTGTTGAAATTTTCTCAAGGAGTCCAGAGCTGTTTGATGACATACACTACAAGGTCAGTCCTGTTTGCTGTTAAAATCAGTGGTAACACTTCCTTTAAATTCATGGGGAAACAGGATCAGGCCCTTTATTTAATTTGTATCTGTCTTGGTAGGAGGTTTCTTGTTCCTCTAAAATGTGCCTGTAGATGATCTCATGATCCCTGTTGCACATGTGTGCTGGCAAGGTCCTGAAGCACTTACAGCGCTCAGACATGACAGTGTGACAGATCACCTGCAGTCATCGTGCCACCAGAGGGGCTGCAGGCTGGGATATAGTGTTTTTTCATAAGCATTATCAAATTTCCTCTGCAACACTGCCATGTAAAAAAAAAAAAAAAAAAAAAAAATGGAAAACCTGCTTTCATCAGGAAAACAAAGGAAACGTACTTTATGCCTTCCTTGGGATTTCAGATGGATGCGGTTGAAAGGAAGTTCCTCACCCTGTTTCCAAATAAACTGGACATGTAGGTTTTTACCCTAAGTGAAAGAGAAGAGACAGGGTCTCTGTCACACCTTACACAAGGCAGCTGCCCTGTGTACTCAGAGCTCTGCTATGAATCAACTGCATATTTTCCTGAAGAAGTTACCAGAGCTTTTATGGGACGTGGCTAATCACATCTAGAAGTGAACACAGTTCCCCTTGTGTTTCCATACCTGCTGCAGGACTCCAGCTGCCATTCAACTATTTGAGATATCCACCATCTCCAGAATGCACACAAAATCTGCAACTAAGTCACAGATCAAAATTTTGGACTTAATTCCTGGTATTGTACAGAAATTGCCCCAGATTTTCCCTACAAAAGGAACAAATAGAATCTTCCAAAGATTAAAGTGTATTTTCTTTTAGGAGCTGACATTTTAATCTGAATGAAATGTTTTTGGTGAAGATTTAAAATGTCTGTTCTTGGCTTGCATCTCTACACCCAGTCTTGGATTTCAAAGGTCGGCAGTGTTAGAAGGTAAGATTTTGATTCAGACCCCATCTACTGACAACAAATATGTTGCTCTGACTTTTTTCTCTTCTTTCCTTTTAAACACAAGAACAGCCACCACAGCATAATCAAAAAATACTCCTTTGTAATTTTGTACTTTCCCAAGCATTCAAAGAAAACAACAGACAGAGCTAATGCTCATCTGTGGTGACAGCCACTTCTACCACCCTTTCTCTCTTTAACCCTCTCCATCCCTGTCTTGAATCCTCCCAGCTGTGAGTTGCAGACATTTCCACACCAGGTATTTTCTTCCATGGCACTGTGGCATTATCATGGAGGAGAAAAATTTAATGTTTGTGCAGCACCCTCAACTCCCACAGGGACAACTTACACTAGTGAGCAGATATAAGTTTTACCTGGCAGGATTCTGGGCTGTGTTTTGTTGTGTTTTTATTACAAATACATAAATATGAGGTATTGGGAAGCTTGCAGATTTTAATCAGCTTTTGAGGTCTTTCCTTTTTCAGTGTCTTTGAAAATTCAAGATAAATCAGCTGTGTCCAAGGGCATTGCTATCTACCCAGCTCTTGACCCTCACCCCCATGCCCCATTCCAACACACACGAAAGAGACTCTGGGGAAAATCTTTTGAAGCTGAACCCTAAATCACATGTGAAAATGGAAAATCAAGTCCATTAAAAAAACCCCAAACTATATTGTTAAAGTTATTTTAGACCTTGTGGAATGCGTTGGGTTTGCAAACACTGGCTGAGAAGCGCTGTTCAGGGAGGGGGAAGCTCTCCCCTTGCAGCAGAGGCAGCCCCTGTCAGGGGGGAGCCAGGACTTTCTTACAGGTCTCCCTTGCAGCTCACTGTCCAGCCTTTCCCGAGAACAGAAGCAAAGAGACACTATTCAGGACCTAGACTGACATAATTCATACCCATTACAAGCAGGCTGTTTTTATAGGGGCCCACTCCCAGTGAGGGACTAGTCCTGGAGAAGGACTTGCAGACCCTCCAACACCTCCCGAGCATCAGTGACAGCAGTCATGTCCCTTGATACCACCTGAGCACTCTCTAAGCTCTGGACAGGAGTGATGAACTGAAATGGAAGGTCCTGCACTGCTAGGGTACCTGCTTTGCTGGGACAGCACTGCTGAACAGTGTGCTGAGTGTGCAGACCAGCAGGATGCATTTATCTCATCCAGCCCCACTTCACAACCCACCCAAATCAGGACTGCTTATCTTCTACCCACAGTCAAAAGACCCAGAAAGCCCTGGTTTCACTAGTATCCCAGGAGAGGAAAGGATGGATATGGGGCAAGGGAAAGCAGCTGGCCTAGAGTTTCAAGGTGAAACTCTGGAGAATGTTTGTGGGCAGTGATGGTGCCTGGGAGAACTGTCTCTGGCAATGGCCATGATGTCTCACTCCCCAGCCTCAGGAGTCAGTGGGGCTACCCTCATCCTGCATGGACTGAAGGAGGAAGTGGACCTACCCATCCACTATCCCCACCTTTTTGTGGGCACAGATACTGAGCTGCCCAGGTTCGACCCTGAATGGCTCCCGCAGCCAGGAGGTGAAGTTAGGCAGAGCAGAAGGGCTCGGGCTGCTGCCTGTGCTGCTGGGGCTGGTACTGGAGCACCAAGGCTGTGGCAGCCCTGGAAGGGGGGGGGTGAGGTGCTGTGGTAGCCCTGCAGGCCATCCTGCAGCGGTTTTCTGAAGGGCTGTGGTCATACAGCCAGAACACCACAACTGGCTGCTGAGCTGGAAGCCACCATACTCAGCACCGCAGTCTTTCACAATACTCTGAGATGTCTTCTTGACAGTGCTCTCTTAAAAGGCTGTTCAGAGCCCTGGACAGGAGCAGAAGGAACTCAGACTGTGCTACAGCTGCCATCCATGGGGACAACTTTGGCCTGTAAGGAGAGGTATGGGCAGGTGAGCCCCTGTACTTTCCAGCCTCTCTTCCTGGACCACATGAGCCAGCTCACACCAACTGCAGCAGCAGCAGGGGAGACTCCATTCCTGCAGAGCTGCTGGTCCCCATGCTCTGGGATCCCAAGGCAAAAGGTAAAATGAGGTGTAAGAAGTCAGTAAAGCAGAGTCAGACATGCAGGGCGGCTGCCCAGCAGGGAGTGACATGGCTGGCTCTGGTGACCCTGGGATGCTCCTGCTGTCTGTCGGGGTGTGCACAGAGGCACGCACGTACACAGGGGCTGTGCTGGGCAGCCCAGGCCACAAACAGGTTTTATCAGTGCACACATAGAAAGCACAGAGCTCCAGGCACTGCCATTTGGCAGCTTTCTGACATCAGCAGTGAGAGGTCAGGTGTTCCATGGGAACTGGAAAGCTGACAAATGTGACCCACTGAGGGAAGGGCCACATGCTTTAGCTGCTCAGACATCTCAGCCTCCTCCCCTGGTGCTGGTCAGCCTTTGAGCAGAAGCTGTGATGTGCACTGAACCCATTGCTGTTGGGAAGCCATACCTAAACCCACTAATCCTTAGCCTTTTACACAATCACCTGCACACAAAGTGAGTCACACCCTACATGTCGAGGAATTTGTCTCAGAAAAGGCTTCAAATCGGCACCTTAACAAACAGAGCTAAAATAGGTGCATATTTTATAATTATGTTCCTATTATAGGATATTTAGAGAGGCAAATATCACTTTCTCATTTAGAATAATATCAGAACAATTTCCAATGCCTCCCATGAACAAAACTCAAGTAAATTTGTGTTCAAAATGTTTTTAATTTCTACAGGGAGTTGCCTATGAATAAGTGTCAGACCAAGAATTATCACACAGATCAGGTGATGAACAGACGCAAGAGATTAATTACACATTGGTACTGGGTTAGATGTTGCCAAGACAATTAGCAAGGTCAATGGAATAAAAAGAAGTAGGAACCTGCCTATTTTTCTCAGGTTTGTGGTGAGACTCCAAAGAGGTTTTCTGTACATTCCAGAGTGGACAGTGCTTGTTCCTGATGTGTTATGTCTCCAGCTGAGCCAGTGATAACTGCTTTTTTCCCCAAGGGCTGGTGCCACCACACAGCCAAACTAAGGCCTGTCCACACAGCATGGGGGAAGTTTATTTACTCTTGTGAATTCTGCTGTCTCTTTGTTTTCAGCCATGAATGCCAACAAACTTGATGAGAATTAGAATATCACTTAGAAGAGGAGCAGGAAAAGGAAGCTCCCCTTTATGGGACCATTTGCTTTAATGTAAATTATCTAAAGATAATAAAAAGGCTCCATGATGATATTATTTGCTCATCTTCTAGTTCTCAAAGTACTTTTTACCAAGCAAAATGTGGTTTCAAACATATTGGTAATATTTCCTGTGGATTAAATATTAATCATTATATCGAAGTAATAAATACAAAAATCCTGCCTAGTTATTCAGACATGCAAATCCCTAATTGTGTGGGAAGCTGCTCAGATGGGCTTTAGTTTCAGCAGGGGACAAAATGCCACAGAACCAGTACAGTATCTGTGTCACTACAAGATTTACAGCCCGATTCCCTGCCTGGAAACAAAGGAACAAATAGCTGCATGTCACGCACTGAACTGAAACATTATGGATTATATTATTACTTGAGTTTCTACAGGACTTCTCAGTGGGGGAAAAAAAATTCTATTAACTCTCTTTTACGACTACCAGCAGGGCAATGTGAAGAGAATAATCTCCTCCATTTATAAGGTCTGGGGGCCTTAAAACCTGAATAGCAGGCCAGGAGCTTTGTCACAAGGTCTGTCTGTTTCCTTTTCTTCATAAAATTCCTATCTCCGTTAATCTGTGTTTATTTTCCTTCTGCTTTTTAATTTGCTTAATGGACTTCAGTTGAAGTCTCTCCTAGAAGTCAGAGGAAAGTAAACTCTGATAAATCCCTTGAGACTTAATAGTCACAGTTAAGCACTTCTTTGGATTATTTTGTCTGACTTTCATCTTTGCTGCTGCAGAAATGTCGGCTGCCTAGTACCGCAGTCCTAACCCCATGACTTAAGAGCCTGGGAACGAACTGACAAAAGATATCCCTCTTTCTTCCTTTCTCTTTCTGCAGGCATGGAAATACTACAAGATTAGATTCATACTCATGGCAGGCAGCTAGGATGTCCTCCATGCACTTGCCCCACTCAGAAACCATGTCGGAGGCTCAATGCTCCCTAAGATGCCAGTCTCTGCCAGTGTCTCCTGCTCCCAGACTTGGCTTTTCAGGAGAGGAAGAAGGAAGTTCCAGCTGGGCAGGAAATGCTGTGCACTGTACTGGACCCAGGGTGAGTGCTGAAAAGCACAGCCTGGTCTGGGCAGCTCCAGCCTCAGCTCCCTGAAGCCAGGTACTGGAGGTACCAGCTGCTCCTCTGTCACACAGCCTGGCACTGTCTCAGCTCCCAACACAGACAGGGTAAGGAGGGCATTTCAGATCCCAGCCTCGTGTGGAATCTGAACTCTGGCAGCTCTTAATGGGCATTAGAGCCCTCCTGCAGGAGACGATACCTGTGACATTTCCTTGTTCCCAGTCCTACTGGCATCATCTGCTCATTAATGCTTCACGTTATTAATCTATTATTTTCTTTTCAAGGGGTAGGCTTTGAATGACAGCCAACATCGGTATTAGTCTCTAAATACCTTTTTTGTTAGAAGTCCAAATCCTTTATGTTCTAACTCATATATTACTTTCTATGTAGTGGATTTATTTTTGCACAACATTTCTTTCTGCAGGATTTGCTTACTCAGAAATTGCATTGTATAATTGGGTCCCAGCTGCCTATTTCTAACACTGAACAAAGGTTTGCTTTATTTTTAATTTCAGCAATTTACTTTTTCATTTAAATTCTCCTATGTATGATAGACATAAGTAATTAGGTCCCATTCCACCAACCTTTCGATTTCATTTGTCTAATGATGAGACTTTAAAAAAACGCATCCATGGTTTTGCATGTTGCTGGAGCAATTTACACATTTCCATCCATAGTGAAACTGAGGCATGCAGCAAAGGCAAGCACTTAGAGTTGAGTTGTCTGACTGACAAAATGGGAAACTCATGGGCCCATTGACTTCCAATTCAGATTTTACATCTATTTTAGCCCAGTCTGAATCTGGATGGAGGGCAATTTGTTCCTAAAGAAAATTTCCAAACTCCTGTTTTTGTTTGGCCCACTTGATAATGTTGTTACCTGTGAATGCACAGGCTTGTCTCTCAGATGCATTAAGAAGGTGGCCATGGAGAAAGTAATTCTGGACATTTTTGTGAAAAAACACCATCACGTGCTAGAGGATGAACTGAGCCATTAGCAGGCCCCATATCACAGCATATCCAGCCTTGACTACTTTGCCTTGGATCTGTTTTTCTCTCCTTGGTTTAGAAGGAAACCAACATGCTAACCATAAATCCCAGCAATTCCTTCATTACAACACATAATATCTGAATGTGTTTCCTTCTGATATTCAGTGGTCATCCAGAGCCTCAGCTGCTCCTTTGTAGCACCATCCGTCAGCAGTAATGAGAGATTAAGGGCTGGAAGTGAGCATGGCAAGGGCAGGTGGAAGGTACAACTCTAGGGTCTGAAAGCTTTATTTAAAACAGGGATCCAGCCCTCAAGGATACCCGCAAAGGGACTGTGGTAGCATCACAAGGAAATATGCTCTGTGGAATGACTGAAGGCTTTGTCCAACTGTGATGGCTGCCACCATTGCTACACAGAGCAGATAAACACAGGTCAGGCACAGAGAGCACAAAGCCCTGCAGGATGCCAAACCCTCCCAAGAAGCAGGGTGAAAACACCTGTGGTTTGCTCTGCAGTGGGTGGTGCTTCTGGTGTGCCTGCTGCTGGTGTCCAGCCTGGCCAGGGGCCAACACAGGGTGCCTGCACTGCTCCACAGGCACAGCAGGGGTTAGGGGGCTGAGCAGCCAGTTACACAAGGTGATGGATCTCTTGACATCAGCTGGAGACAAATGGCCAGGAGCTGTGTTCTGGAGCTCTCAGAGCTTCAACAAAGGCAAAGATCCTGTACCTGCTTCTGTGAAACTCACACCAAGCAAGGAAAAGCTGCACAGCTTGGCCCACGACAACAAAGCACAGACTGGACCCTGCTCAGATGAGACACTTTCCATGGGTGGACAGGAGCCCCTGTAGCTTATTAGTCTGGCTCACTGATCCATGCTCTGATGTCTGGGATCCTGCTAACAAAATTATCACAACTAGTCAGAGTCAAAGCTGCTTTGTGGGAACCGTGAGTTTCCTGTCTTCTTTGCATTTGTGAAGAAAGTCTTTGTCATGTTCCCAGGGTAGAAGTCACAATTTGCATTAGGAAAATATAAACAAAATGAAAAGATCGGCCCCATGACAGAGCCAGCACAACAGATTCAGGAAAGTACTAACTAAATGCTTCACAGTAGGCAGATTTTGATTTGTATTTATAAGCCTTTTTGGTTTCAAAATACAGTGTTCTCTCTCTTTCATCTCCAAAACCCACTCAATACAGAACAGAAACATAGCTTTTGGCAGTCTTCATTTTTCAGCTAAACTTGTTTGTGTTCTCTCTTAGTGCTTGAAGCAGAGCGGTAGCAAATTACATTACTGCTTCTCAGTTTGTAACACACTTGACCATGTTTTTTCAATAAAAATGACACCACTTAACTTTGCTGGGTCAGTAATGAAGCAGCAAGAAAGATTTTGTTTGGCAAGAAAAAGTAGCTGAGAATCCAGAGCTTCTTACAACCAAGGCAAAATAAAGGATTTAGGTTAATTAGACTATTTATGAACTCTAAGCTCTTCCTTTAATTTCTGTTTTACGATGAAATGTATCACTGTGGCCACTTTAAGCAGACTTCCACACGCTAAGGGAATATTTTTCCCACTATGCCCAGCAATGGTGGTGGGCAGAAACTGTGGAGCAGAACTTGTCTTTGGGGTACCAATGGGAGCATTTGTGTCTGTCTAACCAAGGAATAGGTGTGTCCCTTTGACAAGGACTAGTACCACAATTGGCCACAAAGACCTCCCATTGGACACGGCCAGCTGAATAGAAGGAGCAGGGATGGGCTGTCCATTGCTTCTAGGGCCATGTCAACTTGGTGAAAACATCTCAGTTATGCAACTTTTGTGAGGACTCAGATTTCAGTGTTCCTTACCACCATCCTGTTTCCAGCTGAGGAATGAGTCAGCTGAATCGTTCCTGAGGACACTGGCTAGGTTCTCTGAGGAAAACTTCGAGGGTAATAAGCCATGTATCACTTCTGGGAAGAGAAAGCTTCTTCCTTCATGTAAGCCTGCTTTTCTCTCTCTTTTCCATCATTTCAATCTCATAACATCAGCATCTCTGAATGTGTCATCATGCCTGGAAACAGACAGTAGCAGATCTCACCGGGATTGAAGGTGACTGAGTGGCATCAGAGCACACCTGATGGCAGCCTAAAAATAGTTATCATGTTGTGCTGTTTCCAGTGGTTCTTTGAAGTCAGCCAGACTACAATCCACATCTGATGAGATGTTCTGAACCATCTGCTCAGGCTTTGAAGAAGGTTCCAACTGAGCCAAAGGCACAGGGTGTCCATGGATCCTGTGCTTGCAGAAGATCAGCCCTGTCTGGGCTGGGGGTTTGCATCCCCATGGGAGCATGGATGGTCCCGTGCAGCCTGTGCCAAGGTGCAGATGCTGTGTGTCCTTTCCCAGAGGATATGTAGAGCTCTGTGAGAGGGACCATGTGCCCCTGGGCTATGATGAGTAGGGGTTTTTGGAAGTGCCTTTCCATGCCATCTGGAGCAGAGAACAGAGACCAGGGCTGGCATCAGCTGCTGCACCCTTTTATTTAAACCAGAGGCTCCTGCTTGGCATGTTCTGCACTGGGCCAGCATGAAACCCTGGATGCATTTGCAAGGCACCAGCACAGGCAGTGCAAAAGGCTTGCAAAAGGCATAATTGCACCTCTTGCCTAAAAGTGAATTTTTCTCTGGCCTACAACAACTCTCCTTCATGCACTATAAATATTTGGGGGATGACATTGGCTTCAGCAGCATATAATGGCAATGACACTGAACCTTGTTACTGGGAAATGATCTATGTTGACAACCATGCTTTGGCTTTGCCTTGAATTTTATTTTCTGCAAATGCCTTGGCATTTCTTTTGCAGAGTCAGGATTTTTTCTAGTCACAATGGTCTGTTTCATCCATGTCCTTATCTCTTAAGAACAGTGCTTTAGTTGTGGAAGGATTGTTGGGGCTTGTCTGAACTCAAGTAATTTTGATGCAGAGGTTAAAAGCAGCACTTTGGTTAATATTTGAAGGGGATTTTCAGATATAACTTTTGAAAGGAAGTTCATACACAGTTGTTTTTTTTTTTTCTGGCAAACTGATATTATTTATCATTATTTTTTCTTATTATTATTTTTCTTCATATTTTTTTTTCTTTTTCTTCTTCTTTTAAAATGTTCTTCAATTACTACAATTTTATAACTTTCATCAATTAAAGTTATGCAACTAAAAATCTCAATATAAGAAGCTAGGAATATTTTCATATACACACACACATATGTATATGCAGGCATGTATACACACACACACACACACACACACGATCTTTCTTTATTTGCAATTCAAACTGTTTCCCATTACTAAAAATGCAGAGAAAAAAATGAATTAGAATATAAATTTTCTTGAATTAATAACACTCACACATTCTCAATTGATTAATGGATCAAGTTTTTCTTGAACAAAGTTTGTAGTTTATTTAACTGCCTTCATGCCCATCTAAGAAAATTACTGAATGTGCTTTACTGTGACTGTTCTTGACACCTAAATTTCACATTCAGTATAATACTGAAAATGCTGTTAGCCTAGAAGGGTATTTGAATTCATTTGTGGACTGGCAACAAAGAATAATGTTTGATATAAATTTTGTGTTTATAAAGGAATTCAGTTATTTTGGAGACTGAATGTTTATCTATGTTTATCCATGAATACCACATGAATTAACTGAATTAAATCTCTTAATACCACATGAGAAGTGGCAGGATGTCCTCCTACAATTTTTTCCCTCCAATAGAAAATGAAGATAAATATTTCAGGAGTTTGTCCAGTTCTGATGATTAAAAAAAACCCAGAAAGCTAATTTGCAAAGAAGGAAACAGATTTCCAATTTGTTGTTTGTTTTGGTTTTTTTCCCCCCCCCCCCAGTTTATTTTTCCCCTCTACTTTGGTGATGAAGACTGGCACTGGAAAAGATGATCAAAGGAAAGCATTACAAGCCACATTTTTGGCTCAGCCACAGCCACAGCATCCCACCCTTCCTTTTACACCAGCTCTGAATTTGGCCCCTTGGCACTAACCAGGAAAGCCTTTGCATATACCCTCCTATCAACATCTGTAAACATTAAAAGCTTTCTAGGCTACTCAGGGGTTAAAATTGTTCTAGTAAGTGTCCTTAATAAGGAATTCAGACGGTTTCTGTTTGGTTTTAATTATGACAGCCTTTCATATAGGTTGGAGGGTCTCCTGGCTCTGTCCTGTTGAGACATTAAAGGTCCCTTTGTTTAAAAGTTCAGAGCCAGATCTGAGATCGCCTGTAGTTCACCTTTAGGATATGGAAAAGTGCTGAGACGTGGCAGGGTTTGATGCTGGCAGCCCCTGCGGTGGGAGCTGCGGCACAGGGGCTGTCAGCTCCCTGCCGCAGCCTCCTCGCTCCGACCGCGATGCTATCAGCATTCCTTGCTGGAGCCTGTCTGAGTGATGGCTGATTAATGAACTGGGGCTACAGCTATCTGTGAGAAAGAGGAATTGCTTGTTTCACCCATGCCACAGTCCTAATTGGGAAAGTCTGGTTCGCTCCATGTAGAGACACCAGATACACAAAAAGACTTTTTCCAAGATTGCTGTGATTTTCACTGATCTCTCCCTTGCAACACTCCTCTCCCCAGGAAATACAACAATCAACCCTGGAATTTCTTTCTGAGGCAGAGACAGGAAGAACTAACACAACCCTTCTCCTTAATAACTTTTATGATATGAAACACAAAACATAAACTTGTTCCACGAGCACTTTGACATTGAAAGTCTCATGCACTATTTCATCTGGAAAAATAACAATCTTGCAAGAAAATACAACAGAGATCTCTGTTCTGATACCCGGAGACCCTGTAATTTCTGTTTCTATATGGGATGCCTGCCAGTTTATTTGCTTTCTCTTTGCATAGGTGGTACAAGAAAATCAAAATAAAAAGCTGAACATCACTAGCCAAGATGATCAGCCTGTGCCTTCAACCCATTTTGTGCCTCTCCAAATGCACCAATATAAGAGCTGGAGCTTCCACATTTCAACTCCAGCCACTGTTCAGTGTGCTACAGAGCCTGTCAGCAAGGGAACAAGTCTCTCAAAAAACTTGCTGGATTTGCTGATGTTACTTCCCAATTTCTCTTGGCAACCAATTATTTTCTCATCCATGTTACACTTGGCAGACACTTAGGGTTTTCCAGATGGTAGACATGGCCTCTAGTTTGCCTGAGAGAAAATATCACTGAAACATAAGGCAGCAGAAGTTCAAATCTGAAATCTAAACATAGCATTAAATCTGTACTGACATTAAATGTCTCTACCATATGTGCCCTGCTGCCAGACTGAAACATTTGGGGTATTTCAGTTACGTAGAAGATAAATTTTTTCTTGGTTGTGTGCAAATGAAAAATACACCAGGCATATTCCTGAACATTTGGTTCTCTGGAAGGTCTCCTAACTAATAATTCTCACACCAGTGATTTATGAGCTGTAGATGCTTCAAACTGTGCTTGTTTGAAGGGCAGTATTACATCAGAGTGTCAAAAAGACATTGAAAGCTCTTGAGGAGTCTTCAGCAGCAAAAATGTCAATTGCATTGACTGTGATAGCAAGTCCCACAGGAAATGCAAGATTTCTGCCATGTGGGTGACTCAGGACATAGGTATGATGCCTCATCTTCTAATCCTCTGCCAAATCAATAAGTTCTTCTCAAGCATAGGATTTTCAACTGTAGTATAGGGAGATACTGTGGGAGGCTTAATGTGAGCTGAGGAGAGCCTTGGCTTGGCAAAACCTCTGTTAGCCCAGAGCCACCTGCAGAGTTGGCAGGAGCCCTGCCATTGGTGCAGGCACTGGGCCAGCCTGACTCCTAGTTCCCAAATTTCCTACTTCAAAGGAAAATCTGAGTAGGTCATGTACTTCAAGAAAAATATCTGCTTTACTAGGAAACTGTATTTTGCCAAGATGAGTATGTCTGGTGAGCTCATCTTGGTGTGCTGTGCCACGCCACGGTATCTGAGACTGAGAATCCCTGTCTCTGGCTGTGTGCTTGTTTTATCCTGTTGTCCTTTAATGTAATGGCTGGAAGTTCAAAGCAAACCTTTGAACCCCAAGTCCGTACACTCTCAAAACACATACTGGGCCAATTTCTGGGGATTCCTATGGATCCCAGAGGCAAGGGAGGTACATGATGTTAACCTCCTTCCAGATTCTGGCACTGTGATGGGCTTTGCAAAGTTAAAATAGCAGCAGTATTATTTCTAGATGTATTGAGACACAGCAGAACCTGAGGATTAGGGACCTCTGAGCTCAGGGGCAAAACTTTTTCTTCTGCCACTTTCTTCTTCTGTCTTGGTGGCATTGGCTTTCTGGTTGCCCTGCATGCAATTTTTGCAGAATCTGCTTTCAGAGGCCTCTTTTCTCTCCCCTGGGACTGTGTCAAACACTCCAAGCACATGGAGAACCAGAAAAGCACTGTCACAGAAATATCAATCACAAAGGCAAAAAAGATGCAATTACCTCAGTCCCGGTGTCCACATCAGCTGACTTGGCTACAAAATGCTTCCATTTTCCCAGTGCAACCTTCTTCTATTAATCAAACCTTCTTCTATTAATCAGTAAACTGCACAGCAGACATAAATAATTTTCAAAGACAGCAAGGGTACCTCCACAGCCTCACAAGAGGTAGCAGGACCCAAGAGATGATCCAGGAGGTGCAAAGTTGTGATGGTGTGGGAAGAGTGGGACCCTGGCTGCCCTTAGAGCCACAAACTAAATGCTGCTGCTGGTGTAGCTCAGGTATTGTTGCTACCTGCAGCACTCTCATTACCAGTCATGGTTTTCATTTGAATAAGGTCTGAATGGGGAAAAGAGGATTAAACTCAATATTTTCATAAGGAAAGGAAGGAAGGGGCAAAATCATCCCTGATTTATACCTTGTGCATCTCTGCACATTGCATTCTGCATGTAGCTCAACAGGGATTATCTTTTCCAAAGAGGCAACCTACAGAGTAAGGTTAAACATCTGGATATGTGTAGCAACAAGAGCTTCATTACATACAATGTAAAGTCAGGGCAACTTGGAAAGACTTTGTGCTGAGCCTAGTGCTTGCCTTGCTTAATCTTGTGTTTGAAGCCTGTGTGCAGTCCATGCTTCAGCCTGTTCCAGCAACCTTCCTACTCCTTCCCAATCACATCTGTTGGGTGGCAGACTGAATGCAGCCAAAGTGCACACATATCGTCTGGGGTGGGCAGCCTGGTTTGGAGATTTCAGAGGAAATTTTGGACCTCCTCGGGAGACTTTTAAAGAATTGTATTAATAAATTTTATTAACAAAGCCTATGGAGTCAGATTAGGTGAATTCAGCCTTCCTTTGAGTCCATCTCCTAGAATTTCACCAGCAGTTAGGAAGTACTCTTCCTAATGGTGCCGGGGAGACAGCTGGAGGAGGCTCCACAGTGTCCACTTTTCAGACTGATCTCAATGAACCTTTGTGGTTCCATCAATGCCAATGTGAGAACATTTCCTCTTAAGTCATTCATGTAAACAGCCCAAAGACAAACCCAGAGCATTCAGCTTTGTTTCACAGGACAGGGACAGTAGCCTGACTGTTGATTTATTTAAAAGAAGAAAAACAACAACAAAAAATGTCGCCAGGAAGTTGAATGACTATCAGGAAACACTCACTAAAGGGACTGTGTTATACAGAGTATGCAAAGCCAGCAAACAAATCCACTACTTTTTAAAATAACACTTTATTTGTAATTCTGAGGGGACATTTCACTGTTCTGTTAGGGATGTCAACTCAGCTTCAAATCAATTTTTATCTTTTAAAAACATTTTTAAGGAAGGAATATTTCTTTAGGACACATTGGAGAAAATGGTTGTAATATTTTCATGCTTACATGTTCCCACTTTGCCATTATCATTTTTCTCACTGTACCACAGCCAGAAATGGATGCCAGGTCCAAGAGTTCAGAAGTTATTTCTGTATCATGTGGAAGCTCTGTTAATCAGCTGGTGTTTTGTGTTACAGTGAACAGTGAAAAGTTCAGGGATGCTAAGCTGAAGCACTTTTATACAAACCTGCTGTGTCTCCCTGTAATATTTGAGCTCCCCTCAAAACTCTGGCTCCAGAGATTTTCTGTCCTCAAGACTCTTTCTGCCCTCAAAGAGGACAGGTGGGAAAAATATCTAGCAATGCCAGAAACATGGGCATTATTCATAGCAGGATGGAAAATGGAAGCCAAAATTCATCAACAGTCTATTCAACAAAGAACACGTCCATTCAAGGTCAAGAGTTTTATTCTATGGGTCATTCTGGGATTTTTACTGGGAGGGGGGAGAGTGCCTCCAATTAGGGTACTTTCTGAGAAGGGAAAATAGCCCTTGTAAAAACCACACTTTCAAATGAGAACATAGGAGGACTGAAAATGTTCTACTCTGCTCAGCGCTATCTTGCATTGCCAGCCCCTTGGCTCAGCGCAGAAGCCCTCATTCCACACAGTGCCCAGGGCTCCTCTCAGTAGAGCCCTCCAGCAGATGCAGAAGGAGAGCTGCTGACTCCCATGGAAAAAGGAGACTGGCCATGGGTCTGAAATGCCAAGCAGCCCCTCGTTTTCACTGCCCTGCAACCCAGTTTGTACAGCACCCCAGTCTGAACAGAGCCCCAGTTTGAACAGAGCCCCAGGCTCCAACAGTGGGTGAGAGCCAGGCTTTGTCCTCATGCAGCTCAGCTTAGGGCTGGTGACACTAGACCTCTGTGCCAGCTCTGATCACCTTCCTCCTACCTGGGGAACTTTTGGATCATATGTAATCTGTGCCCCCATGAACCCTATAGAAAAGAAGGGTAGAATTCTCTCTCACCCACTTTCATTTGTCTGTGTTTTACTTCACAGTTTGAAGAGTTTACTTGGGGTCCATTTTGGTGAAACACCTTGCTACACATTTTCTGTACTCAAAAAAAGCAGGCATAAGCTTAACTAGATCCTGAAGCTTTGCTATATCAGGGTCTTTTTGGTGTGTATTTCAGTCCAGTGCCCACCCACCACTAATTGACTTGAAGGTGGAATGCTGAAACCAAAAACTGGAGAAAGATCCTATTTCAATGTCTGATACAAGCCTACATGCCACTGAGCTTCTATAAACACAGGATTCAGTCTAGATCACATCAGCATAAACCAGTTCAAACTATTCATTTGAGAACAGAATATTTAATTTCATTAAAAACTGGAACTGCAATTTCACAGCTCTAATTCCTGTAAAATAATAAAAGCAGTGAATCAAAAATGGACTGCTTTTGTTTAAAATAAGATGAAACAATAGAGTGAAAATCTTGGTGGCACAAGTGACAAGAAAGTGTGCACAGTAGTTTAGTATTTGAAACATTCACTAATAAACATAGCTCAGTATTGTACGGAAGAATCTTCCCTGTATTTTTGCTTTTAATCAGGATACCTCTTATCTGCTGCTAATGCACACTTGCCCAAATCCGCATTGCTTTAACATCTTTTTGAAATGTTTTAATTCAATATAATTCCCAAGTGAGTTCTATTATTCATTATTTCAGAAATATTCTTTTTTACACAGTCAGAGGTTTTTCTGTGTGAACATCACTGTCTCAGAGATGAGGGCAATCATATGTAGACCAGCATAGCATATATAATGTACTCCTTCTCTAAAAGATCACAAAAATATCTTGTTTCTTGCCCTCAGAAAGATTTAGCTGTTCCTTTCCACAGTTCATATTGTCCCAAGTTCTTGGGACAGGCTGAGACTAGCTCACCATGAGGCTGAGATGGGAAAAAAGGGGTTCATCATCCCCATTGCTGGGGATGTGACAGTGGTGGGGGCAAAGGGCTGGCAGCAGGCTGCAGAGCATTGGTCAGGTCTCTAGGCCTGGCTACCCACAGCTGGCTGGAGGCTCCCCAGTGGCAAGATGCACACTGTGTCTCCAGCAGTAATTTATTTAGGAATTGGACTAGATGATCTTTGAAGGTCCTTTCTAACACAAACAATTCTATGATAACTCTTCCTATGACTGTTCCTCTTTGTCAGCATAAATGTTTTATTTCTTCTTTTTTTTTTTTTTTTTTTTTCTGAGAAAATATCTCCAAGACAGCAGTCTGAGACCTCGACTTGCTGTCAAAGAACTGCAGGCAATGTAGTCACAGCCTGTCTGTGCGGTGAGCCACAGAATTTGAGACCAAATGCACCAACATGGCCGTGTTTTCAGTAAAAGACCTTCTCTTAGCTGTTAAACCACGTGGCTAAGGTAGTGCTGACAAACCAAATACTGCAGATAAGAGACTTGTTCTGAACACCACCCCTGGATTCCACCTTGCTGCTTAGATACTGTGATTTTAAAACCAGAAGGGGATGAATCACCAGTCTAGATGGTGCACAAGTTGGTTAAAAATGCAGATCATTGATAACTGGCAGAGATTTCCCTTGTTAGCATTCCCTGTCTCTGGGCAGCAACCATACAGGATTTCTTCCCCACGCTGTGGCACTCATGATCCACTGTTCCCTCACCAAGATCCACCACTGACAGTGCCTGGCCTGGGGTGCAGTGATTAGGAGGAGAGATTGGGAACCTGATACTCCCTAGGATGTCACATGAGAAGGAACCCTGTTACTGGGGATGGTATGGATTCTGCTATAGAAATAAAATAGCCCTGAAAATGCTACAGGTATTTAAACTGTTTGTGAACATGAAAATTTGATTTCACAGGATTACCACTGCAGAGTTCTCCCACTCTATCATCCTAGCCACTCAGCTGGAAGGAGCTGAAAGCCGCTGGGGTGATTTTCTGAGTCCCAAGGAGTAGCATGATGGAGTAATGATATAAAAAACACACTTTCCTTGGACTAACTCTCCTGTTATTTCTCATTTCAGTGACCATCAGCCAACTCTTCTTTGGCACAGGCTCCTCACCGCCCTCGGCAGAGGCATGCCCAGCCAGCCTGGGAAGAGAGGAGGAAGCCTGATTGGAGCCGAAGCTCTCCATTGCCTCCCAACACCTGTACGAGGGCAACTCCAGGAGCTCCCACGTCTGCATAGCCGGGACCCAGCAGATGGCACTCCTGGATGGTGTTTCCTGGATGGATCACAGGCAGCATCTGCCTCCAGCTGTCTCAGCTGCCCCATCCCAGCTGCCCCCCTGGGGAGAGGGCTGCCGGGCAGGGCTCGGCTGTGCCTGGGCAGGTGGGGTGAGCTCTGCCTTGCCCGGTGCATCCTAAAAACTGCTCAAACTGCTGTGGGCACAAGGCTGGGAATGGCTGGCAGCACCTGACACAGCTTTCTGGGGGCTTGTGCTCCTCTCCCAAGGAAAAAGAGTCAGAGCTTGGCCTCTTTGGAAGTCATTCCTGGCTTCTCCCAGGAGCCTCACTGGGTCAGACAGACTTTAGATGAGAAGGCAAACCTGTAGGCTGCTGGTTGGGCTGCACAGTACATACAGCATCCCAGAGGGTCTGGAGAGGCCAGCATCTCACACACCAGAAAATCCTGGAGTCACAGAACAGCTGGGGTTGGAAGGCACCTCTGGAGATCATCCAATCCAACAACCTGCTCACACCATGGTCAGCTAGAACATGTTGTCTGGGACCTTGTCCAGTTGGGGTTCTCATATCTCCAAGCATGGAGACTCTGCAACTTCCCTGAACAACCTGCTCCTGTGTTTGACTCCTTCCAGAGTAAAAAAAGTTTTCTTGTATGTTTAAGTGGAATTAGTTGATTTTAATTCGTGCCGATAGCCTCTTGTCCTGTCACTGGGCACTGCTGAGAAAAAGCTGTGTCAAACTTCTTTACTAGCCCAATCAAGTATTTACACACACGGCTAAAATCTCCCCCAAGCCTTTGCTCGGGGGACTTGATATTTTTTCTTATGAAACTGCACCAAAATTTAGCAAGCCAAGTAAGGAATCACAACAGCTCTGAAAAGTCAAATTTATTACATTGTTTATAAGCACAAAAACTGGTTTTAAAAAGGATTGTGAAGGATTAGCACCATGGAGTGTTTCCAGCTTTATCATCCTGTACAAGTAGGCAGGGTGCTGCTTAGAGATCATCCCACTGGAAGAAGCATTTCCATACTATGTTCCTAAGCACGGGGCTGAGATCACATCAGATTGCACACCTCTGCACACAGTAGGTGTTTCTTTGTTTTAGATAAAGACAGCCAATCCTAGAAACTGGATCAAACTATTCACAACTTAGAGGAAGAGATTTCAAGCCTGGATCTTAGGTTCCTGAAGTCTGCTGTTGACAGATCCAAAACACAGAGGGTTTTTCTGGAACTGGGGCCCAGGTGTAATGCTGTTCGGTGGGGTGAGATGGTTAGTTCCAACTTTTAGAAACGTTACTTAGTGTGTTTCATCCTTGTTGGACCTTGCCACTGTAATAATTGGTTCCAAAGAGCAGGATAGGTTGGGAATTTCTTGTGTTTTCACTTATCAACCATTGGCTCCTCCAGATAGAGATGTTTGCATGCCGAGCCATGATACTATTCACAGAATGATTTAGTGGTGATTTATTTATTTATTTCTATGCTGCATCCCACTTGTTTGCCAGTGGAAATCTGCCTGGGAGGGTTGTTTCATGTCTCTTGCAATGAGATGTGGAAATCTGCCTTCCCAGCTTTACCAAAGCACTTCCAGCCAATACTAGGAGAGGGTGCCAGAATATAACAGCTCCCATACTACATGGGAAATGCATCATCAGACTAAAAACTGTTGCTCTTTGGTGGTTCTCTCCTCCTCCACTTTCTCCTCCTTCTACACCTCCTACTCCTCCTTGTCTTTTAGAACTGCTATTAATGACACATTTGATTTCCAGAAGAAGCAAAGCACTATCTTGCAGCCCTGCCAAGGAGCCATATCTACATATTATGCCTGAAATGTAGATTTCTCTTTAGTCATGGATCCACACTTATCAAGCTCAGCATTATTAGTCCCACCCCCTCAAGCTGTTTGTTTAAGAGAAGTCTTACAACCCACTTTAATCCCTGCTTCCTACAGAATGAAGATTAAAAAGTCTTCCCCCAATGTATTCTTTAAAGCTGAGCCTTCCACAAGAGACACCACAAGGCTCTTATTGCAGTTTTTATTGTGTCCAGATACTAGACCATGTTCAGACTCTGGAGGCCTTCACATGTTGCATGTTGAGACACAAAAAACAGGTAAGAAAGGGGTCTGATGCAAACCTTACTAGAGTCAATGGAAGGGTTACTGTTAGATGACTGAAACAGGTCTTTAATCACAAATCAAATCATTTGAGCCAGTGGGATTTTGGAGTTGATTTTATGGGTTTCTAGATATCGGCTTTCAACATCTCCTCCCAATCAGCTTCTGACAAGGAGTGTGAGACTGTCCTCCATATACCCTTGACTTTAGTTTAGGTAAATTTCTTTATGGGAGCATGAGCTGTATGTGACCATTTAGTTGAGTTTCAGTAATGCTATTGCACACTAGAGAAGAGGAAAGATGCAGCAGTGGGGTTTATAAGAGTTGCAGTTGGTATCCTCATTGGATGCCATCTGGATTCCATCACTGGAAAACGTCATCAACACATCACCACAGACATTAACGGAAAAAAGGCTGAAGATACTAGAGATAGACTCAAAATGTCCTGAATGTTGCATTAGATTCATTGAAATGGCATTGGATTTTTTCCAAAAAAACTTAGTTAAAAATTAAAGGGTTTTCTCATGCCCATCTTCAGGTAGCATGAGACTGATCAGCCTGTAAAAAATCTGTAGAATCCTAAACAGATTTGTACAGCAGAAATGTGACTATGTTACAGGAAATCACAACTTGTCATGGGAGAAATGCCTGTTTGCCAGTCATGTACCATAGACATCCAGCAGCACGTCTGAGTAGTAGAGATGTCAGAATGAAGGCATCTTGCTCTGTCTGCAGCTGGCCAAAAAATATGTAAATTTTGTTTCATGTTTCTTCCTCCTTTCTATTGGTGAATACATTCTGTGGAGGTAAAAGTTTCCTACGGTTGGCAGGAGAGGCTGGAAAAAAAAAGGATTAGAGATCTGAATGTATATGCCACTTGATAAAGTCAGCATTTAAGATCCCTGTTCTTGTTCTTAGCACACTCCAACCCTACCGGACATGCAGATTCCCACACAGAACTTTCATCTCTCTGGCTGTCCAGATGGGCCAAACTCACACTTGTCAGTGCCAAACTGTACCCCTGAGGTCTGCAGGGTGGTGTGGGAGGAGAGCAAAGTACATCCATTTCTAAAGTCTCTACCCAGGCCTTGTAAATCCAGTTGTGGTCCTGGGTGTAGCTGTGCATCCAGGCTGCAAATTAAGGCTTCAAAGGAAGCCGGTGTGAACTGGTACCTGTCCAGTCAGGCAACTTGGAAAGGCACAGCATAGAAACATGAGCTGGTATAACAAGTCAGCAGAACATTTGGGTTTACCTGAATCATCATCATACCTTACTAATGAAGTTGGGGGCTCAGCTAGCAGCAGGCAAACTCCTTGGCAAGTCAAGATCCCACAGTCCTGAACTGACTTGAGTATTTTTACTACTTCTTCCCCGAGATGTGTAAACACATAGGCAAGATCACTGGCATCTTGGGGCAAGAGTGTATGAAAACACACTGAACTGATTTAATGGAAAGTCAGTAAGAAGCCACAATGGGCAAGGAATGCGAGAAATCCTCAGTGATGGTGTTGAGATGCCTGAAACAGGAAGCAATTCAGAATTCACTGGACTGCTGAACTTTATCTCCAGGTCTCTTGGCTTTTCATCTAGTCACACAAAAATCACAAGGAAGAAGGAAGCAAGAGCCCAGGTTTCTCAGTGCTCTGACAGAACCAGGACTCTTGACTGTCCTCTTTTGTCCACTGACTCCTGCGACCTTGGCTGTGTTGTGTCCACCTTCAGGAGCAGGATGGAAAAACCCTACAGTAAGTTGCTCTGAGGCATGATTACTAGGGTTTTCTTGGGATAGATGAGAATTCCTTCCACTACAGCATGTGAGGGACCTTCCTACACCAGCTGTAGTGGGTAGTGGTTCTTCCAATGCAGCCCTGTAGAAGCATTGAATTCCAGAATTTATTGCATCCCTTTTTTCAGCATTTTTATGATTTATCAAGCTTCCTAGTGAATTTTTTTTTTATCAATCTGCAAAGGCAGCAAGTTTTTCCTGTAGGCTGGGAATTATTTTTCAGGATCTTGCCTTTGACTCTGCTGGGCACAGATCCACAATGATATGTGGTGGGTTTGCAGACATCTGTCATCACATGGCATCAGTGGACTTTTCCCTATTTTTGGCAGCCTTTGCCAACAGTGCCTGTCTCTGTTCCCTGAACTGGGATTAGGCTTTTTTTTTTTTTTTTTTTTTTTAAGATATCACAAGTTATAAATTAGGGGCATGAAGGGCTGCAGAGCACGCAGGGTGTTAGGTCATCATAGCTTCTGATGACTGTAATAGTAAATTGAGATTTTTTTATTTTCTTCAGCACAGAGCGTGTACAAAGTCAGACACATGCACACACATACACAGCCTGTCAAGCTTGGGGCTTGGAGACCCTGGGTTTAACAATATGTGTGACCCCTTCCCACAGCTCTTCAACCGGCCAGTGAAGGCCATAGATGGAGGGACAAGTCTGGACTGTGATGTTGACTAACCACTTTAACATTTTAAGACTAATCCATGTTTCTGATATGAGAATGAGACGTGGAAACAGATTTGCACTGATGGGTCAGCCTGAGCATCAGCTTGGAAAAAATAGATCTTGTCTCAGACAAACAAGCAGCAAGGCAATTCCGTGTATTATGTTTTACATTAGTAAACTGCCCCATAGTTCCTCAAGCACAAGACACTGTTGAGTGTTTATTTGAGGGTGGACACACAGCAAGAAAAGGAAAGGTTTGCAGGCAGCCACAGGCTAGAGGCATGCACTCATCCCCTTGGTACTGTGAAGTGATGCACATGCATAATCCTCATTGCCTCACTTAACACCTCAACAAGGCAGGTTTGCTTGGCCTGGACACTGTTAGAGCAGCCACATATATTCTGACAAGCTTCTTTGTCCCTTCCTGTGCCCCTGCATTTGATATATGTGTCAAGAAGAGATATGCAGTGTGTGTTTAGTCTGCCCCCTCCATTCTTCCCTTGACTCTCCATTTTAGTGCTCCATACACAGCACTGTTGCTCATTCACAGTCCAGCCCAACAGAAAAAGTTGAAAAAAAGAAGCAAGCACCTCTCAGACCCCACTCTTACAGTCTGGCAGCTGCATGACTTCAGTGTGGCCAGGAGTAGCTCTAGTAAAAGCTTGTGGATGGGACCAGTTTGCCTGACCAGTTTGCTATCACTGCTGGCGTTTTTGCAGGTTGTGGAGATGATGATGCAAAGATACGTGAATGCAAAATCAGCTCAAGTCAGTCAAGCCAGAGCTGCTGGCATCAGCCTTGAGGGGTGGGAGGGAGCTGGAGGCAGAACCTTGAACCATCAAGCAGAATATTTCACGCTCCGGGGTGCCGGAAATCCTCCTGCTCCGGTGTGGAACAGCACCTGCCCGCGGAGGCAGCCTGGGCTTGGCTCCCAGTGAATTTACCCTGAAACAACCAGGTGCACAGAAGTGAAGGGTTTCTGCAGGAGCCAACCTGGACCAAAGCTGAGTCTTTGTCAAGTTGCTCAGGTTCCTGTGCATCATCACACTTCAGGACTTTTACAGTACTGGGAATCCCAGCCCTGTATTTCCTCAGCTGATGGGGTGTTGTCTATAAATCAATGCCTATTTAGCATGATCTGTCTTTAAAGCCCTGAGTTAACTTGGCTGACAGCTGCCTGACAAAGGCGTTCATTATCCCAAACGGGGAGGCAAAGGCGTTTACTTAACATCGAGTGAATCAGCAGCAGCCCAAGGATGCGACTGAGAGGATCTGGCTCCCCCCAAAAAATTGACAAGACTTCACTGCCTCAAATGCTAATGGCTTCCGTGCCCAGAGAGTTTTACCAAAAGTCCTGAGTGTGAGAGAGGTGCCCGCGAGGAATCTTTGAAGTCTCCTAAAACTGCATGCAGGAAATGCCTGAGTGATGGCTCAGCTGGCCGTACCTCCCTGCACGTGAAGTCTGCTGGGACCCTGTCATGCACATTATGCCACTAATATCTTTTCAAGAGAAGGTGTTTTCCTATCCATTTCTGCAGCTACGTGTCTGAAATGCACTTAAGTCAGGTAAAGCAATTTGCTTGTATTTACCTCTAGATCAAAAGCTGTTCTGACATTCAGGTATATTTGAATTACAATTAAACTCACAGCCGTAACAGCCCTTTCCACGCCTGTGTTATCACTCTGGTTTGAGGCAAGTGAGTGGGAGTTAGAAGGTGCCTGAAAGTATGGGCATTTTTAACTACATGAATGAGTAAGCAGGAAAGGTTTTGGATTGCAGATGTTTTAGTTCAGCTTAGGGGCAGACACGTAGGTAAGCTTTCCTTAAAAGCCTGAACAACTGCAGTTCAGACATGTGCTGCTCCTAGGTGAACACTTCCCTATCTCCTTTCCTTCAAACACAGCAGCTGTACACTTGTGAGAAGAAGTGGTGTCAAATTAATAGTCACTAATGGCGAAGAGCTGATGAATCTCTCAGATGATAGGCACTATCTAATTGCAAACTTTTGTCATTGTTTGTTATTATGAAGCCACCTTAAAGGGTGGTAATTTCTGTTACCCCTAGAAATTTTATTTTTTATGTTTACAAGATTTTATAACGGTTTAGGTTCTTGCATCTTGCTAATGTTTAATTCTCAGGCTTTTGGGGTTTTTTTCTTTTATTTTCATTTGGTTCTTTTCTCTAAAAGAGGTTTTTGCCTTTTCTGTTTCATGAAATTTCTCAACATGCCATATAGGTGGTGTAGACAAGATATTTGTGCACCCACTCTGAAAATGCTGCCTGAAAGCTGACTTTTTCCAGGCATGCATTAGCTGAAAATGCAGTATTTGAGTCTAATCTTTTGTTTATTAACAGTGTTTCTGTAAACTGCAGTGCTTGTTTGAAGTAGACAACACTTGTGAAAGAAGGTAGAAAAGTTCTTAGAAGTAAAAGTTGATCAAGTCCAGCGATGATCTGGTTTGTGCAACTGTGTATGCCTGGGCTTGTGTGCGTGCAATGCCAGGCTGCAGCTTGTAAATAAGAACCACAATAACAAGGCAGATATAAAATAAACAGCTCACAAGATCAAAGAGACAAGTACTCAATATATGTGAAACAGAATATCAGACTTAGCAGTAAATTCGACCGGCCTGGAAACTTAAACCACTTCTATGCCAAGACCATGGCCGGAATAACTTCACGGAGTTTAGTGGTGAACCAAGGACAAGTTTGGCATGGGACGAATTTTTTGTTCTTGGGTAAGTTGTGGCATAATGTTGAAATTATTGTTACTGAAGTATGGTTGACTCAAATTGCTGAGGCTCCAAGCAGGAGTTTGGTTGTTGTGAACAGAAACTGCATGCAAAGTTAACAGAGACTAGTTTAGACAGTGATTGCTTCCAGTTGATTAAAGTAAGATAACCATCCTGCTGAAAACTATAACTGAATTTCCACAGCCATTCACTCTCAGAAGGCTTCAATTAGACTACTGTGCATGCCCTCCTCTGCAGTGGAAACCACACTGCTGCTGCTCTCTGAGCCACCTTGATACTTACATGGGCTCTCAACTCCCACTGCCATGTGTCTGTAGAAGATGGAAAGACACATCTTCAGCTTTCAGATGAGGGGATGAAGATTTTCCCTTTTTCCCTGTTTCCCTTGGTTTCCTACTACAGTTTGGTAAAGTTTCAAACACTGAAAGTGACAGCTGAAAACTCTGTCCTTGGGATAAAAAATTCTGGCCTGTTGGGTTGCCTCCTTCAGGACCCTGGTCCTGGGCTGCCTGTAGACACACCTCACAGTTTCCCTGGTGTGTCTTCAGCACAAGTTCTGTACATTGCTGATGCTTTGCTGGTCAGGGACTGTGTGCTGAGTAATGGAACTCTGGGCTTTATGAAATCACAGAAATAATCCACATACAAAAGTGCTGATAATGCCAAGTTCTTAAATGAACAAAGAGCTTCAGACCCGGGGGAGAGTGCAGTGATTCAAAATTGTTTGAGAAATGTAACCTTGGAGTATCCCTATTTCTTTGTAAAGCAACAAACAATACCATCATATCTCTGAGTTTTGTGACTCATTCTGCTCCTTTAAATCTCCACCAAAACAGGTGGCAATGATTACAAGTCTTTTCATCTTTTTTTAAGGTGAAAAAGAAAATTTGTCTCGAGCCTAAGAGCTCATGTATGAAAGATGCTCTTAACCTGGCAGACTTGTGAAAAGACATCGGTGCTGCTGTTTTGCAGTAGGAATACAATGGGAAAAGGATCTGCAAAGCTTTCAGGATCCCAGTGATGCCAGAGAGTCCTGGTGTTTGACTGATTTATAGGCTGCCCTAAATAACTCAGCTTCCCCTTGCTGATAGCAGAAGTCTGCTTTTCTTAATCCCACTGAACAGCAGAAGGTTCTGCACTTCTGATGAGCATTTACTTGTGAACTTACTGATAACACCTCCTCTGAGGAAGCAAACACTGACAAAATAATAGCTCCTTTGCTGACCCAAGTTATTCAAAACACAAAATAATGAGGTTATGTTACCTATTATTGGATCTAATAAGAAGCAGTGTGAGATTTAATTTCCACAGTGTATTTCAGTGATCTTGTAATTTCCCAGCACTGAAGCACTTATGTCCCAGCCATCTCCATTAGTCGCAGCTGAATGCCTTGGTGTTATCCTGGTAATGGGTCAGGTCTCAGAGCAGAGGACAGAGACGTGTGTCTCCAGGACTAATTCTTGTTCATCCAATGGAAAAGTAGAATAGTGGAAGTAGCAGGTAATGGATGCCAAAGAGAGATGCGGAGTATAAATGATAATGATAACAGAAATTCATGTTTCCAAGGTTTTCCTGGCAAAGTAAGGCTCCAAGATGCCATATTATAGAGTTTTTTTCTTTTAACTTTGCTGCAAGACATACTGATTACACAAATGGCTCCCAGCTGAAAAAGGGACCGGATTTTGACTTAAAAATAAGTTTCTCTTCACTCTGCTTAATGCTCTGCCAATACTGCTGCAGAATTGCATTGTTGTATGGTTTATTTTTTTCCAGTTTCTTCCATTGCAATCTGTTTTGTTTCTGTACCTATATTATGCTTAAAGAAAAGTAGTATGGCCCTGCATAGCTAGGGGTTTTTGTCAAAAATTTAGCTTTAAATGTTTGAATATTCAGAGGTGTTTTTTTTTTTAGTAAGTCTTAAATAGACCACTTTTTCTGCAGTTCATAAAAGTATATTCTGAAATTACCCCTAATCTTATTTGTCCTTATCCTGAACGGTATCTTTTTTTCTTCATCCAGCTGCCATCTTTTTGTTGGGAAAGGTATTTGTGGAAGAAAAGCCATTGATTTTTATCTTCAGTACCATCTAAAAGAGATATGCATGGGTTTATTCATGTCTGATGTTAAACCAAAACGATAATTTGGAAGCCATGTATTCAGAATGTAAATGACTCATCTTTAGGTGAAACTGACCCTAATTAGATCTAGATCAGCCGTCGCTTGACAGAGAGAAAGAAAATTCATTTTCTCTGAAATGTGGTAATGGCTAGGAAACTAGCCCCAGAACCTTAAATTAAAAGCAGGTTTTAACATGCTGGCTCCATTCCTGCCTTCAATATCAGCCTCTGCCTGTTTTAGTTAAATAAATGGTAACAAAAGAAGACAGACTGGGTGACGTTAAATAAAGAGAAATTTAAGAGAGCAATTATAGCATTAAAAGGGGCCAGAGGTGAGGAACTATAAACTTTGTGGAACAAAGTGCAGCATCGCAGTTTCTCCAAAGCTTTGTTCACTGAAACCTTGTTAGTTCTGGTCACGCAGGGCTGTTTGTGCGCAGAGGTGCCTGTCCCCAGCTCAGGGCAGGAGCCTGCTCCCGGCATTGCTCTGCCCATGCTCCCTATGTGCCACTGCCCTGTGCAGGAAAGTGTGAGGGGTGGGATGGCACGCGGCAAGGGGGGATCCTGGGGTGGTCAGTGGCTCTGCTGGTGTGGCAACTCCCCGAGCAGCATCTTATTCTGCTACTCGTCTCACTTTTCATTTCATTTTCATAGCATGAATGACTTGCTCTTCTCCCCCAAAGTGCCAAAGGGCTTTGGAGAAAGGAGTTTGCTGGAGAATGGGCTGTCTCTCCCACACACAGGCTTTGAAGGATTTGTGTTAAGGAGGTAACAATGAACGAACAGCCCATCACAGTCACTTTGTGTCCTAAAAGAGCAGTTCTGACCACGGCCTTTCGTAATGAAATTAAAGATAGCACTGCAAAACCAATTGCTCTAATAATATATGGTGGGCAAAGCTCAGAAGATTAGGAGCTTAATTCATATAAGCACCCGAGACAGATGCATAAAGGAGAATTGAATTTTAAAAAATCATCAGGGCCTCACTCGCTTTGAAATGTGATGCCTTTGTCATGAATGAGGCTATTTAAGCATCTGTGTTCTGTGTGCGTGTGCAGTGACACATAAGAAACATACTCATGACCAGAATAGGTCCATAACCTGATGTTCTTGAGCAGTTCAGAAGACAAAAAAAAAAAAACAAAAAACAAAAAAACAACAAAACAAAACAAAACAAAAAAAACCAAAAACAAAAACAAAAACACACCAAAACAAAACAACAAAAAAAAAAAACAAAAAACAAACAAACAAACAAAAAAAAAAAACCCAGTTCAGTGCTTTTCCAATGCTTGGTTGCAGGAGGAATGATGTAAAAGCTTGTTCATCAGCTGGCTTTTGTGCTGTAGCAGACTCCTAGTGTGCAGTCACCACTCATCATCAGCTTTCACACATCTTCCTTCTGGAGATTAAACTAAAACCTATCCATACTCTGGAAGCAAAGAATTTTATATAGGCTAGCACAGTATGGCTGGATTTCTCTGACCTAGAAAGTCCTGTCAAGGGTCAGGGAAGGCATTCCCAAACAAGCATTCAGAAACTGGGACATGTACCAAAAACTCGTGAAATTTTTAAGATTGATAATTTTTGTATTGTTTGCTTTTGCTTTCTGCTTTCATACTGTTTTGACTGCAAGGTTTCAAGCTTTTGATAACTTTGAGGGATGGAGAAAATAAATATTCTCAATTAATTACATAAATTCAGGATCTGGATATTTACAAACAAACCATTAAATAATAAAAATTGCAGTGCTAGCTAAAAGCTGTTGAGATCCTTAACAATCTAATGCCTAAGTCAGGATTGCCCTGTGTAATATTAACTTAATTTTTTGCTGGATACTGAGCATGGTAGAAAGGGGGAAAGGGGAAAAAGTGCTCACATTATTATTGATCAGATTTTCAAAATCAGTTCACATGAAAAATAATTAAAACACTTTTAATGTCAGTATTTAATTCAATATTCTGTTTATATGCTAGAGCCTGCACTACAGATACCTGACAAGTAAGACATAATCAGTTTGGTCTGAGATCCTTGTACAAAGAATAGCTGCATCAAAATCTCTTACAGGATCAGTTCCCCTTGTGGTTTTAAGGAAACTTTTACAAATGCAGGACATGTTGAATTTTACAGAACTCCTGCTGGTTTCTGGGTCCTGACACCTTTAGCTATCTGGAGTATTTGCATCTTAAAATATTCTTAGAATGTAGAAGAGCAAATTTTATGGCCCTAATGGCTTGTTGGTGAATTTCAAAGTGGTGTTATCAGCACTGATGCATAGGTCTGGGGAAATGTCCCTTTTCCATCACCCAGGAAAAAAGGAAGGGCAATATGCATTGGATTCTTTAGGAAAAATAAAAATTAAAGTGCTTGTTCCAAGCTGATAACATTTCCTCGAAAGAGAAAAATCTCTGTCCTCCCCAATGGCATTACCTCGGTGGGGGCACATCATCTCATACCCCTAAGGTTTCTCAGGAAGTCCTGTCTCTTTCCAGGCTGTGTTGGTACTTTGGAGGGCGCTCCTGACAGAAGGCAAAAGGGTACATGCTCCAGTTCCCTTGTATAAGGGTTTTGGATTGTTTGGGGTTTTTTCTTGGTGTGGGGTGGGAGAAGGGAAAAGAAATATTCTTTTAGTTTAAGGGGATTTTCTTGAACTGGTTGCACCACTAAGTCCCATCTCATGCTCCAGGTCCTATCTCAGCTCCTAATGAGTCAGGCTCATTAACCTGGATCTAGTTCATCCTGCCAACACATTTTGCTGGAACTACCTACGCCCTTCACTCTGGGCATGCTGTTGAGGACTTTGCCAGATTAAGACTTTCACTGCTCATCTAAGAACTGCTCAGCTAAGATTTAATTAAAAATATCAGTTTTTTCGTATGTATTTCAAGAGCATAGAGTACAGGTTTTGCCATATTTGGGAAACCACAAAGAATACAATTATCTCTAATAACGAAAATGGTTTGAAAGGCAGGACCTTGCGAATTGAGGTAATGATCTATACTGCCTTTTACAGCATCTTTCTTTTTATGCTTTAATCATATGCATCTGCTGCAGAGGGTGGTGTTCTGATGTAGCAAAGGACAGGACATTTATTAGCAGAAACCAAAGGAATTAAGTCTCTGTTTTTTAGGTATTAAGAGTTCTCCATGTCCACATCCTGAGAAGGGCAGCCATATCAAGATAATCTCGTTGTTGTTGCTCTGTGTATGTCAGCTCCTCCATGACTAATGTGTCCCATATTCTTATCATCCAAATCTTGACATCAGATGGTTTCTTTTAGAGTGGGATGTGATTAAGTATTACCAGCACAGAGAGCTCAGAGATCAGCTTGCACGCCTTACTTTGAATGAGCCTGTAACCAGCACACTGAGAATAAAGACTTCCTGAGGAGGATGAAAATAGCACCCATATGTAATATGAAACACCAGGTTTTGAGCCTGCAGAGATCCACCTGAGGATCCAGAAGGACAGGATTCTGCATGTCCCTGTGAATCCCAGCATTTCAGGTCGGATTTGCAGAACTAGTGCTGGAGCTGCCATGCTGCCATCTGTTTGCCTTTAAGAAGAACCTGAGTGGTTCAGGACGGGGTGAGTAGTCCTTATAGCACATGAAGATGAGGAAACAGCACAAGAAATTCACTAAGATAAAGAGACTAGTTTCTCTCAGCATGTGTCACTGGCTAAAACTTGGCTTTGTCACATCCCTCTAAAGTGATTTTTGCCCCATACCTTCCCAGTCAAACACAACAAAAATAAAACCCCACAACCAAGATAGATTTCTTGCTTATAATCAGCCATCTCCCAGGGACCTGCACAGCAGTGCCACAGCTCTTGAAGATCACAAAAGCCAAAAGCTGAGCACCAGCTTCCCCAGCCTGACTGCTGCAGGCAGCACTGCTGCTGTTGTGACCATGTGCATCTGCTCCCTGGCACCAAGAGATTTTGTCTGCAGGTCACCCAGCATGGGGGGATTTCACACCTTAGGTAGCACCCAGACGGCTGCTGCTGCTTCTATGGATTCCTTTCCCTCTAAGGCTTCTCACAACTTTGTTGTTTCATCTCTTCTTTTATATGTATCTGCAGCTTCTCTGGTATGAGATTTTTTATAGAGAGCAAATCCTATTTGTCAGTGTTCTGAGGAAATGACAGAACAGGTTAACTAGAGTGGAAGTTTTTTCTTTACATATAGGACATTTTTTTCTAAAAACAAGGCATAGAAAGAATGGTTTGATGAGTTCAGATCAGGTAAATTAATTAAAAAGTACTTTTGTTCTTGGAGAAAGTTTTCTCTCTGATATCCTTGAGAAAACAAGATGAAGCACCTTTTGATTTGATGTTTTAAACGGAACGTTGTTTATTCTTTTAATCAGAAACTCTTAAACTCAAGAACTTCAAAAAGAAGCGCAAACATTTTCAGGGATTACTCTGAAATGAAGGACTGTCTTAGATGTTAAATCAAAAGACTCAGATTGAGTCTCTTTATCTTATGTTTTCTTGTTTTTTCATTGCAAATTCTAAAAAATTCCTGCGTCTGCTTGACCTATTTATTTTTCTTATCAAGCAGATATTGCCAGTTTCTAGCCCAATATAGGGGTGTATGTCCATGCACTGATCAGTGCGCTATAAAAAGTAGTAGTGCTGTACTGGTCAGTGTCTGGTGTATACATCAGTAATGGCTTTGTTGGCTACACTGTTTCCCACAGAGATGATGATGATTTAGGTGTATTCCAATAAAAAATGCAGTCATACCCTGTGAAGTGTGGCCCACTGTTATACATCACTATTTTGCTACCATACCTACTGAAAGATTTGTTCTGCATATCTGCTTCTTCTACCAAACTTTGCCGAAGGTCATGAAAAATATTATATAAAGTTCATTGAAAAGGTGTGGGGATGTGATTCCATAGCAGCTTGAACAAATCTGTTGCTGTAGAGACAAAGGATAATTTTCTCTGGGCTGCTTATGTGGATAGTTTTACTTGAATTGACTCTGTTCTTGGTATACATGAAAAAGCTTTAACATCTTCAGTGCCCCTCTCCTTTGAAGTAGTATAAAATATCTGTGTTCCTTTTCTTAGGCAAATGAGCTTCCTGGGTTCCTTTCAATGTAATTTTTAGGTAGCACTTCAGGTATGATGGTTCTGCTGTCTTTAATTACAGTCCTGTATAGAATTAACAGTCAGTTATTATCAAATGATGGTATTACCTGTTCTGCCTCTTCCCATTTGCTTTTGATCCTATCCTGTAGTTTGCCTATCCCCACAGCAGAGCAGAATGCATCCTGAAGTGAGACCTTGTACTGCCATGGCTTTTCCTCTAAAGCCAGTGTTTGTCCACTCTGCTGATGAGAAAACTGCCACTCCAAAGAGGTGCATTTGCTTCAGTATTTGTCTCTTCTTCATATTTATGGTTTTCTCTTAGATTTTCCCAGTTGTATCAGCATGTGTGGTCCAGTGACTTGGCACTGTCACACCCATCTCCTTGCTCTTTTGCTTCTCTCTTGGCTGTCACTAGGCCAGGAGGTCCCACTTCATGCAGAGACCTCAGAAGGACTCCAGGCACTCACAGAGCAGCCAGCCAGCCACGCTGCTGTTTGAGACTCAAGTCTCACAAGGGGGCAAGTTAGCTCTGCATCAGCTACAGAGTCCCCCTCAGGCAAGGACTGTCACAGTGATTTCAGAGCTGGGAATATCTTGGCGAGGTTTGGGGCATGTATTAAGAAAACAGTAAGGTTGAAGACTTGCACCAAGTCAGAAAGTGCCATGTGGGAGGTATGCATAGCCTGAGCTCAGCCCCTCCACATCCCTGAGATGCCTGACACCCTGTAATTAAAGGCTCACAGACATAACTTGTACTCAAAAGTTTCACTTCGACCATAGATCCACAGAGACAGCATCTCATTTTGGTGTAGCCATCCTTAATTTCTTTGACCTAAGCTTCCCAATTGTGTCTTTTGAATTTGGCATTTAATACAAACCATTCTTTTTCTCCTTTTCCCAAATAGTCTGTGGAGCCAGACTAATCGCCGCTCATCAAATGCCCATTGTGTTCCTATTTCCCTGTCCCATGGTAACAGACACTTTTATTGTGATTATTCATCTGCTGTTCTTTTATTAATGAAAGATTTAGATTTTGCTGCCATAAGGCCTCTTAAATAGCTTTACTTTATGAACACAATTTCAAATAGAACTGACACTGGCTAGCTTCTTACTTGGCCATTGACCACAAGAAATGTCCACTTCAAGGACTGATGATGTCCATTCCCTCTTGACAAGCTAGTTGCCAACCTACTGCAGCCTACATGCTCCTCAGGAAGAAGCCATATGGGAAAGGATCATCATTATTTTATAAGCATGTCCCTTCCTTCCACCATGAACTCTAATGTGAAGCTACTTGGAAAAGTTTCTCATACCTTTGAAGTCCAGCTGAATTCCTCTTCCTGTACGTATTTGCTCTAGCATGTGCCAGATTGGGCACCTATTTCCTGAATTGTCACTGGGTAAACCTAGTGCATGAGGAGTATGTTTATTAAGGGAATGCTCATTCTCCTGCATGGAGTCTGGGCTGTCATCACTGCCAGGTCCCTGCTGTGTCCCCAGGTGAACTGGAAGTCTTACTCTGCCTAGAAGGCTGCATGCAGATCGACTCTCCATACTCCTCGTCCCAGCCTACTTTTCTCTTTATTAAGACCAATCCTGTTTTCTAGAACCTGTGGAGAATTAAGATACGTTTAGCCTTGCATTGAATAAATGTATTTATGATCATTCTTGCTAACATAAGATTGTCTTTTCCAGGTAGACTATCTCCTGGACTGCTTGCTGTCAAGGACTTTCTGTCTTTATAGGTCTGGTTTGGGGTATGTGTATGATGTTTCCAGGCACAGAGACCACCATTTAGACTGAGTTACGGACTATGCCCTTTGCCTTAGATTATATGAGGTCTTTAGTGATAAAAGAAGAGGAAGAAAATCTGTCCTTGTGCTGCACTCATTTTTATAGACCATAGTATTAAAAAAAAAAAATCTGTTACTAGTATGGTGATGATGGCATAGTTTTAATAGGGTGGAAAGCTGTCCTTCTCTTACCCCTTGGAGGTTAAGTTGTCCTTCTCTAACTCGGAGTCAGTCCTGCACTAAGTTCCTCACTATCTCTTTCACTCCTTCCATTCTGTTCCTTCTTCCCATCTTCTTTAACCCCTTAGACATGCAGTTTTCTACACCGCAGATTAAAAAGTAGGTCAGACTCTCCTCAGAAAAAAGGCTCAATGTCCTACTTGTATCTCTACTTACAGTCATGGAAAGTGATGTTGGAGTTGTCTTGCAGCTCTGTCACTCACAGACCATGCACCCACAGCACTGAGACTCAGACAGTCTCTTTTGTTGTCTGCCTCCTCTTTCTTGGTTTCAAGCTTTTTCTCACACATCTTTTTGCCATGTGTTTTTAACTTCATTTTTATTATTGCCTGTATCTCTGTGATTGAGCCTATTTTTCATGGAAGCCCACTCCACCCCTGTGCCCTGTGTGCAAACTGCCTCAGCAGGGAGCACCTCACAGCTTGACCAGGCACCTCTGGAGCCCAGGATTTCTCAGGAAGTTAGGGATGGCTGTTTTCTGCCTGTAGTACAGCAGCATTTCCAAGACCCCACCACAGAGCAGGTTCCTCCAGACAATTGTCTTCACAAGATGGTGCCTGCCCAAAACTGCTTCTAATTGGAGTGTAAAGCAAAAGACCATGAGAGAAACAACAGGTTCACAGCATACAAGAAACTAATGATGTAATACCCAGGGAGCAAATTTAAATAGTGAGATAATGAGGCTACAGTAACCTATAATGAGATTATTCCCCAGAGGCTTGTTTTTATAAAAATTCTAATGCGCAGTCCAGATTTTCATCCCACTGCTGCCAGTCCTGTGCATTGTTGCTGCTGTCCTCCAGGTATGAAGGCCTGAAACAGCCCTGTTGCTTTCAAGTTTTCAGAGGAGCAGAAAGCATCAAAATGCCTAACTTTGGGCAGGGGATTTCATTCAGTGTTTGCAGAGGATTGTGAGAACAGCTCCTGGGGCAGACATGAGGAGAGCAGATTCAGCCTGTCTGGCTCAGGTGGTGGAGATGCCTTTCAGAATTCAATCTTTCAGCACAATTCTCGTGTTCTAGCGAGTTGTCAGCCTGCTCTTTGAAAAGGCATCCATGTAACTCTGTGAACACGGTCCTTTCAGATCCCTTCACTACTGTGCGCTGCTCTGTGAACTCAATACACTGAGCGGGGAGTTCACACAGATCAACTTCTTTTATACTTTTCATCTGGTGCATCATTCTCATTTTATAGCAAAGTCACTTGAATTTGACCTGAGCTGTCGCAGCAAGAGAGATTGTGCAAGCTTTGAGGATAATAGATTTGTTTGAGAAAACAAAGGTACACTATTCCCTAAGCCTTGAATTAATTTGATTTGCCCCCAGTAACTGCACTCTTGTGATAGCAGTGTGGCCTGTAAAGAAAGCATTTAATATTTTCCAAAATCCTTCAGTCCTTGACTTTTCTCTAAGCTCTCTCTATACACAGACATTCATAGCCAGACTGATTGCTCCTTGTTGCCTTTCTTGCTAGAGAAGTGTCAGCCTGGAGACAACTGGAGCATTTCTGAGATAGCAGATGTAGCTCCAGTTTTGAACTATAAATAATATGTGGGGGTTGAGCTGCTCCAGATCAAGCAAGAAAATTTTTAAAAAAAGGGGGAGAGAGGGGGTCAAAATGCAACATGAGGAAATTCTTGGTTAATTATGAGCATTGGATAGACTGGCATAGATACTGTGACTGTCTTAAAAAAGATAACTCCTTGATAACTGAAGTTCTTTATTTTGCTAATTGCAAAAAGGTTACTTCAGTCTAATCAGTTTTTCATAATAACAGATCAAGCACATCATCACAACCCTTATCTACATAAGAATATGAACTAGTTCAGTTCAAACCGATGCCATGTGTTGCATGAATATTCTTATTTAATTTTAGAATGTATTTCAATTTATTATCAAACTGCCTTGAGCTCATATACAGTAAACCAGAAAAAGACCTGTCTCAGGAGATTGCTGAGTTAACCACACACTTCCAGAGCAACTTGTCTCACAGGATGCAATTCCTCTGGCAGTCTCGTAGACATCTTTATCTGAAGGGGTCACAACAATCTGAGTATCTGGAGTCAGTGAATCTAGGGCACAATCCATTCCATCCTAAAGCAGATGCGTAAATGAGATTAGTGTAATTATACCATATGGACATCTCTCTCTCTCCCCATTGTTCCTAAGTGGAGCTAAAGGGGACAAGCTCAGTTGAAGAGCTCTTGTCTCTGATGCTCTGCACTTGGATCACATAACTTGACCTGTCCTGCTGCAGAGAGGTAACCTGAGCCAGACTGGACAGGACCCAGCCCCATAATGAGGTCTGGGAGGGCTGAATCTGAGTCTGCTTCAGGTGCTGGTGGGTCTGTGTGGGGCTGCAGAACATAAAACCCGAAGTATTTGATTATTACCACTAAAGGCAGGGAGAGCAGTACCCTCAGAAATGAGAGAGAGAGAAAAGGAGCCTAACACCAAAGTGCAGTGAAGTTATGAGGTGCTTAGGATGTTCACCTGACTGCAGAAAGCATCTCTACGGGCCACTCACATGTTCTAGCAAAGAGGGGTGGTACAGATGGTAGTGCATATGCAGGAGAGGAGGGCAAAGACATGCATGGTCAAAATTGCAGAAGAGTGGAGATAGCTGAACTTACGGGCCAGTGGACTCCCAAGTCCCTAGGGGAAGAAATGATGAGGGGTATCAATAATTTTAAAAATGTAATCCTGGCTCCAAGGATCAGAAAAACCCAGAGGGCAGCAGGCAATCACCTTGAGGGACAGCTGTCCTTTCTCTTCTGTCTCAAGACAGACAATGTGAGTGATGGAGTCTGGTGTAGTTAATGTTTGAAATTGCTGATAAGAAACCTCAGGTACCCTCTGCTATACAGGGCACCGGATGCCTGAAAACTATCACTCTGTTAACCTTCCTGTTAACTTTTCCTTGCAGTCAAAACTATGACTTGTCAGGAACAGCAGATCTCCTCCCCTTGTATCCTCTGTCTGACCTCCTCCAGGGCACACACAGGCAGGATAAGGACTTGTAGGACAGAAGAAAGAGGGAGCTGCCTACTTGATATGTCAGCAGTTCAGTCTGTGGCCAAAGCTCACTCATCCCCTATGGGCTGCTCCATGAATGACCCTGCAGATACACTGATCTTTCTTGAATCTTGTAGGTTTTGGAAAGAAATCTATGACTACAGGTGTCAGAAGGCAGAAATACATTATTATGTGAAATATTTTCATTTTATGATCTTCTGGTCCTATTTTCTCCTATCAGGAGAACCCCTCTACCCTTTTTGGAATATCCTGTTCATAAAAATGTAGAAAAGATGATTCTATATGGAGTTATCTGATGTTCAATTCTGACTATTAACATTTGTGAGATATTCTTCTTGTTATCCTTCCCCTTAAGAAAGAGAAATGGTAACTCAAGAGAAACAGTTTATTGAAGTGTTTTGATATAAGTGAATAAGCATCATGTGTCACAAAATGGTGACTGTTGCTTTGGTTGTTTTCTGATCTGTTTCTCCCCAGAAAGAACTAAGGATGAGCTTGGGAATAAAATCTCATGGGATATTAACTGTCTTTATGGAACATGTTAAACTGCTTAGTTCCTAAATGTTTGCCATTCTGATTGATGGGGGAGGAAAGCTTCAGGTCAGGTCTGGGGTTTGACAGCCATGGCTGTAGCTAAGCCTAGCCTTGCTGATCCAGTATGCTAGAGCCCTGGAGAAGGACATACTTTGCTCAAAACTTTTAGCCAAAGATAAAATGCTGAACTTGGTGGTCTTGCCTGGTGGAGGGGATCCTGTGGTTCTCCCAGGACAGTGTGAACTCCAGTATGGAGCACTGCAGGTGAAAGAAAAAATTTTAAAAAATGAGTGCCCACAGTGAAATAATTTTCCAGATTCAGTAACTAGGTCTAATTCAGTTCTGGGAGAGCTTTACAAATTCCAAGGGCTTCTGGGTGTTTAAATTTTTCTGACATCCTTCTATTATCTGAGATATTAAGGTAGTTAAAGCCTGAGAAAAATGTAAGCTATGTCTGCATATTTTGTGTGGTGCTATCAGTTAATCCGAAGGCTTTCTCAAGGAATCTGGTTCTTAGTCTGGGATTTAGAAAAATTACATTAATGTTCCTTTCCCTCCAACCCTACAACCATTAGATTTAAGTTACAGTCTCTCCCAGCTTGACTGTTACAAGTTCTTGTTCTTGTGTCTCTTGGCTGTCATTCCTCTCTTCTGAGTCTGCAAAAATGCTGCTGCCCACCTTGCCCCTCCCTTGCACTCACTTCACCAAACCCATCCAAAGCCATCCCATGACTGACCTCTCATGTAACTCAGTCCTGGGTCCTCCACAACTCAGCCAGGTTTTACTCACCCACACTTTTGGTCTGGATTCCCACTTCAGACCCTCCTCTTCTTTGATCTTCTGCACATCCCTGTTTTCTCATGAGATTTTGAAGGACGTTAACTCAGAAAAAAATGTCCTGTGGCACCTGGCCCAGACAATGAGGAAAATCAAAGATTAGAGGTAGAGGCTGTGGTGCTTCTTATGTGTCAGGAGGAAATTGCTTCTGCCCCTTTTGCTGAACCCATCAGTGATCCAACCAGCTGTGGACCAAAACTGCAAGTTAACAGGAGACCTGAGACCTGGGATCCATACAGTTCTTAGGGGCATATCAAAGAAGGATGAGGCACTGCCAAAATTAAGGCAGCAAACTGGCTTCCACCTACAAATCCCGCAGAGCAAATCTAAACCCTTGCCATTGGTGCCTTGGTGCACAGGGAACGTGATGGAGCTGACAGGATGAGGTCTTGTCTCCCCAGAGTTCCTTTCCTTTCCTTTCCCAGCAGTGCAGCTTTGGGTGAAATGGTTTGGGGACTGAGAATATGGGCTCCTTCCACTATTTGCTCGTGGGTGCTCAGCTCTGGGATCCTCAGATCTCTGGGACACAGAGACTAGCCAAACTTAACCCAGTGCATTTTGCAGGGTGGGTGGGGCAGAAGATAAGGCTTCTAGTACTGATTTACTGAAAGGTGAAATAAAGACTAACACTCAAGGCAGGATCTTCCCCACCCAGTCCTGCAGTTTCAGCCATCACATCTGAAGAGTGAAGTGCTAGCCTTTATATAAACTCTGCAGCAGGTTTATACTGCAGAGCATTGCAGAGCTATGGCTGGCAATCTTGCTGCCCAAGGGACCTGCGGGGGCTTGCCGGACTCCCACTTGGCCTGGGTACTCTGCCCTTTTCTGCATAAAACCCAGCCCATGGAAGTTGAATGTGAAAGTGCACTGATATGTCCCAGTGAGCTGGAGGGTAAACCCAGGTTCTCCCAAACAGCCACCTGCAGTAAAGGGCAAAGCAGAGCATGGAGAAAAGTGAGGCACAGAAAGGAAAGTAAAAAATGCAAGAAAGAGCAGCCAGGATGAATGTCAGTAACTGACAGAAAATATTACTTCTGAACTCTCACAATTGTTGCTAAGAAAAAGGAAAAAGAAAAATTTAAAAAACAACAATGTTTAGGATTTTTTTTTGTGCTGTCGAAGAGGTACTAAAGTGGCCAGATTACAGAGAAGGATAGAGGACCAAAATCAATAACCCCTTTTAAACCATAACAACAGCTGGCAAGGGTCTCTAGGAAAGGAAAGGAATTATTTAAAGGTCATTGGAGTAGCTGGGGGTTAGGAGATGAAGCTGAACATCAGCTTGCTCATGGCTGATTCAGATTCCCTTGAGTCACTGCTTCTATTGATGAACCCAAGCTTCCAAGGCTGAAAGACTGTATCAAGAAAAAAGGACATCTTCTTTGGGGAAAGGCTGACAACAGACAACAGTGATGAGTGCCTTAGGCAGGGACTTGAGCCAACCTGTCCAGCAGATTATTGCATCCTGCCAAATTGTACTCAAAGTAAAAAACCTGTACCAGGCTCTCCTCCTCTGAAGAGCCCCACGGGGAAAGGGGACAGGGTGTGTTTGCAGCAGGGAACTTCTGTCTGGTTGTCATGGCAGTTTACCATGCTGGTCTCTAACACTTTTCCAAAGTAATATATGAAAAAAAAAAAGTAATAGGATTAGGTGGCTAGTTGCATTGATGAGGCCTAAATGTGATTAGTAATTCAAACTCATTCTATTTCTGTATGATGCTCTCAGACCTCTCAGAGGTCACTTTTCACAGAAGAAAGATGATGTTAATCATTCTAGGAGCTGGTAATTTTTTATGTCTAGTTCGATGTGTACTAGAAATATCTCCTGAAATTAGAGGGCTTTCTGTTGTGGTCTCAAGGGTTGCATTTACTGCTGGTATCTTCTTTACTCCAAACAAAGTAGCTTGACATAATTACATGGAAAGATCAAATTGTTCAGTGTTTTACTATCACTTAATAAGGAGACTTTTTTCATCCCAGGCTAGAATTCAACCTGATTTAGTGATCCAAAGTGAATAAATATGAGCCCTCTAAGCCTAATTTAATGCAGGTTTCAGTTGCACATGCAGAGTATTTCTGACTATTTGAGCAAGAATAAAAAGCTAAAATGAAAACAGTCTTTACTGTTGTTTTATGTACTAAATATATCTATTAGGGGTCTACTTTGACCAGGCAGATTTGATGAATGCAATATGTGTAATGTTTCTTGGTATTTCTCTGTTTCAAGATACATCGCATAATCTCTGTTGTCATGTAGCCATTGACATCAGATAGGCAATCCAAATATGTTCCTGCAGCAGTAACTTGACATGCAGAGCTTTTGAGAGAGATACTCTGCCAAAGGAAAAACATGCTGAAGGTTCTCCAACCTTTAACAAGAGAATACCAAAATATTCATGAGGTATATGGTCCTAGAGAAGCTGCAGCAACCTTAGCAGTTTGAGAAGAGGCATCACTGTGAATGGGTATAAAACCACAAACACGGTGTTTGGGATTCAAATACATGTTTTGAACTCGTATTACTTGTATACAGTAGTACATTTTATTCTCTGATTTCAACACCAAAATGGGGCTGCCACAAGTTTTGGAGCAGTTAGGGACATTTGAGTGGCTGTTGAGCCATATTGGCAATGCTTGCTGTGACAGCGATGTGTTCAGCACCATGACAGCTTATTTCTGAAGTATCAAACCAAAGTGCATGGGTTCAAAAACTGTACCGGGACTTAGGAAACAGGATGGTGCTGTGCTTATATTGGGCAAAGACTGAATAAAAAGGTACCAGTAGGTGCAGAAGCCAAAGAGCACCCAGGATGCATCCTGCTGAGGGATCACTGATAGATTTTTCTCTGCTTCATTACTGCTTTGCTCTTCCTGAATTGGTTTCAAGTCTCTTCAGAGTCTTGCAGCTCTGAAAATTGTCCTTTGCCCCTCCCAAGTATGGGATGGAAAAGACAGGGTGGGCATCACGCAATCAGATGACACACAGGATCTGGGAGAGCACAGCATTCCAATCAGTTGGGAGGTGCAGCAGGAGCCAGAGCCATATGGAAACCTGTCCCAGGTGCAAGAACTCAGAGCCTGCATGTGCCTCAGAGGCAGCAGTGGCAACTTGGCCGGGTGTGCCTCACTGAAATGAAGAACAAAGTTGTCCTGCTGGGGCTGGAGGGGGTGCCTGAGACATGTCACCTGCAATCAGTGGCAGCAAATGGGACAGCACCTTGGCACATCCCTCAGCCTGTACTCCAAGTCGTCTTGATCTCCACCTGTGGTCACCCCTTGGGTCATTCTGCCACCAATTGCATGGTATTTATGCCCAGTACCATCCTGTGTCTTCTACCAACCTCCAACTGAGGGGACTCCAGGGGATCCCAGCACATCTTTTACCACTGTGTTGACAAAAACAAGGTACATCACTTGAATTTTGGCCACAGAGTACATTTGAAACAATGAAGGAATATTTTCATCCGTTTCCTGAATAATAATGAACAGATTAATGCATTTGTTTAACAATCAGTCATGCATGAGAAGTAACAATTTCCAGTTCCTGTTTCTTGTCTATCTTCCTGTTTTTAAAAAGAGTTCAATAAAAAGAAAGTATTGCTCAAAGGAAGGATTTAATTGTAACTGCCTTTTCATTGCCTCAGTTAGAGTGCATAAAACTGCATTTTACGCTCTGATGTTGATCAAATTTTTGGGTACTAGTCCAGATACTTTGATAGTATTCCAAAGTAAGTGGGTGAGTATTAAAGAAATTAGTCTCGGTCTATAGTTTTATAGATCAGAGCAGGATTATTACAATTTAAATAGTTGCATAGTTGATATGGTTGCAAAAACTACATGCTCAAAAAAACCCCCAGCTTTGTTCAAACACGCATTTCATTTGACCCAATATGAGACATTTCATCTACTTTTCATGAGATAAGAACTTTTAAAAATAATTTTGCTGGCTTTCAAAATGAGTTTTTGAAAGAAAAATGCTGTTTCATTTTAATGGCAGCAGAACAAAAAGATTTGACTTTTCTGATCTTCTTTCTGTAAACTCCATTTCTGTTCAAAATTATTCATTTAATTTTATCCCAATTCACAACTGGTTTTAAAAAGAGAAATATGCCATCTGGCCAAATCCATGACAGATGGCTTTTTACTTCACTGTCCCATTATTGTAGTGACAAGCCATGCTATCAGGGAGAAGGAGAGAAAAAGGAAGTCTTGCTGGTATCTCCACACTAAAAATCTCTGTAAAACTTAATTAGTTTACCAAAAGTGGCAAAACAAGATAGTGCAATTTTTAACAGAAATGGAAGGCACTGCTGCCATAAAGAAAGTATTCATCCCCTAGATTTAAACCATAGGATATCCAGGGAAATATAGCCATATTAAAGGTGAGATGTTTGCAACTTGCAGAAACAAGATTGCTACTTCTGCAGAGGACCTCCCTTTATTGAATTGCATGAGCTAGCAGTTCATCCTGTGAGAATGCAAATCCCATCATTCCACAATTATTTAAAAGCAGCATTTGATTTTAAATCTGAAATCTGGGTGTCCAAAGGAAAAAAAACCAAAAAACTAAATATGGAACTATAGTAACAAAATGAACAGATTTCTAAAATAATGGAAAGATCCTGTGATTTTCTATTATTAACTGCATAATGCACATTGCTGCTTTAAATTCAGGCTCATCACTGAGAGACATAGACAGAAGCAACACCTTAACTTCAAACTTGTGTCACTTAGACAATCATGGCCTTGTTTTGCATTGCAAAGGTACAACCTTTTGGCAGATGTTGCTGAGAGACATTTGGGCAGAGGAGGGAATAGCCAAACATTTTTGAAGATTGAATCATTGAAGATTTGGAGGCTTTTTGGGCCAGGTGATGGCCATAGGAGCTGGATATTACTGCCAGGTATTTAATAACAGACCAGGTTATATGTAGGTATGTGGTCTTTGTGTGATTGGATGCACATCTTACAATAATTAACACTGGGAGAAATGCTGAGCAATGTTTACAGCTGGAGCCCGGGGCAGGTCTATGCATAGCAGTGTGCTGTGCTGGGGCCTCGCACAGGGCACTGGTGGACCTCCCTTCTGCAGGGAAAATGAGTGATGTTCGTCCCTGGTGGAGAAAGGAGGATGTTAACCCTGCTAAACTACAGACCTTTAATCCAGGAGATTGCTGCACAAGGCATGGAGAGCTGACTTCTACCTTCCCTAGGTTCTATTCCATCCTCAGGGATGTTGTTGGTTCATCTGCAGGTGGGGATTTTAAATACAGCACCCATGTTACCTCCCAGAGTCAGGAGATACATTCTTTAAATCTGTGGCTCATTTATGGTGGTGTTGGTGCTTGCATAATGCCTATATACTTCACCTCCTGCAGCCACTACACACAGATGTTCCTTCTCTCTCCCTCAGACCACAAGCACATGAGAATGTTATGTTCTGCGCTCACAAGTTTTGTCTTACTTCTGTTTTCTCTGTTCACCATGCTGTCTCCCAAACTTGCTGGATTGCCCCATAAAATTTTTCCCACACAAAGAAAAAATTCTCGTGATACCCCACTGGTGCTACCAGCCCTTTTTTGTGCCATGTGTCCACCTATTTCTAGTGCTGCCCTTTCCCAGCAGCTTTCCTGTGCTGCTCAGCTGCTGAGCCTGGTGCTACATCCCAGATTCTCCCATTTACCCACATGGAACTGTGGCTTGGGCCATTCTCGTGGGACACAGCAAGGTCTCTCTTGGTAACACACATGCCTTGCTCGAGGCACTTGGCTGTATGTACAGACCAACAGATTGTTTCGCTCCTTATAACAAACAGGACATTCTTCAAGTCACCATCAAAATCCATGGAGTGTCAGAAGGGCTGCTCAATTTTACTGGTTTCTGTTCTTCATTGCTGCTGCACTCCCTCCCCACCCCAGTGCCCGTGTGCTGGGCTTGCCTGTGCTATGTCAAGTGACCAAATCTGCCACATGCTGGTCGGCATCTTTCATCCTTCCCCTCAGGAAAAAAAGAAGTTGTGTGTGTGTTCATGCTTCTTTTGACAACCTGTGGCTCAATATGCATGTTACATCAAAGAAGTGTACCTTCACAAAAAGCAGGAGGGAGATGATGGGCTATGAGAGGCTTTGTGAGTTTATTTTTCTGGAGTTTGCTCCTGAGAAAGTTCTGTTTCACACAGAGGCATATAGAGAGTTAACTGTGCAAATGAAATGGTATTTACCAGAGTCCGCAGTTGGAGCCTGGGGTCCCTGCACCCAGGTCCATGCATGTGACTTAACAGCCAGCACAGAGAGAAATTGATGTTAGTGCTTGAGTTTACAGTAGCTCATGCTACTGGATACTAGCCAAAATTTCCAAGCAGCTGAAGATTTCATACCCACATATGCTGTGCTGCCACAGTGCAAATAGGAGACTTGACAGGTTCAGTCATCACTAGGTTAAGATTTGTCAGGTCAATGATTCCTTGCAGATAACAGGATGACCATCTCATGGCTGAACCGATAAAGGGGAAAGCATGGATATTCCCACATGAAAACTGTGTGTGAAATGAACTAAAAAACCCCAAATGAAATTAAATGAACCCACAACCAGCACACAATGCATGGACTCAAAGTGAAGACTGAAGAGTCTTATCTGCCAACCTGTACATCCACATGGAGCTCTAGAAAGCCCTTTTCCTTGCCTGTGCTGATTTTGATCCAGATTGGGATCATCCTGCTGGTTATGATCCATATATGGCGCTGGATTGGAAGGACTTTCTGTAATCTACATGTTGTTGATGTTTGATTCATGCCTGCTAGGGCATTTCCCCAAGAGGAAGTCTTTTGCTTAATTTCTATTGCAATGTCTTGAGGGGATTTTTTCCTTTCTGTGAGCTCATCAGACCTTACAGCAAAACAGAGCCAAATATGTTAGGCATTTGGCTCAGACAAACCGTGAAAAGTGGTGAGTGAGAACAGGGTGAAGCTCTGCCAGTGAATCAGCAGCAGTGCTCTGTGCTGGGCCCATCAGTAAGTGAGCACATAGGATCATGGAATAGTTTCGTTTGGGAAACACCCTTGAGATTGTTGAGTCCAGCTGTTAACCAGCACTGCCCAGTCCATCACTAAACCATGTCTCAAAGTGCCATGAATACACATCTTTTAAATACCTCCAAGGATGGTGGCTCCACCATTTCCCTGGGCACTCTGTGCCAGTGCTTGAAATGGCTTTCAGTGAAGAAATTTTTCCTAATACCCAATCTCAACCCCCCTGGCACACATAAACATGCATGAGAGCTTAATATACACAAATGCGGAGATCATAGAATCATAGAAACATAGAATTATTAAGCCTAGAAAAGACCTGTTTTTGTTTTTGTTTTTGTTTTTTTCCCTCTGTAGAACCCTGTACTTACTGCCTTGTAGTACGGCTGGAGATGCTGCTGGATGCCTAGCAGTGAGCTGGCAGGAACAACAAATGTACAGAAAATTGGGTGATATTCAAAAAAGGTCTGGTTTCCCAGGTCTTTAACCTCAGCCATTATATATTTTTGCCAAGTCTCAGAATATTTGTTTGAAATATCATCAAAAAACTTCTGACAGTTTGTGCACTATCAGACTGGGACTCCTTGGCATGTGTTGCCTGAGTGCATTGTTTCTTTGTCTGGTTTTTGATACCAGGCTTGGAATATGACACTGGCAGAAGACATTAGAAGCCCTCAGCCTTGTCTCCACAAAAAGAGCTTTATAGACTAAGGAGTTAACAGATCATGGAGCTTTTCTGTAACAGACTTAGAAAAGCAGAAACCAAGGTTATTTACTGTTCCCACACTCAGAGAAGTTTTAAATTGCTAGGTTAACTAGCAATTCCTGAGAGAAATTTTCTGTGCACCAATGTATTCTTTGTGGTTGAAGCAAAAACTTACAGATAGAGCAATATTTCTTGCAAGAAAAACTTCAGCCAATGGAATATTTTAAAATTAAGCCGTGAGGTCTGTTAGCTTCTTTCCGGCTGGGGGTTAATTTGATCTATGGATTTTCTGCAAACAGATAAAAGAAATGTCTCATTTGCTAATGACATTGTCATGGATATATGACATAAAGTAGAACATATTAAAAAATTGCCCTTAGTTCGGTTGCAGTTATTGCTAATGGCACTGAGGTGTAGTGTAAGCACACGGCAAGCCAACTTCTGATGTCAATTACATCAGTGTAAACAAGATTAGAAATTGGCCCAAAACTATGGGTTTAAACATGACTGTGTTGAACTTTATTTTCAGGACAGATAATGTTTTCAAGGAAAACAATGCACTTGTTAATTTTAGCAGATTTTTCTCAGCACATTTTGGCAACAGTTCTAACATATTCTTAGCACTTTATTTTACTGTTCATTATATTGCCTGAGCAGCAGCACAAATCAGCCTGTCAGATGAGATACTTCAATGACCAAATACAGGTTTGAAGGCTGGGGACCAGTAAGGAGAGAAACGCAAACAACTGTCATTAGGCATGGATTTCATATTTTGTGAATGACATATTTTCCTCTCTGGTAGGTCTGTACCAGGTCTGCTTCTATCCCATCTGCTATTCAACACTTAGGCTGCTTATTATTAGTTGCAGAAATCCATAACACATTTCAAACAGACCAATGGTATCAGAAAACATGCCATCATGCAGGAGCAGAAGAGTCCAAAAAGATAAAAATGAATTTGTTTTCTCTGTCCACTGTAATCTTTTTGGATACTCTAAGAACGACATTTCTTTGACGTCTGAGTAACTTACATACTTAGAGAAAATAAATACCATTTCTCCTACATATGAAATATCTTAATACACACCTGAATATGTCCCAAGGAAAAAAAATTAGGACAGCAAAAGTCTCAGACAACCTTTTAGCAACGTTTTTGCCTTCCTTTGAGACTTGGTGAGAGGCTTCAGTGATGGTCGTTAATAAAGGCATTGTTGCTCCTACAAATGTTGCTGAGCTAACCCAAGATTCAGGCCAAAAACGTGGATAAAAATGTTCTTTCCAGACAAGATGAGAATTCATAGAGTGAAATTTTCAAACAAAAAAAGAGCAACCAAATTTGTCTTTAAAGAAGGTAAAGGATGTTAAAAAATGACCAGCAAGCATTCCTGTCGACTAAGTATTCCAGTCCAAGCATTCCTAGTCAACTAAGAGCAAGGAACTAGCTAAGGAACACAAGCATGCAGGTAAATATATGAAAGACCTTACGTTCACTTATGCGAACATTTACTCTCTCTATCTGGATTGTGTGCTGATCCTCCATTCACTTTTTTTTTTTTTTTAAGAAGAAAAGCATTTTCTGAGCTATAATTTGCAACAGCTGGAACCAGTTTGTCTGTGTATACGTGCATGTGAGTATGTGCTGGACAAAAGAACATTGCCAATATGAAAAGGAATAGGATGGGCACTGTTTTTAGAATTTGGCTCCAAAGGGGATATCTAATGATATGAGAAAGATTAAGTAAGTGGAGGAAGCTGGGGGATCTTCTAGACCCAAGACTGCTGCAACTTGGGTGGGCTCAGCAGGGTCTCGGCGCATCCTGTGTTACCAGTGATACAATGACCCTGGTTCAGAGATTTCACAGCGCTGTGGAGCAAGAGGGTGGGCACTTCTATTGCAAAGGTTTCCTTAGCCAAAATCATTCTGGGCTGAGGCTTGGCCAGTGACTGATAGCTGGGCACAGTAATTTCAATTTCTTTTACATAAACATAATGAGAATTTTTATCATTTTCCTGAAAGTTTTGGGGTTGAGATATTGGGGAAAACAAACAAAGAGACACTTTGCAAGCTCTCTGAGGAGTAAATTGCTCCCTTTGGCATGCTCTGACAGGCCATTTCATTTTAGCTTTGCTGAATCAGCTTAATGGGGAAAACTCAAAACTCATTGCCAAACTCTTATGGCAATTTCTCTTTACCACAGTGGTCACAAACAGATGTTGTTATCCTCTGTACTGGGAACCAAATATTCCTTGGGGCAGATCTGTGTAGGATGTACAACACAGAGAATGCAAATTACTCTAAAATTAGGGAAAGGCTGAGAGTTAGGCATGTACACAGTGGACGTGAGCATTTGAGCTTGTCACATGGAACACACAAATTCTATCAAAAACTTACTTGTGTGACATCAGTCAATGTGACACCAAAACACATCACTGCCTATGCTACACCAAATGCAACTCTGGAGGGGCAGGGCAATGGCAATGGATGTGTCTTACAATTTTATCTCATAAAATGCCCTAAGTGAAAGCAGGATATACAAATTAACCATCTTTCTTCCATAGGGCTGCTGCAGCAGATGTCCCAATCCTTAGAATAATAATTAAATCTTGCTGGAATAACTAAATAACAAAATAACAGCTTGAGCTGGGTGCCTGCAGACAGGTTTCCTTAACAAGGACATCCACAACATGGGGCATCTTTCTACTTGGTTCTTTGCAATTGACGGATTAGAGCAAGACTCAGCAGCGAGACAGCCCAGTACTGAAGGACAAATTTCCAGTTTTCAGGTTCTGTGGTGGCTAAACAAGGCTGAACCTTGGTTGACTTTGCTGCACCCTGTGAAGTTACCAGTTTGTTTGAGCAGAGGAAGACAGAAGTCAAAGCACCCCCTGATCACAGGCCCCCTCAAGTCTGCTGTGCAGACAGGCTATGTCAAGGCATGAACTGGATCCTCCAAAATCTCTAACATGTCCTCTTGTCCTTCCTGACCAGTAATTCCCCTTACCTCCAATCAGACCTCCTTTGTCATTCATTTTGCCAGTTTCGTATCGATTGCACCCATGTCCAAAAGAGCTGTTTCCAGCAGAAAACCCATAATGTGGATCATGGGTTTTAATTAATACATCCGTACATACTTTGTGCCTGAATGCATGCCCTAATTTATGAGTAAAAACAAGGATGTATTCTCCAAAGAAAGTAATACTTGACTAAATTGTTCTCTTGACGTAAACCCATAATTTAAAAATTATATATATTTAGAGTGCAAGTCAAAACAGGAAGTTTTGCATTCCCAAAGCGGATAAAGATATTTCTGAACTTAAATATCTAGTGATACAAAATTGCCATGCCCTGCCTAACAAAATCACCCTTTACCAAATAAGCCTGCTATTTATAGGAGCACTTTGCTGCACAGGCAAGTTTGCTCTCACAGTCTCTTTGGAGAAACTGGGGATTTTCACAGTCACCACCAAAGAGGTTTTTGGCACTGGAAAGTACAAGTATATCCACTGAAAGCAAAGCAAAACTGGCACTGGAAAACCATTTATAAAAGCTCAGATAAGAAAGAAGGTATCAGGGAAAATCAATTCAGAGCAGAACTGATTCAGAGCAGAAAACACCCTGTGAGAGATACACTAAATGCAGAATTTTGCGTCTTAGCTCACACTGAGAGCTATCAGCTCCATTCATCCACCATGGGAGCTAGTCATAATGGAACCAGTTCTCCACTAGCTTTAAGCCATCTGGCACAACTGGTTTGGCTGCTGACAGACATGTGGCAAGGATCAGGGCTGGGTGCTGTGATGCTACCACAGGAGTGAATCTGAACATCAGGTGAGAAGCATTAGCAGCAAAATAAAACATGTCATAAACAGTGGGGAGAAAAAGAGATTAAATTATGGCAGGGATCAGTTGATAGGGACCCAGGTGGTAAGTTGTCTGACTCCTTACTTTCAACTCAGGGAGCCTCTGTGCAATCAACCCCTTCAGCAGGCAGGAATCGTGCCTGCACAGATTGCGACACAGAGCTGCAGGAATCACTCCTCTCTTTCATCACAGAGTTGACTGCCTGCAGCATTTGCCACCAAAGCAAAGTAGTCTGACTCTAAAAGCATTTAGGAATTCACAAAGAAGAAAAATCTACATGGATACATGTAGGTCTACACACGCAAGCATATATGTATATATTACATGTTTTATTTATAAGTCAAGATTTTGCATAGGAACTGGTTGAACAGATGTTAAAGCAAGACTTCACAAAACGTGTTCCAACAGAAAAAGTGAGTCTGGCAGGAGAGCAACCAGAGACACTGGAACACCAGTTTTGCTAAAAACCTGAATCCCAATGTAATTTCTGATTAACAGTATTCAGATATGTAATAGCTGAAGTAGTGACTCAGAAGAGACAGATCTGTTGCCTCAGTGCTCTTTTCACTATTTTCTGAGGCAAAAATTAGCACAGAACTTTAACCCATAATTAACTCCATGTCAAATTCATATTATTACTGTATTATTCTGTGGAATTGCAAACCAGTAGATTTCTTTTCTATTGTATTTTTACATTTACTTCAGGCAATTTTGCACAACTACAAGTTTTTTTGGGTAGGTATCGTGGAGGGATCACCTCGTTGAGCTGCCTTTATTTCCCAGCAGTTCTGGACACATTTCTCCTTACAAAGACAAAATGAGACAACCTGATCCATGACCTGCCTTGGCAACTATTTCCCATAACTTCAGTCATCATACCTTGCTCTAGGCTTAAGGGATAGCATGGCAATAAAAAGACAAAGAAATCCTATAACAATACTGCTGCTGCTGTTAAGTGCAGGTGAAATATCCATAGGTGATGAAAAGGTGGGCTGTGCAATTCTACAGCACAGTATGCTTTTCAAGTAATTTAATTTTATATGTAACCCTGCATCTATCAGGAAGGCACCTGAAGCCATAGATTTTAGAGAATCTTTTGCAAATAATCATCTGGCTGTCAGAGCACACACATGTCCATTTGCCCTCCAAAACACTGCTGTAAAAAGGACTAAACATCCTCATCTGTTCAGAGCTGCAGAGAAGATCTCAAGAATGCCAAATGCCAAAATCTGCTCTGCAGTTTGACTGGGCTTCGGTGAAACAGGTTTAGCCAAGTACTTCTGTGGCCTAGGATACACCTTGAATAAAGGTGCCTTAGACCAACCTAATGCAATCTCTTCTTTTCTAGACACAGCTTCATTATTTCAATGAATGTTTAACCAAGACCACACTAGTGCTGTCACATTGCCTAAGGAAAACACCACCAGCCCCTCTCAGTCATGAAACCCACAGCTTGGTGTTCCTTTCAAAGTATATTGTGAAGAATACATTGTATTTAAAGTTTCTGGCCTTCCTAAGTAAAGTGATTCATCCAATTGTACATAATAATTTTCTGTTTTTCATGTAAATCAACAGTACTTTGTTAACAGAAGTTACAGCATGTCTTCAGCATGTACTAGAAAGTAACCAGAGGAACGCCAGAAAAATAACAGAAATTACTTCAGGCACTTTATTCAGTTGGTTTTCACTTAAAAAAAAAAAAAAAAAAAAAAAAAAAAAAAAAAAAAAAAAAGCTTACACCCTTTTCTGATGGTTTTACAGTCCATTGCACAATAACCTGTTATTATGTGATTTTTTTTTTATCACATTCACCTAAGGCAGTATGAGCTCTTATAATTGAAGTGAAATATTGAAACAGAGTTTTCTACCAACTACACCATTAAGAGTGACACTGATCTACAGCATCCTGCTCCTACTTTATTTATAGGGGAAATGATAAAATATTCCTACTAACTCGATTGTTTTATGTAATGGAACAGAAATGCCAAAATCAAGGTCAAGAGTACGTCAGTGGTTTAATTTCCCTAGTGCTAACCCACAGTAAAATTTCTCAGGATATAGTCTGCTGGTCTCCTGCAAGTCATTATGTATTTAATTTTCTCCCTGTAAAGTGCTTTTCTTGAATGCAAAGCCTGTGTATTCTAGAAGTAAATACATTAAGATAAAAGGTTCAAAGAGTCTTTTTCCAAAGACATCTTCTAATGTCTCATAAGCTTCCTTATGAAATTCCAGTGCAAACCCCAACCATGCTGTCTTCAAAAGAATTCCCAGTGCATTTTCTTTGTTTGCACAAAGGAAGGAAGGAAAATTAAAGGAGAGGGGGAGGGGGAAACTGCGGTCAATATTATGGCTCTGCAGATTGCCAGAGTCAGACACCCTGGATCCTCAGAGTGAAAAAGATCTATCATTGTATCTATTTGCCTTGGCTTCCAAGGCCTTCAGAGCATCTCATCTCTTAGATGCCACTGCTGCCAAGTCCCCCAGCACACAGCAAAGCCCAAGCACATTTTCTGCCAGCAAGTTCTTTTTGTTTCCTGGGTAGTGAAAAACCCCCATTAGAAACAGCCCAAAGCTAACCTCTCTCAAATCACGCCTCTACCAGCACAACTCCCCTAAAATTACATTGGTGAGCTGCCATTACTGGCTGATGTGCCTCCCAAACCTGTCCCACTGGTTTCTCTCACTGCCTCTCAATCTCCTTGTTTTATCTACCCATTATTCTGTTTTACAGCATGGGCTGCTTGGGGCAGGGACCGCCTTCACAGTGCTTGCACACCTCCTAAAGCCCTAGGATGGATGGGAAGCTCCAAACTGTCAGTGCCCGAGATGTTCTAATTAGTAATAATATAATCAGTCACAGGAGGAAGTCTCACTTGTCTACATTACAGAAAGTGGTAGAAAGGATGACGTAGATAAAGCATTCTGCAGCAACCATCTTAACATGCAGTTTGGCTTTATTTTGTCTTTTTTCCAACTCCAATAGAATTTTTTCCAGACTGCAGGCAGCTCTGCTGCACAAAAGCACACCCACAGCCCCACTCCAGCAGGCTTGGTAGCTCTGCAGAGCCCAGTACAGGGGTATAATAATCCTTGCTACACTTATGGTCACTCTTAGATTGGTTGTCATGCTCCTGGTGGTTGACTCCCATTCCAGGAAGGTAGTACTTCCCCCTCCAGCACCACTGGGTCCAGAGTTTCTGCTGAGGGCTGCCCCCTGCCTGTGATGCAAACATTCCCCTCTGAAGCCCGGCCCAAACATGCACCCGGGGGCCCAGATGGGTGCCAGTCTTTATGGCGCTGCTGTTCAAGGTGTGACTGGGCACAAGGGAACATGGCTTATCTGCACTCAGATTTTGTCTCAAGAACATAAGTCTTACATATTCACAGTCTGCTTCTGTGCATGACAAAGTCTCCAGTGGAAAGGAAGAGCTTGGAAAATCATAGCCAAGATTTATGGGAAGTCACAGAAAAAAGTCCTGAAAGAAACATGTTATGCTTGCTAGCATTTGTGTTGTTTGCTTGGCCATGTGACACTAGCACAAACCAGCTCAAAACAGACCCACAGGAGTTTGTTCTCTAAAAGAGAGGCAAGGCATACTGGGGGTAGAAAGAGGGTAACTGAGTGCTCTGTAAAGGACTTGGTAACACGAGTGCTACACCTCTGCCTTTATAGTGCTCCCAGCAAGGGAAGCAAAAGGGGCTTACATTAAGTAGGCCGAGTGTAACTGGGTGATTTGTGCCTTTTTACATGGTTATTTAAATGCATTTTCCATTGTGCAAACACAGATACAGTAGCTGGGAGAGAAAAATACATGAGACTGCATCATATCATGGAATTATAGGATGGTTTGGGTTGGAAGGGACCTTTAAAGGTCAGCTGGGTACAATCCCCTGGCAATATAAGCAGAGACACCGGACCTAAAGATGACCATAAGAAGATCTGACCTATGTCAGAGCCTTACCAAGAGACTGAAATAAACTGAGCATAAGCTACAGAGGACATTCACAAAGGTGAACACATGAAACTGTGGATTCCTTTGAGGGAACATAAATGGGAATGAGCAGTGTAAACTCAGACTGTACTACACAGAAGTCCACAACGGAGACCAAGTGCTCCTCTGAATACACAAGATCCAACCGCAGTGCATTAGCCCTGAGTAGCTCTGGTGGGGACAAGCCAGGCAGGGAGGGCAACACTCTTCCCAGCAGCACAGGAAACTTTCTCCTCAGAGTGGATCTCAGTGGACTCTGCAGTTTAAAACAGGCTGGGAAAACTTCCCATTGTCTTCTGGGTTACAAGAAGGATTTGGTTTTGTGCTTGCTTCTTCTGCATCTGACAACTGGTTGCTAAATTATCTCAGCCACTAACTCATTTGCACACAGGGCTTGTGCTGGTGATGTTCTACAGACCACCAGCAGCTCATGGAGAAGACCCAGGTGCACCTCTAACAGGCACAACTGTATTTATTGGGCTACCAGTTTCCCCTTGCCACTGAGAGACATCTAAGACTTGAACATTTATGTGCTCCAAACTGTGAGAAAATTGCTCCAAACTGTGAGAAAATTACTCCAAAGCGACCTTTGTTTTACCTGCAGGGAAACTGCCCTGTGCTGTGATCTTGTCAGATCTTGTTAAGTCATCAGCACCTTGGATGATAAAAGCCAGAGAAGACATCACTGCTGAAGGAGGCTGTGCCTGTAAAATCATGAAAATGGGAACAATGAGACACCAGCATCCTTTTTTAACTCATTTTACAAAGAACTTTACAGGAGTCATTAACAGCATATAATGGAGAGCTTGTGAAGAATTCCAGTTCAAAGATCCTACAGAAAAGAAACAGCAATGACTTAGGGCTGGACTAATCCTCTTCATAAAACCTGCTGTGTAGCCAGGCTTTTTGGCTTTTTGGCTTTTTGTTCGTTTGTTTTTTGTTTTTCTTTTCTCACTATTTACTACTCTAACTTTAAAAGATAGTAGTGTTCATTGCACTATGCAGTCTGCAGTTGTCTTCTGAAACAGATTTTAGGATGCCTTGCTTAACATGGATGTACACTTGAATGATACTTGGTCTTTGCAATGGTTTTCCATTGCTGCTCAGCCACATCTGGAGCTGTGACACCTCCAGACCTCAATGAAACCCAGGGAGAAGAAATCAGGAAGGAGGTGTACCAGGCTGAATTTTTCTTTCAAAGTTAGAGGATGTGCCTGCCAGTGGCAATGAAAAGGTAAGGCACAGAAACACTCCCTACGTGTCAAGATGTCTCTGTCACCAGCCAGCAAACCCATGTCCAGTCCCAGGAATCTTGGTGGGAATTGAGATGGGAATATCTGTCCTGCTCCATGCATCTTAAAATGTATTGGCTAGCCCAGGTGCCAGGGTCTAAAAGGAAATGAAAACAATTCTTGCTAAGAAACATGATCTTATAGGTGCCCCATTGCAGTGATGCCACAACAAAAATTGCTGTTTAACTCCAGGTTTTTCAAGGTTTGGAAATACAGCTAAAAAGCCTTGGTTTTGATTTAACCCCTTTTGAGTCCTAGTGGTAATGTAACCATCTGCAGCAACCACAGCTCAGTGAACGTGTCCCTGTACCCAAAGAGAAAGTGGCAGATTTGACAGCATAAGAAAATCTTAGCTCTGAGACCTTACTCTGAGCTCTTCCAAGGTGAGCTGGCTACACATGTGCTAAGGAATGCATTTAAAATAAGCTGATACATGAAGACAGTCACCTGCACAGAAAAATGATTCACCACCTTTTTGGAAATGCAGATACATCTCTAGAAGTTGTGGCTGGCTGCAGCAAAGAGAGTATCATCTCCCAAACTTCTTTCAAGGTGAAGTTAAAAAAAAAAATAAAATCAACATAGATCTATAAAGTAATAGCCTCTGTGTGTGATGACCAGTCACGTCTACTCATGGAAAGAAGCCCTGACAAGATCCAACAGTCCTTGTTACACAAGGAGGAGGAAATCCAAGTCACCTCACTCAGCTCAGTCGATCTCCACTAATTAAGGGAATAAAAGCCAAGGCTCTGAGCACTGAGGTACTCAAGATTCCAGATGCTTTAAATATCCAGGGTGGTCATAAAACTACCATGATCCTTTCATACTTTATCCTAACAGGTATTTTCTCAAGCTTGAATGTCTGGAATTCAGTAGGTTAGGGTTAATTTCAGAATAATAGACAAGGGGGAAATTGTGATAATGGAAAAGGCACAGAAGGGGATGTAATCCTGAAACTTAAAGCCTTGGGTTTACTTCTGGAAAATAATCTTACTAATAAATCCTGGTACCCTGGACATCCAGGGGGAACCACTCTCAAGGTGAGCATCGGACAACCATCTCTGTTTCCAGCCTGTGCTCTGTGAACATGAAAGAAAGAACTCTGAAGGGGTGGAGACCTGTGCAAGAAGTGAAGAATAAAAAAGCCTAAGAACGAGAGTATGTAAATGGAGAACAGAGCTTGGTCCCAAAAAGAAAGACAAAAAATGGTGTTCATATTTTAGTCAAGACAGGGCAGTGGAGGTGAGTTAGTGAGTGATAGCCAGAGAAAGAGAGCACAGGTCAGACTAGTTAGGATGATGTTTTACATATATTGTCCAAAGATGGAGGATGTTTGGCAGATAGTGTCCTAAGAAAGCATCTTATTCACGTTTGTTGTGGATCCAGGGAGAAATGGGAGAAACAGTACCCATGGCATTATCCTTAGAAACTGGGTAGATGTTTCCCAGAATGCTGGGAATGTGAGTGTCTATAAGATACTCATGTAAGATTTCACTCAAAACCTATTCCAACTCAGTAGGTTTTGGAAAATGAAATAACTAGTTTTGTTCATGCCTTATTAAGGTAGCTGTTAGTTGTCAAAATTAGTGGTTGGTGCTATGCAGCAAGTTAGTTCCCAGTTTTTCTGAGCATAAAACCTGAGTGATGGATCAGATGCTGATGTAGGCTGCAGCAACACAACAGCAGGGTGGCATCTGTTCCAGAAGGTTTTTCTGCAATGCTCCTGAAGCTAGTTGAAATATATTGAGCTCACCAGTAGAAAAATATTGAATATTGTGACTCTTCTATAGCATTCCATGGTGTTTCTTCCATATCCGTGCTGCACCATGCAGGGCTGGCAGTTCATTTCCTCCCTGCTGGAGGGGAGCCACAGATCCCCCTCAAGTGAAGCAAGCTTCACAGACATTCAGTTTGCACAAGTAATTACAGCAGGTTTGTTGCTCAAGAGTACAAACAGCCCACATCTTAAAGATTGTGCAAGAAACTTCACTCAGAATAAAGCCCGAGCTTCAGAAGGCTGGGGATTTTTAAGTGTAAGCTGAAATAAAAGTTTCCATTGCTATTTTTGGTTTCTAAACCAGCCCTTCTGTTTGTAAACACCCAGGCAGAAGAGAGGTTGTCCTCCCTCCCCTCTCCCACACAGAACCATCTTGCTCCTTTACCTCACCCTCTCCAAGCTGCCTGTTGGCTCTGAAAGCTGCCTGGGAATGAGACAACAAAGGCTATGTGGACAGCAGCTAAAAATGCCTGGAAAAGCAGTCCTTGGTGGGCAGATGAGCAGACACTGTCTGTTTCCCCTGTCTGTGGCCACTGCATGCCTGAACACCGGGAGCCCTTGTGTTCAGAAAGGAAAGACAGGCTACAAAACACCATGCTAACTGTTCCCAGGGTTTCAGTCCCATTTTTAAATTAAGATCAGGGATTTTCCATGTTACTGAGTGCTAAATCTTTGGGGTTTGTAGATGGTCAGAGAGCCAAGTATCAGCTCGTCAATCAAACAAGACAATGGCTACAGATACATGAATTTTAGGTGTTGAGATTTCACCTTTGAACTTTCCTTTACTAAAGTTATTATAACTGGGCCAGACAGGAGCGCTGCTGGTGCTGGCTTTGGGCACAGTGTGTGTAGTTTCACACAACAGGCTGGGCAGTGCTGCTGTTTTCATGACTTCACTCAAACCCTCTCTTGCTTGGCCTTTGCAGCTGGGCTGTGCTTTGCACAGGTACTTCATGCCAGCCTGAGAGAGCAGCGTGGCTCTACCTGCTTTTGCCAGGATAAGGCACCTCCTTGAGACAAGCTGGAAGTCCTCTCTTTTCCTCTTAATTTTTTTCCCTTTTTTTTTTTTTTAATTTTCTCCTGTGGCTTGCACATAAAATGAAAGGAGCTTGTCATTGATTACACAGTGGTGGGTACGTAAGCTGAGGGGAGTGCCATTCTGTTCTCTGCTCCCATTTGCTCTGGACCAAACTGGTGTCAAAATGAGGAGCCATGCCCGAGCTCCACCAGCCTTCAGGCTCTGTTGCTCATTAGTGGAAACTGCACAGAAAGGACAGAGGGATGCTGGGGCTTTGTGACTCTCTCCTCAGACACAGAACCACTGGACATCACCAGCAGGAAGGTCCCATTTCAGAACATTCCCCTTTCCCCCTGAGGTGGTTGCTGGATATTGGCAGTGATGAGTCACTGCTACATCTCAGCTCCAGACATCCTTTCTTTTGTATCTCACACTTCTCCTGATCAGGAACTTCTCAGTTAAATGAGAGAGATTTTTTTTTGTCATTGGACCTATACTGTTCAGCTATGGCTTTAAAAAGTCTATTATTAATCACTTATTTCTTTCTACTTTTCCCAAGGCATAAAAAGTTATTCCTTTCAACTTTTTCCAAAGCATAAAAAATAGAACATAGATATTCAAAGGTGAAACTGGAGCACACAGACATATGGAAAATCCAAATGAAGGAAGCACCTAAAGCTTTAGTTTAGATGTGGGACTTTTTAGCATTTCTTTTCGTGGACATTGTAGGGGAATTAGGTTTTACGGGGACCCATGAATGTGAACAGGTTGTCAGTTAGGTAAATCATGATGAGAGCAGCAGTCCATAAAAATAGGCAATAACATAACATAAAAGAAAAATAATATAAAAATAGGCATAAAAAATAGGCAAAAACAAGAGAAAGAGGGAAGGGAAGGGAAGGGAAGGGAAGGGAAGGGAAGGGAAGGGAAGGGAAGGGAAGGGAAGGGAAGGGAAGGGAAGGGAAGGGAAGGGAAGGGAAGGGAAGGGAAGGGAAGGGAAGGGAAGGGAAGGGAAGGGAAGGGAAGGGAAGGGAAGGGAAGGGAAGGGAAGGGAAGGGAAGGGAAGGGAAGGGAAGGGAAGGGAAGGGAAGGGAAGGGAAGGGAAGGGAAGGGAAGGGAAGGGAAGACATAAAGGCATGGAATTTTTTGTCTGGAAAAGAGAATTTCAGAGACCTTCAAAGACTAAGCATTCAAATGAGGTGATTTTTTTTCTGAAATAGGATGGCATCAGATTTTTTCCTTATGTACCTGGCAACAAAACTCAAGCACAGGGTAGACAGCTGAGGCTTGCAGGTAATCCTGAGCATCCCCAGGTGAACCTTCTCTGTAGTACTGGCTCTGTGTATTTACAACTGCAGCAATAAGGACTGTTTCAGCAAGCTTGTACGGGCTGAAAAGTCAATATGAGAACTTAAAGCATGGAAGTGCTGACAGGATAAAGCCATCCTCACAGTGTTTGAACCCAGTCCAAAGCTAACATAAGTGAAAACCTCTGGAGAAGCTGTTCTCATTGAACTGCAAGTTGCTTTTTCCCCCCTATTTAAATAAGCCAAAGTAGTTAAATTGAGATGATAAGAATCTGAACTTTATCAGTGAATTCTACCTTTCAAAAATAGTTATTCAAATTCTTACCTCATCAGACTTTAGGAGGTAACACATTTAAAGAAATAAAATGTGGAAAGAAATCCATTTGAAGGTGCTGGCTTCATCTGCATGGCAATGAAATGTTCTCAAGAAAGGCGTCTACTTTTCATTAATAATAAAGCAAATGCAAACACCATAGACCACATTTGAGAAAATGCTTCAGTTCAAAGTGAGAAAAGACTTTTATTAAATGAAATTGTAAGTGAATACCATTAAATACATGTCAACACAACCATTAGAGCAATCTATCAACCAGCATAGAGAAAGTATAAAATCATACAGGCAAGTTATGGACATAACAGAAGTTTGATTGTATTTTTGCACTTTATCTTCAGGAGAAATAGGTCTCTCCAAAACAAAAGACCACCAGCTCAAAAGCAAACCCAAGCCCTAATCAGGAGGGGCTGGCTCCAACCTAGAATATTTTTACAGTACCCACTGCATGGATTTATCATCCTGCTCCTCACCAGTGGTATAATTTTATTCTCTGACATGACAGGTTATATTGTTGTGCCTGCAATTAACACTTACCTCTAGTTAATACTATCTCTTGTCACTCAAGCTTAGATAAGCCTCATCCTCACGTGACCCAGGGCTCTGCCAGCTGCTCTGCAGCCATGCTGCATGTCCCACTCTTGGGCAAAGGGCCACAGCCAGGGAGGATGCAGACTTTAAGGTCAAAGGATGGGTAGCTCCTGTTTCACCCAGCGATGCACACAGCCCCTGCAGCTGACCAGCTGGTGTTGGGGTGGGGACAGCCTACAGGTCAGGTCACTCATGCATCAATGTGCCACCTGCTGAGAGCAGCACACAGAGTCAGTCTGTTTTTTTAAATTGCTACTCTTCATTTATTTCTCTCTTTGGTCCACTTCTCCTTGAGCTTGGAGTTATTCCTCTGCTCCTTCTTGAAGAGTAGAAAATCCTTAGTGTACCATGGGTGCTGTTAGCAGCAAATGCATATCAAGTCATCCTAACAAAAACTTCTGGGCCAATTTCCAATTCCACCCACACACAACTAGCATTATAAAGAAAGGTTTACCAGGAAAAAACACTAAAACCAACCAAATAACAAAACAAACAAACAATCAAACAACAACAAAACCATGCAAATAAACAAGAAAAGAACATAAGGGAGGGAGCCTGAGCACATCTCTATTTCCAACCTCCGTAGTGCTCAGCCTGAGCTCACAGACCTCCAAGGACACTCCCCCAAGGAAAGTTGGTGCTGATTTTTGTAGAGATGGGGCTTTCTATTTAATTTCCTTTTGCTCAGAAGGAGAAAGTGTAGGAGTGCACAGTAAAACTGACTCTCTTTAGCTGCATCAAGACAAAGGGAATGTTGCTTAGTGCAATTTTTTGCTCAGATGTGCTCCCCCTTCCACTTGTAGATACGTTTGGATAGCGGGAGCCACTATCCTGGAGGAGCAGGGGGTGGTGATGCTGCAGGAGGAAATGCTAAATACAAGAGTGGCTAAATGTAACTTTGGTGATGTCAGCTCTGTGTGAGATAGAAAAAATAAGGACTATGTTCAGCTTTACCAGGCTCAACAGTGAGGATATAAAATGCTTCTGAGCGGGCTAAACAGCTCCAGACCCAGAAAAAGACAGTTGAGTCGCTGAGATTATACTTAATTGGTGTTGTGGGAAGGCAGCCTCTCTGCAAGGCAGCCCACGCTGTCCCCCCTCGTACAAAGCCTTTTCATGAGCTCCAGGGAACATATTGCCAAACATCTTGCCAAATACCAGCCTTATAATGTCATCTCAGGAAACAGAGGAGCCTGAAGCCACCAGGACAGTCTCACTGCCCTCATGGTCAGTCCCTGCCATCCCTGCTCTTTCTGCCCTGGGACAATTTGCCCCTGTTCTCCATGCCCCAGCCCTCCTAGGCTGGATGGCAGCCTCATCCCACCTCCTGTAGCAATGTGAGTAGCAGCATGGCCAACGTTTTCATTTAGGGAAGGACCCATATCACCAGGTCTTATCATCTGTTCAGGATTCATCCACAGCTGTGAGAAAGCTGAGTTAAAGTCACACAATCCCCCAAAGAGCAAGACAGTGCAAATACTTCATCCAAGCTGGCTTTCCTTGTGGTGACAACACACACGCACATAAAACGCTTCATCACACCAAGAGGCCAAATTTTCCATTTTGTCTGTGTCTGCATCTGTCTGTGCCAGGCTGGTCTGACAGCAGGATTTTGTCCTAAATATGCTGCTACCTCCCTAGTGCTCAACCTGCTTGGAGCTCATCCAGCTAGAAGTTATGTTTAAAATAGGATTCCTGATATACGCTGGTGACACACTGGTAGAGAGACTGACCCACATGAGTTCCAGGGAATTAGGTGAGACGTCTGTTTCCCTGAGCTTTCTCGGCTGGTAATGGCAAATTTCCCACAGAAAAATTATATTTTTGGCACCTCTGTCATTGGTTGTTTCCACTTCTTGATGGATGTCACCACGAACCACCAGAATCATGTGCCATCTAGACGTGGATGAGTCATGAACTTGCTTAGGACTTCATGTTACACAAAAGGGGCTGTAACTTCCCTCTCAATTTTTCACATCCTGGATTCACTTTTGCATGGGATATTAGGAGCAAGGGTTTGGCTGGATCTCATTCATGTGTGCGTTCATGCATGTTTGAGGTGTATCTGTGCACAGATACATGCACCATCTTTGTCCATATTAGCCAAATGCCTGACTTAAACACACAAAGCAATTACAAATGTCCTAGACAAAAAAAAAAAAAAAAAAAAAAAAAAAAAAAAAAAAAAAAAAAATTTCCTGGGGAAGATGTGTGGAGGGCTTTTTTTTCTTTTTTTTTCTTTTTTTTTCTTTTCTTTTTTTTTTTAAATTGGGCTTTAATGCGTTGAAGGCGTGGTCCAGTTGATTTAGCGCTTTTTTTTTTCTCCAAAGGAACCATTTTACCATTCTGAACCTAAGCCTCTTTTTCTTAACCATGCCTTGAAAATTAAAGCACTTGGAGCCAGATGCTGAACTGGTATATCCATAAGAATGCATCATTTTGTTTCCTAAAGGGTGCTTTTCCAGGCACCCTGTTCTGAGGCTAGGCAAAGCGAAGCAAGTTTGACCAGGCTGCTTCCAGGGGTCATTCCAGATGAAATTTGTGGTTAGATGAGCCCAGCCTAGTGGCTCCTAACTGGTGAGACAGTAGTTCCCAAGGGAACTGACTCTACCAACACTGTTTGCTGGAGCTGGGAGCACTGGGGAGGTGCCCGAGTGGCCCTGGGCAGAACCAGCCTGCTCCAGCCGTGCTCCTGGCCCGAGAGTTGGGTGGGCTGAGATGTGGAGCTCTGCCAGGGTCCTGTGGCGAAGAGGGCTGGGAGAAAGACAACCTCTGGGGGCTGTAGCTGCCACACACACGTTGAGAAATGCCTCTCTAAAGGGAACAAAGGGGCTGCTGCATATAAAGCAAAGTCCCCAGTGAGGAATGCTGCACATGGTATGAGAAAAGGTCCCCAGAGCAGAGCAGAAGAGCCTTTTGCTTCACTATGTTGTTTTCAGCATTCCCACAACACTTTGCCTTTTGAGCTCAGCCTTGCAAGCTCCAAGGCAAACCAACAAGTTGAAGCAGGAACCTAATTCAAGCTCTGAATAAAACCCATACCTGACGACTTTAATTATTAGGCTGATGCGTCATATTTACATTAATTTGAGCACTACTTAGACTCAATTACAATAATTCTTCCACATATTCATTCCAAGACATTTCAATAACTTAGCAGATAGCATATATAATCAAAGATTAACTGAAGAAACAGGTATCTCTACAAACATACTGTTCCTCTACCTGGGTGCTGACTACAGCATCCTGTGCATGGGTCCGCATGGATGTTCTTAATAGGGTATCAGCATCTGGAACAGTGTCAAAGGACAGGTACTGGAAAGTCCATGGGTCCTGACCATAGTCCCAGGATCAAATTACAGCTCCCGTGGTGGGGGTCAGTGTTCACCTTAACATGTGCTTTTGCAGATTGGAAGTATTCCTAGATTCTTCTTTTGCTGTTCATTGATCATTCTGCAGTGACGCCCAGCACAAGTTTTTTTCAACAGCCAGCTGGCCAGAAAGTTTATTCCAGATGATCTTGAGGTCCCTTGCAACCTGGTAGTCTGTGATTCTATGATTCCAGGTGGCATTTGGCTCATTCTCCCTCACCCTTCCTGTTTTTCAGGAACACAACTTAAGTCAGTTTGATGCAGAGCATAACAAAGCACTCAAGCCAGAGTGCCACACCATGGCACTATGTCACAATCTGTTCTAATTCCTAGGTATAGCTTGTGCTGCTTGTGACTGCAAAGGTGTTAAATGATCTGCATCCCCAAAGCAGAGAAACTCTTTCCCTTTCCTTACTACCAACACCCCAGGATCATACTGTCACACTGATGAGCTACAGAGAGAAAGTTACTGCCCAGGTGTTTTCTTCCCTTGTAATTGGGTTCCTTTCACTCACTTGCTGTAATATAGAGTTGAGATGTATGGCTAAGAACTGATTTTTCCCCAGGCATTAGAGCTGAGGGCATATGCAGAAAAATTTTACAGTCCAAGTACTGTTTGGAGTCCTACGTCTCCACAAAACTTCTCAGTATGTTGGGGTGGGAGGAAAACCTTGAACAGAAAAGCCCTCCCTCTGGACAAGAATTTCACTCTCAAGGCAGGAGAGAGCAAGTAAACTGGGGCTACTTTAAAGTCTAGCAAAGGTTCTGTGTTTCTCTGACTGTTCTACACTTTTCAGCGATGGGGAGTAGTTTCCTGAGCAGTTTGTCTGCCCCGAGGAAGGTCCCGGTTTCAAAGGAAGCAACAGCTGGCTCTGAAAGGGACAGTTTCTCATCAATTATTTCCGTGCTGTTTATTCCTCCCAACAGCGTTCTGTCTGTCCGAGCCGCCCCGGCCGCAGCCGCCCGAGGGCTGCGGGGCCGCGGTCCCGGGCGGGGGTTCGGGACCCCGCTGCAGTGGGGGGCTCGCTCCACTCGAGGGAGCTCCTGCTTCTGTGCAGCCCAAATCAAAGCCTCGCAGCGCCTGCGGGCTAAATCCTGCGGGTGACAAACCCTCTGTGCCCAGGGAGGCTGCACGCGGGGACTCCTTTCTGGAAGGCTGAGGAGACGCTTGTGCCGGAGCCCGAGATGCTCCTGGGTGAGGGAAGGCGTTTCCAACCAAGGTGATTGTGTTTCAGCCCAAAGTGTCCAGGGTTCTGCCCACCCGTCTGTCCCAGCAGCTGGGTTGGCCACGGCACCCATGGCACTCTCAGGTGTCCTTGTCACCGCAGCTGCTCCAGCTGGAACGCTGCTGAATGAGGGTGTTCAGCATGTGGGAAGGGGCAGTTCCGCAGGAGGAGCTGATTGACACGGCTCATAGGATCACTGAACTATTCAAAAAAGCAGACTTGAGGAAAAAGGCCTACTTTGGTTATTTCTTAACCAGGAAAAATTGACCTTATTTTGTCCTGCACAGTGACTTATCACTGCAGAAAATTGCATTTTTCCCAAGGAATAACACTCTCAGGAAGTTGACTGTATATAAGGAGAAAGACTGAGGAGATTATTTCTCTCCTTTAAAAAAATCTCTTATGTCCCAGATCCATGCCTCAAAGTATCAAGACAAAAATAGGGTCTAATCAAATGCTTAGAAAGCGTCTGCACCTTTGGCAGGACACCGTTAAGGGAGCTGCTCCTCCCTTCCCCGCTCAGCCAGGAATCCCAGCAGTGCAGATGCTTTTGGAGAAGGCCAGAGGGCAAAATCCATCCCTGGCTTCATTAGAGACCGTTAAACCTGATTCATCCTGTCTCCAGCCACTCCCTGACATGTCCTTGGAAAGCCAACGCACAGTGAGGCGAGGCGTTCCCCAGCCAGGGTCAGGTGTCAGAGGCAGTTTCTCCACAAAGCCGGTGTGAGTCAGAGTGTTTGGGAACTGCTCCAAGCTATTGGAAAAAAACAACTCCCAAATTAGCTGGGGTGGCTCCCAAGCGAATCCACCTCCGCGGGGAAGGAGGTGATCTAATGAAAGCGTGCGGTCAGAAATCAAAAGAGCCTGGAAAGCATTCCAAGCTGCATAATAAGATTTCACATTTCATATCTTCAAAGCATTAAGTGAACATTATCTAATTAATCCTCACAACACTCCTCAGAGATATTATCCCTATTTCACAGACAGAGAAACCAAGGCACAAAGTTAAGTCACTTGCCTGGGGCCAGAGAAGGGCGTGTCGAAGCTGGGATTAGAGTCCAGGAGTTCCTGGCGCCCAATTTTTCCTCAGACTACTGGGTCATGTGTCTTCCCTGCAGGGAAGATAATAATGAGCCCATAATTACCCATACAAATTCCCAGTGACCAGGCTAACCCGTCTGTATAAAGCTATTTGTAATTCCAATAAACACGCCCACAATTTAGCTGCCTCCATGAACTACCAGTACTCCCTCAGCCATAGGAATCCAGACCTTCAAATAGGGGCTGTTCTTTGGCAGAGCAAATCCCAGCTCTGACCCACTCCAAGGGCCATTGGAGAACTTCTTGTCACTTGTAAATCCCTGGTGACCATCCATGTTTGGCATGAGTATTGTGGGAGCTGTGGTGGCAAGGCAAGGTTTGTGGAGAGAGGGAAGGGAGCTGTAAAAAATGGACAAGCCCCTTGGGCACACATGCCCTTTTCCAAGCCTGGTGCAGAACCTGAAACTTTTTGCACAGTACAACTCCTCACCATCAAAGGAGAGGTTGTGTGGTCAAATACATTGCTCAGCACAGTCTGTCAGTCTCATAAAATAAATTACCCCTTCCACATGCAGACGCAGTTCTCTAAAATGGCCTTGAGCAGTCTCACTGCAGTGTCACTGGAAAACTCAGGGCTCCCAAAGTGCCCCATGCCTTCAGCTCTTTCCCTGTCCTGCCTAGGAGAAGAGGCGAGTAATCTGCTTGAGCTGTTGTGCACATCCCAAGGAGATGGCTCTGCCCCAGGCACCCATTGTGCCTGGGGTTTACCTTGTTTTTCTTTCACAGTAAGGCCTCTGTGAGTGTGTGAGGGTTTGCAGGTGTGGCTGTGTGCCTGGACTTCTGTGGTGCTCTGTGCCCTCTTCTACCAATATATTTGAATCCAGTGAGCTGGTCTTTTCGATGCGAGGTTCAGGCATTATGCGCCTGGTAACCTCCATCATTCAATGTTTTTCTGCTGTCATCTCAGCAGGAGCACCTTTCCACAAAGCCTCTATCATCCCTACTCAGACCAAATTTATTGTTACTCCAGAAACATGATCACCATGGAATTCCTATGGGGATGTGGTGCACAGCTGTATCATACATTATTTTAGCTGAGACTTGAGTGTCTGCCTGGCTCTTCTCCCATGCTGTCGTGTCTACTCTTGCTTGCAATGTACTTGGCCACCGGACACCTATGACTCTTGTCACAGACCAGCACAACACCCCACTAGACACTATGATACGTAGAAACAGCCCCTCTTTGTGCCAGTCAGCTTCTGTACTTGGGTCAGACAGCCCACAGGGATATTGCAAGAAATATGTTTGCTGTTGCAAACTAAGTTTTTGGTGGTCAAGAGGCCTATGGTGCTGCCATATGTAGCATGGGTGTAGGACTGCACTTGTGATGGGCAGGGACACACCAGCAGTTCTGTCCCCTCCACCAGGGCCGGGACTCGCTCCTCTAGAGCAATATCATCAGAGTGATAAGGACTTCTCTGGATGCTTTTTCTCTAGGCACATGGACACCGTTTCCCACTCAGGGGGTGCCATGGGTAACTGTCCATGTCTCCTGGAGGTTTACTTCTGCCCAGGCACCAGTGTCAGAGATCCTCCCACACTGCTGGAATGCTGCTCAGTATTTCCTCTGATTCACAGTGATGTGCAGAACCCCATCTGCCATTTTTCAGTACCTTAGGCAATATTTCTAAACCAGGCCAGGCCAGCAGTAATGCTGTGTTCCAGATAATTTGGGCTGGCTGAAAGCTGTCCTACACTGGCATCCTTAGACCACTAGCCCCTTGCCTTTGGGCCATCAGAGGTTTAGAAGAGGCAGGGAAGGCAGGCCTCGGGGAGGCCACAGCAGTGAGCACAAGGTGGTAAAAATAAAAGCAATGAGTTTTCCTCCAAGAAGGGCTGAACCTTCACAGACTTTCTGTGCTCTATAGGGTGTGATGGTTCCTTGTCACTGAGGAGAGACCAGAAGGGCATTTCAAAGCCTTAAAGTAGCCATGTCTGTCAAGCCCTGGGGTGCCCCATCACATCCCCAGTGGGCTGCAGAGTGGACCATCAGCGGGATTACAGTGGAGCATTTGGGAACATGCACAACTCTTCCTCAACCAAGAGTCCCACAGTAAAGATGATCACTTAATTGCAAAAAGTGATTTTTAGGGACTTATTTCTCAAACTTGTTCAAAGCCTGCTCTGGTCCAAGGCTTTTAAGATGCCCAGTTGAGGAGTCTCGTTGTGATGGTTCTACTTTGAAACTACAGATCAGTGGCTTCTGCTGAGGGCCAAGTGCTTTGTGCAGAAAACTGCTTTGGTGCTGCACTGTAATCAGAGATGTTGCTGCTTGAAATATCTGGCTTTTCCTTTATTTTTTAAAATTATTTCTTATAACTGTCTTTATTTACAGATCCAGAAGTATCATTAAAATAAATTAAAGGCATATTTTGCTTACTTTACTCTAACACTTTCACGTAATCTTAAAAAAAAATATGGTAAATGCACAGACACATATTTTATCTAGACTTTATATTTAGGAGCAGATTTATTCATGTGAGGAATCAAACTTCTTTTTCCTCACTTTTTTGATCCAAAGACCAAGAACCCCTATGCAGGAACATGTATAATTAGTTTATCAAGTCAGATATGTTTTTGCTGCAGTAACAGCCAGAAGATCTTCTGGTTGGCTCATCTCCTACTGAGCTGTAACAAAAGAAATATGTATATATCTGTGTATGTCTCTCCCCCAAGATGCAAACCTTTATATAAAAATGATTGATAATAAATGCTGACAGACAGGAACTAGATTATTCCAAAAATACTGCAAACCATACAAATAAAACTTTTTTTTCTGTAAGTGGTATGGTTTAATGACATAAACTGATAGTATGAAATGGCAAGTTAGAGGCTCATTAGACGCTGACAGCTGTAAGCATTTCAGAATGCTGTATTAAAAACATCTGCTCAAAAGGAAAAATAACACTAAAACAAGAAAGGAATGAATAGTTGAAAACAGCCTCACATCCAATTTGTTGTCTAGTAGCTACCGATTCTAGGAATGACTAAGACCTCTTGATTTCAATAAGTTCAATTTAGCAAGAGGCAGATGCTTGGGATCTGGGGACAGTGTGCCTCAGGTTTCACATTTTGCTTTATATTCCCTGGCTTGTGGAGCATGTGTTTTGTGAAATGTCTTCATACAGCTATCCCTTGGGAGGAGGTTCCAATTAGCAGTGTAACCACTGCACTACCAATATCTTCTTACCAGTTCTGATCTAGCAGATTTTTCACTCAATATGGTCGAGACAGGTTTCAGACATGGAGACATCCTGGGATGCAAAGGAAGAATAAAATGTTTTCTTAGGGTATTATGTAGTAATGGGAAAATACATGTGGAATCGATCACCCAAAATCCAGATGCAGCTACTGTTTGGCATCTACTTCTCCTGTTTCAAATTTTGTTTTTCCTGAAGCTAAGTTGCTGTAGTGTAGCTTTGGTGCCCTCAACTACCAGGTGCTGGCATTTAGACAAGGAATCCAGGAGGTGACTACATGTCACCTCTATGCCAAATAACCAAAAGGGTTTGAAAGACACAAAGAAACCCCACCCCTCTCCCCATTTTCCTAAGATGGAGCCATAATCTGTTCTTATGTCCAGGTAAGGGCACTTCAGAGGTCACCTTGCTGGTCTCAGCAGGATCTTGAGCCTCTTGGCCATTGCAAAGCAGAGAGATGAGTGTCAGTCATGGGGATGGGTAGGAGAAACCCTCCCAGAGAATCAAAATACAAAGGGACTTGGGTGAAACATTACTGTTTCAGTTGCAGCCATGGATGGAAGCTATTCCTCCTATTTTGTTGGTGAAAAATATACCACTGCAAACTGAAACTGAACTTGTAATACTTTGTGAAATACTGTTCTGTTTCCTAAATAGAACGGTTAGTGTTTGAAGATGGGAAATGTCAACAAGAAGATACATATATGCAACTTTTCTTTTATGTAAAAAATTGATTCAATATTTTTTTAGTGCCATTTCATAAGAAAACTTTCAAGATTTCCAGGTGACTCTGGAAGCATGAGCATCTGAAGCCTGGAAATTAGACTGGCAATGAGCATCAAAGCAGATGTTCTCCAAGCATCTCAAGTTGCTCATTCCTCACTAGACAGAAAAGTGAAAGGGAAAAATGTCTCTAATGGAAACCCATTGAAATGTAGAAAAGCTGAGCAAGTGAGTTATGCTATTGAAGCAGGAGGCTCAGTCCCTCTCGAGAATAAAATGAGCCTGAAAGTTTAGAAGCATGGCAACAAGGTCACATTCCTGACATTCCAATTGCTGACCATCAGCTGAGCTGCATGTACTCTTAAAATGCCAAAAAATACCACTGCACATAGCCCATATGAAAGAAGGTTTGATTCCTCCGCATTTACCCCAGCCAGACCCCAGCACATATCCTTGGACAGTCTCTGCCTGAGCTGACATGTAACTGGGGCAGGTAAGGACTGAGCTGGAGACACGGTGGCTGTTTATGCATCTTGTCCAAAGCCTGCAAGGAGGTTGTAGTAGCTCTCCTTTCTCTTTGGTGGATTTTGGCCCAAGCCAAAAGGGAAGGGAAACGAGAGGCACTACAGCTAGTGATCTGTTACATCTACACAGTACTTCTGATTTGGGCATACATTCCCCTTGGCATTTAGTGTGTCACTGGAAGAAAGTCTTAACACATGAACACAACCTTTTCGATATTTCTCATTTTTAGAGTCTCTCAAGCTGTTAGGAAAGAAAACAAAATCTCACAAAACATTTCACCAAAGTGCTGCTCTTAAGCATCAATTTTACTTCCAGCAGCCCATTTACCCAAAGCCATCCTTTGACAGATATGAAGTAACTATTCCTCTTGCCAACCCAAAGGGAATTTCATGGACAATTATTTCCTGCTTCCATCTTGAACCAAGGACTCACAGAAAGATTTATCTCTTAGCAAACATCTGAAAGCTCCTCCAGTTGTGTCTAAATATTTATGTTCATGTCTACATAGTAAAGATTACATCTCATATAGAAGAAAGAGGTACAGACAGATAAAGGAAGTCTCAGTGACAAAGAGAAGTGATGAAAACTGTCGACCAATTTGAGGGTTAGACAAATGGCTTCTGAAGCCTTCAGATCACAGCACGGTAACTTCATTGTTGCTAAACGCAATTTTGCACAGTCTTAAGAGAGGTATTCTGTACAGCACATCTTTCATAATTAAGAAGAAAATTATCATTTCTTTGCCAAGTCAAATAAACCTTGCTTATCTGGGAAGGGGGAGGAAGGGTGGGAAGAGTGTTGAGCTGGTCCAAGAGACAATTTTGAAACTTTACATTGAGAGGAGTCTGAAAGCCTGAGCTGAGGACAAAGGACTCACCTGCAGCATCTCATAAAAGGCCCTGGCACAGAAAGCTGTCAGTATCCTGGCTGTGAACACTCAGGGCATGCTGAAAGCCTAAGGACAACAGATCTGACCCAGCACCGTGGAGCCAGAGGGCAAACCTGCAGCATGGGCAGCACCAAATCCCAGCAGACACATGCAAAAGGGATCAAAGACAGTGTAAACTTTCCCCACCTGCTGCCCTGCCTGCACAGGCTTTGCATTGGTTATAATGGGGTCTCTGGTCATGGTTATCATGGTACCATCATATCTCAGTGCAGCTTGGGTCAGGGTTTGCAGATGAAGGAGTTCGTATTTTGAGTCTCATCTGCTGGCCACTGGGAATCTATCTGAGTAAATGTTATCAATCCCATGAGAGGGCAGGCTAAAAAATGAGCAGGGCTGGAGTTAGCTGTCGTTCTTCATCAGTTCAGTTTGAAGGTCTCCCTGTGCCTTTGCTATATTGCCACATACTACCAATCTCCATGCTGACCATGAGCTAGGAGAAAAAAGCTTCAAGCAAACATGTTTGTTCTTAAGTAACCTTTCAATTACAAAGATTCATCTTAAATGTGGTGCTTCTAGTGATGTGCTTGATGTTCCTTCTTTCATCTGCTGGATGTCAGCAATAAACTCAGTAATTGTGGCCATTCTCACAGTAGGCATGGCAGGTTCACTGTGCCAACTGGGATGTATCATTTTCCATGAGTGGCAAGGTTGGTGGCTGGGTTTAGGCTAAGTCACTGGCAAATTCCAGTGCTGAATCCACTGGCAAGCCTTCAGAGACAGCCTCTGGTACTGTTTTGGATTCAGGCATTTGCTGGGTTGGCCTCTGTCTCATGTCTTCTTGGACATAGCTCCCCTTTGTCTTCCTCTCCATGACATGTATTCTCTTTGAAACAATTAGAACCTTCTCAAGCTCTTTGTTTCTAATTCTGGGCAGTTTAGCACAAAGTATATTTATGCTAATTGCATACTGAAAGTACACTCTGCTTGGCTTGGCTTTCCCTTGCTAGGACTTTTAAGAATATATTTGTCGTTGCTGGGAGCAACACTGGATTTGGGAGAGCCACAAACTTAAAGGGTCTGGCTTCACCTATTTTATTCTGTCCTGGAATTGAGTAGCGCTGGGTTTGAATGTCTTGAAACTTTTCATGCTCTTGTTCTGCTATAAAATGTCAGCTCTACTTTAAAACTTGGTGTTTCCCCATCCAGATAAACATATCTGTTCTGAACCTGGCTGATATCAGGCTCAGATCTAAGCAGATCTCCTCTGCAATGAAGCAGAGATGAGAGAGGACAAAAAACTAGTGTCCCACCTTTGGAAAGTGTATCTCAAGCTGAGGCCTATTGTGCATGAAATGTGTCCTTGAATGAAAACTAGCACAGGTATTTCTACACAGCATGAAGCACATTCAGGTTTTGCACAGAAGTGGTCTCCAGTGGACAGAGCACTATCCAGTGCTGGTGGTCAAGATTTCTCTGGCCAAAAGAGAGGTCACTCTGTACTATAAACAAATCCAAACAGAAGAAAGGATAAAAATGTTTTTTTAGGAAGCTTCCATATTTCTAAAAAGAATATGCTGTTATATTTAAATGTCTATAAGCTACATTTGTCCCCATGCTTTGCTTTTCTCCCTTCCCCCTAATTCCTTCATTTTTATTTTAGGTCCTTTCCCACAGTAAGCTGTCTCCAGTATATCTGCTTTCCATTCCTCAGTTCACAGGCTGTTTCCAACAGCAGAAGCTAATGTGATGCCAGCAATTATGGTGTAACTGGAACTAAAATGCTGGGAAGCAGGGAGATGACGGATGGTTATTGTTCTTTTCACATATTAAGGAGAGACGGAAACAGGAGCACCTCAAGAATTTTTTTTTTTGGTCTATCTGTGGTTCTTTGGTCAAAATTCTGTTAAGTTGCTGGTATGAGTGTTTTAAAAGAACATCCTCAATTTCAGATGATGAAAGGAAAGGGTTCCTGGGGAAAAATGCACTCAACCAGGCCTGTCTGCAGGGTGCTTTGCAGACCTTGGTGACACACACAGGTCAGCCAGGTACAACCCAGTTGCAAACTGGAGGCTGTTGACCATCCAGACACTGCCGAGGTGCAAGGCAGAGTTAGCTCATCCTGTTGAGATAGTGACATATCTCCACCAGGTCGTGGCTACCTTCAGGACTGTGTATGCAGGACTATGTTGGCCTAGCAGTTGTAGCTGATTCTCTTTTTTTTTCTTGCTAGCTTCAAAAAAACCTGGTCATCTGCTCTTCCCTTTGGGTGGGAGCATGTTGCACATATTGATGTGCCTGCTGGGCATGTGGGTGACCCTAACTTCAAAGTCAACCAATCTCCCCAGCACGATCCTCTCAGAACTGTGTCACTAGCCCTTCAGCAAGGTGCATATGTAGATACAGGTAGAAAAATTCCATCCAGCCAGGCAACCATCTCTCACAGTGCTTGGGAGCCCGCAAGTAGATTTCATTAATAAAATTGCCTCAGAATGCTGGCGTTCCAGTTCACAATCATTTTGAGTTCACTACATGGCAATGACAGCAGAAAGCTAAGCATGACCTTCAAATTCCTGCCCAGAAACAGTGTCAATGGCCTCTGTGAGCTCCCAGCTGCTACTGCAATGGTGGGGAGAGCTGGCATACCTGAACCTGTAGTCTCTGGCACAACTGATTAGCACAACCCTGTCCTAAATGCGGCTGTGGAACAGGAGTTAGAAAGGCTTTGTAGCCATTTCCCATCTTCAGAACATTTTGAGGTGGAAGTAAACCCACCTCCTGTGCTTTAACATCTGGGGGATGGTGGTCTGGAGTGGGATGGGCTGGAGGGGACATGCTGTTTTTAAGCTAATTCAAAGCAGCATATGCAGGTCCTGACTCCTCTGGCTGGCATGGTTCCTGCCCAGCTGTGAGTCCCAGAAGAGAGGAGAAAATGGCTGGCACCAGGATTGCCCTTTACACCTTGGGTTTGTCCTCACTGGGCAAGCCTGCAGTTCAAATGGCATCCTGTTTGCTTTATCAAAAGAAAAAGATACGGTCAACATCTGGCGCAAACACCCTGAGGATATTACTTCAATTTATCTTTATTTTGGGCTGTTTCAATTTCCCAAACTGTATTCAGCCCCTTGAAGGAAAAGACGCTTACGGGCCGAAAGGACTCATTTGTTAAAAAAAAAAAATAAATGGCAGTGGGTTTGTGCTGCTGGATTTATGGCTGAGAAAGTAACACACAGACAGAGCCCTGTGCTTTGATAGCTTAGCACTTCTGTGACGTGTGAATGAAGTCCAGCAGGCCCAGGACCACGTTAATCTCCAAGGTTTGATCTCTGTCTGTAATGAGATGCCAGCAGCCCGTACTTCAAAGCCTGCATTGATACAGATAATCTTCTGAAAGACTCTCTGCATTTTGAGGCAGCTTCTATTGGGGATTACAGTGACAACAAGGGGAGATGATGGAAGCGGAGGTGATTGTTTGATGCTCATTCCTTCAGTTCCTGTCCAATATTCCTTTTGGTTTTGATTTCCAAAGGGTGGTGCAGTCCTGTCCCCCACACCCCCAGCTCAGCAGGACTCAGTCTTGTCAGATGAACTCTGTGTACTCCAGGGCAGACAGGCTGGCTGAGATGCTCTTCTGCCCAAGGAGTCTGTGGAAATGCATCTATGCTGAAGTGGTGGATGCTGCATCATCTTGGCTGAAATATGGGCAGATGTTGCATTAGAAATGGCACAGGCAGTTAAATGTTACCCTTCCAAACTTCTGAGGTTATTTCTTTCTCAAAACTGTTATAAGGGAGTAGGAGAGAGGGTAAAGATGACAGGAGACCACAGGCTAAGAGAAGCATGTTATAAAACAAAATGAACACTAGTTTCATGTACACAATTATGCTTTATGTTGAAAGTATATAATTTTCAAGGCATGTCTGACCAGGAAACAGAACTGAAATATTTTTATGTTGATGAACACTACTGATCTAAGAGAAAAATGATAGCAAATGTGCATCTTGATTAATCTTTCAGCAAGAAGAGTTACAGAAATAGACCAGAAACTAGAATATAAATTTAATTAAAATACATAGAGGTTAACATCTGGGATGCCAGTACTGGTAATGTTATTCTCAGAAACTTTTTCAAAAACCACTTATATATTTAAGCACAGCTAAACCTGTATTTTCCAGGCATAAAATGAAATAATTTCACATGGGGTCCATATTTCTGCCTGTCTCGCAGGGACAGCAACACTGACAGCAGAATGCTGAGAGAAACTATAGGGGTAGCATGAGCAGAAAAATGATTGCACCAGGTGGATTCAGTCACTGTTCTGTGTCCTGCTACTTGCCACATGGGGACATGAAGCACAGGTCAGGTTTTGGGATGCTGCTGCCAGCACTCAGCCCTGTCCTCAGGATAGAGAGATGTACTGGGTTGGTTCAAGATCTCAGTAAAGAAATGCCACTTTGTCTTTTCACCATCACACACTTAGGCCCAACATCCCTTCCTGAGCAGAAGAGACACAGAACTCTTTCACAGACATGATGAAATGTAAAGAGAGAAACGGTATAAATGGGGAAACTGAACACAGAAGGTTAGGCAGCTAAATCTTTCTTGCAATATGACAAGCACTGGATGGCAGATACCACACTTGAAGTGGAGTAATATACACAGTATGCAGCAGGAGAGGCTTGAGGAAGGAAAGGGTAGGTGTTTGCTTGACTGGATCACCAGGTGAAAGAGATTGGTTGATTTCCAGAAGTGTCATTCAAGGAGCTCTATCCAATGGTCATGGTAAATTCAGTGGGCTGAATGTAAAAATATAGTTAGGCCATATAATGTTTTAAGGAGCAATGGCATAAAAGGAACCAAAGCTGATTCTAAGCACTGCTTCAACACACCAGGATCACGTTTGACAGAGGGCTGACTCTGGGGCCAGCTGAATCTGAGGTCTAAAAGCCATGCTCAGGAGGGGCAGGACCAATGCAGAGAAGCAAGGTGAATTCTGAGTGTCCATGGTTCTTGTAGCAAAAACTGGGACATTTCTGCACTGGAACCTTCTTGGGAAAGGACTTGGCCAGAGTGTGTCTCAAATTTAGTGGGATTGCATGGAAGAAACTATGGCAAAAATAGATGCGATGGAGACCGCCAGACTACCAGGAGCAAACAGCAAGAAGTTCAAGACAACCTAAGAATGTCTGACTCAGTTACTGAGATAGTGCCTACCTAGGGATGTCAGGAAGAAAAAAGTGACACCAGGGTTAAAAGAGGTGTTAGGAGGATCTGTAGTTGCAGAGGCATGGAAATCTGAGGTCTGTACCAGCCAAAGTAATAAAAGTTTTAATAAAAGATCAAACTAGTGGACACCTTGAAACAGTATGATCTGGATAGATATGATCCACGTGGTAAGAGCCAACATGGCTTCTGGAAATCCTGCCTTTCCAGCATCTCAAAGTTCTTGAAAGAAGTAGCAAATGTATTGATGAAGGTTATCTATGAAAGTCTATCCCCACAGACTTCTAGGGAAACTAAGGGAAGGGGGAAGTCCTGGCATAGAGAAATAGCTGAAATGCAGGAAACAGAGCACTGACAAAATGGTCGTTTAACTCAATAGAAGGAAGTTACCAGTGGAAATTTTAGGGATCTGTGGGTCCGTTCTGTTCAAAGTACCCATAAATAACATGGAAAAGGGCATGAGCAGTGAGAGACAAAGGTCACACATGATACAAAATTGTTTAAAGTAGTAAGAGCAGGTTGTGACAAATTGCAGACACATCTCACGAGACTGTATGTAATGTAAGGTGAAGTTTGGTGTAGCTAAGGATAAAGAAAGAAAACACCATGAAAACCAGTCCTGATTTCATACACCAGATTTTGATCACTGAGTTGACAATTTTCTATTGAGGAGCAGGCTTTGGGATTAGGACTGGTGACTCCATAAAGTACAGCTGCATTGCTGCGGGGCAGTGGAACTCCTTGAGGGGCAGAAGTAGTTTTAACCAGTTTGAGGGGAGACTGGACAAGTACTTGAAAGGAAATCAAGTCGCTTGAAAAACTGTCATAAGCCCACAAAAAACCCAGGGCCTCTGCCTTGCTCATCTCCTGCCCCCAGACGATGCTGCCTTTGAACCCTGGGGTCCTTGGGGTCCTTATGGGGAGAAGTGAAACCACAAATGGTATTAATAACTGAGAGCCTACGGGGCTCTGAGAAGGCCAAGGGGAGACCGGGATGAGGTGGAAAGGAGGTGATAGTGACTGCATGGAGAAATCAGCCTACAGAGCTCATAAAGAGCAGCTGGGCTCTTACACTACATACTTGTGGCAAAGCTGATGTTTAAGACATGGCATGTCTGGAGCTGTACCTCACAAACTGACTAGGGATTTAAAAACAATGGTATGAGATAATTACTGCCCACAAAGTCAAATGTGAGGACAGGGAACAAAGACTAGATGAATCCTGTAATTAAGAGAGACAGAAGGGCATACATGTTCCCAGTGAAACTGAAGGTCTGCACTGAGAACCAGCAAAAGGGTTCAACTGGTTTAGCTAGGAAGTAGGCAGATGCTGACTGGCTGGGAAGTAAATTGACTGGATTAAGTGTTGAGAATGTATTCTCATCTGGTCAGGGTTACAAGGGACAAAATCCAGGGAAAAAGGACACTTGAAGACAACCTATCTCACAGGATGAGTCAAACACAGTGATAGGAGTCAGACAGACCTTTGAGGGAAAAGATCTTGAAGCATCTAATTTTGAGGCAGTTTATTTTATATTTACTTTATAAAATATCATGATGGGAGTAGCCAGATTAGAAACAGTGAAAGGGAGGCAGAGTGAGAAAAAGAGAGAGAGAGAGACAGAGAGGAACAATGGAAAGAGAATGATAGAGTTTTAAGGACTGAACGGCTCAGAAAAAAATAACAGAACATCAAGTCCACAGAGAACACAGGACCAGCCTAAAAACACCCAAGAAATAAAATAAAGTACCAGGCACAAGGGAACTAAAAGATTAGTTTTAGTCCATGAAGTAAAACATGCACATAGAGGCAAAAGTGAGAGATGCACAGGTGAGGACTGTGTTTGATTTCAGTGGTGTGTTATGGACACATCTGCTATATCTCACACCCAGCTGCAGGTTACCTCACTCCTGTGTCTGCACATGAGACTCATCTTACGTGAAAGCTTCTGGTAGGTCACAGAACTGTGATTTGCATTTTTTCACAAGCCTTATTGTGTCAGCCCTCCATGAGAAGAGTGCTGCAGGCAACCCTGCCCCAGCTGATTCTGCTTGGATACGTGGACACAAACAAAGCGTCACAAATTTCAGAGCATTTACATTCTCGAGGAGGGCTACAGGTCCCAGTTCAGAAATCTTGTTGGAGTCGGACAGTATGTTCATTTTCAGATCTGACAAGGCCCCAGAGTCCCACGAACCTCACAGAGAGCCTCTCTAAGACACAGTTGGTGGAAAGGGAAGGAATATAGAGAAATGTGTTTTTCCAAGTTGGACTGCCTCACAAGCAGCACACAACAACTGCACTACCAATTATAAATTGAAAAAATACCAAAGAATTGCTGTGGTTCCTAGTCTGTGATTAGGCAGAGACTTTAATTTATGCTTGCCTATATCCAGAGGGTGTCTGTTAGTCAGGGCTAAGGTTTTTCATAGGGACTAAAAGAGAAGCAGATTTCATCAAAGCAATGTACTGATTTGCACTGTTAAAACCAACAGCTGCTACAGAGAAAGTTTCTTGCAGGACCACTAGTGAAGCAGCATCCTCTTCCAGGCAGTCTTGATGGAAAGTGGAGATAAATCCTCACTTTTTGTGTCTTGCTCTGTCTCAGCCTCCTTTGGACAAACCATGCTGTGTTGAGTGCAAGAGGCTCTTATACCCAGGGAGAGGATGGGGCATGGGGAGGAGGGACACAGCATGAGGAAGCTGGAGGGGAAATTCTCCCGTTGTTTCCCACTCCTCACAAGATCAGCACTTCAACACGCCAACCACTTGCAATCTGATTTCTGAGGTGAGGCTCCCCCCACGGATGCAGTGTTTCCCCTCTTTTTCAGTGCAGGAGCACAGGGTGGTATTAAGGGTGTATAAAGAAATAAAATTTAAAAAGCTCCCCAGCTTCAGTGATGCATCAGCTACATGTGTTCTGTATTCACAGTAGCTAATTGTCCTCCTCCAAAAGACAAAACCCAAAGTAAAACAACAAGAGATGTTTAACTATTTTTTAACCAAATTATGTATTTATTATGTAAGTAAGGAAAAAAGGTCATCAAAACTACTGACCTCCTCCTGGACTTGAAAGAATCACAAATCCTATTTCATTAATGACAGAAGCAATGGCTTCCCTGTGAGGCAGTTGGATGTGTCTCTCTTTAGCAGAACAAGAAAGACAGAGAGTTAAATTAGATCTCTTGCTTCAGAAAGCATCAAAGAACAATCTTTATAGCACATGTTAAAATAAGGATTTTTTTGTGTAGTGTAATAGATTATTATATTATATTAAATGTACTTTCCAAATATATTTCCTCCTCCTGTCCCTGTGCTTCTATGAGATGTCTATTTACATCAAATTATACCCCTCCAGAATAATAAAATCCTGCTATTTTTACTTCAAAGACTTTTCTTGAGCATGAGCTGGAGACTTTCATCAAACATTTCACATCACCTTAATGTTACTGCTTTTAAGTGTGTTCAGAACACTGAAGAAATCTCTCTCCAAGCTTTTATTTGGCTGAAGCAAGCACCTGCAATATATAGGCAGAATTATTTTCCTAGGACACAGGCTTATCATGGCTTCAACCAGAGGGAATCTGTGTTTTATCTCACCTGATGCAACACCTCATCTAAGTCTTAATTCACATTTCACTTCAGGTAACCTCTAGGACACTTTAATGACTACTGGAAATCTTCTCTAGCAGGCTGTACATTTTAGGAAGAAATCCTTTAACTGAAATCAATAGTTTCTGGCTTCTGGAAAGGTTTTACTCCCTATTTCCAGCTACTGCATACTTGGAAACACTCCTGAGTGCTTCTGACTCTATAGTGGCTGTAAAAATGCAACTCCACTGCAGGGGTACAGCCATAAAGCCAAGCCAAAATCTCAGCATTTCTCATTCTCTGATGTCTTATTTGCCTTTCCTGTCACCCCATAATACTGTGCTCATGAGACATGTACTCACACAGTGGGTAAAAAGCCATCCATGGTGTGAGGCACCTGAGAATCGGTCTCGGCAGCCAACAAACAGGATTCCTGACTAGATGATTGTCTTGTGGGAGGTCACACACTGCCTGTGCTGCACAGACAGATGCTAACACCCTCCAAGGAGGCACCAGCCAAAGCATTTTCCCAGGTTTCCATCAGGGGCAAGGGTCTCTCCTCCATTTGCAGCATTAGAAAAACATGTCTGAGGAGTCTTGAATATCATTCCCCTCTGGAAGAAGAAGATATACTTCTTAAATAATAACATCACCATTACAGCATTATAACTTAAACATTTCCCAACTCTCGTGCCTCTGGGGTTCTGCCTCGACTTTGCAGGTGAAGGAATAGTGAAGCAAAAATCTGCTGTCTGTTCTGGATCAGAGCAGAACAATGACAGTTATGGATCCAGCTATTCTGTTTCCCTGCTCTAAGACCATGCTTTGTTAGTCCTTTTAGACCAAAAGGCCACTGTTGAGTGAGAAGGAAGGAGAGCCCGAGCTGTGTTACTATGGATTGGCTTTTGTGGTGTTCCCAGAGCAGAGCACGGGCCGTTCCATGGCATTGGGGTCAGGAAAGCTGCAGTGTCCATGGCATGGCAGCACCTGCCCAGTCCATTCAGCATACACCAGGGTGCAATTTGTACATTTTTACTGCTCTGTAAGATGTTTTCTCAGTGTGCTTCTCACCTTTACAACTAGAACCAGTTCTGAAATTGACTCTTAGATTTAAAAAAACCCCAAAAAAACACAAAAAACCAAAATTTTGGCAAATGTGACACAGATGCATGTCCTTGAACACTCACAGTAGGGTTCTACCTCATTTCCATGAGATGCAATTTCAGGGATCCTGTTTTTCACAGGACAGTTTGGCTTTCATTGAGCTCTGTCAGTGCATGGCACAAACCTGATATTTGAATCATCCCTCTGGAGACAACTTGAGCTTGCCATAGTATATGAACACAAGACATTATGCAACTACTTTCTCTCTCTTTTATTGTTTTAATTTATTTATGCATAATTTTCTCCTGGATTTTTAATAGCAATGTAATTTTTTGTTGTTGTTTAATCAAAATATTTTCCTTTTTTCTTCTATGTAATGATGTAATGAATGTAAGAGTCATTGAATCAGACTTGTAGATTTAGCCAGTGCCAGTCTAGCCCAGACAAAAATAAAAGATATCTTTTCTGGTATTAAGACCACATTGTAAGCCTGGGATCAAGAAAGTAAATTATATGGGAAGTAACATTTCTGAAGTTACAGCACCAAAAACCTCAAAATTACATTGACCGGAAATTTTTAGAGCAGATAGCTAAGGATGCTGGTATTTCCATTCTCTAGATTTTTTTCTCTTTTGAAACTTTCTACTCACTCCACAATGTTCACTGGGGTTAGTTAGGGAAGCATTTATCCCTCTCCCTTGAGCTGAGTCAGTGGTGGTGACTTCTGGGGCACCCCATTTCAAACTGTGCAGAGGTTACTGAGTAGCTGGTGGTCTGTCTGCAGTCTGGAGTAATGCTGCAGGCCTGCTTTGCAACTCAGAGGTATGGCATACACTTTCTAGGTGAAATTAATACCAGTGCTACTAGAAACCACAAGAAATTATTGTGGTTTGCAGTTTCTTTCCAAGGTCTCAACTCAATCCAGACATTTGTTTCAGGTCTGCACATTTTTTTTTTCAGGAAACCTGGACAAAATTCTCCAAAAATTGAGTTACCTGACTGTTTGTAATAAAAAAAAATAATGAAATAAAAAAGGAATTTACAAAAGGTGAAAAATAACCTGATGTCTTTAAACAAATTTCTGTTTACAGTTTCTGTGTGATACACATCCTCACACGACATAAACTTTAAAGAGCTAGAAATAAGCATGACGATGCTTGTGGGGAGAAATCGTATGTTTTATTTGGGCGGTTGATCAAGTTGGAAAAGGCTGGGGGCATTCAAGTTCTTCACCAGGTCTGAAATGGAGACTGCAGATTTCAAAGCTTCAAAGGCCCTGTCTGATACATGAAGTGGCTTGACCCTGAGCAGCAGCAACAATCCTGACCACACCTAAAGGCCCTCCAAGGCCACACCATCAGCATCCTGCATCCTACAGCCATTCCTCCCTAGAGGCAGTATGCTTCATCCCATAACTGATGTGGTGGAAACCACACAGGGGAAAGGGAACAACCACACTGCACTGGGGTGAACTCACATGGACAGTGGATAGACCTTGTCTCAGGAGCAAGGCTCTTCTTAGACAGCAGCTAAGTTGTAGCCTTTCAGTCCTGGGTCTCAACAAAAACAGACTATTTTAAATTGAATCGAACCCTTCAGGATGTTATAAATCATGGATTTAGCTGGTTATTTTGACCAATCTGATTAGCCCTTCTAACTCTCCTCTACCTTCTACTATCTCTTTCTCCCTTGAGATAATCATATCATCACTTCTCCAACTCCAGTATCCCCAGCTCCAGTATCCCTTCACTCTACAGAACCAGTGGTGCTCCAACACAGGTGGGACAGGCAGCCACCCTGTCTAGCGAAACAGCAACACGTTGTCCCCACTTTGCTCTCAGCATTAACATTTACTGCCTCTATTTCAAATCTCATGTTCAGGGGATATCATGGCAAAGGAATGCCCTATCCATCTTGGAAGTTTGTTCTACAATGTGATCAACTTCACAGAAAAAAAAATTTCTCTCTCTCTTTCCTCTTTCAATGCCTTTCTTTGCTTGGGAAAAGCCCTTGAATATCCTGTGAATGTAATTCAAAAAAATGACAATGCCATCCCCATCTTTCTTCTGAGTAACCAGACAGCATCTGCTCTTCTTATACTCAGGTCATGTTAGGTGCTCTTGCTATACAGCTCTTCTATGCTGAGCTGTTTTCAGCCACAAAAAACCTAAATAATTTTCATAGCTACTGCTTTTAAGACAGCCTTTCCTTTTGTTCCAGCATATTTTTGCTCCTACATGGAAAATTTAAATTTTATCCTGGATAAAATAATTATGGACACTGGATAATGTCCTGTAATCGAGTTCAGCACCAGGTCTTCCATGATATGGAATTCAGATTAACAGCTGTCCAACCCACCAAAATATCTTTAAAAATATGATTAATTCAACTTTCTTTGGCACTTTTGAAATTAACATGGCATTTCAAGATTTATAGTAAATAAACATCAGCAAATGAGAGATTTGATCTGCACCTATTCAAAATATTTATTTCTAATAGCTGTTGTCCAACAGCCCACTTAGTCTTTAACAGATTGCAGTCATTTATCATCCCCATGTGGTAGTAGCCCATTATCTTGCTCTTTCCTAAATGGAAAATAGTGGGGTTTATTGAATATTTTATTTTATGTCATTATTATGTCTCTTTCAAATAATGGTGCTGTATCATTGCTTCAATTTTTCTTTTTCCTGATACAGGTAAAAAGCTTTTATTTTCAATGTCCTTTGTTTCATATTGCTGCCAGCTTGTAACACCAGTGATGTTTTCATCTTCCCTCTTGGGTGTTTTCTACTACAGAACCTGCAATCTCTGATCATTGGCATTTGGGGGGAGATAGGGGGAAAAGGGTACTTGCTATTTATTTTATTTTTAACCTGCTCCCCATTCACCATTGCACCAGAATGAGCTTCAACACAAATTTGTCTTGTCTCCTGTCTGACTTCCCTAGCCACATTTATTTTGTTCATCTAAGCAGCTTCTTTTAAAGAACTCCCAGGATCCACTCACATTTTTTGTATCTATACTCTTGCTCACAGGATTTTCTCTGGTAATGGTCCTCAGCAGGACAGCACCAACTGGTTGAAGCATAGGATAACTCCCAGGTGGATCCATCTGGCTCACTGCTGGCCCCAGCTGCCAGCATCTGCATCTCAGAGCAGTGAAAATCTTCAATCCAGATGGATGAACCTTTCCCGTGCCCTCCCTAGCACCATGTGACACATTTCAGTGTATGGAGTTTGTCTTTGAGACACTGCGCTGGATGCCACTACAGTGGAAACAAAGTAATTCGTAATCATTTCCTATTTTGCATGTTTCCTAAAGATGCTGATGTTAAGTCAGAGGAATTCCCCTTGTGCTCCAGGTCTCACTTGTGTGGGACAGGAGGAGATAAATTTGTTGACAGACAACCCTCTGCAGAGATACAAAGCATATCCATTACAGCTCCCTAGAGGTGTAGGATTTAGGAATTCAGGAATTCCATTGAGAATTAAATTATTTTCAGTCTCAGTGGGTGCCTTATTTTTAATTTTTAGCTGTGAATTCCCTCTTGTTGCAGAGTCAGACACAAAAATAGTTTGTTTTCCCAGAAATCCAATTTTCCATTAATTCATTGAGAGACTGTGAAAGATGCTCAGTCCACACCACAGGCACAGCGTGTTTCACTTAAATGCTCGTTAACTACAAGAATTAAGGATGCAGTGCAGGACTCTGCAAAGTCCTACTAAGAGACTGTGATCCCCCAACTCTGCCATGGTTCCACAGTGACAGATGGAGAGGAAACGAGTTAAACAAGCAGGAGTCAAGCAAGGTGTAGCAGTGCCTGCAGTGAGTTAGGAGTTCTACTTGTTTGTGCCTAGGCAGACAAAGACCAGGCAATTTATTTCCTATCTGGGATGGACTAACAGCCAGTGTCAGTGGCACTTGGGATTATTCTGCACAGGGATTTCAACACAATTTTATACAACTCTGGAGCTCCTGGCAGGAGCAAACACACAGGTTGGTCTGCACATTACAAACCAGCGGGTCTGGGTAGTTCAAATGACTGGGTAGGAATAATTCTGTCTAGCATTTTTATGTGATCCCAGACCACATACTCAAACTGTGCAAAATTTACTTTGTAATACAGTAAAGTCTAAACACTTCAAACATTTTTAGTTTCCTGAGGCTTGTCAAAGCCCTGTCCCATTATATTGAGTAGCATGTTTAATTTTGAGTCTATCAGATGAATTCTAAAGTAAACAATATCTGAACAAGATGAGGAACATTAAGTTGCAAAATAAAAAGCTTTTTTAAAAGCACCCTACTACTCTGTTCAAATACCCCAGCATTAGAGTGCTTGGAAACCTCTTAGAGCTAAGTGTGCATTTTTAAATAACATAAGTTGTTCAGGCTGCAGTTACTGAATTCCAGCTTGACACTGAGCACTTAAAGAGTTTAGAGAATCCAGACTCTTTTATCAGCTTGCAGACAAGGGCACTAAATGTCATGTGGGCTTCCTTTTGGCTTGCAGCCACAAGTTGTACATAGTATTTAATGTAGTCTCTGGTTCTTAAAGTATTAGGAGAACCTGAAAACAAAGTGTTTGCCATTAGTGAAATTGGTGCTGCCTTTGACAATCTACAGTATGCATTTCAGGTTTGGTATGCCTCAAAACTCCCCTAAAAATAGAGTTGGGGGGGGGGGGGGGGGGGATTGCCTGGAACTTCTTCACAAGATACAGAGAAAATTCTCAGGATCCTGAAAGCGTATACTCACCTTTCCCATCCATATATTTGGTACATTGATTAAATAACCCACTTGGTTATGGCTTTTTGTCACACACTTTACCAGAAAATAAGATATGGATCATGAACATTACGTTAAGGACTATGGCATTTCTTTTGTGTGTAGTAAAATATTAAAATTATGGATCCAAATTCACCATAAAAATAAAATAGTGAGGAAAAATGATGAAATCTTTAAATACATTAACATGCTCTTCTTTAAGAATTCTTCTTTAAATTCTTTTTCCTCATCAGATGCATAATACTACGGAAAGGAAAGAATTTCTCTGGAAAGTTATCAAACATCAGGAAGTATTTTATAGATTGACATAACAAGATACAAACAGGTTATAGTCTGTGTTAAAACAAATGAAGCCAGATTAATCTCAGTAGTAGTAATAGAATGCAGCAATGGGGAAAAAAGTGTGAGATATCCCATAAATTAGGAATTCCAAGAGGAAATAAAGTGTTTTGATCTTAATAGGATTTTTAACCATGAACACTCCTCACAAACAGTGGCATTTTCAAAGGTTTTGCAAAGGTAATATTCTAGTTTGCTTCCAAGAACCTGGGATATTTCTGTCCCATTTTGAGCACAGTGTTACCAGATCTAATCCATAATTTCTACTCTGTGTTTACCCCAGAGGAGCCCCTCTTCCACCCAAGCTCTTCACAGCATGCAGACCCATTCAAGCATAGGATGACTCCTGCTCTCTAACAATCTAGGTAAGCTCTCATTTCTAGTCATTCTTATTTCCTTTCGCTCTCCTTTCAGCAATATGTAACCTTTGCCTTTATGAAGGTGTTTCCTCACTTCTAACCAAAGAGAGCACAGATGAGGAAAAATACCTGGACTTTCACAGGAAATTATAAAAAGAGTGTCTAAATTTCTGGGGAGGTGATGGGTGTGTTTTTGCAGCAGTTTCCCTCAGTTTACAAGGCCTCTGCTGAGTTGGGCATGACCATGAGGAAAAGGTGACATTCCCACATAAACTTCCCATGCACGGCTGTAATACGCACTTCAGGTGACTGGCATGTTGTGAGGTGTGGAGGGAGATCCTCACAAGGCCTTGGAGGAATTGGAGAATATCCCTCAAATCCCTTCTCAGGCTAGAATTTGTGTCATCATCATGAAACCATTCAGCTTCCTGTATTTTTTGTGGTACCAGCCATAACATAGCCCAAAGCACAAAGTCTGCCTCAAGGACCAAAGTGGCAACAGCATGGACCCTACATGTCTCTGGGTCCCTGGCCCAACATCAGTGGCGTCAGTTGCATCCCTAAGCCTTAGTTCAGCTGTGACAAAGCCTCCTGCCATGCTTTAGTCTCACTTTTATGCATCCCAAGGCATCTCAGCACCTCCAGATTTAGGGACATTCGTTGAGAATCTGGACGATGCAGAGCAAGTTCCCTGAGCTTTACCCCCAAGTTTCCCCCTAGTCTGGCTGTGAACTTGTTGCTGTGCTCAGGCACCATTGGCTTGGCAGTCCCCAGCCCCGGTGGCCCTGTGCCACCTTCTGTTGTGGGATTCCCTGCAGATGGCACTCCTCCCAGCCAACTGAAGGCACCTAAACCGGGCTAGCTACGGAAAGTAGAATAAAATGACGTAAAAATAGAGTGAAGTTCGTTGGGAAGACAGATCCAGGGGTGACTCATCACATCCTAAAAGAGGGTTCTTCAAAGGTCTTTGGGCACTAAACCCCAGGTGCAGCAGAACAGACTGAGCATTGTGTTTTAGCTCAATCCGAGGGTGAGCATCAAGCCGTCGGCTGTGTCTTATGCAAGAAAATGAGTAATTGTCTGCATTCACAAAACAGGGAAATTTGTAGGAAAATTGCATGTTCTGAAACTGATTTTGTTGAAAATCTGTATTTCCTTTGCACATATGGGTTTCTTACTTTCTTTTATGCATTTTGACATTATGTACACAAAAGCGCTTTAATTCAATTACTTCTCTCAGTATTAAATTATTCTGACATTGTTTATTCCATTACTTCTCCTACAAATTTGAGGAGGGCTGAACACTGGTTTTAATTCTGTCTGTCAGTTCCTGATTCATTGCCATTGCAATGTACATCATTTGAAGTGGGAAATATTAGCAAAAGCTGGAAATTGCTCAAGGACATACTACTGGATGCACCCAGACTGACTATCCAGAAAGGGAAGGGGAAAACAGTTATTCCAGCCACAAAAACATCCTGGCTAGGAGATCTGACCAGAACAACAGAAGTGAAACAATAGTGTTTGAATATAAAAGGAAAGTTAATAGCAAGTTGTAAGGTACAAATTGAAATTGGAACCAACTGACAAAACAGACAAAAGGTAAAGAAATTAATGAAAATTCAGTCATCAGTGGCATTAATAATGGGGAATATAAAATGTGTTAGGAAGAAAAGGAACTCAAACAAAAAGGATATTTAATAGATGATTTTGCCTTCAGAACAGAGTAGTAGAATTGAATCAACTCATAGGACATACATGCACTGAAAAGCATCTTTTCAGGAGGATTCAAGCCAGAGTCTATTAAATTAAATTTTCTTAAATCAAAAGGACCAAAGAACTTACCCCAGAGGGTCCTAAAGGCTGCGGAATTGCTGAAAATAATACTTTAGGAGTAAACACATTGACATTTTCCCTGGCTTTGATACATTCTTATTTTTCCAAGACTGAAAAAGATGAAGAGGATCTACCCAGGAACTGCTACATTGCTTCTCTACCCAAGCAAAATAATGGAACATATTGTCTCTAAAAAAAAAAAAAAAAAACTATTATGAGAGTAATACAGAACCAGCACAGGCGTGTAGGGTTTCAAGGAGCAGAGATCTTGTCAAACAAACCATTTCTGTTTTGGAGAAGATGACATTTCTTGTTGATAAAGGCAACCATGTTGACTGATGCAGTTTATTTGAATTTCTCCAAAGTGTTTGGATTGGTACTACACTAAATTTTAACTCAAATATTTATACAGAAATAAATGGACACGCCCAAGATTAAAAATGTCGGTATTTTTAGCAATGCAATGCAGTGCAATGGTGTGGGCAGCAGGACAGGCACCAAAATGATGCAGGTGGTGACAAAGCAGTGACAAGACAGTGACAAAGGAGACTCACAGGTGGTCAGGGTGGACACATAAGGAATGAAGCAGCTTTGCAGGGCAAAGACACCTAGCAGTGGGGAGACCATTTACTGCTGCTCACAGACAGCATAGGAAAGCTGCGGACCTCTTTGCTTTTGTCCCTATTTAAAAAGCAGTAACTGCCAGTAAGGAAGAGGCCAGGCTGGATCAGGCTGGATGGGGCTTTAGGAATCTGCTCTAGTGAAAGGCATCCCTGCCCATGGCAGGGGAGTTGGAATTAGATGTGATTTCATGTAAGCTTGGAAAATTATTACTCAAAGTCAGCATAACATACATATTCCATACAGGCTAAAAAAGTCACTTCTTTTTTTTTTAATTGACATTTTTACTTACTTTAATGCTGTGAATGGAATATTCTAATCTTGTGAATTACCACAGACCTAAGAAAGATAGGTTTTCACACTTAACTTTACAAGATATATTTGTACCCCTGCAGGGATAATAAAATCTTTGTCACTTTCATGTTTAAATATTTATTAGCACAGCTTAGCCTGATGCACTCAATACTGTATTTTTGCATCTGTTTCTATCTGTTTATAACAAATAGTTACAGTGCCAGTAAAATAGGTTCTAAAACCTTATAACTAAATTTGGATTAGCCGTGGAAACACCACACGCACATTTTCACAGTTCACTTACCATTACTCTTAAAAAATTAGAATAAAAAGACGTGAACAGAGCTGAATCAAATAACAACACATGAAAGAGAAAACAATATGTGGTGTAATTTCCATGACTCTGCAGTGTAAGGAACAGTTGTTCTACACACCAGGCTTTGCACTTGCAAACCCAGTGGGATAAGAATAATTTCCTGTTTCCAGGTACTGCTGAGTTTAATTTTTCATTCCTACAGCAACCTGTAGCATTTTCAAGGACAGATTAAGGGTGAACTTCTAATGTAAAGAGAGCACTTCTATATCACAGGGGAGCAAAAATTTTCTATTTGTCAGTCATCTCTAATAGCGAAAAGAAGTGGAGTGCAAGAAAGATAAACTGATGCAGATTTCAGCTTTCATCAGAGAGATGCAGCCAGATAATACAACTAGTGCATGTCCTTGCTGTCCAAATCAGAAATATTTTTAGCTAAAAAGTTCACTAATATACAAACAAAGTAAATTTTGGAATTTGAAGAATGTGGGAGTAAAAGGGTGCCTTTACCCATGGAGAAAGTTGGGAAAACTTTCTGGAAAATAATTTCATGACTTTTCATTGTGTGTTTTCCAAGCAGAATTTTTAATATAGTTCGTTCATACTGGCAAAAGAAGGCCATTCCACTGGGCCACTGTTCAAATGTTTCTGAGACAAAATGTTTATCCTATGTTATCTTCAGGAAAATAAAATGAAACCATGCTAGAACAAAACAGCCAAAGTTCATATGTGTGGGGTCAGTTAAATGGCACCCCACTGCTGTCACACCCCACTTCTGCAAAGAGCTATAGATTTAGCAGCCTGGATAAAAATAGGCTAACACATCTGTCTGATCAACAAAGAAAATTTTTTGCTTAATTAGACAGTTCAGGTCCTCTATAGTTTTCTGTTGAAGTGTTCAATAGATTCCTGCTTCCTTGTTTTAAATTTCACAGATACCTGCAGTGGAGCAGGAAACCTGAAATGAAGTTGTAACCAAGCCTCAGCAGTGGCTCTGTGTGGATGACCAAAGACACCACAAACAGAGGATGCAATGGGTAGCTGTGAGTTTGGTATCGTCCAGAGCCAAGATTTACACACATCACAAAATATTCTGAGTTGGAAGGGACCCACAAGGATCATCAAGTCCAACTCTTAAGCAAATGGCCCATACAGGGTTCAAAACCATGACCTTGGTGTTACTGACACTATGCTCTGACCAACTGAGCTGATCTCACTGTATTTTTAAGTTGAACATGCAGACAGAATTTCTCCTTCTTTAATTATCTTCAACAACATTTAAAATAGGTTTGTCCTGGCTATGTAGGTCAAAGATTTTTTTGAGTTTCTAAAACTTAATAAAAATCTATTGAATACCAAATCAAGCGTTGAAACCTTATTTCTCAGCCAGATTTCACAGATGTATAGCATTTAATGACTTAAGAACTCTATTTCCTCATATTGAATTTCTGTTTTCTTTAATTGTGGGGCTTGCTTAACAAGAACATAATAAATGTGAAATGGTAACCATTACTTAAGCAGCATTGGCAAACCAGTCACCCTGAGGTGGCATTTAAAGTACTTTTCTTTCTTCCTGTGAAGCAAGAAACAATTGTTGACTGGGAAGCTGCAACTTCATGGAAAACTTCTTTTTTTACCAAATGTTTTGGTGTCACTTGATAATTTTCAGTATTAGCTGAAGATATTTTGGAAGGATAACCCTAAGAAGCTGAGAAATCACATATTTCTGCCTGTGTGCAGGGCTGGGCGGTTTAAATTTAGATCAGTCTGAAAGATAACTTCCTTTAGGCTCAGTTTCACATTATTTTTCCAATAGCTTATTTAATTACTCTTTTTTATTTTCTGCCATGGTGAATGACCTTATCTAATAATCAGTCATTTTTTAATAAATTTACTACCCTGTTTAATTAACTTTTTGTAATACCATACCTGAAATTTTTAATGGATTGGCTTACCCCAGTGAACAAGTTTTCCTGAAAAGAAGAAGGTAAAGGAATATGGAATAAGCCTTATTGCCATACTGGGGCAAAAAGTTAAAGAGCAGTTAATCTGTCAAATCAAAGTTTAAAGCCCAATCTGTTAATGCAGACACAGTGTTTAGAGAAATAGTGTGAGTCAGTCCTAAGAGGAACAAACACCAAGCTCCATTGATGTCCACTTTGTTTGATATAAGTTTTAATCTATATGGGAAAGTTTTGCCTTCCTCTGTGATGTGCGGTTGGTGCAACCTCATCCCTGGAGGGGCAGAGTGAGTAATTGCCATGCAATGCCCAGAAAATGTTTATTTTGCAATAAAAATAAAACAAGTTTGATAAAAGAAAACCATTCCCTTACCACCACTGCCAAACCAGTTGGGAGGATCCTCCACAATTATTCTCTGCTCTCCCGAACCAGGCACTGTGGCTTTTGCTCTCCTAATTCAGTTCAGGGCTCAGCTTTGATTTCAGAAATCCTATCATCGTGGCTTGTACAGAGAGCACAAAAGTGAGCAAAGCCTGCTTTGAATTAGAGAATTACAGAGAAATGCTGCTAGTTAAGAACAATACAAGCTTGTGATCTTTTTATCTGAGGCAGCTACATTCCCAGCAAAAGCCAAACTATGTCCAGAGAGTGGGAACAAACGTGATTAAAACTTTTGGAGCCATTATCCTACTACGGAGATGACTCCAGCTTGCTGGGCAGGTCTGGCAGCCAAAGCTTACTGCAGCTCAGCTGAACTGTGGATGAGCTCCCTTCTCTGTTCAGCATGGAAAAAGCTCCACTGGTCAAATCTGCAGGAGTTTGTTTGTACCTCCAAGGTAGCACAAATTCTGGAAGTAAAATCTGTCTGGGTGCCTGGATTTGTGACAGAATGTCAAGGACAGTCAACAAAATCTGGCACCCAGCTTCATCCTACCACCCAAGGAATGGCCTGTGTGGCCATACACCCAATGGCCTATGTGGCCAATGGATGGGGACTAAGAAACAGCAAAGTCTAATTTGAAGAGTAGGTGATTATGCGGAGGCAAGCACTGTGTATGTACACCCTTCTCTTCCACTTCTCCCCATCTCCTGTGCATAGCTGCTGGAGGAGTTCAAAGGCAGATGCTACTTTCAATTAACTTTTCAAACAAAAAAGATTATGAGAGAGTTTTGTGAGTAAAATATTCCTCACAAAGCTGGAACATTGGCTCGTCCCTGCTTGCCTTGCAGTCCCAAAAGGTACAGAACTGGCCACTGTGAACACATGGCAAGAGGCCAGTTATGGTTGTGGGACTTGGAAAATCTTTTCATTTTTGGACAGTTTCACATCAGAAATAACACCTCAGCACCTCCCACCATGTCAGTCCAGCACCAAAGGATGAATAACTTGGACAACACAAATGTCCAAAATGTTAATACAACAAAAGTGAGCATGCACTTCCTTCTATGAAGATATTGACAGCAAAAAGACCTGACTTCCCATCCAGCTAATTTTTTAAATCCTCTTACATTTATAAAAGGAGTATTTTCAAAAATCTCTAAAGCATGAGCTTTCCCTTCTATTTCAACAAAGAAAATCAGTAAATTTTTTTCAAAATGGTTTTCATTGTAGGACTAAAATTATGCAGTAGAAATTGTATTTAGGAATCCTCTGAGGATACCTGTTGTAATTTACCACAGAAATTCTGTGGACGCATGTGGATCTGTAAATGGCAAATCACTAGACTAACCCAATTATCAATTTTATTTTTAGGATTAATGTAGAGGAGAGTCAGGATACATAATTGCAGATGGATCTCTAGAAATGTATTGAAAATGTCACATGATACATTAGGGACCCACTTCTCTAAATATGACTTTGAATGAAACAGTAATGAAATCATATGTTGAAGTCAGATTTAAAAAAAAATAAGAAGAAAAGAAAAAAGAAAAGGAAGATTATGCTTTCATGAGAAGAAAATCTGGACTTCACAACATGCAAAATCCACTTGATGTCTCTTTCCCAGAGGGGATAGTCCTTACGAAGGTCCTGGAGCCTTTTCATCCGCTGCAGTGGAATCCCACTTCCACAAACCCAATGATTTACCCAATGATTTTGACTTTGTTTTTCATCTAAATGATTGCTTATATAATAAATTGAATTTTGCTGCCTATTGTGTCTCAAAAAAAATTAGTTTTCCACCTGTTACAAGACAGTGTCCCATTCAGAATGTAATATTAATTGCTACTTCTGAAGAGAATAAACTAAAAGACTACTAAAGAAACAAAACTGGCTCTAAAAACTTCTGTTAAGTTTGTAATCAAATTAAGCCCTAACAAATGCTTCAGAGACACTTGAAATCTTGCATACGTCTGACTTTTTTCCAAGCTAGACCAAGAAAGGAAACTTGACTATGCAGATAAAACATTTGCAGAATACTGGTTTTTAAAGCTCAGTCAACCCAGCCTTTTTCTATGCAAAGAAGTACTAAAACCCATCATCATTCAATTGTAGTGGCACTCTCCCTAACTGATGACTGCTCTTGTTGCTGAAACTAACAATAACCATTTGTTCATCAAAGACTTCTCAGCCCATCTGCTTCCAGACATTATTTCCAGTTAAGATGTCTTCCTCGGAAAATAAGAAATTCACATGTAAAGTACAAAAGATAAATGTGTGTACGTATGTGGGCTGTGCTCTGTGCAGGGATATGTGTGTAAAACAATAAATATATATTTACTGACATGATATCTGGCTTCAGCCCAGGCAAGACCCAGACAGCACAGATGCTGGTTAGCATCTGGGCCAGAAGCAGAATCGCTTCCAGAGCCGGCTCTGCATTCCACGGAAACTCAAGCTAATTCAATTTCTATAGAGCTAATTAGGAATGGAAATGGCCTCACCCCGTTGTTGAAGACTGGCAAGAAACTTTAGCAGTCATCCCAAGACACTGCACTGCAGTCACCAGAGTTACAGTCATGGGCCAAAATCTTCTTCACCTCTGGAAAACCTGCCGTAACTGCAGATCTGCACAACAGATCCACAAAGGATCTATCCTGTCTGCACTGAAAGAGGGCTCTACTTTGCCACAGGCTAACAGGAAAAATGAATTAAGCTGTTCACACACCAACTCACACTCTGGACTCTTCTAAAGGCTCCAAAATCAACTTGGGTTCAAAAAATCAGAGCATGAGACAGAATACTGCTTGCACACAGACTTGCATTTAAACTATAGCACCAACATTCCCAAACCACATCCTCAAATCCAGCTGCGTTGGCAGGTAATGGGAAGAGGAGCAGCAGATGGAGACAAGCAGAGCATCAGCACCAGTCATGGGTGTAGTCCTACCTCTGACCACAGACCTGCTTTCATAGATCACACTGACCTCATGCTCAGGTGAACAAATTAAGGTTTTATGCAGATTTAGCTGAACTTTGGATCAAATTATATTTCTGTCTGATAAGGGCTTGAAATCCTTAGCTGCTTTTAACGACTCAATGGACAAGCCACCTCGGAAAACTAAGGGATGTGACATAATACTTCCCATTGCCAGGAGGTTTTATATATTTGCACCAGCAAACCTTCTTCAAGGTTTAGACAAGCCTGCAACCCTCAATGATCTCACCTCATGTCTCAGGGACCCGGTCTCTGTAGCCTTTTGGGACTTGGCTCAGTGCTTGGTTAATCCTGAGCACGGGCTTTTGGAGCACAGATTCTTATGGAAGAGAAATTTCCACCCAAAGGTCCATCTCACCCCTCAGTTTAGTTTCCAGGAGTTTTTCCATACACAAGTGGAAATCTTTTTCTTCAGTGCTGGCTAAATTAACTCAGTACACCAGCCTACAGCATGCACTTCAACAGTTACTTTGCAAAAGATGACACTTTTTACTTAATGGTACCAATAAGTACTGGATGTTATGGAAAGTTTTGCTGTGAATTGCCTTATGTATTCATCATGCACTGTTTAATGGATTCCTACTAGATCAGTTCAAAACAAAAGTATTGGATTTTTTATAGGTACAGTAGTCTTTGGGGAAAAAGTAAAGGGAAGAAGCAATACAAATCAATGAAAAAATCTCTCTGTCATAGAATCATAGAATTGTAGAACGGTTTAGGTTGGAAGACACCTTGAAGATCATCTGGTTCCAAGTCCCCTGCCATGGGCAGAGACACCTTTCACAAGACCAGGTTTCTCAGGGCCCCATCCAATGTGGCCTTGAACACTTTCAGCGATATGGCAGCCACAACCTCTCTATGCAACCTGTTCCAGCGTCTCAACAACCTGACAGTAAATTTCTTCCTCCTATCTAATCTAAACGTACTCTCTTTCTGTTTGAAGCCATTCCCCGTTGTCCTGTCACTACACACTCTTCTTAAAAGTTTCTCTCCGTTTTTCTTGTAGGTTCCCTTCAAGTACTGGAAGGCCACAGTTAGATCACCCCGAAGCCTTTTCTTCTCTGGGCTGAACTATCCCAGTTCTCTTAGCCTTTCCTCATAGGAAACAGCAGAGAAGTACTTGCCATTCCCTAGTAAGAATTATGCACATCATGCTTGATCTCGATTTGATAAGAACCAGAAGATGTCGATCTCCAGAGAAAAGCTCTGGACTAGGTACAGGCAAGAGGAAATGCTGAGGAATGATTTTTATAAACCACAGATTTTTACAAATTTCTCGTTAAGTCAGAGTAGTATCTGTGAGACCATTTTTAAAAACACAGGAAGGGAAGGTGACTTTTTCAAAGCTCATAAAGACATAGAGCTGCAGAAGTGCATAGTCTTATATCTGCTTTGCTGCTTGACTCCATCTTCCTATGGCACTGCTAAGTCACTCTCTAGCTTTGTGTTTGGCCATTTGACTTTCTGAGGACATTGGAGCCCAAATGTCTGCGAGCTAAGAGACTACTCCAGCAGGAGTACAGTAGTCAAATTTTCTAAACTTCCATTTAATTAAAGACAGTTTGTTCCCAGTTTTAAAGTCTAGAAGCAAGGGCACCTATTTGAAATGTGAAAACTGCAGCTCACACCTGTCTGTAATGGACATCAACATCAGATGTCTATTGTATCCTGTAGGCTGTGAGATGGAGTCATCCTTTTAAATCCCTCCCTATCCCAGATTATGGGATAGGATATGGGACGTGTGAGAGTTGATCTGGTCTTCTGAAAAGATGCCTTCAGATGAGCAAGGATCCAGGCCTGGAGTACTGTTGGAGCCCTGTTGTGTAGACCTACCTCATCACATGCTGTTTCCACTCTTCAGCTGATTTACACTTTTGTTTCATATTATTTTAAGTCACTGGTGCTGGAAAGTTTGGCTCTGTCATAAATAGCGACCTCAGTATAACAGACATTGCGTACAAAATATCCACACTGAACAGCACCCATGACTAATATAAGTTAAATGTCAATCTATCCATTTTCTTAAATGCTGAATAAAGTTTAGAAAATTCCTACTTCAGCAACAGCAGTGGAATAACAGTCACAGATGTCTATAGATTACCACTCCAGCCATGTCCATGGTAACACAAGCCAAAAGTAGTTGGACATTTGCACTTGAATTTTCCAGATGAAGAATGTAGATGTAATTGAATGCAGATGATACCAATAAGGAGAAATCCTGCCTGCTGCAGTACAGACCACTGAAAGCTGCACCCTCCAGTAGAGACAGTCTGCAGGAGATAAAGAATTCTCTTTGATTGAACTTGGCCCATTTGCTTCCCTACTATGACAAAATCCATGGCCAGCCAACAGAGGTGCAAAGAAACTCCCCTACAGTATAACAGGACCTGGTGATCAAAAAAGTAAATCAGTTAGTCTCTGACTCCTAGGGCTACCAGGAATACCAAAGCAGTGATATGTCTCTCCTTAACATTTTGTCAGCACTGAATTACAGAGGAGAAGGCACGTGCAGGGCACAGAGAAGGGAACATATTCGGGCACTGCAACTCTTCTCTCTCAGTTTTGCTCCCAAATGCATTCTGCTCAACAGAACTTCCCAACTTAGTTTTCCTGCATGAGTCATCAGCAGAATGAAATACCAGAAAACATCTGCTGGATTGTGTGAAGTGGCACAGCTCCATGGCAGGTCATAGAAATTCAGGAAATGTCAAAACAGGTGTTGGGTTTTTTCCCAGAATTAAGGGAGAATGGTAACATCAGGATTAGGCTTCTAGAACCTAAAAATACAGACGTCATTCTTATGACACCCTGAAGAGTTTAGAAAAGTGCAGTGAGGGCTCACTTCAATGTTGCAAGTTATTATATTGAAATATTAGTGCATGCACCTAATGTTTGAGATTAGGACTGAAGCATGCAATCCAGATCCTGAAGACATGGGTAGGCATTCCTGCTTCCTCGTGCAGAAGGCAGAAAGGATCAGTAGGGCCGATGGTGTGAGAGAGCCTCTGGATGCTTCCAGGTATTTAAATTGAGCGTACTGAACCAATGACATGCGGGTCAAGACTGATGCTGGTGGTGCTGAAGGTATTATACAGATACTGCACTACCTTTGACAACAAAGACCTGGATAATTTTAAAGTTTTGATTAGGATCAGTGCTTAGGAATGTAAAACTCTATGTAGTAGTTATTGCTGCATTCTGCAGAGTCTAGAAAGCAACTAATATACTAAGTACTATAAGTACTTCTCAGCCCTGTTTCGTTTTTCTGTAACAGCAAGTCCTGGAAACCCTACAAGTTTCCATTAGGGATGAATAACAAAAAACACCTTGAAGAAAAAACTGTATTTGTTAAGCTTTGAGGAAGATGGAAAGGTCGAGAGAAAAACTGAAGCACAGGGTCTGTAGGCCTCTTATATTGCTTTTTGCTCCATGAGCCGCTTCCTTTCTTTATGACTTAGAAAAGGGTCAGGTTTCATTCTAGAGGAAAACACAGCTAGACAAGCCACATTTGTCCCATCTTTCAGAGCAATGATCATTGTGGAGGAGTGCTACCCACTGCTGTACAACATGGGGTTTCTGACTCAGAAGCCTTGTCAAACAGCTTGATGGTAAACTCAATTTTAGCATTTATAAAGCCAGGGAATCTACACATGCTGCTCTAACAGTGTCACACAGGCCCAGTATGACAAAGATTGGTATTAGAGGGCTTTCCATGTTGCCATGTTGGTCTTGCTGCACCCTGTAGGGCTCAGCAACACAGAACAGGAGCGGTGTTAGTGCAGTTTTACAGCAACTCCAGGGGCAGTGAGGGCTGGAGTATGGTTAGAAAACCTACAACAAACAGACAGTTTATTTCTGCAGTGCCATGAAAAGTCTGAAAAGTTAGGGACAGGACTGGTATTAGGGGGGTTTCCAGGGTTTGCCTCGTGAGTTAGAGGAAGCAGTGATCTGGCTGCATCTCGTGTTGTGGGTTCCAGCTGCTACAACCTAGCATACTTGTAGACTCTATTTTTGTGTTGCGCTCCAAGGCCCACAGTACTGCAAATCTGTGAGGCAAAGGCCTTATACTACATCTGAATATCTGAATTATATATATGTAAACTGGGTAAATAAGGCCATAGATATGGTTAGAGCTAGCGTTATCTTACTGTGACTTCCTTCAGGGATAAAAAAGGAAGAGGGATTGCCCTCCATGGTGTCCTAGACTATAAACTACTACTCTTCTATATTTCACACTAAGATTATGATTTAGAGTTACAGTTCTGACCTAAAGTAGTGAAGCAGAATATTTTCATTACCTAGGTCTGTGTCTAGGAAGCTGGGGACTTTTTTAAAAAGGAGTTGAGAAATTAAAATTGAAAGTCACATAAAGTTACATTCCTTTGTCCCATGAGAATATCTTATATTAAGGTTAGAGTTAGGGTTAGAGAAACTAAGAGACGCAAAACTTACCCTCATCAGAATGAGGAAAACTTTTGTAGGTCAGGCATTCATGCAGAAGAATGTACTAGCAGCCAACCTGCAGACACTGAAGAGAAGCAGCCATTTGAGTAGAGTTGGAGGGCTTAGACTAACTCCTAGTTTCTGAATCTCTATGTGGATGCCCTTCAGGCTAGGGTTAGGGTTACAGAGACACAATTGTCAGATGAGTTATTTTTTGTTGCATCCTGCAGGTGGAGAAGCATCATGGGGATGAGGGGTAAATGTGAGTCCAGGAGATTGTTTATGATTTCAAGGGGAACTGGGCTTACTGGACACTTCTCACAGTGTCTTGTGATTTTCATTTAAAAATGCCTTAAACCAAGGTTGGGGATGGAGATGATTGGTTGGTTGGTTGGTTGGTTGTTTGGTTGGGGGGAAGGTGGTTTGTGCGTGTGTCAGAGTTGGATTTTAAGAACCTACAGCAGGAAGAATGTCTGGTCTTGCTGTGCCTTGTTCATTCGAGAAGGATGAGGAGAGGATCTAGAAGACTAAAAAGCTGTGTATCCCACACAGTAAATAACAATACAAGGATAAGAGCTCTTGTTCTCTCTTTTTGGTTTTTTTTGGGGGGGGGGGGTTTTGGGTTTTTTTGTTTTGGGGTTTTTTTTTTTGGTGTTTTGGGTTTTTTTGGGGTTTGTTTTTTTGGGGGGTGGTTTGGGGTTTTTTTTTTGTTTTGGTTTGGTATTTTTTGGGGTTTTTTGTTTTGTTTTGGATTTGGTTTTTTGTTTTTGTTTTTTGGGTTTTTTTGTGGGTTTTTTTTTTTTTTTGTGTTGTATAGTACTGAAGAATAATGAATTTTCTGGCTGTGTCTGGTTCTGTGAAACCACTCTGCTCCCTCCAGCTTTACCCCAAATCCCCACCCAAAACAAGCATGAAATTCATTTTAGCAGGAGTTATGTCAGACTGAAACTAAGCTTTTCAACCCTTCTATCAGCTGCTTCCACCCTTACTGCCTGGAGCATGCAAGACAGCACATCAAGACCTGGAGCCCAAAAGCAGGTGGATGGGGAGCAGCACCTTCCCTGAAATCATCACAGAATGGCTCAGGACTACCAAATTCCTCTTCTCACCTCATCCTTCTGAGCCGTTGCACCACAAGGAAATCATGTTTGGCTGTTTTATCGTCTCTGCTCCCAGCCACAAATCCCAAGGGGATATACATGGCATCTCCATATATGGAGAGACGTGAGGGACAGACTGCCTTCAGTTCACCACCAGCTTTTCAACCTCTGCCTGCCCACTACACCATCCCACAGGGGAGGCATTTGGGTCTCACAACCGATCCCCATGCATAAGCTCAGAAGTTTCCAAAAGGCCATACCTACCTGAAGTCACGATAGAAGAATCTTGACCATCAAATATAACTCCTCTCCATAAAACCCTCCTAGTTCTACAAAAAGCATCAAGAGCAGATTCTTTCGCTTATCCAACTCAGAGTTTAAACCTGACATTAACTTAGCCTGTCTGCTTAGTCCTGAGGGAATCGTTTCTTGGAATATGACACTGGATTGTGCACAATGATGTAACCACTTCAACTGTCCAAAGCAGAGCTCTTCTTTCTCAAAATCTTGTTGCTGCAAAGCAACTTCAGAAAAATATCTCTAAATGCATTGGGATCTGCACCCAACATTCAACGCAGTTATGTAGGCAGGACCTGCTTTACCTGAGTAACTTCTGTCCTTTCCTGACATTTTAGAAGCTTCAGGAAGCAGCAAGAAGAGGCTCTCTATCTGCTTTAGGTACTCTCCCATCACCCTGACATTAGTAATTATACTCCAAGACAGCTCCAGCCTTAAGCCCATAAACAGATGCCTCTCTTACTCTCTGTGCCCTGCATAAAACACTGTCTTGATGCTTTAAATCCCCATATCCCTAACTGCAATCTAATCCCTAACATCATAACTTCCCAGGGGACCATAAACTACATGAGAAGCCCCAATTCCCTTTAGTGTGATTCCTCCCCCTCTCTTTCTGGTCTGTGCAGGATACAGGTAGCATAACTTGTTTGGCTGCTTCATTTTTCTCTACCTCTAACCTGAAATGTGTTGTGAAATGCAATCATGTAGCAGGACACAACAGCCTTCAGCCCCCATGGTTTATTGCCCAGGCTTTACAGCATGTCTCAGTAAAAATGTCTTTGAGTACATAAATGTCTGTCTTGAGAAATTTACCCCCGAAGTGATATGTAGCCCGTGGGGCCATCCCATTCCTGAAATCAGTTAAGTCAGAGAAGCAAAAGCAGCCAGACTGGTTATTCTTGTCACAACCTGCAGAGCCCAGAGAGGCAGGAAGAGAACTGCTTTTAGTGGGGCACTTGCACGATTTACCGAAGTGGTTGGTCCCCCAAGTACATTTGAGATTGAAGCTGTTTAGGAAGCCAGAGCTGAAGGAATTTTAGAGCACCATTACTGCATCATCCGGCAGTGGCCAGCCAGGGAGTTGGGATGTAAGAGGAATTTAGTACATGGCGCAGAGGATCTCTTCCTACTTGAACTGCTACCCAGGTACATTTCAGGTTGAGGTTAGACTTGGGTCTGGGGTTTCAAAATCTAAAGCAGACAGACAGGCTTTTCTTGCTGTATCAGGCAGAGCACAGAAAGTTCAGTAAGCAGACGCTTGTTGGTAGGCTAGGCTCCTGTCTAGCACTTTCAGATATTAGCCTAGTGATCCAGAAAATGCTGCATTTCAAGTCATAATTATTGCAATACTTTCCAGGGCCTATAAATTAAAATAATTTTGGTGCTTGGGGAGCTCCATGCCTTTCTCAGCCCCTGACAAAGTGAATGGTTTGGGTTGGAAGTGACATTAAAGATCATCTACCTCCAAACCCCTTTGCATGCCCAGGAAACTTTCCACTTGCCCAGGTTACTCACTGTCCCACCCAGCCTGGTCTTGAACTACTCAGGGAATGGGGAGTTCACAACCTCTCTGGGCAACCTGTTCCAGTGCTTCACCACCCTCACAGTAAAGAATTTCTTCACAATAGCTGGTCTAAACCTACCCTCCTTCAGCTTTAGGCCATTCCCCCTTGTCCTGTCACTACATGTCCTTGCGTTTTGTCCCTTTCCAGCTTTTTATAGGCCACCCTCATGCACAGGAATGCTGCTGTGAGGTCTCCCCCGAACCTTCTCTTCTCCAGGCTGAACAGCCTCAACTTTCACAGCCTGTCTTCATCAGGGAAGTGCTCCAGCCCTGTGATCAGCTTAGTGGCTCCCCTCTGGACTTAGTGACTCTCCTCTGAGAGCCTCTTCTTACATGCACAAAACAACAATGTTAAGGGCACTGAAATGTCTTGAGTTAATAGGAGTCAGAATCTGATGCTGTCCTTTATTTTAGGGACCGTTTTCTGGGTGTTTCATGATGGATATCCAAGAGACAGCCAAGGAATTTAAGGCATGAAGGAACCTGAATGCCTCAGGGACATGAGAGCTGGGAAGTGACCACGTGTGTGTGGACACCAGGGCGGAATATTCTGTCACTGAAGAGCTTTGTTTCCTGTTTATGTAGTGTTGAGGCTGGGGCTTGAGCTAGCTCATGGGAGTCAGTCACTTTAAAATGTACCTTCTTTTGATGGCCTCTGTCTTGCAAGGGTCATGCTCAGTAAATGCTGAATTGCTTTGTCCAGAATTGTAATCAGTGGTGCCCCTGATGGCCCTGAGCAACCTTTTGGAAGCAGTCACCTTGCTGACATCCCAGCCTGACTGTTCCTTTTGGAGCAGGTGGGTGCTGGCAGCACTCTAAGCAGACCAACCATGGCAGCAGGGGACAGGATGTGTACTTCCAGCCTTAAACACTTCAGGAATGTCTCCTTACTGCAGTAACCTGGAGATGCCAGGGTTTCCTCCCCTCTAACCATGCCCACAGCTCTCTTGGCCACCAGAGAATGCCCCTCTGGCATTCTGCCCAGGGCAAATGACCACTTCTGTTCTCCTTTCACTGCACATCTGCCTGCAGACTTGGTGATGTGTGTTAGACATCAATTTCTGATTCTTGCAGGTCAGCAGGTAACCTCTGTAAATAAACAAGCATCCAAATTAAAGGCAGGCATGTTGCAACAAGGGACCTCAATCTCTCAATCTGATTCTGAAGGCGAAAGATCAAGTTTATTAACTAAGCCACCCACCTCCCTAGGAATATTACAAGAATTAAAACCAGACTTCCTGGTGTTATATATGCAATGGCTGTCAACAGCACAAATTATGTCTGAAGATGTTTTAGCTGCTGGTCTAAAAAAGTATGGAGACTTCTTTTGATTTAAGGGTTGCAAAGTTGGTTTTTTAAAATTTCAGTGGACAACATCCTGTCCTCTACCTACAGACTTGGACAACTGCGGTAAGCTGTCCCTTAAGGGCGCAAAGCAGATATCCAAAGATTTACGATAATTGTCAATGAAAAAACTTCTTTAGTTGTTTAAATGAGAAATTCAAAATAAGATAATGTGCTCCAGCTACAGTCACCCCTGAAAACTACTGGTGGGATAAAAATTTTGTTTAAAAAACAAGACTTGATTTACCAGTTCCTTCATGATCATTAAGGGCATTAGATCCCAATAGTTTATGGCAGTTCTCATACAAATGCTAAGTGTTAAAAGTCAAAATGAACAGCTGATCTCAAACATAATCAGTGTTGAAAGTTACTGCAGAGGCTAGAAAGGCTGACAGCTCATTTGCAGCACAAAGAGGAATTACCATACAATTCATGATAGACAAAGTTGGAACCAATAAGAAAGAAATTACCTTCTCTCCATTAGTTGCACTGATTAAGCATGTTTTCACAGTATTTCCTTGAATGGAGATGAACATTATTGACTTAATTCAGTTCAGGCTGGTGTAAATCAGGACTAATTCAATTTTAATCAGTGACATTAGTCTAATATAAATGAGTCCATCATTATATTTTCTCTGTGATCAAATTCTTGCATGTGAGCTTCATCACATCATAATTTTTTTCTAAATTCCCCATCAGTGCTTAGAGTAAATGGTCATAACAATAATTGTAAGGCCTCCCACCAGAATTAATCTGATAAGATACTTGTACAGTTGGCACTTGGCATGATAAAGGGGACACAAGATGTGTTGAAATCTCTCTGGGGAAACAGCCAACCATCAGCAGTAGTTCTCTGTTTCATTACTGAGGAAAATTGACAAAATAAAAAACTGCAATCTACATTTATTTAGTTGTTTATTTTAAAATAAAATTACTGATCATACATCCTGCAACTGAGTGAATTGACTATTAGTCAGAGAGTGGATTAATTTTGCCTGCCTGATTGCTAATTATCTAAAACCAAAGCCAAATCCAGGAAGCTGCTAATTCATTGATACTACAAACTACCGCTTGCAAAAATGTTCTTTTGTGGAAGTATTACTCTGCTTAAAGTGATAAAAGCAATTCTGAGCCATAGAGACCATCTGAATGAGGGCATGTTAGAGACATAAATGCAGCACCAGCCTGGCCAAACAGATCTTTATAAAATCACTCTCCTATTAAGTGCTGGGAAATTTTGATCCTTATATATATATACCTCTGCACTTTTTCATTGACATCCTGCTTTGGGCACGTGGGTGAAACATTAGTCTGGAGTACCTGGCTGTGCTCAGCACACCCTCCCTTACGGGCCACCTCCTTGCCACTCAGTGTCACCTGTGCCAGCATCCACTTCAGGGGAAGTTTCAAAGTACAGAGTTCTCATCTGATCTTTAATTTCATTTTGGAAATGAGACATACACAGCAGAAATACAGTTGCAGCCTAGCCTCTGGACGTAGAAGAGTTTTGTTTGCTGGCAGATAGCAGAAATTGCCCTGAGCTCCCATTTCTCATCCTTGTGAGGTACTTCCTGAAGTTCTGATGTTGCAGATTGAGTGACTCCAGAGTGTTATAAGTGTCCATCATACATGCCCATCTGTGAGGTTCAACAGCAAAACTTTCCCAAATATCCAGAATTATACATTTGTACTTTTCAGATATGGCTGTTGGATTCTGTAAGAGCTTCAGATCCCCCCTTTCTGACTTTTGCACACATACAAATGTGCCACACGGAGACACAAATGTTTGTCCAAACCAACTTGAGCAGTTTCCAACAAGGCCATGAATTCTCCTCACATGGTACAGGGGGAGAGCTGGCAGTGCCAGGACACACAGCTCCCAGTGTCAAAGCAGGAACAAGAAAGAGATAGTGGGGTTAGTGGACATTTTCAGTGCTGCCTGAAATGGCTGTGAAAGCAAACAAAAGGAAACTGTTGGGAAGCACTAAGCCCAGCATCCCAGCAGAGCTGGCCAGGATCGTTGGCGTGGTGGCAGGGCTCCGTCCCCACCCACACATCATGGACTGACACCACAGCAATCCTCTAAAAGAATATACTCATTTTTAAATGAGAAATTCAGTGATTTATCTGATAAGGGAGCAATTATTTGAAGAAAATATCATCATTTGTGGGTAGGAAGCCATCCTCTGTCATGCCAGGGATGTGACCAAACACAGTACTTATTTTACTTTGGACTAAGTGCTCCCTTTCATCTAGAATGTGGCCTCCTTTCACAACTCTAGCTGGCTTGCATAAAGCTATCTTTCATTTGATTTCCTAATAAATAAGTCTTTTAATTCACATGGGGTCAGTTGCTGGTGACTAGAGTATTTTCTGCAGGAACATGTCAGAGCAGGTACATCTTACATTTACTACAATGTATCTTGTTAAGGAATGAACTCCAGAGGAGTGTATCACAACACTTGATCACCAAGAACTGTCTGTGACAGCCCTTCCCTCCCATATCACTTCAGCCCCTCACTGGAGAAAGAAGCTGCAAGGGAAATCACAGAAATCTGATTTCTCAAATAGTTATGCTTATTCCCTCTTTTTTTTTTTTTTTTTTTTTTTTTTTTTTTTTTTTTTTTAATTTTCCTTAGAGAATGCTAAAATAGCTTACTTCCTCTGGAGGAAAAGGGTAAAGCTCAAATTCCTATAGAAATCTGCTTCTAAACTCTTGAAAGCAGGAATAATCTGTCCTGCTGGCAAGGCACCAGCAGCTTTAGAGCCCATTCAGCCACCTCTGCTGGGAGCCCCAGCACACACCCGACCATGAGCTCATTCATCTTCCTGCCAGCCAGGCAGCTACTGGTAATCACAGCTCTTTACATCAGTGCCTACAGGTGACCAAGGCTTGCAGGCCTTGGGGTGAAGGCCTACCCTCACTCTATGTTCAGCATGAATTTAAGTGGCTTCCAGGACTCCAAGAACTCAGAGTCCTGCAGAACTGCGTCACCTCTAGTCATCATCCCACGTATTTGGGAGACACAGTTACACATTCAGACCCTTTATTACAATTAAGTAGTGACTCTTATTCATCTATTTCAAGCCATACACTGCCAAAATTCTTGAAGGCTACAATCCAATTTCCATTGCTTCCAATGTAGATGATTTAGCCTATTACAGAATATACACAGATCTGGAATATACATGGCTTTGAAACAACTTACTTGCTGCAGCTTAAGAAAAATCCCTACCATCAGGTCTTCATTTCTTCCCACAGAAAACAAAGAACAGATTTTTTTTTTTTTTAGTGCTTGGTATGTTTCCTTGCTGCTATTACCAATGCACTGGCATTAGTTTAGAACAAGACCATCGTACTAAGCATGACTATCCCTTTTAAAAAGTAATTGCTAGGGGCAACTTACAGCAGGCTCAAAGAAGGCAGAGAGAGAGATTGGGAAAGAAGAGAATTGCTTTGTTTTCATCCATTGCACTCACAGTACCTCAAATTCTCTTTGATTTATCTTCTTAGACTGCTTTCACCATCCCAAACAGCCAGAATCACAACCTAATTTCTTCCATGTCAGCAGTAAGATTAAAACTGAATCACAGCTACCAGTTTTCTCTCTACTGAATTATTTTAAATTATATGCTGTAATATATTAGTGATCAACTTCATAGGCTATGGCAGAATAGTTGTTCAAACTGCCCAGCAGCTACTAACTGTGCAGCCTTTCCCCACAAGTGACTTCCATTGGAACAAAGGGATATGACGGTTTGGAGCCCCTCCTGCATCCAATGTGGATAGTTTGAAAGGCACCCCACTCTTCCAAGCTGTATTAACCTGGTCTTAGTTCTGAGACTGTATCATAGCCTAAGGGTAAAATGCTACAGAAATATTATGTTAGTCCCAGACAGGCAACTCAAATCTAGGAACTTGTTACTAAACATTACAAAACAGACTAAAATTAGGAAGATGTGCAAAAGCACAATAAGGCAGTATAACCCTTCTTAGAATAATACTATGTGAGGACTGAGCAATTCTGATTAGCTTTTTGTTTGCAGTTTCTAGACTTTTGAGACATCTGATTTTTTTTTAATCGTGTCACACAAGTACTACTGCGAGCTTGTCAGGATGGGCACATAACAAGAGAGAAACAAGGAGGAAAAATACTCCAAGTTCTTCAGGAAGGATTAAGGTTATCCTGGAGCAGCACACACATGGCATTGCTCCATGTATTCATCTTATAATCTTATTCTCAGGAAGCTGCTGAGAGATATTAATGGGTGGTAGGGGAAGTACTTCATACTCAAGTGGCTGAATAACATTTTGCAGCCTGTGTTGAGGCCGTGCCCAGAGCTGCAATTTAGTCATATCAGGATGACAAGAGTTAGGGTTTCTTTTTCACTATTGCATCCCTTACATTTGTGGCAGAGCATCAACTCCTTGTATATTAAGAAATTTACAAATGCAAAAGCAGACAAGGTCCATGTGCCCAGGTTCTTGTGGCTTGAGGAAAGATTAGTTTAGAAAAGAAGATTTTTGAACCTAGTGAGCAGAGCATTATCTCAAATGCAGACTCTCACAGCTGTTGGAATCACCAGTGTTATGAAGACTTCTTTTTCATGTCCTAGAGTGAAGAAAAGCCAGGTTAGAATGGGAATCCTGAAATGGGTCCCTTTCACTGAAGATGTGCAGACACTCAATTGTCTGTCCAAGCACCCCCTAGCCAAAAGAACAGGAATGCCAGCAGGAGCATTGCCTGACTGACCTCCTTTCCTGCTTCTCCTCCTCCCAGGCCATAGATGTAAGGCAAGGTGAGCACGACAGTGTTCTTGCCACCGGTCATTCCCTGTGGGGAAAAGAGTCAGCACAGGGCTGCAGCAGAGCTGCATGGGAAGGGGTCTTACTTAACCCAGGAGTTTACATCATTCTCAATGGGAAGGGAATCTCACACATCTGAGATCACTTCAAGCTACCATAGAAATTGAAAACATTTCTGTATAAGGTGGTGTAGTCCCACTGGAGGTCCTTCCTCCATTTTGGAGCTCTCCTACCAAGCCCCTGGAAGCAAAGAAGATGCTCAGAGGACTGATGAAAATAATTGTTTTCCAGAGCTTTTTGAACCATGGTTTGCATGGGTTTTACAAACCATGTCCACACTTCATTTTTTGTTGTTATTACAGAAGGGACTTGGAACAGCAACATTTTAAAGAATAAAGGAGGCATCAGTTCCAAAAGCATTTCTCACAGCTGCCTGGTTGGCAAAGCACACCCCCAGGCTGCAGTTAGGATAGCATTCTTCCTAAGAGCAAAGCTTGTTTGGTTAAGGTTAAGGAGCTCTTGCCCCCAGACGGTTATTTCTGTCCATGTGCTATATTTCAGCATCTTTTTACTTATACCAGTGCAACTGTTCGTTAAACCATGCTATAAAGCAAGTCTAAGAAACATTTCAAGAAAAAGTTGTGGGTTTGTGGAGGCTTCTTTTGCCTCTAACGCATGGTTTTCATGTCTGGTTGAAATGAAAAAGCCCTACAAGCAGAGTAATGGCACGATGGAGAACACAGTGTGGGCAGGAAGGGAGGCAGCTCAGAGCAGTGATTTTTAAACAGCTTTGACCTCAGAGAAATCATGTGTGTAACTGCAGTGTGAGATCCCCAAGCACGCCTATCCTGATACATCCCTTCTGCTCCTACACCCTCTTCTCTTGCCATTTCTCCCTCTGTGGGCTGGGGAGGCCATGCTCAAATGCCATGAGCTATCTGTTGTACACCTGTTATTTCAGGAGGTTTTATGATACTGGGGGCTTATGGTTTATTATTCACCACTCCAGGTGTTCATGTAAAAAGGAAATGGAATTAATGCTTTGGCTTTTGTGATATTTTTGTTTTCAAATTTGAGTTCCCCAAAAGAACCTTAGGTCTTCCAGGCCCTCAAGCACCTAATCCCACTGTAGATGATATCTATCTAATGGCCTGAAAAGGAACTTCAGAAAGGTGCCAGTAAAAGCTTCTCCTCTGTCACATCAACAAATTGTCCAATAAAACCATGCAGGCAGATTTGACAAAGTTTAAAAAAAAAAAAATCAACAAAAAACCCAAAACAAAAAAAAACAACCAGCAAAACCACCAAATAAAAACCCCAGACCTTCTTTACACACAGGATAAACAAGCAACAGAATTCTAAATCAGTGTATCTGTTTCCTCCATAGGTCTTCTTTCAAAACTGATACCTTGTCAGTTAGATTGCTGATGAAAAGAAAACAGAAAGATGATACTAACTGGATTTCAGAGATGTGATAGTAAGATTCCACTGCTTATTCATGATGCATTAGTTTGAAAGAGAAAAGACATTTCTCTGAATGGCCCCCATAATAGTCTTGTGAGAATAAGCAACAGACAGAGTGGAGCCCATCTGGGATTTTACCAGTTAGACTCTCTCAGAGCAAAGATCTTGTATTGCATTAAAATATAATCTTGAATGACACCATTTGACTCTTGCAGAAATAATTTCACAAGTATTAAACTGGGATTGTGTATAACATTATGTAATTTTTATCAATTGCTTTACAATTGTGTACTTTGTTCCTGCATCCAAGGCATTAAATTTCATTAATTAAATTTCATCTTATCAAGCAGCAGCCAAACAGATGCTCAGTGAAGATGAAGAGAAGAAAACAAAAAGCTTTTTCACTCTGAGGGCTCTGCTGTATGTCATGGGTGCTTACATGGGCTCACAAATCACCAGTGATAAAAGGGATTCCTACTACAAACCAAAGCCTTGGGCCTAGGAGAGGGAGCCGGAAAGCTGGCTCTGTGTGACAGTAGTTGTAGTGGACTTTAGACCAGTTGTATGCTGTCATATAAAATCTCCATCCTGGAGTCACAGCTTTTGTTATTTATTCATACACGCAGAGTAGTGCTGCAGCAGCAATTGTGAAAGAGGACTGTCATTAGAAACACAGCAGCAGGCGCCCTGGACGCTCAGACCAGCCCAAGCACACTGGCGTATTTCCACTAAACACAGAACTGTGATGTTTTCTTACACAAGCAGCTGCAATACCCTTCAAAAACAAGTGTGCTTCTTTGGTGTTTTATCAACAAATACTGGACATGTTTTTCGTGTTCATAAGAAACCAGATATTTCTCTGTCCAAAACCCTTTGTAAGAAGAATCCCTGCCCTCATTTTACTGGCTGTGCTCTGTGCAGAGTGAGTCTTGACAGGGCACCCACAATGGTGCAGATAATTCTTGATATTAAGATTTTCAAGAGTGACAGTTAAGTATTTCAGTTAAACTGTATCACCCTAAAATGAGACAGCTTTTAACAATTCAAGAGATCAAAAGCACCACCAACAGAGAAAACCAGGAAATTTTAATTCTAGGAATGAAATTCACATCAAAGGATGCTATGCTTCCATTTCTTCATCATTGCCTAATGATGAAGACAAATGAGACAAATACATGATATTCACTGCTCTGTCTTTCAAACAGGATTTATTGATTTTAAAAAATTTGGGGGAATAATACATAATATAGTCTACTGAAAGTGTACTGTAGGACCTATTCTCTGTTCTTTTTGTGTGCATGAGCATGGAAGTTTACGAACAAGTTTAATTTTATTGTATCGCTAGGACAGGCCCAATATCTGTCCTACTCCAGTTTCAGGTCTCTGACCATGGAAAGCTGCAGGTGCTTCAAGAAAGATTACAACAGGACAAGTAGAGACCAGATCTGCTGTAGAGAAAATACAAGAAATTTCATAGGCCAGAGATAAATCTTATTTAAAGGTTACTGACAAGCTATGAAATCATTAATCCAGGTTGAGGGGAAGGAAAATGTAGATTTCCTTAGCTTTTGGAGAAGTATAAAACCAACCCATATCTCATCTTTTGGGGGATTCTCTTATAATTAGGAATAAAAGATTGAGTCTATGCACAGTCAGCATCTCTCAGAACACACCACAACTCACCCATTGTGAATATTGTTTGCCTTGACACATCCTGGGAGTTAGGATGTCAGTCTTGCTCATCTTCAGATATGGCGTCAGTATAACTTAGAAAAAGCTGAGGTGGTCCAATGCCCCAAGTCTTGGCAAGACAGTGATACAGCTGGATGGCTGTTGAGATGAGGCTGTGTCAGCCAAACCCAGCTGGAGACTCTCTGCTGAACTGCAGCTGAACTGCCTTTAGTTCTCACATCAAATGTTTTGTTGATAATATTCAGTAAATATTTTTGGGGAACACTTTAAAAAACACTTTTCTTTATTATTATTATTATTATTATTATTATTATTATTATTATTATTATTATTATTATTATTATTATTATTATTATTATTAAAGTCTGACAGCAAGTATTTTTCCTCACCCGTAACACCCATGTCCAGCAGACCCAAAGGAACAAAGCAATGCTGCATGAGCCTCTGGCTTCACTTCTCCCATGGATGTAGGAGCCATGCCATGGCAGATCAGACCTGGGCATTAGGCAGACCAGACCATTTGGGTACCTCAGCAGTGACTCATTATTGAACTCCTTGTTCCTGAGTTGCCTTGGGAAGACACTTGTTCTCTCTATGCATCACTGTTTCCAGCTGGTAAGTGGAGATAATGTTGTTTATTCATGTTCATGAAGTGGTCTGACTAATGAAGGTGGAAAAACACTCCTGAACTATCATGCTGAGGACACCAAACCTAGGGAAAATACAGAAATAAACCACATGTTCTTGATGGTCTGACTGCTCTTGAGAAGATTTCTTAGACTGAGATGATCAAATATGACAGTGGATTAAAAAGAAATGAAACAGAAGCCAGCAAAATATTATGGGTGACAATAACAAAAGCAATAACAACTAGCCTGTAGGAAAAGAAAGTTGTTCATTTGCCGATGGCTGTAAAATTGGTCAGCAAAATGCCCAAGGAAATGTTGAGTAGATGAAGACTTGTTTGCCTCGTTCATTGATTTTAATTTAGCAGCATTCACAAGAACTTGTTTTTCATTTATTCTCCCATCAATATGTTTGAACCACTATGTCTTTAAAGTCAACCAGCTGTAATAAAAAGATATTTTCCAGCATAGACTGGAAAGACTCTGTTGCAACAGAGAACAGTGGAACACTTTTTCCCAAACCATTTACTAGTCTCCAGGGAGATATAATTTCCTTTCAAACTGAGCTACATTTCAATCCATAGGACATTTTTATTAGCCATTTTGGACTAAGCAATAGACTCCTTTGGAGGCAGTTCCTTCATTGTCACAATACCAATTAGCAACGAAATATCACAAGGTAAAGTGAGAAGTTGACAAGATACACATCTGTCCCTGCCTGGCACTTTGAACAAAACCATCCCCCTTCTACTCAGCTGCTTAGCTGACACCCACAACTGCACATTGCCATACCTAAACAAAAAACAATTCATTTCTGTGTGTGGAGTTGCAGAAAGCACTGCCACGTGAAAGAGTCAAGAAGACATTTCCACACTCAGTAGGAACATGGTGTAAAGCAGGAGGAGGCTGCAGTACTGTGTGACATGAACCTCCCATGAAAGCAGAGGCAATAACTCACTCTGAGCCATGGAAGGGACAAGTGCTCACTTCAGCATGAAGCTGCAGCTCAGCAACGGTGGTGCCTTGCAGTTTTTGGGGATGATACAGGAAATACCCAGTTCCCAGAAGCTGCTGATGCAGTGTCCTGGATCATCACAGCTGCTACCAATGCACAAAAAAATAATAGAAAATGAAGGGATGGTATACTGAGCTTTTGAGAAGAAAGCCAGTGAGCTAACAGAAGGTGGAGCCGCTGGCCCCACCAGCTGCAGCATATTGAGTCTGCTCTGTGTGAACACAACCACACAAACCACCACCACACACCAGGGATGTGGGCACAGTGATGTATGTGCACTCTGCAGTTTGGGCTGGATGTAGTTTCCTTCTATACTCTGTTTTGAAAGAATTCACTATTCCAGACTTCTAAGGAGTGTAGGAAAGTTGGCAATTAATGACTGGTTGCCATTGCTGCTTGCTTTTATATTCGTTTCTTGAGAAATTAATCAATAGCCCATGCATGGCACAAAACTAATGTAATCAATGCTACGATTTGAAAAATTAAACTGCCACTTCATCAGGAAGTACCAGAAAAAGTCATCTGAAAAAACTCTTGGGTAGCAGAGTCCCTAAAGTGTATATTAGAAAGGCCAGAAACAAGATGATATTAAACCTTCCTTATTGCAGACTGGACTAAATAACCAATATTTGTGTGACATGATATGACATGACATATGACTATTACCAACTGAAACTTGATTAGTGACTTCAAGTACAGAAGCTTTTTAGAGCTGTATTCAGACAAAGAGGAAGAATTACAGATCCAGGCAAAGTTTCACAAAGCAAATAATTTCTTTTTAATTGAAACCGTAAGGGCATAGTTTCAGAGGCAGTGAATGCTTTAGAGTGTTTTGCTCCATTTGAACATAAGTGATTTTAAGCATATTATTACATGAGTACATTGTACTACATCCCTCACTTGGAAAAAAAAAAAGGCATGGAAAGGCAGAAGAAAAATACATTTCCCTCATCCATCCCATTCTGGATGTGGTATACCAGTAAGTTTTTGGCATGGCAGCATATATTAATACTATACATCTATATGGGAATCATAGACCACATTTTTATGTTGCAGTCTTAGCCAATGTTTCCTTCTTGTAAAACATCCAAGGTTTCTGGTAGAAGCTTTATTACAAAAGATGCATTGTTTCCACTGAGTTATGTACTGAGAATAATCAGGCAAAATTGTGATATTAACTCTAATGGAAACAAGACATCCCTTATTATTTGCTGTTGATGAAACTCAGTGATTTAAAGACACCAAGAAAACCCCTATGATTAGTTTCAGAAAGGTAGAGAATATTATGTTAATTTCTGTGTCTTCTTTTTGCAATCTGCCTGGTCTTAAGAAGACCCTTCATAGAGGCAGAAACTCTTGAAAGCTTAAAATCCTTGCCTGTTGGTCCACTGAACAGGGGATAGAATGAGATCTGGGGAGAGGGACAAGGCAATAGTGAAATGGCATTTTGCCAGCTGGGGACATGTTCTGGAAAGTATACTCAGATCACATGAGGTTTTTGTTGTTTCCAGTTGCTAAATGTCATGAAATTATGCTTAAATACTTTAAATAGTTTCCACACATCACTTTACCATTGCTGTGGTTGCATCAGGTACGTTCTGTGATCGCAGATTAAATGTTTGTGTTGGTTTTAAGTGGAACAGCAGACAGCAGCACTCATCAAAAAATACAAGCAGCAGCACTTGTGTGCATGTGTGGCTGAATTGCAGGGTTTTCCCACTGAACCCCTAGTTTAAAGGTTTTAAAGGATTTCTCATGGGACTACATACAGGAAAGCAACATGAACAGGGAAAATATGGTCACACAACTATTACACCTGCAAAGCTGCCCTTTAGGGGATGCACACAGGGCAAGTGCTGCTGGCTGGCCAGGTCAAAGTGCCACATGTGGAAAGCAGGATCACTTCTTTACTCCCACACAGCTCATCAAAAATGAGACTTTTAATGAGATTTCAGATAATACTTATTATTACACTGTTTGCTAGCTTGCAACAATATCAGTCCAACAATTGCCTGTCCACATAAAGTTCTTGGTGTGAACTTCTGTGCAGTTAGACTCCAAAGGTGGCTGGGGAAAGTATCTCTCCATGCTCAGAACAGGAGAAACTATTCTGTTTGTACTTTAGGATGTAGAAAAATATTAAGACATGCTCTCCTTCATAAAAACTTATGTAAACACATGTGCGTATAAATGAAGTAGTCACAGAAATTTAGACTTTATTCTCTGTGTCCAGACAATCAAATCACAGTTTTAAGAAGACAATTCCTTTGTATTTAAAATGGAAAAGGATGTTAAATAACAATTTGGATTTATCCACTATCATATTGTAAGAATTACAGCTGACGTCTGATTCAACAAGTTTTTCAAAATGTTTCCATAATGCTGTGAAGCTCAAATTCATAATGATTTTGGAGTATAGAACAAATATGTGTAAGCATCAAGTTTAGGAAGCTAAGAATTATGTTTTTCCAGAACTTAACATGTTTTTCTCCATTTTGCAGTATAACTTGGATAATTGCTACACACCATGTTATAATGCATCTCTCACCAGATAGACAGATAGTGCCTGTGGCACACACAGCACTATATGAAAATCATATAAATTATCTGAATTGTGTTAGGCTGTAATTGATTATACAAAGTATTCATTACCATAGCACACATACTTAATATTTTATTCTGATATTGCCTTTCCTACAGAAAGTTGGGGGTTTTTTGGGTTATTTTGGGTTTTTTGGTTGTTTGGTTTTTTGTTTGTTTTTTTTTAAGAGGGTGATTTTAGAATGAAAAGTGCATATGGGCAATAAATTATTTACAGAGAACTGTCAAGTGTGACTTATGGATAAAATACTTTGAGATTCTTAGATGCTGTAGTGGCAGAAAAAAATGAATTCAAAACTCTGACTTGAAAAATCTGCAGTTTCCCAAGGTTAGCACAATCCATTCTGATTTTGAAGACCTCTTCATGGTCCCCGCACAAGGGGCAGGAAAGGCAGTAGTAAGGGAGAAGCCTTCAAATCCCCAGCCTGGTGCAGCAGGAGTCATGATAGAAAGCAGCCTTCAAAGAAATATCCTGTGCAGGGTGGGAGATTCTGTTGAAACCTCTGTGCACATAATGTGACTACACACCAAGGAGGGAACACGGTTGCTGGCAAATCCCATGACCGTGGCCCAAAGATGGAGTTATCACAAAGCCCAGCCAAATATCCCAGTAGTCTGGGTGAGTAACAAAGTGACAATAAACTCAGGGCAGCTATGAGATGGATTTCCCAGTATGCCTGTACTGAAATGCTGGTGCCTTTGGGCTGCTAATGTAAGGCAGTAAATAGCATTACAGCACTTATTTCACTTTTCAGGCCTCAAAACCAGTGAAATGCAGCTGAAGACGGACATTACCACCTGCCTATTCTAACCTGGCTAGTAAATTGGCTGAGACATAGTTCTGTCTGGGTGGGGTGCAGGCATGTTTCAGCAGGAAAGCCATATGGGCCTTTCCATGGCTTCTCCTGCACTCCTCTACCATGCACAAACCAGGACTGTTAGGGAGAGAGAAGTGGGGCAGGCAGGACTATGCAAGCAGGGATGAACAATGCCTTAACAAGAACAAAAGCAATTTCAAATCCCACCAGTTTGTTAGATTACTTAAGACATTTGACTGAATGTCAAAAATGCTTCAATGAATAGCTTTACCACCCAGATCTTATTTCTTATTATCTTTTTTTTCCTCTTTTGGAAGGAAAAAAATTCCTGAAACTTAGTAATTAACTGCTTGATTTCAGTTTTCCTCAAATATGTGGTTTTAATTCCAATGTGCAAATGTGGCCCAAAGCAAGGCTTTGAACTGGTTAACTTGAAACTACAGAAATACCTTTCCAAGTCCAGTTAGGACAAAAGCTAAAACCTCACATCCAGATTCTGAAGTCTTTCTAATACTCTTGTTTTGCCCTGACATTTTCACAGACAACTGCAGGCATGTCTCACACACCTATTTTTTTCATGTCCAGCAGCTCCACAGAACTGATCACCTTTCTTCCAAATGGATTTGATCTGCAGGGTGCTGGCCTAAATAAAGTGTGTGGTGCCATGTGTGCCATAAAGCAGCATGACAAAGTGATTCACATGCTGCCTACAGATTTTCCACCATCTCTTTGTACTATAGGGCTTATACCCCTTCATATCATTTGGAGGAACTCTTAGAATAATGATTTGGCGTGTGTAACTGGTTTTTCCATTTCTGTCGTTAAAGCTGCTTTCAGGGCCATGCTGCAATTGCAACAAAAGACCTTCCCACATCGCAAATCACTGTGGTGCTTGGTGTGCACTATATCAATAAAAAGATTAGCTTACTTATAGGAAAAGGATGATAACATCCACAATTTTCCAAGCAATGAGAAAAATGAGGTTCTGTTTCAAACCAGCTAGTAACAATGCCACGTTATATCCCTGGGCTCCTCAGGTGCAGTACATGGTTCACAAGTTGATTTTTATCCTATGTGCAGCATTAAATTAGTGCCATTAACCTTCTAGGTCAGCCCTTTGAAGTCAAGCAGGCTTTTTGCTATTGATTTCCATGGAGCCCAGATTTCATATTTATTTCCACTGACTATTTGTTTCAGAGGACCAGGAAAATTTTCTGCTTAGAAGCCCAGAGAAGAAATCTGAAACAGAAGGATGTGGGAAGAGGGGTTTCTCCCTTGGTACACATGCAGCATCTTCCAGTACCATCTCAACTGACAGCAATCTATGCCGACTCCGAGACAGCCCTACAGGGAGTAGCAGAAGTATTTAAAATACTTACAGAAATCAATTCTAATGGCTTTCCAGGAGTGGAGAGAGAAAGTGACTGGCAAACAAATGACTCAAGTGAAGTTGAAGCAAACAGAAATGGTGCTGGGGGAGGGCACAAGCAGCTACACTTAAACCTGGAACAACACCCATATAAATCCCTATTCAAATCCAGAGGTTTGGAGTTCATCAGAATGAAAACTGACTGAGCCAGGCACAGGAATTTGAGAGAGAGGCAATTTATATTCTGTGCCCATTCACTAGAAAAGGAAAAGCACCAGGTTCCATGATTTTATTGCCTAAGCTTTTTAAGGAGAGCCAAGACTTGATTGCAAATTTCAAAAAGGTCTGGTTTCTGTCATGAGAAAATGATACTCTGTAGAAAGAGAAACAGCTAGCAGTGAAAAAAAAGCACCAAAAGGGAGAAAAGATACCTGGCCAGAGACCGGTGCCAGTGAAGTGTACTCTAAGGAGCTGCTGGTGCAGTGTTTCCCTGGACTGTAGAATGGAAGAACCACAGGGCTATGGACATGACTACAAGCATGGAAGAGTGGGCCCTGTACTGAAATAGGGCACAGCAAGCACAGGACCAAGAGCTGGCTCTTTCTAGTGGGGAGTTTCCAGTCTAATCCTATTCACGGGAATTGCTTAATCCAAAAGACTCTACTCAAAATGCTCAGGGACTAGACTAAATAACCTTTGAAGGTCCCATCCAACCCAAATCGTTCTATGATTCTGTGTTCATATTGAAGGTCAAAAAGTCATGGTCCCCCTGCGTGAGTCCTATCCAAGCATGTTAAACAGCAGTTACAACCATCTCAAAGAAGTTACACCAAAATCTTATTTGAGAATATAACAAGGGAAAGATCTGTTTCTAGTGAACACATAAGAAAGCTGTACAGGATGCTCAAGAGGCTTTGCTTACAGTCTTCTATTCCTTTTAAAGGAAAACAATTTTACAGCCTTTTTGTTTGCATTTCCATAGCCCCTGGGTTCATTTTTAATTTGCAACTGAGGACTTGAATTTTCTGGGAAGGGTCAAGATAAAAATCCTAGTTCTCCGCACATTTCCTTTCAGGCTGCCTACAAAAACCCAAGTGTTATTCATTGCCTTAATGAAAAGGAAAAGGAATGGCATTTCAGCTGCCCATGGGGAATCCTCGCTGCAGCAAAATGCACTACACGGGATTCAGCCCTCAGGATCCTGGGGTTTTGTTTAGAAATATGACTGATGTTTTTTTATGGACTGATGGCCCAATACAGGGACAGTGATCAGAGAAAGCTGGAGGCTCTCAGAGCTATCACACACATTGAAGAGTAAATTGGGGTTGTCCCTCTTCCAGGCTGCCTGATGCAATTTAGGACCTGATTTGCTGAAGTTCCCAAGCTCTCAGTCATTAACAAAGTCAATGTAAACTGTGTTTTGCACATGTGAAATACACACTGATGTCAAATGCCAAAAGATTAAGGTCCTGCTTCAAATTCAGCAGGTAGTCTCTCCCTGGACACTGAGTCTTAGAATATCAGCTGAAAAATAGGGCCATTCCTCACCAGAAGATAATTTTGTTCAATCCTAATCAAAACATCCCGTGTATGCTTATTATTTTCATTTAAATAGGAAAGTATAGGCAAATGAAGTGCATCAAGTTCATATTTAACTAGCAAAAGGGAATAGTGCCAGCTTTCCTTTTAGCATTTTTCTTGCAGAAACTGTTCATTGACTTCAGTACAAATCAGTGAACTATTCAATGTCCAAAAGAACATTGCAAAAAGAGTAATTATGCATCATAAACATTTAATTTAGTACTGCAGGTAACATTTTTACACTGTGTTTCTTAACACTGATTTTTTCAGAAGGGACATTCTGGAGAAAGCAATAAATAGAGCAGTTGGGCTGCATCCTTGTCACACTGGTGCAGTCCCCAGTCACAGCTGTGTGTGGTATGTGGATTCCAGCAGCCTAAGAAATCAAAGCAGCAGTAGCAAGACATTAGCCCTAACAGAGCAAAGGAAAGTCACTGAGCATGCAGTGCTTTGCATGAGGATGTCAGACAAATGATGAAACTGAGCAGTCTCTGGTTTCTTGATGGAAATGTGCCCATAGCCCACTTGAGTCAAGGCTTGACCCTTTCTCCTCCAGGCTGCCTTTTCTCCAGCTGTCTCCTTAAGCATCTGCTGACCACAGCCCGGCCTCTCAGCACCCCATCACAGCATTAGTCTGCCTGATTTGCAGTCGCAGCAGCTCCCAAATGGGCCTCCTTTCCCCATCTCTGTTTTTCTGACATTTTCCCCTCTTACCTACTCAGCTAAACCTGTCCCTAACCAGTCCCTTTAAAGGCAGGATTTAACCCATCCCTAAAAAAACCCACAAAGTTGCTTCTAAGATGAGCAGGGAAACTCAGGAAAAGAAAGCAGGGGAAGGAAAATGATTACAGGAACAGCAAAAATGCAGGAGTTGAGGGAAGCTCATGCCTCTCCTGCTGGGGCAGAGGATTAACACAACAACTCACATGAGAGCAATGTCCTGCAAAAGTCCAGCTTGGCAGTCCTTGCTGTCCAAGGACGCATTTTAGAAGCTCAACCCACAGAAAAAGAACACCCAAATAAAATAATTTCTGTATATCATTGCTGTCCTTTCCTAAATCCTTTCATTGTCTCCAGAGGCACATACAAAGTCTCTTCTCTCCACTCTCAAGCTGCTTGCCTGGACCCCATGGCCTGTCCTGCTTTCAGAGTCATGGTCAGCACCAGGACAAGTTTGTCCCTCTACTGAATCACAGCTGTCTCGGTAGCAACCACAGTGCACTGAATGACATTCCTGTTTTCAGGGGCTTCCTCACAGCAGGCAGCACTGCCAGGATCCTGGATGGTGGGACAGTGTAAGCAGGGAGCAGAGAGGCAGGGTGCAGGCAGGAGGAGGATGCAGAGATCTGGGAGGGCCAGGTTCCACTGCAGCACTGATGCTCCTCCCAGACAATCCAGACACAGCACGGGGGCACTGAAGTCTCAGACAAAAAGTTACTGGAATTTGTTTGCTTGTTCTTTCAAGAAGCAAAGAAGTACATTTCTTTCCACAACTCTCTTGCTAAGAGAGCTGGATTGGTTTTGAAGGGACAATTCTTTTAGACACAACAAACCAGCTTGGGGCAGGCACCAGCATGGAAAATTTCTGCAGGAACAGTTAAAATTATAAGCATGAAAACCAGCCCTGTAATTAGGACTGGGAGGTGTCTTAACAGGCAAGTGCCTGCAGCCCCCATCTGCCAGCCAGGAGTCACAGGTTTGCTCTCAGCCCAGCTCTTACTGCTGTTTGATTTGGACTATTTCTTCCCCCCTGCCTCATGCCTACCTTCTTAGGGGCTTTTAAAGAGAGTTATCACTGGCTCCTTTGGAAAGTCAAGTAAATAACGTCAATCAGTTCCCCTGCCCAGCTATTCATTGACATTTTTAAAGAATCCCATTAGTTTTACCAGACATGGTTAGTTTTCCATTTAGATACTTTGCTCCTGTTCTGTACAACAGTGATATTTACTGATGTTTTTTACTCCTGTGTTAGGAAGGGCTTCTGTGCTGGCAGTGTGTGAGCATGCACACTTTGGCGGGGTTCAAAGCATACAGTGATGAGTGCATTGTAAATACATAGGCAAATTAATAATGTAGCACTGAAGAGGAATACAAGTCAGTTAATATTAATGCTAATATCAAAAGTGTCTAGAGCAGCAGACAAGATAATTTTTCTCTTTGTCAGGAACAAGTGGAGGTCAGCAAGAGTAGTGTATAAATTGCATAGCTTGGCTTTAGAAACTAAATAATTTGGAAAAAGAAAAAAAAAGCCCTTTCAGATCCTCTTCTTAAAAGAAATAATCAATGCTAGTTGTCTCTCTGACTTAGTAAACAAACTAGAGCTATGCCCTTAAAAGAGGACTGCCAATTTATGTTGACAGACCTTGATGAATGTAATTACAGACCACCCAACCCAAGTAGCCACTGAGGGGCAGAAGTTAAAATGAAAACCTAATATTGGAAAGAATTGATCAGACTGCTTTCCTTTTCTCTTTGGAGCCTGCTCAAAGCTCATTTATTGGAAAGACTGATGGCAGCACGGAGACTGCGGGGCTAGTCCGGGCTGGCTGTGCAATGCACTTAAATGATTAGGGAGTATTGGACACCTCTGCTGGAGTCGTCTGTTTGTCCTGCAGTCTGGGGCCGCGCGTCGGGGCAGCCCCGCGGAGCCGCCGAGTGCGGCTGATGGGGCAGCGGCGCTCCCGATCGATGGCCCCGCTCCTGCGCTGCCCCGGCTGAGAGCTGCAGAGACTGCCTGGTGCATATGTGATGACTAGAATTTAATTATATATCAGATTGATTTTCAGTTACAACTTCAAGGAACTGCTTGCCAGGATTTCAAGTTCATAAGAAAGGCCCTGCATCTCCTTTCTGAATTCTTCTCTCCCCGTATTCCTGTGCTGTGTGGAAAATTTTACAGACTCTCTACCTTCAGCTCTCCGTCAGGGGATAAAGCTCCAAAGTTTCCGTCAATAATGAGAAGATCAGCTCTATCTGAGACTGAACCTATTCAAAGCTGGAAGAGAAACTTTAGGATGTGGAATAAAATTAAAAGGTCTAGTTATAATGGCTTTTTTCTTTTTCTTTAATGTACATTTCCCGGCACTGAGTTAAGAAGCAGAATCTACCTTCAAACTGAGGTGTTTGGGGTTGCGCTTTTTTTTTTCCTTTTTTTTCTCATTTGTTTTGGGCATAGCACCAAAGGTGTCTGAGTTCAGTCCAGTCTTGTAGAAATGGAAACGTGTAAGTAATCTCAGTAAGTACTCTCATTTATAAACCCATGTAAACCTAGTCCTGGATGAAACTGGGAGTATTAGGCATACAAGAGCAATGAACTAGATCAGAAACCAAGGGGTTTACACAAAATCCTTGTGGATCAGTTTTATTTTTTATGAGTGCTCTCATATCTGTTACCATCAGAAACTTTAATAAGACTTTTATCAAAGTGCAATCATTGTGTGAACTGTACACTGGTGAACTGCATGAAAAAGTGATCAGAATTTCAGGGGGTAAGAAAATATATTACTTAAATTTCAGTCTGTTTACTCCAAAATGCAGAGACAAAATTAGCCAGTAAACTCACACAGAAGATTTTTTAAATTACATAAAGTGGAAAGCTTCAGGGAAAAAAAAATGCAGAATTTCCACTGGACTTGAAAATTCATTTGGAGGGGACAGAAAAATAAAACCCTGAGGAAGTGAATCAAGTGCAGGAAAAGAGTAGCAATCCAAGGATTTAGGCTTACATTTGCTGGGACTGGGAATATCTTTGCTCATGCTGTGGGCAGAGGTGTATGATGCAGCCATCTCCATGTGCACCACTGGCTTTTCCAGCCATGGAATGTGAGCTCCATCAGGCAACCATGACATGGAGCTCCACTGATAAGAGAACATCAATGGGGGTCTGCCCCAAGGGCTGCAGGAGGAGCTGCAGCCACTGCCTGCAAACATGGCCACAGGCCAACACCCCACTAGCCACATGCCCTGTCTGCCCCGTACATGCACAGCCAGGTAAATACCAGGTAAATGAAAAACACCTTTTAGAAGGTACATTCCTATAAACATATGAATAGGTGTATGCTGCATGCACTAAGTCCTTAGCTCCGTAGCAAAGGAGCTGATTTTTCACATAGCAGATTTTTAACCTGTTGTTTTCCGGAAGCTGTACTAACTGACAGTAAGTGATGGTGAAGCCATTCTTTAATAAACCTGTAAACTGGTAAATATCTGCATTGTCTCAATTCATTGGAATAGCAGTATTGCTGTAATGAATTATTTAGTTTTTCTTCATTTTCTTTGTCCATTTTTTTTCCATTTTCTGAAAAATTTGCATGGAAATCTTGACATCATGTCCATAGAATCCAGACTTTTCTCCTACCCAGTCACAAGCCAACTGCTTTCTTGAGACATCCTATCTACAACACAGATACGGTCCACTTTGACTGTTTTGAGCTTGCCACCTGGTTTCTTCCATGTTCTCATGATAATCATGGCTTTATTTATTATACTATAAATTCCCGGTTACGCTTTTTCCAGAAAGAATAATTCTAGATAAATTACTCTCATTTTCAAACTTTTCTTTACCCTTCTTTCCTTTCCACCCACATTTTCTCATTCTATCCTTTTTGTTCAGTGGGAGAACAGGTTTGCACATGATGTTCATGATCCAGGCACACCTTTTATTTCTGATGAAAGTCACTGATTTTTCTCTGCTCCCTTCCTATTAACTTCTAATGTTCTGTTTACTTATTGTCATTGCTCCCATATATGAAGCTGATGTTTAAATAGAACTAATAACTGCAGCTAATTCTCCTAAGGATTATAGAATAGCAGGAAAGCTCAGGCTGGATTTTTGGAGGTCAGTGAACCCAACAGCCTGCTCAAATCCCAGATATACTGGAAGGCTTCCAATGCCACATCTTCTCCAGGCTAGACAGACCCTGATTTCCAGCCTCTCTTTGAAGGACAAGCACTCCAGCTGCCACCATCCACGTGGCCCTCCACTGGACTCACAGTTACCAAGTCTTTCCTGTACTGGGAGCCCAAAACTGGACTCAGTATTCCAGGTGTGGTCTAATAAGCCTCACTTTTTTCAATCTGCTGGCTGCACTGCACTGGGGACTTACACAGTTATTCACACAGCCCAGCCTCTGTGCATGTCTTTTTACCTGTCAGGGTTACAGAGTTCAACTTACCACTTTGTCACACAGTCATTCCTGACTGTGAGATTCCTCTGTGCCTCACTGGTCAAATTTGCTTTCTTAAGATTATCCCATCAGTAAACATTGTCATCTCAGAGTCAGCCCATTTCTTCAGATTGTTTTCAAATATACCGATGTAATATGATTCAAGTAATATGAAAGTCTGATAACTGAATTTATCCTGCTTCACTGTTTTGCAGCAGAAGCAGCTGGACCTTCAGGTAGAAAGCACGATTGGCCTCAGCCTTTCAAAACCTCAACATCCTTCAAAGCATTTACCATATTCTCCATCCCTACTGTGATTTTGTTTTAAAGTGGGCCCAGCCAGCACATGAAGCTTGCCTCTGCAGGCAGCCCCGCTGCCACCAGGAAAAGCTGACAATGACCAGCATTATAGCTGCACATAGATGCATACAGGAGTCCTCAGCACTAAATCTTTTGGGCTTGAGTTACAGTAGCAACACAGAGCACCTTAGTAGACGAGGCTTGAATAATAAGAACATCTTGTCTGTGTCTGGGCTTCCGAACACCACCAGATCAGGTGCACAAAGTTCACCTAATCAACAGGGTGCATCTCTAGAATCGACACATGTGGCTGTAATAGATACTGGTCCTTTTTGTGAAGGTGAGAAAAATTGTCAATAGGGAGGACTCAAATGCACTGAAGCCAGTTGGGCTGTCACCACCACCATTTCAGAAGCCTCTGTTATCTCTTTTGCTTCTGTTTCTCAGATTTCCCTTGAAAGCTTGATTGTGTCTTTGACATGGGGATGTTAGAATGAAAATGGTAATGTCCAATGTTTAGAGGCAGAGGTCACTTGAATACTCTCAAGAGTTAAGTGAGACAAAAAGAAAATATAAATTAACTTTACTGTGTGACTAAGAGCACTTCATGAGTCAGGTTTTGTTCTTCTCCTGAGAACTAGACTCCCCCTTTCATCCAGGGTTTCCTGACATCAAGCAGTCAGGCTGTGAGAAGGGTACAGAAGATGGACTGCAGCATCAGAATGGCAGCATCCCTCTGCCAAGGGAGAGTCCTGTTCAGTGTTTCAGTCCTCATTAAAATATTTTCTCAGACAGTCATAAATCAAAGATTAAGGGAAAGAATTTTCACAGAGAAACAAACCCTTGACAGAGTAGGCAGCAGGATGTTTCCCTATTTTACCAGGTACAGGCCCAGGGCACATCCTGAGTGCTGCTGCTGTTCAGTCCTCCAAAAGAGAGCAGCCCTAGAGTACCAGTATTACATATGTACAATTAGAAAAAAAGTTTAGTCTTAAGGACCAAAAGGAATTAGAGGCAGATCATAATCAAAATTGTATTTAAGTCATCATGGGCTTGTGCCTGTTAGATGTAGAGGGTCTGCTGGGGTATAAAATGTTCAAATTGCCTTTTTCTTCATCAGGCCAGGCTTAGGAAGGTGTCTGAACTCTAGAAGCAGGGTCCCAGATGCAAGAGCTTTTTGTAGCCATCTTTTCTTTTGCCTTAGAGCAAATTGTCAACAACCGTGTCTGCTGAGCTTTGTGTTCAGTGCATAAAACAAACCCAAGGTTTGAGAAAACCTTGGATTTTCCTCTGAAAGCACTGCTCAGTGCTCTTCAAGGCAACTATCAGAAGCTCCTGTGGTGAGAGAAGATCTGGCTTTAAGATGAGGACTGTCCAGTCGCATTCATCCAGTGAACGCCAGCTGGTTCATCTCATCATCAGACCTGGATGGGCTGGATCAGTGGGCCAAGGCCAATGGTGTGAGGTTCAGTAAGGCCAAGTCTCGAGTCCTGCAGTTGGGTCACAACAACCCCTGCAGTGCTACAGGCTGGGGGCAGAGTGGTTGGAAAGTGGCCCATCAGAAAAGGAGTTGGGGAGCTGGTTTACAACAGCTGAACATGACCCAGCTTGGGCCTGGGTAGCCAAGAAGTCCAATGGCGTTTTGGCTTGTATCAAAAATGGTGTGGCCAGCTGGACCTGGGAAATGATTGTCCACCTGTACTCAGCACTGGTGAGGCTACACTTCAAGTCCTGTGCCCAGTTCTGGGCCCTTTACTAAAGAAAGGCTCTGGAGCATGTCCAGAAGAGGCAACAGAGCTGGTGAAGGGTCTGAAGAGTAAGTCCTGTGAGAAACAGCTAAGGGAGCTGGGGGTGTTTATCCTCAAGAAAAAGAGGCTCAGGGAAGACCTTTTTGCCTCTCTACAACTGCCTGAAAGGTGGTTGTAGCCAGGTGGGGGTTGGCCTATTCTCCCAGGCAACCAACAATAGGACAAGAGGACGGCCTCAAGTTGTGCCAGGGGAGTTCCAGTTGGACATCAGGAATTATTTCTTATGGAAAGGGTTGATAAGCATTGGAATGGACTGCCCAAGGAGGTGATGGGGTCACCATCCCTGGAGGTATTCAAAAAATGACTGGATGTGGCACTTAATGCCCTGGTCTAGTTGACATGATCAAAAATTAGACTCAGTTATCTTGGATGTCTTCTCTGACCTGAATGATTCTGCAGTCCTGTAATTTTATGATCTTGAGCTTCCTAAGCTTTCTTCATCTAAAATGAATCAGATCAGATCCACTAAATTAATGTATTCAGAGGGTTGTCTGATGCAGACAGGTTCAGACACTCTCTTACCATTCTATATCTCAAAGAACAGAGAAGTTGGTGTGCAGACTGCTGGAAACAGAACATTTGGCTCCTGTTCTGTGGTTTTCCCTCCAGTGTCAAAGCCATCCTTAATTTTCAAAATCTTAGGATTGCTTCATTTTCTGATCCCCCAGACACTGCCATTTTTCCAGTCCTTCTGCCTCATGTCTTTTCCCTGATCTGCTCTCACGTTGCTTCTTTTGCTTCTTCAGTTTTCACCTTTTTGAACCTGGATCCCAAAATCTATTCTCCATTTCTCTGCTTATCAGAAAAAGAACTATTTCTTATTTCACATTGCACATTTCCCACTTATTGCACACTTGCACTTAAGTACAAATCACCAGACTGAATTTCATCAAGGGAAGACAATATATAAAACGTGACATAAAAGAGGCAACATTATAAACTAGAATTATCAAAGCTGTGACACCAAATTTCCAAGGACAGGATTGGAAAGTCAACCTTTAATCCTCAAGCAGTGGTTGGCATAACTGAACAGAAACCTGCCTTGGGGAAGAGCAAGGCAGTGGTGTGCTCACTGATGCTGAAAATCTGCGATTGCAATAAGCTCAGACCAAAGTTGGCTCTGTTCTCGGTATGCATCAGGCGCTTGGGTCTCACCTTATCTGTGCACAGAGCCCTGCAGGATCCAGCCTGTGGGATCCTTTTGAAAATGGAAAAGAAAAAAGTTCTCCTCCAATCCATGCAAAAAGTCCTGTTTCATGTCAAATTTGGGAACATGTCCCCAGAGGGACCAAGCCCATGGTCCCTGCTCATTGCACTCAGAGGAATTTCCCACCAGAGGTTCTCATCCACTGATGCTGTGGCAGGGCTTCCCAGCCAGCCCTGACTACAGGCTACCGAGCTGCCAGATGAACAGTCTGCAGGAAAGCAAGAAGGCCTCTCCATCAGCTGTTTTCAAAACCTTTTTATTGTAATGTATCAGGGTCTTTTACTGCAGGAGGCTCAAAGTCAGGAATGAAGAGCGCACATCCAGTTTGATCACATTGAAAATGTGTTGCCATCATGGCTGGAGAGGAGCAGCCTGATGCCCTGGCATGAGTGTTCTAAGAAAAGCAAACAAAATTACCCTTTCTCTTTTTATGAAGTCCTGCAAATTTTCAGCGTGAATCATGATTTTCTTGTGAGAGGCTGAATTATTTGGTAAGGAGACAGTCATACTGTCTAGCACTGGGCAGCTAATAGCTGTGCTTTGAAACACCCTTGCAGAGACTACTCCTCTTTGACTGTATAGGGAAATTTGGCTGCTTAGAGAGCCCTGAATCATCCTGCAATTAAGTGTCTGCAATGGGGATTGCAAAAATGCATTTGATGTCAGAATACTTGTCTCTGACAAAGCCAGAACAAGTACGGATCTGAGGAGCCTCTGTGCTTCAAGAAATTTCCAATGCACTGCTATAAATAAAGTCCATTGGCAAAGAGGCAGTGGGCATCATCTAAAGCCTTCTGCCAACAGGTAACAGGTTTATGCTCAAATGAAGTACAACATCCAAGCAAGAATTTTTATGCATCCCTAACAAGGTCTGTTTTCTGGCTTGCTCCATATAAAAATGATTCTAAACCCAAAACCCCAGCTAACACCATTGTCAGGTACATGTCAGGCCTAAAGCCTGAATATGTCCCATGAGCCAGCTTCAGGAATTTCATCATGAAATCCCATTTTGCCGAAAGCCTGTTGCCCAAGATCTTTTTAACTAAGTGGTTTCAGGAAAAAAAAAAAAATTGAAAGTAGCTAAAATTCTCACATCCCACAGGCTCAAATTCAGATGGGTAAACAAATCACAGTTTGGTGACATGGCAAATTTTGAGGCAAGGCTTGAAGCTATTTTTGTGATCGACCATTTTTATATCTCCATTTTATGAGTGGGGTATAAAGAAGTACAATTACTTGCAGAAGAGTTATGTGGCAGAGCTGGGAGTTGTACCCAGGCTTTTCCAGAGACAAACTGGACCCTTCTCCTCTTCTGTCTGGAACGTGGGAGATTTTTGTTTATAGGAGTCGGTTGCTTTTAATAAGTTCCTTGCTGGGGAAGAAGGAAGGATTGTAAGTTTATGGTCTTGGGGATCACTTTGTCATAAAGATAAATATATACAGCTAGAGAACAGCAACAGATACCCAGCCTCAAGTCCTACCCTGAAGAAGTAACAATACAGACTTTGTCTGAAATTACTGTGATCTGGTGGTGGCTGAAACTTCCAAGGGAGGAAGATCCAAGTGCAGCTGGATCCAGTGCTGGAGAGCAGCTTACATGGGAGAAGCTTTTTCCCTTTCAGGGAAGAGCTGATGAAATCATCATCAGATATCTTAAAACTTCAATATCAAGCACAGTGGCAAAATATAATTTTTGTTGTTTGATATTTTTCTTTACATTGATTTACAATGAGTTACCAAAACAAATCCCAACTATTGTAGGACTATTTACTTTTCATGCAAGGCAAACTCATGATAATAAATGCAGTGTTTTTTTTAAAGATAAGTTCAGACATTAGCCTGAAGAAGACCATCAGTGTGAACCAAATGAATCATCTGCCCACAAGTTCCAATAAGCTTTTTTTTTTTTTAAACTTTTATAGGGTAAAGAAATCTTGAAACAGTTATTTTAAGAAATAAATGGAAAGTGCATTTTCTGTATAAGTGAGAGGTGGACATTCATAGCTCATTTCTGGGTAAACCTTTCTTCTTCATGCCTTAACATGTTTATTTTTAATAAAAAACCAGCAAAATAGGAGCACTGTGACAATTGAAGTGATGAGCTGGAAATCTGAAACTCTGTCTGCAATGCCCAAACACCAGTCATAATTCATGTCACTGGTGTGACACATGCTGGAATCTGGAATGAACACCCGCCTCTGGCACACAGTGGGCTGGGCTGGGGGGAGAGCAGAGTTCTTGTAGATGGGTAAACTCCACCAAAGTGCAGACACTGGAAATATAATGAAGAAATGAGCCATGTGCATTAGGGTGTAAAAGCCATCTTTGTGCTTAGGAGCATTTGTGTTGTAGGAAAAAAAAGAAAAAAGCAGAAACATTGTGCGTAGCAGAGCATCTTGGGTTTGTTGGGCTGTATTAATAACGAGTGACTGGTTCTACTCTGGTGGGCTCTGGTCCATTTGAGCTACTGCATGTGCACAAAGTGGTTTTGGGGCACAAGTGAGCTGGGGAGGGGAGGGCTCTCTAGTCTTTGTGATCCTGCGTTTTTTTCAGGATATTGAACACATGCTATGCCCCAGTTTGTAGCTATATCTAACCATGTCTGTAATGATGGCAATTCCTGATCCACATCTCGCTTCCAGAGACTACCTGATCATTACAGTCATCACCTCTAGGATGACAAGATGGAAATGTTTTCATTTAAAAATGGAAATATTTTTATGGAGAGCAGTTCTATTCTTTGTGAGTAAATTCTGTGAGTAAATCCTTGCTTTCCACAAAAAATTTATGTGGGAATTTTTGAAATAAAACCCAAATATTTGAAAACTCTCCTTTTCCCTAAAAGAATACATCACGTCCCCATGTTTCCCTGCACTGGCGACCTCCAGACTTCATTCTTCATAATGTGTGCTGGACAAATTTGCCTGTGATTCAGGGTCTTCTCTTTTACAGGAATTTTCTTCGCCCTTTTTTTCAAAACAAGCCCTGGTCCAAACACACACCCACTGGAACCAAAACGGAACAGCATAAAAAAAAGAAAAGCACAAAAACCACCTCACTCATTTTCCCTGGCTCTCTGACTCCTTTCTGCACTTTCTGTTCCAAAACAGAAGGAGGAATCCCACAGCGTGTAGCTGTTACTTGACTTTTCCTTTCCCTCCTCTCCGCGGAGGTCAGGAAACAGCGCAGCCCGAAGGAGTGTGTGCTCGACACACACGGATGCATCGTGGCGTACCCTGAGGCAAAGTGTGCTCCACGGCTCCTGCACGGTAACCTTCCCCCAGTCCCGAGCAGAACGAACAAGAGCCATGGCAGCAGTCCCTGCCGAGGCTCTGAAACACACACCAACTCCACAAAGGGGAAACTCAATCACATCACTTCGGCATCTTCGCTTCCTGCTGCAGCATCAGGAAGGCTCCTGGCAGGGGACCTCCCAGGCGGCTGTGTCACAGATACATCTTTCTTCTGCTGATTTTCCCTGTCCTCTTCGGGCAGAATGAGAGTGGGTGCTGTGGATGTTGTTGCTGCTCTAAGGCACGCCAGAGCGTAGGTTTCGTGGGTCCTTAAAATACAACAAATTAATGTATATTTTTAAAGCTCAATGCATCTTGCATTCAAGGACAGAGAAAAGACTTCTCTACAGAAAGAAGGAAGAGTTAAAGATATAAAGGTTAATAGTAACAGCTGAATATTATGTCCACGAATAATTTTATACCTAGACTAAATCTGGCTGCTTCAAACAGTGGAAAGTAAGCAAGCATTGCTCCTGAAAGTGGATTATGCTTTTATTTATTGCTGCTGCATTGTTAAGGTGGGAGGCAAAGGTAGGTTTGGTGGAGATTATCCTTCACTTGCCTGCTCTGGGGCTGTCATTGCTGCTTGGTGTCAGAGATGGCTGTCAGGCTGCAGGAGCATAGGTACCTGTCCTGGAGAGCAGCCTGGAGGCACCTCATCATCACCCACCGCAGAGCTCGGTCCTCTTTGCTGGTAGAAATGACCCTTCTTGCTCTGCACTTACCATTAGTCTCTCAAGGAACTTTGACGGGGCCCAGGCTTAGTCCAAAAGAGATAAAAGTGAAAAGGTCACACCTCTGGGTCAAAGGCTAAAAGGCAGATAAAACACCCTGCTTGCAGAAGCAAAATCCGGGGAAAATCAAATCAGCTCCTAAGAAAGGGTAGCTTGTAGTTTGAACTCCAGCGGAGGACACAGTTACCCTTCTTTTAGCAACTTCTCCCTCCTTTTTTTTTTTTTTTTTTTTTTTTTTTCCAAAATGGGTTAACAAAATATATTTAAGCACAAAACAAAATAAACTCAAATGAAATACCCACCCTTCCTCCTCTCCAATGGCTGATTTAATGGAGACTTTTGCACTGTAGGGTTATCTTTTCATCTTTGCTGAGGGCAGAGGAAAAAATACTTTTAAACCCAGGAAAGACAAAATTTGGTATTGAATACATTCCTTTACCCAAATGAGCCCAGCTACTCTTCTGACTGGTGACTTGAAGAGGACTTGGAACAATTAATCAGAAAACGTCAGCTTTCAGTCAGGCAGGTTAAAGAGGGGGATAGTGGCAAGTTGTGAGGGGAAAGAATAAACCATGTAAAGCAAAACCACAGAAAATACAAAACATAGGTAAATGAGGATCTAAGGGACCTCTAAAGTACTCAGTAAAAAAATTTTACATTTCTGTAAGCAGAAGAGGCAGCTTTGAGGCATCCCAACTAGAGTGAGCCAGATGCACACACACATGAACTTTTACATATCAGGCCACAGGCTAAGAGAGAAATTTTGTTCAGATCCCTTTGGGTATGAACAAAAGCAATCAACCATTTTCCTCCCTTCTCTCAGGGGGATGATGTAACAAGGGTGGCTGAGGATTGCGTGTGCCTCTGTGAAGCAAGGTCCTATGGCAGCTCTGCAGAGGTGAGAGGGCCCATGCAGAACCTACAAATCTACTTTTACACAGATGGTACTAACATCAACATTTTGAGATCAAATTTTGCTGTTTCCCTTCTTTTGCTTCACATTTTTACATTGTCCTGCTACAAACAGATAAAAGGCATTGTATGAATTTGGGATGTTTTCTTGAGTTTAGTGCTAAAGCCCAGTATCACAAAACCCGCTCCACTTCTGTTTTGTGCCCATGAATGCAGGGCTCCCTTCTGATAAAAACTGTGAAGGCTTTGCCATTGACTTTGTTTAATTTCCAGAACTTCCGTATTTCAGTTTTTCATTCAGTGGATTTTTAAACCTTCAAACTTCTCCCCATTAGACCAACACAAAGAAGGATTTGGGAAAATCAATTTTCAGCTTAAGCAGAACAACTGCTGAACCATTAGAAACTCATGAGGGTTTACGAGATCCCAGAGCACCAGAGAAATATTGACATGCTATATTATGCAGAAATGGGAAACTTTCAGAATGACCAACCAGTTTAACCTTGGCAAGATAAACTTGAAGACACTATAAAGCAACTGCCTCATAGAAAATAAGAATAACTGGTAAAAACTGTTAAACTTAGATTTATGAAGAGCTAAGAATGTCAAACCATAGTCTCTTCTACCAAGAGAGAAAATGTTTTATTGTCTGGAAAAGGATTTGTGGGTTCAATTTTGAGTTTAATACTGTGTTTCCCTGTTAAGGATGTAAGTTTTAAACAGAAGTTCTCCAAAATGGGTGCCTAATTGGCTGAAAAACACAGCCAAGTGAGAACACTGAGGACATTGGTGTTGAGTAAGTTGGCTCATCACCAGAGCACTGCAGCTTTCCTGGGCTTTCAGGGAATAGCTTTTCCTTCTAATCTGACTGAGCGTGTCACTCACAGCTGCATCTGAGAACAATGGTTTAAGCAAGAAATTAATAAAAGCACATTAGCCATCTCTGCTCCCTCCAGGTCTAAAGTTTGAGGTGATGAATCACACTCCTGGCTCTTAAGGTATTTTCTGTGCATTGACACTGGGCTTCAGACCAGAGCTCCCAGGTGCCCAGCCTCGAGGTGAGCATTTCAAAACATACAGGCAGCCCTTGGGGTAGATACTGCCAGGATATGGAGAATACACCCATGTTTCTCTGAATTCCTGGGACAGAGAAATTTTCTCTATGTAATGAGGAGGACGATAAATGAATAGGATGCAGACGGCCTCTCAAATCACAGGCTATTCCCCAGATATGAGACTTCCAATGAAAAAATATATAATTTCAGATATGAAAAAACCAAACAAAAAAAAGAAAGAAAAACACAGCTCCTTGTTAAAATATATTTTGCTACTTAATTCATTGTTTGATCTTGAAAGAAAAGTTTTATTTTCCAGGTGGTGAAACACTGAATCATATCTTTAACACACCTAGTATTAGCTATCCAATACATCTGCACAGTCAAAACCTGGATATGAGTTTTGTCTCACAATGATTAAAATCACAATGCCAGGTAGAACTCCTAGTCTAGTGGCTGATTTGTGTAAATCATTACATTAAACGATAAGGCCTCTGGGATTCATTTTGAGGATACAGCTGATCACTAAACCTCTTTTAGATCTTTTAAGGTTATTCTGAAGTTAAATCAATACTTAGCTCAGCCCTACTGCTGTTCTTCATTGGATGCATCCAGAAGACAGAACCCTATCCTCAAACAAAGGGAATCCTCATTCTGCTTTTAACTACAAACTCTACAATCCAATTTTTGGAATATTAGACTCTTCCAGGAAAGCTACTGAAACGAGTTCAGCAAACAGTTGCTCAACTCCCTCTTTCCCTCCCCTTTAATCTCGGGTGCTGACCTGGCCATTCATTCCATGTTTGCAGTCGTGAGCTCTGCAAACGGAGTTTCCATGGCAGCCCTAATCCATGAATAGGGCTGGCTCCATCGGTGGTCACTTAGGACAGGCTTTGTCCTCCCCATGTCCTGTCGCTGGCAAAATCAGAAGACAGAACACAAGCGCCTTCAGTAAACATGACCTAATGAGATCCCTGACTTTGTGACAGGGGCCTGGAAAGGGAATGTGTGGGGATGTCTGCCTCTTCTGGGATTTTCCACTGCGGGCTCCCAGCGGTTTCCTGCCTGGTTTTATAGACTATCTTATTTAAAATGCAATTTCTAGAAAAAAAAATTCATTCTCCTTGTCTTTTTTAGATATAAATATAACTGAATGAACACAGCAAAACCATGGTCTGGCTTAGTGTGACCTGTGTCCAATGTTCTCTTCTGCAGGTGCCAGGTTGTCCTCTTCCCAGAGATGCATCTGACCAACTCTTTGATCTCAGGATCCCCGTGGCATCAAGCAGGTTTCCTCTGAGCAGATGCCTTGAGCAGGGCCCTGTACTTTCAGTTTCTTCCTCCCTTGGATGTTAAACACCAGGCTGATTCCCACTACAAACCCTCCCCAGGCAGTGCTAGGAGCTGCTTACAGGGCTTGTAGAAATGATCAAAATTTAAATTCTACATGTTTCCACAATAGTACATAACTTCTCTCATTTTATGCTCAATAATCACAGTCAATTCATCTGGGCATTAACGTGATTGCTTGTGAAACAGTCTTAGGAGGATGACAGCCAAACATTTCCAGAAGATTAGGCTTTCAAGCTGCTAAGACATTGGGAAAAGAAATGATAGCATAAAAAAATATGCTTGAAATATCATTAAGAACACAAGTTGTTACTTATAGTATATATTCCACACATTCTTTAAAATGTAACTTTTTCTTAGTTCCTCCAAGCTTTTTTCCTTTGCTCCAGGGCATGAAAGTCTTGCTATCCATCTTCTCGTAACTCATTATGTAAGGCACAACACCAAAGGTAAACGTGCTAGGCACCGTGTACTTGCATCTGGCCCCTGTGCACTGTCAGCCACTTCCGCAGGGCTGGATGGGACACAGCCTGTTATTTAGGGTCTGCTTTCAACTGTTTGCCCTCACCTAATGCAGAACAGTTGTCACAAAAACACTGATCATTATCTCCACCTACTGCAAATGCATTTCAGAGAGCACAGACAGCTGAGTCCTGCAGCCCTTACTTTGGGAAAACACCCACCGCCTCCACATTTTTGATATTTTACCCACAATTAGCAGCTATAGTCGATGTATTTACAGGAATTCCTCTGAAATCGAAAACACAGGCAGACTAATGGGATATAAAAGAAAGAGAAAGGAAGTGACTTTGGCCATGGCATGCTTCCACCCCATGCAGCTGAGGTTGGACAGCTAAAGGACCCCTGGCCCGGTGCCCTGTCAATTACCTTAATCCCAACCCGAATAGGAATGACACTAAATGCTCCACGAAAATGCTTCCAAACATTGCCATGAGAAAAGGCAAAAGCATTAACCCTGCCTTCCCAGGCATGGCTTCAGTAATGGACATCTTGAATTTTACATGGAGAAACACATGAACATAAAAGACATACCCTCCAGTGAAAACTTGCTCAACCTCTCAGAGGGAACAGAATTAATCGTAGGGAATAATTACAGTTCTAAACAAGAATATTTATGACATTACATAAACACCATTAAAACAAACTGAAAGGCAATAATTTTGAGAAAGAGGAAAGGAGGAAGTGAGGCAGGGGGGGATGAAAACCAATCAAAGTTTATAGTTGAAAAGATAAAAGTTCCTGTGTGTCAACCATCTTGAAAATCGTTGCTTCAGCCATCACTTGTCCCTTATTTACTCCCCTTATTAAAACAGAAAAAGAATTTTGTTTATAAAGTTAGCCAATACTTGGAGCTTAAAGCACTTTTCTTAAAAGGATCTTTCAAAAGCAACAAGAAATGTGGAAAATTTCCTTCCAAAAATGTTTTAACTTTTCAATAAAAAGCATTTCAAGTCATTATCATCTCAGCAGCCCTCTTTTCTTCCTCCTGCCCTTTTTTCTTTTTTTCTGAGGCAGGCAAGGATGAAGGGAAGAGGGAGTTTTCCTCTTTCGTTGCTCAATGAAAAAGAAGAGCACAACTGTATTTTTAAATCAAAGAAAAAAAATTTGAAAGAATTGCTAAGAAAAGCATTTGGAGGTTGGTTTTTTTTTCGTGCAACATACTTGTAGCATTTTTCTAGCCAGTTCTAGTTATTTAGAACTGGGGTAAATTTTTCTTGTGTCTTTTACACTACAGATTTCAGTCTGAAAAGCTTGGAGCTTGAAAATTGGCCCGGGAAGCTTCAGTTCAGCCTGAGCCTGCAAGGCCTGTATTGCCCCCCAGGAGACCTAAAGCTCAAATGCTTGGCAGTAACTCAAGGAACCCAGAACTGGCCTGGCAGATCCTCTTCAGGAGAGATGCTCTTACAGTTCTTTCAGTTTGGGTTAGATATGTCCCTGGTGATAGCCGTATATACATGTACCACAGGAATACAAAAATAGTTTTGAATTACTCTCTGAAAACAAAGCCTTTTGGTTAAAATACTGTTTCCTTCATTTTTTATTCTGCCTCAGGCCTATTCCAGCATCAAGAGAAGGATGGTAATCATCTGCACTCAGAGCCACTAGAAAAATATTTCTTTCCTATATATTTCCCTCTTCCAAGAACTGGCTCCTGGGAATTGTAACCAACCTTCTGCTGGCCCAAAAATGGGCATGGTGCTTTTGCAACCCAGGCAAGAAGAAAGGGACCTTGGTGGGTGGCTGTGATGAGGAGATGCCTGTGGACATTTCATGGACTGGAATTTAGGTGAGGGAGCTGTTAGGCATATATGCTAGACATATACCTGCATTTGAAATTTGGGTGCATCTTTGCAGAGGCAGCAGAAAATTTTGCAAATGGAGTACCATGGCTTAGTAGCAGAACTCCCCTCCAGACGAGAATAAAAACGTGCTCTGCCAGCTGCAAGCTGCAGGATCAATATCATGTCTGTGATTTGTACACAGCTACTGCAATCTAATTGATACACATGGACAACAGATATGCTTTTGCAAATCAGCTGTGATTACCAGGATCCCTTGCAGGACTCAATAAACAATGTCTGTCTTTGGGGCTGCAGAACACACACACGGCTACGCAAACCTCCCAAACAATTTTCCACTCTGCCACCCAGGCTTCATCAGCCAAAAGATTGTAAAAGAGCATGTGACAACACAACCAGCTTGGGTTTAGCCAAAAGCCCAAAGTACAAAAACTCATCTAGCCCAGCACAGTCTGCATCCAAGGTTTTCAAGGTCTATTCTTCCACACCCTTAGAAACAAAAAGAGATCCTCTTTCCCACCTTACCCATGCACACTCCATCCTCATCCTCCCCTCCATTTCCTCAGAAATGAAAGCACTTGGGTTTTGTGGCCAAGCGCAGACAGTTGGATAGAAAATCACACGTTGCATCTTTCTTCTTCGTTTTCCCTTTGTTTTTTGGTGCCAGGCAGTTCTCCACTATCCTGATCTACTCATCGAGGTGTTGAGGAGAGTTTGCTCTGCTAACTTCAGGAGTCAGGCAGCATTTCCTGAACCAGCGTCATGGTTTAAGTGAGGTCCTTCCACTGACCTCCCCGTGACACCGTGCTCATGAATAACCAGGTCTGTCGCTGCCCCTCATCCTTAATTTTCTCTGAGGAAATCTTCTGTTAAGGGGCAACAGTTTTCCATTTCAGTGTACAGCACTACCCAGCTGCTTGTTATTTCACTTGGCTGAGCCTGACAAGCTAATGGTATGTTTGATTTGCACTACCAGTTCCTGCTAGAGACATCATAACTTTTATTACAGACGTGGTTCTTGTTAGAGACTCGGTTGTCCGCAGAAGTAAAAAAAAAAATATAATGAAAAAAAAGCATACTTATTTTAGTCAATTTACTGGTTAACTCATTATTTGCACACAGTGCTGGTATCTAGCACACTATCTGATGCAATTTTTTAGTGTATTTCACTGTTGTTTGTGTGGCAAATGGAGAGATTATTCTAGCTTTTCTTTTGATATACATTCTTTTTACTGTCCTCAATCCTTTGAGGTTGATCACATTTCTGATTGCTAGAAGATTTGCTGTAAACTTTCTTAGACACTGTGCAGCTAAATTCAGTTCAGCAATTGCCACAGAAGAAAAAAAAGAGGAGTACAGAGAAAGAATAAGCAAGGATAAGATAACTTCCCCTGAATTGGACACAGTTCAGGATAAATTTTCTGCTTTGGTTTTCCTGCTCAGTATGGATAAAGATATCAAAAGCCTCTACACTTTTACACATCTGCACTATTTTTACACTGCCAAAAGTACTGTATGTGCTACATAAAACTAATGAAGTGTACTCTGCAATAATAAAAAGAAAACAAAAAAGACTAAATTACCCTGCTTGTCTGCAAAATACTAAATCTGTGTTTAATGAGGAGACCAGTTGGTTATGAAATTTGTTTCCCCATAGCAGACATACAGTCAGGACAGGGCAGTACCCTTCAAATTTTCCATCACACTGACTTGGAGCAACCTGATAAACATGCCTGTGTATCTCACATTCACCTGGATCCCCAAACCTAAGATTGCTTATGAAAATTTTGGCTGCACCTCCCCTCTGTCTCAGTTTAGTTGCCAGTAAAAAGACGATGGTATTCACAAATAGTAACCATGCTGCAGCCTTGTATAAAATATGCTTTGTTAAAATATGACATATACAAGCAAAAAAAACAAGCAGGTCTATACTGTTGGCTTTTCCTCAGGGCCAGAGTAAGTTTCCTATTTGCAGGACTGCCAGTGCAAGACATCTATTTGCAGTACTATCAGGGACAGTTAGTTTCTCATGCTGAATTTTCTCTAATAAAGGTCCTTTAAAGCCCCTGAACTCTTGATCCTCAAAACAGCCAGTCTGGGGAGCATTTCTTCCAGTCTTTGAAGTTGTAGCACTCATAAAGCTGACCAGTGCTGTTTGTGGGTTTGTTTTCTTTCCATATCTCTCCCTTCCCTTTAAGACCAGACAGAAGATGACATTATTAGCAGGCTGCTCACAAGCACCTAGTAGTTTAGGGGAAGGCTTTTTATTTCTGCTTTCAAGCAGAGATGAAAGATTGTAAAAATCTCTCTTCTTTTTTTCCTTAGGGAATTACAGCTCACAAAAGTTCTTGTAACTCCTTACAGCAACTATTTTACTACTCAGGGAGGCTATTTACTAGGTCACTTTCTTCCTGCAGCAGGCCTCAGTGTTAATAAATGGTGTCTGTGAGTTACTTTATGCTCTTCATACTTTATTTTGATCTAGCTGTGTGTTTAAGGAGCTAAAGAGAGTGTGTCTTGATGAACTTTTTACAGCACAGTTTGCTCTAGGCCAAAACGCAGAGAGGGCTTTCTTCTGGGTTTTTTCTAAGTTTTTGTAGGTACATTGAAATCTGAAAAATGGGGCAAGCTGCCAAGGTTGTTCTGTAAGTCTGTTAGCTTCTGCTCACTCAGCATTAACATCTGTCTTCACTAAAGCGTTACTGGACCCCCGGTACACTGCACAGAGCATGCTCCAGAGGCACTTATAGAAAGCAGAGCTCAGGGAGGGAGGGAGAGCCACATACCCCAAGCCCCCCAGCTAATAGCACTTTTTGAGTAAAAGTAAGGCACAGCTTTACCCCAGAAGGCTCTGTCCCAGATCTGTGTGCCTGTGAGCCTTAATATCAAAAACAACCATGAGGGAGAGATGGAGAGAGTGTAACCAGAAGACCCTGTGCCTGGATTCTGCCTCTCAGCCTTTTACTCCATTCAGAAGGTGTCATAAAATAGAGCAAAGATTTTTTTTCTCTTTCCAAAGAAGACAGATGATTTTACAATATAGTTCAAACTAAATGTGCAACATCCCAGGAGGTGGGTTACCCCTGAGACCCCAAAGGAGGCACAGTTACCACAACCCAAGCCATCACTAACACACCCAAAGCAAGGCAGTACCACATGCCTCCCCAGTGTGGCTGCACAATATCTTTGTACCTTATTAACATCTGTGTTATCAAAGAAAGCAATTCTGCACACATGTAAAGTACATTAAGTCTTACCCAGCCCCTTTCAGGTTCTATCAGGGAAAAGAGAGGGAAGATTCACACAAACCCCACAGGACACTTGGTTTGATATCTCTCATGAGACTTGGATGTACTCGCTGAGGCTGTGCTCTTGAGTTACACCCAGCAAACCTGCCAATTCAGTGTCACATCCCTGAGGTAAGAGCAGCATCCTGCTTTGCAATGTGTGCAAAATCACACAAGCTACCAGCACATGGCGAACAGCAGTGCACCTCTGACAGCACACCAGCACATGCACCATCCTATTTCACAAATGAAGGTCCACCTTTCCATGAGCTGATAAATTTCCAGGTTTTTCTCCATGTACTGTGTGCTTACATGCCTGCCATACAATTGGCAGTGCCTGGATTTGTGGATTTATTGGCTGTGACCAGACACAGGCTAAGTAAGTAAACAGATTAATATGTATTAAAATACCTCATTCATTCAAAGTTCAGAACTTGTGAGCACATGTGAAGGTGGTATTTATCCACAGTTCTTACCAACGGAGCTGATTAAAAACAGGATCATGCAAAGTAAGCAGTGCAGTAAAAAGACAGCACTAAAACATTTTTTTGTAATTGAAATAGCCCGAATAATGGTTACCTGATTTAATGGTTCATCAAACTATAGCTCTCACATAATCTTCAAGGGTTTGGTGGTTTTGTGTTGTAACTTGTAGCTGATGCTGCAAGAAGTGAGAGTTCTTATGAAATTATTTCTGTATTTCTACCCAGAATAATAATGCCTAAGAGAAGTCATAATGTCTCGTGTACAAAAGACAAAGGAAGAGAAAGGAGAGTCAGACATTGGTCATACCCTAATGGAAAAGAGGTCTCCAGAGTCAAGGAGTCTTTTTTTAAGGTTTTGGGGTTCAGTCGTAAAACTTTGGGCTATTTTCTGTCTAAATATGGTGCAAGAGTGAGAGAACTAAACTCCCATTTTACAATAGTAATGAAAAGCTTCAGATGTGTGTGTCAACACTGTCAGAGCTGTGTTTGTTAAGCACAGCAGTGTGAGCTGCCACCTTGCTCCTTTCCAGTGGGGCTGAGCAGACCCCTTTGCTGAGCTCGTGCAGGGGAGCTGCCTTCACAGGCTTGCATTGTCTAGGCTGAAAAGGAGGGTTTTCCAGTGTTTGCCCAGAAGACAACTTCACTTCCTATCATATAATTTTCAATTCAAAACTTTGGATTCATCAGGAATGAAACAACTTTTACAGGAGATGATATCCTGGAAGATTCCCATTGCAGCGAGTGCCTGGCCCTCAACTCTCAGCCTGGGGAAAAGGCATCTGTCCACCATGAGCCACCACTGAAACCCTGCTGCTGACGGAGAAGAACCAATCTCCAACAGGAAATTGATAAAAAGGACTTTTCTGTTGAGAATGTTTGTAAACAGATTTTTCGAGCAGCTGCTCAGCTAATCTCTCATGGGGGGGTTGAAGACAAAGCTACATGATCAGAGGTGCTACCAGCCCAAGTGGTCTGGGATGTGATGATCAAATTTTCCATTTCAGATCTTAAAAAAACCCTAAACCAGCCACTTGTTTTAGTGCCTAAATGGCAGCTCAGGTCACTTGATAATTTACTGCTTTAGCTTTTACCAGGTGTGCTATGTGACACTTGCTTCTCAGGAGCTGTGATTAGGCTGTCCCTGACCCCATCAAGCAGCTGCTCAACTGCACAGATTTTTGCAGAATGGAAAACCTCACCATTAAGACACACATTTTTTGCAAAGTATTTGCAGATTTTTTGCTTCTCTTCTCAGTCCAAACCAAACTTTGCATCTCTTTTTTGGGGTTTAGGCCTGAATTTTTAAGCCAGATTAAGGATTTAAGATGTATACAGTAAGGTCCCTTAAAGACCTTAGCCACTAGAGCAGGAAGCTAGCATCCTTTATTTCTCTCAGCCTGAGACTGACTTGACAGCAGCTTTTCTATACTTTTTAAGTATCTTTACAACCCAGAGGTTAATCAGTGTATCTTTCTCATAGTCCCCCAAAATATCAAACTACTATTATATGTGCTGGTTTTGCGTGGCATGGAGTCCATTTTCTTCACAACAGGTGGTATGGGGTTGGAGTTGTGGTTTGGATTTGTGCTGAAAACAGTGTTGATGATACAGCAATATTTTTGTTGTTGCTGAGCAGGGCTTACTCAGTGTCAAGGTACTTTGTGCTCCTCACTTCACCCACATGGTGAGGAGGCTGAGGAATTAGGAGAGGGCACAGCCAGGACAGCAGACCTCAACTGACCAAAGAAATATCCCATACCATATGACATCATGCTCAGCAAATAAAGCAGATGGAAGAAGAAGGAAGAGAGGAGATGTAGAGAAGGATGGTGTTTGTCTTCCCAAGTCATTATTGAATGATGGATCCCTGCATTCCTGGAGATGGCTGAACACCTGATACACCAGAATGAATTGTTTTGTTTTGCTTACATGTTTTGCTTCTGCTTTACCTGTTGAGAGAAGCAAAGGGAGAAAGAGGCTGTGAGGGGCTGAGTTGCCAGGTGGAGTGAAATCACTACTGTACAGCACAGAACTAATTCAACAGAGAGTTGGAGGAAAGCACACCTCGGATTGTCTCAAGCACTTCCTTGGGATCTGAGAGGGCCTGAAGACAGGTGAGAATTTAAAAGCATGTCTCTCACCTCCTGGAAAGCATGTCCTGTGCTGTTTTCCATACAAAGTCTGAGGCACCAGGTATGCTCTGAGCCTGCCAGCTGGCTTACACACCACAAGCGAGGTATGTCAGTGGCAGGCAGGAAAAGGCTTATCTGCAACTCCCTGCATCCTGGTGGTGTCTGGATCAGGGTGTGGTGCCAGTGGAAATGGGGATACTGTGGAGGTTTTCAGCGTCTACAGGACTGGTCAAAGTTGAAAATGGTTTCTCTACGGTCTGACAGTTGAATTGAAACACTTGAGATGGAACTCAGGTGTTCAAAGTCCAAGTCCAAATCTTTGGTAGTTGACCAGTGAAAATGCAGGCCAATGTAGCTTCTGACTGAAGTATCATCTGGAAATATGCGGTTTTGTTGTGATTCCGTAAACAGCCTGTGACACCATGAGCACTTTTGTCTGCCTTTTCCAATTAAGCACTTAAGAGTTTCCCAAGGTAAATATTAATACTTCAGAAAGGAAATACTAACATGCACAAAATCCTTTCCAACTTTTCTGCTTAAATAGCTATCATTTTTTAGTGAGGTCACAGCATCCAGTTTTCTATAATAAAAAATAAGCAGGATAAGTAGTTTTATTCCTGTCAAAACTTGAATGCAATTTTATGTTTTACTTTGACTTACCCTATAAATATTTTTACTACAACATTCAAAGTTTACGAGATCTCTAAGACTTGTAAAGAGGTTGAGTAACTGGAAACCAAAGGCTAATACCTACCACAGGGACTTGGGGGTTTTTCTTAAGCAAGCTATTTATTAATGTTAACAAAGGGTATTTTACTGATGATCTGTTTACAAAACTGAGTATTATTTTACCTTTCCATTCCAGTGTAAACAAATCCATGAGGAGAGACAAAGACAGACCAACACCACAATGCCTGACAATGTTGATCTTTTCCCAGGTTACAGTTTTCTGACACTATCCTTTGAGCTGAGCTTCTGCTGTTGAATCTCTGCTGAATCCAAGTGTAGCTTGGGAGCTGCAAAAGTCAGCCTCACTGAATCAGAGGACAGAACTGAGTTAGCCACTGGTTGTGGATGCCTTTGACAAGCTGTGTCCTTTTTGCTGTTCATGAGTCACTCACCAGGAGATTTTATCTTTCCTAATGCGTTTGCTATCTATAATTATGGTTGCAACAGTTATTCACCCTTAAAGGAAAGTGTGGCCCTGCCTGAACATGCCCAGGAGGAGCTGTGTCACAGGCAGGAGTGGGAGATGATCTGCCCATATCCACCGTGGCCACAGGAGAACATGCGTGTTTCAGCTCATCTCCTGGCACAGCTGAGGAGAGCTCTGTGTCATTGCTAACTCGCTAGTCACTGTTTCTGCTCCCAAACCATGATTTACTGACTAAAGATTAACTATTGCAAAAGATTTGCACAAGCAGGCAACTCAGCCTTTTGTGCAAACTTTTGTGGATAGCCATTAAACTACTAACTTGAGCCCAACAGAGCAAGTCAAAATATTCACCAACTCTGGCTAAGTCCAGAACCTGCCAGATTTGGTCATCCTGCCTCTGGCTGTCCTGCCTCCCAACCACCTTCAGCACCTTGGGAAGACACCATGCAAATGCACTCCAGAGGACAGCCCAGAACCACAGCTGCTCCAGACTGGTTTTAATCCTCCTTTCTTTACTGATTAAGGAATTAAGCCTTAATAGGGATTAAACATTTCCCAGCTGTAAAGCCCAGCACTGGATTTATTACACAGCTACAGCTCCATATCTACCCACACAGCTCCTGGGTAGATAGGGAGCTAAACACGATCAAACACTTAAAATGAAGATGAGGCTCTTAACTGACCAAAAACTAGAACTGCCTCCATTTCTGTGTGTATATGTGCAGTCAGCTCTATTTGCAGGCATGTACTTTTGGGGTTTGTTATCGTCCTCTATTATGCATCTTCTCAGCTGAAGGTTTACTTCATCTATATGCAACACATGCATCTGAGTGCCCCACTTTCATGCACTGTTGCATGTTCAGCTTATGCTGTACTAAATTATGTAGGTGGATACTTCCTCATCTGCACAGCCTCCCAGAAGAACACCACAAATACCTTGTATAGATGTGTCAGCTTTTAATGGACTACAGATCTCTGACTTAATCTGAAATCAGCTGCTTATCCTGCCTAAGGATCTCACTACCTCAGTTGCACACCAATCATAACCAGGCTTTCTATTTTTCTGACTGGAGAGTGCTGCATTGCTTTGCAGATGCTCTTTGGAAAAAAAGGACTGGAAGGGATTTCAAGAGGTAATTTGACCACTTGTGCAGTTCCCAGATCAAGTGAAAATGGAGTTTCCATAACTGACTTGGGTTAAATCACTTTATAAAACTGCCCAGTACTGAGATTTTGTCACTATGAGACAGTGTTTTGCCACCCGCATTGTTCAACTCTAGGTTGCTAAAGCTTGTGTATTTTAATTAAGGATCATGTGAATCCAATAATGCAAATCAAAGTCCTGCCCTTTCTACCTCGGGAGCCTAGATATGAGATAGAAAGTGGGCCCTAATATTCTAAAATGAAAGAGGATATTAAAACTGTGTATTTTAATGGACAAATATCATGTTATTTCAATTCACACTGGTTCTGTTTCAGTGAGTGATCAGTGGGAAAGGACAGCCAGAGCTACTGTAAAATGGTCTCTGTCACCAAGGAAAGAGTTTGGGACTCAGCCTTCATGCCATGCTCTGATTTGCTCAGTGCAAATGTCATGACTGTAATAAGGCTAATGATTAATAAGAGCGCAGTGATGCCTGCATGTTTGTGGTCATGCAGTGGGTAGATTTTGGCAGCAGCTTTCTGGAGGTTTTGATTTCGTGGCAAACTGAGGAGCCAGAGGAGGAAAGGAAGCAGTCCTTGATCCGGAATGGTTTTTCTTAGTGTGGCTTCCCATCCTAAGAGGAGTCTAACAGGGACGAGATCCTGAGCCCTCTGGATATGCCAGTCTTCCTCCAGTAGCTGTATAGGGATAGTTTATACCAGCTGCTTGAAAATAGATTAAGGGATTAGAGAAAATTAACCCAGCCACTGATAAAATGCTAATTTCCTCCTCCCTTTTGGCATGGTTGTTCTCCTTCTCTTCTGAGGTTTGCTTCAGGACAGGAGAACACTTGGAAAACACTTCTCAAATTTGTACAATCCTTGACAGGGGGGCAGAGCACTTTTTTGTTAGGTGGCAGCATTCAGCCAGCAATTAATTGCCCTCACCAAACTTCCACTTCCTCAGCAAGCTGTCCTCTTGCTGAGCCCAGTGCAGATCTTTGGCCGGCAAAGATGGTTCGAACTCCAAAAGGCTGTGATAAGGTGAGAGCAGGACCCATATTGCTACCAAGCTGGGTGGTGTGAGCTGAAGGTAAAAGGGTAGCCTTTGGGGAGCAGTCTTGCCTTTCATGATCTATGTCAAATAGATCATCATCATCAGAGCTATCATTGCATTACATTTTCATCTGATACTTTGAATCAGCATAAAAGCACATTATGATACCAGTGTGATTCTGTGGGAATTGTTCTGCTACAATAACATGCCTGACATGAAACACACTGAACTTTCTGGTTTCTCTGGTGCCCATTTCTTGAAGGGGATCATAACGAGGTGAGAGAGCAAAAATTGGGAAATAACTCCGGAAAGAAAATTATCAAGATTACCCGGGTGACTGATAATTATGGGATTTGATATCACGGGGAAATTGCTGTTTTAAAGATTGGTCAAGCACAAGAATAAAGGCTCTCTGCTCTTCCTGAAATATGCAAGCATTTCAGTGCACACTACTCTCTGCATTTGGATGGCAGTGCATATTTATTGCTGTTCCTGTTTGTAGGCTGCCTGGGGTTTGCATGCCAGTGTTCAGATCCCAAGTACCTCCCCACCTTGTTCTTCCTCAATTCACAGTCAGCAGTGCCCTTTCCACCGACTGCCCTAAGGTGTGCACTATGATTTTGGTGACTTTCCTGAACATGCCAGTTTTGGGAGAGGGCAACCAACTCCAGGCTCTCAAAAAATGTCCATGTAGGGCTATTGTGCCAGCTGTGAATTCACTATTTTTTCTGTCTTTGCAAAGGAGCACTCCCTGAGTGCCTACCACCATTTAAACAGAGATGACATCTGGTCACGATGACCAAGATGACCAGGTACAAAGAGAAGCTGACAGGTATGAAGCAATGTGGTGAGGCAAGGGTGGGAGACCTGCCAAAAGAAAAATGGCAAAATGCCCATAAACTGAAAAACCCCATGTTCCCTGCAAAGGGAAGCTCCTGGTCAGGAATAATCATTGTCTGCAAAGCAGGCCTTAGAAGAAGAAGGTTTGTTTTAAGCTACCTAATAAACACTATCTTCCTATTATCCAGTGTAGTGCTACTGGCTAGACAGGCTGTCAGAATCTCCTTGTCTTTTGAACAGGGTCACTGAGTTTGTCCTGAACCTACTGACTTTCCTCTCTTATGGTGTATTTTTAGAAGTCCAATATGTGCCTGTTTTTCTCTGCATTTTAAATCCAAAAGACTCAGATGATTTACCTCAAGCATTCCAAAAGAAAAAATAAATCATCTGTGGCTTCACATTACATATGAAGTGTTTCAAGCCCAACATAGATTTGGGGGTTTATGTTGGTGGCAAAATTAGAAAGTATTTCAGTTCAAATATAGAATACAGTCCTTCTGTAACCTCAACTCCAAACTCCACTAATCCAAGTTTAGTTCTTGATGGACTCTATCCACAAAGTGAGCTAAATGCCTAGCTGTTGCCTAAGTACCAGCATAGTTGGCAAAGTCCAGATTTTAGACTTTCAAAGCTCTCACTCTGCACATCACAAGTATTGAAGAGTGAAGTGCATAAGTATAAATTGTCTGGCCATGCATCCTTGAGCATCCCAGTTTCTGCTTCTCTGATTGTGCCCTTCATGTACAGCAAAGGAGATAACTCTGCCCTGAAGGAGGCTTTGGATGCCGTGTTTCCCTCCCTTGACATCCTGGTACCTCGAATGTCATTCTCTAGAGTCAAATACTGTCTTGTCTATTTAGTCTAAACCAGGTGTCTGTAAGAAAGGCCTACCCAGGAAATGTAAATGTTTCACAGGAAGTGTCTGAACTGGGTTCAAGTCCCTTCAGGTTCATTTGGAGTTTGAGCCAAGGCCTCTGGCACAGCTGACAAGTGCTGACGCAACTGGGGAACCAGCACTGAGGATGCAGGGAGGAAGTGGGAGGTAATGGTGTGAAGGAAGAGGATAAAGGAATAATTTCTCTCCTTATTATATCATACATATTTGTTCCCCATGGCCCTTCAGCATCACTATATCACATTCTGAAATATCTTGCATTATAGATATTGTAGTTTAGTGAGGAAGAAATAAGTCGGATTCATCTGAAGGAGGATCATCCATCTGGAGGAGAGGAAATGAAAACATGGATTCCTTTATACTCAGTAAAAGTGCTGAAACTGTGTGAGGGATCCAAGAAAAAGAAATTTGGGTAGACTTGTTTGTTATTTTGCTTACATCTGCATATTTCCTGTGTTACCAAAATAACAAAATTAATTTAATTTCATAGAATTTAGAGTTTCCTTGGATCCCTTCAACCCTCTTTGCCTGTGTTTGTACAACTGAGCAGCAGCTTCTGATTTCAGATTGTCTGTAAGACTGGTGCTCCAGCAAAGAGGATATTTAAGCTACTATTTGTACTGCAGAGGAGAAGAGTAAAGCCAGTATGTGGACGCATAGCTTTAGAAGAGTTCTTTCTACCAGGCTGAGCATTATCTGTATGCACAGGCAATCATCCATCCCCTGCTCACTGGGTAGCAGCTTTGCCTCCTCTCTGGCACATTTCCAAGTTGTGGGAAGTCTAGTGCTGGTTTACAGAACTGACACTATTTTACCCCACTGTCTAAGGTCTCCAGGTCTCATACTGGCACTCACAGAGAATTTGATACCGGTTTGAAGAGCGAGTTAAAAACTTAGTGCTTGAATTGTAGTAATATTCAGTGAACTCCTGCCGGAGTAAAAAAATAATCTATTAGGGTATATTCCTGCCAGGTTTTTAGTATTCATATAACTCAGGCATAGACTCCAAGAGCAAATAAAATAATAAAATCTAAAACACAAGTTTGGCTTTCATTTGCAATTGACATGCAATAAAGGTCAAGTCCTGCTTCCCCTGAACTCAATGTGAAAATCCTAATTAACTTCAGGAAAGAGCAGAATGGGACCCAAAGAGTTAACAATTGTGGGATATAACCAGAAATTAAATAAACTCTTGATCAAAAAATTATGTCTTACAGCTAGAGGAACCTCTCTGGAGTTGCACAGCTCAACATAGGAGCAGAATTTCAGCCTCTAACATTCACTGATACCATTTCAGATGCAAATTTTCTGATCTTTTCAGTGCCAGACACAACACATTCCAGTATGCATAACATTTTAGTTACTTATCTTCTATGAGTCGCAGGGCATAATATTTTTCACTGTTTAGAAATAACTCAGCTCTGAGTCACCACTGAAAAACCCTGTTCTAAATTGGATTTCCCCTACGAACCTGGACTGTGTCAAATTGAATAGTCCAAAGAAACCACAAAGCCTGCTTTACAGCCCGTAGTTTGTGTCTACTGGGAGGAAAGAGTAGATCAAGGCCATGCAAAGGTGGGGGTATCCTGGGGATCCCTGGCCTGGCAGAGACTGCATGGGAAGCGGCTGGAAACATACTTCATGCTCTCAAAGCCACCACTGTTGTCCCTGCCTCCTGCTAAGCAGCAGTGCATTTCCAGAGCAAGACCCTTGTCACTGATTTCAAGGCAGTCAGACTCCCACTGACTTTCAAAAGCTCTTACTTTATCTCCCACCGTGCCTGTGCTCAGCACTGCAGTGTGTCACGTTACCCAGCTGGCACCGACAGGAGCGAGAAGGTTTGGGATACAAACCTGTGTTTCCTGGATGCTGCACAGCCTAGTCCTCCAGCTAAAGGACCACCACACAGAATTTATGCTAGTAAAGGACTTCACAGCTTTCTTTACTTACTTTCTCATTCTAAGGGAAACATGCAGCAAAGACTTGGCCACAAACTACCCCATTCATGTTCTTCTAAATGAAGAATATTTCTATCAGTACGGGCAGTTTTCTCCATCACCTTGTTCATGCCTTAACTTTTGTGGCCACTAATCAAAAAATCCATAGGTTGAGATTTCACACCTCCACCACTACTTACAAAACACTACCTTTGCAGGCAGACTGGAAAGAATTCAGGGAAAGCTTTGTACTAGTCCTGCCTCCTGTGATTCTTCAGATTGAGGCTGCACTTGCTAAGGCAGAACTGAGACCAGGTTCCCCATAACACATACACCATAAAACTCCTGCAAAGCCTGGAAATAAATTAATCCTCCATGACACAGCCCTTTCCCTGCCTATCATTTTACTTTAACTCTCTTAAAGAATTTCTTCCTAGTGTTCCTAATGAGACTACCAGGAAGACAATTGTAAATCCTTGATGTTCTACTGTGGGAAAAGAGCAGCAAATGTATTTGAGAGGAAGCTTGGAGGGAAGAAAAGGAAGACATTCTAACTAACAGACACCAAGGGAAACCAAATTAAATTTGACAGGTTTCATAACTCAGCAGATTGTATAGCATAACCGTAAAAATAAGCCAATAGAATGATTAAAGGAGAAGTATCAGGTCGTGTCTGCCCAACCTGACAACTTTATTTTAAATAAACATTGTCTAAAATTTCAAAAGATATTTACAAATCTCATTTTGCAACTGAATAGGCCATAGTGTTACTGGGTAACTTAATAAATAAAAGTGAAGGTCTTTGCACCTGCTTTTACAAGTTAAAGACACATGATTGGACTCTTTCCATTTGGGCACTGATTTACCATTGTGCCATTGCTTCCTTTGGCACTCTGTGAGTACTGCTTCTTTTTGAGAAGACAGTCTTGCACAATAATCATTTAATTCTTCATGGCTTTTTTCAGACTGTCAACCCCTTTGAAGGAAATTTTAAAGTTTTGAAACTTCTGAATTAGTAATTAATAATTTCTCTTGATAATATATATATTAAATCATGAAGTTAAAATGAAAAAAAAAACTTTTATTGTGAAAATATTGCATAGCTTTTAGTAATTTTCAGCAGATCAAATAAACATTCATGATTATTAAGAATGTAATTCTGCTAATGACAGCTTGCACTGTTGGAAGTCCTAGCTTAGACTGAATTAAAACTTCTGAAAATTACATTCTATTGAGCATCAGCAGAAAGATTTTGTACAACTGTGCTGCAGAACATAGCTAAAAAGCATCTAGTCAATCTGTGTTACCTAAAACTCCATTCTTCCTTTAACCACCCCTACACTAAAAGAGTAGCAGTCACCAGTCACCAGGGTTTCATCAGAGCAGAGCAGACAGGGAGGCACCTCTTATGACTTGCTGGTCACACTTCTTTTGATGCAGCTGGATATGATTGACTTTCTGGGCTGCAAGGACAGGTTGATGGGTCTTACTCAGTGTTTTATCCACCAACACCCCCAAATCCTTCCCCACAGGGCTGCTTTCAATCCACTCATTGCCCTGATTAGGGCATGTTTAGGATTGCCCTGACCCAGGTTCCCATAAATACATTTCTCCAAGCTGTTAAGGTCCACAAGCTTGGCTGTTCTTGAGGTTGGAGGAGATGAACCTTGCAAATCAACCATCTCTCCCAGACTCTTCTTCCTTACCTGTGTGCATGTACACGTGTTACCAACCTGTACTGTCAGTAGTGGACTCATCTGTGTCTTGTTTGTTTGCTTCGAGGCCTTTTCCCCCAGTCCACTCTGTGCCCAATCCTTGCCATCCTGGCCAGCCACTTCTTCGTGAGTTGTTATCTCCCTTTTCTGTCATTCATTGTTTGAATGTCTCCTCAGGATGTTCAGCAGGGCAAAACAAAGATGTTTTACCCTGCTTGGTCAGATGGATCTCAGCTCTTCCTGGAAGTCCTCAATTCTCAGTCCCTTTGCTGTAAAAGCCAAATCAGTGTTCTCAACATCATCTGTGCAACCAGATGCTGGCCTCCATGATCTGCTAAGCCCTCCTCAACCCCTTCACCCTCTGTGGCAGGATTAAGGAGAAACTCACCTGGTCCTTGGGCCCTTGGCCCTTGCCCTAGAGCCATGTAGTCATTCTTGTTATGCTTCACTTAACCATTCAGGCCAAAGTAAAAAGGTGAAGCAAATGACTCAATTTTCTGAAGCTGTTCTTATTTCAAAGGAGGTGTGAGAGAAACAGAGACAGGAACATGGATTTCATTTTTTTTTCTGTACTCAAAGATTTGACATTTGAAGACTCTTCTATTAGGTTTGCAAATTTTCTGTTCTTGCAGCCCTCAAGGAAAAAAGAAAAAGAAATGTGAATCCACAGTTTAAAGAAAAAACATTCCCTTCCATTAGCATTTCTTTGATGGTCCTTTGGTTTATTGTTGTGCATTAACTTCTGTTAATTGCTACAACATTCATATAAATAATGCATTTGGAAAAGAAGGTAAAGAGGGTGTCACATTCTATTCTCCAGTGATTTTAGAGGGACTCTCTGGCTTGACTTTAGTGCTAAAGCTGCCTTTTTTTTTTTCTTCTTTTTTTTTTTTTTTTTTTTTTTTTTTTTTTTTTTTTTTTTTTTGGTCTCAGGACAGCTAAAGCTTTTTAACAAAGTTAGAGGAAACAGGGGAAATAAAAGCACTTTCATTTTATCATGAGATAAATTGGATGGGTCAGCCATAAGCCTTTCAGCTGAATTTACTCCATGGCAAAACTAATGTGTCTTGTCTTTGCTGTATTGGTACCTCAGGGGAGCTGATGTGTATTAGCTATCACTATCAGGAAAGATAAACAGCATTTGTAGCTCCCCCTCCTTCCCCAGGTCCTCTTGGGTTTTTCTTCTATGAAAGTTTCTGGTAAAAGCTTCTAGGAAGTCACAGAACAGAGTTGCCCATGTCTGCCAGCTGGTTTTTTTTGCTACATGAAAATATTTCTCAAGTACAATCCTCTCTTCTCTCTCCTTTTCAAACACTTACAGTTTAAAAAAGCCAAACCCTTCAGCATTTGGCACAGTTTCAGCTACAAGATCTACAGCCAATTTTGAAAACTGCAACATATAATGAGCTAATTTTACAGTTAGAAAAAGGTTGTGTCATTTTGAAAGAGACAGATACAGCTGGAAAGGAAACAACTGAATTGTGCACTGAAAGCACTGGGGTTTTGCCCATATATTTGTGCCTGGATTTTACTGGGGTTTTGTGGACAGGAATTTCAAAGACTTTTGTTACAGATTTGGTGTGCTCAGATATGTGTTTTGTTTTAGTCAGTTTCAGAGCATAAGTCCACAGAGACACAAAAGAAGGAAGATGTACAAGAAGTGGACAAGATTACATGTCCACAGGTAAGTAAGGTCTTTATTTTGTAAATTATGTTTGCAACCCTACCAGTCTATTAGACACAGGTTGGATCTCTCTTCACACTAGAAGTTCAGTGAATGCAAAAGAACAAAAAAGATTAATAAGATTAGTAAGATTATCACTGGAATGATTCATCCTCATCAAGAAATTCACTGTCTGGTGGCAAGCTGAATGACTTTTTAACAATATATTAGACAAGGTTTCCCAACAGAGAAGGATAAAGCTCTAACGAGATAGAGCAGCAAGCAACTCAGAAGTTCCTGAGAAAGGGAAGCATTTCCCATGAGAAGTGTTGGGGTGGAGAGCCAAAGGGCAACAAGAGCTGGGATGCCACATGCAGGTGCCTGGATTTTCTCTACACTTTGCCTGCGCCAGTGAGAAGAGACCAGTGCAGCAGTTTGATGACTCATTTAAGCATCCTGCCCAGCCAGGGCTGTTCAAAAGGGTAGAATTAGATGGCAGCTCTTGCATCTCTGTGCTTCACCCCACACTCCCAGCTTATTCCTTTTACAGATCCCAAATTCTGTCTTTCCAGCTGAATCACTTCACTTCATTTCCAGCACATCAGGTTTGACTGAGGTCCCTGGGCAGCCATGCTCTGCTTACCCCTGGTGAGCCTGGGGTGCTCAGAGGAGCTGCTTGCCTACAGCCTGATAGAAGATTTTTGGTCCTCAGGCAATTCTATGCATCATGAGCACAGTAAAACCTCTTTCTGTCTGCAATATAACACAGTCCATACTACCACATGCCATACTGTACTGGGACACTGGTTCCTGAGAAACATCCTGACCATTCCAGAGCAAAAGAAAAATTCCCACTTTGAATGCCAAAAAAGACCCACTTTATTCATCCTTGGTCTTAAATGCTCTCACTGCAATGAGACCAGAATCAACATGTTTTAATATCTAAGATTTCTTGTTGTCTAAGCCTGCCTTTCTATAAATTCCAGCAACAGCTCCAGCTGTAACTGCCCACAGAGAATCAGAGTTTCTCTATTCCTCATGAGAGTTATCCTAGATGAGATTAGGAATGATTCGTGGTAAGATGTAGGCAGATACCTGGACTCTTCTACATTACTGCTTCCACCACGATGATCAGTGGGTGGGTGGTAAAAAACCTAACACAACTGCCCTGTGTATAGATAGATTGAGAAGGCATATGTATAAATGGAGCACCTGAAAATTTCAAGGCTTCTTCAGTTTTCTGCCTATCTTGGTTGTCCAACTCATGGTATCACTAGTCTTTCTGTTTTTGTGAAAGCACTCTTGTGTCTGTCATCAGCTTTGGGTGATAAGATCAGATTTTGAACTTGGATGCAAACCACATGGTAATTCCCTGCTCTATAAAGAAAAGAAAGACAATAAAAAGCCCTCAGTACTGGTTTTGTTTCCTTTGAGCCTCATTAGGCACTTAGCCAGTGACTAGTCAGGTACAAAGGGGCAAGGACTCAGAAACAGGCCTCAGAGGTCCTGCCTTCCATCTGTGAGGGGTAAGTGTGAACCATAAGCCAAATTCATTTAGTTCCTTTTACATAATTGTCAGCTTTACTCAAAGCAGTTTCTTCTCCTTGGTTGCAAGGGAAGACAGTCAATTGTTGTTCTATTCACATCATCACATAAACCCATCTGACAGGCATGACAGCAACTGCTTGCTAATTACGGAGCAAAATTTGCAGTGCAAGGTTTGTTGTGCCAACGGTCCCCAGAACAATCCTGGGATTGTTTTATGAGAAGATTGGGCAGTCAGGGTTGAGCACTTTTGCTTCAATTATCCCCATGTGCTGTCAGGGCTTGGAGCTGCTCTAGTGGAATGAAGAGAACAAAATAAATGAGCTCTGCTCCAAGCCTGGGAGCAGTTGCTGAACCCTGAAGAGCTCAGTTGGTTGTATCTTTGTTACTTGCTATTACGGATATTATTGCCTGGTAGCGGCACTGAATCTGAGGGCCCATTAGCACTTCCATGCTAGGTCCATGGTTCCATTGCAGAGACCCACAGAGACTTATTCTGGAGTGAAACTCGGCATGTGGTCCCAGCTAAACCCATCCCTCTAACTTTATTATTCACTGCTTTGGGTGATCTAATAAAGTTCAGACATTGTTGGCATTGGATGTAGCTGGTTTGCTGATTTTATCAAGAAGAGGAATTGATTTGTGAGTGAGAGGTGACTAACAGAAAAGTTCACCTCACTAGGGTGGAATTAAAAAAATACCAAAGAATTAATTGCTTGATGTAGGGATCTGAATGTTGTGCAGACACCTACAGTGATTATTCTAAAAGTAGTATAACCAGCTGGTCATAAACCAGAATTATCCTTTTGCAGAATATTCCAAAAGAAAACCAATTCCTACTGAAGTTACTGAGCTGCACCTTCTTGACCTCTCACATGGCATAAGTTTACAAAGCACCTTCACAAGCCCCAGTTGGTTACGTTACTCAAGAATTTCCTTTTTGTGATCCAAGTACACTTGTGTGTCTGTCATTTCCAACAGAGCTTCAGTGATAAATTGATAAAATGAAGCTTGGAGAGGGGTTATGTTTGTCTCTTGCAGCCAGTGAATTATTCTAGAATATGCCATCCCTTTGCGAAAACCAACAATCAAGGCCACTCCATGGACTTTGTCAGATACACAATCTCCATATCTGGCTAACCCCAGAGTCAGTTCATCTGAGCCCTCTCCCACAACCACTCCTCCTCCCTCACCTATTCCTGTTCCCCCTTTACCCTCTGCAGCACTGATTGAGTCACAGCAGGACCATTTACTATACCAGTTCGCTATACCAGCAGAAAATTATTCCATCCTTCTGCTGAGTTTGTTTCCTAGCAGATGGCACATTGCATCAGCTCACCAGGCTGTCAGACAAGCTATAACTGGAGGGCTCTCAACCAGGGGTAACAGTGTGAGCATGCCTTTTGTCTGGAGCAAGATATGGGATTTATCCCCTGAAACTTTTAACCACCTCCTCTTGTCTCTACAGATTTGAAGCATGGATTTGGACTGCATGGAAGGAGGAATTATGCCACAGGCTCACTAGAATTTACCTGGATCCCTTCAGAGTAGCAGAGAAGCAGAACTCTGCAAAATCAACAAATACTCCTCTCTGCCATAGCCTGTACAAACTCCTGAAGGAGATATTCCTCTCCTTCGTGGATGTGAATCATGTGACAAAGGTCATCTTAACTATAGGCAGGCAGGATATTCTTCCCAGTCCCACAGAGATTATTGATGTTCCCACTTGAAAGGTTTTGGGAAGATGGGAACAACTCTAGAAAATCTAAGGTTTCAAGAAATTGAATTTCATAGCAGAACTCTCTTTTCTACCCATCCCCAAACCACCATACCCACAGATACAGCCTTTTCAGAAACGTCTTCCAGGGGTCTGTGGTATTGACATAACACAGGTGGGAGAGCAGAAAAGACAAAAAGAAAAAGTCCTATGAGGATCCATCCTAGAGGGATCTTGATTGCCACTGGAAGGGTCATACCAGACCTCCACCCCTCTCTCCTCCCTGCTCCTCTGGATCTTCCTCTCACCACTGCCCTTTGGGCACCGTGTTATGAGTGAGCAGAGAACCAATCTGGCTGAGGCACAATCCTGTTGCTGTGTTCAGATCAGTTCACTGCAAGAGAGGCACCACAGAACAGCCATCAGACCTGAAGGACAGGGAGCTCTGCCTTGTGCTTGTCAGATTAAAGCAATCAGAGAACTGCAGACCAGGTACTTAGATGAGGTTAAAAGAAAGCAGTTAATTGTTCTTTAATCTGGACATCAGAAATATGATGAAAGGCAGTAGCCGGAATTTGGTTCAAATTCAGGTTGAAAGTAGGATTAAGTTCACTGTGGTGATGATTCTGCAACATGCAACTCGTTCTCTCCCAGTTAATCAGCTGTACTTTGTACGAAGTAGCTGAATATTAGGGGAATTCCTAACACTTTCTGGTCCATGAATGCTTAACCAGGAAGAGTTGCTGGAGCATCTGAAAATCCTGTGGTTAGGGCATATCTAAGAGATCATAACTCAAACCTCTGCTCCAGGTGAGGTAGGAGAGGAGCTCCAGCCTGGTCTCCTACACTCACAATGGGGTCATTTAAAAGTTACCAGCCATCAGGAGGGGAAAAAAGTGTCTCTATGTTGTATGACCATGAAAGTTACAATCAACTCCAGAGACAAGGCGGGCAAGGAAACACATGGTGCACAGATATACCAGAGTTTGGTCATAAGTCTGAACAGCCTGAACAGCCTATTGCCTATGATATTAGGGCACATCTGTTTGGACCTTCTCTACGAGTGAAAACTGTAAACATTGACAAATTCAGGAAGCAGTGGATCGCTGCTATGGAAGCACCAGCACATGCAGGTTTTAAGAATCTAGCTGGCATTTTGTAAACTGAAGTCCCCCACAGGAATCCAGCCAAAAATATATTTAGTGGCTTTTGTTTTTAAACACACAAACACAGAAAATGTACAGCTGAGTATTTCAACGATGTACCTACAGCGGATGTGGACTGTGTGGGCTGGGGGGTCTTAAAGCAAAAGCCTGGATTCCTTTCTGAAAGGCACATTCCAGTTCAGCCAGAGGTTATAGGCTTCATACAGAAATTCCTCAGCTAAGATCTGTGTTTTAATGCTGCAGGTCAAACCACCCTCATAATAGTACCTCTTGTCTTGTATAGATTATATGACATTTAAGAGGGGAAAGGAGGCACTCAAAGGTAAATCTCAGGATACTACAGCTTCTGATGGTGTACAGACCTGGCAAATGGATTTAGACACTCTTAACAAGAATACTTCAGTTTTCACTCAGTCTCTAACTGTTTTATTGCTGGTGTGAGGTAACTTCAGGGTTAGCTTTTCCCAAAAGCTGGCCCAAATAGGGCCTTTCCCAATACAAGTTAAAACAATTTTTAACCTAGTCTAAACACATCCTGAGGTGCAAACCAAGATAAACACAGAAGACCGCTGGGGTATTTCCCTAGAGAGTTTCCCAAGAAACTATTGGGGTAACACAGCCCTCTCCCAACACAGGGGCAGCTCTGCAGTGGGATGTTTAGGGCAATGTGGGAAATGCAACAGCTGGATCAGGAAGACTTGTTTAGCCCTAAGAGGAAGATGTCCTCACTTGCCTACCAGTATGGGGCTTCCCCTTCAATGTCAGTGAGAAGGAAGTATTTGAAGCAGGTGACAGGGAGATACTTTGTGGTTTTGCCAGACAACCTCTGAGAGATCACCAGGGTGAGCAGGAGCATAGAGGACCATGGATAAAAAAACATATAAGGAGAAAACATGGTTATGGTGGCATGGGATTTCAGGATATGAAATGTGGGCTGAAAAACAGCATAGGGCAAAACAATAGACAGCCTTACAGATGCAGGCATGAAGTTTGCTTTGTTCTATCTCAGCTGACATCTGCACCACCATCCAGAAATGTGGCTACTATTTCTGAAGACAGGTAAGGTGTCTTGGTCATACAGTCATCCAGTGTTTCTGCTAAATACCGCAGCAATGCAGAGCACAGCACAAGACTCTGAGCTCAGCTGCCATCCTCAGGAAATGCTCCTGCATTTAGTTCAGCCCCACTATGCAAGCTGGTGGCTTCAAACTCGGGTGAATTAGTGGTGCACACACAAACACATGGTTTGATTAAGAGGACAGCAGTAGTTAGACGGCAGAGAAAGAGCACTTCAGAAAGCAGTGGCATGAGGCTGTCCCTTTTTTTTTTTTTGTATGTTTGGAGCTGTCAAGGCCACAAAGCTGGAGGCTGCAGTAACTAAGGCATGAAATGAAGCCTCGAGAAGCTGAGTTGATAGCATGTCATAAGGCCCTTTTTCTGAGTTGTTTGAACAGCTTACAGTTTTCCTATAGTTATTGCTTACTCAAAGATGATTGTGGAATTCTTTCCATGAGTAATTCTTGGCCACTGTGTCCTTTGCAAGCAGTTCAGTGCAGTCAGTTGATAGCTGAAATTCAAGACTGGTCAGTCCCTGTTCACATAGGTCACTTGTTCTGCCGCAGAGAAGAAATTGCTTCACAGTAGATCATATCCCAGGGCTGCCAGTGTTTTATCTCCTCACTCTCCAGGGACTACTGCTCACAGGCGTGAGCAGCAGGATAGGCCTGTTGCTGTTCCCTGGCCACTCCAGTGCCAGCATAGCATTTTACAAATGTGGGAAGGAGTTTTCCTGCGTGCTTTTAGCAGCTTTTTCTAGCTCACTCTTTGAGTTGTACAAAGAGTCAATGTGCTTTGAGCAGTAACAAGGAAGACAAGCACCACAGGATTCCAACAGGATCCAGAATCATGGCAGAATCCAGTGTCCCTTCGCAGGTTTAGGCTCCACAGGACAGGGTAAGATGAGGTTCGAAACTAAAGTGAAAAGTTAACAACACTGTTGAAGCAAAGCTCTGTCAGCTTCCCAAGCTCAGCAGAGTGAGCAGACACATGCATGTGAGAGCTGCAAAATTTATCAAAGACAATAGAGCCTTAATGTGAAACAGAGTAAAGTAAGAACAAAATGTCCAGACAGCAGATGCGGCTGTCAGGGTCCTTTCACAAAAAGCTGAATGTTTTAAATAATGCTTCAAATATACCTGTGTTGTTAATTGCAGCCCACATACTGTAGAAGGAGACAAGTGTAAGACCTGTGAGTTTCAGACCAAGGACATCAGGAGGAAGAATAAATTGATTCAGTGTGGAAAAGTGGAACTATTAGATTATATAAAGTGTGTTTGTTTCCCCAGCAGCTTTTCCAACTTCTGTGCTTTGAAGTGTTTCATTTTGTAGTCTCAATTGCACCCTGCAACTCCAAAATTAAACAAAAGCTCTTCCATCTTAATGAACTACAGGACTTAAAATTATAATTTTATTACATTTCCTATCCTGGTGAGGTTAACTAGAGTCTGGAAAGTGCACACTGCCCATTGGGGATCATTAGGAAAGCATTTGGAAGTTACACAGCTTCCTTGGACTTTTACCATTAATAGTTCCTTTTGTGGCCATTCAGAGGAAAAACAGGTTTTCTTAAGCAAATATAAAAGTGTTTGAATAAATATATCATCCATGACAACTCTACTAGAACTCCAAGGATTTCTGAACCCTTCTCTTCCCCCTTCTTGCCTATGAGTCCTTCAAAATTTTATATGCACTATTATGCAGGCTGTTCATAGCTTCTTGGAAAGTGAGACCAAGACCAGATGCATAAAAACATGCAAGAGACTAGCAGGCACCTGGGAAGACTGGGAATCTAGTTAACTTTGTCCTGTCATTCTGTCCCACCTGCCCTTTCTTGCAGTGCATCTCCAGCCCATTCCTCTCCCCACAGCTGGCATTGGGCTGACTCCACATACCACACTTGTGCTTTGCTCTAGGGGTGCTGAGTGACCCACTGTCACTGCCTGGCAACCTCCGCGTGTTGAATTCAGCTCCTGTTGAGAGCCGCCCTGCCAAAACCCTTTCCACACTATGATGGAAACCAAGTTAGAAATAACTCAGGAGTTGGCAAGATTTCTCAGAGCTTTCATTTTGTGAAGTGCTTTTCTGCCAAGCTATGTTATTCACATCTTCTCGGAGATCTGTAGGATGGTTTTTTTAATGCTTTTTCCTCTGAGGCGGGGGATGAGAGATATAAAGTCTAACACTTGTAAAATCTCTGTATTCCAACATAAGAGTCAGCAAGCTAAGAAATACAGTGATTAGGAAGTGGAGCTGTCATCAATCATGTCATGTTCAGGTATGTGGGATGAGCCTAACACTTCTGGCAATGTCATGTTCAGTGCTCCGCTTTTCTATGGCTGTTGTGTCTGGCATTTTGGATCACCAAGCAGGAACAAGGCTGCAACTTGCATGTTTATCACACAAGGTGCAGCTTTGCTGTAGGCAAATACGAGACAAGGAGCCCAGGTCCGCAGTCTAGTGTCCACGTTGGCCAGGGAGCATGGGCAACACCCACATCTCCTTTTCTCTCTGTATACTAGAAAGCAAATTCTGCAGCACAGGCACTGAAAGATCATAACCAATGACAGGAAGAACTAGAACCCACTGTGGGCCTTGCACAGCAAAACAAAGCACAACCTAATTGGTCTCCATGAAGCTTTCAACAGCAAAAAATTGGCACATGAGAAGAAGGTCTGTGTCACCCAAAAGCAAGATCAAAAGTCAATCCATGATTACATGGTCAAAGCCAAAGCTTTGTACAAAATACAAAGGGATGCTTTTTCTCAAAGAACGGTGGAGCAGAGTCAAAGGAGATTCTTCAGAAGTGCTTCTCAATTTTGGGGGAGACACCACCAGAGATAGCAATCAGGATGCCATCTATCCTTCTGTTGTGTCAGCACTGGCCTGAGAAACATGGACTGCTTCAGATCAGAAAGTAAAGCAGAGAGTTGGAAACCTATTTTAAAAATGCATATATAAAAATCTCTTCCACTGATTGTTTATCCATTAATCCCCAGCCAAAAAGCATTTTCAGCAACAGGCTGTCAGATGTGGTGCTTAGGGACATGGTTTATAGGTGGTTTTGACAGTGCTGGGTTAATGGTTGGACTCAATGATCTTAAAGGTCTTTTCCAACCTAAATGATTCTATGATTCTATTTTATGAAAAGATCATATAAAACTTGTTCTCACAGAAACTTAAAAAGTATGTGGGGATGGGAGGGGAAGGAAGCAGGCAGGCTTGGAGATCTGGTCTGGTCTTCACAGTCTACAGCTATGTGTGGGCAGTGGAAAAATACTACTGAACAACTAATTACCAAAAGCAGTCAGTAACAAAATCCCGATTTAAATATTTGCAGGAGGTAGACAGAAAGGTGCCAGCCTGAAGCTTGTAATTACTTTTATTTCTGGCAGGAATCAGATATACTTCTAATAATAACTATGGGCACAAAGAATTAGTCAGAAAAGCAGGGCATACTTATTCCCAGCTGGAGGGGAGAACAAAGTGAGTAGGAAATGTCCTGATGCGGCTGCACAAAGGTAAAGGGTAGTAACTGCAGGCATGGGACTTGTGCAATGCAGTGGCACTGCCAAAGCAGCCCTGCCCTCAATCCCAGGGAAGGGAACGCTCTAGGGTGCCTTTTTCCTCTTGGAGTTAGCAAGGCTGACTGGAAATTTTCCTCAAGCAAGTTGACCATTTTCTTCCCTCTGACCTGAGCCTGCTGAGCTTGTGATGCTGAAGATAGAGATGCATCATCCCTGAGGGACCAAGGGCCAGTCTGCAGCTGCAGCAGTGCTGCCTGTAGCTAGTGCCACCAGAGGGTGGGCAGACAGTCCCTTTGCTGTGGCAGGTTTCCCTCTCCTTAGGAAGCTCTGATATGGATAGTGTGTTTCATTGGAAACTCTTCCCAACTCATCCCTCATACAGCCTTGATTTCTGGATGAAGGATTTTCTGAGTATGCTCATGAAGAGACTGGGTGGACTCTGGTTTGTGGCAGACTGTTACACCCCAAATGTTGCACTGCTATCAGTGAGCAGGACAGACTCTGAGTCCCCACTGCTGGCAATTCGGCTCAGAGACAACCCTATGTCTCTGGGCCATCCCACTTGGGTATGGTCTTTTCCAGGCAGTCTGCTGGGGCCACAGGCAGCATTTCCAGCCTCCCTGGCTGCCCTGTCCCTTCTTCAGTTGTTCTCCCAGTGATACTAATGACATTGTTTGAGTCATTTCATTTCTTGACCACAACATTGTCCTGTCAGCTAATTAATATGGTAATTGTACAAGGAGTACATATCAAAGCAAAGCTGTCTTGCTACAGCAGTTTCCATATGCTGCTTACCTTGAGTGTCCCACAGTCCTCCCATTTCTGCATCCCTAGTCCCTTTTGTTCCTGCAGTGTCCAACACAGCCACCTTGTTTGTGCTCAGCACACTTCCTTATGCCATCTGCAACACCGCCGCCCCAGTCACCATCAGCAAGTCCCTACTTGAAAGTTGAGGCATTAAAAGTCCACTTGTACAGCAGATAAAACCTGTGACCACATTAGCCACACTGTCAAGCTTAGGAAAATCCAAACGGAGTTATGGTGGGGAAACAAACTCTGAAAAAAGAGCCTGAATTAACCAGCACATGCATAGGCTTAGATTTGGTTTCCAAGGCCTTCCCAGACCATATCTCTATCCAAACTGCACATGTTTTTCAATTGGGCTGTCTGTCCCTGCTCCTGCCAGCAGGAAGCCTCTGCAAGACATGAGGCTGGGTCGTCAGTGCATTTTAGGATTATGACTGCTACGATGTCTTCCCCAACCTACGTCTGGAGCACAGATTCAACCCAACCAAAGCGACGCTTCCTTGGCTTCATGAGGAAAAAGTAACTATTCTGCAGTTCTGCAGAAGACTCATCTACAGAGGTGGCCAAACCAAGATATTTCACTCTTCTCCCACATTCCTTGTTTGCAAGTCTTATACCAAGTCTGAGATTTTTCATTCCTTATTCAGTGAATGTGTTTTGTTCCTACCAAAGACCCACCTTTACAATTCCAGCTAGCCTCTGGAGTTAAAAGTGGGTGAGTTACTGCACTGATATTTTTCTACATCCAGTTTCTCAGAGTTAGACTTAGACAGAGTTAGACACTGCTGCTGCCAAAGGGGTTCATATCTAACAGAAGAGAGGAAAAAAGGGAGCTGCTCTGGGCCCTCCACAGCTTCCCTAGCTCCTCATCCCACTCCTGGGAAAGCACATTCTAGTTTTCCCTACCTATCTGCCATTGAGTCCCCTGGGTAGTAGATCCAGCCACCAGACTGGAATGAGCCTGAAAACTACTTCAGGAACAGGCTGCTCTGAGGACTAGGTCCCAGCAGGTGAACACCTTCATGACCACAGCACCTGCTGGCTGGGCCTCACTGGTTACCAGAAAATGGCCGAAACATGGGGAAGCAAAATGTGAGTCCATCAGCCTTGCACAAGTGCCATATGGAGCACAGGCATGGGGAGGAAGTAGAGCAGATATATCTGTCAAAAGATAGTGACCTTAAGGTCCCCCTTCCCAAAGTGCCAGGGACACTTCTGGAAGTCTGAACAACTTGCAGAGAGTCTCAGACTTCACTGTGGAAAACCCAACAGGTATCTTGTTTTCCTCAGATGTATATATAGCCCCATGCATCAGAATCCAGCATACCTGGATCCCATCCTTCCATTCCCTTGCTCTTCTTCAAACACAAACCATCTTTCACCATGATGCCAGACTGCATGGTTTGCAACCAACTCTGGTATTCTTGTAGTCCTCCATCTTCTATTAAAGGAAACACACAGCAAAATCTCCAGTCGAGAGCTTAGAGAGGCTCAGTATGAATGAAGAGAACACACCACTTGAGCTTTATGGTCCTTGCAATCAATAGCTTAACCTTAAAGTTATTCATTTACATGACTGCCGGCAAAAGTCTCATCAGCTCTCCAAAACCAGTCACAAATTAGGTTCAGTCATACACACGGAGCACACAAAGGACAGAGGAGGAAGTGTAATTAAGAGGAGCACAAAATTTACAGCGCAATTAGATATATAGTACAAACTCCCTCTGCTTTCAAAGCTCAGCCAAGAAGCACAGGGACACCACTGCTTCATCTAACTGTATTTCGGCAGTCCTCAGTTAGACTTTGCAAACCTTTGACAATGACTACATTAGTAGTGAGTTTTGTTTAATTTAGCACCCCTTAAGGGCAAAGTTGCCAGTGGGGTGCAAGCAGTTTAGCACACACAAGTGTGCTCGGGGAAGATCTCATTTCATCAGGTTACCTTGTAAAGGCCCCATTTAAAAGAGCTAACTTTTCCTAAAGGTAGTCCTCAGTATTTTTCCTCTAATATCTTAACATCTGACATGTGTTTTATTTAACATTTAATTCAGATTCATATCCACTCTGAATTCCTTAAAAATCTTTGAACGTATCTGCATTCACTTCATTTATTCTTTTGAAAGAACGTATCACCTATCAGAAGGCTAAAACTAGCTGGCACAGCCCAGAGGGAAACTCTGCACAAGGGCAATACCAGATATTATTTCAGGCTGCTTTCTGTGCTCTGTTTCTGCAATTCAAAATGTCTAATGAGCTTATTTGATTGTATCCATGCCAACAAAGAGATATAAACAACTTTAATCACTGTTTCGCGTTGCTCTTGACCCCCTGCTTGGCTTCATTATTTTCCTTTTAGCCACATCAAGGCACAACACTCCAACTAAATCACTAGACCACTTGCTGAAGACCTGTCCACGTAATAAGATTTCTTTTTTATCATCTCATGTGGTTTTTTGCACTGCTGTTTAATAAGCAGCAGCCAAGCTGAGTGTTAGCTCAAAAGCAGCAACTAGGTAAGAAATTAAGTCAATAGCTCTTGCTTGCTCCTTTATTTTCAGATAAATTTCTAAATTTGTTACCATAAACTGATTAATGCCCAAAGACAGGGAGCAGGTTACAGCTTCTGGTCTCCTGTTTTGTCACTAACGATGCTGGAGGAAGAACAGGACAGGGAAACAAAGAGAGAAGGAAGCGTTAACAGTTCAAGTCACAGTAAGTGTTGGCCTGCTTAAACTAATAATATCAGACAATTCTCTATAGTCTAAAACACCCACAGTCCTCCTACAGAGCTCCAAGCACTCCATGATCAGTGAACCATGTTTTAATGATACATTCTCTTGCAGAGCTTAAAGGTTTGAAATATTAAATCTTTTCTCTCATGCATGCTGACAGCAAATGAATCTGATGCCCATCTATTAATGAAGTTTGTCTGTCTCTTGATCATTATAACGAGGGCATTAGCTAGCATTACTTCCCCTCACTTTTTTAAATATGGAAGAAAAAGGATGTCAAAGAGCACACCAAATGTGACACATAACTACAAGTTCAAAAGGTCATTGAGGATTGAGGTCAGATAACATAGAGAAAATCTTGTGCCCTCCTAAAAAGTAGGTCATTTTTTTTTCAGCCCTGAATGAATATAGGAAAAATTCTGAGGCTTATGTGCAACCTCTGTTCTGTAAAAGAAATAACTTGAAAGTTGTTTCCTTTTAAAAAATACCTTTTCTTTTCTTTACTTATTCTGAAGTGGTTCTTAATGGGTTATTGACACATTCTGGGAAAAGGATCACAAAACCACAGTATGCCTAATTTGTCTGACATCTAGGTCTGTTGCCTGTTAAATACCATAACTGTCAGTGACTTCTAGAATTTTCTAAGGTATATGTTTTTCTTTCTACTTCTTTCTTGCTTGATTTCCTCAGAGTCATCTGGCAGTCCCGGCTGGTGTTTCAGACTGTGCAGTGAGAGCAGCATGGGACAGAGGCACCTGCTCAGTGCCACAAGCCTTGTTCATGAGCACTCACTTGGTCCACCCTTGTGCTTCAAGGCAGGAAAAACTGACACCTGACAGCCAGCTAACTTCACCCTAGGCATGGCTTCTGTGACTTCGAAGAAGTTCTGCAACATCTGTGCTGACTCTTCCTTGTTATAGTTCAGGTCGGCTATATGTCTGATCTAGCACAGGCACAGAAAGCATATTGTTTCCTCTCCCCATTACCCAATTCTTCTCTTCTTGAGGCTGAATAACACTAATTGATTCAATGTTTCATCTAGCTAAATTTTTAGACTTCATATCATTCTTGCTCTTTTCCAGATGTCCCACATTGGCACACAGAGCTGTCACCAGAGATTTACTCGTGCTGAGTGAAAATTTGTGGGTGTTTCAGGATATACACATCAATGCATTTCCTATAGCAGCATTTTCTTTCCTCCTCACAGCAGTACATCTCCAAGTTGAGGGTTTTCAGTGACAGTTGAGACTTTCCTGACTTAAAGACCCTCTGTCAGAGGAAGAGTAGTTCTGATTCCTGCCTGGCAAGTGAGACATGAACTTTTTCAACTTTCTAAGAACATACAGAGCTGCAAGATGCTGCATAAACTAATGATCACTGTGTCCGTACTCATCACCTTCTGCTTCCTCAAACGAAACTCTGTCAATCTATAAAATGTATTCTTCCTAATGAATAGACATGGGACCTCAGTTGCAGAGCAGATTCCTCAGCTTTCTGGGCACTGCACATTCAAAATACCATGGTCATTTAAGATATTTAAGATAGTTTAACAAAATACTTCGTTACAACACTTTAATAGTACAGGTGAACTCCTCTATAGTTTTGCTGAGGGGGTTAATAATAAATGTTTTTCCCCCACAAGCCTTGCAGCTGTGGTTATGATAGGATTGTGCCTACAAAAGCCCCATTGCTAGACCTAATCTTCTGTTAAACTGCTTAATCAAGAGATTATTAACATTTCTGATGAAATACTTAGCTAAAGTGCAAAATGTAATCTTGGGGCTTTGCTGTCTGGGCTTCTAGTTAACATCATAAGCGCCACAAGCACACTAAATACCTCGGCAGTGTACAGGGTTATTATCCTAATCCAATGTGAGAGCACAGGCACTCCCTCCCTGTGCTCCCTATACATTTCATCTTGATGAAAACATTGTAAGTACTTTTGCAGTCCGGCAACTAAAGTGACACAATAAATGCTGCAGCTGAGAGGCTGTTTCAAGGCAGGGCCCTAATCCTGAGCAGAGCTGAGCATCCATCCCTCCCACTGCAGGTTGTGGTGCTGTGCACCCACCATCACTGAGGATCAGAGGTGGTGGCCTTGGCTATGCTTCCAGAGAAATCTGGTGGGCAAGGAAGGAAGAGGAGGAGGTAACAGATGAATACTAAAGCAGACCAAAGAGTTAGGACAGAGATGCCACTACTTCTAAACATTTGCAGCCTTGAAGATCCAAAGTTGGTGGATTTCTGCTGTCTTCCATTTCCACAGAGAAAAGGAACCCTTTCCTGTACTGGGATGCTGCCATTTTCAACAAGACTGAGCTGGTTCTGGCACCAGGAAGAGAACAAGTTCTCCCTGGACTGGCCATCACACCAAGTCCACAGTGTCAACAGGGCCATCGAGTTTGCTGTAGCAGGCACCTCATGTCAAAATTTTATCTTAAGTCTAGATTTTCGAAAATCTTAGGCACTGACTTGCACAACCCCCTCCTGAAAAAAATACCAAATTATTCAGTTGCATGTAAGTGAGATCCTTGCAGATTAAGGAAATACATTTTGGTCCTTACCTGAGTAATTCAGTAACCACAGAATCACAGAGTCACCAAATGGTTTGAGTTGGAAGAGACCTCTACCCTCTGTCATGGGTAGAGATGCTCCCCACTAGAACAGGTTACTCATAGTCCCATGCAATCTGGCCTCAAGCACTTCCAGGAATGAGGCATCCAAAACTTCTCTGGACAACCTGTTCCAGGTTATCCAGGCTTTGCCTCCAGCCAAGGAAACAGAAATCCTATGGAAAGCAGTTCATCTTTGACCTGCTCAGGTCCCTATTCCACCTGGGTGGGATTGCCTTTCAAAGGTGCCAGACTCCCTAACCTGAACACAAAGGCAGCCCAGAAAGGTAGTTTAGACCATACTTTTGTGATGCTAAATTAAGTTCCAATGAATCTCAACCAATATCTCCCAAAAATCATGCTGAGACAAGGCACAAGCCACTTCACCCAAAATTTTACCATGCACAAGTGACAGTCAGCTTTGCATCCTAAGCCACTCTTTCCTGGATTTCACAGGGGTCAGAGGTAACCTTGGTGTCACAGACTCATCCCTCGTAGCATTCAACGGGGGGAGCTTTCTGCTTCTTCAGTTCCAAACTTCCCAACCACAAGAGATTTTCCTAGCCCAGAACAATCATAACCCACCATTAGAAACAATGCAGCAGTGTTTCAAAATAAGCTCCAAGCATTCAAATCCAGACTAGAAGATACCTCCCAGAACAATGGTTTTGCTGAACCCAGCTTGTGTTTTTTGAAAGTGGAGCTGCTTTTGAAATAATATAAAAAAATCAAAGTGCTACAGCAGGACTTCGGTTTTCCTCAAGCAATCATTTGATTTCCAACACGTCCAGCTTAATGAAATTCTCTACCTCATCCTGTTATGGTGCCACTTTATTATTATTCATCACAACCAATAAATAATTCTTCTTTCTGTGACTACAAATACATGGCAAAAACCAGCCTACCCCAGGCAAAGCAAGCAAAGTAAGCGGAGCCAAGTCAAACTGGAATGCCATGAGAGTATTAGCTAGATTAAACATTAACAATTACTTTTCTCCTTTTGATCACTGAAGTAGCAATGAAGCAGTAGAAGGAAAGCCTAAGATGTTGACATATGTTTTTATTATCTTTAGTCTTCTTTTTTGAAGTCTTGGGAACTGGCTACACAAATACTTCCCAGGTCAAAGGCAGAGAATTTTTCTATTTGTTTCAGCAGTGAGGAGGCTGAGCAATTTTACTAATAAACACAGTTTGATTTATGCTTTCCAAATTAGCAGGGAAACAATCATAAAAAAACTGCAAGGAAAAAAATTAATTCAATTTTTAAAATTGTTAACTTAAGAGCTAGGCAGATTAAAGAGATTCAAACATAAGTAACACAACAATAGAAATCCAGCTAAGCTTTATTTCCCTCACTTTTCTCATTTTCAGCCATTTCTGCCTATTTGGTTTTACCAGGACTGGGAACAGCTTCCCTCCAGCTGGTACTGAGAAGTGTTTGCTCCTCTCTCTTGCCTGACCAAGGGAAACACCAAACAAATACCACAAGAACTCCAAAGCTTTGTGAGATTTCCAGCTGCAATTTCCAGGCTATACAGGATGGAGTTTTCTATGAAGTCCTGCATTTGTGAAATGGATATGGAGCATATCTGAATCCTATCAGATTGGCCTGTAGTTAAGAAGGGGCTGGCACAGATGAAAAAAGACCTACACTGAGAAAAAGTGAAAGTAGTAAGTTTTTAAAGGGAATTTATATTAAGGAAATGTAAAAAAACTCGCAATATATCGCTCCCAGTTATTTTTCCTCACCTTTCCCTCCACTAGGATTTTTTGTGCTTTGGGTGGTGAATTCTCTCTTTTCTGTTTAATTGAAAACATTTCTTCTCTAAATTTATTTATTGATGCTTTTTTTTTTTTCTAAACCCAAAGATTCTGTGAACCTGAAGAAAGTGGCTTGAAATACTTTTCAGTGAATATTTCTGGCTCACTGAAATACACAGTTCTAATAGGAAAGTCCACCTGTGGGTCTTAAGAGAGACTCAGGGCATCCAATCTTTTCTTGTTTTGAGCTAAAAAAAAGGAAACAATTCATCTGAAGCAATTCCTAGTGCAAAGCAGTTTGCTCTTATGGAATCTATAGGCTGTAGAAAACACTGGAGTTCATGGAAGGTGCTAATAAAACTTGACCTATCTTAGGAGTGTTTCGATTATGCTGAAATTTACTTTCAAAAGCCCAATTAGCAGCAGGTTTGTATCAAGAAACACACCAATTTCTGCTTTTCTTTCCTTTCCTGCTCACATCCAAGCCTGAATTCCCCTGTGTGCCAATACAAACTCTGGTGTAAAGGCCAGGCACATAAAGATCCAAGACATATCTGAAGACACCAGCTGGCAGTTATGGGCAGTGTATGATCCATGCAAACAATTAAGTATCTATCTGGTTATGCTGGATCCAACTGTTAGTTTTTCAATCAAATCATTTCCTCATTTTTCATACTTTCCAGTAACTTAGTGTATTAATACAGCTTACACATTCCCTGCTTTCACCCCTCAGTGGGACATTGTCTTGCTAACGGTACTAATGGGTAAAGCATGGACGCTTCTGAAGATGCTCAACTGCATATATATATTTAAATGTGTTTTTCAGGATGAAAAGAAGGTGTTATAAATTTATTTCAATCCATGGATCCAAACTTTTACAGAGTAACCACATACTGTAGCATAAGTCTCTTAAAAACTCATGTTCCTGAGACCAGAGTGTTAGGGGAATTGTCAAAAAGCAGCTGCAGCATCCCATCGCCAATGAATCTGGATGTCATTGACTCAAAGGTCATCCTGTCAGCATTACCAGATGGACTTTGCCTTGTTAAGGCTTGCTGACAGCCAGACCAGCAGCAGCTCCCACAGGAGGACCAGTGTCCACAGCCAACCCAAGTCCCACTGGGCCTCATTCCAGGCAGCATTCCCAGAGGCTCTGAACTGAAGGCACACTCTTGAATGCTGTCTTGAGACATGAACTTAACACAAGCACCTGCTTTCTCAGCAGAGGCCTGGATCTTGTACCAGTACTAGGAGAGATTGAGTCTGATTTATTAAGCTTTCTTAGTTCAGTCCACGCATTTAAATTTGTAAATTCACTGCTACTTATTGAGTTACCAAGTTGTTTCCTTTACAAACTTACCAGAAATGTAGAAATGCTACACCAAGCCTACTCACCATCTCCATTGACAAAACCATAAGTACCTCTGAACCAGCACACACAGCCTTGACACCTGGCTGCTCCCTGTGCTAAAATAGAACTAGGTCTGCTGTGCAAACATGTTCTAGTGCTGAACCTCCTTAGGAGAACAAGGAAGCTCTGGGGTGTAATCAAGAGAGAAGAGTGTAGCTACAAGCAGTTTAGGTAACTTTGGGGTGCTTTGGGGTGTTATGGGCTTGGCCACTGAACTTCACTCAGGTTTGGAGAGGACCTCAGGTAAGACATCAGTCAAAAGATCAGTCTCCAGAGCTGTAATGGTCTTTTGCCTTGTCAGGCAGTAAAACTGTTTTGCTTTTTATCCCTCTCTTCCTCACAGGATTAACTCATGACTGATACAAAAGCAACAGGAAGCCAACTGTCCCTTTGAAAACTTTACTGTGATTTTAATGCAAATTATGGGCTGATTTGCCATTGTAATGATTTCACATTCGTTTATGCTATGCTCCCATCAGAAGGTTGTGCACCACACAAGGCTGCAAGAGGTCAGAGGATAATGTGTGATCTCTACAACAGAGACACAAGAGTGACCTGCAGCTGCAAGGCAAGGAGTCCATCCCTCCCTGGGCTGGTAGACATCACCTCAGACTGTTCCCAGCCAAAATCTATGTCTCCTGGTGATGACTGGATTCCTGCAGATCTCCTCTGCCAAGAAATGTCACTGAATGTCTCACAAAGCAGGGCTACAGAGAAGACACAACTCAAATCACAGTAATGACTGCTGAGAGTCCTCATTCTTCCTCTAGGAAAGCAAAAATGTTAAAGTTTAAGGTTTGGGACTTGGGGTTCACCAGCAGTGCTCTCAATATGAAATTAAAATGAAACTGCTTAATGAAAGATGCTAAAAATTAGATATAATCATTGGTTTGGCAAATCTTAGTGATAGAAAAATTAATGTATGAAAAAAGTCTGAGTGATTACTGGACTGAAACACAGGTGCAATTGTAAGTTCAGACCATCTCCAAAGCATTCATGTTTGTGGAAACAGACGTTCACAAAGGAATGGTGGGAAGAAAAACAAACACATTTGGTAACATTTATGTAGCCCCACATTGAAATTGCCAGGGTGAACTAAGTGCCAAGTGGTCATCTTATTAGTTTGATAAATGCTCTGCTGTCATGAATAAGATGGTTTTTAAAACAAGTAAGGCCCAATCCACAATTGAGAGACTGTAATGAGATAACATAGACTGTTTTCTTACATGGTCGTATATGTGAGATGCAGATTCAAGATCTGCAAGACAGCTCCTGAAATAAGCTTTTTTGACCAAATGAATAATGACTTCTCAAATAAGAGGGTATATTACTTTAAATTCATGGCAAAATAAGTATTTTGCAGCTCATTTTAGAATAGGGGATAATTTTCATTTTTAGAATCTCTTTATTTGGTTTTTCATAATTTCAAGAAAGTATGTTCAGAAACAATTTCAAAGGGCAGAGTAAAAAAAGGAGATGGTAATAGCATGTTTCTCTACAGACCTTGGATGTTTCTCTATAGACTTGTGTAATAATTCAGAGAAGAAAGAGGAAAATACCTCTTCAGGGACAGTGAACTTGTAGAAAACAAGCAAGGATCACAACACAGCCAGAAGGAGAAATACATATTAAAGTGGTCATCAGTTTGACTAGGTTAGAAAGAAATGGAATAACAAGTTTATGTTTTCAAAAGAAGCATTTTTGCCTTCATAATTAGGTTAGAGTTATCTTCAATTTGATTTTCCTGTCTGACTTCCAGCAGCACTTTAACTGTACATATCCTGAATAAAAACACTGTCATACGAAATATCTGGGGTTTTTGTGAACAGAGAGTTGAATTTTTGGTTTGGGTTTTTTTTAAAGAATGGATATAAATACTTCCATGTGTTGACATGTCCCTGCTAGCAGTTAACTGTATCCTACTGCTTCACTGAGCACTGGAGGCTGGCTGGGAAGCTTTGACATCACCAAAATGAGCAGCTCAGTGAGAGGCACTACTTGCCTCCTCACCTTGCCTCGGCAGATGTTCCTGCTCATCAGCATTTTGCTCTACAGGTTTATAGATGCAAAATGCAGGAGTGCCAGTGCCAAACCCAAGCCAGCATCTTTCCAGTGAGTTCTGAAAGTTCAGACCACAAAGCGCTGGCACAGCTCTGCTTGCTGGATGTCCCTATGAGAGTTGATGAAACCAAGGAACAACAGGGGAGAGAAAGAGAGAAAGAAGTGAGGAAAGAGAGAGGCTAGACAGACAAAAAGGGGATGTGATGCAACGCTCCTGTGTTGGTGCCTGGGCCATGCAGCCGAGCCTGGCCACCGGCATGGTTGGGGAAGGAGGTGACAGTGACCTCTCCTGCTGCTGAGCTCCTCTGAGGTGCCTGGCTAGGGCTTTGATGGATGAACATCCACTGGTCATCAGGGCTGACCCTCTTGATGGGTACGTGGTGAGACCTCCCAGCCTGGCATTCCCATCATGACAAATTCTGGGCTCAGAATATTCGTGCCATGGACCAAAATGAGAGCTCCCTGCATGATGCCAGACATTGGCTCTTTCATGTATCACCAAAGCTTCAGATTCAGCACAAAAGACACAGGAGGCACGATGACAACAATTCAAAATTCTTCTGAGCTTCTGCCTACAGTCATCCTTGTGAGCTTCAAATTATCTGTAGTTTCAAAGCTCAGTATCTCAACTGCTACATTCCAGAGGAGACCTGATCCTAATGATTATTCTGCCTTCTGTGTTCATATTGAATTAGAATCCTGTTAACACCAAAACACCCATAGTTTCTGGGTGTTTTGAAGCTCTCACTGATGCCTTCAGTTTTAGCTTTCATATTTTCCAGATTCTGTACTGCATTAGTATATAACTCTGAAAGTGTCAGCAAGTGTTAGCAAGTGTTAGCAAGTTATAAAGTGTTAGCAAGTTCTCTTCACAGGGTAGTTAGACAAAATAATCCTTGCCCAGCCGAGAACCAAGGACACCTTTGCAGCTTTGGGCCCAAAAAGTACAAACAACAGCGAGTTGAGAAGAGCAAACTGGGAGGATGGGACTTCATAACCTGAAGCTGTAATTGGACAATTAACCCCAATACGTAAATGGACCAAAACTTTAAAAAGTGTGAAAACTCATGACTCGGAGTCCATCTTGGGTGGAGCTTCAGCCAGGCTTTTGTTCTGCCCAAGGTGTATCCTTTGAAGGCCTTTTAATAAATACCTACTTTATTCCTCTAACACTGTCTAACCTCTGTTCTAGGTAACCTCTCAAGACATCATCACTGTTTTTCAAAAATAATCAGAGGCTTCTCCTTTCAACACTGCCTATTACAGTTCCTAATTTCCTGTTCTTCCCCACCACATGTGGGCTACAGCTTTTCCTTCTCTCTCTGAACAGCAGACTAGGACTCCAAATCCATCACAGGTTTACAGGGCTAGAGGCTCAATGGACAAGCCTGGGTAATTAAAGCAGAGAAATTTGATTATGTTCCTCCCTGAGGACAAGGCATTTTGTTTTGGAGCTGCTGAGTTTCATACAGCACTGGCAGCACACTCAGCTAATGCTGGCATGTCCAAAGGGGTACAGTGGTGCTGCCAAGTGCCTTCCTCAAGCAGCTTCAACCATGGACCAGCATTGAAGGGACTGTTTGCACAGTGAAAACCCACATATGAAGGCCCAGTGAAGGGATGTCCTGGGGTGGTAGGGACAGGAAGCCCATAGGCCAGTCCTCTCCATGCCACAGGCCCAGTGTCTAGCCTCAGCAGGGCAGAAACATCGCCTCTCAATGCAGAAGCAGACTTGCCAGGGAGGGGCACAGGAATTGTCCCAGTGGGAAACAACAAAATTCAGCAGAACTGTATAGAAAGAAATTTTAGAAAGTGCAGAATCAACCCTGAGAAGGATCCAAACAAGTTCTAGTGATAGGAGGAAGAAAACAAAATCTTACATCTAGAAACAGATTTTTATACACCAGGGAGCACAGTAACTCCCTCCATGCCTGCTAACACTCCTCACCAGCAGGCAGCTGCTTCCCTCCCATGGGCAGGGAAGCCTGGCCATTAGGCTTCTCATGCCCATGCTAAGGACTATATCTCCTCCCCTGCCTTCTCTCCCTCTTTGTTTCTCCCCTCTCCTTGCTTTTCATGATACGTGCTATCTCCTGTTCAGGGTTTTTTGGGGGTTTTTTTTTGTTACCAACATTTCCATCTTCTGTTCTTTTAATTTTGTTCACTTGTTTCTTAATTTCTCCATAGTCTGGAAAAGCTAAAGGCACACAGTCATTTCTGCCTCCAGTATGTACTTGAGGAGCCAAAAGTATGCAATGTAAATTAGCTTTAAAAGAAAATGTTATTTCATTAAGTAACATGGCTGTCTGCCACTCAGAAATGTCCTCTTGCAACATATCCTGGTGATCTCACAGACATGTATGTTACTCACTCTAAAGAGCTGCATGACATATTTGAATAATGCCTGTTAAACATTTTTTAAAGAATAAGACATCTTAAACCATATTCTGTAACTTGAAACTGGACCAAAAAATAACCCGTTTTGAAATAAGTTACAATTCTTTGCCAAAATGTGTGTATTTTCTCACTTTCTTTCTATCCACGTCTTCTGTTTTAATATAAATCATTCAATTGGGCATATTCAGTCTTAAAATAGTTTTCTTCTAAAGCATGAAGAGTACAAAAGACGAGGCATGTGTTTTTTCTGAGCCTGCAGTGCAGTTGAATGTTCAATGGTCAGGGTACAGAAAGGACCAAACTGCCAGCATAGGTTGTGGCTGAGGGATGACAACTGTTGCATGTTAGTTCCATGCTGGTTATAGTGAACAGCGTCCTAGGAGCTGGAACAGGCTCCCCATGGATGTGATCTTGGCATCAAGCTTATCAGAGCTCAGGAACTGTTTGGACAATAGTCTCAGGCACATGGTGTGATTTTTGGGCTTGCCTTCTGCAGACCCAGGAGTTGGACTTGATGATCCTGGTGGGTCACTTCCAACTCTGGATATTTGATGAGTCTAGTTAAGCAGATATGAGATCAAGTAATAAAAAAGAAACCTTCTGGACATTTTCTGTCTCTCTTTCAAGGTCTCACTGCTGAGGGCTGTCAAAGGAGTTGCATGGAACAAGAGAAGGGTTTCACACAGCAACAGAGTGCAAAAGAAGTGCGTCATCCCAGGGCCTCCCTGGTGATTTTTCCCTTGAAGAAAGCATGTCCAGCTCTGCCCTGAGCACCAGCACTCCCTTGCTGTCCCACCTTCCCTACTGGCCCATGGCATCCTCCTGCTCCTGGTGCAGCCACAGAGTTCCGCACCTGCCCAAACCTCCAGCTGTGAGATGAATCCACGGAGGTTTTGAGTCTCCTGGAGCACAAGCTGAGTCTAATGTGAGAGTCCTTCTTGTCTGTGTCCTAGGCTGGCTCCAGCTGTGCCCCACAAGTGGACAGTCATCCCTGCACAGGGCATCACCCAAGAAGCAGGGAATATGCCTGTGTTTGCGGATATGTGCCTCTTGTCACAGAGACTTCTCCTGCAAGCCTTCCCATATGATTCAGAGAAACAACCATCTTTATTTGTGATGATGTGATGTCTCCCTTACGTATATTTAATAGTCTGAGATATAAACTTCTTCACAGAAGTCAAAACAGAAAATATGGCATTGACTCTGCTGCCTCACTTGAAAGACTTGTGTATAATGGGAAATGTGGCCTTGTTATCACTATTTTTGGCATTACCTTTAATTTTCAATGACCCAATTGCAAGCAAGTGATGAGTTTGCATCAACCCTCCTAAAGGTAGTAGAAAGATTTAGCTGGGTCCTGGATTTGCTTTGGATGAGCCATAGCAATCCTCTGGATTATTTGTTAACTGTTTGCATCAACTGCTTACTTTTGGTGGTATGTAACTGCTGATTGCAGACACAGGATGCTGCCATTGAATCTCAGCCAGTGCCCAGGCAGGGCTCTTTCCAAGGACATGTGTGTACTTGAAGAAAGGGAGGGATGACAGATGAGAAGACTCTTGTGGTTTGTTTTTCCATGTAAACAGAAATGCTTTTTCATAAACACAACCAAGGATGCAGGGAGCTACACCAGGAAAACAGTCTTAGGAAAACTGCTCTTGGCTGCAAAGTTTATCCTCCTTCCCCAAAAATATTAATGAGTTGATACTTAGCACTCAACTCCGTGCATGCCATTAGAACTGTACCAGCGTGGGATGTGTTCAGAGATGCCCGGATCACTCCTCACAGACATTCCAACCACCAGCTGCAGACTTCTGATCAGAGCATAGGCTAAAGTCCCTACATTTGAGATCCTGATTTCCCTTTGGAGTCTAACAGAGAGGTTTGTTCCTGCAGGGACTACTTGTGTTAGATGTCTGAAGTTCAGTCACACAAACAGTCCCTCACCCACCCTCAAATTCACTTTGGACAATACTGGAGAAGAGTTGTGCTTCACCCACAGCCAGCTTTTACCCACACAGGCAAATGCAGGCTGTGCATGGAAGTTTTGCAAAGTCAAAGGGCTGTAAAACATCCCAGCAACAGGACAGGGGACTCTGGGGCCTGGAGCGAAGAGAGAGAAATGTTAGATTAAATTTTAAATGGATGGTTTCTGGACCCAGTTCCTGCAGTGCTGCAAAGCCTGAGTCCATGCTCTCCAAGGCTATCTCCAGACACAGCTACTGGGAAATACTGTGTTAGAAAGCTGGAGAAAATCCTCTCCAGACTTTATCTTGAACAAGCAGGATGTTGGAGACTGGGGACTGCCCTCAGTTGTGTCAGAGATGGGGCTGGGGGCCATGGGTGGGCAGTGCTGTGCAGATGACCCCATCTGTTTTCAGTGAGCATCTCTCAGCCCCTCTGCCCAACATAGGCTGCCCTTACTGATCAGGTTAGTGACTCAATAAACCATTTATTGGGAACTTATGAGAGACACTTACCACATACCCTAAATATTCTCACTAGCTGGCATTTCTGAGACTCAGGCTCCTTTTTAACACCCCAAAGCTCTTAGTAAAGGTTAGACCTCTATATCGGAAGTGAAGTTTTACACTTTCCACTAACATTTTATACAGTATTTTTATTACTGATTGTAGCAGAGCACTTGTGGTCTCATAGGCCCCCTTGCAGTTTGCAGCCTTAAAAATAGATATTTTTTGTTGAGGGAAGAAAATGCTTATTAGGACATTTAGGCACTTTAAGGAAAAAAAAGCCCAGTGTTTGCAGCTGGCTCCATTTACTGAATAGAATTTCATTAACCATGGTAATATTATTCCTGCTAGTAAATACTTGCTGGAGTATTTACTTTACAATGCTAAAATATTGCTAAAAAACAATATTCTCCTCTGTTTTCTCATTCCAATAAAGCTACCATAAGATTACAGAGGAATAATAAATTCCAAAGGAGAGCCACACTGGGGTTACACATAAATATACATCTACACGCACACCCCCCTAGATTATCTCTATACATTATCTCATTCACATGATTAGCAACCATTATTTAATCAACTTTCTTCTTGTTTTTATACAAACAGGAGGTCTGCCTATATAATCAAAACATTTTCTCTACACCGGTAGTATTCCCATTTTCTGACTGGAAGAGTCAACATCTGACCCAGAACTGGAATTAACCATTTAAGTTTTAAAGAGCACTAAGGAGTAAAGATAGAAAGTTTTGCAGGGAGAAAAGAAGTTCTGGGGAATAGGGATGAGAACTCTGGCAGGACAGCATAGGAGAGACAGACAGCAGGCAGTTGTTTCCAAGTCTCATTGTTTCCAGAAATTTTGTTTCTTTGTCCCATCCATTTCCTCATCTCCCCACACACCCATAGAATCCTCAAGCAAAGCCTGCTCAGCCATCATAGCTCTATTTTACATCGGTTCCTTGTTATCTCAAAGCTGTCTCCTTTTTCTCTTTAGTCCTTTTATTTCGTATCCCTCAGAAATTCATCTATGGTTAAGAGACATCTGTCATCCCCTACAGACTTTTTCCTTAGGTAATTCACCTGCAACTCTCACATCCACTAGAGGTTGAGCAGAAGTGAAAAAAGGTATGAATGTCTCAGAAGCTTGCCCTATAAGAAAAGAAAATTATATAAAATCATGGTATGGTTTCACTGGAGCAAAAATTTAATCTGACTACACATCTCTCTGGCTTTCTTACGTCTCTTTTCAGGCTAAGGTTGTGTTTATCTGCACTTTGAAAGTAGTCCCTACCTTAGAGACGGTATCCCCCACTCACTGAAAAGCACAAAAAAATTATTTAGAAAGATTACTTTTCACCAGAAAGTTACCTCTGCTTGACCCTACTTTTCCACAGATGGAGCCCTACTAAAACATTTTTTGCATTGATAACTGTATTTGATATCCATCAAGGAGGTGTTCAAAATTTGCAGTGCTATCTGCAGGGTTTGTTAAGTGTTTGCGGACTTAACAGTACTGAGGCTTTAGCACTGACTGGGAAAAATAAAAAAAGTGTATCAATTTTAAACCAAAAAATTTTATACCAACTTACAACGAAAGTGCTTCATTAGGGATTTTTCTTTAAAAGTCTTGCTGAAGGTTTGTACTGGCAATAAACATGCACTGAGGGACTGAATTAATTTCCCTGTGTGATCATAACACATGATATGTTTGATAGTGGAATTACAGAACACTCTGCTCTCCTAAGAGACGTTGCTGCCATCAAATATTCTCTTCTGAGTCTGGCACAGCTGACATATGAGCATGCACAGGAGGGAAGGATAGGAGGAGGCTAAGATGCATTTGCCTTGGGATGGGAAGGGAAGCCAGTGAAGGAGGCAGCTGCAACCACAGCAGTGGAAGCTTGTAAGGGAAGGGTGGTCCAGCCAGATGAACAGATTGAGGGAACAGGGAAGGGAGGTTTGGTGGGATTTGGCCAGCTGCACCAGCCTTGCTGCTGCCTTCACACCAGCAGCAACACTTATCCTGAGCACATGACAACAGGTACACAGGGGAGAAGCCCAGGTCTCATTCTCACTGAGATAAGATGCAGCATCTGGTACAAACAATAAAATTAAATGTAGCAACAGCAGCCTGTGTCTGTGGGTACTTGGTCAAGGTGTGCATGGTGACACTGAGCTGAAGCAGCTGGGCAGGAGCCAGGCTCCCAGCAGGTCCTTGTGGGACATGCCCAAGAGAGGAGCTGCCGGCAGATGAGCGCTCCTGCACACCAGTGTCCCTCTGGCCACACCCAAGCCAGCAAGCAAATCCATTCTGGCGAGCCAGGGCATGATCCAGTGGTGCCTGACACAAAATGAAAAGAAATACATTACATTGGCTGAGGTCCTGTTTTTGTCTTTCTCCTTCCGTTTTCCTAGATGCAAGCTGAGCCACAAGTGCAACAGACAGAGGGGTAATTTGGCATCTTTGCCAGATGGACTCACTGGCAATTAGTGACCGCAGAATGACTGGAATGATCTGACTCCTGGAGGAGTCAGATCTGACTGTGATATTTGGTCATTGCAGCTGCAGGGCCAAGGAACAGGTTAAGCTGTCTGGCCAGCAGCAGGAGGAGCACCTAGCCTTTGGTACCACTGCAGTCCTCTGCCCCATGGCAACAACTGTGCCCAACCCCTTCCCCAGGAGCATCCCTTGGCAGTGCAGCTTCATGAGATGCTGTGGGACATTAAGATTTTCCTGTCAGGTTTTATTGGTAAGAATGGACAAACCTGAAAGTTTCCCACAACTTCTCATTTTATTGTTTTCTGGAGCCCTGACACATGAATATTAACATGCCAAAGCACCATCCTTTGGTATTACCCACTGTGGCTGCATTCAAATATTTTCTACCCTGAGACCAGTCAGTGATTTTCCTCTCCCACACATGGAAAAAAAGACAATTTCAAAAAAGTCCAAAGAATGGTGAGAACAAAGTTTATCAAAAACAGCAGGAACATGTGGGATTTCCAGCCCATTTCCATTTTATCAAGGTACATTGTCCTGGAGACTGTGACAGGGACAGATGGTAAGTTTTTTTTCTTTGAATTTTATAGCCTATGTTCATTTACCAAGCTGAGCCAACATTAAAATGTGTATTCATCTTCCATTTATTGCACTATGCATGACCACCTTGGGTCATGATGCTATTTTAGTCAGTTTACTATTTTTGAAAGGAAGCAGACACACGCATTTTAAAAGCCCCTCTCTCATTTAATCTCAGCCACTGACATGCCTTTGAAGATTTGGTTTTGAAGGGATGTGGTATCAGTGATCTTGACAAACATTTCAGTTTGCCCACTGTCAGCCAGGGACTGTGCACACAAGTTTGCTTTTACTAACTGCAGAAATACAAGCAGAACAGACTTACAGTAGGTATATAAACAAGAAGGTCACAAGGTTAATGTTTGACTCTAATCCTAATGACTTTTTTTGAACCACGCACAAAGCATGACACCAGAAAGAATCCACTAACAAAGTAAAGATAAACAAGTACAAGAGCACAACCCTCCTTTGTACACCAACTTCAGAAGTTGCACAAAGGTATTTAAAGAACAAATAAAAATACTCTGGTTTTATAATAGACGTAACTTTATCCATTCCTTTCCATTATATGTGCAATAAATTGCTCCAAGGTGCCAATAAATATCAGAGGAACTTGGTGGTTTATAAATATTTTGAAAAAATAGAAACTATTGCTTAAATAATCACTGTATGGAGAAAATACTCTCCCACAAAATCTATTAAACAAGGTTAACGAACTAGCAGGAAAAAGTTTCAAACCTATTCCTCCAACTTCTAATTCAGAACAATCCTTTCAAGCTGAGTTTCAGACAAAAAATAATGAGGAAAGTTGCTGAATATGGTCTGAGTGAACATAAATTGAGTCAACTGTTTACAGAAATGTTTGCAAGCTGAGACAAATACATTCTGGATTGTTTAGTTGTGTGCAAGGTGATTCGAAATACGGCAACTATATCATGGTTGTTAGAAAAGCTTTGTCAAAATAAAGCAATATTGCTAAGGGCTCTTGAGACACGGATAGAAAACCCAGGCCAGTAAACAAACCCCAAAAGAACTGCACATAGTTTACAAAAAATACAAATGCCTCCAGCAAATCTTTTCACATATCTTTTCACAGAAAAAATGTAAAACCTTATCAGAAGACTGCTTCTGTGCTCAGAATATTTGTTCTGTTTCGGGACAGTTTACTTTGGCAACTTACTCAGCTTTGCATCTGTAATTAAATGATGAAGATGAGACAATGTGACTCTGGAGAGATCATAGGAAACTGCATCTTATCTGTTTGCGTTTTATTTACAGAGCTCTTCATGTTTTGGCCTCCCTAATGCATTTTTCATTAAAGGAGAGCAAGCTTGACACACAACCTTCTCCCTCAGTGCACGTAGGAGCTGTGATCCAGAGGCAAAGTCAGGCAAGTTCTACCACTTCAGCTTCTCCCCATTAGCAGTTTTTAAGTGATTTCCACTGCTTTGGATGATGGACGTGCCTCCCAGTGCTGCCTTGTTCCATGATGGGAGAGAAATTCAGGTCCACTTGTGGTTCTGCAGCAGTAAGACCCCAGCGACTCTCTCAGCTAGAATTCAGGTTACGTCTAATTCAATATGAGCACATATTATTTCCAGCATGGCAGTACCCTGGTGCTCAACATTGCCCCATTGAGGAAGACCCTGTAGACCCCTGACAGTGTTTTACTGCCATGACAGATGTCTTTTCTAATTCCCAGGTGAAATATTTACCCAGAGCAATGAATGGAATCCCATGGAGGGGGATTTGAAATCCCATGGAAGCTAGAGATTTGGAGAGCTGGATAGCTCTCAAATGCTGTTCAGAAGAGAGACCATGAACCTCATGCTGATGGTGGCACTGCCTTCTCCAGGGTACTTTTAGGCCCAGAGAGATGGTGGGCATTTGGTATGGTGACACCTCCCAGAAGGCAGAGGCAGAGCCCTGCTGGCATGGGCCATGCTACAGCAAGGCAACAGCAGAATCCTTCAGTTCCATCTGCAGATGAAGTGGGATTGAGCTCATCTAACATCTGAAAGGTGAGGGCTCAGTCTGCTGGGGTCATCTTGGCTACCTCTATGGACACTCCAAGGGAGGACTCCACTGCAGTGAAGTAACCATTCACTCAAGTCACCAGTCTCCCACCTCTGGAATGCATGGATAACTAGCTCCAAACTAGTTGGGACTTAGCCACAGGGTGGATGTCTGTTTCTGGATGTGCAGCACTGAGCTCCTTCCACATGCTTTCTTCCATCCAAAATACCTCTCTAGAAGGACCAGTTTTCTAGTGAATAATAAAGACCATCTGGGGTACCCAAATCAGCTGTAAACTCCAACATGGCACTTAGTAAAACTCAAAAAGGTGTATCCCACAATTATTGACCTGCTACTCAGATGTTCTGGGGAAACCACCACACATTGCCTCTGCACAAGTATCATGAGGAGGGGGTCATGATATCTGTGCAGAGGCACAGATATCATGAGGAAGGGGTCATGATCCTGTACCAAATGGAAAGAACTGCTCTATAACTATCTTGCCCAAAGGCTGGTGTGGAGGTGGCTGTGAGAAGACAGGAGACCATGATGGCTCTCAAGCCACATCCATTTTTGAATGAACCCCTCAGGCCCATATAAGTGAGAAGTCTGGACTTCACTCAGTTTATTGGCATCAATGGAGGTTGATGTGAAGTCTTGGGCTGTGAAGAGAGGAGTGGTTTGATTTCTTATCCACCAAAATCAGCTTATGGTTGTGTGCAACACTTTATAACAGCAGTACTGTAAATTACCTCCCAGCCAGGAGTCTTTGGCCAGAAGGCTCTTTTTTTTCCCCTCCATCACTCTTTCAGCATTCCCACTGCTGTTATTCTGATAAGGAGATTTAGAAATGTTCATATTTTCTGATCAGCAGCCTGGAAATTTCTCAACATAGAATGAAACTTTCACAAGAGGAAATATCATCCCAAGTTGCAGAGAGATATGAGGTACCCTACTGGGATGCAGTGGTGGGAAATGTGTTAGCAATAACAACTGCAACAGCAGGCCCATAAAACGAGTTTATCAGAGCCAGGATTCCCTGAAACACCAACCAGCTGCCCACTGATGGATGTGCATTTCAGAGAATCAATGATCTTTATAAAGATGTCCCTGTTTGTGGTGCCCCCTTGGTGAGGGGATGAGCACAGGATGGGACAGAGGCTTAGGTTAACATGGGAAATTTACAGAGCTGTTGCACTTTTCTCCCCACCTACCCCTGCCCACCCCAGCCACCAGCACAGTGCAGGCAGCATGCTCCCTCCAGCCTTCCCTGCCCAAGGGATGGTGGCTGTCACCCGTCCTGGTGGAGCTACAGTGTGAGGCATCAATCTGGTCAATACCAATGGGTCCTCTACACAAACTGCACTTCGAGTGCCTCCAAATGCCCAGTGAAAAAAACCCCTTCCTACCCTGGGAGCTTCGCTCTTACAGGCTCAGCAGGGCATTTTGGCAGGAAAATATTAACACAAATCCCAGAGTAAAAATGCCATAGAAAAGTAACAAAAAAGAACATAATTTCTGTTCTTCTGTACACAAATTTTTCCAAATTCCTGAGCATCAGTGGTCTGAGACAGGTAGATATAGGTTATGTTTGAAAACTAACTCCTCATTAGGGATGGGAATTGAACAGCTCAAACATTGTGACAAGGAAGAAAAACAAACAAACAAACAAACAAAAAAACCACCACCAACAGTCTGACAGTTTGTCTCCTTGCCATCATCAGCTAGGATGTGTCAAGAATTTGCTTCCATAATGAAGAAAACTTGGCTGAAGCATTTTCAACCTGTAGAATAAATTAACTTGTTTTAAAACATATATAAACTTCTATCACAAGTGACAGACAAGCTGTGTCAGAGTGGCTTCAATTTAAAACCGAGCAAGTATCACCAGTATTCCCTCTGGATTCAAAGTGATACTGCTTCGGTCATAGTCTTGGCTCTTTTTGTCCTCCTGTGAGTTCCCTCCACCACACAACTGTGGAAGTCTGATTTTAAACATGCACATTTGCATGTTTGCAAGTATGATAAATCTTGGATGAAATGAGAAACTCCTAGAGGTGCCAGGAGATGGTGTTTCAAAGCTCTTTAGCAAGAGGCAACCAAGTAAGACAGGATAGATCTCTGCACATTGGGGAAAAAAAAGACCGAGGCCAAGATTTTCTAATGTGTCTCTCAAATTATGAAGTGCAATGTAAACTTTATAGCCAGCCAATGTATCTCATAACTGCCTAAAAATTTCTGAGAATACAAAAAATATCTGTAGGTAGGCTAGAAATGTGAATTTTAAACATTTACTGTAACTTCGATCCTCTTGAGCTGCTACTCTGTTTCTCTTTAAATAGTTATCTTTCCCTGGCTGCTTGCAGAGGTCAGGAGCATCTTTCCACTAGCCTGGGAGCTGGATAAAGGACTCTACTGTATCAGCAACCTTAACACAGACAGGACAGCATGTAGGTCAACTCAGTGAATGTGCTGTTATTCAGGCATATAAACCAGAAAGGTTCTTGCCACTACTAATGTTGTGACACAGGGGCTCTAGCTTGAATTTTAGTGGAAGAAGTGGTTGCAAAAGCCCAGGCAGTCGTGTGGCCAAAGTCTTGGCACCTTGTGTAGGCTAGAAAAGGACTAGGGTGTCCTGAAAAGAGCACCTCCTGGTTATACCAGGCTGAAAAGCCTCTAAGGAGAATTTCTCTAAACAAACCATCTGGTTAGCCCCACATGTCCACTTATTTTGCCCAATTTTAAACAGATTCAAATTGACAAACATTTTCCAGAGCTCTGACCTTTCCCTGTCTGCCCATCTCTCGCTTCTCCTCTAATTAACAAGTGTTTTCTCTGGAAAGATCTATTACACATCTATTCTAAGCAAAAACTAAACATATAGAGGTTGTTCCCATCCAGAGCCCACCACAGGGAGGGACCCATGAGATCTCTGATGATAAACAGCAACCTGCAATCTGCTCTCGTTTCCCCAGAGTCATCAGCAAAATGGAGAGTTTGCTCCTCCTGTTAACTCTTCACATGCTGCCAAGGCAGAACATACACCTCAGTATCCAGACCAGCAGCCCCAGAGAGCATGGAAACAAAAATGCAAAGGGAGGTTTCATCTCCTCCCAGTGATGTCAAAAAGCCTTTGTATCCTGCTTCATGATGTGGCCGGGAATGCTGGAAGTTCCTAAGAGGACAAAGACTTTTCTTCACCTTAGAAGAGAGTCTGCAGATCAGCCTGTCACAGGCTCTGGGTTCCTGATTTAAAACATGCAGCAAGGCAGCTTTTGGTGTTTTCCTGAGTGTAATGTCCATTCCCATTTCTCATTCCCACTCTGGTACTGTATGGCACAGGCGCTGACTCTGGGCCAACATCACTCTTCCTGTGGTAAGATTAAATACAAATTAAGAAGATAACCCATCTTTAAAAATGTTAGATTAGATTTTTTTTTTTTAAGTCTGTATTTAATTTCAAATGGATTCACAGTGGAGCCTCCAAAGGCGTGAGTCAGCATGGGAGGGGAGTTGCACTGGGCAGGACTGAGTGTAAAGAGGAGAGCAAGAGGTAGAAACTGTGTAGAGAGCATTTCCACCCAGCAATGGTTACGTTGGCACCAAAGTGTCTCTAGGACGCAGCTTGGGTATGGGGAGTGCAAGGATGCCAGGAGCTCCCTATTGCATGGCTGGGCTTGATGAGCACGAGCTGTGCAGTAGAGTGATAAATCCAGCGTGCATGGAAATGGAAGAAAATGCTCACGGCCTGCATGGTAGCTCCATCACCCACTCCTTAGCCAGGCTTTCAAAAGGGACACTGGACAGCCCAGTCCAGTGGGGCTCAACACCTCAACACCTGTGCTCCCATGGGACCACCTAGATGTACCATGGCATAGTGAAGCCATTAAACACTTTGAAGAGTGGGGTGGGATCAATTCAATTTCCGAGCAGGAAGCTTCATGGAGATTGGACATTATTTCACTCTTTTTCTGGAGTTCAAATTTACCAGTCAGTAGTCAGAAGAGGGACCCAAGGTATAAAACTCTGTGAAGCTCAAGATCAGGGTCCCTAGAGGAGGGCACACAGCAGCAAATGAGTCCAGTGTTTGCTGGTGATCTGAGCACAGCGCTAGAACAGCAACCAGGAGTTGGTTATCAGAGCAATGGATACTCCAGATAATGTAAAAAAAAAAAAAATTCAGCTTGAAAGCCAGTGGGACCATTATTCATGTTAAGCTATTTCACAAACCATGGTGTCCCCAGAAAACCTGATACATAGCAAAGCAGATAAGAAGGTGAAGAAGGTTTCCAGAGGGGATCCAAGAAAGCATGTGAAAAATGTCTGCGTGAAAAAAAGCACATGGGAAAGGGCACAGTTTGTAACAGTACTGGGGAAAGAAAATACAATGGTAAAGTGATTTTTTGAGCTGCAAGCTTCAACTTTGCAAGCTACATACAAGCTATGAGGATATGTGCTGGCTGCAGGTACACTCCCTCAAGCATTAACAGCTGCCTGCCAAAGCACCTCCAAAATGTCCTGATTTGACAGACAAAGTCCTGTCAGCTCACAGACAAAATGCATCAGGATTCCCATGCGACTGCTGTGCATGAGATGCTGTAGAAAATATCTGTATCCAAGGGAGGCCAAGGCAGCATATTCCTAAACTCTGTCAGGAAAGCCAGGCAAAGCCTCAGTGCTAGGTGGGTTTTGTTTGATGGCATGGTGACCACATCACCAATAGAGAGCAACTTTGCAGAGGGTACAAGGAGGGCAGATAGTGATTTAAATACCTCAGAAAAGAGCTATCACTGAAAAACTTATCCTGATGCAGTGGAATCAGGGAAGAATACTAAATTTTACTGCAGATGCCAAAAAAGTATGGGCCAAGTCAGGCCCATGTGAATGACTCAAGGAAGTTTTTCATTTATAGCAATGAAGACACAGAAAGAAAATGAAATGTTCTTTGCTGTCCTGATCTGTCTGTGCTAGCAGAAGCTACATTTAAGCAGAGTATTATCAATATCCTGCTTTTCTTCACTTAGTACATGCCAGAGAAGAAAACATCAGTCAGTGAAGTGGATCCAAACTATTTCTGATCATTTTCTTTCTTTCCAGAGGAAGAAATAGCTATGTCACTTTTAATTCCCAGCTAAAACGAACCAAATACATAAATACATGAACCAAATAAACAAAGTCTTTTCTGCTACCTTCCAAGTGCATGTCTCTACATTTCTTACAAGCATTGCTCCATCTCATAGTCCCTTTGTGATGTATTGTATATGTGGGACACAAAGCTCCAGAAGGGCAAATGAATTGCATAAAGCCTGTGGCAGTATTGGTAAACGAGATGAGATACGATTTCTGTGCCCTACTTAATAAAAAGGAAGTCATCTGTCTTCTTAATTGAGGTGTCCAGTTTCCTTTTCCAATCTATATATCAATACATGCTTATTCTCCCTAGAGATTCCAGATTTTACCTCTTGTGGCAAGTTAAAGGAATAGTTTGGTATTTTATAGTTGTTTTTATAGAATGTTTAAGCATACCACATAAATTACTTCATAAACATCACAATATCACAACGTAAACTTCATTTAGCTTTAGCAGAAGTTGTCAGCTAAATACATGATTGAGAAAATTGGCAACCAGCTTACTTCTTGGCTCTCATGCCTTAGAATTTGATTACTATAAATACATACAATTGCATGCATGGCCAAATACTGTACTTCAATATTTGCCCATAAAATGGATTTGAAATGCACGGAGGATGCTACAGCTTTTGTCAGAGGAAGTTATTATCTGTGATAAAAGCAATTGTTGACATTAGAAATACAAACTAGACTATTCAGAGGGAAAATTTAATAAAAACAAAATAAATGTAGATAGGAAAAGGGAGGTTAGCAGAATGGCAAAGCAAAGCCAGATGTAGCAGTAAATATCTGCCCAGAGGCAAACCTGGACTGCTACCTATCAGAGTGGCAGCACAGCTGCTTTGTTTTTTACACTGGGCATGGTGGGTAGGCAAACAACCGGACAGTATGCACTTCAGCTGAGAAAAAAACAGGCTGACCTTACATTTCATTCTGATGTGCATTGTCCTAAAAATGAGAAGGGCCATTTTGTCAGGGAGCATTTAGGGTTTGGGTTTGTTTGTTAAAACAAATGCTAGTGCCTACATTTCATCTTAGCAATTGTCTCAGTTGCACAGGTGTGTAAGAAAGCAAGGGATCCAGGAGCACTGAGTCAGTGTGAGCTTCTCTCCAAGGCCCAGTGGGCCACAGGAGATGCACCAGAGCTGGGCAATCCCTGCCCCTGGACCACCTCTGCCTGTGCAGGGCTGGAGAACTATCCCCAAGAGAAGTGTTCTTCTCTGCCCCCTCTCCCAGAATGCAGCACATGCACAACATCAAAAGAAAATGCTTTGAAAACTGCAGAACAAGAGTCTGTGCACCTAGCTCAAGCATGCTTCCTCAGGATGAGCAGGTTTCAGGCCAAGGAGAATTTCCTTGGTGAAACACTGAGAGCCGGTCACTCCACTTGGAAAAAAACACATTCTGAATAAATTAGCTGTACTGTATAATTTTTTTTTTCAACTGAGAATGTCATGAAGAGAATGTTACAGCAGAATACAAACTCATACTTCAGAACAAGCTGGCTCACATTACTATCTTCTGGCTTTTTTATTTTCTTATTTGGTCTTGTTATATAGCTTGTTTGGTCTGAAGTTATATAGCTCCATAGTAACAACCTGCTGAGTGAGAAGGGGATTTACAGCACTTTTGTCTAGTTCTTGAGGTATTTTGGTCACTTAGCTGCTATTTCAGAGTTAAAGGAGAACTAACTACACATTTTCGACTGACCTGGTTGTTTTCCCCCTTTCTTAAAGAAAGTTTTTTCAGTGATAAATGTGACAGAAAGTATGTTGGTGTTGTGGGAGGGTAACAGAGTTTATTATCCAAGAGGTGCATCTGAACTAAATTGTCATGCTCTAAAGTTTGGACTGATTTTCCAGTTAACAAACTGTTTTACCATACTCCTTTAACTATTGGAGAAATAAGTAATCTCTCAGTGTTTCTCACCCAAGAGTTTATACTGATCAGCAGCCTCAGTGCAAACAGGGCTGGGTAGAGAGGCAGCTGAGCCTACCGCAGGGAGCTGTGTCCACAGTTCTGAAGTCCAAGTGGGGAGCAATTCTTGTTCAAAACTGTTACCCACAAAGAATAAGCATGTTAACCTCCATAGGGGATTCTATTCCTGTGCACACAACTGTATGCTGCTCCTGGAGCTCTCTCTCTCTGTGACAGAAGTTGTCAGGTTCGAGATTTAAACCACATTTTCAGTAGACCCATGTGGAAATCCCTAGCCTGGTCACAAAAGAAAAATTGGGGGTGTAATGGGAACTCACAGCCAGGCATGGCCCTGACATGGATCAGGGAAATGTGCTGCAGCATGGACATGCCCCTGCCACAGAGAGACCAAGCTGGTCATGGCTAACAGGGACTGAGCAGCCAGGAAGGACCTGGCGGGGACAGGGGTGAAGGGTGGGAGTCTGCAGGCAAAGGGGTCCACACACATTCACATTAGTAACTTGGGAGACACTGCTCTTCTTAGCGTGATTTTCATCCTGTGTAATTGGTCTCAGGAGCAAGGCACCATCCGCCAGAGGTGGGTGGGGAGGTGGGATGTAAAGGCACTGACATGGGGCATACCTTCCCTTATGCCAACCAAATGCTCAATGAGGAGGAAAGGAGAGAAAGAACAGCAGTGAAAGGGAGATGTGTGAGACCATGGCATGGCACCCATGTACTGTCACCCAGGGGGTGGACAAGGATGCATTTGGTGGCACCATGCACAGCTTGACTGCAGCAAACTGCTTTCAGTGTAAGCCCTGAAACCCCATTCCAGGAATGTTTTGAGGCAGAACCAAAAGGCTTTTTCAGCTCCCTGAGTTCAGTTTCTCATGGTGATGATATCCTTCCTGGCTCCCTGAGCTTTTATGTGGCAGCAGGACTGGGCTTCTGAGCCACAGCCAAAACTTCTGAGTGCACAGAAAAGAAGAGGTAGCTGGAAAGTAAAGATGGAAATAAATTTATGGTGATACTTTCCCTCATAAGGAATCAGGACAATCTATTTTCTCCATAAATCTTTGTTGCTGAAAGTATTGAGCAACTCAACTTCTACCAAAGAGAAAAATGAACAGAAAAAACAATGAAACAAGACCCTCCAGACTGGTGCAACTAGCTCTTCTGGAGAGGACTGCCCCAGCAGAGGCACGTAGCCCTCTCACCTTTTCCACTCTGATTTCTGTGTGTTGGCAGGTTTGTGCATTCGATTCCAAAAGAATATCCTTGAGATCTAGAGAGTCTGGAGATACTAGAAACTCATCTACAGGAAATCTACTGCAGGAACTGTTTGCCATCGTATAACTGGGAACTGAAATAAAGCTCCTTGCCAACAGAGCAACCCACCAGCTGGACCCAGAGCCCACCCTCATCCTTGAGGAGCAGAGGGTGGACAGAGTGAAGTGACAGCGGTTGGCTGACAGGGTCACTCATTGAAGAAGCTGAGAAGTTATCTCATGACTTGTGAATGCTGATCCTATGCCCTTTACACAACTCCATGAAACCTTAAATTGTATGCTGTGGAGAGCCAATATCATAAGTAAAAAGGAGGGTTCCTCAGATAATGGCATTCCAGTAAGCTTACAAATATGCCTCACTTGCGGACAAATTACATTACAATTTTGGGCTTGCCAAATTATCTTCTGTTCTATTTATTACCAGCAGCCTTGTATCACACTCACATTTTAAGTTCTTAATTTGTGCATCTTTTGTTCTACCTCAAAAAAAAATTGTTTTCTTTAGCCCCTTCATCTCAATTCTCTTACCATACAAGAATCAGAATTGACCAAGGACATCAGGAACATACCCTGACATTTCCCCAGCTGCCCAGCTGAGGAATCACTGATACTGCAGGCTCACAATCAGCCCCATAGCAAGGGATTCGCCTTCACTGGCACTGTCCAGCCTCAGGCTCATGCTTCAGAGGTCAACTTTTGGCCCCAGGAAAGCACTGGCCAAACAAGTGAGAAGTTTTAGATCAAGGAATTATAAGGATTACAGGAAGGACACCAAGTATAGTGAAATAGATGCATTCTGATGGCACATGTAGAATGGTTTGAATTATGCAGCACAAATAGGTCAACCCAGAACTGTCAAAGTGCTCTGAAATCCTGCTCAGGATTTCAGACATGCATTATGAGGAGCAGCTGCTGCTCCAGGACACGTTTTCAGTCCAGGCAGGAACAAGTCCTGAGAGCTTCCGGTGCATGTTTCAAAGAAATCAGCCTCAGCCTTAGGTATCCAAGTTGGCAGTTGTAAATATTTATTCATTAATGAAAGTTGTTGTTTGCTCCTGGTCCAGCTTCATAGCCTTCTACAAACTCACAAACAAGGGAAATGTATGGGCAGAAAAAAGGGGGAGGAATTTCTTTCCTTTCCTTATAAGTTGAAAAAAATTACAAAACCAGCTTGCCTTGTGGAAAATAAACTTGTCCAGTTTTGAATACATGTGTTTACTGTACAAACTTTCAATGACTCAGATGTGAAATGTGCCTCAGGTTTGTTATGTGTTCTGTTTAGATTTCTAACTATCCCTGAGAAAACACAGGCCACAGTTCAGGCTGATGTCTATACCATCCAGTAGATTGCAGGGGATGCACAATAAAACCCCAACCCTGTGAGTGTTTGTGCACGCATGAATAGACCTGCATTCACTGGGCTTTTTCATGCATGTAATCACCCACAGGATCAGAGCCTCAGGCACAGTGCAGAACTTGTGTTCCTACATTTACTTGGGGCTGGAATTTGTTGCATTATTTTGACATAAACTGTTCATCTCATTTCAGAACTCACTACTGCAATCATGCCAGTATTCAACTGGGCAGGACTAATTTTAAGCAAGCTTGAAGAGACTCCTGATCTCCTTTTCCTTTCCTGTCTGCACTGATCTCCGTCACATCCAATGTGCCTCCTTTTTAATCATCTTGCTTCTCCCGCAGCTCTCTGATTAGGTCACATTTCAATTTGTGCCTGCAGAGTTGCTCCCATGTTAGTGGCTGGCAACATTACAAACAGAGTTTCTTGGCATTCCTGATTGAACCGAGTCAAAGACCCCCAGGTAACTACAGATACTAGGAAACTATTTCATGGGTCTGAGCTATTTCTGCTTCCTTGTGATGCATAAAGAAGAGCTATGATGTGGCTGATAAAGAGCATTTGATTTGTTTGGAACTACTGGGAACTACTTGCCTCTCATTTTGCTTGCCTGGAAAAATTTATTGTGACTTCAGATGCCTTAATTGAGGGCCTGAGGGTGTTGATCTTCAGCAGCAGTCCCATCTATTCCCCACATCCATCAATCACTGAGGTTAAACAGCGTGTGGTACTAAAAAAACCCTCAGCATTTGATAGTCCCTTGGATCATGTAGTTGATTTCATTCATTCAGTGTCTAGCTGGGGGTAGGGAGAAAGGAGCCCTCTGAACCTACCTCCTGTTGGTCTGGGAAGTTGGGATGGACCCCAGAAACCACAGGTGAGTAGCACCAGGCAGTTTGGGAGTTAAACCTTGACTTGGATTGTAAATACATTTTTGGGCTTCTGACCTTTTTTCTTCTGTTAGTGATGAGAATCCCCCTTGATGAAATAAAATCTTGCCTCAAGTTAGCTCATGGTCATTTGAGTGAGGCTGGTGAAGACGGGGGGTTATCTCAAAATGGCAATGCCAAATGGAGCAGGGAAGACCTGCCCCAGGAGCAGTGATTTGGACCTCCAGATGTCAGAGGGAATCATAGACCCATTTAGGTTGGAAAAGATCTCGAAGTTCATTGAGTCCAACCATTAACCCAGAACTGCCCAGTCCACCACTAAACCATTTCCCTAAGTTCCAACATCTACGTGTCATTTAAATACCTTTAAATGGTGACTCAACATTTCCTTAGACAGTCTGTTCCAATGTTTGATAACCCTTTCAGTGAAGAAGTTTTCCTAACATCCAATCTAAATCTCCCCTGGTGAAACTTGAGATCATTTAGTCTGGTCCTGCCACTTGTTACCTAAGAAACTGACCTCACCTCTCTACAACCTCCTTTCAGGTAGTTGTAGAGAGCAATAAACTCTTCCCTGACCCTTCTTTTCTCCAGAAAAACACCTCAGTCATTCCTCATCAGACTTGATCCAGACTCTTCACCAGATTCATTGGCCTTCTTTGGACACAGGAAAAAACACAGGAGTTTCTTTTCAACCTAATAGGGCCAGCAGGGAAATTACAAATGCCAAAACCTGGGATGTGGAGAGGGGATCTCTCTGAAAGTGTAAGGTTATGTTAGGATCCCCATTCCCTGCCAGGCACAGGAAATGCAGAGATACCCAACATCTCCAGGCAAACACCCAAGCAACACTTCTGCACACAAACATTTCAGTTACTTCTCTGATTGTGAACAAAAATACATGAAAACTACAATCCTGTTTCACAGGCTCTTGGTAGCATGCTGTTTATTGTTCCCGGAGGGACAATAAGGATTCTTAAAAGCAGATGGGCTCAGACACTCTGGTGATTTGCTGTAGAAGCAAAACAATGGGCCAGATGTTTTAAAAATAGAAAATACATCCATTGTACAAGTAAATCCTACTCTCTTCTATGGCCAAAGTAGGACAGAATGGACAGTGTTTTGCAGCACTTCTGTAAAAACGGGTTTCCTGACACAGTGATCACAGAAAAATTGAACAAGAACAAGAGCTTAAAATTTATTATAAGCACAGGATGTTTGAGGTTGGATGGGACTTCTGGAGGTCATCTGGTCCAAAGCCTTTGCTCAAACAGGGACACCTACAGCCAGTTGTCCAGGACTGTGTCTCCAAGAATGGAGACTACACCACCTCGATGGGAAACTTGGGGTGGTACTCGGTCATCCTCACTGTGGAAAAGTGTTTCCTGATGTTCAGAGGGAACCTCTGGTGTTTCAGTCAGTGCCCATTCCCTCTGAACCTGTCACTGAGCACCACTGAAAAGAGTCTGGCTCCATCTTCTGTGCACCCTCCCTTCAGGTATTTAAACATGTTAATAAGATTATAGACACACATGCCCTCCTCAGTTATCTCAAGATTAAACAGTTCCAAGTCCCACATCCTTTCCTCAGAGATTAAAGGCTCTAGTCCCTTAATCATTTTTGTGGCCTTTCATTGGACCCTCTCCAGTGTGTCCATGTCTTTCTTGTACTGAGGAACACAGAACTGGACACATCACTCCAGATGTGAACTCACCAGTGCAGAGCAGAGTAGAAGGATCACCCTCTAGACCTGCTGGCAATGCTGTGTCTCCTACAACTCAGGACACCATTGGCCTGTTCTGCTGCAAAGGCACATTGCTCACTCAAATTCAGCTTGGTATGTGCCAGGACTATCAGGTCCTTTCCTGCCAAGATGTTTTCCAGCAAGGTGACCCACCGCATACACTGGGACTGGAAACTTGAGGATGTTTCTCCCAAAGTGAGGGATTTGATGCTTAACCATGTGGAATTTCATGACATTTCTTTCATCACATTTCTCCAGTCTGTTGTGGTCCCTCTGGATGGCAGCACCACCCTCTGCAATATCAACCATTTCTCCCAGCTCCTGAGTCATCAGCAAATTTTCTGAGGGTGCACTCTGGCCCATTATCCAGATCATTAGAGGAAATGTGTAACAGGACCAGATTCAGTGTTGTCTCCTGGGGTATAGCGCCAGTTATTGGCCTCCAACTAGACTTCATACCACTAATCACCCTCTGGACCCAGCCAGTTTTCAATCCAGCTTCTCCACTTCTCCACTTATTCATCAACAGGGCCTGAAGCCCAGGTAGACAGCCCCCATTGCCCTCCTCTCATTTACCAGGCCAGTCATTTCACTATAGAAGTCATTGAAGATGGTCAAACATGACTTCCCCTTGAAGCCATGCTGGCTGCTTCTGACGATTTTCTTCTCCCAAATGTGCCTGGAAATGGTTTCCAGGATGAGCTGCACCACCACCTTCCCAGGGTTTGAGGAGAGGTTGACTGGCCATCTTGCCATATTCTTGAAGATAGGCATGACATTTGCTTTTCTACAAATTTGAGTATTTCTCCAGTTGCCATGATCAAAGATTATCAAGAGTAGCCTTGCAGTGACATTTGCCAGCTTCCTCAGCTTTCATGGGTGCCATGTGAGGCAAGAAGGCAGTTCAGTACTTCAGCCTTTTCCATATCCTGTGTAAGCAGGTCCCCCACCTCTTTCAGCAGTGGGCCCACCTTTTCTGTAGGCTACCTTTTGTCACTCATGTACCTAAAGGAGGTCTTCTTGATTTTTTGCATCCCTGGCCAGATTCAATTCCATTTGGGCTTTGGCTTTCCTAACTTCACTTCTCAATGTTCAATGTCTCTGCATCCTCCCAGGTTACCCATTCTAGTTTCCTTTGTAATGCAGCAAAAGGAAGGTGCAATAAAGGATAATCCCTTTACTCCATGGAATAGTCAATGTCAAAAATTAACCTGAATAAACTCAAGTCTTTACCAAGACAGAGAAAATATAAAATCTGTGAAGAATTTTTATAAGTAAAGCACCCATCTTACTTCTTCATACATCTAGAGAAGGCTGAAAGAGAACTTCAGGTGGCCCAACCCAACCTCCTGTAGGTCAGCATTACACCTGGATTGAAAACAGTGTATATGCATATACACACATCAAACACATATATATACACATCAAACTCCATAACTGAAACCAAACTACATAATATAAATATCAGGTATTATACACCATGTATAATAAGGCTTCTCTTTTAAAGCTAGTGGGCCCTTTGCTTTGATGAGTTAACATATTTCAGAGGGTGTGTATCTGATTCATGATTAAAGCTTATGTATTTCTAGCACCAGAAGAAATTAAGCTAATTTGCTGATCCTAGGGGTAGGCTGGTGTTAAAAAGAACTGTTGTTTCTTTTTACATGGTAAACTCAGTAACCATAGGTGGAGGGGAATTAACCCACATCAAAAAAAAAAAAAAAAAAGAACCAGTTTTCCTAAGTGAAATTTTGTAATATGAAAGAAATACTTTAAAGAAACTAATGAAGTCTAAATATTGCATCATAATTTGTCCTATTAATGTTGGTATCATTACTTTAAAATACATGTTACTATAGATAATATATTTTTCAGGCATCTAAAGTAGGGTAAAAGGAGAGTGCCATAAAAAATTGATAGGTTTATGTCAGGGTGTATTTTCAGCCGCAAAATTTCCTTGTGTAAACCTCAGGTTTACAATTATATGTTATAGATATAGTGCAAGTTCTGTGTTTGAAGCTGTCCAATACTTTCAAGAAAACTAATATTACTTTGATTTTCGTGGAATTCAGAACATAGAAGATCAAATGTGCTCAATGACTGATGCTAAATGTCAGTGACATACAAGCAGAAAGGAATTTTTTCCACGTGAATATGGTATGAGCAGAATATGCTGGGAATAATGTCATTGCACACAACAAACCCCAGACAAGAGCATGTCTCTCCTAACAAATGTTGAAAGTGGGCAGTACAGGGGGCCCCTCTTCCCATTTCCATGGTTTGCTGTGCAATCTGTATGGTTTCCATCTCTGGGGCATTTGCAACTCTAAATTTAAGACTCTAAATCCCAAATCTTCCCTAAAAGCAAACCCTAAAGGATTCAGTTTAGATGGTGCACGGCTCTTAGCAAGACTGGGAGAGAAATCCTAAGTGTCACCAAAATATGTAATTGTACCATTCCATTCTACCCATGAACCTGTAACCCAGGTCCTGCCCTCCTTCCCCCTCCAGCCCATACAGTCTCCATCCAAGAGACCTTATCCCACATGACTCTGCCCCAAATCCCACCCCTGCGCCACTATGAGCTTCACCACCCCTATATTCCACACCCCCAGATCCTCCCTTGGTGCACTTCACCCTTCTCCTGCACGTTGTGTCCTTTCCACACCAATTGTGTGCAAGAACCGCAGCACAAGTCAGGCACTGAGACTTGTACATCCCGTGTTGGATGGATTTTGACTTTTTAGAAGTGTAGAACACATTTGGCTCCAGTTTTTCCTTCAGACTGATCTTGGTATCCAGGCTCAGCTACCTACAACTTCTCAAATGTGTGAGAAAGGCCGTTTTCCAAAGGGCTGCCCCAGCATGCTACCTGCCCTTGCTCTGTGCCAATGCTGAACAACCTCCGCTGTATGGCTGGATGAAGTGAAGAGTCAAGACAAGGCTGAAGAAAGGTTCCTGTTGAACTCCACAAGTTAGTATCCTCTCAGTGACGTCTAAGCTAGAAAGAAGCTGATGATGTAATGGGGACATGTTTACATTAGTGGTAACTAACTTATGTTTTTCGAATGCCGGTGATTTGCACATTGTGTTGGTGATTTTGCACACTGCAGTTCCTATTCCACTGCTTTGGAAGCCTGGTTTGAAAAGGAGAGGTGCAGCCTCTCTGAAAAATCAGGCTGACACCAAAACAAGTGATCCCAAGAGGGTTTTTTTTCAAGATTTTTGCCTGGCTCTTGTAATCTTCAAAGGCAAACCGGGCACCTGTGAAAAAAAAGTTGGAACTGCTTCTTCATAGCAAAGATGCACCACTCAGCCCTGCCAGTGCTCACATTTGGAGCAGCAGAAGCAGGCCAGGGAAATGTGTGCCTTGATACACCAGTGAGGTTTCTAAAACCATGAGCAGCAGAAACCTGCAGTCTCCTGCATATGCATGAATAAAACCAAAAGCCCAACACCAGTCACCTCCCATGAGAATTTCACTTATTTGCACAGACTTTTAGGTCATCTCACTTGCAAAGGTACACATCTGACCACGGGGAACAAAATAAGCAGCCAGTTCTCAAAGAGAACAATTGCTAGTAAAGCTTGTTAGCCAGGGTGATGATTTCTCATCCACTCAGAGTATTTTTGACAAGAGGAAAAGGCTCATCTTCCCTGGGTGCTGCCTCCTTAGAAATCTGCCCTGGCCGTTTCAATCTGCCTCTCAAACACTCTGTGTTTAGAATCCAAGCAAAAGCTTTGGCAGCCGTAAACCTAGCATGGTCTCATTTTAAATGACGAGAGGAAACAGGCTGACAGTGAGCTGATTAGAAAGCTCTTAGAGCTCTCTCGGCTGAGTGAGGAAAACAGGACAACTTTCTTCATGTGTTGCCAGAGAGGGACAGAGGGGCTGCCAGAGCCTGGCTTGCTGTCCTCACAAGATCGTGAGGATGTGGGAAAAGTCTGCTTTGGGGAGACTGAGCTGCCCTCACCAACCTGCCCCTTCCTGACAGCTTCTGCTCTGAAGATAACGAGGGAGGAAATAGCAAAACACTATGGTAGGGACTAGATGAATTTGCAGAGACAACTGCAAGCTGTTTCCTGGCCCCAGCCTTATCTGAAGTCCCAGAAAATAACCCTTTCTCTGTGGCCAATAAATAACCCATTATGATTGGGGTGAAGTATCTGGTTAAATTTCTGCTGCTGAGGATAGCAGAATGTGCTTTCCACAAAGAGCAGGACCAACTGTATTTGTAGCCATGCTTTGGAGCACAGAGGGAAGACTCTGCAGAATCCTCTCCCAGGGGCATGTGGGTTAAATCAATGTTGTGTAAGCACATTGTAAAAAATGAAGACACAGAGACAGGATGGGAAGAACGGGTTAAAAGAATGCGCTTGAAAAGCAATGCAGAGGTTATTGAATGGACAAAGCAGCAAGCATTAAAAATAATTCAGCCAAAAAATAAAAATAAATACAGAAGGAAATTACTTCATCACAGCCCACACCGTATTATCAGTATTCTGAGAGCTGCTTTACTTTTCAAAATGGCAGCTGACAGCTGATCTAAACATAAAGTCATGAGGACAGGGAGAGGACAGGAGGGAGGCCCAGGAAGGAGATGGACAGAAGATGCATCAGTCTAGCAAGGGTATAAGCCACAGGCAAGCACAGGCAGCACCAAACACATGGATGGGTAGCCCCTTCCAGCACTCTGCCATGAGCTCCTAATTTCATTCTGAGCTGAAGAAGATGTAATCTAGCTCAGATGTCATCTCTGTCCTGTTGTCCAGCAGTGCCTCTGCTTATCATATGTCAAACTTCAAGGTCTAGCCCCACATTTCACCAGAAAACTACCACTTGCTGTTCTGCCCCAACAGCCCCATCACAGAGCAACAGCAGCAGTTCCCCATGACAGTTCCCCTGTTTGCACAAACAGGTCAGCATAGGCTTGGTTCTCAGTGAAAATTTCACACAACTTGGGTTGGTTTTTTTTTTTTTTTCATTACAATTTTTATCTACCTGTAAGAATATAGTGCAACTTGTGCAAGTGTCCACCATGTTAGATCCATACCTGACTTAAAGGACCACCCCTTGCGTATCCTCAAATTTACTAGCTACAGCTCCACTCTGCCTCTCTAAGAAAATTACCTCTGTGAAGAAATGAAATTTTTGCTGGTCCCCTGAGCAGACAAGAAGGCAATTTATACTGCAGTTCATTCCTGCTACCTTCAGAAAGGGAAAAAAAAAAAAAAAAAGGAGAAGGAAAAAAACACTGCTCAGTGAGGCAAAATACAGTTCAGCCATATGGTGGTGCCTATAAAACCAACCATCTTAGACACAAATTTGGTTTGGGGTTGAGATATTTTTCCTTTATAGTAAAATAACTGGGAATAATAGTCATAAATTCTTTCATTGAATTTCCTGGGGTCTGAAAGACGTCTGGGAGGATTACAGGAGGAATACGTTGTGCTGTAGCTGTGCTTGAAGCAGCCTTGGTTTATGGCTCCATCTGTAACCGCTGCAGCTCCCCTGAAGCAGACACTGAAACTGTCCCTGGAGTTGAGTACTGCTGATGTTACAGCACAGCAGCCAAACTCCATGCTGGGACAGGCCATTGTCTGCTTTACCTTCCCCTCCCTTTGAACAAGCCCACTTTATCATTCCCTAACCCAGCAGGCCTCCAGCCCCAGTCCCCTCTGTCACCTCCATGGGACATGATGGGTTGGCTCCATCACACTCAAAACCAAAGGTGCTGCTACCAGAGCAGTGGGCTGCCCCTTCCAAGACAAGAAGAAGCACCACCAGTCCCTGCTGGAAACTGTGGCAGAGATGAAAAATAAAGAGGACACAGCAGCACAGCTGTGCCTTTGGCATTGATGTGCTTTCTTATCCCTTCTCCTAATTTGGCTCTTTCCATGTTGCACCCTAATGATGCTGTCAGAGAAACCTTATCATAATTTTGTTGAAAAAACAGTCCTAAATCAAGCAGGGATCCTTGAAAAGCTGAAGAAGAGGAGAGGGATTCATCAACACAGACAGGCACATTTTTGCAGAGGCAGATGGCCTGTTCTCCACAAAGCGTCCAGAGCTTTCACAGTATTCCAAACCAGCCTACATGCCTCCAGCTGACTTCCCATAAAAATGCTGAAGGGTCTTTGATCTCAGGATACATGTCCTTACAAAAAGGGGAGGGTTAAAATCGTATGGGTCAGGCAAACACTTGACAGTAGTTACTCCAACTCCTCAGACCCCAGCCAGCCTTTGTGGTCTGTGCCAGAGATTGCAGATTTGGTTTGATCAGTCAGGAGTAGAAAAGGCAGAGCAGAGCTGCTCAGGTCAAATCAGATGCTTAACTCTGCTGGCCTTAGTGATGGGTGGGGAAGTTCAGGAAAAATTAGGGTGATAAGAACAGCAACAAAAAAAAGACTAATGGGAAAAGACATACTGAAAGCATCAACCTCCCTGCAACACATCATCTGAACTTGGATATCAGTTAATGGTTTAGCCAGTTTCCCAACTCAGCCTCCTCAAATTCTTCAGAAGAAGTAGCAAAACATTTAGAAGCTAAGTGTTCCCTTGGAAAGCGCTATATCCCCAACTTTGTAGCCAAAACATAGCACAGATTTTGTATGTTACAATCTATTATTTTTATTGATGCTGGAACAGAGCTCTGAACATGGAGGGGATAAAACTAGTCCAAAGGATAGCAGTTTAAATGTTACTAAAAATAAAAAAAAAGTGTTCAGATAGATATTCTTATGTCTCTGACAGAAATTCCTCTGTGAGAAAAGAATTTCAGGCTGTAACAGAGCAGTCAGATCTTTACTCGTTCCTGTCCTCTCACTGACTCAATGCTTATGTAGTATGCATATAATGGTTTTTCCCCTGAGAATCAAATTTATCCTAAAATGCCATGGAATTTAAGGACAGATTCCCCTCCTGCTTACCTCCGCCAGAACGCCCTTTATGTTAACAGTTTTGTACAGCAAAAGTTAAACAAAGTGTACACTATCATCCTGACTGTATGAAAGAGAAAGAGCTCTTATGTGCATTGGGTCTTGTTGCTATCTAAAGCGTTGCAGTTATTCTGGAAAAAGAAATCAGCCACTGAGAATCTAAGCTAAGGGCTGAATAAATAATTCGAGGCTGATATAAAGGCAGGACATGTAAACTGAGAAATGTATAGCTGAAAAAGCAGTGGTTTGGTTCCCCTCCACCAACCCACCCCTCGGGAAGGGGTACATGCCAAAATACTGACACCAGGTACTTAGGAGCAAAAGGAGCACGCTGCAAATGGAAACCTGTAGGCAGCAGAGAGTGCACAGTTGACTTTATTGTCTATTCGCTAGGAGCCAGAAGAACAAAACGTATAAACAGAAGCAATAACCTGGTGATGGGCAACACCTCAGAAGTTCAGTCTAGAGACAATATCCCAGGTTATTTGAAAGATTTTTCCCAGTCCTGGGGTGATAATGTCTTCTGAGCAAACATTTCTAGTAAACACAGACCTTCCTGGGCCAGACCCACAGAAGCCATGCCAAGGAGAGCACTCCTGTGTGTCTCAATGCATCTCCTTCCACAAGGAGTGAGGTCCAGGGACTGATGTTCAGCGCTCTGTAGAGCCCACCTCACGTGAAGATGATTCACTGTGTGACTAACTGGTAGCTCAGATGAATGTGTAAGACAGAGAAATTATACTGAATCCCAGTAAACAGATTAATTTGCAGAAAGGACAAGTAACTATCCACCCCTTTGCTTGAAAGAAGAAAAGAAGTGGAAATCTGGAGCAACTGGGGGCTGTGATGAAGAGGATGCAACAGAAAATTGCTAAAGATTATATTCCCAGGTGTCACTGGTTTATGTGTCCCTGTGGGGTGAGTGTGGAAATTCTGGGACCATTTGCATGGCAGGAGGAAAAAGAGGTAAACAGAAAGCTGCCATGATTACTAGGAGGTGTATTTCAAAACTGGTTTGTCAAATATGCTTCACATATACATTTAGCCACCAAAAAAAGGAAGTAATTCATTCACCAATTCCTGTGGTGAAAATTACTTCAAGATTTATTCCATACCCATGTGCCAAAGCACACTCTTGATACAAACCCTACAGTTGCACACCCATACACATTCATGGGCACACATGCCCCACACGTGGAGGCATCCCATCAGTGGCACTAAATAACTTATGAAAATGGTTAGTTATGCTTTATCTGGAACAAAACTAAATCTGGATGTGAAAAGACCATCGAAAAAGCCATAATGTTGAGACTCCAGAAATAGGAAACATCTGTCTGGGGAGGAGGCACAGCCTTCCCTTACAGTGAGCCATGGTGCAAGGGGGTGTGCACCCAAACCATGATTCTCTACAGAGGGATGGGGACACGTGACCCCACTTGACTTTTTATTTTCTTGTGCATATCACCCCACAATACTAAACATGCATGACTATTTGTACAGTTCTATGCATACTCCACCAGGACAATCATGCCCAACAGAAACAGAAAGACAGCTAAAAATAAAAAAGCTCAAGGCAGATGTTTTGGAGCTCCAAGAATAAAATCATTATTCAGTATGGGAAGTGGTTATGGTGTTTGGCTGTGGTGACACATTGAGCTGGTGGGAGCAGGGGCTTCCAGGTAGGCTTCAAAGAAATCTGGTCAACAATGAATGCATCTTCAATTTTTTTGTAGACAATGGGAGAAATTATTCATATGAAATCCATAAGGTTTGGAAGGCCCTCAGCTGAAACCAAGGCTTGTCAGAGTCTATTTTCCAGAGGTTCAAAGAACATAAAACAAACAAGCAAACAAACAAAAACACATACATAATAAGCAAAGGAACTAAAACATGACAGCAGAGGGGAAAGCCTGTGCTGAAGAAAAGGGGCAAATTGTGGTTTTGGCTGTATGTTTCATTGTAGAAAGCAAACACAGCATAATGGACACACTAGTGCTCCGAAAACCACATCTCAGAGATACCATTAGCTCAGGACGTTCACAGCATATATAAGCTGAAAAAGACAAATATATACTTTGTGTAATCACAGTCCAAGTAAAGACTGCAGAGACCATTACCACACTAGAAGGATAACCCAGCCAACCACAGTCTCACAGGTTATAGAAAGCTGCATTCAAGAAAGTCAAATAGGCTCCACAGAATTCTTGAAATGACAGCAATGGCAGGAAAGCAAAAGCATTTCTGAACTGAAGGGACAAACCCTACCCCACCAGTCATACAGCACAGTGTGAGCTGTGCATAATTATCTGGGGACAGAGACATAAAGAAAAAGAAAATAATTCTCTTTAAAGCAAATAATTGTTTCCTATGGTTTCACAAAGGAAACTGAATAAAATGCATTTGTTATATTGTGACCGTGGGTCACAGAAACCACAGTAAGGGGGGAAAATGCAGGAAGATTATATGTTGGAAAGAGACATAGCTGCACTAAAGATGAACATAAAAAGCAAAACTGAATAGAGATCTAGAATTTCTAAATTACCCTTGGCCCAAATATCTGGCTTACCACTGAAATAGTATAATTATAAAGCTGGCATAAAAAACAGGACATGGATCTAGTTACTAATTTCTTACTAGCAATAGCAGCAAAACAGTTTCTGCCAGTAGCGGGTCTCTTGACAAAAACCTTGTGTCTTCTACATGATATGACCTATAGGGAAAACTGTTTTTAATCAGGCAAATCTATAAATGGTATGCAGTTGTGGTTGGTCTTCTCAGATGTCAAAAGGAGCAGAGGAGAAAGTGGGGGAAAAGGAGGAGGGATATTCACTGTAAATTCTTGTTTAACACTTCACTTTCTCTGAAATACACACTGGAATTTTGTAGGTTTAGGGGGCTGCCTTTTTCATGCAGGCCAGTGATGGCACGAGTGTCACCTCAAAAGCTAAGTGAAAAACAGATTAAATAAAAACCCAACCTCTTCCTAGTAGTATTGTTTTAACCCTGTGTTCCACTTCAACTTTGACTGCAAATACAGGGGGCTTTTCATTGCTGCAGTTCTGAACTCAGTTACTCTAATCTCTTGTTTTCCAGCACACACTTAAGCCCAAGCACATGAGCTACACCACTAAAGTCAATGGCATTGCTCCAGTGCCAAGAAGTTAAGCATGTGTTCAGGTGTCTCACTGCGCCTGTCCAAAGAGCTTGGACAGAAAGTAATTCTAAATCGTTTCCTTTCTGTGCGGTAGGGGTCCATGAAACAGCAATCAGTAGAGTGGTGTCAGTGAAATAACAACATTTAAATGTCTTACACCATATCATAGCAAATACATAGTGTAAGATTGTGTGGAGATTTTTGTCTTGCCTTTTTACCAATGAAAAATTGTCTTCAACAAAACTGGACTTTTTTTGCCATGTTTCTGCTTTTTACTGAGGTGTTTGAACCCTTGACAAAAACCTGAACTCTTGAAAACTTAATAGCTTGGCCGCACTGAAAAATGCAGAGTTTATGGTTTAGAAAACCTTTTAATCTTCTGATGGAAAGACAAAATTTTGTGCCGAGCCAAATCCAAGTCATTCAGCTATTGAGCTGAACGCATTTTCTCAGGCAACACATGGCAATTAGATTAATATTAGGCATAGCCCCTTTCACATCAACCATCTGAGTTCTAACCCCAGCTTTGCAAACCTGTGATCTATACTTGGCACTTAAAATGTTGTTTATTTATGTGTGTGTGCATACTGGATGTATATATCCCTGTTATTTTGCCTTGAATATGTTGAGGGCCTTCCAATGCCCAAGAGCTGCCAGGGTACTTAAGCATTTATGACCTGTGAATCAGAGTGGGTCTGAAGGTCATTAAAGGCTGGGTGAGGAAGCGAGTTCATGCAACAGCCAGTTTACCATGGTTGGTTCTTGTGTTGTAAAACATTATGAAACCTCCCCATTAACTATTTTTCCCTGCAGAGGGCCTACAAGCAGTGGTGAAATACACGAGGAGCAGCTGTGTCGGAGTACAGGCACAGGCAGCACTTGCCCCTTCAGCTTTTCCAAATGGTTTTCTTAGTAACGTCACTACACTGGTGCAATGCTGTAAAAAAGGTCACCAAGGCTGGCAAATAATGATTTTCAAAGGCAAACAAATCCCATGAGTTGAAGAACTGCTTTTGCTCTTTAAAAAAAAGTCCACATGCACCTCCCCAGCCAGGCAATAAAAGGGTTCATTGAACTGTGCTATGCTAGATGATGTTATCTTGCCAGGCTCATGGACAAAGGTGATCCAGAAGTTCCTCCTCCCTCCTGCAGGGAACAAAACAGACAAAACAGCATTGTAGAGGTTTAGCAATGATCACTCATGCTGCATGTCTCATCCCACTCTGGATAGAGTTATCGTTTTCTCAGGACAGATTTATTCACTCCTTCCAAGTATTGTTAGTAGAGCCTTGGTGCAGTAGTGTCCATGTTCTTGCAGCCTGGGACTGTACATTTATGCTGCACCAAGGCCACAGCCCACTCCATATCATCTTTTCTTCCAAAAACCGTAAGCCTGTAAGAGACATGCATCAAACAGCATCAAATAGAAAAACCAAAAAAGCAGGTATCTCCCGGCACTATCTTCCAGCACTCAACACAGGTGAGAGAGAGCCACTTGGTTCCATGTCTCAGCGCATGTCCAGACATAGTGTCCCCAGCAATGAGGCCTCACACACAACCTATTGCTCATGCATATTCTTACCAAAAGACCAGATGTGCACTGTATTGGTGACACAATAAACACAGCTCTTTGCATGACCAAGGAGAAAAGGCTCTGGCATAAGTCTTTTCCAAAAGACAAAGCCCTGATCAGCTGTTCCTCTCTCATATGAACCCCAAAATAGAAAAATAGGCAACTCCACATTAACTCCCAAAGTGGAGCACAAACAGCAGATCAAGTACTTGGGGTTTTTTATATGTCATTGATCCCTTAATTCTCACTACACTGTTCTGTCACTAACTCCTACCACACACCTATGGACCAGCAGCCTAACTCTTGCCTGGTCCCATTGCAATTTATTGTCCACTATCAGGCATAGGCCCAAAGGAATGAGCAGGATCACCCAAAGAGCAAGATCATTTGTGAATAAAAGCAGGAGAATCCAATATTTAATACAAAACTCCCAGATGTCATCTGCTCCCTCTCATGATCTCAGTACTCAAGTTTGCATTCTGTATTAAAAAAGTCTCTTGTTTGCCCAGAGATGTCATTCACATCATCTCAAAGACCAGGCTGGGAGTCTTCAAAGGAAAAGTTTTGTTTAAGCAAAAAGACATCTTTTTTGGTCCCATGCTTTCAGATAAGGTGATTGATATTTTTGGCTCCTGCTTAAAGTGGAACTTCAAATCAGAGGGAAAATATTATACAAAAACTCCAAACAATGAGTTTTTAAAAGGTCATCTTTTTATTTATAAAACAAACATAACTTTTACTTTTACCCAAACCTAGTATGGAATCATTCTGTGCACCCGTAAAACCAATCAGACAAAAAAATACTTTCTCTGACAGAGCTCGAAAATAAATTCAGCTCAGCAAAAAATGTTTGTTTCCACAGGCTTTGAGCCTTTTATAAGTTACATTTAACCATCCCTCTCCAATCATTATAGACATAAATTACAAGGTGAGCTAAAACATGTAGTCCTTTTTTTAGAGCAAAATGCTGGGGTTAGTTCTCTTGGTTTCTCTGAAGAATAAATTGTATCATTATAGTCTTCTGCTGGGTCTTGTTATTCTGACTTTTTGACTCTCACTAGCTGCAGTCTATACAATGCACAACTGTATTTGTTCACAAGGAATGCTTTCGTTCCTTTTGACTTTTTCTTTTCCACTTCCTAATGGTTTACATGTAGCAGTAGATCTTTTGAAAAATTGCCTAACACATACTATGTTTAATGAGTACATTTAAACATACTTTAGCTACAAATCTTATCAGCTGATTATTTAACCTTTGTGAATAGGCTAAATATTTTCTTCAACGCTTAAATAAATATGATACATGGTTCCCGTGGAAAGCCTAATGAGAAGGAAGTTGTTTTTAAACTTAAGTCAAGACTTCTCCTTTAATTTATTTTATCAGTATTTTTTTCCAAGTGATCAAAGCAAGCAGTTTGTATGGCAGACCTAAATTACTAAAAGAAAAATTAAGTACTAAAATATTAATGCTGCTGGGCTTTATTTGGGGGATGGGAGTTGCACGCCATCTGGAAGGACAGTCAAGAGTTTTCTGCACACTACAAAGCACATGGTATGAGGTGAGAAGTCAAAATCCTGCCATCTGTCAAGGTGAATTTAGAGAATTAAAATCAAGATGTGTGCTAGTCTTTCACATTTCAATAAAACATGTTTATAAAACCTGGCTCCCCCAAATGCCTTATGAACCAAGGCTCTCTCAAGAGCATCAGTCTACTCGCACCAGACTGAGTGACTGGGAGTGGGCACCCAGTCTGTTGGGATCACGTAGGAGATATAGGTGAACCTGTGGTCACTCAATAGACATGGGCTGCAGCCCTTTCAGACCCCTCAGGTGCAGCAGAGAACCAGAGCATCCTTCCTGGTCTTCTGTCCCAGCCTGGAGCAGGGCACTGGTGCTCCGCAGACTCATGAGATGCAGGTGCTGCAAGGTGAGGGGCTGGCTCAGAGCTTTCCACGTCCCACATCTGAGACCTGAGTGTGTCTGACGTGCTCACATGTGTACAACACCACATATATCCACACAGTGGATATGGAATGGCACTGACTGCTGCAGGAGAGGGGTGGCTCAGGGCTAACCAGAGCAGGAGGCTTCTTTGGGGCACAGGCCCTTTGATGGGGGTTCCCAGCCCTGCTCCCCAGTGCATCTGCTCAAACTATTAAAACCATCCATGACACGGATCTCCTTTCCTTCTTGAAACCAAAACAGGACACACACACAGGAAATCACTCAGAAAGCATGCAGGAGAAAACTTGGGCTTTATTCCGGGACAGACTGAAGGAGAATGTGAAAATGCACTGACGTCATGAAAGAAAGAAGTTGAATAGGTCAAGAAGCAGAGATGTGAGCTTAAGGAAATGGCAAGGCACACAAGAAAAGATAAGGGAGATTGTATAAATAAATAAGCACACAGAAAGGAGCTGAGAGCTCTGTGAACAAAGCCTTACTCTCGAGCTAGAGTTCACAGTCCCTTTTCAGCCTGAGAGCCCCTAGAAAGTTTTAGAGGAGGAGCAGAACCTTTCAGAAATTTCACATAGGGACACCACTGTGTAGCACCCACAAAATTCTTTTCCTTTGTAGCCTTTTTAGATCGAGCAGGACTGACCTGCAGGCATCCCCACTCTCTCCCCTGGTTCAGAAACCCTTGGCTGGAAGGAATCCTACTTTCATAATTAAAAATGAAAAGAAGCAAGACAGCAAAGGGAAAATAAACAGTACAAGGGAAACTGGCTTAGCACGCCTTTTGTACCCTGATCTCTTCAGAAGAGAGAAAACAGAGAGGTAACTGAAGTAGTATTGGTTTAGTCATTATTGGCAGCACATGCCTCCTCAGCTCAGAGAATGAAAAATAATGAGCACACTTACAGAGTCTTAATTAGTGTTCATAACTCCTGAGTGTAAACTTCACCTACCCACAGGGAATCTTCTCTACATTGCTGGAGATAGCTGTTAGAGGCATGTAATAATCATGGAATAGGTTTGCATCTTTTCCACTGTGGTTGCTTTAATTTGCAGCAACATTTGTTAGATCACATTTTTTTGAACCACAATTATTTTTATGTCCTTCATGCCAAAAGCAGATAAATATATTGTCTCTGAAACGAGGATGGTGGTGCTGGCAGACATATCCCACTAAACCCACATACTCCCTGTGCTTTGTCATTGAACTTGATCCAAAGAAACAAATTAAAAACCAGTTCATAGTTACTTCTGCTGATCATCTGAAAGATGTGCCCATAGAAAAGGTGCCACTGGTTCTACAAACTCACCAGTGTCAGGTTGTGTTGGTGGCTTGCTGGCACATTGTGTGCCTTCCCACCTCCCTGCATTAGCTGAGCTCTGCTCCGTGGTCAGCCCAAGAGAAAACACAAATATTGACAGTCTAATTTGCTCTGCCAACTTTGAAAGTATAATGAGGTGCAGAAGTGATTAGTGGGTGGTATTCTGGCCCTCCCATCACTAGTTCTTGATGCTCACTCACAGGACAACAGGGACACAAGTTCTTCCTGTGTCCTTGGGAAGAATTGTCAAGTTGGAAACACAGGCAAAATTCATTCTGCAATGAGCTTGCAAGTTGAATAGAAGCAATGAGATGTGTTTCAGGTATGGAAATCAATACCCTCACCTTAGTAGTGCTGGGGTGGGACTTGAGCAGCTGATCTTCATTGCCTCTAATTCAAGACAACCTGGGTTGAAAAGCTGACCTCTTGCAAGATAAACAAAACCAGGGTTTTTGTGCCATAAATATATTCCAGCCTCTGTAGTGTAAGCTCCTGGTTTGGAATTTTTTGAGGGAAGGAACTTAAAACATAGAAACAAACTAAAACTGGAAGAAAATGCAATGTAATCCTAACAAAGGCAGCTTCTGCCTGTCTACCATAATGCTCTTATCTGATTTTGCTCACAAAGGAACTATGGGAAGATGTCATTTATATGGACTAGAACAAAGCATTTGGTACTCTGCCAGATGGAAACTATTGGTTCAAGTAGAAAAAGTGAGGATTAAGATAAGAATTTGCAAAGTAGTTAAGGAATTAGCTAAAAGGGAGGTGACAATGGGTTGAGCTGAAAGGAAGGAAATCACTGGCAGAATTTCGAAAGAGTCAGTATCAATCCTTTTTATATCTTTAACAATTTTGACACAAAAGACTGCCTAATGAAACTGATAACTGAGGTTGGGCATCCTTGTCCATACTGACAGGCAGCAGTATTTTACCTAACAAGAGCCACATAGTCGTCAGAAACAATAGACATGGAGGGAAATATTTCTATTCAAGGTAAAAGGGTGTGCACTTAAGAAATCAGGAATAGGAATTTGTGTTAGCCATGCATCCAGTAATGTGGCCTGACCACTTGAAAAGGTAAATGTCACCTGTAATTAAGTATTTCCACTACAGGATGGAAAGTATTCCTGAAATCAATAAATGCCAGGCACAGGCTGGACCTCATCAAAGAAGACCCTGACCAGTTTTGGTCACCTAGGCTCTGTACGTGCTACTGAAAGAAAACAAACTTGGGGGGGCGATTCCCCCTGGCTTGTAGGCCATGCAGCACAGCACAGAGCTTGTCTAAACAGCTAAACCCTCCCACCTTGTCAAAAGAGCCAAGCTCAAACAGCCTTTTAGGAATGGTCCCCAGCCTTTGCTGGTTCCAAAACCAAGTCCAAGTATTGCCTGGGAGAGTGATAATTTATACGGGCAAAAACCATGAGGACAGTAAATCATGTGTGGGTATCTTTGGCATAATCCCTTGCTCTGTTTAGTCTTTTGGGGTGCCCATAGCCTGGTGTGCCCAGGACTTGTGCTGGATTACTGGAGGAAGTAATCTAAAACTGGAGGAAGTAATCTAAACTGGAGGAGGAAGACTACTAGAATGAAAGGAAAACTAGAGAACATCTTACAAGAGGGGATGAGAAGCACTTCTACCATCTGGCAACACAAGGACTGAGAAAGAAGATGAGTGGCATAGGTAAGAACTAGGGAAGAAATATTTTAATCAAAACACAACTCTTGTCATGAGTAGATTGAGAGAGGCATGACAAGCTTCTCCATTCATCCAGCAAAGCAGGGCTCATATCCCAGATGTGTTCTCTCTCTTCAGACTTATTCTCTGATGAGAAACTATGTACATAAATCCAGCTTGGAATGGAAACACCTTCTGTTTTTTGGTTTGTTGTTTTTGGTGGGGTTTTTTGTTGTTGTTGTTGTTGTTTGTGGGGGTTTTTTGTTTGGTTGGTTTTATTGTTTGTTTGTTTGTTTGTTTTCCAGAAAAATCACTGAACACAGTATATCCCCATTAAAATCAAATGGTTTCAAAAAAAAATTAAACCAAACAACATCATCTAGCTGCCAGATTTTTTTTTTTTCCATTGACCTATAAAACCCATCAGGAAGAAGAAGTTGCTATTTGACATTTAAGTAAGAGCTCTTTCCTTTTGATGCACTGTGGTACAGTACAAGGGCGTAGTCAGACATTTGCTAGGCAGACTGTATTTCTAATTTTTAATTTCCTAGAGGCAACATTCCCCTTCACCTCCCCCAAACCTAAGTCTCTCTCCTATATGTCAGTGTCATGGGCTGTTGCCATGCCACCAGCCAGCCACTGATCTTTTTTGAGAACAAATGTGTACTTATTACAAAGATTAAAGTGGTGACACAATTTATCCACATGCCAGACACCGAGGGTATAGCATCCCCATGCTGCTTGTGAATGATATTAATCTGACCTCGCCTGACCACACTCTTCACAACAGCACAGTTTCTCCTTGGCCAGAATCAAAGCTCAAATGAATTGCACTTTATTCACTATAAAGCCCTGACCCTTCATCTCTCTGCACAGAACTTTCTCAATATTTCCTCTAACTTTGCTAAACATTTCTTTGTTTTCAAGGCACAAAGAAGTTGCTGGAGAGTGAGAAGGGGCATGAAGGAAGCCCTGTGGCAGCAGCCTTCATCACTCTTGTAAGGATGATTTCTCACGGTCCATAAATCTGACCAAAAAGGTTTTCGGTCTGGGAGGTCTTCCTCAAGACAGTGGATTTTGTACCTGCACCTCAGAATGTTAACTGTGGAAGAAGGAAACATTGTTTGACTAACAGAAACAAGTGAAGCACTGGAAGTGCTCTAACATCAGAAAACATCACCCATATGAGACCTCAGGAGCAGTCTATGTGATGGAGCAGAGCAATGGTTTTCAGCAACTGGTGTTCAGGATGAAGTCTCAGAGGGGAGAAACTGTTTGGAAGGGAGACAGGACAACAAATCTGATGACTTTCAGTAACCCTACTTGTTTGTGTTCAACCTTGTTGTCAGGTGTGCCAGCTCCCTGCCCCTGAAGGGTAAGCACAAATTGAGAAGTGGCAATTTGCTCTCTTCTCTGCCTTCCTGCTGGCTCCTGTCCTTCCCCTCCCCAGAATCCAGCATGTTTCTCCTTGCTGGCACAGATTTTGCTGGCACCAGAACACAACCTGCACTGGCCTCAGTGGCCTTTCTCTCCTTTGTAAGAAGATTTCCTGGTCTTGCCATCGCTTTCTCACCCGCTTTTACTGCAACCCATGTGAGCTGGAGCAAGAGGAAAAGGGAAGAGGTGACAAGCCAAGTTTTGTAATGTTTAGATGCTGTTTCACATCCAGGAAATGTGAGATCTTCCAGCTACAGGGCTGACAGCATTACAACAAAAGACATGCATCCTAATACAAATGTTAAACAATGTGGTTCTCTGACCTAACTTTCCTTCAGTCTTCCCACAAAACCACAAAAAGTAGGCGGGGAAGAGTTAACACATTCTCTTCTAGGTTTTCTCTAACAAATGTGACAGCCTGTCACCAAAGGACAGGCAATTAAAAGTGTGATGGATTGGTTCAAGAAAGGCAAGCCCTGCATCTGTCCTGTCTATCTAGGTCTCACAGGACCTCTCCCATCCTGAAAGCTATATGGAGAAGCATTATCTGCCACAGCATCAATCAGGATCCTGCTGGGTGAATTGGACCTAAAGCAGCAACAGCCTCCCCAAACCTGATACTATATGTGTGCACAAGCAATCATGGGCCGGTTCCTCCTGCCACCAGAAAGAGTGGAAAGGAAGAGGAGACGTCTATCAAAGCCCGGCAGAGAGGAACAATGCACTCCCTTGGCTGCCCTCCACTGCCCGTGCCTCCCTAGAGAAGTACGCTCGCTGCCGTCCGCACCAGTCACTGAGGGAAGGGACAAGCCACTCCACGAGGTCCAGCCTTGCATGCAGTATCAACCCTGGGAGTTATTTATTGTCCCTCAGGAAGTGACAGGGGATGTGGATGTGAATGGGAGGGAGATTCAGACCAGATGTCCACGGGCCCTTTCCAAGGAAGCCCACATAAATGTGCAGCACAGCTCGCCATCGGAGCTGCGTTGTGTCAAACCGCTGTGGTTACCCAAGGACCAGTGTGATAGCGTGGAGCCAGCACTGGAACAGGGGAAAGGATTCTTGTTTGCTAATTGAATAGAGTCCTCAACAAGGAGAACAATGTGTGTCGCTGGGGCGGCGGTGCTGCATTGTGAGAGCCTCTGAGAGGAGCGGCCCTGCTGCCAGTCGCATTGTTCGGTGCTATCACCGTCTGCTCAGGGGCCAGAGCTCCTCACCCTCACCCAGGCCAGGCACACATCTGCATCCCGCAGCTCCACCACCAGCCTCTGCCGAGGGCGAGGGTCCTCACCAGCAGCACTGCTGGACCTGGAGATAGAGAGCTGGACCAGGAGACAGTGAGCTCCTTCGAGCACGGGATGTGCTTCTTGTGTTTTCAACATTGCCAGTGAACCCCAAGCTCTTACCACAGTCTTATTGTTGCTGTTACTATGAGACCAGTCCACAATAACTGCATTTTTCCGATGGTGGTTCAACAGATGCACTTTGCCAGCAAGGGGTTTTGTTTAAAAAAAAAAAAACAAACCACCACAAAAACAGCTTTGTATGTGTTAGCTTTTGCTCAATGGAATTAGAGGGAGGTCCTCAGATGTTGAAATCAGAGCAATGCCACTGAAGTCAACAGAGGTCACACTCTATACAGCTGAACCCTGAACTATAGGTTCACCAATGGGTGGTTGATGAATATTCCATTAAACCAATCCCAAACTTAAAACCAGGAGACACTTCCTACTTTACTAATGTCAACAAAAAGGAGCAGCAAAAATTAAAATAGGGAAAGTGGAGGGAGCCAAAGGAGGGAAAAGGAGAAGCCTGCTGAAATAGGAGAGCCTGAAATGACTTTCCCAAAACAACCCACAAACAATGCACAAACCTCTATCACTAAACTCTCTGGATTTTATAGTAAATCCTTATCCCTGAGCAGTTTCAGCTGCTGAGCATGGATGGGCTCCTTGCTGCCTGGGATAGCATGAGGTGAGGCACAGGATGAAGAGCAATTGCTCATCTGAGATGGCTCAAGACAATAAAGGACTTTCTGCACCTTTCAGTTACACAAAGCTCGGAGCCTGGAGTCTTTCTAAAGACATGGCATTTTGCCCATCTGTCACAGTTTCAGGACCTACTGGAAAGCCCAGCACCATAATGAGACTCTTAAGATAAAATAAGATATTTAGGAAAAAAAAAAAAAAAGACATTCAAAAAAACTGAACTGAAAATTCAGTAGAATAGGAAATGTTGCAGAGGTTTGAAAAGTTCCATCTGCTTCATGGTCTTCTCTAAATTTTAATGCAGCTCTGCACTGCCCCATTAGCCAGATTCAGAAGCAGAAAAAAAGGATGGTTAATTACCTCCCAAATAAATCTGTTATTTACCAGCCAGTTCCAGGTAGTAACATTTAATTTCTAAATTTAGTTAGAAATTCATCTAAATTTGTTGCAAGCTAAGCCTAGTTTTGCTTCCCCTTTGAACAAAATTATTTCCTTCCTCTAGAGTAGCACTTGCCTGTAACCAGGATGGGGCAGATAGTCCTTTTTCCTGACTGCCAGTTACAGCAGCTGCAAACCTAAGTTGGAAAGCAGCACTCTCCAGGCACTGAGCCTCAGAGTGTCAGGAACCTGGATCACTGCTCCAGGTAGCTTTTGCAGCCTCCTAGGGAACAAAGCTGAAGTGAATGTAGGGCTGGGGCAGGACGGCCCATTCCACACCAACTTGTCATTTGGGGACAGCTGGCTGAGATGAATAAGCACTATAAATGAGAAAATGCTGTAAGGGGAACATTTCATCCCGGAGTCCTTTTTACTCATGATTTGCTTCAATTTTTTTCCAGCATTATCTGTCTTTTACCCAGAAAATCAAATAATAAATGGATCTTTCCTGTGTGTAGTCCCATCAGCTCAGTACACAGCATATTCCCAGCCATGTTTATCCAACTTTCCTTTCCGGTCCCATTTGTACTGATACTTTCATTCTTGGAATAACAATTATTAAACCACTTGGTGCCTTTCATGGTTAATTATTTCCTTTCCTTAACATTGTCTGCCTCCAACTGTAGCCTAGGTCTTGAACACACCTCAGCATTCCCATTTTCACTTCCTATGAGAAATTATGTTGTAAAATCCTTGCTGGTGAACTATGGAATTTTGTCACATACATTTCTTCCCGAAGTTTCATTATCTAGCAATTTTTAATGACCACCATAAGAACACTTTCTGTCTTTTGAACCTGCTTTTCATGCATCTGATGAAGATAAATTTCCTTGGTTTTGCTATGTTTCTCACATACAAATGTTAGCAGGTCACTAGACTGACTTTCCTGTCATATGACCAATGCAGTAATAAAAATATTAAATAAATAACTGCTATGAAAGGTACAAAACTTGAATGTGTTATTTGGCCTGTATTTCATTATTTTTAAATATCAAGTAGCATTAAAATCTAACTTGTATTTACTACTCCTGCAAGAAAACCGCAGATGACTCTTTCAAAAAATCTTATACAGTCCTTTTCTACTTCAGCTCCAAAAGTTACAAAGAAAGAATCAAATCCTGTCTGTAATTATCTCTATGTGATACAGGACAGAAGTACATTCCTTAATTTAATAGTATAATATTGGTAAGTACTGAGATGGTGTACCTATTTTGCAATGATATGCCTTAGGCTTTGTTCCTTTTTAGTTAGATAAAGTGTGTCACACTGATGTGCTTAAACCAACAGACCCTGTTTACACTTTGAAGCTGTAGGTTGTAGTGCAGAGCATACTGCTGTAACTGAAGTCATACAGAGACATATACCATAATTGAACTTGAACTAATTCAGAAACTTGTGCAGATGTGACCCACATTATTGCTACTGCACAAATTACGACACCAGCGTTGCTCTAAGCGATCAGAATAACAGGCCAGTCTCTTGGGGAAATGAGAGGCTGGAGAGCTGTGCCACAGAAAGGGACCTGGGGGTCCTGGTCCACGGCAAGTTGAACATGAGCCAGCAGTGCCCTGGCAGCCAGGAGGGCCAGCCCTGTCCAGGGGGACATCAGGCACAGCCGGGCAAGGGAGGGCATTGTTCTGTTCTGCTCTGCAGAGGGGCAGCCTCACCTTGAGTGCTGGGGGCAGTTCTGGGTGCCACAATGTAGGGAGGACGTAAAGCTGCTAGAAAGCATCCAAAGGAGGACAGAAAAGATGGTGAAGGGACTGGAGAGGACGCTGTGTGAGAAGAGGCTGAAGTCACTTGGTTTCTTCAGTCTGGAGGAGACTGAGGGGAGATCTCATTGCAGTCAACATCTTCCTCATGAGGGAAAGCCTGATCTCCTCTCTGTGGTGATCAGTGACAGAACCCAAGGGAATGTCCTGAAGTTGTGTCAGGGAAATTTTATGTTGGATATTAGGAAAAGTTCTTCACCCAGAGTGTGGCTGGACACTGGAACAGGCTTTCCAGGGAAGTGGTCACAGCACCGAGCCTGACAGAGTTCAGGAAGGATTTGACAATGCTCTCAGGCACATGGTGTGATTTTTGGGGTTGTCCTGTGGGCTAAGAGTTGGACTTGATGATCATTATGGGTCCCTTCTAACTCAGAATATTCTGTGATTCTGTGATTACTCACTGGCCACGCATAGTTTACAATGAGAAATTAAGATGCATTTGTCAACCCATTATAGTGCAAATGTTACACGGTAAAGGAAAATTTGGGATGGGTTTTCCAACATCTGGTAATAACTCTTGATTCTGCTCTAGATTGGCAAGAATTATGTGCATATGTTTACTTGCTGCTCTTCATCCTGTTACCTCTTCCCCTATTATGGGCCAACATTAGGCTTTCTTCTGTAGGAGTTTCATTTATCACATAAACCAAGATGTAGTAAGAGAAGAAAAAAATACATGTCAATAGGTTTTATAGCCTTTTCTGCAAGACTTCAAGAGACACTGTTCCTCATTACCTTTACAAAGATGAACTTAATGGTATGCTAGATCCTTCTCAGGGGATAATCCCATGCCAAGGGCAAAGCTGATAGATACAGAACATCACACCCACCTCTGTTTCTCTGAACAGCAACCATCTGTCCTAACACTTTTCAAAAGGATCTGCCTGACAAATGCACTTACCACCACTGCATTTCTTCATCTTCCTCTTATCAGAACTTCCTAATACGAATTTCAACCAAAGACTTTCCCAATTGCTACTTCACTTGGCTTCAGGCATTCATTTAGAAGGTGCTTGGCACCTCTGAGTCACAGAATCGTTCTGACAATAGAGTCTTTTCAACTTTATCTCACAGACCGTCTCATCAAAACCATTGGAAAAAAACCCGAAAACGGGATGGGTGAACACAGAAAATTCAGGGTTGTTTTTTGTTGGTTTTTTTGTTTGGTTGTTTGCTTGTTTTGTTTTGTTTTGTTTTGTTTTGTTTTGTTTTCCTGAGAGCAACCAGTTCAAAGAGGTGCCACGTTTTGGAGAGGTCACAGCAAAGGAAGGAGGATAAATCAAATAGCCAGTGCTTGCAGTTATTCTTCACAGGCAAGGGGATGTCTGCCCTTCAAAGGAAGGAGTTGTTTGTAAAGAATCCTGCTAATGACACCTAGGATAATCAGTGCAAACAGGTCTTTCTACTTCTGGGCTCCATGCCATCCGCTCATTCAAAGGTCGGATAGCTGAAGGCAGGGCACTCGAGGGCTTTGCTGCTTTGGGAGGTTCAGGTGGGAATATACCTCGGGGATGGGAGGGTTTACGATTACGGAGGGTGATCCAACCTTTCATTTGAAAAGTGTGAATTTAGCAAACCTGGTCTCTTTGTGGTGCTGTACGTTAAGTAATTGTTTACTCCAACCCTGAATTTCTCTAGGAAGTTTCCTTTCAGATCTCTCTATATGAGAGCTTACCTGCGTGACAACGAGGTGCAAACTGGATGATGGTCCACTTCTAATGCTGAGTTTGTAGAGGCTCAGTGCAATGGGGTCCTGACCTGCTCGGTTGGTGTTTCCACCATTCCGCATGTTCCCAAAAGCAGAGTCCCTCGTCCATGTCCAGTGAGCTTGGTGCTCTAGAGACTGGTCACACGGTGCCCCCAGCAGCACTGCACACTCCTGTGTCTCCAGGACAGCATCTCCTGGGGATGTTCAGAGCCAGGGACTGCTCTCTTCGGCCCCTTCATTGCCACTCATCTGGCACTGCTTCCTGCTTAACGACGAGCCTGTGCTGCTGAATTCAAGTGCTGTTGGTGATCTGACATCAAAGAACTTTATCTGGGCACTCAAATAAAGGCTCAGAAGACTGACAAGGAACTTTGGTTGTGAGACTCTTGAGCCTTTGATTTCATGCTCTTAAGGCCAAAGAACTTTCTTTAAAAGTCAGTAAATAATTTTCGAGTAAACAAGGCACGGAGAAAATTCTCAATAGTGGAGGATAAAGCATCCAAGGTACAGTGATGTCCAGAAAGACAGAAGAACAACTTTATTAACATTGGGGTTTAAGGCCTGAATACCAAAACCCATGGGGAAAATAATTAAAGTAAAAATCTAAAAAGCAGCATTGCTGCTCTTTGGACCTTCTGGAAGTGTTTTACTGGTGAGAGCAATTCCAGACTCCAGGCTACACCAGAAAATCCTGGTCCTTCACCTAAGCTAATTGACTTAGTGTTTTGGCAACTTGTTTACTCCCCCCCTTCTTTTACTACCTTTTCTATTTTAATGCTGTAAAGCTCAACTAACTTCTACAAAACAAATTTACTTTTTTTCCAGTGTTTGTTAGACCTTCTCCACCTAGTTAATGACTGGCTGGAATAGCAGCAAGGCCAGGAATGCTTCATGCTCTGGGCACTCACTAATTGGGTTGTTAGCAGACTAGAGAGACAGGAGGAGATGAGGAAAAGCACTGCTATTATAAGTCACTGAGTGTAAAGAAAAAGAAAGTGAAATAAATATGGAATTGTTATGTTAGGGAAATTACGGTACTTAACGCCCTATTTTTCTAAAAAAATAGCTCCCTCAGGACATCTTGCAAGCACTAAAAACAAAATAGACCAGAAATACAACTGGCTTTATTTTTTATAGCAAACTGGGGGGGGGGGGGGGGGAAGGATACGTTTCCTTTTCTAAAACAAATCGTCAGCCCCAACCGTCCCTCTGCTTGGCGATGTCTGTGGCTGTGAAGAACCACTGGCAGCATCCAGGCTCTGTGTGGGTGAGCTGGGAACGCTGGCCAGAGGAGCCCTTACAGACACAGCACCAACACCGTGTTGTCTGTACACCCTCACCTGTAGTTCTTGCAGGCTGAGTAACACGATGCAGGGTCCAGCCTGGTATTTTTGAACTTCTGAGACTCAGTGACTTAGAAGTCATGCAGATCAAGCAGCCATGCCCCTGCATGTCACCCACGGTGACAGCAGCACGTTCACATCCCATTGCAGCAGCAGAGGGCTAAGCTCTTTGGAGAAGGGGCTACAAAAGCCTGCAGTGCAGGGGATGGGTGAGGTGGGTGCAGATCTGCCGTGTTTGCAGGCTGCCTGCAGTCGCTGTGGAATTGCATCAGCCATGAGCAGGTGCTATGGGCTGTCCACTGGCACTGCTGGGGAGACACCAGACAGGACATATGTAAAACTTCAGGAGCACAACAACGTAACAGATTGGTTCATGCCACAAGAAGCACATACAGCACCACGGTACTGCAGGGCCAGCGGTCAGAGCCACCAAATCCCTTTGCTCACTGCATGCCTGGAGCTAGGATGGCTTGGACTGGAAGGGGCCTTCAAGATCATCTAGTTCCAACCCCCTTGCCGTGAGCAGAGAACCTTCCACTACACAAAGTCACTCATAGCCCCATCTAGCCTGGCTCTGTGCAGGGATGGGGAGTCCACAGTCTCCAGCCCTTCACAGCAAGAGAACCAGTCCTGGACCAAGCCAACAATGCAAAGGCTCCATCCACTCCCTATCATTCCTCATCACCCAGCACCAGGAGGGCAGCAGGAGACTGGACTCACTCAGTCTTATCCTTTCACTCCAGACTTCCCAAAGTTGCTGCACAGTGGGCTTTGTGCACGTGTGTCTGTGGGTGTTGTGGATCTACAGGTGCATGTGTCTATAGGTGTGTTTGTATAGGCTCCTGTATCTGTAGGTGTGTGTGCATAGGCACATGTGTTTATTGCCAGCCCTCCCTGGCCCCCTCTACAAGGTGTGAATTTCACCTCAGGTGAATTATTTCTCCAGGGATTACATAACAAAGTGATTGTGAAAATACCATCATCTGTGTTGTAGAAACCTAACAGAGCCCCTGGAGTCTTAAAATTAAAACATTGCACTCAAGTTCTTTTTTGCCATGTATCTCCTCCTACACACAGCTCATTCTAGTCTGAAAAATAAAAAGGCAGGACAGCTTCCTACAGGCTTTCAAAGAGAAGATCCTACCCTAATTAACTATAATCTTGTTCAGACGGCATTTTGCTTCGAGATTCAAAGACTAGCAGGGGGCTGGGGCTAGGCAGAAAAGGAGATTATTAAAACTTTAATAACATGAGCCTTTGAACCTTTCAAATTCTTTACAATTTTCTCACATCTCTAACCCAGATGTCTGCATTTAAAAACTGTGCCAACAAACATGAACTTTTTGTTTATACTTTCATATCTTTCAATGAACAGCCTCTTTAAAAATGATAGGAAAGATCATGCCTGCAGTTCACAAAGCGGCATGACATGGCTGAAGATTAAAAAAAAAAAAAAAGGAAAAGGAAAAAAAGAGGGTTCTACAGGCGCTGTTTCCAGAAGGTGAAGTTGTTCCAGGAGGCACGGGCAATGCCTCCACAGAGCTCCAGGCAGAGTTGGAACTGGGTAAGAAATGGTTTTCCTGTTCAGTAAACAATTCTAAGAGTTCAAAAATGTTCTCATGGAGCATCAGAGCATAGCTAAAACCTTGGGAATTTTTTTAAAGGGAAAAAACCAAACCAAAACAACAACAGCAAAAAAACAGAAACCAAACTTGTGCATATGCCTGTAAAAAAGGTACACATAGATGTTAGCCCAGTGCAACGAGGGCTGCGGTGACTGAGATATTTCTCCAGGGTCATGATAAGCTCTGAGATGTGATATGAGTAAGTTTCCTTTTCTGGGAGATTTTTATTGCTTATCAAGGGAAGAACAGCCACAATATCAGAGCCATGGAAAGGCACCTCCAGCAGCCCTGGCAAGAAGGACAAGGGCTGCAACCCCATCCCACCAGGAAGCCATCAGACCCACATGATCAGCAGCATTTCTGCAGCATTACTTTTGGCATGCTGCCATCCAAAAGCCTCTGATAAAAGGAATAAAAAGACTCTTCTGTCCAATGCTCCCTGACAGCTCCAATTGCAGTTCAAGGGAAGGACCAAAACCTCACTAGCTATAAGGGCCTAAACCTGACCTAACCCTGCAAGACGTCACCAAACAGGAGAGTAAAAATGGCAGCTATCTTGACATGCACTGCACTGCCAGCTTTTCCAGAAGCCTAAGAGGGGAAAAAAACCCCTTTCCTTTCTACAATGATTGCCCTGAGATCCACTAGTCAACAACTTCAAATCATCACAATTGCTCCAGATTTTGAAAACAAGTGGTTGTTCAAACACAGGTATTTGTTATGACTTGCCTCCTGATTCAACAGTAAGAGCCAGGGAATGAGCTATTCACCAGCCAAAAGCTCAAGTAAGCCTCTTAACACTGCTAGAGCCCTGCTGTCAGTACCAGCTGCTGGTCTGGCTTCAGGGGGCCAGGGTCTGCAGAGGGCTTTGCTGAAAATGTAGCTAAAAACGTCAGACCTGGAAAGTGCCTTTTCTTTGGGCCAGGGATGGGAAATTCACGTGAGGATCCTGACACAGGCTCTTATAACACATCAGACTGTAAATCCTTCCTGATTAGCCAGCCTGCAGTGAAAGGAGCACAGACAGGCACCCTCCAAACTCCCACCTGATCACCATGCTGCTTCTGTCAGAAACATTTACTGCTTCACATTTGACTTCTGTTTCTTGTTGCTTAAGGAACAATGCTTTTAAAATTCAAATGGTCCCTGAGAAAAGTGCTCTTTGGCAAAGCACATGTCCTGTAGTCACAAGGCAGTTTGGAAACTGCCTGGGAGAGGTGGAAATGGGAGAAGTCACCAAGGTTCCCAAGAAAAAGATCTTCAAATAGGTTTCAAAAAAGACCATGCCCATATCCAGACAAACTGTTCATGTGTCTCCAGTTTGATGGTATTTAATGTTTCCTCCCTAGTGATCATTTTTCAGTTGTCTCTCTAAGCTTAAACAAAAAAAAAAAAAATTATTTAACTGTTTCTTTCAGAATATGATTGGTAAAATATATCAGCCAGATATGTGAAAAAATATTCTTTTGTGGTTTCTGTGCTGACAAACCAAACATGCTCAGGTTAGCCAATGGACATAAGCAGACTGAAAAGGGGAGTAGAGGCTGAGGCTCATGTTCTTTCAGAGTTCTCTAAGCAAGTGCTCTTGAAGTGCACACATACCAGCACCCAGTACTGCAGCAGGGTTTGAAAAAAAATGTATTGTGACTTACATCTCTATGTTTGGAGTTTTCTGAGTTCAAATCCCAACATGCAATCCAGTAACTCACAGTTGCTCCCTCCCTTTCCTTTTCACTCATCCTGCAGCTCCACCAAAGCCAAAGGAAGGAGAAAATACCTCTTTGCCTGGATCAGGGATACCTAGTCCTGCTGTCAGCAAGAGAGGTGATGTGCTGGGAAAGTCACAACAAGAGGATGTGACTGAGAGCAGGAGCAGAGTGATTCAGCAGCTCCTTGTGAAACCCATCTGGAGACACATCATGTCTGACCCAGAAGCTCAGGAACCTGGGAGTGCCCTCTGGAGTCTCATCCCACAGGGCAGGAAAGACAGAACTGGGCAAAACCCTGCAAAGGAGTGAGAGCTTCTCGTGCACCCATTCAGACTGCAGAAGCACTGACAGGCCCTAAAGTATGTGGATTTTATTCTGGATTTACTGAAGACAAGCAACTGCCCAGAAAGCATTGCTCAAAACATGTCACTTGGCTCCTCAGCCAGGTTCTTCAACCAGACGGTGGTCAAATACTGGAACAGGCTCCCCAGGGAAGTGGGCACAGCACCAAGCCTGACAGCATTCAAGAAGTCTTTGGACAGTGCTCTCAGGCACATGGTGTGATTCCTGGGGTTGTCCTGTGCCGTGCGAGGAGCTGGACTTGGTGGTCCTTGTGGGTCCTTTCCAACTCAGAATATTCATGGCTGATAAAGAAAGAAAAGTGTGGGGATTTGGAAGTCTTTTGGGTTTTTTTAATATGTTGCTATTGGGTATAACATATCTTGGTCTTGAATTCCTTGGACTTTAAGTGGCTCTTTCAGGCAACCTCCCAGAAAAAGGAAATTTCATTTCTCAGATAAAATGCATGACATGCTCACACCAGCCTACCCCATTTCATACCATAACCCTCTTAGTGCAAGACATTAAGGCAAGGACAGGCAACCCAGTCCAAGATTTATTCTGCTCTAATCAGCTCAGGCTTTGAGAATCTCCTTGTGGATTTGAGCTTGTGTTCAGTAGCTCATGGACTGCCGTTTTAATACTGAAGTCTTTCCAACGCAGCTGCAGTAATTACCCCCACGGAGAATGAGGAATCTCAGTTATAAACTGGTTGGCAGTCTTGCAAGAATATGTCTCCTAGAGGACTTCAGGATATTTCTCTCCGAAGTTAACCCTGTTAAATCATTCCTAAGCTGTCTTCAAATAAAGAATGAACCTTCAGAATAACCCTTGCTTTGGTTTTAAATACTCTCTTTTCCTTTTGTAAGTCAGCTGATCTTCCAAGCCTTCAAATCTATCAAAGCTATTTCAATTAAATAATCCCTGTTTCTCCTGAAATGGTGCAAACATTCAACAGAAAAGCTTAGGAGAGACATTAAGAGCTGTTAGACTCTAAGCCAAAGCTTAACACAGCTTGTGCCGAGAATATGTCCAGTTATACTCAGCCAGACAGGATACTTTCACTAAGTTCATATCAGAGGAGTTTTTTTTGCAGAGCAAACATTGCATCAAAGCCTTGGCCAGCAGATCCAAATTCAGCTCTTGGTGTTCGTGTTCTGGTAAACTTTGTGCAGGTCTGAGCAGAAATGGCACTAAGCTGTGGAGCTTCTCTCCTTCACCTGCATAAATCCAGTCTGGCTCAGAAGTGACTGTGACCCGTTTGACGACACCCCCAAAGTAGCTATGGAAAAGTGTGATGCCTAAAGAGCAAACAAGCAGCCAAGGGACTAAAGCCATGATAATGCTAAAGCTAATATCCTTCTTGCCCCTCAGAGGGGAGAAGAAATGGGTGAGTCCTGCAGTCCTAGAGGCAGCTTTGTTCAGGTAAGCTCTGAAACCTACCTGGCTAGCAAGAGATGATGCCACCCAAACCCATGTTGTGCTTTCTCTGCAGAAGCAGAGCTTGTGGAGTCAGGCACTACTCAGAAATGTTCACCTGGCCAACTTGCCGAGGAGATGCAGGCATGAAAGGCAGCTAGTGCAGGCATTCCTTCTGCAGTGATACATACTAATGACTTTTTAAAGCCTTTTAGCTTTGAACAAGTAACTGAAAATTAAACAGTATGTCACCTAATCCCCTTGCTGGGTGTTCGGGTGTATAAACTTGACTAGGCTGGGAAAGACCCCTAAGCACTCTGGGCAGCCTTCACCTGGAGACAGTGGGACCTCCAGAGATACCCAAGGAGAGGGAGGCTGCACAACAGAGGGTTTCACTACCACAGATCCCCATTAAGAAAGAGCTGGAGATAAAATGGCTTCTTACTTTTCAGGCTGCTTTTAAATCCAGTCATGGTGAGTTTGACCATTGATGTTTTCAGATGCCATACAAAGAAATAGAAGCAATTTTAAATTGCTCTTTTCATATTTATCTGAGTGGAAAAAAAAATCTTTCAGAACATATTATTTAGTCACTGCTAGGGCAAATTCAGTAACATTTCGGCCAGGTAATTTTACTGTGCAATGGGGAGGTAATGTTATTGTCTTTCCCAATACACTTTCTCAAGCTTAGTCCCACAGCATCCTCCACAGCTGCCTTCTCTGAATTTAATTTGGGCACTCTTGTACAGACTCATTTGTTTTTCCCACTGGTGGACTCCACAGGGAGCCAAGGATGGGATGAGCAAGCAACTGGGGCATTAGCACCACTTGTGGGGCAGCTGAGGGATGAGGGGCCTCAGGGCCACCTGTGCTTCTCATAGACCAAATTCAGACCTGCCAGGAAATCTGAAGAGTTTTCCAAAGCAACAGAACTTATCAAACTGCAGAGAAGTGGTTGATAGAAAAAAATCCTGAAAGACAATTAAACTCCTGCTTTGTGGCGTGTCCAGCAGCAGTTATCAAAGCTCTGTAGCAGGCAGTGCTCCTGAGACTGAACTAGGGAGATAAGTCACCAAATCAGCCCCTGTTAATTATCTTGGGCCTGCAGTTGCTCTTTACCAAAGTCAGGAAGGTTTAATTCAACATGCCAAAAAACCCTTTCTGTGTCAAACATCTATCCTGACCTGAAGGGATGGTGGGAAGGGAAAGATATTTTTCAAGGAAAAAAGGATAAAAAGATTCATATACACAAAGCAAAACACCTTCTGCATGAATTGAGCAGTTCCTAAGAGACATCTTGGAGCTGCAAAGGAGCTGGGCAAACTTCAATACAGAAATTCTTCAGAGGCTAGAGCTTTGCTTTAGCTGCTGGCTGCCTCCTGAGAAGAGACAACACTACAGAAATGAAATATGACCTTGCACCATTGTGGCAGAGCATTTCCAGTTCTTTCCCTTCCCATGTGAGTAACCCTTCCTAGTGTAAGGACACATTTAATGGTTGCCTGCATGGCAGTGCTTCACCACAGGTGACATTGCTGCACTCTTACCTAGTATGCACCACTTGGAAGCTCTAACCAAACTACTTATTTTTATGTAAGATTTGAAGGATGTAACCAACTTGCACTTGCTCATGGCATTAGAAATTGAGAGACAAGGCTCTGCATGCTCTCCCTGCTCACACGTGTGCTTTGCAGCCACTACTGCACGGCATGTCCTCCCAGAGCCAGCATGCACCAGGAGAAGGCTGTCACCCCAGTCAGCCCACACCCATGCAGAATTTCCCCATCAATGCAGACTGTTCCTGCCTGTCCCCTGCCAGGGCAGAACTGGAACCAAAGTACCCAGCCACGAGGAACAGCTTGGCGTGGATAGAAATCCCCACCATCCCATCTCCCCTAGCCTCCCTCCTGAAGCAGTAATCTCCAGCAATCTGGCTTTCTTTTTTACCTTTTAAATCATCTTGTCTAAAATAATTAAAGGGGAAAAGCGTTCCCCCCCAAAAAATCAACATCCAAGCTTCCCCGCTTTAATCTGTTCTCCTCTGACAACTGAGACCCTCCTATTTACACTGTGCCAGTGTGTGATTTCATTACCTGAGTAGCTGATTATAGAGTAATTACAACTTTCCCTGCGCTGATGATTTTTTCTGTTTGTTTCAATTTCAACTTCCGAAATGGTGGGAAGTCCCTTTTTTGTTCCTGCCTGACTCTGCTGTGGTCTGTGTGTTCCCAATCCCAGATTTCCCCTCCCCCCCCCCCCCCCCCCTCGGTGAAGGGAGGGCTGGATAACACTCAGGTGTAATTCGTGCCCTCGTCACATGTAATTTTGTACTGAATGAGTAAATGTTCCTGTAATTTCACCCGAGCAGCTGTCTCCCGTCTGGATGGCGGCACCGTGATACCGTTACCTGTTTATCTCCTGGAGGTAGAAGCACTGCTGGCAAGCCCCTGCCCATAGCTGTTTGTGTGCAAGGAGTTAATACCCCAGCACTGCAGTGCCCCTTGGTGAAACTATAATTGGGCAACGGTTTTATTTTACTGCCTGTGTACACTCCCTGACAGCACAGCCACTGGGTGCTTTCCAAAATGCTATAGTTTCAGGTCCCAACCTGAAGTTCTCATTTAGGGGAGGACTTTTACTGCAGCTAATCCCTCAAGTACCTCTCCGAGGCCCTAAATTGCATGGAGGTGCTGGGGCGTGGGGTGGACTGCCCAGGTTGCCAAATGGCAGGGTGAGTGTCCTGCTCTGTCCTGTGCGATGGCAGGACAAAGCACTGGAGGGACATGGTGATGCTGCTGGGCTGAATAGGCAGGGCAGGGGCTGCAGTGCCCCAGCAGCAGAGGTCTGAGCAGGCTGCTGGCTCTGGGAGCAGAAGGCGGCTTGTGAGTGTTGATATGGGCACAGCAGCTCCACGACCGGCAGCACTGGTGCCCACAGGAGCAAAGGAGGAGCGGCTGAACAGCAATGCTCTTTTTGTCAGGGGAGCTATTTTAAACCATCTGCTTTGTGGGCAGCCCTTTTGGCTCCCAAGTCTGTCTGAGGCAGAGGTGTAGAACATGTTGGAGGGCAGAACATCAGAGCAGCACTACAGGAGGACAAAGACAGTCTGTCTGCTAAAGCACAGGCTTGCACAGGACGGAGAGGCACACACACACTGGCTCATCTGGGACTTAGGGAACAAACACATCCAAAGCTTCCATAGTTACCTCAGAGCTACTGTTATTAAGGCATTTATTTGGGGTTTTTCTTCTTCCAACACCAAATACCCTTCTTCTTCCACAATCTCCATGCAAACGATGGAAACATGCATGGCCCTGGAGGACATCAGCTCAGAAGGACCTAATAAAACAAAAAGTTCTTCAAAACACTGCTTTTAGGACTACTCAGATGATAGGCAAAGGAGCAGAGTATAAACAACTAGGGTGAAGATTTATTGGTAAGAAGAGTCACTAAATCTTTTGTCTACAGTGAGAGGGAAGAGGAAAGCCAAGAACAAGGCAGGGACAGACCCTGAACTGCTGGCAGCCCTGTAGTCACAAGGGTTGCCTAACCTTGTTGAAGCGCCTTGGTCTCCTTAGTGGGACTCATGTCACCAGTCCCATGGCACCTGGCCAGGGCCTGGAAGTTTCTCATGACAAGTAACAAGGACTGGGAGGTTTGAGGGGGAGGGCAGAAGTGAGCCCTTGAGTGCTGGATGGCTGCCGTGCCACAGCACTGCCTGAGGAGCCCAGTATCCCCCTGCTGGGGGATGCCCACACTGGGGGACATCTGCTTTCTCATGGCACACTGGGTACTGCAAGTCCTGGCACACATGGCAGGGGGGTTGGAACTAGATGATCCTTAAAGTCCCTTCCCAAACCATTCCACAATTCTCTTACAGTCCAGCTTCAGACACATCAAGCAATTAGAGAGTGTCCAAAGGAGGGCAACCAGGATGGTGAAGGGCCTTGAGGGGAAGCCATGTGAAGAGTGCTTGAGGTCACTTGGTTTTTTCAGTTTGGAGAAGAGGAGACTGAGCAGAGACCTCATTGCAGCTACAACTTCTTTGTGAGGGAAAGAGGAGGGGCAGGCACTGATCTCTTCTCTGTGGTGACCAGTGACAGGACATGAGGGAATGGCCTGAAGCTGTGTCAGGGAAGGTTTAGGTTGGATATTAGGAAAAGATCCTTCACCAATCAGAGCATGAGTTGGGCACTGGAGCAGGCTCTCCAGGGAAGTGGTCACAGCACCAAACCTGACAGACTTTAAGAAGCTTTTGGACAATGCTCTCAGGCACAAGGTGTGACTCTTGGGGCTGTCCTGCGCAGGAACAGGAGCTGGACTCGATGATCACTGTAAGCCCTTCCAACTCAGCTTATCCTGTGATTCTGTGACCTCATGGCAAGCAAATTCCCAGCTTTCCAAAGCCTGTCAGACTGTATTTCCTTCACACATTCACTCACAGCGGTGACTTACATTTCTGACATATGGACAACATGCTTGGCTGTCCCAATAAAGTATGTCTGTGCCTTCCCATCTTCTCAGACACTGCAGGCATTTCTCAGTGCAAGGCAGAGCTGCAGCAACTTCTGCCTAAACTAACATTTCATTTCCTTGCTACAGCTCACTTCTATTGTCATCACTTTCATGCCTCCAATTAACTTGCATCTGTTTCGTGTTTGAAGTTTGTAACACTTGCCCACTTTGGCTACAGTAGTTTATAACGCAATGCTAAACATATGTTTATGTTTACAGCACACTAGCTCTGAATCCTTTGACTTAGTGTTGTATCAGCTCATTATACCACTAATGGAGAACCTCTAAGACAGGGCTGAAACTTAAGTGGCAATATATCAGGGAATCATTTGGAGATGGTTGAAGAGAGGTGGCCAGTGAGGACATGCCTGACCTGAAATCCAGAAATGTTGAGCACTTGCCACTCACCCTGCAACCACTGGGATTTTTAGCACCTCCAAACATGAAACCACAACAGCTTGCAGCAAAACTGTCATCTGGATCTTAAAGAAAAGACTAAAATCCTTTGCCATCTTTGTTTCAGAGGCTTTCAGCACATCCCAACTACCTGTAATCTAAGTGCCCATTGTCTTTGCAAAAGGGCTAATGAGATCTTCAAAAGGATTTCAGAAGGCCAGGAGGGAGAGGGGGCTGTATAATGTACCATATTACACATATAATATATAGCATATTGCTAAGCGGTACTTACCACCTGCCCTCTCTGTTTGGTGACAGGTTGGTGTTCTGGCACCAGCTGAGGTGAATATTAAGGTCCAGGTGGCCATTCAGACCAGTTTTAGATCCATTAGCATCAGTGATGTTTCTTCTGTTTTCCACCAGACATGGTAATGATGCCAACATCTGGGTGAAGTAAGCACACCACCTCTCATAGCCAGAGCCATGGTGGTGGTGCCTAGATAAGTGTGGTGCCTAGATAAATGTGTTTATTTTTCATACAGATAACAGGATGCTCCTTAGGGCTAATAAATATTTACTTTCCCTTGCACTGCTATTATCTCCCTCATTGAGAACTGTAATTAACATCATTGATCATTTGTGTAGCTTGCCTTCTAATCTTTTTTTGTTTTGTTTTGTTTTTTGGTTTTTGTTTTTTGTGCTATGGTGGACTGAAACTGCAATGTGCATTATGCCAATACAGGAAAAGTTATGTTTGATTTTTTGCCTTTACACTGGTCTGATCTATCTGGGAGCTGTGCTGTTCCTGTGACACATCACAACATTTTACATGGTACCTCCAATTTAAAAGGAACAACCATGTATTTTCCATGCAACAAAACTAACCTTGCTCATAACACTATCACCAAACACTTGAATTAGTTGCTTCCACTTTGCTCATCACTTCTTGATGGGGCTAGACAGCCAAACCCTGAGATTCTTCTTGGAGCAAGTTTCTATCACCAAACCATAGAGCACATGGCATGCAAATACCGCCAGGGACCCATAGGCGAAGGGACGTTCCCTTCACTCTCTCTCTTGCACAGGCACCACTCTCAAGAGGTTGTTTCAGACAGGACGTTTTCCACAAGAATGTGATCCCCATCTGACAATTGAAAATTTCAGAAGTCTTCCTGTTATTGATTGGCATACAGTGAGGATTAAATAAAGCCACGGCCATGATGTTTGAGGACATGCTCTCTCATGGAGCCTGAGATGCAGAAATCAGTGCTGTCTTGCTGGTGAATGCCACAAAGCTGGTTTGCAGTTACAGATACCTGCCCAAGCATCTCCAGGGCTGCTGTTCTTCCTGTTCAGGAGAAAGCATCAGTTGACCGCCCTCTATAGTCATTTGTTTTATTCAGACAGCAAGAGCTACACAAATAATAGATTAGCAATAATAAAATTTGTGCAGTAAATTGGCCTGGAAAGTAAAATCTTCTGCATGGATTTTTATTTTTTTTCTGACTTCCATATACTCACATAAGTGTGAGCACACACTGAGAGGCACACTGTGAAGAACCTCTGCTTTCCAAAGAGTGTCTGAGGAGAAAAGCCACCCCAGGCACGAGAGCCATTGCAGGACCTCAGCACCTTGGAGGTGTGGCTGGAAGGGGTGTCAGCTCCCTCAACATCCCCCTGCAGAAAGGACCATCATTAGAGTCCAGCCAAGCCACCCATGGCATCACCTGATCAAGGACAATCCATCCCAAAGCCAATAAGCTTTCCTCCCCCCTGTACATGGCTGTATGTGCCTTACACCTGGGCTGCTTTCCAGTAAGAAGCAAGCTGGAAGAGAGTCACCCCGGTTTCTGTTACATCTACCTGCATTGCTTCCTACCCTGCTAGAAATGTGGAGTGGGAAAAACTTCTTATGTCTTCTGGTTGGCTTTTCTCTCATCTTACTGGCTAGGAAATGGCCAGACTCTCCCCTAATTTGGCATAAATTCAATGCACCTATTCTCAAACCTTCAGAGCAGAGAAGAATCCATTAAGCTCATTTCCATTTGTTCTAGCAACAAATCAGTATATGGAGACATGAAGAAAATAATTTTAAACTACTTTTTCCATTATCTAGTTCTCACTTCCTGCCATTTCCCGTTTGCCTAGCCTGGCTTCTTTATTCTCCTTGTGTCTATCCCATAGCAATTATCTCAATATCTAGGAAAAAGCATTAGGTTTTAAGATCTCAGGCTCCCTTTTGACAAAGGCTTTGCAATCCAGAGACACTAAGGGGAGAGGATTAAACTTCCATCTGTTTGCCTTGAGGGGGCAAAGCAGAGAATTCAGAGAGAGGTTTCAAGAGATGCTTATGTGATAACGTTTCACACTCACTAGGCAGGAAAGTCTCAGGTAAGACAGTATTTTCGTGGGAGTCATCCCAGTCACCAACAGGAACAGGTTCTTAAAAATTCACTTTATGCACAGCAGACTAGAAAAATTCCTTGAGGTCCCTTTCTCCAGAGTGTCTGCCTCTCTAGACCTGTGCCATCTGCAGCTGCAATTTTTCGGACAGCAGGGAGGAAGTGGCTTGTTCCTGCACTCTGCTGAAGCTGGAACAGAAACACCAGTGTGGCTACACCCAGAGGGAGCAGAGAAATCCCACAGAGGATCCGCAATCCTGTCCCTTTGTAGGGGTGATCATCCCTGGCACAGACAGGGCAGTAGGTGGTAGCTGCCCCTGCAGCACCCCAAACCTGGGGTCACTGTCCCTAAGGAGAGGGGGTGCAGGAGCCATTGCAGTCTGGCTCCTCCACCCTGAGCTGGCACTGACCTTTCTGGGGAGAGAGTTGATTGTAGCTGTGACTCAGCTGCATCCTCTCCCTCACCAGCGGCTGGTGACTAATTGTGTTTAGTCCCATTCTTCATTCTTGTTTTGGGGAGAACAAACATAAACAGACTCAGCAGTAATTGTTGCTATGTCTCTACTCTTTCCTCCTCTGGCTAAGTACGGACTTTCCCACACACAATTTTAGAGCAGCATTTTCAGTACTTTTTCTTATTTTTAAGAAATAGTGTGAACATTTCCTGACTGGTGGGAAAAGTAGGAAGGAAACTTCAAAGAATAATTTCTGATTTTGTGCAGACTCTGGGGGAAGAGTTGCTCTAACCTGTCTACAGAAGAGGGCTGGTCTGCTCTGGGCAGAGAGCTTTGCCACAACACAAAGCAGATTGCTTACCAGCACCCAGAAGAAGTCCACATGAGCCCTGGAAAGATTAGCTGTAAGGATGACTTCTCTAAGGACATGGCCCAGAAACATGGTGTCCCTGGAAAGAGGTCTCCTGGGAGGAGCATTGGTCATCCCAAAGGCTGATCTGGAGAACTGTGGCTGATGCCACACATTCTGGCCTGGGAAGTACATACCTGCAGACCCATGGTTTCTCACACATGCTTGTGAAAATACAGGTATCACTGCACATGGTGATCCTATATTTGGGATCCCATTCCCACATCCCATATTTGATGGGAATCTGTAGCTCATATCTGGAATGGACTTGAAAAGTTCCTGAGCACTGAAGTCTTCTTCCTAGCTGGAGAACATATATGGAGGACATTGGAGATTGGCCAGAGGAAGTAGGGAGAAGAGCAAAGAATGAGTGCGTGGTCAGCTGGACAGGGCACTCCAATCAGGTTCTATTGGATATGTTGTTAATTATACAAAAACATTACACAATTATAAATTAATTTGTTTACTACAATATAAAAATTAATCACATAATCCTCATCCTCAGCCAGAAGACTAAGATGATTTTATTTATAAATTTTATAAACACATATTTCAATGTATTTTAGAATATGTTTAACCCAAAGCTTACCAAGCCAGACACCTTCCTGAGAGACAGGAGACCTTTGGTCCAGGTTTCACTTATGCAATACCCATAGTGACAGCAATGACAGTGACAGTGCCCCTGCAAGGCAATCTGACCCAGGCTGGACCCAGTCTGTCAGCCTTTGCAGCCTGCAGTTAGGTGTTAAATTCAAGGTATGGTGTTATATCTGTGCTCTCTCAGCAAGCTAGCCCGTTTCAGGAGCTGATAAGTTGCTACCAGACACCTGCCTGTTCTGTGCCCCCAGCAGCTCCCACTGCTGCTGGCTCTGCTGAAGGATTCACCCCTCTGTGGGGGCTGTGAGCTTTGGAGGTGATGCCTGATGCAGTGCCCAGGAAACACAGCACCACAAGGCCCAAACTCACCCGATCCACATGCCGTGTAATACAGGAGCAGCAAAGAGCTATATGCAATTTCTTCCTCATGCTGGCTGCAGCCAGCCCATCAGATCCTTGCCCAGCAGTCATCCACAGGCTGCAACAAAAACCTCCATATGCCATGGGAGCACTGAAGGCTAAAAGCCAACTCATCCATGTTGTATTACAGTGCTGGGAAAAGTTCATCTGTTGCTATTTCTGTTAATTTTGTATAGCATACATGGATATTTTCAGGGAGAAAATAGGTTTTTGCATGCTCTAATCTTCCCTTTGTGCTAAATTCTTCCGCCTTGGTCTGGGCAAAAACTCCCAGTGACTTTTTCTGTTTGTACTCCACCATTCTGTTCTGGAACCCATATTTCACTGCTGCTACTGCTGTTCAACTGTACCAGACTTCTAGAAAGCTGTCAGCAAAACACTAGCAAAGACCAAGGAAAAGTGGATTTAGTATCTATGAGTCCAGGTGGGCAACTGAGGAAGATGTCTGGCTGTGGAAGAAACCAGCGAGGTAAGATACTCAAGTGAAGATTGAAAACTATCCCTGTATATTGTATTTCTGATTAATTTTCACTCAATAATATATGTAGCAGATCCCTGTAATCTTGCTGTTGGATGCTTTTATCCACTGTGACAAAAACCCACTGACAGCATCCCCAGCTGTGATCAAGCAGATACCAGCCCATCTGTCCTGCAGCAGCACTTTCCTCAGGAGCAGACAACTCAGGAATCCCAATACTGGCAACTACATACTTACCAATTTGTCATATGTAATGAAATACTCTGGAAACTATTTGTGAGCAAATAGTTCCCAGGATATTTCATTACTCATTACAAATTTGCAAATTGCTCACGAATGATCAAATATTAATATGTAGATAGGGTGCAGTCCCAGCAGGGATCCACCGCTTTGATAAGAGATTAGCCGAGCTCAGCGGGCTCGCTGCTGTACTCAGGACTCCTGGAGAGACTCGTCGATTGCCACTGTAAAACGGGGAATGGCACTGAATGTTTGGCCATGTACTGAAGATTGCTGGGGCACTATAACCTGCTTGCTCAGACACTCATAGGAGAAAGTCGAATGCTTCCCACGTGTGGATTCTCTCCGTACAAAGGGCTGCTGGAGCCCTCGGGGCGGAGGGTGCGCAGGCTCCAGCACGTGTGCAGCCCCGAGGTGGAGCAGACTGTTTTTCTGATACCATGTACATAACACTCCACCCAAGCCTCCCTGTGTAAATAAAAAATAAAGTCAAATTATGCTAGTAAAGAGTGGATTACTCTGGTCACTGGGAGTGCTTGTGTATGCTCAGCCATAACTATGATAAGATGCTTGCCATAAAATTCTTCCTGGAGCTTGCAGCTCTCCTGGAAGCTGCAAGATGCCAGCAGAACCACCAGGGTTTTGCTTCACATAGTGGGGGCAGCAGGGGGGGCACTGAGGAATGGGTCAGAGACTCAGAAGGCTTCACAGGTCCCTGGGGCCATGGGGTTCCCTCTCCCTTGCAGGAGAAAGACAGGAGTGCCAATTGCCACCAGCAGATATATGGAGACAAAGTTCAGTTCAAAGAACTAAAGGGTGACAACCTTTCTACAGACAAAATTATCCCACAGTTAGTAAAGCACAGCAGCAATCGGGACAGATAACAGAGCGAGTAATGAAGGCAGAGATTACAAAACTCCACAACCAATCCATCCCATAGCAAAAAGCTGCTGTAAAGCTATTTTAACCCAGCCTATAAACACAATTAGAAATGTGTTGCTTTGGTACAAGATGTTTTTTAAAAAAATATGGCAAGTTTCATTTGCATTATGATAAATGAATGTCTGAGCAGGTCCAAAATTTGGTGCATTTTTTACAAACAACAAGAACAACAAAAATTTATTTTTGTCATCTGTTGATGCAGAAAAAGGAAGTGTTTCCAGCTTGATACAAAAGTTTCACAAAAAAAAAAAATCACAAGAGAGTGTTTTGTACTTTTTATTTATGAAGAGGAAGATCCCCCGTGTTTGGGCCTGTCCCATCCTGAGAGGAGACAGCTAATCAGTGGAGGCTGGCAGAGCCTGGCTCTGCTCTCCCACTACCTAACAGTCAGCTGGAATTGGGTTGGGAGAAACATAATTGTAGCTGTCCCCTAGAGTCCCCCAGGGGAAAAAAAATCAAATAAGGGAAAGGTTATTGTGGACTGATAACAGCCAGGGAGGCTGGGAACAGTACCTGTTGCCAGGGAGAGTTTGCTCCAGCGCAGGCAGGGCGCTCTGCACCTCCGGCCCTCTGAGAAGAGCAGAGGAAGGCATCCAGGGGAGGGAGAGCCAGAGCAAGGACATGAGATGAAGACCTGCAGAGAGATTGCAGCCAGCCAGACTGGGACCCAGATGGCTGGGAGGGAGATTAAATAAGGAGGTTCTGTGAAAAAAAAGTTTCATACATTCACGTAATTAAAACCCTGACCATCACACACTGTGTGTGACAGAGGGGGATGATGGCTGAGAGCACAGCTTTGGGCACTGGGTAGACTTAGAGAGCTGATCTTCTGCAGGCTTGGGAGCCATGATTTCTTGTGCTCAAAAGCATAAGAAGTTGTAGGTGACGGAAACTGTCAGGCTGCTCCTCCCTACACCGCCTGCCGAAAGGGCCTGCTGCAGCCTAGGACAAGGCTCTAGAGCCAGGTGAGATGCTGCCCTGACAAACACACATCCACACTAATTTGGCCCCTGAGTTGTGTCCAGCATGGGCTTTTGCCCCCCCATCACCAGCCGCAGCCAAGGACGCCGGGTCACTGCTCAAGGGAGAACATGGACTCGATGGCCACCAATGGTATGACTGTGGCAGAACACTGGCCTTAACTCTCAATTCCCCTCCATGCTTGAGTAAAGCAAATGCCATGGCCAGGAGGGACTCCCCCAGAGCCTGCTGCAGTTCCTCAACAACAAGAGAGAGCAGGTACCCAGTGTAGAGCTCAGCAAAGCCCTGCCAGCAGCAGGGACAAAACAGCCCCTGGGTCCGGAATGAATTATGCACACCCTAAAGTATTTGTAGGATAGGGGCCTTAGCTCACTGGGTTAAAATGCCAGAGCAATATAAAACACCTCTACCTCTGGAGCCCACTGCACTTCATAAAAATGCCTGGGACCCTGCTGGAGCTAAGCCATTGTCGATAGCCATAAAAAATTGGTTAATAAATCTTCCACTGATGAAATAGCTACTTCACAGCCAGAACTCAACAAATTGAGCATTTCAAAGCAACCTGCTTGACACAAGCCCTGATTTGCACACCAATACAAGCATCCCCAGCCTGTGCAGGACCCTGAGCCTGTACTGTTCCTCCCTTCCCATTGTCACAGCCAAGTGCCAGGAGGAGATTTAGTGCACCAATATTTTCCTTCCGAGTGACAAGAAGGGGATTTACATCTGTAACCCGCAGGCCTTTGGAGTGAAAAGATCCCAAAAGCAGAGACTAGCCTGGCACTCAGCAGCCACACTGGCTACACCACTGACACTGCCAGGCTGACAGTCCCCTGCCTCTCCGAGCCATTTCCAGACAGATGCTAGTTCATCATAGTGCCACTTCTGCCTTTTTTTTTTGTTGGAAAACAGATAAAAAATAACGTTAAGAGAAAGGCTCATCACCTTGCTGCTCCACAGACACTGTCCTGAAATTTTAATCTAATAGGTAAAAAAGCAGTTACAGGAAAGGCTCCATTCTTTACATGCTGTCACAAGTCAGTATTTTTTAAACACAGCCCATAGCCAAGGGGAGTGAAACAATACATTTCACTCACTTTTCCCAACTGCACGGCCTTTGATATATTTAAGTAGTGTGATAACTAGAAAGAGAAAAATATTCTAACATTTCAGTTTTAATAAAAAACTTCTTTAAAAATTGAGTCACCCTATATTCATGCCAGTGTGTTTTTTTATGAAGTCAGGCCTGACTTGGTCTCTTCCTTTCTGCCTGCAGGGAAAAGAGCAGGGCTCGGCTGGGAGGCAGGACCTGCTTCCAGGTAGAAATATTTATTCAATGAAAGGTTGCATTTAAATATTGATGTTTGAACAGAACTTACTATTTGCTTGGCCAAACTTTATAGATTTGCCTAGACAATCACAATGGGGAATAAAAAGCACATTTTTACGCCCTTTTAGCAACACTGGATGACTTAGAAACAGCGATGAGCAAATCCTAAATTTTTCAAATCCATGTGATTTGTGGCTCAAATTTCACGATAAGTTGTTAGGATTTGGGTTTGAAGACAGGTGTTTGGCATTTCTAACTCCCTGCTCCCTTTAGGAGACATCAAACCGAGCATTAAAACTCCTGCGGTCTTGAAAGTTCAAGTCAAGGTGGTTTTTGTTTTGCTTTTCCCCCTCAAGGTCAGTTCAGGATTGAATCCTTTTGTCAAGGTTGGCTGGAGAGCAGAAGGCTCTGTTAATCTGCAGGCACTGCGGCTCCCTCCTGGCTTCCTTCCCTTGCAGTTTGTTTTACTTCAGGATTCACCCCCTGGGACTGTAAAGGATGCAGATGAGGGGTTAGAGGTGAAACAAAGAAAATGAGGTTGGGTGTTTATTTAGAGGGAGACAGAATTCATAATGTTGGAGACACCGGGCCCCTCCCAAGAGATAATCATACTTTACCAGCACCTTTCTACGACTTGTTTTTCCCCAGAAATAAAACACAGTAACCGATGCAAAATACTACTTCCCCAAGTAGCTGCTAGAACCAAAACAAGGAAGAATTTTTTTTCTGCCAAGTGACCAGACACTGGAACAATACAAATATGCTTCCAGTGATCTCCATGTGGGAAAGTTAAGTGAAAAAAGAAATAAAGGCAACTTTGCCTCCTTCAGAGACTTTCTTTTTTTATTCACTCAACTTGTGCCTTGTGACTATAGATTCTTTTTCTTGGTAGATTGCCTTCTTATCCCTCCCCCTTTTCAATGAAAAGGCCAAATTTTGCTTTCATTTATTCACTGTGGAACCCCACTGACTGGTAGCTAACAGGCACATCCCATCTCACACAGAGAGCCTGGTCATATATTTTCCCTTCTTCATACCTTGTTAAAATTATCACAAGAGCAGTAAGTGAAGGTGCAGATGCATCCATTACACCTAAGAGAAAGCCTTGCTCTTTCCCCAGGCTTTTTTTGGTGTTTAGCCTCTAGGGCATCATTCATTTGCAATGAGATCCCTGGATTTACAACAGAGCTAGCGGTTGTACAACAAAAACTGGATTCCGGGGTCCTGATAAGAGAAGACAAGCGTCCTGCGACCAGAGCCTGACCAGTCTCCCCACCGCTAATCTGGCTGAATCAGCTGACGTCAGTGGTTTTATGCTAAACACACACCGGGGTGAAAAATGAGAGTGGCGCTCAGCTCCGGCAGCCCAGCTCCAGCGCTCGGCTACCAGAAGTGGCTGCTTACTTTCAAGCTCTCCGCACCGCCTGTAATCACTCAATATTGAAACCAGATTTACAAGCTCTTTAGAGGAGAAGTTTGTGATTTCCAAAGCAGACGCATTTGGTATTTCAGAAAAAGGTCAAGCCCCCTGTGGAGTAAGGGGTTTTTAATAGAATCAGTTCAGCAGGAGTTAAGAGGAGACATACCAACTCAGCGGCTCGCAAAGTCAGGAGCGGCAGAGACATAAGAAAAGCTACAACCATTATTGTTTAGAGGAAAGAACCAGAGAGAGGCACGGGGTATGCTAAATTAAATCTTGGACATTTGATTTCATTTATTCCATTCCGAGAGACTTTCTCAGTTGGAAACAGAAGGGCTGTCCTTCTTACGCTCCCAGGCTTGCAGGGGTTTCAAAGAAAGGAGTGTTTGTTATTGTCTGCAGGGGAAACCTGAGAGTGCTTAGCACAATGGCAAATCCAGGCTCTTAACTCAAATGCATTTAAAAGGATAGCCTTCGATTACTGTCTCACCTCTTCAGCCTCCAGCCTCTGGCCAGCTCTTTAGCTATTAATATTTGTTGCCTGCCTCAGTAGGTTGGGTGAAGTGGTTGTCTAGGACTTTGTTTCATGCTGGTACAGCACCCAGCAGCCGGGAAGCCCAAGGAACATCACTGAGGACTCTCTTTGTCACAGGAGTATAAGTTTTCTAAATAGTGCGGAGGCCTGCAGGCTGTATAAACAGCCACTACAGAAATCCTAGCGATGAAGCTGGCCACTGCTTACTCCAACGCCCTTTGGACTCTGCAGTCAGTGGCTTCAGTGAAAAGATTTGGGGCTCATTCCATAACTCACGTAGCTGCTGCCAGACAGACACCAGAGCTCATAACACCATTTCCTGAATATAAAGGCTTTAAAATAAATTGGAAATCCAGATTTCATACTGTCCTGGTTTTGGCTGGGATAGAATTAATTTTCTTCTTAGAAGACTCATGGCCCAGAAACTCCTAGGCCATATCAGCTGCCACACCTAAACTCTTAAGTACCACACCAGGTAACAGAACCCCAGGAGATGGCCGCGGCTAACCCAAGCCCCAGCGCTCTGTGGCTCTGCTGCCATGACTGCAGGGGATGGCAAACAAGCTCTTTTCTTCTTTAGAACATCTCCACAGCAAGGGGCCAATTAGAGCATCCTGCTCTTACTAGCCTTTTAATGGCAAGCATAAATAGGCCCTTATGTATTCAAATCAGTGGCAAACAAGTGGTGAAGGTCACAGGATGCTTAAATGACTATACAACATGCTCCCTCTGATTGCTGGAGAAGGCGCTTAAAAGGTTTAGCCATCAGATTTTCTAACTTGTCTAGTCACAGTAAGCACTGGTGCAGCTACAAACGGTATTTCAGGTCTGTCTCTATCAGCATCAAGTTCCCAGTCAGCCATTCCCAAAAAATAATACACTTGGCAGAGCAGACAACTGCCCTAGATTTTCAGATCAGCGCAAAGGAAGGGCAGAGCTCTTATAGGAAAGCAGCACTTTGAAAGGTCAGCCAGAAGACCACAGGCCAGATTCCAAGAGAAGTTGTGACCACGTAATTTCTTAAACTTCAGCAGCAGAAAGAGGTAGAAATCAGATGTAATTCTCTGCATTAAAAGCAACACTCAAGGCACAGTGAAGTAGTGAGAAGGGTCAGCAGATTAAGGTAGAGATGAAACTAATCCTTCTAAACTGCACTTTAATATTGCAAACATGGGCACAGTGAGACCTTTGCATTCCCAAGGCTCTCACTGCACTCGGCCCAGATGAGTGGAGGCCTAAGTTTGCAATATCAGTACCTCTGTTTGCACAGCAAAGTGACCGACTTAATCTCCAACAACAACCCTACCGCATCATTTTAAGTGCACTTTCAGGAACGTGGGCCTGTGACTTAAGAGGGACAGGTTCTCTTTGCTTACAGCCCTTCGCATTTCAGCCTGCACATCCCGAAGCAATCTACCACAGCAAACAGCACACGGGATCAGAGCATTGCTGCAAGGTTGCTGTAACCCTCTGTGTGCCATCCCCTTCTCACCGCTGGAACAGTGGGCCCTCAACTTCACAGCCAGAACAAGAGGCAGAAGCACTTCTGAAGTGTCTTAAACACAGATGAATACTTGACTCTGGAAAGGTTTTATTTTCTGAAGCAGCATTTTGGATGCTTCTTTCACCATGCTGTGGTTTCAGCCTTTTAAGCAAGTATACTTTAATTATTGCAAAGTCTAATATAGCAAGAAAAATAAATACAATAAATTCCTTGAATAATCCAGAGGTTGGTTGTTTTTAGCAACTAAGCATTGAATAAATGGAATGATCAAGTGCAGCCAACTAGCCGAAGGAGTAAGAAACAACTAAGTGCACAAATATTGGCCAGGAAGAAAAGCTACCTGTGCAAGAATAGCATGAAGGAGGAGCCAGAGATTAAAGAAGTGTTGTTTCTTCAGTCCCACACAAACCTAGGAGCATATGACACTTAGGTACATGATAGAAGAGCAAGGCAGATGTTTTCCACTGTTCCCAGAGGGGTTATAAACAGAAAAAAACAACCAAACCTAATATGCAGTGCAGTTTTGGGGTTTCCCTCTCCTCTCCCAAAAAAAAAGTTTGGGTATAAAAGGTGCAAAAGGAAAACAGATCATAGAAACAAGAATTGTGAGACAAGGGAGGAAAAAACAGCTATAAAGAATTAGGAGTTACTTTCTGACATCTTTTGCACAGAGGAAGTCTTTCTTCATTAACAGAGGAAGAAAAAGTTATCACACAAAGCTTTGGAAGAGTTCATTGAGGTTATGAAAAAAATGCTACAGCCATGAATCGAGGATGTGGGTTCACTGCTACTTGAAGTATAAAACAAAGCTGCCACCTTAATTTTTAAATAACCACCTAAATTTCTTGGCAGAGTAGGAAAAGAACCTGCTTTCAAAACCTAATTGTTATGCATGGCATTACCATGCACACCTTGATTTGTTTTCCACTATAACCCACAAGAAAACCCATTTTCCAAAACAAAAGTCACAAGCAAGTTTCAGACAAAATATATATATTTTAAAAAATCTTTACAATAAGTCAGGAAACATAGGAGCTTGCATACAGTTTATTATAATAACTCACTTCTCAGCTCCCTACAGTTCAGATAACCCTGGTGACAGTGTTTACAACTTCTAACTTTTGCTTTCACAACTCTGAAGCAAACAATACATTTGAGTGTATTTTACTCTGTGCAAATAAGACAACTTTTGGAATCCTTCAGAAGAAATATCCAAGATTCTGTTTGCAGAGGTCCTTTGTTTCTCAAAGATGATTTATGAGAGTTTTTAAGATAAAGTGCTCCTGTCCAGTAGAACCCAAAGGCCTTCATGAGTTCAGAGAGTAAGTTTAGCTCAGATTAAAAAAATAATTGGTCATACAAATTCCAGCTTCCCATGTCCGCTGTACATTCCCCAGTGGACTAGTGAAAGAATTTTATCATTGCTGAGGTCTGAATGTCTCATTTTATCACAGGTCATGCAGCAGTTCTCGTGACCAGTCACAGGCACCATGCATTCCAAGTCCAATTTTGCCACCTGCCCTTTTTTCGAATGATGTCCATGAAAACTGTAGTGCAAACGAGAGAGCATTTGCTGTCGCTGATCTTGCAGTCTCTTGTTTTCACTCCTGAGCATCCTCAAGGCCAGCATTATAAGGAGCACCAAGATTAGCCCACCAGCTATTGGAACAGCAATTACAGCTGCCCTGAACCATAACTCTTTCGAAGAAGTCAGTTCTTGCACTTTGGTGATGAGATTCCTGCTGCTGTCATGTTGGTATCTGCTCCCTTGTCCTGCAAAGGGGAAAGATGTGCAGCTTATTTCAGGATTTATATATACACTGACTTACACATAAGCAGCTCCCTTAAATCCCACACTGACAAGTTTAAGAAGCAACTGCTACACTCTGCGGTATCTACAGAAAATACCCCTGAGTAAAGAAAAAAATTAGTTTCTAAGTCTGCTTATAATATGGAATTTCTTACCCCAGTAGCCAGTTTAACTAGGAACACCAGTGCCACTGATTCTTAGAAGTCATGTCAAGATGGCAAGAGAAACTTCCAATACTAATGCAGACAAAAAGCTAATGGCCTGAGATGTTCCCCTGCATCCAGCCACCCGCTCCTCCCTCTGGTGTTTCTACTTACATTAACAACTAAATCAATAACAGCAGATGCACAAGGTTTTAACTGCTGCTGGCCTGATGGCCAGAAGAACGGTTTCACTGAAGCTTTATTGCCCTACCTGAAGCATCGCCCCTGGAAGGAGACAAAACATCATGTAGTCCTCTGTAATTGCACATATCCTCATGACAGCATTCCAATGTGGACATGATGGTGGTGCCAGAGTGGTTTTGTGCTTGTTTGGCTTGGCAGATCTCAGCTGTGCTTGCAATAGAGTCCAAGCAGCCATGAGTAAGTGGGGAATGTGAATTCTGAGGATCAAGCAGTCTGGAGAAGCAGGCGCTAAGCTCAGATTTGCACATATAGCCAGTTGCAACACAGTGTGCAGCATCACAGTAGCATCTGATTTCACCTAAAACAACAAAAATCATCCAAGAAAGGTAAGAATTTGGTCCCCTAAGGACAACTCATCATATATCCTTATTAGCCACGCATCACACAACCAAACTTGGTGCCAGTTTTGATGTACTTCCCTAGACTGTAGATCCACAAGAGTTGGGGTTGTTTCTGTGTCCCATCACTGTACAGCGCCCACCTCCTTGTAACCTCAGTCCCTGTAGAGGCCTTGGGGCACTTGCTTTAATGACCAGTACTGTAGTCCTTTGAATTAAAGCAAGAGCATTTCGCTAAAACAGGGACTGGGGGAGGAAGGTCACAGTGGCTTTTTTCCCCCAAGGTAAATAACTAACAAGACCATTTTACACCTACTTCCACTTGCTGTCAGCAGTTGCATTTAACCACATTTAAAGTGAAATACCAGTTCTAAAAGCAACACACGCTTTCAGTCCTAGAAGAAAGTCACATCTATGTTTTAACCATTGCTCCAGGAACAGCGTTCTATTTTTATAAAAATAACGTTTCTTTTAATTGCTCAAAAGTACACAACAAAAATACCAGGCTTAAATATTTATGTGAAAAATGAAAAAGAAAAAATTGGAACAGCTGAATTGTTTATTACCTCTCAATACTGCGCTAAAATTTAAAAGGTTTAACTAACACCTTATAAAGCTATTAGCTAGAACCATTACCATCCAAGTCTCAGTCAGGAAGGTTTTACTGTGTGAAACTGAGCAACTATTTGTAATTTCTACAGAAAGAGAAAATCTTTTAACTAGTTATTCATGCAAAAAGACTTTTTAATCAATATCATAAAACAAAAAGTTCCAGTTTATAATTATTCTGTTCACCAGAGACAATGACTCTCAACTCAAATGTGAAGTTTTTTAATGGAGTCTCTCCCCAGTTTCACATGCAATCCAGCATGCAGTGGAAAAGAGGAAACACTTAAGATTGAAAATCCTCTACCGGCTCTATGAAAAATCTCAGGAAACCTCAAAAATTTCTGAAGGAAGCGATAAAAAAGTTCCCTTCATAAAATTCTTCATTTTGTGCTCTCCAAACTCCTCTGGTATAAATTAAACATGACCTGCGCTGTAGCAGAACTTACTCTTTCTAGGCAAGTTGCAACTCAAACATAATTCAATGTGCCATCGAGCCAAGGTTTAAGAGGAGGCCAGATTTTGGAGGCGTCCTTGGAAGAATGGACTTAAAACTACCTCTGGTGTGCCTACTGTACTTGCTGGTGGCATAGTAGCACCAAGGTTTTCAAAGCTGACTGAATAGTCAGATGTCTTCCTCCTACAGTCTGTGCTTCAAAAATCAATCCAAAGACTTCCCTGCTGCCACTCCTTCCTGTGATGTGACCTACTACCTATATCTAAAAAAACTATTCTGCAAGACGTTAAAAATCATCCCAAACAAGTTAGCTTCCCCTTGTCGGGCTACCTTAATAGTTTCCCCAAAATGCTACTGCAGGCTCCAGGCCTTGAAGTTCCCGCTGCTCTTTAATAACTCTACTTAATAGAAGCCAAATGATGGAGTGTCTCACTGTCTCCAGTCCAATTCCCTTGGGCTTTCAGACCAAGTAACCTAATTTTTCATTAATTCACACTCACTGTCATCCAGTATGTTACAGAAAAAAACACTCAATCATTTTCTAAGCATTCTATATGCGGTCTTCCCCCTCCCGAAAAAAAATAAGATTTCATAATTTTTGCACTGTTAAATGTAAGATGCAAACATGGCACACAGTATCAGAGCTGACAGTTCTTTCATGAGTCTCAGCACACTACAGGAATAAAGTGAAACAATTCACGTACTTTCATTTTAACTGCTTATACAACGACGTTCAAAAACCTAAATTTTATTGCCCTAAGACAATCTTACAAACAAAATTTGACATGCTAGTCATCAGGTTATTTCAACTGCTTTTTAATTAAAGCCACGTTTTCAGTGAAACAGAATGGACTTTGTATTACTGTATTTCTGTCAATTCATAAAGTTTCTTCCTGTGCTATGCAAAAGGCCAGAAAGGGTATTTAGTATTTTGAAACAGTGAACAATGCCCTTCTGTTCCCTCCTCTTTCTTGTTACTGTATGTAGCTATTAAAGAAAAATGTCTGCTTTTAGTCAAGATGGCTACAGGAGAGACTGCAGGCTTCGCTTAAAGCTTTTGAAGTCAACAGCAGCCAGAAGTCTGTGATCCCCTAATTATATCATTATCAGGCACATAGTTTCAGTATCTACGACTTCACATCACTCAGTCACTCCCTGTTCTGCCCGCTTTGATGGGGCCAGCAGACTCCCCCCTGCACGCTGCAAGGCTGTTATTTAGGGTTAATTACAGCCTTCCTTCCAAAATAAATAAATACCGTCGCACATCACCCCCACGCTAACTTATCCTTTACCCTCCTCCCCGGAGCACGACGATTACCGGCAGCCAGCGGGTCGCCTCTGCCCCGGAGGGCGCTCCCCGGGCGGCCAGACCACAGACCACAGCCCCCGAGCCCCCACAGACCACGGCCCCCCGCTTCCCAGCGGGCGGAGACGGGGCCGGGCGCGGCCGCCGCCGCCGGGACACCCGCGGGGCCGTGACTGCCGGGCACCGGCGGCCAGGTGGGAGGGGAGGAACGGAGGGGCGGGAGGCACAGACCGGGCGGCTCGGCCGCTAGCACCGCTCGGCGCGGGGTCCGAGACAGCGCCGGGCGCGGCGGCCCTCGGGGAGCAGCCCCGGGCACCCCGCTCCCGCCGCCGCGGCCCCCGCAGACCACGAGCCCCGCAGGCGCCCCGGGTGCCCCGCCGCGGCCCCTCACCTCTGGTGAGCAGGACGGCCATGGCGCACAGCTCCAGTTGCAGCCAGATGAAGATGTAGCTGGAATGGCGATCCATTTACCCGGCGCCGCTCGCCACAGCCCGCAGCGCAGGCACGGCCGAGCCGCCGTCGCCCGCCCGCGCCTGCCCCGCCGGAGCGCCCAAGAGCCGCTCGCCTGCGGGCAGAGCCGTGGTGCGGCCACCGCTGCGCCGAGGAGACGGCCGCGGCTCTCTGCCTTTCCCTCGCTGCCCCGCCGCGGCCGCAGGAGCAGCACCAGGAGCAGCGGCGGCGCGGTAGCGGAGCCCGGCGGACGCTGCCTCACTGACACGGCGGCGACGCCGCCCGCCCCGTAAATACGGCCGGCGCCGGGCGCGGACCGGGCCGCCCCGCCCCGCCTCCCGTCCATCCACGCCCTCTCCCCCGCCCCGTCTGGCCATTGGCTGCGCCTGCCGCGGTGGGCGGAGACTCAGTTCGCCCCGCCCGGCCCCTCGGCGCGACCCGAGCCCCACCCGCGGCGCCCCCGGGCGGCGGCGGCGGCGCCGGGCGGGCTGGGAGCGCGCTCGGTTCGGACACGGGCTCCGACCGCCCGGAGCCCCGGAGTGCCGCCCGGAGCCCCGCCCGGAGCCCCGGAGTGCCGCCCGGAGCCCCGCCCGGAGCCCCGGAGTGCCGCCGGGAGAGCGGCCGCTGGCGGCACCGAGCGCCCTCGCTCGCCGCCTTACGTTCGGGGCTCTCCGGGGGCGGGGGAACGGGCTCCGCCGGATCCCCGAGATAGTTCCCTACGGAGGCAGCAGTGCGGGTTTCCACGAAAAACCATCATGTTCTGACTGCGAGTTCGGCGGAGCCGCGATGGATGGATGGATGGATGGATGGATGGATGGATGGATGGATGGATGGATGGATGGATGGATGAGCAGCCCTCAGCCCCCGGTCGCGGTGACGGGCAGCGCTGGAGCGGAACGAGGCGGCGGCCGAGCCCTCCCGCCCGTGCCCGCTGTCCCGGCGGTGCCGCCATTCCGGCCCCTCTCTGTCCGCTCCCGACCCGCAGGGCTGCACGAGGGTGCAGAGATGCTGCCCGAGCGGGAACAGCGGCAGTTTCACGGCAGCTGGGGCTTTTTTCCCAAGGTTATGGAAATCCTGGGCTTGGCGCAGCGCGGAGCTGACAGCCATCGGCTGGAGCCGCGGTGCAGCTGGGGTGTCCATCCCCGGCCCCACGCCGGTGTCCCGGCCTGGGGTTCACCCTGCGGCTCGGGGGCTCCTGCACCTCGCACTCAGCCCCGCAGGGTCTCACCCGCTGCTGTCACATCCGTGCAGCAAAGGCAGTCCCGTGGTACAGAACTAGTATCAAATATACCCTGCAGTAACTATTCCCCTTCCAATATTTCCTTTCCAAGAGCAGCTGTCAGGGATGGAAGCACGAGCTGGTGTTCTACCACTGAGCTCCGATACAGCTCCCGTGGGTCCTGCTTAGCTTGGACAGTTTTCCTTCACGTGTTCGTCCTGAAAAAAATGTGCTCCTTAATTAAAATTTCTTTGCTAACTTAGTTTTCTTCTTTCTTTGCTCATTACATTTTACAAGCCTTGATTTCTTCAGCACAGACTGTTACCCATTTATGGGCAAAATGCTTTACATATTTGGGTCCACTACTAGTATTAAAGCTAATGGATAATGTGTAGATAATAATAAAAAAATTACTTGAGAATTTTAATTTGAAATTTTTTTGTGAGTCTTTAAAGACATTTTCAATAGGGGACATAGTACCTCATGTCGGAGACATTCCTCCCTGAAAGAGAAAGGAGGAAATATGAAATCTGAGATTGAGATAACTCCAGTTTACTTTGGCAGAGAGGGACAGGCTGGATCCCCGGCTAATTAGTGCTGATGCCATCACATGTTATAATGGTTTTACTGTGAGTCTTGTTATTTGCATATGTATAAGATAGATATACGTGTGCTGTGCTGCAGTCTTTACACTTATGTTAGATATATTTGCACTCCACCACAAAGTAATTTTCTAATTCTTGTTTCTGTTTAGAAATTGCAAAAACAGCAAGAACAGCCAAGCCATATCTCCTAGTCTGGCACCAGCTATCACACACTCATTTGCAAACATACGAAATATCATTCATTATAACTTAGAATCATTACAGCAACATGTGCAATTCTGCTTCTCCTGTTCCTATCAAAGGTGACAAGTGCATTTAACAGATCTCATTTGTTACATGCAGTACCGACAGACTGGAAATGGCTTTTATTCATGGAGCCACATTACTGCACTAAGTAACATGAGAGACTCCCTGAGTATTATAAACATCCTGGCCAAAGGAGCACAGACAGACTAACCAGAGGGCAATGTGCTTGAGATCAGTTTTGAACAGCAAATTTCATTGACAGCTGTCAAATTTGAATTGCGAGGCACAATTTACTGTAAAAAAAAAAAAATCTAATTCTGTATGCGACATGCATGAAATACTGAAACTGAGGGAAGGAGAGCTTGGATCACTGCCAAGCCTTAGTTTCCCCAAAGCAACTAAAGATCCTTGTGGAAACCTATGGATAGAGTCAGTGTCAGGACGGTTTGACTGACTTACTGTGTCTCTTCACTCTCTGGTACACTGCTCAGAGAGACATGGATTGTGTGGGGTCCTCTGACAGACTATAACATAAACAAGATAATTCAGCTTCTGCAGTGCTAATTTGCTTTTGTTTTACAGACAAGAGCTAACAGAGCCAGATTGGCCTCTAAAAAAGGGACAAGAGACAGACTCAGCACAAAGCAATAATAACAACATGTTCTGCAACCAGAAGGAATGTGGGGTAACGACTACAAGGAACCATCAAGGAAAGCGTCAGGAGCCTGAGGTCGCATTACATGACTCCAGCAGCCATGGGAGAACAGCCTAAAGCCTCCACTTGAAGGGACTACAGAGCCTGTAGTGAGAGCCTACAGAGCACAGCGCTGCTCCTTCCTACCAGATACGTGAAGGCCTTTGAAGCCAACATGAACAGAAGGACCTGGTTGCAAAATCAGCCTCTGAGCACCTCATGGAAAGGGACTGCTTTGGGCAGCATCTATAGGAGTACATCCTTTGCATCAGCTCAAAGCTCTGTCACAGATGCAAAATCTTGTCTTTAAGAAGAAATTGCCAACTAAAACGAGATCCATCCAACGAGTCTTTGCAGGCCACACAAATGGTGGTTTGATTCTTTTACTTCATTTCACAAGCCAATACTTGCAGCGCCAAGTTTCTGGCAGGAGGACTTTAGAACTGACAAGTCCTTCTAAAACACCAAATCAGATGAGCACCCAGTGTCCTGTACTGTTCCAGACCAGGATTTCTCCTGTCAGGCAAGCAACATCTCAGGACAGTACCTGCTCTCCTCTACAATGACATTCCAGAAGAGGCTCACTATTTTCCACCAGGAGTGTGTGAGCAGTGCAACCATGCAAGAGTCTCCTTCCAAATGTCAGGGTGAAATCCCTCCAGTGAAGAGCCAAATCACATCCATCACCTTCTCCAGAATCTCCATGTGCCTGAGAGTCCCAGCACAGGCATGAGAGGCTGGCTGCCATGAGGGGTTTAGGCCTTTCTTGTGTCAAAGAGGAAATTAAAACAAGCCAAGACAGAGGCCAACCATGCAGCATTTTATAAGTACAGAACACTGAACAACAAAAAAGCTCTTCTCTGGCTATGGCAACCCAGCTTCAGAAAATTCAACTTCCTCCCATTGTTTTGCTTCTTTCAAGTATTCTCTTTCTCTTTTTCACATGAACTGGCATTAATATCTGTCCCTGCTGCTACTGTGTACTGTTTATGTGCCACCACAGCAGCCTGTGTACAAAACAAAGTTACAGCTTCAGCCTGCAGGTGCCCCTGATTTAGGTAACTCACCACAGAAAAACAGTTTGGAATCAAAAGTAATTTTTTCATCTACCAGCTTTGAACACTATCATGAATTCCTCACCCCTCTATAAATTTTCATGGCATGCTGGCAACTCACCACCATTTCCCCCAAATGATTGGATGTAACCCTTCTGTCGATTTCTAGCAAAACCCCCCGGTGTTTCCACAGTATTATTCACTTGTTTGATCCTTTCAACAACGAGTGCATCCTCTCCTCGTCAAAAAAAAAAAAAAAAAAAAAAAAAAAAGAAGAAGATTACAGCTGCAATTTGGAAATTCTTTTTACAAACACCTCTCTAGTCGAGGCATCACTGTCCTGGGGAGACCCACATTCCTCAGGGAGATGAGGATTTGCATACTGCTGGATCTGCATGCACACACCAGCATTGTCAGTACTGCCACATCAGATGGTCATTGCACTAGCAAGGAAAGGTTAGTACTGCTACTTTGGAGTAATTTCAAATTGGTGTCAAGAGCAACATTTGCACACCATATCCATTCCTTTTTGCACCTTGCAATTATGATTCAGCAGGGAATTTCTCATTTGGAAATTATGTGAAGTTAAAAACATTGAGACTGTTTAAAGCATCTTTGAAGCAACATTAATCAAGGTAGTTCGGGGGTTTTTTGTTAACTGCTCAACACTAGCCAACAAACAAACATTGCTTTTTGACTTACTTTGTTAGCATTCGGGATATGATGCACACGGGCTAATTCTACTGAATTACATTTAGTTATGCTGATTATTGCCTTTAAAAAAATAATTAAGGCTTAAGCTAGTTTTGCTTGGCATAAAGCCCAGGGGGCAGGGAACATAATGTGACTGCAATTTTTTTTTCTTCCTACTTCTACGTCTGGCCATGGATTTACTGAAGCAAGTAGCCATTTCAGGATCTAAGGCTATGCAGAGCCCAACGGCTGGCTCCTCCAGCCGCTCCCCCGTGACAGACAGGCTGCTGAGCAGGTTCCCTCAAGGTTAATAACTCCCAAGGAGCTTTACCCCTGTAACTGGGGTAATTCAAGGAGGTGCACCTTAGTCCCTGCTCATTTTCAGCAGCAATTAGCGTGCCCCCAGTGAAACCCAGTTACCTCCAAACAGGAGGAGGGGAGCTTCGTTCCAGGGATGATCAGTGATACATGCTCACCTAAAATAAGTAGGAAACCAGAGTAGTGTCTATGTCGCAGGATCCACCTCTCCATACACATGATACATTATCCAGATGGCACGAATCTGCATCCTCCTCAGACACAGGACATGATAAAGAGACACTACTTAAGAGGCCCAGAAAGTGAAGCATTTCCTGCCGTGCTCATCACTTTACTGGTTTGTTTTTTTTTTTTTTTTTCATTTAAAACTAATCCTCCCTCCCCCAAACGAGCTGCACTCCTACTCCTCCCAATCAATAGGGCGATTTGCATTTATCCTCCTGGAGGCAGAATCGGGGCCAGAGCGATCCAATCGATAGGAGAAAGCTGGAGCAAGACTGGAAAAGAAGCAGCAGAGAGATTTCCCCCAGGGAGAAATGCAAAACACTGGAGAGAGGCAACAATTATTGTAATTGAAGGTAATGAGGCCGAGGCGCCAGCTCCAGCTCTGCTTAACATCATTCAATACAAAGTGAGACACACATGAAGGAGACGGCCCGAGCCCGGCCCGGCTCCCGCAGCCCCGCTCCCAGCCCCGCAGCCGCCGCCTGGCCGGCTCCCCGCCGGCAGCAGCACGGATGCTCCCGGGACAGGCCTGTCTCTTGCGTTGGGGCATTTCGGGGAGCGACTCTGGATCTGACTGCTGCCAGGGTCCCAGAGGCCTCTTTTCCCTTTCCCTGGGGGACTCTCGCGTCTGTAAAATTCTCGGTGCGTTCATTGTCAGGGTGCGTTGAGAGTCGCTCGCAGAGACCCAAATCCCTCGGCCAGGGCCAAACGCCGTCCTGTCCCGAGGCAGGAAAAGCTCAGCCCCAACCCCTTAACCTTCAGCCCATGCCTGCAGACACCCTCTGCCACCGCGGCCTGTTCCCCGCGGCTCCCCGGTATGGGGTGCCACTCCCCGGGAGGAGCGAGGGGATGCTGGAGAGGAGCTCCACCTGCCCTGCGGCTCTCCCTGCGGCTCTGCCGGGGCACGGTGCACGGGCTTCGGTATCTCTATCCCTGTGCCCGGCCGGCACGTTCGCTGACCTCAGAGCAGAGCTCACACCGGCTTGAGGCGAGGGGTCTGCACTGGACCCGCTCAGCTGCGCCTTCGCCTTGGATTCCTTGGGCACAGAGCCCTCCTCGGCCGCCGGGGCCATCGAGGAGTCACCAACACCGGGGCAGGCTTACTGGACCCTCCTTGAGATTAAGGCAGCCGAGGCCGGCACGGGGTGAGAGCCGCAGAGGCGGCCGGAGCCCGGAGGGGGCGGCTGCGGGCGGGCGGCGCTCCCGGCCGCGCTCCCCGGGCCGGCGGCGGCTCAGCGCGGGCACCTCTTGCCCTCTGCCGGCAGAGCCCGCCCTAGCAGCGACAGCGGGGCCCCTCCCGCAGCGAGGAACCTGGCCCCTGCTAGGTCAGGGCGAAGGAGTGCCGGGTGGAGGTACGGGAGGATGCGGCTGCCTGCATGCGTAGAGATGAGTAATCCCATGGCCAGAAGAGTAAGAGCAGTGCGGATACACCGGGGCTCACATCAGCATCTACCCCCAGCCACATCCTGCACACAGGAGTTAGCATCCAGTATTCAGCCATCACCTTCTGAAACATCCCTGTAAAGGTGTTACGTGTCAGAATTTATAAACGGTACCTAAAAAGTCAAGCACCACCTATCAGATCTGAGTTATCAGGTGTCTAGAGATAAGGTATGGCAAATATTAGGAATTTGCTTTAGATCCCAAGCAGGAGAAACCATTGGATACGCCCTGTCACAGCATAATGTGCTCATGGGGGAGGAGAGCTAACACTGGACATGGCCAAAAAACCTTGGAAATAGAGCATCACTGTAGCAGCGCAGAACATACAGATCAAGTAAGATTTCTTACAGAAAGCTATAGTTTGGATATAGGACATGTAGCAAAAACAGTCATGTTTGCCTGTGAAACCAGAGCCTTTTGAATAAGAGCTTATTGCCTAAGCAAGAGTCTCAGGCTTACATTTGCACATGCAAGACAGACTGTCCATGAGTCCGAATACAAACACCCTTTCCTTGGAGGACTTATCCTAATCCTTGGAAGACTTACTCCAAGCAGTCAAACCCTGGGTGCTCTGCAGGGCCTGGGGGCAATGTGAGACTGTTCTACACTCTTGCAAATCTACTGTCAGCAGCCCCTTCGCAACAGCTGCTCTAAAACTTTTGATGCAGATAAAGAAACTCTCCAGAGATACATTACTTCATGTTAGTCAATATTTATTGCTCAAGCTCTGTTTTCTGAGTCGGATATTTCAGGGCCAAATTCCAGAGACAAGGCAGTCAATGCGAGTCAGGAAAGCCTTTACACATTGTAACAGACTGGAGTCTCAGCTACTAAAATAGGCGGCACTCTGCCTGATGACACCAAGCTCCAGTTCTGACAGACATTTGCAAATACGGTAGAAAAAACTGAACACAGAGCTAGATCTCAGAGCAAGGACCAGCAGTTTCAAGAAGATGGATATGTATCTTAATAAGATTTTAATAGTTCAGCCCCACAAAGTTGCTGTTTGAAATAGAAGGAGCAGGACATCTAAGCATAGATGTGCAATAAGAATAAAACCATAATTCTCACTTTACCATGAAATTGAGAAGGAAAAAAAGTATTTGTGAGAGGAGACATGACGAGATAAGTCAATAAAGGCTGTGGACCCACTTAAATTCTAACAGCATGTGATGGTGTGCTCCAAAGGGAGAGTGTGGACACTTCCCTGCCCTGGCTGTAGGGCAGGATCAGTAAGTACGTCGAATCCAGCTTGCAATTCTGATAACTCTGAGTCAGAATAATTGTAAAAAGGACAAATAACAGGGCAAGGGGAGCTGCAGTGATCTTTGACAAATATATAAGAAGCTGAAGGCATTCAATATCCAGGATGCCAGGCAGGGCAACATCTGAAGACCCAAGCCCACCACCTCCGGTGGGTTTAACCAGGGAGGGTGAAGGTAGTGATACCCTCAGCTTTCTGCTAGCCCTCCTTGAGGCACTCCCAACCTTGTGACAGTTGGGATCACCCATCCCTATCATCTGCAGCCTGGCGCTGAAGCATCCAAGGAACAGGTTTGAGCACCCTCTGACTGAGAGGATAATCTCAGGCAGAGGAGGAGGATATGCAGCTTGTTGCCAGTAACACCTCACGAAGCCACAAGGGTTCATCTGTAGGAACACTGTGAGATCAAAGGCAGATCAGGCAAAGGAAAGGATGGGTGGAGAGAGCAGTGTTGGCAGAAAGTGGATACCAAGTGCAACAGTAATTCAGATTCTTCACAGTCCAGGCCTCAGAGGCAGCGAGGGGGCAAGAATGCTGAGTTCAGAGAGCATTCTGAAAGTTCTGGAAAGGGGCAGAAGTGTGGCCCCTATGTTTTCATAACCACAAGTGCAAGACATTGAAATTACACATGACTAGAACAAAATTAAGAAGCCTCAGAGAGAGAAAGCCATCCTGACAATTCTCAAAGCACCTTTTGTAACGAAGAGTATTATATAGCAGAATAGGATATTAAACCAAGGTCTTCTCCAAGGCAGTAGTGAAACATGAGAGTTGAACACACTGCAGGTGGGGAGCAGGAGAGTGCTGCCCAGAGCCCCAAAGCCAGAGCTACTGGGCAGCCACCCCCAACCCTCCCCCCACATTCATGTCTCTGCACTGCAGAACAGAAATGGTTCTGCCTCCACCAGGCTGCCATCCTCTTCCTCTGCCATACCTCCAACCTGCTGCTGCTCTTCCACTTTTGTGTGTTCAATACTGTTACATGTTTATGGAAGAGTACTTTTTCCTTCAGCTTGACAGAAAGAAGTTAAAAAAGGAGGTAGTGAGTGTTGCCATTTGAAACCCAAAGAGAGCTTCAGAGATGGAAAACCGAAACTAATGAAGGGGCTAAATTATGGCCTTCAGCAAACATACCAGTCTGCCCATAGACTCTGAACAGGCTGGCCAACCGCTTTGTCTTGTCTTTGTTGCCTTTGATGCTCATGGCAGCACCGTGCTGCCTGTGGCTCCTGCAGCCCTGTCTGGCACACCCCCCTCTCCCAGCAGCCCATCTATGGTTACTTCCTCTTTTAATCAATTCTGTGATAACCTGGTTTTCACTTTCATCTTCACTATTGAGTCCTAATGAAACAAAATTCTATCAATCTCTCTAAAGATACATTCAGACTGATATTAAGTGTGTCTCTTAAGTCCCCATGGAGAGCCTGGCAGGAAGGTTGATAAAGCACAGAATGTCCCTTTTCCTTCTAAGGGCAGATTTTAAACTCATCTTGTTCTAACCATGGGAATAACATAAGGACTGACATGAGGAGCCCAATTAAGGGAAACTGCTACTGAACACTTAACAGCTGAATGGCTATTAGCATGATAGAAATCAGACACAACAATCTGCATTAATTAGTACCCCTGTTGTTAACCCTAGATACATGCATTTCTAAATAAATACAGGTAATATTCATCTGAATTGCATTCCCATGAATAAAGCTGGACTCAAGCTCTGTGCCAAAGAAAGGAGGACCCTGAGGCATGCTGTTTTCAGAGCAGGGCTGGCAGAGGGGGACACTGGCAGCAACTGTGTCCCTGTGCTATGTCCAGCCAGGACCATTTCATTTAACCAAATCTCTTTGCCTTTCCCGAAACCCTCAGGTTAAAACAACATTGGTGAATTCATGACACAAATGCCAACTGAAACCCATCCATTTCCAATAGCAGGAGATAACACTTAATTCATCTCTGAAGAGGCTGGTGCAGGGTTTCTCTGCCTATCCACTGCCAGCTCTGCCTGTCCAAATGGCAAGGAGATGAGAATAACCACCCACCAGCTTTGTTGGGCTGCTGGGCACCCATGTGCGTCTCTGCTCCCCGCTTATTGCTAGAACTAAAGTTGCTCAAGATCATCCCTAGTGACATGCTCTTCAAGACTCTGCCCAAAAACCTGAACTTCCCTTTACCTCTGTCGCTCACACTGTGTTTACACATGAAGCTAGAAAGTAGCAAGAGCAAGAAGAACTGAGCTGTTGAACAAAGTGAAGTGGAGTGCAAACTGGCCAAAATGGAGATGAGTCCAAAAAGCTAGCAGGGAAAAAGGATGAGGAATGAGCCACCCGAGTGAAAAGCAGTGAGTGGATCTGAGCACAAACCCCACAGTGAGAAAAGCTGGTCCTGGCACTCTGCTGAGGGAAAAAGGGGTGATATGCCAGGAAAAAGAGATGTGGTAATGAAGGCTAAGGACATAGTGACTGACAGGCACTGGCACTGCCAAACAGTGATGTGTGAAAAATTGTCCTCATTGTCCTCTCTACTGGTTTGTAACTTGACAAACCTAGGAGCCCCGTTGGCACTGAGGAGGTGCGTGGAAGAGCTGGGAACATGGAGTAGGTACAGGGAGAGCACAAAGATGAGGTGCACCTGAAGTTCAAGGAGCAGATATTTGGCAGGAAGAGAGAAGCATTCATGGACTCTGTGTAGGACAGTGCTGCCAGGATCCCTCTCTCAGCTGAGAGGGCCCCTCTGCATCCATCTTGGCAAATCTTTCATTCCTAAAATCCAGTACCATGCTCCAGAAACAGATCATTATTTCCAGCGTGCCAAGCTCAGAATTTTTCACTGTGCCCAGAAAATGAGTCTCCCCATGGCCTACTCCATCCCTGACAGTCCAGCAGGAACACTTTGGTGAGGAATATCTCACCATGGCTGACTTTTTCCTTTCTGATTTCAGTGACATAATTAGGAAAGCATAAATGACGTGGTTTTTTGAAAAGGCATGCTCCTTCCCTCTTTGCTGGCACATCTATAACAGTCCTTCTCGCTACGTTTGTGTCAGAGATTTACTTCATTTGTGTTGAAAGAAGGAGTTGTCAGAAATCTGAAAATGGAAACTGAGCCAGGGTCCTACCTTAATCCTTAAAACTACACAGCTGCCTCAGACTCCCTCACACAGATTGCTTAAAAATGTGGTGGTATGCAATGACTTACCATCATCAACCAGCAGGAACTGGCAGATAGTGTGTCAGGAGATACCTTCAGCTTATAAAGCATGTTTTTTCTAGAAGGTCCCTAAAGCCCAGTATTAAAAACAGTCAGCAAAAATGATTAATTCTCATGATATTTGATTAAAAGACCTGCGTTTTCTCAACTGTGGTACAGGTGATGATCCTAAATAAAAACGCACATGCCAATTCTGAAGCAAGAGAAAGAAATGTTAATTGATTCACTGTAAATTGAGAAATACTTAATTCTGTCACCAGCCCCCATGGCTCTTATCACAATATTAAACTTCACTGGACCATTACCAAAACCAATCCTGAATCCAAACAAGCTGATTCAGAAAGCACAATAACTTGTTCATGAGCTTCTTATTTCCTCCAAACTCAATGATTAAGAGTGGGATCCTTCAGGGGAATTTAATGGTGTTAAGCTTCCATTTGGCACAGAAACACTCATATATTACCACAGGGTGGTGGTTACAAACCAGGTCTGAATGTGGTGGACATGGGAAGCAGAGCAAATTGTCAGTAAGAGCCGTGCAGCACATACAGCCAGAATGAGTGGGTGAATTGCACACCCAGCAGTAAACACCCATTCAAGTATCCCCACTGGAAAACACCACACTTGCTTCAACAGATAGTCCTCCCTCAGCAGAAGGCAGTGTCCTGTGGACAGTGCTCCACTACAGGGGTCCAGGACCTCCATACAAAAGACCTCTTCCCCTGGCTTTCCCTTGAACAGTGCCCTTACAGAAAAACTTTAGGAAATACTAGGGATATCCCTGCAGAAATCATCAGAAACCATCCTGTTTGACCCTGTAAAAGTAGATGAAAAGAACAGAAATGAACCATATTTCTCAATTGAGCAGCAGAAATAATTAAGTTATGCAAAGTGCTGCCCTACCCCATGCTAGACTCTTGCTCCAGTACATAAAATAATGTGTGAGATTTGCTCAGCATCCAAAATTGAAGTCATCAAGTTCTACAGATGTTGAAAATTCATCTACAATCATCCAGAAATGACAAGGAAAGAGCTGCTGGCAGCTATAAAGTATCATGGCATACATAATCACTTCAGAACCAATATAAAATAAAAGTAACAGTTGACTAAAAAAAAAAATCCAACATAGTACAGTCAGAGCTGCTTATTCTTTGTCCTACCTGCCAAGGACACAGAAACACTTATGCTTCTTGCAACAACCCTGTATATATTTGAAGATTTGCATATTGCATGTTCCCCTCTTTCACCCTGAGACTGCCCCAGGCTAAGCTACACCTGTTTTTTCAGCCCTCTCTGTCACACCATGTTTTGGAGATCATTGTCCTCCTTCTCATCCAGATTCTTTCCAAAGTGCAGTCTAGAAATGCAGACTCCACCTACACCTCAGACCCTTTTTGCCTGATTTTGCAGACTGGAACACGGCATATACGTCTGAATTTGCTGTTTTTCTACAACAGCAACACACTGAGACATATCCTGAAATGATCTCCAAAAGGAAGAAGTAAATCTCCCTGTTGCAAATTTTAAGTCTACTCTAGAGGATATTCCTGAAGAGTTGTCTAGCTAAGGCAGTCCAAATTTCAATGTAGGAGGTAACTGCTGCCTAGGAAGGGAGTTTGGGAAAGCTGGTATCAGCCGAGGTGTGTCTGACAGATACACCACCAGTGTCACGTTCAGCTTGTGAGACACAGATGGACTCTCAGACACCTTCCAAAGGGCTGCTCCCCAGCAGCTGCTCCCCAGCCATGTTCCTGTGGTGGGCTCTCCTCTGTGCACAGATCTTCTTTTCACCAAGGAGTTTCATTCCATGTTGTTTCAGAAAAAAACACTTCTCATTTTTTGTACACTTACCTTGTGAAAGAGGAGACCACATTGCAGATAGTGTTAGCCCTTACTGCTTTTTCTTTCCTTGTTCCATGCTGGTGAAACTTCTTTTGGCATTCTTGGGACTCATATTTTAATTATTACTTAAAGGAATTGCCAGTTCTGGTTAACTCCTTTTTCCTTCAGGCTTCCTCCCTGAAATCACCTACTAATTCTGATTTTACTCAAGACTTTTGTCTATAGTTTGCTCTTCTCTCATTTTGTATCCCTGGATGGTAAATACCTTTTATCTTCATAGTCAACATGTTTTGTTTTACTGGTTAGAATCAAACCTACAATTTACCTTTTTAAATCACTTATTATATATATAAAGAAGGTGAAAAAAATTTTCCCTCTCATTCATATAGGTAGGAATAGGCACATATATTTATGAAACACATTATGGCGACAAGTGCTGGAATTTCTTGCCAGGCTGCATCCCACTCATCCTTTCCCAGCAGATGTGCAGATGATTATAGCCCTCCCTGACTGCCCACCATACTCTGCGCTTTGGATGACATTGTTGGTGCTGAAAAGCAGCCTGGTCCACCTGATTTTCCTGCTACAGAAGCCTGCAGGAACATGTGCAGCCATAGTGCTCCTTCTTTCCCTGTCATCCTCACTGACAGAGCCAGTAACTCCTGTGAAAGCCTTCACCTCTTCTTTGGTGCAGCAGCCACAGATCTCACAGCCATTGAGGCATATGGTGTTTCCTTCTGCACTGATGGTGTTCAGTCCCCATTTCATGTTTGGGCAAGGATCTAGTCAATTTTTTCCTGCTAAGGAACAAGTTCTGACTTCCCTTTGCAGAACAGCATTCCCTCTCTCATTGGCAATGATGCTGCAAACCCTCAGTTTCCCAGCTTTTGCGTTTTCAGCCTCCACTCTGTCTGGGTCTGTGGAATGATGATCCTTTCTCTACCTGACTTCTCCTCACCCAGCTCTTGCAATCTACTTCTGCAGAAGTTTCCCCAGAACTATTCTCCACACTGGAGGATGTTGGTCTCCTCACCAGGAAAAAAAAGTGGAGTTCAGTCCTTGGTAACAGCCCAGGATCCAGGCTGAAACACAGCATGTTTGTTGTGACCATGTGGGCCTGGCCCTCAGAGAGTCAGGTCAAGGTAGGTCTGGGCTCCAGCAGCATTGTGTTCCACCATTCCTGCCTTTCAGGCTGTGTCCCAGCCCACTTGTTAGCCATGTGAAATTCTCCTTTGTTACCCCTATTCACTCACAGATGCTGGGGCTGGGGGTTCACAGGCTCTCTCCTAGCCCAGCTGCCTCCCGCTCTCTTATTTGGTTGCAAAAAGAGGGCAGAGATGCTACTTCTCATTAAACTGATGTAGCTACTTCTCATTAAACTGATGGGGAAGCTGCAGCAGATGGCTCTGGCTGGAGGGATTATGTGGCTGTGCTGGGATTCCCCATACTTCATCTCAATCGGAACCAGTTTTCCCATAATCTGAAAAGGCTAAATGAAAAAGTCTCCTAAAGTAGCTGAGGGGTAGGAGCAGCCTTAGAGCCACAACAAATCCTACATTAGCTCCTGAACAAGGGTATTGCTTCTGGCTGCCAGTGCAGCTTGTCTCACAACAGCAGAAATGGGGCTGGTTGCACCAATTCTAGATATCAGCTCTTTTCACAAGATTACCTTGTCAGAAGGAAAGCCAAGATTCACCTAGGTGAGCTGCTGTCTCCTTTAAGTAGCTACCTGCATTATGTAAGAGAAGCCCAACATTTGAGAGACCTATTTTTCCGCAGTGTGCAGAGGTACCATTGGCTTTGTTAGAGATCAGTATGTGTGTTAGGCGTTAAAACCCCTAATATTCGAAAGGAGTCAGGTGAAAGTTTTCACTTGTGTTATTTTAGCTATTTTTCTCACCATTTATCATCAATATCTCTGAAAACATAATGGGGTTTGTTCTTTCTGTGTTGAACATTACGAAAGAAATGGTAACTGTCCCCCTACTTCTTTTTAGTCTATTCTCCTGACAGGTTATGTTTTAACCTACTCCAGGCCACCAGGTTTTTCCAGACTCAGAAGGACTGGGTTAAGATCAAGGTTATACCTTTCTAGCCCAAATGTGGACATGTGGCTACCAAAACAGGGCCATTTCCAAACTGTTTATGAGCTAATGCCTTAAATCCTTTTCCAAAGAATCAGGAATAAATAACTCAAGTTTGTGTTCCCTCTCAATGTTGAAAGAAGTGTTCGTATGTATTGAAGTCAAGAGATTTCTGCAAGTCTACATATTTTTTGACATCTCCAGAAACACTTAGGGGCTTGGATATTTTGGGGTGTTTTTAAACTTGTAACACTTTGCACTAGGCATCTCTACCATGGTACCTTAACTACAGGATGTTGGAAAGACTGAGCTCTCAGAGGCAGGGAATGCTGGGGAATGGGGATGTGATAGGAAAGGGAAGCAAGTTCGTAGATTTGTCACTGATGGGTAACTTCGATAAGGCAATGTAAGCATGGGTGGATAATCATGCCTAAGTTAGAAAATCTTTCCCAAAATTCATTGCTTAGATGCATGCAAATGTTAGAAGCAAGCTAATTCACCTAATACACTAAACTGTTGCAGATAGGGGTTCAAACTCGTTAATAATCAAGTTAGGATACCCAGCATCCTCTTTCTTTCCTCACTACTTTTAGTGGCTGTCATTGCATCTTGTTTTAAAACCTACTGGCTCTGCAGTGTGAGCGTTATTTCCTAGTTTCTGAAATGCTCCAAATCCTTTTTGGGATTCAGAAGCAACTATTTCCTATCCTCAACTAAAATCATGAGGGCCATTCCCGTAATTTCTCCCAAATCTAGGCGAGTTTTCACTCAGTCTGAGCACTGTTCAACTGTTGGCACAGCACAAACTCGCAGAAGACATTGTGACCCTTTCAGCTTCAGGGCTACATTTGACCCATGAATGAGCAAGTGAGGGACAGGAACTCCATCCAGGTCACTCCCAGGGAAATGAATTCTTAATTTGAGATATGGCTTTGTGGTACAGAGGAGGTATTTTGGCTGCAAAACCAGCCTGTGTCCAAGCATATTTGGGAAGTCAAATATACAGGAGCCAAGTCTCAGTTCTCACATTAAAATCAATCAGTTACGTTCATAATCATCTCATTTCAACATTCTGTTTATGCTGCCAAGCTGGGCTGGTCAACAGAATTTGTTTTGTCTCCAGTACACCCCAGGATGAGCATAACAGGCTAGGAAATCTCACATCTTGTGGGAGCTGCCAGGGTCTCTTCCTTTGTGAAGGCAGAAAGATGACAAATCAGGGCAGAGAGCAGAGCAAAAAAGAAAGGGCAGTCACACCATTCCCAGTCTCTTGTCCAAATTGTCTGCCTCCCAGATTGCAAAAGCTAGAAGTAAAATGAATTTCTGTAACCCTCTAAGAAGCAAGGAACATTGAGGCAGAAATGCAGAGGAGAGCTGATGTCATGGAGCAACAAGCTGTGCTAAAGGAGAAGATGCATCCAGGAAAACAAAGCTGCCTGGCAAGGTCCAGGGGGACTATCTTGCTTTGTACCCAGTATGGATATTAACCTTAAACAGTTTCAAAAGCACATATTAACCTTCCTTCAAGAAACAGGGAATCCCCATATAATGGCTCTCCTCCATGAACAGAAGCACCCTGTGAAAATGTCACAGCTTGCAGTTTCCCTCTCTCACCAGCTTTGCACTGGGAAGGCACCTTCAGCAAGTGCCAGCAGGAGCCAGAGCCTCCCCAGCAGAGGCTGAACACTGCCACAATCTGCTTCCAAGATCTAGGTTCTAAGCACCTAAGGATTCAAGTTCTCAATGCACAGAATGTTTTTGGCCCAGGCCTTTTGTCAAGCCATAACCTTAGTAAATGGAACTTTGATCAAAAACTATTCCTCTGTCTCTAGATACCCCCAACCCTCTGGTATATTCTCTCATGGTCAGAAACTATTAGATTCACATCACAGATTTTTGGCATGGCACCTCTGTAAAGAAACAGGCTGCAGCTGTGCCCAAGCATTTGGCTTGGCTCAGCGCAGCAGGAGATGCTGGAAGCAGGGGGTTAATATGTTGGAGTAACCACAGCCCTTCAACTTCCCCTTGCAGCCAAACTCAGAACCTGCCAAGTGCTGCGTTCCAATAAAACGCAACTCACACAATCTGTAAGTGCAATAAAATAGCTGTTAACAATTCTGTAACTCTCTCTCTCTTAGCTTGTAAAAGCCTGAAGGTCAGCTGGAAGTCAAGCTGCATTTCTTTGGAAAGAGGGCAGGCCAATCCCGGGTGACCAGTTCCTGTCCTTTTGCCTCCTCCTCTAAGGTTTCTGAAGGGCAAGCATCGTGCCTGGAGGGAGTCTTCTGCCTTATTCCCACCACAGGGGAGCAAACAGAGCACAAGGGTGTGTGGCCAAAGGGGAGCCGGTACCAAAGGACCTTGCCCATTCCAGGTCAGCTCAGCTCCACCTTTGATCAGCAGTGACTCAGAGTGAATATCTCAGTTTGGTCATTTGGGGGAAACAAGCTGATGTTTCCCCTTCCCTGGACTTGACACTGCCAGGACCATGGAGTGAAAAGACAAGCAATTTTAAACCATGTCCCTCTAGGAAGGAGCAAGTCTTAAAATCACCTGGTGACTTCCAGGCTGGCTGAGGTTTGGGGCTAGGTATGCACACCCAAACACAGTGATCCTGCAGTCGTGTATGTTGAAATTTAGCATCACCCATCAAGGGACTGAAGCAGATCTGCTGCATATGAGAGTGGGGAAGTAGGATGTGTGCAGAGAGGAAGAACAGGGTAGCAGAGGCAGAAAAAATCATCACCAGTCCCTCATCAGAAGACACTTCATTTCTAGTTTGGCAAATCAAGAGAATTTACTTGTCATCTCCAGGGTCAAAAGCCTCCTCATTTAATCACAGTGATTTGGAGGGACAGAATGTGCCAACACTAAAAGTAAAAAACAACCAGTATGAAAGCAATGTTTTCCCCAGTAATTTCCCAGTTCTGTTCCCAAGTATTTAAAATTCTTGAAAGAAAGAACATCCAGACAGACCAGACAGAGGACTGAGCCACACCACTGGAGAAGCCCTGGTGAAAGCTGCAGTCGTTGCAAAATGGCATAACCCACTTCAATTAATTACCAGTTGAGAGAGCAAAGCCTTCATGGCTGGATCCTTTTATTGTTTTAGCAAATGCTGTGTTAATATACTTTTATTTTACAATAAAACTCTGATGATTTCAGCTAAGAAAGGAGGGACTCAAAGGGGAAAAACAAAGAAGTGCACTAACCGGCAAAACCAGTTCAAACACAGGCTTTGAAATCAAGCTTTTTTTCCAGGATGACATAGGACTACTCAAAACCCTGCTCTTCCTAACAGGCTTTTGCTTGCCATTACATTATAGTAGCTTAGGCCAGGATCTTCAGGGGCAGATTTGGATGGGCACTGTGAGGGAAGAGGAAAGGTGAGGCTGAACGCCATCAGCAGGCTGTGTGTTGCCCTCCCCTTCAGGTGCTGGAAGCCCTGTGCACAGAGGAGATCCCAAGGTTTACACAGATCTGCAACACTTACACAGACCAAATGCCGACCTTTTAAATGCTTTCTTTTAAGAAGTGCCCTTTAGAAATTCCATTTGGCATAACACCTTCGGCAGAAAGGTACAAAGGCAGCTTAGGTAACAGTAAGATGCACCAAAATAATTATGAAATACATTCAGTTTTTCACCCAGCCTTGTGTCTTCAGTCCATCTTTAATCAGGGAAAAATCTGGGTCCCTTGGGGGTTTGATTACAGGAAACCAGCTGTAGTGCTGGAAGGAGACAGAGCTTTTCCAGAGGGAGCTGGTGGGATTTGTGCCTGGTGAAGTACTAAAAAGTTCAGACTGGCTTCAGATTGAGCTCTATTCTGCACTCTCTTCTGGGAAACACCATAGAGACACGGTTAAGGTGTGGGTGGTCAAGAGCTGGGGGAACAGCACATGAGTACGTAAAGCAGCCTAGGATGTGTCACACAAGGCTGGAATCCTGTCACCTTCATCCGCCAGTGTGTGCCTCCGCTCTGCGCTGCTGCTGCTGCCGCCACTTTGGGGAAAACACTGGATAAGGCGAATTTTGTCCTGAGCCCGGTGGAATCCCCACAGCCCAGTCTCACCTTGCTGGGACAGTGGGGGTGGAGGGAAGCTGGGGGGGAGCTGGGGCGATGGAGGCGATGGATGAGGCGGATATGGTGGAGGTGCAGGGAAGCGATGGATGCGGTGGATGCAGTGGATGCAGTGGATGTGGTGGAAGTGGTGAATACGATGGATACAATGGATGAGGTGGATGCAGTGGATGCGGTAGATGCGATGGATGCGGTGGATGCGGTGGAAGCTGCAGAGGCAGAGGGAACCAATGGAGGCGATGGATGCAGTGGATACAGTGGATGCGATGGAAGCGGTCAGTGCGGTGGATACGATGAATACGGTGGATGCGGTGGATGCGATGGATGCGATGGATGCGGTGGAAGCGGTGGATGAGATGGATGCGGAGGAAACAGCGGAGCCGCCTCCGCTCCGGGCGGGAGGGGACGGAGCCCGTGCCCGCAGCGCCACCAAGCGGCGGCAGGCCGCTCTCGCCGCACGGGGATGTCCCGGCGGGAGCCGGGGCGCTCCCGGGAGACCGACCCACATCAGCAGCAAAAGGAGTTCCCGGCTCTCCGCTGGGTGCGGGGCGAAACAAAGCGACAAGGGATGAGGAAAAGGCTGAGCTACTTAACGCTCTACTGGCGCAGGTTTCCACAGAACGGTTGTTCTCATGGTACTCAGCCCCTAAGGTGGAAGACGAGGATGGGGAGCAGAATGAAGCCCTCATAATCCAAGAGAAAATGGCCAGCGACATGTTACACTATTTGGCCAAGATGGCCAATGACATTTTGGCTTGTACCAGCGACAGTGCAGCCAGCAGGGCTAGGGCAGCGATTGTCCCCCTGTACTCGGCAGTGGTGTGGTTGCACCTCGAGTACTGGGCTCAGTTTCAGGCTCCTCAGCACAAGAACCACAGCACTGGAGCATGTCCAGAGAAGGACAATGAAGCTGGGGTAGGGTCCAGAGCATAAGTCTGATGAAAAATGGCTGAAGGAGCTGGGGCTGTTTAGCCTGGAGTAAACCAATGTCAGGGGAGACCTTTCCACTCTCTACAACTGCCTGACAGGAGGCTGTGGCAAGGTGGTGGTCAGTCTCTTTTCACACACGGGAAGTGACAGGATGAGCAGAAATCATCTCAAGTTGCACCCGGAGAGGTTTAGACTGGATATTAGAAAAAAATCCTTCATGAAAAGGATGGTCAAACACGGGAACAGACTGCCCAGTGAAATCACCACCCTGAAAGTGTTCAAAAGATGGGTAGATGGGGCACTTGGGGCCATGGTTTAGTGGTGAACACGGCAGTGCTCAGTTAACAGTTGGATGCAGTGATCCTGGAGGTCTTTTCCCTTATGATTCTGTATTTCTACATGTGCTGTCCACTGAGGACTCTGTGGGAGGGATGAGGGAATTGCCCTTTTACAGTAGAAGGAAACTGACAAAAGGAGGTGAAGAGCAGCCGGGAGACTGAACTAGGCAGAGGAAAAAGAGGCCATGATAGCAAGAACTTCAGCATCAAGATAATAAAAATGCAATGGAGAACAAAATCCTACCTAGAAAAAGAGAAATTGCATGACTGGAATATCCCAGCAAGACATTTTGGTGCAGGCATGAAGAGGGGACACAATCCCTGACCAAAAATAAGATCACTGACAGGATGTAGCAAGCAGTTTAAGAGATATAAAAGTGTGCTGAGAAGAAAAACAAGCCTCAAATAATTAAAAGGAAGAGTAACATTTCAAATAAAATGGCCCCGATGGCTCAAAATGGAAAAAAAAAAATCAGGCTGATTTCTCAGTTCAGGGAAGTCTCTAAAGCCCCTATAGCCTACTTCTGCATTGATTAAAATGCATTAATAATCTCTAGTTTTAGATTAATATTGAAAAGCAGATACAGTTAAAATATTTCCCATGGTTCACAACAGTCGTGTCACTCATCCCAGGAAACTTCACAAAATGCAAAAGCACACAGAATAGGCATTTAATGATATTGAATCCAACTTCATTGAAAATTTCCAATCTGTACAGAACTAAAGTGTGTAACAAAATGAACAAATTTTTCATTACAAATCAGGCAAATCTGATTCAACTTTTACTTTTTTCCTCCCTTTAGCAAAGTACTAGACTCTCACTCTCACCTCCTTTTTTTTAATTCAGGGGTTTTAGGGTACATTGTTTATGACAACACTTCTCATTTATGTACAATTTGCTTGAAAAAAAAAAAAAAGATTAAGGTATTTAAAAAGTACATCAAAAGCCTCACAGCTCTGCTAGAATACCAGGTAGAAATTCTGTTCCTTGAATAACTCTGTGTAAGTGAATTAATCCCTCCAGCTCTAAAGAGAAAATCTTATAAACTCTACCAGAAAGAGGTACAAAATACGAGGTTATTTCAATATTTCTACTTGTCAGCCTGGAATGCCATTGCTGAAAAAATGTGATGAACAAAATTTTCTTGTGAAAACTCCTGCAATAATCCAAATCCCACTGGAGCTGAACAAGGCAGTAAAAAGAACAGAATGTCATCAAATAGATAGGATTTTTTTTCTAAACAACAATGTAAAAGTTAACAGCAGGTCTTTTTTTAGGTGGTCCCCATCTAAAACTTTGTATCACCACAAAAGCTTGAGGCATCTTAGTGTTTTCACACTAGATCTTACAAAACCTAATGCCCATGGGTCGGCACACAGGATGTGAGCAGAAGTAATATTGTGATAGGAGTAGTTTACCTAAAAATAGTAGCAGCTATTTGGGTCAATGCATGATAATGAAAATTTGTTTTCAGACTACTAAATGTTGAATTATAAATCTATAGCATGCCTGAAGTAAAGTCTCTTACTAAGTACTATCCAGGAATGGTGTGTACCACTCCCACTCCCGACTGCAAAAGGCAGATTCTTGTGAAACTCAGACCAGCATCAAGCTTTACCAATGCCATGGAGGGCAGTCATGTGAAACTGCAAAAGCATGGAACAAACTCCCATGAACCACCTATCAAAATGTTGCCTTCTGATCAATGAACTATTCTAAATTGAACCTTTAATCTCAAGTTGCTTGAAACAATTGCTGACATTTCAGATTAAAATAAGTCAGTCACAAAACTACACCTAACATATAAACTCTGCTTACATTGATCAAGGACAGTCAGTACTGACTCTGGGTACTAGAGAATGTAAACAAACTCAAATTATACATATATATAATTCAAATATAAACAAATTCAAATTAGCAGAGAAAGCCACAAATATTATCTAGGAAAAAAATACAGAGATTTAGGGACTTGTACAAAAGATTATTCTAGGTGGGGTATCAGAGCCGCAAAATTGGTGACATTGATTTTAAAGCAAAAGGAAGCCAGTTTCCAGAGGAACAGTGCTCTGGCCTAGCATTACCAAAATTAGATCTGAGTTGGCCATAATAGCTCAATGCAGTTCAGGTGAGTGCTGGCCCTGATGTGGTTTTCTGAACCCTCATTTTGGTGGTTCTCTTGCTCTGACCCTCCAGAGCTGGATGCCTTGCATGTGCCAGAGAGATTCCGGCACTTTGGAGTTTCCTCAGCTACTACTGCACTAAAAACTCCAGTTAGGTGAAGAAATGCCAGCTGAAGCAGAGGCTTTTTATCAGGCCATGCACTAGGTCTGTCTCTGCTGAGCCAGAGACAGCACCGGACCAGCTCAGATATCATGTTCTGCACACCCCCTCACACCCCAACCTGGCACCAGTTTCAGCTGCCACAGAAATGAGGCAGATTGTCTGGAGAGTGAGAGAAAACACATGCAGAGATGGAGCCTGTGTCTCTCCAGGTACCAGCACAAGGACAGAGGTCTGCCAAGCACCCGAGCTGGCCCAGGAACCGTGGCAGATCCCCAGCCTGGCTGGCTGCTCAGGAGCTGCAGTCAGGGCATGTATTTACTCACAAGGCTCCCACAGGGGAGTCTGCAAGATCCTCACACAACAACTAAGGAGTTCAGGAAATGCTCCAAACTCATCAGATGGCAGATGAGGACAGCCAAGCAGATTTTCTCTCTCTAGAGAGAGGTTTGGTATCTGATGAGACAATCCAGGACCAGAATAGCAGTTCAGTGTTAGTTTAACAAGGAGTAGTAGTTGAAGATGAACAGCATTTCCTTGGAGACACTGCCTCCTTTTATGTACCAAACCTATCGAAGACGTGCTGTTTACTTTGGGATGGGTGCTTTGTTTAAAATATATCTGAAGAACATGCTTGATAATTAGACCTTGAATTATGCTTACCTGAAAGCTCATGTTAATAGAGTGGTTTGATTGCTAGAATTTTGTTCAGATGCACAGCAGGTACAAATTCAGGGATGAAATTTTCAGTTGAAAGCATACATGCATCCAAACCCCAGAAAAACATGCTTGACTTGGAGCAGTCTCCATGTCCCAAGCCCCTGCTCTCTGCCCATGTAGCTCCGAGTTTTAAGAGCATTTGCCATTTGAGCTTACAGCTGACCCCAAGCATTACTCTGAATTGCCCTTCAATGCCAGAAGGTGCCAGTCCTGCCCTTGCTTGGCTACTTGGCTACTGTCAGCCTCTGAAGTCAGTGACATATTTACCGGGCAGGTTTCTGCTGGGGCTTTACTCCCTGGACCACTTCAGGGCTGGCAAAAAGGACTCAGCAGGAGCACATCACCAGGAGTAGGGAAGGAGTAAGCAAGGGTCTGCTCTTTCTGCAGGAAGCTGGGTGTCAGATAAGCTGTGTAAAGCCTCACCCCCACTGAGCAATTCCTTCAGTGAAACAACCTGTGAGGCAAACCAGAGTTCTGAAAGATCTTGTCCTATCAATGTAATACATATATTCCACTCTACACACCCCCACACCCCTGTCACTAATTGTTCAGGTGAGGAGGTGCCAGGGGATATAAGAATCAAATACATAACAAATTAATCCTCTTCTTTTAATTACATGAAATTCAGATATCACCCTAGGTCAAAGTGAACCCTGGGAATTTTTACCCTAAAACCAGGGCAGTATCAAGAGGTTCAGTTATCCATTCTTCTACTGGAAATGTTACTGTAAGCAGAAAGGCAGTTTTATTTAGCAAGTGAAGACAGGGAAAGGCTGTCAGTGGTTTAATAGCTTTTCCATTTAAAAAAATACAGAAAACTGTGAAATTGAATCTCCAACACGAACAAAAAGTTTCATAAACCTTCCAGAATGTGGAAGGAAAAGCATTTACTTTACTACAGAACAACAGCTAAAGGAACCTGTGTGGAATTGATGGACATCAGAGCCCCTTGGCACTATCACGTAGTCCAGGCTTGCTGACATCACATTCACCTTCTGTAGCACCATCTGCCATGGGCTTTGGTCATTTTACCAAGTAACTCTTCCCAGGACAAGTTTTCTGCTACTAACGAGGATGCATCCAGCAGAACAGGAGCCCCAACCAAATTCTGACAGCATCCCAATCACACTGAAAAAATGATCCAATCACAGATTGTTCTCCAGAGAAGTATGTAAGACCTTGTCAGCAAATCTGCCTGGCCAGGCAGAAGAAAGCTGTCCAGGCTATTCAGAACTCTGAGGCAACACACTAACCGACCTCCATGTGCCAACTTTAGAAATTTGGGAGAATGAGGAGAGTAAATTGTGATTTGCACTTAAATTCTAGCTGGTGATACAGAGGACTGTATTTTCCATTAATGATTTTCTTATAATATACAGTGAAAAGGAAGATGAGCCTAATTAAACATTTTGAGCATCACTGTATTAACAGACTTACACAGCTCAGATTCTGAGACTTCAAACTGGAGCACAGGGATTTGTCTTAAGAGCATGGTGCTGCATGCAGAGTAGGTAGCATTCCTTTGCAAATGCTCTCTGTCATGTGTGACTAACAGAAGGTGACAAAATACTGTCACACATATTGAGTAACTGCTGGAAAGATCAGGTTGTTCAAGCCATGTTTGCAAACCTGCTGTGCTCCGGTAAATGGAGCCATGCAGTACAGCTGCACACAGCCCATCAGCTCCAGCTAGGACCCGTCCAGGATGCAACATGACTTTCCTAGGATGTTCCTAGTTCCCATGGGAGACAAAACCTGACAGTTCATTCTCTAGAAAGTCCTAGATCAGGTGGGTTAGGGCCTTTATTTAAAGGAGGAGAAAAGTGCTTTGTGACTTCCAGATTCTCAGCTAGCTGGAGCCCTGAGAGGTAAAGCCTACATCACTCCTTTCCCTCAGACAGGCTCCCCAAACAAAAAAGCCATAGATGTAAAATGCAGAAATCTGTATCAAGGAGCATCTAGGAAACAGTTCCAGATGGGTTAGCACAGAAGCAGCATCCATGGAGCTTAGGATAAAGCTGACACCTACAGCTATGAAAGACTGGATCTTTCTGAGCATCTTTTGTAGACCAGAGACAAAGATAAACAACATATACCTAAAAAGAGTGATGTGTAACTGGAATCCAAAACTAACAATGCTGAAAATATTTTCTTTGCAGAAGTCAACATCTATATGGATCTCAGTTGGAAATTATAGTTTTCGCTTGACTGACTACAGGAAAACAACTGTCAAAAAAGGTGGGTTTTCCTTTTGCTAGGCAACAAAAGAGATTCCTCCAACATCAAAAACTCCAATTCCTAAGAAATAATATAAAACAAATAAGAAAACCAGAACAAAAGAAACTTCCACATATCATTAATCAGCAATGATGGGCAGAATAGTGCTGATGTCAATGAGATGGCACTTTAACTCAAAACGTTCCTCTGCTGGAAACTTCCAACAGTTGAGGCATTATTTTTAAAACATCCAGATTTGCCTCATTATCATCTTGTACCTGTAAATGAGACTGATTTGGTGAGGACAGAATATTATTCAAGGATCAGCAGTAAGGATGATGTATTTACAAAAACATCCAGTTAATTCCAAGAATGGACTTGGTATTTAACTATACATAAAACAGTTGTGTGTTGATACAGAGTTGAAGTGATTGCCCCTTACGCACAACTGACTCATGAGTACCCTCAGGCACCATGGCAGTGACGCTCAGGGTCCTTCCTTCCTTCCTTAAACACAGTACTGGCCACAGCAGCTAAACTCACAGCAGCAGAGGACTCTGCTTTGCTAAGTCCTCAGGTTGTCATCACAGGCAAGGTGACACTGGAATAAAAGGGTGACAGTAAGACATTGCCTTCTTTGACCCACTGACTTAGGAGACATGGCACAACTACCCAGTATTTTCTCGTGTATCTTTGGGGATAATCCTGCAATGAGGCTGCTCCAAAAAAGAATGGATATTTTGAAAATTCCTCCTGGCCTCAATTATACGCTCTTTCTGAATTTATTTTTAATTGCAACAGCAAAGACAGCACCAGTATCCATCAAAAGATAAAATGTTCCTACCAAAAGAGATGCAACTAACAAAACAAGTCTGAAAAGAAAACTGCATTACTACAGAAGATCAGTGTAGGCAGGGGAAGTTGATGCAAATTGAGCAGTTGACCACAGAACCTTCAGACCACGGTCAGTGAAAAGAATGCATTCACCTGCAGTATTATTAGAGTCCCTTAACAATAAAGTGAAAATAGGAATTCCTTTGATCAGTCACGTCATTTTATAATCATATTAAGCTGCTCCTGCTGCAGTCCTTGAGCATGCCTCAACATCTGATAAAGTACTACCCCAATGGCATTGCTTGCAGTATGACTGCATCAGCTCAGACAATCTCCTATTCTAAAGGCTGTTTCTCTATTACACTAAATAGTTGCTTAGCAAATGCGTAACAAGAAAATCAAGAGCAACATATGCAACAACAGTTCTCTCCCCAGATTCTCATCACTTTTCCTTGACAACCTCTATTAAGTAATTAATACAGAAAACACAACCCCACAGCTCCAATCAACACCTTCTGGACACCTGCCTAGGAAAAATACAAGGTTTGATCCAGGGGAATTTCACTGGATTTGACTTACAGGTGTAGAGCAATTCAGTAAAGACCCTTTAATTAACCATTGTGAAGGATAGCATCAGTTTCAGGATGGATAATTAATGAAAAGCAGGTAATCTAGTAACAGGTCTCAGTGCACCTGCTCATTTTTGTCCAGCTTCAGATACAAGATTTGATAGGGAGGAGAAAAACCAGTGGTTTTTTCCCCAAGGAGTTTACAGAATGCTGGCTTCGGCACACCACTACAGAAGCTGAAGAGGGTCTCCAGATCACACAGTAAGGGCAGGATTGTATTTGCATCTTAGTGAAGCCATTTTGAAGGACTTAACCTAACCTACTCTTGGTTAGAGCCAACTTTAAAGTAGGGCCTACAATCCTCTTCCCCATCCTAATACTGCTAAAAGTTGGCAGACTGCCCCTCCTCAGCTAACAGCTCCAGGTCATGGAAGGGTGTGGAGGATGGGGAGGAAAACTATTGCATGGTGTGCAAATACAGAACCCAACAAGGTGAGGACATGTCATCAGATGGTGACAAAGCAGCCACCTCTACAGCAGTTAAGAAGAGCATCACCTGAAGAAAGAGCATGTCTCTGTGTGACGGGTATTCATGCAGGTGGTTTGAGGGGGTTAAAGTGGCACATTAATCCTTGTGACTCCCAAATTATCTGTGACCATTCGTACATCATGAAAGTTTTCAAGTGATAAACAGACTAGCATTTTTTAGGCTGGAAAGGATACTATTCTGCAAAACTGCAAGATCAACAGGCAGTAGTTAAACGTAAGAAAATTAATTCAAAACAGAGATATAAAAAAATTATGCAAAGTAATTTTCTACAAATAAAATTAACTTTTGAAGCTCATTGATACAGGATGTTACAGAGGGCAACATAACAAGCAAAAGGAAACAAAATAGGCTCATGGAAAATAGACCCAGTATATCTATTAAGATAGAAGCCACCTTTGTTTCAGCAAGTAACAAGACAGCAAAATACCTAAACTAAGGACAGCCACAGGTGAGAGACCCCTTGTACACCTATGCATTTCACATGCCATCTCCCTACACTTGGGCAACTTCCAAAAATAGGATGCAAGGCAAATATGAAAGTCTCACGAAGAATTTTGTCACTCAACCTTGGGTCTCTAAAAATGCAGAAACAATGTATGTTCCAATTAATTCATTCAAGATCACTCCTATTTTCTGAGAAAAATCAAACATTTGCATGATACGAAATACAACAGAACACAGTGAGTTAAAAAGTGAGGAAAAATTACAAGTTCATCTGTCCCAACTTCCCGTTGTTGTTGTTAGGTATTTCAACTTGCCCCATTTGCAATGTTTTGTTATGTCAGAGCATTCAGCTTCCACTGATGAAAATCTGATTTTAAAAATCAGTCCAAGCTCACTCAACACAAAAATCAAGTACCATTTCTGGTGCTGAAAGTATTTTTTAGGAACCAAACACAAAGCATGACATGTTCACATGTATCATTAACACCTGTATCGTTGTTTTTTTTTTCCATCCATCTCCTACTGTCCTTCCTACTTAACAGACTGCTGTGACATATACACCTCTACAAATATTAAACTAGTACTGCCATCACGATTTGTCATTTTTAAGCAAAGAAAAAGTCACGTTTATTTTGTAGTAGCAATAGTTTCTTTTTTATTTTTAATATACTTTAGGAAACAATATACAAAGCTGAGCTTTTCCACCATTTTCAAACGGTGAGTTGCTCCAATTACACAAATTCAGCGTTTTGTGATGGTTAAGAACAGCAGTCAGCACCAGACTTAAACAGTTAGCTACAACACAAACATCCTTCGAAATGAAATGTCATAATATCAAGACAGGTAAACCAGGAGTTAACATAGGACAACTGTTGGGGAGGTGTCTTAAATCATCCTTGTTGAATTTTATATTTCCTTAAATATTTTATACATATTTTCCTGTTTACAAGTTTTAAACAAAACCTCCCTTGAGGAATTTCTGAAGTACAAAAATGTTCAACAAGAACAGTTCTAATAAAGAATCCCCAAAAAGACCAAATTTTAATGTGTTGACCAAAGGAAATGAAAACCAGTGTTTCTTTGCTTTAACATGTTTATTACAACAGATACAATTCACATCTGACTAGCTTTTTTTTTTCCTCTTTCCCCTCCCACAACCATGTTAACATGTTCATTGGGCTATTTCCTTATATTTGAGCAAGTAATGTACTTTCAGCACACATGCCCAGCAGTACTCTAAGTCCATTCTTACAGGGTGCAAATGGAAATACGTTTCAATAATTTATACAAACAAGTGGGTTATGCTCAATCACTGCAATTTTAAGCTACTGTACACAGGAATGAAAAGATTATAGAAAAAGTGCCATAGCAACAGTGCCTTAAGAAAAGAGAAAATTAGAAGCATTAAAAAGCTGATAAAATCAGATTTAGGATTTCACAGGGAAATGGAACACAGAAGATGAAAAACATTTCTCTGTAAAACAGAAATGGAGAAGCACTGCTCTCGACTCGGTGCAAGTGTGGAAACAGTTGTTTCGTGGTATTTTGTACATTGCCCAAACTGTTGCAGCCTTAGACACAAATCGCCTGGCGCTTGCATTGAATTTTAGGAAATGAAAAATTTCTGAATGATAAATTAACTAAAAAAAAAGGAAAAAAAAAAAAAGAAATAAAAGAAGAAAGAAAAAAAAAAAGAAAGCTAATTTTGCAGACAGGTTTACATGTAAGAGGCTAGGTATTTAGCCACCTCAGCACTGATTAGTTTTGGATGTCTAAGCTCTGATACACATGGCTTCCCATGGCTTCACTCTACAAAATATATTTACAACGTGAAGAATACATCTACAAGAAATCTACATTTCAAGGGTTTTACAAATCATTCTTGTATCTTTCCCCTGAATTTGACTCCCTCCTGTCCCCTTCCCCATGTCAACTTTTTTTCTGCCCAGCTCAACGGTCCAAAGTCTACTCAAATGCAGCTCAAAAGTGTTAAGACTGGGCATCAGTTTAATAGTTCTTGTACTCAAAACCATGTGCAATTGTTTAAAACTTTTCACACCATGAAGGAATTCTGATTCTTTAGCTTTTCAAGTTCTTTAATTTGTTGCCTCAAAAATAGTATCCTGCAAGAGAAAAGAAACAAATTAGTATAAACATTTCGATTATACAGATGTATTACATAAGTACGCAAGTAATTCTACAATTTCAGTGAAAGATACCAAGTTCTTTAGCCCCATTAAAAAATTAAGATATCAAGTTAATTCTGAATCTCTTCAATAATCTACAGCCATATGCAGATGCGCAAAGGCTTGGTGCGTTTGACACTTCGGTTCAAAAAAACTAAGTTGCTCTATTTCAATTATGACTGATACACAGTTATGCTTACATCCGCTCTTCACTTGAATGTGGCTTCCAGAAAAAGCAGGACACTGGCAAGCAAGCCAGGTAACTGAGTAATCTGGAGAACAGCATTATGCCTGTGTCATGCAGTTTTCCAGACTATAAGACAACCTGAAGTGCTCATTAAAAAAAAAAAGAAAGTGCATTTCCTTCTCGCTCACTTTTTTAAAAGTATTTGGCTCTGTGGCTAATGGTAGTCTCTAGTTATGGTAAGCTCCAATCTCAAAAACATTTAAGGCATCATTTAAGGGCATCTAAGAAAAAAAAGTTGGAACTACACCTTGCTTAGAAATAAATTATATTGCTCACAACTTTTTATACATTTTTTCTTCTTTTTCTGAACTGACATAAGCAATTACTGCGACTAACGAACATCTGTTTCACAGGACTGCTTCCCAGAATTTTTAATTAACACTTTGAAACCACTTTTCATGATGCTGAAGTGTAATGCAAACATGTCAGTGAAGTAAGAAAATACTCAGGGAGAGTTTAGGTTTTATATAAATATTCTATGAAGTCTGAAGCAACTTCAATTAATGCAGAAAAAGCATCAATTCAACACTTTTGTGGAACACTTTACAAATATGTGCCCAGTTCATTAAAAATGAATTCTCTACTGAAAAGTAGGTGGAAAATAATATATTAATATAGACACACCGAAAAGGTAACATTTAGCTTCAAGGCATGGGCATATAAAATATATCAGTCAATGGAAAGTGCCTTTTCACATGCTGTCAGTTATGATCCAAACAATGTACGTGCTTTGTCTAGAGATGAAGTTCCTTCTTACAAGAAACTTAAGTAGTAATCTTCTGTGCCAAAGTACAGAGATAGTATTATCATTTAAATGTATTGATTTTCCTAATCCCACCCTTTCCAAAAGCCTCCCCCATCAACTTGGTTACTTATGCCTTGTATTCCACATCTTTGGGATTGCAGCAAAAATAAGAGATACATGTTACTATAGGCTCAAAGTCATAATAGTAATTTATCCATTGACAGTTTAAGGATACAAAGTGTACAAGAAAGAAGGGGCTACTTAATGAGCTGAACAATGACATTTGACATGTTATTTCAGATCAAATGTGCAGTCAGAGACAAATGACACCGTAGGAAATTAAAACTGTAAGAAACCAAGCAGTTCATTAAATATACTACAGAAATCATAATTCATGTAGTGAAGTTACGCAATAAAGCTTCAGAAAGAATGGGTATTTTCAATTCTTAATCAGGAAAGGTTTACAAATATAGCTTGCTTCTAAAGGACTGTTTCACTAACTGCCAAAATGCTAGAGCTTCTAAAATAAATGCAGCTATTTTAACAGCATGCAATACAATTAGGGTGGCTTCAAATAGTAAATTAGAAGCACTGTATTCACACTGTAGTGTGACTTAATAGCTGGGATAACATCATTGAAAGACGAAACTGAGTATGAAAACAGATACAAAATCATGACCACTGGTGAATATTTTGAGCATGTATTTTGTGATTACAGTTTCCAATCCTGCACAGAAGTACTCAAATGCTTAGCTGTGTATCACTTCAGTGATACATATGACACCTGCTATCACTGACTTAAGAAGCAGAATCTATTTTGCTATAAGCAAACATTAATTTTTCCTTAGCTTATGATGTATATTACACCTCTTCAAACTTGCTCTGGCTTTAGACCTATTGAATCTCTCATATAAACTGTAGTGCTTCAGATCAGGATAAACTGTGCAGATGTGTACCTATGTGATCTGTGCATTACATATGGGCTGATAGTCTAGAAGCATGCTGAAATACTGTGAGTTAATTGGTTTTTGTAATGCCCTAGGATTTCGGCAAAGATATTTCTTTTCTATCCAAGTAATAACAGATATAGAAACTGCATACCTGGTTCTGTTTAGTGGAGAGAAATAGGCTGAATGTACACAGGGAAGACAGTTTGCAAACATGGCAAGTACTGGTGTACTTAAAAAGTCATCAGCAAACAGAACTCATGCAAAATAATGCCAGAATGGAAGTTCTAATAACAACCTAGAAACTGAAAATAAGCACAGAGCACACACTTACCTTTGCTCACGCAAAGTTGCTTGAATTTCACATACTCGAACTAAAGACCTTAAATTCTTTAATTCAGTACAAATTTCTGACATATGCACACTTCCCATGTTATGGGCTTCCTCACGTAATCTTGATGCCTGCAGGGGTTAAACATAAAGGTTAGGATTTTGAATCCTGCATTGGAAACAACTGGCAATACTCAGAGAATTGCTGGATGAGTGTCTCTTGAAACAGCAAAGCACTCTAATTTCAAAAGGGAGTATTAAATCAGAAGCACATTAAGTTCTCTACAAAAGCCTATTCTGAATCACAAATAAACAACACTGCTGCCCAGAAACTGTCTAACCCACGCCTATGCTAAAGCAGGGATAGTTTAGACTTTCTTGATCCTAACAAATGTTTACCCGACCATCTTGAAAGACAGTACGTGACAGGGCTTGCAGTTTCTAAAATGATTTTTTCAAGTAGTTCAAAGTCTCCAACCATTATTCCAATGGCAGGCTTTCAAAGCCTCCAACTATAATTCCAATGGCAGACTTAAAACCCCCCATCTAATTAAGACTAAGTGACAAAAAAAACTGAATGCCATCTTCCAGCTACCCTCTACCTGACCAAAAAAACTTTGCAACCCTCCTCAGGTGCTCTCTAATAGACCAACTCCATTACTTTAATATTCCCACCTAGTCGGCTGGAGAGAAGGAGAAGAGTAAATTTAAAGAGCATGACCTCTCCAATTCCCAATTTGTGCATTTCTTGAAGTGTCATCACTGAACTGAATATGACTCCAGAGAACTCCTCAACAGCACCAAGGAGACCAGTAGAATTACATGGAGGCCCTGTGTATTACACTGCAATAAGGAACAGGACTTCTTTCAAGTGGCACATGGAAAAATGGTTTCAAAAAACAGCCTTGCTTGGAGCATTACTATTTAGCAATGTTATCTTATCCTCCGCTACACTGGGTCTGGCTGGGATGGAACTAATTCTCTTCACAGCAGTCCAGGTGGTGCCATGTTCTGAATCTAGGACCAAGCCAATGCTGACAACACAATCACATTTTAGCTATTTCTAAGCAGACCCTACACAGCATCAAGGGTTTCCCCCTTTCTCCCTCAGACCCCCTCACCACCCAGCAAATACGTTGTGGGTGGGCAATAGGCAGGGAGGCAACAAAACTGGGACAGCTGACCTCTAGTGACCTCAGGGATATTCCACACCATACCATGTGTCATGCTCAGCAGTAAAACTGGGGGACAGTGTTCCAGGGTAACCACAGCTTGGGGACTGGCTGTGCACTGGCTGGCTGGAAGTGACTGCTTTTGTATCGCTTTCCCCCCACCCTCTTTTACTCTGTAACCTGCTTTTACTTCAACTCCTGAATTTTCTCACTTTTGCCTAATTGTTTCCCTAATCCAGCTGTGGCAGAGCAAGCAAGTGGCTGTGTGGTGCTTAGCTGCCAACTGGGATTCATCCACATCTGCTTAAGGGCTCATATGCTTAATTTTCCTTCCCAAAAAATAATGTTATTTAGCAGAGGTCTTCATCAGTTTTTGGCATTTCTTCAGCTCAAAGCAGCATTTTGTGTTCTAATTCCCTACATTAAAAGTTTTCTTTTCTGGAGTTTGTTAACATCCAGGAATATCCCAGTCTCCAGTAGGATACAATTGCCCATGTCTTCTCTGCACAACTCCAGTTACTGAACTGTTTTTCAGTTTTCTATGTTATGTGCTTTTTATGAGTTCTGTGAGATAAATGCTGTACTTGAAGAAGAATGTTTTAGCTATTAACTATGGCACAGCACATTTCTTCAAGTCTAACTGCTTCAGAACATACCTGTCCTGACTCTTCTAATTTATTTTTCAGTTTACTCTGGCATGTGCTCTTCTACCCTAAGTTCAAATCACACTATATATCTGGCAGCTATCTGAAGAAACCAAGGCACTGCATTTTTAGTCTCTCCACTTTGATGAATCTTATCTTCTTCACTACGTACTGCACCTATACTTTCATTCACTTTTATATCAAATATCTCACTTAAGTGTCTCAAGTGTTACTATTCAAAACTGGTCTATAAACAACACTGCCATGTGAAATCATCTGAAAAGTGGACAGGATAACACAGCATGTAACACAAAGGGAAAAGTATCCAACTGAGTACATGACTGTATAGCATTAGCTGAGTTATCTGCTCTCTTTATTACCAACAAGGGAAAAAGACCCCAAAACCTATGCACGGCATAAATCTATTTTCTTTATTAAGATACTTGTGAATTCAGTACACAGTGAAAATAATACTTTCAAAACTAAGGATCAAGGCCATAGATAGGTGTCTGTGCTACAGCATTTCGTTGAAGACACTCCACAGCAATGGCTCAGTGTTTGACTCAGTACAGGTTTGTACTTAATGTCTTAAAACTGATTTTAAAAAAATCAATGAAAAGAAGCAAGAATCCTAACAGGGTCTCAGTTTAGACTGTGCTGGTAAGAGTCATCTTGCAAGCTACTACCCAGAAGTCTCCAGTGCAGACTTGTGCCAGCATGCAACAACTCTTCAAAAGACCAAAGTCAACTGGGCTAGGTAAGCTTATTACCCCAAAGTGACTGCATGAGATAGGGCTGCCTGTGGAAAGAACTGAACTAGATTCAATAACCGATACGGTTCCTTTGAGTAATACATTTCAAGCAGCTGACATGCATCCAGTTTCCTTGTACTACTACAACAGAACAGGTTCCATGCAATTAGCTATAACATATGGATGGCAGTCCTACTGGATTTCCCATTATAAAAATTGCCCAAATTCAGTCTGAGTACTCTACATCAATTTACAAAAAAGGTGGAGTTCCTGTTTCACTGTGCAGAACTAACAAGTCAGCAACAAACTGTGGAGCAGTCTCAAATAGTTTAACTCTCTACCAAATTTATAGCATTTTCCACATAAACAAATCATTATCATTATGAAAAAAATATTAACTCTATGTTCTCTGCAAATTTCAAGAGAACTTCGGCAGTAAGAAAATAGTTATGAGGATAGCTACTCATCTGAGGGAATTTCAAAAGCATTGACATTTCAAGTGAGACTGAGAACACCCAACCACTGAAAGGTTAACACATGTAAAACCTCCAGGTCTGGCCTAATTTCTCTTTCCTCTCCTCTCTTCTGGCTAAGGACAAGCATAGGGTTTTAATTCTTTAATTCCTAGAAAAAGCAACCTGAGTAAGAAACCCAAATTTTAAGCTACACATTATGGACTCTCACAGGTAACAAAGCAAAGGAGTACTCACCTGCTTCTCTGCATGATCTGCAGGCCAGCCTTGAACATGCTTTATAAGGTTTTCATTGAAGTGTGCTGCTAGCGTAGGTGTTAATGAACATGTGGGTCGTACAGATGTGTTTTGTGGTGCAGGTGTTGAGTTTGATGCACTACTGCTAGAGGTATGATTTGGACCTGGTGATGGACTTCTTTGACTACTAGAAGAAAGAATTAATAAAAGCAAGTGAGCATTTAAAAACATATGTGAATCTATAGAGAAATGAACACTGAAAATTCATTGCTTCCAGGCACAAAAATCCATTAAGTGTTCAAACCACAAATAAATACTGTTGGTAGACCAAACCAGTGCCACCTTTCTATAAGCCTCTAACTTTTATTGGAATTGAGTGCTACAATATAAGAGAAGGTTTTTGTTGTTTGGTAGGGTTTTGTGTTTGTCCGTTTTTTTAACTCAAAAAAACCCGTTTTTAAAAACTGGGGGTTTTTTTAAACTTTTGAGAGCTGTTCAAGAGATGTAAGCTGTGCCTAGATGGTGTTGGACAGAAAATATATACATGCATGTTCTTCCTTCAAACAGCTGCAAACCTGAGATTTTCAGTCATGATGTGTAAGATGGGAGTCAAACAGGTTTATTCAACAGAGGTTTGCCACAATAATCATTAAGAACAACGCCTGATCTGAAAATGCAGCCATATGGGATTTGAGGAGTTTACTACTCATGTCAAAACACAACCTAGATGGTTTTGTGACATTGTACATCTTCATTTAGTGAACTCAGGAGAACAGAAGTATCACAGGAGCAGTGTGTTTGTAGCCACTAAACTTGACTGCTTTACTGGAACATACTCAGCATAACAGTGATGGTACCGCACCATTAAATGTTCTTTGGCACTACATATACTGAGAAACTGTAGTACTAATTGTGTAAGTACAACTCTCCCACTGGCAGAAACTTTTCAGCACAGGCCATAATTTCAGTCTATTTCTTAAAACTTTGTATCACTTGCAGGCAAGCAGAAAATATTATGAAAGGGAACCAAATTTTGAAGGGCTTTAGATTCATCACCCAATCTGTCAGTCCCCTTGGAAACTTCCTTACAAAATGCAACTATCTTTCTATTCCAATGCCCAGACAATTATCCTAATCAATTCACGCTTGCAAAGAATTACAGCATGAAGTATTACAGTCAACAAACTGGATGTCTGACACGGACCTGCTGGAACAAAGCCAGAGAGTCACCAAGTCGACAAGAGGGATGAAGCACTTCCCCTATTAAAAAAAGCAATTCCTCCCCTCTTCTCAGAGCTTATGAGAATCACAGTATCTGGAGCACTGTGTAGTGGGAAGCCTAAAACCAGACAAGAATTAAACTGCTATATCAAATGAATGTGGCAGAGGTGACAGAGGTGACTAAGGGACTAAAACACACGCTGTATCAGGAGCAGCTTAAAGTTTATTCAGTCTGGAAAACAGAAGGCTGAGGGAAAGGGGATTGAGGGATCTTTTTATAGATTTTTACTACTTTTGGGGAGAACAGGCTCTTTTCAGAGATGCAGTGTGATAGTACAAGAGGCAGAGACAAGCTGCAACAAGGGGAATTCTCATTAGGCATGAGAAAAAAAAATCACCATAAGGGCAGTCAAACATCAGAAGATATTCTGAGATAATAAAAAAAATCACCTAAATAATGCCCTTAGCAATTCAGACTTGCCAGTCCTACTCTAAGTTGGGACTAAAGTAGACTGTAGCTAGAATTCTGTTCCAAAGTAAATTATTCTAAGTTTCAATGTACTCATTTAGCATCAGTATAGTGATGGTGCAGAGAAAGGCTACTTTTATTAAGCAGAATTTAAGTAAGTAGAATTCAGGCATAACTTTATTTAACCTAACGTTCTACCAGTACTGAACTTCCCCCTATGACTAGCCTCCTCTTCGTTTATCAGCCTGCCTTCTCCTACTCCTATTTCATCAGTAAAAATCACTCTAACACATCAGAAATTATTCAAGAAAATAAATAAATAAAATCTGTGGGCTTCTCAAAAATGAAATTGTATCTTAATTATGACTAGAGCATACTGTCACAAAATATCCTAAGCACTGCTACGTTAGCAGCAGGGGGAGCTACGAATGCAGCTATGAGTGTTCCAAACTGCCACAATATTTTTAAATGCTTCACTAAAGGCAAATACTTGCCTTAGCTGAGTTAAAGACTATGCCACAAGCAACAGAATGCCTCCAGAGAAGCAAAAATATCAGTAACTAGGGTATGAGAACACGATGGTTCTGAAATACACCACTACAAACATCAGAATTTTACAACCTACAAAAAACAGAATGAAATACCTCCCTTCATAGCACTTTCCCAAGGTAAAGGAAAAATTTTGTCAGTCCTCTCTGAAAACAAAAAGAAACTACAAACCTGATGAAACTATTAATTATGGACGCACACGTTTAGTTTCATTTTTAAAGCATCCATAATTCATGGTGTATCTTTGGAATAATCTCTAACAGACAGACTCACTGCATGCCTGCACTGTGTTAATTTCCCAATTTAAATGGCTGAAACGTTCACTTCTTTAAAGTAAGCAATAGATACTCACGTCTTCTTACACAGTGCTTCCACCCCAACAAGTCAAGAAATTTTATCTCCATTCATTAAAACTTTTAATAAGCCAAGGAAATGTAGTAGTGATTAACTTCTGCTCAATTAATCTGTATTTAAGCTGGAGAAAAATGTAACCTTAATTCACAGAGCTAAAAAGATTTTGGACCATCTGTCCACAGTACAGTTTGCTAAATTGGTGTTCACTCCTATAAAAGTAAAGGACATTAGCTCCCAAAAGCAATTCCCAATCCAACCAATTGCTTTCACCTACGAAGAAATCATCTGTTTTGTATCAATTCAGACATACTGCCTGGATGCAGCATATCTTTTGCAGGTAAGTAAATCAGTATCTGAGCTGGTCCACCTTGATTCAACTCCACTGCACTCAACAGAAGAAAATACCAGTCACACAGGTTTTTCCAAGTCACCTACTCCTTTATCTTGCACTTGTTGTGAATGAGACACTTCCAAAGCAAACAATCACATGAACTCACAACACACATTACAGCAGAATCACAAACATGTATTAATCTGAGAGCTATGGGACGTTGAACAATACTAACACTGTCTCAGTATCTTTCATTCTGGCCTGCACACTGACTCCAGTGCTGCCTCCTGCTCAGCCACAGGACTGTGCTACCTGCACAATGCCCCTGCTTCAGCAGCGCTGGGGCAAACTCAGCTCCCTCCACCGAAACACTGATGCCAAATGGAGCAATGGTTTGCAGAGGGACAGCAGATCCCTAAACTCACTGTAGTAAGGGTCATGCCAGAGTCATGCAACCCAAAGGGAGGGTGAGGTGTGAACTAGCAGGCCAAAGGCCCACCAGTATCAACTCACACAGACTCCAAGCCATGGTAAAGGTTCCCAAGAATAAGACTGTCTTTCTTAAGAAAATTTCCCATGGGGAAAGGGTGATGAACAAAGAAGAAAAGGGCCTGTAACTGAGAGCTGTCTCCCAGAACCTCATCACTCCTCATAAAAAAGCTTAGCTTGCTGCACAGTGTAATTTTATCTTTGGTACTGTAATTCAAAGAGATTTAAATAGCACTATTCATAATTACTAGGGACTGGAGCTGGACACTCTGCTTTTATTCTCCTAAAAGAGATAAATGACTTATAGGCTTATAATCTGACAAAGATTAAAATGAAGTGTTTGTAAAATAGCCTACACTAAAAACTCAAAATTTCTGACTTGCTTGTGTTTGTACCCTCAAACTGGTCAATACTGAAGGGTCTCCAGTAAAGCCAGCTTCTGGGACAGGACTGTCAACCACACAACAGACAACCCAGTCCCCCAGAAAACCTCAAACCACAAAATAATCCCTTCTCCCCACAAAAACAGCCAAAACCAACAAATAAAACAAAGGTCCCCTTTGCTATTAGCCCCAGAAAGGCAGATAAAAGGACCTCAGTATTTTATGATCCGGAAAGCACCAGCACATGTAGCTTCAGGTATGCTGACAATGAAAGCGTACTGGGTTTGGGTTTTTAGCTTGTTTTTTTAATACCATACCACACCACACCACACACATTATTCAACCACTCTAAAAATCCAGCTATTAAGAATTGTAGATTTACAGAACCTCTATAAAAGTCAACCTTTTCCTGCCACAGTTCAATACCATGACTCCATCTCAAAATGACCTCATGATACATCTTTGCTTACAGCCCCCGGAACCAATACGACAAAAAGCAAAGCATCTGACACTGTGAAGAGTCCATCTTCCCAGAAGAAGAATTTCAAACAAGATACAGATTCTAAACCTACCTTGTAAATCAATGCAACATCTAAATACGTTGCAATGTTGACAAAAAAGTCTGGCCAGGGAAAGGTATTTGTGAAACTTACTTAATTTTTGATGTTTTTCATTACAGCAGCAAAATCACTGGACAAACCAAAAGATCACGCGAATTTCCGAATCAAATTACACTACAGCAAGACCCTACCAACATCTAACACTAAACACATCACAGATTCCACAACCACACAGAGACAGAAACTCTAAACTCTGAAATCACAATCCAAGGAATCACGTAAAAAATGACACCAGAGTGAGAGAACACAACTATGAGTTCCATTTTGCTTCTGTGAGAATGGTCTAATGATTACCCCAAAAATGGAGAATCTACAACATTAACTACGTAACAAAGGTACTCATATGCATCGTGTCAGTAGCAGCAGTGAAATTTTATGTTCAATAAATGGGCCACAGAAGGGTTCACTAACTGCAGCACACAGAACACACACTGAATGCAGATAAAAAAGTAATGACAGAACAGAGAAGCATTTCAGTATACCTTGAGCGCTGAAGACTTCGTGGAGAGGCAGGTTCATGACCAGCCTGCTTGTCAGCTATTACTGGCTGCTGAGGTGCTGCCTGGGAAGCTGGTCCTTGTTTAACACCTGGAGTAGCAACCTGGAAAATTCAAAATTTCATTAGAATTCCTCCACAGTAAAGAGCAAGTGCAAGAAACAGAAAAAACCAAGCGAATTACAGTTTCAACACCTGTGGGGTTTTTTTTTTTGATAAGGCCTTTTGTTGACACAATTTTTATTTTCTTCACAAGGTGTTCTTTAAAAAAAAAGTTCTAATTTCACAGCTGTGACAGAAAGATTATTTTTTACTAAGAAGGGATTATTAATAGACATAACAAGCAAATTTAGACCCACGTGACTTGTCAAAATATTGCAAGCTTATTAGGCAAAACAGTTCAACTTAGTATTATTTTTGACTCTATCTTCCATCTGAGCTGAATTCATTTTCAACCTCAAAAGAGTTGTTCATTACCCAAGTAAAATCTTCATGTACAATCTTAAGAGTTCCCTACTTGAAAATACATTAGACAGTGTCAAGCACGTAATTACATCACAGCATATTAAAAACATCTCTATTAAAAATGGTGAAGAAAATCTAAAGCATATTTATCAGTTTGCTGCTCCCTTTATTCTAAGTTGTAAACTCATGGGTGACTACAGAAATAGCCATCAGTACCCTCTTGCTTTTCCTTCGTAGTATACATGCAATGAAAGGTATTAAGACACCAGCAGTAAGATACAGTGTTCTATGTGAATTTCTGAACTGTGTCAGGATAAGAAGTTTGGGAATATAGTAACGTCTAATTTACAGCAAATGAAGTTCAAGATACTGCATCTTGCCCAACGCTTTGCATACCTCAGTCAATTTTAAAGTACGTACAAGAGAGGTTCAGCTTCAAAATCTATCCTCCACTCTGCAAAATCAAGCTAAAAATTTAAAAGAAAAGCGGGGAGCAAAGAAAAAATGGTTTCTAGGGGTCCATAAAGACAAAACCCACAAACTGTCTGGCCTGTCTGGCATTTGCCGACTTCACAATAGTGTGGATTATTAACCAGTGGTCACCTGAACCTCCAGAAATTCTCTATTTCAGTAACAGATTTCTGTGAAACAAACTACAGATGGTAAGTCAGACACCATCTTCTAAAGCAAACTCAAGACATAACTTGATTCATTTAAATACACAGGGGGGAGTTTTAATGCAAATTCAAACTTTTACATATCTAAGAGGAAAAGTCACCTTTTAAAATTATCATCAAAACGAAAATGTGTTCTTTCTGGTTTTTAGATTAATAGGCATATGCTAAAAAAGTCTGAGCAGCACATGAAAAGCCCATGGTACTGAAAGGAAAAAGCAAGATAATTGTATGATCACTCTGCTGTTGAAATAAATAGAACTATATACTTGAGGGGGCTGAAACAGTAGTAGTTTGTAAACTGATTTATGAGAACAGACTATACAAGTACCTTTATGAAATGTAGGACATGAAGAACTTTGCTATTAATGCCTGCATTTTGCTCAGCCTGTGAGCAGACATTAAACCATCAAGACTGCTCAAACAGAACAATTTCAAAAGGGAAGTCCACCAGCAATAATGGAATCACACTGTAGATCCAAACTGGTAAAGTAACCAACTCCTTGGCTGGTAAAAATAACCAAGGAAAAAGGATTGCCAAGAAGCTGGATTTTAAGATAAAGGAACCACAAAACCAAGTGTTTCAAAGACTGTATATACATATACCAAAAACAGTAAGGGCTAAATAAATTCAAAAAACCAACCAACAGCAACATTCTCACTGAGCTTGAGAAGTCTGTGTAAAGTGCTTTACACAGCTATTTTGCAGAAATTCAGAACAGTTTCTGATCACACAATACAGGCACAGCTAAAAGGCAGAAAGTGACACCCAAGCTCCTGCAGTCTGTGACCCCTAAGCTGCCACATGCACACAGCACACCTGCAGGCAGACACACCAGCTTCAGTGTGAAAGCAGTGCTGACATGGTCAAGGAGTCCTGTGCAACAGGACTGTGCCAATGGCACTGCTGTAGTCCCACAGTCATCAAATACCTGTGCATCTGGCACTGGGCTCTTCTTGCACAGGGCCATTTCAGCTTTGTCTGCCTTAAGCCCATATCCTCTAAAACCAAGCATCCTGGCACAGCACCACAAGTTGATTAGGCCTAATTTACCTCAAACTGTACAACTGGACAATCTAGCCTGACTGACATATCTGACAGGCTACTAAAACAGACATGCTCACACTGGAGCTATCAACACTTAAGTTCCCATCTCATGGAACTGAGTACATAAATACAACAACTATCAAGACAGTTCTTTCCCTACTGAACCGGTAAAGTATCTGTTGGTGAATCAAAATTTGTTACTTCTGGGCCTAACAAACAGTCTCTGGGTTGTAGAGACCAGAAGAGATCTACTTCCTGTTATTGACAGTACACAAGAAGATTCTTTTTCATATCTCAGGATTTGGAAGCGTCAAATATCTTAACTTTGCTATTTGACAATTTTATTACTTGCCACCTAGCTATGGGATGTGAAGACACACTGAGGATGCAATCCAGGGGCAGAAACCAAGGTAATAACCAGTACTGGTACACATATGAAGCTTTAGCAATTCATTGTGTCATTGCTGATCACAAGAAACTGTGTGAATCACTTGGTTTTCCTTGTACCCATGAAAAAAATCTCATGAAAGACAATAAGGCATTTTGAATACCATGAGGAATGCAGTATGTTCTGAAGAGAAAAGTATTCCTCAAAGGCATCCAAGACATTAGAGGTTCACTTGTGAGCAGAAAATTGAGAAAGACTCCTTAGCTAAGCAGGGCTAGTGATAGAGAACACAGATTTTAGGAAGGTGGGGGTCTCTCACCCCAAAGTCTACAGTCATGCTTCTCAGGAAGAACCTCAGCAGCTTATCTGTTAGCTTCAATTTACATTTCGTGGCCACTGCTCCAATGAAGGAATTCCGAATGACGAGAGGTGAGGGGGCAGGAAGGGAAAGGGTCATTATGTTATTGATCTTTAAACACCTAGAACATTTCTAAACCAAATCTGAGACTACGTCAAGTTAATTTCTCCAAGAAGTTCTCTCCCATTCTAAGCATCTTTTATCGGCTAAGTCTAAAGAATGTTTTTATTTCTGCTTAAATATGCTAGAATAGTGATGCCTTGGTAATATCTCCAGACAGCATCTGAAGCCAACATAGAAATTTCTTCAAGAAAAGTAACTAGATTTCATGTTGGAGCTGCAATGCCAATATACAGTCAAGTAGTTGCTTCCAGCTGTTTGTTTCTATTGGGCAAGATAATATACATATTTTATAATCCTATATCCAACTGTTAGCACAGGGATATATAGGAGCAATACATAGTATTATGTGTAGTGGTTCACCACAATATGGCATAAATCACAAGGAGCTTACCTTCTGCTGCGATGATACTGGTGGCGTAGTCATCAAAGGTTTGAGTGGAACAGTGTTAGTCTGCGGCGTGCTTATCCTTGGAGACACGTATGATCTTGGCGATGAGGCATCCGATGTTAAAGACATTGGAGACTGATTAGATGGCTGAGCTGTAAAGGAAAAAACATTGCTTTTAATAAAACCACGTCCTATCTTAAATCTGAATTCAATTTTCTTTTGGTACTTTTTGGTACTTCGGAGTATGCTATATTAGATGATATACAAACACATTCACTGTGAACAACTAGAATAATCAAATATTCCACAAAAACTCTAGCTAAGGAGTTTTATTTCCCCCAAACTCCCCACTTCTAAAATTTCAGGGAACAGGGCAAGAGAAGAAGCTATTAGGAAATGCCTTTTACATATGAAGAGACTAAATCATTTGTGACTCCTATTTTAGACTGCTCAGCTTGATTTAACCAAAAAAAAGCATGAACCCATTCCACTGATGAACCCATTCCAGGCATATACCAACAGTTCCTCATCCATAGTTAAAAATTACCATTAGTACTGCTTACCTACTCAGTAAGATGACTGCATTTATTGTTTTGGTTTAAGTTTCTAAACTTAAGTTCTAAAGTATTTTTATTAAATTACAAGCCAGAACATACTGAAAATACCTGAAAGAGTATCCTGCCTGGAAGATGAAAAAAAAGGCTCCCCACCAGACAGAGGAAATTTTCTTTTAAGAATTTAAAGCCTCCCCCAAGAGTTACAGTTGCACAGTACTACAAGATGAGTGTTGCAGTAAGGACGAGTTGTGTTTTATACTATTAAATAACACTTAATTCCGATCTAGAATAAATTGAAAGGGTCTCACCAAGTTTCACATTACTCATACAGAATTATTTAACACACAAATAAAATCCCAAAAGGTGATACAGAGAAGCATTTTAACTTGGGTGCGTGTCAAGGTCCTGCTCCTCAATAACAATTTTTTATCCTGTCTTTGTAAAAAGAAGTCATTCAACATTCTCCACAGTGTGGGCCAAGATAAGACAAGAGAGATTCTACAACTGTATCAGCCTATTTAAAACGTTGCGCAACAAATTTACGTAAGCGAAAAAAAGAGTCAATACCTTGCGTAGACAGTTGTGCAGCTTGAGAAATTAGGGAGGTGATATTGAAAGCAGATGGTCCAGCAGTAAGAATTTTATGGAGTATAGACTGCAGAGAGGCTTGTGTCACAGCTGCTGTTAGAACTGAAAACAAACATTCTGTTTTACTGACAATTCTAGAACACCACTTGAAACTGTTCAGACTGGCTAATTACATTTAAGGAACATTTTCTTTCAGATTTATTTCCCATATCTACCATGACCAAAGGTCCACCTGAACTGGATCTAATTTTTCAGTTACTTGATATCAAGTTCATTTTAAATGCCTAGCAAGTCCTTTTTTATGGCAGTTTTAACTTTAAGACATACGCTTAAAAAATTCTTTAAAAAAATAACTTCAAGTCTTCCACTTGAATATGGATCAGCAATAATTCTTGTAAACAGCAAGAGAAAACTTGATCAACTTGCTACTGTAGTAAGCAGAATGTGTGTGAAGTGTTTTTACACTACAATAATTTTTTAAAAAGCAAAAAAGCAGAATCATTTTAACTCAATAAAAGAGATGAGGGGCAGACTTCATGTTCAAGAGGAAAACAAGTATCTTTCAAGTTAAAAATCTGTGTTTCTCCTTACTATTAAAAAACCCGTACCTGTTCCTGGTTTAGCTGTCCCATGTCATCCCTCCCAAGAAAAAAAAAATCACTTTTAACCATTTTAAAACTGCACAATACAGGAAGAGGATCTTGCAGTATGAGATGACAAGACCCTGAACTATGAGCTTCTGAATAACCCTTCCAAAAAAGTCTACAGGCTTTGTGGGATACTTCCCGAACATGCATCCCACCCATGCACACTCCTGAAAAAACTGACTCTCCAGCACAGGCACAGAATAACTGTGTGCACAGTAAGGGCAGCCTTGCTGTGCAAGAGGGTGAAGTCACTCTGCCCACACGGACACACAGCCAGGCCCTCTTGCCATCAGAATAATTCTGAACACTCTTGTTCCAAGACACAGTTCCTGCTCAGATATGGCAAGAGAAAATAACTAGAAATTTCACTGAGCAGCTTTTAAATAAAATACAACTGGAGTTGAGTGGACCTTTCATTTTTCAGCACAACCATAACACTCCTTGTTTAAGTCCAACCTAGTGCACTGCAGTTTTAAAGGTATCTCCCTGCACAGGAAAAAGAAGCCAGTGACCTACTCACCTATTAGTACTTAATGAAGACAGAATATTTGCTGATTAAAAAGAAGCAACTGACAGCTATTTTTGGATAAATAATTGCAAGGTATAGAATATTTTGTATGTATTTTCACTTGATTTGCACTTTCAGAAAGTTAAAGGCAATTAACTCTTGGCACTACATATAAATGTTTTACTTCCTATTCAAATTGGTCATCTGTGCACAAGAAGCAAACAAAAAATCCTACACTACTTTATCAGTAACTTGTCACGTGCAGACACATTAGATAAAACAGCATTCAAAATGCATCAACTCTACCTGCTCTTGTAGCAAAAGGCACTATAGGTAAGCGATAAACTGACTTCTAACAAACTACACCAATGTGACAAAAATCTAAGGGACACGCTGATAAAATGTACAAAATTCCACTGGCTAGCTAAGTTACTGATATACTACCTGTATTCAGAGAGGCTAACTCACTATGCTGAAGAAAAAAGTTGGTAGGCAACAAGATTTAACCCTAGAAGTTTCACTATTTGCAACAAACATTAATAGAACAGCAGCACAAACTACAGAAAACAAAGAACGGTGCACGAAACAAAAGAACAAAGAGCTCTAACAAAATTTTGTGCAACACACAAATGCTGATACAGCGATTAAGTCACCAGTCTCAATTAGACTGCTCATGTACATCAACCTTTATTAATTTGAAAACCTTAAATGTTGAGAAGGTTTAAGGGAAAAAAACCACAAAAATCTCCACTTTATCTAGGGATTTATTTATTCACTTTTCATTTAAAATAAGGCTTTCATTTACTACAGCCTGGTAACCAATAACATACTAATGTATGTAAATGAGAGATTATATGAACTTTAAAGAATCCTTACCTTCATTGATTTTGGATATATCTACGCTAGAATTATTAAGCTGCAAGGTGGCTTGCAGAGCAGGCAGCAGCTGTCGAAGGAGATTTGGGTCCTGAAGTAATGGAGGAATTGGTGATTGTGGGATAGGTGAAACAGGAACTGTAGGAGCAGATGAAGCAGGCGCAGAAGTTGGATTCAGTCCAGAAGCAGAAGATGTAGAAGGAGTTGTGCAAGAATGGGATACAGACTTGTCCACAGATGCAGACTCTGAACAGAAGACAGAGAGTATTTTTCATTTTCCCCAATATAACCTGACAACTCACTAGTACAATACTCAAATTCAGAAGATCAAATGCCTAACTACCATTTTAAGAAAAAAAACCTCACAACATTAATAGAACAAAAATTGAAGAGAGGTGATTTCTAATGCAATTTACGCTACCAAACCTAGTATTTACTATGAGCACACACACGCAACTTTTCCACTTCAAGATACTGGATGAAAAGCAGCCAGTACTACAAAAGGGACATTTTTTCCCTTAGCTTTTACAGCAAATGTGGAGCAAAAATTCCTTACTGATCTTTTCTTTTACTGTGCCTACACTCATATTCTACATTTTTACGTATGATTTCAATCTTTCTTTGGAAAATATACTATGAACAAAAACCTTATAGCCCATGGATTTTGCATAAAGGCTACTGTGCCAAATTTGAGGGGAGGGTATAAGCCATGCTTCATTTATGAAGAGACCAGTACAAGAAGCCACACATATAAAGGAAGTCCATCATACAAAATCCAGCTATTTTGCTGAGGATTTAGAAAGGCTAATGAGCTTTACTAGAAATATAAAAACAGTGCTATTAACATCCCCACAGCAGAGTGGAAAAATATCTAAAAATTTATCTGCCCACAATTAATTTTAACTTGTCAGATTCTTCTGAAGCATTAAGACCTATATCCTTTATTTCATTAATTCCACTTTAGGAAATACTATCACTTACTATCCACAAAAATACACAGTACTTAAATTCAATTCTACTGCATGGCAACTTGCTCTAATTAATATGAGTTATTTAATTAATTTTAAATATGACTTCCACTTAACAGAAAGCTGTTCCTCCATTTCAATACCATGAGAAATCTCTGCAATGAAAGTATTTCAACTTACTACAGGTGTACCATCAGTCACTTCAAATATCCTTCCTTTAAGAAACCTGGACTATCGTATTTCAACCTTAGCTCCCCCTTCTCTCATCCTCATTAAACCCTCAGAGATCTCTGCCTCCAAATTCAGTCAAGACTAACACCTTTATAACACCAAAGAAGTTGGATGCAGAGCATAAAGCTATGGATCCAAAATCTCATGCAGGATGTTTGCCCACAGTAATGAAGATCTGGATTTTAAACCCACCTCACACTGGGCCGAGAAAATCAATCTGGATATTCCACATTTCAGGCAGAAGTCTAAATGAAATGGGCTGGGACTTTAAGGGTGTGCTTGTTTGTTTTTTTTTATTTGGAGAAATGGTCAAAGTAAAATGATGCTGACTTTATCAGTAAAGAAGTGAAAAGGTCTTGTTTTGTTTTACTAATGAAGAATAAAATGTTACAGAATTTCTAACAGCTTTTGGAGTCCAATAACCTGAACTGCAACTTTCAAGGATAAGTTGGAGAAGAACCCTAAAAAAACAAACATAAAAAATCACGGAAGGGAGTAACAATGTGTAAATCTTTTCACTAGAATTTCTAATCTCACTGGAAAGAGGATTTCTGCTTCCATGCTGTTACAGTATATATAGCTTATAAAGGTCACAAATACTCCAGAAAACTTTTTCCAGACAAGTAGCTGAGAAATCTGAACCAGGAAAAAAACCACTGAAGAATCCAAATTTGAAAGCTTGCAAGGATGCAACAGCCAGGACACAAATACACATTTTGGAGTTTCAGGCGAACTTCTGAAAAAGATGTGTCCATATCTAGTTACAGTCTCCTCAGGGTAGGTTGCAATGTATCTGTGAAGGGACCTAGTCATTTGGCCAGGAGCTTTCGTAAAAACAACTTTAAAAGGGACAAAAAGGGTTACAAAGATTGAAGACAGGGAAAAAAAGAAAAACCAGTTATAAAATTTCTGTATGGTTTTCAGTAAGGTGAACTAGGACAGCTGATGAGGTATTAGTTACCCATAAAACATGATTTGTTTTATGGGTATACGTTTATAATACGTTAATAACAAAAACGTTTTTGTTATTAAGTATTGCATATAAAATCTTATGTTATAGTGCTCAAAGTAAACGTTGAGACAATTGCAGGTCAAGACACATCTAACAAACAAAAATCTCATCATACTAAACAAAAACATGTGAAGTCTAAATTGAACTTAGATCTGTCATAGTCCAAAAAGATCAAGATACACTGGCAGACAAAAGCAAGGGAAATAAGCACAGTGGGGCATGTTAGTACTTATATGTACAAGCCTGCTACCTACAGTTTATCTTACCAGAAAAACAATCATTTAAAAAACCCCAAATCACAAAATACCCTCATTTCAAAATGAAAAAAGAATGTTGAGCAACTGCCAGCACTAATTTCAAAACATATTTAATGTATTCAGGCTTGTCTTCACAGTTAAATATTTAGTTATTCGAAGTAAAGAAGCAACTCACTACCGCACTATTTATTCATGTAAGCAAATACCTGACCCTCAAACACCACCACCATACCAAACAGCTGGAAGTGCGTTTCACCCATGCTGCAGTTCTGACCAGAAAACACACTGAATCAAAGGCAAACTCAAGCTAACAATGCAGTTAAAATAACCTTATACCCACCCAGACCTGAGTATTCACTTATTTCTTGAATAACAGAACTCAAAACATGTCACTCAAAACCACTGAATTCCATGAGGTCTGTAAAAATACTTGAGCCTTTATGCTATAAAAATGCACACTGAATTGTATCGACACAATACAGCCAAGTTATTTATTCAGACAATATGGAGACACTATTTCATAACTGTATTACTGCAGGTATTTTAAGTATGTGTTAAAATGTATCTGTGAAAGGTATTTTTGTACAATCACCCTATTAAACCTAGAGAAAAGATACAAAGCAAGGATAACTCCTAAGGCTAACATTCCAATCTTCTGAGATGCTTAACAACTCAAAAGCAAAACATTAAATGCTATAAAAAAATACATCTCTATGATTATGACTACCTACATGCACATCACATTTGAGCTGGTATTTAACATCATAGAGGATGCAGAGTAAAACAACTGTTCAGACCATCACTGCATTACACAAATTAATTCATTATTACTGAAATTCAAGCTATAAACCTGTTTGTGCCAAAAAAACCCAACAAATCTGTAAAAATATTGGTAAATTTCAAGTATTTCTTGTTTCTATTAAGTAGCTGTGCTGGTTCTGGCCAGGACAAGGTTAATTTTTGGAGTAGCCAGAAGGGTTGGTTATTCTATACCACCTCTCTTCACTTTCAGGAGCAGGGGTAAGGGAGTTATTTTCCAGTCAGTGTAGTGTGAATTGTCTCACTTGTACACCCTTTTATTAATATTGTTGCTGTTAGTGTTCATTTCTTATTTCACTGTTGATCCCAGTAAATTTTTCTTATCTCAACCCGCAATCTTTTCCTTTTGTGCCTCCAATTCTCCTCTCTAGCCTGCCACAGGGAAAAGGGAGGAAGCAGTGAATGAACAGTGCAAGGGGAACACCACTCATAAACCTCAACAGCCTTATTTGGTGCCCAATGGGGTACAAAGGGTTGTGACAATCAGATCTGACCAAAGCGGTTTGAAACAAATTTAAGCATTTCTTGTACAAAGCAGGGAGTCAATGGTCACAATGTTGCTTGGTCTGTTCATATGGTTGTGGCACCTAATCCTGTATATGCCCCTGTATAAGCCCTGTGGGCCCACCATGGTACTTTTTTCAGAGCTGGGAGAGAGAGGAATCAGGATTGCTTGTGTTGCTGTAGTGCTGTATTGTGGGGAATCAATTTGACATGCGGAGCAATGAGGGTGATTTGGGATGCGTGTTCAGTAATGCTGTTTTACCCTTCCTTTGGGGCCTACCTCTGGGAGTCCATTAAATTGTTCCTAGTCTATTCCTAGTCTAATTTTCCCCAGCTTTTTATGCCCTTTGTCTCTTTCAGGCCTGCTAAAGCAGCTTCTGAGAATTTTGGACTTCCTCTGGTTGTTAAGGAAAGTGTGGTCCTGTTGCTATGTCTCGTGACATAGTCTATATCACATTTAGAGTCAGTGTGGCCCACACCATGTTTAGAGTCAGAAGAGAGATTTCTAAGGTCTGCCCTGTGGGTGGATTGTCATGAGTGGCATGGAATGTGGGAGAAAATGGGCCAGTTTGGGGGGAAATTCTCTGCTTCGGTGGTTTGGAAGTTCACCCCTGAACAACTACAGGATCCCGATAAAGCAACAGAGTATCTTCAAGGAGGATGGTGTGACATCTCCAGAGGGGAGCAAATCATTGCAGTGTGTTGGGCACTGACCACTCTTTACCACGCGTAGTTCAATACTAGACAGTTCCTCAGGGAGAACAGGAGGAAAACAAACAGGCACTGAGACAACTCAAACAGCAGCTGAACTAGAGGAAGAACCTGTGCCAGTAGCAGTTGACCATATACAGAAGAAGAAATCCAAGATCAAATCAGCTCAGTTGGTGAGGGATGAAGAGGAAGTAGAACCCTCACAAAGGCAGGAAGAGGAAGGGCCAAAGATAATCACCCAATCCCTGTCCATGAGTAAGTTGTGAGATATGCAGAAAGATTTCAGCTGCCAGTGTCAAATGAACCCCTGGTGAAGTAGCTGCTGCAATGCTGGGGTATCATGGCCCATGATACAAAACTAGATGGTAGTGAAGTCAAGCAACTGGGATCCCTGTGCTGCGACATGGGCATCGAAAATGCTATTGGGAAGAAGACAAACTCTCAACCTTTGGAGGTGACTCCTGTCATGCAGGAGGGAAGATATTGACTCAAGGACAATCCAGTAGTTCACCCCAGCAGGCAGAATGCCATGAAAAAAAGGTATCCAGTACATGAATCAGTTGTGCTGGAGGTAATCTACAGACTCAAATAACGAGCAGATGCCTGTAGATTCAGATCAGGTGCAGTGCACACAATCCACGAGGCAGAAGTTTGTACAGAGCATGCCACTCGTACACCAACTCACTGGCATTAATGTCAATGAAACAAGAACAAACAGTGCTTCATGTGACTACCCAACTCCAGCAATATAAAGATCATCTCGACCCACATTTCAGCTGTGGAGACTGTCCAAGACTTTGGACAGACTTGAAAAAGTCAGTGAGGAAATGTCCCATGCCCTACCAGTATGGACCAGAGTCTCTGGTATTGGGAGCAAGCACCCCCCTGCTCAGGAGAGAAGACACACACGACGAAGTAACCTGTGTTTCTTCTGTGAGCAAAACAGAGGACATGAGGAAGTGGGGTGCAAAAATCTGCCTCTGCCCTAGCAGTACGGGTATGTGAGCTGAATGTGTGGAAGAACAACCATGACAGGAAAATCTTCAAGGACAAATGCCACTCCAGTTTTCAGTGGGCAAGTCCTCAAACAGAAGAGCTGATTGTTACTTCTGATCCTCTAGAAGGGACCTCCAGTTCTATTTACAAGGAGTGAGTTATGAGAGCTATGACCAGGACTAAAGGAGCCTGCCCCCAGCCAAATGCAGGAAAGGGATAACCAGATCTATTGGACTTTGTGGATCCAATGGCCTGGTACATCAGACCCGCAAGAGTGTAAGGCTTTAGCTGATACCAGCCCACAATGTAGAAGATGCCATCAAGATACGTAGGGGCAGAATCCATCTTTATTTCTGGGGTAACATGAGGATCCCAACAGAAGACTGTACTGGAAGCTAAGTGAATCGGACTGGGAATGAATGGCAAAGCTACGCCACTGTAACTGACCCAGAAGCACCATGCATCCTTGATATAGATTACTTGAGGAGAGAGTATTTCAAGGACCCAAAAAGGGCAGTGTTGGCCATTTGGGATAGATGCTCTAGAGACAGAGGAAATTAAGACAACTGAATACCTTGCCTGGTCTATCAGAGGACCCTTCTGTTCTGGGATTGCTGAGAGCTGAAGAACAACAGGTACCCAACTGCTACCCCAACAGTAACTCTTGACAATACCAGACCAGCTGGGACTCCACGACCCCATCACGAGATGATTTGTGAACTGGAGAGCCAGGGAATGTCAGCACGACTCAACTCATACTTTAATGACTCATATGGCCATTGTGTAAGTTCCATGGAGAGTGGAGATTGACAGTGGTCTGTGTGGCCTGAATGAAGTCACACCAACATTGAGTGCTGCTGTGCCAGACACGCTTGAATTTCCATATGAACTGGAGTCCAAAGCAGGGAAGTCATGCCACCACTGACACTGCCAATACATTTTTCTCCATTCCCCTGGCCAGACAGTGCAGGCCACTGTTTGTTTTCACCCGAGGAGCGTGCAGTACACTTGGAACCGACTGTCCCGAGGGTGCAAACACAGTTTCGCCGTTTGCCGTGGACTAATCCACAAAGCACTGGTGAAGGGTGAGGCTCCAGAACACTTGCAGTACTTTGATGACATCACTGAACAAAGGAACACAGCAGAGGAAGTTGTTGAGGAAAGGGAGAAGATAATTCAAATCCTCTAGAAGGCCAATTTTGCCATAAAGCAAAGTAGGGTCAAGGGTCCTGTCCAGGAAATACAGTTTTTAGAAGTAAAATGGCAAGATGGACATAATCAGATTCCAATGGATGTGGCCAACAAAACAGCAGCTATGTCCCCAATAATGAGCAAAGAGTAAACACAAGCTTTCCTAGGTGCTATGGGTCTTTTGAGAATGCATATTCCAGATTACAGTCAGACTGTCAGGCCTCTCTATCATGTGACATGGAAGAATGATTTCAAGTGGGGTTCTGAACAACAAGCTTTTAAACAAACAGGATCATGCAGAAGCCCCTGGGCCAGGCAAGACAGAAGATGTGAAAAATGTCCTCTACGCTGCAGTCAGGGAGAATGGTCCTTCCTGGGGTCCTCTGGTAAAAAGCACCTGGGGAGATTCAAAGACAAGCCTCGGAGTTCTGGAGTGGGGATACAAAAGATCCGAGGCCTGCTATGCCCCAACGGAAAAAAAAAAAAGACACTGGCAACTTATGAAGGGGTTTGAGCTGCTTTGGAAGTGATCAGCACCAAAGCACAGCTACTCCTGGCATCCTGATTGCCACTGCTGGGCTGGATCTGCAAGGGAGACATCCCTTCCACATGTGATGCCACTGACGCTATGTGGAGCAAGTGGGTCATGCTGGTTACACAGCAAACTCAAACAGGAAACCCCAATACCCCTGGATCTTGGAAGCCACCACAAACTGGCCCAAAGATGAAAATTTTGAACTATCATCATCATCAGAGGTGGAAAAGGTGACACGTGCTGAGGACACTATACCATATTATCAGCTACTACCAAATGAAAAGTAATAGTCTCCTCACTGATGATTCCTGCTGTATTGTAGGGACACATTGAAAATGGAAAGCTGCCATATGGAATCCTGTTCTGAGGCAAGCCACAGAAGCTATTGAGGGACAAGGTGGATCAGGTCAGGTTGAACAGCTGACAGTCATCCAGCTGGCTTTAGGTATCACTGAATGAGACAAAATGGCCAACACTCTACCTCTACAATGAGTCATGGACAGTAGCAAATGCTCTGCAGGGGTAGCTGGACTGATGGGAAAAGACCAAGTGGCACTGGAGAGGGGAAACCATCTGAGCTGCTGTATTGTGGCACGACATCACTGCTGGGGAAGGGAAGTTGACTGTGAAAGTCTGTCATTCATGCAGATGCTCTCTGCACCCAAGAGCTGGGCTACTGAAGAACACTGCAACAACAGATGGGTGGACCAAGGTGCCAAGATTAAAGTGTCTCAGATGCATCTGGACTGGCAACAAAAAGGTGAATTATTTCTGGCTCAGTGGGCTTACGGCACCTCACATCATCAGGAAAGAGATGCAACGTAGTGATGGGCTCATGATTTAGGGCTCGATTTCACCAGGGACAGTATCTCACAGGATATCCACAACAGTGAAACATGCACTGCAATCAAGCGGACCTAGAGCGTAAAGCCCCTGTTGTACAGTGGACGATGGTGAAAAGTAAGTACAGGGAAGCCTGGCAGATTGATTATATCCCTTCCACAAACCCACCATGGCAAGCTCCACATGCTTACAACGACAGGAACAATCAATGGATGGCTGAAGACATATCCTGTGCCTCACACCACTGCCTGGAACACCACCTCAGGCCTTGAAAAGCAAGTCCCGTAGCTACATGGTACCCTAAAAGAACTGAATCAGACAATGGGACTCATTTCAAAAATGGCCTCATAGACACGTGGTCACACTACTGAGTGGGTATATAACACTCCCTATCATGCACCAGCCACTGGGAAAACTGAATTATACAACAGACTGTTAAAAACCGCATTGAAAGCAGTAAGTGGTAGGACATTCAAACACTGGAAGATGCATTTAGCAAAGGCCACACAGTTAACACCAGAAGCACTACCAAGCGAGCTGGCCCTGTCCAAACAAAACTTCCACGTACCATAGAAGAAGATTAAGTCCCTGTGGTACATATGAAGAATGTGTTAGGGAAGACAGTTTGGATTAGTCCTTCCTCAAGCAAAGGCAAAACCTGTCCCATAAGGGTAGGCAAACCCACCCATGTTTTTGCCCAAGGACCTGGGTGGACTTGGTGGGTAATGCAGAGGGATGGGGAAACACTGGGTACCTCAAAGGGATTTGATTCTTATATGAGAACAGTCTGTAATGTTGAATTTTAAAACACTGGCTGCTGAATGGCACTGTCAATGTATGCTGTGACTACCATGGACAGTGAGCATGGACAGCTTCAGATATACCAGTCAGGAGCTTTGGATACATCTTGCAATTAGCCAGGAGGACACCAGCTGGAAGGTGTAGGATCTGGGCATGATGTAGGTGGTATAGAGTAAGGGGTGAGTAACATCCTGGTTCTGGCCAGCACAGGGTTAAGTTCTGCAGCAGCCAGGAAGGGCAGTTATTTTGTACCACCCCACTTCACCGCCAGGGTTGGGGAAGGGAGTCTTTCTCCAGTTGGGGAAGGCAGCAGCAGTTCCCATTTTGCAGTTCCCCTGTGGTGAGCTTCTGTTCACACGGCAATTTTTCACATCTCTTGTACACCCTTCGAATTATATTGTTGCTTTTACGGTTCACTTCTTATTTGATTGCTGTTCCCAGTAAATTGTTCTTATCTCAAGCCATGATCTTTACCTCTTCTCCACAAAGGGAAACTTCCCTATGATGGAAACTCACATGTTTAAAAAAAGACTATGAATTAGTTGTATATAGTCACAACTTTCTTTAGCTTAATTCACACCCATCTATCTTACTTCATGGCTCAGAGAGTATACTAAATCCTAGAAATACCGTCAACAAAACAAATCCTCCAAATATTTTCACATCCATTTCTGAATAATGTAACTACAAAGGTTAAAACCTGGTTTAATTTACGATGCTGTACAGAGCCTGTAAGTTTGGCTTTTTGAAGTTAATTTAACCAGGCAGAACTCCTCAAGATGAAATATTTGCTTGACAGAAACCCTCAGATATCACTCACTGCAGTGTATGCATTTCCACTGCTTTTTCCACAAAGAGAAGCAGAAACTCCTCACACCTTTCTTTTCCTGCCTAATTCCCTTTTTCTGACTGTTTCACTGTTTATTTTGCCACAGAATTATTTTTACTTTCCACCATCTAAACACTATTTTCTAGTTTATTAGAGTTTTTACAAATACTTATTAATAATACAATCCTGTAGTTCTTAAGTGCACTTGAAACCCTCAAACATCATGAAACACAGTCAAGATCAACACAGCAAGCCGAGAAAAGTTAAATATCTCCAGAAATTTAAATCCTGTAGTTTTACAATTCTGATACACCAAAATATTCTGTCCCTACATCTGGGTCAACATCAATTCACGTTCCTTAACAAGCAATCTACACTATTATTGCAGCATAAGTATTTGGATTTACATGGCAGTCATTCAAAAACCTAATCTGAATCATTAAGCATCAGACTGATTTTGAAATGACAACTGGAATTTTACCAATAGAAAATGCAAATTAACCCATATGTTATAAATTTTTTTTTTGTAACAACTTAAGACTTTTGCAGGCTTTACAGCACAGACTATGGCTGAAGACGTGGAACAGGGCAAGGCTGCAGCCTCTTCATTGTCAACATAAATTTCAAAACTAATGCTATGCAAATGACTAACCTCACCTGAAACCCCACCTTTTATCATGGAAGTCCCAAGGAAAGCTTTTTTAATAATTAAAAAAACCCCCAAAAACTAAAATTAGAACACAGGATGTTTTGATCTCTTCAAGTTTTAAGAACTTCATTAAATGAAATCTGTTTTATCTCTTCCTCTGAATAACTTAAAAAAAAAAAAAAAGAAAATTAGATTATTTTTTAAATTACTTGTGATTTTAAAAATATGACTTTGCACATATTTCTCCATTATAAGCTATGCACAATGAAGTTTCAATATCTGGAGCTTTAAAAAAAACTTTAAAAATCCATTCACTTTGTGGCAATAACATGAAAATAGAGTTTGCTTTCTGACAATTATGCAAACAAGTTTATTAGACACAGCCTCCATACAGAACTATATTATAGAACTAAACAACTTTCTGGACCATCAACTTTATTCACATGGAAAAAAAAAATGACCAAAAAATAAAGCCATCTAAAACAAAACAAAAAAAAGGAGGAAAACAAAGTAAGTGGATGGCAAAAAGAAACACCATTAGATGTGGAGATTAACTTAATGGGAAGAATTTTAAATTGGTTTAACATTAAAATGGAGCAGGAAAAAAACTTTTTAAAATGAAAATAATTTTTGAGGACCACAATGATTAGGAAAGAGCTTTCTATTAATAACCCTCTCTGCTAGGAGTGTGACCCACAATCATATCTTTTGGACAAAAAGGAAAAAAATCCAAATTCTCAGTCTGAATTTCATATGACAAGAACCTGTATGAAACAAGATGCAGTATAAATTTTGTGAAGTGGTTCGCTGAAGTTTTTGCTTAAGTAGAAACACCAGGTCAAATAAGAATGGGAACATTCTGATGTGATGCTTCCAAGCAGTGGGAATTTTTTAATAACGGGGCCAAACGATCCTTTCAGAAAAAAAATAACAGATCATTTTCAGCAGTTGTGCCAAAATGATCTTCAGTTTTTTCTAAGCACCCTTAGCTTCTCAGTTTGGTGATAGCAAGAGTCAGTAGCATGTTTATGTACTGACTCAATCTCTGCCCCCGTAACAAGAATTTTTGCTCCTGCCAGGACTGACGTTCTGAAAGGCAACCCTGAGCCTACAAGCTTGAATGCAAGGGCATGGCAATGAAGCCTTCTGACTGTTCAGGTACTCTGCTTCAATGAAGAGGTTTGACACTGATAGCCCACACCTCTGCCGTGCCTCTGCCACCCTGCTGTCTGCTAGAGTCCTGTGAGTGGCTGTAACTTGCTCCTCCTGACCAGACTGTGCTGAGCTCCTCAGGCACGTCAGCATGACAGAGAAACGGACAGGGAAAAAAGAACAAAATTGGGAAATGCCTTCTTTGTGAAGGAAGGACTTTCCTTCACAGCCCTCTTTCTGACAGCTCACATGCAAGGACTCCCTGCATGACTAGGTTTAAATTAGTGCTCTATATTAGCATGCTCTTATTCTGATTTATAGCAACAAAGATTTATTTTTAATGACGTGGAAATTACTGACTGCTGTTGACTAGATGATTCCTAAATTATTAAAATGACCCTCTGAGTGTTCCAATAACTTTTACTACTGATGTAATTTTAATCCCATTTAAAACAAAACAAATGCATCCAAAGTCCTTTGGAGTCAACACTACAATATTACCCAACCACTCTATTATGAGCTTGAGCTGTTATCTTTGCCCTGCTAGCCACCATTAGGTACATGTGCTCTCTGCAGGAGGAAAACTGCATTACAAAATTTTCAGAAATATGTATCTTGTTGCCCTATAAACCTCATCTCTGCTGATTAGAAATCTACTACAGAACAGCTAACTGAATTGCTTCACTTTCTGCTGATGACTAAGAACCATAACACATTTTCTACGCTGAAGCACCTGGAATGTACAGCCCATCAACTAAGCTCTCTGAGCACTGACAGTCACATTTATCTGCTGTACATAGTTCAGTTCTGATCTACTAGGGGACCAGAAGCCACAAAAAATTACACAAATATTATAAGCAATGCATTCTGTAAACACATTTGACCAATGAAACTACAGTAACAATAACTAGATTCTCAAAAATACTCAAATTATCTAAAATTCAAAAAAATCCCAAATTTCTCACATTTGGATTTCTCCAGTCTTAAAACTGAAATTTTTGTATTTTACCTTTGCTGTCAGAATAAATGTAGTAGCAATGTTCAGCAAACAATTATAAGGTATTGGAAGAAACTAACAGTCTCACGCGTAACTTTTTCTAACTGACATATGAATTGAGTAATGTACTTGAAACTGTAAAAGTCAGCCAAAGAAGATGCAACAATACCAGAAGCAATGTTAATAACTGACCACTAAAGACTAGTGAGTGTTACAAGAAAACCACAGGGATGAGAAAAGGATAAGAAGCATCAGAGCCACAACCCACCCAGCATTGCACTGGCTAGCTTGCTGTATTCTCAGAGAAGTTTTAGAGCACTGCTGCACTAGAAACAAAAGTGCTGCCTGATGGGACTTGGAGGAAAGGTGTGAGAAGCAGGATCCTACAGACACACACACTGTTAAGATATGGACAATACAACATTTCATTCCGAATCAGAAATAGGAAAATGTGATGTGCCCTACAGATAAAGCAGCCAAAAAGTAGGAAAAGCAACCCCACACTTTACCTGCATAAAGCACTCACAGTGAGCACAAACAGAAGCAGCAGATTCTGACTGGAACATTCAAACCAAAGGGTAGAGGTCAAATAGTTCCCCAGGAACTCTCCACTACTGCCAGCCATTGAGGGCAGAGGACTACTGCTAACAGCTGAGCTATAGTTCAGCCAGGGATTTTATTCAATCTCCTTGTGGGACTACAACATATCCCTGCAGCAAAAGAGATTGAGCTGAAAAAAGCACTGTTGTTGTGTTTTGTGTTTTTCTGTTGTTCTGCTGTTCAAAACTATTACTGCTTAAAAAAAAAAAAAACACACTGAAATCAGATCTAATAAAACAGTGGTATATATATGCTGGCATAAGGCAGCCAGAAACACATCCACATGAAGCAAGAATTCATTTAAGGAAGGACTACTGCACATATTATTCAGTCATTTGGACCAACCTATTTTTATAGGCAAAAAAATACAGTTTTATCTCTTTTTAGAAAGAGAGGGATGGCACGGTCAGTGAACAGAAAAAGAAGATTAAAGGCTATCTGCTTTACTACTGTAAACATAAACCTCTCAAACTATTTTTCAGTTCTGCAAAGACACTTTTAGAAGATTGTTTGAACCAAGTGTCTCAGGACAATAGTTGTATTTTCAATTTTTATAACAGCTACAAAAAATACCTTATAAACTGCATACTTCTAGTACTGCAGGTTCACAGTCACCTCTGAGAGAATAAGTAACAGTAAATCATCCAAAGCACTGCTTCTTCCCTTTTAAAAAACTTAAATATGCAAAATGCTACAGAAAATTTACTGGTTTAATTTCCTTAAAAAGACAGTCTGACATTCCCCAGAAAAAGGAAAGTCAACTGAATGTACTCTTTGATGACCTTTTATCATGAAAGCACTGGCACTGAATTCTTCTGTTTCTGTACAAGAGCTAAAGCAACATGTAAAATCTCACATTTTCTAGAGTAATAATTTCAAACCCACCATTCACCTATTCTAACTCTTCAAGTATTTACTAACTTTCTGTAATCCACCTTTTTCTGAAGCTCAGTAAGTACAATATTGGCTCACAATCAAGTGCCATGACACAAACCAATGAGGCATGATTATTACAGAGAATCTATGCATTTCACCCACATAAAATTAAAAAAAAAACAACTATCTAAGAATACAGAAATTCAGTGAATTATTTAATATGGAACCATCCATGGTAATATGGATTCTAAAGTAAGATTTACAGTATTAAGACTGCCCAGTGTGATTGTTTTCAGTATTATACCCAGCTGTACATTCTCAAATTAATGTTGTATGTAAGAAGTGCTGGAACTCTTTGCCAACATCTGTAGCAGTTGTCGGAATGGGAAGTTCCTTCAATTGCTGTAAGAGTCAGCTATTCAATCAATGAAGATGTGCAGTAAAGCAGCAAAAGAATATCCAGTATGAAATCTGATCACACACCAAACTGGAATCAAGAATGTGCCAGAACTGAATAATAATAAAGGGGGGTTTTAAAGTGTATTTTAAATATAGAAATGGAAATGGAGTAGATGCACTACAGGAAAGAACACTTGACATGGATGTTTTGTGCTACAACGTGTACAAGTGCATCAAACTGCAATTAGAAAATAGAGGCTTAACTGAAGCAGGTAACTACAACACTCAGTAAAAGAACCATGCTTGAACTACTACACCTGACTTTGTGCTTTAATGTGTTGAATAGGAAAAGGCTTGCTGAACATAACCTGTTCCTCTGTAGTTTACAGTCAGTATTCATGACCCAGGTTATGCAAAAATTGCACAAAGTGTCAAGAAAAAAATCTTAAAAATTTTCTTTACACGCACAATTGTCTTATAGTATTTGTCAGTGTATGCTATTGTTTAAGTATTTTGGGTGGCCAGCTGTTCTTAAGTCTGTGCAGAAGTTGGAACTCTTCAATAAACAGAATTGGAAGACTCGAAAACAAACACAGAGTACTAGACCAGTGTCAGACCAGAGTCTGTTTTGGTCTTCTTCTTAGAACTATTTAACCAGGGCAAGTCGCCAGTATGGACAGGGCAAAAAGCCATCTTTCAAAAAAAGAATTCAATTACATAGTAATTATACAGTATTTTAAATTAAAACACAACATGATTATCAAAAATTACTTTTCTCCCTCCCAAAGCCCTCAAAATAGAATTTTCTTAGACAATACCAGTGTCTTAAAACTCAACTACACTGAAGTAACTCACTATCATTAATGACACACATCTCATTCTCACAATCTTCTTGAGCTCTTCATCCCTAATAATGAAGTAAATCTAACTAAAAGACAAGTCTGAAAGGTCACAAACAATGCACAGTGAAGTCCTAATCTTCGCTTGACTCTAACTGTATCTAACAGGTATTATCAGGTAACAGAAACACATCCTATCAGAGATTTAGAACTGAAGTCCAACATTTCTCAACAAACAGATCAAAACAGATCAGCTCTTACAAACATGTAGAGAACTCTTGCTTTCTGTAAGAACTGTGCTTGTGTTGATTGAAAGGTTTGACACTGGCATTCCAAACAATAACAGCAGTTCATAAAACATAATGGTCCAAAATGACTTTCAAATTGTGTAACTACATTACAACTCAAATAAATGGCAAAGATCCAAAACAACAGAGAAGACAAGAATTAAAATATGTTCTACAAAAACACATCTTTCAAATTATCATTTGAAATGTTAATTTGCAGAATAAGCCAGTAAATAGTAAATATCACAGTGTCAATTTGAAGTTGTATAAGATAGAGCAAACGAGGTTTAGGGGAAAATAAACACATAAAAACAGTAATCAGGTTCTAAGCACATACAATCAAACAGGAAAAAAATCTTTGAATTCTAGTACTAACATACTTCAAACAAGCAATGTAATGCAAAGCATCATTTTGAATACCAGAGGGAATTTCATCAGACATACCTTTTCTCTCTGTTTTCTGTGCAGGGATGGAAGATGTGGATGTAGACAGTTTTGATAAAGTAGATGCTCCATTAGCATCAAAGGATTTCTTTGGCTGGTGATCAGATTGTAGAGAAAATGGACTAGGAGGAACAGTGCTTGGGGTAGCAGTTGGATGAACCACTGGTTTGATGGGATGCTGTACTGGAGTAGAACTACTGTGAGTCTCTGCTCTTGGCAGTCTGTAGTCTCTGTCATTGTGCCTGCTTGTTTGAGATAAAATATTCTGTGGGAGCATACTGCTGGTGTCACTGGAATGCTTGTCTTCCACTTTTTACAGGATTCCCCAAGTAATGTTGCAATAAGAAAAAAAAAGATTAAATTAGAAACAAGTCTAAGATTGCAGTGACTGATTAATAACAGCTGCACACCAACAACTAGAGCTGATTGAATTTATGATTAAAAAAAGCCTCAAGTAGATCAGCATAAAAAGGGCAAAATTTAATTCTACTCACTGGCAAAATGCATTTTCTCTGACCTTTGCTTGATTTAGAGTTCCGGTTAAGCACTGTGTTTTGATGCAAGGCTGCTTTATAACGAGTGTTACAGTCAAGTTAACTTTTGAAGTCCCCTAAAAAGATCTAAATCAAGATCTATTATTTCCATCTTGTATTTAGTGTGAAGAGATAATTTGTGCCATTTTTCTTTCGTTCATCAAAAACCCTGAACATCAAGTATAATTTAATGGTTTCACATTATAGCCTTCAAAGAATTCCTCTTCAAGTCACCTGAGTACTACTAAAACAAAAACTTACAGCTAATTCAAGACATTTATATATATTAAATGAATGACTAATCTGCACTGGTTACATGATCATAGACTTTATAATATGCTACTCGTTGAACATACCAAGTAAACACAGAGTAATTCTTTTTATAGATTCTTACATTTTCACCTGTCACAAAACAAATACTCACTGCATTATGCATGACTGCTATCTTTTTGCAGCATCCAGTATATTTTAGCATATGCAGTAAGTTTCAGTGTACACAGAAAAATACCCCTTTATACATCTCCACCTTGTCAAACCCAAAGAGCGTGGGTGAAGAATACTTTGGCTTCTACTTTTAAACTACACTGAGAACTATGCTACAAATTTACCCTAACTACATCAGCACACAGACAGAATCCCTCAGTACAACTACTTTCCAGAAGAAAACTGACAAAGATAAAAGCTAGGTATCAGGACAAAAATCTCCAAGTTGCAGAAATTTATAGTCCAGGAAAAGTTTTGCTAAGAGTATTGGTGAGGTAAAAATAAGCTCTCAATAACACACACAAGCCTCTGAAAACCCTGGTATCAAAATCCATTGAATTAGGTTATTATTTTTAGATGTGGAATCTTTATTTTTAAGGTCAGAATATGACAGTAGCAGATCTCAATGATCACGACACTCCAACTAAACTACAGATTATGCAAGCTGTTTAAGTAACTACCCATGAAGATAATTAAACTCGACCGTAAAAGCCACAAAAAGGAGGAGCACCATAAAAAGCATTAAGCAAGTGTTGCACCAGTAAAGTTATTTAAAGAAACAACATTTGGGAGAGTTAACTGTGCTATCCACTTTGGCTTTTATACAGGAAAAGATGAGAAAAAGAGCTAAGGAAAGGGATTTTTTACAATTTTTGAAGTTTGGAAAAGAAAACAGTAATGCAAACAAGGCAAGAATGTATTGCTGTAAAAAAACCACATACTTCCACTGGCAAACCCACTGGCAGCTGTCGCCTGCATCACCTCTCTTCTGTAATCCCTATCTTTTGGAAAACTGTTAACTGACATTTTGCTTGCTTCTTTTTGTCTCTGCTCTCTGAAGAAAAGAGAACAAAAGTCAGGTAAGAACTTGCATTATCTAACAATGTAACAGTTTCTGTAACTTATATCAGATTAATTAAACTGTTAAGGGCTTGCTGCTACAGGTGGGGTTAGCAAACTCCAGCCACTGCTTCCTTACATCTGTGCTTGTTGAAGCTCACAATATACCAGTTCAGCTATCTAATCTTGTAAAAAAAAAAAAAAAAGCACCCAAAAAAAACCCACCCCAAAACAAAACACTAAAAGCAACACTCACCAAAAAAACCCCAAACCAAACCCCAAAACAAGCAAACAAACCTCAAAACAAAACAAAAACCAAACCAACCAACTCCCCCCGCCCCCAAACACCACCACCATCACCCAAAAAATCATCGCCACACAAACCAACCATACTTCCCTCTCAGGCTCTGGACTGCCAAGGGATAAAAGAGGTGCCAGGGGTCATGGTAAGGGTAGGAACACAGCAGACTTAGAGCACAATCTTCTACAGCAGTAATCTATTAGATAAGCTCAACTGCTCTGAAATGTGCTTAAGAATATTTGTTCTTTACACAATTAAAACCAATACAAACACATACCTTTCCAGCCACTCTTTTGGTTTTTCCCATTGGGAAACTTCTGTTCGGCAGTTGTAGTAGTATTTTTTGCCTGAAGAGCTGATGTGTTCAGACCAATCATCCGCAGAATCATAAGCCTTTAAAATACAAACAGTGTTGGACAAAAGACTACTTGAGAGCTTAAACATACAAATTCAATAGCTTTCACTGCTTTTACAACTACATGGCACCCTTTAACGTACCCATATCATTACTTTCCACCACCTCTAAATGCCCATTTCACTGACAGCTTTGACACATGACCAGGAGCCTCCTGCTGCATTCTGCAATAGTTTTCTCTGGTTTATTCCCATCAAACCCCTTAAAAATCTCATAGTATATTTAGTGGGATACAGTAAGGTCAATAATGTTAACATTAGTTTCCTTCACTTTACAACAGCCTCAAAATTACTGTATTTTCAAAATTTTTCTACCGATCACAAATTTACCGATTTTGGTTTTGGGCAATTTTTTACAAACGCCACTCTGACTACTAAATCTTTGATACTGAAGTGACAAAAATTCACAATATGTAATGTATTTCAAATAGGTTAAATCATACTGTCTACTCTAGATTTACCACAAATTCATGGAAAATATTTCTGAATCTATGCCATTTAAATCATCTAGTATTTTAAAATTAATGACAGGTAACTAAAAGCTCTAATGATTACCCCATTAGAATAGTTTTAAAACATATGACAACTTCAGGTTGGGTTTACAGTGTGTTTATAAAATAAAGACTGATGTTGGAAAACTCAAGAACAATGTACATGCTGCCTTAGACAAAATTATAAAATATGGTGGGTATGAACAGGGCAACACAGGGATTAAAATCAATCACAAATACTCACTGCATCTGAAGTTTTGCTTGGATTATTGCTGGGATTAGAAGAATGTGAATTTGAACTATGAAGAGCACTGTGGTTATGTGAATTTTCTTGTGGAGAGTAACTGGTCCCTGAAAGGAAAGAGAAAGACTATTCGCCATGTATGCTTTCAAAGAAATCAACCATCTGCATTCTAAGGAGGTGGAAGGGGAAAGAAGAGGGGAGAAGGCAAGTTGCCCAAAACCTGGATCACATCATAGTTCAGATGCAGAAGTATTTCAAGAAACCACATGCACATTTCTTTTTCACATAACACAAAACTCACTTTGATTTTACAATTAATGTAGTTTGTCCCTTCACCGGTCTAACTCTCAAACTTTATTCCATTACTAGCGAACAAATAGCCTTTATAATTTTGATGCTTGTAAGAGCCCTAACATCCCAATTCAGATATTAACAGCTGTTTTCTCCTCAACATTAGATCAGAAAATTTAAATACGTTTATCAACAGCCTACATGGTTGCATAAAATCAGGTTTCAAGTTTACTGAAATAATGTTGTTTTCTTAAAACTATTGTTTTCTTCTGAGACTATTTGTTATTAGTTCCAGGTAACTATTTCTGTTTATGCATACCAAGCAGACTAAATTTTCCTGCACCTCAGTGTCTGCAATAAAGGTACTGACATCTAGAACACCAAAAGCAGCACTTCCCAAACCACCATCTGCTTCTGGCCCCCTACCAACTACTCCTCAAGGCAACTTGGTTTTCCTCAATGTGAAAATACTTCAACAGCTGAAATGAGATAGGAGATAACTCTAAACATCTTTTAAATCTGTTTTTGTGCATAAGCTCAAGTCTCCTGAACAGTTCCATCTACAATTAAACAAGGACACCCACTCCACTCTGCAATCTTCTTTTAAATTTCCTGCTCTTAAAGCCTCCTTTCTCTAAAATCTCTAAGCAAGTAAAAACTCTTCATTATCCTTGATGAGATTTAAATGTTCACGTAAATCACACCAAACTAAGAAAAATAATTTTCTTACACATTTCAGGGAAAAACCTAGATATGGCAAATATAACACTCTCCCAGCCTTTATTTTCCCTTTTCCTACTCAGAAATTTCTCAATACCCAGGGGTACTACATGAAGTACCATTAGCTTCACAAGTTGTATAGCAATCTAAACATGAAGTCAAAGTGATTTGAAAATGGCAGAGACTTTAACTTATGGGCAATTAAAGTAAAGGACTGATAGGTAGGAGTGAATGGAGTCATAAAAAAATAACACAATTGTTTCAAAGTCTTCCAAGAGCAACACATACAGAACACGACTGAATGACACAGTATGGTGCAAAATGAGAGCCATTAGAATGCAAATTCTGTCTTCTGAGCTTTCTAACTACACAAGCAGCGAAAAAATTACTGTTTCAAACTTCTTTCTCTCCACCTTTAACCCTGCCGGTTAGAAAAACAGCCCACCACAAAAGCAAAGAGGTACACCACCACCAAACTGTTTAGTACCCTACAAAGGTTAAAGGTCAATTTGCACAAACATGAATTACTGCAACCTGAACCAGCACTACCTCAAAACCTTTCCCTACACCATGTTGGCTAAAACTGTATGTTATTCTCTGTAAAGATAGAAGGGGGGAAAAATAAGGAAAACAGAGTAAGTCTCATACTCAAATACAGTCTTTCAAAAGCTATACCAAAATCCTACACCAAAAGTATCTTGCATGCTCACAGCCCAGCAGAATGACAGCACGTTGGCAAGTTAGGCTTGTCAAAGTAATACTTACAACCATCACACACTTGTGATGTGCAGGCATAATGACAAATACAAGAAACCATTTACAGATGCATTTGATTCCCCCAGATGTAAGTAGTATAATTACAAAACTGTATGCTTTAGTTAAACCAACAGTCTCAAATGATTTTTGGACACTGATTATGCAGTGAAATAGCCGCTTAATATTTTTGTATTAGCCATTCTTTTAGTCTGTATTTACTATATCCTTCTACTGAGATAAAAAGCATTAAAATTTCTTCATGTATTTTTGTAGGTTGTTCAACACAGACATCTTTTAATTAATTTCTACTATGAGGTAAAAATCATCTCCCTTTTTCAAGGAAAAACATGAGATGAAAATTTACCAGATGACTTTGTTTGAACAGTCCCTTCAAAACATCAGAAAGCACCAATGCATTTAATTTACTGTAATCCTGTACCATGGATGCAGTATCACTACATTTTGTTCAGCATGCTCAAGATGTACATGGTGATTTTTAAACACTGTAGTGCCCTAAATACACCACCACCGTGAATCTTATCTACCAGGTATTTTTGCAAACATTAGAAAGAGCCAACAACATACCTATTACATCAGTAAAATATTGCAAAGCCAATTCTATCCAACCCGTAAAGAAATCCCTCAAATTCACTCTGCAGACTTTCAGAACTTACATGGTGTATCAGCTCAGCAGAATGCCCCCATTTCACACTGTGCCCAGCCCCAGTACTGAGTCACCAAGCGCTCTGCAAGAGTATCAGAGCAGCTGCAGCAAGTCACACCCACCTCCAGCTGGCCCCGATAGGAGAACACCTACAATGCAGAGGTTTCCTCAGGAGGGGCCCCATGGCCTCTCTGAGCTGCAGTCCTCCCAGACTGTCCACCCACACACTCCATCCATCAGGAATACTGTTCTACCTGAGCTGGCCTCAGGTGCAAAAAAACTAATCTTGGCTGCTCCAGCAATGCCGACTGCCTCGGGTCACCAGGACAAGCGCTGTGGGCATTTACAGGGCCAGCCATAAATACATACTGATGGTGCCTGGGACTGTTACACAGGGCAACCACAGGTGAGGGTTCACCACCCCATACCTCCGTTCTGTTTTACACATAATACCACTTTATGTTTCGATCTGTACCCAAACTTCAGGAATGAGCATACAAAAGGACAGCCGAGCTGCTTGCTGTTGGAAAGCTTACAAGAAGCAAAGCAGATGATCCTCTGGAGAACAAGAATTTTAGGCACTTCAAACAAGGACTTAAACACTGTATGTAAACATGACAACCATATTACCAAATTACCTTTTTATACTGAGGCAGCAAGGTTTTACTATGTGGTTAAATCTGTGCACAGCAGTCATCTAGGAACCTGACAACCCAGCCAAGCAAGCAGTGCCAGCTCAAGTTGTCTGGGAAAGTCGCTGAAGATGTTTAAAAGGCCAGAAAGCAACTCACAAGCAGAAAACAAGGGGGTTCCCCTCACTGGAACACTAATTAACAAAGCCTAACCCCGAGCCATTTTAAGGTGGCTGTGACTTGCCACCAGCTCTGCATCTCCCAGCTGCATGTGTAGCAAAGAAGATCACAAGAACACGATCACCAAGACTAGTCCATACCCCAGAAACAGGCCAGATAAGGTAGCGAGCATACTACTGTTCCTTGAGACAGATCCTTGTGGCACTTCACACCTTTCCCTCTTACAGTTAGACTTCCTTAGTAGCTACACTTTCTTCAGGAAAGAGGAACAAAGACTTGTTTTTGCACTCCTTATTAGCATATTTTCAGGTTTAGCAATTGCTAATACATATCTTCGATGCACCGTAAGGAAATTCATACCATGTTAGAAATCCCTCAATTCAGTTTCAGAACTCCCCATGGAAATGTTTACTGCACAATTGCAGTGAGTTTCTTCAGTTTAATCGTTATTTTGAAAGTAGCTGAAGCTGGAAAGACCTACTCCTAACTGGAAGACGGCCAACAAGGGCATCAGTCCTACAAGTTACATAAAACTGTAGTGGTGCAACTGTGTAAGCAAGTCTCCCCTAGTGATGAACAAGTCATAGGGCAGGTCAGAGTCAAGGTTAAAACACCACAGCTACCTCCTGGTCTTTCCAACAAAAATCACATCTTCCTTACTAATGCATGAAAATCACCAGAAAGCACAAAGAGCAAGGGTCTGGAAACCAATTCGAAACTGACTTAATGCCTACCACAGATTTGAGATTCTGTTATACTAGGACTCATTTTAATGTTTTTGTAAGTTGTTTCCATATCCCAACTGCTGAATCCTAAACACTCTGAACTGCAACAAGGGTTCAAAACTATGCTGGACTTGAAACACAGATTAAACCCATGATGAAATAAGAATACTCCATTCTGCAACACAGTCAACTTTCTCTAGCAATTATTACATTTAAGTAGCATCTCCATTAACACCACTTCAATTCTGAAAGTATAAGAAGTTCAAATTTTGAGTTAACTAAGGATCAGACTGTTCTAATAAAGCACCTGGTTTCCTTCCCTCTTCCCCTGCCATCTTTCAAGACCAAACCAAAACTCCTTTGCAAAACTTGTATTTACAACATCCACCTGAAACCACCTAAAATACACTTTCCTGCCACTTGATTAAAATAATCTAATACATGACTGTGCATTCCCCACCATCCTCTGGCATCCAAGTATCTTAGTCTCTTTTTGGTTCGCAACATTGTACAGCATCAAAATCGTAAAATCTCCAACTGAAACGCACAAGTTGGAACAGAGAGACATAAGAGCTGCAGTACTGTTGCACCACATCACAGTTAACTTGACACAGTTCACCACTGACAGAGCATTTATGTTTTTCTTTTTAGCCACAAAAATACCTTGCTAATATCCTAACTCTCATTTTGTCCATACTAAAAAGTGTCAGTGTCAATACAAAACGAAGCAAGTTTACCTAAAGTACTCACCAGCTGGAACTCAAAGACTGTCTGCTCCTCCAGCCCCGCCAGAGGAAACAGGGCTTCAGGAAGGTTTTAGCAGAGTTACCATTTCTGTGCCCACATACTCGGCATGCAGAAAGAAACACTGGGCAGCAGAAAAGCGAGGAACGTCATTTGTGACAACTCCACCCATACTTTCTATGTCTCCATGTTCCACCTCTCAGCCAACATGCAACCAAATTCATTAAACTACACATAGTATCAGAATCTGAACTTCCTCAAAAGAACAAACGCTGCCAAGTAACAGATACTGATTAGTTGTTAACAGAGAAAACTTTAACAGCAAGATAGTTTATGGTGGTGATATTATATGGGGATAACTAATTAAGAAGATTTCTTCAAACAGTAAAAATTATAGAAATTTATCTAGGATATGCTTAAATTAAAATGCCTGAAGTGTATTTCAACTAGCTTTGTTACTTCAGTGCAAACCTTTGTGCAGAACACTTTCTGAAGTACTGCATATGGGAGAAAATAAAGCAACACAATAGGAACACAATACCCAACATGCCAGCAGTAACAGAACAGCCTACCATGGTCTTTTTGATTTGCCAAATATAAAAGTGGTATGACGAAACAATTTTTCTTCACTGCATTTTTATGTGGCCTGGTGGACTGAAATAAATGTGGCTGCCTTCCACATGCAACCAAAGGCATAAAAACTTGCAATTTTCCTAGCAGAGCAGTGGCCTCAGAGAATACACCAACTGTGCAGTAACATTTTCCAGAAATTCATAACTTACTAAGCTGAATGCACAATGCTCTGCCAAAAAAGAAAATCTAGCCTGATTACTGTACTGCTCAACTACATACTCAATATGCCCCCCCCAAATCAATGTTTTATACAAGCCAACAAGTGGCTCTATTGAGCAAAAAAACTTACAAAGCCTTATTGCATTCCCTACCCTTCTCTCCTGCGACACTGCCAATCCAGGACAGCAAAGTCTGTACTGTTCTGCAATATCCAGTTCACAGGGTCATCATTCCAAGGTAAATAAGCTCTCTTCTTCTCCAAGTTACCATTCACAAAGAATTTCACAGACATCGGCTAAAAACATTACTATAAACAGACCAGGAGTTATACATACATGGAGCGGCACAAATGACCAATAGCAGATGAAAATTGTACTATTAACATATAGTTTTATTCATAATAGAATTTTTTTCTAAAATCATAGTAAAGTGCACTCCAGACACTTTGAGAAGGAAAAGTGAGAAGCAGTAAACTAATGAAAGTCAAGGACTCATTTTACTAATGCAAATGCATTACTGATTATTAAAAAATGAAAAATATAACGTTAAATCTTACACATTGCATAATGTACAGTAAAATCCATTTTACTCTTTGCAGCTTACTTTTTTAATTAGTTTTACTCAATTTATTTCAGAAATTGAAGTTCGATTTTAGGGCAAACAGACTAAACTGCTCTAAAAAGAACACCAAGTTATTCCTGCCCACCAAAAAGGAAAGCAAAAGGTAATAAAATGCCACAAACTAAATTCAAACTTTGAGTTTTCAAATAATAATTCAGGGTTTTACTACTCCAGCAGTTTTCCTAGGATTGTACTTCAGCCTAAATGAGTAACACAGCTTGGGCTCTCCTCACTGATAGAGCAGATAAACTTACTTTTGCCTAACCATCCACTCATTTGCTCCCTTCCTTGTTACAGCTACAGCTTAATAATTAAATAATTTTGGGGTTGTTTTCTTTCTCCCCTCAGTCCACTTCCCAGCAGCAATGAGAAATCCCTTTTCAATTTAAGCCACAACTTTGAACATTATCACGTTCACTAACAAGGTCCACTGAATGCAGTGAGCTTCCATATGACCCAGTACTCAAATGTCACAAATCACAGAGCTGAAAAAAGCCTAAGGGATGATAAAATGCATTTTCAACACACTCCAGACAGAATGCCTACCAATTTTCTTCTTCAAAGAAAATCAGTACCTCATCAGTTTCCTCGATACCTCAACTACTGAAATAACAATAAACAAAGACTAGACAAATAATTTTACCATCACCCATAAAGATATTTATTTTTTACTTTGAAGTGGGGTAAACAGTATCATTTGAAAGAATTTGTCTGTTTCTCAGTAATCAAGGCAAATTCCCATCAGCTGCTAAACATTTCAAGTAAGACTCAAAGGTTACTAAAGTAGATTAAACAAATTATAATCTACAAAACGAATTTATGTGATATTAAAAACTATAAGCAGACAACTTTTTCAGATTAAGATTTGTGATTTCCTCCCCATGGGGAACTTTAGGTTCAGGTCACCTAATAAAATAAAAAACTGCTATCAACAACCTCAACACTGCTGAAGATCTACTAAGACACACACTTCATTTGAGATCAATTGATTTGAAAAAGGCATCTTAAGCATTTTCACCCAGGGAAAATGTAAGTACCATAAATTTCAGCAACACAGAGTCATATTCCGAACTCTCTGGCTCATGACACCAGAAGATTTCAGTGTGTTTAACAAAAAACCAAAATCCTTGTTCAACATCACTAATGACAGTCTAAAGTATTTTTAAGCTTGCAACATTAATTAATATTACCATTATTTGTACCAGGAGTGGGACATTGCTCCAATAAGAAAGGAAGCAGGTTGAGAATAAAGTCAAACTCTGCCTTTGTTCTGGACTGTGACTCATAAAGCATTTACATCTCTAATACAGTGTCAGAGACTGCTCAGGAGAGGTTCTCCCGATGTCAAGTAACAGCTTCACAGAGACCTTTTAATTACTCTGACAGCAAAACCAGGCATGTTAAACTGACAGCTGGAACCCTCACCACAAACTAAGAACCACATTATCTGAACTCCACATGGATCAGTACAGCAAACGGACAATGGACTGAATTTCTCCCTTTCAAGCCCTCCTCAGAAACACCCCACAAAACCCACATGAGCCTTCCATGAACACACTGTAATACAGCACTAAGAGAGTCAACCTCAGGGATGGAAGTCCAACAGCACCACAGACTCCTACTTCCAGCAACAACACTTCCACAAAACTGATCAACTAAGAGTAAGCAGAAGACTCAATCTCTATTTCTGATTCACGTTAATTGTTAGTAGATAATTCCAATTTTAGAAGTTTTTCCCTCTCAAAAGCCAAGAAAAAATAGAGAACTCGAGACATTTCTAAAAAAATATATTAGTCATCTGAGGCAAGAGGCACATACTCAAATGCTTCATGAAAACTAGGCTCAAGGGATGATAAACAATTTCTTTAACATTGCAGGAAGGGAGGGGACAAGCATCATACATTTTACTTTTCATTCAAAGAGCTTCTCAAAGAACATTATACATTAGAAGACCCATTGATGTTTGTTAACACACACCTCAGATGGGAGTTACTCAAATGCAGAAACTTTATAAAAACTGAGTATTTAAGTATTTCTGGATTACAAATAGCAGACTAAGACTGTGAAAGACTGACACACCATAACCCAGCCATCACAAATTTTAGTTTGATTAAAATCAGGGGTCATGTAAAACAATTTCTCCTTACAAAGGAGAAGCAAAAGCAATTGACAAACAGCTCTCAGACTACTTCCCCTCCTTCTATGTATCAACAGCACCAAGTTATGACTACCACTCAGAAGCTCCAAACAATTAAGATATGACAACATAATCTGCCTAACAAAATCCACTGAACAAAAGTAAGGTTAATTAAGTACAAGGCCAGGTGGTTTAGCAACTCTCAAATTTCTTTTGATGTTTAGAGGATAGCTCCTTGAGGACAAGAAAGTTTAAACAGAAGACTCTGAATGCACTACTACTTACAAATGAACTTACACTGAATGTTTTCATTACTAGGCGTAGAATAAGGAAGGTGAATCTACAAGTTTTTATGCATACAGGTAGTGCCTTGCAATGACAAATGCTTTTCTTGCGAGCTTCATCCCATCTTAAGTTTCCTTCATCCAAACTGACCACGCACGATCCAGAATCAGCAATTCAACTAGTACATGAGGTTGCAGAAGTACTAAAAAAGGGAATCTGTGTTATAAAACATTACTGCAATCCTGCAAGCCAGTTAGTCACGCACATAACACACCTATATCCTTCATCAGAAACCTGTGGCAGAATCAATGTCTAACCACATTAAAATAAGGCACGAAAAAAAGGCACTGTGTATCTCCCTTCTTAAATGTGTCTTAAAAATAGTAACTGTAAGTCAGATTATCTCAAATTCGTATCTGAAGATACATCAAACACAATAGAAGAACCAACCTCTACTTCAATACCAGATCATTCCTTGAGCGCTACTTTTATTTGCTATTTGAAGAGAACTTTCCTTTCCTCTGAGACTATAGCAGTATCCATGTGTCAATGAAACAGAGAAAGCATTATTTCAGCGAAAATTTAGATATTGATTGCTCTGCCTATAAAGAATTCTGGAATAGTTTTGTTTTCAGAAAGATTATTCTTTTTTTCCTGGACATGTTATTTCTTCACCACAAATGAGCAACCTAACTTGAAAATGCTTAGTATTAAAAGCAGCAATTGGTCAGTACACTTTTACGTAACTTGAGAAATTATTAGGTTTAGGCAAAATACATTTTCAGTTCTGGACATACTTTGCCACACATGTATTTATTACAGTATAAATATGCAACAAGCATAATTTTAATTTCATGCTAACTTATTTTTTAACTGAGAATTGTTTTTCAAAAGAAGAGATGCTAGTAATACTAAAAAAAAAAAAATTACTTTATTACTGTCTTTCACATAGAAGCTCTTCTCTAATAAAGGAATGCTGGCCCACACCTGTGGGAGGAAGCAAAGATGGCAAGAAAGGATTGACCTAAGAATTAATATATATAGTGTTGTGGTTTTAAAAAAAACGGATTCACAGCTTTATTTCAGGCTGGCCCAGCTCAGCTTAACAAAGTTTACCTCAGCTTAACAAAGGTATTGTGCAACAGGGCTTTTAAGCATCTAAAGCACAATAGGTGACAAGACAATTCACCCCTCTTCCCATTAAGTAATTACTGCATACATAAAATTCAACTGGTCTTTCCTGGCACTACCTTACTATAGGAAAATAAGCCTCTTCACAAAAGCTGTGGCTATGTTCACTATCTCAAAATCTATTTTACAATTGTTTGATTGCCTAAGTGTTTCATTACATTTCTCTAGTTAAGTAAGCACTCTCAAAAGTACTATACAAAAACTGCAATCATTATTATCAACAGTGTCTAGCCAGTATGAGATGAACTTTATACTACTTGAATTTGAAGAGGATCATATTATTTCTTGTATTAAAGCAGGCAAAAATAGCATTCTTTCAAATGAACAGTTTTTAAAATTAAGTCTGTGTTAATCTGTCAGCAGCAGGTGTCTGAATGAGGAATCTACTCGAACGACTTAACTAGATGAGATCTCAACTCCTCCCTATGTTGTTCAAGGGGCACAGCTGGCATGAACACACCAGCATCCAGAAGAACATAATTATGTGAAATAAATACAGCAGAAAAAAAAATAGGTAGAGCACATTACCTAACTTGTATTGTGGCATTTATGCACAAATGTGCATTACTTATTATATCTCTTATTTTAAAAAATTCATTGTGGTTTTCTCACATTTTGGAGTGAATAGGTATGTTTGAAACATAAAAATGAGATGAGTAGGACAGACCATAATTTCCTTTCCCTGTTTTTGCTACTGACAGACACGAATAATTGGAAATTCCGCTGCTCCAACAAACTCAGTAACAAATTAGAAAAACACTGAGGAAGGCTGTTGCTTTGGAGGACACAATAAAGCACAACATTTAAGAGATCTGGGAAACCATCGCAGAGGACCTGATCTGTGTAGCTGGGTTGGAACTGTAAATCTGTTTTGTAAAAGTATTTTCAGAAAGCCTGACATGCCTAAATATATATAGCAGGTCACAGAAATTATATTGACAGGTATCAGAAAAGTAATGATTAAAGTTTAAACCAAAAAAAGGCCTTTCCAAGATTTCTGCTGCCCCTCAGACACAGGGAAATAAGTTCATTTAGCTCATTGTTCGTATTTCTGGCTGCCTTTTCCTTGTCATGAAGCACTTGAAAACTGTTTTACATCTCTTTCTTTGAGCGATGACAAAAGGAGGGTATCGGCATTTTTTTGTCATACCTTTGCTGCAGAAACAAAACAAATTATGTTTCAATACTGCAACAGAAAAAATTCCATTTAACTTTGACAGACTGTTCCTCTGCAACTCTCCTTTGTAACAGTCACAGTGAACAACACATGATTATCCCAAACTACTACAGGGCCTAACCATAGGTCTCTAGGCCTCATTTTTCATTAATTTCAAACATAACCTAACATTGCTGCATGCATGGAAAGGTAAGGCAAGGCCACAAAAGCTTAACAGACATCTCTTAATGCATCTGGTAAAAGCAGTGAAGACTCTTGTCAGTCATCTGCTCAAAATTTTCTCTCCCTTTCCAGTGACCTGAAGGACAGAGTTTCCAACTGGACATACCAAGGGGACCCTCATCACTGTCTACAAGTATCTGAATAGGGAGTGTCAGAGGATGGATCCAGGCTCCTTTCAGCAGTGCCCAACAACAGGTCAAGAAGCAATGGGCACAAACTATGGTGCAGGAAGTTCCAACTGAATATGAGAAGAACTTCTTTGCTGTGTGAGTGACCGAGCACTGGAGCAGGTTGCCCAGGGCAGTTGTGGAGCCTCCCTCAATGGAGAGAGTCCAGAACCATCTGGACACAATCCTGCGCCATGTGTTCTAGGATGACTCTGCTTGAGCAGGGAGTTTGGACCAGATCCACTGTGGCCCCTTCCAACCTGACCCACTCTGTGATTATTCTTGACTAGTATTCCATCACTCTACTTCCAGTTAGCAGGCAAGTACAAATTAGTGCCTTAGAATACGCATCTCACTTCACAAGCATGAAAGTAGGAAGAAAAAGGGAAACAGTCCTTATTGAAGAGCTACATAGGGGATGATCTCGCTGTACAGCAGGAGGTTTTTCCCTGAAAATGCCCATGAAATTGCATAAAGGCCTGACTTTGTAAACAAATGCAGTTAACATTGCAAGTTGGGCACCATAAAATTACTATCATTCACAGTAAAGTTATTACAGCATCACCTCCCCTCTCAGCCAAAACAGACGCACAGCATTCTCTTCCAAGTTCTGCACAGCTTCAGTGATACTTGGCTTACTGGACACTTTACACTGCACAGGTAGAAATGGCCAGGAAAACAAACGTAAACTGTCAATAAGAAGTGTTTCACTTAGAAAGCAGCCATGTCCCCAAACATGGTTCAGGAATAATTCTAATCGGGGGCCACTGGGGAATACAGAGCAAAATGCTACATAATTTACAAACTGCTATCTTGGCTACGGCCTAGTAGCAGGCAGCTCATGAGAAAGTAATAGTTTCCATTACTTCTTTTCATCTTCAGAAAAGCAGCCCTAAAGTAGCTTAGTAAACTGTATATTCCAGTTCTGTAAAGTCAGAGGCAAGTAGCATATGTTAAAGCATGATGCTAAGTAAAAGTCATTCCCTTCTGATTAGCTTACATACCAAAAACAATCAAATTCAACGAATTTTGTATATTGTCAGTTATTTTCTCTTTTCCGAAACATAAAATATGTTTATGTGCAGAAGCTTACTAGACCTAGCAGGCAGATTGACTTGAACATACTACATACATTTACAATCCAAGGAATTCTTAAAACTAAGATAAGTATTTGCCTAAACCGAACAACTATAAATGGAAACCTTCAGAGCACCTATTTACAGATATGAATTCTATACTCTCACATATAAGTAAAAACACTAAGTAAAAATTCCCAATATCAAAGTCCTAATAGCAACAGAGTTTGGGAAGCAGCTGCATCAACAGGTTACAAACAAATAGCACTGCTTATTAACATTTGATGCAGCCTCCATTTCAGATCAAGTCTCCCACTAATACATTTTTTACTCTGGCAACCTACACCAGATACTTGAACTTCATTAAGAGAAACAGAGGATTCCACCCACCTACATGAATAAAGACTTAGCATTTAAAACCACCGTATTAATATCACAATTCTTACCTAACATCAATAATATAAAATTAGGGGGTTTTTATCTTCCATTCTGTGCTAGTTAAAAGCAAGCTTTGCAGGTATTTTTCAAAAGCAATTTTCAATATTAACATTCTAAACCTCTGGATTTAAGAAGTACAAACATAAGTTGTATCTTTTACTGTGATTCTATGAGCACATACTTCTCAATTTCTTTTCTACTAGAGATCCTCACAACCGAGTAACACAAAGAAATGGTTATATAACTGATCCTGCAAAAACTCACCTCAGAAATATTGCCAAATCCACTGAGTAAATGGAAAGCTACTTTCTATCTAAAAGTTCTAATCTTGAAAGCAAACCTGAAATTAAAACCCTGTCTGAAGGCAGTAGTAACACTTAAAAAAAAGCTTTTATAAATATCAGAAAACAGAAACTTACTTTTCCCAATTTTTTTTTTAAGTCCAAAGAAAATCTTCTAAAAGGTGAATGATCCTGGAAGCAATTCCGTTTTTCTTAAAAAACAAACCAGCCACCAACCCCTACCTCCTTTAAAGTATCCAAATAGCCATCATTCGAGGAACAGTGAAGTGAATCACTAAATCTACACATGGCTGTTAGGGGTACTCAAAGCATGTTTCATGGAGAGCTCACTTTCCTTTGTGATCAGACTTCTCTCCTCCCAGCTTTGACCATATAGTTATGGTCAGGAAATTATTTTCATAGTAATGATAGTTACTTTAACATTAACAGCAGTTAATAGTAACTACATAGATAGAATCCACTCCAGCTTCTTCTTGAAACCTTCACTATGTTCCATTACTCTCAGACTTGCCTCTTTCCACCTCCCCTGCAATTTCCTCTTTACAAGGCCCATTGCCCAAGCATCTTCCATTCTCTTGTAGCTGCCCTAACACCCCGTTCATTGTTTGTTTCACTGGCCAATGATCACACTGATTTAATCAGCAGTTCCCCCACACTGCCAAGGCTGCCAACACAGGAACCTAACACAGCTCTCTCTTTAGGGTTGCTCGCTATCCCTTTGCTATGAGGACTCTGAACACCTTCAGGAACTAGTGGAAACAAAGCAAACCAACAAAGAATAACAGAAGCTCCCACCACCACTTTGATAAAAATAGGAACTCATTCCTTAAAATATTTCATTCAGCCTCTAACAGCAGTAAGGTTTTTAATCTTAGAACTGTATTAGTCAGGAACAGTGCTCACTGACAAATGTTCTTAATTGCTAATTAAAAAAAAAGAACAACTCACGTGCAGAAGAAAGAGTCACAAAGCTTTAATCATGCTTTAGAATTTAAATATCAGAAGTTATAATCAAGTTTCATTAAAAGAGCCTACACTGCACAACAGCACACAATTCAGCAGATTTCATGCTATGTACATTTACACTCTCCAGTTGTTATTTTAAGCAATTCAGTAAGATCATGGCATGAAACAAAGTTTCAAAGTCTCTTAAACATAAATGCAGCGAAACATGCAGTATTCTCTTCACAATAAGAAACAATTGAGTACAGGTGGCTTAACTGAACTAACCTTTCTTGCAGGAAGTTCTACTGTGTATCTTAGCGGGTCATCCTGCTCCGTACAGTTAAGTAGAAACACCCTTTGCCGTTTTTATAACAAGGACTGCATCTCACATTTTTACTCTTAAATTATACATATCAATATTTCTCCCCTTCATTATTCCCAAACCTACAGAAGTTATCTGGCCTTTTTTGTTTTCTTTCCTGTACACCAGTATCTCACCATTCATGCATTTTAAAAGACCTGCAACAGCCTTCAATACTCAAAGCATGAGAGCCCTCAAATCTTTTATTTCCCTTTTTCTTTAATGGAAACATTTTTCCACATCTGCAAGGCCCTTCATAGTTCTATTCCCCATAAACAATGCTGGCTTTAAGTCCCTATTTGTTACTGTTAAGAAACTTCACACTTGAGCTGGTCTCATAAGACCCCCTAATCTCTTCAAACCCCACACTTGCCTATAGCAGCTGACCTATAAACAAGAGATGCACTGAGGGGGGGAAGCTGCTCATTGTGTTTTAAACACTTGTGTACAGAGACAATGCCCACATGCACAGGGACTTGAAAGCAAGAACAAAGTTAAGGCAGTTCTTTGACATGCTGGATGTACAAGTGCTCTTAGGAAACCAGGGATGTGACAAAAACTTGCAATTACTCCACTGTGTTTAGTCCAAGATAAACTTGGAAGTCTCTCTCCAGAGAACGACTGCCCCTGTACATTCTCTTTCCACAGAAACCATGCAGTAAGCAACTTTGGAAAATGCTTTGTTTGCACTGTATCAGTATGGAGGGATTACCAGGAACACATTTTAAAACCTTAATTGAATTTCTCACCATGGATTACTATTCTACTAAATATTCTGCCATGAATATTACAAAAATAAGCTGTTACAAGAAATAACCTTTATACACATACTAAGGATATTAATAGGAGGTGGTTCTACCATTTTTGACTAATTAATTTTCAATCAATTCTGGCTCTTATATTTTAAATGTGTACACTTAAATCTTGAAATGACATTTGAATTACATTCTGCATTTACCACAAAAACATGAACCAGTCATTACTGAATCAGCATGCTACACCACTGAATCTTCCTGTTTCTCTTCACAGCTAGAATTACTAAGAGATGTTTGGGAGTTCCTGCTAAACATTGAGTTGACAGGGAGAGATCAGGTTAAATTGCTTTATGTTCAGTAGTAATACTCCAAATTTATGTCCTATTCTTTTTTTTCTAAGGTATGAGAGAAGAAGAGATTGTTTGTTTGGGACTTTAATTCAGTTTAGAAAAATAAATACTGGAAATGTTTCAATGAGATTTGCTTTGTTAAGTTCAGCTAGATCACAGGAAGGCAGTAACACCTGTAGTAGTTTCAAATCAAGCAGCACCAATTTTAAAACAATGCACAGCAATTACAAAAAATAAAAACCACTCAACTTCTTTCCTCCTCTACAAAGAATGCAAAAAGAAAACATGACAGACAATTACCGTAGTATCAAAGCAAATTAATACTCTTCTGTCACATAAAGGCTTAAATGAAAAACGTTAGCACTTTTGTAGTGTTTGTCTTTTTTCCACTGTATGTCTCTAATTGCAAAACTAAGGGAATACTATAGCAATAGCAGCCCTTCAGTGTTATTCAACAGACAGAGAAAATGGTAAATTATTTTGTCTTTTGCACATTAGCAATATGCAAATGTCCATTACACTACACCATTTCACCTATGTTTTAACACCTACCTTCAATTCATACTGACAGAAATATTCAGTACATCCAAGACAAATTGATATCCTTCTGCCCACATCTGCTCAGCTTTGGTTTACTACATACAGTACACAGGATTTAACATCATTTTGGTTGTTTTGAATATATTTTACAAAGGTGAAACCGTGGTCAAATTAACCTCACTAATGACACACACACACACAAAAAAACAACTGCTATTTGCATTAAACAGTAAAATGTTCAACTTTTAAAATTAGTAATTTCTCTCAGACTGTTGAAGACTACTTCCTTCTTCCAGTCTGTTAAAACAATGTGAAAACACCTGCTTTCAGATCAGAATAAATGAAACTTTCCACTGTCCTAACAACTAGGAGAAGGTACAGTGGGCTGGTGTTCCTTTCATTTACAAAATTACATATGATTCATTTTCCTTCACCCTGACTGCATGCATACATGCTTCATACCACTCCCCAGCTATTAAATGCAGCTGGACCCTGTAAGAACTTCAGAATGTCTTCCCTACCTTACAACACTTACAACACACAAATAAGCAGATGCACTTCCCCACACAGAGCCTCATCCTCCAGATGTTCCCATAGATGCACGATTCCACTAAAGGCAGCTCCATTCAAGCAGAAAAAAATACTGACTGTAGCAAAACTAAGTAGAATTGTGGGACTAATACCTTTGGACAGGTGAAGAAGCAATAAAAGAGAACACCTCTGTATCCTAAAAGGTAGCACAGAAAAGCAGCATATGGGCATTGTACGTGCATTTAATTCTGAGATTACTACACTTTCAATTATTATCAGATACAATGAAAATCAGTGCATTAACAGAAGAGGCATATTCTTATAATCCATCTATGACACTAACAGTGGTCTACGGAGCCCCAGCAGTAAGTCAAAGGAGGAAAAACAAATAGGATTTGTAAGAATAATTGGGTACCATGAACAAATTTGTGGTGTGGAACTAGTATTTCCTAAAAACGTACTAGAAAGACACTTCTTTTATTTTACTATAACTATTATATCAAGTAAAACTAGTGCAGCAATAAATGTATATGCACATCAGAACAAAGAAGCACTGATTTAAAGCTCCAAATTCTCTGCTTGAATACTTCCCCTTGTACCTTGACACAAAAACCAATAAACAAAAGAACTTTTCCAAATTCAGACAGTAACTGCAATTTTCTAAACTCCAGCTGTTTGTAACCTAACACTTTATTACCTGGAAAATCCTCCTCTTTTCCTAGGAAGCAGGGATACAAAATAAGATCAGTTAAAAAATACTGGGGATATTACTACTGTTTATAAACCTGTAAAAACACAGGAGGCTGACTTGACTGTGAACACACTTCTTAAAGCTTCTGTCAAGAAAGGCTCTAGTATGTGCTACCTTTGATCATCTAATAAGCGTTCTACATAGCAGCTAAATACAAAGAAGCTTTTTCCATTTCTGATGGGGTTAAGTCTATGAAGCATGTACCTACACAGTACACCATCACAACAGACAAAGTCATTAAAAAAGATCCAAAACAGCCAGTATTTATTGCTAATGAAAAAATTTAAAAAAAACTATTTCATGTTATCAAACACTGCAGTATGTCTGAATAAATGAGACATACTAGTTAAAGTAATGAAAAAAAGGGTTCATTTAATCTTTGGGACTATAAGGAAAACTACCATACCTATAAAAACCAGAAAATTATTCTGTGTTACAATGCCTCAATGATTACTTCCAATTAAATTCCCATTTTGGGTTCACTGCAGTCACCCTAGCTGCGTACAAGGCTCATTTAGTGTATGACATCCCCTGAGTGATAACGGCTAATTTTAATGAGAAATTCGTGAATGCTCAAGTAAAAGTTTGTTAAAGATAACTCACCACCATCCCTCTCTCTAACTCTGTGAGTATGCACACTTTTGGCTTTGCTGTGCCCTGTGTTGTCACCGTATTTGTTCTCAGGGCTGTCAGAGCGCCGCAGCATCTTGTTTGGTGGCGAAGGGTCTGTGGTGTCGCGCATCTTGTCATGACGGTGATCACCACCACTGGGGTGACTCTTGGATGAGTACTTAAGAGCCTGGAACACATCACAAGAAAACAGGCGTTCCCATTAGATAGGAAATTTGGGGATTTTTTCTTTCTTCTCTTTCAAAAGTACTTTAAAAAGTTAATTAGTTTTCATTTCCTATTAAAAAAAAATCAGCATTAGTCTTCCTAGTTTTAATTACCTGCATTAAAGCAACAAGTTCTGTAATTAGAACTCAAACCACTTTCTCCCACTATTAAATCCAATGCAACACTTGCAGTTAAGAAGAACCTCATTTCTCTATCTTTTCACTGATAGACTACACACTCTTAGCAGTAAATGGGCCACAGTTCTACTACACTTTCGGGAGAAGAACTAGTCTCCACCTGTTATTAGGAAAACGAATTTAAAGTTACACCAAACCAGTGTAAACACTGAATATGTCCTCCATACTCCAGTCAAGACCATTCGGCTTCAACATTACTTTGAACTTCTGGGATGTTTTTCCAGTACTAATATCCCTGTAACAGATGTAATTTAAAAAAAAAAGTAATTCTAGGGGGCCAAAAGGTGTAATATAATAACTATTCTAAAGTCTTGACCAAAAATTACATGCTCAGCCTCACTTTGACCTGCTTGATTTTGCAGTGTGAACTCCTGAACGGCAAGTGTTTACGTTTACGTGAACTGTCACTGACATCTGCCTTGGACTGCCATACTGCACTTCAGTGATTCAAATACACAGAAATGCAGTAAAACAGTTGACTTCAGGGCCCACAGAGAGTAATATGACAACACACAGCTTTCCACAGACTCAAACCTCGACAACTGGGCTTTTTCAGTAGACACAGCAAAGAAGTGCAGTATCCACCTTACAGAAATCGAAGCTATTGTCGGTAACTGAAGGATTTGATGGTTTCTGAACATGCCTAGCAGCTGGCAACTGCAGAAATTAAGCCTCACATGCAACCCCAAGTTGGTGAGGGTCTAAACCCGTGCCCCGCTCAGGTTACAGCCCACAACAGCAGTTTTGGGGAGAAGAAAGGACTTTGGGAAGGGGGTGAGGAGGTTGGAAGAACAAGACTCCTTTTGTTTTTAGAAGAAAAACATTCACGTCTCCTGGGTCTCCGCTCCACCGCAGGTGACCCCGGCTCCCTCTCCCGCCCCTCGCACCCTCCCCGACTCGAGCCCCGCACGGGTCGCACTAGGCCGCTCCTGCTCGCCCCGGCTCCGCAGGCCTCGGCCGAGCACCAGGGCCCCGTTCCCTGAGCCGGGGCCGCCGCCGCCTCTCGGCCCGGCGGCCCCAGGCCCAGAGCGCCGCCAGGGGCCGGACCGGGGCGGCCGCGGCACCGCGGCCTGCGGCGGCCGCCGGAGCCTCCGCTGGAGTAGCACCCCCCCGTCTCCCCTGCTCCTCCTCCCGGCCCGGCGGTACCTGGTAGGGCTGCGAGTCCCCCCTGCGGTCGTGACAGCTGAGGAAAGAGCGAGAGAAAGAGAGAGAGAGGCGTTAGCGAGCACCCGTTACCGGCCCCGCGGCCGGGCCGAACATGGCGGAGGGGGGGGGGGGGGCGGCCCCGCGGGGCCGGGGGGGGGAGACTGAATTTACCCATCACTGAGTCTCTGCTGTTTCCTCGCATACATTACCATCAATGCCCGGCCTGTGTGTGTGAGGGTGAGGGGACCAGGAGGGCACGGCCGCGGCCGGGCCACAGGCGCCGAGGGGGGAGGCGGGGGCGGCAGCGCTCCGGGGGCAGGGGCGGGGGAAGGGGGCGGCTCGGGCAGCTCGGCTGGAGCGGCGCTCACGGGCCCATCGCCTCGAGAGGGGAGACGCCGGCAGCTCGGCCCCGCGCGCGCTGAGACACACCGGGAGCACCGACTCGGCCACCGCCTCCCCCCGCCGCGCCCGCCGCCGCCGCCGCCGCTCCAACTACATCCGGGGAACTCGGGCGACGCCGCGCTCGGTCAACGTCGGCTCTTTCCGGCTCTTTCCGACGCGCTCCGTCCCCTCTGTCCCCTTTGCTCTCGGGCGACTCTGCCTTCGGTAAACATCGGCTGCCTCCGCCGAACCCGACGCCCCTCAGTCCCTCCCTTCGGCAAACATCGGCTGCCTCCGCCGAGCACGACGCCCTTCAGTCCCTCCCTTCGGCAAACATCGGCTCCTTCCGTAACGCTCGGCCCTCCCGCCTCGGCCCACTCTCCCGATCGCTACTTGTCTTCGGAAAACATCGCGTTTTTCCGGAGAGACGTTTCCGCGCGGCCGTCGGGGCGGCGCCGCGTTCGGAAGGGCTCGGGTATTTCCGTGACCCCTCTCGGGCCGGCGCGGCCGTTGGCGGGCGCACGGGGCCGGTTAGCCGAGGGCAGCGCGGCCTCGGTGGCAGAGCCGCTCCCTCGGTGGGGAGGAATCGCGATCCTGCCAGGCAGGTGGGGGCTACAGGGGGAATTTCGGGGGGGAGATAGAAATGGGAAGGTCTCCTCTTACCTACCCCCCTCCTCCCCTTCCGCCCGGGCACCCGATATACAGGCAGGAGCCATTTTGTGCGCGACGCGTGTTCCGCGGGGCCGCGCTCGGCGGCTAGGAGGGTGTTAAAATGTCCCTGGGTCGGCGGCCGCGCGGCTCGGGCCTTGGCCCTGGTGTGTCTTCAGAGGGTGTGAGCGGCGGGCGAAGGGCATCGTCGTGGCCCCGGCACACGCGTTCCCGGTCACCCCCGTGTGCGGGGAGCTCCGGGCGCTCGCTGTGTCGGGATGACTCCCTGCTGTTGTCAGTGCCTGCTGAGCCCCTTAGGGTGGTGCCCGGTGACAGGACGAGGAGCGATGGCCATAAACTAAAACACAAGTTTCACCTCAGCATGAGGAAGAACTTCCTCGTGTTGAGGGTGGAAGAGCACTGGAATGGGTTGCCCGGGAAGGGCGTGGAGTCTCCCTCTGCGGAGACATTCAGAACCCACTTGGATGCTCCAGGTGACCTTGTCTTGCCAGGGGGTTGGACTGGATGATCTCCAGAAGTCCCTTCCAGCCCGAACCACTCTGTGATTCTGGAATTTTTGCTTATTTCTGAGCAGGCCCTCGAAGTTTGAGGTACAGAACATCCTATATTCAGGATTGTATAAAGGTATTATAAAACATATCCTAGATACTTTGATACCATTGCCATGACAGTGTTATAGGAGCCAGCAGTTTTCAGTAAAGGTTTAAGAGCATATGCCAGATTTTGTGCTGTCCCCTTCCTGAAAAGGGAAGAGATGTGGCATATCTCGGAGTGGGCATGTTAACGTTAAGCAGAGAACCTTCCCGCCGTGGCTCTGTCTGCTAGTGAAGCATTATTTATGGCAACACTCTTACAGATTTTTTTTCTGTTTCTTTGTTTGTTTGTTTTCCTTTGATTGGAGTGCAGAAGGCCGTTGCTGAAAGGGGACTTCAGGGAGTGAGTGCAGGATGACTCAGCAGGGAGCTGTTCTTCAGGGTTACAATAATGAACTGGTGAAATGCATTGAAGATTTATGTATGCAAAAAGAAGAACTGAACAAACAAATCCAGCAAGCAGAAGAGGAAAAGAATAAACTCCAGCATGAAATCCAAGTCCTCAGTGAACAGCTGGAGTGTGTATGTGAAAATCTGGCCCAAAAGGTGGCTTCAAGGAATGAGCTTGATAAAATACTCGCTGAAACTGAAGCTGCTTACATGAAAATTTTGGATAGCTCTAGAACTTTACTTAATGTCCTGAAGAAGGAAGTGGGAAGCTTAAAGCATTCACCAGATCTGAAAACCAATGTAACGTGAAACAGTCAAATGTTTGGACTCTGCAGTGCTAAAATTCCACTAGGTGAGAAGCGTGGTCAGCCACGGGACCTTACAGCCACAGAATAAGCAGAGAGGGATTTTCTTCCAGTCTTTTTGTATGTTTTATTAATTTTAAGTGATTTTCTAGAAAATAGGTTAAATAAAGTTGCCATTTTGCTTTAAAAAATCTACTTAATTGAACACTACAAAAATAAGCAAATGGGTAGTTGAGGCAGATGGGAGATTGTCAGTTTTGACATCATGATGCTTCAAGGCTTAGAAGAAAGGCATGTTTTATTGGTTGACTTCAGATGGCTTCCAGTAAATTATTCTTTGAAAACTAGTGGGTGCAAGTCAATCAGATACTACTTCTTTTCACTTTACAAATGCTTAGGCTTTACTGTTGGGACTAAGTAGAAATGAGCTATTTAGCCTCCCCTGGGAGCTCGGAGTTCTGTCTGCTGCGTGCACAAAGACAGCCCCGTTTACAGTAATTGCCTACTTGAATAATAGAGGGATAAGGTCAGAAATTGGGAGTAATGCAGGGCATGGAGGCTTAAAATTTACCACTGTATGTGGTTCATGCACCTTCTGAAGCTATTCTGCAAAGCCTTGTTAAGAAAGGAGACGTGCTGCAGAGAAGGTCAGGTTTGGTGCAGATGGACAGACAGCTACACCATGAATGCTTCGACAAGGAGTTCACTTGGGGGTAAGAAAAACGTGTCAGTAGCAACTGGAAGGTCTGAAAAACCACTGGGGTCCAGTTAAAAATACAGGGGTACAAGACCAAAGAAGATAATCCTGGCTAAAAGCCAGAAATAGAATTTCTGGAAGCCTTTTTATTAGTGCCTTTTAGCTGTATACTGATCTATTAAATAATTGTAATAAGATTGGGAAGAATAATGAACGTCCTGAAATGTTGCGAAAGAAATACAAATGAAAGGTGAAAGAAGAAAATGAGAAGTGGTTTGCAGCTATCAGCTATTCTTACAGAGGACATTAAAATAGAACTTAGTTGAGAGATCAGGGATGACATAACAGCATGACATAAATTTCAATTTAATGCTGATTTTTGTTTCTGCTGAACCTCTCTGTTCAGCAGAAATCTCTCTCAGCAGTGTGTGTGTACCTACAGGTGCATTTTGTCCCACTTATTTGTGTGTTACAACAGTAGCTTTTTAAGCTGTGTCTTGTAGTCAAATCTCCATTCAATGCCAATTAATTAAACTGAAAGAAGTGCGGTTGAAATCTCCATACTTGATAGTGGTGTGTCTCTCAGGTGCACATACAGAGAGAGTGGAAATGTGAATAGTTTTGGTAATAGCTCTTCATCAATAATAGGGAGCAAATTTTATGTTCTTCTGGTTGCCATGCTACATCAGGGATGAGTGTGACAGAGCTAATCACAGTTTACTTGTATGGCACTTCAAGGGGCTTCCCTCTTCCCTCCCTTCTAGGCTTCTCTCAATTCCCAGTGGGTAATGCAGAGGTGATAAAATTACATCATCTCAGGGGTATTGCTGTTGTAGTACTGCAGCACTCAGGGCCACCTTGTTTATGTTGAAGTGAAACAGAAAAATTTTGCTATATTTAGTAACAAAAAAGTGATTTATTTGGACATTTTTATGGTATTCTATCTGCCCTTAGACTGGTAGCAGTAACTGATTTACAGCAAAATAGGAAGACTCCGGAAAAGTGCTAACTAAAGAGCAAGAACTTGGAGTTGGAAATGTCAAGCTGCTGCTTCGTATTAGCTGCACTGGAACTCGAAACTGTGAAAATTTATATAATAGAAAGCTCAATTATAGAGAACAGTATAGTTAATTTCTAGTGTTGGTCTCACACAATAATTACAGGTTTGTTTGCCTGTAATCATAAATAATGCCTCTTGTTCTACTGAAGCTGATGAAACTAAAGAAGCTTTAAGAGAAGCCTTATAAGATTTTAAAGAAATCTACTTCACAGCCATTATATCTAGTTGTAGCTATTACAGTGTCAAAACCAAATAACTGGAGATGCTTGGTTGGTTTTTTGGGGGATTTTTTGTTTGTTTGTTTTGTTTTTTGGGGTTTTTTTGGGTTTTTTTACAAAACTAAGGGAAAATGTAACTGTTGGCTAGTACTTAGGCACATTATAGGCCTCCCAACATTCAAATAAAAAGATGAAATGTTGCTGGAATTCCATTCAGTGATCTCAATCTAAAATTTCTATTTAAATTCACATTTAGAAATGGAGAGAAATAATACACCTCTAGGGCTTGCCTATTTTTAGAATAACTCCCAAGTGTGGCAGTCAGTGTGCACCTGTAGAGTTGCTACTCAAAAATAGTGTTTAGCATTATACTCTATATTGACCCAAATGAACCCTTTTATTGAAGTGGCAGCCTTTTCCACTGCTTTTTCAGGCACTGTAAAGTTTGACATGAATAGCTTTTGTTAAACAACTTCACTTTGTTCAGAAGACATGCAGACTAAGTTGGTCCAAAGCATGGCTGAAAGAGAAATGATTGTTTGCAGATGGCAGCAGATCTGCAGGGATAGCCTGAAACAGAAAGTTTACCTTGAATAAGGCAGGTCATAAGTTTAAAGTATCATAAGTTAAAAGTGTCATACTTATTCCTAACTTAATTTTTATATTGAATTGTTATAACTCTCTGACTTTGACCTGGTGCTTTACTGGAGTGCTTACAGTCTAGGAGCTTTACTGGCAAAAGTTGGGCTGCTAATCTAAACTGATAATTTGTTCTGCATCTTATCTAGTATGTGAGGAGACACAGTTTTTGAAACTCCTACCTGTGCCTGATGCAGAGATTTAGTGAAATGCATTTAGAGCATTGGTCTAAAGCCCTGAATTTATGTAAAGGCACCTTTACCTGGTTTCCAAGTAACAGAACATCACTGGAAGAGATCAGATGATTCCCTGCTTTTATAGCAATGCCTCTTGAAAATGTACCCAGCGCTTAAAACACTAGTGATCAACAGTTTTTTCAAAACATTTGACTGTTGACTCCTTGCAAGTAAACTGAAGAGATTTTGGCAGTTACCAAAGAAACTGCTTGTGGGTGGTATGTTGAAGTAATTTTCAGTGTGAAAGCGGTCTGGGAACCACTGGGTTGAAGTGCTTATGGCAGCAGCTTTTCACGCATTACTGTCTCTTTTTGGAGGTGCTTACCCTGCAGTTCAGGTACCTCCCACCTGTACTTTCTGTTCATCACTTTGCAGAAATGGAGGTGAGAACTGGGGATTCCCCCTAATTTTAAGGGTAGGGCATAAAGAAAAGGTGTGGATGTGAAGTCCTGGTTTGGGAAGACCAGAGCATGAGAGGGTATGATGGAGAGAGAGGTGGAGTTTCTCCTAATTTCTGTCTGCTCTAAGTGTACTTGTAGTGAGCTACTGCGTACAGTTCTTGCTACCCAATAAATCAAATTTTAGAAATCATCTGAGCTTCATCTCAATTCTGGACTTTCTCCCCCTTCCTTTAAGCCCACTGACAGCAGAAGAGGCAACCTGTGTTTTGTTTTCTCTCTCGGTCTTTTTATTTCTTTCTGTTCCAGCAGGAGGCTGTGGACTCTGGGCCTCCTGTGCTGCCAGGCTCACACAGGATGCAGTGCTGTTGTTTCCTATGAACAGTCCTCAATGAACTGCTCAGGTTATATAAAGAACTTCAAGTTCTGTGTGTACTTGATATGCTCTCTATGTCAGATTGACCTTGGAGAGTTTAGGCAGAGGATTGGCAGATTTTTAGCTCTTTGTGAATGCAAGAGATTTGTTTCCTTGGACTAGGAATCCTTCCAACCAGGAAGACTAGGCATCTTCAAATACCCAAAGAATTATCCATTCAAACAATGAAGCAAGCTGGAGTCTAAACAGAGGTGACTGGATCTTGGATTGCTGTTTCATATTGAGATCAGTTGTGTCTAGGTCTTGGGGTACAAGTGTGTTCCACTCCAAATCAATTAAGTGGATTAAGCTAAACTGGAACAAGTAGTGGTAGTTCTGTAACAGAACATTCAGAAGATTGTTAGCCAAAGGATCAACTGTCTACATATACAGACGAGTCTTGTGCAGAAAACCAATATCTATTACTCCTTAGATGATTTTTCTTGTTAGAAGAGATTTGTGTGATAAGGTGTAGCTTGTGGCAATTGCCTTAAGTTCAAGTGGATCCTAGATTCTTGGGATTTTATGCAAGAAGTAGACAAAACAGTTACTTTTTTTTATAATATTTTTTCTTCCTTTTCAGGAACGAGCAAAGAAGTATTAATAAATACTTTAGTATTGATTTATTTGTATGCGTTGGTGGTTTTCTTAACAGATGAATAGGCAAATTGTCCTAAAATCAGAGTGCTGTTTTAGCTTTCATGAATGCGTGTGTTTTTAAATATAGATGTAAGTATTTTCTTTTTTTCTCATTTGGGTAAAGGACAGACTAGCCTTTAATTTAATTTGTGCACCAGTTGTTTTGTCAGTGTCTGTTGTTTTCCTGGGAAGGAGACGGGCACCATGGCCACTTCTTGGGTGTCTGTTCTATGCCTTTTTTAAACTTGGGATGGGTTTTGTGTTCTTTGCCCCTTAACTACTTATAAATCTGTCAGGGATTTTATTAGATGCCCCAGAGTAGTCCTTGACAGTTGTCTACCTCAGTGGTTTCAGATGAAGTTTGGTTCACTGTCTAGCTGTAAAACCCAGCTACTTGCATGTTAGGTGTTGATAAAACATGGAGAGGTTCAAGGTTGCAGAACAGGGAGCTATATGGTCATTCGTAGCTCTGGCTTGTAGGGTTTGTGTGAGAAGAAGTTCAGTGTTGTAGTCTATTTACAAAAATAAGATGTTAATAGAATTGGGGTAGTAGAACACTTTCATTTTGTGGTGGTTTCAAAAATAGTTTTACGAGATCTTATGGGATGGAAAAATTTGCAGGGTTTTTTTGTCTATTTGTGCAAGACTATGGATATGCTGCAGTAACTTCTACAGAAAATTTTAAATTTTAGTACAAACTTGGTATCTTATTTAGCTGCACAGTGGAAAACAACACTGTAAAATACATGTATTTTGATGATAGCACACCCATTGTTTGTGACCCGATGCAAAGCTGATAATATTTGTAAGTATGCTTAATTTGAATGTCACAAATGGGAAAACCTTACTTTTAGAATAGGATTCATCCATGTTAGAGGAAAACGAGCACATGGAGACAGAGATCATGCTCAGGAAAAAAGCATTGGAAAAAAGTCCTGGCAATCATGTTCTGGAGGTGGGCTTGATCATGATTCCACTGACTGGGATGGGGGCTTGTTTCTCTCACACCTCACTTCACATCTGTGAAATTTCATGGGGTGGCTTCTCTCAGCCTTAGCAGCACTTGTGTCCAGGGTGAGTGTACTTGGTTCTGAAGGGTTTAGCACAGTGTTGAGTGTTCTTGTTTACTGTCCTGTGTGAAGGAGACATGCAGCTTCCTGGCCAGCCTAAATCAAGACCACAACAGTGTTAGAGACTATAAAACAAAGCAAGAAGCTGAAAGTTTTTAAACACCTACTTTGACAAATGTTTAAAGTTATGAAACCTAATAGACTGGTCACAGAGCATTTTAAAGTTAAATCTTCACAGGGGTTGTTTTTTGAGCTTCATATGCATAGGTTTTCTTGCTTCAGTCAGAGCTTCCATAATTGGCTTAAGGTTTCCCATTGATATGGGATACATGGGAACACTTCTAGAAAATTATTTTCATCATAGTCCATGACAGATTTATAATTTACATTTTTTAAAAAACCATATAGTTGATTTAGTTGAACATAGTAAAAAGTATCACATTTCTTTCCTAAAGGCTTTTAAATCTCTCTGTCTGTATTCAGAATCAGATCCAACTACTATTTGTTGTTGTTATATGATTATTAACAAGTTGATACAACTTTGATACTGATTCTGGTTGGATATGTCTGTCAGTTCCTGACACAAAGTCCTCTTCATATTCTGCAAGCTTACACTTTTTTAAAACTTCTTTTTCCTTATATAGTAAGAGTGCTTTAAGTTGAATATCAGCATGAGAGTTTGTTTTCTGAAATTTTTTTTTTATTATAGTTGGTATTCAGGGCTGACCCATACAGTGTCAGGTGTTTAAAACAAAAAACTGGCAGTAATTCTTATATGCAGTTTTGCAGTTGTTCAGTAATAGAAATCATGCTAGACATTTGTGTTGTTCACTTCCTTGGGGTTAATTGCTGTAGCTCATGAACCCAAGGTACTTTTTTGTTAAATACTGATTGTTCCTCAAGTATCATTGCTAGCATGAGTGGAATGGATACTCCATTCCAGGGAACGAGGGGAGAAAGATGAGCTGCCTGTCTAGTAGAGACCATCATCTGGAAAGAGAGGGGCATCCCTGTTAGCCTTGTCCATGGTAAAGTGATGTGAGACAATTCAAATAAAGCGGTTAGAATCGTCGTAGTTCTCTGTTGTAAGGTTCACTGAAGCAAGCTGAAAAAAAGAAAATCCAGTCCATGCTGTCAGTCACAAGGAATGTGATACTTGATTGCAGCCAGGTTATCTTTAAATGCAGGAGCTCAGGTGCAGCTGGGAGCAGTGTAGCAGCTGCAGAACTGGGCTTGGTGAGGGTTGTTTTGCCCTGTCAAGAAGCAGTTGGCCCTGTGGACACACTTAGGAAATCTGATACACTCAGGAGTCACTGGACTTGTTAGAAAAGTGTGACCTCTTCCTGTTCTTGAAACTCAGGAAATTCTGCATCTTAGTGAGATGTGACTTTGTGGCATGACATCATAAGAAGGATATTTATTTAAAATCCTGTACACTTTAGTGGTTTTTCTCTGAAGCCTAAAGTGTTCTTGCTTTAGATTCAGGTTGTTCAAGTTCAAATACCTGTGACCAAAAATACAGATGTCCAAGTTCCACTGAAGCCCACAGGCCTGTAAGTTGTTGGTATTCACTGTGTAGTGTACCAAGTTCTTAGTCTAATGCAATCTTAATCCTTCAGTCAAGTTGCAAACTTTGTGGCCCCTCTTAGTTTAAATGATTTGCACCAAGTTGCCTTCTGGGTTTGGAATGTGCTTTCGGTTTTCTGTTTGTTTTTTAATGAAGTATTCCGCTGAGGCCTCCCGTGGCACTCTGCCATACACATTCGTGGTGTGCATGTGAGAATGTTTTCTTTGAGAATGTCAAAAGAAAACTACCTGTACAGCAGCAATTTAACTGAAACAAGATTTGGTTTTATGCCGTGCTGATTTTGTTTTTAAAAGTGTTTAAAAATGCTGCATGTATAAATTGATACATTATATAGGATATATAAACAAGTGCTTCCAGTGAACTGATCACATAGTACCTTACAGAGAATGTTAATATCTTTATCCCCTTGATCGAGAGTGACCCTCAGTAGTAATCTGCCCCAAATGAGGGACAGATCTAGGAATGGAGGCTTTGCTTTTTCAGCCTCAATTCAATGCTCTGACTTGGACTGGTTCCCAGGGGATTCATGTCCTGTTTGGTGTTTTGACATAAATGGACAGGATTATGAATTCTCAACCTGTGTACTGGGGGAAGGGATAGATACAACTGATTAGAGGAACACTTTTTTGCTGTTGCTTCCTCCACATTGCATGCAGCATGATGATGATGTTTAAATGTGTTACTCCTTTCTCCATAGGTAGACCCTGCATGACAAGGTATCCCAACTCCTGAGCACCCACTCTGACTTTCCAGACCTGCTTTTTCCAAGCCCCTGCTTTGGGACCTGACTGTAGGAGGTGGAGCAGAGGAACAGAAAGAACTTTTAATGGTAGTTGCTAATTAATTACCTTTAAAAGCCAAACCTTTTTCAGATACCTTGCCTTTATAGATCCTATTGTTTTATCAGGCTGCTTATTACCTTACCCTTGTCCATTTAAGACCAACTTTTTTAGGCATGGAGGCTCCTTGATGCATAAAGGTAGTGGGAGATGTGAATTCTAGTCCAATCCATAACAGCAAACAGAGCACATACAGCAGCAGCAGGCTGTGAGGGCAGCCATATTCCACCACAGCTTGGTTTGGGTTAATGGATTGAAGTAGTATGGCAAGTGAGGAACTCTAGATATCTGGATGAATGGGGCTCTTCTATAGTGAAAAGAAGCTGGCTCTATGAATTCAGATTAAGAACTGCTTTAACTTAGAGGTCAGGTGGCACCTGACTGCAGTATTCATATATTCACATACATACATATATACATATATATATATATGTATATATACACTCACACATACATTGAAATGTACATATAAATATACTCAGCATTTTCATAAGTATAGAGAGCTCTTGGTAGAAAGCTGTCTAATGCTTCAGTATTATCTGCCTTTAGAAAAGACAATTTAAACACGTTGGACATTACCAGCTTGTGTGATGGTGTGTACCCTGTTTTTTCAGTAGCCTCCACAGTCTTGTGTCCACATAAGCCATCTTTTGTAGCACCATCCTTATCTTCCTCCTGCAACAACTTTTGTTGCCTCTATTTTGTAGCTCCTTGTTTACCATGTTCTTAGTTATCCCAAGCTGCTGACCAGAAATACACTGCCCTTGCACGTCTGCACTAACACGTGGTGGGTCAGAGATGGTTCCGGTATCTTGATACTGTCCAGACATATTCTGGCACACTTGGGAAAATTGTTTGCAAAGATAAACAGATTACATTCAATTGGATAGTGCCCCAAAAGTTAAGGTTGCATGGGGTGATAATATTATATTCCAGAGAAACAACAGACATCTGATCTGAGTTTCATCCTAAAAAAAGGCTGTAGACCCAAGCAATGGATGGATGGGAATTTTTCCTGATATACTATGGAGATTAAAAACCAGAAGTTTATCTTTGTTGTCATTGAGGATATATAATATAATCTCCTGCAGATGAAGGTCTATATGAAACACTATTTAATGAGTATTAAGGCCGTGTTCAGAGGGATGTGAGTTTGTTCCAGAAATGTTTGCTCTGTGTTTGAGAAAAGATTTTAACTTGAAATTGGAAAGACGAAAAGGAATAGAGTGCTGGATCTTGCAGGTAATGATCTCATTGAGGAAGCTGTTGTAGGTCACCTGTGTCTTCTTCAAAGCTCTGTGACCTGTATTGCAAATTAATAAATAGGTGCTAGGACAGAGTGGAGTATGTTACAATAATACTTCTTGGAAAAAGTTATGTCAAGGCATTGTATGTATTCAGCAATTTTCTTTGCAATCCTGCTCTATTTTACAACCTAATCTATTCCCCACTAAGATGTGCTAGAGATAAACATTGCTGATGCCTTTGTGTGCAAAGAGGAAGGAGAGGCAATTAAAAGTCTGCATGCTGTGAAGTCTCTGGGTACCAACAGTGTCTGCACAGACCTTTACAATGTTTTAGGGTACAATTGGTTTTCCTGCTGTCTGGGGTGACTGAGCGCAAATAGCTTTTGAGCAAGGACAGTAACTCAGTTGTTTTCATGCTGCCTAAAGTCCTGCTGGTTTCCATAAAGGTTTCCATTTTTATTTACTGATAGCAAAGTCTTGGTGACAAAGTGGCTCCTCTGGATCAGACACTGTTTTATTAGAGCACAGCATTTAATTTCTGACAAAGAAAGGGCAAATTTCTGATAATGTAGTGAAAGAACCTGGGGCAGGGCAGTATCTGGTATTGGCCTCCATCAAAGACAAAGAAAATCACAAAAAGGCAAAACTGCTGGCCATGGTCTGAATCAAATGAGGTTGCCTCCAAGAGTAGCAAGTGAGAGGGCTTTTCTTTCTTTTATCTTGCTCCCTCCTACATCATTACAGGGTTGAGTAAGAAAAGAATTTTCTTTTGAATAATAATAAATGGGATAATTTGCTTCAAGAAAAGCTACTTCCACATAGGAGGCAGCTAAAGCTGCACCATGCGAGCTTTATTTATTTTTTTCCTCAAAAAATTTTTATAATGCAAATTTTAAAAGCAAGCAGCCATTGTAAGGAAAAGAGAAACAACAAAATGTTGTGTTTGCTTGTCATTGCAGGCTTTTTATACTTCAGTAACTGCACTCCTATGTGCACTTTCTTGGCTGCAAGTGCTGCTTGTCCAAAACATGGATTTTTGGTCTCAGACCTGTTCAGTCAAAAATTCCTTGTTTTATTTTAGATAAACTTAATAAAGCAGTGTACATTATTACTTATATTGTAGGTATATTATATATACATATTATACATTGCTTATATAAGTGTGTTGTTACTTAGATAGGTATAAAATTTACCTATAATTCTTACGTAAAAGTTTTTTTCCATGGCTTACTGTGCCATGTATTACTACATATGGTACCACACTGATATAGCTGGAGTAAGGCTTGGTTCTCAGACATTAAGATGACCTTTGAACTTGGATTAGCTGGTAAGAATTTTATAGTTTCAGGTGTTGGCAAAGTCAGAAGTAGCCAAACATTGAGAAGTGTAACTTGACTTTGCAGATTTAAATTAAAATTTGCATATTGCCTTACATGGAACTTGCCTTTATTTCAAATAACTTCTGCATCTGGTTGTGTGGTGGGAGAGCACAGCCAAATGTTTTAAATAGGTATCAAAAGCCATAGAACCATTTAAATTGAAAAGAACCTTCCAGATGGTCAAGTCCAACCATTAACCCAGAACTGCCAAGCCCACTACTAAACCATGTCCCTAAGCGCCACATCTAAGTGTCTTTTAAATAATAGGTGCTTGAGCTACTTGATGCTACCTCTGCTACACTGGGATTGTTACCTTGGGAAGCTATGATATAACTTGCAGTTAAAATAATCTCATTAGCAGGAGCACAAATCCCCTTAAACTAAATAAAAGTACAGTGTTACTGGATTTCAAAATGTAGACTTTTGATTCTTGTGCTGTGGCCTGTATAAGAGCAAAGAAGGTAACAAAAATAATTTTAAAATTCTGGAATGAGTTTTGAGATACTACTTAGAATTTAATAGGTGCCCAAAGATTTTATGCCCCAAGACTCACTGAAAGTTAATGGGTCTTGTACTCTTCTTGCTGTTGCTCTGGTTTTTAAGATTCAAGATTCTGCATGCATTTCTCAAAGGGCTGGCTTCTGAAAGCAGGGCATTTTTTTGTCTTTCTTCCCCCTACCCTCTGAAGTTTCATTTCTGTTTCTCGTAAAGAAAAGGCTGAAAGTGCAAAAGCAAGTAGAAAGGCTCAGAAATGCAAATATAAATAATTCTAAATCTTTTTTGTGATTTAACAGGAGTCTCACACTTCATGCTTGGCCTGATGTGTGTCTTTTTCAGTGCCTGAAGCTGGTTATGGTCAAAGTTCTATTGAAAATTTCACACCTTGTTATACTTCAGTCAAGTCAGATGCAGTGATGGCTCTAAGAAAGGCACCCATAATCTGTGGCTGTAGGACATAAGTGGCTTTCTATAAATATGTATTTAAATTCCTCTCTTAGTACCTTTAGCAACTACACCCAGCTTTCCAGTCATTATGGGTTACTCAGAACTGTCAGGGAAGCCCCTTTTAGTCCAGCCTCAATGTGATCTGCAGGTGTCAGAGAACAAAGTGTGGTTTGGAGATGGAATTCTGGAGCTTCCAGGCAAGCAGAAGCTGGAAGCCCTATGGGATGGCAGGGGAAGGAGGGCTGCTGACTCCTGGGAGAGAGAGCATGCAGCAGCAGTACGTGGCCTGTCTTCTGTCAGAAGTATCAACCTGACATGATGCTTCCCAGAAACAAGAATCTTAGAGGAAAAAGTAATTTCAGGGCTGAAAGAGGGTCCAAGGGATCTTCTAATATCACAATGTATTTATTCCCTACAAGTGAATGCGGGAAAGGTAAATGGGAAGATGACTGAACAGAAGGGATTTGTAGTACTTGCAGAGCTTGCTTTGGAGTCTGAAAGGCCAAAATTATGATCACAACATCTAGCTGAAGACTGAAGATGTGATTTAGAAATGGAACAATTTATCAGACTGCAGCTAAAGATAGAAGTTAGCATGCTGTGTAAAGGGCAGGACAAAAACATTTTAATAAAACTAACTCTGATCAAGAGAGAATAAGCAACTGACAACATCCAGAGGAATTTTTCCAAGAGGAGAACATCAGAAGAACTGCCAGAATTGTATAATTTTTGAATCTTTTTTGTTAAAACATTTAATATCATTTAGTATCTAACATGAAGAAGAATTTATCACAATAGAAATAATTGAATGCTTGGAAAAATGAACATGAATTTTAATGCCATTCCACAATTATTTTTGATAAATGCTTTTGATGTGCCCCAAACAATAGCTAGGAGGCTTTGTGGGTGTCATAGTATGCAATCTAGGACTGAATGATTAGTTTCGGTCATCATAAAGAGGGGACAATAGAGGAAACATGACAAAAATATAGACAAGGAGTAGAGCTGCACATAATTTTGCCTCTCTTATTTTTATAGAGATCTTTGTGGTTTGCTTAAAGCCTCAGCTCTCAGATTCATGTGGTAAATAATCTAAGATTTCATTACACAAAATCAAGTTTCTAATTTCTGCAATTGCAAGAAAAACCTTATATACAAAGCAAGAAGAGGAGCCAATACATCTTTTTAAGAGACAAAAAGTAAAATCCACCTTTACTCTAAAAAAATCCAAGGGAGTAAAGACTTGATGCAGTTATTAGAGCTCAGGTCAGTATTTATAGTGCATTGGTTGTTCAGACAGGCATTGCAAAGCCTTGTATCCCATCCTTTTTCTTTGCTTAGTAACATTCCCTCAGAGCCTGGAAAATAACATGTCTCTGCCCTCTGTTTTATGTGCTTTTTCCTTCAGCAGATGCTGCCAAGCCCAGCGCCTGATTTCTGTCCTGATCTGGAATAACTCCAGGGGCATGCACGAAGCCATCTCCTTTTTCCCTCCTAACGGGGTGGTGGCAGGGAGGAGGCTGAAGACTATTGTTCTCTCTCCTGTGTCCCTCCTGTAGCAGCAGCCAACATTGTTCCTTTTTATTTACTTCCCCCTCTCTGTAAACCAGCAGGGCTCGCAGCAGAAGGATGCAGCTCTCCTCATTAGAGTAATTAGGCTGATTTATGAGAGAGTGCACAGTGGAGGAGAGCTTTTCTAATACAGTGTTCCCCACGGGAGGCTGGGCACCCACCCAGCTGCCGGCAGTTCAGTGCTGGGCCTCCCCCCAGCTCGGACTGCAGGGCCCCCATCTCTTCAACCTTTAATATCAGTGAAAATGGACAAACACATGCAATAAATACTTCTTTACTTCACATGATATTCTTCACAAGTTGGATGTTCCAAGTTAATATTAGAAGTGTAATTAAAGTAGTAGAGGAGAGGGATCCTTCCTTAGTGTTAACTAAGTGTAAATTTTGGCTTACAAAGGATTCCTCAAACAAGTTTACTGTGTCACTGGAACAGCAAGAGCTGGTAGGTTTGTTCCTCTCCTGCTCTGTGGAAGTTTTGCATTACTTTTATGAAAGGCTTATGTATGATGAGCTACAAAATTTCATTCTTCCAGGGAAAATGTTATGAATATCTGTAGTTCATCACACTTCTTTGGTATCTTCATGGCAAGATACAGTATGTCCCTGGAAAGTCCTGCTGCACTTTGGAAGTCCCATTGAAAATGTACACGGGCCTATTTAAAAACACATTTAAGCTTATAAAAATGTATTATACAAGCAAACAAACAAACAAGTATCATTAGCAATTCTGCCTGTTGTGTTTCTGCTAGGCACTAGGATCAAACTTGCAAAACTTGCCAGGTGCCTGTACTTCCCAGTGCAATATTTGTGGTCACCTTTATGAAAGAAATGTACCCATCACTTGTCTTCACTAACAGGATGGTGTTTATACTGCCTGAAGGGCAATTAAATAATTCTGTAATCTTCCCCGAAGTCTGTGAGAGTGTATTTTATCCAGCAGCATTTTGATAGTGTTAAGGCACGTTCAATAGCCTTTCACATAGCAAACTCTGTGAAAATCCTCAATGAACCCAAGGAACTGTCGATAGAACCAAGCCAGAGAAGTGAAAGCAGTAAAAAAATGAAGTGTATGTTATAAACTGACATGAAAAATCTTACTGCAATTGTAATCACCTCAAAATGCCTCATATCACCCACAGGGAAAAGCGCATAAACATCCAACATTTTCTGCCACCTTCACATTGTCCCAAATGCTCTCAAAATACACTTTCAACTGGAACACTTGCCTCTGTCTTTTGCATACACAGAAAAGCAAAATACACTTTCAACTGGAACATTTGCCTCTGTCTTTTGCATACACAGAAAAGCAGTGCAAACCCCAGTTTCATTCATCCTATTCCCTCATGCAAAGCCTCAGTGTATTTTTGGCTGCCACAAAGTTGATCCATGAAGAAATACAGATTTGCATTCCTGAAACCGAGCAAGAACATTCCTCTTCGTTTTGTAAAATAAGAGAGGTGGGGAGGGCAACCCCTGCCACCATTGTAGCTGGAAGAAAAACTTTGGTGCTTATTGATACCTCATTAGTCTGTGTTCACCACAAAGCAGCATCTAAAAGTGTATCCAAACCACAAATTTATTGCTCAGAGGTCACTGTTTTGATCAGTAAATATGCAACCTGATTTTTTGTGCCTCCAGATAGTTATTTCTCTGACGGATGGTGGGGCATTCCCATGGGAGGAGCTCATGGTGTTGCTGTGTGCAAGGGCAATCTGTGGGGAAGAGACACAGCTATAAAATGGAGAAATTGTTAAAACACTGTACAGTGTGCCTCTCTCCTAAACAATCATACGGTACTCGCTTTCCTTCTCAGAATTGCTGCCGTGGGGAGGTAACGAATTACCATTGCCATAAACCGTAATCAAGATCAGATGTGCAAAGGGAAAGGCCTTGCTCAAATATCAAAGGGGTCTTAAACTGCCAAAACAGAGCAAGAGAGAGAAATCCTGAGGGAATCAGAGATGTAATTTATGACTGACCTTCATTTTAACTGGGAAACGTGTGCTCTTGAATGGCAATGCTCCCATTAATGCACAGTTTTATTTTGTTTCAGCTTATTGGGAATCTTTGTTGCAGCAGTATTGATTCAAGCTCACAAACAAAGAGCCTGGGACAAGGACTCATATATGCATTCCAGAAACATTTCTCTGCACTGAACCCGTCTCAGCAGTGACAGTGCCTGGCTTTGTCATCCCCTCGGCCACTGCGCTGCCTTCCAGGGCTCGCTTCTTTGTGTTTGCATCACTGCTTGCCCAAATGACTCCACATTTTCTGCATTCTCATAACTCAATTGTATGGGGAAAAAAGTGAAGTAACAACCCTTCAAGGGGATTTTTGCTGCTACAGGAGCAGTTGATGCTTGGATGAGCTCTCAGTTGTTCAGAATCCAAGCAGTGCAAGAGAAAACAGACATATTAAATCTTTGCAGTCAAATATTAAATCACAGCACCACAGTGCCTCGGCTTCCCATGTGCTGCCTCCCTTTTTGAATTTCACTGGATAACATTTGGGGACCTACTGTGCTTCAAAAAAGTTAGATTAAAATCTAGTTCCAAATTTGTCTTTGCAACAGACCCAAACTGCACACCAAATACTGGAGAAATTCAGATCCACATTTCCATCTGTATTCGATATTTCATGGCCCAATTCCAGCCATAGTTTAAAACAAAGATGTTTAGGTGCTGTCAGCTGAAGTACTGTACTGGGTTCCCCTGGCATCCCATCAGATATGCCCTTTTAAAGCAAATACTCATTGACATCATCTCAGAATTATACTCTGAATTCTTTTTAAATTCCAGTTAAACATTTTGATGCAAAAGCATATCTTCTAAATTCTCTGTTACACTGAACATGAACGACAAGCAACAGAAGTGCTTAAAAGTGACAGTGAAAAGAACAGATTGTCAGGAAAGCCTGTAGAGTTAGCCATTCTGAAGAAACCTCACCAAGGTGTTAGCTATTTGTAAGTTACACTTCTTGTCTGATAATCAGAAAAAGATAGCTGTCATAAATGTCATAACTCCTTCACAGTTTCCCCTCTCAGCTTCCTCTGTGAACAGCTGTCAATATGTGTATGAAACTAACTTTAAAACCCCCAACAGATAGGTTTGATGGCTGATTTAAACAAAGTGATCTTTGAAATTGAGTTTTTTCAGGTAAATCCCCCTTCGGAGTTAATTGGATGGGAGCATTTGGGTTATTTTTCATCACTGCAAGATGTTGTTCTGCCACACAAAATATGTCCATTTTCAGTAAATACGAAGATGTCTGCAACAAATTAACTTTGGAGTTTTGGAAACACAGATGGTATTTGTTGCACTTCCCCAAAGGGCTACATTTACTCTAGAGAAAGCAGTGCTTTTAGCTGTTCTGTTATTTTTAGGAGTTTGTTCATCTCCATAATTTCCACTTCACTAAGAAGAGATAAAATCAGATTTGCCGTTTATCTGCTACCAAGCAGGCAGATTAAACAATTCATTTTGTCACTCGCGCTGTGTTTCTGCCGCCTCAGGCATTTAATTCTAAAACTCAGTATGTCTGTAAGGGGAGACATGAATGTTCTGTGCTCGACAGGGAAATCTCAGTTCGGTACATCCCGGGTAGGCAGAAATCCCCCGGCGCCCTTTGTGCGCTCTGGCCCCGCACGGGCAGCTCGCCCGGACCGCCAGGAGAGGGCGGTCCTGGATTTGGGAAAATAAGCGTGAAACATTTCATAGCAGCCTTTGCTGGAGCTCCTGTTTATGACTGTGTACATTTTTGGAATTTTCAGCCCCATCATGCTTTAAGAAATTTAATTTAGGACACTCCCGGGAGGGCAGAATTCCTGAGAGCTTTAGACAGAACGGGCAATGGAAGGGCAGAGCGTGCAGCAGGGCCTGCATTCGTCCCACCTAAACACGGGCATCCAGGGGAGGGGGCTAACTGGGAAGCCAGTTTGTCTTTGCTTCCCTCTAGAGTCGATGGATAGACCTGGCTCCTCCGAAGAGCGTTTTAGCACATACAGCTGACAAAAACACCGCTCAGTTCATTATCCCCTGCTCCCAGGGGAAAATATTTAGATTTTTGGAGGCAATAAAACACAACATGTTTTTTGTGAATCCTTTATTGTGATGCTTAAGTCGTTCAAAGTGAACACTGTGAAGTAAATGACTACTTTTTCACTTACAATGTTAAAACACACACAAGATGGCTTAAAGATGTAACTTGGCAGTGACAAGTTCTGTTAAGAAGTAAGAGAAATATTCTTGTGGCAGAATTGTCATTGATTGACTGGTAAAACATGCAGATGAATCTAGGGAGGAATTCAGACACCTCTCAAGTGAAAAATTCTTATTGCAAGTAGATCAAATTCTTCTCTCCTGAATGACACATTTGACTGAACTGTGTTTAAAATAAGCAAATGGTGAGTTTGAGATAAATATAAGGGCAGAGCGGCAAACTGCTCCTGTTTGGCAGAGCAGCACAACTTCCCTCTGCGCCCTGCAGATTCCTTTGCCGTCTGGGATTCCTCTGGCCTTCCTGATCTGACACTTTCCTCGCTGTTTCTGGGATCAGGGAACACACATGTTAAATGCTAATCTTTTACAACTCAGTTCCTGTAGTATTGCATATGTCTTTAGGATCACTCGTGGCCATAATCCTGAAGGTTTAGGCCTTCAGCAGCTCAGTGAAATTGGTTTCTATTGCACAGAAACTTGTAAAGTCCTGATGGGTGCCTACCTGCATGTGAAGGCACCTAAAATCCTTTCAAAATCTGATCCTTGCTTTGGACACTAGCTGTTTCATTCCTCCAGCTGACTGATGACAGTGAAAAAGCAGAATTCAAAACAGGTTTTAAACCTGCAGAAAGCCTGACTGCAGTATCTTGTATTGCTCCACAGATGGTCTTTTTCTGCAGGTCTGGGATTTTTTTCATTTGAGATTTCTCTACCTGTTATATCTTGTCTTCTTTTGTTCTTTTCCCTACTGAACAAATGAACAGAACAGCTCTGCTAACTTAGAGCAATCTTTAGTGGCATCATTAAGAAGCTGTGTGGCATCCCTCAAATACTTATCAACAACAACCAGTGGCTGTGAGAATGGCTGCAAGAACACAGTCTACCAGTTCCAGCCAGCAAGAACAGGGGCAGATCATCAGAAGGTAAACACAATACTGACCTATTGCAGAAATACTGCATTAGTGGAGCCTACACTGCAGATTTGGCTACAAGCACCTTTGGGGGATCACACCAGAGGACAGGAACTCGTGGGCGAAGGGCCACTGCACAGAAACAGTCAGTCTGGACTCACATGCATGTCTCAATTTGCACAGAATATTCCAGACTTGCTGCATCTGTCCTCTGCCTACCAAGATGGTGAGCTCATGGTTCCATATGGTTGCTCTCGAGGCCTCTCGAGGATTTGCACAGCAGCCTTCTTGTAGGTTCAGGCTTTCATCCTACAAGCAGCCCAGCTCCAGGGGGAAGAGGGACTTCCAAGGCGCTCTCATGTCAGCCTTGATCCCTTAGTGCCATGGCTTCTTTGCAATGATGTTCACACAAAACTGAGCACAGCTCTCCTTTGTGGAGATATAAATAGCATTGTTCACTTGCTAGAAAGCTCTTCCTTCATACTGCATGTGACCCACAGTACCACATACAGACACAAACTTTCTTCCCAAGGCAACGGGCAATCAGTACTACGTCCTCATCCTGTTGTCACTGACCCATCCAGTTGTGTCTTACACTTGTGAAACACCGTTACAGATGTTTGCATCTAAGGTACAAGATTCCACCTCTGCTGTATCGCTCTTGCAAAACTGGATGGGTCTTCTGATGTGTTGATCAGCAGTGTGTGGTGTATCAGGTAACAGAGTAAACTGCTCAGCAGAAAGGGGCTGTGCATGCTTCGACCCCCAGCAGCTCCCATATCTCCCAGCTGTAGCACATGAATTTCCTGCCACGGGACCAAAGTCATCCTATGTCCCAAGGGCTCATCTCATTGTGTCCCACTGCAGAATAAAATGAAGCACTGCTGGTGTAGATGTGACCCTTGGGGTGGGTGGTTTCCTGTCTGATACTCACCTAGTGGTTAAGGTAAGTGTGTGATTGGCACCAGAAGCAAGAAAGCAGCACTTGGGCAAAATGACAATGGGAATTCAAAAAGGAAGCAGTTAGTATTTGCTCGTGACAGCTGCAGAGTTTATTTTCTCTTTGTTGCTTAAGTCAGGAAAATCTATTACAGTAGTTAGGAGAAGGAAATATTTCTTTCTGTTTCTAAGCATGTGAATCACACTCCCCACTGGCAAAAGCTGCCCAGCACATTGTGTTCAGTGATGTGTAGAGCCTGCAACTGTACACTGCACCAGAAGCAAAATGTGTGGCAGTACAGGAACCTGGGAAAGAGCCTAGCAGAACAGGAACCTGGGCTAGCTAAGCCCCAGCTAGATCCTGCTTTGGGTAAACCTTTGTTTTCCTTTTAATAAAGGTAAATTACACCTGTATTTAATTTTCTTTTTTTACAAATGAGAAGTTTGGTGCTTTGAGGATGTGGCAAACTTCTGATGAATAAAGTTTTGATGATGAGTGCAACCATTTGGGAACTGATAGAGATGGATAGAGAGAGGGGGATGTGTCGTCCAGTGGCAGGTATGGTGTCATTCCCTACTCCCTTTCCCAGGGAAACAGGGAAAGGTGGGTCTGAACAGAACAAAAATTGGCTTCAGTGACTTCTCAGAACTGCCTATGTTTCCTGGCCAGTTATGAAAGCTCTTGTAGCTCGTGCATAGCCACATTGGAATAGCATTTGATGGAGCTCCAGCCTGTTCATGTCAAATGAGCTCAAGATAAATGTCAGCTCATGACAAGTATGAGTCTTTAATTTACTTTTTAGCTTTGAAGCTAGTGGAAAAGACCTTCAAGGGATATTGTCAATTATCAAATTTCTGTTAAAAGCATTTTACTTCTAAAGCAGCATCTCTAAAAAGCACCAGTTGAAAGGAAGAGGGGGTTTTTTTCTTTTCTCTTCTCCTGGTCACTTCTGAGCATTTATAATATTCTTTCAACTTCCACTGTTTCCTCCTTAACTTTATTTTTTCTTTTTTTTGTTCCTGTGGTATGAATCCATGACAGTAAGTATAGAACGTAGCTAAGGGAATCTAAGTTCACAGGGAATGCCAAATCAATTTCATATTTCACACTGAAGTCCTCCTTTAGCACTTCCTTGCCAATGTTTTACAGCTATAAACCTGCCAGCCTCCACATTACAATAATCTCATCATATACCCTTAGGAATACTTTTGCCTACTGACCATAAGATAAAACATTTCTTGCGTGAACCTTGATATACATTGCCACAGGTCTAGAAAGGATAAAAAACTTCACAATTTCTCATTTGAAAAATTCCTTTTTCCACTTGTCTGTAAAGAGCAAGTACACAAAAGCATGAGACCCTAGCCTCCCACATTTAGAGGACCCAGGGAAGTTTTGGATGCCAGAATCCTATACCAAGGTGGAGCCTTGCAATTATTTTCTATTCCCATTAGGTAACTTCAGCTTTGTCCTTTCAGGGGAAAAAAGCCTCTCTCAGTCCTTCTTCCTAGAAATTGTTTCAGGGAGAATGAATGTTTACACCTGTTTCTCACAAGTCTTCAAATCTGACGGTTGGAAATGTGGAAAGAGCAGCTACCAGCACCACTATCATCAGATGGTCACAGCAGAGCAGGATTCCAGCCCTGAGCATTGGCATGCAGTAGAGGACAACAGAGGGAAGTTGTTGCAGTTGAGGCCAGAACTACCCAGTCTTGTTTGCAGTGGCAGAGAGGACTCTCAGACTCACTACTTGGGTGGCAGGACAACCTTAGTTGGAGAGGTCCAAGAAAAAGCTGTGCATGCTTGAAGCAAACCCTGGGAGAAATTGTAATGTCTCAGCCCAACAGACCAATCACAAAACTCCTGTTTACGTGCCTGAGTTTATGGGCACCTGAGCGTCATTTTTTATCCAAACTTCTATTACCACACTTGTGCAGAGATGCAGCCACCTTACCAAACTGATTTCTTTCCATGCTTTCTTCCCACCTAAGATAGCAGCAACTGTGGTAACTTTCATTTCAACCCACTCAGGTTTGTGTAACAGCCTAGAGGCTGGGGCTCTTGCCCTGGAAAGAAGCCACCACTTTAATTCCCTTCTCAACTGAAAAAACCCTAAGTCAACAGTTCCAATGACTGTAAGTCTGTAGGCTACAAAATTAGGTGGGAAGGGAACAAAGTCCATCTCTTCTTGAAACTATGTCAGTGCAAGTCCAAGAGTGACGTGGCTAGGAGGAGAGGAAATGTAATGGAGCCATTCTGTAGTCCATAAACTAGGAATTTAGCTAAGTGTAATCTCAAAGCAAAAGACGTGTGGTAGTCACTGAGGTGGCAGTGTGATCTCAAGGCAAAAGAGGTATGGGAACTAGTCCCTTGAGAATATATAAAGTCTTCAGCGCTCAGAGTTCACCAACTCCTGACTTAAGTTCATTTTTCACTGACTGCATCCCCCTCCTATTGCTTGTGGGCTCTGCTCACAGTCCACTGTAAGCATTTTAAGAACAGCTAATGAAAATTTTCAGGTTACTAAAAACAAAGGCTGAAGCCAGATGTAAAATAGGCAAATAGATTTTCTAGGTTGCATTGATCTTCATTTGCAACTCCCAAATCTTAAAAATAAAATGCCTGAGAACTTATCCCCAAAAAACCATAATTAAGGAGGAAAAATCTAAATGGCTTGTTATGAGGAAAATACTTAAAACCTCCTTTATGGAGCACTGTTGTATCTCTGGAATTTGGATGGTGTATTTATTGCAAAAAAAAAAGACTTACAATCTCAATGAGAAATCCTCTCCCAACCTGTACCTCTGTGGCAGCAGCATTCTTGAGCCGCTCCATTCATTCTCATTCATGTGCTACTGATGAGTATGGATAAGAGAAAAGGAGGCACAACAGACTTTCATCTTTTTTAGTCCCTGCCTGACTTCAAAAAATGATGAGCCCTGTCAGACCTTATTCTTCCTGGGAGCCTCAGGGTAATTCTGAAAGACTTTACAGTCCTCTCTTTGAACTTCTGCAATCATTTATGCTTTGTTTTCTTTCAAAAACAGTGAGTGGGAAATGAGTTGTCCTGTTCTGACTTCCTCCAGCCTGTTTTTTCTGAGGGAGGAGGCCCCTTTTCAGGGGGGTGCAAAGTGTGAGCTCCAAAATTGCCACTGCCTCTAATGGAGTGCAAGGATTAAGAACCAGGGAACCCTTGGAACATGCAAAATGCTCTCTGTGCGCATTTAATGCAACATTTAGTCCTCATACTGCTCAGAATAGCAGGTCTGCTTTTCAAACACAGGCTTCTGAAGTACAAGTTTTACAGGTAATGTAGTAGTTACACTGCCTGCCTGTTACTTGCTCAGAAATTCTCTATTGCAGTTAGCATGTGTCTTGAAAAATTCATTCTAGCTGAGACTGGGGTGTCAGATAAGGGACATGTTGCTCCAGTGCTGTGAGTGAGAGGCTCTCTTATACTTTATCAGTGGCACTGGGAGCACAGACAATGAAAGCTGTATCTATGACAGTTCCCTTATTGGAGTGCCAAGCTTATTGTACTGCCTGTAAAGTCATAGAAATGAAAGAAACTCCCCAGGTTTCTTTTTCTTTCTTTTTTTATTTTTTCTTCTTTTTTTTATATACAGAGATGTTTGAACCAAGGCATTCCTGCTTCTCTTAGCTGCCAGCTCCTGAGCACAAGATTCAATGTTTTTCTTTTACTTGCTATAAAATGCTTAATCAAAGCCTTCCCTGCTCTGGTATAGCTGTTTCATTATTTATTAATGTAAAAATATGAATTACTGAACTTCAGCCTTGGCAGATAAGTGAAATTGGAATGAACTTTCAGCTCTTTGGTTTCAGAAGGTGAGTAAATCTCTGGTGGAGTTTGCACACATGGTTGGAATAGTTCCCCTCGTTTACCCTGGCACAGCTCCACCAACTGCTGCTGCACTGCCCCGATTCACACTTCAACAGCAGGGAGTCAGAAACTCACGGGCCTAAGACAGCTCTAACTTTTTCATATTACTTGTCCAGGTTACCTTTTAAAACAGAAAATTTAAAATCATACATGAAGAGAATGGTTATTCTTCTCCTTGGCTATTAAGGGTGACTTGAGAGAGAGAGGAAGGAGCTATAAGTGGCTCACTGAAGCTGACCCTGGAAGAAGAAATTAAATAACGGTACAAATATCCTTTGCCTCTTGAACCAACTTACGCACAGCATTTCTCATCTCTTTTTTATAATGCCCTGGCAATAAGGGGCTTCTTTAACCTGGTTTCCCTAGGAAATGAAGCATGTGTATTCACACCATCTGCCTATCACGTCTCCCCAGCCTTCCTCCTGCCCCTTGCCACTTGTCCACTTCCTAGTGTGTGACAGTGAAAGTTCAAAAGTGAAACCTGGTGGCTGTGTCTGGGAGAGATGAATGCCTGACCTCCCCAGCTGGACACAGGGAACAGCATCCACTGGAGAGGGGGCTCCATCGAGTGTAGCTGCCCAGTCTGCCAGAGGCAGACTCCCCCAGGCACCTGGAGACGTCGCAGGAAGCAGCAATGGCACTGGGGTGCAGGAAGGAACTGGGAGGATAGGGGATGTGGGAGAGAAATCCATAGGAAACCAGCTTCTGTGAGCTTCACTGCACACAGCAGTGAAGCCTGACACCAGACAGGCACTAAACTAAAGAAATTCCCTTAAATAGGCAGATCTGCTCTTTCCAAAGTATCTGCTGGTAAAAAAAATTAAGCCAGTTATTAAGCTTCCACACTAGCATCCAGCAGTACAGCACACTCTGATTTACCAGTCTATTTAACTGCAGTCAGCAGTGTAAAGCTGGCATTTTATAATTTAGGATGGTTCATTTAAGTGTTGTTTGATGTACTGTCCACTTTTAAAAAACAGGGAATACGAAGGTGTCTACTCGCCTTTGGAAAAGGAAATAAATATTAACTTATCTGCACAATGCGTGAGCGGATCTAGCTCTGTTGCAGGAAACTCATTAATCTCACATGGAAAATAAATAAACCAGGAGAGAAAAGGATGGGTGGGATTTCAACTTCCTCTATTTCCGTAAATCATTATTTTATATGAACAAGAGCACGCCAAAGGTTTTAAAGAGGAAAATTACTGCAAAGGACAAATAACTTCATTGAATCTTTTAAAAGCTTTGCAATGGAGGGATAATTTAGGGTGGCATTGGGAAAACTCACCTGTTAAATGCTGCCTGATAGTTCCTGCTATTAGACCACATTTTCCATTGCTGATGCCATTGTCAGTCTTCAGCCACCAGGGCTCACATTTTCCATGGCAGGTGTCTGCCTAAGGCTGGACGTGTGATGCATGTGTGCTTGTATCAAGAATTGTCTCAGACTGCATATAAAAATTTCAGCCAAAATGTTTTTGCTCTTCAACAAGTATAAGTTTCCCTCACATTAAAAAGAACGGCAACCTCCTCTTTAGACAGTCCCAAAGGCCCCGTACTTTGGAGGAAAAGCATGAAATTTGGCAGGAGTGCTTTAGCCACCCTGGAAATCCAGCTCAGCCTGGATAAATTATGAGCCTTAGCAAGATCAGTTTAGTCTTGATAGAATTTCATAGCTTGGTGTTTCAAAGATCCTGCCTTTAGTGATTCTGTGCTACTCTAAGGCTGACTGAGGTGGTTTTCTTCAGCAACTTTCTCATTTACTATTTTGGATCCTGTTGCTGCTTTGGGAAACCCAGAAGAAATAATCATCCAAGGAAGGAACAAGCATTAGAGGGAGAGGTGTCTGGTCAGAGAGCATGGGGCAAGGGAGAAGGTTGGGATGAGAAGCCAAAGACGGTGATATAGGACAGCTGGTGCAAGACAGGAGTGTAGCAAAAGAGATGCTGGACAGAGGAAAGTGATCAGAGGGTCTGTGGCCACTGTACCCACAGTCAATGACCAACACATGTGCCATAGGATAAGATAGAGGTAGTTTTCTTTGCTGACAGGGATCAGCTGACAGGATCTGACAGAAGCACTGACAGAGCATTTAGAATAACACAGTTTTGAGAGTCACAGAATGCATGGCTCAAGCTCAGTTTCAGTCATGGAAGAGTTGGACTTTCAAGGCATAGGCATATTAAAAAAAAAAAAAAAGGGAAATGGATGACTGGCCCTTTAGTTCCATAAAAATATGACTCTGCACCTGAAAACAGCCACTTGGTCAGTGATGTTCTTGCTCTTTCTTCACAGGTGGGACATATTGGTCCTCAATACTTTGGAAATTCAAATACTCACTGAGATGCCTTTAATATGGCTTTAAATGCTGGCCTTTCCCTAAGACAGACATCGGTGACCAGAGTAGCCAGCACTTCCACAATCATACATGTATTTGTCATACCTCTCCAGCATTCTATATCTACTTTCACATCATTTGCAAAATTAGAAAGAGGAAAAACAGAGTGCGCACTGAGTGACCACCAGTTCTCTCTCTGAGGACAATGGCTTATTCTCTGATCACTAAAGCAGCCTAAAACTGAGTCATTTGTGTGGCGTTCACTGCCAAGAGGCACCTGTTCCTTCAGATTGAACCACATTCTTTAGTAATCTGGGAGTGTTAATAGTAGTAGTTTCTAACTTCAACATATTGCTATAAATACTCTTCTTCCAGGTTTTATGACAGCCAGATCATTGTGTGTTAAGGATTCCAAAACCCATTCATCCCAATTCAGAGTTATGTTTCTATAAATACGTAAAGCTTAGAAAAGCAGGTTTAGAATATTTATGAGAAACAGAGAACTTTTAATTTAAGCTAAGAACTAGTGAGAATGCCAATTTACAGTCATAGGATGGGTGTGCCACTAATTCAGACAAAGTCTTCCTGATATGAATACAGGCTGGAAAGGCAAATGAAAGCCAAGTGTGAAAGAGACACAGCCACCCTTAGGGGAGTGCAGGAACATCTGCAATGAAATTAAAATAGCAAATAGCATATGACCACAGGACAAGTCTCTTTACAGTATGTATTTGGCAGAGCAGGCAGTTGAAATGCTGGTTTGGATGGCAAATACACAAAATTCAAATCTGAATTCATAAACTTCTGTTGTGTTAGTTGGGAGGCAGGAATTAAATTTCAGGGATGTGGCTTGGGGGACATTGGGACAGCACAAGATGGAAAGGAAAGAAGGGCACAAGTCATATATAATGGTTCATCCCTGCTTTCACACTGGACGAAGAAATGACAATGATACAATTCTCTCTATGCCAAATGTCTGTAATTGCCCCTTTTTTATCCATACAGAATTTTGATAGAAGCTTCTATCATGGTTCAGGTGCTGACAGACATTGCTCTCTTCCCTGAACAGACTCCCTGACACCTAATAAGAGCTAAGCTCTTGTAGTTTTTTAGTGTGAGGTCACAAATTTTGATTTCTTTCTTCTTTCAGCTGCCTGTTTTCACAAAATTGAACTCACCTCTGAGTAAAGTCAAATATATTTGAGACCTGAGTAAATTTTAACAAATTCAAACTTGGTAGCAAATCAACTAATTATTGGGGAGACACAGATATCTAAGCCTTGACTCTTTAGAAACTAAGCAGAAAGAAAAGAAAAGAAAAAAAAAAAACAGAGGGGAAAAAAAGGGAATAAAAGAAACCAAAGAAACTAAACATTAAAAGATCTCCTAATATTTTGTATGTACTGAGAGTCTGAATTGGGTTAACCTAAGCACATCAAAAGCTAAAAGTCATTAGGATACCTTCAGATGTCTCTGCAAAATCCTCCTCCTCCGCATAGCTGTTTCAAAAGCTTCAGCACAGAGGAGGTTCTGCAGCTGTGGAGTGTGTCCTGTGCCCCGCATTTGTTTCCTGCATGCTGATGGGAGTGGAACTGCAAGTAGTTTTGAAGTCTGAAGTACTGCAAACAGTGAATCATGGCTTCAATGGATCATCTGTCTGAAAGCCCTGTCTCAGCAATTTGTAGCTGTTTCTGACACCAGTGGATCATTACAAGCTTCAACTGCAATGGAAGCTACCTCCCAAAAATACCACACCAGTCGACCTAAATTCACATGCTTGGATTTTGCAAAAAAAAGAGTCTTCTTCTTCATGCCTGGATATACAGCATGAGCATGTAATATTCTCTGGATATTGTCTAAAGTAAGTGATATGGTTTCATTTACTAACTGTTTTAGGGCAGGGAAAGATTAAAGAAGTTACTTACCTAGCCAGTTGTATAGGACTACATTGGAATTAAGTTTTCTGTCTTTAATTTAGATATTAAGAAATTAACTGAAATGAACTATACTCATTTTTGATCTCTATCTCAGGGATCTCTGTGAACAATACATGATAGATGCACTGTGCTGAGACCCACAACAGAAGAACGGGAACTTTTACTCAGGGGTGCATAACTCTTTGATTCAGGCATGAATGTTTTCTTATTTATTAAAAGTTGGCCAGGGGAAACCAAGAATTCTGGAGAAGAAATTATACATGTTTCTGATCATCTTGATATATGCCTGAAGAAGAAACTACTATTCCCCAAACAAAACCAGGTAATTAAAAGTTATGCTTTATGACTCCAGAATTTGAGGGGGAAAATCATATGGTGTCTAATTAATGTCTATATAAGTACTTTCATGTCTTTTCTCAGGAGTAAGATATTTATAGCCACATACAAAAACAAGAAAAAGACCTAAGGAAACACAAACAAAACCCCACCACCCAGCACCTTAACTGCAGCATCTGCAAGCCAGCAGTCATGGAATACTTAATGAAGTGCTTAAGGCTAGAAAGGCTGATAATGAGATTTCTTTTAAGTTCACAGTGCCGCACATTAAAGAGACATCACCAATCTGATTCTGAAAGGAAATAACATTACATATCACAAACAGGCTGGGTTGGTTTTTTTTTTTTTTTAATAGAAGAGTCCTTTTCATCACCCTTTGCTGGTGTCTAGAAAGACAAACAGGCTTAGTAAGCATCATACTTGGTCCACAAGTTTTCCCTCAATATTTTTGCATTTTATTTGTGTATTTAGTAACACTGCAGTTCTCGTGCTGTCTCTGGAGAGTGCTCCAGAGGGAAGAATGGTTCTGAGTTCCCACTTGATCAATGGGCAAAAAGCTGGAACTCCCCAAGATAGTCCCTTACACAGAATATACTAAAGGCCCCCTGCACACAGTGGAACAGATTGCACACAAAGTGCTGCCACATGTACAGCATAAACGACCTGGAACCAGATAGTCCTACTTCTCTCTTTCTCTCTGGTCTGTTCAGTGGTAGAAACTACCACATTATTTGCTGCAAGATTAGATATGGTATTTCCAGAACTACACATGGATCATGAAGTTAAATAAAAGTCAATTACTTACTTTGTCTACTTTTCAGATATTTTTTATAAAAACAAATAATATTTTCTGGTGCAGAAGCCTTTTATAGAGGGACTATAAGGTTTCATATAAAACAGCATACGTGTAGGCTGATGCTTATCCCAACATAATTGCTTCCAGGAGTTTGTCTGCAACCCTTTCTGTTGGCCTTTCTCTTTCTAAATAGCAGTAAAGTTCCAGCTGCTTGCTTGGACTCGCATGTTCCAGCTGCTTGCTTGGACTAGTCCAAATTAACTTCCCTGTTTTTCTTATCTTCTGTGATTTTTTCTCGGCACCCACTGTGAGGAGAAAGACTACTAGCTGCTAAACAGGTAGAATACATAAATGGATCTGTATTCAGAAAAAAATACATTCCAATAGTATTAATATTGCACAATCAACCACTAAAATTTGACAAAGCTAATTTTGTAATTCTAACTTTTAGCATAGTTTTTACTTACAACACTGCATATTTATTTTTTGGGCCTGGTGTGGGTATGAAACAATTTCTGAACCAAAAGTATCTGTTGTCTGCCAGACCTTTGTTCCCATTGTTGCAGAAGATGGAAAATGAATGGTGAATGATAACACAGGCAATTGCATGAAGAAATAGGATTGCTTTACAACTACAGTGGCAGAACTCTGATACTTGGGGAATGGAATCTGCTTCTGCTAGAAGGTTTCAGTAGAGGAGTTCCTATTGTGCTACTCATCAATTTCACATCCTTTGTTTTGGGTGCTGACTTGATAACCTAGGATTTGATTTGTAGACATGCTGAAGGTAAATATTGCCGAGGATGCAGAAAATGTGCTTTGAACATACAAAGTGATATATAGCATTTGGTATTACCAGGAAAAAGATCATAAAAATCACAAACTGAAATTACAGGATATTTTTAATCTGTCTTAGTATGTAGGTTTTAAAATGTGATGCTGTGCTATAGAAACTGGAAAAGAAGTGTTACCCATGTCTGTTCTGGCTCAACTCAAATGATGATGTTGCTGCAGAGAGAAATTAAGACCAGCACAATGCATGGACCTGTGTGCCATCTGTGTGGCATTACAACCTTCTGCACACAGAAACCTGGGGACAGATGGAGTTTTTATTAAACACAGCCCCAAGTATGAGGATCAACCTACCTTGAACACTCACATTTATGCCCCTACACCTTGGTCAGAGTAGGAAGATCAGGAACTATTTCCAAAATAAGTGCAAGGGTCTATTCAAGAAAGAAACACTAAGTACAAAAATCATTATCTGCTATTCATTTGATGAATATTAGAGTACATTTTATCTACAGCAGATTTCACCATTTTTATCTTACCATAATTAATATGATTGATAGATTAAAATCATTAAAAGCCATATTGTTACTTGAGATAGCCAGAACATTTGCTGCTATTATCTGGAGTTAGAATGCAGCCAACAGCCTGACCACCAAATGGTGGCAAGCAGAGAGCAAGTTAAAATCACATTAAAAGATCTAGAGGGTCCACCCTGGAAAAGATGCAGATAGCAAGTGACACTCTTGACTTGCCCTGCCTGCAAGAGTGTCGTTTCCAGGAATGCCCAGAGTCAGTAAATCTACCCACCATGGGCTCCCACATCCCTGCTAGAGCCAGCTGGTTGAGTGGGCATGGCATGGTCCCCTCTGGCAGTGGCCAGTTCAGCATGCAAGTAGTGCAAGGGTGGATCCTGTGTCCAAACAAGGCAGCTGCTCATGTCCTGGGCTCCCTCTTGTCCTCTGGGGAGTGCACATTTACAGGTCTTTGACAAGAAGATGATAATTTAGCTACTTTTTGTTTTATTGAAACTGTTGCCTTATTTGTTTTGTTCCCCAACACTCATTAAAAACAAGCACTTGTATTCAAACTCCAAGCCAAGCCTTTACACCCCATCTCCTTGCCCAGGTATTCTGAACTCGCTCCTGACTCTTTGTCCCAGCTCTCTCTCATTAGGGACTGCTCACTCTGTCCACTTGCCAATCCCACCCACATCCATTGGTTTTTAGGGCCAGTGTCTTTCTTGGGACTGCATTCTCTGAACAACTCCCCTCTACATAGCAACTTCTCTATCAGTTTCCTTTTCTTGTGCCTCAGTTTCCTGGGCAGTTTTTTCCCCCCATCTTGCATCTCTTCAGCCTGCAACCCAAATATTCTTCTGGATCTTCAGTCTCTGCCAATTGTCATTTTCTCTAATGGCTTCAAAACAGTATTTTTGTCCTGCCAATCTTGAGTTTTTGCCCTCTCTGCAAGTCCCAGTTTTCACCCCACACGCCCCTACTTCCAGTTCAGCCTGCTGATTCTCCACAGGAAGGCCTCAGATCTGTCTCTTGCACTGCTTGCCTCTGAATCAGACAGTTTCTTCCTTCACATTGCCTAGATGCCAGCAGAGAGGTCACTGAAAGTGCAGGAAAGTGTCCCTGCTCTCCATTCCTTGCTTGGCTCCAGCTCAGCATGTGGCATCTGGCAACAACCATTATTGGGAAATTCTGTCTCCATCATGTAATCCTGGGCTGCACCATGTGTAGTGGCTTTGTACAGGGAGTGCATACCCAGGCCAGGAGCTGAGAGGGGCTGGAGAGCCTTATTTGAACTGTGGGAATGATGCACAAACAGGACTGTAACTGTGAGAGTCAAGAGCTTGCTTGGGGACAACCTTAACCCTTAAGTAGTAGCAAGTCTCTTCATAAACTGAGATTTGAAATATCCTAAAATTTGGGCAAATGAGAGTAGATTTTCTTTGGGGCATGAAAAAGCATCTGACAAAGGCCTCCCTTGCTCAATTAAAAAAACAAACAAAAAAAAAAACCCACACAAAAACTTTCTCCATAAAAGGTTTATTTTTTATCCTATTGAAAACCAATATACCCCTCCTAAATTTAATTTCAAAAATTACTAAACCCTTTGGCTGGTATTTTCCCCAGGCAAGAAGAATACCCATGTGATGCAGACAACCAGTATCGACTTTTCCAGTGTGAATCAGGGTAGCCTGGCACAAACAGCTGAAAGCTGGAAATGTCAAACCCTGTTTAACAGGCTGTATGGGCTCTTTAAAAACTCAGCAGAGCTGCTCATCCTACCTTGTGCATGTGTTGGGAATCAGCTGAAGGGCTGATTCCCATCAAGCAGATTTAAATAGGTTTCCAGCTTAGGGAGAGAAATGGATGTTTGTCTCTTAGGGGAGCTGTTCCTTCCTCCCATAGCTCCCTTATATGTGCACATCCATACACCAAAAAAAAAAAAAAAAAAAGAGCAGAATAAAGGTATTCTCCAGGCAGGAAAGACCAATCCCGTATAGAGACAGAGCAGCATTTCTGGCAGACCTGGACAGTACTAGAGTTTAAGTGAGTTGAAAATAAAAGACTTATAATGAGATTTTGCACTAGATTGGCTGGCTTGTGCTGGCAGGCAACAAGCACAGCCAGCCTGTTTACAATTCACTCTAGATGAGATAAGCAAAAATAGAAACCAAAGAGCCACAATCTGTTATCCAGCCTAGGGAGGTAAAAATGTTGACTTGAAAAGACCACCACTCTCAGACAAAGTGACGGCTCTAAGTTGCAGCCACTTGCCTTTCTCTCAGTCAGATTCAGAAAGCACTAATCTTGCACTTGCAGAAAGAGTAGAGCTCCCAATTCAGCCTTCTTCAGAGCAGGCAGAGAGGAGTGTGAGCACAGAAGAGCATGGCATTCACCAGCTTTGGTCAGACTCATGGTCCCTATTTCTGCTGATCCTGAGCAGCTTGTGGTCCTGTTGGGTCTAAAATGCCTTTCACAGGCAGGAACTTGTGCCCAAGCATAGAGGAGGAGTTCTAGAAGGCTGAGAAGCAACGACTGCTTCACCCAGAAAGGAAGAACTGTTTGCCAGTGGATTTATCCAAAAGACACACTTCTTTCAGGATGTGACCTTTGCTGCAGCCTGAACTCAAAGCATCTCTGCTTCATCTTCTACTTAGGAAGAGGTAAATCTGAGACCAATCTCACAACTGCCTGCAAGGAATTTGCCTGTGCTTGAATCATCCAGAGACAATGAATGAGCACAGATCTACAGTATCTGGCACTCATCAGGATGCTTCAAATCTTATGCTGTTGAGGCACTTTGGTGAAGACTAAGAACATTATAGCTGGGTGCAATCCTGATATTAAGGGTAGGTTTTACCATACATTTTTAGGTGCAAGAGAAAGGTGTAGATCTTGCTGTGTCCTGGAGGAAAATTTATGTTAAATTCTGTTGTCCTTAGTGGTATCTGGAGGAGTACATGGCTCTCAGTTTTTGTCACACAAGCCTAGTAAAGAGTAGTTTAACTATCTGATAGAGAGTAAGTATGCTTAATCATGACTGGTAATAGCTGGATAGATAATGAGTATATTTCATCTTACATTACTTATCAGTAATAGGTACTCATTTTTTAGTCTAGAAAATTCTCTCTACTACTCAGTAAATGCACAAATGCTGGTGGTGGATCTCAGGCACTGTGGCTCTTGTTCTGATATTCCCCAGTTTGCAGCCAGATACATAGCAACATCTGGGAACTGGGAGGGCAAGGTTAGCTCTACAGCAACCCTCTTTCCCTCTGGAATAGACTGTTTGCCAGAAGCACTCAGCATCAGTTGCCCCATGAGAGAATTTTAAACTCAAAACATGCCAGAAGTGTATGCCAATTTATGAAAAATTGCATCTGGCTCCCTCCTCTTTATTAGTTAATGTGCTTTTGTGGGACTGCAGTTGCATATTTACTGTTAGTCTTGGTGTCATGTCTGTACATGAGCAGTTGCCTCTTTTCTTCTGCATTTCCTAAAAGTTTAGCTCAGTACTTCAGCCATACATGATGATAATTTAGGATATACTAAAAGGAAATCTGTTTTCTGTTCAGTTCCATGCACTGCCCAAAGGGAATGGAGCAGCAAACTCTGCTCCTTACCTTTTGCACTGGGGAGGATTAGATAGGACTTTGTGGAGAAAATGTAGGCAAATGAGGTCAGGCAATCAGATAGCAAATTAAAATTAAACGATAACTGTTTATCTGACTATATTCTATTTTTCTTCATACTTCTTCTGCCTGCCATTCAAAAATACAGTGGATCCCAGTCCCCAGTTTCTGACTTTGATCTCTGAGCATCAGACTTCTCTTTAGTCTGTGAGGGGAAGACTAAAATGCAGATGCAGGATCACACTCATGGAACAGCACATTCTTGGCTTGCAGCCACATCCAAATTCATTAATAATAGTAGTTTTCTATAACTGCCAGGAAAGATAAAGAAAGCAGTGACATTTTAGCTATCTTGTGATGCAAACAGTTTGCCCTCCCAGGAGTTCAGCAAAGTAAAGTGGAAGCTTAATTAGGGATGATACATTCCAAATTTTGCATTCATTATGTCTTTAATTCTTTCACAACTCCCCCTCAAATCCTGAAGTTGTTTTGTAAGAAACTTTAGCATCAGCATTTAACTCATAAATATACCCTGTTTTTTAACTATTGCAAACAACTGTATATTTTCTCCTCTCCAAATACCTTTTTAAAATATAATATTAACATTAAGGAAGTATGAAGGACATTTCTGCTTTTGGTACAGAGCAGTTTGGTGGTGCTAGGTGGCTCAGTTAAAACAAATCCAAACCATTAAACAATATTAAATAAGATACCAGTAGGTGTGTGAGGGATCAGGAGGTGGCAGCAAAACTCTGAGGAGAAGTTCACTTTCTGCATGTCAATAATGAAGGTACTTTAACTGCAAACCAGGACTGATAAAGCATGTAAAATTCTAGTAAGAAAAACAAGAGGTGGCCAGACACTGATCATGCAATGAGGAGTTGTATGAAAAACCATTCAATTTTGTGAATTGAATACCAGCCACCATTAAACCTGAAATAGTATTAATAATTAATGTAATAACCTAATAACTGTAACTTTTCACAACAGGAAGACTCCAAGTTGAAGAAGGCTCTGACAGAACTTTTCAAGCTGGATGGAGTAGCATCAATGTTTTGCAAAGCTCAGCAAATTGGACAGTCTTATGATTGGTCAAGTTTATATACATACATACATATATATATATATATAAAAAGAGAACAGCTTATCTGATATGGTTTGGAAGCATGTTCCTGAGGAAAACACCCTGGAAAGGATTCAAAGTAAAACAAAATTCGAAGTCTCAACCTGACAGGTAAATTATTGTGAGACAAACTGTTGTATTTCTGCTCAACTTATTTAGTTTCTACTTCATAAGTGAGAACTTGGTGGTATGAATGGCAGAGAAGATATCAACGTGTTTTGCAGTAAGGAAAACTTTAACACTGAGCAAGAAGAACAAGACATGTTTGGAGTAGGGACAAAATTGAGCTTCATTATTTATCAAAATGCCATGAATATTTAAAACCACTTATGCACAACAAAAACATTCATGGTAAGCTCACCAAGCATGCAAAATAAAAAGGTCAGATTTGAAGATGTGTGTACCTCTATGATAGCTGGATTCTGAGGAGAAACTATCATATACTAGAAATCCTAAAGGTGGGTCCACAGAAAAACACTGGGTTCTGGCTGAGTACACTGGAGGTTAGTACTAAGACAAAGGTTTGAGATCATAGAAGAGCAAACTTACCTCACTCAGAGCTCAGATGGGAGGGATTCCCTAGAGGATAAAGGACTTAGTGAGCACTGGGAAGTTTTCATGAATACTCTCCTGAAAGCACAAATGTTCATCCCCATTAAAGGCAAGGAAAGTAGGTGGAGCAAGAGACCCCCTTGGCTTAACTGAGAGCTCCTGTGTCTGCTCAAAACTAAAAGAGATATGTACCAGAGATAGAAAAGTGAATGGATACTCATTGAGAACTACCAGGGTTTGCAGAGATGCAGTCAGGAAAGCAAAAGCTTGAGTTGAAATGGGCCAGAGATATCAAAAACCACAGGGAAGGGTTCTTCAGGTGTGTAATCAACAAGCAGAAACAGAAGGGAAACACTGGCCTATTATTACACAGGAGAGGTGAATTAGTTACAAACAACACTTTAAAGGCTCAAGGTTTTCTTCTCCTCTCTTTACCAGCACTATTGGACCCCAGGCCTTGGGAACAAAAATCCAGAGTTGGTAGATGAACTCTACAGGAACTTGACCCCTACAAATCAATGGAGCCTGACAATATCCACCCAAGGGTGTTGAGGCTGGTCCATGTTGTTAAGAGGCCACTCTCCTCAAGCTTTGAAAAGTTGTGGAGACTGGGGTCAACCCAGAAGACTAATGTTACACCCATCTATACAAACAGCTTAAAGGAGGCTCCAGGAAATTCTAGGCCAATCAGTCTTTCTTCAGTCTCTGGGAAAATTACGGAATGAATCCTCCTGGGCCTATCAGATGAAGCATGTAGTTAGGAAAAGCCAGCACAGGCTCACCAAAGATAAATAGTATTTGATAAACCTGATCACCTTCTCCAACAAAGTAACCTGCTAAGTTGATGTGGGAAGAGCAGTGTACATCATCTACATGCCTTTCTCCAAGGCTCTGGATAGAGTTTCCATCAGGCTCCTCCTAGAGAACTGAGGTGTTACAGTCTAGACAAGAGTCCACACGGTGAGTGGGGAGCTGGCTGAGAGACTGCACCCAGAGCAGGGTGACAAAGAGCTCCTTTTCAAACTGGCAACCTGCCACAAGACGGGCCTCCCAGGGATCAACATTAGGCCCAGCACTGTTTAGTATTTTCAAAAGCAATCTGGATGATGGGGTCAAGTTGACCCTGATGAATTGTGCTTCTCCTAAGCTGAGTGGGAGACTGGACACTTTGGGATGAAGAGCCACTCTGCAGGAAGACCTAGATAGGCTGGAAGAGTGAGCTACTAAGAACCTTACGAAGTTAACAAGGACAAGTGTAAGATCTTGCACCTGGGAAAGTAATCCATGAGTGCAGCACAGGTTGGGATCTACCAGGTGCTGGGGAGAAGCTCTGTAGGAAGGAACCTGGCCCGGGTGGGCAAGCAGTTGAATGAGTCCACAGTCTGCTACTGTGGCAAATAAGCCAACAGGATCCTGGGCTGAATCAACAAGGGCATTACCAGCAGAGATAAATATGTCATTATCCTGCTCTACTCAGCACTTGCCAGATGACACTTGGAATGGTGAATTCAGTTTTTGTCCCTGCTACGCAAAAAATAGGTGGGCAGCTGGAGAGGGTCCAGAGAAGGGCAACAAAGATGATCCAAGGGCTCAAAGCCTGCTACGTGAGGAAAGGCTGAGAGAACTGGGCTTGCTCAGCCTTGAGATAAGAAGGCTCAGGGGAGACCTGATGGAGGTAAAGGTTCTAGTATTTAAGGGGTGGCTACAAGGAAGATAGTCAATTTTTAAAATGAGACACATAGAAAAGACACAGGGTAATGAGTACAAGTTACAGCCACAGAGATTCCAATTGGACACAAGAGGAATATTCTTCACAAGAACAACCAACCACTGGAATAATCTCCCAAAAAAAGTGGTGGATTTCCCAACTTTGGATAGTTTTTAAGATTAGTCTGGGCAGGGTGCTGAACCATCTGGTCTGGACGATGCTTTTGCCAAGAAAGGTTGGACCAGATAATCTTTCAGGTCCCTTCCAACCTAGTATTCCATGACTAACACTATAGACAAAAAAACTTTACAAGGTGAAGGGGAAGAAAGTGATATATTTTGAGACTTTTATAAATATAATGAAAGAAGAAAGTTAAAATTACTTTATGAGCAGGTAGAAAAATTTCTCAACCTAAACCAACAAAAAATAATGTTCAACATATTTCAATATTTATTCATATTGCTGTATTCAAGCTCCACATGCTGTACACAAGCATGACAGATTTCTACTGTATCAGTCAGAAATCTGGAATCTCTAGAGCATTTTTTTGATTTAACAAACTAGGATGTTACTACAAGTTGCATTTATAATAGGAAGATCAGGCAAATAATGTGTACACATGAATGTGCATGCTCTTTCAGTAAAATAATTTGCATAATTCATTTACTATACCTAGACAGCAATACTTCAGAGTATTGCTGAACAAAAAAAAAAATTCAGAAGGTTTTGCAATTATAATAGGAACAAGTGAGAAAACAAACTAAATATGCCTTAAATAAATGAAACCATTTTAACATATTTTCCAGTATCCTTGATTTGCAATGACTGAAACATTATATTTTCCAGTATCCTCAGTTTGCAATGACTGAAACAGATATTTTGCTGTTCCAGTTCTGTTCACCCAGTCCTTTCTGCTATACACAAGCCTGTCTGCTGGAATGCTATGAAGATGAAACAGTAACACAAAAAAATAAGCAAGTATTTAAAATGCAATAGAAAAAAAAAAGTCTGTGACTATTTATTTCACTTGCACCAACAATGTTGGAATTTAAGATAAAAATAGAATAATACTGTTTATACTCAGAGAAAAATCAAGGAAATAAACTTGGCTGGAGACAGCTGTCATAAGTATTTTTGGAGCAAATCAAATAGATGTGATTGAAAAAAAACCCCCACCCAACCTGTTTTCTAGAAAATTTTCTAAATAAGCACATCTGGCAAACTCCTCAGTAAATGTAATGTATCACAAACTGTGCGACACAATCCAGAGAACACAGCTTGAACGCTGGGAACAGAGTGGGAGACACCTGAGATGGCTCTGTTAAATTATGCAAGAATCTCAGCTATGCAGAGCAAAAGTGTCAGTGTCAGGAGGTGAATAACACCAAAGCAGTTTCTAAACACACACAGCTAAACATATTTGAAGCAGGAGTTCTCAAATTGTCTCATAGGGTTGGCCACACTTTGAAGAGAAACTGGCTCAGTTTCACTTCCCATTAATGATCATATAATATCTTTATGCCAAATACAGCAACTGCCTGCATGGAAAAATAATTTTAGGAAAGTATTTAATATGTTTTTAACTGCCTTGTAACAACAACTTAGCAACTGAAAAGAGAGATGCCAACACCTTGTGATGGGCTAAATCTTTAGAGGCAACCAGGAAGATTCTGTGGGTGGAATGTGTACAGTGATAGCAGACATGGTACCACTTGAGATGTCTTTCTACTGTTGCAGCCCCCTGAGAGAGATGTAGGATGCTGCCTTTGCAGATTTCCAACCATGTCAGCAAGACAGAAGAAAATACCCCAGACATATCATTCATATCTAAAGAGTTTTGGGGAAAAGTGTGTCTCAACAGCTTCTCAAGTGTCTTATTTCTTCCTGCCATTTTCCACCAGAAAAACCTCTGGGAAGAGATTAAAAGGAGCAGGTCATCCAACCTGCCTAAATTTACCTCCCTAACCATTTTTTTCTAGTCTGGCTCTTAGACTTTCAGACTTGGACTGATTTAACGATTTTGAGATGCTTAGCTCTTAACCAAAGTCATTCCGAAAAATGTTCTTTGAAGAAGGTTTGGAAAGCCCCTGGGTTTGGAAAAAGCAGTGACCTGTGGAAAGTTCTTCATTTTCTCCTTAGTTAAATCACATTTGCTTTTACTGAGTGTTCAGCTTACAGGAGCTGCTTCGCTTTGGGTTTGTGGAGAATACACCCTTTTTCAAAATGAACAGAGAGCTCAACTCACTCTCTCCAAACCCTACAATAGGAAAGGAAGGAAAATACATGGATGAGCACAATGGCAATTCATTTTTCTGGCTGGAAGCTGTGTTTTGGGGTTTTGTTGCTTAGTGTCTGTCAGCACTTTCATCCTGGAGAATTTAAATTTCTCCAACAACAGCCTGACCGCAACTAAAAGTTTGCATATAAAGTATCAAAACTCAGAACCATTTATTTTAAAATTAATTTTCCAAGTGAGGTTAAGTCTTAAGATACGAAAAAGTACTTGGGTGGTACTCAGCATAACAAGAAGGAAATTATTAGCTTGACATTTGTTTAATCTTGTGAAACATTTCTTTAAAAGGACAGTGAGATGAATATTTAAAATGTGATCTCAAAACCCACAAAAAATATGTATTCATCCAGGAACTGAGCTACATTTGATGTGTCTAGCTTTTCTAGGCACTGTAATTACTCTACTGACTTTGAGAATAACTTATTCAAAAAATAACCATGTATGTTTAACAGGTTTCCTTTCAGGAATGCTTCAGCTGCTGATGGATCACAAAAGGAAGGACCATGTCCTGTCTTTGAAGATATGGATAAAAGGAAGTAATTGTTGATGATTTGCTCATCTAAACAAAAAATGATTGACAACATAATGAAATCCTGTAATCGTGTAGTGTGCTGAATACTGCAATTTTAAACTGAATAGGAACAAATGTCAAAGGAAGCTGACTGAGAGTAGTTGCATTATACACTAGAGAACCATATGTCTAGTAATAAAAGACATGAGAGGAAACTGTACGAAACTAGTCTTCTGGAACTGCTTACATCTTGCAATGAATTTTTGGCACAATTAAGCACTTCATTCAAAACGCTGATTGAAGACAATGCTGAAAGGCCCCTCTCAGCGCAGGAGAATTACAGCTGTCCAAAACCACCTGTAATGACACATTTTGAAGAGATTAGCCAGGAACTACTATCAGTACAGCATGCTGTAGACTCTAGGGAGTACTGCTGCAGGCTAGCAGTCCAGTGCACTAAATGCTGAATTGTGTTGGACAGCACTGCTGTTGCAAACATGCTTATTTATAATACCAGTGTATTCCTTTGCTTGGAAAAGATGGAAAGAATCCTTGTCATATTTTATTATATGAAAAGCAAACTCATTAAGAATAGACTCACTGAACGAGTAAAGTATCTTTCTTTCACGCACAGATAGGACTGCAGCCTCTCCTGGGGAAGCCCCCCAGCTTGCCAGCTGCCAAGCCCTGTCCATCTCTCAACCGCATACCGACAGCCTTACCTGTCCAGCCCCTCGCCCTGGCTCTCTCCTGGAGCAGCGCGGTGTCCCCCGGCCACGCAGCGTCGGGAGGTCCCACAGCAGGGCTGGGAGCACAGCGGAGGCACGCGGACCCAGCGTGAGGGGTCGTGTGTGGTTTAACATTGAGGATTCAGAGTGAAACAAAACAGGAGGAAACAAAACCCAGTAGGAGAAGCAAACAGAATTATTCTTTCCCCATCGTACCTTTTAAGGATATTTTCAATAAGCATTAGAGGAACATCGTCGCATTACCCCAAAATAGTTGGATCGCAGTGAAATAATGTGGTTCACTGCTAGCATGTGCATTAAACAGACGGCACGGAGCTGACAAATGAATTAATTAGCTTTGTCACTACTGCTGTCCGGGCTTGGACGAACAGCTGCTGCAGATCACTGCTGTTCCCCCGTGCACAGCCCTGAGCGATGGTTTGCAACCTTTGCCTCCAAGGTCTGAGGGCTCTACTGCTAAAAAGTCCAAACGAGATGCGAGTTCATGTATCCCGCAAACAATTTCAACCAATTTCTAGAGAGGAAAATATGTGCATGCAAAGGTGCTCCAACTCAAAGACTTGAAATACATTGGCATAATAAACAAAAATAGGAATAAGCTTAACAGCACAAATGATAACCGTGTGAAGAGCTTTGCATTCGCTTCCTGCAGAACCGTAATGAATTTTTGGCAGCCCTGGCGCCGGACCCCGCAGGGTTTCCGCGGCCCGCGCCCGGCGCGCCGTGACACGGCTCATCCCTGAGGAGGGGCTCATCCCTGAGGAGGGGCTCATCCCTCAGCGGGGCTCAGCCCTCAGCGGGGCTCAGCCCTGAGGAGGGGCTCACCCCTCAGCGGGGCTCACCCCTCAGCGGGGCTCACCCCTGAGGAGGGGCTCATCCCTGAGGAGGGGCTCATCCCTGAGGAGGGGCTCACCCCTCAGCGGGCTCCCGGCGCGGGACCCGCGGCCCAGCCCCGCCACAGGCGTCACGCGCCCCCCGCGGGCAGGGCCCCGCCTCCGCCGCGGGCCAATGGCGGCCCGGCCCCGCGCGGCCCGTCCCTCCGCCAGCCAATGGCGCGCGGGCTCTGAGAGCGGGCGGGCCGTGGGCGCGCGGCCGTTGGGCTCCTCGGGCCCCGCCTTGGTGGGCGGCGCGCGGCGCGCCCGGCCCGGCCCAGCGGGGCGGCGGCGACGCGGAGCCGGGGCGAGCGGAGCCGCGGGTAAACGGAGCTGAGCCGCACCCGCGCGTCAGGCCCGGCCGCAGGTATGAGCCGCAGCCCTGCGGGGGTCCGCGAGCTGGCGACGGTCGCGGCGGGGGGCTCCGAGGCGCTCGCCGTGCTGCGGTGTGCCGGAAGGATTCCCGCGGGAAGGGTCGGCGGGCGAGCGAGGGGATGCGGCAGGTGTCGGGCTGTGGCCGCTCGGTCCCGAGGGCGCGGGGGGCGCCGGTTCCGAGATGGCCCCGTCCGCCGCCTCTCCAGGGAGCCCCCCGGGAGCCGCTGCCCTGCCCGCGGCGCTCCCTGGGGCGGGCGGCTCTGTGCGGGCAGCGCCGCGTCCCCGAGACCCCCCCGCGGGCCGTGCGGAGCGGGCGGGGGAGCTCACGGTGGATCTAATCACGCCGAGTGCTCTGGCTTTTAAAAGCTGCCGGGCTGCCGGGATTCGTTGCGCAGAGCTCGTTCTGACAAGTAATGGATGTGACTGAGCCATTAAGGGACACCGGGCTGCGCAGCCGGGCTCTGGAGACCTATCAACTTCAATTTATGGGGTATCGGGAACAGGAGGCGTTTTTATGAATTGGCTGGTAATAACTTAATTCACCTGTGAGGCCGGCTGCTGTTAATGCCTACATTTAATCTGTATGGAGCAATAAATAGCTATTAATTTGGCACGTTGCATGTAGAGGAGGTAGATGATATTTGAGGAAAGGGCTGGGAAGAGCAGTAGGTGCTTTTGCATGCTGCTTGTGTGCTTTCACTTCTGAATTCCTAGCTTCGTTTTATTTTACCGGCGTTTATAACAACCTGCCTTTCTTTGCTTCCAGAGCTTTTTAATGGAGTTGGTTTCTTAAACAACTTGCCATAGCTTTGCTTTTTCTTCCCTCTACAGATTATTTAATATCGGGGTAATAACTTATGTAATATTTAATGTCACGGGTAATAACTTTCAGTGATCATAGAATCGGCAAGGTTGGAAGAGACCTTTAAGATCAAGTCTAGCCATGAACCCATTTACACTATCACTGTAACCCCTAAAGCATTAAACCATATGACCCAGCACCAGAATTCTTCCCTTTGAAGAAGACGGAACAGTCGGGACAGTGGTGATCAACATCAGTAGACCTCATGGCTATCTTTGGTAGCTGAATTCAGAATTTGTTTTTTACGGTTAGGTTTTTTGAATGGGATCTAGAGTTCTTGCTTTAAGTTTGCTTAGATCAAGAGCCCCATTTTAATGAGGCATGTTGTTTTGTAGGTGTTCATTTTAAAATATAGTATTATCATCCATCAGGTCCCTTTTATGTAGGAATGTTATATCTTGGCCATATTTATAGAAATATCTTACTCAATTTACTACTAGATTATTCACTTACTGAAAGTATTCTTTGTCCTTAATTGATGTGGATGATCAAATCTATAATCTCACTTAGAATTAACATTAGGATTTTGCTAGATGACACTGTTTGGATTAAGATACTTTGCATTTAGGGTGTGTGACTGCATGTAGCTTCTAAAAGCTGTTTTAAAACAACAGTTAATTTATTTTTTTTCTTTGTGATTTAATCGTGCAGTGCTGGGAAATGAGTGAATGAGAGTCATCAGTTTCTGTGCCAGTTTATTCATCTGTATGAAAAGGAGTAAAGCAGTAACCTAAATGCTGAGGAGTTGATTTAACTTTCAGAGATCGACTAGGTTTGGACTTTATTGTGAATGTGTTTATATTTACATGTGTACACTTAAAAGGAGACGGGAAATCCCAGAGCTGCAGATTGCTGTCAGCTGGCAAAGTACATCAAGGAATGATTGCTGTACGTTTACTCTGTTCTTGTTCTCTATGCATCCACTAGCAGTACTTACTAGAAACAGGATACTGTGTTGGATGGACTTTGAACCTGAGTTAGTATTGCGTTTTTGTGTTTGTAATAAAATGTTTTCTGTGTAGGAGCATCTCGTTAGGAAGTTAAATTTTAAGTTGGGTAGGTGTCAGAGCTGTAAGTTTTTAGGAGTACAGTATAAAAGTCAATACGAGGTACAGAAAAAGCAGACTAAAGACTGTACTGTTACTTTGGAATTTTATTTGCATTTTTGTTGACATCCCAACATCTGATAGGAAATGGTCACAAGAATGTTTTCTAAGTGGCAACTTCCAGTCCTTTTCTGAGTACCTTGTAGGAGTACTGTGCTTCTCACGAAGATGATGTTAAATCTGCTGCAACTCCCATCTTAGGATGTTGCAATGTTGCTTTTCTCTGAAACTCCAGCCTTAGCTCTGCTGTCTAGCATGTGGAAAGGAGCAGAAGGGATCTATAAAAACTCATTCAGTAGCATCTTCCCTCTACACTGGTTTTCTTTGATTAGTTTTACTGTGGAACTCCCTATAATAATGAGTAAAAGCAGGAAAAAATCCAGTCTTGCTGCTTGCAAAGTGTCTGTTAGTTGCCTTCTAGAGCACGTTTTGGAAAGTTGTTGCCATGAGTTGAGCAAGTTTGACCATCTAGAACTACGTGAATTATGTGTAGGAGTGATGAAAGCTTCCCACATAGTTGTGCTAATGCAGTTTAATCCCAGGCTTTGGTGTGTATGTTCTTCCTGACCTCATCTCCTGCTTGCTGCTGGTTTTTGTTTGTTAAAGAAAAGATATATTAAATTGTGTCCTCCTAATTTTAGTCTTAGAAGTACGATAATATAGCTGAATTTATTTATACCTGCTTTCAGTGGATTCTGGACGTTTCTGTCACAAGTGGTATCATATACTTATCTAATACAGTACCTTGCCCTGTATTACAGAAATAGATAGGGCCCAAACATTACTTAATATACTTCAAATAACTCTTACACTGCAGTATCCTTAAAAGCCCTTGACAGCTCAGACCACTAGCTCTGTCCCATGTCATGTTGACCATATGGCAGGTCTGAGAAGCTCTGATGCCATGTTTTTGTATTTTACTGAATCATTTTTGAACATTACCATGAGCTGTTCAATAAAGTTCTTTGACAAATGAGTTTTCAAAGACAGCAATAGGTGATAGATACATTGACATGCTCTTTATTTTAGCTGGCAGTCTTGCATTTAGGGGAAACCCATCAGAAATAAAAAATAAGGCATGTCTGAATGTGCAATAAACTTTGATGTTCTTGAATATTTGCTTTTGTTATGCTTAACTACCAAAGCACACAACTTGAAATTTCCCCCCTGCTTTGGTAGGCTAACAGATTCCATGTGTTCTTAAGCAGTATCATTAAGCAGATTAGTCTTTGGGACTCCAGGTTTTGTCCTGAAGATGTTTTATCTACATTATGAATCCTGGCTAGAATCAATCTTATCTCACAGTTGTAAGCTCTGAAGAAAAGATGAGCTGTTTGGAGGAGTAGGCAGTGCATAATGGACATTTGCTGGATGTTGGTGTGCACAGTCAGTTATGGTCTGGAGGTTATTGCTGACTTTCAAAGCAGAGTAATTAGCTATCATGAAGCAAGGAAATGAGAATCTTTACTATAGGCAAGAGGTCACAAGTACTTAAGGGCTTTTTAATGTGGACACATACAGTGCAGTAGGTAGAAGGCTTGTACGTAAAATTTTGTACCAGAATTTGCATATTGTTCATGTATAAAATGGGATTATATATCTGAAGTCTTACAGATGTTTATATATTAGATAAAGCTTACCTGTACCCATTTTGAAATCATTATTTTGCTTAATTATAATTTTAAGACCAGTTTATCTGGGACAGGTGTGGAGGCAGAATAAATACACAATTTGAAATCCTCTCTCCCGATAGCTAAAATAAGTCTTTTGACTTCTCTTGTTTCTGCAGGGCTTCATAGAGAATCAGATATTTGGAAGTTAACTACTTTAAATTTATTCTCCAAACACTTAAAATGAAAAAGTGCAAGTATGTAGTATTTCCAATACTGACAAGAATGTCATATTACTGTTAGCCTTTCCCTTTTCTTTCAGGTTCCACAGACTCTCAGCTTGGCAATCTGAAAAATGCATTATCTTATGCTGCTGTTGAAGTGAAAACAGTTCTCCAGGTAGGACTCCCTTGTGATGACTCTTGCTCATTGTTTTCTGATACTGAATTAGGCTGTTGCTTGTTTTCTACCATCCTGAGCAATAAATAGATGTGTATTAAAGATCAGTATTAAAGACCAAGAATGATTTCATATCATGCTTAGTGCTAATCAATAAAGTTGTGAGAGTGTTGTACCATTATGTGATACAAGTATTGTGTGTTGTCTAACTGTGTACTGCTTTATTGTCTTATAAAGACAGCCTCTTCTTTGAGTCAAGAATGACTAAATTTTCTTATGTTATTTCATCATGTATGATAGGAGAAGTTTTGAAAAAATAGCAAAGTATTGCATATACAGCCAACAGTTAGTGATGACTGACTTTGAAACATGTTGCATTATAAATTGTGTAGCAAGTTTAGGCATTGAGTAAGACTGCTTCAGAGCTACTAATTGTGTCTTAGAATTTGAAAATACATCCATATATAAAAAGAGCATAGAAAACCTTTGTTGCTTTCATAAAGTATTGTTCAGTGAATTGAATTTAGTTTAGCCAGTGAAACTGTTCTGAGAGGAACAATGTAGTTTCAGATACGAAATGCAGAGCTGCTGTTTCACAGACAATATGCCATGAATGCTATCTAAAGAAACAGACTTGACATTGCTAATTATGCATGAGAGTGAAGTATATTTATTTCACACATCGATGTGACTGAATCAGAAGCTTCAACTGGCATATGGAGAGGGTTTTTTTGTGGTTTCAGAAAACACCTTACAAGGTCAGCTGATATAAAGCCTTGCTTATTTATCACAGTCCAGGAGAGTTGGAAAACAAGAGCTAAATATGGTCTAATTCTGAATCTAAAGAAACAGTCCTGAATTTCATTGGAGGTTTGACAGATACAGTAATGAAGATTTTCAGTGGCTTAACAGATACTGTGATTGACATTTTCAATGAATAGCTGTTCATGAGTAGTTAATTATCTCATTGTAGTCTGGGTCATTTGGGAAGCTGTGAACACAGTTAACTTCTGTGTTAGGATTGCATTGTAAGTGAAATGTGCATGTGGAAGGGGGAACACCAGAGCTGCATCAACTTGAAGCTAGCAAGGCTGGAGAAGTGACCAAAACCATCCTCTCATTGAGCAGCTTGCTACTTAGTTAAGGTGAATGAATGCTAAAGCTTAATGAAGTTGTGAAATCTCTACTCTAAATCATATCTAAAAATCCTTGCTCCTCCCTTAATGCTTTCCCTCCTACCAGCCCAAGGCAGTTAGTGCTGCTCCCACCAGGACAAACAGCAGCCCTTTGTTAGCTGCCTTGCCCGGGGCACACCCTGTACTCCAACTGCTGCTCTCTTGCCATCTGGGAATCCCAAAGACCCTGAAAGAAGCCTTTTGCTGCGTAGTTTCCAAGGTTAGCTCATTCAGTAAATCCATGTTACCTCCGGTACACATCGAGCTAACCTGTAACTTCAGTCCCAGCATTTAATTTCAGATGGGGATGGGAACATTCAGTCTGTACCACTGGGCTTGTAGGCTTCTTATTCAAAGATTGGTTACATCTCCAAGGATCCAAATTTGTGACTTTAATAACATCAAAATAATATGTGCTAGAAACTTTGTCTTGGTATTGAAATGGCACACAAGTGCTACAGCAAGACAAGTCTGAAAGGGCCCTGCTTGAGCTGCACTGCATGACTCCCTGCTTCGAAAGCTTGTGGAGTGTTTGAAATACGATACAGACAGTGACCTGGACCACCTTCCAGCTGCCTCCACCAGTCTGATCAAGGGTATCGAAATGGCAAGCAAACCTCAGAGGATAAAACTGTGAATGGCATGCTTTGAGCCAAGTGCTGAAGGGTGTCTTTGGTCCCTCATCTGACTGCTGCGGGAGTCATGTGTCTGCACCGTGGGACCTGGCGAGACACCCTGGGTGCTTCCCAGGAAGACTGGCTGGCTTCAAGAAATCTTGATGGTTAAAATGGAGAGCAAAAATCATGTGCAGCAGCTGAGTACTGAGGCAAGATAGAGGTCAGTTGTCCAGCAAACACATTTTTGTATTGAGTGTAGAAAACACTGATGTTTTCCTTTGTTTAGAACCACAGCTGCAACTTGCACATGCAAGTGGTTGACTGTTGTTGAAGTCTCCGTCTGTTTAGAGATGCTGGAAGATGCTACTTCTGCTGGATGGTGGGCATGCTGTCAGCCAGTCTGAGGGAGGAACTCTCACTGGAAATAGCAGATTTTTCTGGACTGCAGCAGTGGAGGAAAAATGTCTTCCTGGGCAGTCAGATGTACAAAGTTCTGCTGTGAGTACCAGAAAGGGAAGGATTCACAAGGCAGTTACTGGAGGATGAAAGTTAAAAGGGACAAGTTACAAGTGACTTACTGAGAGTCAAACGACTCGGTTGATAGCTGGAGAAAAGTTGAAAACTTCAGTGTGCCAGCTGTGAAGGCTTTTGCTTCCCAGAAGCTATGGAAACTTTTCTAACACTATGTACTGTATTAAACATTATCTTAACTCCTGATTTCATTACATATACATTTATTACTTAATGCAGATAATGAAGATTCCTTCTCATGAGGGCCTTTTATTAAACTTGTTCACATTGATACATGAAGACTGTTCAATACTTCCATTTCCAAAGGGAAAACCTTGGGATGGGAACAGAAGGATGTTAGAAACCAGTACAGAAATTAGTCTGAAAAGAAGACTCTTCAAGTGACATGGCTGTGGAAGAAGAGTTTAAATATTTTAGGTACAGAAAGATATTCTAGCAGAATTGTAAAACATACTTTTTTATAGAGACCTGATTTAAAGAGTCATGTGCAGGCATTAATATGACAATTACTTGGATTTTGAAAAAAACCTGAACCCACACATTCCTCCTAAGCACAGGAGTCTTAGGTAATACCTGTTAGGAAAGGTTTGCAAACTCAGTAACCTTTTCTCACAGTAGAAGCTGTCTGATCTGCTAATTATATTTAAGAAGTCATAGAATACCAAGGGAACGTAAGAAATTTTTCCAAATGCTTTTTTTCTTTTTGTATTTAGAGAAGAGTTGTCTGGGGCGTGTGTGTGTGACCCAAATCAGTTCTGCTTGGTTATTCTCACCTTACCTGACTGAAAAAAAGTACAGAGAAACATGACCAGCATGAGTAGTATGAAGATGGGTTGTCTCAACCCAGTAACTCTATACCCAGTGGTTCGCTTCTGCGTCAAGAAACCAAAGGTGGTGTTAGCTTTTTCTTATGGTCCAGAACTAAAACATCCTGTAGGAAGGTAGGTTTAGGTAAATACTTTGTTTGACTGCTCTGTGAATAGAGGCAGACAGAAATTGTAACGCAGTGTTTAATTCAGTAGATTTGTCGTGTAGGTGGACACGTGTAATCGGTGATGGCTGTTGAGTAAATGTCATTTCATGAATGTTGAATTTGTATTTTACTCCTCAGACTTTCAGCTTTACAACACTATTTAATGAATTCCAGATAGCTGTTTTGACTTCCTATGAATGAAAACAAGAGGTATTCTGGTTTCTTTATCCAAGGACGGAGCTCACCATTTTAAGTGCTGCTAACTTACAGCAGGGAGTTAAATGTCCCACCTTATTAAATCACTTACTCTCTCTTCTCTAAAGCTTTCATTTAGCTTTGATGTAGCATTAATATTTAAAATGTATGTATCAGTTCAATAGACACATGCATTACTTATCAAAACACTGCAGCTTATTAAAACAAACCTGCTGTCATCACAGGTGGAAGTCTAGAGTGACATGTAGTACCAGATGTGTTGTACATTTTTGCAAGCTGTTCAGTTGGGATGATGGGTACTTCAGGAAGGAAAAACAAAAGTTAGGATGCCTTATTCCTGGCAGTGTTCAAGGCTGGGTCAGGTGAGGTTTTAAATAACCTCATCTAGTGGGGGGGTATCCCTGCCCACAGCATTGGAGTTGGAACTAGGTGATCTCTAAGGTTCCTTCCAACCCAAACCATTCTATGATTCTATGAAAAAATCATCTTGGTAATATGAATGGAATATCTCCAGATTCTTACAAGAAAACATGCATGCAAATTAATATAATCTAACACTAACAGACCATAGTAACAGGGAAATATTAAGTAACCTTCTGTGCCTGTTCTGTGTGTTTGTATGAACAGTTTCTACTGTGTCAGAGCAGCTACATGTTTTAATTGAGATTTCTTACATTTGCCCAAATTGTAAAGATCTAAGTAATAAATTTAGTTTTCCTCAGTTACCTAAAGGCAAATCTCGTCTTGTGTGTGATACTTATGGTTAGACATTTGTTTAGCTGCTAATTTGCAGCTCATAAGGTCACTCAGCAGTGGGATAAAAATAAGAGTGTGTCTTTCTTCCAGTGCCTGCACAGGCGTGGTTGGAGTTGCTGTGGTCTGTCTGCAGGATTCCAGCACGCTTCTGTTGCTCCTGGCTCCCAGGCTACAAGGACAGTATCCTCACTACAGAGGCCAGACATCTTCATTCCTGTCTCTGCACTGGGGTGCTTCTCATTCACTGGCAGGTCAAATTCAAATGCTAATTTCTCGTATTTTTAGGTGTGCATTTGACAGGACAGTTGAGCAAAGGGCTAAACCTTCTCTTTGTGCCCTCCAGTTAGTGTGAGCCTTACAACCCATGTGCTGGCCATCACACATGAATCAAAAGCATATTGTCACCTTCTTCTCTTTCAAGCAGGGCTAGGTTTTGATTCTGCTTTAAAAGCTGTTAATGTCTCTCTACTGTTATTCCTTATATCATCTCCTGAATAGTGGAAATGAAGAGAATATGTATCTTCCTCTGTATATATTTTGCTGTCTTTAGAAAGAAGTGGGTCTCTCTTGTAGTTCTTGGAATGCTTTTTAGAGGCATTAAATAATATATTGTTCTGAAGTAGTAAGTAATATGACCTTTTCTTCTTGAAAACTCATTCTTGAGTAGTAAGCCAAGATGTTATCTCCCCACTTGAATGCTTGACTAGAGAGATGAGATTTGATATGGGTGTGTGTGACAGGCACACACAGCCTGCCTTCCCAGTGGAGAAGTAAGAACATGCCACAGCCTAAACGAAAGCCTAATGTCTAGTTACCTTGTGCTAAATCTTGTGATGTTTTTTACTATGCTGTAATAGGAAAGGTAACCCGAAATCCAGTGTTACATGTTGCAGATCCACTCACAAATCTAGAAACTAGAAGTTACAAACACGTGGGAAACTGCATATTTTCTCTTCTTTGTAGTTAGATAATCTTTTTTTTTAGGGGGTGGGGGGGGGTGGGGGAGGCAGGGTTGATGTTTCTATGCATAAACTCTTCCTTGTATGCACGTCTCCTGTACAAAAAAAAATCTTTCATGATGTATGTGTTTAAGTACAAGACAGTTCTCACTGCAAGGAGACTGAATGTGTGTGCGTATATGTGTGCATCTGCAGCTGTTACCAAGGGAAACATTTGACCTTGAGTTTCAGATGATTGTTGCATCAAACCTCTCTCACTAATGAGTCTTCCCCACCTTCCTCTTCAGTGAAACCTTTCTCAGGCCAGGGAAAAAAGCAGAAAGAGTGATGAGGTACAGAATGGAAAATGTCAGATGATTCCCATTCTTTCAAAAAAAAAAAGAAATTTTTTTCTGAACTTCTGCTGGAAGGGAACAGAGAGGTAGTCCTGGAAATAGTAAAAGTAAAGGAAGAGCTCATCTAATCCACTGGATCCTACAAGAATCTTGTAACAAAAGATGGATGGTAAAAACTTTAAATGAAAGCCTGATTCCAAAGGGTCAGGGGGTGAGCTATGCAGATCACCAGGTAAGGAACTGGCTTCAGCCTGATATGAATTGATGTAGTGGGACCACAGCTTAGGTCAGGGGTTCCCAATCAGTATGTTGCATTGTCATGGGGAGAGAACAAACAGTACTGTCAGGCTGGCTTGAACTTTTCCTTGTAGTAGTTCTTTAAGTGATGCTGAGATGCTTCTTCCATGTAGCTAAACTGAGCTGTGTTCTGGCAGTCAGCACGAGGCAGATTTCTTTTCTGTTGCTGATGTCTTACCAGAGAGTTCCTGATCTGACCTATTTTCATGGGAGTCTTTAGCTTATGACTTGGCATGGGATTGAACCAGCTCCCAGAATGTCCTATGTAGCTTTACAAACTTGGAATTAAATATAAATGAAGAAAGAAGAACCTTGCCAGTAAAAACTACAACTTTTTGTGACTATCGGCCTGAAGCCTAGCATAAACAACTACTCCTGAGATTCCCAAGTCATATTTCTAGGAAAGTATTTCAGAAAGTATTATTTCAAAATAATATACTAAAAATGGCTGTACTACTTGGGACACAGCATTCCTTTGCTGTCATTGCAGTGGCATAGCAAAATAATTCAGGTTTCCTGGAAATTGACCGGGGTGGGTGTAGGAGAGTAATCAGAATATCTGAACGGAAATTCTGTAAATTGTTTGTGGGTGCCGTTTGGAAGAAGCAGAAGACACAAAGCAGGAGTATTTTGAGATGGGTGCAGTTCTTATTATCTGCATATTTTCTGTGTGCTCAAAGTTAATTTTGTATAGACAGCTTTTCCATTTGTATGCTTTGCAGTGCTTACAGTGTTTCTGAAGAGTTCAGTTGCCTTTTTTAATGCTTAACTCAAGGAAAAGACCTTTTGTGATACAAAATATTCTCGATAACTTTATTCCACTTTAAGGTAAGTTTCTGCAAAAATGAATTATACTTCAAGCAATTTGTGTATTTACAATTTTGTAATATTTAGGGAAATGAAAACCAGTTCAAGTAGATTTTCTTCTCCAGTTTATTTACTTTTGTATCAGACTGCTGAATGTCAAAATTTGTCAGAGGCCATATATATGATATTGTTGTAGTTTTGTATTTTGCTATCTAACAGTATGGCAAAATAATCAAAACTACCTACAAACAGTTAACTGAAATTTATCTTAGCAGTATCCAGTGTATCCTGTTCTATATGTGATGGAGAGAAATGCAGCTAAAGTTGATATGAGTATTCCCACTGCATGGTACAAGGGAGATCAGCTGGTGGATTATGAGGAGGCTGTGTAGAGACTAAGAAGCAGAAATCCATTTGGTACTTCCAGATGAAAAATGATCAAAGGCTTGATGTGGAATTACAACAAAAATGTGGAAGTGGTCATTTGAGCTTGGCATCTGCTGCTAAGGACCAGCTTGCTGAGGCCAGTAGGGTAGATCAGGTAAAATGTCTGTTTATTTTCAGCAGGCCTAATGGGGCATCTTTCGTGGTATCTTGCAGCACACCTTTTTTCAAACCTGTCTGAATTATGCAGTCATATGTCTAGAGTATACTATAATTCAGATCTGTTGGCTCTCACAGTGAATGAAAGAGTGTATGCTGTTTGGATGATAGGGTTAAAAAGCGCTGGTATTCTATTATACAAAGATGAACTAAAATGGTAGGAAAGTGCTTTGGTGTGATATAAACAAACTGAAAATGGACTGTAATGGTGTCTTGCAGCTACCATGGTCTGTGCTTTGTGAAGAGAATAAAGCTAAGAAAAATACAGATTGAGATGAATTTACAGAAACTGTATGGCTCAGACACAAGTTTTATTCTTGTTCTGAAAAACTTTTCATGGCTTTAACGACAACAGTTTTGTGAGGGATAGGGATATATCTCTGGATGTCAAGCAAGTTGAAAGGCTGGTGTGCCTGAAAGACTGTCTGCTCTTTCAAGTTATAAAGGTTAGTCTAATAGAATGTGTTATTTCTGCAACTGTTCATGTCTAACCAATTGCTGTAGATCTTCATGATTGCTGTAGTTTTTCTGGTTAATGACATGAGAGCAAAAGAGGCGATTTGAACCTTTCAACAGCAAAGCCGTTTCTGGCTCCTCCTGCCTGACATGAGGACAGTAAGGGTTGTAGCAAATAAAGTGCCCGTTGAGCATACTAGATGTCATATTGTTTGGGGTAAGATGATCTGTGCGTGTGCAGAATGCTCGGGGTGCAGATCATAGGACTGCCTGGTTGCATGGAGACCAAATAACCTGAGCTCTTTCAGATTTGTGAGTACTGCATGAGAGGTGTGCTTTCTGCAGAGGCAGCATGAAATTATGAGAAGTGAGGTTATGGGTCTAAGACGTTTATGAAAAGATACTCTGTGAAGGGTTTTTTTGGCAAAGTTTGTCCTGCTGTGATATTAATATCTGGTTTTGCTTTCTGTGGTGTAATTATTCTGGGGTATTGCCTGACAGATGGTTATATCTTAGAGTTGTATCAGAATGATGTTATTTGCTTGACATTTATTGTTCTTTTATGAACGTGGGACAGGAAAGAACCTGCCTATTCATCAAGTTTATTTTCATGGTCTTGTAGGCTTTATGTCATACAGACATAGACATATGGAGCGCTGTCTTAAAAGCAGCTGAGTCTTTTTCCCTCACTATTTTAATTAGAAGCCTCTTCCAGTGCTAAATTCCTCAACATGATGAAACTGCTTACAGTGTTCAACCTAAATTTATTCATCATCAGTTAGTAACAATCTTGTGCCAGGAATGTCCTTTTATTTTAAACAGATTTTTCTTACTGTTTTACAATTATTTCAGTGTTTTTATACACAGTCCTTGCTTTTCTGCTCAGCTTTATTTTTGTTAGGCTAAGGCCAAGTCCTTGCAGCCTCCCCCAGTTCTGTTGAAAGTAGAGCAAAATGAAGGAATGGGTAGTCGGAGACTTTTCAGCTTTCACGTAGCAGGTTTTTCCAGTTCCCCGAGTAGGGTGTGTCTTAGTCTTTGTACCACTGTTGATAAATGAGGTGAATAGTACCTTCCTTGTTATTGCAGTACACCAACAGAAACACAGATAGAAAATTTTATATTTTAAACTCTCTGAAAATTGTCTTCAAGTAGCAAGATTGTTCAAACAGTAGGGACTTGTGGTATGTCCTCTGATTTAGGAATGTAGACAATCCTGTGAAAGTGGTGTTGAAAGGCAGGCAGATGTTTGATTGCTTCAAGTGCGTGGGTTCCCTTTTGTGTTTTTTGTGTTTTTCCTTAGGCTGTTAAATGTTCACATCAGTATTCTGTGGCTGATCTGTGCACAGACAAATTCTTCATGCATTTTTAATGACTTACTGCTAAAATATGTGATCAAAGATAAATCAGATCTGTTACAAAGGAGTCAAACACTGGAATTATGTTTAAATATTTTTCTGACTAATATTTATAGACACTTGCTACTTGTAAGGTTCTCAGTAAATCAGTGTACTCTTCAGACATTTATATTCAAAAGATATTAATGGAAGGTGTAAAAGGCAGATACATTTTTCAGAATTTAGCTATTTTAAAAATTTTAAAAGCTTCAGTAGGAAGACCTGACCTAATTTCTTCCCATTTAAAATCCTAAAGGCTGTTGTGTTGGAAAAAATAAAGGAAATACTGTTTAAAATGCAGGGGAAGGTTTTATGTCCCAGGTTTTGACAAAGAACATAAGCCTTGTAATGTTCAACACTGCAGCTCATAACAATCAGGCTCCTGGCTAAGAAAACATGGAGGTATCTAAGGACCATATGATGATGATATTCGGATCTCCTGATTAGAATTTGAAATCTGTAGTGTGGAGCCCTGGTACAGTGAAGCTGGTTGGGGGGAAACCAGAGCATACCTTAGCCATTCATATGACCCCTACATTTATCAGAAAATAAATCTCATACCCCTTTCTGCAGTTTTCTCTTAGGGGACCTGTCTGCTTTTGGAACCTATCTTCTATGTGGTGGGCTCTCGGGTTTTTTCTCACCTTAGATTCAGGTGGTTGAGAGTCTTTGCCCACTGAAAGCCCTGAGCCAGACGTAAGAACGAGACGGAGTCTTCAAGGTCTTGTTTTTCCAGGTTTCTCCTGTTGTTTATTATTTCATATCTCACAATGTTCTCTGTGCCCAGCCGAGGTCTGCTCGGCAGCTGGGGCATGAGATGACTCCCCCTGCGGTGGGACGTCGTTGCCTTTTTATACAGATAACTACGTATCTTTTATTTACGATTACATGCCAATACCTATCATCTATACTAAAAGAGTCACCTCTACGCTGTCTCAATCTCCTTGAACTGCTTTGTGCCACTGTCATGACAGAAGATGGAGGCCAAGGGAGAAGAAGAAGAACCCAGGGCACTGCCCTAAATCCTCCATCTTGTCCCCATTTACCTCCATTCTAAGAACCCCAAAACAACAAAATTTTCCACCCGGTGATAAACCGCACTGCTGTCTATCACACCTTTGTGACTTGTAATTCTTCTCTTAGTGTTGGAAATTTTTCCCATGGGCTAAAGTCAAAGACCATGTCTTCCTGGGTTCTGTGCCAGGGTCTACAACCTCCTTGTACAAATTCCAGACCCCCTGTAAAGATCTCAAACCCTCTTGCTCGGGTCCCAGACCTCTCTGCTGAGGTCTGTGGCCTTCCAGGACACCCAAAGGGATGCCCTGGACTCCAACAGTGGGCTATCTTCTATGTGGTGGGCTAGCAGTTGATTAGCTGATGAGTCCAAGAAGTAGGAGGCCTTGTTCCTGGGTCCTTCTCAACCTGAGGGATTTCAAGTCCACATTTTTCTCTTCCCAGAGTGCCGTAAGCCAGTGGTTCATGTGTAGGTAGGGGATCTAGTCACTGGACCGCAGATTCTGACTTCTTGCCCACTGTCTGGAATCCATCAACGTGCATTTCTGATTGTGTTGTAGAATCATCAGATTGTTAAGCTTAGAAAAGACTTGTGACCATCGAGTGCAACCATTAACCCAACACCACTGTGCTCACCTCAAAACAGTGTCCCCAGCTGCCATGGCCAGCTTCTTCATGGAGGATACGGCAGTCCTTTGTAAAGAAAGTATCCTGCAGGCTGATGTGTCAGGTATTCACTTGAAACATGGATTCAATTCTTCTTGCTTTTCCAGGAAAGCAATTCTGCAACGGGAGAGCAGGAGAATCAACATCTAAACAATCTGGTTTTATTCTAATTCAATATTTTTAGCAGTTGTTTGACCAGAAAACTTTTTTAAGAACTTGAGATACTGTAATAAGGAAATGGAATCGTAATGGCCATCATTGATCATATCACTTCTGGGCATGAAATTTGAGTTGTTTCAATTCAGGTATTTTTGTTTGTTTGTTTGTTTGTTTTCCTCTGTTACTTTTCTTTCTTTTTTTTTAATCTTCATATATATACCTTTTTTTTCAAAGACAGATGTGGTTTTGACTCCTGATACAGGAAAACAAACAGGAATTTATAGCTGTTATGGTTTAAAATAAACATGTTTTCTGTATTTGCAGGCTATACTGGAAAACCCAACTGTGAATTTACTTGCAAAGTTAAATAATTTTTTTTTGTTTCTAAGTGGTGACATAACACTTCTGCAAAAAAAAAGAAGTCCTACTCTGCTCAGTTAAAGAAGGCAAGGTTACATTGAATGGGAGACCTTAGAAGAGGGTAACCTAGCTGGGAAACTTACTGTTAAGCTTCAAAATAATTCAGTTTTTTTCTTTGCTTTTTCTATGTTGTTTTGATTCCCTGTGTGATAACCCTCAAAAGTTACTTCTACCTGGGCAAAGTTGTAATAGAATGAGAGTTAGTCAGCTTTGGCTCTTAAGGAGTTACTTAGCTTGAAAGTGGAAAAAGAATGGGAAGAACTTTCCTCAATGAAAAAATTAAAGTAATCATGCTAACTGCTGCTTTTTAGCTCCAACCTGCTAAATCTTCTGTGTTTCTCAGTGTGAGACAATGGTTTCCTTCATGCATGAGTGACTTCTTTAAAAATACAATTCCTGGGTGCTATGAAGCAGAATTCATTAAAAAAACCAAACATGTTTTAACACTGGTATGATTGCACACTTTTGGTGTTGGCTGTAAAGCAGAAGCAAACAATGTGTGCCCAGACAGCCATTATGGGATTGGTTTTTGCATCCTGTATTGTATGGAATATGAAGAAAGGGCAGTCCATCCATCTGATCTGCAAGACATCTTTCCTTAAAGTGGTTTAGTTTTCAAAGCTGGCACAGTTCACAGCAAGGAGCACATGTGCAGTGTCTGAGATACCTCAACATGGCAGCTTCTGCCAAATTTCACTCATGTTTCCAAATGTAATATTATGCTTATGTCCTATCCTGTCTCTGGCACTGAATTAAAACGGCACCTGTTAATATTAAGAATAAATGAAGTTACTTAATGTTGAGGATAAAGAGGTTTTGGTGAAAGAAAATTGGATATGAGATTTAGATTTCCTCCCTAATTAAATATTTCAAGTGGTGGTGTTTTACTTCAGTTTTATTCAGAAGTCAGAAAGCAGTATTACAGTGTTAGCACACACCTTTTTACTTAAATCTTCTTTCATGAGCTGGTATTTGGTGATACTCAGTTCAAATGCTTTTAAGGAATAACATGAAACACTCTGGAACATCATTTTTGTTTTTGAGATAAGTGGTTTTTTTCAGAAGCTTGTTATTCCTCTGCATGTTGACTGATTGTCATTTGCATTTAAATCAGCTTTAGCAGAGCTGTGTATTGGTGTTCATCTTCAGTCTGACAGCTGAAGAATAGCAGATGTAAGTATGAGCATTAGGCTAAGGCTTGCATTATGCAGCCAACAATCATTTGTTCTGGTACTCTGGAGTAGAAAGTTAAAACACAGATTTCTTTCTGCTTCAGCCAGTGAGCATTGCTGAATTTTCTGGGTTCAGTTCTGCTTTTGGATAGCACTGAAGTTACTAAAAGCGGTGAGCAGCTGTACTGTGGATGTTACTGCTATGGGTAAAGAAGGGTAATGCTATTGATGCACAGTTGTTTTTCTAATACCATAGCTGTCTTTCAGGATACTGTCTCAAAATAATGTGTTTTCTTTAAGACCGAAGAATATATTGCAAAAAAGATCTGTTCTGAACTCCTTAACTGAATTTCTCTTAAGAGAGGTAGATAAAGGATCATGATAATCTAAGCAGTCTTGTGTTTCTAGTGGCAAGAAAGAAGTGGGGGCAAGAAGATGATAGTACCTTTATTAAGGTATCAGCAAGGAGATGACTGGGGAAGAGAATCCTCTCCATTGCTGCTCAGAATGAATGTTGTGTGGCTCCTTGGATGGAAAAGCAGGAGTAGCTATTTGTCAAGGACCAAGAGACCCAATGGGATCTTAAAGAAGTCGGGCAATGTCTACCTTGCATTGAGAAATGTGATTAACATGACAGATTCTCCAGAAGATTATTTGTGGAGGAAGTTGTCTGGGGAGAGCTGGTTCTGATCCTTGATATGACAGTTCAATACTTTCATCTCCTAATATCCATAATAAAAAGCACTGAAAAAAAACCTATCAGAAAAGGAGCAGAACTAGTGATTTTAGTTGAAGAACACTGTTTTAGAAGTTCTTGTGAATGTGCATTGCTTTCAATGGAATGAATAGAGTAGAAAAAACCTGCCTTCCAGATTTTATGTGATGACAGAAGTACCTTTCTTGTCTTCTTGGAAAACCAGGCTTATTGCAGTTTGATATACTTGTGCCTGGGTGTGTCTTACTCAGATGTCAGTCCTAACTTAGAAGCTACAGAGGCATCCTCCTCAATAAATCACTACTTGAAGGCACTAGGACTTTTTTTAAATTGAAGTGGATATTTTTGGACAGATACTATTTTAAGATTATTTTAGTGGAAGGGCTTCTTTCTATTTTTTCAGTAGCTCACTGGTGACAATAGGAGATGAAAGCAGTGCATTAGTTGATCTGTTGGGGTACAGAAAAAATAAGGTAATAAATTTTAGTTTGTTTGGAGGGAAGTAAAACCCCATGTTTTTTTATTTACCATGTTCTTAAGCTCAGTGAAAAGCTAAAAAATAGTATCAATAATATTAATAATTATAATTATATTTTTGTGCAAAAACCTAAGTTTAATTTAGAAAGGCCATATTATTTGTGTGTTGTTTTCCTGGATCAGCACTAGCAGTTTCACCTTTTAAAGCATATGGAGTGCAGATTGCACAATAATTTGTTCAAGACTGGATTTGATACATTGCCATTTTAAGATTAATTATTCTGACATAGTGTCACTAGTTAAAACTGTGATTGCATCAATTACAAAAACGTAAAGTGAATTTTTCATTGCTTTCAATGTCTGAATATATACTGAAATTTTTAAAAATAGTATTAAATTGCATTGGAAAGTATTTTGGGAGTGTTGCTTCTGGTTTTCAAGTAGATTATTGGAAACACTTTAAAAAGCTTATTTTCTTGAATAATACTATTCATAACATAATGTCGTTACTATTTCGAAAATTCCTTTTATGTCCTTTCATGATTTTCTGTGAATTATACCATTGTTCTGTCACTCACTTGGGCTCATAAATAGGAAAATATTTTCCAAATTCAGCATCATGTCAAGGCTATATTTAAGTCTTAGTCATTTCAAATCCTGTAGTACTATCTGTAGGATATATCCTTTCTTATGGAATAATTATTCTTATGGAATAATATCTTTTGTCGATTGCCACAATGTATTCTCGGTTCTTGTAATACACAGGATCTGGTTGTCCTGCTTTCTGAAACAGAATTCTGCTGCAAAGAATTCCCAAGACTGTTGATTGTATCATATCATTCTTTTTTTTTTTTATTCTGCAGAATCCTTCTTCCTAGGTGAGTTCTATACAGGGTAGCAGACCTCTCTTCAAAGCCCTTCCCTGTCCTGCCTGTCACTAAGTCACCAGTAATCTGCTGATACATAGGAGTCCACCTCCAGTCAGCCTTTAGTGTCTGCCTTCAAATCTTCCTGAGAACATCTGGAAGCTTTCTCTCACAGAGTATCCTGAACCAGAAGGCAGCTTCACTCCAGCTTAGTGGTGATTTGTTATCTGCAGTGGGGTGCTGAGGGGAAATTTCTGCATCTGCTGTGTGCAGCAGGGCACAGAGCTGGGTGGTTGTGTTCTGACTGCCCAGAGCGTGCTGCTGCTTGGATTAGAAGTAACCTTGCACTGTGATTTTCAGACATACCTTAGTTTCATGGATGCAGTTAAAACATTTTTAGCTTTTTGCAGGTGGGTGGTGTGTAGTTTGTTAGCCTTGAATTAGATCTTAATCACACGTAAAATTCTGAAGGAGCCATCTTGAAACTCTTGACCAAATACACAATGCTTCCAACCCAAATCTTTCCTATTGGGATCTAAAGTCACAAGCTGCAGTGTTAGTTACAGGTGCTAAGGACTTAAGTGCCTGAATGTTTTCTTGCATAGAACATAATTACTTCAGCAATACAAGCAACTTCCAAATTGCAATTAACTTGCATTTTTCAAATAGCGAAGTTGATCAGGTGTAGAGAAAATAAACGAAGACATGATTGTACTAGAAACCATGATTATATAAGGCCCAAGAAACAAAACAAAAACCAGCCACAAGAATATTCTAATTTGCTTTTGATCAGTGATATAAAAATACCTGGTTCTTAAGTTTTAACTGTGTGTATAAACTTCTATCAATTTGTACAGGAATTGGTCACAAGTGGGTAAGTGTGTTGGACAGATGAAAAGATCCATCTAGAGAAAGGCAGAAATAGTCACATTTCTGTGTCTCTGTTAATAAATTGGCAAAGACGAGACATTCCAGTTCAAAACAGAATAAAAATGGATCCAAGTGCATGTGCAGACTTACTTTGTATTACGATGTCTGTATATTAATAGAATTCAGAGAAAAGAAGACAAACTTAATTTGCTAGTTTCAGTGAATAGACTAATTCAGCTTCCTCTTGAGTAATTGCAGAAGGCATTTTTCATTTTAACGAGCATTCTGAATTCTTCATCTCTTGGTATTCTCTGTCTCCCATTAGAAACTTGCTGTCCTAAATGTGTTTCTTAGCACTTTTGTCAATATTGTATTTATTTCTAGATGAGTTAAGAAGTGATTGTAATGTGCAATTTATAATGACTAGCTTAAGGAGGTATTGAGTTTGAAGGACTTTGTGACAGAGAGTTGTCGTTTAATATGTGAACTTATAAAATCTGTTTTCCTAAATGGGAAAAACATTATAGAAACATTATAGAAAGTGTCAAATGGTAGCTCTAGGGTTTTAAGTTAGATCTTATGTGTGTCAGAATTTGGTTTGTTTCAGACTAAGAATTTCCTTGGTGTGACATGAATAAAAGGTACGTTGGAGAGACAGCTTTCTGTAAAAAATGATTTTGACTTGCGTTCTAGAGTGTTCACAAGCTACAGGTAAAGATCTTGCACTTTCTTTGCCATATTCAAGAGATGTCAGGGAAAACAGACTTAGACATCTCTGCTTAAACATAATACTAAAGTACTGGGGATTTAAATGTTTATTTCATAACTGATTTATGTTGTTATTCACATCACCGTTTTTTTGCATGTGATCGCTTTCATATGTAGTTTGGAGTTACTGCACTTGGCAGTGTGATGCATTCTCTCATCTATAAGCTCAGAAAAACATGTCTACACACATCTTGGGCTTTACAAACTGTTTTCTTTTAACATACATAATTATGAAAGCTTGTTTTGGAATTGCACTATATAAAAAATGCCCACTTTTGAGGTTTGGGTGACAGGAAAATGCTTGGCTTAAAAAATTGAGAGACCAGGATAACTGCAGCAGGTGGTGGGGCTGTGGATTCATTGTTTTTCCCTAATCAAGAAAGACAAAAGAGATGCAGCGTTTTGTAATCAGAAGTAGAGCATGTGTCCCTGTTCCATCACCCGCTGCAAGTCTCATGACGAGATGGGTGTTGAATTCTGTGACCCAGTTATTGTGTATGGGCAGGTTGAGCCCTGCCTCCTACATACTTGCTGAAATGTTGTGATGTTTCTGAGCTTCTGTACAGACAGAAACAAAATCAAAAAAATCTACAGCCTGTTTTAAAAATCCTGGGCAAAATTACTTCCCACTAATATTTTGTAAATGCTTGAACATTTGCCTCTTTTCTTGGACTGATGTAATTCTAAATCTTCTGGGATATTTAGCCACTATAATAAATCGAGAGGTAATGGGGAATGTCATGAAATGGCTTCTCCATTAAAAAAAAGTAAAGAAACTAATTTTGGTTTGAAATAGAGGTGCTTGAAGGAGGACTGAAAGGTAGGAAATCAATAGGAAATTATTTATTCACAATTCTGAGAATTTGTGGTACTGAACACAATGCAAAAAAAAGCACTTGACATAAGTAATAGAACTTATTTTTACAACATATTGTGAAAAGTCAAAACAAAAAAAATGGGTTTAACAGGGAGCTTTACAAATCTGTCAGTGTTAGTGGTGATAGTCCAGACTCAGTCTGACCCAAGTGGATGCTGTGCTGCTGATTGGTGGGGGAGAAAATAATTTTGACTTGTGTCATCTTCAGTGTATAGTAGATACTCTGTGCTGGCTCTCCTGAAGATTAGATTCTGTACTTCATGGACTGTCACTGTAGCTAAGTATTTACTGAGTGGTTTGGGGTGTTTCCTTAGTTACTGTTCTTACGTCCTATTCAAAGTTGGCTCAAGAGGAGGCAGGTGGTGTCATGCCTTTCCCAGCAGTAGGGAAATGTGAATTGGTGGGCTTGGGTCACCAGATGATTTTAGATTATCAATGATTTGCTTTCATGTTGAGGACACAAAGCTGACTTTCTGTGTGTGCACATTATTCACAAGTGGATCAAAAAGCAGCAAAACAGAGACAGAGTAGTGGTGGCAGTGATTGTAGATATATTCTGGATTAATAGAAATTTAAGTGACTGAAAATAAGTGCTGGTGTTGGTAATTTTATACTAAAACACAAGTCAGTTACTTTCCCAGGTGTTTTAGTTTTTCTTTTCCATAAAGTATCAAAGTGGTCACAGAACAATTGAGATTACGCATTTCCACGTGGAATGGAATAGTCTGTTTTCCCTGGGTTCCAGTTTTTTCTGGTAGGACTGAAAGGACAGCTATAGAGTGTGCAGGAGGGTGACAAGATTTTGTTCAGTCCTTCTTCTGTACACACCATGTGATGGGAATTGGGACAGGTGCTTGTCAGGCAAGACCAGTAATTGTTGTATTAGCTGCGGTTCAGACTTGATGATGACTACCGAGTGCCTAAACAGACAGTGTGGTTGTCATACACTCAATAAAATATTTGAAGTGTTGTTTTAAGAAATTTTCGTTCCTACAGGCCAATTACACCACCGATTTGTGACAAATGAACTTGACCTCTGAATGACAGCCGAGTCTCTCTGCACAACTAAAACTACATAGATGAAAACATTTAGAAAGTGTGGAGAAGTCTGGTGGGGTCATTAGGTGAGGTGTACCTTTTAGGATCTCAGCAGAACATTTTATGGAGCTTCTATCAACTGCTAAAGCAAAGTTTTTTATATCCTTATCTGAATTACATGAAATACAGAAGATTGGGACAGCTGCTTCTAAGTTACTAAGTTATAGCCCCCAAAATTCTGGAATTATGCCTATGTGTTAAAAAAAAATGAGCAAAGGAGTATTTTAATGCCTGGCATAGCTGTGAGAAGGAAAAAAAGGCAACTTCTTTTCAATAATTAATGTCTGTATCTATTTTATAAGGGTCATCATTCAGCTTGTAAAATGTTTGTTTTTGAGTGTACTTGAGATTGTCCTTTAATATAAACATTGTGTTGACAGAAGAATCTAGTTCTTTTTGAGTAGCCTGTCCTCAGTGCAATGTAGGAATCTCTTATTGCAGCTGAATTCTGAAATTCCTGATTCAGCAGAAGGGTTGTTGGCTTAGTGGAGAGATGCTTGATTCATAATAAAACAGCCACCAGTTCTGTTTTCATTCTACTCTATCTTCAAAACAAAATAAAAATGCAGTGGAACATATGAATGTGGTTGAAGGTAGGAACAAAAGACATACACTGATTCCGTTCATACCAGTTATTTCTGATAACTGGGAAGTGTTATCATTTTTTTGGGGGGGGGAGTGGGAACAAAGTAGCAAGTTATTTTCTTGTTTGTGGTGTTTAGAGAACTGTTTAAAAAACAAAACAATGTAATATAGAATGACTTTAAACAGGAACATGATACAATTATTTTAGGAATCATTTGTCAGTAGATTTGTAGATGTTTCTGTCCCATGTTTATATAAGTAGTCTGATACCATCTTTAGGATGTAAACTGATCTGTCTACTTGTGAAACTAGAAGTGATGCCTTTTATTTCTCCTGCAGTTAGCTTTGAAAGCATTCTAAGAATGTGGATAATTTCACTCTTCTCAGAGAGTCTGGCAATATTTTTTTACTTCCTATCAGCAATTGACTGGAAAACAAAATGCTTTCATATGCATCTTTGAAGCCAGGAGTGAACAAGTATGTTTCTTTCCTTTTTAGAGAATTCAGGTTGGTTAATACCCTGTTGGTATTAAAATATGGAAACTATAGCTTGAATGGAAACTCAGAGCAGGTCATGGTTTTGTCTCTCTATTGCACTCTGATAATTTAAAAAATCAAGTATTTCTTGTTTAGATCATGTGGATTTGCTGAACACAATAAGGCATTTTGGTCCCTAGAAGGTGCATAATAGGATATTCCAAAAGCACTTAGAACAAGGGGACTTCTTAGTTTTACTTTGACATTTTTGTTGCAAATTCCAATCCTGCGATGGGAATGGGGACTGCAGTAGGATTCCTTGGGGGGCCTCTGCTTCTCTGAACCAAACAGGTTCCATCTGGTGAATGAAAGAGCATTTGAAATAATAGCATATAGAGTACATTCAGTTTCTTAATATTTTCCTGCACCATGTTTTTTTCGATGTGTAAATCCAGTGTTGCTCCCTCAGGTCATCATTAACTTGTTTGTGTATTTGAATTAACTAACTTGGCAGCTGCCCAGCATGTCCTGCAGATTAATAAGAGCAAGTTTCACCTTGGTTTTTTTTTTGATCCTTTCATGACTTTACATGTGACATTCTTTCTGCTGCTTGTCCATGACTAGTTTTTTTCTGAGCTGGTATTTTAAAGAAGACGTAGTTTCTTGAAAGTGAGAAGAACAAATAAGGCAGCACAGTTTGTTGTGCCTAAAAAAGCATTGAGACAGATCTCTCTCTCCCTCTGGTGTTGGGTTGATTTGTGTCTTTTCTCCTGGAAATACAAGAAAAAATTTTGCATTTTTTTTTCAGTTTGGAAGGATTTTCCTTTCTAGTGCAAGGGGAGATGTGGAGACTGAGAGACTTACACTACAAAGTTTTGGGATATCCGTGTATTGTTTAGGAGTGGGCCAGGGAAATGTCTTTTTATGTTTCAGATGATGCGTGTTTCACATATTCTGCTGAGCTGGTTTTGCATCCATGGCCTGCCAAAAATATATGAGCTGAGAAGGCCCTTAAGGATATGTAGCAGAGCTGGTAGTGCCAGTTTTTGTGTGGTCCAAGTGTTGTGCCCTCTTGCTGCTGTCTCTCCATGTGGTAAATGATTGCTGCTGCTTACTCAGCACCAGCCACAAGGTTTTGTGCAGGGTTTCAGGATGCCCCAGTTTGTTCAGCTCCTGAGCCATGGTCATGTTGATGGATGGCTTGCCATAATAATGTATGTGGATTTTGTGTTAAGACTGATTTCTTAATCAGGGGAAGCTTTTTCTTCACAACCAAATTTGAAAGAATATCAGAAGAATAGTTGTCAGGTGCTCTAAAATGGAGCAGTTCTGAGATTTGCACTTACAGCTTCATTGAGTTAATTTTGTATAAATGTTTTGTTCGTCCTACATGACACAATGATGCTCTTTGAACAGATGTCTCAATCTCAGTTATTGCCAAAGTTTTAAGACTGCAGTAAGGCTAGGTTATTACAGCTATGGCAAAAGACTGCGGGGAAGGGAAGGTCAGCTATGGAGTTCTCCATTCCAGTTTCCAAAGCCATAATGATGGCTTTGGAAACTGGAATGGAGAAGTACGTCATCATGCTCCTGCCTCTCCAGCTGGGGTGTTCTGATGAGTTTAATCACATTTTAATTAGTGTTTCTAGGTAATTAAATTTTTTCAAGAGATGTTGCTAAATAGATATACTATAGTTTGAGTTTCCAGTGTGTGTCTGGAAGCTGGCTTCCAGATATGCTCTCTCTCTGTTCCACAGAGGCTTAAGTTCATCAGAACTGTGGTGTTGCATGTAGGTGTTCATTAAACTGCCCTAAATGTTAGATCATCTCAAAAAGGGGAGCACAGATAAATTAGTGCTCCTGACCTAAGCCCACCTGTGCCTTTTCTTTGAACTTGGGGATTAAGTACAATGATGCTATCTTGCATGTTTTGGAAATGTCTGAAAACTGTAAAACTGCACTATAGTACAGAGAACTTACACAAGTCAAATTGTTTTCTAATAACCAGATTTTACAACAATTTTTTAACATTTACTTGAAAATAAATTTCTAGATTCATATTTGCCCTGAAACATCTTGACCTTTTCTGAAGACATTCATTCCTAAGTTCCTTTTAGTTAAGACACTTTTTTTCTTACAAAGTTATACAATGCACTTCCGTAGATTTTTCTCTTAAGCAGTTGGATAGCTTAACATTAATTTTCTTATTTTTTTAACTTTCACTGATAAGGACAAAGGGAAACTGTTAATTTTTAATATAATAATATTTTTGCTCCTAATTTCAGTGGAAGTAGCCAGTAAGTAATTTTTGAAAGTATAAATAATGTAATAAATAATTTTATATTTCAATTAAAATTCAGATATGCATTCCTATGATAACACTTGTTAATAAATATGAATACAGTTTCATTAAAAATTAAGTACTAGCCTCAATGATAATTTAGTGGAATACATTAAATCTGCCATCTTTTGAGAAAGTAGAACAAGCAGATCTTCCTGTCATGCTTACTTTTTCATTTGTATATAGGAAAATGAAACCAACCATTCCTGTGTTGAAGTTCTACTCAGTCACTTCAATTTTAGGCTAGTTATTGAATTGAACTAGTTGAATAATTTGAAATAAGGAAAATATTCTCTGCATATGTAAAACCCTGTGATACTATCCAGGATAGTACTTCAGAAAACTCTGTTCATTGGAACCTATTTTAATGTATTCTATTGTTAGACTTTGATATTTAGACAATTTCTATTGGACGAATATTTTTCTAGGTTCTTACCTTTTGTCACTTTGGGCCATGATTATGTACTTAAAATAACAGGTGTCTTTTTGAAATGCACTTATCTTTAGATTTTTTTTAAGTGAGAATCAAATTCTAGTGTTTCAATATCTTCTAGTATATTGAGCAAGTAGTGTGTAAATGTGGAAGCAGAAAAAAGTCATCCTGTCTTCAGAGCTGCGCGTGGCTGGTTTGCTGCAAATAAGGCAAATACGTAAGACAATAAAGGCAAATCGAGTACTCAGTGAGCATGGATTGTCCATGGAATGAGTGAGATGGGCCATATTTTGGGCAGTGTGAAGACAGAGAATTACTACTTACAACTGTAAAATTTGGACTTAGATGCAAGATAACTCAATGCTAACACAGAACATGGGTTGTTTAAAGGCATACTTGCTAGATTTTCATAGGAGGACCTATGAAACTTCCACTTCCAAGCTGGCTTTTATGGTGAGATTAGATATGGCAAGTGTCTTCATGAAGGTTAGGAAGTAATGCTGATAGCAAATTCTTTGGTCATACTCGCTTGCACTTTGTTTTCAGGGATTGTTTTAACTTTCACTGAGTGCCAGGGCAGTTTTTTCCCCCGGTAGCCTCATACCCTTCTCCTCCCCCTTGCACACATAAAGACTATTTTGCAGATTGCCTTAAACCCACAGGCAGGGGTGGGTTTATTTGGGGTTGAAAGATAAGAACAGTGAAACATGCAGAACTGCTCATCGCAAACCATCCTGCTGAGCCACTTCCAATAAGTGGCTGGTTGTGTACAGCAGGGTGGCTCCTTTCTGGTGTGTCTGCTACAAGAGGTGGTGGTTGGGCTGGTCACCACTGGAGTCTGGCCTCAGGAATCAAGATGACTAGCTGATACCTGTGAGTTGTCAAACTAATTAGGTCCCAAAAAGCAATGGGAGGAGAGTTGCAGCTGGGGTGGCTAGCTCAAACTCAACCTGTCTGCATCTGTATCCACTGTAGAACAGCACGTTTTCATGCTTTTTATAGTCATAAAGAACTTACCGAGTGCCTAGTTGGTGTATTTTATTATTTTATTCAGAGTTATCTGCAGCTAGAGGCTTTGTTACTTTTATAGGCACTTCCCTCCCCCCTTTTTTAAAGTTCCCCTTTAAAATTTCAGCAGTAATTAATTTTTCAAATACTTGTACATTTGCACATTGATAACTGTTCCACAAACGCCTCTGACATTATTAGTAACTGATCTGACATACTATAGATCTGATGGCTTTTGTATCAAAACTGATAGTGTTATCACAGGGGTTTGATGAGGCAGATATTCTGCAAACCCTGTTGTTCCTTCCTCTTGCCTGTGACTGTGGGCAGGTTAGAGGCTGGGCATGCTCACTGTGCTTATTCTGTATTATTCAAGATAGCAGGACAAAAGAGGTTGTTTTTTTTTTTTTTAATCACCTATCAATGCTCTGATTTTTGCATTGCTTTCTAACCTAGAGGTTCTAATTTGGATTATATTTTCAGTAAGTTTGTAGTTCCTGGGGGCCTGAAGGGGTTTTGTGAGTGGCCAGAAGAGGAAGGAGATTAGCAACTCTTATTCATGTTCTTTTGTGACAATATGTAAGATAAGTATTCATCAAAGAAGCACACTCTACAGATCTTCAAAAATGCTCTATTTAATTATTTACATGTAGTTACTTGTATATTTTGTGTGATTAACCCCTGCGGTGGGGCTTGTTTGTTTGTTTTAAATTTGGTTATTATCATTAATCTGTTTGTTTCTGTGTATGCTCTCTGCTTGAAATAGTGTGATGTGGTACTTGGGGAAAAAAACTTATTTACTAAGCTGCATTTGTATCTACAAGCTGTGAAGTTATGAGTCTCTTATTTCTACTTGTTTTCACACTAGACAACAGCGTGAAAAGAGTTTTCTTTCTTCTCTCTGCCACCTTACTTTCTCAGCTAGGTAGGGGCAGGGCAGAGGCAAGAATTGCAAAGGAGACTGGTGACCAGTGGAGCTGACCTTGGAAGAAGAATAGCTTTCTTGAGTAACATCATATTTAAAACAGAGTTATTTCAAAAGAAAATATTTTTTTTTCTTCCCTTAATGTTTGCTTGACATTTAAATGAAGAGAAATTTCCTTTTGAAAAATTAATTTGAATCTCTAAAGGTTTGGTCCATTTGCCTAACAATAAAGATGACTGGACCTGTGTTACTGTTTTCTGTGTTCAGTTGTTTCTTTCATTGGGCTGTTGGATTCAAGAATTTAGGCCACACTGAAAAACTCTTCCAGAGAGCTTACGTGCTTCTGCACTTCCATTTCCTTGCCATTCCCAGTGGCTGTTGCTGGCTGTATTCCTTTCAGCTGAAAGGTGGTATTTTGTTTTGTTTCACACTGGTGGGCTGCATAATGATGAAATACCTTTTGGTATCCACTTAATAACTTCTAGGGAATTAACTTCCAGGTTCTAATGTCTGTTTAAGCTAGTTTATAATGTTATGAGTAGCAATTACACTATTTGTGAAAATTAAGTTACATGTCAAAGCCCCCTTAGTGTTCTTTAATCATACCTGAAATGAGCTGTGACAGTGATACTTTGGCAAATAGTATACCATGAAAAATAGTTATACTCTAATATTTTCCACAAATCCGAAGCCTACCGATGAGTGAGAGAAGAGTAGTTATGAAACTGCATGAAATTTATATTACATAATTATATTGCTATACTCTAAAGGTTGACAGTGATGTGAAATTTGGCAGCAAATATTACTGCTGCTTTTGCCCTTCTTTTGATCTTTGACTTTTCTTTCTCCCCTTCTTTAGCACCCTATTTGAAGGTCATAGGAGATGCAAAGGGAAAATTTTGAGCATCATTTTTCTCTATTATGAGGCCAGATTTCATTGATGAGTAGATTTTGCTGTCAATCAGTTCTGTTTTCAGGCACCGAGCATTAGTTCAAGAATATTACAGTTGTCAAATGAGAAGTTACATAGACCAGATGGCTAATTGGTTGCTGGAATATGATGATGTTAGGTTTTATATTTCTGATTAAGCTGAGAGCTGTATGGGAGATGCTAATACAGTCATCAGTAAGGAGCGGAAGAAATTATGAAGCAGAAGCTTTATTTCCTTTGAAAGAAACACAGGATATTGTCACTCTTACCATGTAGAAAATGAAACCAAATATCAAAGTTGATATATATCAAAGCATTGGTCAGGGAACCTGGAAGGCTGAGAATTTTGATGAAAATAGATGGAAAGGTATGTGAATCGGGGAAAAAAGTGCTTACCTGGAACTTAAATCATTGGGCAAGGCAAATATGTGATTTCCTATATGCATCAAATTATATCTTATGTTTTTGACATTTTTCCTCTTCAATGTGCTTTTTACTGAGGAGTTTTCACAAACTGACTTCTTTCAATGGGTAAAAATTTCTTGGACATTCTGTACAAGAATTAGCAATAAAAATAAGAGTTGGCTCAGCCTTGTACATTTTAACTGAACAAGAAACACAAGTCATGTCCAGGATTAAGGTGTGTTAGTTCAGTTGTAAACCACTTCAGTATGTATCTGTAGTTTGAAGAGAAGTAATTTAGAAATTTGCCATAGTGATAACTTTTAAATACATAATCAATTTTATTCCATGAATATTCCCTCAATCTAGAAACTGTTACAGGTATCACAGTGATGATTTTCGTATAATGAACGTGTTCTGATGGAGCACACTATGAAAACTTGTGCATTGTCCCCTCTGACGTTTTGGTCGTCTGCTCTTACTTTGAGTAAATACTACTTTTATAGTATGGAAACAGACCACAAAATCTTTGAAATATTTTTTTCATTTATTCTTATTAGAAAAGGAGGAAAATAAGCACTTTATTAATAGCTGTTCTAGATTGAAATGTTTTTAAAAGCACCACCTTCGTAAAAAGATGGATTGACAAAATACATATGTGGCAATATTCTGCAATAATAAATTGCAAATATTTGTTTTAGTTGGCATTTCTTCAGTTTCCTAACTTCCTTAAAATTACCAAAATCCAGTCCTTCATTTCTTTTAATTCTGGCTTATTCAACTTAGAAATAGGAAGGACACCCTTTGCTGTTAGGAAATTCAGTGGAGTTTTGTACCCAATGTGTTATTGTTAACAGATCATGTAATTTCACTTCTTAAATAATTTGCAGGCAGTTATTTCAGTAATGTTGTTTATGTAATGTGAAAATGATCACTTTTATAAGGAGGGTAAATAAAACTAATTTCAACGATTTTTTAAAACAGTATCAGTAACATATAGTTAGAACATTATATATCCTAAAGTTTCATATTAGATTCTTTTTCTTAAGCAATCAAATGCAGACCTGTGCATGGCATGAGATGAGAACTGCTTTGTTATTTCCAAAGACAAGATGAAATCCGCGTTGACTTATTTGAAAAGTGCAGGAGCTCCCTCTCCTGGCTTAGAGCACTGTGAATTGCAAGTTTCTGGGAACGTTTTCAATTTATCACATTAAAAAAATACCTTATTTTGGATACTTACGTGTAGAGATGTTTTTCTGGTATCTTGAAAGTCATAGTAAAAATTGGTTTTGATGCCCATTTGGATTCTGCTCTGGGTGCAATATCTGTGTTTCTGCCACCTGGCTCTGTACCCCCATAGGCAGGCTATTGTCCTCTCTTGTCCATGTGGTAATGCTGGAATGGTCATGACAGCACCATTTAATGTAGTGTGAAGTTACAAATCCAATATGTCCCTTCATTAAGCTCCACCTGTGCTTTTCACAGCTGTTAAGAGTAATGTGAGTCCTTGATGGTCACTTTGTACAAAGCTCTGTGAGTAATAGTAAGTTTAGGAGAGGTTTTAAAAGCTTTACAGTTGATGTATATATTGTGACTTCTTTCCTGTCCTCTCCTACCTCCCCTCCCATCCATCTAGAGAGCAGTAGGAGAGAGGAGGCTTCCTCGCTGCTTATTTATTCAGTCATTCTCCTTCCATGGTCTCTTCAATGTTGCAAATCCTCAGAGAATTAGATGGCTTTGTAGATACTTAAATTTGGTAGGATCTTTTATGCAAAATCATTCTCAAAGGTAGGCACCTGACTTGAAAAGGTAGCACTGGAGACATATCTCTTACCTTAGCTATTTTAAAAAACAGCAAACCAAGCAAAAAACCTAATTAATTTCTGAATTCTGAGAACACAGGTTGATTAAAACATGTGTTCACCTCATCTATATTAGTATTGTACTCTTAAATCATCTATCAAAATAGGAGCCAAGAGTGCCAGATGAGCCCTAGCCCCTGTTCTGTTCCATATCTTGCCATCTTAAGGATACTAATGCAAGGAACACACATCAGTATGTACTGAAAGAGACCAGTTGCTTTGAAGTGACTACAATTTTTGTACCTGGAGTAGCTTCATTTAGCTGAACTCAGTTACCTGCCATTTCTCTAGTTTTTGGACTTCGAGGTATTTTTAGCTTTTCAATTCAGAGGCAAGAGTGACCTCTGCTTACACCCTGTACAGGAGTATGAGGGAGTCTATGGCATGCGTGGGAACAGTGCACAGTCCTGTATCAACTTCTTCAGTGCTATTAGGGAATTTTCAATGACAGCTCAAGGAAACATTTACTGTATAATAGTTCTGCGTTGCATCATCAAAACTTCTGTATTCACAGATGAAAAAATATTTTATTTTGCAAAGCAACATATTTTTTAAAGATGTTTATGCACTTTAATTTAGCTACACTTGCTGGCACAGGTATGCTTACTGCTTCATTTAGCACCTTAGTCATTTTCCAGTAAACTTCAAGATACGTAAGCTGGAGAGGACCAATGAATGCCAAAGGTTCACTATCAAATTGCTTAATTCTGATTTATACAGTTTCAGGCAAGAAAAAAAAAACTTTGGTATTTCTAGCAAATGCCAAAATAGAATCAATGCAGTATTGTTCACCTAGTTAAAATTCCAAAATCCAGGAAATGCAAACATTAAGTTTCCAACAGCAACATTAACTTGGACTCTTTGCATATCCTGTGTTTTCCTGGTATGCATTAAGACTTAAAGCAATGTATTAAGCTGTGAGTTAAACAAGAAAAACAGGAAAAAAAAACTTCATGTAGGTAGCACTGCCAAGTTGAGTTCTGTGAGCATTTGTGTTTATTGACCTTCTATAATTTTAAATTATTTTCTTCATAAAGATTGAATATGGGTTTTTTGGCCAAATGAAGTGAAATCTGAGAGCTTGTCTTCACTGCAGTGTGAACTTGACATACAGTATACCCCTTGCCTTAAACTGACTCTTCGTCCAGCAGTATCTCAGATTTGAATTTAGTGGTTTTTAATCTTGGAAATATGACTTGAACCTCAGAGGTGTTCTGATTACTGTGGGACTATTACGTGGGCTATATAGGTTGGCAAGACAGAACTTTGAATTAATTCCAGGTGTTATCTTTTTTGCTAATTAAGTTTGCACATAACTTAAGTGTGCAGAGTGACTTAACTCACAGAGTAAATCAAACTTAAAGATGGACTCTTAACTATATCTCATTTGAATTCTAATGTATAATTTTGGAAGATATATTTACTATAGGTTCCAGAATTTTTCGAGTATTGTAAGTAACTGAAGACACAGGAAAGTCCTGCTCTGAGGGTCGTTCCATCCTGGAGATGGTACAGAGCTGCAGGCAGACAGATCTTCCTACGTGGATGTTCCTGTCTGCGACTGCTCACATGTGCCACACACTTCAGGCTTCTTGCCTGTTTGAACTCAGCTAATCCATGTTATAGAAGAAAGGGAAGAACCTTAAAGGAGATATTTGGAGAGTAGTAAAACAAGGATTTGCTGGTTAAAAATAGATTTGGAGGCTGACTCTAGATTTAGAAAGCAATGGTCTGGGAGTCATTCACATTTTCACATGTGCACAATGGTGGAAAGAGTCAGTGGGGTGGGAGTGGAAATGGAGACAGGAGAAGGTGAAAACTGTAAGGGAAGTTAAAGTAAAATAAAGTGCCAGGAGATGGGAATATTTATAAATACAGGGGGTAAAGGCCAAGTTGATTACTAGAAGTTCTTGGATTCATGACAAGAGTAGTAATTACATAGTAGTGTCATTAAGGGAAAGGGTAAAATGGATATAGATGTGAAGCAAGAAACTGCAAGGTGGAATTTGGACAGCAGAGCTAAGCTGCTTGTGAGAGGGGGAAGGTTCTCTCCTGGAAAGAGGGAAATGGAGCAAAGGAAGATAATGAAAATAAAAATGGAAGGAAGTATGTGCTGGGTGACAAGTCGTACAGTGGCTTTGATGGAATGGTGCTGCCAGAGTTTGCCAAGAAGGAAGAGGGTATGCAGCAAAGACAGCTTTTCAGTGGCATCTGGAAGTTAGATGGAATTGGAGAAATCAAGAATGAAGGGTGGTCACAGGGAACTTCCAGAGAAGACAGAAGACTTCAAGAAGTGTCTGGTATGCTTGATGTACCGGCCGTGCAAAGGCACTGGAATGTGTCATTGATTGGCTATTCACCTTCACCTTTCTTTGTTTTCTACAAACTTAAATCACAGAAAAGTTTGGCTTTTAAAGCTTGTAAACTGGTGAAAGTCAAACACAGAATTCCTCTGATTAGCTGTCTGTCCATGTGCAGTACTCTGTTTTTACTATGCATGTACACTTAAGAAATATTTTTTGTTACTTCTGCTCAAGATGCAACCAATAAATTACAACTTAACAAGTAAAAATGTTTTTCAAAATTGAGCTAAAGGTGTACAGTCCAGATTGCTCACTGAATTTTAAAACTTCCCATTGAAAAAAGCAATCTGAAAATAATAAAACGAAAATTATTGTAGTGGAAGTTTTTTGGATAAAAACACATATTAAGAAAGTGGGGTTTTTTCTGATTTTGCTCTCAGAAAATAAATCCCATGCCTAATTATTAATTCGTCTCTTTTCTTTACTCATCCTCTATTAAAAAAAATCATCACATTTTGACATAAAAGGATTATGGAAAATTTTGCTGAACAAAGGAGAAGTGTGCAGAAGATTAGTTAAGCTGAAAGAGAAGGAGTGATCAAAAGTTCTGTAATAAAATTTAGAAACATTGTATAATATCTGTGCCTTATTTGGCTCTAGAGGTGTTCAAAATTTTGAGTTTGAACAAAAACATTCTGATATTGGAGGAGATATTTCTGAGTTTGAAATAATAACCTCAGTGTTTATGTAATTGTGGGGGTGGTTTTTGGATATGGCTGTTTAACAGACCTGAGAATTGATGCATGCATGTTTTGTTGAACTATGATGTAAATAATGCTGGTGATGCTAATAGGTAGCTGAACTATTTAAGTTAATTAGATATTTACTAGTTTATTTAGGACCTCCTTAATCCTGGTTTTACTTCTATCACAGATTTCCCACCCACTTTTGTAAATATGGGATCAAACTGCATTATAATTCTGTTAAATATGAAGTATATTTCTAAAATTGGAGTCGCAGAATCCCCTTGGGGCAAAACATTTTTGGTTTTTTGGGAGTGTTGCGGTTACTGGATGACTCATTGCAGTAGGTTTTGCTGAACTCTCATTTATAGAAAAATTGCCAATCTTTTCAGTGTTTTGGGGGTCAGTAAGGTTTGTAATTTACTGTAGTTACTTGCATTTTTCAAACAGACTGTCAGGAAACCATGCCAGGACAAAACTATTTGTGCAGGTAATTAATGGAGAGGCTGTGGTACCTGCTGACAGCTATTTTCCAAGGAAAGGAATGGTTTGCAGCTCGGGGAAAAGTGTTAAAAGTATGCCCAAACCAGTAACTCAAACTGAGAGAGCAACCTTTGATCTGAGACATAGTTTAGGTCACATTTTAATGAATAGCTTTATTAAACTAGTATATTAAACTAATATTATGCTGTCAGTTGGTACATTTTATTTGCAGAAAATTGGATCTGTCTAAGAGTATTGGACATCTACAACAGTGATGCTGTTTAAAATTAAACTGGTAGCTTTAGTGTGTTTATTTAAAGGAATGTTTTCATGCATTTGAAGGAATGTGTTCAATTCAAACACTGACATAAAAAATCTTAAGTCTGGACAGCGCTCGCGTAGGGGTTTTTGTGTTAAAGACATGGAAGGTGCAGGTTGCAAAAAGCCTTTCCTCTGTTTTAACATTGCTGCTTATTGAACATATTTCACATTAGCATGGCAGTGTTTTCAGGCTGCAAGGAACTGCCTAAAACTTAAACTGTAATACATTGTAATATATAAATTAATAACAATATTACCAACTTTTTATATCTTAATTTATTCTATGTTTTATTTCTGTTTTATCTATGTTGTATTTACTGTTTGAAAGAATATATTTCACAATTGTATTTAGAGAGGGTTTGGATAACGGTTAGTATCTAGATACATGGTCCTGCTCCGAGTGAAGGAATGTTTTGGGGGAAAACTGTCTGAAAAAGGAAAATGGTGATACCAGTTTCAGTGTTGCTGTTGGAGTTGTTTAGGTAAGTGAGATTTTTCCATTGACACAGGATTACTCTCGCCAGGAGGAGAAACCTGTATATTGCTGAAATTATGAAGGAAGAAGATTGTACACTGTGTTTTTTTCCTTCTCCTGCCTGTCTTCTGAGTGCTTTGAGCAAACTCAGTCAAACATGAGAGAGGATCTCCTCCATATACGAGCTTCCGGCACGTTTTTGGAAATATGTGGTCAGGTAGTGATTGAAGTTGTGTATTTTCTGTTAATGATCCAGCGAGGGAAGTGTCTAGTGGGAGCTCATCCTTGAAAAGGAAGAGAATAAAATGCTAAAGGTCCAAACATGTAGCCTGGAGACCAGTCAGGAGGGCCATTTGCTGGAAATCAGCCTTCATTCTGGTGTTGCTCAAACTGCTGTAAATAACCACCACAGACTTATGGGGTACTAATTTCTACTGTCTTAATTATTTTCATTACAGGACTTCTTAAATACTCCTCTTTTTTATTCCTTGTAGTCAAGGATCTTATCATTTAGATAATCTCCTTTTTTTTTCCATCTGTAAAAATTTTCCCGTAAGTAGAAACCAGAGATCTCTCTCCTGATGCACTGACTTCACAGTCAGATTTGAGCTATGGAAGTAGAAGTCACACTACAAGCTAAAATGATTTTAAAAGTATTTTTCCAAACTGTTGTTTGCTAAAGATGTAACCACAAATAAATAAATAAAATGTCAAGCAGTTACACTTTTTAGTGGATGCTTAAGAGTGCCTAAATTATTATCTACTGTTCTCACAGTCTTTTCATAAAGTGAGGCTTTTTCTAACATATCTGTGGTGTAACCTAAATAAAATGGAGAACACTGATAGAACATTATACAGAAAAATACGCAGAAGCCTTTAATTCTTATGGCTGAAGACTGATCTGATGACAAGACCATGAGAAGGTTCGTAAAGGCAGCTGTTGGCCTTTTCACTTTGGGACACTCCATGGTTTCTGGGTTGGTGTATTAGTTAATAACATTTGGTAGTTGCCACTGATATTTCTGGGGGGTTTTAAGTGGTCTTTATAGAGAGAGATTTTTGCGATTTGTTTTAATTTTCATTCCACACAGCTGAGTAAGTCAAAGGTAGCTTCTTGCTTCTGCGGCATCTTTGAAGACCCATCATGTTTGTGCACATGCCCTCTGTGCAGTAATTCAAGTTGAAGGTTTTTTGAAGGTTCCTGTTGCCAGCCAGTATGTACTGCCTGTAGGGGCGGCTGAGCAGCTTTGGAAGCCTGTCAGGAGCCACAAGCAGCTTCCAGTAGCCTGTCGGAGACCGTGTGATTAAGGAGGTGAAACCTTCTTCAGAAGAGTTTAAGAATTCACTAGATCCCATTACATAACAGCTTCCAAAGGAGTCGACCACCATTTTCAATTCAGATTTCGTCTACTGAAACAGATTTACTTCTCCCAGTCTAGAAAACCTCCCTTGGCAATTTCCTGTGCTCACTGGGTTTTTGGAGTCTTGTATACATGTCTGTAGTCACTCAATTACTTGAGGCCCCATAATGAATACAAGACTGACTGGCTGTCAAATTTCCTGTCTCTGCATGAAATCTCTATCTGGTAGTTTGAATACCATTTGCAGACATTCTGGTTTAGTCCTGGAAATCAAGGTTATAGTTGTCATAATTGTAGCATCCTTTAGAAAAATAGTTTGAATGTTTCTTGTATCAAACAACCTGGGTTTATGTGTCCCATCCCCAGCCTGCCCACCTCCTGGTTTGTAGCATTGCTATGTTCATACTTTTTATGTTTTTATCTGTCATAAATTAATAAAAAGTCTTCAGTCTGATTTTCAAATATGAAGAAAATTAATTTATATTCATTAAAGTGCCAAAATATTGAGTAACTTGTAAAATACCCTTTCAGAAATAAATACTACAGAGTTTATTGATTTTTGTGTGGGAACTCTGAGGTAGAACCAAGACTTCATGTGTTCTGTCTCCAACTTCATGGTGCTTGCCATAAGTACAAATTTGAATCAACTTTTCGACCTCATCTTTTCTCAAAAAATGAACTTGACTGAAATAAAGTGTATGCATGACTGATGGAGTGACTTCAAATTAAAAGCAATAAAGGATGCTAGAAAGAAGTTACTAAAGCTGAAATAACATGGAAGGCCATTCATCTTGGCACTCTCCAGCTGCCTCCCACCTGCTTGCTTTATCTACCCGAGCTCTCCCCATTCTTACCAGTCTTGTTTTGACAACGTGAGTGGTTGGATACAAGATTATCCCCTCATCCTTTGCTAAGGATCTCTTAAATGTGGGCTGTGCAGAAAAATGGTTCCCTTAGAGAGCTGTAATTCTAAAATTTTGCAGTTTTGGAAGGTGCTTCTGGGAGGCTTCTGCCCCACTCTTGGCCTTGTGTAACCAGGGTGTGTGTCACCCTGGTGAGTTATTTCGCTATAGTGACCTTGGTGATGAAGGTGACCAGAACTGTGTCTGGCTTGATGACCGTGCAGTGTGTGGGAGCTGTTGGAAGACAGGGGAGCATTTCCGTGCTTTTTACTGCCGAGGCTTACTTTTTTCCCCCAATACCTGCAGTTCAGCCAGAACGCCTTAAAATAGAGATGTCTTTCATTATGTAAAAAAACTAACATTATGCATTTTGTTATTTCCTTTTAATCCGCGATTTACGTTTTTATTTAAATAATTAAAAGCGGCGGCGAGGAAGGCGCGTGGCGCCTGGCGAGGAGCTCCTGCCCGCGGCGCGTGGGGAGCGCGGGCGGGCGCGGCGCCTCCCGCGGCCGCCAGGGGTCAGCCGTGAGCCGCCGTCAGGGGCCGCGCGGGCGCCGCTGTTTCCGCGCGGCGGGAGCCAGCAGAACCCGATACGGTGCGATCTATAGAAGCAAGGTACAACTGGAATAATGAAATTTCAAAAATAAGCCCTTTTAAAAGGCTGGTTGTAACAGTCCTGCTGGGTATTGTAAATGCCTCAGGTGCACTTGATACTGCTGTTACGTTCTTGGCCCTGGCTCCTAATTTTTATGGAAAGATGGATTGAACTTCAATTTAGGAATATTCGGTAATCCCTCTCAGGACATACTGTAACAGCTGGTATTTCTGTGTTGCAGCAAATCGATTCCATACAGCAGTCAGCAATGCCTATGGCTGGGCTCCGGCAAAAACTTCCAAAGCATTTTAAATAAAGTGAGCCAAAGAAAATAGCATCATCACTGCAAAAATGTAGCTTAATTTGCACGTTAGGAAAAAAAAAAAATTCCCCATCCCATTCCAGCAAAATATTAAGCATTTTACTGGTAAGGATTTCATCAGGTCATTTATTTTTCATTAATATATATTTAGGATCTGGGGGGAATAACTTTATGCTGTATATAAGTTTCTTAAATAATGAGGAGGTTGATGATTTTTTTTTTTTTTGTACTGAATGATTTACTGTGAAATAAAGAAAAATAAACTGATGGAGTTGAAATACATCACATGTATGTAGATCACCAAGATTTTCTGCGTTTTGCGGTGAACTCTTACTAAGGAATCTGAATTTCTGGTTAATAGTAATGTGCTTGCAATGAGAGTGCCTTATTTGGTTGGTTGGAGGGGGATTGTTTCTTTTTTTTTTTTCCCTTTTTAATAGATGAAAGTACTTTAAGATGCATCTAAATCTCAGATGTTTCATTAGTAATCAATAATTTTGTTATAAACAGTTTCTTACACATGTTAAAGTAAAAATGCCTCCATCCTTCATACAGCTGCCGTGGTGTGCTCGCGCTGGGGATTGTCACTGAGTTTGGGACAGGGTTTCTTTATGTGTTAAACAGAAAACAAGCGGAATTAATGTAAAGGGAATATGTTCTTTCTTAATTGGTACAATGTGTCCTTGGCTATGATATGGGGTTTTTTTTTCCTCTTTTAAACTGCACCCTGGCTAGTTTTGCATATAGATGTTTTACAGGTCTTGTCATCAAAAGATGAGCTTTCACTCTGGAATACTTAATTTCCTTATCCATGCTTTAAATTTTAAGTTAATGGACTTTTGTGCTGATTTGATGAATGTCAAATTATTTTTTTAAGCTGATTTTTTTTACTGAAGACTTCTTTTCTTCATAAAGTTTTATAACTAAAAAAATTCCTAAACCCCTAAACAATCTTAATAGATAAGCTTTTAGGTTTTTATTTAGTTCTTTTCATCATACAAGAAGTTGTCCAGGGAGGTGACTTCTGCTGTATTTGCCTTCTTAACCAAACCACCCAGATTCACTGGGTAAATGCCTAGGGGACATAAATCCCCCCCATACTTAAAAAAAAAAAGCTGCCAGACTATTTAAACTACAGGCGTATGCCTGGGGACAAGTTAACAACTAACTTATATCTAATAATTGCTTTAAAACTTACTAAACAAAATCTTGTGGATGGCCCGTAGTATGCTGCAGTATTTTTAGCCATGTGGAGATTTTTTTCAGTGAAAAACAAAATTTTGAACAGCATACACTCTTCACAGCACCTGTATATCACTCTTCCACAAGACTGTTGCCAAGTTAAAATGGGTCCAAAGTATGCACTTTAAGAGCCAACATGACTTCAAAAGTCATTCTGATTAATATGAATATGTTTTAAAAAAGCCAACAAAAAATAAACCAGAAATAACAGCGGCAAAATGCTCTTCTATTTGTTGATTTCCTTTTGCTAAAGCAGAACTATGCTGCTTTTTTTCTTCAAGGATCCTTTTTGTTTACTGAAATCTGGAAAAAATAATCCTTATTTTCTGGTAGCTTCTATTTCCCCCTCTCCCTTCCTTCTCCCTGCAAACACATCAGTCCCTGCCCTGTTCTGAATAGACATTTGCTGACTTAACTTGGAATTTCTTTTCATGTGTTTGCGTTCCAGTTTCTTGTTTTTACATACTTGAATACAAATGGCTTCATTTATATTTGAAATTAATTTTAATTTTTGTTACATGTACTCTGAATTTTTCTCAAAAGCAATTAAAAGAAAGACCCAAAATTTACTATCACTAGACCTGTATGATTATTACAAAATATGTGTTAAAAAAACACCGACTTTGTTGTAATGAATCACAGAAGAATTTCTTACATGGTAATGGCTCCATCAACTCCACAAATCAAACTGCTATTTACCTTAGAAAAGTATTTGCTCCAGTCCTACTTTTTACAACTTCAGTTAAAATGTAGATTATATTTCCAGATTACAAATAGAAATCTTAAATTACCTGAAAACAATTGAAAGGAGGTTAGATAGAAACACTGAATAAATTATCGTGTTAATAAGCCATTTTATTTTCCTGAGATAAGTAGTAGCAAAATTTGAACTACCTCAATTATTCACCATTTTAATAAAATACCCTTAGACTTTGTTTACAAAATGGCTGACATGCTGGAGTTAGAGTATAATTTACACTAGAGAAATGTGTTAAATTATCCTTAATGCAGAATGGGATTATAGGCTAGACTGAAGAAAACAAAACTTGTTTCACCTGCAGGAAATAAAAATCTTAACAGTCATAAATAAATGCCTAGCACATGGTTTTGAGAATCTTAAGTAAAAGCTTATTTCGAGATAATTATTGGATTTGGTTAACTGCAGTAGTATCCAGTTTAACAATGTTCTTAATTGCAAAATTCTGTTTCTGTCCTTTCTAGGAGTAGCTGAGAGATAACATAAATCTTTGTAGACAGCTTGGCTGCAAGCAGTTAAACTGAAATAAACTTCTGCCTTCTGGCTGCAGTGCTGCTTTGAGGTTTCTGCGTGACGCTCTGCAGACTCAATCATGCCAGCGTTATCAACTGGATCTGGAAGTGACACAGGTACGCAGGCCACGGAGGGGCTGGGTTTCCTCCACATCTTATTTGTTAAGTCTGTATTTCAAGTAAGATAATTAATTATGGTCTCACCAGATTTTTAATTTAAGGCTTAAAAAGTAACCTTTTCTCCCTGAAGTTAATTTAGATACATGAAACACCACAGATAAAATGTATTGATTTTGAAAAGTCCCACCACCACCTTCTTCCCCTCCATCCACAACCTCCTAGAAACAGCTCCAGGCATATATTATAGATGGATCTGAAGAATTTGGATTCCCCTCTGAGCATGGTTCCTACAATGTTAACTTGAAAAAGGAGGAGGAGGGAAAAAAAAAAAAGATGATATCATGCATGCCTTAATATTTGCAGCAGTCTAGACTATCCCCTCTGTGAGTTACAGTTATCAGTAGAGTTATTTCTGAACACAGACTGTTCAGTTTTGACAACTCTATAACAAATTAGGAGAAGCAAAATACTGTCTCAAGTTCTGTTCCTTCACTTGCCTTCCACATCAGAGCCCAGTTCCTGTCACTGACTGCTGGCAGTGGGATTGCAGATATGTAGCTTTCCATAGTTTTCACTTTCTTTGTGGCAGTATTTGGTTATATTCAAAGGTTAAATTTCATCTTCTTGTTGCGTTGACATTCTTCCTCTCTGACAATACTTTTGTCCCTGTGTTTGGGATAACTAAAATTAGTATTTTTGCTTGAGAGTATTTGTTAAAAAGGGGTGATCCAGCTGAGGTTGCAATACAATACAAAGATCCCTTCTTTTCACCCCTGTGCCACATAGTTTTATGCACAAGAAGTAACAGCAGGTTTTGGAAAATTAGGAGGGAGGTTTCAAGTCAGGAATCCAAAAATATGTGTATCAGTATGTATATAAGGAACTGCATTTGATTCTTATTTTTAGTAGACTGTACAGGGCAGTGATTTTGTTTTCTCCACACATGAAATTTGTCCTAGATAACAATATTAATCTTTACAATTAGGGTGTACGTCTGTTTATTTGTTGCTGTGGGGAAGGAGAGTTGTTTAGTTTTATATACTTTTTTGGTCTCCCTATTCCTGTGTTTAAGGGATTTGGCTATGACTTTGCCAAGCCCTATCTCTGCATACCTTTCTTTTCTCTCCCTCTCTTCATGGAAATAAGTGAGTTGAAGCTGTTCATTATGCTAAAGCTGAGTTTCAGAAAATGTGTCAGGATCTACTCTGGGCTAATTTTCCACTCTGGACCTTTGCTTCCTTATTCTACACCCTTTTGTGTCCTTTCAAAACCTGCCTTAATTTTTAAAAATTATTACTTGCTTATTTTTAAAGATTGTTAATATGTCCAAAAGTAATAGTCATGGACATATTTTCTGAATAAAGGAAGATAAGGGCTTCAAAAAGTAGAAGATAATCCTAATTTTGAAATACTGTGTGTTTGAATGCCTCTGAGCATGTTTTACTGTGCTATTTAATCCATGTGATGATGCAAACATACCTTTAATAATTAAGATCTGGGTTAAAACCTAAGTGTTTTCTTTGTCCCATGAAATTTGTAGTAAAACATGATACACACCACTAATATCTTGCTGTTAAATAATGCTGCTTGTTAAGTCCTTTTTTTCTGCCTCAAGTTGTAAGTTGTTTCTCTAAATAAAAATTTGCATTTGGAGTGAAAAGGGAATTATATTTTTTCTTCCACTTTCTTTACAATACTTCCTGATGGGGCTGATAGGCACTTAAGTATTTTTGGGATGGTTACATGAAATTCTGCTTTCTACCCTGGCTGTGATACAGGTGGTTTCTAACTGGAGTCCTGTTTTTCTGCTGTTTCTCTCACTCTTAGATTAAAAAACAGTGATGTGCATAAAATTTTTCTTACCTCTGTTCTTCCTGTGTGGGTAAGCCAGTCTTCCTCTTACCCTGCCTGCACAGACTGATATTGTGACATGTGAGAGGTTGAAACTGCTCTGTCTGGGACACTGAGGATTCGGCAAGTCACTTACTGGGACCTTTAGGGTAGGGACTTAACCCTGTTCAGTCTGTTTGCTGAAACTCTTCTTTGTAAATACAATCAGACAAAATGCAGCCTAACCTATTTTTAAGTCTGTTAGATGCTGGGTGAAATAAAAGTAAACCTGGGTTTCAAAACAAGTGAAAAGATTCCATGAGGACTTCTTTAGTCCTAGAAGTGCAATATCGAAAGTTGCCATGACCACTGGATATTCAGTCACCAGTATGGAACATTAATGATTTAACTTTTTTTACATAATCTGAAGTATCAGATCACTGCCAAAAGTACGATAGTGTTCATGATGGGCTGTATTTGATGAGACTAAATGTTTACCTGACTGTGTTAATTTTGCATTGCTTTTACTTTGTCAGCCGATTTTATTCGAAGTGGCACCAGGTACTTGCAGCTGCTTTCTTCATATACATTCTTCATGTACCTCCATTGTCCTACCATGTTTTAACCTGTATCTTCTTCTGAACAAAAGCTGTGCCTCTTAAATCTGTTTTGAGGGACATTTACCAGGCTTTAAGCTATGATAAATCAAAATCATGTCTACACTATTTTCAATCTTTTTTTAAAAAATGTTTCTTTTCATTTATTCACATTGATATAGTGACTTTAAATTTAATCTTATACCTTACCAGATTGATCTGGCTTCACTAACCTAAAGACAGAGGACAAAGGATTACGTGCAGATGCTTCTTTCTCTTCCACTCTCCATTAGCCATGTAGAAAACCTATTTTTATATCATAATTACAATTGAAAAGCTGCTCATTGTGTATAACATCTGTGTGACCCTTAAGGTTTATGGTCCTGTCAGTGTCAAGTCAAAGTTATCTTAAAGCAACCAGCATGAATGGAAGGCTGAACTCATGCCTCGGGCTGGGTCAGAAGCTTTCAAGCAGTTTCTGTGTTGCAAAAGTCTCCTTGCCCTCTGTGTGCAAGCCCATGACACACGTTTTTTGAAGACTGAGCAAGAAGACTTGCATTTTTGCAAGTAAAGCAAATCTGTGAGATATGGCATTCACTTATCTGGTATATTTAGGAAGGTGGAAAATTGCAGTTCTGGCTTCAGAGTTGTAGATGGCAGCTTTGTTGCTGACTTTGGTGGAGCCAAGATGACATCATTGTGCTTTAAGTGTTGTTCTAATGTGAAAAACATCGTAAACTTGTTGCAGATTTCTTTCCTCCCAACGCTGTATCAAGCTTGCTTAACTGAAAAGCTTAAAAATGCTTTTCTGTTTGTTCTCAAAAACCAGTGCATGAATGTGCAAAGCAGACTTCATGTTTTTGTTTCATGTGTTGTCAGCAGGAAAATCATATTTATGAGCCAAGTTTAGGCACCACGTAAAACTGTGTGAGATTGCTTATATACAGTGAAAGTCAGAAGCAGTTCTTGGATTTGAATATTGTGAATTATAGAAAGAGAAAATGTGCAAGGGCTTATGTTTGTTTCCCCTTGAGCACATAAAGGAGGGAGCACTGTGCCAGATAGTGGAGTTTTTTTCTCAGTATTACCAGAGACTGCAAAACTGAATACATGTTAGGTTTTTAATTAAAAAAAACCCACATATGTTACTAACCATATTTTAAGTTCACATGGCCTTTAAAATATTTTCATGTTTTCATCTCTGTTTTGTAATAATACTAAATAGATATGTGAAATCTGTTCTAAATGTTAGGTGTTTTTCCAAAATGCATTTATAGCAGTGTATTTTGTGATTCTTTAGAATTAATCTTGACCTCTGAAGCTGCATGCTCTTGATTTGGATATGTTGAATGCTAGTAGAAATGTTTTACTAGGATAGCTCATATGCATTGACTTCTCAGTGGTCAGAGAGCACTGCAAGCAGTGGGAAGTTCAAATACGATTTTGCAGTCACCTGAAAATAAAAAGAAGTTGTCTTGCTTTTATTGTTTTCATATAGATGTCTGCTCTTTATTTACTATTATATTAATGCATTTTGATCAGCTTGTCAGTTTCCACATGATGTTTTCTAAGAGGATTTGATAATAAAAAAGATAAAAAGGTGGAGAAAAAAGTAATAATATGAAGAAAAAGCTGAGTAGTTGGCTAAGCTGAAAGGGGGGGGGCATCAGAAACATCTATAGTGGAAGAAGGACAAATTAATCTGAAGTGCTAAAGTTTTATTTTTAGTTTTTTAACCCAGTTTTCAGGATTCAGAGGGAGCTAGAAATCAGAGAGTTCTATTTTTACAGCCTATTTAAAGAACTCAGCAACATAAAATGGTGGCCAAAGATCTGGCCATCTCATTGTTACGAGATGAAGAGGAAGGGAATTTAGGAGAGCAGTGAAGGAAAGTTTTCTGGGAGTTGTTCTTCTGTTGGAGGCTGCCAGGGCAAAGGCTTGCAGGGTCATCGGTTCCCGCTCCAAACTGCCTTTTCTTCCCCACTGGCGTCCCGTGGTGGAAACACAGAGTGGGAAAGCCTTCACTCGCCTGCTCTACACTCTTGGTTACAACTTTAGGTGTAGGTGTGCTGCAGCAAGTGTGGTATGTAAATGATTTGACTGCATCACAATTTCAAAGCTGCTCTAATTCCTCAGCACATTGAAATGCATAGGGTATGGCAGATATTCATGAAAATGGATGTGACGGCTGAGGCAAATATTTATGCTGAATTAATAAATAGAGCCAATATTTTGTCCTTGCATTCTTGATTTCTCCCCATCTCCATCTGCCAGAGGTACTAAATGGCTTTTAGGATAACATTAATTTGGAAGATTTGGGAAAGTGTGAGATGTATGGCCAGCTTTAATTGCAATCTACTTTAATTTTTAAAAATACAACTTGCTAGTGTTGGAAAGAGTGTTTATTTTGGTATCAACATATTTATGGTGACTCGGAAAATTCGTTCGAAGTGAAATGAAATTTCTCTAAACTGTTTTGTGTTAATATTTTATATTAGGCTAGTCTGATTCAGTAGTGTGGAATCAGAAAATGCGTGTAAGTGTATTTACTGATGGTAAACTCTTTAAAACTGTTAAAGTTTTTGGACACATAAATTCAAATGGTCTGGCAGCTGAAACAATTTTACCCCTTTTTTTTTTTTGTGAGCTGTGTGTAGTTTTGTAGTAAATCTGAAAGTACACTAGCCTATACAGTTTCTAAGCAGAGGCTTTATTATATACGGCTCTGTTTGTTGGACCAAAAGCTGTAGTTACACAAGTGGTTGACAGTTCTAGTGATGACAGGTGTCCTTTGCTGGGAACAGACTGCTGTGCTATCCCCCTCAATTGTAGCTGTGCCAGCATGGAGGTTAGCCAGCAGAGCCTACATACTGTATGCATTTAGTGTCAGGTGGAAGGTTCTGTGGCTTCTCAGCCCAATATCACATCAAATCCTGGCTGATTTAAAGGAGCTAAACCTGTTAATTGGAAGGCAATTTATTAAGAGGTAATGAGAAGCTTCCCTGCTAGCTGTTAGTTGCCTGTTGTGAAATACAGGGGTTCAAAACTGATTTTTTAATAACACATTTGGTGTAGGAAAAAAGCCAACACGCACAACACCTCAAAGCAACATTTTAGTCTTACAGATAAACAATGAAATAATTTAATTATTTCAAATAGTTTACTTTCCTAAGCTTACTTTCAAAATAAAGTGATGACGTAGGATCGTGGAATGGTTTGGATTGAAAGGGACCTTAAAGGTCATCTAACTTCAAACCCCCTGCTATGAGCAGGGACATCTTTCCCTAGACCAGGCTGCTCAGAGCCCCATCCAACCTGGCCTTGTTGCCAGGAATGGGACAGCCCCAGCTTCTGGGAACAGCCTGTTCCAGTGCCTCACCAATCTCACCAAAATTAATTTCTTTTATTAACTAACCTAAATTTCCCCTCTTTCAGTTTGAACCATTACCCCTTGTCCTATCAGTACAGTTTCTGACAGAGGTCCTCTCCAGTCTTCCTTGTAGGCCTCCTTCAGATGTTGGAAGTTTGCTGGTGGTCTCTATGCACACTCTCTTCTCCAGGCTGAACAGCCTCAACTTTCTCAGTTTGTCAATATACTTGACCCTTTAAATTTGTGTGTATTCCTATATTCTTTTATAAACTTTTATATCAAGTGTATGTGGCTGCATGTATATGACTGATTGTGTAATGGCATAACTTGTTTTGAGTGTAAATTCCTAAACTAGGTCCTACAGTGAATCATAACACTGGAATAATATACTGACTTGATTTCAGGCATCAATACTGCCCAGGATTGTAGGACTTTTTCTTCTACTCTCATGACAGATATATCCTGTATAAGATTAGCATGTATCTTGACCATGAGAGATTGAGATACATGGTAATCAAAGAGTGTTTCCATTATTCTTAGACCAAATTGCTTTGATAAATGTGTTGATTTCTATTGTTATAAGTCTTTATTCAGGCTCTTAAACAGATACTGATTGTGTCTTCCTTTTGCAGATGTAAAATGCTATGTTTAGTAGCCCTTGCTGCCCCTTCCCAGTGCCAAGTCTCTTATAACCTTGTAAACTGTGACTGAAGGGTTAAAACATGGCCAGTGTGCCCAGTGCCTTCCTAGTGCTGGAATGAATTCTCTCCTGACTGCCTGCCAGGTACTTGCTATTGCCTCCTCTAGGGCTGATAAAGATCTAGGTAGAAATACTAAAGACTTGCCAAGCTGATGTCTATGGAAAGGACCAGTCAATTAGTCAAGGTGATTCAAGGTGCCATAGTACACAGGCTTCATTGGAGGAGACAGGATTATATTTTTAAAATTTTTTTTTAAAGAATACCAAGTTTTGTATGAGTTTTCCACAAAGTGCTTATTAATTTGTCCTTGATGGGTCACTTTAAATCAGTTTTATATATGTGTTATTCTTGCAGATAATAGGTGGACTTTTGAATACTCATAAAAGTACATTTTATGAACTTTGAAAATACCCATGTTGACACGGTGTCTAGTAACTATATTTTTGAGGGGGCTCGATTTTGGAACAGCTTCAATGAGCCACACAAGCAGGAAATTCGTAGCAAGTCTTGTCCTGTATGGAGGCAAACAGAGATCAACTCTTTAACTCACATCAGAACGTTAACAGTATGTGGTGTGTTAAATCTGAAATACATATGTTGAGACAAATCCTAAAAGACCAATAACTGTTTCAAACAACTGCGTATTCTTCAGCTCTGGGAGCCAAGTTCCAAAATTAAAGACTTTTCCATTTTGAAGGAAACAATATTTTTAAAAGTGATGGGTTTAAATGATTACTTGTTCAACGTTTTCTGTCATAACATTGTTTTAAGGTGGGCAAACAAATTTACTGTAGCTTGGAGGAATAAAAATTAGGTATAACTTTTATGTTAAAATACTTTTGCATTTATGAATATACAGTCTTGTTCTTTGAGGACACTGACAGCAAAATTCTTTCTTTTTCATTAGAAAAAATATACGTTGATATTTCTATTGCTCTGCCATTTGTAAGGATTTCAGCATTTTACTTTTTTTTGTGAATTGACAAGTAAATCAAAACAGATATTTTTCCCAAGATGCCGATCACTTGCATGTCATGATTATGTAGTTACTTGATGTTCTGTACTTTGAAATTTTTTTTTTTTTGTAGAAACAGTAAACTGCAAGATTTAAAAAAGGTGCTTACCAGAGTGAGTTAATCCATCTGGCTCTGCAGAGAAAAATTGTTACTCTTTAACTTTTTGTAGCGTCAGCAAGCCCATATATTCAGTGGAATTACTTAAGAGAACATAAAAAAAGAATTATTTGTATCACATGAATTTGAGCACATAGTGGTCTTTTTACAGCTGGAGTCTGACAGGACAGTGCAGTGTGTCCATCCTAATATGCAGAAGTATTCCATATGTTTTTATTTGAACCTGTGTGTAAATACTAATCTCAAATTTCAGAATGAAGTAATTTTCAGTATGTGGTGTTAGTGACTGACTTTGTTATTCAACAAGAAGAATGTCAGAATGAGTGCTTCTGCTGCAATGCTGTTTGCTTGTGTGTAAGGCAAATGTCTGAGCCTTTGTAGAACTGTAAAGTACAGTTCAAATGCGAAAAATGTTAGCTTGTTATAAATGGCAGCAAATGGTGCTGATTATTTTACCTTTGACAAAGTGGAAAATTTAAAGGTTGGTTTGTTCCATTTTATTAATACAGTAAATTTTTACAGTGTTGTTCTGGGCCTTTAGATGTATGTTCTTTAGTGTTTATTATCCCTTGGTTGCTGTAAAAATTCTCGATTCGAAGCCTGGCATCATTGTTCAGAATGCTAATTCAGGAAATTAATTAGCATATGAAAACAAAGGCACATCCATGTTTCCATTTCTTTCTTTATGCTAACCAAAACAAAGTTGGTGTTTTCTTGTAATATGCAAGAGTGATGGAACGCAGACCATATTTTTTATCATTTAGCACTACTTTATAGCTTCCACAGACTTGTCCTAATAATGAAGCTATGAAGGATATGACAAGAATGGTGATATTAAATTTCTCTAGACTAACAGTAAATTTTTCCATTCTGATGTCAAGAATGTAGAGCATCTGGAATCTGCAGTGTGAGCGGTTCAGTACGGGAACAGTTTCGTCAATTGCTTAGCCATTTATTCTCCTCCTAGGAACAAGCAGTCTTCTGTAGAATATAACACTACAAAGGAAGCAATTTTCTAAAACTGGAAAAATCTTTTATGTCCTGTTGTTTCTGATTGAAAAGGTTTCCATTGCTTCTTACTCTTAAATCCGATTGCATGTGCAAATCTACTGTACATGTTTGTAAATTGCATTATTCTACATTTTGGTCTTCAGATCAAAGGAAACAAAGTTGTATTAATTAAGTTTAGAAAAAGTTGAAGGTGCTCTGAAGACAGTAACTGCTTAAGTGTGTTAAAAGAGCAAGTTGAAATTTATCTGTTACCCCTGCGCTGTAGGAATGACCAGACTTACTTCTCCTCTTAAAATTGCATAATTGTCTTACATCTTCATGTTTAATCACATTGTTAGTGTTTTTTTATGTATGCTCATGTCTTCTGGGAATAAATTATCTACTTTCAAAAATCAAAATAAATTAGTTTTTCTTGTGTGAGTCATGTTTACTTTACTGAATTTTGACTCCCGAAGTATTTTGATACCAGTAAATTCCGATGGGTGCATGTGTCCTTTTGAATATAAATGCTGGTTAAACTTAGGCAAGCTAGACTGAAAAAAAAGAAAAAAGTCAAGAACCTATGAATAGAATAGAATAGCAAAAGTGTATAATAAAAGCAATTTTTTTTTTTTTGCAGGACACTCCACACAGTGGTGCCAACATGAGGCATTAAAAACAACAGGATTTTTTTCTTGGCTTTTTTTTTTTTAACAGCTTCTAGATACATTTTTTTTAAAGCCCTTGGTCATGTTTATTTACATTGTGGGCAGCTTTCAGAAAAAGTGAGGTCCAGGCATGCCATGTGACTCAAGAAGGTGAGACTTCAAGAGAAACATCAAAATTGAGACCAAGAGCATAATCAAGGCCTGGCAGGCAGTGGTAGCATTCAGCTTAGAGGTGCTGATACATCTCACCCCGGGGCTTATGATATGAATATGCATTTTTAATTTGCTAAACAATCTCTATTTTAGGGGGTATCACTATGAGCTTTTGCAAAGTTAATTTTTGGTTTTAGAAGTAATCAAAAGTGTTCAATGTGGTATCCCCAGACTACATAATTGCTACTGGAACAATTAAAAAAAATCTGATTTTAACAGCCTGACAGAACTTAAACCATTGTTAAAATTGCACTTTTTTTCCATGGCCTTTGGCTCTGACTTCTAAAACCACCTGCAATACTACTTAGAAGTTTTGCAGGAGGTTTGAATTGATGTGAAGCACTCTGCTATGAAATTCAGATTACTTCTATTGCGGCATGGCAGCATCTCTGTACAGTGAGATCTTATAGGGCTTCAGGAATTTGAGCTACTGCTGTTCAAGTGTAGGAAAGATGCATGTGACAATTGTTCGGATTTGGTAAGTAAAATTTGGCCAGTGTGTAGCTGCCAATGTAGTGGTGTCAACTTCAGTACCAGTTTACACTAACTTGACAAATTATTGTGTCCCTGTCTGTTTCACAAAAGCACTTTCTCTAATATGCCATGTGCTGGTAAAGTCACATGCCAGCCACAATTTTCAGTTTCTTCACAGTGCAATGAATAACATACACATATTTCTTGTAATTTAGACACAAGTGAAAATCATGTTTTACATGGAGGTGTATGTAGAAGATCCACATACTTTATTTCTTAATATATAAAAATCAGAATGTCCATCTGAAAATTTTTGATTCTGTGGTGCCACACACCAGAGATGGCACAAGAAGGAACAAGAGAAAAGGTAAACCTTTACAGGTGCTACCACCTTCTGCCATTACCTTCTGGAGCTGAGTCAGGTGATCTGTAATCACACAAATTTAACTTTAGACATGTTCTAGAACTTTGTGTTCTGTTCTTCTCAGGTTAGTACACTAAGTCCTCCTTCTGCCTGATTTTTACCTGGCTCCTTGATGGAGTTGTTTTTTTTAATTCCTGGCTTCATGGTATTATAGTATTCAGTTTCAGGAGGAGTCTGAAGAGCAAGACTGTGGTGTTCTCCAGCACACACTGCATGGCACAGTCCTCAGTTTCCACTGCTGCGGAGAAGGGCCAGATTCTCATTTCCTTCTTGCTATAAACACTGGACTCTAGAGCCAAAGCAAGGAAGAACTAGAGGCATGGCTATGATACTGAGTAAAATCAGTCAGCACCTGTCTAATTGTCTCCACTCCCCCAGGGGAGTTGCACAGATTGTGTGCATTTCTGTTGAAGCTGGAGTAGTGCACTAGGAACATGGACTCCATTTCCCTGGAAGGGGCAATTCATGACTCTATAAATAAGTAAAGCTCACAGAAACTTTTGAGCTGGATTTGAAACCTTCCTGTGTGTAAGCACCTGCAGGGTTCGGCACTCCTGGAGTGCTGGCAGGTGGGGTTTTTCTCTGGGAGTTTCATGTGTAAAACCAAAGTCTCATTATGACAGATTCAGTCTCCCCCTGTGTCACTAACAGTTAATCCATCAGGAAATACAAACTTCCATTTTATTTTTCACTAGGGATTTGATTATCAAAGCATTGAGGAGCAAGTTACAAGGAGAGAATAGTTTTATAGTTGATTACATGTGGAATTTAAGCAGATCTGATAGATCAAGGAAAAGAAAGCTTACTCTGTTACATGCCTTTTATTTGAAGGAAGTGGCTGAAGTTACTCTTTTCTTTCCTCTGAATGACACACAGGAATTGTTGCTAAGCAGTTATGCCCCAGTGCAAGCTTACACTGAAAATTTCTATTCCAATTTCTGACAGCCTTCAGGTTCTATTTACAGTAACAAAAGTGGCCAAGTGTAAAGAATTTTTAAAATTTTCTAAATAAAAAAAAATAAAGAAATGTTTTAATTTTCTAAATTAAACTATTTTCATAAATTGTGCCATAAAACAACCATTTTTACTAAGTTCTGAAGTTCTAACAATCTGGGAAGTTGGAGCCACAGGTCCCACTCAGACCTCTTTTCTCTGACTGTCAACTTAATCAGTGATTATATTTTGCTAGGCAAAGCTTGATGGTCTTATTTTCTGTCTGCAAAATTGCAGTGGTTTGAGTTGTATCTTCTTTTTGCAGTATTTCTGAAGCAGAAACAAGAAAAAATTTAAATAAAAGCAGGATTCTAAGAGAAATGAATATGAACCACCAAAAAACGCTTGGAATACAAAAAGAATGTATCTGGAAATAACTTTTTTTTCCCCAGAATATTTTACTGAGAGGCAGTAAAGAGATGAAAATGTAAATAATCAGAACACAGAGGTGCTGTATGTAATGTTAAAAGGGATATGTACTGCCTGAAAAGTAAACAATTTGTGAAATTGTTTACTAATAAATATTCTAAATCATAAGTTTTGGGGAGATAATAAGCATAATAACATAATAACAGTAGGTAACCTGTAATTTGTAGCAATGTTCTTTTACCAGTAGAATATGTTGTAAATCTGTTCTTGAGATGAACAGCAGCACTTAGATTAAGAATAATAACAGGACCGTGTATCTTGGATCCCAGGAGACTATTGATGTTTTTGTAGACAGCAGACAGGAGAAAAAGGCATTTTGTCCTTTTTACCCCGAGTAATCCCACTGGAAAATTAAACATGTGCTATGAATTGATATCAGCTCATGCCAGGTTACCTCCCTGAGGAGGATTGCTGCAAACACTGTTGCTGCATTTCTTGGACAGCACTTTGATGGCCTGTGCGCACGATGGATATTTTCTGCTGTACGCTACCGTGGAACAGTGAGCTACTGTCTGCCCCTCGGAGACCGCTGCTGAGGTGTGCCACAAATAACTGAGAACAGCAATTGCTTTAGCCCTAGAGAGAATCTCACATACCTGCAAATTAAAAATGTTACTGAAATATTTCTGTGTGCATGTGTGTCTGGGAAGACTGTGTTGGTTTTGTTTTTAAAAGTTTAATCCTGCAAAACAGAGAAGGTGCTTTTGTATTGCTCTGGATCCTTTCTGAGCACAGGGTTGAAAAAAAAATATTAAGCAATATATTAGCAAGAAATATTTAGAAAAACCACGAATCCTTTTTTAGTGGACCACCCTATCCAGTTTCTGTTCTTTTAAGGAAGTTTTTCCTATTCATGACTCATTTCACTCTTTGGCTAACATCAAGGGAAATGGAATAACGATTAAGCAAAGGAATGTATGTTTTTTTTCTGAGTTTGTCCTTTTCTCAAAACTTTTATGAATTTTCTGCATAACCTTGTGTAAATATATATGGACATAGAAGCCTGACAACTGTGACAAGGTAAAAAGTACACTGCTAACACTTGTTTCTTAGCAATTTTTTCTAAATGTTCCTTTTGGTGGTACAAGGTAATGTTGTGCTGGATACTCCAGACTCCCTCTTCAGTTAAAATGACATGCTTCAGGCAGCCAATTACACAAAACTGTTAAGTGAAATTAATGAGATCACCCTAGATTACACTTTGTGTTTTATTTTCATTTTATAGGTCTGTACGAGCTGCTGGCTGCCTTGCCAGCCCAGCTGCAGCCACATGTGGACAGCCAGGAAGACCTGACCTTCCTCTGGGATATGTTTGGTGAAAAAAGCCTTCATTCACTGGTGAAGGTAAACCACATTTAAGTCAGATTCTCTTTGAGAAGAGCATATGGAAAAATGTTTTGAGCGCCATCTAGTAAACCAGTGACCAAACTGTTGCTCAGTGAAAACAAAACAGCCTTGTTTTAACTCTGTTTCTGGCAGGGTGGAAGTTGTTAAATAAGATTTTACCAAAAATACATAGATGATTTCATTTAAGAGTGATGTTTTGGCAGTGTAATGCTAATGCAACAAACATGTGTTGTTTGCCCTTGTTTAGAAAAAAAGAGTACGAAATAGTAGCAGGAAATCTGACACTTTTTTATGGTCAACATTCAAGACCTGGAGTTTAGCTTAAATAAATAAATGTTCACAGCAAAAATTAGAAGGAATATATTTTCTGAGGTCAAGTATGGCAAGAGTTCAGTAGCCACATTAATTTAAAATAATTTCCTTTAACAAAGTCAACTGAAATTCTAGTAAGCTGTTTCTTTTATTGGCTTGTCTCCATTTAATATTGTGTTTTGCTCATAAATAGGCTGGACTAAAGTACAGCCTAAAATAAGTTGGATGAATACTTGAGTAAAATATTATGCTACAAAAATGATCAGCAACAAGAAATCAAAGCATGCCATGGGAGTACACAGAGCTATCCCAATAATCTTAAAATCATGTGGAGCTGAAAAATGGGACCAATCAGCTGGTTAAAAATATTCCACTCCTACAAAATGGTAAGTATGTCTTCAGTCCCCAGTACAGAGCTAAATCAAGCTGGAAGGAAATTCTGAGGTCTGAAATGAGTCAGTGGATGGTAGTAACCCATGCCATGAATATATCCAGACTTGTGCAGAGTTTGTTACCCTTGTCAATTACTGATCTAAAGGAAGCTGGGATTATTTCGGAGTAGGTTTGAAAGAATCACATTTTCCCTTTTCTTACCGCTATTTTATTCTGGAAAAAGATGTAATAATGTTGATACTTGGTCAAGTGCTTGGTAATACTCTTCAAAATATCTGAGAATTTACATATAAAAGTAAACATAAATGCTCTCTTTTGCATTTTATATGCAAAAGCAACAAACAGTGCAACAGTGCTTGGCAATACATGCTTGCCTAAAGAATTTAATCAACATTTCCAAAGTGCCGTGATTCCCAGACTCCTTGTGGCTTTGCTGCAGCTGTCTGTGCAGGTGGTTCAGAAGATCACTGTAAGAGGAATACCAGTCATCTTTCTGATGTAGGCTGACAGTGGTGTGTATCTAAGCAAAATGTTAGGTCAGCTGCTAAATTGGTTTTCTTTCTGGTTTGGGAATTAAAGAAGGCTGGCTAGAAAATGAGTGTGGATCTGTGAAACATTGACACTTCAACATTCGCTCTCATTTTTTATCCAGGCAAAATGTAAACTTTTTCAGGCTCCCTCACTTACTGCCTTTTGCCCCTCGTTCCAAAGGAAGACAGCAGTTAACTTGTTGACTGACTTGGAGTATGCTCTCAGTTCAGTTTGGAGCAGTTGGCTCTCCTCGTGACTCTCCTGGTTGCATGCCCTGGTTACCATGTTGTTTGTTACTGCAGGGTAGATTGGGCTCTCTGACTGTAACAGAAAAGAAACATGAGAAAGGAGATCAGTGAATAGTCACTTTATTGCAATTACAACAAGAAGGTACTAAAGTATTCTAACCGTCTTCATTATTTATCTTGTGCTCTTTAGGTCCAAATATTAAACATGTATGTAACTTTGACCCTGTTGATTCTTCTTTTAATGTCCTCTTAAGCCTCACACTATCTTAAAATAGATGTCATTCTTGAAATTGCAAAACTACATCTTTAGCGTTCACTAGTTGCCCTTCTTTAATATAATATATTAATTTCATTTGAGACACAAAGTTTTTTAATTACAAGAATTGAGACTATTAAGAGCATCTGGTCTGACCCAGTGCATGTCACAGGCTGTCAAACCTCACCTTTGATTTCTGTGGAGATCTGGTGTATAAAGTGGGGTATGAAGAGCTTTCAAAATGTTACCTAGTTCAGATACCTGCCTCAAGATGGGCTTAACTGTATGTGAAACTCGTGGTATTTGTTTGACCTTTAATGCGTTTTTAGAAGGATTGTTCAGTATCCTCTCAAGTTTTAGAAAAGACAATCTCTGGCCTTTTAGGAAGAGACCTGTAAGAGCAGAAGAACAAGCCCCATCTGCTGTAGTTTTTCCCTGTTACAAGACTTTGGGAGTGCAAAATCTTTCTTTCTGAGTTCTGGTGTCTTAATGTGAAAGACTGTTTTTCCTAACAGTAAATTCTTCAAGTCAACTGTACTTGCAAAGACAAATGTTTTTAATTCTGCAGACAGAGAATGATGACACATATTTTGTAATAAAAAAAGAAAAAGAAAGGAAAAAATGTGCACTAGCTTTGAGCCAAGGATGTTGTGATCCTGGTATGTGTCAGTGTAGGAAGAAAATGAGCATTGATATATTACCAATTAGCACTGATATTCTCTAACACATTATGTAATAAAAATTTCTATACCGATCTTCTTACCTTGCTGGTTAATAATTTCAGATATTATAAAAGAGCTTTTTTCTTAAGTTATGAAATGGATAAAATGCTCCAAAATTATTGAAATAATTAAGTATAGAAGGAACTTTCTACTTTTTCTACAGGTATTCTAAGTTTTATGGGTATTTAATTTCTTATGGGTATTTATTTTCTTCATGATTGTACACTATAGCATATGGTTTGCTATCCTGGCTCTCTTAATACTGAAAAGAAAAAAAGAAGAAGAAAAAAAAGCCCCAAACCTTGTCTTGGAGTTCTCTTCATTCAGTATTGTTGGACAGAAAACTCTTTGAGAACTTGGATGAGCCTAAGCTATTCTAAGAAGTCAGAAATGGAAAAGTTGTATTAGATCATCCAATCCATTCCCCTGCAAATACTGGATTGTTCCCTACAGTACATTCCTATTGTAGTTAGTAAAACCAGCAAACACTGATGCAACTGTTCTTGCTGTCCCTTTTCTTTGCAAAGGAGTCTATTGATTAGATTTTAGTTTACAAAGTAAAATAAAGAGGAGAGAACCCACAACTGTTGTTGACAGTTTGGAAGGGAAAACTGGTTCTGGATAGCATTTAAGATTTGGTTCTGCTTCCCTCAATTTGCTGCTTCCTTGTCTTCTTACATGACTCAGATTTTACCAAAAATCTTCAGCCATCTCATTCCTTTTTATATAGCAGAGATCTCAATAGTTCTGTAGAGATTTGTAGGATAGAAACATGAGGAGAAGATCCTTCAGGGTAATTACAAGCATTGATGTAGCTGATACCTGAAATAGTACACGTGCTCAACTTGGATATTTTTTAGAAAGGATAAATAAAGATGTGCTCTAACTACTCCTTGGATTATTTTTAGAAGAGTGGCAAGAATTTCCATGTGCGTTTGCTTGCTGTTAGTGCACCAGACACGTTTTACTGTTTGTCTGTTTAGCTCCAGGATGAAGCTTCCACTTGCACTGTTGCCTTAAACATTTCTGGTTGTGGATGTAATGTTCAAGAACTGAGTAAACTTTCCTGTTGCGCAGCTACCAGAATATTTCATAACCAATTGCAGTTTGTTTTTGGCCAGCTCAATACTGTACTTTCCATTATTAAAAAGAAGCCACAGCAAGTGGTGTTGCACTTTCTCTTGATGTGGAAGAGTTTGTACATTCAAAAAGCTATATGTTACAGTAGGAAAAAACAACCTACTGCAAAAGTAAGGAATATTTGGTGAATCAAGTCTGATTTTATTGTAACTGCATAGTATTTTGGTAGCTAGCCTGGCAAAACCTAATTTACGCTAATTTTCCTAGTTTCACCTGGATATGATTTGACTTGAAGTTCTAAGAAAGTATATTTTCTATGTGCTAGAGTTTGACCATGTAAATTGCTAAAACATATCAAAAATAAATTAGTCAAGTATATCCTGGTGAAATTTCTTTGGCATGTAAATTGAATTACTTGGTTACATAGCCCAAATTTTACAGTCATTGTGGTACAGAAGCTCTGGAAATTTTCAGTGTGAATACTCATATTTTTCAATATGTAAATGTAGATGGTTTCAGTATAGTGTGATTCCGTTTTTGGCAATAAGAAAAATAAAGATAGAATTTACAAAACCTAAGGTGACTAAGGCAAAGTAAAAGGGATTGATTTGACACATCCATAGTGATAAAATCAACTATCTGCAGATGATGTACTAAGCCTGAACTGTTCGTGGGAGATGTTCAGGTTATTTTGGCATCTGTGAAAGCTCACATGGTGCAGCTTTCCCTGACACTGTGATATGTCAGCTGTTCTGCAGCCAGCATCCAGGTGTGTGCTGCACAGATCATGTGCATTCACCTCCCATGTCATGCATCCAAGTGGTGCAAGCTCAGGTGTCCAAAGATTTGGATCTTCTTCCCATAAGAATGTGGAGAAAATGGATTTCTGATTATATCAGTTTTGAGTTACAACTGATTGTTCTGTATGTATTGTTCTGAATTTTTGGTGGGGACGATCCACTGACGGAGGGAATGACTTCTCTGAGTTGCCTGAAAAGTAGATAGTGGCTTGAGGAGAATGTATTAGGTAGTGTAAGACCTGAGCATGACATGATAAAAAATGAAGGTTGGTGATCATACTGAGATAGAGTTAGTTGGCTTTCTGCATGGAAAGCTCATGGTGGAATATGTTTACTATTCCATCATTAGTGGAAGTGCAGACTACTTCTGCGCTTCAAGTTTGAAACTGACATTGAAATACTTTTTGCTGGACATACAAGGTGCTTTTTTTCCCATTACTTTGCTCTTCATATATACTTTCTCTAGAAGTAATATTTATACAATCTTCATAATTTATTGTTCAATTTGTCTATTTTCTGCATGTCCTAATACTTTTTTTTCCCTGTTAATCATATAGAAGAGGAAGAGAGCTGGGTTTGTTTGTGAGGGGATTTTGATGCAAAATATATTTGCACCTGTTAAGGCATTGGTGAGAGTGGTTTCTGATTTCAGGACAGACAAAACCAGCCACATCAGAAGGAGCTCAGAGGAGCTCCATTACTCAAGAACTGCAAACCTGGAAAATGCACTAGAAGAGAAAGTGCCACTGGGGTTTTGGACCTAACCTCAGCTTATCTAACAGTGAGAGGGTCATGGTTTGGAGGAAAAGTACTGGAGAGTTGAAGATGGTGGAGACCCACCTTCTTGGAGTGGGTGGAATTATTAAAACTGATAGCTCAATCAGAAAAATGCTTCTTTGATATTTGAAGTCCTTAAGATTCTTTACTGCTGAGTGGGTTCTCAAACATTTATTTTTAAAAAGCTGTGCCTCCTCAGTAAAGGGAATAGGCTGCAGTTCTCTAAATTCGTGTGGAGGTCTGAAGTGCTGTTTGCCTTGGAGATAGGAAAAATGAAGGAAAAGGCAGTTTGAGTAAGGATTTACCACCTGGACATCAGGAGGAGGAAGTGAGTGTGGAGAAGGTGGTTGATAGCCAGTAACAATTCATGGCCAATGAAATTTAATTGCTTTTCATACTTTAAAGGAGAGTCAAGCAAGGTTGCTTTGTATGTTATAGTTTACATCTTTCAGTCAGAGAAAGGAGGCAAAGCCTCCTCACGGCAGAAGTAAAGTGATCACTCTTGTAACACAGACTGTCCAAGCAGTGCACAGATGTGGTCTGTTGTGCTGGTGTGGAAACTTTTGGTATTTCTAGCAAGACGAGAAGGAATTTACTATAGTTGGAGTCATTAATAAAGATGAATTAGATAATAGATAGCAGTTATTTGTCATTCTTTAAATAAAGATCATCAGAGACCAAGGAAATCTTAATTTTGTGCAGGTTTCATTGTTCAGTGAAAGTCTTTTGTTGAAGTAGGTTTGGTCTAGTCTTGCCTTAATTCCTATTGGTAAAACATGATACAGTTTTTGGGTCGAAAGAGCTACCTAGCAGTAGGTACTGGGGTGTATGTGGCAGTATTAGGATACTGATTCTATGAAGATGTATTAAGACTGCATGGAAGAAATTGAAGGCTTTTTCCCATTCTTTTTCTCACTTTCTGGAGAGTAAGGTTGATCTCTAATTAACTTTTGAAGCTTCCTGCTTGGGTTTTATGTACAGAATATATATGGAAGAATACTAGAATTTCAGTACTCATCTCATCCAAAGTATTTGTAGGTAATGGTCTAATTAATATATCAAAATGCAAACTTGCTCCATGCTATTTACCTAAAGCTGAAAGTTATTGGGAAAAGAATGCTCTATAAGAAAGCCTCTTGATGACTGACAATAGTTAGCATTCCTATTTGGAGTAATTACCACTGAAGCAATGAGTCGTTTTGCTTCCATCAAAATTATTACATTTTTAAAAAGTGTAATGCAAGGTGTTACTCCTCATGAAATGCCACATAAACTTAAAGTGTTACTTTTGAAGCCAAAGTGATTTTTTGAGACTTGCTCCATTGCCAGCAACTGAAATCTGTGAGTAAAGAGATCACTCTTAGCTGGAGGCAGTCAGCTGCCTTTAAACTTAATTTCCATGGGAACAGTGATCAGATTAATCAAAATAAGGTAATTGAGATTTTATAGAAAATGGTACAGGATCTTTACTTTATTCAGGGTGATACTGTTTCCATGAAAACATTAGGAAAAAAGGTAGCTAGCAGCCAGACATAGAGCAAATGATTGCTTCTCTTGTTGAGATTTAGGTATTTTCTGTCACTCTGTGTGTGTTGAACCCTTTGACTTATTTATGCTTTTGTAGTATAAAAATGCAGTACATCAGGTAATAACTGGGCAGAAATAAGCAAAAAAAAAAAAAAAAAAAGAAAAAAAAGAAAAAAGAAAAAAAAGATTCCTTTTTAAATAATAGCTAAATCCCCCAACCTTCCATATTTTTTCTCTAAGTAAAGACAGAGTTGTTTTTCCATGTGTGTTCCCTCATACACACCTATGCTTATTTTTGCCTTCAGTTAAGTGAAGAAATGCACCTCCTATTTATTTAAGCATAGCTTTAGATGGTGTAGCCTTGTTTGTAGAAGAATGCAAGTTAGGGCCAAGTGGATGGAATAATGTAGTTGTGAAATATGGATCCTATCTGATGGTTCAAGTAAAAATATTTGTTACAGTTGCAGCTAGTATGTCATTTACTAGGAAGTAGGCAGCTGGTGGACATAAATTATAATTTTGTCTGTTCAAAGTCTGTTGAACAGGTTCTCCTGAGGTAAATACTTTTTGTTTTGGTTTGGTTTTTTTTCATGTATTTTTATTTTGTATTTTTGGTAGAAATTTAACTGAGTATCTAGTGTTAACTTCTTTGTCAGGAGTTTAGACATTTGGTGTGTCTAGGATCTTTCAGTTTCTAAATCAGAGCTGCTAATGTGTGTAGTAATAGGCACTTGCAACTTTTCATCTAGATTTTTATGAGGAAGTCCTGTTTCTGTCATCAACTCCTCTATCAACCCATTTTGTTAAAAACAATAATAAAAAACTCAAGATCGTATCCCAAAAGAATCAAATTGTCTTGTTGACAGTTTAGTCTCATAAAAGCTGTAGAAATTAGGTTGTTATCAGAAGTCTCTACAGGTGGGTATACCAACAAACTTTTAAAATGGAAAATAAAGCAGATAAGCTTATTAAATCAGAGGTGTGAAGTGTTTGTCTTTGAGTATTACTTGAAACTTGTGAATAAATCAGTGCTTTGGAATGTGAAAAAATTTTGGTTTAGGTTAAAGTCCAGACAGAGGCTTTTTTTTTGGATCAGTGGTAATTGATTTAAAGTTTCTGCTGGGAAACCTCCAAAGAGTAGCAGAAATCCAGCCAAAATGGACTGGACATAAAATAAGAAAATCAATCCTTCTAAGATAAATAGTCTGTAATTTCATTGTTACCAAGGGGGCAGTGTACCAGCCTGGTGACCAAACTGGTACAGCAGTTCAAAGGGAACATTTAGAACCAAAATCTGTGCTCATACTCAGATTTTTCTTGTCTTAAAAAGCTTGTGCAGTATTTACTTAACCAAAGTGATACATTTTTTGTCTATGATACTGAGACTAATGAAAGGTCTCATAAGCTGCTCAGTAATAGTCTGATAAATCCAAGACATCCAAGGATAATGTAATTTTAAACTGTTTTTCTACAGTGTTCTTTTTCCTTGGACCAGAAGTTCTGTGGCAGAACATGTGAGGGAGTGTTTAAAACATTTTTTTTGTTACTGTCTTGGACTGTTTTCCTTTTAAGAACAGAAAGCCATAACTACCCAAACCAACCTCTGCAGTGTGAAAACATTGTAAGAGTTAAGGAGGATGGGACGTGATAGTTGTAAAATCTTTCTGAAGCATGGAAACTGATACAATAAGATTTAATAAAAATCATACTTTTAAGATCCAGCAAAAATGCCTGCCAGTGTTTCCTTCCAGAAGGTTTTGTTACCGCTTATATTAGCTTTCCTTCTTTTTTTTGGAAGTCTTGGTTGTATCCTTTCTCCAGCTAATTCTCGTCAAGTTCATTTGTAGTGTTCACTAATACTTGCTATGTGACACACATATTCACTGTCTTTCCTTGGTATGCAGTACAGGAATGCAAGCATGGGTTTTACTAATCTTTTCTTTTTTTTGTTTTTCTGTGTTGCCCTAAGCACTTAAACGCAAACCAAAACCAATCCTTATTTTCAGTTCTCTCTATTTTAACTCTTTTCCTCCTTTTTGAAGCATAGGAAGAACAGAGCACCGTAGTATGGTAGGTGTGCACTATCCCTTTAGACTTCCACATGGCACTGTTTGCATAGCAGTGTTCTCTTAACCGCAGGTCTAATAGCCATTTCTGTGTATTCTTGTAGAACCCAGTGTTCTCCTTGCAGGTGTGGTGGTGTCCAAACATAAGTTATGTTGAGTAACTTATGCAAGTGCTTAACATACCAGTGCTCTCTACCTGGTGCACAGTCACTGCAGAATAACCAGTTAGGAGCTGAATAAATAAGATTTTAGAGCATGCAAAGAATAAGGCTTACTTGCTGTGCAAGTGTCATGGGTTGACTTGGGCTTTCATGCCAGGCACCCATGAAAGCCATTCACTCACTCCTCTCTGCAGTTGCACAGAGGAGAGAAAATTCAACAAACAGTTCATAGGTTGAGATAAGGACCAGGAGAGATCAGTCATCAAATGCCATTAAGGTCAAAACAGGCTCAACTTAGAAATACAAAGTGAATTTATTGCCAACAAAATTCGAGCGGGATTATTAGAAGTAAAATAAGCCCTTAAAAGCACCTTCTTCCCACTCCTCCCTCCTTCCCAACTCTACTTCCTACCCCAGTGGTGCAAGGAGACAGGGAATGGGGGTTATGGTCACTTCATCACCCAAGGCTTCTCCTGCTGCTCAGGGAGAGGAGTTGTTCACACTGTGGGGTCCCTCCCATGGGAGATTGTTCTCTGTGAACTTTTCTGGCATGAGTCCATTTCATGAGCAACAGCTCTTTGTGAATTGCTGCAACATGAATCCATCTGCAGGCAACAGTCCCCTGTCAAACTGCTGCAGCATGGTCACTCTTCCACAGGGTGCAGTTCTCCAAGGATGGGCTGCTCCAGCCTGGGAGCAGGGGCCCCTCTTTCCACAGGTCTCCCACTGGACCACAGCCTCCTCCAGGCATCTGCCTGCTTCAGTATGGCCTCCTCCACAGACTGTGGGGGGATCTCTGCATCATCCCCCATGGATCCCCATGGGCTGTAGGGGCACAGGTGCATCACCATGGTCCTCACCACGGCCTGCAAAGGAATCTCTGCTCCAGCACGTGGAGCACCTCCTCCCCCTCCTTCTCCACTGACCTTGATGTCTGCATGGTAGTTCTTCTAAAATGTTCTTGCTCCTGCTCTTCTCTAGCTGGAATTAAAACTGTGCAACAACCTCTGTTTTGATTTCTTATTAAATGTGTTAACACAGAGGCGTTACCACCCTTTCTAATTGGCCCAGCCTTGGCCAGTGGCATGCCCATGTTTGGACCCATCAGGGATTGGCTCTGCTGGACATGGTGAAAGCTTCTAGCAGCTTCTCACAGAAGCCACCTCTGTGGGCGGCTGGCCCCCGCCCCCAGTCAGACTGTGCAAAACCTTGACTGCAATCCAAGGACAAGTAATTTATTATGGGCAATTGCTGTAACTTGACTGTGCCTTCAATACAATAGCAAAACCTAAATGTACAGATTCACTGTGACATAACATCTCCAGTGTGGTGACATAGTCTGTTTCTGTGCTACAGAGGAAAGGGCTTCATGCTTTCTTGGTCAACCTGAACCACTCTGAGGTATCAGTGTAAAAAAATCCTTCTTATTCCTGTGGTGGCATTCAGTGGTATTAAGTTAGAGCTGTTGTTTTCAAACATCACTGGTGCCTCAGTGGGCCATGTAGAGTTGCATGTGCATACCTTGTGGTATGTATTTTCTGTCTTCCCCAACTCCTTAAAACCAGTTTTTACCTCTCTGTTTTTTCCCATGTATGTCTGCAGGCTTCTTCTATTTCTTGTCTACTAATAAGGCTTGGATTAATTCCTTGTCTTTTAGGAAAATTAAGACAGTAAGTGGATTAAGAGGAAATATTTGTATGCCCTGTTAATGTGGCTATAAAAATTCCTAGGGAAAACGTTGCTTTCAGCTAGTTTGCTACATTGCTTTCATGTATTTGCAAAGTTGCACTATTTCATTAGATGCAAACTAAAAGACTGTAAGTCCTTCCAGATAAGGGTCTCCTCTTATTTGCTGGCTACGCCATTAAGGAAATACAAGCATACTCTTTTTATCATTTTCTGGACTTGGATCTCACACAGAGAGATGTAAACACATCAATACTGTTATCAATAAAATAATAAACCATTTTGACTTCTGCATTCTGTTGCTTATTTTAATTTCATTATTTATAATTCACTCACTGTACTAGGTGCATCGGCATAACCCTCTTGATCCTTTTGCTTGCCAGCACTTCACAACTGTTTTTTTCGGAGAATGTTAATGCTAATTTGGCACTTAGTGCTCTCTCCTTCAATTTTAGGTTGTTTTCCCTCTTATTTCGGTCATGCTGCCTTTCTTCTTCACTCCGTTTCATAGAGCACTAACATGAAATCATTTCTTCCCAGAGGAGATGATTTTGAACCTTGGAGCCACTGACTTTTTTCTGCCCCAGTGGCTCAGGCACAGCACAACTCTTTATGAAGAACATGATGTTTACTGAGTGGAGAGCATGGTGGGGGGGAAAACAGTCTTTGTTGGAAATTAAATCTGTATTATCTCTCTGTCTCTTTCTAACTTGCTTGTTGGCTTTTGCTAGCAATCACAACCTGTACAAGGTAGTTCCTGTGATTTCAGTTATTCACAAACATGATTGTCTCAATTATTTTGATAGTAGGGGTTAAAAAAACCCCAGTCCTGCCAGCTATAAATGCTAGGGATTATGTATGGGGTAGCCTTGAGTACTGCTTTACATTTACTATGGATATCATCTTCATAAAGTATTTTCAGTTTTAATGTGCTTTACAGATTTGGTTTCATGGAAAAGAGCAGTTTTTGTTGAGATTTAGTGATTAAATAATCCAGTAATGACACTGTAGACATACACAGCTTTAATCAGGATCAAACCATAAATCAGAGTGTAATTTTGAATTTCCAAGTTTCAAACATTCTAAGAAAAAAGTAACCCATAATTGTAATCATGTTAATTGGCATCTGAAATACTAAGCTGATCATACTGAAGTTCAGTGTATCATTAAAGGATAACTAAAAATCATACCCTAGAACGTGCCAAGCAACAAAACATTTGTAATTGTGTGCCTGTGCGCTTTCATTTGGAAACGTACACTTTCCACCAATTTCTGTCTAATAATCTGACCAAGTTTTATTATTGTCTTCTCCCAAAGGGAAAGCAATATTTTCCTTCTGTGGTATAACAGGAAACTACCAAGCAACACCTATGTGTAGCTTGAGCCCGTGTTTTGTCCCACTTTTGCTCTTCCTCTCTGTGTTTTCTGAATATGTATATTGGTCCTTTAGCTTACTACAACTGGATTATTTTCTATTTTCTATTTTCTATTTTTTTTTCTATTGCTAAATGAATTTTTAATGTATGAAAGGCCTTTAATCCACTTTGTGTTATGTGTGTTTATTATCCCTTCATAACCATTCTGTCATGGCTTCTCTGTGAGAATGTCATCCTGGTTTTTACTTACTTCAGCTTTCCCACCAGTTTAATAATGTAGGCAAGAGTGACCTCTTGTACACTTGAGGCTGATCGTTTAAAGATGGGTATGGTTAAAGTACTTCACTGTATTTTGATTGAGGTGGGGGAACTCAAGTGAGTTAAGCTGGATCATTATTTTTGATCTCTTGTTCTATCAAGGGTTAATTGACATTTTTGCACAATAGAAAAGGAAATGTGTCACCTTTTGGTTCTGTTAATGTTATGATTCATGGCATAAAAATGTAAAACAAAACATCCCTGGATAATGATACTCTTGATATTATTTAAATATTTGCTGGTTTCATATTCAAATGCAGTATCAACCAGGCTAGGTCATGCTAGCTAATGTTTTGGTTGAATCCTACTTGGAAAAAGGGGATTGGAGCTGGGGAACAGTTCAAGGTTGGAAACTGTCAGGAAATCTCTTGGCATCCCAACAGTTGATCATTTTGTGTTGCTGGTCTGTGTATTTATAGATCCTTACTACAAGGTGGAAATTGTTAAATTTATCTTTATATTCTTTTTTGTAATGGTAGGAGTATCAATGCAGCTCCCTTATCTTCGTTACTCTTTTCTCCTCATTGCACAGTTTCTGCTGTTTTCTACCAGCTTTCCAATGTTTAAAGATATGACATGGCTGTAATTTTGTACACCTGTGCAAACACATTTGTGTTACCCCTTCCAATATAAAAATAAATTAATATGTTTGCTTTGATTTGAAGCTTCCTGTGAAACAGGTTTGCATGCTTAGATGATTTAGTGCAAAACTTGAAGTGCACTGGTCTGAAAAGGTATGGGGAAATGGCAGTAAATCTCTCCTAAATTACTGCAATTTTCTTCCAATATTTTGTCATTATTTTTCATATTTCTATTTATCCTACAGCACACATTGCACTTAAGTGTTGGCGTTTCTCTGTCCTCTACAGGAAAGGTTGAGAATTAGTTCTGTCCTTTAACACTATGGTAATTTTCTGGTTGAACTTACTGGGGACATTTTACTCCTAACACATCCCTGTATGCTTTTAAGTAAAAATTAAGATGCTGTCTTCATGTCTTTTTAAATTAAAATTGTTGCTATAAATCTTGCTTGTTTGCATTAGTTGATTTATTAGAATCTCTTTGTTTTAATTTCCACACAGTTTTAATTGTAGCCTGGCCCCTGGTTGCAGTGTGCAGGCCTCAGCAGCTTCTCTTACATTCTGTGCCTTCGGAAGTACCCACTGCAAGTCTTCCTTTATTAGTTTTTATTAATTTTAACTTTTTCCCCCTATTTACATATTTTCTCCAAATTTTTCAATTTTTATTCACCTACTTTTTACCATTCTTCCCAGAAAAAATAGAAGTGACTTTGTGTCTGTCCCTCATTGTCCAAGGTCTGTTCGGTATGTTGTGATCTGCTTGAAAGGCTTAGTGATCAGTCACCGCTTTTAGAAACAAGGGAAGACTTGAATCAAAAGAATTTCTTCATAGGTGTTCTTTGCTTTTATGGCCAAGATGTCATTAAAGAGCATTCAAGTAAATGTTTAATTTTACACTGGTGACATGTCCTAATAATCATAAGTATGAACATAGTGTTAGTGATTAATTGTTTTCCTGTTTTGTTTTGCTTGGTTTTTTTAATGTGGACTGTATGCAGGCAGAGGGAGAAGGGAATGGTGATGTTCTGAGGCTGGTAGAGATTTTGCTTGCTTCATTTAAGCACCTTCACATACAGCTGCTTTTTACTTGCAGCTTTTTTATTTGTCTGTCTTGCCTAAGCTTGTTGTATGGGGGAGTCTACCTCTGATGGCTTTTACTCTTGAAGTTCTCCAGCACCGTTTATTTGTATGACTTAAGTCTCCTGCAGTTTTAAGTGCAGAATTGACTGAAAATCCATTTCTAGATTTCATATTTGAGAAACTGCATTAATGGTTAAGGTTAGTCCTTAATATCTGTTTATAGTTGACCTTTTTAAAATTAATTATTGTGAATATTTAAAAATAAATGTTATTTTATTAGGGTTTTGGGTTGGGATCCAGTGTTTTTGGGACTTCAATGCAGTTTTAGCAGAAGTTGTACTTACAGCAGAACTTTGCTCTGATGGTGGAGGCCTTAAAGAAGAGGGTTTTTTGCATTATCTGATGCTTCAGAGTAGCTTCTTTAAAAGAGTGGCAGATTTTTCTTGAGGCACGTGATAGGGAAGCAAAAGAGTAAGAATAGAAGATAGTAATTAAATTTTAATTGTGTTTTGCATGTGTATGAATGCCTAAAAGGTCGGAGTTTTATTCCTATCAGTAAATTTTCATATGTATGGATGTGCAGCTTTCATTGTCAGTGTTTTTCTTAAAATGTAATTTATAAGGGAAAAACATAATGTTGTGAATTATTTGGTTTTTTGTGGTGTTGTTGCTGGTTTTTGTCTTTGCATCTGAGTTTTTTAATTGTGTGACCTGTGCTGTATCATGACATGTTTCATAGGGTGTAGAAAAAGCAGAAAGTGAGCTGCACATTTCTCACATTGCATAAATTGTACTGACCCCACTAGATGGTGCTAATTGATAAGTGTATGTCTGTGTATATTTATATATATGTATTTAATTTTAGCTCAAAGCATAGATGTCAGTGTCTGTGAATGAAGTTTGGGTTTTGAATGGGTTAATTCTGTAACACTGAGCCACACAGAAGAAATCTCTTCAGGGAGGCTGAACAAATTCAAACTGTTAAAGTTTCTTCTGCTGCTGTATTTATTTGACAAAGCAGGACCATACAGTTGTTAATTTAAAACCTGTTGCCTTTTTATTTGGAAAAGTGCTCTTTTAATTTAATTTAATTTTTTTAACATGCTATCTCCATATTCTTAGCAAGTTACCTCCTCAGTCCTCTAACTTGAACTTCGGGAGTAGTGTAACATGAATGGTTATTAGTATTGGCACAGAAAGTACTGTAAATTTTTGTTTGAATTCACTTTATGACTCTTTCTTTGCTAATCACCATACTGTCATAAAGCACTAGGAAATAATGGAAAATAGTTTTGGGTCTTTTGAAGTTGTTGAATCAAATAATCAAACTTGATTACGAGTCACGAAATGTTCAGGATTGCCATTTTCCCGGGTGACCCTCAGCAGTAAGATGAGTGTTGTTGCTGGTATGTTTTCTTGCTTAGAAGGATTTCAGATAATGATAGTTTCTCAAGTGCAGTCAGCTGTTGGTGTGATCTTTGTTCTTTATATTTCAACAGCATCTCCAGTCTTGTTTCTTTCCTTTTCCCATTCATATTTATCAGTATAATTATGCTTATCTATTTTAGATATTTCTTTTTCTTTGAAGTATTCAAATCTGATATTCAGGATCAAAGAATGATTATATTTTTCTGAGGTTTCTAAGGAGAAGCTCCTTCTCTCAAATACATAAAGATCTTTAAATTTAAAATACCACACCTCAAAGGGAGAAATACTTTTGCTACATAAAACAGTAATATTATATTTGTTCTGTTTAAAAAAGGTTTGCTATAAAGCTGACAAAACTTCTATATTTCTTAAAATCTGACCAATACCAAGACTTGAAGTTTTTAATTTGTGATGTTTTAGATCAATTATCTTGATTATTTTTATACATACTAATTCAAATTAGTTAGGCATACTTTTTGCAAGTTCTTTTGGCATTACTTAGACACAGTCAGGTGATACCTAAAAAGGAAATATTTCAGTGAGAAAAAAATGAAACATGTCCTTAAAGAAAAAACAAAACCCGAAGTTTATTTTTTGGAATGTAGGATTGAAATAATAAAAACGTGTATGTCTTTTTCTGATAATTTTTATTTGAAAATTTTTATTTTGTATTTGATAATTTTTATTTGAACTAATTTTTAGTTCGTTGTTGTCTTGAATTAAATATTTTTCATCAAGTTTTGTATTTAGAATCATTATATAAACAGCTGTTTGATTATTGCAGTAAATGTTTCCATCTCTGTTTTGTTACAACTGTGCAACTTTTCTGTGTACTCTTCCTCAAAACTGAAGGGCTTCAATGGGTGTTACAACTCCTTTCCTGCGTGCATTAAGTATTCTTTATGTAAAAGTATATTTTAAATGTAACTTAGAAATAAAGATTTCTTGATATATTTTACATATAAACAAATATTGCACTTGGTCATGCATATGTCACTATCAGTAACTGAAATACCAAAAAATGTAAGCTTACAATGCTTTTTTCTAAGGACATGTCCTTTTAGTAGTATTGGTTTGGAAAGCAAATACACATTTTGTCTGTGATTAGTCATTGTCTTCCTTTTGATGATGAGGAAACTGATGCTTAGTTCCTTTGGTAATGTACTATTAAATCTTTGGATAAAAAATGGTTATAATTCTGAGTACTGTTGCCATTTAATCTTGCCATCTTTATGTATGACTTTGAGAGTTTTGCTGAATGCATGTTCAGTTTGCTATGTCTGTGGTACTGCACAAAATTTCCTGAGACTTGAGTCAGGATCTTTAATGAAAGATTTGGGATACTGTGTTGTGAATGATGAACCCTTACCATTTTCTTAATGAAAGGAAGAGGGAGAAATAGACACTTATGTGAATCCACCTCAAATTGTCTCTCATTTAAATCTGAATGCTTCAATTTGCAAAGTGTTTTTATTAAAGTAATAATACTGAGGGGAGGAGGAGGGAGCATCAGAGTGGGAGTGTATATACAGAAGGGCCATAAACTGGGAAGAGCAATTTGCGACCTGGAATCCTGAATTCAGTATTGCTCTAATGAAATATTTCCCTCAAACTTTTACCAAATTTAACATGTGTTTACATAGGTCAGTGTGTGCATTTGGAGAAGAGAATTGCTATACTTTTATCAAATTCTGACTAGTACTATTCAGACAGGGACATGATGGATTTACTCCTCAGATTTTTAAAAAAAAAAATTAGGAAGGATAGTGCATTAAAATTGTAGGGATCTTTCAGCATCCACAGACTGCAGTTTGAAGATTGCTTGTTTCAAAGGAAAAATGTCTGATGTTCTGTTCTTTCTGTTCAAGGACCTCATGTCCTTAGCTCACATAAGAGAGCTTCATTCAAATTTGGAATTGTTCTGATGCTCCTTCCTTTGGAATTGGGGTTAAAAGTACAGAAAAACAATTTGGAAAATACTGTGTACAGTAGCCATGTAGACTGTTTGGCTCTAAAGGGGCAGGGAAATTTATTTTGGAGCAAGTGCAACTTGTTTAGCTTTGGTCTGAACTTCCTCTGTCTATCTAGGGACCCTTTTCCTATAAGCAAAGTCATCAAAACCTTTGCTTATTACAGACAAAAAAAGGTCCATTTGAATGAAGTCTGTGAAATCTCATATAATAGGACCTTTATTTTATTGTATAAGGAACAATGAATTCAAAGTGAATTTTTTTTTAAGTAAAATAAACATTTTTAGAAGCGCTGCATGAATAACTGGGTTTGTAGCCAGTATTTAATCTGTTTTGCTTACCATTGCAAAAAAAACATAGCAAATGCTATTACCATATTACCTCCTTTTAGCAACAAATGGAGAAGGAGAATTGCCATCCTTTAGTGGGTGTGGGGAAAAACATAGTGACAAAGAACAAGGAAAAGGCTGAGGTACTTACTGCCTTCTGTGCCTCAGTCTTTAACAGTAGGACCAGTTGTGTGGGTACCCAGCCCCTGTGCTGAAAGACAGGCACCGGGATCAGAATGAAGGCCTGTAATCCAGGAGGAAGTGGTGAATGACCTGCTACACCCCTTAGACACACACCAGTCTGTGGGGCCAGGGGGGATCCACCCCAGTACTGAGGGAGCTGGCAGAAATGCTCACAAAGCCCCTTTCCATCATTTCTCAGCAGCCCTGGCTAACTGGAGAGGTTCCAGTTGACTGAAGGTCAGCAAATGTGACACCCATCTATAAGAGGGGTTGGAAGGCGGTCCAGGGGACCACAGACCTATCAGCCTGACCTCAGATCCTAGGAAGGTCATGAGGCTGGTTGTCTTCAGTGCCATCACATGGCAGTTACAGGATAACCCAGGGGATCAGGCCCAACCAGCATGGGTTTAGGAAAGGCAGATCCTGCTTGACCAACCTGATCTCCTGTGACAAGGGGACCTGCATATTGGATGAGGGAAAGACTGTGGATATGTCTGCCTGGACATGGGTAAAACCTTTGACACGATTTCCCACAGCGTTCTCCTGGCTTGGATGGGTGTGCTCTTTGCTGGGCAAAAAACTGTTACGATGGCTGGGCCCAGCAAGTGTAGGTGAATGGAGTTACATCCAGCTCGTCACCAGTCTCCGGTGATGCTCCCCAGGGCTTGGTATTGGATCCAGTTCCATTTAATATCTGTATCAGTGATCTGGACAAGGGCATGAAGGGTCACAAGAACCCTTGCAGTGCTGCGGGATGGGGAAAGAGTGGCTGGAAAACTGCCTGGCAGAAAAGGACCCAAGGGTGCTGGTTGACATCAGCTGAACATGAGCCAGCACGTGTCCCAGTGGTCAGGAAGGCCAGTGGCATCCTGGCTTGTATCAGCAATAGCGTGGTCAGCAGGACCAGGACAGTGACCATACCCTGGTACTCAGCACTGCTGAGGCTGCAGCGCAAATTCTGTATTCAGTGCTAGGCTCCTCAAATCAGGAGAGACGTTGAAGTACTGGAGCATGTCCAGAGAAGGTCAGCAAAGCTGGTGAAGGGTCTGGAGCACACATCTGATGAGGAGCAGCTGAGGGAGCTGGGGGAGTTCAGCCTGGAGAAAAGGAGGCTCAGGGATGACCTTACTGCTTTCTACAGCTGCCTGAAAGTAGGTTGTAGCCAGGTTGGGGTCAGTCTGTTCCCCCAAGTATCAAGCAATAGGACAAGAGGAAGTTGCCTCGGGTTGCACCAGGGGAGGTTTAGATGGGATTTGAGAAAAAATTTCTTCACTGGAGGGGTGGTCTCCAGCACCGGAGCAGGCTGCCCAGTAAGGTGGTTGAGTCATCATCCCTGACATATTTAAAAGATGTGTAGGTGTGGCACTTAGGGTCATTGTTTAGTGGTGGACTTGGCAGTGCTGGGTTAATGGGCCTCAATTTTAAAGGCTCTCTTTGGTTTTCAGCTAAAGGGAAGTCATGGTATACGAGCATAGTGGAGGTATTTGTTAGTTTTCACACATGTTCTTTGGTGATAATAGCATGAAGACTGGAAATTCTAAATTAGAAATATTACAAAGCGTAGTTCTGGGACACAGATCTGCAGGCACATCCCACTGTTCGTGAAGGACATGTTTGTTAACAGTGTCAATAGGATATTGAAGTATCTTAACAGTTATTGAAGTACTTTTTCTAATAAAAACAAATGTGATAGGGAGCTGAAATTTAAGAACACAGTATATATGTCACAGAGAAGCAAGGGCAGGATCACCAGGTTCATCAATTGCTCACGTAATGTCTGTCTTGGTTTTCTCAAAAAAGAGTAAAGAGATGCTTTTTCATTTTACAGTAAAAATAGAGAGATGGGTCCTTACAGACCTGATTAGATCTTGTTAGGACAAAATCAGATCTGACAATGCCCTCATGACTATGTCAGGTAAGTCTCAGAGCCTCATCTGTCAGACTGCCTCAAATAAACTCCTGAGTGCCAATGTTCTTCCTGAAGCATTGAATTTTCTCTGTCTTCATCATCTTCCTCAAATGCTGCTCAGCTCATCAAGGTCAATCATGGATGAAGGACAAATGAGGTAATGAGACACAGTGTTAAATGATTGACAAGGAAACCCTGAAACCACAGATTAAATAAAAAAAATTTAAAATCCAGGGAGCATAGGATTTTACCATACAACTTACTGCAGTGTGCACAGGCATTTTTTCTGTCTTGAAATTTCTGGCTAGACAATAAAAATTAGTTATTTGACTGGAATGATTAATAATCCATATGACTGGAATTTTTAGCAAGCCTCATTTTTGTCCCTAAAAAAAATCAATACATAATTTGATTTTGCCAGTTGACAAAAGTTGCCTTATTTCCCCCCAAAGGTTCTTTTCTTTCATTTATAGCATGCCACGTTTCTTTTATTTGCTTTTGTTTTATGATTCGTTACAATCACATGATATTTGCTATCACTGTTAACTGGGCGCTTCCATCGTTACACCTCTGTCACATGTCTAAGCGCTTCAAAACCAACTTCTGGCTGAATCAAATTTCAAACAACATTTACTGAGGGTCTGATTTAGAGCTGTGGCTTCTCTAGGCACCGCTGCTGACTTGCGCTTATCGCACCTGATTTAAAATAATGTAACTTCGTACATCTGTTGATAGCACATCATTGTACAGTTTTTACAAAACTTCACCTGAGAAGAAAAATGCCCTTAAATGTGATCTATTATCATATTTCTTAACTTAGAAATTACTATAATTGTACATACAGTTCTGAAATTTTTTTTTTGAAAATGCAATGTAATTAGAAATTTCTAGAGGAATTCTGTTTTGAATATAGGTCATTCTGATTACTGGGTAAAGGACACTTCTGAAGTGTCATCCAGATCATCCTGGACTCTTAGCAACCTTATCTTTAAGGGCTGAGCAATGCTAGTGTAGATTTAGATTGAACATAAGGAAGAAGTTTTTTATAATGGGGGTAGTAACACACTGAAGCAGAGAAGTTGTGGATGCCCTTCCTTGTAAGTGTTCAGTGTCAGGTTGAATAAGACTGAGCAACTTGATCTGATGAAAGGTACCCTTGCCCATGGCAAAGGGTGTAGACTAAATGATCTTCAAAGGTCAAACCACTCTATGATTCCACACTTGGCGTTTGGTTTGCATTCTTTTAACACAGCTCCAGAAATTTTGGTAACCTTGGAGCACTTTGGTCCTGATATGCATGTTTAATTGTCTCTTTTCAAATAATGGACTTTAAGTACACGTGACATGTAAAAAGAGTGTTGGAGGTTTCCTTTGTTCATGTGTTTTGCTGTAGCACAAAATTGAACTAACATTTTTTGCAACTTCAGGGCTGTGGAAATAGGCTACTTTTCCTGTTATACCTCTCATGGTCCCAGCAGCATTAACATGAATGGTTTTAATCTTCAATGGATATAATGTTTTAAGATGACAGAAATAACAAAATCCCATTAAGTTCAGTCTTAGGCTTCATTTTTGAAACTGTATTAAAATCTCCACTTATAACCCTTGTCTACTCCTCAGAAAATCCACCCTTGTCAACTCCTCGAACACGCTTTAGCAGCAGAGGAGGTAAGGTTCCAGCTAAGGAGCTTGGGTTTCTGTCCAAGAATTTAGATGCCCTGTTGGTTATTTCCTTGTTCTAGGTGGTTACGAGGGGAGGAAACAAGTGCTGCAGAAGGAGTCACCACCACCAGCTTACCAGTGCCCATCCAGTCTCCAAACAAAGCTGCTTTGGAAAAATGATCAGCTGTCCCAGTTGTGTCCACTCCCAGACTCTTGGCCACCCCCAGCCTACTCCCTCCAGGGCACAGAGCAGGTTCAGAGGTGGCATTGTTACTGCACAAGCACTGTCTAGCAGTAGCTAAAGCCTTGCTCTGTTATCAGCATGGTTTTCATCACGGATCTACAACACAGCACTATACAGGCTGCTGTGAAGAAAATGAGCTCTGTCCCAGCCAAGCCCATTGCAATAGTTTGTACCAGTCAGTCTGAAGGTTTTCTGATTTATTAGTGATTTCATCCTATACTGATAAAGAAAATTTGAATTCTTTATTGTAGTGCAAGTTTTCTTTCATTAGAGTTACCTGACATGTTCTGAATTTCTTCTAACTTTCAGCTGTTCAGGCAGAAATACTTCCATGCCATTAGCCTGCATTTGAATTGTTAGGAAATTCATGCATCTGCTTTTTGGAAAAAAGGCTTTAAGGGGAATTGCTCATCTGTTATGCTAAAACATTTTGCTGTGGCAAATTTGGCTAGAGTTGGGATATCTCAATATCTGTTTTTAAGCCTTCAGAAGTTTGCTTTGATACTTGTAACATTCAGAGGCCTTTCTACAGTCACTTATTTTATATTTGAGGCAATTTAATGTTACTATGGGGATTGAAATGCTCATTGCAAACTTCAAATAGTTAGCTATGATTTATTAATTTCTATTTTGTTCCTGTTTTCTAGAATACATAATGCTGATTTCTTAGCAATATTCTGTCTCTAACTGCAGTTCAGTTGGTATGACTGGAATATGATTTAAAGGCTGTATGTGTTCTAGGTTTTCCTACACCTTGTGTTCGTCATGCCATGTACGTACATAAGTACATGCAGAGTTGTTCGTATATTTAAGTTCCTCAGTGTACCAAAGCTGCAACGATAAGGACTATAGGAAGGCTTGGGAACAAATGAATAGTTTTGCATTCAGTCTGTATTTTTGTCCTGTGTAAATAGACTTAAAGACCATCACTGAGTGATGAAAATAAATCAAAGAGTTGGCTACTTTTTCTGTTACTTTCATGTGATACAGTATGGTTCTGGTAGGAGGAAAGAAGGGAATTAAACAAACTTTTAATTAAAATTCTACATCAAGCAAAATATGCATTCTCTTTCAGCAGAGATGATGGTATGTAATTATCATTTCTGAATGGTTTTCATAGTTATTTTCATTTGTTTCTTTGTAGCCCATCATTTCTTTTTTTCATTCTTGCGTATTTATTTTACCTTGACTCAAAGTTGTTGGTAGATTTAGACAGTGAACTCAAGCATCTAAATCCCTGAGTTAAGGTCATACTATTAGTGGTCAAATGAAAACGCTAATTGTTGTCTTGAAATCTCACTGTGTTAATGTTGGAACTATTAACAAATCTGTCTTTTACGGTCTTGAGTGCCTTGGAATGATTTCTCTTGCTTCAGATATTTCAGATGCAGAACACAAATTGCATATTAAGCCAAAACTAGTACTTACTCCTCCCTCAACAGGTTTGGGGGTTTTTTTCTGTTCTCTTAATCTGCTGTGGCTTCTTCATATATAGATGCTCTTCTTTGTAGTGGTGCCACTAGTGGAATTAAATAATTTTTTGCAAGTGTACATGAACCTGAAACTTTGGTGGACAGTTAACCAGCTTCTCTGTGTACAAGAGTCTTCCATTATGCATCCATATGAGTGACTAAGCCAATAAATACAGCAGCTGCATGGCTTTTGTCAGTGCATTGATTTCAGACACTCTTGCTGTGGGATGTATGATGAAAAATACAATGAATAGAGCAGTCAGAGGAAGATATTCTGCCAACTGTTAAGAACTTTCTGCAACAATATACTCAATGCCTGTCTGCTAGACACATCTTGATGCTTTGTATCTGTGTTTATATTGACATTCTAGTTCAGATCACTGGTGTCTTTTTTAAAGTAATTTCCCATCTTCTCAATTTCTGCTGCTTTGGTTTTACATCAGCAATCCAGTATATGAAGTGGGTTCCGTTCTGATGGAACTAAACAAGCAGATTAGTTGCTAATGGTTATTCTGCAGGCAAGACTAGGATAGTCCAGAGGAAAACCCCAGAAATGTGTATGGTGTGGTGCTAAAATGAGTTTTTCAGGTATGGTGTCTTTATGCTGAGTGATATCTCATCTCATTAAATAAAACCCAAGTAAGGGATTGTTTACATAATTCATAAGAAGAAATGATCTGCTGATGTTTCTCAAAAGGAGAAGCACTCTGGTCCAGAATTGCTGTCTGCCTCAGAATGATGGTCAGTGCAAATACTCACATATTCACAAGATCCTCTTCAGCACCTCTTGTCAGAAAGGTATCATTACCATAAAAAAGCTCTTATCCAAATATGTTGACATGTCTGAGTAGCTGGTGACACCCTTGCAGTGGTCGGCAGAACATTTTCACACTATGTTTGTGACAGTTCTTTTATGTGCTGGTATGGCTCACTGATGGCCAGTGCTTTTTCGGTTACAAGTGTTTGCATATTGTACTCTTACATGCACTTTTTTCCTATGCCAACTGTTCTGTCAAAAATACTACCTTTGTCTTCTGTTAACTCTTTGGCATCTTTGGTACATGTTTATCCCACTCCCCTGGTTTAGTTTCAATCATATGATATTAGAACGGTACATGGAAATTAAGAAATCTAACAGGAGAAATTAAACTTAGTTTGTAGAACTCTTCGCTTAAGATTTTTATTTTCCTGACTTAGAAAGCACCTTATGGATTTTGAAATAATCGAGGCTGAGGACACTACTCTGCTTTATCATAGAAAGCTTAATTCAGTCTCTCTGGGAAAATCCTGAAACGATTTTTCTTGCTTGTAAGTGTGCCAAAAATCGTATAAATTTGCAAATGATTATTTTTCCCTCTTGGGGCATAACTTCAGAGTAGATGTCAGTTTTCGCGGAACCTCATAGATCTTCTTACTCTACAGTGAAAAGAATAGGTAGTCATAAAAAAAATTTTAAAAGCCCCACAACTTAGTCATCTGTTCAGCAGAACAGCTTTTTATGTTTTATTTACAATATATAATTCTTGCTTTAACAGACTTGGTCTCATCTGTGAAGAGATTTTCAGCATTGAGGCTTTACATGTAAATGTCAGAAGAACTTAAAACAGATGTACTACATTTCCTATTTTTAAACACAGTACAGTCCTATATTTTCCATACGTTGTATAAGTTTCTAATAGAGAGAAGGCAATGGTATTAAAGTTACTGGACATCCAGTATGGCTGCTCAATGTAAGCTAATGTTGCCTTTTGTATTAAATAGAATGCTTTAGATTGAAGCTCAAATAAATGGCTGTAAATATGAGACATCTCACCTTGAGTAGGTGAATGTTCTCGCTTCTACTTTTGAATCCATTCTCATGGTTCTCTCAAAGTGTTCCAGGGTGATTTTAACTGCTGCTAGAGTTTAATTTCATTGAGTGATGTTTGTAAAGGGGCGAAGTATTTGCACCACCTTGGCCTGTTTTGCTTTTCATCTCTCTTTTTGGTTACTTGGCATTATTCATTTTCATCAGTGTAGTCACTTAATCTAGGTATTCAGATTTCAAATTCTACTTGTATAAGACTTGAAATTTGGAAATGCAGTGCTTGGCGTTCATGTAAAAATGGCGTGATGTAAAAATTTCATATTTGGGAAAATAATTAACTGAAAGACAGCATGTGAAGAGGTTGCCAAAGCATATGGCTGCATGCACAGTAGTTTCTGTAAAGGTGTTTGTCATAAATGCAGTCATTTGTCACCCTGAAGTCTGGCAGATTCAAGGGCCACCAGGTGAGCTTGCAAATGTGCCCTGTCGTTCTTGAAAGACACCAGAGAGGACCTAGTGCCCAATGAGTAGAAGAAGACAAGTGCTCATCTTCAAAAAAGGCCTATAAATAGAATATGAAGAACTAGAGGCCGGTCATCAGTGCTGTGATCTGTGGGGGAAATTATGGAACAAATCATCTTGGAATAAATTTTTAGGCACAAAGAAGGAATGGAATTGACTGAGAATGCATTTTTGCCTCACTGAAATTTTTGCTTTATCAGTGGAGTTGCGCTAAATCTCCAGTCTTACTGCATTCAGGAGTATATTATATAAAAGTGCTGCATGCATTATGGATACATTACCAATCCAGAAGTTAGAGATGTGAGGTAACTGTTTTTATGATGCATGTGCTAATTTTATACTAATATGAAAGGTAATCCCTGTATTGCACGTTGATTGCATCTTGGTGCACAGACGAGTGGTTTTTAATTTCCGTAGGTATATCCTTTAAATTACTAAGATGTGGAAGACAGATGTTGTGGTCTAATGATCTGATTTTAAAAATTCATTCTAAATATAGATTCAACTAAGAAGGCAAACTACTGTCAAATAAAATCAGATATTTGGGGGAAAACCTCACTCTGTATTGCATCTTAAAAGCAAGTGTGCCAAGGTTGCAGTGTTTGTTAATGTAGACCATGAAGTGTTTATCCTTAGAGTCACTCGTTATGCTAGTACAGTAAATTAATAAAATTTTCAACCTGATTTAGCAAAAGCCAATATCTAGAATTGTCTAATAGCAGTTAAATTTTCCTGTTTACTTGTTTAGCTTCTGGTTCTTTTGGTTAAGCAGTTACTCTCTACAACTCCTAATCAAATAAAACCTTGATGATTGTCCTTAAATGCTTAATTGGAATCCAGTGTTCACTCTTAGAAAAATAAAATATTGTTTTCAGTCATTTCTGCAATTTCTGGCTATAGACAGAGCTGATAGTTAGTTCAGGTTACACTGTGCCTCCTCTTAAAAACCTGGTTTTTTGTTGCATGAATTTAAAATTGTCTAACATTTTTCTCAAAGATGGGTTAAGCAAGGCTGTCTCGGCACTTTTTTGTTTGGTTGACTTTTTCCTTTCTGCTTTTATTAATTTCAGCGAAAGGGCTGGCTGGTAAAGATATGTACAGGTTGTCCAGGATAAAAGCAGCTTAATTGGCAGTGACACTTCTATTTTCTTTGAGAAACTAGGAGGTAACATAGACATTTGCTTCTGACCTCAGAGCTGACAGAAGCTGAATCTGGATAAAATCAAGATGCCTTTTAGTTATTCAAATTAACCGTCCAATTAAATCACAAATTTCTGCCAAACTCAAGGAGCCGCAACTCCCTCTTTCTTTTGTTTAGTTTCTCTGCTTTGTGAGTGAGAAACATGAAGTTGTCTGGTCATCTACAGTTTTGTGAAATCTAGTATGAATTAGTCTAAGTAATTGCTGAGTAAACAATGTCTACATAAGCAATGTAAAATTCAGATTCATATTCTGGAAACAGTAGTGCTTCCCATGTAGTTTCCAGATGAGAACTAATTATTTTACAGTTTATAAATTAAGCGCCTGTAGTGCCTTCATGCTTCACCATGATATGTCAGAACTTCAGCATCCTTTAACCGATGACATACTGAAATAATCTTGTTAAGATTGCAGAAATGATGAAGGAATCAATCAAGACTTAGACCTTACTATGCCATATTGTATTAAGATGGTCTTTACTTCGAAGAACATTCAGTCTAAATGAGGAAAAAACAGATGTGGACTTGGGGTTATGAAGGACAGCAGAAGACAGAAAGAATGGCAAGCACAAATGTCACTGACATGGCATTATCTTGTTATGGATGTATTTGTGGAAGTTCAGTATAAATTAAAAAGAATGGACTTAAGGAATGAGCTTTGAATTAAAGAGTGGGGGAGTCCTAGACAGTAAGAGGAGTGAGTGCTGCTGGGGGAGAAGTAAGCAGAGAAAAGCAAATGTGGAAGAAGGGCGGAAGGCTGGAGGGAACACTTGGTGCAAAATGGAGATGATCTGGTCAACTCTGAACAGTTTCAATATGCAAAGAGTGGTTTGGTTGCTCTTTAAATCTGTCCCTGCTGTCTGGCATCTGTCCCACACCTCCCCCAGCAGTATGCTGGGGAGTGCTAGGGTATCAATGGGGATCCTGTTTCCCAAGGACTTGAGGGAGTCCCCAGCCAAGTTCTGCACCCCACGGCCTCCACCAGACCTCATTTTCCCCTCCTTGCCAGGCACAGAAGTCCCCGATTTAGCTCCTTCTGCAACTCCTCCAACCATCTGGAGTTCATGCCTCCTTCAGAGCAGCAGAACTAAAGCACAAAATCTAAGAATGGAGTAGAATTGCATTTATACAGACTGCTGTTATCTTCTATTTTGGATTTTAATTAATATTTGTATATACATATCTTCAGGAAAATAATGTGAATTAATAAAGTTAAATGTTTAATATAGTCTTTTATGCTATTCTGAAACAGCTACAAAGAAACTTGTTAGAAGTGTTAAAATTGGATCTTAAAAGCATTTATACTGGAAAAAATCTAAATTTTGAAATGCATAACTTGTGGAGGAGGGAACGGGGTGGTGTTTAAATAATGGTGTATCCTTTCCCTTTTTGGAAGAACCAAAGCACAGTGCATCTTTAATGTTGATAATTATTCATTAAAAACCTTAAATTGCTGAAGGACTGCCTCTTTCTTTCAGATGTTCATGTTTTAGAATTCATATCAGCACTGCTTTACCCTTGTTCCTGAATTATTTTAATGACAGCAGCCGCTCCATCAAGTTGTCTGTCAAGATGTGGGTGGCAAGCTATTATTTCACTTCATAAATCATAATTTACAGGGGGGTTTATATCCATCTTGGGGATAAACACTTTATGCTTTGTGTTTTCAGCAGCAATATAAAATGTAATTGATACTTGAAGCAATATGTTAGAAATATGGACAGAGAAAGCCAGGAGAGAAAAATCACAAATGTTTAGTTTTTCTGTGGGTTGGTCTGCATACTGAGCATTTTTTCCGTCTGATTTCATATTCTTAGCATTTCAGCAGAGGATAATGATGAATTGCATTTACATGATTGCTGCCTGTAGGTTACTATAAGGATGTTTAGTTACAGACAGTCAACAGACTCAACAGGGTTATTTTGTACAGTTTCTTATGCTGCTAAATGAACTTATCACTTTGTACTATTGTCTTCCAGATTCATGAAAAACTGCATTATTATGAAAAACAGAACCCGATGCCCATACTCCATGGTGCAGCAGCCTTGGCAGATGATGTAAGTGTCCCCTGCTGAGATCACTGGTACCAAGTCTACCAAAAAACTGTCTGCAAGCAGAACTCTCCATAGTGCAAACATATGAGTGCAATCCTCTGAGCAGCAATCATAAGAAGCTACAAAGGTTTTCAAAGCTTCTGTCATCACTGGGCTTGTTGCTGATTACTTTGATTTTTATTCACTTGCATATTATAAAAATATTGCATCTAGGTAGCCTCTTGTTCTGCTTTAGTAACTAAGTAATAAAAATTACAGGTTGGAACTCTACTGGGAGAGGAAAAGCTGTCAACTATTAGTGTTTTGAGAAAGTCACAGACAAGAAGAATGCTTTGGAAAAATAGAGACAAATGAGATAGCAGCACTGCTGACAGAACATGAGAAATGACAAATAATATTACAGAAATGAAGCATATGAAATGGCTAGGATGGAGGCTTTTTGAAAATAATCAAAACTATTTAAGAAAAAGTACAGTACTGATTTATTGATATTGGAGCTTTCCAAATTACCTTCATAACCAAAAAAATAAATTGTAAAAGTGGTCAGCATTGATGGAGTAGTTAATTTCCTGTTACTATAATTTTTATTTTCAAGAAAAAAATCCAACCTGCCATTTCTTGCTATTTGGTTAATTCTAGGATTCAGATGAATTGTGAACACACCTGTATAAACTATGACTGAACCTGAGGTAGGCCAGAATAGAGAAATGTTTAATAAACTGTGGTTTAGGTGAAATCCAGAAATCTTTGTTGCAACTGATGATGTCAGGTTGCTTTTTGGAAAAGGCAATATATACTAGGATCCATTTCAAATACAGCATGTTTGAAACTTCACATACTTTATAGATGTTTTAAAATCTTTACTATCTATTTATATAATTAATACATTTTGGGTTTTAAATTTAACAAATTATTTAATGTTGAGAATGGTAGCATTTTAACAAAAAACCATAAAACTTACTTGAGGACTGTTGAAAAAAGGATACATGGTAATTTAATCATGTTTCAGTAGAAGGAGAGCTATATCCTGTAACATACCAACTACAGTAATACATTAGCCTTGACATCAGGCATATATTAGTAATATTTTTTTAACCTTCACATAGCTTTAAATATTGTTGATAGTAATTTTGAAAATTAGAAAGCTGGTTGAAATTCTCTTCATTAAGTTCTTGCTGACATATTAATAATCCGTACTAATATTTGTGTTATGGATCTTTGAGCTGAAATTCTTAATAATTTCTTATTTTTGGATGCAAAACTTCATTTTTGATACTTTCAGAAATGCTGAGCAATCTCATTCTTTGTTCAGAACCATTTAAAACGTATAGTTTTGGAAATCTCCAAATTAAAGTACTCTGTCACTCCTCAGCTGAGACAGGTTGGGGCTTTTAACCCTATGAATGTATTACTATGTACATGTGGTAATGTTTTTAAGTGTACATGTTGGGACATAATTGTCTCTAGGCATCTGCCTACTTCAGATGTACATCTTCTTTTGAATAGATGCTCTTGCTGCTTTTTCATTAATTATGTGTGGGTGAACTGCGGCTTTTATGGGCACTCTCTCATAAGGTGAGGATGTCCTTTGGTGACTGTAGTCAGGCTAGCACACTGCAGGATTTTCTATGCTTTGGTAGCTATCTGCAAATTTTGAGGAAGTAAAATTACATGCAGTGGGCTTTGTAAATCCCAAACTCATGAAGTTTCAGGTTTAAAGTGCTATTCATTTTTTGGCATGCTTGTCTGAGTAGTTGTCAACTTCAGGTATTTAAAACCATGTTGTTTTTATTAAACACACTTTCATTTCAATAGGCTTTAAATTAATGTTTTCTCTTCCTACTGATAGTAACTGTTCTATAGTTGAAGAAGGAGATATTCTTATTAGCAAGTAGATATTTCCTGTTTGATTTAAAACCCAAATCTGAGGTCCTGCTATCATAAATAAAAGTGTTTAAGGAGTGTGTTCTTATTCTTGTGTTATTTTTTAAAGCAGTTTTAGAAGTAACAATTGTGGCAAGGCTTTTCTAAACATTTTCATATCCCCAGTTGCCATACTATCCATCTCTGTTCTCTCCCCCAGGTAATTTTAGGCTGAATTTCCCATCAGGCATTCTGTTTGCCTCTTATTTTGGAGCAGCTGGGTCTGACTTAGGGCTCAGTGATTTCATGCAGATGATCTAAACATCTCTTCTCGTTCCAGCCAGGACATGGTTAATTTTTTGCACTGGTTGAGTGAGGGCATGGTTATGATGTGGAGGTTATTCCATACCACCTCATGTCAGTTCAGAGTTCATTGAAAGGGACTCTTTTCCAGGAGGAAAGGGTTTGTTCCAATCAAGAAAAGAGGGTGAAGAAAGCTATCTGGCATTGTCTATTATGAGGGAGTTTTTCCCTATGAATAATTTATTTTCTTACACCTTTTGTTATTAATATTGTTGCTATAACGTATTTAGTAATAGTATATACATACAGTATAGTACAGAGTCTTATCACCGTTTCCAGTAAATTGTTCTTACCTCATCCTGTGATCTTGCATTTGTGCCTCCACTTTGAGAGGGAAAGGAAGGTGGTGCACGGTTTTAGTGGCAGTACTAAATTGGAGAATTCCATTCCTAAACCACACAAAATCACTGGCAGGATAGCTATATACAGCAAATAAGGCCTCAAGGTTGGTAGAAATACTGTTCTGGCAAAAGAAGTTTCAGAACTTTCTCCAGAAACTTTAAAGACCAGTCCCTGGTGCTCCTCACCTTGCCAACCTCTCTCCACATCTGGCCCTCTCCCTTGCTTTTCTTTCCCTCTCTTTAGTGGCAGCTTTTCATAAAGAGCTTGTTGAAATGTTATGGTTCCCTCAAGAGATCATACAGGAGGTTTTCAGACAGCTTTTCCTGCAGTCTTTAGCATAAGAGGAGATCACCCAGTGTCAGTGTGTCCCAATTATGCCATGTATTGCTGCTGTTAGCTGTTACAAATCTCAGCCCTTTAACAACAATAACAAATAAAAATCCAGTCTAAACCAGCTGAAGTGGTATCTATTTGCTAATCTGAAAACATGACTTTGGCTTTCAATCTTTGTTTTTCCTCCTCTTCTATCACAAGGTATTAAATGTGCCTAAAACTTAAATGAAAATATTTGGAAAACAGTATAAATCACATGAAGGAAAACAAGTTTAAAATTATTTTATCTGAAAAATATTTCCTAAATTAAAAGATTAAATGTCTGTTAAAGCAGTAATGAAGATTTTTTTTCTCGCTGTTCTAAACCTTACGTATGTGCATTTGCATTTGTACCACCAAAGCAGACACCACTTCTGCTGGAGTTAATACTTGTGCACAGTTCATCTGAGAGAGAAATGCTGAAACGGTCATTCTGCTGAGTGGTTGCTTGTCTCCATCAGTGAAACACGAATTAATAGATTTTATTCTCCAGTGATGAGCAGTATAATCTAAAGAATGAGAAGGCAACCAAGCATAACCTGTATCATAGACCTACTGACATGCCTATCACAGAATATTTTCAGCTTTGCAGGGCTTTTCCAGCATTGCAGACTCAATTGCAGTCAGATTATCTCAATATTTGGCTTTGTGTCTAAAATTATTTCATTCTGACCTTTCCTACAGAGACTGTTTTCTAATCTTTTGGTATTGAGACACAAATACTTTAATATAAGCACTTGTTGGATGTTCTTATGAATTATAGTTAAAAGTCTGTAGGATGGTCGGTGATGAATTTTTGATACTCTGTTTACTTTGAAGGTTAGAAGAAAAAAATGTATTCAAACCGTGTCTGATGTCTATAATAGCTTCTTCAAATAAATTTGTCTATTATATATCATTATGCAAAATATACATCTATCCATTTATGTTGAAAATGTGTACTAAATGAAAGTAAAAATTTAAAATTAGGTTAGACAAATAAAATTACATGCTGCATATAGCCAATCTTTCTTTGAGACATTTTTATGATACTGAATTAATGCAAAGAAAACAAGTAATTGTCTTGAAATCACGTTTTGCATTATGAGCCATGTAGCTTCAGAAGTTTAAACCAAAGTTCAGTGTTGTGAAATGCATTTTGGCTTTTTCTTCTTCTGGAAAAATAGTTTAAGTCTAAAATCCTGCAGTAAAGTATACCTCTTGAGTTCAAATTAGTTGAGAATGGCAAGATAAGAAAAACCCAAGATGTGATCCAAATAGCCGTGGGATTAAAAGTTAAACTGCCGCTCTATTGTTCACAAAGCCACAATTTTGTAGTATAACCAAACATAAATTACTGATCTTGTTGTTAGGACACAGTTTGTGCATTTTACAGGCTTGAATTGCTGATGACCTGTTATAAATTATATTATGATTAACTCACTTCACGTTTAACAAGCTCCTTCCAGTGAATGTGTAAACATAATAAAAGGTTCAGATTGCTTGCACTGTAGGGGCACTTTGCTTTCTTATCCCAGTCCTAAACAGCACAGCTACTGTGGGTTTTTGGAAGCAGTGTGGATTTCACCACCTCATTCGAAACTGTTTTTTATAGACAGTGTCAAAGTTTGATCCAGTCATTTTTACAAGCAGTTCTTTGTCTGCACGCAAAGGACCATTCACTTAAATGAAGTGCTGGGATTTGCCCCCTTTGCTATAAATCAGAATGTGATCTGGCTGCACCCTTGCCAGAAATGATTACTTGTGTTAAACTGAGCCAAAAGGCCTGGCTTAAATCTGGTCCACTGAGGGCCAGAAACAGAAGCATGGTGATTGATGGTGTTTTCCTTCATGCTGCCTTCTGTTTGAACATGCTGGAAAGCAGTAACCTTGAACAATATAGATTCTGGATTGTCACTGATGCACTGGGTAAAACAATGCTTTGCTAATGGTCTTTGTGTTGATTCCATCTCCCACCCAGCTGGCTGAGGAGCTGCAGAGCAAACCACTGAGCAGTGAGATCAGAGAGCTGTTGAAACTCCTTGCAAAACCCAATCTCAAGGTGAGGATGAGTTGCACCTGCAAAGTGTGTTCTGCATGGGTGTGTGCATCTGCTTCCTTGGGCTGTGTGTAGGTTTGTCTGCTTTAACAAGTACTGTTTAAGAGTGTATGCAGTGTTAATCAGAAATACCTGTGATGAAGAAACGCATTTAATGTTGTCTATAAATTATTATGCTATTGCTTGTACTTATAAAAGGAATCACTTATTTTCAAAGGATATTTTTAAAAGTAGATAATTTCTTTTTCTTTTGCCGTCTTCTAATGCATGTGCTTCATAAGTTTGTTACAACTGTGCTTTTACTAAAAGGTTGTCAGTCGTATCATTGGTTTAACTGCATCCTGCATAAGGAGTGCAGCCTGGTACTCAGGGCAAAATTCATGATGGATAATGTTTTTAAAAACATCTAATTTTGAAAATTTTCTTTAAAAATTCTAGGGTTCTCTGTGGTGTTTTTGAGGAACTTGATACCTTTTATCTGACAGTAGACTGTAGAACCACTGAATCACTGAGGTTGGGTGGAGGTTGTCTGGTTCAACCTGCTGCTCTGCAGGTTCAACACTGAGTTCACAGCAGGTTGCGGAGGACTTTCTCCCATCAGGTCTTGGAAATAAATGCCTGGAAACAGACATTGTATGAATACCCTGTGTGGCCTCTTCCAGTTCCGAGTTACCCTCTTAATGAAAACTGTTTTCTTATACCCAGTCAGAACCTCCTCTTATGTATCATTATTGTTGCACAGGATCATATTATTTTTCCATTGTTAAGAGAAAGGAGACCTTAGTGCTTTAGATATGTATTGAAATGGTAATTAAATTCAGCAGTTGATAAGCTGAAATGAAGACGGCAGAGCGGAAAGGAGTGCCTTTAAAGACAGTTGCTCTTTTATCTTAAGTATAAGTATTGAGAAACTGTGGTGTCTTCAAGCTGTTACAAAATTTTAAAGATCAGTACACCTGCTTTTGGAAGATTTTTGCACTGATGCTTTTTCCATAGTTTGTAAAGTGACAAGCCGTTTATCTTTAAAGGGGTAAGTAATGCCAATGGCAAATTAGAAGAGGAATTGTTGGTGCATGAAATTGCAGAGATCCTAAGTTTCACTGTAGGTATTTTCTTAGTGACTGTCCATGTGTGCTTCATACTTCTGAAGCTCTGGTGAGTTGAGTCTGAAGATAGCTCATTTGCCAAAACTGCATCTCTCCCTCTCCTTTTCTGGCTTTCTCTGACTCATTCCCTCACACACTCAGTCTCGCTATCTGTTCCTTGGTAGCAGTGAAAAGCAAAGTGATAATCTTAGTGGGATTTCAGGGAAACAAGTGCCTTCCCCTCAGAGTGGTTAATGTGATTGAACAACTGCAGTAACTTAGCAAATGTCTTTCTTGGCTGCAGGGGGAGATGGCCAGCTGCAGGGTACCAAGCCCTTTGCATGGCCAGACTGCCTAATCCTGTGCAAGGTACACAATTCCCTGCCCTGCAGGGGCCTTGCAGGTGTTTGTGTTGCACCTTGCAGGTGTTCGTGTGATGTAGGGGTAAGAGCTGATGGTATGCAAGGTATTTTGCTTGTCCATTTTCTTCTCCCGTTGCCATGTCATGGCAAACGTACCTCAGAGTGATGCTAAATTATCACTGCTCCCTCCTCCGTCACATTGACTAGGTGACTGTTCTGCATTCATTCAGAGGCTGCAGTTGAGATTCTTCTCTTGATCTCTCTTGGAGAGAAAGATGCTCTCTCTTGGAGAGAAAAGGAAAGGAAGGACATTTCTGGGACTCAGTACTTCCAGTTCCTCCCCAGAGATGCCCTAGTCCCTTCAGTTGTATCTGAGCTTATGCCATACGTTGCATAAGCTTTTCTAGCCCTTTGCTATTAGGTTTATGCCTAGAGAGGGTTTCTTGGTTTCATTCTAGATTTCTGGGACAAAATGATAGCTAGAATAGCTCTTTTTCACACACCTGAAATTTCTTGGGATAACTGATCTATCTTTTCCAATGACATTCCTTAGGCTTTATCTGTAAACATATATAGCTTAATTTGGGATTGACTTAAGGTGGCTATACATTTCTTTGCAAGGGAAACTTTACTTTTCTGACCAAATTTATAACTGCAATGTTGGCTGGAGCCGGGAGAGCTTCCACTTTGCTACAGCTCTCCTCTAATGTTTATGGCATGGTGAAGGATGCTTAGGATTAGTTTACTGCACTACATCACTGCCTCCAAGTCTGATGGTGTAAGGGGATGGGTCTAGCAAGGTGCTTGTGACTTTGCAGGTTTGGTTAATGGGTCATAGAAGCCTGGGAGAGGATTCTAATCATGTCTGATTAGATAAATATTTCTATATTTTAATTTTGTATTACGAAATTCTTTTGTTGAATATATTTTCTGAGTGTTTGTATCTGGTGAGTAAAACTTTTGACAAGTTTGTGGTGCTTGTCGTTTTCGTCCACAGAGAAGTTTTCTAAAGAAGAAAGAAGTTTCTCTGAGGCAGTTATACTTACCAGACCTGAGATTTTCAAAATGTCCTAGAAGTAATTCCAAGGTTTTGTCAGGTGCATTTTCTTCTGAAAAGAAAAATAAATTAGGCATTTCTAGTCTTCTAAAAACTGCATGAGGTATCCAGTTACAGAGTGGTGGTTTTTTCCCTGCTCTCAAATGTGGCATCACTTACCATAATTAAGTGAACTAATAATGACTGTGGTTTATCTTTTCTGATTAAAACGAACTCTGGAAGTAGAACAGAGCACGTAGCTCTGGGAAATCAAGTGGATTTGTTTAACTGTGTGTTAGACATTTCATTTGCGTTCTGGATTTAAAATATAATTGTGTAGCACTGTGGACAGAGGCCAGCCACACTTATTATTTTTAATTTCCAGTACTGAATGAGGACTTAGGGTTTGCGTTCTTTAATCTTGCTTTACCTTGTTAAAGATATCAAGAAACAGAATAGTATTTCCATACCCTAGAACCTAAATCCAGTTGAATACTCTATTTTATTTTTAAGCAGACCAGAAATTAGCTCTTTGAAATAGAAGTATAGAATAACTTGAGTTGAAATGGACCCACAAGGATCATCAAAGTTCAAGTCCTGGCCCTGCACAGGACACCCAAAGAATCACACCATGAGCCTGAGAGCATTGACCAAATACAACTGTCAGGCTTGGTGCCGTGATCGCTTCGATGGGGAACCTGTTCCAGTGCCCAACCACCCTCTGGTATCCAACCTAAATATCCCCTGACACCTTCAGGCCATTCTCTCAAATTCTGTCACTGGTCACCAGAGAGATGAGATCAATGTCTGTCCCTCCTCTTCCTCTCATGGGGAAGCTGTTGACTGCACTGAGATCTCCTCTCAGTCTCCTCCAGGCTGAACTGACCCAGTGACCTCATTCACTCCTCATATGGTTTCACCTCCAGACCTTTCACCAGACAGGAAACTGCACTTTCAGAAACCTAAAATACATTTGCAGAGAGCTGGGCAGGCAGACTCAAGCCTGATCTGCTGGGGTTTCAAATCACCCAAATAGATCCATGATTAGGTCCAGACACCATTCCAACCAGAGCTACACAACACTGCCTGCAGGCTGGTTTGGCCTGACCTGTAGGTTTTTATATCTTCACGGTATACATCTTATTGCAATTTAATAAAACCAAACAAACAAAATGCCCACTCACCTCACACACAAACACAACAGTGTAAGTTTCAATACTTTTATTTCTGGTTATTTACCATCATTTTAACTTTGACATGTTAACTCTTAAGCTGTTTTTTAACATGAAGACTAGAATATATGGTTGGAATATACATGAAGAAATGGTATTTCTGATTTTAGAGAGGACACTCCTATGAATACTTTTGTACAAAATATGAACACCATAAAGAAATAAATATTCTCAGCTTTAGTCATTTATAATTTGGCAAAAGTAATGGAATTTATGTGACAGTAAAAAAGAATGTCTTTAAAGAAGAGAGTTGTACAGGATTCTGAAAATAATGACAAAAAATTTAAAAATTATGATGCATCAGATAGGCACCAGTGCAATTGAGAGAGGTGTGTTATAGAAATTTGGGAGTTTTATGAATCTGGAAGTATTGCTATTGAGAGCACTAAACTTTGGTGTTTTTTAATTCTCTATAGACAAAAATATGTTTAATTTTTATGCAATTGTGTAAATTGGAATATATAATTGGAAGACTAAGATTCAAGATGCTGACACAAAATGCACCTAAAATGGAATTTAATTTTGGCTATTTAATGAACATGTCACAAGCAAGTTAGCAAAGTGGTCTTACGTGTTAGTAGGGATGGAAATGGGAAGAAGCAAAGTGGTCACGAGAGTCACTCTGTCAGTAACAGGACAGAATTCCAGTGAGTAACACTGTAAAAAAGGAGATGTACAAATGACAGAGTTCAAGCTAAGAATGAAAGACTTTAAACCTTCCAAATTCTCTTCCACATTTAATCAAAAACTGTCTTGAATAACTAGGTTTCAGTTTCATTTTCTAACAAGCTGGAAAAAGCTATGTTTTTTTTGGGATGGTGCCATAACAGAAGAGCATAATTTTATTTATTTTTAAAATTATTTGAAAAACGGAAACAAATGACTGTAGGAATTAACTTTTTAGGCACTTACTTAATTGCTGTAGCTGTAAACAAAAAAGACTGTTAAAGAATGAACCATCTCCTAGTCCGTTGAACAATGTTATCCCGATTACACTAACTTTGAGACAGGATTGGGACATATTATTCAGATCTAAATAACATTTAACTTTGTCTTTAGAGCAGTTATTACATTTGTGATCATTACATATCAAAATAAGCAATTTGCCATTGAAGTTAATCTTTATTAGGGTAAATTAAGTGTTTTTTAAATAAAATATGTCCTTTGTGGTCATTGGTGTAATGGGCAGAACAATAATTATTTCAAAACTTAATGTCATTTTGCTAAAACTACTCTGAAGAATGTTTATACCTTTATGACCTGGAGGAAACAAAGCTGTTCCAAGGGTGGTTCTGCCTGTTCAGTGGAGTTAAAATTCTGTTTATGTGTGCTGGAAGGTTTGCCAGCTGCTAGTCTGAAACATAAACCAGGTACCTAAACAAGGGCACCGGGCAGGACTGTGAATGATTTCAGTCCATCATGGTGCACAAGAATGTAAAGTATTTGGATCACTTTGGTGCACTGTACCTATTGCCATAGAGGGAGCAAGAGGTGGACATGAAGTATTTTTCTTGTCTTCTCTTTCATTACCATAGAATAAACAGAATTTTGGAAGTTAACTCTAACATTACTTGCAGAGTGAAGGGAAAACTCTGCCTGTATGACTGGGAATGTTACTGTTCATACAAAATACACATTCTTTGTTTTAAGTTGGGGGGTGGGGGATTTAATTGCTTTCAAATGGCAAAGATGCGTACACCAGCAAATTGCAAGTAGGATTTAAGCTTGCTGTTTTATTTGCACTTCATTAGCAGTACATTTGACTTTCAGTTTCACAAAATAATTTACATTTGTAAATATTTCCATCTGATTTCACCTCTTTGGCTTTTCTTCAGAATAGAAACATGAGTTAAATAAAACTAAAACTGCAGATAATGAAGTCAGGGCACATTGTTCTTCATATGCATGCTTCCTATATTTGATTAGGTTTCTTTAAAAAAAGAAATAGTGCTTCTTTGAACATGAAGCATACCTTTAATGTTGCCCTGTCCTGTTCTGGTTTTCTTGTATTTACTGCGAAGTTTGTAAATTCTACCCTTTATTTCATAAACAACTGCTGATACCATCATCCCTGCCATCTGAGGCTTACTAGTTTTGCATAGTGGCCTAATAGACTGTTCACATCAAAGTGTGGCTTGCTCTGTTAAAAAAGCAAACATTTTAAGCCTTTATCAGCAGAGCCTTCTAAAGCTGCCTTACAGTCACTGGTGAAAATCAACAATGTACATTAATGTCCAGGAAACTGTGGGCTTTCTTCTACATGAACTTTACCATACAAAGCACTGAAAGAAAATATTGAGCTATAATAATATTAAACAAAATCGATTTTTGCTTTGAAAAGTTCATGAAGCATTTCATGTAGCATGTAATTAAAAAAAGTTAATCTAAACTTTGTCTTCTTTCCAACATTTCCGTTGTAATTAGACCTGCTGAAGATTTTCCATCAGGGCTTTTTCACTGAGCTATGTGTTTTCTGCAAAGTCAACATTTTCCACTGGAAATGGTTGGGATTTGCCTGCAATTGTTGAGGGTTTGTATCTGAAGAACTAAAATACAAATTTCAGGTCCCTTAAGATCTGAGCTAGATATTGGGCTGCTGCTGTATCCTAGGAGCTTGGGTGACCTTTTGGCCCTGTCATGTTAGAGACCTGTCTTTCCAGATGTACTGATGTTTTCTCCTTTAGCACATATCCTGGGAGACTGTTCACCTCTTCATGAAATATTTATGCTTACAAATGGTAACACAAGCTACAGTATCTGTTTAGGAAGTATAATTTCCCATGACTTTTAACTATTTACTCATCAGTTTTCTGCAAGATGTATTGGTACGACTGGTTGTAGGAATTGTGCTCATATATGAAGAGATTTTACCATACAAACACTTCAGATTTACTAATATGGTGAGGTGGAGTACAATGAACTTCATGTGTCAACTGAAAAGTTACCTGCATAATCCTTACTTGCAAGATCAGATGCCATTAATTTGTAAACCTACAAGAATGTGCTTGATTTTTGATGGTATGCTATGAAGCATCAGGAGGGAGATAGAAATATTTATTTTCCCCCCTGAGTACATGCAAATGACTGCAACAATCAGCAAGGACCTCAGCATTGGTGGTTTGATGGCACTGGTTGATAGATAGATAGCCCATAGATGTTAGGAGCATACCGGCCATGAAGCTGGGGCAGAGGGGACAGTGCTGGGAGACTTTTGTTGGCAAGTGACTGAAATCCTTCTGCATAGTGTTTCGTGTCTTTAAACTATTTGCCACTTTTGGAAGCTATCCATCGCATATTTTGGCAACCAGCTGGAGGAAAAATATATTTTATTTGAAACTCTTTTCAGCTTTAGGCCTTGACTTCCGATTTCCATTTCTGCTTGCACCCATAATAAATTATTTTTTTTTTTTAATAAAGAAAACTCTTCTGGTTAAGGAGAGCTGGGAAAATATGTTGCTGTCTTTATTTTTGGAATGTTCATGTTACTGGGATAGAGTAAGTAAAACAAAAATGTAATGGTGAAATAGTCCTTTTAAAAACAGCAAGAAAAGCCTTGATTTTTCACATCTGTCAGGCAGAGAAAATCAGAAAGCAGTTGTGGCACACTCTTGTAGGAACTGACATAAAACAATATACAGCATATTAGAAGCATAGAGACAAAATGATAGAAAGGAGGTGAGTGAATATACTGCATGAGTATATTTAAGTAGCAACCATCATGTTACTCTGGAAATGTTCTCAAGCCCATCTGGTGATAACTCGGCTTGTGTCCAGTACAGAGCTTGTCTGTCGATCTCAGACGTATGGATATGAGAATGCTCACTAGCAGCCAACATATAATAAACGAAGTGATAGATAACATAAACAAAAGTGAAGTCAGGCAGGTTGGGAGCAGAAAATATAAAATCTGAAAAGTAAATCAAAGAAATTCTTTGGTCATATATACAAACTTTCCGACATGGGGGAACCAACTCTCACCCACCTAAGAATGTTGAATTGCATGCATGTAACTACAGCATTCAGATACAGAACATAAAGGTTGGCAACATTGCTAAAGCTGGTAATTTTGGAGGAGGAAGAAGTCACAACAGATAAAATCACATCCCTTTCAGGTAGTAATTCCATTCATCTACTGAAAATGAACCAGTGAAATGGAGAAACTGCACAATATTAAGCAAGTGGTCCTTTTTTTTAGATGTCATCTTTTTATGCTGCTTTTTCCTTCTGTGGTGTTTTTCCTTTACATTTGTTAGACCATATGGTGTTTGAACTTTTCCATTCAACAATCTCCCCTTTTCTACTTGATTCTTATTTAGGTCCCCAGGTAGTATGAGTACTTTGTAGCTGAATTTAAGACCTCCTTATCATAGATTAAGATATGCTTTTATTTTATGGAGAGATTAAGTTTATTCAGATTCTTTTAACCTTTTGGATCAATGCTTTTTTTTTTTCTTTTGAGGACTTTAGACATGATACCGATGTCAGCTAAAGGCTGGGTCATTCCTAGTGACACTTTTTTAGAAAAGGCAACTGCATCCTGAGCTTTTACTTTCTTTATATTTTCATATGGTTTCTCTGGGGTGTCTTTGGATTGTTTTAAACCAAGAAAAGGTACATGCTACCACTGTAGACACTTAATATTCTTGGGAAACTGCCACTTTTTCAAAAAAGAAATTGATTAAGGATTGCCAAGGTATTGAAACCGTGTTGCTGTCTTGGCATTTTCCACTCTGAAAACCATCTATTTGTACTCTTGGAAGTTACTTAAACAGGGCTTAGAGCTTCAAGGACACTTTAGCTACATGAATCATGATGCAAATGTAAAACAGACTGTTCAAATTCTTCACTATTGATTTAAAATCAGAGCTTTTTTTGCTGTTATCCACAATTGAGGGAAAACATAGGGCTGTCATCTGGAAGGGTATTAACACCTTTACCAGATGACACGGATGGACGGAGTGCGTGTTTCTGTGAACACTGAGAACAGTTTGACTTGGGAAGCATCTCCCGGGGCTCTGAACATTGAGCCAGAGGAAGCGGGGGTCTGGAGAATCAGAAAGTTCATTTTTCTGTTGGCTGTTGCCGTCTGGCTACCAGCTGCAGGTAAACCCATCACTTCAGACTGGTGAATCTGAAATCAATAATAGCATTTTCAGGCAAGGAAATTACCCTTTTGTGAAAGGAAGTTCACATAGTCATGAATAAAGTCCACCATAATAAAGAGGAAAAAGTAATACGTACTGAATATCAATCCAACTGAGATGTTGCTGTGCTAAGATCATTAGTCTATGGTAGATGTTAAGAACTCAAAACCACACATATACACGGTATGTGTTATTATTTTGAACCACTGCTGTGACCCAGCTGCATCAAAGATTGGAAGAGAAAGGAATTTAATTGCCAGCTGGGCAAGCTTAAACCAGAGGGCAGCTCTAGTTTAAGTACAGATGCAAGCATGCAAGTACACTTGCAAGCTTGGAATATTATTTTCTGTTTTGTACATATGTAACTGCTGTCGTCTCATACAATGTATAATTTCTGCATATTTTATAAACAATACATAGGAAAATACATCATTTGAAGGATGGAAGGAAGTAAATTAGCCCAGATTTTTTACCTCTTACTTAGTACACCCATTGGTTCCCTCATAATGAACATAAGAATATGCTTTAGTCGAAGGACCTTATTTAATTTTTCCTACTGTTCCTGTCAAAGGTGTTTGCTTATGTTGATTGAATAGTGTGAGTGATCCTTGGTGGCAAAAGCAAACTGATATGCCTGGAAGTTAACTGATTCCTTTAATATTATATACTCTATATATTTAACTTGGGAATTTTGTACAGAACAGAAAATGCCAGAATTCTCTTGGAAAGTGATTAGATTAATGCAGCATAGGAAGGAATAATACTGCTTCTCTGCTTGATATATGATTACTGTAGCTTGTAAAAAATTTTTTTTGCTCTTACTCTAGCCATCCTTTTGCCACCTCAGCGGCACAACTGAGTTTTTCCTGCCTGTAGTTTTATTGCTCCTTCTGCTTCTGGGTTATACTTCATGCTTTATCCGAGATGGAGAGTTCAGCTAATGTGATTGTTCTTATCTGCTGATTGAGATGTGTGTTCTCATCTGCCTTTTTCTTCCCTTGTTAACCCTTATCTTACATCACGGTTAGAGTTGCACATAGTCCCTTAGCAGGCAGAGTTGGTGGTGAAGAGGTTGTCATGTCCTGTTGATTTCTCATGGCTGCTTTACCACACAGTGGCTACAGTCTGTATGCCATCACCATAGTGCTTCAGCTTTCTGCTGGTTTACTCTACTGTTTTGTAAATTCTTATGCATGTTTGGCTTTTATGACTTGTGTGCTTCCGCTTAGATTCTGGTGCTCTTGATGGTCTTTCCTTCAGTGGTTCAGTCTTCTCCCAGCTCTTTCAGGTCTTCTTCTTTGGTATCTGTTGCTGGATGACTTCACATGCATTATTCTAATTTTATGCAAGTTACTCATAAATTAATCTTGCCAATCTTGAATAATTTTCCCCACCAACATTTTCATCATTTTTTTTTATTTCTTCTGTAACCTTATCTCAAAGGAAAGCATAATATGGCTAGAGCTCTCTGGAGGATGAGCTCTGCCTGGTGAGTTCAGGGGCACGTTGCTGTGGTTGCTGATAAAGTTACTTTTCTCCTCAAGAGAAACTTTTCTGTGCCAGCCTCATTGGCAGTTACCGGCACCATGGCAAAACAAAGAGGTGGGAAAATGTCTGTGTCTCACCTAATGGAGTTCAAGCTGAACTGCCAGAGAAGGTGGCTGGTGCTAATGATCCAAGCTGTGCAGTGGGACAGCACAGTCATGGGCCATTTTGCTCCATTTTGCTGACTGTGCTGCCAGGGCAGTAATGTGCTCCACAGGCAGGGTCGCCAGCTGCTGGGTTGGCAGTGTTGTACTCTTGTTGCAGCTGTTGGCTCTCCTGATCGTTGGTTTGAGTCGCTGCAAAGTTTCTGTTGATGTCTATTCACTATTTAGATTTCTAATAATGTTTTTTTCCAAGTGCTGTTAAGAAAGAGGCTGCTTTTGTTTCTTCACTTATTCTGTTTTCCTTCTTTAACTTACCATTTTCTAAAATGCTTTTCTAGACTATTAAACACAAAGTATCTATGAAAAATAAAGCTTAGGTGGAGATTTTTTTTTAATAATGAGAATAAGAAACAAGGAACTGTGTTCATGAATCAGGGCCTACTGGTTTATTTTTACTCTTAAAGATCTCAAAATATAAAGAGAAGCAAAAAATAATATGAAATCTGTCATTGTTTTATAAGAGAAAAAATGTAATTAGTCTATTTAAGTGATACACATTTTTCAAAGTGTAGAACTGTTTTCATTAATAACATTCTCAATTTAAATAAACATTTAAAGTTTCAGAACAGTTTAAGAAAAAGAACTTAGAACATTTCCAATGTCAGATTTTCTTCATGTAAGTTGATAGTGTAAAATTTCAATTTATAAACTGTGAAATGATCAGTGATAGTTTTAATACAAAAAATACAGCACTAGTTATTAGACATTTCAGAGGTCCAGTGAAAGTATTCATTTCCAGCTAGATCATGTCTAAGAATTTAGCTGAACATCAATATTTATATTTAGGTAGTGTGGGAGTTTGAATCATACCTTCTTTCAAGTTCTAAATACAGACCATGTTTACATTAGTGAATCATAAGCATAGAACTTAGAGCTGAATTAAAATCTTTTTCTCCAGAGGTGCTTAAATATACATGACCTCAATCGCAGATCTATGTACATGGTTCTGAAGAGCTGTATATTTGAAAACAAAACCAAAGCATAAAAAAAAAAAAAAAATAGTATGCACTTCTTGCAGTTTCCTGTGAGAGTTAAAAAATTAGTATCATGGAAATGAATCAGTTCTTCACTTCTTATATACAAAAAGAGAACATTGGTATCTTTACATTGCCTTGTGTATTTGCTGCAGTTATTCTGGGTAAATCCTATTCATCTTAGGATCCAATTTTATTACTTGGCACTTGCAATTTGTTTATTTTAAATAAAGTCCCAACCTTCCCTATACAGATCTGGTCTGATACATAATTTTTTAGACTATATTAATTGAATGGTACGAAGATTCTGCTGAAGATCTGTGCATACAGCAGTTTATTCTTGTGTTCAAAACAAACACAAGTGCTCTTGAGGACAGATTGATCACTTCTAGTTGAAATCAAAATGGCTTTTTAAAGTTTTGTTTGCAAATTAGTTATTGCCCAAAGTCTGTGCTGGTAACTATTTCAGAGCAACTACAGTGGACAGAGAGTAGTGTGTTAAAAGAAGCAGTGATAGAAGACAAGAAGGAAAGAAGTCTTAGCTGTTCACTGTACATCATAAACAAGATTGTGATGACTGTAGCTCTTCTGAAAGCTTGACTGAGAAAAGACACACAGTTTCTGGCATTCCTGCTCTTATCTGAAATGTGTATCTTCGCACTGAGATAAAGTAGTTCTGGAATTAGAGGAAAAGATTTTATATTGCTAACTGTAGTACATTGTAGTTTAACGTGTTTTTTGGGAGAAGAGAGGAATGGGTTGATAAGTTCTAGTTGTTGTGAACCTGAAGTGAAGAAAAGCATCATAAATAGCAGGCATTGATTGGTATTGGTTTGTAGCACTGGGAATGCATCGTTGTTCTGTATGCAGTGTCCAGGAGCCTGAGCTGGCAGTCAGAGCAGGAAAGTGTCTTATTAACACTGGTGGCATGATTCAGTGTAGAAGTGGACAGAATTGGTTTTCCAAGTTTCATTGTCAAGGGTAGGTTCTTTTGAACATGCTTTAAGTGTCTGCCTTTTACTCTGCAAATAGTGCTTTATATTATTTTCATCTGTTTTCTCTATCTGCTTGATTGTTTTTAAACTGCAATATAGAACCTCATTAAATTGAACCAGTCCATGAATGTGCCCTAACTTTATGTGGAAAAAACTAATTGCAGAAGACTTGTTTTAGAAGTCTTAACTGTAAGTAGTCTGAAGGAAAAGCAAACACAACTTTTGTTTTAGTGTATCTTTGATATTTCACATACATCTCAGAGGACAGCATGTGATTGCATGGCTTTTACATATGTAATGCATCACAATAAACATTTCCAGAAGGATCCATAATTGCTAGCCTAAGGTTTTTAGCTCAGATCTAAAGTAAAACTGATTGTTCATTGGAGGGAGATGGTAATTTCTGATGGTAAGTAGTATAAATTCACAACTGTGTATTGGGAAGAAAACCAGAAATAATTAGTGTGTTGAAGTGTTTTTATTAAATTGTACAACGTGCATAAAGATTAGTAAAACAGTAGTAATTTATCATGAAGCAGGCATGATCTTCTGTGTGTTTGTTTTGTTGAAGCCCTAAGTTTAAAAAAACAAACCTGGAGCATAATGGAAGTGTCATGATCTTTAAAAACAGTTGTATTATCCTTGAAGACATAGAGTTTCTCATCATTTGTATACTCAGTCAAATACTGGCCACCTATTACTAAGTAGCAAGGAAACTGACATCAGATAAATGTAGCCGTTCTCTGTCCTTTATTAAACAAGGCTGTTAAATAGTCATGTACTGAGAGGAAACTGCTTGAAAACAGAAGCAGCAGTACAGCAGCTGGCATTATATATATGGCTGTTATTTGTGGTACAATGTACAGTTTTCACTGCAAAAGCGGAAGAATTACTTAACCATTTTCCACCAGTGTACAGGGTATTACAAATAATGAAGACTTTTCTAAATAGAAAAGAACTTCACAAGTTCCGTATCTAGAAAAAACTCTGAATTTTGTGTTATCACCAAGATTTTTTTTGAGCCTTTTGAGTCTTTTTTTTTTTTTCTGAGCTTTCTAATTTCCTTTGCCTTTCAAGATTCCTATTTCCTGAAGGGTCATAAATTATTTTATTTTTAAGATGGAACCTTTTGTCAATCTTTGTTAGGCTTTTCTTTGAAAAACATATTTTTCAAGCTATGCATGAACTGGAGAAGCAATAGAGAAGGAAAAGAGGCAGGAAAGACATGCAACAGGTGGTTGATAAGCACCTGCCTAAACCAAATTGCTTCAGTAGTTTGTTTCTCAATCTCAGTTACAAATTCCATAATAAATTAAAAATTCCTAATATAATTTGAGGCTCACATGAAAGGTACCCAGTAACCAGGTAAGCTTTCAGAGCTCCTGTGAAGGGTATGGTTGGGCAACAGCTTCATGTTATACATCTTGTGCTTGAACAGAAGTCTTGAAAAGTTTTGTTTATTTGTTTCATAGGACTGCCTACTTTATCAAATAAACTTTTTATTTATTGCAAGTATAATTATTTACTTACTTTTGGAGACTAAGGTTTTCTCCTGTTCATAATTCTTGTAACTTCAGGCTAGCATGCAAAGCACATGGTGTTTTTGTGTATATGAAGATGCAGTTCTCCATCTACAATTTACTAGTTGCATACATTATATATATGGAAACATAATTCTTTATGGAATTGTTTCATCAATTTGAAATGAAATAAAATTGTATTCAAGAATTATATTCAATCTACTTGCATCAAGGTAGTAGAGTCAGGGTATGGATAATATCCTCTGCTTTCCCTTCCCTAAACTTTTCAGATGCCAAATAATATACTGCCTATTAATGTTTCTAGGCTTTGCTGTCTGTACATGATACTGTAGCTCAGAAGAACTATGATCCTGTCTTGCCCCCCATGCCTGATGATATTGATGAAGAAGAAGATTCAGTTAAAATAATAAGGCTCGTCAAAAACCGGGAACCATTGGTAGGTAACCCTGTCTTTTGGTTTGGGGTTTTGTGTTTGCGTGCAGGGTGGGGAGTGCTCAGATTAGAAATGTGAATGGGTGATACTACCTTTGAAACATGGATAGACAGACATTACACATGATTATTCATAACATTAATTAATATACTTGTGACTTCATTTCACAGTCATTATTAGTAAAGCATATGAGATGAATAATCATCATCAATGAATGATCATCATGGTGTTTAAGCATTATATATGTGGGCCAGTCTGAATATTTAGATCAAATATATATTTGTCTTTTCTCTTGAATTCAAATCATGAACTTACTTTAAAATGTGAGACAGAGATTGAATCCCCAAAGAAATCTTGACCTGTTTTGTGAACTGTGCCTGTAACCATTCATGTAAAAATACATGACCTTTCAGTACACTGAAAAGAAAGCATGAAAACATATTTTAAAATGCTTGAATTGAAATCTGGGCAAATTTAAAATGTCTGTTGTTGTACTTTGCATTATGAATACTAGAAAGTTAATATCTTCATGGGGATATCTGGAAAAATGAATGGACTAAACCTAGGTTGTATTACAAGAATATTAAAATGCTTTACTGATTTGGTTCTTTTTATTTGCTGTAGAGTGGGAGTCATCTTGTATAAAATTTAACTATGTTCTTTTTGTCCTGCAAACCTGTAAGAGCTTTGTTTTATGTTATACTGAATGTTTGTTTTAATGGACAGCAATCCTGGAGAAATACCTGCAAACTTACTTTGAGAAGTAATTCTGTACTTGAGATGACAGTGAGAGAGAGCTGCTTCTGTTAGGCATACCAGGGTAGTTTGTCCCACAGTAGGTATCTTACTATCACTCGCATTCTTGATGGATTTCTGGCATCAATAAACAAGAAATGAGTTTTCTTATTGACTGACTGTAGGTGCCCATGGGCATAATTACAAGTTTGACCATATGGAAAGTTCTTACTTTGTTTAACGTAATAAATATTTTTTCCTCAAATATTTCAATAACAGCTTGAAGCATTTTGTGTATTTTTATCAAAGAAAGTATTTGAGAAAGTAAACAAGCTTGCTGTAGAATTCAGTATCAAAAAGATTATTCCTTCTAAAAGGAAGATTTGTGGAGATTTGTATATAGTATGAAATGAAGATTTGAATACAGTATGAAATGAAGTCTAATTGAGGAGCCTATTTTTAGTGTTAATTATAACAAGATTGTCAGAAAAAGCTTAATAAAATCTTAACTTACATAGTTTCGTATTACAAACATGATTTCTTACTAAGACTTAGGAGTTCAGTACTATAAGTTAATAGTATCTCAAAATGCATTGGATTATAGTAACTTGTAAAACATAACTCAGATATTTTCTGAAAACTTCTATGAAATATATACATTGTATATTGCTTTTAAGATTTCAAGCTCTTCTAAAGAAACCAGTTGCTTAAGCCAAAGGCTATCCTTGGACTGTTCCTCAAATTCAACTCTTGCCTCCTCACTCCGGTGGGACATTGAGCTCTTCCAGATACCTGTGTGTCTGTTTAAGCCCAGCCTGCAGCTTGGCCCCACACACTCATTTTCCCCAGTGGGATGGGGGAGAAAGTCAGAAGGATGAACATGAGAAAACTCGTGGGTTGAGACAGACAGTTCAATAGGTAAAGCAAGCGCTGCGTGTGCGAGCAAAGTGAAATAAGGAATTCGTTCACCACTTCCCCTGGGCAGGCAGGTGTTCAGCCATCCCTGGCACAGCAGGGCTCCACCACTTGTAATTGTTTCTTGGGAAGACAAAAACCATCACTCCACACATCCCCCCTTCCTTTTTCTTTCCCTGGTTTTATTGCTGAGCATGACAGCACATGGTGTAGGATATCCCTCTGGTCAGGTGGGTTGGCTGTCCCAGTTCTGTCCTCTCCCAGCTCCTTGTGCATCCCCAGCCTCCTCACTTGTGGGGTGATGAGCAGAAAAGCCTTGATAGTGTGTAAACACTGCTCAGCAATAGTTAAATTATCCATGTGTTACCAACACTGTTTTCATCACAAATCTAAAACAAAGGAGCTACCATGAAGGAAATTAACCTTATCCCAGCCAAAACCTGTAAATCCACATCTAGCACAGCTCTTCCGTTACAGCAGTAACAGAGAAGGGCTTTTAGATCTTTTAGCAGACATGACAGCAGCCATGGAAAATATAAAACATGTGAGCAAACTAATTTCTTTAGTTTAAGACAGCTTTGTTTCTTTACCAAAGTGAAAACAGCCTTACAATGGAATCTGTTGTAGACCTTTTATTAGGAAGAGGCAAAGGGTGGGAGCTAATTGCAGTGTACAAGTACTTGAGGGTGGGGAGCTCCCAAGGACAATAAAGTCAAACTCCTCAGCAGTGAAAGATGCTAAAACACAGGGCAAACAACCAGATGCAACCCTGGGAGGTTTAGACTAAGATGTAACAGAAGTAGTCCATTAGTTGGGAAGTCCAGCACTGGAGCAGACTAACTGGATAAGTGAAATCTCCAACATTTCTAAGTTTTTTTTACTTTATCTGTGTAGGAAAACTGTATTTGTGATCTTTCCAGATCCTGAGCCTATCTTGATGTTTTATTTTTGTTAGAGAAGAATTTATGGTGAGTCCCATTACTTGTTCTCCAAGGAGAGTTCATAGAGTATAGTGTCCTCCTCCTCTTCCATAATGCACCATCAATCCATTTTAGCATCATTCATGTTCACATCAAACATCCATCTCTTTGTGTCGGATTTATAGTGACTTATTATGACACTATCACCACAATACATAACAAACCTGTTATTTGTGTCTTTGTCTTCTCTAGATTTTTTTCCCCTTTGGTGGGGGTGAGAAGAACTATGGATAGTATTTCAGATAAGGTCTTACCAAAATATAGCATGGCAGACTAACTGAAGACAGGCTTACACTATGTATGTTAGATCTACTGTGTTTATGCTTCCCAAAGTTATTTTACTAAAGGAAGATACACCATGATCTATGTTTACTAAACTAATTACAGTTTTATTTACTGTTTATTTCCTTGTATTTTTAAGGGCTTTTCCTTCAGCACTTGCTCTGAAGTCTTGGATATTCTTAATAGAGATCAAAGAGTCTCTACTTGTTCTGTTAATCCATCCACTGCTCTCCAGTCAAAAAGTCTGACTTCCAGTTGCAACGTTGTATCAGGATTCTATTTTTAGAAGCACTGAGCTTGAGATTGGTGGTACCATAAAATATTTTTACTGGGATAGAGATTGTCTCATTTCTTGACTTTAAGATACTGAGCTCTTTGAACCTTTCTTCCACTCCAGACACAGGGTCATATTCTATTTGTACCCAAGCAGTGGTGATTGTTTTCCTGCAAAGCCACAAGATTTACCTCAGTTGCACACCCTGGACATTCTGAATTGCATTTCCTTTGGATGACTTTCAGGAGTACTCACTGTGAGGCAATTAGGCACTCTCTTACCTTCTTTGGAATATACCTAGTGACCATTTTTACATAAAGCAGCACCATGTTTCCTCTCATGCTCCTGTTCATGCTTTTCTCTGAGTTAAGCACCTCACCAGTGTTCTTAGCTGGGGTTAATCATATATTAATGAGTCCTGACTTCCCAGGGGTAATCATTTCAAAAGAGAGGAAACACATGGTTTGTAGGAGGGCCTTCTGTTTGCCAGATTTCATCAATTCAGAAGTTAGTGCTGAACTTTGCCCCAGTTTTTTGAGAGAGGTGTTTTAAACTTTTTATTAATCCTTCCACAGTATTGGGTTTGGGATTTTTTTAATGCTCTGTTAGCAAATGCAGTTCCAGCAGTGTTTCCTTCAAGAGAGGTGAAATTGTGTTAGGATGTTTTGTTTTAACAAAGAAATTTGGAACATCTCTGAACCTTACATAAAGAATAGAAACATATCTTTCCAGAGACAATCCAAAATTCACCTGTCTATGACTGGACTTTTTATGAGAGAGCTTGGAGAGTTTTTACTTATGCCTGCCTCTCCAAGACTTTTTCAGCCCCAGCCCTGTTCCTAGTTAGCATTCCTGATATACAAGATGAATAACCACACTACCAGGAGTTTTGTACCTGGGCTCCTACTACCTCCAGCTTCCAAATGTAATACTCCAGGTTCATTACAGCTGTTACTCTGAATAGGATGCTTCTTTGCATTAGGATGGTTGTTTCTTTGTCACAAAAATTCATTTCACACAGATCTGGTCATTTGAAAACTAACCTCTATGACATGTCTGTAGTCAAGAGAAAAATAGGCAGGTCCAGAGAATGACCCATGCCATCTGTTTAAGATTCCTGACTCAATGTAAGGAAGATTCAGTCTCCAGAGCTATAGAAGTACCCTGGACACCTAAATTGAACTATTTACCTGATTTCAATAGCTGAACTTGGTTGAAATGAATTTTGGTGATTTAAAGGAGTCATTTGTGCATTCTGTTCATGCAGATGCAACAGCTTTCACTTACCTCACACTCTTAGTCCCTGTAGCTCAGTTCACAATAGTGGATGAACCTAGCTGTTTCTTTGGTGGGATTGATTTGGATGTAGGGCTAGCTTTAGTCTACATAGTGTACAAATAAGTGGACATCAACTTCTAAATAACTCCTCACTGTAAGGTAGGTAACTTACTTGTATTTGCACTTTCAATTGAGAATGAATTAAAATAAAGCCTATTGAAGCATTTATTTGCATTTGTCACCTGCATGTGCTTTTGTTTAACAGAGAGGTATGCAACAATATTGCTAATGTTTCAAATTCTCTTATTAGTAATCTATTTTACAGGCTAGTTTTTCTTTCTTTAAAAATAAAGACTTGAAATGTTTATATCTGGAACCAGCAGATAAATGGATGAACTAATAAAGCTCACATCTGTGAAACCCTGAACAATGCTTACCCATGAGTGGTACTACATTAAAAATGGGACGGGGGGCCAGGGGGGGCATTAACTAAAAAACAGTGAAAGAGCCTTGCTGAAGGAGCTTGTATTATTTTTAGTGCTTTTGTATGGTATACCTTTAAGCATTTTCTCCGTCTGATCACCATATGGCTCCCAAACTCCTTATTTTTCCCTTTAGAAGTATTTTAAACTGAGCTATGCTATTACATCTGTATATGTCTCATTTAGGGTAACTTACACTTTTGGCTCACAACACCGAAAATATTTTCCAGCTCTCAAGGTCCAGTCTAACCTTCTTCCATTTTTAAAGCTCTAAATGAGGAGCTGCACTGCACATGTAACTGAAAGTACTGGAACTGAACATCTTATAAGGGGAATTTCTTGCCAGATTATATATACCTCATAGTTTAAGCAGGGCTGGCAGCAGTACAAGAGAAGCTGCTTTTTCAGAATATCAGCTCTTCAGGTTTTCAAAAAGAAATCCACTTGTATTTTATGATTTCAGAGTTCTAAATTGGGAGGAAAGTGGAATTTATAGAACCCCCTTTTTCATTTGTGTACTAAAGGTACAAATACATAAACTCAAGTAGTGTTTTACATGGACCTGCCCATTCACGTTGGATTTGCCACAGAGGAGATACTGACAGTGAGCAAACTTGGGTTAAATAATTTTCAAAGTAATTTTGAACTTGTTTCTGTCCTTTGTATGAAAATTCCAGTTTACCTACTATCTTCGTGCGGCCATCTTTCAGATCAGTTAATCTGTGCTAGGAAAATTCATTTTGTTCCAGTCGTGATAATCACATAGAGCATGAAGTGACTGTTCCACTTGGATAAGAGACTTATTGTTACTTCCAGATGCTGTCTGGGTCAATAGTGTGGTCTTTGATTGCACACAGGTTTTTTTCTAGCATCTGTCTAAAAAGTCCAGTGAAGTGAAGTACCACTTTCCAGACATCAGCGTGGGGCTGGGGTCGTGGGTGATCACAGGGGAGGCCTGTTAGTCATTGCTTGCCTTTTGAATTTGGTGGCATTTCATGGTGTTGACTTCTAGGTAAAAGGCATAAAGCCTTTCTGATAAAGGCTTTTTCCTTGATTAATTAGGAGAGTCTGTTTTGTATGGACAGTGTAGTGGAAATGTCCTGTATTTGTATTTGCCTCTAGCATCCTAATGCTGCTCTTTTTCTTTTTGATGCATGTATTAAAAAAAACCAAAAAAACAAAAAACAAAAAACAAAAAAAAACAAAAACAAAAACAAAAACAAAAACAAAAACAAAAAAAAAAAAAAACAAAAACAAAAAAAAAAAAAAAAAAAAAAAAAAAAAAAAAAAAAAAAAACAAAAACCAAAAACCAACAAAATGCTTTTTACTTTAGGTAAAACTTTCCAGGTATTATTATAAACTTCAAATTATTAGCTGTTGCTGCAAGGTCAGAACTTAACATTGATGTATGTATCAATTAGGGGGCTTAAGGCTGTTTAATACATTGCTCATGGTGTGCAATTCTTTTTGCACAGAAGTCTAGTAATGATTTTTTAAGTGAGATTATCTGCAGCTAAATCGGTATTTTTGAAACTCTCAGACTAATTTGAAACTGTAATGCAAACAAGTGCATGCTGATATAACTGCATAATTAGTAAAACATAAGAATAAGGCTGGCAAATTGCATAATTAGTTTACTTATAGATAGAGTTTCATACTCATAAATTTAGAGTGTAAATGAAATGCATAAACATAGCACATCAGTTTTGCTTTGGAGTGCTGGCTGTTGTTGAAGATTTAGCCAAAGTGAATGGTGACTGTTTTAATTTTTCTCTATTTGCAATAAATGCAACTTGCATATAAAAATATAAATTAATCTCCCATTTTTTGTCTTTGTGACTTGTGCTATATTTCCATCTTAGAGGTAAACAAGTTTATTTACAGTCAGTGAAATTGCTAACTGTAGAAAAATCTCAGCTGTTATTTGTACAATTTCCAGGTTTATGTTCATGAAACACCTAAAAATTGAAGTAGTGATAAATATGATATTCATGTTTATTCTAAAAAAATATACCACAATAGCTATAAAAGCCATTAAATTATTCAATAAACTCCCTTAAGAAGTACTTGTTCACCTTACTCCAAGCACAACACTTCTCTGATGGAAGGAAATTTTAACCAGTGATGGCAGAGTGCACATAGCACTCAGAGGTGAAGTAATACTGTTAATTCACTAATTGCAAATATGGAAATTTTCAGAAAGTTGACTTGCCTGACAGAGTCCTTAATATCTCTTTTGATTAACAAAGTTAGAGCTATTGCAGGTAACTAATTAGATTAATAGGGGAAAGTAACCATGTGCAGTTAAAAACCTGATGGACAAGGCATGCTTTTTTTTCTGTTGTTTTTTAAAAACAGTGGATCAAGTAACCTTTTTGGGGGTGATTATGCAGTACAAGTTACCTAGTTAAAATCCCCATTGTTGTTCTGTCTCCCAAAACAAGACCAGCATTTCCTCTCTCGATCCCTCAGTTCTGCCTGAAAGGACTGGCACTGCAGCTGAGGCAGCAGCTCTGCACCTCTGCCTCCCTTCTCACTTGGCACTGTGGCTGCCTGCTGCTTCCCCATCACCATGTGCCTCTTTTCAGTGCACCCTCGCAGTTCTTGTTACAAGGGCATTTTCCTCATCTAGACAGCTGTTCATTGGAAATTTAACTACACAATGTCATTTTACCTCAGTGCCCTGTGCTGTCTATGTGTAATGTATGAAGACAGCCGTGACTAACTCAGGAAAGGTTCCCTTCCTCTGTGTTTCTGTCCTGTTAGTGTTGGAGGTGAGCCCCAGCATTCAGGGGCACTTCTCAAATATGTGTTTGTTTACTGGTAACACTGTAAAGGAAAAGGGTGCACAGCCAATTCTGAGCATAAAGTGCAACAAATATGAAAAGCAAACTTCTTCCATCGTTCTCATTTTTTCTTTAAACCTGTGTACTCACAGAATGCATGAGTTACTTCTGCTGGAAAAAGAAGACACATTTTAAGAGGACAGAAATAGACCAATGCATTTTGTATATTCTTTTCATAAGCAAGTATCATTTCTGGCCTAATCACATATTAATATGTCAGCTTTTTGCAGTTTTACATGGCAAATGTTTTTTAGTGTAGAGTATTAAAATTCTGCTGAGATTAACTAAATAACTTTCTTTTTTCTTTTTCTTTTTTTTTTTTTTTTTTTTTACCCAAGGGAGCTACTATTAAAAGGGATGAACATACTGGTGCAATTGTAGTGGCCAGGATAATGCGTGGAGGAGCTGCAGACAGAAGTGGTAAGGTGCTGCTGTTTGGCACTAGCCATTCAAGAGCTCAGAACAAGATGAGATAAAATGGCGTATTTTATAGAAGTTACATACATCATTATGACAAACAGAAGTATTTGGGCTCTGGACAGTTTTCCAAAATGATACTTCAGTACTGCTGAAAGTATGCTGATGTTTTCCCCAATTCACTTGCAGCAAGGTATCTTTGAGTTAGTGGATACAGAGGGCTTTTTATATATATCATGGTTTGTTTCCAATTAATGACATCCATTTATAAATCATAGAATATGCTGAGTTGGAAGGGACTCATGAAGATCATCAAGTCCTATTCCTGTCCCTGTGCCAGACACCCCAAGAATCATACCATGGTGGCATATGCCAACCTGCTGGTGGAGGAATTCGGTGTGCTGACATTGTTTTATATTAGGACATTTTTTTTGAGTTTCAGCTGGTAATTCTCAAAATAACAGCACATCCTTTCTTAGTTCGGGATGCTCAGTGTGTGCAAAAACTTAAGCAAGAAGTCCTGAATCATACATTAAGGTGTCTCTTTCACTGAAGAAAATCACAGTAAAGCTGTGTTTCACTCTTAGATGCAGTAATGGAGTAAATCTAGATATAGATAGATAGATAGATAGATAGATAGATAGATAGATAGATAGATAGATATAGATTAGCAAGCATTTGTGCCACAAATTAGCACTCCCAGCCTAAGTGCTCTTTGCACTACTTGCAGCTGTGTAGCAGTAAGAAAGCAATATGAGCAGAAAAAGAATTGGTGCAGATATTTTTCAAATGTCTGCATGAAAGTCTGGAAAAGTTGTAGAGAAGGTGGTACTAATTTCTAGGAGGGAGACAGGGAGGTGAGTTAACCAACCAACTTATCAAATTTGTCTGAGAGGACAGTAACTGTTAAGGTCACCACATACATTCCTGTTTTTAACTTAGAGCTTAAAGTGTATGAAAATTGGAGCTTAATGTGTATGAACAAGGGAGAAACAAGCTGAATGTTAATGGCAGTTTTGGTGTAATACATAGCTACAGTTTCACAACTTCTCTTTTTCTTCTGTAGGGCTTATTCATGTTGGTGATGAACTGAGGGAAGTCAATGGGATTCCTGTAGATGATAAAAAGCCTGAAGAAATAATACACATTTTGGTAAATACCAAACATTTTAAAAATAAATTTAGGAGAGTCAAGAAAAAGTAATGAGACTTATGATTTCTACTGTATTTCTTAGAAAAATGTATATTCTACTATAATGGCTTTTCCTCCAGTGCCATCATTAACAAACCCTCATTTCTCATAGAGTGATTTTCCATGTATTACATATATATGCAATTATAGATTACTTGTAAAGAGTTAAAGACAGTAATATTGCCATAAATATGTTGCAGAATGTTGCAGACTTTCGTTTATAATCTATAGTTTTTAAAGCCCACCATGATCTGTTGAATTCAAACTATTTAGAATGTATTCATCAATAACTCATTAATAACTCATTGTCACTGTATATGACAATTAATTAGTAATACAGGTACTAGGTAGATGGTATAACTGATCTATGAAGATTTTATGACATTGATTCACAGTATATAGCCATATATGTTATTCTGTCTGCACTCTTCTAAACTGCACAGTCTCTAAAGCCAGCCTGATTTTTCATTATTGAAACATTATTGCAAATTAAGTGAATTAGTCTTTTTCAAGAATATTTAATATTTTTACATCAATGAAATTGATGAGGGTTGTGACAGCTCTGTTATTCATGCTGTAGGCATTTCTATATACATAAATACCTTGCTGTCCTGCTGAATTGAGCAGCTATCTCACAGTTTGGTTCAGTATCTGAGATCATTTAAGTGCTAGCCTGCTGATACTCATTCTTGCTTTATGGTTTCTTGTTCTCTACAGAACCATAGTTTCCTTCAAAAATTAATATTTTAAAATGTCTAGAAACAAAATCCCGCTAGAAAAGGTGTGAACAATTTCCCCATTTACCTTTTTGAGGTACAGTATAAACATCAAAAGCTAGTTAGAGCTTGTTTCAGAAGTACCAGAATTATTGATTCTAGTCCTGTGGCGGGTGAAATAAGACCTTGGCTGCTGCCTGTCAAACAGTGAGCCTTGGATCGCAGACATGCCGGCAGAAGAATGTCTCGCTTGGTAGTGGACAGGCCTGTTTCCATTTTGCTTAAATCGTTGGCTGTCTGTTGCACTCTGCTCATTTTATGAAACTTGTCGGCTGCATGCAGTAGTAGCAGAGCCTCCAACTGATTAGCACTTCCTTCAATAGCAAAATGTCACTGAGGCAGTGGGAATATACTGTCGTTGCTAACTAAAATGCAGCCAGACACACTTTAAGTGGGATATAGGAAAAGGTGAATGGATGAGGTGGTTGATGATGGCTAACTTGTTTTAAGATTTATAGTGGAGAGCTTTTTTTCCATTTAGTACACATAGTCTATTCAAATATGTTTTTCTTTTCTAGTTTCTTAAAGTTGCCAAGTGAATAAATCCCCCCCAGTCGCTCTATTTGATAAATATGGCACAAGCCTGTTTGAATTTTTCTATAATTTTTTTTTGAAAAATGAAATGTTAGTTCTGTTTTTCCAGGGATGTCCAAACTGTGCCAGGGGTCCAGCAGTTGCTTCTAGTATACATTTAAGCCGTAGCATTTTCTCCTGCCTTCAGTACAGAAGTGGGACCTCTGAACCATGCAGGTCTCAGTTTTTAACAGTCCATCTGCCCCACCAGAGAAGCAAATAAACCCAAGCATTTTAAGTGGGTATTTTAATTTTTGTAATACAAAGTTTGGTGAAGTGAAGGTGTCTAACTCCAGAGATCATGCTTGAGAGAGGATACTCATTATATTCTTTTAAATTCACTTGACTTTCCTTATCTTCTAAGATTTCTTTGAAATGTATAGCTTAATTCTCAGTGCATTTTCTTTTCAAATGTTCACCAGGCTCAGTCTCAAGGAGCCATTACATTTAAAATTATACCCAGTGTGAAGGAAGAAATGCCAATGAAGGAAGGCAAGGTAAGCAAAACTATTTCAGAAGCCATCGCAGTAGCTGTTATGCTGAGAATATGTATTTTTTGCTTGGATGACAGAACCAAGAATGTGATTTATACCTGTGGACTCAACTTTTGTAATGTGACAGTATAAAGCACACTGTACACTTCAGTACACAGCTGCTGAATTTATGAGTGGGTATAACATGGTTCTTGAGCCTTAACTCTCAGCTGTGTAGTTGATAGGTAATATTCCACCTTCTACAAGGACCTGGCTTGGTTCCAAGTACTCTTTCCATCCTTCACTAAGTAGAAGACACTTGATAGCATCTTGGTTCCACAGTATCTTCTCATCTGTTCCTCATATGGGCACACTGTGCACCTGCAAAGTCCTGCTTGCCTTGAGTCACAGAGCCTTTGCTCCATTGAGACTACAGGTGCAGAAGCAATGAGTTGAACATTCCCATATGAACTTCCAATTCTAGACATCCATAAGGATGTTTTGCAGCAGTAGATGTTTACATTATTTAGTTCAGTGGTTTTGAACAGTAGAAGCAGAAAAGGAAGATACCTTTGGATTGCATTTAATATTTGATTCTAAAGATTAGACTTTGTTTGTTTCAGATGTTTATCAGAGCCTTATTTGACTATGATCCTAATGAAGATAAAGCAATTCCTTGTAAAGAAGCTGGACTTGCCTTCAGAAAAGGAGATATCCTCCAGATCATGAGCCAGGATGATGCAACCTGGTGGCAAGCCAAACATGAAGGTGATGCCAATCCCAGAGCAGGCTTGATCCCTTCAAAGCATTTCCAAGAGAGGTGAGCTACTGAGAATAATTCCATTATTTTTTTGCAGTAAGAGAAGAGACTTAGTGCTGAGTTGTTAAGTTTGCATAGTTGGCATGTGTAATGCTCATAGATTACATGGGTACAATAAATGTGCATTTGCAGCAGGACAACTGAACTTGGAAACGTTGCTGAAATACTCTGGAATTCCATATTTCTCTGGCTTGAATTAATAATGACAAAAACTGATAGGATATCACTGATCCAGACTGAAAGAAAAAACATACGGAAAATAGCTCATCAGTATCTGCATTCACACTGATGTACTATGCAGGAATAAGAATTGCAGCAGGTTTTGGAGCGTTTACAAAAATCTCAGGCAAGATGAAATTTTTTAGATTATGAATAGATTTCATTGTTTTAAGTTAATTTCTTATAAAATATTCTGGATATTTTGCGATAGTTTCATGATATTGTGTGTTTTTTAATCCCAAGTTTGCAGTGAAAACTCAGGAGTTTGTGTCTTTTCCCCCACCACCTCCCATTTTATAGGAGATTTGCGTTAAGAAGACCAGAAGTGCAGGTTCAGCCACTGAAAATTTCCAACAGAAAATCATGTAAGTCTGTTAACCTGGAAAAGAAATAATGCTCCACATCTCTAACCTTATAAAATAGCAGTTTGTTTCAACTACAGGGTGCATTTCTCCCAGGCACAACAGCTTCTTGATCCCATTGTATCAGTAGGAAAATAAATATAAATAATGTTTTTAAAAGCAGCTAGAAACATTCCCAGCCCTCTGACTTTGTTTTTGAAGTACTGAACCCAGTTAATATTTTGATACGTAATATTTCAAAGGTTGAAGAGTATTCTTTTCCTGTTGAAATAGTACAGGATTGGCTCAACATTTTATATTATTTGGACTGCATCAACACAGTGAAATTTAAATGAGAGTAAGATAAAAGGTCTGATAGTCTCCTCCTGTCTCCCCCACATAGCTGATAATTTTTTGTGTACCATGAAGCAGTAGATTTTTTTTTAAAAGTCAGAACATGCAGTTCATTGATACACATTCATAGAATCATTTCTTACTGTTTTTAAACAAACTCATCCCTAATAGTCTCTGTTTTTAAATACAGTAGTTGCACAATATAAGAAAAATAACCTCTAAGAAAGCACACACATTGAAACAAATATTTTCACTGGAATTTACATCAACATCTGTTTTAAGTGTTACTGCATATTTTACTTGACCTTATTTCTTTCAGTTGTACAGATTCATAACAAAGTGAGCAATGTAAGAAACTGTCATGCTACAGTAGGATCTAAATCTTAAATACAAACATTATTGTGAGTTCAACTAGAAGTATTCAGAAAGTGGTCTAATATTTCCAACCACCTTTCATTATCTAACAGTGAAAGGAAGAGTACGGATACTATGGCAAACAGTGGATGCTGGCACACTAAGTGTCAAACTAAATGCTTTTAACTTTAAAACTCCTCACCAAGGTTTCTGTTGCAATTTTCCTAACCTCTTGCTATGGTTGTTGTGTTCTAAAGCTTGACTATAACTGTTATTTTTCTGATAATCTGCGTTTTCTATCTTTCATTCCATTTCACTGTTTGATTGTGTGCCCTAATGCTACTGTTAACTCCAAAGCCCTTGATGAGCTTTGTAATTACAGTAACAGACATTACAATTGCACTATAGCTTTTCTATTTACATAGATCTTAGAAACAAGAGGAGCTTCTCCAGCTTGTAGTAAATCTGTTGTTTTTCTAGGTTCTAGGTCAAGTTGCACTGCCCCAGTTTTGGAAAAGTGTCTGATCCCAGGGTATAGCTATTTCTCTCTGCCCACTGTTCTTGAATCTGGATAATACACTCAACAAGAGCCTTCAATTAAGGTGGCACTGGTGCTTTTGAAGAGGTAAATCAGCTGCTGCAGCAACACCGCATGAATCCTTTTATAACGGACTGCATCTTTCTAGTGACCTTCAAGTGAAAGGTTTTACAAGATGCATCTCACCCTTCCAAATAGGCAGCCTGAACCTGATTGGGAATTGCCAAAATTACAACCCAAAGAAGACCCAGAGTACAACGTCTACTGTTGTCTCTGCTTTTTCCACAGACTGCCTTAACTAGCTTGAATGGGGAGAAGAGTTCCTCTCTTCCTCCCCTTGCCTTTAAAACATGACAGAGCATGAGGGTCAAGCAGTATGCCTATTACTGTTCTCACTTGGAATTTCTTTGAACAAAGCAAGTCCCAGCTAAATACTATCTAGAAGGCAGTGGTGCCTCTTGAAAGAGGAAAGACTGCAGAGTAATATAGGTTTGTCATTCTCTCTCTTCTTTTTTTCTTAAGACAGTCTGCTGCTATATCTGCCAGATTTTCATGGGAAGAGGGGAAATGCTGTTCTGAGTAGAGATTTATCCGTTCATTCAAAGACTGAACATGTTTTTAGTGCTGGGAGGGAATTCAGATCCTTCATGGAGAAGACATTTTTAAAATCAGAATTCAGCAGCAGAAAAAAACATTGTGTCTAGGATGTTGCTCAAATTGCTCTCAGGAAAACCTTCCACTTGCTTGGATTTTCAAGAAGATTCTGCTTGGAAATTCTGCACCTATGTGATCTTTCTAAAGTTAATCAGCTTTTTTTGTGTTACCAAGCATAGCAGTGAAGCTGTGAGATACAATGGCTGTGTCTGTATTTGTGCACAGCAATCATCTTGCCAAAACTGGGAGATGCTGGAAAATCATGCATTGCTCAGCTGAACAAACAGCATTCTGACAGCACCAGAAATGTGTAAGGAAGGTGACATAGAGAACAGAAAATTGGAAAGGACTGCTGGGTTCAATTTTTTTTTTTTTTAGCCCATGTATGAAGGTGGGAAATTGATAATGCTTGATTTCTTCAGGCTTTTTTTTTAATCCTTCATCTTAATATAGGGTTTTCCAGTCCTTGGAAGAGTAATTATGTGGGGAGACATGTTCTGTAGATCATCCTAACTTGATGTATATTGAGAGGCTGCTTGCAGTGGATCCCATCCAGTCTTGTGACCTGAATTTTCTTAGTGGTTTGGAGCAAAAAGGGCAGTTTGCCAGTTGATATTCTTACGGCTTCCAAGAAAGGTGAAAACCTGTTGACTTCAGGAGAGCTGCTGAGAGAAGTCCCTTTCCTGACGGGACTGGGAGTGGCACTAGGAAGCTTTCTTGACACATGGTATGTAGGCGTGGATGTTGGTCTGCTCTGTTCAGTCAACTCATTCCACAAATCCCATGTTTTGTAATGAGGAAAAAACCTTGATACATACCTTTGTTTTTGATAGGGAGAATTGAGAAAAAATACTCTGTTTTCTTGAGTACTGAAAAAGTGTGAGTCAGCTCTTGGGTGGGATACCAGGGTGGTATTGTCCTTCTACTAGAAAATTAATTTAAAAATCAGTTGAAATCATATAATATGCAAGCAGTATCCTATAACTTCTTTTTTTCCTTTCTTCTCGAGCCAGTCCTGGAACTGGAAAGGACAGTTACATTTATCTATACAAAGAGCTCTCTGAAACAGTCAACAACTGTTTTTGCTTTGATAATTAAGTTGTTTCAAAACCTGAAAGGAGATAAATTGGATTACTTCTGGGAAACCTTCTTTCTGTTTCCTATTTTGAGTTTTTCACTCTTTTCAGCATATCAGTGCATGTAGTTGCTAATCTTTACACATATTTATGTATCATACATTTGGAAGCAAAATAAAAGTGGGCTTTTTTGGTGATGATCATATGCATACCCATATTGAGGAAAGACTAAAAAATACTTTCTATAAAACTTTTTCTACAAGAATTATTTGCACTGAAATAAACTCAATCTAGTTCTAAATTATTAAAAGGATCGTTTTTTAATGGAAATGCTAATTATTATTTTCACTTTAATAACCAAGTGAACTGTTTCATTGTGTCTATGTGTAAATGCACATGCCTATCCCAGCATTTAGCCCTTTTCTTGAGAGGTAAAACAGAATCATTCTCACATTGTACCTGTTCAAGTGAAAAAATATTTCATATGTCATGTGTGCACTGGAGGAGGGGGCAGAACAGTGTACTCTCCATATTGAAAGGTAAGTGAAATCACACTTTCTCATGTGCAAATGGAGAAGATGCAGTTTGATGCTATCTGGGTCTGAAGTTGAAGGAAGCTGGTAATGTAGGTGGAGCCTGCTCTGACAAGAGGAAGGTACAGAAAAAGTAGGAATAAAAAAAATGAAGGGAAAAGAGAGGAAGTGAAATTTTGTACTGAGGGAGAGGAAGGAGAAAATACTGCAACAAGGGCTATGGAAGAAGACATGGACAAAATATGCCCATAAGTTCCATTAAGCAAAACCCCACAGCGGATGGGCTTTGAAATTGTTAGATTAATGCAATTAACAGTATTGTGCAAGACCATTGCTATCGTCACTATTTGTGCAATGGTTCAGTTGCTTGTTGATTCTGTTAGAATAAAATCCTAATATATTTACTTTGTAAAAGTCTTTGAAACAGTGAATGCAAAAATTACTGTCAGGAACTCTGACCTGATTTGTTTTGCTATTGGTGGAAAACCTTAGTAAGTTCAACAGTAATAATTGATGCATGAGATAAGGTGTTCTGACCTGCTGATAAGATTGTTATGTTAATTTCCAGCCTTAGGGTTACTGCAGTAGTGATGGAGGAATAACAAACCACGGAAGTATTTTCAGCATTTTTTTTCCGTACTTAACAGCAATGATGTTTCAGCAAAAAGCAGTTTTGTACATTAATACTGTGGGGAAATGATACTGGGGAAAAAATTGTAATAACAGGCAGCATAGGAAAAAAGTAAGAAAATGGAATGAAAGTAAAGGAGCAGAGTTGCATGAGATGCGTGAGTAGGACTAACCCTGCACGTGCTGGGATGGTGAATGAGCTATATACCTGAGTGAGTGTGAGGGAACTCTCTGGGATATGAAGGGAGGTTCTGTAGATGTGTCTGCCTACCTGCAGTTGGCTTTCATGTGTCTGAGCTTGTGAGCCACTGCTGAATGCCAGCTCCTCAGAAACTCGCTCACCTGATATTCCTCAGTAATACTTAACAGCATTCCTGGCTTTAGGTGGTCATCTTAGCTTGGACAGCTTGTCAGCCAGAGCTGCCTATGTGAGTTCTCCACTTGCTGCATGCTGTCTAAATTGGAGTGACATGAGAGCTTGTGCAGGGAAGAATTATTTGTTTAATTGCTCCCAGTCTGTTAACTTCAGTGCAAAGACTACTCATGCTCTGACTGTAATAGATATTGCCAACAGGTTTGGTCTTTCTTGCACGTGTAGCTTATTTTAATTTGTAGGAAAAAGTGATAACCTGTTTTGTTAAGGAAAAACATTCTTTGAATAACAACCAAATAACTTACTATTCTGCAGTTGTTATAAACTGCAATAATCAGGCAAGAAATTATATTCCTTCAAGTATAATTTTGCTTTCACAGTGGTTACTGTGCTTATTCTGATGTTATGTATGTGTTGTCTCTGATGAAAATTACTGGTAACTTTATATTTTATACTAGTGTAGCCTGTAAGCTCTGTCAACTTGTGCACTGTGTTCATATGTATATGTGTATACCCATACACTGTGTGTACAGTTTAATATATGTATATAGCTTATATGACAGAGTTGTTCAGAGATGTTTTTTCCATGAAAATACATTTATTCTGTGTACTTAATGCTAAATGTAAATACTTACTGTGAAAAGGCAATACCAAATAGTTTTTCTAAAGGTTTAAAACCCATTTTACTTTCAATTTTGATTTAGGATATGTGATTGGCATTGTGTGAGCAGGAGGAAAGACTTAACTGCAGCTAAATGGTGTTCATTCAAACAACATGTAACCCAGTTTACCCATAGTTGAGTGTCTTTTGAATTGAAGATTATGTCCTGCCAACAAAAAAAATTTAAACAGGCTAAAAGAATAAATGTTTGGTGCTACTTGTATTTTAAGACCAAACATTTAGGATAAATGTATAGTAGGATTCTTGTGCTTGTTGTAATTGCTGCACAGTCTTAACTCTGCCTTTCTTCTCAGTATTTTTCTGTGTTCATATTTGAAGCTTGATTGCCCACCTGCAGGTAGTTACGAGTATAAACAAAAAATAAACTAGACCTAGAGTTAAATTAGCACATTAGCATTTTTGTTCAGAAGTCTCCTGTCCTTACAAATCTTAACTTCCTGCTACCACAGAGAAATTAAGGAAACCTGAAGCTGGATGACATTTGAGTCAAGGTCACGTGGGACAGAACTGGAAATGGATCTGTCCTTCACTGCAAGACTATCCTTCTTCATTTTCCAAATTATCTTCGTAGAGATGAAGTTATCTGATGGTTTTATGAGAGGGTTAAATTTGATCATCTTAAATTTCCTATTGCATGAACGTAATGTATCATTCAATCTACAAAACTCCATAGATTAAAGACCTTCAAAACAGTATAAATTTTGATTGCTACGTGGGGCTGTTCATCACCTAAAAGTCAAGTGTGTTTAATATATTCACTGTAATGCCAACTATTGTACATCACAATTTCTTGCTTGCTTTAGTTTAAGGAATAATGCAACTTTTTTGTGATAAGAAACTAGAACAGAACTGCTGGCTGGCTAAAATTTTAGACTGAGAAACATTTAAGTAAAATTGCTTGGTGGAAATATTTTTGAAAGAAAGTCAACAAAAGGTAAAAACCTTAATCTGGTTCTGGACTGTTGCCAAGAGTTGAGTATGTTCCTGGAAGTAGCCCTGGTTTGGAGCTTCTTAAGTAGTACAATGTAGGTGAGGCCCCCCAAAACCAAATCTTGATTACATTTCAGTTAAAATACATACAGTAACACAGTGTATATGATATTGGTTTTCATTGTTATAGTTTAGCATTGTTGGCTACACTGAAATCTTTCTAAAATTAATAAAACCACCTAAGCTTCCATTCCACTTGTTTCCTATTTCTTTTGTCCCATTTGTCCTGTTACAGCTTTGTTTTCATTTCATAAACTTGTTTAATGACTATTTTCTTTGGAGCTTCCTCTCCATTCTTACCACAACACATTTAATTGATTGTATTTCTTCTTTTCTCAGTGTTTTATTTGTTCCGTGTTGCCTTTTGGTTTGGGTTTTTTTTTTCATTTTGTTATTACTTTTGTTTTCCTACTTCCCATCAGATTTCCTCCTCTTTAATCTTTGACCTCTTTTAGTTTTTAATTTGTCCCTTCCATCTGAAGACCTTTCCTTTCTCAACGCACTTCAGTTTAGTGAAACTGTATTGGCCCCAGTTTTTCATGTCTCAAAACTTCAGAACTTTGGGCACATGCTTCCTGCATGCATGCAGCTGCTTCAGATGCACAGAGCTGTATTTAGAGTGAATCACAATACAAAGTCTCCTGGCAAGTAACCTCTGACTTTACTAGGGACAGGCAATAGCTCTGGTAAAGTTCCTTGTAAGTTCAAACTGGAAGCTACATGTTTATAGCTGCATTAAGCTATGAAAACCCTGTGATTTCCAAGATCTTTTCATTATAGACTGTTATTTTCAACCTTAAGAATAGCCCAAGAAAGTTAAAAGCAGTCTTAAGAAGGAAGATTTTTAACAAAACACAAGAGGTTCAGAATTCCTTTATCTCAACATTAAACCTCAGCTTGTAGACATTTTGGCTTGTGCTTTCTGGGATCAGCTGACTCACTTGGGAATCCTCATGTCTTTAATTTATAGATAAGCATGTTCCCTTTCCTGGCAGGGGTAGCCCAGAAGCCTGGATTCCTGCCGGTGTTCTTAGCCCTGATGCTGTAACTCCACCATCTACCACACCTGCAGGACTCCTGTGAGGTCTGCAGTGGTCAGGGCTGAGCGAGTGTACCTGGTACAGACCTCTGTCCATGTGTACATACTAACCTCCTTTGCTCCTGGTCTGGGTTTTCACGTTCGTAAGTGGTGGCTTACCAGTGTTAAAATACCAGACAGTATTTTAAAATGCACACTCATTGGTTAAGTCAAATAACATTGTTGAATTCAGGAGGCTTTTAAAATCTATTTATGCGAATTTGCCTTGAGCATTAGTGACTTATTTTCAGGAGATACATTGCAGTCTATTGAAAGTAATGGAAATAGAAATATAGAAAAATTTGTCATATATCACTGAAAAGGAGAAATGAGCTAGTACCTGGAAGTCAGCCTGCCATTCTAGATGCAGCCTTAGGCCATTTGTCAAGAGCTGGGAGCTTTTGAGGTCAAGAGAGAAAAATGCTTTCACCTTCAACTCACAAAACTGTCTATACTCTTTTAAGGCACTAGATGTGGTCAGCCTAGGAGTGTTCATCTTGGAGGACTTCCCAGCCAACTTAAACTATATGGTCACCTTGACCATAGAAATAAATCTTAAATAAGATTCAGAAAAGTCTTCCAAATTAATATTTTAAAATGTTAGTCCTCAAGAAAAATGGTACCAAGAAATTATTGTACAAAACAGTATTTTTCCTGCAGCAGAAGAGACTCTTATGTCCATTTCCTGACATGAGAAGAGCTCTTCCCTGTGGTCATACATGCAGGAGAATTTTGGTCTAGCCTTTGTTTTGTACATTCGTTATGCATAAAAGATTGTAAAATGGCTCTTGAATAATTTTTCACATTCTGAGAAAGTACATGCTTCATGGAAAGTCTTTAAAATTTTTTAAAATTAATTTTAGGCCTATTTATCAACATTCTAAAGGAAATTTGAATGAGAGGTAGATTGTTAAATCTCTCTATAAATCTTAACTTCAGTATATAATATCTTTGTGAAGAAAAATTCATTTTATATATCTTGCTTTTCTGTATAACCCCAAAGATGATTACAAAAATGTATGTTTTCTACTGTCAAGGCAGCAGAAATTTATTGATTTGGTATAGGTAAGGAGAAAGTCTTAAGTAGATCTTTTATATTACGATAATGTCAGAGAAAGGATTACAGGAGTATATGAATTCTTTCAGCATATTTTCAGCTGCAATTGTAGACTTTCAAAAAAAAAAAAAAGAAAAAGTCACAACCAAAAAAACTTTTCAAAATCCATCCTGAGGGGCAGTCCCAGCTGTTATTTTAAGGGCAGAAAAATACTGAGATCATATTCATTGTAGTGATTCTTAGAAATTCTAGCTTAAGACTGATGAATTGGAACTAATAAACTTTGCATTTAATACCAAAGAGATCTTCCATGACAACAGGATAAGGTCATTTCTACCAAATGAATTGTGGAAGAATCACATATGGGAAGTTTAAAGTGAATGTAGTATTTCAATGTCTTTTTACATCCTTTTCTCAGTGTAGTTAAACTCACTACCGGTATGTTGGTGTATGCTTCAATATAATGGGTGCTGTCAAGAGAATTTGAGAGTAGCTTACATACCTGACTCTTTTCCTATTTGTGAAGTATTAAACAATAATACTTTGTCTTTTTGGCTGTTCTAAGATGAGGAAGCGGTTGAGTGTGGTAGGTGCATTTTTCTTCTTCGATTTAACTTTTCTTTCTTAAGTTATGTTTTCACTCCATTTAATGATTTCCTTTCCTATTTCTCCTTTGTGCTTCTCAGAGGAAATTGAAGGTACATGTATAAAAGTTTCCCTGAATAGCCCAATAATTTTATTTAGAGAACATGTGTTTAGAATTAAATTGAATATAGTCCAATGTTTCTAAGAGATGTTATACATATGATGCTTTTATATTGCCACCAAATACATTGAATCATGTTTTAAAGTAGATAAAAATACTAGAATATTCCTACTTGCTTCATTTAATGATCAGTAATTTGAACTGTTGTTTTAAACTGCTTTCTCTGTCTTGAACTTCTGTAAGATATGTATGGAAAAGCAGTGTGAGAATAATACTGGCGGCACTTGGGTGGGCTGGGATGGAGAGAGATGGTTCCGAGTTAATTACATGGCCATGAGAGGTCTTGTGTTTCTAATTAATACTGACAGACTGTTTCTCTGAGATGGTAAAAGGTTCATCGTTGTTACTGTTTTCCCTCTGAGTTTCCCTCTGAGTGTAGCCAATTATTGTTATGTTTGCAGCATATGTTAAAATAATAGCAGCTGATCTCTTGTGTTTTTTTGTTTGGTTTGGTTGGTTGATTGGTATTTTTTACTTAAGAGGCTTTTGTTTATAAAAGCATTAAAAATTGTAGCTCGTATTTTTGATCAAAGGGCCTCTGGCATTTAAAAATATACATAACAGCTATTTTATATTAAATGAGAGGATGTGTTTTTGATCAAAAACCTTTCTGTCTAATCCAGTGAGCCAAAACATAAAGCTAAAGTCTGATAATGTATAGTTTACTGAAAAGCTTGATTTACATCAAATCGTTTTGCTTTCTTTTAAGTGGCATATTTTCTATTAACTGATAAAACGTGAATATACAGTGTTAGAATTTTTTTTAGAATGTTTGTTGTCATCACAACCTTTGCTTGAAAAGGTAAAAAGATCAGTGTGCATGCTGCAAAATCCAAGAATATCTCCAGCTAAAATATAAAACAATAAATATTGTTTTATGTTTTTAAGAAAATGGCTTATTGAAGGCTTTTTAATGCCATGCTTTGTACAGTTGTAATTTTTAAAATAATTTCTTCTGTATTTTTTGCTGGGCTTCTAACTATTCTGCTTTATTTCTTGGCTCTTATTCTGTATGCTTTTACCCTTCGTCCAGAAGATGCTGAATGTGCTGGTCACAACAGTGGATCCTATCTAGGTGAGCAATTGGTTACAAAAGACAATTTTGTTCCTTTCTTTCAGCTTCTTTTCCCTGGAGCTACTGTGTCCACTTTGCTTTTGGGGGTAATCTGCATACCAGTGTCCTTACTCTGCATGAAAAATGCATGCATATGAAGGTTTTAAACATGGCTCATTGGATTTGACATAAAGGGTTTATGTAGTGTATGCCTTTAACTGGTTAAACATAGACTACTAAAATACTGGTTTGATTTCAGTCAAAATTTTTGAAGTACATGAAGCAAGCTACGTGTTTAATGAAACAAAAGGGTTACAGTATCATGAAAAATTTGAGTAATTATTTAAAGACACTCTCAAGGTTTTATTCAAGTTTTGTGTACTCATTTTTTCTTTGTACATGTCTATCTAACCATTTTGGGAGTATTCAGTGAGAAGAACAAATTTGCAGGCACCACTTCTTTTTCCACATTACAAAATATCAGTCATAATAACTCAGTAGCTTAAATTTAGTTTTAAAGCTAGTCTGAGCTCAGTGCATCATTGCAGGGAATGGGGAAGAGGAGGGGCAAGAGTAATTTGGCTTAATTTTCAAGATTCCAAATTTCAAACAAAAGTAACATTTAAAAAAGGTGAATATTCCATGATATGTTTCAACTTTTTGATTTGTGCCATTCTGAAACCTATGTAATAATATTTTAGTTGAAACTGTCCAGAATTCCTGCCAGCTGAAGGCTGGCTGGAGCAGATTTTGTGGCAACCAGCCCTTTTCCCAAGACTTTCATCCTCCTACGACAAAAGGAGTGGGGAGAAACTTGTCCAAGTACTTTAGTATTTCCAAGCCAGTGGGCTTACTGAAACATCCTAGACCAATACTGTAAATTGGAGGGGTTTTCACATTGCACTTTAATGATTTTTAATGTGGAATATAAACTACATCAGGTGTACACAAAGTATATCATTGAAAGAACTCTGACCTTTTTACAAAACCTTAGTGTGGTGTAATTCCATGCTGTGCTTGTGAAACTTGTGATTATCTGATCGTGCTGAAAATACACTTCTCACCTTTGTTAAGTAATCAGCTAAGTTAATGCTGAATTGTAATTGTATTGAAATATTGGGTAAGTTTGGAAAATGATAATTTGGATGTGATTCCAGATGAAACTCATTTTCCTTACCAAAAAATTTCTTTGAAACAGGAACAGCACCCCCCCTCCCCCAGTCTTTTCTTTCTCTGTGTAAATACATACTGCATGAATTCTTAGGTTGAGACTACCGTGATTTTGCAGTCAGATCTTAGTGGGCTGCTGCTTTACTTGAGAATGAGGGTAGCAAAACTGAATCCACCTTTTCTAGGTACTGTAGCCTTTTTTTGCTGAAACATTTTGGTCCGTAGTTACCAAAAAGACATACCCATCTTAGAAAGGAGGTATCTTGAGGAAGAAACTACTGTTGTCCCAGAAACAAAGAACAAAAAATCAAGATGGGTTGTCATTTACTTAGGCAAAACTTTACAAAAATTATTCAGAATTGCTAAATACAGTTCAGGCAATGGTTTCTTTCTTGAGAGCTTCCATGTAGTGGAATGTTGTCAGCAGTCCAGAGGTGGTACCTTCAGCCATCTCAGGCTAGGTATGTGGTTTTGGAATGAGATGTCAGAGGAGAGAGTCAGAAGGCAAAAGAACTAATGTTAGGGCCAGTTTTGGGGTAAGAACACAAGTATATTCACTGATTGTGAATAAGTAGCTTTTTGATTTAGAGGTTCCTTGGAACTCATCACTAAGAATCATTTGTTTAAAATTTTCCTGTCTTAAGAGCACACAGGTAGGCTTTTGGAAGTTGATGTTACCATTCTTTTGCATGCAGTAACAGGACACAGTGATTTATAATTTAAAGTGCCTCATGCACTCCAGTGTCTCCTTGTTTCAAAAACCGTATGTATGGCTCTGGTGCTTCAATCCACGAACCAGATTACTCTCTGAACACCCAACCCGCTCTGAAACGATAGGTACTTCAGACACATACAAGGTGGTCATGAAGAGCACAGGAACGCAGAATGTCTCCACCATTTGGGGTCAATTCTTTTATATCCAAGGCTATACTGCTATTAATTTGAACCCTCTTCTCTAAAGTGACTCAGATAAATTTAATGGTTTTCCACCAAATTCTAATATTTAAGCCACAGTATGGTATCATATGTTTCTGCTGTAATTTCCTGAGGAATTGCTGAGGAAAACGTTAGGAGCTTGCCTTTGCCAAGCTTAAATTCTGGTTACATTGCTTGAACCTTTATGAACATACAGTAAATATAGATGAATATCATCTGTTTACTATTCTCAATTTCGTCTTTAAAAACCAGACATAATCTAAATTTTTATTAACCCTGTCTAAATGTGCAAGCTGGGAATGAGTCCAGAAGCAAACAGAGTAAGAAGTCTGCTCTGTGTTTGTGCAGTTCCTGTGTTACAATAGAAATCCTCAGTATATGAGTCAGTGTAGAAAAAATACCAATATTTGGGGGGGAAAATAATATCCATAAATATCTAGTAAAAATATTATGTTCATACAAACCTAGATAGTGACCATGGTACCAAACTTACATTTGTCAGTAATATGAATACAAAGGGTGCTCTTAAATGCATTTCCAATTAAATAGAAGTTGTTCGCTCTAGGACAAAATTAAATTCAGTGAAGAACATATGTAATTTAAACACATACTTAAGCACTTATTTTAATGAATGAAAATTAGCAAAAGCCTGTGTAAGTGCTTTATAGCATTCTGGAGTCTTACTTGTGAATTTATGAAGCATGCATGAATTTATATTTTATTATTTCCTGTTAGTGTAGTCTGTCTGAATTTGAGAAGTTAACTTTCTGGTTTTATTAGTATATTTGGCCTGAAATTCATACAACGTAGTTGCAATCTACTTCTTCATAATTGTGTCATTAAACATAAATAAGCACAGCGATTTACATCATCATCCTTTTAGAATATTGCAAGGCAGGCAGGTTCACGTGTTGCATGTTTTCAGTTAGGATTTCTGTGTGAGGCCCCAGTGGATTTCTTTGTGTAAGTGTAAGGATGTTGTTCTGTGATGATGAAATGTATACTGCTAATGGTTAAAAAAAAAATCAAACTTTTCTGCTAAGGTGTGCTTCTCATTCTTAGTGATCTAAGTGATTTCTCTTTGATTGTTGGGCCTTAATTAGGTTTATTAGTAATGATTTTTTATTTTTATTTCATATTGAGAAGTACAAGTTTTGAAGACATCTGTAGTTCGAGAACATTTGTTCTTAATATTTTCTTCCCAGAGCCTGCTCTTATTTCACCAAATCTGTTACGTTCCAGCAGTAGTTTATGGGTTTGCATGTTCAGTAAGCTTCTAGTCATGTAGCTGTAACCAGTGAGCTGGTGCAAGCTTCTCAGTGTTTGGGAGATTATGTCGCTTTAGTGACAGAATTTTCCCATTTTATTTTATAGTCTGCATACTTGGCAACTGAGGTTAATCTCTGCTGATATTCATATTCCACAGACAGTGTGGGCTGCAACTCCCTTCATATTCATCGAGGTTTATATTATCAAATATTCTAGGCAAGCAATACGTTTTCCTTTTGTTCTTTATAGAAATTTACTTTTAACCTATATCATTTTATAGAAACCTTTTCTATTGCATATTAGTATTTGCTTTGGTTCTCTGTAGTAATCGTCACCATATTTTAATGATGCTCTATTGTTAATTTAAATATATGAAGTTTGGTTTTCATGTTTTCAAAACTATAAAATATGCAAACATTAGTAGAATATTTTTGCCTTTTCATAAATGTTTTCATTCCTTAGAAGTACAACATTGTTTCAGTTCAGCTTAATATTTTTGTGCAGTCATAGTTCCCAACATAAAATGCAATTACAAATGCAGACATTCAATAGAAAATATTTATTAGCATTTCTATAAAACAGCTTCTAGGTCACAGAAAAGTTAAGCCGTATATGAGAGGACATAAAGTGGCAGATGATGAGCAATGAAGAATGAAGATGCAGGAATGCAGCAGTAGTATCATAAAAGTGTTGGATATATTTGAAGCATTCTCATCCTTCCTCTTGGAACTGTATGTTTTCCTTGGGTTTGAATGCTATTTAAAGCAAACTTTCTTGGGATTCTGTATGGGGCTATTCAGATGGACTTTGAGGAACAGTTTAAAAAACTTTCAAATTGACAATAGTCATAAAGTAGCAAAGCAAACAGCATATCACAAACTTTCAACAGTCAGTAGTTTTACAGAGCATCTTCACCAGCACACTGCAGAGAAGTCAACCTTACTCTGGTTTTTATCTTTTTCTCATGTTTGTTTTTTTTTAACTTAGTATTTTTTATTTTCTGTTATGTCTAAGTTCTGTTTTACCTTTTTGTTGAGCGTTCTTAATATACAGAATAATATTACTATCTTCATTTTACCAATGAGTTTCCGTGGCTGAAATATCAAATATTTTATTCAAGAAAACATATGTTAGCAGTGGAATCATATCATCTGAGTCTTTGTTAAATATTCTGTGGAGCCTATGAAGGTGGCAAGGGACAAATCAGCCTGAAGACAGAGCTGAAAGATTTTCTCCTTTTTCAAGGAGTGAAAGAAATTAAAATTCTTAAATAATCTACTGATTATTTAAGATAGTTTTAGGTAAAATAGTTTCTTTTTTGCTAATGAGATTTGAATAAATTGGCTGAAGAGGAACAAATTACTAATCTTCTTACCAAAACCTAAAAGTGGGGATTGAATTGATAGGAAGATTTTGCAGAAGAAATACTTCTCCTAAAGATTTTACAGTTCACCATTTAAGGGGAGCTTGAGAAGTTGTTCTAATGGCATTTTAAGCAGCTGATCAGGGGCACGGAACTGTTGTTAATTGTGAGGTCAACACCAAACTGCAATGGAGACCATTGATGTAGCTTCATTTTATCATTATTCTTACTTTTTACCTTTTCCAGATACATGGATTCTTGGTCTTGTAACAAAGCTCTTAATTTTGGAAACCATTCAGTAGTCAACAGTGAAGAATTATTCTTTATTTTTTCTCTTTTTTTTTTGTTTTTCCATAAAATGATTGTAAAGGGAAAAAAATGCAACAAACAGAATAATTTTCAGGTTTTTGGGGAGCTCGTTTTGTTGGATTTTGGTTTTTTTTAATCAGGAGCATTTTAGATGAGGCCTCAGGAAACTTGTAACTCACTTCATGTATCTCTAGTCTCTGTTGCTGAAGCTGCTTTAACCTTTCTTTATATAGCTGTCTATACACTTAGGCGTAGTTTTGATCAAGAGAACATCCTTGTGTCATGATGGACTTCACCATCACCAAGATCTCCCAGGCCCTCTTGTGCGTGTGTGAACTCTCCAACAAAGCATTTCTATTTCTGACTACAGTCACTTCAATGTTAGTGTTATTTAAATAATAAAATAACGTAACCCAATCTATTTCATTATGTTTTCATATCTCATATTTTGATCTCTTTTCTATGCCAGCCCACCTCCTACTTAGTCTAGACTATACTGTACTTCTTAAAAATATCATCTGCCCTTTCTGTGGATGCTAGCTCTTCTCTTTTGTCTTAGATTTTCAGTTTACTTATTCATATTTTGAATGTAAATGGGTTGACATCATGGTATTCTCAAAGAAATTTTTCATACACTTTGTGTGTGTATGCTTGTGTTGTAGATTCCCATGGGTGTAGGGGCTCGCATCGATTAAATAACTTGGTTAACATCCTCTATGGTCCAAGGTCTATGATGATTTATGCTCAATGAAACTGTATGTGTGCAAAATGCTAAGCCTATATTAAGCCTGGTAGCATTTCTCTTCAGATCTGGTGCTAAATATTTGCAGAACTGAGTCTTGAACTTGCATGATATTACCTTTGAAGAGGAAATTGTAATATGATTACTTCTCAAACACCTGAACATAAGTGCTATTATAAGAATATGAAAACATTTTGATGAAAATCTGGGGTTACCAAAAGTTTACACGTTTACTCTGTCCTATGAAGTGTTCTGGGGAAAAAAAGCCAGCAACTTTTCCAGTATTTAAAGTATAGCTTGTGTTTTACTCTACTATCACCAGATAGAGAAATAAGCTTTGCAGTCTTTGCAGTCTTTGCAGTCTTTCCTGTCCTTCCTTATAGAACAAAAGCAGTGTTGCAGACATACCAGTAAAATTTATGTAATGCAATATAGAGGATTTATTTGAAAAACTCTAAGGTACTCATTAACAGAGGAATAAATTAGTATTAACATGTAGTACAAAATGGGGGGTTTGTGCTGTTCTGCTTGAAAATGCCAATGATTTTCTCCTTTGAGAGTGCTTAAAAGCTATGTGAAATTTCAAGTCTTCTCTAGAAGGCACAATAGATATCACGCAGTTGATGCAATTTTAAATATAGATCTTTAAATTTCATAATATGTGTGCTTTATTTTCTAAGATGCTTCTAGTTTTTTGTAATTTAACTAAGAGTGCTTGGATTGACTATTAAACATACTCAGGAAAGGCTTAATGCAATTTTTAAATACATTGTCAGCATGGAGCTAAGCACAACAGAATTGTTCAAGGAGTTAATTCTCATTAACCCTTTCAAGTACCAGATATGTTTCTATCCTATGTTGTATTTGATGTCTGTGTGCCATGGTGATTTAATAGACATGCATTAGATGTGGTTTGATACTCCAGCTTGCATGAATTTGTGTATATATATCAATTTATAGGATACTGAAATTGTCTAAATAATGAAATACATTATCAATTGCTTGCAACTGTATTTTGCACGTTGTTATTGCAAAGGTTATGTTTTTATTGGTAATCTTAATTTTGCAGTTTAAATAGGTACCTGATACAGTTTAAAAACAAGGGAAATATCATTCTAATGACCTGAGTTATTGAACATATAATGCCCTTTTTATTCCATGCTCCAATCCTTGAATGTTTGGAAGAGACTGTTTTCAAATGTTTTAAGAAGACTTACTTTCTTACTTTAAAAAAAACCCTGTTCTTACTGCAGCTGGTTTTAGAAGAAGCTTTCGTCTTAGCAGAAAAGATAAAAAAACAAACAAGTCCATGTATGAGTGCAAGAAGAGTGATCAGTATGATACAGCCGATATCCCAACCTATGAAGAAGTTGCAAAATACAGACGACAACCTAATGACAAATACAGGCTTGTTGTTTTGGTTGGTAAGTTATTCTCTTCTTTTTTTTTTTTTTTTTTTTTCCTGACCTGGTAAAACAGAGACCTGCTGATTAGCACAGTGCTTTCCAGAAAGTCATTTAGATTGCAAGGGATCTCAGGAGTTCACCTGGTCCAGCCTCCCACTGAGCGAGATTAACACCAGGTTCCGAGCAGGCTGCTCATGGCAGCAACTTTGGGAACCTGTCTTCCCATCATGTCTTCTCTGTCTTACGTCACACCTCAGTAAAGAGGTGGCCTCCATCTGTTCAATGAGTGTCAGAAGGGTGCTGGTGGGTCCCCCTGAAGACATTTCTTCCCCCAGCTAGGCAAGTTCAATTCCCTCAGTCTCTCTTAGAGATCATGTGATTCAGCTCCTGACCATCTTCGAGGCCCTCTGATGTCTTTGATCCAGTTTATCAACAGTAGTTTAGTGCAGGGCTTGTTGTAGTCAGAGAATTCCTCACAAGGGACTAACAAGTGCTGTGTGAAGAGGAAGAATCATTCTCCCCTGTCTATGGGCCAGGCTCTTGCTGATACAGCCCAGTCTCCTGTTACTCTTCATTGCTGCCAGCGAGCACTGGGGACTCATGCTTAGCTCTGCCCACCTGAACCCCAAGGTCCTCGTCATCCAGTCAGTCAGTCCCCAGCCTGTAATGCAGAACTTTGTCCTCATCAAATTTCACCAAGTTCTGCCAGCGTATGCCTGGAGCTCTCTGGATGGAAGCCCTGCCCTTGAGCAAGTCACTTGTATCACCCATCTTGCCATGGGCAAGCTTTGTGAGGGCCCACTATGTGTCATTGGTACAGATGTGAAACAGAGCGTGTCCCAGGGAACTCCCCTTATAATGAGTCATAGAGCACAGACCAATAACTCCTTCCCTTTGAACATGCTCCAGTTTTTTACCTGTGGTCCGCCTTTCTAGACAAGATGCTCCATCTTGCTTTAGGAGGTTGTGTTCAAAGCTTTCCTAAACCAAGCGGAGATGACATTAAAATACAGGTACCATGGTTACAAGTCTGAATGCAGCAGTCAAGCTGTCCTAAAACTCAAAAGAAATATGTTGCTATTCCACTTTTAGAGATCAATCAATATATCTATGTGAGAAAGAAAAGAACCGGATACCTGGGGTCAATGAAGACAGACAATAAAAGTGGAAAGAAATAAATCCACCTACTGTGTTAGAAAAAGTAAATGGACAAGAAAGGTGGATGCACGGTGGGCCTCTGTAGGCCAAGGATGAGTGTAAGCATAGCTGCTGAAGATTCAACATATTATCCTTAGTCAGATTTCTGTTCTTCTATAATCTGTTGCTGCCATGGCCTCTCACAGCATTTATTATATAATCAAAATGCATTGCTTCAGTCTCCCAAAAATAGAGAAAGTGCATTATCTTAAGCTTTTGAAAGGTAACAGTTGGAGTACCAATGAGTAACCATTGCTACGAGTGAGTAATGTCTCATTGATTATTGTTTCCTTGGCAGTAACACATAGGCTAATGCTTCATTAGTAAAATATCCTCCGTTCTGAAAGCAGCGGCGCAGAGAAATATGACCCTCTGCCAGAGACTATTAGGGACTGTTGAGTAGCTGTGTTTTTATATTGCTCATATCCACGGGAACATTAAATTGAGTTTTTAATAAACATATATATTTGTCACTCTCCAGCACTAAAAATCAGCCACCTACTAGTGTGATCACTCTGAGATTGTGGGTTATATACAACAAGTAATAACATGGTTGAGTTGATTTTACAGTTACATCAACAGAGTGTAGTGCAAAAGTGTGATAAGTAGACTTTTTATAACAAATTGCAAATCTGATCTAAGGAATGCCTAGAGATTCCATCTGATTTTTCTTGTAATAAATCAAATGAAGAAAGAGTGCTTTTTCAGTAACAAAAGCAATTCAGAAATTTATTGCAGACTTCAGTAATTCTAATGTTTTTTCTCTGGATATTAAGAGCAGCTTAAGTCTGGCCAATACCATAAAAATGTCTTGGGCAAAATGTGGAAAAACTAGCAGAGCTAAGCAATACAGGTATAGTAGAAGTGAACACATTTTAAAAGCTTTTTGTGTGCCAGTAGCAGCGTTCCATATAATACATTGACTATAATTTGTATAGTAGTACCAGGAAAGAAAGGGACATATAATTAATTTGTAGCTGTAATTGGTGCAGGCATCTGTTGTGTTATGCTAGGTCTAAATATGCAATTTACTGTTTAAAAGAGGACATTTAGGTTTGGTTTTGCCTTTTTTTAGGGGGAGGGAGTTTGAAAGCTTTGAAACAAATTTCACTTCTTTTTGAATTGGTCTAATCTTACTTAAAGAACACAAATTACACACACAGTATTTCAGTGCCCTGTTGTGTGATACACACTACTCTCAGGGTCAGTTCAGTGTATCAGTTTGTCAAGATTTTACCTTGTCTGAAAATACAGGTTCATGAATAAAGCCCTGCAAATCCTTGGGGTTAAAATAACATCATCTGAAGCAGTAATGATACAAGCATTTCTATGCGCTTTTAATTGTTAGGATTGTGATGAGTCTGCTAAAAAAAAATTATCCAATATTACATCATCAGTCTGCTTCTAGGAACTTACTGTTCCCAAACTGCCAAGAAATCCTCAAAGTCTTTAATCAAAAATATTGCCTTCATCCTAAGCATTCCATACATCACAGGCTATCAGATAAAAGTAGAATATTCTAATATGACATGTATTATTTAGACACTAGAATTTTCATTTATATTAATGAGGGAAAAGTCCTGCTCATAAAGTCTTCTGCTGTAGTTAATTTTAAGTGCCAGAGTAGCATAAATTTTGTTTTCGTAGAGTTTGAATGAATGTGCTACATGCAACAACTTTATATGGCACAGTTTCAGCTGACTCAGAGCTTTCTGAAGGGGCAGGATAAAGCGAAGTTATCAGTAACAAACCCAGAGCACTTGTTCCCCAGAACACACGCTGTTCTGTGCGTGCAGTGTGATCCCCAGAGATGTGCAAAGCCTTTCAGGTGCTTGTGGTCACCCATGGTGATGCCTCTGTCCAAAGTGGCAGTGGTGGAAGCAAGGACCAGAGGTGTGTAACTGTAAAGAAGTTGTTATTGGTGTCTGACACAATCAGAAAAGCCTCTGTCTCTGAATGAGGCTGTCAGTACTTCCCACAAAGATGTTCTTCTGGTCGCTACTGAGAAGAAAAGGAATCTGGGACAGGAAAAACTTTCTATTTGTTGTATTGCTTAGATTTTTTTTTTTAAATTTTTTTTTATTTTATTTTTTTAAATCTATCATCTCTGGTTTTGCCGTGAAGAAGTTACAATGAGGCCAGGTCTATTTCAGAGCAAAGGAGGATGAAATGAAAGGGCCTTTTAACTCTCCACATCTCCTGACTTAGGTTTAACATGTTCAGTAGTGGCTTGCAACGTCTTAATTGATGTACAGCAGTAATGCAGGAAAATGGCCTACAATGGCCATGCTACTTCCAGTAAACTAACTGGACAATGAAGAAAGAGACCTTTAATTGCTATCTGCATTAAAGCTTCCTGATTGAAGGCATGGGAAGGTCAGCAAGGTTCAGGAGCAAATACATAGGATGTAACATAGTGCCTATCCTTGCCCCTGAGAACACCAATATGAACTCACTGATCCTGCTTCAGTGAACTGCAAATCTCAAAGTATGCTCCCACTGCTTGTTAAAATGCACTGACACACAAAATGATGAGGTTCTTCTTTCCTACCATACCAAGCTGCAGTCAGACATACATGTGCAGTCATTGCATTATAGTGTACTAGGAACTGAGCCACAGAGCCTCTCTCAAGGCATGTCTCCTACTGGGTTCTTGTGATCCCAGCAGGGATATTGTCATCTAACTCACAAGATCTATTCTGAAAGACCACTTTCCTTTTCTTTCCAAAAGACTGCTAGGAGTTCATTATGTGTCTATGGGTGCAGAATGGCTGGTTGGCTTAACCCTCCCAAGATCTAAACTTACAGTTTTTTCAGTTTTCTTCAGACATGTCTCAGTGGTACAAAATCTAGTGCAAGTTTTAATGATTGGTAGTTTAATTCTGCAGATGTCTCTCAATAAAGTGAGGTAGTGACTGCAGTCCACTTGTGCAGGGTTTGACCATTAACATGACTTAACATGCAACAGCAAGCAGCACAAATGTTCCTTTAAAAAAGTAAGCAAAGTATCTCTAAATCTGTCAGCATAGCTGTAAATATTGCTGCCTGGGGTGATGTATAGTAAACCAAAACTACACTACAGACATGGATCCTCCATGCCTTATATTTGACTCTAAGAATCAGGATTTTCCTTTTAAATCGTGACACTTTATTCTCTTTTTGAGTTCAAATTGTGTTCAGATTCATAACTATTCGAAACTGGCATCTTTCTCTGCTGCATCAAAATGAAAAGAATATTTGGAAGGGAACCGTATATTACACTTGGGAAAGGTAGTATAAAAATCCACATAATGAATGGGTTTGCTGAGCTGGAATCAGCCTTCGGTGTCCATATTCTACAGTTATGAGAACTCTGTGAAGACAGCACTGGAAAAGAAGAATCTACACCTTTCAGAGGTTAATTTAAAGATGATTTTAAAATGTTAATCTGGAAGGGGAGACAGTAGTAGTGAAGGTGTGGTCTGGAAACAGTTAAGCTAAGTTTCCAAAGCATGTGTTGCAGGAAGTGAAGCCTGGACTCTTTATCCGTATAAATAGAGCTAAAAGCATACTGTTGATTTGACAGCATGTAGACTAAGGAAATAATATTTGTGTGGATTTGATGGGAAAGATTTTTTGCTTAAAAGTAATAGAGTGATTTTTAAAAAGTGAATTCCATTTAGTTTGGTTTTCTTTGGTAGGATTTATTAAGAGTTTCCATTACTTTTCCTGTAAACGTCCATATTTGCTTTAAATAGCTAAACTATTGTAAAAAGGGGAAAAAAATTAAATTATAACAAAACATATCTACATAACATATTGCTTTCCTCTGCAGACATGCACCAGTAGAGGCTGCTGTACACCATATTAAATATACATTTATACATACTGATAGACTAATTTACAGGAAGATCAAAGATGAAACTTGAAATATAGTTGTGTGTTTAAATGATGTGAACACATAGAAACTTTAAATGTAGAAACTCTTAAGATTTTACTGCAGGACCATAGTCTGGGGGTAGCAGCAAAGTAGCAAGCGCTTGCTTTTCATCATTATGTGTTTCAACTCCAGACAGGGTCTTTGGTCATTTTTACAATAGGCACCTGAAGGTACTGAAGCATCAGTCTGTTTTTGGACTCTGACTAGTAAGTAGTGGTTACAACACTATTTCATTGTTATGTTTATTAGGTTTAGTATTTACAGTGTTTAAAATGTCTTTGTTAAGAAGCACTCCATATATAAATGTGTCACTTTTACTAGATGTGCAAGAATTTTCCTTAAAACCACAGGTATTATCCTTGTACTATTTGGGATATGGTTCTAATGACTCATTCTCCTTTGCCTTCTGCTGTTGACGTGGCTCTGTAAAAAGGAAGGCTATCCACTGTCAGAAACATAAGAACATGCAGAGCTGAGCTCCCTTCACACACAGCACTATGGCCCTGTCACCAAAGTGGGCAGGCAGGCTGGAGCTCTGCATAAAGGGCTCCTGGGGACAGGCAGCGAGTGCCTGTGGAGCCTTGGAGACCTCACAGGACAGAGCGCCCTCACAGAGACCTAAGACACCCCTGGCAAACAGCTAAGAGTTAGGGACAACTCAAAAGCCAAGAGAAATGTCTTGCTCAGTAGCTTCTAGTACAGCACTACTCAAGTGGAGGTGGAGGAGACGGGTCAAAAAAATTCCATGCAGTCTTTGTTTCTTCCTTCCATCCTCTTTCCAAGAGTGGTCTCTCTTTGGCAGTCACATGAAGAAGGAAACATTTGCTTTGGATCCATTCAGACAGCAGGCAGGAGACAAGCACAGTTTAAAAGAAAATCAACAACAAAGAAAGAAACCCAAACATCCCAAATGGATTGTGACCTGGCACGTGCTGCCCTTCCTTCCTGTCTCCATGCAATGCCACCCTCACGCAGTTGAAAGGTGGACGGTGACAGCTGCAGGCAGCCAGGAGCTGGGAAATGTTCCTGCCTGCAGCAGGGGCTGGAAGGAGCAGTGCTCCCAGGGCATGAGAAGGTGGAAACGATTGTCCCCAAGGGGCATCTGGTGCAGGCAAGGGATGCAGCAGCAGGAGGGAGTGAGCTGTGCTGACACACAGAGTGCAGAGGCTTTGGGGATACTTTGCACATCCCAGCTGGCGTCCTCTAATCTGCAAGTTGGGGGTATTCTGGCAAAATAAACAGCCAAACCAGTTTTTGTTCTGGAAAGCTGCCGGTTAAGATGCAGGGTTTTTTTGTAGTAGGGCTGAGATAGAGGTGGGTGCATGCTGAGGGTAGTTGATCGGGAAAAAAAAAGCCAGCTTTGCTGGCGACTTTTTTTCACTGATATTTCCTCAGTAATAAAGTCAGTCAGGGCAGAGTAACTGCCAGCTGCATCCCCTGTAATTTTTCAGCTCTGTATATTCTTGGAGAGGCTGGAACCATGGGCGTTTCCAAATCACTGATTAAAAGGCAGTAATGTTAAAAGGCAGCTATAGGCTATGTAGTCTTATCTTGGAGCATACTTGCACCTGAATATAAGAGACAACTGGCTGTTGGGAAACGAGACAATTTTTTTTTCTTTCAGGTCCTGTAGGGGTCGGACTGAATGAACTTAAACGGAAATTGCTAATCAGTGATACCCAGCACTACGGGGTAACAGTGCCACGTAAGTAAAAATGCACTTCTATTTTCTAATGATATATTTGCCTTATTAGCCTTTATTATTGCATTATCTTTAAGGTACTTTCAAATTTGAGTTTCTAAATGCATGCTTGGCATCCAAATTACTTTTCTAATTTTTAGAAGTGCTGCTGCAGTTATCTATTAAATAGCATTGATTAAACTGATAGAGCTTTTCAGCTCAGAGGCGTTGCAGTAGACTTTCAGTACAAGTTTAGCATGATTGATGTCAGTGAGGTTTAGTAAATGAAACTCAGCTGAAGAACACCCTGGATTTGGCTGTAAAGCAGTGACATGTACTCTTTTACCAATGCTTGCATTCAGCAAACTGGCCTTTATCTGTTAGGCTGAAAAATGAAGATTGATGATAAACAGTTTAATCCAGTGAATAAATTCATGAAACTCCTTTGATTAGCTTTAGCAAAGTTGATTTGGGAATGTTTTTTCCTCTTTCTCCTCTCAGACCAAACAGTGTGATTTTTATAAAATTGAGGAACATTCTGCTCTGTTAACTTCTACAATACTTCATTGGGTTTTCTTTAATTTGGAGAACTCAATAGTTTTAGACTTTGATTTCTTGGTTTGCTTTCTACTTGTTCCTTCTATAGGGATCCTTCAAAAATATGGCTCCAGCATTATGAATTTGGGATTCAGAAGTCCCAAATTGTCACAGATTTTTTTTGCAAGAGCAGATATTATGTGAAGTGTATATATATGAATGAATTAGCTAAGTAGAAAAGTTAATGCATTTAGTTGGGCAGGTCATTTCTTTTGCATGTATTTGCTTCAACTGGGCATTGAAAGCAATAACAACAAAAAGCTAGATGTTCCCAAAATATTTAACACATTGAAGTATATGCATTCATTTGCCCAAAAATATTTCTGTAAAAGTTGCCAGTATTCATCAAGCTGCCTTCTCTCTTTTCTCTTCCAAATGTGTGGTTATAAGTTAAAACAAACATGTAAAGGAATCCCTCTCCTTGAAATTCAGTAAGTTAGGACTTGGAGAGAGAACTGGGATTCCTGTCTTGGAAATGTTCCTCATTGTGTCAGCCTAAGAAGAAGAGTGATATATCAAATGGCATTTAAGACTGTCTTGCTGCAAGCAGGTTTTGTATGTTCATATGTGATGGAGAATACATGATGCTATAGTATTCAACTTGTTCAAAATAGGATGTTTTCCTGGGTTCGTTAATCATAAGTGACAACCCCACAAGTAAGTTTCATTTATAAGCTAAAACCTTATACCTACTTGTGGGAAAGTAGGAAGTGCTATAATTCAAGGCTACTGAAAGAAAACGGAATTCTATTTCGATTACCAGATAAAGAAAAGCACTAAAACATAAAGTTCACACCCCATTTTTTTCTTACCATGCTTCACGTACCATAGCTACAAGAGTTGTTAATGAACATAACATTTTATAAATCAGGATGGTGTGCTTTGTTTCCCTTTATGGTCTCATATGCTAATAAGTTTAACAAGAGGCAAGGCTGGGGTAATTGTTATGGACTGCTGTTCCTTTTATTATTCAGCTGTCCTCATTTTATTGGATTTTTCCACTAGTTAATAAAAAATGATAATCTGATACTTGTCCAATAGGTTTTTTTCCTGCTTTTCCTGCATGCATTTAAAAGTCAATCCTGTCATGGGCTTGTGTGCTGCCTACCAGATCCAGAGCAACCTTATGTGCTTCATAAGTGAGGGAAGTGCTATGCTTAGTGTTTCACAAAGAGTTTGCGCTTTTCAGTTTTTCCTGAACTGGTTTGCATTATATTGTTTTGTGCATATTTTCCTTTTTTTTTTTTTTTTAAATTTTTTTTTTTATTTTTTATTTGATGCAACTGCAGACACTACCCGTCCAAGGAGAAGCCAAGAAAGTGATGGTGTCGAATACATTTTCATTTCCAAGCACTTGTTTGAGACAGATGTACAGAATAACAAGTATGTTGAAGAGATTTTTAACTAGAACTGTGGTTAAAACAGTGGTTTATTATAAAATGAGGCTGGTTGTTATTTTAGATAATAAGTCAAAGTGGATATAAGTTGCAGTGATTTGAAGATGTGTTGAAATTACATTTTTTTATATAAGCAGCTGGGGAAAAACACAGAGTAAAAAAAAGCAGGATGTGCAAACACAACAGTTTCTAAGCTTACAAGTAGTTTCAGTACCTCAGCTCCTCAAGGAGACACTGGAATTATAGGTGCTTAGGATGGGGGAGCATTCTTTTAATAGAGCATCTTACAGCAGTAAAGCATTGCAGCTCTAGGGAAGAGGGGGGTGTGGAAGTGCTGCAGACGTGCCTGAGTCAATGTTTGTGTAGTTCTGCTCTCTTTCAGGCCAGGCACTTACTCTGCTTTTGAATTTAGAGATCTACAGTGAAGCTCTTGCCTGTACGCCCTCCAGAGAGTAAACTAAAATGAAGAGACAATGGTAGCATCGTGCTCTCCAGCAGCCTGTAAAATTCTGTAGCTTGAAATTCTGCCCCAGTTTCAGAGGGCAAAAGTGTATTAGACACAAAGCTGTGGGTTTTATTGAAACTTCAAACTGTGCTTTGCTTTTCTGGCAAATCGTGCTTGTACTTTTATAGCAAATAACCAGCCGCCTTGGTTCCACCAGCACCGTCATCACTCCTCCCCTTCAGAGACAGAGAATTTGGATATTCTGTAGTGTGCAATGAAATTTCAGTAGTTTCTATTGTTTAGCTTATCCACTGTTTTATTGCATTGCATTAGTTCAGAAAAAGAGGTGATGGAAAACATTAGTGGGCTGTTGGACTACAGTACTTTTTTCTCTTTAACTGTAATACAAGCAGGTGTTACTGATTTGAAAGCGGTAAAGTAGAAGATTTCTTAAAATTGACATGCTGAAGTACTTGACAGCATTTCCTTCATAAAACATGGTAGAACTCTCATGTAAAGTAAAATATTTTTGCCCCTGAATTAAATCTTATAAAGCAAACTGGTAAGTTTTCTTCTGGAGAAAATGGAAATTATTCCAGTTGTTTTCACCTTCTGCCACAGGTTTATCGAGTATGGCGAGTATAAGAACAACTACTATGGTACAAGTTTAGACTCTGTTCGATCAGTTCTAGCTAAAAACAAAGTTTGTTTGTTGGATGTGCAACCTCATGTAAGTAAGCATGTCTTCTGAACTCTTGTACTTCCCCATATTGCATATTGGAATTCCAGGACAAAAATATTTCTAGAAACGTGTACTTTATCCCACACTGAATGACTGTTGAGTGGGTGTGCTGGCTACCTTTACCTCAGCAAGGCTCTCTGAAAGGAGATAAATATGTAGCCAGTAAATAAGGGAATTGGAAGCCTGCAGCATAATACCAAAGATTTAAGTACAGAATGCTCCAGTATTTCCATTTATCTTTCTTTTAGTTTGGGCAAGAGATTGTCTCTGAAACTTTAATTTCAGAATAATTTTGAGTTATCACTGAGTCCAGCAACTGTCTCTCACATGTTTCACTAGACTGTTCATGCCAAGGGTTTCCGTGCAGGGTGGACATGAGTCAAGGAATGCACTAAATGTGATGTTGGCTGGATAATTGTTAAGAATATTCCTCTCTAAACCATTTTTTCTTGCATTGACCTTGTCTTTTATCCCCACTGAACTGCTCCACTGGGAAATTTTTACTCCTAATAACCACAGCGCTTCTAGGAGCTGGACTAGTTTGTTTAAACCCAGCCAAAGCATCCCTTCTCCAAGGGTGGCCTGTGTTTGGCTTCTGAATCCTGGCAGCTCGTGTGCAGCTCCCAGGGCAGTTTTGGCTGTGCCCTGGGAGCAGGGAAGGGGCTGCACTGGCAGAGGAGTGGCTGGGGAAGCCACAGCCATTGCCAGAGGAGGAGGGGAGCTGATGAGACCACTGCCTGTCCAACACAGCCCTGTGTTCCTGCAAAGCACTAAATTCTCTTGGGGACTCAAGCTTGTGAACCATTCTGGGATCCCACTCTCCAACATGGGATTTTCCTGTGGACTGTGGCAGTGTGGAGAGGATTGAAAGCTTCTGACCATCCATACTACCACCCTGTGCTGCAACTGAATCATAGACCTGCCTCTAACACCCCACATAGCTCACAAAATAGGGAAAAATGAACAGCAGGGGGTTGTGTGGTGGGCACACAGTACTGAAGAGGAAAATCATTCACCTTTTGTGAACAAATGTCACAGGCACCTCTTTCTGCTAATTTTCATGGGTACAGAAGGGGTTATTCTTGCTAAAATGGGCTAAACTTTTCCTCCTCCCCTGAATACCTTCTGTTCCCCTCCATCCTCTTGCTGCCAGTGGCACCAGTGTGCACAACTCAAACTTTGCCAGACTGCATGGGATTTACCAGCAGCCATGTGGAAATCAAGACCAGTGATCACCCTTGGAGAAAGGGTTTTCTTACCATTCTGAAAATTTTCCCTACATCAATCAATGCTGGTCAGCAGAGCAGGATGGCAGTAAATGAAAAATACCTGCCTAGAAATGCTTTATGGGTTTATTCTGGTCAGTGGGGAGGGTTTTTTTATTACAGTAAACTCCATTGTGCAAAATAAACTAATTAATTAAAATCTTTCCTCTTCCCAGACAGTGAAACACTTGCGGACATATGAGTTTAAACCGTTTGTTATATTTATAAAGCCTCCATCACTTGACCGTTTGAGAGAAACCAGAAAAAATGCCAAGATTATTTCAAGTAAAGATGATAAGGGAACTGCAAAACCCTTTACAGTAAGTATAATTAGACATGGTAAAACATGAGAACCTGTTAAGAGTTTTGTTGTAGCAGATTACCTTGAAAATAAAGATGATCACTGGTTCTCATTGACAGCGCCTGTCAGGGCTTACACGAGCATCTTGCTGTTTCTCAACCTCTCTCACGTTACACATTTACTGTGGTGTTTTCGTTGTTTGATATGCTCATGGGTATTTACAGTTTCCATGGTCCTTTGACTTTATGTCATTAAAGAACCCCCACAGTGTAAGCATCTTTATGAGACATAATGCTGTGGATTTCCTTTAAAAAAATTGTACCTGGCCTTAGTTTCTGTTCAAATATAAGAATGTATTTGTTTTATCAACTGTATTAAGGGGTCTAAATTTAGAGGAAAATGCAAATATAAAGAACTAATTGAAAAAATAAATGCTACTTTAATAAAAAGTCCATATTTGTGGATAAGAGAAATAAAGGAGTTTTTAAATGTTACAGGAAAATGAACATTGTAAGAAAGAGGAAGAGATATCCAAGCAAGGAGCAAATGCTGGTTTTTGTCAATAGTCAGAAAAAAATTTAGATTAACCAATATCAACGTACTTGCTTCCTTGTAATATAATGAAATCATATTTTATTTGAATCTACAGCAAAGTTGATCATCATTAGACTGTTTATCCGTATTTTTCCTTATTCAGGTGTTACTGAGATTTTTTAGGTTTTGTTCCAAAGTGAGTCACAGATATAATCACAGACTGTATCTGTGTAGAATGTACATTTTGGAATAGTTTGGAAATTACATTCTGTAAGAAAATGTTTATTTGTGGTATAAAAAAGTAAGAGGAGTTTGTTCTTAAGAGCAACCTTCAGGCCATTGCTTAGTTAGGACAGGTTTCATTTCTCAAAGTCATCTAAACAAATTACTAAGATTTGTTCCCTCCCCAAACATAAAGAGAAATCCACTAAGCCAGATCGAACAAGGCATAGAGTGATGACTCCTACATAGCTCTTAAAAGAAAAAGGGATGTGCTGTAATTCATGGTGTGCTAATAGCAAGCTGAGATTCGCATAATGAAACTTTAAATGTATCATCAAAGTAAACAGCTAGAAACATTTTCCAATGGTGCTGCTAACAGAAAATGTCTCTGTAATTACCATGCAGTGACTAATTGTGTCACTACAAAGGGAGAGATGAAAGAATTGCCTGTTGAGCTGAGTCAACTCATCAGAATACTCTCTGAGATCACTTGTAATGGTAATGTCTATTATTTTTTTAATTGGAAGTACAGTTTCCGTCTCCTGATGAGATAAGAAATAAGCAATTAGGCCATGTTTATTACAGAAAGAGTTTATGCAGCGTTGCTATGGGCTGGCTCTGCACTGATCTTTATTGCACTGCTCTTACTAGGAAGAAGATTTTCATGAAATGATTAAATCTGCCCATGTGATGGAGAGCCAGTATGGCCACCTTTTTGACAAGGTGATAGTCAACGATGACCTCGCTACAGCTTACAGTGAGCTGAAAACAACTTTTGACAGGTTGGAGACCGAGACCTTCTGGGTTCCTGTCAGCTGGCTACACTCATAGTAACGTTTTAAATAGACAAAACCTCTGCTGTTGTATCAGCATCTAAACCTTGGGCATGGTTAGGCTTTACTCGATGGCTGTTTTCTTGGGAGGAGGGTTTTTAACTCTGCTAGGCAGCAGATATACTCTTCACGCACTTGGAACTGGTCTTGTTTTCCTGTGTCTTCAATTCTGCTGCCTATGGTTTGAGGCAGAACAGTCAGATTAAACCAGAGATTTACTGTGCTCTGTAAAGTGAGCTAATACTAGTACAGCAGAACTGCCAAACACCTCTTTATCATCATCTGTGTGTTTCCAAGGTGAGTGTTTTTTAGCACAGAGTTTGCAGAAGATACAAATTGATGCAGTAGATCAGCACTTCAGTGGTTTTAAGCATAACTGTTCCATAAATGAGCACATCAGCACTTGGAAGTTATTGCCCTTTAAGTGCTGGAAAGAACTGAAACAGGCAAAAGTGACCAACATTTATATGAGGAAGACAACATATTTTTAATTATGTATCAGTGTATTTTTACTTTTCTAGATGTGAACACTGTCTTACATGTACAGACTAATTTAAGTATTCTTTTGCAATTACATAATCATGGAAAGAAAGATATATTCAGTGGCTTAATAGTGAAACACTCAGCTGGGAGCATGCATGGATTGAAAATACTTTCATGCATGCTCTGTGGCACAACAAAGAAAAGTCATGGGAATAATTATTTAAATAGGAAAAAATGTGAGTCAATGTGTATATAACTTCAAAGTCTTTGGGATTAAACTTCTGTAAAATCAGTGGCAAAGGGATATGAATAGCAATAGAGTAGAGACTATTTTTCCCCCCTTTAAATTGATTTTAAATATTTTTGGCACACTTTATAACAATTTTCCCATCCGAAATTTTCAAAGAGTGAGGAAACCTTGGACATCTGAGAAGCAGTTTAAAGAGATTAATTCTTTTTATTGTTGAGTATGTAATGATACTTTTTAGTAGTATAACATGTATTTTGTCTCCACTCAAAAATAAATTAATGGTGTAGAGTTCACTGTAAGAAACATCCTTGTCACTGGTCAGACAGTTGGAAACCCTGTTGTAAGATTTGATGTGTCAGTGTAAGCAAATGTATATTAGATGATGTATTTTTAATATAGATAATTTGGTATTTTTCTTTACTTACTACTGATATGCAGGAAATGAGTACAGATGTAAAGACCAAGTAACACCTGTGTGTTGTGTTGTGAATATGTCTTGTAAGTACAGAATGTGTATAGGAACTTGCTGACTTCAGATCATCCCATCTGTGGCATTCAAACAAGAAACCATTCTTTCATGTTAATCTGTAAAGAGAATATAGCTCTCCTGTTTAAAGAAAAAAGAATTTAGTGAAACTTTATATATTTATGAAAGGGTTGAAAAGGGATGTTACGTTTTTAAATTCCTTGTCAATGTGATCATTTATTAAAGAGATTACTAAGTCTGTAATTGGAAACGGTTTCTGTAAATGGAGCTCAACATTCCATGTAAATATTTTATTTCAGTTCGTATGCTGATAAAGCCATGAGGTTTTGCAGTTTTATTCTAAATGTGTATTTAATGTGTGGGCCAATGCATTTAGCTTAGAGTCTTATAAAACAAGCGAAATGCAAGAAACAACAGCAAAATCCCTGGGAGTCTGGAAATGTTTATGCAAGAGTTACAGATGTACTGAGTCCCAGTATGGATACATGCTCTTCTTGAACAGCTCTACTGTAACTTCTGTCAAACTTCACCATTTTCCTGGTGGACTTAAACATTTTTTGTAACATAAATAGGAATTTGTTGATTAAATTAATTGCATAGAGATTATCTGAGTTGAGAAAACATTTTCTATTTTTTTTTTAATTACTGAAAATCAAACTATTTTTCAGGGGATATGGAATTCAGTGGGTCAGTTTGCCTGCGAGATGCCAAGTGCCTTCACCATCTCTTGAAATGGAGAGGACACTCAACATCTCTCAGGATCTGGTCAATTCTAACTGGAGGGGCTTTAGTCTTCACTAAAACGCTATAAACATTGCTTCTAACCTGGGCTGTCTTGGAACACTGGGGTACTGTCACGCTTGCATAAGGGACCTGCTTTTGTCTTTGTGAAGTAGATGCTAGAATAATCCGCGAACTCCCTGGTAGAGACAGTTCTGGCTGTCCTGCAGGCTGTTTTTCCTGTCTTTTTGAAATTAATTTAATTCCCATTCCTGGGTCGGTGTGGTCTGTGAAGCTCTTGTGCACAGCTCTGCTGTCCTGGGCAGCAGTAGGCAGTGTGGTGCTCTGCTGCCTTCCCAGAGACACTGACCCTCTGATCCATGGCACATCCTGGCAGGAGCCTCCCAGACCCATGGCTGCCTGCCCCATCCCTGAGCCAGGAGCTGACTGCTGAACAGTAACACCTGCATAAGAAAGGGAACCTCAGAAATACACATCCAACCAACAGAGTAAAACGTGCACAGTCTTGGACAAGTCAGAAATGCTTTTAATTATAGTACTAAGTTACTCTTTAAAAATCAACATTATTGCACTATTCAGCTTCAAAAGCTAAAAATCAAAGCCCTTCACGAGGCAAGCAGAGATGACAGTAGGTCTAGGCAGGAAAAATTCCGTTTCAACAGGACAGGAGCCTGCTTATCATGATGGATGCTGGGCCTGTGTGCTCAGCTGTTCTGGGATACCACGGGGAACAGCGGGCTGGATTGTTCCTTTGACTCCTAAGAATTTGGGAAGGAAGACAACTAAACATGTTTCCAATATTCCACATATTGAAGTTGTGCTGTGTGGGTTTTTAGAGAAATGTATGTTTTGACAGTCAAGTCCAGATGTTTTTATTGTGTTCTAGCTGTTTGCTGTAGTCAAACAAAGGGTAGTATTTTTTAATATTGTACCAAGCTCTATACTTGAATTCACCATCAGGTCTTTGGTTGATGTCCTACCTGAAATCTGATCTTACCTTCTTATGCAAAACAATAAATTATTGATATACCACTGAAGGTGTTTTTTGCTTTATTGTAAATTGCACCATAACGTATCATAGACTCAGAATGTTTTGCATGGGAAGGGACCTCAAAGCTCATCTCGTTTCAATCCCCTGGCATTGTCAGGAACACTTTCACTCGACCAGGTTGCTCTGAGCCCCATCCAGCCTGGCCTCAAACACTGCCAGGGATGGGCCATCCACAGAGTTTCTCGACCTGTTTCAGTGTCTTACATCCCAAACAGTAATGACTTTCTTCCTAATACCCAATCCTTCAGCTTAAAGCAATTCCCCTTTGTTCTACACTGACCTGTAAAAAGTCCCTCTCCAGCTCTCTTGTAGCCCCTTTAGGTACTGGAAGGTGCTGTAAGGTCTCCTCAGAGCCTTCTCTTCTCCAGGATGAACAAAATTACTTTAAAAGGTAAAATGCCTATGTAGTAAGTTATTTCATGGGACTCTATATTAACTTTAATGTTCCAGTTATCTTAAATGGAAAACCAAAGCACCCTAGAACAAGGATAACAACTCTTAATATTTCATTTTTGTTGCCAAACTCTTCTTCAGAAATGATATTTACCCTTTCCTGTAGCCCACCCCCTAAAAACCATTTTCTTTCTGAGGGGAAAAGCTTACATGAGTGGATCAAACTAAAATATCAGCTCGTCTGGGCTTGCAGAGTCTCAGAGTGTTATCTGAGTTGTTGACTCCAAGTGTTTCACCAGACACATAAACTTCTAGGCCACACACAAGTCCTGTGGGAGGTGGTGCTCATTTGTAAAACTCAAGGAAAGTATTGCTAGAACCCAGTCATTTTTTGCACTGTTATGCCTTTTCCCAGAAAAAAAAAGGTAGCCTAACACATACTAGGATTAGAGAGAAGGCTTTTAAGCACCTTCTGTTTTGTTTCAGTGCACTATTCTGCATTTCCCAATGTCCTTCAGTTCAGGTTCCTCCTGTGTGTGGAGAATATTTTCTTCTGTAAAGCCTATATTTAGCTTTTATAAGATTGTTTCAAAGGATGAATAGTTTCTTCAGAGATCTGAAGTTAAATTTATAATCTAGTCTGTTTTTGCTACTGCTCTCTACAGTCATTTCCCCCCAGGATTTCTGTGTATCAGCGCTTAAAGTCATTTGTACTTGAAATTTGCCCAGGACCCTTCTGCTCTCAGAGTCATTAAGTATTTATCATATATTACCATGATTTATGTATGATACCAAGCATTCAACAGAAAAATGTCTGAACACAAAATTAAAGGGCGACTGTAGGTGTATTTGTTGTTTAAGGATTGTGGTGCTGGATAACAGTTAAAGGTTTCAGCAGAAAAACAAAAAAACATTTGGAAACAGTTAAAGTCTGGTCTTAAGTCTTATGTTAAATGGCAGTACAAATGAGAGAATTTGGAGTTCTGGACAGCTGGAGACTTTTCCCCACTTGATATCTCTGTCTGAAATACAAGTTGGATATTTGGAAGACTCTATGGAATGATTTTACCTCCCTATAATAAAACACTATGGTATTTTCTATAACTGAAATCTAGCATTTGCACAAAGAGAGTAAATCTGTGATTATTGAGACTTTGTTTTGTTTCTGTTTCAGTTGTACACTTATGTCTGTTTAAACGAATGTTTAAGCACTCAGTGGCAAAAGCTGCCAGCTACACATTTCAATATGTGGAGAAAAATACCCTCAGAATTTCCAAGAGGGTTCAAATGGCTCAAACAGTATCTGAAAACTTGTTGATAAGAAATGAGAAAATTAGGTCACAATTTCTTTTCTAATTAGATCTCTTTTCAGTAGCTGTATTAATATTCAGAACTTGAATATGCTAAAAAAAACCCAGAAGGCATTTGATAATTTTTAAGTGAAATTTAGATTTGTGCTTTAACGAAGATATTACAGGCTTTCTGTGGGATTACACACAGGCCCATAAAAACCGTGGGTATGTGTTTTAAAGGGAGGGTCTGTGAGTATGGCAGAGATGAACTAAGAATATTACAAATGCAAGTACTACCCTGAAAATGCATCTTTGGTTTTGTAAATCACTGAACAGGAGGTCAGAGACCTGGCTGCAAATGTGCTGCGGTTTCTATTCCTTCCTTGGTAAATACAAATAAGCACCAGTAAATCTCCATTGGTAAACAAAGCTAAAATTGTCTAAATTGTGGAGCTGAAATGTAGTATTCAGAAGGAGGAATGCTCCAGATCCTGGTGATGCTGGCCAAAATGCTGCTTTACTTTCTTCTAACTTCATTAACTTTTGCAACAAGAGTACAGCAATCACAGCTCTAACTCAAAATTACCTAACTGTGTTTAGTCATTGAAAATTTCATTCTTTGTTTTCCTCTTCACCCTTGTACAGTTTCAATTTAGTAATTCAGTCATATAAGGAGGAGAAAAGGGACAATTGAAAAACAGACATCAAAAATTTGATACAAAGGCATTTTTTACCTATTTCCCAATGGACACAGGGGTGGTGTGTTCCTGAAACAGAAGTGAGGAGCTAGTGTTTTTTCCAGATGGAGAGCACCTGAACAGTGTTTTGTCCCATGAAAACAGAATTGCTCTGAGAGGTCCCTGTGGCCTGTTTGATGCGTGAGAGCAGCATATGGTAAAAAAGACCAGGAGCAATTGTAAATTTTATGCAGCCAGAGTTGGCTTCAGGGGTTCTTGTTTAAGGCAATGGTCACTGGCAGCAGTTCTGCTTGTTTTCTGTGTGACCTCTGGACATTTCCTTGTGCGTCCTCCTCTCCCTTTTCTAGACTTCCATTAGTGGCTTGTTTTTAAGTAACTACAGTTCCCTAAAATTGGTCTTGACCTGAGGCAGTGGCAATAGCCATGTTTCATGATCAAGGCTGACATTCGTGGTGGGGCAGTTCCCCAGATGTGAGCATGGGTTGAGACCACTCCACAGAGCTTTGCATGCCCTGTGTGGTTTATACTTCTCCACTAAATGTACTTTGATGCAGCTTCTGGAGCCCTACCCCCAGAACCAGGCTGGCCTGTGTTAGGCACCAAATGAACGTGGAACAAAGACGTAGTCACAGGTTCAAAGGAGCTCACTAAAAGAAGTGGGAGAGATGGCAGAGCAGCGGGAAGGTGCAAGGAGATGCACTGGGCACAGCTCTTCCTACCAGCTAGCACAGAGGCAGTGCTGGCCTAAGGGCGCTGTCAGATCTAGCATTCAGCATCTCACAGAAGGATCAGGTGGTTGGAGCTCCCTGGCAGGGCTTCATCTCATGCTGGGCAGTGCCCAGGCACAGCTGGGGGCTCGCAGAAGCCTGGCCCTGGCAGCCGTGCAGCCAGCTTGGCTACAGGAGGGAATCAGCTGTGTATGAGCTGTGCTCTGCCTCCTACCTGCAGAGCCAAAACAGCAGGGCTGGTCCTGGCCCATTTCCCTGTCCAGTGCCAACGGAAGCAGGAATGCTCAAAGTCCCGTGTGCAGTCCTGGCCACTACTGACTGTAAGGCACAAAAGGAGTTTTCTTGTTTGGTTGTGTTTTTTTCGTTGTTGTTGCTGAAAACTGGCTTGAAAGCTTTGTTATTATTGGTGCTATCTGGACAGTACAATGGAGCAGTCTCACTTATTGGCCCTGCTGGGTTATTATTCCAGATGTTTTTCTTTACAAAGCTGTTAAGCAGGAAGTAGAACCAAAACCAAAGATTGATTTGAACCACTGTTTTGTCAAAAACCAGAACTGAACCTGAATTATTGTCTTCTCTTGACTTCATTGAATTCAGATCATCATTGGCCACAGCTGGATTCAACCCCAGCTCAAACCACACTGAAAAAAGCACAGAACCTGACCACACTTTTGAGTAGGTGAGACTTTGGAGGCCAAGAGCCTTCATCTTGTCATGGGTGCAGCTGATATTACCATCAAGCCAACAGCAGCTTTTACTGAGCGTGTGTGCATATGTACATATCGTTATGTGTTTATCAAGTGTTTTAGTGTATACCAGTTTAATGAAAAACACAGATTTATATTGCATAATTGGAAGATTAAGGGCAGACTAAAGAAAGAAGTTTACTTATACCAATTTTAGCAAATGCATGTATAGTTTTACTCTAGTAGGACTCACACATCTCAGGAAACTTAGAATTTTACATTTCATATATACTGGCTTGCCCCTATTTTCTGGAAGTCAAAAGAGCTTGATTGAATGCAGACTATGAACTTGTTCACTACAAATGTAGTTAAACGTGAAATCTTGTGGGATTATCTTAATTATTCCTTAAATAAAAAAGCTACTTTGTACACAGACTACAATTTTGTGCTTGCCAGATAAAGAAATGTAAACCTGTCCAGAGACACAGGAATTTGTCTGTGGAGGAGTATCACTGGGCCAACTGTCTTGCCTTTTATGCAATATTGTGGTGTAAAACATCACTCCACTGGTTTCATTTTACAGCAAATAGTCTCTGTGGTGGTACCCTGTGGGAACTGAAGTATCAAATTCTATTTTCCCTTCAAAAATCCAACTCCATTTGTACCCTGCTCCTGACACCACGAGTGTCAGCCAGCATGTGGGCTCGGGGGATGCTGCGGCACAGGCAGGGGAGCTGCAGGGAAGCTGTTCCAAGCAAAGCAGGAGGTGCCACTCTTTGCCATGGGAGAGGCTGCCATAGGTAACACCACAGTGTTTGAAATGAGGGGTGGTATCCCTGATAAGATTACACAGTAACTAAGTAAATGAGGAAATTATTTTATTTTTCCATTTTTAATTTTCAGAGGATTATGTGACACTTCTAATTATCAGACATTATTACTCTGACTGCAAAGTCTCCTGTTTTTCTTTGGCTTCCCTACTGCCTCCTTGAAAGCAAAGCTTGCTGTAATTAAAGACTTTATTTGTTATATAAATGTAACCATAAAACATGTGGAGTTCCTATCTTCCAGAGCTACCAGACCAAGCAAATAAAGACAAAATTTTTGCAAGTGTTCTCAAGTGACCTATTCTGTTTAATCTCGTTTCCTTTCTTCCTAACCAGTCTTCTCAAAGAGCCTCTCCATCTCAGGGGCCAATAGTTTAACAAAGGCAGTGTGAAGCAGAGAGGAGAGGCTGGCCAGGAACTGCTGGAATGGAGAAGCTGGGACACTGCTGGACTCTGAACGCCGGCAAGTCTCCAAGTCTGCACAAAAATGAGCAACCTATGGGTGAAAACAGCATGGGAAGATGATGTGAGCAGCAAGGTGTCATTCACTCCCTCTTCAGTACAAGAAGGAGCCACCACCATCCCTGGGCCCTTCACTTACCCGCGCTTAGCAGGGAGCAGTTTTGTTACCCCCGTCAGGTCACACAGTCCAGTGTGTAGTTCTTGACTACCTCATGGCAGACTCTGCACGTGCTTCCCATTCACAGTGTCACTGAATGTAGGTCTTGACTTCGTGGTCTTCAGAAATCATCCTCTGAATGTGGTATTGAAACCTGCCTACACCTGAGAGTCTGTTCAGTCCAACAAGTCCCAAGATGGGTGTGGTTGAAGTGTCTGTGTATTGCTGACAAGGTGGTTGCACTTTAAATCCTGAGCCTCCTTCGCATTCAATTGCTTTGTGCCAGAGGGGTGGTGATGGCTGGTGTTAACTCTGCCACCAGTTGCAGAATGTGGTGCATTTATACATCTGGTGTTTGCTATTGTCCCTGCAACCACCTTGTGACACACTCATGCTCAGATTTTTTGCAGGAACTCCTGGGTCACTCCCAGGCACGCTAATTTGTCTGTCACAATGTGTAAGTGGAAGACACAAGAGGCCAGATTCTCTCTAAATCTGAGCGAGCTCTGCAGGGAGTCAGTGCTACTGCTCTGCTCCCCTCTCAGCTCCACTTACAGCAGTGGTTACTTGGCTTGGGCTCATGAGCTCATGTAAAATCCTTATGGATCCTCAGGGTTCCAGTGCTCAGGATTGATGATTCTTTCTTCTCTTTTAGCATCTTGTGAATAACTTAGAATTTTTTCATGCTAATGCAACTCCCTCTCTTCCTGGTAAATTGCCTCATTTTGTGCTATTGGAAAGTGCTTAGTCTGGATTGCTTCACTATGAGTACCTAATGGCTGCCGCTGCTTTCTCTATCATGTGCTTGGGACAAGGGTGAAATACCAGCAAGAGCTGACACTACTTCAGTCCCTAAAGGAGCAATAGTAGGAACTCCTCCTGTAGTTAGCCTCAAATGACTTTCATCTGTACCACTAGCACCCAGGATTGCTCCTGCAGTTTAACAGCATGGCACAGATGAGATGGCAGTGGATGACAATAAACATGCAGTGCTAGTGAAGTTAGAAAAGTTTCATCTTTATTTTAACAGTATCAGAGTTTTACCTCTTGTCTTTATGTGCCTGGGAAATCAAGAATGCCTTTGCTCTCAAGACCTTGTAATCTAATGCCAGGTCTTGCTGACTTTTACAGTTGAACCTTAGTGCCTTGTTTCATGTGTGGTCCCTTTGACTTCGGTACTCCTCTCACAATGGTGTTGGCAGCTCTTACTCTGGAACCAAGCTGATTACTTCTCTGAGCTCAGGGTCTGGCTTTGAGATAAGATGCAACCAGGAAAGATGATAAATATTTCAGCAAGTAATCAAATGTGTGAGAGCTGTCTGGTTATTATCTTTGGATTAGTATCTGAGATTAGTATCTGGGAGCAAACTTCAATGCAAATGCATCAGAGTCCCATCAAACGTTGTAGTAAATACGTGTGGCTGATAAATCTATTGAGTCTTTGTCTAAATTATTTAATGGAAATTGTGGGACTGTGTTAGATGGCCCGGCCCTTTGCTACTCAGCTGTTCTTTCAGCGTTTCATTTCTTTTACATCTACAGTGTGGTCATGATAAATCTTCTACACACTTTTAAGTAATTTCCCAAGTGCTCTCAAAATGGGGGCAGCAATTAATTGCTGTCACTTCAGGCAATTATTACTGAAATCTACTAAAAGTGTTTTGGAATAATTTACCTTAGTTAACCTTAAGCCTTGAAAGATTTTCTAGTGTTGCTCAGCAGCCTATAAGCTGCCAATTGTGCATTTGTACATTGGGAGCTGTGGCAAGTTCACAAACCCTGTCAAGTGAGCTCTGTCTGCTTTACTGATTCCAGCTCAAGCAAAGGCACAGCACTGTACAGCTCAACTTGTAAATGGCGTATCTTGGGGGCTTTTGTTATTAGATTTCTGCGTAATACTTTCCAAACTCTACTTTATTGTATCTTGCAGTTAAAAAACCACCTGGATATTCCTTTTCAATTTTTTTTTTTTTAGACTATCTCTAAGCCTTGCATGTTTTTGTAATGTGTAAGACAGACTCCGAGGCTTCAGAAGACTTGTGCAGCTGGTAGCTTTTTGATGATTTCATTTCACAATTCTTTGGAAATAAATGTGGGTACTAATGAGAACAATGAGTAAAATGTCAGTTGTACAAAATATAAGTGATCTTTTCTGGAAAAATACAAGCGCTTCTGTCAGTACAGTTACACCTGTGCATCGTTCTAGTTTAGAGTAGCAGAGTAAAAAAAGTAAAGTCTGATGGATGTATGGTAAGGACACAAATGTTTTGATCCAATGAAACATCATAAATTGTTGATATTAGAATTTTTAGTGAATGTTTTAAGGATTGGGAGATGGGGTTATGTCCAGGTGTCCTTTGAACCCTGTGAGGTGATTAAAATGAACAGTATAAAGCTGAAGCGACAGTATGGAGATAAATTATTACATTATCACATACATGGAGATAAATACATGGGATGTGGATTTACAAAAGAGGAACAGCAAGTTCATGGGAATAGCAAGACTGCCATGCATGGGAAATAGGGGAAATGAACATTTACAACTTTCTCCAAGTGGGAAAACTGGTTGTGGGGAATCTCTTTAAATATCTTCCTTCACGGGAAGTAAAATCTTATTTATTCATCTCAAGTAAAATATTCATTGCTCTGCTAGAAGAAAAATGAGAGCCATGATGAGTTGAAAGAGTATAGCCAGTTACAATCAGCATCTAAGGTCTTCATGAAGCAGTGAAATAGTGCTAGAAAGGGGTAATCACATTTTTAAATTAATACGAAATGCTACACTTTCACTGTACAGCCTGGGTTTTAGAATGTCAAGAAAGTATTTGACATTTACAAGAGACTGCAGGCAGTAATACAAATCATTTTTATCCATTTATGCATTTTAACCACCATGCTGAGTGAATTGTTGGCTCTGTGCAATTAGTCTCTTTGCTTGACAGTACAACCATGGATTTTCACGAATTCTGTTAATAATGCAAGGTGGAAGCTCTGTTCTCCAAGTCTGCTATTTTGCCTCTAGAAAAACATTTAATTTCTTACAAACCTGATATAAATAGGCCAGCTGACAAGTATCCCAAAAGAACAGAATATGCTTGAAATAGCAAGATTCGAACTGACATATTTTTGGCAAAAGAAAAAAAAAAGTTATACAAGCTGTATTTGTCTGAAAAAATTAAAAATAGGAGCCTTTGTCATATATGGCAAGAGAGGCCAGGTTGAGTCATGATTGATGTCACTTGCAAGAATACTTTAAGCTTAGAAAATGACATCAGAATCATCAGAATTTGGTGAGATTTAGAGCAGTTCCTGAAGCCAGGGTGCTGGGGATTCGGGAAGATACTTTGTGGATGATACACAGCACATTGCCAGACATCATTTGAACAGAAGCCAGGAGTTATGGTACTTTCAGATTACATTTCTGAATGATGGGTATAATTTGTTTTAATAACATTCATTTTAAGTTAAATGCATGTTTTCAGTTTTTTACATTTAGTGCAGCCCCCCATTTCAGGCTGGCAGAGCAGTCTGTCACTGCCTGACCTCTCCCCTTACTCACTTACATGACAAGTTTCCAAGAGCAGTCAGGAGTGCTTTCTTTATTACCCCGAGTCTGCAAATACAGCAGGATCTCTTTCCATTTACTCTTCTCCAGTTTTAGTGCTCAATTCCTGCTGACTTTACTACTGACCATTTATAAGTCAGACTGTAACAGTACATATGTATGTTAGAAGTATTTCTTTTAGCTCCCAGGCTAAAACTAGACTTTGTCTGTCTGTCTGCTACTGCTGTTGTTAAAATGAAAGTTACAAAACAGAAAAGGTGCTTGGATTTCGCTTTATTAAAGATAACCAATAAATCATGAGGAGCCCAGGTCACAGAGAGGCTGAGCAGAGCTTTTGCTGTGCAGAGTAGCAAACCTCTCAGGAATAGTTTTCTACATATCTCCTTTGGTTTGCCACATACAGCAAGTCTTTGCTCCTTAGAATAATTTTAATTTGAAAATCAGAATATTTAAGCTAATTACACAATGCTACTTCTCATCTGGCTAGGTCTGTTTTGCTTAGGAATAGCTTTTAAACATGAAGAGAAGGTAAACTGCAAATCACGTTTCTAAGCAGACTTGTACCTGCATTTAGCAGCAGCATGTTTTGTTCCTAAAAATGATAGATATTAGTAAAAAAGAGAGTTGTACAGTTGCTTGGCTGCATGCCTTTCACAACATGCATAATCAGTTTTCATAACTAAAATGAGTTCATTCCAGGAAAATAAAAAGTTCATCCTGCAAGCAGCTCCGTGGGTGAGGCGTGTGTGTGAGCTAAGAACCACCGTTATCTGCCGTTTAGATTTGCACGTTGTGCTCGTTCCTGTTCTGTTTGAAGAGCCAAGTGGTGGATGAATTATTCCTGGTATTCCTGACTTTTACTTCAAGCCAATAAACACCTGTGTGCGACTGGTCTGCCAGAGCCATTCCATGAAACATCTGGGCATGCTCCAGCCCTGGGGCTACTGGCGTTCAAAACAGTTTTCCCTGATCCTACCGCTCACTGCAGCTGCAGTCGGGCCTGATTACACGCAGGAATTGGATCGGGAATCCCATCACTCTCATGTACCCAACTCTCCTGGTGGCAGAAGAGGCAGAAAAAAGCACAAGGTTTCTGGTGGATTATGCCAGTGGTGAGGCAGAGGGAACTGTGTGTGATTCCTTTGAGCAGAGGGAATTTTCCGTGGCCTCCTGTGTTGTGTAGCACACAGAAAGGACCTGTGCTGGAGGATGAATCACACCATAGTAAAAGTGAATGTGCTCTGTACAACCTGTACTTTGTTGCAGCTGTTGGAAGGACACAGTGAATGAAGAAGACAACTGCAGAGAAGAGAACATGTTTTCATGATTAAGGCATGAGGGCAGCCCTGGGGAACCAAATCGTATCCCTGCCTTTGCCACAGATATCCTGTGTGATACGAGTCACTTTGCACACGTGGTTGTTAACCGTTTTTCGTGATGCTTGGTATGAAGGAGTGTAATTTGTAGAAGTGCCACTGCAAACTGTAGGCAGTGGGAGCTGTGCTGTGGTGAACACTGAGAAAACAGGCACCCTCCATCCCAACGAAGCAGGCAAGCCAAGTGGAGGCAGGGATTACAAAAATAAATCTTCGTGACCTCAGTTTCTGCGGCTGAAGAACAGCTTGAAGGGGTTTGTCCTTCTTAAACATGTCCTTTCCTCTACCTAAAATCAGAGCATATTTCTAGTTAAATACAAGTGCAGTATTTGTGAGCAATTACTGAGTTTCAGATGCATCTGTTAATCTGAGTAAAGTTACTGTTTAGCACTTGTCTATCCTTATCTTTATCTTTTTAAATGGAAATGTTATTGCATGACTGAGCAGTCACTGAAGACTGAAAAAATCTACAAATCCCTATTAAAGCAATGTTGTGAATACTTGTATGCTTTTACTGGCCATATGCGAAGTTAGAGATCAGTAACTTGTGTTTTCCCATAGTTTTAAGGTGCGAAAAGAAAAGCTTAATAATACAGCTAAAAGGAGTAAAAATACTACACTGTTCCATTGGTGAAAGTTGAAAAGGACAATAAGACACTTTATGGGAAGATACTTCTTTAAGTGAAGAGTTACTCTTCTGCTTACACACAAAATAAAGCCTGATGGTTTGTATTGTGGATCTAATGCATTCATTCCATTTTCATTACATGAAAAAATGGATTTTGTATGGATGCTACTCTTCTATCAAAAGGGCAAAGGCAAATGTGAAATGAAACAACAAGAACAAGAAAGCGTATAACTTCACAGATTTCTGTAGATTTTTGTCAGCTTAAATATTGTCATTCCTTGATGTTGTAATCCAGTGCCAAGGACAATTACAGTTTTCTCTTTAGGAGTACTATTTATTTTGTATAGTCACCATATTTTATTAGAAAATTCTTCTATTCCTCCCAATTAATCACAGATTTTTAGAACAATACATTTGGGAGTGCCTGTTCTATGTAACTGGAAGAGGTGTGCTCCATTCCACCAGAGGTGTTAGTTGCATAGGTGACTAGAAAATTACAGGATTATTTTTTACTTTAGTAATCAGAAACACTACATACTACATCCTTCTACTACTTCCATACTAGAGTGGAAACCCAGCTATTTTCTAAATTTTGTTTATTTGAGATGTAACTTATGTTTTTGTTGGAACACAGATTATACACTCAGGATGTACACAAGGCACTAAAAGTGGAATTCAGGCAATCCAAATCCACAAAAGTGATTCAGAAAACCTCTCCTTTACTGACCGTAAAATCTGAATTCACTTGGCTCCATTGTTTTGGTCTTGTCTGCTAAGTCCAAAGCTCACGTTTCTGTAAGTACATCAAACTCTCAATTTTTACTTTCAGCTTTTTTTAACCCCACTAAAAGACAAGTCTGGACTTGGTTCCTTGAGGCAGTCTAGGTGCCCTGAGCACACCTACCACTTACTGACACCACTGGCTGCTTACAGGATGGATCTCACTCATGTCCTGGGCTCATGGGTGCTTGGCAATTGCCCATGACCTTGTGCAGTTGTCCAGTAAAGTGGTGAGTTACAGAGGACCTGGGTTCCTGCATGCTTCAGAGTCCCTGCCTGACTGTGCAAAACTTCAGCCTATTTTATAGAAGGAAATCCCACTGGACAGGGACTGGGGGTCCATGAGGAGCCTTGGGAGAGTGCCTTAGAGCCCTACAGCCACACAGGCACCCCCAGGCTCCAAAAAGAAGTGGAGTTGTACAGAAACCCCTCCACACTCATCATTCCTGTTTGGCAGACTCAAAAGCTGAGTATGTGTCTGTGTGTGCAGTGCAGCGCAGCATGTTCACAGAATCTGAAAGCGGGAAAATGTTTTGAGATGTATTTGAATAGGGTCTGCTCTCAGTCTCAAACACAGCGTGTATAATCATCACCGAAAGTGGACACCACCAGATCATCCTTTACACTTACCAGTATAGCAGACATCAAGTATTTCTAATTACTGTATTCTACAGAGAATAAAGTAAAGCTGGGTTTAATCATAAAGTCTCAATAGAGTGAGATTGCAAACAGTTTGCCCCCCTGAAGATTCTACTCAATCCTTCCCCATGTGGAGTATTTAATTCCAGTTTTGCTTACTTTAAACTGAACGGAATTTTTGTACCAAATTAGGACAACTAAGTCCTTCCACGCAGAAAACTACTGAGCTCTCAGAATATTTTTCTGTCATGGTGCCAAACCATACAGTAATCATACTGAGGATATGGATGGAAGAAACGTTGCTCTGCACAGTAATTCCATATAGGAATCACTATTGATTACAGTGAGGCTACTTTATGGGTAGTGGTAAATCATGAGGTTTCTCTTGTAAGTGAGAACATTGATTTACATGAGTAATGCAAAGGCTCACACGTAAACTGAACTCAAACTTTAACTGTCAGCCGTAACACATCTATTTATACCACAGATCTGTGCTTAGCTACTTATATTTAATTACAATCAGTTGTGGTGCCTCCATTTTCTGTGTTTACCCAGAGAATCACATTTCTGAGGTCAAATGGAATGACAGTTACACTGTAGTTATTTGAAAACATGCTTAGTTGTACATTCTGCCTGTATTTGAATTTCTTCAGAAGAGAGGATGGGTATGATTCATCAATCCTTCCTTACATGAATAAAATTTCACACACATCAGTTTTAGTCAGGGCATATCTGTGCTGCACAGCACGGTGCTGTGGAGAGATACCCAGAGCAGCTCAAAAGGAGCCAGCTCGGGTAACTGGAAGCAGTTTAACCACATTGCTTAATGCTGCATACTGTCTAATTTACCCTGGTTTTTAGCAAAGTAAATTAGCTTTGACAAAGCACTGCACAAATAGGCTACCCTGCTCCCAGTCCGTGAACCAGCTTTGGCATTGATTTCTATGCCGGACTTACTGTGCAATACAGCACAGCACAGCTAGTAGTAGATGCAAAAGACTGCTTGCATAAAAATGTGCAGATTCAGATCCTCAAATTTTACTCTGCACTATTCATTTTAATGGCATAAAACATTTTTAATTCTTAAATGTCACTGCTTAAAATTCAGTGGTCTTACTGAACCAGAACATCAAAAGACTACAATAAATGAATAACTAAAGCGCATCAGTTTAAGCTTGCCATGGTCAAATATGCTTTTATTATTTAGTTTATTTATTTATTGACAGCAGTAGCAAACTGCTAATTGGTAGTAGATTTATTCAGACTCTTCAGCCTAATTTCTACTGACCTTTGGCATCCTTATTTCCAGTGTGAAAGGCTTTACCAAAATCCTAACAGATCACAAACTTTTCACACTGAAATCTCAGAAGAAAAATGCCATTAATAAAACTGAAGTATGTTTTAGAATGTCACAGGACATATATTTTTTAATAAAGATTCTGGAAAAATGAAATTTTATTGCCTGCTTTCTGACAGTACTGCTGATAGACTAAATCTTTCCTCCCATGAAATCAGTGACAGAAATCCATCAATGACAATGGGTGCAGATACTAAAGTCTCACCATATACAATTTTTCAGGAGGGACAGAATCCCTTTTCATCTCTCAGAAATTATTTCAAACTTCCGACTAAGACAATATTTTGGCATCATAACTAGTAACCTTTTCAATGGCAAAGCAGTACATGCTAACTTGATATTCCAGGAAAAAATGACATTCAAACTATTCAATGTTACTCTTCCCAAATCTAAGCAGAGCACATATAAATGCATTTTGAAAAAGTGGCCTGCTTCAGCCTCCAAATTTTGTATTCACAGTTCAAGACTTGCTGAAAATCAACAGCTTTTGTAATAAGCTGAAATATTAGTTTATTCATAAATTGGATAGAAAAGTAAGGGTTTAAAAAAAACAAGATAGTTTTAATCTCTATCTCTGCTTGAGCTAAAATATAAAGCAGAAGAGCTACATACAACTACTTCTACAATAAAATAAGTAACTACCTAACTGTGGCAGAGCTCCAAATCCTCTAGAAGAACCTTAATGATCCCAAATTTAAATTAAAATACTTGAATGTACACAGTTATTACCAGAAAAAGAAACGGAAAAAATCAGAGAAAAAATGTACCCATATGGAGGACTCTAATATCCATGGCACAGATCTTGAGAACAATACCAGAAAATTGGCTGAATTAACTGTATCAGAATGTACACTATGCAAGAAGACATGTATATGCAACACGCATTTCTGCTTCTCTCAATAAAAATAATTTTGATAAAAAGGCAACTTTCCTCCCCAGATTGAAGTTCTACTGTAAAAGGATTTGGAATGGAGCTAAAATCCCTGTTCTCATCCATGCAGGATGTCATTTGCATCCATTTTGAGTGAAGATGTCATATTCACAAACATATTCTGTGGATATAGAATTGTTTTTTTATTTTGCTTTGTTTAATAGCTCACACAGTGCAATCACTATGAAGCAGGAATTTAAATAAATACATTCTTTTTCTACCAGGCACTGGATTAATGCTCAACCTTGCAACATCCAACTGTTGCTCCATATTAATTTAACAGCCAATTGCTGCTCAAACCCTGTAGCAATTTGGCTTTATTCTGATCTCCAGTCCTCTCACAATTTCACATTTTCCCATATAATATTACTGTACCACCATAAATGATAGAAGCAGTCTCTTCAAAACCAGTGACTGCTCCAAGGTGCTTGAATTTCTGACTTGAAATGACCTACAAAGACGAGAAATCGCCCTGATGTCAGTCTTGGCTTTCTTTCTGATTATATAACGGGAAAAATGATACTTCTTTTTTTTTCGGGTTTTTTTTTGTTGTTGTTTGTTTGGTTTGTTTTTTTTTTTGTTTTTTTTTTGTTTTTTTTTTTTTTTTTTAATGTTAATTTTGTAAAAACCATGCAGGGAATAATCCAGAATTACTATTGGTGATTACCTAAGGAGTGAAATGGGGCTACCACAGTAATAACTGGGAGCTGAACAACTGGGAAGTATTTTAACCTTCTCTCTAACTATTTAGTGAATTTTTGTGTTCACATTTGCACCTTGTGTGAGAATCTGCTCTTCAAGAAAGAATCAAACTCTCTCTCCCGATTAACAGCCCCACACTACAGTACAAAATACTTTCCATTGATAATTATCATTTTTTTCTCTAGGAAAAGAAATTCATAACTGGGGACTACTTATGACATTCTATTTCTAATTTCAAAACAATCTCCTTTTCACACTCCCACCACAAAACAAACAGCCCAATCCTTTTTTACTTTTTTTCCCCTTGAAAAATGAGACAATTATAGAAACTACTAAGAAAGCAAAAGGTATTTGAGCATATCAGTAGCATTCACTAGCAAAAGTTTTGTTTGAAAGGTAAAAATGCTGTTTTATGTTGGAAAGCTAAAAATGCTGTCCTCAACAGAGTACAAGACACACTATCTGCAGTATTGCTTTAATATCAAATTACTACAAATGTCTAGCACCACAAGCTAAACCTATAACTAAGAAGTGTGGCTAGCAATTTTTTTGCATACATTAAAAAAAAAAAAAAAAAAAAGCTCAATTTTTATTTTTACTTGCCGGAAAGTTGAATTCCTTTCAAAATTGCTAAGGTGCAAAGTGTTCCTGAATACACCTAATGTAGAGTAATTTGCAGGGTTATCACTTAGTCCATTACACTAGGCACACACTGTTTTGGATACATACTCTTGCTTTGATTTTGTTTTGTTTTGCTGTGTTTTGTTTTAATTTAATCTCTGCTTTGGAGAAAAGTGTCACTGCTAAAGTTCCATTAATTTTATAGTGTAAATTAAAATTCCTGATTTACACTGAAGCCTTAAAAGGCTGCTAGATCCTTCTGATTGCTGCACAGAAACTGTATTAACTTTGTAGTTATAACCCACTCACAAAGCCAATTCAACTCACCAATGAGCAAGTTTTAAAAGACACTGTATAGTTTCCATTGATACTGAATTGCTAAACTATTAAGGTCAGAACAATTAACTAGTTCTAGGAAAAGCATTTTATCTGTACATCAAAAGGAACAGGTATTCTTTCTCCCTAGAAAAATACAGGCAAAATATGGGAGTTTTTTCAGGGAAGGATCAATCATAAAAATAAAGAGAATTAGCCATTAATGATTTCTGTGTATAAGGGTAGTACCAGTACATGAACAAATTAAGGTGGCTCATTGAGTCAATACTTTAGTGACTCTACCTGTAAAAATCAGAATTTTAAAACAATTCCAAATTTATTCATATACTTAGAAAAACCTGGTTCAGAATAGCTTTCTCCAAAGATTTCTCTCTCAGTATTGTTTGGAAAACTTCCCCCCCCCCCCCCCCCCCCGAAATTTCCAGGCAAAATATTACATGAAAAGAGAATTGAAGTTGATGATGCAAAAAGGATAATGTAGGTATTAAAAAGTAAAATCTTTGAATGTAATTATTTCCCACTGAAGTATTACAAACCCAGGAAAAACAACCTAAGTTTCACTGAAGTGACCTGTTTTTTTTTCTAATACTTGAAAGAAAACAAATGAATTTGCCGTATCTTTCAAAACCACAGTCTTCTAATGTAGTATTCCAAATATTACTATGACACAGTTACAATCACCTAGTTATTACACCAGACTGATAATTTCTTTCAAATTATACTCAAAAATCGTCAAAAATTATGGGTAGTAGTAAACAGAAATTAACAAAAGGGAATAAATGGCCATCTCAAAATAGAGAAAGTCTAGTAACATGGTTCATATTTTGAAATATTACGTTTTTTATTGATAAAAACTGGTTAAATCACATTCAGTCTTGGACTGTAAAATGTTAATCCCATCTGGAAGCCATTTCTAAAGAAGAGCAGCAGAATCTCTGTTATTGTCATTGTTCAAAAAATAACTGTACAGATATTGTCAATCTATCACTCATTAACCAAAATATTGTCCTTCCTTATTTTCTTTGAAGATTTTTGAGTAACTCTTTCTGTGCCAGACACCCATGCACACCCTTGCACACCTCTGCCCCTTGCATGAAGCCCCATTTGAAAAGTGGCCATTTCTGTTTCCTAATTTCTGGTCCCAAGACAGTGTATTGCACAATGTCCAAGCCTGAAAAATCCTCACTGCAAATAATCTGTCATTTTTTGAAGCAGTAATTACTCAGAAAACAAGATGTAAGTAGGAGATCACAACGCAGAAATCAGAGATGCGGTGAAAAATCAGTAGTCCTTTTCTTTCTAAAGATTAGGTTTTAAACATTGTTTTCCATAAAATCTTGCTTAAAGAAAAGACATCAACAGATTCATCATTCATCAGTCTCACCTCATGTACATCACCTCTTGAGCTGAAACCCTGCCTTTCCACAAAGCACTGCTGCTCCCCAATTAAAAAAAAAAAAACCCCAAACACAACAACAAACAACGATAGATTACCAGAAATTAAGATGCATAAAAATGTTTGTTAAGAACTCCAGGCACCTTAAGGGTGCCTTTGTACTGATACAAAGTGAAATAAAAGCATTGTTAAACCTTTTACGTCAAAACAGTAGGACCTGAACTTTTGTGAATGCCAAAAATATGTAAATTTTGCAAGAAAGGCAAGCTAATGAACAATAAAAGTAAATTGATGAATACTATATTGTTTTCTGCTGATTTTCAGCCTGACAAACTGACTATGAAGCTGATCAGGTAAACTGCTATTTAACAGAAGGACTAGCTGGTATGATTGACCTTTTTATTTTATGTAAGCCTCAACAACTTTTTTTTACAATGGGTGTTACTGTTCTGCTTCAAGAGTAATAATTTACACCTTCCTCTATAATAATGTGAGGAAAAATATACATGAAAAATTGCTTGCACACTCTGGCTGCAACTTCTAGATTGTAAAAAAAAATTTCCAATTGCCTTACTCTCCATGTTAACAAATTCTTCATATTCCCCATTTCTTTGTGCCAGTAAGAAATGATCTCATCTTTTGTTACTGGCAAACATCTCACCAACTGTTTCATAAAATGTCTTTTACATTCCAAATGTAAAAAATAACAGAGAAAAAAAAATCACTCCTACATAAACGTACTACTACTAGTTTACAGAATTAGCCAAACATGGTGTAAATGCCATCTCTGGGCGGATGCAGTTCCTGAGTGAGCTGTTTTTGAGAACACATTGTAGCTTTATTGCCTGGAATTTTTTGCACACTGATTTTGGGGCACCAAGAGAGTACTCTCATATTTCTTTAAGTGGTTACTTAACATTTTAGCTTTCAGGCAAAATTTTCTTCCAAGATACCCATTTATACTCTTGTGCTAGGTAAATGAGAGAGTACCTAAGTACTTATTTTTCAGTGATAGCTGATGCAAGAAGGCAAGATTCCTTGCCATCCAGCAAGATATGTCTGAATGTAACCAAGGGAATAACCCAGAGCTCAAATACCAATGCAGTAACTGAAATAATCACTTGCTACAGTTGATACATGTCTGAAACCACACAAAAAAACCACAAACAAACAAAAAACCAAAAACTACAGAGAACAGAGACTACAAGCAGGAACAGAAATTGTTCATATCAATTAATTATTTTCAAGAATACAACCCTCTGTGAAATATGTTTCAAATTTAATCTTCGATTCAAAAACTACTTTGTAAAAGAGGAAGAGAATGGGGACCAAAATATAGAGGTCACATGCTATTAATATTTCTTTTCTTTAAAAGTGGAATTTGATTTTATGAGGGCAATATTATATGCTCAAATCCTGCAGGAAGCTGCAAAGTCATCAGCTGAAAATAAAAGTAATGGATTAAAAATCAGTTGATTTATTCAATTACAAAGTGACAACAATCCCCAAATGTGAAAACCAAATGTAATCCTAGAATGTAGTAGTTGAGGAGCTTCCACAAGAGATGAAGACTATTAATGCCCTTGTAACAGAACTTGGTGAAAGGATCTTTAGAAACAGTGTTGAATCTATTTTAGAAAAAAGGCTCAGACTGGAACACAGGACAATAAGGGAAACTAAGATGGTAAAAGAAATTAGAAACTTGCAGTCTGAGTCTAGAGGAACCGAACTGGTTTTGCCGAAGTTAAATCTAGGAGAAAATATTCTAACTCAGAAAATGTGTGTAAAATCTGTGGAGGAAAAGTATCTGTTGACAATAAGGTAAAGAACCAACATTTGTGCAAGAAAAAAATACACAAAAACTAGTCATACAAATTAAGGTTATAAATTAATTCAGATGGTTTCTAGGCTTCAGAAGAGTTAGAGCAGTGTTCCTAGGAGAACTGCTACACTACAAACTCTGCATTTGCCAGCCACAAAGAAAAAAAGTGGAAAACCTCTGACTCTTGAGCATCCATAGGCATTGCTTCTAATACCAGATCCCAGCAGCATTCCTCACTGCTGGCTTGCAGAATCTGTTCTGCTTTTTCATTTTCTGACTTACCTGTTCCCACAGAAAGTTCCACTGGTAACTAAACCTGAGCTAGTTACCAAAGCTCCTTTTAAGGCCAGTGGAGACACACAGCCTTTGAGGGCACACCATCCCGTTTATCTCTGCTATTGAAATATCTTTTCTTCTTGCAGTGCAGTGGAAGTGAGTGATCTCATTTAGGAATTCTATTTCTTACTCCACCGACTTCTTGCTTAAAATACTCCGCTCTGTGTGAAAACTCACTGTCTTCACTCCTCACCACCCATGGCAGGGATACTTTTATTCCCTTTCATGTTTAGTTTCTTGCACCTTCTGCCCTCAAAATCAATTTTTAAAGAATCAGTACTTCAGTAAAATGAAGAGATTTAATCCCTTCTGGAAATGCATTCATACACAGTATTCCATACAGAAGAGAAATTGCACTAATCCTTTAACCAGACTTTTAACTAAAAAATTCTCTTTCAGTTTCACCTAATAAAATTAGTAATTTTCTATCTTCTCTAAGTTAAACAAGTAAAACAAGAAAAGCCAATGCTATTCTTAAACCATTACTGTGCAGATTGCATGTACTTATACATAGTTACTGCTTAAAAGTTTCGGTGAGTAAAATGTATATGGACAATCACCTCCATGCACGAAAGTGCATTAATCCCATACCATTATTCTTTGAGATACACCCTGCACACATTCTATGACCTTCCTCATTACTAGAAGTTTCTTACCCAGCTGATTTCTCAGTTGGCAAAGTAACTCTTGCCTATGTTGACTCTGCGGTGTTGGAAGCTGGGAACTTCTGCTGGACTGTCCTGGAAAGGATTATTTTCCTGTGCCTTCATAAGGACACATATACTGGAGTGCTGACCAGAGCCTCCTAACTTGAGCCAGTGTACAGCAGGTACAGCCATTCCTTCCTAAGTCAAATCTAAGTCCAATTTTTATCATCTGATAGGGATTTTGATGGAAACAAATAACACAACTGGAGGGGTAATTTACAAGTGGAAAGTCAGAGAATATAATTCTTTTTGGCTCAGTGATATGAAAGCTGAGACAATGCATGATGAGTTCAGTAGGAACTTTGTAAAAAAATTCATCCGGAGCGATGGCTCATTCAACAACATATGGATTGCTACTAGAATTTGGCGAATTGTATAATTTCCATTCTGTGTTGGGATGTGCTGTCTATTTGTGCGTGTACAGTGCTGTGTTGTCCTCAGTATGTGAAAGGACTTTATCCACTGGCACTGCCCATACCTATTTCCTTCACTTCCTTCATGAAACACAAATTATACGTTACATTTCCTTCAACAATAAGCATTTCAAGCACGATCTGTCACACCACCTCAAGAACTAAAAGTAGTCAATCTTAACCTTTATTAATTAAAGCTGTTTTCCTGGAACCGCTGACAGCCAGGGAAAGGTTTAAGCTGTCCCGGCTAAAATTCAAGCTAAAAACCGTTCGGTGGTCGTCCTTAAACCTCTGGCGCAAGGTAACTTTTTTTGCTAGGTAACTCTTTTTGCATTATTTAACTCTACAGCGAAAGCACACAGCCTGTTTTACGAGTTCAAATGTCGCTCCCCTTCCCTTGCGACGAACAATGCCGGCGGGGCCGCGGCTGTTCCCGCTGTCCCGGTGACGCCGGCCCGTCCCCACGGCAACGCCGCCGGCCATGGCGGAGCGCGGCGCGGCCGGCCCGGGGCGAGGTGAGGTGAGGGCCCAACATCGGGCGGGCTGCCTGCGACCCCCGGGCTCCGCTGTGTCCCCGCTCCGGGCCCTCGGCTCCCGGCTCCCGGCTCCCTCCCGCTCCCAGCCCAGACCCTGCCCCGCGCTCCCCACACGGCCGAGGCCGCCCCGGGCCGGGCTGACCCCGCTCCGTCCGCCGTCCGGGGAAAGCGCCGGGGGAAGCCGGGGCCGTGTCTGTCCGCCTGCACAGGAGGCTTTGACCAGGACGAGCCTTTTGCTACCGCCTGAGCAGAGGCCTCCTGCTGTTGGCCGCCAGAATTTCTAATAGCGGCGGGAATGAAGATGAAATAATCAGTGTTTGCACCTGGTTTCTGCTCAGGCAGCCGGGTCATGCTATTTACTGTGCCTTTTAGACATCTGCCGTGCTGCACGGGAATCTTATATTTACTTGATTGTTTGCCATAAGTCATAAATTCTTTTCAGTGGAACTGCACAGGGTACAATTAACTGATGGTTATTGCCTGCAAAATCTTGTGTAAAATCTTGATCGTCTGTTGGGGTCCATGGAGATGATCCATGCATCTTTACGAAGCAGGAGACTTCTTTATCTCATTCATTACAATATGACCTTGGTCCTCTTTTGCACTGTTTTATGAGGCAGATTAAATTACCTGTGTAAGGCATAGCTATTAACAATTTTAAATGTATTCTTTTTTCAAGGGTCAGCTAAAGGGTAAAGATAATGACTATGAAAGAAAAAGTGATCTATAGAAAGACATAGTCATATATTTTAAGCGAGAGATCACCTAGATTTGTAGAAAACATGGCTAAACAGGTACGTATTCATTGATTTTTGGTGTACTTATTTGTGCAAATGTACGTTGATAAGAATTACATTGTAAACCTGGCTAAACGTTTATGTCCTTTATCAAAGATAAATCTATCATTAAATGAACAATTTTAAAGACTGGAGTGTTTTTAAAAGTTATTATTTGTTTCAGTTTCTAAAAAATATGTTTCTTGTAAATAGCAAGTAGTACACCATTTCATGTGGTGTCCTATCATACTTTTGGTGGAGTTTCATCCAACATGTGAGGTCAGCTTCTAATTTTGCGAGAAATGTTTTGTCTGTCTACTGGTCTTGTTCTTTATGGAGCGGTGGAAATATTAAAGCAGGAAAATGTGATATCTGTATGGAAAAGGTCAGCTTTTTATTACAGTATTTTTCTGTGATGAAAACCACTTACATTTTTATTTTCATTCTTTGTAACCCAAACATAAATAATTGACCAACTTTTTTATGAGAACTGCCTGATTTAAGTATCAGAGCTGAGAGTTAAGTATCCAGCTTACACACTTTGATGTGTTTCAGACACTATAAAATGCAAGTGTTTTGGCTTTTATTTGAAGCTCTATACTAGCTGGAATCACACAGTACCAGTACAATTTTAGTTGTTCCACCGTTACTGATAAAACTGGGGGTTTTCCTTTTTTTTTTCTTTTTTTTTTTTTTCTTTTTCTTTTTCTTCTTTTTTTTTTTTTTTAATCTTTTTGGAGTTCTAGTGTGGTTTTAACAGATAACTTGGTGGTAAAATTTCTTACAGTCCACAACCTGTCAAGAGCTTAATTGTAGTTATTTATATGCAATTTTAATTATTGCAAGAAGGAAGTAATTAACAGCGAAATTTCCTTATCCTCTAGTTCTGATTTTCTGGGATGTAGGGCTGATATTTATTTTTTTGAGATACAGATATTTGACAGTTCTGAAAGAACAGAGCATTCCAAGCTGAACACATAAATACAGTAGCTTACATTAACGGTATAGTAGCTTAGATTTGTGAGTTGTTCTGTTTGAAAGGGTATTGAGTTCCAAATTTTTTTTTTTATCTCATAGGCAAGTATTTTTTAATGTTTACGTAGGTATTGGTTTACACTTCATAAATAGGACAACATATGAATGTTTTTAGACATTGGTTTAATTTATTTGCAGTGATTTGGCTTCATTTGGTGGTCATGAAAGGTAAAATATGGTAACATTTTACCATTTTTTCAGATCTAATCCTAAATGTTAATATTGAATAATGTTACTGTTGATAATAACATGTCTTTATTTACTGGTTTTCTGCCCTTACGAATGTATTGTAACTTTCTAAGTTACACTTACTAAGTTATTAAATAAGAGCAAATAAACAGAATTTATCCTGTTTTCCTTCAATTTTCATGTAAATAATACACTCATTATTCTTTGGCTGTGTAAATAAGTTTATGCAGAAAAGTGTACATCATACCTTTCTAATGGTTTAGGAATTTCATATCATCTTGCCTTGCTGAAGAGCTGGTTTAGTACATTCTGCTTTCTGAAACTAGAATTTAATACCATCGACCTGCAGAGCATTTGTACTTGAGGGAAAATCTCTGCTCTAGAACTATGAAATGCAGAGAAAAGCTGTATTCCAAGTTTGCCTAAATGATGTAAAATATGAAAGGAAATAGTTTTGATTTATTTTCTGAGGAGAGGAGAGCTTCAGAAAGCTCATTACATACACATATATTGCAAAACCTTGTAATATCTGCTTGGCCTTGTTTAAGCTAATGTTCAGAATTGCTGTGTTGGCATATAGTGCTGTAGCAAACATACTTTTTAAAGCATTCTTAACTGATCAAGCTACAGCACCAATTCCCCTGTGATTTATCTAGTTTATCGTGTGCTAAATTGTCTTGTCTAGAGTACATTTTCAGAATGAGAGCATTAGCATGAGTTAGTTTGGAATTAGACACTCGAGTTGGCAAGGCTTCAACAGCCGATTCTCATCAGGGACCGGTCAAAATCCTGCTGTGACAGTCTCCTTAAAACTGCCTGGAATCAGGCACACAAAGGAATGTCTTCACCTACCTGGTACTGACAGCTGCAATAACAATAATAATAATAATAATAAGTAACCATCATATGTTGACTTTCCTGTAAAAGTTGAATGCGTTCCAATAGAGAATAAGAGTTGACAACAGTCCTTTCTGTTCTGTGTATTATTGATCAGCCATGGTACTAGACACTGACAGCTGAAGGATTAGTAGGTGCCACTCAGCTCCATTCTTATATGTGACTTGTTCAACAATGTTTTGTCCTGAGAGACAGAAGGTGAAAAATATTAAATGGAATGTGTTTAGATTAATTCTGAACTATATCAAATTAAATTACTTGGAACTGAAGTCTAGCAGTTTATGATAGCCTGTTTTCAGTTTTATGTTCATTACTTTTTTGTGGGAATTTTTTGTAAATCCTTTAGGCAGGGAAATAGGTTTTATGTAAACGATCCATTGAAAGTAGAATGGCTGACTTTGCAATTCTAAATCTTAAAACTCATTTGGACCTAGGTTCTATAAAAGTGCTTGTGTCACAGATTTTTGACATATTAGAAATCAAACAACACCAAATATTCAAGAATGTTCCAGAAGTTCCAAATCTATCAACTTCTTTACTTAAAAAATTTCAATTTGCACATGATAACTGCTACTTTCCAAATTAATGTTTTGTTCTTTTAAAGGCAATATAATTTTGTGCTTAGAATCTAATTCTACATTTAATGCATACCATTTTTAAGCACTGAGTCCTAGAATTGTGCTTATTGAAACTTACTGTTTCAATATTCATTATTCATATAGCAATTTGAGTGATAAACCATGTCTCCTTTCATTAGGAACATAGTTTTTTTAAAGAACCAGCACATGAGAAGAATAATCAGCATGTGGAAGGTGCTGGGATTTCTGGCCAGTCGCGGAGCCTTCATGATTTGACAGAAAAGACTGCAAGTGGGAAAGGGAAAAGTTCTTCAGCAGGATCCACTGGCCAGAGGTTAAAACCATGTATGAAGTGGAAGAGCAGTGGGATTTCTGCTTCCCAAAGAGAAGTAGTTATCTTTAAAATTGAATTTGCCTTTAGGTCTCTCTAAACTGTGGTAATGATAGGGCTGCATGTTACAGGTTTCTGTTTATTGTCTTAAGTTAGGAGGAATAAAACAAAACTTACTGTATGTTAATTTCTAAGGAGAGAGTTTGGGTTACCAAAGAGAGTTCTCAGGTTTTTTCTGTCATGCAACAGCTTTGGTGTTTTTACATCATTTCTACAGCAAGGCAGGGAAGGAACTTGCAATCATCTGCAGTACTGGTCCTCCAGGACTGTAATATAATCATATTTTTTGGTGTAAAATGCCTTTTAAAAGATTAGAAAACCTGATCTAAACCACACTTTCTGAGGGAGGTAAAAGAGGTCCAGGGTGGAAAATCAGAATGTCTCTTATTACTGCCACTTTGTAATGACTTCATATTATATGAGCTGCTTCTCTAGATCTGCTTAGCAAAGATATTCACTGATGAGATTATCTCAAAGTTTGAACACCCAAAATAGAGTATACGTATATTGGATAGTGTTGGATTTGTCTTCTGAAATCAGAACTCTGTTTTGATTTCATGTTTTCTGCGTTACTGAAGTAAAGAGAATGTCTGCAGAAAAGCCTTTCAATGTCATCCTACAGAAAACAGTATCTTTCTCAAGTCTACCAATTTAACAAGTTGCAAGAAACATTTTAAGAGATTTTGGATGTGATCTATGGTTATCAGTTTTAAAGAAATTGGCTTCCCAGAGCAAGATCTAACCTTTTTCCACAGTTATTGTTTAAGTCTTGATGTAGTTAAATTGACTGCAATCATAAGTAATATTCTCTCTTTTTCTTGTGACTGTGGCTCAGGCTCAAAAAGATATTTTGCTTGCACAGCATTGTCATTTAGGGACAAAAAAAAAAAAAAAAAGCACCAGAGATTGTGGCCAGTTAGAACTAGGAGGTTTTTTGGAATACGAGGAAAGTAATATATATTGTATTCAGTTTGGTCAAAGCTGTGGAACATCTAAGTGTGTGGAAGAAGTAGGCAGACCAAAACTCCCTGGAAATATGATGACAGTAGGAGAAGAAGAAGGATACAGAAACTCATATCTGGGGATGGTAAATAGAGAACAGATAGTCACTGTCTGTTCTAGGCCAAAAATAAAGGGCATCAAATGAAAATGAGCCAGTGAGATCAGTTCAGAACAGAGGGAGAGATGTCTTCATACTCTGCATAGCTAAGCACTCACATTCTTTGTCAGAAGATAGTAAATTGATTTGTTTATGTGCGTTCAAAAAGCAGCCAGAGACATCCATTGAACTATTCATCCATCCAAAAATGTTAATGCATGGACAGTCAGGAGTTCCCTGAATCACAGTATGCTGAAGAATACTTTGGAAAAAATAATTTCTGTATTCTTTTTTTTTTTTTTTTTTTTTAAATAAGCCCAAATCCAATAGTGACAAGCCTCCAAAAAAAGACTCTGAAGAAGAAGGGAAAAGTAGTACTGCACCTCCGAATACAAAAAAGAAAGCCGGTGGCAAATCTAAAACAGTTAAAATTCAAGAAACCTCAAAAGGGTATGGGTGACTTACTTTTCCTCCCTCAATCTTTTAAATTTTTATTTTCCCTATCCACAGTAATTATCACTATACTTACATTTGGTAATGTCAGTTGTATTTTTCTTGTTATTAGGCAGTGTTGTCATACCTGTTTCAAATATGTTTGTCCATATTATAGTGTATAACTATTTCAAATTGGTGATTCTGTTTATTTATTTTTAGTAAAGCATCAAGCAGCGTTGAAGATGTTGGTGAAAGTTCCCCAGAGACTGAAGAAGATGAGCAGCCTGTCCGTCATCAGGAAGGAAGCACCGATTTATCACCGGAATACTGGGGAATTCAGAAACTTGCAAAATATATAAAAGTAAGTAAGCATTGATAAATTGTATAAAATGTAAAAAAGTTACATTTGAAGTGACCAGACCAGTCCAGTATCCTTTCCAGTTTCATTATACTTCAGTATAGCCCTGCAGTGTATTATTTTCAAATCCTGGAACTGTGGACTTTCCTATCACGCACTTTCTTTTTAATCTGCTATTTTTGGCTTATATAGCCCTTTAGATTAAACCATCTGTTCAGTGTTATTTAAAATGTAAGATGGCATAATCTCTTTATTAATTATTTGGTTTCTGTTTTGCTTTTTGTATGAAACTTTCCAAGAGATTTCTTTATGTGGATAATAACTTTCAAGAGTTTTTATTAAAACTGAATAGTTGCCTAAAGTCTTTCATCAGCTGTGATTAATGCATGTCTGAAATAATTCTAACATGGTCTTGTGTCTGGATAGATGCTTTAGTGGACAAGAAAATGTATGATAAACAGGCATCTTCTAAAACAAACCAAAAAATGTTTTTACACAGACTTGTTGAAAATCTTTTGGAACCTATAAATACAGATAGTTAGAATTCTGAATATGTCTGAAACAGATCAAAAACCCAACATCCCTTTACTATTCTGGAACACTCTAATTATGTTTTTCCCTCAGGAGAAGTTCCTTTACAAGTTTGTACTGGAATTTATGTTCTGTTAAGTTGCTAATAAAAGCGCTGGCTTATTTATTTTTTTGAGTGCAACTCCAGAGTATACACATCCGACAGATAAAATGATGGTGCTGGCTTTTGGTGCAGCAGAAAGAGCAAGTCATATGAGGAGCAGCTGAGGGAGTTGGGCTTGTTTAGCCTGGAGAAAAGGAGGCTCCGGAATGATCTTATCACTTCTTCTAACTGCTTGAAAGGAGGTTGTAGCCAGGTAGAGGTCAGCCTCTTCTCCCAGGCAACTGGAGATGGGACAAGAGGACATGGCCTCAAGATGTGCTGGGGAGGTTCAGGTCGGACATCAGGAAGAATTTTTCACTGAAAGGCTGGTTAAGCATTGCAATTGGCTGCCCAGAGAAATGGTGGAGTCACCATCCTTGGAAGTGCTCAAGAAATGACTGGATGTGGCCCTTGGTACCGTGGTTTAGTTGACGTGGTAGTGTTCAGTCAAAGGACTTGGACTTGATGATCCTGAAGATCTTTTCCAAATTTTATGATTGTATGATTCTACAGTTAAATACTTGTTCAGAATAAGCAAAGTTTTGGCTTCTCACAGTTCTTTTAACTATTGTAGAAGAGTAACTCAGTCTTTTAAAATGTATTCAGAGTACTGACACTGCTTGTTTTCAGTTCATGTCTGCGGGGCCTTGCTAGTGGACCTAGCAAAGAGACACACTTAAACATGGGTAATACAAGCCTGTCTACATTTATCATTTCTAGGTTGGACCTCTATATTTTTGTCACTTTGGCTATGGTAAAATAACCCTTTGCAAATGTAACTTTGAGCATGCAACTTGCTCAGCTATTTCTAATGCTGAACACAGCATGAATACATTTTGCATTATAGAATTTTTCCTACTTGCATGTAATTACAGTTCAAGAGGTTGTTTTCAAACCTTTCAGTTTGCTAATAGCGTGCTTCTGTCTGTATTATGAAGCAACTCTTGGTACTTTTCTGAGAGCTCAGAGAAACAGCCATGTTACTTTTTAGTAAAGACCCAAGGTCCTCCTGGAGAAGATACTTGAAATTCATTAATCTTGATGTTGTTTAATCTTTCAATTGGCCCATTTATGTACCACCCTCTTTACTGACAAGGCTCTTTTCTCCTGGTTACCTAATTCTCAAACTCACCATCCTCTCTAGACCCTTTCTATAGTTGTGTTTAGATTTTAGTACCAAACTTAAATCAATATTGAAATTTTTATCTACATTTGCATAAAACCATTCTGAAAGAAGAGTGAGAATGACAAATAGGAATGTATATTTTTCATGCACCTCTGTTTTAGAAATTTACTATATTTTTTTCCAGCTGTCAACAAACAAAATTGCATAATGCTTTAGAACTAGGAAATGACAGGGCAGCATTTTTGAACAGATTTTGAGTACCCATTAAGAAGTTTATAATATAAAATTCAATAATGTGAAAAAGCTTTGTTGTGAAAGTTCAAATATATACTTCTTTATGTATTCATGCACACCTGAGTCTTCCAACAGTTAAGTTAGATGTAAATTAAACTAAGTATTTGAAGATATGCTTAAAATAGTTCTGTGTTCATTCTTAACTGCATAAAGCAAGAACTCCCTAGTGTCAGATAAAGCTGAAAAGAGATGCCTCAGTGCCATACCACAGACAGTGGTTGAAATGTTTTATTGATGGAGTGCTACTTTAGTTTGCACATGGAATTCATTTTAATTCAAGTATAAATACTGCACTTCTGGCCAGACTTGGGAGATTTTTTGGCATTCTTGTTGTTCATGTAGGCAAGTGTTCATGACACATGCAACGTAAGAGAAAATAAATTTATGACTGCGTTATTTAAGTCTCTACAAGCATATTTATATAGAAGTGCAAATTTCAAAGGACTTGTGTTGTTGCCCATCTAAAAAATTAATAAAATGCCTTAAATAATAGGTGATTGAGATACCAAGAAAATGTGATAATTTGTAGATGCAATGATTTTTTGAATGTCTGCTTAAGTTAATGTGAATCACAATTCAGGAAGACTCTATAAAAGATCAATTTGCAAGCAAAAAACTCTCATAAAACCTGAAAGGTGCCTAGTTTTTATATACTGTTAGGTTTTCAATAAATGGTAGAAAGATGGTTGTTATTTGTATAAAGCAAACTTGCAAGATCCTGTGAGTTGTGCCTGTAGGCTCTGTACTTGTGTTCCTCTTCATGGAGAGAAAATTCCAGTGCTGGGGAAATTCCCTTCTGACTTTTTGCCCTTCTCCACTCCCTTTCCTTTCTGGGAAAGACTATCCATGTTGGAATTGTTCCACTGGGAAGCAGCTGCTTCTGTGGTCTGGCTCCTTGTCCTACCTTCAAGCTTCCCAGAGCTGTGAAGCAGGAGATGGAGCATGTGTGTTCCTGCCATGCCTCCCCATCAGCTTCACAATGAGCAGCAGAATAGATCAGTGAGCTTGGTGATGGCCTTGTGTTAGGTAGGCATCCTTTGCGGCCAGAGTAGATAAAATGGGAATGAGGTGCTCTGTTGACGTTTGTAACAGTGAGATTCACCCAGCCCACTTTAGATTTGACATTAGTTATTAGATGGTACTTCTGAAGAATTGGCTTTCTAGAGGAAAGACTACATTTTACATCTGAAAAATTTTAGGAGTAGGATGAAGGGGTTGTCTTTTTAATTATCATTTTACTAGAAATGAGGAACATCAGGTAGAGATGCAGAATCTGCTTTGTGGCAGATCTGGGGCTGTTCACTGGAAAAAAATAAAAAAAATAAAAAAAAAGAAGAAAAAAGATGGTGAGAGCTGGGCTTCATGCTGCCCACAGTTGAGCACTGACTATTGCCAGTTTTATGATGAAACTGAGATGTTGATAGGTGAGTTGGGCTGGTGGCTGTACCAGGAATAATGCCAATATCCAGAATAAATATTTAATCCCTTAAGTCTTTGTGTTGTTTGACTTTGGTTGCCTGTAAGGGCGTGATTTAGGTGTACACCTATGCCAGGATGAGGATGAATAGAGTTCTGCAAGACCATGTCAGTTACAGAATTATGTGGAAAGTCATTCTACTTTTGGCGATACTTCAGGATTATGCTAGTGAAACCAGTCAAATCTCACACTTCATGTAATATATCCTTTAATTTCATATCTGTTTGGAATTACTCCAGTGCAAAAGACCTCGTTCCCAGAACAGCACTGTGTTTCTTTTCTACTTTGGAATCATAGATGGACAAATCTGCTGTCTCTCCCCAGCTGTTTGTGCCCTGTGCCAGGCCCAGGAGCTGGAGAAAGGCTATGGCACTGCACAGGAGCCAGGGAGGATCTTCCCTGGGTGTGGCCTTGAACAGCAGCTCTCTATTGCCCATGTGCAAATGAGAATTGTGTGCTTTAGCAGCTGATGTATACAGCAACTCTTTTATAAGAACCAGTTATTATAAATTTATGGCACTTGTGGAAACATTGATGTGGCTTGTAGATTTTTCTCAAAATTTACGTGCAATAGAGGACAGACAGTATTTTTGAACTACATCATGGAAAAGTATAGCTTTCCTAAGTTGTAATGGTATTGGAAACATTCCATATTATTAAGATTATACTAGTGCTCATTATAAAAATTGAAATCAGTTTCATGAGCCATGTATTAAGAAATCAATTGCATTTTTGGATTAGCAGAAAAGTAATTCTATTTTATTCTAATGTGCAGGATCTCAGAAAAAGACATGAACATACCACTCTAAGGAATAAAATGGGTCTTCAAATACTAACTGTTTAAAGTGAGAAGTCTAAATTCTCTGTTGTTTATGGAAGTTCCCATAGTCTTGAAATCTGGCCCTATATGTGTGATGCAAATGGATGCAAATCTTGGGATCTAATAGCAGGAGTAAAAGTCCCTAATCTGTGTAGGACTTATGTAGGACATATATTGCACATCAAAGCTTTTTCTACAATCTGTAGATAAGAGTGAAATGTTTTTTCTTTATAATATCTTATTGGCAAGACTGGCATGAGATTATGCTTTAGCTAGTAGATACATAATAAACATACATAAGTGCGTGTAAAGTATTTTTGTACATGTAGTACCTTTGTTTGAGGCCCTTTTTCGGGACTGACCACTTTGGCCAACTCGCCTTATTAGTGAAATGTCTAACAAAAAATCTTTTCCCTTCCTTATGGAAGTATATGGTGGGGTAGTCTGAAGGAGAGTCTCAACTGGATGGAAAGGTAAAGGTGAACAAAGAAACTTAGCTTTAGTTTGGCTAAGACTGTTATTTTTCAGAAGATACCAAATGTATGTGACATAATCATGTGCCACCTGCTAGTGTTTACGCGCACACATTTGGCTCACCCATCAACCTTGGCAAACCTGTCAGCCCTGTATCACTCCCTTCTCTACTGTTCATGAATGTCTCTTGCTCCTGTCTTCCAGTATTAGCCAAGATTTTATTTTAAAATTCAGCAAAGAATGTGATCACTGGAAAAAAAAAAGGAAATAAAAATACATGGAAAAAATTCAATTTATACATAAGATATGTATTTTCTAACAACCTAGATAGTGCTGATCATGGAAAAGAAATATTTTTATGATAATTTTACTAGGTAGGAAATATTTGGCAAATGGTGGACTCTCAAATTGTTATTATAATTGGCAGCTTTGAAGCACTGAAATAGTTCCCTCCTCAAAATACCATACAATCATTCTTCATCCCAAGAGACATACAAAATTCATAACAACCGGTTGAATTTTGACCATTAACATCAATACCAGCTTTGATGAATTTCTGTGTAGTGAAGGTTTAATTAATGTTCACAGGGTCACACATTCCTTTGAGTTTCATATCTGATGAGATGGAAGACAACCTAGAAACAAAGAAAAACAAAGTAAACAGAATTCAGTAAAAAAGGGGAGAGAAGAGATGGTAGATGTAAAATAAAGGACTGAGGAAAAGAATGTAAAGTAACTTAAGTGTGATTCTCCTCTTTCTGCAGGTTTGTATTCTAGGATGAAAGCAGGCAATGAAATTAATGAGCTATGGTTTTGACACCATAAACTGTAGTACCTTGAAAATAGTAGTAAATTGCCACAGTTGTCTCAATCTGACTTCAGATTTTATATTCATGAAGTAGAGAATCAAATTGTTATGTTTCCTAAATAATTAGAATGTGATTGTGTCTGAAAGGTACCAAGAGTTTTAAGTAGTGAGAACAACATTCTGTGTTGTTTTTAAGTGTTCCACGATGATCTAGGCTCAATTTAATCACGGCTCACTCTACACACTGTTATTCCTGAAGCACCTCTGTGCTTCAGCCATGTCTTCACCCATGTTTGTTTTTCCTGTGCTCTCACTAAGTCCCGTTTCTAAGTTTGTTTTATTTTTCCAGAGAACACTTGTCTCTTAGTTTTTCATAAACTATTGCTATAATTTGGTTTTCCTTGCAAAATTTTTTTTTGGCTAGTTTCAAAGACACTGCCTCTTCTGTCTGTTCAGTGCCTGTAAAGCTTCAACCATATGCAGGCTCTCAGCAGTCTGCAGAGGCAATGGTCCTTCCTAGTTCAACCTCATTAACTTTTCTCCTCAGATTCACATCCACTGGTTTCCTAAATTAGTTGGATACATAAAATTAAAATGGCTGTAATAGCATTAAGGCATTTATCCTCTTTCTGGGCCAAGTACTAGGCAAAGTCAGAATTGCTTAGGCAGGTCTGACACTATCACACAAGGTCAGTAGCACATCTGTGTTATGGACAGCAAATGTCTCATCTCTAAGTCAGTGTTTACAAGGTTAAATTATTGTTAACAGTAGGGGTTTTTTTGTGTAGGGTTTTTTCTTTTTAAACTTTAATCCTAGACCCTTTTCCCTTTCTCATTCAATCCTATTTGCTTCTAATTTCTACATGTTCTTTTAAAACACATGTATGCTTTATTTTCCTCAGATGAAGTGTCCTTATAAAATTGTCCACATGCATCTGGGGAAGAAATACACTCCTAAACTGAAAATTTCACAACAGAGTAGAAGATAAACTTACACTGTCAAGATATTATATATTATCTTGGCCAGGTTTTCTGTGGTTTTGGGGTCACCACTTCACTTCTTTCCAAGTTTGAGGTTTAAGAAGTTACTAGGAAAATATTCTATTATTCCCAGTCCAAGGAAGTGAAAGTTCATATGTTTGCACATGAACTGTTAGACTCTTACCTCCTCTATAGTAGAATCTGATTTCTATGAATCAGAAAAGGAAAGCTAACAGAGTGGATACATGTCTTGAATGAGTTTTCAAGAGGAATCAATGCTTACCTAAAAAAAACCTCCTGGTTCTCGCAGAAAATAATAGACATTCTTTTGTTTGGAAACTCATTTGTTTTCAATTTTGTAAAATATGACAATTTAAACTCACTGTATTTGGGTCGTGACATATATGTCACTTCTGCCACTGTGTAGGGTCAGGGTCAAGGTATTAATCTGCAACTAAAACAGTGCAGCTTCTGTGCATTGTTGTAGTCCTGTGTGAATGTTTTGAAATGTTGTGATGCCTGTGATTTTCCACTGGCTTTACTTATTTTAATCTATATGGTTTACATACTGCCAGGCTGGAGCTAAAGAATGCCAGAAGATTCAGGAAGTGGGTCAGGGAATTATTCCATAACTCAGTTATACTTGTCCATAACTCATGTCTTAACAAGTTGCAGCTTGTATGTTTTATAAACTAAGATGAAAAATTGGAACTAGTATTTAAACCATGACAAAACACAGAGTGTTTAGAGATTCACTAGCATAGAAAAATTGCCTTGCTGAAGCATATTATGTATTTTATACTGCAATACTCAGTCTTTCATTAAGCTTTATCAAAATTTATTTAGATGTAAAGTATTTTCTAGTAGAAAATGACAAAATTTTCTCTGTCATTTAAGAGAGTGAAGTTCAACAGAAAATAAAAAAGTCACAAACCTTTAAACTAAGAATTCTGTTTCATTACTTTATTATTTGTTTTGGATTTCTTGTTTTATAGAAACTATATTGCTTTGGGTTGGGATTCCAATTAAGCAATGCTTTTTTTTCCTAGGAGTTTTTTTTTTCCATTTATGAATTTTAATTTTTAAAGTCTAGTATAACAATAACTTCACCTACTTTTTTTGGGCTATCATATTATGCTATTTTGTGTGTTCAGTATTTTTTAAAAATATATTGACCTGATATGTTTGTTCTTAATTTTGTCAAGTGTGTTGTAATTGCCATTCAGATTATATATACCCATAATCAAAACTTGGGTATGATACAGAAGAATGACAAAACTGCCCACAAACAGCAGGCTTTTTTCCTGTTTTTCCGCCGTAGGCTTGTTATCATAGACATGCACATCTATCTACCTATCCAGGATTTACTTAATACAATCGAGAAAATTTTTACTCTGGCAAAATAAATTGCAGCCGTTGATCTAAACAGTAAAAAAATGCCATCTTTGCCATTGCCAGGCAGAGTAAAACAATATTTCATTTTCTGGTAGCATTCACTCATGTTCACTCTAAATCCTAAACAAATTACTAAAACACCCTTCAAATAGGTACTGTATTTATAGAGATATTTGTGAGCCCAAAACTCTATAATTTTCGTTCTACTTAATTTTGCTTTCTGTTGGAAACTGAAACGCACTGTAACTTGATTATAATGTTTATGTATTTCCATTCATATATTTTCATTTTGCTACAAAATGGGCAACACATTTGGAATAGTATTCTTTATAATCCTGTTCATAATTTTATTACTTGTACTCCTATAATGCCATTAGGTTTCAATTGAAAGGGTTGACTCTAGAGTAAATTTTGTATCTTTCTTTCCTAGCCTGCTGAACTGACGTCATCAATTCAAAAATGGAAGCTTTTTATTGACTAGGAATGGTTTAATTGGGATTGGACATGTGCTATTGAAACTTAAGCCTGTATAATTTATTATCATTTATCTGTATCTATGATCATATGACCTATTATGGGTTAATTATTTTTTTAAGAAAAGAAGTAAATATTAAAAACAATTATTATTTGTGAAATTTCATGATGGTAATTAACAGAAAACATGACTAGAGCAGAATGTAGGAAGTAATTGACTTCATCTGCTTGCCTCCTAAACAGAACCAATTCTTTGTGTGTCTTCTGGACAAAAATTTCTCTACCTTTTCTTTCCCATCATGGAGATTTCATGACTGCTGTAAGCCATGTATTCAAGAAATCAAATATTCTTATTTTTAAAGTTGGTTTTGTTGAGTCTTTTTTTCTATTTTACCAAGCATAGATCAACCCTGATGCCATTAAACCCCATTATTTCTTGTCTGGACCTGGAGAACAGATGATTGGCATTTAAGGTGTTCTTTAAACTACCTTCCTATTGTTTTCTTCTGAGTAAACAGTTCCAGTTCCTTCAGTTTTTCTGTGGAGATCATAATTTTGAGATATTTTGGTGTCCTCTGGTCTTTATCAGCTTTCTCAGTATCATTTTTGAAGCAGAATACCTAGAATGAATGTAATTAAATTTGAGCAATGCCAGAACAAAGAAGGAGGATTTCTTGTATCTTACAGGTTACAAATCTGGTTATAAGTGTCTCTGTAAAGTTTGCTTTTTTTGATCGGCGATGCTCTGATGTTGATAGATAATATCAGTGTTGTGGTCTATTGCTAACAACAGATTTCTTCCTACAGTTCTGCAGACTAATCATGGCATCAGCCAGTTCTCTCAGTACCATGGTTTTCATGTCCATGAAAACATCTAAGTTATCTAAGTACTTACTGACTAGTTATGTCCTTAGCATAGTCAGTGTTCACTGCTCTGTCAGAGACATTAAGTAACCATTAGCAGAATACAGTAAAGGTTTATGCATAAAAAAGACCTCTTCATGCTTGCTTTCTTGGTTCCTTTGTTGAAAGCTTGCTGTTGACTAACAGGGTTTTTCCTCTTGATTATTACAGAAGTCAAACAAAATGATGGTTTGAACTTGTGTATTCCTTGGTAACTGTACTTTAGGTTGTGTGTGTATTTGCTTGTGTTTTTCTTTCCTTTTTTCTGATCTTGTCAGTAGTTCTGTAATTCTCAGTTCTCACTTGTGAGCTTGAGTATTGTAACAGACTTTACACATACAGTGCAAGATGTTTTACTGATAATGTAACAGTGATACTGGTTTATTTTCATGGATAAATGTGTTATACCAATATATAGGAAGAAAGGCACATTTTTAACTAAGTCTGTGTTTAATTTCAAGCCTTAAAATTGACTGTTGATCTGCCAGTAGAGTCTATTTTGCTTCCAACATATCAGATTTCAAATGGTATAACAACATGATGCAGATTTTATGTCAACTTAATGGAGAGGTAACTACTTCCATGAATGTTAAAATCTATGCTGTAACTACTACAAGATTTACTGTAATGATAACTTCAAGAAACAAAATATAATTTTTGAAACCATCAGCAATATTTCATATTTTGTAGAACTGATGCTTCAGCACATATGAAAAATATTTTATTGTGGTTTTACATTAAAAACACTTAAACTGGTGTGTTCATTTTTGAAGCTGAAAAAAATGCATATATATATTATATACAGTTGTATTTTTTATTCAGTATAGGAAAATAAAAGCTGTTTATTTTTTAAAAACCTGGTCCATATTAAATATCATATGCCAACCATTATACGTGTAAGATAAGGGAATTATGGATTACTGTGTTAGTTATAAATGCAGTTTCACTGCAGGAGAAGCAGTCCTCAGAAGGAAGAGACATCACTTTTCAGGTTAGCAATATACCTCTTACAGTTATGTAAAAGATAAAAGACAAGTTTTCTTTTAAAACACCTGTTGCAAATTTTTTATCAGACAAAGCAAAGTAAATATCAAAGTCTGATCTATGTTAAAAGGCTACAGATTTCATGAAAGGACAGCTGTAAGTTTTTCAGGGCTGCATAATATTCTCTGTAGTTTTGTAACCATATCATAGGGATTTTTTAAAAAATAATTTAGAGATTTGCATGTGTGGATAAACTGATTTCTCTAGGAAAATGTTTGAGAAATTGTTACATTCTTTTATAATCTAGGACAAAATTTTCAAAGTAGATGAAAATATGTTATTAAAGCAAGACGCATTTCATTCTCCTGAAATCAAGATAATAAAGATGATTTTAAAAAATGATTTTAAAAAATTGGGGGCATCTTCCTCTAGGACACTATGTTGCACATGTTTAAAAATTACCTTTACATTTAACCACTTCTGTGGGGAAGTTTTGTGGCATCTATTGTTACAAGAAATTTAGGTAAAATTATGAAGCACTATGCATATATGCTTCATTAATTAGCAGAAGTGTTTTGTCTGATGTAAACTACTGGTCTGAAACTTTATGAAGTAGTTCTCTCACATTCTTTTTGGTTGTATTTTATCACTTGTGATCCTTTGCTAAATTTATAACAACTTGAAGAGCATGCTAAATTTAAATTCCTTTTGTACTGAATTTGTCTTACTGTTTCTGTTTACATCTAAGAAATATGCTCCAAAAGTTCAGGGTTTGTTAGATCTACCTGTTTTATATTTGCAAACATTACTCAGTTTTGTAATATTCTGTGTTTCATTATGATGTCCAGAATTTAGCAGAACACTTTCCCCTGGGAAGGGTTGACCCAAAATCCTTTACAGATTGAAAGCTCTCATTTAAAAGAGATGGAATTGAGCAGCACAGTTCAGATCAGGATGGGAGCCAAAGCTTCCCTCGAATGCAGGAGGTGGATGCTGTAGTTTGATTTACTAGGTGCTCCTAAGTTGTAACTTCCACATTAGTACCAGCTGGCAATGTTCACTCCAGCTTCTGTTGCAGCTACAGCTCAGCTCTCCTAATTTCCATGCAGGTCAGTTCATCCCTGATTTTATCGACAGGAAACCCGTATTATAGATTTAAAAGAATCCACTGTCATATGGTTTAACTTTCTGTGTTGTGTTCTTTGATTTTTTTCTTTCTTTAAGTCTAGTTGCAGTGACTGAAATAGAACTTATCATTTAGAAAAACATTCAGTCTGGTCTATTCACAGCCAGCCACATCAGTCATTTTCCACCTGAGCTATTCACTCCTTTGAATCTTTATGCCATTTACAGGCTTTATCAATAATTCCATTTCTTACTATGTTTGCATTATTGAACCACCATAGAATCAAAATATTCTAACATGTTTCTTCTTTAGTAGTAGTTTTACTAGCACGACTAGAAGTGATTGAGTTTTATATTAAATGCACTTTCCACATTTGTTAATTACTTGCTTTGTTTTAGGGAGGTGATCCAACAGCTACTCTAATTGCACTGTGTTCAATGAGAGATTTAAATTTGTCTGAAGAAGCATGTCAGCTGGCCATCAAAGACACTGGATGTCTTGAAGTGTTAATTAATTTACTTGATACAGAAGAAATTAAATGTCAGGTAATGAGCTTTTGTCAAATAGAGCAATGAATATGCCTTTTCCATTAAAATATTTTTTTGAGTTTCAAAGTTACATGGTGTGAAGAAAATTGATTTCTCATGTCTGTATTTTCTTGTTTTCTTCAGATTTTTTAGAAAGACATGTATGTCTTTGACTTTCAGTTTCCTTTTCTTCTCCTGATTAAATATAAAGAAAAAAATTAAACAATCCATCATTTTAAATAATGTTCATGTTTTTGCATACCTAAATAATGTTTAACTTCTATAATTTCCCTTTATTTAGACTGGTTCATTAAAGATCCTGAAGGAAATTAGTCAAAATGTATTGATCAGACATGCAATTGCAGATCTTGGAGGCTTAGAGATCATGGTGAAAATACTGGACTCTCCAGATACTGATCTAAAATGTTTGGCAGCTGAAACAATTGCCAGTGTTGCTAGATTTAAACGAGCACGAAAGACAGTGAGGCAGCATGGAGGAATCAAGAGATTGGTAAGCGGACATTAAAATTTGTACACTTGTCATATGTGTATTTTTGTTCAAAAAATACATCATGTGTTGCAAACATGATTAATTGTAGTGTATACCATAATTAGAAAGCAGCATGATATCAAAGTTTCCTTTAGATATTAAGAAATTGGTATTTTATTTTAGGTTGAGCTGTTGGAGTCTATTTCAGTGGGATCATCATGCCAAGCCAAAGACACTGAAACAGCACGGTGTGGGGCTTTGGCACTCTGGAGCTGCAGTAAAAGCACCAAAAACAAGAAAGCAATCCGTAAAGCTGGTGGCATTCCACTACTAGCTAGATGGCTCAAATGCTCACACACAAACATCTTAATCCCAATAGTGGGGACACTACAAGAATGTGCCTCAGAGGTGAGTAAGCACATATAGCTAAGTTACTTCTAAGCATTAAAGAAATTTACCACTTAGAGGAAATACTACATTCTACAGTCACTTAAATCACGTCAGTTATCCCATCAGGAAGTAGATGCTTTATGTCATCAAAGCGATTTTGAGAAGGTCACAGCTTGGATTGAAGTAGAATCCACATACTTTTTATTTAAAAGGCTAGGAGTAATACATGAAAGAAAAAATGTAGAAAGTAAAGCCTTAATCAGTTTCTTTTTTCGTATTGTTTTCATCACGCTTTACAGATTTGGCTGCCTAAGGTGCTGTGTTCTGGTTAATCAATGCATTTAAATTCTGAAAAACTAACCTGCAGGTGTGGCCAAGAGGATCCAAGGCAGTGCAGGACAGAATGATTTACAGTGTCCTTGTGCATTGGGTCTGATCCGTTGCAAATAAAAGAAAGGAATATATGTGATTTTTCCACAGATTTCCATGGCACATTTTGCAGTGTTGAGTATATTCAGTTTTTAAATTTGAATACAAATATTTTTTACCATGGTTATGTAAGGGATTATACTAGTGGGACAGTTCTGTTTAGTATCTTTATGAATGACCTGGTAGAGGGGATCGAGGGCACCCTCAGCACGCTCAGTGTTTGCAGACACACCAAGGGTGGGAGTGTTGATCTGCTGGAGGGCAGGAAGGCTCTGCAGAGGTCTCTGTACAGGCTGGATCCATGTGCCAAGGCCAGTGGTACGAGCTTCAACAAGGCCAAATGACAGGTCCTGCACATCAACCCCTGCAGTGCTACAGGCTGGGGAAGGAGTAACTGGAAAACTGTATGGTAGAAAAAGACCTGGAGGCCTGAACATGAGCCAGCTGTGCCCAGGTGGACAAGAAGGCCAATGGCATCCTGGCCTGGGTCAGCAGTAGTGTGGCCAGTAGGACCAGGGCAGTGGTCATCCTCCTGTGCTAGGCACTGAGCAAATCCTGTGTTCAATTCTGGGTCCCTCAGTTCAGGAAGAACATTGAGGTGCTGGAGTGTGTCTAGAGAAGGGTAATGGCATTGGGAAAGGGTCTGGAGCACAAGGTTGGTGAGGAGCATCTGAGGGAGCTGGGGGTGTTTAGCCTGGAGAGAAGGAGGCTCAGAGGGGATCTGATCACTTGCTCCAACTACCTGAAAGAAAGCTGGAGCCAGGTGGGGTTGTTCTCTTCTCCCAGGTAACAAGCAATAGGATCAGAGGAAATTGCCTTTGGTTGAATCAGGGGAGGTTTAGATTAAATATTAGGAAAAGTTTCTTCACTACAACACTTGTCAAGCACTGGAATGGACTGCCCAGGGGAATGATTGAGTCACCATCCCTGGAGTTACTTTAAAAATGTGCAGATATGGCACTTAGGGATGCAGTTTGGTGGTGGACTTCTCAGTGCTGCGATAATGGTTGGACTTGATGATCCTAAAGGTCTTTTTCAACCTAAATGAAACCTATTTGTTCATGATTCTGTATCTTCATTTGAACTTGAGGTGTATTGCATTTCAGATAAAAAATATACATAATTTGTCTTGGTGAATTTAAGGCAAAAAATACATAATTTTTCAAGAGATTTTACATTATTAAAGACTTTGTCTGTTACAAATTAGGTTCTTGAATTACACAAATTAATGCATGTTCCATGAGACACAAACCTGGCAGGTTTTAGGGTTAGTAAGTATATATTGAGAAGGTGTCTTGTATGGCTTAACTTGGAAGGAACACTAAATGCATTTCTTACACAGATGTTTCCCCCACTTAAAAAGTGATCCCGTTGCAATACCTGTAGGTTAAAATATGGATGAAAATATCACAAAAAATGTTAATTCTTAGAACATGTTTTTCTAACCTTGGTTTGGGGATAGATCTGTTGTTTTGGCTGCTGGTTCTCGATGAAGTGAGTGGGTGCTTCTTGTTCCCATTCTGAAGCATCTTTTATTTTCTTGGGTCTGAGCAGGGAGTCTGGACACCTTTCAGAATATTCTGCATTCTGCATAAGTCAAATGACTACAAGATAGGCAGTGCAGTACCTCGTTTTACAGGTGATTTGAAGAGCACTGCAGAGAATGTCGGTATTTTCTTAGCTCTGAGATCATCAATAGTATTCTCAAGGCAATGATGACTTGTGCTTACATAAAGTACAAGGCTTCTCAATATCAAACCCTATAATTGTAGCATTGTTTATTTTTGTGACCTATTAACTGTTAATATGCAGGATTTAAAAGATGCAGTTTATCTTTTTAGCCAAGTTACAGACTTGCAATAAGGACAGAAGGCATGATTGAGGACCTAGTGAAAAATCTGAGTAGTGAACACGAGGAGCTCCAGATGCATTGTGCAAGTGCCATATTTAAGGTAATTATATTGTAATCAGTAGATCAGAACCAGGATTAGCCCTTTGTTTTAATGTCCTTGTCAGTTTTAAATTTTCTTAATTTCACTATTTCTCTAATATGTAAAAATTATTGAAGTGTTGTGAATATTTTAGCTGCGTGTTTAGCATTATAATTAGGTTCTTATTTGCTCTGCTTGTGTGCAAGCATTAACTTGCACAGGTAACCAGTGGAGAGAGGTGAGGCATACTGTGCATAGAGCTGCTTTGGTTTTTTTATTTGTTTGCCCCTAAAGTGGACAATGCGACAATATAAGCACTGCTGCATATACTGAAGCAGTTTACTGTCAAACTCTCTTAGTGAGTTGTTAGCGTATTCAGATACTTGAATACAATATTTATGTTTCCTTCTCTATTAGTTTTACTGGTTACAATGTAATACAGCTAGCTTTTGAAGACATCATTTTACACATTTTTACATGATGCATGTGTTTAATATATATATTTTTTACAGTGTGCAGAAGATGAAGAAACACGTGACCTGGTTAGAAAACATGATGGTCTACAACCACTATCTGTTCTGCTTGATAACAGTGAAAACAAACAACTTTTGGCAGCTGTGACAGGAGCAATCTGGAAATGTGCAATCAGTAGAGAAAATGTGTTAAAGTAACTAGTTAATTTTACAAGCATTTATTACATTATCATGTTTTGGTTTTATGGGCCTCTATTGTTTTCAAAACTGTTGTGTCATGATTCTTCAAAATCAGTCTTCTTAATCAGTTGGGCTTTCAACTTAGGTTTTATAGTACTTAAAAACTTGGCACCTGACTTCATCAGGGTAGAGTGGAGACAGTGATAAATTCCTAGAATCTTAACAGTCAATGAAGACAAGTGGTGCCTCTAGTTAAGCTATGGGACACTGAGTCAGGAGGTGTACTAGCACATACTAATCATTTGACAGGTGGCCATATCTGATATCCCCCCTCCTGTCTGTAGCTTACAAGCCAGAATCACTGCTGCATGGTAGAGAGAGTACTTAGTGCACTTAAATTAAATGTTTTACATCAAGAGAGAAAGAGACCAAATTATCTCATTGTAGGGTAGATATCTTATACATACTAGAAATATACTGGAATCTAGGATAATTAGCCTAGATGCGTTTCTTCTTGACTACAGAAGGAGCTCAGGAAAGTTGCTTAGTCTGGAGACTCAGCTTCTAAATGAGTGGAATCAGCTGATGAGGGTTCTACTCTGGGTACCAGCAACCTCTCAGTACCAGGGTTCTGAGTAATTATTTGAGACTGTGATAGTAGGAGTTGTCACTCTCCATCGTCTGTGGAGCAGCTTAATGGTTGAGAACACTATCCTCTCATCTAAAATTAATATGACAAATTCATACACCTTACCTTAAAAAAGGAATCTGGCTCCACTACATATGTGCTAGGTTTCCTGCTGAAATTATTCTGCTCTGTACTTACAGCATGTAGAAAGGTTAGAAAGAGTTAGAGGTAATATCTTCCTGCTGCCCTAATTTAGTGTACCTTGCTGGATAAGTGCATAGGATAGATAAAGACTGGGTAAAAATTAGGAAGATTTCCAGGTTTCACATTCTGGCTCTTTACTGTCCTAAATGAGTCCCCAAACTGTTGGCATACAGACCTCTGGTCTTTAAGTCCTCTACTGCTGTCCTACTGCTCTTTTGTATTCTTAACTGCACAGTAACCTGACTTTTCATATGGATGTAACATTTTCTGTGGACTTTGGGCTTGTGCAGAGGTATCCTGATTTTGGATCAGTCAGTGATGAGACAGACTGAATGGCTCTCTCTGTACTAGTAAACTAAACAGGGCCAAATCTTTCAGGTTTCAGGCTCTGTGTTAGGATTATCCATACTGTTTAACTGCCAGCACAGTCCCTTACACAGATTGCCAGCAAATGCTCTCCCAGACAATGCCCAGACACTCCTTGGGAACAGTGCAGGCAACAGATTGTTCCCATTAGGCAGAATGGGTGAGGCCACCCTGCATTGCGAGGATAAGAGATTTTAGCCATATGGATGCTATGTTGTGCTTCTTGTCCTCAGGGCTAGAGAATGAGCCCTAGCCTGTTTTATTTATTAGTATAACTGTAGACAACAATTCTGTCCAACTGCAGACAGATTTTTGTTGGGCTACTCACATATCTTTGGCAAGTGCTTGATACTCCACAAAGGTTACTAGCCCGGCACAGCTCCAGCTGAATTCACGTGTTATGTAGTGCTGAGTCTGCGGCAGTAAACCCTATCCAAACTCAAGATGGGAGGGCACTAAAGAAAAGGGAGTGAGGATAATATGAAAACACCTAAGCAGATCTGGAGGGATGAGCCTGAGTCTGGCATGAAGCTAGAACTAACAAACCCTGCTGGCTCCTGCAGGGGCACTTAAGTATCTCTAAAGTGCTCCGGAGTATTTCCTGTACATGGAGTTCACTGCTGAGATGTTGTGCTTACTCAGCGTGAGCTGGTGCAGGTGCCTGTGCCTATGTAGCTGTGGGTGCAGTGGCGTGGGAGCAGCCATACTGCTCCTGGACACAAGATGGCCCGAGCCAACAGCTCTGTCAGAGAGCAGCCTGCCCGGTGCAGAGCCAGCTCACATCATTCCATCTGTGAAGCAGCTGAAATATCTGCAAAAATCAGTTTTGTTTTGTTGTTTTTAAAGTTATTTGCTTACTTTATTTCTCTTTTTTTCATGTGGTTGATGTTTACTCTTGAAAAAAATAATTGTAGGGATACTTCCAAATTACAGTGAACAAAGAGAGGAAAATTCCTCTTTCAGCGAAGGTTTGGATGATGAAAAACAAGTTTCTCATTTCTCAGTTATTTTAATTATTATTATTCTGATAATCCATCTTGGAGAGATTAAGTTTTATTGAAACATCTAGTTCTGCCGTAAAAATCTCAGAAATACTAGTATTTTTTTGCATGAAGGAAAAGACACATGAGCAACTGATTCCTGGAAAATAGTTTTTGTAGCTCAAGTAGACATTCCCAGAAGCTAGGGGCTGGGAAGAAAGCACAAATGAGAACTCAGTACCCTCAGAGAAATTTTCTCTGATAATTAGACTATATACAGGTTAGATCTAGCTTGATCTACAGCATGGAACTGTCAAGGTGTATCAGAAAATGTATGAAAGGAAGATGCAGTATTTGTTAAGTGTTAAGAATCCCCTAAGTTTTTAACAAAAAAAAAAAAAAAAAAACCCTTAGAAAATTATTCCAACACCAAGGAAAAAATCCTGTTCTGAAAGATGAACTTTTGAAGTTTAGCATACATCTCTTTGTAGGATAGGACCTTCAAGATTTTGAAAACCATATTTTTGATTCTCAGTATCAAAAGTTCTATGAGGAATGAGGAAAGTATTAATATAGCAATCAAGTCAAATTTCTGTCAACTTTTTTCTTAATTACAAGTTGGAATCTAAGATTGTGCTCTGGAAGTGTACTAGAACTATGGTTCTGACATCAGGAAAATGCAATGCATTAGGCCTGAACTAAGTATAGAACTGCTCAGGATAAACTCTCTAAAGGCGCATTTAGTGAAGAATTAGGGCAATCCTTTGGTTCTGAGAGATGGAGGAGGGTCTGGTACAATAATACTCCAGCTGTTGTTAACATAGCAAGAAAAAGTGCTGGAAGTAAGGATAGCACAGTAATTGCCAGACTTCTGGTTTGTTTTCAGCTGTTTGTAGGTGTTGCATCCACATATCAAGTTTTAAAAAAGCCCCAAACTACTCAGGAGGTTCCTAGACAGCTAAATTGTAGAAATGTAGTTAGAAAGGTAGAGTAAGAAATTAGGCTGTATGTCACAGTTAGAATAAGTGATTGGAATGGTTTACCTGCATTGGGATTTCTTCAGCAAGATGATTTACATACAGAAATTAAAACTTGCACGTCAATTATAATATTACTTTAATTGTAAAATTAAGCTTTTAATAGTAACAAACTAAAAATAACGACTTTGGATTTATTGCTGTCTTTTAGATTTCAGGAATATAAAACCATAGAAACTTTGGTAACATTGCTGACTGATCAGCCTGAAGAGGTCCTTATAAATGTCATTGGAGCCCTGGGAGAATGTTGCCAAGAGCAAGAAAATAGAGGCACTATCCGCAGATGTGGTGGAATCGCACCTATGGTGAAGTTACTGAGTGCAACTAATCGTACCCTGCTTGTGAACGTCAACAAAGCAGTGGGAGGTTGTGCAATGGAACCTGAAAATATGGCGTAAGTTATTAATAGTCATAGCATTTTAAATATTGAAAAACAGTTCAATTTTTCTGATGCAAATATCGTCAGTTCTAGTCTGATTTGAAATATTTTTTACTTCTTTTTTACAGAACTGTGTGGGTTAGTTGCATCCTACTGTAAATTTGCTATAGATAAAAAAATTACTAAGGAAATGTATAGAATGTAAAGCTTTTGCATTTTGAGAAAAATCAAATAAATTTTTAGTAACTGATCTTTGTTGAAGTTTAATTTTTAAGTTACAAAACGCCATTTTAAGTGCTGCATGATAGGTCCATGTTTTTCCTTCTCTTTTTACTTCTGTTCTAAAGTCATTAAAAATAGACTGAATTAGAGAAAGTTATTCTAAAAAGAAATGTGCACATTACTGTTATGAAAATAAACTTAGTATTTTTGTAGTAGAGTATTACTTGTATTGTACGTCTCTTTTGTCCCTCTCCATCATTCCTTTTGTGAACTCAGTCAGTTTTGGACCCTCTCATTCCTTTGCATATTCAAAGAAAAAGACAGTCGTTGATTTTGTGATGTGGATTTGTACAAATTACAAAAATCATTGAGTTTTATGATGGAGTGTTTCAGTTAAATGTTGAGGTCGGCATTTGCTGCACTTACTGTTCTCTTACAAGGATATTTACCTCAAGATTCTCAGCATATTTCCCTCCTTATACATAAGAGAGATCAGAAAGAGAGTTTTATTAAGCTCCTCCTGTTCTGATTTGCATAATTCACTTGATATTCATATAGCAGTGCAGGGAATTCTTTTCCTGAATAAGGCTTTTGTTTTCATGCTTTGGCTGTCACCCAGTGGCAAAAGGCTGGATGGTACACGACCGTAAACATGGGTTGTATGAGCAGTTAGCCATGTAGCATAAAAGTATAAATAAATGAAATCATTTTAATGACACTTCTCACTAAAATTCAGCCTTTAGCATGATATATTAACCTAAGAGAATTAGCATTGCAAATACTGAGAAACTTAAATGCCAATAAATATAAATTGATATTTATAAAACCTCACATATACTCCAGTACTCAGAACTGTCACTTGTAGTATCCAGTATGAACAGCTTCATACTGGAATGTGTTCAGAATAAGCATAAAAAAAAAATGTAACTTGCTGCTAAAATTATGATAGAACAAAGTCTGTCTTGTCTTTAAGGAGAAAGTACAGGTTTAGGACAAAATTTATATTTACAGAGTTTGTAAAGCGTGAACAAAGGAATCAAATGTTGAATTTAGTTCATATAAAACATTCTCTGTTGAAGTTCTCAACTTTAAAAGTGTTTCTAAAAGTATTTTAAAACATTAGCAAATAAGCAAGCTCTTAAATAAGTGTGAATACACTTTTTGCTACTGCAAAAAAAGTTACACAAAAATTGTTATTAGCATGACTGTGCCACGTACCTGAAGTGATGTGCTAGCTATGCTTGTAGTACTAGAAGAGATAATGCTGCTATATTTTTCCCAAAGCATGATTCATCCAAGTGGTAATAAATTTGATACTAATTCAACAAAATGTTTTAAAATAATGCTTAGTTAAAACACTGACAGCAGTGTAACTGCTCATATGTTTAAATGATTTACTTGATTGATTGCTCTGCCTCTTATGGGGCACTTTCAAGCAACTTCCCCTGCACCACTAACCTCCAGCTTTCTCTCAAAAAAAAACAAGAGAAAAAAGTATGCCCATTCCTCTCCCTTCTCCTCCTCTCAGATCAGTACAGCAGAAGTTGAAATTGTATCTCCTCATCCAAAGTGCTCTCCTTTTGGGGAAGAACAATTCACCAAAGATGAAGTACACACACACACACACACACACACACACGGAGTCTATAGTATGACTCTCCTGTTTACAAAATTGGGGCCTAAAATGATAAATAGCCTCGTTTGAAGCTACTGTGGAAGTAAGTCTCTTTCTGTAATTATTTTCTGAAGTTCTTAACCAAAAAGACACATCTTAACAGGGGTATGGAAATGTGCCAAGATTACCTTCTAGAAAGAAGTGAAGCAAAGCCACTTGTAGCCTGAAAGTATATACAGGTGATGAGAATTTTCTGCTGCAGCACGATGATGCTTAGGTATTTATGGTCTTTCAGATACATGTAACTGGATCCCTATTACATTTCTTATTTCATAATCACTTATTTCTCAGAATGGTTTGACAGGTAGGTAGGTTTCTAGGTAATCAGTTCTTCTTTACTGCCTTTCTCCTAACATATTTGGTTGGCAGGTCTTGAGGCTTGGGATTTTTTTGTCATGTGGTACAGACAGACTCTGTTTACAGTGTAATGTTTTTTAGTTTGGCATTATGGAAACTTTGAAATTTATGATGATTTTCCTGGATTCTGCTATCATTGACTTTCATATGTAGAAAAATTTAGGCCCTCATAAGAATTGAGAATTTTCAGATATATTCTTATATTTCATTAGCTGCAAGTGTGTTTAACAAAGTGTGACTTAGAGACTAAATATTCAGTTTAGCAGTCCTTTACTTTAAATGTGCTTATCCTTGCAGCAGTAGGTATGTGAAGACCATGCAGACCAAGAGTAGTGCTTGCATAATTCCTGTAAATGATTCAGATATATAATGAAGAGGTTGTGATTGATATAAGAAATAAAGCATCATTATGGACTAGAAAAAGCTGAGAACAATCTATGAAGCAGTGCAGTTCAGTTCTGAGGGAAATACTGTGTGATTAAGTTATGTTCCATGCAAGAGGCTTGCACTGGCAAAGAGAGACTGATAGATAGGCATAGGTGAATCTATATCTTCTGTATGTCTTTTATATATTTTATTTCTGCATGTTTCCTAGTTGACAGTGTGACTCTTGCAACTATCGAATGGAAGGTACACTAGTGTTACTTTTCTGCACCAATTCTTTACTTCAGGGCAACTTGAAGCAATTATGTGGTTCTTACTGACTCTTTTGAGCTATTTAAAATATAAAACAGCAGCCAGCTTCTCTCACAGCCAAAAATAAGTTGACTTATCTGAAAAACTCAACATAATTACGTGACTGAACTTCCTTACTCTTATGTAGGCAGCATGAAGCTGTTCTCCATACTTGGTCTGCTGTACCAAGTACTGTATATTTATCTTTTTGAGGAACTTTTTATAGGTTATTAACGCTCTTTAACTAAAAACAAAGGACTAATGCTTATTCTTTAACTGACACTAGATTTTCATTTGCCCTTTCCATTTGAAAATCCACAGACTGCATTGCTGGCATTCAAAACTGAAGGCTTAGAATCTTATAAACTAAAATGTACAATTATTTTAGCCAAGCAGATGGAGTTTGAGTCATTGGTATATAATACTATTTATCAAAGCAGTCAGCAGCAGCTAGTGAAAGTTATAAGAAAAATGCTAAATTGTTGTTTCAAAAAAGATGAGATTACATTCTGACAGAATTAGACCCTGTAATCTTACCAGTGAGCACAATACAGAGTCAGTATAACTTTGTTTATTTACAGTTGTATTTGTGGTCTAAATTGGCAGGCAATTAAACTGCAGTTCTCAAGGTTCTGGTAAGTAACATTTTAGCAGAGAAAGATGATGGATATGACAAACAGATGTCTAGGCTGTGTGTACACTTGTGTATTTAAGCTATTCATGTTGAAATTTCTACTGGAAATGTTCACTATTATCTTGAAAGAAAAGTATTATTTCAGATTAACATTTTTGCTAATTTCAGATATATTTAAAAAAGCAAAGTAAATTTCTAGAATTGTAAGCCATATCTAGCTCATAATATTCAATGATATAATGGTAATCAGGTTCTTAAATAATGTGAAAAGTCTTCATTAGGCAGCTTTTGCCTGTGAACAGAGAACAAAAGTAATTAAAAAATTATCTTAAGTTGACCAATCGGCACTGGTCAAATAACAAATACCAATTCACTAACCTAAAAATTGCAGTAATCTCTGAATGGGTTTAATTGCATTAAAATTATTTGCCCATAAGACCTATTCTATGTACACCCTACAAGGAATATGTGTGGTGTACATAGAACATATGTATGTATGTTCTGTGTTGGGAGCAGGAGTATGATTTGGTCCTACACCTTGCAACTGCCTTTTGGTAGGAGTGATGGTGCCGGCTGAAAAGATCCCTTCACTTCTACTCTAATCATGTCTGCCAGCACAGGAGCACATGACAGGAGTTGCCTCTTCAGACAGTTCTGCCATTGCAACTTTTTTTGATTATTTTGAGGAGCAGAATAATGTACACCTATTCTAAATTATATCAGTGATCAAACAGGATCAGTCTGTGAAAGAGAGCTTTGAGCTAGAAGAGGTGGCCCAGTTCTATTGGGAGATGCCTTGGCTGTACGAAGGAGTAGAGGCACAACAGTTCAGAACCTGGGCTCTTGCTTTTAAACTCCACGTATTAATGTATTGGTATGTATTTACAGTGAAAGATCAAGTGTCTTATAATAAAGTTTACATTTCTACTTTGAATGAGTTTCCTGTCTGTTAAGATTTTGACTATTAATAGCGTCCTGTACATTAAATACATTACATATATTAAATACATACAATAACAGATCAACTATTCAATAAAGTAGTTAAATATTAGAATACTGAAGTATTAAATATTAACTAAATATTGTATTATTTCAGCTTTTATGAGATTCCATTCAGCTTTCAAAGAAAATGTTTTGCATTTTTATTTAAAAATCTGTCTTTCAACAGTCCCATGACTGGGTTCTTGCTCCAGATTTTAGTGTAGATTAATTTTATCATCAGAATATCAACAAATTATTATAAAATAAATTGCTTAAGTGACTGAAGCCACAGAGTGAATAATGTGCGAACTGTGGGTGAGTACAGAATTGAATGCCAACCAAAGTAAATTTTATGTTTTATTTGCTTGTATTTATAGTGGTAAGAAGCTTTATTACTTCATCCTGCTAATATTATTATAATACATTGTGGAAAGAAAATTACACGCAAAAACTATATGCAAAAGCAAATCATAATGTTGTTTAGCATTATGCCATCAAAGCTGAAATTCTCAAGACTACAAGTCGATTTTCCTCTCTCTTTCTTTCTTTCTTTATTTGTAAAGAAAACTGAATGTGTATTTTTTGTCAGCTTCAAAAAGGAATTTTTACACAGGAAGGAAGTTAATGTCTAAGCAGTTTTATAGAGGAAACATTTTTCAGGGCCATTTATTTTAGTGTCCCGTTTGCTGTAAAGGCAAATGCACTCATTCAGCACCCATTTTTTTCATCTGCTGGATTGTGTAGTGAAACCATAGGAAGATTAAAAAATTGAACTCTTCAGCAGTGCTTTCTAGATTGGCAAATGTATGCTTTCAGCAAGATGAAAATAATGTTTGTTCTTGCATGGTGATTACACAATGATAATTCTTCCAGAGTGAGAATTTAAGAGCATCATTCATTTGTGTAAAGGTCTTTTTATTTGTGGTAATCTAGTGTAACTGCAAGTAATCAGTGATGAACAATGTGATTTGGAGATTTTATTGTTTTGTTTCTACTGTTTCCTAGTTTAATTTTATGTATGTTGAATGATCAGAGAACTGTACTTTCACGTATTCTGAGCTGGGTTCTGTTGATCTAAGACAACTGCTCTTTCCAGTCTTTAAGCAAAAGGCAAAACTCTTCTTCAGCAAATTAATGATAAAAGGAGGCTAGTTTATTCTGAAATATTTAAGACCAGAAAACTGAAAAGAAAATGAAAGTAAACTTCCAATTGAAAAGGAAGCTTTAAAAAAATAGAAAGGAAAGATGAATCAGCCTGAAGGTTGTTTTTTTAAGTGTGGTGGAAAAATCTGAGCTCAGTGTTTTGCTTCTATCTCTTGGTTTTTATATACTTGTTGGAGCTGGGTCATTTATATTTAGCCCCTCTTGGGAGGAAGTACCTCATGTTGGTAAATGATCAGTACTCTGCTTGACTAGAGGAAAGATTCATGGGTTCTTTTTAATTAATTCCAATATGGGAAATTAATTCCCTGTACTTTCTGAAATGACAGGAGAGTAATGTTAAAATTGGTTAAAACTCTTTGGGGTTTGGAGGGACTTAAAATTTTGTTTTGACGCTTTTACTTAAGTCATCATTACTCTGTGGACATATATATGTGATTGTGTCGTTTGTGCTCCTGCTGTTTTATTTTCTTGTGTTAAGACTTCTGAATTTGTCCTTTGAATGATGATTTTCTTCCAATTGATTTGGAGCTGAGTGTGTAAAATAAGCTATGCTGAAACTGACAGATCGTTAAAAACTTAGAGTTTTTTAGCTTAACCATAGCTTTGTTCAAAAAGTATTATTTTGAAAAACATAGTCATTTAAACAGTTCGAATAAAAATGTTATGAATAAAGTCCTTGCTCATTTTAGATGGACTTCATGTCCTTATTTATTTTTTCTGCTGCAAATGATGATAGAATTACATACAAAGCTCATTTTATAGTTAGTTTTAAAATTTCCTGGCAAAGCATATATAGTGTACACAAATGAGCTGCTTTATCTGCTGTTTTTAAGCTCTCTTAAAAATGTGTTTTGAATTCTCTTGCATTTACAGTTAAAGATAGAAACACATTATATGCAATGGATTTTTCACTTTTGACATTAGACAATGAAGGTGTGCTTGCTTTTCTTCAACTTTGGCTCATCTGCTTTGCGTTTAACAGTTTTTTGAGAAAAGGCACATTGGTAAAGGCTATTAAGTTTTGTCTGACCTTCCTTTCCCTTTAGGGTGTTCACTGGAACCTAATGTGAAGTTATGATCCCCAAGTCTGATCAATATGTAAACATAACACAGATGGTGTAGAGATGATTCTGATGATAATTCATTTCTCAGCTAGTCATGAAGATACTTTGATTATAGTACGTTTAAGTAGTTATAACATAGTGTGCTTAGTGTTGGTCTTGTTAGGAAGAAACATATGGGAAACAAGTTACACGTTATTCATGCCCAACAAAGGATGCTCTGTGGTGTGACCATTTTAATTTCTAATGCTTGATTAGAAACATAGTATTTTAAAATATGTCGTAGAGCAAGGTAAATACATTAAGCAAGGACTGAATAAAAAGTTAAGTACATAGTTTTGGGCATAAATATTTGTTTTGGAAAGTATTTGTTACTATATGAAAGAAGCCAGTATGCTCAAATTCAGATTTCATTTTGCATGCAGATCGTTAAAAAGTCACATGCTTGTTTTCACATTTATGAGTTCTGGTTATAATGTAGCTTACTTTATCTTCTATAAGCACTCTGAATGACAGTGCTGGAAAAAAAATAAACAACATTAATGAGATTTAGTTAGAAAACATTCTGTCTTTACATCATTTATTGGCACCCATCTGTTATAGTGGGCACTGTTTGTTGAGTATGTTGATGGCGATTAGCTGACAATAAAACACAAGCACTTGCATAAAGCAAAACAGTGTCAGAATCATGCCAGTGTTTCTTAGAGCAGTGTTCCAAACAAAGTGATGTAATTTGATATTCAACATTGTATACTCCATAATTAATGTTCCCTTTTTTTGGTCTGTTTCTGCAATAGGGTAATTGACAGTTTAGATGGAGTTCGTTTGCTGTGGTCTTTGTTGAAAAATCCTAACCCAGATGTTCAAGCAAGTGCAGCTTGGGCTCTTTGTCCTTGTGTTGAAAATGCTAAGGTAAGAAAGTATTTAAAGTAACGGTTTTGTTATATATATACTCATATGCAATTTTTATATTTGGATAATTTCCAGCAATACTTTGCTGTTTGCTACTTACACTCTATTTTATTCTGTTAACTGCTTAAAAAATATATGTATTTACTTCTCAAAAGTGGATAGTTCTCCATATAGCACCCATTATCTAATCTGTTTTGCCTTTACAGTGTCTTGTCTATTGACAAATATATTTTAGTAACTTATCGGGACCCAAGCTTACTGTTCCCAAATAAAGCATGATGAAAATCTGACAATGCTGAAAACAGAAAGCTTCTACTCACAGGCTATGAATTGCATGGGTAGTTCTAGTTGTTCTCCACTGTGAGGTAGTTCAGTTGTGTTGTTCTCAAGAGACCATCATTTGGTTTCAGAACGTCTTTTAGACTCAGTGCCAATGTAATCTTCAGGTTTTCTGCTCAGACTGCCAACAAAAAGTGCCAGTTGTGAATAGTGGTGGTTGTGCAGGTCAGTTGTGTAGAGAAGACTGAGCTATTCATTTATTTCATGTCAGTTTCCAAACAGAGATAAAATAGTGAGGATAAGCTGCAAGTCATCTCTCTGAATTCTCAGCACTAACATATGGTAAAATAAGTGGGCAAGGTTTTCTTTCCCATTAGAAGTTTCCTAGAGTACTGACTTTCTATCTTAATCCTTTTACAGTACTAACTTCCATTTCTTATTTATCTCTATATTTAATGCAACATTTGCATCTTTACTGTACCAAATTCTTGGTACAGTATATATATATCCTTCTACACAGAATTGGGGATCCTGACTATGTAAAGAATAGTAATTCTTTCAAAGTGCTAGATATCTGTAGCATCCTTTGCAGGCAGTTTCCTCTTTGGAATTGAGCACTGTGTGGCTGCTATTAATTTATGTAGATGATTCGATGATACAGATGTACAGATACAGAGGTATATGGATATAGAGATATATGGATATATAGTGAGAAAACTTGGTGTAGCGTTTTATAACTCAAACATTTTTTCATTTTTTCCCAATGATTTCTACAATGGCAACTTGCTTGTCATTTTTCACATGTTGGTTATTCTGAATTATCTTTCCATCTTTTTTTTCTAAATCTGCACTCTAGTGCAGTAATGTTTTTTGGTGCCTAATGGTGCAGTCTAAACATGTTTCCTCTGTGTAGATATGAATATACCTGCCTCTCTCTTGAACAATATTGCTAAAATGAATGTTAAAATACTACTTGATCTCAGTGCTGAGGTAATATTTCCTATGTGTAAGACTCTGCAACTTGAAGTGCCAGAGTAGAACTGCAAATTGCTAGAACTTCCACTAAAAGCACTTTTTCAGAAACAAAGAGAATAGAGGACAACTACTGAAATTATGCATTACATAGATTTTTTTTCTTCATTTTTCCCTGGGGTGTTTGATGAGTGCAAGCTATGTACACCCTTAGTGTAGCTATTCTCCTTTCATCTCTCTTGGCTGCCTGCCCTAATGCTAATCTGTGATCCCACAAAGAGTTCTTTGTGTGACACTGAGGCCAAGTGGCTCACTGAAACAAACCTACCAATAATACCCTTTCCGCTGACACTGAATAGAAAGAAATATGTACAAAGCAGAAAATACAGCCACACTAAGGAAGTGCAGCAACTATTTCTATCTAAAGAGAATTTGGGGGTTTTTTGTTCAAAGTTAATATTATTCAACAAATTACACAATCTTTCAAGAAGCAGTTTGGTTTATGCAGTGCTTGATTCAAAAGCAGTAATAAGTACATGACTTTAAAGGGTTATGTGTGTTCTGGCCTTTCTAAGCCTGTACTTGGGACTGCAAACTGTGTTTCAAATAGCTGTGAGAATGGAGTCCGTTTTCTTTCTCTGTTCTTTTGTGAAAGCTGTAGCGGTTCTCTTCTGTGTTGTGGAGGTTCACAGATGAAATTGAACTTGTTAGTAGTATCATAAACAAATTTTTATAACAATGTAATGCGACATCCATTTTTCTGCACAGATATTTTCATTTTACAACCAATGCTATTTTCTATATATTAAAAATCTTAGAAGTTAATCAAAAATTTTGATAGGGCAGTTACTTTTTAGTATGTGAATACGTTTCTCTTTCGTGCTTACTCTCACCAAAATCTGTTTAAGAGTACTTCCCATAGAATAGAATTTTATCAGTATGATGTAGCTAAGTGATATTGTTTTTTACAAAGGAATTAAAAGGAATTATCTTAATAGAAGCAGATTCTTATTAAATTAGTTCCTTACTTCCGAAAGGAAAAGTTACTACGGCAGGCACACTGCTAGTAGCAAAGTGTAAGTGCACTATCCAAGAAACACAAATGATTATGAAAAATGAATAAGAGAAGTCTACTCAACTCTGTTGATGTTGGAACAGCAATATTTAGGTATGATGCTTCTTTGAAAAACAGTACTTGTAATGTTCTCCCAACATACATCAGCCCAAACATAAACATTTGGAGAAATTCTACAAAGATGTAATTTGGGCTATAATAAAAATCACCCAGATGCATTGTGCCAATAAGAGGAACACTGCCAGCTTGAGTCTGTATGAAAATTCCTATTTCCTCACAGAGGAACTTTCTACTAGAATCTTTAAATAAATTTTAAGAAAAGAAAAGGAAAAAAAGTTCTAGAGGTTGTTTTCTGTCCTCATATTTAGTAGAGTTTTGGGTGCAAACATTAAAATGCAAATGGTAATGTCAGGCATCGTGTTTTTCTGTCCCATGTGCCTGCATATCAACTTTCAACTTTCAGTTTTAGCCTTTTTGTAGCTAAAACTGTAAGGCTTTCTTGAAGGACCTCATTAAACCATCTATGTATAGAGTTGTCCTGGTTTCAGCTAGGGTAGAGTTAATTAAGTTAATTATTTCTCAGTAGCTGTTACACTGCTGTGTTTTGTCTGTCAAAATAATTTAAGTAAAGAGTTGGAGACTGGGGGTTTGAAAGACAAGAAAGTTACTCTGTTTTCTTAAAATTTACTTGTGGAATGACATCTCACCCTTTTCTGAAACATCATGGTTTCAGTTCTACAGGAGACTGTCATGGGTGTGCTGAAAGATGATGAGACATCTAAAGTTGTCTGCATATTTCTTTCATAAGGGGAAAGAGAATGCCCATGCTGACACAAAAGAAAACCCCAAACCAAACGAAAACTAAACCAGGTTTTAGAGGGAAGGGTCATGAAATTGGTATGTGCGAAGGTCAATTAGTCTTCAGTCCTACAACAGTATTATATGATGAGTGAGTATTGCAGCTGACCAGCCTGGAATTAAACTATGGGTAGAAAATATGTTGCTGATGACCTATTCTTACATAGATTTTGCGTGTTATGGAAAGTTTAATATAACCATATGTATAAAACCACAGAGAGTATTTCTTTTCTAAGAATAACAAAGAAATGTAGTTGTAGTTGAAGTTGGAAATCTTCTAGTATTTAAGAAATAGTAAAACCATTTGCTGTTTTAAATACATTAAGATGCTTTGATTGCACATTTTACTAATTTAAAACTATAGCGTATACAGATAATTGTGCTCCGTACTGCACACTGTTTTTCCTTTGTTTTACATTTAAAAAATTTCAGTTAAGTACTACCAATGCATTTTTGTTTATGTACCATTATTGGGTTAAGCCTAAAATGTCAAAATTCCCTTCTTGTGTATGTACAGCATTTCCCAGTTTCTTTTTTTGCCTTCCTGTGCTTCTCACAATTTTACACAGAAACCTTGGTTCAAACTTAGTGCCCTAACTGCTCCCTTTCCATTTTTCTATTTCTCTTCTCTAGACATAATTTTTTACATCTGTCATACATACTTCTCTATATTTGCTCTCATTTTATGCAGTTTTTACTCCCTAGTATCTGGATTTAGATCTTCCAAGTTTTTAAGCTTTTTTATTAACCAAGTGTCAAAAGTGTACCATAAGAGAGACGAAAAGGAATTTTTTTCTTGCCTCTGAAGCCTTTCAGAAAACCAAGGTCCCCAGAGATTTAGGAAGCCCAGGAATCCAGACCTGACTTGATGAATCCATAAGTGACTGCTGTACTTGCAGGGTACATACAGAACCAGCTCATTCAATGACTCTTGACACAGGCTGCCTGGTTTAGTGAACTGTCTCTCAGGAGTTATTTATGGCCTCCTACAGCCATGTTGGAGATCCTAAACTGACACAAATTTCCCTGAGATCTTTAATGTCCACAAATATAGGAGTCCAGTTTCTGTAAAACACATAACATGGAAGCCAGGAAGCAAAGGTTGTAGCCTGTATCTCCCTCACACAGGAGCCTTGGGCCTTAAGTTCCATGCAAAGCAGCTGCCTGAGAGCTTGGAGACCACGAGAAGCCAAAAAGTTTAGGAGCTCCTGGAGACCTGGATTTCCAGCTGTTTGGCAGCTCATCAGGCAAGAAGTCAAGGAGTCTATGAAAACTAGAAGCCAAGGAGCCTGGCAGGCTACTCACCAGCCATCTGGCTGACAAGAGAAAAGATGAAGAGACATGTTGGTTATTTAGCCTGCCTTTCTGCCTGGTTTCTGTCAAAACCTTTCAAGAAGTCGTCGTGCTCTTATGGAAGGTTTTGGTTCTATTCCATTAGCATTTTCTGATGGAATGCTGTTCCACTGGAAAATATTTGACCAGTTTTTCTTGTAGCTTTGTTGATTAACAGCTACACATGATAGTCAACAGCTTGTTGTGAAACTTCTTTACTTTTAAATCTGATTCACTAATTGGATTTTTAAAACCTATAAGTGGTTTAAACCCCATCCTCCTCTTTTTTTCCCCTCCCTTCTTTGTTTTTCCTTTTTGTCCATGTCACGCTTTTCCCTGTCTTTACCCTCTCAATTGCCACTGGGTCTTCTGTAGGTCTTAAAGGAAGAAAAGAGCATGGAGATCATTGTATTTCATTTGTTACATAATATATACCAGAAGATTTCAAGCAATTGTTTTATCTAGTGATGAAACTTTTGATTGAACTAAAACATGTTTTATACTTCATGCTGCTTGTTCAGATTCTCAGTGGTCTGTAAACTTTCATCTTTTCCAACGTGTCATGGTGAGTGGTACAACATGATATGATTTTCTTCTTATATCCTGCTCTATTTCTGGAACCATGCCAGACATGCAAAGACAAAAAATGACTGTTTTAGCAGCTTCTTAGTTTGTGTTGTCACCGCATTGATTGTTTAACTAGACCATCCTCAGAACATCGTAATACTGCTCTCTGCACTTCTACAATATTAAATTACATATTAGTGATGACTATCTCGTTAACATATTAACGATTATAAGAAGTTTGCTTAGACATGTTTGAATTCAATTCAAAACAATTGAAATGATTCTAGTGATTCAGTGTTGTTTCTCATACATCTATTACTTAAATACTCCTCAAAATAATCTAAAATAATTGAGACAACTGTGGCATCAAAGGACTTTGATATTCATTGTTTCACTGCTTATATGGGAAAAAAAAAAAGGGATTTTGGCAATCACCTAGGACTGAATTTCAGGTATAGTCTGCCAGACTGAAAAATAAGGAAAACAACAGATAAAAGGACTAGTAAAAGTTGCATTAGTGACTAGGTAGAGTTCTTCCCCCCTGCATTTTTAGAGAACCTGCATTGCATGCCTTCTTGGGCTGTATGCTATCCAGTTTACTTCACTTTGGTTTCTTGAAACTGTCAAGAGCAATACAGTTGCCAAGTGTGCAATGATCAAATCCCTGAAGAGAGAGAGGAAATTCGGAGGAGGCGTTCTGTTCTTACAGGGTAGCTCTTATAGAGTAGCATTGGAACCATGTCAAAGCAACTCTGCTTTGTTGCTTTGGTCTTAGTTGCTTCTTTGAGATAAAGAGGACTGGAAAATCCGTCTTCATTGTCTGCTATTGTTTTCCCAACACATTGCATTTTCTCACAAAAGAGAAGTTGTAAGATGTCAGGAAGTAGTTTCATCTTACAAGTGCTTCTTCATCTGTTCTGTAACAGTGGAAGCCTCAATAACTGTATAGACAGGAATAAAATTAACCTTAAAATATAAAGTATTACCATATTACCATTGAGTTATTTAATAAGAACAATGAATAGAAACTTCCTTATATAAATTTTGCTTTCCGTTTTTACTCAGAAGCTGTAATATATAAACTTCTTTTCATTTCTTTATTTTTAACTTTAAATTGGTTTGTGCACTAGAATGAGAAGTTATTCATTTGGGAATAGCAAATGGAAAGCTACCTTCATTAAAGAAAAGGTAGTTTAAAGATGACTCCTGATAACTAAAGTTTGTTTGCCCAGCCATACCATGATTTTTTTGGGCAAAAATGATTCAATTTGACGAATTAGCTTTAACTCCTTAAGCTTTTTAAGATGTCCTGAGAGTCAAATATTACTTGTCTTTAGTGGAGAAATTTTATCTTTCAGGTGGAGTATACTTTAAAGATAAATACAATCGGATTTTTGAATAACGTGTTTAGCTTTAAATCTTTCAAATAAAGAAAACAGTTTTCCCTTTCAAAGAAATAGGAAAGGAATTATGTTACAAAAAAATCCAGTAGTTCTTCTACGAGACCTGTGTATCTCAGCTTAAGACTGATTAACTTTATTTATTTAATGAAAACAAACACAAAAAAACATAGCATATCATGATGAGAAGACTCAAAAATCCCAAATGTTCTCCTTGTATAAATACCACAAAGATTAAGCCCTGCAAATACCATAATAGTTTCTGCTCTTAATCAAAAAGCTGTGCAAAGCTGGTCTGTGTCATAGTATTTTTGCTCTTGGCTGAAGCCAATATTGAAACAAGTGAAAAGGGAAAGTTAACTGAATCATGTTAATAGTCATGCAGGCCAGCAAGATGAAAGTATTTAATCAAGAGTAGGCGGACGAGGCTTTTATTAACACAGCAGGTAACTTTTCTGGCCTCAGCACCTATGCCACATAGGTGTGTTTTTACTGCTTGAAATTTGCCAACTCCTCCCCTTGAATCTAATCTTAAAATAGCATTTCTCATACTTTGCGAGGATAAAAACTTCTACTACTTAGAAGATGTGGTCACTGTAGTCATGAAAGATTCTGTTATTTCTTCCTTTCTTCTTTAGCCACTTGAAACATAATTGAACAATCCATGTTTTTTCATGGATTTTTAATAACCTCAGGTTAAATGTTGCATTAAAAAGTATAATAATGATGAAGATATAAAATGAAGTTATCTCATGTTAATACAATAAAGCCTTCTTCCACCTTTCAGGGTTTATTTACATTTTTATGACTTCTTTAGATGTCTTCACATTTGGCTTCTTACTTTGTTCAACTCAGGAAATACTGCTGTTAAAACAGATGCATTCAACCTATCGTTACCACAGGCACACAGATATATACAATAAAATTATGTGTTTTATTGCTTGTTAGTGATTTTATCCATGTTTTTCTCTATAAAGACATTTTCTAGACTTTATTCTTAACTTTTTTTTTTTCCCTGCCTGATTCTGCCTGCATAGCCTTGTCAGAACAACCAGGAAAGAAGATTTTGTAATGATAGGTAAGGGAGTGGGACACATGGATAGAACATAGTATAGATAAATATGAAAGCTTAACACACACCAATAGCTGGAAATTACAAACCCTTTGGGTTGTTGGACAAAATAAATTGTTAATTAATTTAGAAGGTGGAATTTAAAGATTGCATTTTTTTCTAATTGAAACAAAAAGTAAAGAAGTATTTCCAAAGACATGTTATATATTCTTTTTTTCTTATGTTAATAAAAAAATATTAATGAAAATGCCTGAGAGTATTTGACAACTAAAATCACAGTTCCTTTACACTATGAGCAGTATCTGATAATTAATACAAAGAACATAGATTCAGAAAAATTCAGTTGTGGCCTCTGCACTCACCGGCACAGCTTTGTATAAATTCTTTTTGAAATACTGAGCTATGGCAGTTGAATATAATAAAAACACATATTTCAGTTTAAAAAAAGAAACCACCACAAAGCAAGTACGTGGTTTTGCTTAAATGATACAAAAAACATTGTGTTTGCCGTTTAAATTTCTCTGAAGAAAAAAGAAATCTTGTACATAACATAATGAATTTTAAAGCTCTCATTTTGGTCCTTCTTTCCGCTCATTGTTCTTCAAATTTCTTGCTGTTTTACTTTTCTCTTTGTCTTGCACAGACCACCAGACTACACCCACAATCACATTTGGGAGACTTCCCTGACATGTGGTTTCTGCAGTTTCCCTCTGCTTTTCATCACTGGTAGAAAGTTCTGTCCTAGTATTTACTTGGTTTCACAGATGATTATTGAAACTCTTTTCTTTTTCTTACTGCTGAATAGTTTATATGTTATTCCATGACTTTAGTGGGATGTACTCCATTACAAAATGTGAGAAGTATAAGCTTTTCAGAAGAGAAATTCAACAAGTAGGGTTATAATGACCTGGAAAGAAAACATGTACAGGTGGAAAAATATAAAATGTTGGTACTGGTCCATTAAGATGAGATAAAGGCTGTCTTACCTGTTCATGGAATATCTTTCAAAAACAGGAATAATAATATATTGATATCTGAACCATGCAGAAACACAGAATCATGTTCAGGGCCCTTTCAAATCTTACACCTTGTACTGTAGCATTTACATGTTGAACAGAAGCCTTTCTCATCTGTTGAGGCAATATTTATACACAAGGTAATGCGGTAGGGACCTTCAAAGATTGGAAGTAAGTATAAAATATTTCATTTTCTTTTCTCCTCCCATGTCTGGTAATTTAGCTTCTAGCCCTTGAATACATGTAGATAAGAAATTTGTGTGTAGAAAGCTTTCTTAGTAACCCATTACATATCGCCTTGGGTAAAATTTTAAAATTTCAAGACAAACATGAAAACTGATATGGAGAAACAGTGTTTTAATTCAGGTGATTGTCTGTAGATGCATTACATTGTGGTATGCATACACTAGCAATTATAGAGGAACATTTATGCTGGTGTATCCATGGGAAACGCTCTATAAACCCACCTGCCTCTACATGCAGCTCACATGGTAATAGAGTGGCAGGGCATTGCCCTTCCTTGTCTTTCTCAACTGCTTTTCTGAGCCACAAACCTGTACTGTCATTTTTCTGCATTTAGATTCTATTTTAATTTCTATAAGGATCTCTGTTATCTGTTCATTTTGGGGTTTTTTAGGACTTCTGCATGAAGTTTGCTCTTGGATGCTGTCCTTTTTCCACATGCTGTGGCTTCTGTTTTTTACCCTTATTCAGTTTGGCTTTAACCTCTCCCTTCCACTCTCAAGATTTGTTCTGCCTGTGGCAAAAAATGTTTCATTCCCAACGTGCCTACCCACTGCTTTTCCTTTCTGTGAGAATGAAACATCACAGCTAAGAGTTCTGTTTGACATTTAGACCCAGAACTAAAAAAAGATGGAACTGCAGCATCTTATGAAATCTTCATTTACCAACTCCATGATTTGATGGATATGCTCAGCAGAGCTAACATAACTAACAGAGCTAACATAATACAGTTGGACCCTAGTCTGTTCATAAATCAGGCCCCCAAAAGAAATAAATACAATCAAAACCATGTTTGGTCTTCAGGGTCACTCCCTAGCCCTAGGAAAGTTCATAAAATCCATGTTTGCACTTACATGAAGTCCAAAGAGTTTCAGGAGAGTGTGTAGTAGTTTTTATTCAAAGTTCTCCTATTGACCTGCTGAAACAAACAAATAAAAGTAATTCCACTTGAAGACCTTTCTTTCCATCCCTGCACATTTGTCACCACTGAGGAGTGCAAGCTGAAATTTATCCTATTAAGTTACTGCCAACCATTTGACTGCTTGACTCTTGTTTCAATGTAGTAACAGTTTGACACCAGACTGTGCAATGCCACCTTTAGATGTGCCCCCATAGCATCGCTTCAAGAAGTCTGTGCTCAAGAAATTTCTAAATCAGAGAGAATACTTTCACACTGAATAACCCTTAATGGGTTTTCTTTTTTTCTTTGAATTTGCCTAACATGTGAATTCTTTGAGACCCACTGCAATCCTGCTCCAAGGACTTCCAGCTTCTCAACCGTACATTGTTTAAAACCAGCTTTGATTCTGAACATGCCACGTACTAATTCCATTTGATGATCCCAGTTCTTCTCCTAGAAGAAAGATCCTAGTGTGCCCTTCCCACTCTTCTCAGGGTTCTGCACATCTATATCACACTGCTCCTTCTTTTTCTTTTATTACCTTGAGTGTCCTAGTTGGTTAGCCATTCCTTCTACAGAACAGTTCCCTACCACTGATTATTCTTGTTGTCATTCCCTAAACATTTTTTGATGTTATGATAACTTCTTGAAGATGGTAAAAATAGATCAGATCTGCCCACTGTATTCAACATCAAGGCACACTGTTTTCTGCTTCATTTCTATGGGGAAACTTAAACATTTTTCCAGGGTAGTTTTTGTGTCCTTTATTCACATTTCACATTGATTTTTCATACTCTGTGGTGCACCGTGGATCTCCCACAGTTGCTGTCATGACTTGTGTAATTTTCCCTCTTAAATATTCCTGAATACTCATTGGCATTGATACAAGAAAATAATATTGTCATTCCTTTGTCCTAGCTGTCAGACTAAATGTAGGAAACAGGAGACACTTAAAGTGTCTGTTGCTGTGTTAGATGCCCTACGGTGTGCAAGGCACCCATCTGGCCACTCTGATACTACTGATAAGTGAGACTTGCACCCTTCTAAAGTGACAGCTTGAGACTTTTATACCCTGAGGTATGAAAAATGATAAATGATAGATACCTTTATTTAGGCATTGAATTTCTGCCTGTATGGTGGGATGTAAAACAATCTAACTCTCATACGTCAATCAGAAGAGTTCCAAGTTCCAAATTAGCCATATTTCTTGGTGAAGGCAACACAGCTATAGCTGCAGTTTTGAATAAATATGTCATGCCAATCTCTTTTTTAAACATTTGCATATAAATACTGATTGAATATTTAAAAACTACATTTCTTTTGATTCTCATTTAGAATTCTGGGGAAATGGTTCGATCATTTGTTGGTGGCTTGGAACTGATAGTCCATTTACTAAAATCAAAGGATAAAGAAGTTTTAACAAGTGTATGTGCAGCCATTGCAAATATAGCTAAAGATCAAGAAAACTTAGCTGTTATGACAGATCATGGAGTTGTCCCTTTGTTGTCCAAGCTAGCAAACACAGTAAGTAACATTTAAACATATTATACAAAACATTGGAATTTCTTATGTCTGACTGCATTATGCCCAACTAAAAGGCTGTGACAACAGCAGTAGATTTTGCAGCAGTACAAGGAAGAGCTGTAGAATCATTCCTCTATGGGACATATATTGGACATGAAAACAGTCTGTGTCTGCTACTAAAATTGATTTGGAAGATGAGCTTCATTTTAATAGTTACTGTTGCAGAATATTGTTTTTGAGAGGTGCAGCTGCCATATGAAAAAGCACAAAGGGTTGAGAAAACAATAAATTTGAGCATGCAGAAAAATCTCACTGATGGGGCCATATTTTACATTTTAATGCTATCTCATCTAATTTCCATTCAGTCTAAAAGTACCTTTGAAATAATATAAAAATTTGCAGCACTTGCTATAAAAGAATATTAAGGGACTTTAATAGCTCTATGCCTTACAGCTCTCTCCAGTTTTAATTGTACTGCAATTAAATTGGGATGCCTTAAAGATGTGTGGGAATGCAGTTCTGCCTTCTGATGATTTTTTTGTTGTGTGTGTTGACTTTAATTTGTTATGTTTCTACCTTCTTCAGAACAATAACAAGTTAAGACGTCACTTAGCAGAGGCCATTGCCCACTGTTGCATGTGGGGCAGCAATAGAATTGCCTTTGGAAAGACCAAGGTTGTGGCTCCTCTAGCACGTTACTTGAAGGCAAAGGATCCATTGGTTCATAGAGCTACAGCTCTAGCTTTATATCAGCTTTCAGAGGATCCCAACAACTGTGTCATCATGCATGAAAATGGAGTGGTGAAGGTGAGGTGGAAGCTTTTTCTTCTTTGGGATTCAAACTATTGAAGAGGTTTGGCATGGTCAAGAAAAGAGATCTTTAATTTGAAATAGTTCTTGGATACTGCTGTGTACCTCAGATTTTCTAAACTTTATCCTAAACATGTTTGGTTAATTAGTGAATTAGGAAATAGGATTTTGGTGCCAAAAATATTACAGCTAGGTGGGTTTTGGGAGTGGAAGTATTCAACGTGACATTCACCTTTAGAGTACTTGACTCTGACCTAGGCTGGTAGTGACATGACATCAGCATTTTGTCTTTCTCAAATGACATTTGCTAAAGAAGTTGAATTATCTTAATGGATGGTTGTCTAATATGGCAGTAAGTCACCTAGACATGGAGTGTAACTGGATTTGGGGACAAATTAATATAGAATAAGAGAAAGGCTTAATTTACCTGGAGCTGTTTTGGTGAATTCTGCATTTACTTATAAAATTCTTATTTTAGGAGTTAAGCATAATCACATTCTGCTAAGATCTTATCCTAGAGCAAAATTTTCTTTCAAAAAGATTTTTTTGTCAAAGTTTTGTCTCACTGGTTGAAGGCAGAAGAGTTATTCCTTTGGCACAAGGGAGATGAGCATTATGGCTTTAGAGATGGAGATAACAGGAGTTTCAATTTTCATAAATTCCCTGAAAGATTCATTGTATGCAGACCTTTCATTTTACTTGATGTTCAGGTAAATGTATTTACAGTAAGAATTGATTTATAATGCAGTGTTATTATTAATGTTTATTTTATGCCTGCATTTATGATAGTGTACTTCGTTGTGAGCAGATTCAGTTCTGGCACAGTAAATGGTCCTGGATTATCATGTGTTTATCTGTAGCTGGCTTTAAAGGATCCACTGGTCAGAAATACTTAAGCATTCAGTTTAAGGGCCAGTACTTGAACTTATTCAAATCTAAGCTACTCTTCCAGCACTGGAGAGTAGTACCTACCTACCACAGTCGCATTATATTGGCTATACAGCCAATAGCATGGAGGAATATTTGCTGTACTACAGCATTAGCACTTGTTGTCTTTTTAATATTGCTTCTCTCTCTGTTCAGCTGGCACAGTCCATTTTCTGACCTCCTGTCATCTGTTTTCTTTCATTTTATTATGCAGATTTCAGATTTTGTAAGTTGTAGTACACTGATTCTGATGATGCACTTTTAGAATAATTCCACATCACTCTAAGTTCACCTTTATTTTTCAGTCCTAGTTAAAGTGTTTGGACTAACAAAAACCAGTAATTTGTACTTCCAGATAAATAGGGTTGTAGAGAAAAATATAAAGTGTTCAATGTTTTTTATTCTGGATTTCCCAGATATGCTAGTCCAAGTACTTTTGTTCTGTGTTGCCAGCGCTGAGCTGATAGTGAAGCAGATCAACACATGCACCATGACAGCTCAGGGCACAGATCTTTAATCCAACAACATTTAAGAGCTTGACTCCCTTGCTGGCACTGGTGGAATTGCCATCAAGAACCAATAACTGGAGTTTGAGAAGGCTAGAAAGGCATTCCCAGATGGCAAGGAGAGTGGGTGGAGGTTTAATTGCATAAATGCAAGAGTCTGTACTGGGCTGAGTCCTGCCTGGCCTATTCAGTTGGTCTGCCCAGCGCAGGTGAGACAGTAGTTGCAGCAGTGTCTGTACTGTTGGATATCTTTGCTCAGTGTTTCTCAGTAATGACAGAATGCCTGCATGTTTTCTTTCTTCTAGCCTCTCCAGTGAATAGCTGACTGAAAGCTTACTTTGTATTTGTATAGAGGTTGTTTTGTACAGGTTATTCCAGGACCAATCATATTTTTTCTAGGAAACTTCTTTGGATTTGTTTATTATTTTTTTCATCTTTTACCAGATATCTGGTGTTTCAGTGATCATGCACAGTTGGATTAATGTCACAGCCTCTGTAGTTGTGACTGGGTTGCAATACTTGCCTAATCCCAGGTGTTCTTCATGTGCTGTGTTCACACACAAAGAATGTGTGATGCTTCAGGGAAACATTTAGCCTGTGTGAATGACACAGTTGCTGAGTGCTTTAACAGTTCGTCAGAGATTTTCTCAAAGCATTAGACTTTCTGACCGTTACCTATTCAATGTGTGTATACATATTTTTGTCCAGGAAACCAGTAATAAAATTATAAACAGAAAATAATTTCAATTAGATTGTTGTATTTCACATTTTACTACTGCTTCAAGTATTATTTGTGAATCACAAAACAACAGTTGTGAGAGAACCAGTGTTGGAAATCTTCACCTATTTGTAACTGCACCCAAAATACATTCAATTTTCTCCAGTGAGTCCATGTGATAGAAATCTTGGGAAGTCACTGGTGTATGTCAGCTACCATGTGAAATTCTGAGGATTCAAATGGGGATTTTGGAGGAAGTTTAGAAAGGCAGTTTATGAAGTTTTTCGTTTCTATTCAGTTCCACAATCAATGTTCTTATGACCAGGAATGGAACAATGGTTATGACCTGTGACAGATGAATAAATGCTTTCTTTCTACCAAACACCAGAGCGTATTTCCTCTTTCTCAAAAATTCATGGCTGTGCTGGAAAATAGATTTGCATTTTCAAAGATCCAGTAATGACATGTAGGATGCTAGACAGCAGGAGAAATACACATCAGAGAAAGGAACAGGTATCAGTTTGAATTCAAGATTGGAGATAACCAGCCACAAACCAAGGGAGAAGAGAAATCCAGTGAGGGTTTGGCGGTTTACAACTGAGATAAGCATGAATATCAGGCAACATTCTTTATGCTTGGAGTCTGTCACCAGAAGAGAAATAGGAAAATTCACAGGCAACGGAAAGCAGCACCACGCCAGCACCACATTCTTCATGGAAACACCAGAACATTTTCCTTAAAGCTCTTGCAGAGGAACAAAGATGTCCACCTATATTTGCCTGCTGCTGAACCTTAGAACGGTCAAGCTCATTCATGAAAAATATGTCTAACTGTGAGTAAGAGTATAGGTTTCTTATAAGAGATGCCCTCGTAAGACAAATTGTAAAAACACTGGGGAGGAAATGGGAGACTGAGGAAGTGCAGTTACTTTAGTAGTGAAAAGATGAGTGTAAACATGTTTTAAAGGAAGAAGTAAAGTCATCAGAAGATGCTAAAAAGCATTTAAATCATTATCCTGCAGACCATGTCAAGGTAATACAATGCTACTCTGGGCTACAGTTACTCTTCTTCTTGGTTATGTTGGCAAGCTGTAGATTTGGATTGTTTCTGAAGTGAGCTAGTGAGGATGGTGGTGTGATAGGACAGGAACTCATGCAACTGCTCATGGTATACCTCTTAAAAGGCTTCAGAATGAAAAAAAAGTTCAAAGTATATACAAGTGAAAAACATGTAGCTGATTATTCGTGGTCATTCTTCCTTCACAAAAGAAGGAAGATGGAAGAATCTCTTATGGAAGTTAACTTCTGCTATTGCAGAAGTTAATTTCTGACTTTGTAAGTGATATAAAGGATTTGGTTTTGTGGATGATGATGATGATGATGATGATGATGATGATGATGACGACGATGATGATGATGATGATGATGATGATTTCTGTGTAAAGAAGGCTTAGGAAGTTTGAATGGCCTCATCCCCTACAGAGTTGAGGACAGTCATTTATTATGAGGCTAATGAGACTCTGAGCAGTCTCTGAGGAGATTATTAAAGTAATGAAGAAAATAAGAACAAGAGAAAATAAGCAGCCAAAGTCAGGCTGTGGAAGAACAAAATTAATCAAATTAGTAATTCATCCTAACTTTAAGTGTTTATACTGTACACGTGCCAAACTGAAATAGTCATCCCAATTCTTATAATAGACAAGGAAGAGAAATAGGTTTTTACTGTTTCATTTCTTTTAATTTGGAAGTTTATGCAAAAATAAGGCACCTTGGTTTCTACTGGCAATGTTTTCTGGTCTCCTTTGGCTGTTTTGACAGTGCAGGTTCAAAGGTCAGATCAGCACATCTAGGCTGTAGATATCCATGTTTAGTGGGGTGAATCCCATCCAAGGCAGTGGAGAACTTTTAAAAATGAGCATACAGTCCATTTCATTATTAGACAAGAATGACAGAATTCTGAATATTACTGCAATAAGGAAGACCTATTAAAAATATTAATTTTTTTTCCTAGAAGAATACAGATGAGTTGAATTTAAATGCTGTGATGGTGATGAAACTCAATCTCCCCAGCCGTAACTGAAGCACACTGAGTATGATCTAATAATGCCAGATGTTTTAAATTAGTGGATCTAACTAACTTGAATCCAAGGATTTTGAAAGAGATCTTTGGAGTATTAAGGATGGATTCCTTTCATCTAACTTTGGCCACTTGTAGGTATGGAGTTTTAAGTAGTCTAAACTAAGACACCTTCTATAGGCAATGGAAAGTGAGAGACACCTGCAGATTTACCCTAGCTGAAAATAGATGCCCAAGATATCTGCAAAGAATAGATTCATGAAAGTGCCTAATTTTCTCCACTGAATGTAGAAAGGACCTAGGTGACTAACTCAGACTAAACAGCTAGCTTTCAGACAGCTGAATTTAAATTAATATCCTCCTGGATGTTGATTTTCAACAAGCTTGTGGTACAGGGAAAGTTGCAGGGCTGGAAGAGGGGTAATATGCCAGTATTTAAAAAGCCTGAATAAGATTATAGTCTGGTAAACTGGACACTATTCTCATGTTACATAGTTGTAGGTCCATATGTTATAATGCTGGAAGGATCATTTTAATGACCAAGTCTGACTAGCCTTGCTCATGCAGAGCAGAGACATTGCTTCATTTTTTTCTGTTTGGAATAGAGTATATCTTTTAGAAAAACACTGACTCTTTACTTAAAAAATTCCAGCAATGGAAAATCCACCAGAGACATCATAACTTGTTCCAGTAGTTAAATACCTTCCCCATAAAAACATTTGCACCTTATTTGTAGCCTACAGTTTGTCTAGCTTTATCTTATGCAATTACATGTACGATAGTTTTGCTTGGTAAACTGACAAGCCCTAGATAACTTCTGTTCTCATATACATTCTTATTGAAAAAAATTAAATTGTGTGTCTCATTGTCATGTTTTTAATTAGCTAGGCAAGTGTAATCGCTGATGGAATTTCTATATTTTTAATTCTTTAATTGTATTTGTGTGTCAGTTCTGATTTTTTTTTATTTTTGAACTTTTCTTTTTGGACTGAATTGCAACATGCCTCAGGACAAAATTCAGTATTCCAGTAATATCTGCATGAATACTTAAATCAGGTAAAATAACTTCCCTGTTTCTGTGTAAGCTCTGTTTGAGTATCAGAGATTTTCATTATTCTGTTTGACCACAGTATTGCCCTCAAAGTTCATATTTGGCCAGTTTTCTACTTTGATTCTCATGTCTTTTTGGAAATGGATCCCCAGGTTAAACCTTTGCATGCTATAATGTTGGCCTTCATGCACAGGAGTAAAAATCACCAGTGAATTTAGACCTTGTGATATAAGCCAATTTTTTTCAGGTGATTAAATCAGATTTTAATTTTTGTCCAAACACTTCATAAATGTCAGATGACTTAGCTCTCATTTTTGTAGGAATAATTCACAATTCAAAAGCAGCCACAAAATGTGTTCAAGCATTTTATTGTTTAAGAAAGGCAAATATTCAGAGACCAACACAGTGACTCTTGTAATGCCTTTAAAACAAAATACTGCCTTTCCACAGCAGAGGATTGCAGCCTTGGCAGAGATAAGATTCATTAGAAAACTGAAGGGGTTTATTGGCTGAGAAAGTGGTAAATACTTTTGAATTGTAGAGACACAAGTGTACTAAGGTCTGTGAAAGAAGACCAGTGGCTTTGATTGTAAAAGGTGAAGCTAAAAAATGCTTGTTCTGTCTGCCAGTGAAATTCTACCTTTGCAGGTACCCAATTAGATGGTACATAAATATTCTAAAACATTTAAGGAGATCTTCCCACTGAGGTGATTTCCTGTATCTCATACGAGAATCCTTTGATCTTTTTACTTGAAATTTCTGCTTGAATTCTGAACTAATTAGCTAAGATATAATAAAGTTATTAATTTTTTTATTTATGCTTTTTTTTTCTGTGTACTGTGATGCTGCTTAAAGGCATTGATGACAGATAAAAAGTTCACTTTGCTAGAGAGTGACGTGTACCTGTATGAGAAGAAGATGACTCCAGAAAAGTTTCAATTTAAATGTAACACAAAATAAGGTGGAGGTGAACAAACAGATAGGACTGGAGTGCTAGAAAAATTATGTAAAATATTTATATGTTCATATTTGATAGTTTAAGCAAACCAGAAAACATTTTTTACTGCTAATTCATAGCTGCAACTCGATCATCTTAAGCAAAATGTAAATAGCGAATACTGACTGTAAGCTTTTTGTAAAAATCTAGAACCACTGCAGAGTAGCCAGTCACCCAGACTTTAAGGCACTCACACCATATGGGAACCATAACTGGTGCTGTTGGCAGGTTTTTCCATGTGTGTGCCTGTGCTGAAGGCTACATGAAGTCAAAGTAAATTAGTCTCTGTTGAGCTTTGCATTGTTCTGAGCAGCTTTTATTTTCCAAATTCATTTAAAGATATTTTTCTGTGCTGCACTATGAAAAAGTCAAATTTCTCCTGTTCTTGTTCCATTGTACATACAGAACTAACTATTTTGGGGCTAGAGGAACCATATACCTAATGAGTAAGGTACCTGAAATGCAGATGATCAGAGTTTTCATTCAGGTTCTGATACTTTTTATTATTGAAAGTGTCTATCCAACATACCCCTGCATAGAACTGATCTTTAGTCTTACTCTGGGGTCTTGTTTATGCTTCTATTTGCCCAACATGGCAGTGTTCTATTTTCTTATATTACAAACGGATGCCTTCTGGAATGCCAGTTGTGGTAGCTTATTAGCACATCACCAGGAGTGCTGAAAAATAAATTTCAACTGCTTAGTACAATAAAGTGGGCAAAGAGGACACTCATGCCCTAAGAATGGAACTTGATTTGTATAATCATACCTTTTAATATTCTTTTAAATTAGTCTTTTCATCAGGATACAGCCTGAAGAGGTGCATGGCATGGGGGGGAGAGGGTGGATGTGTTCATCTTGGGCTTGTTGGTTGGTTGGTTTTGGTTTATTTGGCAAAGAAGGCATTACATCTATAATGTATCTTCTGAATCCTATGTGGACTTAATAAGAGCTATTTGTCCTTTTTGAGTTCAGTTCTTAGTGGCAGAACGGTTAGGCTCTTCTATTCCCTTGTAATACTCCAAGATATAAAACCAGTTTGTTTAACCACGATTTCTGAAAGTTATTGTGAAATGTAGATTTCATATTTGGAAGGTTTTTTATAATGACTGTGTTAAAAAATACAACTTCTGTAATTTATTGTGCAGAGCTTCCAGAAAACTGGTCATTGTTTGCTAAAGTCATAAATTCCTACAAGAAGTTTTGGCTAACCATTTTATGTGCAAAGACTTTCATAAGACCAGCTTTATGAAATAAATGTGAATTACAAAACATGGAAGACAATTACTAGTAATCTCTACTGAAAACATTCTAAAACCAGCCTTTTATCACATAGTATATTTATCTGGAGTATAGAAAATGAAATGCAAAAGCACTGGCACCCACTTCTTTAGGAGTATTTGGCAACAGGTTTGATTGTTTTCTTGTGGTGGCCTTAGGTGAGAACATTAAATACACAATATGGAATTTTACATTATAAAGCAAGGTTTAATATATCTTTATAAATTAATCCAAAATATTTCATGTAATATCTATGCAATCGTACTGTTGGGGTATAACAGTATGTATTTGCAATTTACATATTTATGTTGTAATTTTTAGTTTAGAAACACCCCCTTTGTAACTGTAACTGTGATGGTTTGATCTGTTCAGGTTCCACAGTTCAGGCTGGAGATTCAGCGCCTCTGGCACATACTCCAAGCTGATGCCTGTTACTTTTTATAACAGTTGTTACAGTTCTTGGACATCAAGAAAGAGGGCACTAGATTCCAAAATTTCTGCATGTCTTTTGTCTACAGAAAATATGCCAAATCCCTTCACCCACAAATGTATTGATCACATCACACTTGAATTTTGGATATAAGATATTCCATAAACTAAGTCACATACTAGCATGTTTTATTCCATTTCAGAAGGATTAATATAAATTGTCAGTGTTCCACCAGTTTCCATTGTGTTAGCAAGTGCCAGGTTGCTTTGAACATTTTGCTTACAGTTTCAGCTCCTGAAAGCAGGAGCCAGTAGCTGTTCTACCTTCATAATAAGCAAAATGTCACCATTCATAAAGGAAGGGTACTTTTATGTAAAGCATTTTGCTTTTGCACCATTGACAAAGGTAATGAAGTTTGGCTTTAGTATAGATTAAGCCTCAGAGGTTAGATTACTTTTTTTCAAAATTCACATTACTGAAGTTTATGATATGTAGCAAGTGTTCTGTAAAAATCTGGCTGGTTGTGGATGGGAAAAAACAGCAGCCTAAGGGAGATCAGCTTATTTTTGCCCAAACTCTGTGCTTCAGGAGATCTCTAATTTTGTAACATTTGGATAACAAACCTAGAGGCTGGCATAAAGCTCCTCTTGGCACATTTTAAACATCTTTTAGTCTTATAAAAAGAAGCTTGTCCCACTAAGCTGTACGTTTGTTGGAGCTGTTTAACAGTAGCTGTGCCCTGCAGCTCTTTTAGTGATAAATGAGCCATTTCAAATAAGGGCAATTGCAGCCAACTGTGCAGAAGGAATCATTAAAAAAATTTAAATAGACATTTTTGAAGCTTGAAAATGCACAAACAAAGTATGTTAAATCAAAATATATGCTGCTCCTTTTAATGGAAAAGATTGCTACTGGCTAAGTCTGCCAGCTTCAATAGGTGTGCCAAAAAGCCAAGGAATCTGGCAGAATCCGCAGATAGCAGTTCCATCTTTCATCTATATTTCTTTTCTGTATTTATCTTGCTTTAGAAAATGCAGAGAATGTCTTTTCCTTCTGACTTGGCACTATTTCCAAACCACAGAAATACACAGAGCAGCTTCTTGCAATTGTTTAGCTCCCTGCACCAGTCTTATCCTTGTGACTGTGTGAATCACTTCTTTCTAATTTGGCAATAATAAGAAAGAAGAGCATTAAAATATTTTTATGTTTATGGAATAGTATCTTAGCTGAACTGTCAGATATAAAATCAGTTTTCTTAATTAAGAGACACTGGGTTTAATGTGTAAGGACAGAATGCCAGGTAATTATTTTTGACATTGAGCTGATCAAAAATAGTTTCCTTGTATGTAAGGAGCTATTCAAAGAATCTGAACATAAGAAATACCAAGAACAAAGTTCTTCCTGTGGAATCAATCACTCAGCTCAGTTTGGCTTCAAGCCCTACTTGTTGTAATCTCTCTTATGTTGCCGTTGCAAAGAGTGCTCTCTGGTATCTTTTAAGTGATAGGGCACAACTTACTGATACCACTTTCAAGGTAAAATGCTAAGGAAAAGCCCATTTGTAGTGTGTGGATTATGGGATGGGCTCTAGTGTTAATGTTCCTGGTCAGTGTTCTGTACTTTGGCACCAAATCTAAAGACCTGACGAGGCTACCAGGCAGCACGAGCCTGATGAGAATTCTGTCCTGGCTTGAGTGAGGTCAGGGACAGGATATGAATTGCTGATGCAATTATGCTCATTTTACAATCAATTGTGTGTGAAAACTAAAATGTGTCTTTTCCTGGACTATAAGTGAAAGTTCATATGATTTCATTTTATTGAAAATTTGATTTTAATTAATTTTGCTTTTATCTCCAAGGGTAATTATTAGCTTTATTTTTCAGCTGCTCATCAGTGCAGAATTTCTTGCCATGGTTTATGATAATTCTTGGTCTCTGGAAGCTTTGAAGAAAAAAATGTAATGTTAAAGTGAGAGAATATTAGCCAATAACACTTCTTAATTACCAAAAGAGTCTGATACACTGCAAATCACATGTTACCTTTGGATTTAGAGAAACTGTAGAGCTAGATAGAAGGTGCCTTTAGGCTGATTCTAGTCTATTCATTGCGTTTGTGTTGAAGGTATAGATAAAAATAAAAAACTTTTCCATGACATATGATTGAGAAAGCAGCGACTCATGAAGGTGCTTCCATGCTGTTACAGGTATGACAGTTCCAAATACTAGGATATGATACATAATTAGGGCTTTGTGGAAATAGAGAAAAGTTTAAAATATCAAGAAGGTCTTTAGAACACCTAAATTCAAAATTGCCCCTCTGAAGGTCCTGTCCTTCACTGATTCTTGTCTACTGTCTACCCTGACCACAGGTATGTGGGATGAATCCAGGTTCATTTGCTCTTTGTATTTCTTACATCTTATCTGTGCAATCTGCACAAATACAACATTCATTAGACTGGATTAGCTTCTTCTCAGAATTCAGAGAGACATAATTGCTGAACTCCAGAGGCATTATAGACTAAGGGAGTGTGTCTCTATTGAAAAAAGGTCTGTCGTACTTGGCACTGGATTTGCTGATCATTCATGGTATAGAGAATATTTTATTAGTCTTTTTCTTCTCAAAGCATTTTGTCTTTCCATCAGTTGATTACTCTATTGGTGTGAAATAATCCTGTTGCTGTTTGGAAAGGTGGAATTGACCATGCTTGGATTTTAAGAAAGCATTGAGCAACACTCTTCACCAAAAACTATTAAAGAAGTTAAAATGCTATGTGGTGAGAAGGCAGAGTCCTAGAGAGGATAAATAACTGTTTAAAACTCAGGAATCAAAGTGTAGGAATAAGAATGAAGTTTTGGAGTCAGAGAATCTTGTCATTTAGTATTTCATAAATGATAAAGGGAAGGGTGGTAAATGGTGAGGTCAAAAACTGCTGACAATACAGTTCTCCACGATAAGTGCAGACAGAGTCAATTGCAAACTTCAGTTCATAGTGCAGAATCATAGAGGTCAAATCTCCTGTGCAAATATGTCACAGCTCAGTGCAAAGTTTTCCCCTTTCATGGATTTGCTACACTGAACAGTTTTGCACACTGCACATGCAGCAGTTGCAGAGGGACTGCTGGTAACTATGGTTAAAACTGAAAAGATGTCCACATTTTTGGGTGAGGCAATAAAGTCCTTGCAAACAATTTGGACAGAAAAATTTTCAGTGTAAGATACAGTTAGGGACACCATGCAGCCCTGACTTTGCTTCTGATTGATCAGGCTGTTTCTGTTAATCTTCCTGCTCTTGGTCTCATAATCCAAGAATGCTCATAAAATTTGCAGTTATATGTAGGTGTTATTTATCCTTAAATTTTTGTTGGAGTGTGGGGAGAGAAACTGATAGTCTGTTTAATTCTTTCGCATCAGAAATGCATATGAGGGAATTGTATTTTCAGATACCACTCTTTCACAAAATTTACAATATTCTGCATAAAGATACTTCTGTTCAGAGAAAGATGTTAAATTCCTTAATTGTCATTGTGAATAAAGCCCATGATGCACTGTTTAAATGAAAAAGTAGCCTGTTTGAGTGGGGAGCTGATGAAGTAGAGAGTACATTCCCCGTGTGGGAGTAGTACTCTCCCAAATCATCTTCCACATACTGTTTTTATTAGGCAGCAGAATGCCTTGAACATACTCACCCAAGAATGCCCAACATGTGGTCAGTAATGTTCTTGTGCTTGCACTAGTGTTGTGAAATAATGTCTCGGGTAGCTGGTTAGCTCCAGCCATTTCCTCCTACCTGAGACACAAAGTAACCACCACACCAGGTTTAAATTTTTTGCAGTAGCTTTCAGGTAGAAGGTTCACGTGATTCCTTTTTTTCCTGTGTTAAAACACAGAGTTGCATGATTTTAGAAAATTAATTTTCACATCTTCCCCCGCATGCTTTAACCAGCTTTAGCAGAGCTTTTATGCATGTGGTGCAACCTCCACTTGCTCAAGCACAACTATAACTTTCTTTTTCTAGAACTTAAAAAGCTCAAGCAAATGAATAAGCGAAAAACATTTCCAAAACCTGAAGCTTGGAATTGAAGTTGAGAAGTTAATTTTAAAAAATGAGGAACAGGCTTTTGTTCTAATCAGAGAAAAGTTTTAAATTTAATTTTTATTAATTAATTTTTCATTCCCTACTTCATGGTTACATTTTTAGAGAGGGAAGGAAGCAGATCAAGGTCTCTAGTATTTCTGACATTCAAAAGTCAGACAGGTATTATTGCTTGCTTGCTTGCACACAACACAGTATTTTTAAAAGTCTCTGATCTCAGAAAGCTTCCAAAAGCCAGCAGCCATTCAAGCACTTTGTGGCCAAAGTCCTTGAGTGGCTTTGGAGAAGTTTTGCTTATTTTTTGAAAAAAATATCTAACTCCTCTCTAAAGAACTGTGTACGAATCACAAATACTTTGGTTGAATATGGCCTGATTGGACTGCTAATTCAAGCAACTCCCTTTGTTTCAATCACCAAAAATCCAAAGCATTTATCTGTCACAATAAGTGTACATGGTAATGTTTTTCCACAGCACAGACTTTTTAAAGGCATACGAATTTCCAGACTTGTAAATATATTTTATGACAGCTGACCAAACTGTTCATAAAGAAATTTGTGTTCATTATAGGAAGACGACTCCTTAGTATAAAATAATTTGGTTTTCTCTAATAACTAAAAGGCAGTTTGAGAATCTTGAGAAATAAATGGTATCATACATTTAATTTTCTGATACCATATATTTAGACTTACTAATATAAATGAACATGTGGCCTGTACATGTTCCCTTGCCCATGAACAGCCCCAGATCTTTTCTTGCTTTATCACATTCAGTTTCATATTTGTATGAATAGAGTTGATCTGTGTTCATACCATCTATACATTTATTTACCCTGTGTTCTAATCGAACATTTTCTAGTACACGTACTAGTGTAAAATCAGATTATATGTTGAACAGTACCACTCATCTTCCAGTTTATGTAAATGTATGCACTGTTGCCACCCCCACATCTCAAAACATAAGACTATAGAACAGTCTTGTGTGCCACAAAAAAAAAAAAAAAAAAAAAAAAAAAAAAAAAAAAAAAAGCTTTAAAATACACTGGCTACTTATTTCAAATAAATGCTATTGTACAAATTCACAGGGAGAACCTCCTGCTTTTATCCCCAGACTTTGGTAAGGTTTACTAGCAAAAGCACCTCGCTGGTTTTGATTATAATGATCGTATGTAGGAAGAGAGACCAACCCTTAGAGCGTTGGACCTAAAGCTATATTAACTTTAAAAAATAATAAAGCTATACTAACTATATTAACTTTATTAACTTTAGAGATCAAAATCAGTGCTTGCAGTTAAATACAGAAGAGAGTTTGAAGTCAGTTCATGCATACCAGTAGATCCAGCGTACTTTAAAAATACTGGTACCATCACATTATGTCCTCAGATCCCTGTTCTCAGGGTAAGATGCACTTGAGAGAAACATTGCAAAATTTGTCAAAAGTCTGGAAACTGTAGTGTCCCTTTACTGCAGTTCAGTGTTGTCTTTGAAAACAGAATAGTTAGAGTGCATTTCAGGAATATCAGACAAACCAAAGGGAAAAAAAAACCACATCATGTTTTCAGGGCATTGCTGAGAATTCAGGCAGAACCTTCAGAGTGTCAGGGTTAATGGACAGCTTAAACCTCATTTTTTTCCTCTAACATGCTGGTGGTAGTTTATTTGCAACTGCTGCTGATTAACTTTCACATAGTCTTGATATGACTGCTAGAGATAGACAAAATTATGGTATTCCTATCCATAATAATGAGTAATGTTAAAAATTTTGAAACAAAACCGAATTACCAATTCTTTCTCAATTTCCTATACTACCTCCTCAATAATGTTTGAAAAGGAAAGGTAAAAACCATTCTCCTTGAAAATGAAAAGGAAAGCGAAGAGTGAAAAAGCAGGTAAGTATGGAAAATGAGCAGGAAATACAAGAAAAGAAAGATTGATTAGGCTTGCAATGATACAAAGGAAAGACAGTCCCCAACATGTTACTCAACCTAAGTAAATTATGAAAGGAGAAGGACATCCATGACATAAGTTTACAGTTTTGAATGTCCACTCCATATAATAAGTAAGCAGGCTCATAATTTAATCTTAATAAAATTAATTTCCATTGAAATGAAAAATAAAATTTTGAAATGTCACTCTATTGAAATTAAAAAAAGTTCTTTATTCTCTTTATGCCACCATAAGCCTTTAATATGTTAATCTTCTTTTGAAAACTACAATGAAATAAAAATAAAATACAGAAAGTGGTTTAAATAAAAATATGTTGTGAGACCCTGGGCTTCATCACTTTTGGATTATCAGATCTGCCTATTGTTTTTTATGGGATGAATTTCATATCCCATAAGACTTCTTGTATATTGGAATGTCCATGATGATTGAATTCTTTCTTAATATTGCACCAACATCTTACAGCTGAATGTAGATTCAAGCTGTCTGCCTTAAAGATCTCCTTTTAGTTCCATATAATCATACCTTTTAAACACAGATTAGAAATAATTTTGATTACTAGTTTTATTTAGCTACTTCACCTTTGCATGGTATTTTATAGGTAGTTAGATTTACACCTGAAATAGTTGTCAGTATTCCTTGGAAATCCTGTAAGTAGCAAATTGAGATGGGAAAACCCTTAAACTTAGAGTATTTTAAAGTGGTCTGCAAATTTGCAGTTTTTAAACTACTCTGCATTTCACCATTTGTCATTTTGTTGGTTTTCTCCTTGTTACTGAGATTCACAGTTCTCTGCCCATTTATTGTGTCTTTGCAGAGAAAGAGGGCGTCCTTCTGTAAATAACTATATAAGAAAAAGACAGTAAAACAGATGAGGTGAAGAGAGAGCTGTAGAGTCTATTCATTATTTGTAGCTTTATGAACATTTGCAAGTATGTGTATGTACCATAATATAGTTCCCTTTAGGCATATAGGTTATATGTATGTCTCCAAAGTAATGCAATGCAACATTTAACCTTATTGGAGAATATGACAACTATATTCTTATTCTGTATGTTACTTTTGTGTGGTCAAGAGATTTCTTTTCAAAAGTGCTGTTCCCATTCAGATGTTGAAGAAATATGGCCCTTGTCCCAGATGCCTTTCAGTTTAGTTGTAGCAAAGGAGGGGACTAAACAAAATAGACAAAAATGGACAGACAGCAGGTAGGAAAAATGAGGCTGTACCCAGAAGGATTTTAAACTTCAAATCTATCATGGTGTAAAATCAGTTGTAGCTCACTGGAACTGTTTATTCTAACGAAATAGTAAACTTCTTATGGTAAAGTACCAGTAATCATATGTTCAGAATACTTCACTGAGACTGTCAAGCCCTACTCTTCCCCTCATTTCCTGGCATTTTGTGGGATTCGTCTGGCCAACAGTCATTTTGTCCTAGGCGGTCACATAAGAAAAATGACTTGTCAAGGACATACCACCTGTCTTAAGGCCTGAGATAGGTGCGATGGTTTAAGTGCACAAAAAAACTGCAGGCAAGTTTGTTCTCATCCTAACTTGAAGTCCTGCACCTCTTTGCCGGAAGTGCACAGGTTTCCCAGCTCCTGCACTCTTTCTGAGGGAGGTTGGGAAAGATGAGAAAGAAGAGACAGTTCCTGGCCAGCCTTCTGGCTACTACTGTGTTCAGATGTACCTTAGCCCAAGCTGCATCCTTTGGACCTCCTGATACCCCCCAGCCATTCTGGAGTGATTCCAAAAAGTTACCCTTTTCCTATGGCTGCCAGAATGGAGATATGTTTCATGGAAGAAAGGACAGAAAGAGAACAAGAAAGGAAAAGAAGCAAGGTGTAATCTTCCCAGAATTTCTCCCACCCCAGCCAGAGAGCTTCAGTTTCACCTCTTTATGTTCAGAATGAGTGAAGTAGGCTGCACCAGGGGATGCTCTGACTTTAGTCCCAGGGAGTAGAGACCCTGTACAAGGGGGAATCAGCACAGTAAGTGTTGGCCCTGCCCATTTTTTGTCTTCGCTGGAATTTCTTGGTAATGGATTTTGTACAGCTGCTAGCTCAGAGTGTTCCCTGGCACATGAGGCTTCAGTTTGAAATCTGTTTTCTTTGTGCTACCTGAAAAAAACCAAGCAAACAAACAAACAAACAAACAAACAAACAACCCCCCCCCCCCCAGAACTTACCCGAGCATCTTCTTAAGAGTGAGCATGGTACATGTTGTCTTATCCTTTCGTTCAGCTGAAAAAGAAAATCAGGAAATTGTCCTGAATTTTAGTTTAGAAACAGTGACTTAGCTTAACCTTCATTATACTTTGATTGTGGAGTATTTTTTATTATTTATAATTTAATTTTACGAGAAGTATTTTCATAGGAATATATGTAAGGTAACACTCAAACTAGGTGCTTTAATATTTTCCAGTGTGCACTATGGTGTTGAAAGTTAGAAAATGCTGGCTGGATCTAGACTGATGCTTTCTTGGATAAGCTTCTACCATATGCTTTTATTTAAAGTATTTTTTTTTTCTTTTAGGCTAGATTTATAAAAAACATGTGAAAAAATGTCCTTTTTTGAAAAAGAAGTGTTACACAATTAGAAAATCACAGTGCTAGAAATTTAGCATCCTTCAGGAAATGTTGCATGTAAAAGAAGCCAGATACTAAATCTAAATTTAAAAAAAAAAAAAAAAGCAAGTCCTACCACCAACTGGAAATGCTATGTCAATCTACAAGATGTTGTACTGAAGTGTATGTCTTTAGTTCCAGGAATTCTAAGCTCTATGTGAACTCTGACTAGCTTCCCAGTATAGATATGAATCTTGTTGAAGGAGTTTGTCCATATTTCCTTCTGATTAGAAAAATTTAAATAAGATCTGTTTTACAGGGCAGAAAACCTAAAGAAGCCAAGGTAAAAAGGGCATTAAGTATTTTCTTTATATAGTTATTCTTTATTTGTAAATTTCTTTCATGTTCACAGGACTCTGGGGTATTGAATAGGCTGATCTTTTATCTGTTTTGTGTGAGCAGGGGAACCTCTTTCCAACAGCCTTGTTCTACACTTCTAATTGTTTTAGAAAATCTGTTGTGGACACATCACATGATTAACCCCTTATTTAAAGATTATTCCATGCAAACCTCTGTACTTCCTGTAAACATGACACCCTATGCTTCCTGCTTCCCCCCTCTGAGTCTGGACACTGCAGCGACTGTGGCTGAAGGAGAGTAATTCCAAGTTATTGTAACCAGTACATGGATACCATCTGAGATTTTTTCAGATTTAGGGTGTGTTGGTACAATACTTACCTCTGCTTTTTCTGCTTTTAAATCCCCTTGGGCTACTTCTTCTGTAGAAGTGAAAAATTCTAGAAAGACATCACTGTTTGCAGTGATACAGGCTAGAGGCCGACATACTGAGGGACTGTTTTGCTGTAAAGGGTATGGAGATTTTGTAGACAACAAGCAGAACATTAGCCAGAAATGTGTCCTGACAACAAAGAAGTCACAACTCTGGACTTAGAGCAGGAGCACAGCCAGTAGGTTGAGGGAAGTGATTATTCCCTTTAGTACTCATTAGATCACACCTAGAATTCTGAACCTAGCTTTGGCCTTTGGTGTAGGGTAGATATGGATAAACCATAATAGGTTCAGCAGAGGACCACCAGGATGGTCACAACCTGAAGCACTGCTCTGTGAGGAGAAACTAAGGAAACTGGGCTTTTTCAGCCTGGAGAAGAGAGAGCTGTAAGTGGACTCATGAGCAGCCTTGAAGTTCCTACAGGGAGTTCAGTCATCAAAAAGATGAAAGATGGAGCTAGGCTTTTCACAGTGATGCATGGCAAGAGGAGGAGAAACAATGAGCATAAACTAAACAGAAAGTAACAGCACAGGGAAAACCTTTTTCTCCACCAGGTCAGTCAAACATTGCAATAGGTTGCCAAAGATGGAGTCCCATCTCTATTCTTGAAGTTTTTCAAGATCAGACATAAAAACTCTGGGCAACCTGGCTGAACCTCATATCTGACTCTGCTTTGAGCACAACACTAGGCTAGAGAGAGCCTCTCCATTCTGAATTACTCTGTGATTATGTTGTCATAATATAGTATCACAATTCTGGGATAGTAATAGCAAAATCATAATTGTTTGGGATATTTAAATGATTTGGCTGTGCATTACTTTTGGAATCCAGAAATGGTACATATGCCCTGTACATTCTCCAAACAGCTTGTATTTGTGCTTATTTACTGGTATGACGTGCAAACTGTGCAAAAATATTGGACTCTTGCCTTAGTATATAGATACCTGCCAACAGAAAATGAAGGCTACATGGTGCTGCAAATGCTTTCCCTGTCTATGGAAAGTGCCTTTTATGTGCCAGAAAGAAGCATTTATACCACAGGCTTTTTTTACTGCTTCTCACATCTGTTAACATTTACATGTGTCAGAAAACAATACCTGAACAGTAAAGGGAAGGGATACATGAAGTCCAAGGGTATTATATCAAGAAAAATGGCATGTCATATTGCACTAGTACGTTGGAATAAAAGAAAAGGAAAAAGGAAAAAGATTTCTTGGACTTGTCAAATATACCAAAAACGTGGGTGTAGCTTGTGCATACTATCTATGAATGCATTTCCATACCTGAATTGAATGACCCAAATTGCCAGTAAATGGAACTGAACCCATGAAAGGGTCAAGGAGTGATAATCAGGAGGTGAAAGAATTAATAATGTCTTGGTTTATTAAAATATAATAGCTTTTTTATTTCATTAAAGGCAGGATTTATATCAAAATCTTCAAAGTTGGATTCCTAAATACAGAATTACCTACTTCTCTTAAAATATTTTGCATTTTTGATAATCTTCTCTTCAGCTGTCTTTTTAGTACAAAAGGAGTAGGTTAACTGACAAATGTTGCTGTATATCCACAGTCCTTAGAGGCAGCTACTGTGTTAGGCAGTGGTTCCAAGAATAGTCCTTTGAAGTCTTACTGTGAAAATCCTGAGACACAGTGTAGTACTGGATTTTGTATGACGTGGCAGTTCTTGCAGATGTTACCACTGGCAAGTGATTCAGAAGAACAGCAAATTAGAGAGAAACTGATTTGTGATCCCCTGAACACAGAAGGAAAAAATCAGTATTTGATACCTTTGTAAAAATTGGTGTTTGCATTGGTTGCATCTCTTTGGGTCCTTTGTACCAGTTTCATGCAGGAGTCTGTTCTTTGATGCCTCACCCTGATTTTCCAAAATGTGCCTGCAATAAAGAGCACTGACCCTCCCCTACAGCTATTGTCATTGCCTAATACTGAGTTCCCTGTGGAAAGTGACAGAAAAATACCTATTCTGCCATGTCTTTTGAGCATAGAAAGAAGTGATGGCTAAAATAAGAGATAATTAACCTTGAATTGAGTCCTACCTAACGTGTAGTCATAATAAAGGCAAAGGTCGATTTTTGTTTTTTCCTATGTTCCTACTAGATAATGTATCTCCAAAACATTACTTTTGATGAACATCTGCTCTTGCACATGGACACAAGTCTTATCTGAAATTGTTATGGATGTTAGAGTTTCATGCTCACTACACTGAAAAAGCCTTGCATTAGATCTGTGAAGATGCAGTGAATAATCACATAAGGCATATGGTTTCCTTGCCCCCAAATTTAAAACCTAGATCTTTACCAAAACCACCATATGAATGGCATGTGCATACATATTTTTGGGTTTGAATCAGGGATGTGAAGGATCTATTGCAGTTTCCTTCTGTGAGTTGCACAAGAAAGTTGTGAGGCGCCCGAAAAATCACTTGGTAATTTAAGCTGATGAGAGATCAACTCTTGACAAATGTCAAAGAAGAAAGATCTTCATCCAGCGGTATTTCTGAAGAAAAAAACATAGAAGCTAAGCATTTGGTAAGCGTGCAACCTGATCTTTGTGCTTTGTAGAGCTGCTTTATCATTACAGGTAGACCTGTGGTCCCCTCAGTCTAATGTCCACTTGAAGTCAGTGGTGAACCTTCCACTGACTTCTCTGGTTGCTGACCCTGGCCCAGGTTTTGCACACAAATGAAGTATAGAAACATAAACCTTTCTCATATTATTTCTTCTTGTGTCATTTCTTCTCATTTGTCATTCTCTGGTCTATCCTTTCAGAAGTGTTCATATTTTAAGAGTTCTACCCAGCTACTTGGACCTAGATATCTGATTACAGTAATGGAAATGTTAAGAAGTATTTCTAGATGCTTAATTGACATAATACTCTTTCTGACATAATTCAAGCCTATCACAGGCAGTCTTACATGTTGCATGTGGGGGTCAAAGGGTGAAAAGTGACTGGAAAGATGCTTGTTTTGTACATTTGGCTAACACAAATACTTCCTCAAGTACAAAATGCTTTGATCTCTCTGAGTAAATGCCATATGTGTGCAGCTGTGGCCCATGCCTCACAACTGCTGGAAGGTTAGGAAAAGGTAGCATATGAATTTGATGTCTGCATTCAATTTCTGCTTTTATATTTAGCAGTTCATAATTTTGTGTAATATTTTAGCTGTATGAAAAATATGCACCAGAGTTGAGTGATAACAGATTTCTCTGTGGTTTGACCCAACATTGTTTGGGTGAATACAGATTCCTAAGTATTGCAGACTGAAAATACAGGTTTTAATTAGAGCTGTCTGAGCTTCAGAATACCTGAATGCAGATTAAGCCTGGCAAATTTTCAGAAATCTGGGAGTTGTGTGGAGCTGATTTAAGCTAAGCTAGAGTCTTCTCCTTTCCAGCTATGTTGCATTTGCAGTTGCATCACTGTCTGGCAACACACTTAAGTGAGATCCAAACCCATTATCAGTGGTTTTCTGATATGTAAAAATGTTTTATCACCAAGGCCTGTCTTGTGTCATACTCATGTTGAATGGTACCTTACTCTCAGGGAATTTCCACTGAAAAATTTGAATGACTTCCAGAGTAAAGGATGTACTACACATGACTGAAAAGCTAAATCAGCTCCTAAAGTTTGATGCCTTTCTTGAGCTTTTGTTTTTTTCACTTTTACATGCAAATATTTATGGCTGATATGCTCAGATCTATATCCCTCAAAATATTTAACATGAGTAGTTTGCTGTGATAATAAAGAAACTTACTGCAGTCAATGGGACACAAGGGTCCCTTGCATGAATCCAGTTTCATGATCAAGAAAAAAAAAAAAGAAGTATGGCTTTGTTTATTAAAAATATGGAGCATGTAAAATTTTACTGGTATGCTTTGGGGGGAAAATTGTGACTTGCATGACTCACATAAAGCATGTGCAATTTCTCCTTACAATAACAAAAATACAAATCACAACCAATAGATAGACATAGTGCAATAACCAGAAAATAAGACATGAAAATATCAATTCAAAGGTACAAATATGATAAAATATAATGCATTGTACTTCTGTGTGGATGTTACTAGATATATACATACAAAAGTATACATGTAGTAGATACATGCATGTGTATAATGCGGTGTTGTTAATATGACTCTAAGTATTTTATTTATCAGATGTATGGGTTAATCCATGCATGAATATGTTGATAGATATGATATGTTCTAGATATGATTTGAACAGTTTTGAAATAGAAGCACACTGATTTGTTTTTTTCTCCTCTGTGTTTTTGCTAGCTCCTACTGGCCATGGTAGGCTCTACAGATGACGCTCTGCAGGAGGCAGCAGCTGGTTGCATAGCAAACATTCGCAGATTGGCTCTGGCAACAGAAAAAGCAAAATATGGCTGATGCTTCAGTAGCTTTTACCAACACACTTGTTTAGCAATTCAGCTACATTTAAATACACAATTACTCCTTCTAGCATCTGTATTTCATAGCAGAGCTCATCTATCTGAAGATAATTTAATAAAAATAAATCTGTGGAAACTTAACATTTAATTTTACATTACTGGTTTGTCATCCCTAGGTTTGATAAAGCACTCATACCTAATTTTGTGGGTCTTTTAGCATTACATCCGTCAAAAGACCATCAGTTATGTCAAAGACATTTTCTAAAACTGATATGCTCTTATTTTAATTCATTGTAGATATGCATGGTTTTGCTTATCTATGACATTACAATAAATTTTGCTTCTCTGTGTGTGTGGTTATGCAGCAATTTATGAATGTCTTGAACAATTCCCTGCATTATAATCTTGTCCAGTCATCCTCTCATTATGCTTTTGCATGTTTGACCACTTGTGAGTCACAGGAGAGCAGAAAATGCAGATACATGAATCTCACATCTGGCATTATATAAAGACTGCAAACAGCTGTAGCAATAGACGTGACTCCAAATTTCCCATTTCTACCAACATCAAACAAAATAGTGCTTAATTTCATAAGTAGCTGGTGAAATGTGTTTTAATTAACACATTTGACTCAGCTCTAAATAAAGAGTCGGATATTAGATTTACATTTGCACATTATCTTCTTGTGTTTTTAAATTTTAAACTGGAGACAACGTTATATTCATGTAGTTACTTTTTTCTGTATAAAATTATGTTCAGAATTACAGTTACTTTCAAAAATGGAAAGAAATTATTATTGATATTATTAATTATAGACCTACTGTACCATGCTAAACAAATAATGCTAGGGCATTTCTTTGAGAGCAGTAATGTCTTAATTACAAGCACAGACTGCTGACAAAAATGAAAAAAGCAAATATTTAAATGACTTTCATTTGTCAAGGGCTCACTTCTGAATTATTTTTTACTTCCCTTAATAATTAACAATTTTCTTGGTTTAGAAGCATTTTGTAATTTCATTATTTTCCTCTAATTAGTATGACTTCTCAAGGCAACTAAGTTTCTTGTTGACAGAAGCTCCTGAGGAAGACAAAATGCCATAATAATGTTTTCTCTGAAGCAGACATGAAGACTCATTTTAAATTTCATTTTGGAACACTTGCACAATTCTGAAAAAGGAGAATTACACTGTGCCCTTAGGGAAGGTGTAGAGGCTATTTTAAAGGAACCCAGCTATGGACAGATGCTGACAGTGTGGAAATCAAAGTGTCAATCCAAGTAGTATTTTTTGATCAGTGTAAACACCAACATAGTCACAGGGTTCATCACAAGCTTCATCAGCATCCAGTGACCACGTAAATGCTATTTTAGGTATTTTCGAGCTCTGCCCCACAGGCCTGCTATGTTATTTTGAATAAACATGTCTATATTATTATACTGATGTCACAGCTGTAGTAGTATCATATGCTTCATTGCTATACCCAAAAATACTTCTAAAATAAATGCTAATTGCCAAATTCATTTGAAAGAGAAGAGGCTTGATTTTATTTTTGTCTTTTCTGTGAGAGAAGCTGTGGATACAAATAGTTTATCACAGTCTCACTTATGAATAACACGTAAAATGGTAGCTTATTTTTCTAACTGTTGAAGGGAAAAAAACTCCCTGAAAATAACTCTTGTCCTTAGCATGACCTCTCAAGGCACACTTGACTGTTTAGCATGGATTTCAAATGGAATAAGTTCTAAAGCAAGCTTAATTTTATGATACAGGTGTCAGGGCAATAAATGTCATGTTTCTGACAATGAAATGGCCTCAGTTTGCCATTCTCACTCACACTGGTAGCCCTTATGCCTCCAAGTAGTTCATCTGAAACCTTTATTTTAAGACCTCAGACAGTTAATCCCAGACTTAAGCTAACTTACTTGTGCTGTTTTCTTTTCCTTTACCATGCCTGCAGTTTTAAAGTTCTGTACAAGGAGAAGAATTGTTGAAATTGATACAGATCACCACACAGGCAAAGAACTAGTATTAGAAAAATACATCTTTTTTGGCTAAAACTGGTGGATTCCGTGTAATTAATATAAAGAGATTTAGTTGTTGGAAAATGAATAAATGAATGTGATCCCTGGCCCCTGTGAGTACTGCAGTATGAGTACTGCAGTACAGCATGTACATTTGAAAAGCTTCCACTTTGTCCACAGATCTGCGCTGAGTTTCACAGTGCCGCAGCCATCTGAAAAGAGATCCTCACAAAGCTGGGTCCCCCATGCTGCTCACACAGTCCTCCAGCCCTCCTGGCAGTGCCCACCAGCCTATTCAAGTCCTGGCACCAACCCAAGGCACTGCCACCACCCAGGCCCAGCATTCCCACACGTATAACCAGGCAGCAGCCAGCTCCCACTCCCTGGCTCCCATGCTTGGAAGGGAAATGCCTTCACTCCTTGCTCTTTCCACCAGCTGCTACTTGTCCATGTAAACCTGTAGCCTCTTAGGAAATATGGTTATACTGCATATGGGGCTCAGTATTATTTCCAACTCAGAGCAATTCGATGTACAAATTATTTTAGTTGCAAAAATGTAGTGGTTTAGAAGAGAGTCAGGCTTTGTCCTGTTCATTTGCCATCATCTGCTCAGTCTGCTCCATTCATGTTTTCTCTGTGTGATTCCTATAGTTTCACAGTTTTATAACATGTCTTTTTTCCAGTTTATTTACATTGATATTACCATCAGCAGGGATCATCCATCACCTTTCACAGTTTCGGGAGCTAGATCTCAGCTCTGCAGAGCACCATACTCCAACTGGCAGTCACAACACCAGGCCTGCTCTTCACCAGCTGCTCATTGTCAGCTTTGTTCCTCAATTACACTAAAATGTCAAAAAACACAGTGTCCAAGTAAGAAAAATTGTCACGAGGAAGTGTTGTTTTGAGTATAGAAATACTACAGTTGATGAGAAAAAAGGCAAGAGAAGAAATCTTTCACCTTTATGCAATTATTTCTGGAACCTTATAAGCCCACCACATCTTTCAGTCTACACATCTGTCAGCAGCAAGATAGCTTTTCTCCTACCACTCCATGACTTTATGATTTATTGCTTGGTGACAGATAACCATTATCAATAATTTAATTGTCCCAGGATGTTCAAACTACACATTTGAATCTGGGATTTATGTTCATTTCCTTTTAGTGTTCATGCTAATGACAAGTGCATGTGCTCTGACACATGATATTGTCTCCAAGTTGTAAGAGAACTATAAACTTCACAGCCTGGGTGCAAGGAATCTGTGATATATTAGGGGCTTTGTTATTCTGCTCCATCACCAAAACTTTCCTTTGGAAAGTAAATGAGCTTGAGACTCACAGGGCTGTCTCAAGATTCGACTCAGTAATATGCTTTAGGGTAACTGATTACTCTGTGTGAAAGCATGGTACCTCTTTCATTCCGTATCTCCTAAAATGAGTTGAGTGAGCTGCTTACACTGGGGGTCAGATGTGAATCATCCCAGGAGGCTGAACTAGATAATATGTTAGTTTAAGAATTTCATCTCATAATGAATTAAATGGTTGTTCCTTGTACATTTCCACCAAAATAATCTTTGTTTCATACATGACAGCAGGATGATTGCAATGGAAACACATAATGTGTTTCTTCAACAGTGGAATTCAAGTTTCCATGAAGGCTGTTTGCAGAGCTTATTTCCAGAGTCAGAAGCTGACTGCTCCCCAACTGCAAATTGTGGTTTGCCTCTTCTTTAGCCACTTAAGCTTTGCCACACACTGTTGAGGATCCAGAACAACAGAAGGAGGCTGTGCTGCATCTTGGCCATTCCTTAATTGAGATAACCTAATTGTGGACTGTTGAGTGACCTGGCACAGGCCAGGATCAGCATGTTTCAGCTATAGCCATTGCAGTGGTAAGTTATATTGCACCATTTCTAAAGGAATTAAATTTGCCACTTACTGTTCTCTCACTTAAAAAGTGTTATTCCTCAGTGTTTAATATCTTGCTGCTTTGGCTATTGAAAGCAGCCAAAAGTCACCCATTTTCATGAACCATTTCCTTGAGTGCAATTTTCATTGTAAATTGTGCTTTGCTTAGTTATCAGTTCAATACAACTTTCTGGGAAGTATTTCCCTTGACAACATCACCATGGCTTGTATTTATCCTCTTGACTTGTTTTTGTGTTATCTGACAGACACCCTTCAGTTGGCAAGTTCCTTTCTCTTTTCCAGTTGTTGTCATTGGCAAGGAAATTATATGTTTTTTTCCCTGGTCTACATAGAGCACAGGACCCTGCAGTTGCTTGATCTTTCACAACTGCAATCAATTCTACTTTAAACACAAATGTTTTCCTTCTGAAAGGCTCATCAATGCATGTAAGGAAGTATTGACTTTGGCTTCCATACAATATTATATGATTTAATCTTGCCAATTCTGTAGTTCTGCAGTGACACAAAGCCATCTTCACTAATTTCACATTTTCATCATTTGAGAATCCTGACATGGTGACAAGATAGTACTTGGCCAGTCAAAACCTTTGTCCCTTGTTACTTTGACGGTATTGGAAAAGGACTGTAGGAATGACACGTGCTAATACTGAACCATGAAGCAAGAGGTTGTAAACCAGCAGTTTTCAGTCAACTCCCCATTGCACCAGGATCCTGAATGCCTTTAAAGCTGCTCCATTCTTCATTAGGTGAGAAATGGCTGAGAAGCTTTTGGGGATCCAGATTGTTCCTTGCCAGTGCTAGTGGTGGTAAAGTTTTGTCCAGCCATGCTGGACTTCTTCAGTCACACCCCACTTCTTCAAGGGCTTGGTGAAGGCAAGAGGAAAGCTCAGCACCTGTGCTCCAGTGGGTGCATACCCTCTAATATCCAGATTAAATAGCTAGAGATTTGTGTCCTGCTTCGGGGGGGAAAAAAAAAAAAAAAAAAAGCTTAAATAAAGATGGTGATTAAAAAAACACAGATGCTGATAAAATTAAAAACATATGATATGGAGTTGAAATTATTTAGTGCTGAAAAATGTTGGTTGATTCAGTAGTAGTTAAACTTCCAAATAACTTGTCTTGAACAAGCAAATAGTTATAACTATTTGGCTATGTGTCTTTTTTGAAAAAAAAGTGAACACAGATCATGTTGCTGGTTCCCTCTACCACTAACTGGTAAAGGCTGCACTATAAAATTAATGCAGTAAACCACTCATCGTTCCAGTTGCCGCATTCTCTGCCCCAGTTGACAGCCTTTTGGGGCCTCCTTGGCTCTTCAGCAGAAAGCACCAAGTGCAGTTCTGTTGCTCTAATGAAAACATAACAACAACGTCTGGGAAGCCATAGAATGATGCAATAACCATACAGCTCTGCTTCCTTTAATGTGATGAAGCTTGCATATTTGCCTGGCTCCAGAGTTTTACTCCTGCCAGTATTGTACTGTAAAGAGACTTGGCAGAACACGTTCAAAGGCTGTTCGTGGTTTTTCACTCAGCATTAAACCTTCCAATGACGGAAGGGTGGGGGAACACATATTGGGACAAACAGACACTCAAAAAGTAAAAAAGAAAGAGGAGAAGGAGGCTGGTGGTAGATGGTTAGCAGTTATGTAAACCTTGGTAAGGGGACTGGGGTTGATTAGGGCTGAGCTGAAACCCACTGGAGGACAACATCAAGTATTAAACCAGTGGGTCTTTTCTGCCCACTTTCCAGGGGTTGATGAGCCCAAAATAAACCAGCTCCTTATCTTCAGTGAGAAGAGATCAGTATTGCTTCATTCTCATAGCCAAAGTCATGCTGTCCTTGATAACTGCTCAGTCACCATGGGTTGCAGCAGCCAGAGGCTCTAGGATTGCCCTTTTCTGTCCTGTGTTTGCTCAGTATAGGGAAAACCTCTGTCCCCATGGCTGCCGGTGTTGCCCTGCAGACCTTCATTGAACTCATTTATGGCTGTCTCTTTTTTTTAACGGTACCATTTGGAAAGCAGACTACCTAGTCCTTACCCCTGCATGAGGTTAGGCAGGAAAGTATTCAAAGTTAAGCTGGAGCAATCCTTGGAGAGAACTATTCCATACGCACTTGCAGATGAAGGGCAAAATATGTTCAGAAACAGAAGTTATGGTCAGATTGATGCCTCCTTCCAACCCGTTCCACAACTGTCTGTGGTGGGGTGTCATGTAAAAGGAAAAATATTTGGAAAAGCGGACATCTGTGGGCCAGCCTTGGTATGCTTCCCAGAATGTAATAACTAGGTGAATGTTTTTCAGTGCAGCAACTAAGGAATATAGGTGACTGCCAAGCGCTGGATCTGATGTGGCATGAAGAGGTACAAAACAAAGAGAAGTGATTTGTCTGAAGAAAGTGAGGTTTAATTATTTCCAAATTCTGCATTAAAAAAAAGCACTACAAAACAAAGAGGAATGATTTGTCTGAAGACAGTGAGGCCAAATTATTTCCAAACTCCGTATTAAAAAAACAACAACCCAAAACAGAACTCTTTCCAGTCCCCTCAAGTTGCTTTTCAGATTTTTGCATACCTTTAAGACACTTCCATTGTGTGGACATGTTCCTTTCACCAGTATTGGGGCTCTACAAGTATGGCTGTAGACTCCCTTCCGTGAACATTTCTACATCAACAGTTACTGAGATCTATGTTATGATTTTAGTTCCACTGGCAGTTACTGATATCTAATTACCACTTTATCTGTTCTGAACTTTGTAGGAATGTGTACTAGAAACCACTTCAACTTTTGCTAGAACTGCATTTGAATCGTGTGTCTCCTCTCCTACAAGACTGCCACATCCACACCCACCATCCCAAAAGAGCTGAAATATATTTCAGCTTTAAGAGGAAAATACTGTGTACTCTGCCATGTACGTTCTTGTTCTGGGAGATGAGAAATTCAGGCTCAACTGTCCCACAGCACCCTCAGAAACTGCAAGATTCAGAGTCTCCATCAGAGAAAGCAGACATGAGAGAGGCCCCTTGTGGCCTTGGAGCAGCTATTCCATATTGTGGACAACCATTACAACTAGGACAAAACACAGGTATGATCCTAGTGCCTCACAAAATACTGGCCAAAACACTGAAGTCCACAAGCAGTTTTAGGGATGTGAAGCATCTTTCTGCAACCTCGAGTTTAAGTTCTGAGAGGCTGAGATGAAGCACAGAGCAGAGCTTCTCTGTGGGGTTTCCCAGTACCAGCAGCCCCAATGGAGGTGTTAGCACCCTGCAGCATTGGGCAGGGGGTGATAGGCAGCCTGGGCTCAGGGCTTCCACCGCGCATCTGGCAGGGTGTGCACTGGATGCGGAGGCATATATTTTCATAGCGAATCTAAGTGGCAGTTTAGAAAAGCTGATGCAGCCAAAGAAAATCTTGGAAAGCCCTGCAGAATGAATCAATAAAACTGTCTAAGAATTTAATCCAATGAGAATGTTAGTAATTGTCAGAAATCTGTGAGATTTATGTTTCTAAATTAAACAGGCCAACGAAGTAACAAGATTGTGCTTCTGTAATCAACTAGTAGCAATTTTACAAAGTTGTAAGAATGTGGAGGGAATTCACTTACAAAATGTGGCTGCCACCTGCAGGTACCCCTTCAAGGTTTCATTCAAGAAAGTCTGTGGAAAAATAGGTGAAATCTCACTTTGCTGAGAGAGGTAACATTTTGCCTTGGCCAGCAGCAAGTGGGATTTGAGTAAGTATAGCTTGAATAACTGGGAAAAGGAAAAAAAAAAAAAAAAAAAGAAAAAAAAAAAGAAAAAAAAGATGGCAAAACAGATGAGTGAGAGTCAAAGAGAGACTGCAGCCTACCCCTGGAGAGCTCCTGTTGGATGAAGATGTGCTGCAAACCCAGCCTGCTGTGGCAGAAACACTGCCCTGGGCAGTCCTGGGTGATAAGTAACCATAAAGATTCCAGACATGAATTGTAGGAAAGCAATCCTGCCTAAAGAAAGTATGATGGGAGGGATGGAGGAGTCACTTTCAGTGATTCCCACTTGTTGAGCTGATGTGCAGGCACCCTGTGTGCTCCAGCCCTGGGAGCACTGGGGCTGAGCAACTGCACTCATGCTCTCTGCCTCTCACCTGGCTCTTTGCTGCAGGGCCCAGGTGAGAGCAGCTGCACCTTCAGCTGCAGGGGAGGTGCTGGTCAGTCACGTTGCTGTATGGAAGAAAGTGAGGTAGACAGAAAGGTTTTATTGAGGAAGGACTTTAGCAAGAAGCAAGGAAAGATGATTTAGTTTCTTAGTCTGTTAAACACAGATTTTGGGATCCTGCACAATGGAATGGCAACCCAGGCTGCCAGGATCCAAAGCCAGCCCCTCTTTTGGGAAATCATTCTGGCCGACAAGGGGCCTGAATCAACCCTGCATCTACTCGAAAACGGGATATGCGGCCTATGCTACTCTCATGCTGCTCCCTTTTCCATAAATACACAAAAGTACATGGCTCTCTGTTATGAGAAGAGAGCTTCAGAAAGTTTCAAGGAAATTTTATTCTAGTGGGGATCCCATCATGATCTGTGAGCCAAATGCCCTCTTTGTTACAGCATTAACTGAATTTTATGGGGATACATCTCAGCAGGGCATTCCTCCAGCCTGTCCAGAGCCTGCTGCAGTGAGACCTTGAGTTTGACTGCCCTGACAAACTGCCGAGAAGCAAAAGGACTTGAAGAATGAATATGTGCACAGGCTGTCCTGCCTCCAGCTCAGACTGTTTCCTTCTGTCTCAGTCTGATAACCGTGCAGTCTCCCACAACCTTCTCAGATGGCTGCTGTCCGGCAGATCCCAACAGAAGCAGGGAGAAAGAAAGCTCACAAAGGCTTGGTATCTCTGCAAGCAGTCTCAGTCTCTGGTAGATTAGCAATGCAAACAAATGAAAGCATCTTGGAACTAGCCAGGGACTTTTGGCAAACCCATGTGTTTGTGACTGCTACCTTTATTGGAGACAATTGACATGACTGTGTCCTTTCCAGGCATTTTGAGCATTTCTGTATTATCAGCCTCCTGTTTTAGGGCTGCAGAGTCCATCCAAGGGAGGACTGAAGTATGAGGACTGCTTGAAGCAGCTCCATAACTAAAAGCCTTTAAAAGCTGGATCTTTTATATAAGAAATCATATTCCTTGGACAGTCTATAAATGTTCATTGCAAACTATCTAGTGCTGCTGCCAGACAGAATTACCTTAACTGGGACTTTATGGCTCAATCCGTGGAGAGTCTCCCACATAAACACAGGCACAAATCAAAGTGCCTTTTCTTTGAGAGGCAGTCCTCCAAGTGGGCCCAGGCATCCCAGCTGCAGCCTTTTACAAGACAGTGGCTGTGACAACATTGAAAAAGACTTCAGAATTGAGTTCTCTGAACTACAGGAGGCCCAGTGGGTGTCCTCCTCAAAGGCTTCTTCAATAAAACCAGTAGTGCACTCTTGCGCACTCTAGAAGGCCGTTTTTTCCTCCCAGATATCTGCATCCCAACCCATGACGGCAGGTATTACAGGCCACTGAAGGAGAAACAAATGTTGAGAAGGAAATCAATTTTCCATTCAAACACTACGCAGCCAAGTGTTTTTAGTCCTTTTCTTGTCCCTAGAAAGGTGAACAGCAAAATCCTCCTCTAGGATTTGGCAGCTCCTGAAGTGCCCTCTTGGTATGAGATTTTAGGGTTCATAATCGCAGGGCTACAAACTCTGTACTATAGCCTGTAAATGGCCTGACAGCTCTTGGCTTGTCAAGCAGGGGTTCTCACGCTCTGATTCACCCATCTGCAGTCAGACACTACTATCTCAGCTGTCCTTGGGGAGAGCATCAGCAAAACACTAGAGGTCTCCTCTCTATTATAGCAGTGACTTGACCCTCTCCAGCCAGGACTTGACAGGGTGACAGCTCTCCTAAGGACACCAAGTGTTTGAGCCAGCACCTGGTGCCATGTGGTGACGCGAAGTTTGCAGTTAGCGAACAGATCAGTTCAGGAGATCCGGGCTTTCGCTGCTGTCCTGGGCAGTCAAAAATTCTGTTCACTTTCCCTCCCATTAGAGACTAGTTCATGGGCAAGGTGCTCAGCTCCTCAGCAAGGTGTCCCTGCAGCAAGGTGTCCCTGCCCTGGCATGGAGAAGCTTCTCACCACATCCCTGCAATCCTTTCCTTACTGAAACAGTGAAAAGCAAATATAGGCAAGTAAGGGATGCGCCGGTCTATTAAAACAGGCTGGGATATGCCTGCTGGGGAAGGTAAAGTCCAAAGGGCTTAGCTGATCTCCTCCGTGCCCTGGGAAGCACCCAGGCTCAGACATCTGGAAAACCTTGCTCTGCAGAGAGATTTCTAACCTCACCTGATGCCACCACTTCTCCAGAGTGGGTGGGAAGCCCCTTTCCAGGAGAGCACAACCTGCCATGTGGCAGAGCACATATTGAGCCCATCACTCTGAAAGGTCAGGATCACCTCAGGGCAGCACTGCAAGTACTGCTCGGGCACTGCCAGGATGGGGCAGGCACAGCACCAGGATCTGCCCCATCCCTGCCACAGCTGTCAGCCGAGTGCTCATCCCACACTGAAGGAGCCCACAGGAGGAGGTTGTAGCTCTGCTTTGTGCTTGCACTTACTCCCAGTGTTTACCTTGGCAGCTGGAGCAGTTAACTTTATACCATTTCGCTACTTGGTGGAAAGACTGTGAGGTGACCAGCACCTGAGTCTGCTGACAGCTTTGAAGGAACCAATTATGCAAACCTGAAACTAAATCTGTCCTTATCCCTGGGGCACATCCCCACTGATGGCAGTTGCAGTCTTTCCCTGGGCATCCTAGGGCACTTTCTGTCCCAATCCTGTAAACACTTACTGGAGGCTTAATACTACACCAATGAGGAATTCTTGCAAAATCAATGGGATAGCCAACATTTATGTGTACAATCAAATGTGCAGTTTGGGTCCGAACGCTTTGTCATATCCTTGGCCTGTGTTTAAAAAGAAAAAGAAAAAACATGAAAACCCACAAATCACATTTAAGCTAGCAGAATGATTTATTAAGAAAAAACACTGACGGATTTTTGAAGTACTGAAAGGGTTGAAATAGTCTGAATAGAATGAAAATTGACACGAATTTTTACCACAATGCAAAAGGAACTTGAACTATTCTAATAAGAGTTTGCTTTAATGTCCGTGCATGTCTTCACATCCTGCTTTTGGCAATGGCCAGAAAAGAACTACTGAAATACTGTGAGAAAAGCTGTTCTTGTGTTATTTCTGGCCCTGTTGTAATGCATGAAATCAGGACATCTCATGAGAGAAACTGATATTTGAGATTTTCAGTCTATTTTTCAGATAAAAAAGTCTGGATATATATCTAAATTTCTGGGTTTAGTCATGGCTAGATCTCAAAGCAACAAGTAAAGTATCTGTGAGGTCACAAGTCAAATAGTTACAATTCAGAAGAAAGTATAATAGTTATATTCAAGTAACTTGGAGGAAAAAACCTGTGAAGCCAATATTCACTTGCCAAGCTAAGGTGGATGTCTCCTCATTCTCCAAATAAGCCTTAATGCCATCAGGGAATTTCTGAAGTTTATTCAAAGGGAGGACGGGGGTTATGATTAAACCTAAAGTGCTTGGAGACATAGTGACTGTCATAATCATGGTTCTGTACATGTGTGTGGCTCTAATCTGTCTAAAAATCATTTTTGATAAACACCTTTGGAATCCAAAGAAATGAGGGCTCCATGAACTATATGTTCCCTGGTGCCCCTGCCAACTCTGAATAAATACGCTGTGTGTGTAGCCAAGGTCTTGGAGAATTATTTCCTGAAAACTACTTACTTTAGAACCAGAAGGAATTAATGAAGATGTGCCAGCTATTTCCTTTGCTGGCTTGCATGCCTCAGCCTCACCAATAATAAATAGTAACAGTGTGTACATGAATTATGCTGCTACACTTCATGTTTTGCACCCTGCAATCCATCTATTCTGTACACAAGCAGGAAAGCACAGACAGAGTGCAAGTTTGTTGCCTTTCCTCAGGTATTCACATTCGAGGCTTGCAGTAGCTATCAAAGCCAAATTGCATCTTGAGTCGCTGGCTTTAGCCTCTGCTAAAATAGCATTTGTGTATTTTACAGCTACTTACAGAGGTTTGACCTCAGTAATGCTAAAAAGGAGACAATACAGCTATCAGCACTGGTTAAACAGATTAATATGATTGGCCTGACTTTTTGATCTGCTTGAACAAACATATTTATTATTACTGGACAACTTTCAGAAAACTTCTAAATCATTAGAGATTTATAAATTATCAATTATGCAAGAGCTAGAGCAGCTAGGGAGATGTTTTTGTATGACTGCAAGCAATGAGAAAGGATATTTTCAAACTCAGGCCAAAAACATTAATTGCATGCCATGTTTAGAAGAACCTTCCCGCAACCTTATTTTATCTTTAGATTTTCTCAGGCTTCCTTTGCGGGAAACCAACTCCCCACTATGTAACTCCCAAGCAGAGCCAGAGAGAGTGGGATCCTGTGTCCCAGAGGAAGCTCTCCCCAGGCAGCTCCGGGTGCCTGACTCCACACAGTCTTTATAGAAACTGGCACTAACTTTGGGGTTTTCCTTCAAGACACAAAATCCCCTCAATCACATCCGTGTTGCCAAGGCAACGCACTCCAACTCCCCCTGTCCTCTCCAGGACCCAATATCTACCAGAGGAGCTTCTAGACAGAAAATCATCGAAACCCCGACTCAACCGCACAAGGTTTAACGCCGTGCAAGCAGCCAAGAGGCTCAGGATAATTCAGAGGTTTATGCAATAACTGGAGGACCATCAAACTGAAGCATGTTATGACTACTTCTCCCTGTTTAAAATCCTAAAAGTCAGCCTGAATCTTGCATCCTCTCTGTCTTGTGTCCGGAAAATGCCTCAGATTTGGGGTTGAAAGTGAATACGCTCTGGGCTGACGTGTTGGGAGCTGCTACCCCGTGCAGAGCTCTGTCAGTACAAAGGAAAGAGGAAACGTTTCTACTGGTATTATTAACATGTCAGTAGCAGTGATAGATTCCAACTGAGATCAAGCCCTCTTGTATTAGCAGTGTGCCAAAAGCAGAGTAGGAAGCAGAGAAAGGGGAGGAAGCGTTATTATTCCTGTGTTACAGCTGCAGAAGAGAAGCACGGGGATTGTGAAATCCTCGAGGTCACACAAAACCGCATGCAGCTCAAGTGGGGAAGGGAGTCAGACCCTCACAGCTGCCCCCTCCATTCCCTCAGCCCACGTGTTTGTCCCTGTCTTTCTGGGCTGGTTGACATTTTTGGATATTTCAGGATGCTCAAGCGTTGGGGCTGGTGCAGTAGGTCCCTGGGGACAGGTCCCAGGCAGATGCCACATCAATCACAGTGTCCTTGCACATTGCTGCACTACCTTTGCTCTCACACACGTGCACATCCTCCTCTCTTCCTGCCCCAAAAAGACAAGTTTGAGCAAAAATGTGTCATGGTTTGAACTATCCTGCAGATAATTTCAAGTTATGAATAGACCGCTGTATCTGTATTGCTGAAAAATATTGGTGGCAAAATTACCTGACTTTATGCTCTCCAGTGGAGCTAGATGAGAGAACAGGCATAAAAAATAGGGGATTCAATAACACAGTGTGGTGTGTTTATTTTTGCACAGGTGGCTGAAGAAAAATTAGACTTATAATTATTATTATTATCAACTGTTCAGCATTTATGCTTAACTTTTCAGAGCAGTGATTTCTGCAATGTGACTTGCACCGTTAATGTTAAATCCAAACAAATCCACATTGGTTTTCCAAATGTAGAACAGACATCACCCATCTGAGATACTACATCAAATGCAACTGAGTCACTCCCTGGCTAATACAGACACCAAAGATGTGATTTTGCTCTAAGAATATTAAGTAGAGAACTTAAAGCTCAGTTAAATAAATAAAATGTCTAAAACAGCAAAATTAGTAATTTTGATTATATTGATACACATAATTAAGAACATCATCCTCTTTGGGGAAGTTTGAACTGCTGTTGGTTTTTTTAACAGAAAAAAGAGCTCGTGTATGTATCTAAGTTTCTGGCTTGAGTCTCTGGCTTTGTATTCCTTACGGTTAAAGCAAAAAGCTCTAGCTGAGGGGTGATGCTACAGACTGGAGCAACCCACACAGCTTGGCTCTACAGAGGGCACAGAACTGAAGAAACCAGGCAGGCCACAATTGCCATGAGTGGAGTCTCCAGTGGGGCACACACAGACCCCATCTGGATCCTAAACACAAAATGGAGAACAGCTCACACACATAAATGCAGCTAAATAACCAAGGGGCCTGATCTCAAGACAATGGCTCTGTCCCAGGCCAAACTGTAGAACTTCTCCTGCTGACCACATTTCCTCCTAATTAAGACTGTGTTACACATATTTCTATTCCCAGGGAAACCATCTGGCCCCTCTCTGGAGCCCTTTTGCCCTTGTGGCTGGTCACAGAGCCACAGCTAAGCCTGAGCTATGGGATGCTGGGAAAACACATCTCCTGCAAACACCATGGCCCTCCTCCTCCTCCCCGTGCCCACCGCACACAGCAGCTGATGCACAGCAGAGGCCTTATGGAAGGAGTTTTGTTTTACATGGCCCAAGGGGGATGAAAACCTAAAAAATGCAATAAAAAATGGAGGTGGAGCAGAGAAGTGAGAAAAAATAAAGACCTTAAGCACAAGCTGGGAGATTGTTTTTCTGACTCTTTGGGGATGTGTTCAGATGGAAGTAGAAATAACTGAGATCCTTGTATGCAGACTTTTTGTTTTGTTTTGTTTATTATTTCTTAAGACAAAGCACATATGTAGAACAGAACTAGGTCTTCCACCCTTCTAGATAAAGCAACAGCTGTATGTTGGGGACTCTCAGGTCTGCAGTTTGTCTGGGGCTTTTTGCTGCCACTAGCCCCAGTCTGAGGGTGTTATCAGGAAGGCCACCCATAGGACCCCATGCTTCCTAGGAGAAACAGGGGCCAACTGCATCTTTGAAAGAGGCACCTGCCCCCTCCTTATGTTTGCAAGATCAGCTCCAACTTCAGAATGGTCTCAGTCCCACCACACCTGACAGCCATGACTAAAGCCATGCTCACAGCTTCATGGTTAACCTCTTCCTGCAGCTGAAGCACCCTGGCCACTTCCCCTTGCAATATTGTATGTTGCAGCACAAGTCCACTCTACAAACCAGCCCATGCTCTCAACCTACTTTTATAAACACAAATAGCATGCGAAACTTCCTGATTTGTGGAAGGCAAGAACTGGACCTTCACGCAAGGTCATCTGCATTTTTACAGGGCTTGCTTTTTGGCTTTCTCATCAGGTGATGTCTGGTCTACCTTTCTGCAGCATTCAGAAGCCTGCAGACAGCAGACCAGATCTCTTGGTGGACACCCTTCCCAGGTGTACACAGTAAGGAAATAATGGAGTTGTGCTGAATGCAACACTGGAGCTACAGTCTATCATTTTATCTCAGTCCAGTCCAATTATTTGGAATTGAAAACAGGGTTTGATTAATGGTCACATCTGCCAGGTTTCAGAACACCGTCTTGACAACATCCTCATTTCACCTTTGGCTGTTGTTGTCCTTCTGTCTCACAGAGGTCCCCGTAGTCTTTGGCCCTGCAGTTTGACAATATTTCCTGCTGTAGCACCAGCACTAAAGCTGCTTTAGGGATAGTCACAGATGACATTGATGTGTTTTCTTCCTGCATACATCATCCCAACACACCTCCTTACCAGTTCATCCAAATCAAATACCCATAAAGAAAAGAAAAAAGCACACATATTGTCTTTCAAGTGCTCCTTCGGTCTTGTTGAGACACCTTCCAAAGCTTATTTCCCCACAAGTTTTTGCATGCAAAAATCATCTGGCAACTTCAGATCCTATCTTTGCTTTCTAGTAGCCCAAGATAATTGTCTATCCTCTCAGATGGTGTATGCCCAGTATGATGACCTCGCTGATCCCAAGGAGCACTGAGACCCTCCTTGCTCTAAGACAGTGGCTATTCTAAGCATTGGTCCAGCAAAGTCTTCAAAAGAGGCAGTCCTTCCTTTCTTAGAACTCAACATAACTCCACATTGCAAGATTTAACTGCATCCCTATGTTATCTTATTCCAGTGATCTGGGAGCTACCAGAATAAGCATGAAGAGCCCATTCTAAAGCTACTCTGCCATACCTCCTCGCAGAAGCAGACCAAACCCCTTTTAGCCAACATGGTTAAGCCGGTTTATCCTTTTCCATGTGTGCCTCAGGACTTTGCTCAGCAGTGACCCAGCTGCAACGAGGGATGGCAACAGGTCTCTGCAGCTTCTTTACCTGCAAGTGTGGCTATTTTGTAGTTTGGATAACATCCCATTTGGCATAATCCTACACAATTTCTCACCTACAAAACTTCAGGCCTTTCAATACACATGGCTATAGTTATTTAGCTACTCAACCTGCCACAGGACAGAGAGTGCCAGGGACATGAGGAAATTCTTTGAATTTCAAACATATATGTTTACTGTGAAGGAATCTGCAGCTGGAGGGAGGAGCTGTGAAAATGCAACACTGACTAAATGTTTGCTGATAGCATATAAAAAGTAACCAGAACAATGGACAAAAGCAACATTTTGCTGGAAGTAGACACCAGAAACAACGACTGTATTTAGGAGCATAGATGGAACCCTACTGAACTGGTTTTGGATTTTCCCCCACTCATGGCTGGAGAAGGGAAACAGGAAGAGCAGTGCTCACAGCCAGCCCCAGTGGTGCCATCTGAGCTCTGTGGCACAGCTGCCAAGCCTAGGCAGCAGGGCTGGGGCTGCAGCCTCTCCAAGAGCTGGAGCAGGGCTGGCAGTGACTGAGGAGCTCCACCACTTGCAGCCTCAGGAGCAAATTCTCCTCTCAGCTTGACAGTACAGTTGATTTTTTCCTGGCTCCTCCAGTGAGACACATTAGGACCCAAAGCACCACTTTTAGGCTCTTTCTGCACGATATCCCTTGGAAATGTGCCTTGATGCCCCTTTTTGGCATGCCAACCTGGCCTACCAGCTGTCTGGAGCTGGCACACAAGCATGGGCCAATAGAGAGCTGTTGCAAAGAACGGCAAGGAGTTTTTGCAGCTCCAGCCTGGCAGGTGCCTGAAGTCCTGCTGTGCCCTGGGCTTCTGTCCCACTGTGCGATGCAGGGGAGCCACAGTGCTCCCATCAGCCGGTGCTACATCCTCAGGGGAGCCGGCTGCAGGCTGCGGTATGAGGCCAGCAACTATTGACTTCTTTTTCCGTGCATGGAAGGGTAAGTAACCTTAATTAAAAACATGAAGCCCACAGTTTGTATCACATTCATGATGTTAAACAAGCTCTGGAAATAGAAACACTGTTTTCATTTAAACTTTCCAACTGTGATCTATGTAATAAAATATGGAGGGGGCGGGCGTGTGTGAGATTTACATGTGATGATTTGGGAGATCTCACTGCTTTGGAGGCTTGTGAGGCGCCGCAGTGCCAACTGCTCCTGCCACTGCCTCACCACGTTTGGCAATGACTGCCCCACACACACTTTTGTTTTTTTCATGAACTGCTTTCCAAATGGTGATTTCTGCCCTCGGGTCTTGCTGCTGTGACTTATTCTGGGTGTGGGTGTGGGATCTGCCAGGCCCTCAGCAACTTGCTGCCCTGGCTGTCTGTGCCCTGCCCAGCTCTGGACAGGCAGGCAGGTGAGCAGTGCGCATTTCCACCACTCCTAGGGACCACACATGTCCTTGAGGATGGCCACATACCCTGCAAGTGCAATGATGCTCTAAGCCCATGCCCAAACAGCACCATCATCAGTAGACACAGGGAAGGAATATTTTTGCCTTCCGAGGTCCTCCTGATCCACCACACAGGGAATGAGCATCCATTCCATCATGGTGGACAGGCAGAGGGAAGGTTCTTCCAAGGGCACTCTTCAGTACCCTGCCAGTGCATGGATTGCCCCTTCTCCAGAGGTTGCCTCAGCCTGCAGAGCTACAGAAACATGCCATGCCCCATCTGCACCTCCTCTCAGGCTCTGGGGACCAGAACCTGCACCTGCCCAGGCAGAGGGGTTTGGAGAGGAGAGTGGGATGACAACAATTGTCTGAGACTGCAAACGACTGAGAACAGCTTCCCGCGGGCGCTTGTTGTTGGTCAAACCTGTCACTTTCTAAGACTCTTTTTCCTGTGACATAATTATAACAGTACTTCCCATGTCATAAACAGTTCATTTGGGCATGGCAATGATCAGAGCTGTGTGTTTTTCAGGAAGCTTCTATTCAGCATGTTAGCACAGTCTAACAGGAAGCATTTGTCCCACACTGCTCCCCTATGCCAGCTTCTCCCCCAGCAGTCTCCTGAATGCTCTGGCCATGTCATGCCCTGAGGGGCAGCCTTATCAAGGCTTTGCCCAAAAGTCTGTGGAAGTGCAGGATGCACAGCCTGCACAGGAGCATTCACGTGGATATTTACATTTTTCTACCTTCTGTTTTCTCGGCAGGGGACTGGCAGCAAGTTGTTCATGTCTTTTCCTGTCTGGAGACAGTATTTTTTCTTTCTGGGCATTGGGGCGTCTTCTGTGCACTGCCCTTCCCCAGCCTCTTCCCTGCTTCCCGTCAGCAAATGGAGAAATATGCTGCCCCTCTTCCAGGAACGCTTTCCCCAATGCGTGTGGTTGTGTGACGTCACGGAGAGCGATCATGACGTCACGCTCCCGTGACGCGGGGTGCGGGGATGGGGGTGAGCCCCTGGAAGGAGCCCACGGCGGCTGAGCCCTGCGGGGCGGCGGGCGGGGGTCCTCGGACGGCAGCATGTTTCCCCCTCCGTCCCCACCGCTGCAGCGCCAAGCCAGCGGCGGACCGCGTACCCTCCGCGGTGGCCTCTGCAGCCCAGGAAAACGGGAGGGAACGAGGCCAGGGTGATGGCAGGGGCCGGGGAGATACAAGTGGTAGCGGTATGCAGACTCAGGTACTTTGGGGTCACGCTTGCGGGAACGAGGACGGGGACATAGAGGTGCCATGGAGAGCGTGGAGTCGCGGCTGGTGGCCGCACGAGGGATCCGCGCCGCTCACGTCCCTCCGGGCCCGCAGGCGCAGACGGCTGCTCCCGTTCACCCGCGGCGGTCAAATAACGTCTGAATTACGTCCTTGTAAATATTGACCGTGGCCATCTTCTTCGTTTCTGCGCACAGAAATCCAAAACCTTAAGCACGGCGCGGCCGGGCTGCCGCTCCGCAGGGCTGCGGGGGTGCAGGGGGTGTGGAGCGGCGGGGCCGAGGGAACAGGGGCACATCCCTGGGAGGGGGCCGGAGGCGCCCATAGACATCACCGGGCACTGAACATCGTGTTTCTGCGGGAAAGCGCAGAGGATGCTAAGGGCAGCGGGGGCTGTCTCCCGGCTTGGACTGCGGGCTAATTTACAACCCTGGCGGGGGGGGGGGGGGGAGGGGGAAGGGGAGGGGGGGGGGGTGAGGGGAGATACACGACACACAAGAGAAGACGGGGAAGCGTGGTGGGAGATGGTTCCTGGTACGGCATCATTAAACACCGGTTTAAATGAGTGGCACGGGGCTCTGGCTGTGCCTCGCCCCCCCGACGGGGGTCTCTCCCGCGGTCAGGGTGACACCAGCCGGTGTCCTCAGTCGCCTTCCCCGGGAGGCTTCCTCACACAGACGGCGAACGGCCCAGCCGTGCACCGCCGTACCCTCAGATGCCCCTGGCCGGACTCCTCCCGCCCCTCCACGCAGAGCCCCTCGACGCCGCTCTGCCCGGGCGGGGCCCGTGCCCTGGCTGGGGCTGCTGGGGTCCCCTCGCCAGCGGTGACTCCCCCCGGGGATGGGGAGCGGCAGTCCCGACAGTTTGAGTGGCTGCGCGGCGGCTGTGCCTCCGGGCGCCGGCTCTGCGCATTTGGTGGTCGTTAAAAACAATTTGTTTCCCTCCCCGTTTGGGGAGGGGGAAGGGGAAAATCATTCCGGGGGAGGGGAGGGGAGGGGAAGGGAAAAGGGGGGAAAAAAGAGTGTGAGAGAGAGAGCAAGCGAGACAGAAACACCAAAGCCGACAGAAAACCTGCGCTCCGAACTATTGCGACACGGAGAGAGGAGCGCGGCGAAGGCTGGCGGCGAGGTGCGAGTCGGAGCGGGCCGGGCCGTGGGAGCGGGCCGGGCCGAGGAAGCGGGCCGGGGTTGGGTGGGGGGGCCGTGGGAGCGGGCCGGGCCGTGGGAGGGGCGGGCTGCCTCCCCCCCCGTGGGTGGGCAGGCGGCGCCCGGTGCCTCCGCGCTGCCGCCCCGCCGGTCGCGCCGGGCGGGTCTCGGCGGTTCGGCGCGGCTGCCCGGTGACCGCTGCCGCCTCCCCGCAGCGCACAGCGAGCCCCCGCACCTCGGAGCCGGCGGCCAGCACGACGGCGGCCCCCAGCCCCCCACCATGAACACCATCGTCTTCAGCAAGCTCAGCGGCCAGGTGCTTTTCGAGGAGGACGCCAAGGAGCGGGAGCGGAGCGGCCGGTCCTACGTGGGGGTGGTGGAGGGCCCACACCACGCCGAGGTGCTGCTCCCCGACAGCCCGTCCATCAAGGAGAGCCTCAGCCTGCGGAACCGGCGGACGGGGTATGCCGTGCGCTCGTCTCCGCGCCGCGCACCGGCTTCGGGGGCGGCTCTGCCTGCGCTGCCGGCGCTCCCGGCCGCCGCGTCGCCGATTTGGGGTTGCGAGATGGGTTTCTAGCTGGGTCTTTGCCCGTGGCCCCGGGTTCGTGTTCTCTGGGATTCTCATTCCACAGCTACGGTGGGAAATTCCGGCAATAGGTGATGCAGGGGCGTCCGATTGGGCTGGAATGTACCAGACAGAGCGCTCCTGTCCTACTGTGCCTGACCTCCCCCTCTGCCTCCGAACAAAAACAAACCGGGAACACCGGGGCTCCACCGGCTTTTTTGGGCGCTTCATGCAATTAAAGTCTCCAAAACGGAGGCGCCAGGCGGGACGTGTGAGACCTGGGGTTCGGGGCGACGGCGCGGCCGATCCCCGCCGGCAGTGCCGTGGCAGCGGGGCTGAGGCGGGCGGGCGCTGCGCGGCCCCGGCACTTGTTCCGCCGTCCCCGCGGGTGCGCGGCGAGCCGAGCGAACGGGCGGGATGGAGCTGCGTTCCCAGGGATGGGATTTAGAACGGACTAGCGCGATGCCAGTCAGGGACTGGATAACGTGATGTTAGGATCGGGTTTGCTAAAGCGGCAGCTGAGGCTAAGCCACCCGAAACAGGTTTTTTGAGGGGCTTTTTTTGTTTGTTGTTTTTTGGGGGTCAGAGTTGGGTTTTTTTTAGTGCTGGAACAGGTGAAATAGAAGGTGATGAGAGGACGTGCGAGCTCTGGTGTGTTAACAGCTATAGCTGGAAGGGTTGAACTGGCGAGCGCTGACGAGACATTTCGGGTCAGTGTTAGAAAGTAAAGATCGAGGAGCACAGTCAGGCGGCTGCGAAAGCGAGGAGTCCCGGGAAGCTGCTTGCACTGACGAATTTCCACCTTAGCGATTGCATCAGCTCGCAGCTCTACCGGCGGTGCTGGCCAGAGGACGCAGGTGTGTGTCACCGGCGTTGTCGCCGCCGATCGCGGCGGAGCGCGGCTGCCGCGGAGCCCCGGGGAGACCGCGGCGCGGCCCAACCCGGCCCCGTGGCGCCCCCTGCCGCCGGCGGCGGCACCCAGCGCCGCCCGGAGCCCCTCCGCCCCGCGCAGCGCTGCCTTTGGACTTTCCTTAGGATTCCTCCGATTTTGTTCACTCACTTTTTATTGCAGGCCTTTATTTACAAAGGGACACCTTTTATTTTTATTATTTTTTTTTAACGGAATCCGGGTTTAGCTCCCACGGCATAGCTGTTTCCCTCGGCAGGCGCGGGGCTTTGCGGGCTGCCTCGCGTCGCTGCCGGCGACGTTGGGAGAGGCACGCCGGCTCCTCCAGGAGCACCGCTCGCCGCCGGCTCCCAGGGGAGAAAAGATCCAGGAGCTGCTCGGTGCCACGGGTATCTCTTGAGTATCAGCGGGAGATAAATCCGGGCAGGGGAATCAGGCTGGGCTGGCCCCGGGGCAGCGCGGCTGAGGGATGCGCGGCCGGCCGTGCGAGGTGCGGCCTGGCCGCGCTGGAAAGCCCATCTGTAGACAGACCGGCCACACGCCTGTGAGGTGCCGAGCACCGAAAACATCGGGACACTCGCACCGGCGGAGCCCCGGCCCCGCTGAAATCCCCGCGGGGCCGCCGCCCGTGTCCGCAGCATTATCACGGCCATTCACCAGCTCTGAGTCCGCTCACCCAGACCCTCCACGGGGAGTTCGGGGAGCATCACGTTCACCCGAGCAGTTGCCCGGGCCGAGGGTTGCGGCTGTGGAAAGTCCCCGAGTACCCCGCGAGGACGGGGCTCGGCTCCTCGGGCCAGGGCGCACCCCGGGGCTGGGCGCACCCCGAGCTGGGTCCCCCCTCGGACGGGGCAAATCTGCCGCACCCGCGCAGGGGAGCCCGGGGCCAGGCGCGGAGAGCGGGCAGGGCCCGGGCCCGGGGAGCGGGCAGGTGTCCCGCCGCTCCGGTCCTCAGCGCCCCTTCTCCGCGGCAGGGCGCGGCAGAGCGGCGGAAAGGTGCGGCACAAGCGGCAAGCGCTGCAGGACATGGCGCGGCCGCTCAAGCAGTGGCTCTACAAGCACCGCGACAACCCATACCCCACCAAGACGGAGAAGATTCTGCTGGCCCTCGGCTCCCAGATGACCTTGGTGCAGGTAAGGAAGGGAACCCCTTACCCCCACCTCCAAAAGCCGCACTGAGGCGTTTCTTGGCCGGGAGGGATGGGGACAGCATCTGCCAAAGCTCCTCCGTGAGCTGAGCAAAGGATACTACTGGATATCGGGGAGCATCAGTGCAACCAGCAAGACGAGGGGTCCTGTCCACATCCTTCTTCCACTCTCCCCTGGGCTCCCTCACCCCAGCAGGACTGTCTCAAACAAAAATTACCACATCTGAGCTGTCGTGGTTGGAGAAGTGCTAAAGACAATCCGCAAAAAGTGTGTGCTTGCCCTCCTAGGAATGGATGCCCTCATCCTTACATCTCATTCATAACTGTAATGAAAATATTTTTGCATAGTCTTTAAAAGTTCTCAGGTAAAAATATCAGTCATGGGAGATTTCAGCATAGAATAGGAATTGTTGAGGAAATTGCAGGGAGCTACTCTTCCCTTTTGAAAAGGGAGCAGGATGGAAACTGTTCTATTGTTCTGATAATAATTGTCATCACCTGTTGCACAGACATCAGCATTACCCTACACACTGTGTGCAGTGGCTCAGCACACACAGTCTTGCAGGAATTATCATTGTAATATAATTAGACATGGGGAGTAATTGTTTTGCTCTCAGGTAATTCTCCCCTGAAGTGACTGTCTTGCTGTAAAAGGCATAAATTTTGCTGCAAATGTTTATAAATCTCACTTCTTTGTTCTCTTTGCCATCTGGCACTCTACTGAAATATGTGGTTAAATGCTATCAGTTGCCGAGTGATGCTATCTCAGGTCTGGATGCTGCAAAGATTTATGCATTGTGAATAATCTAATTTCCTTACTGCAAGCTACTGCTAGGTGCGTAAAATGAAACCCATGTGTTTGCAGGATTGGATCCTCATCACTCAGCCTAACACATTATGTGTCACTTTGCAAAGGATACAAAGAGATCAAAGTAACCTAAAGTATTAGAAAAAAGCAGGTGGTAATTCAGCTTTATTATTTTGAGTGCCCCTTCAAAAAACCTGTGCTATGAACTTCAATTCTAGTAATGGCAAAATGGAAAATTTTTACACTTCAGTACCTCACGTTGAAACTATTGCACTAGGAAAAACACTATAGCTTTGACAAAAATAATATTAATGGCTCAGAAAATGCCAGTTATAACTGGAAGATATAGTTAAAACAACTTCTCTTGCTTTTAAAAAATATACATGAAAGGTTTAAACTAGGATTACATAAACACTATCCCTTCAATGGCAAAATTCAATAGGAGTATTTTACTGGACTATGGTCCTTAGAATATCCCTGTATTTTTACATGAGATTTAAAACATAAATCTGCAATATGTGTAGGGGTACTTTCACACTAATGACATTTTGAGGAGTTCTGCTGTTCTTTTAAAAATGCCTCGGAATGAACAGAGAAGGGAAAAATCTGGTGGGTTTTTGCAGGATTTCTCTCATGGCAGCTTTGATAAATCCTGATGGGGATAAGATGCGTTAGCCTTTATAAAAGCATTAGGTGAGACGTGGCCACTTTCCCACAGAGTTTTATTATCTACATAAGGTGTAGAATAAAATTAAAAAGAATCAGGGAGGGCAGCATTTGGCTCTCTTAGACCCCTGTGCTTCTAGTGGTTTTACGCTGAAGCTGGATTTGACCAGTTTTGTTTCTGTGAACTGCAATATTTGAAAGAACTGTGCAAACAGGCACATCTATCTTCACATACAGAAGCACGACATCAAAGAGAAATCCCAGGTGTTTTTTGCATCGTTTTTGTGCAATGCTCTTTTAATCTAGGAATTTGATAGCATCTGTATGAGATGTAAATACATATGTCTGGCACCAGCAGTAATTCCTGAGCCACAAAGAGCTAAACAACACACACCATACACCTACTTTTTGGATGCTCAAAAAGAATGAGATTGTAATTCAGTTCAAAATCTTTGTTCTCTAAGAGTGAGAGAGAGCATGCCAGGGTGTGATCTCAGTCACACTGGGTACATCTGAAATAGTTTACAAGTGGTATATCCAGGAGCAGGTTTGGGACTGGGCTATGGTGTCTGTTCAAAAGCTTTACTTCTGTCCCAGGAGGAACACTTTGCAAAAGCATCAACCAGGGTTGCCTATAAATTGTTTTTCTAATCTAGTAATATTGTTGAACGTCGTTGGAGAACCAGGAATCAGTGTATGATGTTTCCTCTGGGTTAAGTGCCTTCACGTTTGCTGACCGGTCTCATATTTCCTACCCTTTTTACATTTCTCAGTGTTGTCCCGTGGTGTTTTGTCCCACAGCTTTCCACTCCTGTGGAGGCTGTTTGCTGACAGCTGCTACCTCTTCCCAGCATCCCTCATGTGCTGACACCTTGTCATCACAAGCCATAGGAAAGGCAAAAAATACTCTTGAATATCCCTTTGAGTTTCTGACAAAATGCCATTTAGGGAATGAATGGTTGGGGTTTTTTTTTTGGTTTTCACCTGACTGACAACCTTGGAGAAGGTCTTCAGCAGCTGCCTGGAAGATGGTGGTGGTTACAGTAATATTGATAATACAGATGCAGCTTTCCTCCCTCTGCTTTCTTTCATCTAGTGAACCTTATTCCAGTATGTACCATCTATCCCAAGGAGCTTTTTTCAGGATCATGGCATAAATAAAACCAATTCTTCTGTGATACAAAGAAGTGAACATCCAGCCCTGTTTTTTGTTTTTTACTTTTGCTGTTTGGACAAACTAATGGCATGCAGATACTAATAACTTCTGTTATTTGTATCTGCATGTCAAATCTTCCACAACTTTATTTTCACTAGTTTAGCTATCACCCAGTTGGTTGATTTTAGATAAATTTGTTCTACTTTACTAATACTTCGGCCAACCCCACTGTTCTTGGGTGCAGTGGGACAGCAAACGGACTATTCCAGATGCATGTCCGACTGCAGTGCTGAAGAAAAGTCAGACCCTTTCAAGGAGGTAGGATTTTGCAGGAATCATAAATCATCTTGTTTCTTAAGTAGTAGTAGCAAAACCTGGGACAAATTCTGGGCTGAATTACTCCTACGCAGACCAACAAGGTCTTTGGGAGTCCTCAAGGCAAATGTTATTGCAGATTTCAGTCCAACAGTCCAAACTTTTCTATTTCCACAACTGCCAAAGCAGGAAACCGAAAAAGCAATATAGTTTGAAAAGGCATTTTATATTTTACTCCAATTAGATTCCAATTCAGAATCCAATAACTTGTCCTATTAATATGCTACATTTTCATTTGTATTATTACCACAGTGCTTGATTTATTTTATTTTAAATTTTGGTTTAGATGTTCTTGTGAAATAAAAAAGAAAAATGGCAGTATATTCCTTCCAGTAAGAAATATGAATGTGTGCATTGTTGGAAAGAAGGCTTTTTCAATACAAGGATTTGTTTATCAGTCATGTGCTGCTACAGATTTAATAGTATTCAGATTTATAAAGGCATATCTGGATTACTGGAGGAGGAGAATTGCTTGCTGTCTGTTCCCTTTCTGAAAGTTTGGCCACTCTTAAGCACTGAAGCAGAACAAATTACAATAAAATTGAAGATGTGTCTTCAGAAGTAAAGCCAGAGGGTCAATATTTCATGATGCTGATATAAGTACCTGATGCTCTTAGAGAACAACTGAACTGCTGTAAAAAAATGAATGCTGGCAAGCACATCTGTTATCGTTCCCCTTGGGTTTTGTCTTTTTACTTCTCAAAGAACTACAGGATTGTTTCTTTACAAGAATAGTGAGTTTCATCATGTGTTTTTTCAAGATACTTGCTTCTTGGGAGGTTTATGTGACAAAAGATTTTCCCGCTGGCTTTTATCTAAATTATTTTTTGTTGGGATTATTATTATTATTATTATTATTATTATTATTATTATTATTATTATTATTATTATTATTATTATTATTATTATTATTATTATTGGAGATCACAGTAGCACAGCTTGGGACCATGCGAAAGGTTGGGTGTTTTTGGTAGCTTTGGTTGTTTCTTTTTATAACAGTTTCAGTAATTATGGTGCAAACTGGCTCTCTTTGTGAGTGGGACCTACAGCAGTGGACAGGCAGGTTTTTAAAGACCACATGAATAGACAGTGTAACATTTGGGGCTGGTTGAAATGAATGGTAAAACTGTTGTTGTCTCTGAAGGAGACAGGTGGCGGCTGGAGGTCAGGGTGAGCGTGCTGACTGGTACAGCCTGTGGCTATGCAGCCTGTTCTGGTTCACACACCTGGAGGTTGTCCAAGACTGAAGAGTGAGAGAGGTGTTGAATCTCATGATGTCTTAGAAATCAGGATTTTCCAGCAACGTGCACTAGTGCCCAAAAGCTGGAAAGCACCTAGAGATTGCCGCATAATAGATTAGGCCTAAAAATCTCCTAAATGGATTTGACTAACTTTCCTTTCTTTGAAGGTTTTAATGGGCCTTGTTGTAATTGCATTTGGGATAAGAGTTTCTAGAGTGAGTTTGCTGCTTCATGCTTTAGTAAAAGGTTTCTCTTCTAAAAGCTGACTTGAGGTTCTTTCAGAATCATAGAGTCATTTAGGTTGGAAAAGACCTTTATAATCATTGAGTCCAACCGTTAACCCAGTGCTGCCAAGTCCACTGCTAAACCATGTCCCTAAGCACTCGTCTACATTTCTTTTAAATACCTCCAGGGACAGTGACTCAACCATGGTAACTTTCACTGGGCAGCCTGTTCCAATGCCTGGCAATCCTTTCTGTAAAGAAACTTTTCCTGGTATCCAAACTAAACCTCCCCTGATTCAATTTAAGGCCATTTCCTATTGTGCTATCACTTGTCACTTGGGAGAACGGACTGACCCCCCACCTACAACCTCCTGAAAGGAGGTAGTTGCAAAGAATAGTAAGGTCTTCCCTGAGCCTCCTTTTCTCCAGGCTAAACCCCCCCAGCTCCCTCAGCTGCTCCACATCAGACTTGTGCTCCTGACCTTTCCCCAACTCTATTGTCCTTCCCTCGACTCTACCCAGCACCTCAGTGTCCTTCCTGAATTAAGTGGCCCAGAACTGGACCCAGCACTCAAGTTGCAGCCTCACCAGTGCTAGGTACAAGGGTACGTACAATCACTGCCCTGGTCCTGCTGGCCACTTGTTATGGTCTGATTCTTAAAATTATTAGAAATGCCTCTGCCTGAATTAAGATGCAAACCAGACCATATGCCAAAGGATTTCAGTCTCTGACACCACTCTATTGCTGATCCAGGCCAGGATGCCATTGGCCTTCTTGGCCACCTGGACATGTGCTGGCTCATGTTCAGCTGAGGTCAACCAGCACCCTCGGGTCCTTTTCCAGCAGCCATCTTTCCATCCACTTCCCCCAGCCTGTAGCCCTGCAGGGGTTGTTGTGACCCAGGGGCAGGCACTTGGCCTTGTTGAACCTCTTACCACTGGCCTTGGCCCATGGATCCAGCCTGTCCAGAGCCCTTGCAGAGCCTTCCTGCCCTCCAGCAGATCAACACTCCCACCTAATCTGGTGTCTCTGCAAACTGACTGAGGGTGCCCTTGATCCCCTCATCCAGATCACTGATAAAGCTATTAAACAGAACTGGCCCCAATACCAAGCCCTGGGGAGCACCACTGGTGACCAGTGACCAGCTGATGTAACTCCATTCACCAACACTCCCAGCCCTAGCCATCTCGACAGTTTTCTACCCAGCAAAGGGCACACCCATCCAAGCCATGAGCACCCAGTTTCTGCAGGACATGCTGTGGGAAATGGTGTCAAAGGCTGTACTAATGTCCAGGTAGACACATCCACAGCTTCTCTCTCATCCACTAAGTGGGTCGCCGTGTCATAGATGAAGATCAGATTGGTCAAGCAGAGCATGCCTTTCACAAATCCTTGCTGGCTGGGCCTGATCCCCTGATTGTCTTGTATACGATGTGTGATGACACTTAAAATCATCTGCTCCAGGAAGAGCAGGAGGACAAGGTGCAGTGTATTTATCTCATTATGAAATAACGATCACATACTACTATTCCCTTCTCCCATAGCAGAAGACTTAAAATATGACTCATCTTTTCATATTGATATGCAGAAAGCAAAGCAATGACATGGGAAGAATGAGCCTAAAATAAACCAAGAGTACCATGCAGAAATCACTCCTGCTAAATTTAATTGCTTTTATGTATGAATCACACTAATACTACCCTATCTTTTCTGTAAATGGCGTTTCACTGATGAAAAATTTCAGTATGTAATAAAATGAAGCATAATGAAATCTTTCTTGTGAGGGGTGGGAAAGCTGTCAGTTTGGTAAAATGCTGCAGTAACTGCAATCCTGTTGACTGGGACCCTGGATTGATCCACCTGTACTGTTAAATACTTGATTTCAGAATTACACTGTCATGCAGCAGGTGATTGCTGCTTCAGCTGAGCAGTCTGGAGTGACTTCGTTAACAGCATTAGAAAGTGCATGGATTCCAGCCCACCCTATCTCATTTACTGTAAAAATTACTGTGTAAATATGATGATTATAAGCAAGTAGCCTCAGAAGAGAATGAAAATTACTTACTCTGTCAGCTACAATTTTGGTTTTCTAACCTGTCATAGTGAACTGCATGGCTTGTAAAGTTATGTGTCTGCCATCTGAGCACTGATTCAGGGCTCACCATATTTTCAGTGGAACCCTGTTTCATGTAAATGTGATTTTAGAGTAAAATCAAAGTGACAGGCATAAGACACCACTGCTAAGTTCTAGCTGGGACTCTGAACTGAAGCTTTGCTTTTTCTTTAGGCACATAGTGGTTTTTTTTCTCATAATCACTTTAGAAGAGATTATTGATCCAGAATAATTAGACACATACTTTTGTGTGATTTATACAGTAACCTTAGCTACAACAGACAGATGACAAAACTAGGGCCAAAATCCAACACTAAGGTCTACAGTTTGGCTTTCTATTAGGTGGGGTAGCATGTATTTATAAAACATGTATGAACTTGCTTTGCAGGTTGATGTAAATGAAATGGTGTGATCGCTGCCAGGTTAAAGTATGATGACATATAAAATATGATGACAGTCTGGCTTCCTCTGTGTGCACGATCATAACACAAAGATGTGAGCAGAGCTGTAGGCTGCTAACATTCTTTACATTCTCCTTTGCAGGTGATGCTACTTTGCCTCCTTATTGCAGAGGTCATGTCAAAATGCCCTTATTCATGCCAGGGTTAAATAATACTCTTAACACCTTATTTATCATTAAGGAAATATCATTAGAATGTAGGTCACTTGTCTCTGCTTTTGCTCATAGTAGAGATAGAGTTGTAAGTATTTTTTTTTCTATCTTTTTGAGTTGCAGTAGAATCAAGGCCAGCGTTTTCTCGGGTGTGCTTTCATGCAAAGTCACTGCAAGTACATGCATCCCATTTGGTGATTTAATGAGCACTGCTGGCACTGAAGGGTGGAATGTGCCTTTTTGCTCATTCAGTGCCTAAACCACTGTGAAATACTTGTGTTTGAGCCTGACTTAGTGATAAGCCTGCTAGAGGGATACTAACATGTATCCATTTTGCTATGTCAAACTCTAGAAAATGCTCTGCAGTTGGGAAGGAAGAACAACCAGACTATTGTTTAGTAGTCACCTTGTGAGGAATTGCATATTTACTATTTTTTAGGCTGTCCACAACAAAAAGAGTTTGTAAAATGTGTTGCTCTGTAGAGCAAATGGTTGATTTCTGCAGTGAGTAAAAGTACTTTGTAGTGTGTGTAAGATTTTCCTGATACCCATGGCTTGTCAGACTAAGAGTTCTGTTAAAGTACAAGGGAGAATTTGGGCTTTTATATATACAAGTTTACAATGTCTGTTTCTGTTCAACAGCCGTATTGTAGCCTATGTTAATATCAAAGGAGATTCCTGAATATTAGATACTAGTTTAATTTAGGGAGCTGGTAATATATTGAAAGTTCATATTGAAAGTTCAGGGTTTTATCTTTAAAATTAAAAAAAGAAAAAAAAAAGATTAATATAAAACTAGTATTTAGGACACCTTAATTGAAACCTTGTGATAATGTGGTTTTGCTAACACTTGGGAAGGGTGGGAAGCCTGAATTTGCCTTCGTGTATGAGATTCCTGCTCTGCTCAGTGGTAATTTTGTGGACTTCTGTTCGTAATTCTCTTGTTTGCTGTATCCTTGAAGCATGCATAAAGCTCATGAGGGCTGTATGGATTTGTTAATTTGTTTAATTTTCAAGGGAAACTAATACACACGTTTGTATGCAGGTATCAAACTGGTTTGCCAATGCCAGACGTCGCCTGAAGAACACGGTCAGGCAGCCAGATCTTAGCTGGGCTTTACGAATAAAACTGTACAACAAATATGTTCAGGGAAATGCTGAGCGACTCAGCGTGAGCAGTGATGACTCATGCTCTGAAGGTTTGTTGATGCTCTTTTATTGATTTTTAACTGATTAAAATATATTTAGAAAGTATTAGGTACCCTAAGTTAGCGCAAATTTTTAATCACAAATACCCTTAAGTGGATCTGCCTTTTTTTTTTTCTTTTTTTTTTTTTTTCTTTTTTTTGTGAATTAGGTGACTTTTTTGTCTCCCAATTACTACACAGCCTTGCAAAGCAGGATTGTAAAAGTTGTTCAAGGTAGCAATCTGGATGCATGTTATTATATTTCATTGTTGCTAGAAAGATAATTGTTACTTCATTACATTCTACAAGCCTATTCCTTTAATCTGCATTAAAGGAAAAAAAATTGATTACATTTGTTGGTATAAAGAAATGAGAAATCACTTGACTGTTAGTTTCCTTCATGGAAGGGCTATAGCAATATACATCATTAGAGGGAGAATCTGATTAATGGGGCATCTTAGATAGTAAACTCAATATTACTGTTATTTACTTGATGTATTTTGCTAGCAGCTGTTTTCCATAAAGGATGCACTGGAATTTTCTTTCTTAATCAAATTAACAAATGCAGGATTTTTTTTTTTTTTTAAGAACCCTGTATTTTTAATAGAACTCATGTATTAATTCTGTCTGTGAGTACTTTTTTTAGACAGTTGTGACATGGAGATACAATGACAGGAACAAATCCTACAGAACATTGTCAGAAATCTGTATGTGAATTTTTAGAAGAGTACATCTCAATTTGTACTCAGTATCAAATATCTTTGTTCCAATTTCAGGCAATACTCACATTTCTACTCACTTCCCTTGAAAAGATTGCTTGCAGAACAATTATAAGAGTACAGTTTAAGCAAATGCACCTAAATATTCTGTGGTTTTCAGGCAAACCAAACTTCAAGTGATGATAGTAAGAATTCAGCCTATTCACACAGCTTTTTAAATGCTTATCATTGAGTCAGGGTACTTTTCAATTTTTTTCTACCTGTCTTGTGTTACTCATGAACAAATTAGACTCAAAGACTGTTTTCTACAGCTAATTAATTTAGAATAGCTGGAACATCTGAGAATCATGGTAACTACTATGAGCAATGTGTGAGGAGAAGAAAATGAAAAATCAGTGTCTAAGCTGAAGTTACTGTCTAGTTTTAGTTATATTTATCACAATTCAAAACATGTTGAGAAAGCCTCATGTTAAAATATTAAGTACTCAATGTATCTTTTTTCTTTTGTTTTCAGATGGAGAAAATCCTCCGAGAAACCATATGAATGAAGGGGGATATAACAAACCAGTTCATCACACTGTGATTAAAACTGAAAGTTCAGTGATAAAAACAGGAGTGAGACCAGAAGCAAGTGCCAATGAGGATTATGTGTCACCCCCCAAATACAAAAGCAGCTTACTGAATCGTTACCTAAATGACTCATTGAGACACGTCATGGCTACTAATGCAGCTATGATGGAAAAAACAAGGCAAAGGAATCATTCTGGTTCATTTAGTTCCAATGAATTTGAGGAAGAACTGGTGTCTCCATCGTCATCAGAAACAGAAGGCAATTTTGTCTATCGGACAGGTAAGGGATATTTTTCTGCATGATTTCTATTACAGACATCCTCAGTAGACAGTGGCTCCTGGAATAAGCGTGACTAATTGTGCCTTTTATGAGACTGGGTGACTTCTGTCCATCCTCTCATAGGACAGTGGATAATTCTTGTCCATCATCCTGCATGAGAGTAGATTACTCATGTCCATCCTCTCATTTAAGAATGGATAAATCCATTCATTCCACCCTTTCATTCTCTGGAGAAGTTCTACCTGCAGTATTACAGTTAAGTGCTGTTATTGACCACTAATGAAGCTGGTTTGCTTTTCAAATGGAGCAGTGGGATAATTTTTGAAATTACACTTACAGGCCACTTTTTGTCAGCACTAAGATGAGCCTAAGGAAGGAGAAAACTCTCGTGCATTCTGTTACGATAAGGGAGGACTACAGGAGGACTGAAGTTCTCCATGGTCACAGCTGGGAGGAGGAGGAGGGCTTTGAAATTTCAAGTGGCTGTTTGTGACACTTTCATGAGTCATATGCCCTTCAGTGGAGTGCATGTGAGCACCTTCCCCTGTTGCACAGCACCTTTTCTGTCCTCAGAGTGCCTTGTCCAATGTGTGACCCTTTGGTGCTCATGCATCTCTTAGGAATACAGGCATTAGTGTAGACTAATTTCTGCATCACTCTCTAGAGCTAAAGGGCCACAGACTTGACCATTAAATGCGTGTCTTACTGTTTTTTGAAGGGTTACACATAGTTTATTATTTTAATCTTATCAATAAAAACTTACAAGCGTGATGTGATGTCATCCACTGTGTTACCAGTCAGAGCACGGCACAAGGGACTGCCTGGTTCATGCCAGTAAATTGCTGTAAATCAGGGCATGACCGGGACTTGCTCAAGTCCCTGTGAGGCAGGGAATGCTGGAAGGCTCCTCTTGTGAAACTTGTTCTGTATTTCTTTGGGACATAAGGTTAAAAAAAAAAAAAAATTTGAAAAATATGAAGTTTTGCACCCCAGTCTCTGAAAATCTCCACTCGTGTCTCAGGGTTTCGACTCATTGCAGCATCTCCTTGCGTCGTCCTGGGCTTTTCTTGGCAAGTTATTCTGCCAGGGGCCAGCCTGAGGCCAGCATCGCTTTAGGGATGGATATTGCTGAAAAGTAGTGGAGGATTTTGCAGTAAAGTTAAAACAGATTTAGATTTTGTACTTGGTTACCCTTGGCTTCCTTGGCAGGCAGGTTCAGGTGCCTTTGCAACCTCTCAAGTTTGCGGCCTTTGCTCTCTCTTTTCTGGCACGTTTCCTGTGGGGTTTTTTGTCCATGTGGAGGGGCCACAAGGCTGAGTTCTGTTGGTGGGGATTAAGAGGATGTTTGTGTGTGCAGGTTGTTGGGAATGACCGAAGAACAAGTCAGGGCCCTGTAGAGAAATGGGATCTTGTGGGGAGAAAAAATAGTGCATGCTCAATTAATAAGTTTCAAAAGAAACTCTCTCTCTGTTCATTTAATTTTGTTTTTCTGAACATACCAAATGCATTTGGTTTGCATTAAAAATATATTGTTTGCCAAGTTTTATTTTTAAGTGAAAAGTTACTCAAGAACAGATGCAGAAGCTCAGATATGTAAACTTCTGTTCTTCTGTGCTTTATACCATAACCTAAAAATGGATGCAATGACTTTTTAAAATTTATAATAAATTTGCTACCGGATTAAGTTCTTCTTACAAATTTCAAGCTGCACTGAAATATATGGTCATTAATGGGAAGGCTGAGGGAGGCACACTGTAACTTTGAAAATTCACCAGCTGTGCTGGAATGACTAAAAACTAGTATATTTGTCCCTAAAGTTTGTAAGTGACATTCCTGGAACTACTCTTGAGATTGTATTTAGGTCAGTTCCTAAATATCTTAACAATTTCACTTTTTTTTTGAGAACAGACCAGCAGCTCTTAGGATATAGTTTTATTCTTTTTACACTTCAAAAGCAAAATAGTAGTATATAGAAAGAAAAAGAGATCATATATATACATGATATACATGTGATACATGTATATACATTACTTTTTTGCTGTATCATTGCTATATATGTGTGAGTATTCAGGAAATATAAGAAGAAATGGACTTTTTTTTCAGTTACAATATTAAAGTCCCATTGCTGATTTTCTGATGATGTTATACATGCGGAAATAAAGCTTTTCATGAAGAGAGCAGATATTTTCAAATATTGTCCATTTATGAAACTTACCTTATGAAACCCATAGATGAAGTTATCCAGATAATTGTTCAGTAGGGAGAGATAAATAAGGATGACTTACTTTTTGAATGTTTTCTTTGTAATTTGAATACCCAGGTTGGTAGTTCTCAGTGCAGTACAGTACCAGACCTGTATCTGTGTTTTCAAAAATAGCTGTAATACATTTTGGTTAAGTAAATAACAGAGTTTGGCTGACTTTACCACTCTTACCCTCCTGAAAGTGGCAAGTGTATTTTTAAGTGGGATATCAACACTTACAAGGAGTTCCCCACTGCAATTTTTTGTAGAGCCAAACAGTTCTTAATTTTTAACACAAAGGAGCTGTTGCAGGATTGTCAAGTCCTTACCAGACATTTTAATTTATTATTTTATTTATTATTAAGACATTCTAAGCAGTATTTCAAAAAGCGCTGAGTGAAAACTGATTGATGTTTTATTTTTGGGAAATGTTTGGCAAGGTCGTCATGCCTGTAAGGACAGGCAGTCACTGCAGTTTGAACTAATTCTTTATTGTGGTATTACCTGGAAAGGTAAATTTTTGTAGCAGATCATGAGTAAGAAAGCTTACTTGCTCTGTCTGGTTCTTATTAGGGCTGGATCCTGATTTCAGGTGCATCAGTGAGTCTGGAGCTGCTTTGTTTGCCCAGCGCCCGGGGTCACCGTGGCCACGTGTGTCGTGTGTGAGTGCAGTGTCCAATAACGAAAACAAGAAATTGCAGTTTAAGGTTTATAAGGAAAATGGGTTGTAGGGGGTTCCCATTTCAGTCATTAACATGCTTATAAACACGGGACCATATGCTACTCCAGCTTCATGCAACTGGGAAATCCCACATAAAGATCAAGGACAGGCTATATAACTGACTGTCGGCAGAGCAGCCTTGTTTTATACCTCCACGCAATTATCCTGAGCTCATGGGAAGCAGTTTCAGGGCTGGAGCAGGAGCAGCAAACCCCGAGCTGGAGCTCTTGCAGGTGCAGTGCCCACACTGCCATGTCCCCAGCCCCAGGTCTGGGGAGCTACTATGAGAGGCAGCACGGGCAGAGAGTGCAAGCAGAACGGAGCAGCCGGGGAAGAGTGCAGCCGTCTCGGGTATGTCACAGGTTTCTGTACGTCCTTCCGTCATAAGCTGATATTCTTGTGTGTGTAACAGGACATACACAAGTGTGTTCACTTAAAGCAGAAAATTTCACTTCAGATCAATCCTGGTATGGGTATTATATATAAGTATATATAATTGGTCAAATATGCATCTTAAACTGATGGCTGAAAGGCTTGGTTCAGTGTTTTTGTTTAGTTAAAAAGCCGTGTTGGAGAATTGGTTTTCACTAACTGCTTGCTGTGCAGTCACTCACAGCGGGTTCTCTGTGTGACAGGAGTAAGTGAAACCAGACTTGTCTACCTGTATTTGTTTTACAAATGCATGCAGAAATAACAGGCTTAACTGCAACAAGCACTCCAGAAATGTATAAGGAAAGGATCTAATGTTTGTAGTGGAGCTGAATATAAATCTAAAGAGGCAATGTCAGTCTTTGGTTTACGGATCACTAAAATGCTGACTTTTCTGTAATCACGCTGCAGTGCTCCCTGAGTACCCTATTGTCAGTCACCTGCAGAAACAAAATGTTCTGCATCGTTGTAGCACAAGGAAATGAAAAATTCCCAACTTTCTGGGATATTGCTGTCTAGTGAAGGAAAGCAAAAATTAAAACAAGAGAAAAAGAGACAAAATGGCAGGACAGGGAGTCCTTTTTCTGTAGGCAGATTTTTCATTGATTTCACTTTATATGTTACTTAGCACGGTAGAAAAGCCAGAACAAATAAAAACAGTGAGGAGACTCAAGACTTGCAGGCCTGGAAAAGGGTGATTTTAAACAAGCGCTTGAATGATTGGCTGATTTTTGAAGATGTTTGATCTCTATTTTTAGACATTTATACTCAGGAGTGTGCTCTGTTTGTAATGTTTTCATTGCTACTGACTTTTTCTTTCCTCTTACCTTCCTTTCTTTCTTTCTTTCTTTCCTTTGGATCCTGCAAAGTTGGTGATTTATAAAGCATGATCCTGGGTCATTTATTGCAGCACACTGAGCACCTTTGATGAGACCCTCGGCACTCTGCAGGATCAGGCCCACATTCCTACGGAGCACTTAAATGTAAGGGTGGAGCCATGCACATAAATACTATAGAGAGGCACAAACTCCAGAACAGTGCTGTGATTTTGTGTGGTCCTTGCCAACATTTCCTCACAATTTGACATTTTTAGAAATTAACATGTAATTTAAAAATAAGCCATAAAATTTGAAAGCGTAATATGAACACAATGGAACCTGTTTTCAGAAACAACTCAAGGGACCCACAAAAACTGCTCACAGCAGTGACTTTTGCAAGTTGGATCTAAACGGTGCTGGAGACCTTGGGGATACTTTGAAATAAATGGTAACCTGGGAGAGCTGAAGGAGGTCTTTTTTTGCCGATCCTAATGTCATCCAGAAGTGAAATGTAAAAGGTGAATGTCAAGTACAGTATTAAATGCACACAGCAGCATAACTGCAATTTGAAGGTTACACACTTAAGATCGTATTTCTGCAGGAATTTTATTATTACATGACCCGATTCGTCAACTAAAATAGCATGGAATTGAGAATTGAGCAGAAGATGGTGTTTAATTTACTGTTCTGTTGTTTTTTTCTAAAGAAAGAATAAAAGGAAATAGCTTTACTGCATGAGAAGTGTCAGTTTTAATATACCAGATGTGATAGCCCAAACCTGAGAACTTTAAAGATCCTACCCGTTCTCTGCTAGTTTGGCTCACTTTTTTGCATTTCTTTCAGTTCAAGCACCAAAACTCAAATAAGCTGGCTTTTTAGTTTTTCTCTTTACTTTCTTGATTTCTCAGTACCTGAGCTGCAAGGGGAATGGGTCCGGATTTTCTCCACATGACTCCAAAAAACCGGGCTTCATCAAAACTGAATCTTTTTTGTGGGAAGGTAGCAGTTCCAACCTCTCTCAGGTAGGAGAATGGAGGAAGAGAGCACTGGGTGGGCTGGAAACAACAACAGCTGGGGACAGAGCACTGTCCCCAAACAAGGGGCACCCAGGGACTGCCAGCCAGCAAGGAAGAGCTTTGACTGGAGCCAGCCCTGCTGAGAGGGGAAGCAGCACTCCCGGCAGTGCAGTTTTCCTGTACCACTTCTCTCCATTCTTTTATTGGTAAAGAGAGTATTTGGTTTCTCACAGGTGCTGGATGCCAAAACTGTGCATTCTTGTTTTATCTCTTGGTTTTCAGATGCAAAAGGTTATGAATGTTTAAGGCTTTTTTCCCTGTTTAAACTCAAAATAATAAAGATTCCAGAGATCTGCCTCTATGGAGATAAGATGTGCTTCAAATAGCAGCATATTTGTGCCTGTTCTATAATTCAGGTATAATTGCTGTGGAAACCCCACAGAGCAGAGGGGGACTGTGGGCACGTCTTCTGGTTTTCCTTCTGTTCATATCATGACAAATTTTCCACATGCTTCAGTCTTGAGCCAGTTGTTTGGCTGCAGAGGATTTTCTTCAAATCAACTTGCCTCAGTGCAGCACGTGTCAGGACTCCTGACTGCTTTATCGTTGTAGAGAATGAGATGTTCTTGCATGAATGATTTGAAATGGAAAGGATTACAACATTTGACCAAAAAATCAGAGAAAATACCAAAAAAATCAGGGCACCAGCCGTGTTTCCATGGCCACAGGTTGTCACTGCCTGTGCCGGTGCAGCAAGCCCACCTTTGTTTCTCCAAGACAATTGAAATTGTCCCAATGCAAATATTCACAGCGATGGCCAAAAAGCCTCAGACCCCTGTGCTTGCCCAAGATCTCTCTCAGACACAGCAGGAAAAATGTCGCCAATCTTTAACAACTATGTATTTTAATACTACTCTTTAGAGTTAGCGAATGCTCCAGGCCTCAGCAAGGGCTGTTCTCTGGCAAGCCTTAGGCTTCGCTCATTTAGTGAAGGTGTTTTCAAAGAGAAAAAAATATTTATCCCCGTTTTCCCATTGTTCCGAATGTCTTCAGAATTATGCTTGGTTTTAAAACCTGGGGCCAGCCAAAATGTGAATGTTTCAGGAAATTATGTGCATGGAAAAGCACATAGTCATAAATCAGACTGTTTTCCAGTTTTAGCTCTAGACTGCATGGTTAGTAATGAATATAATAGGGAAATTAGTTAGAAAATTAGCAGTTAATTTAAGGATATTTAAAGAGTGTGTGAAACTACAGCTTGGGAAAACTCATTTAGTGAAATGGATGTGATTCCTTCTTCCCTTCTACTGCCTGAGCAGGATTTTCCCCAGCAGCCAAATTTGTGTGCAGATCTCTTGCAGCAGAAACGCCAGGCTCACGTGCTGCCTTGCCATGGCTTCTGCCCTGATTCAGGGGTCCCTCAGCCTTGCAAACATCAGCCAGCTGCAGCCATTGCTGCGAAAAGAAACACTGCTCAGAGAGAAGGGCAGAGTGGGGCTCAGGGAGATAACGAGACGAGGTAAATGAGCCATGTACCAGCTCAAGCAGAGCATCAGAAAGCCCTGGGTGCTGCAGCCCTGGTGCAAGAACCAGGGGCAGAGCAGGGCAGCACCAGGCAGGAGCAGTGGCTTGTATCCCGTGGGATGTCTCTATAGCCTGGCAGCCTCACGCTGCCTTGGTGTGCATGAGAGGGGCCCTGGCACTGCAGCTGTCCCCCTGCATGCTTCTGAAGGCACAAAGGAGGGTGTATCTGCTCTGTTCCTTACCCAGGAAACCCAGCAGCAAAGTGTAAGTATCAGCTGTTTGTGCAAAAGGGAAGATGTAGGCCAATGAACTTGAAAAATATGGCATGATTTTATACATGGAATGGCGAAAAAGAGGAACAAAACACAAAGATGCGTGCTGTCACCTCGTCAGAAGTGGCTTAGAAATCACACATAACTTTATGTATCAGTGATGGGGAAGCACTTTTGAGCAGAAAAGCCATGGCTGGAGGCAGATCACTGGGCTGTGAGCAAGACTTGTGCTGGCTCCAGCACTGAAATGTGCCTGTTCTGCTCCTCAGGGCTCTTGTGGGACTGCAGCTGACTCTGCTCCTGCACAAAGACATCTGCCCATGGCACCTGCATGAAGAAAGAGAAATTACAGGGACAAACCTCTTCTTTATTGCCCAGTGGATCACTTTTACATATGAAATCTATAATCATCGTCACAAGTAACCACTGCCTTCAGTGATTCTTACTAACATACTAATCTGTGTGGGTTGCAAGAAAGTGTGACCAGTTGGGGACAGGGTGCAGACAAGGCAGGCACGGGCAAGACAGGGTGGTAGCAGAAGGGAAAAAAGGGCTGGACTTTTCACATTCTGGCTGGGGCAGTAAACTTAAAGGAATGGCAAGCCCATAAAAGTTTCACTTCATTCTGGAAAAACATCTGAATTGAAACTTCACACCTGGCATGGGTTTTCTGCATGTTCCAGCCTCCTTCCGCCACTGCTGGGGAGAAATAATGCGACTTTGGGTAACTCCTGGTAGATTCGGCTTGTAGCACAGACTGTCCCTCATGCAGTGTTACATTGCTGCTGTTCATGTTGCTGTAGTTAAGGTTGTACCTGTGTTTCCATTAGAACCCTTTTAATCTGCAAATTTATGACCCAGCTGTAAAAATTCTATCCAGACTGAAACTTGGCATGAACAGTGTTCACTCTCCCATCTGTGGAAGGGATTTAAGCAGGTACATCCCAGTAATAACCATCTGAGTTAGGCTTGTAAATTTGGAGCATGATGACTGGTGAAAAAAACTGTGAGCTTCTCAGTAGTCCTGGAGTCTGAAATACTTTATGCCTGTGGTGAAACTAGTGAAAAGCAGCTTGTTTGTACTCAGTCATATAGCTGTAAATAAAAAAAATTGTTTGGATCTCTCTGTGTTTGCTTCCATGCGCTGACACATGCATTTTCCTTGCCATGGCAAGATTTTGATATGAGTGGCAAACACTTGAAACTCTCCAGGCTCATGCACCAAAGCGAAGTTTGATGATTCTTAAGTAGGTAAAGAAATTCTATTCATGCTAGTGCAAATGGTAGAATTTACCTATTGATTGTAATAGAAAAAATTAGGGAAATAAGGAGACTGGATTGTTCTCTTTTGGATGAGACTTTTTTTTTTTATTCTCCTAAAATACTCTAAAAACTGATACCATATTGAACTGCAAAATTAGTTTTATTCACCATTGCTTCCTCCCATTTTAATTTTCTTTTCCAAAAAGCTACACACTGAACATGCCTGACCAGATAAACTAGTGATCTTACCTCATCCAGCAAATCCTATTTCCCTTTGCAGGTATGTGGTTTTTGAAAGTAATTCTGTAATTTGAAAAAACAAAACAAAACAACCCTTCTTTATGTGTTTAACTGAAATTTTTTAGGTCATTTGTCCATAATGTGAATACCAGAAACATAATGATGAAAGCAGTTTAGTGAGACCAGACTTCTGATATTCCATGTGTATTCACAGAGAAGCTTTTGGGAGGGTTTTGACACAATTTGAGAAGCAGGCTGAAGGGATATCTGAATGGAATAATGCTGGACTGTGGATGAGTTTGTACTTGCAATTCAGAAAATGTCAGAGACCTGTATATATTGTTTGTGAATGAGAGTTTTGTCAGCTTGAAGGAAAAGGGGGAGCGCTGTTAAAAACACCTGTTCTGCAAAACCTTATCTAATGTTCATCTGTAGAGTTCAATTTCTAATTATCCAGAAAACCAGAGTTTGATTCAGTGATATTAAATCTACTTCACTACAGAATTAAAAATTTGGGTATGAGATAAAGAGGCAGATGTGGAAATTACCAGCGATTACTAAAGACTGAAGTCTTTTATGCGTTAAGGCATTAAATTGGCATCAAATCACCACTTTAGATCTGCTGAAGGAGAAATATGTTGTAACACTAAAAGCATGCAAAAGGCATGTATAATTGAGTTTTATGTGAGCTAAAAAAAACAAACAAACAAAAAAAAAAAAAAACCTCCAAAAAAATGGAGCAGGAGTTTAAAGCAGGGAAGAGATTTGGAGAGGTAAACTGCGGTGTAGAAAATCTGGAAAAGTGAAAAACAATTCAAACAGAAAGAGATCAGATAAACATTTGAAGCTGCAACAGCTGAAAAGAAACACAAAAATAGGTAAAGCAAAATTCCAACAAGCCATGAAATCTGTTTCCCTTAATTTTTCAGAGTGGCCTTGAAGCCCGATGTCAGAGACTCTGTCTCTGTTCTTTCACTGATGGCCAGAAATTGAGGTTATGATGACCAGATCATTTGGTATGGCACTGACATTTCAAGTTAAAAGGGATTGCCAAGACTCTCAGTTATGACACTAAAATATACCACTATTTCTAGAGCCAATTTTCAGTCCCTCCCTCATGCCTCCACATTGATTTAGGCAACAGATGCGCGAAAAGCAAAGCAACATTCAAAATAATCCCCCAGTTGAGGCTGGGGGAAGGCTGGCTAGTGGGCTGCAGCCAAAATTCCTTAAATGTTACAATGTTTTACATTTCTAAATGTAAAAACTTTCTTTCCAGGGTGAGGTACCAGCCAAATGTCTTAGTTACGGTATCTCAGAGTGAAAACTGGCGTGTGGCCTTGTGGTCATTTGTGGGTATTGACAGATTTACACCCTCGAAGATCAAGTTAAACGTTGTCGGTTTCTCCATCTCCCCTTACTTTGTCAGGGTTTTTTGTCTCTCTGTTACTATTTGTCAACTTAAATCCAGTTTTCTGGAAAAATGAAGGCTCTTCACGACCTGGCTCTTCAGGAGCAAATTGCCTCAAATTCTTTCTGCTAGCCAAGGTATTTTGTAATGCCTTGCAAAACAGCAGCAGGATTGCACTCCTTGCACTAGATGTACTTTGTGGGCTAGACACTGCAGGCAGTTTTAATGAGGTCTTGGTGTGCTGGAGAATTTGTCTCGGCCCTTGACTTCAGTGAGGCTTTTATCCCAGGCCCCTGTTCGTCTAATTGCTCTTTCTACCCCAAGGAGCAGGATCCGGCTTTGTCCCGCTGTGGGCTGCACCATGCAGAGTCTGGACTGGTGGCTGCACAGGGAGCAGGTTCCGGAGGTGGTGTGCAAATCCAATGGTCTGCTTCTGGCTATTTATGGCAGCTTTGCGCTGTGGTGGTGGATTGTCCATTACAGAGGCACACTAAAATTCATTGTCCTGCTTTTCTTCCTCTCATGCTGTTTAGCTGGCATAGCTGTTGATTTCTGCATCAGATTCTTTTCCCTGGGATCATCTTCAAATAGGAGCTTCCTCCAGAAGACAACAGCCTTTGTTCCTTGTTACCTTATCAGGAAAAACTCTGGGTGTCGGCAGCACTGTTTGTGCCACCTGTGTCAGAGAGAGCCACATGCAGCCTGTGAAACTTGTGTCAGGTGGGGGAACTGGGTGAAGCCTGGTGCCCCTCTCTATCTGCGGTATCATAATTACGATAGTTCCAGGCTTCCTACTTGTTGAATCTCAGTAGTGCTGGATGTTCAGGGGCACTTTCTGAAGTGAAGAGAAACCAAAAAAAGTGTCCTGCTCTGGCCTGTACTTGAGACTGTAGTGATATAATGTTTCTTATATACACCTACACACAGAAGGACATATATTTCCTTAGTGCTGTATTATGATGATGATGATATCTGTGGAATTCAAGCACATTCTCTTGCTGTTTTGCTGTGCTTGCCCCTTCAGCTCAGAGCTGTGTAGGAGTTTACTGTGGCAGTGAATTTTGCAAAGACAGAGGAAAAGAGGCTCCCAACTGTATTGTCTACAAACAATGACATATCTTGCTTTCAAATCCCATACCTCACTAAATTGCTTCCTTCAGATTGCCCCCGCAAAGACGAAAATCTTTTTCACAGAAGTCAGCAGAGAAGACAAGGCTGACCTGCAGGTATTGATCCCAGTAATCCTTTGTTTTATGCAAAGGCTTATTTTTTCTGTCTAAACCAATGTGAAGAAAAGCTTGTTTAAACATTTAAAGAATAAAATTGGCAGGTGTCTTTATAAGCCTGTTTCCCTTTCAGTATTTTGTCCCAGCCTTTCTGCTGCTGTTTTCACTCCTTGTCTAATGAGACTGAGTGATAATTTCTCCTTGCTACAAGTGCACATAAGCATTAATTTGTGTTAATTACATTTGCTGTGAATCTATATGGGGAAAGCGTCCTTGATATTTCTCATTCTCCTATACCTCATTCAACTCACAGATTCACACCCCTGATTCTCTTCCCTCTTATTTCAGAAGGGGTCGAGAATTATATCTATACCCAACTCAAAGGGCCTTCGTCTTCACCTGATAATTGAGGGGCAGACGCTCAGATAAGTTTTAAAACCAACCCTTTGGAAGTGCTTGGAAGTGCAAAAACCCAATTTGCCAAGATATGGTCTGCGTTTTGAGTGTTTTGGCCCCAAAGCACACTACATGATTTGACACACAATGTTCATGTGTTCACAAAGCTTTCCAAACTTCTTTTTGTGAACTCCTGCTGCTTTCAGTGGGATCTTTGCTCACAGATACATACTTGGAGAATGTAAGTGCTCATATTTGGGTACTCCTCATTCTTCATTCCTTGCACAAAATAGGAAAAATAAAGGCTGTATTCTGTGCTGCAGTACTGCTGCATTTGCTGAGGTTCAGGGAGCTCTGACCTCTCTCAGTGAGCTTTATGGCTGCTCAGAAACACCCCTTCCCTGTCCAGAGCAGTGGCAGCACTCAGCCTGATATGAGCCCACCAAACCCCTCTCCTGCCTCATGGCCGTGTCATCTTTCCATCGTGTCTGGACACCTCCAGACAGTGGCTCCACACTCCCCACAGGACCAAAAATCCTTTTACAGAAGATACAGGAGACAGGTTTCCTGTGATAAACTCCCCATGATCCACTGGCTCCTGCTCACCATCGCCCATGGGGAGCCCATGTCCCACCATGCAGCACCTCCAGCCCACAGCCCAGCTGGGAGCAGGAGGTCTCAGAAAAAGCCAGGTTTGGGTGAGCTGGCCAAAGGGTGAGAGACCAGCATTGGAGCAAGGTGTCTGTCTAAAGGAGGTAGTAGGAGAGATGGGTTTGTCCTGCCCCTCAGGATGTGAGGGATATATGTGCAGTGGATTATCTGGTAACAGGGCTCACCTTCACCCTTGGTGAGCTCTGCTTCATCCAAGGATTTTGCTCTCTTGGCCCCTGCATATCTTTACAGCTGGAATATGGGTTTAGGTAAATCAAATGCCCTGAGTTCACAAATACAGGGTAACTGTTTGGAGAGGAGAGGAGGGAGAAAATCAACAAAGGCCTTTGATATATTGTATGTCATCCGTACGTGACACTCCAAGACCTTCCAATGCTTAAACTAAAAACCTAAATATAATTTAGTTAGTAAAAATATACCTTAGTTATAATAAAATGATAATAGTGGAACTTGGCAACAGAGCAGCTAATAAATACTACGCTTTTGAAATGTGCCTGGGATCCAAGTACATACTCTTTTACTGTGTAGTTAAAGCATGTGGCAGGACATGCTAGACCAAGATTTTCTTTTTGTCTTTCCAGTGGAAAACTAAAGTTCTTTGTTTAAGTGAAGCCTGTTGGGAATTTTTCTTAAGTAAAACAAGGAGCTAAGGAATTCCATTACCTTTTGCCAACTTTTTTTCCTCCTTCAAGCCAAATTATCGATTAATGGGGCATTAAATAACAAATACTGCCTAGTTAGAATCATACACTTTTTAACTTAGGCTCCTTCAATACCTTCTTATTGGTGCTTCAAACACTGAATTAAAAAATAAGATATTTTATTGGGGAAATACTACCCTTTCTAAACCTTTTTGACCTTACAAAAATAAAGGTCAGTAATCTGAAAGTCATTACATTTGCATGCTTACCCCTATTTTTGATTTTTTAAATGAAAAAAAAAATCTGTGCTCCTTTAAGGTCTTCTTCCTGAGATTCATTCTTTGCCTTCCTCATTAGTTGTCTCCATTTCGGTACTCTATCGTTTTGCCAGCAGAGCAGCCAAGTGAATGCTTGACCATATTTTTGTCTGGCTCTAGTGAAACCGTGATCTGACAATAGAATACTTTTCTCTGGGTTTTCCTTCTTCCCCCAGGGAACCATACTTCAAGGGCAACCTGCTTGTCCAGCATATGAACATGTGGAAAATCCACTGCTATGCACTAATGATTTTCAGATGGGCAATTGTTGCTGAAAATCATCCCAAGAGCAGCAGCTTCTCCATTGTAGCACCTAACCACTGTGGGATCACATTGCTTGTAGCTGCTCTGGAACAAACCTTTTGCATTTTTGTACGGGGTGGTGACATTTGCTGCATCACACATATGTGGTGACAAAATTTAGGGGAAAAGGAGGTACAAGTTACAATTGTGGTTATTTTTTCACCATTGTAACGTGCATCAAAGTCTGACACTTATTTTAGATTGAAAGTGTAAATGTAGGAAAAAGTTGAGCTCTGCCAAAGATTCACAACAGCAAGGCAGAAGCACCCTAAATATTGTCTACAAATTAATAGCTTTCAAACTTGTGTTTTAAATATTTACAAGGAGACTTGTCACACTCTGGGAGAGAGAAAAATGAGTTTTAAATTTTAAATAACTTCTATTACTATTCTTATAATATGCATTCTTTTTAAACAACTTTCACTTTTAATCTGTAATTAAAGCCAAAGTTTTCTTTTAATTTTAAAAGCTTGTCCTTGGACTAAAACAACATGGAACATTTTTAAACATTGATCCAAGCTGCTGTAGATACATTTTATTTAAACCACAGAGCCTGCAGTTGAATTCCTTGCTTTGCCAGATCGGCTATGAACTGTAAGTGTGGCAGTAATGATTCTGGAGTCCTGGATGCCTCACTAACAGTGAGGAGGGTTGTTTTCTTGGAGTTGTTCCTCCCTTTGGGCCCTATTCATGAATGACTTAATCTCTGTCTATGATCAAATGTCATGCAAGTTACTGCGCACAGAAAAATCAAGGAATGCTTCTCTTTCCTGCATTCCTTACATGGAATTGCTCTGCCTGCCCAGCAAGCAGTTCAAGAGTGGTAAGGGTGGAAAGCAAGCTGCAACAAAAACACACAGAGAAAACCACCAGAAGCAATATAAAAAGAGTGAGACAAAGAAAACAGAGAAAATTTTGTAAGATCTGGTGTGCAAGTTGGATTGAGCCATGCACAAGACAGCTCCAGCTTGTCCAGGCGACATCAGCTGGAGGGGAAACTGGGTTTTCAACTGGGGAGTGTTACTGGGGCAATTCATTTAGCATGAAAAACAAAAGCAGTACAGTATTTTGACTGTAGTGTTGGCCATAAAGATGATTTCTAGTGCATGTTTCTGTTAGCTTGTTTTGTCTTGAAAAGCAAACATTACTGTTTTGATGGGCAGATCTTAAGAAGTTCAGGGAGCAAATGCTTCTTAGTCTTTTTATCCTCTTGACCTAATTGCTTGTGTGGTAATTCTGTCCTTTCACAGGATGTTACACCACTTTATTTGAAGCCAAGAGTAAGACTTTCATTACTAGTGATATGATCACACAATGAATGCCATGCAAGGAACTTTTCTTGTGGTTTTTGGTATTTTGTTAGAGATCCAGCAGAATACCGGGGTGAAGTGGTGCATAGCTGTCTCCATATTTATACAGGCATCTTCCTTACTTTTGAAGTTTCAACAAAATTTCCACTTCAGTTAGGTTCAGTTCTCAGTTTAGAGTGAAGAAAGGACTAACATTATCAGAGTTGTTTTTCTCATCACCAACACCCTGCAGCCACTGCATGAAATTCTGTCTGCGTCTCCATGCCCTAGTGTGAGGACAGATTGCTATAGCAGGACTCCCACGCCAAACAGTCACTGGTGGCAAATGGGAAATAACTCGACTCAGGTGCTGAACTTCTCCAGCTGTTGATGGGAATTACACTTGTTTGTCCAGGACAGTGACTGGAATAGTCGTTTAGATCTTTTTGAGATATTTTCCATCCCTTTTGTACTGACAATGGACTTAAAAGATGTAACTCTCTTTTCAGGTAGGTCATGGCTGGAGTACCATTTTAGCTGTAGGAGGGAAAAGATAGAAGAAAGGATAGGGAATGAAGGGAAAAAGAAAAACCCAGAGCCAGGAAATAAATACAGGTAGGAAAATAAAGAGCAGAAAGTTTTGGAAGTTTGTAGAGAGAAGATAGTGCTGAGAGAGGACATGGAAAGGGGAATGCAAGATTAAGGACAAGAACAAAAAGGAAAAGGAAAGAAAAGGGTTCAAAGGGACGAAGGCAAGAAGATAAAACACTGAGGGAGCAGGTATGGAAATAATGGTAGGAATCAGGAGTGTAGTAGGGAAAGGTTCTAGAATAAATTGGAGAAGTGTAGGAGATAGTAGCACTTTTGGCAGTCCAAAATTAGAAGTCTGAAATTTTACTTTTTAATGTGTTTGAGAAATGAGGGTAGATAAGCATTCAGGATACTGCCACCCTTCTTGGAAAGAGCCTTTGAGTCCAATTGTGATGTCTTGGCATTTTTTTCCATGTTACACAGGCTAAGAGCAAATACACTTCCAGGAATGGGTATGACCTTTCTTAGGATATAAAGCAAATTAATCCAAACTGTTGCTCCACAACTTAGGGCAAAACCACAGCTTAGTCTGGGACTGGGATATACTCCAGTGCTGGTGGTAGTGGTGGTAGTGATTGAGGCATCTCTTTGTGTGAGGTGTGTGGTTATTAATTTCCCAGTCACTTTGTGCATCTGCAATCCCTGACTAAGCTGGACACAAAAGTATAGAATACTTCTCATACTTTGGCTTAATCATACCCAATCCAGACTTTGGCGGATTCCACCAAGACCTGTTTTGAAAACTGTAAGTAGTTTTCAGGCTACTGTGAGACAATTTGGCCAAGTGTGGAGGCTTCCTTGGCCCTGTGTTCCTGAACTTTTTAACTTCTTTTAGGTCTGCTCTTTTCTGTAAATTTTTCAAACCAGATATTCTCTTTGAAAATTTTTCAAGTCATCATCTGTAAGTTACAGAGAGAAATCTTCTTAACCTAATGCATAGTTGGCTGGGGGCAGTGTCTTTGTGCTCCTTCGAGACGAGCATCTGTCAGTAAGAGGGACATCACCTGGGATGGACTGGTTGATCCTGTATGTCAAAATATGCATTCCTATACAGTTCATGGTATATATGAACCTAAAATATGTCATGCCAGATCTGATAATTACACATATAAATTTCAAGTTCAACAAAAGGTTTTGTTTCTTTTTCCCCTATCATTTTTTAAAAAAACAGAATTTATCTGAATTAAAAACATGATTGGTGATGGTGAGTGGGTGGTTCTGTTTACCCTGCCACATAATATAGTACCACTTTTACTCCTTGTTTGGATAGCAGTCACAAGACCCAGATATCAAGCTGTGAAAGTATTTTTCTTGCAGCAGTCTTTCTTTTTTTGGCAGGCAGTGGCTTTGGAGATGCCTCACATTTTGTCATGTGATTGGACTGCTGATGAGGTTTCTGTGTTGCCTCATTTTCCTGGATTCCATCTGAATTAACTCTTCTTTGGGTCACAGTCATTAGTGTGAATGAGTGGGGCTTTGCATCATAGTGTAATGAACACTAATACTTAATCTCTGTAAGGAAACACCCTGTAAAGAAGGAATTTGCTGCATTTGTTCCACGTGACAGAAATCTGTTTTCTGTACCTCCAGCTGTCCACATTGAAAGCACATTCCTTCTTCACAGTAATATTCCTTCATGAAACAAGGGAAAATGAGAGGAAATGACTTGTATGTAATTGTTCCATCTAAAAATATTCAGCTTAGTCTTATAAACACATAAACTAGTTCTTTGTAAACAAGTCTCTTAATTTTCTTTAAACTGAATATTTAGATATTATGTTATAGAAGCTGGGTATATCAAACGCATATGGTTCCTATTGCATCAGGGACTTTCTTAATTTTGTTGTTCTAATTGAAGAGACATTTTTGAAAGCATGCTAACTTTACAGAAACTAATCTGACCCTCTTTGGTCTAGGCTTTATTCTTCCATCTATCACCACACTCTGGAAACATTTTCCATTTAAATGTGCAGCAGTAACAGTATACCTCATGGACTTTGAATTGCCCTCAATACTTCCAGTGTGTGATGTGGAAACGTGGTTGGGGGTAGTTGAGGCTGGGGAACTGACAGGATTAATTGAAGGGGAGAAAATTAAGAAGAGGCATCAGGAAAGGAATGAGTGGAAGGACTATAACTTATCCATAAGTTTTTTGCCTTATTCATGGATAATTTATAACACAAAATGCCCCAGACCAAGTAGTATCTTTAACTGGACAAAATTTCTATCCACATCAGAGAAATACTGCAGATCGCCTTTAAAATAAGAGATATTCCATAGATGTCACGAAACAACTATTTCCCTCAGCTAACGCAAGATTTCGGTTTGGTATCCAATATGTATTAATTTTCCCTCCTACAAATAATAGGCAGAGAACTATTAAGTTTACATTTGAGGTGGGTGCATTTGAAATAGAAAACACATTTCTGTCTCAGGCAGTGCTGTTATGGTTTCTGTTAGTGTGGGCTTCCAGTGCAGGTACATGCTCTGCAGAGCTGAGCAGTGCCCCTGTGCTTGCAGGTGGTGATGGGGTGGGATGTCTTGTAGAGCTGAGTTAGAGACCCCTCTCCAGCAGCACTCTGAGCCCTTTCACTGCACATGCTGGCTCTGAGCTGCAGCAGTGTGTGCACCAGGTTTGCCACTGACTTGGGTTTGAATTCTGGGTAAATCTACCTTTCCCAAGCATAGAGAATATTTAACAATAAATTGCCCTTTTCTCCTTTTTTTTTTTTAATGCAATAATGTGTACAATATAAAGTCCACAAAGGTCATAGAGGTAAATTTATTTATTAAATGGAAATACTTGGGTCCAGAAACTATTATGAATCACTTTGGTGTTTTAAGTTCAGGATGCAGGGTAAATTATTCCAAAAATAATGGTAGCCAAATGTCATTCCCTCCAAGAGTTTGTGTAATATCTATTTATCTGTGGGCAGATGACTGCTATGTATAATCAGAGGCAGACTTTTGTCAAATTGAGACTAAGTAAACACAGCTGAACACAAGCAAGTTGGACTACAATTTTTTGAGTTCTGCCAGCACTGTTATGACCTTGAAAATGAATGTTTTTTCAGAGCAATCTGCTTTCAATATGGGAGAATTTTTAGTGTTTCAAATTAACAAGTGTTGATTGAAAATTTGTTCTGTTTAATTTTAATATTTTTGTCCAAATAAATGAAAAGTGTGTATTTGTCCAAAGGAGGGCATCCTTTCTGCTGCTTGGAAAGTAGGGATGTTTTGTAAAAAAGTGTTTCTTGCATGTATCTGTGAGAACAAGAACAACAGTTAGAGACAGAGCTGTAAACTCATCTGAAACTTCATCATATAATCAGAAAATTTTCTGTTGTTTGCGTGAAACATAAATGTAGGAGTTTTTATGTTCTGTGCAAGTAAATGTAGAATTTAGGCAGTATATCTGATGCCATTAAATATTTAGACACTGTTTTCATCATTCTTGAAAACATAAGACTCCTATTTATAACTTTTGCCCATTTTTCTAAAGCTTAGTATCCTTCTAAACTTTTATATAGACCCTGGTTTTTTCTGATACCCAAAAAGAAACAAGTCTGATTTTATTGCCAAACAGTGCAATTTAAATCTTAGTTTTAACGTGTGGATTTTCTGGTTTTACAGTACCAGTCATTAGAACAGAGAACATTTTGCTCCCTTGATTTTAAAGGTCACAGTATTTGGAGCTCAGAGAGGCTTTGGAGAGAATTCAGATAGAAGTCCTGATCAAAAATTTGTCTTTCAGTAATTACAGCAAGTGAGTGTCATCCACTGCCAATATCCGTGTTTCAAGGCACTTCTTTCAAAGGGAATTTTTTTTTCCATTTTAAGTGCTGTATAGAAACCAGCTTACATACCAAACTCAGGAGCAGGACATGTGCACAGAGTTATGGCCAGGGGAAACTTTCCCAAAGACTTTGTGCTTCATATTCACAAGTCATACTTCTCAATCTGCCTCCTTGAGGGGCAGCAATTACCAATTTCTGCCCAATTCTTAGAGAACAAGGGTTAAATGCCAGCAGCTGAACATGCGCAGCACCTCATATTTGATGGGTTGCTACGGTGTGACTTTGACTTTACAACCTAGTCCCATCCCAACAGGTAGTCTTGGATGTTTTTTGAAAGAACTCTTCTTGCTTCAGTTTTCTCTTCCCCTATCACAGCAGAGAAAGAAAAGTGAGGATCCAGTTGGAAATGGGGAGGAAGTAGGAAAAGTCAGATGTGATAGAAAAGAAGACAACACAATTGAGATGCAATTTTGATTGAGAATTACAATCACTGAATATGGCTGAACATTCCTGTATTTTGTTCTCTCTACTGAAATGCAGATTTCAGAAATAATGCAAAGGGTGTTACTCCCAGGTCTATCTGAGCAATGTGGTATCTCAACGTTTACCAAAAAGATATGGAAAAATTCTTGATGCCAGGTTTTTAGGCACTTTGTTGTTTCTTCTGGGCAGCTCCTCCTTGAGATCTAAGGGGCAGACACTCACAGTGTCAGAGTCCTGGTTTGTATTCTGGAATCTCTGCTTCACCACAAAAGCTAATGAGTCTTATAAACACAAAGGAATGGGACAGCAGTCATCTAAGTCCCCAAAGTGGGCCTCTGTGTGTTTGAAGGGTGCAAGGCAAGAACCAATTGCAAAGCTTAGGACAATTCAGGCAGTACACATCTCGTGTTATAACAGCTTGAGGCAGCCAGCTGTGTTTGAGAGGATGGGAGCGTGTCTCTGCAGATGGGGCTGTGGGTGGTTAGCAGCCTCGAGGTCGCTTTGAGCAGCTCTCAGGATGCTCCTGCCTGAGGTAGTAGTTGCCTAGGAAGTGCTATCCAGAGAGAATTTTTGAAGATTTCCTGAACCTGGAGCCACAGTGGGGGTTGATGGTGTCTGCCAGCACTAGCCAAGACCTGCCTGTGAGCGGGATGAGCCACTCCCTGCGGTGCTCAGAGTGGCTGGTTTTGCCAACACCTTACTAGTTTGTTTGTCTGAAATAGCAGTGCCATCCAGCTAGGCTGGGTTTTGTGCATCCTGATGAATCTGTACTATCAAATACAGCATTTGCTGGTGGTGCAAGGTCTGTTTGCCCATTGTTGGAGAAGGATGTGGGCAGGAATTCAGGCACTGTCCACACATGGGATTTGCTGTGTCTGCTTTGCAGGTCCTTTGCAGATCCCCATAAACTTCACAGACTATGATGTATAGGCAGTTGTTCCATGGGAAAGCTTTGGCTCATGGGCAAAAATAAAAAGTTCTTGCAAAATGAAAGAAAAAGCCTTTGTTGTTATAAAAGTGGAAACAGAAGTACTACTAATAATAGCAGCAACTTAATTAAAAACCATGAAACAGTTCACAGAGCTTAAAAAGTTTGTGTTGTAGCTGCCTGGTTTGCATGGCTGCTGAGAATCCTCTTCTTATCCTCTATCCAAAAGCTCAAAGCCTAGAGTTGAACTGTGTTGGAGGGATCAAATGATTTCACTTTCTCTCACCATAGTTATTTCCTAAAAAATGTAAATGTTATTTAGGTCTGGAGCCATGGCTTCATCTTTTGTTGATTTTCTCTATAGAAGTGGAAATTCAGGATCTTAATTCTTAAAAGGCAGATGAGAATGCAAAGCTATCTGTGCAAATATATGATTGTTGCAGATGCTGCTTACCATTAGGAAAACATCTAAGTTGATCAGGGAAAACACATTAAAAATTCCATAAGTAATTCTATTAATTACTCTGAGATAAAGTTATTTTAATTACTCCTTGAACAAAAAGTTCACAGCGTAAAGAATTGTGTTCTATGAATGCAGGTATTTCCTAAAATTTTATTCACATATCTATAGCTCAGTTTCCCATTGCAAGCCTTGTTGGCTGAAGGGTTTGTTTTGTTTTGTTTTTTATTTATGGTAACATGAGGAAAGACCAATTATTTATAATGCTAATAAAACTTCTGAGATGGTTTTGATCTCTAGAGCTTTCAAATTAATCAAAATTCATATTTCTTGAAGTATGTTAGTTGATTTAACCATAAATACCATGTGGATTTACCATAAATATGTATGTGTGTTTTAAGTGTGATACAGCAAGCTGTTGCAGGAGAGAATCCCTGGCAGAGATCTCCTGGCTTCCAGGAAAACACACATGAACTAATGTAAAACAAATTTGTGGTAAATATGACATTATCACCTTTCTGCAACTATCTTACATATTTTTGAAGCATGGTATGTCTGTGCCAACCTGACATTTTAAAACAGTAGTCATCCTATTTTGGGGGAAATTGTTACAAGGGCTACTTTAGATAACGTTGTCTTTCATCCTGGAAGCTGATAGCCAGCAATTCAGCTAGGTTTTAGAGGAGGCTATTGGTTTTCACTGCTCTTCAATCACTTCCACTGGTCAATGGGTTGGGGCCTTTTTGGGAGAAATATGTTCAATACCAATGGATAGTATATTTTCCCTGTGGTAATAATAACACCATGTACATCAATAACTCATCATTTTATAATGAAATTTTAATAATAAATTTATTACAAAATGATTTTATAGTACAAAGGGAATGGGTTACTTTTTATCACTCATTATTTAAAAGACATGTATTATTACTGCCACAATTATTATTACTACCTTTTTAGTCCAGTCTCTATTTAGGTATTTCTGTAGCCTTCTCAGGTGAGAACTGTTTGCAATGATCTCAGAAAACTGGCTGCTTCACTCAGAGAAACAGCCTGAGCGTATTACCCGTAGTTCAAAAACTCTCTGAAAGCAAATCTATTTGCCTTGAAACACTGTGGCTTAGGGTCCCGCACAGCTCAGCAACTGCGTCTTTGCGAGCTGCTCTTCCTGAGATGAATGGCAACGGGTTTGAATGAGCCTCGTTGTTATGCAGCATGTCCTGCAGTTAGAGGAGAGCAGAACTGCTCTCTGCAGCACCACGGAGCGAGCTTCACAGAGCCTCTAAAATTCATACAATTGTGCTACACCAAGAAGAGCAGGCAGTGTATCAAGGTCGGGTTGAGCTGGTAAACCCTGTCTCTCAGCAGCAATCTTTGCTGCCATGCAGGTCCATTGTTGTGGTGCAGCGTTGCTGTCGCGGCTCAGGCAGTGCTCTCTGCCACGTGGATGCTCAGTGCCCTGCTATGTGGTGCTCATTTACTCAGCCTGCCTTAGCGGCTGAGGCCCGGAGTGCAGGGAAAGCTGAATCCAGTCCCTGTCTTGTTATCAGCTGACGATGCTTCCCTGCTGGTTTCTTGAAAATCACTGTCTCCAAAAGCAGCAGTGTGTGTTGAATAACAAACCCCTTCACATTCAGACTCTTCAAGTTCGGGAACAGAGCCAACATTCTTGAAGAATGATTTAGCGGCCAATAAACATCTGCAAGGTCTGTAAGACTGTCAGAAGCAGTAACATTGAAAGTAAAGATCATATCAGTAGCAATTCCCCTGTCCTGACAAGGCATTCAGTGCAAATATTTGTTCAGTCATCCTTGCTCTCATTCCTGTTATCACAGACAGCTTCGTACATTTTGCCAGAGAAGCAATTTCATCTTCTTCCACAAAGCTGTTCACATCCAAGGCCTTTGCAATGTTAAGTACCATCTGACTACTGTTTCAGGACCTCCAAACGTGCTCCTTCAGAGTGCAGGAGCCTCATCTGTCTTAGGCAAAGGCTCTGCTGTGAAGGGTGCTTACAACTTTCAATTAGTGAGCATCTGCAGTGTTAAAGTTTAGCTGCTCCTTGAGAATTTGAACCCAGTGTGGCTGATTTATTACACTGCACCAATCTCCATCATAGCCCGGAGAGGCTTTGAGCTCTTCTAAGTATGATTCTTCTGCAGGGTTACTGGAACTGCACTGCATTAGGAATCAAACTATTTTAAACACAAGATGATGTTTGGAGTATAGAAGGAGGTGTTTCTGCTTCTTCAAAAGCTCTTGGCAAATAGGCACATCTTCCTGAATAACTCTGGGCATGCTGTTCTGCTCCAAGAGCCTTCCACCTCTTGGTGCACTGCCTCTCACTCACTCAGTGAATAGGAACACTGGAAACACAGCCCTTCTTGATATGCCTCCCAATTTGCTAGATTCTCTGAGGGCCTGTTTAAAAGGTGCCTGGGAATATTTAGGTTTGGGAAGAAATCCTGTAATGGAAATAATAACAGTGCAAGTTGTGGTGAGCAGGACCATGAAGACTGCAATAGCTTCACAAGGGAGACAAAGGAAGGGTTGCCTCAAAAATAATGCTATCAAACACTAAAACCACTTCTGTGCAACTGGAGAAGAGAATAATCCACAGACAGCTCCTTCCCCTGCAGCTCACTCAGCAGTTTCTTTCTACTGATTATTCTGCATATGGTCAGGGAGGTGAGTGACTACAGCTTTCTCTCTGTGTTGCATTTGTTCCTTGGGATGCTGAATAAAGGAATTCCCATCGCATTTCGAGCTAGATGAGGAAAGAGATACTTTTCTGACATCTATGACCTGGTTTAGTTTGAAAGATGCCTCAAAACGTATCTTATATCCTCACTGGGTGCTCACTGGTGGTTCTGTACCACCAAAGCCATAGCAAGATCACAGCTGAGCCATTTCATGATGTGCTGTTCAGTGCCACTTTGTACATTCCATCTGGCCCTTTTCAAAGTTAATAAAGGTGTTTTCATAAGATATCTGTTGGATTTCACAAATGGATAAGTAAGGCACCAAACAGTTTCAATTTAAAGTAATTTTAGGTACATAAGACCTTGTGGATGCTCATGATTTCATGCCTTCTTATGTATGCAAAGGAACACTCTTGTTAACCTCATTTGCACCCGTGAGTGCTCAGCCATGCTGAAGTTGAAAGCCCAGGCTCTCAAGTCAGTGTCTAGAGACCAGGGAAAGTACTGTAGCACCTGTGAAAAGGTCGATAAGAATGACTTTTTGAGCCCCACACGAACCTGTAGCACAAGCAGAGAGACTCAGTCACTAACATGATGTACTTAACGTGTAAGTCCACCTGACTGTCTTCTCTTGTGTCCTCTTCCTGCAACAGCCTCGGAGCTGCTGTGCCATGGCACCGAGGTTGTGCAGGGAAAGGTGTTATCAACTGCTCCAGGTTCAGCCCTGGCACAACTCCATCATGTGCCTTCAGGAAATGGTGACCACAGAAAATACCATGTGTGATTGTACTGCTGTATCTCATAGTATACTTAGTGTGAAGGCAGATTGCTTAGCCATTCCCATTTTTATGCAAACATAATGTAGAGGCAGATACAGGTAGGTATATGTTTGAAAATATCTGTATCTCCTTGGAGATATAAACGATCTTTTAAATTTCACATGTAATCCCTGGATTTGCAAGATCTGTTGTTCACCAGTTATCTGTGTTACCATGAGGCTCCTTTGCAGCTTACAGTCATTTTTATGGCTGTTTGATTGCTGGAGCCCTGCTGCTGCATTTTTCCTACAAGCTGCTTGAATTTATATGCTTATGATCTCACGGCACAGTAAGTTTGGGACACTACTTAGGTATCTGGGGTTTAGTATTTGCACATGTGTCAGGGGTGATTTCTCTGGATATTAGGAAAAGGTTCTTCACCCAGGTGGTGGCTGGGCACTGGAACAGGCTCTCCAGGGATGCAGTCACAGCACCAAGCCTCCTGAAGTTCCAGAAGCATTTGAAAATGCTCTCAGGCTCCTGGTGTAATTCTTGGGGCTGTCCTGCGCAGGGCCAGGAGCTGGACTTCAGTGATCCTTGTGGGTCCAGCTCAGGATATTCTGTGATTCTATGGTAAGTATTGTGCAAATTTCAGTACCCCATGCAGTGGATGGAAGAAGCTGTATTTAAAGAGACCATATTTGTCAGTTCTTCATCTTAAGGCGAGTGAAAGAAACTGAATTTTGTCTCTCAGATGGACTTACCCATTCTTTACTCCGTGCTTCTGGCTAAACACACCACAGAAATCAGTTCTGGCATTCACTGAGAAGTTCCTCCACTTGCCTGAAAATACAGCACCTTGTAATTTAAATTATCTTTGTTCAGCATATGCCATGTCTGAGCCTGCTTGGCTCTCAGGAGCAGGAGAGGAGCTGGCTCCTGCAAGTGGGGCCACAGGAATGGGTGGCATGTTTCTCTAAATTCTGCAAGAAGCTTCTGAAAATATCCTGTGTGCATGCATTCATATCATAACATTACACCGCATATATAGGGTCTGCTCCCAAACCCACAGCCAACTAGCATAACAAAATCAGATTTTACTGCTGTCGTGTCAGCCTAGGGTTGAAATATGGCTTTGAAACCCTCCCTTTCACCCTGCTTTTTTAATGAAAAACAATCATGCTGGAGTGTAATAGTGCTTACCCTGGCTACATTTGACTTTAGCTTTTTATTTTTAAAGCTTTATTTTAGTCTTTAAGAGCTCCCAATTAAAATCTTTAGATCCAGAGTGAAAGACTGAACGTGCCTGCCTGCACAACAGCAACTTTCCTGGGTGGGACAAGGATATTTTTGTATTAAAAATAAAGAAAGTTGGCATAGTGGTATTTTTTCTCGCTTTATATTTCTTACTCTTCTTTTTCCCGGTGAATCTTCATTTGCCATTTTGTCATTTTCTTTTTTTGTAACATTTCCCGTAGTCTTTCCTTTATTTCTTTTTTCTCTTTCTCTTCTCCTTTTTCTTCATTTCTTTATTTCACCCTCCCCCTTACCTGCTGGCTAACGTGGTTTTCAATGTTAACCCCCAACGGTTAGCAACAGAAGGGCAAACCACTTCATCTGATGAGTCAGCACAGCACGTGCTGTAAATCCCTTCCCAAATCTCACACACACACACACACACACACACACACACACAAAAGAAGCCTAGGTCAGATGTTCCTTTACGTATTGTGAAATGCATGTGGGAGACTATCACCAAGAAATCTGACAACATTGCACGACTCAATGAGAAACATGCCAACTCAATGAGTAAAAAGTTTATTTCAGTCAGCTTTGCAGCAAACTTGTAAAGAAAATAAAACCACATAACCATCAGTTTGTTAACAGCTCACCTCAACACCCACAGCCTCAGCTCCCATTATAGGCTCTGCTAAGGTCTGGCTAAGAAAATAAGACTCACACAGTGCCCTGAATCTCACCAAGGAGAACACGCTGTCACTGGTCAGGGGAAATTTAGAGTCAGCTGTGACAGCCTGAACAATGAAGTGATTTACACCAGGTTTTTATCTATTTTGCTAACTCATAAATTCTTACATTCATGTGCATAGTTCAAGACTCTAAGACCATTTGCACCATGCCTACTATTATGCGGGGCTCTCAGTGCACTTATTAATGCAAATATTAATGTAGACTTGCAAACTCAGTTCTCTGTTATGATTTATAAAATACAGCTATCCCAGTCTCTGTGGGCATGTACACTCATTTTATAAAAATCACATGTATTAAAATGTAATTAGATGCTTACTCCCACTGCAGCAGGCTCCAGGCTGCACAACGTAAAGAAGTCTTTGGATGCTCAGGTATTCAGGAAAAAGACTTGAGTGTTAGCAGTCCTTCACAGTTAAAGCTTGTTATGTGAAGTTTGATGCAAGAAACAAATTGCAATGAAATATTTTCACAGAAAAGGTTTGGTCTAGGGCATGATGGAAAAGGGATGTTTCTAACGTTGGCAAGACCCACCGTATGGATCTTAATAGAAGGTGTCAGACCAGGGCTATAGCTGTTCCTGGGAAAAAACCCACTGGGTGAACAGGGAAAAATATTCACTCTAGCGGTCACTTGAACATAAATTGTCATTATGTAGTTTGTTCATCTGAAAGGACATAACAGCTGATGACAGGTCAGTTGTTATACTTGATGTCCCTGTGAAGCCGAAGGAGTGAGGTAACAGGGTTGTGAGGGTGACTTCATTACAAGCTGCTCTGTAACCTCCTCCTGGAAGAAAGGGAGCAGTGATAAAATAAAGCTTTGCTGAAAAGGAGCTTTCTCTAGAGCCTGCGCCCAGAGCTCATTCCTGCAAGTTTCTGACAGCTTTCCTCCTCCCACCCAACTAAAGGACATGGTAATAAATCTTTGTCAGTAGAAATCCAGTACACCCCTGAGATCGGACCAGCTGTGATCAGTATCATGAGCTCTCCCAGGTTGCACTGCCATGCTGTGTCTGCAGCCACAGGTCACCTGAAACTCCAAGAGGGGCTTTCATTCCTCCAGCAAAAGGTTCTGCTGCAGGAGTGCTGCCAGCCCCAACCTGATGGTTTCACACAGACCTTCCCAGCCCAGGACCTGCTTTGGGGTAGGAGTGGACTCACAAGGACAACACTGAAGGGATCTCATGTGGAGGTGGCCTGGGGTCTGCAGGAGATCAGCCACCAGGGTGTGTTTGGGGAATATTTCTGTAGTAGACTCTGTGGTTTGCAGTTTCTTCCAGTATGAGCTTTCCTGTCTGCACTTCTCCATAATTCATCCTTAATAGGTCTACTGTCCCTGAGGAAACTGGGAGGATGGTGCAAAAGGAAAAAGGTTTTAGGAGTTTCAGTGCTGGGTGGGATGAGTCCTGTCTGTGTGTGGAAAGCCTGTGGTAGTGTGGGTCGCTGGCTGAGCAGTTATCCATGTTTACAAACTCATTTGCCTGTTTACATAAGGCTCAAAATGGGAGACTGCAAGTGTAAATATGGGATAGCCAGCTCTTTCTTCCTCCAATTCAAGCTAGAGAAGCTGAGGTTTCCTTGTTTTTCAAAAGATGCTGCAGTTTTTTGCACCAAGGTTAAATGACATTTTTTTATAAGAGCAAAAGCCCTGGCTCACTGCTTTGGGCTACAATTTCCCCTCCCTTGCATTGCTGAGCAGCCTGGGCTAGGCCACGTTCCCTCCCCAGATGTGGGTGAATATTCGTGGTGTTGTGTGATTCATGGTTGGTTTACTGTGGGATCCTTCAGGGGTAAGGGAGCTGTGTCAATGCAGAAGAGCACAGGAGTATTAACTGAAATTAACCTAACTTTGTTCTTGGAGAAACAGAGATCTGAAAGTCTTATGCACCCTGAAATTATGGTTTGGAAAATACTGGAGCCAAGGAGTGTGTGAGTATGTGACCTACAGAAATACGTCATCTCCCCAACTAGTTTACTCACACACGTAATGTTCATTTTTCTTTCAGCTGCCTCAGTTTATTTCCTGTTTCTCCTTTTTTTTTCCTCTTCTTGCTTGTTTTGAAAATGCTGGTCAACACATGTTAAGCCAGAGTCTCCAAAACCAACAAAAGAAAGTTCAGGACAGGCAGTGAGAGAAACAACTAAATCATGTTGCCAATTTTAAAATGAAGATAAGTTATACAGGACCTTTTATTGAACCAACAAATGTTTTATAGCGTTCATCATTTGAGGCCAGCAGTTCTTTTTTTTTCCCCTCTATTTTGAGCTAGAGTAGAAGATGTGTAATTCATCAGGAATCTGTACATGTTCAAGTAGCTTCAAAAAATATGATGGTCATGTGAGACTGACCTACTGTGTCTTGACTTCTGTGTCCATTTTTTCCCCACTACATAATGTTCTGTACCCTTCCCTCTCTGTCTCGTTCACTCATTCACACATTCTTTCCCCTGTTGGTTTCAAGCCATTTTTGCTTTGTCAGTGTTACCTGATAACACAAGGCAGGGTTGAAGCCAGTTGTTGTGGCTGAGCTTGAGCTGGATCCCACAGTGAGTGGGGGAGCCATGTGGAGGCTGCTTGGTGCTACCTGAGGGGTCAGTCTTGCCTTCTTCGCTGTTCCCAGCAGGGCCTTAGTTGTTGTTCATCACTGCACATACGTGATATCCTTAGGTTAGAATTCTCAGATCCAAATGATAAAATGTAATTAACACTGTTTAGCATACCCCTGAAGTCATCCAAGTACATAAAAATTATTAGTCTGGAAGCAGGGAACAGTAAGCGTCCCGGTTGTTCTGGAATGTTTGAATGTGCTGCAGCTCCATGTTGCCACAGAGCCTTTGTGCATAGTAATTTGGACTTATGTGATGCTACTGCGCAGTTTAAGGATGGTTTGCCTGCAAGAACGCTGGGCTTCATTTTCTATGTCTGGTCCTTTCTGATAGCAGAAGAGCAAAGGAAAACATTTTTAATATAAAGGAAATCCTGGAAAATTCTATTCTTAAATGCTTTTGGATAGTCAAAATATTTCCTAGGCAGTACTTTGACTTTGGACTTCTGAGAAACATTTCCAGCTCTGCTAAAATGGGACAGCAGGCTACCTTGCAAGAGAGTTGTCAGGATCAGCCAGTTAATATTTATGAAGAAATTTCATGGTGAAAAAAAAAGATGCCATGTATATTATTAATAATGATGTGAGTCCTGAAAAATACCATGCTGTATCACAAAGCTAGTATTGTCTGTTGTCTACACTCTTGGCGCCATGCCCTACAGTAAACTGTATACTGAAAACTCATACTAATGGAAAGGTATACAGAATTCCACTGGTAGGTGATTTATAGTTACTTCCTATTATAAACAAGAGGAAACAAATATCCCGACTTGCTGGTTTCTTTGGGCGGATGTTGAGAGCAGAATGAGACATTCTTGGCCAGGTAAAAGCTGATTCTCTGGATGCTTACAACTGGGAGCAGAATGAAGCACCAGAAAGTGAGGTAGAAATGACAACCCCTAATTTTAAATGATTGAGTTTCCCTTTTTCTGGCTACAGAGCAAATGACCACTGTTTTAAGTGATTTCCAAACCTGTAGCAAAAATGTATTTCTGATGTTTAATATTAAATGGATTTATTATAGGATCTCGATATATGTTGAAAGTCTACCACTGTCCTTTGACAAGAAGCATAATCTTTTCTGAGACACTACAAAACACCTTCAGCAGCAGCTTCTTCTGGTTTCAACTACTAAATATGCTATTGAATACTACTGTTATTTGTTTAAGAAAATTATTTGTGCTGGCCAGTTGTATGCTGTTGAAATCTATTTATGTCTGTATGTAGAAAACGTCATTTTTTTACCTATCAAATGAGTCTTGGGGACAGTGTGGAGTACAATAATTCCACAGTGCTGGCTTTTCCAGGAGTCACTTGACACACTGATCTAAGCTTGACGAGTCTGTAGGGGTTTAAATTTGTGTGACAGCTTGCCTTGATCTGACTAGTGAGAGAGCCAGACTCTTTAGGAAGAGATCAGAGGTGCTGCCACCAAAGGCATATGAGATTAAAGGTAACCACGGTGCTTGGAGAGAGCAGCTCTGGTGAACCCTTGGTATCTCGAGGTGGGTAAAGTGCTGCTTCTCATGTAGCAGAGAGAGGGTCATGCGTGGAGTGCCCATCAGCACTTGCTCTGGGGTGAGTCCTCAGCTGAGACTACTTGGTGAAATTCAGGATGCTCCATCACTTTTCCATTCCTTTCATCCCCATTTCCAGAGAGGTTACCCAGCCCCATTGCTGTTTCCTTATTGCCTCGGAGATGAAATCTAGGAATATGTTGTGTGATGGTCAAGAAAATGAACACTTTCCATTTTGAGAATGCAATTCTTTGATTATTTCCATGGAGCAATCTCACCAAAATGTTGCTTTTACAGTTGAAATATACTTTGCAATTCTTGTGCAGATAGCTCAAATATCAAAAGCTTCAATTATCAAAATCTTTAATTAGTAGTTGGAGGCAGAGCAGGTAGATTACAAAAGATGAAGAAAAGGCAAAATATTGGGTAAGACTCACCGTTTTGTGGGTTTTTTTATACATTTGATACCATTTTTTCATCTATGTTCTTTCTCTGGTCAGTGAAGAGCCAGACACGGCCAGCTTGCATTTGTTCCAGGCTGAGCTAAGCCATTAAGGTTGTAGTTATACTAACAGTGTACTGATGTCTCTATATAAAAATAGATATGAATCATTGATATACTGAATAGCCAAAGGAGAGATATGAGAGCTGGTCATATCAAGCTCTCAGCATATCCATATGGATGATAATGCTGTCCAAAGGACAAAAGTGTGAGGAAGGGGCCACAAAACAGGACTCAGGGATTTGCCTTCGCAGCAGGACTCAGGGACATTGGGCCGTAGTGTTAAATAGAATGGCTGAATCCACTTCTTGGAGGACATCTCTGTTGTTTCTGTATGGAGTCTGGACAAGTAAAGATACAAGGATATGACTTAGATGGCAGTTTCATGGCATGTGAAGTGAACCCCACTTTTGCTTTGAGTCACATCAAGTTAATTTGACTGGCAAGATGTCAAGGGGAGCATGAGGAAAGGTCTTTGTCTCTCTCACTGTGGTTATCCCCAACCAAAAAGAAATATGGGAATACTTATTTCTTTTGCTAAGGGCTATTCAGACACAAGGGAGCTGCTTGGATGCTGTGGTAGTGCAAACTGGTATATGCTGTCAGAGGTTTGGTATAGCAGAAAAGGATTTTTTGGCAAGAAAAAGGGGGTCTGTTCTTTGAAATGATGGATTTTCAGACTTCATTGTACTAACACACTTTGAGAGCAGTTGTTAGCCAGAGCTTTGCAAATTATCAGTGATGGTTTTATTTGAACCCAGTTTTGAGTTTCTTTGACATAAATTATTTGTTTGAAAAAAAAACATAAAATCCAAACAGAATAAGAACATATGTGTGATTCAGGAAAAATCTTCAGCAAAGTTAAAGAATGGGCAGCTCTTTCGTCTTGGATTTCATTTTTTAGTTTTGCTACTAGTTTTATATACCATGGGCAAGATGCTTTCTTTTAGACCTGGCTGAACACCAGTAAAAAATATTTGCAAATACTCCTTCAAATAAACGCTGGAATTGGAATGTGTGTCACCATTCACACCTACTTCCCTCAGAAGTTTGTATAAGCAATTTTTTTGTTCAGAGGAAATATTTTCCAACAGCAAAAGAAACTGACAAATGCTTGAGAGAGGTGTATTTATATCCAGGTTTGCTCTGGCAGTGTTGTTCTCTATTACTTGCCATTTCCATTTCTATACCTACTGACCTATTCAGTCCTAAACCTTGTCTTGAAAACTGTCTCTAATTTAAAAAAAAAAAAAACAACAATGAAGCAGGGCTGAAGAATTCTTCATAGCCAAGTACAGCATGAAGAAGGAGACTTTTCGTGTCATCCAGTACCTCTTTCTGGGTCAAATGTTTGTTTTTTCCTTGGTTCCTTGTCCTCTGCATAGGCTGGTCTTCCCCCTCTTGAATCCCATTCAAGCATTGTTCTAGGAGATCTTAAGAGATACTGATTTAAGCTGTGCACTTTTGGAACAAAACTTAAATCTTGGTCACCTCTGAGCATTTATTCATAAAGCTATTTTGCAAAGGGATGTGGGCCTGCTAGATCAAACAGTCTGGCAACCAGCTGATCTCTGAAACTGCAGCTGGTCTCCCTGCAGTTCTTTAGAGGGACTGTGGTCTCCAGTCACCTCCAAGTACTGGGCAATACAGCTGAGCTGAATTATTGGCTGTAGGAGACAATGGGCTGCTGGCTGTGGTGGGCAAGGTTGCTCCTAAGGGGAGGGATACCAAGGGTTATTCCACTGGAAGCTCTTTTTAAAGACAAGATCAACTTCTAATTAATAAGCTGATGGAAATCTAGCAGTAAGTTTGATTTGTATTTGGGAATCTGGCCTTTCAAAGATGTACATCACTTTATGAGATTTAGGTTGTGTTTAGAGGTTTTTTGGGTCTTGCAGACATTAGTGCTCATGCCATTGCTCTTTCTTTGGTTTGACTTGTTTTCCATAGGTATTGCAGTTGGGCATCAGCTTCTTGCTTCTCTATAATGTATTTTTGTGTCAGGATAGCAAACCCACTGAATAAAGCTTATACATTTCTGTTTGGTAAATATTTCTGGCTTCTCTGGGATGTGAGGATTTAGTGAATGAACAAATGTGACTCTTGATGAGGAAGTGTAGTTTATGCCTGTGATGCAGTTTCATCTCTGAGCGCTGTTAACCAGGTGTGCTTGTTACTTGTGTCCCTCTCAACTGCCTCTGTGACTGAGGCACTGCCTGAGCAAGGGGTGCCTTAAAACCAACACACATCATATGTGCAGGGGTGAGGGTCCTATTTTTAGTGCATACTAGAGAGCATTCATTGAAAGGCAATGAAGCTGATTTTTATTTTTAGGTTTTGCAATTCCTTATGTCCTTGGTATTCAAAACATAAATATGTTTTGAAGAACTCCTCTATTACCCTGCAAAATGTAGGTGTACCTTCAAGAACAGCTACCCCTTCAGCAGTAGCTTTCTTCAGGAAGATGCCTGCATGAAGCTGGTCCTTTATGTGTGTCAAAGCAAAGATTTTATTTTAGATCTGGTATCAGTTTTGGAATAAATCTTGAGTTATTTTTCAATATGCCTATCCCCTGAACATGCTTGTTTTTAAAACTATTAAAATAAAATAGACTCTTTTTTTCCTGTTTTCAGAAAATCTGGAGAATGGACCAAATAAGTGTGAAAGGTGAGTAAGGGACTTCACAGTTTTCCTGATACCATGTGGCTGTGTCAGATGTGTGTATAAATGTTTGTTGTTGCTTGAATCTAGTGCAGCTAACAGAAAGGGACCCAGCAAAGATGAGACGTACTGGAAGGAGATCAACGCAGCTATGGCCCTAACGAACCTTGCCCAGGGGAAGGATAAACTGCAGGGAACTACCAGCTGCATCATTCAGAAATCATCACATATATCAGAAGTAAAGACTGTTAAAGTGCCATTAGTTCAGCAGTTTTAGGGGATGGGTCCTCTTTCTTTTTCATGTCAAACAGACGTTTTCCTCACAGGATTGGTTTTCAGCAAAATCAGATTCACAGACAGGAGGAAAATGTGGAAAATAGGTCCCCTTTTACAGAATGGTCAGTTAAAAAAAATTAAGGTCCCTTCTGACTCAGATGTTTTCATTGTATTAAATAAAATGTTCAACTGCTTCTATAAAAGGCATGTAAATTATAAAAACCCTGTTTTTATCAAAAACATTAACTTATTTTATGTTAATCAAAGTGCGCATAAGATGTTTGCATTGCTATTACAGTAAGTGCCTTGCTTTGAAAAAATAAGCTATAACGTGGGCATAGTACAACAGTGTTATGCCTCAAAATGACAATGCCATAATGCTTAAACTTTGTATATTATTCCAAGTGGGCTTAAGCAGCCGAGGGCTAAACACATTACTGCTGGAGGCCCTGGAGAGTTGTGCTTATTTGACTTGTACAAATTGACGAGTCTTAATGAAGTTGTTACATCATTCTCACTCTCTTTTTTTTTTAATCAACAGTGTTATAAAAATTGTACAGTACGTTTTGTCAAAGTGACGATAAGGTTGTTATGCATGTTTCTTACCTGTATATGCAGTATATTAAAATACCAAAATCATTCCTTTGAAAAGTGCAATACTCTAGAACACACAAATTTAGGAAATAAGTTAATTGTTCAGATTATTTTGAACTTATGCATATGCTCTCAGCTGTGTTGCTCATTAAAGATTTCTAGTTGAGAAGGTTTTAGTCAGACTAGTTGTAAATTCAAGTTGAATTTCTGTAATTTTAAAGCTTTACTAGTGACTTACAGAAGTTTTGATAGAAGTAAAATTGGTTTCTTCTTGTACAAAACTAAAACTATAGTGCCATTCAGAAATGTTTCCATGGTGGAACTTATTACTTTAATGTGGTTTAAACATTTTTATTTTGTATGTACTGCATAAATGAGGACAGTTGATTGACATTTCACATTTCAGTAAGAAAAGCCTATAATATGAACTATCAAAGCCCAAACAAGAATCACAAAAGGAACTGAAACATTGAAAAATCTCAGCATTTCAGGCAGGAGGGTTTTAAGAAGATACTAAACCGTGTATTTAATGTCATGTCTCTAAAATTGACTGCTATTGAGTGTAAGAACTATCATAAAACCGGGTTTATTTTTAAATTTTATCTGGAGGTGTACAAGTTATTCTTAAGTCATATAACAATAGTCTAATGAGGTTTACAGTGCTTGAATAAACAGTGGCAAAGCCAAAACCAATTTACACAGAATCTGTTATAGAAAACTGGAAAAGAGCTGATTGTTGCTAGGATTTGGATTTTTTCCTGTGGGTATCCTGTCAGGTTTTTTTCCTATTTATCCCTTTCCTTGCTTCTCTTTATGGTGAGCCATCAATGAACAAGTCAAGACTTTAGTTCTGCTCCTGCTGAGTTTAATGGCAGAACTCCCACATCAATGGAAGCAGGACTACGCTAATGATGTAACTAACTTGCAAATAGAGGCTGTTTCAGTTGCACTAAAATAGTCAAGACACATTGCAAATATCAGCCTTGGTGTGACTTCTTAGGAAACTTCTTGATGTAACATAACGTTGTTGGTTTTATTTAGTGTACAATGAAAATTATTTGATATGAAAATATTTTGTACATATATATTTTTACTTTGTTTTCTAAATTGCTGATTTGCATTGACTTAAAGTGCCAAGCAAGAAATGTATGTTGTGACTGTATGAACAGTTGAAGTATGTTTTACTGACTTGCATCATTATATGTCTAAGAGTCCATGACATTAATTTTTAATACTTTACTGGATTTTGGCATAATAATGTGAGTTTATAACTAATAGCAGAGAGTTAATACTTCACTTTTGTTCATACTATTATAAGTTATTCTGGTATTAAATATTTTGTGACAATAAAATCATGGTTTTGACAAACTCTTCTGTTAGGAATATTCAGTGTTTTTGTCTGTATAAACACCAAAATTTGTCATGCAAAAAGGGTACTTATGGGGACTCCTCTAAAGTAAAACTGGAGAAGGCAAGCCATTGTATAAACAACTTGTTAATGGTTCTCTTTTCCAATGATCAAAGCACAAGAATAATCTGTAAAACACATCAAGTGGGTTTTAAATTTAAGAAATACTTGGCCTAATTTCTTGTTACTGTTTCCTTTAATTTATTTTTTTTTCTACTGCTGCTTTAGAGTTTTCTGAAAACACAAAATCTGATGAATTATGTGTGTGTGTCTTTTTTAAATAACGAAAGTCATGATTAGTGCTGAGCCAACAGCTAATGAAAACTCAGTAATTATTTATGATATTGGAAAAACAAACATTATTACTATTGCTCTTCTTTGTTTCAACATATGTAACCATTTTAGTAAAATAAATAACTGCAAACAACATCTTGCTGGTTTGAATTAAATATTCATTTATCTGTCCTTAGGCATTTGCATTTCTGGTTTCCTGTTAAAGTCAGGGTTTTCCTGTGCTGGGACACAAGCATGTGATAGGCAAGGACGGAAGATAAAAGTTAGTCTGATCAATACACCTTGTGGTACGTAGTTGTGTGAAGTAGTTTAGCTCATCCCCAGTGAGAATGACTGCAGCAAGGTTTGAGTAATGACTGCTAATGACAACATGTCATGATGCTAATAAATCCTCCACACTGGAGGAGTGCAGGGGGAAGCCATAGCTACTCACTGACCTGAATCACTGGAGAAGGTCCATCAGTTGGGAAAGACTTTGGTCATTTGGGGTTTTTTGGGAGCATAGGCTACATTTGCCTACATTACCCTGTGTGGATGTTTGGCTCTGGAACCTTAGTGGACAAGGACATGCAGTGAGCCCATCCAGAAGCTCAGTGTTCATAGTAGAGGGCCCAGTGCAAGTGATCTCTTAACTTTTGTGCCTTGGCAAAGCTGCTCCACTTCACTGGGAGGGGAGACACCTATGATTTGGTAGGTAATCAGCACTTTCAAGTTTTATGTCCTGCTGATCTGTGATAAACGTGTACTACTGCAACACCTCTGGCCATCCAACATGTCAGTGGAGATCTGGATATTCAGCTGATATGTGAGTTCCTGAGGGAGTATGTACAGCCTGACTTTTGCTGTTGGGAATGTGTAAAAACACACACATCTTATTGATGCTGAGCTACTTGGCACCTACTTGGTACCCAAGTCAGACATGAGGACACCAACTCAGTCTGCTCCAACCTACTCTGTCACATTATTTGCCAGAGCTGACCACTCCAAACTCTTACAAATCACTGAGTAAGGGGAGCTCCAATTTTCAATTCAGTAATTAGAATATATATTGAGCTCAGGATTGCAGACTCCTCTTCTACCACCTGCTACACAACTGCTGCAACCACTGAGCTATAGTTCTCACCTTGTAGCCTCCACTGGTGACCTAGTGTATAAATATGTATGTCAGGTGAAGCCTTCCACCATGGAGACTGAGAGCAAGTCCCAGGACAACTCATAGACCATTTTGAGGATGTTTGATAACTCGGTGGCTTAAGTTTTAACTTGGAGTTTGGCAAACGATGGCAGCTAGACTTGGATACCCACGCACAGATGTGTGAAGTAGCCACTGCACTATGAGCTAGAAGGAGAAGATGGGGAAGGAGGTTTATAACATGTCTGTACTGTGAAAGGAAGAATGGGTTTAACTTTGGCTGTGGAAAAGGCTAGCAGACTTAGACCCTTTTCTTCATTATTTCTTTACTCTGATAGATATCCATTATGTTCCCTGGCTTTGATGAATTATTTTTTTATCTACCTAAATTATCCATCAGTGGTGATCAACAACACCAAAAGTGAGATGCTATTACAGGAAGCAGCTTTGATTATAAAAATAATCATGATCTTCTGGAATTTGCTGTACTTTTATTGCTCAGAAAATCCTTTTTTTTACCCTGTGTGTCATCCCCAGCTATAGGAGACAGTGGAATTGTTCTGCGTTAGTCAAAAGGGGCCCTGCACCAGGGAAGGGCCTTGGTGAAACTGCTCTGGGGGATGCTCTGAAATGCCAGAGAACTGCCTTCTCTCCCTGATTCACCACAGTGAGTAGTATGGCATGAGGAATCACTCAGGGCCAGTCAGGGAGCATGCCAGTGGGGCACAATTCACCCTGCCTACTAAGGCACTGCCAAGTAGCGGGACCACAGCCACCAAGCTCATATCCCCCTTCAGGAGTCTTTCCAGAGGCTTTCAGGTTCCATCATGCCTCTGTATCTTTCAGCCTTGCAGAAGTCCTGGGCCATAGTCCTCACATGGCTTCTAGGGGCTGGAGAAGATGGCTTTATCTGCTGGTGAATCCCCTGTGTGGAGTTGAAGATGAGAGTAAATGTGTTTAGTCATCCAACTTTCCAAAGCTGCAGAAAAGCTTCTATAAAATGAGCTGCACCAGGGCTATACAAGTCTTATTCAAAATTTCTTCATTCAGAAGAACACTGAGAACCTTGAAACAGCCCTGGCAGAGCCATGATCCCAGTACTTCCAGGAGAGGAAAACAGAACAGCAAAGCTTGCCACTGCTCCTGGCATTGCCTCAGATGTCCTCTTGCTGTGTGGCAAAGAGAAGGGTGCAGCTGTTTCTATCACGTTTGACTTTCACAGAATCACAGAATCATGGAATAAGCTAAGTTGGAAGGGACCCACAAGGATGGAGTTCAGATCCCATCCCTGCGCAGCACCCTTCTCAAGAACCACCCCATGTGCCCAAAAGCATGGTCTAAACACTTATTGAACTCTGTCAGACTTCACACTGTGACCACATGACTGTTGTCCTTCAGGTGCTTTTTCAATACCTCCCAGAATAATCTCCATAACTTTATCAGGCACCAAAGTGAGACTGACAAGCCTATAGTTTCTGGGGTCCTCCTTCTTGCTCTTCTTGAAAACTGGGACAACGTTTGCCAGTTTCCAACCAGCTGGGACCTCTCCAGATTCCCAGGACTGCTCAAAAATCATCAAGAGAGGTTTTTCAATGATACCAGCCAGCTCTGAGGATTCTTGAATGATTCCCATCACATCCCATAAATTTGTAGGGATCCAGCTGGGGAAGCAAATCCTGCTGAATTTCGGGGTTGACTGGAATCTGATCATTCTCACAATCAGGGTCCTCCAGCTCAGGGCACTGACAGCCCCTTGGTCCATCATCCGTGTTGAAGGTAGAGGCAGGGAATGTATTAAACACCTCTGCCGTGTCCATTCCCTCCCTGCTCGTGAGGTGAACATCTTCATCCTATAATGGGCCAAAATTGGTTTTGCACTGCCTATTACCATTAATATATTTCAAAAAAACTTTTTCAGAGTCCCCCACATTTCTTGCTAAATTCAATGATTTTCTCACACAAATGAACTTTTCTTGCTGTGAAACCCCATGTTCTGCTATGAAACCGTCAACACAAGTGTGCTACCATTCAGTCCTTGGTGTGACCAAACTTTCTTAAACCTGAACCTGGTACTTGCAGGAAAATAGAGCCTGGACTTGGCACAGACTGAGAATACCAGATCCCTCAGTGTTCCACTGCCAGCTCTGAAGTCAGCTGGCACCAATTCAGTGGTCACAGTGACATCTTTAAGCATGACAGCCCCCTGTTCTCATTCCTGTGCTAGTGTGAATGATCTGTGAGACTCTTGGAGAATTAGAAAGAACCTCAAAGGGTTTCAGGCTCCTAACCTAACAAATCGAAACACTTCTGAAGGTCTGAGGGCCAAGTCATGCTTCCATGGCCAAGTGCAGGCAGTTGCGTGCCTACTCTGAGCCAGCTGGACAGAAACTTGGGTAACCAAGTCTGGCATCAAGCCTGAGCTGCTATACCAAGGTCTCCCAAAGAGCATGAACTGGACTTAGTGTGGTGTGAATATGTCTGTGCAGCTTTGGGGTCACTGGTTATTTTATGTCCTATTCACAATGATGTCCACAAATTTCTCTGTGCTTTGGTGCATTATTTCAAAGAGGACAATAATACAGCTTTGTGTGTCTGAGCTGATGTTTTTAGGAGGATGTTGGTAGATGGAAGCTGCTCTGGTGACATCCTTGCCCAACTTAGGTAGGGCAGGAAAGACAGGTGAAGCATGACGCAAAGGGCTGAACTGCCTGAGAGCACTGCACTGACACACTGCAAGGGAGGCCACAGGAACCCAGCCTTGATGCCAGTTCATGTTTCACGAGCTGATCTGCAAGTGCCCGGGTGTACTTGATTCTCATTAGCAGTAGAATTGAGACTCAAACCCACAGCTTTCACAGTCCTGGGTTGCTGAGCCAGTGTTTTGGTTTAGGCCCCATCTTGAAACTCCTCTTGTTTAACAAGAAGGGAGGCAGTTGGCTAAAATGCAAGTACCTTGAGGGGGGGAAAAATTAAGAGAGGGGGAAAAAAAAAAAAAGAGAAGTGGAAAAGAGACATGAATGCCTAATGCAACAGAAAAAAAAAACAAACCCAAACCTCCTTAATGTTGCTGTTATGTCAGCTTGGGTTATTGGCAGTGGAAGTGGTTATTGGCAGCGGAAGTTAGACCTGGCTCAAGGCTAATATAACTTGTGCACCTGACTTATTAAAAGGAGCTGAGATCTGGTTTCTTTATGGATGAGCTTTTTTTGTTCATGGTATTTGTCCTTTCTCCAGATTTCGTTAACTTTCCTTTCAGCCTGCTTTGGACTTAATTGTCCTTCTATCTTTCCTCCTGCCTGAAAACTCTCCCGTTTCATGCAGACAGCAATGGGATCCTTCACACCAAAGCTCATTCTTCTGGCTTTGCAGTTTCTAGGGTCATATAGGCAAACAATGTATGATTCAACAAGCTGGTGTACAGTGACAAAGTTTGGTATCTCCCTTGTCGCAGTCCAGGGCCAATGAACATATGAAGCCTCAGGAGTGTGCAATAGAGGCTCTTCAACCAACAAGCTCACCATCTATCATTTCACTCCTAACTACTACTGCTTTTGGCTATCTTAACTCCCAAAAGGACTGTCAATTTAACCATAACTACCTAAGAACTGCCAAGTCTCATTTTATGAGCTGCTTTTGAGAGTTTAGCTATTTAAGGCTGATTTTAAACAATTTTTATTGGTACTTCGTGGCATGTGCCTGATTTACAGTGCTGTAAATAACCACAAATTAGGGACATTTCTTTCTTTACAGTAAAGTCACATTATCTTGAGCATAAGAAAGATAGTTTGTTGGTAAAGAACTGGAGTACAGGCCTTTTCTGCCACAGGCTTCCTGTATGAGTCCAGGTAAGCCTTAGCCCGAGTTTGGTCCATGTGGACAAGCTGACTCTTCGCTGGGGATGCTCTAAACACCAGGGAATGTCTTGAGATGTCCTTCACTGCTGTGGTAGGAGACAGCAGTGCTGTTTCATAAGTGGCACACTCTGATGTGCTTAAGGAACTGTGGGATTCTGGTGTTAAGTGTAATTTAAAATTTCGTCTCAGTCACGTCCCAGTGCAGGCATCACCTTCTGCAGCACTTCCATCTCTTCATTGACTGCAGCAGGAGACTGAGCTACTGAGACCAGATGCCCAGATCTGACACGGCTGAAATTGGGGAAGACAAACCACACTCAACAAGCCATTGGGACCCACACTACAAAGGCTGATATTGGGCCCAGGCCACCACTACAGACCACCCTTTGCAATATCAACTGAGGAGCACACTGAAGCACATGGATAACCTCATCCTAGGAAGTGTGAAATGTGTCTTTAAGAAAGACTTCTTGCTGCCCAGGAACTCATGGATATACAAGTTCAGGTGTAAGATAAGATGTTTCATTTAGGACTGCCCCTGTGACGTGGGAATTTTCAGCAGAGTAATCTGATTTTCCTCATATTAAGTGCAGGGAGGAGAATCTTCACTCTAAAGGGTTTGAGCTCTGTTTTTGTACCTTTTAAAGAATTTTTCTCCCAGGTCTGAGAACTGGATAATATGCTTATAAGAATCAGAAGAAATCCAGAAGTCAGACAGCAAGATAAGCCTGCTCTCATTTTGGGAAAGGACAGCAGACTCTTAGACACCACACTGGGGTCTTCAGTGCTGTCCCTGCTCTGCACTAATGGGTTCCTTTTCAACAGTAAATTCCCTATTCCTGTCTGTTACCTTCACATACAGAGAAAAAATAGTATTTGTAGGGAAGACTGAGAGTGTATAACTGAAGTACATGGCTAAACGCTTTGGGCAGCACTTAAAATGTTAATCTTAAGTTTGGGAATCTTGTGAAATGGCCACAAAATATGTGGCCGGATTTTAAAATGTTCCAAGTACTCAGTGGCAGCCAGTGGAGTCATGAAAAATGGTCAGCAGCATTTCAGCTAAATCTTTGTGAATTAAATGCCAGGTCAGCAAATTGGAAACATTTTGTGGAACAGGACAACCGTGTTTAATTTCTTTGGATTTCTTTTAAGGAAGCTTGGAGATGCTCAATCCCCAATTTATATATATATTTTTAAATGAATAAGTCTATTTTTTTAGATTTACTTTTGTTGTCTTGAAATGTAGGATAATTATAGTAAAAGGATTGAAATCAACACCAAAATAGAAATATTTGAAACTTACAAAAATATTGAGGTTACCAAATGATGTTTACTGACTTTAAAAATGTTCTTTTGGCTATTTGTCTTGATTTGTTTATGTATTTACACTTTCTAACACATTTTAAAACAACTAAAAAAAAAAAAAGTTTTACCATCTCAAAAATATCTACAGGCAAGGTAAAATACATTCTCCATAGCTGCACTGAAGAACTTTTAATGCTCATTGTCTTGAAAACAAGAGCACTTTTGCATGGTGACCTGTGGATATAAAAGTCTGTATCTCAATACTTTGTTTGAGAGTACTGGTTTTTATGCTGAATCATTTCAGCCAGCACAATGCTGCTTTTGCTGTAGGTCACCATTGTATCAGTGTCCTGTTGCTTTCAAATAAAATAGGGTTTAAAAGAAACTGTGAGGCTTTTTCTGCAGCCTGGGATATTGAAAGGAATTTGCATTCAGATGGAAAATGAAGATAGTGAACATAGTATTTGCTTAGTACTTCTTAGCCTTGGAGAGCAGACACTCACTACAGTAATGGAAGAATCTATGTGGTGTTCATTCATGCATGTTGATTACAAATAATAGAGCAAGCAAGAGAAAACAAGGGGATCAGATTGAAGAAGGCATCTCAATCACTTAAAAAGAGACTACAACAGCAATAATAAATATATTTCTCAGTGAGCAGTGTAATGGCAACCAGAAAACTGAGAGCGCTCCAAGTTTTGCACCAACCTTTTACTGGCAGTGAAACCACATGCAAAAAAAAGTGAGGAAAAAGCCCAGCAAACAGCCAAGAGAGTCTCACCATGCTTCAGGATGTAGAACAAAGAAAATCTTAGTACTTTCTAGTCTTTAAAACCATTGACTACAGTCCTGAAGCTGACATCTGCTAATCAGGGTGTCTGTAGGTGGGCAGCAGTAAGGTCTTCTCAAGAGCAGCCTGCCCAGTCTGGTGTAACCCCATTAGGCCATGCCCAGTGCCAAATTGGAAGAGACTGGGCTGGAAAGTCTGGTGCTTTTGTCACTTTAAAGTATGTGAAGTGTTATATAGTTACAAGTTATATTTATCCACCCTCTTTCACCTTTTTATTTAAAAGTCTTTTCTTTATGGACTGAGTTCCTGGAAAACCACATGTCCCTTACTGCTATCTCAAACAAGGCTACTTGCAACAAGTGTTTACTGTGAAAACAACAATATAGGCATTGCTGTATAATCCAGTCAATATCCAACATCTAAGAAGCATCAATCTAATTCCCCTTCAGGAACAAAAATACAAGAAGGTTGCAATCTTTTTGAGATTTCCTTGTGAGTAGCTGGGGTGGGAACTATAGACGCAAATTATAAAATGAAATATTCCCCATATCTGTTTCACAAGGACCTGTACCAGCATGAGAGTAGGATCTGGTGGTACTTGGATTTACAACTTGAAATTAAATACAGGCATGTGGAAACATTATTATGTAAACTAATACTAAGCTGCTTCTTGCTGCATTCCCTCAACAGCAACAAAATAGTAGCATGGAAACTAAAGGCCAAGTGTAATTTTTTAACTTGTTCTGTGAGAATGAAAAGAAAACCTGTCCCATGTAGAAGGAGGAGTCATTACTTTTTCATCTGTGAAGTCTTAAATGGCACAGACCCTGGGCTGAACTCTGCTTTCATCAAAATCAATGGAGCTTTGATACTGGTTTCACTTGAGCATGAAAGTTCCCAGAGACTCCATTTTTCACCTTCTGCTGAGAATTCTGGTAATGTTCTCCAATGTCTTGCTTTCCGTAGTTTGTTCTGATGGCTCCTGTTACTCAGGTAGGAAGCAAATTTCAGAGAAACTGTAGCTCAGAGACACCACAGCTCTGTGCTAGTGATTCAGCACTGCTCTAGCCTGGGGCACTGCTGCACCAGCCCTGGAGATCAACCTGGAAACCACCAAAGCAAACGCTTGACGCTCACCTGTGACCTGATCCTGGCCACACCTTCTTCACAATCGCGGGGAAGTAAGAGGCACTTGATCCTATAGGGCAGGATAGGCAGTCCCATTTCTGGCTATTTGCACTGTATAAGGGTGTCAACTGATCCACCAAAACGTGTGCTGCCCAGCCATAAAAGGGACAAATTGTGGAATTCCAGAGAGTTGGCTGACATCTCAGGGATCTGCAGGAACAGCCAGTCAAGCTGTGCACAAGGCAGGAAGGTACTGAAAGTAACAGTCAGCATGAGCTTCTTTTAAACATATCACATAAACCAATTGATTTCCCTCTGTGACTGCAGAGCAAACTGCACGTAGGGAAGATACACAGTAGATCAGACAGCTACTGGGACTCTAGTTAGACTTCTGGCAACCTCTCATATAACATTCTTACAAATAAGCAGAGGAAATATCATGAAGCTGAAATTACCATTCAGAGTGTATAAAACAAATGGAAAATTCAGGGAAGTTATTAGGGACTCATTGTCAATGCGAAAGTATCCATCAAGGACTTCCACTGGGGTCTGTCCTTGGCAGTTTGTGTTCAGTATTTTCATCAATAGCTGGTCTAAAGGAATAAAGAAAAGGTTCCCCTGCTGTACAATAAGTGCTATTAACTTTATACAACCAGTTCCTAGGGGGCATATAGCCCTGAAAAGATGCCTGGCTGCTGCTGCTGGGGTGTACTCCCCCTGCCTCCACTGTTCTTCACGGTGGTCTGGAGCAGAAAAAAAGTGGAACTCTTGCAATGCAGAATCCTGATACATTTTTTGTTGTCAGCTTGGTTCTCCTTGCAAGTATATCAGAGGCCAGGGTTAGAATTCTAAATTACCTCGATACATTGGAGAAATGGCCTGAAAAATGACAGAATTCATCTGTATTGTCAATTGAGCTGTGAACAAGGACCTGTGAACAAAAGTGGTGAACTGCACAGAGCATGGTGAGGTAGTATCCTGGTTTCCTTAAGACCATGACAGGAGTTCTGCAGAAGATGAAGGCTGATCACGAGGTGAAGGTGATCCAAAACTATTGTGTTATTGCGAAAAAGGGAATGCCACACTGGGTTGTATATGTAGGTGTTGGACTACTACACTATATGGTGTCTAAGTGAATGTCTTCTGCTCTGTTGTGCTCTGTTGGGGCTGCCCTTCCAAGGGTTAAATACCAACTGGAGGCACACAGTTACCATACTAGGAGTGAATATGTTCTGAAAGGGAAATCTAATTGATCTGGTGTTATTAAGTGTGGAGAAGATTATGAACTTCAGATATATGTGGTAGTAGGGACACAAAGAGAATAACCCCTTCTCTGTACAGCAGTACACTTGAGTAATAATGGGTTTTAATTGCAGCAAAGAAGATGGTAGGTGTATTCCTGAGTAGGACATGCCAACTGAAGGGGGATCAGATAGGGAAGCACTGGAATACATATTCTATGTGGGCAGCAGACTTTCCATCAATGAAGCTTTTTTAAAGAACAAGTTAGTGACATATTAATCAGGAATTAAATAGGCATCATTGATCATACTTTGAGACAGGATGGCCTGTCGAGGTCACCTCTCCACCCTGATTTTCCATTTCAGCAATCTGCCTTATAAACATGGCATGGTCTGTTGCTCAATAGATGGTTAAAAGAGTGAATAGCAGCTGGTTTATTCCTCTGTTTTTTGTGAGGTGTGTTTACATTCCAGGCATAAGAGTGAAGGGGAAGGACAGTAAGTTCTGATCCCACCAGCCAGCCAGCAGAGGAGACTGGGCAGCCATCCACTGGAGGCTGTTTAACTTTCACAGCCTTTCAGAGTCTAACGTAAGGGACAAAGGTGGCTCCCAGATGGAAGACAACAGACTTGAAAAACATGAAAGTTGACTCAGAGGGATGTACATTTAACATGTAAGTTCAAATTGCCAGAAGAAGAAAGCAAGGAAATTTCCAACTAGGTGCAATGGAACAGCTCCTGAAAGATCTGTAAGTGCTTTTGGCCTCCGTAGAAAATACTTGGGCAGAAACCGTCCAGAAGGTATGTTTGTTTTGAGCAGAACCTGGAGTTCCTGCACAGAGCTCTCTGAAGGCTGTGTTGCAGGATTAGTCCATATTCTCTCTACTCAATGTCATGGGAGACTGAATGTTTTCACTGTTTTCTGGAGCCTGACATAGGCAGACAGACCACAAAGAAAAACACGGGAACAGATCCTATAAGCCACTTCAAGTAACACTTGCTCCAGAGCATCTGGTGAATGCTTAGAAATTCTCATTTCACAAAAGATGCCAACAGGGGAAGAAATTATTTCAGTTTGCCTCAAGCTTCAAAAGGGGTTGCTGAACATGTTAACCAACACGCTTTAGACAGGCTAGTTTGTGGTCACTGCCACTAACGAATAGGAAAACGAATGCCTGTAGTCCAAGCAGGAATTCGCACTCTGTACCACAAAGCCAAGGAAATTGCTGCTGGAGAATCCCCAGAGCAGCTCAGCGAGTGCACACAGGCTGACAGGACCTGTGAAAAAACATCAGGAATGTTTCTTATGTGACGAGATGGATCATTCAGAAGGATGACTGCTTGAAATGTAAAGATTTGGTATATTGACTCAAGGGGACATGGAGTGCGTTCCTAGGTACAAGCAGCTCACTTCAGAAAGAAACTAGGGGACAAGGAAATGGGAGGGGTGGTGAGTAGGAGTAGGAGACAAAACACAGTCAAGCTATATACAAAGATGGAGAATGAGCCAGAAGTAGAAAGGGGAAAAGTAAATCAGAAGTTTAGAGTCTTGCATACATTCATTATGATATGGGTTGGTTTTTTTTTTTTTGCAAGCACCAGCAATTCCATTAGCCAAAGAGATACACAGTCACTTTTGATTCAAGAGAGACAAGAATTTTATTACCATTGTATTGAATCCAGTTAATACAGAAAATTCAATCCCCTTTCTCTGCCAGCTACATGATTCACAAGGTGTTCACTAAAAAGACTGACAGTCCTGCTGTTTGTCTGTGCCGAATAAGCTGTTCTGGATGCAAAGAACTCATATATGGACAGAAATGTTCAGGAGGATGATGAAACCTGAAATGGATCCAAGTACAGCATAATAGAAACAGGCTTTGGCTCTCTAGGTAGGAAAGAATATCAGAGATACTGCTAATGGGAACTTGGTTATTAAACTAAACTACTCATCACTGGAGGATGGAAACCAGTCAAATGTCCTAAATCTGAAAGATCTGACCAATATAATAAATTACCTGTTAGCAACAGAACATGAATTCCTCCCTCTACCTTCACCTGGTGCCAGGGATTGAAGAAACCCTGTTAGTCACTTGCCAATATTTCAGTAAGACTGCAAGTCTAGTTCTTTTTATAGACTAACATCTATTTTCTTATATCGAGATTCTGTTCCTTTAACAAGAGTTGCAAAAAGTGACTTGTGAAAACATACTTACTTAAGGAAATGGGTGAAATGCCTCATGAGATCCTTGCAGGAGCAACGCATAATACTGATACTGTTATCTGTCTCTTGTCACCCACTTTTTATCAAATGGCTTTTGAGAGGTCTGCCTGAAGAATATAGTATTAACTCCATAGTCTGAATAAAAGAATGTGAAACATTAAGAATTAGAACATGTCTTTTCAGAAATTACAGTCTTATTGTATGTAAAGACAGTATTCTTTCTCTATTTCTTAGACTTGCCAGACCAGGTATTTTTCAAATTGCCAGCAAAAGCAACACAGCAGTGAACGTTCCAGTTCCAAATAATAATTATTAATAATAATTTGTTTTCCTTGAACTGAATTAAAATGCAAACTTCATTCCTCATTCCTTCAGGCTGGAATTAACTCTGCCCTTTGGATTAAGAGAAAATGTGAAGTCCTAAACCATCACAATACCTTTGTCTGCAACTTTCCTCCCTCACTCCTTGCACTTCCCAATACATCCTTACCACTTAGGAGATCAAGTTATTCAGGGATAAGTTGACTTTTACAGGACCTGACTCAATAAGGCACAGGACTAAATTATGGCTTGTTTTTTGACAAGGTTTACTACAAAAGAAGAACCAGCTACTGAATAAGAATAAGAATAAGAATAAGAATAAGAATAAGAATAAGAATAAGAATAAGAATAAGAATAAGAATAATCTTGAATAAGAATAATCTTGCAGGGTGGTTTAGGCACATTTCGCTCTTGATTTATGAAGGCACTGGCTGTGCCACCCATTTCTGTGGAGTCGAATCTGTATTTTGTCATGCTGGGGGAAGCCAACACTTCTAAGGCAAAAAGCTATGAACTGGATATTGTAACTGCTGGATAAATAGATTTGCATTTTGAGTGTTGCCATTAGTGAAGTCAAAAAGATGTTGCTTTTGAGATAACACTGGAGCTGCAAAGAGGGCCTGAAAACATAAAACCCAGTTGTGAATGGAGCCTTGAAACATGAATCTAAACCCACAGCCAGCATTCACAATCCTGCTGAGAGAGGCTTTTTATTTACTTTTCCATGCCATTGAGAGCAACAATTCACTTATTCCTTATATATAAATACATACACACGACACCAAGTAATATCCTGCTGATCTGAAATGCTCCCCTGGCCTCACACCCTCCCCACTGGCAATCCCCCTCCCAGCCAGTTCTCTTCCGCTCTGCAGCAGCGCAGCCCTGGGGTACGTAACTGAGAAACCTCTGCTTCAGACAAGGGAGAAAGCTTCATGAATCATCAAAAAACACTTCTCAGGTGGGAAAAACACATTCTTTGTGCCTCTACATCGAATTAGAAAAGTATGTGTAAAAGTAAAGCCCTGAAAACCCCAGGAGAGCTATTGTGCTTTTTCTCTTTCCTTTTTGTTGTTGTTGTTGTTGTTGTTGTTGTTTTGGGGTTTTTTGTTGGTTTGGTTTGGTTTGTTTTGTTGAACTTGTGAATTTTGGGGTGGTTTAATTAAAGTCTTAAAATTCTTTAACTCCAACACTCAAATGCTTCATATTTTTCCCCTCGACTTGCAGATTTTCTGTCCTCCTCTTTTTCTTGTGTCACTTTTACTCTGCAATAAAACAATTGAGTCACATGCTGGTACATAAATATTGGCAGATTTTTAGGTTTGCTGCTTTTTTCACTCAGCCTATTGGGCAAACAGCCTAGAAAGGCTAAGTTATTTGCCAGAGTTTGAATTTTTGGCAAACAGTGCAGATCCAGTACAAATCTCAAATCATATTTTAGGAATGCTGTGCTTCTACTGCACCTTTCCAACTCTTCTCTCTGTGCTCTAATGACTATTATGGGGAAATGCGTTCCAGAAATGTGAAAATCAATGTAGTGGGAAATGTACCAAAACCACCTTTCCACTTATACAATCTCAGTTGTCCAAGAAACACAATTAATTAGTGTTATTGAGCTGTTTAGCTCCCCAATAAAAGCTTTTTGAGTGATTATATGAAGAACCATTGGTACTGGAGACTTCATACTGAAGTAATTAATGGGAGTTGATTATATTCTGACAAGTTAAACACAGGTTTGTTTGATATTACACACACATGGAAAACACATGCTCTATTGAGCTCAGTACCTAGGAGTTTAGATTAATGGTGTTGATGAATTATGTGGAGATTATATACTTTGCAGACACATAATGGACCTGATTTTGAAAAGCAGGCTCTCATTTTGCTCCGGCAATTTTGAGGGTGTGAATAATTGCAGGTGATTTTCTAGCAGCTAGACATCTCACTGCCTGGTGGAATTCCTTTGGGCAGAGGTCATGCCTGGTTTTGTGCAAGGCACCAGGAGGCACAGGGACAGCGCCCGCAGACAGTGAGGAACAAACCTACACTGGTGCTGCACACTGGAACCACAGGAATCAGCAAGGACAACTTTTTCATGCACAGCCGTGGCAGCTCACTTGGAGCTTTCAAGAAATATGTCCTCTGTCTAAGTTCAGGAGCCTGTGGTGAACTTGAGGCTCAACCCCAAGAAAGGAAGGAGGAAGCTGTCACTGTGCTTTCTCCTGCTGCCAGGCAGATGTTGGACACAGACCTGACACTGAGCCCCAGGACCAGCTGCTGAAGCTGTCTCTGTGGGATATTACTTAGGTTCAGCCTAATATCTCAGCCTACCATGTAGCATCTTTCTCAGAGACTCTGTCTAAAGGCAACAGAATGTCATTGGGATGAGGGCAAAGGCAGTCATGAATGTTAATGTTTAAGGCCTGCAGGGGATAGTCAGGAGGTAGAAGGTCAGGTTCAAATGAATTTGAATTTCAGGCAGGAAATGAACTCAGATTTTGGTTCGGTTGCACTAGTCTGCCATGTAGAGCAGTTTGCATAGAACAGTCAGCCCAGATCTGATGCCTTCCCATGTTGCTTATCCAGAGGAATACATCAAACCAGTTTTACAGGGCATTTACTGAGTGCTTGGATCACCAACCAAGCATGCTCCATCACAATTTTCCTAGGAACCTGCCCAGGAGAAGCTAGCATTATAAATATCCCAAATCCAAGCTATGAAGGCAGGCTGTCTGTAAACTGCAGATAGCAGTCTGGTTTTCACAGCACTCCTGGGAATGGCTTCTGGGTCCGTGAAGCAGCTCAAAGATGGATGAGCATCTCCTTCTGAGAGCTGATCCTGATGAAGCCTGAAGATGCGATTCAGTTCAAGACTCCAAATCTGTGAGTCAAGATGCAGCTTTCCATGTGAACCAGGCAGCTAAATTTCATTGACATGATGGAGATCTCACCAAAATTGCCAGGGAAGGATGAAGAGAGATTCTGTCCCTCTGAAGTACTGTTCTCTTGCTAAACTGCCTGCACCTCCCCTGTACCTCAGACACCTGTGGACACCTGCCATCAGAAACCCCCTATTAGGTGTCAGGCACCAGGTGAAACCCTACCCTTAGAGATGCAGCACAGCAGCACCAGCAGGCCATTTCCAGCACCTCTGTGACCACAGCTGTAAATTGGCTGCTCTGTCCAGACCTGTGCTGTCCCTTGGATGAGACATGTCCATCCTCCAGGGGCAGCAAATCACCACCAAAACCACTCAGCTCTATCCAACAAAGAAAAGAGCCCTCTGATCACTGCTGGCTGCAAAAGCATGGGATATCAACACCCAGGGCAGGGCAAGAAGGAGCAGATGACCTTCCTCCTGGAACTAGCAAACCTTCCTCAAAATTTTTGTGTTCAGAGCTATAAAGTTATTTCATTTCAGGTCAACCTGGCTGAGAAATGAGTTGGGATGCATCATTCTCCGTATTCAGTGGTTGCGCCCAGAGACTTTCTTTAGGTTACAGCTTGAGGTATGTTGCACAGAGGGAGAAGGGTAAAGATGTGCAGACCTGTTTCAGCTTTGATCTTAAAGATCTGAGGAACCAATGTGAGGCACCAGGGTGTGCTTACAGAGATACAGTAAGTGGAAAGTTAAAGAGGGCAACACAGGAGGGTAAGTTTAGATTACATATTAAGAAGAAATTCTTTACTGTCAGGGTGGTGAGGCACTGGACAGGTTGCCCAGGGGAGATGTGGATGCCCCATCCCTGGAAGTGTTCAAGGTCAGTTTGGATGGAACTCTGAGTAACCTGGTCTAGTGGAACACTCCCTGCCTATGGCAATGGGATTGGAGATAGATGAACTTTAAGGTCCTTTCCAAACCAAACCATTCTATGATTCTGTGATACCCTGGACAGTGCAGCCGTGATGGAAGAACTGAACCACAAGAGAAGAAAGGACAAGCTCCTCTGTCTTTGTCCCTCCCCATAGAAGACCTAACACGGAAGCACTAGTGTGGCTTCTTTATACAGTTTGTTTGACTGTATAAATACTTAACCCTTTCCTAACAGTCTGCTGCTTTGATCACTCAACTAGCTGCAACTCTCTGAGAAAAACAGAATTAAAACTCAATTCTGCAATTATTTGCTGCCTCCAGGAAAGCGTAGTCATTGTTGGGAAAGGACTTTTAAGTCTCCCGCATGCTGACTGACATTGCTGGAGGCAGTGGATAATCACAGAAGCAAACCCCAATTCTTGCAGTGCCAGACGACAGGAAGCAGTCCTTTCCGAGCAAGGAGAAAGACCTGGCTTCAGCCTCTGCTTCTTAATTAGCTGCTGCAGGTGGAGAGCTATGCAAGTCCCTCACATTGCTTTTATAACTATCACATCTTTATGTGGCTGAACTGTTTTTTTCCACTGTAACTTGGACATTTTTGGAAAAGAAATATTTTGGGTCACATTATCAATTTTCCCCCTATGGAAAGCTTATGAAAATTAATCTATAAGCAAATTGATGTGAGGAAAAAAAGTTAGCAGAAATGTTTTCAAATGGATAACATTCAAAGGACTTGAGCTCATTCCATTTGAATTACAAAGCCAGAGCTTTGATCCAGCCACTCTTTAGATCCCTACCTCTCTTTCCCACCCATGCTTCTTTGCATCACACTTGAACAGGTCTCCATTGAGTACGTTTTGCCTAATGATTGAATTTACCATTGGCAGAAGTACCTTGATAGACTGTTCTTTAGGTTGAATGCTCCATTTGCTGTCCACAGCCTGGGAGCTGCTTTTTGGATGGTGATGTGCTAATCCATCTCAGACAGCTGGAGGAGGGTACTCCTTCCCCAAGAACTAGACATCACTGCGACTTTCTGGTAATGGTCCCAAGACAGTTCTCAGCTAGGGCAGCAATTTGATTGCAGACATCAAACTAACCACTCTAGACTAAGGCCACCATGAAGATACCTGACTGTGTACTAATCTCGTGCCATTTTAATTAGTGCTAAAGCAAATTAGCAATACTGAGCTAAATGACTGTAACCTACAAAAACACAACCACGTCTTTTTTTTAAAGTGAGATGCCAATGGTGCAGTCAGACAAGCACTGACATTGTCCTCAGAGGAATCAAGGAGGCCTGTAAGAGCCACCATGACTTTGGGATAAGTACAAGAGACAGAAGCCTTCAAGATGCTTTGTGTAACCAGAAAAAGTGAAGCAGCCTCCACACAGACATGTGCATTCCTGCAAAAATGATATAAAGAAATTACCTCTACTTACTGGTATCTCATATCTCACTGCTATTGGTTTTGTGTGTTTATGGAAAGAAGGCTGAGCAGATCAGAGAAGCCAAGGACTTGGCCTAAACAGACATCAGGATTATGGCTCCAAGAACAGAGGTAAGATGGGGGAGGAGAGAAATTTTGGCTAAGATGATTAAAAGGCAATTGTAACCTGAAAAAACCAGCACCTAATTCCTCCTGTGTCTGAGGTCACTGCACATTCCCTGTAGACAGAGGACCATAATAAAAAAAAATCTGAGTCTATCATCACCTCCATCTCTGCTGTCAATGTGTCTGTCAATGTCACCTGTATTTCCAGTGTGGTGCTGGAAAAGGACTGGGACAAGCCTCAGCACATTTGAACTCCTTCAACTCCCCCAGGAAAAAGGTCTCCCTAGAACCAGCAGCATGAGGCATGGCTAAAGCAGAAAGCATCAAATAAAGAAGGAAGAATCAAGAAGTCTCTTGATAACAGTGGAGAGACAACTTGTAGGTGGAGATGGAACTGCTTTTGAGGCAACATCTGCACATATTGCACACAGTGTCTAGCTAGAGTGGGAAGCCCCATAGTTGTAAGCAGAGACCTGTCTGCTGTGAACAAGGAGGATTTCCACAGAGCCAGGAGGCTTGAGGGTGTCCTGACAACCTAAAATCTGCTAGCAGACATGAGCAGCAGCAAGGAATGACAGATCTCAAAAAGTGTGTTGAGAAAGCAATGAAAGGGGCAGAGGTCAGAGCAGACCTCACTCAGCCACCTGGCTGCACAAGTGGGTTAGCCAAATGGCTTCAGTAAAACTATTTTCTACTTCATTTATAACCCTCAGAGGCCAATCAGGGAGAGGAGAGATTGTCCAGTTCAAATAATGCAAAACTTGATTTCTTTGAGAGAAAAGTCCTTGACAGGCTTCTTGGCTCTGCTCAGCGTCTCACCCAAGCGAGTGGCCAGGAGGAGGAACAGCAGAGATTTCCAGCAGGCAGCCTGCACACGCCAGCCCTGTCTGTGCTGCAGAGCAGTCCATGACAGACAAGAACGCTCCAATTTTGCAGGAGCTGTTGAGATGTGGTGCATAGGCAGCCATGAGGCAAAAAGAGCCAGATCAGAAAATTAGCAGCAAGGAGAAAGCTAAATCCTCTGGCCTGGCTGAGGACCAGACAAGACCTGTTCTTGGCATAATCTGGTGCAAACAAGGACTCCCAGGATAAGTGGGCAGTGGAACAATTTATACAATTTATATTTAGCTGGACTTCAGCTTGCAGGGCCAGATCAGTGAAAGGAAATCAGACACCCCAAGGGCTTGGGGAATTCGCCTCATCATTTGAGTTTTTCTCTGCAGCAGCCAATCAGGAAAGGAAGCAGCTGCTAGCAAGATGGACATTAATTGCCATGAACGCCATAAGCACAGATATGTCAAATGGAAAAGGTGACTCTAGTCTGGTCTGTGGCATTTTGGAACAATTAAAAATAGTGATAGATTTGGTTTGTAAAACAAGAGAAGTTGGCAATAATGCAAAAACTAAAGAAAGCAGTTAAGTGCTGGTACAGTGCAAAAGTTTGCTATAAAATGTCAGCTTGTTATAATAGGAGTCTGGGCCAGAACAAAACATCACAAGAGCCTAGTAAAAATCCTCCTTCCCAGTCTGAGGATTGCAAGGACACCACGTTATGTTGCTGAATCACAGAGGTACACAAATGAGGCTCCAGGTTTTTGTTTAGATTCTCACAGTTGAAGAACAGAAGGAGGAGGCTGGTTACAAATCGTCTGCTGGTATCTGTGAAATGCATGGGAAAAGTGGACATTGCCTCAAGGATAACCATTAATAGAGCAGACATGCTAAAAACGGCAAGGGGTAGACTGTCCAAAAGTGAGCCAACTAATTGCTCTCAAATGGAGACAGTGACAGAGAAGCGTCCAACAGTTGGGAAAGTTGGGTTTGAAAATTGGACATCTGGAATTAGAGCTTTATTTCTGGATAATCAAGATAGTGGATGAGCTAATAAACAGTTTGGATTTCATTATGCCTAATAGCTGAGGAAGTGCCAGGAAAACATGTCTTACGAAGCCTGCCTGTGAAAATTCTTTTAAAATATGGATCACAGGTGAGTAAAATGGCACGTAGACAACTGTTTTGCACAGAGCAGGGAATGGCATCTTGATAGGTGACATGCCATGGGGGCTTTTCAGACAAAGAAATCACTTCCTAGAGGCTAAAACTGGTTTTGAGACTAGGATCTCAAATGGATTTTAGCAGCTCAAGTATTTGTCTGTTTCCCCTTGTGTGCTAGACATTTTTGATGATGAGCAAATAAAAGAGGAAAAAAGAGAATAAGTGCCAGAAAGTACAATAAAGTAAACAGATGTAGCAAATATACAGACAAAAACTAGCAGGGAAAGAAGAGTGGAGAGAAATGCAGGCATCTTGGTGTTCAGTGCTGAAGATGGATGACAAACCCCTGCTGCTGAGGCTTTTGGAGTTGTCCTCCTTCTCATTGCCAAGCAGCACAGGACAATAATATAAAAAGGTGGTCACAGAGCAACCACTTCACTGCTTAACTGAAGCCAAGTACAGGAGATATTTTGGGTGGTTAGAATTTCAGAAAGGTGAGACTGAGCTCTAACGTTGCCTTGGGTATCACTGCTTATTCAGAGAAAAGAGGGCAGCCCCACATCCTGTTCAGTCTGGACCACTGCAGCCTAGTTTTCCACTCTGGATTTCACAAACAGCTGTGGACCTCAGTAGAAAAATCTGTTACACAGTGGCAGAATGACTGTCTCAGTGACCACCAAATCTGCCTTCTTCCCCACTGCCTTAGGGCAAGGGGTTATACCTTGAGCAGAGCCCTGCAGAAACGCAATCAAACTACTTTCAAGCACCTCCACATGGCACTGGCACATCCATCCTGTGGTGAGATGCCCTGAGGAAGCTGCCTCCCCTGGCTCCTCAGCAGGTTCTGATGCACACGTCAAAACCCATGGCCTCCTCCTAGGGGGTGTGCAGGTGTCTGAGACAAGCTTCAGTCTATCAGGCTGCAACAAAACTCCGAAGAAAGGGAGTATTTCCTAATGAAAGAGCAGTTTGCTTTGGGCAGATGGGGAGTGCAGGAGGAGTTTTTGCTGACAGAATGATAGTGGAGAGGTCCTGAAACAGCCACTCCTCCTGGATGTGCAGGATCAGGGAGAACTTGGGTTCCTAACAAGATGTTTACTTCTAAGCTTGCAGATATTGCACAATGTCAACTAGTTTGAGTGAGCTTGTGGCAGAAAATGATTGCAATGGTCACCAGAACATAATTTAGTATTACTTACTAAGGAATTACTAAGGCTCTTGAGACCATTCACAGTTGGTTTTGTTGATTTTAAAATGCCTTTCACATAGGAAACAGATGTGAAGAGATACTGAACTAGTTTAGAGACAGTATTGCTACAGCTACATAAAGGTTTTGAAAGTGTCCTGATTGCAGCAAAAGTTTCAGGCCTCTGAGTCAACTTATTGTATTTCTGAAGTACACCTTGGCTTAAAAGTCTTATTTGTGTATTTTCAAGACTGATCAGATGGAAATAAAATAACTATGGGATGGCAATGAAAATACTCTCACACTAAGGCATTGCATAGTTATGTAATAATTTGTTATTTAACTATTTAACTATAACTGCCTCAAATATGATTGTGATAGATGCCACAGATAGATTTCTGTTTGTCTAGAACATACTCTTTAGACTATCACCACTGTAGACGCATGACACTGGTGAGAATGATTCAAAGGTGCTTTTAATGGATTAAATGTAACTACTCTTTCAACAGGTGTTTTGGAACTTCAACCTCAACAGCCTCCATATGAACCATGGAAAATGCTACACAGCCATCTATGGAAAGACAAATCTCTTTTGGTCTTATTTTGTGAAACTCGGGTCTTAGCTGGGACAGCATATAGCAGAAGAACAAGAAAATAAATATCTTGATCCAAGAAACTAGGTGAAAAGCTCAAAAAAAGAAATTCTTTGGCCAAGTGTCCTGCAAAAGGGGAAAGGAACTATGAGCAGAATGTTGACCACTTGCTGTTTAATTCCTCCTCTGTTGAGGAGAAAAAACTTTGAGTGATCACTATGAATAAAGTGGCCAGCATTAACCCCATATTATTTAGTGAGCAATTCAAGGGTTAGCAATTTAAGGTTAAAAGGGAATAGTCCTGTTTTTTGCTTAAATATTTTTAGTGTCATTAAAGTTCATATATGAAGTTTGCATGCAAGTATTCAGCAGACTTATTTATGACATTATTTTTAAAAACCTTCTTCAGCTACATAACTCAAACTCCCTCAAAAGAATCAATCTCTGTTATAAAATTAACTGGTTGCTGATAGAACTACCACTCCCTTTTTTTTTCCTCATCAAAAAAACAGTCAAGCCCTGTTTTCTGTAGCACTAACTGAGGCTACAAGGCAGGAACTCGTCCTTTTCCAAAATGAGGTGATGTGCATCTGTGTGCTAGCAGTAACTGTGTTATCTAGAAACTCTTTCAAGCCACTGAAATTCTTTCAATAAGCTCCTTATTTCCAGGTTCACCTTCTTTTCCCTGTAACAAAACACCGAGTGTCAGAGTTTCTTTAAAAAACCAAACTTACATATCACCTTTGTGCCTCTGAGAACGATGGCTGTGTGCTGTAAGATGTGGCAAGCTCATGCTAAACCAAAAGGACACTCTCTCCATGGCATATCCGTTATTCTCCTCTACTGAGTAGTGTATCACCTGCCCCCTACAGATTCCTAATAGTTAACAGAGATGCTACTTCTGGCCGGAGCAGCTTCAATACAGAGTCGTAACTTCCAGGGATGTGTAATCATTTACACCTGTGCAAAGTAGATGTAAACTCACTTTGCACTCACTTTACACAGGTGAAAATGACTGCACAATGTGAGAGGCAGTGGAGAATCAAGCTCATAATGACTGCAAAGTGCTTAAGCAGGGTGTGATGGAGACCAACAGAGGCACGTGGGATACAGTGATCAGTAGGCAAGCAAATGTCAGCAGCAGTTTTGGGAGTCTATTTTCCCTCATTGTGCCAGCAGTGTCTATTATTTGCAGTGGAATTCATCTGTGTGTGCCCAGCAGATAATAAATCAGCTGCTGTGTGAATGCAACAGGCCTGCCTGCTCCAGCTCCCTCTGGCACTGCTGTTGGGCTCCAGCTACAGCAGGAAACCTGTGCTGCCACCCGGGCTGGAAGATGTGTTGTTGTGAGATCAGTTTGGGGGAGAATCAAGCTAAGCCTAGGGGCTTTGGCTTGGTTTAGGGCATGCTTCTTGTTGTGAGTTAAACAACTTATCCAAAAACCTAGCTTGAGCACTGCTGAAATAGTACAGGTGCTCCTAGCCCTTTTTGTTATATTGCCTCCTAAAGCTGCCCAAGAGCTAAGGAGTGCAAGAGCTTTCAAAGGAAACTTTACTTTTTATGAGCTGTTGGATAGGACAGAATAGACAGACCTACAGTTAATCTGCTGCCCTTTGTCAGAGCTCTCAGACCATAAGTATAAAGGCAGTAATTACCACAATGGGCTATTTGGGGGATGTTGGAGAGAATTTTTTTTGTGCCGGCTCTTTTAGCTTGAAGATTAGGATTTATATAACAACTTTGCCTGGTAGTCTGAAAAAGACCTTCTGAAATGTGTTCCTCTTAGCCTTACACCTGCCAGCTTTCTTCACTCTTCTTTCCCTTGCCTACTAATAGTGATGGTAAATGCATCCAGAGAAATACGGTTGCTATAAAGTACTGAAGTTTCTGTGTAGCGTGACATAAAATTACTGAATGTGAATAAAGTATGTGTGTCATTTTTCCAAGGGACTTTTAAAATGTGCCTCTGGATATATGTGAAAATATAAAATACTGCTCACACAAAATTAAAGCAGAAAGCACACACTTGTGAAGGAAAATTACTTCATTTGTTACAGCTATCTTTTCAAGGCAAAGAGTCAAACCCTGTGTGTGACAAGCTGGAAATCTACGTGTCCCCACTGATTTTGCTGTGTTTGCAGTACCTGGTGTGAGAGAGGGCTGGCCATCAGTGCAGGAGTGTTTCCTCATGTCTACAAAGTTCTGCAGAGCCTGCACTGAAGTCAGGCCCAACATTCATTCACATCCCACGACAATCAGGCTAAATGATTCACAAGCCAGATGGTGACAGCTAGGACAAGGGATCATTTTTAGTTTTAAAGCAAGTGATTTTGAGCACATGATTGTGGCAAATAATCCAAACAATTTCTTATTTAATGAAAGCGCTTACCAAAGACAGCATCAAAGCTGTGGTGGCAAGGGAGGGTGAGTGAAAGGAGGGTACTAATCCGTTGCGAGCCCCTATGGGCTGGGAAAACCAGACTCTAGAAAGAGACAACCATCTCAATACTTACATTAACAATAGAGTGAAAGAAGTCTTTATTTTCAGGAACAGGATTGAGCAAAGGACTTTTACCCTCCATTCCTGTTTTCCTAATAAGTTAGGAAATATTTATTTACCCCAAATCAGGTACTCTCAGTGGCTTTTTCTGTAATGGGCTTTCAGCACAAGCTACAATTAACAGAAAGAAAATGTTGTCTTTAGGTAGAGCAGGAGCTTAAGGGCTGTTCTGGGACCTCGTTCCTTCAGTGACAGCAGTGCCAGGCAGTGCTGCCTGAGCTGGCTTTCCAGTGGGGCAGCACATGGAGCCAAGAGTCAGCCTGCACGCTGCCCTGGTCCTGGGCTCCTGGAGCCTGCCAGCAGCACCCCCACACGTCATCTCACCCACGGGTGTTGCAGCAGGGGGAGGACAGAGGGGAGCAGGCTCAGCTTCTCATGGCTGTTCCACTGCAGCTGGAAACTGGGGGACAGTGCAAGGCCACCACTCAAGTGTAAAGCAGCTGCTCAGAGGGGAGCTGCAAGGCCTGAAGTTCCTTCAGCCCTCTACTTCATCTTCTTCACCTGCAGCTCCAGATGCAAGGTTTGGGTCAAGGGAGGAGATAACAGAAGGAGACTAAGATCAGATTTCAGCTTCTTCAAAACGGGAGGATTCCACAATGCAGCACACTCAAGCATGTGGTTCTTCACAGTATGGGAACTGTGAAATTTCTGCACCTGTCTGTGTTGAAATCCCTGGAGACAGATGAGAGAGGATGTGGACTACTTCGCCATACTCGGCACTTGTCATAGGACCCCTCCATTACACTCTCAGTGACACTTGGCATGTGGTACCTACTGTAGTGCCCTACGAGTCATGGCCCTTGGTGTGCACAGTCTTCAGCTTCTGTGAAGTACAGTGAATACTGTGACTAGGTCCTTGTAGACTTATTAATTTATCTCCTAGGTCTATTCAAATGGCCTGAATTACAAAGGCAGGCTGACAGCAGCCTGGTATCAGTGGTATCTTCTATGCTGCTGCTATGAAACCATTTTCTTCTTCTACCTAGTTACCATGAAATCTGCTGATATTTTCTGCAGGTGTATTTAAGGTACTAAAATTTCTTCCCTACTTCCTTTTTAAGTGTTCGGGTATTTTTTCACCAAAACTTATCTACAGCTGTGGTCGATTCTTTATGACTTTATTCTTTTGAAATCTAAAACCAAGGAAGATTTAAATAGCTAAGTTAAAACTGATTATTTTGAAAATGGTCCCTTATTAAGAGACCCTCATTATGCCTAGGTCTCCTCTTCAGCCCCCATTTGGTTTTTTGGTACCTCAAGGAACCAACTTAGGTCAGTCCTAACTTATACCTAAAACCATTTGGGATTCTGGGCTTGACTTTCTTCTTTTCCTAAGTACCCATAGGATTCTATCTGCTCTTCTATATGCATACCGTATAATGCCTCAGCACAAAATCATGAGAAGATCTTTCCTTAAAATATATCCAGCAATATGACCCTTGATACTTCTACCTAGTGCAGTGGCTAGGGCATTTTGCTGGTAGCTGGAGGACCAGGTTTCAATGCTGGTGCATTCCCTCCTGTGAGTGTGCAGGACCACCAAGAGGGCTGTGTGGTCACCCTGCTGGGAGTGTCAGTCTGTTCCGTCTGCTGAAACGGAGCATTTCTTGTGAGAGGAGGGTACAGAGGGGTCTGTGAAGGAGAGAGGCACAAAGGTAGAAGAGAATGGGAGCATAAGACAGTGAGCAGCACTGGGAGAAGAAAGGTCAGGTCCTATCTCTGGAAGCTCCTTTTAAGGGAAGCCCAAATGTCCTTCTCCCAGCAAACTTCCCCAACCAGTGACGGCAGCCTGCACCCTCCTTGTGGGACAACAAATGCCTCAAAGACTGTGTGCCAGAGACAGAGCTCCATGGAGTTTCTCATGCCTGAAGTGTCTGACAGCCTCTTCAGAGCTCCCCACACCAATGGGAAGCTGCTTACTGCAGCTGCTTTATGCAGTTTTTCACTTTATCATTCATGGCATGTGTACATGCCTCATGTTTTAACTATGGAAGCAGAACAAATTGAGCATGTCAACCTTTCTTCCCTCCAACCTGTCATCCAGTTTGCTTCTACAGGTTTTCTCCCCAGTCTTGAAGGCTGCTATAGCATGTTAACAGATTGCTCTTCAAGTGTTTACATTTACATCTCCTTTTTCCTCAGTTACACACTCAGCAATCCATGGGGAAAGCATCCAGCATGCCCACAAAGCATGTGGGGAGTATTGCTTCTGTGACCAGCTCATGTGTAGGAAGAGATCTACTTGGTTTGTTATCATCAACACTGACTGCACCCAGAAAACGCAGGTGACCCCACACCTCTGCTGCCTATGCCTGCAAAAATCCAGGGGTGTCTGTCTAAGACTTGGTATTGCTCTCTTGTGCCTCCTGTTTCCCTTTGCTCTGCTCTGGAGGGTCACTCAGCATGAACTAATGGACTTTCCTTTCTCAGTGGGTTCCTTTTTTCCATCTGCCAAGGCCACGTTTTGAGATTACAATTTCTGAAAAGCTTTCATGAGCCTGAAACTGAGCAGATAAATGGAGACCATTGAACTCTAATGTGTCTATCAGCTCAAAGAGCACCTCTTTTTCACCAGTCTCTTATCTCTCTTAAAATATGCTTTTACAAATGAGTGCCTACAAGCATGTGTGGGTGCAAAGGCAGCAATGCAGTCTCAGAAAATACAGCTCCTCTGGTCCCCAGCTTGGCTGCCCCGTCATTTGTTTGCCCTTGCACTGCCTGGTTCTGATACCCCTAGGCTCAGGCAGGTCTGAAAATGTCCTTTATTGTTTTTTAACAAATCCACTGCTAAAGTCCAGCAATCACTGACATCCAGCGGCAGCCGAGGATAATTACAAATGTTTATTTTCTGAGAGGCTTGTTTGCTACCTGAGGAAGACCCAGTTACACTAAAGGTTTATTCTTGAGCTCTACAAACGGAGGACAAGTCAACTGAAGTAGAATACTGCTTTCGTCAGGCAGGAGAGGGCAGGTACCTGAAAACCAGTATTGAAAATCATCTCTATGTCTCCTGCACGAAGGGGCTCCAAGTCTAACTGTGCTCCTATGCACAGTGAGGGAATTACCTCAGATGGCAAATTGAGTTCTGCCTTTTTCAAAGTGCAGTGAGACCAGACCTGAAGTTTCCTGCCCCAAGACATTTTGAGTGGAATAAAATTAAGCCTTAAGCAACAGTGACCACACTATGTTGGTCTAATAAAAACACTGTGCTGCAGGTTGAGCCCTTCAGCCTCTCCCCAGTAAGGCTCAAATATCAATTAAACCTCTGGTAGGTCATCCTGCCTGGAGAAAACAACATCAAAATTACAGTTTTTGGTTAATTCAATTCAACACAGATACTTAACAATTTTTTCATGCTTGAAGGGGGGTGGGAGGGCATCATGTATGTTCCTAAACTTGTTTATTCAGCTTTTTGTACAAAACTGTGTGGGCTGTGGGACAACTGTTGAGAGAGTTCCCTAGTTCTTTGGTTTGGGTTTTTGGTTTTTTTTTTTTTTTTTTCCTATGCAGACACTCTCTACAGTGTCTGACAGTATTTAGGGAATGTTTAGAAGTCATGGTAAGGAAAAAGGGTCAGATTGCCATAGAAAGTATGTAGGTAAGTCTTTGAATGGCACAGCCAGGCCTAATTACTACAGGAAAAGTAGATTCATCAATTAAAGCATAATTATGAGACTAACTTCTGTGCAGGACCTCTTTGATGCTTTTTTTTTTTTTTTTTTTGGTGATGGTGGGGAGTAGGGTAATAGAACAAAAAGAATAAAGTCATCTTACTTTTATTTTTATTCCTGTAAGTCTTTCAAGTGTATTAGAGCAGAAGGTAGATTTTGACAGGCATAAAATACTTCCAGTGCAGCAAATTTTAATGGTTGCTGACATCACCATAATTTAAACTTTGGGCCTTTGTAAACAGTTTGCACAGACTGCCGTGTAAGCAATCTGAGCTCATTGCAAGGGCTCTGGCACTTTGAATGCACAACTTCGTCTGTCTCTTCCCCTTCAGCCTCCAGTCCTTTCTTTACTGTTTCCACCTCTTCTATTACCTCTTGCCGAGAGAATATCCTCACAACTCTTTTGGCAGCCACCACAGGCCCCGTCTCACTGACATGCTGCAGTACTATCTCTTGGAGCTTTGGCCATAAACAAGACCCCATCACGGGGCATTAGCCATTTGACAGATGTTCTCTGCAGCAAGGGGTTCAGAGGTGGAGGATGTACACAAAAAGGGGATCTGTAACTCATTCCTGGGATTTGAGGCCACTTTCACTTGTGTGTCCTGCTCTAGGTGAGAAGCTGCCCTTGAGGAGCGGCAGAGAAAGCTGGGAGGGGGCGGGGGGAAAAGCAGCAGCACGTCTTAAAGTTTAAATGGTTTAAATGTAATGAAGAAAAGGAATTTCACTTCCTTCCCTTGAGTCTGATAGATTTTGTTTTGTGTCCTCTTCCCATGTGTGTAGGGAAAGTTTTCTGTTTTGCACTGTATGGCGGGCCAAAATGAAGAGATATGGCTGAAAACATGGGAGAAAGGAGTGACAACACCTTCCTTGCAACACATGAGACCACCCTCCCTGGATCACCTTGACTGACAGTGCCGGGGTGAGAGCAAGGGCTCTCCTCTTCCTCTGTCTCACCAACAGTGAGAGCCATCGCATGCTCATGAAGAGCTTTAAGAGAAAACTGCAATGATCAGAGACATGCTCAAGAAGCTGAAGGAGCTGAGCTTGCTCCGAGGCTGATACAAGTCTCCACATAGCATCATGAATGAAGGATTGCTCTGCCCGTATTTGGAGAGAGAGCCAGAATCTCTTTTCTTATACTGAAATAAAGCAGTCCCCTTTCGGAGCAGTCAGGAAAGTAATTGTTCATTTCTCAGGTTGAGCTGCACATATGCGATCTCTTTGTTAAGTAGCTTTCTAAATTTTTTCTCCTTGGCTCTTCTAGTTGCAGCCTGTGTGATTGCCAGGCCTGAGCACTGGCCAGGAAACCCCAGCCCCAGCCCAGAAGGGGTGAAGGCAGCACAGCTCTCACAGCACAGACACGGCTATAAATGGGCCACTGGTTACAGCCAGTGGAGAGGCAGGGAGAAAAATCCACACTTCCCAAAACAGCTTCTAAAATTCAATACACGTCCTCTGGTTATAAAGCACGCAGACATCTTATTTCTAAGAGAAGGGCAATGTGTGGAAAAGGAAGGGAAGCCTTGGTGGCTACTGCTGGCAAAGGCAAAGGTGAGATGGACAAGCAGAAAAACATGTATTCTTGCAAAATAACTATCAGCCTCAATGTCATCACACTTTATGTAAACATGCAGAAAGTCCATCAGTGCAAAAGAACAGGGTAACTAGTTCAGATAGAAGGGAATTGAATTTGTGGCAAGGTTAAACCAAAGCCAGATCTGTTTGTAGTATTGAAATAACTTTGCTACTGCCTTGAACACCACCCTACAGAGTGGAGGGGCTGGAGCGTGGTGTAGGGGAGACTGGATAACAGATGTCATACAGATACTTCTCCCTCTCCTGCATGGTCAGGTCTGCAAAGTGGCAGTCTGTTTCAAGGTTCTGGAAGTGCTGTTTAGGTAACCAAAACTCTGATTCCCATCTCACTTACAGCTTGCAAAGTCACTATATATCTGTGTAGTTTTGATATAAAACACCACCATGACAGCAAAATAATATTTTTTACCAGTTTGTACAGGCATAAAAGCATCATAGACTTAGGCTGAGAAGAACTGAAGGGCAAGAAGCCCTTCTCCCATAATTTTATCTGTGCATTGAGATTTCTGAACTGGGGGAAGGCGAACAGCATTGCTCAATTCATTTCCATTAGAAACTGAACAGGCTTCCACATTTCTGGACAGCACATGACAAGAGGTATTGGCTCATAAGGAGCTATTTTGCAATTTAACCATGACTGGCTGAAGGACTTGGAAATAAGAAGTGTTTTTCCGCATGGACGCTATTGAAACGTGAGCCTGAAAGCTTGTCCAGCCAGCAGCTGGGACTCACACCTTACTTTCTGTACCTTTATTTCTTGGTCTTGCCAAGGGTGGGTATTATCTGTCTGTTTGACAGCTTTAAGACTGGAGAAGGCCTTGGCTGAGCTGAGGGAATCTGTCTGAAAGCAAATCGTATTATCAGGGTTAAGGCAACTGTTGTTGCTGGTGCTGTTTTCTGCAAGAGGCGTCTCACTGTTGTGTGCTGAGCATCCCAGGCCAGTGGCTTAGGTACCAGGCACTAGACATTACATTAAAGAGTGGCAGAAGGGGCCAAAAATAATTTTTCTGCCTGACTCTTCTTCCTAACATAATGTGTGACTGGCTCTGGTCTTCTGTGACCACAAAAAGTCCTGCTCAGGTTCCCAGCATCTGTTACTTTAGGGAGATCTAAAAATGTCTTTCTCTGGAGGAAAAGATGGTTATTTCACATTTTATGCAGAAACAGAAAAAATGAGCCTGCAAGATCTCTTATCCAGAGCACCAGTTTTGAGGCTGCATACCTACCTTGAGGAAGACCCATATTGAAGTCCCTGTTCTTTGTCAAATGAAGAGTTTTGAAGTCTTCATCTTCTACTGAGCAAGAGAAGCTGTTTGCTGGCTAGTGCCTCTTGTGAACAGCTTCACAGACAGACACTAGGCTTGCAGCTTAGCAGTTTGGTTTTAATTTTTACTCTGGCTGATCCTTACAAAAAGCAGAACAATTTTAATTGCAGATGATGAGCATGAGAGAAAGAGCGAACCCCAGCATTTCTGGCAGCCAAGTAATTGTTTGGGATTTGCCACACAGATGAGCAATTTGAATTTTCCTTCTCCATATGTTCGACAGCTATTATGGTCTGCTGGGCTTTTCTGAAACACAGCTGCCTGCCTCTGACCAGAAATTTTGTCATGGCTCTGAGAAGATACCCCATGCAGTCAGTATTTTCTTCTTGCTTTGTCCCAGGGCTGCTGCTCTGGGTGAGGGCTGTTATCACGTCAGGATTTGGTAGCAGAGAACATTCCATTCCCACTGTCCTCGTCAGGATCACAAAACCGAAATGTTAATTAAAAAAAAAATTGCTTTGGCTTAGACTTGGAGTTTGAATAATTCTTGAATTTTCAGAACACCAAGAACTCTGCACTGATTGAATGGGTCACCTTGTTTCCCTGTGTATTTTTAAAAATAGCACAATTGAGCCATAGTGATAGCATTGGCAATACAGACCCATGCACCCTTCACAGCATGTGGGATGGCATCTCTCCTGCACAAGCCTCCAGAGCTGAAGCCAGGAGATTTGTGTGGGGAGGAGAGGTGGGATTTTGCATTGTTATGCCTGAGGCAGAACAAGGTTTCCAACAAAAGCAGGTCTGTGTGTGGCACACCCTAGCCATGTACCATAGGATCCATAGGGGTAGAGCACTCCCAGAATCCCCGCTCCTTCTATTAACATATATCATCACATATCTGTTGGAGAAGGAAGGAGCTGGCTTTGCCATTCCCACAGTCTTTGGTGGGACAAAGCAGCATGGCAGCTGACACACCTCTGATGTTCTCAGTTCCCTCTGCATGAAACTTACAATGGAAAAGTCAAAAATTGTCTCACCACTTCATATTGCTAATTCTTTTGGGTTGACAAATATTGCTGTGCTGCTGTTTCTCTCTGGATTTTTACTTCTTTTGGATGGTAGACAAGCAACGGGAAAGACCACCTCCAGTGCACATGAAGAGTGGATGAGTCAAGAGTGGATGCATGTGACAGAAGGCAGGTTTTCTGTCTTGTTATTTTCTTTCTGAGCCTTCTCAGTGCAACTATACTTCAGAGGCTTATATTAAGCCGTGCTTGAGGAGAAGGAAATAAAACCAAAGGATCATCTGCCTCCTTGTGGTGGGGAAGCAGCTTGGGTTTTCTGTGGGGTGACTGGGGCAGCACTCAAAGGGTCTTTTGGGCTTTGCATGCTCAACTTCTTCAGCATACTAACTTGAATCCACTGGCTAGTCTTTATGGAGCATTTAATTCTGTAGTTTTAGAGCTGTTGAAAAAGCGAAGGGAAGATTTATAACAACATTTGCTAACTCTAGGCCAACTGGTTTGGCACAGGAAAGAACTATGTTTTTCAGAACAGCTTTTCAACATTCCACTGTTAGCTAAAATGTATGAAAATTACAGTTTTTAAATGACCAGATGTTTTTGCCGAGAAAGAAATAGATTGCCTGAAAGGGGAAGATGAGGCCTGAACTCGGGCTTCTATGCTACTACTGTCAACTTTTCAGCTAATGGATGACCTACTACCATCTAAAACTACTAAATTTGTGTGATTAATGCTGCTAAATTGCAGCCACAGTATATTTATAATTTTCTCTGTCAGCTTGATACCATTTGTGCAGCATCACTATAAAAGGTGAAGGAGAGAAAAGGCGATTAATCTGGTGTCCTTGTACTGAACAATATGGCATAGCTCTCCTCAAAGCAGAAGCTTTCAAGTGAATTAAACTAATGGTTTCATCTGTTTCATTTCCAGCTCTATTTTTTTAAATCAAGAGCAGCAGATCCTTTCCATGTTGTCTGCTTCTCTAGACAGAAACTGAGACTAGAAATGTTCTTGCTTTTGGCTTCAAAATGCTCAGCACAGCACGATCATCCAGTACTTTATTCATGTGACTTATCAAGAGCATGGGGATCTTATTTTGGCCACCCATAATAGTCTAATTGGACTGGCCAGTGTTAAAAATCTGTTCTGGATTGATGGGATTCTTCAAATGCTTTTCTTATTGCTCTGTTGAGTCAAACGAGATGAAGAACAAAGAGAAGATGTGATGGTCTTGGGTTGCAATCCTCCTCCTTACTTTATAGCCATTGTTTAAGGTGTCCAGAAGAAATCCCATAATAGAAAAGCTCTTTTTGCATCTTTTCCTTCAAAGCAGACACTTGTTAAGGGAGGAATTAAATGAAACTGAAGATGGTGGAGGAATTTTTGAAACTACAATTACATCTGTGCAATGTCGTCCTCCCGTGAAAAGGAGCCAGACCCTTTGCAGGGCCCAGCTGGCTTCCTCCATGCCCAAATACCAGGGGTTTTTGTGTTGCCACCATTGCACTATAGGTAGGAGCAGGAGCACCCTGAAACTCCCTTACCAACCCCACAAAGTGCAGCTTAGCCCACGGCAAGAGAAGCCAGGGGCAGTCAGCACCACAGTAATCAAGCCCAGAAAGCCCCTGCTTCTGCTCCTAAAAAGGCATCATCATCTGGCTCTGCTTCTCTTCTAAGAGAGTTGACAAAAAAGCTGCTTAAAAATCTGTTTAAAATTACGTATTCTCTGCTTGAGAGTTTGCTAAGCTCATTATAGAAGTGGAATGAAATTCCACAGCACGTTTAGCATTTTTCTTGTTCTTATTTTCTGAGCTTTTCTAACCTAATAGAGAATGACTGATCCTACTGGTGATCTGAGAAGGACACAGTGGAGGAATCGCAGCAGGCTGAGCACCATAGCAATACTGTGACTACCAGTTTGGCTACTTCATTGTGCAGGCTGATCCAAGGAAGGATTAAGAGGATTTTGTTTTCCATTTTTTAAGTTGAATGGGCTGGGATGAAAGCCTTTTACTGCATTTCTGAACAAGTCAGGATATTTAGAAAAGCAGTAACAATGGACTGCCCCAGACACGGACTTTGAGCAATATAACATAATTTTTCATAGGAGACTGACTGTATGAAACCACCCAGCTTCCCCGTCTTTGATCCTTTAGTGGTCACTGATGACCTCTTGCCTTTCTCTGTTCCTTAAAGCCTTCTGCAAGGAGCCACCCTGCCGCTGTCTGGCAAGTAAAGGGAAAAACGCAGCCCTGGAATGTCTGATTGCCAGGATGTATTAAAGTCTGAGGGATGTGTGATGGTTCACATCAAATACAAATCAACCATAAGCCATGGCTTAAGTTTGGGTTGACCTTCACCTTTGGACAGGTTTGAAAATGATTGATTGTTTTTCATTTGTTTCTCTGCACCCACCCCCCACTCTCCCCGCCCCTGATTTCTAATTAAGGACAGAAGCAAAGGGAACAACTAGTTCTTATCACCAGTTTGGATTTCCAGACTAAGAAACATCAGTTCAGGGAAATGTTGTCCAAATGTTTTGCTAAATTGACCCACAGCCAGGAATTTTCAACACTGCACTCATTGCTAATATGCATGCATCAAATCATGCATATTTTTCTCTTTTAGCACCTACCACTTGTGCCTGAGGACCGTTCAGGTCTTGACCAAAGCTTCTGCCATAGAGGCAGGATTTTTTTTCCACTAGCAGAGAGAGTGCAGGCGAGGAGGGAGTAAGCCTCATGTTTAATGGCCGATACCTCATTGTGGATCACTGACTTTCAGTCCCTGCCACCACAGCCAGCTGCAGACTTTTTGACACTTTTGCAAAACCAAGGCCTCAGTACCTCAAATATATGAGCTTTTGTGACCCTTTGAAGGCTACCGCTATTTAGATAACTTCACCCATACATCTGCTGCTTGATATGTACTTGTTCTATGAAATTAAGGGTTTTGCAGTTACCTCACCTAAATTGGGCACCGTTTTACAAAAACTATTACCAAGGCTGTACAAATGGCTAAGCAAGTGCTCAATTCAGCAGATTGCAAAGGATAAAAGGGCCTCTTGATTTGAAGCAAGCAAAACAGTACAAAATTAGTTATTAAATATCTACTGCAGCTCCTGCAAATTTGCACGGTAGCATGGGCACCTACGGAAGCCAAGGTTCATCAGCTGGCTCCGAGAGGGGAGGAGAAGGCAGGTTTGCCTTCTTTCCCTCCCACCCCCTGTCTCTAGCCCAGCAGTTATCTCAGATGTCTTATGCTATAAATGATCCAGCTTCAAACCTTGCCTGTCTGATTTGGAGGGCTCCAGAGGCTTACCCCAACTTTTAGCTTCCTTCGCAAGGAATACCAGACATCTACACCAAGCAATTATTTTATATAGTTTCCCTTTAGGTCATCTTGCAGCAGGAGGCCCACCCTGGGAATCACTCCAGTCCTAGCACATGGGGACTCTCAACAGGCCAACATACTGAAGGACTGTTTCTGCTTTAGGCACTAGCAGCAGCAACCTGGGCCAATAAATCGTCTATCCTTCACAAATGAAAAATCGGCCAGAAAAACCTGTACAAAACCTTATCTCAAAGTAGGTCACCACTAGATTGATTATCAGGTGTATTAAAGTCTATTTTTGTGCTTAATTGTACAAAACAGAAATCTACCAGATTAGAAAATAATGGAAAATTATTTTTCAATATCTAGATGGAAAAGGTGTCAGAAAGACAACAGATATTGCCAGCAATCACATGTAATAATTTGGAAGCACATTACACCTCTAAATGAAGCACGTGTGTTAGTGTTCACACACATCACAGTGTCTGAGTTTATGTTTAAAGACCATAAATAATTATGCAGCCAAAGTAATAAAGCACATGCAAGCTACTAACATAGAGACTGCATGACTACATCGGTCCAAACTGTCAGGTATAGTTTACAACTTCACAAAATTTTGGAAACAACAACTGTGAAAACTGGCTATCCACATGTAGTAGAAATTTCTCCTTCTGGCTGAGATCAAGCACAGAACTGAATCCCATATGTGTATTTTTGTGAGTATTCACAGTATAGGTATATATGCACAAATACTAAGACCACCAAAGATTTTTTTTTTTGACCCATTCTAAAGCTTATTTAGATTTTTCTCTAACAGATGCAATGAATAACAAATAAAATTTGTTAATGATTTTGATTTAAATTTAATCATTATGAGAATAATCCACTACCATTCAAAGTTTTTAATAATATCCATAATTTTAAGACACATAGCAAAGTATGACTGATACAATTAAATTCAGCCTCTTGGTCAGTATATCTGGAAGATAATTTTTATTTATACTGATATCATGCAAACAAATTGCAAAGGAAGACTGTGTAGTCAGATTATTCTGTAAATGACATTATGCTTATGAAAACGCATACATATATATATATAGTTAAAATACTATGCACAAATAAATATGAACAAATTCTGTCAAAATTAAAATCTTTTAAAATTTATTCTATTCAAATCTGTTCTTCAATATATACAAACTTCAGCTGTGAGCTTGATCTCAGGCAGTGGAAGAGATTTGTTGGTACTCTCAAGTAGACATTTTTCACAGTTCTCATTTCCAAACTTCTGCAAAGTAATAAATCACACCTGACAATTACTACTCATTTTCTGTATTTCAAAATTGCTTTGTTTCAAAATCAAATTCAGCTTGTGAAGTGGCAACAACTAAACTTTCTCATTTAGTTCAGATTACGATTTTTGTGTAAGGCATTTCTATTTGAGTGTTTTGAGTTATCACTGGTTTTTAATTGTACATGTGATAAGTAAAATCAACCAGATTCACAACTGACTGTGATTCTGCTGGAGGCAGAAGAGCTTCCTTCCCCAGACAGTGGAGGGTTCAGGATATTTCTGAGAAGACAGTGTAAAATTAATTACAAACTTAGAGGTAATTCCCTAACATTTTCTTGGTTTGGTTCTGTAAAACATGCAGTAATTATGCCCATTCTCACTATTAATTTTAACACTTTAAAATATTTTCAAATACATATATTTCTGTTTGTTGGTTTCAGTTTCCCTCTTTTAGTACTTGAAGCCCTCAGCTGAGATTTTGAGGGGAAAGAGTCAATTCCCATCAGCTACTGTGCTCTTTTTTTCTAACCAAAGGACAAAATCCCCATCCCTCTCAATCCACTGAAGGTTCACGTTCCACGCCAGAATCTGACAAGCAAAGTGCTTGATGTTAATCACTTTCTCTTGGGTCTCTCTGTTGATCTGTTTCTGTGGGAGACGAGGGCACCATCACAAATCAGTTTCTCACCTGGTGCTGTCCAAGGTAACGGAGTCCTGCCATGCTCAGCTGCCCCTGGGGCTGTTCCACGACACACAACTCAACACAGCTGGGTGCTGCACTGCTCACACCGCCAGGGAGAGCATTGCTTCAGCAGCACTGCTTCCATGTTCTGGGGACATGAGTACCAGTCATGACTGGAACCTCTTCCTCAGTTCTAAAGGCAAGACAATATGCAAAGATCCAAGTACCAGCTTTTCAACTTCCCTGAATCTCAACAGGCCCTCTCAAAACAACTCAAGCCAAGCAAAGCTTAATATCTGTGCTTGAAGAGCCTGTGAAATTTTGGCAAATGTCTAATCACAGTAATTCAAAATGCATCATACATTATTTTAAGCTTCCTTAAACTTCCCAGAAACATGCCTATTTGCTGTCTCAGTAAGTCTGGTAAAGTCAAAATTGCAAGGACGCAAAAGTTGCATTTTTAACAGAGACTGCGTGCAGCCACAGAGATCTACTTGGCAGGAAGGGAGAAAGAGAGATCTGTGTGCATGCTTGCATACACCTTCACTGTTTCAGGCAATGTATAATAATTTCCTTTGTGAATAGCTATAAAGTTATTGTAACATTAAAGCTGGATAGACCTACAGTAATGGTATTTCCTGACATTTCCAAATGTTAAAAGGTCAAGAAAAACAGTACGTATGGAAACAATCTCTTGTCATTACATTCTATAGCATGAATTAAATAAACATTTCCTCTTTTTTCTCCCTTCTCCTGTCATTCAGTGTAAAAATCTAAACTGTGCTACACCATCAAAACAGCATAAAGGCAGTAAGAGCTTTAATTAAAGAAGAATTCAATAAAAGCAATCTATTCAGTTTCAGTCAGATCCACTTTTTCTTCACTTACTAAGAGGTAATGAAATTACAGCAGTAATCACTGACTTAAACATGAATCTGTCCAGAGAAACTCTTCCTCAAAAGGAAACTTCTACTAGCAAGAGCCACCCATCCCTAACCAGTACACAGACTGTTAACACACTACGTTAACTGTCTTTGCTTTACATATTGTGCAAGAGCACAAGTCCCAGTGAAGCATTAAAGTTCAGACACTGCCTTGTACACACTGACAAGCCCATCAACAATAACTTTTTAACTGCTTTTGAAATCAGAGTAGGATCCAGCTGCTCCTAACATCAGCCTTAATCTCGATAGGTCACACATTAATAGACAGCTCAGCATTGGGATGGTCAGCATAGATGGGAAATACCCATAAAATCCTAGAATCATTTGGTTGGAAAAGACCTCCAGGATCATCAAATCCAACCTGTGACTGAACACCATGTCAAGCAAACCAAGGCACTGAGTGCCACGTCCATATTTCTTGAATACCTCCAAGAGTGGTTACTCCATCACTCCCCTGGGCAGCCCATTCCAATACCTAACCACCCTTTCAGTGAAGAAATTCTTCCTGATGTTTTACTTGAACTTTCCCTGGCACAACTCGAGGCCATGTTCTCTTGTCCTGTCACTGGTTACCTGGGAGAAGACGCTGACCCCCTCTTGGCTACACCCTCCTTTCAAGCAATTGTAGAGAGTGATAAGGTCTTCCCTGAGCCTCCATTTCTTCAGGCTAAACAACCCCAGCTCTCTCAGCTGCTTCTCAAATTATTCACTCTCCAGACCCTTCACCAGCTGTGTTCTTCTCTGGACATGCCCTAGCACCCCAGTGCCTTTCTTGCAGTGAGAGGCCCAGGACTGGACACAGGACTCAAGCTGAAGCCTCACAAGTGCTGAACACAGAGGGAGCAATGTCATTGCCTGTCTGGTCCAGGAGACAAATGCAGCAATTTTTGCAGCATGGATCTGAGATACCAGCTCAGCACAGAGAGCAGAGGTTGCCCTTTCTTAATAGCTTCTTGTATTGCCAGACAGCATGGATAACATTTTCAGTGTGTTAAGCTGTAAATACTATTTCATGTAAAATCTTGGTGGACACAATGACAATCTGACAGGGCATGACTGGGCTAAAACAGTAAAGCTGTGTCTTATCTGACCTGACATTGTAGTCCTCAGTCATCTGGTAGGCTGGAACAAGAACAACATGACAGGTTCCATGAAGAGCTGTCAATAAACTTTGAAACAGGCTGTTGGCAGCAATGCTTACTATAAAAGCAATATCACTGTGAAGTTCCCTTAAGCTGGGTATAAACAGGACCCTTTTGCATGATGAGACTGAAAGGCTCCAAACAGAAGACAAGCACTGCAGTGCAAGAGGAGTGGAGATGTGTATTGACTAGGGAGAATGAGAGACTGACCTGCTGTAACACCCTGGAGACTCTGCTGTGTTCAAAAGCATGCAGCTGTAATGCACAGCAGGTGTGAAGAACTACGATAGCAAGAAAGGGTGAGGTAGAACATACTTTCATCAAAGCTACTTCAGTTTGGGCCACTGATACCATTCTTTCTTAGGTTTGCTGAAGTTCAGGTTGAAAGAGCCAGTCTTCTTCTGGATAAACTATAGAAGTCACTTAGCTCCTTTATGGATCCATGTAAAGAAAGTCACGTCCACCTCTTCTCTATTGTTATGGACTTTCATCACCAACCATTTAATACCCTGCTTTAGTTGTCTCCATCCCAGTTTTCCATTTCTCACTCTTGAGTGACCTCACTTCATCTGAAAATGATGACAATATTCAGGCAAATACATCAGGAACACTTGCATTAAGTGCAGATATTAAGTCCCCTGGATGAGGAATTAAAACTGGTGATTTGTGCTGCCAACAGTGGGACAAGGCCCTGAGACTATCAATCCCATGTTACAATGGCACCTGACGATAACAACCACCCAGAGAAATGTGATTTCCTGACAGGGACAAAGAGGCAATAACAAACCAAAGTTCTGGTCAACAAATCAGTGCTATGAGAGCCCTGATGAAGCATGTCTGAAGGAGGAGGCAGTTCTGTCAAAGTCAGTAAGTGAGACTTGGAAATGTCTTCTGCTGTCAATTTGTTTCATTGCTGCAAATGAGTTTCCTGTGCTTTCTCTGCATCTAAATACATAAAAAATTAGATAAATAAGTTGGTCTGTACCAAGGATGTTTCTCACTTCATCACCGGTTTCTTTCTTATGCAGTAAATACCCTGGTAAAACACAAGGAAAAAGTAAGATTTGTAACTTAGCACCACCACCTCTGTGCTGTCCAAAATTCACCCCCTCAGGCAGTACAACCACACCAGTTTCTATTCCCCCACAAAATAACCAGCTGTGTCTATTGGGGAATACCATATGTTGTTGCTCAGCTTTGAATCTGTTGCAAGGCCAGTTTACTATAGGCATACTCAATGCTTTTGGTACAGCCCACCAACAACATCTGGAGAACAGCCTGGCATGGTGAAATTCTACTTTGCTCTCATGTTTTGTGTGGGTGTGACAATAACTTCTCTTGTGGCACTCTGCTTTCATAATTGGTGCTGCTTCTCTTGTCCCACATCTGAAACGGGGCCTGAAAACTGTATCCCGCCTAAAGAGAAGCTATTTGCCACACTGGCTTTGGCACTTCTTGGCCTCCTAGACATCTGTTATCTTCAAATGATTTTCCACGGACAGAAAATGCACAAACCCATACAGTGGTTGCACTGTGCATTGTTACTTTGGTCACCCTCTCTGTCCAAGGGTAAATTTTTCTTCTGGAGGACAAATTACTGCTGCAAACACCTGGAATAAGGCATTCTTACCATTTAGACCCACTGCTTTCAGCTGCACAGTAGCACACACCTAATCTATGTGCAGAGGATGACACTTCACCTTTCACCAGACATGTAGCCTCACATACGAAATGGAAAAAGGAGAGGGTCTGGTAAAATAACAGTTCACAGCATAAGCTGCTGGTTAGATCTTCAAACACACCCCATAGCCCTCAGTTTAGAGGAAGACGCATGAGGCTCTGAGGACAGATTAGGGTCAGCTTCAGGAAGTTCCATCCCAAGCTTTCTTTCCAGGACCTGGACCCAGAATGAATACAGTAGGAAAAGCCTCCCTAATAAGTCAAACTCTTTCTTCTTTCACTAAATAAACCAAACATTTTTCTAACCTGTATTGTTTCTGGCTCTGCTCACTGCTCAGCCCCTTATTACAGCTTACTCCAAAATTCCTTACTGGGTGTTTGGCAGAGTGAGTATGATCTATAGCGTGACCTTGCAATTCAGTGCACTGCTGTCATTCTGCATGATGCACTGTAAAGTGTAGCTTTTATTGGAAATGAAGCTGCATAAATAAACACGCTTACATTAATGTGAAGTAAAACATTTTGCATTACAAATGTGCAGATACATTTTGGGAGAAATTAGTTACTAAGGAGCCAAAAAAAACCAAGCAGTGTTGTGCCTATATTATTTTGATCCTTTAAAAATGTATCCCATGTCTAATAATTTTTTTTCAATTTTGTAGTCTTTAATTAGGGGGAAGATTTGTTTGCATACTATAGATTAGAAGGGGATTAAAGCCATCTCTAGAGCTCTTTGGTCCATGTGAGCTTCAACCCTTTGCCCCACTACAATGTCTATAGATAGACACAAATTGCATGAAGCAAGGAAAAAGCAAAGCGAATCCAGTTTTGCAAACCTGATCAAAGACGAGTTGTGCTTTAGTTATCGAAGTGAAACCTCTTTGTCTCTACCATAGCAGCTTTACTTTTCTTACATATGCTGTCTGACAGCTTGTTGAAAAACCATCTTGCTAATGTATGCACTCTAACATGCTTTAATTTCGTGCTTTTTCAGTCCGTTATTAATTGACCCATCACTATTTGTTCAGAATTCAAGACTGACTGCCTCCAGTGCACTTAAAAAACATATGGGCAAAATTCATAGGCATCAGCTTTGCATACCATACAGCATGAGAGGTGACAGTACCAATTATGTGTCTGGAAGGAGACGCTCCAGTCAGGCTACAGACAGTTAGCTAATATTTTTCCAATGTGTCATTTTGAGAGGGAATAAACCTGTCGTGATCATCAGCTATGTAAAGTGCTGGGATCATTAGGCTAACTCCGGCAGTATCATGCTGGTTGGGTTGGTTTTTCAGTAACAATGCTCACAGTCATTCAAATATTTGTGCCAGAACTTTCACCCTGAAAATGCTGCTTCTCCTTTACGAGCACCCTGGTGCTTTGCTTAACAGGTTGCAGTCTCACATCTGGCACCCTTGGAGAGCCAGCAATAGGCATTCAACCTGGTCTCTGTAGCAGACCATTCCCAGGAAGGTTGTTTGCTCCAGAAAATATACCCCAAAACAAAAATAAGCGAGCACGTAATGAAAAACACAGAGCCAGAGGATAGGAAATACAGCTGCTTTCTCCTGCCTCCATTATTCAAGGCCATGCCTGCAATATGGGTTTCATTAATGGCTCAGAGACAACACCGCAGAATTACAAGTTCAAGATGTTATTGGAAAAGCCACCCCATGACATTTTATATGGTTTGGGACAGGGGTGGGGAAGAGGATTTTTTTGTTTCTTTTAAAAAAATTATTATTATATGCATTGTAACACTGGCAGCAAGTGGGCTGGAAGTGAAAATTTCCATGTACACTTAACCAACAGCAAAAACTTTCTGTTCAGCTTTGCCCAAGACAGAAAAATAAAAGGCATAAATGTGAGACATAAGCTGGGTTTGAGCGACTGAGTACAACTCTTGAATTTGCTCAGCTGAAAGGCCTTTGGATCGGGGTCAGTCACTTCATCTGTGCTTAGACATAGATCGATGGAGCTCCCATCCCCTATTCATAGTTTTCTACTAACTCACATGAACAGTTACTTCACAGTGTCATCATATTTGAAAGTCAGATACTATAACAATAAAGCATCAGACAGCATGATATTAGTGAACTATTAAAACAGTCTTTACATTGAGAAATATATGGATTTCACCTTAAAGTGGGGTTTCCACTTGGCCAGTTACCAAAGATTCAGATATATAAAACAATTGTATGAAATCAGAGTGGCATTAAGACAGTACAGTTTTGAAACTACCTCTAAGACACTAATTAGTATTTGAGGCTACTGTACAGCCAGCCCCAGCACTGGCCTTGCAGCCCAAATAACTGCTACACCCATTGCAGCTGAGCCTGGCTGTGGTGGCAGCAGGGCACCGGTGCCAGGCTCAACCTTTTGATCATCCAGCCTCATCTGCCACTGTGCCCCACCACACACCCCGTGCTCCAGGACATGCAGATCTCCACCACTTAAACACGTGCTTTATTCATGGCTGGCAAAATAGAATAATTTTACAAAGCCTGGATTTGCTAGTCAAGAACCCTTCCCGGTGTGTAGCAGGATACCATGGCCTCAGCTGGGCACAGCCTGGCAAAGGCCAGCCACTCTCAGCCTTGCTGAGGTTATCACCAGGCATGTGGGAAAGCACAAAGGGGCTGCCTGCATCTAACAGCCCCCTAAAGAGCTGTTCATAAAGCAATCCTACTGGATACATCACCTGAAAGGGAGAACAACAAGAAATGTTTCAACTGACAACTTGCTCTCCTGCAGTCCAGGACAAACTGGCAACTCTTGTTTCATCTGCTGAGAGAGGAACAGACCTGTCCAATGACTGCAGACTGTCTAGCCTCTTGCACCGCATCTACAAAGCTGAAAAAGACAATTAAGAGGCCTCTATTCTAGAGTAGATTTATGCATAAATATTCTAGACTAGGCAGACTTTATATACACTCTATATATACACTTTATGTATGCATGCCGTAACAAGTTTCCTTGGGCATTTCTGGTGAGCTGTCCTGGTACTACTTCTTAGACAAAACACTGGATACTGAAAGTCTGCTTAGGTCTTCTCACACACTACTGGTGTAAGAATATTAAACTCATCTCTCCAGTCTTGCGTTATGTTTTTTTGCCTGATTATTTTTTAATTGTTTTTGTGTGCATGCACAAATCCCAAGGCATATGTGCAAATTAGGATGCCTGTCCCAGTCTGGGCACATGATTTGTTTACATGCTCATTTAAAAATGTGAGTCTTGTCATTTCAATCTGCTACAGTAATTTAGCTCTAATGTGAAACTGGTGCCAGGGGTTTGAAGGGTTATTTTTCCTCTCTGTGGATCAACTGCTATATTGTGGTTACATTCCTACTTAGTGGCATGAAGCCACTTAAAAGAGCTAACCTGCTCTATGCAAATGTTAACAATAACAATTTTCTGGCAATACCATTCTACTTAAAATAGAAAATCAACTGCTGCTGTTACAGAAATATGCAGGTACTCTGACCCATGGCGTGACAGCAGAGAGTACTCCTCTGCTTGCATCTCTGTCACAGAAAAAAGCTTGACATCAGCTCTGAAATAACTAGATTGCTCTGGATATGTTTCCAAATAAAATGAGCCCACTGTTAGCTCGATGTAATTGTCTCTCACAGCATTCCCCATTCTTTTCCTTTTCCATAGTATTACAGAGAGCAACACAGGGATCCAATACTATGCACCATGGTTAAAAGTGCATCAGCAGCAGCCTTGGAGACAGGTAGATGGCTCTGAGGCCAAATCAGAGGCCCAAAGCATACCAAAGGGTAAGAAAAGTGCTGGCAACTGAGTGCCACGTCTGGAAGATGTATAACTTCATCTTGCAGATGCTGGGCTGAATGGCCAGAGCAGTTGTCTTCAATTATGGTGAGAGCCAAAGGGAGGAGAGAAACAAAGCGGGTAATGAGAACTAGATGCTGTTCTGCCAGTTCCTGAAAGATTATATGTTTATTCATTTAGTTAGTTACCAAAACACCAAGAGTTTTCAAGAGAAATCTAAACTTTGTATATGTCTGGGTGCAATACAAGTGTACAAAGTAATCTGCATGCAAGACAGTAGTTAGCTACAGTGGACGGCAATGCAACTGATGTTTATTATTTATAACACCCTCTTGGTAAAAATCCAGGATTCTGGCATATGTACTGAGGCATTATGAAATCCCCCAGAATTATCATCACAAGTAATTCAAATATTATTGTCTGCAGAACACCAAGAATGTGCTTTGTAGAACACACTGTCCTTGTCTTAAATGCTTATATTCCTGTTTGAAATGTCACTTGTCAGGAAGGAGGACATTTGTCCAGGGAAAGTTTAAGGTCAGTAATGGCATTATTTATTGGAGAAACATCATGACTCTGCTCAGGAGACATTGGCAACTCTTCAGGAAATGTTGATTAGATAGTGAAAAGCTTAGCTTCCTTCTTTGTGGAGCAATACACTCTGAGTTCTTTGTACTGAAACATATTGTATATGAGGCAAATGACAGGCAGAGAATATTGGCTCAGATGGAGAAGGGACTTAACTCATGTCCTCATCACCTCCCACTTTCAGCATTGCCTTAAGCCATGCAAAACACCTCTTTGAAACTGCAAATAAAAAATCAGGCCATTTTTAGCTCTGGCCCTGTGAGTCTCCACAGCTGATGTCATTCACAGCTCCCCTTTCTGCACTGCCTGAGGTTTAAGTGTAACTTTCTCCCAAGGTTGTGCCTCTTCCCACTGTTAGATTGGCTGTCACAGGGCACCATCCCTCCCTGCCTGCAGTCCATCACTGGGTTTGGGTCTGGGCACCACTGTCCACCACCTTTCTCAGTGCAGCAGTGGCAGAAGGCCGATTGCTGCTCAAGACATCCCCAGGAGTCAGACCAAAACCAAGTTCTACCAGCCTGTAGGACCTGTCTTACCATGCAAGGGCAAGTTTCACTGTTGGCACACTGGCATCTTGTGATTAATGTTTTTCCCTTTACTCCATCAGGTCTGGTTTAAGTTGTAGATATTAATAGTTGACGCTGCCTTTTTACTTAATCTAACCCACCTTGAAAACTCTGTGTGGCATTAGATAACAAAGTATGTGCAATAAAATAGATGGATTGAACATACTAGTAGGATAACATTCTTTAAATGGTTGGAATCTCAAATGAAGCATGAATAAGAAGCAGTCTAACACCTTTGCAGTTAGATAAATCTGAACCAGCCAGACTATGGGTACTTGGCTTTTCAGATGTAAGAAATCAGTAATTTTATTTGTCAGAACCTACAGTAGGCTTTGAATGTTTTTCTTATTCCCTGACTAAAATAATAAATCAAAGAAATTCATGGTGTCATATGCAAATGGAGACACTACAAGTTCAAAACAGAAGGAATACAGCTTAAGACCCGGCTCTCTGAAATCTTAACCTTTTAAATATAGAAAAAAAGAAGAAAAAGGACTGATATGATTAATTTTGCTACCAGTTCCAGCAAAACGTGGACATAATAAATTACAGCAAAGACAGAAGTATGATTCTTATATCTGGATATCCACCCAATGCTGCAGGCAGCAGCACTACAAACCGTGCCCATAAGACTCATTTTTCTGGTGGATTGAGTGTCTTTTGTTAAGCCTTCAAAGTTTCAAAACATGCTGTTCTGAAGTCCACAGCCTTTTGAATCAGTGGCTTGTGAAAATAATTCACAACACACAATGGTTCAACTGCTATGGCATATAACACAGTGTACTGGCTGTACCAATCATAGCCTTAGTGTCAAGGACACTGTGAGTTTAATATAAATTGTTTGCAAAGGAGAACATCACCTGAAAAGAAGGGAGGTTACTTAAAGTTTTTCTTCCAGATCAATGAATGCCTTACTCTTGAAGGTTACTTGTACCACCAAGTTGTTCACATGTGCAGGGCTATAAAAAATTCCACCACTGGAGTTCAACAGATATTAAAAAAGTAACAGGCAGAATCCTAGCCAAGGAAGTATTTTATCGTTGTAGACAGAACTTGGTACACTAAGTTTCATATTTTCCTCAATCAAATTTTTCTGCTCCTGATGGAATATGTAGATGATAAACACTTCATGCTGTTCAGAAGATGGCTGTCAAAGATTCTTACTTCTGTAAATATAAATGTAGCCCCTGATTTAGCAAATGAACACAATGTCTTATGTTTTTTGTGGTTGATTTTTTTAAACTCCAACCATGATGAAAACCTTGAACAACCAATTCATAATTTATACCTGCACCATGTATGGGCAATTTGATACAACTAGAACTGTTAACTAGAAAAAGTATTTATTTCTCCCTTTAGCTCCATTTTATCCTATTTACAATCTGATAATCTGGTTTAAAATAGTTTATAGATTTATAGGAGTAATATGTGGTCAAACAAAGAACACACCCTTGAAAATATACATTTGAAGTATTGTCTAAAAATAATAAGTTATGTTTATTTATCTAGAATCTGTCTCACACATGCAAAGTATCAAGAGTCATTTGAAACTTAAAGATCCATAATAAAATTCTGAACAAGAAAAATAAAGGCTATGAACATATGCTTACAACCACTCTATAATTATCAACAAGGCTTTCTTTATGAAACTCCTGTTTCTCTTAGTTGCTGCTTTAGTTAAATCCACACAGGACCACAGAAAGGGAAACATCTCAGTTCCTGTGTAAAATACAATCTTTTCCCTTGATGGCAAGAGGAAAATCATTCTGCATAAGAATTCTTTAATTTATTTGCCTTTAGAGTTTATTGACTTTACTTCTACTGGTATTCTAGAATATAGTAATAACATTTATTTACCATAGCTGAATTCTTCCTGATTTAAAAACCTATCCATTCAACAACAGTTTTGAATGAGTTGTATTAATTTAAGCAGTATGAAGCTAGCTGGACAGAGCACTAGGTCAACTAGCTATATTTTAAAGGTTTTCTTTCTTTAAAAGGGGGGAAGAAATCAAGTCTAAAAATGTGCACCATAAATCAGGATTCAGTGACTGAAAGGTGGAGCAAACATCCCTCTGGGAAAATAAATCAAGCTAGTACTTGAATTTGTATCATCTTAGAACATCTTTCAACTTTATTTATTAGGTAGCTGAATGATTTTATCTTATCCATGTGTAGTCATCTAGTTCTGCCTGTATCAAGCTGTTCCAGACAGCATCTCTCAGAGCAGTAGCCTATATTGTGTTGGAAAGAGGCTACCATTGATGAATATGGTTTTGATTTTGGAAAAGTGAGCTGTCTGTCTTTATCACGGATTAAGGTATCATTCAAAGACACACAGTACACTTGGCTCAGAGTGGGACAAGGTAGTCTCCATCCCCAGCAGCCCTTCAGCCAGGCTTCCCATCTGGATCTCATAAGGCTCCCCAGCTACATTTCATCCTGTAAGCTGAAGAGACGATGCTAGATTAAAAGCAGGCCCAGCAGCAATAGCTTTCAGCAGTTGGGGCAGGTATTGTAATTATGTAACACATGTAGTCATTTCTGGTACATAAATTGGCTTCTTACTAGTACACATTTTACTGGTACCAGTTTTTCCAACAACAGGCATGCTAAGGTAAATGGCATCAACCTGCACCAACCCATCAGGGTAGGGAAAATTTCTGGGTTTTTGCCTCTTTAGTACACTCCTAACTATCTTTTAATCAAATACTATAAGACTAGGAAATATAACCTGCTTAAACCCTGGAAGACCCAAAGATGTAATTTCTCTGGGCAGGAGACACTACAAGAGGGCTCAAATTTTCTCAACCCATCTTGTCTCTCCATTTTCAGCACTGCAGCCTCCACTTTGCAACAAAGTTGACCCTGGCACAGATCCTCAGGATCCTCATACAAAGTCCCCCAGAGCTCAGTGGGATTCAAGGGCTGCAAGCTTCCTAACAGGCAGATCCTATTGCAGCACTGGGGACAATTGTACCAGAAAAATGTGACTTAGAGTTGCCATAGGTACTATTTCAAGAGCAGCATACAAAAACATGGAGCAAGCATTACACTTGCTCAGCAATATCCTTCTGTGTATTGAGTGAAGTTACTTTCATTGTTTTTGAAATAAAAATGATTTATTTAGGCCTATATTCAGGAATGTATTCAAGTATAATTTTAAATACAAGTTATAAATAGAATAAAATAAATCATCTAAAGTACATTGAAATATCTGACAGGGAATTTTTCTGAAACCTTTTTAGTAGGTTTCTGACATAGTTAAAACAAAGCAGAATTAATGAACATCCTAATGCAAGGAATCACATGGTTTGTCTAGTAAATAAAAAGTAAATAGCCTCTCTCAGTTGAATACTGACACTTTTAAAACACAACCTCTCCAAAATCAAGACAACGTCAGTTTGCTGGAAGTGGTGCAAGCCAGAGGTGACTGTGTATGCTATTTCTCAACTTTAATGGAGCAAGCATCGACCCTTTACGTGTTTCCCAGATAATTTGGCTTATCAAGCAAAACACTGAATTTCTATCGATTTTTCTGTAACACAAACCAACACCTAGTGCTAGTGTCATGTCAGGATCTGGTCAGAGGAACAAGCATATTTGCACCAACTGTCAGCTCTGGTGTATACCACTGCAGGCCAACCTATTTTAAACTTATTGATCAGCTCCATGACTCTTTTGGCCACCCAGCCCGTGAACAGGCAGTGAAGTAGCAAACTGCTTTGATATACAGCAGACTTGAAAACTGCCCAAAAGTTACCTCCATCTAGAAGAAAGATTTTAACAGATTTATTGGATTTCTCACTCTTACTTAAACCATTGTGCCAATAAACAGAATACCTTCATGCTTGCTATGAATTTCACATTTCTCCGGAACTGCACTGGAATCCTGAACTTCCACCTGTCTCACATGAAAGGAGCATTTCACAGAATTTACTGTTTAGTGGTATTTACTCTACAGGGTTCTCTTATTTTTTGCTTATTCCACAGGACGTTAAGGCTTCAAGACAGTTGAAAAAGTTCAGCAGGCAATAGCACTATACACACTCTGCGTGCATTGCAGCCCTATATTTAAGAACACAGTTACAATTTATTTCCATGGCCTGCTTTTTTTTTCAGCAGCCTGTGTGAATTCTTTTAGGATGACAGTAAATCAACCAGCTGCACCCATTGTGCTGGATTCAATACAGAGCAGACCAAAGAACACATAAGCCCAATGCCACTCTGTCTCTTAGGAATTACATGCTTGCTTAAAGTAAATTATGGTGTACTATAATACAAATACTGTCATGAGTTATTTGTGGCTAAACACCAAAACAAAGTAATATGTGACAACATCTGATACTCAATTGACTTCAAGATATTTGCTCCAAGGAATTAGTTACTAACCAAAATTATTGCCATTAACTTGTTCTGTAAGAAAACTTTGCAGGAAAGAAAAGCAAAGGCACTGTATGTGGCCACGAAAAGCCCCATCCTTAAGCTAACACTCAGCTACAAGTAGGGCCAGCCCTCTCAGGCTCATTCACTCCACCTAAACGGAATAAACCAGGCATTTTACTTTGAGCTTGGTCCTCCCCATTCAGGCTCCAGCTCTGTGTTGATCTGTTCCTGTGCTCAGTGCCACAAGCCAACCCTGCATACACTCCAAACTGCTCTCATTACTTTTCATTTCACCCATTTTGTTTCCCCAAGTCCTCTGGAGCCATCCTGACCAAGATCTCTGGATGCTATCACAAGGCAAATAATCTGAGGTGCAAAAGACTCCATTCCAAAAGTGGAAGAAAGTGGACTCTTGAAAAGAATGTGAACCTGTCTAGAATAAATACATTTCAAACATTATTCAAATAACTTGCTTTCATCTCTCTTTTCATTTCTTTAAAGTTAATTGGAAAGAAAGAAAGAAGGAAAGAAGTTACCAGGACACACATTCCAGGAGTCTCCTTGGTATAAATCAGGCAACACACGCACTGCACACCAGTAACAATGAAATGATCCCTTAAAATACTGCATTTCTTGCCAAGCATAACTTCTTTGAAGACTTTAAACTTTACTGGCCAAAATTTGTGAGTTCAAAGTCTTTCTTTTCCTAGTTCAACGTGGGGCATAGTTCAGAGAAAGGAAGAAAGGGCTAAAGCAATTCATCTCAGTCAATGTTTTCAGTAGAAAAGCAGGTCCAACAGTTAAGAGAGAGTTGCTCTTGGCCTCTAAACACCCAAATTCTCCTTCGGGACTAAAACTATCAGACTCCTGTCATTAGTAATTTGGGCACATCCCTTTCCCAGCACATCTGTGGAAACTGCTCACACTTGCTGTGCTTGGCCCACTCAGTTCCAGAAAAGATCCAGCCCTGGGGTCCTCAGCAAGCCAGAGCATGAACTTGAGGACAGGGGAGCAATGTCAGAACTGACTCGTGGTGGACCCCATTTGGGCTGTACTGCAACAGTACATCAACACCAGAAATCAGAATCACAGAACTTAAACAGTTTAATTTAATAATTAACAGAAAGAAAATACTACAGTCTTGTTCCTTGAGTCTTCAAGTTTACAACTTTGCTACTGCGGCTCCTGCGCACTTGATAGATTGGATACTAATGGGCCACAGGAAACCAAAACAGATGACTAACATTAGCCTGTAAGCATAAGCACCAGGGAAAGCAAAAACAGGCTGCTTTTCGCTCCTCCCATGTTATCCAGCTACTCGGAATGAACACAAACCCTGAGAAGATTGTTCATAATTTGTACTTAAACAAAATCTTCTATTAGTGGGTATTACAGCAGTTTATGACTGTTAAGTACTTAGTACTAACAGGATAAGTGTCTGACGCTCATCTGCGGAGAAAAAATGCATGAAAGAACAGGAGACAGTCAAACTGCAAAACTGTATTGCACACACCACTGAGGGTGTCACTGAAAATGTGGAAAACGTTTAGAAGAGAAAGTGAAATAGCTGAAATATAAAATCCTTTATGTCATAAGACTTCAGAAAATAGTTCTTCCCATATGTTTTTCCTTCCACTGTTTTCTGTTGAGGGGGAGGGGAAATCCCCACTTTCCACAGTCTCCCTTTTCAAAAGAAAACGAGTGTCTTGATTCCACTGAAAACAGTTATGTCACGAAACTGAACTCAAATCATTTGAGGAGAGGAAAATCCCAGCTGTTTTTCTATCTCTTCTATTCACAGAACTCAAGTTGTCTTGGAAAATTATTAACAAAATAGTCACACAAAGTGAAACACTTATAAAATATCAAAATAGGACAAACAACTCTGTCACTGTCCCTACATCTTGCATACTAAACTCTTACAAATGCAAAAGCATCTGTGCCTGTATTTAGAAAAAATATGTTAAAAAATGACCTCTGTGTGCAACAACAGAAAACAGTTTTGCACATAAAGTAAGGTTGAGAACTGATCTATATCAGGACAATTATAAGGGACGTGTACCAAGAAAATAGAATTAAAGTCTTAGCCTTAATGCTTCTTCTGTAGAGCTTTCAGCAAATCAGCCTCCCAAGTCCAGTTCATAAAATAAGTTGCTGCCATCTTATGGAAGAGAACTTGAAAAGCACTTGGTGCAAATCCCATTCTGCTCTTCCTCCTTTCCTGCACTTCTTCACCTTCCTTGGTCTACTCTGTTATAACTTATTTTTTTTTTAAGAATTTCCTTGCCTTGCAAAAATCTGCCTATTGTGATGAGGTATTCTTTGGGGAACTTACTTTTTCACCTCTGATTTTACAGTAACTTTCACAGCATCCAGGAAGGCAAATGGAGTAGTTTTCCAAGAAAGGGAACAAACCAGCCAGGCTGTTAATCCTGACACTGCCTCAGACAGAGGTTTCTTGTAAGATAAAACAAAAGCCAGCTGGAGCCATTCAACCACTACAGGATAGAGTCATCAATTTTGCCCAGTTTTCAGGCAGTCATTTAGTGTGTTCCATCTGTGGACTTCTCTACATGGCCAGCTTGAACCAGTTTTACTAAAGGTGTGACTTTTAAAATGCTAAAATAAATGAAAATAAGCCAGTTAAAGCCTGAAGCCAGCAAAAAGGTTTAATTTCACCATCCGTAAGTCACAACGAGATGAATCTGCAGAACACCGGAGAGATTTGCTGAGAGATTTTGATTTTGTTCTGAAAGGAAATTTCTCCCACAGATTTCCATGTTATGCTTCATAGGAAAGCAAGTTTTCAGATAAGGACTGCCTGCGAAAGGAGAGTGTTCAGCAAGGCCAAGATACTGCATTGGTATGAACACAGGGCTCAGGCAAGTTCAGCTTTCTTGTCATGACCTAGGACACAATATTAAGCTTGAGCATCTAAATCATTAGATTCCAAAAATCATAAATATTTTTGAAAGGAGTATGACCAGTATGAGAGGAGCCAAGTGTCTTCCTAGGCCCTCCCAAAGCAGCTAACACTGACACTCTAACAGCAAACCTGTGCCTCCCCAGCCCCTCTGGACCTTGCACCAAGCCATAAAATACAATCACTGGTCAAACACTTCATTTTACCTGATCTGAGCTCTTCTTTATCCTCTTCCTCCTCATGAAAGGGTTTTCAACCCACTAGTAACCAGGGAAGACATTAAAAAATTCCTACTGAGAATGAACAGCTTCAATGCAATAACTCCACATTATTAAGCTGTACTAGCTAGATTTGGGTAGTATGCAACCAAGGCTCCTACAACATAATGGCCATAATCCCTATCTCCCCATATGCACCTAAATGAAGTTTATATAGAGCACCTGTGAACTAATACAGGAAAGCTACAACTACTGAACTAGGGGGAAAAAAGTGGTTGGCACCAAGGACACTAAGTGGGAACTCAGGTGTGTTAGTTTAAGCTGCAGATTTCTGTGTCCTTGTAAGTTTTTACACAAGTAATTTGTGCCCAAATACTCCAAGGGAGTTTGCCACCTAAGTGCTTCTACAGGAATCAAGACTCATCTTGCACTGCCTTTGCAAGCCTCTCTCTATGCACTGCAGAGGACTAATGATTATGGAAAACACAAGATTTGGAGAGGGGCAGCTGCAGGTGCTCAGGACAAATATCTTCTCTTGTATCAGTACGGCAAGTCCCATTTAGCAGTATATTTCTGTTATGCCTGAAAAGATCTTCTAATGTTCACATTGGACTTTAAATAAAAAATCCAGCACTTTCATGGCCCTTTATTAACTGAGAGACATAAAATTTCAATGAGGAAAGAGACTGTGGTTTCAAGGGTCCACTTAGTCTCTAATCAGAGCATGAAAGATCTTTTTAAATATATATATATAATACACATTGCCTTTTTTCCTTTTCTTCAACTTTTTTTACTTTCCTAACAGATTTCTCCAAACACCTTCATTTAAAACAATCTTTCTATAGTGCCCAGTGTTTTCTTTGGAAAATTTGGAGAGATGTGTTTTGGGATAAAAGTAAATTGTACCATAAGATGAAAACGGATTAGGAGATTTGACAGGACTTGATAGATATCCGCAGTGCACAGGCAATGGGAGAGTTTTTCAATAGGTAATTTAAAAGATAAAAGCTCTGGAGGAAAGAGTTCTGCTTGGTGGCAAACTCATCTAACCCTCCCTCGCAAAGCCTACAGTAGAGGCTGCAAGGGAGGTGGAAATTACAGAGCATGAGAACACACACAAACTCTCACATCTGAAAGTTATTTTATACATGATTAAGTATCATTTTTCATGCAATGCACACATGCACTTGAGCAATGGTGGAGTCCAGAAAAGGGACCATTATGCCCATCTGACTTGCAAGCAGCTGGGGGGTGGGGGAGGCAAAAAGGAGCGGATTCTCTCTTTAGCACTTAACACAGGCCACGCCAGGTCCATACAGCCCAGTCACCCTCCAAATCCAGCTCAGGATCAAACCTGGATCTCCACCCTCATCTTATATGAGGGATCCTGACAGGTAACCCAGAGTGCAGGGCAGATAGGAGCCAAGTACCAGCACTTTAGTTCCTCAGGGGGGCAGCTGGAGCAGTAAGACCCCAGAGTACACTGTGGGACAGACCTGCCCCACAGTTTTGAGGCACACGGTGTAGAGTGCCTTACAGTACAGCTTAAAATACCAGAAGATAGGAAAGGAATCAGCTCACTGCCATACTCCCTGCTAGGAAAGGCCATTTACTGCTGCTACTGAGAGCACATTTTTCTCCACCTAACAGTTCCTATCTCTCAAAAAGAAAGTTGCTCCAATCCCTTCTACAGTTTACATATCTGTCTATGCTTTTGCAGCCTAGGAAGACAGGAGAACTTCACCAGCAAAGCTTCCAGCAGCACTCCAAAGCACAGCCCTGCAGAGATTAAGCTTCCTAACTTTCAAAAGCAATACAACCATTTTCAAGCCAACATTTTGCTGTATTTCCTTCACCAAATGAACAACAACAAAAAGGTTGGATACTAAAACAGTTTTGTTCTGGCAGAAAACTAGACATACCAGGTACAGACTCACTAGCTGAACAGAACTCAGCTCCTGCCATCTATCTCAGTAGTTCAAATCCTTTTGTTTCCAGCAATACAGAGAGCAGGAGGCTCCACCTTTTCCTGGCTGACAACTGACAGTAAAAAAATACATATGCCCACTAGCATTGATAACATCTTGTTTCTTTGCAGAAGCTTAAAAATGCAAGTTTCATCATGAAATCTTCCCTGTTCATTAAGACCTGCCCAACAGCACTCTCACCTCTTATCCCCAGCTCCCAGCTGCATCGAGAATTCTGCAGTCAGGAAGTTTGATGTCTCACAATCCACGTTCTGAAGCATTTGCGTATTTTGCTTTAATTGCATTAACATACAATTAACAAGCCACACAAGTTTTCAGACTTCTTATAGCTGTAAATTTCCAGAAGCACAAAAAGCACAAGAAACACAAGAAACAGTGCTGTTAACTTGGAACCACTAGCAAATTGCCTGGCATGACACGACCCCAAGACCTCCTCTCCTGAGAGAGGTAAGCAGTGAGCTGCTTCAAAAGAAAATCTCATTTTTCACTCCCCACAGGAGGTAACGGCATTTCTTCCCCCTGTATTCTGACACAATAGCACGTCAGGTTTGCTGCAGCAGTGTGTCGGCAGTACCAGTGTCATTGTTCAGCACATGCAGACACCACCAGCAGCACTTACTGAACACAGTCAGCAATTCAGCTCCTCTGGGAAATGCAACACATCGGTCTCTGTGGCGCAATCGGCGAGCGCGTTCGGCTGTTAACTGAAAGGTTGGTGGTTCGAGCCCACCCAGGGACGGAGGAGATTCCTTTTAAGGGCCAAAAAGAACCTCGTGAAGCCCAGTAAGGGGAAGCGCCAAGTCCTGCCCACGGAAGGAATAACCACAGGCACCAGTACATGATGTGGACACCCCACTGAACAGCAGCTTCACAGAAAGGGACCTGTCACAATGGCACTTCGCTGGCTTCTGTTCACTCAGTGTCTGCCAGAACCCCCAGGTCCATTTCCAGGGAAAGTTCAACTCCAGCTCAACTGGGGAAAGCTCAGCTCTCTAAAGAATATTCTGAGTTGGAAGTCACCCAAAAGGTTCATTGAAGTCCAACTCCCGCCCTGCATAGGGCAGCCCAAAGATTTCACACCATGTACCTCAGAGTACTGTCCAAACTCTTGAACTCTGTCAGGCTCGGTGCTGTGACCACTGCCCTGGTAGCCTGTTCCAGTGTCCAGCCACACTCTGGGTGAAGAACCTTTTTCTAATATCCAACCTAAGCCTCTCCTGACAACTTTATACCAGTCCCTCAGGTTCCCTCCATGTTTCTTGCATAAGCATCCTTACTACTCCTGGTCTTCTGGATGACACCTGCCTACAGGCTTACCATGTATCTATCTATCTATCTATCTATCTATCTATCTATCTATCTATCTATCACCTAACCTGAACAAAAATAATTATGTCTAAAGCTGAATTTCAAGAGACTATAGATAATCCCTGATATAAAAAGCTTATACATTTATGTATTTTATTAAATTGTATTAATAAAGTACTGTTAGCTATATTAAATATACTTACTATACCATGCATTATAATAGCTTGTTTTGTGTACACAATGTATTAGACATTATTAAAAACTCTCCACAGTTTGGGGGGCTGCTACTGCTGTTCCCTGAACCCCAGTTCACAGCTTCGCTCCTAATCCTAAGTAGCTACATCTGGACATTCTCATTACTGTTAAAGAACAAATTTCGTGCTGTCAACAACATCTGGATAGCTGCATTCCTCAGAAAGTCCAGCCTGGCAAGCATTAAGAACTGGGAACCAAGCACTCCTATCAAAAGGATCCAAGCAGACATTACCAGATGCTAGTAAATCCAGAGCTGATGATACACAGAAAACACTAGAAGAGTTTCCTTCCAATCCTGATTTGACACTTCTGTTTTAAAACTCTTCTGAGATTGTTTTAAGCTTCTAAAATAAAGAACTAGACCCAAGAAATTCTAAAAGTTGACTGGGAATTTTGCTATCATTGCACATAAAACGTGCTTACTCACTTGTGACCATTTTCACTCTAATAGAAAGGACCAGATGTTACTCAGACACAAGGATATGGACAAAATTTCCATTGCATTAAATCAATCACAGAATACATGCATGCAGTAGTTTAAAAACACATCTTCACAGTTCTTTGGCCATGTAACACTTCATAAATTTTTAATTAAGGTGCCACAGGTACTCACAAACAAAGGGGGTAGAAACAAAAAATAAAAAATTGGAAGTTTCAATGGAGAGCTTCTCTCTTTTTTCTCCCACTGCTGGACAGTGGCCTGGAAAAACACCTTATATTTTGCCCCTCTAGGCTCAGTTAGGTCTGAAATGTATGTAGTGATTTGTCTAGCAACGTGAAAAAGTCCTGCTCATGCTAACATTGCTTATTGATGCTTTCATCAATAAGGCACTACTAAGGCATCAGTAAGGCAGCAGAAGGACAGCAAGACACAAACCTACCACAGGGACTTTGGACAGGATGGACACAACACCAGGACCACTTGCATCAATCCTCCAGTAGCTAAATGGCAGTAACTTGTATTGATCACAACACAGGTTGTCCAAGTTTTTAACGTTTTGAAAAAAATTATCAGTTAGGCCTCAAATCATAGAATTACTGCACCAAACTATAGGGCAAAATTAGAGGGGTTATTGTAGCTCACTATGTATCAGGTTACTGGCAAACAAGGGAACCAAAAAGGAATCATACAGAGCAGTTATCACTGTGGTACACAGACCGCCATGCCCTGAAGTTCTGCCATGGCTGATGAGGCAGTCGCTGTTATTGTCTGGGGACTCACTGAACTCCCATTTTCATTTAGTTAAGACTCTGAGCCAGCTGTTGATCTCATTATTGCATCAGGAGAACAGGAAAAGTGATGCTGTAGTTTGGACAAAAGCCCTGCTAGCAATAAAAACCCCAGCATCTTGAAACCTCCATCAGAAGCCTGCCCCACCTCCCTTTTTAAAACAGCAGTAGAAGAAATACAAGACAAAACTGTAACAACATTTAACAGTATTCTCAAGTGTAAATTTAAGAAGATGCAAGTGCTGTGCCATATTCTTCCAGGCTAGCGTAAAGCCTACAAAAAACACCTGCCAGGCCTGAGTACTAAACTGCTAATCAGTACTTTATTGACTAGAGTAAATCAACTGGAAGCAACTTCAGTTTTAACAGTCCTTCACGATCATGGGAAGATTTCTTAGTTACATCACTGTGGTTTAGAGTTTTAGTGTATAAAATGGACATGGACACATTCTCATTACTTGATGAAGAGCAAACCACTCTCTCCATTATCCCTCTGCTACTTGCTGAGGTAGGCTGAAGGACCTCTTGCACATCCCTGCATACAATACACCCACTATTCTACAAATAGGCCTACATCAGTTTTGAGCAGAGCTTAGGGTATAGCTTGAAGTAGTTTCAGATACGCTTGTATTACAACTACAACAGTGGTTGTGCACTTAAGAGATAACCTGACCTACAAAGGGGAAAACAACTTGAGAAGGATGGGAACAGATTTATTTGAAAGATGGCAGCTCCACAACCCAACCCCCCCATAAAAAAGAAAGGTAAGAGAAAAGACTAAAAAATGTAGCACAGTAAGTGTTGCTAAATTTTCTTTAACAAATACTGGAAGCACAGGAACCCAGCCTTCCAGTGCAGAGCTTCTTGACAGAGCAATGATGAAAAGTGACACTCTAGGAAAGACATTCCTCAGAAACATAACTAAACATGCTTAAAAGATGAAGACAGAAAAGCTAGTTGCAAGTCAATTAGAAAACATCTACTTAAAAAAAACCAAAAACAAAAACACACCTCTAACTGCTTTCAGTCTCACTAATTATGCTGTTTCAGAATACTTCTCTCCCAGAAATGTTTTGCAGTGCAATAAGGAATAAATTACTTAATTATTTCTCAGAACAATACCCACTATTCAGAGCGCACTGCCATTCCCTCCCTCTGACAAAAGCTGTCAGATCTGGCAAAAGCAGAATAAAAGAGGAATCCAGGTCCTGTGATAAAAGGACCTTCTGTGAGAAACCAAAAGTTAAGTCTCTTCTAAGGATAGGGATGCACCCAAACTAGAGGAGAAACAAATATGGAAATAAATTACAAGCATCTGCCAGCATTATGATACTTGCCAACTACTGCTGACAAAATTAAGTTATTCAGAGTTTTAATTCACCTACAACCTTCGTCTATTGTGAGTCTACAAAAAGCCAAAATCCTTTTATCTCAATGCTAACAAACATGATTTGCTCAGCACACATACTCTGCATGCAAGAGTAACGCAAATCTAAGATTTTAATATAATGTTTATGCATATTTAATATTATTACATTTACATATTTAATTTATCCTACTACATTAACAATACTAGATACAATATTTAGAAAAAACAACTAGCATAGTTAAGTCTTCAAATTTTTGTAGTTTTCTATCAAGTATAAAGCAGAATAGAAAACAAAGTTTCCATGTGAAGAAGAAAGAGTATTTTAACAGAGGCAGCCAAGACCTGTTGCGAAACACAGATCATGTGTGCTGACATTTAGATAAAACCTTGCAGTAATAAAAGATGCTGTCATTCACTATGTTTACAAGAAACCGCCTAATAGTTCACTTACTGGCTGCACTATAGAGATTATTTTAAAAAACCCACACAGCTCAGCATCTTTGTCTTGTCCTTTAGAAATAATTTGTACGTACGAAATGACCTTGTTTAAACCATATGTGATAGAAAATATAGAACTCTGCAATAGAAAGAGGTTAAAAAAGTTGAATACTGTGGAAAAAAATTTATTAAGTCTATACAAGTCTTCTGAAACAAACCATTGGCTTTGATACAGTAAACTCAAGTGAATACTCATTGCAATAGTATTTTTTCATACAGAGATCAAGAAGCCCTATAGCTTCCCATTTAGTGTCTGTGACAGAAGTTTTATTTCTGAATAAGTAGCTGCACAAAGCAGACGTGATAAGAGATCTCACAGTCACAGTGAGCTACAGTTGAGATAAACTTATATTACAAACATTTCAGAAAATTAGGAATCCATACTGAAGTGTGGCAAAATGATTCACAATGAAAGAACAATGACATCACTCAGACCCCTTGCCAATAATGAAGACTTTCTGCAGCAAGTCTAGAGCAGACCATCATAAAAACCTAGAGTGCAAGAATACCACAAATTTAGTATATAAATATCACAGGATTAAAACTCCAGTTAAACCATCAACTGAAGTGATGATTAAAAGGAAAACATGGCGTCTCCCAGCTTTGCAAAGGAAGCTTTCAAAGCATCTCTTCAAGGAAGTGCTGATGCCAACTAGGGCCTGTGCCAATTTGTGTTTTAGACGGCACTGCTGAAAGACAAAATTTTAGCAGATTTGTCTAAGAACTGTATAATTCTGCTGCTTTTAATACCTTAAAAAAGCATTTACTAGAAGAGATGAAACGTAACATTTATAGTTCATACTGTTTCCAAGATTTGTGCACACTATATAGTTCTATAATTTCAACAGAATTTAAAAATAAGACAAAGAGCAGACAATGCAGTATTTGTAAGATGGATCTGTTTAGAATAGTTACACAACTAATGTATACAGTTGTAAAATTTTTAGTGCATTTGTTCTTGCACATTATTTATGCTACTTATAAAAACCTGAAGATTGCAAATTGGGCATGCTTACCATAACATTTTCAAACTGGGGAAGCCGCAGAACATTTTTTTCTACAAGTGTTCACTGCCATGATACAAAACAAATATGTGCAAACTGCAAGGTCCCTAAAAATAGCATTTAATGACTTTATGTACAGAAAGATGTAACTATCTGTTTATATATGCAAAGAATAAGCTTCCCAAAGTTTATAACATAGAACAATATCCACCACATGCTCCTCCTCCTCCATATCCTTCTTCCTTGTTTGATAACTTTACACCTCTGTTTTGGCTTTCACTCTCCCACAGTCCAGGTGTCTGAATGATTTTTTCAACAAGTTCTTCAAAGGCACACTGCACACCATCACATGTTTTTGCACTTGCCTCTGGAGAAGAGACACAAAGTCAAGTGTTAGCATAACTTCTGGTAATTTGTTTAATATTTCTCTTTTAGTTAAGTTTCAACCTACAACAGACTTAAAACTTCTATAACCTATTCTTTAAAAACACAGCATTACCAAAATTGGCACCTACGTGGATTTGTCACCACACAGGTAGCACCTCAAAATATTTTTAATAGAAGAGCTTTCAAGTCAAACTTCACCAGAACATATGGAGACAGCTATAGCTTAGCTTTACTTTTTCTATGGAAAGCATTCCAATAAGAAAAATTAGGATTCTTGTCTGAAAAACCTGGTTGCTGTTCTGTATTTCAGTTCCGCACATTAATCATAACTGTAGTACCACCAGAACATATGAATCAAGGATCCACCCTGCAGGATTCTGGGTCAGTCTCCATGATAAAAAGCAATAAGGGATCTCATTCCTTTTGCAGGTAGCAGAATTCTAGGTAATTTCACTCCGGATCCTTACTTTGGCCAAGACTAAGAAATCTGCCCATAGTTTATGTTTTAAGAAAAACGGACACCATCAGGAATTGTTCAGCTTCACAAGGGCTTGCCCTGTTCATCTACACAGTCATGCAGATACTTAACATATGTAGCATGCATATAACTTTATGCACACTTATAGTCTAATTTTCACTTTTGTTTTCATCTTCCAAGCACTTGGTAGCTTGTGCCTCAGCTCTGAGCTTTCATTCCCACATCTGACACTGTAGCTCAAAAGAAACACCAGCAGGACACTAAACAAAAATAAGTCTTCAGTCAGAGATAAAGAATACAGGTCAAAGTCCAAGAATGAATGAGTACATGTCAATGAACTGCTTTGCTACTGGAATAATCCTGTAAAATTATCCCTTCTGATCCTTAGGTGAAACACATAATAAACATATGCATAAAGAGTCACTTCAACACCCATTTTTCAATTTATCATTACATGGCTTTGCCAAGACCCATTTCATTTTGCAGCAAGATGAGATCAATACATTTGCTCCAATCATAATTATGTCATTATTCAATCCTACCCACCATTTATAAGTTAATTATATATCCACCTACTTCTACATCCCAGTTCTAATACAGATTTCTCTCAGGTACCAGCTATTTTGCTATACTGAAGGCTGGCCCTAGCACCAGTTTTCCCTCTCATTTTGCTTCTGTTATGAATTTAGGAGGTCAGCTGGGAAAAGAAACCAGACAAAACCCCAAACGCAAAAACAGGTTTCATCACGCTACAAAGAGCCTGCACTCTGCCCTTCATCCTTTTGAATTTCTACATAATCTTCCACAGTTAGAACAGATATCTGGACATGGGCACAACATTAAATAACTGGAATACCCATTATTTTTGTGTCCAGTGCAGGTGAGAAATACCATTAATTGGACAGTACACAAAGAGTCTCAATCCTACAGAAGGAGTACTTCTCCTTACACAACAAAAATCAAGACAGATCTCTGCAAATATCTATAACATACCTATGAACAACATGGAATGTTTTCTTGCAAATTTGAGGCCTTCATTTCTGTCAACTTCACGATTTTCCTGTAATAAAACAAAGCATTAATATTCCTTATTAACAAGATACACCAGTAGATTACTTACTGCAATTGAATTTGGTTTACCTTATCAATCTTGTTTCCAACTAACATTTGCACTATGTCATTCCTCGTGCAGTATGTTTCCAATTCATTTAACCAGTTATCCAGCTTGACAAAAGTATCTCTTCTCGTGACATCATAAACTGAAAGATATTAGTGATATTATTCCACAATATTTTTCCAAGAATTACAGCTTACAACACAAAAGGAGCAAAAATGATGGCTTTTTGAATCAAAAAACTGAAGGAGTTCTAAGGAGTCAAATTTACCTTCTATACCAACCACTGGAAAAAGTAGGACATCCACCAGCTCAATTTACTGATGCAGAACAACTCCAAAGTTCACCCACCTACAGTTCTCAGGCTAATATTCCTTGATACACCCTAGCTTACAGGCTAGAGACTGCTGTTCTCCAAGGAATTCTACACTAGCCGATCCCTCATTTAGGATACCCAAAATCACTACAAAACAGCTACGCAAAGAAGATGGCATGACCTTCAGTACTGAAGCTATGAAAGTGTTTTTTTCCTTTGTATTCATATCCCACATGCAGACAGGCAAAAACAGCTTCTTTCAATCAAATCTGTAACTTGACTTGTGCGAACAATCTTTTTTTTTTTTTTTTTGGAAGACGAGTAACAAAGAAATAGTCAGGAGATACTGAATAAAATGGGAGAGCAAATCTCAACAGCAGAACCTTCTATCTCCCAAACAGTGCTTGTTTACAGCTTTCAACAGTGAGTGGCAGGTTCAGTGCAAGGAAGGGACTTGACACGACATGCTCTGACAGCACCTTCCTATACCAGGAAGATAACACAACTCATGATTTGGGAAACCTACCAGGAGGTCATATGACATGTTATTCCACATTAAACAATTCAACTGGACACAAGAGCTTAGCAAGATTCTCTAAAGTCAGAAGCAACTTCAAGAAAATTAAATGTACATCCCTGCCCTTACTTTAGACAGCTCCTCACTCCTAACAGCGGAGACACAGAACTGCAGAGATCAGTGCCTGAGCAAATGGGCTTCCATACACCAAAAAAAACCACAAATGAGACTTCACTGTGAAGCTGAAATTATGGGTTTTGCCATAATTTCATAGGTTTCTCACACACAGATTTGTGCTTTCTACATGCCCAACTCGTCTTTCCCAAGCGATTCTGACCGTGTAACATTCCATCAGTTTGGAGACGAATAGCAAAAAAACCTCAGCCAGATTCCACATAGTTTATATTATTAATTTCATCAGGAAAAAGACAACAGGGATAAGAAAAAGAAAAAGCTGTAGAACACTGATACAGAGAGACTACACTGAGGAGAATTTTTTTACTCTGCACTTAGTAAGCATGGGCAAAAAATAAAAAGCCATAAATAAAAGACTAATTCATGACAGCACAAAGATAACAGTGCCAAGCTATCTATTCAAATAGCAGTAGCTTTTATTCTCATGCAAAAATCAGAGGTTCTCAAGCCAAGACTGACTACATGAGAAAGAGGTTGAGACACAAAGATGCTTGGATATGAGTTGTTCAACATAGATACAAAGACTTCTAATATCAATTACACATTATATAAAGGCTATATGAGTTTGCCTAATTCCAATTCACGAGGAAACCACAAACATTTGAACTAGCATGCAAAAATACACTTACCTAGGATGACACCTTGTGCACCTCTGTAGTAACTGGGGGTTAATGTTCTGAACCGCTCCTGACCTGCAGTATCCTAATAAACCATTCAAAAAATTCCGTTATTCAGAATTTGAGTAGAACGTAATTTAGCTTTCAGGTATTCTACTTCTGATGAACATACAAAGTACAATTTAAACTATATTCAAATAGCAGATTAGCTGAGTTTATTCCATCCCCTGCTGTTTTACTACACCTTAACTTGGAGATTTTATGTAGCCTGTTCTGGGAAACACCTTTGAACTATTAGATACAGTATGCAACTGTATTGTATAACAGTAAGATGGCCATTTCTGCAAAGGCATTTAATCTGCAGCTAGTACTGCAGCAACCAGCAAGAAAGCAGCATAGCTGCAGTACTAAGATTTTCTAACAAGCATCACAGCCCATGACAAAACCAGTGAAGGAACAAAACAAGTTCAGTCACTTCAATCACTTGGTCCAACTAAATTTGACTGAGTATCTGGGTAAATGCATTAACATGCTATAACACAGCACAATGGAGAGTATTTTTTAAAAGCTTGGAAGTACTTTTTCTTTACTTGCTGTAATGGAAGTTCTATTTTAACTAGAGCAGAAGTTGAACACACTAAAGCTATGATTAACAACACTGCCCCTTCTCTCTTTGAAATGCATCTGCTACAAATAACTCTGACATGGAACCTATAAAAGCCTTCATATGATGGCTATTAAGTTTAGACAAAAACAGGTTTAAAGAGGTAACATATGAGCATGCAACTGTAATTCTTAACCTATCAATACACAACCTAAGTGTTATAGGCAAAATTTAATAAAGAAGTGCACCCTTCTACAGATTTAATACCATTTAATTCTTGCTTTTATCTACTTCTATCCCAACCAGACCAGGAATTAGTACTGCAGAAGCTCACAGGCAACAGAGCTACCCCATCAGTCCATTGTCTCACAGTTCACTGCACCTTCTGAATGCTGCAGTATGAATCTCCTACTTCTCCAAATCACTTTAATATTAATAGAAAAGCATTCTATACAAATTATACAGTATAGAAACCCTAGCAATTCTTAAAGAAAAGCATGAAAAACTTAGGAGAGACTTACCCATATTGCCAGTTTAGCTTTGTTTCCATCAACAGAAATAGTTTTCACCTTGAAGTCCACACCTAGAGGAGGAAAAATATGTCAGTTCTTCAAACATATTACAGCTATCTTTGAAAAAGAAAATAAAGAGAAATGGAAAAAATAAAATCAAACACCAAAAAACCCCATGTTTTGACAGGAGCAGAAAGAATAAGTTTCATTAGCTATTAATGAAGCTTGCTCAAAATGCAATATTTTCTTGCTGACAGGGCATTTTAAGCCCTTGACTTAAAATATTTTATGGAAGTAAGGCAATACTACATCTCTTGTACTAAAGCACATATTCCAGGACAAATTTTCAAGTTCATAATTCAAATGGATTAACTTTCTATTCATTACTCACAAACGTTCTCCAAACAGACAACAAGGTAATGGTTCTGCTGCCCAGTCATCTACTCCAACACGTAACAAATCTTCCCCCTTCAAGTGTCCTCCGCCCCCCCCCCCCCCCCCCCAGGAACTAGCAGCCTATCAATTGCTCAAGGACAAGATGCACCAAACTCAGGCCAAGGAGAACAACATGTTAGTGACTGGGAATTTAAAGGATATAGTGACACGCATCTGTTTGAGAGGCTCAGCACAGTTATGATCCATTATGTTTTAATTTAACCCTTAGGTTACTAATAGAAAGTAACTAACTAGTATTTTGGAGCAACTTTCACTTCCCACCAGGCAGCAGCTCTAAAATGAAGTAGCAGTATAGAAAGCTGATACTTCTATAAGAATAACTTCCAAGTGCAACAGCAACCTTTTTCTACTTGGAATTACAATATCAATCATCACATTCCCTACCAGAAAAAGAATTTAACTATTCGAATACAAAATGAGTAGAGTGTCAGGATGAGCGTGCTGCACTTACATTCCCAAATTCATGCAGATTACAAATATAAAACAAACAACTGCCAAAATACATTCAACCTAAAGTCACAAAGGATATATAGGATGATTAAGAAACTTATAAGCAGATTTAAAGTTCAGTTGCACTGAACTTTAAAAGAGCTTTGTTTCAAAAAAGATAAACAAAAGTTTTATTCCACTGTTTCACAGCTTCAGCTCATTGAAGCATTCCCTGAAGTGTCACGTGTTTTTCAGACAACATTTTGCACTGGAAGAAGCCCATACTCTCTCTCAAACAAAATTTTCCCAAAGTACATCAATTTTTGTAGCAACTGAACAGTTTTTTTCAGGCACTAGGACTCCTAGTCCCTAACTCAGCAGTAATATAATGCTCAGTATCATGCACAACAACAGTACCTTATTCTACAGTTATGCTCATAGAAAAGACCAGTCGTTATTAACTTTATTTTAAACACAACATCAGTTCTTAGAACTTTACCTAGTTCACAGAAGACTGCTACGCTAGCACTTTGACTCAATTTAATCCTAGAGAACATTCTGTTCTGTCTGCTTTTCAGCACTCAGCAGTAACTTTCAGACTAAAAGAATCTCTTTCTTCCACGGTAATTGCATGCTTCTTCCCCTGAACTCCAAAAATCTCCATCTGCAGTTCAGTCAGCATGTCCAATAGTCCACAGTGCCTTCTTTAATCCATCAGTCTGGCACCAAAACCTGTAACTGCAGATACTACAAGTCTATTGGATTCTTACCATGACAAATTAAAATGTCATAATAATTTCAAGAAAGAAAACTTTCTTCCTTAAGTTAAACATATTATACGAATTCTGAAGCCACAGTATCCTTCTCCCATTCAGTAAACAGATTCAGTATCTTGTGCCTGCACAGTTCAGCAGCCTTCATTTAATGGAAATGGATATATATACCTTTATGTTAGCCCTGCCACTGGTTTAAAATTTGCTTTAAATTTTGCAAAAGCAATGCAAGTACAATAAAAAACTAAAATAGTGACTAAACTCCATGTGTTAAACTGACTGTTGAAAAGCAAAAGTGTGAAAATGAACTAATAACACACCAAAATACACCCTTTAAAGTGATTGAGGCATGTAAAACAGAATTCTAACAAAGGAGCTCAACACGTATAAAAGCCAATTAACAAAAAGAAAACTTTAAAATACTTGAGCTTTTGGTTGCCAATCTGCCATAAGGAAAGACAAGTAGAAAAAATTTAAGGCTCAAGAAAACCTTGTTGAATTGAACAAAGAGGGTACTTGTATTTCTTAAAACCAACAGTGAAATACAGACATGTTCGTGCACCAGGTATCAGTTCTGACCTTGCAAGAGTGATGTGTCTACCCTTGACAGCAGAAAGCTGACAGTGCTTTCCACCATGCCTTGGAAGACAGCCAGAAACAAGGCAGCACTACTTGACTGTACTCCTGTGAGTTAACACCTCCTGCCTCAGCACTACACACTAACATACTATGGACTTACAGTCTGCAAGAAGCAGCTGTCACTGATACCGCTCTCACATTCAGGCCAGTAATGCCACCCTGTATTTACAGGAAGTCCACAATTAGCTACAGTGTAGTATCTGTGTTGTAGGTAAGTGACAAGTTGGACAGCTTAGGAGTTTGAGGACTCCAAATGCAAGTAAAGCTAAAAAGTTAAGAAACATCAGATCTGTGCAATACGTCACTTCATTTGTGAAATACAGATTGCACTGAACACTTATCTAGAATCTGTCATACAAAGAGCAAGCAAGTGAAGACAAGCATGGGCAGTAAGGACAACTGGAAATACTGGGGTACATGTATGTATTTGTATGTATACACGTGATGAAGCCCAACAAACAGGCCAGGCTCAAGAGAATACAAGGACAGGTAAGCTGCTAGGTTAAATACATGTTTAATCCAACTGAAGGTACTAAAGCTGAACTATTTGCCAAAAGCAGCTTATTCTTTGAAGAGTATCACAGGATTTTTACTAAGTTCTGAAGAATAACCCACATGAAACAATCATTTAGGGTTTCTTTTAAATTGTACCCAATAGGTCTGTGCAATCTATGAAGGTAAGATATTTCTCAACAGGTGATCACAGGGGATCAGTTGTACTGCTGTCAAGGCTTTCCTCAGTATCATGGGTTTGTGTGCAGTTCTTGCTAGATCTTAAAGAAAACCAAACCAACCAAAGTTCTCCTCACTTTCTAATCCAAATAAAAAAATAAAGTCACGTTAGCCAGTTCACCAGTCAGTATGTAGATGACATTGAAAGAAGACATAACTTATATTTCATTCATTTTGAAAAAGCACCATACTCTTCAGTTTCAACAGGAAACGCTTTAAAATCTCTTCTGTCCTTCTGATCCCTAACTCAAAACAAAAGTGTTTAATTAGCACAAAGAGAACTCCAAGCCAAGACTCACAGTGTTTTGACATTTCACCATCTTGGAAGTACCTGAAATTGGCTTCTAGGGTCTGTCTTCACGAAGCAGAATAGTTACCTCTAGGAACTCACTCCAGCTGCTTTATCTATATGAACAATAAATCATGCCCTGAATTTAAAGCTGACATTTTGCTTCTTAGAAATACCTTTACCAGAAAAGTGGCAATGCCACTGGATAGTAGCTTAAAAAGAAAAACAAGAAAACAAATAAGAATCGAGATTCCGTCCTCTTCCAGTTAAGTGGACAAAAAAATGAATCTGCTATCCCCTAGAAGTGCCCCACACACCATGCTGTAGGACTTGCACAGCTGGGGTCACAGTAGCTCTACTGCACAGCACTACCTCAAATATCAGCTAGATGGGTCTAACAGGGTGATCTACACACTGACTTTTCCCAAATGATCACATTCATTCCAAATTAGTACTTTTGCTTCAGAACTCAAACTCTGTCTGAAGCAATGCTTACATTGAGTACTCCTCCTCCTTTCCCACATCAGAAATAGAGCAGAGTAGGACCGGCCAGGTAGGATCTGCCAGCAGCAAACCTTGAATTGTTTTTATTTAACAACCAGTGATTAGCTACCACACATGCTGTTGTGCATTTTGACAAACCCAAAGAAGAATTACTTCAGGAAATAATTCCTTTGTTTCTCAAATAGCACAGTGATGCCAGTTTTTGACACAGATACAAACAGCAGAAGAAAAAAAAAAAAAAAAGAAACCCATCATTAAAAACAAAAAAACCCCAAACAATAAAAATGCCCAGATGCACTCAGAGACTGAACAACTCTTTTGGTATCCCAAAACACCATGAAAGCTTCAGTAGCTATTCTGCACTAACTTCCTGGCTCACATGGTTGACATATGAAGAAATTAACAAGATCAGAAGTATATACAGTGCCAAAACTATTAGATTAGAATCCAAGATTGCCATCTTCACCACCTGATCTATTTCATTCCTGTTTCCTTCCATGCTATCCTCCCTCATAAACTGAGGTGGGGCTACTTGCACAACTTCATTTTTCATAAGCAATGGAATGAACAAAAATAGGCCACTTTCTTCCCCTTGGCTTGCCAGTGCTTTATAGGAAATAGAACTCCTGAATCTTTTTAAAATTAACATTAATAAGATCAATTTATTTCATTCTTAATAAATTAGAACAAGTTTTGCTTACCAACAGCTGAACTCAAAGAAAAAATTCTATTTAAGCTCTTAGACAGAACTCTTCCTACAGAGAAAGTAAAAAACGCAACTGAAATTACGGTGTGAAAAGATATCTCTATTTTCCATTATTTCAGCTATTACTTTGCCACAGAGTTGCATGACACCCTTAAAAGTTCCATTTTGCTTCCTTTGAGAACCAATCTTCTTAGTGTATCCTGCATTCTGGGTCACTCTCCCCCAGCACAACTGACCCATGCTGGTAGGCAAAATATCAGCACAGCAATGACACGTCACTGCCTTTTCCCCCAGCAGCTCCAGATTCTTGGCTCTCTTCCCCTTTTCTCAGGAGTCTAGCTGCCAAGGAACTGATTGCTAAGTAGAAGAAAAAAGCCACATTGTAATTTCCTCCCTACAGAGGAAAGGCAGAAGCCAGGCAGAGCCCAGAGCACTCAAGTATTGTCAGAAGTTGGAAGAGTTAACACTACCTGCTACAGTCTCTTAAGATAGCTACTAAGTATCACATTACATAGACACAAGGTCTGGACAGCAATATTACCACTCAAAAACCTGACAGCTATTTTGCACAGATAGATCAGACAGAAAGTAGCAGTTCTTACAGAGAGGCAAACATGTCTGAACTTCACTACATGTCAGACAAGTCTGAACAAACCACAATTTTACACTGAAAATGTTATCAATTTTTCTAAGGTACTATCAGCACATACTTACCAATTGTTGCTGCAAGTTCTGGGTCAAATGTATCATCTGTGAACCGCAGCAGAAGGCTGACAGTGAAAAAAGAAAAATAAGAGAAACTATTATTGCAGCATATCCATACCTTGCTGGAAGCCCATAAATTACAAGTCTGAAAGGAACAGAAAGATCACATCGCTAAAAAAACTTCAGATGTGAGGGGGGTTTTTTTGGTAGGAATAAGTATATGGAAAAGAAAACGGAAAGAATAGAGCAGACATGCTCTGCTACCTGAGCCTTCTCTGCATGTATTACCAAGAAAGTCTCTTTGAAAACAAAGTACCCCACAAGTTGTTGAAACAGTTACCTGAAAAGCCATGTGATCTGCTTTGCAAAGCATTTTACTTCAACCTTATTCTACCTTTCTTTTTCCAGAATCCAGTACAAAAGTAGTAATTTTTTTGTTTGGCTTCAATATTGCTTCATACAGTATTTCTGTAAGCTTGAGAAATAAATTCCAAGTCAGCTTTTCATCCCAGAAATAACTCCTTGAATTGGGCATACAGGGGAATAGCAAGGACGACAACCATCAGAAATAAAGACACAGAAGCTGAAGAGTAGAAATAGCTCCCCAACGTTTTATGACTTTATATTTCTTTATATATAACTACTCACTCACACAACATTTCTCCGTATCTCGTTGAAGGTGTTTGCCACCAGTAGAAAAAAGTTACAACAAAGACTTAACAGCACATCACACCATAGCACTGCAGGGTCCCTTACAGCAGTGCCCATAATGCCACCAGAGTCAAATGTAAATATTTCCGTGAGAGACAAAGATTCTCAGCAGTTTCTAAAATCAATAGTCTTATGCATCTGTGGCAAGCGCATGTAGCAGGCAGCTGTTTGCTACGACCACAGCTTCTACTAGGAAATTTTCAGGATAGAGAACCACCCTGTTCTTTTCTCCTCTTTCTGCATGTGAAATTAGAAGTCAAGTGGTTTTCAGCATTTGGACACAGTCCTGCATTGACAAAAACAGCAACTGCAAAAATTCCTTTATTTCAATGAGGATGACAACTCCAAGGTAATCACAAACCAACATTTTTTCTCTCCTTACTCCAGAACCCCAAAACCAAATGGTAGCTTTATTTATCAAAGAATAATTAAAATAATAATATTAAAAAAAAAACAAACATGGCATACAGGTTTTTACCAGTACCTTCAGATAGTTGTATAAGGATGTTATTTAAGAGCAGCTATTTTTAGTTACAACCAATACTAGTTTCATTCAGACCAGAGGAATTATGGAACCCTTATACTGCTACTAGAATAAAACAGTCATTTTACCAGTCCTGCATGCCAAGCCCAGCCAACTTCTACCTTTTCTTCATATGTAGCTATCATCTTCTACAAGGCACAGCACCCTCACAAGGACCATGTTTAAGAGAGCCTTTGTTCAGAAGTCAGGACTCCAACCACTAACTCCACCATGCTAATACCTGTTTAACATCTGACCTTTCCTAGTCAACCCATAGGTAAGAGACACAAGTTTAGGAATAATTCAATATTAAGTTCCTGTACCTGAACAACTGCACTGTTACCGTTTAATAGCATTTTTATTTCCCTCACATAATGGCTCTTTTAATAAGCTTTCTGATGTAAAGAAACACGTATATGAATAGGTATGCAAAACCACTGTGTGTTTTATCTGCCCCAGGAAAAATTCTTCCATATGGCCACTCATATATAAGAGATGATCTCAACTAAAAGAAATTTGCTCAGATCATGTCTGTCACCAGGGGCCTACTGTACTAATTATCAATTTAGTAGCTAACTCAAATGAGTAACTGACAGACTTTTAACAAATGTGGGCACTTTTTCCCCCTAATTAGCAACTTGTATGTAATTTAGGGTCACGGCAGATGACAGGCATTATTGTCATTAAAATATCAAATATAAAATTACCAGTGTGGTACATTCCCAGATGCCCTCCTGCATTTCTATCTCACACCCTTTAGTAAGAACTATGTTGCTATCAAAAGAAGTTAAAAACACCACACAAATAAAATCCCAACTCCTTAGGGTTGGGGTCTACAGCTTAGCTAAAGCCACGAATACCACAGGGAGGAAAAAATCAACCTCAAGGTATTTGATAAAGCCTGTAATTAGCAAAAAAACCTGTGTTAGAACTACTTTGCTGCGACTCCGTGCTCCCCCGCACACACCCAATGCTGGGTCACTTGTGACTCTGTATATACGTATTATGGACTAGACATTAACCCCAAAGCGCTATGGAGATGTACAAGGGCACCTATATCCCCACGACGCAACGCTGCCCCGGGCACAGGGCGGCCCAGGTGACCCTGGGCAACCCGACAGAACCCCCGCTTCATCTGTTCGCTTCTGAGCCTGGCAGACAGCAGCTCGGGGCCGGCGGCTGGGGGAGCGCTGCGGAGGAGGAGGAGGAGCGGTGGGGGGGGATCTCTCGCCCGCCGGAGAGCTGGCCGGGAAGGGGCGAGGGAGCTCCCCCCGCGGGCCCGGCCCTGCGGGGCGCAGGCCGCGCCCAGACGGCGCTGTCGGACAAGGGGCCTAGGCCGGAGTCGGCCGGCCAGGAGAGGCTGCGGAAGGCTGGCGGGCGCCCCCTCACCTGGACTTGCCGACGCCGCTCTCGCCGATGATGAGGATCTTCAGGGTGGTCAGCACGTCCTCGTCCATCCCGGCAGCGCCCCCGGACCGGCCCCAACCGCCCGACGCTCCGTGCGCAGCTGCGGCGGCAGCGCTGCGCCTGCGCGGGGCCGCCCGCCGTTTGTTTACAGCGGGCGGGGCGGGCCGGGCCGTGCGCGCGTGCGCGGGGCCCGCGGCGGAGGGAGCGCGGCGCGCCCGGGCCGTGACCTGAGGGGGGCCGGCGGGCCGGCGGCGTTGGCGGCTGCTGCCGGTGTCGGAATCCAGGGCCGTGCGGGGGGAAAGGGACCAGAGAAAATGGCAGCGGCTTATTACACGCTGGAATGGGCTGCCCAGGCTGGTGGTGGTGGAGTCCCCGCCCCTGGAGGTGTTTAAGGAAAGACTGGACGTGGCATGCAGTGCTGCGGTGTGATTGACAAGGTGGTGAGCGGTCATCGGTTGGACTCGATGAGCTCACGGGTGTTTTCCAGCCTCACTGATTCTGTGAGTGCTTACGCCGCACGAAGGCAGCCGGCCAGCGCCCGGTGCGGAAGCAGAGGCAGCTGCCGCCTCCCGCGGGGAGCAGCTGGTCCGGAGCCTGCCACCAAAACATGGGCTCGTCTGGGGACAAACCAGCACTGCAGGCCGGCTGAGACGTGACACCACGTGATTTTCTACCAACATCTTCTCCATTAAAAGCCAAAAATGTTTGGTTTATTTTTAAACCGATTCCTACGAGAAAGTCTCTTTATAACCAATTCGCTAACCTGCTATTACTGCTTGAAACCTACCTCAGGCCATGTGTAAACAAGTGCAACTCTTCTAAAATTAAGAGAGTACATGTCCGATGTGAGCATGAGATTCCTCGACCAGTGCTGTAGTCCTCTGGGACTGGTAGCCTTTGGGCATGCTAGAGACTGACTCCATCAAATAAACAAGTTCAGGCTCTTCCATATTCACATGTCACACAACCAGTCACTCTAAAGGAAGAGATCAGGCGATGTCAGCAGTTTGCACAAGGCAGGTGCACTTGTGAGACCAACGTTGTTTCTGTCAGAACGATGGCTGCAGAGGGCTCAGTTCTTCCAGCAGTCCTGCCTCTGCTGAGCAGTTGCCTTCACCTGAGTTCCAGAGTCAACACAGAAACTGTTCTCTTGAGTTTTGTGGTAAACCTCTCTGTTGCCTGGCTTCTTCCACTTTCAGGATCTGGTCTCCTGGCTTTTACCTCAGAAAAATAAGTCCCAGGATGAGTACAATAACAGTAATTATCCTATTAAACTATGGAAACATATTCTATAATTAAATGTGCAAACGGCTGACTGTGTTTACAACAGCGCTGTGCCTGTTTGTAATTAATAATCTAAAATTTGTTTATTTGAATTAATAATCTAAAATTTGGCGTGACAATTTTTGTAGTTTGGAATGTGCTTTGCAGTCATGCAAGAAAGCAGAATGTCTATACTCTCTAGTTTTTGTTGAAGTGTACAGGAACTGCGGGGTCTTAGCATGGATCAGGATGAGGATTTAAATTTGGAAGGTATATCCAAAGAGCAAAGTATTCCACTAAGGCTACTGAATCTCTTGAAGTCAGACAGTATTTGTATTCTGGGATTTGTTTGTTTTTTTTTTTTTCCCCCACTGCAGCCATAGAATTAAACTATTTAATGTGGATATTAGTCCTGATTCAGATCATAATCCTATACCTCACTCAGAATGAAGGGTTGGTCAGGATGGCATTCAGATCTTTGACTTTGATGATGAGCATGCACCAGAAAAGAGGGAAAACCTGCCCTAAATGAACAATTCCATAACTCAAACTTATGGATGTGATGTTTTAGACCTTCTTAGGTATGCCCTTTGAGAACAGGTATTTCTCCAAGCTGTTCTCCTTCAGGTGGAACTATGTAGTCTCTCACATTGAGATTGGATCTGAGTACTGCAGTCAGCCTGTTTGCTGTCTGCACATTTAATTTAATTCTGGAAATCCAGGCCTATTGCAGGAACCAGCTATTGGATAATCAAGGTGTCTCAGTCCTTCTAAACAAGAATATTATTTATTCATTGAAAGATGTGCAATGATCAGAACATCTTTCAACGATTTTTTGTATAGCTTCTTCATTGAAGCCATCTCTAAACTGGGAGAGGTATCTAACCTGCTCCAATTCATAGGTTCCTGTCTTTTTCCTTGCCTACTTTTCCGAACTTATCAGGAGTCCTTGCTTACTCCTAACAATTAGCCCAGTCCCTTGAATAAGTCTGGGAGGGTTTCTCTTTTTATCATTTGCTGTCCTGTTTGATCCTGACCTCAAATGTGGAAGGGTCAAACCAGAGCAGTGTGGTTAGCCCTTCCCTGATAATCAGTCTTCCTAGAAGAACACTGGAGATTTGGTTTTGGTTTGTTTGTTTCATGCTATGCGGTTTCCTCTTGATTTCTTCTCACTGATCTCTGACAGAATGGCACAGAGCAGATCATTTTTGTCAGCAGATAATTTTTATAAATTATTATGCATGTATAGTTTCCTTATTCTAGACACATTGCTAAGGGAAGCAGTCTGATGGTGGAAAACTAGCATAACTGATTCCAAGGCAGGTCACTGACAAGGGGAGACACAGAGACAGACAGACAGACAGACAGACAGACAGACAGACATCAACTTTGCACTTCAGAGTTTCACCTCATGTTTTACAGTCTTGCATGAATTCTGCTTGGCTCCTGGTTTGATACAGGGCTCAGACAAGTAGAAAAATATCAGGTCCATCTCAGCTTGTGCAAATGTATGCAATCAGTGTTCCTGAGCTTTTGATTACTTCAGGGATGTGACAAGGAAAGACGTCTTGACAATGATCTTGTGTACTCTCACCGTTAAAATTTCCTGTCCACTGTATTACAGACTGGGCTATATCTTTGACCATGAAAATAAATAGGAAACTATTTATAGTCACTCCCTCAGGGCTGGGATCAGTAATGAAAGGACCATTGCACTTCATGTACCCTCAAGGGATTGTAGAGCAGTTGCATAGTGCAGTGCCCTTATGCAGGCACTGAGAGCAAGTAAAGGTGAGAAGGATCTCCATCCAGTTTGTTCCTGCTGAACCGGCTGCAGGGTAACCTTGGCAACAGAGATGAGTGTCAGTAATAATCAGTCATTACCATGAGAGACAATCTGGAGTAAAAACCAAAGAGCTCCCTCAGTCACATTCTGTATATGAAAGACACCTGGGAACCTTTGGTAAGTTCACTTGAACCATCTGCCTTACTTCCCCAGCTTAAATATGGGGATAATGGTATTTGCTATAGCAGACTGCAGAAACAGCAATGGGTCAAGGGAGCTAAGCTGCCAGCACTGCTTTGTTTAGCATGAGCTCTGAAATTCATGATGGGAGAGTGTTCCCTTAACTACATGGCTGTCCTCCTGTCTCTCTATGCCATCACAAGTGAAAATAGGCCTTGAAATGTATAGGTTCTGTTTAGGCTGTCTAGGTACACACAGGTCTCGGGAGCATGCACCTCTCTAGGTGTCAAAGTCCTTAATTCATTGACACTCAAAGATTTTCTCAGTTAGGCTAATCATGCACAGTGTGCAGCAGAAGCTGAGAAGCTCAGCCACTTCAGAGAGAAGTCAAAAGCAATCTACTGCTGCAAAGACTAATCCTGCTGTCCCATTTCCACATTGTGAGGCAGACCCATATGTTGTTGTGGCAATGAGTCAAGAATTATGATTCACAGTGAAACAAGCATGATTACTAAACTCACCAGTCCCTCCCTGTAGAGATGACACACATACACACACTCATTCTTTTTTGCTGCTTCATGAAGTAATTTGCAAGGTTTGTAAAACTGGCGCTATATGTGTCATATTAAGGGAGGTTCCTTTTCTGTGTGACATCCTTAAACACACTCAGCATATCTATATGATTTCACATTCAGTGAATAAAAGCAAGGAGTGAAAATGCTGCAGCAGTTCCAGAACTCTGAGCAGGATTCCTCTGGAGACCACAGTGCAATGTAAATCACTCTGCTATGTGTGGCCATTCCTTTTCTAAAGAATCAGCCTATTTTTACGAAGAAACTACATTATAGTATTCCCACTTCCAACAGCAGCAAGAGCTGGGCACTCCCATCTGTTGATCTTCTGTGTCTGCTTGGTTTCTGTGAACAGTAAGGGGGATTTAAGACTATAAGCACATTAGCTCTGGGCAATTAAAATACACTGCTTATAGTCAACACAGTTTAAAAAAGCATTGGGGCTATGACAGGAATCAGCAAAGCAGCTGTTCTGAAAGAACTCTTCCTGCTTTCAAAGAGGGTATACTTCAAATTATCATTTCAAGGGAGAGGGGGGAATATGGAATGGAGTGAGTTTGCATATAATAAAGAACTTATTTCTTCTTCAGTTGCTTTCAGTACTTAATATGGTTAATGTTAAGGGGGAAGGGGAGGAATAACCCCTTCCCTGCTGTGAGACCATCTTATCCATAACCCCTCTGAAGGGATAACATACCTCATCCAGCATTAGATCACACGCGCCTGCAGGGTTAGCTGTGAGAATAGGACAGGGTGGATTGACTAACCACTGCCATCAGTATCCCGCTCTTTGCTCAACATGGTGTGAAGCAATTCTGGTAAATCAGAAAATCTGGTGGGCAAAGTGCAGAGACACTATGTCAAGGCAGGGATTGCCAAATAAGCTGAAAAAGAATTTGTGTTAAATCTGTAATGGTCATTGTAGGAAATGCACATAGAAGTGTAAATTCATTTGGGGGCAAATCAGGGCCTTCTATGGCAACAGTTTTATCAGGTCAGAGCAAAGTCCATCTGTCACCAGTGATAGTAACTTTGCTTAAGCAACAGCATACAGACAGGACAAGCATGAAATAGCACTTGCCAAGAATATTACTGCAGACTGGAGCAGCTTGTGACTCAGGCCTTTTTGAGTCCATTGTACTGGTGTCTTCATATATAATAGCTGTATTTCTCTTAAAGAATAGCACTATTTCTCTTCATAGAAGGTAATTTGTCATCCATGTACTTCTAATCCAAAAGAACACATAGAGCCTCCTGCGGCAGAGTTGTACAAATTAACTACATATACATGTTTATTTTTGTTTTATTCTTTCTGCCTATTGCCTTCAATTCATTTCCCTTCTCAGATAAGGCACAACTGTGAGCAACTGTTAGTCTATACCACACATGATTTTGTAGATCTCCAGCATACCCTCCCATAGTTCCAATTTTTCAGCTAGAGGATTAGAGATCTGTTTAACCATTCCTCATATGGAAGCCATTAAAACTTTAATTATCATCTTTTCACTTTGCTGTACAGTTGCTTTCCTGATGTATCATATTTCAGATGAGAAGACTAAACTAGAGAAAGTACAGAAAAAATTTGTGTCCTTAGGCCTGAAAATAAGATGTTTCTGGTTTGTTCTATGAGGTTGTTTTTTTTTTTTTTAATATTTTCTAACAGTCTGTTGGTTTTAATGGTTACCAGTTAGCTCTGAGTTAACATTTTCATAGATCTGTACATTATAATGTTTCCTAAATCCTTGCTTTGCCTATTTATTCCTGTCCTTTTACTCCTACAGTATAAACAGTATTTGTCTGAAATCCTGCCCTCCCATTCATTCTGGGGTGGTGACAGCCTGGCCAATGCTCTTCATTACAAATGTACTTTTAGGATATGTTTAAAAGAAGATCACAGAGCAGAAGGAGAGAATTTCTTGCATTTCAATTTGTGCCCATTGCCACTTGTCACTGGATACTGCTGAGGGGAATCTGGCTCTATCTTCTTCAGTCCACTCCCATCAGGTGTCAATCCACATTGACAAGATCCACTGTGAGCTATCTGTTCTCCAGGCTAAACAGCCATGACGAATGCCATGAGGGATTCAAAATTCTCCTTTATCTTGCTCTTTACGCAAGTCGGCCTTTCCAATAATTCAAAAGCTGCTACTGACAGGTGGCTTACTGATACTCTGAGCTTCAGTTGTGGTGTCCTTAATATAGTTTGCATTTCACCTCCATTCTACCCTTTAGTCATCTTTAAATTGTTCTTCATTAGAGCTTTTTAGGGGTTTTTTTAGATGCGGGGTTTTCCTCCTTTTGCTATTTCTACAAGACTACTGAATACAATTGTTACTTTAAGACTTTTTCATAGTTACATTTTGACTGTGTTTCCCTTCCAACTCAGGAATTTATTATTCTGTGATTCTGTTCCCCTCATCCAGGCCAATATCAATAGTTGTTCTTCCTCTTGTGCTGAGCTATTTGTTTAGAGATGTGGTGGTGCATTCCCTTTCTCCCTCCTTGGGGCCACTCAGTGCTCTCAGGAATTTTCATTTGACCTCAGCTTTTGTATAATGAGTTGTGAGAAGTGTCCATTGACCTCAGCAGGAACTCTCACAGGACTAAGGTGGGGGCAGCACTGATCATACCAGGTACTCCTCTTGCCTGACCTCAGTGAAGAAAAAGAGCTAATCCATCATCCCATGACAGCTTTGGCTCATTCCGTACCCAATTTGTAGCCTGAATGGAATGGTACCATTGTGACTGGACTTTTGAATATTACAGTAATTATTGACCTGTATTGAGGCCAAGATAGAAATTTACTGATAACTAAAGCAAAAATTTTGGGGACCCTATAAACAGTGGTTCTCGAAGACACCCTTTGAGCTTTCTGGAAGGGCAGTGGGCTGTTACCAGCATCTCCCTTGGAGTGAGACACATCTCTGAGCTCACCAACTCTCATGTTTACAATACTTGAAGGACTGCCACTGAAAGCCAAGGACAGGTCCTGGGCTGATACTCCCAACCACTCCTCAAGGCTCAACCCTTGCCCACTGAGAAATAACAATGCATTTGATGTGAGTATTTCAAAAGGAATTTTTAACAGGTATATCCTTATATGGGATGCGTATATATTTTTGTGCTGGGGTGCATGTGTGTGAATTGACTTAAATATCCTATAACAAATGTAGTATGAATATTGCCATCTCAGATCTGTAATAAAGTCACTGTTGTGGTTGTAGTAAATCCTACTGGGTCACTTTGTAAATGTTCAATTAATCCTTGATTAAGTGCTGCTAAATCCTTTAAATATAAACCACTTACCCAATCTGAGACTAAGATTAGATCTAGCTGTACTTAGACTCCAGCAGGAGTTTAGGAAGCAAGGGGTCCTCTCTGAACCTCATGATTCAGTGGGAGTGATTCTTTTATCCTTTTGCATCTCTGGTCTCCATGTAAACCATTCTAAATTGATTATAATCTAACTTTCTTTGTATTTTTCATCCATGGAGCAAGTAATAGAGTAAACCTTGCCACCAAACTTTATTAAGTCATGCTTTCATTAAATTTATATTAAACCTGCTTTTTCTAGTTCCTTTGGTGTTGATTCTTTAAGTGATCTAAACCAGTCATTCCCAACAAGTGAAGAAATCATTTTTTTAAATCCAGACCTTTATTCCTAGGACTATGTCCAGACATTATGTTTTAGAGCTAACTGAAGTTTTCATTATTATTTGAGTTTCTTGTCCTCTCCACCTGGCTGAGAAGGTCTTCACTTCAGTGTCCCTGCGGTTACCTTGGTCAGGCAATATGTTGCACACTCCTAATTTTACATGGTTGTTGTCTGACTGTTAAGTAATCTGTTTCCAATCAGGAAAAGTCTTAATATTCATAATAACCATGTGGCTCAAAGGTTGCTCTAACACCCAAGACAGCTGATAAGATAGGAACTTACAAACCTAGGAGTGAAGCCACGTAACAATTCCTTTATAGTACATTGGGAATGTGGCAAAGGGAGGCAGTGGGAATGGCCATTTGGAAGAGGTTGGGCTATCTGTCTCTGGAAATATCTCCAGTAGATGGAGTACCTTCTAAGTTTGAGCTTCATTGTGAATGCATGGGCATTAGAAAGAAATTCAGCATGAAGAATGTGACATTCTTTTCTCCTTCATGAGCACAGTTTATTTCATCCACCAATATACTTGGCAGAGGACCCTTGTTCTTTTTGTCCAACAGAGGGCTTATGCCAAGTTTTGTGTAATTTGACTTTGGTTGAAGGAGGTTCCTTACTAGGTGGCCATGGCAGCATGATAACAAACATTGTGCATCATTAGGTCTTCCCTTATACAAACTGCACCATCAGAGTTTGGGAAGGATTTGATAGTGTGTTTGAGTAGCTCTTTTGCACTTTCATCAGGTTTCTCTTGCACTTTGAGTATGCTAATATTTTGAAACATTGTTGAGACGTGCTGATAATCTATTGCACCATCCTTTCAAGAAGAGATGTAGTAGTCAGTTCTTAGTGCTATCAAGTCTATAATAAAAAAATTGCAGTGATTAGATATTTGTATAATCCCTTTCTCCTAAGTGTTATCTGTAAAATTTGTAGGAGGATCTTTGACATCCATTGAAGCAAAGGTCTTTGAGGTGGAAGCCAGAATCTGTGGGACACATCAACCCTGAAGACCAGTTTAGAAGAAAAAGCAAGGCAAAACACAATCTCAATTTAAAACTGAAGCCAAAACATAGGTGGACACAGTCAAAATGTAGTGATACTAACAGTACCCTTCTACTATTACAAAAATTGCAATGGGAATCTACAGCTCATGTTCATGATCTTTTTCCTTATTTCTCATCAGATACGAAACAGTGCCAGTAAATGAGCAAATCTCCTTAATATCAAGCTGAGGTACTGATTTCCTGTTATTCCTATATTTCCACTGCATGAATGCCTGGAGACTTTCATTAGAACAGATCCCAACTGTATTCATTTCTGCAAAATCACAGACTTCTGAAATTGTTGAAAGAGAAAACTATCCCTACTTATCCAGGCATGAATTTTTCCTATAACATAACAGTTTTTTGTGGTGATATCTGTCTCATGATAGTGATCAGGCTACATGTCCTGCATAGCAACATTAAGTATAATCTGCTGTCATCTCCTCATGACAACATGTAAGCTAAAACACTTGCAAATAAACCAAAATATTTTCTTCTGTATCAGGAGTTTGAATTAGATGACTGCATTTTCCTGGCATGAGAGGATTATTCCTTGTCTTTCTCCTAATCCTCCTCTGTTATATAATATATATAGTTACACATAGGGTTTTTTTTTTTTCCCCCATGAGTTTGAAAAGATTACTTTTCCACTGGGTTTCCTGCATCACTGTAATACTTCCCCTTGATTCTCTGGTTTCGTCTGCTCAACTCTGTTTATGGAGTGTCCGGTAACCTGAATGAAGTTACAGTTTTTAGATCTGTCATTGAGTCTTTGGACAGACTACTAGAGGCCCCAAGGTCTTGTATTCAACCCTTAAGATCTTTTGTTCCATCATCTGCCATCCATTGTGTCAAAGTAGTTTTTCCCACAGACATTTCAATTATGAAGTGATACCTAGTATTTGCTAAGGACTTTAAAGCCTTTGGTTTCCATTTGTCACTTGAGCTTTCTACCTCAGGTCCTAGAAGGGCACTGAACTTTGGAAGCACTTTTGCAGATCTTGTATATATTTGATCCTTTGATCTTAAGAATCCTTTGCATTCACAGTTTTGACAAGATAATACAGGTTTAAATCACCTCCATTACTATTTGAGTTGGTGAGGCATGGTATGTTCCCCTCTATTCTGAAGTCCCGTGACAGCAATAACTTCCTGTTTTCCGTGGTCTTTGAGTAATCTGTACACCTTCAAACAAAGTCGTTTTTCAAGATGCAATACCTGTGTCCCTGTCTTGACTAATATTTGGCAATGCACAAATACCTATTACTATTGCATTTCAGCAAACATGTTATTTGGCATTTGCATGGGCAGTCAGGGATCTAGACCTCCATGAACTTTTGAGTTTGTTTGGCTGTTGGTTTTTCCAAGAGTTTCATGTCCACAGAGGTATTTGTTTATAGTAGACAACTATATATAGGTGCTTATTCATTTTTATTGCTATAAAGTATAAATACTTAAAATTACTTTATATTTTAGCTTTTTCTCAGCTCCTGTTAAGATCAGTGAAATTAATCTCATTTTCACTGAAATGTCAGCACCATAAAGTTCATATATATATAATTTTTTTACTTGCAGATCATTTCTGAGCTTTACAGTCTGCTTCAATACATTTATATGCAAATGTAGTTTGTGATATTAGAGAGTGCTCAGATGGTGCTAAGAAACTATTAGATATTTTTTTCCCTATAGGGGCAAACAACCTTTGGTGTTAAATTGCTTTCCAGGAACCTGGCAACTTTTTACAGAGCTATTTAACCATGAGCTTTTGTTATTTTGCATCTGTACATGTTGCAATATCTAAATGCAGACATTGGGCATGAGAGGATGTTAACTGCCACCAGTTCAGTACCAGACCTCTTGTTTTCATTCACTACCCACTTATACAGAGTTTGGTCCTGCTCCTGCAAACTAGAATGTCATGCTAATTTCTGTATAATCAGAACTAATTCATAATGGTTTCCTTCCTTCACACGCTGTAGTGATTTCTTCAATAGAATTGCTGGGTTTTTTTAGTCTTCTGTTGGTTTTGTCTCTTCCCTATTTTTTAATTTTATCTCAACTGTGATTTCTTTGTGCATCACCTTACATTGCTAAGTTTTTTAAGACTCACTGAACAAGCAGTTGCAAGCATATATTTTCTGTAAGCTTTTATTCATTTGATATGATTTGGTGTGTTGGGTTGAGTGGACAATGTTCAGGGCTATAAGAAAGGAAGTATTTTTGTGTAATGTTTTGCTATTCAGGATGTGCTCTTGGACTTGTATAGGCAGAAATGGCTGGAGACAAATTTATTAAGGACAACCAACAGTCAGCATCTTGAGCTATTTGAGATACTCCAATATTTCCCTGTACTCTTGGATGATGTAATTTATCAGAAAATGTCAGCTTCTTAGTACAAATAAATATGAACATGGTAAAGAATTAGTGTAGAGCTGTTCTCAGGGACAGAGTTCACCTTGATGAAGGGATCTTGGAAAAAGGGGAGAGCTGTGACCTGAAGTCAGGATACAAGAGTGACAGTGGAGATTAATTTATGGAGGAGAGACAGAACAAAAGAGGCTAGTCAGGAAACCAGAGGATGTTTTTCAGTCACACAGAAGGGTCTGGACAGATCGGAAACTCCTCCTGTCTTGAAATCTTAGCAACAGCCTAATTTTTGACCAAATAAAGAAGCACATGTTCTATACTAGTACCTTTTAGATACATGTACAAGCCAACAGCTCTTAAAATTGCTTAGAGCTTATTATGTTACCCTTTGTGTTAAATGTAAACAATCTCTCCCCGAGCATGGCTGCAGGAAGTTTCATGATATATGACTTACCATACAAACAACAGGTGTACCACTCTGGCTGAGTACACACAGGGAAAGCTCTGTTATGTAGTTAGATCACACCATAGTGATTAGTGACCAGGGTGCAATTTTGAGGCAGTTGGTTGGATGACTTATAAAAATTAAACTATGCATTTAGGTTATTGTTACCTTCCTTTCTTCATCTGTAAATTCAGTACAAGAAAATAAGCTCCTTTACAGAACATTTCTAGTGATGGAAAGCATGAAAGAGATAGACATTTCTTTAGAACCATACTGTGAGGCAGAAACAGTGTGAAACTTTAGCTCTGTGTGCTGCACTGTGTCTTACAAGGATTACAAAAGCAAAGAAAGGGGATAGTGGAAGACTTCCTTTTGACCTTTAGATGCCTTAAGAGAGGGCACATCCACAGACTGGCTGACATGGGAAAGGCAATTCTGTATTACAAACATAAGCAGTCCTGTCCACAACTTCATAGCTTCCTTTTTTTCTAAAGCTGCATTGTCTGCTAAGATCATATTCCAGCCAAATTCAGTCAGGTCCTACCTCTTCCTTAATCCAAGCTGAAGGCATAGTCCTGCCATGCTGCCTGTAACATCTAAGGAACAGCAAAAGGAGATTGTACATGGTCCCTGTGCTTTGGGAGCCGACAGTGCAGGGCACACTGCTAGATGTCATTATTACTACGAAGAACAGGACAGCCCGAGCCTGCCATCCATTCCCTCACTAATTCCATGGAGTTGAAATAGATTACCTCCACAAGGCAATGTAATCCCGAGACTGTACTAGCAACATAGAAGAGGTTGGTTTTTTCCCCTCAGCTTCCATGAAAATATCCTTCCACCAGGATGAGGGATCAAGCTGAATGCAGGTTTCAGGATTTGTCCTTTCAATAAGCAAAATTAGAATAGTTTTTCTTTGTCTCATAAATATGTGCTAAATTAAGATGTGTGGCTATCAGCAAAAATATCCTATTGATTCAACTGGTATAAACAAAAGCCTGCTGCTTTTTCATTCAGGTATTCATATGTACCATTGAAGAAGCTGGCATGTTCTGCCTGGATATTATAGGGAACTACAGGCTTTAAAGGGTTATAGACTCTAAAGCCAAAACTAAATTAATTATTAATTTGTAAAAGAGATTGATTAGGTCCAGGGCAAAAGTTCAGATTATAATCATCTATAATTTAGAAAGCATGTAATATTATTATTCTCTCACCTGTCAAAATGAAGGCCTCCTTCCTAATCCATTAATACTCAGCAACACTTTTTCAGGATAGAAATATACTTGTCAAAAAAATAGTATCTGACTGAGGGGCTGCAACATGATGAAAAAAGTTTGCATAGCTTCTACAATCTTGTTTTGATTAAAGCTAAAGGGTGGTTTTATCAGCTACTCAAACACAGCACAGGCACCCAGGGAGCATGCCACAGGCTGTAGAAGCCTCTCTGAGATCACACTGCCATCAAAGATGGGTAGTTTTTCTTTTTTCCCACTCACAGCTACGTGCCCCCACTGCCTCTTGACCATGAGCAGTGGGAAAGCTTCAACTCCTGATTGAAAACAAACTGTGCAGAAGCAAGGTGATCTGTGTGTCAGATCACCAAGTTGCTCTCCCTTCCCTGTGACTGCATTACATGGGCAGAGCTGGCACAGGTGCAGGGGCAGGAGCACAGGACCAAAGGGTGTGAGCAAGTCTTCCCACAATTTTAGGTCCACTTGAGTCACTCCTGCAGTCCCTACTCACTGTGAATTTAGACTATTTCAGTTTATGCATACAACAGGAAATTGATAACCTTTATGTCTATAAGAAAATACCTTCCTTTCTATAGCAATCTACTGTTAAAGTAGCTTGCACTTCTCCATGGTAATTATGCCAATAAAGCAGAAAAAAAACGGACTTTTTATCTCTACCAATTTTCTTTCATTTTTGTTTAGCTTTATTTCTGGGAAAACTTGTAAAAATATTTATACAAGCAAATAGGTACCACCAAGACCTATCTTGATTCATAAACAGAGCCTGCTAGTTCAGAATCTGGCTTGTAACAAAGAATATAGCCATCTGCTTCGAGTACCACTATTACAGATTCTGCAGACAACTGATGAAACCAACCTTTTTTTAATGGGAGATATTAATTTCAAGGGTAATTTCAGTCTAGGAATTTCACCCACCAACCCTGTGGAAACAGGATACAAAATTGCAAACATTACATCATCAAAATTATATTGCCTAATTATGCCCTTGTGTACATGAAACAGGAACTAGCAGCTTTGGATAGTGGTTGACATCTTCTCCAGACATCACATGCACTACTGGGCTCACTGCAGTGTCCTGGGAGTTCATAACAAGCAGATCATATATCCACAGGTGATACAATCTTCCCTTGTTTTCAAATACTACATTGGGGGTTATATACAACTCTAAGCTTGCTGTCTCTTTTAATTTTTCCTGAGTGGTGGTGTGGAGATTGATACAATTCAAATCAAAACAGGATTGTTTAAGAAAAAAAAAAAAAAAAAAAGAAAGAAAAGTTTTTATAAAAATTGTTCTAAGACTGATAAAATCTGATGACTTGGTAAGAACACATACTTCTCACCACTGTGAACTAGATCATTTACTATTGTTTTGCTAAAAGATGTCAGAAGAAGGATTTCACTTTGAATATTTAAATATTTTACGTTTAGGAGGCACACAGAATTCAGAAAGTTTGAACTAATAAACCTCTGTAAAGGATCACAGATTATTTTCTGCTACAGCAGGACTACAAAAGTATTAAAGTATAGAAATTGCTTGGACTTTTTGAACCCTTGAGGGGAAAAAATGAGGAATGGATAACAAGTAAAATAAGCATTGTCATCTTCTGGTAGTGTCATGTTTTATTTATTGTTTTTAGAGCTTTCAGACTTTGCACTTTTCTTCCAAAGCTAGTTCAACATGCATGTTGATCATGACAGAGATAAGATGTCTGAGATGAGACATGGCCTGTATATAAATTCTTAGTTAGCAATTAAGGGCTGAATGGCCTTTTTTCCATAGCTCTTTTAGTTTGCTTACAGATTAAATGCAACACAAGATATTTCAGTGAAAAAACATGAGATTTTCCTCTTAATTCTGTAAAGTCTGTGCTACATCCTTTTATCAAAAACTTTATAATGTAGTTTCTTCCTATCCTATTGTTTAAAAGTGTAATGTTTAGTCCTAGTTCATGAACCTTTCACTGTATAAACAGTATCATCCCTTTTTTTTGTTTGAAACCCAGCTGCCCAGGACATCGCCTTCCATCACAGCAAGGGGTGTGTGTACATGCGTTGGTGAAGAAACCTGACCATGGACTGTCTGTGTACTCAGCATTCAGTCTAGTGAAAAACAGAATACGATAGGTTCATAAATTGTTTCCTATGACCTAAACTGAGCTGTCTAAAGTCTGCTCTTTGGGATTGTGGTATAATTGCTGTCTAGAAACTTCTTCCTGGTTGCTTCCTCCCAGCCTTGCCAAAAACCAAACTTCCTGAGAAGTGTCCTTCCAGCAGAGAAACACTTAAGAGTGTTTCACCTTTTTCTCTCAACTTCATGCTGAGCACAGGAGGTTGAAGGAGGCTGAGGGGCAATTAAAAGTCTTTCTTCTCCCTGACTGTGTCCTTGTCCCCGCAGTTCTCCCACTGCCTGGCATCTGGGAAAAATCAGTGTGTCTGCAGTGCATCATGACACACTGGTGCAATACTGAAATGCAGTTATGTAAGTCTAACCCTGTGTAATGTAGTTCATCTCCTTTTGTCTGCAAATCAAGGTAGACTCCTGCAGACATGGCATATTCGCAGTACTCTGAACTCATTTGCCAGGACATGTGCCTAGTTTCATACTGGCAGAGGCTTGGAGTCAATTTACTGATGCTAAGGAGTTACTAAACAGCAGCTGAAGAAGCTACTGGAGCAGCCACAGGACCCTTCTGCTCCCATGTGGAGGTTACACTTTTCTGCACTGCACTGGGGCTTACCAGAAAACCTGTAATGCTGGAGTCCAGATGGCTAATTGTCCCCTGCTACAATCTCAGCCTATATTTCCATAGATCAAATCTTTTCTCTTTATTAAGCATTCAACCCTATGGGCAAAAAATTCCAAACGTTCTTCATACTCATGCTGGGCCCTCTGCCTCATGGTAATTCATGATGCACTATGGAATCACTAGCAGAAACCATCCAGAATCAACAGGAATGACAGGTGAAACTCACAGTTCCCCTTGTTTTACTGCTCTCCTATGATCTCTGCTTGCTTTGATAATTAGCGTTGCTATTGATCTCTTGCTGGCTAGCATGGAGGAAATACTCTTGGAGCTGTCAGTTTCTAGCAATATATTTGACAGTCTGCCAAAAGTTTTTCAAATAGAGCAAACCTACTGGGTTTGAGGTTTGTAATGTTTTTTCAGTGGTACTCGTCCATACCCCATCAGTGGCAGGAATAGTAGGAAAATAGTAATGAAAATACTAGGAAAGTGCATGCTGACTGGACACTAGTATGGAAATAATTTTTAGTTCACTTGCCTTTTCTGTAATCCTACTTCTGAGGTCCTCAGCTGGCAGCAAAGGGCTCTGCTGCTGACCTGGCAGGAGCAGCATGGCTGATGACAGTGAAGCACTGGCACTCTGCTGCAGTGGGTGCTGAATTCACCTCTGCAGCACCCACTGGTGGGGCCCCCTCATTGCTCAGATAATTCTGGTTACCAGATAAACTTTACCAGGTTCCTCTCCCTACAGAAAGGAACCAGCCAATTTGAGGTTTGTGAACTGAGTACTTTTACTCCAGGTTTTTCTTCCTGCTATCTGTCTGGAAACTCAAAAAGTCAAATGACAAGGCATAAGACCTTTTGTAGGATTGGAAATTCAAAGGCCTGTCCCTAGGAGCCTCTGTTCTCCAAACTTTATAATCTGTGTGGGAAGAAGCTGATCACAGCAGCTACACTCTGCAGGCTGTAAAGCAAGTGCCATGAATGCAGGGAGGTGCTGTCCAAGCATGATTTCAGTCAAGGCTGTTTGTATCCTCGTGAGTCCAGAACCTTGCTCAGTATCTCCCACTTCTTTCCTACATTGGCTTGGGCCACAGATGTCATCTGTAAGATTATTTGAGGATAAGGCTTTTTACACTCAATTCCCTGTCCTTCTCTGTTGAGATGGACACTAGTCCAACTATTAAACAATCAAGCTGAAAATGTCTCATTACCAAAACCCTTAATATATTTCCATTATAAGGTAATATTTTTGAAGTTGGTGCACTGAAGAGAAGAGAAATATATGTGCCATTTTGTGTCCTCCATTACAAACTGAGAGAGGAATACATGGTTGGGTCATGGAGAACTTCAGCTTTCTTTGAGTAGCAGTATCCTAAACATCTCCTTTCTGCACAATCTCCTCTGAACCACCTCCCCAGCTACATTCTGGTGGTAAGAGTTCACTGTGGCTGGCAGCTGGCTGAAAGAAATGAGAGTCTGTGGAAAGGAAAGGCCAGACAGCATTTTCACAGCCCTTACTAAAGTGATACCTGCATTATATACTCTCAACATTGGAAAGGCTATTTAGTGGCTCAAATCTGCTCAAAACATCAACATCCAGGTAGCACCAAAAACCCAACCAATCAACCAAAAATTTTTAACCATAAACAGCAGTCATATATTAGAATATTTCACATCATATATCATCAGCTTATCTCTTAAAATCAAATTAATAGAAAAGTCTAGGAGCATCCTGGAAATCCTTTTCCCACAGTACCAGGAAAACTGCTACTAGATGTGTTCTCCATAAGGGTCTACAGACTATCTGCCGCAGTATGTGATACAAAACATACTTACCAGATGAGGCTTCCCCGTGAGAGTGCCCAGCTGAGGGGTTAGGGCTGATTTTGCCTTCTGCTGTAGACTTTGTGTCAAAGATGTTCTGGTAAGGAATTAGTTCCTGCTGTTATCAGTCCATCCCAATGCCCTTGACAGCTTTGACAACTCACTGATGTCAGGTTTCAAATGTGACATAAGGATGATTCTGCGAATTCTCCAGCCTGTTCCAATGCAAGCAGGTGGCTTCATAGCAGCCAGAAGTCTAGTTTTGTCTTGTCTTTCTCTTAGCATGAGAGAGCCCTCATGTGGCATGGATTTGTGTAGCCTTTCCTTTCCGGACTTCCATGGTTCTTCACAAAGGCATCCTGAATATCCACTTTTTGCAGAAGGCACAACGTGTCAGGCCCCTGCATTGCTGTCGATAGAGATGAGAGGTATGGCAGTCCTTAACAGCTTACTGAGAGGCTCAAGTGTGCTCTGATACAGTGAGTGCCGCTGCAAACAGACTGATCCTATCCAGGCACCAGCATTTAAGTGGGAGCTGTCGTCTGGTCAGCCTCACCTCGGTGATCCTTCTGGGCCCCTTCCAGCTCAGAATATTCTGCATGATTCTGTGATCATACCTTGGTGCAGTGTTGGACACAAAGGGTGAACACATGGGCAGTCCTTGCCCAGTATTGGCAGGGTGAAGCAGCAGCTGGAAATGCATCTCCTGAGCCAGGAAAGTTGCAGTGGCCTTAATGTGCTTTGAAAGAGCACCATTAAACACCTACTGCCTTGCCAGCTAATGGCATAGTAGGACTTCAGGGTCATTCAACACAGCAAAACTAATCTGAAATCCTCTGCCACCCACCAAGGAGAGGTGAGAAGGTTGTTTTTTGTGATACGCCCAAAAAAAGTTGTAAAATAATGCATCTGTGGAAAGGTATAACAGATTTATTAATTATCAAGCTGTTTTGATGTAGCAACAATTTGCAAGAGTTTTTTGATTGTAGCAGATACTAATCAAGCTGTAATACTCCCAGTTTCTTGCAGACTTTGTAATCAGCTTATAGAAATAGCCAGCTCTGTACCCTTGGTTTTCTCAGGCAACATATGGAACTACAAAAAAGAGAATGGTGCTGATAAAATCTAAGGCATGGTGAACTTGGAACATTCTATGTAAATGTTTGTAGATAAAAACATATTGATGTGCAGCAGGAAAAAATTGCTTTGTACTGCCTAACTTTTTTAAAGATAGTAATAAAAGCAGCATTGATACACAAAGGAAAATTACACAGTTTTTTTTTAAAAATACACCACCATGTTTATCCCTCAAACAGTTTTTGATATCGAACCAGAGAAGACCAAGGGATCAAGCTATTGAATCAATTCTGTACAGACAGACTTTCTTTTATCATTAAACATAATTAATCCGCTTTTCATAGGAACTACTTATATCTGTCTTTCAAGGGTTTTATTTTTTTCACTATTTCAGCTCCTCTATAAGTTAACTTCATTTAACCAGTATCACTGGTAATCTGCTAGTTCTACAGCAGGCCATGGTGACTTTTCAGAAAAAGCAGGACACTGCACAATTCTCTTTTGGATGTACCACTATGAAGAAAAACTCTAAACCCAATGAAACCTTTGTGCATTTTAATGCCTGGCCATAGCTCCTATAGCTATAATAAATTTTTGATCTTGCAAGAAACAGCTGGGGAATTAACACTTAAATAAGTTAGACAGGGAAAATATTGATGCAGTCTGACTCCTAGAAAAGAAGATGTAAAAATTGTCCTGGAATTGTATACAGTGCCAGGGTATTTGTTGTTTTCCAAGTGGGAACCAAATGTAAAATGCAATAAATGTTCTTCCAGTCTCTGATGTAATCTGAATTTTGTCTGTAACAATTGAACAGATGCCTTTCGGGGTGTCTATAGAAGAATAATTCAATTTTCTGACACTGTAAGACAACATTTACAAGCCTTTGGGATTATAGGAATATATTAGTTTCAGGACCTTTTAAATTCTAGAAGTTTAGAGAGCCTTGAAGCAGTAAGAAGTGGGCACCAGAGCAGGATTTGCCCTGTGAGTACAGTCAGTTAATCCAGTGCCATAAAAACTCATTTCTTTACACTGACTTCAGAGGATGACTAGCACAAATATTGGCACCTACACAAGAGATGTTGCATCAAATCCATCTCCACTGCGCTCACTGCTTGGCCAAATAGGGCCAGGGAGGGCCAAGCACGGCCGCGTGGTGTGAACAGCGCTGAACCAGCACCTGGGCCAGCCACCCCCAAGCTGTGTCTGTGACCCAAAGAGGGGCTGTGGCAGCCTTTGAGTGGAGTCACAAGACTGACAGAAAGGCAGTTGTTCTTCTGATATTTTGTGATTCTGAACCTTACACTGCAGATGGAAAAATTGAGTACTGCAGCTCTGGTCCTGCAGTACTTGGTTACCCTCATCAAACACACTTGCTTCATCTAGAATGGAAATTTGATGGCTATCTCAGGAAACAAAGCGCCCTCAGATTTCATTGTTTTCCACTTTCTTCCTGAGTGCTTTTGTGGTTATGTTTTAAATGGAAAGAAGAAAACAGTAACACCAAGATGTGGAAGGAAGCTGCTATATAAAGGAAAATGTCTCTCAGTTTAAATGTTCACACAAAGAAGGAGGAGGGAGGCACTTGAAAGCACCCAGGATGCACTATATGTAGAATAATGGGACATAAATGGAAGAAAGAAAAGCCAAAGCTATTAAATTATGTTTTGTCTGTCCTTGATGTTGAAAATTGTTATTATTCAGCACAGCCCAGTCCATGTTTGTTTTGTTTTAATGTCTGGAATACTTTGCATTTCACCCTAATAATCCACTCTGTTCTAAATGTTTATACAGCATGATTTACTACAATGTGGATGTGTAATTATAGTGATGATTAGACAAAACATCTTTGACAAGAAAGGAAAACAGTAGTTAATAATGTTTTCCATCTGTTTGGTGAAACCTCACTTAAAAAGAAAGAGCCCCTTAGCATATAGCAGGGTCCAAGGCAACACCTATGTGAGTACATGACAGCGGAATAAATGCCTAATGAATTCATTCTGATCATTGCTCACACATTTTTGAAAGCACTACCATCTGTTTTATACATAAATATTACAGTAATTAATGTCAGCACATGTTTATATTATATAATTTCCAGAGTCTTATTTTAGAGTTAAGATATTTTTTCTTTTCAGGCAGAATAACAGCATATTTTAAGTTATTGGCAGGAAATGCAATGCTATTAGGATAAAATGAGTGAATTTCAGTAATGGCTCGCATCTTTATTGGAAAACTTTAGAGCATTTAATGCTTCTGTTCCTCATTAAAGGATAAATACTGGGTCAGTGCCTACTCATGGAAAGCCCAAAAGAAACTTAAGCACTGCTGAATGAGGTAAAACTATAGTGGAAAATACCACAAAACCTCTGAGCTTCTGAAATTGGTATTTTAAGTCCCTGTGGCAACCTCCTGATGACTGGGCATTGAGCATTTTTTAATGCCTGGCATTGGGAACTCTGGCTCCAGGTTAGCAAATGAGCCAGGTTTAAATTAAATGGATGGGTTAGCCCTGGTAGGGTTACATGCCTCCAGAGGCCTATTGTTGCTTGCTATCTATAAGGTTCTGGTGTTGGTACTGTCACCAATGCCTCATGAACATTGCAAAAAAGCAAAATACTTGACTAAAAATATTTCTGCTCCCCCATCCAGAATGATAGCAATGGTGTCCACAACACTGCAAGGCAAAAGTATTCATCTGATTCTCATTTAAGGCTTCTGCTTACACGGTGTGAAAGTCACAGATGTCCTGGAAAACCAACTGAAGTCAATTTAAAGAATTCTGTTGAGTTCTTTTGGCTTCAAATGAGGATTTATCTTTACCTGTGTTCCAAGAAAAATATGTTCCAGATGCACAAAAAAAAATTGAATGTCAGTCTTGAAACCTAACTGTTTTCACTGTGTTCATTATATCAATAACTTTCTCTCCTTTCCAGTGAAATTGGGTCACAGCTGAACTTTTCTTGTTCTGTTGCCAATACCCCATGCACCTGTACAGGGACCTGCTATTTGAAAATCTTTGCCTAGTGACTGACATTTGTGAAATTTATTTCTGATATACTTTCAGTTACATCACTTTTTCTAGATTCCATGCTGCTAGTTTCACCTTTCATTTGAGTATTGATACTGGACTTTAGCAAGGCTTATTAGTATCTTAACTTTATTTGACTTTTATCTTATTTTATTCTTTTACTTTATTTTATTTTAACAGGAACTGCAGCAGATACTGCAGTTGTAGAATCTAGTTGAGATTTAAGCATCTCTGGAGAGACTTAAATCTTCTAACACTATTCAGTACAATCTGGGCCGCCAATAGATTTTCCTGGATGTCTTCCATCCTGGATTCCACTTAAGCAAGGTTCCTAAGTATCTGTCTAAGTTTCCAACCAAGTAATTGCTGCTAAGGATTGCTACTTCTTGCAAAGAAAGCTACTCTATGTTTATTTCCATTACAAATAAATAACCGGAAATGGCAAATAATTGGAGACTAAAAAAGGGAATGAGAAATAAATAGCAGCCCTGTCTACCTGCAGAATGAAAGTGTTTTCCCCCAACATCAGTTACCTGATAGCTAAAACTTCAGAGAATCATAGGATATCCTGAGTTAGAAGGGATCCATCAGGATCACCAAGTCCAGCTCCTAGCTCTCTGCAGGACAAGTCTGTCAAGCTTGGTGCTGGGGAAGCTGTTAGTGCCCAGCAACCCTCTGGGTGAAGAAACTTTTTCCAGATATCCAGCCTAAGCCTCCTCTGACTCAGCTTTGTGCCTTTCCCTCATGTCCTGTCACTGATCACGAGAGTGAGATCAGTGCCTGACCCTCTGCTTCCCCTTGTGAGGATGTTGAAGGTCACAATGAGGTCTACCCTCAATCTCCTCCAGGTTGAACATATCGAATGACCTCAGGCACTCCTCATACTGCCCCCCTCCAGACCCTTCACCATCCTCGGGGCCTTTTTGGACACCCTCACAGCTCAATGTCTTTTTTATATTGTAGCACCCAGAACTGCCCCCAGCACTGGAGGTGAGGCTGCCCCAGCTCAGAGCAGAGCATGACAATCCCCTCCCTTGCCCGGCTGTGCCTGATGCCCCCCAGGATAGGGTTGGCCCTCCTGGCTGCCAGGGCACTGCTGGCTCATGTTCAACTTGCCATGGATCAGAACCCCGAGGTCCCTTTCTGTACCACAGGTCTCCAGCCCCTCATTGCCCTGTCTCTAAACACAAGGGTTGCCCCATCCCAGGTTCAGAATCCAGCACTTTCCCTTGTTAGAGTTTCAGAAAATTTGCTTGTATTACAACTGTGAGTCTCCTGCAAAGTTCTGCTCAAGATTTAAACTGCTACCAGTTATGAGAGGCATTCACCTGTGGAGTTATGAAACAAGCTTTTAAACACCTATACAATCATGTACTTCTTCTTTTCTTGGCTTTCTATGTCTCCTTTCAGAGGATGCTGAAGGATGAAATAATAAATGTTGTACAGTAGCCCCAAGAGTTAGGGGTCCCACCCCAAGAAGGAGCACAGTAGCTGCCTAACAATCAATGATTTTGAATGTGAACTGAGAGTTGGAAATCAAGAAGGGTCTCATACACCACTGAAACAGCTGGGGGGTTTGATTGGGTGGAAGGTAATGACATGTGGCTCTTGGCCACTGTATTAGTGTTGACACCACAGAAGTAGTTTAAGCTCTCTGATGACCGTGAGCAGTGAGAGTCTCAGTTTAATGTCTTATCTAAAATACAGTGAGTGCCTTACTCAGAAAAGGCCTCTCAGTATAGAAATGGGATGCTCAGCCTGCTCTGTTGGTGGAGCCCAATCTATCACATCATCCATGCCATTGCCTAAGCCTGTTCTCTAGAGATTTTTCCAGTCACGCAGTGATTTGGATTAATTCTGCCTGTTATACCTACATAGAGACTGCATGTAATATCCCTTGGTTACAAAGGCAGTGTACTCTGCTGCTGACAAAAAACAGTGTGCATGCAAAATGTATTACGGTCATCAAAGAAAATGTTATGGCTACATTCTGCAAACACTAGTATGTGCAAATGGAAAAACTGGTATAGCCTTTGGCTCTCCTGTTACACACATAAAACATAAAACAGATTAGATTTTCTGATTGTATAATTTTGAGCATATCTAATATACGAAAAAAGATAAAAAGAAGACAAAACAATGGAGGTACTCAAATTGTATAGAATAATGGATTATTTCTATATGTATTTACACATATGTTATATTTTGATAACTAAATACAAACATATTAGTCAGGAAAGTAGAGTCTAGAGGAAAAAATCCAACATCATACTTACCTGTCTGCTTCTATTTCAAATTCAATTTCACTCTCTCTAATAAAGTAAAGATGTGGGATTGGGCTCCTAAGCCAAAACCCTCATTAAACAGAAAAAGTCTTAATTATGAAAACCACAAAATTCAGCCCAAAGGAGCTGTTGTTCAGTTAGTTCATTTCTCAAGTTAAAGAATGACAAAAGAATGATCCAGTAGCTTCAGATTAGCAGTATAAGCTCTTCCTGTATCACAGCTGCTCTCTGCTGTTTTCTGGGTAGGGTATAGCTGTGGGCCTGTTGCTGGTGTATTTCTGTATAACTCAACTGATTTAGTGTAACAGCACCCTGGAAGAGTAAACAGGATATGTGACAGTGTCTGAAGACAGCAGACCCACAGGACTACTGACAGAAAAGGGTATTCACTTGAGTGTTTTACCCTTAAGCCCCTGCTGAACTCACTGAAATAGGTTTTCTTGTGAACACAGCAGAAAGAGCCCAGCAAACTGATGAGCACAGCAAATTACAAGGACATGCTGAAAGCAACTGAGAGGCTGTAAAAAGCAAGGCAGGCAGAGCGGGTTGATTTGGAGCAGGGCAACAGCCCACAGTCTTTAGAGAATTGAAGTCTGTTTGAGATCAGAATAGCAGGTGCACACATATGTGATATAAAACTCTGCTATTCAAAATCCTTTCCTCTCAGGTGTTATTATGCTGCTATTGTCAATACAAAACAATGCTTCAAGTAAAGAAATCTGTCTGCTCCCTCAGTTCCTGCCCAGCTGAAGGGAAGAAGAGGACTGAAACCAAATGCACTGCACCATAAACCAAGAGTGAGAGTAGAGCAGGAATCCCTCCAGCTGGAGGGAGTGGAATCCCCTCCCCGGGATATGGTCACCTGAGCGCAGGCTGCCTGGTGGTTCCCACTGCACAGATATCGGCAGAGTGGTCTGGAGCAAATGAGGAGGCTTTTCATGCAGGCACAGAGTAGGGACTACTTAACCTATAACCTGATAGACTGAGTTCAAGTCTCTTGAACTCTGTAATGTTAAAAAAACTTACCAAAGGATGGCTGAAGAGACATAGAAGACAATATTGCTTCTGAACACGTGTAACCATGTTGCACTTGTTTCTCAAAAAAATATGATATGTGTCCTACTCAATTCATACTCTCCCTATTTCAGGTACCACTGACCTACTATCTGCTACAAAAGTTGATAAATTGAATCTCTACGCACATCTTCCCTCATGCAAGAGGAAACTCACTATTCAGCAAGAGTTAGTATGGGTCTAGTGTTTGAATGGGTCAAAATGTGCAACACCCACCTCACAAACTATGGGTGTTTTTTTGTCAGCAGTTTCATTCAAATGATAAGAAGGCAAAAAAATTATCCAAACCTCCTCCTCCTCCCCCCTTCCCCCCAAAAAAAAAACAATAAAAACACCACAACCAAAAATCAAACCAAACAAACAAAAGAAAAACAACTAAAAAACCAAACCAACCAACCAAAAGACCAAAAACCAAAACAAAAAAAAAACACACACAAAAACCAAACAAACAATTTCCCCCCTCCCCCCCAAAAAAAGCCAAAACCAATGCCCAAAAAAACCCCAAGCAAACCTGAAACCTTGTTTAGAGCAGACATGTCCTAGAGACTGGAATGAATGTTCCTGGAGCCTGTTTTCTCAGAAGGATGGATAGTAAATAATTTAAGCCATCAAGGGGAGAGGGCAACTAAATCAGTCTGGATGGTAATGCTCATATTAGAAAGCAGCCAAAAAACTATAGAAGATTGTGATTGAGCACTTGATGAGTAAATCTGTATTCTTCACTGTAAAAACACACTTTGAAATGGCACTTTTCAAAAGTTGTTTTTTTGGTAAATTATTTTTAGACTGTATCCTATAAATTTTCATACATTTTCAGGCTGTTCCTTCCCCATCAGTGAAGATACCTCATCAGCCGAATGCACATTCTCTTAGTCTCAGAATAAGAGCATCCAAAAGATTTAGATTGCAGTTGTTAGCAGTTCATGTATTTTTTCCTCTTATAAATTTTCCAGTTTTTCATATGATAGATAGTATTCTTCTACACAGATCGATTTCTTCTGCTAGGAGGATAAGTATTAAGATAAAAGGGCTCAGTATATTTTCATTTTCTGCAAATCACTTTGTTAAAGACTTGACTCTGACACACGACTTTAAACTGCACAGAAACATTCAAGTAATTTGTAGGAATTATAATCAGAGATACACATGAATTTCGAGAAGAAAATGGGCATTATAAATACACAGTTTTGGTTCAGTGGTGCTCTGAGCATCCAGAAATAGCAGAGATATCTTTGTACCCTGTGAGTTATGCAAACATCATGTACCTGCTCTGACCTCAGACACAACATACAATACCCTATTTTAAAAGTGACAATATTATTTAAAATAAAAATATGGCTTTTGAACAGATTAAGAGTATTAATGCTACCATTTTTAACTAACTGGTTGCTTTGTTTGATTTTCCATTATTTTTACAGGCATCCTGCCAATATATCACTAGAAATACAAAAGAGGCACACTAGAAACTGTACTGCTATGCATCTATTTTGCCACTGTGTAGCAAATAGGTATAATCCATCATCTACAATACCCCTTTCAATAGTATCCTTCATATTTCAAATAATTTAATAGTCCAGCGACAGTCTAATTCTTTTCTTTGATAGCCAAGATGTTTTCAAAGGTAAGCTTTTTTCCTCTAGCAGTACTTTCTGGATTCTCTACTAAAATAGCCTTTAGATGCAAAATGCCTTCCCTTTTTTGGCCAGCTTGAGGAATGTTGGAAATATCTGGAAAAGACATTTTCACTTTTCAGGTCTGTCCCAAAAATCTTCACAATCATCCTGTCATTTCCTTTTTCAATCCATCTGACACTAGATCCTCATCAAATGCCTGAAAATATTTAGGTAAAATGTTTTGTTGATGGCAACCTCAAGACAGCAGATTGTGGGCTGAGTCTTGTCTATCCTCCTGCCAGGTTCTATTAGTGAAAAAAAAAAAAAAAAAGAAAGAAAAAAAAGAGTATTTTTACCAGCAATGGGCCATGTATGGTTTATTTGATGGAACTGGGTGCCATCATCCCTAGTGGGAAGAGCATGGAATAATCTCAACATATTACTGCATGCTGGAATAATGTCAGTACTTCTGTATTGCAAAGTCTCCTGACTAGTTTGTATGAATGATGCAAACCCCACTGCTTAGTACTAGGATAAACGAAGAGGGAAGAGCAAAAACAATTTAACAATGAAATACAATTTAATCATTCAACAACACAGACCATTTCACCACTTCAGCTCTCTCAGAGGCCAGTAAATTGACCTGCTTGAAGCCTTCTGAGCAGGTCTATGCCAAGAAGAAATGCTGACCCTGAATCTAGTGTTTTAAACCTCTTTTCATAGTGTAGGATGGTTTAATCAAGTGTGTTTGTAACTGTGCCAGCGGTACGACTGCTTTGAAATGTTATATGTGTCTAACACTCATGGTTCAATACCAATACCCAGGGGACATATAATGCTAAATACTTGTCATTCTCTAAAGGAAAAGCAGACAAATTCAGGACAGTATGTGCTTCCCATCTGTGCCTTGGAGTGAAGCTGCCTTTCTCTATCGGCCATCAGCTTTCCTATGCTTAAGAATGCAATACATTTTGCTGTTCTTCACTTAGGCATGGTGATGATTACAGCAAGCAAGAATTCAGTAAAAAAGGGAGAGATTAACATTTGCTGCTGTGCTATTTCATGTAGCCTGCCTGCATATTTGTCATGCTGCTGTCTAATGGGGATCTCACAAAGCAGCTCTTTCTAAATACTGTCCTGGAAAAATCCCATGTATCCTATTTGTCAAGACCATTTCCTTTCTGCATCTATACAGTATTGGTGACCCAACTGCAGCAATTGATGTTGATAGGGCAGCACAGTGTATAGTATTTATATAATATCCATTCAGGCCAAGAATCCATATGCTTCTCACAAAGAGGCAGCAAAAGGAAAGCACTAGGAATTGGTTTTGAAGTTACATAAGTGGTCTGATAAAAGCTTTACTGAATAAATAGCCGCTTTCAAGAAGGATGAGCTTGCAGTGCTTCTAGTATCAGAAAGCAATGCATTCAAGAGGGCAAGAAGTTCAGCAGGACCAGAAAAAAACATTTGAAAAGAAAAACAGGAACGGAAAATATTGCTGGTTGCCATGTGGTATAGTATTACTTTGAAAACTGACACATTTTTACCTCTCACTTGTAAGCTAGAAGCTTTAGATTTAATCTTAGACTTTCCATTATGAATTCCATACTGTCTATTAAAAAAAAAAAAGAAAAAAGAAAGAAACAACAACAACTAAAAAGCCACAAGCCAACAAACCAAACCCTTCCCTTGAAATAAAACTTAATGCTATAGGAACTCATTATAGGGTCCTCATAATTCCTCAAAGGTTTAACAGTATTCTTCCTAATATATATGCGCTATCATCCATTCCCTCATGTCATCACTAATCAGGCTCTTACCTATTAAATTATAGCACATTTAAAAGAAACCACTATATATATGTGTTTTACATTAACCAAGCACTTTACACATTGCCTGAGCAAGAGATTCACAACAGATCTGCTCAAGGTTTTATACCACCCTTGGCAAGCAAAAAATCGGTGACCTTTTGACCAGCCATAGCTGGTTCCCCAGGGCCCAGTTTTTTCCCCAAATCCACCCTCAGTATCGCAGCTGCCTGTGATGCAGCCCTTGAAACAGCCACTCCAGCTTTCAGTGCTGCAGAATCACGGAATAATTTCGGCTGGGAGACACCCCTAAGATCATCAAGCCCAACGAAAAGCTGACGGGTCTCCTGAGCGGCAGCAAAACGTGCTCCCAACACCATCAGCGGTGATTACGATGCTCAGGGTGGCCCCCACCGAGCCCACGAACGAGCCACCTCCTCCGTGGCCGGCCCCTCCCGCCGCCGCTTCCCGCCGGCACCGGAGCCGGGAGTGCCGGGCCCGGGAACGCGGCCTGCGCGCGCCCCCTGCCGCGCGCCGCCGGCACTGCAGCGCTCCCGCCCGCCCCACGGGAGCGCCGGGACGGAGAGCGCGGATTCAGGGCATGTTTTCGGAAAGAGCCTTCCGTCTTTGAGAGGAGAAACCCACTGTAAAGGACTCTGTATACAGGATATTTATATTTTTTTTTTCATGTCCAGAGAAGGGCAACGAGGGTGGGGAAGGGTTTGGAGCACAAATCTGATGAGAAACAGCTGATGGAGCTGGGGAGCGGGGGTTAGCCTGGAGAGAAGGAGGCTCGAGGGGACCTTATCGTTCTCTACAACTGCCCGAATGGAGAGTGCAGTACCTGCGGATCGGCCTCTTCTCCCGGCTAACAAGCTCTCTTTCCTTTGGAGACCAGCAAAGAAAAACTGCTCCTAGTAGATTAGTAAATATTAGTTGCTGCATTTCTCCAGACTTTTTGCTGTCTTTAGACTAACAGTTGGAATGTCTAAAAGGATGAGCAGCCAGTGGGCTGAGAAATAACAGCTGTCTGTGTACAGGAGTAGGCAGCAGAGGGAGCAGAATACCTAACTTGATGTTCCTTCACAGGCACTTTCTAAGTATCACCAACGTGACTTTCATAATTATTTTCTGATGAACTGTAATGGCAAGAACCCAAGCATTGCCATTACTGGTGCCCAAATTGTGAATTCTCCCTGATCCCAGGAAAAACTCCTGTGATGAGATTTGTGCCTGAAGTTAAACTAGCCATTTTCTAGTATAATCACAGGCCATGGCAAGCTGTTTATGGATTCTGCCGTCCAACCATGCTACTGTGGCTTAGGTCTTGAAGTATTTTGCTGCTTGTGACTGCTAATGAAAAACGTATTGCAAAATCCTCAGATGATCAGTTCACAGGAGCATTTCCTCATCACACTCACTGGTACTGAACTGACTACATCTGGTCTAATTTACACTTCCAGCAACCCTGCTACAAAGCTACACGAGGACAAAAATAAGACCCTTGACTTAATTTAAGGAGGTTTATTTTTTTTAAGTAACTTTAATTAAGTCAAGATAGGAAATTCTTACTCCTAAGTGAATGCTCATGCATAAACTTGCACTGAAGTATGTGCAGCTGTGGAGGAAAACAGATCCAGTTACTCTTGGAAAATAGCTCAAGAGAGCATCAGAAGCCCACTTCTTGCACCTTTGCTAACAATCTCCATGTACCTTGCTTTCCTAGTATAGGAGCATATTGGAGGGACCTCAGGCACTGTGGCATGGAATGGGAGGAGACATTTGAGTACAGTGAAGCTGAACTGTTTCTCAGGCTGCTGTTCTCAGCATCCCCCCTGCACCCAGCTGCACCTCTCTGTGTCGGCGCTGGGGCATCAGCTCTGTGGGGCTATTAACTCACAGTGTGGCTCTGATGGTGTTGATTTGCCCTGTCTCAGCTGCCACCTGGAGCTCATGCAAGTTCCCACACCGAATCTGCTGGAACGCCTTTGGGAAACAATTCTTGAGAGATACTGTCCTGCCAGTAGAGTAGATTATCTGAGAAATACCTCCTTAGTTGGCAGGAAAGTGCATTTATTTCATCGGCTTAGTAGGATCAGGATCTGTCAGTTTTGAGAGATCTGGTCTGCAAATAAATTACTTAGGCACAGGGACTTGGCAGGGGAAAGCCAGAAGCCATTGTCCCAAAACATTTGCTCTTCTCACTGTAAATCTCACAAAGAATTGAGTGCTCCTGTCAGGGAGAGACGGATATGTGCATATATTTCTAACACTATTCTTGATGCCTGACTACCCCCATGTATGAAAAGTAACTCAGAAGCACGCTAAAAGAAAGATGAACTGAAAGCTTTGCAAGGATGTTATCTTCTTGTCTCTTGCCCTTTGGCATGTCGAAGCACAGGCAGACACTCAGTGAGGTTGAATGAAGGAATAAATGTTTTTGCCAGTATAAACATACTGGCAAAAGTCCTTTCTGGCTTAGAGCCCAAGTCATTTTGGCATGACTGAAAACATTACTTAAAAATTTACCACTGTGTTTGGAAAGCCGAGAGATGTAGCTTTTGAGAGGTATTGGCACAGTGCTTAATAACAGCAGAGCCCTTAACAATATGGCAGGATTAGGACTGACAATAACAAGAAGCCAAAAGAATACTCAACCCACAGGCTTATGTGATGAAAATTTTAAGTAGCAACTGGTTAAAAGTGTTGCTTACGAAGTCATTTTAAAGCCTGAAGGATGAGGGGGAAAATGGCTGTTTCCTCCCTGTGCTGGACCCAGCAGCTTCTAGCAGACAGCAGCATGTGCATTCCTTAATGAACTGATGTGGAAAGTCCTCTGATTTCAGTTTAACTTGGCAGTGATTTAGGTCCCTTCCTTCAAAGCAGAAGAATCAAAGCCATTAATAGTACATTTAAGGTCATGATGCACTCCTCTTTCTATCTGAAACTATACTTCTGTCCTCACCGAAAGCAATTTCCAATTATTTCCATGATCATCAGAAAGTAGGATATTTAGAAGTTTTCCATGCATGTCCTGTTTTACTTTGTAAAACTTTCCTGACCTGATTGCAGGGAAGAGAACCAGTGGTCTCTCTTTTTTTTTCTCATGTATTGCCAAAGAGAGTGTTTTGCTCTGCTTTTCAGAAAACGAGGAACTTCTGAAAAATTCATCTTGTCATTGGGTAAAAGAAGACAGATCCTCTCCCACTCTTTTTTTCCTAGTGTACAGTAAAAAAAAATATTGATTTCTATCGCTTGCTGATTGTGCAGTAAGTGTATTTGCTACTTCTTTGAAATGTCAGGATGAACATCTGGTTTTGGTGCTTATTAGTCAGCCAAGTTGGGAAGCTCTGAGTATTTTGCCAAAACATTAACCCAGCTCTGAATTTATAACTAATATCAGGAAAATCACTAGGGGAAACTGTAAGCATGCGTAGACTGTGTAACAGCCAAGGTTAGTTCTTACATGATAATTTTTGCTGAATCAGTTTTATCAATGTGGTTCACAGACATCTGCTTCCAGTTCATAGGAGAATATTTATATCAATGAGCAGCTTTAAAAATATGCAATCCAAATAGTTTCATAATGAATGTATATCAGTGAAATAATTTTGGGAAATAGAAATATATTTTGGAACTGAGTCATAAATAAGTGATAAATATGAAACAAACCAAGTTGCCTCAAAGTTTTAAGAAAACAAAAAAAGATCTTCAGGCCTTCAAAAGAGCCACATAAAGAAAGACCCAAAATATTCCATTGGAACAGGAAGAAACACAGCAAAGAGGGAAGCATCAAAAAGCAGTGCAATGCATCAGGAAAAGCCTTCTTTACACTAAGTGTAACATAGCACTGAAGTAGGTTGCTTAAGGGTGCTGTGGAATTGTCATTGCTGGAATATTTCAAGGATCGGGCTAAACAAGTGTTTGCCAACAAAGGTTTTGGGAGACTACATCCTGCCTTGGATTATCTCTTAGCATGTTTTCTTTGAGTTTGATCAATATGGTGGACAGAAATAAAACTCCTTAAACAAATCTCTTCCAGCTTCCTATACACTGTCTAGAGCTAACTGCTTTCCCTTAGAGGTTTCATAGCTGTAAGCCTTTTTCAGGTTCCAATATTGTTTTTGCTTCCCTGGTTTTGACAATTCCAACCCAAGCCAGCATTTCAGTTTTCATCTGGCTGCTGCGGTCATGACCGTTACCACAAACTTGAGCCAGCAGATAAAGGGCTGCCAAGGCTTCAGCAACTAATAAACATGGCAATTAAAAACAGCAAATGAGCCTTATGGGAAGAAAAAAGGGAAAAAGAGAAACTGAGCAGGCTGCTGGCTGCTGAAATTTTTCAGGAACTCCATTTCCTGGAGCTGGCATCTCATCATCCTCCTGTCCAGTTGACAGGCTCCCAACCCGGTGCTGGTGCAAGGGAGAGGTGCAGAACTGTCAGGCCATGGCAGGAGCCACCCGGGGAATGTGGCAGGGACAGCACACCCAGCATGGCCTAGCCTCTGCGGGAAGGGAAGGGAAGGGAAGGGAAGGGAAGGGAAGGGAAGGGAAGGGAAGGGAAGGGAAGGGAAGGGAAGGGAAGGGAAGGGAAGGGAAGGGAAGGGAAGGGAAGGGAAGGGAAGGGAAGGGAAGGGAAGGGAAGGGAAGGGAAGGGAAGGGAAGGGAAGGGAAGGGAAGGGAAGGGAAGGGAAGGGAAGGGAAGGGAAGGGAAGGGAAGGGAAGGGAAGGGAAGGGAAGGGAAGGGAAGGGAAGGGAAGGGAAGGGAAGGGAAGGGAAGGGAAGCTGCATGACTAAATACTTTTTATGTGGTATCTGTCTCCTGCAGCCCATTGCTCAGTTCCCAGGGAGAAAGGAGGAACACATGAGGAGATCTGGGGAACAGGGTGAGATTGAGGGCATTCATGGGGCCAGAATTGAAGACTTTGATGGTTCAAAGACTTTCAGTCACTGCAGTACTGCAGGGACCTCCTGTGGCCAGTGGAAACAAGGCACTGCACCCAGCCCCGGAGATGGGGCACAATGGGAAGAGGGTTTCCTCCTGCTCTTGGCCCTGTCCAGCTGCACAGTGCAGGGGTGTCAGCCTTGGGAAGTGCTCACAGGCAGGAGACACCACTGCTGAGAAATGGCTCTGGGACTGGGAGCTCCCCACTGAAAAGAATGGAGAAGTTTAATGCCTTTAGTCTACAAGCACAGCCCTATGCCATGACCAGTGGAGCTGTGTCCCTTAAATTTCACAGTGCAGACCCCACCACACCAAGCTAACCTTTTGCCTAAAACATCCTAGTTTGCTTCTTATGAGCCATTCTTCATATTGTCAAGTCTAGCCAGGCCATGAGTTTCTTGTGATCAAATGGGTACTAGAGAACCAACACTGGGACACTGAGACAAGTGATTCAGGGAAAGAGCAAACAATGTACAGATGGGCTGCCAGTCTGGATTACACACCAGATCAAACAGGTTTGTGATATCCAGTATTAGTGCATGAAGAGGAGTAATCCCTATTTTCTGCAGAGTGTCTCTTACATATTGCATAATCTTGAGGATGTGTTTACTCTCATTTTTTCTCCTATTTCTGTGCTATTGCTTGCCTAAAACCAACACTGCCTCATGTTTTTTATGCATTGCTCAGTGACCTCCTCTGCAGAAGCAGCAACCCCAGGCAATCAGGAATCCACTCCTATTTGTTTAAATTCAAAGGGTTTTCCCATAGTTTTTAGTAGTGGATTCAAGCTATGGAACACACCAGGGACATTTAAAAGATGAAGACAGACATTTCTTCAGCTGAGTGCTAAAACTAAAAGCACCAAAAAAGTTGACATTTCCATGGGCAGATAATCTGGCAAGTCTGAAGAAAGCAATTGATTTCTTGCATTCAGTTGCTCAGCTGTGTTTTCTATTCCCAGTTTGAGACATTTGTTTCTGTAGTGGCCCTACATAATCCCCCATTCCTCCATTCTTTCCGCATCAGACCCTATCTTTGTTGGCCAGCTCCAAATCCTTCTCTACCATAAAACTGACTCTTGTAACCTCATGTGATTCCAAGATACTTGCTCTTCTGAGTTACATATTACCCTGAGCAAGGCACAAGTTCTCTTAAAATTGCATCCCCTGAAGCCACTAGTCATTACTCTGCACATGAAACTCACACTGCAGCTGCAGGGCTTGGAGTATCAGTTGTGCATTAGGAGTATAACTTAGACATCTTTATAAGGTTGATTTACTTATATTCAGATCAGCCTCTGTCTTCCACTGCACTTTGTCCTAAACCAGGAAGTTTGGCTCACAGGGAATTGGTAAGTGTCCTTGCTTTAAAAGAAAGTATGGCTCTATTCCAGATTATGCATCTCCTTTAAATAGTCTCTGAACCATACTGGCTTTACTTTCCTGAAACTACTTTTTTGGGATTACCAGAAACAGTGATGAAATCCATGGTCTCTTCCAGATTTTGTATGCCAGACTTCAGTCTGCCATAACAAATTGGGGGAGTCCATGTCTAGGAAATACATGATTGATGTATGCTGCAAATGATGTGATTGGGAGATTACTGGCCTCAAAGACTTTCTAGAGTACAACTCTCCAAATTCACTTCATGCTTTTTATAGGATAAAATTTCTTTTTTTCTTTTTTTGGGTGAGTGATAAACTTTGTATTGAGGATGCCACCCTTTGCAAAAACTATTCATGAAAATGATACAAAAACAGGCTCTTTCTTCCAGAGTCACAAGCTGTTGTCAAAATCATCAAAATTAACTGCAGATGGAAAAAAAGCGCCCTGTCTGCTCTGTGAGGTGTGTCACCTATTGCTGTCTTTGCTGGGATTTGAGTGATTTGTCTATAATTGGTTTATTTGATAACCAGTTCTGAACAGATGAAATCCCTTTTATGCTTGCACTAGGAACACACAGAGGAAGAGCCATGAAAACACTTTATTGCATTTTTAAAGCAGCAAACCTGAATAGCAGCAAATATCTGCTGTCTTTCATCTGAATACCACATGATCAGAGAAAGTTTTCACTTAAATCCATGATCAAGCCTTGTTCCAGACTTAAATCCTGACTACATTGTCCATCCACGTCACTGGCAGCACCAGGCTCAGTAGTCCTGGAGGGACTCCAGTTTCTCCTGAATAAGGCGTATTTGTATTGTATCTGATTCCAGTTATTTTTAAGACAGTCTTCTGAGCTCAGAATTGGTCTAGCCTGTTAGATATTGTCTACAGACATGGTGAATACGATATAGCTTTTCAGGAGAGCAGGCATGAGTTTTAAGTCTATCTAAAGGTCTCCTCCAACTCAAACTATTCTGTACATTTCCTGAAAAGTCCTTAAAAGTTTCCCACCACTTTGGACAAAGGAGATGTAAAAGGACATACATACATTTTTTTACCTTAAATCCACTCTGTGATTAGTAAACACTTCCAGGACAAGCAAAAGCATTTCCCCTGTATAGAACAAATACTTTATAATTAATCTAGTGTGCCATTCTTGCTCTGTTTAATTTCTCTTCAGAATCCTCAGGACGTTAACAGTGAGTCTTTAGGATAATATTATTTGTGTATAATATGGTGAGTAGCGGTGGAAGTACCTCTCTTAGATATCATTTGTGGAGAAGGTTTAACACTGAATTTATCCTACACCATAGGATTTAATACCACTACTAGCATGTCCTGGAGGAAAAGGTTAATCTAAAATGCTGATTCCTGCTTGATCAAAGGCATTTGTAACTTCTTGAGTGTAATAGAAAGTACTATCCTCACTGCAGATTTACGTAGAATGATTTGGCCTGACCTGAAGAGACTAACTGAAGAGGCTCTGTGTTCAAAGCAGTAGATAAGACTGTCATCTCCTCATGAATTTCAGGTGGTATGTAAAGTCACAAGTAATGACAGCATGCAATATAGCAAACTATATTCTGTTGGACTTCAGTGCAGAGCATTTGCTGTTAAGTTCACAACAGGAGATGCCTTCTTACAAGTATGAAAATTATTATAGTGAGATTTTAAACTGAATACAATGCTATGGTTTTTAATGGTAAAACATTTTAAAGTGTTCTAGAACTTCTAGAATTGGATCACTATTGCATAAATATCATTAAATTTTTCTGTCTCTGGGCTCTCCTTTCAAATCTATGAGGTAGGTCTCACTGGAAGAAAAAAAGAGCACAAGTTTGGATTAGGAAAATTTAAATTATTAGAGTGAATGAAGGACAAAAACAATAAAATAAGAAGGAATTACACTTTAGACTTTGTTTTATAAACTCTTCTGCTATTCTTGTTTATTTCAGTTTTCATTAAATGGCTAATTACTTTAAAAATCCAATTGATTTACTGTATGCTTTGCACCTGGTACATTTTTATTATTTTTGAAAACATAAGGAAAAAATCATGTTTCCTTTTTGAGAAGAAACCTTGAAGTTCAAAACACCTAAATGACTTTCAAAAAGATGCTGGTATTTATACACATTACATAATCAAATTACTTCATTATTCAGATATTTCTTAATATAAAAAAATAGAAAAATACACAAAGAACTCAATAGTGCCAAAATAATCTTATCCTGCTTTACACGTATATTCATAATGTAGAGGTACAAAGAGTAACAAGTCAAACAATTAACTGAAATTAAAACAGCTAGCAGAATAATGGCAGAAGAAGCTGATGTGGGTTTTTCTGAGTCAGTGCAGAAGAGTAAATTCAATGTTCTGCAATGACACATTCTGACATGCTACAAAGGGTCTGAGTATTGTCAAAGTTACACAATTCCTGATTGGGAAGATTCCTATAGCCGGCTCCCATTTTCTGGACTTTCAAAAACAGTATTCTTCTTTTCAACTGTTCCATTTGCATTGCTTGTTTCTTCTAACAGTACCACTAAACTTGACAGAGTTGTGTGAGGATCAAGCAGTTTCACAAGGGGTATGTCCACCTTTCGCTGCTGAAAGACACGGTTCTGAATTGTCATAGCTAACATAGAGTCAATGCCCAAAGACGAAAGTGGTGTGTTCATGGTTAGTTCATCTGCATTTGCTCCTGTGAGGTCACACACCAGTGAGGTGATATAGTCCTCAGATTTGAGAAAGGCAGTCTCTGGCACTTCAGTTCCCTCAGAGGCTTCAATCTTGTTCCTGAAATCTTCTGACATAAGTGATATGAAGCGACTTTTGAGAGAAATAATCTGATTAAAAACATGATGTTTCAAAGTCTGAAAGTTCAGTTTGACAACAGCTTGCTGCGGGTTGTTTATAAGTAAGGTCTTCCTGAGATAGTCATGAATTTCATGCACTTGCAGAATGTCTATGCCCTTGGATTCCAGAATGCTCTGAATGTGGTTTTGATTGAGCAGAATGCCAAGGTTCAAAGCACCCCAGTTAATGGCCTGGCCTGAAAGGCCACAGTTCCTCCTGTAGAGGCAGAAGACATCCAGGAAAGAGTTTGCAGCTGCGTAGTTTGTCTGGGTGGCATTGCCCAGAAAGGAAGTGACAGAGGAGTAGCACACAAAGTAGTCAAGCTCCTGGCCTCTGGTAGCCCGGTGAAGGTTTAGAGTCCCTGCTACTTTTGGGCTCAGCACTTTGTGAAAGTCACCCAGCTTCAGGACTTCAAGGCGGCCATCGTGTAAAGCCACAGCACTTTGGAATACCCCTTTGATCGGACTCCCAACAAAGGTGTTGGCAATGGACCGGAAAGCTTTCTCAACATCGCTGGTCGAAGTCACATCACACTGCACTGACACTACTTTGCTCCCTTTGTACTGCTGCTGCAAAGCCTTCATCTCTTCTCGCTTCTCACTGCTGGGAATTCTCCTGGAGAGTATTGCAATACACCCTCCTCCGTTCTCGACGATAAATTTCACCGTTTCAAAGCCAAGTCCAGTGAGCCCCCCAGCTACTATATAAACAGCGTTCTGCTTAAATTGCTGCTTCTGGGGCTCATACAACGGGATGTCTGAAAGCACACGGATGTCTTTCTGCCTGCTCAGAACAGCAAGGGGCACAGAAGTGCAGGTGAAATAGGATGTTACAGGATTTAGCCCTTCAAAGTTCTCAGTCTGCTGAAAAACAGAACCTGAGAGATGTCTAAATTGTTTCATATCCATGGAACTGATCCAGGCATGCACGGTCTTCTGCAATTCCTTTAGAGGTGCTTTCTGGAAAAGGCTGGCAACAGTGAGGGTATGAAAGCTGATGTTTTCATGATCAATTTCACTGACATTCTGGATGCATTCAGACTGTTGATTGCCACACATGATCACCACATCTTTAAGAAAGTGCATGTGGGCCAGATCCTCCCAAGACAGTCTGTTGACTGGAGGAAGAATAACAAGGGCATTGCACAGGTTGATATGCTGAAACATGTCAGGAGTGGGCTTTGCAAGGAGTGTTTTCCAACCCATCTCTCGTGCTGCTGCAGAAAGAACGTGGCACAAAACTGATGATGGCTCTGTAGTAATAATACCCAATGTTCTGCCATGGTTCCGCTTGGGTAACCTCTGAGTGAAGATTTCCCATGCAATGATGAAGTATGACACACAAGGGACATTCTGGAGGAATGGGAATTTTTTTGCATTGAAACAAACTGTTCCTGGAATCTGAACTCTGGATGATGCAGCAGTTGGATAACATGAAACCACATGATCTCCCACTTTCACTTTCTTCACATCAGTGCCTGTTGCAGTGACTGTGCCACTGAAATCAAGACCTAGAAGCCTGTGTTTGTCTCCTGCTTGTGAGTTCCAATACAGTGTATTACCAAAGTTGCAGCTAGAAACACTAATGGGAAAATAATCTTCTGAGTGCAGACAAATTTTATCCACTTGAATTTCAACACTCTGTTTGTCAAGCTCAGTAGCAGCACCGGTGGATAATTCTCCAGACAAGTCTTTCACTGCGTATGGATCAGAAGTGTACAAAGTGAATGGTTCTGCTTTCTGGAGAGATCTTATGGGTTGGATGTAATCTGCATCTACAAAAGGTGTGCGTCTAACTTCGGACACATAAAATCTTCCTTGGCTGATGCAAACTTCTGGATAGTCCCCACCTTTGTATTTGACAAGAACATCTGCTAGCACTGAGATGTCCAGGGAAGTGGAGGAGCTGAGGTCAATCAACTGAAATGTGATTTCTGGAACTTCAACGGTACAAGTTCTGGTCATGCCATACAGTGCAAACCCACAGTTAACGTGGTCCACATATCTCTCTGTTGTCCTGTAGGTGATCACTCTGACGGAGCAGCGGGATGTCTTCTCTCTTAGGGCCACCACTACCTGGCGATAGGCTTCGCAGCACTTTGCCAACTGATCTACAGCTTTCGTTGGGAAATCTTCATTTAACTTTTGAATTCCCCAGAGGAAGAGGATTTCGTCATAATCCTTAACCTCTGCTCTCATTTTATTCTGTGTATCTCCTTCCACAAGGCATTCCCAGCTGTCATACATAACATATCTTGAAGCAGGATGCAAGTATTTTTTGAGCTGCTCAGCTATCCCAAATTTGTCTGCAAACACAAGGACTCTGGGCTTAAACCCCAGATGTCCAATTGTCTGTGAAAGAGAGACTTCTTTCCACTTGTTTTCAAACAGGAACTCATTGTCTCTGGAAGACGATTCCTTCATGAAAGTGATGGCAACGCGCTTGAGCTCAGCCAAAACCGAGCCGTGTTTGTCCACAAAGCATCCACAGACCTCAAGGCAGTTCCTGGTGGATTTGCTCATTCTCATGTATATCATCATTTCCTCCTCGAGTGGGCGGAGCACCACCAGGCTGCCTATCCCTGAAGGAAAACCTGCTCTGGACTGGACTGTCCTTGAGGTCAGGATAGCAGTCATCTGCAGAAAACAGTCAAGCAGCACTGGGTGGATGCAGCAGCTGTACATGTCTCTGATGGTCTCCTCATTCACCTTTATGCTTGTTATTGCTTCCTTTAGCTCCTGGCAATAATGAACATCACTGAGCTGCCTGAATATGGAGCCATACTGAAAGCCAACCTGAGACAGTGCTTCATAGACCTCCTCTCTGCTCATCACTGACCTGCATCTTCGATAGATGGCTTGGAAGGAGATGCTGCTTTCTTCCACCACACCTTCAAGCCCCTTTGCTACTTGGCCAGCAGCATAAACTACATTGGAGGAAGAGAGAACCTCAAAGGTTGTCATGGCTTCCTGTGGACTTAGCTTGATATTTAGCACTTGGGAACTCTGTGTAAGAACACACGGTGCAGAAAAACTGATACTCAGTTGGCAAGAGCTCAAAGGCACTTTAGGTCTTGAACTGCTCATCACGGAGGCCAGACCAAGCTCCACATAGAAAGCACCGGGGACTAAGGCCACCCCATTGTTCTTGTGCTCATATAAGTATGGTGTTGTGTCCTGGGACACCAGACAGCCAAACTCCATATTGTCACTGTTTATACCATAAATCAAAGGATGACTGGCGCTGGCACCTCTTTGGTTTGCTTGTTGATGGGTATCCAGATAGTCCATGAGTTTTTGGCGATCAAACTGATACTGTGGAATGGCCACAGGAACACTGTGGTACCCGTTATAAAAGTGCTGCCAGTTGAGATTAAATCCCAATTCGAACAGATTTCCTACCAGGGTGAAGAGTGTCTGATATTCTGCATCTGTTTGCAAAGAGGACAGCACCTTTGTGTCTTTTCCTAGTGTTTCTTTTATGCTCCTCTGCAGTGCTCGGTGAGGACTTATTTCCACAAACACCACGTTTTCCCTGCCACTGGCTGCAGTTTGGATGGCTTGTGTGAAAGCAACAGGCTCACGAGTGTGCCGTGCCCAGAATTTGCCCTGAGTAAAGTCATTTTCAGATGCAGCCACCCCAGTCAGTGTTGAAAACACTTCCATTTTCCCCTTCTGCTTTTCTAAAGGCTCTATCTGCTCCTCCAGCTCCCCAAGTATCATATCCATGCTGGGGCTGTGGTATGCAGCTGGAACATTTAAAACATGAAGAAAGATGTTTCTCTGCCTGAAAGCTTTCGCTAACTCTCTCTGGACAGCTTCCACGGCATCTACACTCCCAGACAAGGTGCAGGAAACAGGGCTGTTGAAAGCAGCAATGCACACCTTTCCCGAGTAGGGGTGCAGGCGTTCAGCAATCTCTTCAACAGGGATGTTTCCAACCACCAGCATTCTGCCACTTCCAGTCTTTGCCTGCAGCCTGCTCCGGTGAAAAATCACTTTGACTGCATCTGCCAGGGAAAGGTACCCAGCAATATGTGCAGCAGCAACTTCCCCCACTGAGTGGCCAACAACAGCAACAGGCTTAATACCCCAGTGCTTCAGGAGGGAAGCCACAGCAACCTGCAGGGCAAACAGCAAGGGCTGGGAAAGCTCTGGATTCAACAAGTCCTTTGGGCTACGATTTCTTGCTGGCAGGAGGCTGATGGCAGCATGCTGCTGAAAAAGGTCTTCTATCTCCTTACACTTGTCTCTGAACACCGGCTCTGAGCTCAGCAGTGCCTCACTGAACTCCTTCAGTGTTACGCCATTGCCACAGAACACAAACACCAGCTGTGGTTCCACTTTGGACATGGCAGGTTCTGTGCTCGCTGCCAACTTAAGCTCTTGCTGCAAGTGTTGGAGGGAATTTGTGACAAATGCTTTTCGATACCTGTAGTTGGCATGGCTTCTTCTGCAGGCAGAGGTATAGGCCAGGCTTGGGAGAGTTAGGGAGCTCCTTGTGCTCAGCTGCTCGGCTGTAACAGCCATTGTCATCTGAAGGGACTTAAGGGATGCTGCTGACAGCACAACTAATTCCAGGGGCTTCTTAAAGGCAGGAAGAGGCTCTGGCGGCTTCACCTGCCTGACTACAACGTGAGCATTGGTTCCTCCAAATCCAAAGCAGTTGATGCCAGCTACTCTTCCATACTCACTGGATTCTTCCCAGGGCTCCACAGCTGTGGCAACGGCAAGGTTTAATTTCTCTGTATCGATGCTGCTCATCTCCTTTGAGTAATGCAAGGATGGAACAATCTTTCCATGATGCATCATCAGGAGCACTTTGATTAACCCGGCTGCTCCAGCAGCTGATTCAGTGTGTCCAATATTTCCTTTCACTGAACCGATTTTCAGAATGGAAACTTGGGAAGACCTCTTCTTGCTAATGACACTGCCCAGGCTCTCAGCTTCAGTAGGATCTCCAGCAGCAGTTCCTGTGCCATGGGCTTCAATGTACTGCACAACTGAGGGATCAACATGACTTTCATAAATGCTGCGAAGTAACTTCTCTTGCTCTATTTGAGAAGGTCTCGTGATTGGAGTCATGGACCTGCCATTCTGATTGACTGCACTGATGTTTATCACACCCCAGATTTTGCTGTAGTCTTCCTTTGCCTGTTCCATGAAAAGTTGAATTATCTTTAATAATACTAGTAGACTATGGTTAAAGATGTTACCATGAACCTTCCAAGCCTGGTGCAGCCCACAGACTACTACCCCTTACTTATCCTCCATGTAGGGGGGTGAGGTAATGGCAACACATAGTCTGAGAGCGATCAAGAAAGATTTCACATTTGGGATGTTTGCTAAGGAAATCTGAGGCACAAGTTGGTGTCTTCTCCATACTTCCAGTTCCAAGCAGCAATATTGAACAAAAAATATTGAAAATAGCAATAGTTTGTAGAATAGTTAGTAGAAAGCATCCATATATAAAGAAACAGATGGGTTGAGTCTACTAAGACATGGATCTGCAGCTGGTGTCACCACCAAGATTTTGGGGGTTTTGACAGTGGTATGGCCTTTGCAGAGCCAGGCATGCTGGCATCAGATGGGGCTCACCTCTCTGAGTAAGGAAGGAGAGTCTTTGCACAGGAACCAGCAAGACTTCTTGGAGAGCTTTAACCTAGTTATGATGGGGGAGGGTTGTAATATCAGGCTTGCCCCTAGCAAACTGGGGGATAGTATGGAAAAGTTAGCAGGATAGGGTACTTCTCAGGCCCCTCTGCAGTTGACTCTGAGATCTACCAGCCATACTGGAGCACACCAGCAGTCTTATAGACAAGCCAGGGGCTCCTGAGATAATAGAAGCCAACAGGGAAATACCAGAGAAACACCTTAGTACCAAAAGAAGGCTTATGAGGGAATACCTTGATCAAGCACCAGCAGTCAAAAACACCACCACTAGGCAGGGCTATAGGACATCCCTTCACACCCTCAATGGGATGTTGTCACCATCAAATACTTCAACGAAGTGCTGTACCCCAATGCACACAGTATGGGGAACAAACAGGAGGAACTAGAGATCTCCATGCAGCCACTGGGCTTTGATCTCATTGCAGTTATGGACATGGTGGGATAGCTCCTGTGACTGGAATGTTGTCATGAAGGACCACAGGCTGTTTAGGAGAGACAGACCAGGAAGGTTCAGTGGTGGAGCTGCCCTCAATGTGAGGCACCACTTGGAGTGTACCAAGCTCTGCCTTGGTGAGGATAAAAGGGTGAGCCAGTAAGGGTGACACCATTGTGGATGTTTCCTACAGGCTGCCTGATCAGGAGGGAGTGGATGAGGCCCTCTACAGGCAGCTGGAAGCAGCCCCACAGCCACAGGCCCTGGTTCTTTTGGGGCTTTAACTACCCTGACATCTTCTGGAGAAGCAAAACGGCAAAGTACAAGCAGTGCAGGAGGTTCCTGGAAAGCAATGGTGACTTCTTTCTGTCACAGGTAGTGGAGGATCCCACAAGGAATGCTGGGCTGCCCGACCTTATACTAACAAACAGGGAAGGCATTGTTGGACATGTGATGGTTGGGCAGCCTTGGCTGCAGTGACCATGAGATTGTGGAGTTCAGTATTGAAGAAAGAGGTAGCAGGACAGAGAACAAGATTTCAAACGGACTCCAGGTGAGCTAACTTTGGCATCTTTAGAGAAGAATTCCATGGGAGAAGGCCCTGAAAGGAAGAGAGGTCCAAGAGAGTCGGTCGACTTTCAAGGCTCACTTCCTACAGGCTCAAGGACAGTGTATCCCAGTAAGAGAGAAAGCAGGTAAAGGGGGCAACAAACCTCTGTGGATAAATAAAGAACTCCTGTCATTACTCAAATATAAGCCAGAAATATACAGGACATGGAAGCAAGATCAGGCCACTCAGAGTGAATGTAGAGAGGTTGTAAGAGTAAGCAGAAATGAAACTAGAAAGGCCAAGGACCATCTGGAATTAAATCTTGACAAGGATTTTCAGGGTAACAAAAAGGGCTTTTTCAAACCCATCACAACAAAAGGAAAATTAAGGATAATATAGGTCCATTAGTAAATGGAGAGGGGGTCCAGGTAACAGAGGATGTAGAGAAGGCAATGTTATTGAATGCCTTCTTTGCACCTGTTTTTAATGACAAGACCAGCCCCTAGGGATTTCTGACCCAGGAGACCAGGGGTAAAGGAATGCGGAAAGTAAGACCTTCCCTCGCTCAAGTAGGATTGGGTCAGAGAACACCTAACCAAACTTGACATCCTCAAGTCCAGGGGCCCTGACAGGATGCATCCATGAGGTCCGAGAGAGTAGGGAAACAACATAGCAAGACTGCTCACAATCATCTTTGAAAGGTTGTGGCAATCATGAGACATGTCTGAGGACTTGAGGAAACCAAATGTCACCGCAGTCTTTAAAAAGGGCAAGAAGGAGGACCAAGGAACTACCAATCAGTCAGCCTCTCCTCAATCCCTGGAAAGGTGATGGAGCATCTCATTCTGGAGGCCACCTCTATCCACAAGGAAGATAAGGTGATCAGGAGTGGTCAGCATAGATTCCTTAAAGGTAAATCATGTTTGACCAACCTGATTGACTTCTGTGATGAAACAACTGCCCGGATGAATAAGGGGGGAGCACTGGATATTGTCCACCTCAACTTTATCAAGGCTTTTGTCACTGTCTCTCACAGCTGGATGAGTGGACAGAGATGTGGATTGAGAACTGGCTGAATGGCAGGTCTCAGAGGGTGATAATCAGTGACACAGGGTCCAGTTTGAGGCCTGTCACTACTGTTATCCCTTGGGCCCATACTGTTTAGTTTATTCATCAAGGCTAGGATGAAGGGGCAGAGCCCTCCTCAGCAAGTTCACTGTCAGCACAGAGCCAATACCCCAGAGGGCTCTGCAGCCCTTCAGAGGGACTTTGACAGGTTGGAGAGAGGGACAGAGAGGAACTGACTGAGATTCAACAGGGTCCTATACCTAGGGAGGAATAACCCCCTATAGCAGGACAGGTTGGGGGTCAGACTGCTGAAAAGCAACTCTGTGGTAAAGGACCTGGGGGTCCCGGAGGACAAGAAGTTGTCCATGAGCCAGCGGAGTGCCCTGGGGTCCAAGAAGGCCGATGGGATCCTAGGCTGTATTAGGAAAAGCATTGCCAACAGGTTGACAGAGATGATCCTGCCCCTCTACTCAGCCCTGGGGAGGCCACATCAGGAATGCACATATGGAGTGCTGTGTCCAGTTCTTCGCTCCTCAGTACAAGAAAGAGATGAAGCTCATGGAGTGGGTCCAGAGGAGAGCTACGAAGATGATGAAGGGGCTGGAGCACCTCTCTTATGAGGAAAAGCTGAGGGAGCTGGGCCTGTTGAGCCTTGAGAAGAGATGACTGAGAAGGGGTCTCATCAGTGTCTGTCAGGATCTGAAGGGAGGGTGTCAGAGGCCCTTGGTTGGTGCCGAGCAACAGAATAAGAGGCAATGGGCTGAAACTGATGCACAGGAAGTCCCACCTGAATATGAGGAAGAAATTCTTCACTGTGCAGGTGACCAAGCACTAGAACAGGTTGCTCAGAAAGGGACTGGATTCTCCTTCACTGGAGACAGAATGTGTCAAGAATCACCTAGACACAATCCTTTACAACTCGATCAGAGACAACCTAGCTTGAGCAAGGACTTTGGACCAGAAAATTTACGTGACTGATTCTGTGGTAAAGAAGACAACAAAACACCACAACAAAGCCAAGAACAACCAGAACTTGATGCTCACTTTTAAATGTGGGATCCTTTTCCTATGCTAGGGGAAGTGCACAAATGCTTAAGAAATGCTTCATTAATCTTAAACTTGAATTGGAAAAACTTCTCTGGAATAGTCATTATTAGAGCTGAAGATAAAAAAATTCAGGCAAGCAACCAGACTTATTTCAAGCTGCTTCACAAGCAATCTTACCTTTTTCAGTGGTTTGAGGAAAACAACACCACAGCCTTCTCCCCTTCCATAGCCATCTGCTTTTTTGGAGAAGGGCTTGCTTATTCCCTCTGGAGAGATCATTTTGGCTTTACTGAGGGATACAAAGGTATGCGGAGTGATGATGCAGTTCACCCCACCACAGATTGCTGCCTCACAGTCTCCTGGAGTCAAACAGAAACATACTCACGTTGAGATAGCCCTGGTGATAGACAGAAACAGTAGCAATCCTGATTTCATTGTCCAGCACCTCTTCAGTCCCGTTACCTGATTTAATGGCTCGCAAGGCATAGTGCAGAGCAAAAAGAAATGACGAACACGCAGTGTCAACAGTCAGAGACGGTCCAGTCAGATTAAATGTGAAAGAGACTCTGTTGGCAGCAATGCTCATTGCTGTTCCAGTACCATCATAATGATTCATTTCACTCACTGCTCTGCTGGTTATGATTTCGTAGTCTCGATTCATGAGACCTGCAAAACATCAGATACATGTCAAGTTAACACAAGGCAACAATAGGCATGTACAGCCCAAAACCTGATGGTGTGGTTTGGTTTTCAGTGTTAAGACAAACCCACATGGCATCAGTGCCCCTGTCTTGAAGCTTTGCTCCAACACAAGTCAAAGGCAAAAGTCACAGCAATTTCCCCTGCACCCAAATTGCACAAATGTACCTAACACTGGGAGTTTCTATCTGCTCAAGAAATGACAAGGAATTCCTGCCTGCCCAGGAAATGGCCTTTCAGGATGGCTTAGCTCATTGTAGGATGCAGTTAAGATTTCTGTAGCCTGCTTAGAGCCCTATATCTCAGCTCGAAACTGAGATACAGTTTTGAGACTCAGGTTGATTTAGTTTAGCTATGAGAATATTTATCAACAAGTTACAAGGAGGGTAGGTCAGACATTAATGTACAAGACATTAGCTTCAGTTCCTCAGATGTACCAAGTTAAAGGTCACAGCACAAACTACATCCAATGCGTTGTATTTATCACTTTTTTCACACTCACAAGCAGTAAGAAATAGTAAAGAAGAACAGGGCCTGTGAGAGCAGTTGTGTCCTCTTTCTGGAAACACTACACCAGAAATATTGTGGATCCCCAAGTCCATGAGCACGTGTGGAAAGTGCAGTAGTTCTATTCAGAGAGCAAGGAATAGTGCCCTCAATGGAAGAAGAGCATCTCTCAGACTAAAAGGTAATCAAAAGCATTTCCCCTATAGGTACATCAGCCAACCTCCTCCAGAAAACCCCTTTTTAAAGAGACACACATTACACCAGCAATAATGTGCTGTTACTTTAGTATTGTCTTCTAAATATCTTTCAACAGCATCTGGTATCATCTCCTCCATAACTTTTGTGATACTGACAAAGGCAGTTGGACAAGTGCATATTCATACCATTCTAACGTCCACAAGGAGGATTTCTGCTGCTTTAAAAAGGATATTAACCCCCAGAACACCTTAACCAAAGTAGTACTGGAAACTTGTATCCTGGGGAAAAAGTGCAGGCCTGTGTAGAAGCCCAGAAGATAAGGGGGCTAATGTGTACATGTCAAACACTGATTGCCAGATAGCCATGGAACCAACCAAGAATTGTTAAAAAAACTAGGATGAGACGGGGTCATGAGAAGGTAGGGCAGCACTTCTCTGGGATAAACATCCTTGTTCTGCTCCCCAGAGACACAATCACAGAATCACAGAATCAATTAGGTTGTAAAAGACCACTGAGATCATTGAGTCCACTGTCAACTACACTATGGCACTAAAAGCCATGTCCAGTCTTTCCTCAAACACCTCCAGAGGTGGTAACTCCACCAGCTCTCTGGGCAACTGATTCCAATATCCAATCACCCTTTCTGTGAAGAATTTCTCCCTAATGTCCAATATAACCTCCCCTGGCACAGCCTGAGGCCATGTCCTCTCATCCTGTCTCCAGCTGCCTGTGAAAGAGGTTGATCCCCACATCACTACACCCTCCTTTCAGGCAACTGTAGAGAGCAATAAAATCACATCTGATTTTATGTGCCTCTTCTTCTCAGGCTAAACACCTCCAGCTCCCTCAGCTGCTCCTCACAGGACTTGTGCTACAGACCCTTCCCCAGCTCTGCTGCCTTTCTCTGGACTTACTCCAGCACCTCAATGTCCCTCCTGAATTGAGAGGTCCAGAAGTGGACACAGGAGTCAACTTGTGGCCTCACTAGTGCCATACACAGGGGAAGGATCACTGCCCTGCTCCTGTGGTCACACTATTGCTGATACAGACCAGGATGCCACTGGCCTTCTTGGCCACCTGGACACACATTGGCTCATGGTCAGCTGCTGTCCACCAACACCACCAGGTCCTTTTCCGCTGGGCCACTTTCAGACCACTCTGCCCCCATCAACAAACAAAAGACAGCATCAGGGCAGTCGGGGGAGGGGGAATCAAGACCACCCAAGAATGAAGGCCTCCAAAAAGAAGGGATTGGACATGATAACTAATTTGCATAGAAAGAGAAAAACATGTCTTCAGGGGAGAGAAACCGATCTGTAAATAGTTATCTCCACATAAGATGTGCAGTGCCCTCAGGACACTGGACATGTCATTGGCCAGACCAACACTGGAACCGGGACTAGTGATCTCTTTTTCGTTCTTTTTCTCTTTCTCTCTCCCTTTCTTTAATTACCCTTTTCCTTTCTGTCTTTTATTCCACACTACAACTTTATCCATAACTCACTGCCATGTGCTGATAGGGCAGGTCAGGAATTAATATTCCAATTTCCATGCCAAGTATGTTTTTACTATTAAAACTTTTCCTGCAGAACTGAGAAATTACTCATCTTGGGTGTTCCCTTCCCCTTAAGGGTGAAACAACACAGCCTGACTTGGGAGAATATTTCCCAAGAAGGGTTGGGAACACAGTTTTAACTGTTTCCTGCTTCACATCAGTGCCTGAACACAGGAAGAAGAGCACTAAAAGAGATACAGGAATTGTACCTTGAACTTCTAGAGTAGCCTGGTAATTCTTACCAAAAGTAACCAGCAGTGCCATGGCACAGTAGCCTTAGATCTCCAGTCTAGATCCAGCCTAGATCCAGTGCTAGATAACATTTTGAAAGGTTATGAAGGATTGCTCCAAACTTTGTGAGGTTCAAACACACTTTCTTTGCCATGAAATTTTCATCTTACCAATAAAAACACCTGTTTTGGTGCCACTGACAGATTCTACAGGAACTCCTGCATCCTCCAGGGCTTTATATGTGCACTCTATCAGTAATTTCTGTTGCGGATCCATACGTTCGGCTTCCATGTTATTAATCCCAAACAGGTGGTTGTCAAATGAATTAAATCTGAAATACACACACCAGAATAGGATATGACATATGAATGGAAGATACATTTACTTCTAGACTCACAGTAAACATTTTTTGCAACTTCATGAAAAGAAGAGCACTAACTGGGGTTTAGGCCACAGTTGCCATTTATGAATTCAGAAGAAAATGTTTATAAGCCAAAGATGTTTTATGTCCCACCACAAAGTACGTCATTTCCTCAAGGATTCTGCATTACAGAGGTAAGAGCTCACTCCTACCCATTTTTATTCTCATGGTTATTGCACTACTACCAACTGGAATCCTCAGATCATGAAATGGGAAGAATGAGACTCCCTCTGCAGTAATGTGGCCATAACCAGTAAGATATAAACAAATACTGCTTTCTACATTGTTTTTAGCCAATACAGACCAATGCTTTCCAATTTAAAACCAAAAAGTAGAGAATTAGTTCCGGTGATTTCAAGGTATACCTATGCTTCTCTAACTATACATTCAAAATGCTTTCTGTGTGGTATGTGCCTGTTTGTCCTTAAAAGCATCTTCAAAATAGGCCCATGCTTACAAAAGACCAAGTCCAACTTTCATCTTGTGTCCCAAGGCACAAGGGACATTTATATGGCCTTCTATCATTTCCTGATTTCAAGCAGGATTCAATATCTAACATGGGACTAAGCACTAAATTAATTCTGGGTCCTATGGATCAACCCTGCCAAGTACAAATCTCAGGACACAATAAGATTTCTCCTGTGCACGTCAACTTCTCCTTTGACTGAAGCTCTACAGCCTGAGGATTTAAGATGAGTGTGGAATTCCAATAAAAGACACTTATTTTGACCCTACTGTAATTCCCTATTCTTCACACTGTCACAGCCCCTGAGCAGCTGTACCCAGAGTCGAAGTACTACAAAAATCAGTGGCGCAGCAGGGTGACAGACTCACTCATCGAGAAGAGCAGCTCGTGTTGTACATATTTTTCCTGGCTTGTTATAATCTGCATCATACCACTCCTTGGCATTAAATCTCTCGGGGGGGATTTCTACAGTGCAGTTTTTGCCTTCCTCCAGGACTTTCCAGAAATTGTCAATTCCATCTCCTGTTGTACAAAGTTTTCAAAACAGGTTAAATGATGTGCTCCCCCTCCCCATGCAGACTCAGAAATGCACAATCACTTACAAGGATCACCCACATGTCCATCCAAGCTGCTCAAGCAGACTTGTCACAGAAAGAAGTGACCATTCTTTGGTGAGAGGAAAATGAAAAAGCATGACTGACCCCTTCACTGCTTGTCTAAAAGCAAAGGAACGCCCCAAAATTCTTAACCACTCGCTCTCCCCATTTCCCTGCCATCTCACTGCATCTACTACCTACTGCAATAAAGCAGAAAGCTTTCTTTTTGGAAAACCCGACCCGTTTATATTACAGGCATTGCTGATAAGAATGTTCAGCCCCTTATCTGTCCTCTTGCTATGGATGCAGAGTCCTGCCACAATGCACAATCACCCAGCCAGTGAACAACCAGAAAGTTCAAATCACCCCAGACTCATCCAGCTCATTTGTATGAGTTCCATGTGCAGCTCATTGCCCTGCCCACAGCCAGCACTGCAGCTTCTTTTACCTATGTGTCCCTCTGTCTGCAAACAAATTCAAGCCAAGCAATTTCCACCACAACACCACCTTTCAAAACAATCCCACAGGCAGCAAAGCAACAAACTCAACAAAGGGACAAACATGTTGGTCTCCTCCATTTCAACATTAATAAAAGACTCTGCTTTTCACACTCACAGCCTGCTCTGCTTTTACCCCAAACTTACCTCCAGGAAAGTTGCATCCTATCCCAACAATAGCAACTTCATCTGCAGTCTCAATCTCCATCTCCTCGGCTGCACAAGACAGAAGTAGTGTTAGTCCAGTCCAACAATTTTGCATTTACCATTGAGTAAATACTAGGTTAAAAGCTGAACTTTCCACAAACACACAAACTTGTTCAAAACTTAGTTAATCTGGAATGATCTACTGTTGGTTGTGATGACAAATTACACTGCCCATAAGTGACCAGAGCCGTCCCATTTTCTTCCTTATCTCTACTTTTAGAGGAAATTCCCCACTTAAATCCCCAAGCTCTCTCTTGCACAGGCACATCCTTTCTACTGTTTAACCTCTACTGACAAAAGGAGAATCTTTTCAACAAATTAGATGGTAAAGACAAGAATTCTCTTTGGAGTCAAATGAAATACTCCGGGATAGAACTGACAGATGATTTCATTTTCCTTGATTTTGGGAAAGGAACTTGTCAGATGAAAATCAGTTGAACTGAACTAATTAGAACTCACTTGGATGCCCACCTCTAAGCCCTGTAGTCCTCCTAGACTTTCTTCAAAACCCAAAGAGGAGGAGATTCCTCTAGAAGGGTTTTGTGGGGGATTCTTGGTTTTGTAGGGAGAGATTCTCATCTCAGGGATAGCCCAGCAGGTCCCAGAGAGGCTTTCTCAGTCACTGACTGACAGCAGTGAAGCAGAGATGAGGCTGTTTCACAGCCCCACACATCACTCAGAGCTGTCATTTCTTGGAGGTTTGCTTTGAAAGGTGAAATTAGGAATAACTGCTTAGATTCATACTTTAAAAAATTTACTTCTAGGTTGCATTCGCTAAGAAAGAAGAAGTTAAAAGGCCACCTAGCAAAAATAAGGAGACCAGAATCTGGCTTTCTAGGAGTAAATTCTATTTTACTAACAATTTAAATTCCAAATTGACACAAGAATTGTTTGCTTTAAATTCTTTCAGAATTGTCTATGATTTCTATGATTCTATGATTTCTTATTTTAATGTAACTGCTAAACTAAAGCTGCAAAGCCCAACAAAATACTTTTATCACAGAGGTACTTTTAAGCATTTTTCCTAAGATAGCATTTAAATAGCAAATAATAGAAAATTAAGGACCTTCCAATCACAACATAAAACATATCTTTGGCATCTCTAGAGCTATCCTGTGATCTATGTAGCTCTTACCTTATATCATCCCAGTGGGGTGGAGAAATAGAGTGCCTGTGGAAGTCATTTATGTAGGATTCTGCGTGGTTTCTTATTGAAATGCATATGCTAAATCATGGGGAAAATGCAAATGTGATTACTCAGTGACCTGACTAAAGTTCAAAGCAAACTACTTCCCTGAAGTTGTAAATTTTTTGGAGTCAGCAAGGACAAGATCATCCTACAGTCCATCATCTTACAGTCAGAAAATAATAAACTGAAGTTATGTTTTAACAAACCATAGATTCATAGAATGGTTTGCATTGTAAGGGACCTTAAAGATTCTACATTCTGCCCCCCTGCCATGGACACTGCATATTGGACTAGACCAGGTTGCTCAAAACCCCATACAGTCTGACCCTTTTTACTTCCAGGGATGGAGTATCCACAGATTCTCTGGGTGACTTGTAAAGAATTTCATCCTAATACCTAATCTACACCTATTCTCTTTCAGTTTAAAGCCATTCCCCTTGTCCTATCACCACATGACCTTATAAAAAGTCCCTCTCCATCTTTCTCATAGGGCCCCATAGGTACTGGCAGGCTGCTATATAATCTTCCTAGAGCCCTCTTTCTTCGGGCTGAATAACCCCAGCTCTCTCAGTCTGTCTTCATGGGAAGGGTGTTCCAGTGCTTTGATCATGGAATAGCCCAGTAAATTTTTATGATCTTAAGAATATGATTTAAAAGTCTCTCTCTTTAAAGGAACAATTCCATTTGATTCGCTCTTAATATCAATAAATATGAACAAGTATTTAAAGCTCCATCTATTTATTGGAAGCATTGTGAAAATAAACCTTCCCAGTTCTGCCTCAGAAGGCTTTAGAATTTTTAGGACTTGGCTAAACTTTTCAGAGTTACTAATTAGTGAACTAAAGAATCTTAACAAAACACAAGCAAATGTTACATGAGAAATGACTGAATCCCCCTTCCTAAACCGGGAGGGGTAAAGCTATAAAATTCTATAACTAATTTCAAAACATACTGAACCAACACCTAAGAGATACAATATTGTGATATCCCTCACACCCACTACCCATTAAAAAAACCCCACTGATTCCTAGGATTCATGGGGTAAGGGCACTGAGGAATGAGAAATGGGTTGATGACTACAATTGAATTTACATTTTGAACTATTGGATGCTGTACAATTGGATGCTTCAGTTGTTTTTATCTTTTCTCCTATCGTCTTTCTTTATCAAGTCTGTGGACAACCCATAAACTGAAGAAGATAGCTGGGAAAGAACTATTACAATGAGTAATAAGTAATAAGTAATTAGTAATGTTATTTATGTTTATTATTATAATAATGCTATTTGAATGGTATAATGTTTATTATTACTTTTATAATGAGTAGTAAGTAATTTACTCATTCTAATAAATTACTTATTACATAAGTAATAAGTTTGATTCACAGGGCGAATGTTAGAGACTAAAATAATTCATGCCTCAAACACTGATAAAAAGTTTTCCTCATTATAGCAAAATTGATAAAGAAGCCATTGAAGCCCACCCCTCCCTAAAGAATGCCTGACTGGAACCTTGGACTGAAAATCCAACTGCTGAGATTAGATAAAGGGAATTTATCTATCGCATCTGAGGAAACAAGGAAACAAGGAAAAGAATGAGAGATAAATCCTGCAGCTGAGGTTCTTCCCTGGCTGGGTTTGGGGTGGGGTAGACCACAGCCCACAGAAGCTAGGTTTACACCAACTGTCCCCCAAAATGCGTGGGGAAGGAGGTTTTGGGGGTAACCTCTCGTCAGAGGCAGCAAACACCCATCCTCCCTTACACAAATTGGCCCAGCTGTAGAACCCTCAACCCCACAGGCCACATCCACAGGACATTCAAGTGAGAGCCAGGTGAGGGGGGTGCCTTAATCCATCACAGACCCCCTGAAGTTCTCCCCAGGGTGATGTAACAAATCCAGAGCCTTTTGTAGGAGACAATGGCAATGCTCCCCAGGTCCCCCAGGGAAGGTAGCTGGGTCTTCCTACCTAGCCTGAGTGTATATTAACCCACCAGATTCTATGCTTTTTGGGGGCACTTTCACCACCAAGAAGACCAGCTGGAGTGGATCAATGGAACACCATTGTGATCCATGGATGGTGGTATTTTCTTTATTCTGTCTCTGTCACTTTCTTTCTGTCCCCCCACCTCTTTTCTATTTCTTTCTCTCTCTCTCTCTCATATTAAGCATCAAATAAAACCCATATTGTTGACTTCAGCATATGGTCTCATATAGGTATATATGAGAAATTCATGTTGCATATGTTGCATATAGATAAAACCATACAAAGGGAAGGCCTTGTAAATTCATGGCTCAGGCCTGCTACTTTGGCTAAGCAGAAAAGGACTATGGGAAAGTGACTCAGCTGAATTAGAGGTAGAAAAACAAGCTATGTAACCATTCCATGTTCACATTGTGGTGTACGGTGCTTGGTTGAATTATGTTTATTATGATTAAAAACTATGTATCTGATAACTGGCTAATTGTTTAAAAAGGGCAGAGTTTTGGAATAAAGCATGCTCCTTTGCCCCTGCCTGGGGACCCTGCATCGCTATGTTCCCTCACCTCACAGTCTTGTTCGCACCTTAATTTGGGCAGAAACATTGCTAATAATTTTAATAACCAGATCTCAACATCCTCTAAGGCCAAGAGGCAGTCTTACTTTCTCCAGCCTTCTCTCACCTCCAAGTTCTGGGACTCCTGAGGGCCATTCTCAGGAGTAAAGACTGAGCAAAAGAAGGCTTTCAGCAATTCTGCCTTCTTTGTGTTTTCTGTTACCAGAACACCCTTCTGATTCAGCAGTGACCCAACATTTTCCCCAGTCCCCCTTTGGCTGCTGCTGTACCGGTGGAAGCCCATCTGGTTTAAAGCCCTAAGACATGGGACTCCCCTTAGTAGGTCTTTGAAGAGGTCAAAGTTAGCTTTCCAATAGTCTAGGGATCTAGTCCTGCTTAATGCCTTGCTTCCTCCATGCAGGATCCTGAACTCCACCATCTCATGGGTTCGAAAGCCAAGGCTGCCCCCAAACTTCACTTTTTCAACCTGTCCCTCCTGGTTTGTTAGTACAAGGTCCAGCAGTGTGTCCCAGCTGTGTCCCCTCCCTGCCTCTTGCCCACCCCCAAACAACCCTGAAGAGGAGAGTGAGAAACAGAAGGACTTGACTCTCTGCAAGCATTGCTCAGCAATGACCAACCCCAGATGGTCACAAGTCTAATACAGCCTGACAGCACAGATATCTGCCACAGAGCATTAGGACTTCCGGACAGAAGCAAGAGGGGTAAGTAAAAACTGCGTGCAGCTTTTAAATAAATAGTAAAGGGGAAGATCTTGATGCCTCCCTCTTTGTATGTGTAGCTCAGCAGTCACCCTGAGGGGGTAGGCAAGGGGTCTCAAGCAAGAGATGCAGCAGGTCTGCAAGTCTGACTTTTGGCACTGCTTGTAAACATGAATCTTCTTATGGCTCAGACTTCATCTGATACCAGCATTCTTCTATATAGGACACTGCATAAAAGAAAAAATCCTATGGCTTTCCACAGTGACAAAAGTTCCTTGGCTATTTTCCCTCCCAGTGTGTGGGGGGACTGCTTCTGGAGCAAGGCATGGTTATGGGTGTGACATAGGCTGGACTGAAGACAAGGACTATCCTTGTTGTGGTCCAAAACCACTAATGTTATAAATGATTAGCCAAATCCGTGAAATAAAATCTCAATAAGAATATATAAAAAATTTACAAATAGAAAAACTCTGATAAAACTACAACCAAAATACAGTTTTGATCTCGGGAATCGGCGTTGGGTGAACCGCAGATCCTGCCCCTATGCCATAGAATCCTCTGGTTCACAAATTCAGAGTGTGCAGAGTCTGTTTTTATACAGTTTTTGGGCCTGTGCAACCGACTACTTCATTGGTTTTTTGTGTCTCTGGTTCTTGATTCATATTCATCTGGTTTCTTTTCTGGCTGGAAGTCCGGTGAACAGTTTTTTCTGGGGAGACACAAGCTTATGTCCAGGTTTACTGGAACCAGCTATTGAGAAGTATGTTCTTGACCAGATTGAGAGGATGGGTATTGGGCGCTGAGCACTCAGCCAACGACCAACCGTTGGTGGCGGTGCTCAGCTCTACCACCCATGGGTGACACCCTCCTTTCTCTCGGAGATGGGTGATTCTCTGTTTCCCGGCAGAGGAATGTCTTCCAGGAACCCCACGTTCCTTTAGGCTTAAGAATGTGATGTTATACAGTGAAACACAAACTAATTCCCAAATATCTACTACACAGATTTAAAAAGTATATTATAAAAAACCACAAATTAATCTCAAAATATTTACTACAACTAAGAAACCATATTATGATGTCTCGATGATCTAGGTCTGGCCTATCTAAAACTAGTTTCTTTTCAAAGGCAAAATACATTTATAACATTTAGTATTTATACAGTTAAAGTGGAAAATACACTAAACTTATAACTGCCTACGACCTTAATTACACAGGCTTTATAAGGAAGTCACATAAATAAAACATCTCCTGAAAACATAATTGATCTGTGTTTCTTTATTTGAAATAAGTTCAAACCATTAATGATTGACGATGAAAGCTGTAGAAACAGTTCAGAGTCAAGTGAAATGGAACCTCTTTACATCCTATTTCAGAAAAAATTAACCTACACAGGATCATAATCCAGTCTTTCCCATCTGCATACTTTTCTGCATGATCAAAAAAAAAGCAACAAAAAAAAAACCCAAAGGAGAATCAAAAGCACCCTTAGAACCTTCAAAATCACAAAGATTCACAGATAGATATCATGTTTCTCCAGACGAAGACATGAAGAAGACAAGACAGACTTGACCCACTATGTCCCTAAGGGAGAATTACCTCACTTAACCCTCAGCAGGGCACTCCCCACCGGGGTATGTTCTCTTGTGTGACAAGCACTCTCTGTGAAGGCAATGACAAAACTTGAGAACTGAGAAAGATAGGTAATTGCAGATGTTCAAGGAGACTTTGGGATAGGAATGGCAACATACTGCTGTAAACACATTCTCCACACAGTTGGCCTGCCTGCCTGTTGAGGTTCTCTTCCAAATCAATTAACAGTCCTTCCTATTCAAGCAGAATGAGTTTGTTTGTTGCGCCTCAGTTTAGTGGGTTTGTTTTGAACTCAGCCCATTCACAATAGTGCATGAGACACCAAAGGGATTTGAAATAGTTCCTGGCCATCTGCCTCTCCCTAAAATCTTGCTTTTATCATCCTGTAACCATAGAATGACCCAGAAGAATCTGGACAGATGAATTTTTGCTTTACTGGCAGATTACTCCTTTAGAAGACATTATTCTTCTAAACAGACTTTATGGAAGTGGCAGACAGACACAAGAACGGCGAGGGGGGAGTCCGCTGCCAATTCAAATAAATCTGCACACATAAATTGAAGTCTCTTTACCTAGAACTGCTCATCCACTCTAGAATGTGACTGTGTAAGGATCTACTTATATCGGAGATGAGCATCCAAGTGCCTTTAACAGTTAATGGAGGTCTGGTCAACACAGGCAATGGAGCACTGTGGTGGTATATGCCCCCTTTTTCAGGCCACACAGAGATCTGAGAAATGCTCATTAGGCCTTGGCCTTGATGAACAGCATCTGGGCTCAGCTCCCCTTGAGCTTACGAGAAACACTGGCTGCCCCCAGGAACTGCTGTTTTCTAATTAGCCCCAGCTGTTTTCATGAACAGCCTTGGAAACTATTTTCTCTGCCTCAATGGCATAATATCCCTGTTCTCACACTTCCAAAGAAAGTGTGCTGACCCAAAGTGTGGCAAGGATGAAACATTGTTCTGACTAAAGCCCACTGTGTTGTGGCCCTGTAAACAATGGTCCAAAATGAGTCCTTTGACCTCTTTGGGCTGCAGTGGGCTGCGACCAGTGACCTCCATCTGACTGGGACCTCTCAGAGCCTGCAAACTCTGAGGTTTGCTACACCTGGAGGACCACTGAATTACAACAAATCCTGGGCCAAACTCCTTGAGGCTCAACTCTTCACCCATTGAGGAGATGCAAAAGCATCCAAAGTGAGTATTTCACTACCTTCAAGGGGAATTTTTCACAGGTACCTTGTACTGACCTTCATATCTGTGTGTATACACACACATATGCCATAGCAAATCTGGGAGAAATGCTGCTCTCTTAGATGTCTAAGTACCTTAAATATCTAAGTAAGTTGGGCCTGCAAGTAAGTTTAAGTTATAAGCTAAGTTAAATGCTGTTAAGCGCTATTCTCTGCTAAATTGTTAAGTAATAAGTTAAGAACTGTTAAGTTTGAGTGCTGTTAAGCTTTTAGGTTGTATTCTTTTTTATCCTTGCCCTTTCTGTTCCTTTTCACACACAGCTAAACATACACACACACATAAGCACATACACACAGACATATTTCTCAGTTCATTTCCATCTTGCTTGACTGTATTTTGTTGCTGGTTTTTTCCTCAGTGTGCCTTAACTGTCCTGTAAGTAGTAGAGTGAGCCTTGCCAATGAACTTTGTTGTGCTCTCACTTTTAATAATAAATTATAAATTATAATATATAAAATATATGATGTAATATATATTATAATAGATAATATAATAATATATAATAAAGATATATTATAATAAAGAAATTATAATAAATAAATTTATTATTTAATAATAAAAGGCTTTCACTGATACTCTTGCCAGTGATTTTTCAAGTGATCTCAGTCATTCATAGCAAGCTGTGAAGAGAGGCGGTTGTTGGACCAATGCAGGTGGTCACTGCACTCCCACTCCAAGTGGACACAAAGAATATTTGAGGAATATCCTGGGGAGGAAGGGAGGGAGGAAGGGAGGAAGGGAGGAAGGGAGGAAGGGAGGGAGGAAGGAAGGAAGGAAGGAAGGAAGGAAGGAAGGAAGGAAGGAAGGAAGGACGGACACTCTTTTAGTTAGAGGATAATTCCTATCCAAGATGGGTAAATGGAACGGAAGGCAACTGGCATTACATTTGTGTTTTACAATTAGTAATCTGAGATCACTGGTAACTGAAGAGGAGTGATTTCCCTGGACCTTATTACAGGTGACCAGCAAGGATAAAGAAAAGGGTGAAGAAAAATGAAGGTACCAGGGAAAGACCCAAGGTGGGATCAGGATGCACTCTGGTTCGTTTATGAGAAGTAATATTTAATGTGGCTGTCAAAACTCAGGGATCAGAAAGATCTTTATCAAAGGACATGAAGTCTCAATCTGACATGTCAGCATTCTAGGAAAAGCAGAAATTCTCCACAGGGTTCTGCTGTATTACATGTAAAGCAAGTTCCCCAGGTAGCAACACCTCGGCAAATGTTCTGGCTCACAAAATGAAAACGACACATTGATAAAAATATACAGGCATAGTTAGAGAAAGACAAGCAGACTTCCATGTTTGCAACAGCAACAGAAGAAGGTATTATCCTGACATGCACACCCATAATAAATCTACATATGCCAGGAGAGATTGGATTAACCCAACATGGAGATAACTTCTCTGATATCCTGTTGGCACAGAAACACAGAGCAGAATGTCAATGTCACATTAGTTGTGTGTTTGCCAGAAACTTTCCCGGACAAGGAAGTATAAAATTTCCTTCCAGTAAAAGAAATGGGGAGGGATTTGAAAGGTCATCCCATCCTCAGATAACAGAACAGATGCTCATATTAGCCCCCAAGATATCCTTCTCATGTATTTGTCAGAGTCCAAAGATCTATTTAAAACCTGCTATATTTGGTCCACTGTTGTGCACGTGGACAAGATAATGGGGAAGAGTTTACTGTTAGCTGGAATTAAACTATGTATCGGTCACCTGGTGTGATTCATCCTGTGAAAGGGAAACGATACACAAAAAAGCTGTTGTTGGCATGAAAGTGTTATCATGGGCTGTTATGACCTTATCTCACCTGCTGGCTCACGTGAGATGATATTGAAAATGGCTACTCCTGAGGAGGAGATATGAGGTGTGGTCCTGGAGTGGAGGGGAGAGTAAGACATGATGCATGCTGTTTTCATCCAGGGGACGCCCTGAAAGTGGGCTACCTTCCTAGCCCTTCCTCTCAGAAACCATGCTCCATCTCCTTTGCTGCTCAGTGGCTTCTCCAGAATCCAGGGGTTGGTATGTATTAATTGCTAACATGACTAATAAAATTAATCTCCTTTGCAATTCTGAGTGCATCTTGAGTTTTTTTGTGCATAGGCATCTTCGTGATCCCGTAACAGTGTCTCTGAGCTCTAACAAATCAAAGTTCAGTTCATGTTCAGATGAGTATTCTCTGATACACATACTCAAAATAATAAAGTAGTGTTTAAAATAAAAGCTAACAAAAAATTTCAAGCAGACATTGCCTGATCAAAGCAGGAGTAAAAGAGACGCACTGTAGTTCTACCCTGTGGTTTTTCTCCATAAATAATGTGCTTACAGTTCCTGAAGATCTCTGAGACCTGCCAGACCATTTTATGAGAGAGATTATAAACATATATGCAAAAAAAAGCAGACTACAAAGATAACATACTCCCTAGTAATAACAACTGATCAAAGAGGCAAACCTTTTGCAGCTCTCAAGGAAGCAAGTTGGGAAATCATTCATGTACATTAAGAAAAGTGAAATGTTATGGACCCTTTATAAGGATGTAAAAATACAAAAGTTGATTAGGTTCTTCAGTAGAATGATGTTCACATTACATCATGTCATCACATTCCAGAGTTTTATGCAGTCTTCTTGGAAAACCTCATGATTATGAAATCACTGTGGGGGCAGGAATTTTTCTTTAAGTCAGCTTGGAAAGAAACATTCCCCAGAATTAAAGTAATAAAATATAGCAGTTCACCTTGCTCTTCCGGTATGGTACACTGATAAGCTGAAATTCTGTTCATCACAATAATGTTCAATTGAAACAGACAGTTTCTACCCACAATATCATCCCAGACAGTTAAAACACTTAGGCATCTTCATTCTCACCAAAAACAAAAAATCAAATGAACGCAGTCTCATCATGCAGCAGAGAAGTCACCCATCCTGCCAGCACCCAGCATCTGACAATTTCACAGTGTCACTGTGCACTCACAGAGGAACGGAAAAGCAGCTCCTCAACATGAATAAACATCTGTTAGTTCTGGGTCCTGGTGCCAGAATAACTTCTGGGCTTTCTTTGGAATCTTATATTCTAGACAGACAAGCCACCCGAGAGGAAACAAGGAATTCACCTCCCATTCTGCTGGCCCCCCCTCACCCAGCCACCCCCATCATTCCTTTGTGGGCATTTTCCTGAAGGCCAAGGGAAAAGTGATCCTTTCTTGCAGGCTGGCTGGTGAAGGCACAGAGGGCACACACACATCTCCCACTGGCAGCCCCCAGCTTGACAATTAAACTGCTCCCTTTGGACACAGGGCTTTGAGGTGCTGCATTTCCCATGTCACCTGGGATCAGGCAAGCTCAGGGCCACAGGCTGTCACTGCCTAGCACAGGTAACAAAGTCCTATTGTTGCAGCCAGGCATGCAAACACAGCAGTAGCTAAGCAGCCCACAGAGTACTCCGGAAAGGAAAGGAAAGGAAAGGAAAGGAAAGGAAAAGGAAAGGAAAGGAAAGGAAAGGAAAGGAAAGGAAAGGAAAGGAAAGGAAAGGAAAGGAAAGGAAAGGAAAGGAAAGGAAAGGAAAGGAAAGGAAAGGAAAGGAAAGGAAAGGAAAGGAAAGGAAAGGAAAGGAAAGGAAAGGAAAGGGAAAGGAAAGGACGTGTCTGTCAGGTGCTATGGTGGGCACTGTAAAGATCATGTTAATGAAATTTCCTTCATAAATGGCACAGGTATGGGATAAAAGTCTTCCTGATGACAGGAATTTTGTTTTTTATTCAATTTTATTTTATTTTTTTATGTGTACAGTGTATCTCACACAATTGGCAAAGCACTTTCCAATGACAGCCTGGTGCATTAGTAAATGTCCCTCTGTTCTGGCATTACAAAAGCAAGGCAGAAATAAGCCACCTGAGAATTTGATAATGCAAGCGTCCTTGTCCTGGGAAAAGACAAACACCGACTGTCACAAATTGTATCAAGAAAAATTCCAGCAAGATAGTGTTACAGGCAAAAAATTTACTCCAGGGAAATTTCCATTAATTAAGTTATTTGCGAATTCACAATCTATTTAATAGAGATTCTGGTATCAAGGGAGACTGAAAAAAACCCTATCCAACCCTGAGAAAAAAAAAAACTTGCTTCCCTTTAGACACCTCTTCCTCCCGCTACCCTTTTTGCTCCTCACCCCAGGCCATGCTCAGCTGACTGGGGCCAGCACACACCAGGACACAGCTCCTAAGGGCTGCATGCCTCAGCTCCTGCTGCCTTGGCTCCAGCCCCTGCCCATGTATCCTCTCCCCTCCTTCTGCTCCAGTGAGGACCTCTCCCCTTCTTCTCCTCCCACCCTGGACTTGTTTCTCCTTTTGCTTGGTGTTTACTACCCTCACTGGTTTATGTGGTCTTGAAGTGGAAAATGTACCTGTGTTAAGTACATTCTGACACCATCTAGAGATGAGGCCACTGGGGATATTAGAAATTTATTGATCGCATTGCTGAATCCCCACAAACCTTGCAAAGATGCAAGTACAATCTGCTTAAAGGTGAGGCACCAGTTATTTGTCCCAGCTGTCTTCTAGGCATGTTAGATACCTGTATCAGTTTTCCTTTTCACCATTTCTTCAGCATTGGGAAACACAAATGTTGCTCTGTGAGTATTTACCTATGGGGCAATGCTTCTGCCCCAAGAAGCATTTCAGATTTTATCTTATTAGAAATTAATACCAAAAGCACGAATAGGCCAGGGAATAAGGACAAGAATCCAGGTTCTGGGAAAAGACTGGCATATACATCTTACTTCAAGTCCATTCTGAATTGGGAGTTGGAAGAGCAATCTTCCCACTCCATAGGTGAGATTCCCAAGTCTCAGAGCTAATCTAAGAGCACCACCTGAGGCCAGTGTAATGGGTAGCCTGAATGGATAGCTCCTGCCACTAGGCCAGTTCCTGCCTCTTGATCAGTACCAGAGTTTGTCTCAAGCTCCTGAGGAGCCAGAAAGAAACTGGCTAGGACAAGTGGTTAAATTTTATTTTCTGCCTTGTTGAGCTTAAAGTCACTTAACACTTCATGGCTGTTTTTTACAGCTGGACACCATCTCTTCATGTCTGCTGCAATGTCAGTGAATCCTCCACAACATGGTCTAATGCCAGGTTTTCCCAGAAATCTTCTTGGTGGCTGGGTATGGATAGATTTGTCTCTGTAATTTATTCCCAGACACACATCTATTCTTCTCCCTGGTTATCTCGGTGTAAGAAAGGCTTTTTCAGCTGGGTAGCTCTTTAAGACCTAAATGTCTACATGACATCAAGTAGCTTACCCCTTTTTCTCTTGACAAATTTATCCTATGTAAACAGCTCTTACTCTAACATAGTGTCAATCCATACAAAGAAATTGAGAACAGAACATGGGAGAAGCTATCACTGTAATCATGCTAATTAACACTTAGATTTGACAAGCTAGGAGCTACAGGACATAGCTTTAAAGTGCCTGTGTCCTAGAGAAAAACTGAGAGCTGACACACCTGTCTCAGAACACCTGTGCACAGAAAAGGGAATCACCAAGATCCAACCTGCCCGAGGTGCTGAGTGCAGCAGGAGATATAACCTTACTCAGAGCCTGCCTGGCTGTTTTACACTCTCAGGTGCCAAGCCTGTCTACCCTAGATGGGAGAGAAGAAGTACATACAGCTTCTCTTTGCAAGTACTGGGAGAGGAGAGGAGAGGAGAGGAGAGGAGAGGAGAGGAGAGGAGAGGAGAGGAGAGGAGAGGAGAGGAGAGGAGAGGAGAGGAGAGGAGAGGGAGAGGAAGAGGGAGAGGAGAGGGAGAGGAGAGGGAGAGGAGAGGGAGAGGAGAGGGAGAGGAGAGGGAGAGGGAGAGGGAGAGGGAGAGGGAGAGGGAGAGGGAGAGGAGAAGGAGAAGGAGAGGGAGAGGGAGAGGGAGAGGGAGAGGGAGAGGGAGAGGGAGAGGGAGAGGGAGAGGAGAGTTGTTTCTTTCAAAGACAAGGAGAAGAAGTGCATGCCTGTTAGGTATTAGCTAATTATCTGGACACCTGACTAGCACTGCCATATCTGAGCTTAATGTTCTTCTCAGTCAGAAGCCACTCAAACCACTGTCACTTACCAGTGTCAAGAACACCAGGCTGCAGGGTAGGTTTTGGACTTGGAAAGATCCTTTCCATCATTGCTACTGCATAAAGCTCTGGCACATCACACTGGTGATATTCTTGTGACTTGCCAACTGGAATCGCTAACGCTTGTTTCAAAGTCTTTTACTTCTGCTGTCACTCCCCTGAACGCTGAAAGAGCAAACACTGCAAAATGTACAACACCACTGTCTGAGTTTTGCTCTCAGACAGAACAATTATCTTTAGTGATGAAGTAACAGCTGCAGCAGATTTGGAGAAAACAAGAAACAGAAGTCTAGGTTTTCTGATCACTGGTGCCAAATGGGAGCTTTGCAGCCTCCTCTGGTACCATGGGTTGGCTGAGGCTATTCTGCAGGCATAGACTGGTGTGAGGGCCACTCTGGGCATGCAGCACAGGCTCACTGCCATGTGATCTCCTTAACTCCCCAACAGGCAGTGGTCTCCAGCTCAGGATCACCTACACCTCACCTCTCGCCCCTTAATTCTGCAGCCTCCTCCTTACAACATGGAAGCTAGTTTTGTATTTAATATTGTAACACTGGTTTTATTGATTCCATTACATACTGCGGAAGTCCCTTCCCTGGGCTCGTTCTCTGATCATATACCCAAGGATCACATTAAATCCTACTTACTACAGGGAGTTCAAGGTGCTAGATCCCAAGAGGTAGCCCCAAATTTAGTTGAAATCCCACTATTCGCTACATGTGAGCTTTCCTCAGACAACTGTGCATGACCCAGTCTTGATTCCAGAGGCTCCTTCCTCCTGCTGTACCTGACTTCCCCTTGTAACAAGCTCATCACACACACGACTCCCCAGTGAGTCTGTTCAGCTCACTATACACAGAAAAAGTCACTTTTTGCGGGCTACGGTAAACGAGGGATCAGGAAAGAGCAGCACACGGGTACCGGAACCCGGGGAGGGGGGCTCGGCGGAGCGCAGAGCGGGGAGCCTGGACGGCCCTCCCGCCCGTCCCGGGGAGCCCGTGCGCCACGGCGAGGGAGGGCCCCGGCCGCACCCACCTCTGAAGACTCCGCGTTACCTCCCCGGCCCCGAAGGGCAAGCGCGGCTTGGAACTCCTCTCCTGTCCTTCTCGTCTCCTCCGGCGCCGGCACAGACCGCACCGTCGGGCCCCGGCGTGGGACGCGCCCGCGGCAGGAGCTGCGGCCGGCAGCCCGTGCCCGCCTGGCCCATGGCGGGGCCGCGGGACCCCGCGGAGCGCTGCTCCTGCCGCAACACCAACTGCGTGGAGCGGCCGCTGCGCCGGCTCTTCGAGCGGCTGGCGAGCGGCGTGGCCGCCTGCCCCTGGCCCTTCGTGCTGCTGCCGCTGCTGCTGTCGGGCGGGCTGGGCGCCGGCTTCCTCTTCCTGCCGCAGCGGGAGGCGAACGACATCGAGGAGCAGTTCACGCCGACCTGGGGGCCCGCCAAGGCCGAGCGCGACTTCGTGCGGCGGCACTTCCCCCCCAACGACTCGGAGCGCTTCTCCGCCCAGCGGCTGCCCACCGAGGGCGCCTACGCCGCGCTCATCGCCGTGGTGACGGACGGCACCTCGGTCCTGGACCCGGCGCCGTGGGCAGAGGTGCGGCGGCTGAACGCGACCGTGCACGACGCCGAGTACGAGCGGCTCTGCGCCCGCACCGCCCGCGGCTGCGAAAGCCCCAACCCGCTGCTGTCGCGCCTGGGCGATGCGGGACTGCCCGACTCGGAGAGCCTCCGCTTCCCCGTCAACGACAGCGTCTTCCTGGGGACCGCGCTGGGCGGCGTGGAGACGGAGCGCGGGCGGGTGCGCAGGGCGCGGGCCCTGAAGCTGGTGTATTACCTGCGGGAGGACGGCCCCGAGGCGCAGGACAGCCGGCGCTGGCTGGAGCGCTTCCTGCGGGACATCTCGTCCGAAGTGGCGGGCTTGCGCCTCAGCTCCATTCAGGTAACGCTGGGGCGGGTGCGGCCGTGCGGAGCCGCCGAGCCCGAAGTGTCCGGGCAGCCCCGTCACGGAATGGAAAGGAAAGGAGACGCTGGCGGGAGGAGGCGGGCGGGTTGCGAGGGCCGGGGCAATGCTCCTCTGCCAGCGTGATGTTTGGTCTTGCCTGTGCGTGTGTACAAAGACCAAGAAGAAGAGGAAAAGCGCTCGATCGTTTCTTGTTGTTTTACGGCAGGTGACTTACTTTACCTCGCTGTCCAGACAAGAGGAGTTTGAAGGAAATACCAGTAGTGTGATCCCGCTCTTCTCCGTGACATATTTCCTGACAATAACCTTTGCAGTCGTCTCTTGCCTAAGGTAAAATGTCTCTAAGCTGTGGCTGAATGAGCTGTGATCTTTGCTCTTCTTTACCTTCCTCACCTGGTTTCAGCTCTTGCCGAGTGAAGGTGCTCTTGAAGCTGCAGACTTGTGGTGACATTTAATCATAGACGAAATGTATTTCTTTGCTTTTTCTTCTCTATCTGTGCATATTTCCCAACTGCTTAGATGGGGTTCATGGTAAGTACCAGATGAGTACCTGAACAAGTGCTCAGTGGAGACATGACCAGCTTGAATGCTCAGCTCCTAGAGAAATTAATCTTGTCCAGTGCCGACTCATGGAATCTCTCAGAACATCATTCATCAAGTGTTCTCTTCAGACAGGGTATTGTCTGTGAAATATTTGGCACATAACTAAGATATTCCTTGAAATAATTTCAGACTGAGCTGTATACGAAACAATACCTGGCTTGCATGCTGTGGAGTGCTTTCTTCTGGCTTAGCTGTATTAAGTGGCTTTGGATTGATGCTCTTCTGTGGAGTGCCGTTTGTGGTCACTGTAGCAAATGCACCATTCCTGATTCTGGGTAAGTAGAAAAAGTGAGTTGTATTCAGGAACAAAGGTCAGAGTGAAGTTAAAACAACGTAATGGTGTCAGTCTTTTATGATGTGAATGTCAGATAATACAACATTTTCTCCTGAAGTGAGTGGAGGAGATACCCAGACGTGCAGCCCCCTCAGAGCACCTATAGGTGAGCAAGCCCCTCAGCTCAGCCCAGCTGAGCTCAGTGTGCTCACAGTGGGACTGTGGGAGATGGGTTCTGGTGCAAGGGCAGCTTTTCCCAGAAGACACGGCCTGATCTAGATCCACTGCTACAGCAGGAAGACTGTAAATGAGAGAGTGCTATGTTAGCACTTCTGGAATTGTTATTGTATCCCTGGAAATGTAGCCAGGAGGATTAATCCTCTGCAGTGTAACATCTGTGTACTAACCAGTCTCATCCAGCTGCACAACTGAAGGGATGCACCATTTGTGCAAGCTGCTCCCCCAAAAACCCAAGGAAGTTGGTATCATTCCATCCTTGTTACACAGGCTACTTAACAGCAAGTGCTGAGCTTTCCAAATACTGCTAGATCATGTTGCTGCAAACAAATTACTGCTTTTAAAATCCTTACTGGTCTCCTATATGATACATTCATCTGAAGTTTTCTTGGGCTTGGTCTCATGCTGAGGTAAACATATGGAGCTCCCAGGTTGACAGAGCTGAGAGCTTGATCCTAAGCTGTGCAATGCAAATGTTCCTTTGGGCTGGCATTGTTTCTTTGTTTTCTGCATAATTTCAGTGCATTTTTATTTACTTTTGTTTGCTCATCAATTGCAGTGGCTCTGACTATCAAAAAGACCCTTTTGTATCCCCAGGAAAGGGTTTAAGCCAGTCTCTTCAGATCACCAGAAATAACACACAGACTTCTGTCTTCTTGCATTAAAGCAAACAAACTCTCAGTACATCAGAGGATTTGCATTGAAGGCTGCTTGCTTTCTGAAGCAGCCAGGCTCATTGCCATCCAGTAGTACCTTTTGACGTGCTGCTTAATTCATCTTTGCATGTTTACTGCAAATGCCTTTTCAGGTAGCAGGTAATGATTTCATCTCTTCTTCTCTGCTTGGCTAACTCCCACTCTGCTGTTGGCACAGCCTTGCTTTCCCTTTGTGTGATTAATTTTCAGGGAATAGAAGAGCCCTTGACAACATGGCAAAATACTGAAAGGTGTGAGATAATAATCTTGAGAGTTAGCAGAGGTGAGAGAAGCCCATTGGCTCTTCATTTATGACCTTCAGCTCACTTACTGTGGCATCTTAGCAAAAACTGAAAGCCAGGATCCAGTCTTCCTGGCAGGTTTTTCCAGGGACTCAGCAGGTAATATTTGTGAGCACATCAGTATAAATGTGAACACAACTGAATAATAAATCATGAATGAGTGCTGGAAGATAAACTGGAGAGAAGTGGAAGGCAAAGAGCATAAAAAAAGTAAGGCACGGGAAAACTGGAATCACTCTTCTCCCGTATGGTAGCAACTGCTCTTCCTGCCTTCTGAAGGCAGACGCAGAAATTACTTCTCTAAGTTGCTGCAGTGCTGAAGAAGAGATTCTAGAGATAATGGGGGATGCTTCCAGCGATAGGAATAGTTGAGCATCAGAGTATGTGATGCTTTGAAATCTGTGTCATCTGCATCAGGGGACACGTGGACATCAGCTGCAAGACACTTGTCAGCGATGCAGTAGGTGTGCTCAGTTCTTCAGCAGAGTCAGTGAGGGATCAATGACCCATCAGGTCACCAGGAGGTGCTGGAAGGTCATACATTCAGCTACACACAAAGGATCTGTTTTCCTCATTCTCTTGTAACTTGCATTAGTGCTTGAACAGTATTAGTAGCCCAACATCATTTTTCAAGATTTTATGTGGAATGAAATGTGATCAATATTGTCGTTTTGTTGGGTGTTGGTGAAGCTGCCATTTGCAGTGCAGCGTTAACAATCTCTCCTCTTGCAGGGGTTGGCGTTGATGACATGTTCATTATGATTGCTTCCTGGGAGCAAAGTTTAAGGAAGAAAGAGAAATCCAATGTTAAATCTTTGCTGGCTGAGACTTACGCAGAGGCAGCACTTTCTGTGACCATCACCACTCTCACGGATGTTTTGGCCTTCTTCATTGGCACCTGGACTGCTTTTCCATCCGTGAGGTCTTTTTGCCTCTATACGGGCACAGCTTTTGTCTTCTGCTATGTATATACCATGACCTTCTTTGGGGCAGTTCTGGTATTAAATCACAAAAGGGAGCAAGGGAACCGACACTGGCTGACTTGTATGCGTGTGGATGTAGGTAAAGATCAGGCTGAGAACTCCTGCTTGTACAATGCCTGCTGTATTGGCAGCTGCTCTAGGCAACCATCTCAGCCAGAAGGTGAGCATCCAATGAGCATATTCTTTAAAAAGTATTACGGCCCTTTTGTTACAAACAAATGGGTCAAGCTGCTCATGCTGTTGCTGTACGGAGCATATCTGGGTGGCAGCGTTTACGGGTGTACTCAGATCAGGGAAGGCATCGATCTCCGAAATCTGGCAAGCGATGACTCCTACGTTATTCCATACTATGACGATGATGAGAAATACTTCTCCACATACGGACCCAGGGTCATGGCTGTCATTACTGAGAGTGTAGATTACTGGAATGAGTCTGTGCGTCTTGGCATTGAGAGCTGTGCACAGAATTTAGAGAACATTTCCTATGTAGATAAGAACTACTCAGAGTCATGGCTGAGAGTATACACAGGACTTGCCAAAACAGGTTTGGTAAATATAAACAATAAGACTGACTTCTTGAATGGCTTAACTACGCTGTTCGGAATTGTTCCCAGTTTTGAGTGGGACATAAACAGGACTCAGGATGAAATAGAAGCTTCGCGTTTCTTCATCCAGACAGTGAACGTGACATCAGCTGTGGATGAGAAGAATCTGGTCAATCAGTTAAGAGAGGCAGCCAAGCAGTGCAGCATTCCACTGCAGGTGTATCACGCAGCCTTCATCTACTACGACCAGTACCTGGTGATAGTGCAGAACACTGTTCAGAACGTTGTCGTTGCTGCCGGGGCGATGCTCGTTGTCTCCCTTCTGCTCATTCCCAACCCGCTGTGCTGCTTGTGGGTGACTTTTGCTATAGCCTCTGTCATAGTGGGCGTTGCTGGTTTCATGACGTTCTGGAGCGTCAATCTCGATTCCATATCCATGATCAACCTGGTCATTTGCATTGGCTTTTCAGTGGATTTTTCTGCTCATATTTCCTATGCCTTTGTTACGAGTGGAGAGTCGTCAGCCAATAAAAAGGCAACTGAAGCTCTGTCCCTGCTAGGTTACCCAGTACTACAAGGTGCAGTTTCTACAATATTAGGAGTAGTTGTCCTGGCTGCAGCCAAAACCTACATCTTTAGGACATTCTTCAAGATCATGTTCCTTGTAATTTTATTTGGGGCTCTTCATGGTCTTGTTTTTATTCCAGTGTTTTTAACATTTTTTGGTAACTTTGGCGGTTCACCGCACGATACCGTGTCTAAAAAGTTAGAGCATAGGTTTAGAAATGATAAAGACTGTCCATGAATAATTTAAATATAAGATTTTATATATTTATTGTGTGTAAGTTCAAATGCAGTGACTTTCAGGGAATATAAGACATGAAAAGCAGAAGAATAAATAAATGAGAGCAACAAAGACTTTGGAAAACTAGGCAAGAAAAATAACAACAAACTGTACAGAATGGATTTGCATTTTTTACTTTCGTGTATGTTTCACTACCCTGATATTGTTTTTAATTCTCTTTTTTGTGTGACTTTTTTACTGAATGTATTAAAATTTTTACAAACACTGACCACTGCATCAGGTTAATGGACTGTTACGTATTTGTCAGAGCACGTTCATAGCAGGGAAGAGTAGCTCTCACTGGACTGTATTTCCTCCCTGTTTGCCTTGATGCTGTAACTCATCCCAACGCTGAGTTGGAAGACAGTTTTTGCCCAAGAGGCTCAAATCTGGATGTTTTACAGCAAAATACAAGAGGACAGAACTGTCTCAGACTGCAATAACTCATAATCCTTCAGGAGACAAAATGTGCTTAGGTTCCTAATGCAGCACGAGAAACCCTTGAGGAAGACAACCATATTCTATTCAAAGCCTTTTCTTGGAGTCCTGTTTTCTAGCTAATGTTGAACATCTGGTGTCCTTAAAAGTTTGTGTGTAGCTTTTGTTGGCTGCAGTTTGCAAGGGTTATTGAATTTGTGTGGACTTCCTGGGAACCACCTTGGGAAATGCTGTGCTATGGTATGACAGGGCAAGGATTCACTAGAGAGAATCACACCCTGATTTGAGACAAAGTGAAAAAGAAACCCAGGCTTAAACAGATCAGTCCTAAAACTGTAAACCCATCAATTCCACTGCATTCATCAGTGACAACCCATCCTGTGATGCGTCAATAGAGCAGAGGAGCTTTCACTGAGTAGTAGCTAAGAATATGAGGTGACTTTCTAACCTCTGGGGACGAGGCAGTAGGTGAAATCAATCCTGATCAATTTATAATTTGTTGCCAGTATCATGAATGACATATTGGAAATAAAATAAACTATGATGAACAGTGTTTGTTATTCTGGAAAAACTGGTGTAGAACTTACTAAATCATTCAGTCCAAATCTGCTGCTGTCATGGGTTTCTTCTGAGAGACTGAGTAAGTGTGACAAAGCCAGGGACTGCCTCTGTTCCCTGTGGATGTCTGGCCAGTTTCATGAGACCCAGTAAACAGGGCAGGACCCTTTCTTTCATAGAGTCATAGAATAGTTTCTATAAAAAGGATAGAAACAAAATAGTTCACCACGTGGCTGGTGGCAAAAGCATGGCAAGTGACTCCCGGCAAGGAACCTAGACAAGATCGACCTCTTGACACTGTGGGATCCTGCAGGGATCTTTGAATTGGTGGAACTTGTTGGCAGTGGTACAGCAGCTTTTCTAGTCAGAGAAGAGGAGGAGGTGAGGACATGTGAGGGAAAACAACATGGTGGCACCAAGGTCAGTGGAAAAAGGGGAGGAGGTGCTCCAAGCACTGGAGCCAGGGTTCCTCTGCAGGCCATGGTGAGGACCATGATGTTTCTACCCTTTTTGTAGATGGGTTCAGCGTTTCCCTTTCTCCAGTCAGCTGCCACAACTTTTTTAATAGCATAGAAAGTGGCTTGGCAACTACATCAACCAGTTTCTTCAGAGCTCTGGGAGTCATCTCGTCAGGTCCCATAGATACATGTATGCTCAGGTTCCTCGAGTGGTCGTTAATCTCTTCTCTTACAGTGGAACGGACTTTGCTCCCACAGCCCCATCTTGCAGTCCACCCACTAAAGAGGTGTGGGAAGAGCGGTTGCCTTTCAAGACAGGCGAAAAGGTGGTTGAGTATCTCAGCCTCCTCCTTGTCCTTTGTGACCAGTTTGCTGGCCTTGGTTAACAAGGCAGGTACACTTTCTTTGACCTTCCTCCTCTGGCTACCATACCTGTAGAAGCCATTCTTGTTATTCTTTGCATCCCCTGCCAAGTTCAGCTCCAGCTGTGCCTTGACATTCCTAAACCCATCCCTGCACAACCAGACTGCATGTCTATACTCTTTCCAGAATAACTGGCACTGCTTGCTGTGTCTATTAATTGCTTTTTGCAGTTTATTTTGACCAGCAGGTCCCAACTCCACCACACCAGTCTCTTGCATTCCATGCCTGATTTCTTGCACCTAGAGATCCCTAGCTCTTGGAATTATGATAGGCATTCTCTATTCTGCTCCCTTGTCCCTGAGCAGTTTTCCAGGGGGTCCTATTGACTAACTTCTTGAAGAGCTGGAAGCTTGCCTTCCTAAAGTTCGGGGTCCTGACTTTACTCTTTGCCTGACCGACATCCCTCAGGACTGCTAACTCCACCAATGCATGATCACTGCAGCCCAGGTTGCTTTTACTCTTGATGTCCACAGTTGGCTCATTTGTGTTGGTGACCATCAGGTCTAGTAATGCATCCCTTCTGGTGGGGCTGTCTATTACCTGGCTCAAGAAGTTATCCACAATGCATTCTAGGAGTCTCGTGGGTTGCCTACGGCTCAGCATACTGCTTTTCCATCAGATGTCACGGTGGCTGAAGTCCAACAGCAGGAAAAGGGCCTGCAACCACAATGCCCAGCTGGAGCAATAAGGTTTTTTCCATAGGCTCCCCTTGATCAGGTGGCCTGTAGTAGACACCAGCTACGAGGTTCCCTGTGTTACCTCGGTCTCTTATTTACCCACAGACTTTCAACTTGCTCATGGCTGTTTTTCAGAGAGAGCTCTTCACACTCAATCTACCTCTTATGTTGGTGCAACCCCTTCACCCCTCCTTCTTCTCCTGTCCCTTCTGAACAACCTGTAGCCACTGATAACTGCACTCTACTCATGGGATTTGTCCTATCAAGTTTCAGTAATGGCCACTAGGTTACTGCTTTATAACAGTAGGTGGCTTGCAGGTCCTCCTGTCTGTTGCCCATGCTGCATGCAATGGTCTAGAGGCACTTCAGCTGGGATATTGGTCGTGTTGCCTTCTTAAGAGGAACACCCCTTAGTTCTTTTGAGATCCTTTCCTGATAGCATCTACTACCTCAGGAGCCCGTGACTCATCTCCGTAAGACTTGAAGGGCAGTCAGCACAAATCAGAGCCACTAGCAAAGGGTCCTGACTAGCACTCCTCTCAGACCTTGGTGGGTCATCCCACAGCTTGTCAAAGGGCAAGGCTGACATCATTGCCCTCCGTCGCCAGGTCTGGCTCAAACCTCCACCCGTGATCTCCCAGCAGGGAATGCAGCGGGGACAGTTGGCACTGCCGCTGGCACACCCGGGATGTCCCCAGGAAAGCCTGAGCTATGTCCCTGAGAACAGGGGATGGGCCCGACAGGGCATTCCTGGTGAGGGGATGGTCCTGAGGGGCCCCGGGTACAGAGGAGGCAATGAAGGGGTCATGGCAACAACACACTAGTGAGAGAGAACACAGAGACTAGAAGAAGACCGTAACTCCTGCCCATGCAGCTGAAACACCCGCTCACCCATCTTCCTGGGCAAATGGGCTGGAAATTGGAGCTGGCTCACAGTACAAACTGCTCTACTCATCCATCTCTCTCCCTCTGCCTCACAGACCTGCCCCTCTTTTGCATTATGAACATTTCCTTCTGTGAAGTTTGTCCTTTCCAGAGGAGAGTCAGCCAAATACATTTTAGATATTAAACATTCAGATGTAAAGCAGGTTTTAAGTATTTGCCTCTCCTTGCATGAGAGTCCATAACCAAGCAAGAATTAAAATCTTGCTGTGCCACAGGGAATATGTCAATTCTGGGGCTTCCGGAGTAATTTTCCTTAGGGTTTCTGGGTAGTTTTACTGAGGATAGCTCAGCACAAAATTTCTCCAGGCTGAATAACCCCAGCTCTCTCAATCTATCTTCATAGAAGAGGTGCTCCAGCCCTCTGATGATCATGAAATAGCCCAGTAAATTTTTATGATCCAAAGAATACGATTTAAAAGATTCTGTCTTTAAAAAGTAACAACTCAATTTTGGTTTGCTCTTAGTATCAGTAAATAGAAAGTAATGTTAAAGCCCTGTCTGTTTGTTGGAGGTATTATTTGTGAAAATGAAGAACAAACTCTCTATAAACTTAAAACCCATCTCATCTTTGATTCCACAGCTGCTTTCTTTTACCAAGAATGACCATTTAAATGTACAAGCACAAAGCTTTGTCGAATGACAAAAAGTCCCAAAATATTTCTGAGTCTACCACAACATTCAAGGTAATATTGAGCTTGCTTTCTAAAAACTGCCATGTGCTTAAAAGCCAAACAACAATGGAATATTCAGAAGTAACCTCTGAAGGGATTAAGTTCAGTAGTCACTGCTAGATGCCTTTTTCATTCTCCCTCATAATTTTTTCCCTTGCTGTGTCTTAACTGTCCTGTAAGTAGTAGAGAGAAGCTTGACAACAAAGTTCGTTGTGCTGTTGCTTAATATTGAATCTGGTTTTTATTCATACCCTTGCCAGTGATTTTTTCAAGCGATCTTAAAGACTCATTCATATCAAACACTGGAGAGAGCTGGCTGTTGGACCCATGCCGCTGCAGGGACCTCCTGTGGCCAGTGGAAACAAGGCACTGCACCCAACCCCGGAGATGGGGCACGATGGGCAGAGGGCTTCCTGCTGTACTTGGCCCTGTCCAGCTGCACAGCGCAGGGGTGTCAGCCTTGGGAAGTGCTCACAGGCAGGAGACACCATCCTTGAGAAATGGCTCTGGGACTGGGAGCTCCCCACTGAAAAGAATGGAGAAGCATGATGCAAGCAAAACCCACTTCCTTGTCCCACCCTTTCACAGAAATGCCTCAAATACAAAGATACAGTTCACAGCTCATTGCACTGACAAAGAGAAGTGATACTTCCACTGCTTTTAGCTTTGGTGTATGTTATGTGAACACTGTAAAAACTGCAAGGGGAGGTAAAATTTTCCAGAAACAAATGTGGATGATGCTACAGTTGTGATGCTTCCACAATTAGTGGCAGTAGTCAAAATTTTCATGTTTTTTCTCTGTTCCATAAAAGCAATTTTATTCGTTTTATTTTAATGCTTGGGGCTCGTGGTGTTTTGTCTGGGATAATTTCTTCACAATAGCTAGTATGAGGCTGTGTTTTGGATTTGTGCTGGAAACTGTTGATAAGTGAGGGATGTTTTAGCTATGGCTGAGCAGTGCTCACTCAGTGTCAAGGCCTTTTCTGCTCCTCACCCCACCAGGGAGGAGGCTGGGGGTGCACAAGAAGCTGGGAGGGGACACAACCAGGACAGCAAACCGTAGCCAGCCCATGGGATATCACAGATCATATATGTCATGCTCAGTATACAAAGCTGGGGGAGGAAGAAGAAAAGAAGGAAAGGGTGATGGTGATTGTTTTCCCAAGACACCATTACACACATGATGGAACCCTGCTGTCCTGGAGATGGCTGAACACCTGCCTGCAATGGGAAGTAGTGACTTCATTCCTTATTTTGCTTTGCTTGTGCATGCAGCTTTTGCCTTTACCTGTTAAACTGTCTTTATCTCAACCCACAAGTTTTCTGACTTTCACCTTTCCAATTCACTCTCTCATCCCCTGGGGAATGAGTTAGTGGTTATGTGTGGCTTAGTTGCCAGCTGGGATTAAACCATGACAAATGTTCTGCACCTGACCCTTATTTGTATTTTTAAATGTAGTAATGGAATTTAAATTCAGAAAAATGCCAGGTCTATTCAGCTTTTGTCTTTTTACCCCTGTGTCCTCTGAGCAGTCCAGATGTGGCAATGAAAGAGCCTTTGACAGTTCCAGGTTTGGAAGTTCTCAGCAGCAGAAATATCCTGACAGGCCATGGATTTCTTGTGATCAAATGGGTACTGTGGAAGGGGCTCTGGAACACTCAGAGAAATGGTTCAGGTAAAGAGCAAATGATGCACAGAGGGGCTGCCAGTCTGTTGTACATCCCAGATCAAACAGGTTTGTGATAGCCAGTGTTAGTGTGCCAAGTGTCTACGTATCACTTAACCTCTCTTTGAGGACGTTTCTACAAACACTTGGGGTTTTTTCCTATTTCTGTGCTATTGCTTGCCTAAAAACAAGGCAACATCAAGTTTTTTGTGCATTGCTCAGTGGCCTTCTCTGAAGAAGCAGCAATCCCGGGCAGTGTTGAATCCGTTTCTGTTGGTTTAAATTCAATACTATTTTTTCCTTAGTTTCTAGTAGGGTATTCAAGCTGTGAAGCACAACTGGGACATTAAAAAGATAAAGACAAACATTTTTTCTTTTGCATGCTTGTTCTGGTTTCAGCTGAGATAGTTAATTTTCTTCTTACTAGCTACTACAGTGCTGTGTTTTGGATGTAGTAGGAGAAAAAGTTGGTAACAAACTGATGGTTTCTTTGTTGCTTTTAGTTCTTACTCTAAATAAAGGAGTTCTGAATTTTCCATGCTCTGCCAGCGAGCAGGTGCACAAGAAGCTGGGAGGGAGCATGGCCAGAAGAGCTGATCTGAAATAATTGAAGAATTGTTCCATGCCCTAGAACACCATGCTCCATATATGACCTGGGGGGATTGGGCTGGAGCCTCTGAGCTTGGGGCTGGGATGGGTCAGTGTGTGGCGAGGAATTGTATTAAGTGTGTTTTGTTTTTCTTGGGTTTTATTCCTTTCTCTCTCTCCCCTTTTCATTACTATTATGGTCACAATTATATTACTATTAATTATATTGTTAATGTTAATGTTAATGTTAATATTAATACTAATATACTTTCTTGCAATCACTAAACTGTTCTTATCTCTACCCACGAGTTTTATTTCTTTTTGCCTCTTATCCTTATCCCACCAGGGGAGGGAGAGATTTAGTGAGTAGCTACCTGGTAGTTTGAGGCCAGCTGGAGTTAAACCATGACAGTGTTAAAACCAAATGTTTCTGAAAAGCACCAGCAAACCTGACATTTCTATGGGCAGGTGACTTGGCAAGTCCAGAGAGAGCAATTGATTTCTCACTTTCACCTGCTCAGGTGTGTTTTATCTCTTGAGAAAAGAGAAATAATTCCAGGCTTTCTCTACTGGGAGGAGCAGTCTATATTTTCATAAGCTGTTTGAGGCTTTGTTTCCCATCAACCTACCCCCCCAGCCCCATATTTTCCCAAACTCACTAGCTTCTTGCTTGCATAAAGATGCTGAAAACAGGAAGTTTCACTTCTTCATAACTCTGTTGTGCATGCATTCAAGGACCACAGATATTGAACAGTCTCTTCTCTGATGTAACGTAAACATCCTTTAAAGAAAATTTAATTAACCCTAATTGATTTTTAACCAAGTCAGCCTTCAGAGTAAGCACTGTTCAAGACTGCTCAACTGATCAATGATCAGCTTGGTAAATAGACTAAATGGAGTCTTGTTTGAAACTGAGCTGGGTTTGCAGCCAGGGTATGGACTGTCTGTTCTGATTTACCGCATTAATATTTATAGCATATAATCCATGAAATGCAGCCATAATATTAATTCATAAATGTCATCAAGAATTATGAAAGCTGTTCCTACCATGTTAAATCTAGTGTTCAATCACTCTGGTGTTTCCATCTATATTAGTTCCTCCTCTGTACCTGAGGAGATACATGTCTCCAGTTGTAACAAACAGCACTCTCTCACCCTGGCACTACTGCCTTTATGACCCCCAAAATACTTGAATCTGTATCTTCTGTCCCCATGACACAATTTTCAAATGTCTTTCTGATAACTGAGAAGAATACCTGATTTCTACAGTGTCACTCTGATCTTTTTCAGCCTTCTGATGTTTGCGTTTTTGTAGTGGAGTTACTTATGGATTTTTATGTCAACAGAAGTAATGTTTTGTAAACTGTTCTTCTTGTTTACATTTCTTTTTGGAGGAGGGATAATTAATGGACTTTTAGTTTGACCAGTGTGGCTGGAGAGGTGTCAACATCATTTGTCCAATCCCTGGTCATTGTCCAGAATCTATATAAATCAAGGTTGAAAATAAACTGCCCTCTCTTTACCCTGACAACTAACTGTTGGCGTGTCCTTAATTTCGTGTCCTCTAGCGACACTACAGTATCTTCCTCCCACCAGAGAGCCCTGGGAATATCTGCGTATTTATTTCTGGTTGAAACACCAGCTAATGAAGAGCTCATCATTACCTCAGAAATTCTCTTCTGGAAAGCATAACCTGGTGTTTGAAGACCTGGGCTATTTTATTCACCACTGTGCTGCTGCAAAATGATACCTTCTTGCTAATCACAGACCATCTCTTGTGTTTTCAAACCTTAGGAACCATCCCTGGGAGTTTACACTCAGCACTATTAGCTGTAAGTAAAAATCTAGTCACTTCAGCAGGTCTAAGCCCAGTTTAATAAAGAGCTTATATTTGCTCTAATGCAACGTCAGGCAGAAAACTTTTAAACAGGTATTTGTCTAAATAACATTTAAGGCAATCTGAGTCTTTATTCATTGAAATTATTTGGAACAAAAATTTTTAGCAAAAGAATAATTCACATACCTGTAAGTCCTATCTTGAAAACTCTTTTCTCGAACAGATCTCCCCAAAAGCAATGCTAGCACAGCAACTGTGGTGCTGCTTAGAGGGTGGTTTCTTGATTTGGAAAAATATTGCAGCATCAGCAAATAAGTTACATGTGGATTAAAGCAGTTTCCAAAGAAGCAGATACATTCTGCTGAGTGTGCTCAGTGCCATCCTGGCCACAAATTGGATTCCACATTGTCCCCATGGTCACATCTAGCCACAGCAGCCAGCATGGGAGGTGAAGTTAACACAGGTAATATTGCCCTGTGCCCATCTGCCCTTGTAACAAAGGGGATTATTAAATATCAGCTGAGAGGTGAAAAACTGTTTATCCAGAAATTACAGTAAAAATAGATGAGGAAACATGCAAATTGTTCGGGTAATTACATGAGATATAAAATCCAGTCATCACCACTGTTTCGTATGGCACTTCCACGATGTAAAGCCAAGAAGATTTACAAAACAAAACAAGGGTTAAATTCCTGGAAGCCTAAGGAATGACTGTATGCTCACTGGGGCAGGCTTCCACAGCTCCTGAAAAACATTATCACTTACTTCATAGACAGCAGTATTAGAGTCTCAAAGCTAAAAATCTGATTTGAAGTTTCAGATTGCAGTAATATACCTAGTCAACAGGAAGACAGCTCACACCATATGCACATTTTCTGCTGTGTAAACAATGTTTTGCTATTAAATCTTTCCAGTAGTATTTCCATCATATTAGTCTTGTCTGTTCCCAGAAATTATCAGTTCCATCACCTAGTGGCTTTATTACTTAAAAAGCAGAATAATCAACTTTTTTCTCTTCAGTTCACCTATGGAAGTAAAGGTACATTATGTCAATATGAAATATTGCATTCTCTGAATTTCTTAATGGTTTGGCAATAAATGGTATCGTGACAAAAAATTGCATTTCTGCACAGAAGCCTGTTCTTCATGTTCTGAGTATTGAAAAGAAATCCATCATCTAAATGAAATCTTCCTTTGCTCTTACATAAAAGATGTAAATGTGTCTTTCTGAGCCAGTACTGTGGCTCAAGGGTTTCCATCAGCTGTCATCCGTGTCACAAGCATGGACAAGACTACTCCTCTGCTGTGGGCTGATACATGTAGACACGAGTTCTACCATAATGAATTTTGTCTGACATTTTCCATACTCAGCCCCCCGTCCAGTAGTTCAGGCTCCTGCCAAACATAGGCCAGAAGGCAACAGATTTTCCATCCGTGCTTATGCAGGTTGAGTTTCTGTGAATATTTAACAAAATCAGTTTGGCTGTCTCCAAGAGATCACTGTGTGAGCTAACTGCCCTGGGTTCTTCCTGCTGCCAGTGGTAAGGCAGGTGTTTTAGAGAGGGGATTCATTAGGCCTCTCTTGAATGGTTTTATCTTGGAAGAGATTTCTTTTTTCTTTGTGTGTGTGTGCATGGAGTGTCTGTGACTAACTTTGCATCAAAGATGTCACTCTGCTAAATCCATCCATGAAAATAATAGGAGAATGGGGTCAGCTTGCAGGTTTCTTGCAGGGTCACATGCTGTTGCCCAAGTCATAAAAGCTAACACTGCAGCTGCAACAAGCAGTGTGACCACTCTGTGAGATGTCAGCTATTCTCAAAGTACTCTTCTCACCCTCAGCTAATCTAGAATGATTTAGCCTGACCTGAAGAGACTAACTGAAGATCGTCTTTGCATGAAGTGGTGGATAAGACTGCCATCCCCTAATGAATTTCAGGTAGCTTATAAAGTCACAGGTAATGACAGTATGCATGGAAATTGTACTCTGTGTTTTACTAATGCGTGGGATTTGCTTTTAATTTTGCAATAGAAAATTGCTTTCTTAAAAGTATATAAATTATGTCTTATAGTTAGATGTCAAACTGAATATGATAGTCTGATTTTTAAGAAAAATACTTTTTTAAATACTCTGGAATTTGTGGAATTGTCCTGCTAATACATAAATATCACTAATTTTTTCTTTCTGGGCACTTCTTTCAAAAGGAGGGGGTTAGTCTTCCTTTAGAGCATGAAGAGTGGTCAAAGGGGATGTAGAAGAGGAAGAGGGAGATCTTCTGAATTGATTGGTTTGTTTGTTTTTTCGTAAAGCTTTATTTAATGTGGTAGTATCACATATTACCCAAGTTTTGAATTGATGGAGATGATCAAATCCATCTGCCAATGGATTTCACAGAATCACAGCAGCTTGGGAGAGATCTCCAGAAGCCATCTGGACTAGCCCCCTGCTCAGTCCAGAAGACACAGAAACTGTTTCCAGGACCATGTCTAAAGGGCTTTTGAATACCGTCAAGGATGGAGACTCCATAACCTCCCCAGGCAACCTGTGCCAGTGCTTGATCATAATAAAATAGCATTTTCTGGTGTTCAGAAAATGAAAAACTCATGTTTCAGTCTGAGCCTGTTACCTCTGGCTTTGTCACTGGGCACCAATGAAGCCTGGCTCTGCCCCATTTACACCCCCCCTCGTGTATTTATATACACTAATAAGATCCCACTGAGCCTTCTCTCCTGAACAATCCCAGCTGCCTCAGCTTTCCTCATATGTGAGGTGCTCCAGTTCCTTCATCGTGCAAACAGCCTCATGTAATTTTGCTGTAGCTGAGTAATTTTGCTGTAGCTTTCCAACGATCCTGAAAAATGTATGTCTTGTTTTGTTATTAATGTCACCGTTTCTTATAACTGGCACTGAGGTCACAGGTGCAAACACTAAGTAGCAGAGTCAGGATTGCATTCCACCAGCACCATAGGAACAGCCTGTTGAGTAAGACATGTCTTAATCTGTTGACTACATTAAGTTAAACATTTACATGGGTCCGTTTAGGATACAGCATTCTTACTTTACAATGATAATCAATGTTTGTTGCTCTTGAAAGGTATGGCTGAAAAAAGCCATTATCAGTAACATTCCCACTATCAACTGAATTCTTACATCTCTGGAGTATTATCTGAAGAAGGAAACACATGTTGTCTTCATGAGATCTGGGGTTTGGCTGCCTGGGGCCAAGGCTGTTCAGCTGGGACCATGGGGAAGAGGCTCCCAGAGGCATAGTGGGGAGGCTGTGGCCACAGCCAGCCCTGGTCTTGGCCTCTGGAAGAGCTTTGGCCACTGCCATGTCCTAGTCCTGCCACAGGCTGGTTGTGGCCCCTGATCCAGGTGCAGAACACGCCTCCGGGCTGACATGGATGTTATCAGGTGTTTTATGGTCCAGGCGAAACCAGAAACAGACATTGTTTTTTTTGCAGGATAATGCATTTATAAGTTCAACCTGCAAGGTCCTGTTATGCAATAGGAGGATGTTTTGATGAAGTGCCTAAGCAAAAACTCCATCCACGAGCACATTTTCCAAAGAAACATTAGGGCTCTGTGCCATTAATTCTGTATTTATGTTGCTTCTCTTGCTTCTGTCTGACTAATTGCATTTATGGTTGTACTCAGAGAAAGGGAGCCAGGTGTTTTAGCACTTTGTTCAAATATCATATCACTTCAGGCTCTGCCTGGAAAAATTAATAGTTTTTCAAGTATTGTCCCAGAGTCACATTTATCTGATTACTGAATATGCATCCTGTTAATGGGATCCTTGCTCTGATAACAATATTGAGAGTTTGGAGACTGAGGGCGCAGAATTATTAAAAATATTTCTATGTAGTTAACAATCTGAGATTCATTGCAAACTCCAAAGAACATTGTCACTAAAAGACTTCTGTTTAACACAGATACAGATTATTTTTTCACAAGCAATTTATCTAAATACAATTCAGGTTTCGAGAACATTTTTTCAAGAGGAAGTGGCAGTACAGGTCTGTGCAATCATGTTTGACAGCAGCTGATGAAGCAGAAAAAAAACCCTTTTAAACCTATTTAAACTAAACTGGCTGAACGCCAGATCCCAGAGGGTGATAATCAGTGGCACAGGGTCCAGTTGGAGGCCTGTCACTAGTGGGGTCCCCCAAAGTTCAATACCAGACCCAGTACTGTTTAGTTTATTCATCAAGGCTTGGATGAAGGGGCAGAGCCCTCCTCAGCAAGTTCACTGTCAGCACAGAGCCGATACCCCAGAGGGCTCTGCAGCCCTTCAGAGGGACTTTGACAGGTTGGAGAGATGGACAGAGAAGACTGACTGAAATTCAACAGGGGCAAGTGCAGGATCCTGCACCTGGGGAGGAATAACCCCCTACAGCAGGACAGTTTGGGGGTCAGACTGCTGCAAAGCAACTCTGTGGAGAAGGACCTGGGGGTCCTGGAGGGCAGCAAGTTGTCCATGAGCCAGCAGTGTGCCCTGGGGTCCAAGATGGTCAATGGTACCCTCGGCTGTATTAGGAAAAGCATTGCCAACTGCAAAGACCTGTTTATCCGTTCCATTTATGATGTTTGATAGGACAGAACAACACTCAGGACTTTATCACTGTTCTTACAGTACTGCAGGTTGTTTCAATGTTTTTGCAGTCCATTCTGTTTCTTGTAAATTTCTTTGCCTTCTCCTCCAGCTGGTTGCTGCCTTCAGGACATCAAACATACCTCTTAGCTATTGTGTCATCTGTTTGGATTTTCCAGGCTTTTTCTCTGGTCCTATGTTCTATGTATTTATTAGACACAAAGGAAAGAGTAGTCAGTGTTCTGCCACTGCTGCCTTACCCTGTGTTACAAACTGCTAATTTCCCTGGCTGCAGCTGAAAATCCCTTAGCCAGAGCATTTTTTGAGATTAGGTTTCTCACTATATTTCTGGAGGCTGGCAATGATCTTGTTTTTGTTCAGATATTCTGACCTTTGGGACATTTATGACAGATTCACAGATGCAGTCAAAAGCAAAACACAGAGAAAAGAGAGAGATTTCACAGTACTGACAGAGCAATGATTGCTTTGGTGAGAGAAAACCAAAGAGCTGCAGCCAGCCAAAGTTGGTGCTTCAGTCTTTCAGAATCAGACCTGTCTGTATAAAGGCTGAAATCAACAGGTTCAGTCATAACTGTTCAATGTGGAGATCTATGAGAGATTGTCATACACCTTACATCTGTCTAACATACCTTCATCTACTCCTGCTGTGCAAAGCAGCCCTGTTAGATTACTGCTTTGACCTTGACATCAGAGCTGTAAGGTTCTTGTGTTTTTGCACAGGGAACAGCACAGAAAACAAGTACAACAAATGTGTTTCTCTGTAATTTGCCTGGCTGTTGATCAGGTTATGGCACACCAGAGCCACTCTGGATTTGAAATCCTCCCGGTGCCTTTCTGCATATGTATATGTGTATATATACATATGTATATGTATATGCATATGTATATGTATACAGTTAACTGTGCCTCACTTCATTAAGATATTTCCCTCCAAAATGTTTGGGCAAGGTCACAAGGATCTCTGCCCATACAGAATCATAAGCTCAGAATGACTCAGGTAGTAAGGGACATGAATGAAGAAGTGGTTAGGAACAACCATCATGGATTTTCCACAAATATATGGTGGCTGACTAGCCTGATTATCTTGAAGAATGAAAACACTGAGGAGAGAGAGTTTTTATGCCTTGATTCCATAAAGACTTTCAGCAGCGTCCCAATGCATCCTTCTAGCCAAACTGATGCCAGATAGATTGAAAAGGATGACTATAAGCTGGGTGGAGTATTCATTGGACTGCCAGGCCTGAAGGGTGATGTCGGCTATGCCAAGTCCATCTGGCAGTGAGTCAGTAGCAGCACCCGGCAGGCTCTTTATTAACAGCCTAGCCAACATCAAGTTAGGTGAGAGCATTTGGCACATTGAAAGGGGGGGCACTATTCAGAGGGACAAACAGCTTTACAGAATGTTCATTATTTCCAACCATGGTAAACTCCAGGCCTTGCACCTGGCTTAGTCCCCCTGCACCTGTTCTGCACATGAGGCAGGTGAAGTACCACAGCATTACACTCTTGGAACTGGCTGGCTGCAGAACAGCCTGGATGAAAGGGACTGGGGGATCCTGATGGGCAGTGGACTGGACACAAGTGCACTGTGCACACTGACAGCAATGAAAGCCAACAGCCAGCTGGGCAGGGAACTCTTTTCATCACACTGGTGTAACGTGCACCACCAGTACACCACACTTGACTCATTACACTTCATCTAGAACCCTGGTCCAGCTCAAGGCCTTCCACTATGAGAAAGATATAGATGAGCTGGAGTACTTTTGGCATAAGACCACCAAGATCTTTGGGGCTAGTGCACCAGAGCTAAGAGAGACTAAAAGAATTTTTCAGCCTGGAGATCAGATTATTTCAGGGGGACCTCAGTGACCATGAATACTCCATGCACTGGAGAATACTACCACGTCTGCAAGGGACAACTCATCATAATTAGGAAGAAAAGGGAGAAATAATTCAGTACCCTATTCCCATGTTAAGAGACTATAAACAAAGTTTCCTTCAGTTTCTTTATGCAAAAGTCTGGTTTTTCTCACTGGAACAAAAGCAGGGCAGGTATTAGGGTTACAAAAATTTAAAGTAGGAGAGCAGATAAGGGACAAAAAAAATTAGATAAAAATACATTCTAGGGTTTTTTTTAAAACATTTTACTACTCTTGTTAATTTGGGCTTTCATAAAAATTGGTTAATTCCTAATAAAAATATTTTCTTTACTGTATGCTTCACAATTGGTAACAATTGGTAAATTGTTAATATTTTTGAAGACATAAGATAACAATAGGTTTTTGAAATTTACAACATCAGACTCAAAAAGATGTCTGTATTTATAAACATGTAGTAATATTTTTAAAAGAAATATTAACAATAGAATACGAAAAATGCTGAGAAGCTTATGCAGCTTTCTGTGTATATTTACTGTTTAGAGGTGCACATATACAATTTTCATCAAAACATGAATACAGTTAAAAATGCAATGTGCAATGTGTCAGAATTTACCTACTTATTTCCAGTTTAAACTATTGAAAATTAAGATAAAAGACGTTGAAAATAAGAAGTCAAACAACTGACTGAAATTAAAACAGCTAGCAGAATAATGGCAGAAGAACCTGGCGAAGGGTTTTCTGGGTCAATGCAGAAGAGTGCATTCAGAACTACCAGATATTCTACCCTGTCTGCAATGACAGATATATTTTTAGATGCTGCAAAGGGTCTGAGTATTGTCAAAGTTACACAATTCCTGATTGAGAAGATTCCTATAGCTAGGTATCATGTTGTCTTGGTTTAGATAGACAGGTATTTGCCAGGGAGGGTTGGAGTCTCCTTTAAAATGTAAGTCCCTCTCCCTCTTTTCCAAATTATCATAAATTTGCAATTAAAAGGCTGTCAGGCAAAGATTTTGGGAATAGGTAGAGCAGTTCCTTACCAGGGATATAAAAATACAGATGTTGTAGTACAGAAGAATAAGCAAACAAATAAACAAACAAGAAATCCTAGAAAAACCCTGACAGAGTCAGAAATACAACCTGATACCCTGTTGTTCAGGGTGTTGGAAGCAGTCCAAAGTAAGCCCTCCTGGAGTGGCAGATATGGTTCTGTTGGAGTAGAGATGGTCCTGTCGAAGAAAAAGGGTCCAGTAATGGTGAGATGGGTCCGGTCTTCCTCCAGGGATCCCGTGGAAAAACTGGATACTTAGTGAGACTGTGGCTCCTTTTTATCTAGGTTAAGATGGTTTGACTCCTCCTCCCTGTGTGGAGCAGCTTACAATAGTGCAGTGTAATGTGTAATGTCATTGAGGAGCTCTTAATGGTCCATTAGCAGAAGACATTCCTATGGAAGCAGTGAAACAATGAAGAGAGATAAGTAGCACTCCGCCATCTGGTAAGTGACACTGACCCATTTGGGCAAAGATAAGCAATTCTACTCCACCCAGATGGAATAGAATAATATGCTCTTTACAAAACCCATGACACATGTTCTGCACTTTCAACCACAGCATCCTCCTTTTCAACTGTTCCATTTGCATTGCTTGTTTCTTCTAACAGTACCACTAAACTTGACAGAGTTGTGTGAGGATCAAGCAGTTTCACAAGGGGTATGTCCACCTTTCGCTGCTGAAAGACACGGTTCTGAATTGTCATAGCTAACATAGAGTCAATGCCCAAAGACGAAAGTGGTGTGTTCATGGTTAGTTCATCTGCATTTGCTCCTGTGAGGTCACACACCAGTGAGGTGATATAGTCCTCAGATTTGAGAAAGGCAGTCTCTGGCACTTCAGTTCCCTCAGAGGCTTCAATCTTGTTCCTGAAATCTTCTGACATAAGCGATATGAAGCGACTTTTGAGAGAAATAATCTGATTAAAAACATGATGTTTCAAAGTCTGAAAGTTCAATTTGACAACAGCTTGCTGCGGGTTGTTTATAAGTAAGGTCTTCCTGAGATAGTCATGAATTTCATGCACTTGCAGAATGTCTATGCCCTTGGATTCCAGAATGCTCTGAATGTGGTTTTGATTGAGCAGAATGCCAAGGTTCAAAGCACCCCAGTTAATGGCCTGGCCTGAAAGGCCACAATTCCTCCTGTAGAGGCAGAAGACATCCAGGAAAGAGTTTGCAGCTGCATAGTTTGTCTGGGTGGCATTGCCCAGAAAGGAAGTGACAGAGGAGTAGCACACAAAGTAGTCAAGCTCCTGGCCTCTGGTAGCCCGGTGAAGGTTTAGAGTCCCTGCTACTTTTGGGCTCAGCACTTTGTGAAAGTCACCCAGCTTCAGGACTTCAAGGTGGCCATCGTGTAAAGCCACAGCACTTTGGAATACCCCTTTGATCGGACTCCCAACAAAGGTGTTGGCAATGGACCGGAAAGCTTTCTCAACATCGCTGGTCGAAGTCACATCACACTGCACTGACACTACTTTGCTCCCTTTGTACTGCTGCTGCAAAGCCTTCATCTCTTCTCGCTTCTCACTGCTGGGAATTCTCCTGGAGAGTATTGCAATACACCCTCCTCCGTTCTCGACGATGAATTTCACCGTTTCAAAGCCAAGTCCAGTGAGCCCCCCAGCTACTATATAAACAGCGTTCTGCTTAAATTGCTGCTTCTGGGGCTCGTACAACGGGATGTCTGAAAGCACACGGATGTCTTTCTGCCTGCTCAGAACAGCAAGGGGCACAGAAGTGCAGGTGAAATAGGATGTTACAGGATTTAGCCCTTCAAAGTTCTCAGTCTGCTGAAAAACAGAACCTGAGAGATGTCTAAATTGTTTCATATCCATGGAACTGATCCAGGCATGCACGGTCTTCTGCAATTCCTTTAGAGGTGCTTTCCGGAAAAGGCTGGCAACAGTGAGGGTATGAAAGCTGATGTTTTCATGATCAATTTCACTGACATTCTGGATGCATTCAGACTGTTGATTGCCACACACGATCACCACATCTTTAAGAAAGTGCATGTGGGCCAGATCCTCCCAAGACAGTCTGTTGACTGGAGGAAGAATAACAAGGGCATTGCACAGGTTGATATACTGGAGTACATTAGGAGTGGGCTTTGCAAGGACTGTTCTCCAACCCATCTCTCGTGCTGCTGCAGAAAGAACGTGGCACAAAACTGATGATGGCTCTGTAGTAATAATACCCAATGTTCTGCCATGGTTCTGCTTGGGTAACCTCTGAGTGAAGATTTCCCATGCAATGATGAAGTATGACACACAAGGGACATTCTGGAGGAATGGGAATTTTTTTGCATTGAAACAAACTGTTCCTGGAATCTGAACTCTGGATGATGCAGCAGTTGGATAACATGAAACCACATGATCTCCCACTTTCACTTTCTTCACATCAGTGCCTGTTGCAGTGACTGTGCCACTGAAATCAAGACCTAGAAGCCTGTGTTTGTCTCCTGCTTGTGAGTTCCAATACAGTGTATTACCAAAGTTGCAGCTAGAAACACTAATGGGAAAATAATCTTCTGAGTGCAGACAAATTTTATCCACTTGAATTTCAACACTCTGTTTGTCAAGCTCAGTAGCAGCGCCGGTGGATAATTCTCCAGACAAGTCTTTCACTGCGTATGGATCAGAAGTGTACAAAGTGAATGGTTCTGATTTCTGGAGAGATCTTATGGGTTGGATGTAATCTGCATCTACAAAAGGTGTGCGTCTGATTTCGGACACATAAAATCGTCCTTGGCTGATGCAAACTTCTGGATAGTCCCCACCTTTGTATTTGACAAGAACATCTGCTAGCACTGAGATGTCCAGGGAAGTGGAGGAGCTGAGGTCAATCAACTGAAATGTGATTTCTGGAACTTCAACGGTACAAGTTCTGGTCATGCCATACAGTGCAAACCCACAGTTAACGTGGTCCACGTATCTCTCTGTTGTCCTGTAGGTGATCACTCTGACGGAGCAGCGGGATGTCTTCTCTCTTAGGGCCACCACTACCTGGCGATAGGCTTCGCAGCACTTTGCCAACTGATCTACAGCTTTCGTTGGGAAATCTTCATTTAACTTTTGAATTCCCCAGAGGAAGAGGATTTCGTCATAATCCTTAACCTCTGCTCTCATTTTATTCTGTGTATCTCCTTCCACAAGGCATTCCCAGCTGTCATACATAACATATCTTGAAGCAGGATGCAAGTATTTTTTGAGCTGCTCAGCTATCCCAAATTTGTCTGCAAACACAAGGACTCTGGGCTTAAACCCCAGATGTCCAATTGTCTGTGAAAGAGAGACTTCTTTCCACTTGTTTTCAAACAGGAACTCATTGTCTCTGGAAGACGATTCCTTCATGAAAGTGATGGCAACGCGCTTGAGCTCAGCCAAAACCGAGCCGTGTTTGTCCACAAAGCATCCACAGACCTCAAGGCAGTTCCTGGTGGATTTGCTCATTCTCATGTATATCATCATTTCCTCCTCCAGTGGGCGGAGCACCACCAGGCTGCCTATCCCTGAAGGAAAACCTGCTCTGGACTGGACTGTCCTTGAGGTCAGGATAGCAGTCATCTGCAGAAAACAGTCAAGCAGCACTGGGTGGATGCAGCAGCTGTACATGTCTCTGATGGTCTCCTCATTCACCTTTATGCTTGTTATTGCTTCCTTTAGCTCCTGGCAATAATGAACATCACTGAGCTGCCTGAATATGGAGCCATACTGAAAGCCAACCTGAGACAGTGCTTCATAGACCTCCTCTCTGCTCATCACTGACCTGCATCTTCGATAGATGGCTTGGAAGGAGATGCTGCTTTCTTCCACCACACCTTCAAGCCCCTTTGCTACTTGGCCAGCAGCATAAACTACATTGGAGGAAGAGAGAACCTCAAAGGTTGTCATGGCTTCCTGTGGACTTAGCTTGATATTTAGCACTTGGGAACTCTGTGTAAGAACACATGGTGCAGAAAAACTGATACTCAGTTGGCAAGAGCTCAAAGGCACTTTAGGTCTTGAACTGCTCATCACGGAGGCCAGACCAAGCTCCACATAGAAAGCACCAGGGACTAAGGCCACCCCATTGTTCTTGTGGTCATATAAGTACGGAGTTGTGTTCTGGGACACCAGGCAGCCAAACTCCACATTGTCACTGTTTATACCATAAATCAAAGGATGACTGGCGCTGACACCTCTTTGGTTTGCTTGTTGATGGATATCCAGACAGCTCATGAGTTTTTGGCGATCAAACTGATACTGTGGAATGGCCACAGGAACACTTTGGTACCCGTTATAAAAGTGCTGCCAGTTGGGATTAAATCCCAGTTCAAACAGATTTCCTACCAGGGTGAAGAGTGTCTGATATTCTGCATCTGTTTGCAAAGAGGACAGCACCTTTGTGTCTTTTCCTAGTGTTTCTTTTATGCTCCTCTGCAGTGCTCGGTGAGGACTTATTTCCACAAACACCACGTTTTCCCTGCCACTGGCTGCAGTTTGGATGGCTTGTGTGAAAGCAACAGGCTCACGAGTGTGCCGTGCCCAGAATTTGCCCTGAGTAAAGTCATTTTCAGATGCAGCCACCCCAGTCAGTGTTGAAAACACTTCCATTTCCCCCTTCTGCTTTTCTAAAGGCTCTATCTGCTCCTCCAGCTCCCCAAGTATCATATCCATGCTGGGGCTGTGGTATGCTACTGGAACATTTAAAACATGAAGAAAGATGTTTCTCTGCCTGAAAGCTTTCGCTAACTCTCTCTGGACAGCTTCCACGGCATCTACACTCCCAGACAAGGTGCAGGAAACAGGGCTGTTGAAAGCAGCAATGCACACCTTTCCCGAGTAGGGGTGCAGGCGTTCAGCAATCTCTTCAACAGGGATGTTTCCAACCACCAGCATTCTGCCACTTCCAGTCTTTGCCTGCAGCCTGCTCCGGTGAAAAATCACTTTGACTGCATCTGCCAGGGAAAGGTACCCAGCAATATGTGCAGCAGCAACTTCCCCCACTGAGTGGCCAACAACAGCAACAGGCTTAATACCCCAGTGCTTCAGGAGGGAAGCCACAGCAACCTGCAGGGCAAACAGTAAGGGCTGGGAAAGCTCTGGATTCAACAAGTCCTTTGGGCTACGATTTCTTGCTGGCAGGAGGCTGATGGCAGCATGCTGCTGAAAAAGGTCTTCTATCTCCTTACACTTGTCTCTGAACACCGGCTCTGAGCTCAGCAGTGCCTCACTGAACTCCTTCAGTGTTACGCCATTGCCACAGAACACAAACACCAGCTGTGGTTCCACTTTGGACATGGCAGGTTCTGTGCTCGCTGCCAACTTAAGCTCTTGCTGCAAGTGTTGGAGGGAATTTGTGACAAATGCTTTTCGATACCTGTAGTTGGCATGGCTTCTTCTGCAGGCAGAGGTATAGGCCAGGCTTGGGAGAGTTAGGGAGCTCCTTGTGCTCAGCTGCTCGGCTGTAACAGCCATTGTCATCTGAAGGGACTTAAGGGATGCTGCTGACAGCACAACTAATTCCAGGGGCTTCTTAAAGGCAGGAAGAGGCTCTGGCGGCTTCACCTGCCTGACTACAACGTGAGCATTGGTTCCTCCAAATCCAAAGCAGTTGATGCCAGCTACTCTTCCATACTCACTGGATTCTTCCCAGGGCTCCACAGCTGTGGCAACGGCAAGGTTTAATTTCTCTGTATCGATGCTGCTCATCTCCTTTGAGTAATGCAAGGATGGAACAATCTTTCCATGATGCATCATCAGGAGCACTTTGATTAACCCGGCTGCTCCAGCAGCTGATTCAGTGTGTCCAATATTTCCTTTCACTGAACCGATTTTCAGAATGGAAACTTGGGAAGACCTCTTCTTGCTAATGACACTGCCCAGGCTCTCAGCTTCAGTAGGATCTCCAGCAGCAGTTCCTGTGCCATGGGCTTCAATGTACTGCACAACTGAGGGATCAACATGACTTTCATAAATGCTGCGAAGTAACTTCTCTTGCTCTATTTGAGAAGGTCTCGTGATTGGAGTCGTGGACCTGCCATTCTGATTGACTGCACTGATGTTTATCACACCCCAGATTTTGCTGTAGTCTTCCTTTGCCTGTTCCATGAAAAGTTAAATTTTCTTTAATAAACTCATGCTTTCTCTCTAAAGAAGACAACAAAACACCACAACAAAGCCAAGAACAACTAGAATTGATGCTCACTTTTAAATGTGGGATCCTTTTCCTATGCTAGGGGAAGTGCACAAATGCTTAAGAAATGCTTCATTAATCTTAAACTTGAATTGGAAAAACTTCTCTGGAATAGTCATTATTAGAGCTGAAGATAAAAAAATTCAGGCAAGCAACCAGACTTATTTCAAGCTGCTTCACAAGCAATCTTACCTTTTTCAGTGGTTTGAGGAAAACAACACCACAGCCTTCTCCCCTTCCATAGCCATCTGCTTTTTTGGAGAAGGGCTTGCTTATTCCCTCTGGAGAGATCATTTTGGCTTTACTGAGGGATACAAAGGTACGTGGATCGATGATGCAGTTCACCCCACCACAGATTGCTGCCTCACAGTCTCCTGGAGTCAAACAGAAACATACTCATGTTGAGATAGCCCTGGTGATAGACAGAAACAGTAGCAATCCTGATTTCATTTTCCAGCACCTCTTCAGTCCCGTTACCTGATTTAATGGCTCGCAAGGCATAGTGCAGAGCAAAAAGAAATGACGAACACGCAGTGTCAACAGTCAGAGACGGTCCAGTCAGATTAAATGTGAAAGAGACTCTGTTGGCAGCAATGCTCATTGCTGTTCCAGTACCATCATAATGATTTATTTCACTCACTGCTCTGCTGGTTATGATTTCATAGTCTCGATTCATGAGACCTGGAAAACATCAGATATGTGTCAAGTTAACACAAGGCAACAATAGGCATGTACAGCCCAAAACCTGATGGTGTGGTTTGGTTTTCAGTGTTAAGACAAACCCACATGGCATCAGTGCTCCTGTCTTGAAGCTTTGCTCCAACACAAGTCAAAGGTAAAACTCAGAGCAGTTTTCCCTGGAGTCTTCTTATGCAAACACACCAAACACTTGAAAATCCTACCTGCCCAGAAAATGACAGGCCTTTCAGGATGGCTTGGCTCATTGTAGGATGCAGCTAAGCTCTCTGTACCTTTCTGAGATCCCTGTATCTTGGTTTGAGACTTGTTGTTCTAGTTTAGCTATGAGAATATTTATCAACAAGTTACAAGGAGGGTAGGTCAGACATTAATGTACAAGACATTAGCTTCAGTTCCTCAGATGTACCAAGTTAAAGGTCACAGCACAAACTACATCCAATACTTTGTATTTGTCACTTTTTTCACACTCACAAGCAGTAAGAAATAGTAAAGAAGAACAGGGCCTGTGAGAGCAGTTGTGTCCTCTTTCTGGGAACACTACACCTGAAATATTGTGGATCCCCAAGTCCATGAGCACGTGTGGAAAGTGCAGTAGTTCTATTCAGAGAGCAAGGAATAGTGCCCTCAATGGAAGAAGAGCATCTCTCAGACTAAAAGGTAATCAAAAGCATTTCCCCTATAGGTACATCAGCCAACCTCCTCCAGAAAACTCCTTTTTAAAGAGACACACATTACACCAGCAATAATGTGCTGTTACTTTAGTATTGTCTTCTAAATATCTTTCAACAGCATCTGGTATCATCTCCTCCATAACTTTTGTGATACTGACAAAGGCAGTTGGACAAGTGCATATTCATACCATTCTAACGTCCACAAGGAGGATTTCTGCTGCTTTAAAAAGGATATTAACCCCCAGAATACCTTAACCAAAGTAGTACTGGAAACCTGTATCCTGGGGAAAAAGTGCAGGCCTGTGTAGAAGCCCAGAAGATAAGGGGGCTAATGTGTACATGTCAAACACTGATTGCCAGATAGCCATGGAACCAACCAAGGATTGTCAGTAATAACCAAAACTGTTGAAAGTACAAGAGGAGTAAGGGGCCATGAGGAGGTAGGATAAACTTCTTTTTCTGCCCCACAGAGACACAATCACAGAATCAGTTAGATTGGGAAATACCACTGAGATCATTGAGTCTGCCCTGTGACCAAATACCACCCTGTCGACTAGACAATGGTATGAAGCACCATGTCCAGTCTTTCCTCAAACATCTCCAGGGATGGTAACTCCACCAGCTCTCTGGGCAACTGATTCCAATATCCAATCATCCTTTCTGTGAAGAATTCTCCCTAATGTTCAACCTGAAACTCCCCTGGCACAGCCTGAGGCCTCTCATCCTGTCTCCAGTTTTCTGCAAGAAGAGGTTGATCCTCACATCACTACACCCTCCTTTCAGGCAGTTGTAGAGAGCAATAAAATCACATCTGATTTTATGAGCCTCTTCTCAGGCTAAACACCCCCAGCTCCCTCAGCTGCTCCTCACAGGACTTGTGCTACAGACCCTTCCCCAGCTCTGCTGCCTTTCTCTGGACTTACTCCAGCACCTCAATGTCCCTCCTGAATTGAGAGGTCCAGAAGTGGACACAGGAGTCGACTTGTGGCCTCACTAGTGCCATACACAGGGGAATCACTGCCCTGCTCCTGTGGTCACACTATTGCTGATACAGACCAGGATGCCACTGGCCTTCTTGGCCACCTGGACACACACTGGCTCATGGTCAGCTGCTGTCCACCAACACCACCAGGTCCTCTTCCAGGCTGCTTTCGGACCATTCTTCCCCCATCAACAAACAAAAGACAGCATCAGGGCAGAAGCAGGAATGACATATTGACCCAAGGTCAGTCTGGGGAGCGAGGGGATGAAATCCACCCAAGAGCCCCAAAGCCTCTGATGCATTTCCAAAAAGGTCTCTAGGAAGGGACTGGACATGACAACCAATTTGCATAGAAAGACAAAAACATGTCTTCAGGGCAGGGAAGCCTATCTATTAAAAGGTACCCCCAAAATACCTGGGGTGGCCTCCAAGACCTTAGACATCCCTGTGGCCAGACCAACACTGGAACCAGGACTGGTGATCTTTTTCTCTCTTCCTTCCCCTCTTTCTCTCTCCCCTTATTTAATTCATCCCTTCCATTCTCTCTTTCCTTCCACGTTACCTCTTTATGCACAACCCACTGCCGTGCTGATAGAGCAGGTCAGGAATTAACATTCCAATTTCCATGCCAAGTGTGTAATTTACTATTAAAACTTTGTGATTTTTTACAGATTCAAGCAATTATTCATCTTGGGCCTTCCCCTTAAGGGTGAAACAACACAGCCTGGCTTGGGAGAATATTTCCCAAGCAGGGTTGGGTTGGGAACACAGTTTTAACTGTTTCCTGCTTCACATCAGTGCCTGAACACAGGAAGAAGAGCACTAAAAGAGATACAGGAATTGTACCTTGAACTTCTAGAGTAACCTGGTAATTCTTACCAAAAGTAACCAGCAGTGCCATGGCACAGTAGCCTTAGATCTCCAGTCTAGATCCAGCCTAGATCCAGTGCTAGATAACATTTTGAAAGGTTATGAAGGATTGCTCCAAACTTTGTGAGGTTCAAACACACTTTCTTTGCCATGAAATTTTCATCTTACCAATAAAAACACCTGTTTTGGTGCCACTGACAGATTCTACAGGAACTCCTGCATCCTCCAGGGCTTTATATGTGCACTCTATCAGTAATTTCTGTTGCGGATCCATACGTTCGGCTTCCATGTTATTAATCCCAAACAGGTGGTTGTCAAATGAATTAAATCTGAAATACACACACCAGAATAGGATATGACATATGAATGGAAGATACATTTACTTCTAGACTCACAGTAAACATTTTTTGCAACTTCATGAAAAGAAGAGCACTAACTGGGGTTTAGGCCACAGTTGCCATTTATGAAATTCAGAAGAAAATGTTTATAAGCCAAAGATGTTTTATGTCCCACCACAAAGTATGTCATTTCCTCAAGGATTCTGCATTACAGAGGTAAGAGCTCACTCCTACCCATTTTTATTCTCATGGTTATTGCACTACCACCAACTGGAATCCTCAGATCATGAAGTGGGAAGAATGAGACTCCCTCTGCAGTAATGTGGCCATAACCAGTAAGACATAAACAAATACTGCTTTCTACATTGTTTTTAGCCAATACAGACCAATGCTTTCCAATTTAAAACCAAAAAGTAGAGAATTAGTTCCGGTGATTTCAAGGTATACCCATGCTTCTCTAACTATACATTCAAAATGCTTTCTGTGTGGTATGTGCCTGTTTGTCCTTAAAAGCATCTTCAAAATAGGCCCATGCTTACAAAAGACCAAGTCCAACTTTCATCTTGTGTCCCAAGGCACAAGGGACATTTATATGGCCTTCTATCATTTCCTGATTTCAAGCAGGATTCAATATCTAACATGGGACTAAGCACTAAATTAATTCTGGGTCCTATGGATCAACCCTGCCAAGTACAAATCTCAGGACACAATGAGATTTCTCCTGTGCACGTCAACTTCTCCTTTGACTGAAGCTCTACAGCCTGAGGATTTAAGATGAGTGTGGAATTCCAATAAAAGACACTTATTTTGACCCTACTGTAATTCCCTATTCTTCACACTGTCACAGCCCCTGAGCAGCTGTACCCAGAGTCGAAGTACTACAAAAATCAGTGGCGCAGCAGGGTGACAGACTCACTCATCGAGAAGAGCAGCTCGTGTTGTACATATTTTTCCTGGCTTGTTGTAATCTGCATCATACCACTCCTTGGCATTAAATCTCTCGGGGGGGATTTCTACGGTGCAGTTTTTGCCTTCCTCCAGGACTTTCCAGAAATTGTCAATTCCATCTCCTGTTGTACAAAGTTTTCAAAACAGGTTAAATGATGTGCTCCCCCTCCCCATGCAGACTCAGAAATGCACAATCACTTACAAGGATCACTCACATGTCCATCCAAGCTGCTCAAGCAGACTTGTCACAGAAAGAAGTGACCATTCTTTGGTGAGAGGAAAATGAAAAAGCATGACTGATCCCTTCACTGCTTGTCTAAAAGCAAAGGAACCCCCCAAAATTCTTAACCACTCGCTCTCCCCATTTCCCTGCCATCTCACTGCATCTACTACCTACTGCAATAAAGCAGAAAGCTTTCTTTTTGGAAAACCCAACCCGTTTATATTACAGGCATTGCTGATAAGAATGTTCAGCCCCTTATCTGTCCTCTTGCTATGGATGCAGAGTCCTGCCACAATGCACAATCACCCAGCCAGTGAACAACCAGAAAGTTCAAATCACCCCAGACTCATCCAGCTCATTTGTATGAGTTCCATGTGCAGCTCATTGCCCTGCCCACAGCCAGCACTGCAGCTTCTTTTACCTATGTGTCCCTTTGTCTGCAAACAAATTCAAGCCAAGCAGTTTCCACCACAACACCACCTTTCAAAACAATCCTACAGGCAGCAAAGCAACAAATTCAACAAAGGGACAAACATGTTGGTCTCCTCCATTTCAACATTAATAAAAGACTCTGCTTTTCACACTCACAGCCTGTTCTGCTTTTACCCCAAACTTACCTCCAGGAAAGTTGCATCCTATCCCAACAATAGCAACTTCATCTGCAGTCTCAATCTCCATCTCCTCGGCTGTACAAGACAGAAGTAGTGTTAGTCCAGTCCAACAATTTTGCATTTACCATTGAGTAAATACTAGGTTAAAAGCTGAACTTTCCACAAACACACAAACTTGTTCAAAACTTAGTTAATCTGGAATGATCTACTGTTGGTTGTGATGACAAATTACACTGCCCATAAGTGACCAGAGCCGTCCCATTTTCTTCCTTATCTCTACTTTTAGAGGAAATTCCCCACTTAAATCCCCAAGCTCTCTCTTGCACAGGCACATCCTTTCTACTGTTTAACCTCTACTGACAAAAGGAGAATCTTTTCAACAAATTAGATGGTAAAGACAAGAATTCTCTTTGGGGTCAAATGAAATACTCCGGGATCGAACTGACAGATGATTTCATTTTCCTTGATTTTGGGAAAGGAACTTGTCAGATGAAAATCAGTTGAACTGAACTAATTAGAACTCACTTGGATGCCCACCTCTAAGCCCTGTAGTCCTCCTAGACTTTCTTCACAACACAAAGAGGAGGAGATTTCTCTAGAAGAGTTTTGTGGGGGATTCTTGGTTTTGTAGGGAGAGATTGTCATCTCAGGGATAGCCCAGCAGGTCCCAGAGAGGCTTTCTCAGTCACTGACTGACAGCAGTGAAGCAGAGATGAGGATGTTTCACAGCCCCACACATCACTCAGAGCTGTCATTTCTTGGAGGTTTGCTTTGAAAGGTGAAATTAGGAATAACTGCTTAGATTCATACTTTAAAAAATTTACTTCTAGGTTCCATTAAGAACAGAAAAAGACAGAAAAAGTTAAAAAGCCGCCTGACAAAAATAGGGAAACCAGAATCTGACTTTCTAGGATTAAACTCTATTTTCCCAATAATGTAAGTGCCTTTAAATTCTTTCAGAATTGTCTATGAATTCTATGATTTCTTATTTTAATGTAACTGCCAAACTAAAGCTGCAAAGCCCAACAAAATACTTTCATCACAGAGGTACTTTTAAGCATTTTCCCTAAGTTAGCATTTAAATAGCAAATAATAGAAAATTAAGGACCTTCCAATCACAACATAAAACATATCTTTGGCATCTCTAGAGCTATATAACTTACCTTATCTCATCCCAGTGAGGAGGAGCAATAGGCTGTCTGTGGAAGTCGTTTATATAGGATTCTGTGTGGTTTCTTTTTTAAGTGGGCATGCAAAATTGTTAACGCCTTTCAAAGGAAGAATGAAAATGAGTCATGTGTTTAGTCAGTAAACCCGACTAAAGTTCAAAACTAATTCCCTGAAGTAGTAAATTCTTGATGTCATAAGTTTTCACACCAGAACAGTAGTAAAACCTCTGTCTTATCTTTTTACAGTTAGCAAAACAATTAATTTGAGATACCTTGCCATGAAATAGTCCATAAAATAAAATCATTAAAATAAAGTCTTTATGATTATTAGAATCATAAAATCTTTATGATTCTAAGACTATGATTTAAAAGACTCTGTCTTTAAAGTAACAACTCAATTTGGTTTGCTCTTAATATCAGTACATACGAACAATACGAACAAGCCACATTAATTGTTGGAGGAATCATTTGTGAAAATGAAGAATGCTCTATAAACTTAAAACCCAAGTCTCATGTTTGATTCCACAGCTGCTTTCTTTTACTGAGCACGACCATTTAAATGTACAAACACAAAAGCCTTGTCAAATGACAAAAATTCCCAAAATATTTCTGAGTCTACCACATTAAAGGCAATATTGATCTTGCTTTCTAAAAACTACCATGTGCTTAAAAGCCAAACAACAGTGGAATATCCAGAAGTAACCTCTGAAGGGATCAAGTCTGGTAGTCACTGCTAGATGCCTTTTTCATTCTCCCTCGTCTGAATTCATCCCAACCACCTAAACTCATCTTCCTCCTCTTCCAACTTTGTAATGGAAACACAGGGTTACATTCACTTATGGTTAAAGTTTTTCTTGATGATGGGGCCCAACTCTTTCCACGAAGGCAGCAAAAAAGCATTGTGCTGAGAATAAATAGTTTATTCTGCCACCAAATAGCTTCATAACCTGTTCTGAAAGTTTTAAATATTTCATAGCTGAATATCTCAGTCAGTCACTTTCCTGAATTCTGAGGTGGGTGGGAGTTTATGAATGATTTTTAACTTAATTAACCCACTTCCCTGATATCATTACAAGGCTTATTAACAAGATGGCTAGTCTGAAAGTCACTTGGGAATCTCCATAGTTTACACATCTCTAAAGAGCACTCTTGCTAGTGCTGGTACCATTAACATTCCCTGGCAGAACAGAAAGTGGATTCATCAAGTGAACTAGGAATGCACTGTGGAACCATTGTTACAGTTTCCCAGTCAGCACCTGAAAGCAATGGTTGCTAAGCCATATTTTGAGGCATTGGTTAGGTATTGGTAGAATATTGAAATGAATCCTGCACCTCTGTGGCCACTAATTTCAATGCAAGTTACACCAATCGGAACCCCAGTGATCCAAACACAATATGAGCAATGTGAACAGTAGTGCAGGACTAAGAAAGAGCTGTTCATATCATTGGTTCTGAACACTTTTGTTTACAGTTTAGCAGTGTGTTGCCTGAGTGTTGATGACTTGCACTAGTTTCATCAGAGTTGGAATATATTAATAAACCCAAGTGCTTGCCCAATCCTTTTAAGCAATGACAGAAGCAGAAATAGGAACTAAGTATGGATGCACATGTAGCAATAATGGATCAAGTCTGTTACTAATATAGGCAGTCTATTTATAACTGAACTACATGTTATTTTGTCATCAAGTTACATGTTGATTTGTCATGCATTTCATCTAAATTTAAGAGTTGAAAAGGGAGACAAAGACCTGTCATGTGGGAGGCACTACATTTCTTTTGTCTCCCATGCCATTACAGTGTTCACCTCTGAACAAAACCTTTGGTTTCTTCTATCCAGACCTATGTCTGATAATTCCAAAAAGAAAAATAAAATATATGTGTATTTCCCCAAATAATTACATCCAACTGAGACTCAAATGTAGGAAAATAGCTATTTATTTGCCCAGTCTTCATTATTTCAATCAGTATTTACTGTCTTCTGGTGGGAAAACATGCATGACTGAAGTGTCTGTGAGACTGCATGTCTTTCAAAGACAACACAGACAAAAAAAATTTGTATGCTTTTTAAATCCAAGTAGATATTAAGACTAAAATACTTGTTGCTTCCCCGTTTCCATCAGGATAAAAGAAGGATTACTACACAAATCACTAGATATTATTTCTTCACTGAAGGAGTGCTCTGACAAGGTAGGGGGTTGTGGCACAAATATGTTATTCTGCATTATTATGGAAACCTAGTAAGGATAGGTACTGGCTCTTGGGCAGAACAATTTCCAATCAGTCAAATCTCAAAAATTAGCCCTGTACACAATCATAATTAATAATACTTAATTCATGTGTCATTGCATAAGGGAGCAGTTTTTACCTTTTTCATTCTACAGCTATGAAGTTTTCCACTTATTATCACTGTTGTTGTTATTGTTATAGAAGTTTTAACAGCATGCACAGCAGTGTTTTGCTATGCCAGGAGGTATTCTTATCCATAGGGAGAAAAAGGACCCCACCACAGAGAGTAGTATATGTGACAACCCCTAGTTCTTTTTATTAGCTCTGCACTATGGGGCTACTCAGGGGTAACAGAAGTAAAAGGAAGAGCTGCTTCTGGCCTCTAAATTATTTTTCTTGAATGTTTTCCACTTTAATAGTAATCTCATGTGTGATTGCAAAAAATGAGCTTTTTATATGACAGTAAATGATACAAAGCTGTCTGCATGCATTTGCTGGAAGCCTGAAACAATAACCAGGCCCTGCCTCATCCAGAGCAACTGTGGATAGTGTGGTGCCATTGCTAATAGTTTGAGCCTGGACAGAAGCAACTACTTTCCTGATGATCAACAAGTAAAAGAGAAGACATGACATCATAGTAGGAAGAATGTTTGCAAAATTTTCCTAAAATTTGAAAGATAAGGAAAGGATGGAGCACAAAAGGATTTCTCTTAACTTCCTAGAGGTGGAATCTGGAAGCTGCATGCCTCGTGTAAACTCTGAATATTGCTGGGACATGGATAGAGTTCACCTCATTTAACCTGAGCTACCCAAGTGTTATGCACATTGTCTGTGGTAACTGTCTAGCTTTCTTCTCCAAAGACAACAGAGAAAAACCTGCAGTGGGAAAATCAGAATAATTTAGAGAGTTAAAATTATATGAAACCACTTTCACTGGCAAATGCAGTAGAACAATAATTTTCCTATACCTATTACAATATTCATTTTCATGTATGCAGGGATGACATTAATTCTTTTTTCCATACCCTTAATCTGAGATGTGAAATTATTATCTAACAGGACTTCCAGTTTCCTTTTTAGAATTGCAGCTTCTCAGAGGGAAATACCACATCCCGTCAAATCCTCGATTTCTCTGTTCCTCATACATGACGTTGCACTCAGCTACCTCAGAAAGTTCCCCTGAAAATTCCACTATTGAGTAACTGCATCTGGTATCAAGGCTTACTTTTAGATGTTTAAGATGTTCCAATGATTGGTTGTCCTTGTGAAAAATGTTCATCTTCTGTCCAACTAGAATCTCAGATGCTGTAGTTGACCTCTACATATTCTGGTTTCCCTTATCATACAGCATGACTAATTTTCCTCTTCATCCCTGCCTGGCTTTAAGAAATAGTCTATTGCCATCCATCGTAATTCTTCAGTCATGTGAGTTGTCCCACCATGGTTCAGTTATTCCTGGGATATCATAACTTTCTGACTGGTGCACAAAGTTCCAGTTCCTCCTGTCTGTTCCCCAGACAGTGTACACTGATCAACACACACATGAGGTGTCAGGTGGCTGCCTTCTGGTTCTATCTGGCCAGGCATATAAGGGAAATTCATCACTATTCCAGGGTTAGTTGCAATGGCATAAGTGTTGCCACTTTGGACCCCACCCCAGTGTCCTCCTGTTTAAAACCAAGCTCATCAAGTTGTCCATCCTGCTACCAAAGATTGCCCTTCCACTTCCAGAGAGGTGGATTCCATCCCTCCCAAATAGGCTACAGTCATCAAGGAATATCCTATTCCCAGGCTAGCAGATGGGTGCCTCATTACCCCTTACCAGTGCATCACCCACTACAAGCATTTGTCATTTCCTTCTATGGCATCAACTGCCTGCTGCTGGTACAGCTTCTCCTTGCAGACCTTGTTCGTGGGTGTCTACAGCAATTAAAGCTTCATATCTGTTTTTGGTTGCAATGCTGAAGGGTGGAAAATGAAGCAGAGTCATGATTTTGTGGATCACGGGGGTCAAAGATGTCACATTCTCTGTGTTGTCTGCTACGGTGGGTGTCTGGTGTAGGTTCTCAAGCCACTTATCTTATCTCCATCTCAGCCTCTCCAGTACTGCACAACCTTTTAACTGTTTCCTGCAACTCAGCCAGCTGATGCAATACCCTGTGCACATCTTTTTGCAGACATTTACCTTTTCTCCAGGAGAAGGGTGTGGTCATTCATTTCAACCTACTGCTTCTACTGAAGTCATTTCTTACCAGTCCTATCTTCATGGAAGCCTCAAACATCTCAGAGGGTTTCTGTGTAGAAACACTGGGTTTATATCTGAGGCATGTGCCCACCATTGGACTTAGAGCACTTCCCTGGGCTGTGGGCCCACAGGCAGGGTGCAGAGCCCATCTCATGTGCCCTTCTGTGCAAACTGCTGCACTCTCTCAACCCCTATTGGCTCTCTCAATCCCCATCTGCCCACCCTGGTCCCACTGCTCCCCAGGGCCATTTCAGTCTCCCACAATTGCTCCTGGCAAGGCCTGAACTGCATAAGCCTCTCTCAAGAGAGCTGCTGGCTGCAGGCAGGAGCTCCCTGCCCTGCCTTGGGTGCTCCTCACACCAGGAACCCCCTCTGTACCCTTTGATCTATGCTTAGCCATGCACCTAACTATTGCCACCCCTGCATGACTCACTGACTCCCCTTAATACTCAAGAGCAGATAATTTTTCCTTTTCTCCAGTATTAAATTATTGAACAATTAAGAATTTTAATGCAAAAATAAATTGTGTACATTTTAATCTAGCCTGCAGCCAAACTGATTATAAGCAAGGCAGAAGCTCTCTATTTGACAGCTGATAAATTGCAACCTGAGGCCTCGAATTACAACTCAAGCAACTCAAAACTGTTCCTTTAACAAAAGCTGGTTTTCTTCCTGGTCCCTATAAACCTGTTAGCAGCCCTCAACTTGAGAACATGTATCAGCCTTTGCAGATTGGCAGGCTGTTACAGGATTACAGGCAGCAAACAAGTTTTCACAGAAATTGCATCTTCTGCAGTTCACAAGGGTCTTATGCAAGTGGTGAGACAACCATATAACTCTGTTTAAATATACATAGGTATTACTGAAGGGAGCCTCTAGCTGGCCAAATGTACAGGTTGTTTTTTCAGTCTTGTAGGCAGCAATAACATATTTAACTGTTTTAATAAACTTCACATACATTGACACACAAGATTTGCACACCTCCCAAATAAATACCATGTCATGAAGTACAAATGGCTAATGTTAGCCAACAGAAAGATAAGTTAAAGGAATTAAATAATTCTTGCTAAAGACAAAGGAATTAAGAAATCCTTGCAGCATCTCAGATATACAAATTATACACATTCATACTCACAGTGAAAAAAAGCAGCCAACATACACCTGTTCATGCAGTTAAAGCACTGCACTGTAGAGATACCTCTGGGACTAAGGAGTGGGCAGACTAAGAAACAGAGCTTCTCACTGACAAAAGTATTCCTAAGATGTAATATATGTTGTAGGTTCCTAGCAAAGTAAACTCAGATCCACCTCAGATATTTGCAGTTCACGGTGCAGTTCACAGTACAGTTCCGGTATTTATTAATAATTCTTTACAGTACAATCACCAACACAGGGAACAACAGGTGAACAACAGCCCAGGAGAAAGACTATTGGTGATTCTTTGGTCTGCCTGTGTGCTTGCTTCCTTGCAGGCATGACTAAGTGGCATGTCAAAAAAGTTGTGGGAAATGCAAGTTTTCATAGAATCACAGAATGGTTTGGGTTGGAAGGGACCTATGGAGATCATCTGATTCAACTCCCCTGCTCAAGCAGGAACTTAAAACTTGTCAACAGAGTTCTGTGAAAACTGGAAAGATGAAATGAGGGTCCTAAACACATTAGTAATAGAAGTAGAAAAAAATTACTAAATAAGAGAAACTGTGGTATAGAGACGAGCATGCAATGACCCTTTTATTTTCTGCATTCCATCCTGCACTCCAACAAAGATTATTTTTGTTCTCTGATTAAAAACATCTTACAAAACATGTTCATCTACCATTGTCAACAATGGAAGGCAATATGGACTATATCCAAATAAATATTTCAAGAGCTACCTCAGGATTTCAGTGGGTGTTCGGGACTTAACAGACAAATTTAATTAGAAACAAAACCAAACCAACAAAAAGACCCCCAAACTTGCTCACCCAGCAGACCAGAATGGGAACTGATGAGGTACCACTGTCTTCAACTTAGAAGATCCCTGAGGTCCTGATGTTGCCATCCTGGTCACACCCATAGGTTCTGTGCGCTGAAAAAGTAAGTATCCTGCTCTAGCAAGTTTATGAGATTCCAGAGACACACCAGACACTCCTGTGAATTCAATCTGGTCTAACAGGCCCAGAGCACAACCAACACATGTAGATTATTTCAAAACATAACACTGATGACATTCATTTCATTTAGCTTTGTAGGCACTGGAGATGGTGACACATTTTCAGCCTTTAGCCAGAGCTAATAAATTGCTGACCATAATGAAGTTCTCTGTCATCTACACACCTAATCACTAGAGAATCACCAGGAAGACTTTGAACCATCTAAACCGAATTGTTTTTCTAGTGGAGGCAGTAGCTGTTTCAGAAAAAACCCTTAGTCTTGATTCAGAAGCAGAATCAGTCATTTTCACCTCCCAAATGAGCACCCTAGCTGCTAGGTTGCAGAACCAAGCTCCATTGTGCTTGCCCTCTTGACACCCTCTTTAACATCCTCATGCAACCACTCAGCTAAAGGCGCTCATACCCCGCATTCAACCCTTCCTGGACAATGGCTGTAGGCTGTAAGAGGCTATTGAAGAAGTTGTGTCCTTTTTACCTATCTACCTTTTAACTCCAGGTACGCAAAGTTACCCATCTGCAGCCTGTAAAACATGCCGCCCAGAGTGGTCCTCTTCTTTACTGGTAGTAGAGTTTCTTCCCACTCCTTAACCTCTGTATTTCTTGTTGTTCAGCCTCCTGAATCTCCCATTTCCTCATCCCACTGGGGAATTACAGCCACCTACCTTTGGCTTCTGGATTCACTGTAAAGTCTGTAAGCCTATCAGCTAGGTGAGTGCCCACCATCAAAGTCTTAAAGTCTTACCCACCAAACGAGTTTATTCTTTCTGGCTACGGTCTTCCTTATAAATCCACAGTTGATTTCTTCTGAAGGCTGTAGAAAAGCTTCAAAGTGTCAGATGAGATGGCATTTCTTGACAACAAGGTCTACAACAACCTATGTCGTAGAAAATTAGCCTAAAAAGACTCATGAACTAATCTTCATCTTCCACCTATTTTCTCAAATGACAAAAAAACCCACAAAAAACAAAACCAAAAAACCTCAAGAACTTAAAAACAAAACAAAACAAAGAAACAACCCACAGGCAATGAACCAAAAGTTTTGAACTTTCAAAATCACAGAGAAGATCCCATTCAGAGACAGGTATTATGCTTCAAATGGAAGCATAAAGAGTATGATACGCACTTGACCCAATTATCCGGTAGCCGATAATTACCCTGCTTATTCCTGAGCAGGGCACTCCCTACCAGGATTATGTTCTCTTGTTTATCTTGCATGACAAGAGCTCTCTGTGAGAGCAATCCCAAAACAGAGGAAGGAAGACAGGTAAGTACCGATTTTCAAGGAGTCTTGGAGAGAGGAACAGCAATGTTGTGTTGTGCCAAAAATAATTGCTCCTTTGGTCTGCCTATCTGCATAGGTTCTGTTCCATCAACTAACAGTCTTTCCAATAAGGAAAAATGGGTTGGTTTCTTGGTCTTTTGTTTATTGATTTTTTTTTTTTTTTACTCAAGCCATTCCTATCAAGCAAGAGATCTCAAAGTGATTTGAAATATAATAGATTGGGTTGGAAGGAACCTTTAAAGGTCATCTAAAGTCCCCTGCAATGAACAGAGATCTCTTCAGCTAGACCAGGTTGCTGAGAGCCCTGTCCAACCTGATCTTGAATGTTTCCAGGGATGGAGCACCTAACACCACTCTGGGCAACCTGTTCCTGTGTTTCACCACTCTCATTGTAAAAAATTTCTTCCTTATATCTACTCAGAATCTACCCTCTTTTATTTTAAAACAATTAGACCTTGTGCTATTACTACAGACCCTATTTAAAAATATGTCCCAGTCTTGCTTAATAAGCCTCCTTTAATATTGGAAGGACACAACAGGGTCTTCCTGGAGCCTTCTCTTCTCCAGGCTGAACAACCCCAGCTCTCTCAGAGCTGTTTCATTGCTTTGATTTTTGGGGTTTTCCCCTATACTGCCTCCAACAGGTCCATGTCTCTCTTGTGCTGAGGACTCCAGAGATAAATGCAGTATTCCAGGACAGTATCACAGATTAAGTGATGCACTTCACCTGTCAGAGAGAAGTAGCAATATGTTTATTGATATAAACCAGCAATTTAATGAAGTCTGATAGTAAATGTGACAGTGGTTTAACAAGATTTAATTCAAGGTACACGTGATTTTTTACTGCATAAAGGTCAGATTCAGACAAAACTGCCAAGGACACCCTCCTATTGAGTCACAAAGTTCAGAAAAAACCCACTGCTTTCTAAACTGCTTTCTGAGGAGAATTTAGATGGATGTAGACTTAGTACCAGACTGGCTCAGTGGTTTATGCCTCAAGGATAACCTGTGCACAATCAATCCTTTATATCATTTAATTATGATTTCAAAGTTTAGCATGCTGTTAATCACTTATCAAGAATCTGTTGCAGTAAGAAGTCTCTCAGCCATGAGGAGTAGACCTGAGAGGCATTCCTGCTCAAGGGGAGATCCTGTCATGCAATTCACTCCCATGCAGGACAGCTCAATGGGCCCAGGCTGTCCACTATTCATTGAAAAAGAAGATTGACTTAAAGTCATACTTACATGCCAGATGTATTTTGGGTTGTTCCACACTCAACTAGCCCTGAGCTGTAGAGCAAAACTGACTGCCCTTAGTTCTCCAGCAAGATTTAGGACCCTCAGTTGTGTTGTTATCTGTAAGTCAGATGTCGGACACAGCCATCACAACCACCACTGGTGGCTATTACTTAAGCGGAAAAAGGCAGGTTGGGGACCACACTGCCACAGTGGTGTCCTACAAGAGGAAAGCAGAGGAGCAGAATCACCTTTCTCAATCTACTGGCCACGCATCTTTTGATTCAGCCCAGGATGCAGTTGTCTTTCTGGGCTGTGAGTGCATTGCTGGCTAAGTCCAGCTGCTCATCCACCAGTGTGTCCCCAAGTTGTCTTAGCAAGACTGCTCTCATTCCCTTCATCCCCTAGCCTGTATTGGTACCAGATATTGTCCCAACCCAGGCAGAGAACCTTGCACTTGGCCTTGTTGACCCTCATGAGATTCCTGTGGGACTACTTCTCGATCTTGTCCAGCTCCCTCTGGATGGCATCCTGTCCTTCAGGGCTCTCAACCACACCACTGAGCTTTTTGCTGAGGGTGCATTCAACCCCACTGTCTATGCCATTGATAAAGGTATTAAATACTACTGATCCCAATTTGGAAGCCTGATGACACCACTGATCACTAATCTTCATTTGGATATCAAACAATTCAGCACCAGTCACTGGTTGTGGAAATTTGGCTCTTCCTAAAAATTTGTTTTGGTAAACCTGTAGCCTTAGAATGAGCCAGAAGAAACTAAATAACTGAACTTTTGCTTTAGTGACAGAAAAGTTCTTTAGAATACAATATTCTAAACGGACCTAATGGAAACGGCAGATAGGCACGTGAACTGCAGATTTACATACTAATCTGACTCACATAAATTGAAGCCTCTTTACCTAGAACTCCCCACCCACTCCTGATGGTGACTGTATAAGGACCTACTTACATGGGAGATGAGTGTCTAAGTAAGTGCCTTTAATGGTTCATGGAGATCTGGTGTGCTGGTTTGGGCTGGGGTAGTTAACTGTCTTCACAGTGGTTGACATGGGGTTGTGTTATGGATTTGTGCTGAGCAGAGTTGATGATACAGAGATGTTTTTGTTATTGCTGAGCAGGGCTTACACACAGCCAAGGCCTTTTCTGCTTTTATTACTGCCACTCTGGCAAGGAATTTGGGGGTGCATGGAAGGTTGGGAGTAGACACAGCCAGGACAGGTGACCCAAACTGACCAAAGGGATATTCCATACCATATGACATCGTGCTCAGTATATCAAGCTGGGGAGGAAAAGGAGGAAGGGGTGGGAGAGACATTTGGAGTGATGGCCTTTGTCTTCCCAAGTAACTGTTGCACATGATGGAGCCTTGCTCTCCTGGAGATGGCTGAACATACCTACCTGCCCATGGGGAATTAATTCCCTGGTTTGCTCTGCTTTTTTGCACAGCTTTTGCTTTCCTTCCCTGTTAAACTGTCTTTATCTCAACCCATGAGTTTTATACCTTGTACCCTTCTAATTCTCCTTCCTAATCCTGCAGGTGAGGGAGTGATGGAGTGGCTGCCTGGGGCTTGGCTGCTGAGTGGGGTTAAACCACAATAGTCCTTGTTTGGTGCCTAATATGGGACTTGTAGGGTTTGAGATAATGACAGATCTGATTGGCATGTGCTAGACTGAATTTATATCTGTTAGTGCTGTTTAGCTGGTAATGAGTGGGCACCTATGCTTGACATGGGGTTCACTTTCCTGACTGCGTGTTAGAGTCTAGTGCTAGTTAGCAACTGCTTTTTGCTTTTGCTGCTTGCTGTAGTGCTCTGGTACTTCTCACCTTACCAAATTGTGCCTGGGAACATCTTGATACCAGCCATGGTGATGTGCTTGGGCTGGCAGGTGGCCTGGGTGCTCCTGCTGTTTTTGTGCTGCTGCACTGGACAGGCTGTAACATTAGTCTGCATTTGAGCTGAAGGTCAGAGGGAGCGAGCAGCTGCCTGGTGCTTGGTTGCTGGCTGGGATTCAACCATGACATCTGGTCAGCTAAGGCAATGCAGCACTGAAGAGAGCTGGCTGTTGGACCAGTGCAAGTGGTCACTGCACTCCCACTCCAAGTGGATGCAATGAACATGAGAAATGGCTGAGAAAGGAAGGAAAAAGACTTTCAGTTAGAGGATAATTCCTATCCAAGAAAAGTAAAGGGAAAGGAAGATAGCCAGCATTACATTTGTGTTTTACAATTAGTAATCTGAGAGCATTGCTAACTGAACAGGAGTGATTTCCCTGGACCATATTCCAGTAGCTGACCAGTAAGGAAAAAGAAAGGGGTGAAGAAGGATGAAGGTACCAGGGAAACACCAAGGTGAGATCAGGATGCACTCTGGTTCATTTATGAGAAGTAATATTTAACATGGCTCTCAATACTCAGGGATCAGAAAGATCTTTATCTAAGGACATGAAGTCTCCATCTGACATGTCAGCATTCTAAGAAACATACTCCCAAGCTGACAGGAATTCAGAAAGCTAAAATTCTCTACAAGGTTCTGCTATGTTGTATGTAAAGCAGGTACTGACATCTCTGCAAATATTCTGGCTCACAAAATGAAGTTTAAAACCACATGCTGATAAAAATATATAGGCACAGATAGAGCCAGACAAGCGGACTTCCATGTTTGCATCAGCAAGGGAAGAAGATATTACCCTGACATGCACACCCATAATAAATCAACATATGCCAGGACAGACTGGACTAATCTAACAAGGAGACACCTTCTCTAATATCCTGTTGGCACAGAAGCACTGTGGAGCAGGAGGGCAGTGGTTACATTAGTTGTGTGTTTGTCAGAAAACTTCCTTGTCATGGAAGTATAAAATTTCCTTCCAGTAAAGGAAATGGGGAGGGATTTGAAAGGGCATCCCCTCCACAGATAACAGAACAAATGCTCACATTATCCCCTGCAATATCTTTGTTGTATTTCTGAGCTCTAATAAATCAGACTTCAGTTCATGTTCAGTTCAGTATTCTCTGATATATAAATATACAAAATTTTAAGTAGTGTTTAAAATAAAAGCTACTAGAAAATTTCAAGCAGACATTGCCTGATCAAAGCAGGAGTAAAAGAGAGGCACTGTAGTTCTACTCTGTTTTTCTCCATAATAATGTGCACTTCATAATTCATGTACATTAAGAAAAGTGAAATGTTATGGACCCTTCATAAGGATATAAAAATACAAAAGTTGATTAGGTTCTTCAGTAGAATGATGTTCACATTACATCATGTCATCACATTCCAGGGTTTTATGCAGTCTTCTTGGAAAACCTCATGATTATGGAATCACTGTGGGGACAGGAATTTTTCTTTAAGTCAGCTTGGAAAGAAACATTCCCCAGAATTAAAGTAATAAAATATAGTAGTTCACCTTGCTCTTCCGGTATGCTACACTGATAAGCTGAAATTCTGTTCATCACAATAATGTTCAATTGAAACAGACAGTTTCTACCCACAATATCATCCCAGACAGTTAAAACACTTAGGCATCTTCATTCTTCCCAAAAACAAAAATGAGAAATCAAATGAACACAGTCTCATCATGCAGCAGAGAAGTCACCCATCCTGCCAGCACCCAGCATCTGACAATTTCACAGTGTCACTGTGCACTCACAGAGGAAAGGAAAAGCAGCTCCTCAACATGAATAAACATCTGTTAGTTCTGGGTCCTGGTGCCAGAATAACTTCTGGGCTTTCTTTGGAATCGTATATTTTAGACAGACAAGCCACCCGAGAGGAAACAAGGAATTCACCTCCCATTCTGCTGCCCCCATCACCCAGCCACCCCCATCATTCCTTTGTGGGCATTTTCCTGAAGGCCAAAGGGAAAGTGATCCTTTCTTGCAGGCTGGCTGGTGAAGGCACAGAGGGCACACACACATCTCCCACTGGCAGCCCCCAGCTTGACAATTAAACTGCTCCCTTTGGACACAGGGCTTTGAGGTGCTGCATTACGCACATGCATGGAAAGAATAGAATAGCATAATATAGGATATAATTTCTCTGTCAGGTGCTGTGGGGGGCACTGTAAAGATCAAGTCCATTAAATTTCCTTTAGAAATGGCACTGGCATAATTATGCTGCACCATGGTGGAAGAAATGGGATAGTGGACTCCTTGATTTCACTTTGTTTTACTTCAGTGTCCAGTGTGTCTCACACAATGTGAAATGCAAAGCACTTTCCAAGGGCAGACTGGATGCATTTGGAAATGCCTCTCTGTCCTGTTATTCCAAAGAGAGGGTCAGAAATAAGTCATCTATGCTCTGACTGAGAAAGTGGAACTACAAACATCCGTTCCTGATGTAAGAGCACAGCTCTGCATTTTGATATTAAAATACACCATGCTTTCTGAGACTTGGTTGCATGGCACTTCACCACAGTCTACCACTGAGCTCAAAGATTTTATATAAATAGACAAACAATGCTAATTCAGTCCTTAGCTTCTTGAGAGATGCACTGATGTTCACAGCTGATTTTACAACTTTTCTAGAGTACCTCTATAGTAAGACTCAAACCAAGACCTTTTTGACAGTGGGGATTCTCAGGTACTGGAACAGGTTGCCCAAACAAGTTGTGGAGGATCCACCACTGAAGCTGTTCAAAACTGGACTGGACAACATCCTGAGCAACCTGCTCTAGCTGACCCTTCAGCAGGGCAGGGTGGACTAGATCTCTAGACAGTTCTCCAACTGGAACTATTCTGTGAAATTTATTTTGCTTTACAATTAATTATGACATATTGATTTCCTATTTTTTTCATGAAAGCAGACAGCTAAAAAATGAAAAATAGCTAAAGAACAGTATTAACATAACTTGAAACAAAGCATGGAAAAATTGTCATTTCTCCTGTGTAGACGAAACATTCCAAACAATAGAACATATAAGCTAGAATTCCTCATGAGGTTTTCAAGAAAGTGGGAAAACTTAAATGAGATGCTATCTTATGGTATTTTATTTCAAATAAGGTAATTTCAAAAAATATTTTCAGTTGTATAAGGAAATTACTTTAGGCTTAGGGGATTTATTGAAAGGATAGAAATCACAAATATTTTCTACCTATGAAACACAGAGCAGACAGGGATTTTCATTAGTGCATGCTTGGAAATAAATACTCATGGAGCTGAGAAACTAAAAAGAGCTAAGTTTCTTGACATCCCTTCCTCCTTATTTCACATGAATTTTCACGTCACCATTTTATTTTAAGACTACATTCACCACCCACACAACTAAGCATGAGTTAGCAGTGTATGCACAGGAGTCAACAACACAACCTTGTGGTGGCAACAGCCAACACACTGGGGGCTGCATCAGCGAGAGCGTAGCCAGCACTTCAAGGAAAGTAATTATCTTCCTCCATTCAGCACAAGACTTCATCATCACTGTGGTGCTCAGGGCAGGCTCCCCAGCACAAGAGACATATCAGCTCACTGGAGTGAGACCAGTGAAGGGGCACCAAGACGGTTGGGTTCTGAAGAACCGAATGAAGCAGGGCACAGGACCTAGATCTTGTCTGGAGATGACCCTGGGTAGGGAACATCTTGTTGCTGTCTTTAGACAACTGATGGGAAGGTACAGGGAATACACAGCCAGGCTGCTCTCAGAGATATCTTGGGAAAGAACAAGGACCGACTGTCAAAAATTGTATCAGAGAAATTTCCGTTAGATACTGTCATGGGCAAAAACTGTTTCCTCCTTCAGGGAATTTCCATTAATTTAATTTATTTACCAATTAACAATCTATTAATTACAGATTACAGGTATCAAGGGAGACTGAAAAAACCAAACAATCCTCAGGAAAAATCCTGCTTTCCTTCATACACTTCTTCCTCCCCACCCAGGCCTTTTGCTCCTCAGTGCCCTCACCTCACGCCATGCTCATCTCTTTTGCTGAGGCAGTGGCCAGCATAGGAGCCTGGGACCAGTGCACACGGGGCTGGTTCCTTCACTGGCAGCAGCTTTTCCAGACTGCACCTTTCAGCTCCTGCTCTGGCAAAACTTTGGACCCAACCCCTGCCCAGGTATCCTCTTCTCTCTTCCTTCCTCCTGCTCTGTTGTGGACTTCTTTTGAAGAGTTTTCAAACAAAAAAAAAAAAAAGCAGGGAGTGAAGCAGGGAGTCTCACCAGCCAGGCACATGTTGATTCTTAATTTCTAAAACTGTGCAGAAAGTCACACATGCAAGAAACTGCATTTGCTCTCCCTACCCCAGTATCTCTTCAGCTAGGAGCTGGCTAAGCCCCGGAGCCATTGTGACACTCAGGCCACAACCAAAGTCATGTCTGCATTTGCAAGCCTGCCTGGGCTGTGCCTGAAAGACACCTGGGCTGAATTATTCTTCTTGCTTCTGGCTTCTGGCAGGGTAAAAATGCCCCAGAGACAGATGGTGGACCCTATTGTGGAAGAAAGAAGGTCCAGCACTGCAGTTTCAAGTGGGGTTGAGCCTAGGTCTCCTGCTGTCTTGAGAAATGATCTGACCATGAGCTGTGCAGCAGGGAAACAACTCAGCCACCTGAATGGAATCTGCTTGTCTGCTTGTTCTTTTGCTTTCAGGTTTTTTTCTTATAGCTGCTCTTGTCTGGTTTATGTGGACTTGAAGTGGACAGTGTCAGGCATATTCTGACACCACCTAGAGATGAGGCCACTGAGGATATTAGAAAATAATTGATTGTATAGCTGGGTCACCACAGATCTTGAAAAGCGGCAAATACAACCTGCTTAAATGTGGGGCACCACCTATCCTTCTCAGCTCTCTTCTTAGGCATGGCAAGTATCTATCAGCTTGTTTGACCATCCAAATAAAATGTCCCACCAATGGAGTTCCCCATCTTTCTTCACTTACACCATCACTCAGTTGATTTCTTTCACATGATGATGAACTGTAATCGAAGTCTTTTGTCCTTTTTATTGTGCGTGTTTCAGTAGGAGCTTTCTCATCAAGGTGAGATTGATTCCAATAGGGGTAGGCTGCATAATTATCTTATATATAATTAAATCATAACAATAGATAAGTGCATAATTTAATCATAACAATAGATAAGATATAACAGGAGCTGAATTCTATAATCACATCTCATAATTTCAACAAAGTTACGCACACAAATATAATGGTGATTACTCAAATCTATCATAAGGTTGTCTACAAGTACAAAGTCACAATAGGTTCTCATACAGGCACATCCATGCCCCCAGGCCCATACTCTGTTCTCCAGAGGTTAGAGTGCAGTTCTATTGTGATTTAATTCTGACACAATGATTTGGTATATAGTATATATTACAGCATTGTGCATTGTTAAAACAAAAACTGTGCCCTTACTGCTGGTTGCATTGTAAGTGAAATTAACTAGTTAACACCAAGAGTGGAATTCCCTTTTAAATCTACCTGCATTATCTCAGGTTACCTTTTGAATTTCAGTGGGCAAATTGCTTTCATCTCCTTTATGATTTCTGCCACAGTAAATTGCACCCACAACTGAGAACCATGTGTGGTGCTGAATGTACTAGAGTTGCCATACTGATTAGCACAAATAAAGAAGTGAGGGTGCCGTGTTCCAATGTGGGAAGCTGTGAAGAGTTCTTTTAAAAGTAGATGGTCAACAACAAAATTAAGCCGAACAAGGCAAATATTGCATCTGAGAACCATCTATTGTTAACGAAAGAGAAAAATAAAAAGGAGTTACCATACTGAAGAGCGGTAGAGAAGACAGAGCAAAAGGAAGAAAAATGGGAGGGAGAGAAAGAGAGAGAGATTGAGAGAGATCACGGTGGTGGCAGGCTCAGAGGTGGGCAGGATTGGATGCAGGGGGCTCAGGCAGGGATGCAGAGATGAAGCAGGCAGGGTGTCGGTCAGGGATACAGGGAGGCAGGACAGACTTAGGGTGAGCAAGAGCCAGGGCAGGAGAACCAAAACTCAGGACTCCAAAAGCAAGTTCAAAAAGCCCCAAAAAGCATCAAAAGACAAAGGACAGAACAGACCCCAAAAAGCCCACAAGGCTTGTGATGCAGATACTTTTATGTCCAAAGTCCACCTGCTGACAGGAGACCATTGGCCCAGTCCAATGTCCCACTGCAGTCCATTGGAGGAGATTTTTTGCCATCTGATTGCAGAATGTCCCTGGGGTACAGTTTCTTTGGTGTTCCCCTGCTGATTGCCTGTCCCATGAGAGACATGACATGGTTGCCAGGCAAGGGCTCCCCAGAGACAAGTCTTTGCTCCATCTTCTCCTAGCTGCCTCCCGGACATGGCACACATGCACCCCTCCCCCATGTGCCCCTGACAACCCCTGGCATAACAAAACTGAATTGACTCCTCACACAGGGTCTCCACCTTGTGGGTCAAGCTTGTTTATGTGTGAACCAAATGTAGTTCATGCTGGTAATGATTGCTACTGCAAGAAGGATAAGCAGTCCTTCCATGGTTAGCTTGATCTTCAGTGCGGGTGGCACGGCATCATTCCTAGTATCATTCCTGGGGAGAGAAAACAAGACGAGTCCTGGAGGGATTAGTCCAGACAGTGGCTCAAGTTGTTTAACAGCTCGGGCTAGTGACAAATGTCCTTTTTCCCACTCAGGGTATCTCTGTTCTGTCTCTTTCAATGAAGCTGAACTGAATAGTAAAGATCTCTTTAGTCCGTCAGGGATAGTTTGGCCTTGACATGCCTCAGGTAGAATCTCAACTCTCAGTTCATGAAGTGCTTGCCATACTACTGGTGCTGCTTCCTCCACCTTTTTGGTGGACGGCTCCTGCGATTAGAGTTGCCCTCCATGACTTGGATGCTCTCTGATTTGCCTTACCAGTCCTGCAAAATTTAGCACAGCAGCCATTAGAGGCACGGAATATCAAAACCCAGAATGTTTTCAACATGAATTTTAATTGCAGAGTGAGAAGCTGACATCCGCTTCTCAATACCTCCTGCTCTTTTCAATTTCCCGATCGCGCTCCGCAAGCATTGCCCCCGCCGGCAGCTCACCATCCCTTTCCTGACCTGCTGAGCTGCGAGCAGCCCCTGTGCCTGCAGCCTCTTGGAGCGCTCCAAGCAACGCGTCCGAACCTCTCTTCCTTTTCCTGACGGCGCTCAGGAGCGAGCAGCTTGCAGCTACTCTCCCTTTCACTATCGAACTTGGCAGCAAGCAACACTTGCTACTGAAGCCTATTTCCTCTCTCATTTAACAGATCTTGAAGTCCTTTCACCAAACCCTGCAGGGATCCAACCATTTCTCCCCCTGTTTGTTGGCATATCTCTCCTTCTGGGCAAAAACTAGCAGATAAAACTGCTTTACTTTTCCCCTTCCATACCTTTTGTTCGCTTAACACCACATTTATCCATTTAAGCCCTGCCTCGGGACTATTCAAATATCCATTTGCCCATTCTGTGCCCGTGGGAGTTGGGCACACCTTACATTCTTCCCACTACTACCTGTCTGGAATTCACAGGTGATATCCCAAATAGACCCCTGTGAAAGAAATTACAAAAGTTAGAGGGTCTGCAAAAAAAAATTTATTATACACTTGATGTGGAAATTGGAGTGTTAGTCCTTGACCTACTATACAAGTGGAGGGTGGGAGGGAGGCAGGCCAAATATTAATTCACTGGAATCTCATTTTGAAACCTCCAGCAAATACAACATAACAACAAAGAGAGAGAGAGATTGTGCCTTCATCCAAAAAATACCAGAAACCTTGACTTGCTGGAAGTGCTATGACCAGTTCCTGGCCCGGCCCTAAGGAGCATATTTTATCTTATTAGAACTCAATATAAAGTACATGAATAGCCCAGGGAACAAGGACGAGCATTCAGATTCTAGAAGACTGGCAAGCACTACCTGCTTGAACACCACTGAACTGAGAGTTGGTGGAGCCATCTTTCCATGTCGCAAGGCAGATTCCCAAGCCTCAGAGTTAACCTAAAGGCACTGGCCTGTGCCCAGTGGGCACCCTGACTGGATAGCTACTACCACCAGACCAGTTCCTAGGTTTCAACAAGTTAGGAGCTACAGGAAATAGCTTCTGAGTGCCTGTCTGATATACCTATCTCAGAACACCTGTGCACGGAAAATGGAATCACCAGGATCCAACCTGCCATGGGTGCTGAGTGCAGCAGAAGATACAAAACTTTGCTCAGAGCCTGTCTGGCTATTTTACACTCACAGGTGCCAAGCCTGTCTTCCCTAGATGAGAGAGAAGAAATACCTACAACACTTATGTGAGTACTGGCAGGAGAGGAGAGTTGCTTCTCTCAAAGGCAAGGGCAAGTGCCTGCCTAGGAGATTCTGGACACTTCTTTAGCACTGTCAAATCTGAGCTTAATGTTCTTCTCAGCCTGAAACCACTCGAATCACTGTCACTATTTTCAAGAACACCAGGCTTTGGGATTGTTGTTGGACTTGGAAAGATCCTTTCTATTATGGCTACAGCATGAAGCTCTGGCACATCACACCGGTGATATTCCTGTGCCTTGCCAATTGGGGTCGCTAACACTTGTTTCAAAGTCTTATTTCTTCCACCGTCCCTTTCCCGTTTTCTAAAAACTGAGAAAAGAGTACTGAGTACACTGAGAAAAGAAACACCGCAAAATGTACAACATCACTGTCGGTGTTTTGCTCTCAGATGGTAGAATAATTCATAGTAGTGAAGTAGCGACTGCAGCAGCTTCGGGGAAAACACTAAAAAAGCCGATGATATCTAGAGGATGAAATGTAGGTGCGGGGCCGTGCCGGGAAGCGGCAGGGTCAGCACGGAGCCAAAGAAGGGCTCCGGGCAGCGGCTCAGCACGGCGGGCGCTGCAAACGCGCTGCACCCCGCTGAGCCTGAGGGGAAACGGACGGCAGGGGGGACACGAACCCGGGGAGGGGCGCGACGGGGGGAGCCTGGTCTGCCCGCCCGGCCCCCACTTCCAGTCCCAGGGAGGCGGCGGAAACTCGGCAGAGTCACGGCGGGGGCGGTTCTACCCGCTGAAAAAGCCGGTCCGAGGTTCTGCCGGGAAGAGGGATGCTCTGAACTCCTCTCCCTCTTTCTCTCCTCTCTCTCTCCTGTCCTTCTCGTCTTCTCCGGCGCCGGCACAGACCGCACCGTCGGCCCCGGCGTGGGACGCGCCCGCGGCAGGAGCTGCGGCCGGCAGCCCGTGCCCGCCTGGCCCATGGCGGGGCCGCGGGACCCCGCGGAGCGCTGCTCCTGCCGCAACACCAACTGCGTGGAGCGGCCGCTGCGCCGGCTCTTCGAGCGGCTGGCGAGCGGCGTGGCCGCCTGCCCCTGGCCCTTCGTGCTGCTGCCGCTGCTGCTGTCGGGCGGGCTGGGCGCCGGCTTCCTCTTCCTGCCGCAGCGGGAGGCGAACGACATCGAGGAGCAGTTCACGCCGACCTGGGGGCCCGCCAAGGCCGAGCGCGGCTTCGTGCGGCGGCACTTCCCCCCCAACGACTCGGAGCGCTTCTCCGCCCAGCGGCTGCCCACCGAGGGCGCCTACGCCGCGCTCATCGCCGTGGTGACGGACGGCACCTCGGTCCTGGACCCGGCGCCGTGGGCAGAGGTGCGGCGGCTGAACGCGACCGTGCACGACGCCGAGTACGAGCGGCTCTGCGCCCGCACCGCCCGCGGCTGCGAAAGCCCCAACCCGCTGCTGTCGCGGCTGGGCGATGCGGGACTGCCCGACTCGGAGAGCCTCCGCTTCCCCGTCAACGACAGCGTCTTCCTGGGGACCGCGCTGGGCGGCGTGGAGACGGAGCGCGGGCGGGTGCGCAGGGCGCGGGCCCTGAAGCTGGTGTATTACCTGCGGGAGGACGGCCCCGAGGCGCAGGACAGCCGGCGCTGGCTGGAGCGCTTCCTGCGGGACATCTCGTCCGAAGTGGCGGACTTGCGCCTCAGCTCCATTCAGGTAACGCTGGGGCGGGTGCGGCCGTGCGGAGCCGCCGAGCCCGAAGTGTCCGGGCAGCCCCGTCACGGAATGGAAAGGAAAGGAGACGCTGGCGGGAGGAGGCGGGCGGGTTGCGAGGGCCGGGGCAATGCTCCTCTGCCAGCGTGATGTTTGGTCTTGCCTGTGCGTGTGTACAAAGACCAAGAAGAAGAGGAAAAGCGCTTGATCGTTTCTTGTTGTTTTACGGCAGGTGACTTACTTTACCTCGCTGTCCAGACAAGAGGAGTTTGAAGGAAATACCAGTAGTGTGATCCCGCTCTTCTCCGTGACATATTTCCTGACAATAACCTTTGCAGTCGTCTCTTGCCTAAGGTAAAATGTCTCTAAGCTGTGGCTGAATGAGCTGTGATCTTTGCTCTTCTTTACCTTCCTCACCTGGTTTCTGCTCTTGCCGAGTGAAGGTGCTCTTGAAGCTGCAGACTTGTGGTGACATTTAATCATAGACGAAATGTATTTCTTTGCTTTTTCTTCTCTATCTGTGCATATTTCCCAACTGCTTAGATGGGGTTCATGGTAAGTACCAGATGAATACCTGAACAAGTGCTCAGTGGAGACATGACCAGCTTGAATGCTCAGCTCCTAGAGAAATTAATCTTGTCCAGTGCTGACTCATGGAATCTCTCAGAACATCATTCATCAAGTGTTCTCTTCAGACAGGGTATTGTCTGTGATATATTTGACAAATAACTAAGATATTCCTTGAAATAATTTCAGACTGAGCTGTATAAGAAACAATATCTGGCTTGCATGCTGTGGAGTGCTTTCTTCTGGCTTAGCTGTATTAAGTGGCTTTGGATTGATGCTCTTCTGTGGAGTGCCGTTTGTGGTCACTGTAGCAAATGCACCATTCCTGATTCTGGGTAAGTAGAAAAAGTGAGTTGTATTCAGGAACAAAGGTCAGAGTGAAGTTAAAACAACGTAATGGTGTCAGTCTTTTATGATGTGAATGTCAGATAATACAACATTTTCTCCTGAAGTGAGTGGAGGAGATACCCAGATGTGCAGCCCCCTCAGAGCACCTACAGGTGAGCAAGCCCCTCAGCTCAGCCCAGCTGAGCTCAGTGTGCTCACAGTGGGACTGTGGGAGATGGGTTCTGGTGCAAGGGCAGCTTTTCCCAGAAGACAAGGCCTGATCTAGATCCACTGCAACAGCAGGAAGACTGTAAATGAGAGAGTGCTATGTTAGCACTTCTGGAATTGTTGTTGTATCCCTGGAAATGTAGCCAGGAGGATTAATCCTCTGCAGTGTAACATCTGTGTACTAACCAGTCTCATCCAGCTGCACAACTGAAGGGATGCACCATTTGTGCAAGCTGCTCCCCCAAAAACCCAAGGAAGTTGGTATCATTCCATCCTTGTTACACAGGCTACTTAACAGCAAGTGCTGAGCTTTCCAAATACTGCTAGATCATGTTGCTGCAAACAAATTACTGCTTTTAAAATCCTTACTGGTCTCCTATATGATACATTCATCTGAAGTTTTCTTGGGCTTGGTCTCATGCTGAGGTAAACACATGGAGCTCCCAGGTTGACAGAGCTGAGAGCTTGATCCTAAGCTGTGCAATGCAAATGTTCCTTTGGGCTGGCATTGTTTCTTTGTTTTCTGCATAATTTCAGTGCATTTTTATTTACTTTTGTTTGCTCATCAATTGCAGTGGCTCTGACTATCAAAAAGACCCTTTTGTATCCCCAGGAAAGGGTTTAAGCCAGTCTCTTCAGATCACCAGAAATAACACACAGACTTCTGTCTTCTTGCATTAAAGCAAACAAACTCTCAGTACATCAGAGGATTTGCATTGAAGGCTGCTTGCTTTCTGAAGCAGCCAGGCTCATTGCCATCCAGTAGTACCTTTTGACGTGCTGCTTAATTCATCTTTGCATGTTTACTGGCAATTGCCTTTTCAGGTAGCAGGTAATGATTTCATCTCTTCTCTGCTTGGCTAACTCCCACTCTGCTGTTGGCGCAGCCTTGCTTTCCCTTTGTGTGATTAATTTTCAGGGAATAGAAGAGCCCTTGACAACATGGCAAAATACTGAAAGGTGTGAGATAATAATCTTGAGAGTTAGCAGAGGTGAGAGAAGCCCATTGGCTCTTCATTTATGACCTTCAGCTCACTTACTGTGGCATCTTAGCAAAAACTGAAAGCCAGGATCCAGTCTTCCTGGCAGGTTTTTCCAGGGACCCAGCAGGTAATATTTGTGAGCACATCAGTATAAATGTGAACAAAACTGAATAATAAATCATGAATGAGTGCTGGAAGATAAACTGGAGAGAAGTGGAAGGCAAAGAGCATAAAAAAAGTAAGGCACGGGAAAACTGGAATCACTCTTCTCCCGTATGGTAGCAACTGCTCTTCCTGCCTTCTGAAGGCAGACCCAGAAATTACTGCTCTAAGTTGCTGCAGTGCTGAAGAAGAGATTCTAGAGATAATGGGGGATGCTTCCAGCGATAGGAATAGTTGAGCATCAGAGTATGTGATGCTTTGAAATCTGTGTCATCTGCATCAGGGGACACGTGGACATCAGCTGCAAGACACTTGTCAGCGATGCAGTAGGTGTGCTCAGTTCTTCAGCAGAGTCAGTGAGGGATCAATGACCCATCAGGTCACCAGGAGGTGCTGGAAGGTCATACATTCAGCTACACACAAAGGATCTGTTTTCCTCATTCTCTTGTAACTTGCATTAGTGCTTGAACAGTATTAGTAGCCCAACATCATTTTTCAAGATTTTATGTGGAATGAAATGTGATCAATATTGTCATTTTGTTGGGTGTTGGTGAAGCTGCCATTTGCAGTGCAGCGTTAACAATCTCTCCTCTTGCAGGGGTTGGCGTTGATGACATGTTCATTATGATTGCTTCCTGGGAGCAAAGTTTAAGGAAGAAAGAGAAATCCAATGTTAAATCTTTGCTGGCTGAGACTTACGCAGAGGCAGCACTTTCTGTGACCATCACCACTCTCACGGATGTTTTGGCCTTCTTCATTGGCACCTGGACTGCTTTTCCATCCGTGAGGTCTTTTTGCCTCTATACGGGCACAGCTTTTGTCTTCTGCTATGTATATACCATGACCTTCTTTGGGGCAGTTCTGGTATTAAATCACAAAAGGGAGCAAGGGAACCGACACTGGCTGACTTGCATGCGTGTGGATGTAGGTAAAGATCAGGCTGAGAACTCCTGCTTGTACAATGCCTGCTGTATTGGCAGCTGCTCTAGGCAGCCATCTCAGCCAGAAGGTGAGCATCCAATGAGCATATTCTTTAAAAAGTATTACGGCCCTTTTGTTACAAACAAATGGGTCAAGCTGCTCATGCTGTTGCTGTACGGAGCATATCTGGGTGGCAGCGTTTACGGGTGTACTCAGATCAGGGAAGGCATCGATCTCCGAAATCTGGCAAGCGATGACTCCTACGTTATTCCATACTATGACGATGATGAGAAATACTTCTCCACATACGGACCCAGGGTCATGGCTGTCATTACTGAGAGTGTAGATTACTGGAATGAGTCTGTGCGTCTTGGCATTGAGAGCTGTGCACAGAATTTAGAGAACATTTCCTATGTAGATAAGAACTACTCAGAGTCATGGCTGAGAGTATACACAGGACTTGCCAAAACAGGTTTGATAAATATAAACAATAAGACTGACTTCTTGAATGGCTTAACTACGCTGTTCGGAATTGTTCCCAGTTTTGAGTGGGACATAAACAGGACTCAGGATGAAATAGAAGCTTCGCGTTTCTTCATCCAGACAGTGAACGTGACATCAGCTGTGGATGAGAAGAATCTGGTCAATCAGTTAAGAGAGGCAGCAAGGCAGTGCAGCATTCCACTGCAGGTGTATCACGCAGCCTTCATCTACTACGACCAGTACCTGGTGATAGTGCAGAACACTGTTCAGAACGTTGTCGTTGCTGCCGGGGCGATGCTCGTTGTCTCCCTTCTGCTCATTCCCAACCCGCTGTGCTGCTTGTGGGTGACTTTTGCTATAGCCTCTGTCATAGTGGGCGTTGCTGGTTTCATGACGTTCTGGAGCGTCAATCTCGATTCCATATCCATGATCAACCTGGTCATTTGCATTGGCTTTTCAGTGGATTTTTCTGCTCATATTTCCTATGCCTTTGTTACGAGTGGAGAGTCGTCAGCCAATAAAAGGGCAACTGAAGCTCTGTCCCTGCTAGGTTACCCAGTACTACAAGGTGCAGTTTCTACAATATTAGGAATAGTTGTCCTGGCTGCAGCCAACACCTACATCTTTAGGACATTCTTCAAGATCATGTTCCTTGTAATTTTATTTGGGGCTCTTCACGGTCTTGTTTTTATTCCAGTGTTTTTAACATTTTTCAGAAACTTTGCCCGATCACCCAATACCAAATCTAAAAAACTTGAACTTGAGAAATTATAAAGGTTGTTTGTGACTAAGTTTATTGTGTTATAATTTATATTTGTTGTATTTTATATGTAGGTTTATATGGATTGTATTTTATTGTAATTTATATGTAGGTTCAAATGCAGGGACTGTCAGGGAATATAAGACATGAAGAAAATGAAAGACAAAAAAAAGAAACACAACAGGGAAGCAAAGGCTTCAGAAAAGCCAAGCAAGAAAAATAACAGAAGAAATTAAAACTTAGAAATTGCATTTGCATTTCTCCTTTTTGTGTTAACATCTTAATGTTGTTAAATGTTTTTTTGTGTTTACTGAATGTATTAAAGTTATTTAAACACTGACTACTGCGTCAGCTTAATGGACTACATTACATGTTTGTCAGGACATGTTCACAGTGGGGAAGAGTAACTTCCACTGGACTGCATTTTCCACTTGTTTGCCGTGGTGCTGTAATTCATCCCAACACTGAGCTGGAAGACAAGTTTTGCCCAAGAGGCTCAAATTTGGGTATTTTACAGCAAACTTACAAGAGGACAGAACTGTCTCAGACTGCGATAACTCGTTAGCTTTCAGGAGACAAAATGTGCTTAGGTTCCTAATGCAGCACAAGAAACCCTTGGGGAAGACTCACCCTAAGCTGACTCCCATTACTCCCATTTTCTTTTCAAAGCCTTTTCTTGGTGTCCTGTTTTCTAGCTAATGTTGGACATCTGGTACCCTTAAGAAGTTTGTGTGTAGCTTTTGTTGGCTGCAGTTCGCTGAGGGATGTGCTGTAGGTTATTGACCTTGCATGGATCTCCTGAGAACCACCCTGGGAGATGCTGTGCCGTGGTATGACAAGGTAAGGATTCACTAGAGAGAATCACATCCTAATTCGAGACAAAGTGAAAAAGAACCCCAAATTTAAGTGGATCAGTCCTAAAACTCTAAACTCATAAATCACATTCTTTTTGTCCTGTGATGTGTTGATCAAGCAGAGGAGCTTTCACTGAATAAGAGGTAAGAATATATGAAGTGGCCTTCTAACTTCTAGGGACAAGACAGTAGGTAAAAGTCAATTCATTTTGTTGTTAATTTGTTGCCAATATCACCAATGACCCATAGGAAATTAATTATGGTAACTGATGCAATTCTGGAAAAATTGGCACAGAAGTTACTCAACCATTCAGTCCAAATCTGCTACCATGGAGGGTTTCTTCTGACTGAGTAAGTGTGACAGGGTCTGCCTGTTTCCTGTGACTTCTGGCCCATTTCCTGAGACCCAGTAGACAGGGCAGGATCCTTCTGTTTCCTCCTGAACAGTTTTTGAAAGAGTCGTGAAAGACTGAAAACTCGTATTAATCTTAGAACAAATCTGCTCCTGAGCTCAAAGTCAAAACCCCATGCTGAATCTCAGAATTACAGCCAGCAGCGTTAAATTTCCAGGACAGGGCACTAACCACAAAGCTGGATTTGGGGAAAAACAAATGCACTAGGGGACACAACCCCATGCACTGGAGTCCCCACTTCTCCCATTAAATGTTTCAGTCATTTATGCACTGATGATGCTGTGGAAGGAGCAGATGATGCTCTCACACTGGCCAATGCCAGAGGAAGGCCTCTTAATAAACACGTGTGACACATGTGAGTCATGGGTTTGGAAAAAGAGAAATCTTTTTCTGTGGGAAGTAGAGAGAACAGCCTATTTAAAGCAGATACTCTCACCTTTCATCGTGGTGTTTGGTCATGTTTTAGAAGCAAAAATAGCTCTCCTTTCTTCTAGCCAAAGTTTCCAAGCAGATCAATAGAGCAGAAAGTTAGAAATGGCTTGATTGTGTAACTTCACAGCCAGTTTAAAGGATTAAGATTTAGAAAACTTTTCTGACATTTCAGCTGACTCAGGTCATCAGAGTAAGAAGGAGCCAGAAGGAGCAGGCCACAACTTTCACTCAAGTTTCCATTTGTTTTGTATTAAGCTTGGTGGTAGAATTCTGCTGTGCCAGTCTCAGGAATACAGAAAATTCAGAATTATGTCCAAGTTTGAATTTCTTATTTTTATGTGCCAGCCTGCTTGCGACCACTTCAGCAGTATTTAAAAAGCAAACAGTCTATCTAAGCTCTGCCCCCTTTTCAACAGCAGGAGACTCTTCCTACTTAAAGGGAACTGAGGTTATTCTCACCCTCTGACTAATTTCTGGAAGCTGCTTTTGTGGTTGCGATGTGTTGACCCTGGCTGGACACCAGGAGCCCACCAAAGCAAATCTCTCACTCCTTAGCTGGACAAGGAAAACATGGCAAAAGGCCTGTGGGTTAAGATGAAAGTAGGGAGAGATCACTCACCACTTACTGTCACAGGCAAAACAATTTTGAGTCAGGAAAATGAGTTCAGTGACAGTCAAATTAGAAATAAAACCAAATCTTAACACCACCTCTTCCCCTACCCCTCTTCTTTCCTGTTTCCAATTTCATTTCTGCTTTACCTCCTCCCTGTCAAGTGGTAAGAGGAGGGTGGGGATGGGACAGGAACTGGGGTTGTGGTCAGTTCATCACAGGTTGCCTCTGTCACTCCTCCCTCCTCAGGCCGAGGAGGACTCTCTCACTGTAACCCTGCTACATCTCCTTCGCTGACCTCGGTGTCTGCAGAGCTGTTTCTCTCACATACTCACTCCTGTCTCTCTGGCTGCAGTTGATCTAGGGCAGAGCTTCCTCCCTTTAACTGTGCTGTCTCAGAGGCTTTATCACAGGGGCTGATGGGCTCAGCCTTGGACAGAAGCAGGCTCTCCAGAGCTGTCTGGCAGTGCTCTATTGGACATGGGTAAGCTTCTGGCATCTTCTCCCAGATGTCACCCATGTAGCCTCCTCACTACAAAAACCCTGCCACACAAAACCAATCCAGTATTCTCCTATCTCTGCCCAATAATTATGAAAGGAGAAATTCCAGCTCCTAGGTGTTCCCAAAAAGAGCACCAGCGATCAAATCCAATGCCTCAACAGGCAAGTTTCCTGGAAACCTCGCATATGTTACACTCACAAAACCAACTAGGAATGACAGTAAACTTCTTCAGTAACACTTATGCTGCTAAATAGGCCAGAAAGCAAAGATAGACTTTGCACTTTATGGCTAATCTTGTAATAATCTTTAATGAACCAGAGATATATCACTATTTTTTTTTCCTTTTTGACACTATCCTATGCATATAGCAAGAAGCTTTTGAATAAGAAAAGTAAGTTGGACTTCAAGGACCTACCCCCCCTCAAACAAGATCATTCAATACAGATTTTAGTAACTTCAAATAAGAAAAAGGGTTTTTTACTTCTCTTTCTAAATGCAAATTCACATTATTTAGCTGGAAAAGATCCCTTTCAAGTCCCACTACTGAAGCAGCAATGGAAAAAATGTGTGAATTTCTAGGGAGAACATTCCCTAGAAATCTCATTTAGAGAGAGTGCAATTTTGCTATAATTCTTAAATTTATTTACAATTTTAAATGTTTTATACACCTCAATTTACATACTAGGGAACTTGGTATTACATTTTATAGCAATTTACAATGAATAAGAAGAAAACCAATGTGCATAATTAAAATTAACCTTTATTACTCCAAAAACAGATGCCAAATATGCAGTATATTTCTGTTTCTGTTAGTGTATTTCTGAAATACATGTACAAATGTAACTAGTCAGCCTAGACGTTTCCTATGCTGTTTTATAACATTTGGAAGTTCTCCCACGATGAGAGGGATGCCACTAGAGTAAGCTGACAAAAACAGGCAAAAAGAAAGTTGACCTTGTTTTGAAAGGGAAAAAAACCCAAACATGTGCTTTTAATAAAAAAACTAGGTTATAATCAAGCATTACACTCAGAAAATTCTAAAACACTGTATTACTTCTAGTTTTAGGTGTAACTACCAGTTTCCATTCACATTTATTGGCACCAGCCCAACTATTTTAATGTCCAAGTATTGCAACCCTCAACATTAATATGCTAACACATGCCCTCTCTGCAACAGAAGCTTGTAATCCCACAATGCTATAATTGATTGTGCAGAAGGATTATGACCAAGATGTGTTATTCCTAAAAAAACAGTTCTATGAGATCAGAGGAATACTGGCATATAATTGGTAGCCATCACTTCCACTTGATTGGAAACTGCTCATTTTCAAATCTTTTCTGTATTTTCTTCAGATTTCCCAAGGTTTCGTTAACGATTGAAAGAAAAGGTTTTATTTCCCTACTTCTACCATAGAATAGGACTGGGATGTTGTTTGAAACAACACATGCTTTAAACATTTTCTGAATTACTCTTCAGTGAGCAATGCTGTCCTCTTCAAAGAGATTATCTGTTGGATTATCAAACGCCCGTACATATATTAATAGAAACTAGTTCTGTAGAATTTCTAGCAGTGTAAAAGCACTGTCATCAAAGCACTGTCATCTGTCTACTGCAGTAATAAAAATTTTAAGAAACTTGTCAGCAGCACATCAGAGGTCACAGGTATTTCTCTTATCCCTGCTATGGTTCTACCCAAAACATGGTCCAAAGAGGTTTACACATATTTAGCCTGTTGTTTTTGCATTAAAATTTCTCTCCCAGCCATACATGTGTGTATTTTAACCCCAACAGTACTGGAAACACAACCAGTAACATTTTTGTCAAGCATGGTGCTCCCACAAGGTAGCTTGTTCCTTCTTTGAGATGTTTTGTTACATTTCTAAATAAGAAGTCTTTAATAGTGGTATCTAACCTCAGAGTATGAGCAATAGCTACATGGCATACTACTGCTTTACATCTCAGTCTGTCACTTTCCACGACACATTCCAGAGCACAGATTGTGGGGTCTCACTTCAAACACACATGCAGCAGCTGTGCCAACACCTACCAGTGTATCTGCATGTTTTTCTTCTCAGCTTCAACACATCTGATTGAATCAAAATGCAGAATTCAACCCTGAGATTTATCCTTCTGAATAACTTCTTGTGCGAAGAGTATAAGGAGCAGAGGATGAGGAATTTGCTTTATTTTGTGTCTTATTCTGATGAGACACAACAAATAGATGAGTAACAGGAGCTCACAAGAGACAGACTAATATTAAAGTGACACTAATGCCATACACACATCAGGAACAGGAAGAAAGGCTATGCTGCGCAAGACTACTGCATTGCTAGATGTACATTCTTCAAATTATCAGTTAAATATCTCAGAAGTTATCATCTTACTTCTAGTTTTTTCCCCTCTAGAACAATTTGGATTTCTTTGGCATCCAAAGTCTCATATTTCAATAAAGCTTCTGCTAAATTCTTGTGTTCTTTTGCATGAGTCTTCAGGATGTTCTTCGCTCGCTCATAGGAGTCCTAATTTGAAGAACAGGTAGAAGGAAATTTTAAGACTTTACAACAAAAACAACAGCAAGATTTCACATTAAAAATCGTTTCCAGGTAAATACAGCTTGAGACAAACATTTAAAGTTGTGCCTTATTTTTCAAAGCTAGCACAGCTGCTGACTCACAAAGCCTTAAAATACAGAAATATAGCTAGCATAATTAATGAAAAACAACTGAACACTTTACACCACCTGTGCATTTTACACAAGCAGGGCTAAAAACAAAATCCTGAGACAAACCTTAGTGTTGTTACATATAACTTAGAAGACTTACTAGATATGAAAGTTCCCTGATTTTTATAACCTTTTTTTTTGTACTATGAGCAAAACTACAGCATTCACAGATTGTTCCTCAAAGACTAGCCTTTTTAATATTTATAAAACTCAAAATACTATGTAGTTTTAGAAAGCTGAAAGCTACTAGCTACTGAAAGTCACTGGTTGCTGCAAGTAGATGCACACTGCCAGCATTACCAGCATCAACTTTTAGTTCTACCCTAGTAGTTCTCACAAGGCCCAGTCAGTTCAAAAACAACTACATCAAAAATGTTACTCATTTAGGCGTTATAAGTAATTCTCCTGCTTGTACCAAACTAAGTCAGATTACCAGAACAGTGATCATGAAGTTTAACAAATTAACAAATATTCCAAATTTCCCTAAGTATCTGACACTGATTGCTGTGAGGAACAGGTTACTGAAGGCAACACTCTGATCGGATACAGCCATTTCTGGGATTTTATACAAAATTACTTATCTTAGGAGTTATGAAATGTGAAAGTAACATAAAAAATCCAGATCTGTTCTAAAACAATTTGTAGCCATACTTTCCCTGTGAATTAAATAGGAAAAATAAAAATCCTGAGAAAACATAGGAGAAGTGTTAAAGTGTATATTAAAAAGCTCAACACCACTAACTTGAGTCACACTACTTGTGCATGACAATCACCAACAAGTTTTGATATGCAGAGATTCAAAGTTTCAGCTACAATAAATAGTTGGGAATACTTCCATCCCTTTGTGTATTTTCACCAGTACAGATTACTTAAGAAAGAATTAAGAAAGCAAGCAAGCAGGTGTTCAATTCACCTCCTTGTGAATTGTACGTATGATGTATGTGAAGTATTGTGAAGTATGAGAGTGGAGGGGGAGAGGCTCTTACCCGTAGAAGTGTCCTCACTTCCTGTTCAATTGCAGACTGGGTTTCAGGGCTGACTTTCCCTGTATCAGTGTAGGTCATAACACCAAGCTAAACAACAAAAGTATCTTTATCTTGCCACTGTTGCAGGAATATACATAAAACTCTCTACAGTTTCAGCACCTATTGCTTCTGCATGCAAACAAAATCATGAGTCAAACGCCTCCCCGAAGTGCTTTAAGCAGAAGCAAAACAAGAGGCCTGTTCATCAACTATGTAGTTACTGCAGAATTCTGTTTCAATAGGTCACAGTACAGATCCTAATTAGGCGCTTTATTACTTAAAAAACAAAACAAAATGCCTAGACTACTAATACTTGATGGACAATCAACATGACTAAAGGAGCTTCTTAAGAAAGTCTAGAAAACTTACTGTTGTTACCCCCTTTGCCCTCCCAGACTCAGAATTATCCTCAGTTCCATAATGTCTGGCTTTATTATAACTATTTCCTGAAGATATTAGAAATTATCAAGGCAATTTTGAAGTGAAAATCCCGTGAGGTAATTTTTTAAACTGTCAAATATACAGGTTTTCTAGCTGAGCTCTCTATAGCATACCAGGTCATAAGGCTTGCTCTTTTCGTGAAAACTACTTACCCTCATCTCAGAGATCACTGACAAACAAATAGGCTTTAGCTACAGAACAGAAGTTGGTTTTTCTCCATATAAATATTAAAGGATTGATGATACTACCTTCTCACTCATTCCAAATCGAGTCACCATCAGTTTTGCAATTTTAGTAGCATTGTCAAAATCACTGGAAGCACCTAGAGAGCAAACAGATGTAAGTTACATTACTGAAACCACATCAAACATGCCAGTCCATAGCCTTGATCAAAAACTCTTTTAACTACCAATCAGCTGACCTGTTGTGATGTGATCACTTCCAAATATGAGCTCCTCTGCTACTCTTCCTCCCATACAGACATCCATCTGTGCGAGTAACTGGGATCTAGTTTCACTCCATCTGTCATTTTCTGGGAGCAAAGATACCTGTAAGATACAGAACTGAGTTCAGGTAACAAAAACTGAAGAAGTACTGAAGTAATCTCAAAAATATTCTTGTTTTTATCTGAAGCAGATGAAGATTTTATGCAACACTTCACATTCTCTGGCCTACCTCTAGTATATGCATTCATCAGGATTGCTTGGAGGTGCTCAGTCAAACCACTGAAACAGCCTCCTCAGAACCTGAGCACCCCATCAATGTGAGCAACTTACACCTACTGCCAGAAGAAACAGAACAATCCATTCTATCAATTTCTCCTTATTTCTTACACTTGGACTGAGTACAAATGAACTTGTCCAGAGGATTCAGACCAGTGGTTTTCATTAACTGAACACATTAATTTGAAGTTCAACAGGAAGGGACGTAAGAGAAATATTTTTCTGTTCAAATGCTTGGAAGATAAAGGCAGAACAGAAAAATTTATGCATTTCTATGCAAAAAACAAGACATGTACCCAATTAAGTTTAAAATGCCAAACTGGACAAAGAACAATCTGATAAAAGATGTATGTGTAAAAAGTGCAGTTGAGCTTCTATGCACGAGTCCTTCAGGTGTGCTTCAAAACTTTGCTGCTGGTTGCTATTTCAACTGCGGCAGGCAGAATCAAACTTACTTATATTTCTCTTTCCTTGTACATGTGAACTGTTATACTAGTGCATGGTAATTTATTACAAGATGAAGGAAGCTTTTTATCACACAGAAAAGATGACCTTGGGTTTTCCAAGAGATTGCTCATAACTGAGTACTTCAACAGAATAAATTATTCATTAACAATCACAGCAAATAGAATCGTTCCTCCGCAACAAATTCCTCTACACCACCAAACCAACATAAAAATAAAACTAAATAAAGAAATAGTAATAAACTAAATAAAATTTAAAAATACTAAAAAAGCTGGATGAAGAAACACTCACATGTCCCAGTGTTGTTCCTCGTGTCATGATTGTGGCCTTGTTGATTGGCATTGCATCCTTGGTGTAATAGGCAATGATTGCATGTCCAGACTCATGGTAAGCTGTGATGGTTTTGTTCTTCTCATCAATTTCTACACTTCTACGCTCAGGTCCTTCAACAGAGAAACATTAAATTAACCTTTTTGTACAACTGGCCACCACAATCTACACATTATATACACCCAGAGCACAAAGCAACCGAGAAACAGCATGTGATCAAAGGGAACTAACACTTAAGTGCAAAATGTTTATGAGTCAGATTTTAATGTCTAAAAATGGACCCAAACAAGTTCTACAGACAAGCTTCTTTTAAAGTACTAGATTTAAAACGCAGTCTAAGTATCTGAGAAAACTGCATTTCTTCTGTCAAGCATTAACAGACCAGATTTATAGTGGTTATGTCTAAGATTTGTGCTACCATAAGAGAAGTGAAACAGACATTCCAGGTTTCTGGTCATAGGTAGAGGAAGGATAAGAAATCAAGCCAGTGCCTCCCTCCAGGCTGAAATATGACATGTAGCATTTTTAACTTTAACAATGGTATGAAATTTTAAAGAACATATTACATGCCAGATTTTACATATTACTCTCTGGTTGCAAAAGGTTCTATTCAGAAATAACTAACAGGAAACTTTATTTGTTTAAAAAACAAACAAACCAACAAACAAAAAATCATCCCCCAACCCCATGATAAAAAAACCAAACCAAACAAAAACAACAACAAACCAACCAACCAACCAACCAAAACCCACAGCGCAACAATCCAAAAAACCCCACCATAAAAACCTTCTCTATTTCCCTATAAATGTCTTTATCACACAAGAAAAGCTCTGCATATTGTAATATACATGCGTGTCTTTCATATAAAATCCTACCCATTAGAATTTTGTCCTTGGAGAATTCTAGTTCCTTCATGGTTACCATATCTTTTCCATCAACAGCTGCCTTTAAGGCAGCTTGATTTACAAGGTTTTCAAGCTCTGCTCCAGAAAATCCTACTGTGCCTCGTGCAATTATTTCTGGATCAACCGCTGTAGAGGAAGAAAAAAAAACCAAAACGACCTTTTTTTATTAGAGTCCATACTATTACTGAAATTTTAAGCAAGAATCATATTCTATTAAAAATTATACATTAAACAAAACAAAACACAGCAAACAAACAAACCAGTTTTAAAAGAAATTACACCTAATTCTCAAGACACTATGAACTCCTATGGACCAGAGGCGAAACTCTACATGAGACAATTTTTGCGTTCTTTATTGACGCAGTAAAGCCACAAGTGCCAGTAGAATAAAGGACTACTATGAAGGGGCTGATCCAGTATAAAAACTGTTACATAAAAAGCTACTACAGTAAAATATCTACTTACATGGGTCATACTTGATCTTATTAAGGTACCACTTCAGAATTTCTGTGCGACCTCTTACATCAGGCTTGGGAACAGTAACTTGCATATCAAAGCGACCCGGACGTATTAGAGCACTAAAGGAAGTGACAATTTAGTACGTTGACTCAAAAATGCTGCAGCAAACTGACTAATGTATATCAAGGAACAAAAATCCATAGCTATTTCTGAAGATACTACATAGATTATTGTCTTGTGCACAATGCAAAGAGTATGTTTTTCTTACCTGCTTGTAAAAAGACATATGAAAGATATTTATTGACAACTCATTTTAAAGGGCTTTTTGCATTTTAAAATTTCACATTGCGAATACAGAATGCAGCTTATCAATTTAGCTGAAAAATTAACAGAAATTTCAAATGCTTAAAAACATATTATTTCTCCATATTTAACTCTGCAACCTATTAAATGCCAAAACCTGGTCAATAAACATCCTTTTTAAGCTGGAAAATGCCAGCTATGACACTGTAGTATTTGAAGATAATCACGAGCAACATCCATTTTTTTGCAGGGTTTTTTTCCTACACGATCTGTAAAACAAGCAATGCATTATACTCACTTGTCTAATGCTTCAGGGAAGTTTGTTGCACCAATAATAACAACACCTTCATTTGGTTTAAAGCTGTGTGGAAAACAAAGTGTAAATTTTTTTTTTTCTAGACACAGTATTTACAATTTTGTCAATAACTATTGCTGCTACTGACCTCACTGGCCAGTCAAAAACATGCTTCCACACTACAACACGTGATCCAAGAATGACCATGTTTAACCCAGCAACTGGTTAAAAACAAAGTCTAATCTCAGTGTTGAGTTTCTTCCTTTAGATATATAACAAGGCTAAAAAACCTGAGAAATTATTTAAAACAAACGGCAGCTATTGTGCAAATACAACTCAAAAGCTTCTGTATTCTTTACAGTAAGTCCACTAATGCTACTGTTGGCAGTACTAGGATATAGCCATAAAAGCATATTAAATGTATATTTTTAAAAGCATTAGCAAATAATTACACAAAACTACATAGCTGTCAAGAAAATGTTCACCCACATATCCAAAATACCAGTCAGTCAAGCACCTTCTGTGCCCTCAGAAACCATATATTTACCCATCCATTTCAGCAAGGAGTTGATTAATGGTCTGTCTTGAATAGGGGTGCATTGGAGATTCAATTCTCTTCCCACCAACAGAGTCCAATTCATCAATGAAAATAACACAAGGTGCATTTGCTTTTGCTTCCCCTGACAAAAGGAAAATTGCAGAAGGACCCTTGAACCACACAAAGGAACAGGCAGTTTATCAGGTAGTTTAGGATTATACTGTTTGTTACTCCTGAATTATGAAGTGCTCTATTAGACATCACCAAAACTGTTTTGCCTAAAAAAAGGGAAACAGAATCTTGATTCTCTTATCTTGCCATTTCAAAAATGTATCTCCTCATCAGCTCATTCTTATCATGCCACAAGAAATCACTAGTAAAATAAACTATGAAATTGTCATATTTCAAATGAACTTCCTACAAGAGTTTATTTTATAGGCTTGGGTAGAGAATATTTGCCTATTAAATAAAAATAATATGAAATGTGATGAGTCTCAACTTTAGCTTACTTTAATAGAACTTGCTTGTCATTTTACAGCAAACGGTTCACACTCAAGTTAACAGATATTAAAAAACAAAATAAAAATACAGTAATAAACATGAAGATGATCAACTGGTACATGCATACCAAGATGCAACTCATCTCACCCCCCTGACATATCTGTAACATTAATATTAATGTACAAGTCAGGCATCCACACTTCTGTAGTCAACACAAGGAAATGCATTTTTAAGGTACTACATGTATTATATTTTGCATCCCATCCATGTGAAGTCACCTTTCTTCTACAAATGCAAACTACTTTGTACATTGTATATATCTGACCCTATCAATCTTCCATTAAAGAGGGAAGCTGGATTTTCTCCTCCCCAATAATATTTTCACACTTTAAATAGATGTCTCTTCTGTCAAAGTTTTAAAATCTAAATATTAGTTTTAAAAGTTTTGTTATCATGCCCTTTATTCTGAGCCTGTTGATGGGTCTGAGAAAGGAAATCTCAGCTTATTACCATACCATGATGCCATAAAGCTTTAATTTAGAGTAAAAAAACCCCTAAATGAGGGCACTAATTGAGAAGGTTAACACAATTTTTTTAATCTTAAATTTACAATTCAAATTTACAACAAATTATGTATGACTAAGTAAGTTACAACTTCAAATATTCCATTTAGTTTATAGAACATTACACTTCTAATTAAATTACTACTTCTCTCTGGGAACACTGTAAAATCAGTTATAAGTTAAATTAGAACTTCATGTGATGGTTAGGAAGAGTCTACATTAAACTGATGCTCACAGAATTGTGACATTTACCTATACAATTAAAGCTTTATTTATTAGCCTCATACACTACCACTTTACAGTAACCAAAACTGTAACTAATCAAGCCATGTAAACAACACTGAATATTAATCTTGCACATGAAAACATTTGAAACCCATGACTATTTAACTTACTGAATAGGCTTCGGATGCGACTGGCTCCCACACCAACAAACATCTCATCAAACTCTGATCCGGACGCGTAATAAAATGGAACATCAGCTTCGCCAGCCACAGCCCGTGCAAGAAGCGTCTTGCCAGTACCAGGTGGTCCAACTAACAAAATGCCTAAAAGACAAACAAAAAAACCCCAACGAAACCACCACAACCACAGTCTTCTTATGTGAGTAGTTTCTTCCATGCATCAGAAGAAATAATGTACCCTTGTCTCCAAAAGGCTGTTAAGATCCCACTTCAGGTAGGGCTCATTACTGCCAGTCTGAAGGACCTTCCTCGCAACAAATCAAGATTACAATTTGATCCATATTTAAACGACAACAAAGACTTGCAAGACCATCAAAACAGAAGCCTGAAGTATTCTGCAGATTTACTGTCAAGTTCAGCAGCTGAATCTCTAACAGTGTTCGCTTCAAACTGACATGCTCCTGGCTGTTTCTGTGGAATCCTTTTTTTTTTTAAATTAAATCCTTCCAAGTAACTGTCTTTAAACAGTGTAGAACACTAACGAGAAGCAGATTTCTCAGGTCTACACATTTCAGAGTCATGTGGATTTCCACTATGATCTCAATCATCCTTTTACATGAAAACATTTGTATCTGAACTATATAAAGCAGTTAGGAAGCACTGAAAGTGCAAAAAGGAAGAAAAAGGCCTTTCAAGAGTTCAGTTAATAAACTCCCCTGCTGTACCAGACAAAGTACTACTGTTCATTAGTTCAGTAACTGAAGAAGGCACAGCAAATTTTGTCTAACCCCAAAATTTTCATTTGCATAATACATGAACAAATAGTAAGAAACTAGGCTGTAAAGTAGTCACTCAGTACAGAACATGCCTCACTGCCATGGCTAAACAAGTTTTTCACTTCTGCTGAGCAATGATTCTTACCTTTTGGAAGTTTACCTCCTAATACAGTAAATTTGTGAGGGTTTTTCAGAAATTCCACAACTTCTTGCAATTCCTGCTTAGCTTCTTCAACCTGCGCATGAAAAACATGCCACAAATATAACTAAGCATTTAAAAAATACTGCACGTTTCTGTAGGTAAGTTTTGCATTAGAGATTAATTGTGTATTGATCAAAAATACAAACAGGGCAAGATGAAAGTTTACCACAGAATTTGTGTGGATACCAATATTTAATTCAACCTATCCTAAAAGTGCAGGTCTAAGTAAACAGTAAACTTAGTAACAGTGAAGGAACAACCAAACAGTTCAAGACCAGAGCTGACTAAAGAAAATAAATACAAAATCAAAAATTCTACATCAAGATATTACTCTTATTAATTAAAAGGAGATTAATTCTATCTATTTCTCCAAGGGGAAGGAAAGGGAGAGGTCGTCATTTTGCCACTAACAGTTAAAGAACAACTGAAGAGAAAAAATAGAGGTATCCCATCAGCAGTGACATGCCCACTCCTTTCCAGGAATCTCCATATCTCCTGTCTCAATAACACTGCCCAAAAGACACAGCACTAAGAGAGAAAGGATCAAATGGCATTATCATCTTTTTATGTCAATTAACTTTTGCAAAAGGTAGATTAACATTCATATTTATGGGCGGCCATTTGCTATTTTAGCCTTTAGAAATAGCATTCAGCAAGTGGAGAGTGCACCTTTTATAAGGTATTAAATCCACAAAAACAAAGTAGAAAAAGACTGGTTAAAACCTTCCTTCATCTTGAAGTGGCCAATGCATATAAAGCTTCAGTTCATAGAAAGAAATTTCCTGAACAGAGTAAGACATTCATAATGATTGGTTAAACATCAGACTCATAATAGTTACTTAAAACAAGAATTTGCACCCATTTTACTTTTGATCTTACCCCTTTAACGTGTTCGAAGGTGACATTTTTCAACTGGATTGGATCAACTGCTGCATCAAAGATACTTGATGTTCGAAAGCGTACTAAGAGCAAACAGCAGATGACGAACAACAAATTTACACACAATGTCATTTCACTGCAAGACTGTGCTGCACCTGAGCTCATGCCAGTAAGACACTGACCTTACACCTGCCCTTTTCACAGGGCATGTGTTCATTTACAAGCGTCCAGCAGGAATAAGATTTATGTTGCAAAAAAAAAATCTTTAAAATATTTGCAATTAATTCAGTGATGTGCTTTTTAGTCACCTGCAGTACAGAAAGCTCTATATCCAGAAGCATGTACACAAAGCCAGAACTTCTCCCTCAATGTTTCTATACATATCCTAACTTTCTTGATATCCAGGTGGTAACTTAGCATCAAGCTGAATGTCTCCAGTTACACTAGCTCAGCCTTTTGATTGTTCCACTATTTCCAATAGATTTCTCAAGATGGCAATTTAGCAACCCAAGTTTCTAGTTGCTATAAACTAGGCTGTGAGTACAGACTGAAAATTCAAACCATCTTGCTGATGTAGATAACATATCATCTAAATTGAAAGTCAAATATATAATTGGTGACCAGTCTGACTTCTTTGGTTCCATGCAACTGCTTCACCAAAAGAAATGAAGTCATTATACTGATACAGAATATTTTTGTCTTCCATAAACGTTTTTGTCACACTGTCATCTTAAAGGCTGTAGCCAGAAGCAGTAAGTAACTCTTAGGATAACTTTTCCGTGTACTAATAAAACCAAATCATAATGTCAAAACATATTTAATTTATGTTAAACCTGCTGGAAGAAACAACGCAAGTGAAATAGCATGGGAAAAAAAGTTAACTAACCAGCATCAGAAAAGGAACCTTTCCCAGGTAAAAATGATGAATATATAGCAAGATAAAAACAAAGAACGAAGAGAAAGAAAGAAAGCAAACGTGATCTTCTTAAGGAATCTGTAAAAGAAAACAAAAACGTATTTAACATGGGCTAAAATAAACTCTTTCTGATTGCAAAGACAAGATATGTAAATTAAAACAACTTACCAAGTGTTTTTTGCAGGAATACCTGTGCTTTCAAAAAGCCTTCTGCAAAACCAGTTTTAAAAGCTTCCTGGTGTGCTTCTGGGATGTTTTTAGTTTTCATTAGTGCGTCTAAGTTTTCAACATCAATTCGTCGCTTTCTCAGGATAAAACCCTGCAATATTTTCCAAAGTAGTGTTAGTATTCACTAAGTTTTCATAAAGAGTTAACCTACCACCTAGCTAACATGGGTGATAAGAAAAAAAGAAAATTACAACAGCATGTAATTCACGTGCTATTGGGTTAGGTAGAGGGTACAGGCCAGTAGCTTGAGTGTGGAACCCTCATGGTTTGAGCACAGGCGTTCCCATTTTTGCTGAGCTATTCAGTTTTGGAGCCCTCCTGGATCCCAGTTCCAAACTGAAAACACAGCCTAAGACAGATCTGTACACAGCCAGGTTTGTTCACTGTATTCAGTAGGACTTACTAGCTTAAGCTTCTTGCTTTATTTCCCATTGCAAAATATCTTTGCAAGTATCATTTCGATGGAGCTTAAGCAAATACATCTCACACGCCCTGTCAAATTTCAGAGCAGCACTGCATGGAGCTAGCTCTGGTTTATCTTCATGCACAGTACACCTAGCCCACAAATGAAATAAATCTTCCCTTCACATGCCTAGAAGAAGGGAAGAGTTCAAAGAATTTGCACACATAGTAAAATGAAAAGCCTTAATTAGCCTGACTTCCGTACAACCAATTAGAAGCACAGTATACCCAGGTTAACTTGTATCATTAGTGCTTTGGATAATTATCTGCTGACTAGAAAACATACATTCTTGTGTGTTAAACTAGCTGTATTTCTGCTTAAAGAAATGAATCTTTTGACTTGAAGTTATTTTTAGTTTATATTCTGTTTTAGAAACAGAATATAAAAAATTTAATTTCTAGAGTTAAACCCATAGTTATATGCAGAAACTGCTCTCCTAAAAATTCAAATAATCTCATTATTGGTAACATATGAAGCAAATCTATGCATTAATAAGAAAAAAAAACCCAATAAATTTCCATTAGCTCAAGTTTTAGAATTAAGAAATCTTTTCATGCTACTGAAAGAAAACACCCCAGTAAATTTCAGAGATTTATTCAAGAGAAAGAGATGGTCTGAGTAAGCCCGAAACAACTTTGTTACTCATATTTACCTTCAAAATTGAAGAAAGTGAACTTCTTGTTTCTGTGAATTGATCAGATGTCGACTGTAGACGTCTTGCTCTTGATCTCAGTGTCTTGAAGTTCCGTGTCTGTATGTAAACTTTACACAGTAAGAACAAACAGAAGTTAAAACCTAATCATTACTACCACTACAGAAAATATATCTTAAGAAATTTCAGAACCTATTATATGAAAGAGTATGGAATATAATCCACCCAACATATTCACTGTACTGTGAATGGATAATTACGTGATCACAAACCCCATTTGTAGTCTGACCTCGCAAGCAAACTTCTAATTGTTTCACATGAAGCTTCATGTTAAAATAATCAGTGTTCCTGTTGTAAATTATAGCTAATTGGCCAACTCGGGGAAGAGGAGCCATTCAGACAATTAAATCCAGGCAGGCTGACAAACATGAAACATTCAGAAGCAAATCCAGAAGGATGGGAATAATGCTTTGTGAGCTCTGCTGGTAAGGTGCCCTGAGGAGATCTGGAATGGCTTCAGTGTGCTGTTAACTTTGGAAGTGATAAAAGAAATGAGACCATTTAATCACAGTGAGCTTATGGCGCTCTAAGTCATCTCCTACCACACCAGAAACCTTGTGATGGACATTTTATCACCAGCAAAGAATACTTTTCTTCTTTCACTACTGTGTTTCAAAATAAACACCAATTAGATTGGTTTCACTAAGCTTTTTGTTATTCAAAAAGAACTTCAGCAGCTGACCCTTGAGCCCTGCTCAAAAAGGTCTAACATTCAATCAGGTAGCCCTGGACCTTGTCCAGCTCAGTTTGGAAAATCTCCAAGGATTAAGATAACCAAACTTCTTCAGACAATCTGTTTCAGAACTTAGCCAGTCTCATTGTGAAAATAGTCAAATAGGTTTTATTTTATATGCTTTTACTTGGGATTGACTCTTCTTTGAGGTATATGTGAGAAGGGTAACTGATATGACTCCAACAACAACTGGATCAACTCCTTGCCCTCTATTCTGCTAAGACCTCAGATTCTTCAGCTTCCACCCTATATAAAATGCCTAAAAATCTGCACCCTTGCTTGTGACCCATCACTGGACTATCTCCATGTTGTCAGCACTTCTCTCACCTCAGCATACAAACATACCTAGAGGTAACATCAGAAGAACTGAATTTAGGACAATACCTGAACTTCCTGAACTGTTGATTATGTTTCCACTAATGCTGCCAGTCACCAAACCCTTCAGAAAACTCATCTGGATGAGTACTGAATTCAACATATTTATTGATTCAAAAATAATCACTTCATCTGTGGTCTTTCAAGATTACGATCCACAGATATTGACATCTTGGAACATCGTGTTCACCAACTTTGGGAAACACAATACTCAAGTGCAAAAAATAACTTCATGATTTAAAGTGTTAATATAGACATAAGTTTCTCCTGAAAGCTTATTGGCATTTCCTGAGTTATGCCTCTACAACAAATGCAAAAATACTTTTCCAGAATAGACAAATTCTATAGAGACTAAAAGCAGTGTAGTTTAATGCTTCATACCTGGCCAACACCGAACATCTGAACAGAAATTTTGGAGGGGATTAGGATGTTGTCCGTACAAACAAGATGAGCGTAAAGCACTGAAAACATCCACAAAACCTGCAAAAAGATACAACCAAGTGTAAATACACCCTATCTTAAATGGCATCTCAACATTATTTCTTGCACAGAAGTTTTTTAGTTTTTTTAAATATTAATTCTATTTTACCACAGTACTCCAGGAATCTTTAATTAAACAAATTACCAGAACATCTATCAAAGCTTTGAAGCATTTCCAACAATTTGTTTGCTTTCAGGCAATTATCACTGAGCTATTTTTTTTGTATCTCACAACACAATGCAATTTAATATTTTTTCTCTAATAGCAGCCCTGCAATATTAATCTTAACACTCCTTCTCTCTAATGCAGTACTATATAGGCACTATCTCAAATGCCAGCTCTATACTACTTTTTCTAATACATTCTTAAGCATCTGCAATGGTCTTACCTCCTTCATTTTAGACTAATTCCAACAAAACATTTTCACCTGCAAGGAACTACTTTTGTTTATTTCAGCAATAAAATACTCTACATGGAGTGCTCACAGTTTGACACCTTGAATTCCTTTCTATTTAATATCTTCACATAATATTGTTTCAAGCAAAAAAATGATAAAAATGCAAACTGAAGATGTCTGTGACATAAGTAGATTAGCAAAATCTAATGTCTTGGTGAAACAAATCGGTGGAAAAATTCACAGCTCAGGCTCATCGTTAGGAGAAATGCACTTGTACCACTGCTGAGTTCAGAAACGTTTAACAGCAACCAACTTGAAATCTGAAGAAACAATTTGCTGAATTTTCTAAATTTCCCCAGTTTACAGACAAGCTATACGCAACAAAAATACATTAATACTCTTTTTATTAAATACATTTAACTACAAATTATCTACAGCACAAGAGATAAAACTAAAGAATAACTGTATTCACCTTTATAATTTAACTCTCACCAACTCTCATAAATACTCCACTCAAACATACCATGTTTATTTTCAAAGAAGGACTGAGCAGAGACGTATGATGTGTGCCATTGTGAGGAGACTTTGCTTTCTGTACAGTAGCCAGGAAGTAGCCTGTTCACCAACTCTCTGAACTGGTTAGGTTTCAAATCAGACAATCCGAGATCTCTTAAATTTCTAAATACAGACTGAAAAATAGAAATAAATGTTCAAAATTTACATAAGATTACCCTAGGGAAAAAATTTCCCAGTAGCACCAGAAGCAAATACAGACTGAAAAAAAAAACCCAACAGACCCCACAAAAACCCAGCAATGGAATCACAACACAGTGGTGAGCAGTACAACCCATGCTGATTGCCACGGTTCTGCAGTTACTGAGAGACTACATGGTTTTCCTCCCAAAAAAGTGCTTAGTTACCAAACTTGTAAGAAGTAAGTTGAAAGAGAAGTGGCAATACCTAATACTACTTGGCACTGTGCTTCAATTTTCAATGTCAAAAGCAAGAAATACCCAATAATAACGAAAGCTATTTTAACAGAAAAATAAAATTGAATATGAAAATATGCCATTTAATCTCCCAAAATCCTTGTTTTGTCACAAGCAATAATGAAGCAAACTTTGCTAGAACTCAGAGGAAAAAGATAATATAGGGTTTATTAACAGAAAACTTATTGCTACTTTACAGAACGAACCATTAAACTGGAAATGAAAACAAATCCTTTCCTCATTTGTAGAGTATTACTGAGACAAATACCCTCTCTTTTTTTTAATAAAATACCATATTTTTGTAGAATCCTTACTGGCAAAACACTGACTGACTGCAGCTCTGCCAAGAAGATACATTCTACACGTTAACATCCTGTTTTGTTTAGTCACATTACGTTATTTTATAGACCAGACAAATATTATATTCCCTTAAACTATATTTATAGTTTACTATCGGTTAAATCACCACTTTTTCAGAAGGTTTTTTATACCTCACTCCTCTGAGGATCATGCTCTGGGGAGGTGTCCCTCTGGGTAGGCTGTATAGATGCTTTGCTGGCAGAAGTTGTGGAGCTTTTTGGTGAATGAAAGGCATTGATAAGGTGACTCAGAGGAACAGTAGCCTGGAAAAAAATTAGATAAAGACTTAAGCTTGTTTAACCTATTTAAACATACTTCTGCTCCAAACTCTAACTTATAATTGCATATCTTGTACGCCGCCTTTTAACTGAGGACTCGATTATAAACCGTATGATCTTCAACTCCACAGTGTTAGCCGATACCTCTTTTTAAAGAGGAAAAAAAAAAAGAAAGTTGAAGCATGTTTGACAGATTAGAAGCTCAAATTTTCATCTCTAAAGCAATACTTTTATAACTTGAATTATCTCTACTTTTCCTTGCGTTATTATAAGCTGTTCCCAAATGTTGCCTTTATGTTTTCTTCCTTGGGATCATCCTTTCAGCTTAACAAGCAAAATGAAACTACACAAAGCACACAGTCAAATTTGCAGTTCAGCAGCATTTAGCCAACTCCACCTCGTGAAACAGTACAGAAGCCCAGGTGCACCAGGTATCAGGGCTCCTCCTCTTAACACACGACTACATCTCTTGTGAATGTATGGGACAAATAACCCCAGCAGTTCCAAACCTCCTCAGACTCAGCACACGTCACTAGGAAGGAGCTGGGACACAACCAGCCTGATTGCAATACCTGACTGAAGCATAACCGGGATGTCTGCGAATGTCCTTCTGCAAGGACTACCATCTTTGCATTGACTAGACAGAAGATCAAAAGAGACAATGCTGTGAGACATGAAAACTACCTCATAATTAATTGTCCAAAGTTGTAATTAGATTCAGAGTTTGTGGTAAAACCATTAAGACTCTAGAGGTCAAAGCCAACATCCCAACCACTAACCAAACTTTCCGTCTGCATTCCCTACTCTGGTTAAATGACACGTTCCTAGAAACATACGAATTCTTCCATGTCACTGCTCTAATAAAAGCTTTAAACACATTCTCCACATGTGGAAAGAACCGTCAAATCCCACTGTAGGATCAGTTAGCATTAGCACACATAATCAGTTGTATTAGCACACTAATACAAAACTTATAAATAAAACCAAAACCACTGGTTCAGATCAAAGTCCATAAAACTCACCAGTCCCATCGGACTCACTGTCTAATTAACGACGCCTTCCCGATTGCGTTCGGACCGTTCTGTGTAACAAATTACCGACGGTTTTCCCTCCGCTAACTCTTCTAAGTCATTTCCTTTTGGCTTTCACAACAACCCGTTAAAATTAACAGCATAGTTTAACTGTAGTAACACACGTCGCCACCTCTTGCTTCTGCTACAGACACTAAAAAACACCATCTAAGATTATTTTGTCGTTTCAGAATGCTTTTACTCTTTACAAGCTTTTACTGTACCTTCCTCTCTCCTCCATTTATGTATCTTTTTTTCCCTACGCGGACCCCACACAGCCGTAGCCCCCACCCGCTCCTCTCCCCGCTGCGGGCCCGCTGACACCCAAAGCCCCGGGAACGTGGCAGGCAGGAACTCGGCTCCTCCCGCCGCAACCCGCAACCCCCGGGCCTTCCGAGCGCCTCCGCCCGGACACGGAGCGAGCCCCCGCCGGAGAGCGGGCCCGGGGCGCGGAGAACCGCGCACAGCACCGCCGGAGCGCCCCGCCAGCCCCTCACCTGCGGCTGCACGGTGGAGAAGGAAAACATCCTCCCGGCGGGGCGGACGGCAGCCGCAGGTGCCCCTTCCGCCTCCCAGCCCAGCCGCAGGAGCCCGTCCGCTGTAGCCGCCGGCGGCTGACGAGGCCCCGCGGCTCCGCTCCGGGAAATGTCCGCCCCGCGGCCGCGCCGACCGGGCCGAGCCGCCCCGGAAGCGGCGGGAGCCCAAAGAGCTTCCGGGCCGCCGCCGCCGCCCCGCGCAGCCGCCGCCTCGAGGCGGAGGCGGAAGAGACGAGCGGGCGCGGCCGGGGCCGGGGGGCCCGGGCAGAGGGGCGGGCAGGGCAGGGCCGGGCCCCGCGGGGGACCCGCTCTCACCCGGGGGGGGGGGGGGGGGGGGGGGTGCAGCTGCCAGAGGTACCTGCCCCTGCTCCGTGTCATCGCCCCCGGGTGTTGTCCGGAACGCGGGCTCGTTAACCGGCGCGCAGCGCCAATTCACGCACTCAGGCGAGGTATTTCTGATTTTTATTCTGGTTTGCACAAAGCAGGGACATAGGTGGTGACCCACGAAAGGCTGGCTTACCAATCATAAAGCTTGACATTATACATTTTAACAACGGTATTAACATTCACTGGTTAGCAATTACATCAGTCTTTCGTTAATTAAGACTTCAACCCCGTATTTGCTCGGTATAGATCTCGCTTCTCATGCTAATCAGTCGGTAGGTGCAGTTCTTCCTTCCCTTTGAGTCTGGGGTCCGTTTTGAGTAGGTGGTCAGTGAGTTGGTGGTCAGGGTTTCCCACTGCCAGAATTACCTTTCCCCAGTTACTGCTCAGTCCTGACTTCATTCCTGTTGGGTCTTGTCCAAACAGCCCATTTGTCTTGAGATTTATCTTTGCTTGTCCTTACAACAAAAGATCGGCCAAGTATATGATGTTTCTGAAGCAATGGAGGACAGGGAGGTGATTCGAGACAGCCAGCACAGCTTCACCAAGGGAAAATCCTCTCCAACCAACCTAGTGACCTTCTATGATGGAGTAACTATATCAGTGGATAAGGGAAGAGCTACAGATATCATTTATGTGGACTTCCATAAAGTCCACATAAATGGGAGGGTCATTAGCATTTTCTTTCACCTGATCACTGCTCTTCACTGGAAGTGCTACCCCACAGCAACTTACACTGCTCTGGATGAGCACAGCCCCACTGCTGCCTCCCCCGGCCTTTGTGTACTCTTTTGTTTTCCACTAGCACTCTCATGATCAAAGTCATGTAGCTCAGCTTGCTGATTTGGCAGAAACCTCACCTGACAACAGCAAAAAAACCAAAAAGGTGATGCACATTTACCTAGATCCACTCCATGAAGCAGTTTTTCACCTAGCTGTACAACAGCTCATGCTGCCTGGAGGGAAGGGAGAGAAAGTGTTACCCTCTCTCTGGTGAGCTCATGCTATAGTGGAATACTCGCTCCTGATGCACTATCATTGTTGGCATAACCTGATGTCTGCCCAAGGTGCCAGCACAAGAAGCAACCCCTACCTTCTCTCAGCTGGATTCTTCCACTGGCATTGCAGCCCATAAGACACACCTAAACTAAGGTTGCAGAGTTAAATGACAAATACAGACAATGATAAATTGTTTTTAATACCATTACAAAGAGCTAATTTGAAACGTTTTCTGCATTTGCTCATTGAATTGCACATATCATCTGTGTGATAGCAGCTCTCCTTCACAAGTCACAAGCAAGGCCTCTCTGATTAGTGTCAGAATGTAAGTGATGTATTTGGAGCAAAACAAGGGCCTAATGACTAATTGCTGTGTGAAAGGAGACCCACTGTTGTGCACTGACCTCTGCAGCGCTAGCTTTTTGCCAGTGCACAGACTGCAACAGAACAATTATGATCACCGTGAACGAAACATGAACAGCAAGGTATACGTGAAACCAACATAAAAGCAGTAAGGCAAGGGTTAAAGAAGTGACCTAGAACACGGCTGAGAGCAATAGAACTGGTAAACACTGAGGGCTGTGCTCTGGGAACAGGAGGATGGCAGCTAGGTCAGAGTACACAGTAAGTGCCATCCCTGCCCCTGCTCTCACGAGAGGGAGGTAGAATGTAGCCATGGAGATACCCAAATTAAGGAAACAAATTGTGGAACAACCCTTCCTAAGACAAATAGCAGATGAAGCAATCAAGAATTGGTGGGGAACGACCGATTACATTAATCTAACTCCTGATCAGTACAGACCTGCCCAGGGAGCGGTTTGCCATCACTAGGCCAGAGAATGCCAAGAGATGGTGAGTGACGAACTGCAGTAGTGAGAACTGGTCAGGGCATGTTCTCTGGCACACAGGCCCTCTTGGCTGTGCCATTTGGACACAGGTTTTGGAGCTATCAAGTATGTAAATGTGAGAAAACTGTAGAAAAATAGAATATCCTTGAGTTGGAAGGGACACTTCAGGACCATCGAGTCCAACTCCTGTCCCTGCAAAGGACACCACAACAATGACACCATATGCCCCACAGTGTTGTTCAAATGTATCTTGAACTTAGATGGGAGTGAAGCATGAGAAAATTATGTGGGCCCAAAGTCGTCGTTTCATTCTAAACAAATATTTTCCAGTTCCTCGGTGTCTCACACTAAGCTCTGTTGAATTCCTACACCTTCAAGCCTCCCATGGGAACGGGTTGTAACTGCTCATAGCAATTTACAACCTAGAGCCAAGCAGGCAAGCCTAGATGGCCACCCGAGCAGAGATCGGCCAGCTCAGAGGTGCGGTGGTTTGTCCCGGGCATGTTCTGAGGCCGGCACCGGACGGGAGCGGGCGCCGCTCCCCGGCGAGCTGCGCCATGGCCCGCAGCCGCCGCGCGGGTCTCGCGAGAGCTCCGCTGCCGTTGGTGCCGGCGCGGGCGGGGCGGGGCCGCTTTGAATCGCGGCGGGCCCGGGGCCGGGCGCGCCATGGCACCCGAGCGGCCCGCGGGGGAGCGGGACGACACCACCGGCCCCAGCGCCGCCACAGCTGCCGGCCCGACGCGCGTCGAGGTCCCCCGGCCCCCCTCCATCGAGGAGTTCACCATCGTGAAGCCCATCAGCCGCGGCGCCTTCGGGAAGGTGTACCTGGGCCGCAAGGCGGGCCGGCTCTATGCCGTGAAGGTGAGGCGTCGCCGGGGTCGCGGCGCTGCGGCCTCCGCCGCCGAGCAGCCCCGGGGGGACGGGGAGGCGAGGCCCCGGTGTGAGCTCCCGGCCCTCGGGAGCTGCCGCTGCTCGGGCACACCCGGTGCCCGGGGTCGCGCTGTCCGGACGGCCCGAGTCCTGGAGGGTTTGGTTAGGGGACCTCTGATAACGACAGCTGCTTTTATAAGTACTTTTAATAAGGGGAAATAACGACGAAACCCTTGCCAAGCGCCAGAGCGCTGTTGGCTTCTCGCATGTAAACAGTTGCTGGAACTGAGCCCACTCAGCTCCTGCGCCTGCCGGGGGGCTAAAGCACCGCCTGTGAGAGGCAAGACGAGAATAAATTATAAAAAAAACGTGCTTGCTGAGTAAGTATTTAAAGAAACACAACAAAACCCTGTTGTGTTTTCTGTGTTGTTGCACGGAGGACTAAAATCTAGGCTTGTCGTTAGTAAGAACTTTATCAATTATTTGTGCAAACTTGACACTGTGATTAAAAGGATTATAACAAGCTGCATAGTACACAAAGAATAGGAAACATAAAAACAGTCATGCAAAATAGGTGTTGCGCTGCAGAGCTATATGTCTCTTCACAGTTTTAGTATGAGCATTTTGAGGTTAAATAATTTCTGTGCTCTGTTTTGTTTTTCAGGTGGTGAAAAAAGCAGACATGATCAACAAAAATATGGTTCACCAGGTGCAGGCAGAGAGGGATGCATTAGCTCTCAGTAAAAGTCCTTTCATTGTGCACTTATACTACTCACTTCAGTCAGCAAACAACGTCTATTTAGTGAGTAAAAAAATGGCTGTGGTGTTTTATGGTAGTCTTGGAAATTGAGTGTGAACTGTAGTGATATCTCAAAACATTTTTGTAATGGTATTCCTTAGTCACTCTTACATCTTTCTCAGAGTAGTTGAACAAGTAAAATATTTCTCTTCCTCTGTTGTCTTTGGGCTCTTTGCACCCATGTTCCCCTCTGTTACAGGAGAAACTTTTCTAGCAGCTACTCTATCTTAGAAATATGTAGAAATCTTGGGGAAAACATGAAATCATTCTATCCAAGCAGAGGCCAAGACTGGAAGATACTTCATAGCTCACATAAAGGAAATCTATTTTACTTATTGCTGGTGCTCAGATTTTGTTATGGTTGTTGGTCTACATAGCAAGATGATAATTGAGTGGCAGAACTAAATACTGGTGCACATGGAGCACTGTGGAGCACAGCAGGACTTGTGTATGGGTTTATATACTGCCTCCACATAAGGATTCAGACTGTCTGCAAAGGGTCTGGCACAATTTGTGTGGATTGCTGTAAGCACAGACAGGGAACATTTTGATGAAATTCTGGGACAAGGTTGCCATGCACTCCTACAATGCATTTTGAGTGTAAACAGTGGCTTCTTTTTCTGGAATCTCTGAACTGCTGCATGGAGTAGAGGGCTTCAGGGTGAAGGATTTGTAAAGGAGATACTAGAATCATGTCTGAGTGTGTGTTTGTGTGTGTAAGAATATTGTGTATTGGAATGTAAGTACTGGTGAGATTTCCTGACCAAAACCCTATAAATGCATTCTTGAATCAAAGAGTGAGTTTCAGAAGCCCTGCTGACTTCTATTTTATTTTGAATATGACATGGGCTATCATAATGTCTCTGCATGATGATTTATTGGGTGTGTGTATTTTTTTGCACTCTTTTTCATGTGTCTTAAATGTACAGTAACTCTTGGTGTTTGCATTTTTGACAATTTGTACCTATTCCACAAAGCTCAGGTCTGAATCTAATATTGTGTATAAATGATTGCAAGATTAAGTATTGAGATACTTTGATTTGTATAGAACAGGTGGTCTTTGGCTTCAGGTCTTGAGTTTCACAGGAATGCTTTGCACTTCATTTTCTGTATTACAGAATGATACAATATTAAGCTAAATTTAGATTAATATATGAATATAAATATAGGTTAAAATATATCAAATTCCATATAGAAATATATAATATTTATGATATAGAAAATTTTCTGTGGCTAACTCTCAAAAGCTGTAGTCAGCTTTTTAATTAGCTTCTAGAAGTAATCCAGACAAATAAAATAAGTGGTCTACAGAAAGGAAATGTTTCATATCTGCTGTTACATGAAACTTTATTTTATCCAAGTGAAAAGCATTGTGTGGGAAATGAGGTTTGCACAAAGGTACTTCTATCTGCTTCTGCTTCTTGAAATTACGTTTTTCTAGGGATGAAAGTTATTTTGTATTTTACTTGCAATTTTGAAATGTGTTTTAAATAAAAAAAATTTAAATGCTTGAATGACAGGTGATGGAGTACCTTATTGGTGGAGATGTCAAATCTCTTCTCCATATTTATGGATATTTTGATGAAGAAATGGCTGTTAAGTATATTTCTGAAGCAGCATTGGCTCTTGACTATCTTCATAGGCATGGAATAATCCACAGGTGAAATTTTTTTCCTTACAAATAAGTATTTGGTAGTGTGGGGTTTTTATTTTTTCAGTCTAGCACATAACCATCACCATTTCATTGTGGCAGCTACCACAGGAGCTGGAGCCCCTTGAGGCTCTTTTTGCACGTGTGCACTGCAGCAATGTCATGAAATAACAGCTAAAATCTGATTTGCCCGTGTATGCTGGGCACAGAAACCCACACTGCTTTCCCTGCCAGCTCTTTCCCTGTCCAGTGCTGTATTAGCAGCTGTGATGGTTCAGGAACCCTCTGGATACTGCACAGTGCCTGTAGGACAAAGGGACACTGACTACCCTGATGCTCCCCTGTAGTGAGAGTTCTTTTTGCCTTCAGCAGTGCTACAAAGAGCCCACAAAAATGACAGCTCCTACTGGAGGCTTCCTTGTCACCTATAGGAGCTGCACTTCAGTGAATGTTATGATGGTGCTACTTGTGAAGGATGCTCGTTGAGCCTGCTGAAGCACAAAATATGCAACTCTTGACGTGCATGCTGATTTTTACAAAGCCTGAGATGTTTGTGCCATATTTAATGCTAAAGATATTTAATTCTTTTGGTGTGTTCTTCAAACTGGAATCTTCTGCTGGTTAGGAGATGTTACTGTTAAACACCTCTAACCAATGTTTTGTGTTGAATGTTTCTGGTCTGTTAACTTTCTTCGTGTTGCTCAGTGCTCTTTTTGTTGACTTCAGCTGTATTCATATTTTCAGAGATTTGAAGCCAGACAATATGCTCATTTCTAATCAGGGACATATAAAGTTGACAGACTTCGGTCTTTCCAAAGTTACTCTGAACAGAGGTAAGAGTTCTTTCTATCCTTTTGGTTGTATTAAAATGTATTTTTGCATCACATTTCCATATTCTTGAATACTTCACATCCTTGTAAAGGACAGTTTTCAATTAAATAAGTTGCAGTAATACCTGCTTTCTGGTAGGTAAGTACTGATTAGCTGTATGCTAATAAGGGGTCTGCTCTTTGCATTGCACTTCAGAAGGTAAAATATTTATTCTTTGGGACAAGGGTGTATGAAATACGATCTAGAGCCCTTTCTTTGGAGAGATATGGATTTGCAAGTTTTCTGAAGTCCACTAGGATATTTCAGTGGGTGAATGAATAATTCTGGCATGTTGCTGTTTCTGACTACTACTGCCCTTCAGTTCATGTCTCTCAGTCTGATTAATAAATTAATTTCCAATAAATTAGCTGGGACATTCCAGACATTAATTTGAGGTGTAAGAGGAGGTGCTAAGTCCATAACAGAAGATTAGATCAGTGCTTTGGCATGTGAATGTTCTCTTTTCAAGCAGAAAATACAGCTGAATAGTCATGACTGTCTGGCACAGGCTGCAGATCTTAAGGTGAATAGCCAGTTTCTGAACTGGTTTGTACCTCCTTAGTCAGATCATCCAAACTTATGCTGCACAGCCCCAGTTCAGATTTTTTGAGACAGCTGCTGGAGGGAACATCTTTTTTATATAATTAATGGAATGTAGAAATTCTGAGTTGTCTGTGGAGTTTGAGTCATGGTTTTAAGGATATAAAGGAAAATCCTAGGTCTTCTGTATTTTTTATGATATACTGCTTTAACTGATGTTCTAATGGGACAGACTATTGTGTCTAGTTGAACATTATATGGATGCTTTACAGCTACTTACTGCTAGTGAGCAAAAAAAGGTATCTAAGATTGAATTTTCACCTATGAAAAATTCTTGTGCAGATTTTTGAAATGTCTTTTGGAGTGATGGCAGGTTTAGAATCAAATTTAGTGTCTTATTTCACAAGCTACAAGCTGGAACTGCTGCTTAAAAACCAAAGCTGATATCAAATTAGAAAATGTAGTGCTTTTAGTATAGTATATTGTAAAAGAAATTTGAGTTCTACAACTTCTGTATGTATGGATGTATAAGAAAAAGCACCTTGCATTAAATAAGAATGTACAGGTAAGTCTTCAATTGGTCTTGGTGGCTTCATTTGTATATTTGTTGAGTGTGTGACTAAAATTTTTCTTCCTCTTCTGAAACTTAAGTAAATGTCTGCAACTTTGCCTTTGTTTAATATCAAAATGAAAACCTGACTAATTTGATTTTGGGTTTTTTTCTTCTGTAGAGATAAATATGATAGATATCCTTACTACTCCATCAATGGCAAAGCCAAAACAGGACTACTCACGTACTCCAGGACAATTGTTGTCTCTTATCAGTTCTCTGGGCTTTGTAAGTAATTTTCACAGTCTTTGAAGTACTTCATCCTTTCAGTTTTTTTACTGTCTTAAATTCAATTGTTGGCGTTATAAGGCTATTCTTGCATCTCTTCTGCCAGCTGATAGAATGACTTACAATATGTTTAGAGTACTTTGAAGTTCTGATGTGATTACCTTGGACTGTATTTTGAATTGCTGACTCTTTAATGGGATGGCCAAGCTCCAGTGCAAACATAAAGAATGGGTGCAATTACGCTCTCAGTCCTGGACTGAGAATTTGTTCAGACTCGATTAACTTTTAACTGTGCTTCTTTCTGCTTGTTAGTATACTCCTCCTGTGGGAATGAAAGTGCCAGGGCAATCGTGTCAATCACCTGACAGTCTGCATGGAGTGGTTTCTCCTCTACCTATGGCCCAAAAGGAAAATACCCCTCTTTCAACTAAACTCTTCAAAACATGTGAGTATACCAGCCCTTGTGCTGGGGAATACTCTGGCTGTAAGGTTGTGGTCTTTTAATATGAGTAACATATACATTGGACCCACTTCATAAAAGGTGTGATTCTACTGGTGTCTTGCTCTCCACCATTCCTCCAGTGCTTTACATCTGACATATTTTCAGCTACGCTACTTATGTCATCTTCTAAAGTGGTTTTGTTTGATTGGGTTTTTTCAAATCATGACCCCTGAATTCAAAATCACCCTTTAACATTTTACAGAAATGGTGTGAGTTCTTGGCATACTTTCACTTAAAAAAATTGTTGAATATAGTGGTATATGTTTTCATTTAAATTGTCTTATCTTGCTGCTTTCTCATATCTAACCTGAAATGAGAAAGAAAGCAACTATGTTGCTAATGTTTGTACTGCTTTTACGTTCTTGGCAAGTTCCTAATTCAAAAAATGCGTGAATTGACTATGCAGGCAAGATGACAAGAGAAATTGTTGTCACACATAGCTTTCCTTAGCTTCTTTTGATGTGCAAGCTTACCATAGTGTGAAGTCAGTCAGTATATGTTGCCTGTTTGTATCAACATTTGAATTTTTTCTCTTAAGATCCGGATAATTCTCAGTTAACACCTGTGATGCCAGCGAGGAGTTTAACTCCTTCTCTGCTTCAGTCAAGAAACAGGTTTGGTACCTCCAGTGCCTGTAGGCAGTCTCACACATACCTGTCCAGTGTGGAGTCAGAGACCCAGAGCAGCCCCAGGTGCAGGAACAATGCAGAGGTCAGGACTGTTTCATTTTCACACTCTAAATTAAAATTAGTTTGTACTTGTGTATGCAGTGTTGCAAATGTCTTCTACTTACTTGCCCCAGTTATTGCAAGTGTTTAGAAACTTTCCTGCAGCAGCAGGAGCAGGGGTTGTAATTTGTGTGGAGTAGGATTTTGGATCAAACCAATATAACCTTTTTCTTCAAACAAGTATTAGTCATATGCAATATAACAGGAGGAGGAGATGCTATTGAGCCTGCAGCAAAGGAGCGAAAGAGAAGGCTTCACTGACTATCACTGATTTAGCCCTATCCTGCCCAAGGTGGGCACTGCTGGGAACAGTGGCTTTTTGGAAGCTGACCTTATCCCTACAGCTTTATTTGCTCATTGCGGGCGAAAGAATTTCTTTAAAAGACAGAACTTGGGAAAACAATAAAATACACTTCAAACTTATACTAGCTGTTAAACTGAAAAGTTTAAGGCTTTTATTACTGAGGGGTTTTGTATGAACTAACCTAATACCAATAGTTATTGCTGATAATATTTTATCCTAAAATATTTTATCCTATTTTAATGTGTTAGTGAAATTCTGCACAAACACAAACCTAAAAGTAAATGCTACTGTGCCTATGTAGTTCCTTGCCATGATTCCTATTTCGAGCATACAGAACAACTTACATTTAAAACAATTTATTATTCTGTATCTATCTTTTTCTTAGGCCTTAGTTTTAGTATTGTGTTATCAAAACATCAGTAATATCAGATTTTCCTTTTGTCATCTCTGAAGTGTAATATTCCACAGGGTACTATGATGGCGTTCTTTGCTTTGAACTTTCTTGGAAACTGAAAACCTCTGAAGCTTAACTTCTTAAAATCACAAATACAGCTTCAATTGCTCTGTTTTTTTCATCCTTTGGCATTTAAAAATATGGCATTTCCTATTGTTCACTAGCAAGCTTATTTTATGTTTTTAAAAGAAGTCAAATTATCAAGTTATCCTTAATTTGGTTTTGTTTTTTTGTATTATGAAGTATGATTTTTCACTGGTAGTAGTTAGAATGAGTAATGCTTGCAAATCTGCATTTTATTATGGAGGTTGTAATAAAGTATTTCAAATTAAACATTTCTGTAATGCTGTAATCGTATTTTTCTTGATACTCAAAACTTAATGTGCTTTTTTGCAGCAAAGTGAAGATGAACCTTGTTCTACAACATGCAAAACCAGTAACAGTGGATCAGCTCTCATTTCAAATGTTATGTTGGCAAATAGCCAAGGTATTGACGCGTTAAAGAAGGAAGAACTTGAGTCTGCCATTTCTCCCATTGCCAGCAATGATTCTGGCAGTAGGCAGAAGTTGGATATAACAGACACTCCAGTGAGCACTCTGGATGTGAAAAATGTAGTAAGAAAGTGTATTTCTGAAAATAAGATTTGGAAAGAAAAAGTCTTTGTAAATAAAAGAGAGATGACTTATGAAACAGCAGGGTCTTCCAGACTACAACAGTCACATTCAAGGCAGAATGAGCCTGTCATAGAGGAAGAAATGTTTGAAAAGCCAGGTGTAAAAAGAAGCTTTGAATCAGTTGACACTAGTCCTTGCCAGGAACTTAACTATGTTAAAAAAAGCAATGCAGAATATAAACGTGGCTGTCAGATCTCAGAATTTCCAGCAAACAAAGGGACAGGTTTGACAACAGAAATTCAATCCTTAATGCTTTGTAATGATGGATGCCTATGTGACACCTGCAAAAGCAAGGAAGAAGTTAAGGGTTTTATTAGTAACCAGGAAACAGTAGAAAGATCGCTTACTCCCACTGTAGCTAAAAATCTTATGTGTGATCTGGATGCAGACTGTGGAAAGGATGATGAAAAGGAGTACGTGAACTCAAGTTTTTTAGGCATTGACGATGAAAAACCTTTAGATGTCTTCAGTGCAGATTCTGACTTACTTCCTGAAGTGTCTGTTACAGAAAGTCATCTAGAAAAACAGCTTTTAGATTTGGACAGAAGTGTTAAAGACCTCTCCTTTGAGGAACCAAAACCCGAAGGTATGCTAATAACATCACCAGAGTCCCAAGATGCCTCAAAGAATGTAGAGGAGGCACATACAGTCCAGGACTGCAAGCCATTACATCAGAAACACATGGAAGAAACTTACCTTGACAACACAGTATCCTCTCCTTCAGAAAAGATGATGGAAGCACTGAGTCTCTTAAAAAAAAATGCTGTTGTTTTTCGGAGTTATAACAGTCCAATCAATGTCTCCAATATATCTGAGCCGTGCAGCATGGCTTCCTTAGATATAATGGATCTTTCACCTGCTTGCAGTGGCTCTTACCCAACAGCTCTCACTCCATTACAGAAAGGAAGACAGTATCTGGCCTATCAGGTAGGTAAAGGAGGCAGATAGAAACTTTGTGCATGCATTGGACATGAAGAGACCTGAAATTATTTCAGTGGTAAATTTAGGGAAAACTCAAGCAGTTTGAGGTAGTCTGTCAAAATTAGCTTTGCTGACAGGGTTTCACTTGCTGCACTTGTGTGGCCAAAATGATAATTTCTGCAAGAATTTAGCAGTAGCTTTATGTTCACTGGTTTGCCTTTGGCTCAACATGCAGTCACTGTCCATTTCTGCAAAATATTTGCTGTTACAGTGAACTGATAAATAAAAAAAAAGCCTGTGCTATTTTGTCTCATTCTGCTCCTAGTGCGATGTTGTGTTTTCTGTGAGCAGTTATAGGTTTCCTAATGTAATGGGAAGACTTTGATGTTGTTGTTATCCTGCACCTTTCCCAAAGACAGTCTGTGAATGCTGTTCAGCTTCTGGTACCTGCTACTGCCTTTTTTTTAATCCTAGTAAAAGTGATGGTGTAATGTATTCTGTCAAGTGCCAGTTATAAGCCTATCACAAAGATTGATATAAACAGTGATTGCTGCTGGATGTGACACTGGAGGAAGAATTAGGGAAAAGTTTCTCAAAGTCAGCATCTTTTTGCTTCAAGATAAAGCAATGGAAGCTTTTCAGGGAATGTTTTGTGACTAGTTCTTGAATTGAACTTAAATATCAATTATTACATCCATGACTAAACCTGGAGATGGGAGTTTCTGAGGTGGTTTTGTTTGACACCTGAAATCCTGGTCCCATCTTTTCAGACGCCCCATCGAGGGGATGCTGGCACACCCTACAGGACTCCAAAGAGCGTCCGAAGAGGAGCTGCCCCTGTAGAAGGTGAACGCATCCTGGGCACCCCAGACTACCTGGCACCTGAGCTGCTTTTGATCCAGCCTCATGGTAAGGCAGACCAGCCATCTGTCAGTACTTGAAAGGTAGCATCTTTACATTTCTAAATGTCTGGAGAATGGTAAACCTTTCAAGCAGAAAAATTGGGAATTCTTGAGAAATAGCTAGTGCTAAGCTTTTGCCATCATGGATGGCTGTGTTTGCTTCAGCTGCTCCTTCTGTTCGTTTACTGCTTTCTCATAACCAGAGGTTTTGGTTGTCCATCACAGTCATGCTTGCTGCCAATCAGCATTGGAAGCTGCTTTGGCAGCCTGAGACTTGTATGTGGCTTAGGAGTAACAACTTGGTCATCCTGAGTGCCCTTAAAGATTCTTTGGGATGGATGGGAAAGGGGGAATTTAGTGAAATTTTACAGTGAAAGGCTTAAGCCTCCAATTATTTTTAGAATGTCTTCTGTGTTTATTGATATTAAAGTGTTATGTGAAGCCAGAAAATTTTATGAAGTTGCCTTAAAATCAGTTATTGAGTTGAGTGAACTCATGAAACACTTCAGACATGTGACAGATTATTCTGTATTAGGGTGAAGTAATAGCCATCAAATTTTTGGAGGTTGGTTTTTTGAGTTTGTTTTTTTTGTTTGTTTTCAAAATACTATACTAAAATAGCACAACTCTGAAGGGAATAAATTTCTTTGTCTCAGATTCTGAGATCCACTGAGATTAACAAAAAGTCTGAAATAGTTTTCTGCTAACTTGCAAGAAGCATTAACAAAAACTAAATGCAATGTATCTATCTCTAACACAGTTGTTGATGTATAATTGCATTTTATTTCCATCTCAAAAGTATACTACTATTTAGTAGCGCTGCAAGTCTTGGGAAAATTGCATGAGAGAGAGACGTTAATTGAGAGGTAGTGATTACTATCCTGTGGAACAATAAAATTCTGCTGATATAAATTAACTAAAATTCAATGAAGAGATTTAACGATTTAAAAGTAAAAACTGAATATACTAAACATATATTGTTGTTTTTCACTTCCATTTAGGATTCTTGGTTTTCTGGCAGATGTTAAAACTGCATAATATTTTGGAAATGTAGTCAGTGCTACTTAGACAATGTGAAACTTGGTCACAAGGTGATTTCTCTGTGGTTACTGGATTTTCAGGACTATGGTGAAACCTTGCAGAGTCTGGGGTTTGTGTCAGGAAGTTACAAATCTCCCAGTACCTTCAGTGAAGCTGAGGTTTTTGGAACTCCAAATTTTCCCTCACTAAATATTTCGTGTGTTGAGCTGCTTGTAAATGTAGTTTTAATCCTAAATAAATCATGTTACAGAACTATTTTATTTTTGTTTCTAACTTAGATTTAACATTGCCAGTTTTCTTTATTGTGAAATACTATTTTAGGGAAAAAAATCTTCATTCCTATGCGCTCAGAGAATCATACTTGATATTCAATGTTCTTATTTTTTATTGGTTTTTTGGCAATAATTGTAATATTTCATTGTTTTTTCATATGCAGGGACTCTGATCTCTGGTGAGTTTTCTATATTCTGTGCAGAACTGAAGTGTTCAGCATAACTGAACAGTCAAAGTATAACCAGATCACAGTTTCTGAGAGCATTGTTTGGGTGAACAGTGTTTCTGTACAGAAAGACAGGTCCAATATGCCTCCACATAAAAATGTGTGATGCTCAGAGTCAGGAAACATCGTATTGGTGTGACTAAGCTATCAGAAATCACACATATAAACATGTACTTCAAAAGGAAAGTCAGCATTCTTAAATTGTGTGACAGGAGATAAAGCCAGAGACGTTTTTTCTCATTGTTGCCTTTCACTTTATTGCAATCAATGTGATTTACTTTGCCTATGGGTGAAGAAGGTTCAGATGCTCAAGAGCTGGTGTTACTGTTTCTTGCTTCAAATCACGGAATCATAGAATATCCCAAGTTGGAAGGGACCCAGAAAGGATCGAGTCCAACTCCTGTCCCTGCACAGGACAGCCCCAGGAGTCACACCATGTCCCTGAGAGCATTGTCCAAACACTTACTGATTCCTCACCCGGCTTGGTGCTGTGACCACTGCCCGGGGGAGCCTGTTCCAGTGCCCAACTACACTCTGGGTGAAAAATATCCCTTTCTTTAATATCCCACCTAAACCTCCCTAGCACAGCTTTGTGCTGTCCTTGGGTCCTGTTTAGCAGAGTTATGGTAGGAGTTAATTGAATTTTAGTTAGACTTTGTGTGGGGAAAAAATTGCTACTGAAACCTGGTTATTACATTGTTCAGGTTGTGATCTTATTAGACTTTGACTGGAGCTGGGAGTATTTTACTGAACATCCAGGTACTCTAACAACAGTGGATGTGAACTCACTGCTTGGATGTGCTTAGCTTGGTGGGGCACTCTTACTGCTGTTAGGAGTTGCTAAAAGTGTGTTCCATTACTGGTTAAACACTTTGGTTTTCAGCATTTCTAAACTTAACAGTAGTCTTGGTGAAATGGCTCAAAACGTTTGTTTGCTTGGAGGTGTCTTAGGTTTTGCTATATGCAAGAACAAATAGATTTATTATCTTTCAAGGTTGTTTGTTTTGGATTTTTTTTAATAGTAATTGTGGCATCTATTCTTTATATAGTGAAGTGGGCATGGCTTGAAGATGCAGAAAGCTTAGAATGCATGCAGTGGTGTCTGGGATTGCTTTGCCTGCTGGTTTTGATGTAGATTAACAGGAGAGATTGGCAAAAAGACATTTCCTGTAATGTGGAAAACCAGAACTATTTAATAACAAAGCAGAGATAGCTAATAACTACCCATTGCCCAGTCAATTCAGTGTAATGGAAGGTAATGCCTGCTTCATGTGTGCTGGCTCATTTCTGCAAGCTGTCTTCATGATGTTCACCATAATTTAGACAAACAAAAAATAAGTTCAGTAGTCTGAAGTTTTGGAGACTTTTTCAAGAACTGAGAGAAGGGCACAGGTGGCAACGTGGAGCGCTCGTCCGGGCTCTAGTCATGAGGCATCTATTTCTTATCACAAAATAATCTCTTGGAGAATCAGCTCCTGAGTTCTCTGTAATGGGAGTTGATAATTAGATTGTTACTAAGAGTCCCCTTGGTTTTATCAGTGTTACCTGTAATGAATTAAGAAGCAGAGTGGCCTTAGAAAACCTTTTAATATATTTTTAATCTGCATGAATATTAAACACAACTTGTGTCTTCATAATTTTCAAGAAACTTGCAGAATCTAAATGCTCTTCAGTTTCTGCTAATCTTTAAGTCTTTGCAAGTATCATCTGTGTAAGTGTAATGATGTGGATTTATTTTACCAGGTTCTGCTGTAGACTGGTGGGCCCTTGGAGTTTGTCTGTTTGAGTTTCTAACTGGAATTCCACCTTTTAATGATGAAACACCAACACAGGTCTTCCAAAATATTTTGAAAAGAGGTAATCCGTTTCAATAATCAGGGTAACTATGTATTTCCAGTATTTGTTTTAGAGTTTTGAGTTACCAAGTCAATTGCATCTTTGTCTGTAGATATTCCCTGGCCTGAGGGTGAAGAAAAGCTGTCTGATAATGCCCAGAATGCAATAGATACTCTTCTAACAATTGACACTACTAAGAGGGCTGGACTGAAGGGTTAGTATTAAAACTGTTCTTTGCAATTAATTGCAAATTTTTAAGTGGTGATCTCCTCCTGAAACTTAGACTAATAAACTTCTGTGCCTCACTAGTTTCTATGTATAGTACCACAGCACTTAACAAGTTGTAGTATTTTCTGTATTTCTGTATTTCTTTTTCCTTTCTGAACCAGGAAATTCTGGGGCTGGGTTGTTTTGTTGGTTTTTAATTTTTTTTAATTGAACTTTGCTTTTGCTTTACTGCTGTTCTGCTATGCATTTTTAGTGTTTGACATCTGACGTACCAAAGTTGTCTCTTATCTAATGGGTATTTGGAATTTTTAACTTAAATGACATTGGGAACCTTGATTAAAAGATGATAGTTGGGGATCTCCTACACAAACAGTTAATTTAGAGAGAGCAGTTTTTTCTTAGGAATCAGCTTGTCTTTGCTGAATGCGTAGGAGAATACAAAGTTGGACAATATATACTGTTACAAAGTCTACTTTTTTTTTTCCTTGTAGAAGGGCATAAACATTTGCTATTGTTAACACTGACTTACGTTTTATTAAAAAAAAAGTTGATAATGGAAAGAAATTTAAAGTGAGATATTTCAGAAATAGAGAAAGGAATCTTATGAGAACTGCTCAAGAAATCACTAGAGAAGGGAATTACTATGGAAAGACTTACATAAAGAGACTAAATGCTAGAAGCTGAAATCAAGCCAAATTGAAATAGAGAAGGCACAAGATTATGAATGAAGATTATTATGTCAACAGAAAATCCTGTGGCTTTGATATTTCCCAGAAAGCATTTTGAAGGTGTTTTAGTTAAACACAAGTTACTGTCTTTATTTCTGGATTTTAGAGTGAGATCTAATTGCCTGTCAGGGGCAGAATTTTAAAATAGATGACATAATGGTTTCTTCCTATCTGAGCTTCTTCAAAATTCATTCTTTGTCAGGACTTAAAACTGTATCTGGCCTCATTGTCCAATTTATAGTTGTCCAGTGAAGTGTGAAGTTGGATGAGTAGTTCTCAGGACAACCATTAAGTTTTTCTTGTTGTATCTAAGTTTCCATCACTGTCATCTTCTCTCCCTTCTTCAAAATTTGTGCTCTCCCTTTTATTGCTATATCATGAAGCCTTTTGTACTGAGAAATCCCAGTTATGTTGTTGTAGTGCTGTGCTTCTCTAAATTCAATCTTTTTGGGTAAGAGCAGCTTTAAAGCTGCTTTTGGCTCAGTGGAACTGTGTGGAACAGGTTCTCTGGATTGGGGGGTGGCAGCTACTTGTCCTGCCAACAGTTTGATCCTACTAAAGTTGGAGGTAATCAAAGCCCAATTGCAATTTGCACTTTTATGAACTTCTAAAAAGGAATATAGAGCAAAACTACTGACAGTTATGGATGAGGGAACAAAGTGACTATGGGGCTTGGACATAAGGAAGTTTATAATGCTAATGTGAATTTCTGTTTCAGAACTGAAGCATCACCCTCTCTTTCAAGGGGTGGACTGGGATAATCTCCAGAATCAAACTATGCCATTTATACCTCAGCCAGATGATGAGACTGACACCTCTTACTTTGATGCTAGAAACAATGCTCAGCACCTGACTGTGTCTGGATTTAGCTTATAGCATCAAGATAAGTGAACATTCTCCATGGTTTTGCACACTTACAGGTTGTCTTGTAACCCTAGTTTGGTCTTGACTAAGTTTCCTTGCCAAATTTAGTGTGTTTCAAGTTACCAGCCTATTTTTATTATAGTCTCCTTTATTCTAAAGTGAAACTACTGTATGAAACTGGTATCGAGTGCCTTTGTGCTACTTTTTATGTCACTGCACCTTACTAAGAGGCCAGAGCATTGCATTTCTTGGAGCTAATAGCTCTTGGCAATAGTGGGGCTTCTTAATAGCAATGAATTATTCCAGTTAGGAAGCGTGGCATTATTTCCCAGCTAAACATAATAGGGAAAGGATATAAAGGAATTGTATCTAATTAATAACTTACCTATTGGTGGTTCAGTGTGGTGGCAAGCTGGTTTGGGAGCAGTCTTTTCTGACCAGTGTGAATATATATCCACTGTGTAAAACTAGTAATTTCTATTCAAGGTGGAAAATTGAAATCTTAATACAGCATTGAAAAGTCATGTCTTTTGAGTTTGCCTTATTCCCAAGAAGGGATGAGAAGATACAGTGGTGTTCCAAGTTAGTTTGGGTAGAAATGGCACGTGAGACTGGCAGGAGCTCCTCTGGTTATTATCCTGTCCTAGGAAAATGAGGCAGGGACAGGATACTTGGGGCAAGTCTGTTAAATGCTCTGCTCAAGTCATTGTGTTGTAACCGCTTGGGCTGTAGGAAGCCGGACTGAACATACATTTTAGCAGTTACTGGTTTTGTAATGAAAATGCCCAGTGTGTGTTTGTGTGTGCTCAATTGTGTCAGATGACAAGTGACAGGTGCTTTTTGTTTTCTAGCAAGTAATATTCATACTGAAGCTGCCATATATTAAAGACCATAATATATTGTAGGCAAACAGACTGTTCTGTAAACTCACAGCCAGAGCTTGGATTTTGACTAGACTATAAGATAGAAGTGTATATTCTGTATAAACCTGAATTAGGGGGAAGTATATTTAAATTTATCTTTAAATGCAATACAAAACTCGTGTCTCCTAGGTTTTAGAGATTTATTTGTAGATAATCCTGTCTAAATAATGTTCAGTGTTTTTCTTGCATAGGTATCTCTAACTTAAAGAAGATTTTAATTTTTCAGGTTAATACATGTTAGATAAAGATCATTTATGCTAGATGGTGTTGCCAGCCAAGGGCTACATGCCAAAAGCCAAGCATTTTGCCAGTGATTTTTGCCTTTTGGTTTCATGAACTGACTCTTTTTGCCATGGTAGTAAGTTGTCCCTTCATTACCCTGCTTCCCGGAACACATGATTTATTGATAGAATTCTGAGCAAATAGTGTCTGTCAGGCTTCCTACTGTCCCCTCCGGTTACTGGGAAAGGAATGGGAATGGTGAAGAAAAAGGAAGTTTTCTAGAAAGACCCAAAGAGAGCTGATTCTTAATAGCTCAGAATGACCAATCCCAACTCTTGGTGTGGTAACTCAAATTTGTGAAACAGAATCTTGGCAAATTGCAAAAAAAAATCTGACTCCCTTTGCTAAGGACTGCAGTTTCTGAAAGTTTCTAAATTGTTCAGTCTCACTGCAATTGTTACATGATGGAAAAGGTGCAAACTAATTAATGCACTACTGAAGCAGTATTCATAGACAACATTCTCTGAAAGTGATGAGAAGATCTTTAGTGATTTTCCTGTGTACAGTTAGAATACATAAAGTGGGGTAGGAGGGTACCTTAATCACTGGTATTTTATGCAATTTATTCTTCCATTTCTAGTAACCTAGTTTAAGAAAGCAAGTCTTACAAGAATTAACTATGATTACACGTTGAAGAAATAATATAAACTGAACACCTCAACAGCTCTTTGTCTTCAGTGCTTTACAAATGGTTACACCTGGTTATGCTGTTTGGCAGTGTAATACATTCCTATCAAGGTGGAAAAAACTTGTTGCACTGGTATAATCTTTTCTAACTCCTTGAAACAGTTCTTAATCATCTACAAGGGTCAAATAAGCTTCTATAAAAACCTTATCCTAAAAGAAAATCATGGAGTTTTTACCAGTTGATTAAGGCAATACAAAACCAGAGAATCTGTAGAACAGTAAATAGGCCAATTGACAAATCTGAATGTTTAATATGAATTATCACTACACTGATGTCCAAAATTTAAATTTCACACAATTAGCCCTGAAAATATTGCAATACCCTGTTCTCTTCATTATCTTGCATTTATCCTGGTTAGAGCAAACATGGAGTTGAATGTCAGATGTTGATTGTTGAGATCTGTGGTTTTATTTGTTGTGGGACTTTTATCTTTTGTAAAAAAGGTGAGTCCTAGCTTTATTGTTCAACGTGGAGTTCCTTGTCAACTCAGTCCCACTGGTTTTGCCTCACTTGTTGCTTGACTTGGAATACTACAGGTAAAAGGTGTAATGTAGTAGCTGGGAGAGATTTAGTGTTTCTTCGCATTAGTAATGATCTACAAATTGTGTAGGCTGGCAAAAGTTCCTGATCATTAGAAGCTGTGGAATACCACTTGGCAAGTACTCCAGCTGCTACGTGGTGCTCCCTGAAGGCCTAAACTTTATGTGCATAACCTACATATAAGCTTTGTAGCTTCCAGGTTATCTTGGGAGATAGTTTATCACCATTAAACAGTCCATCTGAAAACTACTGGAGAGATCAGTGCTGCACTTTGTTATAGAGAACCAGCAGTCTGGGACAGTTTTGCCCAGCCTAATGTGCTGTGGGGCTCACCTGCACATGGGGCAGTGTCCGGGGGCCAAGGTGCTCGCTGCCATGTGTTGTTGAGCTCAGAGGTTCCACTTTCAGCAAGACTGGGTTTACCTGTGGTTACTCTGGCAATAAAACGCATTCTTTTCCTCTCTACTGCATTCTCCAAAAGTTCACTTTGCACTTACTCATGTTTCAAAAATTCACTTTACTTTTGTGTAAATATATAAAATAAAATAGTGCAGTTGTGCTGCTGCTTCTGCATATTGTTTTATTGTGGTACTTTTTCCCCTGCTGGGAGTGTGGCAAATGGATTTTAACACCAAGAAACCCTGAGTGCTTCCCATTACCTCAGGAAAGGCAGTGATTTTAAGTAAAGAAATACCTAATACTTTCAGTACAGGTGTGCATGCCCTTCAGCTAGTTCATAACTTGCTAGCCCATGCCTGCAGGCTTTAGTACCAGCTACATTTGTGTATTGAAATGGCAGGCGAGCAAAGGCCTGAGCAGGCCTGTAACTCATGCAGAGGAGAGGACTGGCACCTTGCAGAACTCAAATGAGTCAAGAAAGGATGGTGGCTCCATCTCCTCAGCACCTGCTGTGCTGCCACAGCACAAGAACAGAAGGGACAGAGCCCTGAGGGTGGAACAGTTGTACCATGCACACACTTAGACCTGGTTCTGCTTCTGTGCTTTCAGCTGAGCAGCTCTGATGGGGTGGAATGTCTAATCTGGTTCGATACAGAGCAAGCTTCTGCCTTTCAGGTGAAGCTTGATTTGCTGCAGGAAACCAGCTTGAGGTTTGCTTCACAAGTGCAGTTTGGGGCTGGGGTCTGGCCCTTTCCAGTGCTATGCAGAACTGATTTGGCTCCCAGCTCTCCTGATGAGAGCACAGGCTGAAGCTATAGATCCTAGGTCAGAGCTCCAGCCATCTGCTTATGCTACTGCCTCCACATCAAAGCTGTGTCTCTTTGCACCTGGGCAAATGATAAAAAATGAAAACTGCCAGTTTTCATTACCTTTAAGCTCAAATACCGGCCAACTAGGAACTTGTTCAAATTATCCTATCATACTATGAGATGGGCTCAGTTCTCAGTCACAAGTGAATTGTTACTCAAGTGATGTTCTGTGTTACAACTTTCAGGTTGTGACTGATTCTTCATGATACAGCCCAGCAGGCTCTTGTGTACAGTCACAGCATCTGATGTACAGCTTTTAGTAAATATCAAGTTCAAAATAAAATACAAAATATTAAGGGATTGATTTATTGAAATATGAATAAATAACAAGGATAGTACAAGCCTACATTTATTTCAGGGGGAGGTTAACAATTAAGTACCTTTGGGAATGTTTGTCCCATCTCTAAGAGCTCAACCCCCCAGGTGACACTGTTCTGAGCTGTGGGAGGCACACCAGGGTGGTTTGTCCTGGCAGAAGACATGCTGCTTCAGGAGGCCGGGGTTTTCATGTGGCCTTCAGGCTCAAGTGTCCTTCCTGTATGATTTCTATCCCTTATGGTAAGAAATCAATCACTTCAGGGATTTTAAGCTCAGGTAAAAATGGCTTCAGGTCCCAGCACAACTTCCCTTCCAGGATAAGCTTTGTTCAAACCTGAGTTTTCAGTACATCTCATGCCAAAACTCATCTCTGGCACATGAAACCATCTGCTTGTTACAGCAGTCTCCAAAGAGGTTACAGATATTTTATTTTTTAATTCAGATTTTACAGTAAGAAAATCAGAAGAGGGGAAAAGTAACTAAAAAAAATCTGCATGTAACTAAAAAACAAGATTACAATTTCTCTGGTAAAACCAACATTAAATTCTGTGATTACATTTTTATACAGTATAGCTTATATGAAAAATGTTTTCCAAACTATAAAAGATTTTTCAGGAAGGACCAAAAAAACTTTCCTTAAAAATTATTTGTAGGATGTAGTCCTGGTGGAAAATGAAAGCATATCAATAATGGTGAAATTTCTGAAGAATCAGAGCTTAATGGATTATGTTGTGATACAATTCTTCATAGCAAACTGTAAGTTTTCTGTCAAATCTAATCTTAATGCATTTGCATTTTCCAGAGATTTAGACAGCTTATATATTAATTTATTTTAAAATTACTGTAAAGCATGCTTTTATCAAGCAAACTTCATGAGGTTGTACCTCTATCTGTATATGGGTTAATAAATATTCTGTGGGGAAACGAAAAATATCAGCTCCAAAATTAACTGAAAAGGTTTTTTTTCTGAGAGGAAGCAGAAGGATAAGAGACACATACCAGAATTGATATGTTTCATGATGTGACTTGGGGAAAATCCACAATAGATTAAATCTTTAACTCCCAACAGAAAACTTACAGTGCACTGTGAGCTTTTTAAAGCTTAGAGCTAGATTTACTGAGCTAGTTTTCATCTCATTTTAAAGCACCTTGTGCCTAAACTATGCATTTCAGTTAAAACAAGCTGTTGTCAACAAGTATACAGTTATGAAAGTTAAAAAGATAAGGTGCAGCCTCTTTACATGGATCCCTTGTACCACATGCTGTTTCCAAACTTGTATTTGACAGTCCCCCTGTTATTAATGGCTCTAACTTTCAGGATATATACAAATTCCCAAATCTTCTTTACAATTTTACAGGATAAGTGAAGGATTCAACTTCATTTCTGACCAATTTATATGGAAATTGCCCCACACTAGTTTAGCAGCAAAAATAACAAGTTGAATTCCTCAGAGCTATATTGTATTTTTCCAACAGCTTACAACGTATTTAATTTACACTTTTTTAGAGCTTTCACCTGGTAATATGTAATGCTATAGAAAAACAGGCAGGGATCTTGAGATTGTAAAATTATTTCAATGTTAAAGTGACAGTTTTATATATTTTTCACTTATTCTTTTGCAGAGATGTTATTCTCTTCATCAACTCACATCAGCAAGGCCAGTAATTACTGAAGGCCCATCAACAAGCACATTCCAAAATAATTACTGTTCATATGGTTTTGAGGATGGAATTAATAAATTTATTTGTAACCTAGGAGCTGTGAATCATTCAAGTTTCAATAATATTAGTCCTTAAACATTTAGCTCAAAGGTAGTACAAAATATTACTGTAACATAAGGAAGATCATCCCAAATTCTGAGATTCTATGAGAATTCAGACTTCCTTTGCCTTCCAGGGCCATCTCTCCTTGAAGTCCTTAGTCTTGAATTCTCAGTTCAGTTTTCTAGAAGAGGAAACAAATTAATTAGTTCAGAGTACCTTCACATGAGGTACTCTGTAGAGTTTTTTCATTTGTCTAATCAAACAAATGAATTAAGGTTATATGTGAAAGGTTCCCATTCCAATAGAACACAACAGAGCTTCAAGATACCTGAAAATTTGCCCTCTTACACCAAAGAGGAGAAAATTCACTAAGAATTTGAAACTGCAGATGGAATTCCACAGAAAAATCCCTGACCCTGTGTCAGTGGTATGCTGGCTCAGCAGAGCAACAGTTAAAAGCTGTTTTCCCTAAGGCTCCGTAAAACTTAAAATTAGAGGGTTCTAAAATCATAAGCTGAATCTAGACAACTTTTATTATTATGAAAATATATTTCTATCTGGGTTTAGGGCCCTTAGGATTCAGGTTTTCAAGCCTTCTTGGTGAAGGCACCAGTACAAGTACCCAGATTTCAGCATTAAGTTCCCCAAAAAGGAACAGGGGACAGGTTAAGAGGTGCTGGGATGGAGCTGAGCTACCCCTGCCCAGGGGCAAGAGCTAAACACAAAGCTCTTGGTTACAGAAGGCTGTCCCTCCACCAGTTCCATGGAACTCGCTACACTGTGCAGAAGAGTTTAGAAGTCATGGCTCCACATCTGCAGCATGAGACAACTTTGCACAGTAGCAGAGACTCATGGCTTCTGCTGCAGGGACAGTTAATGTAATTTAAAACTAAAAGTTCACAGGGTCAATGCAGGCACTGTGAACAGCTATTGCCTAAGAGCTCACACACCTTAACAGCGTAAGCTGAAACTGGCCATGGGACAGGAGAGAAGGACTCATTTTGCAATTCCATTTTCTCACTGAGTGTACTTGATCAGCTTCCTACACACTGTTAAAGGAGACAGAACTCCAGACAGAAATGTGCTGCAGAAGCACAGAGTCCTTAAACTCTGCCTATGAGTAGACTTCTTCAAAAACAGAGAAAATCTCAAGAACACAGAAAATTCTTTAGTTGTATCTGTTATTGAAGTTCATTTCAAAACAATACATGAATGAGTAAACAAAACATGGGGCTATGCTATCTCTGTGTTTCATATTGACACTGGTATTACCACTGGTACAAATCCTGATGTCCAAAACTCAAAAAGAATGTTGAAAAACTGAAGCATTTGGCAATGAGCCACAAGAATCATTCTAAGTCTGGAAAACAATTTTAAAATGAGATTCCAGATGCTCCATTTGTTTTGTTTAAGCAAGAGATTATGAGATGACCTGGTGATAGCAAAAAAGTAACCATGGAAAACACATCACAGGCTCTTTGTCAACTGCATTGAGATACAGGAAAATCCAGTGGAGGTAAACTGAAGCTAGACAAATCCAAACTAGAAGTAATGTACCATGTGTTTATTCATCAAATCACTTGGACAATATACTGGAAAAAATTGCTGAAAAGGGTGCTTTTCTAGAAACTAATTTCTGTCTGAACCTGTGGCTGAATTGAGGGTGCTGCAGAGGTCAGAACAGATGATCAAAGAAGATTTTCAAGAACAGCACACTCTTCAGAGAGGCAGAGAACATAGCCATGGCAAGAGCAATTAGCAGAACACTGAACTTCATAGAAGCTTCAAGTAAAATACTAAAAAAAAAAAAAGTTTTGATTTAAAACACCCCAGCTTTGTCCTTGCTGACAAGGGGAAATTTCTATTTGCCAGTGCAAAGAGTGAGCAAAATGTGCATAGCTGCCTGAAAGCCTCAGTACTGCAATCTCTGGTTTCGTCAGACAGTGCAGCAACACCAATTCTGCTGCTGACAGCTCTGAGCCAGGGGAGCTCCCTGGCAGATTTGCAGCCTCTGTGGGTGCTGTATTGTTTACAAAGCCATGGGCTGGGCCCAAAGAGCCATGATCAGTGACAGGAGTGTAGTTGGAGGCCAGTAATTAGTGGTGAATGCCAGGGGTCCCTGCTGAGGCCAATCCTGTTTAACACCTTTAGCAATGGCCTGGGTGAAGGGGCAGAGTGCGCCCTCAGCAAAGCTGCAGATTACACAAAACTGGGAGTGGCTGATATGCCAGAGGGTGGTGCTGCCATCCAGAGGGACTACAGCTGGCTAGAAAAATGGGCTGGCAGGAACTTTATGAAATACAACAAGGGGAAGTGCTTAGTGTGGCACTGTTGGGAGAAATTACCATGTGCCAGCTGGGAGGCAGCTTGGCAGAAGAGGATCTGGACATCCTGGTGGACACCACGTTGAACATGAGCCAGTAAAGTGCCTTTGCAACAAAGGCCAGTGATGTCACAGGCTTCCCTTCCAACATTATTCCTTCCTGCATTATCCCTTCTGACAGGGTGAGCGAGGTGATCCTTCCTCTCTATTCAGCACTGGAGAGGCCACACCTGGAGTGCTCTGTCTGCTTCTGGCTACATGAGAGACATGGACAAACTGGAGAGAGTCCAACAAAGGGCCACAAAGATGATTAAAGGACTGGAGCATTTCTGAGGCGAGAGAAACACTGGCACAGGTTGCCCAGGGAGGTGATGGAGTTTCCCTCCTTGGAGATAATCAAAAGCTGCCTGTACACAGTCCTGGGCCACTGGTTTCAAGTGTCCCTGGCTGAGCAAGGATATTGGACCAGATGACCTGCAGAGCCTTCCTTCCACCTTAACCACTCTGTGTTTCTGTGATTTACCTCAGGAGAGAAAACTATACCATGAAAACTAGCAAACATTAAAAAGCTAGAGCAAATTCAGCTAATTCTCCTAAGATCCACACACATGGAAACTCTGCAGTCTGACAGAGGAGAAAATGTAAAAGCCAAGAGCACACTAAGCTAACAAAATCAGGTGTGAAGCTGCAGTAAGCAGACAGTATCTGAAGAACACTCACTTGATCTTCTGATGCTTAGAGAGCTGAGAAAAGGCAAGATCAGAGTACGACTGTCCTTCAGCTGAAGGAAGTCAAGGCAGATGTTACAAAAATATCATAGTAAGGTGCTAGTGGATGTTAAATATGGGTGACAGATGGCACTCTACAAATTATGTGATAGGAAAAAAAAATTCTCACAGCACAACGGGACTAGGAAGTCTAGAAGCAGTGAAAATGGCTCAAGAGAATATGAGGAGTGAGAGGATCAAAGAACGTTATGGAAATGCTTCCAAGCTATCAAGCCTCACATACTTGTGTATGCTCAAAATTATCCTGTATCACATTTCATAGATTTTACATAAATTGCCACATATAAAGTGTACTACATATAAAGTCAAATTAACCAATACTTTCTCATGCTGACAAACTATCAAGGCAAAGAATTTTCTGTCCTGTCTAAATAACATGATAATATTACTTATTGGTTTAAACAGGTGACACACAGTGTATGTGTTCTACTGAATGCACATCTTTACCTTCTCTTCCTTTGGTGATACACATGTACCAACCACTGGGCAATAAATGGCCAGACAATAGCAAAAGTTAAAATGCCAGGAGAAATTTCAAAGGGCCACCATGATGGTTTCTAAGGAAAACAGAAAAAAATTCCAGTCAGCAATCTGTGTGCACATATTGAATACCACCTGTATACTTCTCATCACTTCAAATGCTACAGTACCAACGAAAATAATAGTAAGACCAGAAAAGATTAATCTGTCAAGTAATTTCCTCAGACAGATTAGTTTTTATCTCCTAGTCAAGGAAGAGACAATAAAAAAGGCATATACCAAGAGCTAGAGATAAAATATTCAAATTCATCTCTTTTCACAGTTCACACTTTTAGCACATCATAAAAACAGTATTTTACCTTGACAGAGGAGGCGGGCTGGTAATTTGACTGTAATGTTGCAGATTTTGCCTTTAAATACAAACAAAGGCTGGTAAGTATAAAAAAGGAAACTGCAATTAAATTTTTTCATCTTCACAAAACAAGAATATGAGGTTTTTTCATCTTGTGATGGCTTTGCAATCTGTATATATCACAGTTTAATGTACAGAACCACCTCCGTGTGACACCACATAGCTGCTAACTTACGTCTCATGTTTCCACTACTCTTTATAGTAATTTTATCAATTCTCTGTGTCTTAGAAAATGAATCAGTGCCACGTATACTGGACTTCTTTACAGTTTTTGAAGGCTCCCCTGCTCAACCTGTCATTGCAACTTTCTCAACTCTGGTCTAGTCCCAGTTCCACCTCGGAGAAGAAATCGCAGCAGCTTAATTTGCCTGCTTGCATGTCTCAACACCAGTCTCTACTAAGGCCTAAAACGCTCTTTTAGTTTGCCCTGGGCTACAGCTACAGGCATGTCTAACACCATAAAGGAAAGAGAATACTCTGTTCCATGTCTTCCAGGCAATCCTGAAAATGGAAGTACCAGAATCTTTTCAAGACTATTCCCATATACTATTGTGCTGCTTCCACTAAAGCAAAGCAGATGGTTTTCTAGGTCTGCCTTAATTTATGTAAGCATGAAAGAGAAGCTTCTGTTTCTCCTTAGGTAAGGACAGTGAGCACAGCATGAACTGCTGGGGAAGAATCTTTTACTACTTCTTATATTGCTTAGGCAAAGATAGAAAATCAATCTATTTAACCAAACATTGGATTCTTGAATATCTGTGATGCAGCAAAATTATGGTTTTAATAAATCCTTTTCTATGGTTGTCTTAGATTTGGAATATGTGCATCCCATAGAATACTGCTTGTACAGCTTGCTGATTTTTATGCAGATCAAAATATATCAGCAAGTCAAACAAAACCAAACATTTCCAGGTTGCTGGTTCAACTATACTCACAACGTGTTCTATTGAAACAGAAGGGAAAAGAAACACTGTATCAGCAATATCTACACTTGCTTAAGAGTTCTATTGGCTGGATGAGGACATGATGTACAATTCCAATAAAGCTGGATTCCTTCACAAGGAAAAAAGGCTGTGAACAATCAAGTCTTTTGCTAAGTGAAAAATGGAATCTGAAGTTCTGCCTGTGAACATTTACCATCTGAAAGAATAAGATAATTTCTCACTGTCTTTGAAAATGCTTTGAATTCTCTGGGATCATGCACTACTGACATTAACTGTGGACTCTCCATATAGAGCTTGTATAACGTGTATCAAAACTATGGCTAAGATCAGTCTGATCAGAAATCAGTGAAATAACATATGGTTAATTTCTAGGTCATTTTGCTTACGTGTACCAGAATTCTGAATTGTGCTCCTGAGAGTAGGTACCAGTAGGAAATTTTAAGTTGGACTCAACTACAGAATGTAACTGAAATATCTTTACAGTTAAAGAAATTCCTTCAAAAATTTTAATCTGAAAAAGCACAAAATATCCAAGGACATTTAATAAAAGGTGATCAAATAACTCCAAAGAATAGTACCTGTGATGCTGCAACAGCCTCCAGCATATGCAGCCTCTGCAGGACGTTCTGCATGTCCTCCTGCAGCCGCATCAGCACCACTGCAATCTGCTCATTGAGGCTTCCCCGGGGGCCTCTGTCGGAGCCCCAGCGCTCGCCATCCCCTCCACTGCCCATCTGGCCACCCTGGGAACCGTCCCCTAAAGGCTGAAGCCTGTGCCCTGTGGTGAGGGAGGGAAAACAGAAACACAAAACACAGAATGGGCTACAGCTCCACTGAAAATGTTTAACAGTTCAGTTTTCTCCCTTGGTTTTCACCCAGCAGTGTGGTACTCCTCGTCACAGGTTATATTCAGACAGTTCAGCAGCACTGGGAGGTCACTGAAATGTCACCTGAGATGCTTCCCTACAGCCTTAGAGTGACAGTATCATTCAAATTCCTAGAACTGCAGGAACATTTAGAAAAAGCTATTAATACAAAACCAGTCAAGTTCAGCAGTAAATTCTGCCCTAGCAAAAAGTAAGATCTGTTTTAGTATGTGTTTTAAGTTTGGCAAAGTCTCCAGCTGGAAAACAAAGATTACTGGAATAGTGATGAGAAAAGATAATGATTTGAAATATACAATACTCCCTTAAACTAGATACAACTATCACTAGCCTGTCATGTTTCTGCCTGTAAGTAGCAAACTTCAAACAAGAAGAGAGAGAAGAGGAGATAGTTAACTGTAGTATGTTCTTTATAATAGTTTTCACCATAAATATTTTATTTGGATTTTCTTTGTAATTTTTCCATCTGATTACTTATAGGTGCTATACAAAAAGGTATGCTATATATAAATAAAATACTTTTTGCCTTTTTTTGGTTGGTACAAGAAAAACTGATTTTATCAGTTACAGACTACACATTACATGTTACAGATCATACCACTGGAATGTGGTGCTGCTCGTAGGTGACAGTATTAGAAGTATTACGGAATTGAAATGCACAGCGCTCCAACTTTAAAGGAACATCTGGGCTATTATGTGATTAAGAATCATTACGTTTTCAGAATCATAATGGATAGTATCAGGATCACTCAAAGGTGTGGCTAACACTCCCATTATATACAAAACAATACGTCACTGATATCTTTCCATGGCATTCCATGGTTTCAAATAAAGCACCACAGAGATGTAAATGCATATGTATTTAACAAAAAGTATGTAACTTCTAAGGAAACTCCTCTCAGGCAGAGACTGGTTTTGAGGATTACATTTCTAAAAACCCAAGTGCCATAAGCAGCACCTGGAGTATAAGTTACCCACGTAATAGGCATTTTGCTGTCTATTTTTATTGTGAAGAGCAGAAGCACTATACACATGACTGTCTCACTGGACAGTGCTGACAGGTGCTTCTCAGACACCAGTAATTTATGGCAGTGAGGAGAATGGGGAACAAATGCAGGGTCACAGTACCTCTCCCTCTTCTGACACTGTAGAAATCTGCTTTTTCTCCACCTTTTTTCTCCTTGTGAGGACCCCCATTACTGGCTTTGCCATCTTCTCCTCCACATTTGACTTCACCTTGTTCTTCAGCTACTCCCTCTCCAGTACTTCCAGGTTGGAGATTCCCGTAAGTCATGCAAGTGCGCCTTGGAAAATCCGTATTTTCTAACAGAAGACTGTGATCTACATCCAAGAAATGGGATGAATGCTTTAAAGATCCTTTAGCTGATGTGATGATCTCCAAGGGCTACAAATTAACATTAGCAAGTAATTAAATTCTGCAAAATATGACAGTTAAATATTAAAAAGGAAAAAATATTGTCTTTATTTTCACATTAAGAAAATACTTTGCTCAGAATTAAGACTTTTCCTTTAAGGGGAGCAGTTGTTTTCCTGTAGAATGTACTTACTACTGTCTAAATGGCATTTCCAGATTGAGAAGGCATTTCAGGCAAATCTCACAACAGTGATATCACAGGAATTTCTTCAGACATTTCCAACATACACTAATACTCAATCATTACCAAAATAGAACATTAAGGTCTAAACCCATTCAGTTTTCCCCTGTAAAATTGGCTTTGCTTTCCAAACAGTGAAACGGTCCCTTCCCTTGAATTTGGGAGCCACGGTCAGAAGGCCCATGCTGTCAACAGCCTTGGGTAGGCAGTGTTTGCACTCACAGCACAGGGAGCATGCAGCTCATCATCAGGCTGCTCCAAGCAGCTTGGCTGCACCTGTACCTCACACCAAAAAAAGGAAAGGCAGAGTATTCTATCAGCTTCTCACTCAAAGCTGGTGGTGCTGCAGGAAGACATAAAAAAGGATGACGCAGGTGCTGTTCAGGTTCTGCACTGGGACCGTCTTGGTGGGTGGTTCAAGCAGCCCTTGGCACAGGGCAAGGACAGGCCCTTGCACAAGGACATGCTGAAGCAAACTGGGGACCTCAGCTGAAAAAGAACTTCATGGAGAAGCCAAAATAACCAAAAGGAGGAACAGAGAAATGGAAATTGCTGCCCAAATTTGTCAAATAGCAGTTCTGGATAATCAGAACTGAAGGGCAGAGTGCTGGCTACATCTTTTCCAAGAAACAGCTGTATTTACTTCTTTAGGTGAACCTTTTCTAGTTTGAACTTATTCACCTGTAGTTCTACTTGTGTATTTATTTACATTTACCTAAACATCTGTTATCTTGTGCAAAACTAGAACTTTCCTCATGCAGGTTGGGAAACTGACAAATTATCCACCCACTTCAATTAAAGAATGTCAAACAAGCTTGAATGACACACAAGATTGGGAAATCAGCTAGATAAGACAGCTTGCAGCATTTTTATCAAATTACACTTCCCAACATGCCTCATTACTGGGCAGAATTTTGATTTGTTAAAACTAATTCCCTACATACTCAGGAAAGAGGGAGACAAGAGAATGATGCAATATTCAAGTGCTTACTCGCCTTTTTGATCTCAGGTACCATTTACACATTTCTCTCCAGAATCGGGAAACAAGATGTTTGAGTACAACCTACAAAGCCCACACTTAAGCTTGGCCTCTGAAGGCAGTCTAGGCCAGAAAGCCAACAAACTCTACAGCTATGAGTAGTAATCACCAGGAGCACAAATCCAGTCAAAACTACGGCAGCACAGTTGGTGCTCACCTTTTATAGGGAAGTCAGAGGTGTACACTATGACTGAAGAGAATACAAGAGAACACAGAAGTCCTTGTAATCCCTCACTTCTTTAGACCTATGCCACTTGCTAGGCTTGACCTACAGGCCACCTGCTAATGCTTATTCTTTATTTACTCTAAGAAACAAATGCAGAAGTCATCAGGCCATTAAAAAAAAAAACCAAGCAAAGGGTGGATTGTTACAAAGATACTTCCAGTTTCTTAAAAACAGCTGAATTCTGGTCCCTACATGTTATGAGACCCTACATTAATTTGTGTACACAGAGCTTAGTTTCTTTACACTGTTCTTCCTTTTCTGACCATTGTTTTTTTCTACCGTTGTTTTTGAAGCCTTCCCCTCACATAAATTCTGAGGGCTTCAAGGCTTTTAGATCAGCAGTAACCAAGTTGTAAAATGCTGACAATGAAGGAACAAATCCCTATAGTTCAAACAGAAGGACAGCACGCATGAGCCATATCATTCACCTCTGCATGTCCATGTTCACTTGATTGAGAGGAACCTATTAAAAATAAGCAGCACACCACCTTCAAAATACACCCAGGAATACTAAACCCCTACCTCTTCTAGTCCAAGCTGCTCCATAGAGTCACAATAAACTTCACTGTCTGAATCACTGGTTAAGTGCTGAGCTGCTGAGATCTCTTCAGTATTCTCTTCACTTGCACCTGCAGGGAAAGAGGGACGGCACACAGGCTTTGTCAATGTGAGCCAGTTGAGCCAAACCTGGTTATAATAAACTAGAGCAGTAAGTTAAAACGTGTAGGTGAGCATCAATTCATGATCTTTCTATCTACAACTATCATCCTAAACTTAGATTCTGAATAAAGATGTTATATTAATTTAGGAATTACCAAAAACCTTTACGAGTGGGAAAACTATACTTCATATTGACATTTCTGCATTATAAATTTTAATTTTGACTTTTTCATTACAGTGTCCTTCCTAAGCTCAGTATAAAGCAGTTTTGCCTAAAGTTACACTAGTATTAAAAGTATATATTCAGATCCCAGTTTCAACAAACTGGCATTTATAAAATGTTCAGCTTTTCAGAATGATAAACCAGATATAAGTGATTTTTGTTTTACTACAAATTCACTTCCAAAGGCAAACAGTATTTGCATAGGTAGCATAATGATATTACAGGAAAACGCTTCTATTTCTGTGGGTTTAGTACTCTCTGTCTCTGAATTCATCTCTCTTTCTGTAGGAGAAACTAAAAGAAAGCCTTATTTTTAACTGGAATTAATTAGTTTTAGTATTCTGTGTTCAGATTTCTGCAGCTGAAAGACACCATTGCTAGTCTCTGAATCCCGGGATTAAGCTTGCAAGAAAAGAGTATTTTTCATGAAAAATACGTGCAAATGAAAACATGGTCTTGGAAGGACAATACCTTGGTGAGCAGAGTTATGAGCTATTTCTAGGCTTGGCTCCGTTTTATTTGTTTCTTCCTCTGGGTTCAAGCCATTCAAGGCAGATTTGGTCTGGATGCCATTCTGCATATCTGGGATAAGGCTGTCCTTATAACAGCCATTACTAACAATGCCTTCCAAATCCTTAGCAGCTGCTGATTCGGGTTTCACATTCTTATAGTCTGTAGAAGAAAAGAAAACTTTGCAAAGAAAAAGCTCTATACCTAATAGTTCAAACCATATTTCTTCAAGCAGCTAGCTTGCTAATGGACAGGATGTATAATGTATCTACAGAACAAAACAGGTAAATTTTTGTGTGGATTGTTCTGTTCTTGTAAAAAGCATAAAGAGCAGATACTTAAAACATAAATAAGTAAATCTGAAGTAGGTGTCTCTTCTAAACTAAATAATAATCCTAACGTCCTTGGAGGGCATCTGTATAGAATTCTAAACAAGTAATTTCATTTGGTTTTCACTAGATGCTGTTATTTCAGCATCTATTTCTTTATGGACCCGCTAATTGAATCTCACTGAAAGTTCTGTTTTATTTTCTCTGAAGAAAAAAAAAGTAATTTTCAATTCTACTCTTACAGGCCATGTAGCCATTCATAGCTCTTACAAAAAAGCACTGGCAACAAAACCCAAAACAATGCAGGGTATAAATATTTCAATAACCTTTCAACAGAACTTGCTAGGCAAGTCAAAAATCGTATGGCATAGCTTGCAAATTTGTACTGGTTTTAATTCTTACCGCCTACGTTGAAACACAGACATCTTTCACATATGCATTCACATGTATTTGCATCTAATTCCCTTTAAAAAGTACAGCATTCATGATACTTTGGTATTTTCTGCTACTTAGGTGGCTAAGAACAAATGTGGGAGACACAATGGTCCAGAAAATTTACCCTTTCCATTTATCTGCAGTTCTTTTTCTTCCTCTTCACGAAGCCCTTCTTCTTCTGATTCCGCTCCACTATCGCTGCTTTCAGCTTTTCCATTTACAACTTTTATATTTGGAGTGGAATTCATAACGTTACTAAGGTCTAAGAAAAAAAGCAAAGAAAAAAAAATGTATTTTAAAGGAAACAAACATATCCCACCACTATCACCCCCAAAACTATCAGTCACAGATCTACAAAGGCACGTCCATATTAGAGGATGTACCAAATAATGGCAGCTTATTTCTGTAAGCTCTTTAATAATTGGTTTAATGTTTCTCTTTTGTGGCCCATCACTGAGTGCCTGACTGCTGTTGCAGATAATCTCAATGACTCTGAGGCAGCCCACAGGGAAGAGCCTGCAGCCACTTCTAGAAGGAGTCTCAGATCAAGCCTATTACTGTATTTAGGTTACATCTGCAGCTGGAACTGATGTGGCCATGTTCTTTTAAATCCAGAAGTCACTGTTTTAACAGAATTTCCCTTTTGGGCTGAAATGTTTCAAACCTGCTCACAGTTCAAAGGCAAATCTTGAAACATTATATTCAATTATATGAACAACAGAATTCTGAATAAGGTAAATACAACATTCCACACATCTTCTGCTGCAATTTAGGCAGATGCAAAATATGGTAACAGGACTCATGTTTATACAGATATTTACCTAACAAATGACACATGGAAATAAATTCTCAGATTTCAGTGAAAAAGTTGATGAAATTAATATGTAAGTTGAGCACTTTTTTCATAAATATTAAAAAAAACCCCAAATATTGATATAGATAAAGTAACTACCAAATCCCTGTTTTCCCCGTCTTTGATGTGGATCACAATTTACTGTAACTGTACAAAAAACTGAAAGGTAAAGATTTAAAAATATGAAGTACATAAAGGACAATTCTACCATCTCCTGTAAAAAAAGTTATGGTCAAATACATCCTGATGATCATTTAAGCCTCCTATGTCAGGACAGAGCACAAAGGTACAAAGAGGGGACAGTTTCTGTGAGACACTTGCAGCTTACATGTTGGCTCCAAGGCTGAAATCTGACTGTTTTGTCATCACAGCATTTCATTTGCATAATTTCTACATTCCCTCGCCAGAACCTTGAAAGATTTATTCCTACGTTTAGGCTTAACATTAAACAGAAAAATAATATCCAATTACACTGGAGTTGCCAAACCAGCTTCACTACTTCCTCTTGCTGCATGGTAATTTAAAGCTAAGGCTTTTTTCTACTTAAACCTTCCAATGAAGACCCTTGCCACATTTCTCTAGTTTCCATGCTTATCCACAGCACTTTAAAAAAAGAAAAAATGCTAAAATAACGTATTGTATAGTAACAATGAATATGTTAAATATTAAGTTTACCTTAGTTTTGTTGCAAGGTAGTGTTTCTGTGGGCACCCTGCATCACTGCTTTGGATTGATTTAATCCATCTCTTATCTGAAGATTAAATAAAATCCTACTTTATCGTAAAATGAGAATTGGAAAAGTATTGTCTGTCTTGTACACTACAAGAATAAAGGCACCTGCTCATTTTCTCCTCGTAGAAGGACACTACTTATTTGCATGGAAATTTACTTCACAAAAGAGAAATCCCAACATAGTCCCATTTTGTTCTCAGAAGTGTGTTTCATGAACTGTGAATCCCAGTTCTCAAGATGTTTTTCTGAGAAGCAGCAGCATAAGAAGGATAAAGCAGCAGTTATGTCCTCACAGCATGAGCATTAGGCACAGACACAGCCCCCTTGGCACCGTAAGGTACACATCACCTTTCCCTTTAACAATAAGGGAGTGGGGACACAATCATCCACATGTCCTACCCAGCCGTGGGAGTAAACAGGAAAGGCAAGACCAGGAGGAACATTGAGCTGTGATGGTGAATTAAAACTGTAAAGCTGCTCACCCTACCAAAGATACTGCAAAAAGCCCCAGCTACACCGTACAGTTTTTCCTAAGATTTACTTCTTTTCTTTTTGAAAGGAATGTTTTTGAACATTCAAGCATGTTCTTTCTTCACTTACATGAAGTGAGGAGGTTATTCATTTGGGGAAAGTTCTAAGTGATGTATCACATTTAAATTAAGAGAAGAAACTGAGAGAATGTATCAACAGTTACAGATTTATGGCATCATATAACAGGACATCTGAATAACTGAAATCCATCAGGATCATATTTCTTCCACAAAGTCATTCTTGGCAACAGAGCTCCCAAAGACCATAAGGAGGCACTGCTTTGATGCAGACTCTAAGAATACAACCCTGCACAGAGTTTGGCCACCTGAAATGTCAAGCCTAATTGTGTGCTTCCCCTCAGAACCCTTACACTGCTCTCCTCAGGTCCATCCCCAATTGCTTTTACTCCATGGTAAACCCACAGCTGCCTGCCATTCTCGTTGCTGTGAGCATCTGCCAAGGAACCAGACAGGATGGTCAATATTGCATCAATTTAATCCTGGGGGTGACAGGTTTAAAGACTAAGCAGAGCTAACTAGCAGTGACTTCTACAGCCCCTGCTAGTAGGTTAATGGCTGTTCCCCGAGGAAATGTGTATCCTCAGCGTGAATGACACGCTTGAGTTGTTGAGCAAGCCTTTAAAACCTTACTTGGTTTGTGCTAATCCCAGCCAGCCACCGCTCACCCCTTTATTTAATGCACTCACTTCAACTGCACGGAAAATGGTAGTAGCTTTTTCTGTTGCCCTACTTTAGATAAAATAGAATTCCTCTTGGCTTATTATTTTCATCTCACTATGTACAACATCAAACTGTGAGATTTGTGACAATTTTTTAAATGAAAGCTGTACTGCTTTTTAGCCATAGGAGTTCTATTCTGTAAAAGCCTGGGGTGTGGGCTTGGGGTTTTTAATGCTAAATACTAGGAGCTGTATAACAGTAACAACTTAAAATAGAAAGAAGGACTTGACAAAAAAAAAAAAAAAGAAAAAAAAGAAAAAAAAGGCTAGATGGAAAGGATGTGAAGAACAGACATGCAGCTTCTCTACAAGCTTTCACTAGACGTTTATTTTCTAGTGTCAGCTCTCTTAAGGGATTTCCTACAAGCCATTCTAAATATATTTCTTTAAAGGCAGCACCAAAATTCTCCTCAATGACCTGTGTAATGGGGATAAGTTTCTCAAAAGTAAGTATGTGATTTTTAACTCCACGTATTTTGAGGCCATTTTTGTTACCCAGGTGGGAGTTCAGAGCCTACATGCCTCTGTAGATCTGCCCCAGTTTGAAGGTCGTTTTACAAAAAGAACCTTGTCTAGCAGGTTTTTCTCAAATGCCTTGTATTTTTGTTTTATGAACAGGCATGTAATTCTTACACAAAATTAAAATGCACTGCTGGAGCTGTACTGATGGTTAGCCCATTATACCACAGTATCATCCTCACACAAGTTCTACAGCCTCATGCTTTGCAAATACCAGTGATCAGGAGCCAGTCTACAACAGCACATGAAAGATGTGATAAAACATGTAGCTAGCTGTGTACACCCTCACTGTTTAACAAAAGTTACATATTTTCATGAAATACTGTAACTTTATTATCTGCTCAATAGCAGCAATATCTTAACCACTAGATTATTTCCATGACCTACACTTGTATCATCTTGTACAGGGATCTCCCTGCATGCCTGTGTTTATGTTAAGTCTCAAGGAGTCTACATGCTGTACGAAATTGTTTTCATCATCAGGTAACTGTAATTATTTTCTAATCATCACCCCTTGGTGTTTTCATGCTTGTTACTGATCCAAGTAGGCTCCTTGCTTCAATTCCAGGTTTGTGCAACCATATTCTGCTGTTTCCAATACACTTGGTTACACAAATCCCCACCTCATTTTGAAATGGATGTACCAAAATACTGCAAGGAGTGACTGCATGAGACACAAGGGGTACAGGCAAGCATCTGGGAGCAATAAGCTCTTCAGCTAGAACAAGAGTTTCTATTCCCTCATTTCCTTGCATTCTTTTTAATATAGGACACTACAAAGAAAATTTCCAAGGGCCCAGCCTGCTCTGTAATATGTTCTACACTACTCAAACAAGCAGCCACCACAAATAAAAAGAGATTTTAGAAGAGTCCGTCAGAAACACAGACTGAAAAATCTAAAAATCATTATTGTAACTACCATGGTTTTATTTCTTTTAAATTTAAGTGCATTAGGTGCAAGTTTTCTGAAAAATGTATACCCTAAGCACACATACTGGGGTAGCCACATCTTCCTCTAAATAGTTTTCCTTTATTTTTGGGGTTTAGTCTTCCTAAACTTTATTGTAACAGAAAAAGCCTCTCCTCATTTTTATTTTTCTTTTCATATACTCTAAAAGACTACAACCTTGTTTTGTCAGCATTACTCTCTCTGCTTATGTGCTTTTCAAGCTGTAACACTCCAAGAGATGCCTCCGTATTTAATAAAACATTTTAATCAACAATACTCATATCTTTATTTACCATTAATAAACATTAAAACAATAGTCTGTGGATAAGAACAAACAGAGAAAACAGTAACTTCTCAGACATTTACATTAACTTGCAAGTACAGTATTAAGGATCACTGACTAGTCATCCCAAACCTTTACACTTTGCAGTATCTAAGGAGTTTCTCATCCCCATCCATATCGCCAGAACCTTTTCTCAAGGATTTTCAGAATATGTGCCATAGAAATAAGGATACCAAGTTTTGGGGTTGACTTGGACACCTTTCCCTCCTCCCTGATGCTCCTCAGCCTTCTGCAGTAGAAACAACATGCCTGGGATTTCCTGGCAGAGAGCAGCCCAGGCAGAACAGCAGCTGCTCCACAGGCATTCCCAGCAGTGGCAGGTAGCTCCACGAAGGCCCCCGGATGTCCAGGGCCACCAGGCACACACAGCTCAGTTACATGGTGCCTGTGCAGCAGAAGCAATGGATCCAGGCTCTGCCAGCTTTCTGTCAGCACCTCAGCCAACATGTGAGAATGAATATGAAGAACAGCTGCTTCTTAGATGTTGTAACTTGAAAGCATAGTAACATCATTCCAGGATATCCCCAAGCCTGGTACTACTTCCTTCTGGGAGAAGCGAAACTTGCTAAGCTCTTTTCTGTGCAGAAGAGATAAAAGTCATCACTTGGAACTTTCACTTTGCATGGCAACTAGGAAGGAGCATTATTACACTCTTGAGTTTTGTCCCAGAAAATGCAAAACACGAGCACAGTGAACTCAGAACCCTATAAAGAAAACTGAATTATGCTTGGAAACAACACAAGGGCACACAGCTGAGTTGCACATTGTAGCCTGAATCAAAAATTGTTTTGCCTTGTACCAAAAAAGAAAAAGAAATAACATTAAGGCCATATTCTCTTGCCATCTGCTCCAAGCCTACCATCTGAACTGCCTTTTACAAAGCCTGTATCAAACACAACATCAGAGGTAAAACAACTGGCTTTTCCATGCATCTTAAAGGCTATAATTAATTATTTCTGCTATACGAAGTTAAATGTGAAACACCAGTCTGTGTCCATTGGGCACTTTTATGACAGCAATCAAGACACAACTACCTACATCTGTCCTTCCCCAGCCTCCCACACCTCTATTCACTTCTTCTTTGTAGCTTGTCTTTGTAGAACAGAGCTCTGAGAAATACAGATTCCAGTTCTTTCATCACAAGATCTCAACTACAATAAGACAGCTAAAATATAAGACACCAGAATTTTACAGCAAGTGGGTACATCTTCTAAATTATGAAACCTGAAGAGCTTTTGACATTTACTATCATTTAATGCAGGGAAATCTTGTCTGGCTGGAAGAAAAAAGTTCAACAACCAATTATGCACCAAAACTGTTACTGTTGACTCAAGCCAGCATGAATCACAATACAGATAGGCTTTTCTTTCCATGGAAGAAATCTTCTCATAGCTCCCTCCACTTAGAAAGAAACTATTTTTAATCTTACATTTTCACATTTGGATACTTTGCTGCTCACCCTGTGGCAATATATATATTTTCTGATCACTCTGTATGAGAGGGGAGCTGTTGAAATGCTCAAGGCTTAGAGCTACACTGATGGCTATGCCCTGATTTCCAGCACTGTCAGACAGCACTGACATAAAGCCATCAGCTTGAAGTAGAGTCACAAAGGAGGCTGAGATTTGGTGTGTAAAGCCTGAAGCAGATATAGATTGCAATAGGATGAGCCATGGCTTGTTGAGGCACTGGTTCCACATCTTACTGAAGACTCTACACTGACTGGCACTTGCTGGCCCAGCCCTTAATTTCTATAATAATCCCATCCTGCAGCAAATGCTGGAGAGATTGTTCTAGACACTTCTGAAGGCTAAACTACTGAGATTTTAACAAAAAATATTTGTGTAGCAAGTTTCACACTAGCCTTTCTAAGTATCATTTGTAACCTTGACTGTACCTGTTAATTTATAATTGGAAACTAGAAGGGAAGAAAAGTTTAAAGGATGGGATTTTAAAAACCTCACTCACCCACACACCCAGCAGCTCCTCCTGCCTCAATGCAACTCCTCATTGTGGTGCAGCCACTAACAGAACCTAATAATGCACTGCAGTTCAGGGCAACATGGATTTTAGCTTTTCCCCTTTCTTATCAATGACTAAGAAGATTCACTGACATTGAGTTCTGTAAAAATCCTGGTGAAGAAAGGTGGAAGGAAAAGGAAGGAAATCTCTTAAACAAATATCTTTGAAGTTAAACAGCCACAAAAAAGTGAGCTTTTGAGGCAAACAGAGGGTGTTTCAGAGCAAAGCCTCACACACAAGCAGAAAGAGCCACCAAATGGCCCATTAGAAAGCAAAGACGCTGAAAAAACCTGACAAGGTCTTTGAGAAAACAAAACTATTTGAAAAGATAAACTAGTCATATGCACTCTAAAGAAACACAGTTGGAAAATATATTCTATTTTAAGAGTAAGAAAAGTATTTCTACCAGGAAAATAGTAATTAGGAAGAGGCTTACTTTTTTCAAAGCTGATCTATGTCCTGTACTAACTACTGCCTTTGAAATACAAATGTTTACATGTATTTGCTTGCTCTAAAAGCACACAAACCTCATTGAGTATGGTCTTTTAAACCTAGCTTCCATATGGAATGCAAGAAGACACCATGACGAATGCAAGCAAATTGTTAAACAGCTGTGTCTGCCTGTGAGCCGGGCCAGCTTCTGCCATTCACACAAACAGTGCCCTGCACAGGTTCCTCCTTAACAGTCCGTGCTGCCATCAGCACTGCCCCAGCCAGCACATGCAGCACTACACAGCACCCTGCTTCAACAGATCTTCATCTGGTGCAACTGCAACACAGCTGGGAGAAAAGCTTTTGGGAGAGAAACACCCCTTAGGAAGCCAAGATTTAAGACTATTATAACTCTGAAATGTCCTACAGCCTCTGCAGTACCTAACTTCCTGTTACCGGAGGCAACATTTGGTTTTCACAAAGGTTTACTAACACCACTAGTACTCAGCATGCAAGCAAAGGGTCATCTTTATTTGGTAGGATTTTTGAACACATTAAATGCCTTATCACACAGCAAAAAGATTATACAGCAAAATTCTACTGAACAACTTGTAAACAATTTCCTGATACTTTGCTTAATTGTTCAGATACCTTAACTTAGTGTGGGAGCCTGTCTGATAGGGATTTCCTTGCCCCCTTTGGATTTACTCTCATTCCAAAAAAAGAAAACATCCACAAACATTCTCAGGGAAACTTTCTGAAGGATGAATTGGTTCTGAAACTCTCAGTATTTTCCACCCCCTTTCAGATCACTAGGGTGACATTCCTAGCCCACCTTTAGTTTCTTCAGCTACTACACAAGAAAGCTTGAATGCCCATTCTAAAAAATTCACATTTACTGAGCAATGGTGTTTCGAAGCTTCTTTGCCTTTTTAACATTGACTTAGACATCAGATTTCTTGTGCATTTACTAACAAGTGCAAAAAAGTTAAAATGCTGCTCTTCTAGAGCACTCATCCACCTTATGTGTCCCTCTACTCTTCCAGCAGCTACAAAAAAGAGTCTTTCTACAATGTTGCAAGGGTTACCTCTTCCCTTCTGCAGCACCCTCAGCTAAGAGCCCACTTTCTTCTCTGATGTCAAGTATTTCATGTACCCAAGATTAATTTGTCAATGACTTTGTAAAGAAGCACGTCACACCTGTCAGAAAGAGACTACTGACACAGCTTTCTAGAGAAGTGAAGCATTTCACACAGTTGCAGGGTGACCTTTCCAAAGACTACCCAGGTTACACGCTTTCAAAATAACTCTTACATTTGCTCAGCCTATTGGAGTGAGTCCTCTATTTTTCTCTCTTTACCAACACAGTCAAGTCTGGATATTTGTAACCCATGGATTCACTAAGTTTGTTCTCGTTTTCTAATAGATCTACAAGTAGTTTATTTCAATGCTAGCATGTCAGACTTCTGTGTTCTTTATTAAGGAGCCACAGGCTCAATTGATTCAGAAAGGCAGTATTTCAATGGTTTGTATTTAACATTTTCAAAGAAACCACAAAGACTAGAAATGCAATTATAACAGGCTATACTTTTCTGTTGCGGCCAATCTGCTAGAGACAATACACAAGCCATAACTGATGTACACTGAGCTTACAGACAATTCTCTTCCACTAATTCAAGAAACTGTTGATTTTGAGACAGTGGCATACAATTCTTAAACAATTAATGATTTGCATACAGATTAGTTTGATGGAAGAATGGAAGGCAAACTCAAAACAGAATGGACCAGAAGAAGGGGGTACAATATGAAGCAAGGCAGTCAAGGAGAAGGGTCCCAGTTTTCAGAATATAACAACTGCCCTCCCCTGAAAAACATACCTTCCACAACAGAATTTACAGAGTGTAGGGACTTGGGGGGGAGGAAAGAAACAAGACTGGGTAAACTCACACAATCAAAACATAACGGTGTGTCAATTTTTAACAGTATTGTCACCAGTGTCTACATCATCTCAGACACAGACTTGGGCACATTGGTTCTATTCTTCAATGTGTATCTAAAAGACTGAAGGTAATCATTCTTCTATACTTCTGTGAAGTATTTTGGTATCTGTACTGTAAACAACAATAATTATTTCCAGCTTCATTTTTGATCAGGGAAGTGCCAAGAGCACCAAAGAATGGACTTCAAAACCTTAAATGCAATGGTAAAGTTGTAACATACAAGGGACTTTGTGAAAATTCTGTCCTAGTTCATTGTGGCATAATCAGATGTTGCACCTATAAGCAGTATGAATGATGACATATCACCAGAATTATTGCAACAATGACAGAACAAGGTAAAGCTGAAATCTGATATTCTCTTTAACTTACACGGTCTTATGTTTAAACTGCCTCTTTAAAAAACAAGTATGCTAGATTTGCTATGGAAACTGGTACAGTTTAACTTCCATGATTTTCTGTGTCTCTATGCAAGTCATTTTTTAAAGAAGTGGCTTCTGGCACTGTGCCACAGACACCAAGTATAAGTAAATCCTTATTACACAGATCACTGACCTGAATCTACTGATACCTGCCCATCAATCCAGCTGTCAGGCAAACCTATTACATCCCACACATGAAGTATACACAACTTCAGTTGCGAAAAAAGTCACACCCACTTCCAAAATGGCCATGTAAAAACTTCTACTGCTTCATTGTTTTCCCCCAAAACAATGAAAAATTATTTCTGTTTCTCTGAGGCTTGATAATAAAACCATATTCCTTTAAGGCAGGGGGAAAAAAAGTCACATACAAAAGGCAACTTAACCACTTGACTCATACTTCTTACAGACATTAACCAATTTGTTTGTGCAATGGATTTGGTTTTTAAAAACAGTTTCAAGTTTTGCCGTGTTGCATTTCAGTTTTTAAATGTAATTTTAAGCCAGATTTAAACAACTGTACGACTTATAAAACAGCCTTATGAACACATTACCTGTAACGCAATGACTGGTATGATCAAAACATTCTCACAATGGTATTGGTAAATAAAAATCAACACACTGATTTTTATGCAGCTCTGATACCTCTAGGTTTGCCACCTGTCTGTAATTTAAAACGTTTAAATATTCCCTTCATGAACTTGAGCCTCAGGAAACTTGTATGTATTAGAGAAGCTATGATTTAAAAAGCATGAGGTTTGATTGCTAATTTTTTTTTTTTAATTTTAGATTAGATGACAGAGCTGGATTACCAGAACTGTATTCAGTTTGACAAGCCACATCTCCATCAGAATGTATCAGTACACATTAGTTGTTCATTTTCTTAATGGAAAGGCACAAACTAGATTTGGTTGGGAGAGTTGGTTCATTTTAAATACTCTCCTTTCTTCAGGCTTCCTTCAACAGCTCAAAAAGCCCGTCAACAAGGACTAAATATGCAGCTTCCTGGACCTAATCACCTCAAAAGTAAAATAAAACAAAACCCAGCCTAATGAGGTGGCAAGCCCAGAAGTCACAAGTGTTAGCAGGAAGTTCCTACAGCACCAAAACAATGGAAATGATGGATTTACACATAATTTATCATTCCTACCTTCCAAATACTTAGAGACTTTCTCCATTCGAACTGCCATATGGTAAAGAGAATGAACAGAGAGATGCAAGATTTAGCTTTTAAATCATTTACAGAAAACAAGCCCCCAAAAACACTGAGTTATGATTATTAGTACAAAGAAAGTTATTCGTCCGAACCTGATGTTAGGTCAGATCCTCTGTTCTTTTTATCTTCTACTATTTCATAGAACGGGCCTATTACTTGTAGTAACTCTTCAACTTTGTCCGTCATTGGCATACTCTCAAGAATCTGCACAAGTCCAAAACATGAAGAATCTTATGAAACAGCATTTCAATGATTTAGTCATTCATTTCAACTGATTTTAGAAACTGCTGATCATTGTAAAACTCAGTAACATTTCACTAAGTCACTAAACTTGTTATTCTGATTTTTTTAACTTTTTTTTTTAATTACAGGGAAACAACATAAAATAAGTTCTTGGACAAGATTCTTTTTTTTCAGGTGAAGATGAGATGAGAGAGCTAATGCATTTGCCAACACTAAAACACAGCCTTGACACAGTATTTATTAGTAGACCTTGGAATCCATTGTTTCTGCAATTTCAAACTAAACCACCTCAAAGTTCAATAGGCTGCTGTTAGCCAATATAATTATTTTACAGACAAGTCTTTCCGTGGAGAAAATAAAACAGAGATACTTTTTTGTCTTAGAGGATTCTTCGTACTGTCAAATCCTGCTACCCTCAGTGGAATGTAAGGAGCAGATCAGAAGTGCTCCACTAGGTCCTTCTAAGCCCAAACAAAAAAAAGGACACAATACAAAGGACACACAGCAAAACTGACCACTAAGACCCACTTAGAAGAAGAACAAGCCAGAACCAAGTTCTGCTCTTGAAGCCATTTTTGGTGCATTTCTTCATTTTAAGTTACAGAAACAATACCTTTGATCATATGACAGGAATGCAAAATCTTAAATCTAAAATAAATGAAACAGAAGAGATTCAATAGTTGGATACTATTTTAAAAGCACATGGTATTATTGTCCAGTTCTAGTTTAAGTCCTTTCAAACAAGCTAATAGCTTTGTTCCTCTTGCATTCTCTGCTTTTTTAGTTACCATATTTTGAAAGTGGCAATAGCTATAGGTAAAAACAGAGGCTGAAGCAAACTAACAGCTACAGTGCACCTCCTCCTCCTGAAGGGCACCAAGAAAGCAACAGATGAAGGTATGCGCTGCCACAGAATATGCTGCTCAAAGGCACCAAGCACACCAGCAAGCAGTAGGAACAAAAGTTGCAGTGTTATTGCACAGAGCAGGAGCTCCAGGCAGGCTAACACCTAGCAAGTCAACACTTGCAAACCAGTCAAGGCTAGCAAGAGACAGCAATTCTATCAACCTGCAGTTTCACTGCCACTTCTCTGATCTGTTCAGTGTACGTAATTCATTCTGTCTTTGTTAGGGAGAAATACTCAGATACACAGAGCTGGATATGAAACAGAGATCGAACTTTACCTCAGTAACATTGAGAGAAACAAGAAGCCTATTCTAGAATAAGGTTTTTCAAATAAGGTATTTGTTATGTATTTATTTCTATAGTCAGCTCTGTAAGCTGTTTTACACGTGCATTTCTGTGACGCCTGCACATTACTGCTCTTCATGTATTCTAAACAGACCTCAATATATTCTGTGCTACTTAGAGCCACTCTTTGAACTTTTTCTAACTGCTAGCTTTTAGGTGAGCGCGAAAAGAGAAAATACTTCCACCAGCAAAAGTAACTGCTTGCTTATTATAGCCACTAGGCTTAATAAGCAATCTCAAAATTTGAAAGTGAAAAGTAAGATATTATGTATCCTGATTTACTGTTTTCCTTGAATGTCACACAATTCATACATACTCATGTTTTAAATTAGAAACACCACAGAGTGTTAACACTTCATGCTAAGATATCACTTATTTGTAATATATAACAAAACACTATCTCTGAAATGTAAACAAATTAGTTTATACAGCATTGCAAAATAAATTTCAGAAAGGCCACCTGAAACAAACTACCCTTGAATCTTAGCTTGGGTCCATTTGGTTTATTTTTACTAAAAAAAAAAGACATTTGGTAATCTCTCACCAGCATATCAAAACCTCACCAAGACACATTCCTCAACTGTAATTTTCAAGGTTACCACATTAAGAAGGGGCAAAAAAAAACCCAAAACAAATCTGGAATTTTGTGACAAAATATATAGGCCAAACACAATGTGCAAATGCCAGGGAATGCCCCAGGGCTGGGAGAATATGGCAATCTTATACACAGTCCTGGGATATGAGCATACAAGTGGCTTTTTGCCCCCTCAGAAATGGATACCTATGCAGCAACAGCAGACTGCCCACAGTAAGTCCATGAGGATCAGTGCATTACATGCTGATAGAACAACCCAGTGGATCCATTTGAAATGCACTTCCACTGACATTGCAAGTAGAATCAATTGGGATGGAAAAGCTGAAGCTAGTAGTCCAAATGTGAGAGCTGAAACAGCACCAAAGCAGGGTAAACAGATTCCCCAGTTTCAAAGCTGAGCAAGGCTGGAAGTCATTTGCTCTCCAATCCCTACATGCAATCCACACAGAAGCAGAATATTTGTGCTTCATTAGGGTCAAGGAAGCAGACTTCCTCACAGAAAGTTTACTCGAGTTTTTTTAGAACAAACATTGCAGTTTCACTTGGTTTTAGTGTCCTGTCCAAACCAGTTACTGCACTGAAAAAAACCCATAAGGTAATCTACTGAAATATCAACATATATTGAATACAAGATTTGAAATGAAGCACTAAACCTTGTGGCACACATTCAAAGGAATTATTAAAATTTAGGGGAATTTTTAATCAAACAAAAAGTATTTGGCCTACTGTGTTTTCTGGAGCTGCTTATTTTTCATTTTAGAGCAGATACAGTAATAGCAGCAGGAACTAAATTACCAGAACTACAGACAGGAAAAAGAACAGTAAATGAGACTCCAGCTCCTTGCCTAGTAAAAAATTTAGTTGTATCACCCATTAAACAGATTCAGAGTTTTATGTCAAGATAGTGGCCTAGGAAAAAAGCCAAGCATATTCAGAGTAGAACTTTTTCCCCTTGATTCAAACCTCATTATAATAATAGATTACAATTATACTTTTATTCAGATTGTCAGCAAATAGTCGTTAAACTGGAAAAGTCATCTTTAAAAGTTTCAGTGAAAGACTGCAGTGAAAAGGGTTAGTTAAGAAAAGACATGACACTTTTAACCCTGTTTAGTTAATAATGCAATTCCCGCTTAATACGGTAACTGTGACTGTTTACAAGTTACACATCTATTTGAAAACAGAGCACATTACTCAATGCTAAGAGTTTCACTGCAAGGATAATATTATGGAATATTTTCATAACAAGCACAGAAAATTCAGGTTGTTGAGTTCCTCCTGAAAAATCGAAAATTATTAGGTTTACATATTTGATTATAATAATGTCTCCAGTTATGAGAGTGAGATCTTTTGTCCCAAAGTCCTTCTGGAAAGTTGTTCTAGTCTCTTTTTCAGGATAAGGATCACTTACCTCTCTCAGCTCTAAGAACTGAGGCAGTGTGTGGTACCATTTTTTTTTCTTTAATACCCCCTTTACCATGATTTTAATATTTCACTTTCTTGAGCTCTGTCATTTAAGCTTCACATCAGCTAGAGCTCTCACGTTTCTCTGAAAACAATACAAATTCTGTAGCTTTTTAAGGAACTTTGTAATTTTCTTCCCCCACAGGCCAAACAACATAGTACTGAAATGTAACAGTTTACATAGGGGATAACTCATTTGGAGCTCGGGCAGGGGTAGTCAGCAAGACCTGCCTCACATTCCTCTACTTCTGGAACATTTGTTCTAGAAAATCCCTTCATTTGTAAACATACCTTTTTCATTTCATCAACATAGGCTATCATGGCTTCTTCTTTGGACATGTTTCCCAAGGCACTCCAAGCATCCCTAGGAAAGAAAGTCACATATACCTTCAGTATCTTCAGGGCGTACTGGATTTTTTTCAGCTTGGCCTTAAGTAGGTCAATTATGTAATGTCCAAAGTTTCTCTGATACAAATAAAATGCAAGAATGAGTCACATTATTTTTTAGGTACAAATATATAATTTGCTAGTATAATCACACAGTGGAAGAAGAAGCAACAAACTGAACAGACTGGGGACTGAAGAGTTTCTCACTGACTACCTAAGATTTTGTACCCAGTAAGTTACAAATAAGCCCAGATACGAGACACACACATTATCCTTCTGACTGAGTTTAAGATCCTCTACTGTATAAAACAAACAGGCCCAGACACTTAAGCCAGCACTTACAAACAGCTGCCACTCAGGTAGAACAAGCTACAAGAAAAATCTGTCTGAGTTCAGCAACTGGGGAAAGACACATCAGTCTAGCAGGCAAATAGTTACCACAGCAGCTACTTATGACCTAAATATAATCTTCCCCTCTACAACTCTGTAAGACAAAACTCTAACCAAATTTATCAGTATTGCACAAGGAATCTGTCAGAACAGACTGCAATAAAGCATTTCCTCAGTCTTGCACATGATTTGACATTTGAGAATATTTGTCCCACTCATAGAAAACCACCAAGGCTGGTGGCTCACATTCCAGCTACAACTATCCAGGTGGATGAAAGCTCACTGCCCTAGTCGGTGCCCTGCACTCTGGCTTGGGGATGTTGAGGAGGAAGGAAGGAGGAAAAAAAATAAGTCATTGGAATAATTTCACAGATTCCCATGACCACCATGACCACAAAGACAGCAATAATATTTGTTCTTCAGGACAAATAATCATTAAAATATTATAAGCAAAACATTCACATTGGCTTTTCAAAGGGAACGTAGCAATTTGGTGAATCAGAAGCCTTCCCAGGCCAAGGCAAACACAGATAGTGGGAAGCCCTGCCACTGAGCAGACAAACCAGAAAGACATAAACCCAATCTCCCAACCAAGAGCTCAAAGCTGTATTAGTGGTTGCCAGTGAGCATTTATTTACTTCAGGCTCAGATCACACACAAAAACTCAAGAAGGAAGAACTCTAGACACTCATATACATCACTCATTCTTCACAGCACCTAAAACTTCATTTTACAACATGGGATAAACACTGCAGAGGTACCATGATGGTGGTTGCCCAAGAAAAACCTGCCCACCTACATAATCCAAGGGAACATTTCCATCTGCAACTCTGAGAAGTCATAAATTATCTGAGTTAGAAAGCTGGAATACAACAGAAAACTAATTCAAGCATCAAAGGTTATAAATGTTCTTTTCATTTAAAAAGAAAGAGTTTAGAGAGTTTCTTTCTCCAAGTGCTACTCTTCTAAACATCTCCACTCCAAGCATAAAAAAAAAATCCCCAAAACAACAACTCATGAAAAGTTACCATTTGTATCTACCAATTGGATCCCAAAATCCAGGTCGAGGAATGTTACAAGGTCCTTGGGTTGCTTGCTTATAAAAGCTATAGAACTTGAGCATCATTTCATTCGTTGGCTGGAATGAACCTAGTGAAAGCATTTTAAAATACAATTAAATTGTCATCAAGAATATTAGTGAGTATTTTACAAGCTTAATGGTTCTAGGAGAAAACAGCCTGCAGCCTGTTACAGCCTGATTCACAGCACTACAATAAAAGTCAACAGAAAACATCTTCACCTCATCTACTGCGAACCAACACCACTGAAAATATTTACTGTACAAACAGCAAGTTTCAAATGGAGTTTAAAGGACTATAACCTTTACTGCTGTTAAGGTCAGACTCCACTATTAGAATAAAAAAAGGTAATAAGTAACATAAAGTCGATGTCCTTTCACTCAGTTTAAAGGGACAGGTTTAGCTCTCAGTAAACAAAGTATCTTGCAAGTCACTTTACTGTTAACAAATGATAACTTACTGAGAGTCTCCAGAACTCAAAAAAATAACCAAACCAACACAATTAACCCAAAACACAGCCTTCTGCAGCGTTTTGGTTACTTCAGGTATTTGACAACACTTTCAGTAACAGTTTCACCATACCTCCCGATTTGGTTCTCTCTTCTTCCTTTGCGGAACACACTTTTGTAGAGGTAAAAAATGTAAATATAAAACTCTAATAGCTGGCAGGGAAGATTTATAACCAATCCATGAAATCAGGTAGCTTGAGGTTGGATTCTAATCATTAGAAGTTTATAGTCACCTTTACCTCAGAACCTCAAAAACATTCGATTTTACCTTACACTTGAATTAATGATGTATGTAATAAACATTTTTTTTTCAAAAAAACATCATAACTCTTATGAAAAAGATACCTTCTGATTTTCTTTTCTTTTTTTTTTTTCTTTTCCCTTTTGTTAACTCATCCAAGCAGAGGGGAACTCACGATAACAGCTCTGTTTAAGCAACTTTAGGATATTAGGGGGACTGAAATCGCGAGGAGGTGACAGATCCCCTGGTCCAGGCTTCCCGACTGAGGAGCTCCTGGCAGGGCTCGGAAGGCTCCCGAGCCGGCGCTTTTCCCGAGAGGCGGGAGCAGCACTATTGCCGAGCTTCCAGCGCTTCTCCAGCCGCTGCCGGGGCGGCCGAGCCCTGCCCGCTCCCGGAGCCCGCCCGGCCCCGACAGCGCCGCTGCTGCCGGACCCCCGCGCCGCGCTCACCATTTTTGGGCAGGCTCTGGATCACCTTCACGGCCGCCTCGAACCTGGTGGCGTGCAGAGAGCCGGTCTCGGCCATGGCCCCGGCCTCTCACCGCCTCCTGCTCGGCTGCCGGGCCGCGTCCGGCGGGGCAGGCTCGGCTCGGCTCAGCGCCGCCGCCGCAGCCGCCTGTACGGGAGCGGTGCCGGGAGGCGCAGGGCCGTAGCCAGCCCCAGCCCCGCTGCCGGCCTCGGCTCCCGCCCCGCGCCCTCCCCTCCGGCGGGGCCGGGACAACCCAGCCAGCACTTCGGACCGGCCTCGCCCGCAGCCCGCCCGGCCCCGCGCTCAGCCCACCCCGACCTCCGCCCCGGCCTCAGGCGCCCATGTTACGTCTCTCACAGCGGCTCCCTGCCCTTCCCTCCTCCCGCACCGCCCCGGGGCCGCGGGGGCACGCCGGGAAACGTAGTTTCTTTCCCTCTCCTTCCTCTTCCTGCCCTCTCGCTCCCTTGCTTGTATTGCTACAAGACAGGAAAATGAAAATTTCAAAACGAGCCATAATCCACCCGTTTTACGGACCTCAGTTATCTTCAGGACCTCTACCACCTGGCAGACTACTGTGCTGCTGCCTCCCCTCCTCACAGCCATCCTCATACCCGCACCTATTCCCACACAATTCACCTAAATTACCACTGTAGACACATTTTTTGAAATAGTTTTAATGACTCCTATTTACATTAAAATTTTGGGCATGCCTAGAACTCAGGGAGCAACTATTTCCATGGTATCCAAAGATGTGGGTGAATACCAGCACACTACTACCAGTTAGCTCGGTAGCTAAATAAATGAATGGCCTCATTCAAAAGCGCTGCGCATCCAGCCCTCTGCAAAGTCAAACAAAAGTATGCTAAACCAACTGCTTTTGTAGCAAATGGAATAATTTACCCAGTGAGCAACAGGATGAATTAACAGCCCCGTTGAATGGACTAGAGTACAAAAACTTGGCATTCAAGGCAGTTCATTTATCTAGTACACAATATATATTTTAAGTTCCTCTGAAGGCAGTTGTGTGCTCACAGTGTATGCCCTCTGGTGGGAAAGAAAAGCTCCAGAGAGAGGGAATTAGAGCAGATCAGCCCCAGCTCTGCTGAGCTAGTACATTCCTCAAGGTCAGCAGCCAGCTGGCCTGGGGAGGGCTTTGCTGGAGAGAAGCTGACTCTTCCAGAGGTGTTCAGATAGGATTCCCCCTACTGGGCAAATGATGAGCCCGTGTTATGAGCACTGTTCCACTTCTGACCGTTACAGAATAATTTCTCTGCGTTTTTCATTTTGAGTGCTAGATTTCTAAAGTACTTATGAGCTTCATACTAAGATCTAGCATCCTTTTTTTTTCTTCTTTTTTTTTTTTTTTTTTTTTTTTTTTTTTAATCCGTGAAGGTAGGAATGACAGAAGCTCAGATCAAAGGGAAATGCTTTTTGAAGATAAATGGGTCTCTGTATCCTTTGAGCATGCAAGGAGTTAATTTCAAAAGTAATACAAAAATTAGGAGCCTTTTGTGAAGCCAGCTGATGTGTAAGTTCTGTTTATCCAAGCCAATCTATAATGATGTTTGCCTTTTAACTGATTTAAGAGAAATGCAGTCTGCATTTTTATAATGAAAGTTCCCAGACATTCACTGGAAGTAGGCTTTAGAAGAGATGCAAATGACAACCTATTTAATGGCTGTGTGCAGAAACAGAAGCTGCCCTCTTTGAACTGAAGATGTGTGAGGGTGTAAGATCTGCAGATCCAGAATGAGGCAATTGAAGTAACCCAAAATAATCAGTATCATCATGCTCTGACACAAGCATGAAATAGTAAATGAGAGGCAAATATTGAACACTGACATTTTGTGAGAACATATCACAAATGACTGGTTAATTTTAATGATCATATTTAATACTAATTAGCATTGTTAATGTATCTCTTTATGTATATTTTGCCTTCTCAGTGCTGTGACTTCCATGAAGAGTTAACAATAATTAAATGTGGAGTAAAGGTAATAAAGGAGACCCTCTCATCTCTCATGGAGAGCTAGGAATGGATCTACAGCTTTATCTCAAGGAGGACCTAGTCTCCATTCTTTAGAGAACAAAATTATATTACATGCTTGCAAAATCTAATTATGAGGTACGTGTTAAAATGGGCTGTGTTTCTATTTCTCCACAAGAGTAGTTTCCAAAGTAATTGTAAGTATGCCTTGCTCTTGTTTTTTTAATGACCCAATGTATGAGAAGCCAAACTTTGGGAACTGTGACAGGAAGAGTGATCAATGATGCCCATAAGTTGGGATGCAAGAGAAGAGAGACCACGGTGCTCTGCTACCAGCATGATTTGGCAGCGAGTGCAAGGCACAACACTTGACATGTCTGGGTGATTTGCAGTCCTCACACTCCTCTTCACTTGGTGTTTCATGAACTACTTATGGAGAGCCTGTGAATCACTAATATGAGGCATTCCTGGCAGTATTGAGACACATCAAATCTTCTATGGAAGCATGCTGTTGTGGCTGCTGAAAGAATAGATTTAGGGCATCTCTGAAGAAAAGGCAGACAAGCATCATTTTGAGTGTGTCCTTGGACCTGTCCTTCACAGATGCATTAGGCAAGCTTCTTGAGTTCAGCGCTGTTATGCCACACAGCATCAAAGTCTAACAAAGTCTGATGTGTGGACCTACCTTGCAATCCTCATTTTGTGCCATTTGTGAGCTGCCACTGTCCCTTCATATCATTTTCATTTGTATCCTACTGCATTAGTTTTCTAGCAGTTGCTTCCAGGGCTGAGCTATACCCCAGCTCAGCTAGAAGAGCACCTTCATTTTACTTGAGGGACAAAGGAGTCAGTTAAATTATGCAAGTGAAAAGCTGAAACTGGAACCAATTATGCCTATTGCTCCCTCAAGGGTCTGAATCACAGCAGTGTATTTTATAGAATTCTTTAAAAATGGTCCTCAAGAAAGTGGACCATAGTCTCATATGCATTATGAGCAAGTTCTGTAAGCTACCAGATCCAAGAGCATGTAATTTTAGCAAGGCTTACTTTTTGAAGTATGTAATCCAGAGGGGAGGAAAAATGAATTATTTAAAACCTAATAGTCATAATTATGAAGAACTAAATTAGCATTACAATTTCTCAGTCACATCTACATGCTGATGAAGAATGGAAACGTCTAAGAAGGGAAGAGTTTTTTTGAAAGGAGCAACTTTCTACACTGTTTACAGTAGAAAGGCTAATATTTCAAATAGCATTTACTTAGAGGATTTTTAAATGAAATCATGAAGGATACTTGTGTCAAAACCAGCAGCTCTGGAGGAAGAGAACTATTTGCTTACCATGAATATGGCAAAAACAGCAGCTGAAATTTGTTCACTTAAGGAGGCGAATCCCTGTTCCTCAGGAAAAGCCCCTTGGGCAAAGGACTATTTTGTCACAAACAAGAATGCTTTTGGGGATAGAAGTTTCCTTGTGAGGTTCAGTTACACCCCTCAATAACTCGACTAGAAATACTCATCATTTCACAGTTGGGGATTAAGTAATGGAATTATTTTTAACCATTATTAACGGCAGCTTCTTTGCCTAAGGATTAGCCTCCTCCTTGTCAAAGGCATTGAAGGTAACAGAATCCATTTCAAATCACTTTTGAGCTATTCAATTCAGGTATCTCAGGTCTTTCAGTGATTGATATTTCAACCTGCATTTTTGTTTTCCACCATGCCCCCCATTTCACATGTATTTCAAAAAAGCAGATGGAGTACCAAGAGTATAAGCTTAGATCTGTTTCATAAAATGCTCTTTGAAGAACAAAATACGATCATACTTCCAAAGACATTCAGCAGCATTTGACTTTGCATTGAGGTAAGCAGCACTTCTGAAGTCAAAACCCTTTACAGGTTTGTATCTTTGTAGGTTCTAAAGCATAATGCAGTGCCATATTGTGTCTTAAGCCCCTCTTTTTTTTTTTTTTTTCTCCAAGCCTACTATTCATCTCTTTGATGAAATTTTTAATAAAGTTCAGTTTTCCTTACTGCCTCAAGGTATTATTATTGTAGAGCCAGCAGATAGTTATAAGAGAATTGTTCAGATTTTGCATATTCTAGAAAGAACATTCTAAAAATCCCATTCCCTTACAGAGCCATAAACTGAGCTTTGAAAAGTATGTGGTTTCATCTTGCAGCAATGACAAACTGTGCCTTATTACAAACATCAGAAGACAGCTCATAATAAATACTTAATCCTTTCCCTTCAGTAAAACACACAATTTCTGGAGGTCAAATTGTGCTGTCATTTACAGGATATAAATTTGGAATAATTTGATTGATTTGGGAATATTTATGGTGTTAAACATTTTCATAATGCAAATGAGTAAGAATTTGACTCTGAAAAATCGAACTGTGTCTGGTATATTTTTTCCTGTTTTGACATTTGTGCTTCTTGCTAAAGTTTTAGCAGCCTATCCCTGTGTAATTTGCCTCTTGGGAACAGCAAACAAAATACTGTGACTGTATCATATTAATATGCTTATGCAATGGCATATTTACAGCCAGACAGCTCTTGTGATACTTTCTTTACAGTATCTGGAAAGGGAACTTTATACATGTCCTTTTAAAATTCTAGCAAAAGAATTTTATTATTCTTTCTAGCAAGTCTGAAAAATGACTTTGTAAAAAATTGATGATTTTAATGACATTTTTCATGAAACACATTTACCAGTGTGCAGAGCCTGGAATATAACTGGCAAACATCTCACGTATTTTCAGGCCTGTGTTTATCACTGTGGATATTTATACAGGCAGAAAATATACCACTGTGGTTTTGGTCAGTGGGTTTCAACAACCTAATTCAACAGATCGGTGAATTGCTGGAGTGAGTCCTCCAACAAGCTCTCAGAAGGATTTAAGACTGATTTTAATTGGGTGTCTCATCACAGAACCCCCACATCATTGCAATCCGCATAAGCACCCAGCTCTTTTTCTGTGCAAGTCAGAGTAAAGATCAGACTTCTGCAGAAATCAGTGCCAGCTAGACACTCTCCAGTTATGAACCACAGATTTTTCATTCTCATATTCAGATCACGTTTGCAGCAAGACATTTCTAACAAAATTTATCTGGGAAGCTTTACTGAGAAAGAAGTTTGACATTCAGGAGCTATTCCAGTTTATACTGTTAGATCATTTCTGCTCAACTGAAATAAAGGCATTTTCTTTGCTTCACAGTTTTGGGGTGATAAGGCCTGTTCAGTTCACTTAGGTGGGGTAGATGGGTGAACTACAACATCTCAAGATCGGAACCTCATGGATTTTGCCATTTAAAATAAAAAATTAATTATTAGACTCAGTATTCTAAAGGAGAAAAATACTGTATGAATAAATACGATGGGTAAAAAGTGAGGAAATCAAGTGTATTAGGTGGTTTTTTTACTTTTCTTTGCACTAAAGTATTCTGATCACTATAACATATGTTCAGCATGAGAAACTTAATATCAAAGCTTCTGTAAATGATAGGTTAATGAGGAAAGATATCCGTCAGTTTTTGTTTCCCAAAAACTAGAAAAAAATCAAAGAACTTGCTGAATAGATTTCTAACTTAATTACTGTTGGTTTTTAATAATAACCCAAGAAAAAGAAACTATTTAGCTATACAAAATGAAAATTATCTTTGAATCCACAGAAGCCTTTGAATGCACCTAAAGAGAAGTGTTTAAAGGTCTGCCTCAGATAAAGACACAAATGCAGCTGTAAAGTAAGAGGGGAGCTGGGCTGCCACGTCACTGTGACAACAGTTACATTGGAATCTGTCACACTGAGTTATTTAACAGAGGGCAGAAGGGCAATTTTGGGAGGCGTAAGTCTCCAACCAAAGATGTACCCATTAAGAGCCCAAGTCTTCAGTGTCATAGAGATTACTTTAACACATCCTGAAATCAAATATTAATACTGTATTTTGCCACGCAAAAGAAACACAACAGTAAAATATGCCCTGCATACTATTAAAATGCCACGCAAAATATTAAAAATATCAGTTTTTAATCCTTATGCAGCCATGTCTACTACATTACCAAGTTCCCTATTATCCTCCTGAAGGGTTCTCCAACAATCCTATGAACCTGTATAAATAGAAATCAAGCAGCTCCTGGATTTCTTTTATTTAGACTTGAATTCAACAATATTTTCACTCTAGTGAATTCATTCTTTCACTACTATGCCTTTCCAATATTTTAACATCTTTTGTGAATCATTGATACTACTACTAGGTACTTGTATTAATGTCAGAGGCAATAGAAGACTGGAGTATTGCCTTCTCCAAACTCAATATTCTCACTCTTATGCCCAGAATTCATTGTCCCTTTTGGATATAAAGGTGGGTTGAAGGCCTCAAAGCGCAGGATCTTCTTACCCTACTTGTAGTCGAGGACCCCTGTTATAACTGTGTACTCTTAAAGCTTTTGTTCGGAGTGGTGGGAACAAGATTGGGTTGCAATCAGTTTTGCTCTTTGTGAAGCTAGCTTATCAGATTGTTCTGTCATGTCAGTCTGTTCTTTTAATTATTTGTCTCTGTCTTTATCACTGTCCTCTGTGGGAATTTTATCAGCAGTGATTTTACTGCTTTCTTGGAGGCCAATCAAAATGAGTTAACCAACAAGGATTCAAGAACAATATACCCTTTATGACCACTTTTGAAGTCCATCAGCCTTTTTTTAATTCAACATGCACCATAATGATTTTCTATTAAAATAATTATTTATTTTAAATTTTTAATTGTAGTTTCTCAAAGTTTTATTTCGATATTTTACAGAATATAAATACATTTCTACAACACATTTATCTATTCAATTTGTATTCTCACACAAAAGGATATTGATAACATCCTGAAAATATGTATACTTCTCCATATGTTTTGATTGATTTGCATTAATTAAATTGTTCTTCTTTAATCTTTTCTTAGTGGAATCTCCTGTTAGTCATTCTGCCGTATACTTGGGATCAATATTAACTTGATAGGACTATAATACCTATATATCTCTTTTCAATATTGGCACAACCTTTGCTCTCTTTCAGTGCTCTGGAACTTCTCCAATGTTTGAAAACTGTCTGAGAATGAATATTAACAGTCCATAACACTCTTTGCTGGCTCATTTAAAATTCTTGGATGTGATTAAACTGTATGTGCTTATTTAAGAAGTTCTAATTTTAGAAGATGCAGATAACGAGATCTCCCGTGTTTTTCTTTTTAATGTAAATAAAAATGTGGGGTTTAAATACTGTGATTAAAGCTTTTGATTAGTAGTGTTCTCTATTCCAGAGTCTATGTCATGAAAAATGTACTGCAGACACTATTTATTCACTTTCTTTCTCAAAAAGTTTTAAATTAAATATTTGGAGAATGTATTTGTGGTTTATAATAGAAGGAACAGTGCAATGACTAACTATATATATGTATATTTGTACATACATGATACAGTACAAAGTAGTGATGTTCTATATGAAACTGATGAGTAAATTATGAGCTATTGGGAAAATCATATAATCATAGAATAGTTTGGGTTGTAAGAGACCTTTTAATGTCATCTTGTCCAAACCCACTGCAATGAATGGGCTGGCATGTCTGCAACTATATCAGGTTGCTCCGAGCCCTATCTAACATGATCTCCAGTGTTTTCAGGGTTGCAGCAGCTACCAGCTCTCTGGGCAACCAGTTCCCATGTTTCACCATTCTCATTGTAAAAAATGCCTTCCTTGTATCTAGACCAAATCTGCCAACTTTTTGTTTAAAGAGTGCTCCTTGTCCTATTGCAACAGGCCCTGATAAAATGTTTGTCCCTTATAAGTATGGAAAGACCAAAACAAGGTCTCCCTGGAGCCTTCTCTTTTCCAGACTGAACAACCCCACCCAACTCTCTCAGCCTTTCCTCATAGGAGAGTTATTCTCTCTCTCTGATCATCTTTGTGGCCTCCCCCAGACCTGCTCTAATAAGTCTATGTCTTTCCTTTAGTCAGCACCCCAGAGGATGCACTACTGAAGGCAGGGTGCTCCCATGGATTAGGTGCTGTAGCTCACATAGCTGCACAAACCTTTTGACCCCACTCCCACCACAGCTCCCCCTTTATTCTCCATAAATAAATCCAAAATTGTGCATGGGACAGAGGAAGGAACAAGAGACATTCACAAATCAAAGACCAAACCACTGCAACCAAACATGAGTTTGAAGATAAAATAGCAGTTGTGTTGACTTATGCACAGGTTCAAGCTCAACATCCTGAGCATCCCACTGATTTTGTAATAATAAAATTAAGTCCTATGTACATTTATAAGCCCTTGGCTGTCAAGAATTCCGGTCTTGTGGCTTATTCTCCTGCCACCTGCCATTCCCCTTATTTCTTGACTCAGATTTGCACTCACAGTAGGACTCACAGATGGATATTTTCTAAATCATTGTGAAAGAGCTTTATGGTTGCTGGATGCTGTCATCTGCATCACCAAAACATCATGGTAATTTATTTCAATAAAGAATGTGTGGCATAATTGGTATAGGGAATCAATGATAACATAATAAACATGCACAAAAAATAAAATTATTACATTTTTGACCACAGATATTGAAAATACTAAGCTGTCTTACATGTCTTGAAATGGGAAATTTGAAGGTACAAAGAAACTGGTTAAGCCCCCAAATCAATGGGTCTGGATATTTTACATTATTGAAAGGAGGCATCGAAAAGTGATTGAGAATGACTTGAGAAAACACATTTTAAATAGTTGTAGTAAAAGCAAGTGAAAGCTCATGCCCATCCCAGAAAGCAGCTCAGTGGTGGCTGTTCAGTCATTCCAAATGACTGAACCTTCTTTACTTTCTCAGGTCTGCATCTCTTTCTTATGTGCCTCGAATTATGTGCTTTCTGGTCGGGCCCACCATATTCAGAGCAGTTTGTTAACACACCAAAGCTCTTTAAAATGCACACCACGTGTGCACAAAATGTCTTCATTTATCAGCTTAGCTCACAGATCAGGCACTATTCAAAAGAGCAGGGTGGTGCCAGAACAAGGGTGTCAACTCACCCTGCAGTGTAACTGAATTCCCCCTTCAATCCAAGGCTGGGAATGAAGAACAAAATAGAACAAACTACTAATTTTCAAGCTTTACCCCATTTTAACTGACAGAGGAAAATTACATTTTAATAAAGCAAATATTTTTTAAAACTTTTTTCCACAAATTCAGTCTGCATTCACACATTCCTTGTTAGCTACTTCCAAGAGGCTGAGGTGACCATCTATTGCACATCTACGACTGCTGATTGCTGCCCCTCTGATCTGCCTCTGAAACTGCTCTCCTTAATGCTCTTCCCCTTCTTCCAGACAGAGTAAAGGAATTAAACAGTTTAAAGGTGCTGACCAAGGCCCTGTTACAGATTTGTCCTGGTGGGGCAGTGTGAGGATGGCAAAATCTTGGCCACAAAACCTGCACAAAACTCTTGCATGGATGCAGATGTCTGAGCAAATCTCCATAGTCATGGCACAATTGGGATTGTGCCTGGGATTAGTTACACTGCCCTGAAGAACCAGGCTCCCACAGCTGAGCTGAAGCACTTTGGCAATACAGCAACAGGTATTTCTATCCTGCTGGAGCAGGATATTTATGAGGTAGACACATTTATCCATTCACCCCTGCACAAAAGTCAGGTGTGTCCAAAACATCTGTATTAAGTAGATAGACAGGATGAATTCTTTAATCATGTAACATGGCCCTCCCTGTAAAACAGATGTGGCAGTATGCTTTATAGTATTCAAATTTCTGTCCTTTTCTTCTACAAGCATGATATTGAGAAATGGTTGAGCAAAAGCAAATAACTTTAAGTGGTAGGAGATGTGCTAAATTATTCTGGATTAATTATTGAGTAATATAATCAACTATCAAACCAGATTTCTAAATGTCAGGAATAGTGAGAAGGAGGAAATTCATACCAACCCTCCAGCTAAAATCAGAGACTTATTGCTTCTGTGTCCTGATTTTAGCTTTCAGATTACTGATCCAAATGAAAATAAACCTTCTTGTGACTCAATATCTTCCTACTAACCAACAGAAAAGGATAAGAAATATGAGATATATCAAATAGTTGTATATTGCTTTAATATATAACACATGTCAGCTGAGGGCAAAACATATTCTGAAGTTTTCCTACACAAATTCAGAAGACAAATTATAGAAGAAATCTGCTTGGCAAGGGAAGGAGGGGGAGGAACACACAAAATCCAGCCTGCTATTGTGAGATTTCCAACACAAATTAAGGCGTGAATTTGAAACTGATATAGTAGTTTTGGTATTAATCTACATATGAATAAAAATCACTCAGAATCCTAGAATTGTCAAGGTTGCAATAGACTTCTAATGTCATCCAGTCCAACCATTAACCCAGCACTACCATGATCCCCACTGAAGTGCCCCATCCACATGTTTTTTCAGCACTTCTAAGGACAGTGATTCCACCAGTTCCCTGGGCAGCCTTTTTCAATGTTTAACCACCCTTTCAGTGAAGACATTTTTTCCTAATAGCCATTTTAAATATCTCCTGGTGCAACTTGAGGCCATTTTTTCTCATCCTGACACTTGTTACCTGAGAGAAGAGACCAAACCCCACTTGGCTACAACCTCCTTTCAGATAATTGTAGAGAGTTGCAAGGTCTCCCCTGAGCCTCTTTGTCTCCAGGCTAAGTTCAAATCCCTCAGCTCCCTCAGCTGCTCCTTGTAAGACTTGTTCTTCAGCCCTCTCACCAGCTTTGTTGACCTTCTCTGGACATTTCCTTTCATTTGATTAAAACCTCTTATACAAAAATGGTTATGCATTAGATAGCATATATACAGTCTATTTTGTGAATAAGCACTAGCAATGGCTTATACATAAATTGTTAGATTGTTGCTGTGACCCTTATTCCTAGGCACTTATAAATGAATATATTCCCCTATGGCTTCACTAAACCTTTGAAAAGTGCATTTCTGTGCAAATCTGTGAAAAGTTATATGGCAGTGTCACCCTTAGCATTGCACAAGTTGTCCAGTACCATAGTGGACTGTGGAACAGTCTGACAGCTGATGGATTGGAAGTTCCAGGCTGTTTTCAGTAGGTACATTTAAAATTAGAGGGTATAAAAAGCTGGATATAAAGTACAGAGGACAATTTTGCCATATTCAACATATATACTGGATAACTCCTATTAGTATCTTAGTTATGCACTGATAATACACAATATTCACATAGTCCTTTGCTAACTCTTACTAACATTGCTAAAGTGGAAAAACAAGTGATCCTCCAATCCAGAAAATGCAGCTCTCTGCCATGCCCCAAGGGAACGCTTGGCAGCTGCCAGCCTCCAGCCTAACCCTGGTGTGTGATGGCCAGCACTGAGCCTGCTGGAAGGAGCAGGGTTGGGACTGGCTTGCTGCTGCTTTTACCAACACCTCCCAGGTTTCAGCTGAACCACGGCAATGGAACAGCCTCAGCTAAAGGCTTGGGTTACAGGTTCATGCAGTTTATATCCATCACAGTACTGTAATGGAAATCACTTTATAGCAATTTTATTGTTCTAATAGACTATTATAGCAGGAGGCTATTGTAAATAATACTTAAAGAGGTTACTGAAATGAGGCTTTTTCAGTTATGAAGACATAGTATCTTTGAATGAGGCACTGTATGTCAGATTTGCTGGTCCTTTCCTAATGCAGAACAAGAAAGCATTTGAATACTGAATTCTACTCTCTGAAATGAGATAAGGAACCTTTTGGCCACACAATAAAAAGAATTATAAATTTAAAATTATATGTAAAACCACTTGAGAAAATATATTCAGCCCAACATTTTTTTAACAAAACTTTTTTTTCTTTCACTGGAAAAACCAAAGGTATTTTCAAAAGAGATCCCACTTCAACAAGTTTTTTTAGGATAAAAAGGACATGCCCCCTTTAGTAGCTTACATGATGATACCCAGCCAAGTATCATCCATAAGGTCATAAGAGAGGATTGCACTCCCTAGGTGATTCCATGGCTGATACATTGCCTAAACTTGCTAAGAGTTTGGTGGGTGGCCAACATAAGTACCAACATCAAGATGTGATTTTTCAGATCTACAGCAAATGAGCTTTACATGGCAGAAATAATTGGCAATGACTGTAGTACACAGATTCCTGTGAATTTTTTGGCTATTGTGAGAAAACAAAAGAAAATAAGGTCCTGAGTCTAAGCCCCTATCCTGTGTGGGAAGTGTTTGTAGTTTTAAGTCCTTTCCTCAGCACACCTGTTCTCTGCTACGATCAGACAGCACATGGTTAAACAATCTTCAATCTCATCATAGTTCCTCTTTACCTTTTCTTCTTCTACTCCCCTTTTACACCACACCTGTACAAGCCCCTTCTGTCTGGCCCCTGCAAGTGCCTCCACTATTTCTTCTCCCAGAATTCATCACACTGTTACATTCCAGAAGCAGAGAAAATCCCTTGAGCCTTGCAGTGCACACTGGAACATTATCAGCACAGCCCAGTTCCTCAGTGGATAAATTCTAGTTCTTGTAAACTCTATTGAGAGTATGCAAATATATTAGTTCTAGAACTCTAGGAATTCACCAAATATTGCCAGGTTTTTCAGGAAGTGCAGGAGGTATGGCCCTGAAATTATCATTTTCTACCTACCTTCCTCATTCAAAATAGAGAGCTCCTGGGGGTGTAACCTCTTGGCTGAAATATTTGTAATGATGCTACAGAAAGCATTTCTTCTTCTTGTCTCATAAATTTCTTGGAGGGGAAAAATAAAGTCTGAAATAGAAATATGTGCTACTTGAGCTAAATTAAGACTGAGAAAGGTATAAGCAACTAAAAGCAAACATTACATGGGGAAACAACTGCAAATTTCACACACGGTATAGTGAGGGCTCTGTAATACATTTTCCATGTAAAACAACATTTTGATCACTTTTTCAGTCAGAACAGCATGAGTATTTTTTTTTAGCATATAAGAAAATATATCTAGTTGTGAGACACCTTTCAACTGATGTAAAAACCTACATAGGATCTATCTTACATATTGAAGAAATTTTGATAAGTACAAACGTGTCAGATACAGAATGAAGAGTCAGACATTTAAAGGGAAGTGATGACATGCATAATCATCCACCTCACATTCAGAATTATTTAAAAAAATGTTAGACTTATTTTTTATACTGAATAAGTATGTATTTATTAAATGACACTGTTTAAAAAGTCCCTAACCCTTTAGGAAACACACTGGCCAGAAAGATACTGTGGAATTATTATGGTTATGACCAAATAAATTGAAACAGTCATAGCTAATGGTGACAGCAAGGAGTTGAGCATACCAGGAAGCTGTCATCAGTAATTTACATATTCACTTCTAATTGTGCCTGTGCATCATTAAGATTGTTCGTATTTGCATTTGCTGCCCTCTGAACCAAGTCATTTTCCAGTGGCATATATTTCCCTTTCACTGCAGGTAACTTTCATTAGTGGTAATTAAAGGACAATTTTTACCGCACTATGCTACAGGAAACAAGAAGTGGTTGCTGAGATTGATTAATACCTAAACTAAGTTTTAGATGTAATCAGTCTCAGAGGCACAAGAGATTGTTCCTGTTATGTAATGAAAAGTAACAGGACCACCCTCCCCCCCGCCGATTTGTTTTGAATATCCAAAGCTTATCCTTTAAATTTTGTTGGACTGCACTAAGTGGCCTGATTTATTTTTATGTATTCCCAACAGAGAATAGCCTCAGTCTTTGTGTAATGACTTTTTACCCTCATTTCTGCACAGTGTGTGTTTCAGCTGGGACAATACCAAGGAAAATGTTGATGTTATCTTAGTGTGAAAGTGATTTTCTAGTATACAGCTGAATCCGAAGGTTGTTGTACATCCAGTCTGATCCCTTTTCCCTTCAGTGCTATTGAAGATGGCCCTTTTCAAACACTGCTCAACCCTACAGACTCAGCATTGCTTCCAGTTGAAGCTTTACTGTTTCACTGGGAGCTGGAACAGACCCAAGAACTGTAATGTGTTTTCACTTGTTGAAAAAAAAGCTATTATGTTGTCCCTTATTTCACCATCCAAATACTGTGCTTGGTAATACTATCACTGCAAAATTGCTGTCAAATGTTTATTTTTATTGGGGAAATAGCACTCTTTCTGTAGTAGCATGATGTTATCATTTAATTATTTTTTCTTTTCTGCTTTGTGATGGAAAACTGCAATTCAATGAAGTATATATTTAAATGCAAAAGAGGCACACCAATTAATCAGTACAGAATACGAATGCTTTTAATCTGCATCAAAAAAAAACGGTGGCGCTTAGAAAAACACCAATCTTTTAAATAGAAAGAACATAAAAGTAATTCCTATCCACGCTCGGATTTCCTCAAATACAATGAAAAATTGCAATTGTGCAATTAAATTATCTTCACAATAATATACTCTTTTAAAGCTTTGCACTATGCTAAACACATTTTGATAAGCCTTTGATTTCTTTTTTTTAAGAATAAAAATTGACTTAGATAAATTATTTAAATTGTTTTAAAAAATCCACAGATATAGCTCAAATGTTGGCTCTGAAACACAGATGTTTATTCATTTCTGGTTTTTATTCATCTACTGTACCAAACACAGAAAGTAAGTACTGAGGATAGGAAATAAATTAGTCTAGGTATATATAGGGTAAGTTAGGTATAGCCAAGAGCGTGAAGTAAGCAATTCTGAGGTGTGGACAAACTAGGTGATAGCATAGTACAATCAACTTCCCATTATCTGGGATCATAGGAGACTGGGACCTGATGGAGAAGTGAAAAACACAGATAGTGGAGCTGCTCCAAGGAACACCAGAGACACTTCAGTTCTGTGTGCAGTAAACGTAGTCCAAAAAAGTTTATTAACTTTGTGTTCAGCACTAGGTAGTGGTCTCAAGGCATCGTTTGCAGTGTTGCATGAATTTGCAAAACCATCTTAGGCTCTGCTTCTCAAGGATGCAGTTACAGCTCTACAAACAATGTCTGAGCCAGTGAGTTTCATTAAGCCTGGGGTGGCTCTATATGCATTCTCCCAGGAATTTTTTTGCTTGTGCTATTCTCATGGTATATATCAAGCAGCACAAAACACAACAGAAATGGTGCTAAGGGTGTTTTCAGAGTTCAAAACACTTCCGAAGACCTTAAGCAGTGTTTTTCTTCCTGTTAGGGATGCTGATTCCAAAGAGCCGAGCAAGTAGGAGACTGCTGATATGGGCCATCCACACTTTCAGTGCCTACTTTCACTTTAGAGTCACAGGAGACTTGTGGGTCTGTTATATTCCATTTCACTGCTAATTATGCAAATATTATTTTTTTTCCTGGGCAAGGTGTCTCTCTGTCTGCTTTTGACCAGAAGCTCTATGTAGGGTGAAAAGCCTTTCCCAGGAAAATTTTTATTTCATATATACATATCAAAGAAATTCTTCCATTTTAAAGGATTGCCATCCTCCAACAAACAGCTATTAACTCAGGAAATCCCAATCTACCCTCTAATGAGTATGCCAAACCTGCATGGGTCTATTCAAAAAGCTGACTTTCACTCCATGCCTACCCCTTGCAATAAGATGGCTCTTTTCATATTTAAATTACCTTTCCAAAGCCATAAAATAAAAAGACTGAAAAAAAAATGCTAATAAAAAGGATTACTGCCAGAAGCCCACCTCCTGCTTGAAGTGGTTGCTCTAAAGTCAGCCCTTCCTCAAAATGTTTTTATAACAAAGCAGTTTAGCTCCATTTGTTAGTGGTGTAAGAAGCAAGTCACCTTGTCATTTCTCACACAATAACCACCTTCCCTGGTAGGTCTAGGAGAAAGAAATGGGCTGTCTGAGGTTCTGCATGTGTCTGGCTGCACCACCAGGGTACAGATCCCCCATTTTTCCCATGTTCTTAGGGCAGTGGATGCCTCAGCAGTATTTTGAGGGACTAAGAACATAAGCCTTCCTTGTGAGGGGCAGCTGGAAGTGACAGTGGCAGAAGGGACCTAGATTGGGAGCTGGGAATGGAAAATAGGAGAGGAATTCCTTGATGCAGTGAAAGTGGAAAGGAAAAATCAGTAGACAACCTGATGGCCAGAGGCTGAGCTGAGAAAGATGCAAGAATGAAAACCAAAATTAAAGAGGACAAAAGGAACAACGGATCCAGTGGAACATTGGAGGAGAACAACTGAGATGACAGACGTAGAAAAGGGTAGCAGAGGTGACAGAAAAGGAGGATTGCTGACACCAGAGTACTGCTGAGGAGCGAAGATAAGCATGCAGGAGGGATGAAGAGGAGAGAGTTTTATGAAAAATGAGGTTGAGACAGAAGGCAAATCCTGCAAGTGAAAATATATTAGAGGAGAAAGGTCATGTCAAAATACAGTAAAACTATTTATTTTTCGCCACTCTTATCTTGTGCATTCTTGAAACTGCAATTTTGAATCTTATTGCTTCTGTGCTCTCCAGCAGCTCAGGCTGCCTAGCAATGGCTGGCTGTGCTGGCTCTGCTGCACAGAGCTTGTGGCTGCCTAGCAACTGCCAGGGGGCTGTGCTGGGGTCCCCGACCAGCTCAGGGATGCAGTCCTGCCCCAAACATGCCTGCTCCCCTGACAAGTCAGGAGGCAGCACCTCCAGTTGTTAATAGCTGTAATGAAAACCTTACAAATATTGATTGGGAAAAATGGCAGGCAGAACTGACCACAAGAGTGCATAACAAATTGTCTCCAAAATGCAGGAACAGTCCCATTCATCTCTGCAATACTCAGACAACCTGTGATGATAACTGTAATACCAATATGGGTAATTATTCTGGTTCTGAAATAAGGCTCTGTGCTAAAGCAAAGGAAAGCAACCCAATGCAGCTATGTACCTTCTTGGGCAGCTATTAAACTGGTGGAGGAAATACCGAAAAAGCAAATTTTGGTACCAGGAAAAAAACCCATTAAGGATATTAAGTATTCACACAGGCTTGTCCTACTATAGCCATACTTGTCTAACTATCATTGCAATCGACAAAAATTTTCTCACAAGAAAATGAGACTTGGCATTTGGCAGCAGAGCTGATGTGGCTGATCTGAACAGGCCCTGTGTCCTCTGTGCTTCCAGCTGCCCCCTTAGATCCCTCATCTCCCTTTCCATTGCACTGTCAGAAGTGCTTGTGCAGCTAAACAACCAAATCAGGAATCAATCCAACTGAGAAATGGTCCAACAAAAAATAAAGGGTTATTTTCCAATCAACACTACTGAAGCAAGTACTGTTCGTTCCCAAGGGAAAAACAAAGACACATGCCAATCTATGGCCAAGGAAAGGGAACAGACAGTTACAGAGCTACACAAATTACAGTGCAGGAGAAGTTGCTGTGATAGTGCATATAGAATATAGTCCCATTTTTCTTTCCCAGCCAAAAATGGCCTATTGTCCCAGAAAGACAGGACTGTCCCTGGAGATCATCATGCCTCACTGAGGAGGAGAAAATCTCAGACGTAAAGTTGAGACACTGAGAGATATATAAACATATTTTACACTGGACAGAAGCTCATCTGGGTGAGTGTTTAGGTGGAGATTGATGGACATAATTACATGTTTTCCTCTGCCAGTCCAGCAGCACAAGCCAGGAAAATTTTAATTCCCAGCTCTTTTGCACACTCAAAGTATCTTGTGTAAGTTGGATAATTTTTTTTCTAATTAGCATTTTATTGACTGGTGCAATAAGAAAGTGTGATGGAGCAAAAAATCCCAAACCCAACAAACTAAGCCAAAATGAAAAAAACCCCAACAGAATAAAATAGTTCCTGAAAAGAAATCCCAGTGCAGTTTAGACGCACACTACTATCTTCAGCAAATGTCAGCTCAAGCCCAAGGTTTATTGATTGCGGCTCAGCGCTGGTTCTGCTAGATTTGCACACTTTCAAGTGCTTTGGAATCACTTGGTGTACACACCATGCAGACCCATGGAGCCAGCTTCGATCTATTGCACCTGAGTCAATGCACCCTTCAAGAGCCTCAGATATGAGGAACACCCTGCAAAGACACTCAAAGGACCCTGCAGAGAGTTATTTAGAAAGAAGGAGGGCTAGCATGGGGCAGAAGCTAATAAGGCCTGCTGATCTAATCATTTGAGCAGATCCACACCACAATTCCCAGTACATCTTACATTGTGTGGCCCTCACAGCAGCACTGCCATTATTGTATGGGACCCAGCTGAAAGGTCCTGCAGGAGTGGACTGAAAGCCAGTTTGGGTGTTTATCTACCCCAGGCCTATCCCGCGGGCATGGGGACAACACCTGGCCATGCCACGGCAGCTGCAGAAAAGCCTCAACACAGCTGTCACAAGGTGGCGACCTTTGATGAGATCCTCCAAGGTCTTCTTGAGTTGTGAGAACATTCTGAAGTACACTTGGTGGGGTTTATGCAAGGCCTTTCAGGTGGAGAGTCGCAGCAGGGCATGAGGCTGGAAGTCCTCCTGGAGCCACTGCTCTACTGCACGAGGTGGATGCATCTCCTGCACTGCCTGCTCAGTGGCTGTCCTGCTATGGGCTTGCAGGACAAGCTTGCTCACTGAAGTGAAGCACAATACACGTAGCAAAACACACACCACTCATTTTTCTCATACTGAAAAAAATTGATGGTAAGGCCCCACACATCTGTCATTTCTTTTACAGGGGCAGCCGTAACATTTTAAGAAGAGCCAACAACATTTGTGCTACATTTGAGGATGTTAACAGCTTCCATGAAGCCAGTCTGTGATCTGTAGGCAATTACAGACTCATCCAAGCCAATGGGTGTTAAGCAATTTGCAGCCCAAGTGAACAGAGAAACTGAATTTGTTTTTAGCTGGAAACAAGGAGAAGCCAGTGCCCAAGGGGGTTCTGGTCACACTGGCCCTGGGACACATTTAAAGCTTGCCAATATCTCAATGCAAATTGAATTATTTTACATTAAAAGGAATCCAAAATAAAGTGTTTTATTGGAAATTACATGCTGCCCTAAAGAGAGTTACTGAAACCCTTTTGGAAACAATTTTGCTAAGCTGCCAAGTAAATTAACCATCAGAAGATAGAAATGTAGATGCATTTCTGTCCCACAGCAAGTGCTGCAAACATACAAGCTCCTTCTGCTCCTCAAAGAGCTAATACTTTTCTTGGTACCTGTCTGGCTGTTCCCAGACAGGGGGTGTTTTTTGTAACTCCAGCTGCAAAGAGTTTCCCAGGCCCACTGGTCCTTTCCAGGCTCCCTACCTTTTATCCTTGCTTTTACAGCTCTGGGCTGAGATGCTGGACTTCGCTAATCCCAGAGGTGAAGGGAGATCTATTTTTTTCCCTCTCCATCTTGATTTAGAGACAGCAGCAAGTACACCAAAGCATCCTGACCAAAACAGTACTGCGAACAGGAGACAGACTATAGAGAATGTGTAAAGATGAGGTAGTCTCCTCCTACTATAATGTACTTGAGACTGCTTTTTTCTGAAACATGCTGACTTTTTACCACTCTGTGGATTTCTCTGGGACAACTACTAAAATGCAAGGACTAACTGTGTTTGTGTTTGTGACTGCAGACACGCGGCACATGGCATGAAGCCCTGGAGATGGCTTCTTCTGGACCTGTTACTCATTGCAAAAGCAGGCACTGACATCCCAGCTGAGCAGTGACCTGCTGCTACTGGCTTCTTTTCTGGCACAACTGCAGAATCAGGATTTTGCCTACAAAAAACACATGCAAGAAAGATTGTACTAAGTAATCACCAGACCTTTGTCTTCCCTACCTTTGCAAGCAGCCAGAGGAGGCCCTGAGCAATGATTAACAACTGAGGTAAATGAGTGGCAGGAATACTGTATCTCAGCCAAGTATTTAAGCTCTTCCTATGAATCTAAATCCAGGCAATCATTAATTGTTAGTAGTTATACTGGGCAAGCCTTGATAAGGATCTACAGAGATTGGATTCAGTATTTCTCCCTCCCCCTTGGGGGTAACTACCTGGCAGGGACTAGTTGCCCCAAACCATGATCCTTCGAACATCTTACCAGTCTTTTGTCATCTTTGGAATGGTCTGCCCAGGGAAAGTAGTGGACTCACTGTTCCTGGAGGTGTTTAAGGAAAGACTGGTCATGGAATTCATGGCTGTGGTCTAGTTGACATGGTGCTGTTCAGTCATAGGCTGGGCTCAGTGATCTCAGAGACCTTTTCCAACCTAGTTGATTCTGCAATCTTACGAATTTCTAGCCCGCCAGACAACCAGATAACCAGAGCAGTGCTTCCCTCCCAGACACTTTTAGCCTCTCCTGCAGAGAGGCGCTGCCTCCGGGCAGCACTGTGGGGCTGGGGCTTTTCTGAGCGGGGCGGGACGGACATCACCGTCTCCCCTCGTCTCTGGGCTCGCAGAAGGGCAGTCCGGCAGCCCGGCTGCCGCCCTCCCGCCGCAGGAACCAGGCAGGCCGCTGCACTCCGGGCCCCGCCATGTCCCTGCGGCCCGCGGGCGGTGCCCATGACCGGCGGCTGCGCTGCGCATGCGGCCGGCCCTGCCTACAACTCCCGGCTGCCTTCGCACAGCGAGGGCGGGCTTTTCCTCTTTTTTCTTCGCTTTTTTTTTTTTTTTTTTTTTTTCTTTTTTTTCCCCTCCCCTCGGAGGGGGAAGGATGGGTGGGGAAAGCGAGCGTTCACGAAAGCGAGGCGAGGAGGAATCCCACAATACCAGGCGGGTTGCGAGCCCAGCGCTGCCGCTGTCTCTTTAATGCAAGAGGAAGCGATGCGGAGGGGTGGAAAATGGCAGAGTTGCAGATGTTGCTAGAGGAGGAAATCCCTTCTGGCAAGCGGGCTCTGCTCGAGAGCTACCAGAACCTCACTCGAGTCGCCGACTACTGCGAAAACAACTACATCCAGGTGAGGGGCGGCGGGGCAGCTCACCGGGGGCCGGCGGCGGCGCTCGGCGGGGCTTGGCTCTCCGGTGCGGGCGGCGGGGCCGGAGCCGCCCGAGGGGCAGCGGCGCCTGGCTGCCCTCACCGCGGCTCCCGCTCCGCAGCCGGTCCCTCGGGTTTGCCTTTTCTTTCAACTTTCCCAGCTGAACGACTAGGCTTCCCTTCCCCCGCTCCAGAGGGGAAGGGAGGGGGTTATTATGTCAGTCCGGCTCCGAGGGTGTGTCTTTTTTTTTTTCCCTCCCCCCCCTCTGTATTTGTTTATCATGAGTCACATCCCGGAGACCTCCCAGGGCTGGGGTGGGGGTGAGTGGGGCGCGAGGGCCCCCGAGCCTCTCCGTGCGGTCGGCTCCGACCCGGTATCCCGGGTTTCCCCACCACTTCCCGGCGGCGGGGCTCCCTCCGGGGGCCTCAGACCGGCCCCGGGGCGGCGGTCGGTGGCGGTGGCCGGGGCGGATGCGCCGCACGTGGGGCGCGGGTGCCGGGCGGCCCCGCACCGCGCTCCGCCGGAGCCGCCGCCGCAGCGGCGCGGGGAGCGGAAGGGGCCCCGCACTCGGGTGACATCACGGAGCTCGGGGCTCCGCGCCGGGTCCTCCTCGGCGTGCCGGTCCCGGCGGGGCCGAGGGAGCCGCGGTGCTGCGGGTCCGCAGCGCTGCCGTGAGCGGCGTGCGGGGGCAGGAGGCTGCCCGTGGGCCGGCAGCGCCGTGCGAGCGTGAGGCGGTGTTTCAAAATGGCAATCTGTGCCTCTCGCAGTCTGCCCGGCTCTAACACCCTACAACAGTGATTGCAGACCGGGTCTCTCGCGCTGGAAGAGGCTCCGTTGGTTGTAGCGTCTCTCCGCCGGTCGGTGTAGGTTTTTTTTTTCCTTTGCAGAGATTGCCAGTACTTCTTGGCCTTCTTTTAAGTCTGCTTTTGTGAAGCTACTTTAAGCACAATTTACTATTATTATTTTTTCAGGATTTACATCACGTGACTCTAAGTCTGCGTATTTATTCATACTGATCTGAATGCAGAACCATCCAGAGATGCTGAAACTCAGCTCTTTTTTTTTTTTTTTTCCCGTAAAAAAATTTGAAGGGGAAAGGCAAATAAACTTAATTTACTAGACAGCTCGTAGAGTGAACTTGTTGAATCTAATACTAGATCACCTTTGATAAGTATTGAATACAGGTTACTAACGTCTTTGGTATCCATCATTGCTGGTAAGCTATCTTACTGTTTTTAGTAATGCAGTGGCAAATGTGGAAACACATCTTTAATAATACAAAATGATTATTTTTTCATGAGATATTTGAATTAAAACTGCTCTAACAAGCCATATTTTCAAGGTGTTTTTTTTTTTTTAATTTTGTTTTGGGTTTTTTTGTGGTATATGAAGTAGTATGAGTTAATGCCTATTTATGCTTCCGAGTTGTTTGCTCCACCCAGAGAAAGCTGCTGATATAAATGTTTCTAAGAGGCGAGGTTCATTTGGTTTTACTCATGGGAAATATGACAAATACATGAGTATGGTAATTGCAGCACAAGTTTTGACGTGTCTCCTACTCCTGACTTTCTCTATGTCAGAAAGGTGCAGGGAATCTTCAGTTACATCATTTTCTTCAGAGTCATATAACTTGGCTTTTCTTACTTCTATCGAACAAACCAAATAAACACAACGCTTGAGCAAATTCCCATACGGTCATTTGGGGTGGCTTTTCCTTTTCCTTTTTTTTTTTTTTTTTTAAATTTGGTAGCTCATTTTCACCTCAAGTATCAAGGTCAACTGGATGTGGGATTGGTGGGGTCTGTTTTATCTTTGCACAGCTGTGTTTTCCCCTTTTGAAAGGAAGCTGGAATTCTAAAATTCCTACTGCAGTCTTGTACAGTAGCTTTGAAAAATGTATATGCTTCACTTGTATTTTACATGTATTGTACATTTGCTCAGTAAAAATGGTAAATGTACTGATAAAACTATGTATTTTTTAAATGTTTGATGGAGGTGTTTTTTTTAATCAGCACTTGATGCAAAGCCATCTGCTGTCCGGTTGGACTACTGAACAGATTATACTGCCAGTGCATGTGGTGGGGCCACTGTCGGATTAGGCAATATGACACAGGGCACTGGGTTATGAGATTTGAGTGTATGAGTATTGTGGGGAAGAGAGAAAAGGAAAGGAAGAGGCTTAACAAATATACAATGCAAAATCTATGTGTTCAATGTAATTGAGCATTTTATAAAAAAAACCCCAGACCAGAATAGAGAACCTGGCCATGAAGTGCATTTTAAAGTATTTCACAAGTTGCTACATGTTGTAACTTATCTGGTAGCATATAGCTGGTACAGTTCAGCCACTTTAAATTTGGAGGGATTCCTTTATTTCTGTGGAAAAAGCTAAGTGCTCCATAGTGGTAAAAATTACCATGTGCTGTTACCCACTCTGAGTTCTGCCACTGAGGTGGAACAGGTTTGCCAGACTAATCTGAGTGCTGGCACTAACAATTTATAGTGATTGTAATAGGAGACAGAATGATGTTCTCAGTGTTATGGTTTATATTCTTTGCTAACTTAAGCAGGAAAGTAATTTCCCACCCCTAATGTGGCTGTATTCAAGATATATACACACACACACACACACACACACATATATATATATATATATATGTATATATGTATATACGTATATATATATAAATTTGAAAATACAGGAATTTTGTTTTGTCTCTTGTACTTAAGCTGAGAGTAATTCTGGTAAAGTTTCAGTCATGCTGATTCTTTTAGGAGAACTTGTCTTCAATGTCTTTAAGGATTCCTCAAAAAAAAAAAAAGAATTGGGGAAAAGCTCACCTGGTTGTAACTTGGCTCCCTGATGGTGAATGTAGCTGTGTGGGGAGTAAGTATCCTTTTACTGAAGCATTTAGAAAAGATAACAGCATTCAGCAATCTCAAGTTGGAAATTGCTGTTCTTAGAAAAGCAGGAAGCAGTTTCTTGCGAAGGCACATTGTGACTATGTCAGAATGCCAGCTGGAATCACAGTTTGCCCTCCAGATCATGTGTGTTCTCGTTATCTAGAAAGTTTATTTGTTAGGAAGAGAAAAGAATTCAGAAGTAGAGCAAATAAGCTTCTAAGAAAGACCTGCAGTGCTAGAAGGAGAGTATGGTGGAAGTCTTGAGGGGGATGGGAGAAAAAGGGGACAGAAAAAAAGTAAAGAGAACCAAATGCAGAAGTAGTAACTGAAGAACGTTGTGATGTATTGGTGGTGATTTTGGCTTTGAGTAGAAGGGAAAGGGCATTTTAAGTACATTCGTGTATTTTCTCCTACAATATTTAAAATCTGTGATGTTTCTGGTTGGAAGCTTCAGTTACAAGCAGATAGAAAATGAGATCCCTGTTTTAGGTCAGAGGCTTAAACTCTGAACAGTTTTAAGAACAGGTTTTGAACTTTAAATCTTTAAGGTGTATTTTTGCTCTCTGGAATAATTTTTCTTATACATAGCCGTATTAATTTTTAAAAAATATTTTCAAAATGTAGATTCCCATAGCTGATGTCTTCCCCAAACCCTTTTGCCTGCCAGGTATATTCTGGGACTACCCCTTTTGATGTGCTCATAACCAAAAGGCTATCTGAAAATCTGTAGCATAAAGCTAAAGATGCTAGAGAGGAGTTTCATCAGTATCCTAGACAGTATGAACTTGATTAGTACTACTTAATACAGAAATAACAAGGAGTTAAAGCATTTGCAGTTCTAGTTATGATTCTTCAGCTGAAAAATACTAACTTGCATGGAGATTCTCTAGTCATTTTTCTGGCTGTAATGAGTTCTTTTGGTGTTTTAAGGAACTTGTTTACAATAACTAGCTTATGAAGCATTAGAATGACACAGGAAATCAGCTTCTGCAGTGTTACTGCACTGATGACTTCCTTCTGAACAACTTCAGTCGACCGGTGTATCCCAGAGAGGCCTCTCTGTGCTATAAAACTGCTTGCAACTCTTGTACTGTCTGAATCAAGTGTTCCGTATAACCTTATTTATGTATATGCAGATATATGTAGTTTTGTCAGTCTCAAGTTTCTAGACCACTTGTGAAGATCCATTTGTAATTTCTGTTTTTAAGCTCAAATATAATTTTAATATGACTGTGAGAATCTCTAAACAAATAGCTTGCACTCCTTGTGTAAATTCTCATCTTGATACTCTCAAGTGGGTAGATTTAGCAGCTTTAGAAAAATAAATTGAGAGACCTTTTAAGGAAGTAAGCACTGTATTGCCTAAATGTGTGTTTTTCTGTCATGTTCCTTCCTTCTGTGGATTCTGACTGGTATGTGGAAACTGAACGGTGAATTAATAGGCTATTCTGGGTAAACCAGACAAAAGCGCAGACAGATTTCAGTTAAACTGCTATTGCAAAAAAATTAAAGTATCTTTCCAGCTGGTAGAAAAGTAAATGTGTGGCATTGAGCAGAAGTATTGCATGCAAAAAGTCTCATAAATATTTGTGATCTTCCAAGGTGCATAGAGGAACTATTTTTGCTTTATAAGTTGGATGTTCTACACTTATATACAGTAGATATTTCCTGTCCAACACTAACAAACCTTTTCTTGGTGGCTTCTCTTTAGACATTGGTAACTGGTCGGACACTCAATTTCAGTGCCTGGCACATGGAAAGTGGCTTAACTTAGTTCAGTACAAAGAAGTTCACTCAGAATATCTAATTCAGGAAATGAGCTGCTCTAAAAGGATAAACTTAAATTGTCACTAATACAAATCCTTTATGTGCTGTGAGAACTTGTATGCTTTTGTGTTCATAGGTTAGTTAGTTTGTATTGAGAGTAAATACAGTAATATTTTTTCTTCCACAAGTTTCATTGCTAAATTTGGAACATTTAACAAAAAATGCAAATTAAGTTCATTTTCTGTAACACCAAATATAGTTCAAAATTAGAGAGCAATGAGATGAAATACAAACATGTAATCTGTTATGTTTTGTAGGTTAAAATAATATTCTTTTAAAAAGGAGTTGCCTTGTACTTTGAAATAATGTTCTTTTTAAAGTAGTTTAAGCAAACGTTGGCCAGCAGTATAAAAGGCTGGCAAACATTTTGGGTTTTTTTTTTAGAACAATAATATAGGTACAGGTTGGTGGGTTAGGCTTATAGCTCTTCTGTGCTTTGTGTAGGTCTTCTGTGCCTAGACAAGTGTCTTTATGTTTTCGAAAATAAAACTTCAGCTCATAGGCAGCAATATGACTGTAGCCCAACTTCCCTGAATCAGCAAGTGATTACACTGAACTTAAAGAAAACGAATCCTAGGGTGCTGAATGTCTGGTTTGTGTCCAGAGGAGGTAGATGATATGAGATGAGCTTTTCCAAATGCAAGATGTTTTCATTAATTTTGGTATATATTTGGTTTAAGAAGCCAGCAAGATGTTGGCAGCTATTCCTGCTCCGTTTTTCATAAGTGCTACCTTAATCAGGTGCAGTAAAATGGATTGTGATAAGATTTTGCAAGTGCATATTGTTTCTTCCACAAGGGAAGTGCTCTCCACTCTCTTCTGTTTGTGCACTATTGGAAGGAAGAAGCTTGCAGGGTGTCTGTGGTCAGTATATGGTGTGTGATCCTTGCTCCCTGTGCTGCTCTTGCTGTGCACAGTCCTGTGGAATTGTTGGAAGGAAGAAAGAAGTATGGTTAAATAGGACAACAATCTAATACTTCCCCCTGGTTCTCTGGAAGGTTGTTACAATAAGTAGCTTTCCTGGTGAAAAGAAAATAGATGAGCCTCGGGAAGGTCTCATAAAGTGGAGAATGGAGGCAGTTGTAATGAAGGTAAGAGTACAGGAGCAGGCTGAGTACAAGTAGGAAGTGCTGTCCCTCTGAGGGCAAAGTTCCTGTCAGTATCTAATCTAAGTTTAACAGAAAAAAACCCCCTGAACTCTGAAACAAAAGAACTGATGCAACTTCCCAGTATCTTTGTTTAGCATTTTGAACTGTCTTCATTTTACAAAAGCATAAGTGGAGGCATGGAATTTATAACTGGCTCATGGAAGGTCATATAGGGACATGCTGTCAGATTTGGGAACAGGACCTGATTGTGTAGACTTCCAGTGCTTTTCCCCCTGCCACCCCACCCCTTTCCAGACTGCCTCTGTTGTACTGCAACACAGCAGTAAGTGGGTATCCACAGAAACACAGAGGCAGTACGCACAGAGGCAGTGTAATGACACTTTTGGGAAAATATGCACCTGAAACCGTCATTGAACTCATTACCAGCAATTACTTTTTAAGAATTTTACGTATTGCCTCTCATAAGAACCTTGAGATTCTAATTTTTTGCTTTGCGAACCTCAGGAGTTACATAACGCTCACAGTACTGTTTGTCTGCATGCTGGTGGGTCTTGGCAGAGGCACGAGGAGATGCCGCTCTATTTCTCATTAGTGAAAGCAGTCTGTTTGATATTTCTGGTGTCCGGAATCTTGCTTAGCTACGGATCGGTGGGGTGGCAACTGTGTGGACAAAGTGTCAGTCTTGGCATAGCAAGATAGCTGACAACAGCCTTGAGGAATAAGGGGGTGTCTTGCTCTCTCTGCCTGTGTTCAGTCCTTGTTTAGTGACTTGGAGTCTAAAGGAGCGTAGTGTGGTTTTTATTGTTGCACAGTAAGAAATTACTTGTGGGATGCTGCTTATTCAGTGTCCAGGCTTGTTCATAATTACCTGGGCATTCTTGCTCTTTCTAGCATGTATTCCCTGGAGTGGTCTTCCTTTGATGCTATTCCTTCCACCCCAATCCCAAATCTGAGCACTGGCGACTGGAGATGGGTGGGCTTGGTCAGGGGGATCCTCACCTCCCTCCACCCCTATGTTAAAGGAAGTAACAGCTGAATTTAAGTGATAGATACTGTGCCTCAGTCTGATTCCTCCGTTTTCCTGACCTTGCTGGTGACGCAGCAGCCACAGGGACTTGATGTCTCCTGTGAGTTGCAGAAATAGCCCTTTGCAGCTCAAAACTTGAAGAGGGCCCTTGACAGCCAAGACCAGGGTGCTCTGGAGAATAGGTCACGGTGTGCTCCTGAACACTGCTCTGAGCAAGATGGTACTGCAGGTGCCTTTCCTCCTGCACCCCCAACCTGTCAGCGTGTCCTGACTGTCCTGGAGGGACTCAGTCAAGTGTTTCATCAACTTAGTGCCAGGTATTGAAATAGAAGATACAACATTTCTAACTGGTGGGCTCTTTAAAGAATCAATTTATTATGCAGCAGATGAAAACAAAACTCCAAACTCTTCCTCCTGATTTTAGAGGGAATGTGTTATTTTCCTTGGATTAATTATTAAGAGTGTAGATGCCACCTTTTCTTGAGACTGCAAATACTGTTGCTCATTACTTATGCATGCCCTTAATGCTGTTGACAGGAGCCATGCATGCTTGCTTTGCAGAACGTATATTTGTTACTATGATGCTGATAGTTCAGAAGAAGAGGAAGGGTGGGGAATCCCGCATGAGACTTTCAACTTGGAGTGAGACATGAGTATAGCATTTTCTGGTACAACATGTAGAATTCGGCAGTTTGTATTAACGTTAGTTGGAATTGGTATGTAACCTGCTGGGCTAAAGTAACCTTTAGCTGAGCTGAAGAAGCGGGGTAATTTAACTTTGAAAAAGACTGACTACTTACAAGAGGACTTCATTTTTAATAATATTCTTGTCAAAGGTTCCAGATCAAATATGTTTAGTAAGTGCTGGGATTTGGCAAACTGAAAAATTATCTGAAAATCAAAGCTTCCCTTAGTTTGAGCCTCCCCCAAGATAAAGTCTTTTCATAACCTCCGCAGATGATGTATGCTGTGCAGTATCTTCTGACATTGTGGAATGTTCTAAAAGAACAGTAAAGGTTGTCTCTTCTGCAATGAGATGGCATCTTTCTAGTGTTTCTTATGTTAAGATAGCAGATATATTTGTGATAGTGTCATCCCTCCCTCTCTGAGCCCCAAATAATCAATTCTGTATACTCTTCATACAGCAGAAGTTAAAGTGCAAGGAAGGTCTGATGCTGTAGTGATGTACAGTTAAAGGACTCATGGGGAAGAGACTTTGCATCACTATCCTAAATTTATTGTTACCTGAAAGACAAATAGGAATAAAATGGGGTACCATTCCTACTTTTGTTAAGAAAGCAGGAAGGCCTCTCAGAACTCGCCCAGAGGAGTCTTACCAAAACAAATGTTGGTTTAACATCCTTAGAGTTGAATGTAATGTTCTTACTGGGTGGTCCTAAAGTTATAAATAGTTCCAAGAAAAAAAAAAATGTTTATCACTTGAAGCATAACAATTCTTGGAAAAGAATTGAAGTGTAGACTTTGCTGGCTAATTTCACACCAGTGTTTCACGTTATAATACTTTTTATAAGCTGTGCCTTATCAGGCAAGTGTGGGGGTTTTTGTTGGCTTTTTTTTTTTTTTCATGGATAATCTTTTACCAGATGCATATCTTCACTTTCATTTTCTGATCTCCTTGTTGTACTTTGCAGAATTTGTCCTGCAGCAGTCATTGTCAGCTGTGCATCTTACTTGGCTTTGTTGTAGCAGGTGTGCTACAAGTTAATATTTGAGCTGTGGTCCTCATGCATTAGTTCTGTGTTTTCTGGAGCCCATGATAAGAAAACATCTGTGTAAAACAAATAGGCAAGAGAAGAACAAGTGTCCAGGCAGGTGCATCAGATTACTGCATGAACATTTAAGTAGCTGTAGAATGCCATGCTATGGCTTGTCTTTTTGCATACCTAGTAATGTTAGCTGCTCTTATGTCACTAAATATTACTAGTGACATTTCTCTCTTCCCATGTGCTTCTCCAAGGTTGTGATTTTAATGTGAATTTGCTGATTTCTCTCTCCCTGCTCATGTCTTCTATTTGCTTGCTGCAGATCGCTCATTAGACCTTTTTGTCTCACTTTCGTGTTGTTGACTTTGTCTCATTTGAGATCTGATCTGAAAACCTATTCTCCCTTGCCTATTCTCCCTTTAATTAATCTCTATTATTTAACTGCGTGTTTTACTGCCTTGCAACTTACATTATACTCCTATTTTTCATGATGCCTTTCCAACAAACAGTTTCCACTAGCATGGGTTTGCTAGTGATTTGAAACCTGCAGCTACTGAAGACATTTACACACATTCATTTTTAAAATTATCTTTGTTGGCACAAAGTTGAGACTAAAGCCTGCAGAGGAGACTCTGCAGTAGTCTCCTAACTACCTGAGGAAGCCATGATGAGCAGGATGTAGAGGAAATGGAATGCAGCTGGGAAGACAGTGTGGAATGGGACAGATGTTATTCTCCCTATTAGTAAAATTCTTAGGAGGTCTCTCATATTTATATGCAGACAGGCCTTTCTTTTATGAGAAACCCATCTTCTTCAGGAAACTGGTCCTTTTGTTATCCCTTTTGTGACTAAGGAGTAGAATGGGCATAATAAAACTTCTCTGCTTGGAGGGCTTTGGTTCTCTTTAACAATGAAGGAAAGTGAACGTGTCAGGAGGAATGGGGTTCTCTTAACATGCGTGTGTCCACAAAGCAGAGCTGGACCTGATCCTTAAAGGGTTTTATAAAATATGGTTGTAACCGCCAGGGTTTCTGCTGAGAAGCCTTATGGCAGGTGGCTGGGATAGTGCTTCAGTCAAGGTCCAGAGAATATCAGACTAACAAGTAGAGATGTGGTGGATCAATGCACTTAATGCTGGCAAGTTCTTTGAGACCTGGCTGGGAATTGTTCAGCTTTTGATATGCTGTCTGACTTGCAGGATTTCTAAATCTCTGGGAGGAGCTATTGTTTCTATGATGCAAACTCCTGGCTTTAGCTGCATTAGATAAAATATGCGTCTGGTTTGGAAGTGCTTGGCTCTACAAGGGCTCTTCAAATACCGTGGGTGTGTTTCCTGCTGCAGCACACCATATGTTCTCCCAGCACTGAAATGATGTGGTTGCTGCAGTAGTCCTGGGATTTGTCTTAAATGGCAACAGATTTTTAATCTAATTTCTAAGGTATCTTTAACTTTGAACATTAGAGAAGTTGTTGTTGCCATAGATGTATTTGAAGCTTGGGCTCATACAATGCAGAAATCTTGTATCTCTTCAGTAGTGGCTCTCATTTCTAAATGTGTATTTCATTCCTCTTTATCAGTGTGTCCTTTAACCAGTGGAGAATGATAATAGCCAGTGGAAAGCTTTCTAGCACACACTCCCTCTTTGAAAACCTACTGTCCATGAATATGAACTGTAAAATCAACTCTTCTCACTACTCTGCAGTGAATGAATATTGACTGTTCAGAGACCGAGGGAGGTATTTTTGTAATTATGAGAGAAACTTGTTTACTGGGGATTGAAGCCAAGTATGCAGGGATATGGTACCTGTTGATTTCTGCTTCTCTGCTGGAGAGAGAAGTTGCTGGTTTTGGTCCTGAATGTCTTATGTGTGGAGTATTTAAATGTGTTCCTTGGGCATGGGAAGAACTTGTAGATGATCTGTATTGAATAACTTTCTGCCTTGCTGACAGAAAATGAGAATGGTTTGAAGGATAGCTGAAAAGCAATTTGAGGGTTATGAGAAACTCCCCAAGTTTCTGGTGGGAATAAGAGCACAGGAAGAATAGAGAAGAGAGTGTGTAACCTTCATTGTGTTCAGCCACTCTCTCTAGCTAACTGTGGTGCTGAGAAGGACAATATGAAAAGCAAATACTGTTACTATTTGTTTCCTGCCTACAGCAGAGAAATAGCTTTACTTTTTCCCAAATTACTGTGAGGGCTTACTGCAGCAGCAGTGGGAGTGGGGGAGTATGAACTGGAACAGGTACTTTTACTGGCTGCATAACATCCCACGAGGCCTGGGGGAATGAATGTGGGGAATACTGTGAGTCATACTTGTCAGTCTCATAAAGCAGGAGGCTTTTTAAAATTGGCCTTGAAGGGGAAGAGGTGTTTAATGGAGCAGTTGTGCAGGAGTTATGCAAATAGAGAGCATAAATAATGAACAAAGGCACTCGTTTAAGTTTCATGCCTCCTCAGAAAATTACTAAATGCAAACAATCATTGTGAACGTTAAGAAAAACGCATCATCATTTACGTATAATGGGTGCAAAAATGTGGCCATCCATGATGATAAGAAAATTCTCCTTTTGTGAATAGCAAAATTAATTTCTGTAGTTGTTGAACAGAAAACATGCTTGTCGGTCTGTTTGGTTTTTCATGCTTTCCAGTTTGCTTTGAAAAACAAGGCAGGAAGCTCAAAAGCAGCTCCCTAACCCAAGAGCTGGTGGGTAGGGGAGGTGGTAAAAAGACCAGTCTCCAGTTTTGCTTTGGACATATCTTCAGTGTTTAGGCTGGTTTTGTATAAAGTTTTTTCTTCCCTGTCCCCCTATTCATGCAGGATTTAATTTACATGTAAATACTGTGTATTCTTTGGTAAAACCAAGAGCATGTTTTTAAAGTATAGCTGCATTTTTTTTTTCTTTATGGACACAACCACTTCTTGCTGATTTAAATTAGAGTTTTGAACAGAGGTTATGAAATGTAACTGTTCCAGTCCTGGGCTTGCTTGCAGATGCTCACATCATAGTGAGAATCTTATCTCTGATAGCAAGACTTACCAGCAGACTTAATGGGCATAATGTTTTCTTGGACTGCTACTTCTGCCTCTTGCGGTGTAGAGAGGCCATCCCAAGCTTTGAAGCAGTTGGAAATGACAGATCCACAATCCCACATGCTGCTCCACTGCTGTACATGTCCTCCCGTGGCCTCCCCTGTGTTCTAGCCCAGCTTCCTCCTGGGTGTACAGATGCAGAGGTAGTGGTGATGCCTTAAGTTTTAGCTTTCATGTTTTTCAGATTCTGTGTTGCCTAGGGGCGTAGTTCTGTGCCTCATATTAAGTGCTGGTAAGCTCTCTTCATGGAGTAGGTAGACAAAACAAATGCTTTTCCTGCTGAAGACCAAGGACAACTTTCAGGTCCAAAAGCATAAACAACGGTGGACTGAAGGGGGAAGCAAGAAGGATGAGACTTGAGAACCCGAAGCTGTAGTTGGACAATTAAACCCCAGTATGCTAATGAACCAAAACTTAAAAAGGTGTCAGACCTCGTGACTGGTTGGGCATTTTGTGATCATTCTAAGTCCACCTTGAGTGTCTCCCTGGTCAGGCTCTTGTCCTGCCCAAGGTGCACCCTAAGGGCTTTTAAATAAATATCTGCTTTATTCTCTAGCTCTGTCCAGTCTCTCTTTCAGGTCAGCCTTCCCAGGGCGTCAGTGGCAGTGTGGGTGTGGGCGGATACTGCGGTGTATGGCTATGGAACTGTGGTGATGTGTTCCTCTTGTTTCTCTGAGCACAGCTCCTCTGTGCCTGTAATAAGGCCACTCAAGCTGATTACAGACGAGATAGCAGCATGTCCTGATGGCCCTATGACAAGTGCTGAAATGGAATAGTTCAGGTTTTGTTTTACTGCTGGAGGGAAGAGTCAGGGAGTGATGTGGCCATGACTGTTCTTATGCATCTAGTTGCATGGAAGTGCAGCTCTGGTGTCATCTGTATGACTCTGCACCTCCTGCATATGCCTAAATCTGCCCTCCACGTTGTACATGAGGGGGAAGCAGTCTTTAAAATCGTCTGAAGGTACACTTTGAAAACACCAGTGGAACTTCAACACTGATTAGAAAACTTTGCTGTAATTGTGTTTGCAAGAGGCATTGCAGCTGTATTTCTAGGGAAAGTTACTCACTTGAACTACTGCTGTACTAGCTAACAGCACAGGAATTGTCTCACCAAGGACTTTGTTTAGAAAAACCAAACAAAGCAATTCCCTCACTCCTGAACTTGATGCTGTATTTCCTGTGAAAGAATTTGCTTCCTTTCTTCTGTTGGTTTCTGTAAGATAGGTTTTACCTATTGCTGGATGTGGAAATTACCATATTTATTTAGTTCTGGTTATCTATTCTTCTGTTCACTTTTTGGTGGGTAAAGAAATATTACTGACTTGCCATCCCTCTCCTTCTTCATTCTCCTGAGCCATCTCTTTTGCTCTGTTGTGTGTAGTTTTTAGAGGAGATAAATTTCTACTTGTTACAATTGAAATAACCCAGTATGTAAGTGAGCTTCTGCATGTGAGGTTTTGGAATGTTGCTGCTAACTGTAGGATAAACTTCTAGCATGATAAAAATAATTAAGCAAACAGAAGCTGGATGTAGTGTGCTTACAGCCACTATCAAATAAAAATCATACAGTCAGGTCCAGGAGTACATCAAAGTCTGAGCAGTATTTGCTGTTTCTGTGATGAGATAGAAACAGAAACTAGGTTGATTTCTTTTCGAGTTACATGCAAGTTTTTATAAAAACAATAATTCCTTGTATTGCAGTCCATTACTTTATTACCATGAGATCACTGTATAGCCTATGCGCTCTGTGAGAGTATGCCTTGTGCTGGGAAACAAGCTACTACAAAATTGTGGGAATCCACTACTTTCTGGTCTAAGTACAGCGAGATATGTGATGATATTCTGCTGGACTGAGTATATTCGTCTTCAAGTCAGTAAATAGTCAGCAGTGGAGTGATACAAAGCATGAGGAGAGAATTTGATCCTATAATGGCCATTGTTTTCTTTGTTTTAAAAATACTGTGATGTTTGGGAACTGCCTGAACTGTAAAATCTGGGCAGCAGCTGTGTGTCTAAAGTGACTCTCTTAAACATGAGAACTGTTCCTGAATTAGGAACACGTGCAATCCAGAAATTTGCTGATTGTCTGAAGACCAGTGTAACTCTTGGCTCTGAATTTTTTTGCCTTGAGATTCCCCCTGGAGCTGGACAGGCCAGCTTAATGACTTTCTGTGCTCTCTTTTCCCACTTCCCTCGCTGCTTTGTTGTCCTGCAACATCTCTGACATCTCCATGGGGAGGAACGTGTTGCAGTGCAGAGTGTAGCTTTGAGCCTGCTTGGTTTTGGACCAGTCCTTTAGTGGATGCTGATGTTGAGTGTTTGTTTTGCACACAGATGTTAAGGTTACCTTGTTGTATCAGTTCAGAGCACTGTTGACGTAAAATAGAACACCAGGTTGGAAGGGGACCTTAAGGATCATCTGGTTCAACTTTTCTTGGGCAAAGGAAAGCATCATCTAGACAAGATGTCCCAGCACCTTGTCCAGTTGAATATTAAACATGGCCAGTGTTGGGGATTCCACCACTTCCTTGACAAGGTCATTCCAGTGACTGGTTGCTCTCATTGTGAAAACTTTTCTTATTGTGTCATACTGGAATCTCCCCAGGAGTAACTTGTAAAAAGGGACATTCCATCTTTTTCATAGCCACTCTTTGAATACTGGAACATCTTCGATAATAATCTGTGATACCAGGACATGCTGAGATGAGACTGTAATTTGATCCTTTATGCTAAATCTTGTTGTTTTAACCTTGCTTGCTCAATGCTATCTGGCATGATTCCATGCCTACATAGAAGGTAGGGAGGACTAGAGTGAGAAAAAAAAAGGTCATCTCTGAAGCTTACCTATGAAGTCATCAAATTTTAACATGTTGCTTGTCTTCAGATAAAGATTTGTTGTATTCTGGGTTTAGACCCTCAGTTTGATTTGTCAAAACAGAAATAAAAGACCTCATGTCAGCAGTCATCAGTCCTTGAGAGTAAACTGAAGAGATAAACAAAATCCATAGGAGGAACATAATGAAACTTTTTCATACAGAGTGAACTGAGAAACTTTGTCCCAAAGCAGGTTACTCTGATCTGTCTGGCTTCAAAGGCTTGCATGACATGAAAGTCTTACCAGGTTCTGATTTTTTCTCTCCCTTTGGAGAATCTTGAGTTTGGTTTTTTGTTGCTGCCACTGTATCACAGAGAGGATATTGAAGTTACTAATAAATACTGAAGTGTTTCCTTCCTATTCTCACCAAAAAAACCGAGTGAAAAATAAGTCTCTGATTTACCAAGGAGCATGTCTTGCTAGATGAGCTAATATTTGTGGCTGGGTGCTGTCACTTAAGAAAGTAAACAGCCATTTTAATTTCAAGCCCTGTTACAAAAACAAAAGATCAGTATTTGAGAGACATTCTATTTGTTTCTCTATGCACTCTCTAATTTGCTGTTACCTGCTGTCTGGTGTGCCAAAATAATCATATGCTCCAAAGCCTTGGGTGGCTTTCTTAGTGTTAAAGGGAGAAGACTGCTATGGAAGTGCCAAGGGTTTGTTTTTCTGTCTGACAGTCCAAGGGTGGCATTAGAATCATAGAATTATTTAAGGCCATCAAGTGCAGTCATTAACCCAGCACTGCCAAGTTCACTAGTAAGCCACATCCTAGGTGCCACATCCACGTGTCATTTAAATACACGTGGGATGATGGATACAACAGTCTGGAGCTCTGGCTGATATCTCTGATGTCAGAACCTGCTTTATGTCAACTCTGAAGAAAATTGTGTTTGATGTCATAAGGCAAATCAGACACTGCAAGAAAGTTGCAGGTGTAGTTTTGAAGCAACTGTATGTGCTACTATTGGGCAGTGCTTTACAGGAACGGAGTATGTGTTTTCTGTACTGAAGCTTGTATTGTCTAAATCATGTAAAACACAGAGTGTAAGACTTGGACCAAATTTCTTATCCTTGCTGCACATGCAGCCTTGAAGCCTTACTAATTGAGTGTACAAGGGCTGTGTGAAAATGACACATGGGCATGTCTGCTTCTGTCACTTGAGTTCAGTGTGGCATGCCATTATGGTTGTATAGACAGACTGTGACAACTGACAGTAACAATGTATTGTGCCAACATATTTACTAAGACATCTCTTTGATTTGATTTGGCAGAAGAATTGAAAATTACATTTTCAACAGTATTTTTATATATTGTATATAAATAATATATATATTGGTTTTTAAAAAGGGGAGTGGCTTAGTCCAGAGCCAACATGAACCTTGTTTGTTGCATTGGGCAGAAAATGCTACTAACAGAGCAGCTGGCATGTACCTTCCCAGGCTCCATCTGTCAGAGTCTGCATTGCTTTATAAATCACGTTCCTAGCTGAGAGATTTGTTTCTTGCTATAATGTTTGCAGCCTGGATTAAAATGGAATTCCTCAGTGTTTGTATGTTTAAAAAATATTTTTTGTTTAAGTGTGTATGTATATATATTTATGATATATGTATGTCCCTTAAGCTTTCCATTGGAATTAAATTCTCCCCTTAATAAAGAAGCTTTCTTCCCTCTACCTTCCTCAAAAAAGAGGATGATTAAAAAAAAATTGAAACTCTTCTATTTACAGTTAATCAACAGAATGAAAAGGAACTTTCAAGTAAAATAAAATCAGCCAGGACACAGTGAGATTGACTAAATTTGGTCTCAGCCCATAGAAATGCTAATTTGCTATCAAGGCTATTCAGGACTGGTCAGGGGAATATTATTGATGGAAATGAAGGATTTGCTTCTAGCTGATTGTCTCGTGCATACAGGATTTGGGGGAAGGGCTTGTCTGAAACAGAGTTTGCGAATTACAGGCAGTACTGGTTACACTGCTGTATGTGTTTGTTAAACAGTAATTTGATGGTTGTCTTGACCCTTGAGATAAGGAAGCTGACTAGTCAAATGTTTTTTGTCAAGATAGTGTTTCTAACAAGAAACAGACTGAAATCTTGTTTGTGGACTACGGTGTATTGGTGGTGGTGATCATCTCATCTTCTGGTGCCTTGAATGAATGCCAGCTTTATTGTGCAAGGTCTTTACCTGGGGAGAAGAGATTTCAAGTTCTTCCAGTTTCTCTGCGTTTTGTATAGCTGACTTACTGCATCTTATGTGGAGAAACTCAACATGGTATTATTTCATATCAGTGGGTTTTTTTGTTTTAGATCCTGGAAGGAAATTCCCTTGAGTTGAACGGTAGATGCTAGCTTTACTGTGTTTATTGAGGATTTCTGCCTTAGTAGATACGAAGAATTACTGTTTCCTGAAGGAACTTGAAAGAATTTTAATCATGCTGGTTTTAGTTTCGGGGTTTCCATAGTGAGAGGTGTCTTGGGGTTTAGAACTGCTCATAATGGTTAGGCATCCTTCTGTACCTTACCTGGCCTTCAGATTCCTCCATGCTCCTGGAACAATTAGTTTTTTAAGTAATGAAGAGCTTTGATACTTCTATTTGACACTGCTTCCCACTATGTGAAGAGAGAAGTGTGCGGAATAGTCTGTTCTATTTCTTGTTTTCACTGTCAGTGAAGGATTGACTGCCAGCCCCCTGGAGAGGCCTTGGACAGGAGGTGGACATGTTCAGTGACTGCAATATGTTGCTATTAATAGCTTGCAAGCTATGGGGTAGTTAAAATCTTCAGCTTTTACTTGCATGCACACAAATTCAGGAATGGTAGAAAAGTACAACAAAGAGACAAGTTATGATAAAAATCACTTCAGTAAAACCCTTGAATATTTTTGTTCATTGCATGTACTTTGGTACTGATCTTTGTGATGTAGAATTTTAGTTGAGATTTGCCAGTGGTCTGGAATGTGTGTGGCTTTTTGGCTTTAGTTGCCCTTCGGATGGGGGCTGGGTTGGTCCTGTCATTTTATCAGGCTGTACTTGGACTAAGTCCCTTCCTGTGCATTGTCCCCACATAAATGCTTGCCTTTTAAGTTTCGCACATTCATTTTTACTGATGGTGATAATGATATGAATGGCCGAGCAAGTGGTTCCAGTGAGAGGAATATGGATAATGATCTGCTTATGTTGAAGGAAGACAGTAGATGTAGTGGTGACCCTCTACAGCCTTGTCTGTGGTGCTGTGGGAAGGTGTCTCTTGTCCTACTACACTGGACAAGGGTTGAGTTTGAACTTCTGAGCTAAATCTTCTGATGGCTTACTTCACTTTCCAGTGAGGAATTGGGGTACTGATCAGTGAGAAACAGTCCCAACTTGTAGGCATGTAAATTCCAGGCCAGATACAACTCTCTGGACGTTGGGATGCACTCAGCAGGTTATCCATCCCCTTGAAGTAAATGTGTTGCCTAGCCTAATGCAGAGAGAATTTCTTCAGTGGAATTGCTGTATGGCACAAGTACTGTAAACCTGTTGCAGGAGGCAATTGGCACACCTCATTGATACTCTTATATTTATCTGCACGGCATACATAATGTAAGCAACCCCTTTTGTAAATTTTGAAACCTTAGTTTCCCATGCCACTTTGGAATGTTATATATCCCTTAAGGCTATATTTGTGGTGATAGAAACTGAATGCTCTCTGCTCGGTACCAGCTACTAATAACCACAGTCTGTGTAGATCTACTTGGATGGCGTCCAGGTAGGTAGTTGGCTCCTGAAAGTTCTTCAGAATCTAGAAACTTGTGACACTTGCTTCTGTGACTTGCCAGTGTCTCTCTTCTTTAATTTATAAATGATACTCTGAGGTTATAACCATCAGTGACAGCCAAAAAGTCTACCACGGTGCATTGTGTTTACAAAGCAGTTTGACAAGCTCTATGAAAAACAGATAAGGGAGAACCTGTATCTGTGGGGTACCTACTTATTTCAGTATGTAGCTCCTCAGTTATTTACAGTGATCTAGGGACATGATATTCAACATAAATTATGTTTAGCTCCTGAGCCAAAAGTCTAATCTAGTGTATATGGCATATTTAAACCTTTAAAAAACTTATTATTACAGCTTGGATGTGGAATACTTGGTCTAAGAACATGTATTGTTGATAGTTTAGAGATGTCCAAACCTTTTGCAATTAGCAGTCAGAAGTAACAAACCCTCAAGACCAGCTTTGATTTGTTAAAAACCTTATCAGTTCAGTGAAGCAGCAACTTCAGAAGTATATATCTGAAGTTCCACATGATGTTACAAACACTTGCATTAGGGAGATTTGCACCTGTTTTCTGAGTGGGGGAACCACTTCTCAGAAATCCATTCCTTCCACTTTGAAGTGTCCCCAGTTATTTCTCAGGCAGGTTAAAGTACTGATGTCTGGAAGTTTCCAAGCCACTTCCAGAATGTACATCTTCACCATTCTGTAAAAGTATTGACTTGAAAAATTAGGTGCTGTAGGTTGTAGTTAATAAGATAAAATTTTGACTGGGTGGTTTGATATGGATCTCTGAGCTAAAATGGCAAGACCTTAGTGAAGAAAACAAGACTTGGAAACCTCAGCTGTAGTGCTTGTGTTATCAGAAAGCATGCATTCTGTAAATATCAAAGATTGATACAGGATGAGATGAACAAAAGACAGTACTAATGGATGTATTGATGACTTTGCATAGTTGCATTCTGTGATGCATGACGAAGATTGCTGAATTCCTGTGGCAACTGATTGTAGTAATCCTAGTTTTATCTTTAATCAACTAATGATAGGAATTCTTTTTCAAAAAGACCAAAATGGAAAACTGAAGAATTTTATTGTGTTAACTTGTGAAGCAAACACAAATGTAGTGCAGTGTTGCATTTTAAAGCTGAATGAGCAATGACAGCAGAGGCATATAGAACTGAGTGTAAAGCTGTTCTTGTAGCTTGATTGCTGAGAGTGATCAAGCCCAGCAACAGAACTCCAAGCATCTGAACAGCTACTGGGCACTCAATACTTAAGAGCTTTGTTTAACTTACTGATTATTGGGCTGCTTTAGGGCCGTTCTCTGTTAGTAGTTTATACTGGATGAGTTTTTCTGTGCTTAAATTTGCACATATTCCAATAGCTTGAAGATGAAAAATGTGGAGCAACCCATGCCACATACTAAGGAGGCATTTTGATTTGTTTGATTTGTTTTTGCTAGGCCAGCCAGCTTTGGTGTGATCTGATAAGCTACTTTCTGACCTTTGTCAAATGGAACCAGTTGTTCTGGTGGGGAATTTATCTTACAGGGAGTTTCAAGCACAGTGAATGGAACTGAAGTTGAAAGAGGGAGAAGAGAGGTTGGACAGCAGGTACTGGGGAGGTAGAAGGTTTGACTTCTGAAGATGATTTGCAGTGTGAGCTGATGAGATTTGTGGATGGAGCTCGTACATGCAGTTGTGTGCTGTATGAACTGGCACATAGTGGGAATTAGCTGAGAGAGAGAGGTGGGAGGGCAGATGTCTTGAACAATGCGCACACAATGTTGTGGGGATGTGCCTGTGTGGGTGGCAGTTTGGAGAGGGGAAGAAAATGTGACGTGTAAAGATCGGCTGTAGAGTGATGGACAGGTTCCTCATCATTTGGCCTTGACATGTCACTGAACTGAAGACTCAGTAATTAAACTTCTGCTCTGTTTTTACTGTATCGATTGCTTGGGTGCAGAACCAGTTTTGACTTTTAAAATAGTATTTATGCAAACTTTTCAAGGAAGCTTTATAATACTAGTTGCATTTGACAAAAATACATGGTATGCAGTGTGGACTGCCGTGCAGTTTTAACTGTCTCTTTATATACCCCATTAATTTATGAGAGATTTTCTTTTAAAATTTTTTTTTAGTATTAAATCTAGTTACTTGAAAGCAATTTTAAACAGCAATTTTGTCATAGTCACATGACTGTTCAAGGTGAACTGGAGCTTTCAGGAGGGAAAGTTCAAAAGCTATGATGTTCTGTAAAGAGCGTCCACTTTGCTACTAAAGGAGATCAAATTTTTGTTTATATCAAGGACAACTGGAAAAAAAACCCAATTTATTTGAAGCTTTTAATACTAGATGGCAAAGAAATTCTGAACCATACAGGAAAGAAGTCAGGTGACAGTCTTTTTATTGTGATGTCTTAAAATTGAGTAGTTAACTAGTGCTTATGTATTATATTGAATGTAAACACGTGCGCTGTCTTCTAGTCTGCTTTCAGTTTTTGCTTAAAAAGAGGCGTGAAAGTAACAGTTGAAGAACATTGGAACTCTTGGCTCCCTCCTGTTTCTGTCATACAGTTCTTGGCTTCTCCCTCTACCCTCCCGCCTTTGCTGTCTGTGAAGCTTTTAGCTTATATCTTGTGGATGCCAGCAGTTCTCATTAAAATAATGCTAAAGACTGTATGTCAAGTTAGTTCTAATCTGAACTGTTAATCTGCAAACTGAAATTGCCTAAATTATCTGCTAGGCTTCAAAATGTTCCTAATCTAGTTCTTACAGGACATGAAATGCATTCCACATCTCAACTATGTTCATTTAATCCTGCTGCCAAAGTAGTAATTTGAGCAAATAGCTAAAATGTTTGGTGCTTAGGCAAATGAGAGCAAGACATTTAATCAATGAATCATTGCAGATGAAAAGAAACTTGTTATACACTGAAGTTTTCTCATTTGACAACACTCAGTAATGGAATGCTGTGACTTTGTTGCCTCTTAGTGTTTAGCCCAACAGTATTTAATTAAAACGTAATAATAAGACAACTGCTTGAGTAAAGGCTGCAGATCTCCACTTGAGTTTATATGAAGTTACACTGATGGTGGCTGCTGCATTAGTGGTTGTGTCTAATCCAGTAAACCTTTTATTTCAGACACCTAATCTGCTACCTGCATTTTTACTATCTTCCACAGTGGCTGAAGTTCGAGTATGAATTATCAGTTGTTTTCTTTAGGCTGTAGTTCAGTTAGACAGTGTTGTTAAAGTCACTGCTAGTGATGATTTGACGTTTAAAATGCCTCTTTGGAAAGCCAGAGTGCTTTTGGAATTTTTTTTCTTGAACCTTTAGTAGTTGTTTTGCACGTTATGTTTTCTGAAGAAGCAAAGTGACATTTACTAATTTTTTCTGACAACTAGAAATGTCAATACTTTTTTTAGATGAAAGGTAGCTTTGTTTGCATTTGGACATACTAAAAAATTGAGTTTTACATATTCTGTCCTTAGCACGTGCAATAGCTCTTCTGCCTTTTGGCAGCAGATTACATTGAACCATTCTTGCTGCTTCACATTTTAGAAGGCATCTGTATATGCATTCCGTTTGAAGGGTGGCATTAACCAAGTGTCAAGTGTCACTAATAAGTGTCAAATATTGCAGGGAATGTTAGTCATGAATATGAACATAATTCCTGGATTTGAGGGAACTCACTGGTGTTTAAAAAATGTATAAGCAAAATGTAGCATAACATAACATGTTGTAGTATTTAGGTCATGTTGCAACTTTTATAAGGTATATGAACAGCTTGCCTTCTGGTTTTCTTCTTAAAAATAAGAGACAGGATTTAAAAATGAATGAGTGTATGGAAAGTGGAAAACATCGGGCTCAGTTGAATGCTAATGGAATGTCTTTATTTCCTTGCTTTGTGCTTAACATTGAAAGTCTTGCATACAATGTGTGTAGAGTGTTACTCAAAGAAATCAACAATAAAAATAAAAGTCTCATTGGAAGGGGCTGCTAATATGGACCTTTTTTATTGGTTGCTGAGGTCTACTATTTGTTCCATGAATACATAAAATTGGGAAGAAACGATACTAGCACTAAGTCATTGTGTACTGCAAACTCTTGCTTATACGGTGCATCTCTCTTGCAAGTGGAAAAAAAGGAAATTTTGGATAGCTCCAGTTTGCTAGTTGGATAACAGATGAAGTACATGGCCTCCACTGCCAGCTCCTAAGGTGTGTACAGGGAGTACTTCAAAAGGGATTCTGCCTGTGTGTTTTCATGGTAGAGGTGGTGGTGATATCTCCCATCCTTCTAGAGAGGAGGGACTTACTTGGGCCATGCAACTCAAGTCATGTAAACAGTTCCTGATCTCGGACAGTAACCTGCCCTCTGACTAGGGAGCCATGCCTCGGAACAGGTTGAGGACTTTACCTTAGCAAGGTGTGACTTCAGTGGGAAAGTTACCCTTTCCCTATATTTTTACCCTTCAGGGGAAGGCATATATTCCTTTCTGATACCTCAAAATATGTGTGCCTTCTCAGTCAATGGTGGACTTTCTCAGCTGTCAAGGAAGTTTATAAAGCTTTTGTGTGGGATAATTTCACGAGTACTCCTGTACGCAGGAGGCCTCTGTGCATGCCATCCTGATGCTCTGCTTGCCCTTCTTCTGGTCTGTGGGAGTAGTAGCCAACATAGCTGCATTGTGGGCTTTATAGATGGCATGTGGAATAGGGGACACCCAACTCTGGGAAAATATTTTTGTCTTAATTAGCCCTGGCTGCATGATCTCATAAGAAATGGCAAAAGGTGCATTTCAGTGGTCATGGGGATTTGGAGGCTTTTTGAGAAATGAGGGATTGGACAGGCTTTAGAAACTCAACTCCAACAAGTCATGGTATTGTTGTTTTTCCTACTGAATGGTTTCTTGACATCTAAATTTAATATCGTTAAATATTTTTCAAATATTTTATCCTCAGTATGATTGAGATTTTTTTAAATCTCATGCAGGTCAAGTACTTTGGCTGCTCCATCAGACCTTCTTGATTACAGATTCTTCCAAATACAGATTGTGCTTTTTGTTCCTGTCCTTTTTCCCCATCCTCTTCCTGGCCTAAAGCACGTGTTGTTGTTTTGTTTTACAGGCTCCAGATAAAAGGAAAGCATTAGAAGAGACCAAAGCCTACACAACTCAGTCTCTAGCCAGTGTTGCTTATCAGATCAATGCACTGGCCAACAATGTATTACAACTGCTGGACATCCAAGCGTCTCAGCTACGGAGGATGGAGTCCTCCATCAACCATATCTCCCAGGTAATCTCTTTTCTTTTTTAATAGAGGACTGACAGTGTTGGACGAGGCATTATCGTGTCTTTTATTATTGAGTTGGGTAGTTTATGATGACTTCTTTCTTGTGATAGAAAATGATAAGGCTTTTTTCTTTCTGATATTTATGAAACATGCTTTGTGGTTAAGGTCATGACCAAAATAAAATAGTTCCTGTATCAAGAATGCTGGAATTATATTTGATTTAAAGCAGGAATTAATTATTAAGATTCCAAGATTCTGAAGCTGCACTTGAGGGAGGAGTAGAGAGAAGGATTCTGTTTCGGAAGGAAATCCAGTTAGAAGTGCCATATGTGAGGTGGTGTTTTATTTAACACATGCAGTGAATTCATTTGTTTTCATAGCCTTGCAGGATATAATTTCATGTGCTCTGTGGAAGGTGAGAGGGGTTCACATGCTGCCATTGCCTGCTCAAGCCAAACTCCTTCCCAGCCAAGGCAGGTGAATGAGTGAGCTGACCTGACTTGTACTGTGACTGCAGTATTATTGGAGTTGCTGCAGTGAGGACATGGAAATTGATGACAGGAAAGAATAAGCCCATCCCTTTCTGTGGCAGCCTGTATTTCCCTGACTGAAGCTTCACCCTGGCTGCCTGCTTCTGTGGGGGGGGAAGCATTGCTGCTGCTGCCTGCTTTGTACCTGATCATTGGCCTGATTGTATGCTACCTCAGCCAAAAATGTCTGCTCTGTTTAATCTGGAAGTGGCTTGCTGCATAACCAGGTGTGTGCCGCGTTAGTGCCAATGAAGGCAGGGACAGAACTCAGTTATTTCACCCTTACATTGCTGTTCTGAAATGAGCTTGAGGGAGCTGTTAAAAGCCCAGTATCCACTCTGTCGTGCTTTTACTGAAGTTCAGTTGGATCTTCGCTGGGCTTTGTCCTGTGTCTCTTTGAGATGCTTCGTAAGCAAATAACACAGGATGCGACCTAAAACGTTCTTCAGTGCAGCCAGTGAATTAAAAACCTGAGTTGGTCAAGCAGCATCCTGTTGGTGGTATGCCTTAGACTAAATACGTGAAGGAAAATGCTTCTTATGGTCTCTGCTGTATCCCTCCCAAGCCCTGCTAACCTCTCGTACGGCTTTTTTGGAGTTGTGGTTTCTAAACATCTTTCTGTGAAATGGCAGAACAGGGAGAAGATTCCAGTGCATATGGAATTGCCCTCCTAGTAGCAAACCTATCAAAAAGGCATGTGAGGTTAACATGTGCTGAGAACTAAACAATGCTAAAAACTGTGTGAAGTATTTAAAAAGTACCTGCCACTGAAACAGGAAAGTAGGAGGAAATGAAATCACTGTAGATAAGGTTTTTTTCTCTTAAGTATTCAGAGATGCTGGGATTATGACTACCTCTTAAGAAAGGACTGGACAAAGAACTGAACCTACAGATTTTCTCAAGCACTGGATGCCCTCTTATATTGAGCAGATTTTAAGTGTTTGAGAGCTGCAGTGTGTGTGTGTGAAGGAATGATTGTTAAATTCTCATTGGCCCACTACTATGACTAACCATGGAAAAAGCCAAAATGTTTGATACTAGCATAAAAGGTGTTAACCCACTGTACTATTTGCTGCTTGGATTGAAGGCACTATGCTGAAAGCTGTTGAGTCACCTGATACATGAACTGTTTGCTAAAGGCTGTGAACAATCAGTGCTTTGTAAAGCTTTTGAGGAGTGTTTAGCAAGGTCACTTGCTTGTAGTATCTGTCCTGGTTGATCTTGCCTGAAACTAATCCTTGCTTATAAATGAACCTCTGCAGACTAATTTTGTAGAATTAAACTGGATACAGATAATGCACACATACCAGCTCAGATATTTGCTTTGAAGTATTTCTGCTCAAATGCTTCAACTGCCTTTCTTAAATCGGCTCTACAATTGCTGTGATAGACTGTTTTTAAATGCTTTGGGATCTTCAGAGTGTGCTTCCCTCTACCTGTATCAGTTGTATTTTCATTTTACTAAAGCATGGGGATGAACAAAATCTCAAAATGGCATTCTTTTTCATGAAAGAAGTATTGTCTGGAAACACAGAACTTATGCATTGCCAGTCAATTACTCGATTCCGGGTTTTGCAAAAAAGAGAAGCTATCTGTGAAATAAGGCACAATTTCTCAGGTTCTTTTAAGGAAATAAGTCCTGTGGCTCTTCTGACTGCAGACTATTTCTGTTTTCATACTGTTTTTCAGTTCACTATGCATGTTCTACTGGATGACTCTGAGCCAAATCCCTGGATAGCTAAGCCTGATTAGTAGCCACTGTATTTTTTCTAGCTTCTTCACTGGAAAAAGCACTCATGAAAAGTTAAGTGAGGGACTAGTGTGTTGTATTGTTACTGGAGCCTAATTTTACAGATGGAAGTTGTGCTTGGTTTTATAGGAAAAAGATTATTTGGTTTTGATTTCTGGTTGAGCAGAAACACAGAGGCTTCACGTGAGTAATCACAGTGTGGTGAGGGAGCACTTTTCTGAGGCGAATGCAGTGAAAAGATCCAGGAATGGCTTTCACATAGCAGCCAGAGCAAAAACCTGCCCAACTGCATCTGTATTCTCTGTAGTTACAGTTGTCTTTCAGCTGTAATGCCTGGGTCTGGAGTGACCTGCCGTGTGTTCATTTACTACACCCAGTACAGGGAGCTGTACACATAGAGCTCAGCTCTTTAGTTTAAATCCTTCATATTGACTTGGAGCACTGCCAAGCTGACTTGACCTTTCCAAGCTGCTCTGTTATGGCCGAGCATAGACTTGGTCACTCTTCTGGAGAAGTTTGAAAACCATTCTGGTATAAGGGATCCTGTTTACTCTGTTAGGCAAGATTCGGGGGGAAAAACATGGTAAGTGTATACTTTGCACCAACACAAGCATCAAGACTTCACTGAGGGCATTAACTTAGCAAATGTCCCAGACACCATCTTACAAGAAGGGCCAAATGCAGGATCCAGCAAATCACAAACCTTGGCAGCCTGACCTAGGTGCCAGGGAAGGTCATGGAACCCATCATCTTGAGTGCTGTCATGTGACACATGAAGCCAGGGAGTCAGGCCCAGCTAGGATTGGTTTGTGAAGGCAAGTCCTGCCTGACCAACCTGATTCCCTTCCATGACAAGGAGACCCACTTAATGGATGAGAGGGAAGCTGTGGGTGTGTCTGCTTGGACATTAGTACAGCCTTTGACACCATTTCCCACAGCATGTCCTGCAGAAACTGGGTGCTCATGGCTTGGATGGGTGTGCCCTTTGCTGGGTAGAAAACTGTGGAGATGGCTAGGGCTGGGAGTGTTGGTGAATGGAGTTACATCAGCTGGTCACTGGTCACTAGTGGTGTTCCCCAGGGCTTGGTATTGGGGCCAGTTCTGTTTAATAGCTTTATCAGTGACCTGGATGAAAGGATCAAGGGCAACCTCAGTTTGCAGACGCAGCAAGTGGGGTGGGAGTGTTGATCTGCTGGAGGGCAGGAAGGCTCTGAATGGAGATCTGGACAGGCTGGATGGATTGAAAGAGGCTGATGGTCTGAAGTTCAATAAGACAAAGTACCAGGCACTGCAGTTGGACTGCAACAACCCCTTGCAGCATTCCAGTCTTGGAGAAGTATCTGGGAAGCTGCTCAGCAGAAAAGGACCATTGGTGTGCTGGTCAACAGAAGCTGAACCTGACCCAGCATGTGCCCAGGTGGCCAAGACCACCAGTGCCGTCCTGGCCTGTGTAAGAAGTAGTGTGGCCAGCAGGACTGGGGAAGTGATCGTCCCTCTGTACTCGGCACTGTTTCTTGGTTGTACTCTGCTCTTCCTCTCCTCTTCTTGGAAATGAGAGTTGACTTAAAACATGTACTTAACGGTAAATTTTTTGCTGTTTCATTTCTACAAAGTTCAAGAGAATGAAGATGGGACAGCCAGATTTCTCAGACGAGAGAGGTTGACAGGGACATCCTTGTTTACTGTGTCAAAACTGAAAAATGTAACAGATCAGCGCTCATGTTTATGCCAGAGCTGCAGCACTGGGTGTAGCAACTCTTCCTTTTTTTCCCCTCCACATAAACAGTTTTTAAATAGCTCAGTATTTAAATCCAAGCACGAAGAAAGCTATAGTCTCCTTTTTAAGAAATGATAATTTTCACCAGGAAACACTGCCCCCCTTAAACATTCAGTGTGAAGATTTTCTTTTGCATCTGCAGCTCTCTTCTAATGTGAAATAGAGAGTATTGCAAAACAATGTGTTCTGAAAACATCACTCAGCAAAAAAAGATAGGCACAGATCTTAATGTTACCATTTAAAGTTGTAAGCTTTTAGAACTAAAAAAATAATTTAAAAACTCCCCTGTATTAGTCAGAAGAGTCTTGCCTGTTACCATTCATGTCCAATTAATTGCATGTGAGGTAAAAGGCAGCGTAGGTACAGTGGTGACTCTTATGATTGAGGTTTTGTGGGAAAGAGCTTTCAGAGTGTGTATGTACTTTGGATTAATATGATACTGCATTTAGGGATTGTGGTGTATGTTCACAGCACAGTTTAATTCATGTTTGAAAGCCAAGAAGTAGAAAGAGTGTAGAAAATGTATCAAATCTGCTGATGAATGTGGATGGTCATGCCTAGAAACAATTATGTGAAGTACTTTAGTACACTTATCGATGGGAGCAAAAGACCTTTCCAGATCCTCATAATCGTGACTGTGCTTCCAAAGTACAGCTGTCCAGGTACTTTTACGCTGAAGTTGCCTCTTTAAAAAGAAGTAAATGCTTAGACCCCTGACCTTTGTCTCTGACCTGAAGAACATATGGGCTAGATGGAAGGACTGTTAATTGGAGAGAAGATTAGCCAGAGCTAGCAAATGGTTGACTGCTGCTAATGAGCAAGGTCAGTTCTGGAGCCCACAGTGTTCAGAACATTCTTTGGAGTCTGTTCAGAACATAAAGCATATCTGCCACAAATCTGGGACTAACTCTAAATTAGGAAAGGTGATTCATATGCTGAATGGCAGAGCTTCAGTGCACAGGACCCTTACTGAACCAGAAAAATTCTTGGGAAACTGGGCAAGGTGCAAGGTCGTACACCCTAGTATAGGGCCTGAATTGCATTTGTATGCACTGGGAGGTGTCTGTGAGTTGCAGTGGGTTGGAAAGGAACTGGTGTGCTGATGGGGTGCTGTGCTGAGTGTGAGCCAACCCTACAAGGCTGTCTGAATAGGTGAACCAGTGTGGTAGGGCTGCCTTGGGAGGATTGTGGCTGACAGATGAAAGGCAATGATGCGATTTCATCTGGAGTGCTGGGTCTGAGCTAGTTTTTTTTGGTCACCTCTGCCTTGTTCAAGAGTGATTTAGGGAAACCTGGGACAGTCCAGCTGAGGCGGATGCAGAGGTGGCCTGGGGAGGCTGAAGGAGTTGTGTTAGTTTGGTCTGATTAAAAGCAAAGCAGTGATGTGGTAGCCTAGTAATACTTAAGTCTGTTTCTGTCTCTGCAGTTAGTCTTTTGCTTGATAGTGACAGTGTAATGTTAAACAGCTAGCCATAAGTTGAGGCTTGGCAGATTAGTACATGGAGTTGGGAAAAGCCTTTTTATTTTGGAGTGTGATGCAGCAACTGGATCTCTGCCATGACGACTCTTTTCGGTATTACGCTTCGGCAGCTGGATGTATCCTAAAAGCTGACTTTGTATCCTTAAAAGGCACATCATAAGTTACAGGAGCTAATTGGTGGGGGGGAGATAACTAGAAGGTCGGGGGGAAACTGCCATCACATAGCTGCAAATCTTGTAAGCTCCACTTCTATCCAAACTTTCCACACATCTGGAAGTGTGTGGAGAGACCAAAAGTATCAGCAGGAACTAGTACATCATCTAATGTTGTATACATTAGAAGGATAATGTCTTCTGTCTGGTTCTCTTGGACTGCCCGTGCCTGTCAGCAGCCACAAATACTCTAAATATGGCAAGAAACTTGCACCTTTTGTTTAGATTAAGCTTGCCTTGGGTGACGTTCCCTCTCCTAATAAAGTGCTGACAGTTATCTCTGTGGCCTTTGCTTCACATCCTGTTCTTCCTGTTCTCTCCCTGATGGAGGCCAAGGCTCCAAGAAGCTGTGCTGTGCTTGTTCTGTTTATCTGACTGCATATGAAAATTGTTGTCAACTTTATGCATATCAGCTTCTACATGATATATATAAATTTCTCGGAAAGTAGTATAATGGGTAAGAGTTTTCGTCAGCCATTCAGCTGAGAAATTCCCTTCATGTCCACAAATGAATACATGTAGGATGTCTGTAATTCCTGTGCAGTTCAGCTGATGCAGTCAAAAAGAAAACCCCAGCACATTTACCAACAAACAAATCAAAGCATGATGGTTATGTACACCTATGAGAGAGTAACCACAATGTCAGCCTTTCCGTGATGGGGAAGAGCAGTTGCTTTGATGAAGAAGAAACTGAACCAGAAACTTTTGTTTCACACTTTTTTTTTTTGCCCTGTGGAGTGCAGGGTTTTGAACATAGTTTTGGGGAATGGGAAAAGTTGCTTACTTTAATAGCCATTGACTGTCATGAATTCCTTCAGATGCTTATTCCCAATCCACCGTTTGCTAGAAGGGCAGTCCGAATGCGTAGTTTTCAATGTGTTTTGGACCATTAAAACCTTCTTTCTGCTCAATGGTTATTTGGCTGTAAGCTCTAGGTACCTCATTAAATACTAAATTAAGAGGCCTGATGCAACCTCTTGTTCTCTGAAATCAAGGCCAAAAATCCAGGCCTGTGAACATGACTCTGAAAGGCCTTTTTGATGATTTTGTGCAACAAAGGAGTCATCAGTTTTTGTGCAGTCTTTTTAATGGAAACCTCTCATATCTGGAAGATACACCACACAGACAAAATGTTTCACTAAGATATACTAACACAGACGAAATGCGTCTCTTTATATCACTGATGTGATATGAAGTCACGTATTAGGCTTTCCAAGGAGTCTTGTTTTGTTTTTTTTCTTCAGTTGCATCTGATAGGTTTGCCGCCTGAAATCGATTTTCCTTCTATTTCAAGTCTTAGTAAACTAGCAGTTTTCACATATAAATAGTTTCTGGTTTACATTCAATTAAAGTTTTATCTCTGTCAGTGTTTTAATTGCATAAATGCAGTGTATGAGATGATAACATTGTGCCTAATAAAACAGCAAGTAACCAGCTACCAAAGCATTTAGTCAGTTGCTGTACCCGTGGCATCCAGTGCAGCTATTTGGGATGTTGGTTTTTGTGGCAGCTGGGTAGTGGTGTGCTTGAGCTGACTCTTTTTGGGGAAACAGAGGGGAAAAACAAGTACCAGAAGCTTACCGTGGAGCAGATAAGTAACGGCATTCATTGTACAGCGTCACTGAAGCTGCCACTCAAACACAAGAACGTATTCTGCTGGGTGCTTATGGCTGGGCTTCTTGTGCCATTCAGATAGGAGTTGCTTAGTGCTTTCTGCTGGCTGATTTTACTGGGGCCGCATAAGTGCTTAGGTAACTTTGATCTGCAGGTGGAAAACCAAGTAATGATTCACGTGAGTGCTTATAAGCCAGTAATAACACTGCCACTTTTTATACTGCTGCTGGTTTGACTTTGTTCTCTTTATTAGCTGCCTTTTGGGACCCATTGATACCTGTTATTCATGTCCTGTAAAAGCCCCCTTACCAGTCATATATATACACAGAGAACACTGTATTAGTTAATGAGATGTCTATGAATGACTTGGTAGCTGCTCTTCTAAAGCTGGGGCAGCTTCTGTTGTTTTTTTGTAACTTTGAAAAAATGTGTATGAAGTGTAAAAATCTGTCCAACTATGTTAATCTTCCTAAACACTTGTTGTGTGGCTCCTGAGCCCCAGTGGGAATCCGTTCCCTTCCCCAGCATCATCTCTGCATCACTGGGGCAGTCACAGACCACAAAGGGAGTTTTCCCCTTACTGTACCACGAAAAAATGTGAAATTGTGTTGAGTGATAAAATTCATGGCTAAAGGCCTAAATAGGTTACCCTGAACAATGTTTATTTGAGACAGCTTATTTTGCTGGAGAATATTGTCAATTCTTCCCTGACCTTGCTGCTAGTGCCATCACTGAGAAGGCATTGTGGCAGTAATGGAAATAAAACTGTAAATTTGTTTGTTTAAAAGCTGTACTGAATATAGGGTTTTTATTGTTGGACAAAACTCAGAATGTGTTTTGAACAAGTGCATTTTGAGTGACAATTTGCTAAGGCCATCATTTGCTATTTCAGTCATTCTCATTTGAAATGTTGACTATGCATGTAGAAGTAACCAGCATGAAAGTTTGTGTGCCTCTTTCTCAATTCCAAAAAATAGATTACTAAAGCTGTCATTTTCCTCTCTAATACTAAATTCTGGTTCCAACAAATAGTTATTTAATGATTTTGGCTAATATTGTACCTAATTCTGTCTTATGGGCATAAAAATGTGAGGGATATGTGACCACAGAATCACAGGTTTTTTTATGTTGTTTGCTTTCTCTTTGAAAATCTGCTGAGTAGCTATGACTTCTTAATGAGTGTATCCTTGTAGGAGTGCTAATGTTCAATTTTGCTTCACCTGTTCATGTCTAAAAGCATTTGCTTCTTCCTCTCTCATCTTGTCCTAGGATGATTATTTACAGTGGATCCAATGATACAATTCAGCGTGGTTTTACACCAGGACCGAAGCATGGCTTGCTATTTCTTTAACTGGCTTCTGTCCTTGCTTGCAAGAGGGAAATAATAATCAAGTTGATTTTGTCACGCTATCTCAAATTCCTCTGTGTGGCAAGACCAGGAGCAACAAGGGTATGATTAAAAGCTATTAGGCTTCTAAATATAAAGTAAGAACAAGTAGGTTGGGGACCTTAGAGTTGAGAGGGGTCATGATGGAAATAATAAAACATACCATTGCTTCAGGAAAAGTCAGTTGGGCCATCATTTAAAAATATAAAAATGAGGAAATTGAATAATGACTGAAAGGCTTGATTTGAACGTAGGAATTTCTGCTTGCATGTTGAACTCTGTGTCTTAGTGGATTTTTTTTTTCATTTAAAGTTAATATTTTTGAACTGTGTTCAAAACTAGGCTATATAAAGTCGCAAGATAAGCCTTCGAACTACAAATCAACCTTTATCTGACTGGAAAGGGGATAAACATCATCTTTGGGAAGCTGATCCTTCTTTGTCCATTTATAGGATTTTCTTATGTGTGTTGTTAAGTCAAGTATTGAGCAAGATGTAGTACAGGACTAGAAAAGATGAATTCAGCTGTGGATAAGGCTTGTCACCTAAGGTAGGCTGAAAAAGGTGCTAACTGAAGTTCTTGAGCAGGGTACATATTTTTGCTCTTCAATAGCTCATAGGTAGTGTATGGTAAACTAATAAGATGCCCACGGTGTGGACCAGCAATTTGTGTGTTCCTCTAAATAGTTCTTGAATTTCTTTTAATTAAAACTTAAGTTTCTTTCTTATTTTTAAAATATCTTGAAATTATGCAGTTGACCTGCACATGTTTCTTGGTTGATTATGGCTTCTGACAGTGGGAGAATGGTAGAAATTTTATGTTATTTCAGTTCTTCATCTCTGGACACTTTTTGCCTGCTGTGGTGATGACTGAGATGCTGAAGTAATTGAGGACAATCTCCATTTGGGAAATGGAGTAACCTCCAAATCATAACAGAAATATTCTAACCTCACATAATTGTGGGTCATTAAGGTAAAGAAGGAAGTCCAGTAAAAATGCCTGGAACAAATTAGGCTTCCTCACCTATCTAATCTCTTACCTGTGCCACTGTATTTTGATTTGGTTTCCTCATATACTCTAAATCTCACATTGAGAGCCAGCACCAATAGGGTTATATCAGCTATAAGCTGATAGGAGGCAGGTCATCCTCTATTTTATTTGTTCCACTCTTCACACTGAGGATGGCCATCTCACCGCTTACATATCCCTGGTTTAGCCTCATCCTAAAGTGATGTGCAATTAAGCATATCTGGTTTTGTGTTATGAATGGTGTTCAGACCTGTAGGTATGTCTGCTAGTGCCTTGTTTTGATGGTAGCATGACAGCTGGCCTCAGAAGTGCTGCATCTATTACAGTTTTGAAGCACCCATGATGTAGAGGTAGCATTTGATGGTACTCTGGCATTCAAATGCTAAAACTGGAAGAGAGAATTTCTGGGGGTGTTCATGGTGCTTTGGTTAAAATAACAAGTTTTTCCTTTTTCTGAGCTCAGGCTGTGGCACATGAATAAATAACAAAAAGCTCAGGAAGTGGGGGGTAGTTTCCATAAGCCCTCACTGAGCAGAACTCAACTTCAGTCACTGGGGATTTTGCTGCGTTAAGCAGCAAATTCCTCCTGCAGTGCTGTGTGCCCCTGGGCTGGCAGCAAGAACATCAAGCCTCACTTCCAGATAGCTGGCTTCATACTTTTAGAGGTCCAGATGTGGGAGCAAAAGGAGAGTGAGGGGACCACAACTCCAAGTTACTGGCATCTGATTTTCAGCTCAACAACTTTAAGGCTGTATTTTCCTAAGCTGCATTAATGTGTAGTCCTTCAGCCAATGCAGAAATTTCTTCAGAGGTGCTGTCTACTAGAGCTGGCTGAAATGCTTGGACTAAATATATCTGATATTTTAAAAAATTATTTGAAAAACTTTTAAAATACTGATTTTCATGTGAAATGTTTGCCTAGAACATGTTTCAGAGAACACTGCTGACTGGTCATTATTGGATAATGACAGATCACCTACTTTGAGAATATTGAAAAGCATCATCTAATCAGTAAAAACTGATTTAAGAAAATGTGGAATGAATTTTTTCAAATGCATTTTTAGAAAGCAGAGGTTCTGCAAATAATTATGTGACTTAAGCAAACATCCTGGGAAAACAGATTGTGAGCAGTCTGCAGATCTTGGATAGTTTTCCTGTGTACTCTTCCCTTCCTGCCCATTTGCCGAGATTCCTTAGTCGTGGTAGTTCTTAAAATAAATGCGTAGTTGTTGTTTATATTAGCTGTGTACTTCTGGGAGTAAACACGCTCTATTGCTGAGTGGATGTACAGAGTTTAAATCCAAAAAGTACATTGACCCCCCGCACTTTACCAAAGCAGTTGGGGGAGGTAGGCCACAGAAGTTTGTGCAGCTGTCTCCCTTGTAGCTCATTAAACTGTGTTGTGCTGTACCCCTTCATCTCTTGGGGAACTTAGCAGCTCCTTCCTCTCTGGTTAAGGTAGTGGTTTATCAATGCCCACCACTTTCCTGTGCGCTCAGGTTTCTTGCAGGCGTTCAGTGACTCTTCAATGTGTGTTTAGCTGTCCAGCACTGCCCAGATCAGTGTCCAGTCATGCACATCAGTGGTGGTTGTGACTGTGGAGTGGTGGAGCTGCCTCTTGAAACTCTGTGGTGCCATTCAGAGGCTTATAACCCACCATGGTGTTTGGAGCACCCTCACAGGGCACTCCTCTGCCCTCCTCAGTTCTGTTAACACTTCAGTGGTCAATATTTGTGTAGCATATGTATAATTTCTGCCTAAACTGACAGTAGGAGATGGCTAGTCTTCTTTTTCCTGCCATTCTCTTGTGACAGGCAGTGTTTTGTTCTTGGTCCCCTAATCGCTGAATTGTGGGCTCAATTATCCTGGAGACAAGGTCTTGAGAAATGCAGATTTCCAGCAGCTGCTTTGACTGGCTTCATTCTCTGTGTCCTTTCCAGTGGCTGATGCTCTGCTTCTCCTCAAGTGTTTGCAATCATATTTAATCATTATGCTAATAACTGCACAGTGGAAATGGCTAATTTCTGAGCACATGATCAGTCTAATGAATTGACTGTAGCAATAGTAGGATAATATATTCAGCAGCAGAGACATAGTGGTGTGCCTGTGTCTCTGTGCCTACACACAAGACTTCTCTTCAAGACTCGTACTGTCTTTTAACCTGCCATCAGGCTGCACTGTTTGTGTTCAGGTGCTCTTGCGCAGGGCTGAGTCAAGATCTCACTTTTGGGAGTGTGCATGTAGAAGCCTGAGATGTGATACTGGTGGAGGGGCTGAATGATGGCACAGTTTCTTCTTGGGGCAAGCTCCCTCTGCCAGTAGGCCCTGCCTTAGTCAGAATAGGCTTTGGGTGGTTAAAGTTGTGGCTCAGTTCGGGGTAAGTGCTGCTAGGACTTCTGAGGCCATCTGGATGTTACCTGCAGATGTAACTGAAGTATTTCATGTCAGTTACCGCCAAGAGTTGGGGGGCTAAGGGAAATCCATTTACAGAAACAACGTGCAACTTTCTTTTTGAGTTGTGTGTGGAAATAAAAACGGCAATGGAGAATTAGAGCAGCCTTAGCAATTTCATCTCTGGCTTAACCCTTCTTTCCCACCCTGTTAAACTGGTAAATGCCAAACGTGCTTGTGATTTGCTTGTCTGTCTTCTGCTTTTACTTAATATATCCCAAATTTCAAGAAGTCTGCATGACTTAGTCCAGAGTAGTAGCACAGTCTTAGGAAACGTGGTGGGGAGTTTTTGTCAATTCTCCTGTTTTTGCCTGAGTATCTTAATAGGCATCCACATGCAATGCTGTGGAAGCTCAGTTTTTGAAAGAAGTCTGAGCTGACAGAAATTCATGATGCTTCTAAGCTTGTCCTCTGATGTATCTTATTGCTAAAGGGGTTTGAGAAAGGACAGGCTGCATCAGCAAGTTGATCTGTTTTGTTCTGTATTTGTCTTTGAAAAGTTGTTTTTCCTAGTTGTTTTGGTATTTAAGGGACATGGAAGAACTCTTTGCTACTATAATATGCAGAAGGTAGTAGTATGGGTAGTAAGTGAACTCCAAAGTAGAATATGTGTAAACTTTTAGATTGGAATCTCTGGTGGCTGAGGATTGTTTCTACCACCCTATTTTACTGATGGTCAGGGGGGACAAGAGGAAAAATATCGCTGTTGGTGATTATCACTCCATTGGAGTAGGACCTTATAGTGTTGCAACAAAGTTTTTTGCTCTAGTATCTTGCCTACTCTTTTATTAAAACAATCTTTTAAGAGACCAGAACTTTAGTAGTTCTCTTCTGTACAAAGTGGAATATTCAACCCTCAAACATTTAAGAAATGAGAAATAGCCATTTCACGTAGGGTAAGCTGTGTTTGTGGCACTAATCCAAGAGAGCTTGTGGTGTAGATAGTGTGGCCTTTAGCCACGTGATGGCTGTTTAATTAATACTCATGAGTTACTCCTGGTGCAGTGCTGACCCAGCTGAAAACCAGCACATCTCCTGTTGGGATGCAAATCCCCCTGGGCCTCATCCACACAGGCTCAGAAGCACTGAGAAATGTGAGGGCTGAATTAAAACCTTCAGAGAAACTAAAATATATAAATCCACACAGACATGAGGTAGAAATGCAAGTTTAGTTTTAAATAAGTAGAAAATATTTTAATTGCCTTAAGCAAATAAGAAACTGTATTACTTAGTAAGAAAAAGCCCTAGAGCCTAGTTTAAAGTTCAGTACCATCACCTTTTACAAAGTTGTAAGTTCTAGATATAATGAAAACATAATGTAGCCTTGCTAGTGTTCCTAGATAGAACAGATGGAGTAATAAACTTAGAATTTGTGTAAGAAATTATGACTACTTTTGCACATCAGTGTTAGATTTGGATAGGTCCAGCAAGGCAGTAGTAGAACTGTGTTTGTTACTGATCGGTTAAAAATAGAATAAAAATACACTGCTTGGAGCTCGCACCACCACCACCACCACAAATGGAACACAGATCACGGATGCTGTTGCTGCTACTGCTGCTGCTTCTGCATGGGACTTGGGGACTTTATGCTAGAAGGCTTTCTGCATAATCGCATGTACTGTAATAACTCTGCCTTCATGAGGCTGATTTAGCCATGTGATAAAGGACTTTTACAACTACCCAGCTTCTTTAGTCTTCAATGAAGATGCGCCAAAATCTCGGCAATCTCCCACCTAGCTCATATCACTGCCATCAGATGACATGATCAAAGAGGGATAGAAGGAACATTGTGCCTTGGGGGATCTGTAATCAAACTATGTCTGCAGGTAGCTAAAGGGTACCCACTGTCATTCCAACATATGTTGTCCTTGTTTTATGTGTGCGGGAAGCAGTCTCTCTCAGAACTGTAGCCTTAGACATTTCATGGACCCTGAATTCATGTGGAGAAGGGGAGTGCTTGAGATAGGCGTTTTTGTGTATGTGTTTGTGTATTTATATGTGCACGTGTATTTTGTTGTTGGTTTTAGGTCATTTGGTGGTTGGGATTTTCTTGTTTTAAGAGAAGTATGTGTCTGAAAATTAATCCAGACCACTTTCAAGTAAATACATATGATAAATAAGAATAGCTTTTATATGTGAGTTTCGTTATTCTTTAGCATAATAATTATTTTGAAATATACAACAGACCCACTATCCCATCCTCGTAACATAACCTTTATTATTGGAAAATATTTTATTTTTGCTATTAGAGCTGATTAAATAAATCACTGAAGAGGTGATACATTAAGGCTAGGGCAATATTTGCTCACTTTCTCTTGGTTTGAGTTCTGTCCCATGCTGTTATCAATTTGACTTGCCAACTTACAACTAAATGTGAAGTATTGGGCTTTGGGCTTGTTGTTGTTGTTGTTGAGGCATGAGCATTCTGACGTGTCATTGTTACAGCTTTATCAGCTTCTTACCTCAGACAGACTTTCAGAAAATTCAGACTTGTTCTGTTGAGTTTATTTTTCATTGGCTTTTTTTAGATGGTTTCCTTTTCAGCCACCTGCAGTGCTCTTTGCAATTGCACATGTTCATCTCCTGTGAAGTTGCTTTTTTTGGCACACAAAATGCTTTTCGTTTGACATACAGTTTTGTTCTACTCCCTTGGTGGTTCTTTAGTGAGTCCAAACTACTGAAGAAGCCGTTTAATTTTTCCTTTCTGTTGTGCTTTCCGACAGTCAAAAATATATTTAGGTTTGTATGTTTTGTTTATTTCTAGACAAGTGTGCTGCTTCCAGTAAGGAAAAGAGGGACTCAGTCAGCTACTTCAAAATGTTGGAACTCTTATGTGGAAGCTTGCATAAGCATATTTAGTTTCTTTTTCTTCTTTTTTTCTTTTGAATTGACTAAGTCATGCCTATTTTCAGGAATACCCAGAGAAAAGAAAATTTGAGTTACTGATACCTAATTTCACAGACTGAAATACACTTACACATACAGCTGGAATTTTGACTTTGCATAATCAAAAGCATTTATCTGCTTTTTGTGCTTTTTAGGGCTGAATACAAATGTAACATGACTACACATCCCAAATGTTGTTCTGTTGAAAATCCATCAGATTGTACTGTTGAAACACTTCTCTTTTGAAGTGTCTTCCACTTTAAAGACTGATTTTAATCAGCAGCTGATGTTAGTTAAGCATTGAAATGTCTGTTCAGTTCACTGTAGAATGCTAGAGGAGAGGGGGTGTATCTTGATCGTTCTCTTATTGGAATCCTATCTTGGTGAAGGGGAGGTGGTGGGTCAGAGGAAGGGCTGAGTAAAAGAACTGACATTCAGAAAGATGTTTGTCACAGTGTGAAACTCAATGAGTGGTTACCAGTTGTTGATTTGCCATGTGCTGTAGTTTTGATCTCATGCAGAGCTGGGTCTGTACTTCCTGTTGTGCAGTGCTTGTGAAGTGGTGGAGTGTGGGGTTCAGCCACAGCTGAATCTCCAGCAAATACTGGAAACCGTATTCTAGAGCGATCGGGGGTTTTGTGTCAGGACAAGGAATAACACCATGGAAGCTATTTCTCTCTCTTCCCCTGCTCCTGACATTGGATGCTGAAAAGACATAGACTTTAGGAGTCAGGTGGAGATAAATGTCTTGTCTCCTCATTTCTGTGTCTTCCCACAGATACCTACATTAATGGATGCATTTTTTCTCTCTGTTTACATACTCAAACTCTTGAAGAAGGTATTGAGATAGCAGTTGCATTTGAAAGAAAAGAAAGTTATCCAGAACACAAAATTGTTGTCCTCCGTATAGACATGTATTGGTCATTGGAGGGCTAGTGCATTTCTTTTTAATGAATAATGTTCATAATGAGCTTCTTACTGCAGTGTATGTACATTTAGTTTGCTCAAATGGTTAAAATTTGCAGTAGGTTTTCCCAAAGCACAGGAAGTATTATCTGTGACTCACATTTTCATTAGCAACTAAAAACATCAGTGGAAGGTGTTTAACAGAGAAATCTGGGCTATCTGTGTGTCACAGTGTCACTGTGCCCAGAGCAGGCAGCTGTAGCAGTGCCCACCTGTACTCTGTTCCTGGTGCTGCTGCAGGTGCACAGCTCCAAGCCCAAGCAGCAAAGCTCCTGGCGTGGCATAGCACAGGAAGTCTGGCAGAGCCAGGGATAGAACTTCAATCTGCTGTTTTCCAGGCTCTTGCTTTTAGCCACAGACCCATCCCACCTCTTCACTCACTGACGTGCTGGCAGACAGCCGCCTCCTGTGTGCAGGCCAGCTGCTTCTGCATCGCTGTCTGACCTCCATACTCCAGATGTTTGAAGTTCCATTTCCCCCATGCTTATGTGAACTTTAGCAAAGTGCTTCTGGCATTTCACCAATGCAGCAGAGAGGCTGTTAACTGTTTTCTTTCCATAATAAGGTCCTCTCCAGAGCTGCTAAAAATCTCCTTCTCTGTAGGACTTAAACTCCATTTGCCTTCAGTTGCCATCTGCCAGTCTTACTTCCCACATCCCTCTCCCTGTTCCCAGAGATACTCTGTGGACCTCCCCTCCTTATGCTCTGTGTTGACATCATCTTCTTTCAGTTGGGGAAAGTGGGGAGCAGGGGGTGAGGGTGTGATGGTTCTTCTTGTGTCTCTCCAAAGATGTTTCTCATTCATAGACCCTAATTCTGTGAGGTGGCATTTCACGGGTGAGACCTACTGGCTTCTGTCAGGTGCTCCATTTTATCTGATCAGCCTCTTTCGTGAACATGCCTGAAATAGCCATTATGAGAATAATGTGAGAAGCTTCTTTCCTTCAGTGCTGTCTGAGGGATGAATATGTATAGTCCTCCCATTTGCACTTGGCACCAGGAAAGAAGACCAGGCATGAACTCAAGTCTGGCTCTTGGACGACTGGGCTGGTTTCTTTGCTCTGATTCTTGTCCTAGAATGTTGTGTAGCCGCTTCCCAGCCCCTCTGGTTTGTCCTTGCCCCATGTCCCCTTTCTGCTCAGCTTCTCCAGCAGAATGCATGACTAGATTTGCCAATAGGGTACTCTGAAAAGCATCTATAGAAATAATCCTTTAGGTGAATAGGCCTCTCTTTTTCCTTTTCTATGCCTTTGTATAGGTGTATGTGCCGCTCCACAGTTCGTGTTGTGGAAATTGGGATCCAGTTGGGGTCCAATTCTCAGTGAAGCCTAGTCTTCCTTTTGGAAGAATGGCTAAAGGTGAGGCTATATGTCTGTGGCTAGTAATCTTTAAGCCTGTTTCTCTAGCTTCTGTTTTCAGTTTCTTGATTTTAACAAGGCTTTTTTCCTTTCTTAAACACTTGCAAGCACATGTTCTGTTAGTCAGGAATCAGTTTTTTGCTAAGTATGTTTTGAAATGAATACAGCTTAAACTTGCTATGAAACTCTGCATTATTGTTTTACATTCTGTGCTTCTGAATTCTAAAAACATACAGTCCTGAGTAAATGGGATGTCTATGGTATACTTCACTCCCTGACCACTTACCCCCTATAGCTGTCCTGATATCCCAGAAAAAAAAAAACTGTGTGAAGGTGTAAGATATCTTCAAATGGTGCTGAAATCTGGTTTGCCTTATGTCAGTGGCAATTGCTGGGATAATCTGAGAAAAAACTGCTAGTATATATAAAGAAAGATGTAAATTTTAAATCATGGCCAGCTCCATAGGATTAAGCTGACATATAATCTGTATTCAGACATAATTGGAGAAATAGTCATAAACTGTCAAAATAAGGCCCACAGGCAACACTCTTTAAACCCTCCTATTCATTGGATAATATTAGTAAATATATTAAAAATTATATATGTTTATATTTTATGTGTAGAAATGTATTTTAGAAGTGTACCCTTACATATGAGTTACTTGTGGAAGGGGGACTTAGTGTTTCTCTCATTATTTTTCCTTTGATCTCTCTAGTGCCTTTCCCCCTCTGCTGGTGACAAACATTTTGTATGGACTGTGAAAGTTGCTGTATATATCTGTGTTGATGGTCTTAGTCCACTGTGTTAATCTGTAAAAGCTCTTGAATGTGACCGCTCTGTGCGGGAAAAGGAAGGTGGCATATCAGATTACAGGAGATGTGGTTTATCTGGCTCCTCTAGCCTTTTACCTTAAGAGGCCTGGATTTACCAGGACTTCAGGAGATGAAGCTTTCTGGAGAGCCTGTCCTGCTATTGTCACTTGTCTGTATACTGAAGAGAATGTGTGAGAAACTTCTATCTATAAACCTACCACAAAACATGGCTGGGTTTCCAGCTTTGGAAATACAACTCTTAAATCTATTTCAGTTGCCTCCTACATTGCCAGCCCCTCATACAAAGCAAACACTCAAGGTGAAAGTCAGATGTCCAAATGCTTCAGAGTGATAGGAAACCTTTCTTTCATGGTGCAGGTTCAAACGGCATGGCAGGATATTCTGAGGATTCTCAAATGAATTTAGATAGTGGTGTTCAGGCAACTATTATCCTTAGTGAAAGTTGGATTGAAGGATTGAAGGATGTGAAATAAAAAGGTCTTGAAATCCTTATATTCTTAAAGGAATTTGGGGAACTGGAAAAAGCATGTCCATTTTTCTTTTCCTCTAGTAAACATTGCTTGTTGCTAGCACTGGGTTTCTTCTGTGGATTCACTGATAAATTGACAGTGCTTTAGCACACTTGATTCTGGTTGCTGTCCAAGAGGCTGTTAAAAATATCTTGAAATTGTCTCTTGAAGAGGGGAATGGTAAGAAAGGTCGTTCCCTTTTTAATTATGAAAATAAAAAATAACCAATATAAAGCTTCTAGTACTGTGCCTTCATATGAAATTTGTTCAAAGCTAACTAGGGATTTGAATTTCACACAATTGATAGCTAACTGGGCGTGATAGAAGATTGCATCAGTCTTCTACCTTGAGACAGGATTGAGTCCACCAGACCCTAGCAACAGGGCAGTACTTCAGTCAAAGTTTCTTTCATTTTTTTACATGCTTCTGAGATGTTGGTTAACCTAACCAGATGTCTGCACTGAAGAACTGGGAAGAGGCAAGTGCTCACCCAACTGACCAGTTTTGTTCTGTAACTGGGTTGGTATGGTAACAGCTGGGATATTCAAACAATTTCCAGTCAATGGAATTGATGGTTGCAGTTCCCAATGCCAGTACAGCCTCATACTTTGGAGGAGATCCCCCTGGAGTAAATGTATGTGCACAGTGATAAACAAGAGTGACTGATGTCAGTTGCGTCGATGCTCTGTTCTCTCTGTCTCCTGTGAGGGCATGCCTGCTTAGTGCTTGGACCCTCCTGAACAAGAGAGGGAAGTAAAGTATTTTATTTTTGTAGGTAAATTTTTTGAGTTTCTTGAACAGTATCTTGGTGTGGATCAGACAATATGTAAGCAATAGTTTCAAGTCAGATACTTGAGTTACTAGCACTTTCATCAAGAGTTAGTGAAATATAGAATTTGTAACATAGTGTAGGTATCTGATTGTACATGACGTCATAAAATCCCGAACTACTCACTTGTGCTTTTTCATGCCTGATGTGCCTTGAGCCCGTAATTGTTCTTTTCTGTAGAATATTAATTTGCAGTTTAAATATGATCACATTTCCCTGTGTTGAATTTTCTTTAGAAAATAACAGCATGAAATAATGCTCTCACTGAAGAAGTTAGCTGTCTGACCAAGCTCATTAAAACTGGGGATTTCATCGTTCTTTTTGTAGGTCAAACTGACTTCCTTGCAGGTGGCCTGTGCAACATGCATTGTCCAGGTCTCTTCAGCACCGTTACTCAACCATAACTCATTTATTTAAAACGTCTTATTAAATATGCTTTCTTTCTGGAAGTAGCAGTGGAATAAATTTGTATATCTAAAAGAGAAAAAGTTGATGTTCTTTGTCTCACCTGTTTATTTTCATTTCAGGGAATATATAAATATAAACTATATAAGAAGACAATGAAATCTGTAATTTTTGAGAATGACAGTATTAAAGTTAATATAAAGTTAGCATAAAGGTTGATATTAAAGCTGGATTTAGGAACAGATAGCAAAGAATGAGGGTTTGGGTTGTTTTTATTTATTAAGGGATGCCGAAAGCACCTTCCTGTTTGTTTCTTAAGTTTTTGTTTCCTTTGGCTAATACACTTTATAGTTTGGGTATGGGAACTTGTAGTAGAAAATATTTGTCTGTATTATTAAGTTTTTAACTGTGTGTATTTTACGGCTATGTATGACCAATTAAATCTGAAGCTGTGACTGATTTTTTGTGGGCAGTAGAACATATACTACCTTTCATATTGAAACCTAAAGAAGTAAGCTTGGAATCCAGACAGTTGTACCAGAGGTTGAGGAAGAAAACTAAACTTTCTCTGCACCACTCACTGTCCCATGCATTGCATAGTTCTATTGACAAGATTCAGTCTGAAACCTGTGCCTTTGACCAGTATTTTGTGTCACATCAGGCACAGCTTCCAAAAGAGGATACTATATGTGATGGATTGCTGTGATGTCATATGTCAAATCTAGTGTTCCAGTTGGCTTGTCTTTGACTAGAGGTCTTAAGGTTTTTTCTTCCTAAGCATTTCTTTTACCTTATACTGCCAGCAGTGCCCTTTGGTTAAGAGAATCTCACTGTTCAGCTATAGAATGGATAAAATACTGTTCTCTCCATAAACTTGGAATTCAATGATGCAGTATTTAGCATACAAACATTAAAAGTTAGGTGAGTCATCGAGTCCAACTCCCTAAAGCTCAACCCTATGACTTAGTGTCCTTTAGGTGCTCCTTGAACTCTGAGGGGCTTGAGACCCTGACCACTTCCCTTGGAAGCCTATTCCAGTGACCAGCCACCCTCTCAGTGAAGAGTATTTTCCTAATGTCCAGTCTGAAATTCCCCCCCTGATGTCGCTTCATGTTTCACTTCCATTTCCTCATATCCTATTGGTGCCCACCAGGGCAGATCAGCACCGTCCCTGTGCACTGCCCCCCTTGAGAAAGTTGTTGGCTGTGATGAGGGCACCCCTCAGCCTTCCCTTCTCAGGGCTGAAAAAACAGTGACCTCAGCCACTTGTATGGCTTTCCCTTGAGATCTTTCACCATGTTGGTCACCCTCCTCTGGACACACTCTGACAGTCTGTCCTTCTTGAATTGAGCTGCCCCAGTGTGCACACAGGACTTCAGGTATGGAGCAGATTCCTTTGGGGAAGTACAGCACCAAGTTCGTGCAGAACAGGTTGCTGAGCCTCAGGACATTTGATTACAGCAAGGGCAGTAGGAAGATGGCGGTGGGAAGTGGTAGCAGGTCATGCTGCTTGCATGGCTGATACGTTTCATGTCTGGGTTTTGTTTGTATAAAGTAATTGTAATCTATTCTGCTGACATTGAGGTATGTATAGCACTGATGCCCTGTAATCAGGGCTCTACTTGCCTGAAATAAAGTGTTAGTAAGAGACCTAACCCTATATTTAACCACAAACTGAAAAAGCAAAAAAGGCAAACAATGTCAAAATTACAGAAAACTGTTGCCAAATACAAACTGCTTGGTCTTCCTTGTCTCCTTGCTTTAGAGAAATTGCCATCTTAAGGGAGCCTGTGGATTGTGGTCCTTCATTCCTTATTTGAGTGAGTTTAGGGACAAATTGAAAAGTTACTGACTTGAAGCTCTTTGTGGTGCAGGGCATTTCTATGATGTGAGAGTTCTTAAAAGCATTGCATGAAATGGTCTGAAAAGCTGTCATTAAAAGTAGTGGTGTAATCATAGGAATTTTTTTTGTCTTATGTGTTTGAATGTTAGATTTTTTTAAGTTCAAGAAAATGTCCTTGAAGTGACTTTGTGCTCTTCATTTAACTCATAAGTTTGAGTTGCAGTGGTTCAGGAGTAAAAGGATTGTAGAAGCTTGAATTGTTTTTCTTTTTCCTTTTTTATTTAATAGTCCCATGCGTGTGAGCTTTATTAAAATGTTTAGATACCCTCATATTAGCTTGGTCAGAGATACTTCAGTCTCTATTTATTGTAAATTGTTTGTTCTGGGCTAACACGCTCTAGCACGTGGGTAGAGGTAGTATCTGCAGCACAGGATAATAAAAGAACAACTATTTGCTGTATCATTGCTGTGCTTCACTTGGCCTGAGGCTACTTCTAAGGAAGCAAATAGTTAAATTTTAACTCTACATCCTGTTGTTCAACTGTTGGTTTGTGTTTTTTTTTTTTTTTAATATAATTTGAAAAAGACAAATAGTGGAGGCAGCTAATAATTAACAGTTCCTTCAATGTCCAGGCTTCTGGAGTAGCTGGTATAGTCCCTGGCACTCAGTTATAATGGCAAAGGAGTTTGTTTGACAAGTTCATTTAAATTTGCTTCCCAAAGGAAACACATTGTGCTCCTGGAAGGACTCTTTTCCCTCTTCTCCAAATCAATGTAATCTGGGCTTTGTTTCACTGGATTATGTTGTCTAAGAGTGAAAATCCCTGTCCTATTCCCCGAGTATTAAATTATGCTATGTATTTGTTACAGCACAGGCCAAAAAGACCTGAAGCTGGTCTGACTGCTTGCAAGTTCTTGTTAGCCTCTGCTAACCCAACCCATACTTTGCTCTTCTCCATCTTTTATAACTGAAAGTAGGTTTTGTGCATGAAATCACAAACTAACTACTCTTTAGCTGTCTTTTTACCATATCAGAACAAACACACAGGAATGGTCTGTTTTGGCTGTTACCTGGTATATGTGGCTTGTATTTCTTGGAAATTAACTGTTGAGTGGCTGGAAAGCTTTGCTATCCTACTAAAATTTTCCTGTGTGTTGAGTTTTTCCTCTTTTGAAAGTGAAAAACATTGCACATGACTAAACAACAAACTTCCATGTGAACATCAAGCAAATAGGTATGAATGAAAATAGAAGAGTGACCAATTGTTGTATGCTTTGTTTTGCAGAATGTTCACATAAGACTTAAAATATGCACATCAAAAAAACCTAGTAATTTCTTAAAGAAGTAAGATGCTGTCTAGTATCTGACAGGCAGCCTATTGCTGTGGGCAAAGCATATGCTGTGAGCCTTTGCTTTGCATAGGGGTAAAATCCTGCCTTGCTTTTCTGGTGCACCAGATGTGGAAGGAGTTGAAGTCTCATTTGCTTTGAACAGCAAATTAGTCTCTTGCACAGGCATGTCCGAATGCCTTTCAGGGTTTACATATGTGCCGTGTTGATGGCCCTGAACTGTGGTACAGATACTCTTCTTTTTGTTTGTTTGCCTCACTGAAATTTGTGCCAAGACTTTACAAATCACTGCTCAGCACTTAATTTTGGATGAGCTGTCTGATAAAATTAATGCATAGTCTTTTCCTGCTCTAGGAGGTATTTTCATTAACAACAATTTGTTGCAAAGTTACTTAAGTTAGTTTCCAAAGCATGCATGGTACAACATCTGTTTCTGGAATTTCTTATTCTCTGTTCCAGTAACTTACGGGGTTTTCATTGTCTGTTGCAGGGAGGAAAGGTAGTTTCACGGACTACCTGCTAGGAGAAGAGGCATCTTTTTGTAATCTGAAGAGCTTTATTTTGTTTTGTGTTTTTCTCTTTTGCTATCAATGTTATGAGAACTTTCAGTATAAAGACGCGCCTTTGTCCGTCCACTGAACAAAAGAAAAATTTATTAGTAACAACAGATTTGGTTGTGAGGATGAAGTAGAAGTATGGATTTATTCCAAGGGACATAGCTGTATTTAAAAAAACTCTATTTTGAAACATTGTTGTATGTTACTTAAATTGATATTCCCAACCTCCTAAATTACTGTTATTCAAGGGACTTTAAAATTGGTTCTTTTTCTCTCCTGTGCATTGCTCATGTACTACAAAATATGAAGAGTTGCTTAAAGAGTTTTGTAGGATAGTTTAAGACTTGCTGTCATCATTGAACAGAAAGGTTGTGCAGAAAAATTGGAGGAGAGATGAACATGTAGCACAGCACTCACAATTCTTTCAGCAACATGAAGAAAACAATGAAAAGGCAGAACAAATGTGTATATTTCAGTCTCTAAAAGGAAAAGAACAAATAACAGCTGCATTTGAAAAAATTAAACATTTGAAAAAATTAATCTCATTCTTCAGTCTTCATTCTGTCATCTGTGGAATCAACTGCCAGAGAAAATGTGGGTGCAGTGGGTGATACCTGACCTCATGTAGATAAGTACTTGATGTATAGGATTGTCTCATTTGGAAAGGCATTTTTTAATTCCTGACTTAGGGATTTTTCAGAGCGTGCACATTTAGAGCAGTAAAGCTTGTTCCTAAGTTTTACTGGGATATTTAATTATTTTTTTCCAAATATGCTGATGCAGACACACATAGTTAATGTTTTTGCATTGCTCTGGAAAATTAAAATTCTTATTTCTATAAAGATTCTGTGTGCTTCCAAAGTAAAAGAACCTTTTGCAGTATTACACGTTACCTATTATTTAGCTTTAAGCTGTAAAAACAAGCTTGCTTGGTATCACTGCTTTTTGGTGCTTCTCTACCTGTATGCTTGCTTGTAATCCACAATGCTGTCTATCAAAACTATTAAGGAAGGGTTTGTCTTTTTGTAGTCCGGAGAATTTAAGATTATTGGAGCATGTGCACCAGTTAATGAAAAAACCAGTTTGGCTGAAGACATTTCACAGTGAATGCTGAGTGCTTTCCTAGAAACGTTCATTTCCTGAATACTAATCTTGCTTTTTTCATCTTGCTTCATATAGAAGTAGAAATATCAGCTAATTTTTTGCTTTGTCTTTGACTTTGCTTCACTAAACAAAACCTTGCACATCACAACATTAACTTTAGATCAGACCATTTCTAGAGATGCACCTAAATGATGTAGGATTTAGCGAAGGTTCAGAAAGAAAGAAAAATCCTTGTAATCCTATTTTTTTGTATGATAGCCTTTCTAGGATGAATTGATGATTATAGACTAAGATTTATTTTCCTCAGTGGATAAAGTGGTGGCTTGATGGGTTTTGCTTAAAGGGGCATTTTTTTTTTGTCAGATACCATCTCCTTCAATGGGATCCTGAGGTTCTAGTAGATACTTAAACCAGTACATTCAATCCCTGAATATTGAAATAGGCTTCCAAGAAATGGGACTTTCTATGGCATCTGATGCTGGATTTGCACTTACTCTTCTGCTGGGTTTAAGCCATTATTATATTCCATATAGAAGAATGTGTCTGTTATGTGAAGCTTAGTTTGATTTTTCACAGACTGCTGGACTGATCTTTGTCTCCATTTTTTTTTCCTTTTCCTGAATAAAATGCAACATATTTTATAATCCTTTACTTGCATCTTTTAAAGCTTTGTTTTATTCTTTCAGTAAAACTGCTATGAACAGTATGACTGAAACTAGCCTCAGTGCTGAAATTAGTCCCTCCCTGTGCAGACTCTCACTCTGATATGCACTGATGGCTTTGCTGAAAGAAATTACCACACAGACTTCCCAAGCTTAGTCCCCCTCTGGGGCTCTGAGCAAATTGCTTAGCTTGTCTGTCCTGGTTTCCCAGCTGTGGAGTTGGAGTAATTTATTACCAGTGTCAGTCATCAAAACGCTGAGGGTTAATCTTTGAGGACTGTATCTGTATAGTGTCTTTCGAGTGCCGACACAGTAACATATAATTGTAATTTTATATATTGGTTATTTCATTAAGGTGTAATTTTCTAACGACGTTCGTGTAGATTAAACTCATTTCATCAATAATCTGGCATCCCTCCAGCAGCATTAACTCAGTTCAGATTCTTTGTCTAACAGTGAAACCTAAACATGCAGCTAGCTCTGTAAAGAAAACAGCAAATGCCTAAAGAAACCCATACTTTCTTGTTTTTAATCTAGACTGTGGACATCCATAAAGAAAAGGTCGCTCGCAGAGAGATAGGCATTTTGACGACCAATAAGAACACATCAAGAACTCACAAAATTATAGCACCAGCGAACATGGAACGTCCTGTAAGGTATATTCGAAAACCTATAGACTACACGGTGCTGGATGATGTTGGCCATGGCGTAAAGGTAAGAACTCCTGGACACTTGAGGACTCCAAGTAGCACAGACCAGGAGACAGGGTCGGGGCAAAATGTTACTGATACTAAAATGTTTAGTTCCTTTATGGTAGGAAGGATTATGGGTGTCGTGTGCTCGCACATACAAGCATTTCAATAACAAAACGGATCGTTTTACAGAGAGGGTTTTTTGAGCAATGTTTTCCATAACCTTGTGACTGTCAGTGATAGTCACAGTGTCAGGAAATAATGGCTCATGATCTTAGGCTAATGACTTGTCAAAAAAGCCATGACTGACTTTTAAAATTATCACTACTTCCTCTTCTACATTAAGTTGTCAGTGCCACTCAGTTTTTCTCGATAACTAAAGAAATAAAGGAAGTCATCTCTTACGGGGAAGTTGGCTGGTGGGGGTGTGGTTTTTTGGTGGGTGAACAGAAGAAAGGTGGTCAGCTAGTTTGCATTTAAATCTCAGTGGCATTTGTTACCTTATTCCCATTGGACAGCCTTGCTTTCATTTTCTCTTAATAAAAACCTTAATAAGATAATGTCTACCTTTCTTGAAATGGTTGTAGTTGGAGTGAATTAGTTTAACACCATTTATTCCCTAGTCATATTTTTATTAAAAATACCTTTGTATCCCTCTAGATCAGGTGTTCAAGGTATATTCAGTTTGTCACAATCTTCTCTTGGGTGGCATTTATTCAAAACATTTGTATCCTCTAAAGCTTGATGTGCTCTGGTTAGTCAGTTGTGCAGCTGTATCAGCCCATCATGTGCCCTTTGAATCGCTGGGCTTGAGGAACAGATCTTTCGGAATTACTTGGCACAACAGAGTACCAGGGTACCTCCTGCTTTGTAGTAGGCCTCCAAATGTCCACAGGAGTCCAATTCCAGCACAAGTTAGAAAGCAGTTCTATACCATGACAGCCGTAGACTGTGAATTGATGTAGTCACGTTAGACTACCTGATTTTTTTTTGTTTTGTTTATAGGTGAACTTGTATTAAACCTGTAATTCTTAGGATTGTTTTACAGTAATAAATTAAGCCAGTCATGTGTAGAGGCCTGACAGATGTGTTCTGAATTTAAATTCTATAAAACAAAAACACTGGAGTCAGAGAAACTGATGATTTTTCAGTATAGCCTGCATTTGAGGAGAATTTTCTATAAATAGAGAGTACAGAAATTCAATGTCAGGATATTGGTTTCTGCATTTAAGTACTCCAGGGATCAAATGCTGTAGACGACTTTAAAAGTCAAATAATTACTGTTAGCCTCTGAAATTGATGCTTTGCCAAACTACCTGCATTGTGCAGACTCAAAACAGATTGCTTGATCCATGAAGGCTGAAGTTATTAAGGGGTAGTTGTTGCATTTTCTAATGTCAGTATTTGCCTTTGGGAGTACTGGTATTTTTATTCATGTGACCCTCTTCTTTTAGTGAGTGCTGTTTACCCATTTCTAGGCAGATCTTACAGAATGGTTTTGGTAAGGGTTTTTTTTGAACATTAGTGGTTTATTCTGTGCTAAAAGCTTGGTCTTTTCAGAGTTAAAAAAGCCACTAGTACAAACCAAATTGCCAACGTAATTACAAGACAGCTGCAAATTACATCTTGATACTGTTTCTTTGAGTGACTTGCCTAAATCTGTTTTACAGCTGTGAAAGGCATGAAACACTTGGTATTTTCTGTGTAGACTTGTTACACAAATGAAATAAACTGCCAGCCAGACCTCAGGTATATAGTTGAAGGTGGCTGCCGTGCGTTAGACACACTGTTGAAAAGAGTGTGCTGAGTTTGTGAATGACACAATTAAATGTTTTAGCCGTCTTATTACTTGGGTTCTAAGAGTGTGACACAGGTCAAGGCTTGTAGGAAGTAGCTTACTTAGTCACCTAGATGTAGGTAGTGGTGTTACAAGAAAATCAAACCAAAACAACTTAAGAAGCTGGATCAAGTCCTGTTGGAAGTCAGCACAAATGAACGATGATGCTGAGAATCTGAGTTGGCTCTTGAATCTACAGTGGGGGAGAGCATACAATAAACTGAATTACAAACCTTGTCTTGTCCAGAGTGGTCTTAAAAGATGCTTCAGTCTCTGTTACATCTTATTTTCTTGAGCAAAGATTTCACCCCAAGTTGGACAGCAACCTGTCCAATAAGGCCTTAAAAACCATGTTTTTCTAGAGAAAAAGAAGTTTGAGGTCTGCTTAAATTAGTTGTCAGTTTGACTAACCTGCAGGTCAGTAAAATACAGCACAACACCTATACTGGTATTTAAGTATTAAATAAAAATTATACAACACTTTGAAATCTGTAGATGACAATTCATTGCTATCGGTGGGACTCTCTTCTGGTGTAAGATTTGATAAAGAAACATAAAGGAAAAATACAAGGAGGAGAAATCAAGGATGCAGACTGGATGACACCCTGTTTCTGCTTTTATGTACTTGAATACTGATCCAAAGAAAAATGTTGCTTAAATACACAGTATATTTTGTGGGGTGATCCTGAACTGTTTCATATGGGAAGTGTAGATAAAAATAATGTCTCACAGAGTTAAATAACAAAATTAGGGAGGTGTGTAATCCTCAGGGTAAATGCTGCCTTCACCATACATCTTCCATCTGAGCATATGCAAAACCACCTCCTGTGTATGCTCACAGTTCATTTTCTTTGTTTGTCTCTGCTTGTCATGGCTGTGTAGAAAGGATGCAAAAGCAGGTGCATGTGCTTGAGGCATGGAGAAGGGCTCTGCATGCCTCCCTCTGTCTCACGCATGCAGCAATTTCTGTGGGGGCAGGTGAAGGTGGAGGTGGCAGTGATGGGTAAGCAGCTGCTCTCCATAGCAGGTTTCCTCACTGATGGGAGACACTTCCTTGGAAGGCAGTGCTGTTTCCGCCTCCATCATCCTCCTCCAGATATTGGTTGAAAAGCTTTTGTGTAGCATCCTAGGATCACAGAGGTGCTTTCTCCTTCAGCCTGAAACCTCCATGGCAGCCCCAAAGTGCCCCAGCTGCTGCCCCACTCCCTGCCCCTTGCCTTTGCAGGGACACAGACAATGTCTTGAAAAGTTGCTTTTTTAAAAAAAATATATGTCCCTATGAAGCTGAGGATAGCATCAGTCCAAATCAGGAGGGCTTTTTGAGTTGGTTTGCTAGCAAGAAGGCTTTCCTTTGCAATACAGATATGTGTTGGTGGCTCCAAGAAACACATAGGGACCCATTTTTGCTGGTCTGTTAAGTGGTTGCTCAGCTGTCGCCCTCTGGGCATAGGGGAATGTAGCTAAAGTAATTCTTTGTAAACAAGGGCAAGTGTCATTATCTACCTTCCTGTGTAGAGCTTGGTTTAAAATTATTGGGCAGAGGCTACTTTACATTTCCTTCCTCCTCTTTTTTTTTTTTTTTTTTTTTTTTTTTTTTTTTTTTTTTTTTTTTTTTTGTGAAAGGAAAGAAAAAAAATACTGTGCCAGCAAATAAATAGGTCAGACACAATTACTCATACAGAAAATCCTTAGTTTAAGAGCAGGGAGAAGGAGGAAGCTTGGAAGCCGCCTTCTAAACCTTAAATTTGCCCTTAAAAGCCAAATTCAAATTGGCCTTTGAATTTATAATAATCTTCTTTTTGAATAGAAGGCAGGTGGAATTGCAGCAATTTGTAAAATGGCAGCTAAGTAGGAAATTGAAGTGATGATGCCTTATGGTTAAAGGCAGATAAAATGTTGAATACATGTCTAATTAAAATGCATAATAGCTGTAACTGGATCAAGTTTGTTTTATGGAAGTAAAAGTTCTTCAAAACCAAAACTTGAATTGTATATGAAAATTGATCACTTTTCAGTTTTATTTTAAGGAAAAATATTGTAGTTTTGTCACTATAAAGAAATTTGCATTTTAGCACATGAATGCTGTAAGAAGCTTTTGAGTCCAGAAAGTTAAACAGGAGTTAAGCATTCAGAAATCTTTCTCAAACAAATGGAAGTTGGAAGGACTCCCTTAAAGTAGGGGGATTGGGCCAGAACTTGACAAACACTAAGCTTAGAGAAGGGAGTCTTGCTCTTACCCTTGTGCTTCTCAGCATGTCCTACTTGTCTGCGGTCCTTTTGCTTATATCTGTGTCAGTTCAAAATGAAAATGCAGATGAGATGCTGATGTGAAGGTGAAAGGCTATGTAATCGAGCTTACTTACCCTTTAGGATAAGACTATTTGTGTGTAGCTGCTGGAATATTAAATTTTAAATAATTCAGCCTAATAAAACCCAAGTGAGATAGGGATCCTGAACTGGAGCTGCTGCTGCCTTTGTCCCCTTACCAGCCTCTGTCAGACATTCACGCTTCAAAGGATGTCATGTTGCCAATTTCATTAATGTCACATCATCCCTCTGGGGTCACGGCCAAACAGTAAATATTGCTGTAGGGTAAAGAATGTTTCTCTGGGGGAAAAAGGAACTTCCTGTTGCCAACTCTAATGACTCTGTTGTAAGTGTTAACACTGTGTGCTTTCCATAGGGCACTTGCTACTGGAAAGTCAGAAGTGTGCCTAGTGTCATCTGGTACAATGTAGATTTCAAGCCTTTCAGCTTGCAAAGGAAACACAGAAAGCTAATGACTAGGTTGCAAATACTAGTAGGAGAGGTTTAATTTCCCTGAAGAGAAACGTACCTACATATGTTCAATTTTTTAAGGAAATACTCGAGACCTACGTTTCCTCAAAATAAAGTCTGCTTTATTATAGACTATAAGGAAATGACGAACAAATAAAAACTTCTGACTCATTCTGATAAGAAAATTGAGACACAGGAATAATTTCTTTAAAATTGCACAAAACTAGTGTGGCAGAAGTGTTTTGCCCTGAGTGTCTGACACCCTCATACAGTGTACTTGCTGAACAACATCTTTGATTACGTATTCTACCAAATTACATGTCTTGATTTCAGTAAGGAAACCATGTTCCAGGCTTGGTGCTTTACTGTATAATTTCCTCAGTCCCTACCTTCACGTACAAGCACCTTTCCAGCTTCTGTTTTTCTTGCTCTGGCTGTGTCACTATGTGGTATTTCAGAACTGCCCCACCCATGAGACAGAGGGCAATCTTGTGCAAAATTGCCTAGCTGCACACACATAATAGCATTGCAAAAGGTCTTATGGCCAGCTACCTTTCTGTGGGGGCATTCTCCCATGACTAATAAAGGAAGTACCTTTTTAAGTAAAAGGGAAGTTGACTAAAGAGTGGAAAGTGACCATGTGGGGTCTTTTTCTATTGTGGCTGACAGCTGTGATTATTGGTCAAAGATAACAGATCTTAGGCTGACTATTGCTTTTACAGGCCCTATATATAAAAGTTCCAAGTTTGCCAGATACTTCCTGTTAATAGAGATCAGACTGGCACACTTTTTAAACCCTTGTTTCCATTGAAGAGCATTTATATTGGGTGGTCTTTAATGACCTCTTTCAGTCATCCTAGGTGTAGAAGGATATAGAGTGAAAGTGACTCTTTAAATTCAGGAGTCAGAGAAATAATGAGTGAATACAGCAGGGGAAGTACTACCTGCATAGAGAAGTTTCTGCACTCCAAAATTGGAGAGTTCATGGCTGAAATGTGCAGGAGAAATTTGCTCAACATCAGCATAAGGATTTCGCTTCTGTGTGCAGATGGTCTTTTGTGTGCTTACAGATAAATTTGCTCATATAAATGAGTTATTTGCAACCGTCCCTACCCTTAGTTTTCTAAGCACAGTTTGTAGCTCAAATGATAGCATTATAGTTCCCTGAATCATGACTAATGTTCCCCCATGACTTGTTACTTGGCATGAAAACTATAAAAAACAGTTAGATGGCTTCCTCCTGAGGCCAGCCAGTGGAGTCCCTCGATGCCTGATATCTTTTGACTACCAGTGGGTACTTCTGAATTCCTCACACCCTTCCTTTTCATGCCATTCTTGGTCTTGTCCCTTTGACCTCAGTTACAGCAACCTGCAGTGCTGTCTTTGGCAGCAGGTGTTTTTGTACTCTTCAGACTACCAGAACTGAGTATGCTGGAATTGCCAAAACACTTGCCTTAAGCAAATAAGTCTCTTGGTACTAGCAGTCATTGCTTGTCCTTCCAAACCCACAGCTGAAGTTCCAAAGTCCAGGTGCTCTGAATTCCTGGCATGAGTTACAGGAGCAGCCTCAATTTTGGCTTTGATAAATGCCTTGCATGGCTGTTGCAAACACCTGTTCTGCCCATGTCCTGAATTTCTTTGCTCCTTTCCAGCCCACTGCTGTCTCTAAGTCCTAGGCCAGCCTGCTCTCCCACGCTGTCCGAACCCTGTGGATTTGTCACTTCCCTAGCTGTGACATTTTGGAAATGCAGCAGCACTGACTCTTATTTCTCGAGCCTGAGGTTGTGGTTTCTTTCTCTTAGTTTTGTGACAGCCCTTAAAGCTTTATCCAGGACAGCCACATTCTTGTTGGGCTTTCCCAGAAAAGGCAAGATTGTTCTGCTTGCTTTTTTATGGTCTGCTATATCATTGCAAGAAACCCCAGTGAATAGTGCTGCCTACCCTATTTCCTTTCTGGGAACATCCTGGTTTGTCTAGTTCTCGCCCTCAGCATCACAAGCATCCCCAGCGAGCCTACAGACTGTTTTTGTTCTGATGTGTGTCATCCAGGATGCTGCTAATGGGTTGAAAAGTCTCCTGTGTGTGCAATAATACAAGTAGCAGGAGGAGAAGGGAATCATGCTCCTCACAGCTTCTTCAGGAGTTCTCAGTGATGCTCTTCATTTCACTAGGCTTTTTTTCCTTTTGTACCTCCTGTCTCTTATTTTATACCCTCTCAGAACAGTTTCTTCCCTCTTCAAGCTGTGAACTGTATGCATGCTACCACTACTCCTCCTCATGCCCTGCATTTCCCTCCTTCCTGGTTCTTGGTGATGGCCATGTTCTGCCAACAGGCTGGATGGTCTGGAGGCATTTGTTGAGAGATGCTTGCACATACATTAAGCACATACCTCACATACCTACCACTCCTTTTAGTTTTCTGCTGCCTTTTTTCACCTTCTTCTTCAAATCACAGAGTCTAGACCCTGCTGCATAAACTGTTCTCAATTCCAAGCAGGTTTTTTAAATTGCTTAGAAAGCATCACATTTGGTTTTTAGACCAGGAAATGCAGCAATGTTGACCTCATAAGCTCAGCCAATAAATTTTAAAAAAATAGCCTCCTCCTAATTAATTAGCTTGTTAACCATGATTAAATAGCCATATGGTTCATTTGCTTTCCCCCCTTACTTAGGTCCTTTGGATCAGGAGCTGCTTTCCCATGTGAATTCCAGTTCCTTTTGTGTTCTGGCCTTCTGTTTTCCTGCCTCTATGAGTCTTGTTTATATTGACAACAACAGAGAAGACATCTACAGACCTTTTTACATATAGAAAGCAGTATGGCAACAGTTTCTAATTCTTTTGAACAATCAAGTGTGTATCTATCTGTATATCATTTAACTGTTTGCAAAAGATACGAAGCTCACCTCATGTAGTCCTAGAGACAGGAATAAAGGTCAAGAGGTGTTGGACTTCAGATAAATGTTTACTGTACACTGATAGTGTGCTTAGCAGTAGAAAGGTTTGAAATAAGATGAAGATTAACTGAATCATTGCTACGTGTTGATATTCAGATTGTCACTTGCAGTAGAGGCAGAATGAAACAGGGATTAGGAGTGGGGTGGAAGTACACACCATAAATACTGAGTGACACTGTATAAGGGAAGGAAAGAAAGGAAGCTTTTTGGTTTTACATTTTTGAAGCAGGCAAATTTAATAGTAGAGGCTGGATAAGAAACCATGCCACCCTTCCATTTAAGCCTTCAAAAACGCTTCTAGCTATGTCTGCTGGGGAAGGACAGAACCAAGAGTTTAATTTCTTGGTCTCCTTTAACAAATTCCTTGTATTATGCCATTGCTGTTGGCAACTGGTGATATAAGGGGAAGGGTCACATATTCCTGTGAGAAGAGAAAGCAAATTTCATTACTAAAGGCTTGTTTTAAAAATAAACGTCTTGGGAGAGTACTGTGGCATCTTGGGAACTGAACCTGCGTGTTTATCCCTGAAATAAATATGTGGGGACAGAGATGGCTTAAATGCTTTTGAACTCTGCTGATGAACTTCTGCCCAGGCTGGGAGTAAATTGGGTTGACCTTCAAATTTACTTACCAGAGCTAAACTTTTTAATCTGAATTTTGGAACAGGATTTATGTTCCTGTTATTGTAGTATGAATAACTTAAGGGCCGTGGCCATCAAGCTTGTTTGATTGGTAAACCCCGGCTGTTTTTCATTGGTTTTGCAGACCCTGTCAGAAGCCTCAAATGCATGTTTGCTGTATGGCATGCTTTAATTACTTTTTTTTTACTGAGTTCATGGATGCCTTTAAACTAGTCTGTGTTTCTTGGAGGAGGAGAAGAAGATGCAAACCACAGTTTGAAATGCTCTGCCGTAGAAGGCTTGTTCTGGACATAACAGTTTAATTCCAAACCACCTCAAAAAAAGCATTGGAATAATTTTGGTTTGGGTGTTTTGTATTTGCTTTTTTTTAATTGGTGAAATTAACTCTTTCAAAAATATGAGTGCCTGTCCCCCTGTCCCACTCTCCCATGAGCCCCTTGCTCCTCCCAAAAATGAAAGAAATTGGCTTGAGTTTATTTAAAATGTTACATTTTCCTCATGAGGCCAAGTTTTGATTTTTTTTCCTCCTCTGCAATCATGAAGGCTGTTAAAATGATACAGTGGAGTCATATAATGACTTGATTCTATGAGCTAAAATTTCAGCATAACAATCATCATCTCCCTGCCAACACAGTTTTGAGCAGCCAGTGTTGTGCTGGCCTGAATCAGATTTCAATCAATAAACCAGAGGTGAAAGGCACTGCTGCTCATCCTGTTTAAAAAATCCCTTTTCTTTATTTACCATTCAATGCAGCAGCTAGAATTTCTTGAAAACATATGAAGGTTAAGTGTCAAAGCAACAGGCCCATTGATTCTGTGCATATTGCTGAAACTGTGGTTTTGTGAATGAATTCTTAAGTGCATATTGCCGTTGAAATAGCACTGATTTGGTTTTGGACTTGAATGGTCAGCAGAGGGCTTTTCAACCCTTTACTGCCCATGAGGAACCTGGCAGACATCTGGCAAAGCTTAGCTAAACTTAATTTTGACACAAGTGCTTTTCCTGTGGTCACTTAATCAGACACTGAATTTTCAATAACTGACACAGCAGAATCTCTCTTAGTATACTGGGATGAGCTAATAATCAGTAGACGTAAATGATTTCTTTAAAATGTGATTATCTTTAGTTTAACCTGTCGTATCAGTTGTGATGGATCTGCCATTAATTTGTACCTTTTTCCCCCCTTTTTTTGCCAACGTTAAGTGGCTAAAAGCCAAGGTAAGAAGTGTTATTTCTCCTTTGACCCACAGTGCCTCATGTGACTGATAGTAGAGGCTGCAGAGCCATTAAAACTGAAAACTAGCGCTCTCTTACACTCTCTTCTGCTTTCCATAGGATATTTAGATTAAACATGCTATACTTTTTTTTTTTCATTTGCAGCATTTAGCCTGTCAATATATCTGTGATACATTGACATCCGCATTTATACATAGATACATTAATTTCTCTAACACAAATAGTGCTTTGCTCTGAATTCGGTAGATGCCTTGATTCCCTTCACTTACATTTTTTGCAGGAGACTTCCCAGACAACCTGAATGACTCTGTTAGTCAAATAGCAGGGGCAGATTGAGAAATTCTGGGCCATGCTGGCTGTATTGTACTGTCAGTGTTAAAGTTTGATTTAAATTATTAACATCTGAATGGCAATGAATACAAATGTGGCTTCCCTTTAAGGAAAAAAATGATAGAAGACATTTGTGCATGAACCTGTCGATTGTCAACCTTCCTGATGTATGTTGTTAATTAATAGTGAAAATAACATTAAGCTTGTGTTTAGACTCTTTGTATTTACTGGTGTCTGTCTCGTGTAGCTGAGAACTTGCTGTTTGACAGCTGTCTGGGAATTCTCACTTCATATTCTTACACTTAAAAAAGAAAAAAGCTGTCAGTAATAGAGCTGCTCTGTTATAAAAATAAAATCATGTTTTCCCTTATTTCAGCATGGAAATAACCAGCCTGCAAGAACTGGCACCTTGTCAAGAACAAATCCGCCTACACAAAAACCACCAAGTCCTCCCATGTCAGGCCGGGGAACTCTGGGGTAAGAATGGACTGCCTGGTCCCTCCTGTGTAACAGAAATTTTTAATTGTGCCAGTGTTGGTGTTTCTTAAATTCATGGATAAATGGCAATTCCGGTTGCCTTTAGCAAAAAAAAAAAAAAAACCAACCAAAAAACCCCACAATATCACAATGACCTTTTCTGTGTGAACCCCTTCAGCCGCATTGACTCTTGTTTTCAGGATGACAGAATGATTTTTTTTTTTCCCCACGAGGAAGGATTTAATATGGATATAGGTAAATGGGGAGGCTATTGTTATTCTGGACTTCTGGGGAGAAATCCTTAGTGACAGAAATGAATCTTGAAGTTTGTTCTTCAGTGGGGGAAAGACTTTATGAGTAAAGTTCTTGTCTATTCGTTTCTTAATATTAGAAGAGCTATGAAGTGGCTGTTTGTGCTGTAGTTGTTGCATTAGCTAAGCAAAATTTATGGCATTGTGAACCCAGTGGCAAAATTGATTCTTGCTGGCTTTTGCATTTTTTTTTTTATACTTAAATGAGGAAGGATTTTGCTATTCCCAAGTCCCACTGTGAGCAGAGTTCCCTGCATCTATTTTGCTGCTGTGGACCTGTGGGGAGTGAAATCTGCTTATCTTGGTGTGCCAGCAAGTAGTTATTGCTAGAGACCAAAACATTAATACTTGAGAAGCTCAGTGCACGTGCCATATGGTTTTGTCTGTCCAACTGTGCAATGTCTTCCAAAAGGCATCCTAAATGACCTTCTACTTGTTTGTCACACTCACCCTTCTCCTTATATTGTGGGGGACTGAGGCGCTGTAAAGCTGGCTGGCATGGTTATGTTGACTTCAGGTATGTTGTCTCAGAGAGGCAGGAAGCTGGAAAAATGAGGAATAATGAGATGGAGCAGGGTGGAGATCAGGAGCAACGATCAAGAAAAATTAAAAGCAGCAACTCCTTTTGTTGAAGACTAGCAATTTTTAATCCCTGTTTGATGCTTTAGTGGTAGTGTTTGCTGTGTATTCCACAGAGAAATTAACCTAGAGGTTTCCTCAGCATGTTTTCTGAAAATTCCCATTGCTCAAGGGCATGAAATCAGTATTCCAATTGTGTCTCTTATCCCAGCTGAGAGAGTTGTTTATCAGCCCTGGGAACCTGGGTGCACTTTCATGTCCTCTTGGACATTTGCTAGTGAAACAGCAGCGTTGATGTACTGGTGAGCTGCCTTTCTCAATACTCCCCCTGAACAAGCCAGAGCTGTTTGCTTGCCTTGGCTGATGCCTGATAAGGATTAATCAGCTAAATGTCATTTCCAGATGAGCTTGACAAGCGGCAGCAGTTGGCTGAGGGGGAGGAATAATGTGGGTTTGTAAGAGAGATTTCTATCTGCCCTTCTTGTTCAGGAAGTACGGTTCTTGTCTTGAGCAGCCGTGTTCCTCCAAAGCATGAAATACCACAGGCATGACTTACTCTAATTTATGCAGAAAACATCGCTAGAAACCGCAAGGATGCTACTCTTCTCCCTTTGATCCCGAAAACAGAGATAAGTATGTAAAACCAGAATGAGCTTAGTGTGTAACATCGGCCTTCAAGTAGGTGCTGCCTGTTGTGCAGCTTGTCCCTCCAAGGCAGGACTATGCAAAGGAATATGGTGGGGAGGGAATCCTGCATGGAAATCATGCAGAGTGAAAAGCAAATGGGGCTGAAGTAAGCAGGTCTTCACAGGACCAGGGAGAGATTGTGGAGGTCATTGGGTACTCAGGTTGGAAATACCATGGAAGAATAAGTAAATTGCTGAAGCTGGGTGTGGCAGGAGTAGTTGAAGTCATTTCTTGAGGGTCCTGGGGCAAAGCAAGGCCCTGAGCTCCCTGTAGCTCTCCCTGGTGGCAAGGGCTCCTAGGATCACCCTGAAGCGCTGCGGGACAGTAAGCTGGGGAGCTCTGAGCAGTGTCAGGAAACAATGTTTTTGTCTTCCATCTATAACAATTTATTATTAAAACTTCTAAAAAAAAAAAAAAAGTGGAAATATTGTAACTACTTTCAGATACTGTGGTGTTTGTAAATTAGTTTGTCTATATGAAGAACTCCAGATGATTTTAACATGCAGGGTGTCACCATCTATAGATCTGCCAAAAGTTGTGGGGAAAAGGAGAAATTTTGTATTCCGGTTGTAAGCAATAGAGATCTAAAGGCTACCAGATAAAAATGATAAGCAGGGAAGACTGTTAATGTGCTTCCAACTGAAATAACCTTGAAAAGTAAGTTTAGTACTGTTGCTTTTCATAATGTAGAATGAAAGTCAGTGATTTTCTTAAAATACTAGGAAGCTGTATAACTTAGCAACTCAGTTATAACCAGTAATTGAACAAATTATTAAATGCCAGTAGTTCAGTATTTTTGGTTTTGCTTAGGTCTGGTGCCTCGCCAAATTCTGTGTTTTTCAATGGATCTCTCAGTAATTGGCGAGACCTGAAGAGCTCTGTGATTCAGTACAATAAATGCACTGTTCTTATGGCAGTAACGGGTCTGGTAAATAGATCTTGAAAGATCCGTGTTATATTTCTGACTTGATGCAGTCTCCTAGGTTGGAATTCTCTGGTCTTCGCTTTCTTGAGCCACCAAATGGAGACAATGAAGCTCATCTGTGAGGCACTTTCAGATCTGCTTATGTCAGATGAGGTTGCTTGATTACTGCATGAAGCAGTGCTCCTAGGAAAAGCACTGGTGATTGCAAATGTCTCTTGTTCTGTGAATCTTGATTCACCCTTGCTGATGTCTTAATGAGATGAATACCTTTAGCCAAGAATAGTTTTGGAAAGGATTCTGACAGGAAGGGAAGGGGCGGGGAGAGGAAAGAGGAGATTGGTACAGCGAAAATTTGTCATGTGCTCACAGGTAATCCAGAGTGTTATGCAGATGTAGCTATTATATGTTAGGTTGCTCAGATAATGTATTTTGGGTGGTTAGTTTAGTTTAGGCTTTTTTGACCAGTTTATGTGCTGTAGGCCAACTTGTGTGGATCTGTCTATGTAAGAGTACTTTGGGCAGTTGACTGTGACCTGTCTATCCTGCCCATTGGAATTCTAATATACCGCAGTGTGGGTCACTGCAGTGGTATTTCATGAAAAATTTAGAAAGCAAATGGATTTACAACTTCACTTATTTATCCTTTTAATCTTCCGAATCTTTATCTTTCTGTCTTCAAATATTTTTTTTCCTTGACCAGACGAAATACTCCTTACAAAACCCTGGAGCCAGTCAAACCGCCAACAGTCCCGAATGATTACATGACCAGCCCTGCCAGGCTGGGCAGTCAGCACAGTCCAGGAAGGACAGCTTCCTTGAACCAGAGACCACGAACACACAGGTAGGTAGGGTGTTTTCCCACAGAGTAATTCTTTCCTGCCTGTCAAGCCAATGCTTACTAAAGTCACAGAAAAGCCTTGAAGCTTTGTGCCTCTCGGCTTTTTGTTGAAAGGCAAAAAGGTGAGTTATTCTACCACTGCATCAATAGAACTTCATAGCATTGCTGACTTCTGTAACACAAAGAAGTGCCTTCATATTCAATATTCTGAGTGTAGCTTTTTAAAACTTGTTATTTTCTCCTTGAATTGCAAGGCTAAATGTTCCTCTGAGTCTCTTGAGTGAGTTAATTTTTTTTTTTCCAATTTGATTTTTATCACAGGCTTCAAACTGGGAAAAAACATATGAAAGAATTCAATGTAGTTAGAAGTAAAAGGTTAGCTGTTTTTTTAGAGAGCTTCTTTCTTAGTATTTTTCTTTTTTTAAAAACTCCCAATAGGCACTTAAACATGGTAGGTCACTAGCAGGGACTGAGAGAGTATTTTAGACACAGTTGGTGATTAAATACTGTCAGAATTAAATAACTTCTAAATGTCACTGCATGAGGATCTTGTTAGTCTGTTTAGCTGGCTACCGTGAATGCTCCTTACTCCTGTCTCACAAGGTCTTCTTTTATGTAGGCTGCAGTTAGAAATTCAGCTGCAACCATGGTGACAAGATCAAGGTCTTCAGCAGACAGAACTCTAATTTTGAAGGAATTATCTTGGCTTCCATTTCAGATCACTGATTTTCTTTTTTGTAACGTTATTTTCTAAAGAGATATATTTGAATGATTTGCACTTGACTCTTGACTGATTTATAGCTATCCAGGAGTGGTAAATAAACTAGAACTTCACCGAGTACTCTTAATTGACATGGATGAACTAAAGTGAAGTTTTGATTTCAAAGCATCTTATCTGCTTAGTTTCCTTTACATTATCCATTTAATGCATATAAATTCAAGACTTGAACTAAGGAGTGCTCTTAGATAAGAATGAGGACAGATTCTACCTGAATTTTGATTCTTTTTCAGTTCCCTCTAAGAAAATAAATGTTACGGCCTCCGAAGGCATGTATAGAAATGTTATCCAGTAGTTCACTATGTTTTGCATTGCTGGCCTCTGATTTGCATATCATATAACATTAGTTAGACAAATTTTAAGCTGGCTGTTACCTTTCAGACCGTCTTAGAAACAAACTTCTCATACATAAAATGTGTGTGCATGGGTAGTGGGGATTGTTAGATGTACAGAAAATTAGGCACACCATACCCCACACCCCACCCCAGGTGGTTTATCATGTCCATTGTCAACTGAACACTTAACAACTAAATCTAAACTTCTACTCTGAGTAGAGGAAGTGTTCCTTTAGCTGACAGCATAATTAATCCTAAATAATTATTTAGAGTTTAGCCACAAAGTCTTCCAGCCCCAGAATACTACTTTCAAATATTACAATGCCCCTGAACTACTCCTGCATGTTGAGATTGTGGGGGTCTTCACAGAAGACTAAAGAAGCTGGGTAGTTGTAAAAGTAATTTATTGAATGGCTAAATCATGAAGGTGGAAGTATTACAGTTCATGCCATTATGCAGAAAGCCTTCTAGCACAAAGTCCCCAAGACCCATGCAGAAGCAGCAGTAGCTTAGCAGCAGCAGCAGCCGTCTGTGATCTGTGTGTGTGCTCCCTCGGTGATCTCTAGCATTCTCAAAGCTGTGCATTTTTATTCTATTTTTAGCCAGTCAGGTACAAACAGGGTTCTGCTACTGCCTTGTTGGACCTATCCAGGCCTAGGATTGATATACAAAAGTGGTTGTAATTTCTTACACAAATTCTGCGTGCATAACTCTGTTCTATCTAGGAATGCTAGCAAGGCTTCATTATGTTTTCATTGTGTCTAGAATTTAGTTAACTTTGTAAAAGGTGATGGTACTGAACTTTAAACTAGGCTTAGGGCTTTTTCTTACTGATTAGTCTCTTGTTTACTTAAGGCACTTAAAATATTCTCTACTTATTTAAAACTAAACTTACGTTTCTACCTCACATCTCTGTGCATTTATATATTTTAATTTCTCCGAAGGTCTTAATTCAGCCCTCACATTTCTGAGCACTTCTGGGCCTGTGTGGATGGGGCCCAGAGGGATTTGCATCCCAACACCTGCAGTTGTTATTCCATTTGCTAGAACTTGCATGGTTGATTACCTTTTTATTTTTGAAGCATTTAATTCTGCATTTTATTCATAGTGATGTTTATCAGCTTAGCTAATTCCATTTTATTAGGAATGTAATGCATCCAGACTTGATTATCTGTATACAATTGTAGGTAAAGACAGAGGCATTAAACAGGGAGTTTTTCAACAGTCTGTAATTGAGTTAGGCTAGCAGAGCTCACACAAGAAGTGTGACTGTTGATATGCTTTTGTAGGAGATGCTGCACTAATACTTGTGTTTTTCTTCTGTAGTGGCAGTAGTGGAGGAAGTGGCAGTCGAGAGAACAGTGGAAGCAGCAGTATTGGCATTCCCATTGCCGTGCCTACACCTTCACCACCAACCATCGGGCCAGGTATGTGGGACTCCTCCCATGCTCACCTCAGGCTGCTTGTTACTTCCTTGTGTTTGCAGAGGGACTGTGACTAAACATGATGGGGTAGAAACTGTCCTGAAGCACAGTCTTACTCAGGAAATCACTTGTGAGTGCTGAGTGATGTCTAAAGTTTTAATTCTTTACCAAGAGTAGTTGCAGGACAGTCAGGTTCTGAATAATGGATGGTTAAAATACCATCCATGCTGGTCCGTGTTTGTACAAGACAATCAAGGGTGTACAAGGGGAGTAAAAGACAAATGTATCCTTTTAAAGCTTAACTGTAATTTTAAATGTGTCTACAATTTGGCATTTCTGGATGCCCTGAGAGCACCAGCAACTATGTACATGTTTAATGGGAAACATTGGCCTCTGAAATACTCTGCCAACTTTGCCATCTGTAGTGAAAGAACCATGCAGGATCTCTCAGTGTTGGAGGCACACTCCCTTGTGTTTAAGAATGATGAATGGTGAGATTGAGTAGAGCCCTTCTTTATTATTATATCTTAGTAATAAACCAGCCCGGTCACTTATTTACTGTATGTTTTGCAAGCCCATAAGACGTAAAAAAATAGTGGAGTTTTGGTGTAATGTAATTTTGCTATTGCAGAGATTTCTCTGTTTCTTGGATGACAAGTCTTCACTTCCTTACATCCATGTAGGCTTTCCTTTTCCAGGACCTTTTTTGATCCTGCAGTGGTACAAATAGGCATGAAATCTTACTGTCATCTGGCATCCCATAAAAGTCAATGAGAATAAAGATTGGCGTGTACAGTACCCTGGATAGGATCAGGGTCTGAATTTGTATTAGTTAACTGAAGTTGAATTTTCATATTTGTTTGGGAAGCCTATCACGTGCCTGTACTTTCTTTTTTTTTTTTTTTTAACCTTTAATAATATGGCCTAATTAGGAATATAAACTATTTTATTAGCACACATTTCTGTTCCTCCTGGAGCCCCGCCAGCACCACCACTGCCTCCACCTCTCCCGATGGGCAGTCTGATAGGTGAGACTTGTCAATGCTGAAGTGATGGCAGTCATGCTGCATAATCAATAATCATCTCTTCCTAATGAACTTAGTGAGGGTGTTTTTTCTTCTGTAGTGGGACCTATGTGATTTTGTTACAAAAATCAGTTCTGAGATTTTTGTTTTGTTTTTGTTTTGTTTTGTTTTTTTTTCCCCACCAAATCTAATCTCCACTAATTTCCTGTGGTTAAAGCCTCTGAAGCTAAATGCACTAGGTATGGAAAAAAGGCTGCTAGTTGCTTGAAATCTGCTCCCAGTTAAGCTAAGATCCAATTAATCTGATCTATAAGATCTCAGAATGAGCTTGAATATTGGTATTAGGCTGTGTAACTCCTGCAGCAGAAACTAAGTCACAGCAGTTGCACTCTAGCTTAGATCTGGTAGTTTATGTGTAGGGTGATGTGTGTGTTCTATTCTGTGGGCATAAAGTGACTGGAAAGCACAAATGTCTGTCACAGTGTCTTGGCTTTGATTCCATAATGCTGCAGGCAGGTGTCAAACTGGAAGACTTGAGGATATGAACTAACAGTTCTTGAGAAATTGCTTCAAGCATTACATACAGCACTTAGGGTAGAATCTAAAAGTAGTACTTTTCAAAATAGACAGGAAAAAATACCCCACCCTTTCCTGTCACAGGCTGATGACAAAAATAATTGATTGAGTTACGAAACTAGCTTTGGAGGCTTTGACCCACATAACCCTTTGCACTCTCCCTTACTGAAATGTTAAGTGAAAGTTACATTGGATAGCATTACAGTACTGCAAACTTCTGACTGCTTGCTGTTTGTGTCTCATGTAATTATATGATATATGTATATAAAAGCATATATATGTATGTATATAAAAACATTTTATTGCAAACTGGTTTTTAGGTTTTCGAATTGCGTTAATTCATGCAACTATAATATGTGAGATTCTTTAGTTTGCAAGATGTGATTTTCTGTCTGTCAGAGGTTAATCTGAAAGAGAACTTAAGCTGTTTTGTTAACCTTGGAGTTTGTGCAGCAAGTAGGTGGAAGGTAAATATGGGTGTTTATCACAAAGAATGAATGGCATCTTTGTCAGCTGGCATTGGTGATTCTGATTTGTTAGTACAAATTCCATCAATATAAAAGCACAACCAGCAAATATGATTAATAAATGGGCCAGGTGTCTGAAGCTCATGACATTTGTTTCACTGTTTTGTTAGAGTCTTGTTTTATATTAGATTGGAGGCATGTTCAGCTTTGCAATGGAAATCATTTGTTTAGAGCAGAATGTGTTTTTTTTTTTCCTGTGTGCTTTTTAATAAAGGGTATTATTGCATGGAAGAGTTGGAAGAGTTGGATTCAATTTTCCAGTCCAATCCAGTCTCTCAAAGTACTCTCAGCATTTCTCAATGCCCTTTATATCAGTGTTGGATTATGTTCTGTGTGTTTTTTTCTCATTATCGATTGTAATGGGAATGTTTTTTTCTGTTAATCGCCTGTTACTGACCTTAAATTATTGGAGAACTGTAATCAAGTGTTTTCCACATTCTGGACTTTTTCTATTTTCTGCATTCTCTCCCAAGTAATGCTCTGCTTAAGTCTTTTCCTTGGTTCCTCTGACTAATGCTTTTCAGCTGCTCCTGGTTCAGCTCCTGGTTCCCAGTATGGCACAATGACCAGGCAAATCTCGCGACACAACTCTACCACTTCTTCAGCATCTTCTGGTGGATACAGACGGAATCCTTCTGTGACTGCCCCATTTTCTGCTCAACCTCATGTTAATGGCGGGCCTCTTTATTCTCAAAATTCAAGTAAGCTGCTGAGCTCTGAAATCACAAACTGTTTTGAGCAAAATGATTGTAAAAGCATGCATGGCATTTTAATTCATTTATGAAAAGCATCAATGAGATTACTGCTTTCTTTCCTGAAATAGAAGGAAAAACAAACAAGAAAAACCATATTGAAATTTTACAGTGATTGCACTCTATGCAATTATACTGTTTTCCCCCCAACTTGTTTGCTGTTACTCATGACAAGAAATTATTAGGATTGCCTGTCTAATTATAGGCACATTAAACTTGGCATTTCAGGTGTGCTTGGAGAACATAAACTAAACCCAGGGGTTTTTTTTTGCGGGAGACCTAATGTGATTGTAGTACAGCCCCCCACTATTTCAATAGTGGCAAAAGAATACTATCTGAGCACAGTGCTCATGTTCCTGTCACACAGTTCCTCCCTGTCTCTGTCTCTTTCTTAAATCCTTTCTTGATTCCAGGTTTCTTCTTTGTTCTTAGCTTTAAGTTTGACTGTCAAAGAGCTCAGTCTCTCTCTTTTAGCAGACAACTTCTCTGTGCTTTCACACTAGTAGGAGTACAGAAGGAGATGAATGAGGGAAGGGATGGATGCCATGGGCAAGTGAGCAGGTTTTAGTCAGCAGCCTCCTGCCTGCCTACCCTCAAAAGGCAAACAAGGTTCACTGCAGAAAGATCTGCAAAATAAGGATCTTGGCTGCTGGTAGGAAGCTTTATCGGGAAACATCTTCCTTGCCATTTCCATAAATTTTGATCAAATACACATTGAGGAGGGGTAGTTGTATAATGTTTTTTTTTCTTGGTAGTGTTCAGAATGCCAACTCTTTAAACTTCAGAGGAATATTTCTTCTGAAAAGAAATATTGATGTTTGGGTTCAAGATCTCTTTAGACCAGTGTTTGGTGTTGTGTACTTACTCTTAAGAAAGGAATGCTTTTAAAATACTTGAGATGCTGAAGTGAAGAGTTTTCTCAGTAGTTTAGAAGTATTACATTTGTCAGAAAGCATTTTTATATGTGCAGGCTGTATCTTTTTTTCCAAACCTGATTTTCCTCCTACTCTTGCGCACCCATACTAGTATTTCATTTTCCTCCGCATTCTTATTCCCCCAAATTAATTCACCATAACAACAGAAACTCCCTTCTGCTTGAACAGTTGAGTTCCATTAAATAAACAGAATTTTACTTCTGGGAATAGTCAGTTGTCTTAAATGCTGTGCACACCACTGTTTCTGAACATTTACATTTGTCCAAATCAATTTTTTGCTCAAATGCAGGTGCTGTTTCTTAATCTAGCCTCTCTGGTGTTTTCAAAATACTGATGGTCAGCATTTTTTAAACAGTATTTTGATGGGTGTGTTTTGCTACTTGAAACTGTTTTCCTCTGTTTCTGTAACTGGTGATTTTTTTTTTTAGTGCCACTGTCTTGACATTAAACCCAGGTCCCATGTTTCCTTAAGGTTTTACTTTTCATGCTAACAAATGCTCTGGTTTTTCTTAGATGTTTACTTCAGTTTTGTGAGACACTGTTTGTTCTCCTGCTTTTATTGATTATTTATCCCATACAGTTTATTTGATTATTGGTTTTGTAATGATCTAAATGCTTCATTTTAATTCATCAAACATTAATCTTAGTTACAGCTTTATTTAAAACTGTTGCTTACTTGGAAGAACAGAACCTCTTTCAAATTTGGTTCCAACTGGATTATTACCCTGCTGAATTCCCACCTTCACAGGAATTTCTCTGCTCCAGTGTAAGAGAAATTCCACTGAGAAGGGACACAGATAAAACAAATGAGTTGATGTTTTGTTGAGTTTCTGGGTGAGGTTTTGTTTTATGCTTTTCATTCCCTGAACCTAAGGGAGAGATGTCTTGCCAGAGCTGATAGTTTGAGTGGCTTGCCCTACTGCTCCCATTCCTCTTCCCTACCTGTGCAGGGAAGAGTTGAACATCTGAGCTGTCAGCCCGGTGTCTCTGAGCACGGGTGTGGCCACATGTCTCGTTACTCATTAACAGGCACATACTTCAGAGAAGATGAGCTGGCAAGGGCTTCCTGGGGAGCTCTGCATGCTCCTGTTGCCACTCGAAGCTGTTGAAGCTTTTGCCAGCCTTTTAGGTTGCTGAATGCCCTCTCATCACAGAAGACATAGTAAAGCTCCACTCTGCTCTAGACCCATCTATTTTTTCTACCACCAAGCAACTGGGTCCCTTTTTTTTTTTGAGAAAAACAAAAATGCAGTAAGCTAGTTGACTGCCAATGTCCCAGCAGAGCACAGTGATGAGAGGTGGTGCTCTCTGTGTGAACGTAAAGTATTGATGCTGGAACATTGTGCCACTTGCAAAAGTTGTCTTTGCTCTGTGTCGGTGCTGCTTTGCTGCATTTTGATTTTAGAGAAGTCCAGAATCTTGCAAAACATCACCTCTACTTCTAGTAGCTCTCTTTGAAAAGATAACTGCTAAATTAAGTAATCCTTATTTAGCAGCAAGACAAAAGCTCAATTTTATGTGCTCCCCAGGTGAAGCACACAAAATGTGTGACAGAGCAAGAACCTTCACACGCACCCTGTGAGCTTCCAGACACACAGCCTGCGCTCGGCTGTTACCTGGCTGAACACGGGCATGCTTTGCTTTTGGTCCTCCATTGGCTAGCCACGAATTCAGCCTTGTTGGAAACACAAGCTTGAAGAAGGTTCTTGTGTGTGTGTGTTCTTGTTGTTCTTTACATACTTTGTTTTGTGGTCCTCGTTACTGACGGCTGCTTTTGTTTGTTCCCTTTTTTTTTTTCCTTTGTCCATTTGACTTTCCCGATATGGTGTGTGTGTTGCTACCAGTTTCTATTGCTCCACCCCCTCCCCCTATGCCTCAGTTGACTCCACAGATACCTCTCACAGGCTTCGTGGCCAGGGTGCAGGAAAACAGTAAGTTTGGACAAGCTGAGCTGTTAAAGGGTAGAGCCTACTCTCTTCTAGCATGCATGGCTGGCAAGTCAGACTCTATTTTGTTTCCTTTTCCAGAAGCTAATACCATCTTGCATTCTAGTGTCAATATGCTATTGGAGCTGAAGGGCACACTCTTCAATATTTTATAACACGTGCATGATTATTACTGACCCATTTAAGTTCTGAACTGCAAATTGATTACAGAAGTACAGTGTGAAATATGGCATATGTTTGGTGTGACTATAAAATTGTATTTTAATTGAAAATACTAATTTCATGTTGAATCACCCTGCCTTTTTCACTAGCGATAATTGATTAGTTTTTATTAGAAAGGCTTATGTAGACTGTCAGAACGTGTAATGTGTAACCATTGATTCCAATACTGTAGCATTTTTCAGGAAGCTGTACAATCAATTGAAAACGTGCAGTCTTAAGATCTAATGCATTACAAAGGAGCTCGTAAGGCATCACTCCTCTCAGCGGCCTTTCATTCTCCATTTCTGTGTGTTCTCCTATTTCCCTGCCAAGCTTCTTGCCGCATAGCTCTGCTTGTTAGGTTTGTGAGAGGTGTTCTCTAGCTGTGCTGTGTTTATACTGGTAACTCTGCTTTTACCATTACTGCTTGATTGCCTTCAGGTGAGTGTTACTGTCTTAAGTGCTAGTGCAGGTGTAAAATCATGTTCCTGATCTGGAGATATCCTTTTCTGTAGGAGTTTGTTGCAGTTCTGTAAACAACAGTCTAAATGCTATGTAGATAGACCATGAACTAAATAAAAAAAATGTTTTTAAAGTTTTGGGGAACCATTTTGAGATTTGCTAGGATCTCAGGGGCTACTACTACACAGTTGGCTATATAGCTACAGCATCCATTTAGGGACCCCAGGTCTGAGTAGTGCTGCTGTTCTGCTTCCTGTTAGAGCTTTTAAGTGGTCGTGTTCTGAGTATTCCCCATGAGATTGGAGACATGTTTCTGGTTCCCTTTCAAAAAGAAGATATTTTGGTGCTGTGCCAGGTAAACAGTAAGAATCACATTGATGTAGAATACTGTGTCACAAAACTGTGTTGAAAGTCTTTCCAAAATATTAAGTGTAGAGGGAAACCTGTTGAAGGTTACAGAATGTCTTCACTTGCAGATAAACTTGAGAAAATTGACACCTGCTTCTGAATTGTTCCAAGTGTTGTCCTCCTGGAGATAGCACAGCCCTTGGGAGAGCGGAGGTGAAAGGGACAGACTGACTTGTGTGTGCAACAGCAAAATGCAAGCTGACTTGTGAATGAGATTGCAGAAAAACAGCTGAAGCTTGAAATCTGGTCATAGGAATTGTTCTTTATTTTCTTTCCTTTAATAGTCCCTTTGGTTGGAAAGTTATATGATGAGTATGGCTTGGAGCTGCTGCTGCCTCATTCCCGAGGCAGGGGTGTGTGTGGCAGCCTGTGCATACGCTCAAGCAGAACTGGCTGTTGTGGAGTCTTGGCATTGTGTGCTAGACTTTGATCGGCCTCGTTTTCTGCAAGAAGTCTCTGGTGTTAGGGAAACGTGGGGAGACTTGTCTTTTCCTTATCATAGAGATCTGCGGGTTTGGAAAGCAACATCCTCTGCTTGTGGACTTCTGTTAGAGGACAAGGACAGAGAGGGCTTAGAAACTATGCAATGCCTTTTCTTTTTCTCCTGTGTCCAAACCGTGGGCATCTCCTCCAGAGAGGTTTTCCAGTGTATCTGGTGCTCAGGGACAGCTGATTTGATATAAGTTGCTGTGCTCTCACACCCAGTCCTTTCAAAAGGAGTCTGCTGGTCCTCATTTAAAGAACAAGGATGGGAATACATCCAAGAGAAGATCTCAGTTTGGAACTATATAAATACTCAATCCTTTACCCTTTCTCATTTAGAGTGGCTTTTTGCATGCTTTTTTTCCCTCCCCTAGGAGAAGTGATGCTCTCCTAGAGTCTGGCTAAGTTTAGAACCAGGAAAAGTCTAGGTTAAAGTCCAAGAGGCGAGGGGATACTTCAGTGGAGTGGCACTTTTCTAGTTTTCTGTTCCATTCTCTCCCTTTGTTTAAATGTGAAATTGAATTGTTTTAAATGTGTCCCATAAAGCTTGCAGTTGCTGCACTGCATCACAGAGTATGTCTTGGTGCTTTCACACTTGCATTTCCTGCTCTCTTTTCTTCTTTTTAAATATGCAGCTTCATTGTTGAATAAATATAATTTTTGTTTTGCATTTTCAATTTTTTTTTTTAATTTCCTGAGGTAAGGATTTCTCAAGATCTCAAATGATTGTTGTTTCAACTCTTTTTCCTGGCTGCAGACAGAAATTAAGGGGAGAAATACATTTGTGGAAGATGTGCTAAACTGCAGCACAGAACCAGTCCATTCATGAGCGGTGTTGTCATGTGTCTGGGGTGGATTAATGAAGCCTGTCTGTGAGTGCTATTCAGCAACGGGCAGGCCGTAGCATTCACTGCGCCAAAGACTTTGTTAGTCTGTCTCCAAGTGACATAAATGGGCTTCTGTATGGGAGAGGAATCACTAATACAGTGGCAGCCAGTCTTAATGATGGAGAGAGCTGTGGGGTGTTCAGCTTAGCTGGTCAAGTTGAAGAGGAGCTGGGCTTGCAGGTGAAGAACTGGCTCTTCAAGGGAAGGGAGTGGGCTAGATGCGTGGGCTGAGGCAGCCCCTGCCCCAGCAGCTCCTGCCCCCTTTTGCCCCTGGCAGCAGGTGCCAGACCTGTCCCAGTGCAGCCAGCCTGACCCACACAGGACATGGGAGCTGTGCCCAAGTCCCTCGTCAGGGGCATGGGGCTGAAGAGCAAAGGTTAAGTCACCACTAGAGCAGAGACCAGCCAACAATAAAAAGTGTTCAAGCAAACAAAACCCCTATTTCTAATCTCCAGTGCCATTGTAACTAATCAGTAGTTAAAGCTTCATTCAGTGCAGTGTTGTTCTTTCTCTGTTGCTTAGCTTTCTTTTCAAAATTTGTGTGCTGGAGCTGCACATTCTGGGGCCTGATGCCTCGTTCCATCAAACCATGCCTAGAGCAGTGGTTTTCAGCCTATGTTTTCAGTGTGCAGAATCCCAGATCTCTTGAAAACGAATCAGTGTTGCTATGTAACCAAGCTGATATTAGGAACAGTAGCATCCTTTCAGTAACTCGTGGCTTCATAGTGCTTACACCAGGTCCATGTGTAGTGGACCACATCTCCCTAGGAACAGGATAAAGTGACTTGATGTCCTGCATCTGAGTATGCCATCTCTCTATTTCGCTGCCAGCTGCAGTCAGCATTACTGGAAACTAATTTAAGGAACTGATTTAAAAAGCGATTTGTGCCATAATGCCTTTCTCTTTTTCCCTTTCCCAAAGCAACTTGTAATTGTGCTGATTGGAGAATCTCAGGGCAGGGATTTGACATTTTGGATTATATATTTAATTCCTTGAGCACTTTTTCTCTAAGAGCAGCAGCTGCCTGTTGTAGTTTTCTATTTATTAATTGACTCCTGAATGTGCGCACACACACAAGCTAGTCTGCAAGATAAGGAGACCTGTACAAAGCTTTTCTCCTGCAGAAGGATTACTTGGCTTCCTTTTACCTGGTTAAATCTTAAAAAAGGGAAGAGAGTGGTGTTTATGATCCACACCAGATCTTTTTGTTCCCTAATGCTAGCTCTGAGAGAGAAGGAATCCAAGGAAGCAGTGTTGAGAAGTAAATTGAAGTGACTGTTACGGACCAAGGATTTGTTACAAACCAACCAAGCTGCTGGCCCAGTCAGTGGCCTGTTGCTGCCTGGCTCAGAGGGTGCCACTCGGAGTCCTCCATAGCTAACGCTGCAGCGCATGGACATTGGAGCAGGAAGCTTTCCTCTCTGCTGATGTTCAGCTTATGCCCCGCAGCATGTGCTTTGACTCTAGTAGCATTTACACATAGATTTGACCACTAATAACAAATATAGTTGTGTGTTGTAGTTGTTAATACAAAGCCTCTGTTTCTAATCAGTGCATGGTATTATAGTGCATGCTGTGTGTGTTGTCCCCCCAGCCCTTTTATTTACAGTGTACAGCCTCAGGTTTGTTTGCATCTCCACACTGTCTTAAGAAGCAACAATAATCTCCAAATGTTTCTAGTTGCTGATAGCCCGACTCCTCCCCCGCCGCCGCCTCCCGATGAGATGCCGATGTTTGATGACTCTCCTCCTCCTCCACCCCCACCCCCCGTGGATTATGAGGATGAGGAGGCTGCTGTTGTGCAGTACAGTGATCCCTATGCAGATGGAGATCCTGCTTGGGCACCTAAAAACTACATAGAGAAAGGTAAGAGAAGTGTTGCAGCTGTGTTAGTGCAGTATCAGAGGATTAATGGTATCTGAAGGGAATGAAGGACTTAGCGTGGGTCTGATGAGAACAGTCATTCTCCCTCCTAAGTCAGAACTCAGATCATGCTTTCCTTGGTTTGTGTCTACACCTAATGTGGCAAGACATAATCCTTCTCTGGACAAATTATAAAATACCTTCAGGCATTCTAGAATGGATGAAAAAGCAAGCTTCTTCACGAGAAGCAGATGTAAATTGGATGGCTTTCATCTTTGATGAGCTGGACTGTCTGCACCTACCTCAGGATTGCTGGGCAGTCACCTACAAACTGCTGCAAAAAAGACAGAAATTCCAAGCTGTATTTATCTCATCAAACTAGATTACTAGAGTGGATTATTAGACTTTGAACTATAGAATGTGTTGAGGCCTCCTTGGAGATTTATCAGTGACTCCAGATCACTAGACTGTGAACTGTGCTTAGGTATGAAGTCACATAGTAAACATCTCTTCCCATAAAAAATGGACAAGCAGATTTCCCGCCTGTGGAGTTGTCGGTGTTGTAGCACTGACCATTTTGTCAGCAGCACAGCTGCAGTTTCATGAGCTGGCTGGTGCTGCAGTGAGTACAAAATGGGGCTGGGTACCTGTGATATTTGTGGCAGAGCTCCTGTGTTCTATCTTCACTTAAGCTGGACTGTGAGCAGGATGTCATTCCTAGGCATTGAGACATGAGATATCTGAGAATATATGTAGGTGTGAAATAGTGGATTCTTGGAATTCATAAAGCTGATAAATTGCATAAATCCATATTAATTTTGGAAGGGTAAGGCTGTAATGTCTGAAGTCTGTATATTCACAGTGGTAGTTTTTAACTCCAGTATTGGTGGTGACAACATTCTTTCCTTGGGGAAATTTCTGCTTTGTTAATGGTACACAGCAAGTTGGAGGTTGGTAAGAGCGAGGTATTAACCAAGCAGGTACTGAAAATAACAGATGTTGCTTCTACATTCTTCTTCAGCGACTTTTTTACTTGCACTCAGTGCAGCTCCTTGAAAAGTAATGCCGGGACTGCTTGTGACATGAAAGCTCTGTAGGAAAGACCATTTGTGTGCAATGGCTTTAGCAGCAATGTGTGCAAGGCCACACTGAGGTGCCAACATGGGCCTCAGTGGAATGATTTTTGTGCATTTTTTTTAGCCGTGTTCTAATCAAGAGATTCATATAAAGGGATCCACATGCTTTTGAGGCAATCTGGTCAGTTATTCCCTAACTCAGCTTTTAACTGTCCATAAGCTCCACTTTTCTGTGTCACAGTCAGATGTACTTTTCTCTCAGCAGCTTAAATGAGTGTTCAGTGTAGTTACCACCCACTTCTTAGTGCTAGCTAATGTTGCAAGGAAAGTGAAATTCCATTTTCTGGGCTTAATGTTCAACAGGAAAAGCATGTAAATTCATTGTAAATCCCGCAATAGTAAACTTTTAACATTTTCTGAAGTACAATTGTTTTTTAATACTGTTGCTATTAATAAAGTGCTAAATGTGTGCCTGTTTATTCCACAGTTGTTGCTATATATGACTATACAAAGGACAAAGACGATGAGCTGTCGTTTATGGAGGGTGCAATCATTTACGTGATCAAGAAGAACGATGACGGCTGGTATGAAGGAGTTTGCAATCGAGTAACTGGCTTGTTTCCTGGGAATTACGTTGAATCAATCATGCACTATGCCGATTAAAATCCTTTGCTTTTCAAAGTTTGGTCTTGTATTCAAGTCATACCATGATTATTTACAAGGGGTAACTAAAAGCTAACAGAATTGTCTTAATATACTTTAAAAAAATTGTGCCCATTTCTTCAGGCCATACTGTTTTAATGGTATGATTGAATGTCCATCTCTGAGTCTCTGAGGACAGTATGTCTTACCTGATGGCAATTTGTAAAACAAGCAACTGTCTATAACTGGTTATACTTATTTACTTATGCATTGTTAATTTTATGACCAGCCTAAATATTATGGGGAAGTAGGGTATAATATTTAATGAACCATGATCAGATTGTGCCATTACATTTTTCAGTACAGCATGGTAACTAACACTACGTTAGACTAACATATTAAAACCTGGATGAGAAGTTTAATGTTAGTGCTGGTCATATTACTTTTTGTTTAGACTCTTTGCTCATTCTTGAACTATATTTGTTTAAAGCATGCATACAAACTTATGTATTGAAATATACTTTTTTAAAAATCCAAGATGCTTCCAATTGTTGTAATCTTTACCTGGAGTATTCTCACTAAAGTCTATTACAATGAGTTGTTTGGGTCTAAGGTGTCCATGTGATTCAAAAATTGGGTGGTCTTATGTATGTGTAATTTGTACCCAAGTTTTTTTAATGAGTAAATTTACATTATGACTTTTTCCATTCATAAATATATAAGTGAACCAAAGGTCTTGTCCATTACTTTGTTGGTTGGCTTGGCAAAGAAGTTTGGAATGCTAACGTAGCAAATTATGGCTGTGTTATCCCAGGCACTGTACTAAAAGGCAAATGTTTGTAACATGACTTTATCACTGACAGAGGGCAAATAAATTAGATCTGAAACCTGAATTACACACTTATACATACTCTTAAAAGCTCTTTTCTGCCAACACTTAATTTTAGTGAGGGTTCTTGATTGAATCTAGTTACCTGGCTGCATTTAGTTGGACACCATCTGTAGCTGACAGTTCTGTGTGGGAACTCTCTCTGTGTGGCTCTGGGATGAGCCCCACGGAGCAGAGGGAGCAGGAGCAGGCTGTCCTCCAGATAGCACCCAGGGGAACACAGTGACAGGAACTTGGCCATTGTTAAGGGATCACAGGCAGAGAGAGCCAGAGAGCAGAGAATCTCTGCTCTAGAGATTCTGTGGCTGAAATAACCTCAGAAGGAATGTGGTAGTACTGGGTGATTGCTGTGAGAGGAATGTCTGGGACTTCAAAGGCAGCTTTTAGAATGCTACAGAATTCCTTCTATAAATGAGTGATGGAAAGTGATGGAGTTGCAGGTTTGACTGGCTGGTGAATCATTCATTTTTTAGTGTGAGTTAGAAATACTGAGCCTTTCATTTTCTGAACAAAAGCATTCATTTGGTAGCAGTGTCAAATTCTCCATCATATTAACTGCTAGCAGGTAGCCACCAACAGCATGAATTAGAACTCATTGATGTATATAACCAATTAAAATCCACATGTAGTCCTTCACAGTAAACCAGTATCTCCATATACAATTCCAGGTGCTTTTGTTAAACAGCCAGGGAAGCATCCAAACCATCTCTCTTCACAGGAGTTTACCAGCTCCCGTACACGCATGCTCTGTTTATTAGTGTAAACAAGTGAAATTTGGAACAGCTTCAGTTTTCATACACTGATTTATATTTATTCTCATTGTGGCCTTTGTGCATCAACAATGTAAACATCTTCCCCATCCCCCACAATCAATAGCCCCTGCTAAAACAATTGTACAGCACAGTTTGATTTGCTCTGAATTGCATGGCTTCCTGCTGTAAAACACTTTAAACTTTTGTTAAAAAAAAAAAAAGAAAACAGAACTTAAAAAAAAAGAGGTTTCTTTTAAAAAAAAATAATTTTTGGTAGCTTGTGTTGGAAGCAAATAACTTTTGAAATAAATTTAGGCACAGTCTGGTAAGTAGCTGCCAGAAGGAGTGGAAGGAGCTGTCTCACTTATCTCGCATGAGAACCATTTCTGTCAGGTGCACCAGGGCCTCTCTCTCGGGGGACGGCCGCAGCTTGCGGATCTCGCGCGTGGCGGCGTGGCAGTAGCGCTGGGCGAGGTAGGTCGTTTGCTGCACACCATCACTCTGATGGGAGAGACAGACAGGAATGGGGACCTGATCAGCCTCTCCTCCTGCCTTCTGCCTCTTCAGTCACAGGGGGAGGCTCTAAGGTCAGTAAGTACCCTAACATGTTATATTCTGATGGGGAAAGAAAGAGGATTCATCCTGTAATCAGGGGAACCCACCTACCTGCCCCAAACTGTCAAAGTACTAAAACTCATCCGTGCTAAAACAGCAACTCATCCATTACAAAACAGCACTGGTATTTATAACAAACTGGAAACTAATGCTTTATCCCTTCCCCTCCTGCCCTAAATAGAGATGTACAATACCCCCATGCTATTCTGAAAAATAGGTATTAATTCTGCACAAACCATTGCTCAGTTTTTTTTAGACCAGAGTCAATTAAAACTGATATGGGGTGTGTGTAGAACCGCAGTTACAAGACTAACTGGTAATTACACCACTTTTACCAGCTGTTGAATACAGCCATCTCAGCTGAAGGAACTGAGTTCATGCATGAGCTTTTTACTGATTATGAGGATTTTATGCTATTGGAGGGCAAAAAAAGAAGAAAGTTTTTCAGTACCTATCATTTCTGCTAAAACACTGCCAGTAGAGAGCTGAGGAGTTCTGACTTGGCATTGTACATTGCATGCTGCTCAGCAGGTATTTGACAATGCAGCCTTGCTATTTTACTTGAGAGACAACGAATTTCAGACTGAACAGCAGGGAGAGCAGAAATACTGGGTATCAGTCTTACCTGCAACACATATTTCCGTGCACGTTCAACATCTCCTGGCTTACTGAATCTCCTCATTATCATTGCATTCATTTCTGGAAACTAAGCACAAAGGGAGAAGGGTTTGTACTTGCTTTTGAGTTGTTTTCCATGTAGCTGCCTGCCATGCTAAGCTCAGAATGACACCAAAGTGCAGCCCTCTTCCCTTGTCACTGTTGTTGCTACAGGTACAGCTTTAGGTTCGTACTTGCAGTCTGCACACTATAGCAGAGCCCAAGCATTTAAAACTAACCATCTGACTCCGCTGGCTGTAGCCAGGTGGTAGCAGCAGTCAGCACCTGTCATTTTATCATGTTACGTAGATGCTCCAGTGTGGTAATTCCTGATGTGGCTACTAACCTAATGAATAATCTGCATCAGATACTCTGTCACACATTGTGGTTAGTGTTGGCACTCCTAGAAGCAGCACCTCTGCCCCCACACATACAAAAGAATGCAGGATGTCTGTTGTTGCAATATTGCACAGTTCAATATGTAAAACCCCCTCATGGTAACACTGGCTGTTACATTCCCTTATATTTTCCATTGTGCTGGTATTTTATATATGCAGATTTTTTTTTTTAAGTAAGAGAAAAATGACAACCCTAAGGTACTGTGTTTTCAGTCACATAGCATTTGTAGTTAGCATGCTCAATTCCCTACATATCAAGAAGGTAAGTCAGTTGTTTTAAGGAAAGTCACATCACTTAGCTAAATATGCAGCCTCTTTCTTCAGACAGCCTAGAAAAAGAAAAACCTCTTGTTTAACAAAATAAGGCCACAACTCAAGGCAGCTACTCCACAGAAGAATTCTTTTTAAGGGAGAGAGCTCTTTGTTCATCTTGCCTGAAAGGATTAGAGTCAAAGATGATTTTATTGCCATACACTTGTACACAATGATCTGCTTTCCTTGCACGCCTCTGGTCCTGCAACTGCAGCTTTATAACCTTGTTCAGGTACAAATGCAGCACCCCTCAGTGCTGTGACATTTTCCCATTACTCATACATAGTCTTGGAGATGCATTCAGAAGTTCAGTGGTGACTCATACTTTATCTAAAAGAAAGTTATGGCTTTTTCTAGATCTTAGCTTCCTTCCCAGGTAATGACAACTTAATTGCAGTGTTCTTGCAGTCAGTGTTCACATTATTCATATTTACAGTTATATTGGATGCATATGGGATCACTTTTTATATTTAAGAACTAAAGGACATGAAAATCCCCAAACTTGTAAGGCAGAGCTGTTATTAACAACTCTGCATGTTTAGTGGGCAGCACATCAGCATTTAACAGGAATGCTTATAATAAAAATAAACCTTCATTCTTCAGCTGTACTTGTTTAAGAGGAGCTTTAGAATTAGCATACACCTAGTGTATTTCCTTAAAAAATAAATGGAGTGTTTAGGGTTTTTTTACTGAATGACATAACTTTAAATGCTGAATAAATAGGTTTTGTATCAAGGTAAATTTTTTTTTCTCCTTAATATTCTAATGCACAAAGGTGTATTTCAGAGGGAGGGGAGAGGATAGGAAGAAAAGGCATCTGTCACTGAAGATGCAGAGCACATTAAAAACTAACGAATGTTTGTCAGGAAGACAACTCGAGGAGTATCAGCTATATGAAAGGATAGCAGCAATACTAATCTGAAAAGACAGCCTATAATTATTAATTACACTTTGGACTGTCTCCTAGTCCTGTCTCATGAGTTTTTTTCTCAGGTACAAATACGTGAAATATCTTTTAGCATCACAAGTAAGTGTCTGTTGAAGCTCCGCATTTTTTAGCACTCATGTTTCGTTTATCTATAAGTTAAGTCTGTACGTAGTGCTGTTCTTCCAGTTTCCTGAAAACAGCAGGACATTTTCAGCAAAGAAGCTTTCTGGCTACTGCAGAAAACTTTATAAGATAGTCAAGTTATCTTTCAGTGCAAAAATGTACACCTCCCATCTATCAAAGATATAAATGAGGAAAAGCATTTAAAAGTGACCTACAAAGAACAAGATTTTAAAATAGGACTAACAGATTTTCTTTTCTTGCATTTCTATGTTATGAACTAATTTATCTTGTAAAGCTAATTAAAAGATAGATGAAGTTCCAAGTCAGAGACAGACAACCCAAACAAATTAATAAAGAATAGTTTTAATTTAAAAACTGGAATATTCAACACCCACAGAACAATCAGTGCCACCCATTCTCTGCCAAAACTGGGTATTTGCAACATGCCTTGTTTCCTTCTGCACACGGCTTTAGCACACACAAAGACAGTTTTACAACTCCATCCTTCCTCTCTACCCAAGTGTCTCACTGTTCTTTGGACAGCTCCAATTGCTGACGACACAATTCTGAAATAATGACTCAAGAACATGCTTGTGAATCCCCCAGATGAGTATGGGGAGACACGGAGGACATGCAGAAGGCTGTTCCAATACACATTCATCTACTTTGTCAGTTGGCTGATACTCTGTGCTCCCCTGTCTTTTCTGAGATACAGATCCTTGTAAATGCCCAAAGGATAAGGAAGCAAAGAAATGTGCATGCTCCGCTTCTCCCCACAACAGGCTCTTTTAGAGGGGGAAGTAAATGTCAAAGCTGTTGGGGTTTTTTTTATGATTTAGAACTTTTCCCATGTCAAGCTGTAAGCAATTCCACTGAGAGATCACAGACAAGAGCTCTGCTGGAACTAATTGTGCCAGTTTTTGTATCACACTGTAAAGCCTGGTAAGAAGGACTGCCTTTTAAGCCCCAAATCTGCTTGCCTCTGGTGAAAAAGACACTGGAGCAAGGACTTAAACCAGTTTGTTTCCTGTTTATGTATTAGCACCAATTTTAATTTTTTTTCATGCTGGACACACTTCTGTTTTCATTCTGCTCCTCCAAATAATTTTTAAGGCACTGAAAATCTTGACCAATTTAAGGCTTGTTTCATTTATGACACTCCCTTTTCTCTTATCCAACCTTCAGACAGGAAAGCTACCCATGTTTGTAACTGGATAATATTTGAGGACAAAGAGATTAAGAGATCAAATCCAATAAATAAAGGCACCTACCTAAAGGCAAGGCAGGGATTTCAATTCTTGGCCCCAGATGGATACAAAGCCCAGAACAAGGCAAAAAAGCCTACAAACACAGTCAAGCCTGGGAAGATGTCTCAGGAGAAAACACAAGCAAGATGCTACTTAGGAACAACCTATGCAAAATGTGCTAAAACTCTCTGAATGCCTACAAGAGCCTAACAGTAAGCAGAGTTGTGCAGGAAGGTGTTTCTCACAACCTGTGTGTGTGCACAGAATCCATCTGGGATGGAACACTGATTTGTCACATGTGGCCAGGCCACTCTCATCACTGACACTGGAGATTTGATGTGTTTCAGGTGGTCCTGTGAGGAGCAGTTTACACTTTTTGAGGAAACAGCTTCCTGCTGACTTACCTGTCGACAGGCAAATAAGACAGGGCCTGTGGCTAATCCAAGCTTGAGATCTGCTGCTGTTGGTTTCCCCAGATGGTCAGCACATGATGTGAAATCCAGGACATCATCTATCAGCTGAAAAAAAGAAACATACTGATTATTTAAAATTCCTTTTTTTAAAATTAGAGCTAAATACAGAATAATCCTTGTTAAAGACAAGACTTGTAGGAAGGGTTAAGACAGACCACTTTGATTTCTAAAGCACTTTGGAAAAGTTTAGATTTTAGATTCCATTTAGTTCAACAAAAGCTCTACCTGAAAAGCTATGCCAACGTTTTTTCCATACTGGTATGCAATCTCATGAACTTTGGGATCAGGGCAGCCTAGAATTGAAACCTGAAAAGACAAAAACCCCAAGTAAATAGAAAGCTTTAGTTAGCATCCACTTTTAGCCCCTGAACATAGGTGTGACACAGCCAGCACAGGCAGGAGGGATCTGGGAAAGGCAAAAAAAAAGCTGACTCAGGCACGTTATAGCTTATCTCTGTTCATGGAGACACACAACTAGACAAGCTTACTAGAAAACAAGGCTGAACAGTAGTGCAGTATTAAAACTACATTCAATTCTGCAAAGAGATTAGCTTCATTAAATATTTATCAGGCTTAGAAATTACAATGCAAGGATAAAGAGAGAAGAAATGTGGATGCACTTCACATGCAGGGTAGTAGTCGTATACAGTCCAGTGATGGGGAAATTAAGCTAGTTACATATATAAATCAGTCGGGATAACTGGAGGTCAGACAACAGATAAATGGACATTACATGTCTCATGAAAGATCACAAAGCTGGATGTGTTGAACCCAGTCAGGAGGGGCAGTTGACATAAGGATGATTATTTTTAAGGTGATGTTAACTGTGTCTGACTTGCTCAGGAAGATGAGTTGATTAGCTTGCAGGCAAAGGTACTGAGGGATAATTAGTGGCAAAGGAAAGACAGCAAATGAAGAAAGCACTCCAAGCTGACAAAGGTATCCCTAAACTGAGACAAACAAAACATTTTACTTGAACATACAATCGACTACTTGAGAGACAAAAATTTTGCTGAATAAACTCCACAAAACTAAAATACAGGACACTAACTAAGGTTTGAGAATTAATATCTTGCTTCAAAGTAAGGGCATTTATGCTTTTTGCATTTATGTACCGATTATACATTTTACCAAATGAGGTTGGTTAAATACTCAGATTTATTTCAACCTTCAATAAACCAATTAGGAACGGGAAAAAAATCCACCCTGGTTTATTGCAGGCATTCCAAATCTGCTGTGACTAATGCAAGGAGTGAGGATACATTTTTAAGACTAAAAATATATGCTAGGAAAACCACACAATATAAAAATATGTATGTGTGTATATATATGTATTTCTCTTTAAGATGGTGTAAGGTAGGATCATAAAGAAAACCCCTCCAGCCCCAAAACCAACCCCAAACTAAAAGTGAGTCCAGCAGTAGCTTTGAAGGTGAACATGAAGATGGAAATAAGAAACAACATTATATCCTAATAAATGTGATGCAACTTGCACAAAATGAGAGATTGTTTCATGCATCGGTGCACTTCATATCTGAGCATCAGAACACATCCCAGCCATAACCTGCATCTGTGGATAATAACTAAACCCCAGAGGAATCTGGATGACTGAGGAATTAACAGCATCATACATTCCCCATTTTTATTTAAAAGAGGAGGGCAGTATAGCAGGAAAATAATGCTACTTATATCTAATAATCATACAAAATTCTGAAGGCTATGAAACAGAGTGAACTGCAAATATGAGATATTTAAATAGATGTTGCTAGGGACTATCGAATAGTACATGTTGCCCTTTTATCCTCATTTTGATGTTTGTCTCTTAAATAGCATAATTTGCCTGAAGACCTAAGATCTACTGCTATACCATGCAAACTTTTGTTTGCTTCTGTAATACAAATCACATAATACCAGCATGGCAGGGGGATTGCATCTACCCTGTTCCAAGGAAATCCTTACCTACCTCCACATTTCATTCCATGTGGAGGATTAAAATATGGAATTCAGTGACAAAATCTTGGTTAATGGCAAAGGGTCAGAGTGGGCAGTAGCTGGCAGAGGGTGAGAAGAAGTGATATGTAAAGAAAAGAACTTCCTCATTTAACCTGAAATGTCATGTCTTGTTTATAGAAAAAAATTAAAATTCAGGAGATTTGTTTTGCCAGTCATCCTCAAGTGATCAACCCTCTGACCATGACCACATCGTAAACCTGCAGTGACTGGGCTGTGACTATCAGGGAGTTCCTTCAGGATGCAATTTCTGAAACTGCTCTTGTAGATTGTTGCCCCCAGCTGGACGCTGGCCGGGCTGCAGCCTGTCACTCCCGCATGGAGTTTAACTGGAGCTGTACTGGGATAATGTTCTGGGATAATACAGGCATTTGCAAATACAAATCAGGATAAGCAAGTCAATACAGTGATGTGTGTTTAAATGATAAAACTCTCAATTTGAAAACAGCCTAGAGCTCCCAAATAGCTCCCATGACTGGTTCATGACAAATTTAATCTTGCAAGAATTCAGGCCTGTCCTCCACTAAATTGTGACAAAAAGTCCTTCTTAATACCACGTGGAACAAATTCTTTAGAAAAGTTCTTTGAATTCAGCAGGACAAATCTCCTTGGTGTTATTTCAAACACACTTTTTGCAAAACAAAAAGTTTCTGTTATATTACAGAAGAGACTATAAAACAACTTTGCCTCTTTACTGAATTTCACATCCATAAAATACAACATCAGCTCTGGGTAGATACATCCTGCTCTGGTATTTAATATGTGACAATATGGCAGCTGGAGTTGAAAGCATTTGCATGTCTCTACCAGTGCTCTGTAGGTCAGAGAGGAAAACCTGCTGCTGGGCCAGAATATGCTTGGATAAACACTACTTGTTCTTGTACTAGCTTTGTGGACTCCATGGAAAGGAAAAGGCTAAAATCTTCCCCTTTTCCAGCCATTCTCCTCCATGCCCATCTCCGAAAGCAGTCAGGTTCCTGCCTTCTCATTGCTGGCTCATCCACCACTGTTTCCCTAGACAGGAGCAGTGTTCCTCTTTCCAGGAGAATCACAGAATAGTTTAGGTTGGAAGGAAACTCTGAAAGTCGTCTGCTCAGAGTTTACTCCACAGTTAGATCAGGTTTCTCAGAGTTGTGTCCAGTTGGTTTCTGAGCATTTCCAAGGATGAAAAATCCCACACTGTCTCAGCTACATGTTGCAATGCTTGATCAACCTCATGGAGATTTTTTTTCCTCAAATCTAATTGAATTTTTCCACAGTACAACTGGTCCTTTCATTGCACATCTCTCCATCCTCTCTATGCCCTCCAATTACAAACTGGAGACGATAGGAGGATTCCTCCTTTGTCTTTCCTACTCCAGACTCAAACCAGCTCTCGGCACATCATTAGCTCCAGCGTCTGCCCCCACGGTGGCCCTTCACAGAACTCCCTGAAGAGTGCCCCTGTGTGTCCTGTCTGAGGGACCCCAGCCCTGTGGTCTCACTGCCCTGGATGTGCTGCTGGGAACGATGCCCCCTCCCCATGTTCATCCTCCACTGCTGCGGGAATGCCACCGACTTCTCCGGACCCCACAAACCCTCCACAGCAACAAATCAACTACTCTTGAGGAGGGGGTGATGGAGGCCTCCCTGGCAGAGGGAGATATCTACACAAGGCAGACAACTATCTTGTCCTGAGTCTGCATTTTCATGCATTTGACCTTTTCTCAAGTAATTAACATTTTAACAGATTAACCAAGTACTTGTTTATGCAGAGTTGTACTTTTCAGTAGCAAAGATTATCTGCCTGAAAATATAAGATATAGTTACTCAAATCTTTTTCACAGCAAAAGAAATACCCCCAAAGGACTTACTGTATTTTAAATAGTAAGTAAGGCAATTTACTAGCTGACTATAATATCTGATACTGCTATGCTATTACCCTACATGTGTCATTGGACATTATTGCAGCCTGCAGGTCTAGCTGGGCTGGGGGAATTCAGTTCTGCTGCTGGGGGTCAGAGGTCTCATTTTCCTAGGCACCAGTTCCAATGCTGGTAGGGTTTTCTGATGGAGCCCTGTGCACACACCAAACTAGGAACTGGTTAGAGCAGGAGCTCACAGGTAGATCCAGAGCTGCAGACTGGATTCTTCAGTCTCTTCCACAGCCCTGCCTCACACAAGGAGGCACAAGCTTGCTCCTAATACAGAAATCAAGATTCTCTAGTGCACCTTCACACTTACCTCAAAGCAAGCACGATTTAATCCCTCATCTGAAAGTATGCCATGCAAAATATAAACAGCTTTATGAGGCTCAGGAATTCACACTATAGCAGGGTTTAAAAAAGACAGAAAACCTGCTCAAGTTATTTTGCCATCTCCAGCTGGCCTGATGACTAAACAGAAATTCCACTTACGCTTTATTGTTTCTGAATTCTTGAACTAAAGTCACCTGATGTTTCTCTGAAAAATGCCTTGCAGTAACTAAGGCCTCAATGACTCTGGGCCATCTGCCACCGTTTCCTTTTACAATACACTTTGAAACTTCGGTAACAATCCCCCATGCAGAACTACTGTAGAAATAAACTCGAGACTGGGATGGCTCTTAACATCTTGAACAAACTGTTCTGTCCCTAAGTCCTTATTTAAAGAATTTTGATTTAAATGCAGCAATGCTTTGGTGGTAGAGAATGTATCAATTACAGCATATATCTTGTTTGGACCTTTTTCCAGGAATACTCTACTCTTCCATTTCTAAAGCATGGCACTGCGGAATTCTAAGGTACCACCTGAACTTGTTTGACATCTTCTTTCCAGTTAATACTTGTATTTTCTTCAACCACAGCAACAAATCAGGATTTTCCTATCATTAACAGGAACAGAACTGTTTTTAAAACCCATAATCTCTCCTCTTAGTTTTGTCCCTGAAAACAAGATATGAATACTCTTGATTCTCTACCTGAATTTTCTTTCAAGATTGAGCTGATGATCCTGCTTATCATTTTTGCTACAGAAAACAGAACTCCTTTCTGATTCCATTTCCCCAGTAGCCAAATCCATCTAAACAAAAATATTGCAACATCCACATGCAACAAAAACCCCCCCAAGCCCCCAAAAACAACCAAAACAAACAAACAAAACAACAACAACAAACAAAAAAAAACCCCAGTTCTCCCAATCCATGCAGAAAGAAACTGAGGGAAACATACATATTCAACTCATTGCTACTATTTGCAGCAAGTAAGGATTTGTCATGAAGAGAGACCTTCTCTCTCAGTTTTCCTTTCTAACACAAATTTTACAGCATATAAAATTACAGCAATTCAGCAGTGGAACAACTCAGACCAGCCACTAGAAGAAAAGCAGCCAAACACCCCCTGGACCAGCATCACAGCCTCAATATTGAGGGAAGTGCTTAAATCCTTAACTCTTGCAAGTCATGAAAAGGAAAAAGCTTATATTAGCTCATTTGTAGGGAGAATTCACCCAGTGGCAATGTGATTTCATCTATCTGCAAAGATTGTTTTAGGCAGAATGTAAAAATGAATGTAAAAATGAACAAACTTGCGTATGTTTTTTCTGGGGTAGCAGAATATTGTGATGCTCTTTACTAGTCCAGGTGCCTACTAATGTAAAACAAGACTTGCAAAAGAAAATTGTCACGGTCATATTGCCATTAATATGAGCAAACCAGAAGACTTAAGTTTCTTTCCTCCAACTAGAATAAAAGGTATTTTCCCTCCCCCAAAATCCATGTGTCTCATTCTATGCGATCATTTTGATATAAGCAATTTTCAACTGCTGTCTGTTGCACAAATGTACCAGTTCTCTGAGAACAAAGAAAGATGATTAACACTAGCACAGATTTTTAGTCTAATTCTCTTAGAACTCCTGCTTGCTGTAGAATCCATTAGCTATACTGCCTTTCACTAAAAAGAATAAACAAAACTCCTGCTTGCTGTAGAATCCATTAGCTATACTGCCTTTCACTAAAAAGAATAAACAAAACTCTAATTTGGGGGAGAAAACTCCCCTCCATTTTCTGCACTAAAACTGAATATCTATTTTTGTGTAAGAACATAATCTTGAATTGGATCTTTTTGTAATCAAGTAAGAGAACGGAGTGACAGGGTTGGATAAAGCAATTGATAATTAAAACCCCCAGACTAATCAAGTACATGCTTCTGGATTTTTACAATGTGATATAGAGATACCAGGAAACTGTTATTTCACAGTTGGATGAGGATGGCTGGGCCCTGGAAAAGGCTCTCCAGGAAAGTGGTCACAGCACTAAACCTGACAGAGTTCAAGAATTGTTTAGAAAATGCTCTCAGGCACATGGTGTGACTCTTGGGGTGTCCCATGCAGGGACAGGAGTTGGACTTGATGATCCTGATGGGCCCCTTCCAAAGCAGCTTACTCTCTGATTCTATGAATTGTTTCCTCCCACTGCTACCATTTAAAGTCTCACTCAGCACCAATGAGTAGGGCCAGATGTCAAAGAAGATTTAAAATCAAATTATAGGCTCAAAAATGATCAACTGAGTTTAAAATCAGTGTCTCAAAGTTGCAGAATTTCATAAATTGAAGATGGCCACCATTATGATTATTTGAACCTTATTTTGATTCAACTGAGAATAACAGCAAATCTGTGTATAAGTAACAGAAAAAAACACCAAGAAAAAGTGAAAACCAATATTGGAGGCTACACGGCTGAACTGTGATGAAATTCACAATCTCAAACCCATTCACATTCTGGCAGAATACCATTACGAGGGTTTGTTTGCTTTGGAGGGTCTCCAGAGCAAACAGCAATACTAGAAGTTTAGCTGTGAAGCTCAAAGTATGGTATGTTAACTTCAGAAGAGACGGACGTACATACTGCTTTACAACTGTTTGCTATCAGACTTGCTGTCTTCTTAAAAGTCTTCTCGAGGTAGTGGGCAAATCTCTCATTCTCGTTTTCCTTGGAACCCAGCTGGAGGAATTCACCTAAAAAGTTGCACAGATGGGAGGTTTTATTTGTGGGTTTACTGCTTAGGCAAGCAAATGGGAGGATAAAATAGGAAAAAACCTTACCACGCACCAGATCTTCAATCACCTGAGTTAGAACAGAGATGATAGTAGTATTTCCAATTCGTGCTAACGCTACAGAAGCAGCTGAGAGGATGAAGTCACCAGCTAGAACAGCCTAAGAACAACAACAAAAAGATGATTCCTTAAGTCTTTTCCTGTGTTACTACAGAGAGTACGATTTCCTTTCTCAGATCTACTCACATTATGTAACTTTCCTACATAAAGCACAAATATCTCATTTTAAAAGCCAAAAACACATAAGCAAATATTGAAATCTGTGAATTTTTTAATCCCTATCTTACAGTACTCTTTATATTTTTCTGTATAAGCACTGTCCTCCCTGTATGCAGTATGTGTTTACTTATGAAGTTTTTTTGAACATTAGTTCTCTATTTGACCATCCCCTTGTGGCTGTTACGCCATGTGAACTCTGAATTGCCCCAACTTCCTTCCTTGTATTTTCTGGTGAAGACCTTTCTTGTAATGCTCTGTGAAGAAAACACCAATTTCAAAAAAAAATTTCCTGCCAACTGAAAACATTTTTGTGTTCACCACTGAATCAGCATTCAGAGTGAGGTGCAAGTTTAAAGTATTTCAACAGCACTGCAGAGAATGGCACAGGGCATGTAAAATCAGTAATAATCACAGAATGGGTCAGGTTGGAGGGGGCCACAGTGGGTCTGGTCCAAACTCTCAGGTTGAGCAGGGTCATCCCAGAGCACGTCGCACAGGATTGCAACCAGATGATTCTTGAGTCTCTTCAGTGAGGGAGACTCCAAAGCCTCTCTGGGCAATCTGTTCATATTCAGGTGGAACTTCCTGTGCATCAGATTTTGTCCATTGCTTCTTGTCCTATTACTTTAAGAGCCTGGATCCATCTTCTTGACGTTGCTTTCAGATACTTATGATGAGGGCCCCTTTCAGTCATCCCTTGAGGAGGCTGAACAACCCCAACCCTTACACACTTCATTCATTATCTAATGCTTCCAACAGTTCAGAAAAGGAAAATACATTTGTCTCACCCACAAACTGTGCACACCTCTTCATGTTTTCTGACATATTCCAAGACCCAGGGATAGTAACATTACAAACCTCTAGGTATTTGTGCTCTGATGAAATTCAAAGGCAAGTCTTGCATTTATTAGCAAACTCACTTTCCTCTCTCCCCAGATTTGATTAAGTGTCCTTTTTCCTCTGCGAGAATTTGCATCATCAATAACATCATCATGAACTAGACTGGCTGTATGGATCATCTCAGCAATAATGGCCACAGAGCGCTGGCTTGCTTGCACCTCCCTAAAACAAAAAAACCCAAGAACTGTCAGATAATTAAATCAATTATATATGCTGCAATGCACTAAAAAGTCTCTATTAAAAACCAAACAAAAAATGTTTCTCTGAAAACAGCTGTCACAGCTTTTTCCTGGTCTGACCCCCTTCTTTCAAACCTGAAATTAGGAAGAGAAGAGAAAGTAAGATCACATTAGTACAGTAAGTGCAGAAGGATGAGTCCATCGTCATTAGGCCTATTTCTACACTGCTGCATTAACAGTACTGCAAAACTCCTGCGTTACAGACTTTAATCCCTCTAAATCCAGACTGCAATAAATAGCACAGCATCAAGGATGCTTGGCTCCAAGAGTGAAGTCTGGAAAACAGCAGAGAAAAGAATGCCAGGTAGCTTTATAGATGAGTTTTAAGTTTTCCTTACCTCTGTCGCTCTACCTATAAACATGGCATCACAAACTCTCTAAAGCTGGATAACTCTACTAACCAGTGAGCTGGAGAGATCAGAAGGAACGGAAACCTGCATTCCACATTTGAAAGACATAACTCATAGATCTTATCCTTTATGTTATCTGATTCCCTTAAAACCCCAGAGGTTCTTCAGAAGCCTGAGGAATTAACTAGAATTCTACTGCAACCACTTTAGGACTGTAAACACCAACTACCTAACACTTATTGGAACTCAGCCTTTGGGAAAATCTAATATTGATGATTCAACTCTCACTAGTTCACACTACTTTTTTCTTTTTTTTTAACTAGGTGAAAAGAAGGTAATGGAAGAACACAGAAGCAATTATCTGGAGAACAAGACTTGCAAAAAGCACGTAAAAGAGCCAACCTAGCTCACATAAAGGACCATCTCCCTTAGTATCCAGCTGCCACTGTCTTCTTCTGGTATTTTTCTGTATGTTTTCATTGCAGGTTACATGCAGGATCCCAGAAATAGCTATCCCAGTCAGCCTTGCCTCAAAGGTGTAACAAGGCCACATGGACATTTAAAATACCCCACACACAAAAAACCCCCAAAACCCACAAGGAAAGAGAAACTACTTGTGATATATAAATACCGTACTTCTGGTATACAGACAACAGAGAAAATCATACTGTTTTCCAGGAGAACAGGAAAAGAACTGAAGCAGAAGATAATTTCAGCTCAGCTAAGGAATTTAAAACTTTCCTGCACTGACTATGTCCATTAAAATGTAGTGATTAATCACAAAATGAAATAACATATTGCAGTCTGCTGACATAACACTGCGTTCTGACACCTACCTCTATACAGAATTCTGCACTGCTGTCAGTGGGAGTTCTACATCCTGAACAATAGCAGGATGAATGGGTAGCTCATAGGCTGAGAAAATATGGCTTTTACACAACAGAAAATAGGAGCTGGAAACCTTCATGGTTGTTTGGAGGCAAGTCTTAATGTAGACTAGTGATTTTATCAAATGCTAGTTCAGTGGAAAGTTTTCCAAAATAAACTACTCTTACTAAGTAGGAGAAAACTTACCTTCAAAAAACTGTAAAGGTCTCCAGCCTCTTTCATGCACTGTTCTCCTTTTGGGGATTCCCTTTTTCATTAATTATGTCAGCAGACTGGATTTCCTGCTGGGAAGCAGCAGTAAATGGCAACACTCACACACTGAAATATTTCAGTAGTATGAAGATAGCACAAAACCAGTTATTTCAAAAGCAGGTTCTGAAAAGTTCTGCCTTATACTCTATCTTATCTCTGACAGTGACTAAAAATGGCATAGGAATGTTCATGGTTCATGGTTTCCAGGAAGTTGTATCGAATATGACAATTTAATCTGAAGGGCTTTTAAAACTACTATTTCCACAAAGTCTCAAGCAAGGTTCTTCCCACTGCTGGTAAAAAAAAAAATCTACAATACTTTCCTACATGAATCTTGTGAGACTAATTCTAGATCAGATCATGCCTATTTTAGGGGAAAATCCACAAATCCCAGGATGCTTCTCATCCCCTACCATTTTTCATTCAGCTTCTCCTGCAAAACAAAAGTAAAAAGTGCCAGTAACTCAGCTCAATAGATAACAGGGTCTCTGCAAATCTAGTAAGTGGAAAGATGCCATTTTTAGGTCATTCTCAAAGTGAAGATGCCCCAAGATGATGCATATTTACACAAATATTTTATACAACTAATCATGTTCTGTTTTTCAGGAGGACTCCCTGCTTGATTCAGTGATAAGGTTTTATAGATCTGCTGTACCCTGAGATGTTTTCCATTACAGAACTTGTTTCATGAACACCGAACAAGCCAAGGCTGACCATACAGGTTAAGAAACCTCAAATATCTCCCTCCAAATATCCCTGTCCAAAACCAAAACAAACAAAAACCAACAAAACCACCGGACAGTTGTGAGGGGTGAACTCAAACCCACACAAACCAGTATTTACACTCTCCAACGAAGAGCTCGGAGGCAATGTGTTTGCCCATAAGTAAATACTGCCACTTTAAAGAGAGGAAATGAGCATAAGAGCTTGCAAAATTTTTGTGCTATGACCACAGTCCTCTAAGCATCTTTCTCCTGCTAAGGCCCTGTGGCTGAAAGAAGCAATCATCCCAGAAACAGAGTCCGTGACACAGAAGGGCACTGCAAACTAGGGGAAGCACAGAGAATGCATGTGTTAACACCAGACAAAACTGCAGAGCAGCAGACACCACGGGCTTCTGACAATGATGGCTTGGGGGAGTGAAACAAAAGGGAACTAAGGTTGCTTGCAAGTCCTATCTTTAGGAAATATTCCATCAAGTAGCCTTCCTAAATTGAATCCTGTTATTTTACAACCAAATAAGGAAAAGTATTACCTTTTATACAAAAATTGCACAAAAGAAAAGGAAATGAAAAAGCAGGCAAAAGCATGCTGGGTCCAGCAAGTTATATTACAGTTGAGAATGGTAGCAAGATGAAGCAGAAACAGAACATCAGCAATACAAACCCCAGAGGCAAAATTTAAAAAAAAAAAAAAAAACAAAACAAACGAACAGCACCCTACAAACCTACAGATACTGTGGTCAGTCTCTTCAATTACATGTGTGGGAACCAAAGCCTCAACAAAGAAAAACAAGCCTGGGAGAAGTATCAGTATTAACTGAGGAAAAGAATGATAAAATGCTTCAAGGGAAATGACAAACTGGAAGTGGAAAACCATATTAAAAAAACACTGGGAGAAGCAGAATGTAAGGCAAGTATTTTTCCCCTCAGGTTTGTAGAAGAGTAGCAGAGTTAAAAATATGCAGTATTACTTCTCTACATACACAATCTTCCTCACAAACAAAAAAGTTGGAACAATTTGTCACAGGAGACAATGTTGCTTTAAGAAAGAAAAATAATGAATCAATCATAGTATCAATGACAACTGAAGTATATGTATACACAGAGCAGGTGTAAGACAGCCTGTTTCAATAGCTTAAAAGCAAAGGAGAAGAAAATGCCCATAAAACTTAATCAGCTCACAAGAACTGGATATGCTCAGTACAAATGTAAATTCCTTTTACATACTCCAAAGCATTGGTCACCATGCACAACAAGCAGTACAGTGAAGAATTGTATCAACATATGGGATACTTAATTGCAATCACAGGCTTGGAGAAACTGGCACAGGGCACAGAAGGGGAAAGTAAATACCCTGAGATTTCATTCCATTCCTTTGCTGAAACATTTAGGTTGTTGCCACTCAGAATTTCGTTCTAAAAGCAACATGACAAAGATGGTGACTCAGCCTGGTTTGTACTAGGAACATTCAGATTATTGAGGAGGCTTTTAAACACTGAACATATTTTGGAGGTGCTGATTAGAACCACAACAGATGTACAAAAGCTGCCAAATGACACAGGCATCCAGAAATCAGAGAACTTTTGCTGAGGGTTGGCTACTGCAAAGCAAGCACTTGCCCCAGGCATATGTGGCACTTCCTTACTGGCATAGGGCAGGTATCAAAACTGGCCCTGACAGTTTTGAGACAGCGTAACATATGGACAAGGATATGTCCATGAGCATATACATATGTCAAAAGACAGCAAATATGCTTTGGGCATACCGGCAAATTCAGTCTTTCTACTGCTACCTCTCTTTGATTCACTGTTCAACTCCCACACTGTATGACATCAGTTCCAGCCTTCTCAGTACTGCACACGTTTTTGTTCACAAGCTTTTCATGCTACACACTAGAATGAGATAAAACAATTTTTACCATTATTTTGACTCTAAAGATGCTCCAGAAACTCAGTGACCCTGTTGTTAAAAGTCTCCTCCTACATTTCTATTCTCTTAGCAACATAATGCTTTGTCTTAAGTAGCTCTTTCACCGTGTTCCTGATAAATCTGTAGACCACAAGTCTTCGATCTTTGTGATTATCTTTGCAATCCATCCCTGAAGCTAGCCAGACCTAATTTATTTTGAACACAGGGATCAGACATGCTGATGATTTCAGTAAGTGTGATATACACTCCCATAGCTGAACTGGATGGCTGATGCATGCTAGGATATCTTTGAGGTTTTTCCTAATGAAAGTGGTTGCAAACCACACTGGGGTTATGCCCTAACAGGACACCCAAGACCCTACAAGTTCAAGCAGAAATTTTTGGTTTACTGTGCTTCCTTACATTTCACCATAGATGGCTGACCATCGAGAATGATTCTGCCATAAAAAGGTGCCATCCTCATGCTCCTGTTTTTCATGTCAAGATCACTTATGAAAATATTAAGCCAGTCAGTGGCAAAAGGCATTCCTGAGGATTTTCATAACCAGTATTGTTCCTTTTGCTGTCTTGAAGTCAATGACAAGAAGCAGTCCTGAACTGACAACAGAATCTGGCTGAAGCAAAGTTCCTTAATCCTGGATGATTTTTCCTAAAACAAGGGAAACTGGCACACACAGGACAGGATGCTGCCAGCTTGGTTTTGCTTTCTCCTTCAAAATCATATTCACATAGAAGGGGGTACAGGGAGAGGTGCTATCCATGCAACAAAATACATGCCATACTCTGAGGTAGTAATTGAGTCTAACGTGGCATTAAACTACTCCTGCAGAAAGAAAATGGTGCAAGACCTCGGAGAAATCCATTAAGACTGACAAATTAGTCTAGAAATGCTTTTGGAAAGGGACCAAAGATTATCTGTTTGAAATTCTATACAAGGCAAGACTGGAAGCATAGCTGGAAGGCAGAGAACACTCCAGCCAACATCCTTCCTCAAAATGCAAACATAGCAGTTGACAGGAACGTGTGGAGTGAAGCATTTGCAACGAGCCAGACTCAGGAGTGATAGAGAGTACAGGCTAAGCACGATCTTCTGCTCAGTCAAAACTGCTTTCAAAAGACAAGTAACTTGGAAACCATAAGGATTATACCAGACTAATTAACTTAGAATCTTACATAAAGTATAGAAACTTGCTAGTAGAGGGTGGGAAAAAAACTCTGACTACTTTCAAAATGTCACAGCTTTGAATACAGTCATACCACCTGTTTAATCTCTTTTCTGCATAATTACAAAAAAATCTGTGCAGGTCTCTTCTCACAGCAAAGTTCTTACCTGTGACCAGAGTTTAATAGGAACAGGAGTAGTTACAAATGAAAAATACTTAATGAAGTTTATATAGTTTCAAAGAGTATTAAAGGTTCTAATAAAGCATTTATGCAAGTAAAACCTTACAAATATTGTAATTTGGCAACATTATTTACCCACCTCGGTTAAAAGTGCAGTATAGTCCACAATTTAACAGACGGAAATATGTAATAAACCCAGCAGTTCCTTTTGCACAGGCAACTACAGAAATACAGCTTCAAGATGGAACTTACATTCAGGTTTTGCTGAGGAACATTTTATTTTCAAAAAGCATTTTTCAGAAACACAAGAATGATAACTTTCAACTCACTTGGAATTATTATGGTGAATGTTGCAAGCCCGAGCCATTAGCACCACAATCATTGGTCGAAAGGCCTTTCCCTTCCCATCAAAGTAATAATCACACATTTCCTTAAGTTCTGCTGCAGAGACCAGCAATTCCTATAAAAAGGACAAGAGCATTTCAGCACAGAAGTCACAAAGTCAGTCTGTCCAGTGTAAGTAAAACAGTATGGATGTATAACGTTATTGCCTGCATTCATTCCACCCAGTGTGAGCTCAAGTTGTTTTTAAAATTATTATGAGTAATCTGAAATGTAAATGATGCATTCCAGCACTGCAAATCAGGAAAAAAAAATGCCTTCTGATTCTACAAAATATGAGAAATGCTCTGCTTGTCTTCAGTTTAAGTCTCAGACAGCTGTCCATAAACATAAATAACATTCTTTCAAAAAATATCCTCCAAACTGATGGCTGCTGTTCAAAACAATCATTGTGACATCCCAACATAGTCACCAAAATCCCTTACCTTTTTAATATCTTCATAGAGATTTTTCAAGTCTTTTTTCCCAAGTTGAAAAGGGTCTTGGTATTTTTCATCACTAATTGTCTTACTGCAGCTGCACCAGTGGGATGTACTTGTATGATGAAACCTGGTGACAGTGTTTGTCAAGAGAGTAGTCTTGTTAGAAGTCAAGTTCCCCTGATTCCCCAAACAGAAACATCTGAAAGAATTTCTTTCTCTCCCTCTCCCCTCACACCACATTTAACCAAATGGCTAAAATATATGAAGGCATCAAAACACGCTTTTCAGACAGACAGTAAGGTGCAAGGACAGCAGAGCTATGTATTGATGATCATAAACCTATGGGATTCGGCAAAGCACATTTGGCAAACACACACACTCTGACCTTAACAGATCCCAGAAGTCTTCTGAGACACAGAACACTATGTTGCTCTTGCTGTATTCATTTTGAATACACTATAGATAGTGTAGCCTACATCTGGAGATAGAGCCTTCACTTCTGGCAATCCAACTATTCTGTTACATTCTTCCCTCTCTTGTAAACCCCTGAAAAAACATTCCTGACTTAGATTTGGTATTTTGTTCCTCTGTATACACAGCTACATAATAAATTAAATCAATACTTCCAGGTAGCATGATGATGCTAGGAAAATTCATCAGAAAAGGGTGAAAGCTCCTCCTGGATGCATTTAGACACATTTAGCTTAGGAGATTTGTTTGTTTGTTTGTTTGTTTCCTGGAGTTGAAGTTTCTTCTTCTTCTAATGTTTCCTTTTCCAAAGTGAACCATACATATTTTCTTCCAACATTCTTGCTTTGTCCATTACTCTCCAGAATAGACAACTGAGATTCAGACTCAGCACTACAGCAGCAGTCCACACTGGAGTGAATAACCTGATTTTCAAAGTCTACAGCTTAAAGGTGTACCTACCCAATTCACCCAGTAACTATGTCTTCACCCACTACACAACAATGTGAATCTCCAACTTACCGCCAAAATATACTACATATTTTTGGAAACGAGGAAGTTGAACTTCTTTGGGTAAGGTGACACATCTGAAAAAAATAAAACCAGGGATAGTTTATTAGAACTTTAAGCTGACAGAAAACATTTGACTACAAAAAATGTATCCATCACCACTGCTCTATTTCTCCATTTAACAACCCAGCAGCAACGGGAGTCACATAACCCCTTCCGTACCACATGACACATGAGTGCCAATAGGCACACTGAACTGACTCTTTGGCTCCAGATCGTTGGACTTTCCCCCCTGTTAGGCCCAACCCAGGAAGCTTATCAGTTAAATTATCAAAGCTGCTCCAACAAAACCTTGGTTTTACACTTGTGCAAGGTGCAATTTTCAAACATTTCCTGCCTGGCAGATAAATCTGAACTGCACCAGTCAAGACACAGAGAAAAGGACGAGCTGGTTTCAGTACACTAACAGAAAATCATGTCCGTGCTTTCCCCTGAAGCAATTTCAATTCAGCCTGCCGTTTATAATTTACATCTGCCCATCTTCCCTGCTAGATGTCCAGAACCTAACTTCCAAATCTAGCAATCTCTCCAGTGACCTCTCCCTGCAGACAGAGCCCAGGAGTGTGGGGGAAGGCACAGTCCCAGGTCCATGATTCCAGCAGATAAGGCTGAGGAAGGAAGTACAGCTTCTGCTCTGCTCCTGAGAGCGCTGCCAGGAAGTACCGAGCCCTGCCCAATGCTGCGCTGAGCCAACCTAAAATCACTGCAATCCACGTGTTCACCAAACTGCCTCTGGAAAAACACACACGGAAAAACTCACACAGAAACTCTCAAGGAGACCTGCTTCTCGTGCCTCAGCATCTCCTCATTTGTGGATTAAAGTCTCTCTCCTTGGACAGTGGGAGAGAAACAAAAGCGCTGTAATGGCACTCAAGGGCACTCTTCCATCCTGCCTTACACAAGGCCCGGCAAGGAGACAAAGGAAGGCGAGGAGCCCTAACTTACCACAGATCTGCAACCCACTGCTGTCTGACTTCAGTGTCCGGCCCTATGGCTGAGACATTCCTGAGTGGCTCTCTCGGACCTCTCACCGCGTTCTGTAGCTAAAAATAGCTGACCTCTTCCTACTCTTCCTTCAGTGCATGCACACACGGACTCGTTCCTTTACACTGCTGCCTGACCCTGTAACAGCGGCTGGTGCGGGATGCTGGAGGCGTTTGCCACAGCACCTTCGCGGGGGTCAGGATAGCCAGAGCACCTCAGCGAGGGTCAGAACCGCAGCCCGGCCTTGTGAAGAAGCTCCACACCAAGGCAGCGAGTGAACTGCCCCCGTTACAGCTCACAACGCTAACACACACAAACGCCTTCAAAATCTCACACTAATGAGAACCACTTCCCCTGCTCCCACCTAGGGCCGGCTCCGAGCGGCTCACACTCTGACCACTGCCGAGAACCCTTAATCTGGAATTTAACCTTGCACCGAGCGCGCTGCTGCCCCCAGCAAGGACCCCGGCCGGGAGCCCACCGGGCCGCGGCGCTTCCCGGGCGGAGGCCGCGGAACGCCGAAGGAGCGGCGGCCCCGGGTGCCCACCCGCGCCCCCCGCCCCATTCATTCCGCGCCCGCCCGGCGCCGCAGCACTCACCGCCGCGCTGGGGGCCGGCGGGGCGCGGGGGTCGGGGCTCGGCACGGAGCCCAGCGGCGGAGCCCGGCAGCACGAGGCGCCGCTCCGCCACCACCACCGCAAGGCCATGGTGTCCCCCAGCCCCGCCGCGCCGGCACCGCCTCCCGGCACCGCCGCGACCCGGACGCGGAAGCCCCGCGCCGCCACCGCCCTCCGGCGGGGAGCCGGGCGGGCGCCCCAACGCCCTCTGCCAGGGCGGGAGACCTCAGGCCGGGTTCGGAGGTGACTCTGGGAGGCGAGGTTTGAGGAGATGTGGTGGCGCCCCTGGCTGCCCGCCTGCCTGGCCTGGGGCTGTGTGGCCGCGCTGTGCGGCTCCCGCGGGCTCTGCCCGGCCCCGAACGCCTCCCGCCCCGAGCCGGCTCAGTGCCCGCGGCGCCGGGCGGCCGAGCTCTGCGCCTGGGCGCTGTCCTCCGACAGCCTCCTAGGTACGGCCTGCCCTGCCCCGGGGCTCTGTGCTCCTGTCCTGCCCCATCCCGGGGCTCTGTGCTCCTGTCCTACCGTGTCCCGGGGCTCTGTACTCCTGTCCTACCGTGTCCCGGGGCTCTGTACTCCTGTCGTACCGTGTCCCGGGGCTCTGTACTCCTGCCCTGCCCTGCCCCGGGACTCCGTACTCCTACCCTGCCTTGTACCCAGGCTGTGTACTCCAGTCCTGCCCGGCGCTTTTGCTTGTTGGGTTGTAGCAGCTCGTAAAGCAGTAACTAAGCGAAGCGAAGACCTGATACGCACAGTCAAATACTAGTTTTAAAATTAAAACTAGATTGGTCATAAGGAGCGCTTCCCCCCCCCTTTTTCCCCAAATCCCAACTAACTATGTGTTAATGTAGAGTTGATAACCTGGCACCTCTCTGGAAGGAGACAAAGCGTTCCAGCTCTCCTAGCCCTCGGGCATACAAAACTGCTTGTAATCATAATGCTTATCTATATGATCACATTACAGAATTAATTTCATCAGGTGACACAATTACTCGTGAGCATTAAGAGTAGTGTTAAATCTTGTAGCAGCTGGCTGTAACAGGGTCTGTCATTAGAGGTAGTGAGAAATACGGCTAGCAGCAGCAAGGCTCCAGAGATGCTAACTAAATGAAAATTTTTACACAACAGTGACTATGAGGTACTGGGATTTTATAATTAATGTGGAATTATAAGATTGTTGGAAGCAAAAATCTATACCGTAAAGATGGTAAATCACACTGTTTTAAAACAATATTTGTTGTCTGTTACCGTGGAAAAGGGCACAGAGTAGGTCTCAAGGAAGAATGAAGCACAACTTCTGAGTACACATGTATGTGGCAGCAAGAGCTACGTCTTCTAACCCGTTCATTCTCTGTTTACATTACTCAGAAAAGACTTCATCTGTTTTCTTGGGTTGCCTGGTGATCACTGCTGCATATGGACTACACTAAACAGTTACTGGTGCACAGTAACTTAAATCTGTTGCACTACCTTGTTGACTTGTGGGGAAAGCTGTACTTCTCTTTGTCCTACAGATATCTTTTAGGGTGGATATAATTGAGTGTAACATCAAACTGCCCTGAGACTGTTCTAGTCACAGTCTATTCAATCTATTCTTAGATATGGTTTAGATCTTAAAACTAGAATGCCCTGGTAGATTCTTTAACTGCAGAATTCAGTCCTTTTCAGAAATTCCAAACAATAAAACGCTCAATATATTTGGGCTTGCTTTTCATGAAGACTTAATATACATTGGCAAAGTTGTAATGTTACAAGTTTTAATTATTTTTAAAGCATTTTGGATGGCTTTATGAGGAAACACATTAAGAATAATATGATTAATTTTACTTTTTCATACAGTGTTTGTTGCCTGTTTCATGTTCACAGATCCTTTTCCAGTTGATGTGATCCAAGAAAATTATGTCCGTAATGTGAAAAACTGCATTTTTTCAGTTGTCTATCCTACACCTTTTAAATCTAAAGTTCGTCTTGTAGCTGTTTCAAAGGTTGGCTATTGTTTTTTATTCCTCTGTAATGAGTAGAAATTATTAGCACACATAGCAAAGTATATTTTAATATTAATGAGCTATTTATTATGAAACATCTTCTCAGTATATACTTTAAAGAAAAAAACGTATTGTGAGGTGTCTTTTAATGATAAAATCTGTAGAGAAAACGTATTCATTACCACTGAAAATTTGATCATGTTCAAGTACTATTTTTTTCTCCAGGAAGTTCTTGAAAATATTTTGGATCTTGATGTATCTGTCAAAGGATCGTCTGATTTTCTGGAGTTCATCAGTGGTGGGAAGGTGATATTTGGGTCTGTTCCGCTGGCCCATAGGTATGGGGGTCACCAGGTAAGGATGGCACTCGTTCTTCCAGGTGGAATTGTGTCGGTCTTTTCTTGAGAATTACACCTTGATAATACCTGTGAGTACATGAGTATGTGCCTGTGAGTACATGAATTCTTACTAACATTTTGATGGCAGACTTGTTCTTCATAACTGACTGCAGGTGGAAAAGAACTATAATATCCTTCCACAGTGCCCTGTTTACTTGCTCTGCTTTTGTTTATGCCTGAAGTGAATTATCTTTTTAACTTTCATTAGCTGCTGAGTCTGCTTAGCACCCCAGCAGCCTGGCCAGCTCTGCTTCGTGATAGATACTGATAGCTCAGAGGAGTGGAGAAGGACAGAGCCTCACTGCAACACATGATTACTGAGATTCAAGTTTGATTGAAATGGCTATGATTATTCATGGAGAAGAATGGTAGAATTTCATTTGTCATTTCCAATTAAAAAGCCAAAACAAGCTATGTGGGTTTAAAGGCTCATTATACAAAAAAGACAAGTCTGTAGCTGTACATCATAGCTGGAAGGTAAAAAAAAAAAAAAAAAGAGGATTGCTGGTATTACTCTTTTCTTGTGGTTTTCTGATTCATTTTTGAAGTGAGTGTAGAAATACAGCTTTAGGGATCAACATTTTAATGTGAGCAAATGTGTCTTTTGTGAGGACCTAGATTTAATCTGTATTTTTTTCAACTTCTATAAATGATAAAGGACAGTAACTCGATTTTAATTTTTTGTCAGTTTGGTATCTGGGCAGGTCAGCTGGGGGATGGAAGAGCCCACTTGGTCGGAGTATATACAAACAGGTGTGACTTTTTTTTAAGTGTCCACTTGAGCTCTATGTTCTGTTTAGCTGATCATGGTTAACCTGAGGTCTGTTGTTAGAAATGCCAATGGTATTTTTGCAGGCATGGTGAGAGGTGGGAACTGCAGCTTAAAGGGTCAGGAAAGACCCCGTACTCCCGGTAAGTTGCAGTTATTCTATGTACTTTAAAACTGAATGTTTTCTTTTTGAAATTTACCTTGATTTTATGACCTATTCCTTATTTCTCTGTTCTTCATAGGAATGGTGATGGAAGAGCTGTGCTTCGCTCCTCTGTTCGGGAGTTTTTATGTAGTGAGGCAATGCACTATCTTGGAATTCCTACAAGCAGAGCTGCTAGGTATTTTTCTTTCCTCTGTTCACAGTATACTAATTTACAGGTAATTTTGTAACTGAGTTTCACTGAACATCAATAAAGTAGGACAGTTAGTTTCCAAGATGAAAGATCTCTTCATATGTATGCAATCAGAACAGAATATATTCTCCACAGATTTTTGGATAAAACTTTCCAATAATAATAAGCTCCAGCAATTAATTGTATCACGTAGTTTGCTTTATTCTAGAAATACTACTTAGCTTTAGTGTAGTAAAGACTAGTTTCTGTAAAATTAATCCAAATTCTAGAATCTAGCCAACTAGGAAAATGTTGAAAGTGGCTATTTTTGTCATTTTCAAGATTGCTGGGAAAAATTGTCAACAATATGAACAAACATTAATATTGGAGGTAGAACTGAATGTAGGCAATTACTCTCAATTCTTTATCTATGCAAACACCCCTGGAGCAGAGAGAGAGATCTCATAAAAAAAATTTAAATTAATTCTGTCTGAACCAGAGGAGACTAACAGATTCATTCATTTGGATGATTTTCTCAGAATCAAGTAACTGAATATTTTCAGGTGATCTTGTTTAAAATGTCAAGTTCATTTTATGTTCCAAGTAGCTTCAAGTCTGCACTGCAGCGTTTCAGGCTTCAAAGAAAACAAATGTTCTGCAGAAAAGGCCTGTACTCAGCTGCCACATGGCTAGGTGTCTGTATTTGCAAAGTGTCTGCAAATCTCTTTAGCATTAGTTCTAACTCATTTGCTCTGTTAAAGTGCAGTGTTTGTAAATGACATTTTTGATGGTTTATTCACTGACTTCATCTTGAGACTCTTTGCTGTTGGCTGTTAATGCAGAACTTTAAATCTGTCTGAATATCAGCAGGAAATCATTTGGCAGGTTAGAGCCTCTCTTCGCTGTCGTCTCAACAAACTGTTCAGTGCAAAACCAGTATGAAATTACCCGTTTACTGGGCACGAATTCTACTGAGCACACAGTGTGCTTCAGTTCTCTGCTGGCAGATTGGTTAAATGCCTGGCTCTCTCAACTGTTATACAGGCTCTGCAGACTGTTTGCAAGACTTAATTTGGAAAAACCCCAGCTGACAGCCATATTCTTCCCGATGGGGAGCTGTTGTACTGAGGCTGGTGGGATGCACTTAACAGAGGTCTTGTCAAGTCTTGGCAGAAGTGGGAGGAAAAACCTTATGGCTTATCCCAGAACCCCCAGCAGGTTGGCTTGCTCTATTAATTTTAAGTACTGTGTTCCCAATGGGATTCTACAGTTTATGACTGTACTACCAGATACAGAACACTTCATACAGTACCATTTTAGTCACATACTGGGACTACCAGTGAGTGGTGTTATGCATTAAGTCAAAAAACTGAGCCAATATACATAGTTTTCCAAGTTTTACTTGCATAGGGCTTGATTTTCATGCAGAGCAGCAGGCAGACCACTGGGACTAAAGCCCTTAAGTGACAGCAGGTGGGGAGGGATATAATCCATCCATCCATCCATCCATCCATCCATCCATCCTGGTGTGAGTGCTGTTGCTGATTCTTTGGTGTAAGAGCGATTTCAGTGCTCTGTTTCCTATGGGTGAGTGTACAGCTGGTCTGCTGCTGCCTTCTCTCCAGTAACGGTACTTACCAACTATAGGGACCATTGGAGAGCTGCTTTTCTAGTGGGAATGTGTGTTTAGGTGGCTGCTCAGCTCCCTGCCCAGCTCTCAACTAAATACTAACTAAAGTAACTAAATGTTGATGCCCCTGTGGATTTTTTATCTGCAATAGAAGTAGTGCTGGTATTCTGTAGGAATTTTGCAGAGAGCCTGCTAAGAGTTACACAGTGAAAAAGAAACAACCTTTCTGGCAGAGATCTGTTCAAAACTGTAAAGTTTAGTGGCACAACTTTTGTGCCTTCTGTCCCCTAGTGCTCTGCTGCACACCATATTTTGTTAGTGTCTGAGGTTCATTCCCTGTTTCTTTTTTTTTTTTTTTGTTTGTTTTCTCGTGAAGGATTAAGATTTTCTTCTTCCATCTCATTTATATCAGAGCTTTTTGTACATAATCCTACAGACATACCAATTGGTTTCAAATGAGTATTTAAAAAAACCCCAACAAACCCTGATTCTACTTGTATGAGTACAGCTCCAATAAAAGGAGATTTATTTCTGTATATTTTCCCCCTCCTGAAATAATTCAATGCCTGTTCTTTGCAGTCAACAGAACATACAGTTTGAATAGCTACGAGGTATCTTCAAAAATACTGAATATAACAGTAATTTAGTTTTGAACCCACAGTTACTGTTGCAAGCAACTGCACTAGATAAGACATCATGCTATTTCTTTTCATGGCCTTTTGTACATATTTATGTTTGTATTGGGATTTCCCACATTTTTGGTTCAACTGAATTCTTTCTAAAATTTTGTCCTGGTTTAGGGCAAATTTGGGAGGAAACCTCCAAAGGGGTCCCTCTAGAAAGTAGATTGAAGTGGCCCCTCCCCCAACTGGCTCAGGAAAAGATTTTCTTGGAGAAAAGTGGAAAAAACTGTTTATTTAACCAGAAAAGTATTCACAAGCATTAAAAAAAAAGAGAATAATATTAAACAATAAAATCTCTTAGTGTTCTGAAGAGATGGCAAATTCAGAAAATCCTTTTCCTGGGGTGTAGCTCGGCTTGCTCAGTCTCTTACCAGTCCCTCCAGTGCGGGAAAATGCCATCCTGGGTCCTGGTGGGCCACAGGTGGGAGCTCCTGGTGTCCCTCCGTGTTTTCAGTCCAGAGCAGGTTTGAACAGTTCCAAGAAAAAGAAAAGCCACGGTCCAGGGCACTTCTCTGCCTCTGCTAGCTAAAAAAGCCTAACTGAAAGCAAAGGAGAGCTCTGTCCTGCTGTCTGTCCATGCTGCAGACAACACAGTCCATGAGCAGGAATGCTGGGGTGTGAGTGCGGTTTCTGAAAACAAACTCTGCTCTTCTTTTTCCCCCCTTCCATCTCAGAACCAGTCTTGAAGGTGCAGAACTTAATATCCGGCATAAAAAGGACAGACAGTTAGGGGTACAAGCATCATAAGGTCACCCCAGGACAGATTTCAGTGTTCAAGTATGTAAAACCAGAATCTAGTGAACTTCCAAAATTTAACTATTGGGAATTAGCACTGTGACTGCCTTCAGTCATATTTATGAATGGAGTATTAGGTTTGTCTCTTGTTCTTTGCTGTGTACCTCAAAGAAAAATTTGGTTCTGTCTTCTCTGCTGTCTTCAACTACCTAATAGGTAGCAGATATAAAATAACTGGATTAAATATCAAATAGCATGCCACCCAACTATAGTTTGAATAATAGAATCATAATTTGGGTTGGAAGAGACTTTTACTGGTCTAGTCCAATTCTCCCCTCAATGAGTAGGAACATCTTCACTAGATTAGGTTCTTCAAAGCCCCCTCCAACCTGACCTTGAATATTTCTATGCATGGGGCATCTACTACCTTTGTGGGCAACCTGTTCAGTGTCTCACCACCCTCTGATAAAAGACTTCTTCCTAACATCTAATCTAAGCTTGCCCTCTTTTAGTTTACAGCCATTCCCCCTTGTCCTATCACTAGAGGCCCTGGTAAGGAGTAGCTGTCCAGCTCTCTTGTAGCCTCCTTTAGGGACTGGAACGTGCTGTAAGGTCTCCTCATATTCCCCACAAACAGCCCTAACTCTCTCAGTCTGTCCTCATAGGAGAGGTGCTCCAGCTCTCTGGTCATTTTTGTGGCCCCGCTCTGGACCCACTCCAATAGGTTCATGTCTCTCCTGAATAGATTAATATTTTCTAGTTATCAACAAGCAAAGATAAAGAAGAATTATACAACATGAGCTTAATTATCCTCCTGATAGATTCTTGAACAAGGAATCTTCTGAGCCATTGAGGGCCTAAGATCTTTCAGAAGATGGCACCAGGTTGGGTTGTCAGTGTAATCCCAGTTTCTTTGAGGAGGAAACTTCCTACTTGTTAACCTTGGAGGAACATGATGCCCTTGCATAGTTTGTGAGGATTGATTTTTCCTGATAGAATAGAAAATAGAATGAAATTATGTATTTTATTTCATAGAATTAATCTAAGTTGTGCAATATTTTAAAGCAAGTATCAAACTCTGACAGATCTCAATATTTGGATAAACATGAAAATTTATAGGATGTGCAGAATTTTAAGGCAAATGAAAGGAGGAGGTTGGTTATAAAAGTCCAAGTAGCAGCAGCAGTGGTTGCTAAGGGCCACAGACCTGTCCCCAAAGTTTCTGAGATAATTTTGGCTCATGCAAAGGGAAACGTCCACCTGATCCAACAATTTGATTTCTAATTTCTCTCTCCTCAAAATTTTCATGTTGTCCCCAGGGAAATTGTGACTTAGTTAATGTTACAGTCACACTAATCTGTCACTGAGGTTCCAAGTGAATGCGCTGCTCCTTTGAGAGCAGCCATCTTCCCAAGAACAATGAGAGTAATAAAATTGGACAACATTGCATTAAATACAAAATAAATGCATTTTGGTCATGAACCTTGGTAAGCCTCAGCATCTTCTTTGCCTGTGTCATTTGTAAATACTAAGGTATGCCATCAAAATGATCTTTTTATGAAGAAAATGAATTTATATAAAATACCACTTTGATCTTTATTACGAATTATTTTTGCTGAGATAACTTTTAACATTCATTTCTTGTTTGCCACAGCTTAGTTGTAAGTGATGATGATGTGTGGAGAGACCAGTTTTACAATGGAAATATTAAGAAAGAAAGAGGTAATGAACATATAGTGTTACAACATTGTAACTTAGTTCTCCATGAAAAAATGTGTAGTAGAAAGTAATAAATTGGCTTAATTTTGTTTAATAAGATATAAAACTTCTCTTGAGAAAATCAATCTGAAACATATTTTGGCTGAAGAAATGAAGGCTCTGAACAGGTCTTCTGTGCTTGTGACATACGTATTGCAAGAATATAATTTCGATTTTCAGTTCCCATTACAAAAATGACATTGAAAACTAGGGAAATTTTCCATTGTTTTGACTGCAATATCAGGATGGGTGGAATGCAATTGTGGCCATGTCATTGCTACGTCATCTGCACCTGCTCTGAAAAAGAGTGAGATAGCACAGCATGGGGAAAAATCTGTTTGTGTTCTTTCTTTGAGGCTGGCATTTCTGGAGTGATTCTAGTATTAATGCACTAACAGAATTTTGCCTGTGGTTGCGGGATAGCAAATCAAGCTTTATCATTAAAATGCATGTTAGTAAAATAATGTTATACATATTCATCTGTTATGTGTTAGGCATACTTACAAAAATACCAGTTTAACAGTGCATATACAAACTCTGTGTCTATAGAAACAACACATGGTGGCTTTTGCTGTGGAGCTGTTTTATTTTGCTGATGCTCTGTTTACATTTAAACACACTTGTCTCTGTATTTAAGGTGCAATAGTGCTACGACTTGCCAAATCGTGGTTTCGTATAGGATCCTTGGAAATCTTAGCTCACTCTGGGGAACTGGACTTACTAAGGTTTGAATTGAATCTTCATAGTAACTGCAATAGTTTTCTCAGCAATCAAATTACATCAGAATTCATGTATACAGATGGAATTTTGACATAAATTGTTTAGCAAGTAAGATTACATAATTTAAAAAGGTAACCTGCTATTTTTATACAAGCATACCAAAGATGTTACCTCACAAGGGTAAAACCCTTGAGATGTTTCTAAAGGCCTGAATCTTACAAAATGGGGAAAGTTCTATACCTAAGTAGTTCTGGTAACTAAGTAGTTCCCTAACTAGGGAGGACTCGTTTGTTTTGGAAAGACTTGTAATTTGGAAGTGTAAGTTCCTACATTTCTCAGTTTTCTGTGACATGTTTTTCTGCAAATATTAATGCATGTATCCCATTTCCTTAAGCCTGTCTTGTAGGAATGTGGAGCACTGTTTTGGGAACAGCCAGTTACTATGGAAGTAACCCTACTTCATAAGAATTCAGCCACAGCATTTTCTTTGTGAGAATTCTGATGTAGAATGATTATTCCTTGTAATCTTATACTGTTTTTTTTGGAAATGTAAACTCTTTTTTTTCCTAAGAAATGGATATTGCTGCATGCAAAACCACGTCCTGGTATGCTCTGGAGATTTAGTGTGGGGATAATTTTAACCCTGTGTGGCTGTCTCCAGTTGTATTTATGACTACAACCTTAGGTTTTACCTTTAAGCATTTGGAAGAGCTTAATCTAATATTCATTGGAATAAACAGACAGTTTTTTCTTAACTATTTGTGGCAAGCTGTAGATGAGCATTTTGCTGTTTGAAAACAAGAATTTTTAATGTTCCGTTCCAAAGTACCAGTTTTGGTTAAAGAATTCTGTTTCTGCTGTTACAGAAGATTGCTAGACTTTATCATCCAGGAACATTTTCCATCAATACCAATGAATGATTCAAACAGATACCTGGTAAGTCTTTTTTAAGAGTCATTCTTATTTTCCACAGGCATGTGAACAAAAATTACAGGAAGGTCTTCATAATTTCAAGTTTTACAAGATTTTAAAATTTGAAGTAAGCTTCCAGGTTTTATTAGCAAAAGTTTGTTAATTCTCTGCAGTAAAAATCTGCTTCTTGATTTTTTTTTATTTTCTCAAAGTCATGTATGAACATTTTTCACCAGTTTCCATTATGGACATGTTTATTGTGAGGCTTCCATTTTCTGTTGTGTTTTATTCTCCTACTGCTCAGGTTGTCAGTCAAGAGTGGTCATGGAGTGATGAAGTGGGCTTTTGCTAATGTAAATGTAGTAGATATAGTATATTCTAGTATACTGTCTAGTATATATAGTGTCTTTTTTGTTTGGTTTGGTGGGTTGTTTGTTTGTTTGGGTTTTTTAAAATTTTGCTTCTTAATTTCTTTAAGGGCATCTGTGTATACTTATTTAACTATAGTCTTCGCTGGATAAGGTTATTATGCATTCACATAATTTAGAATGGGATGACAAGTCCTGACAGAGAGATACATAAATTTGAAAAATAGAATGTATTACTTAGTTCTAAAGTGAATAAAATGCTTATGTATTTCAATATTTTTGATACAGAGAACTTGAAGTAAAAGATGTGTTTGATTTTAGGAATTTTTCTCTACAGTCGTGTCAGAGACTGCAAATCTCATTTCCTTGTGGATGTCTGTGGGGTTTGCACATGGTAAGGTGCCAGATGGCATTGGCTTTAGGGGAGGGACACTACAGTAATGTACTTAAAAATGGCTTTTGTTTGTCACCTTGGTTGTCAGTTGTGCTGATGTCTTCACCTACAGCTTTATCTGTTACCCAGGGGCTTTTGTAACAGAGTTACACTGTCTGATCTCTCAGAGCACAGCTGTGACAGTATAGGGGAGCAAGAATCCTCAGAGCTGTTGTAACAGTGCAGTGTACAAAGACAGGGCATTGATGCCATGTATAAGTTTAACTGCTTGATTTAACTGCTCTGAATTCAATCCATCCACAAAAAGCCCCAGCCTTTTTCAGTGCACAGGAGGCAGAGGTGTCTGGCTTTCTGCAGATTTGTGGGATTAACCCCAAAACAGTGGCCGGACCACGAGCCTTGGTGTCCTGTGGGCATGGGCGGGGGGCAGAGGGATGGGTACATTTTCCAGAGCCTGATTCCTGAGAGCTCTCTAAATTCAGTGGATCTGTTTCATGGCACATTGCCTAGAGACTGGGGTTCAGGTGGAATTTTAACTTTTTTCCTTTCTGTTGAACTGTAGGTGTGTGCAATACAGATAACTTCAGTTTATTGTCCATAACAATAGATTATGGTCCATTTGGATTTATGGACTCTTATGACCCAAGTGAGTGTAGCACCTGTTTTTATTTTTTTTTTTTTACTTAAAACAATATTTTATATTAAATGATATAGTTTCCATTGCATGAAAACTTCTTTCATTATTAGCAGAAAAACCAAAATCATGTGTACTGTTAGAAGAATTTTAGGGGGGAAAAATTGCATCAGTGACCAGTTTTATGATACACTATATAGGTTGAATTCAAGGACTAAAAGTCTTGTTAATGAAATACTACTATTAAACCCATTTCCATGAGACTGTTTCCACTTGAACACCATCAATTCAATAGATGCTACAACAGAAGGCAAGAAAACTAAAAACTGTGTATTGCTGGAAGCTCTAGCTTTATAGTCACAGCAGCCAATTATATGTTGGAAGAAAAGAAATCAAACCTACACAGTTATGGTAACCTTTCTTTCAAAGTCTTAACTCAGTCAGTCGGGGATTGATAGATACAGGTTCAGTATGTACATAACTGTATATTCTTAGAATATTGTTTATAGTTTGCAACTGAATTAACTTCAGAATCAGCAGTGGTTATCTTGCTATGTGTTCTCTTGCCTGCAGCCTCAAATTAAGGAAAAGTCATGAGAATAAATGTCATATTGTTTCTATTGTATTGAACAAAATGGGGCTTTTTTGCTTTTAGATCTTTCTCTATAGGGTGGTTTGGCCCCAGCTGGCAATTAAGGACCCACAAGCCAATTTTTCAGTCCTCCCTGCTGTGGGCTGAGGGAGAGAAATGGAAAAGCAAGGCTAAGAAAAAGCTTATGGGTTAACATAAAGACATTTGCATAAGTGAAGGGGAAAAAAAGAGCACAGGTGACCAGCAAGTTGATGCAAAGACAATCACTCACCATATCTCACCACCAGACTGATGCCGAGTCAATCCCCAAGCATCAGCTGCCTTGGAAAAACTACCCCCAGTTTTTATTGCTGATTATGATGTTATAGGTGTGGAATATCTCTTTGGTCAACTGGGCTCAGCTGTCCCAGCTGCATCCTCTCCTAGCCTCTTACCCACCCCAGCCTCATTTTCTGGGGTTATAGAGTGAGAACAGAGCCCTGCTGAGCAGTGTGTAGAACATTGCTGTGCCATCAGCACTACTTTAGTCACAAGTCCAACACAAGGGGCCAGACAGGCTGCTGTGAGGAGAGCTGACTCTGTCCAGCCAGCACCCTGGAGCCTGATGAGAGGGGTTAGAGTTGAAATTCAGATTTGAAGCACTCAGCAGATCTGACAGACGAGGTACAAGTCTTCTCTTTGAAGCTCCATTTGCTGTCAGTGTCCTCTGAGGATTCGGGCGATGCTGTGGGCATTGATCAGCTTGTCTGGGTTTGATCTGAGTGTTCCCACTCGTCCCCTCAGAGACTGCTGCTGTACATAGGCATACATTTTACTGCTGGATACTTGTAACTTGCATGACAGGCACTTACTATCTCCCAGATAATGCATTTGCACATTGGAACACATTAGGCCTAATTTTTATGTGAATACAAAGCTTGTTTGTCCAGTTTAAACAAACCTTGCTTAGGTGGCCTATTAAATACATGTTTACCATATGTGTGACTTTTCCATAAATATTTAAGTCCCGAATCTAGTTGGAGATTTGTTTGTTTAATCTATGTGTTAAGTAGTAGCACTAGATGTAGTAAAAATATTGGGTTTAAGTCTAAAAGACAGTGTTTTTAATGCAGAGATGGTTAACCATCTGAATTCATCTTGTGTCTTCAGGTAGGAAAATGTCACTTGTGACACATGGGAACTTATGTGTGAAGAATGTGTTCCTTAGATTTGCAAATAATAGATCTTGAGTTAATTCCCTTTAAATATGTATTCTTGTGGTCTGTTTTAAGTATTTAGTAGTTTCACGTCTTCTTTAAGTTTGCTGTGTAAGTATAAAATTAATGTATTTCAATGTTTTAACATTGATTGTTTATTGTAATTACTCTGTCATGGAAAAGTAATGTTTTGTTTGAAACAGATTTTGTTCCAAACACATCCGATGATGAAAGGAGGTATAAAATAGGAAATCAGGCAAGTGTTGGGCAGTTTAATCTGAGCAAGCTGTTACAAGCTCTAAAACCTTTATTGGATCCCAGGCAAAAGCAGCTGTAAGTAATCCTTAAAATATCATAATGCTTAAAGGAACGAGTGAGATGGGAGACACTGTAATCACCATATGCTTAGGAAAGAAAGGGATTAGCTTTTAAAATATTTTTTTTAAACTGGAAATTGAGTCTGGATTAATTATTGGCCAGATTACGATTGGAGGATGGGGAGAAAAAGTTTTGTTGGCCATAAATAGTAGCAAAATAGGACCACAGGGAGGTATTAGATAGGTAGGACCTAAGGTAGGACCTTTGCCCATTGTTTTCTGTTCTAATTTTGTCTAGCTTGTTTTGTAAGACACTAAGCAAGACCATGTATCTTCCTGAAGTAATATTTTAGTAGCCTTTTGTAAAGATTCTCAAATGAAGAACAGATCCCAGATGATTCAGAATATCAATGTTTCTGAGACAGCAGTCAGAAATTTTCATTGTTTAGCAGGATTATACCTGAAGCAGCATTTTAGTTCCTTAGAACTTGACATTTCTTTTGTTTTGCAGAGCTTCCCAAATTTTGAAGGGGTATGGTGAGCACTATTACAGTCGGTATGCACTTTCAGAACTGAAAACTTCTAGTCACAATACTGTAAAATATATAATGTTCACAATTTCCATACTTTGTTACTATTTTCAGTTTTACAGAACTATTCAAAACAAAATTGGGTCTTCTTGGGGAGAATGAGAATGATAACTATTTGATTGCTTTCCTCTTAAAAGTGAGTTTACTTTGCTTATTTTGTTGGCAAATGTCTGAACTGACCCCCCACACTTGAGAAGCACTCATAGAAGTAACTTTTTTCACTAGATTATGGAAGATACAAAGGCTGATTTTACAATGACATTCCGAGAGCTGAGTGAAATTACTGCAGACCAGTTAAAGGAGCTCCATATTCCTGAGGTATAAATACAAGCACCCAATCTTAGGAATACTTAATACAAGAAGAGTAAATCAAGTTGAGCATAACCTCAATATAGTAGAGGTTATCTCAAGCCATGATTCATCTGGGAAATATGTTACTCTGTCAGTATTAAGGGACAGAGGGACTAACACACCTGTGTCAGGCTACCACTCCTTGTATGGCCTGCGTCTGGTAATGATGGACATGAGAATGAAAAGTGCTAATGAAAAACGCTGAAAATCAGATTTTCAGCCTTTGGGACAGGTCCAATATCAGTAATCATAAATACTCATACACAAGTGGGAATATGATTTTCCTCACATTTAATGCAGGTCTGCTACAAAGAACTTTCTTCCCCCTCATCTCCTTTTTTTGTTTAAGAATACCTTTTGTCCAACAAGCAAAGTTGCACAGGGCTCATGAGGAAAATTTCAGCTTCAGGTCAACCAAACTGTTCCTGACGTGGGTTTAGCAGGTGGCCTAAACCTCTGCTCTCAGACGTATTTGCTTATCTTGCTACCTAATGATAAGTGAGATCCCATCTCAACATAAACTGCTAGAACTCTGCCCTGAGTGGCCTCTCCTCTTCCTTGAGGATGAGATTGGTTTTAAATGTAACCTGAGGCAAAAGAATACACTTTGCTATTGTGTCCTGCTCAGCCTGCTATCCCATCCTGTGTTGCTGCTAACTTAGCCTAAATTTATTCTTCAGGACCAAGTATAACCATATATTAAAGACATAAGAGTATTTAAAATGCTTTCCCTGGATGTAATGGAATCTTTGAAAGTGGAAATACTGCTGAAATATTTGAACTGGACTGAGATGTTGGGCAAGTCATAATTGGATAAAAAAGCAAAAGGGAAATTCTGAAAAGGAAACATGTAATATGGTTCTGAAAAGCAACCTATTCTGGAAAGAAAATAACCTTTTTATGAGAGCCAAAATGATTTTTTTTCTTTTATTCTTTAATACAGTGCCTTTTCCATGTGATGAATATTGTTCATTTTGCCTGGGAAGCTTCACTGTCTTCCCCAAACATCTGATTTATGTCTGTTTTTGAAGCCAGTTTAAAACGAGAGCAGGTGGACTTAGGAGGTTGTTTTTAGGCAGCAGGATGACTATGTAAAACACGGAATGAAAATGAGGAGTTGATGGTTCTTTTCCCAAGTATAATTAAGTGGTTTTGAACAAATACTCTGGTTTTCCTTGTTTTCTTCTGTTAAGTAAAAGGTCTATCCTGACCTTTTCTATGAACTTGAAGCCATGAAGAGTTTAAAAGATTAAATACTCTAGAGGTAAGCAACAAAAAAACCCAGGAGTTTTGGAGTTAATCATTTGCACAGGAGGGTGATAAGAGGATGGGTGTGTTTGTAAGAGAAGGTATTTTTGCCATAGAACCCAAGAGATTTTTCCATTTATGGCAACTCTATCTCCCCATCTTTGAAGGTGTTGGCTGAGGAACCAGTGATTGTGGTGTAGCTGTGACCCTGCTGCTACACCAAGGGTCATTTCCAACCTTCACTTGGTAGCAGCCTGATCTCTTTTTTTCCTTGCAATGAAATGATGTAGCCCACAAATTCTGAGTTCCAAAACTGATGTGGAAAAACAAGTACAATTTAATGCTGGTAAAAAGTTTTCATTGTTTTAAAGAATTTCAGTTTTAAAGTAATTTCACCTCTCTTTATTTACACATCAATACTTTTATGAGTAAGTTTTCATATTGATTTGTACATCACTTTTTTTCAGCTGTGTACCAAAATTGATCTAAAAGTGCCAGAATTCTTTGGAAACACTGCAGGAGTCCTTACGTTTATTATTAACTGAAAACATTCTGAAATTCCTCCTAAAGCAGCCTAACTCTACACACCTTTGAACAAATGCTTGATTCTCACACTCACCTGTTATCCACCTGCCTGATTCCCAGCTCTTAATCATTTCTGTGCTCATTTTTATGGTCAAATAGAGTTTTAATATATTTTTTACTCTTATTCCTCAAAAAAACCCCAAAACCAAAAAACCCACATGGGATCAAAACTTTTTCTTCTTATTTTAATTTCCCTTCCTTTTTTTTTCTTGAATATGTGCTGTTTACCTCCTTTTATCTATGTCCATTTCTTCCTAATCTGTTCTTTCTCTCAAGTTCATTTTTTGTCTGTGAGCTTTGGCTGCTTTCAGCTGAGGAATATGAAGCAGCTGTTAGCTGAGTGTACTCAGCCGGGGAGGCCTAGTTTGTGTTTGCTGTCCATCACTGCAGGCAGTAACCCTGAGCCCTGATTTCTTGCTGTCAGCCTTTTCCAAGTTCTGTCTCCTCTCCTGCTGTCTCTGTTCTTCTCAGTTTTCCCCTATCCCTGTAGACTTTAATTTCACTTTCTCTTCACCTTTATTTATATATTTTGTTTATTGCACAATTTTCGATGAAAAATTGTGAATCCATCTGACCCATGTACAAGCCTCAGAAGAGAGTGAATCCTGTAATTATGTACCTTAAAAAATGAAAGAGGTCAGACAATAAGCCAAGGAAAAACAGGGGTGAAGTGCTAGAGGTGTTTAGGTAAAATTTCTCATAGCAGGGATGGATTATTTATGGATGTGTCATGCTAGCAAAAAGAAATAATTTGAATAGAGAGGAAAAGATACTAGTAGAATGTTTAGGGAGAAAATTCTTTGAAGGGTCATCATATGTTTGCCTTTTAAATCCTTTTACTGTTCAGTGTCCTGGCTTCAGCTGGGATAGAGTTAATTTTCTTCCTAGTAGCCAGTACAGTGTTCTGTTTTGGATTTAGGTTGTTAATAATGCTGCTACAACACTGATGGTTTAGTTGTTGCTGAGCAGGGCTTACACTAAGTCAAGGACTTTTGAGCTCCTCATGGTGCTCTGCCAGCAAGGAGGCTGGGGGTACACAAGAAGCTGGGAGGGGCCAGAGCCAGGACAGCTGACCCAAACTGGCCAGAGGGATATCCCACAGCACTCAGTGCCACGCTCAGCAAATAAACCAGGGGAGAGCTGGGTGGAATAGGGCATAGGAACTGGCTTGGGAACTGGCTGGGCATAGGTTGGTGAGCAATTGTTTTTTCATTTGCATCACTTTTTTCTGTCGGGTTTTATTTCTCTCTCCTTTTGATATTTTCATTGCTATTGTTGCTATTATTATTGTTATTATTGAATTATTTTAATTACTAAACTGTTCTTATCTCAACCCATGAGTTTTCTTAGTTTTAACCTTACTTTAAAGCCTCATTGAGGGGGAGCATGAGCAACTGGGTATGTGAGGCTTAGTTCTCAATTGGGGTTAAAACACAGTATTTGTTGCTTACTTTGGTTTTTGCTTAACAGGAAAATAATTCTGGTTATCTGTCAATAAATGTTTCTTTCTCTTTAGGAGTTCTGGGCTCTCAAGGATCTGGGTAAACACGAATTATTTCCCGAATGGGTTACTATGTACGTCCTGAGATTAAACAGGTAAGACTGACTGCAGTTTGAAGTGTGTATTTGCCAGAAGCAGGCAACTTTAATCTGCAGTGATTTTGCATAGTCTTTAGTGAGTCTAATAAACTGGCCCAAACATGGTTTCATACGTCTTTTTTGTCTTCATGGTTCTAGATTGTGCTGGATTCAAAAATAATTACTGTTCTAGTTCTGTTTTGACACACAGGTACATAAAAATAACATGGAAGGAGTAATTTCTGTTCTTTGTCCTTCATCAGTTTTCTTTGGTTAACAGTTTTCCTTAAAATACCAATCCCACAGATTCAGTCCAAGAATCACAAACAGCCTTTGCAAGTACATAGGAATGAATAGTATTTAATTGCTGTATTTATTTATTTATTTATTTATTTATTTATTGTGTAATAACATTGCTTTATGGTGACAGGGAATGGAAGTTGAAGAGTTGCAAATACACAGATTGTGTTTGGAAACCATGATGTTGCATAGATAGGAATGCATAGGATTCTTTTGTGTTAAATCAATAAAGAATCTAACCTTTTTTCTTAGTTCTATATGGTATGCATGGCTAATAGTAGTGAACATAAATATGTATCAGGTACTTGGAAATTTTATTCAGTAAATGCAATTCTTAGTGGACAAAATCTAGGCACAAGGCACAAAACCTACAAGAAAGTGAGCACTTTTCCAAGTCTAGTCATTCTTAGAGCTTCTGCCAAACACAAAAGCAGAGCACTTAATGATTTTAATGGAAGTCAAATAAGACATTTCTAAAAATAAATCAGCATAACCCTCACTAGCTGAAGTGCTTTCTGTTTTTCTTCTTTTCGTTTGTTTTTCATGTGTAGTAACAATGGTGACTCAGATGCCAAAAGAAGAACAAGAATGGCAAGTGAGTAAAACAATCCAAAGGAATCATATGCTTGCAGATGGCAAATATCTATTTACATATGTTTCTTTAGTGTTAGATATTTTTCTTTTTGGGTAGAACTAAAATACAGTACTTTTCTGAAGAGGAGAAGCTCTAATTATGCTGCTGCAAATCTTGTAACACTGTACCTTCATTCTGTCTCTGTCCTTTCTACATGCTACACAGAATTCAGATTTCTGACAGGGACACACTTTTTCTTTCTGTCACCCAGAGAAAAAACTCCTTGTGAAAGGTCTATCTAGGCATAGAAGGCAAAGGATGGTGCTTTGATTCTCCAAGTTATTCTAAACACAAAATGGCAGTTAGGTAACACAGCAGAAACAGTGGATATGAAACTCCAAGAATTGTTCAGCAGGAGATATTTTTGATCTGCAGTAAGCTGTGGTAAATTTGTGAAATTTGCCTGTAAGAGAAAATGAGCAACTGAAAATCAATGGGGAAAAGGGAATGAAGGAACTACAGGATCTGATCAAACTCTGCACAAGAGGCTTCACTGTTCCACTGCTTTGCAGGATGCTTCCTGCAAAGCAGGATGGAAATGGCTGCACTCTTTTGTTAGATATTGATTTGCCACTTTCTTCTAAAGCCCCAATTGATTGGCTATGAAAATGGCAGGAGCTGGCACTGACTCTCGGTAATGAGATTGTAAAACATTTTATGGTTTGAGGTTTTCATCTCCTTTTTCTAACAAAGGCTCTATTCTTTTTAAAGAATACTTCTTAAAATGCTGTATGCATTTTAGAAAGTTAATATGAGAAGTGCTACCAAGAAGAAATATTTATTATCTTGTTTTTTGATAGGGTTAAGAAGCTTCATTTGTGAGTTTCTGAGGCCCTTTGCTCAATTATCATTTTGAGTTTTCAAGCTCCTGTTTCCTCAGCTAAAATTGAATGCTGAAAACTGTCTAAACACACTTCTTATTGTTCTGTATCTTTTGAATCTGCTTTTAGAGAAAATCATGACATTCTGAGGTTTTATTCCAAATCAGAAAGGATCCTAGTTTGTCAATGATCTTCTGCAAACCACCATTATGTTTTTCCACGTGCACTCAGATGATCTCATAGTACAGGAGACAGATGAAACACAGAAAAAGTTTTGCCTCCAAAATCACACTTGTGCTAATGGTTTTAGTTTTGGTAGCAGTCAAAACTTGATCTACAAAGATTCATGGTTCACTTAGTTTTCTTCCCTATAATCAACCATCACTCTCTATTCATACTGTAGAGCTGCAGAAATTTATAATAGGCTATTGATCTTAGTTTGTTACTGTTTTATTTAAAATCAACAACCCTTGTTGGATTTTTGCCAGCTGCTCCATATTACAGTGTGACTGAAATTTCTTACAGAGGTTTTTGGGAATTTTTTTGTTCTTTTTTACATTTTTACATCCATGCATTTAAATAGATTGCTTAGATGCCCCTGTGGTCTCTTTAAAATGATTTCAGTTTTTGTTTCGTTGTTTGTTTGTTTGAGCATTTGCTTGTAACAGCTGTTCTTGACAGCACAACTTCCAGCAGAAATCCGTCTCAATTCAGTCAACTCTGCATTTTTACCCAGCATTTCATGTTGAAGACAGAACTGTCCTGGCTCGTCAGATTCTCAACTGGGTTGGGAAGTTACACTAAATTGTGTACTGCTGTCTTTGACTGACCTTGAATACATTGGCATTAACACCTCATTATTCATCACCCTTCCCTAATTGTTAGTAAGTGTCATTAAAAAAATCTCACTTCTCAAAGTACATCAACTTGAATCATTTGAAGTCATCACTTGTTCATTATTTTTATTTTTTCTCCCTTTATTTGGTTTTCAGTTCTCAGAGTTTTATCTTGCACTGCCTAAACTTAGTTCTTCTGGAGCTGATCAAAAAGTTTTGACAATCTAAGTCTAAAATTGTATTTCTTTACAAAAGAAGGATGTAAAAAAAGTAGACCAGATCATACTTATAAGGGCACAAAAGTTCTTTTGCTTTGTCCTTTTCTTACCTGGCTTGCATTACTCTTTCATAATTATCTTGTCACTTCTGCTAAATACTGATATTTTTAAAACCACTGTGAAACCTGTCAATTTTCAATTGTTAAGAATTTATTTCTGGGACAAATATTCTCCTGCTAAAATGACTCACAGCTCTAATGTGAATTACCATTTTTTGAATGAGTCATATGTCGACTTTTTCACCTTTTAAAATATTTTTTTAAATAGTTATCACACTTCACTACTGATAACCCATTTACTGGATTAAGTCAAATACTTGGCCAGAGTAAATTGTTTTGCCAAGTAGTAAAACACTGTTTTTTAGCAGTTGAGGCAGAGTGTTACGCCTGTGTAGAGGTTATCAGGACTCCCAGTAGACAGTTGTATTTATTGGCTTTTTTAGTATGTGTAAGTACAGTGGGATGTGAAAAAGAAGAATATCTGTGGCCGCTTCTAATATATTATTTGTAAATAAAATAATAACTAATTGATTAAAGGAATTGAGTAGAGGGAAGTTTGAGATGATAATTTTGATGATTCCTCTGCTTCTTCCAATACCCTTTTTCAAATATGCTCTAAGGGTTTTTATAAGAATATTTATAAAGCTCTATGTATTTTTAAAAATAAATATATAAAACTAACATTTGTTCACATATAAAACTAACATTTATTCATATAAAACCTACTGGGACATCAGTAAAATGAGAAGGAAATGAAGTTTCTGTATGTCCATAAATCACAGACTTTTAGTTTCAAGTGCATGGGTGAAACCCCTTTGGGATAAGTAATTAATATCTTAATGTAATAAATGCTTTCTGATTTGGGGAAAATATACAGACCAATGGCAAATTACAACTTCAAAGCAGGCTTGAAGTGTTAAAATTATTCTGTAATGTTGTTTGGATCATTAGGTAGGTCATCACTAGTAGAATTCTAGCCTTTAAATTCAGAACAAAAATAAGAATTTCGTTGACATAAGCTGCTAAAAACCTGATAATTAGAGCAATGTGGCCTTATAAGAATTGTCCTTGGCAGACAGTTTGACAAAACTCCTTTTATAAGTTGTTAGCGGCTCTGCTGTAGGATATATCCTGGTTTACTAATTCAGCAGTTTCATTTTCCAGTGTTGCTACATTCTCTCTCCTGCTCATTAGACAAAAGCAGACTGAAACAAGGCAGGGAAGCAGTGCAGTTGTCATGAGAGTTTCCAAAAGGATACAACAGACAGCTGTGGAAAAACCTCTGCCTACCCCCAGCCAGGAGATTAAAAGGAAAGTTGAAAAAGTAGTTTCTAAAAAATACAGCTGAAATTTAACATTAAAGGCTTTTATGGCTAAACTTTTGTTACATGACATAGAAGGAGTATCTAAGTATATATATTTTAAAGCATATCTTAGTAATTACTTTTTAAATTAAATAATACAGTATTCATTTTTGTGATCTCCAGGAAGGTATTGACAACGTTGAAATGTTTTCCATCAACACAGCAGGAACCTAGGCCATGGTAAACTCATGGCACTTGAAAAGCGTGCTGGTGTTCGTGACAGGAAATCCTTCCTGAATCAATGTCATGTTCTGTGCTGCTCTGATTTCTGTTTGGTACTTTGGCACTACTGATAGTGCAAGTTTCAAAAATCCTTTTAGCAACTCATAGAATTAAGTAGATTGATGAATTCCTTTTCCTTTTCATGCATTTTTTCTTGCTCTGCAAATTAAAATCTTCTTAAGATTTCAGCAGTATGTTTCAATGACTGTTTTCTTTTTGTTGAATATCTCTAACTAAATTTAACATTATTTACTCTTGGTTTCAGCTATTAATCCTAGATACATACTTAGGAATTGGATGGCAGAATCAGCAGTACGAAAAGCTAATTTGAATGATTTCTCAGAGGTAAAATTATCTTTTTTTTCTTGACAGATTTAATAATAACTGGCGTAACAGCTAATGAAACAATTTTTGCTTTTACACTTTGAACTGTACTACATTTTGACCAAAATTGTATCATATAACACCAATTGCTATTTAAAATATTATTTTTTATTAAAACATTTTAAATAAAAACACTGTGTTTATTAATAGCGTTAATTATAACAAATAGTAGTGACTATATTAATAGTGTTACTAATAATAGTAAGCAATTAATGTGATAGTTTCTGAAGCCAGGAGGGTGCAAAAGGCAAAGTGGAAAAAACTTTCCTTGTTTACCAGAAAACATTTGATATAAAAACTTACCCATTTTTAATTGCTTCCAGGTTCAGCTCCTGGAGCAGGTTTTACAACGCCCCTTTCAGAGGCAGGAGGCTGCAGAGAGAGCAGGGTACTCCCTGCGCCCCCCAGACTGGGCCAAGCATCTGAAAGTCAGCTGTTCATCCTGAGGGAAATTCAAACAAGTAAGAACAATGATCAAGGCCAAAGTTCAAGCCTTCAGACAGGGCTAATGGACCAAGCCACAGGAATTTCTCTCCCTTAGACTTTGTGGACTGGAATTTGATACTGTTCTTGACCAACATATGAAGTCTTAAGATTAAAGAAGTGCATCACTGTGTATGGTTGCATCAGCAGATTATGCTGGCATTGACAACTCTGCCCCTCACATTCAGCTGTGTATTACTTTGAGTCCCACTATATAAGTTCCATCACACTTAACCTCTTAAAATTCATGGCTGATCAGGTGGGTCTTAATAGCTCATAGTGACTTCTCAATTTAAAATCCATCTAAGCTCATTTTAATAATGCAGTATTTTGATGAATTTTCCTTTTGCTGTTACATGCTCATCAAATATAGCCGTGTTCTGCAGACATAAGTTCTTAAATCTTGCAGACCTGGCACAGAGGATCATCTTAAACCTTGACACCTTTTCTCATTCTGTTTTGTCCCATTAAACTGACAAAAGATTTAAAGGAAATTCAGTTAATAGTTACCAAAGATCGGTGTCTTGGGAGTGACTCCAGAGACAGTTTTGGTGTTGTTGCTGATGTACGTATCCTTTGATAGGAGTACAAAGATTATTGGTGCATAGATATGAAGTCTCAGGGAAAAATCACTGGACCTGGAAAAGGACTGTGTTGGACGCACCTCAGCTGAGACTGCTTCCATTTCAGGTATAGAGGGAGACTAAAAAGGACATGCTGCAATTTCAGATATTTGCAGGCTAAAATACTGTAAGGTCTGGTGAGGTACAGACCATTTAGAAGGCAATAGGTTAGATAGAGGTGGAAGGATTAATTTCTATTTACAAACACTTTGAATTACAGCATTGGAACATCTTTTTTTATTTTGCAGCATATTTTGGTACCAGATCAAGCCAAGTAATTCTGTATCAATAAGAGGCAGCTTTGTTCTTTGAATAGAGTTTAAATATTACATTTTAAAAATCCCACGTAACCATGTACATACACAAAATAGTTGACAGAGTTCTAATCATCACAGCATTTTACTTGATTTCTGGAGTTTTCTGTAGGCTTTGATATTTTTTGTTTTGAAGAAAGTTCACCTTCTTTTGTGTAAGATTAAGTGCATGAATTATGATCGACTGCAGATGTAAAATGTATAAAATTGATTTTTTTTGTGTTGTAACAAAAGAGAAGGGAGGGAGGAAATATGGTGGGAGGCTGAGCATTCTGGAGAGAAGAGCGAATGCTAGAAAAGCCATTGTAAAAGTTTCAGTGCTTTGTGACCTTATTGTGCAACATTTTTCCAAGGACATGTTCTGCTTTATTTTGATGCTGGGTGTATATTTCATAAAATTCATTTGATTTAAAAACGGTTGACTTGCAGACATCTGTTGTCACCTAAGTATGTCAAATATGGACACTCCTAATACCTAGTCAGAAAATGACACATAGCTCTTCAGTGATTCTGTATAATGCTTCCTTCAGTTATATATGGAAAGGGACTGGGAAACAGTAATCCTTTCCTCACTTTTTAATTTTTTTTTCAACTTCTAGTTTTAACCCTCTTACTTTTAGGTCGTTGGCATGTTTCCCCTCCACTTTTAACTGAGGCTTGCATGAGCTTTGCACTGGTCTCATGGGTGTTCCTCAGTTTGGCAGTCTGAAAGTGCTGCGATACCTTTTGAATGTCCCAGCATGTCAATTCAAGACTTCCAGGTGACACTTCTGTTAGAGGTGGGCATAGTTCTCTTGGTAAGAACTTTTTGTGCAGTTCAGCTGAAAGCAAGGGAGCTCAAAAACCGGTAAGAGCTGAATGGATTCTCTCTGTGTCAGCTCAACATGGTGTTTAAAGCAAAATCATTTCAGGAAGAAATGCATGTGGTTCCAAACACTGTTTTGGGAAGGGAAGGGAAGGGAAAGGAAGGGAAGGGAAAGGAAAGGAAAGGAAAGGAAAGGAAAGGAAAGGAAAGGAAAGGAAAGGAAAGGAAAGGAAAGGAAAGGAAAGGAAAGGAAAGGAAAGGAAAGGAAAGGAAAGGAAAGGAAAGGAAAGGAAAGGAAAGGAAAGGAAAGGAAAGGAAAGGAAAGGAAAGGAAAGGAAAGGAAAGGAAAGGAAAGGAAAGGAAAGGAAAGGAAAGGAAAGGAAAGGAAAGGAAAGGAAAGGGGGGGAGGAAAGGAGAGGAGAAAGGAGAGGAGAAAGGAAATTTTTGAAAGTAGTAATTTCAAAGAGAAGGTTCTTTATGAAGACATGGTTACAGCTTTCTTATTTCTGCTAAGCTTGTTATGCAGGTATGTGAGTTCTGACAAGCCAACCTTAAGTTAGCCACAAATAGAGATGACCCAAAACACAGACTGTGGCACTGCCACCAGCTTGTCATTCTCTTGCCTCCACGACCACTTCTGGATCTAGGAATCCATTCTGACAAAGCAAGCAAGGCTCACCTCCTGCTCTGTCCGCTGTGTCATGCATTTATTTAGACCACACACTTTGCTTTTTATGCTTTTTTATAATTCAAAATACAGAGATATACTGCTGATGATATCTTAGAAGGTCAAGTGTGCATGAGAAGAGGCACCAGAATAAATAAAAACAAAGTCTAGAAGGTAGAGGCAAAAATTCTTAAAAAAACACATTTTGTTGCCAGTAAAATGGCTGTTCATAACACTTTGTACAGATATAAAATAGAAGCTATTTTTATTTAAGAGCTAACAATGAATGCTTCTAAAATGAACAGTGGAAAATTAAATGGGGAGAACAAATGAAAAAAAATGTGGGAGGGGATATTCTTATCACACAGATAATTATGAAGATAATTATGAAGTCTTTCACAAGACACATCATTTCTAGGTACAGTTTGAAGACAAATGTTAATCAACAGAAAAAAAAAAAATCTCTGCTTACCATGGAAGCATACATGATTTAAAAATAATTTTTTTTCTTTGTCTAAGGTAACCAAGTAAATGAGATTTCAAAGCAGCAGCAGGGAATGCTGACAGGTACGACTGAGTTGCATAGAGAAACAGGAATGTATAACATTTGGGGTGATACTATCTGGAACGGATCCTGGCCCTAACTTGCAGAATATTCTAGCTGAGGCTTTAATTTTGAAGACAAACTATTTTAAAAAAAATTAAAAGTGTCTTTGTATTGGAAGAAAACCCCCACAGCTGGGAGTTTTCTGATAAAGAACTTTTAAGGGCAATTCTGTGTAAAGGGATCTTCCTTCCCACTTCCCAAATTCTCAAATGCATGAGAACACTGTATTTTTCTTTTAACTCCAATTCTACTAAAAAGGCAGCCAGAGTAGATGCATTTCACTTTCTGAAATGGCTGGCTCCACCATCTTTGGCTGTCCTTGTGGAGGGAAGCAAGACTCCCCAGCTAATTCTTACCTTGCCTGGTGCTGGAATGGGAGTTAAGAGCAGGGGATGGTGAGGTGCAGGGGGAAAGAAGCAGGTTATAGGGACAAAGTGGGGGGCAAAGGGTGACCCACCCTCTTGAGACCTCCTCCCCCCCAAGAGGAACTCTGAAGGAGAATTCTTTCTGGAGAAGCCTGATTCAGCAGGATCTTCTGTGACGCCTCACAAAACCAGGTATATCTTACAGTCTGCCCACTCCCAGAGTTCAGGAGCTGTTACCCCCTTTTCTTCTCAAGAGCTTTCATTAGGTCAGACATGAAATCTCCTTGCTTGCCTCCCCCTGCAATCAGAGGTGGCCCCGTTGACTGTGACTCTCCATCCTGTCCTGTGTTTTCCAGTCTTTTTGGAGGAAGTGGTACAGGTTTCTTTGCTGGAGGAGGTGGTGGCTTACTGGAGATAGGTGGAGGTGCAGGGGGTAATGGCACATCCCCATTAATGCTGCCAGAGATTGGTGGTGGTGGAGGCACAAAATCAGGAGGTGGTTCACAGAAATCAGGTGGTGGTGGTGGAGGAAAATCAATCTTCAAGGTAGGTGCTGGTGGTGCTGGAAAGCTCTCTGGATCTGTCAGGAAAACACCGCTGTCTCGTTTCACTTTGGAGGGTAGAACTGGTGAGGCAGAAATGGCAGATGAACGCCTCTCAGGTGGAGGAGGAGGCTGCAGTGAGGCCCTCTTACACTGGACTTTCTGTGGCCTCAGCAATGGCTGTGCCACGCCAGCTGCACTGATGTTATTTGTTTCAGCCTTTAATAACCAGAAAAATAAAAGGACAGACACAGTCAGCAAATGTGTAAACTAATGCCACTGCCTAAGAACATAAAAATATGTGAAAATACGTGAGTGTAGTAGACAGAAAAATTGGGTAGAGTACATTTGGCCTGAAACATGAAAATAGTATTTTGTTTTCTTTCTGGAGCTGCCCACAGAGGTTTGACAGTGGAAACCTCCCTGTTGACAGTATTCATAGTGCTTCTTTGAATGCTGTCCACAGAACATGAGTGCTTTTAAAATTTCAAATAATTGCAGTTAGTAAGACTAACGTCAAAGAAGTATCTTTGGGATGCATTGTCCTTGAGCCTGGAAGAAATGATCCTTGAATATTGACCACCTCTCCTGGAATCCTCTTCTCTTCAGGGTCTTCTCCCATGGGATTCTTCTAAGAAGATCCCTAAAGATGCTAAAGTTAGCTCACCTGGAGTCCCTGTTTGAAATGTTGTTCTCTGTCCTGCTACCTCTTTCTTCAATACTGAACTCAACAATCTCATGGTCACTGCAGCCAAGGCTGCCCAACCATCACATGTCCAGCAATGCCTTCCCTGTTTGTTAGTATAAGGTCGGGCAGCCCAGCATTCCTTGTGGGATCCTCCGCTACCTGTGACAGAAAGAAGTCACCATTGCTTTCCAGGAACCTCCTGCACTGCTTGTACTTTGCCGTTTTGCTTCTCCAGAAGATGTCAGGGTAGTTAAAGCCCCAAAAGAACCAGGGCCTGTGGCTGTGGGGCTGCTTCCAGCTGCCTGTAGAGGGCCTCATCCACTCCCTCCTGATCAGGCAGCCTGTAGGAAACATCCACAATGGTGTCACCCTTACTGGCTCACCCTTTTATCCTCACCAAGGCAGAGCTTGGTACACTCCAAGTGGTGCCTCACATTGAGGGCAGCTCCACCACTGAACCTTCCTGGTCTGTCTCTCCTAAACAGCCTGTGGCCCTTCATGACAACATTCCAGTCATGGGAGCTATCCCACCATGTCTATAACTGCAATGAGATCAAAGCCCAGCGGCTGCACCGAGATCTCTAGTTCCTCCTATTTGCTGCTTCTAGAGAAAAGTGCTCTGCATCCCTGCAGTCAGCAGCACTAATTCTGGTATGAACTAATTATAACATGTATGCCTCCTCTTCCTCACTCCTTGCCTACAAACGTGGAAGTAAATCAGACACAGGATGAGGGAACCACTGGCTGAGTTCTCAGAATGTGATCTGGTCCAGAGGAAGTGAGGTTCAGAACAGAGAAACAGGAACAACTCAAAGACAGAAACAAGTGTAGAACACATAATGCTGGTGACAGGAAAATCCTAGGAATTTAATTTCATTTGTCCTGTGCACTTCATGCATGATGGAGAGATTGAATAAAGAATACCAAACAAATGCACACTTTTCTTCTGCATGACATTCTTGAGGTTCTCTTACTTTGATATTTTTACAGCCAGATTTGGTACAAGTACACGAAATTTGGAGCTTAACCAAGAAATGCATTTAGAGCCTAAGGAAAACATGTAAGGTTTTATCTTAGTTCTTAAAAGTTTCTCCTTTCTTGCACACTCATCTTCAGCTGTGCAGTGTTCCCTACTGAAAACACTGCTGTATGCCTTGTGTTTCTAAAGCAAGACCTTTTTTTTTTTTTTTTGGCAGAGACAGAACATGGCACCAAGGTTCTGGCAGCACACTTTGAGACTATCCCAGCAGGCACATTCCTATTCCTGCTACATGAACTCGTGGCCGCCTGTTCCGAAGAGCAGAAGCACTGGGTGGCTGTGCCTTCACCTCCTATCAGAGGCTCCTGGTTCTGCACAGCACACACACTGTTTGCAATGTGCAAAGCGTGAGGAGGGGCAGCCACCTTTCCCAGGGGCCAGATCCTTCTCATTGGCACTTTGAAGGGGAAGACAGTAGGTGAAGGAAAACAAACTTGGAGAACTCATTCACAGATGACATTTAACTGTAGTAAGTGCTTACTTGTGCCTCAGATGTATCCAGTTTCTTCTGAGTGTCTGGAAATTCTGTACTGGAACAGCAAACACTTTGGGGGATCTGTCCATTTGACTGAACAGTACCTGTGACAGGGAGAGGAGCCAGGGGGAAGAGAGTGTTATGTTTTTGTGATATTAACCACATCAGGGAATACCCAGCTAAGAAAAAGGCTATAAAAATTTCTTTACAACTTCCACAAGGAAACACTTGATACAGGGTTTTTTATATATAACTCAGTAAAATCTGTTTTCTACTTCAAGCTCATTTTGTGACTTTTCATATTCAGTTCATTACGGAATGAAAATAAAGTACCTTACTTTGTTTCAAAATAGCTGTGTTTCATAACAGCATTTTGAAGTTTGCAGTGTGCTGTAGTATTACTACATTCCCAGTTTTTATTGCTTTTTTGTTGTTGTTGTTTAATTTAGGCTAAAGACTAAAAGCACCATAGTTTCATATCAATCAATCATGGGAGTAGAAGGTCTGAAATCCTGCAGAAGGGCTCATCCACTTACTTTCTTTAGTAAATGAGCTAAAACATCTCCCCAGCTCTGAAATTTCTGCCCTATTTGGTATCACAAAGATCTGCGAACTTCACTGAGTTCTCAGATTAGTGTGGATCTGGAAGCTGGCTGAGTTAAAGCTCTGTAAAACATCTGCCCACCGTTTCTGCTTGTGCAAGGGATATGCATAAATAACCCAGTACTGTCAAATGGAATAAGTGAATGTGAGACCAAAGAACAAATTCACAACTTTAATTATAAAAAATCCCCTGCCCCTGTGTAGTCTGATGAGGATTAAATACTCTCCAGTTTAGTGTAGCATTTTTGAAAGCTGTATGTGTCAAAGTAGTAGACAGTGTTCGGTGTCTAGAGACCTACATTTGCAAACCTTAATGACTGCCTTAGCTCTATTATAATCTACAGTTCTGAGATCCAGTAAAGTTTCACTCATGTACTTCTTGGATTTTAGTGACCCTTAGCTGGCTACAGTGTAGACTAAGCACAACAGTGGCTTTAATCTTAATGTGTACTTCACTAATTAGCAAAGAGGATCCAGGAATATGATAAGAAATAGAATATTTTTCCTGCCATACCTGCAAATCTCATGACTGGCAGAGAAGTGAGACAAACTTTGCAGTGTGCCTAATTTACTAAGGCTATTTAAGCTTCAAGGGAAGACAGAAGGTGGTCTAACATCCTTAGGTTTTATGCCTATGCCTCCATGTTGTTCAGCATATTTAATCCAAAGTACCATTTGGATCATTCAAACTACAATCTTGTGTTTGTTGAAGGACTAACGTGGAAGTCAACGAAGAATTAAAACCAATCCTGTGGCTCTCCTTCCTCAGTGGAAGGAGATGTAAATCCCTGGGTTTTGCAACTGGAGGGGTTATGCTCCCTAAAGTGAAGAAAGTTACTGTCTCACCTCCCCTTGTCTGCTGTTCATAGCAGAGCAGCAGTTTGGTTTTCACACTGCTCAAAGATGTTGCTGCCCTCTATCTACCTAAATGATTTACCTAAATGAGGCAGAGCAGAGAGATGCACTCTATCTAGTGCAAGGTATGGTGTTCTACTTTGCAGAAGATGATGTAACAGAAGTCTGGGACATGGTAATCTGTTTATTCTTCTGTTAATAGATTTCATAAACTATGCAAGACTTGAAAGCAACACTTGATGCATCATCTCTTGCCAGCCAGCTAATGGACTCCCAGACAATGTGAGCCCATGCATTCTGTTATCAAGATTTCTTTTTCATTTAAATAGTTATAGTATCCTTTACAAGTTAATTTCTTCAAAATTTTATAGTGAATTAGCATTTAACAACAACAACAAAAAAAATAGGCAGTCCAAACAATGCAAAATATAGATACCCAAATGCAAAATATTTATCCTTGTAGTGAAAAGGAACATCTGCATAAAGCGACATCCATCTTTCAAACATCGTGATATTGTGCAGGACCACTACATGCACTGATGTTTTTAGGGTTCAAAGGCACACAGTAAGGCAGAGAGGGAAACAACATATTTTGACTGAGATGCACCTGGGACACTTCAGAGCCACATACTACACAGGTTGGGGTGTATGTGAACATGCCAATGCTGGTTACAGCATTGTGTCCATGGAGTAGTGGCTACATGGTGAGTGCGAACCAAAGTTTCACCTGCCTTCCTTGGCTGCCACTGAAGTTCACAGAGTACAGCTCCTGCCCAGTTCAAATAGGACTGTAGTTTTCTATAGCAGATTTTAGCCTATACTGAAGTCAGCCAATACAAATGGCTATGGAGCCATCTGAAAACAGAAGTGAACATGCTTTGTTCCATTTCCAAAACACAAACCAACAATTACTCACAGTTAGGCAGTTCTAGTAGCATAGTCAGGCCCCAAGTTTTATATAGGGCAGCTACAGCAAATGTAAGATACCCAGAATCACAGTGACTTGCCTCAATTATAACACTAATGATCCTTTGGCGGTATTTCCATAAGAGACAGTATACGTGGCTAAAACCTTTCCAGGCTACTTAACCATTTTATACAATCCATTAGTTAAAATTAGGAGTATATTCTACTGAACACATGCAGTGTTCCTGGATTCTAGTCAGGAGCTGAAGTCACACAGATGTATATACAGCCTTTATAAGGGCTCAGTCCTGCCCATATCCAGGACAGATGGCAGCACCAGCATGGAGCCTCCCCGGCCAGCCACCTCTCTACTGCTGTCAGCACCTGAACACAAATGTTTCTCAACTGCCAAATCCACCCTCACTCAAGCAAACTTCCTCCTGTCAAGGGTTGATGGTGGCTGGATCCCAGGCACCCACAAAAGCTGCTTGTTCACTCCTCTCTGCAGTTGGACACAGGAGAGAAATTTAACAAACAGTTCACGAGTTGAGATAAGAACCAGGAGAGATTGCTCACCAAATACCATCAAGGGCAAAACAGGCACAACTTTGAGATATAAAGTGAATTTATTGCTAACAAATCAGAGAAGGATAATGAGAAGTAAAATGAACCCTTAAAAACACTTTTCCCCATCAGGAACCTCCCTGATCTCAAAACAGTTGTTACTGGGTCTCGCCACACCAGACACATGTTTATTAACATGATTTGACTCCAAGGAATAGTAGGAAGACCACTCTCTACCTCCCATGTACTCAAAAAATGCCCAAGAAAGGTATTTGAGTTGTCTACATGAGAAGTCAGAATATTAACTGCCAACAGTGATTTCGACTTTGCCTGCCTTATGAGAGTAAGTACTTGGCCAGCATGCCTTTCCTAATAAAGCATATCTTAAGCATGTAAACTAAAAATAGTCATGCAAGTTACAGCCAGTATCATGCACTGTTGTACTGGCATCATGATTATATCAGTAACAGCAGTATGATGAAGCTACTGAAAGAGTAAGGCTAGCAAATAACACAATGCTTCCTTACTCTCATGTCCTAACACCCACATTGTCACCATGCAAATGAGTGAAAGGCTAGGACAGAGAATGGCTCACCCTGTAATAATCTTTCTATGATGATCAATCTCAGAATATCCCACTCATCCCTTTTCCTAATTGGAAGAAAAACTCCAATACAGCCAGTGTAGAGATGGGCAAACAGAAAGTTTCAAGACATTGAGAATCAGTCCACAAAATGTAGACAGACGATAAAGGATTCAGATGCCAACAGAAAAAACAATAACTTTTTGTTATTTTGTTTAATAACAAAAAGTTATTAAAAATAACTTAATCTGCCTTATTAAGTTATGCAGATTTAAACTGATCTTCAGTGAACTGTCTTTGTATTCTCCAAGTTCTAACTGTAAAGTGAGAACTTTGCTGCTGCACTGGCTTGTCTATAAAAAGACATCTTGTTGAATCCATGGGATAGTTTTCTGAACAAAGACTCTATGCAACACTGATGATAACAGAAGGGGGCAATAAATGTGACTCAACTGCTGTGACAGCGTCAGTACCTGCTGATGAGGATCCTGCAGGGGCAGCTGGTTCCACCACTTTTTGATTTGCCCACTGAGAGGACAAGCCAGCTTTCTTCACTGCACATTTGTAATTGTCATAGAGCGTCTTGCCATACTGCAAAAGAATCAAACAATAACATGAGCTTGACACAGGCTTCACATAGACCAAGGATTCATTTTGCTCTTGGACAACTTTTCTGACCTTGTTTCATCCTACTTTGTCAAAAAGTGTCTTTCTAGAAGTAGTGTGCCCTTTTCTGTGTAGGGCCAGGTGGAAAGCACAATAAAACATGAATTCCCATGACCAAACACAGTCCTACTGATATCATTCGTAGATTTCATGTTTGCTCAGTATCTGTAAACTTCTTGAAACCTGACTTTAAAATCAACCGTTCCCAGTATCTCTTTCCAAGTATTACATTTTCAAACTGGGGACTTGAGACGTGAAATCCCAGGCTCTACAGCAAACAGCTCTGTCAGTGTAAGACACAACATAATTTTATGTTCACCCTACACCTTTGTTATATGCCACCCTGCAGCAGAGCTGTCAGGAAAAAGCCCAAACTACCAGATAAGAGGAATAGGTCTGTATGGGAAAACACAGCCAATACCAAGGCTATGTATAAATCCATTCACCTTCATGTTTTGTACAAAGAAAAATGGGCTGTCAATTAGGATCTCTTTGAACAGAGTGAGGCAGACAATTTGGGTAGGACTGTCTTAAAAACGTCACAACTGGACTGACCAGAGCTTGCACTTTAGCCGCAGGATATAATTATTGAGCCAGATAACTGTGCAGTAAGTTTTATGAGTACATGAGTTTTATAGCTACTGAACTTACTCCTGTGTTAATAAGAAAAACATACTGATAGCTAAGGTACATAGACATTCAGCAAATCCATCCTCATCATGCACTTCTGATCTTTGTTTCTAATTAGCGTGAATGTTCTTTCTTGTCACAGCATTTCCAGTTGAGGAGATGCTGTCAGTAACCTCAGAAAGACCTGATTTTACAGAAAACATATAAAAGTAAATTTACTTTTAATCTCACCTTTGCAATTCTTATTCCTGTTACCCACTGATGCAGGGTTGCTTTATCATCACAGCACAAGTACTTGATATATTGTGACTCCTTTTGAATCTGAGGGTGCTGAAAGATATTAATTTATAAAATGAGACAAACACAGAAATGAAATCACTGTATGAAATTCTGAAGGCACCACACAATGACCCTGCAAAAACACATCATAAAGATGATTTGAAAAAAAAAAGGCAGCAAAAACAGAGTATAAGAAAATATAAAAAATTATGGTGATTATAAACAATACATGGTTGCCACCGGCAGCTTTTGCTTTAAATCATTTAAATGCATTGTATTATGAATTCAAAGGTTTCAGAAATGTAACAGTGATCTAGAGTTCAATGAAATCTACAACTGCTCTGGTTCAAGGTCTAACACTCAATGTACAAACACTAGAAACAAGTCTGTTTCTCATTTTGTAGTTTGTTGTACCTAAGGCACCCAGACTTAACATTGAACATAATTAGTTTTCAAAGAGAATGTTAAATTTGTTTAAATAGAAAGTTTCAATGGAAACAGATTTTTCCTCCTAACTGACTATTTTTCTTTGGGCTCAATTCTAGCTTTCTTCTTTTATATTCTTATTCTGATTTACTCTTGTTTTTGTAAAAATTATATATAAAACTGTCATATGTTCTAGATAGAGAATCATTCAAAATCCAGCATCATCAGAAGTATTCTTTTTCATTTGTTTGTACCAGAAACCTCTACAATACAATTTCAAAACCTTTTTTTTTTTTTTTTTTTTTTTTCATTTTGGACAAATTTTAGGATCCCTTTCCATTACTGATCAAGGTAGTATGGGTATGTGTTGACATACCTTTGCAATTCAAAGACCATCAAAATTCCAGATAACCTACTTGCCTAGGACTTAACATTCTCTCTAAGACTCGGAAGGAATTTGGTTTTCCTGCTAAAGCAGAGAAGGATGTAATTCTTTAGTAACTTGCATGGAATAACATACTGCCATCTCTTGATATGCAAAGAAAAGAATGGACCCAAAGGAAAAACACTTCATTATCCCTTATTTATGTGTTTATTTTTATCTATATTCTTAAAAATTGTAAGTGCAGAGTTAGTGAAATATTGTGAATGCACAAAGAGTAGCTAAATGTGCTCCAAGGATTCACTCTCTTTTCAGCCTGTGCAGTTAAAAATTCAAAGCACACCTCCACCTAACAAGGACACTGGATTTATAGGTGTCATTAAACCCCCAAAGCTGGACATAGGGAGGTCAGGGTCCAGCAAGGTTCAGCAAGGTCCCTCCCAGCAGGGAGTGCTGCCAGCCTCTAGCTCATGCAGGTGCCACCTCCTCACAAATATCTGCTGGTAGGTGGGATGTCCTGCTGCAGAGGCCAAACCTGCCCACAGCTGGGTGACCCAAGGGTTCAAAAGCAGAGCCAAATACAGCAGACTTGCTCCTCAGCCACGTGTCCCTTGCTCCTTGTTCAGCACTGCAGACACCAGGCTTCCCTTGCTTGTGCTGACCCAGCTGCTCAGGAGGCCACATTCTGGTTTAAAAAAACCTCCAAAAACGGAACTGATCTGGGTTAAATATAACCCATTTCATCACGGTGTAGTTTTGGTTTATATGTTTTTAAACCCAGCAGTCCACAGCATGACCTCACATACCACAAGGGAATAAGGGACATTGTGGCTTGGGGAGAGAATGAGTAGCAAGGGATGGATGAGAGGATGGGACTGCACAAGACACTATTGGTGCCACAACCCTGTATCATCAAATTATGGAGTGAGAGGGAACATACCATGGAGATAACTGTGAGGAAGAAAAAAAAAAAAGAGATACTACCTTTAAGAGATCTCACAGTGACAGATGCATCCCTAGGTAGTGCTGTGGGTAACCATGTTACAAGTCCCTGCATGTTTGCACTCACCTGTTCACACAGGTCACAGTCTTGGCCATTTTTCTGCAAACACACAGCTGGCCATCTCCCCTGGACAATGAATACACCAAGTCTGCTTCCACCTCTGGAAGTGCCCATGGCTACCTTATACCATTACCTTGCTCTGGGGTGCTCGCAGGTTGAGAGCGAGGGACAGCTCACACTGCAAGCCCAGAGGTGTCAGCTCACTGTCACCACGTGCCTTAACTGCAGAGGAGGTGCCATGCCCACCTCATGGACCCTCACCCACCTGGTACACTCCCACATCACCCCTTCACACAGCTCAACTACAGGGCTGTATCCTGTTTTTATACACCTCTGCCACATATCACACTGAGGCAGTAACCAGGCCCCTGGACAAACAGCCTGCTTCAGCTCTCAGCATCTGCCTGTCCTTGTCTCCCACAGCCTCAGAGAGCCTGAATGCTACTCAGAGTGGGTTCTGCTATGCACAAAAATCCTTATTTCCTTCCACTATTTCTCCATTAGGTGATCAAACACAATGAAAATTAGTAGAGAATTCAGCCTGAATGGTTCCTTTAAAAGCGAACTAAAAGCCGACACTTTTTTGTCTTACAGAGGAGATCCCATATACGTGGGTTACATTATCACCAATGAAGACAAAAGAACCAGGAGGTGCAAATAAAGACACTGCAACCCTCGGTAAATTCAGTTCTTCGCTTTTCAACCAGCAACTAGCAATTTTGCTCCAGTGTGTAAGGTCCTATTGAACCCAGCAGATGGCACCCAAACCTTTGAAAAAGGAAAAAACGGAACTTCTCCTTCCCCTTCTTCATGGCAAGAAGTCCATTGCATCTACATTTTCCCCCCCTGTATTTTTAAACACCACACCTACGAGTGCATGTTTTTATTACAAGAAAAAATAGAAGACTTCCATAATTTAACTTGCAAACATCTGGAAGAATGTCCACACTGTAAAACAAGGCAGAGGAGGTCATGGCATAGAGCAAACTAGGTAATGGTGCCTCACATACAGCCCTGCCACTGAGATCTGCTTCTGGGGTGCTCAAGAGAGGCTGCTGCAGACTTCTCCTCTGGGGCACCCTATGGAAATACCAGTTTCAAAAGAACACCTGTACTGGGTCAGATCAAAGGTCCCTTAACCCAGTATTTGGACTCTGACAGTGGCCAGAAATGGGGGAAGAGAAAGTACAAGATAAGCATATGTGATACTTCCTTCTCTGCATACTCTCTACAATGATTTTCAGCGATTTTCGGAGACTCACAAGGTTTCCCTGTAAATAGATTCTCTTCCAGGTACTTCTTCAGTTTTTTATTGAGCACGAATAGAGTTCTGGCATCCACAACACCTTTAAGCAACAACTTCTGCAGGTCTGTCACAGAGTCTATGAAGAACCACCTCCTTCTCTGAACCTGACTGCCACTGCCATTCTTGTTTTGGAAGAGACTCTGAATGCCTGACCCCTAGCCACACCTCTCCATGCCACTCCTGGGCCTAGACATCCACATATACTTATGGCAAGCTATCTTTTCTTTTCAGCCTATGGCCTTCTAGTCTCTTCAGTCATTCTTCAAGTCAAAGTAATTCCTTGCCTTTGCTTATCCTTATTCCTGCTTGATACCTTTGCAAGTTTATTATATATTCTCTTTGAGATGAGAGGACCAGAACTGCACAGGTGAACAGAAACCATGAACTTGTGCCATGGTAAGGCAACATTTGCTGTTTTATCATTTATATCTTTCCTAATAATTCCTAATGCTTGATTTATATATCTGATGACTACTGAGCACTGAACCTCAGCCTCACAAGGGCCTTCCAGAATTCCTCAGTTTGCTCTTTCCTCAATGATCTGAATAACGTAATATCATCAGCATGTTTCCTCACCTCACTCCTTACCCTGACTATGAATATTTCCAGACTGTGGGGGTCTCACAATTCTGAAAAGTTGAGGGGGAACTGTCAGTGAACCAGGTGGCAGTGTCCCTTGCTGGGTAACACGTGAGTTACTTTACTGGCTACCCTTACCCTATCTTTTGCTGGCTATTGTCTCGATAGGCAATCCATCTTAACTACTGATATTCACCAGTGGGACCTATTCCAAATTGCCCCAATCAGCTCCTTGATTAAATTACTCCAATCAGCAACCATGATTAGGTGCACAGTCACAAATATGTGCTGTCAATTAGGGACCAAACTAGCAGGCTGCTGAATCCCCAGCTCTGAGAAGAAAGGTCAGACACCTCAGAGCCATGCAAGCAGCCTGTATAACCTTTTTGTTACAGCTGAGAACTGTATTGTCTCTCATGTTCCAAGAAGCAGCAGCAGCACTGGCTCTTTTAACATGTAACTTTATGAATGACACATGAAGCTTAAGTCCTTACTACATCCACAGCCCACTAAGGTTAACTGGAAATATCCCTCTCACCTCACAAGGGCTTTGGATCAGGCCTAAGGAGGACTGTTCCAGGCTGCCAGTACAGAGGCTGCCTACAGCAGTTGTCTGCAAGGCCAGACCCCAGGAACAAACACCAGCGTCACCAAGCTTAGCCCTGAAGGTTTATACCCATACAATATTCCTAGAAACTGGCTCAGATGGAGGCATTTGGCTTCCTGTGGTTTTTAGATGCATGAAGCATACTACTATAAGCAGAAAGGTAAAATGTTTCAGCCAACAATTGTCACAGCTCACTCACCCCACCATTTGCTCACTTGGATGAACTATATTATGGTGGAATTGCTCTGGCAGTACAAATGGCAGAAGTCTCAGCTCTCAATGCTGACCTTTACAAGCTCAATTTCCCACTTAAAACTTCACGCAAAATCTACTACATAGTGCATAAAAATGGTGACTCAGAATAAGCAATTTGAAGAACCTAGGCAGCTGAATGTGCCTGGAAATGCTGACCTGGTATGAAGATGCCTAAACGATTCTATGATTCTGTGTGGACCAATTTGTTCCTTTCACAGCTCTGGTGTCTCAGGAGAGTGTTTAGTCTAGCACACGGACATAAGCAGCTGTAGTCACTGTGCAAGTCTGGTTTTACTAAACTAGATTCAGAGTCTCTGTAATAACTTCTTTGTGAGACTAATAGAGGTCAACAACATCAATCATGACAGCCATGTGAGAATTACTGTACTTTAAGGCGAAATAACACTAACCTCAGTATGCCACGCCTCACACATAGACACAGATAAATTATTTTGTTACAGGATGCATACCATGTCCTGAAAAGATCATTAAAATCATCTGACAGCAAAGTGAAAACATCTTCTCTGGAAAGGTTTAGCACCTTTGCCTTGAAAATATGCAGCACCAAAATGAATTATGAAAGGCAACACTTAAAAAGCAACAAATCTAGAAGTTATAGTCTAAAAGAAAAGTGGAAATATCCAAGTAGAAAGGTTCTCCAGAATTTTTCTCGCATTAAAAAATTGAATAGTGCTTTGAAATAATATGGACTACAGTGAACTTTCATCTATCGATGTCAAAACTCTTAATAATGATGAATTAGTCACATCATTGGGCCGATTTTGCAGGTATTAAGATCTGAGCATCTCAAACAACAGCCTGCAAAAGGATGTGCTGTGTTTCACAGAAAAAAGCACTGAAAAGGCTTGGAACAGAACCTAGTATTCTCCCCTGTCCCACTGTAAGTATCAACTGTCTAGAGATAAAAAAAAGTAGAAGCACTTGAACATAAAGAGTTTATTTTCTGGAGAGATTTAAAAAAAAAATATTTGTCCACAGATGACATTTTCAGATATAAAGTAAACTCTTTGCCTAAGGAAAAAAAGCTAAAACACATTGAAACCTCAAGAAATGGGAACTGAATGATATGGTTTCTATGGTGTCTGCCAAAACAAATGACTGAAGGCCATGTGTGCATGAAATTGGAGATTATCCCTATAAAATGTTTTTTTGCATAGACTTCTTCCAACAGTGAAGATGAAAAGTAAACTGAAGTTATTCAGGCATCTCATTGCATTCCTTGCCCCAAAATATATGGATCATTACTCAGTCTCTAAGGCAGAAACAACAGCCAGAAGCATAAAGAGCGACTAACTTTGGATCACAAGCTCTGGCTTCCAGGCAAATTTTCACAAAATGCTCAATGCTTTTGGATACCTTAACTACTACCAATGAACTTGTGCTGTGTCAAACTACCTTCTCTGAAAAGCTGAGACTCTTCTGCTAAACATGACTGAAAGTAGAATTAATAGTCAGTAGCTTTCAAAAGTCACATTGAAATTGTTCAGATTTGCAATCTACTATTCATCATGGTCAAATTCAGATGCTATGCACGCCTTGCATGAAGATGATCATACTTAACTGATCTTTTGAAGATGTGTGAACTCTATGTATAAAAGAATAATTGCCCTATTATAAGGAAATTATTCTTTTGACCTACATTTCTCTAATGACCTGAGGCAAAAATTTTAGGTCATTAAAATACATATATAATAGCCATTGTAACCAAAGAGGTCTGCTTTATGCAGGAAGTAATATTTTCCAAAGCTATCATATTCAGTTTCTCCCTGACCATTCTCTGTCCTTATTCTCCCTGCTGTTTATGCATTAATCCAGCAAAACTCTGCATGTACATGACTGTAATCCCACATATCTGAAAGTGTTCTGCAATAAAAAGTATTTATACTTCTGCTTTCTCAGTTAATCTAGCAATGAATTTACTCTGAAACACTTACCTGAAGCACTCATACTAACATAATTTCCAAATCTTTCACATTTAAAAAAAAAAAATCTCCTGCTTTCTATCTTTGTTTCCTGCACTAGCCATTTGTTCAAGATAGTTGTTATTCATAGTGTTTTCTATCGGAAACACTGCTAATTCTCCTTCTTCCTTTTTAACTGTCTTTGTGTTGAACGCATTATGTACATGACTCAGCCTGCATGGAGCACATGGGGTGTGAGGGAGGAGGGAATCAGGAGAAGCTGAATACCAAATTACCTGCTAGAATTATGCCACTATTGCAAACAACCTATTCTTCTTGAAAGTTTACTTCCAAAATTCTTTGGATCATTAGATAATTTTTTGTCTTGTTTTTTTTAATCATGGTTCCAAATGATGCCAGGAAAACTTAACTGTTTTGATTGCACAGGAAAATGTATCCAGCTGTAGAAATAGAGGATGATTCGCCTTTGTCTCAGTTTATCCCCAGGAAACCAATTTTTTTCATCCTAGATTAATTCAGCATTATGCACCATTACCTCCAGATTACTCAAGCATAACCAGCACCAATAAACTATAATTAAATCCAGTCTTTGTCACAGGCACATCAGACTGACTAAACCAGCAAATTTGCATATAGATTACCTTGCTATTTGTCTGCTTTGAAGGATTTTTCAACATGGTGTGACAAAATCAGCTCCTGGATGAGCATGTGTGCACATGCACACACAGACACAATCCATAAAATAAACATTATGTTCACAATTTCTGCTCAGTGCAATAGGTGTTGTTGCTAGCATGGTGAAATACCTTATTTTTGTGGGCTTTCAGTCTTAGAATATGAAATAAATCATTAAAGGTCTCATTTACTTCCACAGCATTACCCATATAACAGTAGATGGTGAATGACAAAATTTGCAGGGAATCTAGATATAAAACCACACATTCGTAAATGCAAAGGTGGCTCTGAGGAACCAAACAATTCCTATTTGCTGTGTGCAGCGTGTGAATATATTTTTGCTGGAAAGGAGAGAGAATTTTGTTCCCTCACCATTGCTCTCCCAGGAGCAGTCAGCACTCTGTGCAGGGTGGCAGAGAGAGCTCTGCTATGACCCTCTCCTGCCTACTCTGCTGGGAACAGAGTGACAAATCCGGACTTGGGAGATGCAGTGAGTGAGGGTCTTTTTTCAAACTTGGCTGACCTTTCCTTTCCTCTTCTCTGCATATGGAGATCTCTGTTAGGAAAAGACTCACTTTATCTGATGCCAAAGAGAAGGGTGGGATCTTTATGAAAGCATTAGACTTAAGTTGAGTACAAAATAGAATCTGCATATTTACAGGAGTAGATGTCCAAAAAGTACTTCTTATACTCAGAGGCTCTGTTATTAATATTCTGAGAGTTCTTTGTGTTGTTTCTGGGTTTTGAAATGTGGGACTTCCTTTGAGGGAGGAAGGTTTGTTTAGCAGTGGTATAGAACAAGAGCATTTAAGAAGGTCAAGGCTCAGCACAGACCAAATAGCCACTGGGAAAAAAAGCACAGTTCTTCAAGCTTTTAGTTGCCCCAAAGCCTAAGGATTCCTGAAAGCCAACTCCATCAGAGGCTCTGTGCCAGGCTGCAGTCTTGTCCTCAGGACCCAGCCACATCAGTCCTGGTCTGCTGCAGAGGCACAGCTAAAGATGACCCTGCTCTCAGCCACCATCCAGCCAGCTGTGCTCTTTCTGGTGGTCACAGCTGGGCTTTCTGCTGCCTGATATGAGGATGTAGCTGCTTTGTTCTGTTACTGCAGTTGTCTCCTGAATCATCCTGAAAGGAAACTTCTGAATAAGCTCAGCAAACTGCTCCCTGTTTTGCTAGTAAACACTGTGATGTTTAACTGTTTCTGGCAAACCACCCTTTTGCCCATTATCTCCTCAGTGTCTTGATTATTAATGAATAAGCAAAGCACACCCCATTTTTTGCCCTGAGGTATAGTATATACAGTGGTGTGCTGACAAAATGGGAACAAAAGAAATACAAGGAGCACTCACAACACATTGTGCTTCTCTAGCTGGAAGAGGAATATCCTACAGCATGGATCTGCAGATAAGAATACTTATATTTGAGCTAGTTTAGGTGCAGCTTCAATATCACAGGCTGCAAAACCCACCACAGCTTCAGGCTAAGTATCAAAGCAACCTGCCCATGGCCTCCTGTGGTTTGCTGCTACACTAATACCAGCACCCAGCATTAGCATATATAGCATTAGCTGCATAACCCAGGTATGATGACTGAAGTTGAAATGAAACACCTAGATTATAAAAGAAACAGGACAGGGAGCTGCCGGCTCCTGGTGGCTGGATGCACATTTGCTGGGACAAGCACTATGACCAAAAGCTCACTGTCTCTGCAAGCCGCATACCTGACTGTAGCTGAGGAGAAGAAACTGGACAAAAAGCCTGCATCCCATTGAGAGAGATCAAAGTGAAGCAACATTCAGAGAAATGTCATGAAGACTTTGAGGCAACATCCATATTATTCAGAGCTGTGCCAGACAATCTGAAAAATCTCATTGTTCTGGTTAAAACCAGGTCACCAGGACTGTGGTTACCATTAGTTACAGTGTTTACATTCTCTTTACATTCTTGGCAATGCCTGGAACATAGACGTAAAAATGGCAAGAATGCTCTGCTCATTCTTAAAATTTTTCCTGAGTGCTCTTCCCTCCACAGAGGCACACCACAAGGATGACCAAGACTGGGGGGAAGCAAAAGAAAATGTTTTCTCTTTTCTCCCTGCTAATGTGAGAAAAGACCTTCAAAGCAGGAACAAGCACTACAAATATACATATATTATTTGTTTAGAAGGCTCATGATACAACTGGGGACTGCAAAAAAAGAAAGAACACTTCCTTCCAGTTATTAGGCCATATTCAACTCCAAATCAGCCTACCTTACTGGCCATTTGCTGCCATTTGAATGAACAAAGGGCATGTCCCTGTTCTTGAAGTAAGGATGCCAATAGCTTAACCACCGAGAAATGAATATGGTATTTTTTCAACTCAGTTCTCAAAGCTGGGAAAATATAGTTCTGAATTCAGCAGGGTTTTCCACCTAGCACAGAAGCAAGGTACTGCTGAAGCTGCTACACCCTTGCATTTCTCCTGTACTAAAAAGTATAAGCTGGTCTCTTGCCTCTGAGCTGGGCAGGTTCTTCTGTTATGTTTGAACACAGCAGAGCAAGTAAGTTGGCTGACTGCTCACTGTTTTGACATAGCAGTTCCTAAGGGGGTCCTCAGAAAGAAACAATTCTTTAAAAAATGTAGTGGCATGCTATTGAAAAATTTCCCAAGTGGCATTACAGCTTGCTGGAGCTAATAAGGGTTTCCAGACTAAGCTTTTTCCCTAAAATATTTCCTTTGCTTTACAGCCAGCTAAGTGAACAGCTAGCATGAACTGTGGCTGCTACTCCTTCAGCTACCTTCCCCCATTTGTTGTAAGACAGAGAATCTTATCCTGCCCTCTGTGGCAAGGGACACACAGGGGAACAGAAAAGCTGTGAAGACACAGCAGAGACTTGGATGTGGAGAAATTTCCAACTGGCTTGGACTGAACTGGGTATCCAAATTCCTTCAAAATGACTAGGCTTCCTGCGTAATAAAAACAAATGTTTACCCATTAAATCCATTGCCTTCTATTCACTGCACCTGTCTGTGAGAGTACTATTATTTCTTCTTGAGGACTTTATTCTCAAAATATAGCAGGATGAGAAATATCTCAAGAATGATGGTTTGTTTTCCTTTGACATGTCAGGACAAGTGTCTCACATCAAGAGAGACATTTTCTTCTGGGAGACTTCCAGATCAAACCAGACAGGACAAAAATGTGACTAAGTGTGATAAATGGCTCAGTGTTACACACTTTTGTGTCACCTAGGATCCAGTCAGAGAGACTGACATTTAACTTTGCTCTTTCCCTCAGCCCACAGATCTCAAAATGTATTACATCCTCAGCTCCAACCTCCTAAGGTAAGACAAGGGTATGAGAGAACTCATTTCAGCAGCATGGCTTTAAAAAGTAGAATTAATACTCTATTTATCTATAGAATTCAATTTGATGTACAAAAATTATAATAAATATTAAACTCTCCACTCCACCGCCTTCAGAAAGCCACCCTATGTGGGAGACTTTCACTTCTGAAACAACAGAAGATACGAAGATATCAGTATTTGCCTGTACTTCCTGACCAACTCCAGCCACTCCCAGTCAGCCATTAAAAAAAGCCAAGTCTGAAACTAAGCAGGTAAAGAATCTACCAAATGATGATTTGTAACAATTAAAATGAAAAAGAAGCACTGTAACATAATCTATTCATCACTAAGTTACCTTGTTCAGAAATAATTACTGATACAATGTTTTTTCTAGTGTACTGCAAACACATTTTAGAAGCATTAGAGCAAACATGATTTGCTAAGTAGGCTTCACACATGTATAAACCTATTATACAGAAAACTTCCCCGTGTGAGCTTTTGATCTTGTTCTTCCCATTTCATGTTGAAGGTAGAGCACTAACATCACACATGAAATAAATGTCAAGAATTTCAGTTGAGGTGTGACATTTTGCTCGTGTCAATAGCATACCTCTTTTCAGAAAAGATGGCAGTAAATCCAGCAAGTTTACCTAACTATTGTGAACAGGTAAACACATTGCTACATACATTCAAAAATCGTGCTTTTATTTTCATCTGAACAGAATGTGAATAACTGTTATTAGTCAGATAGTTCTTAGACATCTGTTGAGAAAACCAATTTCCCCTTATTTTTTACATCAGCTCCCTTTATTCTTTTTTTTCATTAGAGGTTGTACTTTTCAGAAGCAATGCTTACCTGTTAACTTCTGAAAGCTCGCCCGTGTTTCTTGTAGAGTGTTTTGTGGAGGACTATTGTATTAAAACTGTTCATCTGTGTTAATTAGATACACGTGTTTCAGAAAATAAATCTGTGTCTATAAACCACGTCTGCTCGGCCATATGTAAATTAGGCTAGCAGATATTTTGGAACTGAATAAAAAAGTGCTTTAAGTGTGTAATTACAGCTGGAAATGTGGTACTGTGTGTGACCTCTGATGTGAATGTTTCCCATACTTTTTTATCTGAGATGGCAAGATACTGTGTTTTCTAATACTTTGTTTGCACTGCACATCTATAAAAAGAAAAGCAGCAACCAGATTATCTTCTGTCTTGTACACAGTGATATGACAGATAGCATGCAAAGCCAAATTACTGCAACCTCAAAGCTTCATTTCTGCTGTCTGAACTAGGTGAAAAGCATGGGCTTCATTTCCTTGCCTGAGAGCAATGAAGAATTCCCAGCCTATTTGCAGAGCTGTTACCTGGAGAGGCAGCAATGAGATACTTATTCAAGAACAAGCATTGGTTTTCACGAGTGGATGAGCCATGTATTTTGCCTTCCTGCCAGAAACAGCAGTGCAGTAAAATATGACAAATGAGACACCTATTCCTGCAAAATTTTGTATCACAGTTCAACAAATCCCTCAACAGGAATGACTACACCACAAAAAAAAGTAGACGCGCTTTTTAGTGTGTAATCCATAGTGCTCGTAACATCAAAATTAGGGACTTCCAGACTTCTCATCATACATCTGCCGTGGGTGTCATCTGCCCAAATGTGTCCAGTCACCTGAACAGTCAGCATTTGAAACCTGTTTTGAAGACAACTTTAGTAGGGTGCAGTGTAGACATATATCACAGGATTATCAGTAGTAAAATTAAGGTTCTAAATGTATGTTGCTGATAACAATGAAGCAAAGAAGAAATTACACATGATTTTGCAGAAGTTACTCTATCTTACCAGGATCCTTGGAGATTCAAACTTAAACATGTTTGCATATAAAAGAAAATGTGTGACATTTGCAGAACTCATTTTTTTTGTACATTACCTTTAGGACAAAGCAGTGATCTGTAGGTGCCTTGTATTTCACTTTGTGTTGATAACCGTAATACACGTTCACATTCTCAAACTGAAGGAAGCATGCCAGATCCCGTGATGTCTACAAATGAAAACCAAGCCCATCATTGTTAGAACAAATTGAATTTTGATGTGAAACTCATTAATAGGACCTTTATCAAGTGCATGAATGCCAACGATTTTTTATTCTTGTAACTCTCATGAGGCTGACTGAAAAAACAAGTATTAATTTTACATGTCTGCTTTCTTAAAATAAAAATTGGAAGTGGGTCAGTACATATTATGAATAATCTATAACACAGTTCAACATTCTGCTCTTGTTCTGGTTATGCTGTGCTTCATTGCTTTGTGTGGAGACTTTAGCTTATGTATAATATGACCAAAGAGAATGCCACAGTAATAAACCACACCCTTACAATTCTGAGTGGAGAAAGAAGGTTTGGGGTTCTAAATTGCTTTGAGAGCTTGTTTTTCTTCTGTACATGTAACAAACAAACCCTCACCAGGAAATAAGCACAAATTTAATCTGTTTTGCTTTCAATTTTCTCAAATTTCCTGGCATATTTCCATTTCTGTTTATCATAACATTTGCTTGTTCACAATATATTGCTAACGTATTAAGGTTTCTGTTGCTGGCATGTTTCTCAGTGATGAATTCTGCATACAGTAACTTTTGCAATCCTTTGCATGCAAATGCAAAAATAGCGATTTCACAGGGTCACTGTTGGCTAAACTGAGAAATTGGGAAATCGTGGGGAAAAAAAGAGAAAATAAAACAACAAACCACAAGCTCCCTCTACCCCTAAAAATATGATATGATAGTAGATTATAACATGCATATGATGGTTCTTGTCTGCTGTTCTCATTCTTAATGATGTTTTCATTACAATATACCCGTGAGTCGGCTTTATTTACAAATTGAGTTTGCAAGTAAGATTTGTGGGGAAACACTTCCTACTAATCTAGACAGGGCTTCTCTCTCTCTCCTGTCTCCACTGGAGCTGATAATGCCAGAGATTTTGTCACTGCGTGTGTGGACCTCGGTTTTTCAAACATCTTAAAGTTCCTAAATGTGCTTAAATCCATCCAGTATAATGCGTTGTTCCTTTCGTTTAGGAACCAGGCAATAGTGGTTAAGACCAATATGAATGCAGTTGTTATTATCTTCTAAGGAACAGATTTTTATGCAAGGGACAAAGGCGCTTATTGTGAGTATTTGTGCAATGTTAACATGACATAGCAAGGTTAACATGACAAAGCAACGCAATTAACAGGAATAGATTTTTTAATTATCTGTAATTCTGATGCTTTTGTTTTGTGACCCTGTCCATTAACAGCACGTTTTTGAATAGGATGTAAGTAGAACAATGCTGAAGAAAAAAAATTAAGACAGCAGTGCTGACTGGTGCTGGTTTGTTAACAAATAACCCTGAAACAAAAACCACCACAAGCACATATGTAAAATTATCTGAACGTGCCCCTGTATTTGCACCTTCACCATGTATTTCACAGCCAGCACAAAGTGCCAAAGGTATGCCAGATGTCTTTGCTTTTGTGTAACAGGTGAAAACAGGAATACTACGATGAATTTCAAAACAGCTACAGCAGCTGAAGAGATTGTTGTCTGCCAAGTGTTCATATCTGTACCTCAAAGAAAGACTACTCTGCCCACAACTGAACGATGTGCAAGGTGCACGTGCACTTTTCATGCTACCCTGACAAAGGGATGAAGTCTCATAATTTAAGGGCTTTAACTGAAGAGCTCTACTGAATTCTACTGCAGTGCTTTAAGATGTTTAACACCGTCACTGCATCCTGCTCATGTCCCAGAGATTACCGTCTCCACAACAGACACGTGTACCTCATCGTCAGCTGTTCCAATACAGACTGCAGTAACCACTTAGATCACCATTAAGCACAGATTTGAGCGAAGAGACTTCACTTTCTCTGGAATGGCTAAGACATGGGCATAGGCATTCTTTTGCTGAAGGCTGTTACAGATGCAGGAGCAAACAGATGACTGTTCTACCATCTTAAAGGGCTGACACTATCTCCTAAAGATTCTTGGTGGTTATACAGTGACTTTAGAGCACACAATTCCCAAAAATGCTCAGTTACAGGCTGTAATGAGGAACAGGCAGTAAAGTGTTAGACAGCTGTTACAAGGGGACTGTTACAAGCTGTTTACAGCCTATCACCTGAAAAAAGAAAGCACTTCCCTCATTTGTACTATGATGAAAAGTCACTGGAACAGGTATCACTGGATGATGAAAAAAGGTTGAGTAACGATCAGCACATGCTTGTCTTGCTTTGGCACTGTACTACTGGTCATTGTTGGAGGCATGCTACAAGGAAATGTCCAAGATAGACTTTGCATTTGACTATTACATTTTTTTCACCTTAAGCACCTTCTAAATAGTGTTTTAGACCCATTGACAGGATGTTGTGTGTACAGCCTGATTTGAGGCATGAAAGCTATTATCTCAGGGTCAGGTAAAGTCAAAATAAATTGCTGTGAAAGCAGCAAGGTGATCTGTGTTTCACTGTGGTTCGGTTATAAACACAGGTTACTGGAGCAGCAGCAGCACAACATCCTTTTACAAGATAAAATTATTTTTTCCTTTCCATCTTAGTCAGGAAATAGCAGAAGAGTTATGTTTCAAAGCACAAATCATAACAGTAAAGCTTCACTATGAGCAGCAGCATTTTTAAATATGAAGCATTAGCAGAGATGTAAGTGGTAACAGAAGAGGTTTTCAGAACAAACACAAAAAAATACATACCACCAGTCCCAGAATCCACTATTCCACCTCATCACTGTGGAAATGAAAAGCCACAGCTGCATGTGCAATACATCCAGTGCTGGCAATTCAGACTCTTTAAATATTTTGTAATACTAAATGTAAGTAAATTTCATTCAGCCGGGCAGACACTTCTGACTCACTTCCTTCTACGCAACAGATTTGCCCTTAAAATGCCATAAAAGACACAACACATTCTCCACGTACAGGTCACTGTATTAAAAATGTACAGCACTTCACGTGCTGGTTGCTGGTGCAGAAAGTCAGTATCAAGCAAAATAAAATTCTACTCCTTTTTTGTGACAAGAAATTAGTTTACTTGACAACTTTTTTAGATATGCTTTCACAGGGAACCCATATAACAGTGAAGCATTTTGGCAGCACACCACCAGCTGACGGGTGCAATGCTGTTTTTCTTTCCCCTCCTGCCTTCCGGAGGAGCGCTGTTTTATTAATGCTTTTATCTATCCCTAGAAATCAAAAGGAGAGAAACGTGACAGGATTCAGTGACTGCATTCTAGTATTTGCACAAGTGGTATAGTCAAAGTTGAACCACGGAAATCTCAGCCCTCTCAGATGCACCAGACAGTGCTCTTCAAATGTCACCTTGGGAGTTCTACACTTTCACCTCCATGAATTGTTTTATTGCTAAAAGGATTATTTGGCTTCCTGACCTTGGTTTTTCCTCTGGGTACATAATAAATTCCAGAAGCTCGTAGAAGAAAATAACGCCTCTTCCAGGACTTTTTTCCATCTTCTTTTAAATAAAGGGCCCCTTCAAGCTCTGGCACAATAACAGATGTCCCACAGAAGTTTTCCTGTGCAACAAGAATAATAATGCACAAAATAAATCCATTTAAGCACAACCCTATCAATATATAGCAGGAAAATGCTCCCTTGAAAAATAAAGACATTTCTTGTGACAGTGAACATATGAACATGAGGAATCCAGTTACTGGGTAGATGAACACCTTAGATAGGCAAAGGAAACTTTTCCAAGCTAATGCTGGATGGTCACACACTGATAAAAAAGGCTTGCAAAACCTCCATCCCTTAGGGTCAAGCAAAAACCTACAAAGGCTTTTAACTAGACATAGATGTGCTCAGTGAAGGCTATAGAACAGAGTGGTTGATACTGTTGTTGGGTTTTTTTCTGTGCTGCAGTGTTTATAGGTTCTGTAGAGAAATACTTTGGTAGAGAGATTCTTTAGAGACTGCTTAGAGCTCTAAAAACAGCTGAATCTCTGCCTTCACTTTGAAATACATGCTAGCATTTAAAACACTGTTCAATCAGATAAACAAATTGTTTGCTTGAAGGACTTACTATTGGGTAATTTTTAATGCCAACACACTTATCGCTTAATGTTTTCATCTAGAATTCACCAGGACTTCTGTTGGTTAACATCTGGTGCCTTCAGGAGATGCACTAATTTGGAAATGTGAGTCCTCAGTCACCTGAGAAAAGCATTTCCTTTGTGAGCTTTTACCAAACTGCTTGCCTGGAGAACTGTGGTAGTCTTTTCTTTCAAATAGCTCTGGATTTTTCTCTCTCAAGAGTACATCTGAAGCAAAACTTGAACAGGAAAGGCAAGAGATTAAACAGACTTCCTGGAAAAGTGAAGCGGTCTTTTTCTGTTGTAGTACAGCTAAGAAGTTGGGAAGTAAATCCACTTCTACCCTAAAGATAATTGTGCAGTACTGATCAATCTTATTAACAATAACACGTCCCAAGGGCTGGCCTAAGAGTGAACAATCTGCATTTTTAATGAGGACCAGCAGATGCAGAGGGAAGTCTACATATTCAACCCAAGATACAAAGACACCAATGATCACAGAACTTCCTGTTGTTACACTATTTCCCACAAAGAACTAAATGTTATTGCAGAGCAATATACAAATGATGGCAGAGTCTTGGCAACATTTGTATCATCAGCCTAATAATTTGGCTTACCTCCAGCAAAGCCTCTTTGTTTTTATCATTCATTTCTTTGTTTTCTTTTTTCCCTTTGTTTGCCAGGTAGAAATTCTGATGAAGACACAAAAGAAGTTAATGTTCATTATAAAGCCAGCAATACAAGTAGCTAGATTGCCACAAACTCAATAGCTACTGAATCTTTCAATACTGAGTACCCAATCAGCAGGTGCAAAAGATAGATGCTTAGGGACTCTTCTTACAGAAAAGTTTAATCACATTTGCCTTCTCATGAATTTTAATCCTTTATTCTGAATATCATTCAAAGCTAATACAAGACTGTTTCTGCCCGTGTAAATACAGCCTCCAAAAATTAAAACCAGTGGCTTATGTTTTTGGCTGTTTTTCTGGGTCACTGGGTTTGGGGCTTAGCATTCCAATTTTCACGATACAATTCACAGTTTTTCTTATATTATTGCAGGTTGTAGAGAACCTAACATTTGATTGCATGCTGATATACAATGAATACAATGCAGTATCAAAAGGCCAAAAAGCATTTTCCCTATAACCCAATCTGGTCATTTGCATGCTTTGTATCTTGCACTCTAGATATAACTCAGCTCTCAATTTTAAGTTAAAGTGCTTTCATGCCAAAGTCTTTATCCAAAGTTACTACCTTCTACTTTTGTACCCTTGATCATGCTCTTCAAAGTACTTTTATGCAGTGAAGAAACTGCTCAAAAGAAATCTGAAGGAGTGATCACCATGACATCTTGGCACATGTGCTCCAGCCTACTGAAAATAAAGCCTGCACTCCTCTGTTTCTGTGAAGATGCAGCTGCCCTTGCAGGACCCAGTGCCTGCCTGCCCCACAAATAAGAAACCACACTGCCTCAAGGACATGCTCACCCACGAAAACAAATTCACCCACTGTTAAACAGCAATACCCAGTCTGCATCCATCTGCATTGTACAGATGGACAAAAGGAGTCACATGGACATATGTACAGATTCTGACAGGTGGGAAGGATGCTAGGACCTGTGTGCTGGAGCATGTGCAGTGGCTTTGCTTCACAGCAAGCAGGGCCAGACAAGCACAGACAGCTGCCTGCAGACTGTAAGGCAGTTGAGTGTGAAGGGAGATCAAGGATGGATGCATCAAGTAGCTATTTGGATCCATGGCCCTGAGGCCAGAATGGTTACACTCAGAGTTCTTGTGGTTTACAGTTTTTCAGTTTATCCGACTTATCTCTGTTTTTTCACGTCTCAAGTCTATGAGAAAGTGACAACATATTTACATGCCTAGAACTTCTCAACACCTAAACTGCAACATAAACACAAACATTACCAAAATACAAATGAGAAGTGTGTAAATGAAGGAACAGGCTGTTGCCATAGTATAAGAAAGAGAAAAACAAGCAGCAAATCTGCCCTGCCAGCAGACCACATTTGCAGCAATGCAATTTATCTGAAGTGAAACTCTGCTCTTCCACACAACCACATCTTCTTTTCCAAGCAGTGCTGTGAACAGCTGTCTGCCAGAATGCAAGCCTCAGAGGAGACCGTTTTTGGAGGGGCACCAGGAGAGGAAGCAGAAGAGGTCTGGATCTCAAAACCAGTTCTTTAAAAACTGCTTTCTTGAAAGTTCACATTAAGTCAGACAGGAAAGCCCAGAAACACAGACACCTGCAATGCGGCCTATGCTGATGCCACATCTGTGGTGTGAGAAACTTTAACATTCAATACAACAGACAGTTATCCTAGGAAATGCAGCTGGCTTCAGATTGCCTGGACATATTTTTAGTCCACAGCTGAAGGTAAGCAAACACTAAGGACCACAGCTTTGCAATTACATCTAAAGACAATATTCAGAGTGGGAAAAACCCCAAATCAGCTCTAAACAAAACCCACTTAAAAGTTCTGAGTGGCTGCAGCCCACCAATCCGTGCATGTGCAACAGCTCTTCTTGACAGGCAGCACTATTGCAGCTGGGCTTCAATACTGTTAGGATGGGTTGGGCCTCCAGACCTTGGGATGGATTTGGAAAGCAGAGGGACACACAAGCTGTAAGGCTTCTTCTCTAGATGATTATAAAGACATATTACAACCCCTAAAGTAAACAGTGAAGATTTATCAAGGTAAGTACACCTTATCACTGTCTCAACAAGGCTTGGCTCATCAACTTTACTACTAGTGGGGAGACCATCCATCTGACTTAGTCAGCCTTCTGTGGATTGATAATACAAAAACCAAAGCTCCTCTGACTACAACTGATTCACATTCAGGCATCTGGCATTTATTTAGCAGAAGCCCAGACCACCCTGTACTGACATAATCAATCCTCCAAAGAGAGAAAGTTTGTGAGGGTATCCATGCTGGATCTCTAATGCCACAGCTTTTTCATTAGGGAAATAGGGCTCTGTCACCTAACCCAATGTTACACAGATGTACACTGTTGTCTTCCACCTGTCAACACACACTTCATTTATTACTGATTACCTCCTTTATGTCTCTGTTCTGAAATCTGGAAGTACATGGTACTTATTTTTTGTCAGTGGCTAAAAACCTGGGGAGCAGACTGAACACTGTACTTGTTTCATCACTGTGTGGTCTTCTATTTTTGATCAGAAGCATTCATCCTAGAGGAGGCAAACCACATGTGTCCAGAAGAGGTCATTTCAAGTCCAGTAGTCAAAGGTCACGAAAAAAGGCAAGCTCTTTCCTGTGTGAGGACACCACTGGGAAATGCATGTTTGGTTTGGGATGTCAAGTCATTAAGGGGACAAGATGTAGCTGGAGGGCAGCTTTCTACATATATTTACAGATCTGAGAATTAACTATTTCTTACATTCAAAAGCCAAGTCTATGGATACAACCTTTCCACTTAGGGATACAGCCTTCTCCCTTTGTGAGAAAGGCAGGTAAAAAAAAAAAACCAAACCAGGCTGTACCTCTCTGTATAACCCTCAAACAGTGGAAGACAGAAAATGTTTTCAGTAGTGTCCAAGAACATCTGTGTTGGCATGTAAGCAAAGCAAACACGGATCATGACAGAAACAGTACTTAACTACTGCACTGTCAAACTCTCTGATTGGTTCTTACGTCTCTATGCTCAAAAAATGGCGTTCCTAAGTGAAATAGCATCCGTCTCACATCTTTCACTCTTTTTCATACACAGACCCATCCAAGTGGGCATGCAGCAGCAACTACCTGTTGCATGGCAAAAAAGAGGTACTTCAAGACAGCATGTTCCCTCTGCCTCCTCTTACACCTAGGCTGTATTTTTGCTTTCAAGCTCTTGAAATTGATTTTCCAGAAGTTCTGAAAAATCCACAACAGCACAGATCAAACAGTGTGCATAAAACAAGGCAGCTGCTTCATACTCATGACTAGCTTCTTTGAGCAATGGGCTGTCTGTTTATGCTCATCCAACCTGCACCCAATATGAGGCAAGAACTGGCCAGCTCACATCCCACTTCAAATCATTGCAACTGCAGCATGGTTTGTGCAGAAAAAATAAAACAGAACAAAGGCGTATTTGCAATTCATATCATAGTGTGTCCCCTAGAAAACTGCACATTAAAAATATTAGAAGATACCTATAATTGCTCTGAAGATCATAAAAGTAAAAAAATTACATGAAGCTAATCTTTTGAAACCTCCAAAAAAGAGAGAGAAATTAAGATTAACAAACAATGGGAGTAAAGTGAAAAACACCTCCCTTGTCTCGCTTCTATTTCTTTGCCTTTTTGCCAGCATACTCAGTAACCAGGTTCCCTGTTACCTTTTTATGTTTACATCACTGGGTAACAGTGGAGACAAAAGGAAAACCTTGATTCATAAACTGGCCAAGCTGGTGAAAAACAAAGTATCACCTGGTGGACAGTAGATAAATATTCAGGCATGAAACTCGCTATAGCTTTCTGTTACAAAAGACAATACAAATCCTTACTCCACCTTCTCATGCTGTTGAGAACTCTTGCTCTTCAGAAGAAATAAAGTATCAATTCAGTGTATGGGTTCTCCACTGGAAGGTATAGCTCTAGCTTTTGGCTTACATATGAGGGAGCAGAAGCATAAAATACTCACTGTACAGACTTAAAATAATTTTCATAAATACTGTCAAAAAAAAAAAAAAGAAAACAAAAAAAGCACACACAGTTGTGCCTGCACTGTTTGATTTATCAAAAGAAAAACACAGGAAATTGAAGTTCATGCAAACAGAAGTAAAAATAAAGTGTTCTAAGAGCATGACCAGCATTTACAGCAAGTTTAGATTCAGCTACATCTTAAAAACAACCATTTTCCTTCATTTTTTCTTCCTTTTTAGTATCTTTTAGCTGAGAGTTATTGTTTGAGTTTTTTGAGAAGAGGTGTTGAGACCTGACAACCTTTCCTTTCAAGAGAAAACCAGCATCACTCAACCCTATGACAAAGCATCACCTTTTTAATGTTATAAAGGTTCTCTGTATTTGCCCATGTACCAGTATGTATTTTTGTTTCACTCTTTAGTCACAGACTCGTGATGCTCCCTCTCTGCAGATGAGTCACTGATGGCATTCATGGAACAGTCTTTTACTGCAAGTTCCCTGCAGGGTCTATTACATCACAGTGAGCAGAGGGCAAAAGTGTGTCTGTCTTCATGGCAAGGGGGACACCTGAGAATTTTATAGCGGCTTTTTCAAAGAGGTTTTCCAAACACTTAAAAAAAATTATTTCAGAAACAAAGCTGCATAAAAACTACCAAGTGCTGCATGACAAGAGTGATAATCTTCAAAAAAAGCCATGGGCATTAACTGAGCAACATATTGCCAGCACACAGAGAATAAATCCTGCATTTCAGAATCTCAAATTCCCCTTAGCAAATACAATACTTTTAATTAATTGCTGTTAAATTGGTCTATAACTAGTTCACAGAAAGAAACAATAAACATTAAACATTGGCACAGGTCACAGTCCTTCTTCAGAGGTTCACTTGTTTTAGGAAGGCATCTGCCCATCCTTATAAGATTTTTTTTTAAAGCACTTAATTGTGTTAAATCTTTGTGATGAAAATTTTGTACCACTAATTTGTCTAAGAATAAACTGTAGGCACCTGAACACCTTTGGAATTTGCCTCTTTTTTTCCCCAGAAAAATATCTGCAAGTTAAAAAACAATGAGATTTCCACAAAACCCTCCCAACAGAATAAGCATGAAACAAAACAAACAAGGAATTTAACTGCTGCAGCATTAGCACCACTGTGTGTGTCAAAAAAAGCAATTTGTGTACTCCCAAAATGAGTTTTATGTGGCAGCCTTGACTGAGCTAGAAGGAGGCTGAATATACGGAGCAGTCTCAAAATAGAAGATTTCAGTTTCCCATTGGTTCCACCATAATTTCCATGAGTAGTTAGCTAGGTAAACACACATCCTACCCCCCACAACTCAGCATTTCTGCTTGGTTTACCTTTTCAGGGACTCACTGCAGATCATTTATTTTACCATGTTTCAGTGTTAACTGTGAACTCTGAACAGTACTGATTACTTTCTGCCACAAAGTGCTGATATGTCTGCACTGTTTTCTCCATTCACAATGTTTGAGTTCACCATGCCTGACAGATGGCCAGACTCTATTATTGGTAAAATATTTCAACAGTGTGATAGTCACAACTGATCCAGTTTCCTTAGACTGTTCATTTTAGAGCTTATCGTGGTGGGGCTAAAGTTCAATGACTGCAGACTTGTTCAGATTCAGCTGAGACATGAGGACAGAGCTACACTTTGGTTTTGGTTTAGGTCATATTTCTAAATGTCATTGCAACCAAAATGCAGTATTCATTAGAGCAGAATATTCATCAGTTTTACTTCTCGTTTGAGGTTCAGAGCCTTGCTCTAAGCCACTAACCCAAATAACACTACAGTGTATGAATTGAATGTGGAGGTGAACCTCCGCTTCCGGGTACGTTTATGTGCCCTAGAAAGGAGGACACTGAGCCACCATGTTGTATTTCCAAACTTGGGTTTGCTGTTTTGTATTAAAAAATCAACATTAAGGCATGTACACTGCAGGATAAGTTTTCCTTCCCTGACTGTGGATACTTATGTCAATGAAGGAAACTTCTTTTCTGCAGGTTTTATTTGAAACATTGGTTCATTCTATAAAAAAACAACTTCCTAATGAGCAGCTTGGTGAGATTTGCTGCCAAATTACATATTTGACTCATTTTTTTCGGCAATGCTGAATTGCACATTTTTCTCTTGCAGCCCTTAGGAACAAATCAGATGCTCAGTGAGCTAACAGTCAGCTGACATGGGGAAAAGATCTTGTGCCCCAGAATCCAGTAACTGTATGTTCCAGGATGTTTGTACACACAGGTTAGATCACATAACACAAGAAATAAAACAATTTATGTATATACCTATCTGAATAATTTGATGCAATTCAATATGCAGACCCTCCTTTATAAAGTGCCTAAGTTGGTTATTTTTGTTGAAAATACAAGTTTTGCTTTCTCTGAATGGACAGAGCTGAAAGCAAACTATTAATACAATAGGCAGCATGCAGACTAAATGACTCTTGTTTAGACTCTTATCCAAATATCATGTTAGCTTACCTGGGGATTTTTAAACAAAGCATATTTTTGACCTTTTTCCAAAAACAGAATCTTATTCTCAGTGTCTCGAGTCCAGTTGGATAACACTTCAACAACATTTTCATGGTCTTCAAAAAACCTTTCTGGAGAGACAGAGAAGATAATGTAAGACATTCAAACTGTTTCTGCCCTCTCCTGAGGCTGCAGAAATTCCTGTGTAAGAATGTAATCATTAGCTGATGTTCACTCTCTCAGGGCTGGACAGTCCAGCACTCTTTTCCACTGCACAGACGGGTGCAAAACCCACATGAAATTGTGTCACATGGAAGGCCAAAGCAGCTACAGAAGATCCCTTATGTAGCTGCGCCATGCTCCTGGATTCCTACTGCATCTCTGTGCTCTTCCCTGAAGACTAGAAGGGATGAAAACAGTGACCCACCAGGAGTAGATGGTTACACCCATGTTTTTCATGGCTTTCTGCTTTTGATTGATTTTGGTTTTTTAAAGGTTTGCAGTACTGCAGATTGTGGGGCAGGAGAAGGGGTATATATAAACTTTGGCTAATGAATTGGGAAAAAAAAAGTCAAAATTTATTTGTCTTTTTGCTTTACTTCTTTTACAATGAAGATTTGCTTTTTGTCAGCAGGAAGAATTCTATGCACTGAAAAAAAATTTTTGGTTTCAAGCAAAATCACATATTTAAAAGCACAAATAGCAAAACAGAGAAAATACAAAGATAGACTGAGAGCTGATGTCAAGAGATACTAGTTCATGCAGCATCTCAGTAGTAAAAGACCTTACCAGGGATGTGAGAGCCCTAACGTCAGCTCTGTCCCCTCCTGACCCGCTTTGAACCCCAGTCCTCCACCCAGGAAAGCCACAGGATGTGCTGATAGGTAACCCTGATCTTTTCTGCTTCAGTTTCACTTATATAAGATTGCTCAACAGTAACATACACCCCCCTCCCCCCCCCCCCCCTTTAAAGGAAAACTAATTAATCATAACTTTTGGGGGGTCCCAACCTGCACTTTTCTACAGATACAGTACTGGGATAGGGAATTCATCCAGCTCCAATTTTCAGTAGGATTTTGGCAGTTTCCTGGGAACAGCCGTACTCCCATTTCTGTGGTCTGTGGTGATCATGTCTCCCAACGGCCTAGACTGGCCTAGCATCAGAGGAGGTAACAGAGCATACATTTAGTAGGCTTTCTCAACACTTGTTACTTTTGACAAGGGTTTAGTTCATCCCATCCAACCAATATCTTGTGAATTAATAAAATTCACAGAATGAGATTAGCTTCAAGACCCATTTGCATGTACGTGGTAACTTTTAACACCAACAACATCACACTCTTCATTTAGCAACTGGTACTTCTGCAATCCACTGGAAATAGAAAGTACTACATAAAACCCCATCAATGGTTTGAAATTTTGTTTGTTCATTTGCTGCACCAGGACTTTCTTGTATGGAAAATGTGATTTTATTATCCTCAAGAGAGTCTTTTTAATAATTACTTTTACCTAAAAAAAGTAAATTCTGGATGCCTATTATAAGACTAAGATAGTCTTTATTGCAAAAAATAGATGCTGGTATGTACAGCCCAGTGTGACATCACCACATCACTAATGAGATTATTTGTGATACTTAACATGTACTGAATTTTAAACTGTAGTTTATTTTATTTACAATGGTAGTCTTTCAAAACAACCATATATGTAAGACAACCTGTCAAGGATCTTGTGATATAAAAATAGTTTGGACCTCCAGTTCAGCAAGAATCTTTGCTGCTCAGATTTGCTTCTTAAAGGAAACATAATTTTATTCTCTTTAATACTAACATGGAAAGCCGGCAGAAGGATGAAGTGCAGAAAAGTTTTGTCTTTGTGCTGATGGTAATAAAGTTATCTAGAGCAGCCAAGAAGTATTATGATGAAAATAAAGAATGGCTCACATTGTTCTGATTTTGAATAAAAGTAACTCCATGTTGCTGCACATTAGAAGCAGAAGAAAGAACATGTAACATTCCGCTCATATTGAAACTGCCTTCTGCAAACAAAAAGCCTCCATCCTCAGCAGATTTGGACCTGGTAATAGATCACTGCATCAGGAGTTAACAGATTTTTCCTTTTTTCTTGAACCAGATACAAGTTTATTTCCTTTGGTACTTTTTTCTGTCCTGGCTTTTAAAATAATTTTTATTCATTATAAGAGTAAATCCTTACTACATCAATACCCTAACACTAACTAGCATCACCTAGCATTAGCTGGGACTAAAGTAGCCCAAGTAATTTTTACAAAAAATTTCTAATCATTAACCCCAATGTTTGTAGCAAACAATCTCCCTGATACCTTCCATTTTAACTGCATGATGAGAAATTCAAATACCTATCCAGATTGTGAAGAAACAAAAGTACATTCTCCTTAATGACTATGGAAATTCAGAAAACAATATGTTTATATGCTGTCATCCTAATACTCAGACATGTTTGTCCAAGTCACACTGGACAAAAAGGGACCAACTTCCTAAGACAGGAAAACACTCAAAAATTATTCAGTGACTTTTGTCAGATTTCTAGGGTCAAATGACATTTCCAGTCTCTCCTTAGTTAAGATAAGCAGGTACAAAAGAATGCAGCACCATTATCTGAATCAAGTAGCAAGATTGGCAGTACATTTCTGCACCACTCTTACAAGCAGATGAGCCTCTCCTTGCTCATGACAAGTCAGGCTTTTTTACAGTTATTTTAAAATTTCTATCGTTTAGTTTAGCAGAATGACTACACCTGGGGCTCTTTTAAAGTGCAATATTGATATTCGACTTTATTTGTGGATTTTCACACCTCTGCTGGGAGACTGTTAACTGAGAATGTTAAAGGCTGTTTGACAGTTTCCCATTTCTCCAGGTCAAATGTGGCTCTGAAAGAAAGTTGTGGCAATTTTCCTTCTCCTTTTGATGTCAATACCTTTTCAGTCTGGAAAACAAAAAGATTCTGAAATATTTTACAACTAAAGAATACTCTGTTCTTAATGAAAGAAACCTTGAAGCCTTTTTCAAACAAGACTCATGTTGCACAGAATAATTTCTAAGTTTTGCACAGCTGTTTTCTAGGCCAGGTTAATTACTCCATAAGTCACAACTTAACATCAGCAGAGCTGCAGCCCCATCACAGAGCAGTATCCTGTACACAGCTACACTTAAGAAAATGATTACCACAAACGAAAAGCGTTAGAAATGATTGAAACACTTCTCATAGAGTTTTGTTTAATGACATTTGGCCAGTATGTAATGCATGCCTGCTGACAGCACTCCAGCACTGAATCCTCTCTTCAAAAAGTGGATTTGAGTACTGGTGTGTTTGGATTTGTCATCACCTTGAAATTCACATGGCTCCTTCATTTTGTGTAAAACAAAATAATAGAAATAGAGAAAAGCAAGGAGTCTTCTGCAGGTCACAGCACAGCTGAATGGACCCATTTCTACAGCACAAACATATGCCTGCAGCATCCCTCAGCCTAGATTCTGTGATGTTCCAGCACCAAGGGACACATGGGCAGGAGAAATATTACGTTTTCAAGATTGCCAGCACTTATCTGATCTTTCAAGATTACCAGCCCTCTATCTATTTGCTGTGTGCTATGTCACTGCACCACTTACCAATCTGCAGCTCTGGGTACATCTCATACAGACACCAGTCAACGTTGCAGTCACAATGGGTTTTCTCAAAGAGATTGTCCAAAACATCCCGCGCCACCTGACGCTCATCCACCATTAGAGACTTTGTGCTGTTATCGTTCATGTGTACCTTGATAACAAGCTGAGGACAAGAAGAGTCAGTTAATTTCAGAAGCCAGAAAAAGACTAGTCTGAATCTGCTAACATAGATAAGAAAGACAAAGGCTGAAGGTTACTACTGATTCAAAGGCATTCTGTCCCACAGCAAGCTGAGAGAATAAAACAGCTCTGAAGTTTTCACATTATAATGCCACCAAAATAAAGATCTTTTCTCTAAAAATAAAATTGACCCTTGTCCTATGCACAACTTCAGGAGAGGTAAAATTGCTATGAAGAAAAAGCAGAAGTTAATCTCGTCTCTAAATCTACTACATGTGCAATTAAGGAAAATGCTTGATAGGGAAAACAAGTACAAAAGGACAGAGCATCCTTAATGCAAGCTACAAATGTGGAAAATTTAGTTTTAAATAGAAAAAGAATGGAAGAATCTTGCCATGCCAACAGAATAACCTGAAATTGGATTGTACTAAGATGAGCCATAGTCCAACAGTCATCAATACGAAAACAGACGAGTTCACAGAATATGGTGAGTTGGAAGGGACCCATCAGGATCATTGAGTCCAACTCCTGGTCCTGCACAGGACAACCCCAAGAGTCACACCTTGTGCCTGAGAGCATTGTCCAGATGTTTCTTGAACTCTGTCAGGCTTGGTGCTGGGACCACTTCCCTGGAGGGCTTGTTCCAGGCCATTTCCTCAGGTTCTCTCACCGGCCACCCCAGAGACAAGATCAGCAAGTGCCCCTCCTCTTCTCCTCATAAGTTACTAACTAACCTAAGACAGTCATTACTTCTTTATATGGTGAAGTATTTGTTAAAAAAGAAACAGAGCGAACTTTCCTCAAAGAGGAACAATGCAAGAAAATGCTGAAGTACATAAAATGTGATAAAGAACTGGAAATACATTATAAGAAAGTCCTTAAAATGCTCCATTAGTACTTAAAACAATAGAATAATTCTCTACAAGGTCTGTACATTGCTGGTGAGTTGGGAGGCCTTTCCATATAGTCTTGTTTAAATAGCTCTTTATTTTAAAATGTGTGCAAAGAAGCTTTGGTTCTATAGAGACAATCTGTGTAAAAGGTCAGGTAGGAGCAGAGGTATAATCCCCAAGAGAAAATCTACACTATCTCTGAAAAGCAAAAACAAATGTAACAAAAGCCATGAGCTTGTTTTGATTCCAGTCCTTGTAAGAAGAATGTCCTGTAAAATAAGCAGCTGAGCCGTAGTGCAGATTATAGAGAAGAAGAAGTGTTGTACATGCATAAAGTAACACATTTAAGGCAAAAGGGTTTTTTGTCTGGTAATAACTGACTGGTCAGAAACATGCAAGCAGCTTCCATCTTCACAGATTCACAAAACAGCCAACATTGAAAGGCACCTCTGGTGATCATCCAGTCCAGTTTTCTGGGCTAGCAGGGCCATCTAGAGATCAATGGCCAGGGCCCTGTCCAGATGGTTTGTTATCATCTCCAAGGAGGGGGACTCCACAACCTGCCTGAGAAACCTGAGCCAGGCTCACCCACCCTCACAGTGAAGAAGTGTGTTCAGAGCCTGTTTCCTGGTGTTCAGAGCCTCCTGTGTTTCAGTTTGTGCCCATTGCCTCTGGTCCCATCACTAGGCAGCACTGAAGAGAGCCCAGTTCCATTCTCTTCGCACCCTCTCTTGAGTTTTTTCTAGAGATAGACAAGCACCACACAGACCCCTCTCCTCCCTAGGCACTCTCAGCTTTTTCTCACAGGAGATACTCCTGATCATTTTCTTGATACTTTCTGATCATCTTCCATTGGGATGGAACTCTCCTGAGTTTGGACGAAGTGATCTTTAAATATTAACCAGCTTTCTTGATCCCTTCTTTCCACCAGAAAGTTCCGCATGGGACTCTTCCAAGCAGATCTTTGAAGAAGCCAAAGTCTGCTCTCCTGAAGTCCAGGGATGTGAGCTTGCTTTTCACCATCATCCCTGCCCTTTGTGCTCCACTTTTGGTAAAAGAGAGAAAACCAATTTTCTTGATGATATTTAGTCAATTTAGAATTCAAGAATGACATGGCGATCTCATTATAGTGACATGGGCACAAGATTGAACCTTACTTCTACCATATGTTTCCAAATATTCAGAGTGGGGAAAAAAAGTTGGGAAAAAAGAAGTCTCCCAAAGGAGAATTGCTAACATTACAAGGAAAAGAGGGCGACCAATGAGCAGTCCTAACTTTAGTTACAGAGCTTTACAAAGTCAACATCAGTGGAATCCTCCCAACACATTCTCTCAGAAGTAGCATTTGTACATGAATATGAAGTGTTCTGTGGGAACCGTCTCAAGTCTGGACATCCCCAAATTTATTGAAAGCTTCCATTCTTCCTGGAAGCTCTGCAGGCTCCAGCACTTCCCATCTCCTTTGAGCAAGACTGAAAGGTCATGATGGTTTTTAGTTCATATCCATTATTTGGAGCTACTGAACACCTGCAGCTTCTGTTGAGTTCAGATGGAACACTAGTTTAGGATGAGTAGGCATAATTACTGTCACACTGCAGCATGGTGCAGACACTGGCTGGAACCTTTCTAATTTGTTGGTCTAAAATAATTTCTATTATCCTTGTACATTACTACACTGCTGTGAAAAAATTTAGCAAGAAGACTCTCATTAGTTTAACAGGGATTAGCTAAATCCACATCCACTGTAAACAAAAGTTTAATACTCCTGGAATCAGCTCAGCATAAGTAAGCAACATTTTCATATACACTCTGCTTTCTCTAAAGCAACTGATCAGAACAGTGGGCTTTGCCCCAACACTGAAAAAAAAAAAAAAAAAAACCAAAAAAAAGAGGCAGCACTTTCCAAGTTCTCTAAAAAATTAGTCTCTTGGAGGTAGCATTCTCCCAGAGACTTCTCTTGAGGCAGATGATAAGAACTCCACAGAGTACCTTTACAGATAAAATATGGAAAAGGCTAGTCATTTTAGTAAGAAATGTAATATTAAGAATAATGTTAACAGATATTTAGGTAGCTCTTATGGTAGCATTTACTATTTTATGGCTCACCTTTTTAACTTTGGCTTCCTTCAGTTTCTCCAATGCAAGTTTAATCTTGTCAGCTTTAGCCTTTGCCTCTAGCTCTTCCTGAAAAGACACAAGACATTTGGTATATTTCTTGTTAAGTAATCTCAGCAATTTACATTTACTTGAAAAGAGTTGTTTCTTGATATTTATATCCTGAAGATAAGGCTTGTCACAGCAAACTTCATACATATAGATAATCTCCAGCTTTCCTCGACCTAATATCCTTAAACCAAAGCTTTGATTTACAAGTCCAGTGCTTCCTGCTATTGCTCAGTCATATAGTTCTTACACGGTCTTCTCCTCAAATGCTACAGGAACCCTGAAAACCGGACTCTTCTGTATTTCTGTACATACAGCTGATACAAAAGAGAAGGTGAAGGGAGACCTAGCCTGAGTGAAATAGCATTGTGGATGCAGCTGCTTGGAAGAAAACTTGCTTCTCATTAGGGTAAGGGAACTAGAATTTGTATGATTTTACTGAAATTTTGGCTTGCAATTACACCACTTATAATTTCATACTCTGTGTTCATTTACATTCATTTACATTCATTTACTTGAATTCTTTGACTTGCCATGTATGATCTCTTCCTGCATAGATACTTACTGAGAGGAACACCTCCATTAATTGGATGATACCATGGCTTTTTATTCTACGAACGGACCTATTCATATTAACACAGATACAGTTAAATAGAGCACACAAGTTCATTCCAGCTTTTGCCGAATGCCACAGTAAGAATCCCAAAAATCTCAGTATCACCCAGCTCTCCTTTAACAAAGCAGCTCTATCAATATCATGCCTCTCAATATCAATGGCATTTGTGATCCAAGAAGACTCTGGATCCCCAGGTGCTGATACTTTCAGCTACTTGTACCAAGCCAGTACCTAGTGTTGCCTCTGTGACCGCTGTATAGATTGGCACTGTTCCTTTATTCTTTATTCTAGCTCTCTTCCAAAAGTCTCCTCCAGTCACATTCAGAGTTGGAAAAGCACATTTTGGACAGCAAGTGACAGTGGTTCCTGGGGCTGCCTTGGACTCCAGTACTACTAGAGGGTTCAGTTTCTTTCCGGCTTAATATTGCCTGTTTCCTCTACTGAAGTCTGTCTTCTCAAAGCTTTTCTGCCTCTCTGCTGATTTTTGCTGTCCCAGCTGCTCTCTTACTTTCAGTTTCCTTTGTTCAAAAGGGGTCAGATTTTGTGCTATGCTACTCACTGGCTACCAACTTCCAGTCAAGAACTGTGGGAGAAAATTCCTGTTCTGCTTCCATACAAGATTTCTGTTACCTTCAGCCTCTATTTGCTACCCTAAAGTCATAATTGTTAGTGGTCTTCGCACCAAGAGAACTGGCTGCAACTCATGGAAGATGCACTTGCAAGAAACTAAGCCTAAGCATTGCCATCACTTCTCTGTTACTGAGATATCATACAATCATAGCAAAGAAAGAGCAAAGGTTATCTTATCCATCTCAAGTTTTGAGGCATGTTCAACAGTAGCTGAAGTACTCCTGACTGACATCCCTCCTTCTGAACTAAACATCTTTTGTTCTATCACTTCTCCAAGAATGTTTCCTGTTATCAAATTTTCCACTATAAATACCACGCAATCAGTTAAAAATATCTTTTTTTTTTTTTTCTCTGCAGGTGTGGAAATTTGCATTGCTACAGCTCAGCAGTGCTTAACTTAGAGAATCCAAAAAAAGCCTGTGTAGTTGAACACAAGCAGTTGCACAAAGGTGGCTGCTGCAGTGAGGCTGACTATTGTACAGAGGGAAAAGGACAAACCCTTTCACACTGTGGCCCTCCCCTTACCACCTCTATACAGCAAGCTGGAAAAGCATGTTAACCAAGGTGGCTGAGTGTGGTGTGGGCAGGCTTACTGATGACAGTTTTAGGCAGGTATAATTCAGGCTTCACCTGCATGTGACCTGTGTTGAACAGAGTTCACACATTGTATAAATCTGTGCAACAGAGCTCTCACCTGCCAGCCGCATGGTTTCATAAGCTTTGACTTAACACAGAAAAAGGAAATAAACTATCAGATGCAAAATTTTAGCACTATTAGAGAAATGCTTACACAAGGTACAGGATTTGTTTTCCTGCTACAGTATCATCATGGCATTTTCTGGATCTTTAAACAGAAGCACATGAAGTCATCACGTCAATAGCAAATGAAGATGCCTTATTTAGCTGAAGGGCAGTTTTAAGAAGAAATTCCAGAGCTGATGGAAATTTATGAGACAGCTCTGTGCTTCCCTGAAAGAAAGGCCATACTTCTTTATTTTGGCACACCTAAAGGTTAGAAAATAGGGTCTTAATATCACGGTTGCATTGGGAATTATTAACACTGCTCTTATTTGACTGTGAATAACCAGAAGTGTTGAACAAAACTTCAGCTTTGATTGGTCATGATCCACTTATCAAGAATCCTGGCTAACAGGAACTTGGATTTTGACAACACAAAATACATTCCACTTACAATTGAATTTCATTCTACTGAGCAGAAATGTCATGTCAAAACAAATACTAATCAAGACAATGAATATTAATTTGAAATCAATTCTTTCCATATTAATTTTAAATGGTTATTACCTCCATCACTCACACTGCAACCTGCGTAATAGCCCTGTGGCAATTTTGTGGATGGTAAGCTACAGTGGGAATGCCATTAGTATTGGAATACAGTCTGTATCACAAAATGAGGCAATGGCTGCAGGAAAAAAACAAATAATGCCTTAATGAGGAAATAAAGTATTGTCACTATATTCCTTAGAAATGCTTCTATAATATATTCCTATCCTTCTCTGACACTCCCTGAATCTGGAAAGAGACCAGGGAATATCATTAGAGACCAGTCTCAGAGGAACAGTTTGACTGAGGGAGAAGTGACTTTTGGCTACACTTTTTTTTTCATATAGAATTCCAGTTATGTTTGGCAAATACATATTCTTCCCACTCTAAAATCTTGTTTGACCCTCAGGTAATGCATGATGTCAGATAATAAAGAATTAGCTCAGTACAACACTCAATGGAAAGAACGTTAGTATGGTTGATTTCAGTGAGCTTTAGATCCCAGCACCATAAAAATGCCGCCTGGAAGAGAGGCCTGAGGGTCCACAGTCAGGCTCCTGCCCAAAGCAGGATGGTCACCAACATTAGATCAAATCAGTCATGATTTTGCCTAGCAAAGTTTGGAAAACCTTCAAAGAAAGGGAATATGGAATCTCTCTTGGTCACCTGTTCCAGTGCTACACCACCATCTGAAGTGAAAAAAACTTTCCTAATGTCCTGTCCAAAACTACAAAGCTACAACATGTAGCTGTTGCCACTTCCACCTTAGTGACCTAACACTACCATGTAAGAATTTGGCTCCACCAGCTTTGCATCTATCCTTCAGGTATTTTAAGGCTGTCATTAGATCACTCCCCAGCCTCCTCTTTCAGACTAAACAAGCACAGCTACGTCAGCCTGTCCTTGCTGGCCCCTGATCACTGCACACCCCTGGCCATTCCATCAGCTCTCTTCTGGACAGCCTCCAGTATCTCCACACCTAGAATGGAGAGCAGTATTCCAGGAGTGGGACCATCAGTGCCAAGAGAAAGGAACAATAGCTCCCGTAGTTTGCTGACCATACTCCTCCCAACAGAGGCCAGTTTCCTCTACTGAGATGATCTTTCACTCATGGTTCTGATTCACTGTGGTATCCAGCACGATCTCCTTTTCAGCAGGGCTGCTGCTCAGCCTGTCCTCTCCCAAACGGTACAAATGGTTATTACACCCCAGGTGCAGGACCTTGTACCTTGCTGGGTTTCTGAGAGTTTTGCTGGCCTAGTCCTCATGTTTTAAGTCCCCTTGTGTTGAAGGTCTGCCAGTGATCCTGACAGTCAGTGCCCTTAATTAAAAGCATCTTCAGCACATCTGCAGGTGGGTTTTTATGTCATTACTCAGGCCACAGATGAAAATGTTGAACAATATAAACCCCAGTGCTGATCCCACTTGCTACCAGCCAGCAAACCATTGACTTACTAGCCCTTGAGTCTGGCCAGTCTCAGCCCACCTAACCAGCTACCCTTCCAGACCATACTTGTCAGATGACAAACCAGACTACTTAAAAGCTTGGTACTGCCTTAAAGATCGTTAGTCTAAATCAAGATGGGGAAATGTTTGAAAGAAATGGATAGAACTCATCTTGATAGCATCTCTTCTATCAGTCATACTAGTTAAATAAAATACTTCAGCTTTTGAAGCTGTTTAGCTGATATTTTGAAATGTTGATATTTGTTTAAGACAAGAAGTTAACTATTATTATCTTTGAGATGCAGGAAAATGACAAAGCTTCACTCATATGAGTTTCATCCTTCAAACAGCATTGAAAGGTCCTATGTATCATATGAAGCTTTATCCAGTGAATCACTTTTTATGTCATCAAACATATCCAGTTTTCCTACCCAATGTTCTGTTCCTTTTGCTGAATATGTGTGCTGTATGATTCCAAACACAGGGGCAGTAGTGATGCTGAGGTGATTCATATTCAGTTCATTTGGGCTTTTAAACAGCAATGAATTGACCATGGTTTTAAGCATATTTTATGTTCCCTAAAATATTTCCATTCCCTAAATGTAAATATCTTCTCTCAATCATAGTTACTTCTCCCAATCATAGTAAATGTGAATACTGAAAGAGATATATTTGTGTATTTCATGATTTCAGATTCATCTTTTGAGGGGTTGCATCACTCTTTTAATGCCTTCTCTTCTCCTCACAGGGTTGTGACAGGGCAGAATTCTCACATTGTCTACCTCTCCATAACCTCACGTCAAAAAAATACTACAAATATCAAATTTTATTTCAGTTGTTAAAACAGCTCTGCAAGAAACACAAACATGGAGGAGGTTGTGGTAAGTCTGAAATTTTAGATACAGGTAAGCCAGTTTTTTATAAATAATTATTAGTTACCTACTGATAACTCAGGCACCTCCCAAGAGCATTTATCCCCTATTGCAGATAGTCTTCATTACTTCCTTTCAAGGGCAAGACCAAGAAGAGCAGTAACTCCATTTTAGGACCAGGAGTGGTACTTCTTGTTCTCGTCCCTGGACCTGGTCACCTAGCAAATGTTGAGTTTTACACAAATGAACAGCTTTTCCTGTTACAAGAAATCTTTGGCCAGGGCTGGAGCTGGGAAACATCCACAGAATTTCGTCATCAGTATAAATAGCACAGACTGCAATGAACATACATAGCGACCTCTTCACAAAGTGGAAATCACTGGCCATGCTATGCACTGATGTCAAAACCAACTTCTCTGTAAGAAGATACTAACTGATCAGTGCTTCCTAAAAAATTCTGTGATAAATTTTGTGTTACAATAAACCATTTGCAAAGATTATGCCTGTATTGGGCTATCAAAATGATGATTAGAAAGATGAAGGAATGGGCAATAGGTCAAGGAATGGGCAGAAACTCCCGAGGCCACAACAGTAGAAACTTCACTCCAGAGTTCATGCATATTCCATCATTGTAGAACTTTCCCAGGATATATCTACCTGGGAGATACACTGGTGTTCCAGGGCCACATACCACTAGCAAAATGACAAGAACTAGTGAATGCTTAGAATAAAGTTCCATCCAGACTTACCTGAGTAAGTGGCTCAGGAGGAGGTGGTGGCGGTGGTGGTGGAAGTTCTGGTTCGGGGTCTGGAGGTGGAGGGGGCAAATCATCCCCAAATTGTCCAGTAATGGTAACATAGGGACTCACTTTAGAATAAATGTCACTATTCAAGCCTATTGAAGGCTGAGTGACTGTACTTTGCTGATTGTAAGAAGTTTTCTGGGCTTGTAAAGTTTTCTGTTCAACATCATTAAGGTCTGCTACAAGATCAGCCATTAAAGCGTCCAGGTCTTGGTCCTCTAGGGAATTTAGTGATTCTATAAAGAAAACCACAAAATGTGTCAGAAAGGGAGTGCAAAGCAAAGCACTGTTTTCAGTTCAGCAGAGATTAAATTGCAGAAGGCATGGTTACAGGGTTATGGGAAAGGAAACAACATTTTACATGGATTAAGAAACAAATGTGCTTTCCAAACAGACATTAATCTGGTTACACTGAAGTTCAGAGTACAAGGAACTCTACAAATACAAACTAAACAGGACAGGAAGCTTCAGTTCCAGTGACACAGTCTCAGGCCCTTATGATGTTACAAAACACAGCCCTGATCCAGTAAGGTTACTTCCATGTGCTCCCATTAGGCTATGTAAGCACATACATAAATTAGGAAGTTCTTGAACAGTACACGTAACAAACCACGTAACTGAGGCCTAGATCAAGAATATCTCCATATATTATTACTATTCTAAAACTCTAAAATTAAAATGAAGCAGAATCAAAGAATATTAAGACAAAAGAAACTGCATGGTATCATCTGTAGCACATCATTAATTGTGTGATCTGTGACATCCCACATGGGTGGTACATCACATGCTTTTGAGGATCCTTTAAGCAAGGAACAAACAAGGAAATCTCTTTTAAACGGGTTTTATAAACCAGGTAGAAACATTGCAACTTTTTCTTTCTGTTTTTTCTACTCCGACAGAGCACAAGATAGAATCTTATACCAAACTTCACATGTAATTTGTGGTTGTTTGAACTAGATATGGTATAAAGAGATATTGTGGAGCAAAACCCTGTAGGATGATCTAGCTTTCTAGAAGAAAAGGTCTCTTTAAGATTGAACAGAGTCAGTGGTTTAAATCTCTTTAAAGAGTCCAGTTAAGAAATAAATAAATCACGAACTGGGAAAACTTTAAAGCGAGATTTTGAGAGGGATGGAGAGCACTGAACTAGATATTCAAAAATACTCATATAGTCCAATAAATAATAGTCATTCATAAGACAAAGTGTGAACATGTCACTAGGCCATCTCAGTTTACTCTGCTCTCACTGTTAATATAGTATTTAGTAAGTTTTTCTTTACAGTGGGGAAGTTGGCTTATGATCCTCTCTGTTAAGATAGCTCTACCCACTTTACACTTACTGATAGAGTCTTTAGGAAGCTCAACAGGGAACTGATCCTGGGGCAAAACCAGAAGTTAGCACCAACTCAGGTTAATGTAAACAACCAGTCCTCAGTCAAAAAAAGGAAAAAAAGCCCAAACAAACCAGAACAAAGCAAAACAAAACGAAACAAACCACAAACAAAATCGAAGGAACGGTTCTAACTTCAAACTCAGATAAATCCCTTCATTTGGTTTGCCATACAGCCCCAGCAAGCAGCTGTACATGCAAAAGTGACAGTGCAAACCAAAATGAGAATAGGCACTGAAGAAAAGTGGAAGCAGCTGAAGCTGATACTTCCACTGGACAAAATGCTTACATCAGTAGCTCTGACATCACACTGAGGAACTTTGTCTTCCACCAAGTTAAATCTTTACATTAAAAGGTAAATTTACATTTTAGGAAGTTATTTGGGAGACTTCTCATTTTTATTTTCCTCTACACTTAGACATTTTTGAAAGTCTGACTTCTGTTTTAACTGAGTAATGCCCCAAAAAATTGTTCCCTTTGAAGTTTCTTAAATTGAGACACAAAAAGATACCTCTCCCTCCAGCAAAAGAGGGTTCTTTTGTTTGGTTTGGGATTTTTGATCAGGGTATGTAAAGATTTTCTTCTCATTTGTTGCCGTGAGGTATTTTAAGCAAGCATAAAAGGTGTGACAGAGTCCATTTGGCTACTTACCATTTAAATCTTTAAAACCAACTGTAAAGCTAAATTCATTGTTGGACACCTTGGGGCACGGAGGCGGTAGAGTCTCCACTCCTAAACTCTGTTAAGACAGAAGAAAAAATGTGTATCTGATGATATAACTACTATTACATACATTAACATTTCAAAATCAATTATCTGAATTTATGAAATATATTCTTCTTCAAGAACAGAATGACACACACTGGTTTCTGAGATTACGCTGGACTGGTAAACTAACCAGGACCAGGACAAGGGTTCAAGCACTGTCTCACAATCATGGCAAGGGTTTTGCATGCTCCTCAACCCAATGCTGATGGTAGCAACTCCTGTCAGGCAACACCTGGGCTTGGTGTGGGGAACAGCAGAGAACTTCTCTCGATGTTTCTCATCGAGACAGTGGGCAAAGACAGACTGATTTTTAGCTTCCTTGGGTTCTTTGAAGGGGGGGGTGGGGAAAGAGTTTAGCTGTGTACACATTTGAGCCACCATTTTTTTTCCAGAGTGCTTTATTTACCAATATAAATTAAACCTAACTGTTGCTTTCTCCCATTGTTTGAAAAAAAAAAAAAAACCAACCCAAATACAACAGACAAAACCCAATGCTGTTGGAATGTAAACTGCAAATCTGTGTAAACAGAGAATTCCTAGTTGGCAGCAGAAAAGGCCAATTCTGAATTTGCATTTCCTTTTCAGCCCTTTTACACCATGTAGAGGTATCTCTGAGTACTTCTTTACATTTACACTTTAGGAGCAGACAGACTGGTGAAATAGTGTGAAAAACTATCTAGTCTTGTTTTGGAAGTTAAGAGTCTGAGGGAATTAACAGATCCAGTTCAGTTAACTGAAAGTCTTCAGGCTCACAGACACTCCTGCCTCATTCTCCCATACAATGCTGATGTGAGAGGTGATGCCAGAATTTCAGAGAGGAGGAGAAGCCTGTCTCAGTCTCAGGAACACTGCACCCCACCCAATACTGCACCGGGGAGCACAGAGACAGGAGACTCACTCTCTTACACTCTTTGCACCACCTGCATTTGTAACACTGCTGTGTCCAGTCTGAGGAGATAAAATTTATCACAAGCAGTCTTTGGTTCTTTTGAAGGCATAATAATGAAATGAGATTATCATAAATCCCTCCATATATATATGTAAATACATAAAATAAATATGCACATTTACAAAAAGCCTTAAAGAGCAGAAAGGCTACCGAGGGACAAGGTACGGTGATTTGACAGCTAACAATACCATGTGAAATCTTAGCTTTCATCCAGTTTAAACACAATTTCTATTCTGTGCCTCAGAATTATTTGTATTTAATTTGTCAAGCACTGGGATTCACCAAGAAGAAAGACCCTCTCAAAACAGAGGCTGTAACCAAACTCAGACATCCAAGATGACAACTTAAGTGTTTTCAATCATGCATTTGTTAAAATACAAGTTTATTCCCTTCGTAGATTTTTTTCTAGAAATAAAAATTCTCCTTTCATCAGATTTTGCAGGAAGTATTTCATGATTAGAACTTTAGAAAAAGGCTCATGCTGTTTTATACTCTCAGGAGTGTATTCTGCATTGGGAATAATATCTCCATGAATTCTTGGATGCCACCCTCACCGCAGCTTAATATTTTGCCATATCTAAAGAATCCTTTACACATATATTCAAAATGTTGCTTTCATTTCCAAGGTTCACATTTGACACTCAGGCTACCTCCCATTTACCCCTGTGTGCTAAGCATTCATACCTGAACATTCAGACTCAAACTCCTCCTGTTTTCACAGAATCCTTTAATTTCTTTGGACAAGGTCCAGAGGAATTTAGATTGCTGGGCTGGTTTTTTTTTTTTTTTCAGAAAATGTCTTTCACAAGAAGTTAGGTCTCTTTAATAACCTACCCTGTACTGATATTACCTTATTCTTTGGGCCACTTGTTTTAACTGTCAAGCAGAGAAATTTAGCTGAAGGTTTACCACAGTAATGTAACTGTATTTATTCAGAGTGGAAGTGCATGAAAAATGTAGAAAAGTTCCCTCTTTTCTCTAACACATAATAGCTATTTTTCTAATCTTGATGGAAAAAAAGAATTATTTACCTGAGTCAGCATGTCCATCTCCCCAAGTAAATTGCTGAACATTTCATCTATATCATCACAGGTTTGCTCCATCTGAAAGAAAAAAACCCACAAACAAGAAGCTCATTTCAGAATTTCATTTCAAAGCCTGGAATGGTCCAAAGCAGAAGATACACAATGCTCTTTTCTATTGTGTTCGTGAATAACTTTAAAATAATTGCTCACGACTTGCAAAAAACCTGAATCTATACCTTAGAAGTCACTACTAACAGTTCAGCACCCTTATCCTGTATGCGCTAAATCACACACTTCTGATCTACGCTCATCAGAAGTTCCAATGACTTCCTTTTATCATTTACATTTCATATGAAGTCACCATCTAATAAACCATGGTTGTATCTTAAAGATAACAAAAAATGTAGTCTGTGAGAGATAGAGAGGGAAGCAAAGTTTGATGTTGAGAAATTCCTGAATGTTTCATCTTGAAAGCCCTCTTTCTTTGGCTTAGATAACTAATACTACAGAAGTTTATTGGGTGTTATCTAGTGCAAAACCAGATTATGGTTAGGTACATGACCAACTTTTTGGCTCACTATTTCTCCATTTTTCTTTCAATTATTACTGCACTGAGAGAACTCCAGTCTTTACCTAACCTCCAGGGATCTGAGGAAGTGCACTGAGACAAGGAAAATGGGTACATGCTGCACGGCAGTCGATGGCAGTGCTTGTTGCAAGAGGGAGATATGAGGACAGGATCACACATCAGTGGTGCTGAGCTATGGGGAAGACACAGCTTCTGTAACAATCCTCTTTCTCATAAATCTGTTCCTTTACAGGGAAAGTCCCGTGTAAAAGGGTGTCTGCCATAGAACAGTACCAGAGACAAGAACTAGAAACAACATTTTATTAAGAGGCTCAAGCCTGCAAAGGATTGAGAACTGTGGTACTGAACACATAAAATCAGGGTTCAAACTAGGGCCAAACCTTAAACATGCAAGTAGTCCAATCAGTTCTCTGGGTTTGTGTGCACCTATATTGCTTTTTCTGACAAGGTTTGGGGGGAGGGGGCCATGGCTGCAGAGGGGACTTCTGTGAGAAGGAAGTTCTTCAGTCTTAATGCTTTTCCTTTAAAATCTTGAATCATGTAACTATTGCACAGATAAATTAAAAAGGTCACTGAACCCTAAAGTCAGAATCTGTTGTTTGAGAATTGTGATGTAACTAAACAAGGCACAGGCAACCAAGAACTGAATTTGCAACTTTCACATTTCTCTCAAATCCCAGTAATCAAAGACTTAAAAATTTGGGAATTTGATACTCTTAAAGACATTTTAATAGGATGTGGTTGACAGAGCTGAGGGCAACTGTAGCCCAGCAGTGGAGATTGCACAGCTCTGCCCAAGGAGGAGGGAACAGATATCTTGACTGAGTCAGGGGAGAGTTACAAGTCATCTTATCTGCTCCCCTTCCAGCTGACATACAGGATTTCTCACTCCCTCTGTCTGTATCACACTTCTCATCCAGAGTCTTTACACAAAATTCTGTTTCTGTAGACTCAGCTGTATGCTGGGTGGCATATGATTACTGAATCTTAATTCATTTATTTGGATCAGCAGCTGTGTAGCTTCCTACACACCTGGCACTTGGAGAATCAATTTTCATAGAAAAGCTAGATAAAATGGCACTTATTTGATCAGGAAGAGTGAAGATACATTTGTTACATGACAAAAAATGGAGCAGCAGTTCATACTGACAAGCATCTCATCAGTGTTTAAATAATACTGAATAATTTTATGTTTTCCTGTTTTCTAACTTAGGAGATCAAAATAACTTCTAAGAGAATCTTATCAGTTCCAGTTATTTGTGTGGTTTTGGTAGATTTTTTTTAAGCACTAGCTATGTCAACTTTCAGGAAAAGATCTTCATACAAGTTCTTTTGACAAACTGAAATCCTCCTTTACTATATTTTTACAGACCAGAAATATAAAAATGGCAAAAAAATTACTCAAGTTGCAACCAGTTGCGACTTCTTATCATGAGGAGTAATAAGAACTGTCTAAAAAGGAAAAAATCAACTCTAAGGACCCTCCTCAGTAATTACTAACAACAACAAAAAAAAGATAAAGTCATGTTGTCACCAAGTCACTGCCTCTACTGGTATTCTATTTTATCTTGAATTTTTATTGATTTGGTTTAGGAAGAAAAATTATTATCATAATCAACAAATATGCTGGATTTTTTTTTTAATCTTAAAACACACTGAATGATCCTTTAAATTGGTGTAAGAACTCTACATATTCACCAAAGATCTTGCCAAGAGCTAGAAAAAAGATAGCAATATCTGTCCCCATAATGTGGAATTGCAAAAGACTGTCCATCCACTCTTCTCCTCTTTGACTTCTCTCCACTTACATCCATTTCTTTTATTTGATTGCCACAATATAAATAAACAGATTTAAAAATTTGCAGATTTGGAAATTATCCTGTTGGATATTGATGCATTTTGGATCACCAATTTTTCCTGAATTTTATAAATAGTCTTGAACTTATTCAAACCAGAAATTCAAGGTGAAATGTGTAGGTGTGAGCTATTAGTAATGAAAAAAAAGGAAAAGATTTACCAAAGTGCCCAGAAGAACACTTAGTTTCATCCCCAGTCCTACTCTACTGTAACTTTTCTGTCAGGTTTTTCTCTACTTTGTACTAATACTAGAAACCCTTAAAATCACTACCGACTACAGAAAGCCAAGCAGGAAAAAACCTAAACCAAACAGAACAGTACTTTAACAATAAGTTTCCCAGATTATGCATACGATTTTAGGCAGAGAAAAAAAAAAAAAAACCAAAACCAAAAACAAAACCAAAACCCAACAGAATTGAAATAAAATGAGGAAATTGCAGTTGTCACAAATAAACAAGCTAAGAAGGGCCTTCTGGGAAGCATATATGTGAAATGTAACATACTTTTAAAGTGATTGATTTTCAAACTGATGCCTTGTGGACCACCTTTTGAAGTAACACAGTTAAAAGTATTCCTTTTTTTTTTTTATTTCCCCCATTTTCACATTCTCAGATCTTTGCTAAGCTCTCAGAAAAACCTTTTAAAAAAATTATTTTATTTAATAGTCCTACCTTTCTCATACTGTATATCTAAGAGATTGGGACATTTTCTCTTCAACCTCCTATTCTAATCACCAATGAGTCTCACTTTTAGTGAATGTATGGTAAGTCCTCAGAGGTTTATGTAATACATAAATATTGACTCATTAATTCCAGAAATCCTCCAGAACCACTGGATCTCTTAATTTTTTTACTTTCCCAATTTAGATAGGAAATTGAATTGTTTCATAGAATCTTTAATACTCAGCTGGATGCTACTAAATGAAGAGGAAAACAGTGGTACAAAACTCACACTTCTTAAAAAAAAATCATCCTCTGAGAAATACTCAAAGCTAGCCCCCTGTTCACAGAAAGAGCGGCCACATGGTAAAAAGGTTTCTACACTGAAGAAGTGTAGAAAAAGAGTTAAAAAACCACTCACATACCCTGTGAAACATTGAACAGGAAACACTGTTACCACCTCTGCAACTGAGCCTCAGCAGAGTTTATGCAGTTTAACCAACAAAAGGGCTACAACAAAAAAAGGAATAAAGAACAGTATGATGTCAGAAGATAAAGACTTAGAGTGGATTCATGCTATGAACAGCACTGGGAACCAGCCCACTCAGTGATCTGGGGAACAGTTACAGACACAGTCATTACATTCAAAGTATTGTTGCTATTCTTAACCTGCTACATACGTAAATAGCTGAGATAAAAATACATGAAGTATATTTCTACAAATCACACAGAAACATCAAAAGCACACCTTCAGGTCTCAGTGTAGTGCACAACAGTGTGTAAGTGTCAGAGTACCAGACCACCAAAATAAACACTGTTTGACTCCCCAGACCACTGACCACTAACAGCACTGCAACTTCTTGCTTAAGGTATTGCTTAATACCTAAATGCCTTCTGGAGTGGAATGAGGAAATCTTTAATATTTTAGAGAGACACAGCAGTAGCCTGAGGAGCAAACTGCTCAAATCAGAGATTCACCCTTGTGTACTACAGACTACACAAAGGAGATCATCCCATAGCAAAGATAGAAAAAGGAAGAAAACTAAGGAAGAATGATGAAAGTGACAAGAGTCCCACCATAAAGTGAAAAGTCGGAAAGAGGGTAACTGATTGTCACAGAAAACAGATGTGAAACTACTGTCATAAAAAATGCACCAAAACCTAGGGGAAAGTTACTGAAGCACCATTTCATCCTGACTTACAACACAAAACCAAAAGGGATAGTAAATGAAAGTCTAAATAACTGTTCCAGGGAAACATGCATGGTGTAACTCATCATCAAAACTGGTGAGTTAGCAAGCTGAGGAGTTGGTTTGCTCTAAATGCAGTTGTAGCTAGAAGTGCTAGTATGAAGTAGAAGTGCATAGAGCTTCCGGCTAGGATGATGAACTTCATGTTTTAAGACCTAAAATAAAGGATCCACCAATTTGGAACCAGAGTAAAGCTTTCATGATGGACAGGTTACACCATACCTTCCAGCATGAGATTTCTTGCCTCCTTCTAAGTACATGATGCTAGCCACTGCTGGGGATAACCTTCTGGCCAGATTGACTGCAGGTCTCAAACAGATCTAACTAGGTTCCTTACAGTGATTTTACAGTTAGATGTCAAGAAAAAACTCATACTACACAGGTCTCTCATATACCTAAGTGAGGCAGGATGGAAGTTCCTTAACCAGCTACTTCATCACATCTAGTAAAAAAATCCTTAACAGCCATTTAGGCCCACTTTTAGGAAGTAAAGTACAAGAGAACATCTGTCTCTGCAGACTTCAGTCTAGAGAAACATAATCCAATTAGTTACTAATTCTAGTAGATACTAAGAATGGAAATTGAAGTTTTGGAGTGATATAACAGAAACGGTTGCTGACCCCAAGGTTTCAAAATCACAATCAGATTTGGCAATTCGCATGTTGACTTTCCTGTTTCTTACCTCTATGCCATGGCTCTGTAACTCTCTTCTGCTTTAACACTAGCTCACATTTTGAAAAGAACAAATTAAAAGCAATTAGACTGCTTACAGGACTGCACTTACCTAACATTGATAAGCACTGTATTTTTCAATAAAAAACTTGCACACACTGATAAGTCTGAAAGCAGTTTTTTACTAATATTCACTATTCTTCTGGGAAATTTGGTGTGTCAGTAACTGTAGGCTTATCTGCAACTGAAGTCACACTGCATATTTATCTCAGGGATGGTGTGACAGGCTGTAACTCCATTCGTGAGGAAATAAAAGTGACACACTAAAACAAACGTAGCTTCAGGAAGACTGTACAACTGCAAAGTATCCTTATTAGTTCAAAAATGAGTGACATCTGGCTTTGGATTAATATTAAAGTGGCAGATAAATACAATCAAGAGAGAATCTAATGTTAATGGGGTACTAGATCTCATATTCTACTAATCCCAGAATGACCCACCCAGAGATAAATACAAACACTGTTAGATAAAAGCACCCCAAACTCACAGATTCTGCTCATGTTTCACACAAATTTTAACTATGCCATTTATACAATTAAACCTCTTAAAAACTAGTTCCCTTTTTGCCATTTTGGAAATACATAGTTATGTCATGTTTTCCAGGAATAAACCTGCAGTGAGGACTGATTTAGGAAAAAGTCTTTATTAATCCAGAAGTCCCAGATTTCACCAACCTGGAAACTACACTGTTTCACTTAAATAATGATAGCAGTTGTATTTTACACTTGTTTTGCCAAGATGATAATAATAATAATTTAAATACTACAGGAACTCCTGTGCACAAGTACACTACCATCTTTTTCAGTGATATTTGAGTACTGCATTTTCAGAGTGACAGAGAGGGTGAGGAGTGTAGGGAGGGCAGGGAGAGACAGACAAACATTTAATATGCTTGTGCAGCACCACAGGACACTGAGTGTGAGGCCATCCTCCAGATGGTGCTGCCTCAGCATCCATCACCTCTGCGATGAATCCACCACGATCCCCAGCCTTCCCCTCTCCCCAAAAACATACTTTTTTCTTTAACACCCTTGCTGAGAGTGGTGTGTGGGAGAAGCAGCTGTGGGTCCTGTTCTTAGGGTGAGGCAGGATGGCAAGAATACTGAATGGTCACTGAATGAGGTGAATTACTGAATTACTGAATGAGGCTCATTTAAGTGAAGCCGAAAGAAACAAGGGACTATCTAAAAGCTTACTCACAGTATGTCAGGAAGAAGTTACCCAAGGCCAGAGGAGGGGGTTAGCAAAGGGTTCTTGTTCTGAAAGAGGACAGAAATAACATTTAACCTATGACTGCAGTAAAGGCATGGAGAGGGATATGGCATGAAGGCTGGGTATGAGACTCCTCACTAAGATCCTCTGCACAGTAACTCTCAGGCACAAACACAGTCCGGATCCTTGGCTCCAAAAATATATATTCCAAATATACTTGAGCAGCTGGAGAACTGTGAGTTAAAAGCACCTTATGAAAGGTGGGGAAAAAACCAACCCTGTGTAAAGCACACATGCAAGGAGAAGAAAGCCTGGGAGCAATTTCTGTGTACCAGAACGGCACTTTGTACCTTCCTGCCAGCTCCCAAAGGGGATTGTTTCTATGGAAATCAAAACAGTGCCACTTCTGTTCATTTTTATACAGTATCCTCACATCAGTCAATGTGCTTCAGTCTGGCTTGTAGGTCTAAGAACATTTTAAAAATACAGCTATAGTCTCAGTCATCTGCTTTTTCTTTTGTCACAGGATTATTTACTGCAGAAATGTCCAGTCTGGTGACTTTCTCCTCGTGAGCCATACAGGCAGCACAAACCATGCAGAATAAAATGGTAGGAGAAGACATATTTCCAGACTTATGCCTTCACACAGACTGGTAAAAGAAATAATTCCCTATTCTGTGCCAGATTAATGGCACACAGGAACAATATTTCCATTCTGCCAACATATCTTCTCCTGGAAAAGGCAGAAAGCTGGGTGGAAGTGTGTCCCCTGAGCTTATGAACCACCAACTCACCCAGGCTCATCCATTTTGAGTTGATAACGTTTCCACTTCAGCTCTACTCAGGTATAAACAACTGCAGACATCCAAGTTATCAGAACTCAGTATCAGAACCGCAGTTTTAAGTTCCCCCCGTTCCCTGCCATGATAGCAGCACAGAATGGCAAAAGAGTAATGTAACCCTGGGTAGCAGAAATTTAGTTTCCACATTCCTTCCCATAATCTGTAGCTTGTTGATGTTGGTGCAATGTTTTCCTTCCTGTTTTTTTTTTTCCTGTTACCCAACACTGGTGTCCAGAATTTAGATGACAGCAAGAGACTGTCCTGTACTTTAAACAATTGCCAGCAAAATAAAATAATGCAATTTTGATGTTTAGCTTCACAGTACATAAAGCAGGCTGTTCCCACACTAATAGATTGTCTAAGGAGCAGAAAATAGTAGACAAGGAAGCCCACAGATGAGAGAGGAAGGCATACAGGGGTGTAAAACGAGAGAAAAATCCTTCCTCTTCTCAATGCCCTATAGAATCCAGAGATGTTAAAAGTGTGGAATAGTGAAAATAATAATATAAGAAAGAGGAAAAAAGGGAAGAAAAGTTACAGTACCAAATTTGAGTGCAGGAACTGGTACGTTGGCTAGTCAATGGCTCAGCTTTACCAACACTCACTCCCTCCCACAGTGAGCACTAGGTAAGCACAAGATATGCTACAAGGGCCCAAGATACAACTGTCTCCCCATACAAATAACTTATTCCTATGACATATTGTTGGCAAAAGCTCTAAATCACCATCTTTTTTCTTACAATCACATGTTCTTATCAATGCGAGAAATGCTTAAGGGATGGCACACATGGTATGGGAAAGGAACACTGAAAAAGGAAAAAATACTAACATAAAATGCTCTCACAGTAAGAGTGAAGCAAAAGGATGAATCTGTAAAAATTCCATTAAATCCATCTGTTCGTTTTGTACGCAGTTCATATATTAAAATCATATAAAGCAAGTAATGCTTTAATATGAATTTATAGATATTTCACCAAAGTACTGTGCTCAGTAACATAGTGAGTAGCAGAAAAATTAAATGAAGATTTTTTTACAAATCTCAGTTTTATACTACTGACTGAAGTGTCAGGTACAATTCTGACGTCCACTGTTAATTTTCACCTAGCAAATTTGCTTCTTTCAGTCTATACAATGCAGTGATTACATAGAGATTTAAGCAATAGGTTTTAGATGAAGACCTGTAAGGAAAGTGGAAGCCTGGAGTCACCACAGACAGGACATTGTATTGGCATGGTAGTGGTTGCTTTGTCACAACCCAGAGAGCCCTGAACTGCACAAGAAAAACAGTTAGGAGAAGAAAATGCACCAAAAGGAGAAGAGCCTTGAGACATTTCCATTCTTCCATTTCTCTAAGATTTTCCATGAGAAGGAAATGTTACTACCTCCCCCTCTTTTCCCTTAGGAGTGGAGGAGGGATGGAACAATGCTGATCTGGTCACAGCAACTCCATCATGACACAGGGGAGACAAAAAAAGCCAATCTAGAGACAGACATGAAAGGCTTTGCTGGATCTCATGTAAAAGCACGGCCCCCATGTGATAGAACTGCCGTTAAGCTTATGATTAATTCCTTCCTAGAACTGGCATCCAAAAGTACTGGCTCATTTGTATTTGCTCTCTCAAACATTAGGTCTGTCACCTTCTCCTCAGTCATGAGAATATGGTCACCAAAGTACAAAACTAAGCTGTAACCACAAGTGTTTGGGAATGTTATCCCAAACGTGGGACAACATACGTGTTCATGTTTTTGGCACGTATCCTTGCTTGGTCAAGGCTATCTCAGATACTTATGTCCTCCAAGGCTTATGTACAGCAGATATTTCAAATACACTATTTCATCAAAAAGCAGAGAGAACAGTAATGTATATTTGACTGTTTTTGTGGGGGTTCTTTGTTTGGTTTGGTTGTGGGATTTTTTTGTTTGTTTGGGGTTTTTGTTTGTTTGTTTGTTTTTTCTTTCAATTGGACAGAAAAACCACATCACCTTTCAAAAATACTTTTTGGGCTGATAATCCTTATTTCTGTGCTTCAGTGAAATCCCCATAGCAAGTGAGGGAATGGGGCCTTCCAGTACTGCTAGAAAACACTAGAGAAATCTTCAAAAGTACATCAAAATCTTTCTCTGGTGCAGAAGTAACATAATCATGTGTCTGCAGTGTGGGTTACCTGAAGATGCAGTGAGAGTACCAAAATGGATCAATTAAGGCCACCTAGGAGCATGTTTTCATTCCTGCCAACAAGGACTTGATGCTAACAGTTTAAATGACCATTCTGCTGAGCTTTCTAACTTTCCTGGTGAGTTGCCTTTGAGGAAGATACATCATTTTGCCTGAAACTGGGAACTCCAAAGGTAATTTGCAATTTTTATCAGCAAAAGCATCCAGTGAGTGCCTGTGTGACTGATTTTGTCTCCTGGTGATTCTCTCTATGCTTGATGGACCAGCAATGCTGCTAAAGGCAGATCTGTTCCCCTTCCATCCCCATTCTCCCTGACAGGTGTAGGTACAATGACAAGATTTTCACCAAAATGTTTATTTTATCAGTTGGATTGTCTGAGGACAACTGAGGAGTTTCCGTTGGTAGTAACATCCACCATGCAGAGTCTGCTCATCACTGATAGCAGACACAGAGATTTTTATCCTTTAATACTGATGTCACATGCCCCACTTTTACATCCACTGCTTTAGATTACAAGCAAATACAGAGTGAAAGTAAAAATGGAAATGCACTGAGATGTATCCAGTGCAAAACTTCTATCAGATGTGGGTATGTTCGCATTTCTAAATGGAGCAACAGAGAAAAATTTGTTTTGTATATACACTGAATGTTGTTCTTCTTCTAGGATTCATAATGTGTCTACTCCCCAAAATACTGCTAATACTTCTAATAACTGTAGCCCTTATTTAGTTGAGCCTAAATTCATAGCATGCTGAATCAATATTCAACAAGAAGAAACAGAGCTGTGTGCAGGCTGGCGTAGCTTCTGGCAGCAAAAAAATACAAGGGCAATTAGCCAGCCACAAATCTAAAAAGTCACTTTATTGGAAGAAAGTCTTTGAAACTAATGTCAGGCCTAAACTTTTTGAACTATCATTACCAAACTAGTTTGTGAATTTCCACAGTAAAACTTTAAGTCAGATCAAAGTCATCTGTGCTTTCCTTTCATTCAAAACCCAGAAGCAATACTATAAATGGAAACTGAGGGGTGTGAGGAACACAACCTCATATATGCTGCTGTAGATGCTCAAAAGTCTCCTACTAAACCTGACAAGAACATAGCACCCAGTTTCTTTCTTTCACAGTACAACATACAGCTTTGACACTGGCAGCTCTACTGGTAATATCTAGGGTAGCTATGGATCAATAGGCTGGACAATAAGGAAATACCCCAAATGTCTGTTTTTCCAAGAGCCATGGATCACTCCTAATCATGGGAAGACATTTGGTAGCATTTCTGTGATAGCTGCATCTGATGTGGTTGTCCCAAGCTCTTTTTAGACAATGAAGGGAAAGAAAGGCAATTTTATAGAGCATGATTCATGGCTGCTGTCTAACACTGGGCCACCAAAGCAAGGTTAGCAGTTTCTATCTTGCTGTGTAAAAGACGGTATCGGTGACTCAAATGCTCATATCTACAGCTGGCTGAGGAGAGGCCTGCCTCTAAAGCCCAAGAAGAGCTCTGGAAGGTCTGCATGGATACAAGATACTATTGTCACTAGAGACCTTCCAAACGAAATGAGCTAAAGCTTCCATACAGCTGCAGGCAAATAAGAGGTCTTGTTTTCATTTTTACTCCAGATCAGGACCTGACCATGTGAAGTCATCATCAGAACAGGTCAGACCAACCTATAACAAAACAACCAAAATATACCACAACCAAAAACATTAAAAATGGTCTGTGAGAAAGAAAAACACACGTAGATTGCAAAGAGAGCAGGAAAGGATAAGGGCCTTGATATCTTAACGATATACAGGAAAACAGAATTCGGTTACATCCCTGTAAAGCAACCTCTGAAACAGAAGCCTGCTTTTAAGAAAATCCGTGTTCCCAGATCATCTTATGAAAGGTCAGATGTTGATGAATCTACAAGAAGGACAGGTCCTCTCTTGAACAAGGCAACCCCTTCTCTCCTCTGCAGCAGTACTGCAGACTGGTGATTTTCTCACACATTTTGCAGGGCCAAAGAGATGCAATAGCTGATCCCCCCATCCACAGGTTTCCCAAGTCCTAGCTCTCCCTTCACTACATAGGGCAGAGCAAGAGAAGGAAAGCTTTCTGCTTCCTCTTACCGCTTTAAGACATTCCTTTTAACAGGAAAGGTGAAACACAGCAAAAGCAAAATCGTAGTAGGTTGGCTAAATCTTTTCACCTGTAAGAAATCTTGGGGCTCAGTACTGAAATAAATTGTTACAATATCCAACAGGCCCATCCGCTCATACTGTCACCTCTTTTGTGCAAATTTTTTTCCTACCAAATGTGTTATCTCTTTACAAAAAATATCAAGGTTACACCTTGATTTACGGGTACATGCGTTATGGCGTGCGATCTACTAGACACTGCCCAAGTGTAGTGACTTTTGATTTGTAAAAATCAAACTTTGCTGTAAAAAATACACTTGATAACATAAAAAAACAGCACTTCAAAAGCAACATACCCTGCCTGAAAATACTAAATACTGATAACCACAAATTCCAGCATGAACAATTAAAACACAATTTACTCAATAATTACATTGAACCATCAGTCCTTTTGCCTTCAAACACCAGAATAGTCCGTTATACCCACAGGAAGTATTTAAAAACAAAAGAGAAGTCACAAAGAATGATTAAATGTTCCTTTCAGAGATAGTACATTTTTCCAGTTATGTGTGTACCCAGATGGACCAGAATTTTCTGAGAATAAAACAAGGACTACTCAGTAATTTGTAATACTCCACTGATTCAACCTCCCGAAGACATTTGTACACCATATTTCAAACCAAATTATCTCCATTTTTAAGCAATGCTTGCACAAAGCATTAAGAACAATTAAATGTAATAGTCTCCTTATAAAGCTCACCAGGAAAACAGAACCAGAGGTTCAGCAAAAAGTTAAACATTAGTGTTACAGACATCAAGTTTTAACCAAAATTCATATTCTTTACAAAGCAACCAGAAAAAAAAATACTGTAGATTTAGTGAAGACAAATTATTAGGAGACTGCACAAAAAGAGCAGGTCACTAGTATAGCTCCCTCGAGCACTGGGGCTCACCTATTTGTCTCTAATGACACAGATGGACTACATCAAGCCATGACTACATTTACATAACTGTTGTCTAGCAGCAGGGTAATTGATTAACAGTAAAATCAACAGATTTCATGAGTGAAATAAGACGGATGCAGGAAGAGATGACAAAACATGCATGTCATGTAATTCACAAAGAGGAACTAGAACCAAAGAGGAAAAATGACTGCCAAAATTCTGCAAACCGAAGTTCTGAGAGGGAGAAACAAATGGGAGCAAAGTTATTCACAGAATCAGAGTCATCTCGGACAGAAGATGACTTCAAAAAGTTGAGCTGCTAGTTTGGTGGAACCCTGCTTATTCTGTTTGTAGGCTGTGTTCCTGAAATAAATTTTTAATGACCGTTAGGACAGGCTGGATCATATACTGTGTAAAAGATACCTCTTCCCAGCTGGATAATGAATGGATTTAATAACTTCTCTTTTTGGTGCACGAGGGATTGAAAATCCACCCCAAGCTTGTGGAGATTGCATTTGAGTTACTTCTCCGTGGTATTCAGCTGAGGTTATCACGCGGGATGGACGCTCTCTGAGTCAAGAGACACTTAAAGAGTCCCTAACCTACATGGCCAAAGACACCACCAGCAGAGAGATGGTCACTGTGTTCCTCAGAACTCTGTACTGGCTGTTTGGTAAGAACACCACGTTCTTACATGCTTACTGTAAAAGTAATTAGAGCACTAACACGGTGTGTTCTCTGTCCGCTTGGTCCGCAGTTTTCTCCCTCCTGCCTTCCCTTTCCTAACGCTGGTCCTGAAACAGAGCACCGCGCGTCCCTCGGGATCCCCACCGGCCTCGTGAGGCTGCACGGGAGCTTTGGCACCCCTGCCTTGCAATGATTAATCCTCGCTTCACCCAGGGGCTGGGCACAGGGAAGGTCTGACCCAGCTTAACCCCGCCGAGGAGAAACAACCATCACCGGGACTCAGCACCGCAGCGCGAAACTCCACGTCAGCCTTCCGAGGCCAGGCGAGCCGCCGGAAGGTCGCTGTCCCGAGGGGGAGCGCGGTGTGCGGGGCTGTGTCCCCCCTGCGGGCTCCCACCGCACTGCCCAGAGCGGCGTTTGCCGCACCCCCCACCGGAGCTGCGCCGCTCGCCGCCCGGGCTCCTCCCGCGGCGAGCAGGACCCGCACAGCCCGCCTTCCGCAGCCCTCCCGCCCCGTCGGGTGCCGGGGACCCTCGGGGATCCGGCTAATCCCTCCCTGCCCGCTTTACCTCGGCGGGCGGCCGGCGGCTCCGGAGGCTGCGAGGAGGCGCGGGGCGGCTCTGCGGGACCGCTCTGCGGGACCCGGCCCGGCTCGGTGGGGCCCGGCGCTGCCTGAGGGAAGTAGGGGCGCCCCGCCGTGTTCGCAGCGCCGCCCCCGCCCCCGGGCCGGACGGAGGCGGCGGCCGCATCTCCCGGGCAAATCCCGGCCGCACCGAGCCGCCGGAGCCAGCTCATTCCCTGAGTTTCCCACCCGCGGCCGCTGCCCTGCCCGCACCCCCCGGGCAAACCCCGGCGGCACTGAGCCGCCCGAGCCTGCTCATCCCCTGAATTTTCCTCCCGCGGCCGCTTCCCTGCCCGCATCCGCCGGGCAAACCCCGGCGGCACTGAGCCGCCCGAGCCAGCCCAGCCCCTGCGCTCCCCGCCCGCGGCCGCGCCTGGGTCGCCCCAGCCGGGCCGGGCGCTCTCGGCTGGACTGCGCTGCCAGGCGCTCTCTGCTTTTCAGACAGAGTTGTGTTTCTTTCCCCGCTCTCTTTAGTGACTCTGCATCTTCTATAACGTGCAAGGCAGAGAACTGCTTTCATGGCATTTTTTTGTCACTTCGTACCTTTGGAAAAAGCTGCCTTGAAGGGTACTTTGATTTTATTAATGGAGTAGGAATGATTTTATAACACGTTAAAATTCCATAAAAACTCGGGGAGGAAAATAAAAATTGAGCCGTTTCCATCTGAAGTTAAAAAAAGCAAGTGTCCGAAAATTCACTGAGGCCTTGAAGTGCTGATGTCACCAAGTTAAAGAGAGATTTTGAGTACTATAAGCCATGTGCAAATAGACCTCTCTTGTTTTAAAATCCTGTTTTCAGTGCTTATAACTTTGCCAAAACAATGCTTTTAGCAGAATTTTTTTCTGCTATATCTAAAGCACTGGCAGTAAAGTGCAGTGAAAAAAGGTAACAATGTCACCATCACCTCCTTCTGTTATGTCAGTTTAGAGAAGCCACCAGGTTGTTCAGTTTAGTCTTGTGTTTATAGGCAATTTGTATTAAAATTCCAGATTTTGCTCCAAAGCAGCCACGAAATTCCATGTTTTGTTCCTCCAACACTGCTGGAGATAAAATAATTACAGCAGAAGGATGGTAGGATTTTAATTTACCACCATGTTTTTACACAGCAAATATGTTTCAATGCTTTAAGGGGTAATTGCTTTGAAAAATTCCAGCTGAGACAACTCAGCCATATTTAAGAATGCATTTAGGGAATAATGCATTGTTCTGCTCATGTTATTTTAAAAAATCCAAATTATTTCACTGACAAGCTGGCTAAAATCTACCAGAGTCTTTGGTGAGATCAGAGCTTCATTTTTGGCCAGGCACATGAAAATAAATTTGGCAAACCGCTTTTGTAAAATCGTGTACATAGTTATTAAGCAGTTATTAGCTAAGGAGCTTGGGAGTCTGAGATTCATGGATACTGCATATTGTCTTTGCCGACTTTATTTGCAGTTACTCCTTTTGATTTTTGGTATCATTATGGTGCCAAGGAAAGATGTACTTTGAAGAAAAATTCATTGGCAGTTATTTTTTTTAATTTATCCCAAAGTCAATTTTTAAATCAGCACTTAGCACTGAACACTCTGCATGTATTAAATAAGCAATATTGGATGGTGCATTTTGTTGTCAGAAAGTATATTTTCATTTCTATATGTGACCTACCAGTAACACAGTTACACCCTGAATACACTAGTGGTTTCACGCTTATTTGCTGTTGTTAAATACATAGCCAAGATATTTGTTAAGATGATGTAGGAAACATCTATTCTGCTTGTACAAAGTAGCTTTTGTTTGCTCTGTCTCTATATTTGTTCCTGTCCTCTTCAAGTATCCTGAAAAAGGCTGAGAGAGCCGAATGGCAGTATTTTACAGCTCTCAAAATCTCACCCGGCATTGCCTATAAGAGGAACGGTGTAGACAAGAACAGCACAAAAAAAAAAAAAAAAAAAAAAGAAAGCAAAGAGAAAATAACAGAAATCCCAGAAAATCCTGAATACTGCTTGTGAAGTTTTTGGTCTGTGTTCAGGAGCATGAGGATTGTGCTCCAGTGGGATGGGTGGAGGCCATCACGTCTTCATAAGGAAGAAATGTGGTGAGGGAAATGCTACAGCAGATACAGGCTTGATTAACAGTGTGTGTTCTAATGTTAGAGAGATACAAAGTTTGTGAGAAGAAGAGGTGGAAATAAGTAAAACTTCCTAATTCATTTTTTTGTCAAATGAAATAAACGTGCAGCAGAATCATTCCCCAGAATTCCAGCCCTACATTCTGCCTGCTTTCCTCCAGAAGCTTTTAATTTTCTAATGGGAAGAGGAGACATGCACTCCACCCAGGTTACAGTTGGGTGTTTCTCAGCAGCTGCATGACTCAAGATCTAAAAGAAATTGTTCTTTTCCTTTTCTTATCATGGGTCAGTGGATCACTGGGTAGATATGTTGCCATTGTACACCCTCCACTGAAGAAGAAGGGGGAGAGCTTTATTAACCTCCCCAGTCCTTTTGGATGTCCTAGTAATGTAAGTTTCTATAAAGCAGCAAATAATTTAGAATTAAAGCAGAACATCTGTTTTTGAGAGGGAACAAATAGATATGTTTCTAGTGTCAGGAAACCAGCGATATATTGAAAAAAAATATTAACATTTTACCATAAATGTGTTCCCTTAAATTTTATTGACATGACTTTATACACTGATAATTATGACCTGACTTTGTAGAGACTGACCTTCATTTCTCTACAGAGTAAATGAGACACTACGCTAGGATCTTAGCAGATCTTAGCTAAGATCTGCAGAGTAATGCAGGATCAATCCATAGCCCTCAGTGTTATGAATGGAGAGGGTGCACATATGTAAAATATTCCCAAGTCATTGTGCCCCTAGCCAGCAGTATAAAAAGAGGAAAAGAAATCAGTGCATTAATTAGAACTTTTGTCATAGCAAAACACAGACAATGCAATTGAAAGGGTTGTTTGTTTTGTGTCTTTTCAAACAAAATAACTTTCAGGCAGCATAATGGAAGTTTTGATCATAGAGGATAAAAGCACAGATACAAGCTACAAAATAGGATTAAAAATATGTGTTTAAGGCAAGTGATATGTAAAGGCTGGATATCCTCTTTTCAAATAGTACCATGCAGATACTGAACAGCTTTGGTACAAGGACTGGATGATCCTCTAGGGTACATCAGATAAGCTTAAAGAGATTGCAGTTAGTGAGAAGTGACTCACATCACCATTGTAATGACATCACATCTGACTGTAATGTCAGAGCATTCTGGAAGAATGTTTGGCATCTTCTTACAAGGCCAAAAGTAAAAAGTACATGTATAAGGATGTAGCAATGGCAGGTTTTATATTCTTCCAATAAGTGTTAATTCTATTTAAGGGTGGGGGTTCTTTAAAACATTCATTTGTGACTGTGCAATACGGTAGAAAACCTGTAAATCCTAAAACTTCCTTACAAGAAATACGGAAAGCTCTCATTTACGAGCTTATATTGAAGAAATTACCAGAAGCAGCATTTTAAAAACCACAGTAAATCAAATTCAAGTATGACTGCATTGTATACAGAAACTAGTTAACAAGAACATAATATGAAGTTCTTTAAAATTACAGCAAATTAAGAAGCTAAAACTCAATGTGCTAAAGAGCACCATGACCTTTCTGCCCATCTTCTTGTCCATCCTTTTGAAAACATCTTTCAGTGGATCAGAACTAAAAATAGAATTATTTCTCCATTACTCTTAAGAGGAAAGCATTGGTTCTTACAGTGGAAAACGAAAAGCAAAACAAACCAATATCTCAACCTGGATGAAAAGCTGAAGAAGATGTTTTAACCTGAAAATGTTAGCAGTGAAGCTGGAAAATTCACACTTTTAACTGCAGAAAATTAGAAGTGATTCTGAAAAGTCTATGATCAAAGCTTAGTTACTAGAATTCTTTCCACCATCATAGTTTTAAGATGGATTTCCATTTTTCTTTTTCCACTGTGTATGGTAGGGCCTTGAGTTAGTCAATGGCTTCCATTTTTGCATGTAGATTACATTTAGGCAACTATTTTGATATCCAGGATTTACACTGTTAAAATTTCTCTGAGATCTTGATTAATAAGTCAGAGATGCATGAGGGAGGCTTTTTTGCTGGGCTCAATGAGTTTTAGATCAGTCTAAGTCTTCTTTCTCTTACAGATAAATATCACTGTGTACATCCATATTTCTTCTGTTTGTACATAGCAGATACCTCTATATATCCCTTTCTGTTCCTTGTAGACATCTGTTCAAGTCAGTCCCCTTATCCACTGTGAGAGCTGAGCATCTAATATAAATTGCAGCTGAGGCAGGAAAAGCCTGAGTGACACATCTCCTTTATTAGCTTTATTAATCGTATAATAAATGAAATTGGCTGCACCCTTAAAAGGAAACCTGCATATGTCGTGACATGGAATATTGAAATTTCATCTAACTTGTTCAGAATATTTGTTATTAACTAGAAAATTGTAACCTAAGGGTCTTCATTTGAAAATGTCAGTACTTATTACTAACATAATTTCTTTAGCTTTACAAAATAGACTTTTTGATATTGCTCAGAGCAATGTGTCCAAAAGTTAGTTTAATGGGAAGTATAATTTTAAACTGATCATTTGATTTTATTAATGCTGTATGTTAGATTTCACATGTATGACAAATTAAGCATAATATGAGTAAGGTTTTGAAGCTTCTTACTGATGTGAATTTACGGGGTACTTGAAGACAAAATAAGAGAGATTATCTGACTTTATTAATAGAAAGAAATAGAAAGTAAATCAGAAATTTGCTAATTTAAAGCTGTTCAACCCTTTCCTTAGTCTCTCCTTTCCTCTGGGATTTACTTCCCTATGCACTTTTCTTTCCTGATGGTTAAAATGTTGTAAGCATGGTTTATACAGGAAGAATGTTCATTTGAAGTTTCGTCAGTTCAAAGGTGAATGTGTTAGCTTGTGTGAGAGCAAGCATGGAAATTGGTCTTCTGGTCATACCAGTTTAAACTTTCACTTTTTTAAAAATAAAGTTTAAGTGTTCTCCTTTACCTGCTACATGTCAACTGTTTCATTACATTTAATATTCATTCACATGAATATTAAAACTTCCCCCATTCCCTGGAGGCCCAGGGAAAGCCTTAGGAACACTTAGTAGTCTTCTTTTGACGACACAATAGTAGTTGCAAACAACTTCAGAACTTTATTTTGAGATTTTTTTTTTTCTGTTGTTCAGGGTTCAAAATAAACTTGTTCCACCCTCCACCCACTTCCCAGCCATCCATTTATTTCACAATGATTTCAGAACTCTTTAAGGAGATAATAGTCATCATTTTTTTGCTTGCCAGAAAGTATCTCCAAAATCTAAGTATGCATTTTTTTCTTTTTCCCTCTCAGCAGGTTTTTTTAAGTACAAAAGCAAAGTTAGATCTTTTTGCACATGTATTTGATTTTCTGTACCTGTATATCAGTATTAGGCTGCAAAGTTTTCTGCTGTGTGTCTGTCACTCAGAGCATATCTGTAGTGTGTAACATTTGTCCAGATGTAATATGCATATAGGTTAGGGATAGTGAGAGGAAAGCAGCACTATAAACTACCTGTATTTTTTTTCTGGTGTGAAGAAGTGCAAAGGAGAGTTTTTGCATAATCACTTGTTTCCCTTCTGTGGAAACACTGCAAGAAACAGGTGGAAACCTTCAGAAATAGTCACCAGAACTATGTTTTACCAGCGAGGTTCCTGACAGCTCCTGCAAAATACATTTTAAGTGTGTGGCAGTTACAGCTCATAAGGGGGAAACTAGAAAGCAGAACTTGCTTTCAGACCATGTACAAAACATGGAAGCAACTCTGTGGGAAACTATTTTTAAGAGTTTTGTCTTCTAGCCCCACCTCAAAGGGAGGTACATATGAAATTAACTCATGCATATGATATTCACAGCTGGAATTTGGCTACACAATCAATCCTTCCTGGTAGGTCCCAGTGAGCCAGACCAGTGGGGTCACAGAAGTGCAATCTGAGTCTACAGGAAAAGTACATGTAATGCAAAAATTTAGGGCTAAGAGTTTGTCAAGTCATGACAGCTTTGACCTAACTTGGCCAACTCAGATTATGCTAGATTTTTGTGAGATACAGGACAACCTTTAACCAAATAAACACTCTTTAGTTTCCATTCTACCACAATCTTGTATGATGAATACTGAGAGAAAAGCTACGTGCTAGAGCGTAACACACGGCAGCAGTGGTCTCAGCTTTACATGGCTGCTGATAAAAAGACAGCCAGGGAACTTGTTTATTTCCATATTGTTCATAAAAAATTGCCTGCATAAAATTACAGATTTTCTGAAGGGTAGTATTTACCCTGTTCGGGTAACGTACAACTGAGCTCTATTACTCTCTTACTATTAAGAGTTTGGAGACCTTGAGCTTTCTATTGCCCTTTCTTCTTCAACTTTCCATGGCCTATAATTGGTGCTGGTCTGTAACTAAATGTCTATAAGTCAAGCAAGAGTCAAGGTGAGACTCTCCTTCCACTGTGCAAAGAAATTACAATAACCCAGCTGTGGCCAATTGTATCACTTTTACTCAAGATGCATTTCACTTGATTCACAAGAGCATAAGACAATGAAAGGTTTACTGGGATAGGACTAGTATCTGTGTTTTCCAGATGAAGTTGGCAATATAGTACTTTCATGGAATACAAGTTGAATATGAGCTCTATTTAAATTTAATAGAATCAATAATGTTTAAAAGAGGAACTTGGCAATAGCATTGTGCTTCCTCTGGTAATTTTTTTTTTTTAATTTTAGGGAAAGGCAGTGAATTCTTACTTCCTCTTTCATTGAATAACTCATGTTTCTACACTGCACTATTGCAATATACAGTTGTATTATTTTTAGACTATATTTTTAGACAATAAATAATATATTAAATGCTGTCATGTTTCCCTCATATGATAGCTTGAGTGGCCATTTGTCAAAAAAAATAGTACTCTTGCACAATGATACAGCCATCTGCTGACCACAACAGAGCTTTCTGTGAGAATAAGGAAAAACAAGCTTTGACCCAGCAACAGAAGTCAAAATCATTCAACAGCTGAGGTATGCCAGCCAGAATCACATGCTTTATTGGTCTTTCATATTCCTGAGGATGAGGGTTCCTATGTACTAGCTATGTCCATGGTGGCAATTTGAAGAGTTTGTTGCAGGATGCATTAAGGCAGGATGTGGCTTTGAGGTAAAATTTTTGAAGAAAGCATTTCAAATAATATAGCTTGGTTTTGAAAAAACCTGTTCCTTCTGCTCTAAAAATACAATAAGCATGAAAGATCTTTGGCTGATCATGTTTCTCTGAAAGTAAGGAGATTACTTTCTCAAACAGACTTAACACAAAACTTCAAGCTCTTAAACAATTTTGTCCAGGACTTCTTGGACAAGGGATAGTTTATAGCTGTACTTCAGCAAAGCAGTTGAAGTGCTTGTCCTGTATTCATATTCAGTCCACCATGATTGGTATTTATGCACTGTGCTTCTTATGTTGTGGTGTCTGATTCTGCTCTCTTTCTGCCACAGTAACATTAGTCTTCATCTCTCATATTACATCTGAACATAATTCAAATTGTGTACTCTTCACATTTCACTCTTCAATAGTATTTTTGCTCATTTTCAAATGAAAATCCTTTGCAGTAGCATTTAGATTATTCCCAGCTGACAGAAACTTTTCCATGTACAGGTAGCCGTGGTAGAATAGCAAGTATGTGTACTACATTATCCTGGATTTAAAGAAAACGTTTTGCAGAGACTTTTTAGAAGTTTCAGATGTGAAAAATAAAATATGAAGGCTGTCCTAAATTTTAATAAATGGGCCAAGAAGAGATGAGGGTTTATGAATTTATATTGAAAGAGAGGTGGTGTGGAACACGGAGAGTCCATGGAGGAACTTGAAAAAGATCAGTAGTTGGTGTTTGATAAAAGTGGGAAGCCAGTGCTAGCTAAGGAATGCAGAGACAAAATGGCACAATAGAAGTATTGAGCCTAGAAAATAAGTTTCAGAGCAAGAAAGAATAAATGAGAAGGGAAAGACCACATCAGGAAACCATGGCTAAGGGTATGAAATGAAAGCCTTGCTTCAAGCTTTAACGTATGGAAAGAGAGCACCTCTTTTAGAGGTGCTGCAAGAAAATCAGCAATCTCTAGGCACAGCTGACCTGGGAAGATCTGAGTCAAAGCTGATGCCCAGTTAACAGCAGAGAAGGAAAGCATGTGGAAGCAAGTATTTTCTTAAATCTTCATAGTCTCAACTTGAACTTGAGTTGACAGCTGGATAAAGAGAAGAATTGAAAAACGTACATTGCAAGTGAACCTGGGACATTTAAATGTGCATTTCAAGTAAATTCAGCAACTGACATGCACTGGTTTTGTTAAGCAGTCAGTATTGTCACACACATGGTATGCACTTGATTTGTTTCTTTTGAAGACTGTGAAGCAAACTGCCTTGGTGGTAAACTGCTGTAAAAGTAATAAGGTTTTCAGAGATCAATGCAGCATCTTTAATCACAATTTTCTTCTGTAGTCAGGTTTTCCTTTTTCATGCAGAAAGAATTCCGTATGCCTTCTGATGCATGCATACAAAGGGAACATCCCATTTATATGAACATGCTCCAGAATAAAGTCCTTAACATTTATAACTGCAAATATGTTCTTGTCTCATGAAGTGAAGACAGTCTTCTTTGACAACACTACATACCACTTTTCCTCTGCAAGGTTCATATTAAATGAAAGGTATAATCCTCTTCAACTAAAAATGAAAATTTCCATAGGTTTAATATCTCTTGTGAGCTTCTTTTCCTCTAAGTAACGGCGGGTCTCACATTTCTAGAGGGTACAGAAGCTTGTTCTTTCCCTAAAACATATAAAACTGATAAAAAAGCAAGGGAGATGAAAGAGAAGATACTAAACAAGGGGGTGGAAGACCCGAGTTGGTTTTTCAAGTCTGCCATTGGATACTTGTAACCATGTTACTAGTGGCATTTAAAGCCACCTAAAAATGTCAAAAGACCTAAATGTCGCCTCAGAGTGTAAAAAGTATTTGTGTCCCATTAGGTGCATACTTGTGCCTGAATGACTGGAAGCCTGCACCTTAACTGTCTAGGAATCAAATTGTTATGGGTGAATAATGGAAAAAGAGAACACTGCTTTTAGTCTTAGATGTGTTCTAAACACACCTGCATTGGACTGTGACCTTCTCGCAAACTCTGGCCAGGTAAGTACCTCAGAGATCTAGACAGGTGATTTAACCACAGGCCCAAAACTCTAATGCAGCTCCTGAAAATACAAATATGGGATGTAAGTGAAACTAATGTAGTACATGAGAAGAAAGACACAGATATTTAGCCTGCTCAACAGCCTTTTCTTTATGGAAACAACATTTTTTGCCAGGTTAATATTATTTCTAGAAACAGAAGCCAAGACAAACACTCTTCTTGGACTATCTAATGAAAATCTGTCTTGAGGAGAATAAACTCAGCTGGGTCTCAATCAATCAGTGTTTGAAACATTTCCAGTTTGACTGTTAATGTGATTTTTTTTTGCCAAAATCTTAGGCTTTAAATTTATTTTAGAAGTATATTGTTGAGGAAAAGTCTTTGTAATTGATCCTAGCCTATTTTTGGGATTACCAAAATAAGGTCTCGATGGTGGGCAAACAGCCATACTGAAAAAAGATCCCAAAAAGTCTCACAGCTTGGAGCAAAGATCAATGTGAACTGTTTACAAAGTGTATTTGAGAGACCACCAGACACTGGAGCATTATTGAGAAGAGCCTGTTGTGTTACTGCGCAGATTTCTGCCCTAGGAATCATGATTTGCTTGTCTTATACAGCAAGAGTGTGCTTCCTTTCTCAAGGACAAAAGTGGATCCTTATTTATAGAAAGGCACCAAGAGAAGCTCATATAGAATGTTTGTTTCAAGAGCTTTTATAATTGCTCGAAAACACAGAGCACCTGATTTATATTTGTAGTAGAACTCCTTCACATGAGGTAAATGAGGATCAAATCTACAGTATTTAATAGCCTAAACAGTCTTAATTTAGTCATTTTTGCAAGAATAACTCTCCTGTTCTTAAAACTTCAAGGCATCATATGGAAATGCACAGATCTCAAGTGATAATGCTGCCTGTCTTTGCAGAAACCATTCACAGCTATGCCCTGTCTTTTGGGTATGTCTGAAAAACTTTTCCTCTACATGAAAAACCTCTGCAGTTCTTGGATGAATGAAGATAAAAAACTGGAAATCTATAAGCACTCCATGGTATCCCTCCTGTGCTGTTTCTCCTATTGTTGGCCAGGAAAATTAAAAATTGACATAAAATAAAATAAAATAAAATAAAATAAAATAAAATAAAATAAAATAAAATAAAATAAAATAAAATAAACCCTTTTGTCTTAGCAATTATCACAACTGAAGTTTTCTTCCCATTTTTACCCTGAAGGAAAAAGGCGCCAAGATGCAATACCATCTTTCTTGTAGCTCTGCAGTCTGGCTTTTTAAAAATTACACTGTTATAAGTTGTCTGCATAAAGATTATCTAGCTGTCTTTTTATTTGTTCTCTTTGGCAGCCTCAAGACAGACTGGTGATATTTTTCAGCATTAGTGAAATATAGACAACACTCAAGATTTTGGCATTTTCTATTCCAGGTTCAAGTCCCCATTTTTAACATTTTATACAATTAGTGAATGTATGTTTGTCTAAAAATCGAACAGAAACATTATCAGATTCAGACCTGATGTGTCTCTGGTCTGAAATGTCCACTGGAAGATTTCACGTAGGTTACATTTAATTTCTTCATTTTTGGCCAGTGCTTGACATAGTGATAATTTCTAACTATTAGACATAAATTGATTAGAAGGAACATTGCCAAACACTTTTCTAAATATTAAGTATATAATTCCAAACACAGTTGGTTTTGGTTTGGGGTTTCTTTGAAAGTTTCAAGAAAACTGATCTTAACAGAATCTGTCAACTAAAGTAAAATATAAACAGGACCATCTTCTCCTACTTCCATACTGACAAGTCCTGGTACAGAAGTTTTGGAAGTGAATGCTACATTTCTTATTCTGTTGTTCTTTATAGCATAAGAAAAAATCCTCTGCACATACAGTCAGTACTAAGCCAAATATTTTTTTGTTTAGAGAAACATTGTTTTCTGATTTGGGCTTTCAAAGATAATGAATCCAGTGTTGCACTCATCCAGTTCCTGATTTTGTAGGACTCGGGGGTTTTTTTTCTGTTTTTATTTTCTGCATGACACCATTTATAGTTGTGCTTGCTTTACCATTCACTGTAGAGAATCCAGGACCTTTTCCTCATATTTCACTCATATTAGCTTTTAAAAATACTTTCTTTAACCACCATTTTCCCTTCAGGCTCCTTGATGTTCCAAGAATATTTGGGAAATTTTAGTCTGACCTACACCATAATTACATGTTTACTTCTGCAGGGGCCATGGAGTTTTGACAGGTGGTAACCTGCCCACAATTTATTTTACACCAAATATTTAACATATAAGTATGTACAAAACCAAAGCTTTTATTAAGGCTGTATAAGGAAACTTTCATGACTTGGGAAATAACAGAATTAAGGCTGCTGATTTAAATTAATTTCTGTCAAATCTTTTGCAAACACCAGAGTATCTATTGATCCAAATAGTTAAAAACTGGCAAAAGTATTAAAAAACTCAAACTAGATTTTATAATGGGGAAATCTCAGAGAGTATTACTAGCAAATGACAGTTTCTGCTTCTCTTATAATGAAAAAGAGTGACAACAGGTTAGATTTGAGGTTGTCCTCTGGCCATTAGAAACAGTATATGGAAGGAAATATAGCAGCTAAAGTGGATAAGTTAGATATCTCTTGCACTTGCCGACATTGATTTAAAACACACCATTTATGTCCAGCTAGGGACCCTGCTCCACACTTCTTGGTAGTCTGAATGTACACTGATGTGATGTACCTCAAGCACACCTTCTCTTAGGAGATCTTCTTTGTGAAGGCATGGGAACACAATAAAGTCTTCCAAAACTTAGCTCTACAGCTACTCAAGAGAAATTTCCCCTCATCATTTTCATGCTTTTCCCATTACCTGAGGAAAAAGACAAGACTCCTTGTTAAGATGCTTTGATCAGGAGAATTTCTGGGCAGCCTAGTGATCCGTATTTAACTACAAGCCTTCAAAGTAGAATGGAAAAATATCTGTCCAGGAGATTCTCTCTAACCAAGTATGAAACCATTAACAAGGATTCTGTGCTGTGCTTCTAATGCTCATGTGGCATTACTGAAGGAGTGCAGTCAGCAATAAGGGGAACAGAAGGTGACTCAAAGATTATTATTTCAGGAGGCTGAGACTTGTAGCAGTGAACTAATGCTGACCAGCTAGCCTAGCCAAGTCTGAGATATTTTTATCATTGTGTCATCCAGCTATGAATGCATCTCTTGGAAACACCATTCTGTTGGCATGTTTTCTGTCAGAAGTTGCTGGTTCACTGAGAGTGAAACATTTCATGAAAGCTTATCTCAGTGAGCCTTATAATGGAATACAGAAAACTTTTGATCGTCCTCTGCTAGGCGGGTCAGCTGCCAATTTTCCATTCAGTCAGATCTACTCCTGTGTGATGGCCTCTTCCTTGTCTCAGGGACCCAGGAATACAAGGACCTCCTGGTATTTGGGGTTCCATTGCTCTCAGACGAAATTGTTGCTTTTTGGAAATGCTGTGGATCTTTGTTTCCCAAATAGCATTGTTAGTGGAATGTCTATTTCCTAGGAAATTTTTTTTACAGTTTTCATTCTAAATTGGGACAAATTAAGATTTCAAACTGGTAAGATTTCTCAGAAAATGGAAAGTCTGAGCCCTGACCAATTCAAAGTATTCATAGTTCACCCCAGCTGTAAAATCCTAGATTATGTGAAGTCTGAGAGCCTGAAGGCTTATCCACAGGGCAGATAGAGCTCACTTGGAGGAAGCAGTTGCAACACAGAGCAGTCTGCAGAGCTGTGTGCAGCCCTGTGAGTCAGTGCAGAGCACATTTGACACATTGATGTGAGGCAGCGGACTGTTTTGCAGAGACATTTCACACTGGGCTGTGGAAACAGTGAAATGCTATTAGTTTCAAGCTGTGATGTATGTATTCTCCCGCTCAGTTTTAGTAAATTCAAGAACTACATTGTGAAAATGATCTAGTTTTCTCTCGGCAACTGAAGAAAATATTTGTATTTCCTGTCTTTGTACTATTTTGGCCATAGAAGAAACCACAAAATACTAAACTTGTACTACCAGACTAATTTGATCTACATTTTTATGAACGTACAAAAAATTATTCCAGGTGATTCCCTAAAATTGTTTGGATAACAGGTGATTCCCAAACTTACTTAGAAAAAGAGATTCTTCTATTGTTTGTAGCTACACTACAGAACTGTTGCTCCTGCTTCTGTGCAGGGGGAGATTGGCAATGTGTGTTATCTGAGATCTTTGGCATTGATCTTCTCACAGAGAATAGCTTTTTATTTTTCCAGTACCCAGTATCCATATGCCAAGGTAATAACTTCTTCTTGTGTGTAACTTAACAACATAAAGTATGTCCTTTGAACTATTTTTCTGTTCTGTTTCCCTTTTTTTATTGCTTTCATGAAACCCTAAAATCTTTTCAGGGTGGGGAGGAGATTTTTTTAGTATTGTCATTATTCAGTGGAGTTTAGTTTTTTGCATCTTCTCCCTTTGGATGGCTGTGAGTTTCCATTTCTTTCCCCATACCAATTAGATGGTAAACTGTTACCTGTAAAGGGATGTCAGTCTAGACATCTAAGAGAGGCTGACTATCGTGTGAGATTTGATGCTACTTCTCGACGTAGGACATAGCAGAGAGAAGTACTAGTTCAGTGACATGGCTCTCTCCTCGGTTCATCTAGTTGTTCAGACATCTAAGGTAGTTACAGGCAAATTAGTCATCACAGATATCATTGCATGCCATTTTGCACGACATAAAATCATTCAAGGAAGGAAGGAATAGAAGTTCCAGGTCTATTCATTTTGTATTGCAAACTGTTTGTAATGGCTGTTTTAGGCAAAACTTGTCAATCCCTTGACATGCACTATTACCAGTTCAACTATTATTTGTTCATCTATACTTTGATTAGGAATCTGTTTACAATGTATAGAATTAATTTATTGAAATCCAACCTAGAAAGAGAGGCTGAAGGTTCGTGAACATTAAAAAAAATTTCTAAACAGGAAACTTAGCAGTTCTGAAAATACCGAAAACACCTTGGGGATTCAAATTTGGAATGTTCTGAAAAACAATGAAGGATACAGGACATTGGGCAAAATCAGAATGTTTCAAATGCTGCCCAGTAGCAAGTTAGATACATTCTGGCAGGATTTGTTTCTCTTTAGCTTCTTTTTCTTTCCTAGCTGATGTTCGTGCAAAAATCCCATTAGCTTTAATGGAAAAACTCAAAACTACTCCCATGTTTTTCATCTGGCATAAGTATTTATTTAACTATCAATCTCCTTTGGGAACCAACATTTACTAAAAATGACAGCAATACTTGAAATTTTAGCCTAAAAAAGTCTTGTAAAAAATAAATAATTGAAAACAACCAGACAAAAATATTTATTTTGTTCTGGTTTGGGTTTTGATTAAAGAAAAATGCATACTGGAAAGGTATGCACTGTAAGCAGTGCTGCTGGATGTAGTATTAATTCAGATTGATAAGTTAAGCATGTCTGCAAGGCCTGCAAGATCAAATTATTGTTCAACATTGCTATTGCAAAAGATTGTGAAAGGTGGGGAAATAATGTGGGGTCTACATTTAGGTACCTGGTAGGGATTTTTTCCAAAACTGCTGCAGGGTTAAACTAGAAATTTAGGAAAAGTAAATCACATTGAGCAATTGTGTTATGTATGACTGCTGCTTCGGATTTTTTTTTTTTTTGTCATCCATATTGCAAAATATCACCCAACTCCAAACGTTATTCAAAAATGCTTGATGCAGGTTGTCCAGACTTTTTCAAAAAACTGGCTCAGACAGAGAGCGCACGATAAAGGACATTTTACTTCATCCAGCTGCCACAACAAAGAAACAAACAGAGAAAATGTGCCGGTGGGGTTTGGTCAAAGCCAATGTTCTTTAAGGATGCCGTGCAGCCTCCCGCGGTCTCCCCTCCGCGCCCGGTGCCCCGAGAAACGCCAAAGCACCGCCCGGGAAGAGAGCCCGAACGGGAGCGGCGGGGGAGTGCGAGCGAGGAGAGCTCCTCGCCCGGCACGGGGCCGGACAGGACGGGCCGGGATGGGGCCGACGATAGGGCCGGGGACAGGATGGGAGCAGGGCCGGGGACAGGATGGGAGCAGGGTCGGGGACACGATGGGAGCAGGGTCGGGGACACGATGGGAGCAGGGTCGGGGACAGGGCCATCCCGGGCCGTGTCAGCCGGGCAGGCGCGGGGCCCTGTCGCCCTCTGCCGGCTGCCGCCCCGCCGCGGGCCCTCCGCCCCCGAGGGGCTCCGCGGGCTGCGGGAGGTCCGGATGCTCCCTCGAGGGTCTCGCTGGCGTCGGTAAAATGAATTTCGAGACGGGCAAAGCCCGCCTCCCGCTGCACGCGGAGCCATAGAGCTGCTGCGCCTACTTGAAGACGGGGCTAAGTAAATCGGTTTGAGGTTCTTTCTGGGTTTGTGTCCTTGTTCAGAGCAGCAGGGCTGTTTTGTGGCAATTGCCACAGTCTTTCTTGCCTATCAGATTCAGTTTTGGCACTTGCAGACGGTGCTTTTTGGGGGAATCTAACAGGATATGCTCTTTTCTGGACAGACACCAAACAGGTATCAGTGCCTGGCTGGGGATGTAGCTGCACCAACCAGTTCTGTAGGAATTTTAATCATTGCCAGGTCTGAAGAACCCTCTCCAAAGTGCATATAGTGTAGATGTAGAAGCCCCTTACTTACTTCTTTGACCTGAGCCGCTCCTTTTGTGCCAGCAAACACCGCCAATCTGGAAAATGCCATGGAAAACAAAAGTGTTGCACCAAACCATCTTTCAAACTTGTGAAGTAGGGACTCTCCTTCCTTACACAGTGCCCACGCAGGGAAGAAAAGCAAGAGTACAACAGGCACAGCTTTATGTATATTTACAAACAAGTCACTGACTTCAGTTTGGATGTTCAGTAGGTTTGCTGGGTGATTCTGGTCCGTGCACCTGCAGACAGAACCTACAAAGAGCGTCATATAGCTAAGACACTATACTAGACATCAGCAGAACATACTTTTTTACACATATCACCCCTTCCATTTAACTGATGCACAGCTTTTCAACCATAAGGGATGGTATACACGTGTTTATGCTACTTGTCAAACCAATGGCAGCATTTCTCACTGCTGCATTCTGTGTTACAGACACTTCCAAAGTAAAACGTGTGAATCAATACTCTTGTTGGCACTATTACTGATATGATATTTGCCTATCTAAAAGCTTTTTTTATCCAGAAAAAAAATTGTTATTAAGGTTCAGGTTTGAAGATAAATTCTATTCTTATTTTTTGCATCCATATATAAAAAGCTCAAAATCAGGAGAGGCGCTCTTGATCTGTGTAGTGTCTGAGAACGTGATGTCTCATGTTATTTCATGAATTATTAGCCTGAAGGTGTAGCTACTCTGGGAATCACCCCCAATTCTATAGTCTTTTTCATGGCATTTCTGAAAATGACCCAAAGATTAGTTTGCATCTCATGTAGCTTTATATGCACTAGCACAGATCCCCAAAACAATACAGCTGTGGTAGCAATGTATTGGCTGCAAAACTTATCAAAGAACTAGAGAAAACACACTGGTATTCATTTAGAATAAAAAAAAAATCTTGTGCAGAGCTCCATATTACCACAGCCGGCCTGTGGATTCCCTGGAGGGACAAACTGTGGAGGTTTATCTCCATTTATTCTATGCTTTTTTGTAGAGCTACTGGAAGCCATAGGAAAACATAGGCTTTCTCAGGAGTAGTGTCTGACCCTGGAATTTGACTTCAGTTGAAGTTCAAGGCAAAGAGTCAAGGAACAGTTGAGCATTTCATGTAGGATCTGGTCTGGCAGAGCTGACAGGTATCCCTGTCCCAGGTAGGCGTTCTAGAATCTGGCAGGTCACCAGCCCTGCAGAATTCAGCAGGGGCTACAACCCCTGTGTGTTGCAGCCTTTACTGCTGCTGCTGCAGTGGCTATTTCAGTTTTGACAAGCCAGTGTTTTCAAAAGAAGCGATGCTTAGTCAAAAAATGGCGAGCCAGTTTGCAAGTGATGTATTTGGTATGCTTTTCCAGTAGCAAGGGAAACAGTAAATGAATCAGACTGGGGGGGGGGGGGAAAAGCGAGAGAGAGATTCCCAAGAACTTTCAAACATTTCTAGGGGAAAAAAAAAAAAGCAACAAAACAAGTCAACCAACCAACCAATGCTATTTCTCCTCTTTCCTGCATAAATGATAGCAAAGGGACTGTGTGAGAGCATTGCAAAGATACTCTGAAGAGGTTTTACATGTGTTTGAGCCCGTGCATGGAAGGAAGCTGAAGATAATGAATCAATAAATAGCATTTTCTGTAATTGTTCATCTGTCCATAGCTGCTGTATCTGTGCTGGCCGACTTCCCAAAGCGGCATCACAGTTAGTGCTGAACTGGACACATACTTGGTGTGGCTTTCCCGCGGTAGCATGTGGAAGAGATTAGATAAGCGAGGTGCTTCCTGGTGCGGTGAGTTATTCACGCCTCGGAGCACTTGAAAGGTATCCTGATCCTCACACCTCGGTGTGAGCGCTGCCAGAAGCGGTTCGGGGAAGCTCTTTATGAGAAAGCAAATACACATGGGCACAGCCACATGGCTGGTCTGCTCAAAATCGGTCCTTCGCTTCAGTTCTGCTGTAGCCCTCGGTAGCCTCAGAGAAACCGGCAGCTGCGGTCGTGGTTATCTTTAATGGAGGTTCCTGACGATTGAAGTGGGAACCAAGAAATCCAAACTATCCATAACTTTTTCAGCCGCGTGAAATTTTCTTTATTGGTAGCTGTGTTGCGCGTGTACTTTACTCCTGTTGGGTTTGAGGTTCCCGTTGCTTGGCTTTTGCTCTTTTCTTTTTTTCTTTTTTTCTTTTTTTTTTGGGGGGGGGGGGGGGGGTGTGGGGGTGGAGGGGAGGGTGCTCAGTAAACCCACTTGGAATAAAAGCCAGCCTTTTAAGACATGTGCATATCCCTGGCTGGGCGCCGTGGGAAAACACAGCCAAGAAACGCCGGCGGGAGCCGCGGGGCAGCCCCCGCCTCCGTCCCACCGCCGCTCCGGGCAGCCGGCAGGGGCTGGAGGAGCGAAGGAGTTAAAGGGAGGCGCTTGGGAAATCTGATGCTAACGAAGCCCCAGGAATGTTGCACATTTCCATTCCCCTCCAGCTTTCGGAGGAGGTTGGTCCCCGCTGCGGGCAGCCGCTCCGAGGAGCACAGCCCCGAGGCCGCACTTGCTCCGGGCGCACCTTCCCGCAGGTTACGCCGGGAGACGCCGGGAAGGGACGGGGGTGAAAAGTTTTTTCCTGGATTTGGGATGCTGTGACGGTACCTGCACAACGGAGGGAGAGAGGGGTGCGGGGGGCGGGGTTCCGCGGCTCTGCGCACCCCGGGCTAGGGCGGAGGGAGAGGGGCATCTGCCCTGACCCGCCGCGGCCTCTCATCTCTTGCAGGCGCGGCCCGAGATGCCGGGGAGACGGCTGTGGTGGGCGCGCTGCTGGCTCGGCGTCTGCCTCTCGCTGCTGGGCGCGGGGGGCGGCTCAGCCGAGCCCTGCCGCGGACCCCCGTGCGAGGGCGGCTCCGCGCCCCCGCCGCCCTGCCGCGGACCGCGCTGCGGCGGCCGGGCCGGGCGCCCGGCGCGCTCCTTCCTGCACACCGCCGCGCCGCTACGGCCGCCGCAGGGCAAGGCAGCGCCCGCCGACCCGCTGCCCGCCTGTCCCGGCGGGGACTGCGCCGCCAACGCCACCCGCCGGGACTGCCAGGGCCTGGAGTGCCGCCTGCTGCCTCCCCGCCTGCGCCCGCGGCCCCGCGGCCCGGGCTGCGCCGCCCCCGCCGAGGGCTGCCCCGAGCCCGCCCTGCTGCGCGCCGCCGACAGAGCCGCCCAGTTCGCGGGGGACGACTTTGCCCACGGCGCTCCCGAGCGAGGTGGCGGCGCCCCGGGCGTGCAGCTCACCTGCGACGTCAAGCCAGGTGCGGGGCGGCATGAGGGGCCCGGGGGCGGGAGGGCACACCCCACAGCATCACCGCCCTGCCGCGGCACGTAGGGTTCCTGCAGCCCGCGGAGGCTCGGTGTGGTCACGGAGAGCCGCAGGGTGCTGGGTCTCCTCGAGCCGGGCAGGTGTCTGCTGGCCCAAGGGGATTCAGCATCTCTGAGAGGCCGGACTCACGGGCACCTGAGCGACTGCACGAGAGCGCCTTGTTTTGGGAGAGTTGGGAAGAAAATCTGACACTGGTCTTCACACCATGTGAGGGAATTGCTGCCGTGGCTCCTCTCTGCTCCCCTTCATCTTCCCTCCAGAAACACATGCACATAGGAGACCTAGAGCTGATGAAACGTGGCAGAATCTTTTTTAATGCTGTTTTAAAACAAATTGAAGTCTCTCTCTTCACAGTCTGGTATTTCTGGTGGTCTTAATTTATAGCGACATCATAAAAGGATTCCTGAAGTGGGTGTATGTTCCATACCCAGACTGGTGCCATTGGTAAGAAACTTGCTATTGCTGCCCAACTGTCTTGCTGTAACAGCCAGGGGAAAAAATATTGTAAAGTCTCTTAGTGTGCGTTGTTCGGAACATTTGCCTGTCCATTGACAAGCACAGCTCTGGTGAATTTGGTATCCCTGTGGGAAGCCAGGTACATCTCTGATTATATTCACAGGTCGGCAGAAGATGCCTCTAATTAGAAGATGTCTCTAATTGTCGGGGATTTGTGGATTTACCAACATGAGGAGCACCAAGTCTTTAATAACCACAAAACAATTTGGATTCTGGTTTACTGCCTTGTTTGAAAAATAGGGAGTATATTAAGAGGGGTGATTTATTTCCCATTGATATTAAAAGTTAATGAAAAGCATGAAGAAGGTAATCTAAGCTTTGTCACATCTGCGTGGCAAATGAGTGCCATTGCTGGTTCAGACACCAGATCACGTGCTAAGCCTACAAGTTATCAAGGTTCTACTTAGTGAAGTGGCATCTCCTCCAAAGGAGACTGCTACACTTGGTGATTCCCAGGACTGACATTTAAGCCCCATCATGCATAATGCAGTGACACTGTCTACCTTCATCTTGCCTGAAACTATCCGCAGACACCTTAGAGAACCTCTGTATGCTCAGTGACCAAAAGTGGACAGAAAACAAGTCAGTATGGTTAACTTCCCTTTTCTTTGCTTCTGTGCATACTCTTCTTCCTATTGTCATCATAAATGCCATGCCTTCGTTTTGCCAAAGAACCCAGGATATTTGCATTTTCTTTGTCCATACCGAAGTCCTTCACTGTGTTATACAAGCCTTAGCAGATAGTAAGAGCATTCTGCTTGTACAGAAAAGAGTAATACTTTTGGATGGTGCTGAAAACAGACATGTTGTATCTCCGTTCAAGTCTTACAAAGAGCATCCAGCTCAGCATAAGCTCTTTCTCCAAGCATTGTCTTATTCTTTGGCTGTCTCTGGTCAGTCTGTGCTGCCCAGTCTCTAATATCATCAGCAGTTACGGCTAACATGGTGAGTTACATGCAGCTCTCATCTCCTGGGCCTTAGGTTTGGCATCCTCTGTCCCCTGTGATGGGCGTCACAGGAATTAAAGCTGAAGGGTCAGAAGGTGAAGATTTTGGAGACTCAGAGTTTGCTCTTTCAATTTTATACTCTTTGCAGGCCTAATGCTGGGTGAAGTCTTGGAGAAGGAGGAGTGTGAGTAGAAGTTTCCCTTAATAAAACCCTTTAATGTGTCAAGAATGGATTATGGGCAGTGGTGATCATGGATTCCTGCATTCATCATCCTGTAGCAGAGACAAGTGTCCTATAAATAGGAGAGAAAGCAGTGTACAGCACTGCCCACTAAAGTACGTAATCTCATGGAAGGCGCTGTTGACATGGAACACACAGCGGGCAAACCTCACAAGCTTCTATGTGAGTTTTCAGATGAGAACCACTGCACCCTCAGATATTCGCTTCTTGCGCTGCTATTGCCTTGTGCCCACTGCTGCAGTTGGTGTGAATGAGTCTTGCTGTAGACATGCTTTTGTCTAGACTGGATGGAGGACATATATACATGTTTTGCACATTCAAAAGACAGGACCCAACACAGACCTTCCTAAGGCAGCTCTCCTAGGAGTGGAAGAACAGCGTACTGAATTCATCAACATCTAGCAGAAATTCCCATGTGTTTGGTGTCAGGAAAAAAAGAATAAGGCATGTTGACTGTCTTTGGTTTCCTTCAAGTCAGTGTATAGGGAAGCATCCAGCATTCTGCTCTGCTTGCAACCTCTAACATTCTCTGTTTCCCTGAGACCTTCTTTTGAACACAGGTCAGTGGATTTCCTATGGTAGTGCAGAGGAATCCCCATTGGCAGCTAGAGTCAAATCTTGCAAATGAGCGTGGTTTGTATAGTAATTCCAGCATGGCTTGTCTACTGAAACAAGCAGAAGAAATAATGTGATAATCAGATCTCTATCTGGGGGAAATGCATTGACAATTGTCTGGTGAGAGCTGCAACTCAAACAGATGTAATGTCCATGACTAGGGGGAATGGCTTCCAACTTAAAAGAGAGTAGGTGTACATAAGATATTAGAAAGCAATTCTTTACTGTGAGGGTGGTGAGGCACTGTACAGGTTGTCCAGAGAATTCATGGATGCCCACTCCTGGAAATGTTCAGGGCCTGGTTGGAAGGTGCTCTGAGCAACCTGGTTTAGTGCAGGGTGTCCCTGCCCCTGGCACGGGCATTGGTACTGGCTAAACTCTAATGTCCCTTCCAAGGCAAGCCATTATTCAATGATTCAGTAGACAGATCAGCGACTGTTCCTGTCTTGCTCTGTTTTTAAGGAACATTTCTGCCAGGGTACGATTTCAGCACATCTCTAATACCAGCTGAATGGGTTGTTTCTTTGCCATTGACCTCTCCTCAGACAGCAGGGTAGCTGGAATATACTGCCTAGGTGACCCAAAGGCCATTTTTCTACCTGTATTAGTTCACCATGCATAGGTGGAGACCTGGTTGCCCACCCCAGTGCATGGTGCCAGCTTTGTGACAGTGCCTGAGTAGATTTGCAGTGATTTGTTAATAATTAAAATACCCCTGCTCTAGTTAACCTGCTGGAAAAAACTCTGTTTTGGTGAACTGAATAGTCTGTCATTCAGCCTGTTAAAAAGCCCCATTCATATGAGGTCCAGTCTACTCAGATGCTTGCTGAAGGCCATGCCTGATGCCAGCCCTCCAAGGTATAGGCCATACCAGGGACGCATGCTGATTCCCAGCATGATGTCCATGTTTGCAGGCTCATGTACATCAGGCAGGTGACTGTCACTCTCCACCAGTTGCCTGTCACAGCCAGCACAGCTCATCTGTGGGGGTTACACAAACCTCTTCATCTTTTCAGCCAGTATCACCAGCACCACACCTACTCTCTGGAAGACTCCTGCCAACTACAGCTGAACCACCACTTCTTTTGGCCAGGTGCAGATGCTGGAGTGCAGACTCATAGTCCCATTTCACATGAGATGAGCCCATTGTCCCTGCTATTTCTCAGCAGCACCATGAGTGCACCTTGGCATCCCAAAAGAAGGAATGCACAGAAACTGGGTTTTGTTGTCTTAGTGGTCTTTGTCTTCTCAAATCCAGTATACTGCAAACTAACTTAATATTTTAAGTTAAGCTGAAAAATAAAAATGAATGCGTGCCTTCTGCTGTGAGTAAAACTAACCAAACAGCAAAATATTTTGGGAATTGTAAAAAATACCTGGATATGGTCTATGGTGTTGTCCTTCACGTTCTGTGCTTGTAAGAATAAAAATCAGTGCTGCTTAAGAACGGATGAGTGATTATGTGGATTGAGGATTCTCTCTGGCAGTGTCCAGCAGCAGATACTGTAGAAAGTACGGCATTACATTTGCCTAGATCATTTTCCCAGCTCCAACAGTTTGTTGCTTAGTTTTCCTGAATCTGGTCAATATCTGTCTTTAAGCCCCAAACTGATTTTATTTTTGAAGTTTTAGTGTGTATGGAACTGCTGCCTTAATTTAATGCCCTTTAATTCTTATATTGGAAGAAGGACTGAAAAGTCTTTCCATATTTACCTGCTTTAGGATACCTGTAGTATAGCACAGTTGTTCGGTTTCTTTTTTTTTTCCTGATCCTGAAAAGTCTTACCTACTTTCTCATATTGCAGCAGTATCATGTTAGATTTTTCTTGCTGCCCTTTCTGTGAACTTGTGAGTTCTTCTATACTCCTTTTTGAGATGGGGAACCAGGACTGCATTCTGTATTCAGATGCTCTATTGATTAATGTAATGTCATAATGATATACTATCTTCTGTTATATGTTCTTCTTCTAATTAATCCTAGCATTTTATTTGCCTTTCTGATCTCTATGGGGCACTGAACTGATGATTACATGGCTCTGTAGCCCAGTGTTTATATCTAGATATGTTACTTCAAGATCATTTCCAAGGGGTAATAATAATCTACAAGTATGACATTTGATCTAAAAAATCTTGGATTTTTTTTTCAGTGAGAACCTCAATTCATCTTTATCTCCTCTGAACTTATTTTTTGTCATTTTATTGCTGCTGCTCAGTATCATAGACTACTTTTGCAGCTCTTTGCAATTGACCCTTACTTTTACTACCCTTAATAGCTTAGTTTTCGCAGCATGTTTTATCACTTCATTTTATCACTTCTACAGTGAAAATAGGCCATTTACTCTTTACTGTGTTTGAACATGAACATAGGAATGATTACTCTGTTATTGATGTGGTGATTAATTTATGCCCTGAAGCAGGGGCAAATGATGATTTCATAAGCTGCTCATGAAATGGAAAACCCTGTGGTTCCATGAAGGGGCTACAAAGATAGTAAAGGAACTGACCTTATAATGATGACTTGAATTTAGTGAGACTTGCCATTAATTTGCTAAAATTGGAATGATTTTTAAGAGATAATACAACAAACTTGAACAATAATAGATCATTTGTATTTCAGGAGAAAACGAAGTTCCATCTGAAGATGCCCTAATACTACAACTGCACCTTGCAAAAGGGCACGAGAAATTCACTGAAATGCTGAAAAGCCAACAGCAGATCATTGTTGATTTGCAACAAAAACTTGCTGAGCAGCAGCATGTGTTGGTTAGCCAGCAACGGGAGATCCTTGAACAGCAAAGAAAAATGTATGAGCAAATGGATCTGATCAAAGTCCAGTATGGCATGCTTTTTGATACAGTGAAACAAATGTCATTTCAGAGTTTGCAAGAAGATATTCAAAATTATTTTGAAAGTCATCTTCATGGGCTTCAGAACCAGGTCAGAAATCATCTCCAGAAGTCATACTCTGTGCACAAAGTAGAAGTGGATGCAAAAGTGATAAACGTTGGGGAGCCTTTGCTGGACTGTGGTTTTTGTGAAAGTAATGAATTTTGCAATTTCCAAAAGACACCTTCACAATGTGAAAAATGCACATTGTGTCCTGCTGGTTTTTTCCAAATGGCCGAGTGTTCTGCAAACTCTGATCGGATTTGCCAGGTGAAACATAATTTTGTATCTTTCAGTTATTGCTTATGAAGCATTTTGTTGGACATATTGGGATAACATTCTGGAAATAACTACTTGGAGAGTAGCTAGAGAAATCCAGTTTGGATCACGTGTTTACTGAATGTGTCTAGGGAACTTCAAAGTCTGCCAGAAGGCTTTTTTTGTGGGTTTCTCTTAAGCATTTAGTGTTCTAAATGAGGCATTGGTTTGTGCCTGTTGGATGTGACACTTTCCCAAACCTGACAGCTGGCAAGAGTTTGATTCTTTTCATCGTGGTAGGAAAAGGCATGCTAAAACATTCAGACTTATGCATGCTAAATTTGTTTATTTAATTCCATTACACTCTACAGGAGCTTCTAGACATATATGAAAAACACAGGAAAGCTTTATTAAGCATAAGTCAGACATTTTTTTTTAAGTTTGGAAACAAAAGTTGTCAGTTAAAAAAAATGTAAGAACTAGTTCCTTCTTAAACATAACATACAAATACACAAATAAAGAACACGGATGCTTCTATTGTTAAATACATTTTCTTATAAAATATATTTTATTATACAACTCAAAACTAGCATGCAAGCAAAATAAGATGATTCTTTGTTTGCGTTCTGTCATTTAGAAGTCCTAAGATATATGGGCAACTTGATATTTAAAGCAGAATCTTGTTTGCTAAGTGTTGCCCCCAATTCTTAGCTTAACATGAGCCCGACCAGTTGTACTTGAGAACCTGAATGTCTCTGTTCAGTTCCCTCTCTGCTGTCCTCAATTTTCTTTAATGCTAGCATTTAAAGGCAAATGCAGGCTGTTTTTCTTCCTCCTGTGCCTGCTGTAGGGTGAAAGGAGGGCTTACTGACAGGGAATATTACTTTCTAACTTTCTTCTCACGTGTGTTTTGGTTAACAGCTTCCTCCCAGACTAAATGTCTTTAAAAGCCTTTCCTAACACTGTCTCGATTGTTGCAATGTCCTTAAGATCAATTGATTGATGTGCTACTCCTGGGGATGTGCATCATAACAAGTGTTACTTGTGCAATCCCTCTGTTCAGCTCATCTGCACACTGCTTGCTTTCTGTGGCATCACACAGTGTTTTTGGATACCTGGTTAAAACAGGTAACAAATCCAAATCAAAATTGTCCTGCTCTAACATGCTTATGGGATCCACCCGTTCTCCATCCCTACATACACCTATATTGGGCAGATGGATGTCACAGAGCCTGAAAGGCCTGTTTGAAATTTGTCATGTTTAACTGTTTCAATGTGATTCTTGTGATTTACAGGACAGAGATGAGTGCACTGAATCTCCAAGCATTTGTGGTGAGAGGATAAAATGCCTCAATACTCCAGGTAAGTTATATTCTCTGGTAATTCAAGAATAAGGATAATTAGATCTTCAGGAATCAGGCCAAGGAAATAAATAAGGACTTAGGCTTTTATGTTAGTGAGTAGTGACATGCACAACTTGTTGGAATCAAAGGGGTTAAAAAACACTAATCTGTAAGTTGATAGCAGTTCTTGTGGACAACGGGCTATTAATATTGGACATTAATATCCTTTAGAACCGTTGGATGGTCCCTTTTGCCTTATTTTCATGGGGGTTTATATGCTTTGTTTTCAGTTTTCTCTTATGACCTGACTTTCTTCTTGATTATGCTGGTGCAAATAAGGCCCAGATCAAAGATACTATTCCTAATGGAGAAAAACAGTTGTCATTTTCCTTCTGGTGCACTGGGGTAGCTGCCTGATCTGATCGAGTGAAGACTCTTATAAGACCTCCCTCCATGAATCTTACTCTCCTTAGCAACATTATTGTCGAATACTGAGGAAAGATCAACAGTTCCCATCATTTGGGGATACTTTGGGGGAGTTTGTCAGACATTTAAAAACAAATCTGTCCGGTGTTTTGCACTGCAGACTTCATTAGTTCCCTACGTTCTCATGGCAAAAAGAACAAAATTAATAGACGTGCTGAGAAAATTTTACCCAGGTACTAAGTTTCTTTTTATTGGTCTAATTTTTGGTCATCCAGAAAACCTTGAAAGGAACTCTGTGATCAAACAGAGCATTTCACCAGTTGTGACCTGTACCTGAGGTCTCACAGTCAGGTAACGCAGGAAGGGCTTCATTAGATTGTATGCTTTTCCTCCTCTAGGCTTCTAGACTTGTAAGAAGAGGGTGGCCTCTTTGAGGGGCAAAGCGCTATTTTCAGCTGATTGTGAGTGATTTTGTGCCTTTTTACCCAGTAACTGGTGGGGAAAAATGGGGAACCCTTGAAAGGATTAAAAGAGGGTGTGGATTTTCATACATTGTCCTTACTTCCTTTGGACAGGAGTTATGTTGGTTTGGATGGTGTTAGTACAAACACTACAGGAAACTGGAAATGACTTGAGAAAGAGAGCACTCAGTGTTGCCTTATGTGGTAAATGCTGCGCATGAGGTACCATCAGTCTTACAGAAGAAGAGGGGAGACACTTTTGGAGAGTCTTAGAGGTGGACAGTTGGAGGCAAGACAGTTTAGAGAGTCAGAGCATTGGAAAGGTGCAAGGCTTTGTCTCATCTTTACTGAGACATTGGGTTTGCTCCTGTTGGTGTTTTGTTGGATGGAAGCCCACAAGGCCTCAGCCCTAGGAGAGGAAAGCCACCAATGTGGAAGTCATTTGGTGTTGCTCTAGTCTGTGGCTTGGAAGAGGGAAGGCTGTAATGAATTTATTCAGTGGGTTCTGTGGAGGGGAACCAGACCAAGAAAGGGTCTGTACAACTGCTGGAGGAATGTAAGTGAGGGGAAAACACTGCCAAGAAACAGATGGGTAGTGACAGTGTGTCAGACCACAGAAAGGCAATAGCAATGTATTTGGAAGGAAAGGAATCTTCTCTCTCTTCCTCTTCTCCCAGTTTTAATGATTGTGTGTAGATCTGTGAAAGCAAGTTGCTACCCATCACCTGGAAAGGAATTGATGGCCTGTCAATGTTGTTCCCATCTGTCATGGAAGAGAGAGTGTTCCTGTTATTTTTTGTTAGAGAAGACTGCTACTTTCAGTCTGTCTGTTCATGGTAGCTCATTATCTTATACAAGTTAACATGTCAAGAGAAAGGCTGAAACTGAATGTCTGTTTTGGGTAAAGGAGGGAAGAAGGGGATGTGATGTGACATATGAGTTCCAGATGTTAAATGTGCTTTCTCAAGCTGCACGCAAAGGTTGTTGCATCTGTAGCAACTCATGTTCAATGTACAGTGTGAGGGGAGACAGAGAAAATAACAGTAAAGAATCATGTAAATAGGAGCCTCTCTTTCTTCACCCTTCCACTTTCCTCTACATCATACCTTCTTCCCCTGCTACTTTTTCTCACTTCTATGCGGGATGAGAATTGTTGATTTATTTGATTAAAGGCTTGTCATTAAGGTTCAATAACAGTTAGGGGTATGTAATCAGTGAAAATAGGGTTTGGTGCATCATTTCCTTCTTAGACAGCCATGGGAGCGTAGTCGGATTGTTTATTCAACAAATAGAATCAACCAAAGGCACTCTCCCTGGAATGGCTTGCAAAATAAAGAGGACTTACTGTGGAACTTACTATGGGATGCAGAGGGAAGAGAAATCAAAGCCTGGATTTGTAATGAACCATATTGATATGTGATGATCCAAATTTGACATAGAGGGTTTAAAAAGAGAAGGATTCCCACACATAATCTGCCCAAATGTAACCTTTGCATCAGTCATTTTTGAGTAGTAGCAGCAGAAAAATATGTGCATAGCTGACTGCAATTGCGTTATAATTACTTGGCCTCTGTGAGTGGTAAGGGCTGGGGAATGTGCTGCAGAAAAACTCAGTTTCACAAAGTCAGGTTGAGTACAGCTGGGCTGCTCACTGTGGAACCAGGTGCAGCAGTGCTCAGAGCAAGGAGCCAGGAAGAGGTGGCAGAGGGTGTAAGGTGATAAAGAATGGTAGGAAGCAGTATGCTGCTCTGCTGGTTTTCTGCTGTTTGGCTATCATTTGCTGCTTGACCTCTGCTGGGCGAAGGGTAGGGTGCTGCTCTTGCAACTGTGGCCACAGCAAGAAGCAGTCTGTGTGCTGCTTTGAAGTCACCTATTTGAAGTGCACAGGGGGACCACCTGCTGCAGATCTAACCAGTAAGAGACTAGACAGCAAATTAGTGCATATAGCCATCACAAGTATTTGTGAAACATGATATTTGTAAATACTCAAATATACACTAAAATATTTTTAAGAAACGAATAGCATAAAAAAATATTTTCAGCATACTGAAATTTTTTTTCTGTCATATGGACCAGCTGCATATGTGTACTTAGTATCAGTTCATCCAGTATTTCTCAGTGATGGTGGAGCTGCTGATATGAGAAGTGGTTAAGAAATGTCATGTGAGCAAATACATAGTGGTTGCAACTGATTTCAAAGGGAAAGATTGTCTGGGATATTTTTTCTATACTACCTCTAGAAAGTTTTTAGTTGAAAAATGTTATTTATTTGGCTTTTGCTTATCATTAAAAAATGAGACACTTTCAGAGAGGAACAACAAAGTGTTAAGTTTCTCTTGACTTTTTTTCATATGGAAAAAATCTTTCTGTTCTGCAGTAAACTTTTGTGATAAAATGGTACCTGATCTTAGAAGGAATATTCTCACATCATAAATTGTACAGTCCTATATATCAGTGTTAGTGGAGAGTCATCACTTAAGTGAATGAAGTGTAAATAGACAAAGTGATATGAGGGTGAATATACAAAGCCTGTAGAAATTAACACAGTGTCTGTGTTCTCTGCTGAATAATGTAGTATCAGAAGTGAATTCTAGCCAACATTCTGACCTCCCCTGTGGGCCAGGTTCATGCGTACTTGCAGTTTGCAGCAAGTGTGGTGAGCTTTTCTGTCCACATCAGCAGTTGGCATAGGCAGCCCCACCCTGGGCTAGCAGTGGAGAATCCATTGTTGGGATCCATGCAAATGCTTGTAGTCCCAGTCTTAGAGCAAATCTCAGCCCAGGTACATGAAGAATAAAGAATACTGCGAGTGTATGACATAGGATCTAGATACTAAAGGATATTTAAAAAGATCTATCAGATGATTATTGAGTTTTGATCATAGTGGTAAAAAAGCATAAATTAGTGCATTAGTGATTAAGTTTTAAAGCACAAACTGCAGGGTGTTATTCTTTAGGATGCCTCAGATCTTGCGTGTTAATTCAGATCCTGAAATTTCCACATACAAAGGTTTTGAGTTCTGGTTGCTCCGGGTGGAAGCACTGGCAGCTGGTGGTGCTCTTGGAAAATTCCCGCAGAAAATTACAGGCTGTTTTTAAAACCTGTTTTTTTGATGTGAATTCTTTGATCCCTGAGGTCGTGGTGTACCATTTAACAGCACAAAATTGCTTTATGTCAAACAAAGTAATTTCAAACAGCATATGTATATTCTCCCCACTGTTTGCAACAGTGTTTTACTTTAGCTTGATCACAACACTGGTGTCCTGTGTCTTAGGGCAGTGGTTTTCCACTTTCTACATGTGTGGGCTGCTGCATAATGATTTTAAGCCTGCTGTTTACAGTTTTGGTTTCCCTATTTGTCTCTTGCAGGTTCTTTAAAAACTTCATTCAGAGTAAATGCCAGGGCTCCTTGTCCCTTGGGTTGCAAAGCACTGCTTTAGCAGTCACAATGACAGCAGGGCTACCCTCTAGCATGGCTGGGTAGCCAGTGCACATTTCTCCCTGTGTAGGGGAACTCTTCATTAGTTGAAAGAAGCTGCTCAGTGTACGGTCACTGTGCCTTTTACATCAGAGAAGGAAGAGACTGTCTTTGGAGCAATATCATTGTATCTGATATGTTTACAGGTTTCGGTTAGAATTGCCCCTATGTAGCTTCTTTTTCACTCCAAACCAATGTGCTTGTCCTGGACAAGGTGAGTTATGTCTAATATTTCCTCTGTAATCTATCAAGGATCCTTTAATAGCATAAAGTGATCTAACAACATAACTGTCATCTGGTTTCTCCCTTATGATTAGATATATATCAAAGATACTTGATATGTGGAGCCATCTTATTTTTATTATTTTAAAGTTATGACAATAAAAAAAGTCCATTTCCTGTGCACAGGTGGTTTCCGATGCCTTGGAATTGCTGAGAAAGATGCAGCTTTGGGAATGTGTGGAGAGGAACATTTCTTTAATAAGGAAATGCAGGAATGCCAAGCATGTTTAAAGTGTGAAGATGGAATGGTGGCTGTGCCTTGTTCCACTGTCAGTGACACGGTTTGTTCAGCAGCCAGTGAAAACAAGCTCTCAGAGTCTTGGGCCGCAAACATCGTTCTACCCCCTGTAAAGTCTGGTGTCTCTCAGATCTACTATGGCTTGAACTTAAAGATAAAGGGAAAGCTTCCCTGTGATATCCTGTCCACTGAAGAGAGCAGCCTGGTATTCAGGCAACATGGTCTGTTGTGGACTGATCTAAATTTTGCAGTAAAGCACAACTGCAGGAACTTTTTGCAACTTTCCTTAAAGCTTAATGGCAGCGAGGAGGACTATGAACTGAGTGGTGTTCGGATCGAGCAGCCAGAAGGAAAGTATTTCCAGAGCACTAGTTTAAGCAGTGCTGCTGAAGTAGAGCCCAGCCAAACTCTTTCTGTGTATTTGAGGAGCCCTAATCAATTCTGCAATCAAAGCAAAGACTTAAATATTTATGATCTTAATACCCCACTCAGTTTGTTTTGGTTGTCCCACGACACAGGTGCTGTGGCACTCAGTGCACAGATGTCAACAGCAATGCATTACCAAACCAACTATCGACCTACCTTCAAAATAATTTCTGTTTCTGACCCTTATATGCTCAGTTTATCCCATGATGGCAGAGCTATAAAGTTCACTGAAACTGGTGTTGTCAAATTTGTGTTTCATCAAGCACTGTATTCCATGGGTCATACGTGTGTCCGGGAGGGCTTCTCCTTAATTTCTTATATCAATAGGAATGGTACCAACAGAGAATTAATGAATGTATTTAAATCTGGGGTAAATTACAGAGACACGTCAATATCTGCTTCTGGGGCCACAAAGGTTGATGCTGGAGATCTGGTTAGCTTTGAGATACTTTCTCCTGCACAGTGTAATGTTCGCTATTTTGGAGATAGTTCTGGAATTAGTATGTTTAGCCTCATCTGGATCCCTTCAGCGGTTTCTAGTGCCATATCAGCCACAGTTTCTGTTACAGGTCTGCCTACTGGAGCTGTGAGAAACAAACTACTGGATTTCACCCAGGTCTCATCCAATGAGAAACAGATACATCTGCTTTCTTCTGGACAGCTTGCTCAGAAGTATTTTATTTTTACTGAAAAGGGAGTTACCAGCATTGCATTTAACTTAAAGCTAATCCATTCCTGCAGTGTGCTCAAAGTGACTCTCAATCAGTTGACCATGGACCACATGCAGCCCACAGCAGTTGCTCAGCAGATTGGAGGTCAGATGCCAGAGGGAAGCATATGGACCAGTGTGTCCCTTCGTGCATCTTTTGAAGTGCATAATGGAACATTGATATCAGTTTCTCTTGACTGTGTGCGTGGAAGGATCAATCAGATCACTCATGAACATGGAACCAGTATATCTATTTTATGGATTTCATCCTAATTTCTGCGCAGTGAAATTAGCATGGAATTGGGGTGTCAATTGTATTTGGATTCTACTCTGATTCTATACATATTTGACACTATACTGTGTTGGCTTGAGCAGATCATCCCACAAAATGCTCTTAATTTTAGGAATATTTAAATATAATCTTAACTGAATTATCACGATTTAAAGAAAACAAGAGCTTTCAGTCAAGATTTCAATTCTGTTACCATCTTCAGGTGGGAATGTGGAATTCAAATCAAACTCCCTTATTTTTAATAAAGTACTCTCGTAAAATTGATTATTTCTGAACTACAAAACATTGCAGCTGAGGGTAAATAGCATTTAGTACTGTAACTGAAAGCAGCACAGCCAAATAATTGAAACCTGCTTTCATTTTTTTCATGCATCAGGCTAATGAAAAGACTAAATGTACTTAGGGGCTGATTTTTCTACATCTTACAAAATGTTGTGCTTTCCATAAATGGAAAGAACATGACTCAAATAGGTGATAATCTGGCAGCACTGGAGTACACATTCTTAATATTGTAGAAAGGGACTGGGTCAAAAATAGAATATTGTTTTTACAACAAAAACAGTGGAACTAATGACTGCTCTAATTTCATTTGGATGTAATATGCATTTAAGTAATTTAGAAAGGCTTTTCTCTGTTTTTAGTTTTTCCAGTGAGAAGTTGCAGACTGAGAAGGAAGGAGGTCCTATTCTAGCAAGAAAGAGTATATAAGAAAAGAAACAAGTACTAAAAGAATGTCTTGAAAATTAGACTTCTGTAAATTAAGCAAATTTTTGTTCCATTTCTTTTAAACAGCAAAATATTTTTCTGATCAAAACTCCCCATTCTTCACAAGTCCATTTATTTTGCCAAACAGGTACTTACATTAAAAAGGTGGTGGGGTGTGTTTTGTTTTGGGGGGTTTTTTGTGGTGGTTTTTTTTGGTTCGTTTTTTTTTTTTTGTCAAATCAGTCAGTTAATTCAAGGAAATGGTGTATTCATTGACACTAAATTTTATCTTCTTCCAACTCTTCCATCAAACTTTTTTTTAAATCTTCTTCTAAGCTATGTAGACTATTTTCTTCCATTTTCTCCTTTCTCCTCCACTAGTGCTTCTTCACTCTCCTTTCTCATTTCTTTTGTTAGGAGTAAATGGCATGCCTTGTCACATCTCTTTCCAGCTTTCTTTCAGCATTCCTATAAAAGGATAGATGTTTGTGTTACAGATGTAACTATAGAAAAGGGACGTTAACAGTGCACTTGCAGGCTGCCTTAAATTAACCCTACTGAAAAGAAATATTATGCACAATATAACTTAAATGTGTCTTCCTGAGTATGTATATCTAAAATATATGTACATTGCTGTGTTTTGGAGTTTGTTACACAGTTTTTGCTGTATAGTGGCCTCCTGTAATTTTCTGTAATAGAATGAACCCAAGTGCAAATCTTCTATTTGATCATTGTTTTAACTTGTGACATTATAATTGTGTCCTTAACATCTGAAGTTATCTTTCCATCATCCTTTTTTTCTTCAAGAATATGCTCAAGGATTCAGGCTTTTGACAAACTGCTCTCCTGCTCCAGACAGAGAGCAGTAGTTTTTCTTGCTTTCAGCTGCAAAATCTAAGCAGTCTGTCAGAGGACACCTCACTGGGCATTGTGTTGCAGCCAGTGTAAGTACACAAACCAGTAATCCTGGTGTCCCCAAAGTCTGTCAGTGACAGAGATCTTAGTGCCTGTGTGTAGCCAGGGTCTCATTTATTCTTGCAAGGTCATAAGGAAGGATTAATTAAAACTACTGTTGAAGGTGTTCAACATTTGCACAATACTGTTATCATTACAGAGGACATTTTGTTGTAGTAGAGAAGGACTTCTGGAATGAAAAGCACGTGTATCTGTTGTGTACAGAAGAGCTGCATTACCTGGGAGCAGAGCAGTTTTTCTGGGAACTTCACTCTTGGAGTCTACTGAGACTGCACAAAGATGAGACAGCACAGGAGTTGAAGTTCCTCTGACAAACCCATTCTGCTTTCTGTAGAAGGGTGCATGTGATGTAGGAGAAGCTCTGCAGAGAGCACACCTGGGTAGTTTTATGGTAAGAGTTGAGGGAGAGACAATGTTAGAGAAAACTAGAAAGTATGGGCTTATGGTTTTGTTTTAGAAGAACTTAAGGAAGCCACTTTCTCACAAACAAAACCCCTTATTATCCTTTGCTGGTTTGTGCTGTGCAGTTCTGTTGAACTCCCAGAATGACAGCTTAAGTAAGACTCATTCTAGATTGAAACCTGTGTAGCAGAGATCAGAACCTGGTGTTAGAAATAATCTGGTACATCTTTAGCAAGGTGCAGATGCTACTTGAATATAATAAACATTTGTCTATATGTGGCATATAGCAAATCTAATGGCATGATTTGTATGAGTATGCTTTTTTTGAGTGAGATTGTGAGATTAGTGGAGTTAAACAGAGCAGAGAATGGTGCTACAATCCTGTATTATGCATGCTGGTGGCACTTGCATTTAAGTGCACCATTATTAAAGGACACATAAGCTACAAGGAAGGTGCAAGTGAGCACTATTACAACTGAGAGAAGTTCCAGAGTATAAATTCTTCATGGTAATAAAACTTTTTTTGGAAGATTCTGTGGGAAGTGCCTATAATTTCCCTTAAATTCAGAATAAGTTTTTAGATGCGCAGTGGCAGAAACACAGTAGTTTGCAGCCATCTGGTATTGATAATGCATCTTATAATGTTTTACTCATGTCATCTGTGATAAGGCGCTCAGAGAGTGAAAAAAAAAGTCTTATTCAATATGTATTATTAATTGCAATCTACAGCAAGATTAGCTTTATTTCAAACAAGAAAAGGCTGATCATTGAGCCTCTTTTGAATCTCTCCCTTTCAAAAAAAGAAAAGCCTGATCTGTCATTCAGGGCACTCACTGACCTTGGTTATAACAACAGAAATTTGAGTGTGTTGGAATCAATATAGATTTATGATAGCCTAATTCATGGCGTAGTATATAGCCTTTGCATCTATGAAAATGATATATATTGCCTCATGCCATGCAACATTAAGTGGTGCACTATGATCCTGAATAAGATAAAGTTCAAGAGGAATTGATGCACAATGAATGCTAATCTTATGGCACTTATCCCATTTGCTGTAATAAATTGCATGTTTTATTGACAAGTATCTTTTTAATGATATTTACAAATTTTGAACGTTTTTATTATTTTTTCCATATTTTTTTTTCTATAAATAGTACAATATAACACTGTGAAGTATGGAATTCATTTAAAAACTTTTATTTTGCATCTTTTGATACCACATCCATGAATGGTTAAAATAGCTGCAGACACGCCCTTCAATCTTTTCTGCCAGAGACTGTTTCCAAAGGAAGGATTCACAAAGTAACAGAGTAAGTATGAGGCTGATAGAATCTACCTGTACAGAGTTAGTTTAAGTTAATACATCCAGGAAAGCAGGTGGTAATTTCACTGTGTTATGAAGATAGTTGGCAACTTGTTGTTATAGAAAACATTACAGGAGGAAAATAATTCAGGTTGTATAGTGCTGCTCATACAAAAGAAAAAAAGATTTGACTTGCAAAACCTGCATTGATTTGTATTGGGAAACATTTTGCAAGTTCAAAGCTTTTACCTGAATATATTTATTACCTATGCAAATTTTTTATGCTCTCTGTCAAGTCAAAACTGGGGAGAACACGTGAAGTCTATTTTAATATTATGGATATTCCTCTGTTCTGTGGTCTCTGCAGATTGCAGTACACTGTGAAAATGATACCATTTTCTAGTGGTGTTTTTTATGAAATTTCCTACTTCAAAATATTACCTTGTTTTAAAAATACTGTTTAGACACTTGCTTCTGTTAATATTATACTGTAATATGTTTTAGGAGATCTTTACTGAGATAAATAAAATGATAAAACTTTGTTGGTATTCTTGTTCTGTTCTGAGGAAGACTAATGGTGGCTCTTGTGTTTTTTACCACTGACTCCTCTGGGGTCAGCATTTCACAGATGTTATCTGAGTTAGTCACCTGTGCCTGCTGAAGTGGCACTAACCTGGAGCAGTAACAGTGGACATTTCTAGAGATCTGCCTGCCTTCTGTTCCCATGGTTGAAACAGCAGATCTGAGAAGATGAAAACCATCATAAGAGCAGTAGATTTTATCCTGGTCATGGATAGTGCCCCACAAACACAGAGAAAAAAGAGATTTGTCCTGCCTTGGTGCTTCATAGGCTCTCTGTTGTATGTGAAAGCTTTTAACAGATGGGGCTGTTGCAGTAGTACAGCTATGCTTCTGTCAGTGTCTGGCCAAGTTAAAACTCATGTATTCTCAATAGAAACTTTACAAGTATTTTAGAGTATACATCTGTTTCTTCTTTTGGGGGATGTTATTGTTTATTGTATGTGAACAGAAAGAGAGTTGCTGTCAAAAAGTGATTACAGACATCATTAACATACTCTAAATTACCCAAGGATAAAATTCCTTGGGTAGGAAGGAGAAAAGAAGTATTTGTAAGAAGTATTTGTGAAATACAGTTGAAGGTAGGACCATCCTCCTCCAGGCTGGATCAAAACTGCCTCTTCTCTTCTGGCCTTCAGCAGCGGACACTGTTTATGCCCTTCCCTAACATTCCAAACCATCTTGATGTTTGTCTGCACCCTATGATGGTTTTCTCAGGGTCACCTTACATTTCTCTTCAGGAGTCTGACATTCCCTTGTACAGCAGCCACATGTACAGGTCTACAAGCACACTGTGCCACGAGCCTGGTGCCCCTTCCTCTGCTTGGAGAGTTTGCCTTACAGTATGGCCCCAAAGGCATTAACTGTTTTAGTGGCAGTGCCTGTGCTGCGTTTGCTGTGCTGCCTGACAGATATAAGTAGTGAGTGGGCCCCAAAATACCTGAGTAAAAGAGGGGTCCAAGAAACTCATTTGCGTTAAATAATAGAATTGCTATTGCTAAAACAGAGTTTCTTGTCCAGCTGCAGTTTGCAAAGCTTTCCTCAGCCCTTCGTTGGAGCTCTGCAGGCACATTGTGACCTGCCGGATTGCATCTTTTGTTTACAGTCTCTTCAAAGGGAAACGAGCTGCTCTCCAGACTTTCTAGTGCACTCCAGTTAAATGGAATCTCTTGAAAGTAGCCTTAAAAGGATGGATGTGGTTTCCTCACTAGGCGGGTGTTAATGCCTGACTTTAGCAGAACCTTAAAGTAAAAGCCTGTCAGGGTTATATACATACCTACCTACCTACCTACATACATACATACATACATACATGTATATACTTGCATAATCTCCCTGGTCTTGGCTAAATAGCATTTTCTCTAAAATAAGTACTGTGGAAAAGGCATTTTTAAAAGTTCCTGCATCTTCTCATAAAATCAATGTCTTCAAGTTGCCCTCCCCCTTGCTGTTTTTTCACTGGAAATGCAGAGGAATGAAAGGGAAATTAAAAAGAGAAGACTGGGGGAATGGACATAGAAGGGAAGAAAAGTAGAAGAAGGAAAAAGCAATCTCCAGTGTTTAGGTATTGGAATTTAACCTAGTTTTTGTCAGAACTTCTTGGGCTTTCAGTAAGTTGTATTTAAACATTTGTTTGACTGAAAATTCGATCACATTTGGCTTTATTTCTGTCTCTTCTTTAAAGCAATTCCCACCCACCAACTTTTGTAAACTAAACTAGTATTAGAGTATCCCGAATATGCTAAAGTACTTTGCTCAGCTGGAACATTAAGTTGGGTAATTTGGTTAATTAAATACCAGCTTGTATTGGGAATTCTCTGGATATATTTGTGGGTTTTGGCATGCAAAACTCAGATTTCATCATTACTTCTTAACTATGTTTATATTGGGAACTGCTTCTCATTAGATAAATGAGCCTTCTCTGAGCTCCACGTTATCATCACTGGACTGCTAATGGCTCCTTTAATTCTCCTTTGGGTATTTTTTTATTATATTGTAGTCAATAATCTAGACATATACTAAATGTCTTTAGGAGCTCTGTGCATGTGGAATGTTGACAGAGTGTCCTGGTCAGAGTTGGTTTTTCCTGACTTGCTCCATTGTTTTAAATCACAAGTTGTATTCAGTTCAGAAGTCCATTTGATAGATGTGGGCTTTCAAAGCAAGCTTGGCCTGGTGAGTGATTTAGACTGGTAATCACATCTGAGTTCCATGATTGCAGCCTTCTCTTGCAGACTATAAAAAAACTTCTGATAATACTCACAGATTAAATGCAGGTGTCTTGAGTAAAGAGCCAAAGGTGCTTTACATCAAATTCAAATAAAAGCCTCATATTCTACTCAGGAGGTCAAAAAAATAAAAATATTTAGTATATACTGTAAAATATACTGTTTTTTGAAGGAGAAGTACATTTGTTTGTTTTAGTAGGAGAGAAGAATGAAAATATGTGCTTTATACCAAGCAGAGAAGACAAATTGCTTAAGATGCCTTTATGCCTGAAAATGCTCTATATTTCATTTCTTCTTGAATATATACCTAGATTTGCTTAAACCTTTGCTTCAAACTACTGCCACACCAATAACTTTAATACAGGCTTGATTTGTGCTTAAACCTTTTAGGATATTTTTTCCTCCATGTGCCAGACAAACATAATACATTTCAAACACCACTGATCAGTCCTTGAAAAATAGTGTCTAATACTGCAAGTCTCCCAACAGGTACAAGCTCTGTGATCCTGTCTGAGGCAGCAGTTTTTATCCTCAGCTGCTTCAGCCTCCTGAAGCCCTTGTCCTGAGGTGGTCAAGCTTTCTCCCACCTTTTGGCCCTGCTAAAGGTGTGCAGTGACAGCTGTATTGGGTGGGAAGTTGTAAATACTTGAGTTTGATGTGCAATAAATTTGGAGGGGGTTTCCCTCTTATTTTATCCATTCTGCCTTTCATCCTCTTTTCATGGTTAGCCATAAGGCCAAAAATCCACTGTTCCCACATCTCCAACCTTGATGTGCACCTGTACTTCTGTTCTCTCAGGTTTTGATGTGTGACAGGGGTTTCAGTTCTTGGTTTGTTGTCGACAGGCTTCTCTCTCATACTCATCTGTGAAGCACCACATAAACACCACATACCTATGAAAGCTCAGATACTGAATAAACAAAGGCGATTTTTCCTGTTTGGACTTGTACAGCCCTAGGAGAGAGGGAGGTGGCATTTTCGTACCCAGAGATGTCCTGTTTCCATGACCGTGCTCTTGCAGCATTTCACGCCTTTTGGGATCACCCCTTGCTCTTGAAGTATTGATGTCCTTGAAAAATTCTTTTAGGTTCTGTGTTTGCACATGCACTTGGGATTTCATTTATATCCTGAGAGGAGAGGGAATACCTCTTTTTGTCTTACCTTTGCAATTACTCCCAAAGCCAACTGTATGGGAAAGATCTGCTTTTATCCAGTCTTCCTGGCATTTGGTTTCCAGAAGCCAGAACACAAAGTGTGTTTCCTACCTTGTGTATAAGATAATAAATACCTACAGTATTATTGGTGTGCTATGGATAAAATACATTTCAGAATTGATATTAATCTCAGAATCTGGCCAGTTCTGCAGGCATATTTAAATTACGATGCAGGTATCAAAGTCTTTGAAGAATTGTTTCTCCCCAGGTTGGGCACAATATTCTTTAATGAGAAACAGGTTGGAGAGCACATGGAAATACTGATTAAATAGACCAGGGTGGCTCTGGGAGAGGGTCCCCTGCTGAAACTCAGGAGTTGACATGACTGAGGGTCCTGCTGCAGCCTGGCCCTCACAGATGCAGGAGTTTATGGGACCCGAGCAGTCTCCATGACATGCCAAGGTTTAGGAATGGCTGGGGTGTGTTGAGGTTATTTTGCTGTTGCAGCATTTTTGTTGCTCGTTGCTGTACTCCTATGAGTAAATAATGCTTTCCTTGGAAGGTTGCCTGTATTCAGTATCTAACAGCAGCTTTAGAGAAATTTGTTCCAGAAGCCCATCCTGGTTTGAATATTTGAACAAAATGCCTAGAAACTGCAGATGATGAGGGATGGAAGACTTCATGAAATGGGCTGAGTTTTCACAAATCGGTAGGGGCACAGGACACGCCACTTGATAATAGAGACTTAGGCTGGAACTGTAACAGATACTCTTAGTTTTGTTCTTTCATAACATGCTAAACCCAATGCAAGTACCCAGGCTAAGGTCTGTATTAGGCATTGGGGTATTCTTATGGGTAGTTCTCAGCTGATAAATAAAAACTGTTTCTGACATAACTCAAAGAAGACTTCATTCTGCCTGTGCTGTAGTTCACCTCATCTGTATCCATATCACAGTGTCTCCCAGGAAACCAACAGATACAAATTCACTGAACTTGACACTGATGGTGAAGTGTGGAGGGCTCTCAACATGTATCTGGATTTATGGAGTGAAATGTAAAATCTCCTCTGCAATCATTCCTTCCAGCTATCTAAAGATCTGCATGGACCTGCTCTTTTCTAATAAATAACCACTGTGAAGCAGGGTTTTGAATTACACTATTTTTGGTAAACTGAAAATCCTTACTTCAGCAGTGCTACAGTTATTGACAAGATACATCACTGAGGTCTGGATCATTGCTTCAGGGAGCAGATACTCAATCTGTATTCAAACTCTCTGTCCAGACTTTAAGACTAGGATACCCTTACCCATCACCAAAGTAGCAATGTAGCCCTGTTAACAGCATTGTCTTTGGAGCTGAGCAGTGGCGGTGGCTGTTGCTACATCAGGAGGATGCTCCAGGCCCATCCCCACCCCAGAACACCTGGTGTCCCCATTCGAAAGCAAAAACTCACACACTCAACGCTGACATTTCCTCTGCTACAGCAGCCCCAGCCCATGTGCAGGAACATCCCTCCAAACTTCACATCCTTGTAAACAAACCCTGCCCTGGCTGCAGCCTGTGTCCACCTTGTGGGGTTCCCCGTAGGTAGGAAAGGCTGTGGATGGGGGCTGCAGGAGCTTGTTGAGGATCAGAGACAAGAAAGAATTTTTCTGGTTCAGGGCCACTAAATGCCGATGGTGTTCATGCTGCCCTAGAGGTGTTTCTGTGCCCTTCAAGGCTGCCAGTAGAGGTTGTATGCTAGAGAGGATTTTTTTTTTGTTTCAGTGTAAGACTCTGAACAGGGCAAGGTCTAATTTTTCACTGCCTTGGCTGAGCAGTCATAAAAGTGGCAATAATAGTTAGTTGATAAGAGCAGGAAAAAGGCAGGTCTCCAGCCCTGGGGGAGGTTTTGACAAATGGCTGCTCACTAGATTGGAGGTGTTGCTGGCTTGGAGACGGATGGGCCCATCAGTTGCATGCAGGTAATGCTACAGGTAAATGAGAGAAATTACTGTAGGCGTAGTTGAGGTCATTACAGCAACCTCTTTATCTGCCATTGGCATCTTTTCCTTCATAGCTAACTCATTTTTCTTTGAAAGACACCAGCGAGTGAGGGATGAGTGAACTCTCTAGCATAAAGAAAAGGATGTTTCTTGATTTTGGTGACATGCATTAAGCAGGTATATTGGTGACAGATCTTTGCCTCAAACTGTTTTGCTGCAAGTTACATGGGCTCCTGATTTGCAATCTGTTAATGACAGATTTAATCCTTTCTTTTACAAATTTCTGTCTTTTCTATTTCTTTAAGTGTGTAACAATAAGTATCAGCTGGTATTAACTGTAACCATTTGTTAAAAATTTCTGTGCAGATTTAGGTGAGTGGTAATTGAGTGTTAAACCCCCATACAGTCCCTTTCAAAAGGAAACAAACAGTCTGCACCTTGCCTTCTATAACGTTTTGAGCAGTACAAGTTTGTTACATTTTTCCTCTCATATTTCTGAACAAGCAAATAATTGTAAAAATAAATGTAATGTTTCAGGTAAGTATTTTTGGGGCTTGAGTCTATTTCTTAATGTGAATATCTATGCTAATATGCCTTAGGTGCCCTGAGGTCAACACTGAAGTCTTCAAAGACTGAATTAATCTGACAAAAGAAAATACCCAGGGCAGAGGCTATTAGAATGAAAACAGAAGGTCACAGCCACTCCCTTCCCTCATTTTCTGTGGATTCCATCTAAATCCTAAACTTTATTTGATACAACAGGATGTGTTGGTTACTTTATTAGAAACAAAAAGAGTTTGTGGGGGAAGAAATCTGGGAATTCCTACATCAAAGATCTTGGAAATGTTTTTAGACTTAAGTTTTAATGGTAGAAATATTTAAGAGTGTTTCTAAAGGCAAATAGGATGGGATTCTGTACTCTTGACACTTACTTACTTTAATTTCTTTTGACACTTACTTACTTTGATTTCTTTTTGCAGCTTGTCAATATTTAAAATTTGAGAAAAAATTGAGAAAAATATTTCTCATGAGCAGAAGAAGGAGTTCCTTAAAGGAAAAGCAGGCAGTAGAGTTCTTTAAAGATTTTTTTTTTAGTACACTTGTATTTTTCCCTTTTTGAGAACTATTGAAACTAGGTCTGTATCAATAAAGACAAATGTGTCTTCTTCAAACATCTAAATGAATTAATGGCCACCTACCTATTTTGTCAGACCAGACAGTCAAAAAGGAAACAGAACCTTTGACAACCCAGACAAAACTGGCAGGACAGGAGGTGCCATTCCCCCTTCCCCCTCCTCAACTTGTGCCTTTGAACCGCAGATGAGAGAGCCCCCTGTTTTGGAGAAGGGCTGTTGCCAAGCTTTTGGAGGTTTTCAGAACAGGCTCTGACACTCAGAGCTTGGAACAGGGGCACTCAAACCATCATACATACAGCCTGAAATCACTATGGACTACTCCATGCACTGTGGATGATTATTTAGCTCTTATTGGTGCTCTTTGTAATTATCTCTACATTTCTTAAAAAGGACTGAAAGCCCATTACCACAGCCTGTGTTTTCAGTGTCATCCACATTTCCTGTCATCCACAGCTTGCTCTGAGAGTCCTATGCTCTTTCTTCTTTAGGAATCTCAAAAACACGTCTCAGCATAGCAATTTCTACTATAAGAGTAATGAGTTCTAATTGTTTCTTTGTTTTAAAGAGAGCAAAATTTGCTGGGCATGTGATAGACTAGAAAAGAAAATTGAAACACAGAGCAAGGAAAATACAGCCTGACCACTGGGTGGTTATCAGATGGCCCATTTGCATATAATTCGGCCATTCCTTCATCTTCCCTAAACTGAGAAGACTATTCCCCTTTCTTCTCTTCCAAGCTTACAGGAAGCTGTGCTGATTTGAAGGCAGAAGTGAACAGAGCTTGATAAAATGTCAGACTTTTATGGGTAATGTCTGCTCATTTCCTTATCTCTGCCTTTCCATTGAATTTTGTAATAAAACTATTGATATGCAGATGAGATTTTTCATATACTGTTATTTGATTCTGAAGTACAGAGCCTTGAACTACATCTGTATTTCCCTGCTACATTCTGAGACAGAAGTGTTGCATATCCTTGGAAATGAACATGGAACCGTTCCCTGGCAGTGGTCTGGTGGCCTGTATCACAAGCTGGGGTTTTGTTACATTTGCATTCTTCCCCTAGCAGTTTATTGTTTACCCATATCAAAGTCACTGCACTGGCTGGTTCATGGGTACAAATGCCCTGATCTTGTTCAGATTTCAGGGAGCTTACCGCAGACTGCTGGTGTGACTGGGCAGGTGACTCAATCTTTTTTCTTTTGCTACTTTTAAAATGGGATAAAGCACCATTGCACTGCTACAGGGGTGTTATGCGGGTAAAATTCATTCCTAATGGCTGTGAGGTATTCAGATGCAGTGATAATGAGGCTATATGGATGTCTGGAGTATGTGCTTCACTGCACATCTGAAGCAAAACACGTCTGTTTCCTTGGCAACCCCTCTGCATCTGTACCATTGTAGCTGCTCTCCACTGGATGTGGAAATATCAAGCATCATTATTGAATCGTGCTTGTCTTGGTTTGGGAGTGCTCACATTTTGCTCTATTTGTATTCTGCTGTTAAAAAAAATCTGTTTGTTACTTTGACACTGTGAACTCTGAATGTTGCAGGCCTATTCCTCCCTCTCCCTTCCCTGTCTCCCTGCACCTCTTTCCCTCCAGCCCCCCTTTTCCTCAGTTTAGCCCTCTCCTATGCTTACAGCAGAAGCCTCGAGGTCACTCCACCTTTGGTGGGAAGCAGCAGCACTTCTCTAAGCAGTGCATAAATAGGGTAATATGGAAACACATCATGTACATGTCCATGCACTGCCCTTGAGGAAATTAAAACAAGATGAACTTTCTGAACAACAATTAGTGCTGCCAGCTGTTACTGTCAGCAGATGTACGTGATAACCTCGTGTTCGCTTTCTTGGAGAGAGCTGTGTGTATTCCACTTACGTTATCCATTAAATCTCTTCCTTTTAGCAATGTAGAGATATGTGATATTATCTCACAGTTTTATCCTGGCATGTTATGGTTGTATGAATGCTTTCACATAGAACAGATATCACAGAGATCTGTAGCTCTGAGCTGTGTGCAGTCAATGTTTTCAGACCAGCAAGAGTTTATATCCCAGGGAAGCCCAAGGACTGCTCGTGTAAGGAGGTGCTCACCACAGCCTGGAAACTGTGCAGCCTCATCCTCCTACTGCAACCGGTGCCTGTGTCCTCCTTCCAGCTGCTGTGTGTTGAGTGCTGGCTGCCAAAGATGCAATCCTACATATGGAGAAAGGCAAATATGTAATGTTTAAATAATTGTCACCAATTCAAAACAAAAACTTCAGGTTTTAGGGTTTCGGTTCTTCTCTCTGTCAGTCTAGCCCAATTACCATGTAAAGATGTATGGAAAATATAGGAAAAAAAAGAAGTGTTGAAAGCACACCTAAGTTCAAATTCTCGTGCTCTGCTTATTCTCAGCACCTGCATCTCTTCCACTCAATTTCACTGGGATCCATTGCTCTGAGCGCTACTTCACTTGCCTTCACTTCTGCTCATGAACAGGTTTCCAGCTCTGTGCATTTGTGCTGGGTAATGTACCATGAAAAAATGCCTAACAAAAGAGTTAAGGTGTTGCAAGACTGAACATAAGAATCAATTTCTGGTTAAGAAATGGAAAAGGAAGCACAGAATGTGGGCCACAAAGCCTGTTCTGTAAATCTGCCCAGTCATTCAGTGCTTATCTGAGCATGATATTACCACAATTATATCTTTAGTGTGAGTGAGACCTCCATCCATTTTCTAAAAGCTGGAATGTGAATAGATACAAAAGAAATAAGAATCTTCCCTATTTCTGGCAAGAACTGAAGACAGATGAAGGAGACTTTTCTCTGTGAGATCTAGGAGGATTATCCTAACTATTCCTCCTTACAGGTTAATGTTTATACATCTCCTTTCGCCTAAAATAGGTTGGTCTCTACTAAAATCTGTTTTCAAGAGCAATATCTGCTGCAAATTAAGACATAAGAAATTGCTCTACAGTGTCCTGGGAGACCATTTTCCATTTTAAAATCAATGCTAATTAAATGTACGTACTTTAATGTTGATATAAATCAGTTCTGAATTTACATGCTGCCAATACCCTACAAAACATCATTTACCTTGATTCTAATGAGCTTTTCCTTCAGTGTATTTTGTGCAAGTAAATTAATTGCCTTTGTTTTTACATAAACATAGATACACATATAGCATCTACATATGAAGAGGAGGTAAAAAATAACAGAGATTTAGGCCTTTTGGCCAGATTTGATTGAAATCTCCTTTAGCTGTAGGACTCCTCTGAAATCAAGTCTTCTAAAACATCCTAAGCAGGCTGCTGGGTAAAATCAGAAATCTCCTTTTGTGTGTTTGTGAGAAAGCACTGACATAGATGTCTAATTCCGTCAGAGTAGTCCCTTTCTGCAGCTCTCCTGGAAGAATTCAAATTTCTGGAAGAAATGGAACATCACCCCACTTCTTACTATTTCATGCAATCAGGTGTACTGATTTTTGTTAGGATGTTCTATTTCTCTGAAAATTATTAAAAGATTTGAGCATTTTCCCAGCAGGTATTTTAAATTGCTGAGCATGGACACAGCAGCAGAGCTGCACTATAGGAAATGTACAGAGAAAAGGAGAATGTTCTTTGCATTTGAGTAGGTAGCAAGAAAGCGTTGGCTATGTGACAAAGAGATTTTATGGTATATATGCTTAATGAGGGGCAGGGTAGGAGAACATATATTCATATACATATGTGTGTATATATATATACATGCAGACAAAAATACACCCAGAAAAATGGGAGCCATATGGGGGAACAGAGTAATTCCCTGTACTGGGAAAAAGGCTCAAGTGTGACAGAAATCTCAGTGAAAATAAACTTCAGGATTCAGTAGGCAAGGGATGTAAGGGATTAACAAAGCAAATGTAGACTTGCCTCTAACAAGAAACAGAGTCCTAAATTCAATAAAAAGCAATTAGACCATTATATTTAGGTCATGGCAAAACTGTGAGAACCAAGGAAGCACACCCTTTCGTATTATAGTTCATATTATAGTTGTGAACCACATTTCACATTGATTGGACTTCTAGATTGCCTCAAATCAAAGAAAAACCCAGGCCTCTTGATTGTGTGCAAGTGCCTAATGGACTGCATTTCTGCAGGGAATCAAGTCAAGTCTGTGTGCTGCCTTCAGTGGGAAAGCTGGTTTAAGAAACTCCTTTCTTTATTCATAACAGCCTTAAACAAGAATTGTAATGCTGTACCTAAGTTTACCACCTCCAAGGTGGGAAGTTATGGCTGGTTTTGAGGCCATGCTGCAAACCAGGTCACTGAAATATTTAAAATAGTCACCAGAAGCTCCAGAGCAGATGGTTTTGAAGGCAACTTTGTCATCACGACTAGCACTGCAAAACTACGCAATAAATGTCATCGTTGAATGCAAGTCCACGAAAGAAACATGGAAATCCATGAAAGCACATAAAGAATGAAGAGTACAGTCTACCCTTGCCTTCCAGCTGTATGGTGAGCAGCTACTGGGTACAGCTGCAAAGAGGAAAAGGAGCAGCATTCAGACCTTGGTTTAGTTTATGCAGCACATCTGATCACACCACATTATTGAGAGCTACAGATTTTGTAGCAACCTCCAGTTGTTTCAGAATTTCATCTTGACTTTTAGAACTGCTGTTAGGAAAAGCCCTTATGTGATTATTCTCGGCATGCTTTTTTCTGACTATTTCTGACTAAATGGAATGGCTAATTTTTATTAAAAGGTATTTTAATGAATTAAATTATACTTTAATAAATTAAAATTATTCTTTCAATTTATTTAAAATTAAGAAGAACCAGCAAATTTAAAACGCCTTTACATCTCTAAAGGTGTTTCATTTCATCCCAGCTCCTCCCCACCCTTCTGCTGATAGACTTTGGCAATTATTTCGAGAAGGAGTGGCTTAAAAACAGATGTGGAATCTTATATGGACACCAATGATTCTTCTTTCAGAAAACTGCCTTCTTGCAAATCCAGCAGTGATCTTTAATACATTGACTTATACTTTGACCTATGATTTCAGCATCTTCTAAACAGTAATCTGGAATAGCAGCCTCCTTGCTGGCAGCCTTCAAATGCTTCTGTAGGATTAAGGAATATAGTCATAGTGTCCAGGCCTCTGATTTTGCAGGTTTTGCCAAGCTCTTAGAAATGTACACTGGAAGCAGCTTTGGGACATTCTCACTTGATTTCCTGCCCCTAAAGCAGATCTGGAGCATGGAAGTTAAAAATCTCTATCCTCCTTCAGAACAAGAATCACTTAGTTCAATCTCAGTGGGGACATGCCGTAAGACACAATGTTCAGTCTCTGTGTGTGGGCATTATCTTGTAATGTGGACCAGAACTTATTTTTAAAAGGTGCAATAATGCTGTGGTAACACAGGTGCTTTGCTGCTGGTGAGGCTACAAACCACTTCATGTGTGCAAGAGACTTCACTGGGTGTGATGAAGGTGAGATATGGGCTGTTCAGGTCACTGTAGGTGTGCCTGATTACAGTGTTGGGTCATCACAGGCACACGGAGAATGGAAATTTAACCACATACCAAGAGGTATTGCCTTCAGCTTATGTTTACCAAAAGTTCATCTTCTTTTTCAGTGACTGTCAAGTGTTATAATCTGTCAATTTGAAAAATATTATTCCTTTGAGTCTATTCTTAAGGAGGGCTCATCCATTCCCGTGGGCTGAAAGAGTTTAACATCATCAGCTGCTCTATTCCTGGATCACTCGGTGTGGGTAAATGCCTGGAATCCCAGCCTTACCCATCTGCTTTCACTAAAGGACAGTGCTTTTCTGCCTTAAAGAGATTAAAACCAGACGTTTACTATTTGGGCTGTGACCATCAGGCATCAGAAGAAGATGACACTAAAATTTTGTTTGAAACAAACCAAGTGCAATAGGAGCTTTCTTGGGCTGAATTGGAGTGTCTGTGTGTATTTAACACACAAACAATGCTTTATGCTTCACCGAAGCCAGACCTCCAAAATATTCATTGTATTTGCACTGTTTGAAACTGTCCCTGAAGAAGTACCCTAAAAATTTAATTGGGAGGAGTGTAAATACTCATTGTATTCATTGAAGACAAGGATTGAGCTTTCCTGCAGACAAGTCTGAAAAATGACACTCATGAAGAGTTTCAGTCTGGATGTTTCTTCAATCAATTCATCTAAATTTGGCACAGAGCAGTAAGGAGGTTAAGTGCCCGATCATGTAGCATCCCTAACAGTACAGGACACAGACATTCACAGATACAAACATACAGAGCCGTAACAAGAGTGGTAACAGGGGAGAAAGCAAAATACCCAAAATATTACCTGCATGACTTGATTCACTGCTGGAAAATGTCCAGATTCTATGGTATTACGGGAATACACAGCATATTATTTAAACTTTTTTTTTTTTTTTTTAACCACACAAGTTACACTTTTCTTGTATTTATGGATTTGTACTTATCCTTTGTAGTCTAATTCTTCTTAAGTTCAGGTAGAGGCAACCATCTTCATTTGCCTAAAAAGCAACTGCATCAGGGCACAGAAGATACGTAAAAGAACTATTGAAATCTCTGAGTCTGAAGATTTGCATTGTGGATAGTCCTGTGTTTCCACCTGCCTTTGCTTCTGACTGGTCCTTTTCAGTCAAACCCACAGGAGAGAAACATGCCTCAGAGGCATCGCATTGTGTTTGCCTGCCATTCACCTCACACTTGCATTTTCTACTTCCCAAAACTTCCTCAGGGTAGCTTTGGAAAGTAGTGGATGGTGGTAGCTTCATGGACTCTTAAAGTACCATGATGAGAGATTTGTTTTTATAAAAAACATTTTAGTTTTCTTCAATAAGTTTTTGAAGAGGTGCTAAAACAAATTGATAATTAGTCGTTCACAAGCAAGATGGTGCAACACATAAAAATTTAATTCTGCTTCCGACAAAACCAATGGCAAGGTTCCCACTGACTACACTGGGGCAGAATCTGACATTGGGTACTTGACCTTCTGTCTTCTAAAGGCTAAGAGTTTTTCAGTGAATATAATGAACACAAAAACAGCCCCATAATAGGTCTACAACATTCAGGAACTAAGAAACTCAATACTTCTTGCACTTAATTAAGAACCAACAAGAAAAGATTACATGTAATTTACTCTGCTCAAAGGAGAATCAGATTAAATTATATTTTCTCAAAGTTCTTTGTGGATAATGACTCAAATATCCAAATTGTTCAATAAAATTGAGTAACCAATCCTGCTACTGTTTCTATTTGTTGTACTCCAAAGAGTAACATGGGTAAGTGAATGAAAGGAGGCTGTCAATACATGTATCTATTCAATACAGTACCAGCTGTATGTGCAGGTGTGTGTAGAGATGCAGTGTGCGTGTGTTTGTGTGTATTAAAATAACATGTGAATGAAAAGACATAAGCATTTGCTAATTATCTTTAGGAAATGGGCACAGTCCTACCAATCACTCTGAGCTAGAAGAAAGCATATTTTTCCCCAGCATAAATACACCTTTCTGAAGTGAGGCTCACTAACATTCTTTTACTCAAAACCCTTTTTTTTTTCCCCAGGGGAAAAAAAAAAAAAGGTTCAACACTAGGCACCTAAAAATGATAGCGCAATGTATTTTTCCTTGAGGTATGAGATTGAATTAATTGAGGAAGAGGAGAGAATGGAATCCTGTTGCCCCATCTCTGATGGGGGATGCCTGGATAGAAGACTGAACAGCATCTCCAAGACTATGTCTGGCTTTTGCATGTGAAGGAAATCTGTGGGATGAGTCTGTGGAAGAGATAGTAAGAAATCCAGTCTGTTGTCCAGAAAGAACTGCACTGAGCTAAACTCTCCCCTGCAGAGCCACATCAACGTGCAGCTCTTTCAAACCATGCTCAGGACACCACCTGGTAGCTCCTCCAGACTGGTCACAATGAGGACCTGTGTGCCTCAATGTCTCATATGTCTCAAGGTGGGGTTGCAGATTTTGAGGCTTTATTAGTGATTTGATCTAGTTGTTTTTATCCCATGCTTCAGTCCAAATCAAGCCTCTTACTTGCTCCTGAACTGCCCACAAAAAGTATTTCTGTTAAACTATCTACACATTAGGAATCACACTGGTGTTTTGAGATACAAAAATTTCAGATGCTAATAGTTGTTACAACAACTAAATATACAAATACCACTGTCACTTTTCACAAAAAACCCCACTTCTTAGAGTTCTTACCATGTCATAAATGTCTGGACATGATAGGTTTTTGCTTTATAAGCCATAAGAACAATATGGTTTTGCAGTGATTATCCAAGATACACCCTTGAAGAAAGGCACAGGTTAACAGCTGTTGCTGGCAGGCTTGTACACACCTTGTGGATGCACAGAGCCCTGGAATAAGCTTAATACAGCTTCTGGTGAGAAACCAGAATGTTTTATGTTGCCCTTCCTCGCAGATTTTCTTATCCTACATTTTTTCACTGGTGAGAATTTCTTGGTGCCCCTCTGATTCCGTCTTGCTGCTGAAGCAGAACAGCAACACAAGCAGCAATGTCCTTCTACACCAGTAACAACATGGAAGAAGAAAAATCTCAGCCCAAAATATAATTTTCATAATAGTATATTTAAGAAGAGTTTGCAGTGAATAATCACCTTGGATTCTTTGTATAATTTTGGATTAATTTCTTTTAAGAAACAATTACTTGCAAAATTTTCCAAACCAAAACCCATCAGTTTTTCTCCAGGTAATTCTTTTTGTTGGTAGAAATGTATCATTGCCTTGGGCAGAGTCTGAGTATGTTCACACTTGCCTTGCACAGCTACTTGAGCTTTCTACAGCAGTAGCAGGTAAGATGAGGGTCAGTAAGCAGAAATTGGGGTCAGTTTTCTAGATATCGCATTACATAGTTCAATCACTATGTCTCTCTAGTACGTTTCATCTAAAGACAATAAAGTTTATCTGCCTTTTAAAGCAAGGTCATTCAGTTTCTCCTGATTCAATCTCCATTCTGTGACTTTTTACACAAAGACCCAAGTAAGGCTTGCACGCAGCTATTAAGCATGTGAGTGGGTGTAGTTTGATGGGAGGAGATTTGAGTATCTACAGAAAGTGAAAACAGTGTTGAGTTAGTGCTCCAGTCCAGTGTCGTCTTTAAATTAAAGGAAAGGGAATTAAACCTGAAAAGAAGCTACAATATCACAGCGTGATTTTTCCAGTGGGAATTTTGCATGCAACTCACAATAAATGTGTGCAATTCAGAAAGCACATTTTCCTGCTGTCAGGTGAGAGAGATCGTTGCATGAAGTAATTGGATGACGAATAAAGCAACAGCAAAGAAACACTTGTTCAAGTGTTGTGAAGCTACGGGGAAAACAGAACTCTCCCAGCTGTGCTGTAATGTTTGACTTTTCCCTTGAGGAATTCCCGAGCCCTGGCCCTGATCCTCACCGAGGATGGCAGAAAGGTCCATCGGGGGCTGCTGCACAGGGAGCTGCTGCAGCCAGCCAGGGGTGAAGGGCACAGGCAAAGACAGGGCTGAAATATCTGTGTGACTGACTCAGAGGGGACCCATGGAGCCAGCTCCTGTGCATTTGCATGTTAGTCTTCAAAGCAGTCAGCATTTTCCACAGAAGCTGGAAATGACGGAGCCCTGAAATACAGTCATTTGGTGACATCAGAACAGTGAGATACAGCTCCTTGCCATTGCTGTCCAGATGATTTGTGCTTTTCATTACAGCAGTATGATAATAAAATCAGTCTGGAGAAGGAAAATGACAGACAAAAGCAGACGCTTGCCAGTAGTGCAGTATGACAAAGTTCCTTGTTCTGTCTGGAAATATAAGCCTTTTGCATCACTAGAAAGCTATTTAGTTCATTCTCATTAAATTTATAGGTAGGGTGACTTTATACAGGTCTGACAGAATGATTTGGTAAAACTGGCAACTGCATTTTTCTAAGTGTCTTTTGTTCTAACACTGAAATAGCCCACGATGAAGTAAACCTGGCTTTAGTAGTTGACTTCAGCAATTAGTGGGAGAAAATAACTGGAAGATTCTGAGGTCTGCAAAGCAATTCTTTTGTTGGTTGATCACACCTTTATGGAAAGACACTGAAAATCTGCGAATGAGCTACTGCAGCATTCAAGCTCCACTACTTTTCTCTGTATGTTTAAGGATCTTTATAAGGGAAACAAGAAACGCAAGAAAAAAAAAAAGTCACATGATTAAATGGTTTGGGTAGAGGGGAGAGGCTTGACCATTGCTTAAAAAAGAATAGTAAGAAATTGAAATTTAGAAAGGGTCAAATTTTTTTCCAGTGGAAAAAAGCTGGTATCCAGCTCACTGCAATTCGACACTTTCATTTGCAGGAAAATACGTGAGTGAAAATCACAGTAGGGGTAAAACTGCTTGAGAGTGATGTTTAATGACAGGGGGATATCTTTAGACACAGAAACAGAAGATAGGCCCCTTAGGTAAACATTTGTAATGCAATAGAGGAATAACTCAAGAGCCAGGGACAGAATGCTCATGGTTTTGTATTGCACGTGATGGAAACAGACCTTATAGCGCACCGTGAATGATGGAGGGTAGAGGTGTCTGGCTTTGTGCTAAATCTCCTGTGGCTCTTTTAGTGGACAGTAGCAGTTCCTCCTTCCACAAGGAGATCCTCAGGGAATGGGGACCCAAACCTGTGGCACAGAGGATAAAACACGGCCATACCTTACTGCAGCGCAGCAGGGATAACAGGGCTGCTCAACCCTGTGGCTCTTCATGCCCAGCAGGGTGGCATTCCAGGGAGCATTAAGATGGTCCAGCCTGGCCTCATTCCAGTCCTTGGCTGTTCCCAGATATTGCTTTTCTTGCTCACTGCTCCACGTCTGTGCCCAGATCATAAGGGACATTTTTTTCAACAGGAAAGCCTGTTCTTTTGAGAAGAAATAGCTTTTCTGGTTGGTATCCTGAAATGAGCAACAGTGGTGGTGACTATGCAAGGCTGAGAGAGGGAACACACCCCTGATCATAGGCCACCGCGGCATCTTTTAGGGCGTCCACAGACACTGCAGCAATACCCAGGATGAGCTCCAGACACAAAGACTGAGTTAATGCTGTATAATTTCTTGCTGTGTATTAAAATGTCCCATTTAATTTAATGTTCAGTGTGTTGTGGTTTTAGGGTTTGGCAGAGGAAAGCTGGGAGAAGCATCAATAGTGTTTTGCTTCAAGTTGTGGTATGGTGCTGTATGTTGTCATTTAAACATTAGGCCACTTGTACTGAAAGGAAAGCAGAAGTTATTTGCTTCCTGTTTGAAGAATATGAAAAACTATGAAGCACCAGATAGAAAATGAGGACTGGTGGGTGCTCTGAACACAGTAAGCATTATATACCAAATACTCTAATGGTCACATGATTACTCAAGTGTTGAGTTTTGCAAGATTTTGTTTCTGGCACTTGATTCAAAGAAGAAGTAGGGGGAAAATACAGTAGGGTATGTTGTAAGAGAGGTGTGGATCTGAAAGTAAATACTTCTCTTGTACCGTTTCAAAATAGTTTAGTTTAGTTTACCGAGAAGATTAAACAAACTGAAATCTATTAAAAAACCCCAAGCATATGTCTAAGAAAGTAATTGCCCATACTAGAATCAGACTAACAAAATAGTTTACATTTGTAACTGCACATGCAGCCAAATCCTTGTAATTTTTATAGTAATCTGAAAACTGTCATGACCACTTCAGAAATATCTTTGTCTTCACTGAGTTTATATAATGAGTTTAAAACCACCATTTTAAAACTGAAACACGTGGGGTTTTTTCAGAATGTTGGAGCTGGGAGGTAGTTAAAACTACATTCTTGTTTTTGTTTGTTTGTTTGGCTTTTTTCCCCATTCAATCTCTGTGTAGTATGGCCTGTTGCTTACTAAATATTATGACTACAGACAGCTGTGTTTATTTCTTTTTTAAGGAAAGTAGCAGCTAGAAAAAAAATCCTTGTTCTTTTAATTCACACTTAGAAAACACAGTGATGTCATTGTAGTCTCAGTAGCTCATAAGCTAATATAAAGAGAAAGAGGAAGAAATCTACAACATACTTTAAAGCACTTTCCAAGATAATTTCGATACAGAGAAAATAGCAGATCAGTCACTTGCCATGAAATGTAACTGACTTACAGGAGCTTGTTTAAATGCTAACAATCATTAATGCCTGTTAAGTAATAGGGTGTACATGAATTATCCACTGTTTTCTATACATGAAGACACATGGGCTAATGTGTGCTCTGAGGTTTTCATCACCCTAGTTAATCTTCTCTTGATCCCTGTCCTTCTGCTTAAGACATCTCAGGCATATTCCACCTAAAGCTCTTCTGATAGTAAACATCAGCTTAGGGTAATGAATGAAAGACAGTGCTTCATTGACCCTGGCAGAGTTACTTTACTTCCATTTACTTTCAACAAACACTTGATTTCCATATATATATATATATATATATATATATATATATATATATATATTTATATATATATTAGGCTCTGAGCAGTTCTGTTACCTATTCATGAAACATTTTCAAAAGGCTTCTGTTACCCTTGCATTATGGAATTTTATAGGAAATAAACTACCCTGCAGCATTAACAGAGAATGTAATCCTGGCCACAGAGGCCCTTAGGAGGCTTCAGAAAACACAGGCAGGACCCCACAGTCTGCAATGCATGCTCCAGTTTCTATTCTATTTTGAATAGTTTCTTCTATATACAGAAATACAGTGCTTCTGTATTTACTAAATTTTCTAAATGCTTTTTAAAACATTACAGAGTCATCATTTTGTAAGTAATTGAAAGCCATTTCATGCACTCTACTCATATTCAGAAACACAAGCTTCCTTGTTTAATTTCTGGTGAAGAATTATTTTGTCACAGTACAGTCCACCCACAATAAGGGGTAACAGCTCACTGTGCTGTCCAGGAGCTGGGTGAACTTATACAGTTCAAATTCTTGTTTCTCTTTGTCTTCCTTGGAGAATAACATCCAGCTTTTTGGAAAGTGACTGGCAGTCCTCTCAGCCTTAGCCATAGACAATGGACCTCCAATCTGCCCATCGCTGTGCTTGCCTGCAGGTTTCCACCCATCACTCTGCCTGGGAGCAGCAGGTTGGAAGCAGCTAATTTTACAGCCTCAGGTCCTTCCTATCCTTTGTGCATGCCCAGGGTGGCTTTAAAGTTGAGTTTTAAAAAGCCAAATTGCCAGCCTGTAGCAAGCCTGTCCTCTTGATAAGTACAGGATCAGGGTTGGTTTCCACATTACCCACTGCCAATGCAGCTGCTCTGGCACTGGGGCTTGTGACCACGTCAAAACACCATCAGACCCAACCAGCTCTGGGGCCACCAAGCAGCAGAGATTGGCCATTGGGGTCCTGGGACTTCTAGAGTCAGCAGAAGACTTCAACATAGCCAGGATTTCAACCACCAATCAAATTAGACAAGTTCTAGGAACTGACTTGTCTGGACTTAGCTTGAAAACACCTCCTATACTTGCAACTTTTAATTTTAGCATCATCTTCTGACATACACTGTCTTGATCTAGAGGAAAGCATTGCTCTAACAGAGAGCTCTGTGGTATGCTGGGATGCTCTACTGTGCTGCAGCCCAGCCCCACTTGGCTGCCTGTGGTACTTGCTGCAGAAGGCTTGGCTGGAGGTGGTGGGGCTGCACTCTCCTCATTCCAGCACAGCATCTTCACATCAGCTTGCCCTGACTTCTAAAAAACCTTCTCACCAGCTTAATTTATATTGGATCAGGACTGAGAAATAAAAGGATAAGAAATTTCTCTTCTCTTTGTTGGTCTCCGCCAAAATTAACACTCCTCCTACGCTTCAGCCACTCCTTCTTAGCAGCCAGTTAATGCCTGATATGTGAAAGCCTGACTTCATGCACTGCCTTAATCTCTCTGACTCACTCGTCCTCAAACCAGTCCACGTACCTATGCTTTGAGCTTTTCTTTTTTCATCTTCATTATGTAAAGTATCTTCTACAGAAAAGAAAATGTTTCTGGGTAGAAAGTTAACTGTGAAGTACAGCTAAGGTGTTTTTTTATTAACAGCTTGCTATGTTTAATTCCATATTGCTATTCATCTCTGCAGTGTACCTCACTGATGAAAACATTATTGTTATAGACATATGGTGGTAAAATTTGGATGAAGTATGATATAAGCATAAACATGGGAGGAAAAAGAAATGCAAGAAAATCAGGTACTGAGAACAGATGCATATTCATGCCTTAGAAATGTAAGAAAACAAGATGAGAGGAACAGTTTTATTTAATGAGTTTATATATATTAGTTATTAAAATGCTTACATGAAAATGTGACTAGGAACAAAATCAGGAATCACTGTAATCATATATAAAATAGTGTTTTATTGTACCAGCAAATCTCTCCAGATCGCTAGCAATGAAGGGTGAAGTACATCTCAACTACTACCAATATATTATTAGTCTGCTTACAAATTAAACCATTTAATTGCACAGTCCTGCATCAGCTTGTCTCTTTTAGAAATTATGACATTGAAAGTGAGAATGAAACAAATAATTTCATGTTGTTAAATGATTCACCATGGCAAAACTCTAAGGTCTCCTGAATGCAACAGAAATACAGAGTTTTCTTACAGAGAAATTACAGGAAAGACTAAGAGAGGAATCCATATTCTTAAAGATGTCACATTTAGTGGCCCTCCAGCATGGGTACCAGTGTGTTAGGTAAATCCTTCAGGTCATCTAGGCGAGCGGAGCTCTGCATTATTGATGTCTGGTGTTTACATCTGCTTTCTGTCCCTTTTCCTGCCAAATTCAGGCTTCTATTAAGCAGTCAAACCTGCCACTCACTGAAGGCCTTCTTCTTGTGAGAAGAACCATATCACAATTGCGTGATGTAGAAAACAACTACGTAGTCTGGAAACATTGTCCTTTCCATAGAGAAACACCCATCAAGCTCAGAAGTGCCAGCACATGACACCTTTTATTTCCCTCTGCACCCAAGTGCTGCAAACACATGGCAATGCTGCCTTTTGTCTCAGTGCACAATTCAGAAATGCTTTACAGTCTGCAGTTGTGAGGGGAGGCCTTTTTTTCTTCCATGGTAAGTGAGTGACCTCAGCATAATGTGATATTGCAACATTTTTTATGCAATATGAGCTTTTGTTCCTTCTACTCCTTTAGCCAAATTCTCAAAAAGAGTCAGTGGAAGACACCTGCAGAAAATTAGACATCTTCACCCCCTACCCTTTTCCCAATTTAGAAGAAACAAATTACAGCTTTCTTGCTACAGTGGATTTCCTAAAAATTAACTTCATGCTGATCCACAGCACAGACAGTCTTGAAAACTGTCACTGAAAGGCATTGCAGGTAATCACAGATCAACCCAGGGCTGCTGCCTTGAGGCACAGAAAAATACAGCAGGAGGGTCTCAAGGAACATCCCTGGTCCATTCCTCTGCTCCATGCAGGATCATCTGTTTCTTGCTTAACATTTGTCCACCCTGTTCTGAAGATCCCCAACATCCCATGGTTTTCCAAGGTAATCTGTTTTGAGGCTTTATTTGCTTTAACAATGAAAAGCTGTTTCTAATATTGATTTGCATCTTTCCTGCTGGAGTTTGTACACGATGTTCCTTTTCTGAGCCTTCATGACCACAGAGAAATAAACCCCCCCCCTCCCTACAGTAGTCTTCTAGATATTAGAGGACTTTCATCATAAATTTGACATTTTTTTTAGACAGACAGGTCAACTTTTACTATTTCCTTGAAGATTATATTGTTTTAGATTGCTAATAATTTTTGCTCTCTTCTTAGTATCTTCCTGGAAGTGTGATGCCTAAAACTGAATATTATGTCCTTGTTGAGGCTGTACCTCACTGTTGACTAGGTCTGGGGGATGACTCAGTCTGTGGTGCAAGCCATTTTCCCACTCATATATTCCAGCCTGACTGTGTACTTTTTCTCTCTGATAAAACATTGTTCAGCAATAATTGAGACCCTTTTTTGAAAGGCTGTTACATAAAGCACCTTCAATTTATGACTGTGATTACTGGCAAGGTTTTGGTAGCGGGGGGGGGGGGGGGGAAGCTACAGGGGTGGCATCTGTGAGAAGCTCACAGAAGCTTCCCCATGTCCTACAAAAACAATGCCAGCTGGCTCCAAGAGGAACCCACCACTGCCCAAGTCTGAGACCATCAGTGATGGTGGCAGAGCCTCTGGGATAAAATATTTAAGAAGGGGAAAAACAATGGTGGAGAGAGGAGTGAGAATATGTGAGAGCAACAACTCTGCAGACACCAAGGTCAGTGCTGAAGGAGGGGCAGCAGGTGGTGCAGGAGCCAGAGGAGAGATTCCCCTGCCCCATGGTGAGACCATAATGAAGCAGCTGTGCCCCTGCAGCCATGGAGGGCCACAGGGGAGCAGAGATCCCCCCACAGCCTGTGGAGAACCCCACCCTGGATCTGGTGGATGCACCTGAAGGAGGCTGTGACCCTGTGGGAAGCCTGTGCTGGGTCAGGCTCCTACAAGAATCTGTTGACTCGTGGAGAGGAGCCCACAGTGGAGCAAGTTGGCTGGCAGGATTTATGATCCTGTGGGGCACTCACCCTGGTGCAGCCTGCTCCCGGAGGACTGGCCCTCACAGTAGGGACCCACACTGGAGCACTTCATGAAGAACTTTAGTGTGTGAGAAGGACTCAAATTGGAGAAGCTGGTGGAGGATTGTTTCCTGTGAGTGCCACCCCCACAGTGGAGCTGGGGAAGAGAGTAGAGGAATTCTCCCCCGAGGAGGAAGGAATGGCAGAGACAACAAGATGAACTGACCGAAGTTCCCCACCCTACTGTGCTACTGCAAGGAGATGGTAGAGCAAATCTGAAGTGCAGTTAAACCCAGAAAGAAGGGAGGGAGGAGGTAAAGGTGTTTTAAGATTTAGTTTTTATTTTCTCATTATCCTATTCTGATTTGATTTGTAATAATTAAGGTAATTTTTGCCAAGGTGTGCCTGTTTTGCCAGTGATGTAACTGGTGAGTGATCTCTCCCCATCCTTATCTCAGCCCATGAGCCTTTTGTTAAATTTTTTCTCCCCTGCCCAGCTGAGGAGGGGAGTGCTAGAGTGGCTTTGATGTCCAGTGTCCAGCCAGGGTCAACTCACCACAGTCCTGCTTGAAGTGACAATCTTCACTTGCGTTTACTGAAACTCATCCTATATTTTCATCCTGTTTTTCCAGGTTGTCAAGATTGGTTTGAATTCAGCTGTTGCCTTTCCTCTGCTCTTCCCAGGCTTCTGCCCCTCCTTGCACCACAACTTCAAGTTACTTGATAGACAGAGTCTGTATTTCACCGTCTGAGTCTTGAGTGAGGAGCTGGACGGAATCAGGTCTGGGTCAGACATATGCAGAGCTGTTCTCTGTGCCACCTATATAAAACTCTCTGGGTACATTTATTAACCAGTTTTGTGCCAACCACATCACAGTTTCACTCAGATTACATGTCCACAGAAAGGATTAAGAGAATTTCTTACCCCTATATGCACCACTGAGCATTTTATTGGAGCGCTGGTGTGGGTTCAGATCTCATTTGACAAAATTAGGTTTGGGCCTGAGACCTCATGATGTTATTTTTGAAAGTCCCAAGCAAAACACTGAATGAGAGAGGATACCTTCTCTGTGAGCCTTTCTTGATCTTCAGACTATTTTTTCTTCTTCTTCTCTTCTTGTAGCAGTCCTTCATGAGCATCAACTTTAAGTTAGTTCACGTTCAGTGACTATGCAGGAATACAGCAGAGGATAATGGACAACACAGTCCACTGCTGTGTCTTGGGGTCATGGTTTAGTGATGGACTTGGCAGTGTTAGGTGAATGGTTGGAATAAATGATCTTAGAGGTCTTTTCCAATCAAACGGATTCTATGATTCTATGAGTAACAAGAGGGCTCTGTTACAGCCTGCAGAATGATGTCTTTGTGCATGACTCCAGGGTGTTTTTTGTGTACCAGAGAGAGAGCAGGAGTATTTTTTTAATTGCAATGTCCTCTGTGATGCTGAAGTCAAACTTGGTGCAGCATTGGTGCTGTCTGCTTGGATTGTTATTACCTATCCTGCCAAATGTGTCCAGTTTTCTATACAAGTGGTTTAGTTGGTTCACTCTAAAAACAAGCCTGGGAGCAAGTGAGGCTGCCTACAATGTGTGCAAACTGGAGGCTTTCTGTGCAGGAAATATGAAGGCTAGTGATCAATAGCTGCAATTTATTTAAGAGTTACTGCCATTAAATTGCTTTCAAGCACTGTAATACATCAGTAATTTCAGCTGTGTTACAACCAAGGCATCTACAATCAGCTCCAATCACTGGAAGGCTCTTTGAGTTAGATTATTTTTATCTCTTCTTTCATAATGACTGTAGCTAAACTAGCAGAAGAAAAGGAGAAAGTGATTGCAAATTGTCATCTATAGAAGACAAAGTCTGTCACAGTGGCCAAAAAAGGGCAGGCTGTTTCAGTGCCAATGGCAAAGTGGTGAGATGATCCATGCATACCTCTTGGGTGCCAGTGTCATTTCAACAATACATGATTTGCTTGTAGATTTTTTCTGCAACACCAGCTCATAAAAACACGAAATAAGAGAAATGACAAAGGGAGAAATGAATCAACACAAACTGAACTGTGATATGCACAAACAAGGCCCTAAGTGTGTGCCTGAACTGACAATTTTGACCACTACCATAAATTGTACATATTTTTGTATTTCACTTCAATATGATTATTTCTTTCAACTACAGACATCTATTGAAATTTTAGTAAATGCGAGATGTAATCTGTTTGGTTAAGCAAGGAAAACACCTCTGTAGTAGTCAGTATTGCAACTCATTTGTACTAAAGGTAAAAGGACAGAGTGAGATATGGAGGAACCTGCACTACATCATAACGCTGCCATTTGTCATTTACTGTTGGATATGAATTCCTGAGGCAGCTTATTAATTCCTGTAGTCTTAAAACAGGAAACAATTTCTTGAATCCAAAGTCATTACAGAAAATAACACAATGATAAACTTCTAGTCTAAAAATTTTTATTAAAGCATCTATCCAGAACTGTCATGAATCTCACTGAGTTGTAGGATCTTACTTATGGCACTCTGAATTTTATTAATGTCCTGCTCATTAGTTTCACTATTAATACAGTTTAATTCTCGACCTCCCAGATTTAACATAGATAGACTTATCGGCAGTAGCAGCCCAAACTGTTGGTGCAAGAGCCAATAACCCCAGGATAAGGGATGGGAATTCATAACTCATTTCTTCTTAGAGCAACAAAAACATGTTTGCATCAAGTCCCAAACACCTCTTCTTCCAGAACCACTTTCATTACTGCGACAGAAGATGGGTAGGAAAACAGAAGTCTGTCATATAGGGAGTGTAGAAGTGGGAGAAAATGGAAATGTGCTGATAGAGGTTTATATAAAATAATAAAATTTTCCAGGGTAATGGGACAAATTAGGTACACCTACTCTTACACTCCCTGTCCCACTTGTTAGTTTAATGTTTGTATCTTTCTGTTGCTATATAATTAAAATCTGACATGGTTTTACTGTCCTGTGCAGGTCAGATGTCAGTAACACACTAGATCCTGTTATTTGTAATGCAAAATCTACTGTTTTAGAAATAATTCCTTTCTATGGAAGGCAAGGACTCCTTTAGAAATTTCACATACTGCAGAGCAGTGCTTTGAACTTGCCTTTCCTGATCATTGGTCACAGACCTATGGAAAATTATTCCTAGGGAATTATGGATCACAGGCTAAAAGTGAGTACTCTAGAGGACTGGGATTAAGCCATCTGGGTTAACATCATGGAAGTTAGATATTTGAATGCTTTTGGAATTCTCAGCATCAGCTATCAGCTGGAGTGAGAATGTGCACAGGAAGAGCTGTTGCAGAGTAGTTGGAGAATGGGAGGTTTCCATCCTTGCTTGACTTGTGACTTTTCTGTGCCTGGAGAAAACAGCCTTTACTCTGTTCATGAAATAGGAATTTATAGAACAGGGTCTTTTCATCTTCACTTGCAATGCAAGAATTTCAGCAGCAAGGCTTTTATTCTATTACAAAAAGAGGTAGATATTCCTTTTCTTCTAATCTCAGACCCAATTTCTTGCTCCAAAGTACAGCGTAAAATCTATACACCTGCATCCTACAGTGCAGTAATGAACAGTGCCATGACCTGTAGGTGTTCTGTCTTTTCAGTGAAAAGGAAAGTCAGGTCTGTAATTCTTCCAGCTGCAGCACTTAGCTTTCCCTTGATGGTTGAATTAGTCCCTTTAGTTAGGTTGGCCAGGTAGAAACAGGATGGTTCAGACACTGGGGGACTCGGACATTAGCACAGTAAAGACAGAGTTTTGTGGTTTTGTATGGGGCTCACTTTCTACCTAGAATGAATTTCTCCTTGGCAGTTAGCCTGACTAAGTCAGATAAAAGATACACATTTTCTTGAGCTCTGACTTGCTTTGTCCATTCCTTAGCCATGCTAAGGAATTAAACCTGCCTTCCTTGGAGATGTAGGCTGTTGGGTAGGTGAGGGTTTCTCTCTGGGTCCAGCCTGGAGGCTATTTGCTAAAGGAGCAGCATCCACAAAGAGCCAAAGTCATCAAGGGCCAATGACCACGTCAGCCATGTCCTTGTGTGGTCCATCTTGTGTTATCAGACTAACAACTCGGCCAGGATGACAACTTCTTCAGCCTCTCATCTGCCCCTCAGCCACTCTCATGGCTACAATGTGGCACCAGGGCCAGAATTTGCAGAAGCTGCACAAGAGCCCACCTACACTGTTTTTTTCTGCATTGACCCCCCAGCAGCTATTAACTACTGGGTATTGAGGAAAGTCAGTCACTTTTACAAGCCCAAGCTCCATCCACTCCTGTGAGGGTAGCGCTCAAAAAGGCTAAACCAGTGCTTTCTCTCCCCAGTGCCAAATGGAGAACTTCACTGAGATAAGGACAGTTAACTTATCCCCACAAGTTCTCCCTCTGTTTCCTTACAGATCTCCCACCTGGCTCTGTGCAGGAATTCAGCACAGGTGTTAATCTTAAATTCTGCTAGACTTAAAGAAATGATAGAAAAAAATCTCATTTCAGGCATGAGCTTTCAGACTGCTGTGGCTTTAACAGCATAGTTTTATTTCTCTGCTGCTGGTATTGCACTGGGCAGCACTGCAGCGTGTGGAAGAGAAATAGAGCAGATTAGTGGCAGATTTTAAAGGGAGGTGGCCTTGGGCCAGGAGAGACATATAAGATAAAAATCTTAAGTTTTTGTATTGGTTGTTTTGTCTTTTTTACTTCATAGCTGTTTTAAATTGTTGCCATTGTATAGTCTGTGCTGTCCTGGCAAGTGCCCCGACTTCTTTCACTGCTGTCCTGAAGGCTGATATGACTCTATGGTTAATTTGGGGATAAGTACTTGTGAAATAAAAAGACAAAACAGAGCATAGAAAAATTGAGGCTGTCTGAGGAGAAAAAAGCAACTAAATCCATCTTGTAAAGATAAGGTGCAGAAATACCAGATGGCAGATTTACCCTTTTGTATGCTGGTGCTGAGTATTGCCTCCAAAAAAGGTCTGGAGTACTGACTCAGAAACGGTCTGGTGGTGGAGTTGGTGTTTTTATGTTACAGTAGTGAACAGAATGCATCTTGTAATGAAAAAATGAAAAAAATCCAGGAGACATAAAAAGTTCCAATTAAACATTCTCTTTATTGGGGCCTTGCTCCAAAAATGCAAGTGATAAACACTTAGTGTGCTCATCAGTGCTGCTAATGAAAAGACCCAGAGTCACATGTTACACTTTTATTTGGATTTAGATCAACACCACAGATAAGATACTTTGGTCAAACACAAGAACAGATTGCTATGCCGCTCCTTCCTGGCTGCATTAAGTACAGTAATGTGTAAAAAAAAAATCTGCTGGTTCTCCTGGAACACCAAATGTAAATCTTGGATTGGCACATACATCTAATAAATACGCTGTTTGCACTTAGCACTTTAAAACGTAATTGCACATGCAAGATGTAACCGGGCTACTGATCACCTTCGTCGTTGTCCCTGTCCTATTTTTACTTTGTAACTTCTTTGCTTGCCTTTTTCCCAGCAAGAAAAAAGAATAAAATTTGCTGCTCTACTCAGTATTTCAGTGATTAATCTGCTGATTTTGACACGTTTAGCAGAGGTCATATTGAGGCCTTCCTGACAGAATGGGTATCTCCTCTACAGCTTGGCTTGAAACACTATGCAGGTAGCAATGGAAGTCCACTGAAGTGTGGTGAGGGGCGTGCCCAGAAGCTGCCGAGGAGAGGTTAACACCAAGCAAAGATACAGTAGAGGGACAGGCGTGAATGCAGTTCTTACAATATCAAGAGTCAATACTACTACCACACAAATAATGACATATCAATAATATATTGTACAAGCTTATACAGCAACACATGTTGATTTGCAACATTGTACAGTTTAAATCTAAAGTGCACAGCCTCAATCTGAGGTGACAAAACAGTACTATCAATATAATAAAGGCAACACAATTACAGACACTATTTATTTCCTCTTACTTCATGTCCTCATATTACATTGAATCAATACTCCATTTATCTATTTTAGATGAAATTAAACCCACATTGCATTTCTTATTTTGTCTTCAAGTATTTTAGAGACAGCAAAACCATATTGCTTTACAAACACAAGTTGGCCCTTTAGGCAAAGTTAAAACCAAAACTTTAGTAGGGTTATAAGTAGACAGGTCTAAGCTGCAGAACTCTTACCAACACTTCCCGATGCTGGGGGGAGAAAGGATAAATTTAAGTTTCCAGGCCAGAGACACCTCTAAAGCTAAGGAATGATGCAGCAAATAATTTCTGCAAGAGATGTGCCCATGGTTTCTAAAAAGGTTGTGAGGCTCTGTAGGGGATGTTCTTTGGCAGATGAAGCCATATCTTGACTTCACTGCAGACAAGGATGGAATCCAGCACTGTGAAAATCCTTTGACATAACAGTTTGTACTTAGACAGACCCCATCCCCGTCACTCAGATTACAGTCACATTTAATTTAGACCTTGTCTTGCAGACCTGTACATCTGTAAGAAGTCTTCACCTTCTTAATGCAGCTGTGAGGGTTTCAATGTAGCTTGGGACTGCTCACAGCAGAAATAGTTTTGAGATGAGAATTTACTCTGATGTGACTTTTTTTTTTTTTTAATAGGCTTTTTAAACAGAACATAGAAACCATCCAAATACAACCTTATTTCAGTCTTGGTTAGCACTGTATATTGATTGTGCGTCTGCTCAGGCCATGTGGGAAACATAATTAGGAATAATAGCATCCTATTGTTGTACTGTAATTGATCTTATTAAGTGGTTGTAAGAGCTGCAGTCCTCTTGAGGTTTTTCAGTAACCAACCCTGGAGATGTACAATCCATATGACATGGAGAAAGAATGCATTACGTGGGCTTGTCTTTTAAAATAATCAGTAATAAATATTTGAGGCACCTCCATCAAAAGAAAAAGAATCCCTGTTAATTTTCAGCTTCTGTCCTTGCAGTTTTATAACCCATATAAAATAAAAATATATAGTTTACAAAATAGGATTTTTTATATATATATATATATTTCCTTTTGTAAAACTATATTTATTTAAATACATTTGAAATGTTGCTATAGGTAAATTAGAAATTCTGTTCTAATACTACGAAAAAGGCAAAATCCTTTCATTTTTAAACATACAGCATGTATATTCTGCATCTCACCACCCCCTCCCACTTCCCCCAATCTGATTTTGTCATAATTTTGGGCAACTTTGGCATCATTCAGTCTGATTGCTGTTAATTTAAAATGATTACTGTGTTAAAATACGGGGTAAAATTTTAAGTATCTTCTGGTCTTCCTTATTTGTTTCAATGAAGCTTTTTTGTGCAGCTAATTATTAAGGAGGCATTCTAAACTCAGGAAAGGACTTTAAAGGAGCCATGTTTCTTGATTTTAAACTGTACTCTACTCCAACGCCACGATATAGAAATAGATTTACTTTGGAACAAACTACAAATACATTCGCACAGTTTGTGACAACTTAATTGTCTACTTAGAGGTCCAGGAACAGACTTTCACACCCAGTTATTATAAATCTTGTCCCAGACGTTCTATTTCATCAATCAGGAAATCAATGTCTTGGTGAGTGGCCGCAGGGTTGGAGATCACCATCCGGAAGAAGTTCACTTTGTCTCCCAGGGGCTGATAGCTCACCATGGTTGTGCCATACTCCATCATTCTGGCCTTTATCACTGGTGCCACCTGCAGAGAAACAAAAAGTAGGGGATGATGATGACTATTATTATTGTCATTGTTATCATTATTTTCATTATTAACATCACCCTCATTATTATTAAAACAGAGAATACTTCCTTTTTTTATAGGGGATGGAGAGCTACAATCAGCTGAAATGAAATTACATCCAGTATTAATAAAAACATTAACCCCCAGTAAGGAATAAATGTCACACTGAAAAGGCATTCAATTTATCCAGTTTCTTTGCCCTGCTCTTTAAATGACTGGGGAAATTTCCCTCTGCTTCTTCCTCTATATTGCTGACAGGGACACAGTAGCTGTTTTCTGTACTGTTCATAACATGGCTACAATTGTTTTCATATGCTGGAGTGCTGTAGTAGTGTTGAGCTTTTGCTGCCCTTGCTGGGTTTAGTGACTGCAGTTCACAGCAGCTTCAGTCCATAAAACTAGAGCAAATACATGCTCTGGAGATCAGACAAAGCCAGGGGATACCACACCTGGGTACCAGAGCAAGATGGTGCCAGCCGGACCCGCAGTAAAATGACCATAGAGGTGTCATTTGCCAGAACCTCACCTTGCCCTGTGCCCTGGGAGATCACCCTGGGGATTGCCTGCCTGCAAGGGTTTCAGTGCTCACCTTCATCAGGCGGCTCGTTCTCTCTTCGCTGTCCTCCATTCCACGCAGGCTGGGAGGTATGTACCAGAAGCAGACATTTGTGTGCTGAGGCTAAGCACAGAATAATAATAGTTTACATTGTAAGAAATGCTCATAATATCTCAATTGCAATTAAGTTCATGCCTTTCCTCCCTCTCATACATCATCTTGTGACAGCAGTCAATGGTTTTCATTATTGTAGTCCACTGAGAGTCATCATCATTATTAATGCAGAAAAGATAATTTTAAGCAATTTATTTCCAGGGTGTCAGATGCAGAAACGCATCATCCAACTGGGCAAATATATTTATGCCTTTCTGAAAGGCATCTGGATTTTGCAGCTCCTGTCCCCTCCAGGGGCTTGTGTGGCTAAGGCAAGAGTCTATTACAGATAATTTAGAGGTGAGGACCGTGTAGTTTACTTTTATTACATGACAGAATAATATAGAATCTGATTCTGTAAACAAGAGCCACAGGTGGTGCATAAGACACTCTGAGATTTTCTTACATTTAATGAAATTTATTACTTCTCAATTTGATTCAGCTAGCTGCTGTATTAATATGCATACACCACAGCATCTTAGCTCATTTAACATCTATGGGAGCATTAAGCAGAAAGGCATAAAGTAAGAACTGGTTGACATCTTGTGCATTTTTCCAATCTCCCAACAGTTGCCTGCCTTGCTATGTTCCTCTTTGCTGGATACTAAATATGTGTTACAGCAACTCCTCCTGCTGCCAGTTCCTTTACTCATCATAGATCCAGTGGACCAAATTCAGTCATGAGTTGGCAGGTGGAGGAAATAAATTCCATAGTGGTATGTGGACACGAGCCTGTAATCTCTGAAGAAACGTACTGATGTTCATCCTTGTTCTCTTTCACAGACAGAACACCAGCTAACTTTGTAATGGAGGTTTCTACCAGGCCTGCCCCGAGCCCTCACGGCTGGAGAGGTTGCCCACACAGCAGTGGCCAGGCACAGCAGAGGTCCAGCCACCCAAATTAGGCTGCACTGCCTTGCCCTGGGCACTGTGCTCCAGCCAAGATCCTGGTATCCAGGGCTCCCATCCCAGCTGGAGTCTCTCCAATGCCTGGTGCCATCTGTACCCCAGGCAGTGGTGCTACCTCTGGGTGCCAGCTGGGCTCCCAAGTAACACTAGCCTCTGCCCTGCTGACTGCACCCCAGCACAGCAGGGGCCTCGGTGCAGATGGTCCCTCCAGGACACCCCAGGTCCCCTGTGACTGCCCACCTAAGAATGCTGATAGAACTGCTCTGCACAAATGTCCTTTCACAGCTGTGTGGGGTACTGTACCCCTACTCCTAACAGACCCTGCTATCAGGAAACTGAAACTTGTTTTTTTAACATAAGAGCTGGTTCTCATTGTGCCTCTGTGTGTTGTGTTAGGCTGAGATACTGGTGTTTTGTTTCAGCAGGGTTAAACTGAGCAAACTGAACACTAAAGCACAGCTGCCTCATCTCCCTCATCCCTGCATTCCATGAAGAAGAGAGGAACCTCTGCCACAAGAAGTTTTACTGCAAGGGTCCCTACTTTCTGTCTCATGCTGTTTGATTTGATCAGTGGGTAGCATCCCAATAGGTAATGAAGCAAACACTGTTGACCAACTGAGAAAAATAAGTTGCAGTACATACCTTACCATCAAACACCATTTCATACCCTTCTCTGTTCTTTATTTTATTGTATAGGTATTCAGCAAGTTCCAAGCACTTATCAATTTGTGCTTCAAATCCTGTGGTTCCCTTTACAGAGAGATGAAGAAAACAGGTCATGTAAATATCTGTTCTATGAATTAAAATGGCAAAAGGACCATGCAATAATTGCCAACACATCAGCACATGTCGCCTCTCAGAAGTCTCTGTGAGATCAGCTAAGGATCTGATTCCATGTGATGAAAGGCACTTTGATAAGCAGAGCTCGTTTGTCTCCAGCTCTTGCCACTGACACCCCTATAGCCAACTCTGCAAAATAAGCATCAGGTACTTGCTTGGTCCTCAAGAATATTTTGCTGAGAACCTGAATAGCACCTCAAAGGGTAACTTTGGTAGTTTTTGCAGAGGCTGAGGATGGTTTTGGATAGCATGGACTGGCAGAGAGAGGGGTCTTCAGGAGGTGTTGAGTTCCAAAATAGCAGGAGTCTCCTGCTATTTCCAAGATAGGGGATTTTAATCTTCCAGGAATGATAAGCTGGGGACTTTCCAAGAATAATTTTTTCTTTTTTTTTTAGTTAAGCACAGAATGGGTAGATAGATAACACCTCTAGAGTCCAGTCTGATGCCTGTGAAAATGCACAATTTGTTTAGATACTACCCTGCCTCTGTAGTCTTCTTCTCCCCTTTTCTAACAGATGCCATACAAACTCAGAAGCTGTGTTTTTAAGAGCTGCAGAAAAGCCTGCTTTTTCTTCTCTGGCAGAAGTCATAATCCTCTCTGTGACATCATAATTGTTCCTGCAATCACCAACTGTGATGCCTCAAACAAAGGATGCAGCTTCAAGAGGGAGGAAGGGGAATAAACAGCTGGAATAGATAAACTCTTTAAGAAACACGCATCCTATTTTGTAATGTTATTATTACAAGCAGAGTGTGAGAAGAGAAAAAGCAGCACAAGGCATATTGAAAAAATGGGCTTTAGGATAAATGTCTCTGAGTAACAGATGCATGTCCCTGCTAAATCTGTTTTGGCAGTGCAGAACTGACTTAAAAGCCCATGTCATTATCCCTCTGTGTATAGAGATTTCAAAATAGAGTAGAGGTAGCCCTGGGAGAAAGGCTTGGAGTAAAAGAGACGTGGCTAAAATCGCCTGCCACACTGCAGACCCCAGTTAGAACAACAGCTATTGCATCCTTCTTTACAAACTCCCACACCTCCTCAGAGGTTTAATGAAGCACATGAGAATCTTTAAGGCTTTCTGGAAATGAAAACAGTGATGTCATCTCTTCTGAACCAACCTTAGGCAACCTGACATAATAGATTAAATAAATACACGCAAGAACTTATTTAGCAATGTCGATAAAGCAATCATTACAGCTGGTGTTTACAGATTTCCTAGTGAAGAGTTTTTGGTGAGTTTTCCTCTACTCCTTCAGAAGATTACTTCACATCTACTGCATGCAATGAAATTAGGTATTCTAGTCTTGATTTGCCATGTTTAATTTCTGAATGTAATTAAAACATCTTTTTATTTTCAGAAATCTTTTAACAACATTCTTAGGTATATGATTTATGCTGTTAGACTCCTACAGTTACACAAGGCAAATGCTATGCAAAGCCACACAGTTCAAGTTTCAAAATCATGTGTGCTGCTTTGAAGCTCCATCGTAAAAAGCATAAACCCCCCAAAAAATAATAATGTTCTTTCTTTCATGTTATATATGTGAAATTCAGGTCAGGTATTTTCTAAAATGATGATTACAGAAAAAAAAAAAACCCCAAACCCTCAAGTGTATCTGGTGTGCATTATTTTAATACAAACAAATGTGTAGCAGGCAGTCCTACCTTTGCCCTCCACATCAGCCATAGCTTGAAGACATCAACATGCCGCCCACACTGCAGAGCCTTGTCTCCCGTGTCGTAGGACAGGTCGTAGTGCTTGTCTTGTTGAAAGAGGTAGGAAGCATGCATTTGATTGCAACTCTGCATCAATCCCTTATGGACACAAAGACACAAGCACAGGGATGTCAGCACAGATTTGACTACTGCTTTGAGGGTTGCTTTGGGTGAAAAATTACAAACACCCAAATTCAATCGAATATTTGTCCAAGTGCAAAAGGAAGATTATAAAAAAAAAAAAAAAAAAAAAAAAAAGTTCAAAACTAGACTTAGTTGCTCAGTGGACTAATCCCTATCAGTGCCGAAGACGCCTTGGTACTTGATCCAGCAACATGTAATCCACTCTCAGATCCAAATAATTTTTTTAAAAAGCTGGACATTGTGCTTCCTGGCATTCTTATGCTTAACTTCATTTTTGGATCTTGTCTGGTTTAGTTTGTTCTGATTCCTTTTCCTCCTTTCTTTTTAAGGCTTCTTTTCTGAGTCAGACCAAGACAATTGGTGACTAATCTACAGAACATCACAGCAGTTTTCAATTGCTTTGGTCTCCGAATTCTGATTTTTATTGTTTTCTTTCTTTGCAGGAAGAGCTCTTTTCTGCAAAGCCCTCAGCTGTAGATTGGATGCTTAAGTGGTATAGAAAGCTTTCAACAGACAGAAGAGCATATGGCCTTTAAAAACCCAGCTAGATCTATTTTTGAGCAGCAACACACCGTTCCAAGAGGTAACTTTGTGGGAGGGACAGAAGCCAACGAGGTGAGGAAACCTGGCTCATGAAAGCATGAATTTTCCTTTTCAGCTTTTTAAGTAAAATGCAGAGAGCCACGTTCGGGCTCTAGTTAAGATCTCAACCAAGTTTATGGTATACCTTAGGGCTGTTGCCTAAAATGACAATTTCCAGTCCAAGAAGAATCATAACATGGCTGTTTATCAGGAAGTCTAATCTTTATGTGTAACTCAAAACTGAGATAACAAAATGAGAGGGGGAGAAAAGAATTGACTTTCTCCTAATCTGAACCATCTGTTCTCACTAGAAGTCAAGGATGGTACTGACTTCAGCTGGGCAGGCTTTGTCTTGGGGAACTGACCCAGAGGGCGAACAAAAGCCAGTTTCTCTCTTCCCAAGTGCAATCACTTTAAATACAATCTGTTGTACAGCTGTTAGCAAAACAGCAACCAGCTTTTTGATGGCTGGTCTATTAAGTGGTGGCTGTACGGCAGCTGTCCCAGTAAGTGATGGTTATATGAAAATTACAGGCTTGAAGGGTAATTCAAATTCTAGCACTAAATGAAACGTCTACTTTTTATTCCAAGTGCACTTACTGTTCCATTTTTACTTCCATGTGCCCCCAAGTGGATATATAGATCAAAGTTGGGCAGGAATATCATAAAAGTCTAGAAAGTGTAATGATGCCTCAGTTCTGGACCAAATGTTGTGCTGCATGTAAACCATGACTTTCAACCCAAGAGGACCAGAGTTTGCTTGCAGTTACATCTTACGCTACACTACAACTAGTGGGGTTACACAGCTTTGCAGCCACAACTTAACCATGGACATTTACAATGGAAAGTCACAAAAATCTGTACAGATATTGCCATTGATTACCTCATTTTTGCTAGACATTTGCTTTAATTCCTTTTGCAGTCACAGCTGAAGCATGTAAATAGAGGTCTTTTCTCACTTCCTGTTAGAATCCTCATCACATTAGCAAGTATTAGCTATGGCACAGTTATGAAGAAAACATCCAGGATTTTCAGAAGTAAAATGCCAGAAAGAAGCAGAGAAGCACGTATATTGTAACATACCTCTTCTCTTACTAGCAGGGCTGAACACTGCAGTGGGACGCCCATCATCTTGTGAGGGTTCCAGGTTACTGAGTTAGCCCTGGGACAGAAAACCAAATGAAAGTCAGACATTTTACTATGTGATGAAACCCCAGAGGCATTTAGAAGTAATTAGAATAACACTGAGCATGTAGAAATACTCACTTTTTTCTTTTTCTGAGCAAGCAAAGCTGAAAATAATCATGGCTGATATTAGGAAAGCAATGCCTTCACAGGGGATCTAATCCGCTCCAGTAGGCTTTTGGATGACAATCCTGGCAATTTACCACAGCATAATTGCTCTATCCACTAAATTTAATCAGTATTAAACTTTCTGGGGAGTCATCTATACTTTACAAACATAGGGCAAACTTCCTAAAAACACACTTGACTGATGAACTTTCTAAAATTGCACAGTCAAAAAAAGACACGGATAGGAAGCTGGCAACCTAGCAGATCTCCCTCCCTCTGATTCCAGTTTCAGCAAGATTTTAGTAATTACCTCACACAGGCGTTTTAAAAAATTCCTTGAAATTCTTCTGGGGATCACTAAGTCTCTGAGTAACCTGGAAAACCTGGCCCAAAGTAATTTTTCTTGTTGCTCTGATGATGGCAAATTTTCATACCTCCTTAATTTTTGCTTGGCTATAGCATTTCAACAACTACAGTAAGAAGCACGGGACTGCCAGAAGAGTCTGATCCTGCCTCTCTTCAGGATACATGTGCTGGAAAAACTGCTGTCAGCCTAGGTTTTGGGAACAAACAGAGAGCTGACACAGTATGGTCTAGAGAGGAGGCATTTGTGACTGTGGGAAGGGCTGAATGGAAGATTGTCCCGTTGTTTATGATTTTAATTCTGTGTTGTGCTTAACTGGCTATTTTATAATTACTATTGTTACGTATGATGAATTAGCTGATAAATGTATATATTTGCATCCTATCTGGCAAGCTATCAAGGACACACTGTGCACATGATTTCATCTAGTGCAGTGATTTGTATTTTGGTGGTATAAATCAGTCAACGGAGGCATGTGAAAAAACTCAAAGGATCCAGGACACACTTGCAGGTAACACTGATGTGAACAGAAGTGAGCATGTTGGAATTTAGCAGTGATTTCCTTTGTAGGACTTGTAGACAGTGCTACAGGTTTATGCACCTCCTGCCAAATCGCTTCCACTCCTTCAAAGCAAGCAACTTCAAAATTCACATGGACATCAGGCAGTACTTTTGTGCTTTCTTTTTTGCTTCTATTTAAATGGGACTGTGTAAGTGCCTGATGCATATCTATAGAGAACAGTCTTCCACAGGCAACATCTGGCCACTTGGCTTGGCTTTTTGAGTATTTGGCAGCTCAGTATTTAATCAGCTCAGTCAGTCATCTGATTACAACACCAAAGATAATGGTTCTGAACATACACTCAGGTCTATGAATTTCCCTTGATATGATACTTTTTAATTTTATTTGTGCCTATGCAAAATCAGCCAGAAATTCTTTAAGAGACCTCTAAATAACAATAGAGGTATGCATTTTCTCAAGCAGAAGGGTTACTTACTGACAACAGCCAGCTGTGAATTATCTGTCTAAAAGATCTAATTTACTCTATGGTCACTTATTTACCTAATTAGATACCAATTTCACACAGAAAAATAATTAATTATGTAAAATTAAAAAAAATCTACCACTTTACCTTTGTTACTCGTTATTTTGGGCTTCTGTCATCAGTATGTGTTTGAGGAAATTGCTGACCAAGGCAAACAGTGAGGTAAAAAAACGTACAGGAATCCACAGATATTTTCCAAAAGCATATCATGTTTGCCTAAATAACTGAGCACCAAGAACCTATGTGATTTTTTGGCTGTGGGTCAAAGATTAAAAAAAAATAAATGTTTTTCCTTTACAGATTTCAAATGTATGACAGGAGAGATTCATGACTGGCAGAATTTGGTCCTGAGCCATCATTAAATACAGACTGATGCAATCACTGACCGGGCACAGGCCCGGAAGGATGCCCAGACCCTCTGTGGGAGCATTCACTCACTGCACACATGCTTTTCTCACGTAGCTGTCACCCCCTGCCTGAGCCTCTGGATGGGGAACACCAGGCTGGAACTCCTGATGTTGGCCAGACCCTTCTGCTCCACACACTGGGGCTCGTGCTTGCTTCAGGGCACCTTCCAGCACCTTGAAATCTGCCATGGGGAGACTGGAGGGCATGGTAAGGACAGTCCTGCAACTCGTCCTCCTGTGACACGAGTATTTCTGCTGGACTGACTGTTACCAGAAGGATGTGAGTACTCAGAGGACAGCGTGCTGCAGGAAATGTTCCCTCCAAATGTGAGTAACAGCTTCAGTTCTCTTCTATTCAGACCTGTGATAACTCCATTATCTACCATGAAACAGAAAAGTCCATAAAAGGTCTGCTCTAAAGGTTCCCACACCTGAGATCTGGACAAACTGAAATGAGCCGCTGTGTTCAGCAAGCAGAGGAACAGCACGCAAAGTAACAAATTTCCCTAATTCACCGCCTCATATTGACATGATGCTTATCAAAGCACTTAATAAAATCCAGTGGAGTTCTGGATCTAAAGCCTATTATGTGGAAAATGTTCCAAAGTAGATTTAACCTGAACTTCTCATTCCAGCACAATTTGGACAGCAATTTGGGAGGCAAACCCTTTGTTTCATGCTCTGCTCTCACAGGCAACAAGGTAGATTTTTGCTTGCTGGATATTTGGGTATATGTCCTTTTAATGCCTTATATGTAAGTCTGGAGTGCTGTAGGCAGTCTTAACTAAATGAAATTCATAGAATCATTGGCTGCTTTCCAAATTTTGCATGAGAGATATAGAGAAAAGAACTGAATCATCAAGGTATCATCCTTATCTCCAGGATCAGGATGCGGAAGTTGTTTGTAATTTTAATTGGCGAGGAACAGCAATTTGATTTAGTGATAAAGAAGGAGGAAGGGAGTAATGATTTACTCTCAAACATCATGAGCTTCAGTAAGTACAGAAATGCGAGTGACTCCATCTAGCCCAATATATTGCCTCTACAAAGTGGAATAAATAGGTGACTGGGAAGAATACAAATCAGGGCAAGCACCTATGAACTTTCTCTGAATACTCTCTGAGCTTCCACTCATTTGTGGCTCACAGAAATTCTGAAAGGTTTTTGTCTTTCCTTGAATGTAGATAAACCTCAACATCATATAGAAAGGATTTCCATATCTTAGCTAAATGTTTCTGAATAAGCAGCTGTTTTTTAGTTTAAGCTCAGTCTTTCCAGCCTGGACTAGCATCACTTATGTTCATCTGCATTATCTCCAATGTTTATGAGCCCATGACTACAACTGTGTATATATCCAGGCACAGATTTACTGAAGACATCAATAACACAGTCTGGAGAGAGCTATTCTCTCCAGAAGTGACAGAGCAAGACATCTGTCCTAACTGCAGGTGCACCCACATTTTATACTTAAAGTTTTGTACTTCAGTGTACATGACCTACAAGATTCACATCTTAGAGGAATGAAATTGCTAGTTCATGTTGAATGCTGAAACAGAGAATGCTGCAGAAACTGCTCTGGACCTGTGAATGTATGGTGGGAGAACAGAGAAACAAGCATGGCATGTCAGCTGTTTATACTTCAAAACAAATTGCCACAGTACTGTAGCACAAAGGCACTCTACAATGCTGCTTCAACTGGAAGGACAGTTTATATGATTTCTCCCAACTGTATCTCAGAGATAACATTGATTCTTAATTTTTACAGGAATTGCTATGGTAATCACAAGTATGATAAAATACATGTAATAAATGTCTTTTATTGATATTAATAAATCATACCTTTCAATGCCATTTAATTTCCATTTGTGTTTCCTGGACATCAGGAGCCCACCGCCCCATGCTCCCTGGAAGGCAAGACACATTATCTTAATGAGAGCTCTGCTTTCCTCCGTGGTGACAGCTGTGTGTTCCCATCCGTTTGGGACCCTTTTTATCTCACTGATGTGGCACATACCAAAATGACCAGGCAGATGGGGCCTGAGGCATGAGCTGTGCTGACAATTTTCTTTCAGTAGCTTGGAAGCAGTGGTTAACAGCCCCTAATCTGGGCACTCACTCTTATCATCTGCAAACCCCTCACTTGTCCCTCTGACATCGGCACATCGGGCTGCCCCGTGCGCAAATTAACGACTTGCAGCTCTGCTCCTGGGTCAGCTGCCTTTTCTTTTGTAGTCACTAAGTTACAATAACAAACCAGACTGGGATCTCAGCTGCTCTGGGGGATTTCCATCATATATTGGACCCACTACTGCTTGCCCTCTACTCATTTGCCTTCCTCACAGAGATCTCGGAGAAGCAGGCATTTCACGCAACTGAGAAGTATTTAAGGTAAATACAAATTCTTCCTTTGAATGGACTGATTTAGGATGACACAGTAATGCAAAATCGAGACTCCCAAACCTATGGGAAGTCAATTACCAAGCCTTTTTGGAGAAAGGATTTGCAAAACTGACATAGAAGATATTCTAGGGCTGAAAGATGATCCTTCAGAAGGATTTCTTGGCAAGAGCCTGGATAAAGCTAAGTAGCCAATCTGATAAATTTCCCTAGCACTAGCATTAACCTCATCAGCAATTTTCAGTACTTTATCCCAGACAAATGTATGCTTTTCCTTATGTATTTGTTTTGCAGCTGCTGCAGAAGCTGAGCCAGTGCTCAGTATGCTTCTTACGTATTTCTTTACTAATGGCATTTAAAGATAAAGCTGAAAGCCAAAAGCACTCAAACTAGGTCATCTTAAGTGTCCCAGTTGTAAAAGTACAAGTACAGTCACAGCTCCTAAAATATCCCCCCGATCTGAGCCTTTCAGAGGAGTGGGAAGTGCTTGGATGTTAGACTTAATTACAGGAACTAAATACAATGAGTTTTGTACAAGATGACACTCTCCAAAAAGAATAAATTGATGTTGATACACCTTGTAATCCAGCCCTCCACGTATGATGGTACTTACATCCACGTGCATCCAGACTTTGTATTTCTTGCAGATGTCTGCAATAGCTATGAGAGGATCAAATGCCCCATACACTGTTGTCCCGGCTGTGGCACTCACCAGAAAAGGAACAAATCCCTGCAAGAAAGCAGAGAGACGTTATGCATGGTCAGAGTGCTGCAGCCCCCTCATCCCGCGGCAGTCCCAGCTCCCCTGGTGCTGTCCCCACAGTGACCCCACAAGTGTCTCCCAGAGGACATCCCTGCTATGTTCCACTGGTTTTCTCCACGTTTCGATGCCAGCGGTATTATAGTTTCTACCTTAAGGTGGCAGCAAACTTCCAAACCAGTTCCAAATCCTCCATTTATTAGGATGCATGAGACAGGTAAGGGCTCAGCAGAACAATTCTGCTTCACACCACCTGCCTGAAACAAAAAAGTCTGCACTGCAGGATGTCACATAAACAAACTTCAACCAGGCACCACAGTGAGAGAAGCATTTCTGGTGGACTGTGCCCTGGGCTGCATTGCAATTATCCCCGTGAGTGTCTGGCCATGTGGTGCCCCAGTTTTGTCAGCGGGAACATCGTGTCTGAGGGTGTCTCCTGGGGCATTGGGCAGGGGAGGTGTGGGGCTCACTGCCAGCCCCATCCCTCATGCAGAGCTGGGAGACAGCTCTTCAAAGGTAAAAGCAGCAGCCCCCACAGAGGCCAGGGTCCATCTCTTGGATTCCCTCTGCGAAATGCTGTGCCTCACAGCAGAGCACTCACCAGCCATCACTTCTGTACCATGCGATCAGGGGTCTGCTAGAATTTATACCAGTGTTTCATTTTAATATCATTTTTAGTTACACTGATTTCATAAGGAGTACTTAGAGGTCAAGAGTGGGTACTTTTTTTTTGCAGAACTGGGGTTCAAACCATCAAACAAGTCCAAATTTCCTACAGTAGTCAGTAGGTCTGAGTGGCACCTATTGTCATTTTGCCTTATTTTTTTATCTACTGTATTGATTTTCTTGGAAAAAATGTGCTTTTAATGAAGATTTGTGTTATTAATCAGCTTTTGCTGCTGTGTGTCTAGTGAATATAAATGCCGAAAGCACAGGGCTGAGTTCATTGCACACTTTATTCTGTTTTAATTCTTGTTTTTCTTAGAACAAATACAAAAGTGTGTGCATTTTTAGAGATACATGGATTTTAGTTTACCTTCAACTGATTTGGTGAGTCTATGGAAAGTATTTTCAATGCACTGGAATAAAACAAATTCCCCAAAATGATTACTCTGGTTTTGATGATACTCAGCTGAGAAGCTGCATCATAGGCTTTTATATTTAAAAAAGGAGGATGTTATGAAAAACATCATATAAAATGAAAGCCAAATAGCTCATGGATATTATAAAGTAACTCTAAACCTATTTTCTCAGCAACTCTTGCCTCACTAATTGGCAGGCTACATTTCTAAGAAATAAATCAAAACTTAATGGGCAAGCCTATGTTGTTTTACCAAGGAAACCAAACAACTGGCTTTACCATTCTTTGGTTTTTTCCCTTCTTTGGAAGCAGAAAAGCTGGTAAACTTACTTTTTGTTTGGCTTCAACAATTCTTCTTTCAAGGTCTGATGGGATCATTTTCCCTCTGGAGCAAGAGAGAGTTGTATCAGTAACTTGACCTTGAAATCAATTTTACTGTTATTTCTTCACTTAATAGGAAACCCAAAGAAGGAGCAAAGTGACTCTTTTGCCCAAGGGTTGTGCTGCATTGAAGAGCGCAGAAAGACTCTGTCCATTAGTCTGAGATTTTACCCCAATTATTTAGTCAAGACATTTGCATCAATATGGTGATGGTAACAGAGGAATTGTCTTGTGGCCACCCCATTAAAGACTGATGCTGCTCCTTGGAGCCTCTTGGTCCTGTCTGAAGTTACGGTCCTGTCTGACGTTACAGTCCTGGGGATAGGCCTTCCAGGGAGAGGCTCAGCCCAGCACCCCAAGAAGTTCACTGGGTGCCAAATCCCACGGTCCTCTCTCAGCAGGCACAGAAAATGCCTGCCAAGCTGCACGGCCTTGAGCAGGGCAACTCAGCTGTGCTGTCAGCAGTTGTCTCTGTGTTCCCTTTGGGGGATGAATGCGTTCCAGGGTGACTTTTCCACGGTTTAGTGCATTACATGTTTGCATTTGCTGGGAGCAGGGTGTGAGAAGCTGCCAGTCTAGACTCGCTAAATGCCCTGTCAGGCTCTTTGTACTGACTGTATTTGCAACACCTCCAGTATGAACCATCTATTTCAGATTCAGACTCAGTCATGTAAGGTTTGAAGGCTAATTTAGGAAATCCTGTAAATAAACTAGGTGCAACACAAAACAGTGCTGATACTGAATATTAAGGCTATGGTTTTCTTTGCTTTAGACACAAGCAAGTCTATAAAAGAAGAGGCAGTACAACTACCAGCAATACAAACATGATAGACTCCCATGTTACAGAAATAAAGTCTTCACCGGCTTTGAATGTTGTATATTTAAACTGATATAAATTTTTAAAGATTTTTTTCATATTTTTTCTTTCCCATGGCCCTCATTTCCTGCTGCTATTAAAAAAAGAACCCTAATTAAAGCTTCAAATGAAGTTACGTGGAAACTAATAAACCCATCAGTTTTAGTTTCATTTTGCATAAAAACCCTTGAACTGTTTTCATGACATTTGGATGCATGTCCTTTTTTAAAAATTATTAATTTATTGTAGTAAGATGCTATTGGCTCTGAAAGTTTTCCATCCTCACATAGCTTACAAGCAGATGGTATTTATTTCAGTAGAAACGGGTTTGTACTACTGAGGGTTTTTGCAAAATCTCCCCTGCATATTCAAAACACTAAAATACTGACAGAATAACAAAAATTAAAAAGCTCCAAAAATCTAAAAATTAACCCTGATTTTTCCTGCAGAATTGCAAGGAAGGTCTAAAGAGTATTCAGCTCCTTGTGAGCTCCCCCCAGATACATGTATATGTTCAGAGAAAAGCAGTAGTAGTCTTATCCTCAAAAGAAGTTCCTGGGATCACTTGAGGAATAAAGAAAATAAAACCATGTCAAAGGAGAGCAATGAGTTCCTCCTCAAAACATAATTTAGATGTTGATCTTTAATAGTTTCTGATTTAATAAGCTTGTGCATAGAAATGTACACAGAACAGGGCCGATGTTTTCACTGCCCAAATTTTTTTACCAAAGCAAGTGATTATCCAGTCCCATGTCTCATCAAAGAGTTGCAGGTATTCATGGCCAGAGAGTGCAATACCCAAGCAATGTCACGTTTTACCAGCCAAACAAGGCAAACGTGGCAGGTGTGGGTCAGAATGGGGAAGAGCCACCAGGAAGTATGCTTTGTCATACTGGAAACATCAAAAAGTTATCAGTGTGCTCCTTCACCCTTCCACAGGCCCACGTTTTCACAGAGGGTCCTCTCAACCACATCAAACCACATCCTGTGCAAAAAATCTGCTCTGTCCCTGTGCTGTCTGAGAGACACAGAGGAATCCTGCTGTTTACTTCAGCGTGGGCAGGCCAAGCATTGTGGTCTTCACAGAAAACCATCACACTGAATTTGCACGAGAAGAAAAAGAAGACACGGCTTCATTGATCCACATCCATCTCTGGTGAATAGAAACAACTGGGGATTTATTTTGATATGTTTTTGGTTGTTCTGACGTCATTAAATCTTCTTCAAGGTGTGTTCAGTCTTTTGTTAATAAAGAGATAATAGGACCATAAGTCAATATGCAGGCACTGTGATTAGCACTGTAAATTGCTTATTTGATGCTTGGTTTTTAATGTGGGAGCAGAGTATTTTGATAGTAGCAAAGTCTTCCATTTCTGTTAGAAACATAATTGATTCAATACCTTATAACAATGAGGGACTAAAATAGCATTTTCTATTGGAAAGACTCAATAGAACCAACAGGAATTGTTCTAATAATTGTTTGTCCCATAGAAAATGTTTTCCCTAAACTAGAAAATTTTTATCATAACATGTTGATTTTGTTAATATATCTTCTTCTTAAAATGGGTTTTCACAGAGAATTGAAACCTCTTAGTTGGGTGAGTTAAGCAAGAAGTTATCTACCACCCTTTTTCAGAGCCTGGGTGAGCTGCAGATTAGCTGCCTCCTGTGCTGTTGGTTTCCACGGACCACCATCCTCAGCCTATGCTTCCCACAATGCTGCCAAGATCCTTCTCTTCACATCCTATCACAAACATGTCCCTGTCAAGGGCACTGAGAGAAATGCAATCCAGCTGAGAAGGATGGTGGGGGCATGAAGTAATAGAATTATATTAGCAAATGCTCCTAAATATTTTATTCCTATAAAAGGCCCACTTCAGCTCATTTTAATGCATCAAAACTGAGAGTCTGATTTGGTCAAAAAAGGCTTCCTCCTGGTTTCTTAGCACCAAATGTAAAGAATTATATTAGTTTGATATCCTGTTTCACATCAGAATGAAGGAGAAAAAATATCAGAAACTTCTGACGAAAGGAAATTTTAAGATTTTTTATGATCTCCAAAAATGGACCCATAAAGAAGCTACTAACAGAGCCAGTTCCTCGAATGGGATAAATTAGTGTAAAGCTGCTGAAGATGACAGTACTATGACAGATTATACCAGCTGCTGACCACATCCTACACTCTCTCTGATACGAGCACCTGATGATCCTCTGTTATGTACCATAAAAAAAGCTGTATGTGACATCTTTACTTACCTTTCATCACATCTAATCAAAATCACACTATCTGTACCAATACCCAAGGCTGCAGCTCCTTTCTTCACAGAAAAGTGACTCTGAAAAAATATATTTATTATTATTTATTGGTTTTATCGTTTATTATTGAATTTAATATAAAACACTACCCTCTTGCAAACCCTTCAGCAAGAAGTCCCAGGAGGCAATAATTACATTCAGAGCCCTTTTGGAAACCGATCACTGTAATTTGAGGCTTCAAAGCAGGTCAATTCCATCAAGTGGAGAAACAGCAATCATGCTAAACTGGGTTTACTCCTGGAATATTACACACACGATTGTTGTCAATGCTGAACCTTGATGCATACCTGCAGCTTCTATTGCTTGTAGAGATTCAGCTATGAGCTTGATTTACTGAAACAAAATAGTCTTACCTAGAGAATTCATTTAGTTTGTGATGTTCAGAGTAATGTGCTACAATGTATCTTCTGCCCAAATAATACACTGAGAGAAATGAATATAGGAAGCCTAATTGTGATCTCATGCCAGTGAAAGCCAGTAGTAACTCCTAATAATAAACAGACCTACTGAAGTTTAAAATCAGAACAGGGTTATTAAGTAAGATTATTAGTTAATGTGTATGTACAAAATAAAATGTGGAAGTTGCATACTGGAGTGCATGTTGGCCTCATTTTCTCGTGCTCATAGGACTTAGTTCCCGAGCCAGTGTGGGTGTATAACTCTAAATTAAACCCCAGTGATTATGATAATGCAACAGTTTTATATCAAATTATAGCGCCAAGAATCTGATTTTGTATTAATTCAAACCCAGCCTCTTAACAATACTGTCCACAGTAATTTTAACTACAGATTATGAAACAATAAAAAATGGAAATTCTTCAGATACTACAGTACCATTAGCTAAGGATGTAACACTACAAAAAAGATCCAGAAGATAAAGACCTAACAAGGCTTTTTAAGTGTCCAGAAAGTTAAAGAAGAAAGGAAGATCTAGTCTGCAGATCACAAAGGAAAGAAGTAATCACTACTGCTTTGTCAAGGGAGTATTTGCAAACAGCAGAGAGTTGAGGGAAGAGACTGGCACAATGGACTTCACTTAAAGGCCATGAGGGCACAGATTTACTGCATGCTAAAGGGCTCTATACATAATGAACACTTTGAAAATTACAGTAATTCTAAACCAACTTAATGAAAGAGGAAGAAGAGTAGTAGAACTGCAACATGTACATCCAACTGAAGAAGTAAAAAACCTCTGTGTTTTAAAAATTTATCAGGGAATAGTTTTTATTGAGTCTTGACTGCTATGGTTAAGATTGCTATGGTTAAGAGTTTCCAGTACAAATTCCTTTTTTAATATGCCCGTATTCTCACCATTTTGGCTGAAATTCTTAACGTTTTCATGGTGTCTGTTGACTTTTTCAATATCCAGAGATTTTGAAGAAGTTCAGACAGCTCTTAAGTCATGTTTCACCAGTGATACATGGACAATTTGAAAATGCTTCCTCAAGTAAATAGTTTTAATGCTACATTTATTTCTTAAATGCACTGAGTTGGTTCGGCTTTTACCTGTGGAATATGGCTGCAGTGTACAATGTGTATTGAGCAGCCACTGAACACATTGGCTAGATGTAAAATCAGTTTTTGAAGTCCTAGTACAGCAAACCACCCTAGTCCCTGAACTAAGCACACTCCGAAATGCAAGCATGCACACATTGGGTCTGACTCTGGCATGAACTGATGATAAATTAAACACATACCCATCAGCTAGATGGGCCACAGGGGATTTGTGCCTGTGCTTAAGTGCTCTGCTGTGCTAGGCTCGGTTCCTTGCAGGTAGCCTAACCAAGCTGGCATCATCAAGTAGGCTTCCACAGCATTCTGTGGGGAACAGGCACCTCCAGGCAAAGATTCACCCAGCGTAAGGTGGCTGGTTTGGAGTGGGTGCTGAACAATATCAGGTGAAGAAGTTCCTACCCCTTCTCTCTGAACAAAGTCCTGTGATACCCCCTGTGAGAATGGGAAGTGTACAACATCTGCAGCCATCAGTGCTCCAGACACTACAGATGTTTAACACCCAGACATCAACCAGCCTATTAAAGCCACTGGTCATTGGTACGTTCATCTTGAAATTTGCTCTGTTGTTTTTCTAGCTGGGAGTCACAAAATGCTAGGAGGTATTTAAACACTGAACATCAGTGGTCAGCCACCACACCGACATTTTTCATGGCATATTATTTACTTCAAAAAACTGAATTTTTGAACAAATGCATTTCCATGAGTTTCATCAGCTTCACTGAATTCAGTGGGCTTTTCCCCAGCACAAACGAACTGTAGATGAAGGCTTGGATTGTGACCAATCCACACACCTCAAAATATCAAATACAAAAGTCTGTTCCCAGCACTGTGGACGGCCCTGAGCCCTGGTGGCAGGGAGCGAGCAGAGTGCGCCTCTATGGGGCAGCAGTGCAACTTTCTGAGAGTGGAGAGGAGGAGAGGCCATGACATGGCCATTGGCAGGAGGAGGCTTAGAAAAAATTCCCAAGTGTAGGAAAGTATATTGGAACTTTGCAAAAATTGAAAACAGAGAAAAAATATTGCCAGCATAATGACAGTTCACTGATATGCCATATGAAGACAGAATTGAATTCATATACTTAAAAATTTTAATCTGTTTGTCATTCAGGTATTACAGAAACTGATGTGCAAATACTGGGTGGCACAAATATATAAATGCAGGTAGATATTTAGGAGTGAATAGTCACAGAAATATTTCACTGGGGTTTGAGCCCATGACATACATTCATTAATTTTGCTCCTTACCCCACACTAGTTAAAAAATACTTATTGTTGCAATTTGTTTTTCTACTGAAAAACAGAACTGTTCAAAGTACCTTAAAAAAGAAAAGACAGATTTAAATGGTCTACTATGAGGAAGGAAATTAAGCCCATGCGCTCAAAGGCATCTACTGGAATATGGCCAAGCTCAGCTGCCTTGCTAAGAAGTCTCATGGCACTGCTAAAAGAGCACTGGGGAAAAAAAAATGAATGTAGCGCTGATAGCTCAGTCGCCTGAAGGCTTTTTACAGACTGAAGGGAATTCAGTGGTCAGGAACCAAAACTGGTTTACACATAAATTGGGAAGAAATACAGAAGTCTGTGCACAGAAGGGCAAATGCAATTACAATTTCTAGACAAACTCTAAATATGAAATGGCTCAATCTGTGTATACAGTCACAGGTATATGACTGCTGTAATGTTTTCAGGTTTTAGGGCAACACCACAGGAATTACTCCGAGTGCTTGAGAGGCTCTGAAAGACCAAGGATGAAAGCAAAATAGAAAAAAAATAGTTGTAGTACCAAAGAAAACTTTCACAATGATAAGTATTAAACTTTGCTTTAATATTCCTGTGACAGTGCTGAAAGTTGGTTGCCTGTGTAATATAATAGTAAACACAGAAAACTATAAAGGTCGAAGAGATGAAAAGGTTTGCAGAAATAAACCTGATGACAGGACTATTCACAGATGATTTAACTGGACTTACAAGGAAGGGCACTAAATGTGACCCCTTTGAAAAAACCAGGACTACAGACTTTTCAGACATGCCAAGAAGGGAGCTTGAACACCATCTTTCACAACACAGCTGTGTAAGAGTTACACAGATCTGAAGCCTTATGGTGGGAGAACCAGGGAACAAAGGGAGGACAGGTGCAGGCTGCCTGATGCCAGCCCTGAAGAAAAAGCCAGGTTTGGAAAAGCTGGAACGTCTGGAGTTTCACCAGTGTCCTGGAGTTTCAGATAGAGGAGGACACACAGCTGGGAATGGGCTGTCACTTTGGCTTCCTGGCTTCCTCCTTCCCTCTCTTCATGCACTGCAAAGGGTGCATGGAATACTGCAAATACATCCCCAATAGAGAGGAACCTAATTTCTGTACAGAAAGAATGTGGTAAAATTCAGTGGTGAAGGAAAAGATATCGAGTAAGAGTGGTCAGACAAAAATTGATGGTCAGAAAAAAATTTTGGTGATTCTGAGCCAGGGGAATTTTCCCTTTATCTAAAATTTCAAATGCTGTTAGGTACAGGTTTGTTCCCCAGAGAGTCATTTTTACATGGTTAGTTTTGTAAGCTAGAGACAGTGGAAATGTATTACATGTGCAATAATTAATAGGCCCTCTGGAAAATGGAAGAATTAGAATAATTAAAAATGCTATGATGCTGAAAAGTACAGCATTGTTATCTAAAGTGCTTCAATATAGAGATGCCTCTATTTTTATAGCTTGCTAAATTACTTGCTCATCATCTGGCATGGTTGAAGCTGTCACAAAGAACCATCCTAATGCTATGAGCCCCACAGGGCATGGCTGTTTTTTCAGACTGCTGTTTCTCCTTGCTTACATAAATTCAGAGTGGCATGAGCTTTGTGGAGGTGGCTTATCAGTAATCAGTTCCCAAATGCTGAGCAAGCTAAGACATCCTGCAGCTGAAACTCCCCTGAGGTCAGTCACTGGCAGCCTGGTGCCCAGGAGATCTGGACTCCCAGGCTCACCCCATCACCTATTCACCAGCAAAGGTGGTGAACACACTTTCCTCTTCACCTCTCCTGGACTTTGAGCATTGTGCAATTCCTGGATACGTAGGCTGGGCTGTTTCTCTCTTAATAATCTATAAATGTGTGGCTAGCCCAGGCTTGTTGTTTGGGCTCCCACAAAAGTGGGGGGGAAAATGGTACCTCCAGAAGGCACGCTGATTTCTAAGGCTTTGGCATCTGTTTTAGACTTAAGGTGAGTTGTCTTCTGCAGATCTTGCTCTTTTTTACCGGCCATAAAAAGTATATAGACTAACTCAGATTAAATGTTTACACTTTAAGTGATTAACATTAAGCAACATGAATCCTATCTTTATCATCTAATTTCAAGCTACAGTTTCTCCTTCAATTACCTACAGAAAGAGCATACTGTGTCCTATCCAAATTTTAAATACACTGTAATGAGAGATATATTTGTTATGTTTTCATTTACTATTGCTGTTCAGTTTTTAAAGTTCCTTGTTAGAGAAATGAGGATATTAATACTTCTGAACATACTAGTGTATACATCTCTGGCATTTTTGAAACACACAACTTCATGCTGCTTTTCTAATCAGAAAGCCTCATCTGTTTTTTTTCTAGTGCAGATAGTTTTGCAGCACTGTATGTGATAAGAAATGTTGTGCTGAATTCAGGAGGATACTGTGGCCGTGTAAAACCACAAGGTATTGACCAGATGAAGGATTAGACTCAAATGACGATTTTCTCCTTCAGTGCACTAGAGCACTACTTTTCTAGAAAATGCTTTTACTTTGATTTGAATGGTGTTACCTGAATTAAGCTGTTCCTCAAATAAGATCAAATTTTCACTGCTTCCCCCTGGCTTCAAATACTATAAAAATAATTTTCTATTTATAATGCAGAAAGTAATGCAAAGAAAAAAATGTGAGAATCCATCAGTTTGATTTTAAGTTTCCTTAGGTGGAAAGAAATCTAATTCCTACTTCCTCTGTATGCCCAGAGTGTAATTCACAGTTTTGTAATCTATGCTACCAACTAGAAAACAGGACTTCCGGGCTCCTCAAATCTTTCTCTTGAAACAGCACCTCATACAACACCCCTTGGACTGCTTCTGGCAGGTGGCAGTTCTGCAAAGCATCTCCTAAGTTGCAGGGACAGAGGGCGACACTACATATCATGGAAGTGGTTGACTAGAGATCAGATTTGCATTCATTCTACACAGAACCCAACCCAAAATCTTCTATATCTTGTGTGAAATGGTCTATCAAGCTACAGACACAGAAGTAATTTTTAAATTTCCTTCTGCATCAGCACCAAGAAGCTTCATAGTAGGCTTCTGAAACTGTTCAGATAAAAACTTCCCAAAGCCTCTCTTTTCCCACAGATACTGGAATCGTTTGACACATTCCCTGCAACTAATGGGGCTTGTCCTCAAAGGGAAAATGGCATGCATGAAGCTGAAGAGGTGATTTATTGCTAAGCGCCTCCTCTGATCTAGCTGCTGTGTGGATGCTGAGTGCGCTACTGCTGGGAGGGTGCTCCCCCACCACCCCAGACAAGACACCTCTCCCAGTCCTCACCCAGAGGATGAGGTCCCTCCAAGTGTGTCCAGCTATCTACACAGCTGATACCTGGAGAGCCAATAGACCCTCCCCTTCAGTTGCTACATGCCAGAGCTGCACTCCTAGTGAAGTCTTCAGCAGCAGCTATTTCAGCACAAGAGCAGTGCAGATGGAGAGATGCCAGAGGCAAGGAGAACCTCTTCTGTGTCCTCTGTGGTCTCTAACGGGGTGAAGAGGTCCCTTACTGCCAGATCAGAATCAATCAGCTGCCAGTTCTTAACTCTGCATTTTGTTTTCTAAACCTATAATAAGGAATGGTGTCGCTATTCCCTCGCTGAACACCTGACAAGATGTTTCTTCTTAGGGGGCTTCTAGATGAGTAGGAAAGTAAGAAAGCTGTTGTGAGCTACATGAGAACAGTCTTGCTGGGTTGGAGAACAGAGAAGATGAAAAAATTTCTGTCTTTCTGTAGCCCTGGTTCATGCCTTAGATGTTTTGGTTTTCTGAAATTCTTTTCCCAGGGAATTTTCTGTAAACAAGAGAAGTGTTTTTGTAAACTGTACTTTGTTTTCATTCTTCTCTGGGAGGGACTTCTTCTTGATGTCCCTCTGGTGTGACCAATGTGATTGAAGAGGTTTGTCTTCTTGTCACCAATCAAATATGTCTCTGTAAAGAAGTATATAAGGGAGACACATCCCAAAAATAAAGGAGTCATTTTCAGCCTTCTGGAGCCCTGTGTTGTCGTGGTGTACAACAGCATCATATTTCCAATTATGACCAGCGCTTTTTTCATTCTTTGAATGGTGGATTAAGCCTACACAGTCCCTAATTAATCAAGTCCACAGAAATTCTGCAAGTCTCTTTAAGCTATTTTCTTACTATCAACAAAGAGTGCCAAAGGCTGTTTTGTGACTTGAACACACCTAGTTCCCTACAGCTAAACTGCCCCTTGGCACACTTTTCCTCCTCAGGGCAGCATGACTCTGCCCTTTTGCCTGCTAGGTGTAATCCCTGCTCCATACTATTTCCAGCTACTACTGCATACTCTTTAAGACAGTGGTGGTTAGGCAGGTCAAAATCACAATAGGGAATGGGTTAAATTTTAACAGCCCTTGCCTCATAGACAAATGGATCAATTAAAATATTCTGAGAAGGTGGCTATCCCTTTCAGCAGCTTTCCTCATGCTGAAAAAGGGATGGACTCTGAACAGCTACAGCAGCCTAAAGCTGATATGCTGGAACACAGGAGAAGGCCTTCACTTCAGATTTTTCATTGTGTTTGAAACGATAGACTGAAATAGGTTTTTACAACTAGCATCCATCACTTTTTCCCCTCTGAGTCAAGGTCTCGTGCATCATGTGCAGTCCAGAACAGTTGCCCTGAAGGACATCACTGCTCCTGCACTAGTGCAAATGAAAGAAGACTGATGATGTCCTGATGAATACAGAGGACTGAATTAAATCCTGAGTACAAGTGCATCTCAGTGAAAACTCAGGGTACTTTCCAGGGTACTTAACCATCACTGGTGAAACAGAAACTAACAGAAGCAGAGTGTGCTAAGTTGTGGCTTGGGTAAGATTTGCTGGCTGGGAATGTGCATAGTTGGAATAATCACATGACCTATTTTAGGCACCAAATGTAGGTTGTGTATATGAGGAGGCTCTTTATGGTTACTGCACAGAAGTAGGTGAAGCCCTCCCAAAGGTGATTTTGAACATTTAAATGAAGGAATATTTAGGTTCCTAATTTGGATGCTCTGAGTTTCTCTCCAGAGGTGCTTCTCTTCACTGGTTGTGCAGAGAGTGAGGCTCCTAATTTTGGAACATGTTGCACTCCTAAATTAGGGAGGTCATTACTTAAAAGCTGTGAATTATTCCTCCCTTCCCTTCTCCCACACTGCAGCTGAACCTATCATAGCATCAGACTGAGACAGATTCTGATTACAGTAGTAGTGGTGGCAACTGTGACACAACTTCATTCATTTATAGTATAGGAAGCTCTAGACTGGTGGTAATGAAAACAGAGTCTCATCTGGGATGCTGAAATTCTTCGCTGAGAATTGCTGATATTGAAATCTTTGCATCTGACTGAAAATTTCAAAACCAAAATCTCAGAATTTCTTAACACATACAGTTACTTTACGCTTTGTTTACTTTCACACCATGCATGTAGTGCACAGGGAAATGGTATTATGGATTTACTGCTCCAGCTAGATCCCTACAAATCTATGGGGCCTTATCCCTACAAATCTATTGGGTCTGAAATCTCAAAGAGCTGGCTGAAGTCATCACAAAGCCTCTCTTGGTGATTTTTTGAGTGGTCTTGAGAATCCAAAGAGGTCCCAGATGACTGGAAGCTGAAGAACACCATCCCAATTTCCAAGAAGGAAAAGAAGAAAGACCCCAGAAACTATAGGCCTTTTAGTTTCACTTCAGTAGCTGGTAAATTCACAGGAAAGAGTATTCTGGGAATTACTGAAGCACAACACCTGGAGCACAACACAGTCATTGGTCAGAGCCAGCATGGCTTCATGAAAGTCCTGCTTATCAAACCTGATTTCCTTCTACAACAGGGTAACCCACCGAGCTGATCTGGGAAAGCCAGTAGATGTAACCATTTTGGACTTCAGCAAAGCTTTGATACTGTCTCTCACAGTGTCCTGCACAAAGCATCCAGCTCACAGCTGGACAGCCCTGTTACACGATGGATGAGCAACTGGATCATGGGTTGGGCACAAAGGGTTACAGTGAATGGGGTGACATCAGACTGGTGACCTATCACACCTGGGGTTCCGACAGGACTCTTTGACACCTTCATTCATGACTTGGACAGAGGACTAGAAGGGATGCTAGGTAAGTTTGCTGATGACATTAAACTGGGGAGAGCTATTGACTCCCTCAAGGGCAGAGAGGGCCTGTAGAGATACCTCGATAAATTAAGAGGACTGGGCAATTGCCAGCCATATGAATTTCAACCAGGACAAGTGCAGCATTCTGCACCTGGGATGGGGCAACCCTGGTTGTGTGTAGAGACTGGGGAATCAGAGGCTGGAAAGCAGTGCCACGTAAAGGGACCTGGGGGTCCTGGTCCATGGCAAGTTGAACATGAGCCAGCAGTGCCCTGGCAGCCAGGAGGGCCAACCCTGTCCGGGGGGGCATCAGGCACAGCTGGGCAAGGGAGGGGATTGTCCTGCTCTGCTCTGAGCTGGGGCAGCCTCACCTTTGATATTATGTGCAGTTTTGGGTGCCACAATCAAAAAGACATTGAGCTGTTGGAGGGTGCCCAAGGAGAGCCCCTGAACATGGTGAAGGGTCTGCAGGAGAAGCCGTATGAGGAGTGGCTGAGGTCACTTGGTCTGTTCAGCCTGGAGGAGACTGAGTGGAGACCTCGCTGTGGTCTTCAACAACCTCATCAGGGGAGGCAGAGGGGCAGGTACTAACCTCTTCATTCTCGTGATCAGTGACAGGCCACTAGGGAAGGCACGAAACTGAATCAAGGGAGGTTTAAGTTTAATATCTGGAATAGATTCTTCACCCAGAAAGTGGTTGAGCACTGTAACAGGCTCTCCAGTAAGATGATCACTAGCATCAAGCCTGACAAAGTTCAAGAAGCTTCTGGACAATGCTGTCAGGCACATGGTGTGATTCTTGGGGTGTCTTGCACAGGGCCAGGAATTGGAGTTGATGGATCCCTACCTAATCAGGGTGTTACATGATTCTACAGTCTGCTTATTCCAAGGCCATTGTCTTTCAAGAGCATCCAACTGTGGCAGGGAGAAACCTCAGTCAGGCCAAGGAGGCTAAAAGTAGGTAGATCATCTGCATGATGTGATAAATGAGATAAATTACATTTGCATATCTTAAGTGTCTGTTCGGGTTCCTGCATGACACTTCCTATCTTAAAAAGGATTGTACTTCTAGGCCTCTGTAATTTCTGTAACAGCTTCTGCTGTTTTGAGGGTTAAACCATGATCCCATATCCCTTGGGCAATTAAGGGTTAAAGTGACCTGTCTTCACACAGTGCAGTTTCTTAACTTCTCTGGAAGATAAGAATATATTTTTTTATAAAGCTTGATTGAAGAAGGGACAAAACTGCAATTTCAAGAAACTTTTAAAATGCAATGGGTTTCAGATGCCATCCTATGAATTCTCTAGTATATTTGACTTTTGAATGTTTAATTTGCTAAGGTAACTGCTTCTTCCCTGGCATGAAAACACAATTATTAGAGCTCATTTCATTATTTCGTGACTGATAGCACAATTTGGGTCATTGTTTAACACTCCATCGCTATGAAAACAATTAAATTCTCTAATGATTAATAGGATTTGTTACTTTAAATAATCACACTGAACCTTATTTGCAGGACTTAGGCTTGTTGCTTCCATATGAATAATGTGTCTTTAGCTGTACATCCAGTCTTGGAAAGTTGCTACTCATCTGTAGACTGTCCTCTTTAACTGCTATGGGAACAGTAATCTTGCAGTGTGGAGCCCACAGCTGTGTATTGCATCTCATCCCATCCTACTGCTATGAAAGGCATCCTTGGAGAGATTTCCTCCTGCACTTTTGTGATCAATTTTTAGGGGATTTTGTTCTTCACACTTGCACAGAGTGGAAGCACATTCTATGGTAAGTCAAAATAGGCACCGGGAGGACATTGTTACCCAACATGGACAGTATCCTACTGAGCCTTGGCCACAAATGAGTCCTTTCTGCCTGAGCCCACACAGCTGGAGAAAAATTTAGAAGTGGACAATGAAGCCTGAAACCAGACCACAGCCCCTCCTGGGCTATCTTTCCATTCCTCTTTTCTTTCCTCCTGCACCCACATTCTCCACTCTAAGCTGCAAGGAGTTTCAAATGGTCGTAAACCCAAAAACAACACTCCCAACAGAGGCTTCCATATGGCTGTACAAAGAGTGAAGAACTCTCTCACGAAAACTACTCCTGTTTCTCTTGTTCCCACCTCCCCTTGCCTCTGGCACGGCCAGGTCCCAACAGTGCCTGTGAGGAACCCCTGTGTGCTGAAGCTTTTGCTCACAGGCAGAAACTCACAGCGCAGCCCAGTTGCCTAACAAATACTGGAGCTGCTCTGCTGTACACACACAGAGCAATGCCATATGACTGTCTTCATGTATGTTATCACCTTCTCATTAAATAACAGCAGGAGTGGTTTCAGATGGAAAGATTTTGACTCAAAAGGATTTTCTGTTGCCCCAGAGTGACCCAAAGAGATGACATTCCTGGCAGAAAGTGCTGAAGCCCAATGACGATCTCCCCTCATTTGATGTGGTCCTTACCACCCACATCAACATTTATACAGACACAAGTGAGAGCAAAGAATTGGCAGTGGTTTGCAGAGACTGCTCTGCCTGGATTTCAGCCACAGAGAAGTAGAGAGATCATCCTTCTATAGATCAAAAAGCCAGCCTCTTCCCATGCTTTTATTCCCAGTGAAGGAATAACAGAAATGAAGACAGTTGTCAACAAATTCCTGTTCAGCTATTTTCTTCATCATAAATTCATACAAGCAGATGTAACAGATAGAAAAAAACTGAAACACATACATGTTCTGATGTAAAGGCAACCAGTCTGGGAATAGCTGCCATTCCTTTTTCTTTAACTTCTGGGAACATCTTGAAACGTGCAATCAACATAGCATACATGTTAGATATGGCACCACCTGGAGTCCACAGTAATATACTGTTACTTTTTCTATTCATTGTAATATCATTTCAGAACAAACAAGTCTTGCTATAGTTTTTTTAACTCTAATGCTAATGTCTCTGCCTCGTGGCAGAAACACAGATTCCTTTTCCTGATGGTCCTTACAGCTGGGCTGTGTAATAAAAGGATCTACTACACACAAATAACAACTTATTCAAAAAGTACCATTGCAAAAAATGACGCTTCCTTTCACACTCATTCTAACTACCATCTCTCAATCAGTTCCCAGTCTTAGCTTTCCATGTGCCATCAACACATAATCCCCACTCTATTCCATCTCCTAAGCAGATGTCCCCACAAGGCAACTGCCTAGGGGATTTCCAAGTGCCACCTAATCTGTGCTCGCCCTGCCCAAAATCAGGGTGGTGTTTCATGCCCCAGCTTTGAGCAAACCCACCCACTGAGACCCAACAGCCACTATCTTCTGGATAACTGGAGTGGGAGGAGGGAAGAGAAGGGAAAATGGGTCATTCTAACAAATATTTTTCATTTTAATTGTCCTCTGATGGGAACAAGGAGAAAAGGTTAAATTGCCTAACGCTTGCCTTAAAATCACTGGCATACACATTCACTTAAAATAGCTATTTCCAGATGGCTGTTTAATCCACTTCAAGATGGGTATCAGATCTACAGCTCGGCAGTGGTCTGTTTTTCCTTTTTGAGATTTTTTACAAACTGAATCTCTGTGTCTACAGTGAAGCAATGCTTGGCTTTACATTAATGCTGCATGAGCACAATGGGAATATAATGCAGTACCTGAGGCAGAAGCTGAGAACTTTTACATTTGTATGCACACACACACACACAGACACACACAGAGACACGTATACATGAAATCCATCAGGTTTATCCTGTATATATATATATATACAGAGATTGATTATGTATCCATGTTTATGCACATGTATTTATATAAAGCAAAGGTTTTAAATGAACAGGTTGAAATGCCAGTGAGGAAGACTTCAACTATTGCAACATTCATCCATCTAAAAATGGAGTAAAGACCACAAGATATGCACCTCCAGAGGATGGTTCAGCTCATCCTATGGCAGGTGTCTGTAGTAGGTGGAATTTGCCCTGCAGACACATGCCCCACTCTCCCTCGAATACACAGGAGCTGCTGTAACTAGCCCAGGGTAGACACCCAATGCTTGGACAGCCAAATTGAGATAAAATCCACCCTTTGAGCAGATGAAGGAAGCACTGTTGGGTATCTATGCTGGCAAATTTAACATTGTTTTGACTTTTGCAAGATTTGTTTTAATCTCACTGGAGATATATACTGTTCCACAGCCCACACAGGCTGTGCCCTTCATTTCTAATCAGAATCCTATCTCTGCTCTTGCAGTGAGGCTGCCCTGCTGCCCTGCTGTGGGCTTCCCCTGACCTCACTGGCCCTCCTGTTGAATCCAAGGGAAAATGCCACAGAAAAATGGCATTGCTGGCATATGGGGCAGTACACGCTCAGGTTTTTCTTCCGCTTTCAACTATCTTGAGAGATATGAATGTATTTCTACACCTCTTCTTTGAAATGACAAAACAAGAAATGGAGAGATTAAGAGGAAATGCTCAGGTACTTGTCCCTAAAAAATGCAGATGTCATGCAAGAGCTGCTATTGATGATTTAGGTGACTGAACTAGATTGAAGCAATTTGGCCTATCTTGTCCAAAGTAACTGGCTCAGTGTCAAAAGAATCAAGACTGAAATATTAAGTTTCTTCAGTACCAGGATTTCCTATTAGTATTAATTACTCATATAACCTTAAGTGTATTAAGGTTATAAAAGTGTATAAAGCCTGCATTCTGCTTTTAATTTCATAGTTGTGTTCACAGTTAACTGCAGCTAATGAAACAGACCTATAGAATTTGGAGAAAATAGTCAGGCTTTTATGCTTCACATGTATTGATACTGTATATTTCATTCCAGAGAATGCAGAGAGAAAGAACTTTTTCATTGCAACAGTAAGGTCTTCAGCTAAAGCCATAAAGTAAGAAAACTGCATAGAAACTATTTTGATTATTGCCTAAAAAAGCAGAACCTGCTTTTTCAGAACTGAGTATTGCTGCCTTAAGAGAGAAAATTAGAAAGATGCACGTTGCACAAACCAGAATTGCAGAGAAAGAAAGAATGAAAGCGGGCAACCCTGTAAATGCCAGGGCAGGTACATGCCTGCCAGAGAGCCTGTCCCCACACAGGTTTCAGCTCAATGAACTGAGCTCTCACACACCAGCAATACTCTGTCCCCTTGCCAGGCAGCACCTTCCGCAGCCCTGCGGTGCCAGCAGCTCCTCCTGAGGCACACACCTTTCCTGACTGACACTGTCTCTACCCGATTTGGCAGACTTGAGCAGATCTGGCACACGCACTTGAGCCTTTCACCCAGCCTGCTGCCATGCCCAGCTCTGCCCTCCAGAGCTGGGTGGGCACCTTGCTATTGCTCTTCTCTCATGCTGCAGGTCCCTCACCAGCACAGTGGGAAGGTGAGGAACTAAGAGCAGCTGTACAGAGTCAGCTCAGGGTTGGTAACCAACCACTGTTCAGTTTCCAAAAGCTTTCACTTTGGTCCTGGACTCATGATACACACTTAGATGCCTGGTGTGATGGAGGCCAATATTTTCAGGGGGATCTCTAAGCACCACAATAAAAGCTGTCAGAGCTTTTGCTCCCAGTGCTTTTTAAGTAAGAACTCATGAAAAAGCAATGTTGATTGTTCTCACCTATTTGTCTACATCTGTGGGAAGGACTAGAATAAAACTCCCATACCACTTCCCATGTATGGATTCAGATGTGAGAAGCTGAAGATGAGCCTTGCCTGACCTTCATGGCCTCAGAGAGCTGAATGTCCTAGGCTGTTACCAGTGAGGCCTTTCCTCTACTCAAGCGTGCACTCTTTCTTTCTCCATTAGGTCGACTGACTTTCCTTCCAGAAACGTTTCTTCTTCAACAGCTAACAGTCCATTCTCTTTTGACTAGCCAAGATATTATACCCAATGTAAATTCTTTCAGTATTTTGCAATTTTTTAAGATAGAGAGGCCAAAATTTTTGAGCAATGAAATTACAGAGTCAGAGAAGAGGTGACAAAAAGTATAAATCAAAATAATAAGTGAAATGATTAAAAAAATAAAGAAGTCTTAACAATGTTTGTCAATGATTTCTCTACACTAACTTTTTTCCCAAATTGACTTGCCCTGAAGGAACCAGGTTTCTAAGCCCTTAAGCACTCAGATTAACTAGCCACCCAAGTACCCCACTGAGAAAAACAGGTCAGCTTCACATGGAAAGCTATCAGCATGCTCTAATGCTGGCAGGGTCTTACTGACTCTATTAATGCTGGCAGGGATGTTACGCCTTTCCCTATTTGCTCCAGTTTCCCCTGTGGTGATGGAGAGCTTTGTTGTGTTTCTTCCCTCCGTTCCTAATACAACAGTCTTTCTATTTCATGGAATCCATAGAAAGTGGGGGCAAAGCAAAACTGCAAGGCAAATGTCTCTTCTCATTATGTTTCCCATGTGCCATTACAGCTGCTCATCATGCAGTGCAATTTTCTCAAACAGACCCTCATAATCACATCCCTGAAATTCATAAACATGCAATACTTTATCTCAAAGAGGCCACCGGTGTTTACTAGCAAGTGTCCTCTCAAACATGCATATTTAATTATATTTACTCTTTAGCTACAGGGGATGGCATATACCACAGTCTGAAAAATAGAGAAAGCTTGAAATGTTATGTACCAGGTGAAAATATCCCATCGCCACAGCCTCCTGGCCAGCCAACCATCTCTCTCATTTTCCTTAGTGTGACATATTCCAAAAGTACAAACACTGGAGCAATTTCATAGGTGAACCTGAAATGTAGTAATGTCCGTATTTAATGCTTTCATCTACAACACTAACACATATTTTTCCAATATTACATTACATTATAGCCAAAATATACTCTATCTTATAGTGGGTAGTGTTCTGTTTCACAATACTTGCCACAGTCTTCCTTCTGATTTGACATCTAATGTCTAGAAGAAGAAATGCAGGGACCGTTTGAGAACCCATTTCCACCCTCTTCAGTGAATAAAATCTTGCCCACCTCTCCCAGGTTCAAGGCTTTGCCCTTTATCCAAGAGATGCTGAGCAGAGCCCTTTGCCTGCACAAACCTATGTGCATGTCTGGAGGCACATGTCAGCAATCCTATTCATAACAGCCAGACAGTGCATGCAGCTAAGCAAGTACACAAAAATGCTTCCTGACCCCAAAGTGAACCCCCCCCCCCCCTTCAAATTCTGCATCACTTTCTTACAGAAAGCAATAGCTTTGCTGGCTCTAGGCATGGATTGTACATAACCCCTCTATGAATGAGGGGTGCAACTGCTCACTCAGCACCCCTTTCATTTTACATATTTATGCATGCAAAATGTTAACCTGTATATACATTTTTTTGTGTGTTTTGGGAGGTAGCACGAACAACATCATATCACGATGATGAAATTTTGTAAATGACAGGCTACAGGACAACGTTGAACGTCTTTCTAAAAATAACTGTTGTAACCATTTTAAAAGCAGGTAAGTTTTTCTCCAGCAATTTTAACATAAAATTATTCTTTCACTCAGATAGAGAAACTAGTATTTTGGAGCATAACTGTGAAATTCTATTAAATACCTATATATTAAATAAAACCCCTTCTACTTACATATTAGTATTTGCTGCTGATGTCAGCCAGTCTGCTGCCAATCCAACCATGTCCAATCCAGTTGAAAGTTGATTAAAATATCTAGGGTGCCCTGCATAAGATGGAAAATGTTATCAAAAGGCTGATGACTCTGAATGAAACTATTCAGTGCTGAACAGTATATTTACCTCCATATTTCTATAGAAAAGGAAGCATTTTCAAGGTATGAAACAAAGCAAATGGCAGTAAATAGATTTCTTGAAAAAGGCATGATAATTTCTCTTCTTTCTCATTCCAAAGTCAGTAAAACCAGAGTAATTATACTCAACGCAGAATAATGAATTCCACACATTCCCTATTATCCTTTCAATATGCCTTGAAAATTAGCACATTGCTGCCTCACAAAAATAGCTGTTTGCTCCCGTTTGTGTGTCACATGTTGTCACTGGATATGGTTTTGCCTGACTAGGTTTGAAAGGCACACATGAGACACCATCTGAAAAGCTTGCCAGGACATATAACATCAGTGATGAATGGCTAATGATTGTAATAGACAGAGCAAAATGAGAAAATGGAGTATTTCGGTGACTGCTTTGCACATGACTCAATGGCTGATGATTGTATGAAGATGGCAGGGAAGGTGGTGGTCCTTGTCATTCCTTCACTGTCAGAGTGCAATTACAAATAGCCTGGCTACTTGCAATTGTGATTTTAATCAAATGCCATGAAAACCAGCACTGCTGCCACAGCAGAATGATGCACAGGACTATATTCAGTGAGCTGATAGACTCTTTACTCAGTTAATCTAATTGGCTCCTGATTTTTTTTTCTAAAATCCTCCTAGAGATTTTCCTTAAAAACATGCCTAGAGCCATCAAACACAGGAAGCATCAAAATTCCATTTTTACTAGTTCCTTCCCGCAAGCCCCTGATAAGTGGCATAATTACTGGTACAAATTATGGATGGTCCACAATTACTTAAATGCCATCCAGCTCAAAGGAAGGCAGCCTCTGCTTGGAAAACACCTGTCCTGACCCTTAGACGATGTACTGTTATTGCCTTCAGAGAAAACAAAAGATAGAGCAAGATGATTGAGGAAATGCAGACCCAGCACTGAGAGAAAACTTATCTTCGGTCTCCTGTGGCCTCTTATCAGGCATGGACACATGGCTGGCAGAGCAGCACGGGGAATTGCTCCCCAGCTCCCACCCTGCAGCACACAAAGGCAGAGTAATCAAGCTGAGCAGGCAGACCAGAGCTGAGGATAAGGGGCAGGGGACACACGTGCAAATTCCACTTGCCTGTGCCCTCAACCTGAGACCAACCCTGAGCTACTGCCATCCAGCCTGACTGCATTTTGCACCCAGCTCCCCACTCTCACTGACAGGAACTGCCTCCTTTCCCTGGTCTGTGCCGCCAAAGACAGGCAGCCACAGCCCCTGAGCACTGAGGAATGATGCTCAGATCCAGCAGAATGAACTGCATCTTGCTCCCTGCTCTTCACACACCTAAGTGGGGCTGGTGGACCTAAGACACATGCGCACCCCATCACCACCACCTCAGCCTCAGCCATCCTGCTCCAGGAGCTCTGCCTGCACCTCCCCTGACGGAGGGATTTTGACAGAGATTTCCATATTTACAGTTTAGGTCCCGTATCACAGCTGGATGAAAAATTTCACCTGAAAGCAACAGAAAATTAGTAGCTAGAAGTCTTTAGAGGATCAGGGCTACAGGAAGACTCAAGGTTACAAAAATTCCTGTTTCGGGAATAAATCCACGCTGAAAAGCCCGGGAATAACAGAATTTGTGTCTGCTGCTGCAGTGTCTCAGCGGTTTTCTGTCAGCCCCACACTCAGCCCCAGGCGACAGCCCTGTTGTCACTGCTTGTTTCTTCAAGCCAACCTCCCAGCACACCACCTGCTTTGGGAGCCGCCGCAGGAACAGGCTCGGGCACACGCGGGGGTCGGGCAGCCCTACCCTGGAACGAGTGAGGTGGAGGGAGCAGCGCTGCATCGAGAGATGTCAGGACAGAGAGAGCAGCTGCTGCTGCTGCTGGGAGAGGCCCCAGGACCCACACCTGTGACACAGCCCGCTGCACGCCGTGCCCGCCCGTTCTGCAGCACGGCTGTAACACGGAAGGGCACGGAATGTACTGCCCCAACCTCACCCGTGCCCCAGCTGCAGGGGTTTGTCCGTCCATGTGACACCAATACGTGAGCTAGCTCTCTTCCCTTGGCTGGATGGCCGTGGAAAACTGAGTCTTTGCTTAGAATGCAGGCTCCACTGGCCAGGTAAGAAGAGTTTGTGAGAGGTACTCAAAAATCTCTACCCAGGTGCCTCTCCTGAAATACACACCCTTTATTGAAGTTGATTCGGAACAAAGAGGTACTGGAAAAGAGACTGTGACAGGGTGAAGAATTGGTCGAGGTGAAAATAGGAGATTATTACTTAATGGTTTGTTTAGCAATACACAATGAATTCACAGATATCCCAGAGTAAATCGGGAGATGCTGGCCAAGAACCAGGGCCAAGGCACAGGGACACCCGGGGCCTGGCTTTCCCTACTGAGGGCGTGCCTCTGCCCCACACACCCTCCCAAACACATTCCCAGCTGCACTGGTTTGAGGCACGGGCACGCCCAGCGTGAACACTCGGCCTCCACAGCGCCCACAGGGAGGCGACGAGCAAGGCTGGGCACGGCCAGACAGCACGGATAACGGCACGGCTGGCAGCACCCAGTCTGGCCGTGCTTGCAGCCTCACTGGGTGCACGACCAGCACCAGGGCCTGCCAGGGAGCGAGGCTGGGCCAGAACCAGCTCCTCGCACCCTTCCTGGAATTTCCAAGCCATTTTTAAACGCTCGTATTTCAATTCCCCTGTCCCTTTTCAATTGTACTGCGCACAGTAACTGAATTTCACATCCATCTTTTCCTGCATTCGCAGCAACTGCCTTTCACATCCTCTCAGCAAGAATTCCGTCTCTGCTGGTAAGGGGGCAGAAAGTGTGGCTTCCCCGGGCACCCCAGTGAGCCGTGGCATGCAGGCAACACCTGGAAGGAACCCACACCTGCCCCTCGGCCGGAAAATCAGCCATCTGCCTCGTCGAATCCCTTGACCTGGGTATCCAGCTGTGAGGCTAATCTATGCAATACAATTTATTTTTCAATCAGCCTCCCGGGCCCTAAAGCAAAACGCTGCCCAGGAGGGGCCATGTCCGAGGGGCTTCTGCGGCAGGAGTGGAGGCAGACGCTGCCGCCAGAAACCGCACCATACTGTCTTTCCTCTGAGGGTAATTGCAGTGTTTTACTCCGAAGCACATGCCGAAGGACTCTAGGTGTAAATCCCATGCATTTCGTGAACCCCCTCCCAGGCTGGGGCTGTCACCCCAGGGCGCTGAGAAGCAGCAGCAGTCAAGCGAGGCGGCTCTGCACCCCCTGGGCTGAACCTCGCCACGCAGCCACATTTCACACCCCCCTCTCCCCCCCAGCCGTTTTCAGGCTTCAAAAACATTATTTTCATTAAAACAAATTATAAAATGCCAAGATGGGAAAGTCTCCGATATTTACAGAGAGGAAGAAAAATGGTAACATTGCTCTAAAGGTTTTTTTTTTTTTTTGGGTGCACAGAATTAAATGGGACTAATATGTGAAAACAGGCTATAAGAAAAACAATTAATGAAAACCACCTAAGAAACCCTATTTTTTAATTTCCCAGAATCACAGATCCCACATTCTAAATCATTCTGTGCAAACACGTTTCCTATGCCCTATCCAGACACATCGCACCCATCACTGGACTGATCGACTTTGTTCCTCTGAAAATCATTTACCTAACTATTTAATCCAATATTTTACAAACATCTTAACAGCACCCGACCTATGCATCAAAACATGCGGATGGTCATTTCCACCCCTAAACGAGGAGGATTACACAGACCCCTCACAATATTTACCGGGGTCGGTCTGCCCCGTTCTCTTCTCAAAACCTGAGAATTTTTTTTGTTCTCCACTCAACCTCTAGTCACAAATCAGCCTTTTGTCTCTTTCGGTAATTGCTTCACATTTATTTTTAAGCAATTTCTCAGTAATTCAAATTCCCACTAAGAGCTCCCCGGACTCCCTATTATTTCTCAATGACAGCCTAATTGTGGCTCCGCTTTCTGCCTGCTCCGCCGCAGTTTATTTAAGGTGGCCCCGGTGCGGAGTAGGGCGCTTCCCCACGCCTGGGCGAGCCCCATGCTGCCTTCCCTCCACGAAGCCCACAGGGAGGCACGATTAACGGGGGATCCCAAGCAGGCAGGAGTCAACCCATCCCTGCTTTCCCCAGGGGAAAACAACAAATGGCTGTTAAAACAAATGGGACTTTGGTTTTATTGCTTGAGCATAAAGTTGAAACAAAATCCTCGATATTTCTGTGCAAGATTCTGCTAAATTCTCTTTTTATTTTATGTCCTGCAGGCAAAGTGAAAGACACGGCAAATGGCCGCTCAGAGCTCGAATTTACAGGCCGTCCACTGCGATTTCGGCTGTCAAATGGGCTGGTCCCTGCTTGGCCCCGTGCAGGGACTCCCCTCTGCCCCGCTCCCCGCTGCCCCGAGCTCCGCGCCCGCCGCACCCCGCTCTGCAGGGAGCAAGAGGCCATCGCCGGGGCATCACACGTGAAATGGATGAAAAGGAACGGCAGAAAGTGGTGAAGGTGATGCAAAGTCTGCTTGGTGGCACACTCGGCAACTCCTAGGCACAGACGCATTAATTTCACATCGGAAAGGGTGTGCAAGGCTGCACTGACAGCTACAGAGATGGAGCTGCTGGAGTGTTTTATCATTTTGGAAAACGATTTCTGTCTCTGCTAGAAATTGCTTGGAGCTGACAAAATACACTTGCTGCTTCAATATTTAACGTTTCAAGCTAAATTGAAATGACACCTTTAATCAATGGATGAGACCATACAGGGTGGAAAATGAGCATTGCTATTACCTGTTTTAATTGCATACTTCAGAGTTGTTCTGCAGTTCAATAAAATTTCTTCCAAGGTCTGTGGCTGGTCTGCCAGTTCCCAGTTATATTCCTGGAGCAGCTCATTTGGGTAATGGAAATCAATAACTTTTGTTGATCTATCAAAACTTTTCACCACATACTGAAGTAAAATGTCCACAACGTCTTGTAGGAAAGACATAGTAGTTATTTCTCCATTGCATGTCGGCAGAAGATCTGGGAATGGAGAAATGTAAAAGTTAACTTCGTTTTATGGCCACATGCACAGATTTTGAACAAAGCGTTCTCCCGTTTATTTTTAAAAAATCTCTACACTGTAGCCAATAGAAAAAAGTTTTGTTTTCATTTAATAAGCAAATTGGCAAGGTTGTATTTCGAAGAATGTTCTGAGAAATCACAAGATTTAATATCTTATCTAAATTGGCCAATTGTGTCCACAGTATATTTCACATCAATTTTTAAGATAGCGAGAGCAGGGAAACAAGAAAAAAGGGAAAAGAAATCTCGTAGGAAATAAAGATTGAGCAAAATTTGCTACAAGCAGCACCCTAAAAACTGTCATTTGCCTTGCAATAAAATACCTTCGTGGTGACTCTCCTATGCAAGTGACTTGTTGATAATTTAATGGCTTTTTCTGAGGCAATGCTGCACGGGCTGTCGGTGTACACAAAGCTTTTGTTTAATAGCGATGGCTCAGTCAAAGCCAGATTGTACAGGAAGCCCGTAATTTGGGGTCCCGGGCTGCCGAACAAGCGGGAGAGTTCCTGGCCAGCGCATGTCGGCGGGGAGCTGGGATCTACTCACTGGCGGAGACGCTACCTCCAAGGTCAGAAAAGATGAAGTGCAAAAATATCTCGAAATAAAGCAAATGAGTAGGAGAGCGCTATCTCCCTCCTCCCCTCCAACCTTAATTACATCGCAGGGTCTTCAACGAAAGGTCGACGCTGACAGTGCTTCATAGAAAGAAAAAGCTGCGGGCTCCAGTACGAGGGATTTTACTGCTTTGGGTTTTTCTTTTCGGGATTTTTTGTTGTTTGAGTGATTTTTCGTCCGGCGGGGGCCAGGGCTGAGGGCGCAGAGCTCTGCCGCGCACCGCCAGACATCGCCGGACCCCCCACGCCTCCGCGCAACGCGGGCAAAGGCAATTTCCCGACCGAACCGCTGTTTTTTTCTTGGTTTAGAGAAGCACCGTGCCCCGGGAGCGCCGTTACCTGTTGAGTGCAGAAAGGCGTAATTCACGTCCGCTTTTTGGCAACCGCAGGGTTTTTTGTCGCAGGTGCAGGTCGGCCTCGGCTCCGCTACCCCCGGGGCTGCTGCCCTGGCGCCGGTTTCCACGGGCTTCTCGGCATCTCCGTAGAGCAGGGCTTGACAGCGACACGGACACACGGCCTCATTACCGGGGCAACGACCCCCGTCCCCCGCCCTCCCGGCCCGGGGCAGGTCCCGCGGCGCTCCGCGGGCGCGCAGCCGCGCCCCCGCCGCGGGCTACCGGGGCCTCCCTGCCCTTACCGCAGAGTTTGTTTCCGATCCCTCCCGTGAACTTCTGGGCAACCTGACACCAAGCTCTGGCTGTAAGAGAAAATCGGGCGGAGGGTCCGTGGGGACGGGCGTGGGCTGGGGGCGTCTCGCCCGACCCCCGGCTCCGCTCCCCAGGAACCCCCTGCCCCGCAGAGCCCCGCGGCGCTGGCCCGGGTTCGGGTCCCCGTCGATCCCCGCCGCCCGCACCGCTTCGTCCCGCCGGTCGAGCTGTCACAAAGGGGGCTCCGGCGACCGGGCAGCGCTGTCACGGCGGCTCCGTCGGGCCGGTCCCGCCCGGTCGCTCGGCGTCCCCCTACCTGTGCCGGGAGTCTCGGCGGCTGCGGAGCCCTCCTCGGCTCCGAAGGGCCAGAAGCCGGAGCCGGGGCTTGCCATAGCGGAGGCGAACCGGCGGGGCGGGCGAGGAGCGGCGATCTGCAGCCCAGGCGGCCTGAGCGAGTGTGCGTGAGTGTGAGTGTGCGGGTGTGTAAGTGCGCGCGGCTGCGCCAGGCGGCGGCAGGCGAAGGGGCGGGAGCGCCCCGGGCACGCGTGGGTGGGAGCGTCTCCCGTGGGCGCCCCCGGGGCGCGCTCCGCCGAGCGGCCGCGACCGCGCCCCGCAGGCGCTGCTGCCCGGGACCGGGCGAGCTGCTCCACGGGAAGAGGTGACCGCTGAGGCCACCAGCGGCGACGGCGTCGGCTGTTCTAAGGGGCGTCCGCACCCTGCATCGGAGGAGCGAGGGGCGGCGGTGGGAGTACGACAGCGCTCGGGACAGACCCGAGCTACAGGCGCTGCTTGAGCTGGGGCTGCAGCTGCTTTGCGGGGCGAAGGCAAGCGAGGGTGCCTGGTGGCGTCTTCACCCTTCCATGCGGCCGCAGCCCGGCGGGGACGGAGGAGAGGGCTGAGCCGCCCGGTACCACTGAGCGGAGTGGAATGGTAGTTTTCCAAGTCTTGGCGGGCGGCCGCGGTGGTCCAGCCTGGTACCTCGAAGGGAAGGTTGGGACTACGGGGAAGTGTCATCAGTCCTTTAAGATGCAAAGCGAGGGGGAATCCCCCGACCACACCTCCCACTTTTTCACGGGGGCACCTCTGCAGGTGCGAGCAGGGCACTCCCGGGCGGCGGCGCCGAGGCCGGGGACAACCCGTGCCGCCGGCGGCCCCGGAGTGGGGAATAGACAGCCCCCGAGCCCCCGCCGTCCCACCGGCCCGGCCACAGCCACCGACGGACGCCCCGTCGGGTCGGGCCGCCGCGGAGAAGACGCAGGTGGAGGGACCCGCACGGGGCTGGGCTCCCGCTGTCCCTGCTGCTCCCGGGCAGACAGGAGCGTCCTGGCTCGCACGGACGTGCGGGAGGAGCCTTGCGCGACGCCGTGGCTGCCCCCGCGTGTCCCTGGAGCCCCGGGGCGCCCCCGGGCGCTTTCCGCAACATTCCGAGTTGGGGGACCCTGGTGGAACCGCCATCCTCGCTCCAGCCCCGAGGAAGCAGAGGGCCTGGCGGCCAGACGGGAAGAGAACGAGAACAACTGTTCCCAATCCCATTCCCTTCACGATGTCTCTGAAGCCAACCAAACCTCCTTTTTCCACTCAGCCGGGTCTCCGCGACAGCCTTTCCCTGGCGCGGCTGCCTCACCTCTGTCACAGGAGGGATTTCAGGCCCTGGCCTTGGAGGGAGGCAGGGGGGCCACGCCAGGTCAGGATGTGGCTCTGCCGAGACCGCTAATCACGCAGGGCCCCCACGCTGCTCGCAGCCAGATCCTGTGTTCAGCCCGGGGCATCTTTGCTTTCTGCAGGCACCCACATGGTTAGGAGGAGTGCCCCGCCATGAGACCTCACGGAAATGTCTCAATGTTTTAGAACACTGCTGTGGTGGGAAAGCAGAAGAAAAGATGTCCAGGCATCTCTTTGTGTGAAATTACAGTCTGTTCCAGTTGCCGCATCACACTGGCTTGCACGTAGACAATAACTCAAGCTTTCCACGGCCAGAGGCTGCTGTGAGCCCTTCCCTGCCTTGCTCACTCATGCCCCAGTCCACAGTGTTTTGTCGGTTCTGGGTGTAATTCAGACACAACCAACTGTATCACTGGATTGTACATTTTTATTTACTGTTTTAATAATACATGACAAAGCAACTTTAAAACAGATTTCAAAATTTTAACAATTTATAGGAAATTTTACATTGCAGTACATTTTAATCTGGTGCACAGCCTTATAACTAGTTACAGATCAGGAAGCAATGATTATCTGTCTCTGGGGAAAAGGCCAAATGTGTGTGGGGAATGGACAAAACCCAGCCCCTGTGGCTGACTGCTGCCGCCAATTGTCACATTTCGGAGAGCTGAGGAACAGAGTAGGAACAGGCCTTTATGCTGGCATCATGAAATTTGCCTTCCCTTGCTTTGCAGCTGGGAACATGCAATTATGAGTCCTGAAAGGAAGCACTGCAATTATCTGTGTGGTTTCTGTGAAATAAGGTCTTTTGAACAAGGAATCGGGGAAATCTGAACACTGTGGCTATTGCTTTTATTTTCATTTAATTTCTAGTGGAACTGATTGAGAATGATCGTTACATTTCAGCAGCAATCAACCAGAGAGTGTATTTCTATTCCTTTCTTGGTACCCCAGAGATTAGGATTCCTAAAAATCTAATGCAAATGAGAACAAAGCAAACATGATTTAAAAGTTCATCACTTAGTCACAAAGCTCAGAGGCAGAGGAGAGGGCTGGATATAATTCTCATAAATGGACATCTCCAATATAAAGATTATACACACAATATTGACCTTTAAAACTGGCTACTAGCTTTACTGTAAAGTCAATAATGAAATAAACTGCCATAGTATGCTATCCAATTAATCGTATACGTTAATTTTCATGAGAGGGACACTTGCCACAAACGGGTCCTCCCAAAATTTAGGCAATGTAAACCAAATTAAGCATAAATTCCCCCACGGTGCTCTTGTAAATTTTTTTCCTGTAAAAGAATTTATTAGAAACAATAACTAAGGTTTTCTGAAGGTGCATATGGAAATTTGAAAGCTTAACTAGGGAACTATAAAGTAAATTATTATTTTGATTGGATGAGACTGATGAAATGGAAAAAAAGAAATATGCACTGAGGAAAGTAAACTAGATTTAAGCTGTTTAATAATTTTAGGATGTAGCAATGGTACACAAAAGAAAGCTGATTTTTGTATTAGGGAAGAATACGGTATGTGACTGACAGGTGTCCCTTTGCAATGGTGTTGGGCTGTAAACCACAGTAATTCATATTCACATGAACACACACATAAACTTGAAACATTGAAGATTAAAAAAAAAAAAAGGAAACACATGGTATAAAATGATAAAAAAATTTATGCTAATAAAAGCCAAATGGCAGCAGGAACAGCAGCAGCAGCTAGAACTGCTGGATAAGGCGCCGGCGCTGTGAGGTCTTCCGCAGCAGTCGTCTGTAGTCATAGGGATTATCTTCAGCTTTGCTCTCTTCCAGGGGTCTTTCTGCAACCCTCGACCTAGGGATTAAGCACAGAAGTGTTTTAGAAATTAAAGTCAAAACATTTACCTTGGCAAACACTCCTAATCGACTGCTTAACCTCCACCCTTGTAGGGGAAAAACAAAAGGAGAAAGAAAAAAAATCAGCTGACTTTGCTAGGCCTCTTCCTGTGCTGCACAAAACAGGCACCTCGGAACAAACACATTATATGCTAGAAGCAGATGAACACAGAAGGACAACATGTTCTTCTATGAAGGCGACATTATAAAAGGACATAAAAACGTTGAGAGCATGGGGATGCTTTGCAGTAGCATTTGCCTGATGGTTACTGCACCAGATTTTCATAAATCATTTGGCATAAATTTGTTTGCTCTGTATTTAACCTGCCTGTGGAGTTCACTGTAAGCTTCCATCTCATTTTATTTTATTTTCAGATGGCAAGAAGCATTTTGGATGCCACCTCTGACAGGCTGGAATAGTGATGTGGCATCAGCTGTTACCATGGAGCAAGATTAAAACTAAAAGACAGTTATTTAAAAAGTAAATTACTCTGAAATAATTACAAAAATTTGTAGTGTTCTACACTTCTACACTTAAGGTGCCCCCACCACTGGTCCTATACTCATGTCACAGGTAAATTGCTAAATAAAAAGTACACAATGCTTCACTTCTGTAGATTGAAATGCCTGTACAGTCTTTATACCGTGGTGAACCTATTCAAGAGATACTGAAGTGCAGAAATGTTTAGTAATTACATTCATCTGCCCTCTGAGGTAACTGCAAATTTAGAAGTTACACATATTTTGTTTCACTATGGCTACTTAGGCTGCAATCAGAGCGGCAAACAGTAAAGGGTAAGAAATGCCCTTTAGTAAGTTCAGTAGCAAAACTTTCACTTACCTAAACCAGACCTCAGGGTGACAGATTTGGTGTAATTAACCACCTTAGAAATGCAACATTTTCTGATGGTTGTGAACTACATGGTAATTCCCTGACATTATTACTTATAATTACACATCTTCACTTTCCTGAAACTAATTGAGATCCTACATGAAAAAAAGGCCAGAAATGAAATATGGAAGGGGCACAAAACATTCTACATTCTAAATGTTCTACAAACATTTCCTGTATTACTACAGATACATTTTCAAATTCAGTGCTCATCCCAGGCTTATCATTTCCCTTAAGACTTTGACCTAGATAGTTTTTCAATCTTTTCTTAGATTTAGCAACATGCAAGAAGATACAACTATATTTAGATACAGACATGTGTGTTTGCATGTGCAGTGTGTATGAGTGCATTGGCAAGAGTGAGAATATGAATTTCCTTAGCCTGGCATTGGTCACCCTCTATAAAGTCTACATGGGAAGAGAGGAGGTCGAGTGAACCCTCCCTTTGTGGTTTTTCTCCTGGCTGTCCACCTTGGCGAGGTGCATGCAGGCTACAGACACCTGTGCTGCTACAGGACAGCAGGAAAAGGAGGCAGTCACCCTGGAGTCTTACCTGCAGAAAACCTGCAGAAAGTCTGGCACATGTCCACCCTATTTAAAACCTAACTAATCAGAAATACAGTTTTTAGGTTCTGCTTCAGTATAATTTTATATCAGAGATGCAGAATGTGTGTGCATCTGGCCCTCGGGAGACCAAAACTGGCAGTTAGGCTGAACACCAATCACAATGGCATTTATCCCTCTTGCATGGGGAATATTTCAGATATTCCCATTGGGAATTGGAATTTTCCGATGGGAAATTTTAGCTATATGTTTTGCAAGATATTTAGCAAAATGTCAAATTTTGTGTAAAATAATAAATTTATGTGTAATTTGAAAGTGCATTTCTTTTTTTTTATAAATATTTTGAATATATCTACAAAGATACTACTTATTTTTCCTATTATTATTTTGTATGAATTACCGCTCGGTAGCTCGTAAAATGGAAGTCCTGCGCTCAATCGGGTATCTCTTCCTTCTTGTGGTAGTACTGCTGTCCTTGGAGCTGGAGTCAGTAGATGAAATTTCTTGGTAGTAGATATCTAAATCTAGCACTTTGCTCAGACTGTCAATAAATAAGAACACTAAATTAACAGTTTAACTTTTTAATTTTATTTTTAACATACAAACCCAAGGGAGCCCAATAACATTATTAGTTCTGTTTATGTGTCGAGGATCTAAGGAGAAATATATATTGGCATAAAAAATCAGTCTCTGAAGTATGACTGCTGAATTTTGAAATGCTAAACACTTTTATATATTCATAAAGGAGACAGATTATTGAAATTGTTTGGGTTTGCCATTAGACTCAGTGGAGAGGCATTTTTATGGTATAATTCATCTGGTCTATTTTAGATATCTCTTCGAGCAAGAGATGAATCATTTTCCTAAAGATTACTATTTTTTTTCTCTGAGTATAAGAAGAGAGTCTAAAGCAACTAGTTCAGATATGGGTGTCAATAACACAGGTATCTCTTATTTTGTTAGGTGAATGCTATCCAGGGTATTATACATACAGAAAAAAATCAATCCCAACATCCATTTTAGTATGGCTAAGGAAAGAAACAATATCTTAAAAAGGAAACTGAATAGAGAAGTTCAGAATTCAATCCTCACATTGTTAGGAACCAGAAGTAATTAATTTGTTTAACTTGCTATGTTCCACTAATACAGAGTCATCACATGAAATAAGATGCAGTCAGGGAACTGGTTAACTAGATTTAAAATGAATGAAACCTAACTGAGGCCAATGAGAAAAAAGACTAGATTTTGGTGTAAACATTAGATTTTTGGTGTGTTAGTTATTTTTTCCTCCTAGTCTGGAGTCAACAGGTATGAAATTTTTTTAGGATCCAAATGACATGAGAAAAAAAGACCTAACATGGGGGACATGGACATAAGGTCAATCCTTTAAGCTGCCGCATAATCAAGTGCAATTTAAACTGTGGTTGAATGAAGTTCAAAGCTGTAAGCACATTTTATATAGATGTAATGTCATGCAACATCCTCTAAGATCCATATTTTAGTCACAGAGTTTGTATTCTGCAGCCTCAGCCGAGGACAGTGCAGAGAGCCCATTCATCTGGCAGCTATGAGCAGGCTGCCATCGCACACGGTGCCACAGCAGTGCCACTGAGGGGGCAGCAGAAAAGCCTCCATATAGAAACACAAATAAATTAAAGCTATGATGTATGTCAGGAGCTGTGAACCAGGTCTGCAGCACACATAAGGATCTAAGATATGGAAGGACTGAATATACCTATTGCTTCCTTCTTTTTTGCAGAGATCCATCAGAATAGATTAGCTACACTGTGAAGAAAACACTTCTGGTTCAAATTTCAGGGGCTACTCTTCTTTAGCTGTTATTCATAGTTATTGTTTTAATTTTTATTACCTATTTCCAGACACTCATATATTTTAAGGAGAAAATTTTGAGAGTCTTTGTATTTTTGCTGACAAAAAAGAACTGGTTGCCCATTTGCTTTGACTAGAATTTTAAGCATCTTCAATTATTTTCTGTGCCAGAACTATCTTTGATGTGGACCTTATCTTATTATAATGCCTGTGTTACCATGGTAAAAGACCATGTTTTAGGAAAACTGAAAGGCTGAATTCTATAATGGATTTTAGTCAATGAAAATTGCATTTTAACTTTGTATACATGTCCCCCTGTGAATCACCAAATTACCGTTCTTTTTCAATGCTTTATTCTCCTGGTTGAACTACTGCTAAAAACTGTTCTAGAGTACTGGAGCAACAATAGTGAGATAATGAAAAAAATTACCTTTCTTTTCTTGGTTTCCGTTTTTCATCTTGTATTGATTTCTAAGAAAATAAAAAGTAATTAAAAATGCTAAAAGGAAAGTTTATGCAAACATACAATTCATTAGTGTTAGGTAGAAGAGTGTTGTATATTTTTTCAGTAACAGAAATTATAGAAAATGAGCAAATGTCCCAGAAAAACCTCTTTTAAGAACCTTTGAGTTGCTCCCAAATTTGTTGCCGTACTGTGAAAAAAAAAAGCCAAAGTAATGATGATCAGAACAGAAAAAAGGAGATCTAAAACTTTCAAATAGCTATCTATAGCTGTTTTAATGAAGTTGATAACACTATCTCACGGAGGCAAATTTACTGGGATGCCATGAGAATCTCCATGAACAGAAGCAATGCAGTGGGAAGAGGCATAATCCTATTCTCATTAACGCCAATGTAGTCTTCACACAGGTTTAGCAGAATGAAATGGACAAAAACCCCATTTAAAAACAGTATAATAGGTGACAAACGAACCTTTAGGATACAAGATTTCTAAAAATTCAGAGGAGAGAAGATTCATACGGAATGTGAATAATTTCTTATCTCTATTAGAATTCTATCCCTACAGCAAAAACAATACTATGTTGCAGCACCTAATGCATCACACTTCAAAGGCAGTATTTTTTAGTGCAGATTGTGGTCTTAATTTTGCTTCTTGCAAATGGGTGCAAATGTATTAGAACTAGGGACTGCAAAGTCCCTGAGAATCAGAAATCCTGATGGACTTCAGTATGCAGGCAAATGAACATGACATATAATTCCAAAATGATAGGCTGATTTAAAGAAATATGCCCCAAAATAAAATTCTCATGCCTTATATGAACAATGGGCTATTGTCAGGCTTCATTTTTACCTGTATACCCTTTCAGGTCATCTGATATGCAAGGAGATGTGTGAGAATGTAAGGTGTCTAATTAATGTCTGTAGCATGATGTGAGAGAAATATCTGATTTTGCAAAAGATAGAGAATTTTTTTTAAAAAATGCACTCATATTGTGTTTCTTCACTTTCATATGATCTGGGCTTGATAATAATCTGTGAATGCCTGAAGGTCACAGAGATTTTTAATAAGGTAGAAAAATCCTTAATAGCTGGGAAAGTGGACTGCCCTCTGAAGCTGACTACCATCTAAAGTTAGAGCTTAACAACTTACCCAGGGTCTAAGAATTTAACAACTAGTAGGTCTCGTTTCTAAGCTTCAGTGTATAGATATTTATGTTGAACCTTTCCCTAACCAGTGAACTTTGTGTGAGGAAGACAGGTTTCTCTTTTTCACCCTGTCTTGAGAATACAACTCATTGAAGGTAATATTTGTGTGTAATATTAATACATTGAAAAGCTGCTGCTAAAAAATTGATTAAAAATCTCCTGGCACCACTGCAGTTTTTGTTTGCACTGATGCCATGGCTGTTTTCTGGTATGGAGCTGGCCATGTAACAAATTAACTCTCAGAAAATACTATGTTCCTGACCATATAGTCTTAATTTCCTAAACAGGCATTTATTTCAGAATTGCCCTTCTCAGAAATTTCTGAATACAGATTCTGTGTCATGCCTTTCATTTCTGTCCTTTATCTAACCAATTTTGCTTTCACAAAACATTTTATTCTTTCATGCAAATTTATTTTTAAGAATGCAATTTCTTTTCAGAATATCACCGTTTCAAAGCTGTGTTATTTCAAACTCCCAGAATAAAACATAGCTGTATTTGTCTTTTTTGGTATGCCAGACACAACCGTCCCTACAGGCCCTGATGACACCTTCTGTTGAAAGGAGAAGCAATTGCTACGGTTAGTTTATTAGCTGGGTTCTCACCGGCTGTTAAAATAGGTCACTAAGAAACAGGCACCTCGAGCAAATCAGTTTAATTGCTTTTTTTGTTGGAAGTGCTTTCTGAGCTGCTTTTACATTTTCACTCTTTCTGCTTGCTTTCTTGCCTCTTTTCCTATATTTAAGGGCGCTGAAGTCAAGAGGGGAAAGCAGCACTCGGTATCTGAACTTGGACCAAAGGCTATATATAGTGACACTCAAATCCATTAGTCTCCTGAGCTGTTGGTATTTGCCAGTGCCTTCATAATCACAATCTGACACATTTGTAAAGGAAGTTACAGTGTGCATACTAATACAACTTATTTTAGTATTTGCTCTCTCTGCAAGATCAAGCACTAATTTAGATGCTCAGAATAGCACCAAACAAACCTGTGCCTCTCCTGCTTCTCTCCTGTGACTTACAAAGAAACTATGGAGACAGGACACTTGATTTGGGTATTGAAAATGCAAATGCTACTTATGCACATAACAAAAGTACATTTGTTTAGGTACAAAAGTAAATACCGGTCTGACCTAGCTCCCCAGTCTGGGTAGCTCTGTACTTCCATTTCAAGTCTCATTTGAAATGTGAAGTTTGTGGTCTGTCTCCTTTCAGCAGAACAAAGGTTTTATGCTGCATTAGAAAAGAATAATGGGAATTGGGCAATTAGAAAGATAGTTTAGGGGAGAGTTATCTGACAGTTTTAGCCCAGAAAAGCTTCTTAAACTCACATGTATTAGAGTGTAGTAGGTAGAGTCTTCTGGATTATTTAATGTCTTGGGCTTCCGTGGCCTTCTGGGAGGTCTCTGCATTGGGCGAGAGTCTTCTCCTTTGGCCACAACTGTAGAAAAGCAGAAGGTAGCAATGCTTATTTCTTCACAGAACTGGAGGTTTTTGGGAAAAACAGGAGAGAATTTCAGCAAAGAGAGAAAAAAAAAATCCACTTTAGCCACTTTAACTGCTTGCAGTAATTCAAGTAAGCATCTGGTTTGGACATTCTCATCAGCAGAGAATGGGTTTATCCACTTGAGTCCTGACTGCCCACAGGGACAAATGCTACATAATGAATGCCAGGCTGGAACAGCCCGAAGGTCTGCCTGGCACAGGCCTCTCCTTTTGAAAAAGGCTGATGCTCCACGTTCAAAAAAGGGCTCTGAACGGTAAATGGCTACTGTGAGGCCACTGCCTCGTAATGGGGACTTGTGTGGCAGGGGCGATTTTTTTTCAGACTCAAGTCAATCTTAAAGGTACTGAATGAGGGAATTAGCATCAGGCCTCTGTTTCAGAGGTTGTCCTTTACATTATCACAGTGAAGATTTTCCTCCAGGTGTCCTGCTGAGGCTTTTCATTTCAAGCCAAATTGTGTGTCACTGGACAACACAGCATGACCATGTCCATCACATCCAATGTAGTCTGTGTTAGTCTACTCAGATTCTGGTCTCTATTTCTACAAAAATTTTCTACAAACGTGAAAAATGCCTTCACTCTAATAGAAGTTAAATCAAGATTTTAACACAAGATGGAACTACTGTCCCCTGGCAGTCTCCCAGTTCAGAGACTGACTTGCACATTACATTGGCCGGCACACAGAGAACTAGAAACATATCTTGGGTATTTGCTTGTTGAAAAAAATGCAATTCAGTGCTAAGATACAGGGCTGCTTGGCTTTATAGGTTGTTCGTCACAGAGACAACACATGGTTCCTAGTGCCTAGGAAGACCACAAAACTAGCTCTGGAGGACAAGAGACCACAAATGTACAGCCTGGTGAGCCTGGTCTCCTTCCCTTCAGCTTCAGCTATAGCAAAAGGTAATGGTCACAACAGTTCCTTCATAATGAAGGAGAAGGGGGTTGCACAGCAGCAGAACACCAATGGCAGACATGGGTCATAGACACACACAGGGTGGTGAATGAAGTCCCTGTGCAGTGATCTGAGTGTCTAAGGAATCTTGTGTTATCCAGTGAGGTTTGATCTTGCCCTTGTCCCATCACAGATATACTAAGGACAGTCCATGAGAAAAAACATCTCCTTACTCATAAACGAATATAGTGTGAGGTTGGAATGGGGATCTAGATCCCAGTGAATTACTAAAGTGTGTTCTGCTTATATAATCCACTTCCACATGAAGTGACTTTACCATTTTGTTTCCCTATGACCATCAGAAACCTTTTTACATGATAAAAATAAAAACTCTCCCATATACTGCAGACATCTTTTTAATTAAGCAGGTAGCACAATAATTTAAAATGAGAAATGATCAGTAATACATCAGTGTTGACTCCTGCAAAATTAGCTGTTTAAGTTTTTTGTTATGTGTGATAAATAAAGGCTTGTAAAGGTCATGGGTATACAGAGGAGCCAGAATGAATAATGTTAATTTAAATCGTAGTTGGATAATGATTACATTTACTGTTTTTGTTTCTTATCTGAAATGCAGACTGCTTCTTCTGTAATGAATGAACAAGTATCTTTTGAACATTTTGCACCTAAGAGAACAATGGTTCTCTAAGCCAAGTTACAGATAATTCATGCTAAACAATGAATTTTAAATGCAATAAATTCATTTCAGTAACCTGTATTAAATATAGGTGACATTTCTTGATTTCAAGCAGGCTTGACTTGGCTCTTAATGTGGGCTGTTGCTACCTTGCTGCATTTCAAGTGGGCCGCCTGGAATTATCTGACTTTCCATTTGTTTGAGGGAAGAGGCATATCTTCCCTATTTTTTTTTTAAACACATCAGGAGTCCAAAGTGGAAATACTACCTTAAAAAAATCCCTCAAAATTCAATGCTGTTGAATAGAAACACCTAATTCCCTGTCCATAGGACATTTTCAAAAATTTTGTCAGAGATCATGACTGCATGAAAATCTGAAAAAAAAAATGAAGCCAATTTGGGGGGTTCCAGGAAAATCCCAATGAAAAGGCTCTCATTATGCCTAAAGATCTTTTACTGAACCCTAAGAATTCACCACTTTGTATGCTGTTACAGTATTTAATTCATCAATGTCAAACAGATAAAGCATTATTGTATTCTAGATTACAGTTATTCCAACTGAAATTACTTGTATACTTCTTGTGTGTGTGCTCTGCAAAGAAGACTGCTTTACTCATTCAAAAAATACCATTTTGACAATGATAAAGGTTTCAGTAAAAAAAAAAAAAGCTTTTCATCTTGGCTCTTGTGTTATACATATGTGTAAGCTGTGCAAAAGAACTGAGGGGAAAGAAATACCATGTTAGGGCAGGCAGCCTTCTAAGCTTGGACCTTCATCATTCCTTTTTAAAATTGAATATAGGGCTGAAAATTCATTTTCTGAATTTTGCCTCCAAATCACACAGTAAGGTTTTGCTTTCTTTGTTTCACCAGAAAGTGAAGCTATTATTTCCTTTTGCACTTAGATTTGCATGTTCACTGCTACCAAAAGTTAGCAGATGTGGTAGTTACTTGTATTGGATAATACAAAGTAAAATTTGCTTTTTTATTAATTTCTAATAAATACAGAAATAATTTATTTAGTAAAATCAAAGGTTGAGGGTGCAAATTAAATACACAAGTCTGATAAATGGTGAGTTTGATGTGCTTGTTTTCCAGATGGCCTGTACTTTTCTGCAGCAGGCAATGAAGCAGAAAGAAGTGAAATAATTCACTTATTAACAGGGCAACTATGTTGCTTCTGTATTCCAGTACAAAGAAAAGGTTTTTATTGAAGTCCAGTCTCTCCATTGTAAAGTCTATTGTAGCTTATTTTTACTTAAGACTTAAAGTATCTCTAGCAAGATCTGGCCATGTGCTTTCTATGTAAAAAGAAAACCAATGTTTCCCCTCTAACAGTCATTTAAATGGATATTTTACAACACTGGTACAAAACCCATTCACCCAGTAGCTGTTAAAGTGCTTTGGAATTGCTAGCTTGGCACTACCATCCCTATCCTTCTAAAAGGGTAAATAAGATGCAGAAAGACACATAGAAACTTGTTTAAGGTTACATCCTAGTAAGTCATTAGCAGAGTTAAGGACTGGAGGGCTGTCCTGAGACCCCCATCTCTGCTGCCAGCCCACACCTTGCTGTTGGATCTACCTGAAGAGGTGCTGTCAGTGCTGGGACACATGCCTTAGGAGCAATGTGTAAGAGAAACTGGAAACTTTGATGCAACACAGACATTCCCTAAAGGGTTTACCAGGAGGAAGACAGATTGAATAACAGGTTGAAATGGGGGATTTTCCTCCTCAGACTTCCCAAGTGTATCCAGTCAGTACTCGGTTAGTCAAAAAAAAAAAATTGAGAAGTTAAACAGTGATGATAATAAAAGTTGAAGTTCTTCTCCATGAGAAAAAATGAAATGCAGAGTTAAGGGTCAGGAAAGGGATGTGAATAGTGTGGCTGCCAAATAACATTCAAGAACATTTAGTAAATCTAAGAAAAATTCTTTATCTGTATCAGTATCTCAGCTAGCTCAGTTAGCACTACTGCAAAGGTTCCTACCTAAGTTCCACACACACTCAATTCTACAACGAATTAATACTTTCATGGTCAGCCCTCACTGAAAGATCCAAATACACTGAAAAGTGTATTCAATATGTATGTGTATCCTGAACACCACCGGAAACTCCAGGATCTGAGGAGAGCTGCATGTGCTTGAAACATCCAAGGATGAGCAAGAAATGTTTGAATAAAGATGAGTCAGTATCAACAGCCCTTTAGGTTGAACTGTTTGTACATTCTGACATACAATGATAAGCTTGGAAGACAGCAATCTCGAGGAATCAACATCTGTGGAGGCTAATGTAAATTAACTATGACTTACAACAGATTTTATACTGAAGACTGGAGAAATAGTGTGGTTACAGCTGTGATAAAAATCTAAGGGACCAAAGGTCTCCTTATTAAGCCACCTGGAGAAACAGAAAAACCCATCTTCAGGTCATTTAAGTGAAATGTTACATGCTTGGTTTAGAACTGTTCCACATCTTATGGATACAGAAGTATAAAGCCAGGCTCAGAATCAAGAAGGAAGAAAAACAAGAGGAAAAGCAGTAATTGGATAGGTTTTTTAGAGGGAGTTGAAAGTAATCAGTAAGAATGGAAATACAGCAACTGGGATTCCAGGACTTGGTAATGAGAAGCTAACAGGTATTACTGCTTACAACATTTATGTGCATACTTTTTTACTGTTCTCATTGTATACAGCATGAGGATGTAACTACTCAAGTTTGTAATTTGGACCAAGAAAAGTACTGCTCTTCAACATTCTGGTTAGTAAATTTTAGGTATTTTTAATTCATGGGATGTTTAACACAGCCAGATTTGGAAATTACGGCTGATGGCTGCAAATTCTTAGCAATCTGAAAAAACTCAGAGGGATTACTCTGGCAAACCTAGAAGTAGAAACTGCAAGAGACTGAGAACTGTCAGGTTGCATACAGCAGAGGTTGACGTTGTTTGATCTCTCACGCCTAAGTCCCACAGCCCCACTGAGGTAAGCAGTTTCAGTCTCTGACTGACACTAATACAGAATCACAGAATAATAGACCTTGGAAAAGACCTCTAAGATCATCAAGTCCAGCCTTGGCCACCATGGCATGAAGTGCCATGTCCAGCTGTTTTTTAAACACCTCCAAGGATGGTGACTCTACCACTTCCTTGGGAAATTCATTCCAATGCTTAGCAACTCTTTCGGTGAAGAAATTCCTCCCAATGTCTCCCCTGGTGAGCTTGAGGCCATGTCCTCTTTTCCTGGTTGCCTTGGAGACGAGGCCAAACCCCCACCTGGCTGCACCCTGCTTTCAGGCAGTTGTAGAGAATGACAGGGTCACCCATGAGCCTCCTCTTCTCCAGGTGAAACAACTCCAGCTCCCTCAGCTGCTCCTGACTGGACTTGTGCTCCAGACCCTTCACTAGCTTTGTTGCCCTTCTCTGGACTTGCTCCAGCACCTCTCATTTCTCTGAGTCTGGTGACCTGGGATTACTGCTTTTTAAGAGAGGATATGTAAGAAAAATTCCACTTCCACAACCTCACAGATCTTGTGTTCTTCCACGGATCTGAGCAACTCCCAACACAGATCTTCTACATCCTGGCTGTGTGGTGCCCAAAGGACCACTCCTGTAGCTGAGACCCACCAGCCAGCAGTGCTTGTCTACCCTGTTTTTCTCCAGTCCCTTGCCTCAGTGCTCCCTGGCTGACTACTCACCTGCAAAGAAGAAAGTCTGGCTGGTGAATTCTGCTCTGCTCACCCAGTGCTACACAGGCCCCCTTTTGCTTGCAAAGCCTGCCCATTAAATTCCTGTAAATAGTGCTTTGACAGCCTACAGCAGGAGGAATCCTGGATGAAAACCCTGCTTGTCTCATTGCTGCATTTAGTTGAAAATATCCTCAGCTGCATCGGGGTTCCTCATACCACGTAAATTTCATTCTAAATATAGAAAATTCTCTTCCTCCGATTTTGTACTTGAACTGTCATTTAATAAGTAGAGGGATGAGCTCTATGATTCATCTGGAAAAAAAAAAGAAAAAAAAATTCCTCCCATAATAATCAAATTCCCCTCACTTCAGGCTTTGATCTCAAAAAACTTGACAGCAGCCATTTGTGCATCTGTTCTGACACCACAGCAACCCCAGGCTCACTAGCAGTCCAAGGGTGCAGTTCTGGGGTGCAGCTATTACATTTGGCTGAAAGCATGTAAGAATCAAATATAACCTGCTCAGGGATTCTAGCCACAGGGTATTTTGTTTATTCCAGGAACCTCATGCAGCTTGCTTTATGCATTTTATAAATATGAAGAAACTCATTTAACAACTTAACCTTGTGGGTTTAAGATTAAATTAACCTTTTGCTCAGATGTTCTTTGAACTGCAAGCTTTGCATTTTTATTAAAAACAAACAAATAAGCAAACCATTTTAAAAATGTGAACATTTGTCACAGTATGTCATCAGCTGTCCATCAATTCCTCCGCTTCTCTGGGTAGCAAATGTAATATAATATTTTATCAGAGGAAGTGGTAAGTTGTGTTACTGCACAATGCCCACCTACCCACAGACAAAGGCAGCCAAGCTCTCCTATCTAGCTATAAAATACAATTCATGTGCCATAGCTGTGAAACAACATATAAAACTAGTGAAGCTGATGAAAAAATGTAAATAAATGTAAATGACCGACGTAATTACAAATAGGTAAATACCACATGATTTAAAGAACACTTAAAGTTCAACAATCCCTGCCTTCATAACAGTAGGACAGGAAAAGCAGCCCTAGAGGGAAAGCTGCAGTAAAAGCATATCCTTCTGTAAATGAGTGTGTATAAATCCTACTGTAACACATAATGTAGGCAGTAGACAGGAAGGTTCCTCCCTGCTAATAAGGCAGGGGATCACCTCGTCTACCTGCTCCACTTTAGCAGGACCATCTTCAGGGCCATACCTCAAATCTTTGGGGATTTTGTAGATATTTTACTATAGAGGAAGAAAATATGATATCCAGAATGTTGGTAACTCCTGTGCTTTAGACAGTACAACTTAAATGAACTGAACACAGGCATATTGTTACTTAAATATTCTCCGCATCTAATTAGATCATGTTTGATATAATAAACATCTACTTAAGACAATACAACTTTGTGATAAAGCCAGTTTCCAACTGGCTTAAAGGCAAACTGTGGAATTATTGCAGTGTATTTGTGTTCACTATTTTGTGCATTGGTCATAGCTGGAAAAAAAACCAGCTTTCCTGTCATATAAATTACGTTCAAGTATAGAAAAAGAAAGTTCACATTCCACACCAAGAAAGGTTTTTCAGTGGACAGGTTAGCATACTTTACCACTGGAAAACTTCTGCACTGTGACACCACAGGGTTTTACAGCAGCGCGACATTTTCAGAGATAAAGACTGACTTGTTACCCCTTTAGGCAGGGTTGGATACACAGGCGACAAACCCTGGCAAGATTTTGTCTCCTGCAAAGCTACTTCAATTAATACCAGTGTGAAGGGTAGACTTCACTGCATTTTGCACATGGTAGGAACATACTGGTACATTTGCACCTGGTGCACTCATGCAAGTGATGAGATCTTTAACTGATAAAACAGGGATTTGTATATTCCCTTTTCCTCTATCTACCTCTTTTCCCTAGCTTCTGTTGGAAAATGTATTAGAACCAAGAGTATTTTCCAAAGCATACATTTTTAATTTCTCCGGTTTATCTTGTAAAAATCAGCAGTATTTAGTAGAGAACTCAATAGAAGACCATTACTGACAATCACAAACCTTGCTCTGTCTCTAATGAAAGGTCACGGCACTTAGTTTTCCACTTCCCGTTTCTTTTCTCTTGCAGACTTTGGTCTTGGAAACAGGCTGAACTACACAGATTACCCATCAGCAGCCAGTTTACACACAGAGGTGTAAACACCAAGCCCTCATTTTAGCAGCTTGCCCATTTGAGAGGACTCCAAAGTGGGATTAAAGTACTTTAAAGGTCTTTTCAATGTAGTCATGGGAACAGAAGGAAGTTTCATCACACATGACAAGTGAATCTACAATGTTAAAATGAAAATAGCACAACTAGCTCTGGGCAGTGAGAGACAGTCCTAGATTTTATCCCAGCTCTTCCTCAGAGGCAGTGCAGTGAACTCACACAAGCCTTGCCACACATATGGAGACACAGCCTGTTATCTGCCACATCTGCCCTCCTCTTCCTCCACCTGCAGCTCTGGACACGAGCTGAGAAAATTCCCTGTTACATCTATTCCAGCAGAAGTCTGAGCAGCTCAGTCAGTTCTTTGGCATCCTTTTGGTGGAGCACAGGTCTTAATGCTCAGAATCCCATGTCCTCTTTCTTCTCCCAGTACACTTCCCCACTGCCACCCAAGCTGCTCCAACCATGTTTGCATTTTGGGAACCTTCACTGCCCATGTTACCTAGAATGTAAATAACTCTGGAGTGTATTTCTAGAGTTTATGCCGTCTTAAGTGTGTGAGTTAGAGGATGCTGAATATTAATAAAACTTTACATGCAATTTTAAGGACATACCCACCAACATGGGTAGGAGTTACAGGTTTTGAATAACTTCAGTTACATCTGTGGATAGCTGAAAATTCATTCAGCATATATGTCATAAACTTTAGTAAATTTTTTGACATATTACCTAAAAAACTGTTTTGTTTAGGAAGCACAGTCCCATATCCTACCAATAGCACACACAGTTGATTGACACCTGAGTTAACAAGAGCCAATATGGAATTTATACCAAATAAAGGTATTCCTAGGGATTGTGTGTCTAGGTCTCACAAAGATTCATTCAGCAATCCTAAGCAGCACTGAAACAAAATACCAAGAAAAACAGTAAGTACATAAATCCCAACCAGGTTTGGGTATTTCTCTGGAAACTGTGTTCCAGAGATGTACTGATACGGGGCTTAGTACAAAAATATACAGCCAGAATAATATGAGCAGCTGAAATTAACTCATCTTACTCATTCCCTGAAATGATCAGGAGTAGCTTCTTGTCAGTCCTCTTTACAAATGAAAATTCTGCCAACAGTAAGGTTAAACATTACCTGACTGACAAACATGAGAAGAAAGCCGGCCATTAGCTTGCTTATCTTTGGACATCATCACTGGTCTCAGCTGATGGGACAATATCATTTCATTCAGTTTTTGCTGCAATGCTAAGTAATCTTCAGATAATTTTGATATCTGAAAAATATAGTTTTACATTATTATAGAAATAAGTATACATATTCCAAGGTAATCAAAGGTAAAATATTAGACTAGAGAATTCATTTAAAAGGTATTGCTCCACCAACTGCAGTGCATACCCCTACCACATTTACCTCCTCATCTCTTGAAAAAAATGAAGATGGGAAAAAAAAGACACATAGGAAACTCAACATTGCAGTCCAGTCCTACAGCTACTTCTTACTGGTTCACATATGTGCACATATAGTGCATTGTTGATGCAAGACTGCTTCTAGACCTGTAGGCATACTTCTCTGCACATGTGCAAGTCTCTGACATTGATACAGCAACTTTAGTTTCATTTACAGGGACATTTCGCAAGTGTACTGAATTAGGGATCTTGACGGGTAAACAAACATTTAAAAGGTAAAGCTTCTGCATTTAACTTAAATCAGATTAACATTATTTTTGCCAGTACTCTTTTGACTTTTCCTCCTTCCAGAAAATGCTATTTTCTCTTGCAGACCAAAATATGCATTTTTATAGAACACATATTACAAATCTCTGTCTTAGTTTAGAGAGCAAAACCTTGGTGCCATAGAAGTCAGTAAAATAACCTGGCCATTCTGTCACTACTCAGAGTATTATGCTCCACATACATCGCTTAGAAGCTTCTTACCTGTCGTGAAAAGGCTGCCAAATCACAGGCCTCTTTCTCTGAGTCTCCCGTCAGTGTCTTAGAGTCTTCTGCCTCTGCACTGGTGCATTCCCTACCTTTTGTTGTCTGGGGATTGTTATTTTGAACGTGTGTTGCTTCTGTTGGCTCCTTTATAGTTTTCTCTTGACTTTTGCAAGGTAGTTTCCCTTCTTTTCTGAGTTGTCCCCTCCTTCTGTAACCCCGGTAATTGCTCTGAATTACCACAGCTGCCTTCTCTTTGTCTTCTGAACCTTGTTTTTCTGCCTCAGCTTGCTTCCACGAGCCTCTCCTTAGTGACTCTTTTCTTGTGATTCCTTTACCTCCTGTAGGCATCGCTGCTTCACACTTTAGGTGGTTTCTTTCCACGTCCCTGTCGGTCCTTGGCTGCACCACAGCAGATTCTTGATTTTGCCAGTCTGCACTGAGTGTGTCTTGATTGTCTTGTTCTTGTTGAGGTCTAGGTTCAGCTGAGGTTTTGACAGAAGATTTGCTGGGTAACTCTTCCAAAGAGTCCTGTTCTTCACCTTCACTAACCTCTTCTACTGCCAGGTTCTGCTTCACAGAAGCTGCCTCTCCTTCAGTAGATGTTTGCTGTTGCTCCTCTACATTCCCCGTGTCACTGCACCCAGAGCATTTGCTGTCAGTGACAGCATCAGGCTCATCTGGAGTCTCCTCACTTGCCACTTCTTCCAGTGTATCATTCTGAGCTGGCTGCAGTTGTGCTTCAAGGAATTCCACAGCAGATAATTCATCCTCTGCTATGGCAGCTCCTGCTTCTTCTGTTTTAGGGAGGGCACTCTCCACTTCAGTTGGACTTTCCTCAGGATCTTCAAGTTCTTCATCATTTTCCTTCTTGCTAATGGTTGTGACATTTTCAGTTTCTTGCTTTCTAAGTGATTCCCTGAATGGGACAGAGTTTTTGGAAAAAATTACAACTGAAGGAGATGAAGAATAGAGACAACTTTACAACTTTACCTTTGGTGGTCTTTGTGTACTAACTGGCAATTTGATACATTGCAACATGGGAAAGATTTAATGCATATAGTTGGAATTAAAGACAGCAGTTTATGTTGTAGTTGTTGTTGTTGTTATCTCTTAAAGTGAAAAGGGATTATATTATTATCATCAACATCATCATCTCTCAAGTTAAAAGGGACATCCCTGTTAAACTTCACGGAAAATTGCCAGGAAGTCAAAGTAGGTTGTGTGAGAGCTGATAAAACAGTAAAGAATTAATTTAAATGTTAACAAAAACATAAGGCATAAACCTTTTAGTGTCTCAAGAATGTATAAATACACACAGTCCTAAAGGTATTCTGTGTTTCCTGTCATCACCTTTTCTTATCTTAAACAGTGACTTAAAATGAGAACAGTTCCTTGCAGACATCTATCTCACTCTTGTCTGAACACTTTTTATTATGAGCTAATTTCAAAAAGACACTCATCTATAAATTACATTAACATTACAGGTAGGTACAGTATTGTTGATCTTTCTCCTAAATGTGCCTTTATTCCTTGGGCTTGAAAAGATGAGAAAATTGGTTACTACCATTAAAAACCTTCACATAAATATACATTACTTCTGCATACATATCTAGAATAATCCTAATTTGCTTCACTCTTATCTTATAATGTTGTTATTCAGTGCTGTAATTACTGGAAAGGGACACATTTGAGTGACATAAGAGAAAATAACACTACCTCCTGCTTCTGAAGACCTTCCTCTCCTTATATCCCCGGTAGTGAGACTGAATTGTTGTTGCTGCTTTGTTTCTTGTTTCAGTTAGTTCTTTTCTCTTCTTCCTGAGTAAGTATCCTCTGGCAACTGATACAAATTGTAATGCAAAACAACCTTAGGCAAGAGGCAATGGGTGTCACATACATTTCAAACAGTCAAATGCTAACAGCATTAAACAAAAGCTAATAAGGAAACACAGACCAGGGTGCCTATTATGATTATGTTTTATCTGAAATGATTCCCATAAAACCTTTTTGAGATTTCAGAAAGCTGTACCTATTCTACATGGGGATACAAACAAGATCTTTTTTCATATTTTGTTGGAATAAAGAAAATATAGGAAGATGCAGAATAGTACAGAAGTACAGAGCTGTAGAAGTGCCTCTAGAACACATGACTCTGAGCTTAATGTACCTGCTTTGCCTGATTCAGGCAATTGATTTGACTCTGTCTTTAATTTCTATGGGAAATGCCTGATTATCAGCCTATAGAGATTACCAGGCTGTCAACTGGCACAGGCTTGGAATTAGCTGAACATTCAGTAGATCAGAGAGAAACTGAGAATTTTATAGCTCAGCAGTTACAGAAGACTCAGCTCATGCTCCTTCTGCAGACTCATTATTCAAAATGAAAAGGCTCAGCATGAAAGATGTGCTAAGCTCCACAGTAACCAGGTTCACTGTGACAGAGAAACTCCCTACTTGTGCTTTGTGGGAGGCACAAGGTTAATTTTCTGGTCTGAACCAGAAATAAGGACTCAAACATGGGCCTTCTCCCTGAGCCATGCAGGCACTGATGGGTCACTGGGGCCCTGATGCAGTTGCCAGCACGTTGGTATCTGGTGCCATCTGAAGTGCTCCAGGATAGCAGGGTATCCACATGGAGCTGGCGGAAAGAACAGGACAGATGGGACTTTCTGGACAGGAAAAGTTGGGTATACCAGGTGAAAGAAAGCTGGAGGCCAGACAAGATAACCAGGGCACCTCAAATGACACTAGATACCAGTATGAGGGCAAATAAGCCGAGCATTTACTGATTTTGAATAAAATTATTCTAGGCTCTACTGACTAGAACAGCAGTTTAGACACCTAGATCATATTTGGACATCTACACTGAAGTGTCCTAGTCAGAAACTGAATTCCATTCAGAATGTTGCTTCAAAATTTTTGAACTTGCAAATAATTTCCTAATGGGAATTGGCACAGTCTCCAGAGTGCTGTGATTTGGACAAATCTGCAATTCTAGGGATTCAGCTCAAATATGCTAATCCCTAGCAAAATAAAAAGAACATAGTGTTTTGTCAAAATATTTCTGTTGAACTCTACTTCCAAATACAGTACCAAGAGTCCGGGGATAGTATATTCAGGTGCTTTAAATACCCTGTGGACATGGTAGATATGGGACTCTTTCTTCAACTCTGCTGAGAGTGTTTTGCATCACAGTGAAAAGGTCAAGCTCACTTGAAAATAAGAAGGGAGCATGAGCAGTCTGTTCCAACACATTCATATAACTTAGTGTTAAGTTTTATGTGCTTTAGCATTCCCCACTCATAACTTACACCAGCTTTGGCTCCACTAGGTGTAGCCAATCAATGTAAGAAGCACCATATAAAATGGAAATAAATTACACCTTGACAACTGGATAAAGGATAAAGAAGTACAAATACTTATTGGAAGCAGCACAATTGGATTTTATATTCAGTTTGACAGGGTCTTAGAAAAGTGGAAACTGTAAAGCACTTGGACTACTTCTTGAGTTTCTTGGATTTCTGAGCCAATTCTCTTTCCATTTTTATATAAAAGGAACTCAACGGGAGTTATTTTGAAGCAAATCAAGTTATGAATGGACATGCCAATATAAGCTGCATCTGGTCTTTTTAGACTACTCTGGTTCACCTCTAAGGTTTTCTAAGAAAAATTGTTATGAGACAGTTGCTCTCTAAACTTTGCTTTCAAACTGGAAAAGGAGTTATGTATTGCTTTAGAAATAAATGGGCAGAAATGGAGAGAGCTAAGCAAAAATGGACTTCATTTTAGTTTTGGTTTGTTTTGCACTGAAAAAGTTGAAACTGCAGACATGACAGAGTAGGTGGACAAAAAGAAACATTGGGGACATCAACAGAGTGAAGAGGTAAATTTATCCTTTTGCATATGATATCCTAATGAAATTGACAAAGTTCAGATATGTAATCGTTTTTGGCACATTACTGGATTTATGCTGGTTTTAGATTGTTTTCTACACTGATGAAGTTCTACCAGCTATAGTGAAGTGATCTTCAGTACACACTGGCCCAGTGCAATCAACAGACACATCTTACAATGATTAAAACCAACACTGGTGGTGGTATATACTCATGAAGGTGTATCTGAGGTTGTTTAAATCTAGATAGCCTGGGTACTGGCAACACTAGCTTATATTTGGGTTGCCACCTTTGTAATTACTGAAAATGCTGTGCAGATTTGTGCCAGCTGTTTTTATAGAATCATAAAGTCATAGAATGGTTTGGGTTGGAAGGGATACTAAAGATTATCCAGTTCCGACCCTGCTGCCACGGGCAGGGACACCTTCCACTTGACTAGGTTTCTCAGAGCCCCATCCAACCTGGCCTTCAGTCCCATGTCTCTCCAGCTGTACTGCTCCTGATTTCAGAGCTGCCTAGACTGTGTCTAGCTTGGGGATGTCTCTGCAGAGACAGGGGAGACCAAAGTTCAGGGAGCAAAAAGAGATGTCCCATAGCAACACCTGGGCCCAGGGTCATTATGGCTGCAAAACAGAAACAAAGCAATGGCAAAAACGAAAAAGAGACATGAGCAAATTTACAGCTTGCAGTCTTCCTGAATATAACCATTACTGATACATAACAAACCCTCTTCCTAATGGAGCAGCACCCATACACACATGGTATGCACACAGTGTTGTGTGGGTTTCAACAATACCCATAGCTGGGCAGCTGTGTACTTCAATATCTCAGACCAGGAGTGACAAGATTTGCTACGGCATTTGAGCATCCCACTTCACATCAGTCAAAAATGCCTAAACCACTCTGAGGTACAGGTAACAGAATACACTGACTCATTTCAACACTGTATATAGATATATAATAGATAAGCTATGCCTCAGAACATGCAAATGAGCATAGTCAATCAGTGTAGTCAGAATCTGGGTCAACATATTGTGTATGGACAGTACATTAAAAGCCAAGAAAGCAAATATTTCTTACTTGCTTGAAATTTGGTAATATATTCTTCCACTTTTTTATTATGTTTTGCATTTTTGTATTCTTTACGAGCAACAAACCCCCTGTAAGCTGAAAAGAGATGTTAAAAATTAGGTAATCCACTAGGTACAAGAAAGAATAAAAATATTCTGGAATTACAGACCTATATTAAGATATTCACAAATATTTTGCAGGCTTTATCTTTCAAAAAACATGGCAAACAAGCACAAATAGTAAATCTACATAAAAAATACATTTTCTGGTGAGTAAAGTTGTTATGAAATAAATTAATATAAAACAAGATAATCAGAATGCAAAATAAGATTATGTTTGAAAGTATTAAAAAAATCAGTTGATGCCTCCATCAACAGGGTAATTGGCCTTATTATCTAGGACAGTTAATATATTTTATTTTCATTATTACATTATACAACCTTGTCAGTGCATGTCAGAATATTATTAATAAGAGTATCATCTGTGCAATCACACCCTTCCATTCTTAAAATTGCCTTTTAAATGTAACACTGATAAATGTAATTTCAGTAAAGAGATTGTCATAACCTGGTTAAAATAATTTTTTTCTTCCTAAGAACAGATATGACCAAGTATAAGACATTTTGTCAAATGTAGCAGCAGGAAAAGAGCAAAATCCACAACCAGCATGCACATTCATCTATCAACTGTACACATGCACTAGCTTTAAGCAAAATGTTAAATGTTTTAAAGCTATTACCTGACTGTATTTTAATAGCACTTTGTTCCCTTTGTTCCTTTATCTTTTTATATCTCCTCGAACCCAGCCACCCTCTGACATAAGCTTGAATCAAAATAATCATATCAACTGTCTCCTTCCGCATTAAATTCAGCTGCTCCACATGATAGTATTTGAGGAATACCTTAAAAAGAGAAACAAACAAAAATTTTAGTTACCTTTCCAGGCCTTTATTCTCTCGATCCATTTAACATCAAGAAGAGTTACAAGCTGGTTTCAATGATGAACAGACCCTTCAGCTGTAGTAGCTGCACCATTCTTAGAGAGTGCATTTTCATTGTTTGGGATATTACTTTACTTTACTCTTCAGCATCGTTAGTCAGTCCCTGCTTATTATTTTTTTTAGGGACAGATTTTTTAAAGTTCAGTGCAAACCTTCAGTCTGTAACTATAAATCTGTTTTCAAAACTACAAGCTTGGCAGTTTTGCTGACTTCACAAATCTAATGTATGTTACATAAACGTGATCCAAATCTGAAACCTTCAATTTCTCTGTTTCCGAATTTTAAACCTAAAGCATTGTTTATTCACTAAATTGCTTTTATCAAGCATGAAACTCATGTAAGTCCTGAAAAATGAGTGCAGGATAAGGGTCACTGACACATTCCTGGTGTATATTAAGGGCTTTGCTTTTTAAAAAGAGTAGAGACCAAGAGCTACTCCAACCAAATGAGTGAGAAAACAAATTGTTTAATACATAGACAATGGCATACTGGAATGATGAAGGTACAGTATATTAAAAAATTACTTTAGTTTTTCCAAGAACCCAGTTGTCAAGGTGGGCTTTTTCCAAGATGGCAGCACAGGTCTCCGGGCTGACTGGAGGATCATCATTTGTTTTGTAACAGATGAGGTAATACCTAAAGACAAATGCATGATTTTTTATTTGATTAATGGAGGGTAATACATGCAAATACATTTAAACCATTCTTTTAAGTAATAAAAGCAATTGCCTGAAAGAAAACATAGCACTGAAAAAACCAAAACAGCATATGAAATAAAATGCAGTTATTTATATGCAGTACTAAGAAACTCAAACAAAAGTGGATGAGTGACATATTGCACACCCTGGAGGTTTTTTTAATTCTATACCAACACCAGAAGATTTTTAAAAAATAATTCAACCCAAGTAGAGTAGCACACCATTTCTTTCCTGCTCACTACATTCTGTGAAAGTGATTTCAGTGGCAATATAAAAATAAATATAAAACTATTTTTAAAGCTTTTCTGCCTAAATTATATTATTTCATATTTAAAAATGTCACAAAAGTTTCCTATCTTATCTCATGTGTTAGGCCATCTACCTTTGAGATAACTAATTTGATCTGAGATGCATCCCAGCTCTTGTTAGCTCCTTGGAATCAGTTTTGCAGATCCTTTTGGAATATGTAAGTGCCATTGTGACACATCATCTGTAAACATTTAATCTGGCAAACTCGTTACTCAGAATTAATTCTGACTAGGAAAAGAGGTCATGATGCTCACTCATAAAAATTACCTGTGATACACCACCTCAGCTGCTGGATAGAAAAGATTGTTTGTTCCAGGACTTTCCAAAATGCTCTGTAACAAGATGAACCATATCTATCTTGGGTTTTTTAATTTAAGAAAATTACATTAATTATGTGTGCTTCCTGACAGTACATTCTGCTTTTTTTTCTTGTTATTCAGCCTTTAAACACAAAGCCTGGGTTTACCACCTTTAAATGATAATAACAGTTTGCTCATGGAATAATAAAAAAAAAAGACAATGTTGATTTCTTACTAATCACCTATAGTTCATTTTTTTTTCATTTTTTTTCCTTTTCTTTTCGTAAAACACAATGAATTGGCTTATTTTATTATAACCAAATAATGGTGCCATTGTCTCAGGCCTACCTGCAACTCTCAACTACTAAAAAAACCCAGATTCGAAAGAAGACATACATTTAATAAAAATCCTTTTTCCTTTGAGGGCCACATTCTCAGTGCCAGAGATCTGCACAACCTCACTGTAATCAGGGGCATGCTCTCTAGAGAGCTACCCCATTATGTTTACTGCTTTTATCTATTTTACCTGAACAGTTAAGTTTGGGTTTGTTTTTGGTTTTGTTTATATTAAAAGCTCTCACAAAAAGCTACAGCACATCTTGTAGTGATAACTATCTTTTCCCATGCTGCACTCTTCCAAAAGTTGCATTCTTCCAAAACAGCAACAGTTCCAGGATTATTTTGTCAAGAAACAGGGCTACAAAAACATTACTTTGCTGTTCCCCTTTCATCTCATGCCCCTGCAGCACTCTGCTGCTAGCTCTCTGTTTCTAGTGCACTATTTCTTTTAAGTGCTTCTATCTGAATAGGTGATGCTTGCTTCTTCCCAGTTTTGACCTCCATTCCACACATCTCTGTTCTGATTGAGGCAAATACTCAGGGTCTTTATTTGTAAGAGAGAAGTAAAGATTTTTGGGGTGGAGGAAGAGGGTACTTAAAAGAGTTCATTACTCTCCTTCTAAACAAGTGACTAATATTTAGGAATTATATTTTAAACAACACTATGCACTCAATTAACTTTTCAGCCCTAGACTAGGAATCCCAAACTATCATCTACCCTGCACAAGCAGATGATGCAAAGTGCTGAAGGTTGGGAGCTAGAGGAACATTGGTGTTCCTTGGATATTGTGGCTGTAAATTCTTGGCTTTAATTTGAAGTAATAAATTTCTAAAACTCAAGTCCTTAAAGAAACTTGCAGAGAATAAGCAAGTATATTTTTACCCAAATGCTCAGAGAGCCTGAAAAATCATTCAGAGATTCATCATCTTTCCCTACCCATCAAAAACAGGTCACTAATCTTGTGCCTGAACTACTCTTGGTCATCCAGTCTACAACCTTCTTTGTCACAGGAAATGTCATTGTATTTTTTTTTCCAAAGACCATGCCAAAAACTCTGCTGGTGCTAAACAAGCACTGGACAGCAATTGTAGGAGATAAAAGAGCTTCTTCACGTTCGTTGTTACCGTTTTATGAAGTTAGCAAAGAGTATACGATGTGAGTAGCCCTGTCTTCGGATCCGTGCTGTCTCCAGAATTCCCGTGTAACGCAGCTGGACCAACACCTTTTCTTTGTCAAACTTGTTTGCCTGCCGGTCGTTGTTTGGCTTGATGCACCTGACAAAATGCGGCTGGCCAACGACCATTTTCGATAACAAATCCATCAGAGAATACTAAAAAAACAAAAGATCAGAATCCTGTTCAAAACCATTTACATTTCTTTAAGCTGATACTTTAAGAGTAGATGAAGTAAATTACCCAAAAACAATTCTAGCTTTTCTAAGCTACTTGTGTATACTACTTGAGAGAAACGCTGATTCCAAATAAACGTACTAAATTTCATCCAGGACATTCTCACAGACTTCCACGATGTCCAACATCTGACAGAACAACTTACACTCCTTACATTTATTTGCTTATCTTGGAGCTTTGTTAGGTAATTACAGCCATTTTTCTTTTTATTGTTGTCACCTATTTGAAAACTCTTGTTCACCTAGAGAGTAAATCATCCATCTATGGATGGGAAGCGGAACAAGCCAGAAAATATTTCAATTCCTTCATTAGACTGGAGGAAACTAAGGCTACCCCAGAAGAAGGGCTGGTTGAAATGCTCAGATCTTTGGATAACCTGTTCATTGTATAGACTGATGGTGATACAATAACTGCCCTGCCAAGAGGAAACTTCTGAGGAGGGAAAAGCTAGAAGATCACAATTCCAAAGTTGCATTTTTCCCACCTCACCAGCATATCAGGCTAGCAGAGGGCATACAGCCTGTAGCTCCCCATGCCAGCTGAGGGAAATCTCACTGTAAACAACCTTGACTGGTGTTTTGAAAAATTGCTTCATGGGAAGATATTATTAAAACACAAATGAAGAGGCTCATTCCTCAAGATTCAACCTGACTCAACAGAAAGAAGCAGCCAGGAGGTAATGCAGCTCAGCAGTAGGTTGGTTACATGAAACCAGTGTAGGACATCAAGAGCCATATGTTTCCTATTAAAATGTGCAATTCCATTCTGGACAGAAGCTGCACCATGCAGCAAAGTGCTTAATTAGCTCCATCACTAGTGTGCCAACTGAACACAAACAAGTAGGACATGCTAATGGATATCTTTTTTTCCATCCGGTCTGAGATGGCATATGCTTTTCTCAGTCACCCATAGATTTCTGTGTATGAGTAAACCAGTGGGGCTGAAAGTGAATTTTCATTTAGGAGCATTAGCTATCATGATCTGAACAAGGATTTCCACTACAGAAAATAGTATCAGAAAAGTGTAAACATAATTAACTCATTTGCAGCCTCTGATGCTAGAAGTGTTGAATGCACTGAATCACAGACATTAAGTTGAATGAGATTCAATATTTTTTCCATCTAGAATATTCTAACAGTGTATAGCTTTGGACCACCTTGATACCTAAACTGAAATTATCCCTCACAATCCACAAAGCTGTGCAACTGTATCTAAAAGAGATCTGGCTCCTCATTGTTCTGACATAGATGTAAGTGAACTTCTACAGGCCTTAAAATCATAGAATGTACTGACTTGGAAGAACTCATCAGGATCATCAAGTCCAACTCCTGGCCCTGCGAAGGACACCCCAGGAATCACATCATGTGCCTGAGAGTATTGTCTAAATGCTCCTGGAACTCTGACAGGCTTGGTGCTGTGACCATTCCCAGGAGAACCAATTCCAGGGCCTTCACCCTCTGGGTGAAGAACCTTTTCCTGATATCCAACATAAACCTCCCCTGACTGAGCTTTGTGCCTTTCCCTCATGTCCTGTCACTGGTCATGAGAGTGAGATCAGTGCCTGACCCTCTGCTTCCCCTTGTGAGGATGTTGAAGGTCACAATGAGGTCTCCCCTCAGTCTCCTCCAGACTGAACAGACCAAGTGACTTCAGCTGCTTCTCATACGGCTTCCCTCCAGATCCTTCACCATCCTCATGACCCTCCTTTGAATGTTCTTCCATGGTGTAATGCCTTTTTGATATTGTGGCACCCAGAACTGCCCCCAGCATTTGAGGTGAGGCCACCCCAGCTCAGAGCAGAGCAGGACAATCCCCTCCCTTGCCCGGCTGTGCCTGATGCCCCCAAGGACAGGGTTGGCCCTCCTGGCTGCATGGGCACTGCTGGCTCAGGTTCAACTTGCCCTGGACCAGGACCACAAGTTCCCTTTCTGTGGCACAGGTCTCCAGCCTCTCATTGCCTAGTCTCTACACATAACCAGGCTGCCCCATCCCAGGTGCAGAATTTGGCCACTGTCTTTCTGAAATGTCATATGGTTGGTGATTGCCCAGCTGTCTGATTTGTTGAGGTCTCTCTGCAGGCCCTCTCTGCCCTCAAGGGAGTCGACAGCTTCTCCCAGTTTAGTGTCATCAGCAGACTTGTTATTCCTTTGAGCTGTGTGTCCAATTCATCATGAACATCCCCTCAGCCACTTTATGCTTTGCTGGGAGAGAGTACTAAACAAGAGTTGGAAATTCAGAGGAGAACAAACCCTGCACCACTTCAGAGGAAAGTGCTCTTCACTGCTATTTTCTATTTTAGGACCAGCAGCACAGCCAGCGCTTGGGAAGAGCTCTGCTGAAGGAGCCACAAGGATGAACTCTAGGCAGCCTCTGTGCAGTGACCATCAAGAGCTTTCTCTAGAGCTCCTGCTTCCAATTAACTTTGCCCTCTTTCTTAAACTCTTAAAGAAATTCTATACCACTACTGTCCAATCTCCCTTTATCTTCCTTGAAACATTAATATTGATCATCATACATCATCATGACAGCAATGTGGCTGTGTAATCAAGTACAGTTAAAGATGAAACATCACAATCTTCTTGAGATATGTGTACTGCACAGACTGCTGCAACATTTATGCAGTTCACAAACTCTGAATGGATCACCACTGACTAACTCAACAGGTGCATTTCAAAAAGTAAAAGAATAAACATTTGTTGTACTCTAGAAATATTTATTAAAATATCTGATATCTTACTCTAAAATAAGAAGCAACTGTCTGTGTTTTCATGCTGGTTGTTTCTCTTGGATGATGCCCAGTATCTCCTGCTTCATTCTAGAAGGAGGAAGAAAAAAATTATACTTTTTATCTCCAGTTAGCCTGTAGTGCCCTTTCCAATGCCCCAAGAAAGCACCCCTCACAGAACATAAATAATTTAAAAAGTATTCTAAACAGCAAAAGTTACAGCATAATCACTAGCACAAATCAATTACACCAATATTTTGCTACACAATACACAAACATTCACACGTACAAAGGGCACAAGTTGGTAACAGAGCATCTAATAACTGCCACAAATAACTGGACAACATCTGAGGTCCTGCCTGTTATTTCATAATCACTGTTAATTTTATAGTTCTCTAAGGAATGTGGCTATACTCCACACCAATATTTTAATTTCTCTTTTTGCTACAATACAGCTGGGAAATAGTAATTTTTTCCCCTGGAAGTTGTTATAAAACTATAGCCAGAAAGAAGGGAAATGTTAGGTTTTTACCTCACGGAAGGAATATGAATTGCACAACACAAAGATATCCAGCTAAACAGAAAAGAAAATAGGAGAGGGAGAAAAACCAAGGAAGGGGTTACTTGCTTACTTTCAATACCAAAACAACTACTGCCTATCTAGTTTAAATCAGGCTTCAATGCAGAATCGCAAAATCAGTTTTCTTACCTTTGTATGACTGATAGATTTTTGGGAGGTCCACATTTGATAACTGATGGTAGTTTTGCTTTTGGTGTGTGCCAGGTTACCTATGGGAAGATGAAAAAAAGCAATCTACCAAAGTGCTTACATCTCATTTAAACTAAGAACAATCCTGAACCACCTTATTCAAGCTCCCAGTGCAACCATATGATTATAAATGTCATTGACTTTTTCAGAGCATGTGCTCATTTCCCTTTTAACCTTTGGGATGGAATGAACTCTGAAGAAGTTGCATGAACACAGAACAAGATTATTTTTCTCCTTCAGCTCATACGTCATCTACTAGATAACAAAATAAACAGACTGCTGTAGAAGACAAGATAGAGCATCTATGTGATTTTACCCTAAGAATGTTATTGAACTATTCTAGCTCTAATGCTACATATTAGCTAAAGAAAAATGTGCTTATACCCTTCTCTGGCCCTGAGGAAAAGTGATGTGGCATGACTCATGATTATACACCTAAACTCTAATCTTCACTACTCTTTCAACCCCTTGGTAAAAATAAGGTTATAGCTTACCACAGAGCTGGAAACCATCACTACCCTGTCCTTTCTCTGAAGTGTGGCTGGGTATTCCTGGGAGGCTATGAGCTATGGCTATGAGCTGCCATGCCCCAGGGAGGCATTCTAGCCATTAATCAGAATGAGCAGCCCTGTGGGAATGTTTCAGCTACTCTTCACTGCCTCTGTTTGGTTTACTAGCACAGACAAAGTCTTAAGGCTCTAACTCTGGAATTCTAAGTCAAGCAATACCTTCATTATGATGACTTTGAAGGACTAGGTGCATTGGCATGCTTTCCAAAGACACTGGTCTTTTCAAGGAATAATGAAAATTCTGCTGAGCTTTCCATCATGTCTCTCTGTGTTGATAAACTCTAACCATTGCTGCATGCTACCACTGCTTCTGCTAATAACATAACATCTCTGGGATCTCCCTCTTCACTGGGAGAGCCTATATCTGTCTGTGCTCAGCTACTATCAGGAAGAGGTGGATAAGAGTTGGAATAACAGCTGCAAATATGCGTCATGGTAATGAATCTGGTATTATGTGATGATATCAAGGCCTAAACCTCCCTGGAGTTCAGCTGAATATCACAGGGTGGGAAAGAAAAAGGTTTCCTTACAGCTGACTTTAGCTATCTGAAAATAAGGTGTCTACAGGATCCCTGCTGTATTCAGTGGAGAGAGACACCTTCAGAGGAGATTTTTCCCATCCCAAGAGAAACACCTGAGATAGGCAAGATGGGTTGGACTTTGGGTAAATGTTCACAATGACTCTGATTCTAGATAAAGAAGAGGGATCAAAACCCTCACTTTTAGTTGGCTATAGCTGGATGGTTTGAGTCAGTTTTGAAATACCACATGCAGAGTTTCACAATATTTAACAGGACTAAAATAGCCTTCAGAGTCTGTTTTAGTCCACCAGTATCTTGCAAAACATTAAGACTTGGGATCAGTTCTCAGAACCATTTGGATGCTTACTTTGACTCTATGGGAATTATCATTTAGTACATTAGCAGGTATCAAAAAGTCAAAAAGTTCAGGCAAGGGTATTGAGCTCTGTGCTTTCCCAGGAACACTCACTTAAAATAAAATTCCAAGACCAATTTTTGCATTCTATTAGCAAAGCTCCCTTTGTAAAGAACAGAAGCCTTGCCAAAACCCCAGCTTCTGTAAGTTATAACATTTTCATTTCCGTTAGGCTCTTCCAATTCAGCTTTTCTGTTCCACTAGAAATATGTCTCCCATGTAGTTGTACAAGAAAGTAATGTTGTAAAGTACTTACTGTATGGCATCAGTGCCATCACACAGGGAGTACTACAACACAATAACCAACTGATTGTAAAGAGACTTACCCATCATCCTGCAGTGGAAAGTAGGACACTTTGCAAGGATATAGTTCAAATAAGGTGAAATTTAGGAGTAATTTCTGCAGAGCTAGTTTTATTCCTCCACCTCTACTTATGAATTTCTTGAGGAAGAGCTTACTACAAGGACCACATCAATCACCTATTGTAACGAACTCTATGACTGAAAATAGAAGTGTGTCTTCTCAGTCTTCGCAGCAGATATTAGGAGCCCCAACCTTGTTCTCTACCACTTAGAGATAAATTGCACTGAGGCAAATTATATATGCCCTGTTCAAAACAGGACAGTGACTTACCTCATCCTTCCTGTTCAGTCCTCAACTCAAGAGATGCACTCCACTCCCTGTCTTGATCCCCTACCCTGAAGACAGGACCCTGAAAGAAGTCTCTACCACTTCCTTGGCATTTGACCAGACCAATCCCTCCCCTGCAGCTTGAGATGGCTGCAGCTCCATTCAGTATAGATTCCATGGTTGGAAAGTGAAGCCACAAAGTGTATAATGTCATCAATGAGTAGTCATATGAAACCTGGAAGTGGTCATCACGAAGGCTGGAGAAAACTAGGAAGACCACCACAATAGCAATACCTGTTTTTGTGAGAGGGTGAGTTACCAGCTGTCGTGTCAGGTTGTTTTCAGATGATCGCAGTAGCAGCACAATATCAGCTGGCAGAGTATCTCTATTTTTGGCTAGGAATCCACTTGCATTATACAGAACCTGTTTAAAAAGTGCATTTATAAATCTTCTTGGGTTTTGAAAAGTGATTGTAAATTTAAGCTTTCTGGAATAGGGCTTTTACTATATCATGACACACAAATAGTTTTTCACCCATCAGGCTCACTCTCACTTATAGTCTTTTTTTTTGATCACTGAAAGTTCTACATTTTCAATAATGAGATATGATGCAGATCACTAAAAGCAAATCTATCATTCCAAAGTAGCTTGAGATATTTATTTCTCCTAATGCAGGTAGTAGTTTTAACCTGTGTGGATTTATCACCAGGAGAAGTGTATTGCAGTCCTCCTTTACAGTTGTATATGTGGTAATGCACAATTAACAATGCACTTGACTTCAACCACATCACACAGGATTACCCATATGACTGTACCATCTTTCTGTGCTATTCATATTATGCTGTACTGGACCCAGGACTTAAAACTCTTCTTAGGGATTTCTGCATTAACTGTAGAGGAAGTTTGCAGAATCACAAACAGCATATTGAATCTCTCTAAAATTGAAATCTCTCTAAAATTCCAGGAATGGTGTACCTAATTCAAAATGTAACTTCAGTGTTCTATCTTGATGGTTTAAGGGATTCACAGGAAAATTTGACCTGCCAAGAAGGGTAGAAGAAACTGGGATACATAATTTAGAAAAACACATCAAAATACAACTCAGCAACAGTCTTTAATGATTAAAAAGAGTTGTAAAGGAAGAGGAAATAAATTGTTCTCCAGTTCCAGAGTAAACTGCACTAGGGGTAATGAATTTACATGGCAGGAATGGAGACATAAGTTAGACAGCAGAAGAAACTCCCTAATGAAGGAGTTTGTTGAACACTGATGGGGCTCTGGTGTAATTCCCCATTTTCAGTGGCTGGTAACAGGAATGGTAAAAGGAGACCTAGCTCTCCACTCCTTGCAGTGAGTTATGCTATGCTGGTGAAGTGCAACTCAGCTGGAGATGAGGTTCAGAGGAGTTACAAGAGGCTCTTTGTAGCTGGCTGTCTTACATAAGGGGTAAGGCATTTTCCATCAGCTGATGGGCAGTATTTGTCTCTTCCCAGGCCTGCTCCAGCACTGCACAGACCCAACATGGTTTCCCATGTGAGACCTCACTCTGTACCCTTTAAAAGAGCTCAGAAGGAGGTGGGAGCTCCTGCTTTTCCAAGGCAAGGTTCAGGTGACCAGAGTCATCCTGCTGCAGTGTAACAGCAGCTCCTCCTGTGTTTGCAGGGCACATGCAGCCAGTCACCTTGCATGGGAAGGAAGGATGCTGATCACTGAATGAAGCAGGAAGCAGAGCCTGCACTCTGGCTGATGACAAAGTATAGAACTAAGACAGGCTGATGGCGTGTAGGAGGCAGTAGAAAGAATGGAGCTGAATCCTGATTAGAAATAGTGGGAACAAGCATGGTGCAGAACTTTGAGGAACTAAGGGGATGAGCACTGAGTTGCATTACATACCAGTTAGGTTTTGGGTCTTCTATACTGCAGTCAGTTCATTTACCTGGTGACATTTAAGAAAAATACACTCCTGCTATTGCTTTCTTTTAAAATGAGGGATAATAACTTTTCCATTTACTTTTTATATGTAAGGCACTGCCAGCATTCCCACGTCTGGACTGAAGAGATGACTGCTGAGAACCAACCCTGGTGACCTCTTCTACTTCCTTCCAGACCTACCATCCCACAAACCCCAGCTAACATCATCAGGTGTCTTACCTTTCCTGCATAATGATAAATTCCAAAGGTTAGATCTACTCTTTTGGGTCTCCAAAAATATTTTGATTTCAAATTATCTTCAAATTTTTCTGAAAGGAAACACATAGCTTATCTTACTGAAGTTACTGTATAATCATTCTCTTCTGAAGCTGTAACCCTCCAAGGATATTTCCTGACTTCTCAGCCACTGCAGAGGCACAAAACAGCCACTGATGTTTTCAAGGACAGAGATACCATAATGGTCTTGTAACAAAAGATACTGGATAGAGAATATGGGAGCTCTTGGACAAGTTACTTACTTTGTTCCAATTTTTTAAAGTGTGACCTCAGAAAATCATGGAATCGTAGAATCATTAAGATGGGAAAAGATGTCTAAGATCATTGAGTCCAACCCTTAACCCAACACCACTCTGTTCACCACTAAGCCACATCCCCAGGTGCCACATCCACATGTGTTTTGAACACTTCCAGGGCTTGTCTTTCCAAGATTTTGATCTAAATACATCAAACAATGCAGAAATCTTTCCTAAGGATTCCTTGAGAAGTTGTGAGGAAACATTTACTGGTTGCTTGAGTGCTTCTGTATTGTAGACTAAAAGGCATGAGGATAAAAAAACAACAAGTTCATATGAATTGCTTTAACATGAGCATTGTTACTGGATGTTATTAGGTTTTCTGATTGGCTAAAACTCTAATTTGACACTTTGCACATTCAAAAATGAGTAAAACCAGGATTTATCTGCACAGAAATACCACTGAAATAATGAAGTCAATGGTAATTGCAGCTACTCAACAGCATTGAAATATTCAGGATCTGAATTACAATGACTTTAGGTGTTTTAATTTTAATTTGTGAATAGAAAACACTCAGAAAGCATAATTTGCTGAAAGGCACTGAAGCATGTTTGCAGTCATTACTCTTAAAAAGTATTAAACTTCTTGCTCAGGTACTGCTCATCAAAAATCTCAGAACTGAACACGACTGAACTTTCAAACAGTGTTCTTGGTCTATGAACCTAGAGTTTTAACTCAGTTTGATTTTTACTTTACAAGCTCTGCAGCAAAAAATTCCTGAAGGCAGGAGAACTTGCAACCTGGATCAGCAGCCTAGGTTCATTTGCGCTCTTGATGTTTCTCTATGAACTCCAAGGACACAACCATCCCAGCATGTATGTCTCCCTCAAACACACAGTGACACTGACATGGGGGCTCACTAAAAGCATAACTAGCATGTAGTCGGAACTGTACATGCCAAACAGAAACTGAACAGAAGACAAGCTGTAAAACTGTGAAATGAACCATTTACTTACCTACAAGTGTCTGATCTGTTGCTTGTGGGAATCGACTTTCCTCATCCAGCAGAGACAATAAACCCATTGGTTTCTGCAAGAACATATCCAGGAGAGGCCTGTTGTCCTCATATTCTATCACTCTTGCATCAACACCTTCATAAAGGTATTCATTCTGCAGCAAGAAACAGAAGGCATGCTTTGTCTGTGTATACAGAAGCACTACAGAAAATAATTCACTAACTGTCAATTGTAGCAAATTAAAACTACATTGAGAAAGTATGCCTCAGGACTAAAGACATCAAGGTTTTGCAGAAATAAATGTCAGCTGGGATTTTGGTTTTGAATATATAAATTCAATACTCCTATGGCATATTTGGTAAAGTAAGGTACTTTACAGGAATAGCAAAAATTAAAGAAACAGAGTTGAAGAAGATAAAGTATATTGTTTGCAAATAGAGACCTCAGGGTCTATTTATTTCCCTGATCTGAAATGTAGAAAATTTCTTAACCATTTAGAGCTATATTTACATTCCCAATTCATTGCTTAGATCTAAGTGATGGCTAAAATTTAAAAAAATTACTACTTTGGCTTTACTCCAGTGGCTTTACTCATTTGATCACCCTCCTCAAACACCTGGAAAAATTCTTATGTGGAGAAGAAAGGTGCACATACTTTCTAAAAATTAAAGAATTGTGTACATACTTCCTAAGAATAAAATAAATTGCCTCAGGTTTGCATCTAACGTATTTTCACTTCTTTAAAGGAACTAGGGAAAGGTATTCCCCAAGATTTAAAAACAACAGAAAAGCTGGTGGAATGGACTTCTTTGTTTGCTTTTTGTTTTGTTTGGTCTGGCTGTTTTTCTCCTGAAGACTGCAAATATCTCTGGAATCCTCCCATACTAAGAAAAAACAAATATCAAATGTGTCCACAGTATTTTGCAATGGTTTTATCTTGAATATAATTTAGATTATAGCTGGAGAACACAAGAATGACCTTCCTTAATCCTTTAGCTAGGTGGAGGACAGCTGTAGATTTACCAAGAGAAGGTTGCTCTAGGGACTGCCATGCCCCATTGTTTTTGCTTGCATTAGGCAGAGCAGTAGCAGTTATCTACCACACAATGCTGCTGCTTGTGCCAGGGCTTCCTTCAGTCCTGTGCAGGCTGTACTGTGAAACACAGAGCTTTTGATCTACCTTAAAGATCATCCCTCTGCCAAAGGATAGAACTTTTTAAGTGTTGTATTCATGTATGGCGTTAACATTACAGTTTTGCCATCCTGAATTCATGGTAAGAAGAGTGTCAAAATGAATGATGGCTAACATTAATGAGTTCAAAGACCTCTAACCTTGGAAGACCTCTCCTTATGTGTCATTCACTTGAGTCTGAATGAGTAAAGTAGGCAACACTTTGAGCATTTAAAAAAGTTCACTTTCATATACAACAGGAAAGTCCCTGTTTCATATCTTTTAATCTCAGAGAAACAGCAAAAAGCATAAAATCAATAAGACTGGTCTAAAATATCAGGCATAAAAAAAGTCTGCTGATCCATTTGAAAGAGGACACAAAATATATACCTAAACCATTGCAGTATCCAGATTGATGTAATTTCCCAGGACACTCTTCACTCTAATGATAGGTTATAATTCAGTTTATATGCCATACAAGTGTGTAATCAGTAAGAATCTTGCCTACAGCCCCACGAGGGCTCCTCATTTGAGACACATAACATTAACCTCATTCGTGTCTCCCCTGAAGCAGTGGACAGGTGGAGTTTTGCTTTTTATTTAATCAATGACCCGAGTAGCGGGACAAGACAGGAGAGTAATAAATGTATCACTGATATAGGTGAGAAGTTAATTATATACCTGTAGGAGCTGGTGGCAGAAAGGGAATGAGTCTGTGTTATCTCCCAGAGATAACATGGGAGTAGGGGCAGTTTAACTGAGGACTACAGCTGCACTGACACACAGATGTTCACAGAACCAGCTGTTACTGCTTAGGATTATCTAGAGTGCTGTTATGAAGGGGGCAGGGGGAAGAGACTGCTCAGGATGGATCTATCAGAGGAGACTGTTTCTGTGACACTTAGACATCCTCAAACAAGCTCTCACAACCAACCTGTCTAATCACAAACTTTTTCCAACTTCAAATGTTTGTGAGAGAGGCTGGTTTAGAGAGCTTATAAAAGTGTTCTCCTTGAAAAAGAAAGGAACTCTTAGTAGCTGTAGTACCATGCTATAACAGCAACATCTGCTCCCCTCCCTGCCCAAGCAGCACACAGGGCCTGACCTCCGGGCCTGCAGTGTATGTGACCACTCAGTTTGTCCCCTTTGTGTCTCGTCAACTGAACAAGTGTCAGCCCTGACACAGGTTTGGTAATGCTGCCATCTGCCCAGTAGGAGTTCACTCCATCACTTCCCACGGGCTCCTGAAGGAGAGCTGAGGACCAAGCCAGGCACCAGTGTGACAGATGACTCAGAAATTATACTGTACTACATTTTCTGATGCAGTGCTGGTTTCAACCACATCATTAGGATACAAGCAGCAAGTATAAAAGCTTTAACGATGGACATCATAAAACTGTAATGAAAGAGGTCTGATTTGAATTAATAAGATGAATCAGCTACAGGATTTTGTAATCCCCCTTGAGGTTTTGTGACAAGAAAGCTCTGCCAAATAGCTACTTCTTGAAATTCTAAAGCATAATCCATTAGAAAGTATTCCTGTGGATGCGATGTCAAAAGGAATAATTGAGTTACACTATTAATTGGGATCCCATCTCATCTTAGTATTACATGATATCTTTCCTTTGATCAAAACTATGTAACATTAGCTCGTACCACCTGGTTTCAATGGTAACAAAAAATTGTTAAATGCATTAGGAAATGGTCTTCATATTTAATAAAATAATGCCATTTTTCTGAGAACATTTTATGATGACACTTTGGTTTAAATGAGGACACCAGAGACTTTTATTCAGAAGGAACTTCTTCCAGCTGAAACTAGAAGATTAAATTGTCATGAGACTGTAAAATAAACATTGCATACATTTAATGCAAAAAGTATCATCCTTCCAACTGACAGAAAACTTGTTACTTTCCAAAATGTTTTAGATATCTGTCCTTACACCTTTTACTTCTTACGGGGGAATGACAAATAAGAAAGTGATGGGAAAGCTGTCTTGCTGGACAATGTGAGTTGCAGATCATGGAGCTGACAGAAATTAACTTACATCAGTATCTAATCTGTAAGGGGAACACCTTGAAGGACAGAACTGAAGGACCAAAAGTCCTGCTTTGCTTTATATTAACCAAAAACCCTCTATGTGCTAGCAAAACTAAAAGCAGTGACTTAGTTGAGAGGTCACATTCTCTCCCCAGCCAGTAGAGATAGGGATATATGTATTTGTCTCCATTGACTACTGGGAATCTACACTACCTTTATCTTAAATTGTATACCCACTTCAGTCTTTCTGTTAAATTAGTGATAGGAGATTGCATTCAGGCCTAAAAACCTTTATTCTTAAATGCAAACATTAAGTCACCAATAAAGAATAAATTATCTTAATTTTGACTTGAGATCTCCATGTTGGCCCACAGACACTCTACTCAAGCCGACACCCTGAGCCCCAGGTTGTGACAGTACCACCGTTCCTTTTTTCTACCCCTGTCACTACTGTGGCCTTTTTTTTTTTTGTAGGCCATACTTCCAAGGAAAGCAAACCAGTGAACACTCCTCAGATTCAGATGCAGAAAAAAGACCACTGACAATGGCAAAACAACGTCACCTGCAACACTGAAAGTACAATTCAACCTTATGAGTGTTTTTACTACTTGGTTTCATTGGTCAAGTTGCCAAAATATGATTCACCTTCTCTCACTACATAATCACTGCTTACTAGGCGAACATGGGTTAATGACAAACTAAACTATAATCAACTGATTTAGGCCTCAACTTTCCACTAGATATGTGAAATTTCATCAAATTGCATGTGATACAATATTGAACAGGGCAAAACAGGGAGAGGAATGAAAAAGCAATGTATCTGTATATTTTATGTCTCTTGAGAGAAGTGTAAAAGGATTTAAATTCTTCAGTCTTCCTTGGGTCGATCTACAAGGCTCAATGCAGTGTTGTGTTGCAGATTTCTGAGGTAGAGGATGTCTGTCAGTCACTGCACAGGGCTGTGAAGAGACACTAGCCTGGGTCCCCAGTGACAGAACAGCTCCAGAGCACAACAGTCAGGGCTAATGGAAAGTCAGTGTTGGTGACTTCTGCCATCAGCCTTCTTGTAAAAGTAACTTCCGTCTTTTAGAGTCTAAGACACAAACTCTTGCATATGAAGTAATTTGTAAAGTCAGGCAGATACTTCAGCAAAACACAGAGGTCATCCTAATGTTTGTTTTTTACATCAGTGATATTTTTTATTTTAATTTACAATTAAAGTACATTACAGGTGTCAACATGGGAGAGTCCTTACAGTGAACAGAAGAGATTCTGAAGCCACCTGCTTTCTCAAAAGCTGTTTTTGTGATGTAAAACTGGGACAACCATGTAATAAATGTGATATCTTATAATGACTATGAATCATACCACAAATCACTCTGTGCCATTGGGTTGTAATGCATTTCCTGTCTCTGAAAGGGAGAGATTTACACCCACACTAGCATGAACTTAATCTATATAGCTTCTTCTGCACTTACGTAGTAATATCTTTGTAGACTGCTACAAGGTAATTATAATGAAGTTTGATATAATCTGATGCAGTGGTTTGATGTAAATTAAGATAGACAGGGACTTGGTCGGTATTACTGGTTGGATGTGGACACTTGTAATAGAAATATTAGGACTGGTATAAATGAAATAGGAATGGGAATGTGCACATAAGCATCAGAAAAAGTAGTCTTAAAAGAATATCCATGTGATAGCCTGTGATTTGAATGAAGAACATTTGTTCATAACAATAAAACTGAGCCAAGAGTTCCTTACATCAAGAACAGAAGGCCTTCACTTACATAAAAAGACAGTGCAGAGAGTCAGCGAGTGGAACATCCCCTAAACCTGAGAGCAGGAGCATGACTGTGAGGTTCTGGCACACAACACACAATTTTCTTACAAGCTCACCAAGGAAATGGACGGTAGGCATAAACATCTATATAATCCAAACAAGTAAAGCCAGATAATGGCCTTGCCTAAAGATTATGGACGCTGAAGTGAATAAGAGTGTGAGGCAAAGAACAATTGCTAAAGGCTGTAAAAGATATGTCCAAAGAGCTATTTCAGGAAGAAGAACCTAACAGACATGATGAAGACTTGCCAGCTGGTGTCCATTTTTCTATATGTCACTCCCAAATTTTCTTGGGCTGACCGTTTAAACACACCCCCCCCCCCCCCCCCCAAACACCCACACATGCCATGGAGCATTCTATGTGACTCAATGAAGTCTGTGAGAGAATGAATGAAAATGGGTAAAATTGATGTACTTAGAGATTCTGTAAATAAAGGTTACCTTCCCCTTCCATGGAGTCTGTAGTTGTACTAATTTCCTACAGGGAAAAATGCGCAAACTATATATTGTCAAAACAAGCAGGTAATTTTTCCCCTCATCTGCTCAGTAGCAGAATAACCACCCTGACCATGGTGCAGCAAGGTACATGCAAGAGAGCAAACTGTTCCTACTACATGGTGACACCACAAACCTCTGCATGAATATTGGTCTGGCTAAAAAAGTTTGTAACAGGATACACAGAAACAAGTAAAGGCAGATTACACTGAACTTGAGTCTAATTTAAAAAGAGGAGGAACATTAAGACAGTATTTAGGTGTACAGGAATAGGGCTAGGAAAGCCAAGGCCGGTCCCTCAGCAGCAAAAAGCAATTAGGGAGAATGCGGTCCTGCTGCTGGACAAGTCTGTAGATGACATGGAAAAGGCTGAGATATTAAACACCTTCTTTGCATCGGTCTTGACTGGTAATCCCAGGTTCCTGAGACCAGGGGAAAAGTCTGGAGCAAGGAAGACTTAAACTTAGCACAGGACAATCAAGTTAGTGAACATTTAAGCAAAGTGGACATATGCAAGTCCATGGGATGTGGTCAGTGCCTGGATTTGACAGGAATAAATATTGTTGCTGCAGTCTGTGCTATTTCCGTCTCCCAACTGTTAGAATAAACAATAGCCAAGTACTCTTTCTTTGTGAACATGTGTGCTTTGGAAAGAAGATGCCTAAGCAATTACAGTAGATCTAGTTAAATTTTCTCTGGCTTTTAGATGACATTAAAACCAAAGAAACAGTTGTGTCAATGATCTTGCACATAAATCTATAAAAACAACTACAAGATACAAGACTGCAACACTTCCTGAAATAATCAGGAAGAAGATAAAACACTGAGCCATAAAAAAAAAATTCATATTACACATAAATATACACACCTCTAGACTGACACATCCATGTACACATCTGTATACATGGACACATTCCAAACTTGTATCTATCCCATCCTTAAAACAAACAGTGATTAACACTGACAAAAGAATCTGTTTCTATTAACAATTAAAATTAAAATTCAGGAGAATTTTCATCCATGTATCATAAACACCAATAATTTCAGTAAAACAGCGAAAGTATAATTTCACCTATGGTTTGAATTCTGACTGTCCTGCCATAGAGAATTCTGAAATATTTCAATTTTCAGTAAGATCATTTTTTCCCTCTCAACATTTTATTTCTTCAAATAACAATATTGAATAATGATTTAAAGGTGGTTAATTTAATTCTCCTGGAATTATTTACAAAGCTGAGATTATTTTTTGAGGTTTTCCCTCTCCTCTTCAAATTCATAAACTTTTATATTTATAATGCTACTCCTTTGCTTTGCTTTACAATATATTATTTAAATTAAATCCATCATTATTTAGCTGAGATGGTCTAGTTTCTCAAGAAGAACAAAATAATTGTGAGATCTGCAGTTTTTAATAATGAAATTTCAGTGTTCATTAAGCATATTAGTAAACTGTTATGAACACTGCACTTTCAAAATTTTGTTACCATTCATTTACTTTTTTACTAGAGAAGCATATGTTACAACACTCATTATTTCTCCAGAAAACAACATTGCATTTGCATCAATCAGATTATCACAGTGTTATGTTGCTTAGTTACTGTAAATTTCAAGTTTAATGCATTTTATGTTGGCATTTTACTTGCAAATAGCAAGCATTGCTTTATGGAAAACATACTTAAAAAACATTTTTTATAATCTGCTATTTACAAACTATTATGGAGAAGGAACATTGTAGTTTCTTGAGAGAAGGTTTTATATGTTCAGTAATACTAGAGCTTCATCAAAAAACCAACACGTACCTGTTCCCAGGCAAAGACATGTTGATTGAAGTAGAACTGAATCTGTTCATTGGCAATGTTGATACACAGTTGTTCAAAAGAATTTTTTTTGAAATTCTCAAAGCCAAAGATGTCAAGAATTCCAATATTCAAGCCATCATCATTTTCACTGCAAAGATGAAATATACTTTTCGTTGTTGTATCTTTATTTTACATTAACTACCTTCATTACTCTTTCACAAAAGGAAATCATGGGTCAAATCTGTACACCAGTTACACAGGATAAGTTCTGCTGAACCAGATATCTCTTAAAATGACAATAATTTTAGTTTGAAATACATAAATTCAGATAAATTCAAAGATTACTGCAATGCAGACTAGATATACTGAATATCACAACAACCAAGTCAACTGATAAGTGAATAGGGGATTTACAATTTTATTTTTTACACTAATATTTGTAAGTAATTATTCTAAAAAGCTGACTACAGTACAGAAAGAACATGCACTTCTTTTTGTTTCTTTTGTAGTAACACAGGCTTTACTCACCAGCATCCTAAAATTAAAGACTGTTGTCATTAAGTACTATTTCTTCATATTATTTACTCATAGCAAAATTGCTTAGTTTAACATTAAAGTAAAAAAAAAAAAAGACTAGCTAGACCTTTTACACAGCTAAATAACTACTTATGCACTGGGGTGTAATATGAATTTAAATTACCAATTAAATTCTAGAGAAGCATTGGAAAAACTTTGGTTTGATATTTTAAGTAGGGCATACTGAAGATATGTGATCACTTCTGCAGCTGGAAAAAAGCTCTAATATTTATTTGCTGAAGCAAAAAAAATAAGAGGATATAATTTTATAACAAAGTGAGGCTGACATTAGTGTCTTTTCTAGGCAAGTAAAATATAAATCACACTCTTTCTATGAAACCTCTTTGAGGGGCTATCTGTAACCATTTTTGTAATAAAGATTTAGGAAATCAGAAATTAAGACTCAACCTCAAGACATTCATGAATTGTACTTAAACCTCTTTGTGAAGTCCATCTCAAAAAAGGAAGTGTTTTATTGCGGAGGGATCTGAATTTGGTTACTATTTCATCTGCCTCAAAATTACATTTTCGATGAATAAACTGCTAAAATTTATCTGCCCCATTCCTTTTTCAGAGCAAATTACATAAAAATAGAAAATGCAAATTATTTTACTACCACAAAATCAAGCAAAAGTTGTTTGGGTTTTTTTTACAGTGAGCATTTCAGGTTGAATTTTCTCCCTCCTCACCAGCGTAATAAGTAAGTATTCAGTCTGAAAATGGCTCTGTAACAGACAAGTGAGAGAGGCACACAGGCTAGAAGTGCTGCCCCATCTATCATGGATTTTATCCTATCACTTACTGATTAAAGTTCTGTTTATTGTTGCCCTGCTGTAACAAAACACTTAAAAGTTTAGACAAATTTTAGGATTGCAACCATGGCTCTCCTCTGATGTTTAAGAAGAAAAAAATTCAGGAAATCCAGATCTGCAAGCCAAAGCTATTTGTTACTGACGTGGCATTTAAAATGTCACCTTGTAAGTGTAAAATGGACAATACCTTCAGTAAATGTGTTTGAAAACTATTCCCACACATACATAAAACCATGCTCATAACGAAAGTGACAAAAGCAACATCAGTGTAAATAAGAGCAGAATTTGACCTATAAAATCAGTATAATGAATATCAAAAGTTTACTCTGAAAAAAATATAAAAGAAAAAGGGTTAAAAGGGTTAAAAATACAAAAGAAAAAGAAAGGGTTAAATGAGTAAAGATCAACAGGAAAACACCAGATGCTTTTGCCAACCATATCTACTATATTTTCACTATATACTATGAACAGGACAAACCATTTTTGACATGGTGAGATCACAAACAAAAAAGAGGCAGAGAAAAAGAACTCAACTACACTACATGCTCTCATGTAAGACAGTATTATTCCCACAGAAGAAGAATCTTTTTATTCTGCAAAATCTCCTTTTACCTTAAGTGTTTGTCAGGTTTGAGTAAAGTGTTGATGCGATTGACTATCCAGCTGAAGAGGCGCCCATACAGAGCTTTGGCCATGGCATCTCTGACATCTGTGGCTTTTTCCACAGTGTTTGGACGAATAATTGTTTCTCCTCGAGTCACTACACAGTGAGAGGTGAGGGCCTCTTGCAGTTCATCTGCCTGAATACACAGCAGGGATGCACCTGGGAAGGAATGTCAGAGGCATAGCTCAGAGACAGATTTTGGAAGGTGACTATGTAAGAAGTACCCAAGTTGTGAGGTGTGAATACCCCTCTCTGCTACAACCCACTCATACAAGTCACTGCTGTTCTCCTTTTGCTCCAAAAAAGGGGTGCTTCTTTCCCTGTTACACAATATTTTTCTATGGCAAGAAAACATACAAGAAGATAGCATGAAAACTTCATTATCTCCCCAGTTGTAACTATTGAGAAAGTGTAGAAAATTTCTGGAGAATCTTTGCCCCTTTGCCTCCTCTACCTCCCAGCAGCTTATAATGTATGGCATCCCTTGCAAAGAATTAGTCAGCTGTATTTCCACAGGCACATGTGGGGAACAAGAAACGAGCAGCTGAGAAAGAAACTGGGAAAAAACTATTCAATGTGTTAATGAGGTTCTCTGTCAAATGTTCATATAACCTTGGAAAAAGTCCAAAGATTTTTTCAGGCATCTGCAGTATTAGTCATGCTTCCTGTATGCCAGTGGACTTGTTAGTCAAACAAGATACATAACATGGAATTATTTTTCTTTTTGGCATTTGAATTCAGATGGGCTTAGAATTTATCTATCTTCAGTTTTTTACTATTCTTGCAAAATTTTCATGTGAATACAGTTTCCATTGATACCTCTCTTACAATAAAATAAGTTTGCTATGAAAACACTAAAGAAAAACAGTGTTAATTCAAGAAAAAACCACTCACAGTTCTCAAGGGCTACAGGATTGGAAATGTTGCTCTTGTCAATCATATGTTCAGATACTACTGCAGAAAATTCAATGTTACCCACATTTAAAATGGCAGCCAGGACACTGTACACACTTCCAAGTTCCTGAAAAGTATATTAAAAAAAATGCAATACTTAATAGCCAGGTAATTTGCCTCTGTGGTTTGTGCGATGGGCATATGCATGTGTGCTGTTTCCTGCTGTCTGCCACATGCCCACTAGTTTTAGGAGCCCTGTTCTCAGCAATTATTCCTATTCTGTACTTAGCAGAGTCTTTCAAGAGTAAGACAGTCAAAGTGGGCAAGACGAACCATAGTCTAACCTCTCTTCCGTAGTTGTTGACTGGACAGGAGTGACACAAAGTAGGGAAAGCAAAAACAGTGGTGTGCACACCCTCTTACACAGAAAGAATTAAGAGGTTATTTATATCTATCCTCCTCTGTGTCTGCAGGTGCAAAAGTGTCTAAAGATTTAATACCTAGATCAACAGAAGTATAAAAAAACCTGCATTGATGTTTCTTGCATCACGGAAACAAAGGTACTCCAAATAATAGGTCTATATGATCTCCCACCAATGACATCAGAAAACGTTTCACTGGGAGAAGAGTGAGGCCTCACGTCTCTGATTTGGCAAAGCACTTTGCCCTTCAAAATTTCAGTTAGGAACTCACCAAAGCATCTTAATATGGACTTCGCTTAAACAAATCTGGATATCAAATTATTTAGGAGATTCTGCCATGGTTTAGTTGATAAGGCAGTGTTAGGTCATAGGTTGGACTTGATGATCTCAAAGGTCTTTTCCAACCTAGTTAATTCTGTGATTCTGTGGAAAGGGACTCTTTCTTGAAAAAGGCTGTTACTACTCTGGACAGTGAAGTGATATACACAGTAAATTAAGCACCTATGCATGAATACATAAATTCCAAATAATATTTGAGATTAGGAAAATAATGCTTTCATTGCAGGTTGGACTTAGATTTTAACTGCAAATTTTCATCTGAATGGTGAATGTTTATCATTATACCTGATGATCTGAGTATTTTTTACTCAGAAAATGCCAAGTGTACCTGTAAAGCAGACTAGGAGTCTGTGACACTGTATTTTTTTGAGGCATGGTGTAATATAGTGTGTTTTATAAATTGCAGGTTGAAAACTTTTGTAGTAGTTATATAAGAAGCAGTTTTGCAAATCTGATTGGTATTTTATAACAATGAACTTTTTATAATTGCACAGGATATCATCTATATTATTCAATAGTTTGCTGGTACCATTTCAGGCATCATTTACTCAGATAAAATCTCTAATTGCTCTAGAATATTTGAGCTTGTTTTCAACACTTTCCAAAGTTAATCCAGCAGGTAATAAATAGTGATTCCAGTGACAGCAAGACAAACTGGATAAGCTCACTCTAAAAAATTATGCTGAGGATAATTGGCACACAGTTTACTTAGGATTAAACACTAATTTTTATTTTAAGCTTAGGGACACAGTTGAAATGCAAAGAAATGGATAGCTTAACTTCTGCCATCATGCTGTACAATATGTATTGCTGCTGACATTTTTCTGCCCTTTTCCAGTGTGTTTGAAATCTGGCTTGATCTGTCTCATACAGCATAATTATTGTTCCCCTCAGGCAGTCCTTTCTTACTAATTTTGCCATGCAGCCTGAAATAAAACAGTGTGATTTTAAGACAGGGAGTACTAACAGTAGTTACTTTTAAAACCTGTCAGTCAGTTAAAAGTAAATTTCAAAGAAATAAAGCTTTGTTTACGTCTCAATTTTAACTGAAGATTTTTTTATGTCCATGGCTTTCTGCTAATAAAACACTGAACATGCTTATATAGAAATTCCTCTCTGCACTGGGATGAATGTCAAAGCTTAAGGCTGCATTACTAAAAAGTGAACTTAGGAAAGGAATTCAATGTCCTATGGGATATTTTTTTCACTGAAAAAATTTGTCTTTGCACATGTATCTGATATCAGAACCTCAGCTGGGGGAAGAAGACTCTTCCTTCACTGCTGCAAGCACAGGCTCAGAGAGGCTAATTCACCCTGGGGAGGATGCAAGGCAGGCTGACATGGCTGAGGCTCACCAGTAGCCACAAGCAGATTGCCCGTGGCACTCAGTCTGCTTCTGAAACTGCAGGGCTCTACAGGTACATAATTCTTTACAGATCCAGCTCCTGGTGGCTTGCTGGGTTAATCAAGTGAAGATCTGTGCTAGAGCTGCACAATGCAGCCAGTGACCTGGTTCTAACTGCATCTTCAATGTGTATGGAAGGCCTCTTTTGGATGATCAGGATTATTGTTTCCACCCGTCCAAGTGAACAAAAGAACTGGAAACAAAAACAGACTTGCAGCTTCTCATGCTTTAAATTAGGACTTATCAAGGTCTTTGGTGCTGTGACGAAACTGCTATCAGTGCTGAACCATGAATGTCCTTTCACGCTGCTTCTGGAAAGGTGAAAGCACAAGTAAAAGGATGTGGTAGTACAGGTGTGATATTACTAAATGCAGTTGTGAATCACATGTAGAGGAGAAAGAGACTGTGAATGCCACTGCTACTACAACCTAATGCGAAGTGACTATGGAGGAACAAAAAAAGTGATTAAATCTGTTCTGCTAGCTATTTCAAATATTTATATTGAGGGAAGACAGCAATAGTCAGCTGAAGTGAGCAATTTTTTGTGAAAAGCTCCTTACCACATACAGTTTTGTCAGAAAAATTAAAACATTCATCCATTCTGCAGCTCTAGTGCTATATTTCACAGATATTCTATGGATCATACCTCTACTATTTGTAGAGGTATTTGTAGAGGTATTTTTTCTTTATAAGTAAAGTCAGAGATAAATGATACCTGTGATGCACCACTTCTCCTAAAAAATAGGCCATAGCATGGGATTTCTTTCCTTTATAAATCCAGTCCTTTTTCATCTTAATTCTACCAAAGACAGACTGAGGAGACACATTTAACAGCTAGCTGAGAAATGATAATGAGACCATAAAGAAAAAACGGGTTCAGTTAATGTTTAGTGATGAGATTCATCTCCAAAAGAATTTAAGAACTTCATTCAACTTTATCCCTGGAGCTGTGAAAATGTACTGAGTTCATCAATACTCAGATCAACGAATTTTTAGAACTATTACCGTGGACTTCCTCTTAAAACTGAGATGAGGCTCATATTCACAGGCCTAGAATTATTGGCTAATAAACAGTTACAACATAATTTCCCATGCAGTAAATTTTTTAAAATCTTCCCCCCACCCAATTACTCAGCTGTGCTGTGTTCACTAATTTCAAAGTCTTGTTGACTAACACCACTTTATTGGTTTATCAATGCATTGAAACCTTAAAAATTTAAATGCTATTATACAACAGTAAGTTGACCGTGCAAGAACCTAAAACATAAACACAGGGAAGAAAATAACAAAGGAGATTTGAATGCTTTATATACATTTTTTCTGAGGTAGTTGGTAAAGCTAACAAAGGACAAGGGTTATCAGCACTCACCTCCAGTGTAAAACCTATGACTTTGAAGCACTGTTCTATTAATTCAAACTGAGTCTTATAAAAGCTATTGTTCATGAAATCTTGAACTATTCTGAAATGATCATTTTGCAGATATCTGAAAAAGTTGATGGATACAGAGTTAGAATGTAAATGAGGCTGAGAATTCAACACTGCATTTCTTAGTAATCAATTTATGCAAAAATAAACTGCATTACCTGGGAGGTCTATATTCTGGCAGTTTATAATGTGCCAGTTTTTTCTTTTCTGCGAGACCAGCATAAATATAATAAAAAATATGGAAATTTTTCTCTCCTCTGAAACAACAGAAACAACAAACTGATTTAATAATATAACCATGCTACGTTTACTGATGACACACATACTATTAATAATGTTATTTTAATAATGTGCAAGACTCATGCAAACTGACAGAGGACTCTGAAAGAAGCCTTATTACAGAACTTCCCATGAACACTCTTTTCATGCCATTGTGTGTTTGTCCTGACACTGCCGGGGTGGCTGCTCAATGCTAAAGCAGCTCAGTGCTGCTCTGCCCTTGATGCAATTGCTAGATGCTGTGTGAGATCTTGCAAATTGCTCACCCACCCACACTGAATGGGCTGCTTAACTCCAGTTATTTTAAAAAATCTTATGACTGTGAGAGAAGTGTACACTCTCTGTTCACTGAATGCAGTAGTTCTGATGCGTCCTTTAGCCCTGAACCAAGAAGCAGACATACAGTAAAAAGGCCTTATGACTTGGCATGCCTTGCCTAGAAGTTAGATGCCCAAACCTAGGACAGAGGTTTATTACAAATTCAAGGTTCCTGTGCTCCTTACGAGAAAGAACTAGGTGAAAATTTGCAACCATGACTGAGCCCTGAGATACCCAAGTCAGTCACTGCTGAATGGCAAAAAGGAATTGTGTTCAAACCCCTGCTGTGTGCATGAGCTTAGGTGTATGTCTCAGGGGCACCATTAGAACCATAGAATGTCTTGGGCTGGGAGGGACCTTAAAGATCATCTAGTTTCACTTCCCTATCATGGCAGGGACACCTTTGACCAGACTGAGTTGTTCAGCCCCATCCAGCCTGGCTGTTAAGTATATCATCCAAGTGACACACTTAACACAGTACTCCAAAATCCCACAAAGAAATGTATACCTGAACTATTAGAAAATTTTTAACTCTTTGCACATTCTTATTTTATATATCACATGGGCATTTTTATAAGATTTGTTTAAATAACCCAGGGGGCAAGGAAAAACAAAATCTGAAGTAGTTTTCAGTTAGCTTACAGATTTATAAACTATTCATGTACAACTTTTAAGAAAAAAAATTCCAGGTACCTTATTCATTTTGTGTTTTGAACCAAAGTGATTTCCTGCATCATAGGCCTACTCTGTAACCTCCAAATTAGGGCAAATACAATCTTCATACTTACACTGCCTGGTGGACAACTCTGGATTTTTCAAGGAGGTACTCTGAAATCTGAGCTCCTACTACAGTGCCACCACAAGTGAATTTCATTTCCAAATATTTTCCAAATCTGCTTGAGTTATCATTGATGATGGTGCCTGCATTCCCAAATGCTTCTACAAGGTTGTTCACCTGCAGAATCTTCTCCTGCAGAGTCCTGTTATTAGCCTGGATATGAAAAAGATATTGCTTCAAATTATGAGCAATTATTCAAATACCTACATTTTTAGGTGTTTCTTTAATCTTCTCATTGGTATTGTGAAATGTGACATAATCAGGGCAGCCATTCCCATGGGGATTATATGGAGAGAAAGGCATATATACATATATACATATATATATATATATATATATATATATATATATATATATATATATATATATGAAATCTGACAGGATATAGCAATCTTCAGAACTAAGGCTGTCTGGAAGAGATAACACACATAATGATAACAAAGCCACCAATGAATTTCTGTGGTTCTGAGATGGCCAATCTGCTTTTAGGATCCTTGTTAGCATCTGGTTACTGTTCCACTGCACACTACCAATCCATTACTTTGCTTTCATCTTTCCTGGGGCATGCAAAAAAAGGCATGGTTGTGGAAGGATGAGAAGCTAGAAGAGGATTTTATTTGGTACTGTTTGGGTGACTTGAAGGCACTCAATTAAACAGGGATCTGACTAAGTCCTGGCCCTCATTGAAGTGGGTACTTTTCCTTGTAGAAACCCCAGCATATTTTCAAGTGACCCTAGTTCAAGAGGGAGGAAGGAGTCGATAGATTGGCATCATGTTCCAATGTTCTTTGGAAAATGTTTAACAGTCTTATCCCACAACCAAATCCCTGTCTACAGGTTCAGCCCCATAGGCCCAGGAGAGCAAAGCCTTACAGAGAAATCCCCACTGCTACATACCTTGCCTAGGACAGTGAGCTGCTGAACCAGCAGATGGGCACTCTGTGTCTTGCCAGCTCCACTTTCTCCAGAAATAACAATACACTGCAGAGAACAGAGCAAGACTGAGCTCGAGCTCATCACATACCTCTCAGCCTGACAGAAGATGTAATTAGACACCATATCTGTACCTGATCAGAGTTGTATGTCACCATGGACTGATAGCCTATGTCAGCAACAGCAAAAATGTGAGGAGGGTTGGCAGTCCGTTTGGCTCCAATATACAGTTTGGAATGCTAAGCGTAAGAAAAATGAAAACATTATCACTGTCCTTTAAATTTTTTTTTTTATTTTTTAATTGAAGTTTGATTTTATTTTTAGATTAGTGTATAGTATGCTGAGGTTTCCAGCAGTGATGTTTTCTGAGGGAGCTGTTACTGCACTCACTATACCATGAATCTGTATGTACTTAGGACTATAAGAACTGCTAAAGAAATGAAGTGCAATTTTCTATAATTTTAGCCCTGATTACAGTACGAAACTCAATTTATTAGGAGAAAATTTACTGTTGTCAGACATCATAGTTCCAACTTAAATTTATTTGTGCTTCCCTTCCTATTAGTATCTCTGTATAATATTGATGTTAAAACTTGAGATCTTTTCTGTTACTGTTAGTATCTGATAATTGATAACCCCAAATTTTTGTATGATCTGACTTTAATACCTTTCTCCTTTTGTATAATACAGAGACAGAGTCACAGAAGTTAACATTTTACAGGATTTCTTTGTGCATGGTATACACCATAGACATAAAGACATTAGAAATGAATTTTTTTGGAGTTTCTCATTTCTGTTCTGAAATGCAGTAAGTGTTAAGAATGTGTGTCAATATGCACTTGAAAGAACATCTCTTCTGGTAATTTTGTTTTTCAGGGCAAGCTAAAATAAATCTCAAGAAGGGTCTTACTTTATACTTAACACAAATATTTATATTTTAGCGGAAATTGGTGCTAGCTTAAAATTACAAAACCTAAATTTTCACACCTGTGAAGAATAAATATCTATGTTCCGAAAAGGGTTGACAGCGATGAGAATGTCCCCAACATATGTGTAGATCTGGTCCTTGGCATAACCCTTCTGTAACTGTTCTGTTACTGTATTCTGATGGAGAAGGAACAGGAACAATGAATCACATGGGGGGAAAAAGAGTATTAGGAAAAGGTATAAAATATTTATATAGTTTCAATGAGCGAGGATGGGGAGGGAAGGTATTTATAGTCAGGAGTACAATGGATCATGATCAAAAGTAAGCAATATTTTCAAACACACTGGCATTTCTAATTTTTTGTGTCCAAACTCACTTTGAACAATATATACTTACAGATCCTCAAGAGGCTGTAGAAAAAGGAGTTAGCAAGTGCTGCTTTCCTTCAGTTCATCAGAGGTTTCCATGAGACATTCTTGTCTACATTTCTACTACTACAGTTTCATGTAACTTATCAAGCAAGAGCCATTTGATTGAGTCAACAACTGCCATTACAGCTGCTCTAACATTACTGTCAGTTATGATACAACACAGATGTTCAACTCTTTGGTTCCCATTAATGTAAACAATGAGGCATCTTTCCCTATTAACATGCAGTCTCTGCTGTGATTGTCTTTGCTGTTGCAGAGCCAGTTCCCCTGAACCACGAAAAAAGAAGGGCCCATTAGTGGCATTCAAATTTCTTGATGTAATTTCCCTCAGATTCTTCTGTATACACAGCTGGGTAAATAAAGTGCCTGGTTAGGTTTCCAATCAAAACAGGCCACAGAGCCGAATGAAGAAATTCAAACCAGCCTTGAGACTAATCTGAGGTACATGTGAAAATGTTTAGGCCCCATACTCACTGGAACAGACCAACTGGCAGCAGAGGACTACAGAAGGAATTGCTTTACTTCCTCATTAATCTATTCACAGTGTTGTACACTGTGTCCTGTTTAATACACTTAAAAGCTGAATTCTCAACAGCTTAGAGGTTATATTTCCTCCATGAGAAAACATAAGGAGAAGATCTTAGTTTTCCATTGCCTTGACAAACTTTTTGGTTTTCAATGCTCTCTCCTTTTGGCCAAAACCAGATTCACATTACAGAATTATTTTAGGGGAACTTCTGCCCTTCTTGAAATTACTTCTTGCACCAATAGAAGGTCTCTTGTCTTGCTCTGATGATGGGGCTATCTAAACCAGAAGAAAAATCTGAGTGGGAGAAAGAACACAGTTCTGAGAAGCTGCCATTCATATGTGAAAGTGGCCTAAAATTGGATTTGACTTAGTAACACTACATAGTCATTTAGACAGAGGCTTCCTGAGGACTTCCATGAGAATGCTCCACCTCCGAGGAGATGAGATATATTCCAATTTGTCTGTTTCTTTTGTGCAAGAAAATCTCTTTAGCTTGGATTGTTTATATGTATCATTGTAAAAGATTTTAAAAAATCCACAACAGTCTTACTCTTCCCAATACTAAAAAAAGGCTTAAACCTGAACTTTGTTCAGCAGATGAAGTTTGGGTTAGTTCAATTACAATTAACTGAACATCAAGCTACTATGAAAAAGCTCTTGGGAAGATGTTCTGTGAGCTGTCAGCATTATATGGTTTACCAGCTCTAGTGCCACAAAGAGTATTCTGGACTGACAAAGATACAATATACCAGAGAAGGTTTACAGATAAGAGAATGTGAATTATAGTCTATGCACAGCTCAGAAGATGAAGAATGACAGTCTGTTTAAAACCACTGATGGCCTCCAAGACCTGCAGAAAATGTGCTGCAGCCTGATTCTTCTTTCTGGTTGTGAAGCTTAAAGCATAAACACAGCAGACTTCCTCCCTCCCTCCCTTATGTCATGTTTCCCTGCAACTAATGGACTAATTTTTGAACTTTGAAAAACCGGTGGTATTTGTATAATTTGTATTTGTCCAAAGGTTCACCAGCAGGTATTGACAGATGAGAGGCCCAGCAGATATAAATTGACCCTCATATGTTTTCACACCAAAATAAGTCAGTGAGAACCCAGTCTGGGAGTATATGGTGACCTGGGAGAGGATAGTTTAAGACAACTCTTGGTGTTCAAGCCATAGGGATTGGACCTCGACCAATTTCAGGTTAATACACCACTGCAAACTGGATACTTAGCTGTAATAAAATCCAGTTATATAAATCCTGTTTAGTCAATGGTATTACAATACTGTTTGGTCTACAGCTGTAACTCCAGAGATTGTATTAGCTTTGAGCTGGAACCTTTCTGAAACAGTAAATGTTGTTCAAAACATTTGGCATAAAGTAGTGAAATGTCATTGTACACTTAGACAACTGAAGTGTGACAATATAGTTGAATTTGAAAATCAGCAGCACACCATTGCAATTTAATATGTGACTACTCCTCTTCAGGAAAACATGAAAAAAGAGGTTCTTACCTCATCCAGTACCTCCAAAGTTGCTAAATCATCTACCTCTTCTTGGTTTGAAACTAGTGACTTACTGTAGTTCCCTTTCTTTGTGTGAATACGTTCAAATCTAGAAAACGAAGAGATAAAATCTCCTGATGTAAGGAAACACAAAATAGGTCTTACATCTGCAACCATCTTGAAGGTCAAAACATTCCAGCTTCCCATTGTTCTGAATTTAAACACACAAATGTTTGAATAGTAGGACAGAAGTCAAGTTCTTGGTCCAGCACACCTGTACCTGACAGTTCAAAAGCTATGATTTGATCCCAGAACTGCTACCATGAAGAACTTTGTAACTTTATAGGTCCCTGCTTAGATCACACCCCTACATCAGCTTCAATACTGGAGCTTGGCAATACAAGTTAAAAAAGAACATATTTATAAAGCATGTAACAGTGAAATTCTAACAACAACGTGCAAAAAAATCCTGCTGAAAGTTATGTATAGGACAAAACCAGGGGTGTATGATAAAATGGTACAGTAAAGACGATGCAGACAAAGCAGTCAGGATGGAAACATTTCTAGGTTAGTAATGACTGCTCTAAAGTCTAGCTGAGATGACCACACTATAGAGCAAAGTGCTACAGAACCACTGGGGTAAGTGAAACACATCTTGACCAAATTCTCTTGGACTCGTTAGGAAAAAAGTCATACATGAGAAGGGAAAAAAATTTGAAATATCTTTCTTCTCAGGGTTAAACTTCAAGTTTAACTTTAAATTTGTCTTAAAGTTGTATTTCTTTTCTCCTACAATCAAACCATAAACCCAATTCCATGCAGTCTTATTTTAATAAGCAAGAAAATTCCCAGAGACTTGGATCATTCTTTATCCAAGAGTAAAGGCATTGCTAAATAGAGCAAACAGAGCAGAGAATGCAAGGTTTACAATTCATATCAGTTATACTCATTCTATGAGATGAGGGGAAAATCAGGGAGAGGGAAACTGAATAAGTAACAGCAGAGTTCACAAACTAAATCAAGCTCAGATGTGTAATAAGGCACAAAGAGAAAACCTATTAAATAAATCTGATCTCCTGATATGACCTCAGTCCCCCTGATGCCACTGGTGGGAAGGCACCCCTCAAACACAAGGAACACTCACCTTGGTACACTGAGACAGCCAGGAAACTGTTGTGTGAAGCACTCACTCTTTACCTTGATCCCAGACAAGACCAGGGAAATTCTTTATGCCGTTTTGATATTTGGATATATAGCATAGGTAAAAGCAGACAGGGGTTTGCTACACGGGCAAGAATTTTGATATACAGTGAACAGTTGACAGAAGAAAGAGTGTAGTCACACCAAGACGGAAAGTTAGAGTGAGTGAACATCACACTGATGGGGAAACCTGAACACCCACCGATTTACTGGTATTTAATGGGCCGTACCTGTTCCATGAACATCACCTAGTTCATGAGTGCTGCTTCAGGTCATGCTGGCCGTGCACTGATGAGGGATGTAGGTGCAGAAACTCAAGCAGGCATCAGCTGGGTGCAATAACTAACTGCCAGGACTGAAAAGGGACTGGAAGTAATGGGCAAATGATGTCCTCCCAAACTCTAAGTGTAATCACAATCTGGATGATGGAAATCCAGACAGGAGTGCACTTCATCTATCACTTTCAATTTCTCTTGTCTGTAACAATCATTCCCTGAGGATGACAGAATGGCCTGTCCTCATCCTGGTGCCAATTTCTTCCTTCTTTACACAGGTGCCAGCTACCACTGGAATTTTTTAATGGTCCACAATGCAAAGGTAGGAGCTTCACACCCATAGCTGAGTAATATCAACTTTAATATCAAGACATAAACATGCAAGACTTCCTTGCAAGAGCTACCACAGTTTCACAGTTTCTCTGCCAAAATTGCAGCACAGTATCCAATGAAGAGGGTGAGGGACCAGGAAGCACAATGAACCAAAGGACTCACAGGATGTAAATTATCTTAGGTTTGACCTATTCTTTCCTTTCCTTTGGAATCCAGTTTTACCACAAGAGCTGTCCTGATAGTACTGTCCTTGCAATACCAGTATGAGACAATTTCTGGTAGCAGGTACCCCCAGGTTGTATTGAAGAGAATGAGGTAGTGTTCAGATTTAAATTAACTCCTCAGCCTTGCATAATCTGCTGCTGTTTATTTGCATTTGTCAGCTAAAGGACGTTACTGAATCCAAAGTCAGAGGTGCAGACAATATCCTACCCCCTCAACAGAAATCCATACCCTCTATAATTCATACTATATTTACACCTTTTTTTAAAAGTTTCATTTGAAAAAATTTAAATTTGGACAGCTGAAACAATTTCTCCTTTGTGCTTGTATGAAGGTCATTTTGTGTCCAGAGGATGCATTTAATATCAGTGTGACTTTGAGAGTGTGCTATCAATATGTACACAAGGGAAAGATGTGGGAATCACAGGACTATGTCAAGTCTACTGTTCTATTTTTTTCCATCGCTGAAGAAAGACCCAAGACAAAGCATCTGTCAAGCTTTGCTCTCCATTTCTGGTGGAACTGTTACACATTGAACACTTTTTTTTTTTATTACGTTAGATCCTTAAATGTTACTGCATATCAGTGAGAAAGTGGTGTTTCCCAGGATTAGTTTCAGTACCATTTTTTATTTAATGTAAGAAACTAACAATTGTCTTGCAGGAAGGGAGGAGAATGCTCCAGTCATGGACTTTTCTTATTCTATTTTTTTTTTCTTTTAAGGAAACAGATCTCTGTGTATGCCAGGGAAGTTTAATTACATAAAATCGATCCTCCTGTAATCCACTTCAGCTGACATTATGAGAACAGTAGTGCTTGTTGGACCAGATTATATTCTCCATTCTCCAGAGTACATAAGAATGGCAGATTTGCAGAACACAATATTTTTCCCCTTTGCTGTCAAAGGGCATAGACCCCTCAAGGGCAGTTATACTGCTTCATTCCAACCACTTGAAAAACACCCACATCAGTGCTGTTGACATCAGTGCTGAAGTTTCATTAAGATCATGCACACAGACACCGTGAACTGAAATAACCATGTATTTCTGTTCTGCTCAAAAATATATTTAGGGCATTGGATTTTACAAGCATGCCCAACAAGCAATTCAGGCAGCTAAAGGCCAGAAACATCAATGCAGCAAGGACAAGAAAATGAGTCAAGGCAGCATTGTTTCTGTGCATTCTCTTTCACGCCAGTGCTCCCCTCCCCCTACTTATCTTTCAAGATTCAGTTAAATCAACATGAGGCAACCACAGCTTTTCTTCCTCAAATTGTCAGAATGTATTTTAAAGATTTCTGATAGTTCCAAAAATACTATGAAAAGGAAAGTGTGACTCATGATGCCCTGCTGAACTCTCTGCCTAAACTGGTTGGAGAATCATCTGCAGACTAAGAAGTGACAGGCAAAGGGCTGGCCTTAGTCTGAGTGTAAAGAAGAAACTAAAAATAATGAAGTTTTTGTAAGGTGAAGGTGGAAATGGCTGTACACCTCCCAGCAGTTATAAACAGCAGTAAAAATGACAAAGAAGCAACACAGAGAAACCTCTACAGGATCTGTCATTACTGGTGATTCCATTTCTCTGAAGGCAAATGCACAAAGCAATATTAATTCACACTTAAAATCATTTTTTTTTCTTTACAGATACATCTTGTGAAATCTGCTTAAATAAAACTACAGTCTGCTATCTATGAAAAATCTGTACCTGACTTTAGAAAGTGTAAGACTTCAGCAAGAAGCCTCCAGCTGCATCTGCACAATGCTTAGCAGACAAATCTGTGCTCCCCTCTGCATTTAAATGATTGACAGCACTGAGACTACAGGCTGCAGTCTCAGGGAGCTGTGCTGCAGCTTGTGCAATGTTTCTGAGAGCACACTGTTGCCCTGCAGAGCTATGAGGTTTTTGATTCAGAAGCAGCCTTTGCCCAGCTCTGCACAATCTGTTTGACAAAACTTGTGCTGCTTTTCCATGACCTGTAAACAAAGCAGATTATTATTCCTTCACAACAGCCTCAAGAAGCAGCTGTATCCCGGACAAATTTCAGGGGGAAGTATGTGTTCTTAACTGAGCAAAAGGAGACCTCCAAAAGGACTCTTTGCGATTAGCTCCTCATGAGTCAGGCTCACACACTGTTCTCACAGCCATATCGAGATGATAAAGGAGAAGCTCCATGAGTATGAAATGTCCCACCTTCAGGAGAAATGAGCTGCTGAGCAAGTGGACTGGCACAACAGTAAAGTGCCACTTGCAGAGCATTTCTCCTGAGGAGTTCTGAATGCAGGAAGAACATTTCTCTCCTCTTTTCTTCATTCAGGCATTGCTGCTGTCCACTGTGTTATACAGAAGAACATTATTCAGATGTAGAGATGTGTATTAGTGATGGGACTGGAGATCTGCTTATTCTAATCTGTCTTTGCTCCCAGAACTCCCTACTGCTTCTACAGCCTGAGAGAAGTTTGCAGCACAGCCAGCCTATGTAGGAGCATCCTCAATGTAGAAACACACACTCAGTATAACAAAGTCCAGACTGAGTTCCAGGAGAGGAAGAACTGGCCTAAAGGAATCAAAGATTGAACTGGAACTCCAAAGCCTCCCATTTAAGCCACAACTTCCATCCTGATGTCATCTGGAGGCCTTGGTCAAGACAGCACTGGACTCTGTACTATCTTGTATTGCTTCTCATACTGTCTTCCTCAAGACAGCATGGTGATCTCCCATCCTCTCCTCCAGCCTGCCCTGAAGAGCTGAGCTTCAAGGATTGCTGCCAGCTGCTTTCCACTGGCAGGGTGAGTCAGAGAGGCTGGGACAGAATGAGCACCCAGAAAATGGGTGACACAAGTCTGTGCAATCAGGGAAAGTCACGAAAGGAAACTTTATGGTATTCCTTGCTTTTAATAGGGGTCAATAAATTAACAACTACCTTTTTGCATGTGGCACATGAACTTCTATGAAATTATCTCCCTGGCCTTTCCAAACAGTTAAATAGAAAAACTGTTTGGTGTTGTGTTACCGATTTCAGTGCCAACCCTATATGGCCAATACGACAAACTCCTAAGAAAATAATTCATCTCACCCAAAACTTTACATCATTTTGCAGTAGAATAGTCTCTTTCCCATAATTAGTCAGAGATTATATAAAGATGACTCTTAATCTGGGACCAGAGTAATTTGCTGAAATCTAGGTGCACTGAATATCCCTCATGTGTACAGCTCATTCTGGAATGACTCACAATTCCCGGGAAATACACAATGTACTAATCATTGCACATTTCTACAGAGATTATTGTAAAAGCAGTCAAGAAGAAGACAGCCAAACAATTCAAGATGAAAGTCTTACAAGCCTGACTGTCAGGTGTAGATGCGACAGTTCTGAAGGTTGTTTCAAAGACAGCTATTTCTGTTGCAGAGTAAAATTCTTTACAATGCAGGGATTTTTCCCTCTTTTGGCCTAGCAAGAAGTGTATTTTTAGAAATGTTTTGGAGTATATGCTGCAGTGCTCATTTTTAATAACTATTTTCATCACTAATTATAAATTTTAACAGCTATACTGCTATACTGAAAGCCTTTGTCAAGCTCAGGGCCCCTGTCCTGAAAATGACTCTTCTCACAAAAAAACTCACCAAAATTAATTGCACTTAGTATGCAACTTTGCCTGCTTCACCTTTTCTCTAACATGAATTTATCCCATTTAGTATATCTCATATAGCATATTTGATATATAGCTCGTATATCATTCCCAGCAGCCAATTTTAAAGATGTTACAGTCAGGATGCTATGGGAAAATGTTAATGTATAAAGGGATATTATCTCCTACTATTCCCATTGTCATTTCAGCCTGAGTTCTGAGCTAGGAAAGGTTAAGTTGCATATAGATATTCTTAGCATAAAAAAATATGATTTTAGAGAAGAATATACTGCATTTGCTCAAAGTAAAAAAGTGGCATTTTTAATGAAGCTCATTGCTAGTATTCATGCTTTTTTGAGTCTTCAGTAGCACAAGATATTCTAGTGTTAGAACAGCTCAAAGGCTACTGAAAAACCTTTATTATCTTCTATCACTTCGATTAAATCTGGAGCCAGGCTGTGGCATATTGCCATTTAAAGTTTTATCAGTGTTAATTAAGATTTTTCTGGTTAGTCAGGTGGTTGGTAGGCTCTCTTCCTCTTGTTTCTCTTCCTTCCATCTCTTGAGAGGATGCAGTACAATGCAGAACCTAAACGTTGGCTCCTCTTCACTAGAATAACAACACTGGGAAGGTTCTGAGGGCCCTCATGACTCAGTGACTCCTCAGTGTTAGAAAATGAAAACCTCAGGAACAATGGTGCCAATGAGAGAGACTTCAGGGTGGCTCCACTCTGTGCGTAGAGATTACACATCCTTCCAGAGCACACACAGTGCACAAAGATCAGATCTGAGGGTAAGGCCCTCCGCAAATAAACCCTGAGAATGTGAAATAACGTTAGGAGCTTTTCTTTTGAACTGCATCAACTGCACATTCAGCAAACAGCGAGGTAAGATCACAAGTACATCAACAGACTGCTGCTGAAGAAAGCAGTCAAAACCAAGTTACACCTCAACCTAATGGGCTAAGAAGGTGACTTGATTTTGAGTGAAAACAGAAATAAAACCTAGTGGCTGGACCTCAGCTATTAATTTTTTTTTCTTTTGAAATACAAAACTGTAATTAATGAAGTAAAATTTGATGAGGAGAGTAAACACATACAGAGAAAATAACCGGATTTCTAACTCTCAGCTTTAACTCAACATTACCAAATTTATTGACTTTATATTCCAATGCCCCTTTATACAACACAATACAGGTAGCAGGATTTCTTCTCTCAGTGGAAGAAAAAGATCTTTAATCCCTTAAACTACCTGCCTCCCACTGTCACTCCCATTGTCAAGAAGGAGGAGAGTTATGCCTTCAAATTAGGGACTGAGAGAGTGTGAACTCAAGATCAGGAAGAAGTTTTACAAGGAAAGTTGCCAGCAACTGGTGCAAGTTCAGAAATTTCACAGTAGGACCCTAACACATCAGTGAAAAAACAGTGCCAGAACAGCATGAACAAGAAAAGAGCAGCTCTTCCAGGGGACTTGTCACTATACAGCCTATGTCTTGACTCTAAATCAGATTTACATGGTACTTCTGCACAGACACTGCTTCTAACACCATTTGCTTTGTGCAGATTAAAGGTCAGAAGATACATATGATTAGTAATAAAAGGCTTTTAAAAAAGCATGACTACTGAATTTAAAGATATTTGTATAATCTCTTATCCTTCACAGCAGAAAAAAACAGAAATGCTGTTCTGTAGTCAGTCTTACAGTGTATTTCACAAATTTACACAATCACAAAATCATTGAGGTTGGAAATACTACTTGTTTATATTTTAAACTGCTAAATTGAAATATGGGCTATGCTCAGTTTAACCATGCCATTTAAATTACTCTCTGAATTAAAAAGTACAATTTTTGCACAGATTCAGATAAGAAATTATTACTGTTATTATTATTATTATCATCATTATTATTATTTTGAAATAAAAAATTCTGTTTTCCTTTGAGAAATTTGACATAAAAGTTACAAGTGATCAACTATAAAAGCATAGGTACCTTCATCACATAGTAATATATTCCTTTAAATTCTAGTTCTCATGAAGAGCCCTCAGCTTATAAAACACAGTCTAAACAGGACAGAGAAAATACCAGTAGATCATCCTGTTCTTGTGCCACTTGACTGCTCTATGCACATGCAAATTGGGCCACTTTCTTTATGTTTGTATTGTACAGAAAACAAAAAAAAGTTCATGTGGTTTGCTTTAGGCAGCATTTACATGAAAAAAAGAAAGGATTTGGGAAAAATAGAATATTAATACAAAAGTGAGTTCTCTGAAATGGATTTAAAAACTCACAATATCTAATTGACTGGAAGGTTGATTTTTTTTTTCCAAAATTATTTAGACTTTAAAAGGACTGACATCACAAGTATTAACAAGATTTCAATTAATATAACCTAGTGGTTTGGACTTATTTTACCACATATCATTTTCCTGTGTTTTATAAATAAATGCTATTTAAAGTCTGGATTATGTTGCTGGTTTAGTGCTCAGCGCAGCCATCTAATAAGCTTATTTGAATTCAAGAATCTTTCTGGATTAAGCAAATGTCAAGTCTGCAAAATATAGAGCATATAAATCCAGACTGAAGCTTAAATTTAAGCCAAATGCCTAGTTTTATACTTAGATGTCATAAAAGAGGAAGTACTACTCTTCACATATCCAGTTAAAGTGGAAAAAACTTCAATATCATAATTATTTAGTAATATATTTTTACTATTATCTTCAAACATAGAGTAAATAGAAAATTCTTCAGAACTAGAACTGAAGACTGCTGTATATATTGTTACTATAAATGTGTGAAAGGAAATGTGGCAGATTTTAACAAGCTTATTCCACATAGATGTTAATGCCAAAATGTCTTTCAAATTTCATGTTCCTTAAAAAAAAAAAAAAAGCATTATGCTTTTCCTAAAAGCAGGAGCAGTCACACCCGTAGCACTTCAAAACCAATCTACAACATTTCACATCTGATACATGAGTGCACTGTACGGAGTTAGTTTCAATTGTAAAACTGAGCCAGACATTTTCAAGTATTTTAAATAAAAGCCATCAGGTGCTAAGTGATTTTGTCAGAATTGACATCACTTAGATACTAGTGGAATAAAGAAAGTATCTATTCAAGAAAGCGTAAGATTTGAAGTTTGCAAAACATGGTCTGCTAGGACTATCACTTATTCCAGCCAGAAAGATCCAATTCCTGCAGGAATCTAACTAGCTATTTTTAGCATACTTGCTCAAACGAAACATTAGCTGACCATGCAAATGTAAGAAAATGCCAAACAATAATTTCACCTAACATTTGCTTTCTAAAAGCCGGGGTCTAAGATTATGTCTTGAGTCACAGAAGAAAGGGGAGACACTTCTAAAAATTGCTTCATCCCACATGTGAATCATGATGTCTCCCTCCTTTCATTGGTTGTACAGGGGATCCCAAATATTAAGCACTCTATTTTTTTGTCAGCTAAAGTTATAACATGCTATAACTCCGAGTGCTAGTCATTCTGAAACAGTGGAAATATCAAGATTGATGAGCTTGTCTACTTTTTAGCTACTTTTACCTTGCCTTTTCAGTGACTCCCATTTGTTGATGAACATCAATAAATTCCATGAGTTGCCTTTGTAGCACGTTTTCTTTTCCTTCAATTTGCTTAATAAAATCATGCTGCAAAAGAGTAGATACTGTTGGACGCTTCTCATAATCTTTAGTCAAGCACCTGTGCTGGCAGAAAAAAACATACGATCATTGAGGGTTCTCAGTTAAGTATTGAAATTCTTGCCTGGAGTTCATTCATTCATGCCTCCATAATAAATACATCCATCTTAATAAAAAAACCTGATACGACTTCACAGAATTGATTAGTCCAAAAAGCTAAACTATTGCATTTTAAAACTAAATATTCTTTAACTTAAAAAATGTCAAGGCTGTTGAAATGTTTTAAATACAGAGCCTCACTTGGAAGTCAAACTGGATTTATAAACTAGCCTTTTAAGGAAGAGCATTAATTGCAACAGATTTCCACAAAATATATTTTACATATGACATTTACACATTCCATATTCAACCGGAGTGGGCTCAGTTGTTACTCACTTGTTAATGAAGTCATTGAATTCAGGTGACCACAGTTCAGGCTGCTGTAGTGTTGGAGGAGGATTCCTGCAAAGGTCAGGGTGGTGATAAGTTAATAAGCTCCTCACTTGACAAAAACAATGCGTGAAAGCAGGCTGAGTAATGAGTTTTAGAAGGCCACCGAAAAAAGATATTGATTTCCACTGGTAAAAGAAGCATGGGTAGATGATGCAATGCCTCATTGGTTCTCCTACTATACATAACTAATAAGGAGAAATAGCATTGAGATGATCTACCAAGATTAGCTAAAAATCACTGTGATTTTTTCATTCAAATCAATAAAAGGAAATTAAATTAACAACCCATTAATCACTATTCACTTGTAATGGCAAGTCCTTTTTTCAATATACTTTCTTAGGAGAAATTTCTTAGGAGAAATTTTAAAAAGAAATTCCATTTAAAGTTTTCTCAGAAGGACTGAATTAATCAACTTGCTGAATAAAGTGTCCAAAGGAATTGGTTCTTTACTAATTATTCTTCATTCATCAGAAGATAATCAGAAGTGAAGGTCTAAATACAGATCTACTCTAAATGGATATAACTGCTTTCTTTTCTAATGTTAGAGCTGTTTACTCTAGGTGTTTAGTTGAAATGGGCTTGACAGTTTTCTTCCATTCAGAGATGCCATTTTCACTGAATATGGTCATGAAGACGAAAGGAATGACCAGCCAATAGAGGATGTGACTTGCTGTCTCTTTTTCAATCAAACATAACTGCTTTTATTTAGGTGCTGCTTATAGTTATCACTCTCAGGTTTTACTTAACGGAATGCAAGGGTACTGATCTTATATTTGCTCCAGGGCAGAAAGGTGCCCAGTACTTGTAAGACTATAAGCCAGAAGCTTTTTTGAAGTCCTGGCTGCAGCGACTGACCACAATAGTTTGCAACTGCTTTTTCCATAGCAAGCGAAGGTAGGAAGAACATTCATACTCTGCTTCAGTGCCAAGTCAACCAAGATTTCTTAAACCTATAGGTAATTTTAAACTGATTTGGGTGCCTTGGCTGAAAAGGACTCTAAGCACTTACGTATGCTATGTGTGCTCAACTGCTGTGGTACTGCTCCTGTTCTTAGGGTAAAATCCACAAACTACTACTGTATGATTATTACCTACAGACTTGGAGATTGATGTTCTTTGAAATGCCATAAGTGGCACTTTGGGTACCTATATTTTCAGCTTCAAAGCAAAAAACACAAAAGAAGTTGCTATTTGTACTGCCCAAGGACAACAACATTGGAACTGCCAGTAGCAGCACAAGCTAATGAGAAGCTGAAGCCTAAATGTATGTGAGTGAAGGAACCACCTTTGCTTCAAAGGATAGAAGATAACTCCTGAAGACAAATATGGGACCTGTTCGTCACAGTGGCATATTCAGACTCTGTATTCCTATCATATGTCATTCTTTGTAACACAATATACGAGACTCAAGTCAGTCCTGTGTTTATGTGGCAGCAGCTCACTCAGGAGAAGGCCCTATGATTTTTTCTCAAATGCAGCTACAGTCAAGTCTGAACTTCCCAATGTGCAAACATGGTTAAAGCAGAGCCTGCAGAAAATACAGCTGGGCAAAGTAAACTTTTAATCTACCTCCTAGTATAAATAATATAAAGAAAGTCCACAAACTTATATGGTCAAAGTTTGAAGAAAGCAACAGTTTAGGAAAAGATTCATTCTAACCCGTCAACAAACAAATACATCAAAATATTACCTTGGTATTTTGAAGAGTGCCCTCATGGGGTGCAAATCAGCAAGGGGTGGATCTCCATCTCCCAACTCTATTGCAGTAATACCCAGTGACCATGCATCACATCTAGCATCATAGGAGCTGTCTAGCTGCTGCTCACAGGCAATCACCTGTTGGAAGAGAAGACTGGGATAGTTAAATGTCCACATTTAAGAGCACACCCACAGTTGGAGGAATCTCTTACAGAATATTCAGTGAAATAAACAGATATGCACACATTTAGAAAGATAAAGCATCCATCCAATTGCCAAAAAACCCCCAATGTTTAAACTAGAGAAAGCAGGTGTCCATGAACACCATAGTCTCTGACCAGATGTTCTCTGATTTGAAGAAAGGGTACAAATCCATGGCTTTTTCAGCTGAAGGTGATAAACTGCACCCCACAACAGAGGAAGTAGAAGGAAACTCAGCAACCCTACAACTCTTTATATGGATTATTCCTGCTAAGTAATTACTGTAACTATACTGCTCTCTCTCTCTCTGAAGTGAAACAATCAGGAAAGCAGAAGCTGAATTCACCATCTCTTACTGCGTCCTTATTCAATAAAATCAGCCAATTCAGATCATGTGGATCTGGAAAACGTTCATTAGATCAAGCAAAGTATTTACCTTCATTACATTTCAGCTCATCCATAATGCTGGATAAATCTAGAATTTGTCATCCCATTAGCTGCAGATCTAAACCAACATGTATGTCATTAGTTATATGGCTAGACCTATGTGTATGAAGAGAATGTGTTGATAAAAATAAATATGTATAAACAGAGTAGTTTCATGTGCTACAAACAGATGTACTCGCATGTGTTATTGTGCACACAGATACTCTAAGTAGATAAGCTTATTTATAAGGAAATAATTTTCCTGTCTCAGCTTAAAATGCATCTTTATATACTTCAATTTCAGCCTAAAAAACCTCCACAGAATCATAGTGCATCTTCCTAATTCATAATAACCTTTTCCATTTCCTGCTGCAGCAAGTATGGAAATATAGTATTAAAAACTTTCCAGGTGTTGAAGTCAAAAAATAGACACTGGACTCCTTCCATCCATGGTGAGGTATCTATAGTTTCAGAGCTTGAAAGGCTGGAAAGTATCAGTAGTTGATTTCCTATATTCTACATTCTTCAACATTTTAGTAAGTGATTCAGTGCATTGCCCCGTCTCTAATCTTGTAATTTCAAAAATGAACTTAATTTTAACTTAATTCTTGCAAACACGTAAGACAGAAAGGTTTAAAACACTTTTTAAAGGATATTACTGTTTCATTTGGTGAAAGGACCAGGAAGAAAGACAAAGAGCAGAAATGCAGAATAGAACAGCTCGAGTACCAGTGACAAAATGTTTTAAAATCAGACCTCAGGAGCCATCCAGAACGGGGTGCCCACGGAGGTGTTCCGACGGAGGCGAGTGCTGGTCAGCTGAGCAGACACACCTGGAAGAAGGAGGGGAAGCTATCATCAGAGCAGTGGCTGTTCCCATCCAAGACAGCCCTTCTGAAGGGTGACATCCTCGTCTTGTCATGCTACAACTTCCTGCGCAGGTGAATCTCAAATACATCTTTCCAGTTCTCTGGAAAGAGAGGCCCAGTCCTGAAAGGTTCTCCACATCCTTGTTTCCAATGGCTTCAGCAGGACCAGGACTTAGTCCCAAATGAGCATTTGATTAGTAATCTGACTCCATATATTTTGACTGGTTAATTAAATGTTTTCGATATCCTGTTTCAAGAGAGCAGTAAAACACCTTAGGGAGGGAGGAAAAGTACTGTACCTTCCACAGCTTCTAATGCTCAGTACTGATACTAACCCTCTCTGTCTTTTTATATATATACACATATATTTGTATTCACACATATATATATTTCATGCTAACACTATAAAATATACCTATTCTCGTCTGTTAACTGCTCTGCCATAAAAAAGAAACAAAAACAGTGAAACCTCAAAAATTCTTACAAAAGTAGAAGTCTCTCCATGCTCAAAGCACATTCTCAAAGCAACAATCCTGTAAATCAGCTTTGCAATCTGAGCTGCAGTTTACAGAATTAACTATTTCAGGCCAAGGGTTGAAAAGTGAACTCTGAAGTTCAAAGATTTCTTGCAGTTCTGAGTTAAAAAATACTGAAATATTAGAAATTCAAGTGGGCTCCAGCACACTTCTGAGCAGCCTGCCACCAATTTTCTTCCTTAAAAAACAAGAGTGTACCGGTTGGAAATAGCTCTAGTGCATGCAAAGGGGACAGTACAACACATGGAAAAAACCAGCCCCTCAGCCAGCATGCCCTAAACTATAATGGATTTATGAGTCACAAATAACAGTGAAGTCCACACATGGAGAAAAACAGCCCTTCAGCTAGCAAGTCCTAAACTATTACGGATTTGAGTAGTAGCCAACACTGAGGTCCACCAGAGGCATATTCTGAAGAGCTGATGCCATGGATGGCCAGAAAGGTCCTGTGCTCCAAATATATATGATCCAGCCTCGGTCTGACTGACACTGGAGCTCACTAATTTTGCCTTCCTACATACATCTGCTTTTTCTTTAAAATGTAAAACAACTCTGCTTCACTCTGTGAGTTCCATTTCATTGTTCTGAAACACATGAGCTCCAGTGAGCACCACTGTCCAGTTTCAAGACTGTACTGTCTGGTCTGAAAATGTTTGACTTCCTCTTCCTGAAAAGCCTGTAGACAGTTCATAACAAGAGCAGTTCACATTAACTATCCAATGGGAATATTAACTAAACCCCTGTCTGGGTAGGGTTTGATTGTTTTGGGGTTTTTTTCAGTGTAGGTAAGAAACCATAGAGAGCTTGATCTGCTTTTTCCCTCTAAAGCTACGTGTTCAGCTCTGATTCATTAAATATCTGCATTTGGCTCTCACAGAAATATATGCAACATCGGAAAATAAAGACTGCAAGGAATACCCTGCCTGTTCATTTGAGATAAATGCAACCAGTGTGGCTGCCTCTCTCTAGTCTAAACCAGCCTTGAGAAAGCTCTGTCTTTTTCTCTCTTTTTGTCTGCAGAAAGTCCAATACACAGTGTTATGCATCATGAAAAGCAGGACAATGTGAGTCTTAGCACGAAGTCCATCAATCCTACTTCAACTCAGCAAAGCAAGGGCTTTGTTTTTGCCATCTCAAGGAGTTGTCTGAGGTCCAGCTTCCGGCTCACAGAGTCTGGGGCTGTTCTGAGCTCTCAGAAAAACATGTCATTTAGTAAGCACACATCACCTCAGCTCTGAGACCACTGCAGGGATGCCAACAAACATTATTATGAGATCCTTGGTTTCAGAGGGAGCTGAGGATACTCTCCCTTCCTCTGTGTTGTGGGAGTCCCCTGTGCAAAGCTCTTTTTTTGCAGTCTTGGACAAGGAAATGAGATTCAGATCCACAGGGAAAGAAAGGCGCTGACTATATTTTTATGATTCCAGTGTCAGATTTTATTAAAAATCCTAACTTTCTGTAGAGATGAGGAACAAAACATAAAAGGTACATTAATGTGTTCAATCTTCTCTGTCTGTGCACTATTGGGTGTTTTCCCTCTTCAAACTGTAATTATTAAATGAACTGCAGATTTTTTTCTTCTCACCCTTCTTTTATTTTAGTAAGAAACTGATTTAATTTGAATTGTTCACCACTTTATTTAGGCTCTTGGGGGTTTTATGTGCTTTTTGTTTGTTTGTTTTAATCCTTTTGCTCTCAGCATTAAAGTGGCATTTTAGATTATGCAGCGTAGGTCTTATGACAAATGATATTTCCTTGGGCTTTTTCTGTGTATAGAGGAAAGATGATGTAATTCCACACTTAGTAACATTTCTTCCAGCATTTCAGTAACCAGTCAAGCAAATAGCTGGCCACTTTTTTAAACTTACATATTTTCAAACAAAACCATCTTGCTCCTCCTCTCCCCAGTCACTACCGCTTTGTTGCAAAATGAGCCAAATATTATCCTGAGACAATCTAAAATATGTCATAAAATGGTATTTTATTACATATTAATTATTTTTTCTTATGAAAATTAAGACCTTTATAAATACATGCATTAATAGTACCAAAGCACACCAAAAAGAAAATATTGTGCATATAGCTGCAGTTCCTTTTTTTTTTTTTTTCTGGCATCATTTTACTAGCAATAACTAAAAATCAGGACACTTACACTACGAGTATTATTCAAGGTTTTCATTGTGAAAACAAGCATATTGAAAAAACCTTGCAAGTAAAACCATCTACTTCTGACCTTAGCACTCAATAAAAGAAAAACAGCGCAGAAATTAGTTCCCTATTATTAGGAAAGACTTGTCTGATAGTGCCCGATCTGAGCAGACAACATTCTGATCTAAACTGGGAGGCTGTACAAGATCCTTTTATGATGATGCCCGGTGGCAGAAGAATGCCCATTTTAGTGGTTGATGCTAGTGAGGGAATGGCGAGCCCTAATAAATTGTACTAATCTCACATTTGACACACAGCAGGGAGACTGGATTCATATATAATGACCTTGACCTTACCCCCAAGGGTTTACACTCCTTTAGCTATTTCTTCCTTCTATATTTGTGCCCTCTGTGTATACTTCACTGTCAAAGCACTCTCATTGTGACCTTCTGTAGAATAAGGACATGTAACTCCATCATTCTTCAAGGTAGTGTCTGGACCAAAAACAGCTCACACTGTTAACCCTGCAGATCTAAAAAGGCCAAAACGCTCTGAATTATTTCCCAGTCTTTTTTTTAATCTCCGAGAGAAACAGACGTAAAACAGCAATAGTGTTTCACAGTGCATACCCCTTAAGCTCTCCGGCAGGTATTTTTTACCATTCTTGTTCCATGTTGTATGATGCAAAGAGTGGCCTCTCCCTCCTCATCTCTTTGCCCAAAGGTGGGAAGTCAGTCTTCACTATAAATCACTCAATTCCACCTTTTTTAGTAGATCTGGAGACAACAGATCTTAATGGTCCCAGGTGCTCCTTTAGCACCTTAAGCTTCACTTTAAGAAGCCACTATTTCTATCAGGATGCAGACTGGGAAGTAGCTACTTCCCTCACAACAGTGGTGGAGTTATAATTTAATTCCTCTGTAATTGCTGATACCCTTGATACTGATTTCTTTGTTAGCTTATTTCAGGTTGTATTGGTGTAATGATACATATCTATTCTGAATATTGCAGACATATCAGCTGAAATGCATACAAAATGCCAAGAAAAACCTCAATCATGCAATTCCTTCATACTACAAAATGACAAAAGGCAACAGGGAAAGAACAATATTAAACCAAGGCAATTCTGGTAGTCCAAATGGCAAACATCACAACACACCAGGAGTGTAACTACATGTAACCATATAGTGGCATGCGCACTTAATTTAATTTTAATTTAAGTTTAATTACTTATCATGAATAGAAAACATAAATACATTTAATAGAAAATGTTACTACCAGACCATAAGGACACAAAATGATGGTTGGATGACTTTACAAGAGATGTTTCAGAACCTTTTTGAAACAATGTCAACATTCAAGATTCCTTATGGATTATAAACTGACTGCAAAAGTAAACTTTTAAATGAAAAGAGCACAGAGGCTATACAGCTTTCTTGCATGAGCTATTGTAAGAAAAGCCTGCTTGAGGAACTGCTCAGTGATAAGGGCTCAGATTAAGTCAAGAACCAAAAATCAGGTTCTGACCCATAAGATGGAAATAAAGAAATAGGAAACAAAGTTGAAATGATGAGTCAAAAATATTAGAATTTTCAGCAGCATTTTATGTTGAAAGGTGATAAGTTATGAGGAAGCATGACTTGCTTTTCATAAATCCATGCTACCTCCTCCCAATCACCTTCTTATCTGTCATATGTTTAGAAATTATTTTCAGGATTATTGGCTCCATCACCTTCTGTGATGGAGATCATATGTGGATCTGATCGGACTGTAGTTCTCTGAAACTGCCCTCTTGCCTTTCTTCGAGACTGGAATGCAAGTAATTTTCTTCATTGCTTCAGGAATCTTCTCCAACCTCCAAGATGTTTCAAAGATTATTGGCAGTGATCTTGCAATGACATCAGCCAGTTTCCTGAGCACTATTGGGTGCATCCCAACAGGCCCCATGGACTTGTGTCCATCCAATTCTTTCAAATGCTCTTTAACCTGATTCCCCTTTACTGAAGGTACAGTTGCCTTGCTCCAGACCTCCCCACTGGTCTCAGGGATTATAAATGAAGACAAAGTGGAAAAGAAGAGATTCAGTGCCTCTACTTTTTCCATGTCCTTTAGCTAAATTCTCTATCTTTCTGTATTATTTTGATGTACATAGTGTTTTGGTGTTGAAAACTAGTGTTTCCTAGACCGTCAGGAAAACACACACTTGAGATGTAAATTTTTAACTGAAATAGACATATCCAATGGATAACCAGAAGGCTCAAAAAGATCAAAAGCTTAGTATCCAAGAAGACCATATAAACTGCCTGGGAGATTAAAAATCATGGCATTTACTACAGAACATAGAGTAAAAGGGGATAAAAAAGTTAATCTGTACTATCAAATACAGGGTGTATTAAATATAAATATAAATATAAATATAAATATAAATATAAATATAAATATAAATATAAATATAAATATAAATATAAATATAAATATAAATATAAATATAAATATAAATATAAATAGATATTACAGAAATGAAAGTCCAGTGGCTTTCATGGTAAGCTCACCATGAGGCTTCAAGACAAAGAAAACATATGTTTAAGCATGCAAGGGAAAAATTAAAATCCTAGAATCATTAAAAGGTACATACTGATAATAAAATGACAAACAGTGCCCTAAAAAGAAGGCAGAATGTTCACTAACTTTGTGAGGTATGAAATCTTTTTTTAAACAAAAGGGTTTAATAGAACTTCTTTCTTTAATAAATTGAAGATCTTTCATTTTACAGACTCCAGTAGAGCAGGTGACCACAGACTCCCCTCCACATGCTCCTGCCGGTTCAGTGCATCACACCACCAATGATTCTAATCAAATCTCATGCTTCGGGGCTTCAGTTGGTTTCCTGAAAGGGATGCACAGGAACATTTGTTGTCCTGTTACACAATTGGCCAGATGTTCTTGGATAAGAGAACTACTCTTCTCCTGAGCCTCAGGGACTTGTACAGCTATGCACAATCTGGTGCAGTATGATGGTGAGGAAATTCTTCCTCAGCTGCTGCCTTCCTTATACGTTACATTTCAAACTGACTGCTGCTTTGACACCCAAAAAGGATGGTTTGCTTTGGTTTTTTTTTTCCCTTGTATGACTGGCAGAACTCTAGAGATTTTTCTCATTGTTCTATGACATGGTTTTCCTGTTATGATAATCTGTTATGATAATGCTGGCAACACCTATGCTGATGGAACACGGTATTTAAAATACCTCAGGACTGGAATACTCCAGTATAAATAAGTCACTAGGTTCAATTTTCAGGTAAAAAATGAATGGGGTTTAGCATACACAGATGAGACCAGAGAGTTTCTAATAACCTCAAGAGATGACTGTTTTGTGACAAAACTAAGTGGAAGTCTTTGCTGGTCAGAAAGAGCTATTTTCTCACTTCATGTGTCTGGCATCCGACACCAGCTTTCAGCATCAAGCTTCTTTAATACTTAAGCCACCAGTGACATCCTTATGTGAATTAATAGAAGAAAATATTTGAAAAACCAAGTGAACAGCTTATCCTGGATATAGCATTTGGCCACATGATTTCTGTTTTTTTGTTACTGGACAGCACAAAGGTTTTCATTCAGACATGCACCCCCGCAAAAATTTTCAGGACTAAGCCTTCAACAAAGAATTAAACATTCAACAATGAAAAAGCTCCACAGTTCCAAGTCAATGCAATCCATCTTATCCCTGCTAACTCTGGGCTAAAAAATTTGGAATTATTACTTTGATTGGGTTCAAAGCAGTTTGACAAGCTGCTCATGAAGAAAGCTTTCCTCAAAGTCTTTTACTTTTATTGGCTTCTGCCATGTCTCCTGGTGGATGCATTTTAGCAGCAACATGTGAATGTCATGCTAGACAGTATGCAGAAATGACAACACAATAACAGCCTGGGTTTGATCTGAACCAGTGAAGCAGACAGCTTTATTATGGATGCATGCTAGAATGACTAAGACAAATACAAGTCTTACTATGACTCATTGCTTAAAGTAAGTTAAGGGCAGAAAGAAAAATATTTTATTTTTGAATACTTTCAAATTACATTATTTTAATTAATTGCTTCATTTTTGCAGAATGATTCAGACAGCATTAATAGCTAATGCAGGGCTAGCACAAAGGACACACTAGGAAATTCTGACTACTCCAGAATAAGTAATCTACAAAAGTTAGGAACACTACTCAAGGTCATGCTGAGCTCCTCCTCAATGTCAGGAGGACATGTAAAGCTGGGAATGATGATATATATTAAAAGGGACAGAGGCTGAAATGCCACAACATTCAAACTTGGATCACTCACAACTGACTTCCCAACCTGCTCTCTGAGCACAAGGTGGCTCTAGACTCCCTCTACTGCAGCCTGACCTGGGCCACGTGCAATCCGAGCACAGTCCTTGGGAGCCTTCTTGGCTTCTGCAGTGCCACATGGCCCAGGCTCTTGCCAGGCTGAGCTCTGATCAGCCAACAAACTGCATCTAACAAGGCTATTTGTGGTCATTTAGGTCATGTCAGGCATGGCCGAAGCACTGTGTCCCAGCAAGACAACACGAGAGCTGGTGAAGTGTCATGGCAAAAGGATGACACCCAGCGCTGTGGTTCCCTGCCCAACCTCTGACCAGAGATTTCATATGCTTTTTTCCCCATAAGACCAGCAGAAAGCTCCCTCATGCATCAAAAAACCAGGAGAGGTGACCAACTAAAGAGATGGGATTATCAAGATGCAATTGTACCATGGAGTCATTATTCCATGGAGACTGTCCCCGTTGTTTTGGACACTGTACAGTGTAACTGACTTTGCTTCTCTTGCTTTGTCATTATAGCAGCTGCTGGCTCAGACACGCTTCAAAAACTCAACCTGTTTAGCACATTCACAGAATTTTAAACATTTTGGCCTGCATTTCTGTATCAGAATCGGCATAAATATCATGGAACAATATTTGACAGAAACATCTGTGCATTCTAACCCATGTTGATCAATTGTTATTGATCACTAGTGGTGGTAAAGCACTAGTAACAATGCATAATTTGTAAGGAAGAGTGGTACACCACTACTGAGACACAAGACAGAATGTTGGCAGAATTACTCTTTCTAGGCAAAAAAACCCCAATAAATTTATTTTAATGACTCAATTGAATTATGAAATTAATACTTGCATTTAGTATTGCTCAAATGAAATTATGTATACATCTTAAAGTAAATATAGAATTAATTTTAAAATATGTTGTGAAAACAGTGTCTTGCCATTGACTAATTTCACCAAATTGCAGTTTTGAATAATAATAATAAGACCATCTAGGGATGCCAGTATTAAGATTTCTTTTCGTCTTAACTTTGAAAGACTTCAAATAGTTCTAAACGAAGAATGATCATTTTCTTCATAGCAAAATAATAACCCAATTACATTCCAAACACAAAAGCTGACCTCTGTCTACCTGCAGTTTCTAAACTACATAGAAGCAATAGTTTAATACTTAAACTAAGAAATATCAGTATGTCTAAATAGAGAAATACATATTCCCTTCCCCAATCCATTTTTTCCCCCATGAGTTATACTCAGGTTAACTCTCTGGCTGACCCTGGCTACTGTCCACGATAAAACTGTGCTAGCTATATGCGAAGTGGGATATCTAAAACTGCATTTGGAATTCCAATAAAATACTCACACACAACTTTTACATCCAACACTGACACAAAAGCAGAAAAATGCAAACTAAGTGTGTTTAAAGTACAAAAAATCACCCTACCTTCACTATGTATTCCATTACTATTACAATATGTGTTTTAATTATGCAACCTATTTATCCACAGAGTGAAAGAAACACTTGAAGACATTATTCTATTAACTGCAGCAACACAGCTTGTATTTTTCCATCATCTGCCAGCAGCAGTGAGATTGCATTACCTTTTTTCTATGTTTTCCACTGGAACCTGGTTTACGTATTAAAAAACACAGATCTTTCCCATGTATTGCTTATCCAGAGCCTCTACTGATGGAGAGTTTTAGGTACTACCAGCAAAATGCCCAAGAAGCAACTGAAAATGGACAGTGCCAACCCATTTCAATACCCCCTTCCCCACAGTTACATTACTAGGCAAACTCTGAGGAATGATGGGATCTCTTGTACCTAGAGGTAGGCTTGAATTCTAAAGATTTACTGAGTCTCCCCACATTTTATTTTCCTTATGGGTACTTGAATATTTCTAATATCCATCTAGATGTCTGACTTTTTTTTCCCAATGACCTTTCCAGGTAATAACAGTCTAAATACATGTGGTATGAAAGTATGTTTGAGGCACAGACAGGCTTGGCCTTCAGAAAGAAACAGTGCTGCTGGAAAAATATGCATTTTTTTAGTGGGGGAGTATAATTTATATTTCTTTCTGGACATTTCCAAGGCAACAGCTGCTCATTCTGAGATATTTCTAGTCTGGGAGAGCAGGCTTCAGTAGTTCTGAAGAAGTATGAGCTACCTGTGCTCTTGGTAAAGATTATCAGCCTAAAGGTCAACCCTCAAAAGTACAGCTAAAGAGAAATTTTCCATCAGCATTACAGTCTCCACTTTTTCGCTAAAAGAATCACTTTGCCACGTGACCATAGCTGTTTCAAAGCTTTTAGTGGAAAAATGGTTCTTTCCTCCATGAGAAAAGAGGAAACATGAGCAACTTGTCTAGTTTGCTAATAGGGAGTTGTGTCCTCTAGGATCCTCTTTGTTAAAAAAAAAAAAATATAAGCATGAAAAGCTCTGGCTTTCAAGCCCCCAGAAGCATTGAAATGGCAGGGGATTTCAGAAATAATTTCAAATCTTTCAAAATGAAATGTCACTCAGACTTCTTCAGACCAAAGTTAAAGTAATAACAACAGTAATAATAATAATAATATAGCTAAACTTCTTTTCTCTCATTTTGAAACAGCACATTATAGAACTGTAACTTAGATTGATATTAATTCATAAAAGGTGCTGTGCAGCATCCTGATTTCAAGAAAAGAAACTGAATTGAGGGACTATTCAAAGAAGCAAGTATTTGTCAGCAGAAGCAGATGTTACACCCTCAGTATCCCATGAAATTGGTTGCACATTATAAGATGCAGATGAATATATGAATTTTTACTACAGATGAGGTGTGCTATGTGTTCAAGTGACTTCAGGCAAGTTTTTTAACTGATGAAAAAAGATCAGACACTGGAAGATATTTAGGCAGCAAATGCTGCAGATAAATTTGTCACAAGGCTTTCAAAAGGTATCTGGCATTAAATTAATTTCTTTAAATTTCATTACATTAATTTCCTGCATCTTTAGAGGCTAAAATTTCATTTGAAATCTGTCTTTTTAACATCAATCCACTGTGTGCAATCAGAGTTCTGAAACAGATGTAAAAGACTTTCTCCATAGAACAGTTATAAGAAACTGTGACTATAATTAGGAATATTTATCAGAAAGGAATTTAATTCACACCTTACCTCCAGTTCTTTTTATATAACAGATTACATAGCAGTCACTCTTTAAAGTGCTACAGGGAATTTAATGTAAATGTATATTTTTCTATCAAATCTGTATTTTATGTGGAAAACATAGCAGCTACAGGTGAATATAATGCAACTATATGATGTGGTAGAGGACATTCCTTGCTTGAAGCCTAATTGCTGCAATTCTCAGGCAGAACATCCTACCCCAAAGCTTTTCTATCAGCACATCTTAGCAGCTAATTCCCACAAATGTTCAGGTAGTGAAATTGCCTTCAGTCAGCCCTCTTTTACAAAGAAAATACGGACTATTAATGTATTTAGAAGTTGAATGACTACTTAGACTGAATCTTTGAACACTGGACATTCTAACAGTAGATCCCTTTGGCTGCTACTCATTGTCTGTAGAAAATAAAAATTATTTTATTTCTGCTGATCTAAATTATAATACTGGATGGGTGCAAGGCCAGAGGATGCATCCCTGGTAACAGTATTTCAAAATTTTTGTGGCTTTGACAGTTTAAACTAAAACTTTATCTGACAGCTTGTTGATAAGCAATTGAGCTCCAGAAGCATTGTTTTGGGATGTTACAGAATCATACAATGGGCTGGGTTGCAAGGGACCTTAAAGATCATCTAGTTCAAACTCATTTGCCATGGGCATGGACATTGATCACTAGACCAGGTGTCACAGAGGCCCATCCAATCTGGCCCTGAACATTTCCAGGGATGTGGCATCCACAGCTTCTCTGGGCAAACTGCTCTAGTGCCTCAACACCCTCACTGCAAAGAATTTTTTTTTTTTTGGCTAATATCTAATCTAAACTTATTCTTTTTCAGTTTGAAGCCATACCCCCCTGTCCTGTCCCTACATGCTCTTGTAAATAGTTTCTCTTCAACTTTCTACTAGGCTTCCTTTAGGTATTTGACTTGATTTAATCATAAATCTATATTGGGATTGGGTGTTTCTTAGACATGAGAATATTACTGGGATGATTAAGCGATATTCCAGCAGAATTTTAAGGGAAAGTAAAAATTTCACTCTTCAAAGCAATCTGACTGAGGCATGGCTGTGGGACTGTGGTATTCTCTCAGTGGTATTCTACCTCTTTAACTGTCAGTACCTCTAAAAAGGCAAACAGTCCAGAGAGTTAACCTGGATTTTGGAAGAGCTTTTCCCTACCTTTTCTGTGTCACCTCAAGCAACTCAGTCTCTCAAAGTTTCAGATACCCAGCTGTTAACTGGGAATTAAAGTAATTTACTTCTCCATCAGGGCATTGTGAAGACTGTGCAGTGTTCATAAACTGTGGACCCAACATACATAAATACCTATGATACAATGACCACAAAGCAACGTGTATAAATTGTGTCACAAAATGAAGCTCCTGAAATGTTTGTACCACTGTGCAAGGAAGGACTCACCATGGCAGAACAGAACACTATACACCAAGTTCAAAGAGTAAAAATGCAATGAAGGGAAAAAAAAGCCATTTTCAAACGTGATTTAATTCACTAGAAGTAACTGTTTTTTCACTTATGACTCTTAAAATGTTCCTAAATGTACTTTAAAAAAAGGACAAAAAAGCACAAGATAAATGATTGCACAATACATGCAGACTGAGAAGAGGTCTTTTTCTAGTTTTGTGTTCCATAAGGCACTTCACAAACCCATTTTTTAGACACAGGGTTTATGTTTTGAAGAAAACCACCACAAACAGCACTGGGGGAGGACAGCAAAGGCTTCCTCAGGAACATCTCATCAGCATCCAGCATGCAGGAGGATGGTGAAGATAAAGTTATCTTGGGAAGGGCTCACTTCCTTAGTTATGTATGTTCAGTGGTTGAAGGAGTCCTTGGTTCCCTGCCTCTGTTCCCCTCTCCACACAGAAAAGTTGTGTGCATGCTAGAAAGGGTGATGTGATTATTTGGGTTGGGATTTTCTGTGTTTGTTTGGCCCCATGTAACAATTGATTCAGCCTAAACCAAAATTTTTGCTTCCCCTGAGTATTTACTGGGTGAAAAGGACACTGTACCTCCATGTCTATCTTACTCTGTAGCCTGTCAGTTTTAGAGGCTTGTATAATAAAAGATAGCTGAGTTTAAGTCCCTGATCCAATAAATGTTTATGTACAACAGTCTGTATCAATGCCAACATGAGAGATTTTCATCAACTCACATTCCTGGCTAAAAAAATGATCTTGGAATCTGATTAATGTGGGATTAAATCCCCTTAAGTAGAAGACACAAATCCCACAAATCTCAGCTGAATACCTTAAGCAGCAGCCTGAATGGTGAATGGTACATCTTCCATGATGATTTTACAAAGACTATTAATTTATTTCATCTGAAACTATTCTTAATTGGCTTCACATAGTTTTTCTTCCTGGGGAGGTGGGGGGAACCCAGGGAAAATATCAATCTATACCTAAGTTAAAGTGTCATTTGTATATTCCATTGAGGGGACAGACTGCAGCTATTACAGGGCCCTTTTGAGCCCACAAAAATGTGTGTGTATATTTGTTTCTTGCACATGTACTAACCTGTATTTTGGCATCACAATTTTCCCCCAAGAATTTAAGATTATTTTTCAATTACAGTCTTATCAGTATATTGCAGTAGCTGGGGAATAAAGAATTCAGGTCTTCATCCCTACAGCTTGCAAGTTTTGATATCTGCATAAGTGATTTAATTTTCAGAAGCATTGATCCTCTAATTGCCTTCAGCACCTTAAATTTTTTTCCACAAAAAAAATAAAAACCTGTGGGCAAAAATACTGGGTTTTGCCTCTCAATAAACTTCCAGACTATCAGAAAATACTAATAAGTATATTGCAAATGATTTAGAAAATATGAAGATTTTTCAATGGAAGATTTTATCTGAGGAATATGAAAGAAATACATGACATTTCAGAAGAATTACTAACCCTAACAACTGGGGGGAATTTGTGTGTCAAGTCATGAGAGTTCCATAAACACAATCTACTGGCTGGAAGATACTATACTAAAGAGAGTTAAAATCCCATTATTAGTTTAAAGCATTGTTATGTGTCAATTGAATCAGTATCATTAACAAAATAGGAGGGCAAAGGAAAAACAGAGATTTTCCATCTGCTGAATTAAATATACTTACAGTTGTCTGCTGTGCTGTGAAATAGTGACCAATAAATTTACTTTTAACATAAGAAGGCAGTGTCCTACCTGAAGATAATAGTTTAAAACAACAAGCACTGCAAGTTTTTATACCCCTCATATGAAACAAGAGTCAATAACCTTTTAGGCAAATGACTGTGGTATGGCTGATAAATAACAGGTTGCATCCACTTACCCATGGCTCACCTCTTCCCTTTCGGTGGTGACACCAAAGATGGGAGCATTCAGAATCCTTTTAGGCCTAACAGGCTTCAACTGATCCTTTTAATGCCAATTCTTAGATTTAGATTTGCCAAAATCTGTCCTCCCAGACTTTAGAAAGTGGGGAATACCTACATAATATTTCCCCCACTACTGCCTTCAAGTATCTCTTGTTTTGTTTTAAATTAAATGAAGGAAGTATATGCATCTGAGGTGGAGCTCTCCCATTCTTCACAATATCTAATAAGTTTTAAATGCTCTCTTATAAAACATTAAGCTTTTTCCTATCAGCTCCAAATTTCACTGAACCAGTGTATGGTTCTTGGAGGGACTAAACTCCAAACTTATTTTGAATCCTATTTACTTACTTTGCCATTTCACTTACTCTGTGCCTCAAAGTATTTGGCACTTACTACCACCATATCATAATTTCTGGTTTTTAGCCATGCTATTGAAACAGCATTACCAAAATCACTAAAATTTCTATCAAGGTAAAAAAAGTAACTTTGGTTATCCAAGTGATTTTTAATGAAGAACCTAAAAGCTTAAAAGAAAAATTGACATAATATTTTCTGGTTTATTTATTCTATTTTCCATACTTCAGGTGTAAAACATTGTATATATAAGTAAACATAGCATACCAAAATCCACAAGCTTGACTCCTCCTTCAGTGGTCAAAAGGATATTATTTCCCTTAATATCACGGTGGATAGTTTTATTTTCATGTAAGTGCTGAAGTCCCTAGAAGGTGAGACGTGAACATGAACTTTAATAACAGCTCTGTCATCTGTATCACATTTGCAGAAACAACAAAGTAGTGGAAAAGTATGAAAAATAGTTGAAGCTTTTTTTTAATCCAAAACCACAGGGATGTCCTTCTTACTGCAAAACCACTTGCCTCCTAACAAGGAAAAATATTCTTTAATTGCCCCACTTTATGACAAATAGAAATTTTAAGATGAAAGCAGAAAAATATCACTATAAACCTACATATAATACCTTTAGAGCATAAACTCAAAGGAAACTACTAAGACCTAAACTCCACCAGAGAATGTAAAATTTCAGTTATAAGAGAATGAAAATAAAGACACTTGATCCTAATGAGCAAAACCAAATTCTTGTAGCAGGGTTTGAATTTGCCAGATATGTGGATTATTTTACCATAAAAATAATTTGGATCCAGACATAGGAAGCTGAACAGTATTTTGATATTTCTGCTAAAAGAAAAGGGTGAATTGTAGTTAAGAAAACTGATCAACGGTCAGAAATCAATTTTCATTCTCTTAATAGTGAAATGAACAGATTAACTGCTATTTATCTTGCTTGCTTAAAAGAAACCATCCTAATTACACATTGCCTTGATTTCATTAAACACTGCTATAATACAAGATAGTGAGCTGTATTAGTGGGGACATGGTATTCATTCATTTAAAGAAAAAAGTATGAGCAGAATATTGACTGTCCTTTCATTGAAAGCTTATCTTACCATCAGAGCTTCACGTAAAATGTAAGCAATTATAAGTTCATTCATCCTTTCGCCTCTCTTCAGAAATCCTTTCACAAGATCAGTCACAGATCCACCATTACACAGCTACAAAACATAAGGGGAATACAAAAAGGAATTAAGGAGTGTTGGAGTAGCCACCTGGTTTTCATTTTCAGTATTTTTTTTATATCTGTAGCCAAAGGAGATTCTACTAAGCTGACAAACCACAAATTTGTCCTTAAGTCTACCATGTATACAAACAACAAACTCAGCAATTTCTGCCAATTATTTTCCACTACTTTCTGCATTTAATTCTTCTTGTCCAACCACAAGTATAGTTGTGTATCTCTTTGTTTTCCTATATACATGACTGCTTTTCACCTTAACAGAAGTAGTTTACAGTGCAATAAATTAGCTGTGAAGGCATGTTTTGTGGGGCATACTAATTGCTTCCTATATTCATCATGTGGAACTCACCACCAATGCGGATTATTACAGCATCAATTCTCAGGTATGAAAGCTATGTACAGTAAAAATGGATTTAAAGACAGAAATGGATCAGAAGACAGGCAGCAGAGAAATTTCCCCAAATTGAAGCCTACTAAGGGTAAAGCTGCCCTTTTTGCTGAGCAGTACCTAATTCCTAGCATAGGGAGACACAAGGCATTGTGGAATGTGACGAAAGTACTGTGGAAAGAATGGTCTCCCATTGAAACAAGGTGTGCTGTGGGTGTAAGACTAATTATAGCCCTTGTTGCATCAACCATCAGCTCCTTGTTCCAGATGCAGAGCTACAATTTTTCTGCTGTAAGAAGCAACAATGTAACTTTAGTGAGTACTGAGTACCTACTACTGTAGGAGTTACATGTCTGCAAAGATGAAATTGGCACTGAAGCCCTGAAACTATCCATAATGCACCTGACAATACTCATTGATTGAAGAGCCATTTGCCCCTGTAAAGGAGTAGCTGCTCCCAACAAAACAGTAAAATATACTTTAATTCTTATGCAGTATCATCATCCAGTAGCTCTTCACATGAAACTAAATATCCATATAAGGTATTTTAACAATGCAGCACAAGGCAGTAATTCCTTTGCACTACATTTGAAGTATATTCAAATCAAGGGCATAATTTACCAGTAAAACCTTTCAACTGCAGAATTCTAGACATCAGATTCTTTTGTATACGTATATTTTTCATCTGTTCTTCTATACCCTTACTTTTTTTCTGTGCTACAATTAAAAAAAAAAAAAAAAAAAAAAAAAAAAAGACTTGCACTTTACAGTAAAAAGCATTTTCTATCCCTTTGTACCCAAACATAACAATAATTCTCTGACTACCTTTGAAACCCCTAGGCTGCACTGAACTTGCACCAGATGAATGCCTACAGGAATGCCATCCAATATGTAACTCTTGTTGCAAGATGTGACCCCCATCAGGTCAGCAAGGGCTCTGGTCTGACAGGGCTGAGCTCTGTGACAACAGTCTTGGAACTCACTTAACCTCACCCTTACCTAAGTGGGACGATATGGATGCTTAGAGAGGGAAGAACTCATATGCTTAAATGATGGGATTAAATGCTTTGCTGGATAAGGATCAGATTCCCAAGCAGGATTTCATTTACAGTCATTAGCCATGCTGGTCTGCCTTCTACACTGACTTTTTCTAATTAGTTTTTTTACAATGACATTTTCATTTCAGGGTTTCTATCATTTTAACTTTGGCACATCACTGACATATTTAATCGAATCAAATGGATTATTACAATTCTGTTTTTAATGCTCTTGAATTCAGGGCACTGAAACTGTCTGACAAGCTGCAAACCAATTGTGAAATACATTACACATATGACATTCTTATATTCTTCAAACAATTTTTCTTCATTATCTCATGTTACATTTTGCTTCTTATAGACGGATCTTATTTCTTTACAGACCTGTAAACTCGTTCAATGTAAAGAAAACCAATGCAGAAAGGAATATGTTCTTTTTGTAGGCAGAAGAAGGGAGGAACTGCACCTCAGAAATCACCCTCTTTATTGGCAGGAAAGCCAATACTGGATTTATTTGCCTGGGTCATTAATGTTAATTTTCGCTTTCTTTAACATGTTGCTCTAACTAATTTTTCTACTACTCTCATAAGAAATAAATCCTTATTATGAGATAAATATCTGCATTGTAAGATAAAACTTACTTAAAATATCAGGCAATGTAAGATACTAAAACTGTAGTTATTTTTGACCAAACAAAAACTGAACCTGGGTATGTAAAAGGTCAGCTAAAGAGGTCTTGAAATAAAGAATCCAGAAATCAGCCCTACCACCATGGAAACCCTCCACCAACTTCCAAGGTGGGGTGGCTGTGTAGACAGAGTTCAGGTGAGGATGTTACAAACACAGGTTCTTGCACACACACAGGACAACTATTTTTCGCTACTTCTGCGTGAAAGAGCTGTACTTTTACTTACATCGGACAATAAATATTTTTCTGAGACCTCCAGCATAGGAGGAAGAGGGGGAAAAAAGGCTGGGTATTAGAATGCAAGCAGCTGTAAGGAGGAAAAGGGATTATTGGAATACAACCACAATTAGAAAAGGAGATTATGGCAGACACTGCATGTGTGTGCTCTACGCTGTGTGGGTGAGAGGGGGAGTGATGACGACAACGATGACACAGGTTAGTATTAACCTTGTTCTATTTTTACTATCATAGGTAAAATGTTGTATCTGCTCTAATTTCCTGTCTCTACTGAGCATTTTTTGGAGGTGAAGCTGCCACATGTCCCTAAAATCTGCACAAGACTAAAGTTGAAATGGTGATTCTTTCTCCTGACTCAGGTTATGAGCTGCACGTGTACTCAATCCAGAGTGCTCAATACACACCTCAAAAACACTCTCCCCTAACGAGTCAGGCTCTTCTCTTCCATCTCAAAACAAGAGGCTAGAGAGAGCTACAATACTCCTGCCCAATACAGTGCTGACCATGCTTGCTTGAGAATTTGAGTAGAAAGGAAATAAACTATCCTTGGGGATGTTAGTCTATAGAAACTTACAGGAGTTAGAAACCCTAAATAATTTTAAAAAAAATCTCATAACCTTGATTTATACAATCCTTTAATGAGAGATTATGGGATAAATGTTATTTAGCAGTACTGCTAGACAGAAAGTTTCCTGGGCTGTTGTTAAATATTGCAGCTTATAATTATGATATCTGCTGCTTCTTAGTAGCATGCTGTCCACAGTAAAAACCTGTGTAGCCTCTTAGCAAAGATGCTCAGTTCAGGTTAAGCCAACTGAAACGCTTGGATGACAAGAAATCATGAAGGCAACAGAGAAAATTTTTTTAAAATATCTTCCGAATTTCCAGTGAAGCATCTAGAGAAGGGAGGTGCTGGTAGCTCTTACTTTATTGCAAACATTATGAACTCACACGACAAAATAGCTGATCAGTCTGTGTCATTTGCTCAACAGCATTTGGTAAAATCTCCTCAGAAACCTTGATGAGGGCCACTATAAGCACAAAACAACAAGCGCACAGAGAACTTGGGACAGCTGTACAGCAGGAGATGTGTGTCCGAGCTCTGCCCCAGGGCTGCTCCCGACCCTGAAGGTCAAAGCAACTCAAATGACCTTACACTGTCATGAGACATGACCTCTTTTGGGAGGAGAGGATCATAACTATTTTTTCTCTATTTTTTCTCCACATATTCACACACATTCTCTTGCATACATGGAAGCATTTTTTCTGGTTTGTATCAGATGGAAGCCACCATTTAGCTTTGAGTATAGTCAACCTAAAGGGACAGACTTTTGGAATGTTCAGACTGTGAGACACAAGAAAGGAAGATATTAGTGATCGTCCCACAGGGGAATAATTTAGAAATGTCAGAACGTTGCACATGGGCAATTTTCATCAAATTAATATTAGTCACTTCTTCTATTGTCCCCTTGTGACTTAAAGGTATTTTCCTTACTGGCAGTTTTTCCAGTGTCTGCATTGACAGAATGCAAATATTATCTACAAAAACAAGCAACTAAAAGGAGGGTAAACTGAAGCCTTAAGGGTACCTAAAATGGGGTGGAGAAGACAGAGACAGAATCTTCCTGGTGTCACATAGCAAAGGATGAAAGGCAAAAAACCCCCACTGCAAGACAGGAGATTCCTACTGGACATAAATGAAAAATTTTTCCACTCAGTTAAGCACTGGGAGAGATTACACAGGGAGTCTGTTACATCCATTCTTGGAGATATTCAAACTTCAATTGAAAGGACAAACCTGTAACATTTCAGTTAATACTCTTTGAGCAAGGGGCTGGACCAAATAACTTCCAAAGGTCCCCTCCATGCTGTACTTTCATATGATTCAGAATATATGAATTTTAACATATTCAGTTCTTAGTCTGGATTTTCAGACAGCAGAAAGAGTGGCAAAGAATGAAGGAAATCTTGCATACCTAAACCAAGGGAAAGAAAAATTTAATAGAAAGCTTTATTCACATAAAAATCTGCCTTAAAGAGCTGTAGCTGTGATAGCCATGCATAGCTCTATCAAAAGAGGTGCTTAGGAATCTTTTACAGTGCTAGAAAAGGGCTCCTCCCTTATGATTTTCTGGCACTCCAAAAGGCAAAGACTCATACTGGGATGACATGCAGTTCTCCACCCACCCATCTGCCACAAACATGTGCTACTGTAATTGAGCTATTAGCATGCTAAGCTATCTTCAGAAAAAAAAAATATAATAGAAAAGCATGATCCTAACACAAGAAATTTCACTTAAAATTGCCATCACATCACAGTCATGCAGATGTTCTTTTTAGGTCTTAGTCACTCTTCACCTGACCCAGTTAGACATTTTTTCCTCTTCAGCTCCTCTCGATTCTGATGCCCATTGAAGATTCAGTATCAGCTCCCCTTTTAAGAAAACTATCAGGTTTACCTTTGCTAGGGCCATTAGAGCCTTTAATCATCCAACTGCTCCTGGCTTATGCATCTAAGCTGTCAGGTACTGTTTGCTTCCATTCTGCAGTTGTCAAGGTGCTTTCATCTTACTTCAGTAGCTTGGATGCAAACAATGGGACAACTAAAATTGCTTCTTTCCCTATCTTTACAGGCTGCTCAGACATAAATGACTGGGCAGTACATCACATATGCACAGTTTATGCCATGCATGAATTATAGTTATGTTAAAGTCCAAGCTTGCTTTAATGTTATCACACATAGGAATGCTAAAAGCATCACAGGCACTAATCTCTGGGTTTTTTTCCCTGTTCTTAGAATAGATCAATAATCTGACCTGCTCTCCTAAGCAGCACTGCCAGTCTCTGAGCTAACTGCACCTTCCTTTGAAGACTGACTGCTGTAAGACAGAAGATTCCTAGTGTTGCTGGTTTGTAATCATAAAATTACAGAAGTGGAGGAGTAAAAGGGATCTCAGGGAATCACTCAGTCCACCACATATGCACTGTGTAAAGCCCTGGTACTTTCAGATATGACAGATACATTTCTAACTTGCTCCTAAAAATTTCCCATTGAGGAAGATTTCAGTCTTTCTCTGTAGTCCGTTTCTGTGTTTCTCTAGCCTCATAGGGCACTTTCCCTGCTATCCAACCTGAATCCTTTTTGCTTCCAACAAAACTGCATTACTTTTGCCCTTCCTTTCAGCAGTATCTGATAATAAATTATCATTATTTTCTATTTCCATCTCTGTCAGACTACTGTCATGATACACCATTTTTTCCTTTTTTTAGCTGTACAACATTAATTGTTGTAACCTTTTGAAATTCTCCACATTTTCTCAACCTGGACTGCCTTCAATTTGCCACTGATATTTGTCTCACATTTTACCCCAAACTGCATACAGAACTCCCTTGGAAGTCTTGTCTTAGCTGAGAAAAGCTGAACAGAACATAACCATTTCCAGAGAATGGCTTTCTGCAGAACCACAGCCTGGTCAGATACATCCAATATTTTCTTCTTATGGATAGCAGTACTTTGCATGAATCTCTCTTCTGTGATTGAAAAAAATTTCTCTGCTATTCACAACCGCGAATCTGATGTTATTCCCCAGTCTGTCTGTAATTCAACTAGGTATCTACTTCAACATTTTATGTGGACTTTTTTTTCATCACTCAGGTTATTACTGAACAGAAACAGACCAAAAGCAGATGCCCACTTGAGATTCTCCCAACCTGAAAGTGAACTAAGTCCAGTCTTTTGAAAAAGAGATAATTTGTTTTATTGTTTTTGTGAAGTTTCTGTATTTCCATATTCTCCTCACAAGTATGTCACATGGGACCAAATAAAATCCTTACAAAAGACACATTATCCTGTTAAAAGATGATGTTGCATTAATATAACTTGTTCTGGTCCAGTCCAAGTTGACCACTTATAAAGTTACTGGATTCTGCATGTTCTACAGTGGTTTCTATTAATTTGTTCTGCAACCTTTGTGGGAATTAAAGTAGATTGCTCTGTGTATCCCTAGGACAGTATTTTTCCTCACTTTGTAAAGTCATGTATTAAGTATTCCTGTATCTCATTTCTCTAGCAACCTTGTCTTTACTACTCACCACGTTAGACCCTCTGAACTTTAACTTTAGCTGAGCATTTTTGTTTCTTCTATTTGAAGGCATTCTGAAATTTTATTCTTACTAGCCTTTTACTGTGCTTCTATTTTTCTCTGCACCAGTGAATTTGTTATTGTGTTTTTAATGTGTTTGAAGAACTGCTAGCTACGCTGGTACTTTCCTGTATTTTTACATTATTTTTCCTAAGTACAGGTACCCACCAGTTCCTGAAGCCAGCCAAAGCATACTCTCCCTAAGCCCATTACCTTTACCCTGCTGCCATCTTTACCATCCCTTCTTTTCTTAGGTGAGTGAAAGCAACTATTTTGGGGCCTTTTTCACTCAAATTTCTTTCCATGTCTTTTCAAAAGAGATTTTCTCTATTAGAACAGAACAGAACCTACCGAACAGAACAGAAACTACCCAATACAGCCATTTCTAGAGTCACTTTCTTTGCCTTCTGTCTCCAAACAAGAACTCCATGGCCTGTCCATCTTATAGTTCAGCTGGGACCAGGTAACTCTTATTCTCTGCCTACAGCATGACACGTCTTCATAATTATTACTGCCAAAGAGCACATTCCACTAACAGTACTTAACACCTACCACCCGTACTTGAAAGTTCTTGTGAAAACTTACAGGGTGCTAAATCAGTTTCTCCAATGGGCCAAGTGGTTCAGTACACAGCTTCTGTCTGTGCAGCACAGTTTTATTTTCATCTCAAATGAAATGTGAAGATGTACACTGTAGCTCCTGTTTTTCCTCACAACTGGACAAGACAACCCATATCCAAAAGAAACCACAGCAATGGTTTCTCTATGCTTTTAGATAAAGTTGATTGCTTTCAATTTAGTGAGAACAAAATGTATCACTGAAACAGGCATCTTTCCTGAATTATTTTGCTTCAGTAATCAAAAACTATGGGGTATTTATGATTTTTCTATCTTATATCATCTAGCACCTCTAGGGCTGTGTTAGTCACAGCCTCACGGGTGTTCGTTTCTTCTGATTTCTTTCCTTTCAGTCTGGTTTTTCACTTCTCATTTTCTTTGCCATGCACATGCACTGACAAGACAGCCAGCCAGAGGAAAAGCTGTTTTTTGCCTGTTTCATCTTATGCAATTCTGGCCTTCACAAACCCTTATGTTTCTGTCAGACAGTAGATATCCTCATATCATGGCCAAAATGGAAAAGCCGCAACCATGCAATTATTGCCTGAATTTCTCCTTTCAAACTCACCATAATTGAATGAAGCCAAGTAGACTTCACATAAACAAACAAACAAACCCTAATCCCCAAAAGAAGGAATTTTCTGTTCTAAAGCATTTGTAATATTGTGGAAAAAAAAGCAGGAAGGTGACAGTGCTGTTACAAAGGTTTAATGGACAGAGCCCAGCTCAATTACTCTTCTAGTTCACCCCAACGCAAACTTTACATTGCATCATCCCATATTTCACAATCTTTATGTTATAAAACATTTACATCCCCATCAGGTTGCTAATGAAGAGATTAATGTATCACCTGTCCACTTCTTCTCAAAAGATAATACAGCTGAAATGGTACCAAGTTATTATTACAAATAATTCTCTGTGAAGCAAATGGGAGCAAAAATATATTTAAACCAGAAATTTTAAAGGAGCTTCAACTATAGCTTCATGACCTGGCAACATCATAGCACAGCTATATTTTTTAAAGAATCAAATAAATGGAAAGGTTGTTTTGCAAAATAAGAGCTAACCTAACTAGAAAACTGAGAGGCATTGGTCAGTAAAGAGACAGGAATTTCTCAGCAAATACAAGAGGCAGCTTACCAAGAAATAAGATTTTGAGAGAGCAAACTTAGTGCAATTCATCATTTTATCGTACACAAGGAGCAGTGGTAAAAACAAAACCACACCAACCAACCAACCAACCAACCAACCCCCCCCCCCCCCCCCCCCCACATTTAGAGAATAAAACCATTCCCTTGGCTAGGGAGAAAACACAGGGACTAACTCTGGGATCCATAATGACAGAAGTATTTCTACTGACTGTTGCAACCCTTAGCTGAGGCTCTAGAAAACACACATAACCCCCTAAGCAAATATGGCAGCCTGTGGTAACAGCAAGCACTTCACAGCTTTTATTTCCTTCTCAGAACTGCGTTACTTTTGTTCACTCTTCACCAGTTAAGAAATATTTCAAAGCACCTTCCTTTTCTGTAGCATCATTTCTATATTATTCAGGCTTCAGACAGTAGTTCCAAATACTGCCATGTCCACACTATACATAATCCATTTTATGTGTGTGTTTCTACACGAAGACAGTAATTTAGTCTAATTCACTGTAATTTAAATTACTGCAATAGAAATCTTCCCTGTTGAGTTTGAAATCATGGCTGGGGAAGCACAGATCCAAACAATGGGGCTTGTCTAAAGGCCACTTTTACAAAAGGAGTGAAGCTGAAACCCACTCATCCCTAAGGAAATTTGTCTCCTCATGGGAGTGTGTGGGGACACAGAAGGAGCTACAGGACTCTGTCTCAGGACCTTACTAAGCAAGAACATTGTGAAGGACTTTCTTAAAGCTAATTTTATAAGAACAAAAGGATGCTAAATTCAAAAGCCATATTTTTCTTATCATTATTATTATTTTAATGAACTACTGGAATGATTAACTGGGAGAGACCAGATTGGACAGAATTGAAATGAAAGTGTTTTGTAAACCAATCTCCCGCTGCTCACTGTGTGGGTGTAAGGCAGTTCCCTGCTTCCAGGGTTTGATTTCAGCAAAGTCAGCAGCTTCCTGAATTGCAACAAATGCTGGCATTACTTCTGGAGCCCAGGAAACCTTTCATCACCACTGATACCCGTCTTGTTTCTGTACCTCCCAGCTCCTTGTTCCTTGCTACAGTACTTTTCTCCTCTACTCAGAAGCTTTCAGCCACCTCTGCTTGACAAAGAATGAGGAGGAGACCCCTCTCCCTACCACTGGAATGCCTTCAGTCACTCCCTTTATAAAGAGATCCAGCAGGTAAACTGAGCACAAAACCAGCCAAATTGTACTGTCTATCACACTTGAATTTAAGCACTTAACCCTCAGGTGTCAGAGAGCAAACCCTCCAGCAAAGAACAAACAAGTCTTAGTCCAAGCATTCTTTTGATGAATGATGCTATTCCCCATCACAGCTAAAGGAGGTCTGATTGTCTCAGATCTAATCAAAAACTACACAAATGTGGGTTTTGGTGGTTTATTTTATTTTGGTTTTACATTACCTTACATCTTTGGTAAAATTGTGATCAAAAATAAAATGCACAGAAAGCAAAGTGATGTTAAACATTAGAATGTGAGAGGCATATTTGTCATATGCTACTGGATTAAATAGTGGTATGGTAAAACTATTTTCTGGGCTTCTGCTTTACTGCCTGGTGGCAAAAATTGTTAGAGGTTACTGAGAACCAGATTTTTGCATCTGGGTATTCTCCAGCAAGGTAGGCCATAACCAGTTTTTTAAAAGATACAAACTGTGCAAACCACAATGTAATATGAAATATTCATTATGCAGAGAAATTATGGGTATTTAGTGAAAGTTTGAAGCATCAAATGATAGTTGTAGCCACACATCTTTGGTCTTGAGAAAATAGGATATGATTCAAGAATGAAAAATTGCTATAATTGGGAAGCAAAGAGGGACACATTAGAAATGGAGAAATCAAGCCCAATTCAGGCATGTAATGGATCAAAACATTCAGTGTTGGCTTGAATGGAGCAATTATAACCAAAGACATTTCTGAAAAATGACCTGTGTTAAGAAATACGAAAAAGCAATTTTCAATTGTTTCATTTTTCTGCTATATATGCCATTTGAAAATAGCTAATAATATTCAGGCAAATGACAGCTTCCTGCCCCTCACTCAGCCTTTTATGAAACCTAAATGGACTTGTTATTTTCCACTATACTAATTTCCCGAAACATTACTGTTTTACAGCAAATATCACGTACCAGAGAAAGCTGTATATCTACTTTCTTATTATAACTCTTATTAAATATTCCATTAAACAACACAACTTCCATTCAAAGCTTTTTTTGAACTCCATAAACTTGCCTTTATTCCTGTAGATGGAAACTCATCTGCATATAGTAGCTCCTGTATCTAACAAAAGCATACTGTAAACATGCCAAAGGAAAATCCTAAATAAATTATTAAACTGTCCATACCACAGGGTTCTCTATTTCATGCAAAAGAGAAGTAACTGATACAGTGATGTCTCTAGTTTATCTCAGGTAGGCTCATCTTTTTAAATGCCAAAGTGAGACTATTTGGTCTTGCTTCAAGGCACTCCCACAAATTCCAGTGGGGCTCAACCCAGCCATTGCTCATTACTCAGAGAGGCCTCACAAAAAGAATCATGTGATTGAATTTGGATTTTCCCACTCTTGCTAAAACTGTCACAGCAACAAAAACAACTCCAGTTTCCATACTTCTACCAACTCCTTATAGAAACACAGAATATTCTGTGTTGGAAGGGCCCCACTAGGATCATTGAGACCAGCTCCTGGCCCTGCACAGGACAACCCCAAGACTGACACCATGTGTCTGAGAGTGTTGTCCAAATGCTTCTTGATTCATCATAATTGTATGATTTTTAAAGACAAAATCTTCAGTCAAATGGAATTCAACAACTGAAGTCCCAACAGCTTCAATTACATGAATTTGTTTGCTGAACTTTTGCATGATCAGTGACTTCCCAGTCTCTGTGGTTTCCCTGCAGGCTGCAGAACCTGAGGCTGCAGATATTTTCAGGCAAGTATCTTTGCGCATCTAGAACAAGAATTAGTTGCTTTACAGCACTGACAGCCACTCCTCTCTTCCTCTTCCATGCACAGAGAGGTGCCACGAAGAGTGACACCACCATTAGCAGAGAAAGCAAATGGACAGAAAGTGCTTTGCTGCCGGCCATCAGGACTCATACACAGTGCTGGAAATCTCATCAAGAGAGAAGGGCAGAACTACGCATCCTGCTCTGAGCTTTGCTTTTTTTTTTTGCCCAGCCTGCTTGGGCATAAACAGCCCCCTGAAGAGGTAGCCTGTGCCTGGAAAAGGAGCAGGGGATGGATATGGTTCTGGCAGGGAGAGTGTGCTGTCACCCCCACACGGCCAACACAACAAGACCCTTCACAAGCCACTACTCCATACATGTTTCAGGACTCTTTGCCCTTTTAGACTGGTATATGGAAATGAAGTGAAAGCATCACAGGCTTGGTGAAGGAAGATTATCTAGACAAACAGATTTTAAAAAACTATTGATCTATTTACCTAGGACACAGAAGTTATTAGCCTCCCTATGCAGCCTAGAAAATCAAAATTACTGTGTCAAAATTAAATGAGTAAATATATTGTCACCTACTGCAAAAATTGAGATGATTGTAAAAATCAAATAATTTGTCATGGTTGGTTTGGGTTTGTTTTGGTTCATTGGGTTTTTTGGGGGAGGGTGGGGAGCAGGGTGGTATTTGTTTTTTTATAATTTCTTGTCTTTCTTTATATTTACATGACCCAGACTTCCAGCTCTCAAATAGCTGAAGCCTCATTCAAGTTAAGGTACACAACAGCAGTGAAATATTTTAGCCTCCTTTTTTTTTCTAGCCTCCTTTTTTTTTTCAAGAAAAATACCAATAACTGGGTCTTTGGACAGTTGTTGCTCCTCTTTTGTAGAAACCACACTGCAACCTAAAATTGCACTAATACCATCTCATCTTCGAAGTGGGAAAAAAGAAAAATTCCATCCCCTCAGCAACTGGACTTGCTGAGACTGTTATTCCTTTACATGAACATACTCCATAGATAGGACATTATATAACAAAGCAGAAGACTGTTGTTGTTGTTTAAATAAGAAGGATGCACTTCTCTGAGTTTCCCCATCTATTAGAATTACAAGCAATGTTTAAAAGGCAATACGAACAGAAACTCTTCCACACATACTAGGTCAGTGAAGGATCCAAGACTATTAACCACACAAAATTTGGGCATTAATTATACTCATTTTTCTCTGACACACATGTAAATTGTGCTGCCATTGTTCATTTATGAATCTGTGAAGAAAGTTTATAAATATTCCATGAACTCTAAGGCTGTCTTTGTGACCACAGTTAAATTTGCAAACATCTGGAAGCATCTGATTTTCAAGATTTCTCTCTCCAAAGAGCAGATACAACAGTGCAACAGCACAGCAGACTCACTCCAGGCCAGACGCAGCAGTGTACATGTCTTGTTCAGCATTCTTAATTTTATGTTGCAACACTTTCTTCTCTTGGCTTTAGTGAGTACTTATCCCTAACCAGCCATCTCCAACCATGGCATTATCCCTTTGAACCCTCACACTGACTGCCCTTTCTCAATCATATCAAACATGGGCTGGATGCTTTTACTGTCAAAGCCCACAGCGGTTCTAATACTATTTATTATGCAACAAGAGATCTACTTCTATCCTGGATCACCTCACAATGCTGGCATCCATTACTGGGTATCTGTAGGCATAATATGTTTTCTGTTCTGCTTTGAAGGAGCAGCTAAAACAAATCAGAAAACCATAGCACCATCCTCCTTCAAATCCTCCTGTATTACAATGCTGACAAATGCTTACTGCTGATTAGCTTCACAACTGACTTCTGTTATCCATTCAGTTCTCCTTTTCCAAAGCCATTTCTTCTAGTGGCTTAAACCTGCAAAGAAAGCTTTCTGCTATGACGAGTCACTTTTCTGACAGGAAAGGAGTGAATAATTGATACTCTACACATTGTGCTGGGTTCTCCATCTCTAGGCAAACTCAAGAATGGTAGATCTTCTAAAGGATCTCCATAAAACCAGAAAGGAGTTCTATCAGGAATCTCAGCTTGTTACAGTCTCATTTAATTTAAACACCTCACCAAAGGCAACTGCCCTTGTGATTGGTAACTGGGCAGGAACTGCAGTGGTGGGGTACTCTGCACCCATAACACAGCAACAGTCTGTTGACTGGTGCTCTCCCAGCTCCTACCCTGTTACAAGCATTTTGGCAAGCCACTGGAAGTAAACCAGTAGTAATGGACTGACATAACCCTGGTATAGCAGGCTGGTAGTTTGATATACTGACATTGTGTTTCTTTTCCCCATTTGGTGCAACCTTTACAATTGTTACAAGGTCTGTACTCTGATTAACCATGGGTTTTCACTTTGTCTGTGTCCGCAGAAAGAGTGGCAGGTGAACTGATGCACTAGTTTTCTGTATTCTAGTTTAATTCAAACTCCTGAGAGCTTCTAATTACTGGGTTTAAGATTTTTTATTGTTTCTGAAAAAAAAAAAAACCATCACAAAAGAAAGCATGCCAAGGACTTAAAAAGAGAATTTAGACATTTGTACATTCCTTTTTTTTTCCTCTTAATGTTAACTTTAAATGATCAAAGGTAAGTAAAAAATCTGAATCACTTCAGGCAAATTTTAAATCAGCAAACATAGCTGCCAACTGAATCACAATAATCCATCACGACAGTATTTCTGTAATTCTTTAGACTTATCAGTGTCTGGTTAGCAGGTTCAATTAACATCATGAAAAACATTCAGAAGATGAAACTCAAAGCATACCACCTTGCCTGCAAAATCTAGAATTACACAAATTACCGATTTATTTAATGATTTTTCCCATGTTAAAGGGTTGAGAGAAAGGGAAAGGCTAAAACTACACCGCTTCAGAGAAGCAGATTCCAAGCATAAACTACTCTACACTCCCACATGATTTCTCTGGTGAAGATTACACTAGGTCATCTACATGAGAACAAAAAGGAATCAGGTTCACTCAGTCTGGACTGTGCATAACCAGCATCTGTACAAATTGCGTCAACAACACTGCAGGTACTTTTTAAAAACAGAGCAGGCTAGAAAAGAGAGCCTGCAATCCACTGGAAACTGTAACATATTCTTCCTTCTCAAATGAGTAGGAGTCTAAATTTCTTCACACTGAAACAGAATCAGATTTAGAAACACTTTCACAATGTTGAAAACGTTATATTCTACTATGTGGAATATTATACAAATGGAAATCTGCATCTAATAGTGATGCAAAAATTCAACTTGTATGCTCATAAGGGGAGACTGTAGAGCATGCCTGTATCATCACCAGGTTTAGTGTGCCCATAAATGGATACCAAATGGAATAGTCTGAGACATCTGTAATACAGCAATCATGGTTGCTGGATAGCATGAGGGAAATAGACTGCAAAAACTGGACAACTGACTCTTCCTGAACAGCATCTTCTAGTGCCACCACAGTACACAGAAAGTTGAGCTACATGGACCATTGGCCTAACTCAGCAGGACACTGCAAATTTTCTTGAAATGTTCACATACACTCTTCAGGGGAAAAAACAAGCAAACAAACAAACAAACAAACCCCAAAAAACACCTAAAAAGAATATTTTGTCATTCTTCTTGACATTCAGCAGAGTGAAAGGGATGTATTTCTGTAACACTTCTTGGCAATTCCCTCTATCTCTCCAGAAATGAGAGGTTTTTACAATGTGCTTTGATATTACAAAACTGTATTTTTGGGTGCAAAGTCATTACTTCCAAAATTTTTCCCCTACTAAGATAAGTTTTAAATCATTAAATAAGGTGGAGGTTTTTTTACTGTAAAAATAATGCATGTTCCCTCTATTTCCTATAAAAATATATTCATTACTATAAAATACACTAGCATACTTATGAAACTCTCAGAGAGAAAAATTCATCTCAAATAGAGTATGCATAACTTTACATCTTTTGAAAATGGACTGAGATGCTTCTTAAAGTTCTACCTGATCTCTGTAGGAAGTGAACTATGGAAATATGTTGCATTATGATTCTGGTTTACAGCAGCAAGTAAAAGCTGTGTAGTACCTAGTACTTACCTTGCTGTGGCTTTTCAGCCTTCACTCTTTCTTGCCTAGGTTGTTCTTTGCACCAGGCAAGGCCTGTGTCATTTTTCTCCCCACCTGTCCTGGACCTACATGCTCACCTGTAGGGGCCTGATATGATTCGTCTTTGCTTCCTCTTCCATCAGATGATTTCCCTATCTCAGATATTTTCCCTTCTGAACTTACATCCAGAGCAGAAAGAAATGGGCTACAGCACACTCTGCCTCAGCTGTGTCACCATGCTGCTGTCTGTTGACATCAAACTGCTAAGCTGATTCATTCCAAGGATGGGATTTCTTTCCGAAACAGACTCAGTAGGACAGTTTCTCGTGCCTGTGTCTCTGGACACACGTGGCAAAGTTTAATGCACCTGGCAGGAATCCTCCCTCCTGCAACCTTCTGTAACATAGACATGATGACAACAACATCCAAAGAGGAGCAGATGTTCAGCTTATCTGAGTGCAGCCTACAGAGAGAAAGGCTCTTCTGAACTGAGAGTCAAGAGTACTGTCATTCTGCACAGATGTTTTCTTGTTTCACTTTCATTCCCATACACAGATTTCTTAAAAGTACATTGCATGGGACACATCTTAAAAAGCTGAAGATTTTTTCCTCTAGGAAAAAAACCCAAACCTAAACATCTAAATATATGGATTAAAACACTCCAGTGAATAACTTTATTGGTAACCTGCAGTGGTGATTCTAAATGCATTACTATATGTTGAGTTTTACCATCTATCACAACCCATTCCTAGTGGAATTTGAGAAACTTTATCTCCAAATCCTCCTGCTCATGGATCCCATCAACGAACACAAAATGGAGATGATGAAAAGATATTCATTCTTATAAACTGCAGGACACCTTAATAGCTGCTGTGAAAAGCAAACTGCAACGGCCCTGTAAAGCTGCACACAAGCTGATAAGAAGGTGCCACTTGAACAGAGAAATCTGTTTTGTGACAATTTTCTTCCACATACACTATTATTAATAGGAAAACTTCACCAAAGTCAATACTGAAATTTATTTTCCTACTTATGCATATCTACATATACCAGCTGAAATCCATTGCATTCACAGATCTACATGTGCAGCGACAGAAACCATCCAAGACTGTTCCACACGCTCCATACTTGTACATGCACAGCTTGGCATAAAAAGAGTAAAATATAAAACACACTCCACATGCAGGCTCGTGCTTTTCACATAAAGAACATCATTCCATATGAAATATAAAAGTTGAAATATAAACACTTGACTGTTTCCTCCCAGTCTGTTTCAGCCTGCCTGTTTGGCATCCATCCTTTACAGACCAGAAGTTTCACAGATGGGAGTTTCCAACGCCCAGCAGACACAACAGAAGCCAGATTTTCCAAGATGCTCACTTCACAAAGACCTGATACCTTTTGATGTCAGTCTAACCTAATAATTTGTCATGATTTGCAATGCAAACCATTCTTAAAAACATCTTCCAATGGAACAGGGGAATAGATTTTTTTAGATCTTCTGCATTACTGTTAGCTTGTTTCTAGAATTTGATACCATTGTATCATTGAGATATTTGGTGGTAGATACGCATTTACTTAGTAGACAAATCATAAGATACAACCAATTCTTCAATCTCAACCTTATCAAATCCTGATCAAATGACAACAAACTCTTGATTGTTAGGAAAAGCACACTATTCCTGTCAGAGATATTCTTCATTTTCCTCTGGATACAAGAGGAAGTTTTTACAGAACAGGCGGTGAATCTGTAGAAACTGTAATGGTCAAGTTCCTTGCTCACAAATTATTCAAAACTAAAGACAAACACACCTTGTTCTGAACTTAATTTGAGGAAATCTTGCTGCTGTCAACAGCATTTGGGCAGTAGCTGCTTTTATTGGCTTATTTATCTACTTGTGCATTTACCTCCCACAGAAAAAAAGCAATTCCGTTAAATGATTTCTATAATTTCATTTGGAAAACTATCACCATCCTGTGTTCTTTAACGGCTCTGTCATATGTTAGTGCTATTTAAAGAAATGCTACTACAAGAAGATTCCTATGGCAAGCCTTTCACCAAAGAAAGATTTTAGGTAGCAAATCCTATGAGTTTATTAGAATTTATATCCTAATTTTAAAGGCAAAAAACTGTCAGTGTAATATCAAGATAAGAACACTGAACAATTTAATCAGAACAGTAAAAAGACTTAACAACAGCATTTATCACTTTGCATACAACCACTCTTAAAGAAAAACATTACACAAATGACTTTCACTCATTGAGTTTATACCCAACAATGGAATACCAACTGGAATAAACCTCCTGTTTTTCTCTACTATTTACCTCAAGAACTAGCCAAAGCTGGTCTCCATTTTTCACATCTTTCTTATAGTACATGCCATAGAATTTGACTACATTGGGATGATCAGAGAGAGCTTTCAAAATGTTGTACTCGGCTTCAATTTCTTCATCAATATCCTAGTGTCAAAAATGAGAAATACATAGCAGTTAACAAATAAATAATGATAGCCATTAATAAAACAAAAAAAACCAAAACAAAAACAAAACAAACAAACAAACAAAAAAAGAAAACAAGTTCCACAAAGTATTTTCTGTCAATTCAAATGCAGTTTGAAACAATACAAAGAAAAAAAGTAGAACACGAATATACCATTTAGAGAACTACAGAGCCTGGTTCTGTTTAGTGAATACAAAACAATGATTTTTTTAAATTTTATTTTGTCTTTAGCAATTTCAACTAATGAACACACAGGGTATGACAGAGCAGCCCTCAGGAGGGCACTGGGGAAGGAGCAAGGGTCCTGGAGGACAACAAGTTGTCCATGAGCCAGCAGAGTGCCCTGGGGTCCAAGAAGGCCGACGGGATCCTCGGCTGTATTAGGAAAAGCATTGCCAACAGGATGAGGGAGGTGATCCTGCCCCTCTACTCAGCCCTGGTGAGGGCACATCAGGAGTGCTGTGTCCAGTTCTGGGCTCCTCAGTACAAGAAAGACATGGAAATAATGGATTGGGTCCAGAGGAGAGCTGCAAAGATGATTAAGGGATTGGAACATCTCCCTTAGGAGGAAAGGCTGAGGGAGCTGGGCCTGATCAGCTTCGAGAAGAGAAAACCGAGAGGGGGCCTCAACAACACCTACAAGTGGCTGAAGGGAGGGTGTCAAGAAGATGGATTTAGGCACTTCTCAGCAGTGCTAAGCAACAAGATGAGAGGCAACAGGCAGAAACTGATGTGCAGGAAGTTCCCACCTGAATACGAGGAAAAAATTCTTTAGTGCACTGGTGACAGAACACTGGAACAGGTTGCCCAGAGAGGCTGTGCGAGTGTCCCATTCTGGAGAGATTCAAGGACTCTCCAGATAAAATCCTGTGCCACGTGCTCTAGAAAGACCCTGCTTGAGCAGGGAGGTTAGATCATATCACCCCACCACTGGTCCCTTCCAACCTTAGCTATTCTGTGATGTCAAGGCAAAGCTAGTGCAATCCACAAGTAGGTAGGTATGCAGATGCCTTGGGAAATTACACGTGACTGCCTTAGTCTTAATAGTAACCCCAGCTAGAAATGGTGCAGCTAAAACTACCTCTCTATCTCTTTGTGCATGAACAAGTATGACTGCAGCCATATCTTATTCATTTGCCACCTCACTTTCTAGAATTATCTGGGAATTCTTCTCATTTTCTACTGTCATAGAAGCTGGTGACATCTGCAGTCTGTCTGGGTTTTCTACTGAACTATAATAATTGTGGCTTTTTGTCACACTCTCATTACAGACCTTCGGTTTCTTAGACATTAAGCAAAATCCTTTTGGAGGTGAGATATGAGGACGAGTTTTGCCAACAGATGCACTGGGAGCTGGGCAAATCCCTTCAGACCAAAAAGGGACACAGGCATTGGCAGACTTTAGCAAGCATTGGATGACTCAGGAAAACCTTTCCCACCTGTGCACTGGAATTGCTCATTGAGGGTGATGATTACACTGCATTTGAGTCATGCTGACAAAATATTCAATCCCTCCTGACAACAGATACAGGGAATATATCTGCAGCCATTTTCCCCTCATTGTTTAGATCCCCAAAAAAAGTTAACATACTCATGTCAGATTTAAAACACTTTTAATATAATTTGCTATTTACAACTACACAAAAAAGAAGTGAAAAATCCATGCTAGAAAAAGGCTCTCTTATGAACTGCATTATCCATATGAATGGATTTCATATCAGTGAAAAGCATCTGCTCAGTGCCAAAAACCTGTCTCAGCAAAGCCAAATAGAAGTGACCGTGGCAGAGAAAGGGAATGTTTTGTATATCCAACGAATGATGCACCTTCTCATTCTGTTCAACCCACCTGCCCCAAGAGCACTTTTCTCACTTGTTTCTTATACAGGTCTCTCCAATATCTTATTCAAGTTCCTCACACAAGTCTTTTGTCTTGAGACCAGCTTGACTGGTCTCCAAGAACTTCCTCTGTCACCAGTATCTTCGTGAATCAGGCCATTAAACTTTCTTATTAAGATTACCAGGATAAGTCTTTTCACAAGGAAGGTTTTTAGAGATCTTGTTATGGAACAACTGAAAAACCGCAGGAATTTTCCTCTCTCTAAAAAAGGAGGAACTCAAGGTAATTTTCCCGTAAGAATAACATGGAATACAGAAAAAAAATACAAGGAAGGAAGAAAGAACCAAAGTACTGAAGGTGGCAGAGAATGGAAAGAAAAAGAGTGGAAGCAGGGATGAAGACAGAAAACGCATCTGGCAAAAAATAAAAGAAAGAAAAAATATACAGTCAAAAGCCAAGAAACTAAAAACAAAGCGTACAATAGTTTTAGTGCCTTGGGGAAATTGGAAGAGAATTAGCCCACTGTCCTACTGTGAATTAGTAGAGGTTTCTGTCTCCTGAGGGGTACTCAGATTTTATGAAATTTTTACAATTATGAGGAGAGATTAAATTAATAGAATATTCATTCTGTGCCTACTAAAAAGAAAAGTATTCCTTGGCACTTTACGAAGGAAAAAACTTGAAGTATTTGGTTGAATTTAGCATGTTTACCTTCAGAGAAGAACTGCATTAGAAATAGCAGACAGAAAATTTTCATCCTATATATAGGATAATTTGGCTAAGAGTTCTAAAGTAGAATGGTATTTACTTATAATCCTGAGGACATGACTAAGGCTTCTCAGTTCCATCTTCATATATTCTCATTTCAACACCTTTGCTTTCCTGTTTCAGTTTCAAAAAGCTGAGCTGTTATCCAGCAAAGAGTCTCTGCTCTAAAGGATTAAACATTAAATGCTCATTTCAATCCTATATCACCCATGATAATGTAGGTTCCCAGTTCAATTTTGAAATATCAGTTAAACCAAACCACATTTCTTCTGCTTTGTTTCCAGTCTACCTCTCAAGAGGCACAATTCTGAAACGATGTCCAAAGAAAGAGAATTGTAAAATGTAAAGAAGAAAATACATAAAGTATCTTTTTCTTCATTGCAATGGCTCCCTCTGCAGCCATTATTAATACTTTCAGTTTAAATAAAAAGAACTCATTTATTGCTTTCACTTTATTTCCAATACCGGATTGTCACTTTAGCAGTAACATGGAGGTACAGCAGCTACTCCAGACACCCTTTAAATATAAGAGGGCCAAGAAGAACAGTGTTCTTTGAATAAAAAGTGTGAAACATTTAGTTAAGAGTCAAGTCTTGGAAGAAAGATGTTGACTGCACTACTTCCATTTTTTCATTAAAATAAGGAATCTGTTTTCATCAGTTATACATTTGCCCAACTTCAATTTCTTATGCTGCATCTTTATCCATTTGATTTCTTCTGTCTCCTTTACATTCTATTCCTTTCTCCTACTTAATGTATTTATCTTTCCTCTAGAAACAGCTCTGCTATTTCTTTTTTCTTCCTATTATCATCCTTTAATCTTTTTCTATAACCTCCAAAGCATACAGAACATTGAAAGTTTCACTGATTTCTTCAGGAATTCTGGCCATAGCCAGCTGCCACTTAAGAATCACTCCTGAACACTTCTGAAGCATAGGAAAGCAAAAGTATTTCTTGCCAAACAGGTATTTAGATGAACACCAATGGCAAGGAAGTCATGCCTATTAATTGTAAGCATAAGAACCTTGTTTACAGAAAGCAATAGAGTCAAAAATAGTCTTCAATACATTTGAACTCATCAAGATGCTTATCACTTGGCACGTTATGTTTACTTTGGAAGAGGTTGTAGTATTGAATTGAGATGAGCACCCTTTTGTTGCTTTGAAAGCATGCTGAAATAAAAAGCAGATGAGCAAGAAAGACAGCAAAGATAATAGAAGACACTATGCTTTTACCAACATATTTCATAGACTTTTGTGTCTATGGGATCATAATCTGACATTGCAATGTGCAGAGGTAGAAGAGCCCTGTGTGGCTGTGCAGCACCAGACCTGTAGGGTCCAGACAGCATGGCATGCTTGCCCATTCCTACCCAGAAGTCATGCCATGGAAGCACATACCTCACAAACCTACACTGGGAGTGCAGAAGATGAACTTAAAAGGGCCTCCAAAATAGGAACAGCTGCTTTCCCGTGTTTTAGTCTCAAGAAAAGTCCCACGCCACGTGCAGCACCATTGAAGTCAGCGGGGTGTGCCTTTACAAACCAGACTATTGCTCTTCCTTACTCTTTGAGCATTAATCTGCCAGCCAACAAATGTGAGTTACTGAGAACAAAACCATGCTCTAAAACTTCATAATTCCACTTCCCAGTTGCCTGGTGCTTTGTGTGTAGAGCTAATCCCTTTGCATTTTCCATTTGAAAAGATGAATTCTCTACATATTTTGGCACATTCTGAAAACACAGAATGAACAATAACAAAAAATATGCTATTTTAGTTTTGAAGTATCACTCACAGAACATAACTCAGCTACAAGCATGTACTCAGGTGCTTGAAGGTACAGCTTAAGTACTTAGAGGTACATAACTTCCATACTGGCCAGTATGGAAAAACTTGGAAAAAGGAAAGGGAACAACAGAAAAAATAGAATAAGCTCGGACTCCTAGTACTGAAAAGGAAAATAATCAGCTCTGCTTCTGAAAATGAGAGAAAAGGGGTAACAAAGTAAAAGTAACAAAGTTTAGGTATATTTCTTACTTTTATCATAAGCAACCACTTCCAAGATCACTTATGATAAGAAAAGTGCATTGAGAGCTAGCCTGATAATGTAGCATACTGAAATAGTTTATTTCCCTGTCACTTTCAATACAAATTATAGACAAAGATTAAGAGAAAAAGAAAGACTATATAAACTCACAATTAACCAAGTAATTTAAGTAACTTACATGAACAGGGTCCAAAATTTTGACTGCTGCTTTGCTGCCATTTTTCTTATTTAACACCTTGAAAACTTTTCCATAAGTTCCTTTGCCAATAGTCTCAATTATTTCCCAGGTATCTGAAGGATCAGGAAAGCTATCAAATATTATTGTTTTCCCAGTCAGTGGAAGCATCTCAAATGATGGCTCCTAGGAAAAAGAGATGTCAGTGTACACTCAACAAATGGTTAATGGCAATTTGCTTCCTAGAAATGGAAAGAGAAATACCCATTCCAGCCTCAAACACTAGAAATGTTTTTGCATATAATGTGCATGCACAGACAGTATAATGAACAAGAACTGCTGCACTTGAATTTCCCTTCATTTCATATTGTGTTGAATACACGATATCAAATGAAGGTACGTGCAGTCAACACAGGATCAAATGAAGGGAAATTCGAATGATAATTTGAGCGAAATTCAAGTTTGAGTGAAGCCAGCGGAACCTTTCCCATGCACTTCAATGAATATATACTGTCACTCTGGGATCTTTAGAAGGGCAGGGGAATGAGAGTCAAGTTCATAAAATCCCAAAGAATTTGGGTCCATTACCAAGAATTAGGCAAGAAGTGGAAAGAAACCCACACAAAACATCTTAAATAGTAGCATTAGTTTCATTCGTATTCTTAGAGCAAACAATCATTTTTACAAGCCTACTCTTAGGATTTGAATTATGACATAGATCTCAAAAAGCCAAGTAGATCAAAGTGACAGAGCTTTTCACAATGCTATGGTGTTCTGACAGTCAAGCACTCTCAGTCATGGAAAATGTGCTTACCAATGTACATCCCTTAAAAACTGGTTTACATCCTGTAAAGGAAACAGCTTTTACAATGATTGAATTGTATCCACAACAGACCAGGTTACACCAACACCCTGGTCCACGATGGATACAATTCACCAGAAAATCTGCAGCAGTCTGTTGTGTTCTTGGTACTGCAGCCAGTACTGGCCCAGCTCCTTTATTCCAAATACTGTGGGAATGAATTGACTCAATTTTACTTGATACAATGAAACCTCCCTTAACACTATTCCAGGTTAAGGTCAAAGATCAAAATCTAGAGACATACAGCTGTAATAAGGATATTCTCAGTTTTCAATTACAGATTTAAAATTTTCTTCTTTCTTCTGTCCCACAGGATTCACAAAGACTCAATTCAGTCAGGACACTGACTGTAGTATCTTCCTAAGGCATCACCATATGCCTAGTCTTTATCCATGACTTGGGAACTTCACCACTTTCAGGCAAAGCCATTTCTTCCCCCAAAAAACCACAAATGAGTCACAACTGTCTTTTCCTTTGCCTTTAAAGTAGTGCTCAAATACAATAATTCTGTTTGGGTTTTTTAATCACTTCATATATAAATGCTTTGTAATTAGCTTCTGCATTTTGCTGTAATTAGGGGACTACATGAAACAATAACTAAATTTGGGATGATAAAGGGATGAGGATTCATAATCTCAAACCCTTGCTTTGAGGGTTTCAATAATGATAGAATTTCAAAATTTCTCTATCTAAGCTTTAGTTTTTTAAATGAGGCTAACTATTTGTTTAAGATCTTACTGCATACTAAACCTGCAACTAGTGATTTTTTTTTATAAGAGGAAAGCCTGCTATGTCTCACGTTACAAGAAAACACAGGAGCTTCTGACCCAGGCAGTAGGAGATATGCAGCGCTGAAGAAAGGAAGGTTTAACTCCTCCCTTTCCAAGATGAGCACTTCTGACTCAGGAACTCAAAGAACAGCTCTACATTTTTAGGCTGTGCCAGAGCCAAGCAGGGAACTCTGATACCTTGAATCTCCAAATAAGCAAAGGTCCACTCTGCTGCAGGGATGTTTTAAATGAAGCAGAACACTCAAAGCAGTCACATTCCAAGCTGGTGCTTCAGAGAGCCTCCAAGGCTTCACTAACTCCCTATACATTGACAGAATGAAGCTGAAATTCATTGACTCCCAGTATCAATTGCTTCTTTGTCTGCAGAGACTGGTACAATGAGAACTGTTAAAGGGCTAAGGAAACATGATCCTGCAGGTGCTATTTGGCTACCAGAGAAAAAGTGCTAGAGAAATTGCCATGTGCTTTTGTTTTCTTTTGAAAATCACACCAGCTGTACATCATCTAGTCTTAAGAAAAGTCACCACATCAAAAAATCTGCATTCAGTAGCTGTCATACTGAGTTCAATAATTTAAGAGTGCTATTCCAGAAAAAAAAAAATTCACTCTAGTTCTTTCGATTTACAGCTTCATAATCATAACTTGAATAAATTATACTGAATATCATGTTTCCTCACTTTCACCAAGTTTAAGAACAAGTCCCTGCAGATAAATTTGTTTAGTTTCCACTTCTATTATTAAAAATATATTAAATAGAATGATTTCAAATGTTCTAATCTGGATGATGGATAATGTTTTATTACATCCCAGTGAAGTTGTGAAAGTTGATAATGATTTAACCTCATATTTCAGCAATAAATTGCATTGCTCCTGGAATATGTCTGGATCCCCAACCAACTGGATAATTTATCATATCCTTCACCATTAAAAATTTATTTAAAAGCCACCACAATTTATAACTTGATCCAAACCTCTAAGGTGGGAATGTACCCTTGAACCACCGGGAAAAAAAGAACTTTTTAAAATACTCTGGTGTGTTCAGTGTGACAGTTCACTCGGCTGCTGCTCAGATTTTGGCTTACCTGCTGGTGAGGCCTGATGGATGCTAGGCACAGTGCTAGCAAGTCAAAGCAAGAGCACCAAGTAGGCAGAGAGGTAGCCTGAAAGAGCTCAAGAGCCATTATGAGCATTATGCACCATTATCACCCGCAAATCTCTGTCTCCTGTCATCTTTCCTGCTGCAGTTTCCCCAGAATCTGCTCACTTACCAAAAATGGTATAGGCCAAATCTCCGTGCTGGAAGGTATGAAATATCAGCTTGCCCAAAAAGCTTTAGAAGAAAATCTAACAGGAGCTGGACTGCTGAGGCCTTCCTGCTGCTTGGTGTGATAAAGGGAACACTTGTACTGTGACAGAAGAGAAGGGATAAGCAGTCTCTTATCCCCAGCTAGGTTTTATTATTTTGGTTTTGCTGGGAGGTGTACAAATTAAGAGTTATAGGTTATAAATTACGAAACCGTATGGCTTGAATGGTGAATAAATGAATTCACGCGATAGACTGACCTAGGCAAAAGGGGATTGAGACCCTCTTTGTTGTGTTTGCTATAGTTCTTAATGAGCTCATAAAACAAAGTTTACATCCCAGACTACATCATCCTGTAAGTTTGAGAGAGCCAAACAGATCGACACAGCAATTAAATTCAAGGCAAGGAAAAAAATATATTTGGAGTTCCAAGAAAACAAGGTTTGGGGTTTTTTTTTTTGTTGGTTGGTGGTTTTTCTTTATCTGAGAGGGGGATTTGGTGCCAGTTATAAGAACAAACTGGGTGAGAATTCTTATGAGCCATTCCTATGTGGCTTTTTGCTTCACATCAAACATTTGCACCCTACACAGCAGACTTCAGACCAAATATTAAAGATACCCAGAGATGCCCTGCTCAGCAGCTGTGCTGACAGACCACTGCATTCTCCATCATTTTCAGTATCTAGTCACTTTGGAGAGGGAAGGGGAAGCCTGCTGAAGAACAAAGTATATCTCCTCTGGACTATCTTGCTGCCAAGGCAACTCAGTGAAGTACATTTATCACACCCAAAGCTTCAGACACAAACCAATTGCCCTGTGGAGGGCTTTTAGTGAAAGTCACAGAGCATTAGGGAAAACGCAGTTACTTAGGGATAAGCAATTGGTTTTGCTTCTGCCAGCTGGGTTTAAAGCACAAAGGAGCCTGAATTTCACATAGAATATTATATGTTAACCCAGTATATTCACCACTGTTTCATACCACCTAAATGTGCAACTTTCTTATAAAACTTCCCACCCAATAGTTTCAGAATGGACCTTCATCTCACTTGGGTGAAAACATACCCATTCCCTCCATAAAGAGCTAATAAAATGAGAGCCCCTTGCCTCATGTCGTTCATCTTCTTACACAAAGGGAGCCTACGGGATTAGCAAAGCAGACATCTATTCACATTTAACTACAATGAATGCAGCCTTTAGGTTCCCATCAGCATATGGTCTCCTGGCTACCACAACTTTCTGGCCTTGAAAACTGGAACCAGAACCTCGTTGGTTCAGTTCAAAACACACCTACTGAGGTTGTCTTCTGTTTTGTTTGTCCACATCACTCTCTCCTTCACATTGCAAACATTACTTTTGTTTAACCAGACAACTCCTGCACACATCCTACCCTGAAATGTGGCAGACATCCTCCTGTATGCCGCGCCTGGCAGATGTCCAGTGCCAAGAACACTGGCACACATGGCATATAATATCTGTTACCTCTCTGAAGGTGACACAAGGCATTCCTTCAGATTGTGAAACTTAAATCTCTTGCCTAATGGAAGCCAGAAAAAGTAATCACCCTAACAAAAACAAAACAAACAAAAATAGACAGCTTGCTATATCAAATAAAAAACTCCATTTCACCTCTCTTCTTCACCCCCTTTATTGCTTTATTCAATATCTAATTTGGAAGTTCTTTGGTCTGGCTCTGATCACAAGGCGCAGTGGGGCCTTCAAATACTTAATGCAATGGTACAATCAAGTCCCAAACCACATTTCTTCTTATTTCATGAGTTATGCCACTCTGACAAGTACTTAATAAGAAAGTTAACGGCTGCCACATGGAATTCTCAAAACAAGCCAAAAAGCATGAGGCTGCAATATGCCCTTCATCAGACTAACACCTAGCAATTTCTGGATAAATGTCCAAATAATTTGATTATTCAACTAAGAGCATGGACTGCAGCTCAGATACACAGCTGGAGCTATAATGACTCACTTATGCAGTATATTATCCTAGCCATCATTCAAAGTGTAAGTTTTGCTCTGGAAATTCAAATATCACCCCCATTCAATTCTGTGAGAATATCTGGCCTCTGATTTCCATGGTGATGCAACCTATATCTGAATGGGAACTATACGTAAATCTAAACTCGGTGTGAGCAGGTTATCTAGTTTGACCATTAGTTAAAGACAAGTGCTGTAGGTTTGCAGGCTGTTGTTTCTTTATATTTTACTTCACTTGTGAAAAGCTGAATGTGCTCAGCATTATAATTTCTCTCTAAAACAACAAAAAATTGCATAATTACATAATTTTTGTATGCTCCATATGTCTAGACAAATTATCCTCTTCAATTGCATATCAATTTGCTTACTACTTTCTACTCTATATACTCCCCATTGCTTTCAATTGTCCTTCCCGTCCGCAAGAAACCTTCCAGAGGGAAAAAAGATCTCTTTAGTCCCAGCTATGGTAGATAAAGAATAAAAATCAACAACCTTCTTTAACAGTCAGTCCAAGTCTTTCACTGTTGTGTGCTAACACGAGTAAGAAAGACACAAGACATCAATTTAGGGAGGCTTCACCTAAGCTGATGTGTAGAATACACCTATTGGAACCTAAGTTAGATGCTATAATTCCATTTCAGTCAAAGCAGTAAAAAATTGATTCACCTCACCTGTTTAGCATTTATCTTAGCATAAAACAGTTTAGTCTCCAGACACTGTTGATTCTACTGGCTAAGTTTCCATTGCCTACAACAGGAGCCCAGTTACACTGCTTCAGATGCAGACATGCTAAGACAAATTATTTCTATCTACTTAAATGCTGGAAATAAATAGTTCTAGCTTGACAACTGACAAAATGAGTATCAGCTCTATACTACAGCCAGGAAAACTGCAAGCCAGCCACATCTCATCACCTGAAAGCTGTCAGGCAACTTGGACATTGTCTGATGGTGCACACAGGACACAAGCACCATGCAATAACATTGCCAAGCAAACTTTGAACCCAGCAACCAACCCTAAATTAATGTAAGTGCAGGAATAAATGATTATGTAAAGCATTTGGAGGCAAGGAGTGGTGATCAATTTAGGCAAGTATCAGACAAAATATCTCCTGGGCACAATTCAGAGTACATACATCAATCTTAGGGCTGTTCACAGAGGAAATTGATCTGATTTTGAGGCCACTGTTTAATGTTTACTCTCTGAGGCTGGGTAACTGCATCTTCTGTTTCTAAAAACACTTCTTTTCTTTAGTGACTTATCCAGTGACAACTTTCCCAACAAAGCAAGACAGCTTTCAGAGACATCTGATGCCTTTGCACTCCTCGACCTCTGTAAAACTTCTACATGCTGTAGAGAAGCAGTACTGTGTGGTATCAGTACCTGATCTCCTTCTATTGATAAATGCATATTGGGTGTCCACATTGACATTTCATCTGTGGGTTATTATTCAGTTGATCTTGACATTTTGACTTGGTGCAGACTGAATGGGCCAGCCCTGCCCATGGGAGGCTCCAGCTCTTCACTCTCTGAATGTTCTCAGAGGGCACAGATGCAAGGGATCTACTTCAGTGCTAGGTTCCACCTTGGTTTCCATCCACTCCCTGCCATGCCCCACAACAGACAAAGTCACACTGCATGCTGAGGTTTACAGTTCTAAGGTAACTCCATCAGGGGAGGGGATTTTTAAAGCAACAGGTTAAAGAATCAGCGAGGGCTCTAAGCATTCAATCTATTCTCATGCACAGGCGCACACATTAGATTGCAATCCTTCAGAGTTTAAATACGATACCAATACAGAACCCAAACCTTTTAAAAAGCCAATCACTAGTTAAAGAAAGAGGGTATGAAAAGAGCAAAGAAACAAAATGCTAAATTTAATTACTGTCGTCAATTTTAAAAGCTCTGATGTTTTGAACACAAATGATAGCTAAAGATTTTTGTGGCAATTGTCGTCCAACAGACAATATTTTTGCAGGAGCATTACAATCATGAAACAAGATTAATAATGGAAAGGGGAATGGTTCATTATCAAATTGTATTTGGACTTTGTGCCACCAGAAGTAATGAACTGACATTAGCAATCCATGAACTGAATTATATCCAGCTAATTTTGTGGCTCCCAGAAGAGAGGCACTGCAAGTGATGAGAATAATTTTTCAATGACTAAACACTAGATCAATATATTAGCAAATAACTTGGTTTTCAAAGCTAAAGCATCACTCAATTTTCCTATTTTAACACAGTAAACCTTTCTAAAGCCATAAAAAATCGGTATGGTGTGACATCACTCACTCCACATTTCTCAGAACTTCTAACAATAGAAAAGTGGCAACTGAAAATTAATTTAGCTGCTGTATCAATGAGCTTTGTCAGGGCTTGAAATTAAGGCGATACAGTAACTTGATAGCAAGATAAGGAAGGCATTGCAGACAACAAGCAAACTTGCTAGCACTTAGGGATCTACTTCAGTGCTAGGTTCCACCTTGGTTTCCATCCACTCCCCACAACAGTCAAAGTCACACTGCATGCTGAGGTTTATAGTTCTAAAGTAACTCCATCGGAGGAGGGGATTTTTAAAGCAACAGGTTAAAGAATTAACAAGAAGTTACGGGGTGCGAGCGTACAGTGGGCACGGTAAGATCGCACACGCGTCCTGCCGTGACCGTCCACGGTCACGGTCACGCCACAGCCCCGCGTGTCCCGCGGGCGGGCAGCGCTTTGCCCGGCTCCGGGAGCGCCCGGCTGCCTCACCGCGGGCACGACGCGGGCCATGCATCTCTCCCGACTGCTCCGCACGCGTTTCTTATCCAGAAACTCACACGAAAGAAAAAAAGAAAAAAAAAAAAAAAAAAAAGAAAAAAAAAGAAAAAAAAAAAAAAGAAGAAGTGCAAAAGTGCAAACAAGCAGGATTCATCTGAAGGAGAGACCGCAAGAAGCAACCCGCACATGCCCCGGTGCCTGGAGCTCCCGGCTCCGCGCAGCGCCAGCCCGCCCCACCGCTGCCGGGCGCGCCCGTCCCGTCAGGACCGGGGCTGCGGCGGGAGGCACCGGCCCGGCCCGGCCCGGCCCGGCCCGCACCACCCCCGCGGGGGCCGGGCCACCATCCCGCGGGGCCGCCCCGAAGCCCCTCGGCGAGGCGTGGCCGCCGGGCAGCGCAGGTCGCCGATGAGCCCCCGCTCGGGCACCGGTGCCGGGACTCGCCCTGGTGCCCTGCGTGCCGCTCCCGGCCGGGGATTACCCGCAGCGAAACCTCCGGTCCCCGCAGTACCAGCCCCGCCGAGGGGGCAGGGGCCGCGCCGCCTCCGGCCGCCGTGCCTCGGCTTCGCCCTCCTCCTCCTCCAGCGGACGGCCCCGGCCCGGCTGCGGTCCCGCCTCGGGGTCAGCGGCGGATGAGCGCTTTGCCCCGCTAATCCCCCGCAGGCGCCGGCAAAGCCGGGAGGGCTCGGCCCGCCCCGGGCTGGGCGCGGCGGGGGCGCCGGAGCGGCCCGGGCTCCCTCCCGGCGGGACAGCGGCGGCGGCTGAGCGCGCAGCCGGGCCGGCCACGGCCACTGGGGATCCCGGGCCGGCCGCCTCCGGAGCCGGGTCACAGCCCCCGCACCCTGATCCGCCCCGCGGGGATTACACGGCGCCGAGCGCCCGGCGGGGCTGCTGGCCTGCACGGGGCAGCTGCGGCTCGTGGCCGCCCATGGCTGCGCTGCCCGGAGGAAACCTAATGGACCTACCTGGCCCTCTAAAAAATAATTCATATGTGGTGCACGCCCCGAGCTCCCATTAGTACCCGTTGCAGAGGTGACTACACCACAGCAGCGCAAGCTAAGTGTAATAACTAATAGCAGGGTGAAGTTGCAAGACAAAGTACTCAAAAGTTGGAAATGGATGAATTTTGTAAGTACAGTTGCTGTGTGGACATGAACCAGGGTTTAATTATGCTGGTTACGTTTTCTTTGCATGATCCCAGACAAATTCACTGCAAAGAAGCAGCCAAACTCAGTCAGCACTGGGGACCATGTAAATTCATCAGAGAATTTCTCTGTTGTGTTGAGTTTGTCTCCTTTCATTTTTCTGGTAATATTTGAACCTGGGTTTTGTTTTCATGGCTCATGGCATGAGCTATGTTCTACATCTTTCTCAAAAGCAAAGTAGACACCAGGTAGTTCATGGATGGCTTCTCTGAGTGAATATATCTGTAACAGGTATGGCTGCTTATACCCATCCCAGCCATCAAAATAATCACACAGACAAGAAACCTTATGTAATTCCTCCCTGTGGAAAAATCATCAACAGAAACTTCTGCAACCTCAAAGCTAAACAGCCATAAACCAGATCTATACAAGGACAAGAGGCCTTTTTGATTTCCTTCATCCAAGTGCTATTACTTTATTGTATAAAAGTTGTTGACAATTTTAGACTCTGCACTCCATTATGCATGTAGAAATTTATGAGGGATAGTTTAACATCCCATATAGACTTTATTAACTCCTTCTGTTGCTGACTGCTCTGTCCCTTCATAACAGTCCCTCTTTCCCTGGTTGAGACCCTATAAAAATACAAAATGAGCTTCCTAGTTTTATGATCCCATTTTACTAATTACAGTTGGAAGCACTAGCATAATAGGGCCTCACTTGTAAAAATATCCATATCTTTTAGGTTCAAATCACTACAGAAGCAACACTCAGTTAAAGCTTCCCCCTCCCTGAGAATGCCTGGCACCTCACTGCCTTTCGGCTGTGTGTCTGGTGGATGGCAGGTCACATGCAGAAGCATGACAGTATAATCCTCTGATCATGCAGAAGCTTGGCCAGAGTGCACCATCAGAAAACAGCTAGAAGCTTCTCAGTGGAAATTCAGGTGCAAAAAGGAGTGATGGGTACTCATGGCTCTTCTCCCAGGAAGAGCTTGCATGCATTTGAGACCTGGAGCAAGACGCTTGGAAGTGTTTAGACACAATCATGGAACCAGAAAAGACAGAACCATCAGTGGTTGGCTGATATGTCCCTTTCCACTTCTAGCAGTGCTGTCGTAAAACCACTGCTGCCCACCTCACCTGACTCTCACTGCGTGCCAACGTTACCATCCCTTAGCTCTGAAGACCTAAAATTCTCTGTGAGTGCTCCCTCTGTCAAAGGAACCTCAAAGGCAAAACCCTGTGATAGGGCTCAGATAAACCACTTGGAGTATTGAACGCTTATGACTTCTGCATGAATTAATTTTTCAGGTAAACTGGTCTGTGAAACTCCAAAAAACTCGTATCTGTTTCATTTAGGTAATTATGAACTATATATAAGTAGTGGCAGCCTGTTGCTGCAGAAAGGGTCCTAATTTAAACTGGTTAAAGTCATAACCACTGTCCAAGGCCTATTGAGCTAGGCACTGTTCAAACAAGCAGGGAATTTATGCCCTTAGAGAATGACAATCTATGTGTCAAATGGACACTGACTGTGCTGGAAAATTTAGTCATGACATGATTACATGACATTCAGTGTCATGCAGCTGACACATTTGTCCTTTGCCTTTATTTTCACTCCTTTATGTTCTTTTTCCATCTCAACCTGCCTTGGCTGTTGTCTGTCATTTTCCTAAAAAATTACTGCTTTGCTTTTATCTAGAAAGCCTTTCAGATGAGATTTCAAAGTTCTAGAGTAAATGTGGGTATATGCTTTCTCTGCCCCAAAATAATTTTGAAAATATTAAGGACAAATATTATGTATTGAAAATATCCAGATATATATATTAAAAGATAAATTAAGTGTGATCATCTCCATCTGTACCTGGTATGAGGTTGTGCTTAATGCCACAAGACAGCATCTGTACTGCACTATCTTTTTAACAGATTGTGATTAGATTAGTTTCAGACTTTCTCCTTGCCTTTCAACACAGTTTTTACCTTCATTAGAAGCATTGTGGGTGCAAGTCTGAAAACTATTTTTAAATTGCTATGTGACAAATATGAAAGCAGGATCAACAGACAACATTTCAAAGCATCTTCAAGATTGTATCACATCAGGTAGTTGCTTTTAAAATGTCTTACTCTTCATTATTAAAATGTAATGGACCTGAAACATACATGAGTAGAATAGACCTCTTTTACTCCAGAACTGATACATTCAGACTTCTACATTCTTAGAGGCTTCTAATAACAAAAAGGAGGGGGTGGGTAGGAAGTGTGGGAAAGGTGTCCTTGTGACTAAGGCACCAAATTAAGGCTGTAATTTACTTAAAATAATATTTTCTATATTATGAAAGATCATACTACATCCAAATAAAGTCAGGATGGAGATAGGCAGGACACAGTGAACCGTCCCTGCAAAAGGAGGTCCTTGGCTGCTAGGCTCCAAATCCTGGGCAGAGCTCAGCAACAGAGAGTTTGTGGGTCCTAAGGCATATGTTCCTGCTTTTAATCTTTTTTTTTTTTATCTTTATAATAGATCTTTTAATAGTATTCTACTCAATAGGAGTTGTTTTGATGGCTAATGAGGTACATATGCAAATAACAAGTGACACACAAAAAGATCAGGTGAAATATAAATGATAAGTTAAGAAAATAAACAAGCATGCTTAACTATCAGAAGACCACCACTGTAAGAGTCAAAGAACTTACCTCTCTGGGGAAGTGCTTTTTGACCTCCCTGGCTGCTTAACTGAGCGCAGTCTGTAGCAAATATAAGGAACTCCTCCCCTTTGGTGTTTATTACAGAGAAGCAGTACTTCCTGCAGCACCTGAGTAAATATCCTCTAGGAAAACCACCACTGAGTTTGTCTACATCTAGCTCAGTATTCTTTTGATCATAAATACCATCTATCATAATGAATTATCAAGGATGTTCCAAAAGCATAAGTTATTTATTGAATGCATAGTTTTCTCTAAAGCAACCCTGAGCTTTGCCAGATATTTTCTTTAGTTGATCAAAAGAGCTCCGTAACCCCTTTTGAATGTCTTAGATGCGTGATCCTTGTAATCACATTTAAGGGGCTGCTTAGCTCAGGAGATTGTTGATAGGATACAAAACCTTTAACATCCAACCCAGATCATTGGATATGAAAAGCTGAGACTATTCAACTTTCTCATGTCCCATGACCTTAGTTCCTAAGGGAGATATGTTTGAATTCGTTCAAATTTACAGAATGTGCTTTTCAGACTTTTTTTTTAACTGCACATGTAATACAGAACATTTGACAAACGGGAAAATAATTTAAAAGCTCAGTGGTAACTAATGAATCCAATTAAATCTGCAATCAAAAGAATGTTGAAATTTCCCGCTCTAAAACTGTCTCCACAGTCTCAACATGCCCCTAAGCACAGAAATTGCCAGAAAATAAGAGTGGTTCAGGAAGCTGACAGTTCTTCACTAAAATGTGCCTCTGTAGGTCCCTGTCATTAGACTCAGGAGCTGCACATCTAGCACAGTAGTATTACCTTTGAATGGTGATAGCCTAACTCATGCTTATTGATTCATATTTAATAGGTAAAAAAATATTACAGGTAAAATGTGCAAGGCATCATATTGAAATTTCACAGCTGTTTCTATTTCACTGGGCTTGAGGTAGCAAAGTTTTAGGATTTTGCAGGTGTTGTTTCCCATCTAAGAAAGTCCTAAGTTAGACACAGTTTGAACTCATGTCTCAAATTCAGTTTTTAAAAAGTGCTCCTAATTTTTTCAAACAAAATATTAGGGAAAAGATGCATTGGAAAATTTGGGATATAAAACCTTCTACAGTTCGAAAAAATTGCAGTGGAGAAGCTCAGGGATCAAGTGATAACTGCAGAGAACTATGCTGCAAAATGTGTCCTGGCCTGGTGTCAGCACTTCCTTAGAGAGTACCCTTATCCTTTTCTTGGAACACACTGATCACTAAAATAACATTAAAGGATTTCGCTTACGTGCAGTGATGTCAGCCAGTAAGAAGGTGTTGGGACATCTGAGGATTGCTACTTTCTGCATACCTGGGGGTAAGGGAAAATGCCAATCTTGAAAACGTGCAGGTAAAGATCTGGGGTTGTGGTACTGCCATTTCCAAGTGTGCACAACGTATCCCTCAGTCATGAAGCTGTCTTAAGAATTCTGGGATTAAAAATCTAAACAAAGCAATAAACAACACCAGTCACATGGTAATATTGGTCACGTGGGTCATCTTGTTAATACAGCAGTTCCCAAACTAACTGCTTAGAGATTTAAGGTTTGGTACTCCATAGCTTTTTGCAACATCTTTTTGAATCAGTTGTTCGGAGGGTCTCCCTTGTATCCTGAAATCGCAATGCCTGCCTTATGAGGTGTTTTGTGTATTTCTTTACAGTTGTTGTTCTTCTTCCCAGCCCTTGAAGGTTTAGGTGATCAGCAGTCAGACATTAAGTAAAATACCTATTAAACAAATACCACTATTGACACTACTAAACACAAGTGTACTTCGGTACATAAATACGACTGTGAACTAGTGAAGTATAAGCAGCATCAGAATATTGATAACTGAAGAAGTTGAATTGATTTTTGATATGTGCATCTAATTAGCATCTAACATTCAGTCTCTTCAATTCATTGCCTTCCAGATCCTGCTATTTAACCATTTTTTAAATGGGGCAAATAGAAGTCTTTTCATATCAGGTGATACAAGAAGACTCAGTGTTGAACAAGTGTATTTTTTCTTCTGCCTCTGAAGGGGTCACAGCGCACAAATGGAAGTGTCAGCCAGCAATGATAGATGTCATATTGTATAAATGAGATGGAGAGAAAATTTTGCTTGTTCAGTAGCCAGAGCACACACATTTCTGTACAGGTACTAAAGACACTATTGTTTATCTAAGACCAACTTCTCTCAAGACTATATCAGTTGCAGTAGTCCTGGCAAGAGTCAGAAAGCACCAGATCCTTAATCTGTGGATTAATTGGATGTTGAGGTTACCATTTGGAAAAATTTTACTACTAATGCTCATAATCTGTAAGGAACTGTAAACTGTAATTTAAGTATTCAGGAACAAGATGGAAAAGAATGGTAACCTAAGCAATTTCATGACCTTTATTTGGCTAGACCTTTTTTAAAATAACTTTCTTACTTGTGAGGTTTGGGAATTTGAGGCTCAAAATACTATTCTTGGACAGTTTGAAGTTTGGAATATCACATAATGTCCAGAACACTTCCAACGGATAAACAGAATGTGCCCAACATTCTTTGTTTTACACATTTTTTCCCCTGTTTCAGACATACTAGGAGCTTGCTGTCAGTCTATTCCTTCCCTTGGAGCCAGAGGTAACAATCACATTTCCAGACTTCACACACTTCACAAGTATACGCTTCATTAATCCAAAACAATTGCAAAAAATTAAGTAAAACCTAGAAAATTCTTTTTCTTTCAAGCGAAAGAAGAGATAGACACCAAAAGAGAATGACAACATAATCTGAGAATAACCTGGATGGCTTGTTCTGGAGTTTTTCTCCATTATTCTACCCATATTATTTTGGATTCCTCAGCCTCCTAATCCAGAGGCACGCCACAAATGAGTTTTATAAACAGTTTCCCATTTGTGAGCCTGTCATTAATCTCTGAGGATGTTCCAAAGATAGCCCTTGGAGGATTTGGATTTGTCTTCTTTTTCTTTTTAATCCAGTTAGGGAGTATAGCAAACAGTGACACAAACAGGATTACATTTGGAGGGTTTCTGTGCCTGGTTATGTGAGTGGCACACAGACACAGACACGCTGAGCTCGGCTTTCCTGCAGTTTGCTGGCGTCCCAGCTGCTCCTCCTCTTCTTTTCTGGTTGGTTGTAAACACATTTGAAAAAAACATTTATTTTGAGAAAAAAAAAATCAGATTTAAAAAGAAAGAAATAAAGGAGGAGAAGGGATGCTGTGTGCCATCCTGATTTTTAGCTTCTTATCTGTCTTTGTTGGGACACACTTGTGTCCCAGTGCTCTACTCTTAGCTGGATGTGCATTTCCAACGCTCTACTCCCCTGAATGATGCAAAAGCCTCATAATCTCATCTGGTAGCAGGAGCAGAACCAAACGTCCTCTGCTCACACTTCCAGCATTTCTGTGGTGATGGCTTTTTAGAAGCAAATAGTTATTATGATTTTGTAGGTAACGAGCACTTTTTTGAAATAAAATCATGGATTTTTGAACACTGAGGGTAACTTAAAACACTGAACTGAAATACAGAAGGTACCAGTATATTGTCCATTTCAGATTACCTTCAAATCAAAGAATTTAAAACAATGAAAATCTGTTGAAGCATCAATAATTCTGTGTTGCTGGAAGTAATAATTGCATATTGATTATGGCAGGTGGTGTGCTAAATGGTCCCAATTGATCATCTCTCTCCATTATCTGTAACTGCCTCAATTTCTGTCATTAGCTGCGAACTGTATCAGAAAATAATTTTGCTTCCCAGCTATTGTCAGGAATAAAATTCTTTAGGAGAAGGACAGATTGATACAGACTTCCATTAAAAACATCTCTGGTTTTTAATGGTTTTTAATCTCTTAAGATTCTAAAACCTGCATGTAGCCAGATTCAAGTCTGTCAAATGGTGATGGACTGACTTTATAGATTCTTAGGACTAATATAAGATATCTAGACTGGTTGTGGTATTTTATGTAAGTTGTTATAGGTAGCAAGGGTTCACATTTAAGAAGATACCTGATAACATATTCTGTCAAAAACAGTCATAAAATAATCAAGATAAACTTAATAACCTCTCATATTTTTCTGACTAGAGGCCTAGTTTTCAAATGTAACTTATCTGTACTATGTTATGATTTGCATTAAAATAAAAAAAGAAAAGTCACAGAATGCATTTTTTAAGTTTATGTATAATTTCTACATTAGGTAGAATTGATTTTGCTGCTGTGCACTTATGCCTCTGATGGTGTCTGACATAATTCAGTATGAATTGTAAGTCACAAAAACATCAGTGTAAATAGCCTAGATTAGCTCTGAAGGTTTCAATAAAACAAGATCTAGACTAAATGAAAAAGCCAACATTCAAAACCCCAAAGTCAATGGTCAAAAAAAGACAGGTAAAAAGGTTTCTCCTTCACATTTTCTAGATAGGAAAGAAGACTGTATTCTGTGTGTTGTTAAATAATACACCTTTGCAAAGCTGAGGTAAACTTATCTGGCCGTTCTTTAAAACATTTAAGTTGCAATTAGTGTAATGGTCCAGCAGTTTCTGTGTCTAGCTGCCTTCCAGTGCCAGAGTTAAATCTTCAGTTTGCCTTTTAAAATGTCTTTTTAAAAGGGATTGTTAAGAAAACCTGCAAAGGAGCTGTAATGGATCTAACCCTGTGGAAGTTTTGAGTCCTGAAGTTGAAAATGGTCTTTATGAAAGTGCTGTAAGGTACAGGTTGAATGGCATAAACTCTGTTCCTCAAAGTCAGCAGCTTTTGCATCATCTAGTGCTGAAAAGTCCCAGAGGAATGGATCATGCAAAGTGAAATTTAATTTTAATCCATCCTAAATTATGAGCATCATGTAGGTGATGATTTTTCCCTTACAGAGCCCTGTGTGAACTGGACTTCGAACTGATTTTCACACCAGAGTACAGTGTCTTAAGGGACGAGGGAGTGGGGCTGAAAGTGTATTGCTGGAAGTAGAGGTAGGGCTGTTTCGCCCCCCCCATAACAAAGATAACACTGAGAAGAACAGCTGTTTTTAAGATATGATCTGGCCTCACTCACAGGCAGTCTGAAGTGCAGCCTGTTCTTGACTCTGTGACCATAGTAATGTTTTCTTTATCTAATCTCTCTATATAATATAATATAATATATAATAAATAGATACAATAATTTATAATAACTAATGCTCTTTTCACCTTCCTCACCTGTCCTTTTACAGCTGTGAATCCACAAACACACCATGTGGAAAGACTAAACCATAAATTCTTATTCCAGATGCCAAGCCAGTCCCAAATGAAGTATTAAGGATGAGGCATTTCATATGGGGTTGTCTTATCCCCTCTCTGCCTGTTACAGTGCTTCATGCACCTTTCTTTGATGGAGCTGAAATTGCTCACTGTTGGAGGCCCGACCCTAAATTGGGTAGCCCACAGGTTTGGTTCATGGCTGTGAAAATTTGGTGTTCCTGCTGCAGCCTCTTGGCCTCAGGATTAGGGTGTTTTCCTACCCTGTTTTTGCCTGACACAGTCTCCTGCGGAGAGCATCTTCAGCACAAGCCAAGACTGTCCGCTTTATCCTTTTTGGCTAAAACATAAGAGTCAGTCATTGTTTTCACACACTATTGAGACAACAGTGTGATTTTTGACTTTCCATAAGCAATGCAGGGGTCAGGGCTGCTGCTGCTCTCCTATGTGCACTTCCACCCTCTATCAGCCTGTCTAGAGCAGAAAGGTAGTTCCTGGGGATGGTTTTGTGTCCTGAGGTTTTGACTTTGATTGTGGCAGCTGCCTTACTTAGCAGGCACGGCGGGACGCAGAGGGAAAGCAAATCAGAGCAGCGGGGGAGGCTGGTGCTCGCCGCCGGAGCACAGCCAAGAGCAGGGCCACCCACCGCTCCCCTGCTGCCGTCTGACAATTGAGCTCGGATTTCTACCTCCAGGTCTGCTTGATTCCGAAGGAACGAGCCGTGTGTAGCAGAAAATTGCATACAAACTTTCCTCAAATACAAACAGTTTGTTTTGTTTTGTGGGGGTTTTTTGTTTGTTTTTGTTTTTGTTTTTGTTTTTGTTTTTGTTTTTGTTTTTGTTTTTGTTTTTGTTTTTTTGTTAGAAACGGACTTCATCTTAGGAGAAATTCCAAATGTCACCTAGGAGAGCTTTGCGTGCATTTCCCATGCTATGCAAACCTCCTGCCCACTCTGTTTGAGAGTGCTGGAAGGACAGTGAGCCTGATTCTATGCTCCCTGGGCCTGTCTGACTCGAGAAGAAACTCCCAAATTTGTTATGTGAAAGCTAATTCCTCTAGTTTAGTGTTCAGAATGCTACTGTGTGCAAGTATTATGGTTATTAATTAATAATTACTACCACTAAACACTATGGCACTGTTTTCTGACTGGGGAAGCACATGTGTGTTTCTGATTATCAGATGCACCTATTAAGATTAGCATTCCTAACCCCAATGTCATTCAAGGTAACAGTAAAACTTGTGTTGGTTTGGAATGGGCTGGGGACTGACCCTTGGCAAGCAATACTTTTAAAAGAAAATAAGTTATTTCCCTTATTGCCTTTTTAGATATGAGACTTAGATAGATAAGGAGCAATACTTTACCCTGTCTGGCACTGTTTATTCCTAGGATTTATGAATATGCTGCAGTCCACATGCACATCATCAGCCCACTGCCAAAGGTGTTGCAGTAGGCAGTAGAGATCTCCATGCTCACAGAGAGCAGGCAAGATTTCGCTTCTGAAATCTGATACAGAAGACCCACTGCACATAAAGCATCAGAGCATCTCGGATGGCTGTCTCAGAAGGAGCAAGGTGCAGGATATGATGTGTTTTGCACCTGTTATGCAACAGGGAACAATTTGCCAATTAATTCAGGTAGAAGAGATAACATGTCTTGGATTTCCTGCTCTTAATTTATTGAACAGCTAAGCCCTTGGGACTAAGAAAAAGTATTTCATCCACCTGCAGGAGATCTACAGTTTCTGATATAACAGAAAAATACCAGTTCTCAGAATGGCAAAGTATTGTTAACTGATGGAGACTTTGTATGTAGAGCATTTCTGTTGGACTATTTAAATAAATGTTCTACCTTACTTGAAAATTGTACTCCCTGATGGGCAAAATAATAAACAACAAGGTACATGGGTGAGCATTTCCTCATTTTCTTACCACTGTTTCTTGACCAGCCATGAGAAAACAAGGTAGGAAATAGCCTTTCCATCTTCCAGTTTTTCAGGTGTGTAGGTGACAGGAGACTTTAATTTCTTAATTTAATTTGTTACATAGGATTGCATCCTAGGACCTAGGTGGCAAGCTCAAGTGTCTTAGGTACTAAACCATGACTGAGGGAATATGAATACAGAGGACTCTGTGTGTTTACTTAGGAAATAACTGAAAAGATCTCATAAAAGACTAATTCAGTTGCTAGTTTCTTCTTCTCTGCAGCTTCATTATACAAATTGGAAGAAGAGGTAATACAATAGAAACTCTTCTGACTTAACAAATTCCCAGAATCTTCTCACTTTCAGACTAATAAATAAATCAAATGTTCCTTATTCATGAAGATGGCAGTACCATCTTACAATGCTTGCTCTGATGCCAAGTTCAGTTTAACTAAAACATAGGGCCTTTTTGTTTTTCACCTGGGGACAGAGGGCTTATTGAGGTCACCAGCTGCTCTAGAAGTGATAACATTTTTCTGCAGAAGGCCATTAAAAAAATCAATGTTGAGTTAATATTCTTCAAAGGATTGGGGTTTTCTAAAATAGTTCTAGTTTGTACCACATTTATTGAGCTGCTTTTGGATGGCCTGTCCCAAGTCTCAGATGATTATGCATCTCCTGATTTGTGATCTTCTTGCACAGTTATGATCAGATTTGTTTATGAAGGAGTTATGATCAGATAGACCAGTAAACCACTGTCTTGCCTCTTCTTAGTTGATGCATTATCTCTTTTTCTCTCTTTTCAAAATAGGTGTCTCTGCCTTCAATAGTTTTGAGGACATATCCTCAGTCTGTAAAGTTTGTTTCACAGTATAGTGAGGTTCGGTCTCAGTTTTATAAATGAGATTCATGACTGAAAGCTTCAAACCAAACTGCAGACATGTCTGGTTTTCAGTTGAAATAGTTTTGCTTTCTTCCATGGACAGGAGGCTGTATCCGCTGAGATGTGAGATGTGTCACACATGAGATTCATCTTACAGAAAACTGAGAACTAAACAAAACCTGGTTAGTTTTCAAAGTATCTGAGGTCAGAGTCTGTGAAAACCATCCGCACTGAAGCACCTGGTGGTGAAGTCCCCCAGCCCAGAATTAACTGCTTGCAGTCAAAGACACGGGAAGTTCATGTCCAACCTCCAGCTTTCAAAGTGCTGCTGAGAAGCCAAGGTGATTCATGTGGCTTCCAGGAAAACCTTGCTTATGATTCTGACTGGAGCTGCTCAGAAAATTAATTTCAGCTTCTTTCAGGCTTCTTTGAGTCTCTGTTATGTTGGTCACCCAAGGTCAGGTTTATTGTCATCCAGGTTGGTGGTCTTGGATTTCCTTGCCAGCACCTCAAAGACCACTTGCAGGATAAGGGCCTCTGCTTTTGTTCTCTAGATAGCTTTAAATAATTTTTCTTGTTGTGTATCATACATTCTGCAGTTTCTAAATCTAACTAGATAAAGTGGGATGATCAGTCACTTTAATTATTATTTTTAACTTTGCCTCTACAACTTAACTTGATCAGATTCCTATTCAAGTGGAGAAACATTAAAGTTACATTAGATACACAGCAGAAATCTTTTCCAGTTATACATAACACTGAGTGGTTTTTTATTATTTTTCTGTCATTTTATGTTCTGTGAAATCTTTCTCAGAGGAAAAGAGAATGGAATGTTTTCATTTACTCTTTTCTTTATGTTTGCTGTTTTTTCAAGTTTACTATGTACTATTCTCTGTATTTGCTATTTCTCCAGATCTCTGGATCTCTGGGTTGAGGTGTTGCTTGTTTTGTTGTTTTTTTTTTAAAGAGAAAAGGACAAAAATGTGGAGGACAAAATTCAAGGCTTGTTATTTTAGAGAATACTCCTCAGTGGCAAAACAGCTTCACTCTCAGTTCTTCAGCAGGGTGACTTGCAAAGAATCCAACACAGCACACTGAGTCTGCAACACCATTTTTATTAATTTCACACAGATCTGTAGACAGCATCAAGGGCAGAATTAGGTCTGCATTGCTACTGAATGACCTGGCTCAGCGTCATCAAAAGATTTTTGCAAGCAGCTCCTAATAATGCTGTCAGGAATGTGACATATTAATCTCTCATGTGCAGAAAAGAGAACAAATCCATTCAGTTGCAGAATAAAAATAATGTTAGTGTTTGAGGAACTTGTAGAAACCTGAACCATTTAACAACAGCAACAAGCAACAGAACAATACTTTTGGCTAGTTATTACCATGCAGTACAGTACCAATCAGTACAGGTACAAAGATAATGCAGTGTATCCCTCCACTCTTCCACCTCTGCTAGGATTTTTTTTTAAATTGCAACAGCATTATTCCAGCTTCTAAGAAAACCTGGGAATGCAAAATATAAATATTTAGCCTACTGTAGAGGCAGAACTGATGAGAAGACAGTGGAAAAAAACCCCTAAGGTTAAAAAATAGGTCTTGATTACCTTTGCTATGGTAAAACAAATAAATTTTGTATTGACTTGTTTAAACTGGTATTTCCATTGTATATTCAGGTTTGCTTATCTGTAGTAAGCAAGTTACTCTTCAGCTGTTTTCAGGTTTTATAGCATGATTTCATACCTTCTTCTCAATAAATATTATGTGTTTAAGGGAGCTCAAACCATAATCCAAATAAAGCAAAGATTCTTCTGAAATCCTGCATCTTTACTTTTATCTCGGAACCAGTATATCTTTTAAACTTCTAGCTCCACTGTTTAAAAATGGTAACTCTAAAATGGAACTTTATAGGGACAACTGTGAGGAAGATTCAAATCTATTAACTGGTTAGAAGAGGACATATAGGTATCTAAATCTAAAAAAAAGTAAAGAAAAAAAATAGAGTAAAATCAAATGTTGGGAGACACCTGAAGATGCTGCCAGGATAGATGAAATTCTGGGTCATGGATGTTTAAATGTTTTATATGTGCCTGTGAGAGACAAATGTCTTTTGTCCTGTTCTGCCACTTGTATATTCATGAGTAATCTGCCTTATTATGAGAACATGTCTGGTGTATGTTGTGAGCCAACACAAACATCTTAGAGGAACATTGGGTGGCTTCAGGATGCCATCCTCTCCTGGACAGATCTGCCCAGCAAAGGGGCCAAGGATGCCTTGCCAGGAGTGTCCCCAGAAATGCCTTGCTGTTTACAGGTGAGACATGGAGTTCAACAGGCTCCCAGGGGAGTCAGACTGGCTGGGGCACTGCAAGGAACAGCTGCTCCTCACGTTTCTCCCTACCGATGTGGTGGGAGCCCCTATAAAACATTCCAGAGGCATCCTACAGACTGAACAGAAGGACTTGGGAAGGCCCTTCAAGGGCCCTGTATCCTTCCAGTGGACATGCAGCGTTGCCTGACTGACACACTGGCAGCACTGCTTATGGGGAATGGGGGGCTAACCAACTCATCCAGTTTTTCTGCATACCTTTGAATGCCAAGTATAGTGCTGATTGCAACAGCGTTTGCTAAATGTATAAAATATAACTTACTCCTGTAGCCTAATTCAAAGTCAATCAAAAGGGCACTACGAAAGACACCAGCTAAGACAGATCTCCTCTGGTGCACTGAAATAAAAGTCACCCCTGTGCAAAGGAATGTGTTCCTTGGTGGTCTGCTTTGATGCTGGCTGATGTTGAGTCAAGAAGCACATCTGAAGATCTCTGTCCTGCTGTCTGAACTGAGAACATTGCCAAAGAGGGTGAAGCTCAGAGTGTCTCCTTGATGTTTGAAGACTTACCTTATGCAGCTTGTGAATGCCTTGGAGATCTTCCAAGAAGCTGAGGATCCCAGACAAGAAAAACCAGGCATTTCCTGAGGGAATGAAAGGAGAGATTCCCTTAACTCGTAAGGGAAGAGCTGGCCAACCACACTTGAAGAAGCTCTTCAGGCATTAAAATAAGGTAATGATCATACATTTCTTGTCACTGCTACAGCTGCACAAAATTTACTTCTGTTTATACATCTTAACATACAAACCTGTGTTGGTTTTGCATGGCATGGTTCTTGGTAATGGAGGGGGGTGGGGAGTGTGGGGCACAGAAGTTGCTTCATTTACCAAAAACTCTAGTCTGGCCCCACTAGAGGAAATATGAACACTTGTGAACTCTTTCCAAAAAATAGTTTCAAAATGACAGTTCATCTTTCACCTACATCACGTTCATTTACTACAGTTTTCAAACCTATAAAATATATTTTTCTTGTGATTTATACTGAACTTTTTGTTTGGCTCCCCTAATTTGTCTTCTGGCCTGCAATTCAAGCAGCATCCATCATGCAGTTCTTTGGCTAGACCTACCTGAATCTTTCTGGTAAAGTAAAATCTCGGGACTCTGGGAGTTTTGTGGTTTACCATAGCCCTGTGTTCCTGCCCATTCTAGAACCAAGAGCAGGGCAGCTTTTGGGGCGAAATTCACAGACGACCTTCTTGGTTTAAAAGATCCAAAATGGATCCAAATTGGATTTTGGCTATGTAAATTTACCTGTAAGCTCCCACTTGTCTTTCTGGATGTGATCTGATGCCCCACAGACAGGTTTTTTACTACAAAAAATGAGTGGTCATGCGCATGGATTTAATATCACATCTGCAAGTTAGCTGCAACATTCTTGTTAGCCTAACTAACTCTACTTATAAAGGTCTCAGCTGATCTCATGTGTACAAAAGAGGCATTTGCAACTAGCTGGAGGATGCTGCGGGGTGCTTTCTCTGTGGCTTTGATCTCCTCACCAGCATCTCAGACTGCTGGCAGGATCAGGGCCTCCACTTTAGGAAGAAGGGAGGAGGGTGCTGCAAGGTGCTTCATCTGTCACTCTGGCTGGTAGTTCAGTAATTTATTTTAATGCCCTTTAATCTATGTCCGATAGAAGATCTAGAATCTTCACTTTCTCACTTTTGCCTTGGAGGTGCACTCTGTCACTGCGTCCTTCTAATATATTTTCTTTCAAACTGCAGAAATGGGAAGAGGACTTTGTAATCATCTCAGATCTATTTTGTCACATTAGCCATGGACTGATATTGGCATTTGAGGTCAACCTCCCAATTTTTCCTGCTGCCCCAGTTTTGGCATTCTGTCTTGAGTATGAAGTGAGCTAGGTAAGTCAAGAAACAGGAAAGCATTGGAGGATACATGTAGCTGAAGCTCAGTCCCTGTCTTGACAGGGCCCATGGTATAACCATCTTCAACAAAGTCCTGTGAAGTTCTCTACTCAACACTGGATTTAAAGGAAATAGCAATTTATCCACTTAAGAATACCAAAACAAAATTGGTGGAAATGGTGATATTCTAGGTGAAAAATGTTGTGCTTAGGAGTCCCAAGACAGTGCAGATTTACAGCCAGAGACCTGGCCTAGAGAATGAGTCTGGAGCATTCATGGTGTGTGTTTGTCATCAAGTAAGAAATGTCATCAGCTGCCAGAGATTGAGATATCCGTGAATGAAATCCAGAGGAAATACAGAGGGCAAAGTGTATAAGGATTTTCCAAGCCCACCTACATTTCTGTTTGTATTACCAGAACCTTCTCTTGAGTGGAAACTAACTAATCACATGGCTTAGACAGCCACACACCACAGATCAGCAGTGCTGTGATGAGGCTTGAGCTGCAGTGGGCTCACTCAGCATGACTTTCCAGATCACTGAAAAACACAGAACAGCCATGGCCATGGCTCCCATCATTTCTACAATTTCCTTTGCTGCATCAGCTGACAGCATGTATCTACATCTGCCCTTGTGCAGTCACATAGCATGGCAGGAAGTCCAGACCAAAGCAGTAATGTGTATTTGACAACCAAGGCAGCATAACAGATACAAGATCCATGTATTGAGCAACGTGAGAAATATGCATGACAACTTTTGATGGAAATTGCCAGAGGCAAAGGGCCAAACTTTCACATGCTTGTTAGATGAGAGACAATAAGCCCCAGAGTAGTTAAAAGAGCCATGGTACATCAGGAAACCAAGACAGCAGAAACTGCTATGAGACTGCTTAACAGACATTCTGCTGCCACCAAGAAAGAAAATTGGGCTGTAGAGACAAGATAGAGATCTGCACCAATGCTACAAACAGGAGAGAGTGCTGAGCCTGCAGGAAAAACAGAAAACATCTTTTTGATTTCTATCTTGTAATGCTTCCATTTTTACAGGAGCAGTGCAGGCTCAACCAGCTGGGCTAGGACTGTGAAATAGCCAGCAGAGTAGCAGGCTCCGTGAGGCAGAATGAGCTCTTTGCTCTTTCTGCTTTGTAAATAAAAACAAGCATTTAAAATTGGTCGTGACACCCAGTGTTAGTACCTAATATGCTCAGTGTCCCTTCTTTTACAGTAGCTCTGCACAGTATTCCCCCTTTACTCCATGTTTTTGGATTCTTGGACAAGTAAATAATTAATTTCAGGCAAATTACTTTTACCAATTTTTTTAAAAAAATACTTTAATTGCTGTGTTGAAGAGTCCCAAGTCAATGAGTTGCCAGGCTACTAATGAACATTCAATAAAAATATAGGGCAGTCCCTCATCTACAAAGGAAAAAACCATATACCTATGGTCTTCATTCCCACATCCCCACAGTTAACCAGCTGGCAAAAAAACACTTAGGGGTTTATCAGCACTACTGTGTACATTGTGATTTCTCTGCAGGAAGGAATCAAGTATTATTTATTTCAACATCCCAAGCATAACAAATGAGGGTTTTTAAACCAAACTTTGTATTTAAATGCACAGATGTGTACATATACTGCAGGTGGATAGGAGGTGGTTTGTAACGCAGGATGACATTAACCCGTACCTTCTGTCCAGGAAAAAATCATACGTAGTGAACCATAGGAAGAAATATTCAAAAGCAATAGAGTAACACAGAGTGCTTTGAGCAAGTCTCTCTAGAGCACCGAAGGACAGAAAAGCCAAGCATCAGCTTTTCATCAATGAATTAATATGTTGTCAAAGGTCTGACCACTGCTAACGTGTCTTTGTATGGAAGAGAAACCTCAGCAGCTTTTATCTCACTCCGTGAGCACTGACTCGTCTTTTCTGCCTGCATTAAATATCTACTGAACCTAAACCTTCTGTAAATGTCTCTCTTCCTTAAAAGAAAGGGGTTTCTGCATTAGTTCTGGATGCATTTTTATGAACCAAGATAAATGAGAGTTGTTAACACACTCTTCAAGCACTTATTCAGGTTTTCAGGCTTGAAAAATCAAGCTAAGTGTATCAGTAAGAAGTCTACATTCAGTACACACAGCACCTCTGTCACTGGAGCATAATTCCTATGCTCTGGGATTAAATTCCAATGGACCTTGTCCTGCAAGTCTTACAGAAAGTAATTAATGAAGAGAGGCTATATGAAAAGATATCATTTGGTATAAGAATGAAAAATCACATACAGGGGATCAATATGTCTCTTGATTCCTCTTGTGCTTGGCTTGTAATTACTTGCTGAAGTGTTAGGATATGAAGAAGCCCAGGTGGTCTGTTAGCTCTGTGTTTCTCTAAGGGCTCACATAAACTTTTTCTTCAGTCTTCTCAAACCATTTTCTGGAATCAAAACTCTATGACTTTAAGAAACTTCATAAGGTTATCAAGACTTAAACTACTGCTTGTAAAGAAAAATACTAATTTTCCTATGAGCAAGAGATTTAGTTTTCCAAATTATATCTGCATATGTAAATATAGATGTTTTCTGATACTGTGTTGGATTTGTGTTTCAGTTTTGGTATTTGTTTTCCCAGGTTTTGGTAGTGGTGAGGGGAGAGAAGGACTACTACTACTCTTCTTTGAGAGTCTGCTAAAAGCTTCCTCCATGTCTAACAGAGCCAATTCCAGCTGGCTCCAGGACAGACCCAGTGCCGGCCAAGGCTGAGCTCATCAGCCATGGTGGCAGCGCCTCTTTGATATCATATTTAAGAAGGAAAAAAAAAGGTTTTCCACAGAAGCAATTGTAGCCAGAGAGAAGAGTGAGAATATGGGACACAGTTGATTCTGCAGACACCAAGGTCAGTGGAGAAGGAGGGGAAGGAAGTGCTTCAGGCACCAGAGCTGAGCTTCCACTATGACTCGTGATGAAGGACACGGTGAAGCAGCTGTGCCCCTGCAGCCGGTGGAGGAGCCCCCTGCTGGAGCAGGTGAATGCCCAAAGGGCTGTGACCCTGTGGGAAGCCCACGCTGGAGCAGGTTTGCTGGCAGGACTTGTGGCCCCATGGAATGGAGCCACACTGGAGCAGGTCAAGAAGAACTGGTGCATGTGGGAAGAACTCATGTTGTAGAATTTTATGGAGGACTGTCCTGTGGTAGGCAACCCCTTCTTCAGACTGGAGGAGGGGAAGAACTGCTCTCCCAGTGGAGGAAGCAGTGACGAAATCAATGTGATGAACTGACTGTAAACCCCATTCCTTATCTCCCTGCACTGCTGTAGAGGAGAGGCAGAGAATCAGGAATAAAAGTTAAGCCCAGGAATGAGAGAGGTGGGGGGAGGAGGGTATGTTTTACTTCTCATTATCATACTCTGATTTTGATTAGCAATGAATTCAACTAACTTTCCCAAGTCAAGTTTGTTTTGCCCATGATGGCCACTGGTGGGTGATCTCTTCCTGTTCTTATCTCAACTTACCAGCCTTTTGTTACATTTTCTCTCCCCTGTTCAGTTGTGGAGGGGAGTGATATGGGGGGAGTTGTGGAAGGGAGTGGCTTTGGTGAGGCTCTGGCCTCCAGTCAGGGTCAAAGCACCACAGATATATTGGCAGCTTGTCCTCCAGAACGGTCGCTGGGTTGGTTTGGACATTGCTTGACTACTTGGGAGTCTTGTGGTTCATGCCTGAGACACAGTACACACTTGTTCAGTGAGTGATTAATTTTCCCCTATTAAGGTTCACCTTGAAATTTCAGTCAATAGTACAGTAAAGCAGAACTGCAAATGCTCTGATCAGCTCTATCAGCTCTATCAGCACCAATATTTACAAAGATTATCATAAGGGACTTAATTGTGTTGCTCTGTGCAGTAAACTGCTCCAGTAAAATGCTCTGGATTAGGGGCAGGTAACAGCTAACATCTGGTAAATGGTGTGAAACAGGCTGGAAACTGTAATGATCATACAGTAGCATGTGTCTTATATTTCAAGAAATTACTTCTGTCCACCCACAATATTGTTTTAAGTGAAGTACTAAATGAGCCCATAGTTCGATAGGTCTGTGGGAAATATTTTAACAGTCTAAATGTTCTAGGTGAGGTAAGGCTAATGGCAAGTTGCAATGCACATATGTGCAAGAAAAGTCACTTTGCCACATCTGAAATAATGTTTGCTAGTGCAACTCCTGGAGGCTGATTGCAGCTCATACACAGATACACAGTGGATTACCATGACCACATGAAATTGCAGGGGGTGTTTCACTACAGTAGGACACAGTCATGCAAAGACAAACTGGGAAGTTGAGCCTAATGATCCTTTCATATGCCAGAGGTATATGTGGTGAGAAATTACAGACAGACAACCCCAAATTTCTTCAATGCCTGAAGTACCTCTCCTTGTTTTGTAAAACTAGGGGAAAGTAACACGATGTTCCTAAACCATTCTGAGATGCCACTTCAGACAGACAGAGAAGGAAGAATGCTACCTGCTTCTTTTTTGAAGGATCCAGGACTCCTTCACTCAGTCACTAACCCAGGCTGGACATATATATATTAGAATTTATACAGTCATAATCTCTGCAGGCAAGTCTGGAAAACCAGCCAGGGCAGCTAGAGATAATGCCACAGATCATAAATATAAAATTACTGTTATATAAAGTCTCTGAAGACACCTGAAGCTAAAAAGTGGCTATGACCATTTAGTGACTACATAGGTTTTGTCATCACCAGGGACATATAATTTTATTTGTATGTTTCCTGTTTTCTTTTGTAGCTGTATTATTCTCCAGAACTGTGAGGTACTTATTGATCACACTATCATTTCTGTAATTTCAAACTCATTTTTTATGCTTTGGTCTTGGGTCACTTTTCACTTCTTGTTTCCTGCAAGTTATGTCCATTTATGTTCACTCACAGGGAAAGGAAGGAAGACCTTTATACATTCAGGACAGGAGTTACCAGCCTGAGCATTCAAGTGCCTAAACTAAAAGTGACAGACAGCATTTGACTTAGTTTTCCCCTCTGGAGGAAATACTCTTAACCTCAAACGTGTGGGCAACAGAAGCTGGGTCTGACAGCATCTCACTCTTCACCTAACAACTTTTCAATGGTTTCTTGTAGTGCAGAATCCTACTTTTCTCAGTACTTGGCTTCCTTGCAGGACTTCTGCATTGTCCTCAGCCTTCATGCCCCCATGCCCTGCCTGCAGGTGTTTGAGAAACACCTCCATCCCCTAGCTGGCTGCGTGGCCCCAAGGGATGGCACAGTCTCCTCTTCCTCTACAGGTTTCCTCAGACCAGGAGGGGAGCCATCAGGATGAAGAGCAGCCTTCCACCCTGCTACCCTTTCTCTTGGGCCTTTTCACAGAAACATGTTAGCACACAAACGCAAGAAAGCAATTTAAACAGCTGTGCCACCCATTCACCATTTAAGCCAGAGTTTCCTAGAAGAAGTCTGCCCCAGCTAGTGTGAAGTACACTGATAGGGCTGCAGTGACAGCTGGCTATCAGAAGACATTTTCTACCGAATCAGAAGTATTTCCACCCATGAGACATGGGTGCAGTTTCGGCCCTGCAATCTCCAAAATGAAATGAATAAAACTTCTGCTCATCTTCAGCCAGAGGTCTGTCCAAGGGGCCAAGAAGGCCAGTGGCATCTCAGACTATATAAAAAATAGTGTGGCCAGCAGGACCAAGGAAATGTTTGTCCCTCTGCACTCAGCGCTGCCGGGGCTGCAGCTCAAGTCCTGGGTCCATTTCTGAATCATCACAAGAAAGACATTGAGGTGCTGGAGTATGTCCAGAGATGGACAGTGAAGCTGGTAGGGGGTCTAGAGAGAGAGTTATATGAAGAGAACCTGAGGGAGCTGAGGGTGTTTAGCCTGGAGAAAGGGAGGCTCAAGAAACCTTATTACACCTGAAAGGAGGGTGTAGCCACATGAGGTCAGTCTCATCTCCCAGGCAGCCAGTGGTAGGACAAGGCCTCAAGCTGTGCCGGGGAAGGTTCATGTTAAACATCAGGAAGAATTTTTTCAGTGAAGGGGTGGTTAAGCATTGGAATGGGACCTTCAGGGAGGTGAGGGAGTCACCATCCCTGTAATTGTTCAAGAAACAACTCGATGTGGCTCTCAGTGCTTTGGTTTAGTTGACATGGTTTTTTGTCAGAGGTTGGACTTGATGATCCCGGAGATCTTTTCCAACCCTAATGATTATATGATTCTCAGGGGGCATGGCAGGCTGCAAAGTGTCTGGACTTGCCCTATCAAACCCTCTCTGCTTTTTTCCTGGAGAGTGGAAGGAAGAAGAGTCTAGACCTAAAGAGTCTTTCCTACAATGAAGGGCAGCCCTGCTTTAGAAATCCCTGGTGCCATTAGGAATCATTTTTCAGACAGGGACCATCAAGATGGCAAGGGAGTTGATGGCCAGTGGTGAGCAGGGAGCAGTGATGTTTCTGGCTCCTTGGTGCCTGCAGCACTGTGCAGTGAGCCCAGCTTGCCCTGACCCAGCAGAGGGCAATCCCAGCAAATAGGAATCAGTGCCGTTGCTGGGGTTCAATTTCCCTGCAAAAGTGAAAGGCTGAAAAAGTAATAGTGCCACAGCTGCCCAGCTGCTTGTGCCTGCCATGACCCCTGCCACTCAGCCTGTGCATGAGGTAGGAGCTGGGAGCATGGGATGTGAGAAAATGGCCCCATTTCTGCCAATTTTGGGTCAGCTTGTGACCTCAGAAACTCTGCCCCTTTCAAAAATTTGATGGGATCAAGACCTTCTGGAAAGAAAAATTCTGAAAAGCAGCCAAATTCTGCAGATATAGGTATGTAGAAAGAACCAGGAAGAACCGTGTTACACCTTGTTTATGCCTCTCTTTTTTTGTACAGCTTACTTCTACAACGTCAAAACTTTTCTAGGTCTGCCTGGAAGAATATTTGCAAGTAAAAGAAAATCAGAGCAGCTTAGTAGTCAGACAGTTTCTGGGTGCTTATTTCCGCTAATAAATGAAGTGACTCACTTCTAAGCCTCCAAGTACACTGAGTTTACTTTCCCACGCACTGGCTTCAGCAAACATTTTTGCTGTAAAGCATATTAGCTAGTCATAAGCTTTTTTGCCTATAATTTGATGCAATGTGTGCAAACCCCTGCTCATCTACATGGGTATTTGTTTGTTTGTTACTCTAGGCAGTTGATTAACACTGAAAGCCAGAGATACCACAGAAATCATGCAATAACAAGAGTCATTATACCACTTTTCTATATAGAAGGGAACTTAATTGTTCTTAGCAGTATAAACGTATATGAGAGATCACATACCTATTTGTGGTAATGTTGCAAGAAGGCTTTTGATGTTCCCTCCATCAGCAGCACTGCTCAGCAAATGACCTAAAGCAGTTGCACTACAGTAGGCAAACCTGGCAGAGGCAGAGTCATGGATGAATGCTGTGAGGTCTGTAGTCTCTTGGCCAGCCAAAGGTGATTAACAGCAGCACAGACTTGTGCACTGCTCCTTAAAAGCTGCTGCAGGAAGGAGCAGCTCCAGGAGAGATAACTCCAGGAAGAACCATTAAGTGGAGATCTGTAGCATTTGGAGAGGGGTCTCTTCTAGGGCCACCTCTTGTTCCATGTGAGGAGGAAGAAATTGCCTGAGATATCTTGTGATTTTCATACAGGCTGTTATTTATCCCACATTACCAATGGGTTCAGGAGGGAATATTCAATGGCCTTTGAGGTACGTCTTCTGATATTTTATCTCTGACTTTTAGTCATGAGATAAGATTCACAAAAGCCCGCAACAAAGGAAGACAATTGCTGAACTCACCTCTTCACCCCATCTTTGAAGATCTTTGGAGAAAATCTACCAAAATGCAAGTCTTCAAGTAATGATTTACCCCAACCCTCCTAAAAATATGTATTTATATTATGTATAGATATAGATATAGATAAATATATACATATGTAAATAAATATACGTCTAGAAAATTTTTATTTTTATATATATAATTTATATATAATGTATGCATCCCATACCATTTCCCTAAGCATCATGATGCACTATGTCTTATCTATGCTTATCAATGCACAGCCAATTCAAATGTTAATGAGATTTAATTGTTTAGAACCTGGCTGGCTTATTCAGCAATACCCCTTCATTTCACATTCAGCCTAATGTGGGTTAGAAAATCATATCAAATCATCAAGCTCATCTCATAAACCCTATAGAGAAGAAAATAATCCCTAGAGAACCAATTTGTTATCAGCTGACTATTGAATTAATTAGTAAAACAAGAAAGATGAGTATAAAATTTCTATTAGAAATAATTTCTACAGAAATCAATAATATCACTAATACATTGATCATAAAAGGAAGCTTGGTTTTATAAACTCCTTCATTGCATGTTTTATTTGAAAACTTCGTCAAAACATTTTTTCAATCAAACAAATATTTTTGCTCCATGTCACAGCATGTCATTAGGAAACACAAAGAAAAGTTTAATGCTGTCAATGATACAGTGAAATGACTGCATCATTTTGGAATATGACTATAATGCAAGCATGCCCTTTCAAACTATTTTAGTTAGGCCCTGTGTATGCCATTTTGCTGAATGCAGTGACTTTTGCTGAGGACTTTGAACTCAGAAAGAAAATATTTTGGCCTCATATATAGGCCTGGAAATTTGTACTAACATTTTGGTAGTTTCTATCATTCTCTACTGAAAGAACAAGGAAGGAAAATAGTGTCATTTTCTCATTTGAAGAAAAGGGATGGAAAGAATAGACCAGAACAGATGAGAAACAGACAGATTATTGAAAGTGTGACGATAAGAAGGTTTCCAGAGAACTGCAGAAATGGATGATTTCTACTGTTGCATTTAAAAATCAGATATTAAAATTTTAATTGTGTAAATAAAATGATGTTGTTCTGATACCAATGCAAAAGTGAAGGCATAAATAAAACTCCCACAAATTTGAGTCAATCTGTTGGGGTTTTCTCAGGCTAATGCTTGCTTTAAAAATAAAATTGTACAAATGTACTGGGTTGCAGCCAGCCATTATATATTCACAGAATTAAAGATTGGCACCTGCCTGGCTCCTTCTCATGTGGAATTACCCAGGCAAGTGTACTCATAATGCTCTTCTTTTCTGATGTGTTCCCAGTTCCTTCATATTAATCACAGTGGAGCATGTGACAGTGGTTCTTGTCATGCCAGGCCAGAAGAAACTCCTTGCCATCAAGTCTTGTGCAATACAGAGGTCTGGTGGGTGTACTGACCCGTGAAGATGTGCTGTGTCTGAGGCTGTGCCAGTGCAGGTCAGCTGCTTTAATGTACATGGACATCTGAGGCTCTGGGGTTGGCCCTGAAGTGCTTCATGTTATTTTACAAAATACACTTTAGAAGAAAAAAGAAAGATTGAATCTGCATTTATGCCTGCCTTTGATTTCTCAGTTAGCCACTCTGTATGTCCTGGGCAGACAGGCTGTGCAGCAAATATGGCCTGCAGCAATAGCCCACACGGTTGACAAAGTGTGTAAGATGTGGCAGATCAAAGAACAAAGGTAATGTATGGACTGCAGTAGCAATCTGCTACTGAGAATATCTGCTCACGGCATTTGCAATTTAAAGATATCCTGGCTTCTGGGAGCTTTTCTCTTTACACTCTTGAGTGTCCTCTCCTTCCACAAACTTTGGTCATTACCCTCTATTTTGTCCTCTTCCTCTGAACTGTCAAATTGCCTTCAAACAAAGAAACATTAACAGAAGTTCCTCCAAGGAATTCAGCTCAGGGGAATTCAGTCCCTTATGTCTAGGGCAGAACATGTCAGTCCCAGAATTTCCATCCTCCTCTCTCGTCATCCTGTGGTCCATTTCAAAGCTTTGCACTTCTTCATTATAATGTCTGTTGAGGTTCTTTACTAGTGCTGAGAGGGTGATCATTAAGCTTTGATTTCCAAGTGTGACCTGCTCGGGTAGGTGCACATCTCCCCAAATTCCCAGCAGATCAGATCCTTCACCCCAGTTCAGCTGGGGTCACCTCCAATGCGGAGCATGAACACCTCCTCCACACGGGCCAGCTCTGCCCTCAGGGCAGTAACCAGATGGGCAACAGGCTCATGACACAGTTCAGGTGGTCTCTGCTGTACCAAGGAGATACCCAGGGTCCAGAAGGAAATGTCCAAGCCTGATGAGGTTGACTGCTCAGAAAGGACAATGTGAACAATATAGGAATGGTGAGTTTGGCCCACTGTGGGGAGAAAGGAGGGACAAAAAAGGTAAGTGAGATGGCATGAGTGAAAACACTAACTTTCCCATGGAGTATGGAAATGGCTGATCCAAAAAAAAAAAAAAATTACAAATACTAATTTTAAAAATAATCTGGGAAGAAACTTTGTGCAGAGTAAGAGGTTCCAATGCTTTGAATCTGGTAAGGATGTCACTTTTGTTATGAACATCTTTTTTCATTGGAAGGAAACACTGAGTATTTCATACTGCCACTAAGCCTGAGAACAGTTATTGCAGTACACTGGAACAAGCATGAAAATATTTAGGCAGAAACCTCTGTTAGTTTTATACAGTCAAATACTTAAAGTCTCTACTAGAAGCTGGTTGACTCCCAGGTTTTCACACAGGGCTTACCCACAGGCAGTGAATCAGGCTCAGTGTTTTGCATTTGCATTCTACCTTTGAACTTGGTAATTCTCTCATCTTTTAATCTCCTTTTCTGTAGGAACTGGCAGCCTGCCTGGCTTTAAGCAGAAGCTCAGGCAATGATTTTGCATTTTTTGTGTGTGTGGCTTTTCTTTTAGTTTGGGGGTTTTTTTTGTTTGTTTGTTTGGGGTTTTTGTTTGTTGGTTTTGTTTTTTTAAATTTTTAGAGCACTGCTCAGTCTTGAATTTTGGATCTCCTGACTGATATTCAGTTGCAATGACAGATACAGAGAAGAAAACAAGTTAAGTCAGTCCAGTCTGTCTCACAGACAGATGCAGTTATTCTCCAGATTCCAATGAATCGCATGATTTCTTTGATTGGCATTTGGGAAGAACAGCCGTGACAGCTATATATCACAGCTATCTATTGTGGCATGATGAACAGGTATTTCCAAGGATCACAGCTGATCCCTGGGACATTGCATACAAGATTCAAGGTATCTGTCCTCTGATTAGATGTTGTGCTCTGCTTGCTCCTGCACAGAGGTGGCAGACACAGGTCAGATATGTCCATCCCTTCAGATTCCCACTCCATCTTATAACATAAGTTTTTGGTGACAGATTTTTAAGTGTATGTTTTGAGATGTAAGAGAAAATCTGGAACATCTGTGAGTTAAATCAGAATTGAGATCTTCCTTACTGAAGCCATCAGTTTTTGAACACTAAAGCCATGGGTTTTGTTAAGGAAGTTCATTTTTTTTTTCTCCTTAGACATCTGGGCTCATAATACTTTCCCTAGACTATTAAAAAAGAGGAAGAAATCTTTTATCAGTCTTCCAGTGTGGCCTCTGAAGGACTTTGGCACATTGCTGCTAGATAAAATCTGTCTGCTTCCTGAAATACGTCCTGACTCAGATGTGGTTCCTGATTCCATCCATCCAGTAAGGTACTTGATCCTCTTTCAACCAGTGCAGAGGAGAATTTTCAAGGGTATGAAGAACATCTACGTCACTCCTGCAGCATCACATGAAGCACATTCTTAACAGAAATACTGTGGATGAAAATAGCATTGACTGTATGATGACAACAGTGCTTTTGACCTTGGGATTTCCTTTCCTAGTCTTTAATGTCCCTGCTCCTTTAAAGTGGTAAAACTACAAATCCTTCTATTTTTGTTTCTCTTTTTTAACAGAGTCAGCCACATATCAACAGTGGGCATAAAAGACATCTTAGGTTCACAGGAGCTGGAACATCAGCCTCATAGGAAGTTTTTTATCCCTAACTCTTAATTATATAAATTATTAATCAACAACTTGAGGATGTAATGTGGACAGAAACAGAAGTTGCTTAGTAAGAATTTGGTTGGATCCTTGTCCACTTGGAAACATAGAATTTTCACTGTGATTGATGAAGACTTTGAACAAAACTAGTCCCAGAACTGGTCCCCACTTCTCATCTTAAAAAGGGATTGTTAAACACTAGCACTTGCTTTTTGCTCCTTATTCAGCTTTTAATCTGTAAGAGGGACTTCACTCAAACACTTTCTTCAATATTTTTGGGGAACAAACCCAGGCGATACAAACTGTCCAGATGCTGGGACTGAGAGGTGGAAGCTGTGTTTATTCTTTGAATAAATTTGTGTCGTGTGGTGATGCACATCTTGCCACATGCCAGGTAACCCCAACATGGCAGGCACAATAAAAGGTGATATTGTTGTGAAGATATGAAGGAGGGCCAGTGACAAAACAGAGGAGACCATCATTGAGAAGAAGAAAACTTTAGCTGCCATCCAGAAAAGGAGGGAAATGGGCAAAGAAAACTGTGGGGTTGGAAGATGCAGCATGTAAAGTGAGTTGCCATCAGTTACCAGTGACTGATGTACAGGTATCAGTCGGCTGTGAGCTTTGAGATATCTAGTCAGCCTCTCTGGCACTGTCTGAGGAACCCTGAAGGACCAGCAGATCAGCAGGATTTGTGCACTCTGTAATAAACAAAAATAGTTATTAAGAACATTTTTCCTTTGAAATTTTCAAAAACCTTAATGCTGTGTCAGCTGCAATGGGACATCACCTTCAGATTGAGACATATCCTACCAAGAAAGCAAACAATCCTCCAAAATCTCTAATTCCAAATATTAGATCTTCGATTTTTTTTTGGCTGTGCTAATTGCAGGCAACATAAAGCAGGTCATCAGTGAGAGACAGCCCTGAATACCTCTTCTCTGAAAAGGGTAAGCAGAGATCCAGCCAAGTAGAGTGATTTTTTTGAAAGAAACAGATGTAGAAGGATGCTGACATTCATAAGTCTTTATCACACATATCTGCATAGAATCACAAAATATGAAAAATGGTGAAAAAAGAAGTCAAAGGCAAAAGTCTATGAGATTCATTAATCAATGATAAGGAATGGAAGGATGTAAGACAAATGAAAAAGCACAGAAGAATGACTTTGACACTTTATCACATAAGACTGGTATATTATTACATAGTAAGCAAAAGAAAAAAAAGAAAAAAGAAAACCCCAAAGTTTCATATTAGCACAGTTGACTCTTTTTGTCATAAACTGTGAGGAGTGAAATAACTATTCCTACAACAGAAAATGGGGTTGTTACTGGTGACTGGGTGGGCTCTCAGCATGTGCAGATTTCATCAGTGATGTAATAGCCAAGACAGAGAGATAGAAATCCATAACAGTAAGTGTTGTTCTGTAGTTTCCATAGGGTAATTGTTGCCAGCCTAGAGTTGAAACTGAAATTATGTGTGACTCAAAAGATCAGTGTTTCAAGAAAAAATATTAGTTAAGGCTTTGAAAAGTTGTGCAAGAGAAATAGAATGAACAAAAAGTGTGTGTTAGAATCCTCCTACATCTGCGAAGAAGTTTCCAATGGATTGGTATTTCTGCCCAGATGACAGACTGCAAATGAAAATATGTGTTTTAAAGGTAGAAAGAGACCACCATGTTCCTTTGATTATGACTTCTTGCATAATGGAGCTGTAGACTTTCATTCAAGAGAACTTTTTTAGAAAAAACCAGTAGTCTTAAGATTTCAAATAATTGAGAAACCACTACCTTTCTTTTCCATTAACTTGAATTATTGGCTGGCACATACCATGAGGGACACATACAACAAAAGAAGGACATGGATCTACTGGAACAAGTCCAGAGAACGGCCACAAAGGGGATCAGAGCCTGGGAGCACCTCTCCCAGCTGAGAGAGTTGAGGATGTTGAGCCTGGAGAAGAGAAGGGTCCCAGAATATCAAAAAGCAGCCAGGAAGTACCTAGCTGGGCCTTTGAGGAAGCTGGAGAGGGACCTTTTACAAGGGCATGTAGTGACAGGACAATGAGGCATGACTTTGAACTGAAGGACAGTAGGTTTAATAAGACATGAGGAAGAAATTCTGTACCATAATTGTGGTGAAACACTGGACCAGGCTGTGGATGCTCCATCCCTGGAAATGTTCAAGGCCAGGCTGGATGAGGCTTTGACAACCTGGTCTAGTGGGAAGTATCTTCAATCATTGCAGGGGGGGTGAATTAGATAATCTATGAGGTCTTTTCCAACACAAACCATTCTATGATTCTTATCAAGATGACATTGTCCAGTGTAAATTTCTCACTAATAGCTTGTATTGCCTGTGTGTAATATGACATTTTGACTAAATACTTTTATTTCCTGAAAGAAAGGAACTTGTGCTTATCCCCTCCAGATGCTGACAGGAGGCAAGTCATATTCAGTGGTATATAAAAGTTAACAAAAACATTTCTAAAATATTACTGTTGCACGTTGTTGTATCTGATAACTTAGTTGGCAGTGTTCAGTTCCTGGAGATAAAATAGCTTTTCTCTCTTACTTCTTCTTCTTCTCTTACATAAGCTCTCTCTTAGTCTCCTATCCAGACTTTCCTGATAGAAAAAAAGGAAAAAAACAGGCCAAAAATAGTTTATTAGTGCATCATTTTGTCAATATATGGTGAAAATTGCCTTTTGTCAACATGTTTCTGGGTGTCATTTCTCTCTCAGTCTGTAACAGTGCACCAGCAAAACCTTCCTACCTAGGATGCATGTTATGAGTACAATTTCTATGCAGAGAGGGTAAAGAGAGGGATGTCTAAAGTGAAATAAACTAGATTTCTAGATCTCTAATACTTCTCCTTTTTGCTTTTTCTGGAAACATCTTCTCTCCAGATTGTCGCATTCATTAGAGTCACAAGCAAATAGGTCAGGAAACATCTTTGCTCACTGATATCTTCTCTGACTCTTTAGAAACATCGACCACTGAAATATACTATGTTACGTTGTATTATATTATATTATATTATATTATATTATATTATATTATATTATATTATATTATATTATATTATATTATATTATATTATATTATATTATATTATATTATATTATATTATATTATATTACCTTGTACTAGCCTTCTCTGCCTTCCCTGTTTTGCACAGGGCATAAGTGACGTGCCTCTCAAATACACCTGCCCTGCCATCACACCCTCCCCACTGGTACCTCAGTGCTGAAACACACCTTCCTTCACAGCCAGTCCCAGACATTCTCCTTCCCTCTTCCTGCCCCATCTCCCTCTGCCCTGCACCACAGCTAACTCTGGCCCCAGCCCCTTCATACCTTGGTCCCTTGCTACTGAAATTCCTCATGAAACTACAGGCTCTAGAACCAAAGAGAAATTTGGTCATGCCTACATAACTAAGTGGATCAAAGTAATATCTTATTCCTAGTAATGCTGTCTTATTTATATTTGAAAAATACCTAGCCCAATCAGAAAAGAAAACCTGCCAGTGATATGCCCTTTGCTGGCAAGGCTATTCCTCTGCATATCCTCAGGGATTGAAGGCAATTTCATAGAGGGGGAGTTGAGACAAATCCTTTCCCTCAAACAGGAATCACCTTGAAGGTCTAAATACTAAACAGATTTCTTTAGAATACAGTCTCAGAATGAATCTCAGAATACATAAGGAAGACTTTTCAAAAAGTGTATTAAAAGGAAAATATCTGCATTTGGATTACAAGTTAAGAACAGTTTACAGTTTATTATTCAGTGTAATTTAATTGCTTTGTTACTAGGGGACATCCAGTCATACAAATGCCCCAAAGCAGCTGTTTACAGGGGGAGGGTTTAAGTATGATCATAGCAGCTGAACTCTTCCATTTGCTGCTGGATGCCCAGAAACTAGAAAACGTACCCTACTTGACACACAAGCCCCTTCTGGTAAAGGAAAGCCCTTGTTTATGTAAATACCTCTTTCTAGTAATTTGGAAGCAGCTGCTAACCACAAGTGTTTTAATTGCCACTGAACTATTTCAATAACTAATTTTTGAATTGTTCCCATCTCTCTATGGACATGTTGCAAATTATTATAATTGGTTATGATGGACAGCTTTAGAATGGCATCTATTAGCACTTCTATAGATGAAAGACCCTCATAATGACTATTAGCAACCGTTGCAGGTGATAACACATGATGGAGGGGAGCTACACCATCCTACATCTACTGTGAGCAGTAATTCAGCTGCTGAGTTCTGAATAATCCTCCTTTTTTTTTGGTCTGCTTTTTTCCCCTTTTGTTTGTCCCTCTTTCAGACATAAATATTGAAATGTGTAAATAAACTCAGTCATCCTAAAATTCCAGTAGAAAGATTCTGCAGTATTCTACTACATTCAAAATTATTTTAAAATCAAGCGTTTTACAGTCAATGAGCTCCTCATATACTTAATGCTAATTTCTGACAATTTGTTTTGAATATTGTGAGAGAGCAAGTTAGGATTCTAAAAGGTAGCAGGAGGCCTATTACACAATGGGTGGCATAGGAGAGAGACAGCTTCTCTACAACCTTTGTGACCCCTGCAAGCTGTAAAAATCAATAAGAGAATCCAGCCAATTATGTGGTACTGAGAAGTTTACAGAGGCTGAAAATGGAACTGAGGGATACAGCCATTGATTTATTGTCATAGCGTGTTCCCAAATAATAGATTTATAATTCCATTGTTTGCCACTGGATTCTTTTTCTTCTTTAAAGTAATCAAATACGAGGCCCTCTTCTGATGCAGGTGCATTAGGTAATTATCCTTGTGATAGGTGCTTTTGTCCTTCTTGCTCTTTAAAATACTTGAAGATTCACTTAGACAAAACACAAATGACTGAAAATGGCATATGGCTCAGTAGATGACAGCATTATTCTCATTCCATTTCTGTGTGGGTGGAGTAAATGTAAATGCTTTCTCAGAAAAAAAAAAAAAAAGTAAGAAATGGGTTTCCTGTTAGCACTCCTCTGCTAGTGATAAATACTTTAAAGAGTATTCTCCTGAAAGTTGTTATCATCTTGGATCCATGCAGAGGATGGCACCAAACCTTGCTCACTTCTATATGTCCATTCCAATGACCCAACAAGTGTCACACCTCTTCCATCTGCTGCTCTGTACTCCTGCTCCCTCACAGGAGTCCTTTTTTCTTCTATGTACGCAAACAAGATGGTTTCACTCTGAACCAAAGGGAACATCCTGCAGCAAAGCAGGTGTGAGGCTTTCAGGACTCTAATTACAACGGTGCAGGACCAATGACTTACTGGTCCAGGGCACTGGCTGTCTGATGTTCAGCTTAACAGCACTGGTGCAGGGCTTCCCCTTCTCTGTGTGTTTGGCTTCACACTGCAGAAATCTGACTGCTGCAGTTTTGATGTTATATAGATACACACTTGACTGAAGAGGTCCCTCCCTTGGTGTCACAGCTGTGCTATGCAGGAGTGATAGATGCTTGCGATCAAAGTATCACAGTCAGTACACAAGGCAGCTGCCTCAGTTTGCTTTGAAATTCAGCCAGATTCTGGGGAAATATTCCAGAATCATCTCATGTTTCAACCTCTCTACCACCCCTCCTGGCTGTCCTTTCTCATTTCGTGGACAATGGAATGCTCCAGCCCAGCACAGGTACTTTCCTTAGATGGAAATTTCTTATGTGTATCCCTCCTTGTATCTCCAAACTTGAAGATGCTATGGAATACAACTGAGTAATTCAAGATCACTTTGGGAAATGAATGGCTCCACCGTTTGCAAAAATCCCTTTCTCCACTTTGTATTTCATTAGAAATGTCTAGTTATACCAAAGAGGTAGAACACCACAACTGTGTAATCCATGTCTCACTGTCCTCTTTACTCTGGTATACGATCAGGGGACTCTGAACCTACACCAAAATACAGTTTCTACTCTGAACTTTTTTTTAACTCTGTTCCTTCTGCTGCCCTGCCTGTGTCCTTCTTCTTCCCCAAAAAAAGATCTATTTGTGGAATGCAAGTTCTCTGTCTTACTAACACAAGCACAGGGTGCATCTAGAATAAAATACAACATAGCTGACAATCTCGGTACAGGCAAATTTAATTATTTAATGCTCATTTAAGGAAAAGGGGCTATGGAGGTATTGGAGGTATTGGAGAAGTAACAGAACAAGGATAAAGATAAGGTTGGGTTTGAGGATTAGGAAAGAGGAACAGCAAAAAGTCCTTAGCACAGCTGCTTTGCTGCTGCTGCTGTGTTAAAGAGGGCAATGCTTCTGGGAAAATACTTCACAGGTCTTTTGAAAGAATCTGCTTCTCTGCCAGTCTTCACATCTTCCTTCCTCAATGCCAGCAGTTGCCATGCAGGGCTTTAGGGCTTGGCAGTCAGAGCAGGCAGCAGAGCCACGGCTGGGTGACCGCCTCACACCAATGCAGGCAAATGCTTACCTTGTCTTTGTGGGTCCTGAAAGTTGTTCCTAAGGACACAGAAAGTTCACAAAATCAAACTGGAAGTTGTGTGTGTGGAGATATCATCCTACTTAATACAGTTTTCTCTAAAAATCAATCTGAGATGCTTGCTCAGACATTCAAATTTTTCTAAAAACATGCAAATTCTGTCTTAGGGGTCTAGAAATCACTTTAAATTACTTTGGTTACGCATGATGGAAAGTGCTGAAGATTACTTAGCTAATCTTTGAAAACATTTTAAAGACAAAAAGTGTCAGTTATATGTTACTAGTAGCAATAAATACACCCTTACATTATTCATTTCAGTAGAGATACCTGCACTTCAGTTAAAGCTAAAAAAGTAAAGTTGCTGATTTAACTATGTGACTCCCGCAAAACCAGGCATCATCACAATAAAATTCTGATGCATTTTCCTGACAAACTTATCCTTAAATTGCTTCTTTATAATTTAGTAAAATACAATCATTCCTAAAGAGTCAGTTCACTGATCCCAGTGACACTGAGGAGCTTCAGCCTTGCTAGCAGCCAAGTGGCACTCATGTTATACTGAATTTGGGGAGCAACTTATTTGCATGGAAGAGCTCATTGCTCAGCTATAGTCTGTAGTCTGTAGAAATTCAGCAGCATCTACTGGATGCAGAAACCCATGGGCTTTGTAATTTTTAAGTTTTCACAAAGGAGCTAAAACAGTTGCTATTTCACAAAGCCTTTGTCCAGCACTGGCATAATCCTGTTTATAAAAAGACAAATATATTTGGTCTTTTGTAACATACAAAAGAACAGAAAAAAGTAAAATATCCCACATTCTCCCAAACACACAAAAAGTATTAAAACCACCTCTTGAAATAAAAATATATTACAAAAATTATTTTCTTGTTAAAGCAGTTCAGAGTTGTGACTTAGTTCAGTGATACTATACAAAATCAACAGGCATAGTGTATGCCTGGTGATGAACTATTTACAATTTTTTGCTAGATACTAATAATGGTATGCATTTTTCTAATTAAAATGATAATAGCTATTAATTTAAAACTGTCTTAACATGACAGATGCAGTTTCTTGTTGGCTAATAATATTCCTCCATTTGTTTCTCACCTATTTATATGCTACCGCTTAGTGTTAGTGAAGTGTGACCCTGCCAGATGTGCCTGCAGAACTGAAATGAGTGCACAGTAGCAGTGAAAGCCTTGCAAGCCCTTCAGCTAATTCACGTTATTATGTGTACAGGAGGATGCAGACGGAACAGCAGAACAGCAGCTTGTGTCTTCACCAGACTTCCACTGCAAAGCCACAGTCATGGCATCCTGCCAAACTGAAATGCCTTTGTCAAGAGATATTCCCACTGGTTTTGTGTGAACTTTTAAAGATTCAAATTCTTTATTGACTAGAGAATCCTAATCTTTACCATATTTACATGTTTTATTAGAATCCAAGCAATTGTCCTCGGTGGGATTATGCAATTTAACCTTATTTGGATACAAGTTTTGAAAGCTAGGGCATAAGAGCAACACTTTCCTCCCTCCACACACCCCTCCTCATTCAAAGGCCATCTTATGGGAGAAAATGTCAAGATGCAATTTTTTTAAACCAATATAATACACAATTGTCTAACTTATGTTTTGGGATTTTTTAAATCTCTTAGATACAGAGCTGGTCTTTACTTTACATTATAAATACCTGTGGATGCTGATGCTGAAGTCCAGAGGGATTATTCTCTTTAGGCAGCAGCTCCTCACAGAGGCAGTCCTCAATTCCAAGGCTGAGATGGGTCTGAGTCTATGCCCATGTGTCAAAACTTGGTGGTAGCACCTGGAAATCAATTTCTTTACTACATGCTTAGCTTTGCTCTGGATATCTAGACCAACAATGCCTCAAAGATTGTCTAGTCACCTGCAGAGATAACACATTGCCTTTGCTTTTGCTGTGGTGCTCAGGGAAATGAGCTTTATCCTCAGATTACTTCCTTTCTCCTCAAAAACTTCATGTGTTGCATGTGGCAGGGACAGCAAAGGCCAGGAGTGCAGCAACAACCCATGGACAAACATGGCTTGGGCAATGGAGGGGAGTTGGATGAGGCATTGGTTGGACATGGATGGGGCAGCCTCAACAAGACAGCCCTGAAGCAACCCAGATGCAAAAGTGAGCAGCTGAAGCTCAGCAAACTGAGCAGTTTTGAAATCAAACCTTTTTTAAGTAGGGAGCATGGAACAAATAGTAATAAGCCATGGAGCAAATTTTTACATGTAAAGTGTCTTTGCTGCCACCACTTAAAAATGTAAAATCTTTGGTTTCTTTGGTTTCTTTTTGAAATATCTGCCCTGCTTCCTCCAGCTTTTTCAGGTGTTATGACTGGGTAGTTCAGATATTAAGGATGGGAAGGATCCTTCTCCTTCGCAATATGCAACAGCAAACACAGCAGTCTCTTTCTGCCCTTACACTAGACTGGTCTGCTAGTTCTGTGACTCCTACCAGTTACATATCAAAATATCTTCAGTTTCTCATCTAACAGCATTTTCCTGACATGAGGAATGAGTAGATAACTTCTCTCTTTGTTGGTAGGAAGAGTGGCACAACAGAAGCAGTGAGTACTGAGGGCGACAGCTGGTGGGCCCTTTGGGCAGTCTCCAAATACTCAGGGCTGATCAAAGCACATGAGATGTTCCTGCAGAGCCCTGCTTCTGCTCTGTTTCACACAAAAGGGAGACACTTTGCAGGCTCTCAGATTACCCTGCATGATAGGTGGTGATAATTTTCTTAAACTGCAGTCTCATGGTCAAACCACAGTGGTGATGTGGACACACAACCAATAGCATGGCACGGAAATGCCCCAGTCCAGGTGAAGCCTTGACTCTGATAATAATCAGCACTGGGTCCTCAAGAAGCAGGAAAAATGACATCTTGTGATTCCCATGGCCAATATTGTGACACTTTGAAATGGACTTTGACTTAATCAGTTTGGAGATGATAGCAGGATCTGGCTAAACTCTAGGACATATGGTTTAAGTCAGTTATGTAAAAAGAAAAATATTTACAACACTAGAAATGCTGAAACATATGGAATATTATTTCTAACAACCTGAAAGAAAATGTTGCTAAATAGCAGTTCTTGTCTTCTCTTTAGCAAGGCTATTCTTAGTCCTCATTTGTTTTCCAAATGACATTATTATTCAGTAAATAGAATATGAAGCCAAGGAATTGAAATTGCTCAGTTCCTGGCAAACTTTATTCTCATCTTGCTCAATAATTGTGATTATAATGATTTTATTCATAAGTCACATTAAGTTTTTCCCTATGGTAAAATTAAATGCAATGGGATTTGAATGATCTGTTCCCTAAACTCAAAGCTAAAAGCAATACATCTTGCTCTTACATGAAGCAACTATATTTATGCTCTGGATAGTCAATGACTGAATCAGAAATAACTGTTCTGAGGAACACTGGCATTCAATTCTTCCTTTTCTTTTTGTTTCATAGCAGAAGAAAATGTCAGTCTAATAAATTAATGCATTGATATCTTTATCTATGGAGACCCCAGAATGTCAGAAAGATTTATACGAAATTTCTAGATGCAGAGTAATCAATGCCATCTGGGAGATCAAAATCCAGAAGTCAAACATGACACTGAACAGATTGATTTGTGTCATGTTTTATTATAAAACATGTATCATCAGCTCTTTACATTTCCATAAGACTGAAGGAAACCAACTTTAGGATAAATTTGGTGTGAACAATTTGTTGAATTGGGGTATCCTATAAAACAAAAGGCTGGACATAATTTGCTGAGGTTTTGGTTTAGTAGAAAGTAATTTCTTAGAAGTGGAGAGAAACTCTGAAAACCATACACCCAAAGAAAGTACCTGGGGTCTGAGGTTAGCATGCAAAATGAAAGAGTCCTCGCATCCTCTTAGTTCACTATTGCCTAGTGAAGGTATATTGTGGTGTGCCAGGACACCTTCTGAAGGAAGCAGGATAGCTGCATGAAAGCCAAATAGTCTTTTCCCATTGAAGTGAAACAGATGATTTTTGGAGGAGTAGGCAAGCAGAACACACTCACTTGTGGCTTGACACAATCCTGAACCTGGCAAAGGAGACAGAGAACAAGAAGTAGGAAAGGCTGCATTAACTTAAATCAAAAACTTGCATCCTTGGGAGATGAGTGACTGATATGTTTGCAAAAGGCATTGCAATGTTTTTATATTCGCTTGGCATTTATGAAGGGTCAGTCTTCTGGGTTTATATTTGTCACATACAGTAAACTGAGAAGATTTGAGGGAAGAAAACTTAATAATAGATCTGCTAAGGCTCTGTGAGTATAAAAGATTCTGTCATAACAGTGGCAGCATTTACCTGAGATATCTGCATTATTCTGGAGAAATGTTCCCATAAAATTTATGGTTGTGATGTTCAACAGCTCACCAAACTTAAAACAAGTTTGATAACGGTTGAATATTGTATATTGCTTTAATTGAGGCTATGGCGTGTCCATGACACAAGTCTTAGAGAACAAATGTCCTCACCAGCATTTTGAAAGCAAAATTAGTTAAATGCATGGGATCACTGAGCATAAAGAGGTTGCATTGTCCTATCCAGGTGTTGTGGTTTAACCCCAGTCAGCAATCATGCACACAGAGCCACACTCTCACTCTCCTGCCTGCAGTCGGGGAGAGAATTGAGAGGGTAAAACCTGCAAAACTCGGGGGTTGGCATAAAGACAGTTTAATGGGGAAAGCAAAACATGTGCACACAAAAAAACCAATGAATTAATTTGCTTCTTCCCATGGGCAGGCAGGTGCTCAGCCATCTCCAGGAGAGCAGGGCCCCATCATGTGCAGTGGTTACTTTGGAAGAAAAATGCTGTCATTTCAGATGTCCCCCTCTTCCTTCTTCATCCTAAGAGGTTTATATACTGAGCATGATGTCATATGGTTTGGAATATCCTTTTGGTCAGCAGAAAAGGCTCTGTGTAACCCCTGCTCAGCAATAACAAAAACATCTCTCTATTATCAACTCTGTGTTCAGCACAAATCTAAAACACAGTCCTGTACCAGCTGCTGTGAAGAAAATTAACTCCACCCCATCCCAAACCAGCACACCAGGTTACCATAACCCAATAATCAAAGTTTACTGGAGAGCAAAGCAATATAGCTAGACTTGATACATTGTGTCTGCCTCACAAAGCATGTTTTCTGGTGTATGTTGAATTTTCCTAAAGTTTTGCCACAGAGGTCCTTTTTAGGATTACCTTTTGACAGCTGGGAAAATTGATGCCGATTCCCTTGGATAAATTGAGACAGGGACTTATTAAGGGAGCACACCACCCCATCACCTGACTCTCCTATCAGTGAACACAGTGGACAAAAGCAGCTCTGGCAAGGCAGACGTAGGCCAGCCCCATCTGAAATGTGTGGGGCTAGGAGGTCACACTTAACCCCTAGGGGCTGAAATGCCCAGGGCAGGCAAAAGGATATGAGGGGTCAAAACCTCACTTGGCACGGAGCAGTCCTCCAGAAACAATAGCTTGGTTTGCTCAGGACTCTGTCTTTTGAATATAAACCTAAGCAAATAATGACATCGATTTCTTTATTAATTTCTCTATCTTGTTTCCAGTGGACAAGATATCAAGAATCCATGTCTGTCTAGTATATGCTGAACTTATGGCCAAAGGAAAATGTGATCAGTGTTGAAATCACATTCCCCCAAATAACAGAATTCATCCCCTAATTCAACAAGAGCACTGTGGAAGCAGCACATTTAAAAGAAAAACATTGTTTTGATTAACTTATTTTCGTGCATTTGCATGCGTATGTGTTGTACATATATTTACATAGTATGTGTAAAAGCTTACATTTATTTACACCTGGCATGCCTGTGGAGTACCAGATACTCCCTTGCAGGAAAGATTCTGTCCTCTTTTTTGCCATGAGTTTACCTCTTGAACTACAGATGGAAGAACATGAAGATTTACAAAGCTATTACAACTGACATATTAAATTTCATGGGGATGTGTGTTTTAATTGATAGCCATAAAAGCAGTTCAGTAAAGGTTATCTTGCAACTGTATTTGGAAATCACTTTCATAACATCACTTAATTCCTCTAGAAGATATCTTTAATCAAAGAAAATCTCTGCTGATATTATTACATATACTTTATCTGAAAGTGACCCCATTTTGTCTTATTGTGACCTTATCTTATGCGTGATTCAGCAAGTATGGGAACTCATTTACTTCCCACAGATCTTTTTACTTCATATATCCTGTGTAGATTTTCTATCCCAAATACACTAATGCAAGAATATAAGCACTTGCTATGATACACTGAAATCCCTGCTCAAAAAAGGGCTGGCATGTAATGGTGTCTTCAGGCAGCTGACTACAAAATGTTAGAAAACTGTGACAGAAGGTTGTTTTTTTTCCTCCTGTTTTTGTAAAATAAAGATTTTGTGGGAGAAATGTGTGCTGACAGAAAACCAAAATAATGTTGTGGTGTCATTTACTACATATAACATCAAATTGTTTTCTCCATTAAAAATAGAAGAAAATAAAGACTGTGCTTTTTAACTTGAAACTCTGTGTCACGTCACTCCCCGGCTGCTGGTGGACAGCCCACATTTTGCCATCAGCACAGTCTGTCCCTCTCTGCTATCAGGTATCCACAACCTAAATAAAGGTATTGTGAGAAACACCAATTTAAAAATCTCCTTAGGCTGTGTAAGAGCACCACTGTTTCAGGGAAGCATAGCAGCTTGCAGGGTGATTTGACTGTCAGTGGTTTTTGCTGTTTGTGTTTTTCCTCCTCTCTCCCATATTAAAACAGCTGTGGGGAGGCTGGGGCATACAAGGCTTCAGGGCTGTCTGTAAGGGTATCTGCAGGGGTGGCTGTGGGGGTGTCTACAAACATGACACCTTTTTCCTTTTTTCAACATGGCAGTTGCCGTACTCATTAAGACACATATCCAGTTGTCAATAGTGAACAAGTGTGTTTTAGGAACTGTATCCATATTGTTCATGAGAGCAAAAGTGTTAGAAGCCCTTTCAAAAATGAGAAAGGTGTGAAAGGAGAGCCCTGATAATGTTCTTGTTGTTTTACACTCAGTGCTCTTGCACAGCATGTGCCCCAACCCACCTGTGCTCCAGGTCCTGGTTGTGAGACATTGGACTGTACTAGTGACACTTAGTTACAAACACATGTGCAAAAGCATAATGAAGGGCCAGCAAGCAAAGTTATGGAGCAAATATGGACAAAGCAAACTGCAAAAACTTGATGAGAGAATTTCCAGCCATCATCAATAGACCTAGACATCAACACACATGGTATCATGTATTTAGACACCCAAAAGTTCTTGGACAACGACTGTACAATGGGCTTGTCAAAGTAGTTCAGCTGCAAGAGAGGAGGAATGATGGCTCTGGCCTGAATGTGTTCATTGGTTTCAAGGTACAAAAAAGAGAATAAGTGACCAGTTTTAATGGTGGAGGTGATTACGGGTGGGGTCTGAGACGTGCAGCATAATCACAGACAACCTGGAAGTGGAATGAGCAGGGAGGTGATGTGGTCTGCTGATGACACAGAGTTATTCAGGAAGAATAAAACTAGGGCTGGTTGTTAAAAGCAGTAGAAGAACCTGAAAGTGATGATGGACTGGGCAAGAAAAATAGGAAATTAAGTCTAATTCAGATAAATCTAAAGCACGATGAAAACTTGCTTGACCTGACAAGCAAAAGCTTGGGCTATAAGTATCATATTAAAATTGCAAGCTCAAAGTTCAGCAGTCAAAGAAATGCAAGAAACATAAGGAATTACAAGAAAGGAAGAGAGCAAACCAGTGAACATGGTTGTGCCTCTGTAGCAATTCATGATATATTTGAATTTCACTTGTTTAGGTAGTTCTGGTCCACAGATTTCTGCCCACAGGGAGCATAATGGAACTGGAAGTTTAGAGGAGGGGAAATAGGATGGTTATGGATAAAATGCAACTTCTATTAATTACACTAGAATGTATTTGCTTAACAATGAAGAAAAGAGTTACTCCCTAAGAGCACAAGTGTCCTAGACAAGGTGAACATAACAGTGAGGAAAGAGTAGATGGACTTCAGATGAAGAATCCATAGGCACAAAGCAAATCAAATGAGGGGGTTTTTTCCTCATTATGTAGAGTAAAACTGTTATTCCTTGCTGCAGAATTATGACTTCTAAGTGTCATTTCCACATGACCAATGAGACAAATTCCATGAAGAAAAATCCACTGACAAAAATGAAATATATATTTATTTCTCTCTCAGAAAGTGTCAGAGGTGGAATGGTAGAGCTGGAAGGCCTTATTCCAAGCTTGCCCTGTGCTTTTACTGCTCTCTAGCTGCTGGGCACTGCTCAGGGCAAGGCCCTGGGCTGTCTGTAGTTGTGATCTGCCCACTACTACCACTCTTGTCAGAGGAGTGTTGAACAATAAATACACTTCCCCACATTTTACAGTAATTATTTGAATACAAATATAAGAAAAAATTGAAAAGTAGTAAAGTTCCAAATGTCTTACCATGCAGTAGTGGATCCTGTAGTAATTGCTGTCCCACTAGGGTCTGTCTGGGAGATACATATCTATATGTTTTGTCCGACTGTGGTAGGCTTGGACATTTTGACCAATCATCAGACTGACCACACAGGGACTTTCTGTGAAGTTAACCTGCAGTGTTCAGCCTGACAAAGAGGTCAAAACTGTTATTTTGTAACTGACCCAGCTCTGCAGCTCTATTCTGCCAGCACAAAACTGACTGGAATCTGGATGACCATCATGCTCATATTAATTTACCAGCTAGGATAAATGAAAAATTTTTGCTTATATAAGATAACCAAATTAAATAATTGCTGGCCTTTATGCTACTATTTGTAGAAAGTGCACTGGGGCTTTGTTATTCTTCTGTTATTTCTTAGGATTAATTCAGATTATCTAAAAGCTCCTGAAACCTTTACACAGTATTACAGTGATCATGCCAGTTCATCAGCAACTTTAGTCACAAGTTTCTGGCTGCATAACAAGTATATATCCTTCCTCTAGCCCCTCTGAGAACTGTACTTCCAGTGAATTAAACACATAAAGGCTGAAAGATTCAGAAAAGTAGAAATGGGGGGAAAGAAAACAAACAAATTTGAGTGCCTGCTTAGTGACTTCAGAAGCAAATAATCTCCCTGTGGTCCCTGGTTAAAGGCCAGACAGCCTTGGTGTAAACACATCTGACTCAAAGAAGGAACCTGAACACTGGAAAAATCCATTGTACAGAAAGACACAAAGAATTATGACACACCATTTGGGGGAAAAATGCATGGATTAAATATGAAGAAACAAGTGTTCTCCTGAGGCTGATGTTTTTAACACATCTTCTGGAACCACATACTGTGCGGTATATTTAAGATACGTTATATCACAGTTCTGCATTCAAAAATCCCATAAAACCACATCCTACTAAATTCTGCTGTTCTTTTCCAGAAAATAATTATATCCACTTACAGTTATTTTCTTGGTGTATGTCTTCTTTAAAGGTTTTTGCTTGACTAAAGCCTCCTTCTTCAGAAAACAGACATTAAGAGAACAGCACTGCCAAGAAATACTAATCAAGATTTAGAACAGCCTGTTGCTATGGAAATAGCCAAGGCATCCAATATGACTTCTGCTGTGCTAAAAATAGGTTGAAAAAAAACAGGAAAGTCTGGCCTGAGTAAAATAGAACAACAGAGTAAGCAAATTGAGCAAATTACATCAACGATACATTAATGGTGAAAATTTAGCCTTTATTAATTATGCTTTCATTGGCTCATTTTTGCCTGCAGGCAGAGTAGCTGCCTCCCACCAGGCAGTGTGAGTGCAACAGAGAGGAATATTTGCCCCCAAATACCCAAAATGAGTTCACTATTTTGCTGAGTATATGTTTAGTGGGACTGGTTGTGTCTGCTCTCACTCAGCAGTGCTGACACTAAGGGTTGAAAACTCATGACTTGAGTCTGCGAAAAATAATGTAGTTTTTGGAGAGCAAAGGCTCCCTGCTCCGGGGCACTGTGTGAATAGAGACTGTAGTCAGGGCTGCTGATTATTCTTGTGGATTGACAGGGCCCCATAAGGCCCCACAGAAAGCCTGTAGCAGTTTATTCTATACCCCAAATTACACCAGGTGCACTGTGCAGGTATAATTTCTGTCCCATCAAACTCCAAGACATGGTAGTCTGCATCTCCAGCCTGCCCACCTAACAACCCCCCTGTGCCAGTTCTGTCTTTCAGCTCCATCACATCCCATCCACTGACTTAATTTTGACCTTCTAATATTCAACAGCTGTGCCACTTAAATTGATGCAAAAGCATCATGCTGCGAGGAAAAAAATTGACCACAAATTCAGGAGTGTCAGGGGCTGATCCCAAGTCTATTGCAACATCAATTCGTGAGACTCTTGAGCCCTTCTTTTGCTTAGTTTGATCCTTCGTTAAAAGATTACTGAAGTTGAAGATACACGTTGTCATTTGTGCCTGGAGAGTTAATGTCCTTGGAGGGGATCAGGATGATTTGCATCTTCTCCTGGTCCTGGCTTGGCATATCTTCCACTCCAGGTAGATCTCATCACTTTGACAATGCTCCAAAATGTGGAGTCAATTTAAAGATGAAAGCTCAGATTTCGAAACAGGAGCTGAGTGGCTCGTGCCAAGCATGATGTGTAGCACATCCATTTTGGGGCTGTTCATGGACAGATGGAGATTGTGGGTACAATGGTGGCTGAATTCTTTACAGCAGTGGCTTTACAGTACTTCCACATGCTGGGCAGGATTGCCTCACATGTGTATAGTGCAACTACTTGTTCAAAGTGTAAATGCTGCTTTTCTGTGTCCCTTGCACCTGAATATCTGATTTTAGACCTAGGCAGTCATCTGGCTGCTGCAAAACCTTCCTGCAAAACTATATACTTTTGGAGAAAGATGTGATATTTGATGTACAACATGGAAGAACTCATATTATACTGGCTGCCTAAACCTAATGTTGGCAGATGGATCTTGGAAGTCTTTGGACTGTGTATTATGAATCCAAATCTTAATATCCAGCTGATCCAATACAACTCCTTCTAAGCCAGTGATGACTACAGTGAATCTGCTTTTAAAAACTAGAACAAAATTGTCCAGTTATCTCAACTGAAATTTGCACCTTTTAATTTAACCTGATATGGCCTCAGGATCAAAAAAAGAAACAGGAAGAGTTAAGTCCGATGTTGGTAGAAGGACATGCTCTAAAAGCCTGATTATCCAGATGGAACAGATAAATCTGTTACTCTTTCTCTAAATATCAACACTGCATAATTAGCAGCTGCTAAAATAATGGAAGCCAATTGAAGAAAAACATGGTATACTCTACATTCATTTATTAAATACCTTATGTTTCCAAACAGAGCTTTCCCTATTTGCTGCAAAACTCTGTAACTTCATGCTTTACACAACTGAGCAAAGATGACAGCACTGAAATGAGCTATTACTATTTCCATCAGGAAGATATGGGGAACTAGTCTGTGTCTTTGAGGCAAAAATATATATCCATCAAATGGAAAAGCTTTAAAAAGCAGCACTATCTAAGATATCAGCATCCTGTCTCCCTTGGAGACAGCTAAACCCCATATTTATCTAAATTATCTTGGTAATATGACAGAGTGATTGCTCACTAATGGTCAGTAACAGTTTTCTTTGTCATTTTCCTAGTCATTACCTCCTCAAAATGAACTCCAGAGTAAACTGCTGATGCATCGTGACTAGAATATAAAGCTTATCATCACAACAGAAACCATTTCTATTAAACTCACAAACCTGTACATTGGACTTCTGACATTTTCATTTACAAAAAATAATACCCCTCTATTACCAACTCTCTAGATGAGCCTAGAGATATCCTACTCTTAAAACAGAAGTAAAGTAATATTTATTTTGCACATATGTCTTCTATTTTCTTTCTTTTCTCCTCACAGCTATTTATGCAGATGAGCCACATTCTCTGCAAAGAGCGCAGCTCAAACCAGACCAGTTTTGTAGGTACTGTATTCCACGGCCCATTCAGATGCATTTTTAAATTTGGATGTTTATTTGCCCTTTTTCAGGAGCTGGAAAGAATCACTGATTACACAGTCTGCCCGAATCTCATTTTCCCTGCTGAGTCTGAGAAAAGCCCTCACAGAAGGCTTGTGCATGTGGCAGCTGCTTGACTCCTTCTTCTCCTCTCAAAGACTGGAAATTGTCAGTGCTGCCATCCACTGTCTTTATTTCAAATTAAATGGAACTGATTTTTTGATCTGCCAAGATGGAGGAGACAAAAAACTCGATCAGAAGGAGCCAAAGTGCTGCCGTGTGAAGCTGCCTCACTGACATAGTGCATCAGCCTAGATAAACAGCATTACGGTGACCATAAAGGAGGATTGTATCTTTCCCAGTGTTAGAACAAATGGATATGTACTGATTGTTCAGGGAATCCTAAAGGCCAAAGTGATGGGGAAATGCTGTGGGCCTTCTTTCTATACTGCACTGTCTGACTTTCTTTTCTACAAGAGGCAATCCTGTCTGTTTGGTGAGCAAATGGTCACTGATAACATGGGCAGTCACAGAATGACAGAGGTACTTCTTCCTGTGAGCTGTCAAATACTCTTTTAACCTTGCAAAAGAATTCGCACAAATAAGCTAGACATATGAAAAGCTGTCAACACTATTTTAAACTCTGCTGTAATTAGGAGGGAGGAGAGGATCACAGCACACTCTGACTCCTAAGGAAGTGGGGCCCACCTGGAAATTCTGATATTTTAAAGTCCTTAGGGGACAAGGAATTGAAGAGATCAAATTTTTCTTTCTCTTATAACAGGTTACCAAACCACATGCTTTCCCTTGAAGTAAAGAAGATTCCGTTTATCTTTGCTAACATAGCTTGACCATGGAATTCAGGTCAGGACCATGAAGGAGGTCAGCTTGACTATAAGCTTGGGTCAGATCATTAGAGTTTGTGACCATGAAGTTCAGGTCATGTCCTCAGTTTAGCTAATCTACAGGTGCACAGTTTGCAAAAGAAAAAGAGGGCACAGAGCTTCTTGAGGTCCCTTTCATAGTTGACCCCCAAGAATAGGCAGTGGTTACTTTAGTGCATACAAGTTTTTCCAAAAAGTGTTGTCTGGTAGCATCACAAATGCTCCTACCCCCAGAGCACTGGAGCAGAGAGCTCAGGGAGGAGCAGCCTTGAGCTGGGCTTCTCTGCTGAGCCACATCCTGGGGCTGTGCAACACTCCCCTCACCAGGGTTTGGGCTTGTTTGTGACAGTGGATGATGCAAAACTCTTACTCCCAGCAGCTTTCAGGCACAACTTTCCAAGAAACACAGATGTATTCTTTCTTTTTTAAAGGGAGGGGAATGACACGAATCTGACCATTATTAGATTTTTCAAGTCTGGGTTGCTACATTCCTACTGCCTTTCCTGGAACCCAGCGGTGAAGATTTGCATATTTCTGTCTATATGCAAAGAGTAGATCTCCTTGGCAGGCAGTTTATTTACCTGATAGGACAATGAAGGACTGGCACAGAAAGGAAATATTTTTCCCTGCCAGAGCATTGGTGCATGTCTATTCAACTTCTGTTTTCTTATTTTCAAACATCTGAGTATAATCAGTCTCCTTGAGGGCTAAGAAACAAAAGGATGAATCTGTTTCACATGCTGAATGGGCCATGAGGATAGGACTAGGTGGTTGTCCTGAGCCTTATGTGTCCTGCCCCCATGGAGTGAGGGAGTTATGCCTTCAGCATCTACAGGAAGAATTCCCACTACATCCATGGATTAGCATGAGTTTACTTATTATCTATTATTCTGAAACTAGATTATTTTCTACATGTAGAATAAGAAACACAACAGGAACCTGAGAGTGTAAGACCCAACAGGCTGAACTGGACAAAAGCTCAAGTGAGCTCATTACCATATCTCTAGAGCCCAGCATTGCATGGATATCCACATTTGGCATTTTGTGGCAGCAACTGATTCCACAGTTTCATTATGGATTCTGTAGCAAATTACTTCATGTTTTGAGACTTGCTGGAAATGTCATTTAATGTGTTTTAGTTGCTGCTAGTGAGAAACAGTTACTAGCTTTTCACCTTCTCTACACATCTCTTTCCCTAGTCAAGAGTTTTAATCTGATCTTATATGGAACATATTCCCACAGACAAGATTTGAATGTTAAATTACTAATTTGCAAATCATGTAACTTAATGAAATGTTTTTAAATAAAGCTAATACGCCTCAGAAGAATACCTATTTTAAGATGGGGATCAGTTCAGATCACACTGAGATAGGTAAGATTATTTTCACTGTTTGATCCTTTGCTCTTGGGACAAATGAAAACACTCAAATACTTGAAAAAATATGTATTGAAATAAAGAAGCAGTAAAAATATCAGCAGGTACCACCTAAATATGTGTAGGAGAAGTGAGAGGAGGCAGGAGGAAAGGAAGTATGAGTTTAACCTAGCATAGAAAATTCCCTCCCCAAAATAATTTTAATGCAAAAAGAAATTAATCTATTCTATACATTTCCCACTATAATGAGTTATTTTTGCTTCAGCCTGTCAATCATTTCTGCTGACAAAGACTACAAACTTTCAAATATTTTGCATCATGCTGTATTGCATGAACTAAAATTAAATTTAACAGATGCTTAAGAATAGATACTGAAAATTTTTGCTAATTTTATCAGCTAGAAAAATGGCAAGGGCTAATTTATAAGAAAATAATTTCATTCTCCAAGGTGATTTAGTCTATCTTTCATGACTGTGTCTAAGAAATTAGCAGGCTATGTAAGCAAAATAGCTCTTTTCAAAATGTGCAGTAGATCTGCAGACAGATGTTTTGATCCTTAAGGAGATTTTAATCCATGTGTGCACAACCCTGAACCCAAGTTTTCAAGTGGCCTTGCCTGAGGGGTACAACAAGGTAGAGGAAATAGGAAGACGTGAAAGAAATACCCAGTTGCTGAAAGGAGAAGTCTCATAAAACACCAGCCCCATGCCTGGGACATGCCCTGCTGGTGACACCAAGGTGCCAAAGGGGATTATCACCCAGGAACGAAGGCCAGGGGTACCTCTGGGCATCCCCTCTGGCAGTAAGAGCACACAGTAATCACTGCTGATCACATGTGGGGTGCTTCCCTTACCAGCAAGGCCTCTGAAGTGGACAAAATATATACTATTGTTATTGTTATTGTTATTATTATTAATAATGTTTATGTTATTAATATTAATGTGTTTACAGGGAGACTGAATTTTTGGGAAAATAGGTTTTTTTATTTTGAAAATGAATGGGAGGCCTTTTTGACCTTAAATGACATGCACAATTCTCTAATCCTCTCAGAAGCAGCCTCGTCACGCCACACAAACCATTTAGAGGAACTCCAGGCCACTCTAAAATCAGGGGGCATATGATTAGCATTAAACCAAAAAGCATTTTAATCCTGCTGCAAGATTAAAAGGGTGCTGAAAAACAAAGTGGTGTTCCTGTTTCCCTCTGAACAAAATATTTCGTTTTGTAACAACAGGAAACTCTAGAGAAGAAACACCTGCTCATTGAGGGGGATGAGCATGTGGCTGGAGGACTTTACAGCTTTTATCCATCCAGCTATTAACTCCAGGGCAGTTGCTACAAATCTGCATCAATAGTGCTGGAAACAGCCCCTGGTCTCCAGCCATCAGACCTTGCTCAGTTCTCAAATGGCTTATCTGTAGCTCCCTAATAGAGAGGCTTACAAATAAGTGGCTCAGCTTGGTAAAAGCCACTTTATAAGCTGCCTGCTACAATACAAAGCTTCCTTCTTTGATTAAAAGGTACTAAATTTATGGGAAGACAGCAGTGATACACCTTCCTGACGCTTATTGAGAACAAACTGATTTATGAGAGCAGAGAATCCAATAAAAATGTAGAGATTGAGTCAAAACCTTTTTGGTGGAGCTAAAAAATATGCTATTAGATATTTGTAAATGATGAACTTCTTCCTGGACTTAGAGACACAAACTGAACACTTTTTAAAATCTCTCCCTACTTAAAAACTGTGAATATGGGGCTGACATTATCCTATTTAATTATAACACCTGGCTGACCATCAACATCCTGGGCTCTCTCTTTGTGCAATGGGATCAGAAGTGCTCTGAAAGTGATTACTTCTTTAATCAGGACTGAGTGATCTGGGGTGATCAGGCTCCTATTTTTTACAATGTACAACAATACCTCAAGCTCCTAAATCCATGCCATAGGCTGAAATTATAAGGAGGCATTACTGCCACGCTGTCATTCCTTTGTTACTTTTTATGTTGAATTTGGTGTTGAACTAAGACTGGATAGGGATTTACCCTTACTGTCCATCAGTTTGTTCATTATCTATAATACATGCCATGATAAGAAACAAATCCAGAGTGCTGTGGCAAGATGGAACACCTATATTTATTCTCTTATCCATTTTCCATTGTTCATGGCAAATTCTCCAGCTAGTGGAAATTATAGTATATTGATGGAAGGTGATTCAAAATCTTCAGAGAGAGGAGACAGAAAAATCAAAGGGAAACTTGCAGATTCAGTGTCTTTATTACAATATAATAATATCAGAGTATATATATATTTTGAAGACATTAACGTGTCACTTGCTCTGGATTCTTGGATTTAAGAAAAAAGATCCTAACCAGCAGTTGATGGAAAAAGTGCTGCAGGAGAGCCTGGTGCTATGGTAACAGAGCTGCATGCCCGTGTGAGCGGCACTGAAGCGGGAACCATCAAACACCAGCTTCACTCCCATCGAGTTCCACTGGAAGAGCCACTGTCATTTTAAGCATCATGAAATCACTCCTCTTGTTTCTGTGTCAATGCAGGATAGTCTCTCTTCAGATAATTTCCCTTCAAGGTAAGATTTTTAAGGGAGCATGCATACAAAGGATGTCAGTTCAAATTGAAAATTTCTTTGAAAGCACCTCCTTTACTCAGGGTTAAACACCCAGATACCTACTTCTGCATCTTAGATTTACTCGTGGTTCTATTACAGTACTTTTCAAATTGTCCATGAAATACAAAGAACTAAATGTGAATCCAAAGATCTGAAAACAATAGACATACTTTGCCCTGTATTTACCAAGCAGCCAGAGGCCTCACAAGTCTGCATTTTTGAGGTCTGATTTCAGGTACCACAGTAGATGTGTGCAGGCAGGTAGCAATTTCTTCATATTAAACTTCGATGACCATTATTCATTTCTAAAAATATAAGCTGGTGACTGTGTGTATACAAGTGCTGGTGGGAATCAGGGTCCAGTGGTGTCTGAAAACAGGTGTCTTTTAAACAGCCCCCAAATCCCGAAGGAGATTGCCTGACTTGAACTATAAACCTCTGCAATTATTTCTTAATTTGCACTTACTTTCAGACCCCTGGATAGTTTCATTGATGACAAACAAACAAACAAACAGACGGAAGTTGCTAATTTTAAATTGATTGCAAATGCAGCAGTAAGACTAATTATGCCTAATGCCCTAACTTGATAAATTGGGCATGGCACAGAAGGGAAGGGTATCTTGCAGCTCTGTGTTTCTAGGGTATGTGTGAGGTAGATCTATCTTCACTTTAGTAGTTTAATTTGGCTGCTGTGTCCCCAGAACTTTAGGGCAGGGATTGTTGGTTCTCCCAGCTTCTCCGTGGAGAAAGGTACTGTAGGTAAAAACCTGTCCCACCCCATGTAAGAGCTTCACTCCCTGTACTGATGGCTTGGGGAGGCCTGAGGGGTCACAGTGTAACCCAAAGAAGCCTGCAGAGGAGGCAGCTGAGGCCCTGTTCCCAGCCTGGCATGCTTCTCATTCATTCAATGGACCACAGAGTTTGGGAAGCTGAGACCAGAGGTCCAGTAGAGGTGAGCAGGGGATAAAGCACAGCTATAACACACCTTGTTAAAGAGAAACAGCCTCATGATTTTAAAATTGTTCTGGAGGAAGCCTGCTTTCATCTTTTACCAGACAAGACAGTAGTGCTCATTTTTCCCCTTTAAAAGAAGAAAAATGGAGACTGCAAATCACATTGGCCCTTAAAAAATGAAGGCACAAACATTGAACAGATGCACTAAACAGCACTTCAGTAATGACTTCCAGGTACATGAATACCTGACTCAGTGTGAAGTTAGAGACAGTTAAGAAACAGGATTCATCTCTCTCAGAGAATTTTTTTGGAAGGAAATTAGTTTCTTTTTGTTTGCAAATTGCTCCTCAGGAAGTTGTGCCCAGAACTGCATACAGCTCAGGGTGTTATGGCAGCACTTTCCTCACAAGTGAGGCATAGCTTGAGAGCAAGTGTTTACACATTTAATATGCAACACAGCAAGTCTCAATGCAGAGGTGCAGAACAACAATAGGATATTGCTCATGCAACTTCCTTGAAGTGTTTTTGAATATTATTAGATCCTGGTGGGACTTGTCATTTGATAAAAGTTAAGCAAGTGCATGGATTATAGCGAGAAGTGGGTCCATGTCATGGTAAGAACATTACGGGGCATCTTGAAGATATTTATGATCACTTTCACCCTGCCCATATTTACAACAAGGTGCAACCCTTGCTGTCCTCTTATGTCTCTCTGGTTTCCTCCTGCAGTGCTCAGGCAGCCATTGCTCTCCTGGCTCTGAGGAGTGGAAACCCAGAGGAGTCATTGTGGGGAGCAGCACGGAGCTACTTCAAAAAGTCACTTAGAGATGGAGCAACTGAAAGCAAGCTCCCATCAGTCAAATCTGTGTCTGATGAGAGGGTCTAAAAATATCCCTGCACAGTCTGTGAGAGGTGACAGCCCATTACAGCCTCCACCTTGCCTTTGCTCACTGTGTCCTCACAAGGTACAGAGCAGTGTGGCTGCAGAGGATCACTGGAGCTGGCCAGGGTGAGCCTGCCTATGCCCCCACGAGAGAAACAAGCAGCCACTGAAAGATGAAGGTAGATCCTTGTGCGTGATGGCATGGTGGTTCAGTGCAAATAGTTGTCCAGGCAGCAGCCTAAGACAAATCAATACCTGTAATAGGGCTTATCATGCTCCAATAACCATTGCAATCTGCATAGGAAGACTCATGCTGGATGGAGGGGAAATGTGTGTTCCTGAGGGAAAAGGCACTTAAAAGTAAATTCTCATTAAGTGAAAATTATTTGCTGATGAAAGATTAAGCCAGTTGGCAACTGGACAAAAGATGGATGTATGGCAGGGAAAGAGCACATAATGTTTTCTAATAGATTCAGCTGAGGTTTGTGGGGGTGATATTCAATGTCAGCTGCACTAAAAACTGCAGCTTTGCTTCCAAGCATAGCTACTTTTTAATTCCTTTTTAAGAATTTTCCTAACATTTCTACAGAAGAAAGCCAAGACAGATCTATTGGAAAATAGCTGGAGAGATTATTTTTATATGTTTAATTAAATATTATGAAGAAGTACACTTCTGAGAGAAAAAAAATTTGCTCCTATTATAGCGTGAGGGGTTTTTTTCCCAAATGTGTGGTTAGGCTGTTAGAGATAAGAGCATTTATGATTTTCCATATAGATCTGATGAAACAGCTTCTTCATTTACATTTCAAAGTGGGAATTGGATGGGTAAATTTTGCAAGAAAACAAAATAAGACAGAAGAAAAATAAAGAAATCAAAGTGAGAGGAGCATCATACAGCTATAAATACCTCCTGGAGTTACCCTGGAAAGAAGAGTATTCACGGCTCACTGTAGCTTCATGCCTGACAAACAAATTTTGACCATTTTACTCTGGGAACAAGAGCGTGCATTCAGGGATGAGGGGGAGGATTTCAAATGCTTTTGTTACTGAGTACTGGCTTCACAACACTAGTTAATGGCTCTTTAGATGTGCCCCGGCAAGTAACTCTTCCTCGACAAACCCGAGGAGTGGTAGACCCATGCAGGCAGAGCCTGGCTCCCATCAATGTCCCTGGGAAGCTGGATCGGGTGTCCCTCGGGATGCTCCCGGGCCGATGTCTCCGGCACCGTGCTCCTGCGCCCCGCGGGACTCGGCACTCAGACTGCCGGCGGTGCTGGCACGGAGGAAAGATTTGCACTCCCACCACTTGCTCCGGCCACAAGTAAATAAGTGAAGCCCAGGGTGGGGAGGGTGTCTGCCTCCGACGCCCTGCCTCCTGCCACCTGATCTCCCAGGCATCCAGTCCTTCCCTCCGCTTCCCAGCCAGCAGCAGGCGAGAGCCAGCAAGCCCCAAGCTGGAAAGGGAACGGCGTGGCCGAGACTGAGTGAGTACGATGATTTAAATAGAGCGAGTTGGACAGTTGTCAATGGAAAGGAAATTAGTTGGAATCTAAATCTAACTAAAAGAAACTAGCCAGATTACTGACACGGTAAATTGGATTAAAATGAAATCCTACGGGAAAATCGATGGAAAGCGATAAGCAAGCAAGTCAAAATGACAGCAGAAAGAGGCAGACGCTCCCTGAGAGCTTCTTCAAGAGAACCAGTCAGAAGTAGAAACGAAAATTTAATTGAGCCAATCCAAATCTAAATGGTAGAAAAATAAGGGGGGATTGGAAGAGATTAGAGAGAAAGCCCAAGGAAAATATTTTTAAGAACGTTATGAATCAGTGCACAAAACAGAAAATGGGAAGGAAACTAAAGAAAGGAAAAAGGTAATTTTAATTATGTCTTAAAGTAAGTGAAATTAAGTGCCTGGGAGTAGGTTTTTTATAGGATGCATTTGTTTACATGGAAGTAGACTTAAATTGACATGAAGATGTTGTTTTTCTGGAAACAGGCTACCTTTTTTTTTTTTTTTTTTTTTTAACCTGTATGTGCTCTTACAAAGCCTTTGAAATGCGTGTGTCCTCACTCCATGCTCTGAAAAACACCGGGTCTATTTCTCTTTCTCTCTTCCTTTATAGGTTCATCCCTTCCAGAGGAGCTGCTCAGGGCTGTGGGCAGCTGCAGCTGCCTGCATCCTGCCAGCCACCCACGAGGGGCAGGGCACGGGCAGCCTGTCCCAGGGTGTCCCACGGTGAAAATCTTTACCTTTCCTTGGCTATACCTACTGTACCACTGGATGTCACTGTTGTTTCATAAAAGACAAAAATCTTACTGTGATCTTTTTGACAGATAATATTTAGTTCATAAATATAAACATGTATTTATATTCTTTTCCCCACAACTTTTCTGCACAAGGATTGAAATTACAGAAAGTCTGTGCAGCCTCCTGGCTCTCACTCACATTTTTGATGACTATTTTTATAAAGATTGTGTTTGTGGGTCCTTTTGTGGCACTCCAAGAGGCATCTCTTCCATAAAGGATTGCTTTCTGTTGTGGTAGATGCAGAGTGTGGCAGAGCTGCCACAAGAGATTTCAGTTGTTTGGAGTTTTCTTTTTTTCCACTTGTTTTATTTCCAGGGAATTATTTCAGCTCACCTTGGCTGGACTGGTTGCAGCTGTGTTGGGGTAGAGGTGTGAGCTGCCTGTGGAGCAGCAGCATCTGGTGCTGTCTGTGTGGAGCCCAGAGAGCTGGGCACTGCCCGGGCAGCGCTGCCCATAAATCAGGATTACCCTGGAGGCATCTGCTTCCCTCCACTTACATAGTGTGCATAGACTGACCCTAAATCTCCTGTACTGAGAGTCAGTGAGAAACTCGGACCCTATTCCTTAGAAAGGAAAAAGCTATTTTTTCTTCCCAATTGGTTGCCTGGGGTTGTATTTAGCTGGCCAAATGAAGACAAATAACTCTCTTTAGAGTCAGTGAAGAGGAACAGGCAATTCCAGGAAAGTGATTCATCCCATCTGAAAGAACACTTGTAACAGACAGGTGAGGTAAGTAGAGGCTTTTAGGCATCTATTTCTACCAAGCAACACTGCAGAAACCTTCAGTGACCAGTCACACTACAAGATTCCTACCCATTTTTCCTGGTATAGGCACTTCTACAGCCATTTTTTCATGAACCAGTATGCAGACCTTTTCTACATGAACTCCACTCCATTATTAATCATCTTTGAGGCAACCTTCTACGTATTTCCCTAATGCTGAACATACCAGAAAAGGCACGATGCCCAGTGACTCACCCCACACTGCCCATCAGGAGCTCTGCTATCTTCATCCAGGGACAGAGAATGAATCAAGAGAGCCCTCAACAGCCCTGCTGAAACACGCCAGGAGCTGACCCAACAATTTTGCAGTGTGGAGAGGGCACTGCTGTGCCCAACAAGGCTTCTAGTGCCATTTCATAATCAGTGCTGCAGCTTAGGGGGGAAAAAATATTTCTATTGGTGGCAGCTTCATAGACTTCTGTTTCAGCCCCCAATTCCCAGAGGTTTATCTGGTACACAGAGGATAACAGAACTGTTGTTACATATGACAGGACATGAAATGCAATGCTGAGAAGGTGGTCTTCTATTTGCGTGAAAATAGTTCAGCATTGTAAACTGTTCTCCCTCTCACACCCATTTCAAGCAACAGTGTTAAAGACTTCTTTAGGACATCGTCGGCCTTCCCCAGCATAGACTGGTCCATGCAATGAGATAGCAGCTGTGGATTTCTGTACAGAAGTAGAGTATGAGAGTCCAGTTCCTCTTAAAGAGGTCTTAAGAGCTCAGGAAAGTCTGAATAGGGTAAATTAGGAGAATAAGAAATTTCTGACAGTTGCTTGTATCACTTAATGGGAGAAAATGAAAAGAAGAGACAAAGATTGAGAATAAATACCTATTACTCCAGTGAGGAGTTAACATATTTGGGGTTAAAGGTCATGAATGCAGACTGGCCGATGAGATTTGCCAATTTTAATTAAAAATTATGCTAAAACAACAAGGAGAATAATATGTGCTGTGCAAATTGAACAGGAGATTCTTAAGTCCTGGCTGTTTCTAGCAGCACTCTTTTAATTTCATATCCATAAATAAAGGAGTGTAGAAAGACTGCTGTCATTTGATACAGCACAGCAAAATGTCTAAATCATGCAAAGTTAGTTTCAGGGAATTGAAATTATAAGCCATTTCTAAAAATAAGGCTTTATAGGGTAACTGCTCAGAGTGGAGCTCCCCTGAGGTGTGATAGGCAATTCCTCCATTTCTCCATGGCACAAACCTCTGCCACCACCTGCATCTTTGGCCTACTGCTACCTACAGAGACAAAGGCAGGAAACTTGTCTCCCCAGTGTGTGCACATGCATGCTAGCTGCATCTTTTAGGTCATATTTTGATGGGCACCAGGAGGCTTGTACCTGCCAGGCAGCCTCGGGCACTCCGTGGAGGTGTGCAGTGCTCCGAGGCTCCGGCCCATGTCGCCCACGGCCGCGGGAGAGCCGACACTGCTGTGCCGCCTGCCCGGTCATAGCCCGTGTACCTGACAGGCAGAGCTGCAATCACATTATGTGTAGAAAATGAAGCAGTCTGCAGAGTGCCCAGAGAGACGTGCGAGGTGTGGGGCTGGGTGAGATTGCAGCCCGCTGCCTCCCCCAGGGCTGCGGTGGTTGCATGATGCCCCATGGGTGCAGGAGCAGAGTAACATCCCTGTATCCTCACTTCGTCCCCAGCTCCGGGGCTCCTCGGGACAGAGGGCAACACTTAAAATATCAGGTTTTCTGTATTTTTCATTGTATGAATTTTCCCCTAATTTGGTGTCATTTTTCCCATCACTCAAAATCTGACTAGAGATTCACAGAAGACGCAACAAGCCTGATCCTTCTCTCATGCTTTTTCTTCCCAAGCTGTTTCATGGTACACGTTCCCGCGGCTGCCGTGGAGATCTAATCTGCTTCACGCTCGTGGCTCGGGCGCTTGGGGAGTGTCGCGGGCTGGGAGCCGCTGTTCCTCCGCGCTCCACAGCCCAGGGAGACCGGGAACAGAGCCGGGACCGCGCTGAGCCCTGCGCGGGGATTCAGCCGGCGCGGGAGCTCCTCCTCGTGGCTCCGAATGGGGAGCCCCATTCCCGCTGGGAGCGCTTCGAGGCGGGGAAGCAGCACCCCGGGAGCGGGAAGCTGACAGCATCTCTGTGCAGCATCCTTTTAGAGAGTTTTTTGCATTTGCTGTTATCTCCACGAGTCATATGTATGCAAATTAAACACGGCTGGTAGCCGCTAAATAGGTATTTCTTGCCAAAAATATCTGCTCTCTGGGATCTCCACCTTCTCGCATTTGCAAACTGCATCAGACGCCGCATAAAACATCCTCCAAAATGTACTGGCACTCATACCAGTATCAGGCAAGAAGTTTCTATCCCTCCCCACATTTTCCCTTTAATTTTTTTTTCTCCCTCATAATTTTACGTTTTTACTTTTACATTTCTAAGCAATTAATTTTTTGGCTGCCATGTAGGATCAACAGGTGTGGAACGACTGATACGCTCCATCTGGTTGCTGCTGATAAGGTAATCCTGGGAGTTGAGAGCAATATCTCCAATAGGCTTAAACCGCAGCAGCCTAATCTACTTGCAAGGGAGAACAAGCCCTGCAGCCAATATTGTTATTTCACGGGAACAACTGGGCTTTCACAGGAGAGGTAGAAGGGTTTTCACCCTCCTATTCTTCCCCTGGGAGTGATGATTCACTCGGTGCTCTTGTACCCGCTCTTAAAAAAAGAAAAAGCTTTGCTTTGAAATTTGCGCCCCCCCCCCCCCCCCCCGATTTCTGAATCAAATCACCGCTTTGCTTCTTTACATCCCACTCATGGGTCCTTATTTAATCTTTCCCAAGGCAATGGGAAACTGTTGGCTTTGGGTTGATAATAAGTACTATTTTCTGTAACTTCCACAAAACTACCATAGCTGATGAGATCTGATGCGTGTGTTGCGTTCTGGGGCGTGATGAGAGCAATGGGGTGTGCTTGGGGTGCCCTCTGCAGATGAAGGGCTCTGTCATCTCCGCTCAGGTTTGGGTTTGTGATGACAGTCAGGGGCTGTCACCACAGGCACACTGAGAACAGTGTCGCCTCCCCTCCGGGTGTTGTCCCGGTCCACGGCATGAACGACGCAGTGTCGTGCCGACAGCATCACAAACCTACGCCTGCGCCTTTCCTGACTCCCATTTCGTGGGATTTCAGCCAACAGCTTTGGGGTTTATTCATCGATGATTTCGGTTCTTAGCTTTCACTGTGTGTTTACCCTGTTCAAATATCTCCTCTAGTTTTCCCCGAGCCAAACTCGTGCTGTGGGGTTAGCAGCCGAGCCACGCCGCCGACAACAGCCAGACGGCCCTGCCGCAGCTTCCTGGGGAGCCGCGGCGATTAACAGCGTGTTCCCTCTCCTCTGGGCTGCGGGAAACGCAGAGGGCATTTCTAAGCCGGTGTCCTCTCAGAGAAACAAGCGGGCAGCGCTGTGGCAAACACGTTTCCCGACGCGCAGGACGGTGATCCCGCCCCGTCACCCAAGGACACTGGAGTGACGGAGGCACCTGGATGCGGAGCTGCCACCCCGTGCTGGACTCCGTGGCCCAGTAATGAGCACAAGCGCCGTCCCTGCAAACACGGCGCTGATGGCGTCGGCAGCAGTTACAGCATCATTGCACCGCACGGTTTTGTCATTGCTTCTCTCAGCCACAGCGACATTACAGCACCTAATTTAGAGAGCGAACGCGCTCGTCTGTATCCGAGAGGGCAGTAGCCAGCAGCAAGCCCTCAGTCTGGGGGCGGAGGGGAAGAGGGGAACATCCAGTTTCTCCTTCATGAATAGTTAAGCTTTTCCCGTTTTACATCTCGAGCTGCTGCTGGTGTCGGACATTGCCCCATCTGCTGGTGAGCAAAGCAAGAAGCTCGCAGCAACGACGGGGAGTTTCTACATCTTGTCCCCCCTACCGTGGACAGGGGTGCCTCGGCCATTTCTGGTGCCCAAGGCTCCCCAAGGGTACTGGGTGGGAGTCCCTCGTCCTGCCGAGTCCACTGTGGCGAATCCTTCTGCCTCCACCTGCTGCTCGGGACCAAACACACTTTTCCTGCCCCCAAGGTTTATGTCATTCCTGGATTTACCAGGTGAAAAGTTAAAATTAAATGTACATAGTTGATTCTCCAGAGAGAGCTTCATCTCTGTTACCTCCTTTCTAAATCCTCAAAGACATCAGGACACAGAGAGAAGACTTTCAGTTTCCATGTAAGAAACAGGGTTGCCTCTGCCAGCGCTTTTAAAACTGACCCTTAAGAGAAGTGGCTCTTCCCCCCCTCTGCAACCTTCTGTTCTGTCCTCCTGCCCAGCCCCGGGCAGGCCCAGCAAGAGGGCAGTAGCTGCACCCAACAAACCATCCCAGTTTTCCATCGCCCTGCCGACTCTCTGCCACCAGGAAGCCAGTGCTCATATTGGGTGCTTAGATGAGCTGCTCCTGTTTGCAGCAGAGACAGCAAATGAGGAAGGAGTGAGCTTCAGTAATTACATGGAATAGTTCACGTGATGCTCACATGCATGGCTTTTGGGACAAGCACGGGACACAGAGGTAACGGGAGGGGTCTGCATGCTGTCAACCCATTTCAGAATAAATGAATGAATAAAGCCAAAATTCTGATTACTTTTGCACCTGGGTAGTTTCACTGGTGTTAATTACATAGTGGAAATGGAGGATCCATGTAAGCAAGATTCCAATCAGTCACTGATATTTAGCTCTGCTTCAGGTCCTCTCTATAGTGTTGCTTCTGTCGAAGTGAAGAATGAAACAAAGAGGGGAAAACCTAAATAGTGATTAATGAAGAACAGTCCTTATTTAATCACAGCTTTCAATTCAGACTTTGTAATTTAAACTTCAGCAATTGTCTTCACAATTTTGGCATCTGCTCATCTCAGCCTACACGCTATCTTTGAACTAACAGCACAGCTTATCTTTGCAATTAAGCATTCAATGTAGCAACAAATCTTCAATTTGGTGTGAGTCACTCAGCTGCTAAATCAAACAATGTGTCACTAAACAAATCAGTTTCCTCCTGACCTCACAGAATGATAATAATGACTTGTGAAACCATCTTGAGATTTCCTTGGTACAATTTGCTGGTACTTTCTGACACATTCCTTTTCATAAATATAAATGGGTTCTGCATTAGAAACAAACAATTGAGAGTTGTTAATATCATGAAAATGTAAAAAACTTACCTCAAAAGCAGTTGCTAAAAAAGCAAAATATTTTTCTATAAGTAAGAGGTGTGGGTTCAGGGTGAGTCAAAGTTACAACTGCAGTGGCCTCAGTGGGTGGGTGGGGATCTGGACTCCTGTTATGGGGGTGGGCAGTGCTGGCTGGACAGGGTGGACACTCCTTGTGAAAATAGGAGCCCCATGCCTCAATATGCCAGACACATACCTGCTGCTCTGCATCACAAGTCTTCATATATGCAGTCAATTAATCAAAGAAATCCATAATCTTCATCTCAACATAGTCAAGATGACATTTGGTGCCATAAAGTACCAAGAAAGTGCATTTCTGCACTCAAACAGAGAACAGCAATGCTGGAGTTGTTGTAATATGCAGTTCCAGGGCAGCCTGGGCTCCCAAAACTGACACCACTATTTCATACAGGTGAAATTTCTGAGAATCTGGATTTGGAATCATGGTGGATGCAGGTGATTGCTTACATTGGCAACACAGCCTCATTGCAGGATAGATGACATTCACTGCAGAAAAGGCAACTACTTAAAGAGACCCTGAAAGGATGAAAAATCTCATTTGTTTTGCTTATGTGCATTTTAAAAGTGATTTTGCAAACCTTCACTTTCATTAGTACCATCGACTTCACCAGTTTCACTTCAGCGGCCCAGGCTTTTCTGGAACAGAGTCCCCTCCCAGCTGTTCTGAGCCTGAAAACGCTCCAAAGTTTCTGAGCCATCTCATTAACAGACAAAAAGGAACTGACTCTCTATACAGTGGAAGCATGATGGGTATTTTCAATTTTGTACCTGCAGACTGCTCTTGCATTGTGTTTTCATATCTGTCTTCACAACTACAGTTATTTTTTAAAAGGTGAAAGCTGAGATATTTGTCTATCCTACCTCTCCAAGAGCTGGTAGAAGCATTCTCCATGTCATGGTAAAGACAGGTCACACAGCTATAGGACTGCTCCTTCCATGACACATAGTCCTAAGGAAGTGCTACTACATGGATCACACCTGTCCCGAACATTTCAAAGAGATGATTGTAAGGCAGTTCCCTTCAAACTCATGTCAATATTATCAGTAGAAAACAAAGTAATTTCATCCAACTCCTTCAGCCAAAATCAGTTCAACCATTATGCATAGCAGGTTTGTGTTGGGACGGTGCTTCAAGCTTCACTGTGTACTCACCCAGGCCACCTCACCTGGTGGTGCAAGTGGGTGACTGGGCAGTGCACACCCTGACACCAAAGTCACAGCCTAGTTCAGGATTTTTTCCATCCCTGCACATGTTTTCTCCACCATCTCCAGAATGCTTCCAGGAATGACCCCTGGTGGGAGAGCCAACCTTGGGAATTTGGGGATTCATCAGCAGAGATTCTTTATCAGAGAGCACATGAGTGGCCTTTCTACTTCTAAAGGACATAGCTTTGTGAGGATACTGCCTCTGTGTGTCCCACCTCTGATATTCACTTTAAAATTTACCTGCTGAGGAAAATAGAGTGGCTGGGAGATTTCCTCGCAGAGCTATGGCTGTAGACACAGGGCAGGCCCAGTGCAAGTGAGCCTTCAAAGCGTCCTTTAGCGTTGTCAGAAGAAAAGTGGGTCAGACCTTGCAGCTTAAGTCTTCTGGGACTTTGACTTTAGTTAAAATGTGAGATATATGCACTCATCCTCACCCAGACATACAACAGAGGGGACATGCTGCTATTACTGCTTACAGATTCAAACCCTCAGGGTGAGACCTCCTCTTCCCTGACTGCCTGCCTCAAGTCATACAGAAACTGCTCTTGTGACTTTATGAATCCGTTCAACTAATGCCCAAATGACATGCCAGGTGGAATGACACAAAAAGGACTTTTCTTTACACTGCTGACCAGAAGGAAGCTCCTCAGAGGGAAATGCCATGTTATCCAGGCAGCTTTACCTCCACAAAGTCCTGGGCTTTGGAGTGCATGATTTTGGGAGGTCCCTGTGGAAGCTACCAGGCCACTGCAGAGCAGGGGTACAAACTGAAGTCCCAGGCTCTTCATGCAGAAACAGATATTTCTCCACAAATTTCCATGGCAGCTATGTAATAGGTTGACTCCTAACAAGAAAGGTTGTTAAGGGTCTGAGGGCAGTAAAAGGCTGACAGGGAGACGTGTGGGATGCTGGAGCTGGTGGCAGGAACTGGGAATTAATGTCACAGTGAGTGGTGAGCTAATAGGTTACCTCATTTCACATTTACAGGAGATGGATATGTCAGCCTTAAAGAAAAGAATTTCAACTGCTTTATGCAATTTATTTTAACTTCTTATGGAGTCAAAACAGCATTTTGCTCAGCCTGGCAGTTTTAGTCCAATTTTATGTGTCTGTTTATGTAGTGTTCTACCTGTGCCAACTCTCAGGAGCTTCTCAGCTTTCCTTTAATATTTTGTGTTCTTCTAAAATCTCAGATCCTGCAGAAAAGTGGCATCCTTAGCGTTTCCGTTTCTGTTTTATTTTATACATTTTAGACAATAAAAAAAGTTTTAAATCATCGACTGCAATATTTGAACTCCATTCTCATAATTTGGAGGATGAGACCGTATGTTTCAATACTTAACTTTCAAAATATTTATTGATGCTACAGAAAGGACTGAAATGCTCAACTGTTGTGACTTACATGCCAAGTATGAGTTGTTCTGGATGGCATATACAGCCTTGTGCAAATGTTAGTCTATTTCTAACTAATCTGTACTAAGTAACTGCCATACCACTGGTAACTTTCCCTCCTCTGGAGTTTTTAATTATCCTAAAGTTCTGATCATTTGGAAAGCATTCGTTAAGTCCAGTCAGTATTCAAATGAAGATGATAAGCCAGAGAGTACCCTCAAGTATACCAAAAATTTACAATTTTTATTTCTTACTTAGAGTCAAATGAAGTTTTCAGTAAATTATGATCAGCCTGTAGAAGCAGCTGAGTGGGAATTTACAGCTTATAAAACCTATATTATTAGGTAACTGTGAGCTACCCTGTACTGTAAGTGCCCCTGTGTTGTTCTCACGGCTGCTTAGAGGCAGTGCTGCCCTTGCCCCAAGGGACATGTCCATGACTCGTGGGGCAGTGTCACCCTGACCCCTGTGCTGGGTGCTGCAGCAGGTACAAGTGGTCTTTCATACCTCACAGTTCACATCTCCTCCCCAGCTGGAGGGGAAGGAGAATCAGCACCTTCATGAGTGGTTATTACTGCAGTGGGCTCTGCTTTCCTCCCTTTGCATCCAGAAGCCTGAAGCAAAATGCTCTGGATATGGTGGGCAGATAGATGCTGTTTAAATATCAGCAGATGCTGCCTAGTGTAAGAAGGGGAAGTTTGTTGAGCTTTGTGTGACTACCACCAGTTTCATTGCTCAGGAATCCAAAAGCACGTGTATAATGTGACCGAGCTCTGACAGGTTTGCTGTGATACACTTTCGGCCAATAAGTAAACAGGTAAGTGCTATCAGAACAGTGACAGCACACCAGCAAAGGGCAGGGCTTATACACCTGCTGGTGGAGTATGAGAAAGAAATCAAAATGCATCCTAAATCTGTATTGTAGAGTTGCAAGGAACCCATGCTCACAGCTGGTACAGTTCAGGATGTTGAATCGCTCATATTGGATACCCGTAAGGATAAGCAAATTGGTGATTACAGCACCTGATTTAGACTGTCACCATGCCACATGTCCTAGAACATTTAGTCACCTACTTTGCATTTGTACAGAGATGCACCAATTTTAGGAACAAACATTTAAGGTGGAGCTTTTAAAATTATTATTTTGTTTTTAAAATTATTATTCTGTGCTGAGGCACAGCGCAGAAGATGGTATTTGTGGTTGGGGCTTTGACAGAGCCTGTCAAAAGGAAAAGCTAACAAGGCTGGCTCCATCGTAGTGGTAGCACAAAACATATTTAAGATATGAGATATAATTTAATATCTTGGGGGGCTACTTTAAAAAGATGATCTAACAGCCATCTAGTCTATTTTGCAGCTGGGATCACTTACACTCACTTGGCAACAGTGTTATGGCCATGTTGGCATCTCCTCAGTGTAGCAGCCTGCCTTCATTTCATTTTTTTCTGCAGCCTTTTGATATGGAAGCCAACTGCAATTTGGGTTGTGAGTGCAGGAGCATCAAGGAGAAGGTCAGCCAAGAAGAAGGGCTCATCCTGTTGTCTTCTGACAGTCATTCACCATCTGGGAGTAGGTTAGTATGCACTGTATGCATGGTATCCCAATGTCAGGTGAAGCAATCATGATCTGACTTAAGCTGCACAAGGGAGAAAACACATAGCATAGTCCTCTAGATTTCTTTGATGCAGAAAGAAACTGCTTTATTTATTCTTACTTTGAGAGAAAATAAAGAAGCTTCACAGCTCTAATAAGAGTTGTTTTCCCATCTTTTATCACGGTGTTACATTAAACTGTTCCAGTTATCCTTTCCTAAATTTACATGTAGCTCTATAATTAAGCTGAAAGTCAGTGGCTTGGTTGTCTTTGACTACCTGGGCCTTTGCATGTGGTTGAATTCAGCATAAGAGTAATCCATATTTATATACACATATATCTGTGAGCTAAGCATGTGACCCACATTACAGCAGAAGAAGTGGATAATGTTGGTGAAGCGTGGGGTGTGACCGGGGCTGTCACAGACTTGGTTTCCCTGGCAGAGTGGGCTTCATCCCTCTCAGGCTCCAAGGGCCAGACTGCATATAGCCATATTGGTTGGTTGGGAATTTGGCCATGGGACTGGATCAGGCACCTCTGCTCCCCCTCATCCTGATGCAGCTGAAATTAGTGGAGCCCAGATCTCTCTGGCTACATCTACATTTCAACGCCTCAGACATAAGCAGAATCCCACTTTGGGTGATGTGTAGAGTTCTCCCTCTGGAATCCTTGCAGGGCCTGGATTTCACAAACACTGTACTGTTGTGCCTCCACCTGGGGCTGTAACTGACCAGCACCCCCTGAGAATCAGGACACTCCTAGACATCCCTGCTAACCCCCCTGGTTATTGCACTGTTAAATGAAGGCTTTGTGCTTGCCTGAGGCTGCATCTGAGCCCCAAGTGCAGTTACCTTTGAACTGAGCACATACATGATTAGCTGGGTAGCTTTAGCATTTTGCAAGCAAAATCTTATGCTGAAAATAACTGGTAAATAGAATGATTTAAACATTAAGCAGAGAAAATGCTGCTTAAGCAAAATTGTATAATTTTCAGTCTTTTACTGAACTTTGCCAGTGGTGCTTTCACAGGGAGTCACCCCTCTGCCTCCTGACTTTCGTAGAATACTATATTTTTTCAGGAGCCTTCAAAAACTGTGTAATTAAAATTGTTTTCTGTTTCTCTGACATTTGTTTATCGCTTTTGTCTGTAACCAACAGGCAGTGAAGTGGCCTGGACTCAGTTTCTAAATACTCCAATGGAAAGCACTCGATTGATACCAGTTTAAGACTCCACCTGGCCCCCAGGGAAGCCTGCAGTGCACTGTCTGCGTATCACAGCAGAACAGTGGTGCTCCCTCAGCAGCAAAGGACTCCCAGTGTGCACACAGCTGGAATGGGTGTGCATTTGCTGAGCCACCACGGGCCGGCTGGTGCTCACCAGGAGCACCGACCATCCCCTCCCACTGGTGACCTATGGTACTGGTGTGCTGTGATGGCCTGTCTGGCTCTGAGAAGACATGTAAAGCCCGAATGTTTTCTCCAAAAAGGCTACCTGATAGCAGGCAGCTTCCAATATGTATGACCTTATACCTGGGATGAGTGTCAGCTTTCAGGGCAATTTATATTTACTACCAGACTAGGCTAAATGCCTCCTAGCTAATTTGGTTTTTTCTATCAGTAATTTGCCTACACTCCTGAGGAGGTAATGCTGAGCTGGCCAGACTGGCTTTCTGCATGACAAATCTAGATCCATATCCTACCTCTCAGTCTGTGACTGTTCAGAGCAGTCAATGTAGAAAGATGTGGTGTTAATTTCTCAGGGTCCATGCTAAGTTTTCAAAGGAAGCAAAATGTCTAAATAATATTGTCATTGACTATATTCCAGTTTTGAATTAGGGGAGCAACCAGTGGAGCAATTTCATTGCTTGTCTGTTACAGAATGCCACAGGAGGGCAACCTGCAAGTTGTAATTTGTGCTGAGTGATGGTGATAGAAGTGTGAATGATCATCTGTAAATAGGGACTGTGGGTATCACAAATTCCTCTCCGTGTGCACTGATTTGGCTGGGATGGACTTTATTTCCTGTGTAGCAATCCAGATGGTGCTGTGCTTTGGATTTGTGACCAAAACAGTGTGGACAATCCACCGATGTTCTGGTTGTTTTTCAATTGTGCTTGTAAAAATGCATACCTTCTGTACCTGTTCTTTTTGTCATGTTCCTCCCTCAGCAAGTGTGCTGGCAGTGGCCAAGATGCTGGGCAGGGACAGAGCTGGGAGAGCTGGGACAGCTGACCCTACTGACTAGAGGGATATCTCATGCTGAATTATGTGGTCCTCAGAAATAAAATCTGGAGGTAAAAAAGAAGAAAGGGGGATATATGCTGCTTGCCTTCCCAAATAACCATTATGTGTGATGGAGGTCTGCTTTCCTGAAAATGGGAAATTTTGACTCCGGGGTCTAGGTATCAGGTGCAGGAATTGCTAGTCTGATAGAAAAAGAAAAAGATATGCTCCATATCTCAGAAGAATGCATTCACAAGGGTCTGTTTTTCAAACAAAGCAAAACTTACCATCTCCATCCACATCTACACCTCAAAAAGATTAAGTCAGAAAATGCACAGAAGCTTGAGCTCTTTAATGCTGCTGACAACAGTGTGGGTGCTGAAAGGATTTCTGTGCTGGTGTTTGAGTGAGCTCAAGCAGCAATGCTAAATGACATTTGTGCAGTGGCTTGTGGACACATTGTGATCTTGTTGCTGTGTCTTTCAAAGTCATTTCTGTGCAGTGTCAAAGGTATTTCTTTACGTTGTCACCAGTTTGTTAGCTCCTGTGAAAAAGCCAGGGAGTTGGATTTGATGGGGATTGCAGAAAACACAGAACTGGCTGTTTTCCTTCAAATCCCTGGCAGGACTGACTCTGTGAATTGGCAGAGTGGGCAGCAGTAGCAGGAAGAACGGCCAGAGCCCTGTCCCCTTCCATGGACACACAGGCTCCTCTGCCCTCCCTCCTCACTCTGCCCCTGCCTCTTGGATACAAGATTATTCATGTTTTCTCAAGTATTAGGATGGATCTTTCTTTGAGTGGATCAAAACATGAAGGATAGCATCTTTTTGGGTAAGTCTAGTTTCTGATGGGCCTAGTGTTAATCCTTTCAGAAATTAAAAAGATAGAAATAAAATAGAGTCAGTGTCGGTAAAGAGTATTCCTGCACTACTATTGTTATGGGAATACTGTAGCCTCTTTTAAGTTATATTAGGGAAAGAGAGGAAATATTCTACAGTCTTGAACTTTTAAGCTGTTTAAGCATCTGTCCAGTCATCCTAGGTATTTCTTGGTCGTGTCCATGTCTGTGCCTGTGCTGTTCTCTGTCTGATCCTGAGATTTTCTCTTGTCTAATTTAGGAAAGATAAAATGCAAAGATTTTAGCTGAAATAATTACCTCATTGAAAAATCAGTGGCTCAATACAGGCCTTAAGAATTCACTCCCACCTAAGGCAGGCTTTTGAAGAGAACCGGTATCTAATCCCTCACCACAGAGGCTTCCTGTTTTGAGGTGCCACTCATTGTCCAGATGAGGTTCCCTCTCTCCTCCACAGCATTCTCTGCTGACCCACAGACAAGGAAAACATCCTCCCCCTGCAAAAAAAGAAGAAACTCTCACCCATATTTTAGTTCCTGAAGAGTGGCTTTGGGGAGGACAGGAGGGAAGCAGGGTTGTCCAGTGCTCCCTCTTGACTACTGGGAGGCCCATGGCTGCAATGCCACCCTGGGGTGTGAGCCCAGAGTCACAGCATGTCTGGGAACCTGACAGATGCTCTGTCATTTAAAATGTTCCAATCACAGTAGCAGGAGGTGAAGTAACACCCCCGCAGGGAGGAAGAAGGTGGAAGATGTGCTACCAAAACTCATTGCCATCACCTTATGAGACTGGTGTCCACCTGTGATGACAAGAGTGAATCAGGCAAGTTCTCATGTTATTATGACGAAACCATGTCAGATTTGGCCAGATTTTACCTTCTAAACTAGAATGTTTTGCTATTTGAATCCTGTTTCGTCCCCACTACTGAAATGGGAAGGAGCAGAAGATGGCACATAACTGTGAGTGTTATTTTTTTCCCCAGACCCAGAGTAGAGACATTTCACATTTGAAACGTAAACTAGAGGGGCATCAGGGAGATGCTGCAGCTGCCAAAGCAGAGCCAGCCCTGGCATCCACATCCCTTCCCCTGGCAGATGTGGATGATAGAGCTCTGTGATGCTCTCCTTTGTCAGAGCAGAGAGAAAACCACCACTGGGCACCCAGATGGTCTTTTCTACCCAGCACGTGTGTTAGAGCACAACTTGTTTTACTCACTTTTTGTCCCATGGACCAATGGAGACTGGTTTTAGGGAACACCTCACACCCTCCTGGGCGGTCACATACATCTACAGTGCTTGCCCTGTCACATAACTGCTTGTCTCTGTAGCTGGCATGCTGTGGAGGTTTCGTGGCCTTTTAAAATTGTTATATTCCAAGTATTCTTGTTTGGCATCCAAATTTATGAGGGTGAAATAAGTTAAGAAAATGGGGTTTGGACTATTTTCAGCCTGGCCTCTTACTGAACTCTCAGCTGAATGTCTCTTAGAGGAAGCTTCCTTTCAATTCATTGAAAGATGCTGTGATCTGCCTTGGCAACATCTTATTAGAATACCAAGAACAAGATCAACAGCTGTGCTGTGATTTCCATTCCTGTGCTGTAAGTGTAAGACATTTGCTCATGCCAGCTATCCTGCCACCTCACACTGGACTTCTGAAGGTCCCTTCTAGCCTAAATGAGGCTCTGATTTTATGGCTGCTCAAGCACAGACTTCCATACACATCTCTGCCACTTGAACTGAATTACTCGTAGTGAGGGCATTTGTTAAACATGTCTTTTTTGGCTATGTCAGTGCTTTCAGGTTTCTTTTCGTAGACCTTTCCTTGAATAAAATATCTCACAATCTTTATTCTAGTCACATAAAAGATTTATGCACCTCTTTTTCTGAGATGAGTAAAGAAAGGCATTCTTTATGGAAAAGGGGGAGTGACATTTAATATGTTTCCTGGTTTGTATATTGAAATTAGATCTAATAAGTATTTTATATTTATTTTATTACTATATTTCTTTCAAAATTACATGTGTATGGAAGATTTAGAGACCTTTGCTATTCTCGAGATGTCATTTCTTCCTTCCCAGAAACTAACATGTCTTGGTATTTCCATTGTTCTTTCCCCACCACAAGAAAATAACTATTGCAATTTTAACCACATTTTGGTGCCTCTTTTTCATTATGTGGTTTACAACAACTCAAGGTTGGGGCAATTTTTCATAGGGAGGCACTTCTACCAAGGGAGGCAGAAATAGTATGCTTAGAAGAATTTCCCTTGCAACCAAGCAGATTTGGAGGGCAGACTGAAGGAAAATGAATATTCCTCATAAATTTTCTGTGGAAACCCAACTTCAGAGGTGACTGGATGAACTTGTCCTAAGCCCACTTCTGTCCCTCAAAGCATGACTGAAATGTACATTGTCTCATGTGCTTTGCTTAAAGATGAAAACTTGAAGCTCTAAGAAAAACCATCTCCTGATCATTAGGAACTTCACTGAACTCTCTGGCTCCTTCTGCCTTCCTGGAGGGGCCAAAACTCGCACTGCGAAAGTTGTGGTCTTCCCTGCCACCTCACACACTGCCCCCACTCATAAGTGAGTTTTAGTTCCTCCTTGTGCACAGCTCAGCTGACAGCACCCCTGCAGCTCTGCCAGGGCCACCTCTGCCACCCAAACCTGCCCATCTTCATTTTATATATCACAAAAAACATTCTCATTTTGCTAATTTCATATAAGTGCGTATTTTGAAACTGAGGCAGAAAGAGGATGTAACAGCTATGAGAGAAACAGCTGCCACTGTGAAGAACATGGTGCCAAATCCACAGGTTGAATTTCAAATATGAAGAAAATATGTGTGACTCTGAGGGTTTCAACCATGGGAAGGAGCAATGGCTGCTGCTCCACTCTCCTATTGTTGTTCCCCAGTGGGTGAATAAAAAATATTTAAATGCCTTCATTTTGTTTTAAGTCTTTTTTTGTACAAATTTTGCAGAGGCACTCCCAGATGTTGTTGGTGGAGCCCTGCTGTATAACTGCTCACCTTGTAAAAGCTGTCACTTATAAAATGTTCTAGTGATTTTCCCTTTGATCATAATGTTTTCAGTGATACTCTCTTCAAACAGTAGCTGCTACATACACTGATCATCTTAAAGAATATATTTTTAGGCCTATTTTATGCTTTTATAGTGTGGAAAAAGAAGGTGGCTCCAAATTTTACAGCATTTACCCTGTGGTGCGTGGCATTGCCTCTTTTAGTTACTACTCTCCTGCTGTGAATTCCTGAATGTTTAATTTTCCTCTTTGGCTGCTATCAGGAATAGGGCTGAACTTTTCTAGGACTCTGAGAAGTTTTTCTCACTTATTCGGGGGACATTTTCCATTTGCAGCTTGTATTTTGTCTCCTGCTCACCTGCCATTCCTGCAGCAAGGGTAAGACATGTCCACCTGCACAACCTGAGAGGACTGCGGGCCCCAGCAAGGTCTGGCACCTCAATGCCATCAGCATCCTGGCATCAAAACTTCCGCTATTTGTTAAAAATTAAACCCCCCATTTTTCAATCCTAAATTTGTGCTCACTGACTTGTAGGCTAAACGCCCTCTTGGAGTAAGAGGATAAGTATGGAAGAAGTAAGGAGCTGATGTGTCCCAGGTGTTACTGGGGCACCCCCACTGTCTCTGCTCTACTTTTCACTCCTTTACCCTGTGCATTTTGACAAAGACCAGCTTCTGCTTTTATGATGAGAGCCCCCAGAGCTGCACGTAATGCTCAGATAGATACTGTTCCTCTTCACTCTGCATCCACTCTTGTTTGAGACGATGATTTTATGGGGATGGAAAGTGTGGTGCTTGTTAGCCCATACCTTAGACAGATTTGGTTAAATGGCTCCATCCTCCCACTGCCTACAACCAGTGTGACTTTGTGTTGGTTTGCAGACACATTATCCTGAATATTAAGCTTTTTTCCTGTCATTCTTTACTTGCAGGGTCTCAGAAAGCACCAGAACATGAGCAATAGATGATGTGGTTTCATTTTATATTGTGAAGTCCCTTGAACCTTGCACCTTGCGTTGTCCCATGCCTTGCACACAAGCAGAGCCCCTAGGAGTCCACGGAGCTGCTCACAGGAGAAAGAAAAAAAAAAAAAAAAAAAAAAAAAAAAAAAAAAAAAAAAAAAAAAAAAAAAAAGAAAGAAAGAAAGAAAGAAAAAAAAAGTATTTTAAGCCCCCACCTTCGTTTTTTGCCCTGTTCTTTACCCTTTGCTGTCCAGTGCTTTCAAACCCAGAAATATGCTGTGATGACTTGCTCTTCCCATCCCATGCCTGCTCAGAGGGGACTGCCCCACGGGTGTGACAAAGTGCTGCCCACACAGTTCTCTGTACCAGGGCTGTTCTCAGAGCCTGTGCTTGCCCTCTGCAGCCTGGGTTAAGGGCAGCCCTCCGGGAGGGTGCTCCACTTGCACTCTCATCGCCTGAAAACGAGGTGTAAAACACCTGTCCTGGAAGCACAGGCAGCTCCTTTTATTCTGATTACCAAAATGTCTCCTGGAAATAACTGGGCAATACAGTAAAGAAGGAATGCGTAAATACTGTGTAGCAGCCTTATACATTCACTTACTTCCCTTGCATCTATATTTTCTATTATTTCGTAACCATCATATAAATAAAGGAATTTTTCCTTCCACTGCCATCCACATCTTTTACTTTATGTTGCAATAGACTTGGAAACCACTTGGGGGAACTTTTCCCATTGCAGTTAATTACAGGTAAAAGACTGTATTACCAAAAATACCTACTGATCTGACTCAGCTGCTTTTATGAGCACTGCATATCACAGAAATCCAACAGATTTCAATAAGAAATGTCAAATACTTAAGACATTTGCCGGTAAAGCATTCTTTAGATTCGTTACTCTGATCGTATAGTTTGGGAAAGTTTGAGTTTGAGTGAGGGCCTAATTAATCATTGAACTGGCACTGAAAGACCTCTTTTAGTCTTGAGCTGTATCATGACCCACACAAATGGGGACATATTATTTAGTTGCGAAACAGGACTCGGCGGTGCCCTGAACAGTTAGAGTAATGTCATGACAGAAACTGTTCGGCACAGATCAGAGTAGATTTGTATGGATTTCCCGCTCACAACCCCTTTACTGAAGGCAGCGCTGGGGCTCTCCCGGGCAGGTGGTGCGGGCGGAGGAGCGCGGACTGGCGCGGGCAGCAGCGCGGAGCCGCCGCCGCGCCACCAGGGGGCGCCCTGACCCGCCGCCAGCCTGGAAACGCTCCCGAAAAACCCGAAATTCCTCCTGCCGGGCGGGGCCGGGAGCGTCCCCCGTGCTCAGGGCTAAATGGCGTCCTGCGGGCACGGGAGCATCCTCGGTGCTCAGGGCACCGGGGAGGGGCTGCGCGCTGCTGCCGTACCCGGGCGCGGGCGGGGGAATTCGCAAGAAGTGCCCCGTGCCCATCTCTGCTCTTTCTCTGCCAGTCGCTCCCGTTTTCCCGGTTTCCAGCCCGGCTGCAGGAACCCGGCACTGTCCCCATGTCTTTGGCCCATCGTTCGGTTCTGCCCCTCGAATGTTCCCCTCTCTCCTGCCCGCGCTGCTGCCGTGTGCAGCCTTGCCCGGCCAGGCTGCCCAGAGCCAGGTAGCAGGATCACAGCATTTCTTCGGTACCAGGATCACAGCATTTCTCATGCTGTGATTTTTTTTCCCGACACACCAACACAGTGATGCACTATGCTTCTAACAACGGCAGGAATCAAAAATTACTCAGTATGAGGCCCAGTCACATCCCTTTATGTCTCAAACTACATCGAAATCCAGGAACGACCTTACTTGAAATAAATGGGCAATTAAGCCTTAATTTATGCATTTTTACAGATATCGAAATACTTTTACCTGTGGCAATCATGGAAAAATCTATGTATGTTCCAGTGAAACCAGCAGAGCTAGGTCCAAGGCTGAGGTTTAGCATCCAGCTGGTTGCTGTCCAGGACTGGGGGCCCTGTCCTCTTCCTCTTCCTCCTCACCTCACGAGGCCATGAGGGGAAATGCTCTGAGCAGAATCTTTCTTTGTGAGGATGTTAAATTCTGTGGCAGAGGTACCAGTGTCCGTCCCTGGGCCAGTGCCCAGTGTGCAAGAGACTGGAAGAAACTAATGGATCTGTGTGAGAAAGAAAAAGAAGAGGAGAGGAGAGGAGAGGAGAGGAGAGGAGAGGAGAGGAGAGGAGAGGAGAGGAGAGGAGAGGAGAGGAGAGGAGAGGAGAGGAGAGGAGAGGAGAGGAGAGGAGAGGAGAGGAGAGGAGAGGAGAGGAGAGGAGAGGAGAGGAGAGGAGAGGAGAGGAGAGGAGAGGAGAGGAGAGGAGAGGAGAGGAGAGGAGAGGAGAGGAGAGGAGAGGAGAGGAGAGGAGAGGAGAGGAGAGGCTCTTCCAGGATCTGTGAATATCTTCCAAGAGCCTTGTCAGAGGATACCAGAGAGACCACCAAAGTCTGTTGCTCCCTCCTGCACCCCCTAGGGAGAGAACAGACCTGTAAACAGGTAAGAGGAGTAATAGTCACAGAGGATTTTGTTATAAGTCTTTGCCATAAGGTAACTCTTCAGCATTGAAAACATCAGCATTTAGGAGACTAAATGAAAAACATATATGCAAAGATAATTCCAGCATTTGGTTTTCATTTTCCTTTTTAGAGGACGTCTGATATTCACTTGCAGAAATCATTGCTCCCCCGGGAACTGTGTACCTGCTGTGTTAGCTGAGACATTTCATGGTCTTGTGTTATTGAACCTGAGGCACCCTGTGGTGCCTAAGTGCTGTTGAATGATCTGGGGGGGTTGTGTCAGCCTTTCAAAGGCAGAAGAGCATTTCTTTAGGCTGCGTTGAAAGGCTTTAAATCACAACCACCGATGCAAGAGAGATTCGCTAGGCCTCAGTGACAGCCACAAGTGGGGGGAAAAGCTCCCCAGAGGGAGCAGGGAGGAGACTGGGCATCAGCAAGCGCACACGTACACGTCCTTTTCGAGCAGGGAAGGTTGGAGAGCTGGAGGGAGGAGTAACTGCCACTTTGTTGCTATTTTAGCACTCTGCATCCAGCTGCCAAGCTGATCAGAAACAATCAGGACAGGGGTTTGATGGCCTAAACTGCTGCCTCTGTGGAAAGTGGATTTCATCTAGGTCTTCCAACTGCCTGGCTGTGGGAGATGTTCTGAGAGAGGGACATGCACACAATCACCACAGAATATTTCACCCTCCAGACTGCTGCTTTCCTTGCTGAAGCCAAGGCAGCACTCTTCTTTGCATTCCCACTACAGAGACAGCACTCCCCAGCAAGGGGGAGCACCACAAGAAATCTTCTCAGTTTAGCCACCTTTTGAACCATGACCAGTGCTGATGGTACTTTCCTCTGGCTGCTTCTTCCAAGATACATACATACATATATATATATATATATATATATATATATGTAAGTATGTATGTAGTATTTTTATGGTCGGTGGGGTTTTTTTTTGTAACAAATATGATTTTGTGGTCTCTGTCAGGTCATTGGATAAACCTCAGGGAGTCAAAGCAAAGCTGGGCTTATGCAGCTGCCCTTGGTGGAAGGTCATCACCGGGATTTGCAGAAAATTGCACTGTAAAGACTTGGCTTTGACTGGACCAGGAAAAACAACAGATTGGCACTTGGTATCTCCCTGGTATGACTCTACACAGTTAACAGGAATCAAAAGAAATTACCATTCTGGAGCTCAGAGGCCCAGAGCTGCCTGACCAGCTCTTGCCAGGATTCCAGTTTGCCCAGCAGCATTGGGAGAACTGTCAAGAAACTCCTCAGCTTCTGACTGGGACATCTTGAGCTTGAGGATTTATATCACCCTTTGAAATGTTTGAGTCACAGCAAACATTATTCCTATTATGACAAATTTTTGAATAGAGATTGAAATGATAATTTTTTTTCTTGCTGTAGGAGTACGCGTTTTCCTTTGCCTCCTAGTCTAGAGGCTTTGGGTTGCCTGGTTACTCTGACTCAGAAACTCTGTAAGGTGTCTCTTGGTGAAGGAGCAGATACAATTGGCAATTAGAGAAGCTTGATTTGTCATTGAAACGAAGAAATCCTTAGGAAAAAATAGCCATTTGGAGAGCAGTTGCACAGAATCCACAGTGAGAAAACTCTCAGAATGTACATTGGTACTGAACATTGCTGCTTTGCTTATTGTAGAGGCATGAAGGTCATTAATAATGTATGCAATAATTAGGAATGTTTTTCAGTGTTCAATTAATAGAATCCTGTTCATAGCATATATGAATTGCAAATGTGATCAGAAAAGCATTTTTGTTGAAGAATTTCCCCATGGACTAGTGCTATAAAAAGACTCCATTCAGCCAGCAATCTGTTCATCTCAGGCTGGAGTTAAAGGTACATGATACATTCAGGTGAGGCCCCAGTACAGCCAGCATAGGCAGCATGTCTTATCTGCTTCAGTGTGCATGTGGCTACATATATATTTTTATATAGTACATGTGTGCCTATAAATGTGTGCAGATGTTCTAACAATTGCACATTTGTGCTGATTTGGAAATTTGTGATTGTGGGAATGATTTTATTTTGCGTAGTATTTCCTTTAGAACTGAAGCCATGTTGTTTCAGCAGTTGCTTCAGCATAGATGCCCTTTAGTTGTTTGCATTTTGATGCATCAGAAAACACTTCAAGAACAAAGAGGGTTATTTAATGGTCGGGAAGGTGAGGAATGTTTGATGAAAAAGTCAGATCTATGGACCAACAGTTTTGCTATCCAGGGATCAGAGAGCCTCAGCTAGTATAAACTCTAAAAGGTCAGAATTTGATTTAATGAACTGAACTTTCAAGACAAGCAGTGTTTTTCATACAGGATATCCCCTCAGGCTTGCTTTATTCAGATAGCAAAAAATGCAGAACAAATAGACTGACAAAAAAGTCGTGGTTTGTATATCTTACCATGTTTTTAACCAAGTGTCAGCACTATACACTTAGGGTTAAATTTTGGATATCTCATGCTGTATTTATTAGAGGTAGGGCATTAGCTGTTTCCTTTATAGCCTTATGTTATGCTCAGTACTGTGTCCTACATCTCCAGGATCTGAATCATTGTCTGCAACTTGTGCACCACGTCTGCTCACACAGTCTCACTTTGGACACGGCCCAGTTGCAGTGGGCTTAAACACCTCCATGCTGTCGGGATCTCCCACTTCTCGGTTTGCTTTTCTCAGCTTTTAAAATGCAATGGCTGTAATAGGGAAACAGAAAGCCACAGGTGTCTGTCCTTATCATTAACAAATAGGGATAACTCAAGGAAAACACATCACCCAGGGTTATTTTCAGAGGTATATAACTCACTGTAACAATCATTTTAAGTGGGAAATGGTGAAACTGTTACTTAGTCATGGTATCAGGAGGTTCTTGCCAGAACTTTGATAGAGAAAAATGGTGTCTCTCTTACATAAGTTTGTTGGGGTTTTGTGGTTTGGGGTTTTTGTTTGTTTTTTCTACCAGAGAGAATTGCAGTTAATGAAACAATCAGAATACATACATTTTCAGCCAGGCACAAGGCAAACCTACAATATTCTCCTCAGGAATGGTATATAATCTGTTTACAAAGTACCGTGGGAAAAGTACAATAAAATGAGATAATTTTCAGATAACGCTGCCCTCCAAAAGTATTTACATTACAATATAAGAAATGGAGGACAGCTCAGGAAGCCTTTCTGCAGCAAAATTGTGTGAGCAATGAAGTGGGACACGCCATGCAGAGAGTGGTGGTTGGCAGGAATAATTGGAGTTTATGTTAATCTGAATTACTTCTGCCAGTTAAAAACGAGGTTTGCAGTTCCGGTGCTTGAGGGGGATCAGGGCTGCCCTGTGGTTTCTCCTCTCCTCCGCTCTCTGAGGGGCCCTCCAGGCTCCACAACCTCCCAGGACAGGCAGAGCCCCAAGCTTGGCCATGGCTTTCCTTCCACTCAGCATGCAGTGGCAGCAGGGAAGGGAACAGGGAAAATTAGATTAGGAAGAATCAGTGAATGGAAAAGAAAATGGCATAAGAGATTGCACTGGGAGTTTGCTTTTGTAGATCTCAAACCATCAATCTGCGACCGGAAAAAGGAATTAAAATCTGGCCACCACAACAAAGCAGGATTTAACAACAGAAAGGGAACATTGGGATACAGATATAGTGAGTGAGGGCTACCTCCTGACAGGCTGCTCATTCTGTAATGACCTATGAAAGCAATGACGACCTATTCATGTTCTCCCTCTAGGATTCTCCACTTGGCTTCTTTCTGAGTCAATCTGCTGGGTCAGAGGTGTATTTATGTTTCTATGTTAAGGCTCACTCACATTAAACATTATTATTCCAATCACTATTATAGTTTTGACTAGTATAATCTTATGTTCTATTTTCTGAAGATAATATCCACGTTAACTCTTGGAGTCACAAAATAGAAGGAATTTCATTAACCTATTTTGTATATTTTCACTGACCTCATGTGTGCAATATAATTTGTCTCTACAGATAGTTTATTTAGTCGGACTTAAAAGAAAAAACTGCAAATCAGAGATACATTATATTTTTATTCCTGTCTGTAAAAAATATTTATTAAAATTACATTTGTCTTGAGTGAGAAAATGGTTTCACATATTTTACCAGTCATGTTTTGACTTACAGAAATTGCCTTAGTAAAGAAAGACATTGCATTTCCAGGTTGTCTTTCTCCAGAAAATGACCCAAACATGGTATTCATAGGATTTTGGTGGTCCCTATTGAAGGGGATAAAGGAAGCAATAACACCCAAGTGGAAAGCCCAAGGATAAAAAGGATATGTTTTTACTCCCAATTTCTTAGAGCATCAAGTCCTTCTTTGTAAGATGGCGAGTATCATGGTACTCAAGGAAGATTCATTTAACAAAACCACCTGAAATATACACAAACCCCATACAGAAAAAACTTCCAGATTCAAATTTGGATGTAAAAAGTTTACAGAGAAATAAAGAAAAACACAGTGGAGAAGAGGCTGACTTCTCAAGCCCTGAGAGACTGACAGTCTCCCATCAGAATTAGGTAAATAATTATATTTTTTAAAATCATAAATTATTAAAAATACACTTGTCCCAGTGCCTAAACTGCAGGCTGGTGGCAAGCTGCTCTTTCCTGCATTTCTGATTTTATTTTAATATAAGAAAAGGGATTTTATTATTGCTCTTTCTCGCCTAATGAATAATCAAAGTTTTTCACATCTTTGGATGGAAACATGCTGGGATGAATTTTTTTCCCTAGTTTATGCCCACTATTAATGCATTCACATATGAATGCATTCACAGCCTCACAGGGGGGTAACATTAGTTGAGGTTCAGAGAAAGAATAAATAAATTAATAAGAGACAGTTGTAAATACATATCCACATACATAGCTGTGAGGTTCTGGCCTCATAATTGGAGATCCTTTTTACAGATTTATCCATAGCCTGGTACACTTCTGGCTTCCTACTGTGAATTAGTTTACCCTTTTAAAAAAGTCACTTTGTTACCTATCTGGTGCATAATTTTAATGATGTTCTCAGCAAATGAGGACAATTATAAACACCAGTGATGACGGAGAAATAATCAAGGATCAGGAAGTTTCTAATGGGAAAATGGAGCCTCCCACAGAGAATTCTGCTTAAAATATCATCTTTTACTAATTGATACAGTCACTGGTGTTGGAGATGTTGTTGTTTAGCACCTGATTTAAACAGAGTTCAATGAATACTTTAATCATACTAGGAATCTGAAGTGTTTATTGTGTTTTTTTTTCTGAAAGAATGTTGTAAAAAGAGTATTTTAGAGATGCTGAAAACTCAGCAGCTAACATCAGTGATGCCTCAGCTGTGTGGGAAAGGGCTGGAAGAGTGCAGTTTCATATTGTTAGGTGGCCTAAATACTCACTCAGGTATATCCACCTCTGCATGAAGGAAAGGTTTTGATGATTGCCTGAATTGTTACTTCCCAGAGACCAGTGCTGCTGGAAAGGGAGGAGGAGATGAGAAGAATTAACTCACCTGGGCAGTGAAGGGGTCCTTATGAAACCTGCAGTGGGGTGGGCATGGATTAGTAAGAAAATTTTTGAAATGTAGCAAAGTCCAGGCTGAGTTTCCCAGGCTCCTGTGAAGGATTAAATGTGAGTTGCAGTGGATTTTCTCCTGCGTGAAGCTGTAAATGCAGAGTGACAATATTCACACAGGACCCCTGAGACCCTGGAATCCATTCCTGACAAAAAAGTAGGCTGCATGTATGTGTTGCTGCATGTAGGAGTTAGCTACTTCTCTGCCGTGGAAATATCCTCCTCAAAGTTATTTTTGTATAGCCACTCTTTCTCTCAGTATGTGCAATGCCTAAAGTTTTAATTGCCTCTGATGTTTGAGCCTTTAGGATGCATGGTTTTATGGTCCTCCTTGCAGCTATTTATTTCATAAAAATTCATGTAAACAAAAGCTGATCTTTTTCCAATTAATAAAGTCCCTTCATTTAACTAAGGAAAATAAAGATACACATTTCTATCAAGGAACTATTTATTTCAAATGTCTTCCTGCATTATTACTTAAGGGAGTAGGAGGAAGAGTAGAGAGAAGGAATGCATTTCTCTCTGATTCAACAACAGAGGTGCAAAACCTAAGTTTAGCCACCCCTCCAGCTCCCTTCCTAGCAAACAATGGTTCTTGGACACAGTTTTAAGATCACTTTTTCATCTTATTGTTGACTTTCTCAGCATTGTTGACTTCCTCGGCACTAAGTTTGAGGAGAGAAGTAATGCCACACAGAGATCTGGCTTAGTGGGAGATGGCAGCAATAGCTACAGGAAGCTTTTTTATGCCTTTCTGAAAGCAGCATATCAAAGGGTAAAAGCTAAGCTACAGAGGATGCTTATTGTGCCAGGACAATAGCACAGACACCCTCACTTGAGCTGGTAAAGGTTTATTTTTCATGAAGCCTTTCATACTGCTGCCGGAAAATGCCATCCCATTGAATGTTTTGATGACAATGTACTGATGTACCTTTCCTCAGCAGGAACTTCTTGAATTCATAATGTACACGTGGTCAAACAAGAGACGGCAACACTCCAGGATGTTGCCACGATTTCCAGGCTGCAGTCACTCTTCCCAGATTTTTTTAATTAAACTTGAAAAAACCCCACATAAGCAATAACGATACTCTCTGCAGAACAGGGTTTTTATTTCTGCAGCTCTCCTTAATCCATCCCTAATGGCAACACACTGTGTGTCCACTCAAAGTACAGACATCTCAGAGAAGCTCTGTCAGGAAGAAGGAAGTTGGATTGCTGTTGCTAGAGGGGCAGAGCTGGGGTTCCAGGGTATTTTAGCTATGCATTGCTTTACTTTCAAAAATGCTCAGATTTTAGATTTTAAAAAACGTTGAATTCATAAGTTGCTACAGGTTTTCTTGTACCTTAAACATTTTAGTTCTCTTCAGGCTGCTGCTCTATATGATGAACCTTAACCATATTCAGTATAATCCTAAGAACACAGCATATTGCCAGCATCAATCAGGACTAGAGCTGCAATACCATAGTCATCTATAACACCCATCTACAAATGTACATGCATTTTGTACATTGGTAACCTCTAAATGGGAAAGGCAGCACTATCAGAACCTTCCTTGACTCTGCAAAAAAACACTGCCGGATATGATGAAATAAACTGAGACAGAAACTGACTTGGATTAGCATCTCACGCCAGAGTACATTGGAGTAGATAGGCTTCTTTTTACATTAAAGGATTTCTAGAACAAGGCTCATGTTTCATATCTTCTTGATATTTCAGTCTCTTGTCTAAAGGTCTGCCTGCAAAAAGCAGCAGTTCACTCCAAGTGACTCACTTTAGTGGATAGAAGACAGAAAACCTCCCCAACAGCACTTCACTCTGAGTCACAGTTTTCCAAAGTAGCATCTATTCAATGTACAGGGACTGACTGTCATCTTACTTGATCAATTAAATTCTGGAGCACTGAGTAAACATCCTTGAAGAAAGGTGCAGCCTGATGGATTTGCAGCTACAGTGGTGAAGGGATACATCTGCATAACAAAGTTACCACACACTACCAGCCCCCTGCTTTTAGAGCTTTTGGTTGGAATTTTCTAAAAATAACTACTGTTATATGTCAGGGTCTTTAGGCAGCACCTAGGAAAAGAATCAGGGATAGCTGGATATAGTTGTGTATGAATCTATGTCTGCCTATGTGTGTATTTAAATGCATATGTATATACACACCACACAGACATGTATACATACATGTATATACATTAAATACATAAACACATGCACAAACTATTTTTCCACATAAATTGCTGTGCATTTTGGTTGGTTATACATCTAAGTATGGTACAAGAGAGAGCTTGAAGACTCTTGGCAGAGAGTTATGATCCACTGCTGGCCGCCTACTGTCAATTCTCCCAGATGGATTCTGGCTGAAGTCAAAGCAGCTTTCACGGGGCAGGAGAGCAGAGCACAGTGAAGAGCCGGGGATGGCCAGGAGGCAGGTGGTGAGGGACTGCAGGCACAGGGACAGCATGAAGAATAAGGACTTCACTTACTTACTGACAGAAAACAAATTGCATTGGTGCAAACTTGAGACTCCCACAAACTTCTGTGAAGTGTTTCAAGCATATTCAAAATAAGATTAAAACAGATAATTGTCATTCTGGAATACTGGGGGAAAAAATTACAGCATACCCACTAAAGTTCAGTGAAACTTAGCAATTGCAGTTATTGACAAACCTGATATACAAAGGTGTTTTTACTCATAATTAAGTAGTAATGCTGCTTAACAGCATTCTGGGAAGAAAATGTGGCTTTCTCAGTAAACACAAGAGTGGGGCTTTTACCCCCATTAACCTTTAGACTTGTGCATGGTCAGCATTGTTGCTTGAACTTGAACCTTGACATCCTTCATGTGCAAGAGAGAGAAATTAATGCAATCACAGAATAACTTAGGTTGGAAAAGATCCTTAGGATCACATCCAGCTGTTGACCCAGCACTGCCAAGTCCACCACTAAACTCGGTCCCTAAGCACCACATCTACACATATCTTAAATACCTCCAAGAGTGGTGACTCAACCACTTCCCTGGGCAGCCTGTTCCAATGCTTTGCAAGAAATTGTAGGGGGTGTTTGATGTCTTAGATGTGGAGTTTAAGAGGACATTAATTATGTCCCAGACTCAATCAACTTTATTGATTCCATGTCTGTAAAGGGGACCCAGGGAGACTCACAGAGATGCTGGCTCTTACTCAGATGGATACTATTTTGGGGAGTCTTTACAAAGTAAGTTGATGATATTTCCCAGGTTTCCTCAGTTCCCTCCCTCATCCCTCCCACATATCTTTCATGGTGGAGTTCTCTGTCTTGCTGCTTTTTCCCCCAATGCCTGCAGCACATGAAAATTATGGCTCCTCTTGGTTCCCAGCACAGATTTTGCTGAAATGTGTTGTGAAGGGCGGGTCTCTCGGTGAACCACTGTGATCTGTACAGCAGGTTTGACAGAAAGCTCCATTTCACCTGCCTGCACTAGGCTCAGTCCCTTCACTAGGTCATGATGCCACCGCCTCCCCCATCCCCCCCCCCCCCCCCCCACACTTTAGATGTGCTAAAGAGGTGAGAGGAGCCTCTCTGTGCACTGTGATGACAGAGCACACCCCAAGATGTGGAGTCCTGCTGCCATTCATAAACATTTGGTGCCATGATTGTATTCCTGACTAAAGACACTGACACAAGAGAGCTGTCCTTGCACATTTAAGCAGGGTTAAATAGAGGGTTTGACTAAGAAAGTGTTTGCAAGGATGTCAGGTCTCATCTGTGTGTGGCTCTGGTGTCTGTTTCTTGAGTCAATGAGGCCATTGGGGGAACATGGAGTCATGGTGCTTGACCGTGGTGCATTACTGATGCAAATAGTTTACTACACTGAAGGCTGCTATGGACTGCAGCTATAATGCAGGGCAAACCACAACATTCATGCACAGAGAAACATATGGATATTCATTTCTCAAAGGAAGAATGTTATTTTGTTGAGTGGTGTAGAAGATTGGCTTCAACAGCAAGCAGACCAGCTATGTATCTTGGGAGGTGTGATCACACAGCATATTTCACTCTTGTGCTATGTCATATAAGTTTCTTAGGAAGAGAAAGAACTGAAATGGCTAAGTAGATGTGCTGATTTACCTCAGTGGTAAGTGACATTTCAGGGGCAGAACAAAGGGGTGGTTGAATCTCTGAGTGGGTTGGAGTATGATGAACAGTTTTTACCCACACCTTTGATACAGTAAATCTCAGCTGCTCCTCATAACTCCACAGTAACTGTCCAGCTTTCTGCACTTGTTTTTGCATGGAGCATCTTTAAAGCCTCACCTCACATTAAGCATGACCTGGCTCAACATTAGTGTTATAATCCATACACTTCATGGATATCCATTCTCACTGTCATACAGATTTTCAACCGTGGCAAATTATAGACCCCAAATCCATCATATCCACATTTAATGGTTTCCAGTGCTGGAATAATACTGTACTACCTAACACTTCATACCTATGATTAATAGCCTTAATATTCATCTCACTATACACATACATTTTACCTGATACTGATAGTATGCTGACTCCCTTAATTTCAGTAATTTAGAGTGTTATTCCAATGTTTAAAAACTATATCAATTTCAAGTAAAATTGCAATCCATGTATTATTTAAATAATTTTAAGCTTCCAGTCACTTTACATCATTTCAATTACATCCTTGATCAATATAGAGAGCACTTAGTCATAAAAGAGAATGAGTTAGTCAGATGTACAGAGTTTTCAAGGTCACTATATTGTTAATAAAACTTGTTAACTGACACAGGCATTAGTCATAAAGCTGAGTAAATGTAATGATTAAGCCACTCACAGCTCCTCGCCATTCTGTTATATCCTGTTTTCTAAAGAGAGAATTTTTTATTGTGGGGCCTAATTTAAACCTACTTAAGTCAGTGGAAAAACTGCCTGTGGCTTTGCTGGGCTTCTTATCAGACTGCCACTAAATAACAGAAGCACACTCATGAAAGGAGCAGACAACAGGCTGGTAACTCAGGCAGACTCCTACACATCAGCTCCTGGCAGTCTTTAGCTGTAGCGTTCATCTCAGCAAGACAGATGGAGCTTGACCGAGCTCTAGGTGGAACTGTAATTACATTTTATTCCTTCAGACACCTCTTACTGCAGAAAGCACAACATTTTCCCTGCTGCAGAAAGAGTGGAATAATTTTTGTTTGAACTTGTTGGGAGGTTTGGTGACCCCCCAATGGTAGGCTGGTGCCCACTCTCTGGGTGCAAGGGACCAAATGAGAGTATACATACAACATGCAACCATACAAAGTGCGCAATAAACAGCAGTACCCAAATAGATACACTTCATTTAATGAAAACCCTATTCAGCTCCTGGCAGAGATCACATAAGATAGAGCTCCCTTTTAATGATAAGAAGTGCATTATTTTTGTGTACACGACTACTCTATACTGAATACTATCAGGTATGATGGGTTCTGTTTAAAAGTGAAGGATTTTTTCTGGCCTGTGTCTATTCTGCCCTACTCAGACAGTCATCAGTGATGTAAGATGAGGCATTTGAATTATCCTTGCCTGACGAAAAGTTGGGAGGCTGTAAAGAAGTCTAAGGCATTGGCAGTGCCAATATGTACAATACAGTATGAATCATGTCCTATGTGGGATCCCACATCTCACCTAGTATGAGACATCTTGGATACCTCTAAATCTTAGATAGTCATCCTAATCTCCCTCAGAAAATAGATAGATGGCAACTACCTCCTGTAGGCACTGTCTTTAGTGTGAAAGGAATTACGCCACTGAATCCAGGGAATATACTGAATAAGTCTCCATTGACCACACAAGGGCCCAAAGTAGAATCCCCTACATGTAGGTTTCTACATGGGGAGATTCATTCAAAGCAGCCCTAAACACCCCAAAGCATTTCCTCCTGGGGACCACAAGGCAAGAGAAACACCAAGTTACTAGTACACAATGCCACCAAAATGGGCAGAATCCCTCCTTGGCAATGCCAAAGCACTGCAATATGCCCCTGAGGAAGCTGAGTCTGCCACAGACACCGAGGGAGCACAAAACCCTTCAATGAGTAGACTGTACACTGCAGGCCCCTGTCAAAGCCCCCTGTAGGGTTGCATGCAAGAGAAAATGTCCAGTTAAATGGACAACTTGCTAACCACAACCACACTTACATAAAATGTATAAAAGGTGTCTAGTGACTCCAAGGAGCAAAGCATTAAATTCATTGCAAAGTAGCAGGAGACAGGCTGCTTTCATCCAGAAAGCTGATCTGGTTAGGAGCAACAAGGCAGAGAAATGTGGCATTACACAGAGCTGGGAAAAGCAGAGCACATGAACAGTCACACAGCAGAGGGACAACAGCAGCAAGGCCAACGGACTCCTCCTCCTGGTAGGAATAATAACAAAGGAGCATTCAATACAAAATCCAGGACACTGAAAGGATGCATCTGGAAGGTACAGCCAAACAGCAGCAGAGACCTGGTCCTTCAGCGTGATGAATTTATCAGAACCACAGCCCCTGCTACAGCCAGCTGCCACTGAAACAGCTTTTTCTAAACAAAGCAAATCCTAATCCAGCATGGTCTGAAGAAAGGAAAATCATGGGTTTGGAAGCTGGACCTTAAAGAAGCAGCAGTCTGTGCACATGGCTACATTGCTGTCAGCAAAGCATTTAGAAAAAGGAGCTACAAACTCTTTAGAATCTGTAGTTTATGTAAGTAAACAAGTATGGAGCCTTCCTACATTATTGCAGAGTTCCTGGTTCATGAATCAGTATGGATACATGCAGAATTTAGTTTCGTCAACAGAATTATTTTAATAATTTAAAATTATTTTTTCTCTTTTGTATTCTACTTTTCCCTGAAAAATGCTCTTTATGGATCTTTAACAATATCTTGATAGGCAAATATAGCTGAATAACAGAAATATTTTTTTAGTGTCGGTGATGTGTTCATTATACTCACGTGATAGTCATCCCTCTTCCTCTTTTGCTTTTGTCTTTGTCTTTCCATAATCGTAGGCTGTAAAGACTAAAAAAAGAATAAAATTGGCACCTAATTTTGCATGTACATTTTTGTACAGTTCCCAGCACAACCTAAATTGATGCAATGATGCTGTCACTCCTGCCTGTGCTGCTCAGGGAATTCAGAAAGACTGGGGAGGATGAGGCAGAGAGGTTTGCTCAGGTGGGTAGCAGTATCTGGAGCAAAACCCGTGACCATGGGGAGAAGAGAATTCAAAGCAAATGCCAAGGTGAGGGGTGATGAATGTTTGGGATGTCAGAATGGAGCACATGGCTTTTGCTGGCAGAAATGATTTTGAAGCTGAAAGAATAGGAAAAAATAGGGGGCTTTAGCAAAGGCACAAGCACAGATCTAGTGGAAAAGGCAGAGGACAACTGTAACACAGAGTTTCTGTGTCTGATGGAGAAGCTGAGAATAAAAGACAAGGAAGCACGAGGGAGAGATGGGGTAAATAAGATTTTTGAGAACACCTAAATTTTTAGGGCTTCTAAGTGTCTCTTGCTTTCACTGTCCTGTTTGGAAGCAACAGGTTGAGCCAACAAACCCCCCTGAAGGAGAAGAGCTCCAATCAGGCTGAACAAGAGCTGGACATCAGGCATGCAAAAGGGGTTACAAAAGAAATCTGCAAGTCTAGGAGACATCTGTGCATCTGCGCCAGTGCTGGTACATGAGCTTGTTCTGATCACTCCTTGTAAGAGAAGAGGGGGAGAAAATGCAGCCCTTGAAGGAGAGCAGCAGAAAACACTAGAAAAGAGGATCAGGAAATGCATCTAAAGCTTTATTCAAGATCTGAGTTTACTACACATGAAAGCTGTGACAGTGACATTAAACACAAACAAACTGGATGCTTAGAACAGATTTGATCACCACGTTGTGCCACAACTTACTTTTCTTCTGAGCAGAGTCAGTTTTGTTTAACACAGCCCAGCTATTTTAGTTAAGGTTGTAAAGAGGAACAGCCTTTGATATAATTTATTTGAGTTTACCTGGCTCCATGGAATTGAAGAGAGGTGAAGACCTGCTGAAATTAAACAGACATATAAAACTGTACCAGATGTACCAGAGACACAAATACCCAAGACCCACCCTGTGACATTTGGATAGTATTTGAAGAAACAAGGAGGATTTTTTATTTGCTCTTCATGTGTACACAGGAATTCTGCCATAGCACCAGCAAGCTGTGCAGGTGGGCAGGGGAAATTCTGGACAACTCCTGCACTGGTGCTAAAAATCAACAAGTATTCATTTCCCACATCTAAACAACTCAGGGGACTGTATTAATTTTCATCTAGGAAAAGGTCAGGTCACTTCAGCTTTGAGTTTCTCAGGGTTTTATCTATTTTCCTAAGAAAAAATGCAAATTATAAAAGAGCCAAGAGGAAATTCCACACAGTGTAAAATGGCTTTCAATGACCAAGCTTCAATAACCTGCAAGTTGATAATAACCTGCTTTGTGAATCACCTTTTACTGTCATTCAACACTATATAATACTTTGTGATGTAGAAGGTGAGGAGCAGTATCATACCTGGGTTTCTTAATGTTATCAAAAGTACCTGGAGACTGTAAGATTTTATCTGCATCCTGTTTCCCATCAGTAGGAAGCAGCCACGTCTTCCTCACATAATGATAGAAAAACAAGGCACAGGGAGCCTGGGAGCTAGACCAGTACCTATGTAAAAAAATGTGCCCCTTAATGGTTTGCCAAATATTACATCGGGAATTTACAGCTAGGCAGAAAAGTGTATGAATGTGGCTTTGTCCTGGTTTGGGACAGGGGTCCCATTTCACAAGGACAGCTTTAGTCTGTATGGCAGCATGTTTTTTAAAAATGAAGTGGAATGCTTGAAGGAGATGAGGATAATAATGCTGCCATCTGCCCAGGACTTGAGCTGGAGAAAGTGATTAAAGAGAGCTGAAGGGAGCTGAACAGCAAGGAGAAAAAGCTGAAAAGAGCTTTAGTTTGTAGCACAATGCTTCTGGCCTCTGACTGAAAAAAGAGCAGAAGCAAGCAAAAGCCACAGCGACATTTCCAATGAAAAGACAAACCTTTTGTACTACCTGCAGGGTGAAAAAGGGCAGTAAGCACCTGGTGGGACCACCAGCTGGAAAGCAGGTAAGTGAACCGGCAGTGGCAGCTCTTGCAATGATGAATGCTTTTTTGTTCCTTAAGAGTTTTGTATCAGTGGACTGCTGACAGTAGGTTTCTGTTTCCCTGGTATGAATATGAACCAGATCCTGACTTAACACAGCTTATTTGCTGGCCTAGTTTGTATGAGGCTGTGGGCTCTCCATCCCAGTCTGGCTGAGAAGGTGTTTTTACTGTCAAAATTTTCTTTCCCAATATGGCTCTAAAAACTCATTCCTGGTAGTGCAAAATTAATTCTAGATACAGTCAATGTGTGGTCCTGTGTGTTGTTACCAACAGTTTCCCATGCCAAGAGTCCACCTGGCTTCCCACCAGGTTGTGTCCCCAAGGGGTTGTACAAGGGCATGGACTCTATTGCTGACTTTCCAGATTTGTTATTGCTATTTGTAAAGATTCGGCACAGCATCAAAACCAATAACCCAGTCCGTCAGACTGGAGTTTTCAAAGAAGTCATTGCATCAGAGAGAACTGGAGACAAAATTCCTTCTCTGGTGGCTATGAAAATCAGTAATTTCTGAGCTAATTTCTTCGCTTATAGTTTGCCTTTCATTCAGTAACTGATAACCTCTTTGTCCCCTAGGTCTTCTTTTGGCTCATATTAAGTTACAGCAGAAAATGTGTTTTCCATGTGAGGAGACAACAAATAAGCAGAGGAAAGTGGGAGCTCTGCTTAAGCAGCCCCTGAAATGCTGCAGTGTTTGTTTTGTGTAAATGTATTTCCTTTTATAGCCTACCTGCTTGATACTTCAAACATGCACACACTTTTGAAGAAATTATATCCAAACAATTTACTTCCAGAAAAAGGCAATATCCTTTAAAGCAGGAACAGCATAAAATGGTGCATAAACCCCAAAAAGCATAAGCAGGCATGGAACTTTAACATATGTATGTGGTTTCTGCATCTTCTATTGAAAACTATCCCCACTGGGTAATTTTAATCCTCAGTAAAAATTGAGTTTGGGGCAAGAACTACAAGATGCATACTTGTTTCAGCTGAAATCACAAGATGGAATGTACTGAGCAGTATTTGATCAATCATCAAAAATGTACAAGTTTTATCTAAGCGCCTTAATACTATAAAAATTGGTTTTGAATGTAGAAGTAATAAATAAAATCCTCATTGTTTCGTTCTGTTTTCTTCCCCAGAGATGCCAAGCTTTTCACATTTTCACTCTCACATTTTAACAAAATAAAGAATATGCAGTTCTATCTCATCAAATTTTGATTGTTATCTGCTTGTCCATTATATTGAATTATAATGTTGTTCCCAAGGAATTAAGAATACTATCTACATTTACAAGGCAATGAATAAAACACCAAAGAAAGTAGTTTAGTTTGTGTGTAAAAATTCTTGTCATACAGGGATGGGGTGGCAAATCCATAAAACCCAATCCCTATCTAGGCAATGATTGTCCGTAATATGACTTTCCAATTCTAGCTGTAATACAGACAACAAACAGTTGCATGGAAAGGTCATGCAATGCACAATTACAATCTACAATTCATCATAAATCCTAGAAGGAAAAATGCAGCTAAATGACACCTAGAAAATAATGAATGTAGCTTTATGCTACCAATTCTTACTGTAATCTTGCTGGTCATGAAAACAGAATAAATAATTAAAGTAATCAGAATAAAAATCACAAAATCTGTATTTTTAAATATTTAGCTATTTCTGAAGGAAAACTACATGAATTGTTATACTATTCTTTCTGACTTCAAACACAAATAATTTCGTGGGGATAATGCTGGCCTTGCAATGGAGCTGCTAAGATACAAATCAAGTTTAGTAGCAAGTTCCTGCAGAAGAATTAAAAAAAAAGAATCACAGAGATAACAAAACTCCTATAAACAAAAAGAACCCAAAACTTTGTAAACCAAAAGCATTAAAGGGAATATACACATAAAATACATTGCGTACAGAGCAGCATTACCCAATTTTGCTGGCTTACACAAATCCTGTGTATTTGCCAAATAAAACATGATGTGGGAACAGAGCTGGACAGGTGGCCGCTCCAGTGCTGCTGTGATTTTCCTTTGATGATGTCTCCAAGATGACTGCTTTGGAAGCACACAGCTCTTACCCCCCTGCAGCTTAAGAAAAACTTCCATGACAAAGACATCATTACATGATATTATTTTTACCACGGAAGTATGTCAAATCAACCTGGCTTTTATCTGTAGTACTGCAGCTAGTCTAAACTCCCTGCCAACATCATCTGTCAAGCAGTACAGCAAACAGTGTTCAGAGTCAGGCAGCCTCCAGCCTGCCCAGCTTTGACAACTCTGCAGCATCCAAACCCACCTCATGGCCACTGCTCTTGTCTCCTCTGTGGAGCAGCAGGGGAAAAGTACAGCAGGGAGCCACCACTACGGGTGTTTGCCGAGCAGATCAGCCAAAACCAGGTTTTTAAGTCTACTCCAGGATTCAGCATCATTAAATAAGGAAACAGCAGGTGAACTGTAAGCAGAAGAGCAAAAGGTCACACAGGTGGGCATGACAACCCACGCTGTGGAGGGACCAGAGGGGCATCTGTATTTGCTCTTCCTCTGAACATCTCCCCAACAGCCAAGAAGCAAAGGCACAGGCAAGCCCTAACTTCACACACGTTTTTTACCCATAGATGTGAAAGACACCCAGTGGTTTGCATTTCATTAAAAGACTTCCATTAAGCAGGCTTAGCAATTTTCTCTTTTAATTGCTTCTAAAAGCAGCTACTTGTCTACTGGAAAACCCTGCCTTCTGCAGCTACAAGGCTGCAGGAATGATTCTCTGCCTTCTATATAAGGTATGAATATCTACATTATACAAAAGATCATAAATGCACATTTCAAAAATATATACGGCTATTTTGGGTAAAGTGTATGTTTTTCATGCTTTGATACAATGAAAAATTTAACCTAATTCATATATTCAGAAATCTAAAATCCAGTATTTTCACAGTAAAATATCCAGGGTTTGATTTGTTTGTACACTTTCAGTGACTAACACAGCTAACTCATAAAAAAAATGAAAAAAAAAAATCTGCATAAATGGAGAGACAATGTTTAATCTCCCAGGTGTTAAAAAAACCAGAAGATTGAATATTGCAATATGATGGCAGCCTGCTAACCCACTATCTTTTACTAAATTTTAAGCGTTGCTAAAGCTAATTTCTGAGTTGATGAAAATGCTCCTTCAGAACTGGAAAAAGTTGGTTTCAACATGTCAGAAATCCTATTTTATTGTAAAAAGCACATTCGGCTTGAAATAACTTCTCTGCAGACAGGCAGGCAGACCTGTAACCCTGAATGGAATCAACTGTCTTTTTGAAGAAAGGCATTCACAACCCCCCCCAAATTTAGAATTTCTTTAATGGTTCCTTCAGAATCCAATCCAGTACCGATTTTTAAAATATCCTCAGATTGTTAGAGAAAAACATTACAGTTTTTGTAAGCTTTCTTTCACCTGTGCACCAGCTCAAGTACTCACTGAACACAGGCAGAAAAACTTCCCAACCAGCTCTAAACAAAATAATTTTCCTCATCACTTTGTTACCACGGTAACTCTGGGCTGTGGGGTCAGAGGAAAAGCCAAATGCCTTTCTATTTCAGCAGCTGGTGTCTGTTAGGAGGGTTTGCCCAGAGTTATGTAAGATATAAATGAATGTGTGTCCTGTGCTCCTGGGCAGGAGTTGGAGCTGCCTGGTATCTGCCTACAGGCATTCAGAGGACGATGGGAAGAGTAAGTTCTAGTAGCAAACACTCTTTGTAGGATGATAGGATTATTCAGGAGGTCTCCAATCCAACCTGCTGCCCAAAGCTACAAGACCAGGGCTTTATCCAAGGAAAGCTCCAAGGATGGGAATGGCACAACCTCTGAGTAACCTCCACTGTTTGACTTCTCCTGGTGAAAAAGTTTTCTGAGTATTCATTCTGAGCCTCTCTTGTTTGAGTCTATGCCTGCATCTCTCTTCCTCCCACCGTGCACCACTGTGAAGAGCCCATCTGTCCTCTCCATACCCTGCCCCTGGGTGCCAGGCCGACAGTGGGACACTCCCTGCCCCAGCTTCTCATGGCTCTGCAGGTGCACCCACAGCTTCCCCTCATGAAATATAACAGGAGAAGTAAGAGGGTGTGTGAAAATACATCTCTGGATGATTTTTCAAAGCCAGAAAACCATGGAAATAATTTCCTTACTTCTTAAAACCAGTGAAAACTTTAGAAGTGGGGCTCAAAAGGCACCCAGCACTTGAGAGAGCAAAAGCTGCCCTCAGTTTAAGCTGAGCACCCTGAAGTGGTTCAGTGAAAAATCTCCAGGCCTTATTTTTCTTGTATCTGAACTTCCTGCTTTCAAAGGACTTGTACACAGTTCATTTAAAGCATGTAATTCATTCCCTTCCCTTCTTTCCACCTCATGTTTTCATTACACCTGACACCATGAGTCGGTCTGGTTACCCAAATGGCAGCTTTCCAACCCAGGAGAGGTACATGTGAACACACACATATGCCCATGCAGGAACCTATCAGGACTCATACATCAACAATCAGTCATTAAAAACCAGCAGGATGACAACTGAAAATAAACTAAGTGAGCCTAAACTATCCATATTTATGCAGACATAAGAATGTACAGAGGTTGTGCTGGATGAAATGTTCATGTAGCACCATACTGAGCAGTGAGTGATTAAGGTGAGAAAACTGGGTGATTATGCAAAGACAATTATACTACTTATCAGCCATCTAGAGGTTAGGGATTTATGAGTTTTCTATCCACCATGTTCAGGGATCTTGATGGATTTGTCTTCTGTGACCTCTCCAATGCTTTCTGAACCCACGATATGCACAGTGATTTGTTAAAATGAGCTCCACAGTTTATTTATGACATATGCAGAAGAAAACTTCATTTATTTTAAGCTGCTGCATGATGGCCACCCTGGGTGTTCCATAGTTCCCACACAACAAAACCCAGCAAGTTCCAGACTCCTAATTACCTTTGAATCATTCAAAATTTTTTATAGGTCTCATCCCTTTTTCTGAGTCATCTCTCTCCCAAGGTAAACAAGTTGCACTTACTGCCATTCTCTGCCTCTCATTTTTTTTGTTCCCATTCTTTGTATCTTTCCTATACCTGTCAGACACCTACTGGAGATGAGGAATTCAGGAATGTGCACATATAGAGATGAGCTAAAGGATTTTATAATTATATAGTAAAATGTGGTCTATTTATTTCCTCTTGTTTTCTAGCATTGTGGTTACCATTAAATTCAAAGAATATAGAATAGACTCTACAATTTTGACCTCAAAATTGCAATCATAAGAAAACAGAGCTATTTCCCTAACACGAAATCCTGAACATAGTATATGCCTGCTCTGATAAAAATATAAGGAAGATCCAGAAAATGATAATGGCATGATCTGATCACAGAAGCTGTAAAGTTAATTACTTTACAAGTTTGATAGGAAACCCGTTCAGCTTGGATCAGTAATGACTTCAGAAAATCACAACACAAAAGCGGACAGATTAAATATAAATGTGCTTTATTGCAGAGAAGTTACATTATTTACATGCTGCAACACATTACAACATAAATCTATCAAGTATTTCATGGTGGATGCTGTTGGTTGCCAGATAACATTGTCATAAGAACCACATTATAAAGTGAAGAGACTTACAGCTTTATATACTCTACAACTTGGAGTAGCTAAAATTTTAAAAGTCAAAGGCAGTGTTTGCTCAGGCCTGCCTGTTGTCATATGCATGCAAAAGCCTAAGGAGAGCAAATATAAACGTCCTGTCTCGTTTCAGGTCTATGATGCCACCAAAGCTGATGATAGGTGTGTACTGATTTATATTTTAAAGCGCATAATCTTGCATAAATTATACAAGTCTAATAAGATTGGTATAAATCTAATTATTTATAAACCATGGCTTAGAAATAAAGGAGATATGCAGCTTGCACATGCATTTGGAAGGACAACCTAGCAAAAGTTTGTAACCTTCATGTTTATTGTCTTTTCCCTTAAAAGATCTGCTAGAAAACATCTTTATTACCTCTTTACTCTAGAGTTGCACTTCTCTTGGCTGAACAATGACAATGAAATTCCAGAAAAAGACATCTAAGCAATCTAGTCAATATATGCTGGTGGAGAAAAATCTATGAAATACAAAACTTTATTGATGCCTAACTTAGTATGTCTTCATTAAGCAGTGCTTCTAGCAGCATCATAGTGTAATAGGATAGTTGAGTGAAGTTTGGCCCCTCATTTTCTTAAATGTGAAATAATTTAAGTCCCAATTGAATCTGTAGCCCAAAGATCAGTTGCTTAATAAACTGGGGAAAGCTTTTTGGTTTTCTAAAGGAAAGTTTTCCAACTGTGTCAGTCTTAGGGCATGTGATACAATGAGCCTAAAGAACCACAATAGACAGTTTTTAAGAAGTGAGGGAAAGGGTCAGGACGAAAGAAATCGAAACCAAACGAGTTGTACAAGCCAATGCCTTCCCTGGTTAACCAGCCATTGCTTTTTGCTTGCTGTGCAGCTGGGCTGTCTTACACCAGCCAAGGAGTGGGCTTTGTTTCTGTGTTTCTAATGAAGTTTTCTTTCAAAACAGAAAGAAAGGGAAAAGAACCCGAGCAAGTACAGATATATAGCGGTGGCACAGACACAGTCATGCACAAGGGGCTTGATCCTGCCAGGAATGCAAGGGGCAGTGGTACTGTGCGGGCACTTTGCCGATGTGGATCCCCTCATCCTTGGTGCCCTACACAGCTCCTGCAGAGCAGGGCAAGGGCAGTGTGGCCTTGCTCTGCTCCGAGGTAATGGATGGAGGGCCAGATGAGCAAGGGCATGAGGGCTGGTGCCTGCTCCTTGCAACCATCTGTCTCCAAGCAGCAGTGAGTACACAAATATCTCCTTCCATGATCCCTCCATGGATGCCCACTTCTAACCTCACAGCTGGGCTCCCATAAATGAGCCAGGGCAGCCTGCCATTAGCTGTCCCCCTGTCCCAATCCCAAAAACCTCTGCTGAGACTGCAGAACTTCCCTTTAAGGATAGGAGAGGTCTGAAATGGTCACCATTTCAGCAGGTTTAAAGTTGTGTATTTCTCTGCACACAGGGTCAGTGTGCTCCTGGAGGCCTCCCAGAAAGCTCTTTTCCTAGGATAGACTTCTTCCCATGGAAATACTGGGTTATTTTCTCTCGGAAAAGCTGATCAAGTCCCACTGAAGGTGACAAGACAAGTTGCAAACAAATCCAATGAGTGTCTGGGACTGGGAAGGGAGAATCTGAGCACACCAGGTCTAATCTCAATTCCTTTCCACACTAAGGACAGAGCTGGATTTGGGCTGCACATAGGATGCTAGTGGCACTGCATGTGCAAAGTGGGTGCAATGATGTCAGAAGCACCCAGACTCATATGCTTGACTCTTTTTCATGGGTGGAGCAGGGATTCTGGGTTGAAGGGTCCCAGTCAGATCTCCTAGACCATAATTATACCCTACAAAAGAGGGGTGGGAGAGTCAGTCAAGCCCAGGGTAGTAAAGACCTAAGTCGGCACATCTCCATGGTGGAACTGAGCACTATCCTGGATAACGAGGTTGGCTGGGGCAGTTCAGTTCACTTTATCTGGAGCTAATGAGCAGAATTTCTAAGTGAGGTAACATGTTTAGACAGCACCAAGACCTGAGTCAACTTGAACCCAGCTGGCTCAGGTGTCGGCACATTCCAGGTTTGGGCTTAGCAGTGGCAGTAGGAAAAACAGATCCATCTTGATCTGTCAGTCTAGACATGCCCATAGACTCCTTTCCTTTTTAAAGGACAGAAAAGGTCCTCCCCATGCCCAGGTTGTCTAAGTCCCTCTGCTCATTGCATTTTATCTTAAGCCACTTTTTCTATGATGCCACAAAAATCAGTTTATACTACATATGTGTATGTGCATGTGTGTATTAGATATGACATTTATATATATATATTAAACATATATAAATATCTATTTTTATATATATTATATATATATTAAACAACACATTCTATTCAATCACCCACATTTCATGTTCTTCCACCGAATCCCATCACTTCTCAAATTGCACAAGTTCTTTAGGACTGAGCTGTCTTTGTTTTGGAGTACACTACATATAGCCAATTCCTGTGAACAGCACTTTACTGGTACTGCGTTGAGATGGCTGGGGCTGTTTCATTACTACTGATACTCCTCAGAACCCTTCAACGTGTCCTCAGGCCCTGATGGTGAACTGTCACTAAGATTCATAGTTGTGAATGGGCCACCTATGAATTAAGCTCATATGCACGATGAGGCCTGTAGCTAATGCTGAAAAGCAGCACTGTATCAAACACTAACTTTTACTGTAAATGTACATATAAATTTAAAAAAAGTCAAAGCATTTTGGAGAGCTGGAGAGAGATGTCATCATTTCTGTTCCCAGTATCGCTTACATTTGCATATTTGGGGGAAGAGTAATATTTTGGAGTTCTCTCCTCACTCCAAGAGCAAATTATTGAGGTTTGCCAACACGGATAAACAGTACAGTGTTGTTCTATAAATAAAATATCTCCCAGTGCTGTCTGGTTTTAGTGAAACAGGTGATCATTTTGGGGTATACTCATTGTCATTCTTGTTTGTCTTATTTAACAGGATAGGTTCAGTATGAAATACTGAACAAGATCATCACCATCGATGTCTAAAGTAAAATCTCTCGTCTCCTAGATGATATTTTCCAATTACTAACAAAAAACCCAGATAAGTTGTCCTAGGACTTACCAGTATATGCAGCTAAGACGACTGAATTTCCACTATTAACAAAGTCTATGAGCATTAACAGGGAAGTGCATAACTTACTGCATATAAAACCCCTGAATATCAAATTATATCAAATTATAAATATAAATATAAATATAAATAACAGAGAGTAAACAAAAAAAACCACCCAAAACCCACTATATAAATCACAGGAAAGAAAAAAAAAAATCTCCAAAACCCAAAAGAATTTCCCAATACGAATTACGGCTTCCATAGCCAGTGAAAGATTACTGCAATTCTATATATAAACAAAAAGGTCGACAGCAGGTATTTTAACTTGCAATTAGAAGAGAGCATCTGCAGATTGCACATATCTGTTGTTGTGTCACATAATATCAAAGTTATTTGCAAAAATTATACAATCTGGAATGCTTTAATATGAGACACAACAATGTACTTAAACACATGGTAATAAGAAAATGAAAGTAATAATTTTATAAAATATTTTTGGGATGCATTTCGTTAGCACTGCTATTTAGATTAAATATGTAAAGTGAAAAGTCGTCACTTCAATAAGCTGCTCGTTGATACCCCTTTTTGCCATCAGGACATTTTCTGTGTCCCACTTCTGCTAGATCTTTAAAGTCCCAAGGGCAAGTTACAGCCAGTTACAGCATCCAGAAATAATTTGGTTAAGATCTACACTGTGCGTTTGTTATCATCTTATTATTTTTTCTTTTAAAAGAGAATTGATTTCACAAAGGCAGATTTCTTTCATTGACACAGTAAAATCCTTGGAGCAGGGACCATATTCTGGGCACTGCTAATCACATTGTTGGCACTCAACTTATAAATAATAACAACAATAACAATAATTTACTTTGCTGAACTCCTACGTATTTGTAGCGCTGCTTCCTTTGATTTAAGTGATGCTCCTTAGGAATTTTCAGATCCTTTTGGCCTAAGTCCCCTCTGTCTTTCCCGTTGTCTGTCTTCTCAGTGTTGCTACTCTCCTCAGTCTGAAAGCCTCTTATTTTCGAGGTGCTGCTGTTTTATTTGCACTTATAGCAGAGGTGTTCAATAAAGCTACACTTCTTTCTGCATTTGGTAAATCTGCTGTATCAAACTCCCAAGGGCAGACTTCAGCTCGAGATGCTAAAGGTTGCTGTAGGTAACTACTTGGCTTATGGGAGTTAGATGAAAGCACATTTCCCTCAGAAGAGGCAATTTTTTTCTGTTCAGCCAATTTATTGAGGTTTTCCTTTTCTGCTGTTTTCTGGGGCAGCTCCTCCCGCTCCCCAGCACGGGTATTAGGTGTATACCTATTAACATTCTCACACTTCAGCCCAGGTGAGACCTGGGACTTGGAATTTGACTGATTTTTCTCATTTTCAAAGATCTGCTGCTCTTGTGTCTCCTGAGTGGCCGATTCCACCTTCTCTGAACTTTTTTGATTTGACTGTTGGTACCCCTCAGGTGTCTTCAGCTTATGATGAGTCTTCCCCTTTGGCTGGGAAGGGTGGTTTTTCTCTGGCTCTGAGGAAGCAATAGACACATGTTTTTGAGCTTTAGAGTCAAAAGGCACAGGACCAGGAATTTGGTCATATATTTCCCAAGGACAAACTTCTCCTATGTTGAAATTGTCCTTGTGCAGAGACTTACCTGGGCCTGTGTCTGGATTTGCAGGTGTTTGACTAACCCTTTGCTGTTTAATAATTCCAGATTTATGGGTTTTCTTTGTTTCCTCAGACTGGGTAGAGTTTTTCCGGTGGGAATCCTTATGTTCCCCTTTATCAGAGGCTGAGTGCTTTTTGCTGGCCTCCTTACTCTTCTGCTGAGATTTATGAGATTTAGTGCTTTCTTCTAGGCTTTGTGTTTTACCCGTTAGTCCCAGAGTCTTTTCCTTGGCACTAGCAATAACACTGAGGGATTTTTGTAACACAGATGTTCTTGGATGCAGAGGCTTCTTATCAGCACTTAAATTATGCGCACTTACTGATTTGCACACCAAAGGAACCGATTCAGTGGAGACAGCTTCAACTTTTTCAGGAGCATTTTTGGTTAATTTGTTACCATTCAAGGAGTCTAGAAGCGTTTTCTCAGCAGTTATAACTTCTGCACTTTCGGTAGTCAAGCCATTTGATTCTTCTGTTTGATCCCTAACATGATCATAAGTGCTGTGGGACTTTTTTAGGGAAAAGACTCTGTTTTTCAAAGTCTCTTCTTTTGGCTTTGCAGGACTTGTGGAATCTGGTGTGTTCTTCTTCAGTGTGGCCAAGTTCTTCACAGCATTATGCTCCATCAGGTCCTTTTCATCCCTGGAGCACTGCCTGGTGACTGTCTCAGGGATTTCTGTAATACGCCGCATTATTGAGCGCCCCAAGCCCTTTTTAGAGCACCTTTTTTTCTGGAGATGTGGATTATTAGCAATCATCTTTTTCCTTTTATAGATTTCAAGCTGAGCGTATAGTTTCTTCAACTCATCCTGCAAAGCAAAGCGAATGGCAAAACTAGTATTTATACAATGAGTACAGTCAAACAAACAGCCTGATGAATGCAAGACCTACTGCTCTAAAAGGGGCATTAAACTCATTTCACTGTCCTTTCTAATTCTTGAATATGCCATTTCTCCATCAACTTGAATCTTATTTTTTTCCACCTTAGAACAAGTTCAACCTTTGTGCACAAAACATTTCACTTTCCACACTTCCTATTCATTTATACGGTTTCAGATTTCACAGTGCTGTAGTGTATGCTTTCCTGCTGAACTCTATAGCTGTTTTTTGTTCTCAGAATGTAAGGCCTTTAATCATGTAAAATAAGAATAAAGTAGTTTTCTCCATTAACCAAGTTTTTAAAATTTTATCTTTATAGTTATGTATGCTTGTGTGTATGTTACATACAAATGACTAATTAAAATGAAACCAAAAGCTGTTTGCACTTCAAGATAATTCAAAGAATCTATGTAAAATGAATAGCAGCTCTTGCTAAGGATTATCACTCCTCCTTAGCCACCACTATGACTTTTACTACAACTAGTAATGCAGCCTCTCTTCACACTAGTAAATACTTCCCATGAGATCTGATCTGATACCACAATCAGAAAAGATCTAAGCTGGCATTTTTCAGCTGATATCTGCAAAGAGAAACAAATGCATGCAAGCTGGAGTTTTCTTGTAGGAAAAAGTGTCCTTGAAAACGAGTGCTTTTTAAATGAGTTATATGTACCCGAATATCTTCAGGATCCAAACTGTGCTCACTCCAAGCTGAGTTGATACTGCTGTTCAGATAGGATCCAGAACGACCCATATCAAGCTCATCTTCATAAGCTTCTGTAGCTATATCATCTCTTGGGTTATTGCTTGAATGTGAAAACTGTAAGTATTCACAAAAAATATGTTGTCATGAGTACAAAAGTTTACTTCAACATCAGTGTAAGAGCTTACAACAATTTTTACGGTACAATGACCCTTCTATAGATTTGATGTCATTCTCAAACTCGAAACATTACTGTGAGTTTCATTGGCTTAAGTAGTGTCCTATAAAGTCTCAGTATTGTATGGAAGGAACTCTTCTTAATGATGGCTTAACTTGATGAATTGTAGAGATTTGCATAAAGAAAAAAAATTCTACTTATTTTGACACTTTTTTGAACCTCCTTAAATGGCATTTCAATTAAGCTGGCATGAAAATAGACTTTCAGACATTATTTCCAATTAGGCTGCTAAAACAGTAAGACACTATTTTATACAACAAACATCTTAATAATCCTGCAGAAAGCAATTCTCCTATTTTAGATCCTAACCCTGAAAGGGAAAGGGTGTATAAGGTGGGAAAACAACCCAAACAAAACAAAACCCAAACCAACAACCAAAAAAGAAAGAAATTAATGAAAAAGTAGACAACTTTTTTCTTCTATGTTTCACCAAATCCTTGAATCAGGAGTTGGAGTGAGGTTGTCATTATTGTTTTGTTCATATTGATTCACTCATCTGAAGTTATTATTGTCCACATAGTCATCTGTCTTCAGCACTTTATGAATATAACTAAACCGTGTGAATCTTAATTCTCTGAATTCTTTTGTGTGTTGGAAGAAAAGTCTGTGCAGTTTAACACAGATAATAAGCTAAAAATGAAAATGTTGATCAGTGGTTATGAGTCAGCTTCAGAAAGGTCAACAAATTTTCTAGGCCAGTTTAGAAAGACACCTCTGAAGATATGTAATAAAGTACATGAATATAAAATAGAAAATATAAGACTATTGCTAAAGACTAGAAAAGTAATTTAAAATAAAACAAGGTTATGCAATATTAAGGTTGCATCAGTAAGTCCCTTGTTATGACTGTTCAATGTACACATATTTGACAGTCATCAGCACACCCTGTTCTGACACACAGGAAAAAGGCAGGAATAGCAGCTTCATTGACCTGAAAATTCTATCAACCTGAACTGCTTCATGCTCTTTCTTCTTATGTAGCTTCCACCTTTACTGCTATTTTGACTCTTGTTTGATTAGTATCATTAGTCATTTCAAAACCCATTAGAAAGTCATTCCTTTTGTGGGGTTACTGTCCTGAGAAGGAAGTTCCAGTCCATTCCTGGGGACTGCTGCTAGGGACAGGAGGAGCCTCCTCCAGATCTCCTGCCCCTAGTGAGACACTGGGGCTTGGCTCCCAGCGCCCCACGGGAGGTGTGCGGGCTGCAGCTCGGGGGCTCCCTCTGCCATCACCATCTACCTGTGTGTGCCCCCACACACATATCTTGGCACCCAGCACTGCTCCTGGCCACGTCTCCTCCCAGTATGCAGCATCTGTCTGTCCCAGGCTCTGACTTGCAAAGGGTTCTCCTTTTTCAGCCTGCAACTGGCTGGTTTAAATCCCTACCTCCCTATCTCATGGCTAGTCCAGCCTCCTGATTCCAGTGTTTCTATGCCCTTGCCTAAATTCTTTGTCTGATCTCAGTTAACTTTGGCATCAGCACAGTCACACAAAAGCCTAAAAAAAAGCACAGTTAGGCAGGATTCTTTCCTTCTTGTATTAATCACATCAAAATTTTAAGTACTTTAAACTCTTGGAATTTTGAAAGCAGTAAGAAATAAACTTTGAAAATGTATACTTTTTAAAATAAAAACAATACAGCTTTTAAGGTAAAATATCCAAATTTTACATCCTCCTTTTCTCTCAGTTCCTGCTAGATTTGTACAGAATTGCTTCTGCATGACAACATTTATCTTCCTCAGTCTTGGCAAAAGAAAAGCGACTGCAGACTCAAATACCTTGGGGATCAGAAGTAGCCCAACAGTGACTGTCACAGTCAAATGTGTGTGTGCAAAGAACAGCATCAGCATCCAGTCAGACTGAAGTCTTGAAGCAAGAATGAATCTGAAAATAGAATTCAGAGTTGCAATTCACTGCATTTCTCCAGTGCAATAGATTTAATATCTTTAGTATTCCTAAAGTTTCTCTCACTGAATGGCCAAACACAACTGGTTTTGTGCTGTACTGCTTTCATACGGACTAAAAATTACATCCACAGGCTTTCCCTATATGCTAAAATTTCAAAACAACTCTGAAAAAAAAATCAACAACCCAAAATATAAAAAGAATCAACAGACCTTAAATTATACTCCTTATTCCATCTTTCTCACTCTGTTGAGCTGTCTTTTTGTTTTGTGTATATTGTCACAGTTTCTTTGGCCTGAGTTACGGCAGCTTACATACATCAAGGAGCTGAAGGGATGGTTTTAGGTTAAGCACATGTACTATGATGAATTGCAGTGCACCATATAAACACAGGATGTCCACAGATCACAGCTACTGAGTACAGCTGATAAGCCATCCAGGGGAGAACTGAACTGAAATGCTTTTTAGCAGGGAGCAGAGAAATGGTCTTTATTGCAGGACTGCCCAGCTCAGCGCTGTGGGGTCCAAGAGCCTGTTGAATGCTTGGAAATGAGTGGCTGAACTTCTCAAACAGAACAGTTCCTTGCTGAACTTTCTAAAGGAGTGGTAGAACAAGCAGTGCAGTTAAAGCTGAAGCATGCTTGGCTTGTCTGCTTTAGTGAGCTCCCAAAGATAGAAGCAGTAAGCAGTGCAACGGATGAACGGATGTACTGCTGGCTTGCAATTTCCAGGTTTACAAAAATCATTCAAATAGAAATGACATTTGCAACTTATCCAAGTTCACAGATGCACATTTTGAAGATGCTTTTGTTAACAGAAATAGTCTGGCATGAAACACTAGCTTACATGCTGTAATAATACAGTCATAATTACTTGTTTAATACTTTGTAAATGCAATGTTTTATGAACACAACAAAATATTCCAATTAATTAATTCCTAGAGAGATATGTTGCTTTGGGGTGTGTGGGAATATGAGGAGGCTCAGGCCTGAGATTTCGCAAACTGAACACAACTGAACTGATGAAGATGACCCGAGAGACTGATGGACGTAACAAGTAACAGCAAAAAGTGAACAAAAGTTACAGACAGTGCTGTAAGGGATGGCAAGATTTCACAGGTGGTTAATAGGGAGTCATTTGAAAGATGGCCAGACTTCACAGGTAATTGAAGGACCTTTGAGGCAGCAGAACTTGCAAGGTCAGTGCCACTGTTATCAGTAATGGCAGATAAGATTGTGATTACCTAGCTAATGGCATCACAAATGCCAGATTTGAGTACAGATGTAGCAAAACTGTGACCAATAAGAAAAAAAATAATGAGGGTGGGTTGTTTACTTGGGAGAAGACAAGGACTGGGACAGATAGGGGATAAATCAGGTGGGGGAAAAACAAGCATGGAAAGAAGCAGGGGATAAAATGGCTAGTGACATGTAAGCAAGTTGTCACTGAGCTCGCTACCTGACAAATCTCCCACCTTCTCATTAAGTCCTTCTTATGTGTGATACCACCCTCTCCATGGTGCACGTCTGCATGTGCAGTTGATGAACGAATCTCGGGCAGCACATGGATGACTGCCCCTGGGAAGACCCAAAGTGTCAGCTAGGCCCAGCTGCAGAGGAGGAAGAGGAGCAGGCTAGGAGTGCTGGACCTGCACTGGCCCCCGTGGCCAGCCAGGGGTTGTGTGACTGCCCTGACGTGGATTTGCTCAACCTGCAATGGAACCAGCAGCAGCCAGATCCATCAGACAGATGGGAGAAAGTATCCACATCCTGATGGCCACTGGAATTGGTTAACCCTTAACAGATCAAATCCTCACATTCTGTGAAGACTTTTTTGCTTGCTTTAAGCTCGAGACCTTGACTGATTAGGTATCCATGCCACAACATGTCTCTGAACGCAAAATTGCACCTGTAGGAGCCATTCAGCCCTAGCAAAGATATGATTTCTATTTGAATGAGATTTTTTCCATATAAATTTTGGGTTTCTCAGTAATTTAAGAGAAAGAGCAATGCAGGAATTTAATACTATGCTGATCTGAAGACAATCCAGAATCCTCTGTTTCTGAAATGGGAATACTTTCAAAGGAAAACAAAATGCAAACAGTTCAAGGTTTTATTTAGTGCTCTCATCAATCTTCTATGAGCTTTGGGAGTTTTCAAACTGGATGGCTGCCTTGTCGGTGTCCTTCAAGGCTCCAGTACTTTCAACTTCATGATAATTCAGGTATGTCATATAAATCTAACTTTTACGTTTCTACCCTTTCAGTTGCATCCAGAATTTGGCAGGGAAGATGGAAGCAAAAAAAAAAAAAAAAAAAAAAAAAAAAAGGATTAAGAGTTGTGCATGCAGAAATAGACATAATCTCAGGAGGGATTGTGTACATTTTTTCCAATCTTATCTATAAACACTACACAATATTTCTTCAACAAACCAGCATATATCAGACAGATGGGAAATAATCAATACAAAATGTACATTTAAAAAAAAAGGAAGAATATGAGGCTGCAGGCATAGGACTGTCAATAAGACAAACTGAAAGACTTAATCCCTTTGTGTCTCCATCATAAGGTATGTATTAAAACGCCACATTTTCCCCTTTTCCCCTCTCTTTCACTCAAGGTTACTTGCCTCCTGTTCTATTGTTAAAAAGAATCTTGTAACCCACAAAATAGCTCTGAACTGTATCTTCTAAGATGGCTCAACACAGTTTAGGAATATAAATTAATGGGTGAAAAATTGACTGAGAAGCACTCATATTGGTTATAATAAACTCAAAAGTATTGTAGGTGAATTTTACATCTATCAGGAATTAAAAGAAAAATGCTTCCATCAAATAAAGATTTTAGACAATAACTTTGCAGATGTTTGTGTTAGGGAGTATAGATTTTGAGTGTATATGGGTGTTGAGATATAACGTTAAAAGAAGGGGAAGGAAAAAAAAGGGCATGCCAGAGAAAATCCAGTGAACTGTATAACAATGATAAGGGAAAAGCGCACCAGGAAGGAACAGAGATGAAGGATTTGCTTTGCTGATGTTTACTCAGAAAAAACCATGAAAGCAAAAATCAAGAAGATGAGGAATGTTAGTGCCAAGAGAGACCAAGGAACAGAGAGGAGTATTTGAAGGCTGTCAATGAAGCAATGTGTAAAAAAAACCCCAAAAAACAAGAAACAAAAACCAACCAACCAACCAAACAAACTTAAAGTCTGTTAGGAGGCAGAAGATGGTGTGATTAGAGTTAAGCGTTTTAACAGGATGAGATGAAACTCGTGTTATCTTTCCCTTTCGCATTTTCTAGGACCAATTCATTTTTAAAGACTACTCTGTAGGAAAGCCAGATTAAGTAAATTTTCATGTAGCTATAGCAAAGACCCTTCTTTATTTGTTACTAGCCAAAAAATTTGTAAGCATGAAATGCAGAGCTCATTATAGACTTTAGAAGAAACATGGGCATTATATTACTGATATAATTACTCATCATCTGCGTAACAATTTTTTTATGTCAGCATATAAAACATTATGCTTCATGCCCAAACCAGTACAATAATCTTAACATACAGCTGCAGCTCACCAATCTGTTGCACACCAGCAAAAGTACATACAAACCAACATTCTTACCTGCTGTTTCTCTAGGGATACAAAACAGTGAGCAGTATGTAGATGACTGAAGACAGACAGTTGTTTTGCTACACCTAATTTATCATATATACTGAACTTTGTTCCAAGAAAATATCACCTAACTATACTGGAAAAAACCCTAATTATGAAGTTTCATATTCTTGAATCCCACGGGAACAGTTTTAAGTTTAGTAAGCACTTAATTTGTGGAAACAAATACTTATAAGACCTTCCATTATGCATCCTATCCCATTCACCCATTCTAAGTTGTACCATATGAAACCTGAAAGATAAATGGTTAATTACTAGATCTACAGATCACTTGCCTAATTGTATGGAATATAGCAGAGATAATGAGCTCATTGTGAACTGCAACAGCCATATAACGTGGCTCATGAAATGCTGATGGGACTGTCCGCACTGCATAGCAGAGATAAACACCCCACAAGAGGAATAAAAATTCAGCTGTGAGAAGAACAAAAAGAAATAATTTGCAATTAGTTTTATAGATGGAAGGAAATTTGAAGCACTACAGTATCTTCTGTATGTGTGAGTATCTATGCAAAGACAGTACACATGTATATAAGTACACACATAGGCATTCAAACTTTTTCAGATATTGTCACTGTACATGATATATTTGGTTTTTATTTTACACGTCTTTTTCCAGATCAGGAACCTTTGCATTCATGGTATTTGGTTTTCAATTGACAAACTTTGAGAAAATGCCTAATAATGTCTTGCTTGCTTTTATAATTGGTACTACACAAGTCTGACATCACTTCAAGTAACATGTATTTTTAATTGTAGCTCTGGTTCTTGTTACAAAGGCAGAAAGAGTGCTACTACCAGACTACATGCTTTTTAAGACAAGACTTTCATTTCAAAGGTTTATAACTTAGATAAAACAATATATTTTGTGTTTAAAAAAAATCCTCAGTTAATGACAGTTAATTCTGCAGGTACCCATAATATGACAAGTCACTTCTGAGTGTCTAATGCACCTAAAACAAATGATGTGTTTCTGTTAGCAGAAAAAATAGTAAAGGAAGAAAGGAGGAAAAAATAGGGTGTCTGGATCAGCCTAAACTATTCAGTTAGAGGTAGTTCATCTGCATCCAGCACTATGCAGACTTCAGCTTCCAGTGGACATCCTGATGTGACATCATTTTGATCTTGATATTAATAAAGTGATTTCCTAACTATCTTGAAAAAACTCCCAGAAAAAAAATCCCTACAGCTCTGTCGTGTAGTTATGAATAGAGATGGTGCCAGTCTCTCTTGCCTTGCAATCTAGGTTGACAGTGGCTGGAAGTGTTTGAGTGTCACTCAGCAATATGCAGTTCCATGTTAGACCCCAGCAATGCCAGCACTGCTCCAGACCAGCTTCAGACACTTGCGGTCTCATTGTTACTCATACACTGCTTTTGTCTTGTTGAGTTTTTGCAATAAAAACTACAATTAAATGCAGCATAATAGAAAATTAATCCTTTTTCAGACTTACTTTTGCCAATTATTTTTCCATCCTGTAACTAAACCTGGTGATCAGTGACATCACCCTGTGGAAGTGATCAGCAAATAATTACTGGTCTGGTTTCAGTAATGACACAAATGCTTGTGAACCCCACTATTAACAACAGACTATAATGTCAGCACTGGATAGCTCATTAGAACAGGTCCTCCAGTTCCTCTACTTTTAGTAGACCACAACTTCTGTAACTTACCTATTGTTATACCATTTTGAAACTTCTAATTTTGCTGTTAATTCCAGCTAAAATCAGTAAGAGACAAGTCTGGATAAAATGAATTCAGTTACATAAATCTCTCTGTGCTATGACATGAGTTCAGTTTGAACTCTGAACAACACTTTGCACACTTCTTAATGAAAAATATATGCCCTACCTCCAAGATCATAACTTTTACTAGAACATCTCCTTCACAGACCCAGCAGCCTTACCAGTTACATAAACCCAAACACCTGAAGCGGCGTAATCCATCCATACTGCTGGTTTTGTGTTCTTCTTCACCAAATCCTAACAATAATAAGCTTTTGACTAATAATGATCTTTTGACTAAGTAATAGTGTGATTTGAGGCCTTACCGAGTGTCAAAACGAAAAAAAATCTTGGTATGAATTTCTGAGACTCTGTGTCCCAGCCTACTTTTGAGCTCAACAAAAGCACACATGCAGGTATGTTTTTCCAAAATTGCTCATACACTTGGGCAAACTGGCTGCTACTTGCATTTAATTTCTAGAAAATTACCTATGCTATAAATGGAGTCCATAATTCTGGTCTCTTAAAAACCTCCTCCACACAATGACTTAACAAGCCCTCTTGATCCTGAAGTCATTCTTGACCAAGTGGAATACAAATTTGGCCTCAATGACATAAGAATAAAGGTTTTCTACAAATCTTAGCAGTTTGGGGTTTTTTTTTTTCTTTCGGTAGTCGCCTCACATATGCAGAATCATGGCACTGAAATGTGTTGCTTTTCAAATGACTGTAATTTATTGCCTTAATTGCTCCACAATGATTTAGAAGAAATTGAAAAGTGGAAAATTGCAAGATTTAGGCTGCTAAAGCCAGATCATTATATCTTACTGTCCTGTCTTCTTTGGAAATCCTTGATAACTGACACTGTTCAGCAGGGCTCCTCTAACAGGCCAGACAATGCCTATTTCCTCGCATTTTGCCTTTCACCGAAAATCCCCCTCCTCCCCAACATGAGCAGCAGACCTGAATAGATGAGCTAATTGTAAAATAACAGGCACACTACACAAAACTACCCATGGTCTGTTCTTCTTCTTTTTTTCTCAGCTGAAGTAAGAAGAGACCCAAGTTTCTTTCTGACTGAAAAGATCATTTACAAGTGCAAACAGACGCCGAGAGTTTGAAAAGGTTTGGCTTTCAAAGAAAAAAATATCCATGTAAAATTTCATGTGCTGAAGGTATTCTTTCTTGAACTAAAGAATGAGGGCCAAAGTTTGCTTACTTTTAGAAGAAAAAATAAAATAGCTGTAATTTTGAATTAGTGGCTTTTGGGGTTTTTTTGCATACAGAGCAAATGAAAATGAAAAAAAAATAAAACAAAACATGCATCCATTTAAAAAAACCAACACCTTACAACCCAAACATTTCAATTAGCTGGGTTAAGTAGGAAGGCAGGTAGCATCTGATCTCCAGATCTGATCAATTATGAAAATTTCAGTTTTCAGTTTCACAATCATAGTTACAATGAGTTCTAAAGACAATTTCAAAGTATTAATATACTGGAGCATAACAGTAGTTTGTACCATTCAGTGCATAATGCTTTTAGAAAAAGCTTTATATTTAGAGCAGAGTTGGCATTCCTGTCCGCAGATAATAATTACTGTGACATGTGGTATGGAACACTAATACGGAAGAGCTCTTAAAACATAAGGTAAAATAACAGAGTTCCTTTACTTGCTAAGTCCAACATTACAATAATTTCATCAGCAATGACAAAACAAAACAGACTGATAGAAAGCCAATTTATTATCCAAACCACTAATTAAATAGCTTAAATGTATCATATAAAAGCTGTGTTTGGGGGAAAGTCAAGTTCCTATAATTAGCTACAGATTGTAAGTGCTATTTGCAACAAAAATCTGAAGGTGTTATAAATTTTTGCTGTATTGTTTTCCTACATGGCCTTTTTACTTTCTCAATATAAAGTAAGGTAACATATTAATGTATTTATTACTCCAATGAATAACAAAGAAATAACTAATGATAGATAGATAGATAGATAGATAGATAGATAGATAGATAGATAATTGAGTACATCTGGCCACCATGAAGTGAGGTTCTAATGTACAATTCATCTCTGATTAGGTTGTTTATGGGACACTAGTGACCGCTTTGCATCAAATATCCTTAAAATTTTTGTGAAATGTGATATAAAATTTTGATTTCGTTTGCTGAATAATTTTCTACTAAAAGTCTGATGTAGAAAAGCGACTTTCTGACCACTAAAGGACTATCTTAGCATACTGCATACCTGTCAAGAGCAAACTCAAAACACATGATCTTGTTCCTATGATTTAGCACAAGGCTTATAAATTATCCCATTTCACATAATAAGCACAAAACCAAAAAAACCTTCCTTCCCCCTTCTGAAAAAACTATAGAAATTCCTAGGAGAAAGAGCTGTCAACTGTTCTCTGGACAGAAAATGCACAGTCAAAACAATAAAACATAAAAGAGCTCTGAAAAAAACCCTCACAGTAGTTACTCTATAATTATCCAAAACAGGCATTCAGATTTGGGAGAAAATCTCTGATAGACAAGAGGTTAAGAAAAGGCACAGTTGCTTTAAAGGCATAAATGGATGCAGATATGAATGGAAGGTAGGAGATGAAAATCTAAAGTGACCTCAATATGTCATGTGCACAAATGAATCAGTCTTTAAATATCTCTCTTCTTAGTCACTACCTACTTCTTATCCACAGAACCTTTTATCTGGTCTTTGCATTATCTGATCAACCTGCTTAGTATATTCATTGGTGTTTAAAAATCAGGATTCTTCCTTGTCTTCATGATGCCAATCATGTTTTTAGAAAATGAAGCAATTTAGAGCACTTAGCTTGATCATCCAATGCACTGGGCCAGACTTGCCTGATGCCACCAGCCTGTTACAATGAAGGGTGTGCCATGTCTGCCCACTTGAGATCTTTTTAGGCCACTGCTCATATTCTGCATCTTCTGATGATGCAGGACAATGATTCATATCCACAGTTTGTGGTAGGTATCTGCTTCACAGAAAAGGCTGGACTCAGGGTTGTTGCTACTGACTTAATCAAATCTTCTCAAAAGATCTGGGTTAATATATTTTCTAGGTTTTGCTAAACATGCAGTGATCTGTGTTGCTCTGAGCAGAAGGAAATCCCCATGTTAATCCATTGCAGCTTTCACTCTTGCTATGCAGCTGTCTGTACTTCACCTAATCAAGGCTGCTTAATGATGAAAGCTCTGCAATTTGTTGCAAATGACATTTGGATATCTAGTGAATGACAGGAAAGATTGCAAGGGGGGAAAGTGGTACAGCACACATGCACAACTGACTTCTAACTCTTGCTTGTGCCTCAGGCTCCTATGAATATGAAAAAAACCCATTTGAGGTCCCCATTCAATCCAAAATTTGCAGAGGTAATAATTTTTTTTTGCAGAAGTGGGAGCATTTTTCTTGCTATTTGGGTGACAAATACACATTTTTGCTGCGATTTGCAGCAAAAAAAAAAGCATGCAGGGCTGTATTTGTAGCCAGTGAGACCATACCAATGTTGCAAATATATTTGACTAAGCTCTGTAACTGAGTCAAAGGCATTGCAACATGGACAACCCCTTATTAAATGGACGATATAACCCTAATCTCACTGTGCCTCAGCTCTGCCTGTGTAAAATGGGGATAATACCCCTGCCATTGCAGGACAACAGTGGAAATAAATTTGCCCATACTTGTGAAGAGCTTAAATCCTAAACTGCGTGTTTCCTTCCTGCCATGGTCAGGAGAGGAAAGTGAATTATTTCAGATTGTCCTGGTTGCTTCTCAGTCCTCCTACCCTGGCAGAAATGCCTTTCTCTTCATTCTCTTCCTTATGCCAGCCCCTCAGTGAAGATGACTGTGGGCTCCCTGGAGCCAGGACACCCATTCCTGTGCTCGCTTGCATTCTGCTGTCCAGAAGCTACTTGCAAAAAGCAGACAGCCCTAAAAGACTAATGCCCATTTTCATGGCTCTGTATGAAGCTTTATGTCTGATTGCACTTCTTGTTTAAAAACCACCACAACAGGCCAAAACCAGGCCACCGTTCCCCAGGGATGGTGACATTGAGGCTGTGACTTGCCTAAGTTCAACTGCTATTCTGAACTCTACACTGTTGGTAAAACAGTACTGTTCCAACAGTTACACCATTTTTCCCCCCAGGTTTTAAACTCTAATTACTGATTACCACTCTACGTACATCCATAACACAGCTACGACAACTCATCTATTTCTCTACCACGCTTCACTACATTTTAAATCCCGTTTACTGAAATGAAGTGAGCTATGGATCTGGAAGCGCAGCTCTTCCATCCGTTCATTCACTCAGGGTGCCAGCTGGAGCTGAGCATGCACCATTTTAAAACTGGAAAAAAACTGTGTCCTCGATTGCTCCTGTGTTGCCAGCCAACGCAATCTCTGCATCGCTGTGTCCAATCTCCCACCTGGAGAGTTGCACCATGTCATAGGAGAAGCTTTTTTCTTCAACTGAAAGGATTTTCAAATATTTCAATGAACTGTGATTACAAGTCTTTAGTGTTGAGTTATTCCTAGCAAATTATAAATTACCAGAGGTTTATCTGTCTCTCCCACCATATCTCAGCATCATTTTAATTAGCTATGCACAGCAATAAAGCGAGATATTTGTGGTGAAAGAAATGATGGTGGCAGATTCAGACTCTTTTTCTTCCCAGAACTTCCATGGCCTGTGGCTGTGAAGGCTGAGAAAGAAGAGTGGGGTCCTTGGGCTGATGGGAGGCACAGCACACTCTGTCCCCCTCACTGTCACAATACTGCCTTGCAGGTCTACTCAAAGGGATGCAAGGGACATGCAGACCATGGTCTGTGGGTCTCATGGCTTCAGGGTGCCCTAGAGTTGGCTTTTGCTGGCAGTGGAGACATATCCACTGACGTGTGGCAACAGACCTAGGAGTCTTACTGCCCTAAACACATGCCAGTCTCAGGTCTCCAGGAGCTCCTCTGATATTTGTACTTGTTTTAACTCTTATACTCAAGCATTTTCTTAATTCCTCTAGACAAATATGCTGTCTTGCCTCATGATTTCCACAGCTCACTGTTGTTATAAAAGTCAGCTCGACACTCTTCTTGTCTCCATGTGCCCCATCATCCTCTTCACTTGAGTGTGGATGAAAGAGGGAGGAGAGGATCAGTGAAAACTGGCTGAGTGTGGGTCCTCGTCTCTCACAAAGAGGATGCAAGCAAATGCCAATGGCATCCAATGTATCTAAAGTGCTGGAAAGATTTGGAGCAGTACCAGTAGTGGACTCCAAAAAGAGTGGTGCAAAGACAAGAGAAAGTCAGAGCACCTTCCAGCCTCTCCCAAACCACAGGAGACATGCAGAAGGAACTAAATATGGCATTCACCAATACATAAACATGTGGCCCGGGCAACACAAATGTGGTTTCCTGAGCAGATTTTTTTTTTTTTTTGTAGAAATCATGCCTAAGTAAGGGGTATGGGATTTCACTTATCACATAACAGTAACAAGAAAAAGCAACGTCACTGCAGGGGGTAATGCAACTCAAACTGCTAAACCTGGGGGTTCCAGCAGCACCCCCCATCTTTGGTGCTGTCCCTCACACTGTTCCAGATTTACCTTATCCTACAGATGAGCAACACATAACTATGCACAGTGCTGTTGACATGGACTGTGAAGGACTGCTGAAGAGATGCACAGGGTGGCAGGAGGAGTGGTTTACAAGCAGAAAAGAGACAGAGCTGAAGGTAGTTTGTAAAATACTGTTCTTTTCCTATTTCTGCTGCAAATATTTTATACAGCCCTGGCCTTATCACTTAGAATAAGCTTTTCACAAGTGATCACCATTTTTACATGATCCATTTTTTGAGTATCTAATGTGAGAAATGAAGTCAGATCCACACCAGTGCTGAATTCTAAGCATCTCCTGGTTGTGCTTTCCGCAGAGGAGGCTACAAACAGTACTCTGAAAAACCAGCCCCTCGATGTCTCAAGACAGACACTGAAGATGGGTAATTTTAGCTTTAATCTTTGTGCACTGATGCTAAGGGGAACATGTTTAAAAATGCCCATTTGGAAACAAACAGTTCTTTATTCATTGCATGCTCTGAACAACACACCCCAAATATGGCATAGGGCCACATCAAATGGGGATAAAAAAAAGAAATAATAATCACTCATTCACTGAATGCAGCAGAGGACCTGTAGAAAATTTAATAAAAGGACCTGATAAGGATGTATTACAATGCCCTAGCTCAAAACTGTACAGGCAGTCTTGATGCCCAATTTGTCAGAGCCTGTCCTGGCACCTCATGTCCTCTTAAAATGCAAAGATTATGTATGTTAAATATCAACAAATGAACAGTGGGAGGGAGTTCTTCTGGGAACAATCCAAAAATAATCACATTGTTCCTTTCCCTGGCTGAGAGCATGCAGTAATTATGAGGAAGTTTCATATTTTAAACCCTCCTGATGCCCAAGACCCAAAGCAAGACCTATGGATGTGTGGGCCATGGCAGCAGCTCAGTGCACTGGAGCAGCACTGCTCCTGCCAGTCAGAAGTCAAATAGGTGCAGGGGAAAACATCTCCCTCTACTTAGTTAATACCTGTCATTCACTTCTGGTTTAAATAAAAACTGAAAAACACACACAGAATGCATGGAGGACTTTTAAAAACCTCCCTATCCATTTGGGGTGAAACTGGCCCCGTTGACATCAGGAACATCCACCTGTCAAGATTTCACCTCTGCTTTTTGTTTGTACTTGTGCATGCATGTTTATCTCTCTGCCTGCCTTTGTCTCCTCCCTAGGGCTTTGTTCATTAAACTTATTATCTTGTCTCTTTTTCCAGTTTCTGGGAAGCTCTTTTAAATCCTGTTCCAATATCTGTTACACTTATAGGATGTTTTCCCCTCAGGATAAAGAATAATAGCTTGATTTGCGACACTGAGAGCCCTCAGGTATCAGAAGTTTATCACTTGGAGTTGTTTTCTAAGTCAATATCTGATGGTGACAGGTAGAGGTATAGAATATGTTCAGGCCACAGGAAAAAGGCTTTGTGGTGAGTATTTTCAAGGCCTCAGGTCTTTCTCTGCAATCTCAGACTGTCAACTATGCCATGGCTTTTCAATGAGACAGATGCCCTGACCTTGAAAGGGCTGCAGAAACTAACACAAAGGAAATAAAAGAATAAGGCAAGTAACAAATAAGCTATCCACAAGTATCCAACTCTAAGGAAAATACACACTAACTTACAAAGGTGAAGGAAAATACACAGTAATTTACATTGCATTATGTAAATGCAAAAATGCAGATAAAATAAGATTTGCTAAATGCTAGATTTTCTAATCAGCATATCACTGAGTACAGAGGCAATGCTAGAAATGGTGATAACCATTGTGTTTAAGTCCCTACGTCTCTCACAGAGACCATCCTCTTAAACTTAATGGAAATGTAAATATAAAACATTCACTGCAATAAAAGTCTCCAGAGATAGAGTCTAACTAGCATGATTAGTATGGAAAATGCTTCATAAATCCCAATTCCAATAAACTCTGGTAGCATAAAGGATTCATCTCATTATGACTTTCTAGCAGAGCCTTGTTAATTCTCACTTCACTAATCTGTGACCTTGAAAATTCCCTGTCCGCATTTGAGTGAAGTGTTGACAGCCAAGTGAAATAGGGAAGTATTCCAGCAAGGGCAACAAGTGACAGAACATATCGCAAAACACTCACTAGATTTATATAAAATACTGTGCCTGACTAAATTAAATGAAATAACAAGTCTTTAATAAATTACCATCCATTGCATTTGAAATCAAACAGCAAAATCTGTCATTTAATTTATTACATATTATATTTTGCAACGCTGCTGCCATAAGAATAAAAGGAGTTCTGTGTTAAGGAAATTACTTCAGACACATTTCTGAGATGAAGTATCTAATTTTGGGACTAGTTCCTACTGACTGTAAGCTTTTCAGGCTGCTATTGGCAATAAAAATCTTGAAGTCACATGCACAGGCACATACACACATAAATATATATAGAGACCACACACATTTCCACAGTCTTGTAGGTGCACATCTCCTGGTACCACTACAACGACTGCATAGTTTACTGAAGAGTTGCATAGTTCTGTTTATGAGGTGGTGTGGGTAAGAAGACAAGGTGACTGAACAAAAGAAATTCTGCCCAATTTTCCAGGCTTGAGAGCTCACTTTGCTTTTACTACCCCTGGGTGTATTTTGAAAACCATTAAAAACTTCTATATGTAAACATACCTTAAAAAAACAATCCTCACTTTTTTCAAAACTAAGCAGACAGCAACTTACGTAATGTCTTGCCAAAAGACGCAACTGATCATAATTGGGTATTAAGATCTGAACTGTTAATCACTACACTACCAGAATTATAAAACCCAGAGACTAAAAAAATTTGTTGCCATTATGTAAAAACCACCACTATCAATATATTAATACATCTACACTGTCAAATGCACCAACATTTTGATCCAAAATAGGTTAGTGCAGATGATATCATCAAGTGTTTCACATTTAATTCTTTTTTGTTAATTTTACATCATCTCTGGCAATACTACTATTCCATTACTGCAAAGTACACCCTCCAAAAGGACCCAAATTGAGATGTATTTCAGAACATGCTCCTCTCTACTCTTCTCTGCGTGGTCTACCAGTGAGTATATTGGCGGATGGGCTACCCCTGTGCCTGACTGCCTCTGAGATCTTACAGAAAGGAGAGAAAAGCAGAGCAGAGGGGCATCTTGGAGCCATGGAAGCTCCTCAGTGAAGCTGGCAGTAGTGTTTTGTTATACACTGACTTTCTGTGTGCCAGTCTCAGAGAAAACACTTCCGTCCATCTCATCTGCACTCTCACACAGAGAAGCCACCATTACCTCTCCCTAATCCTCAGTAGCAGAGCTCTGTCAGTGATATGTCCATGGGAGAAGCAGGGAAAGGGAAGAAAGGTAGGAATTTAGTTCAGATTTCAAAACACTGAAGTATTTGAGACAGTGGGTGGCTAGCCTGGGCTGTACAAGAAACACTGGTTCTAGGTGGAAGCACTGCATGGGAGAAAGCACATTACACTATTTAGCTGAACCCTGGCACAGAGAACCCACTGTTTCTTACAGAGTTAAGGAAACAAAAACTAAACCTTTCTCTGCTTTATATGACTTCTGCAGGGTGTCATTTTTAGCTCCTGCCTATTCCATGCACTGAAAGCACATCTAACAAACACATCAAGTTGGCACTTTTGATGTTCATTTCCTATTCCCTCTACCTTGATACCAATTTCTGTAAGGTTATGAATGAGTGCTATTGGAAGTTCTTTCCCTCCTCACAAAGAACTCTGCCCAGTTCTGTGGTGCAAAACCAAAAAGCCTTCATTAAACTAGTCACAATTTCTCTCTTCAATAGTAGAACCATTGAAGAGCTTCAATAGTAGAAGAGCTACTTCTTCCTTCTCCCTTCAAAGATGAAATATCTTGAGCACCCATCACTTCGTTACTACAATCCAAGTTACAAACCTTTGAAAGTCATAGAAGATTCAGCATATTCTGTTTTAGTTCTGAGTCCTATTAAAAACATTTATGCTGATATTTTTCTGTCATACTTCTCACATATTAGGCAGTCTTTAAGACAAAACTTTAAGATATTCTAAAAGAAAAATTAAAAGGCAACCAAGGTTTATTTTAAAAACTAAAGATAAGATAGAAATTAACATACCAACAGCCATCATGTAATCCCAGCGGTCTATGAGGCACATATTGAAGATCAGATGGTCAGATGTTTGCCCTTGACCAATGAGTGGAATGTTTCTCTCCAAATTTTGGGTTATTGCAGAAGTCCAGCCAATGAGAAACCAAAAGACTACCAGAAGAATAACAGACAGCATCCTCATCACTCTCCCACCTGTCATATATGGAATACGCTGAGCTGTTCGGGACAGGAACACCTTCAAAACCCTGAAAAATTCAGACAGTGCACAATTAAGAAGACCAGTAGTAGTGTCACAGGAATTAAGACTTTCATTTTATTTCAGTACCAGATTATTTAAAAAACAAATCAACAGTCTTTCCTCTGACAGTATGCACAAGAACGAAGTTTGAACATTATTACTTTCATATTAATCATATTTAAATGGAACTGACTGCTGCCCAGAGAGTGTTACATAGCAATAATAGAAAATATTAGCTATGCTTATGCTAGAGATATGCATTTACAGGCTGTCTTGTCAAGCTGTTTTGTACATTCCATATTCCCAGTAGAAGACTTCTGTCTTTGAAAGATGGAAGGTCATTTCCATAAACCAGCAACCATGTATGTGAGGTTTTATTCTGTTTTGTTGCTGTCTGTTCATCCCCAATCCTGCTATTTCCAGACAACAAATTAACACTTCTTAGATATTTTTCCCACTGAGTTTGATGCTGCTGAGACAATAACTTACTCATCACAGAAATAACTGTGGAAGGCACTTTGCTAATTAAATGGAGTTTGATTTGTTTAGAGGAAACAACACGTTTTTTGAGCTAGGACAGAACCATCATAAGAAAAGCTACACCACACATCAAGCACTTATACCACGTAACAGCTACTGAGCATGTAACACTCACTTTAAAAATAATTGCACCTATTATTAGGAAAAATTTACTCCCACCAAGAACTGTTCAAGGAAATAGCACCTGCATTTTCTATCCATCACCACCTGCTAATGCAGAAAGAGGTCCTCCTAGGAGCATGAGAACAACCAAGATTTGAGGAAATCCCCTTGGGAAAAAGGAGTAGTTTGATTCTTCATGTAGCACAAAATACGTCTGTGCTGCCGGCACACTGGATCTGCCAGATGCCTCTTCTGGGAGCATTGCAATGCTCCTGCCTTGGCCCTGCTAAGCCAATGAGGATGAACAATGAGGAATGGCTATAATGGAAGTTTTTAAGTACCCAGACCACTAGAAGCAGATGAGCTGAAGTTTAAAGGCTGTTCGGGTGAGAGTCTTTTAAAGTGAAGGGTTCAACTGTTTCAATGATTTTGTCCTCAAAACCACAGTGGTTCCTGACTCCTGAGCATGAGCATGTCCAGTCTTGATATCCATGAAGAGACAAATTATCACTGAGGTTTTGGGATCATGATTTTTTTCCCTAAAGTTAATTTTTTAAATGCCCTTGTCAGCTCTTAAGTTATTTCAGTGTACCACGTATCAAGCCACCTCCCAAGACATTCTACAACCAGGCCTGCCTTTTCAGCAATACAAAATCACACTTCAGATTAACATTTATGCCTATATTTGTCTGAGAGAAGGCAGAAGCAACCCGTGTTGCATCTCAAACAACTAATAGAGCAGTGTCTTTAAAGGCAGAAACACAAAAGGTTTTCTGCATCCATAACAATGAATCAGCATCTGACTACAAACACAGCCTTCACAGTGTGCATTAGGTGAAGTCAGAGATCTGAATATGTTCAACATTATTCAGCTGTTTCCCTCCCAACAGCCACTCCACAGGGAGTCACAGTTTTTGATCTTTCCATGTTTGATAGATGTTCTGCTCTCCCTTTACAGATGCTAAGTGCCTTATGTTGGAAGCAGACTCCCAAAGACTTTATTCAGGAGAGACATAAAATTCCACAGAGGCAAGTCAGGCCATTTCCCTCTGCATTGCTCAGCCACAGCACCACTGTTCCAGGGCAGCACTGGCGAACCCTTGTTTCCTAAACACCGAATTCCGGATTTTTTCTAAAATCAGGAAGCAAAGGCTTCCCTTCTCCCTGTTGTGAATGGTGGTCAATAGTTAGCCTCTCTGAAGGGGAGAAAAATGTATTATTTTTGTAATGAACTGCAAAATTTCACAGCTATAGTTTCTCATTTGAGAAAAATCTCATCGTACACTTTTATGAATGTGTAATTATTGGAGAAATCACACAAACCAGCTGAGAACTATTAGAAACTTTTTGTATTTTGGCTCCAAAGTAAATTTTTGATGATTCTGCTGAAAGTCAACATGTGAGCCTATTTTAGGCATAATAAGGCAGAACCCATTGGATTTTTTTCAGTACTGTTCATTAGCTGCTGCCTGTGAGACAGCTTTCTAAGGGAGAGGTATGGGCTGCTATTTTATTATTTACCAAAGCACAGAAAAACAAATAATATTTTGCAATACAGCAGTCAAAACCCCTCCAATTGGGATCAAATCACATTTCTTTTTTTGTCCTGTTTTTCACAAAAATAAGCATCCCCCATCCCAATAATTTCTACCTTGGACTCGTAGGCTTACATGTAAGCTAACGTTTATGCTTCTTTTTTTAAACATTCTTTTTTCTAAAAGCTGTAAAGAAAGTTGGGTTAGATCAGTAATGTTGCAAATCTCCTTTTCAGAGGTTGTGGTATAAAAGCAGTCAAGCAGAACACAGGCTCCCAAGTTGCAATTCCCTCATCCTCCTGCCACAATGTGAAGCCGAAGCCTCATTGCTCACCACCTCAGCATTGCCTTACATGCTCTGTCTGCTCTCATCCTCTATGTATTATTGAACATGTATCAAAGCAGAGACAACTGCCCAGGAGTTCCTCTCCCAAGGGCACATCTTCTCACCAGACTGGAGGGTCATTATGATTCCTGCACCTCTGACTCATACAATCAAAGGTCACTGTAAAAACGTTGAATTGCTGTAGTATGAGACCAGACTGCCCCAGCAAACACATGGTGTTTGATTACTGGTACCCTTTGTCAGAAAACAGGAGAATTCTTGATTCAAATCCCTGCCCTAATTTCCAGGTTGACACTGTTCAAGTCCCTCTTTTCTACGCCGTTCAGTATCTCTGATTGGGTCAAACTAGCTAACGAACAAATAAAAGAGAATTCTTACAGGGAGGCAAGAAGCAGGGCTGGTGGGCTGCATTGCTGGTAGGAAATCACACATACCCTAGGTCATCCCTGACACTGAAGCCAACTGGCAGAGAACGGCCAACATCCATACTATTACCCTTAGCATTATAATTTATGAATATAGATGTAGCCCCAGATTCAAGTTCCTGAGCAAATTAATGTTTAATTATGAGTATCAAGTAAGGCAAACCGGATAGACTCTTCCTTCTGTCCTATCTACAGCCGAAATTACTGGAAGTGCCAGTTGGTGCCCTGTAGAAGCTTAGGGGCCTGTTTGAGACACATGGTCTCTGATCTAAAGCAGAAGAGGAAACTAACCATGTTCACCAGCATCTTCTAGCTATACTCCCACCTAAAACCACTCAGCATATGCAATCCACTTTTCTACATTGTGGTTGAATAATTGAGCAATCATTTCTGGTGACATGTCATCAGCTCTGTTTACAGGCAGATCAGAGAGAACACTGCAGCATGTTTTACCTGCTTTTCTGGAAGACACAGCTGCCTTCGAGCAAAGCTTTGACTCACAGACAGCTACGGCCAGGATTAAAGCTGATATGCAATAGCCATTCCTTTTACAGAGTAAACAGAAGCTGCAGTTCAGGCTGAATGAACTGCCTGGAGACCACGGCACATAACTCCCAACTCTGCTGGCTGCACCATCAAGTCTGGGGAGAATTAAGCTACATGGATTGAGGATTTTCTTTGGGGTGCCTGGCTCTGTAAAAATATAGAAGGAGAGGGCTTGGTTGCAAACACTGAGAGCCAAGGGAAGCTCAGCAGCAGGGAAGGGAAGCCATGCTGCAAGGGGATCTAAAGCAGAGGGACAGAGCACGCTGGTTCAGGGAACTGGCTGGGATCACCAGCTTGGAAACATCAAGTGAAGAACGTGGCTGCTGCTGTAGTTATATCCTAAGATGCAATGTGTAACCTTAGAAAATATATAAAACCATATTAAATTTTCATGTCATGTCAACAAAAAGATGGCCCCCAACCTACCACTGACTGCATAAACAGCAAAGAACAACAGGTGAAGGATCCTGCTTTGACAGCCATGACCTGGCACAGTTTGTTTATTTTTTATTTCTAGCATCTGTCATTTTGTGACTCTACTGAGTCATTCTGTCAAACTGCTCTGTTCCAGACGGGTGATTTTTATTATGATACAAAAGCTACATCAGAAAGATAACAGGTCAAGCCCTTCGGAAGTATATTGCCCTCCTACAGTGCAGGGATTATGTCTTATCTACTTTTCTGGACTAACAGTGAATATGCCATTAGTTACTTTGAGTTACTAAACCAATGTGATTCTACTAAAAGTGAAAAGGTACCAGTGGGACATGTATGGCACCATGTTGATACAAAAGAATGCCTACACTTCACATTTGACACACACACACACACACACATACACAAATACTGAGTGCAGGTATAATTTCCACATCAGGAAAGATGACTGATTGAAGAATCTCAACACTTCAGGCCCAAGATCTCAGAAATTGTGTTTAGATAGACCCATACCGTCAGTTACTGGCTCTTGCTGGAAAGGATAAAACCTGAGAAATTAACAGCTTTCTAAGCAACTTCCCAGCTGAAAGTGTTCAAATTAGTCATTATCTGCTTCCCAAGTGATTTCTCAAGACCTCAGCACAGAACAAACTAGAAGTGCACCACTGAAGAGAATACTTTTATGGGATGATCTTTTGCTTTATTGATTCTGACCACATTGAACCTGAGCAAACCTGGACTAAGAGGCACGCCATGTAAACAGCACAACAGCAGGGTAAGATCAGCATCATACGCATCATGTCCTCTCCAGTGAAAATATACAATAACTAGAAAAAGAAGTTTTGGCAACTATGTGGGTGTATGGATACTTCTAAGAGCCAACCCCTTCCATCTTGTGTGCAGCCAGAAAACTTGGCCACATATCAATGACAGCCATCACTTTTATCTCAATCCCTTCACACTACACATGCAACATCTTACAGTGTAGATAACAGGAAATCTCCCACCTTTTTATATCAAAAAGGAACTTTGCAATAGCAAATACTTGTCAAGAACACTGCCATGAAAGACAACAAATGGTTAGAAGAATTGACTAACCCATCCAAATGCACTGGATTTTGTAATGGGTAACAGAGCACAAGTGTGCCTTTGTGGCCAAGAAGGCCAGTGGTATCCTGGGGTGCACTAGGAACAGCATTGCCAGCAGGTTGAGGGAGGTGATCCTTCCCCTCTGCTCAGCCTGGTGAGGCCACATTAAGAGTGCTGTGTCCAGTTCTGGGCTCCTCAGTTCAAGAGACACATGGAGCTCTGGGAGTGGGTCCAGGTGAGGGTGGCAAATATGATTGACAGACTGGAGCATCTCTTTTATGAGGAAAGGCTGAGGGACCTGTTCAACCTTGGGAGGAGATGACTGAGACGGGGCCTCATTAATGTCTGTCAGTACCTAAAGGAAGGGTGTCAAGAGGATGGATCCAGGCTCTTCTCAGTAGTGCCAAGCAACAGGACAAGAGGCAATGAGCAGAAACTGATGCACAGGAAGTTCCACGTGAATACAAGGAAGAAATTCTTTACTGGGCAGGTGATCACACACCAGAACAGGTTGCTGAGAGAGGCTATGGAGTCCCCCTCACCGGAGATATCCAAGAACCATCTGGATGCAATCCAGTGCAATGTGCTCTAGGATAACCCTGCTTGAGCAGGGAGGCTGAACCAGATGATAACTGTGGTCCCTTCCAACCTGACCCACTCTGTGATTCTGTGAAGGCTGGTCTGCACACTGAGGCCACTAATGGTATCATAAACTTGTTCCATAGTTACAAGGTAAACTATAGGTACCAATAGTACTGGAAATACAGGGAGGGAGATTGTGCTGCAGGATTGTTTCCACTCTACTGGAAGTGTACCCGACTTAAAACCCTTATGTGGAGGTCTGTGTTTAATAAATGGCAATAATAATATGAGAGGATATCTTAATGGTACAGTAAAAATTCCCACATTATTTTTGTGTATTGAGTAATGAGAAAAGCAGTGCTGTTTCTGAAACATTTTCTGCAACATTTCTGCTGCAGAAACATTTTCTGCAACAAATTATATTTACTTTCAAAAATGTGGTTTTGAAAGTACAGTTTCCTTGATATCTTCCCTAGAGATCTAAAGTGATTTGCTATTGTGGGAAATTAATGCAATACAAATTCTTAATGTATGGCTAGAATAACAAGCTGTGAAGATGTATTTTACCTCAGTGCCTGGTAAAATGTACCTCCAGTAAGCAAAGAGACATGTGTCATGACTTCATGCTAACCTACTCCACACAGTAGTTTCCTAGATTAGTTTTAATGCTACACATACAAAGGTAATCCTACAGTGCTTGAATAAAAGTTCCCTTTCTGGATAAACACTGACATAATTTCCAGGAGTCTGAGCAGGCTGAAGAAGGTGGGAGGGAAATTACACACAGTTCAAGGAAAGGCTCTGAGTATTGGGAGGCATTAGGACAACAATGGATTTCCCACTGCAATCAGAACCACTCATTCACTCACTCCCATGTGAGCAACACTGGACTAACATTTTCTTGCATATTTAATAACATGGAAAATGTCGAAAAATATTACTTGCTTTGATGAAAATTTATTCATCTGAAGTAGTTTTGTTTGCCAATCTGTAGGTAAGCCTGAAGTGAGCAAACATTATGTCTTTAAATGTAGCCAAGGTTTCTGACATTTTTCATGCTATGCATAGGTTTTATTTTCTCCTTTTACCTGCAAGTCTAAATTCCCACCTGAGAAAAGCTCAATTTCCTGGTGGATTATAGAACAAAAAGCTTTCTCTGCCCACAGCCAATTCCAAGAACTGCAGCTGGAGTCTTCTGATAGACCAGCTGAGCTTTGCTTTTCCCCAGTGCCTCCTTGCTTCCCAGCTGATTGCCCTGCTGCCTGCATCTGTTCCAGCTGGCTCCCAGCTCCCACTGGAGCCTCTGTGTGTGTATTGCTTTTTGAAGTGCTTTTGTTTATATCACCATATCATCCAGGTAGGTCTCATCAGAAACGGCCACTTCTCAACAGGATTTGCCCATCCTGAATGTGTGCTGATGCATGTATTAAGCACTGGAGAGCTGAGAGGTAAGAAGGCTCAACAAGGGGACTTTTCATGTCACGTAACTAGGTTTCAGTGAGGCAGACCAAGTCTCCTTATTTATTAAATCCTCATCTGCTTTGTGCTAATTATCTCTTCTAATAAACCACTTACTGCACTAATACCCCCATGAATCCTGCTTAGATTAGCAGAACTACAGAGTGCCAGTGAAACGTCTGACATTCCGCTGTCAAACTCTGATGAGGCAGAGCTGCCACAAAGCACACCGTAAACCATTAAATAAAAAGCCCATCAGTCTGTCCCCAGGCAACTAGCAGTGACATATCACAGAATGGTTAGGTTTGGAAGGGACCTTAGAGATTACCTCATTCCACCCCGGTGACATGGGCAGGGACATTGTTCATTAGATAGGTTGCTCAAAGCCACATCCAACCTGGCCCGGTACATTTTAATGTCTCATCTCTGTCAACTACTTGGACTTAAGGTTACATCACACAGAGCTCATGAACACAGACTCTGATGCCTAAAGTCCTGAAAATCCCTGGTCCTTGGGATAGACACAAAGCCATCCTTTCCAAGTCTGCTACTGAATGGTTAACACAGCCATTTCGATACTTTCCTCCTGACAGATATGTTTAAATAACTACATACCTCACTCAGTGAAAAATGAGATCAGGTGCTCAGACAATTTTCTCCATAAGCAAACCAATCTTGTTGAAGTCTTTCCTTCATTCAAATTTGTAGTGATTTAGTGACAAAAACTTTACTTCATAGATCCTTAAGACTCCTGCCATTAGTAGTTTGGTCTAAAAATTATAAATCCTTCAGCCTATGTAAGGTCTGGCTAAATTAATTATTTGCTTCTTAAAATTCATCAGGTGGTTATTATCTTTTTTGCAAATCCGAAGTAATTGAGTTCTTTACCCTTATCAAAGACTTTCAGAACAGGCAGTACAAAAGATCCCAAGGTCAATATTTATCAGGAAGCTTACACTGTGAAAACAGACGCAAGAACTGCCTCCTGGTAATCTTTTCCTACAACAGGTCAAGAACATTTTCAAGGCTTTCATTCCAAAATTTGCTTCACAGACTACTGCGGAGTTGAATGTACAAAAGGCAACTCCCCTTGTGAACCTAGCCCACAATGTTTCATTTAACAAAGGCTGATGAGTAAAACCAGCTGGGATGAAAAATTCCCCTCCTTGTTAGTGCTGCTCTATCTAACACTGCTCCTCTGCCACTGTGAATGAAAACATTCACAGATGATTTCAACAACCTTTTCAATTTTCATAGGCATTTTCTAGCATCATCAATAAGGTAGCTGGGCAAAACCTCATGCCAAAGCTTGTACTTTTGTTCTTAACATAGTCATACTACAAACAGGGGAAGTCTTGAAATGGATAAAGCCCAAATCCAAACCAAAGTAAATTTGAGAGTGGCTATTTATATTGATGTAGACAGATCATGGTGCTAACACCAAGGATGGGGTTCGTTCCCCTCATGGGCCATTCACATAAGAGCTGGACTTGATGATCTTTGGGTCCCTTCCAGCTCAGAATATGCTGTGATTTTCTTTCCTTGCTTCTCCTCCTTAACTTCACTGGCAAGCATTGTACTTCTGATCAGAGAATTATAAGCCCCACTTAAAAAATCCAGCATTTTTAATGTGGCCAGAAAACCAAAATACCTCACTCCTCTTAAGCTAAAGGTGGTAAAGATTCTGGTCCATTTGCATGATGTGAAAAGTTGCAGCTTTAATAAAGATGTAGCAATCCACTACAGCTGTACTATGTTTTTCACCACTTCTATAAATGTATTAATATAATATATAGGTATAAACATAATGTATTCAGGTACTATATAAGAAGATACTATGGCTTTTCACTGGATCAAAGAATAGTGAATATAAATTTAGTGGACTTGAGTGAATTATAATTCACTTTGCTAGCACTTATTTATTTTAAGGACTGAACTATATATCCATAGTATATTTACAGATCACTATACTTTGTTTTTTGAGAACTGCACTAAAGAGTAGTCGGCAGCTGAAGGTAAACAACCATAATTTCACAGATAAATTATTTGTTTTCATGTTCACAGATAGACACCACATTGTTTTACCCTTTGTATCCTATGTCACAAGTGGTTAATGTGATAATGTAACTGTTAGTTTGGGTGGGCTACATTGTGGATTTGAACAAGATAAAAAGCTTTTACTAAAAATATCTCATCCTTTACTTATTTTTAGTCCTAATTACATAGCAAGTTTCTGCACTAAAGCAGAATAAAATGAAATGTGTTGCTGTGTGATCTCTTTTGTATTATTAGCTGTTTTAACAAAATTAAAAACTATTAGTGTTCTTCTAATAATATCGTACAACTATGCTACTGAATTTTCTAGAACAGCATCTGAGATCCTGCAGCTTGCAGGGCTGATGTAGCTCTTAATTTCACCGAGGCTGACAGTTCATGGCTGACATCCCTGGGACCCCATTAATGCACAGACCAGTACAGGTGTTTGCATGGTCTCCACATCCCCAGCAAGGAGGAGCTTCCCACCCCTGCTCTAAAGGAACAAAAACATTGATTTACAAGATCTAACCACAGAGTCTGGGTTTGGATTTGCCATCACAGAAGCTTCAGTGACCTAATGATTTTTTTTGAATATTCCACTTGCAGGAGATGAAAAGCAGGGAAATTGATTTCTCCTTGGAAGTCAAATTGTGCTCCTTTATAAAGTTTCTCATGATGATGAGATTTCTTGTAGATCTTCAAACTCTGTGTGATGTCTGGCATTATCTATATTTCTAAGACATTAAAGACACAATTTTTTAAGAAACAATGGGGTCAGTAGACTTCTCTGACAGAAGTGTTACTTCTCTGTTGATCTACAGACTGCTGAGCAAGCTCAGACCTGGGAGACAGCAGCAGATAACAGTAGGAGACCTGGAGCAGATGCAGGAATCTGGAAAGAAAATTCTCAAGAAACAGATGAGATTGTGGAGAATTTGATGTAACTTCAAAATTCATGAAACCAGATCAAATCAAGACCACTCTGCAAGAGCATGGCACATGGATCAAGAATTAGACACAAGCACTGCTACTTCTGGTCTGATGTATCTCACTGCTTTGAGGTTTTCCATTAAAAAAATAAATCAGCTTATTGACTTATCAATCAGATTTTCTGAGTTTTCTCTTTGTCTTTTCAGAGGAGGATCCTGCAGAAGAAGCTGTACACAGTGCAAAGGTGTCACTGACTATGGGTCCAGCTGCATTTACAGAGGATGCTCAAGGGAAGTATTTTCCAAAAGAAACTGGTTTAAGTATACTGCATTGAAAAAAATTCTGTATAAAGAAAGAGACTAGGAAAAGATCTGTACCTGTGAAGCACTGACTAAAGCACCATACACAAAATCTTTTGCCACTAAGCTGTCTCCTCACAGATTTACTTGGAAGCACTTATTTCCTTATCTGTTGTGCAATGACGTTCTTACACACTACTTTAAAATGGCAATTCATTGTTAAAGATGCAGGAAGCAAACATCAGCAGTCCAAGAGTCAGGAGCCTGTCCTGTCTTTATACACTGCAACAAGCCACCATTTTTATGCCCTTGTATCTTGTGGAGTGTGTTTTTGTCCTTTCACCTTCCTTCTGTCAGAGTGTTTCAGTGCTGGAAGTTACTGTGAACTGGCTAAATTGCTTCCATTTTGAATGATCCACAATGCAGACTGCAGAGCTCAGAAGAGATGCTGGGTTGCCAACACCCTTATTATATGATGCCAAGTTGATAGGAGTTAACGAAATGTGGTACAGAAAGACATGTAACATGTAACATAAGCATTATTTAGTTATATTATTTGTTGCTAGTTTTGTGCCCATTTTAATAAACAAATGTTTACCAATTTATAACATGATTGACAGGCAGCAGTGTTTTGTACCAACTCTACTGCAAAAGAAGCTCTTTATCAGCATTGTGTTTTCCTTCCACTTGTGGAAGAAATATTAACTTTATCTCGTGGTTGTGCCTGCACGTATCATGGCTAAGGCCTTCATGTGTATTTGAAAGGAAAGTTTATTCTTCAGCTTGCCTGCAAAAGACAATATTCAAACCACTTTTATAACAGATAAAATCAGGAACATCTCCACCTGTCACAAGATATAGCAGTGTCAACATCAATAGAAATTGAAACCATAAACAATGTTAACTTCATTGAATAAAATTTCCATGCTATAAAATATTATTATTAAAATATTCCTCCGTAAATATGCACCTGGAGTAGCTTACACCAAGTGGACAGAAAATGCTGGCAAGGGCATTAAAGCTCATCAGGCATCTGGGGAGTTATTACATCTCTGGTTGATTAACTCACAGAATAGCCAAGATTGGAAGAGAGAAACTGAGAAATTCTCTGATACATCCCTGATCCAAAGTAGATCAATGACAGCAAGTTACTGAGGGCCTTGTATAGTTGGGATGTGAGTTATTAAACTATGTCAAGCATCTCCTACAGAGGGTAAGGCAAGAGGCCAGTTGCTGGCATGGAGGAGCAGTGACCCTCTGTAAAATAGAAAGCCTAACATGAAGTTAAATAGCAAAGGTTTCCACAGAAGGTTTTCACTGCAAGTTCCAGGCTCTCAGGAGATAGTTGACATGGAGGAAGAACATCATATAAAAATATGCCTCTAATCTGTCAATACAGGGGTGCAGATATGGCTATTAGAGGCTGCAGTACTACTACAGACCTCCCCTTGCATTGCCAGCCATCTTATTTTACATTCTCCACTCTCAAAAGCAACAACGACAAAGACTCCAGGCCTTCATTCCTTGAAACTCCTGTCTTTTCTTCTAAATACAGATGATGCAGAGGACAGACATTAGTTTGTAACCAAGCTGAGAGTCACATGAATTCCCTGACAAATTGCCCAACTTGTTTCCTTCAATAAGAAATTTAGAAAAAAAAAATCTACAGTAAAGGTAAGCAGACCAAAATAGAATTTTTTAGATGCTTTAGTATGCCAAACACCTCTCCTAATGGAAGAACAAGTGCCTGTGTAAGAAAATGAAGATCAGTATGTGCGAGACAGTTTCTCAGCTAAAGCAGAAAACAAATTCTGGTCAGAAAAAGCCAAATATAGAAGAAAGAAAAGAATGTACATTTTCACTTTATAATACCATAGTAACAAGACAAATAACTAGAAAATCCAGCAGCCAAAAAGCCCCAGTTGTATAAAACTGACACCTGATAAAATGCATCCCTATGGATTCCTGTGCACAAGTCAAGCTTCAGCTTGACTTGTGCAAGCAGCATGGTACACAGCAGTACAAAAGAGCCCCCCGTTCTGGCATATAAAATAAAAAGTACAGTAGTCCAGAATCACTGTATAGTGTCAGCAGTATCTGATTAAAATTAGCTCTTTGATGAGCTTCCATGATCTATTGCCAGGTAAATGCTCAATCAACTGTTTACTCTCAGCATGTGTGACAATCAGAAAAAAATGCTAATTAGGTTTATCATGAGTACTTCTGAGGAAGCTACAGTTTCCTGGAAACTGGTTTCTGAATGTCTGTCTGAATCTAATTTTTGTGAGAATAATTAAAGTCTCATATCTTGATAATTAATTGCTGGGCAAGAACAATCCCATGCAGCAGCCCATTCCAGGGGCCAACTGGCTGGAAAGCAGCTTCGCAGAGGATGACTTGGGGATACTGGTGGACAACAAAATGACCATAAGCCAGCAGTGTACCCTTGTGGCAAAGAAGGCCACCAGCCTTCAGGAGCATACCAGGCAGAGCATGTTCAGCATGTTGAGGGGGTGATCCTCTGCTTTAGTCACCGTTGGTGGGACCAGAGCTGGAGTGCTGTGCCTGGCTCCAGGCTCCCCAGTACAAGAGAGACATGGACATCATGGAGATAAGTCCTGTGAGAGGCTACAAAGATAACTGAAGGACTTGATCACCTTACAAGGGGAGAAGCTGAGGGCTGGAACTGTTCAGCCTGGAGAAGAGAAGGCTCAGGGAGAAAACTTACCAATATATATAAATACCTGATGGGAGGGAGTAAAGATGACTAAGCCAGACTCTTCTGAGTGGTGCCTTATGTCCACATAACAGGCAATGAGTACAAACTGAAATACTGGAAAATCCATGTAAACATAAGAAAAACCTTGGAGAAGTTCAGAACCTGACTGTACATGGCTAAGAGCATTCTGATCCAGCTGAGCCTGCTCTGAGCAGGTGAGCTGGACTCGATGATCTTCAGAAGTCCTTCCAAACCTCAGCTTTTCTCTGACTCTGTAATCTCTGTGCAGTTGATATACAGATGTATAGATGGAAGAAACTATATTTTCTTGGTATGCTTTCTATAACAAACTTTTGAATCAGACCTTAAATCTTAAGATTTAATATGCTTTAGAACTGTATTAGTATTGAAAGCTCAGGTAGGAGTAGAAGCTCTTTTGTATAACTTGTTCTATGATCTTTTGAGCTTTGACTGAATATTCTACAAGGTATCACAAATTATGCTCTCAGGGGCCCACTAAAGTACACATTTTAACTTTTATTTTTCAAATTTATTACTATATAGTACCGTCACCCATTCTAATGCAGAGGGCAATGCAATTACTCAGGCTCCTCTGCATGGTTATATACATCACTGCAACATACAACTTCAATAAATAAATGAAACGTTCTCTTTATTTGTCATTCTGCAATAAAATACTCAAGCTAAAAAAGCCAACTGTGAGAAACACTAACTCTCATCTTCTGTGTTTCATCTCACAGAGGAAGAAATAATATCACCTGACACGCTGAATTCCACAAATGGTTGTTTTCTGTTTTCACCATAAAATAATGAAAGAAATTATAATTTAAATTGCCATCGAAGGTTTAGTTGTCAAGGAAAACAAGAATAATATTCCCATTTAATGAGACACAGGAGAGCTAATCTAAATGCCACAATTTTCAGGACAAAAGAGCAACAGTGGATTGCTATGAGATAGATAAAACACTCCTGTATTCTCACTGAAATCAAATGTAAAAGATGTAAAAAATAAAGACACAGGCAATCTACCCACACAGAGAAATGAGACCCTACTGCCAACAACATGGACTGAACAGAATGGGAGTAAAATGCAATAGGCTTGAAGCTCCACAATATCTGCAAAGATAAACTAAGGGCAGAGTCCCATCTTCCGTTTGTGGTCACATACACATTAGGAGTGTTGATAGTCATGCTGTTTTTTAGCGAGTAGTTGTTTAAAAAGAAATACTGCAATTAGAGAGATATCAAATAGTGCTAAGAAATGCAGTGGCAATGACCTTGCTTCACAACAAATAACCCAAGGAAGAAAACAGGGAGAAAAAGGGGGGAATTACTAAGACTCCTTTTTAATTAATAGTCAGACACTGACTCCAATTCAGACTTGAACATCCATGCAACAAGAGCTAATTACACAAAAACCAGATATGGACTCTGGAATATAATAAACAGCTTAAATGTGGTGTTCCATGTAGCATGAAGATGAAAATAAGACAAGTAAGTCTGGTCTAGCTGAGCATAGAGACAAAAAGGAACAGAACACGTACTTTGATTTCACTGAAAACAGTCTTGATACATAATTTGGTTTCTGTATTCTATCTGATAAGTCTTGCCAATGACATTGATGCCTCTGGCTTTCCATGCTAATGATGCATGATGACAGACCTAAGGCTGTCCAGGGCAGGGCACGCTGCCAGCTCTTCATACATCCGAGCCTGCTAGGGCTGCATCCAGGATGCAAACCTAGGGAACAGCTAAGCTCCAATGCTCACTGCATTCTGAGAAGACAGCTACAAAACCTGTCTCACTGTTTTAATTTTCAGTACCTTTCAGGGTACTCAGTTTTGTTGTTCTTGAGAGTCTTGTGTTTATTCCAAAAACTGATGAGCCCACTCAGGAAACCCTTCTAGGATTTGGGATAAATAGTATTTTTTGGGTTTGCAGAATGGCCTTTGTCAGTGGCTTTACTACAGCCACTATGATTCTAGTAAAAAGGTGCAGAAAACAACTACAAAGTTCACTCACTTGATTTACAAATATCACCTTTTTTCTGACAAAAAAAGAAGCCTCACAGCTGAAGTCTCAAGGGATTTGGGTAGGGTCTTTCTTTGGTTCTCTTCAGAAGGCCTGTGCACTCTGGCTAGACTGCAGATGTCACAGACAGGACATTCTGGCTGCTCTGTGACTCTGTTCAAGAAGGTCTTAGTCAGCTGAGGGAATCTGCATCTTTAGGAAGGTGTGGCAGAGAGCTACTGCAGCTGGTGGCTGTGTCCTTCCTACCAAACAACACAGGATTGTGCCCACTGGGTAAAGCAGACTTTGGCTCTGCATGATTTCTGAACACTACAGAAGGAAAACAAAGGAAATGCAGACAACTCTCAGTTCTCTGTGGTCCGTCTACCTTTCTCAGCTCAAGCAGCAGGTTAAGTGCTTCACAGTGCCTGGAGTTAAACCCAGGCAAGCTGAGCATCTGCGACCAGGAGCACTGAGGTGTGGGCAGCGGGCACAGACAGTGGCAGCGAGCCACAGAACTGCTGCACCGACATTTCAAAGGGCAGGACTTCACAGGAGTGGTATTTCAAACAGCCCAAAGAAGGAGAGAAGAGAGTTTGTAACATACCTATGAGAAAGAATTGGTCTTGTCATTTGAGGTGGACAAACTGAGCAACAGACCTGGTTGTGGCTGACACCCAATTGAAGAAAAACTCAGAAAGGAATTACTGGGATCCCAGAATTAGCCCTTCAAACAGCCACCAGAATTTGTCTAGCAATTAAATTACCCAAACAGAACTTGGGATCAGAAGACCTGTGGGTCAAAAAAGCTACAGTAAACACTGTACTGCACCTGATGGTGCTAGCCAAGACATCTATATTCTTCAAACACCAGTCACAGTGTTTCAAGAAACAGTATTTCAAAATGCCTTACCTAGAGCTACATCTGTTTAAAGAAAGACTAAAGAGTGAGACAAGACTACATTGTCTTACGCTCTGCACAGGACTACACCAGCAATTCTGCTGGCCCCACAGGAGTGATGAATGAACCACCAAAGTATCTTAAGATTAAGTTTAAGGTGATCTAGGGCTTACGAGTCAAAGTGGCAGCTGAAATAATGCCTAGTGCCCAAAGTAAATGCACAGCCAATTTAAAATAAGTGTAGTTTCAGAGTTAATTAGTGATCAAACATCCTGTAAGTTGGCAAGTGAAATAGACATATAGGTAACAGATAATTGGAAATTACTCAGTTTATAGCTTTTACCAACAAAAACATGTATGAAATAAGAGGATAAACGCATGCTTCATTCGTGGTCTTACTCAGCTTTGGAGAGGCAAGGAACAAACAGCTGAGGAACATCTTGGCAGAACACAGCACATTCATAAGAGTCCAAATGACCTACAGTTTTATGGTGATTTATGCTGCTTGCCACAGGGCAACAGCTTACATGGAGAGAGTAACTTGGTGCTCCGACAAACAGGCAAGGAAGTAGGTAGTTCTGGTTCTTCAGAAGGGAAACAAAGACAGCTAAATATGCAACTCTGCCTCTGTAAGGCTAAATACAAATACAAATTTGAAAGAAATATTCGGGTGCCCTAACCAAGGAAAACCTGGACGACATGGACTAGGCCAATGCTAAGGCAACTGTGCAATACTCTCATCTTCCAGAGACATTATGGGTATGGCACAGAAATGCTGTATTAGCAAAAAAGCACACCAGTATCAGGACTGGAAGCACCACCCCTATGTTAGTGACATGCACACCTCAGTTATTTGTTAAGAGTTAGGTTTTTTCTTCAGTTCAGCCTCAAATTGCGCCAAGGGAGGTTTAGATTGAATATTAGGAAAAATTTCTTTCTGGAAAAGATTGTCAGGCACTGGAACAGGCTGCCCAGGGAAGTGGTTGAGTCACCAACCCTGGAGGTATTTAAAAGACATATGAGTGTGGCACGCAGGAATGTAGTTTAGTGGTGTGCCTGTCAGTGTTAAGTTTATAGTTGGTCTCAAAGATCTTACAGGTATTTTTCAATCTAAATGATTCTATGATTTCGTGTTTGGCACAGTGCTGCAGGTTTCTATGGCTTTTAGGTATCCACATGATGTTGTATCTTGTGGAAAAAAGTCAAGTAATAGCATTTGTTTGGGTAGTCCTGCCCCATGCTTCTATGCATGGCACATACTCACATTCCCCTTTGGGCAAGACAGTTTATCTTTGGCACACTGAAACTTTCAGGCAGAAACACAGAAACCACTTGTCAGCATAAAAACTATTCAGGAAGAACTCCAGGATAGTTATAATAGTTATCCAAGATCCTGAGAATCTCTGATGAGACTTAAGAGTTCTGAGCAAAGATAAACAAATACCAGAATGCCACATGAGAGAAACAGCAAGCACAGAAAAAAAGTTCAAAGACAAGTATAAATAATCAGTGGGCATCACCATCATGTTTGCCACCCAAATTAAAAAGAGCATGAAAACACACAGAATGGTCAACACGGATTTTGTGCCTTGCTCACATCTGTGGTCCTGATGGTGCAGCTGTGCAGCACACCTGAGTGCAAATCCCAGGAAAGATTGCAAAAAAACAGTAGGAGTTTGTTGATTTGGCTTCCAGACTTAAGGCAACATCTTAGCAAACAAAGCAAACAAACTGAGCACCAGCCAGTATTTCTGAGGATTCGTACTGACAAAATTTCATTACAAGAGACTGAGCCAGAAACAAAACTGAACATTACTTAGTATCCAGTTCTTCCAAAGCCCTACATTTTCATACATTCATACATGGCAAAGCAGTCAATGTCTCTTTTTCCTGGATACAACAGTGTCATGGTTTACCAATCAACACAAATGGACTTTTGCTCCTCACAGGCCAATGGTAGCTGACACCCACCAGAAGTCATCAATTGCTACTTCAACACAAGTTTGACAATCCCCCACCAGGATCCCAGAGCAACACACAGGCCATTTTCTCAACTAGCAAAGTATCATTTGCAAATCAAATAGAAACTTAGAATTGAGATTTGGTCATTGCAGCCACATACTCCAAAGCATTTGAAAAAGTGCAGAGGAGCAAAATCCAGAGCTGGATTATGTCAATCCGATTTAAAAGAAAAAAAAAGCCTGTCCAGTCTAAGATAGAAGGCAGACTTATTGCTGAGGCAAGATCCTGCATAAAACAATTAAGGCTTTTACTAAGGGATGGCTGGGACAGTGTAAATCCAGCTCTTTTATCAGTTTCAAGCCTCTGAGCACTATACGGAGTTTCGTTCAAAGCCAACAAGAGAGTGATTTCTGAGGTGCTAGAGAAATATCTCAGGACTATATGATGGTCATTTACAGACTGAAGGAAACCATAGGGGAGCTAGAAAATACATGATTTAAGAAAAATAATTTAAAATATTAAGTTTTAATATATAACTTTACAAAAGAGTAGCACGAAAAAGGTTCTAAAAGCTTGTCACCTGCAAAAACCAGAAAACCAAGTCAAGGAGAAGAACAGAAGATCTGCAAAAATGTGGTCATAAATTTGATTGCAACATCTGGAACTAAACAGTTTATAGGTTTTTAGCCTTGTTTCAGTAAGACAATGGTACCATACATGCTTATACATATCAACTTTCCTGTTACTAGCCCTGGTGAAATTGCCACAGTACCCTCTGACTTTCCTCTTTGTTTAGAGGCCATGAATTTATGTTGTTTGAACTGAAGTATGATTTCAGACATGTAATGCCTATTTGCATTATTCACAAGTGAACAGTAGAAAATAATACCAAAGAAATGCTGAAAAACATCTATGACAAAGACCCTGATCCACATACAGAAAGAAACAAGGCAGAACCAGTGAATCCCTGGTTGCCAATGCCTGACATTTTTTAGAACAGAATGGTGAAAACAAGAATATGTGCACTGGTGAGGACTGATACCAGTCAGAGATGCTTAATCGTTGTATAAAAAGACAGGGAAGGAGAAACAACAAGCTTAGTAAGATTTGTGGTCACAAGAGTGGCTGCCACTTCCCAACAACTCTGTGCAAGCCAGTGCTTGAGATACAGCCTGCCAAGAGCAGGCCGTCCCCACCAACAGCCCTGCATTCACATGAAATTGTAACCTCCCCTAGGAACACCTGGGAGGAACAAGCGGCATCTCCCCAAAAGACCAGCAAGGGGGGAAGGATTTTTCTGCTCAAGAAGATCTCTGAAGAAGAACAGACATTGCAGTAGGAGAGGCCAAGAGCAGAACATGGCTCCACCAGGACAGCTGTGTTGCTCTGAACCACTGAAGCACAGCACTGCCGATGGCTGGTAAGAGACTCAGAGACCCTTGAGTAATGGAGCTCAGCATTAGAACTCCCAGCTAACTTAATTCACACGTTGGAAACAGCACTCAATTTTACACCAATTATTAACAGCTAAGATTTTGAGATTTGCCAGAAACAGAGGCTCCAACTTGAACCATATACAGTAAATGCAAGTATGAACAGAGGCTCACAGTGTGCACACAAAGGAGGTAGGGCTCAAGAACACACAAAACTTATCCTGTGCTGTAATACTCTAGAGCAGAAAAACAGTTTTAATTTTTAATACAATTTTCTTTGGTAGCGTATATGAAGTGAAAATGTTACAGATTAGATCTAAAAGGAATAGCTTAATACTTACAACTGAATTAATTCTGAAACTTTCTACAGGATGTACTGTGTATGTATTCCCAAGCTTCAAGCAGTCAAGTCAGCATTACCTTGGTCTTTCCAGCTCAGTCTGTGGATCCAATATATTGCATGTAAAGTTCTTAGAGCATCTCATGCCTTTTTCAGAAAAGCATCTATGAAGATAACTCACCAATGCGCAGAGTGGTACAATGCTGAATGAGCTTTACCCCTGAGTATGTTACAGCAGAGCAACACAGTATTCTATGCCACCAGTGATTGGTTACCACTGATCAGATACTCAGTCCTTCAAGAACACAATGGCAATTTTTTGCCTTCATAGAAATCCAGAAAAGAGCAACTAATATGTGAGAATATTTGATCCAGAGACTGGTTTTGCCAGTACTCAAGATACACATTAGAGTAAGTGATCAGGAATAATGAATGTCAAAGCAACTGGTACACTCGAACAAACAGTACCACTACATGTCATTTCAGTCTATAAATATGCTTAATATCTTAAATAGATCTATACTAGAAATAATGCTTAAATATAATTTTTATTGCATGTTTGTAAAATAAAGGCCAAGTATTGGACTAACCACTAAATTATACAGCTTGATCAGTTGTGTAACACAGACCATTATATTTTTCTATTGAAACTCCTGCCATTTGTAGTAGTACTTAAGTACAGAATTTTCCAAAAGAGGAATCAGTCTTGAACTGGAAGCAGCACAAAAAATTCTCATTGCTCCTCCAATCTATTTGGATTTTTCAATAGCTAAGCACCCTTCTGAGAAAAATGTATGCCAGATTGCTCATTTGAATTTCTCTGGCTCTGGCTTCCAGCTACCAGATCTTATTAAACATCAGTCCAACAGATTAAAGAGTCTTTTGTGACTACTTTTCCTCTCCCTTCTTATTTATACACCACAGAAAAAGTCATCTCTCAATCTTCTTGTGGATCTAAAAACCAGATTAGCTTCCACAGTATCAAGCATTTTCCCAGCCCTCAAATACTTTCTGAACCACAACCACCTATACTAAACCTCCTTTAAAAATACATCTCAAGAATGGGACATACTGCATTTACATGAGTTTCAAAGATGTTACCTCCTGTTGTAAGATCAATTCCCTACTGACTAACCTCCTAGTCTCTGTAACTTTTTGTCTTTATATAGTCCCTAGTTATAATTTGCCTTTTGGCTGCACTCAAATGCATCTCTTTGACTAAGACAGTAACAACATGGACATGGCAGAAATGTTTGGTGCTTTCATTGCCTCGGTCTGCAACACTGATGATGGTCTAAGAGGGTGCCAGTGCCCTGAGCTGGAGAACCATGTCTGTGAGAATGAAAATCTCCCAGTTGACCCTGAACTTCTACAGGATCTGCTGCTCCAGCTGGATCCTTCTAAGCCTATGGGGCCTGATGGCATTCATCCAAGAACACTCAAAGAGCTGGACGATTAATTGCAAGGCCTCTCGTAATGCTCTTTGAACAGTCTCGGGAATCTGGGGAGGTCTCAGCTGATTGGAAGATGGCTAATGTTGTCCCAATGTCCCAAAAAGGATGACCCTAGAAACTACAGGCCTTTTAGTGTCTCTTCAGTGACTGGTAGAATTCAGAAGAGTATTCTAGGAGTTACTGAAAGACACCTGAAGGACAACACAGCTGTAGGTCACAGCCAACATGGTTTCATGAGGGGAAAATCCTGCTTGTCAAACTTAATTTCCTTTTATGACAAGGTAACTCTCTGTCTTGGTTTAGGAAGACAGGTATCTGCTAGGTAAAATTACAATCAGAGGCTCTTTGGCAAAGATTTGGGAAATAGGAATAGCAGTTCTTTACTAGTATGTAATACAAAGCAAACAAACACAAAAAAAACTCCCCCCCCCACCAAACAACTACAGCATTAATGACAAACGACAACAGCACCAAGAACCTTGAGGGCTTTGTTTCACAAAACCCAGGGCAGTTTGGTTTCGGTGTCCCTGCAGGATCGTCAGAGCACCAAGCTGGAACAGTGGAAAAGTCCCGGGCTGGTAGCTGGGATGGCAGGGTGTCCCGGCAGGCAGGGGCAGGATGTCCCGGCAGCGCAGGGGGTGCAGGGTCACGCTGCAGCAAGAGGAGCAGCGCCGAAGAAGCTCGAAGGCGAGGCAGAAAGCGCCCAGCTTCTCCTTGGCGTGCTTTGCGGCGGCTGAGATCCTCGAGGAGCGGCCGACACGCGTCTCCCGAACGCCGGAAGCAGAAAAGCACGCAGCTGCCTCAAGCTGTGTCTTTTACCTGCGTTATCTCCCCCTTCCACCTTTTGTCCATCTCTTTGTTTCAGCCAAGCACTCTCAAGTATCCAACACCCGGTCCCCTTGGCAACCCGTGGGGAAAAAATTCCCCAGAGAAAGAAGGAACAAACCCAACCCCCAACACTCACCTAGTTGATCAAAGAAAGCCAGTTGATACAATCTTTCAGGACTTCAGCAAAGCTTTCAATGCTGTCTCTCACAGTGTCCTTCTGCACAAGATGTCCAGCTCACAGCTGGATAAACACGTCATGTGATGGGTGAGCAACTGGCTCATGGGTCTGAGACTGAGCAGAGACCTCACTGCAGTTACAACTTCCTGTGAGGGGAAGGGGAGAGTCAGGCACTGATCTCCTCTCTGCGGTGACCAGAGACAGGACCCAAGAGAACAGCCTGGGTTTGTGTCAGGGAGGTTTAGGCTGGATATTAGGAAAACTTTCTTCACCCAGAAGGTGGTTGGGCACTGAAACAGGCTCCCCAGGCTAGTGCTCATGGCACCAAGCTTGTCTAAGTTCAGAAAGTGTCTGGACAATGCTGTCAGGCTCATGGTGGGATTCCTGGTGCTGTTCTGTGCAGGGCAGGAGTTGGACTTCGATGAATCTTTTGGATCTCTTCCAACTCAATATATTCTATGATTCTAGTAAAGAATACTTTTCATTACTAGACCTTCTGAAACAGAATTTACTATTTTGCCAAGCTTTGTTATCCACAAATTTTGTGATTAATCATTTTTTTCTTGGTTGTTCATTGCAACTGAAAATGCTAAATAGTATCAGGCTTACTCCTCATCCTTTACAGTAGCCCACAGAGAAGCCCCCTCTCCAGTCATGATTCTTCACTGACAATCGGTGTATGTGATCTGCAAATCTCTGCTTCCACTGTGATCAGCCCGTCTGTGAGTCACATACTTCACTACCTCATCACGCCCCTCCACAAATAGCTACAACTCAAGTATTGCAGTGTAATGCCTGGTTTCTCTCTTATGCTGTAATCCCACCCGGAGATACCTTGTTCCACTGACCAATTCCATCCTTCCCCCATAATGAGAAAAAAAAGTCTATAGGGCTGTTATTACTGGTATTGCAAAATGCATGCACACATGCACACCTACCTGGGAGGCATTGTCTCACAGCACAAAGTTTTGCTACCTGAGGGAGGTCCTAGACTTGGATATCCTTGGAAAGGATAGGTTCCAGTTCCAGCTCTGAAGCCCTTCTGCTGTCATGTTAACCTGATGTGCAAAACCAGTCCTTTCTCACAATAATCTGCCAGGGTGCTCTTGCATGGCATCAAAAGACATCTGAGGGGTCTTGTGATACCTGTGGATCATTACAAAGTGCCTCCCAACCCACTGCTGGGTTTTTTTCCTAATCATGATAACAATGTAATTAAATACTAAAACACCAGATAATTTCTTTATCTTCTCTTTGAACTTTCCTAGCCAAACTTAGTCTGCCATGATAAAGCAGAATGTTTGCTTTATTAAGGTGATTAAAACACCAGCCTATGGAACTGTACAGCTTTTTACTACAAAAATTTATATAAATTAAATATTAATAGGAATACGGATGAGAATATTTTCCAGGATCTCAGTGCCCTATTAATCTTAAATACATTATATGCTGCTGATTTTTTTCCTTTAAGATAATTAGTCCCAATTTATTAGTCCCACTTCTACATGGCGCTCCATCAAGATTAATTCTGAACTGCGTTTTTTAACAGCTGTGCTACATTTTGCTAGTTTATACACAAGAAAGTAGATATTTTATTCAGAAATATGAAACAGAACCATTACAATGTCTAGTTAAGCCTAGTTATTGCTTGAGAATGGCAGGGATACAAAAGATCTAAACAGGATTTTAATAATGTAGGTTTTATTGAGAAAAAAACCCACAGTGCAACAGAATGTGACTCATTTAATCTAGAAGAACTGCAATACAAGAATTTCATCTTGAATGTGCATCATGCATGAATGCTATATGGGGTTTACTGTCTCAAGCCCTGTTTTGTTGTACACCATAAAAATAAGTAAACAAAGTAGCAAAGGTTTGCAGCAGACGTGAGGCATGAATTATACTCATGAAATTAATTAATTGGGTTAAGGCATGCTAACAAGAAAACAGATTTTTCCATGACTGGTCTAATTAGTGAAACTTCATTCCTTATGAACTCCTACTGTATGTGCAGACACTTTTTCAGCAAGCCCAGCTTCTTCCCTCCCTAACCTGCACCCCCTAGCCTTTCACTCTGTACCCAGCCTCTAAAATCCTTTTCTCCAGCAGCCAGGCCTGAGGCACAGTGTGGAAGCCACCAGCACTATGTGGAAGCCACCAGCACTGTATGGGAGCCACCAGCACAGCCTGTGAGCCACCAGCACCATGTGGGAGCCCCCAGCACAGTTTGTGAGCCACCAGCACCATGTGGGAGCCACCAGCACCGTGCAGCACACTGACCACCCAGGGCAGACCAGGCAAAGAAGGAGCTGCCGGTGCTACGGGTTTCAGCCTTTGCTCTGTGGGAGTACGCATAATGTCTGTTTTCTGCCCCAAAACAGTTTTTCACAAAGCTCTGTAGGACTCAATTCATACAGCCTCAGGTGCTAAAACATGACACTTCTAGGGAAGCGACAGCCAAATGGTTGGAAGAGTTATAGAAAGCCCCTACAGTGTAAAAATCTTGACCAAACCACTCCTTTTCCGATATTGCAAACAGACTGGAATCCTGTCAGTCATATTAAAGCAGTAAAAAACACAAACAATTCAACAAGGCAGTACCATACCAGCACTCTGGACACTGCATTTCTGCAACAGTAACATCTGCCTTGAAAACAATTTTTCCTCCTTTTGTTTCATGTGAGATAACGACTACAGAAATCACCATGGACCACATCCAGTGGCAAAATCCAACTGTGAGTGCATCTGTCTAAAGGTATTTCACTCTCACCTTCCACAAGAAAAGGATAATTCAATAGGAAGTAAATCCTCCCCCTTTTTTAAATGCTCAATCAACATAACCACAAGGGCCTGACTCATTTCAAAAAACCAGGGTGGTTCACCACTACAAGCCATGCTCATCTCACTTTGCTTGCCAATTTAAGTCGAGTTACACAGTAACCACTCCTTCAAGACAAAACACTCTGCAGTGCTTCATCACTAGTGTCCCATCCCATGGAACCACTGGGTAGTGGTGTTTCGGCAGTATGGAACTGTCAACTATTGGCTCTATGACCTGTGAAATATTGGCCATGCAATAATCCAGCCCTACAGGTTCCAGCTGCCAACGTACCTTCTGCCCCTTTCTGCACCACATTCCCACCAAACACTTTTAGACAAGACCATCTGTATCCTCTTTCCCAGCCCTAGCTGACCTAGAGGAGGTCATATATGCCATGTGTTGTGGTTAGGAATGGTAGTCCCAAATTTAGTGTTTCCACTGTAAAACCCCAGACCACATGCTGCTTGCTCACTTCCCCCCACCTTCCCCTGTGGCAGGATGAAGAGAAGAACTGAAAGCACAAAAAGGTAAAGATGGCAGGATAAGAACAATTTAGCAAAACAGCAATGAAATAAGAAAAGAAACAGTAACAACAAATAGTACTTAAAAAAGAACGTACAAATTAGGCAAACCATTCACACACCACTGGTCCCCACCTGCCACACACCCTCCACCCTGGGTCCCCCCCTGCACATGGTGTGAGGCCTTATCCAACAACCTCAGGGGCTTGGCTGTGTCCCTCCTGGCCGATGCTAACTTTAGCCCTGTCCTGCCTGGAACAGGACACCATGTCCTCAGCACTGATGCTTCGAGAAGCAAACTGACATCTTCTTTGGGTTCTCTGCTGGCGTGAGTCTCCTCTTCAGTAAGATACTGAACCACAACCCAGAGAACCACAGAATCTTTGAATTTTTTATGGTGGAAAAGACCCTTAAGATGATCAAATCCAACAATAAATCTAATACTCCCAAATGAGCCACTGATCCATGTTCCCCACTAAAACATGCCTCTAAACACCCACACACTACCCGCACTGTTTTTTTCTTCCTTTTTACCACCTCCAAAACCTGTAGGAAGGTCCACTACTTGCTCCAACTGTACCAGATGGTAAGCACAGCAATATAATCTTAGCACAGCATTTAGATGAAATGCAGAATTGCATCATAGTGTTAACATCTTGTTCTCCCACTAACACTCCCATCCCACCATCACCGCTTACAAAAAAAGTGTGGATTATGTCATTGTCATGTTTCTCATACCTGAAACATCACCTTCCCCATACCTTCTCATTCTCCTCACTTTCCCATTCTCTTCTGTTTCTCTTACTAATATAAGAAATGGAGATTTCCCATAAACTAGAGACCCCATTCCTGGGTTTCCTTTTCCTAAAATATCTGAAAATTATCCTATGTCTACACACACAAGGGCATACATTTGTTTGTACGTATGTTACTTTGTTTCATTCTTATGCTTTAGTCCAGAATTAAGGATTCTGTATTAACCCTGACATGAAGGTGACAGAAGGTCACACAATATTAAAAATAATGAGATAACCTGTTCATAAAATACAGGGCTTGAAAAAGCACACAGAGTCTTCAGTTATGGAAATATACTGAAAGGTGCAACTTCAGCAGCTCCTTTAAACACAAAAGGTTAAATTTGAAACATCATTATTTCTTGAGAGAATTATTTTGAAAAATCCATTGTTAAGGAAAGTATTGTATTTTATGTTCATAGCTCTTCAGCTAGATTCCTTAAATTAAGCTCATTTCCATGCCCCCATCCTTCCACCCCCATAAACATCAGCTCGTTATTTTAAAAATGCACAGTGAATAAGAAAGAGGCAATTAAGGATGAGGCACTGTAGAAATTGACTGTGACAGGTGTTCAAAGAATGAATCAGTACATGATTTCCCTGTTCTTTTACTCTTCCTTAAGCATCTGCTTTCAACTTCTTTTCTGATTTCCCTTTGGTGCTTGACCCTAACAAGACCTCTGAGTCCTCCTTAGGAAGTGAGGAGCTACAGGAAAATTAAGAAAAAAACCACAGGAACCCCAGGTGTGTCCAGTGACTTCTACCTGGCTTTGGTTAACCTTCACGCTCCAATGCTACTCAAAGCACCTCATTTGTTGAGAACCAGAGCATTAGACTTTCTCATTATCATTAATAGCTACCTTTACACAATATTGGTTTTCCCATTTAACTCAGAAAAATCACATGTTCCTTTCTGGCAATTGGTTCTTCCTCCAGGCAGGACACAGCCTAGCTGCAGGAGGGAAGCAGTGCTTGTCAGCAGTATTTGTGATGTCTGCAGTAAGTCATTCCTCAACCTTTTAAGACCTGTGGATTGAATTAGATCTGCCAAAATTTCCTACCAAATTTCTATTAACATCATATTGTTCCTAACAGCATAATTGCTGTGAATGTGCATAATAAAATATATATCTAACTTGACTCAGTCTTTTGCAAGGCACAGTCTGGGATTGAGATATTCAGTACCAAAAAGGAACACATCACAAATGTAGGAAAGGAATGGACAGGATATCTGGGTGGAAAACAAAAGATAGATTCCTAGAGAAAGCAATTCTAGGTTAACATACTAAATAGGCTTTTCCCTCTTTGGGTTACACAAAGAAATACAGAATTATTCAGAAGGCCAGCCAATGCTCACAGCAGAGTTAACAGTGAATCCAGACCAGGTTGCTCAGGGCTTTATCCAGTTGGGTCTTGAAAATCTCCAAGTATGGAAATTCATAACCTCATGAGCAACCAGCTCCACTGCTTAATCACCCTGACACTGAAAATGCTTCCCTCATATAACATTGACCCTGATATTCATTCATATTGTGTAATGTTGAAATCTCCTATTTTAATTTGTCTATGTCTTTTGTTCTCCCACTATATACTGCTGTAAAGAACACGGCTTCACTTCCCTGTAGGTGTTGGATAGCTTGTGTTAGGTCCCTCCAATGCTATATTTTATTCATGTTGAACAAGCCCTGCTATCTCAACCTCTTTTGCAGGGGCAGTGATCCAAGCCCTGACCTTTTTGATGGCTTTTCACTGAACTCAAATGAGTTCACTGATATCTGGACACGTAATTGCAGATATGGTCTGAGTCAAGGAGAATAATCATTTCCCTCAGGCTTCAGGCTACTGTCCCATTGATACAGTCCAATCTGCTGCTATCCTTCATTGCTTTGTGATGATCAAGGATGAGGATGTCGTGCATTCTTCGTTTTTTACTCAATTTCGTCTTGTTTGCTGACCCTGTCAACACAGGTGCCAAGTAACACCAAACAGCTGAATGAGCAAAGCAGAAGAAGTTCTGCCCAATTTTGTAGCCTATCCTCCCTTAATATGAATGGAAGACCAACTGTCCTGTCAGGATAGCTGCTTTCTCACAACATGTACAATCATATAAAGAACCTGGTAGAATAGCAGAACGGCAGTGACAACATGAGCCACCCACAGTCTTAGGCCTTTTATCTATCTGAGCTATAGAGAACAAAGCATCCAAGCAAAGTCCACACCTCTCTCTTCTCTACTGCTCTACTTGTTTTACTTTTTGCATCAGAAATTGTTTGTTTCAGAAATAACTATGGGGATGTGGGATTTTCTTGGTCAATTTCAATGCAAAGATGTGGCCAGACACAGCATTTCACAATTACAGTTTACTAGCCTAAGCGTACACTTGTAACTAGGGACACAAATTAAAGGGAGCTGCAAGAAGGAGCTCTGTTTTAATGGGAAAACAGGGGTTTCCACCTAAAATGGGACAACTCAATAACGCATCATGAAACACAAGATATTTTTAGTTCTCATTCAGTTTATGTGCATAACATCAAAACTCCTCTAACATGCCAACACAGTAATGAAACTAAGATAAAAAGATGAGTGAGCGTACTTCATCCAATACATTCAAGTATCAATATATTGCTTATCTCTTTGCTTGAATAAAAATACTTGGAGAATTTATCAGTAATTTTTTTCATTAAAGAGGGAAGAATATTAGGATTTTATCCAGCATACACAGAAAAAGCTTAAGTTTTTAAGGGGACTGTCTGCAGAAGTGGGAATTGAAGTTGGGCCTCTAAATCTTAAATCTCCAAGTCACGTACGAATGTACTGCCAATGCCATGGAACCCAGAATTTGCCTCATGTTTTTGCTGGCAGGTACTGATGCTTGTGAGTGTGTAGCTTGTCTGCTATGACTGCCTGAAAAAAACAGCCCTTTATGTATGAGCCGTAAGAAAACACAGTAAGTACATACACCATAGTCTATTGCTTTACCCACCATTGCTGTGTCTAAACACTTTAAAAGCATCTCTCTACTCGTGATCACTTCACAAGGAAACTTTGGAACACTCTATGAATACTTCTGTATTTTTTGTATTCAAGGAAAACACATTCACCTCCTGTGAAAAGGGGTTCTTGCACAATTTAAGTTAGCGTATACATATTTTTCATCAAATCTGTCAGCATTCACAGCTCTCAACTCAGATTAGTACCATATAATTTGAGCAGGAAAATCAAGGAGAAATACACAGTGAGTTAAAAATCAGAAACGGCACTTGTTTATGATAATATTTGCAGCCCTTCCATCTAAGTACCCACACAGATTGCACATACTCCCACAGAGATGGAAATTAACATGTGAAATACCTGTGCAGCTTGAGTGTCACAGTTCCATAAACAGTAGCAAAGCCCAGAAGACGAACCCATCTTAGGAGAACACAGCGAAATACACTTGGCTCAAAATACAAAATGACAACCTATAGAACAGAAAGACAGAGAGAGCTTCAGTACTGCTTTCATGAGAAAGTAGTTCTTCATTCAAATGCAGAATAGTTGCAAAACAGGACAGCAGACACATTTCAGCTTGTACTGCTGTATATTTAGATTTTCTAGTAAAGCGTTGGGATGATCAGATCAACCAGCTGGCACAGTTCTAGGCACCAACTCCTTTTTGAAGGGAGCTGGCAAAAGCCCTGTGACAGACTGTGAAGTGATAACACTTTTAAATGCAATTCCACTGACTTTTCTTAACTGAGTGAAAACATGTACCCAGAGAGGAGGATAGAACAGACAAGGACTTTTTCCTTGAGCTGTTCAAGTCATATGCAGCTGGTTTAATTCTGGTTTGATAGGCTATATTTACTAGGTTACACTTCAAAGTCATTCCTAATAAACCTAGCAAAATGATAGCTGCTCATTTTTCTCGGCCAAACTAAAAATGATTTCACTAGCCTCTTTCTAGCCAAAATATGAAATATTTATGACACATTTAACTCTTTCTTCCCCATATATTTCACCTAAGCTATTTCAAATCTCCCTATGCATCACCACTTTCTTAAGAAAAATAACTTTTTTTCACCTTTGCATTTCTCTAATCAAATAAAAAAATGTCCTACCAGACTTTTGCCCTGTCTACCAAGGACCATGCACAAGGACAACACTCCATAAACAGCAAAAGAAAGCTACTTCTGTAGGTGTAGTGTATATAGAAGCTTCACTATCAAGTAAAATACTACTCTTCTCTAGAACAGGCTTGCTCAGTCAACTCAGTCACAATTTGAATCAGGACTCCATTCCTTCTCATTCCAGCAGACATTGTCCCTGGTGTCCTGAGGGTTGTTCTCATATTCCTTCCCACTCATCTGGTCCCACCAGGAGCCTGCTGTCCCAGGGATTTGTTGGAAAACTGCCCCTACGCCATCTGCAGACCCTGCCTGGTCCAGCAAACCTAGATCCCATGCATCCAATGTGTCTGATCAGAACCTGGTAAAACAACCCAATGCACCATAGTACAAATTAATTAGGTAATCCTGGTCTAGAGAAAGCAAGCACTGGAACTCTTCAGGCCATCTGTCACAGCTTCATTTACAGTCAGTACATTCTGGCAGCAGTGGTAGTATTGTGCCTACTGGCTGCCACATATTATCTTCCCAAGTAAATGCTCTTCTATGTGGGAATTCAAGTTCAGGATATTGGCCAAAAGCCCAGGACTACATCCTTTGGGTGACACAGACTTCTTTAGAAGAGTGGGGGCAAAAATGGCAGATGTGGGCTGAGAGAGACGGAAGCTGCTGTGTTTCAGTGGAATGCTTTTTTATACAGCAGAATCAAACTATTTCTTTTAAAAATATGATTTGCTGAATCAAACTGTGCTGCAAAATTTAATCTGCTTTTTTTCACTGTTGTTGGACTGACATAGGATCACATGATGTACTGAGTTGGAAGGGACCCACAAGGATCATCAAGTCCAGCTACTGGCACTGCACAGGACACCCCAAGAATGACACCATTTGCTTGAGAGTATTGTCCCAATGCTCCTTGAACTCAGTCAGGCTGGTGCTGTGACCACTGCCCAGGCAGCCTGTTCCACTGCCCAACCAACCATCCTTTGGGTGAAAAACTTTTTCCTGATTTGACATGCTTCAATGTAGACATTTTCTGGGATTCTAACAAATTGTGCATGTAGAAAAGGCAGCAGCTTTTCTCCTTGGAAAATTGGGTGGAAAACTGAAATGCATCCACATATGCATGACCATGCTTGGGTAAACAGAGCATCCAGCAAAAAATTTCTCAGAAAGACCTGAATGGCAGAAATGACCTCTTATCCTAATATACAGTTATATACATAAGGACAGTTGCAGAACCTGAGCAAAGTCTGTAGCAGTAACTTGTCTTCTGAGGTTTGTCAGAGGGTAGAAAACATGATGTTTTATCTTTGAAATGTTCAGAGTCTCTGTATGGCAGTCTTTTTTTGACATTGTTTTTCTTGTTTGAAAGAATCAAAGTTGATTTGAAAGCAGAATTTTTCAGATAATTGAAATGGGAGGTCTGAAAACTCTCCAGGCATAGAATTTTCTGAACAAGGGCACCAGCTCTCTTTGCCATGCAATCTGACACAGCAATTTCATCTGCTGCTGCTTGTTGAAACATTAAGTGCTTGTGTCTAGAAAATCTCATTGATTTGCATTGAATCATTTGTATGAGCAGCTGAGGCATTTGGCTAAATATCAACCAAGAAACCACCACTTCAAATGCAGCCTGGTGTGAGCTGGCATGACAGCTCACCAGGAAGGCTGCAGAGGCAAGGCTCTGTTGGAGAAAGCTGTTCTCATCTTCCTGTTTGAAATAGACACATTTCAATTGCTCTTTCACCCAGTGGTGAAAGATACTACAGAAGTAGGACTTCGTCCAAGTTTGAGTCTCTTTTGGATCTTCCTGTGTTTATATGATGGAGAATCGTAACAGTGCCTTTATAATGGCCAGTGTCCATTTCTACCTCTTCTTGCACATGGGTCTGTCATGGACCCAGGCTTTGAAGAGCCAGAATTGCTATATGTACATTTTGTTTTCTTCTTAGGCATTGCAGCAGGCTATTCTAAGAACATGTCATTCCCATTCCCATCAGGGCTCAGCAAGATGCTCAGGTAATTGCCCTCTCTAAGCTCTTATCAGTATTACATCTCTTATAAGCACCATGAACTGTATAGGCACAATTTTTAAACAGAATTTTAAACAGAACAATCTTTAATGTTTTGGAGTGAAGGGACTATAGAAACACTGCCATGGAAGCCTTGCTCAATTTTTTAATCCAAGTTGAATACAATTCTTGCAAAGAATCTGGTCCAAAGTATGACTGCTGCACTCCATCCCTCACTCTCCCTAGCAAAAAACCAAACAAGAAACACAAAACAAACAAAACCACACAAACACATAAACAAACAAAAACAAAAAACCAATGAAACAAAAAAAAAACAACAAAGAAAAACAAACAGAAAAAGTGGAACATCAGGCCTCTTCTACCTTATCAAAACCCCCATTCCCTCCTGTTATCCCCAGAGCTGTCTTCTTCAAGTGACAAAAAATGTTCAGCAAAAGGTTGCTGAGCTCCAAGTGAGGAGCGTAGGATGAGCACCAGATTCACCCACATATCTAGGCTGCTCTCAGAAGAACAAGGGAATCCCTCAGTTCTAAAAGACTACCCTGCCCACCAAAAATCTGACAATATTTCATTTTCTCTTTTTGTATTTATGATGCATTAGACCATGATCTTCTTAAAAATGCTGGGAGGTTTTGCTGATGGATGGAACAAAACATCTTTACTGTACATAAAGAAATGTGTTATCATCAGTTTTGCCATCTCTTGGCATCCACTTAAATACTACATATCAGTTTCTGCAACTTAAACAAAAAGATCTGGGGAAAATTATTTGGAAACCAGAAGAAGATAAGCCAAAGCAGTGGCTGTTCATGTCCTAGTTACTGCAGCTGTGCGTGAGACTTCATGAACTGTGAGTTGTCTTTGTCATTTGGACAAATGCATTTAGATGTTTGCTTTTAAACTCAATGTGGTTTAAGCTATTACTATCCTTGCCAAAACATTGTTCCAGTAGTCACGCTACCACTTGTGGAGTCAGAGACGAAAAGACTTCCTAAGGTCACCAGCTAACTGTCAAGTGTGTTTAGAGCTGGAGAATTACAGACACGGAAGAGGGACTTAGCTTGCTGACACAGCGATCAGCCAGCTCAGTTATTCATCTGACATGATGAACAGACACACACACACAACACTTTAAAAACAACAGCTGAAGTCAATAAAAGCACCTCACACATTACAGCAAATTTTCCTTATCAGGACAGGTAGGAAAGTAAAAGTGCAAAGAGAACTAATGCTGAACAATTGAACATTCAAAAACATAACAGAGTTCGTCCACACACACAAAACAAAAGGGAATTAATGAGTTTTATAGGCTCAGTGCCATTGCTTATTAAAAGATAAACAGCACTTAGAAAGATTCTTTTAAAAAATCCACCTTATTATAGCCCTATAATGTTAATAGCAAGCAAAACTGCATCACAAAATGCTCTTTTGTCTTTCAGATTAACTTTACTGTACACATTAAAAGATAGTTAATTCTGCCCTTCACCTTGGCACCAGATCCAAGCAAAACCACTTTAAAACTGTGTACTTCCCCAAGGTGCACTGACTGGGATTCAGTCTGCCTAAATCAAATATGTAATTTCTTCCTACACCATTCTAGGGGATCTAGTAATTCAAGCCTACTAATGCAAGTTTCACACATAACCCAGGGATAAAAACAAGTACCTTGAAAAAGTTCAGCTTCAGCTACTTGAACAGGAGCTTGTCCTAAAGGCTTCAAGTATACATCTCCATTGACTAGAAAGGCACTACAGCATTTATTTTAGGGAATTTGTTTCACTATATGTCAATTAATAATCTGCATTAGGAGGACTAAGCCAAGCACTTTATAGCCAGCTGTAATAATTTTGTAATGTATTGAAGATAAGTACTTTTTACTTCCATTCTTAAGCCACAGAAGTCACATGAACAGATCAAAAATTCATTTTCCTCTACAACCATCAAATTGCCACACTTCATGTTGAAAGAAAATGGGCAACACTATAATGTCTCAGAAGATCATAAGCCAAAGAGCTTAAAAAAATGCACTCATTGTCAGTGCTAAAAATCCTAAAACTAAACATGAAAAATTTGGAGCAGGACCTTAACTCCAAAAGCCCCAAAGTGTTTGAAATTTTTGAACTCTTCTTATTTTTGTCCATGGTTGTAAATCATGCTAAGGTTTAGGTTGGGATGGACTTTTAAGAATCATCTAGTTCCTAGTGCTGTGGACAGAGATGTTATCCATGTTATATAGACGGAAATGAAATTCAAAGCTTAGAATTTGAGCATCAGCATCATCTGCTGATGGATCTGAGGTCCAAGTCACCCATGCTAGACAAAAGTGTTACAAAAGTAATTTTTTTTCCCATTTGCAAATAACCAAATTAATCTTAAAATTGTGGTCACTTAACCCACAGAACTTTACAGGAAAACTATCTACTTTTAAAATTGAACTTCAGAATTTTCTGTAAGTACTTTGCACAGTTCAATGCAGGACATGAGACAGCCTTTCAAGATAATGCCTTTTGGGTTAATTCCATTAACAAGCATCTAGGAGATACTGTGAAGAAATCCATCTGATCTGTTCCACTGCCCAACACCATCTGCCCTTGCCTGACTGCAACAGCTGTCTAGGGCTGTCTCTAGGCAATTCTGCAATGCAACAAGCCATCAGATACTTCCTCTCAGTCTCCCGCCGCACTGAGGGATGGGCAGTCTTCCTCCTTCTGCCATGTTTCAGCAGTTCCTTTCACCACATCAAATATCCTCCAGGGTACATCAAGTCACCTATTAATGCCTCAGTCCTAACACTGAGAAGGGATTTCCTGCAGCAGAGATGGTTTTTGCAATGTTAGATAAGCTTGCCATCCAAACTCATAACAGTCTGGCACTACGCTTCCTAGGAAAGGGACCAATCCACTTCTCCGTGGGCACAGTGCCATCCCAACAGATGGGATGAATGAAGGCATTCATGAGCCTGTGCACGCTACGGGCACCACATACCACTGCTCGAAACATGAGTCACAGCTCAGATCATCTGCTTAAATATTAGCCAAGGCACAGCTCCTTATCCAGCCCTGTACTACCCACAGATATTTCCAGTGCAGCTATACACAATATTTTAGAAGTATGATAACAGCTGAATATATACTTAGGCTAATTACATAAGAACATTTCCTTCCATTTCCATCCCATTTTTTTTAAACCACATGTGCTTTTTAAGACGTTACATCGTACTATAATAGGCCTGTGAGCACACAGTACCTTCAAATGCTGCTATCCTTGCAAATATCACAATTTTAAATCAGAGCTGCACCAGATCATTAACTCAAATGCCTCTGTAAAGCTCACATTTGCTGCATAAAACCACAGTGACTACGCAGTAGGTTTTATTCTTGCCTCTGAATTGGAACTGAATCAACCTCCCAGTACACAGCATTGGAAGCACTCTGCTGCTGGTGGCAATGCCTTTCAGATAAGATGTATGTCACAAGCAAAATCCTTGCAGCCTTTAAAGTAAGATCTTCTGGGTTTCTTCACAAAAGAAGACAATTTTTTTCTTCATTGCCCACGCAAAGTCCAGCTTAAAATTCGGCCTACTGAAATCCTCTTTTCCTTCCCACTATACTTTCAATTGTAGATATTGGTGTTTCTTTTCTTGCCTATCTTATAATTTCTATTAATACATATTAAACCTCTTTCTGTGTTTCAGCAAAGACGTTTCTTGTCTGTAAAATCTTCTGGAAGACCATGACCCAGTATAAGCACATAACCACCAGCACCAGTGTAAAATAAAAGGCTGGACTTCCAGAACTTCATTTGTTAGAATGCTTTGCTATCACCAGCTTTTATTACACTATGGATTCATCCCCATCAGGCAGTAACAACAGATCTCTAAAGTTCTTTATAGAATACATATTTTACAGTGGGGTCATTTAACCCCATGAGAGATTTAACTAGAGATTAAGCAAACAGAACATTCAAGATGATTCTGGTTTGACAAAAGACTACATACTTAGAATGTCTTTTATGGATATATCTTTAATTATTTTCCTTTTTTTCCCCCTTCCTCTGTTCATAAGGGAGATTTCAACTAATTATTGACAAGACACCATGAATAGATTATTTTGAGGAATACAAACATCCATGTGATTTCCAAGAAGCTGTCATGTATTTCCTCAAATTTAAAGAGAAAAAGTGATATGCCACAGATCCTACCAGCTCTGGAAATATTTATTTATAACTGACTTGAACACATGGCCTGAAAATGCATTTATTCATCATAAATTCTAGCCTTCGCTTAAGCCTTACTAATGATCCAGCTTCACTGTTCCTATTTCCTTTGGCCTAATGAATAGTATTCTAAAATCAAGTAATGAAAAATTAACATGAAATCCACAATGGCTTTAAAAAGAGACATGCTTGCACTCTGTAGACAGATTTGATCACAACAAATGAATTTTTATGCCCAACAAGGCCCACACAGTAGAGAAGAGCAATCCATGACTTTTTCCTAATAAAGGACAAACCTTTGTCACAAAACAGTTCGTTAGCTTATGAGAGACACAAACTGATGCCCCGTCTGAGCTAGTTATAAATGGTTGAAGGGTACTCCAAGTGTCAATTCACAACTAACAAGAGAAAAGAGATACAAAGAAAGACAGCATACCAGCACACCTTCATTGGGGAAAAACAAAGCATAAAAACAAGTATTACCAAAATGACTAGACCACTATCCCAGGCTGCTGTGGGAACCCTCTGAGGAACTGAGGAGAAACAGAAATCACCTTGAAACACTGGATTATCAGGTATGTTGTCTGCATCTATTTCCAAACACAGAGATCATGCTTAGCTTTTCAGTGTAATAGAATTAACTATTTAACTTCAGCTGCAAACTTCTCAAATACAAGGAGAGATTTCCATGGTACTGGCCCAGGGAGTGGTGATGCTAAACAGGTAAAACATGATCATTCAGCAAGTATGAGGTGTCCCAGTCTAAGGTGCTATAGGCACTGAGGTGCTGGATGTGGAAAGTCCTTAGGGGCAAGAGTTTGTCCAAGAAAGGTGTCTTCTTGACTACTGCTGGTTATTGGACGCCTATGCAGAAGCAGTACATGACAGGTAGAAGGTCTGAGGCTCAGAAGTTCCATTGAGACCATGCCTAAGTGTAGCACAACGAACAAATTACCTAACACTGAAAAATCCATGCTGAAAAAAAATAATCTACTTGTTTAAATCATGTCCCATGTAAGGCAAAAGAGAAAATAAAGTCTGAATTGCACACTATGTTTTCCCTGCTCTCACTCAAGTGTACTTCTAAGTCACAAATTACCATAAAGCAAAAGAGGCAAATAAATACTTTTCAGGGGGGTCACGCTGTTGTACACCACAACGACACAAGACTCCGACTTCAGAAGGCTGAAAATGACTCCTTTATTTTTGGGATGTGTCTCCCTTATATACTGTTCTACACAGACCAATTCGATTGGTGAAACACAGACAAACCTCTTCAATCACATTGGTCAGACCAGAGGGACATCAAGAAGTCCCTCCAAGGGAAAGAATGCAAACAAAGTACCGTTACAAAAACATGTCTCTTGTTTACAGAAAATTCCCTGGGAAAAGAATTTCAGAAAACCAAAACATCTCAGGCACAAACCAGGGCTACAAGGGGGTCCAAAAAGTAATGAGCTTTGTTGACCCAACTAACCTTACCCATCGGCTTTGATATGCCAGCTATTTCTCTGTCTTTGGTAGATGCCTATCCCTCACACATATATTGGCTCCCTCCTGACAACCTCACATTCTTTAATACAGTTTCCCTAAAATTAGCCTGAACAGCCTCAGAAGTCTGTCCCTGAGGTCTTGAGAGGTGGCTCATCTCAGTAATTCAGACACTTGAACTGGCCAGATGTGGACTTGGCTGGGTGTCTGAACTTTCCACAGAAATCAAGACACTGCCTCAGAATGTTTAAAATGTGTTAAAACAAGATTCTTTAAAAACAACAAAAACTGTGGCGTTTGAAAATTTAAAGGCTATCAGAATCTACCTAGCTAACTGTGTCCAGAGCAAAATGCTTTTCCTGATCCATGCAGGTGACCAACCACAGCCTGAAAGCACAAAATTATTGCACAGTAATTGATCTGATTTTAAAGATACTTAGGGGTTAGTAAGGGAGTCAGGAGCTGTTGACTTCACTGAAAGGCAACTACCCAAATATTTTAAAAATACCTGTCTTCCTGTCTTTAAAAAGAGTGCTAAAAGCAGTGTATATAGCACTGATGCTCTGCACTCTTTCATTTGATGTTTTTTTAAACTTACATGAAAAGGTCTTCAATTACTTTTCAGTTAAATACTGAAAAATACATGAAAATGTGGGTTTCCTGATCAAGCAAATGGTCAGGTTTTGAGTGAAGGTTATTAGAGGTGATCTGCCAGCAGCAACACTAAAAGCAAAGATGAGCAGACGGGGCATTCAGGGCTCCAGCTTCATGCACACTAAGGCTGAGAAGAGAAGCACAAGTGAAATACAGAGGAGAAGCTGAGCTCCTTAATCATTCAAAGCTTCTATTTTCATAGTTTGCGCTACATTCAAAAAACGTAATTCAAAATTAATAGAAATAATTTCATCAGGACGTTTTATCTCAGAAATGTATAGGCACACCAGAAATTGTTCATGCTGATGCAAAATTTAAAAGTAGAAAATCAAAGGAAGCTGCAAAGTCAAAATATCTTCTAAAATATTTGCTACTTCCACCAGTTAACTTTTACAATCCAACTGCTTCTTTCATCTGTTCAGATACATTTTCTGCCATGTGACATGCCACTTGGGTAAATCACAACAGTCAACTGAATGTCCTAGTTTACCTGCTTCACAGGTTAAAAAAACCCCCTAAACTTACTTATTGGGTGCATTACTATCCTCTTTTCTTATAACCAAAGAAGCAGAAAGAGAAACATTTTAACAAACTGAACCATATCTAATGAAAAAACCCTGATGTCTCTTCAGCCTATTCATTTGCCAAACCACTGACACATTTTAAAAATAGTTTTAAGGATGTGTATTTTCATTATTTTATTAAAACAAAGGAAAATCCAACAATTAATTTTAAAACCACATCTGTGATTTTGAGTAAAAGGAATCTTTTAAAAACATAATGTAAAGTAGTCTATATTAAAATAAATCTTGCAAGAGCTGCAGCTAAACCAAGACATAATGGAATAAATTATTCAGAGCAATTTGTCAAGTATACTTAATGCAAAACACAGGTCATAAAAGAAGACTTGCACAGACTTTTTGATCTTGTTACACTATAGCTGAAATGCCTACAAATATACAGTGTAAGGTGTGTGTGTGTGGGGGGGGTGTTATTTGCGTGTTTCCAAATAGTGATTCCTACCTTGGGAAAAGAAAACATGCAGTATTTAGAGTTCCAAAAATGTTTATCTCCTTGTCTTAATCTAACAAAGCCAGAGAAGTATTTAACACAAACTTTGTGAGGAAAAAAAAAGCTATCTGATGGTTCAGGTTCTTCAGAAATACATCCTTCCTTGCTGTACATGCTCTCTCTGAACTACAATTTGGCAGGTTCATGAGTCAGGGCAGGAATTTTACTCACAACAACTATTAGCATGGTTATTTGGAAAAGGTAATGCAGATAGACCAGGACCTTGAAATACCCTGCTAAACCATAGCAAAGAGCAGGACAAAACTGTCTGCTATCCTCCTCAGGACAATTTTTGTTGGTATTTATTCTGACAACAAGCAATTTAGAAAAACTCTCTCTACAAAAAATACCAGCTGGACATCTCAATCCAGCCGGTGCCGATTAGTTTACTGCAGACATCTCTGCTGGAATTATTGACTTTTCATTTTCAGCTTATGCACCCGTAGCAAAAGCAACAGTGGGCACAAGCCAGAGACCACGGTGTGACCAGCCTCCAGAAGAGGTGCTGAGAGTGCTCCATCTCCTAATGTTCCCTAACGAAGACTGGATGTCTGTCTGACAAATCTGCTTTAGGTAAACAGAAGCTACTGGTAATTGGATGAATTGCAAAAATGAGTGACATACTCTGCTGGCATGACCTACATTAATCTTCAGTCTACACTAATCACATCAAGCAAATTATGTTATTAACATAATTAATTCATTATGGGTAATTAATGAAGTCCAGAAGAAGCCAGCCACATCTGCAAACTCAAAATTCACTCCACAGTAGAAACTATAGAAATAGGAATGAAACTCTATTTTTCTTTCTAGTAGGAAGACATTCTTATAGTTCTAAAATCACATGAATATGAACATTTTTACCTTGCAAAAGAATTGTTTGGAGTTTGCTTAGCTAAGAGGGCCAGAGAGCTCATATTCCTTTTGTCTAGTCAAAAGGAAAAAAATGTTTAATACAAATCTATGCACAAAAAGTATTTTTACGGCGTTGAGCAGACATTGAAAAATTATTATAACTGAGAAATTAAAACAAATTTAGCAAAATAAATTTCTATATTCAAGATGATCAGGCTGTTCTGTCATTTTCTTTCAGTCACATATGCCACCCAGGTGATTTTTAAAGAGCAGCATATAATTAATCACATGCTTGTATAAATATTTGACTACATATACACTTAAATGCAGAAACAGATGCGGTGCATTTCTTGTGATTTCTTTTTGCCTGTAAAATCATGATTCTCTTTCAAAAGTTAGTTACTTTTCATGCACATTGATTCTAAAGCACATTGATTCCAAAATAGCAACATAATTTGAGTGTATCTGCGCCAATGTTTTCTGCTTTATGAAGAGCAACACAGATCAGTATCAGTCTCCTGCAATCCTAAGCAGCTCTGAAATACACTTTATTGCAGAACGATTCATGGGGCATCTCCATGAGCCATAAAACACTCCTTCACACAGCATGTGAGAAAGTCATACTCTCTACATTTACCCTCCTCACCACATTCAACTAGGGTGGTTTGATATTATAATGCAGCTATTCCTATCAGGACTGGGAATCTGGAGCAGATGTTCTACACACCTGAGCCAGGGAAGACAAGTCAATCATTAAATTCCAAGACAGTCAGACCAAGCTCCCTCTGTACTCAGTGGGGAGCACTGTAGCAGAGGGCAAAGCACAACATCCTTCTACAGGCACCTGAGTGCTGTCCTCCAGAGGTGCCTCCTTCCCTCCACAGCCTACAGTTAAATGTGATATTCAGAGTTAAAATTAATTTTAGAATTTTTTAAAATAAATCCCTGCCCTGCAAATAGTCACTCCAAAGTTTTACTCAATTTTCAGTGCTCCCACGTTCTCAACGGCAGGCAGCAGTTAGTAAAATGTCAGACCATGTAAAGCCCATCCATCAACTCTGATATATTAAAGAAGAGAATGAGCTGGAAAAACCATCAGAACTATTTAGCCTAATTTAATATTTATTGTTATTTTAAGCTGGGTGTCTCAAAGGATGCAAAGAACCTTAGAATACTGAACTGATTTGAAATGATGTGGACCTAGAACAAAAGTTGTTTCATGGATTTTATGGAAACTCTTGAAAAATGAAGAAACACAGAAATAAAATAGTATAAAAAGTAACAGAGACGTTAGCACGCTGAGGGCCAGGTTCTTAATGGACAAGTGACATTTCCATTAGAGAAGAAAAATTAAGAAGTCCTAAAATGGAAAGCACTGATCTCAAGATTAAGCATACAAGCTGTCATGGAGTAATCTCAAGCAATATGTCAGCACCAGAGCTGGATAGACTGAGATGAGCCTGAGAAGAACTTTTCACTACAGACCTTAGAAGAATATTTCTTTAAGAGTTTGAGAACGAAATACTCAACTCTGAAAGAGCAGTCTTCAAAAGCTTCAACACGTGTAGGTGGCAACCAACTAAACAGAACAACTCAGAACAGAAATCTCCCCTTGGAAACACTGCATGGAAGTGGAAAGTAGGAGACGTGAATCTTGAAGCAGATTTTCCAGAAGTTGAGTGTAGACTAGAAAAACTTTAAAGAGTCTGTGGAGGTCATTGCGCAGTTGAACAGAAGTCTGAAGTACAATGATGCAGGAAAGAAAGGTATCAGGTTGCACAACGTGAAATTATTGACTGGGAGAAACTAAGGGTAGTAAATTCTCCTCCTCTTGTAAACAAAATGTCATGACATACCAACGATCTGTATAGCTGCTCATGACCTGAACAATCAGCAACAGTAAAATCTCTAAGGAATAACAGGCATATCTCATCTTCCAAATATTGCATTTTCTAGCCTTTGGATACATTCAGGTTTTCCAGAAAACTGCATTACCAAATGCACTTATTGATGAATTCTTAATTGTTTGACGTGGGCAATTTCTTTTACTAAAAGAAAGAGACACCACAAAAACATTTGAGACGTAAAGTTGCATTAGACAAACATATCGTTGATATTTAATGTCTTTTTCAGTTATCATTAAAAACTTGAATAATTTTCCTCAGATGATATCAAGTCTTTTCTGGTCCTAAAAATTTGAACTCAGACACTCAGAACAACCCTAAGACTTGCAGTTTGTTTTGCTGCACTATGCTCCCTCTGTAACTTAGGGTTTGTTTAATGTGACTGTAACTGCCATTTATTTTAAACATGTACATTAACTATAAAGAAATTTATTGTGAATAAAGAAAAAACCTCAGAGGAGCAATTTTTTATTATTTTGAAAATTTAGTGGGATTATACAAAACAACACACCTGTCTGCAGTGCAACAATTTGCAGGTTTCTGAGGAAAGCTCTTGACAGTGAATGATTTAACCTGGAAAACAACCAAATTCAAGCTACGTTTTTCCAGTGACAACAGCTGAGGCCCATATGCTACTTTCTGCTCATAACTAAAAATAACCATTCCCTCAAGCAGTTATAAAGCCAGATCGCTCCATTTTAACCAATACATAATCTAACCAATGGGTATAACACCTTTCCTACTGCTCTGCAGTTGGATTAATACTTGTGCTTATACCCATTTACTACTGCTTAAAGGAGCAATGTGAAATGGAACAGTACCAGCACAACAGGCTGAACACCTCCCATGCTATAGCATCCTAGAGAGAAATCAGTAAAGCTTTCTTCAAGGTGGTACAAGTTTGTACCTTCTGAGCCAGAGAGGGGAACAGGACCCAAGTGTCACGTCCAGAAGGAAAACATTAACAAGAGAGATATTGAATAAAAATGCTGTCTATAGGCTGGGCTTTTTACCACCTATACTTGATAAGAAAACGAAGATTGCATGGTGTACTTGAAGAAAGAGTTCAAGTCTGCAGGTCTGGTGAAGGAAAGCGTTTTCCCATGCAGAAAAACTAGGAAGATGATAAGCACAAATCCTTCTGTCTCCAGGACATCCAGCTGCCTAAGCAAGCAAAGTAGGCATGCTGGTGTCTGTGTTCCTGACTTAGCAGACAGCCCTTTCATGTAAAGAGTACCTCACCTGACCTCAAGGCACCAAAATTGAGCATTGCAATCTGTGATTGTAATGCTTACCCAAGTTAAGTAAGTTGAGTGCTTAAAAGACTTTCTGCGATAAAAATTGAAGGTGTATGGGGAAACATGTTCCCAACTAATGGCTAAACTATTCACGCATCTTTGGTCTCCTCCTCTGAGAGACACCAACCAAAATACCTATAACCAGTACCTGCTGGTTCCCCCCTGTTGCTGCAGCTGCAAAAATAAGGCATTAGAAATAACAGCCTTCCCAGAGAAGATTACTTATTTGCATTCCTGGCACAGCTCACTTGCACGGTCCACAAAATGCATTCATTAACAGATAACGAAACAGCAGAAGGAGGCTTTCTTCAAATGTTTCACTCCTTCCTGAGCACAGAGGGAGTCCTCCAAACACTACACTGATTTATCAAAGAAAAAGCCCACCTTCTAGCAGGAGAGACATATTCCACTGCATTTTGTTGCTAGGCAGTCCTCTGCATTTAACTGCAATTATTTATTTATATGAACTTCCTTCTCCACCCTCCCAAGATGCTTGTATTAACTATACAGAAGCAGAAGGGCAAAATGTTTAAGAGCAAAATTAACAGCTGTCACCAGAAACTAAGAATGAGATGGCAAAGAGAAACTGAAATAACTGGCAGGGGTCCAGGAAGAAACAACAATTTTTTAAAAGAGAAGTCAAGCTGCTAAGATAGATAGAGAGATAGCAATGAGATAAACCAACCAAGTGTTGAGACCTCATATGTGAGACTGCCCAAAACAAACATTTCAGGACTCATATTTACTTGAGGAGCTGTGAGTACTCAGAAGGCCATGACCTTCTTTTTCTTCAAGGTTCTTGAACCTTTACTATATATAACACTAGTATTTATGATTTAAAACAAATCCATTCAGGCAGATTTTGATGGGATTGCTTGTGACACGTCTGCGAAAAATGCACTACTTTAAACAGTCTGAGGAAATTAACCTAGCAGATTCAGTGTATCATGCCACAAAATTTCATCTACTTTAGCAAAGATACACACAGAGGGTAAAAAACCCCATTTCTTTGAACTTGCTTAGATAACTCAAGATAACTCAAAATCCCAAGAATGTCCACTGTGCTCTCTAGACCAATAGAGCACTCAGTGTTTAGCAACAGGAACACCTCTGTGCTCTATACAATTTTCTCTCTCTCACTCTGAATGCTTTCAACTTTTTTCAACTTTTTCCTGTTCTCTAACCTATTTCTTAATGATTGAAGACTAAACATTACTTGAAGATGGGTCAAGGTTCCAAACTTTATCTTGCATTTGTTGAGAGTAACAGAGAATTTTTCTCCCCTTTACTGTCTTCTCAAGAATTCATTCTGTCAATGTCCTTGTTTAATCTGATCCATTATTATTATTATTATTATTATTATTATTATTATTATTATTATTATTAACAGTAGCACATTCTAATTATGGTATCAAATATAATTAGTTATCTATCAATTTCATTAGTTATCTATCAAGTTCTTGATCACATCTGATGTCCGCTATACACACTGGAGAGTCAAACCAGAAATGAATGCCTTGCACAACTACATCATTTGATATAAAAGGCTTTTGATGTTATCAGGTTAACCTAGTTCATAGACACTTGTGAAAAATATAATATACTAGAGGTTTCCTTTTCAAATGTAGTAAGGACTGATGTCCCTTATCCTAAACAGACGAGATATCCTGCCTGAGAAAAGAAGTGCTCCTTATTATTTGTTAATCCCACAACCAACAGCAGTAATTACACCTCATATAAAGACATCTCAGCTCAGGTTCAAAACAGATCAAGTTTCTTTCTAGTAAATTGGACTGTGTTTCAGTTCCAGAAACGTTACATGAAGAGCAGCTAAAAGAGATTTTTTTTTAATGTATTCTTGGTGACATCTGAAATTGGCAGATACCTTATTATTGACAATAATTAACTTATTAACTTATTATTAACAATTATTAACTTATTAATCTTGCTTAAGTCTTACATGGCAAGCACTCAGAGTATGTTTCTGATTCAGCTATCTTTCAGAATTCCTGGGTCTTCAAACAACTGAGCATATGATATTCTAACAGAGCCTTACGTTGAATTAATTGTTAATAAACATGTTCCTTAGGATTTTAAAATACTTGCTGTGACAGCTCTTTGCCTTCTTTTAGCAACAATTGGTGATTACTTGAACAGAGAGTGCCTGCCACTATGGCAGTAACTTATTTTGATTATGATTTCAAAGATGTAAAAATGCCTTAAGGCTTGGAAAGCAGATACAAGTTTAATAAATATAGATATAAATAGCTGACTAAATAACCCACTACACAGACTTTTATAGATCAGTTCTCTACAGATTTCAAGGCAATGCCATCAATAAAGGCAGAAAAAAGGATAAGCTGACACCATGGGCCAGCAAGCCCTGTCAGATTTTTTAAAAATCCCACATTTCAAGGGTTCAGCATGCTGATCATGGCAGATTAAGAATTTAAGAGAAAGAGTTGAACATTAAGAACACTTGCTCTGTATATAGCATTTCAGTATGTGCTGGGGATTAGGTTATTAACAAATTAAGCAAGATTTATACATTCAACAACATACTGCTAGAATACATGCAATTTTTTTGACTCTGACTAATATGACAATTTACACAGCTGGATTGACATAGAAGAGATACAAAGGTTTAATCATAGATCCATGCTTTAAAAACTGTGGTTATTTAGAACAAATTATTTCCTATAGAAAATTCCAAAATTTAAAAGGAAGAAAAAAGTCTGAACAAGATAAAAAGCTTGAAGGAAAAATGAAAAGGACTTTCCTTATGCCAATATAACTTCCTTTACCTTTCTTCCTAAATGTCACAGAATCACAGAACCACAGAAAAAACTGAGTTGGAAGGGATCCACAATGATCATTGAGTCCAGCTCCTGGCCCTGCACAGAACACCTCCAAGAAACACACCATGAGCCCGAAAGCGTTTTCCAAATGCTTCTGGAAATTCTTCAGGCTGGTGCAGTGACTGCTTCCCTGGGGAGGCTGTTCCAGTACCCAGACAGCCCCTGGGGGAAGAGCCTTTTTCTCACATCCAAACTAAGCCTTCCCTGACACAACTTCAGGCCATTCCCTCATGTCCTGTCACTGGTCACCGCAGAGAAGAGATCAGTGCCTGCCCCTCCTCTTCCCCTCACAAGGAAGCTGTAACTGCAGTGAGGTCTCCCCTCAGCCTCCTCTTCTCCAGGCTGAACAGACCAAGTGACCTCAATCACTCTTCACACGGCTTCCCCTCAAGGCCCTTCACCATCCTCGCTGCCCTCCTGGACGATCTCTAATAGTTTAATATATTTCTTATATTTATCTTATCTATTTTTATATATCTTGAAATGATTTCATCACAGTCTGCATAAGTACCAGTGTATGCTATACAAAGTATACCTGTGTGATACACATGTAACAGGTTTAAACATTTCTTTCAGTGAAAATGATCAAAAATGCTTTCACCATACAGGAAAAACTGTATGTATATAAATTTAATAGAAAATAAGAAGTTAAACAAAGAAATATTAAGATCCTTTATGAAAAAATATTTCTTCTTCAAACTTTGTACACACCACAAAGTACACCCAAACCTCTTTGTAACAAACAATGCTGTCAGAGATGAAGCACTGCCGCTGGAATGGCAGCCAGCCATGGCAGCAGCATAGGCAATGTTCCCCTGCCAGAAATTCCTAACACAACTGTATTCCACCACAAAGCACCAAGATTGCAGCACACCCAAGGAACACACTCAGCCTTTGTGGTACATCTGCCCAGGTACACCAGTGAAACACATTCAAAACACGTCAGAATTTATGTGCGTATATGCTATGACTATGGCTTGCATTTCCCAGTGCATTTGGCCCTTCAATATTATTTTAAAACCAAGGACCCTGACACTGATAAAGTTTCCAGGTATTCCAAGTAACTTCTTAGGTTTACTTTTGCCTGCTTTTTGACTCACTGCCTTCCTCACCAGCCTTGAGTCAATCTCACAGGGGACATACAAAGCAAGGACCCTCGACTGTCTGCAATATATAAGAGAAAACAAGACAAGTAACCCAGTAATCATTACTTGCCACGGGTTCTACGGCATCTAAAGGACTAGCTTCAAGACTATTTGCTGGTCTCTAAGTCACAAAAGCCTTGTCTAATCTAGCGTGTATCTGAACCCTCCTGATTCATGCTGGTGCCAAACTACGTAACGTCTAACTCCCTTCTGAGCCCTCTTCAGCTGGTAACGTGTAGGATCCAGTCTTGCTGCCAAGGCCAAACCAAGGGACTGAGTAAGCCTACTCAGACCATGGAAAAGCAGTTTAAAATCCCTGGTTAGTTTGAGAGAGTCCAAAGCCCCTTTTGTGTAAAGGCATGCCCCCTGGGAGGCAGCTCAGGGATGGATCTGAAGCTGGCCTGGTTTCACCCCACCCCAACAGAGCTGCTCCAGTTTACACGGAATGCTTGGATGCAATCACTGGCACAGTCTGTACCTTATGAGCTCAGGTCAGGCCCCTAAAAATGGACAGATTCAACACCGTGTTTATTCAGAAGAGGACAGAAATATTAATTTGAATAGAACTGGGACCTCTTTGTGCTGTTGCCCCTTCACACTGCCAGCTTTTCCACTAATCCCTCTGTTATCTTTAATCCCACAGACTGATAATTTATCCTGAGCGCAATGAATTTTTTTCTACTATTTCCAATTGCTTTGTTTATCATCTAATGTATGTCTTCTCATACAAGTTGGGTGCAGCTCCACAGAAATTAGTAGAACAGTTTCATGTGAAACCAGTATTGGGCTTTTTTCTATTAGTATTTTTATGGCTTAATCTTTTCAAGCATAAATCAAATATTCTCAGACAATTCTCATAAAGTACCTATACTCTCTAGAAGTATAAAAACAGTTGCATGCTACCAGTCCTCTGAAGACATGAGAAATTCACCATTAACTGTGTCCTTGCTCACACCTTTAATAAAATATTTTTAAACAGTTTCACTGTGGTTATTATTAGTAACAGTCGTTTGTAATGTGATTCTTACTCATTGATCAGGACCCTGCTGTGCACGGCACAGCAATGCCAAGCATCCCTGTACCAAAGGGTTCATAATTTAAATATGAGATGAGAAACCACGCATCAATACCGAAGAAGCAAAAGGAAAGAATGGAAGATTAATCTTCTACAATTATGTAAGTGGTGTTTTAGGAAAGGAGAAGAAAGCTTACAAGGAGTAGTGAGAAATAACTGTATGTAAGCAAAGAACAAGCACTGCATGTACAATCTGTGGTCTTATAAATATCTTCTATAACGTGTAGTTGTGACAATAAGAGTCCTGACTGTATTAAGGTACAAGATGTCATTTGTGTCTTGTTTTCATTTCTGTACTGTTTGGTTGCTCAATTTTGGATTAATTTTCCAGTTTCTTATTAGACTTTTTGCTGTGTTTTTATTCTTGGGGGAAAGTTCTTTATTCTATTTTTTCACCATCATTCTTTTCCTTTTCTCTTTACTTTGCCTTTACTGATTAAACCATATGCAATAAGGCTCTGGCATCCCAGCTTGTTTAAAATATTAACATTAAGTAGTAATGAAAATTACTGAAATAATTTAAGTTTGATAAATTATCATGTAATGATATGTAAGAGAACTGTCTAAAATGTTATTTTCTTCCACTTACAACCCTTTGTGCAAGGAAAGATTCATTTCATCCTTATTTTTTCTGTAGGTATTTTGTCCATATTTATTACCCTGGAATGTCTTTAAATTTTTAACCTTGGAAATCCTGCCATCCATTTCTGAAAAGAGCTTTGATCGAATTGACATATTTCTCTTTGCCTTTCTTTTTTTTCTTTTTCTTTTTTCATCAAAAATATGCAGAACTTACTTCACAGCATCATGCCAGTACAAGAAATTTACTCTAGATTCAGATTTCAAAGAGATCAGCATATGGATACCGTATACTGCTTATGAAGGACATGATATTTCCTAACAGCTTCCTCAAAACTTGCACATATTTGCAGATCTGTGCTTAGTCCCACAAAGGCCGAAAATCTAAAAATTCAGCAGTTTGCATAAAACACTGTTTTCTGAAAATAGTGGGTTTTGTATGTGACAGAGTTATATCCAAGAAATGAGAAAGTATCAGGAAAAAGCTGCTTTTTGTAAAGACTAATTGCTTGCTTTAATGGACATCTTTTGTTGCATCTGCACTACTGTTGTTACTTTTAAGAACAGAAATCTCATCTCTCCCTACTGGATTTGACGTAGATTTAGACCCAGGCACTAGTCGTTTGAATGTCTTATTTTCAGAAATCCATCTGGCTAGGTACATGGCAAATTTTTGACCTGCTGGCCCCTAACTCTTCATTTTTTAAACCCCAGCAAACTAAAATTTTGATATTTTTGTCAGATGACTCTACTATTATCAATACTAGCAAAAATACAGAATAGCTTGTACACTGGTATTTGTTGATGTGTTTTGATAATTTCATATTGCAACCTACATGTTATATTGTAAACTTTCTCTCTACTCTCATAAGTGTTTATATTACTTTTTCCAGTTCCTCTCTACAAGCAAAAAGCTAATTTCCTATTTACATCAGATGATATGTAGTCTTGGTTAAAAGCACTGATTAAAATTCCACTGATCTCTGAGCTCAGAGTTTAGACAGGAGATATTTAGAAGTGCTACACAGTAATAAAAACTTTGCACTATCAGCATTAAAATTCTGTAAAATTTTTCCAGCGCAAAGATTTCACTAGTTGTCATATACTTTTGCCTGCAAACTGCTTAACTTCTAGCAGTTGATAAGAAAAACCACAAACCATTGCCTGCATCCTCTCAGTTCTCAGATTGTAGAATGACTATGGGGAGCCTCATTTGGTACAGATGAAGTCTCCTTTCTTAAGGATCTCTTCCAAAAACATAACTCTTCTCTTTCTCCATTGTAATGTATTGAATTTCTTCTCCCTCCTAATAATTGGCCATTAATCACCCTTCATGGTGCAACACTTAAAATCTGAGTAGATGGTCAGGAAATACCTAATGCATTCATACATAAAAGAAGAGAGACTACGAAAAACCAAAGGAGAAAAAAGCCCATAATTCAGCTCCTGTATTATTCACAGGGAACAAGCTTTGAGATGGAGACTCTGTCTTTTCCTTTTCCTCTGTGTTGATGCAGAGTAGTCTGTCAAGTGACATGGAAGATGATGGGTAGGATATCATGTTTCACCTGTACGTCTGATCTCAACCTCATATTCCAAGGCATGGTGAGTTATAATATCACCAGTTTCCCCCTGACAGCATTGGTTTACAACTGCACCCAATTTCGAAACAGAAACAACATGGTAGTATCAGCTTGTGAAACTCAAGTCTTCCTTAAGCATGAACTGCTTCTGCTTTCATTTTGCTTCAGATTCTTGTTGATGCAGATCACAACAACCACAAAGCTGGCAACAGCTGAATCTAGTAAGTTCAGCAGGCCTTCCACTTGACTCTAGGTGTTGTTTCTTAGGTATTAAAGCATGAATAAACAAAGAGAAAAGGCATTTGGTGGAAAAAAAGGAACATGCCCCCACCTTTCACTGAAAGACACTTGGATAACTGAAAAAGAATGACTGAAATTTATCTCCCACCAACAAGCAGTCTCTCAGGTGCTAAACTAATGAGAGAAGGTAAAACACTGATGCAAGGGTTATGCCCTATGCCACTAGTATGTGGTAACTAAAATTTTTAATATTTTCCTTTCTGGCACAGTTCAATCCTGGCTCAACTATACTAACAAAACCTCTTGCCTCTTTAGTTTTACAATTTAATAAAAATGTAATTTTCTGTCTTTCAATATCTTTCCTGTAAAAGTTTTATCACATATTTTGAACTAATACATGAGAGTGCCTTTTTTCATGTGTCAATTTTTTTTAAACAATTTAAATCACTAGAGAAAAATTCAAACATATTCTAAGCATCTTGCTACTGACTCAGTTCACTTACCAAGTGATCAATGTGGTCATCAAAACATTTGGCTGAGAAAACGATTCCAATCCTTTCTAGCTTATATGCACTGAGACCCAACAAGAATTATATAAAAGATACATAAATGACTAAACATAAAAGAGTTATATAAAAGACCTTCCTGTTTTCTAACTCTAATTCAGCAGAAACAGTGGGTCAAATGAAGGCTTTCACTGATTAATTTTTTTTCAATCAGGTGTTCTTCAGTAATACTTTGGCATGGAAGTGGTCCTGCTGTGGTCTCCTGCTTGAGTGCTTACCAAGCACCAAATGGTTCAGCTTTAGAGAGCAGAGCAATGAGGATAGATTATTTGAGCATGGTTCCAGGCTTTAGTAAGGAACATATTACGAATATGACCCAGCACTATTGTCCTCCATTTGAATGCGCCCACATTTTACCTCTGATAATTTTTGTTTCAAAGCTTTTTATGATCAGAAAAGAGTTCCCCACACTTTAACATTTCAAATACAGCACATTTTAAACTTGTGTACACGTTACTGCTCAAGCTGTATCAAAAAAAATTTAAATCCCCTGGCTAAAAATTATGGACTGTTCTTCAGGACTGCAGTCTGATTTTATATCACTTCTTTGAAAAGAATATATTAATGTAGAGTTTTATCTACAAATTCTTATATGTGTAAGTTTATTCATGCAAGTTACTTCAGTGAAATTATGAGTAAAGAGGAAAGACCACCAGATCTTGCTCTGCTCCCCTCACTACAAGATTAATTTCTCTGAATGAAGGGCTGGCAAGACTGTACCACGTAAGTGCCTGCAAGCTGGCAGTGCAAAATAGTAATTTAAAATAAAAAGGCCAACAAAACCCCAACACAGCAGTTGGCTCAGGTCACTGGCTGCTGTCCTTTCCTCTCCGACTCTCAAGCCCTTCACACAAAAACTTTGCTATTCAGTTAACCCAGAACCTGACAAATGTACCCTTTGAACTTAAAAAAAGCTTTCAGAGTAGGAAAAATAGCGATGCCCTCCTACAATATCTACTGCACCTTCAAATCCATGGAAGGGAAAGATCGAGTTTTGTCATGGTATCACAAGTAATGCCACAAGGATGAGCATGGGAGTCCCAGTTGTGAAAGAACAAAAGAGTAAAATCAGTACCTGTACCTTCACTGACCTATCTTCAGCCTGCCACGTGTAAGTCCCATGATAAGTTCCAGCAACATCCCATATTTTATCCCTATCCAAAAAACCTACAACTATGTGACTTCATTGCATGCCTGCACACTGCCTGATTGGGTAGTCTCCATCCCTGCAGGTTTTTAAGACCCATTGGATAAAGTCCTTAGTAATCTTGTCTTGTGTAAAGTCTTACAGCTGACTGTCCTTTGTGCAGGAAGTTGGAGGAGAGGCCTCCTGAGGTCACTTCCATCTTAAGGTAACCTGGACACGTAGACATACGCAAACACAGAGAACATACACAAATACCTCTCACCAAATTCCACCCATTTAATCTCTTAGAAGTTATGAGGTCATAGCTCTACTGAGTTTCCAATACCCCAAACTTTTGTCATGTACACAGAGATGCCAATATGTAACTAAGATCAGGAGACATACAGCTCTGCCCAATCATAGTTCTTAATGTGGATAATCACATATACAACAGCCTCTAGTTATCTCCCTGACAGTAGCTGCCAGAATTTTTTAGGATAGCTATGTAGATTAGTGAAGAGAACTATGAAGAACTATCACATGTTTCTTATTTTTCCTGACATTTTAAATAATGTATTCAAAAACCAGGAAATATTCAGTGCTTGCTTCCTATCAGTAAAAATAGTCATAAACATTTTTCTTAGCATCATTCAAGGCAAGGACACAAGTGTTTCCAGTACCTATGAGGTTTCTGCACTTAGTAGCCTGTAATGCAGAGGCTACACTGGCTGACTTCTGCAAAGTAATCTGGCTCTCAAAAGATAAGGTATTGGAGGTATTGGTTTACTGGTTGTATGTTAACTCCAGAAAGTATGTTCATCTGACAAGGACATTCACCAAGAGAGACTAACTACGGCATCATCTGCCTGGTTCCCTCAACTCTATGCCCAAGCATACAATGTATATTTAAAATCCTTGCAACATGGTATCTAAAATATGCCTTTTGCAATAGCTGGATATCTAATCCACTGTGATCCAAATAAATGGAAAGACACTTTCCTAGAGTACTACAGAAATCTGTAGTGTTTAGTCTAGAGCAGATATTTACACTGTGTCCTTGAACTTCAGTGACATGAACACCAAAGATAGGTGTGTTCTTTACCTGAACAAGAATAAAATGATGACTGTTCATTCTAAAAACTTTAAACACTATTCTTTGATTAAAGGCAATGCAGTTATATCCTGAAAAAGAATCAGCCTGAAGCATCTGGGGGATCAGAGCAGACTTGCAGTGCTAAATGTGTTGGAAAAAGCAAAATTTTCAGTTGGCCTCAGTGCACATCAATGTATTTAGAATAAACAGTGACTGTGCTTTTGTAACACATCCCTTATTTGAAGGACAAATGCATAAGAGTATTTTTCAGTGTTCTATTTTCACATTCATTAATGCCAAAACCAGAGCTTTCCAGTGACCTTGCTCTGCTCAGGACTGTTATCACTAATGGACCTACTGCAGTCTCATGCTCCCAAACTTCACAGCCCATTTCTTCCATGCTAACACACATACAGATAATCTGAGGGGGAAAAAAAATTCCATATCCATATCTGAGCTCCACGACTCCCCACCTTCTATTACTTCTCATAACACAAAAGGGGTTTTAGTTTGAGTGTGAAAGAGGGAATAAGACAGACCCAGAAACAGATCTTAATACCTAACACATGCAACAAGATGTCAGAGCACAAAGTTTATTCCAGGACTCGCTACTGAACTACTTTATGAGCATTAGGAAGTCAATGCCCCCCCCCACAGCTCCATTTCTCTAAACTGATAAACAATATTGCCTTGTTATAACTTGCAGTTTGTAAAAAGAGTAAAGTTGTAATGATTTTGGATTTCTTTAGCCAAAGGAAGAGTAAAAAAAAAAAATCGTAAGTTTTTAAAAAGATACTCTGCAGCCTCCAAAGCTAGTCCATCTTATGATCTAGCTGACCTCACTCTTACAAGATTCAGCTCCATTGTCTAACAACTTTCACTTGCTGGAATTTAAATCTAGTACTTCTTATCTGCTATATCAAGAACATGGAGAAGAAATTATTCCCTTGGTCTTTGCATCATCATGCTCACAACTTAAATCACTGACTGAAGAAATTGTATCATATCATATCATTATTACATGCAATCTGTTGCATGCATTTTGGAGCTTCAGTTAATGTAGACTAGCAGTATGGGAACTATTTAATATATCAGGTAATCCTAGCTGCCTAGGGTGGAATTCATCACCATTTGAGGCAAGTACCTCAGCTTCATTAATAGTCCATGAAGTGTTGGCCATCATGTACCTCATCTTCAAGTTCCAAGTCTAAAACAAGTCATAAAAGGCCCAGTTCCTCTTCAGGATTTGGCGAGCATAGGGTGACTGTCTCAGCTATGGATGCATACATAAGAAACACAGACTCAGAGAATTTCATTTGCAAGGGAGCTTTGGTGGTCATCTAGTCCAGTAGTCCAGCTCCCTGTCCAAAACTAGGTCAGGTTGCTCAGACTTGGGCCCAGTCAAGTCCTGACACCTCCAAAGATGGGTATGTCATAAACTCTTGACAAAGAGTTTTGGTAATTGACAATCCTCACAGCTAAAAAAAAAAGTTTCTTCATATCTTATCAGAATCTCCTATTTTTCAACTTGTTCCCGTTACAGAAGTCTAAAAGCAGCTGAGGTCTGACCCCTAATGCAATTAACAGGTTACTCTATTACACCATTGTGTTACTGCTCACTTTATTTGAAGGTCTTTGTAGTAAGCAAAGAGCCTTTTAACTTGTTGGTAGCGTGTTCCAAGCATTAGCAAGACAGGGAGTTAAGAAAGGTCTAAAGGTTTCAGAACACTTAGTATTTCTGGACAAGGAAAGTAATGAGATTCCTCCCCTCAAATGCCAAGTACTGAAATTAAGGGACTCATCCATAAGACAGTAGGGTTTTGGCATTCTGTTCAAAATCTAAAAACAAAGAAATATAAACAAAATCAATTAGAAAGTCTAGTGTTCATTTGGAGGAGATCCATTGATAATTGGAAAAACTAAGTAAAGGCAAATTAGAGAAGTTACGATGAGACTACAGAAAATATAAGAAATGAGAGCTTCAGAAATGTGAGCTACCCAGCAACTTCTGAGTAAAATCTATGCATTTGTAATAGGCAAAGCTCATCTGCCTGCTTATAATTCAGGAAAGATCAGTGTTGCTATGAGTATAGCAGAACTTGAATAATAAATTTAGGTGGAGACCATCATTTGCACTTCCCATTTGGTTACAAGGGCATTGTAACAGCTGTTTTTCTCACCAAAAGCAGCTGACTGGTGATATTATTTTTCAATTAATGATGTTACACTATGAATAGATTACTGCATGTAGGCACGAAAACAACAACAATTAGTGAAAGAAATTCAGCAATGTAACAAAGCAGGTTTTGGTTTCCATTTAATTGGAGGGTAGGGAAAGTCAGAGATGCAATAAACCCCTTCGAGACACAGAGAAATTTGTATGCTGAAGGTTCTCAAAACAATCTGAGACAGACTGAGTAAACACATCTAGAAAAAGAAAGAATTAGGGAAGTGTAGAAGAGCGGAGAACAAAGATGCCAAAGACTTAAAGCAGTGTTGAGAAAATCTAAGGGGATTTTGTTTTTTTAAATAAGAATGTAATTTTGCACTGAATCCTCAAATGAATAGAGAGTTCAGTTATTTAGAACTGAAATGCCTTCCCTCAATATCTTTACATTGTTACACGCACTAAGCCAAGCTGTGTAATTCCACAGTTGGTTGAGTGTGAAAGTAAAGCTTTTTCGTTTTACATTCCGAATCACAATAGAAGAAGAAGAGATGATACCAAAGGAAAACAGCCTTATGTTGAAAGACAGCACCCTACTGCAGTGGTGCTTTTGAACTCCGTTCCATACATCAACTCACATTTCATACTATCTGTGGAGAACACAGCCAATTTGTATAAGATGTGAGATCTAGTCTTAGAGCTCTAACATACTCCTCTAGCATAAAATGAGGAGTAAATCAAATAGCTGAAACAATGACCTCTGGACACATATTACTACATCTTTGACCACATCTCTAGGTCACAAAATATCCTCAATTCTTCTCGGAAGCAAATAAAAACACAAAATATCATGAAGGGGTAAATAAATATGACCCAGGAAAAACAAAATTTGCTTTGCAGGTACATGACTTACAACCAACACATATATTGGTAATATATTCTCTGCACCCTGCTATGAATGAATATGTGTGTGAATGTCAGCTGGTGCAAACAAGACTCTGTTTAAAGCTTGGGTCTTCTTTCTTGTGTCATTCTACTCTGCTTTGCGCTCCTTTCCCAGACAATAAGCAGGTGAGCACATTTAGATTCTGTCCATGTACAGCAACACATCAAGAGTTCCCATTCCAAGGACTCACCCCTCATAATTCACACCTTGCAGCTTTTCTTTCTTAAAAGAACTATGCTTTATACCTTTCACATATTTACTGTTTCACTGTCTTGCCCTGAATCAGAAACTGATGAAAACTAACTTGCAGTGAATTGAGGGACAGGGATATTGGAAAGATGATCTTTCTGATCTTTGATTTTATGAAACCGTATTTTTCAGATTGCTGATATCAGGATTAATTTCTCTGTCTGAAAATGCAAAGGACCCCCCACTACCACATTTGCTACAATCCTCCCCTAAACCCCTCAAAATAGAAATGATAAAATTGCTCTCTTTTCTTTTTCCCAAGTCTGTGGGAGTAACAGCCTTATTAGTAATTCCCTGTATAAGAAACAAGAGGGCCCCAGCAAAGAGCGTGGGAACATAAAACTGCTAGAAGAGAGAAGCCAAGTCATACACTTTGCCTATTCATTTCTAATAGAATGTGTTCTCAGCAGACAGTTTTATATTTTAAAAAAAAAAAAAAAAAGAGACTTAAATGCCAGTGAAGAGCTGAGGGGACACTTGGGTTATTGAACTACACCCTCCCAGAACCACTTCCTTTCTTCTCCCTCTGCATTTATAGGTTGTGGATGGTAAACAGCTCTTGTATCCAGCAGCATGGTCCTTCAAGTCAACTGCTGAGAGAAGTCTTTCTCCACAGCAGTGTCTCAGTGTCCCAGGTGCTGAGCACCTGAAGCCTGAAGCCAGACAGACACCAAAGAATGTTCATCCTTTGTGAAACACAACAAATGGAGATCCAGGACAAGAACTGGGAAACGAACTGAAGAATGGGTGACAGCTGAACAGACTGCAGACACAATTCTGATGAGCTATGACGAGGCTTCTCAGACTTTGGAGCTGAGGCTGTACAGACATTGACTGGTTCTGACTGACCATCTGCCTGGGGAGCTATTCCCTGGCCCCAGGGTTCTCTGAGAAAGCAGAGAGGAGACAACCATGAAAAGGAAATCCCTTGCATAATGCTTTAAGCTATGAATTTCTGTAAATGCTCCACAGCACCAGCTGAGGAAGCAGTGCATGAGCTTTCTGTTCTGTTCACTGAAAAGATATATGAAAGAAGGTCTGAAAACCCATGGGAGAATTATTTATTGCAAGTTGTAAAAAAACTTTTGTCCAACATGAAAAAAACAAGAACTTTTTTTTCCCCTGACTTCTGCAAAGTGAAAGATGAAAAAATACATAAAACTATCCGAGAAATGCACATGTTTTTTCTCTGGAACTTGAAAGGCCCACACTATTCAAAAAAGAATGTATAAAAATACCACCATGGTTTGTGTTTATTTATAGTATTCTTCACACATTCTACTTCAGTTTATTTCCTACATGTTCTGCAGCTACTGAAGAGTTTTGTTATCCAGCACATCTTTCAGTAACTACATGATGGTCTGTAAAAACACAGAAAATTCTGACTACTGAAGAAAAGAGAACATAAACATATTAAAAAATAGTCCACAACTCCATCTTTGACTGTCTCCCAACCTGCATGCTTTCTATCAACTTCATTCAATATTACTTTGATGTCTTGTTTTATCTAGTCATTGTTTTGGGTTTATGTGGCAATTAAGAAACTCAGTTTTTCTGGGACTTCTCAAAAGAGAATTGACACATATTTCTCTAAGTTTTGTGATATATTTCCCACATGACTGTGGGTAATGCCATCTAATTTTCCTGAACACATGGTTTTGAAGATACCACATACCTTCAGAAACATCAAAATATATGCCAGTAATGCACTGAAATAACTAATCTCCTTTAGACTACATTCCAGAGAAATATTTGGTATAATCAGGGTCATTCTTTTACATACCTTGCTTTTTCCCCCCCTACCATATCTTAGAAAGGTATTGTCATTCAAAGCAAAATCTCAACCCAGAACACCCAAAAACTTCCAATTAAACCACTGGCAATTTTTACCAAATTGAAAATGGAGAATTGCTACAAATATAGTAAAACATTTGAGTATTTTCAGAATATTTACAGAACACAGTACATTTTTTAGTCAGAATAAACTAATAATAAATAGTTTTTACATTTATATTTTCACCAGTTGTTCATACAATGTTTTAAAATGTTGGCAATGGTATAATTTTTTAAAAAAGTTATGGTTTGACTTACTGGGAAGTACAGGAGAAGTGATCCAAACAGAATGGTTTCCAACAGCACCAGCCCTGAAGCCCTGATACTCTAGAAAACAAAAACCAACACAAAATATTAGAAAATTCTCTGTGTATCATTTTCATAAAGGCATCTTCACTTTTGTCAGTATAACACTTAAAAAACAGTAATGTTTTTTAAGCTGTCATGCTTGCATGCTCCACACTCTTTAAATCACAGACCCATTACAATGGTTGTGTTTTACAAAATTCAATTTAAAAAATCATTTTCCTAAGTCAAACATTATCCAACAGACATTACCTGGATATGATTTGAAACTGCTAAATTTGCTGTCAAGTGTCAAGATTTAGAGATCATGGGAATTACAGACATGAGTTTAACTGTAGAATTTGTTCTGCATTGTTTAAATTTCAAGAAGTGCCTAGAATATTTTTGCTTAATTAATATTAATGATTTGGCTTCCATAATAAGTATGAATAATCTACAATTTTACTGAATATAGAGTGTGCCCTCAGACTGAAGTGCATTTCCTTTTCCTGAAATTTTTGTACCAAGATGTTGATTCATTAACTTGTCAGGAATGTAAAATACTAGACCATTTCCTCACTACATGTTGGTTAAGAAACCCAACATGGTTTTCTTAAAACTTAAAATTAATTTTTTTTTTCTAATGCAAAGTGTTTACCAAGAAGTTTGATGATTTAGGTACAGTGCAACTGTGCCTTAGAGCATATTTGTCTTAGAGACAGAACATCAGCACTTGTGAGAAATGTGAAACACTTGTGAAATGTTAAGGGTTAATGACCCAAAGACTTGACCACTGCAAAAGCAGGGGGGGCTTTTGTGAGGTGCTGTGTGAGGTACAGCCCAGGTGCAGAGGCTGTGAGCACCAGACGGTAACCAGGACAAATCAGTCTTTGTTTAGCAAGAAGCTGGGTTTGAGCCAGGTAAGGGAAGAGGCCAATAAGAGGCAGATCCTGAGAGGTGGGATAATGCTTTTTATCATGCCAGTGCCCTCCCTTCCACGAGTGGCTCCAATATCATACAAGACACTGGCAGAGGTCAGTGAACTCATGTCTCTCATGACTGAGCAACACTAAAACCACTAAAGAATTTTTTTTTCTTATTTTGTACAATGAATTTCTATATACCAGAATGACCAACAAAGCAACTGAAATGAGCTTCATATAGAGAAGGTGGAAATTTTCTAAAACACCTAAAGTCCTTTTAACTCCCATGTGGACATTCTTTTCTAAACAAGTGTTTCACATCCTGATCAGTCTTTTCTTATCAAGCTTGTTTCTGGGCAGCATGATCAGAAGACAACCTGCTGGGGCAAAGAACTTCAGCATTTCCAGCTCTTCTTCCATAACAATAAATTATGCCATGATTTTCTTCTCACTTTTGTTCTGGCAGGAACCATTCCCTGCAAATTCTACCTATGCACTTCTGCTTCCTGCCCTAAAAGATGTGTGGCTTACAGAGCAATACTGGAATTCAAAGTGGGCTTTAATTCAGCCCACTTTGACTGTACTTTCACCTCAGTCTTTGCTACCAGGAGAATGGGGGGGGGGGGTTGCCGAATGTTTACAGATATCACTGCTTTTCTAAACTGGATTCCTTGGCAAATGGAATAGACATTATAGCAGAGCTGAGTGCTATCCACAATGAAGAAGGAAAGCTCAAAACTTCAAATACAAAATAGTACAACTATTTTTACATAAATGTAGAGAAAAGAAAAAAAATAGTTTGGAAATTGAAGTATAAGCATTTTCCCAAACTACATTTTTGAAACTGTTGGCTTTCTCTACTGCAAAGAAAAACAGATATTTTAACACTTGATTCTAAAATATTTTTATTTCTTCCATAATGACCACTATAGCTCAAGAAGTCCAGAAGAAAAAATTATCCAGCACTGAAAATTTAATAACAGGGATTAAATAAAGAGAAGAAACCAAACTAAAGCAGAATGTTTCAAAATTAATTTACTAAAAATATTTTATTAGATATACAGATATTTCCAGAAGACTGTGAATAATAGCTTTTCCACTGAAAGCTGAATCTTCCACTGTATAGACTTTGCAAACTCGGGTCCCTAAGGCATGGCTGGGCGAAGGATCACAAATGCTTCACACTATGGGCATCTGAAACATACTCAGCAGTGAATATGCCCACACACCTCAGGAAAAAAAGCCCTTGCTCCTTGCTCTTTTAAGAAAATAAACGAAAGAAAGGAAACCAATGACAGCCCAAAGTCTCCGCCAGCTGGTATCCACCTATACAGGCTGCATAAATAAAATTCTCCAATAAAATTCACAGAAATTAGGGCATTTTAGGACACAGCCCTGAAATTTCACACAGTGGGAATTTCCTCCACTTGGGTGTAATATTTGTGGCCTTTTTTTCTTTGTGTTTCTTTTTTTTCTTTCTTTCTTTTTTTAACAGCTGCTTGGGGTGTTTTGCATGTATTGCTTGTTGGTGTTTATTTTGATTTTACATATTTATTTCTCTGGCTTTCATCTTCCGTTCAGTTTGTTATTGCCACTTTGTGTGTTCATTTTCCATTCAGGGTTTAATTTCTATCTTTACTTATCCGTGGCAGTAGAACTGTCCTGTCTGGATTTCCATGTCTCACTCAATGGTTACACATTGCTGACACCTAAGTAATACTTCAATTTATTTTGTTTCTGGCTTCATACTAACTTTTATCCTTAGCTATAAGTATACCATTCACTTATCTAGGTCTGCAAAAACTACTGTTTGCGAAGGACTCATTTACGCCTTGGGATTTGCTCAGTCTTCCATCCATCTATTCTAACCAGGCAACATTAGTAGCCTTTGCCATTCCTTATTCTTGAATCTGAGGAAATAACACCATTTCTGGGAAAAATCCCATTAAGAAAGGAAAGTCATACATGCCTCTTGGCCACTGCTAAAGGGTCATAAATAAATGTTTAATATTTATTTGCACAAGGGCAATTTTAAAAAGTGTAGCTGCCTAAGTTGCATTAAGTGTAACAAAACAAAAGCTGAAATGACGTATAAACAAGCACAGAAGATGGTACATTTCAACTGTCTGTGGTCCTAAGCAATCCATGAAATACAACAACATTAATTAGCACTGAATTCCTGAATGTCATCACATAGATCAGTGAGATGAGTGTCAGAGTATTTTCATAGTGGAGAAAAAAAAAAAGAAGCCAAAATAAAATTAAAAGTCATCCTGTATCAGTTACATTGTGTAATACTGAATTAACTGAACTGTAGACTTTTGGTGTCAGTCCAGAAAGACTGTAGGTTCCTCCAGGGCCACACGGCACTGTGTATTATATGAGCATAATACCATGGAAACCTACTGAGGGGGAAAGGTTGTCATATTTTGATTTTTTTCACCTTTGTTAAACAGTTCTGCCACTTCTGTAATATAAAGAATAACCAAAGAGGGCTGTGATTTACAGAAAATTTCCTTTTACAAAGGTGGTTTCACCAGAATGTGAGATTGCCCTTCAGATAAGTAAAGCACATCAGAAAAATAATATTATATAAAATATTATTTCTATATATTTATGTATGTTATTATATATAAATATTATTTATGTATTTTATATATAATTTTTATATATTATATAAAAATCAAATCAGAGAAAAAATTCAGATACACTTATTGGATCTCAACTTTGAATACATTCATATGTATTAAACTGGGAAGCGTATCTACACTCCACGTGTAGCTGGAAAGCACATACGGATACAATGGTAGAGAAGCAAGGAAATATAGAGAATGGGCACAGGTTTGCTCTGCTGTGCTAAGCTGATATATTTGAAGTGACTAGAAAAATTACTATGCAAATTGGCTCAAAAGAAGTGAAATAAAAAGGGTAGCTAAAGGTAGATGGAAAGGCAATGTGCTCGCTCTGCCGTGCTCCCTTGCACTGCAGATCTGGCAGATCCATCCCACTCTGCATGTGAGGACATGGGAGATGTCATGAGACCTTACAGGAATGTATTCCCAAATCTGACTCTTACTTCTCTGAAAACCCTTCCTGGTCAAATTATTTTTATTTCTGGTGCAGGTGGTTCTTCTATTAAATGAAAGAAGTGAGAAGAGATTATTGTCAAGTTGAAAATACGTGGTCTGAAGTGGAGTTGGTTGAAATGTTTTATTACCAGTTGTTTTTCTTACTAAAATACACTTTCCCAACAAAAACCAGCAAATAATACACAACAAATAATTTCTTTCCAGTATAACTATATTTTTGACTTGATTTCCACGTGCTGTTTTTCTAAAGCCCATTGAACCACTTTCCTCTGTCTTATCCCATATACCTTTCTCCAAACACAAAGACACTGTTATCTTTCTTAGTGAAAGAGCTGTTTGGAAAACCTAAGCAAGTACTAATTTTCAGGAATTTTATCTCAATTAAAGTTTACTTTTAAGAAACAGAATGCAGAGATTCTTCTTTCTGTCCCTGAGGCTGAATAACAGCAAGATGTTTGACTCTGCTGTTAAGAGACAGAATTTGGACTTCCAGTTCCCAGACACTGATATTAGGAGTTACAGAAAAGAGTGGAACTACATTTCATACTGGTGATTATCCTAATTTTATTTACACCTGAAAGATGATTACTGAGGAATGAAGAATGGGCACAAAAGCAACTGGAAGGAGTTCTCTGAATCTTCAGTTAGCACCCTATAACAGTAGTGTCATAAGTTATTTATTGTCTTGTTAATAAATTCAGGGACTGATTAGGATTGCCACCCAGGAAAACAGAAATGTCAAATTGCATAACAAGGCTTTGCTTTAATTTTATAATTGTTGGTTGAGGTAAAAAATTTAAACAGCTCATTCCCAGCTAACTGCAGGAAAAAACTCTTCAATTCAAGGGAGGAAGAGTTGTAACTCTTGAAAATTTCTCTGTAAAATAATGAAGAGGAAATTGTGTGTCCTGCTCAACCTTTCATCACACTAATACTTTTAACCCATTTGAATCATAGCCTCCTAGTAGAATACAGATTAAAAGTGCAGAAATATTCACAGGAAAGGGCAATTTTTCAAAGACAGGCCTACAGTTACAGGCTGCTATTTAAACTGTATTGACAAATCGTCAGAATTTTCTGGCATTTGCAGGTTTTGTGCAGTATTCCTAAACCAAATAAATATAATCCTCATGTTCTTTGATTTCCCTTTCAAGCCTTTGAAGAATACTTACATGAAAGTCAATTTCTTTTTCTATTACTAGTTATAGCTGAGCTCAAACAGAATACAATTATTAAATTTACTTTTTAGTTGAAAAAAAGAAGTCAAGAAAAGCAAAGGCCATCAATCATAAAGCAATTTCATTAAAAGTACATCAGATGTCAGGCTTCCAAGAAATCCCCAAATATTTTATTTTTCATTTCATGTGGTCCTTGTTCCTTTCTGTTATACAAGTAACGAAATCTGTTGAGATATATCATGATGAAGGCAAGGTGTTCTGCATTTAGAAACATGGGTATTATTGCATCTAATTTGCATTACACCACCTACAAGATAGACATTTGAGAAAACAGTATTTTCTGGTGAAGAACCATCACAGTAAAAATGGTTAATGTCCCAGGGACATCTTTTCTTATAAGGGCAGAAATTCCTTCCTTGGGGACATGCTGCTTAGATCAAGATACCTGCTTCTCATCAAATAGTGGTGAATATATACAGGAAAGAAAATCAGTAATGAGGTACCTTCACAACAGTCTATTTACAGCTTTATAGTTAACTTAAAAGATGAATATGTACAATGACAATCATAAAAAATATGGATCACTTAAAGTGTCTGTTTCACTAGGTTACGCATTCAATTAACACAGAAATTAAATGAAGATCCAAAGACATTCCTTTCAAGAATAAATTGCACTCTAATATTGATAGTAGCCTGATCACCAAGAGATTAAATTGAATATACAAAAAATCTGATGAAATAGGAAACCAAATTTCAGGAGCAGGAGGTGAGGCTCAGTATGTTGCTCTGTTTAGTTTACAAATAGCTTCAGAACACCTGAACTAAATTTCAGCTTTCTTATTCAGCATGGCCTCACCTATTACAGAAGATAAACCATAGCTCACTAAAACTGTCTGTATAAATTGTAGTTCAACCACACAGAAATAAACAGTTTATGGTAAAAGGATAAAAAACCCAAGCTGACTGCGAAGTTCAAGATTCACAACATCTCAGAGGAAACCAACTGAAAATTACGTGAGAAGAGTTCGAATAAATCTGATTGAGGTAAAAAAATCTCATTATTCTCATGACTTATAAGGCAAATTAACTATAGGTGAAAATCATTATATTAATTTCTGATCAATCAAAACCACATAATTCTGAAGGTTTTAAATCCAACTTCAGTTTATTTTATTCACTTTTACTTTACAAGAGGCAAGTGCTAAACCACTCCAAATGATTACCTTATGATTGCATCTGAGAAATCCTAATCCCCAAAATGGTGAGATTTTTCAGCTCCTCAGAATTTATTAAACTAAGTAATCTCTCTGTAAGTTTAGATCATGGAATGTATGTTTCACTGGAAATAAAAGCATATTTGTCTTGGAAGGAAATACTGCTACGCACAACTTAGTAATTATTCCTACCAATGTATCGCTAAACGGCCCAGCCCCAGGGAAGCCTCAATTAAGTGCAGATCGCGCACAAGGAAAAAGTGATAACGGCTGTGCTATCTGCACAAAGTTAAGAGTTTAAGACAAGGGACAGCATATGGAGGAGGGCAGATGAGAACAATGGAACAACAAGGCAATATCACATTTCAGAACTAGCAATTAGTAGTCCCAGCCTATCATTATCCCACTCGAAGTCAACTTTGTCAGCACTTGAATCTGAAGACATGATATGGAGAGCAGGGATGCTCTCAGAAAGCCTCCACCAAGCATGAGGAAAGTATGACGGGAACAAGGGGTGTTTTTTTGGAAAAGATGAACAAGATGAGGCTGGTGTTGACACTTCTGCATCAAAGAAATGGCATTAGGAGACAGAAAAACGCTCATGCGGGAGTTGAAAAAAACAGAGATATACAGCTCATGTATGATGTCAAGAGGGAGATGCAACGAGGGCAGCAGAAAGTGGCAGAGCAGTAAATCGTGCAGCATTGTTTCGAACAGACAGCAGCAGGCTGCGACTGCATCTGCCATGGCCAGTGGAAAGGACAGCACAGTAGTCAGGACACAAGACACCAAGATGAGACAATAAACTGCAGACTAGTAGAAAACATTTCTTTAAAGGGAGGTCAGAAGGAGTTCAGCAAGGTTTAGACATTGCCGGAGGCACAGTGAGCTCCAGAGTCCAAAATTACCTTTGGTAACAAGCAGGTTGCTACAGTAACTATGAAAGCAGTAGCTGGGATGTCCTAGAGGGAAGCAGGAGATCAAGGTTTCTTTTCTGCTATATTGAAGTTGATGAGAAGAAAAATGTCATGATTTTATTCCAGACAGGGGGAGGCATGGCTGGGCCAAGGAAGGCAAAAAGCAATGTTACTGTAGACATAGCACAAAGTCCTAATGAGATGCTGACAGCATGAGCCTGCTCCTGAAAACCTTCAACTTCTATCCAAGGAAATGAAAAAAAGAATGAAGAACAGGAATAAGTTTTAGTTTAGTTATTTTTGGCTATATCATGTGGTATATATGTTTTATCATATACACCACATGATATAGCCAAAACCAACCAACCAACCAAAATATTAAAAACAGCATGAAGTTTCTACCATTAACTAAAAGGTTTGCAGTGTCGCATATGCAGTGAAAAATGCAAGACATTTCCTAGAATAATGTTTCCAATACAGTTTTATTTTTACTATTTGAAAGTTCTCATGCTACATATTTTTCCCCCGTGTTTTCTTTCCCTGTTTCTTAATTTATGTTACTTCTTTCTTCTCTCTGGGTAAAACTTCTAAAAAACACTATTTTTTCATCTTCATAAGATCTTCTCCTTAGTTAAATTGATTCTTGAACATCAAAATGGGGTCTTACTATTAGAAAAAAAGAAAAAGAAAGGTCTGCCTCAGACAGAAGTCTTCTCTTGGAGAGGGAGGCATGACAAAGACCTCATGCAAGCCACCAGGGACTTTGCTATTGCTATTGATTGTACAAGGAAAGTTCACAGCAGGATACAATTCCAAGACAAATAGCAGGATAAATAAATAATGTCGTCGTTATTCTGCTGACATGATAGGAAGTCTCTTCCCAGCAAATCTGTAAATGCCCATTGAGGAATCCAAATGTAATTTCAGATAAATGCAACTGCCCTGAAGTTACTGCATCAAAGAATCAATGGGGAAAGCTTATTACCACGTGACAGACTATTCAGTCTACTCAGATACCCTATAAGGGCTATAAATACAAGACTCAGCAGGAATCAGAGAGTAACAGACAAGCAGAATCTCAGCAGTTTTCTCAGTTTAATAGATGACTCTGAAACAACCTTGGAAAAACTTTTTTGTGATGTTGTCATTGTTGGAAAATATTTGCTGAAATTCAAGAATTCAATTACTTAATTTTTCATAATTTTTTTTAAAGTGAAATCATAATGCAATAGAATTCAATGAACATAGGCCTTCAAGGCTACTACAGCTTTTTTTTTGCTGACAGCTATATCCTTGGCCAGCACCGTACCCTGAAAGTGCACTACCAGCTCCATTCATTTGAACTTTGGGGCTCTGTGTTGCAGAGTTTTGTGGAGTACTGGTGGAACAGAAGGTAACAATGATTCACAGTCTGCAAGGTCTTATGCAGCAAAGCATTAAGATTAAGAAAGCAAAGGTCAGGAATCAGTTTCAATGTCAAAGTGGAGCAAATGTGTCTCAATTCACAGCTGATTCACATCACTTTGAAGGCAGTGCACTTCTTAAAAAACCATGAATGTTTTCCAGATGGGACCCCTAAGGTGTTGTGCAATTGAACTTTGTAGAGACAAGCTCTGGCTTAATATAAAGTTACACAGAGAAGACTGTAGCTTTTGAATCCTTAGAGCTACTCCTGAGTATTGATGAAAAGTTATTTTTATGACCTGTCTTAGCCATTACGAGTAGACTGTATCTAGAACACTAATTTCTTTTTTTGCTTTCTACCACCCTGCTCTTCTCATTAGCTCTTTTTTATGAGGCTGAACTGAAATCAATGAACTTATTTCATATCTAGATCTTTATTTTCTTCACACATCAGCATTCATTAGGCATAGAGTGTCTGTAGTTTAGTTTTCTATTCACAAGTACTTGACGGCTCTAAACTGTGTATTAGAATGCAAATACATACTCATGTGAAACCTTCGGCCTTAGGAAGGGGATACACACAATAAATACCCTGCAAACACTGCAGCCATGCCTACCAATGTCTGCAGTCTCTGGGAATGCCGGCAGTCAGTACATCTCCCTGAGACTCAACTGTTGCTGCAGGCTAACAGCCCCTCCACTTCTTATCCTTCCAATATGGCACTCTTAAATTATTTATGTGGGAGCTAAGAAAGTACAGCATCCCTAAAGGCACATCTTCTCTACACAGAAAAATGGGAAGGGACACGCAAATAAAGGAAATGAGAATTCCATTAAAAACAACAGTTTCGGAAACAGTATCGGCAATGTCTTTCAACTTGCACACCTGAAGACTACAATAAACTTCCTGAGAAATCACAAGAAACTAGGTTCTCACCCTAGGATAGGATAAAGAAAGGGTGTCTAATGCACTGCAGAGAATGCGTATATGCTGAGTGAACTATCAGGTATGCCCACCAGAACAGCATGTAAAGGCAGCTGCTCCATCTGTGCAAGATCTCTTCCCTCTATCAAGTTTCCACTTCAGCTGAAATGTCAGAAATTGTTGTCTAGGGAGAAAAAAAGCAGAATGTGCACCAAAGATGAAAGCCATCCAGGCATAAGCACATCAAGATGCCACTGTGGAGTCAAAAAACGGGAAAAAGGATTGGCTGATTTACATCAGAAAAAGAGGTATGTTTGCAAAGCCAGCATGCTTTAATATTTAAAGATGTATCACACATCAATAGGCTGTGATTACCTCATTCTAAATTACTCTATCCTATCACAGCTACAGTAAGGGTGAAAAGACATTCTCGATTTTTCAATATTAGAAAGGGGAACTACAGCATAAATTTGCATGTTGCCTTTCCATCTATGTGCAGTTCTGTGCAGTGTTTAAAATTGCACTGCTTAGGGACTATCCTCACAGTTTTGAAATCATATTTAGCAGATCACTTAAATATATTTACACTAAATAAAAAATGGGATACTGGTGGCAGCGTGTATTTTGCCACTCTGAACTCCAAACTGAAAATCTGTATTTGACAGAGTAAAAACCATACAAAAACAGTCTGTAGCTATTATTTGCCACATTTCCCTCAAGAGAGGGAAAATTATTTATTCTTGTTGATGATTAGCCATATGGTCCTGTTAACTGTATTTACCTTGATCAGTGTTCAAGATGTATATTTTCCTCCTCCCATTAAAAGCATTTGTATTTCCGTATTTCCAACAGCTCCTGAATGTTCATAAAGGGGGTGGGGGGGGGGTGGGGAAGACCAGTACTATAAAACATAATGTAGTTTAAAATTTCCAATAATTGGAATTGGAACTGGTCTTGAACAGGGCAAAGTCCTTCATTCCAATGGGCTCTATTACAGTCCTTCATCACTGTTAATGCCATATGAAAAAACCATTACAAATTACTTTGTTGAACTCCAAGCATTTTTCCATTATTTTTCAGAGCTGAAAACAACCTTTGCCAAGTGTGCTCGCTACTCCCAATTTTACCTTGACATGCTGGATTTAAATCCAGAGATACTGGCCACAGGTGCATCAAGAAGATGGAATGACCAGATCCCCTGCTTGCTCTCTGTTCCCCTATTTTCAGAACCTGGTGGCACCACAAGGTTAGTGAGATGAGGGCAAAGTAGTTTGGCTTTAGTGCAATTACTCTGAAGCCTTTAGCATTGATCTGAATGAGAATTCCCAGCAAACAAGACCCTTTAGAAAAAGTCTAGCATGAGTCAAGGCTGCCAGCACATTCTCATCTCTCCTTCATCACAAAGCAGCAATTAGTCTCTTCCACTCAATAGCTAAGATTAACTTCTCTGCTCTCTTTGCCAGTAGAGATTCTTGGCATTTCTTAAGGGCACATACAATCCTCACAGCAGTTGTATTCTACCTGAGAGCTGCCTGTTTGAGGTGGTGGGCTGCCGTGCAAAGATCAGTTATTTTCAGCTTTTCTTTCTGATTCATTTTAAAACACAGCCTGGTAACTGAAGAGCCTTTTAGGTTCTTTGCAGGTAATGTCCTTCCACAGTCCAGGACTTTTACAAAGACATTATTACAATGCAACTGGTTTTCTCTTTAAGGCTCTGGTAGATTTCTAGCCATACTTTAAGTCTGAAATTAAAAAAAAAATCTGATTTCTATTCATAGTTATTTAAATGTTCAATTTCTTTCCAGTAGCTTTGCTACCCATACACTGCATGTCAATGCATAATCAATGCTGCAGGTGGTCACTCCCTGTTTGAGCTCTCCCTTGGTCCGTACAGCACTGCCTACACAGATGAATTCTCCTATTTTGTAGATGCTTTTTCTTACAAAATCACTGTTCAGCTTCTCATTTTTGGGAGTATTTGTTTTAATATCCATTATTTCTGGCCTTGTCTAACCAGCTACTTCTGTTAGCTTAGCCTCATATTTTTTGGACGTGTTTTTTGTAGTGATGCTTGCATTATTTAATCAATAATAATGCCACAGCACATAAAGATGTTTGCTAGTATCACCTTGAACTGTTTTGTTCCTCAGTTGCTCAGCTTAGAGAATGTTTTGCACCTCTGTACACAGCCATGAAAATCTGACTTGGTAACGCTGAAAGTTCTGCAAGATCCTCTCATACCCAAACTTTGAAAACCAAGGAAATAAGAGGAGTCTGTTCTTCTACAGACTCCTCTGTCATTGCTAAGACACATAACATGACCATCAACAGCACTGAGCCTGTTCCTTGTTTCACATCCAGTGTCCCTTTATTCCTCTTACATTGCAAAAACCTCACCACCTTCCCAGGTCAGAAAATCACTCTGTCAGAGCAGTCAAAATAGAATTTCAACATTTTCACTAATGAGGAAAGATTTCTTTTACCCAGGTTTCATCACACAATTCCCTCAGTGACATTAAACTGGTGCTGTCAGGTGCTGTCAGCTTTTCTGATGGGATTTCACAGGTTTTCATCTCCCTTGAGTTTTTGAGCCTCTTGCACCTTGTGTCAATACCAGGTTCATGGCTTCCAGCTTTCACTACTGATTGGCACAAGGGCTGTCCACAGCAAAGATTTCTTTGAAGTGTCCACACATCTGATTTCCCTTCTGTATTAGCTATGAATAATTTTTTCTCTTTTCACTTTGTTCGGCACATTTCCCCCATTACTCTCCTGCTGAAGTGCTTTGTCTTTTCCCATTTTAGCAGTAGCATCTCCTCTTTATCTGTTACATTTTTCATCTTTTTCTGTCTTTCCCTACAAAGCTTTTCACTAGTGGTTTAGCTTCTGCTACTCCTTCTGTGCCTTATTCCAAATTTTTTTGTTCTTATCGTTTTGGAGTTCTTCCATCTCTTGGCAGTGGGCCACCTTTTCTGTCTGTGACTTTCTCCAGTTATGACTCTTGGAGTTTAATAACATTACTGCTGAGCTGATCTCAGGGATGCTGAGTCACTTTCACCTGTGTTTGACAAAGCCTCAAATGAATTCCACAGCATTGACTGGAGTTTTGTCACAGTATCTTTTTGCCATTCCATTTTGTTCTTTTGGCCAATTCCAGCTACTGTTCAAAGTCACTACTTTGCAGATTGGTCAGAGGTACCAGTAGTTTGGATCAACTGTGTTTTGGATGAACAGCTGAATTTTGTTGTCACCTATCAAATACGCAAGTCTACACAAGTAGTCAAGAACCTGCAAGTGTATAAGTTGGACCTAATGATCTTTAGTTCTTGTCACTATTATAGGAAGTCTTTATAAATACAGATGTCACATATCCTATCTCCTATTGCTCCTTTACTGCTATTATTGTAAACCTACTACACAGTAAATAGTTCAGCAGTTTTCTAGACAGAAGTCTGAAGAGGATTCTTCAGAGAAATCTTAATAAGTTCTAGAAGAAGAGACTTAAAACTTCAGAAACTTGTAAAAGTCTCTCTAAAGAGAAGCCCAGCTCTTAAAAGCCAGTCATCTGGCTTGCTATAGGCTTTGCCTATTTACTACCATTCATTTTGTCAAGATCTGAGTGGGAACTCACAAGCTGCTATTTACAAGTTCTCTTTAGAGTCTTATTATTACAGCCTAGGTCAATAACAAGGATCATGTCAAAATGAAAGTTATATCATCACATTTTGTCAGTAACACTTTGGCAGTAATTGTCCAAAAGGTCTCTGTTCTCATGGTCATGCTCTTTGGCAGTGTAGCACTCCATCTTTTACTCGTGGTTGGTCTTTTAGCAACTGCCTTGGATCTCACATATATTCCATACTGTTAACAAAACTAGGCCAATGGCAATTTTCCATTTTAAGTACTGCTTGGTCATAAGAAGTGCAACCAGTGCGATCTGAATAGCTCAGGTATTTCTTCACTTCCCTAAAATACTTACGATCTGCATCTGCTCTTACAGATGCATTGATTGTTTTAAGACAAAAAATGTCTTATCACTTCCATCATAAGCTAAAGGATGCTTATGGACCTTTATCATTCTGTTTGTGAATTATTATACTCAGAATATCACGGCCAAGGTGCCTGGGGTGTTTCTTCCCAAGTGCTTTCTGTTGGCAGACCTTAACTTTTCAGGAGCTTAGATTTTTGAAGGTAGTAATTTCCAGGAGCCCCTATGAAGTACAAGCATTGAGAAGTTGTCTGCAGTCACTTTTACTGAAGAGGTAACCTGGCCCCATTTACCTTCTGGTTTTACTGATCAACAGATAGATCAAAATGCCACATATCTACTCTTCATTCCTTTCAGCACTGAAAGGGCCTTAATTTAACATCTTTTATTTTCAACTCCCATTTTTGCTCCCTTGAACACTTTGAATTTGATTTAGTAGCAGTATACTGTTCTGTTAAAATATTGCATTAAAACTATTTTTGCAACTATTTGAATACTGTAGTGCTACATGTGGGAGAGAATCCAAAGAAATGCTCTTCTGACTCCCACACAGCACAATGGAAATGAGCAGTTTAACACAGCAACTTTAATCACAGACATATATACTAACCTAATTGTGTTTTGCTTCACTAACAGTTGGAAATTCTCAAAAAGGCAGATATTTTGAATATAATTCAATATGTGTTCTTTCATTTTCATGATTTTACCTCCTTGGCAGAGAGCACATAGTAAGCTACTAGTTTTCTTCCTTCACTCCCAATTTCTGTCATTTCCCAATATAACCAGCAGTTTTCTTATGCAAATACTCACTGTTCTCAGTCTGTTTGCCCTTCATACAATTTCACATTTCATGGTAAACACACAAGATCGTTTTCATGCTGTACCAACAAGATAAAGAACACTACAGGAATATCCAAGAAAAACCCAACTGAATGACATGAAAAGCAATAAAAAAATTTATCAGTTTCTATTCCTTGAAAACATCAATCATAATGGAAAGGTTTGTTAATCACTATATTATTTCTTTTGTCACATGTTTCCTTCCTTTTTCCTTGTGGGATACACATTTAGAGAAAAGTCAACTTTTCAGTAAGGTACCAAAACTGTAACCGAATCCATCTCTGGTCAACTGAATGGACTGCAATGTCTTAAAGGTATCATTGTTTTCAGGGAAAAAGAATGCTCTGTTTTATGTCTGATTCTCACTCATTCATATGCCATGATTTCTAATCGTAAGAGGGAATCTGGAAAAAAATAAGCACAATCTTTTTCCTAATGACTGAAAAGCACTTCAGAAGCAATGGAAGATGTGTATATGCCTCTTTAGTACTGCTTTGGTATTAAAGATTCAGATTCCATGTGTTTCTTCACTTATAGACTACTTTGGAGGAACGACAAATCACAAATGTAAACATATGCTTTTCATGACTAACAGGTTTTGAGAAACACAAGATTGCTGTGTTATGTCTAAGAACACCTTTTTACTGTAGCAGATTTCTGTATCACAACATATACAACTGTACAGGTGCAAGAGTGAAAACTCAATGTATTTGTGAGAAAACATAAATATTTTCTATAAAACAATCAATATTTCAATGTGTAAAAAAGAAGTCAAGCCCAGCTTGCAATAGTTGCATATCACTTCGTAAGTCTAGGAATAGTTTTCAGTCACAAGAAATGCTTGCCGTGATGTTGTCTACGACATTAAAAGTAACATTCCCAGATTAAAACCTCACAAAAATCAGAATGAAGTTCTTCTGCTAAGTTAATGTCAAGCAACTAAACAGATGCCGACAACAAACTTTTCATAACGAAAAACTTTATGAATACAATTAAGTCTGTAATTTGAATCATTTAATATAATATCATAAATACAAAGACACTGTCAGAAACATAAGAGGGGAAAAAAAAAGAATGTTATTGCTCATTCTGTGATTTCCTGGCAGGATATTAAAGTCTTTCAAAATGAGCCACGCATTTGTAACACAGACCTGCAGGATCAGGAAACTGTGGGATCAAGTGTTCCAAAAACCAAAATGGAAATACTTATCTAGTTATAGAAAGTAGATGAAGCTATTAATTTCAATAATGTAGCATACTGTGTGCACACCTACGTTTCCCAAATGTAGGTAGTGAATATATGCCAGTTTCAGTTAATTTCTTTTTAGCAAATTTGAAGTTTCAGAGAATATTCTGCATTTACTGAGGCAACAGTGAGATTCCAAGAGATGTTACCTGATTTTCAGTGAGGTAAGTTCAGTGAGGTAAGTTTCCTGAGGTAAGCAGGAAGTTCATTAGCTTAGTACATAAATGCTGCACCAGCAATTTACAGGCACTCCTTAGTATACTCATGCTTTAGTGAAAAAAATAATAATCTTTAACCATAGAATCACATTTAAACTCTCTAGGAACCAGATTATTCAGAAAGATTTCTCTTTGCCATAATCATTTTCCAGCTAATCTCTCAAATACATTGAAACCAAACATCATTTCCAGTAGTGGTAATGCAAAGAATTTCAAGATCCCGACTTTCTGAAAACCCCATGTCCCCTTAGATATGTGCATAATTAATTGGCCTGGTTTTCCAAAATTACTTAACAGTTTCCCTGATTTTTGCTGAACATCTATAAATGGAAGCATATTCCACTGGAAGACACAAATTGCTCTGCTTTAACCACATAAACAATTTAGGAAAACATTCCTGTTTGGGAATCCCATCCTCCCCTTGAGCTGCGCTCCTTAGCCTGAGAAACTGGCTCTCAGAATGGGAAGCTATACACCCAAGATAAATGAGCATGTACCACCCAGTGAGGAGGAACATCAAAGTAAAACATGTGGGTTTATTACCTTTGCCTTGCGGAAGTGGTAGACCACCAGCATGCTTATGAAATCCAGCAGCATACAGAGCGTTTGGAAGGAGATGATAGCCAGCCGCAAATACTTGTCCTCCTGTGCATAGCAGGGAGTATCATCTGTGCAGAAAGAACATCCTTCTCGGCAGGGTAGGCAGGTGTAGACTTCTTCTGACAACTCACCACCAGAAAAGCGATTTTCTGCATCCTTTCCTGAAAGTATCAGAAGAGTGAGGGGAGACACCTTCAGTTGTACAGGATGGGGAGTTATCACCAGCCTCTGCTGGGTTTCCTTTCCCTCCCCTTCTCTCTCAATAAGGTACAAAATAGCTCGGCCAGTGCTGCTTTTCTTTGAACCATCCTTTGTAACATTCAGAAAACGCAGACCAATGAGGCAAAGGGAGCTTATTAAACATCAAATGCTTTCCTGTTATATTTAAAGTGGGCTAAATCTGCACGGAAAATTCTATGAAGGAGAATTTTGAATGGGGAAAAAGTTACATTAAATATTTGGGAATAAGGACAGGATTTTACACAGACAGATTAAGGGCAGACCCATTAACTACCTAATGTTCATAGTACAAGCACTGATCCTATTTCAGATTGTTCCTCAATTTTATAAAAATGCTATCTAGTGAATCAATGAGCTTCAAATTAGATGAAACCCTTCTTAATTAACATTTTTTCAACAGGTTGTTGCATGATTGCACTGCTCTGTCCTCGAAGTCTAAGTGCACTGGTTTAGCTAAGTATAGTTTTCCATTGTTCACACAAGCACACCAGAAAGAAAACCTACTGGAAAGTTAATATTTTGTCTAGGAAAATCAATGACTCTTTAACTGACATCTTATCCATCAATCTGAACCCATCAAGAGTGCACACAGGGTTCCTAATTTTTCTGATCTATGACACTTGCCCATAAACCCCTGTAAGGCTGCTTACCCTGCAGGCCATGAATAGAGTTAAAAGGTGAAAGAGAAAGGGGGCAAAAAAACCCAAGAATATTGTTAAATAAATGGAAAAAATTAATTTTTTGAAAATGTTTTTTATAGGCAAGACAGCCTTAGGAGCTCACAAAAAAAAACCAGAATGTGGCTGAAGCCAAACCAACGGTGTATTATAACGTGTGATAAGTCCCGGCACTTTTTACAATGCTAGAGAAGTGCTTCAGTTTCTTTGATCAAAATTCTCCTACTCTGTTAGTGAAACCAGTAAACTGTGCATTGCTGAGTCCTTGAAGACACAGCCTATTACCCCTATGCTGCACATACACGTAGGCTTATGCAACTCTCTTCAGACTTTTAGCTTGGAAAACTGAAGCAGAAGGTTATCTACAAGGGTAATTACTTCTTGCTTTCTCAAATCTACGTCCAAATGTGCATGAGCACACATCTGCTGCCAGGCAAAGCCTGGGAAAGGGACAGAGGCCATGCTCCTTGTCCTCACTGTAGAATGCTTCACTCTCACAACCCAGAAGGAGTAGAGAACAGGATGGTATTTCCCATGCAGATTGTGATTTCTCCTTGGAGCTTTATTCTACACTAAGATGTTGGAAACCTGAATATAGAAGAGTAGTGCTGACTCATGTTGGAAGTCAGATTTTTAGATACAAGGACTCAGCAAGAAGAGATCTTGTGCTTTTTTGACCCAGACTGTGTGAGGCAGGAATGGAAATCTTGGAAAATAACCATGCTTTGGCATACCAAGCAGATGGAGAACCTCTAAGGAGCACTAATGTTGAGGATATTCTAGGAACTTCTCTTCAGAGTACACACCCATGGACCTCAGTCCATTATCATTCCAAGAGCTTTAACAGAAACCACCTTCTTCAAATCTAATATCAGATCCCTGCCTTCTTAATTACAGCTAGAGCAACAGACTCACACTGTCCCCTGTCAGAGACAGAAGTCACAGTCTCTCACCTCCCATCTCCATATCCAAACCAAGCGTGCATTCCCTACTGTCCAAGTTTTCCACTTCATTTTGTCAACATTTAAGCTCATGTCAACATGCTTTTCCACCACATATCTGTTCCTTTATCATTTCTATAGCTGCCCTTCAATTAGTTCATCTCTTTAAAACTTCACATTTCTGAGCCCCATAAGCCATTTGTTAATATATATTTTATTGCGTCAACTAAATACATTATTTGCAGTATAAATACTTACACAGAAGAAAAAAAATTCAGGACTCACAGTTATGAAACTACTTGTCACAAATATTATATGAATATGGGTTGAAAATTTAACACCATCCTAAACTTGATGCACTTACTTTATTTCTGAAACGTTCAACCTTGAAAGTCATTGCAAATACACTATATTCCATTTTATCAAGCAGTTTCTTATCTGAATCATATGTGGCAGTATCTTCATGTGGATGCTCATCACATACTACAGGGATAACAATTAAATAAACAGTTGCACGTTGAAGTAAATATCCCACGGATATGACTTCATAACACAACAGTGAGCTTTTTTCTAGAATGTCTGATGTCATGTTTAGAGATAGGGATGGGATGCACAGGGAGGTGGTGGAACCACTGTCCCTGGAGGAGTTTAAGGAAAGACAGGACACAGCACTCAGTGCCATGCTCTAATCTATGGCAGTGTTTGGTCATAGGGTGGACTCAATGATCTCAAAGGTCTTTTCCAATCTATTGCTTCTGTGATACTGTCAGTTGTACACAAACGAAGATCACCGATGCACATCTTTTGCACTGTCTGCACTGCCAGCCAGGATGGACTTTTCTGTGAATATCTTTTGACTACCAAATGGAGGTGGAAGTGTCTGAAGAACAACTGGATGTGGCACGCAGTGCTCTGGTCTGGTTAACAAGGTGGGGGTTGCTCACAGGTTGGACTTAGTGATCTTAGAGGTATTTTCCAACTACTGGATTCCACGATTCTGTGTGATTCTTACTTATAGCTAATAAAAGAAAGATAAAAAAAAAAATCGATCTACATGAAATTTTCCACAATGTAATGAGGAACAATTAACAATACCCGTATTTTTTTTTTCTCCTTGACAAAAAGAAAAAACTTTTATCAGACCCTCTAAAATAATTTCTTGGGGAAGAATTCTTCATTAAATATACCACTGACAGGGATCTTGTCCACCCACACCCTTGCCCTGACTATATGTCTCAGGGTGCAGCTGCCCAATGCACAGTTGAACATTTCTGTCCTTTTTGTCTGGTCCTGTCCCCTCACCAAAGTCAATGCAACATCAATTCAAGACAGACAGTCCAAGCCAAGCCTGGAATGCCTCTAACAGAACTGCTAGACATTTCATTGTGCCTTGTTCTATCTCAGCAGTTCTTTGGGATTACATGCCTCCTGCAGTGAAAAAAAACAGTTTTTCCTCCTCAAAATAAGACAAAATATTCTAGACAGTGGTAAGGCAGATGGACAAGAAGTCATTTCTGCTGTGTGTAAGGCAGCAGCACTTTCAGCACTGTCACAAATGTGATGGAAGCAACACTGTGCTGCAGGAGTTAAAACTGAAAATGAGGAAGGTGTAAAAAAAGAAAAGAAGAACAGAAATAAAATGTAGTAACCAAAAAATAAAAAGGATAAAAAGGAAGGAGAAAAGATCAAAGCAAAGTAGGTTAAAAGTAGGAATAGGGAGACCAATTACATGAAGTATAATAAAATAAACCAAAAAGCTTAAATGTTTCAGCTATTTCCACTCTACCATATTTTTCTCCTAGCTCTTCTCTCTTCTATCCCAGTCTTATTTTTCTGTCTGATTGGCCCATCTGCTTTTGAAATGTTCTCTTGAGGGTAACTCCTCATCAGCTTTGGTTCTCCTAAGGACACTTTGCCACGCAAGGGATGCCTCAGCAGCTGCGACATTGCCAGCTGAGATCTTTCTGCAAAGTAAGATTGCGAAGGAAGTCTGCACCACAAACTGCTGAAAGCCAGCCCAGAGCAGGGCAGGGACTGCTTTGTCCCAAACCAAATCATCCCACACTCCAGTCAGAACTCAGCACATGAACACAGAGAGCACAGTGCATGCTGAGCACTGGGCAGAACAAAAGACTAATTCTGCTCCTGTTCTATAATAGAGTAAATTAGGAACACTACAGTTGCATCAGCAATGTTGCAGTAACTTGGTGAGAACGTAACTGGACCTCTTGGCACCAAAACCTGGTCATCAGCCACGGTCATAAGCCTCCCCTCAGAAAGAGATCACTGAAGTCAGTGAGCACCTTCATATGTGCAAAGATCTGCACAAGAGGATTCTGCTGAAGAGCCAAAGCTGAAGGGCAGTTGTAAAAAATGAGAATTCCTGTTGAACTGGAAACCCCTCTTGGAAATTTTTATGTGATCATGGTAGTGTTAGAGACAGCAAAGGTACATATTCAGACAAAAGAGCCACTTCTGGTGCAAGCAGGGCAGGTTTCACATCCAAACAGGAAAGCTGAGAATTTCTCCAGTATATGGATGATGCGCTGCTAAAGAACAAACTTCAAAGCTGAACAGATCACCGTTGTTCTGCTAAAGATTTTTCAATGCAAACTTGATTACCCCATGAGGCAGAGAACAGAAGTGCCTTGGAGAAGGGTGTTACAGGAATGTTAAAATATAAGTAATCATCAGTTAGTCTATTCTACCTACATAAATAGTGCTACCTAAAAATGAGCCATTAGGAGAAAGTGCATAACCATGTATTCAAGCACTTACAGGTTAATACAACCTGTGTACAGGAAATGTGCTTTTTTCTAAAATCGATTTCCAACTTCAAAAGACACCCTGGAAGTATGGTAATAACTTTCTCCCCTTCTAGTACCCAAGGTCCTCATTAACACATACAGAGAAAATAGGAAGGTTTTACATATTTTGGCACCGTCAGTTCTGAAGAACAAACACAGACTTGGGACAGAAATGCCCTCCTACCTGGCTTCTTATTCAGTAAGAGAACAGCCTGAATTCCAGTTGTGCCCCTGTCCCACACACGCTTTGGGGAACCTGCAACATGTGCAGACTCCCTGGAAGCAGCACCACCATGCTGCTTTAAGACAGAAAAGGAACAGATTTGCAGAATCTTTCCTACACAGGACACTGTTTATGTCACGTTGCAGGTTCCCACAGAGCCTACCAGTAAACTGTGTAGCGTTCAACATCTCTGCAGAGCTGTATTATACAGTTATCTTTCAGACTCAAACCAAAACATTAATTTGGGCCAAAAGCAGAACCTTTCCCCCACTCAAAAGTTGGACACTTCAGACACAATGCGCAACTGTAGTTATCCATATTTTGCTGTGGTGTAGAATCCCAGCATCACTGAGAAATGCTCCCATTTCAAGACACAACACAATCCAATTTTTCAACTGAGTTAAGTGAAAAGCTGGTCATTTTTTTCTATCTATCTCCTTTCTGATATCTTGAGACCTGAAAATCTTTGCTGCCTCTTTATCTTCTTCCACTAGGAATACTTTCTAAATGATTAGCATTCCTATTCAGTTTCATCTCTTTTATCATCGGATTTCACCAACCTAGCTCCACAAAGAGATCTCCAGGTCAGACAGCTTCTGTCAAAACCACTTGCAGAATTCATGTCTTGAATTCCTATGTTAACATCATTTTGAACCACCAAATACATACTACAGCCATTTTAGCCATGTCATTTTTTCCTCTATTTTTTACAGAATGCAGCTGTGTGACAGAGCCAAGTTTCCTTTGAACCACGAGCTTTTCTCATTACTTTAGTAATTTCCAGTCTCACTGTTCACTTTTTGAAATAATCTATACAACTTGGCAGATGGAGCTGCATCTGGATGAATTTAAAAAGTTCTTCATTACTGTTTCAAAACTCAGGTTACCTCACAGCAGCAAATGCTCAAATCAAACTAGCCCCCTTCATCCTACAATATCAGCATTTACAAACTTCCTTGAGACAAATTTCACTTTATTAGGAGCTAAATAGCCATTTTAAGGCTCTTCATTCTATAGCAAATGTAGAAATGATGGAGGTATTGCTTTTCCCATCCAAAGACAAATCACCCTCCAGGAGAGCCATGCTCGTGATGCTGTCTGCAGTTGAAACCAAGGTGACTAATAGATACCAAGCATACATATTTTGCCCAACTGATATGAAATAAAGTTAATTTCAACGCTAATGATCAATGTTGTTATGAACTCTAGCTGCATTTTTTTGGTGTGTGTTCTATGGCATTTGGTACAAGGTTTTCCTTTATGCTCTCTCAAGGAATTAAATCCTAACTCAACCAGAACTCACTGCACTTCAGGAAGAACCAAACATCCTCCTTACTCTAGCAACAGATTCACATAGCCCAGAGAAATAGCACTATCACAAGGCTGCCTTCCGCAACATTTTATAATATGAAATGAAAAGACAAGGGAAACACTCAGCAGATAAACTGCTGAAAAAACTGTGCTATTTATTCTACAAATATGTACAGGAGACATTATATCCCCTATATATGCCTGTGTGTGTGTGTATTTTAAGTGATGATTAGTAGTAGAGGTATTTCTCTTGGGGAACAGGAACAGCTGTTTTCACACAAGCCAGGAGACAATACATGCAATCCTGGATCAGGCTCAGTGGAAGTCACACACTGCCATTCCCCTGATATCTCACACAAACTGATCTCACAGCGAGAGCTGATGTCATGAACCTCTGGCTAAAGGATGGTGCAAAGAAGGTGGGCATGAGAAGAACCTGAAAGCAGGAGGCAGAGAAGGATGTCTTGTTACACCTCCAAGGAGCAGCTTTGCACCTGTGACTGCAGCCTGAGCTATACCAGTAGAACTGCAACAATTTCAGCACAAACCCATACAGAGATTTGGTCACCTGATGAGAGTAATAGACACCAGCTTTGGACATACTGTTTTCCCTGATGAGCACCAGTCAAGTTTTGTTTTTCCTGTTGTGGACAGTTTAGTCTAAGAACCATAAAATGTGTGTTCTGGGCATGTGTAGGATGTATGTTATCCATAAATCCAGCCAAACAGACTCCCAGGCTTGAAGCATCTCTATTACCTCATCAGCACATATTAGAGTTTGGATGCTCCTTTGAATTCTCTTTTGCAAATGGAGTAAAATGAAAACAATTAAAGCCCACACAAAGCCAGAGGCGAGGGCATTCTCATTTCCTCTGGCTAAACAGAAAATGAGTAGATTAATTTCCAGAATACTTGTGCATGAGCACAGATGCCAGAAATCTCTATTTTCCCTTAGCAAGGCTTCTTTTCGTGTTTTTTAATTTATTTACAAATCAAATATTCTTCAAGTGGGTATGTTTTACAGGATCCTCAAGAGTATTGTGAATGACAAACCAAAGGGCTAGAACTCCTTAAGTGATTATATAATCCGAGAGTTGCAAACCACTGGGATTTTACTGTATAACCCTGACGAGGATAAAAAGCAGCCCTGCATTATTAATGCTAGCTCTGCTTTCCCTTTTTTTTTAAACTCAAGCAAAGGCACTTACTCTGAAAGCTGTTCACTGAGAAGATGTTGGGATGATAGAATCCAGCCTTGCAAATGCATTTGTAGGCTCCAAGCACAAATCCAAGGCCTTTAATTGGCATGCACTGTGAGAAAGGAAAAGAAGAAAAGTCATGCAGCTGATCACACCACTGTATACTCAGATGTACATTCAAGCATAAAAACATTACAAGATACTCTGCGCAGACTTCTAAGAACAAATAGCACTCTTTCCAGACTGACAGTATTTTCTCAGCAGCTTTCCCCATAGTCATATATCACTCCAGGTTTTTTGCCTTGTTCATCTCCAGCAAACAGCAAAGACAGCTATAATCAAGCCTGTCCCACTGATAAACTGACCAAGTGACAAATTTGACTCCTGCATATTTGATCTAGGCAGGACATTAGACGGCTCTGGTTTTTTCCCTGAAGGGTTTCCAGCACTTTTTCCCTGCACAGTAGGTGAGTTTCAGACAGCTGGAGTTCACACTGCGTGAGGAAAAACACGAACGCCTGCAGCCAAGCCCCAACCTTCTGCTGGCAGCACATGCCAGTGTCCCCACAACAGCAAAGTGGAGCTAGCCCAGTTAAGAAAAAGACAACTACTTGTTAAAGAAAATGGCTGCAGACATAAATCTGACCAGGCTGAAAGAGAAAAAACCTATGCCAACAGGAGCCCCATACCTCTAAAATACCTTGTAATTTTACAAGGTTGTAATATGTGAATCAAGTTTTGTTTAAACTCAGCTTCACTCTTGCTTAGTTTTGACACCAGGTCAGCCAAAGCAAATTTATTACCATGACAGAACATCTACTGTCAGACCATTTCTATATATCAAATGGACTTTGCCTAGTACAGAGGGAAGAAACAGTCTAGCAACACAAAGGTAGAAACCCTTGTAAAATGATGATTCCCAGTACAGTTTATTTCACTTCATCAGATGAAAATAGACTACCAGACTAGACGCCTTTACCATGAGCACAGGTATACCTATAACGTAGGTGTACCATGAATATGAACTAGACATTAGCAGTTCCTCAGTGACCAGTTGAATGATTTAACTCAAGCAGCCTCAGTCCTCTCACCTCCTTATTTTTCACTTGTTATTGACTGTGACTTTAGAATATGCTTCAACGTCTAACTGCCTGTGAATGGAAGGAAGATGCAGAGGACAGGGTTCAGTAAAAAATATCTGGGTATAAAAATATCAAATGTACACCAAGAGACAGTCTGCACTATAGACGCTCTAGAAAAACTTGGGGAATAAAAGCTAAGAGTTTCTTCTTATCTCAAATTTCAGCTTTGTGGCATAATTCTGCCTGATGTTAGGAAGTCATGTTGCTTTTCTTTGCCTCATTTCCCCAGACGGCATCATCTCTTCTTGCACCCTTTGCCAATCTGATGCCAGTGCAGGCCTCCAGGTGCTATTGGAAAACAACCAGTAAGTAAGAAACTGGTATGCAAGAACACTGAAAATTCATTCAGCCTTTGTATAAGCATGAAAGAAGAAAAAAAAAAAAAAAAAAAAGGGAAAGAGACGGCCCAAAACAATTTTTTTTTTTTTTTACTCTTTATTTTCACCCTGCAGAAATGTGACTGTTGACAGGGTGGAGAACAGGACAAATTGAAGTGGGAGGAGAGTGTGTGCAAGTCCAATGACAGCCAAACCTCTTTGACCAAACACAGAAAGGTAGTTAAAGTAGTAAAAAGACTTTTTCAGAGAAAAATTCTCTTTTGCATTCTGGCTTCTTGCTTTGCAGGATGAAGGTACATGCTGCTGTAGAGACTGCATTTTCTTTTTGAAGAAAAGACTAGATCCTCCTACTCCTACTGTATTACGTGAATTCTGCAGCACCCCAAGTACTGTATTCATAATCCTTCACCACTGAACAAATTTACAGAATCACAGAATTGCTCATATCAATTATGCTGCAGGCTCATGAATCTGTTCTGCATTAAAACAAACACTTCACAGAGGAATCTTTCACAAACACCCAATACTCACACCAAACAAAAACCTGTGATTTTTATTTTATTGTCACTGACCAGTCTAGAACTTGAAAATGGACAAAATACCTCAAATGCTGTTATCTTTCCTTGATCTAGGACATTATCCTTTTTTCCAGAATTTGGAAAAGCTGTAAAACAGCTTAAAAACCATCATCAAATTGTTTCTTGCAGTCCACATGATCCCAGGCAAAGATGTAATAGGGATTAGAATATCATGTTGACAGGTGGGATGGGGAGAAGGAGAGAAAGAAGCCTAGATTCCTCTAGATGCAATTTCAAACTCTGAAATTCCATTGTGCTCAACATTGCATGGAAACAGAACTATTTACAGCCTGAATTTTTAAAGAATTTCAGCACCTAGACAGGAAAAACCACTAAATACTATGAGCCCAAAAATGGGAAAAAACCTGTCTCTGGAAAGAAAAAAAAAATTACTCTTTTTACAAAAGATTTAACAGATAGTATTTTATTGGCTAATGGTGAAAAATACTATGATGAAAAAAGGTAATAAATAAACTGTTTTCTGCTGTAGAAAAGGAGTTTAGCAAACAAAGTCCAGATTTGTTTGCTATATTAATTCACAGATAAAGGCTCTTTCTGGCTGTCTGTAGGTGAAATCTACATGACATAGCAGGCACAAGCAAGCAGCTTTTGTCCTTGCCCTGACAAGTGGCACTTGGTTCCAGTGGCCCCAGTGGCAGAGTGAGCCCAAGCCTTGCAAAGCTGCACTAGCTCAGCCACAGAATGGGCCACGGGCTTCAGACCCTCAGGAGCACAGGAACTGAGTGACGCACAACAGGCTCTGTACTCACAGCCAGTAAAATATTCATCTGCTGCTAAGTTAAGATTTGATCCATATAGAACTTAGCATTGAATAAAAGCAGACGTGTGAAAAATATCTGCTTCCACATAAGCAAAAAAAAAAAAAAAAAAAAAAAAAAAAAAAAATGGGAAGCATAAAACTGACCCGGTTTCAAGTTTCATTATAAAAGTGAAAACACAGCTCTGGGAACAAACCCACCTTATTCCTGAGTATTTTTGCCTCATCAGTAGTCATCAGCTTTTAGAAAGATCATACTTTAATCAATTCATAAAAGCAGCTAGCTTAGGTTGGATCAGAAGCTCCATTTAGGCTTGTATCACACTTCCTATGTGCCAGCAGTCAGTGTTGAGACAAACAGTGAATGAAAGATGCAGTTGGCTACTGAGTGCTACCGATACGCCCTTCAGGACACCACACTCCTAAATGGAATTTGCATCGCTTTAACTTCCAGTTCTTATAGATGGCTTGGTTACAATTAAGATCAGCTTTATCATCATGTTTGCTAAAGAGAAAGTAATAGGTGTCTGTAGAATTTACAGAGAGCATCTATTCTACCTGTCTGTTCCCTGGTATTACATTTTTAGCTTTACAGTATAATGTAATAACTCCCAAGCTTTTTATAGTAAGCTTTAAATCATACGTTCAGCTCAATAAAACCTTTGATATTCAATGAATATTTATCTTGAGATTATTTATAAGCAAATAGCTCTTGAATCAACACAAGATTTTAACACATTTAAACACAACATCTAAACCAGTTTTTTAAAAGTCTCTATTGGTTTGATTTTATGCTGCTTTTTGTAAAGGACAAAAGTCGGTAAAATCTAATGCGATAAAGATTATCTCTGTTGGAAAGAAAATAAACCCTTCAAATAACATGTGCAATTGCTTTGGAAGTCTGAGCCAAATCTTCTGGCACAAGAGAGACAAAGCCCTTCATCAGATGTGATTAGCCAGAAACCAAGTGACAAAGTATTCAGCAGACACAGGAAGCAGGTGAGATATCCAGAAGGGGAGAACAGGGCAAAACCCCACAAACAGTTCAAGAGAAAGCATGTGGCATCACGTCCCACATGCAATCTAGAAACTCAGATAAAGGACTAAACAAATCCATACTGTGGCATTCTGGAGCAGAGGGGGAAAACCAGTAATTTTACAAATTAAGAAAGAAAAGGAAAGAAAAAAAAAACACACAACAAAAAACTCCACCAAAAACCCCAAAACTAAAAATACAGCCAGCCTTGAGTAGGATACTTCAAGTTTTTCAAAGAGCAGCTTTCAAAATCTGAATTTTCACATGCATACAGCAACAAGAATGTCTCCCTTTCCCAAAGTCAACTCCTTGTTCAAAGGACACAGTAAGAACAATGTCATGATAGATAAAGCTTAACAAAGATAATACAAATAAGCCCATGTTTCTTTGCTCTGTATAGGGGCAGCACATAAGAGATTTCTCGAAAATGCAATGTATAAAGTAATTTTGTACCTGGCACACAATAGGAGCTGGAGCAGGTTGGTTTCCTGCAAAAACCCAGGAGGATTTTTTTCTGATACCGTTTACCACTCCAGTCAAGCACACTCATTCTTTAAAAAAAAAAAAAAAAAAAAAAGGCAAAAAACCACCCCCCCCCAACAACAATAACAATAAATAAAATAAAATCTAAAACTAATTTAAAAAGAGGATAAAAGCCGAAGTCTCTTTGCCTAAGTCAGTGGCAGCTCTGTCATTGAAAAGGCTTTACCCATTGTCTTTTCTCACTTCATTTACCCTTCAAGACCGGAGTGTTGTGTTAGTGTGTTTGCAGCCTCTCAAGTGAGCAGTGAGCACATCCACGAATCCAAGAACCTTGTGCATCACCTGGAAGGCCCTGCTATGCTCCAGAGAGCTTGGGAGGCAGCCAGCTTGCCAACCACACTACTCATTAACTTTACCAATTACAACATATTGGTTCAAAGAGACAGGGCAGGGTTGGCCACTCTATACTTTTACTGCAGGGTTGCTTAGGCCCCTGTAGTTCTTCTCCTTTCTGAATGCATTGGTGGGGATAATTACTTTTTATATCCAAGTTAAAAACGTGTTTTCCAGCAACAAGAGACTTAGAATAACATTGGTTTGTTTAAATCCGAGTCAGTCAAAGCACAGCAACAGATGATCTGATTCAGCTTAGAGCAAAGGTAGTTGTCAGGACAATAGTTTTCTTTATAGTTTGATGCTTTGCTAAAAATTCTTCAGTGCTTTTTCATTTGATTTTTCATTATTCTGATTTTGTTAAGCACAGGATAAGAATAAATAGTGATGGAAAGGAGCCTCAGCTCATTCACACAAATAATAAGTGACACATGACTACTGACAAACCATGAGCAGAAAAGGTAATGTCATTCACTAAATGTAAGGGACTGTATAGTCTTTAACATCTAATTAATTTCTTTTGAAATGTGGCTCAGTTTGGTGATCAGGCTGTATGTTTGAGGAAACAGGACTGACTCCCTTTTGGTTCTCCTCTTCTTAACTTCAAGGATGATGATGATGTTATCAGCCCACTGGTGGACAAACACTACAAACATGCAAGCGCTAGTGAAAAAAAATAATGGTGGAAGTGGACCAAAGAAACAAAGAGAGGAGATCAGAAATATGTTCAAATCATAGTACCTTCTTGGAAGATGGAGAAAGCGGAATAAGTTTAATTGAGCAGTGTTTGAAAGCAGGTTACATGGGGGCCATGGTGGGGCCAAGGAGCAGAAAACTCACCAAAAGTTGTCATACACATGGAGAGCCCATGGTCAACTTACAAACTAAGCTTCCCACAGTCAGGATCCTTTACAGACAGATCAAAGTACAACAATCACAGCAAGTTTCAGAGGATGGGTCGCTTGGACACCCATAGGTTCTCAGCAACAATATTTTTTAAGACCAATTTTTCATTACTGCTGAAAATACCTATGCAATCTACAATCAGACTACTTTAAAAATAGAAATCTCTTTATTTGATAGTCTGGAATTGACACTGATAAACTGAATATCATTTTGCAACACATCAAACTTCCCTTCTGGTTAACATACTAAACAATAAAATTACAATGTCTCCTCTCCTAGAAAACTGCACTGCAATTACAGGGGAACCTGTTAACAGACACCAAAGGGACTGAAAATTTTATAGCCATTAAATAATGCAGCGTAATTAATTCAAAGGCACTTTCTCAGGGCCTGATATCCTTGGCTTTGAAGATGAGTTAAGACATTTTTCACCATTAGCACAGGTTAAAAGTCATTTAGAGCAAAATTTCATTCACTTCCTCAGTGTCCTAGCTAAGAGAGAATTCTCTTCATACTGTCTAACTTTTTCTTCCTATCACTAGTGTAATTGCAGGCTCTACACATGGGCAATACTGGAAATACCAAACATTATCAGCAGAAGACCTTCCAGAAGGTCTGTCAAGTAACGTGCCAAAACACACAGAGGTCCTTTACCTGTGAATGCCTGGTTCTGCCAGCTACTTCTGCATTCATCTGTAGCTTGGCAGCAACTGTTGCAAAGTTTGCCTGGAAGATGAGCCACACAGTGAGACAGGGGATTAAGAAAGCTTGCCAATATCTGCAAGAATGTGAGTCATTTCCGAAATCATTTGGGGAGGGGGGCAGGGAGGAAAGCTGCATCTATTCCTGATCTCTACAAAAGACGCAGTGTTTTAAGAAAAGCAGAAACCCCTAACTTTGTATTATTTATCAATGTCAATTTTTAACCAAATTTTCAGTTGGCCTATCTCTGCCAATAAATGCAATTAGTGGCCCTATGACAATGCAAACTAATTCCATTCTGAAATCCATTCTGCACATTTATAAACTTTATTAAAAATATTAATTTACAGTACTAAAATCAGACTTCCACATTTCCTTCTAAAGGTCAATAGGAAATACCAGAATAGGCAATCCAATCCAGTAACTCATCAAGACAATTGTGATGCTTAAGCACGGAAAACTTATTCAGGATGGGAAAGAATAACAGGGGGTAGAGGGTGCACAGGAACTGCACAGCTCATTGCACAGAAGGGCACAGCCAAACATCCAGGAGACTGCACCAGTCTTTGGAAAGAGTCTGACTGTTGAAGTGCTTCCAGCATGGACAGCCTGCTGGTCTTCCTAGCAGGAAAGGGAAAAAATTTCCTATGGTTCATCCAACAGCTAACAAATAGCTACTGTAATCAGTAGGTAATTTAGACAGATGATTCAAAGAGGGGAATAAAATGGTGGAAAACAGTGCATGAAATTTTAATAAGTTAACGTGGACAACATTGCTAAACCAACATTTTCTAGCCAGCAGATGTATCTGACATTTCTACTGCATTTCCTAGCAACTATTCATGTAATTATTTCTTTATTCCTAAACAATGATTTCTAGGCTGATTCCACACACTAGCAAGACGTACATAACCACATTGAAAAGGTCTGCAGCAGTTTGTGTCTGTATTCCCAGCCCACAATCACTTTCTGGACTTACTGCCTGGTTCCAGGCAGTGCAGCAGGGGTCAGAAATCTGCTAAGTTCGCACAATCTTCATAAAATTAACATCCTGCTAGAGAAGAGATACCCTCTGAGTGTCCCTGATGAGGGGGAAACTAAATCACAAGGACATATATTTTATTAGACACCAGAGAATGCTCTTCGAACATGCGAAATTCACAAGAAAAGTTTTAGCTGGCATTGCTGCTGTCTTAGACATCAGTGAAGAGCATAACATCCTCATAGACAAACTCAGAAAGTGAGGACTGGATGAATGGACAGTGAGGTGGACTGAGAACTGGTTAAATACCAGATCCCAGAGGGTGATAATCAGTGGCACATGGTCTAGTTGGAGGCCTGTCACTGCTGGTATCCCCTGGGCCCATATTGTTTAGCTTATTCATCAAGGCTTGGATGAAGGGGCAGAGCCCTCCTCAGCAAGTTCACTGTCAGCACAAAGCTGGGAGGAGTGGCCGATACCCCAGAGGGCTCTGCAGCCCTTCAGAGGGACCTTGACAGGGTGGAGACATGGACAGAGAAGAACTGACTGAAATTCAAGAGGGGCAAGTCCTCAAGAATCATCTGGACACAATCCTGTGCAATGAGCACAAGAATAACCGGGCTTGAGCAGGGAGTTTGGACCAATTAACTCACTGTGGTCCCTTCCAACCTGACCCATTCTGTGATCTGTGATAACAAAATATATTAGGAAACCAAGCTATAATAATCTGATGTTCCTGTTCCTTGGTATTCAGCCCATCTTTAGGACTCACCCTATTTTTCCAGAGGTTTTGACTACTCAAGACTGCCAGGAGTCTTGAGTTGAACCCAACTGGGTGAAGTTGAATAAGTTATGTTCTTAGTTAAAAAATTATTTCTTACTGAAATTCTACTTGAGGAGTTTGTGTGAAACATGGTTGAGAAGACAGCTGAAGAGAGGCTCAAATTTTAATAGATTTGGTCAATTTTACAGCATTCTTTCCCTTTTATATTGATGTCACATTGGACAGGAATTTAAGGAAGATACCCAGCTCATTAGTACTTAAATGAAGACATAGCATCTTTTACCACAAACCAGTCTGACATAGTCAATTACATGAGTCTTTCTATTTGGTGGTCATTGGCAAAACTAAACACTCAGCTATGTTCTGTCCATCAGCAGCATGCATTTTAAATGCATATTTCTTTAATTTGAAAAGACAGTCAAGTCCTGCAGCAGAGCACTTGTTCAGTCCACAACTTGATCAATATCCTTTCAAAAATTTTGCTTCATTATGGACTGTAGCCTCTACAGTTTGACAATGTGTCAACTTATCAGGAAAGTTAATCTTACCTACAAGATACTAACAGAACCTGAGGTTTTCTACTTGTCCGCGTCAGGGTTGGAATGTCCCTCAGAACTTAAGTTCAGAGCACAGTTTCTGGGTTTAACCATGATCTGAGCTCCGTTAAATTACAGTTTCTTCATGACTACTTTCAATCCCACAGTGAGAAGAAGCACCATATTGTCGCTGTCAGAAAAAAATCCTCTCCAAATCCCACTACTCGACAGCAACAGCTTCACGCTGATCTCCACAGCCTGGAGCTGCACACTCATTCATTACGAAGCACAAGTCCCACAGAGGTGCTGCATGTCCCACCAGCACCATGAAAACAGAGCACCCACTATTTGCCTAAATAGCTCACAATATGCACTATTTGATAGCTCATTCCATTTCTTCTTCAGCACTAGGCAAGCACAAGAGTTTTAAAAAATGCTTTGGGCAGACAGTTAAACTTTTGGGCAACAGATCAGAAACAAAATGTTATAACAGCCTAATATGACAGAGCAATACGCTTGATAAATTAATACCTGTCTAGTTGCTTACTGCTTCTCATCCAGGACACCTCAGAGATCAGCCAGGAAAATGAAATTCTGCTTTTTGCTCTAAATACTTGCTTATTCCCTGCAATGTTTATCAGATTTGAAGAAAAAGGTCCTAATTTTGAGTTTTAACTGTCCATAGGCAAGTCCTCACTTCTAGGTCTAAGGGTAGGTAGAGGGTTGGTGATGAAGCCCCCACACTCTAGACAGACACCTTGAAAATATTTCCTCTATTCTTCTGCTTCACTTATTTCAAATCTAGATTGTTACTTTTCTCCAAAGCCCATGTAGCCTTGATGACTCATATCTCACTCCTCCATTGCCGTCTGGAGCTGGAGGGTTTGGCCATAAATGTAAATTCCTTAAAAGTTTCATTCTAAATGGCTGCTTTTGATATTTAATGATGCTTCTCTCTCCTCATCATTATTTTTCCTTCGGGTTTGCACTTATTCCAACAAGGCTATCCCTGTGCCCTGGTGATTAAAAGACACTTTTCCCTGTTCTGCTAGGCAGCCATTTCCTGCCCAAGCTGAGCTCCTCCTTCATACAAGGCTACAACTTTTCTCCATTTAATATTAGGAAAGTCACCCACTATAAAGCTGTTCTCTGAAGGTCACAGTGTCACATGAGCTTTCATACAGCCCTACAAAGAGCATGCAGACTAAGAATAAGGATTGTGCCCAGGTATCTATAGGAATGGAAACATTCCAACAGGAACTCCAACAGGGAGTCCTTGTGTCATAGAGTCCTCTCACATCCACAGGAATTCTAAGCATATCTGCTGGAGCACATCACACACAGCTTAAGCTCTGCAGGGGTTTTGGGACACTGTTATGCCAGGGAATCCATGGAACAGTGCAGACTCATAAGTCTGCCAAGGTGGCTCAAAATCTTGGTAGCAGCCCTCCTCTTTTGTGACATCTTTAAGCAGGACACTTTCTTCTTGTATAAATATGAAGTACAGATTCCTGCACTGTGAGAGCTCCAACCAGGACAGCTTTCTTCTTGTGTGAACCTATAGTGTAACTAATCTTAACCACAAAAGTGCAGCCACATTTAATCAATCTTCTGAGATGTACAACACTAGACATTCCAAAACGATGGTTAAGTTCAAATGTAGGCTGGAAGGATGAAATATACTTTTTCTTTTCAATTTGTTCAGTACACTGCTTTCCCTTTGTTTAGCAACGCCCTGTTTTTGAGCCAAGGTCCCAAACCTTGGGACAGACTGCCCAATTCCAAAAGGAGTTCCCTGCTAACCCAAACAGCAGATGGCCACACCACAGAGATGCACGATGATGTTCCAGCTTGCAGCACGAAGCTAAAGCAAAGCATCAGTCTCTCGAACTTTGTCTTCCTTCTCCTGGCAGGGTAACTACTGATAACACTATTTGAAACACACGTGGCTGCAAACTTGGAAGCCAATTTCCTAGGAATCATTAAGAATGTCAGGACATTCAGCAAGTTTACTTGCACTGTAATTATTTCTTCCCCAAGCACTGGCAAGTATACAGTGGCAGAAGAGTAACACTAAAACTCAGGAATCAAAGTGGCCTTCAGGCAATACAGTACCTATCACTTACCAATTCTATGTAATGAATGTGCATGAAAACAGGGCTTAATGAATAACAAGTTATGTGGTACATCATCTGAAGAGAAAGCAGGCTGCAGTTTTCTCTCTATAATTCAGCAGCTGCCAGGAGCTGATTCACAAAGCATGATGGACTGGATCTTTTCTGACATCATTAAAATTAAAAGTGAAATTGTTTTCCATTATTAATTATAGAAATGTCCCTCTTCTTTACAGAGCTCTCAGAAATGGTGAAACAGCATCTGGTAGCAGAACACTGTAGACATACAAACCTCAGCAGACAATAGGATGCTTGGAAGCGTTTGCCTCAGACTGAACAAAATGTCAAGTTTACTTTCCATCTGACAGAGCAAACCCATTTTTATTGGAAGCCCCTACAGAAACAGCACCAAAGACCTGCCAGCCTTAATGTGACACAGGCCTGTGCACACAGGCATCCACCCTCTATCATTACTTTTTAACTCTCATTTTGAAATAACTTGAAGATGTGGCAACAGTTACCACTTCTATCCACTAGAAAAATCCTGGAGACCAGTGAAGTCACTGCCAGGACAAATCAAGGAGGAACCGAGTCCCTTCTCACATCCATAGATTTTAGCTGGTAACATGGAGATGTTATACAGTTCACAGTGGAAGGGGAAACAACTTACAGATTAAGAGAGACAATTTTTGGTTAGTAGCTTCATTAAACTGCACTTTAAAGGCATCAGATTTTGTTTCATATTTATAAATAAATAATACTCACAGTTTCCGGTGTTCACAATACCAGAACAACATAGCACAGAAGCTTGTAAAATTACCTTAGTACTATGTTTTCTGTTACTGCTTCCCCCTCTCTGTCCTTTCATCTCACTCTGCAAAATGCAACACATCCCTAAGGACATGGGACTTGTGACCCACTTCCCCAGAAAAGCCTCCCACCTCATCCCCAGGAACAGCACAGGCTCTCCATTCGCCTCACCCCAACAGACTCGTATTTCAAACACTTATGAAGCAAGACACAAATCCAGGAACCAGCCCATTTAGTCTGAAGAGCCTTTCCAGTTCAAATACACTGATCAGTATTTTTCTCAATCTTCTAAAAGTGCAAATAGGACACAAACTGGGTCTTCCAGATTTCTATCCTGAGACTCAAAAAATTCCATCTCAACCATTCATTTTATTAAAACAAACCAACTAACAAACAAGAACAAACCACCAGGTAAATTGCATTAACATGTTTCTGCACGGTAAGCAAATTATAAACCAGCAAAGTTTGTAGACGAGTTTCTATGGAATTTTCTTGAGTCTGAGCAAACTCCCAGAAAGTACTGTTATTGCTTCACAGAGTCCAGGAAGTTTCTGAATTCTAAATAGTAAAGTTGTAGTCCTATAATACAGTGAATACAAACCCATAATAGGATAACTATATCCAAAAGCTCCATCGTAGTTATCTCATTATAGGATTGCATTTACTGTATTATAGAATTACAAAACTGCCAATGGAGCATGGCAGAAGCTTACGGTGAAATCCTGCTCTCTCTCACATCAACCTTTCAGCGAGTCAGAATATGTCATGAAAACCCTAAAACCCAGAGGCAATGTTTTGAAAGCTCAAAAAATTCAGAAACATCAGAGAAAAAAGCAATGCACTGTCTATTGGCAGCATGAGAGCCCTGCAGACCTGCAGAGCCTGCGAGCTTCCAAGTCAAGTTCAGAGGTTCTTGGTAAGGTTCAAAATGTTCAGAAGTTCACAGGCATGGTCACTCCAGGATAAATGCTCCCACAGACTCTCACTGTGACCTACCGACTAACAATCCTTGCTCATCTCTCACAGGAAAATGCTTCCTTTGCTTATTTACAGGCTTCTTTCTCACTTGTCTTGTAGATGATACATCTTTTCCTTATCTATGGACTTCTCTGGGGTGGGGAACTTTCTTTTTTGATCCCACTTTCAAATTCTCCAGACATCTCAGGATTAGGGATTTCATAGAGCCTTGTACCACAACAAATGTTTCGGTGAAGTAGTATATGTACCAGGCTGTTTAGTCAGCACCATACCCACAGGGAAATAGAGCAAGAAGATTTTAAAAAAAGCTTTCTTGCTCCATAAAACAGCAACTTGCTCACTCCAATGTAAGTATTTTTAAAGTATTTCTGTGATATAGAGAAAGTCACCTGACAAGCTAAACTGTACTTGGGTTTTGCTATCTTTTGAGACTGTTATGCTGCTTATAATTGCTCTGACTTGTAAAAAAAACCCCAAACAGTTAACGTTGGTAGTGATGCTGGTAATGACAGAGCAAGTCATAGAGAGTAAAATTAATTATATTCAAATTAAAGCAAATTTGGGAGAGGCATTGGGACACACTCAGTATTCAGCTACCTTTCAAATTACAATCCACCATTTTTATAGGCTTGTGGTGGAGAGATTAGTTTTGTAAACACGAAGTTCCCCATGTAAGGACCAAATGGAAAGAAGTGAGTGGGCATTAAACACCCCCACCTACAGAACACATCCCTGCAGCAGCAGCCAGGTGAGTGCCAGTGCCCCTTCATCTGCCTCCGGCTGCCACATGTGAGACAGGAGAAGGGTGGGCCTGGATCTACTGCACCCATGAGGCTTTTTCTCTTACAGTTTCCACAGCTACAAGACAGGTGATTCAACACAGAAACTACCTTCAGCTGCATTCTTTAGCACTTTATAAAATTTTACCCAGCTATCCATACAAACTATTAGCATTCTTAAAACTGTCTTTCTCCCTAGAAATATGCCACAGGCTCCTCAGCCACATAGCCTAACTCCTATTATAAACCTCCAAAAGAAATACACAGAAAGTGGAAAAAAACCCCTCATCTTGTACTAATCTCTTAGCAATAAAAGTAAATATGACTGTCAATTTCCAATAATAAATATGAATTGTATAAATCCACATGACTACCAACCATATAAAGTTAATATAAAAAAACGACCCCATCCAGTATCTTCCTCCCTCATACTTCTTGCAATCTCTAAATCCTCCAGACAAAGCCATTTATCCCATGCTGCGGAACCCCAAACTAGAAGTGAGGAGACGTACATGAAAGGCAAGCCAGCTTTTAGTGGCATATCAAAAGCAGCTGAAAATACACAGCAGTTCACTGAAAAGGACGATTCTTCAGGAAATTATTAGTGGCTATTTTCAGAATCACAATAATATGCATAGAGCTGCACAGAACAAAAGACATATACAGTCTTTGCCACATGAAGTTTATTGTAACAGACACTTGAAAGGCAAAATGAGAAGGATTCAATTCTATTCTCATTTGCCCTTATTTTAAAAAAACCAAAATTCCAGTGACTCCAGTGCTTCCAGTCACCTCACTAAAATTACTGGTTAATGATGCTTGAATCAAACACACTTTGTCTCCTGCTTTTATACTTTAATTTACACTCAATTTTTTTAATACGAACTCATTTGTTGAGATTATTAAGAAGTTATAAAACCTAAAGAATGAAGATCACCTCAGCATTAAATGCCACCTTTGACCCCAGCTTCCAGCAGATTCCAGAAGGATGAGAAAGTAGGGTAACCCCACTACTATTGCCAATTAGCAAGTAACACTCACTAAGCCACAAGACTTCCCAAGTCCCCATCAAATTCCAGCTTTATCAATGAACACTTTTCATTGAATTTATCAATGAATATTCTTCCTATTAAAATCACATTTCAGTCAGGATTCAAAATTTCATCCTTTAAAGTAATTTCACAGAATTCTATTAAACCCTTTCACAGAGGCAAGAAGCACTCTGCACTTGAAGACACTTAACTTCAGATAAATTTTCTCCTCATTTGCTCTAAGACAAGTAGGTGTTACGGCTGCATATGTCTTATGGCTACAACAGAAATGCCTTCTTTGCATGGGAGAGTCTGCCATCTTCCCTATCTGATTTGCTTCTTATGCTGAAACAACCCCTTGGATTCTCATGGCTGCTTTGCTGGTGTAAGAAACTACCAAAATGAGCAAGACAAATAAAACAGAGCTCTAAAATAAGGTGCATAACAAAGCTGCTATCCTTTGAAGATGTCAAGTATTTCTCAGATTTTGGAGGACTCATTTATACAAATATTTAAGCCCTCAAAGCCAAAACATTTACCAGTCATTTAGACATAATCATCTTGTCACTTACATAGAGCTCAACAAACATATCATTGGGGAAACCTCTCAGTGTAATTAACATTGCATTGAATGACAACTAAAGAAAAACATTATAAGCAGTCTCATTCAAACCTGAAAGGCAGTATCTACTATGTCAACACTCACTTCACCAGGAAGATTGATTTTCCCCATTATTATTCTTAACTGTACACATGTAGCTTTCAGTTTGATTTCACTATTTTAATCATAGCCTGACTTCGAGGTTTTCTGTTTGGCAGTGTAGTCCCAAATTTTGTTCTCAGGAAAGCAAGAGATCAAGCCACATTGCCTGTTAGCACAGTTAAGAGATCTGATGGTCAGAATGGAGTGGAAAGACAGGAAAAATTACTGTAATTTTTATTAACTTTCAATCTTGTAGGTAAAATTTTCAGAATTTTCAGTAACCTACTGTAAATAAACCAAACAAAATAGTAAATGCTGGTTCCACTCCAATAATCATTATATTTTCCTAAATGTACTGTCCAGTCTTCAGACAGTACAGTTCCAGAAGGAACTGTAGCTCCCAAAGCTCTTATTTTTCCGTCAGTGTTGTTCAGTTTCATAGAGAGAAGCAAACTGCAATCATGTTTACCTAAGTTATAACACATTTCCTCTATATTGACTGCAAAAGATGCAAGCAGAGCTATCTGTCAATGTACCATTTTAAAATATAGACACAACTGTTCTCTAAGCAGCACAGCTCTAAGCTCTGAGATGCAGCAAGGTCTCACCAGCACATCTGAATTCTGCATAAAGTACTATTAGTGTCTAATTAAATATTAATTACAAGAATGTAGTTGAACAGCATTTAACTGGGGAAAGGCCATCAGCAAATCACAATTTTTCTGCCAAAAAAATACCTAGCACAGCACTACGTTACTTTCTGCCCTATTTAATGTGGATCACAAGGAGGCAGTAAGTGGTCTGAAAGCATCAGTCTCACCCAGTGGCAAATCCTGTGGTCCATGGTCCTCCCCAATTTAGCCAGACAGAATCCTGCCTAAAAAGCATGCCTGGGAGATGTGAGTATTATTTATTCCAGCAAGAGGAAAATGTTCAGTTCCAAAGAGAAGTTCAGCCTGCACATGGGAAGCCAACAGCACAGATGTTCCTGACCTCCCCTCCTGCCTGACAAAGAGTTTGGGCACCTGCCCTCACACCCAGCTGCCGCTTGAGGGTCCCTGCTGACTACACAGGGACCACAGCCATCCTTCTTCAGGAGGAAGGGACCACCTCTCCAGCTATCCACACACATTTCCTGCAGTCATCCTAATCAGCAGATCAAACTGAAGACCCTTCCCACACCTCATGTCATGCTCAGCTGCTTCGTGCCATATCCCATGGATGTGCACTAGATCTGCCTGTGAGCGCTGATGGCAGCAATGCAGCTGTGACACCAATTTTTCCCAAACAAACCTATGTAATGTGAGGGATGTATCACAAATACTTGAATTCTACCAACTGAGGCGAGCAGAACCAGGGCCTCCATTGAAAAATGGGGGCCATTCCTGTTTTGCTAACTTACAACTATGAGATATGGGTTGAAGGAAAGCTCTCGCACTACCTTAGGTCAGGGCTGAACAAATACTTTTCAACTATTATCTGCAAAATAAGAGTTGTCTGGGTCATATTTAAATTATTTAACTGTCTGAATCCATGCCAGTGAAAAAATACTGCTGAGGAGAGGGAGAGCTTTAATTTTGTATGATTAAAACACCGATTCAATAATGGCTGCAGAACTGGTCGTTTCCAACTGGGCAATGAAAAAACAGAAGAACCTTCACCTACCACTGAACTGTAGCCATCACAGGTGCAGACCCTTCTCTTGTGTTGAAGGACCCAAACTTGCACCTCCCATCCCCAGAGATTGCTCCAGCACTCAAAATTATTCTGGGAGTAGTTTGACTCAGATTCAATCGAACAATGTAAAATAATGATCTCTGGGCATTTTAGTTCAAGTGTCTGAACATGCTTTAGAAAAGGCATCTCATCTCTCAAATGCACCCTTTAGCTACCAGGCAGCTAATCCATTCACATCTCCTTGGTGCTTCCATGCCACATGGCAGCACTCTAAGTAATTTATTAAGTGACACTTAGTAGGGTATAGTTGAAGTGCCCAATTTCCTCACACCAAAAAACCCTGTTACATTTTTTATCACACACTTCCCTCCTCAAGGTGCCCTCTCGGTTTTCATGTTTCACCAGAGCACTGAAATATTTTATAGCACTCACGAGAGCACTGGATGGCAGAGACACATGATCCCTGCCCAAGGAACTCACAGCCTGGGAAACAAGCAGGGACAAGGCAGCAGGATAGCAGAAGCAGACAGTGTCAGAATTCCTGAGCTCTGGGATACGCCCTTCCCAGGCTTTTACCTGGGAATTCACCTAGTGCTGTATCTTCTCCTGTCTGCCTTCTAGAGCACTTGCCTTTCAGAAATAGGCATCTTCACAGTCCTGAGCTGCCTCTGCAGAAATTACTCTGCTAATCTTTTTCTTCCATTTTTTTAATTTCCTTCAGAATATTTTTCTGCTTCTGACTTCTCCCTTCCTTTCAATTCTACTGTTAGATCAGTTTGATACAATTACCATTTTTGATTAATGAAAGAAGAACAAACTCAAACACACTGTTCTTCCCAATAACACAGGTCACATGAATTGCTTAAGAGTTAAGAAGTCATCAAGCAGAGGTTTATGGGACCTATTTTGCAAAGAAACTACACAATCTAGAAAGAACAGCAACTCAGAAGGCATCTTTACATTGGCTGAAGAAGTTGGGCATCCTCAGGCAGGATGAACCAGCTACCTACAATGCCAAACAACTTCTGTCCACTTCCCCAGGCACTTTGTCTCCAGAGATCAGTATCACACTTACAGCATTTTGGCGTCATCAGAGCAGTTGCTAATGGAGAGCTGGTAAGCTCCAAGGGAAGTAGAAACAAGGCATGCAGGCTGCTAGAGCACCACCACAGTAAGTGCTCCCAAGGGCTCTGTGGGAAGTGCTTCTCCCACCCGGGCTCTGTAAGAAACAGTGCTGCAAATAGCACCACATGCAGAAGTATGAAACAACACCTGGGGACACAATTTGAGAATGTTTTTTCGGTCCACTCATTCTCTGCTTGCAGCTGCCGTAAGTACATGTGAAATTGCTCCACATGATCCAACTTCTTCGGTTTCTACACTGGCTTTTAGAGTAACAGAACCAGCTGAACGTGTTATTTTTTATTTTAGCCATTGCCTCTGCATTAAATAGGTTACGTTGAATGCTGAGGGTGAATGAACAAACAAGATTTCTTCTTAAAAGCTAAGTGTAGGATTAGCCTATTGGAGATGAATGCCAAGGAATCTCACACTGCGCAGCCTGGATTCAGGCACTCTGGAAATGCAGACACCCTGGGAGAGCACAGGCTTTTAATTGCAGATACACTGGTTCCCAGCTTACACTTGTAATTATTCCTTACTGCTCATCTCCATAGAAATGAAAGGATTTACATCTTTTTAAATAACTGCTTTAGAATTTTCAAACATATCTTACAACGACAATTTAAAGCATTCAGCCTGTGTTATCTAAGCTGCTAGAGCAGAGAAGCAAACAAACCAGTATGATTCCCCCTCCTTTCCCTAATGCATTTTTATGTTCTGCATACATCAATTTTTAGCAACACACTTTTTAAACTGATAAATGGAGATCTTCAAGAACTATTTGAACATTACATCTAAGACTACTGTGCCATTTCTCAGGAGTCACAGGGAAAAGTTTAACTTTTCTTCTGTAGTGTTGCCCTCCTTTCCTTTCCTATGTTTTACAACTTTTGACTGTGGTACTTGAAAACAAAACTGACCAAGAAAGCCCAACAATTAATTCCAGGAGCAGTGATTGCAACAGAAAGTTGGTCTAATAGATTTAAAATAGACTAGTGCTCTAATGTCCCTGCCTCACACAGTCAAGTCATAAATTCTAACTCATTCTTTGAAATCAGAAGCAGGTTGCTGATGCAGACAGATCCAGTTTCACCTGGGAGGTAATGAGGTGAAGTCATTGCTTGGGAGAGAAGAAAAATACATCCAGCTGACTATGCAGCATTTAACTCAATAGCTCCCTAGAGGGAAGTATCAACAGCAGGGGTGCAGCTGACAAGTGAAATGCTGCTTTCTGTAACACTTTACTACCCGTTTGTGTGCTATAGGAATAGCAAATCGTCAAAAGGCCACAGAGGAACAGAGCTCCATCAAAGCAATCTGCAGAGGTACCTTTTGTGGTTAGTAGGCAAGAATTCAGCAAGCTCATGGGCTGGCACAAAGCTTTGTCCCTTGAATATTGTTAGACATTAGTTTTCTGAAAAATGCCTGTCCGGGCTGTTCAGTGCTTCACAGTATAGACAGAATATAAAGTCCCTGCTTTTAGACCTTAGACTATATAAAGGGTCCTTGGCAATAGGATTTAACATCTCTCCTGCGACTCTGGATGCCACTGTTACCATCTAAAAAAAAAATCTCTATAGTCAGTACAATGAAGGAAGTCTGGTTTCTTAAGAGATACACCTTATTTTTGACTGTGAGCTCTACTTCAACCATCTCACGTGGCTGGGACTCTAACATCTCTTGCCTGAAACACATGAAGTCACCCCACGTCTTTCACCTCATGGAGAACTTCTCCTTCCCTCCACTCCTTTCTCTTCATAAAACACACAAGACCAGAACATATTTGTGACTTCACTGTCATATTGACAAATGGTTCAAAATTTTCTGTGAGATGACCTGACAGTCACACAACATGCTGGTGAATATTATCTTTTCCATGGGATTCCAGGCTAAAATTACAATATAAATACATCCAACAGTAACACAGTGTCCCGCAGCTCCTGTCACTCACAGACCTAGGCTGTTGTGCTTATTACTCACTGAGCTACGAGACTGTCCCAACTCAACACGGATGGCTGACCTCTGAAACACTTCCAAGCAGACTTCAAGTTTAGTAAAATTGTGATATTGGAATGTCTTGACAAATTTTTGACAAATTTGACAAGGTTTGTTTCTCTTTATCCCCATGCTGCACTGAACACTATTACAAAGGGCTCTATTTCAGCACCTCTTTACTGTTGAGCTTGTAGATTTCTGCAATCACTTCAGCTGTGTGACCTGGATAGAAAAGTGATTGTAGAAATATGGAAGTTTCCTATACGTTTGACATTTTATCAGTTAAAAGAAATCATCAGGGAAAAAACCCATTCTTTTTCTTAGAATTATCTCTACCACAGCTTCCACATTTTGTAGAAGCACTGCCCTGGCTGCAGATTGGGTCATGTCACTACAGCTAATCAAGAGCGTGTCTCCTGTGTCCAGAACCACCATCTGAGTGAAGTACATCAGATAAAAGCCAATACATTAGCACACTAATAGCTGCTGCAAGTACTCAGCAAGAGAAAGAAGATGGGCACCTACTGATTGATGATATCTTGAAAGGACAGAGAACTGCCCAAAACTTGCTTTCTGAACAAGGGGATTATAATATAATTTCCAACCATTTCAAAGTAGCAACGACGCAAGGATCATTATACAATCCAAATTGCTTATTGATCGTTAATTAATTTGATTATCAGCAGCAGAAACCAGCTTCCTGAGCAAAATCTATCCAACAGCCTCACCATCAGATACTCTATCCTTCCCTCCTAAAAAATAAATAAATAAATAAAATTTAAAAATTGCCATAACTGTTTTTTCATGAACCCTTCCCAACCAGGGAGGTCACACGTCTCAGTAAAAAAGAATCTGTCCAAAAATCCAAGTGTCCAAAGATAATGCAAAGCAGCCTGAACAGTTTGGTAAGTACCACGGCCCTACTCCCAGCCAAAAAACACATTAGCATTTGATCCATCATCTGCCACCTATAAAGCCTTGACAGCAAGCTGAGCAGCTTTGACCTGCATCATACCGATCTGAGAATCACTGGAAATTTGAGAATCACTGGAAATTTCCTCACAGCTGGGGGACTGCTGCACCTTGTTGAGACAGACATTGTTAATCAGACTGTCCTCAATCTTACCAAGGCTGCAGATGCAACTTTACAGATATAATAGGAGAATGGCCTACAGAGAAACACTTATGAACAAAAAAAAAATGTACTTTCTAGTCTCATTTGCCTGATGGATTCAATTCAAGACATTCTGGTTTGCTATGTTTAAAAGCAAGCACACAGCAAGAAACCTATATTCTTTTTCCCACAAATGAGAAACATTGCTTTGCTGTTCCCCAAGCACTGCAACAATGGTGTCAAAAGATTTCTAGGAGAAATAGAAGTCAGAGTCTAGGACACAGCAACATCTACTTTCTTTTTCCTCTTAGTAAGTCTCCAGGGTTTTAACAATTATTAGATGTCTTCACTAAGGAAGAGTTTCAATGTCAGAACAGAAACACATGAATAGCAAGAAAATACAGGAGTTGAAGTGTCAATTCACTAAGGTAATTTTATAATTTAAAAAAATAAAATAAAGTTCAAGGTTGACTAAAATCACTATTGGGTTTTGCCATTATCCTTACTGACAGATAAAAACGTCTTTGATTTGTGTGCTGCTACTCCTTCCAGTGAAGATTCGGGTAATGCATTTGCATTTGTGCTTAGCTTTCTGTTTGAACTTAAGATTTGCTTTTTGGTGTATTGGGAAATTCTAATAACAGTCTAATAAGATTTCTAATTAGCAGACATGTATTTACTCTTTCAGCTAAATTGAGGAACTTTTTTTGTCTGGGAATGACATGATTTTTCATTTAGTCTCTCAGTGGATGTGGACTGAAAGCACACAATGCTGATATTTCTCCAGAAGCGATTGTTTAAGAGGATTTAAATTTTATATACCTTCTTCATTTTTGCTTGTGCAGTCCAAAAAAAGCACTTATTTAGAAAAAAGTTCTTATATTAGGACCACTGTACTGCTCTCATAAATAAGAAGTCACGCTTTCTTTAACTCTCTACCAATATAAATAGCTATCATTCCAAATATATATTATCTTTACCATTCATAAGAATGGCTATAAATCACTAAATGGAAATTTGATATCTTTTCACTGTATTTTTCACATAATACTGTGGAACGATTAAAAGTTTCAATGAATCTTCCATTATTTAAACTCCCACATATAAACAGCCAAACAGTTTACCAAAAGAAATAGCGGTGCAAACAATGAAAACCAAATGACAAATGCCTAATAGCTGGAGATAAATAAGAGGACAGAACATATGAGACAAATATGTTCCAAGAGACAGAGATTGCTTGAATTTCAAATATCATGTTGTGGATAAAACCAAGAAAAAAACCATATCTACAAAGTCAATTTCTAAAACAAACCTGTATATTTTTCAGATTTTTTTCAGTTCTAACTAGTATGCATAAAATAAAAACAAAAAAATATTGTGCAATAAAGAATTTAAGTCAAATTCAGGCAAAGTTAGTAGTAAAACCCCCTCCTGCCTTATTACAGCATTTGAAACAAGCTTTAAACAGATATCAACATAAAGACACTACAGATTTCTGCAGAAAAATAGCTCATAGCATCCTGTTTTCTTTTTGCCTTACTAGACAATTGGTTGCATAACATCCTTGTGTTTGTTGTTTACTCCTTTCCCATTTCATCATTCCTTTAGACTGCTAGACTAAGGCTACTCAAGTAGTGGTAGTTTCTTTTATTTTTCTTTCTTCCTTCCCTCACAAGATTAATTGCATATTTATAGATACCACAAATCTTTCCAAGACCATATGGGAATAATTTCAATCTGCCCCAGGATCATTTCTGTCATTATTGGCTACTCATTCCCATTAGAAGCTGTTACCCATCCTGTTATTCACCATAAAATTGAAATCCAGTATTACCTATTCAATGCTTCACAGCTAAGCTGGCGTTTGTCTCCTGCCATTTGAGCAATTTGTGGCAGCAACAAGACCACCACCTTAGAAAGTTTTCAGAGTAACTCTGCTCATTCAAATTATGCAAACCAAGTCATCTTATTCATAGACAAATGACACATAATTCTACCAACTGTATCATGAGACTGCCAGGAGTAGCATTATGTATATAAACCAGTGATCCTGGAGCATGGAAACCAGATCACAGAAACATGAGAGATCACTGGTCTCTCTGCCATCTTCTAGACTAAAAAAATCACCTTTCCATATTTAGAACGCTTTACTTGCAGAAGGTATGAGTCTGTCTCAAACACAATACATACCTGACACTTCAAGGGGTTACAATGTGAACTGTGAACAGTCTTCCCCCAGTTCTGACCAGCTCTGCTGCAGTTTCTGACTGATGGGAAGGAGCAACAACTCACCTGGTGTTTTTAGTCCCAGTCCTGCCTCGTACCCTGGCTCCCAGGAGCCCCCTTGGTCAGTCACAGTCCCTTCCTATGGGGACATCAGTCAGAAAGGCTGCTCCCAGGAAAGCTGGGGAAAGCAAACTGCAGCCTCACTTCCCTCTTCTGATTCCCTCTGTTTTCTGATTTTTCCAACACAGCTCACCAAGACGTACACCATGCCAGCAGGTGAGGACCATTCCTGATGACCATCTTGTGACACTCCTGGGGACATGTCAGCCTTGGTCTCCATTGCAGACTCCCTGGGCTGTCCTTTCATTGCCCTGCCATTAGCTGCATTTCTGAATGCCCTGCACTGGCTCCTTTTCCTACCATTTTCTCAAGTTATCTACCATAAATATTACACATCTACTTGCTCTGAACTCTGTGACTGATTGTTCCATTACAAATCACATCTAGCAGTATCCTGTTGCCATTTCCAACTGAATTATCTAGACTTCTTTTCGTTTATTTTTTCACATAGCAATAGACTTTCCAGGATGGCTTGTCTGATCACATCTTCCACCTCCACCTCATGGTCCTGAAATTCTTATTTCTGCAACCCTTATAGGACTGCTTTATCCCACAGCAGAAGCAAAGAGAGAAATTTAGGGTGGCCCAACAAACCCTGATACAAGCCAAAGAATCACACAATAGTTTCTGTAATTGTCCAAGGCTGTTGCCTCTTCTTCATTCAGGACACAGGCTAGACCTGGATTTGGGACAAATCTCAGCACTGACAGTGCCTGCTTTCTGAGTAACCTTTGCTTCATTTGCTGCTGTAGTTGAGCAGGACACTGAAAATGAGGCAAACATTAGAGGGTTTGCAGGATGATTTCACGATTCAGATGACTACGAAGAACAAGGTCCTGTTCCAGCCTGTGCTGCAAAGGGCACAGCAGTCAAGCTCACCCTGCCAGTGAGCTGATCCAAGACTCTGCACATCCAGAGCACAAAGCCCAGGCTCACATGCCCTGTGCAGGAAGTCAGGCTCTTGGCGGCATGTAAGGTGTCTGAAGTCAGTATAGTGAAGTATTAAGAACGCGAGTTCTCCTGCTGAGGTCTGTTTGGTTGAACCCCATCATAGTCAGGGATAGTTCATGCCCTGTCTCAACAGCTGCTGCAAGGAAGGTATGCAGCTCAGGGCACTCCTCCTGAGTCCTCCTCACAGCTATCCTATCAAGATGTGGAAAATAAGAGTTTTCCAAGAGGCAGAGATCTGCTAAAGCCTGAGCACAAAGGATTTTGGTTAAACCAAGCAGCAGAGATCAGAAGAAAGAAACAAGTATCCAGCAGATGCCATTGGAATCACGTATTTTTGCTGCTGTGAGGGAAGCCAGCTGAAACAGTCTGATAATCACACATGGCATGATCAGCCAGACAGGAGATGAACAAGAAACGACAGCATACAAACAAAGCCGATGAATCAAAAATGGAAAATAATTCCAGGGAGAGCTATCTTAGGAGTGCCTCTAAAACTTCTCTGTAAACAGTCCTTCAAATGTCACCTCATGAGAAATCTGAAATAAATGTTAGGCACAAATGCTCAGCAGCCTGCAGCTTTTCACAGACCAGGAGCATCCTGCACATAGAGCACCCTCCTCAAGGACTCACCAGGTGCTCATTCCCCCTCCCAGCCACACAAGTCACACAGACCCTGACACCATTGAGCCCTGGCAGCAGGATCAAGCTCTGCTGGCTTTCCTGCACAGCCACCCGGTACCAAAGCACTCTGCACACACCTCCTGTGTGGAGGTCACCCCTGTCCCTGGCTGCCACCTTTGCCAACAGATAAAAACAGCTGCAGTTCTTCCTACATGTTTATATGCAGTTATACTGCTCCACATATTTCTGCATGGCCTAGCAAACACAAGGAGTGTTGCACACTTGGTTTTACTTGTGTAATGCTAGATCTAAGCTACTATTCCCAACAGTGTTCTATAGTTGAATTAACCTGTAAATATTCTAGGATGCACACTGTGCTGGTTTATTTTTAAACAGGCAACTACTGCATTTCATTCTAGCAAGCCTTTCCCTTCATTCTCATTAAAGGGGAAAGCTGTTTTCACAGAGACTCATAGAAACTGAGTAAAGGATGCTATATATATATCTTAGGAATCCTGTGTGGTTCCCAGCTGTCACAAGCCTTCCGAGTTAACAAAAAAGAGGAAACACCCAGCCAACATTTCAAACCATTTAGGAAAAAAACCCCAAAACCCAGAAACAAGTCTTGGGTGTTAATATGTTCTTAATGACTCCAACAATAACCTTTGAATAAAGCTCTGAACAGTTTGATGATCAGATGGCATGCACCAAGGTGACAAGAAGAAAGTGCCCTCAGACACAAGCCATTGTTTTCCTTTCAATTCTTATGATCTCCGACCTTGCTCTGCAGTGATGATACACTGCAGTTTTCCCTTCATCTAAAAAAAAACCCTTAAGAAGGTTACAATAGGTGAAGTGATAGTGCCGTAGACATAGCCTACTTCTCTTTTTGTGTGGCAGCTCTCTGAAATACTCATAAAATATGCATGTTTTAAGCTTCTTCATGGCACTGACTATTGTGCTAGTTAGCTTGATGGAAGCACTGCAATAAATTTAAAGAGACACTGTCAACTGGTTTGATTCAAATTCAGCATATATTTGGAAGCGCTGCATGTTAAGTCTAAAAACTGCAAAAATGCATGTTGCAGGAAATAACAAATTTTAAATCACAGTAAACTGAATTTCTTCAAATTATGTTCCATAAAGTTGTGAAGCCCCTTCCAAACCCAGGAGCAGGTCCCTGCCCAAGGCAGTTCCTGCACTTGCCTAGTTGAGCATCCTGTCACCCTCCACCATTTTTCTAGTTGTTTTTGGAACAGAGCAGTTGCACAGGACACAGAAAGACATAGATTTAGGTCCCTGTTGTCTGAACATGGTTCAACCCTCCCTGTGGGTTTGCCGCACACTCTGAGGGTACAGCCTGGCAGAAAAGTGGCTACAATAATTTGAGCGAAACTGCTCCTCCAAGATGTTTTGTAAATCAAAGTTTAATAACGAAAAATAACAAAATAACAAAATGTTGCAGAAAACAAATAATAAGCAGCGGCACAAGCACCTGAGAAAACCTCAGACACCCTGTTACAACACCTGGAAAACCCTGGAGTTTCTTTGTTCTGTCTCTTTAGTACTTAACAGCTTAGGGGGGCTTTTTGGCCCTTGGCTCAATGAGAGTAACAACAGACTTCGAGTTACATTCTCGGAGTCCAATCCGCATTCCGTGCTGGCTCCAAGCCAAATACAATGAGAAACCCACAGAATCTTCCAGCCAAACTTCCTAACATGTCCAAAGGTAAATTGAGACTCTTTCCCTATTTGGAAGCACCTGCTGGGGGTGTGGGGTGCATCACTACACCTCACTGTGTAAATTCCAAGAAAAAGCATTAATCGCCAGACTCTGCACATGTGACAGGAGATGAAGGGCCAGAGGAGGTAAGAGTGCTCCTCAGCCATGTAGCTGAAGTATTATTAAACACAACTAAAGAGTCATTGTACAAGGCCCAGAAATTACATATGCAGGAGGAAGAGAGAACAAGTTTCCTCCAGATCTAGTGAGGTCTCTGACCATCTGGCTCCAGAATAGAGCTTTCCACAACCCTTTTCTCCCATCTGATTCATCTTGGTTCCTTGGTTACACAAGTCCACAAGAAGGCTAGTGTCCCACCTAAGAACAGCACTAGCCAGGTGGCATGCTACTTCTCTGATCTAGTGGTTTTGTATTAACTCAGAAAGAATAATATTGGAATCTGGCCTCCTTCTTCTTGTCCGAGAGCTTTAATTACTGAGCTATTGCAGCACGAGGAATCTAGCTGGAACTGTTCCTCCAGAAGAGTGGGGCATGGTGAGGTTCCATGGGAAAACATAAAAACAGGCTGCCCATAATGTTGGGGGGACTCAGCATGACAGAAAGAAACCTCTTTGCTGCCTTCAGTGACTTGCCAGAAGTCATACAACGGGGAACTGAATCTAAATCTGCCTCCTTACCCTGAGCCCTTTCTGCTGCATCTTCTGATCTCGCAACTTCCAGTGCTGAAGTAGAGCTCAGCCACCCAAGATTCCTCAGCTTTACTTCAGTTTGCCTTGCAGGCTCCTGAAGCTCTTCAGCACATTCAAGGAAAGGACAGAGGAGAGAAAAAGCCAGGTGGGGGAAGATTCAAAGAGACAACCCACCCAGCCTCTGGGGAGCCTTTTCAGAGTGCTTGTCTGTGGTCACATGACCAAAGCAAAACCCATTTTTGCTGTTACCACTCTCCCCTTGGTCCTTTGAAGAGAAGAAATACTGTCTCACAAAAAAAAGGTAAATATTTACTCTTGTAGTTTGTACAGCACATGACCATTACCCCACTTCAGCCTTTGCTATACCTGCTGATATGCTTCCTACAGCTATAGGAAGGTAGAAAGGTTTCTTATTTTCGGACATCAGATATTTCAGCCTCTTAAAAAAATTTTCTCTCTCTTTTTCACAGATAACTTGCAAAGAATTTCTCTTTAACAGTCTCCTGAACTGTTGTCCAAGGAACTTTGCAGTCCAGGGAAGAATAACAGCTGATGTCACCAGAATAATCTATACTTTATCACCATCATCTTCCTCCACTTCCAAAAAGATAAATCAAACTACCACTTGAAGATTTTCCCTCTCATTTGTTGCCCCTCACTATTGCTTACTTCAAACTCTACTTCAGAATATTTCCAGTGTACAGCAGATAACACACTGATAGAGAGTAGGACAGTCTTAACGCCAGAAAATTTGGAGTGACTCATCTTCATGAAAGCAAACCATGTGAGTCACAGCCATGATGACTCAGAAGCTTGAGAAGAAGGCACCTTTCTGGGAGGAAGAATTGAAATTGTCCTACTTTTCCAAATATATAACTTAGGGAGGACCTTCCCACAGGGGCATGTTGAGGAGAGGAGCAAGGAGTGATGTGGAATTATATCATCAAAAAGTAAAGAGACAACATGTATATGTATATATGGAAGAAAAGAAACCCAGCAGTTACATGGTGACTTGCCATATCTATTAGATCTTCCATTTAATACACAGCTTCCTCCTTTTCTTGTTATGGGAAATTAAATGGAGTTAGGTTTTCTGTTGCAGTACTTGGTTGCTTGACTCCACTGGCCCTTCAATTAATGATTTCATGAGTGACCACAGGGAAAATAAAACTTCTAAGACCTGCAGTTCATTAAAGTTGTCAGCAGAAGTGGATAAATATGACACATTGATTAACAAATTTCAATGTTTTTAGATGTCAGCATGGTTAGGCATTTATTCACTGTGCTTCACATGATGGTAGTAAAAGTATAATAAGTATAATAAGTCAGGATAATCTGAAATAGCATGAACTTACAAGTCTGCTTATCATAATTTACATATAAACTAGAAATTATAACTCTACTTATCAGAAACTGTGCAAAAATCTAAAGTCACAAACCAAATTTGATGGCAGCAGTCCTGTTAATTCCCATCCATGTGGTCCAGACTATGTGAACCACAATGTGCAACAGTTTCCTTTCCTAAACAATGTGAAGATGGTCTAGATCATTTTTTTACTGCTGCCCACAGGGTCTGCACTGCTGTTGATTAAACTGCTCTTTGAGTGCTTCCAGTGTTAGAATTACTCCATTCTTCAGGATTCAGCCCTTGCTGCCAGATTTGGCACTAGAAATCTGATTTTCCTTCCTTCAAATTGACCATCTTATCCATGGCTGTTCTAGCAATGTCCTTTAAGCACACTGACTCATGGACTAGACTAATCAATGGCTGTCTCTAAATACCTTCTCTTCAACTTGCTTCCCATTCCCCTAAATTTCTTTCTATGTTTGAATTCCCCACATATGACTTAAAAGTTATGAAGCAATGCAGCTTCACTTAAAACCTATGCAAATAGGTTAAAGCTTTTTAACCTTTTACATTTTACTTGGGAAGACTACGAATATCTAAATGAACTTCTGAGGGCCTTCCAGTGTGACTCACTCTGGGAGTCTATCAGGTTGAGAGTCACAGTGCCTCAAACAAAAAGCAGCAGTCTGCTATCCCATCATAATTTTGACATTTGTCTGAGACCACAACAACATTTGAAGGCACAGCTAACAGGACATGCCTAAAGCATGGGCAGTCACACAGAGAGCTGTGCAAAAGGCAGGCAGTGGTCAGATACCTCACAAGGAAAGGAAGCACACAAACATACTAAACAGACAGATTCTGCAGATGTACCCTGGAGAATCTACCTGTTGTTAATTATCTTGAATATATAGCCTGACAGTCAGCAGGGCTGGCTCCAGCTGCCACTGCTGAGGACATTACTGCCCTGGCTGCTTATTCTGCCTCAGACACAGCTGAATTACTAATGGCCTTATCATCATTAGCTGGTAAAGGTGGGAGTACATTAAAGCTCAGGATGATGCAGGTAACGTACCTGCCCACAATCTCTGGGCAGCACCCTGTCGCAGGAGTCTAAGTCTCTGACAGCAGGGACATAGCTGTGGGCAGCAGTGCTTCAGTCTACCATACATATGTTTGCCAGGAAACATCTGCCAATTCCCTAGACTTAAATTCAGATAACTGTTTGTCTTCCTAAGGATGCAGATGCGGAGTAATGCTCTCCTCTGAGATTTCTATTGGTACCTCAAAGGTATTTGTAGATCTTGGTAACATTTTCTTCAGCAGCCTGCTCTTGTGTATGTTCTGATTCTAGGGTGCCTCAGCTTGATAACACTTGAAAAGGCCCTGTTAAAAAACACACCAAGTGCCAGCTCTCTCCAGAAGCAGGTCATGTGGAGGAAGCCAAGCCCCCTGGTCCCTCTGCACAGCCAAAACATTCAATCTGTCTCCTTGACTCTTCTTCATTAGGAGATCTGTGGCAGGCATGAATCAGCAAAATTTCCACTGGCTAATAGAAATTTTCAGACTCTCTTCTTGTAGATTTTCTACTTCAGTTGACACAGACATATTGCCTTTCAATTCTCTCAGTTTTCCATATTTTTTTGGTTACCTCTTAGAAACAAGCTTGAGGTCACACCACAGAGCACTTATCTTGAAGCAGCGAGTAAAGACAGCTTAGAAGAAAAAGAATAAAACAGAAGTACAAAACAAGCCGAAGTGACTTGCTAATCTAACTTGCTAATGTGTATATTTGTGACTACAAGAAACTGCTAATTTTTCTGGCATACATTACTAGAATCAGTGGCCTGAAGGCTGTCTGCAGAAAGAGAAACAATTGATCAGAGATGCACAAAATCCTCTGACACAAGTGTGTTTATATTTATAAAAGTGCCACTTCCTTGAGCACAGGAGGACTCAAACAGCAGGAGACAGTGGGTGTGTTGATGCTGCAGGACGCAGTGCAGCACACAGATACCATCTTTAAGCAGGCTGGCTGGGAAACCGCGGTGCCGCAGCAGCGCACAGCACCAGTCTGGACCAGCACATCCACCCAGGTGTGCATGCTAACTCCTTAAGACATTCAAAGACTTTTTTTCATTAAACCCTGGTTCCCTGACTAGTGCTAAAGTCAAAGTCAATTTGTTGGGGGCACTCTGAAGCAGGTTGCAATGGTGCTGTTCTCAGACAGTGTGCAAACCACGTGGAAAAGGGTAATGCAGTAGCAGAGGCAGAGCCACCTGCCCATGCTCTCTGCAGAGCAGTCGGGCAGGACAGCCAGGACTGAACTCCAGGCTGCTCCAAGAAAGCACAAGTTTCCCGAGCCAGAGGGGCTCTTCTGTAATTTGGGTGCTCTTTTATATTTAAGCATCTTCAGTGTCACTGCATGTCCCCCTGCTATTATTTCTCCCACTAGCCAGAACAACTTCTGTGAGACTTCAGGAGCTACTGCAAAGTAAAGCTCGGACGGGAGAACAATGGAGCCACTGTAGCTTAGAAAACATACCTTGGCAAGTACACACATATTCTTAAGGAGAACTGATAAACAGAACTTCAGCAGCTTCAGGAGCTAAAACCTGGATTAGGCTCAGGCTTGTCTGTACTCTTGGCTCAATCTGTGAGCCCTCCAGACTCCCAGTGCAAGAAACTTTGCCCTTTCCTTAGCTATTGCCGTTCTGTCTACAAAAACTCACTTAAAAATGCCGAGTGAACAGTGAGGACACTTATTATCCCCTGCATCACACCCTACCTTTACAAGCTGCTTCTGCAGGCAATTGATAAGATCCTGAGTTACCTCAACAACAGAAATGGGAGCTGCTGCACAGCAGTGCTAATGCCTCTATTAATCCACAACCTCCATAAAACCAAGGCCAAAATTCAGGTCCTCACTTACAGGAGACTCCAGACACAGCCCAAATCAGACATAATTAGTAGACCATGTGTCCAGTGATAAGGCATCAATACTATTCAACACCAAAATTACTTCAGAACCTCAACTCACAAAGGCTGTATGTTTTAATTATAAAGCTATCTATAGCCTTGATAAGAGGATAAAACTAAGTCCCTTCTGCCTATGCCTGGCTGCTGAGCACATGGATGCTAAAGATCCCCCTTGCATTCAGGGATCAGGATAACCCATCTAAATTCTCCAAAACAACATTGCTGACAAAACTCAACTCACAACTGTTGGCATTATGTTTGAATACAAATAAATAAATACTGCTAGAGACATCCGTCTACACATTAGGGTACTAGACCAGTGTCTTGTTAAATTGGAAATAAAAGGAAATTATGAATGGTTTTCACTGCTCAAGAACGCAGCTCAGAATACAACACTCTGTACAGTAGTTGTATACATAAAACAGATAATTGTAAACATGTTCTGAAGAAAATTAAAAGTAATACTTTTTGTACTATGTTCCTTACTACAAAAATATGCAGAATTAGATTATATTGTGATTTTTTCTTGTTTATGCAGAAAGCTGAAACATAATGTAAAGTTACGTGGATAAAAGGAGCATATTTGAATATATTTTTAACATCCTAGATGTTGGGCTGCACTGCAACTGGAAGAATATATGGAAACCTACAGTATGTCATACTGCAAAGTTACCTCTATAAAACCACTTTACAGTTTTTTTAATTCTGACAAAGTAGTTGGCTATACCAAAAATGGTGTCACCATATTGCAGGCTGGAATTACAGCACGATCATTCACCCATAATCAGATTTTCAGAGGAGAGAAATACAAGAGAGATCGGTGACATTAGGAAAAAAAACAAAAAAATCCTCCCAAAGTATTTTCTATAGCAAAACATTCTCGAGCTCAGTATCCAGAAATTAACAGCTTGTTAACAGAAGAGTTACCACATGGTCAGGTGAGAATTAGTGAGAAAGTAAAAATAACTAAGCACAGCAGACAAGGAAGGGTCCTGCTAAATTCAAGTCAGAGATGTGTCTTCCAAAATCCTGCCTTGCTAAGCCTTCCTGAATCAAAAAAGAGATAACTTCCTATCACCTTGTCCACAATTCCCAGTTCAAAATATGGGTTGGTTGTGCAGTCTTAAATTCACGCTTGCATTTCAAGACCTAACATCCTTCTCCCTACCCAAGAGTTTTGCAATTAGAGCCTCAAGAAATATCTTATATGATGAGCAGAAGTTCCAGAACATTTGAATAGGCCTGCTCAAATAAATGTTTAGGACATCTGTTCAGAAAACTAAATCCATTTTTGTGTCTTTATATGAGTAATATGCTAAAAACAGATTTTAAGTGGCCAAATTCTGTTCTCAATCAAACTTAAACAACTTTGGTGATTTCTACACCACTACATAATCGACTCAGTTGATACGCACCACTTTTGCCCATTGGTAAAGAAGTTGCAATACTGACTATATTACAGGATGAGGTGCTTCCCATGGTTGATATTCTCTCCTTTCTTTGTCTTTTCTCTGGTAATTTTATTTCCTGCTAGTCTTCAGTCTACTATAATTTAGCCATTTCACATCACTGTGCATACTTTTCACCAAGTTGTGAATTACAGATCGAAAAAACTGCACTGTGAGAAAGGCAGAAATGGACAAAGGACAGCATTAGCACACATTTAATCCACTCAAATAACTCCTTCGTTCAGCCCAACAGCAGAGTATGAGCAAGTCACAGCCATGAGTAACAAAGTGATTACCAGAGGAACAAAGGAATTTCTCGATGATTAGGCTTTAATTTCAGATGGAAGATTTCTCTCAAAGATACTGAGTTCAGTTACAATTTATCAGACTTGACAAGCTTTTACTTACATCTTAGAATAGATGAATTTCCTCCACAGCAGGAATTACAGAGTGACATTTTGTGCTTTGAATTATGCAAGGTGATCAGACCAGTTATTTGTATTTTCTCTTTGTGGCCTTGAAATTGATGAGCCACAGCTGAGGCCATGGTATGTGATTTGATGTGGCCTAGACTTTCCAAATTAATATTTCACTTTAAAGACTGGTCTTCATCCAGAACAATTTTAAGGTGGCACACTTCATCAAGTTACCAGATCCTGACTGATTCCAACTTCCAGTATTTTTGGATAGGAACATGTTTCTCAGTTTTTGGTCTAATAAAAGTCCAAAATCAGGAAACATTTCACATATACACAAGCCATAGCTCTAAAGCAAATTAACAGTCAGATTTAGATTGTATGGGGGAAAGGAAACAAAACCCACCAATATTTTCTTTCAATAACATTAATATATTAATTTTTATAACTATTAACTTGTAATTATTTTGAGACAGAGGAATACTAAGTGATTTTGTAATCTTTAGCATATTACTTTTATGTCTTTGAAGAACTCAAAGATTAAATGCTACACTGCAAGATTTGGTGAACTCAAATTTCCACAGCTCCCCACAGAAAATCGTTCAAGGCTGGGAAAGTTGATATCTCATGGGCCAGCAGCAGCAGAACACTGGCTGTGCTAATGGAACACAGCAATTCTCAGTTACCAAATGGTAGAAAGCATTTTATTCTATTCCTGGCAAGTGGCACAGTAGCAGACATTAAAATCACATAACTTCATTTTTATAGCATTTTTACTTTCCTTTCCCCTTATTTCAATTTGGATGCAATATTAGCAACCAATAATTCAAGTGCAGCCAGAAATAGAAATCAGATCCTTGTACTAGCCAAGAATAGCTTGAAAACATTTCAAAGGCTATGAAGCATCAACCTTCTCCTTTAATTTTTCAGAAAGAAATGTTATATATTGGATCCTTAAGTTATATTTGAACTGGGAGGAGGCAAGACTAGAAGCAAATATCAAAGGGTCACATCTCACAGTAAATAAATACTCTGGCAAAGGCATAAATGATATAAATGATACAAGATTACATAAGAATTTCCAAGTACACCCTAAAAGCTCTTTCTGTAGCAGCACCATGAAGCACTTTGTAACCAACTGCAATATACTCCTTGTCTCATTGCTTTTTACACTGCAGTAATCACTGTGATAAAAAAGTATCATTAAGGCTAAATTTGACCAAGGCAAGTAAACAGGGACCACACTAAGCCCTTCTGTGGTATCACACTCCAGTGGAAGCAAAAGGGGATAAATAAAAGGCTCTGTTCAGGCCTAATCTAGAGGCAATTTAAATCCGTGGAGTTAAATAGAATTGTCCTACTTTCTGTATCACTCTAAAGGATTCTCAAAATTGACCAAAAAGAAGAATAGAATCTTTTAAAAATTCATACAAACAATACAGAAGTTGTAGCAATAATCCAGTGATCTCACTACACATGAAATCTGAAATTCTCTATTTTTTCATTACCTACACAGAGATTAAAAAAAAAAAAAAACCACACTAGAATTTTTTATTTAATACTTTGATCTTAACAATTTTACTTTGTTCCAATGGTGGTGTAGAATGATATTCTGAATTTTGTAATGTTACTGTCCAATCCAAGCTTCTGTGAGAAACCATGTTCAAGTCTCCTTTCAAACACAGTGCAAGCCCAAGATCATAGGAGAACACAGAGTATCTCTCCATACCAGTGAAGGGATTTGTCACCACTTTGGCATCACTGCAAGGATCATCAAAGGTCTTATGATCTCTTGACCATTTTCACCCTAAGAAACCACTTCAAGTGACTGAGGGATGTTGCCAGCTGAGCATATGGATCTCAGACAGTGGGATTTTTGGCTGTGTTATTATGACAGCTCAGCAAGGTCTCAGACAGTTTGATATTTCGTACATTGAAATAACATATAGTGCACATGCCAACAGCCAAAACTGCTTTACACTGAGGAGAGGCGATGATAATTGCACAAACCTGTAGATGAGTTAAAATAATAATGATGATCCTCATACTACTGACAGGGTTGAGTATGCAGGTAGATCTAGCAAAGCTAACAAAAAACAGAATGCTTTCAACTAAATTGCTGTACTTTCTGCTTTAACTGAAAATAACTAGACCTGGAATGACAGTATGCATTTTTTGCATACCATAATAATTTGAAACAGCTACAGACTTTAGGCGTACACAAAACATGAAGGAATAAGAGGAGCAAATTTGCCATATTTTTGCACCGGGCACAAATATGCATGTGGAGCATGAAACATAGCCACTGCCTGACGTGATACACTGGGAGATGTAGTGGCTAAGAAAAGAGCTATAAACCAAGATTCTGGATAGCAAAGCTGAACCTCCGTGGGCTCCTAGAGGTGCTGGGTCTGTGAGGGGATTTCTGCTGTTGGATCATGTTAATGGCTTAATGGCCCTGAAATCATGGAGGCTAAAAGGCATGAGCAAGCTCACAGCTCGCCATGGAAAGCTGCACCATGCAGAGGTGCTGGTCAGCTCCAGGGAAAGAGTACCTGCATACAGAGAGAGTTGCAGACAAGTTAGTAAGACCCCTTGTTGGTAGGAGTTACCCGCTCAGGAGAGGCAGCTCAAAAAATCTGCAGAGAAAAGAAGAAATGGTCATCTACTCGTTTTTTCACCCTGAACACCCAGGATTGTATGGGAGAGCCTGTATCATCTGCAGCACAGCTACAGATGAGCAGACCAGGGGGCCAGCCATGCATTAAGAACCACTCCTGGCTTGAGGGACAGCACAAGTTGACTTTAGCAGTACTCAAGAAGCTATTAGCCACTGACAATCAAAAGCTAACCACGCACAGAGGAGACATAGCAGAAAAAAAAAATGTAACCATACTCAGCAGACGGATAAAATTTCTTCATCTACCCATGTATTTTTGTGCAATTTGTAGTGTAGATTTTCAATTTTAACACATATTTTTATGTTTCTACCTCTAAGAGATCCTGTACAGTTATGTGTGTCCTGTCTAAAATTTGCTTTTAAGAGTATCTCTTTCAAAAGAAAAAAAGGATAGGTTTAGGATTCAATAAGGCATGGTGATAGAGAACAAGGGGAGACTTCAGAAAATTAAACAAAGGAGAGAAATTCGCGGCTGTTTTTAATCCTTCTCATTCTCCATTAAGCCAGAAAGCTACGCTGTGCCAACAATTCACCTACTTTCTGTTCCATGCAGCCAGAGACCTCATCTGGTGTTAGTATGCGCATTCTTTAAAGAAAATTGTGAAATCAGACCAACAAGACACTCAGCATCCAGTCTGGTACCATGGCTAGGAGGAAACGTAGGAAAGCCCATATGGACTGGAACGATATACAGTGATACTCCTCTACAACACTCCCCCAACTTCCAGCTCAGGGGGAAGAGGCCGTATTGTTGAATTTCATAATCCCCACTTGATTTAATCCCCATTTGATTTTGCTTCCCTTCACGGGTCCAGACAGTTTTTGAACACATGTGAACTTCTAGCCTCCACAGTGCTCCTCTCAAGGAATTTCAGTGCAGAACTATTCAGCAAACAAAGGAATCCTCCCTTCTTTCTGTCACCCGCTCGCTGCCTTTGGTATCTTCCTTCCCAGACTGCCACTCCCAGACTTCCTTCATTATGGAAAGTATCTCTGGTACTTATTCTCCACTTGTGAGGGAAGGACTAAAAAAAATAAAAGAGATCTTACTGTATACAATAATGAAAGAGTGTTGGAAGAGAAGCACAGTGAAGGATGGTGTTCTCCTAACAACCTGAAAAACTAGACCTCCCTTCCCTGGGACAGAGCTGTATCCAAAAGGCTACAGCAAACAATTCAAGCTGGTGGTTGTGACTGTAGTCAGTAGCAGAGATTGCAGAGCTCTGCCTGCCTGAGCTCTTGTAAGAAAGTCAGGTCATTACCACAAGAGTCACAGCCAGAGAGGAATCTAAATTGTTTCAGGGTCTCTCAGCCTCTTCGGGAGTGATGGCAGGCAACATTATAAACACTTAACAGATTATTCAATAAAATTACTCACATTCAATGGAGTTATGCTCCAGTATGTATTTCTATCCAGCCACTTAACAAGAATTTTACATAAATGCTGAAAGAATATTCCCAAGAGAAACAGAAATGCTCAACATATTTTTCACAAAACAAACTCCTTCCAACTGCATTTCTCAGGTGAACATGGCAGGCAATTAAATAAATATGTGAGGGTCAGTAAGCATGGACTAAGAAAATTTAACTAATATAGAGCTAATCCCAAGGAAGAGAACTAACAGTAATGGGAAAATAACCAGCCTACAACAAGAAGAAAAATTGCAGTGCTTTTGTCACCACAGACATCCACTAATGTCATATCATCCTGGGAGACAGACAGTAGATCCTGTTTAAAAGGAACCACTGCTATGAATACACGAGGAGCAAGGCTCACCTGTACCTGAGAGCCCAAGAAAGGCACAGTCTGCCTGATGGCACACTTTGGGAACAGCACACTGTGGGCTTGGAGGCAGATGTCAGCCACCATGAGCATTCCTCCCCCATTCCAATGAGGAGTGCAGCCCTGCACTTCTTACACACCAACCCCCTGCGATACCTAGTCCATACTGTACAGAGCTATTTAAATTTTTTTTTCTGAACTCAAGAGATATTCACCTACTTAAATAAAAAAAGCTCCACTTTGATTTTGCTGTATATCATGCTTTAAATTTTAATGGTTTTGCATTTGTGTGTTTTGTTGTTTGGAGAAAGGAATAAATATCCTTTTCTGTTAACCTTTCTTTAAACAACTGTTTCTCCAAAATAAAATGCATATCTTCAGCATCTATGTTATATATGCACATACACGCAGAGCCATGCCTTTTCACATCCACTGTTTTAATGACAGCCGTCAGTCAAAATCAGGCACATTCCCAAGACAATTTTCAACACTCAGTCCACCTAATGAAAAATGGTGCTGTTTTCACTAATACAAAACAAGAACAGAGATATGTTCACCAGGGATTCCAAGATCTCTTCCCTTTCCTATTTACTCACCATTTCACTTGGCTGTTCATTTCATGAGCATCTCACACCATGTTTCATCAACAGGAAATTCAACTTAATGCTTAAATAGTAAAAATAACCAGACATTCATAAAAACAAGAACAACTTTAGATTTTTCATTCTGATTTTACTCCCATTTGATTTAGTTTCAATTACTGTCTGTTTACTTTTTTAGTAGCTGATTATATTTGGGAATGATGCTTGATGACAAATTGTGTATTCTGCTTTTCAAACATTATCCACTAGGATCTGCTGGTCTTCACCACACCAGATGTGTATTCCAAGTAGTGTTTTCACTGACTCTCCAGCTTGGCAAAGTCCTGCTTCACCAGAGGTATTACTGATTTTTTAAAATGACAGACACCAAGCAAGTGAACAGGGAGGGAAAATTCACAATTTTTTATAACACAGCTGGAGGCAGAAGAAAACTGCTTTTTCTCCACAGAATGTACTATACAAAGCAGGGGTAGGGAACTGAGGCTTTCTATCCTGGTGAAGTCAGCACTGAACTCTGATCAGCCTTGAAGGATTTTGTGTGTGTTGATTTTAACAGGGAAATCACAGACACAAATACTAATAATAAAGTTAGTGGTTTTGCTGTTCTCAGCACCACAGAGTATCAGTTCTAGGAAAATTTCTCCAGAAGAGCAAAAACAAAATTTCATAAGACCAAAGGCCTTTCATTTGCTCTTATGAATTACCTTTTTTCTGTTATGTTAGAGACAGCCTAAGTAGATCATATTTGCTTTCCTGAAGTTTTGAAATGTGCCTATCAAAACCCATTACTACAGCAGCAGCCATTCCTACTAGAAGCCATTATCCAGCAGGAAATAACAAAACTGTTCAGATACAGGCAAGAAAACAGAGCAAAAATTAGAAATGTGCAGAGACAATAAAAGGCTAAAAATATCAATGAGCAAGTTTCCAGATATAATAAAAAATAGTCATAGAAAATATCCATTTCTCAGCAAATGCTGGTTCTACATAGGCAGTGGTAACTAATTAAAAGCAAAACATATTACACTATACATGAACAGAGTAAACTCTCAGAACATGGTTGAAAAAGCTGAGAATACTTCTGAAGATCATAGATCTACTCTTTCTCTGCTAAGAGAGGCAGATCTGCTTCTCCCAGGCCAACAGTTACATCAGGATGAAGAATTGTCCTAACTCTACAGACTATAAAGGATTCACCATTTTTCATATATTTTTCAATTTATGTTTATGACAAGATTTATTTTGACCCACCAGGTTAGCCTTTTGGAAATATTTAACTGTATCACAGAGGAGAGAAGCATTTGGATGCCAAGAATAGCCCAGGGCAGAAGCAGGTCAGCATCTTCAGGATAATGGAGATCTAACTACTCTGTTTGGAGTGTGGGCCAAGATATCTAGAAAAGTAATTAGAAAAGATTTTGTCCTAATTAGCCTGCGAATTGTTCCCACTGCTAATCTTATATTGTTCAAGCTGATGGGAGCTTCAGCAACTGACTGTGATCTCAATGCTCCAAATTACTGACCAAAGAAGTGCCCATGGGTCTAACACACAAGAAAAGGGCTACAGAGCAGACAGGAACAGGACGCTGCATCTCTTCAATGACTCATTCATTTGGCTAGACCTTATTAATTTGTAGGTCTTCGAAATTAAATGCTGTCAATTTTAAAAGGCCGCAGAACACGCAATAATCAGTTTTATCAAGAAAGATTTATAATGAACAGCAACAGCTAATATTTAGAGGCAATTCAAGCATTCAGTGAACAGTCTTAGAAATACAAAGTCATTTCTTCTGTTACTAAATACACATGCTTTTTCTTTTCCTGTTTGCAATTTTTGTAAATTTTTTCCATGTATTCCTTATGGCCACTTAGTAGATGTGACAGGGACCTGCTCTGCATCAGGGTCCATAACCCAGTGCAGTGATTACATTTCACATTTGAGCTCCAGAAACCACTTAATTCCTACAGCTGTAGCTGGAGGCAGGGCGGGAGAGGAGGGGAGTAGTTTGCAGAAAGAAAATCTCATGCCCTGAGAAACAGCACAAAACTATCCTGACCATTTCCATCAGGATGCCAGGACATTCTGTTTTCAGAACTGTCCTAGCCAGACAGGGATGTCTAGACCTGTTATGTAGCTACTACAGTCACGAAGCTTCATCTGCGCCCTGGTTGCTGGTGCTGCCAGGCTACTGCTGGAACTACAAAGGAAAGAGTATATGTCCAATAGGATACACTATTCTGCTACATTTCCCACTTTCATAAGCAGGACAAAATTTTACCCAAAAATGATGATTCAAAATTCTTCAGTTCTGAAGAAAAACAAGCATTAACTCCTAGAAGCAAGAAATCCAAGGCCAGTGTTATTCAAGTCTTGTGATATTTAAATGAAAACAGGGGTTGGATAGGTAACTCAGCCATATATTAGGGATACATAATTTGAATGAATAAATTCAGTCACCTTCTTCCCCTAGCAGCAAATGTGTAAGTCATTAATATAAAAGAGCTTTCAAAAAAAGAGGAATATATGGGACACTCCTCCTGATGTTCTAAGAAGTGTAGAGTCAAAGTTGGAAAATTGTTTAAAAGGAAGGCATAATCCATAAAAAGTGCTATCAAGACTGCATAGGAAAAACAGGAATTTCATAGCCACTTAAGGAGGTTCATAGAGCATGCAATCTGAATTTTACAGCTAAAGGAGCAAGGAGCTAAAACAGATGAAAGAGTGTCAGAGAAAGCAGTTACACAGAATATGGCTGAAGTTCAGATCTTCAGAAAATCCACAGGAATCTGCTAACTACTGAACTTGAAATCAGCAAAAGGAAAACTCTCAAGGACTTATGAATGATTAGAAACCAGTGATCAAAAATCATCACCAATTACTTTTGACTGCTATGACAGCAGAGTTAATCCTGACATATATCAAGATGGGAATATTGCAAGAGTGAAGAGACAACATTAATATCCTATTGCAGCATTCGTAATTAAAAGACAGCATCTTTTCTTAGCATCCAAATACCAGAAAAGATAGGGACAAATAAAACAAGTCAAAAACTGCTACAGGAATGAGTTAAAGGCTGGGAGATAATGAAAATCTAATTTATTAAAAAATAAACTAACAATCAATTATTTTCAAAAATATCTTCCTGCCAGACAGACTTCTATTACTGCTTGCCTTTATCCAACAAAATGTCCTGAGTCATTTCAATTACTAGCAACTGAAGTTATGAAAGCTCACAATGTAAATAAGTTTATTACTTTTGCCAGTTAAAGAATTTTGAAACAACTTGCCTGCTGTGGCTGGTAAGAGATGACTCTAAGATATTCAACCATGACCAAAAACTTTTATTTACAGAAACCTTATTGAAACTGAATGAGTAATTACAAACATGCCATGGACACAAATGAATTTTTTTAACTGAAGTGATACAAAACAGTGGTTCCTTTCCCTCCTAAGTTTCAAAGTTCAGTGCATCAGAAAAACTTCATTGATGTCAGGGAATTTATCCAAGATTCACTTCAACACACCTGACATGCAGCACTGGCACAGTGACTCTGAGTAACACATCACAGCTGACAACATCCAGTTCAATCTGAAGTAAATACATTTGGGAAGTTTTAAGGAAAAGTGATACCTAGGCAAGTTATATTGTTGCATATCGCCTCAGAAGGATCTTAAGTAAAATCATTTGGTATTAAGCCACCTCCTATTTTCAGTGATACTTTTTAAGTGCTGCAAGATGTAATAGACATATTAGTGACAGGCCAATCAAAAAAATAATCACAGCTGGTTCAAGCAGGTTCCACCTGGGGAAGCATCCTAGCTAAATACCAGAACATTATGGATCTGAAAATACAGTTCACTTTGAATTTCCATTTCTTTTACTTTTTCATATCAGTTACAGATATACACACACAATACTTTCTTGTAATCACATTCTAATTTCTCAAGAGCAGCAAAGAGCTAAGTTAAAATATCAAGGCATAGAGAACTTATGAAAACCACTTTCTGTTTCACTGAAGGCTCCATTCTACAATACCAATTAATTTTTATTTTTTTTTCTTTCATAAGCTTTGATCCACTTAGAAGTTAAAATATGTAAAAAACCCAACATTCCAGTCACCTGAAATACTAATAGATAACAATCTTTGACTATAATGTCAAAAAAAAAATCAAATAGTGAAGTAGGGATATTACATCATCTCTGGAAGAAGCCATGGTGAAGCATATTATGGAATGTGTGCCCATTCTTGGTATATACATTTTGTGATGATCAGTGGTAGACTGGAGAAAATCCAGAGAAAGAGCCATAAAAATGAGCTGAACACCAGAAAACGGGCTTTTCAAGAAGACTTACTTCATGATAAAAAAGGCTGAATAGTTTAGACTGAAACACACTTTCACAAACATGGCAAACTTCATTTGATTACCAAGTATCTATAGCATAAGTTAGACAACAGTAAATGAGATACAGAATAAGAGACTTATTTTTACTGAAAAATGTACCATGCCACCAAACAGTTCATTTTCCATTTGAAATCTAAAAACAAAAGGGGATCTCCCCCTCAGGAACATGGTGAGACTCTTGGGTCCTTTTATTTAATGAGAAATTACTGAAAGCTATTTTAAAGCATTTCTTGAATTATTTTTTATCCTTCTACCTTCAGTCTCACATCTTGGCAGTCTTCTGGTTTCTTAAAATACAGAAACATTTTAGGCTGAATAGCATTTTTTGCAAGGTCTGGTATTAGCTGATTCCAAGGGATTCCTTGCTGAAAAAGTCAGACTCAATGATCCTTGTGGGTCCCTTCCAACTCAGCCTATTCTGTGAACCTGTGCTGCAGAAGTGTGTCTTGGGTTTGGCTTCTTTTCTCAGGAAATTATTGCACAGAACTGTTTCACAAAAGATGTAACAAAAAAAGCCTGGGGAACTCTCAGTAATAACATGAGAAGGCTTCAGTCCCTATGCCTGCTACCACTCCATGATTTTTAATTCTCTCAGTAATTCAGCTGCAGCCTTTGATTTCTGTTTGCTTCACCTTGAAATACTTACAGTCTTTGTGTCCTGCAAAAGTAGGAGACAGTGGAAGAGCAGCTCCAGTCTATTAAAGTAATACAGTGAACACAACCATGGAAACTTTCCTGACAGCAAGAGAAAAACAATCTGAAATAAAAGTAACAGCAGACTGATGGAATAGGGTTATTCCTTCTGTAAAAATGGATAGCAGAATCCCTTAGGGGTTTTTGACTTAAAAATATAAGTCTGTTTTTAATGTGCATGATAGGTAAGGCTACTTGTAACTAGGGTGACAATAAGAATAATTCCTCCTAAGAAATAAACCAGCATCACTATTCTTTAAAAAAAAAGACAGAAATAAATTATTTTAGAAGCTATAAAGACACACATAAAACTAGATCTTTTTCTTGGCCTTATGAAGCTTTAATGGAAAATGAATATTTATCCAATGGCAAGTCATCTGATCTTAATGAGAACAAGCTGTGTACACAGAGGGCAATAGATCTTATCCGTGTTAACAACCCAGTAAATATTCTTCTTTCTTTTTTCAGCAGGGAATCTCTTGGAATCAGCTAATACCAGACCTTGCAAAAAGTACTATTCAGCTTGAAATGTTTCTATATTTTAAGAAATAGGAGACTGCCAAGATGTGAGACCGAAGGTAGAAGGATAAAAGAAAAACAATGCTTGAAAATAGCTTTCAATAATTTCTCATTAAACAAAATTTGATGGTTTAAAATATACTCTATCTTGGGTAACAAAGAAATCAAGATTCCTAGGTTCTCTAAGTCTTATATTAAAAAGCACTTTTTTCTAATATCACCTGGCTATACCCATTAGCCTGTGAATTGAGGTGTAACTAACGTAGAGAAGGGCAATAAGCATCTTTCTCAGAAAATGCAATGGAAATTGTCCTGTATTTCATTAAATTTATATTCATCATGCTTCTAACAACAAAGCTGTGATACAATTTACACATCATTCTGAATACATAAAAATTTTTCCCTATTTCTACCAAGCAATGGTAGAGACAGTGACCCACATCAGCAAGAAAATTCTAGTATTTCTTTCTGGTCTATTAAAACTAATAATCAGTTCTACTACTGTGACAATGCTGACAAGTCAAAAAATGTGATTTTTACTCAGTAGAGAAGATACAATTTTTGCCAGAGAAGAGAGACTGAAAAGATTCTCAGTAGATAACAAATGAGAGCCACAGCGCTCAACCCATTTCTGATTTCCTCAAACCTCTCTTATTGTCCCCAACATGAAACAAACTCTAAACATGGTTTTCCTTTCCTTTCCTGAGGAGTCTCATCTCACTCGCTGATATATAAGCACTCTCAGCATTCTTTGTATGCCTTTATCAGTCTTCAAATAAAAATGACTTGCTTTGTTTAAGGTACTTAGTGTTCAATTACTGAGACAAATGCTGACAAATCCATTTGATTACCACAGACAAGGCTATGCCGTCCATTGTGGTATTTGCCTCAAGTTTTTTCCTCTTGATAGTGTTCATACTTTTGGACATTACTTAGGAGGTGTGGTGTACTGTATGTATTTATGAAACACTCAGGAAATCATATCTTCAGCAAGACCAGGAAAAACTCAGCTGCCTATACCTAACCAGGCAGCATAAAGACCCGTGTGGATAGGTGTAAACTGCCCCAAATTCTGTGTTACCTACCTACCTTTCTTCACTACCACTGCTAACTGGTCTAGGCAGATGAAAGTTCACACACAGAACCAGTAGGTTGGAAGAGACCTTCAAGATCACGGAGTCTAACCCATGCCCTAACACCTCAACTAAACCATGGCACTGAGTGCCACATCCAGTCTTTAAACATATCCAGGGATGGTGACTCCACCACCTCCCCAGGCAGATCATTCCAGTACTTTATCACTCTTTCTGTAAAAAACTTTTTCCTAATATCCAACCAACTTCCCTTGGCACAAGTTGAGACTGTGTCCTCCAGTTCTGCCAGCTGCTGCCCAGAGAAAGAGACCAATCCCCACCTGACTACAGCCACCTTACAGAAAGTTGTAGAGAGTGATAAGGTCACCACTGAGTCTCCTTTTCTCCAGGCTAAACAACCCCAGCTCCCTCAGTTGTTCTTCACAGGGCTTGTGCTCCAAGCCCCTCACCAGCCTCGTTGCCCCCTCTGGACATGCTCAAGCGTCTCAAGGTCCTTCCTAAACTGAGGGGCCAGAGCTGGACACAGCATTGAGGGTGTGGCCTGACCAGTGCCCAGTACAGGGGAAGAATGACCCCTGCTCCTGCTGGCCACACTATTCCTGATCCAGGCCAGGTGCCTTTGGCATTCTTGGCCACCAGGGCACACTGCTGGCTCATGCTCAGCTGCTATCACCAGAACTCCCCGGTCCCTTTCCTCGTGGGCACTGTCCAGCCACACCGTCCCCAGCCTATAATGTTGCAGGGGGTTATTGTGGCCAAAATGCAGGACTTGGCACTTGGACTTACTAAACGTCATCCTATTTCACTCTGCCCATCCATCCAACCATTCCAGGTCTCTCTGCAGAGCCCATTTACCTTCCAACAGATCAACACACACACCCAGCTTAGTATCAACTGCAAGTTTACTAATGAAAGACACAATACCCTCATCCATGTTGTCAGTAAAGATACTGAACAGAACTCGCCTCAGCACAGATCCCTGAGGGACACCTCTGGCTGCCAGCTGGATGCAGTACCATTCACCACCACTCTCTGGGCCCGGCCATCCAGCCAGTTCCTAACTCAGCAAAGAGTGCTCCTGTCCAAGCCCTGGGCTGCCAGCTTTTCCAGGAGTGTGCTGCGGGATACAGTGTCAAAGGCCTTGCTATGAAGTCCAGGTACACAATATCCACACAGCCTTTCCCACATCCTCCAGGCAGGTCACTTGGTCATAAAAGGAGATCAGGTTGGTCAAACACAACCTACCCCTCCTAAACCCATGCTGGCTGGGTCTGATACTCTGACCATCCTGTAAGTACTGCATGATGACACTCTATTTAAACTGCTCCATTACCCTTCTGGGTACTGAGGTCAAGCTAACTGGCCTATAATTGCCAGGATCCTTCTTCCCACCTTTTTTTGTGAATGGGAGTCACACTGGCCATCTGGAACCTCACCAGTGAGCCAGAACTGTTGGTAAATGATGGAGAGTAGCCTTGCAAGCCCATCTGCCAGCTCCCTCATCGCCCTGGGATGGATCCCATCTGGGCCCAAAGATTTATGAATATCCAAGCAGCTCAGCAGTTCTCTGACTGCATCCTCCTGGATAACAGGGGCACCATTCTGCTCCCTGACACGATCTATCAACCCAAGAGGACAGTTGTCCTGAGGACAAGCCATCTTGCCACTAAAGACTGAGACAAAGAAGGCATTAAGCACCTCCACCTTCTCCTCATCTGCAGCTATTAAGTTCCCTAAGTTGTCTTATAGATGAACTTTTGTCACTCTTATCCTTATTAAAGTGTGAAAATACCCTTGCCTATCAAACAATCCTTTTCAGTATTACAAGTCTCCTCCTGAAGGCATATAAAAAATCCACTGCAAAGATGGGTAGCCCACAAATCCAAAGAGATGCTCTTACACACTCTTCTGACTGAAGATGAGTTTTACAGTGCACTGACCTCATTTCTCCAGTCACTCCCAAGCCAGACTTCATATCAGGAACACACTCAAGCTTGTGCTGAAAATTAAGGTGGCATTTCAATACCGTTGAGGTTTAAGTTCTTCTGTCCTATACCTAACGTGTTCCTGATCATGGAATTATAGAACAGCTTTGGGCTGAAAGGAACCTTAAAGACCATCTTGTTCCAGCCCCACTGCCATCGGCAGGGACACCTTTCACTAGACTAGGTTGTTCGGAGCCTCATTCAACCTGACCTTGAACATTTCCAGGGATGGGACATCCATAACTTCTCTAGGCAGAAGAGGCCTGACCTAGGACCTTGAACCAATTGGATAAAAGATTCAAGGTCAGAATCTTCATTTGAGGGTGAAAGCCAACCTCAGTGTCGGCACCTTTATTGCTGGTTCCCATATTGTTGTTAGCACTGTTATACTGAAACGAGGCTTTCAAGCCTTGCTTCCTAACGTGGGATTTTTTAAAATAAGGTCATTAAGGTCTTTCTACCCTAAAGCCACTAAAGACAACACAGATAATTGTAATTAAACTCCCAAGAAAAGAAAATCCTTAATTTTTCACTACACTCTATGAAAAAGAATATTTAGACTGCTCAGCACCTATCTGTCACAAAGCAACTGAACTTTCAAAGTCCCTAAGAGCTGTGCTCTGCTTCCAATAACAGTTTGTGTATTTATAGTCATGTTTTCTGACCTCCTTTTTTCATTTTCTTGTGGGAATACACAAAGTTAAAAAAAAAAAGAAAAAGAAAAGAAGATGAAGGAATTTAATTATAGTAGTGGTTCATAAATAAAAATTTCATCTTGGTACAGTCAAGCATACAGGGTAAGCACCGGTGGCATCTTCACAGATTACATGTACATATTAGTATGTTCAAAACAACACCTGGAATACTAAAACATTGGACTGGAAATTGTAAAGATACATACTTGCTGTTAATACTCACTGTTAAACAGTACTGATTTGTTCAAATTATTCATAAGTTTGGTCCTGCAACAGACCTGGATAGGAAGCAAGTTCAGGAAATCTTTTCCCCTAATTTTAGCAGTAACACACACACAGCCTCAGAGAAAGATGCTCCTCATTTCTCGAAGACAAAGTAACTTAGTTTCAGGTGGATAAATGAATTTAATTCTTATTTCTGAATTCAATCCTTGGTATCTATACAATACACTAATTTGGTTGGACAAACATAAATTTGATTTTGTCTCATATAAAGAAGCCAGAGCACAGATTAATTTTGAGATCTTGAGTTTGGATGGACAGAAGTTAGAGCGTAGAAAACATGTGAACACAGAAATTAGGTAGTAGGCACAAACAAAACAGCAAGGAAAGGAAGAAGTAATGATTTAAAAAACCTCTGAGTCACATTTTGAAACTTTTGGTGAAACTTACACCTTACCCATGCCAGTTGCTAGAGCAATGCCTCAGGTAGAAATTGCTCAGAAACAAAAAACTTGGTGATGAATTCGCAGCCTAACTCAGATGCAGTTCCTTGAAATCTGTGCAGCCACATTCAAATAAACCCTGTGTAAGCAAGGGGAAAATATAACCCTTTATCAGCCTATCAGTATTAATCTTCAAGTATCTATAATTCCTCCCATCAAGGTAAGAGTGAAGCATGAAATAAACTCAAGATATGCTCACTGCCACACAGTAATTTAGTTGAGTTCCTTCTTAGAATGCCTAATTCTCAAATCAAGTGTTTCTCATTCCATCCAGGCATGCAATTATGTATCCATTACCAACTATAGCAGTGAAACAAATCTCAACTATAGTGTCCACTGCTGGAGTTCTGAATTAAAAGTAGGTTCAGCCTTTTCACTTTGGGTAAACTGGACGCCCTGACCCTGATTTGACTTCTTACCAGACAGCACTGGCAAGAACATGGTAAAAATAAAAACAGGGGGAGAAGGGGGAAAAACCAAAAGAGCTACGTCGTGCAGGACCAACGGGGTTTTATCTTCTTCATTAAATGGAAGGAAATAGATCATATACAAAATGCATGAAGTGGGAGCGACAGAGATGAATAATGCATCCGTTACTTGTTTGCATAATGGAGTTATTTGATCTACTTTGACTTCTCAGGCAGAGCAAAACCAAAACATAATGGTTTTCCCACCTTCTTCCAAGAAAGTCCTGTCTTTTGAAAGGCCACAGGATGCTATAGAATACTAATGAACTTCCAGCTGTTGTAGGTACACCTGTAAAATAGCAGGGGCAATTTTGCCCCCTGGAAAGATACCAATTGCTGGGCACCTCTGCCTGATTTAATGAGTGAAGCTCAAGCACTCATGCAGAAGGTGGCAGACAAGCTTCCACTTGTGCTCAGACAGCAGAGAAAATTTGCACAGGGGAAAGAAGAACAAAGGTATTTCAGAGGAGTTATTTTAACAGGTTTAGGGTCTTTTTACCCATAAAAAAACTCATATTTTTGTGAACTTTTAACACAGCAATTTCTCTCCAAATAAGCATTTTAGAAAGCTCTGGAAACTTCTAAATGCTTTCAAATGTCTTAGTCACTTCATGAATTCAAAGGCTGTTTGATAATGCACAATCATTTGAGCAACAAAGTTCTGTAGTGGAAAGTTCAGTCCTAAACTGAAGTCAAGGTCAGCACCCTCTGATGAGAAATTAAATACCTGACCAGACCAGCTTCTGTTGACTTTACATGTAGTAGCCTCACCTGTCCTGTGCAGGCACACAGGGTACTGCCCACTTTCTTTTTTCCCTTTTTTAATACTTTAAACTACCCTTGAAAGGATGGCATTCACCTCAAAACCAAAAGACACACTTCCTCTGTGGGTCCTCTCTGCCAATCTTCTTCTAGAACATTCTGCAGCAGGAAAATTTTTCTGCCTCTCAACTGAAGCTACTTTGCTAACATAAAAAACACAGCCAAACATCAGTGACAAAGAGGTAAACCAAGACATAACTCTTCAACCACAGCATATTCTTCCCCTCATTTCATCCGAAAACATAAGTTATTAGTTGCCAAATTTCTGTGGTCCTACATATAGTGCTAAAAGTCAATACACCAGAACTCAGAAGGTTTGGCCCAGCAGGGCTGCCTGGCCTGCCCAGACTATTACAGTGACTCTCATGTAGGATTCCAGGGTGTGGGCACATAATATAGTTGAAAACCCTGAGATCATATGTGGACAAACTTAACTTTTACAGGTGCTCATCTGTATTGCAATGGGAACAACTTCTTTTTCTGCTTTTTCTGAAAATTGCTGAGGAATCCTTGAATCCTGTAATGGCAGAATGATATTTATTGTGTAAAAAAAATCTTATTACAGGACAATTTCAGCATTACTTTCATTCTAGCTAGTCTAAAATTAACATTAAACCCATGGACTTACCAATAAAAAATACTGTCTGATAGAGATTTATATACGAGTCTAAATTTAGAGTCTAAAATATAAGTTATTTCTAATTTGCATGTAACAACTTTCTACAGAGTGCTCTACTAAATAAAAATGGTTCACTGGTCTTAATAAAATCACATTAATTGGACTGCATTTTTCTCAGTTTACATATTTGAAACTTAATAAAATGGCTTTTTTTCCCATCTGATTTATTTAGTTAAAATCACCACTATGCTCTCTCAATTACATCTAGAAGTAAGAGGCTCCTGTTACCTATCTTTCATTATACAATTTTTTTTTTTTTGCTAATCTCTTTCCCTCATTACTTCTTATGTATGAAAGCACTTTTTACTTACTATTGCAAATTTTGGATGCTAGGAGTTTTTTTCCTTAAGAATGGATCTTCTCATTGTGACGTAGAAGATGCTGAGCTGCGTTGTACAAAGCAACAGTATGTGGCCTCTGTCAGAATTTGCTTGGGTGTATTTACAAACTGGGCACCAGCCCTTTCAAATGTATATACAAAAATGAGTATTTTTTTCAGCATTCCTTCAAAATAGTGTTTTTATCTTTCCTCTTTCTCCCAAAGCATTGCTTGTCTCTGTCAGAATGCCATTAAATGAAATTTCAGTTCAGATGGTCCTGAATGCCAAGGCACAATCTAATCTTCATAGGAAGGGCCCCTGGCACTGTTTCTTCAGGAGAAATGATAATGGGAATACATTTTGTAATGGGCCAGAGTTGTTCTAGATCTATGGAGCTGTGGAAACAAATGTTAAGAACTCTTGCCTAAAAAGCCCACTTTTACCGGGAAAAAGTGCGATGGGTTTTACACCATAGACATAAGGAACACAGACACATTTATTGTCACAAAAGTAAGTGCTCCTAAAAGCAATTGTAAATCAGACTAGAAAAGGTAACAAAGTATACTGTACTCAAGCCAAGGAAAAGGGATAGGAAGCTTGGAAAGTAACTGCTCCTTCTCATGACTTCAGTGAAAATATTTTTGAATACATCTAACAGAAGTTGAACTACCCTGTCATCCTCTGCCCATAAAAGGTATATCATTACCTTAATTCTTGTATAAGGACAGTAATTTAAAAATGAGGTTGTACTTGGCAGTCACTTTTGAAGCAATTTAAATATCGTTAAGTGTTTTGACAACTCACCAACCTTCCAATACATAACCTCTTCCTGTCAGTCAGAGCACAGTTTTCTTGAGTCAACTCTCACAAGCTCAGTGCTTATAGTAGTTTAAGGCAGAACCTACTCCCTACAAGTACAGAAAAATAGCAAAAAAAAAAATTTAGTCTAATGCTCACTGGTCTGACAATGAACTTTTTCCTTACAGATGGCCACGGTGATTTGAGGTGAACGAGCAAACTGTACAAGCTTCTTTTAAAAAGCTGGGATGTTTCTTTTATCTGTCCTGAAGAAGATTCGCTCAGTTCTCACCTGTAGCATTTCCTCTGTAAAAGCCAAACTGCCAGTTTCAGGCAGGCATCCAAAATCTAGTTGCTGTTTTTCTTCTTACAGACTATTTTCAGGAAGAGATGTGACAGTCCAGTGGTGCTCCCCAGGACCAAAGATACATTTGATGAAATGATTCATCACTTCTAAAACTTTATTGTATATTCTAAGACAAAAGCAAGTGTTAGATGATGATAAAACCACCTACAATAACAGACCAGACAAATTCAAATAAAATATCTCTGTCTGGATTCCAGTGGCAGGGGAATGGTTAATAAGGGTTTTCCAGGAAGGTATCTGGTATACATTTAAACACCAGAGAGAGAAGTTGGGCCATATTTGTACTTGATTTTCCTGGTTAACAATGCAAATATCCCGAGCATCACTACGCATTTGCACTCAGAGTCATCAGGGCAAAATAAATAATCTTAGAAAAGCTGCAACTCCAAAGCCTTTCAATGGGTAGTCAATCCGGAGAGAAGAAAAGCAAAACCAGATTCAAGGCAGAGTTGCACACAGGTAGCAGCATTTACTTCTGCACACTTCCCAAATCAAGGAACACAATCCAAAGCCAAGGCTAAGCTAAGTAGATACTCCAATTTAAAATAAGACTGCAGACTCAAGAAAAAATTATACACTTGTTTGGATTGGTTTTTTTTTTCCAAAAAGGCAATTTGTGGTGTAGGATTTGGTAGGGGGAGAAGGTAGAAAGAAAGGGTCTGATTGTCCCAATTGACGCTGTATCAAAAAGGTAAAAAAAATTATTAGTAACATCCTTTTAAAAAGAGGAAAGAGAAGGAAGACACCTTTTAACCCGCACAAAGGTATCCCGGATGTCAGAATAAAGGCCTGCCAGAAACCAGACTGATCTTAATGATTTGGATCACGTCCACAAAACAGTATTTACTAAGAGCACGTTGCTTGTACTGATGGTTAAATTGAACATAAAGATCAATAGTACCTGGAAAGGTGATAGAGAGAATGACCCCCTGAATGGTGAGCTGATTAGCCTTTGCTGCAAGCGGGAAGAATAAATCCCACCTGCCTTCATTCTCCCTCCAGGATCCAAAATGTCTCTCTACAGAGGAAGCACTCAGAAATGCTGGTCCTAGAACAAAACACAACTGGAGTTCTGAGGGCCAAAACAACAGGTCAGCAGCTCCACTCCTTGTAAATATATACAACTCCTCTCTGCTGAGATCACAGATTACTGCCTCTGTTCTTCAGGATCAACAAGGATTCAAATGATATTAGTGAGAACTGTCTGCATGCTACAGACTGAAAGAGCAATTCCTAATGGAGAGCTATTGCTATAACATCATAACAGCTATGGATGATGTGAGCAGATAATTACAAACATTCTCACACTTGTAACCCAAGATTATATGGGACTTAATCAAGGCAAAAAATAATAGGGGGGAAAAAACCCTCACAAAACACAAGGATTGTTCTTTGTAACAGTGTTTATGTCTTTGGAGAAAGCAAATGGAGTGGAGCAAGAGTACAGTCAATGTTTGATGTTTACAATGGACAACCAAGAAATTCTTTCCAATGGCAACAATGTTATTTCTTTCATGTAACTGTTACTAAAAAGGTAAGTGTACAGGTGTCATACAGAATTCATGCTTTTCAAGCCCTCCTCTTCTTCCAGCTCTTTCCTGGACAGGGTTTTGAAGGTTGTGGCCCCAGTTTATGGGGACAGCTTCTGTGGCCCCAGTGACGTACACAGTACTTCCCATCCACACCAACTTCCCTTTCTTTCCCACATCGGTGACCCATGGCAGTCACTTCTTACATTACACACATACATATTTAAGCATGGAATTAATGTAAACCTATGGAAAAAATCAGTGAGAAGTAAGGACTTCAAAGTTGACACATCTCAATTATTACAGGTATTTCAACATTTTCACCATTTAGCAGTGTTACAACAAAGATACACAAACAGGGGAAACTCTTAAATTTGCTGCAGTATAACACAATGACAAAGATGCAAAATGCCTCTCCATGTAATCACTGAAGAAAGTATTTTTAGGTTACATTTGTAACAAAAATGACTGCTATAATGTACCATTTTTTAAAACAATGTTAGAAAGCAGTTAGAATAATCCACTCATGCATAATTAAAAGCAACTCTCAATCACCTATGGAAATGAAATACAACTGAGATGTGCATTAAACATGCAAAAATATTTCTTCCTTAAGTAGCATACTGAATAATATTTCATGAGAATTGCTTTTTATAATTCTCAGTCCATGTAGCAATAAAGTGATTCCTTAAAAAGCAATCATTACAGAGAAAACTCAAATTTAAAAATTAAAATTCATTCTACTACGAAAAAAAAAATCAGTCTTGCCATTTCTCACAAAAATATTCCTGAATATTCACATCAGGATGACAACAGCATTTTATTTAGACATTTATTTCAAAGAAGCATCATATATTAGTTATCTATATTTAAAAAAATCTTTATAACTAAGCTACCAAGAAATGCCTCCTTCAGCCAGTGTAATACAGTATTTACTTTGAAGGGCAGTGGAACAACATGAATTACAGAATTTAAGCTCTACAGAGCAAATATTTGCTCTCATGTGCCTAAAACCAATTTGTGCCATGTCTCGTACATATTGGAAGGTAATGATGTTTTATCACGTCTGGTAAAAAATCGCAGGTTCTGGAGTGCTGCTTTCTTTTACTTCCTTTCTTGGAAGAGAAATAAGATGCTTTGGCTGAGATAAAACAGCACAATGAATATCCAACAGCATAAGATAGACAGGATTGGTTATGGAACTGGACAAATGGTATCAAAAGTTTCTAAACTTTTCAAGAGGAAAGAAAGACATGCATTTGCTCGGATTTTGGTAGATAGGTTTCTAAAAATGCTCAAAATGTATCACAAAGCCATCTGCCATTATCATACAGCAGGACTCTCTCCAAGTGTTTTTTTTTCATTTTCTCCCCATAAGAAAGGATTAAGATTAATACACATTTTCAATCAAGTTTTACCAGTCTTTCAAATTATACAATTTCCAAGAGAAGTTACCCGAAATACATGCTTTCGTATTTCAAGATTGCACTTTTAAAAAATATTAATTCAGGAAAATGCACTGCTGGTGTTGCTTCACTGCATTTCAGGATAAAAACAAGTATCAGAATGTCTTAATTTCAAAAGAACCTATAACAATTTACTAAACAGCCCCAGCAATCCTCTAACTCTAGAACAGCATTCTAAACTTTGTAGTCTATTTGGAAAAATCCCAATTTATAATGCAGCATTTGTTGTCCAATTAAGAGTGCCACAAAATCTACATTTTAGATCTTGCCTCCACTCAAAGATTTAACCATTAGATACTTCAATAACATATATGAAGGGAGAAAAATATTTCAAATCTTGCACAATCAGCAAGTCAGCATAATTCAAAATTTAGTGCTATCTCTACTAAATCAACTTTCAAAGAAGTTTTGAAAGTAAATTAGTTGAGATGCTTAGAGATATTATCTAAAAAAATAAGAATCTGGATATATTGATTCCCTTTCTTCTATTGTAAGAAAGAAGTGTTGAGCTTCTTACAGAAGAAGTGTCTAAAGCAAGTAATTTCTCAAATAACTTTCATGCAATTCTTCACACACTTAATAGAAGTCTAAAAGAAAAAAGTGATGAGCAAAAGCAGCTGGCAATGGAAGAGAGTCTTGACACAAGTATAAATGAAGCAGAGTAGAAACGCAAAACTCAGAAGGGATGCCATGTTTTCTGGACATAAATCAGACAGGAAAAACGAATCATGTGAAGGATGAAAAAGCAGCTGACCACAGAATCACACAGCAGCTGAGCCTAGAAGGCACCTCTGAAAACCATCCAGTCCCAAGCTCTACTCAGAGCAGGCTCAGCTAAACCAGGTTGCCCTGGGCCACGTACATTCAGGTTCTGAACATCACCAATGGTGGTCACCCCATCACATCTATGGACAGCCTGCTCTGGTGCCTGACCACCCTCACGGTGTAATCAAAAAAGGGTTTTTACTGCTTCAGTCTGAAGGCCTACCTCTTGCCCTGCCACTAACAACCCCTGAGAGGAGTCTGTCTGTCTCCTTTACATAGGGAAAATCCCCAAAATCTTCTCTTCTCTGCCCTGGACAGTCCCAGCTTGTTCAGACTCTCCTCATTCAACAGGTACTTCTAATGCTTGATGATTGTGGTAGTCCTTGGCTGGGCTCCCTGCAGAGCATCCATGTCTCAAAATGAGGAGCCCAGAAGTGGACACAGCCCTGCAGAGGGGGCCTGGACCAGCTGGCAAAGTTCTGCCTAAAGCAGCCCTTGAGGCTGTTGGCAGCAAGAGAACGCTGCTGGCTCACGGTCAACATGGTGCTCACCAGGACCCCCTGAACCTTTTGTACAAAGCTGCTTCCCAGTGCCTCAGCCCTGCAGCCTCAGGTCAAGGCAACTGAGTTCATTTTATTTTAAAATGCAACAGTAAGACTGTTACTGGTTAAGATGAAAGATATGGGACTCACTTAGCTTAAATTAGAACGCATGGTTACACCACAAATACTTTTTTCCCCTAGCCAATCATATTTGAATGAAGAAAAGTTATTAGAATGCTTAGATGGAATTGGTGGCAAAAAAAAAAAAAAAGTAGCTATTACATTCTGACAAAAAGAGAAGAGCTCAGTAAGCAAATCCTACTACCTACTTCATGCAAGTAAATGAAACCTGATTGCCTTGAGAATAGTCATGGTAAATCTGGGGACCAAATTTAACTTCAGAGGGATTCTGATCCTGCTGCAAGAAGAAAACAGCACAGTGTAACAAATATTGTCTGATTGGCCTCTAAGGAATTCTACTTTCACTCACCATCCTTTATAAGTTAAGGAATAATCAAAGCGAATAAATATCTTATTTATCTTAGGAAGTTCATACACATAGGATGTAGGGAAGAAGTGTACTTCCTTTCACTACTTTTTCAGTGATAGAAAAAAAGAATAAAATCCTTATAGATGAATAATAAAAAAATGCAGTAGGATGAAACTCAGTAATAGCTTACAAAATAGCCAAAACACAAAAAGGCAGTAAAAATCAAAAATCTGAAGATCAAAAATCAAATGGTCTGCATTCCCATATTAGTACTGATGCTTAGTACACTCATGATCTCGAACAGCAAGAGGAAAGAAAGCAATAAAAAAAACCCCACAAAATACGATTCTAAGTAGGTTAGTAAAGACTAAGAAATTTCCAGGAGACCAGCCCATGATAGCCATCAGTTTACAGTACCAGCAAACGCAAACCAGAAGAGAAAAATCATCCGAATTACTGAGATTTAAACAAAAACATAGATAACCCTTAAGCAGCCATTTTTCAATTTGCAGAAAAGCATTTACCTCCTACCAGAAGTCACCAACAAAAATGACTGTATTTGAATGTCTAGTGTTATAAAATTGTGCTTAAAAATAAAGCTAATTTTTTTTTCCATTAAGGTTATTACTAGGATTCAGTACATTGCTTTGAATATAAAGATTCAGCAGCTATTGTCTCCGGTTTTTCTTCATGAGATCTACAATACCTTTTCAAGCTAATTTTGTCATAGAAAAAAGAATGAACTTTCTTCTCTACGTTAAATTAAACTTGCCTCTTATGTAGGTATGACTAAGTATGAAAAAAGCAGGAAAAACACAGTTACTATAGTTGATAAAAGGTTTTTTAAAGTAAGATAGACAAGTTTTTTCTATCGGTTAACTGTTTTTCAAGTCTTTAAAAAAAAAACCCCAGGTTTTTTTCCAAGTAAAAAAATTAACTGTGGTAGATATGCATGAGCAGAATTTTCCTATTTTAACAATAAAAAACAACTCTCCAGTATCTTACCTGAGTAAACTGATAGTTAAATCAAGAACAGAGTCTGCACAGTTCATAGGAAGCTGTGTCCTTTGCAATGACACCAACAGTGTGTTTATCTAAGAGGAGTTTGGGTGACTTTATTTTTGACCAAAATTCTACCACAAGTCAAGATCACTAAGAAAACTATGAAGCTCCTCAGACACAGGTTTCAAAAATAGATCAGGATGCTTAAGTCTTGCTGGAAGTATCTGAAGCATGGTGTGGGTACATGCTGTGATGCACCCCAAAACTCCATCCAGAAGATATCCAGCCTGGGCCCTGGCTGGAGCACATCAGGACTCTCAGCTCACATGCTCAGCACACCTCTCTGCAGAAGTCAAACTCTGGAGAAGGTAATTCACACACCTGGAGATCACCCTACAATTCCAGTCAATCAGTTTAGAGAAAATAATTTTGCCCGTGGGCCAGCTGTAAAATGGGGGTAATAGTTGCAGTATTACTTCACAAGATCCAGGAGTACTTGCACATCTTCCAAGATAAGCCTGTCAAAACTCTTACAGAATGGACCAGATGTTTTGAAACCAAAATGCTTTATACTTATCTAATTGCATATACTTACTTATGCTTAATGCTACTAGAGACATTTTCAGACATTTTACAGACCTCTGAATGTAGTGATAACAAATGAGAACTCTGAATGAAGCTGTGTTCTGTTTATGCCTGGATTTGCTACAGCTTCTGCCATTTCACATCTGGGAAAGACAATTCACAGCCTGCCATGAGAATGGTGCAGCCTGGCTATAGTCCCTATGCTCCTCACTGCAAGGTTTTCTGTGCCTCTCAATACACCCTGATCTTCCTTCTCTTGCACCAGCCACAGTTCCTCAATCTCTCTGCTGGGAAAAGCTCTTCCCTGCACCCATCCCCCCCTCTGCAACTTCTCCTTTGCTCCCACCAGGTGTATTTTGTTCATATTCCACCAGCCAACTAAATTTCTGAGCCTCACCTCTTCCCATACACAACAGGAAGAAGCACCAGTTCAACTAATCGGCACTGCCTGACAGGATCATCTGAACATCTCTGTTCAGTAGAGAAAGATCCAAAAATTGCAGTCATAGATCTGAAAGAACTGGAAAGGGATGTAATGCTACCATCACCTGCCATATGCAAGATAAACCAAAAATCTCCCAGCTATTTTAATTTGACAGACAACATCATTCAGCCAACTATCTACCCCTTTTCATGTTTTAACTCTGGGGGAAGGAAAAACAGAAGCAAACAGAACTGACCCAGATGAATTTCAATGCTCAAGACTGCTAACTAGGATGAAAGGAATTTTTGCAAAGGTTTTCTTCTTTGAAGAAAACATTGATAACCAAGATTAGCTCCTGCAAAACACAGACTCATTTAAATTTTTTGTCTTTAAAGCAAAGATGCTGTAGCTAAGCAACCTGGCTCTTCCTTAAACTGAAAGCACCTAGTTTACCACTGAGAACTCTGACAAACCTCCACCTTATTTTATGTAACAGTGTCTGGGGGAGTGCCAGATTAGATCTGGTTTACTGTCATAAGGGGACTTTTCCCATGAATGCAGATGATGCAAAAAATATTTTTAAAATAGCATTCAAAATGTTCTTTGTGTCTACTGTGTGTTCTTCAAATACCCTAAGCTGTTGGAGAGACCAGATACACCTGTCTGCTTCTGAATCCAAGAAGTGCTGACCATGTTCTCTTTACCTGCATACTGAAATGAGCCACTGTCCTTTCTGCCTTAGTTTCCCCTCTCAGCCCAGGACTTGATATAGCATTTAGTATTTGTTTTCTACCACTAAAGATGTTGTTTTAATATAAAATATATCCTGACATGCTCTCTGCTCTGGTTGGGTACTGTTCTTATCCTATGTTGGATGCAATCTGTAGCCTCAAGAATGATTATTATTTCCAAATTAGAAGCTAACTAGAGTCCATAAACCCATTCACTCAGACTGAATCACCAAACAGCTTTGCTTTCAAATCCTTCTAATTCTGACTGATTTTTTCCTAATAGATAGGACAAAAATACATGCAAGTAATAAGCAAAATCAATGACACTGACTATGACCTAGTGGGTTATGACTTCAGATGCTAATCTCTTGCCACGGTTCCTCTCCCACAGACTGTGCACATTAATAGCCTTTTCCCAGTCTGACAAGGGCACTGAAAAGCATTTGCTCGAAAAACCTGGAAAGCATTGGGTTTTTTCCCTCCCTCTCTCTCACTTCAGTCCCCATTACAATTCTATTTTTAATCAGCCCCCGCCTCCCCCTTGTTCAGTTACTTGCAACCTTGCATACAGTATAATAAAAAATGATTGTCCCAAATGTTATGCTGAACAATGGAAAAAAAGATTTTTGGTTGCACTGCTCATCTGCTTTCCCTTCTCAATCGGTTTTGTGTTTGTGCACAATAAATAAACACACGGTAGGCCTATGCATCCTTCTACAAACACAGAGATGCAGCCACTGTGTACAGACAGCAATGCAGCTTTCTTGTTTACTCTGCTTCCCTCATTTCCTCTAGATATTTTTGCACGCTGTCATTTGTGGAATACTGTTGAAACCCAAAGGGATGTCAGCTGAGCCTGCCTCACATTGCAAGCTGTCAGCAGGCTCATTGAGGCCAAGGGAACAGTGAGGAGCCTGCTGCTGCTGCTCACAGACTGTTGCTGCTGGCTGGAAGGATCTGGCCAAGCTCAAGGGGCCACACCAGCTGATTTCTTCAGATGCTCCTCAGCCTTGACATTATTGCTGGTGTCTCCACAAGGACTATACAGTTGTTTCTAAAAGTGCCAGCAGCTGCTGTCAGCACTTACAGAGAAGAAATCCAATATAATAAAAGTCTCCAAGGGTTTCAAACTGTAAAAGTGCATGTTTTCTTACTCCCATAACCAGTCTTGACTGTACATTGTACAGCATTTCCTGTACAATGAAATTACTTTGCATTTGTTATTGGGTACTACACTTTCTGTTTGTTAATTTCAGAATTGTCTGCACCTTTATATCATCTACCCAACCTAATTATTTCTAACTCTGCAGGTATTACCTGTCATATTTGTTGCAGTCCCAGAGAATCCAAACCTCTTGTCCAACAGCTTTTGGGAAAAGTGTTGCCTATTTGGGAGTCAAGGTAGAAGGCAGGAAGCAGAATGTGGCCCTCTCTCACAAAAATAACAGCCGGCCATCAGCCTCTCTTTGACTGATACAGTTATTTTAAAAAAAAAAGGAGAAAAATGTAACAACTGAAATAGACTTTAGCCATGGCTGAAATTTGGCTTTCCTGTGTTAAGTATCACCTGACTTCCTGCCAAATTAGGCTGAGCAGTGTCCAGTTACCCTGAGGGTAAAAGAGGGCACTCTTGTTCATCTAGGTCACTATGAAATCAGGGATGTATTTGTACTGTCCACAAAAGAGAACAAATCAAGAAAAAAAATTCACTACATACTAGGAATTTAAGTAGTTGAATTAAAAATGGGGAATCCAAAGTTCTCAGTGGTTGTTTTTGTTTCGTACTTGAGGGCATCATACATAAAGCAAATTATTTAAGAGCCACCAATCCTAAGGACCACCTAAATCTAAGGACAGGTGTCAGTATAAGGAAGATTAGTACGTCTCAGCATTTGGCATATTTGAGTCATAATACTCCTAAGTCACTCAACCTGACACTATTTTTTTCCAAGCAAGGACTAGCACTAAACTATTCCATCACAATCAGGTTGTTCTTGATGACTTTCCGAAGACAAATCCCAGTGCCACAGTTAGCATCATCTCCTAATCCTGCTGTGCCAGACTATGTGAAGGAAATAACAGTACTTTCAACAACAGTCTCTATTTTCTGGTGGAAGTTGGATCCCATCCATGCCTTCCCTTTTTTCTGTCTAGCACATACAGACCACTGGCTTACCATATGTTTCCATTCACTGTCATGCACCTCCATCTCCCTCATTTCAACTGATTTTTATTTAGAAACTAAACACTTCAGAACAGCACAGAAGGCAGGGAAATTTGTCTGCCATGTGTCTAGTAGATTTTAGCCACTATAAAAGCATTTTGATTAATCCATAACATTGTTCTTTTTCTCTAGTTCTTGCATAAAGTCACTGTTTTCATAGCATTAGGGAAGAAGGGAGTTGTATTTCTGAAATTTTTAAATATTCAGAAATATCAAGCTCTATGCCTTTAGTTTAATGGTATTGGTGCCCTGGCCACATGGCATGGGCTATGCAGCAAACACCTTCAGAGCCAAATCAGAAATTCACTATGGCAAAGGCTTATCAAACGGTCTGCACAGAGGCTATGCTGCAGTAAACACTCAAGTCACCTAACAGAACTGAAGTGAGCAAGGAGGGTCTAACTAAAGCAGAGCTGAAATCCAGAGATCTCCATTCTCTCCCTACTCTGCTTGAGACAGACTTTGTAAATGGGGGCAAAGCATTCAACCATCAGCAGGTATTTGTTTAACTGCTCCTAGGCAGATAAGGGAGAGCACAGAGAATTTGATTTCATCAGCATTTATAAGCAAAACGGTGTGGAAAATATTGTTGCACAACTATGTAAATTACCCTTATTCCACACAGTGGGCCAATGAAGCAGGTATGAAAAGCAGCACATGGGACCTTCTCCTGGGTTCAGCTGTAGCAGTTTCTTCTCAGTAGCTGGTACGGTGCTGTGTTTTGGAATCTCTGGGAGAGTAATGTTGATGGCAACAGCCAAAACACCAGTGTGCTAAGCAATGCTTATATTGAGTCAAGGACTTCCCAGTTTCCCATGCTCTGCCAGTGAGGAGGTGCACAAGAAGCAAGCAGAGCCAGCGCAGCTGACCTGAACTGGCCAAAGGGATATACCACACCATGGAACATCATGCTCAGTATATAAGTTGGGAAGAGCTGGGCAGGAGGGGTCACTTGCTGCTGCGGGCCAGGACAGGGGTCGGACACCAGGTGATATTGTGCATCACTGGCTGTTCTTGTGTTTCATTTTCCTTTCTTTTTTCCATCATTTTAGTAATAGTACGTTTTATTATCATTAGTATTGTTATATTTTACTTAGCTTTCATTATTAAACTGTTCTTATCTCAACCCACCAGTTTTAGCTTTTTTTCCCAAATTCTCCTCCCCATGGCAGTGGGGGCAGGGGAAACGAGTGAATTACTGTGTGGTACTTAGTTGCCAACTGGGGCTAAACCACAAGAGATCTAGGACTGGGGTTTTTTTTCTCAGTTGCAGAGATGCAACTTACAATCCCACCCCTCTGCTGGCATATTTTGCTCATAAGGCACTAGGAGAAGGAGGCACACTTGCCCAAGTATATAACCACATGGAATATATTAAAAAAAACGAGGTGTATCAGATCACATGGGAAACCATATTTTTCTTCTAGGACGAAACAGGAGTGATTTTAAAAGTATTCCCCTGAATTCAGAAGCCAAAAAGTACTCAACAAAGAAAAACATTTTTCCACTTGCAGAAATATTTAGTCTTATATCAGTCTTTATCAAAGACCTCATTTCACATTTCAAGTTTATTTTATGAAAAAAATCAAAGACAAAAATACCAGAAAGAAAGACGTTTACAAAAACTCTTGAGTTTTTCTTGCTCAAATATGTGAGCAGCTGAATTCATCAAAACCAACTGTTTTTCTACATTTAGACTTGGCTTTGATAAATTGGCATTTTACAGAAAATCAGGCAAACATCTCCTGACTTCTGGTAGACAAACCTCAACTTTCCCTGCATTTTAATTGCCTGTTCCAAAAGTACAGAAGTGCACAAGGTATCTACTCTCACAGAAAACGAATGGGTGCCTTTGAAATCACCTTTACACAGCAGAATTAAGAGAAAAATCAAAATGTATTTTCTTTAGAACTTTCACTGAACACATATGACTGGCCAGTCTGAATGATCTATGATTTGCTGACAGATGGAACCAGACACAGACCTTCAGAAGAAAGGGGAAGCAGGAAGGAACTGAGCACAAACATTTTAGTCAGCTCTGTCAAAATGTTGGCATTTTGACTAAGAAGGAATTACAGTATCCAATTCTGCCTGGTATTCTGTATCACTCCATCAAATGACCATGTTTTTCTGAATAATTATCAATAGCATTTCAGCTACTTCTACTATATTTTGCAAAGCTGTCCAAGGAAAAGTGACACTGACATTAAAATCCTATTTTGATTTTGAGCACAAAATAATTGTTTGACTTGCAAAGCAGAACCTCAAATTATTTCATTGGTAATCTTTTTCCCCTGTAACTTATCTCTTCACAGTAACTTTGCCTCTGTTTCAACATCAATAATTCTGAAATGCGGGCACTCCTGAAACTCATACATTCCATTACACCTCACACAAAGATTTCTCCAGCCCTACAAATCACATTTAATGTCTATGAAATAAATAACATTTATAGTACAGAACGTTACTCTGGAAAGATTTGTTACTGAAGTGAGGTCCCTTAGGGACAGACCTACCTCAGAATTGTTGAGATGACACCTGTGTGTCCCTGAGAACCATCCCTCGCTCGAACACTGGTCAATGTCCACCTTCTGCAGATTAATGTCGACTTTGACAACACCTCTGAAAACAGAGAGAAACAGCCTTGAACACAACCACAGAAATAGGTTAAACTTTTTTATGATGCTGTAGCCTGAAAAGAAATACATCTTTCTTCTAAATATGGAATTTGATAAAATGTCTAAAACCAGAGAAGTCTTGTGCTCCCAGAGCCATGGTCACAGAAACACATTCTTATTTTAGACTTTACTGAGATGTACTATGACAAGAGCTGAATAAATCTAACATATTAAGAGTAGGGTGGCAGTCAAGAACAAGTTGTATGTTCAAACGATGTAATGCCCTTCACATTTTACCATGCAGCAAAGACCCAACATAATTACAGTGAAAGACCTGCACTACTTTTTCTGAAGCCAGCAACCTTCCCAGACAGTTCTGAGTGCAGGACACCAGACACTGCACCCCACCCCATATCCAGCAAAAAGTTACATTCTCCCCTTTGCTCCAGGGAATCCTATTTGCCAAAACAACTGGCAAAAACCTTTTTTTGTACTCTTCCCAAAGACATTCAAGCCTCTTCTCTGCAGCTCAACATCCTCCTCCAGCAGGCATCCAAGCCCCGTCCCCACACTTCTGCCAGCTGGCCCTGCAATAAAACCTGATACAACACCAGAAAACTGCACAAGGCAGCAATAGATCACTCATGTCTGCCAAGCCAAAAAAAAAAAAAGTTTCCTACACACATGTCCTGAAGGACCATCGGAATTGTGTAAGTCCAAGAAGTCCCTAGGTTTCACCATGAACAGCCTACCTCAAAAATTCTTTTGAAAGAAAAGCCGACAAGCTAATTCAAAGCTGACACTATTTTATAAAAAATTTGAAAACCATTAGAAGAAAAAAGGTACAAGACCATAGTTCTAAATCTTAAAAAAAAAAAAAAAAGCCTTCAAAGATTCACATATCCTTCAGAATGACCTAGGGCATTGATAGCATCATCTTGTCAGAGCATGTCATCTATGACAGCTTTGCTGCAGTCCAGACTTGACAAAAATTTCAATATGCAACTTCTAGTTGCTAAATCATTACACAAACTCATTCATAGTGGATGAATGCTCTCTGTTGATTTCTTAAATCTAGATTACCATTCCTTTCAAGTCAATTTCAGCCACTTGGGACAGATGTTTTCATTACCACAGTCTGGACTTCCACAACTACAAACACCATCTCCCTTCTTTCAAGCTGTGAACTAACAAGGGCATGGCCCAGCCTCTATCTCAGAATCACCTCGTTCACCTCAAAGTGTGTTCCCTCTTTTAATTAATGCTCATAACACAGTAATAGCAACAAGATGGCTACAGAGCCACATATTTGAGAGGGTACATACAAACAAAATTAGAAGAAGCATAAGAGCGAGCTTGATCAAAACCAGGACAATACTGTTCCCTTGTATCTGACCCCAGTACAACAAGAGTCCACAACAGTTAAATTTGGACATTCATCTTCAGACATGCTACACAGTAAATGGAGAAACACAACTACATCATGTAAGTGGTCAGAAGAATGCATTAGAAAACTACATTAAAACAGACAGTAGGAAGTTAGACAGTATAGGAGCACTGAATCCCACTCAGTCTCCTGATTAGAATCTAAACAAACTAATGCTGGGCACATATAGAAATTACTTGAAATATTTAAGTGCTGGTTCTAGCAAGTTAACTTTAAAATACCACACACCACACTTCTGGAATATTCCAATATATTTTTAATTTACGGCTTTGTGCCTTTGCACACTTGTTTTGAACAGCAGTTTCACCAGGGACTGCTCAAACCATACTTCTACCCCAAGGAACTATTTTTCCCATGTTCCGGGTGAGCAATAATCCCAAGAGGGAAAACTGCCATACTGCACAGATTCTCTTTAAAATACTGATATCAGTGGATTACAAATTAAACCTGGCAAGAAGGTGCCTGATTCAGATGCCCATAGCAGTAGAGAGAACAAATCACTCATCTAGTCATGTGTAGAGCCCACCCAGTAGGTTTATATTGTCTTCCTTCCTTTAGGAGCTAATACAAATATTAGCGTGCAGGATGAGGACAGGACCTGCTCTGCAAGTGAATAATCTCCTCATGGCTGCATACAGGTACAAAGCAGGCAGCAGGACCAGGACCAACACTACTCCTTGCTCTCCTAATTCATGTTATAAATCAGTGACATTGGCAATGCTATCTAGGATTAGCATCATTCTGACTACTCCAAAGATATCAGTTTATACAGTAGAAAAAGCAGTGATGACTCAGCTTTAATAGAAATGCAACCCGTTTATCTGGGAGATCTGGAGCACCTGAGGGAAGAAGGTTTTACTTCCTTTACATGGAAAGTGTTTCCCTTGTGTACATTTTGTTTTTAACTGGTGGGACAGGAAACTCACCTTTCCCTCCTCAAACACTTCTGCAAAGGGAAGTACAGATTGCAAATAAAGGACAAATTATTCACTGCCAGAAGAGAAGAAACACCTTTAAGAGTTTGCTGTGTAGTATCACAAGCAAGCCCTGTAGAAGCAGAGTGTCAGTAAAAAAAGCTATGAGTATTTTTAAAAGAAAACTTACCTAGCGGTTACTTGCAAGAAAGACAACACACACAAGCCAGAGAAATTAGGGTCAGTAAATACACTGAGAAAGCATTTCAGTGTGGCCTTGTACCAGAAGCGCTGCCTTCTGGAGAATTCATGGCATGTTCTAAAGGGACAAGCATCAGAAAGCAGGAGATCATCCTAACACTCAGAGCCACATACTGGAAAGAAAAGAATATACTTCTGGACTTTTCATATCAGAATTGATTAAAGAACTTGCAGCCTTTGAAAGTTCTTTAATACAATTACTTTGTTAAAAATAGATGTGAAAATCAGATTCATACAGCAACTATCACTGGAAGAAGCCTCTTGCGATCAATCCAATCAGCTCAAAGCAGGCTCAGTAAAGTTGGGGGACTTTTATACCTTCAATAATGGAGACTTCACCATCTCTGGGAAATCTGATCTAGTGACTGACTAAACTCACAGTGTCCAAAAATAAAAAGACTTCTGATGTTTAAATGAAATTTCTTGTATTTCAGTTTGTGCCTCTTGGGCTTTCCATCCTTTCACTGAATAAGGCTGAGAAAGATCTGTCTCTCTCTCCTTTACATGTTTTCACTGGGTACTTACACATAAAATACCCCCGGAGTCCTTTCTTCTCCAGGCTGAACAGCACCAGCTCACTCAGCCCTTCTTGTGTGTCAGATACTCCAACCTTAAACTATCTGTGTGGCCCTTCACTAGGTTTGCTTCAGTACATCCATGTCTCCTGTGCTGAGGAGCCCAGAAGTGGACATAGCACTCTTGGTGGTGCCCTACCAGGCTGAGTAAAGAGGAAGGATCACTTCCCTCAACCCACTGGCAAAACTTCCTCTCACTGACCAGGAGGCTGTTGGTTTTCTTTGCCACAAGCACAGGTTGGTGATTCATGTCAAACTGGTGCCCACCAGGAGTATATCAATAGTGACTGACTTCCAATTGGACACAAATCATCTAGAAGGCTGCTGAGTTGGTTAAACACTATTTCCCCCTCAGAAAGCCATGCTCACTACTCCAAATCACATTCCTCTTCTTCCTGTGTTCCAGAAGGGGTTTTCACAGTGATTTGCTCCATCACCTTCCCAGGGACTTAAGTGAGACTGATCAGCCTGTAGTTCTTGGGATACATCAAGTACTTTGGACTTTGCAACATCCTTCACCACAAAGTACACTTTTCCATTCAGCAGCAAAGACTTTGGAAAAGACCTTTAAGATCATTGAGTCCCAACGATTAACCAAGCACTGCCAAAGTCACCATTAAACCATGTCCTTAAGTGCCACATCTTCTAAATACCTCCAGGGATGGTTAATCAACCCCAGCAGCCTGTTACAATGCTTGACAATCTTTTCAGTGAAGCGCATTTTTCTAATATCCACTGAAAAATTCCTCTGGCACAACTTGAAGACATTTCCTCTTGTCCTATCAACTGTCACTTGGGAGAAGAGACCAACCCCTACCTTGCCCCAAACTCCTTTCATGTAGATGTAGAGAGCAGTAAGGTCTCCTCCGAGCCTCCTTTTCTGCAGCATAAACTCCTCCAGCTTCCTCAGCTGTTCCTCATAGGACTTGCACTCCAGACCCTTCACCAACTCCATTGCCCTTCTCTGGACTTGCTCCAGCCCCTTTAATGTCTTTTCTGCAGTGTCCTTCCTTTCCTGAACACAGGATTTGAGGTACAACCTCACCAGTGATGAGTACAGGGAATGATCACTTCCCTGTCCTGCTGGCCACACTATTGCTGATACAAGATACTCATGATCACAGCCATGCTCAGACAGTGTCTCCATATTCCTCCCAGGTTACCTGGCCCCATTTCCACCCACACTTTCAATCTGTGTTAAAGTTTTGTCAGGATCTTGCCATTAAGCCATGTAAGCTTGAAAAGATTTTCATAATACTTCCAGAAACACTATAAAATTCTTTCATTTCCAACTAAATCCATGATCCTTTTACTTCTCTTGTACTAAAACTTCTCTCACAAGAGTGTTTGTCTTTCACAAAACCCAATCTTCATGAACTCAATGCAAACTTTTTAACCTACACTCTTCTCCCAACTGCAGCTCTTTTGTAGCACAATCTGAACTTTTGGTATGGTTAAGTTGTTCTGGATTTCCTTTTTCTCAGAGCTTTGTGAGCTCCTAAGTGAAAATCTACAGGAAGAAGAAACAGGACAGTGCAGAAGCAGGAACAGAAAAGCAATCTCTCCTAACAGTTACAAGCTGCCACAGGATTTCAACTGTTTTCCCCCCCATGGTGTGTATTATTCTTTTTTCACCAGACTTCTGCAATACGTGTTTCATAGTAACACCACAGTTCTGAAGTAGTACCAGGGTCTGAAAGTACCTGAGGATTCAGTGCTTTCAAAAGCAAAGTTTCTTTAAGCATTATTTGTGACGTTTACAAAAAGTGTCATGATGATACAAGACTTCTACTGCATTCATTTCAGATCCTTTGCCATTTTAAAACACCATCTCAGCCTTGCACCCCACTGCTGTTACACAGAGTACACTAATATGTACACGATACATTTCTGAAATTCATCTCTGATTAATACAGTAGCTGGCACAGCCTGTTTAGCCACCCACATTTTCAGTTATTTTTGATTCAGCATTCAGAAAATGGAACATATGGAAGAACACATCCTCCTAGAACGTATACGGACCAACTCCCTGTGTTATATTTATCAAACTAATTGGGAATAATTGCAATGTTGCTATCTTGGTGGAAGCAATCAAGACAAATATCAAGGGTGTAAGAGTAGACTCAGCTTGTCAGCGTAACACATTCATCCACACTGGCAATGCTGCCGGGCTGAACCCAAGCCACAGCCCTAAGTTAATAACAGTATTACTGGTAATTGTGGACCATCTGGCAGGTAAGCATATTTTGTTAATCTCCTTGTAACAATAGATATTTGTTTCCTGCCCTGATTTTACAGTCCTTACAAGCACAAAAGAGATATCTAAGGATTGTATGTCATGATAAACATGCAGTTAAGAAAGAATTAGTTGAACTATACAGGAAAAAAAAATTGAAGAATGATGTCATCAAGGATTTTCTGTCAGGTCAGAGGTTTGACTTAAGAAGCTTTAATGTCTGTCTGTATTTCCAGTACTACCGTTTGTTGGCATGCTGCTTGCCTTGAAATCTGTGCCAGAAATTGATTTAAGCTTATTTTCCCAACCTACTAGGTATCTTGATAGTTTCAGTAGTTATAATATTTCATTGTAACAACATGTTGTAAAACCTATCTACAGAATAATTTTTTGCCTCTACTGTTACATCATAAAAAAAGCAGAAGGAGCATGTTCTTTTTCTCCTAGTCAGCTTAAGCCAGGACTATACAAAATGATAGTCAGCCAACATTTAAATGGTGATAAACAGTATCCTTGCGCTCTAGATCTTCAAAAGCTTTTTCGGCACAGAGGTCATCGCAGCTCAGCTAAACACACAGTTTGCCTTCTAAGTTTGTAGATTTACTTTTGTGCCTGTAAGCATTGTGAGCACTCATAACTAAGGCATAAGACATGGCTATCACACACTAAAGTGGGCATCACTCCCCACATTGAAACACCTGCTTAGATTCTTGCTGTCATGTGCATTCAGCCCTCCATGCTGTCCTTCACAAGTCCTCTTTACCACAGAACAAGGAAGTAAGAAAAATAACTTCCCTACAGCCATCAGAAATCTGCAAACGCCCACTCCTCTAGACAAACACAGTTTTCAGCATAGCCAATGTTTTCAGGGCAGATGCCTTTTCTGACCACTCTCATTTCGGATGTTGCCACTTTCAAGAATGTTAATCTTCAACTACCATCTACTGCCTGACACCTGAGGCTTCCTCCCATGTACCATTGATCTGAGCACCCAAAAATAATCCTGCTGTCAAATTCGCAAATGAATTTCAGCTATAAGTCTTACTGACAAACAGCAGCTACTGCAGGTTCAGCTTGTCTTTTAAAGTTAAGATTTAGGATTCTGCACCACTTGGACATTGTCAAAGTTGTTACCTTGCATAACCAGCCAGATTCACAAAAGGCTACTGGTGACGTGACCCAAGACTTTGGCCTGGTCATGGAGTTACCATCAATTCCTTACTAATAACAGGACAGACACTTGCCGAATTCCTCAGCCCTAGCATGACTGCTGCTTTTCAGCACACATTTTCATAGGAGGACCAGCTTCCACTAAAAATAAACTTAACTGAGGAGTAAGGTATAGCAGTGTGGGCACATAAATTAGGATTCACCTGCAAAGAAAATCCCTCCAGTCCATTTGAAACAGTACTACAAGGGCAGAATACTTAAAGCTGAATTTTCTATTGTCTGGAGAATTACTTCAAATTTAAATCTGCCTTCAGATTTATGGCATGCAGTGCTGCCTCCTTGGGGATTCCCCTGCAGTTTAGTCAGAGCTCCTTAGATACTCTGAGGGGCAGGGATGGTGTGGGGGTTTTTTTGTTTGGTTTCTTTTTCATTTGTTTGTTTGAGGATGCTCAAGTTGCTGCTAGCATCTTAACTCTGTCACAAAGCATCACCTTGTATAGGAATGCCAGGTGTCAGTGATGGTAGAGTACCACTTACATTACATTATCCTTATGAAAAGCAGTCTTGGAGCCAAACTCAGGTTACCCTTTTTAAAAAGTTTTCATTGCAATCCATGGGAGCTTTTGAAATAGAAGAATCCTACGCACGAGGGATGGTCTCAGCCTAACTATACCAAATCCTGTGACCCTGAAGACTTATTTAAAGGCGATAAGGTCATTTTAAAACTCAAAAGTAAGTGGAATACAACCTACAAAAAAAAAAAAAAAAAAAAAAAAAAAAAAAAAAAAAGCATAAACCTGGGCAAGGAGAAACATACAAATCACAAGAATGAAAGACAAAACCAAGATATTTTTAGAAACAGCATGTTAAAAGTATAGGCTCTACTAAATAAAACCATTTCAAATACCTCAAAGTGGAAGGCTGAAGTAGAATCTCTAACAATACACAAGCAAATTACAAAAATAGTTCAGAGTAAAGACAGCTTCTGACAAAAATTAGTTATTTTCATCACTCTTGAAAGAATCAATGAAACAAAAGTCAGCTTTCACACACAGGGAAGTTGACAAGCTGTACTTTACAACTATCTCTTCTGGACTTCACAAATGAGTGGCCAGTGACAAAGTTTACAAGTGATAAAAATGCTTAATATAACCCACAACTAAACCTGGCTGACACAGAAAAAACGCTTTGGAAAGTATTCATTCAAGAATCTGGGATATCCCAATGTGTTTAGATTCATAAAGTGAATCAGAAACTTATGGAACCCATAATAGATGGATATTATTTATGGAATATATAAATATATTGTAGAATGCAATGCCAAACTACATTGCAGAAGACAAAAATGTGTTAAAGCATGGATAAGAATCATGAAGGACAGTTTAATATGTACTTACCATCCAGTCATTCAGATAAAGTCTGAAAAACAATTTATTTTTATTGCTTATCACTGGTAAATTGGATATAACCAGGATAGGAGAACTTGACATTTTTCCTTCAGTACCTGGCAGAAGCTGCTTTTGGAGCAAGAGCTATGGAAACCTTTTATTTGACCTAACACAGCAGTACATTTTTTCTTACCTTTAGGAAGATTTCTATCTCAGCCCACACTCACAAATAGAATAGATGACAGTCCTGGAGCTGAATCTCAGTAAGGACTGCCACATGTCCATCCCCTTCAAAAGAGCTTTGATAACCTGCTGTGCTGGAAGTCTAGCCCAAGGGGGATGGGGGTGGAGAACAAAGGACTTGGAAACAGAAGTCTGACCCAAACAAAATATGGTTCCTTTTATTGCAAATTAGCATGTGCTACATAATTGTGGACATGAATGCAGTATGTGTTTCAATCCTCCCATGGCCATATTAAACTTCTTTCTTCAAAGACCCACTTCTGTTTCTCCAATACTGGAGAAAGCTGAATCATGGTGCTAAAAGAAAAACCCCTATTAATTGTTTCTTTCCTATGTTTCATCAACATCCAGTTTTCTATCCCTATCCATGACCTCATATGAAAAATACTGGCAGGGACATAATTCATTGCCTAGAGAATACTTAAAATATCCTGAGGGTTTCCACAAACAGACAGGATAATAAGAGGCTTCTTTGTTTTAACTTCTTTTCAGAAGCACAAATCCAAGACTTTTAGAAATTCTAGGAAATAAATTATTCCTTTTCATTTTTGAAACCTGTTCTAAATCCACTCACATCTTCAATCATGTTAAAGGCTAGGATATGTCATAAAAAATGTCAACCTCACCATTTTAAAATATTTTCTGTATTATAAAACTAAAGTCCCATCATAGTGGCACAAAAAAAATTAAAAACGCTCCTTAAACAATTAAAATTAATTTTCTCTTAGCTCGGTATTCAGACTAAAGAGACATTGGGGGAAACTAAAAAGGGGACTATAGAAAAAAATTAAACCATGTCTAAAGGAAAAAAATTATCCACTTTTAAAAACCCTTTTTGCATGTCTACATGTGTTTGGGCTTTTTTTACCAAGCAATTTAATAGCTCTGAAATATTTAGCAGAATAATAAATCATATATATAATCCCTAAGAAATTACTTATTTGTCATAAATACTTCTACCTCCATGGTTTAATCTGCCTTTAGTAACATTTCCTTAACTAAGAGTCCTGTCATAGCCCAACACTGGAGTGGTCCAAGTAATTGTAAATGGTATAGTGCAAATCACTACATTACACTGCCTTTAGGGAAGCAACAGCTCAATTTAACTGTGCTGTAAAGATTATCTTTGCATCAAGGGATATCTTTCCAATAACTGAGAGAAGTAGCAAACCTCTGGAAGACAGAAAATATTAAGATTCAGCACAATCTGGCCAAACTTCAGAATGAAGTTACCTGTAAATGATCCAGAAAAAGACACCATCCAAAATAAAATAAAATTTTTAAAAAGTCATCCCCAACTTATTCGTCTTGCTGGTCAAGTACCTTTCTGCCAAAACAGACATTATTCCATTGGATTCTCCCTAAAAACCTTTAAAAAAGATAGCAAATGCTGTGCTGGATTTGGCAAAAAAAACTTGCTGGAAGATGGTGGGAGGGGAAAAGAAAGCCAATGCTTTGTATCCTGAAGACAATCTGACCTCCACAATGAGAAATCATGCAAGACCAATGACCAGTTCCAAAAATGTAGACATATTACAACACAACGTTAAGGAAAATGAGAACAGCACACAAGGGAACATTTTGAACTGCAAAAGCAGTAACTCATTCATCAGAGTTTGGGGATAATTGATGTCTTTGCACAAGGCTGAAACAGTGCACATGAATCTGACTAACCATGTTCAGGAAATATTGGAACGAGACTTGAGAAGAGGGACCATGGCAACAGCTTAAGACAGAGACTAAAGAAAGTCAGTTTGTGTAGTCTAGTAAACAAAGGTGGAGAAGGGGCCACTGCCTATAAATAAGTCAGGGCAGTAAACACCAGCTAAGAGTGCTAAGTCAGATGGAAGACAGTTCTGGACCAGAATAAATGCATGAGAACTGACTGCAAATAAATTCACATCAGAAATGAGAAGTTATCCAATCCTTAGGTCCAGCATGCCAGTGAACTGAAGAGTCAAGAGGGAAACCCACCTACTAAAAGATGGAGATTTGTCAACTGATGACATTAAGTGGGCTTGTGACAGCAGAAGGCTGACTCAGTGACCCAGGAGGACTTTTTTTAAATGGTGTGTTCCTATTAGCTGACTATTTAGTCATCTTTCTTCTAGATGAAGTGACCATTCCCACTCGTCTCCTTGGGCTGCTGAAGCAATGAAGACCTCTCATTTCTTCTCCAGGCACCAAGAAAATACTTTTAGAATAGAAATCATAATTACAACATGCACCTTCTCACACATTTCCACTTTCTCAGTAGGGCTGCAATGAGGACAGCTGGGTCATCACATGCCATAAAATATGGTTCATTCTGACCATGTGATAGACAGTAGCAGAGAAGGGGCACAGATCTGTGACAGATGCTACTGTGCTCTACCCCCTGCAGCACTACAGTAGTAGAGTGATTAGGCACATTAAGTGGTGAATTTAAGCTGCAAATAGCATCAGTTTAGACAGGAGGGATGGTTAACATCAAGTGATTACTTCGAGTCTCTGTGGATCCTGATTTCTGAACGAGAACCTACACTGCATCTTATAAGCAGGTAATAGTAACGTTCTCGCCATGCATTTTGGGTGGAAAGACCAGCAAATGCAGACAACAAAATACCAGCAAGCACTGCTAAGAAGCTGCAGACAGCCAGCACTGCTAGTTTAGCATTGTACTAAGCTAATGTGGCCCCACTGGGACTGAACAGCTTCTGGTACATTTATCAGCACAATCAAGTTGCCTTTGGCTTCTCCACTTTATCTCAGTATTCGTCTACAGGGTTAGCCACGGCAAGACAACTTAACCACATTCTCTCCTTGGCCTTCACTTGGGGCAGTTTGCCAGTAATCTCTTGGGAAGGGGAGAGGCGAAATCGAAGACAGATGAGCTGTTTGCAAGAGCCCCCTGGCCTGTAACACTCACATCCTCAGGCCAAACTCTGCACAATGTTAAGAACAAAGCTTGCTGCTTTTTGCTGCACTTCCAGAACGTCATTGACAACAGCACTGCAGCAGCAGCATGCACTGAACACAGCCAGTAGTAGTTATCAGTACTGCCTTCATTAAACTCTTTCCATTGCTATGCCACATGAACAAGCCCATCTGTTACTGCTACAGAAGAGATACCAAGGAGCAATGGCTTTTCCTTCTGTAAAGTGAAAGAACTCTCTTTCATGGATATAGCACGCTCCTGAATGTACCTTACCCTACTGTAGCATGCCTTAAACAATGTAAGAAAGTACACAAACTTTTAGAATAATATTAATAAGACTAACTTAATGGTATCATGCAAGACTACTAAATGGGAAGGGCATGGTAACTGATTTATTTAAATGTTTCTAACACATGGTTCAAAGATACATTTTCAGGAGAAAAGAACACAGCAGTCCCAAAAGATGGAGGTTAATGAACACTGTTTTTTTATAAGGGCCTTAAAAAAGAATTTGAAGTAAAAGTATTATGTCACTCAAAGACTGATGGTGAGGGGGAGTAAAGCTTACTTCAAGAGGCATCTTATAGTAATTCACACTAATTTTCCAGTAACCACACTATTTTACATTTTCCTATTATGTGCTCATGCTTTAAATCATTTTTTTCTCTTAAAAATTCACAGTGAGGCTGTGTAACTATTAAGTATTGAAAACACTGTGTAAATATTGAGACAAACTACAAGTCTTGGAAACATATTTTGTGCATACTATTTTCTGTGTAGCTAAGAAGCTACTTTCTCAAAATCCCAAGCAATAATCTTACATTAAACCTCATCTTTCATCTAGCATACTTCAAATCAGGAACTATCCTTTAGCCTTGCCAGAATGTGTATGGGCTTATAATTTTACTTCTTCCAACTGCTTCTTTAATAGTTTAGCAAAAAACAAAACCCATTTTTTAGAACTGCTTACAAACTCATCTCTGTTGATACAACAAATCTTTGTTGGTTTTGTCCCAACTGTTCGGTATAACAGCAACACAACACTTCGAACTTGCACAGCATACACCATCCCAAGATCTTCTATATAAGAAGTGGTTCTCCAAGCTTCGATGAGCTCAGTGAATGCCCTTTGAAATATCAGAGTTATAATAGATTATTCTATTTCTTCAACGAAAGTGACCCCCACATGGCAAACAGAGGCTGGGAAGGCAGTGCTCTGCACTGCATCCACGAGGACATCTACTGGTTGCCGTGGTTGGCCAGGGTTACGCCAAAACAGACCTGGTGTGTTCTGCACACCAAAGCTACCACAGCAGAAACCTACACCACTGAGATCCTTTCTGACATCACAGAATCTTGGCACAGAGCTGGGATCGTAGCTTTAGACTCTATTTGCTTAAAACAGGGGTTTATTTCCTCTTCCAGTATGTCAAGACTGAAGTTTCTTTGAGTTAAGCTTTATTTCAAAATTTATATTCTTTGTGGCTGCCACCACACCACCAGCCTAGTGGTTCTGCAAAATTCTATCCTCAACAAGACAATATCAGCCTACATTAACTTTCATCCACATCCAAAGTCCATCAAATGTTGAACATTTGTCAGAGATCATTTCAATGATCTCTGACAAGCTTCCTGGCTTCTCTGGACTCCCTATGGTCCAGAAGAGCTCTACAGTAGACCTGTTCCTGGGTTTTGGTCTCAAGAGGAATTCAGCAACAAACAGCCTACAGATGAGCTCATTTTACCTTAACCCTACCATCCCCATAAGTGTGAAAATTCCAGGGCAAAAAGTAATTCAATAGAGAAATAAGCAACCATTATCCATTCAACAAATTTCATTTTTTTTAAGTATTTATAACTATATTCATACCTCTTTGATCTCACTGGATTTCAGACTAAGGCAAGAGAAACTGCATTTGCAGACATTATTGCCTTGCCACCTAGGTGTGGCAAAATCTCTTCGGTGCCTGCTACGTTCTTATCAATCTTTACCTACTACTAATTCATAACACCAAAGAAATCCTGCGCTCCTCTCTCATCCTGAGAAATGCCAGTTGCTTGTGGGCAGTGGGCATTCCCCACTGGAGAGAGCTACCTGTGATCCCCTCACAGGACTGCCAGGGGAAAAACTGGCATCTCAACACTCTACAGGTTGCTCCCACTCTTTAAGCAAATCTCTTTGGGGTCAAAATACAAACAAACAAGAAAGAGCCTTTTTCTATCTTCCTCTCTGTTAGTTGCAGTTCAGTGGCAAAGCAACAAAAAGTATATAAAGCGATAAAAAAAAAATAAGTGAACCTTTACATATGCCAGGTATCAAATATAAAGCTGGTGGTGTAAAAGGAACGCTTTCCTACGGCCAGTTCAGGTTATAGCCACATGAACTATGACAGAACTGCAGTCACCAACCTTATTTACCTACAAGTGTACTGGCCATTGACCAGGCTCGAGCACCCCACAGTGGATGAGCTCTGGAGACCAGAAACAGCAGCTCACCAGCACAACACTGTTATTTCCCAGTAGGTTAAAGCATAGTTGGGGTCCAGCTAGGTGAATTTTTGCAGTACAGTAAGAAATGCCGCCTCAGTGAGCATTTTCCTCTTGCAGACACAGATAAACTTCAACTGGCAACTGCTGCTCTCCTCTCCCCACCACAGGCACACCAGGAACGTAACCCACATGCACGTCTGCTCCAACGGGAGCAGGTAAAGCAAACGCTGTCTTACAGACGGAGACGACAGCGATTCTTTTACGGAGCCACAGCTCCCGAAGGCACGAGAGTACGGCTCAACAGGAAGGCCTGAGGTCTAACTGCGGTGTGACTGTGCAGCAGGGGTTGGTCAGGTCACCCAGAGACCAGAACGCCCTTCCCGAGAAGAGAGGGCAGAACCAAACCCCCACCCTGCTGCCCCCCTCTCCTTCTCGACAGAAAGCAAGCAGAACACTCCCCTTACCTGAACTCGGGCAGGAGGTTTGGCCGCAGCCCATAGAAAGCCGCCGAGAGAGTCACTAGCCAGCCGGGTTTGTAATTCCCATTCTCACACTCCAGGTATGGTGAGGACCACCTGATGTGGTTCTTATCAGCAGTGAAGCTCTCCCGCCTCTTCCAACTGTTTTCCAAAGTTTTGGGGCCGGTGTTTAAGACCTTCCTGTGCAGATGTGGCCTCCACTTGCGCTTCAAGCTGTGGAACCACTCTGTTTCCACAGAGGCATTGGCCAGGCGGTGAGCCGTGGAGGACAAGTCCTGCAGGAGGACCTGGCTCTCGTGCCTACTGGCCTGGAGGAAAACCTGGGGGGTGGAGGAGAAAGGCTCCGTGCTGAAAGTGATAGCGGCCCTGGAGATGTTGGGGTCCTCCTCCAGCAGGCTCCTGATCAAGGCGCGGTACCACTCCAGGTCCTCCTGCAAGTTCTGCTCCCGCGACTTATTGCTCTGGAGGATCATGTTGAGTAAGTTGGTGGCGTGGGTGAGGGTGCCCAGGGCGCCGTGCAGGGAGGGGTGCGAGGTGAAGCGCGACTTGCCGGCGAGGCTGGCTAGCTCGTACCGGCCGGAGCAGTTGGCTCGCCGCAACTCCCGGGAGTCTCCCGTGTAGAGGAAAGAGGCCACGTCCTGGGGCACCTCCTCGGCGAGCCGCTGCGCCAAGATGGTGCTCTCTGTAGAGCGGCTCCGCGGGGCCGGCAGAGGCTCCCGGCTCTTGATGTGGTTGTAAATAGGCTGCTTCCCTCCGAGCGCCCGCTCCCGGCCGCGCACCGCCTGCCCTTGGTCGGCGGCAGCCCCCAGCCCGCGCTGGGCGAGGAGCAAGAGGAGAAGGAGCCGGAGCAAAGCCATGTCCCCCGGTGCTGCCGGTCGCGCCGGCACGGCGAGGCGGCAGAAGACGGGCTTCGCGCAGGCGGCCGCGGCGAAGGGGTGCGAACGCGCAGAGGCGGCCGAGCGGCAGCGGGGCGGAACGCGACCCCCGGCCCGCGAGTCACCTGTGGTGGTGCCGCCCGCAACCTCCCCAGCGCGGGGCTCCGCACAGCCCCACCGCCGGCGCGGAGCGGCGCGCAGCCGCTCCGGCGACAGCAGAGCCGAGCCCGCCTGCGCCTCCTCCCGCCGCGGCCACCGCGCTCACTGAGCTCCTGCCCGGCGCAGCACGCAGGGGCGGCGGCGCCCGCGCCCGGCGCAGCGGCGGGTCCCCCCGCGGCGCCCCGCCGCCGCCCGCGCTCCGCCGCTCCGCATCCTTTGGGCGCCGCTGCCGGAGTGGAGGGCCCGCGGCTCGGGACTGCCACTTGCTGCGGGGACCGGCGGGCGGGGCTGCTGCCGTGGAGCCAGCGGGCAGGCGCCCGCCTCCGCCAGCGCTCGGCTCTGCGAGCGAGGACGCCCGGCCGTGGGAGGACGGATGCTCACCAGGCGGCTCCGCCGCGGGCACCCCACACGGCGCGGCTCCCCTCACTGCCGGCCCTTATAGGTGTACGCCAGGCAGCGGCCGCCCTATGTGGCCACTTCGCCTGTCAGTCAGCCAGCAGCCACTCACGGGGCAGGAGGACGGCGCTGTGCGGTGCCAAGGGAGGCGGTGCCGCGGCCGCGGAGAGGCGTCGAGGCACCTGGCTTCACCTGCAGCCGGCTCAGCTCGGCACGGAGGCGGGACAGGCGCCCGCCCCGGTGGGAACCGCTCCGCTTTTCCGGGGCTCGGGAGTCGCGGGCGGGGAATCCGCGGGGGCTCCGCAGGGCCCGGGCCGGGGGTCGCCCGCGGCGCGTGGCAGCGACACCTGGTGGCCGGGTCTGGGACTGCGCCTCCGCGCCGGGGGCGAGCGCAGGAGAGGGGTCGGGGTGCCCCAAAAACCCCGCTCCGCGTCCCCCCTCCGTGCGGGGAGCAGGAGAAGCCCGGCGCCGCGGGGGAAGATAGTTCCAGCTAGATCCGCCGCGTGGGTTGATGCCTGTCAGGGCTGCGTGCCGCTGTGGGGAAGGCGCTCTCGCTTCCAGCGTTTTTAGGGTGGGTGGAGGAGGCACAGGCTGCGCCTCGGCTGTCCCCGGGACGCGCGGGGCCGGCCGGGCTGCCCAGGAGGAAGGAGTTTGGGATCTCCGGCCCCATCGCCCGCGGGCGCCTCTCCCGGACTGCCCCACTCGTCCTCCTCACCTGCCCCAGGCACGGAGTGCATCCCGACGGAACGGGAGCTGGGCCGCCTTCCCTCTCCCTGCCACTACGGTGGCTGGCTGGTTGTGTTTCTGTAACCATGATCTTTTTTCCCCTTCGTGTTTTAACTCCAAGGTGCTAATTCCTACAGCTGTTTTCAAAACTAAGCCCTTAATCCAGTGGCTTTTAACACTGACCTTCGGAGAACCTGTGTGGAGCCGAAGCAGCACAGGCTGATCACCGAGCTTTGCTCCTGCTCTGTGGAAACTCCCTTGGAATAACATAAATGCTTAGAAGACAAAGTTAGGATTTTCCAGATAAGCCATCATGATCACTAATAAGGATCTAGTTTAATAAAACATTTCAATATGTGTTTAACTTTTGTATGCATCTTCTCAATCTCTTACTAATGGATGAGGGATTTGTGACAGGGGACAGCAAAGTATGAGTTTTGGAGTAGGTGGTCCACGGCAAAATCTCCTAACTACATTCCATTCGCATTTAATATAAAATTCCATTTTGGAATTCAAAAGTGCAGACGAAAAGAGTAGGAAAAGAGGATCTTTTTTTTTTCTTCCCCATACATACACGTGCATGCACATCCTACAAGGGGCAGATTTCAGTTATGCAGAATATATAATCTAATTTTAAACCACTGCAAGCTATATCTGCTCCTTAAAGCACAATCTTATTTTAGAATTATTTGAAACTATACATGACAGAATAGTCACTCTAAGATAGCTAAATGTAAATTACATTTGCAATCCGCATATCCTAGCGATGTTGTGCACTTTGTCTTTACCTATGGACACCTTCAATAATTATAGTATCACAAGTTGGTTAAGAGAGAAAGTTATAAATTCTTTTTGTCTCTTGCTGCATGCAATTGAAGAGGATATTCAACACGTAAGCATAATTTACTTGTACTGAACTTTCCCTCAAGTGAATAGTTATTTAGAAACTGCTTATACTGAGAAGCTCAGAAGCTGGTATTTACAGTTTAGCACAGCACAGGGAGTTTGTATTTCCAAGTCTGCTCTGAACAAATACCTAAAGATGCACCATTTGCAGTGGATAAGAGAGAACTAGGGCTTTTGACAGCAGCAGCTCTCAGGACTAAGCTAAGCTAACGTAGGATCTGTTACATGGAGAGATATCACTAGCAACATAAATAAACACATTTTTTAATGGTGTGCCTGGGTTGATTCTCTTTTTTGACAGACAAGAGCTGCTGTAAAGAAAGGGTCAGTTCCCTGTTGGAAAGTCCCATTCCCTACTTTAGCCTGACTATTAATACTTGTCTGAATTGCACTAGGCCTGCTCAATGGCCACATTCACACATTCTCAGGATAATCAAATATCCCCTTAATGTACTTGAATGGTAAGTCCCTTGTACTTCCTGATCACCTGATAGTCCTTCCACATACCCTTGTCCAGTAGCATCCACCACTCCCCCTGCCCCTTGGCCTTCACTAACTCCCCAGAAGCTGTAGTTCTTAACCCAAATGTTTGCCAGGAGCAATGACCCAAATGGCTTAGTGCACACCTCCACATGCTTGAAGTTTCCCTTAATCTCAAGCATTAGAAGTCTCTCTATTTCCTGTCCTATCAGTCTACTCTGTGTGTTTGGTCTCTGTGCTAGCACTTCTGAGACAGAGGGAGAGGGGTTTAATGAGAACTTTCTCCTTCAGGGTGCCAAGATGGTGGCTGAGTCTTGTACAGCTGTATCACACAAGGTTCAAAGAGGTCTTCATTCTGTAGGGCTTCCTTCTCCAGTGTGTTTGGGGCCGATCCTAAAGAGCTGCTGTGCGCAGCTAGGTCTAAAATGAGACACAAACTCACTAAATGAGATTTTAAGCCATTGCAGATGTGCATCTTCTTACGGCTTTGTAAACACTATGCTGTGGGACCCAAAGCCTACCATTCACCACCGAGACCCACGGAATTGGCAATATGGAAATACAGTATCCTCCTAGATGAGGGAAATCTACCAAATATTTTATTTACTAATGAGTTTACTAAGGACCGGAAGAGGTGTTGAAGCCTGTGATCATTCTATTTTTATTTTAATATTAACACGCATTAATATTTCTGGACTGTTACATGTAATCAGTTGAGTGTGTCAGAAATCTGTTCAGCTGTGACCAAGACAATGTGAATATGGACTGGGAGCCCCCTGAGACACAAGAGTACAGTGACTGGATAATGTTTCCTATGCTTCTGCCTCAGTTCTGCCAGAGGTGCTGCATCAAGCCATCCACTGCAAGGAATCAGGAGGCATCTGACCACTGTCCTGGATATTTCTGAGTTGTTACAACTATTGCAATTGCTTCACTCAATGTACGTACATGTAGCATCGCAATTCACTGTATTACCTCTCAGGATTGAAGTCAGCTCTACATGAGCCTAATTACAGTGTAGAAAGAACAGTAGTGCAAAATGTTAGCTGTTATTAACAGACTAGAGTAAGTGTAACCTAATTTCTTCAAATATGTCCTGTGCAAGGAGATCTTGCTTTATCTGAATTGTTTGACATAATAAAAGCATCAGAATTACTGCATTATTAACCAGTTGGAAACAAGAAAATACTGTTGTAGCTGTGAAATATATTTAAAGACTCATTTATTAGAATTTGTCCTAAACTATCTAGGAGATATACAGAGAATACCCACAAGAATAAGTGCCAAAATTTTTAAAATTGTGTTGTATTTGTCTCACAAAATAGAGACAAAATGTGTCTCAAAATCACAACTTCTGGTATTTAAAAACACATGAAAAGTAAAGTATTCTTAAAAGTACTCCTAATTTTAGCTTGAGTACTTAAATAACATTCTTGCAGCAATATTTTTTTTTCTGTCTGCCAGTGACTTCTGATCCCTTTAATTATTTTCAGGTAAGTTTGACAGAAGTCTACAAACTTCTACAAATGTCATGAAACTCACAGCTGGATCCAAGAAAGCAACCCATGTTTATTTTTGATGCTGAGGGGGGGAAAGCTCAGAGTGAATTCAACAGTTAAATAGTCTCTTTGGTCTTTCATTTGGCCACTCATATTGGCTAATAAGCATTAATATACTCCCAAAACAGCTGGAACATGTGGAACAGCCTCCCTATCCAACAGGGAGGGCACAGCCAAGGGGGCTCATGGGGTGGAACTCAAAAAGACAAGGGGGAACTGCAAGTACTGTTGACAGTGAGCACAGAGCCGTGAGACTTTAAGAAACAATGCAACTAGTCCTTGGGGTCTGGGAGAAATGCTGATATTACAGCAGAGGGTGAGAGAAAGAGTGAACATAAATCCACTGGAAACCAGGCTTTGTTCACTCTCTTGTTTTCTCTTATGAATGAATTTAAACCATCAGCAAAATGTGTCAGGAGGAAATAGCCAAAACGCAGAGTACTAAAGTTCTTACTTGGAAGTGGACAAAAGAAGCAGGAAGAGCTTGCCTGTCAGTTAATATTCACTGATAGTGAGAAATTCCAACCCACTGGATATGTTCTTAGAAACATTGGGACAGAAGGAATCTGACAGAGGTTATCTAGTAGAGCACTCCAGCACTGCAGCAGGACTACATACAGCACAACTGTCTCTGGCAGGGGCTTGCTTGCCTACTCTCATAGGACTTCCAGTCAGGCAGACTCCACAGCCACCCTAACTACCTTCTTCCACATTTCATTACCTTAGTACTGGGTGTGGGGTAAGGGGGCCCCATAATATAGTCAAAGTCTTCTGTGCTTTGTTTCTTTGCCTTCTCAGAGCACAATCACCATAATCTGTCTGCAAAAGACCACTTTGACTTACTCCTTTTTTTCTTTTTCTGGGCTGAATTAATCAAATTTCTTAACAGACTATGTTATGCTTTCCAAAACTGTTGTTGGCCCTGCTGTTCTCTTCTTGACTATCCATTCTGTTAGCCCAAGGTGTTCCAGACAAGGCCTCCACTATGCATCATCTCCAGAACGTGTAAAATTCTCTGTTAATACACCCCACATTGAGGTCTGCCTGCTTTTTAACCTTCATCACGGTATTGACCACTACTCAAGTCTGTAATGCTGAGTAATCCTCATAACCTTTCAAAACATATTGCTTCCCAGTTATCTATTATCTATTTTTATTTGAGGATTTGAGCTCTGCTACCTCTGGGTAGTATTTTGTACTTGCATTTGCTGAAGTTTACCAAAGTGATTTTAGGTAACCTCTGATTTTTCCAAATCATATTTAATTCCTATTCCATTTTTCAAAATGCTTATAACTATCTCCTTTTTTCTTGTAGTAATTTGCTTATGATTTGACTTTTTATTTCTTTAGCCAATCTGTTCATTAACCAATTTAATAGAATGTATCTGAGATCAGAACTTTTCAGGAACCTACTAGAAACATCTTCCTGGATTGATAGTACAAAGCTGATACTTACTTTTGAGAATTAGTTCAGGAGCAATTGCTTACCCACTCATGAATCACCTACACAATATTTCCTTAGCTTACTGATGAGAACCTCAAGCTACATGTATAGTGAATACTGCTGATGCAAACATACAGCATATCTACTGCTTCCTCACTCTCCATGTGGTCAGTTACAAGTCAAAGAAGAAAATTCAGCTTGTTGCATGTGGAGTTCTCTTGATAAACTTACAATGGCTAATCTTGACCAATTTATTATTTTTACGTGATTACTAAAAAGTAGTTTAATAATCCTTTTGTGACTCTTCTGGTGATATCTATTTCGTTAGTTTCTTTATAATTTCTTCCATCTCTTTTTCTGAAAATACACAGCATGATTTTTTTCCAACTTTAGAATCTCCCCCCAAACACTTGAAATAGAAAGCACCAGTATATGCTTGAAAGATCGCATCTTATCTCCAACAGAGAATGTTATTCTAGATTAGGAGAAAATGTCAGAAAGCACACTGATGACTTTGACACCTAATTGGTTATGGAGAACTTGCATCTGATATGCTGATGTATCTAACAAGCAGATGCAGACTCTACAGTTTAAGTAAACACTATTCAAAGGCTCTGTTAGGTTATTCACAGTTGGGAAAAGATGGGGATGCTGAAATGCAGGTCTAAATGTAGTCCATATAAAATACAAATAAAAATACAGTCCACTCTACTTGTACTTTACAGATGTGATGTAAATGTTGGGAAACACTGTGCACATGTACTGAGGGCTGGTGGTGCCCTCAGCCTCTGTGGCAAGGACACAGAGTGTAACACACTTGCACTGAGGAGAGCAGAAGTGCAGCTCAGAACACACCCGCAAAGCAGTCAGAGCCCTGAGCCAGTTCCCACTAATTCTTTATTTGAATTTAAAACAAACATAAAACAGAAACTCCGGTGTCAATTAAGGTAGTGTGCAGCAAGTGGAATAAATAACTGAGCTACCTTCACAAAGCAAATCCCACTTCCCCCTAATTTCCAGTATAAAACTCCAGTGCTAAATAAGGACATTAAGTGGGCGACATCCCTAATAATGGTAGAAGAAGATTCACTGCTGTATCCGAAAGGAGACATTAGTGTTTGTGGCTCTGTTTTATGAAGCCTAGAAGCTGACATGAATCCCCAGCTCCTGCAACAGAAGAAGCTGCTGAGCTCAGACCCTCAGCCACCCCTGGGTGGGCAGTAACACACGTGGGGAGGAGGAGTGCTCCATCCCTTGATAATCTGTCTTAGCTGCAGCAAGAGCAGCATTCATTCAAGGGGTAAAAATATTTCTTGTCCTTTACCACCTAACTTGTGTATTTGAGTACAGCTTAATGGATGTCTGCTGAAGCACCAGCAGAGGTGGTAGGAGTGCTTGTCTTTGGATTAATAGCCAGGCCTTGAACATTGCTATGGCAAGTGAGAGGTAGAGACCCTTCTCAACAAGAGCTTCAAACCCACAACTTTGAGGAGACAACCCAACAGCAGTCCAGCACCTTGTCAGGGTCAGAATGAAGCGAGCAAGAAATAAACAAGAGAGAAATGCACTAAGATGAGATCACTTGGAGGTGAGAAGGAGTAAAGAAGTAAAGGAGGCAAAGGAGGAATCACCTGAAAAAGGAAGTTTAAAAATCATTATAAGCATCAAAAAATAACATCTCAACCAGGATATGTTATATGAAGTAGCTACGTTTCTTCCGAGCACCTTGGTTTCAGTAATGAACTCATTGATTACGATGAGCATTCAAATTAATACAGTGTTTTTAACAACTAAATATGCATTCTTCAGAAATATCAGGGAAGAATAATCACTGGGAGAAGAGCACAGACAAGGTGGGTTTGTTTATTTGTTCTCTTACATCAAAAATAACATTCATAGTTCTTCCAACAATATCTCAAGGAAAATAATTTGATTATCAAGCAGTAAACCATGAATGCATACAATCCTAATCCAGTCTCTACAGCAGTAAATTGATGGCTGTTGTTTTCTTCCTTGCTGCTTTAGGGATTTAGGGCATTAAAAATATTTTTTGAACCTTCAAAAATGTAACCCACATTATGATGGCATGGTAACTACTTGGGGTTTAACTTTATATCTAGATGAAGTATTCTCCCTCCCAATTATTATACCAATTACTTTTTTTTTTTTTCAAATATATTTCAAGACTAGAATAATCTTGCATTTTCTTTCCGTTACATAAACAGAACAAATTGTCATCTGATGTAGATTAGCATATCTTTACTGAGGCCAATGAAATTATATGAATTTATATAGATAAGTATTTGCCCACTCACCTCATATACAGAAGGAAGAATACAGAATTCCCATTAAAATGCTACAAAAACCTACATCTTGTTACATTTTGTTCTAAGAATTTGCAGATGTCAGCTAATGGAAATAAACTTCAAAGGGAGGAATAATTTGAATTAATTGGGAGCTAAATTACAATCTCAAAATAAGTTCTATTTGGAAATGGTTGCTTTATGCTGTGTTGTTAAGTGGGTCTTTTAACAGCTTTGCTGTTTCATGTAGAGCTGTCCACTTGAAATAAGAAGCAAATAGCAGAAGCTACTGAACATGGACTTTGAGGTTTAAGGCAGCCATGCTGATAAAATATTCAAAATAAACCCTCAGTTAAAATGCTGATTTTTCTCTTTCTTCTTGGAAGAAACAAGATTTATGCAAGAAAACCAGACTATCCTCTCTCTACTCCTGTCCGTCTGCCCCACTCAACATTCAACAGAAAAGAAACATGAGACGGGGTAGATTTGTTTTAAACAATGAATAACAGGGACATATCAACATCAGAGATGGAGGGGAAAAGTGGCGACAAAGAAATTTCATTTTTCTGGCTCTTTTTCTCGTAACTTTTAAAAAGAAAGGGTCTGCTTTACTATAGATCAGACAGACTACATTCTGGAGGAGAAAGGTAAGGTGTTGGAGGTAGTACAGTGAGCAAAAGAAAATAATGATACAGCCTTTTGTCATATGTACAAAGCTCCAGAACACCCATGTTTTTGATTTATGAAAGCAGTTTTAATGGACAAGAAGCCACATGGCCAGATAAGCTTTGGGCCAAATCTTCAAAACTCATATAAACCCTATAAATCAGACACTGCAGATGAGAGATGACACGGTCACTTGCCACACCAGTGTTGGGGTGGGAACACTATAAGGTTGATCTGGACAGTCCTCTGGCATTGAAGAGGGAGGCAAGACATGAAGAAATAAGGCAGACAGTGGGTAGGAGCAGACTGACAAATACACTTTCAGGTCTCCCATCACCGATGCCCTTCATTTGCAGCTGTGGTGTTCATATTTCCTGATGTGGATCACTAGTCAATAGGACCTGTAGTGAATAAAGATGCACAGAACTATATCATTCATACAGATGGTGAAGAGGTCTTGTGGGGCTAAGAGCTTTTGGTCTTTGAACTGAGAAAAAAAAATCCCTCTGGAAGAAGTAATCTATTCAGCCAATCCACCCTACCTCTGGAATTATCTTCAATATTAATGTCGGTTTAAGAGCAGAAGGGAATTTTTGTACATGTCTATAAAACTGGGGAGACTTGAATACATGGTTCAACGAAGCAAGGATGACATTCAGCAGAAACTGCTTGTTCCCCATCAATTCTAGAAATCAGAAGCTTCTGAAAAGATTGAAGGCTAATGCTGATGAGGTAGAAGGAGGATTCAGCCATTATTGTCAAGAGGAAAGCTCTTTCAGAGGAACATTTCAGTTTACCTTCTCTTGAAAGAGTGATGGTTTCCCATTAAAAAAAAAAAAATTACTTTGCAGCAATAGAAAAGAAGGATAACTGGTTTTCCACATCTAACCCCACCCTGCAATTCCTCTCTCTAAGGCATAATCTAGCCAGTTGTTTCGTTTTTGCATTGATTATCTCAATTACTTTTTAAAGACAATTCAAACAGTCAAAACAAAGGTGTGTAATTTACACACTAAGTTGTAACTTCAAGGACATACTCGTTCATATTCAGTTTTCATCTAATAGACTGTTGATATTTGCTTACTCCAAATCATAATTTGTGCAAGGTGCCTATTTCTCACAAGTCCTGTCCAGCAGTGTGGGATGGGTGTACAGTATTATCCAGCTGTTGTTTCAATTTAGGGAACATGCACCACGGGCAGGCAGAGGGGGGAATTTGGACTTACAGTGTTGAGAGCTTTGTTACCCACACCTTCCGCTCTCTTTCCTTAAATGTTTGCATCAGTCCAGTGCAGAGCTTGACGCCTCTCTTTTCCCAATGCAAGCTAAAATACTAGCTTCCTGAAGAATCAGTGTACTTCTTGGTCCCCACTGTGCTCCAGAAGGAGAAAGATGAGCTAGGTCACTTGTTAAACCGGTGTCCCCTCTGACTCAGCTGCACCAAATAACGAAAGGCAAAGAAGCCACATCAGTGTGTCCTTTTCCAAGACTGTAAGTAGTGGCCCACTGTGACTGCAGCATAAGTAACAGGACTGCAGTCTGCCAGTTTTCATAGACAGACAATACTTTTACCAAGCATAAATTTCTTTTTCCTTTACTGAGTTACAGTAAATTTACTGATTCTGAGTAACCTACATAAGGACATGCAGTTCTTCACATAAAATATATTTCCAGTAGCTGTAAGAGAAGCCAGCCAGCTCTAGGTATTTCATTGAAACACAAATTACAGCTTTCAGAGCAGTAAAAATACTGATGGTAGTAAGATAATCCAGGGACCTATTTTGACGAGTGCACCGTTGTTAGGGTTACTTCCCTATTCAAAATCTACTCTTTTTTTCAGTTGGTCTGTCTAAACTCCATCTTCATTTTCAAATAGATGCAAAGGCTAAAATCTATTTATGCTGCAATCCATAGCAAACCACTCACAGATTTTGCCAGAGTCAGTATTTTAGCCTATGTTGACAAAGGAGAGACACCATCAAGTTTTGCACTGGACTGGTGCTGGGCCTTGCAAACATTTAATGTCAGAGAGGGGAAGATACGGATTAATGTAGCTTTTGACACTATGAAGTCCTTCATTCTGTCCACCCTTGGTGCATGTTCCAAAGCTTGAAACAGCAGCTAGATAAGAGACAGATCAAGTATATCCAATCCCATGCTGCTGGACAGGATTTTCGGAAAGTGGGCTCCCTTCACAGAAAACTCTGCTGAGGACAATTCAGGTCAATGTCTTTTTTTTTTCACTTACTTTCAAGAGAATGTCATCTGGTTTTACCCTGCTGTGATTAGAAGATACATAACCTTCAGCTTTGCTTTCAGCATCAGTCATTTGTAGCTAATAATTTCAGCAAGTTTAAGCAGCCTCTGTGCTGTTGATTCTTCTAAATGTTTTAGTTAAAATCATTTTGGCAAGTCAGACTTGGACTCTGTAGGTTTGGAAAATTCACAAATTCTACTTTTTTTCCTCAAAGATATCAAAGAATTATGTTAAGAGATATGTAAATCGTCCATTCTCTTCCACAAGCAGGAGAGGCATCTCCTGTCTGATAAGCCAGAACTTACCAGCCATCTTATCTCAGATCTGCTATTTATACTGCCCTTCTGCAAATGTGTTATCAGTGCCCTGCACACTGTTCTAAGGCTTTTTCCACAAAACCTACAGATTTCCACATCCAAAATGAGCACAACCCAGATCAAATTTATACAGAGGCTGGAACTGAGTCTTCACTTTGGATGGCTGTATGTGGGCGTGTGTGCATGTATGTGTATTTGTGTAGGCGTATCAGCATTCATTGCTTAAATTTTGTTCCTGCTGTAAAAACGACTTGCATGGAGGTTTATTTTAATACCAAATTGCAAGGTTAGTTCATTTTACAAGATGGCAGTTTAACACATTGGGAGAAGGAGGGAAAATAGATTTTTTCCTAAGATCTGCCGTGTTTGTGATGCTCTGCAACAAACAGAGCAGAACAAAATTCTGGTGACCATTTTGATGAAAAAGTGAATGTGCTCAGTGAGCCAACAAGAAGCAGTTGGGAAATCAAATATGAGACTAGACAATTTTTTCCTCTTCCAGCCATTCCATTTGACTTTCTGTAATTTCATTTAAGACAGAAATATTGTACTTAAGGGGGTTTAATGCTTTTTTAAATTAAATATGCTAAATTAGTTTGTGTAGAAACATTTGTCTATAAAAATCAGCTGCGATATTTGGTGAGTTCATTCCTTCCCTAAAAGTAAAATCAGCTTTAATAACTTTCCTTCTAACTCTACGAAGAAATACTCTACAACTTTGGCTCTTAAATCTCCACAAAGTCTGTATAGAAATAATCACGACAAATGAAGACCAAAGAACGACAAACTGGCTTTAGGGCTCCATTAAAGCCATTAAAGATGGGAAGAGAAAGGAAGTTTGCCTTCAGAGCCTGTGCAGTACTGCACCTTATGCTGGGAAACTCAGCAGCGGCAGCTGGATTAGGTCCCTCCCTCTCTGTGGTTCAAGGCAGGAGGACTCTCCCCACCTCTGCCCAAAATTTTCTCTTGACCTTGTGATGTACCTGTTGGGTAAAATTCACATCATCTGCTTAAAGCCCATCAGATCCTTTCTGTGCAGCTCAGTGTCCCAGTGTCAGGGTTACATTTCCACCTTCCGGTGGGACCCATCTTTCAGGAGCGTGTATCCCAGCAGCCCCACCCTGATGCAAGCACAAAATTATGTACTCTTGGCTAGGGTTCACCAAGGTCTGCCCGAAGCCAGGTGCAGTTAAAGGAGGAGGCAGCACATTCAGTGTGATACAAGCACAGGTTTGGTGTCTGGGAGTCGTGCTGCAGATGTGTCTCCTGTTGCCTTTGCTTTTGCTGTAAATGACAATGCTTTTGTGCTGGTGAACTGTCACACACCAAACACATCAGGTACCCCCATTAAACGACCAAGTGCTGCAAAAAAAGTCAAAAGTTGGGGGAAAAATTCCTTCCTTTGCCTTCCTGTTCTGGTGAATAGCTGTGATCCTCTGATACTAATTAAGTTCTCTGCTTTTTTTTTTTCCCATTTCACTCATATATTCAACTATGTATGTACACAGACACGCACATCCACATGCTTTAAACCTTATGGACTGTCCTAACCATCTCCAGCCCCATCTAACGTTTTTAGCCCTGAGAGACCTGGTTGCTCAGCTGAGGCAAGGTCAGAGCCACCATTTGCAGGGATGGGAAAAGGAAGGAAGGTGCAGCATCTCACACAGTTGGGAAGGAACAGGGGGCAAGAGAGGAGGAAAAGCCCTTCCAGCATTCCTATTATGTCCAGGAGTAGCACCTAACAAAGACTGCAGTGATGACAGGTAAGGGTTAAATCAGTTGAGCTCCAGGGCACACCCTCTGACTGAAGCTTGCAGAACTTTTATTTTTTCTGCACCCTGCAAACTCCACAGAGGTGTGCAGCCACCTCTGCTGTGCTTTCCACTGCTGTTCACTACGCTGCAGATGTTCCCCTGTCACTTTGCTCTAGGCCATCAGACTTGATAAATTCCTATTGCAAACAGAAGATAAGCTCCGTGTTTATCAGAGTGGAATGATACCAAGCCTATTTTCATTTCTGCTACTCCAAGAATATGCATTATGCATACATTTTATATTTATACCAGTTGGACTCAATCCTGCATCTTCCTGTCAGCTGAAATGATTACCTTTGTTTCTGGCAGTGACATGATGATGCTTTATTTACCTGAACAGGCTTTTAACTCGTGATCCTACTCAGCTGCCTAATATTTTCTGGTTTGAGCCACCTTACGTTTGATAACGAAATTTGTGTGGTCCTATCAGTAACAATGGTAAAACACCCTACACAGACTCTTAATCTTCCCTCTCTCTTGAAATTTTGGCCCCTGTGGGAGTCATCTATGACAGGAGGGGCAAGGGCACAGTCCTGAGCAGGAGCACCCAGCCTGCACAGGTAGTGCAGACCTTTGGAGGGTGCTGGCATTGCCCAGCACTCCTTCCATAGCAGTTTTAGGATATTAATGCCAACCTGGGAACATTTCCACCCAGATTTCTGGTCCCAACCATCTCATTCTGGTCTGAACACTTAGGTCTATAGGTGCTATCTGCAATGGGCCAGTCAGTCTCTAAGTGGTCCCTTGGCCATTTCGTACCATGAGACCGCCTGTAACTCTTATCTGAATTTGCTCTTGTCTTTCCTATTTTCACCCCATAAATTCAGCCATTTCAAGCTTAGCTGCACCTCTCTAAACAGGCTCTCTCTCTCTCTCTCTCTCTTTCTCCCTCCCTGCTCTGCATTCTCACTTGCAGCCAGCCCTTTGCTGTTGCCTTATTGATCTCTTTCCTGTGTTCAGTTTTGCCAGTTAACCACCTCTTACTATCTTCCATTTCTCATCATCTGAACACTCTCCTTCAAATCATTTGTAAATCCCTGGTACTCTTGCATCTTTGCTATTCCTCTTCTTCTCCTTTTTTTCTGTTGCTTCTGGTGACAGAGCCCTCGTAATGGTGCATTTTATTAGAAAGTGATAATATGTGACAGTAAAGGTTTTAAATCTCATAGTTCTTTTCTTCCTCCCTCATTTCTTTTTCTCAGGTTATCTTCTCCATTGACATTTTTTCCAAGCCATTTCATTTTCATTTCCCACATTTTTAGAGCTCACCAGCACCCTGCTATTCTCTCTGCAGCTTTGCAAGCTTTGGAGTTTTTCCCTTCTTTTTCAGAGCCAGTGGCCACTCTTAATCTTTGCAGGAACTGTTAATCTCAGTGCAACACCTGTCATCCCTTGTGCCCCAGCTTCTCACTTTATATCTGGTCTGCATTTGCATAGTCTACTTTTCAGCTATGTTTCCTGGTGCCTTTCATGGCTTTCCCCACATCATTTTTTATCTGCTCTGTACTGTGACACCCTTCCATTTTATCCCAGAGGCAGAAGGGCCTTGTTAGTTAGTTCTGTTCCATATGAAATTTTCTTTCAACATTTTCTTTTAGAGCATACCAGATTGCAAACACTGTTAAATTTAGCACACGGCTCTCCAGATCCTGATGAGTTAGAGCACTGGAGAAAGGTCTGTGCCCTAAGAGTTCTTATTAATCCTTGGGGTTAGCGCAAATCAAATCTGTCTAGCTCAGAGGTTTTGGCCCCCAGTTTCTCTCTCTTTCCATGTCTGTACCTCTATGTCAGTTTGGAAAAGGGTTATTACCCTAAAGCTTTGCTCCACTGTTTTCAGTCACTCCCTTTTGCACTAAAATGCAACTAAAAGCATGCTTCTTGTTCTAGGATTAAATAATTTCTCAGAATTCTTTAGTAGTGGAGTTTCCACAGCCTTCCCTAGCAACCAGATGCTTGCCCCAGTAACCTTGCTCCCCATCCTTGCTTATCCCTGTTGCAATGTCAGTCTATTTTTCTTGTGATAACACAGTGGACATGGTGAACTATTCATTCCTTCCTCTTTGCAGGTACCATTTAGGTTTTGCACACATCCGCTTCCAGATTTCTCTTCTCTGGACTGAGCTACCACAGCAACTATAATCCTTTTCTTCTTTGGTCATAATTTCTAGAGCCCTGACCACTCTTGTGCTTTCTCCTCAGGTCCCTCAGGATCTCTCTCTCTCCCAGATTATTCCCTCCAACACATGAACACTGCTTTACTGAAGAGAAAGAAGCCTTTTCCACTTTGCTAGTCTGCCCATTCCCCAGGAAATGTTATACTTACATGCTTCTGTATTAGAGAGAAGGTCTCAATGTTCAGATCTGTGGTTTGTATATATGATCTAAACGTAAACCTGAATGTTTGTTAAAATATTTTGAAGCATTTGGAATAATTCTGATATCATGTAGCACATACTTTCTTCTCTCCTCAGCCATCCTTTTGGCACAGAGTATGTTGCTTTCTCCTAACTCTTAATTCTCTTAGCAGTGACTTTGGGCTGAGGGCACCCTTGGTTTCACTGTCAATTCCTCTAGTCTGCGAGACTTTACTGCTCAGAAGCTCATTTCATTTTTTACCAGCAGTTTTCTTTCTCCCTAAAATGGCAGGGGTTAGTTATAGGATTTGTGTTGTCCATCAGTATTTCATTTCTAGAATTTCCTGAAGACATATAAAGGGCCAAACACACAAAGTTCAGTGCTGTATTTCTATTTGAAAAAACAGAAGTATATAAATCCACCTACAACCAGTGACCTTTCAGGATTTGCAGAATTAGATCACATTGAAAAACTCTGATGGATGAAAAAAACAAGCGTAGGGAAAAGTAATATCTGGGATCCCTGGTGTAATGTTTTCAAGAAAAGATTTTATAGCAGTTTTTTTACCCTTTGATTTATTCACACCTTTTGCATATATCCTCAGGGCAAAGTGCTCAAACTGTTCATGAAAAAATCCACATTTGGACAGATTTTTCTTCTAATGAGGTGCTGGCTGCCTGTGGTAGATTTTTCTGAGAGTCCCGTCTAACTTCTTGTTGTGACAAAGGTTGCAGCTAATGTTAAACCTGCAATTTCCCTACAATAACTTTGTGGGTCCTGATGGTACCATAGAAAATGAGGATAGCTTGAAGGGCAACACAGTACAATAAATGGCGAGAATTTGCTCTGAGTGAGAGGTTTTTTGCAAATCTCAACAGAGACTCTATTCCACTGTTAAAAATTAGTTTAAACATTACTTTGAGAGAACCATAAAATCTGAAATATGACTTTGGTGGTAGATAAATTAAAGACAATGAGCAACACCATTTCTCGCACTCAAGATTCCTTCATCTGTAAGTTTTGCTCTTAAATCACACAAGGTCAAATAAGTCTTTCTAAAACTTGTCTGTTCCCCTCCTTTCAATAGTTTTGCAGGGTAAAAGACTATCCTGATGGCTGGGCCCAGGAAGTGTTGGTGTCCCACAGTAGTAAAAGGCAATCCTCTGACCTGTCAGTGAGCAGAGTTTGCATTTAATACTTAAATTAGAAATTAATTTTCATTTTGTTCCTGCTTTAGTGTTAGCAACCTGCTTGGCTATGAAGAGCTTTTCCGAGGAGGCTTAAGAGCTAGAATCGTTAATTAATTAATTAATTAATAATTATTTGTCCAGAGAGCAAAATCCCTGGAAGTGTTCAAGGTCAAGCTGGACGGGGTTCTAAGAAACCTGATTTAGTCGAAGGTGTCCCTGCCCATGGCAGGGGGGTTGAATTAGACGGCCTTTGGAAGGTGCCTTCCAACATAAACCATTCCATGATTCTGTGATTCAGCTAACACGGCCCAGTCTTGAGAGCGGAGCCAGCAAATACCTTTGGGGAGGGCTGGGAAGGGCACGTGGTTCGGGTTTAGTACCCTGAGCATCCTTCCCTAGAGGCGGGGGCTGCGGGCAGCGCCCGGGCCGTAGGATATGGAAACAACATTAGGGGGAGCTCGGTGCCCTCCTCCCGCTCGGACACGGGCGCTGTGCGGGGACAGCCCCGCCTGCCCCGCGCCGGCCCGGCTGCCGCCGGGAGGGAAGGTCGGCTCCAGTACACGTATTTTCTTGCTAGGAAAACTGGCGGCTAGCTAATGCCGTCCCTCAAAGTGGCCAGTTACCAACGATGGTTTCATCATTTCTGACTGAAAAGTCAGAAGTGCCACAGACTTAATTATTGTCTTTACATCCACCACCGGATTAGTTAATGAGACCAATTATTAGTCACGGGCACTTCATGCTCCCAGGTTGTGGCGCTTATACAATGAAATGTTTTGGCATTTTCCCTGCAATTTTCAGGGCTTATTACCGAGACAGTTTACTATAGTAATTATGCGAGACCATTTATTATTTTCATACAAGCTGTAATGTGCATAATTTACTTCATAAATAATCATTAGAGAAGAAATGGAGAAAAAGTAAAAGAAAAATTCTGATTCATAGGAGATGGGATGAATTTGAGTTACAGAGAATTGAATGTGGGCAAATCACAGCAGAGCAGTTGAGGGGAAGGACAAAGATGGGTGTTCTAGGGAAACGGAGGAGAGCAGGAGAGACTGGAAGAGACAAAAAAGTCCATGCATTTGACTGCTAGCATTACACAGAGGGATTATTAAGGGGGTTTTTTTTGTTTTGGTTTGGTTTTTTGGTGTTTTTTTTTTGGGGGGGGGGGGAGGTTTGTTTGGTTTGGTTTTGGTTTTGGTTGTTGTTGGGGTTTGTTGGGTGTTTTTTTTGGTTGGTTGGTTTTTTCGGGTTTTTTTCTACCCTGGGACAAAAGGATCGACTCTAAGCTTATTTCAACAGGAAAACAATAAAATGCTTTACACTAAATGGTTTTTTACTCGTCTTAAAATGCTTCCTACCCTCACTAGTCCCCTGCAGACAGCAGCAGTGGTCGCACAGCAGCTCACAGTTCTGCCTTGAAGCACGTTTTAAGCACCTCAGACAAAAGGAGGAGGCTTTGTGTTTGGGTTCTGTGTGCACCATCTGCTGAGAGGAGACACACAGACTTTCAGAAGGCTGCCAGCTGGCTGGCCATTCCTCTCATTTCAAATAAACATTCAACATGTTTTCAGTAAATTCTGAATGATAGAAGCCTGCTTTTTCCTTTCTGCAGTTCTCACTGGAGAGGGGGGAGCTTTTCTTTCTCTTGGCTATGTTACCTCTTTCCAGCAAGATGAACTTTCACTTCAGATTGTTACTATCTCATAAAGATAGCCCACACCGATTAATATTCATTATTATATTATTTTATTATGAACTTTAAAGGTGTAATTAGCTTTTTGAAGCATACTAATGAACAAGATCACTTAAAGATCACTTACTGAGCCTATACCTGAACCATTCTGAGCATGTACCATTACTTTAAAAAGTAATTTTAAAGAGCTCTTTTTCCTCCTAATGTGTTTCGTTCATAAAAAAGTGAGGTATGCAGACAGTTCTGGGTGAAATGCAAACTTTGCACTACCTTCACTGCATAATGATCCAAAATGACAAGCAAATGCCATACCTAGGTACAGGACTCCAATAAGTATATATCACTCTGTATATAGCAAAGACCCTGCAGCCAACAGTGGTTGTCTTCAGGAGGAAAGATCTCAGTTTTATGTCTGGGATGATGCTCATCATCCATGGACATCCAGATGTCCGTGTTTTAAGCAGGATGGAGCACGGCACGTCTGGCATGGAGAAAAACATTTTTGTAATCTAAAAGCAACACAGACATGAACCACGCAGTAACATTCAGCAGGAACGCAATTCCATAACACCACCTCCAACTTTTTATCTCAATGTGTCCTAAATAAAATCATGGAGACTATCAAAACTCTTGGAGTACCTGATTTTTCCCGCCTCTCCTTTCAGTGCCTCTGAGAATATGCAAGCAATTAAGTTATTGTTACTAGAGGAAGTTCCGGAGCGTCAGCTATTGTCTGATAACTGCTCATCTGAATGTTCTTCCTTGCAGGACTCGTGAGGTCATTTTCCCCTCTTCAACTCGCAGATAAGCAGTCTCAGTCCCCTTGATCCAGAGAGGTAGACACAAACAATTGCCGTGTAGCCCCAAGAAGTAACGCATAAGAATGTTATTTTTGTTCATTTTTTTTTAATTTTAGGAGCTATTCATTATGTCAAAGGTTTCACTGTATGACCTCAAGTGGAAGTACCAGGTTTATGTCAAAGGATTCAAAGCAGTTTGGGGGGTAAATGACAGGTGGACAGACAAACATACAAAACACGGTATTCTTTGAGAAACCTGGGTAAAAATACTCATACAACATTCAGACAAAGATTAAGGTTAATAACTTGTTTTGGGGTAGATTCTCTTATCAACCCAGTAAGTTTATGTAAAATTATTCACGTGCATAAATACTTACAGACCCTTACCAGAGGTCATTTCACATCATTCACTGTTCTAAGGTCATATTTTCCTTTGGTGCTATACATACATCAAGGAGCTAAATAAAAAGCACGGTGGTATTTTACAGCTTTAAAATCCTTTGGCTTAAACCATAAGACAATTTCCTTCCCAGGAGAATGTCATTTAAAAAGAGTTCTTCCACCCTCCACCCGCCTCAAAAATGTAAATAATTTCATATTTAGCTCATTTCCTTCTGGGGTAGAGAAATAATGTGAGTGAGAGTACATGGGAGATTTGTGACCACTAATTTACTGGCAATCCCAAAGCCTGTCCAGTGAAGAAGGAAGGAAGTATAGTTCATCTCAGTGGCAATTCCTATTGTGAGAAGTATTTCACATGCTGAAATGTTCCATATGACCATGAAAATGCATCTCATGCTACTAAAAACAGACCAGGAAATTGTAACTTAGAGAAACATAAACAAAAAAAAAAAAAAATCCCAAAATAGTGTAAAAGAATAAAGAAAACTATTAAGTTAAGGAAATTCCAGATGAAGGTGGTAACTACATCAGGCAGTGGCATAACAAATACAGTGCACATAAATATGGCAAGACATAATAAAAGGCAGATTTACCGTGGTGAATTCTGCACAACTCATATCCTGCTGCATTACTTCCTGTCATTAATTACCCCAACTACATCCAAATAATATCAATCAGCCAACTGGAAGCGCAAGGTAATGAGCAAAATTTCATATTCTGGGGCGTCAAGTTCCTTTTCCTTCATTTGTCTTCATTAGCAGCACCTCTCAAGGCTTTTCCCCAAATAGAAGGCAGTGAATTAGTTGAAGAGATTTTAAAAGTCGCACTCAGAAACAAAACTGCTGGATTAGCCTTAGTCCATCAGGGCTCTTAAGATGAAATGGAGGTTGTCATTGTTATTAAATGAGATTACCAAAATGAGGTGTCTTCCTTTCTTAATTATTTTCACCACCTCTAGTCTTGACCCATTTGCTTGGCGCCTTGGCACTGAAGGATTACACCGATGCTTTATAAATTACTGCCTGGTGTGTAAAGTGCAATGACCTTCTATCTCTGGTTACTCCTGTTCAGTCAGTGAGTTTCTCTTCACAACATCCTATCTTTTCTTCATGCTCCATATAAACAGGTCTTATCTCTTTACTTCCTGAGGACAAGGCAGGAACAAGGCAAACAAGGCCACTACCATTATCCTGTAGCATCTGCACAGCAATGAGAAGAGCAGTGGAACCAAGTGACAGCCACACAGATGTCCTGCTTCTCCACAACCTATTCCAGGGAGTTTCAGTCTCCTCCAGTTTTGTTGTCCTTGCAGAAGTCTTACACACCAAGACTCTTCTGCAGAGTCCACATTCCTTTAAAAGATAATTATGGACAGGAGCTGAAGAGGCAAACAGCAAAGTGAGATATTCCTGCATTCATTCTCCTAGGAGATCTCTTTGGTTTGTGTAATTTCTGCTTATGAGCTGCTGGGGGAAGAGAGAAGGCAGTGTCTCTGGAAGCCCTTCTTTATCAGTAGCCAGAGTCAGTTTGAAACCTCTGCCCTTAACCCACAGATGAAAAAATACATCACAGACTTATAGTCCTAGGAAATATTCCTGTCACCACAGATGTCGCCAGTATGGCGTGGAAATGCAGCAGTTGTTTAATAGATCGAGCAGTTTGCACACTCATGGGAGGGTTGGAAGCATCAGCATCACTGACAGGCAGCACAAGTTGGAAGTGTTGGGAGATTAAATGTGCACACAGCACATCTCTGCACTGAGGCAGGGACTCCTAGGTTTTCCAATGACGCTGTACAGAAGAATCTCAGACTCATCCCTCATGAAAATAGATGTTTCTTCTGAGCTGTTCCTATTCTACTTAGCACTAACACAGTCTGTTTATAAAAGGGCAAGGTGATAAATGACAAAAAGCTGTTCTTGCCTTACAGTGGAGCAGTGTTTTACTTGAGTGATATAAAATAGACTTACAGGGATCAAATGGAGTCAAATAAACACAATCAAAACCACCCTGTAGTGCGGTTCTGCCTACACATAAAAGAGCAGGAAAAGGAGAAAAGATTTGCACGCTTGGAGTCAGGATGCTGAAGTTCATTTTGTCAGTGAAATTCAGACAGTTGGTATAGCTTGAGGTCTCCAGCCCTGTGAAAGTTGAGGGCACTTGCAGGGATCAGATTGAGGTGGCATGGCATGATTCTTCTGCCCAGTCTGCTGTCAGGATGCTTTTCTGGATGACCTTGGCCAAAGGCCTATTGCATCCTCTGCCTGCTGCCAGCTCTCTAATAAGGGCAGAAGCATTTAAAAAAACTAACAATAATATGTGATTTTTAAAATTGCAGATCTTTCAACACTGACCCCTCTAACGTGTTCAGGACCAGGTAGAGACTGAGCCTTGTGTTAATGGCACTCAAAAGCAAGCTGATCTGTGTGGGGACATGACTGACCCTCCCAGGAGAACCACTCATTTTGACACCCTTTGGTAGCCCCAGTGCAGCCTTCCAGAGAGCCTTTAAATCACTCAAGTTAAAAACTGCAGTATCATTTTGAAAAAGAGCCTTTTTAAAACAAATGTAATTACTTATTGGTTTTACTCTTAAATCTGAATTTCATTGACATCAGCTCCTTCCAGAAAATAGTTTCCTTCTCAGCTGCTTGGCTTTGTTATCTCCTTGCCTCCACTCAAAACCTCTCAGCTCTCTGAGTCAGAACACTTTCCAGGTCTTGGTCAGGTTTGTGGAGAAATGGCAGGTCACTCCTGCTCAGAACAGGCTCTTCACTGATCCCTCCAGGGGCACCACTGAAATAAAGTCAAATAAAGTGCCTTAATGGCAGCTGCTGACAGCAAGGGCAGGTGATGCCGGGGTGCTGCAGACGCCTCATGGTTCAACCACCTCTGCGCAACAACCTTCTCCAAGGACAGACACCATGGACCTGGGAAAGGAGGGACTGAGGGAGCCCAGTGCCAGACCATGGGGCTTCCACGGCACTGGGGCCCAAAGGGAGGAATTCCCCACCAAGGAACAGGAATAACTGAAAAGCTCAAGATGCACAGTCCTACCTGGAGGCTTTCCCACGCAGCCCAGCTGGGCATAGAGAAGAAAGGCTTGTTTTGATGTTTTTATCTTATAAGAAGGCCTAGCTATGAAGTCTGAGTGAATATTTAATAGATAAAATAAGAAAATTAGTTTATTTAATTTTATCATCAATTTTCTTGGAAAAACTCAAGATAATTGAAATGCCAGACTCCAGATAGAAAATTATTTTTGCACAAAAATAGATGCTGAGCTGTTGGACTGGTATCTGGAAGATTAACCCAGCTCCTCATAAAGAAGGCTGTGACTTCTTTAGAAGAAATCTTCCAAAAGTAATTTGAACAGTTCTCTCATTTCTGGTGTTTCTAGATCCCTAGATGGTCTCTGTGAAAGAAAAACTAGGCCAGCCAATGTTTTGACCCTGGAAAAAATCTGTGTTAGTGACACTGTGATGGCCCTAATGCGACAGCTATTTATTGCTATTGATTTTCTGTGGAAAATGGACAGAATCGTGTAGCCAAGCCTGATAAAAGGGATATAAGAGGGATTTTTAAATCAACTGTGTACCTTGTCAGTCATTTATGCTGGCAGATTGATGGTAAGTGGAATAGTTTTGGAAATCTGTCTATCAGCAATTCATGAATCTCAATAAAAAAACTTCTATTACAAACCTTCAGTATAGCAGTGGCAACTACATATTAAATCACAAACGTTTTGTTTGTGTGGCTAATGTGCCTTTCTTGCCACTGTCTTTCCAGTTCTGCTGGAGAGCAGATGCCAACATTAATGACAAAACGCAAATTCCAAGATTTGCTAAAGCTTTATGTACCTCCTACTCAAAAGGAAACCTTCAGCAGAGAACGTGGCCAGGTGCGTAAAACCAGCCAGTGTCTACTCAACACTGTGATGACTTGAAACATCTGGTGGCCTTGATCAAGGGTTAGGCGAAAGTGAAACCTCAAAGCCCTAAAGCTGTGAAGCGTTATTGTTGCATGTGTACCACTGGAGCAGTGGTGTGCTTGAGCATGGGGCAGATAAGTCATCAGGGCTTGTGCCTGTCTGTGATCCCTCAAAGAGCTGACAGTCGCTGAGGTGAGACAGCTGTGGTACATGAGCACTGAGTAGGACGCACAGATCAGGAAATGGTTACATATGGCATTAAAAGACATGCAGCATGATTAGATATTAACTATTCGATATATCTCAATATTCAATATTATTATGGGCCTCAGTATGCTAAATTGTAATAAGCAATCTAGATGCAGTTTAAAGTAGGAGAGGTAGAAGAATGTGAGTGAATGATACCACAAGTCTCAGCCTGACTTTGATCATTCTAATTAATGTTAGTGGGAAATAAATTAACAGGAAAGCATTAGAGGCAAAGACCATCAGATGTGAATGGTAAGCCATGGCATCCTATCTGCTGGATTAACAGAAAGAAACTGGACTGCAAACAGCAAGAAGGGATATCTGCTGGCCTTAAAAAGGGAGATAATTTCATATCAGAGGAAAGTTATTAAAGGAAGGAATCAACCCATATCTTAGCTCATGTTCAAGTGAAGATTCCTATCAGCAAATGGCTTTGGAGCTTCCTTCGAGCTCAGGTAAATTCAAGTAAGAATTCTCCCCTGCCAGAGAACTGACCTCTGTCAGTGGGTGATCTTGAAGGTTGGGCTCAGAGCTTCCAGCTGTAATTCTCACTCCTGGGTGAGAGATTCCAGAACAATCCAGAAGTTTAGTACTGAAGCCTTATGGATATTCTTTTCCTTTAGCAGATTGTCTTTTTTCTACTCTTTTCCATCCACAACTGTGAGTGCAATATTTCTGTGGAGGGTATTCCTAGACTCTCTTCCTTTCAGCTCATGTTTACAGATCAAGACCTGCAAACAATAGGATCCCCCTTAGCACATATTTAGTATACAGATAATATAATTAAGTCATTAGAAAAATACATTGTAGGAATATGAAAATTCATAAAAGAATGTATGGGAAGGAACTGGATTGTAGAAGGCATGATCATTGCCTGCACCTCGTGGCTGATCAATTTTCTGCTGTCATCAGGGTGAAAATCTGCAGTGCAACTCTGGTACCAGGCTGAAGGCAGAGGGAGTTTGTTCCTAGAAAGATGTGGCTTTAGAGCAGGTTCCAGCACAGCTGCCAGTGATGGTGGGGGAGCAGTGTTAATGGTGACCAGTGCTCATTGTCACTGGTGGCTGGTAGGGGAGTCAGCCCTGGAAAGGAATTTTTTTACCCAAGATGGTGGAAAGAAGCCACTTCTTCTGCTTGGCTGGTACCCAGCAGCTAGGGATGGAATTCTATTGACCCTGTAAGACAAACTTAACCACCCAGTAGTTAAAGTTCTGGGAAGAGATATGCCATGAGATGTGTGAGGCAGTCAGTTTGTGCCTTGCAAAACTGCAGCCAGACCAGGCGAACACCAGGCTGGAGCTGCCCTGCCAGCCCAAAGCAAGCGAATCTCATTGTGGAATGCATCCATTAGGTCAGTATCAGTGCCAGGTTCTAGGAGAGGACCACTGGATTGGCTGTGAACCTCCAGTGAGTGTAGGAGTGCAGGGGAACTGCTACAGCTTGCCCTGGGAGGTGCTGCAGAAACCCTACACCTATGGGGATCAAAACAAGTATTTCCAGCAGCTTGGTGCAGCTTGGACCTGGGTAATCTGATCCCATTTGTGTTATGCTCCATTTGAGCAGGGAAACTAACAGGTCTTTAAGATGGAGCCTGATGTCTGTGTTGGGAGGATGGGGAGCAGGAATTTGACATGAACCGGTGCAGCAGTGCCCATCTAAAGGGGCACAGGCTGCATGAAGTTGAGTGCCCCACAAGTGCTTTGGCCTGTCTGCAGCTGTGTGGCACAGCATGGCCACAGCTTGCTGACTGCCACGTCTGAGCCAGCTGCCTTGCCCCGAAGACTACAGCAGCATGTTCTGTCTCTCTGAAGCAGTGCCCACAGGTTCACTGAATTTTGAACAGCTGGACAAACTCACACACGCACAGTGCTTGTCATTGTGGTTCCTGTCATCACAAGGGAAAAAATAATTAGCATATGAGCTTGGGTGAATCCACAGCTTGCAAAACAAATGAGAAAGGATACAAATATATTACATAGAAAATCTTGCGATTTTAACTCCATCTGTCCCCTAGGAATCAGGGCCAATGGTATAAATACAGCTAAATTAAGTCTATGCAGTGTTTACTCAGTTTCCACTGCATGACCTAAAAATCCAAGCAGTAGATGTTCCCACTGGACACCACTCTGGCCATCTGCATGTCGCCATGCTCATGGTGCCAGTGCCTTGTCCACAGTCACAGCTCACAGCAATGGCCTCCTGGGATTTTACCTGTCCTTCTTTCTTTTCTTGTCTTTCCCAGCATCTTCCTTCCTTCTCTCAGAATCTGCCTTTATACCATCCCAAGCATCCAGCCTCAGGCCCAATGAACAGCTGCACGTCCTGTCAGCTGCCGACAGTTGTGTTTCCTTCACTTGAAGTGGGGCTAGTTCCTGGCAACACTGAAGCTGATTAAAACTCTTCACAAGATCAGTTGATTAATCAAGACAACAGAAACATTGATCAGCAGGAACCAGAACATAGTAAGTATACAGGAGGCCCCAAAGAAAAATTTTCTTAATAAATAACAACCTCCCTTTCATGAAGTCTGGAAAATGTCTCATTCATGACTACTGAGCCAGCAGCTTCCACTCCAGCCTCCTGGCACAGCAGAGTCTGTTCACTATGCTGAAAACACTCAAAGACATTTGTCATGAAACCAAGAGAAAGCAACAACCTAACCATGATAGAATGAAGACATTTTTTACAGTGGAACAACCTTCCCAAGAATATGGTACAGTACCAATCACTGGAGGTTTTCAAGTTGGGCCAGTCCCAGGGTGCTAGATAGGGTGTCTTTTCCCATAAGAGGTTGGACCAGAAGATCTTTTGTGGCTGCTTCCAACATGGGCTCTTCTGTGATTCTGTAACAGAAGCGAATACGAGCTCCTGAAAATATAAAGCAGGTGATCAGGCTCCACATGTCTCTGTTACTCTGTTGGCCTTGACCCGCTGTACCTCTGAACCTACTGCAGCCTGGTAAAGTGAGAAATGCCAGCCTCTACCTCCCCTAGCTGCAATGCCTCTTTTCCCAGGCAGCTTCAGCAGCCACCAAGACTTAGCAGGAGCTGGGAGCTTTGCTGTGTACCAGGACCCCAGCCCAGTGCAGAGTAGCTCCAGGAGCACAGACAGGGGTGATGTCTCCAAGGCTGAAGTCCTCTTCTCTCTCCTTATCATGAAATTAGATACAGGTAGTCTGGCATATTTCTGTGTACAGAGAAATCTAATTGGATTCATTATAGCAGTATTTGCATACATTAGCATCACCACTGACACAGAGTGGAGTTATTATTATGTAACTGTCCCTGTTTGGAAGGAGCTGTCCATCAGCCACCTACGATGCTGGCAGGAGGCACTTTGTTGGCGGAGAGGCTCCTGCAACCTGCTCTCCTTGCCATTTGTTTGACAAACAGTATTGTATCAGCCAGGGGACTTAGCTAGCTGTCACTGTGATGACACATACCTGGTCTATCATTAAAAGGGAAATCTCTCTGAATTTATATGTGTATAAATGGAAAAGGTATATTTTCAGCAACGTCTTAACCTAGCTAAATTATGAGCAAAGTGATCTAAATTTTCCATTAGACATTTTGTCCTGTATTGTAAGCCATAATGGAAACTGTGAGCACTTTCATATATGACTTTAACAGGAAGCATGTGCTGAAGCAAAATTTATTATATCATCAGTTATTCACAACCTTTTGCAACGTATGGAAAATTATAAACTCTGTAGCATGATCAATAAGCAGGTGGTGTATTCTGAATGAGAAGACTTTTCTTAAAATCATAGAATCATTTAGGTTGGCAGAGACCTTCATCTTCATTGAGTCCAACCAGTAACCCAGCACTGCCGAAGTCACTGGTCAACCATGTCTCTAAGTGCCACATCTATCTACATGTAATTTAAATGCTTTCAGGGATGGTAACTGTATGGCCTTCCTAGGTGGCCTGTTCCAGTGCTTGACAGCCCTTTGGTGAAGAAATTTTTTTTCTAATATCCAGTGTGAACCTTCCCTGGAACAACTTGAGGCTGTTTCTTCTTGTTACCTGGGAGAGGACACCAGTTCTCAGCTCACTTCAACCTCCTTCCAGTAACTTGTAGAGAACAGTAAGGTCCTACTTGAGCCTCTTTTTCTCCAGACTGAACACCTCCATCTCCCTCAGCTGCTCCTGATCAGACTTGTGCTCCAGACCCTTCACCAGCTTTTTTGTTGTTCTCTGGACTCACTCCAGCAATTCAATGTTTTTCTTGTAGTGAGGGGCTTGAAGGGATTGGATTAGATACTCTGACTTCTGAAATGGTTTAATGCTTTTTTTTTTCTGTTTTTCTTTCAGTGGAAAATGAACATACAGGATGAGAGCCCTAGGAACGTTGTATTAACCTCATCCTCTGACAATGACATCATCCCCTCTGTGTGCCCAAATGAGGTCAATTCTGCTGATGGAAAAAGAAAACAGAAAAATTCTGAAACAGAAATTGTGAATACTTTTTGATACAGAGTTTTCCTGGAATATTTTAAACAAAAGAGAGATACTAAATCTAATTTTTTTTCCAATTAATATTGTGTATTCAGTATGCAAATGCATGTCTCATGAAAAACAAACCATGTTGTCAACCTGGGAGGTGCACTCTTTTATCACAGAAGTGTCCTAACAACAGGACTGAAGGTCACTGATAAGGAGCAAAACCTGACCCATTAATGCCTATGTGGATATAACAGCTAATGGAAAGAGCAGAGCAGCTTGTCAACCTGCAGAAGCCAAGGCTTGGCAGAGACACATCTCTCTGCTGCACCAAAGCAATTTGCTGATTAGACTTCCATGCTCTAATCAGTAAACTCAGTGCAGATGGGTCTTTCCAAGAAACTGGGGGTAAATTCATTTGTGACAATCTCTGTGAGAAGAGCAAAATAGCCCCTGTTCTCTGCCTCATTAGGGATAAAACTTGTAATGGGAAAATAATGGGAAAGGTGGTGAGACACTATCAAACCTCTGTCAAGGCAAAAGCCAAATGTCATTTCTTAGGCAATGCTGCTGTGTTAAACAGTCTCTGTCTCAGAGTGCACTATGGAAAGGGGGGGTGGGATGGAAAGTTTGACAAGCAATTCAGTTACTTCAGACAGGCAGATCACTGCCAGTTTTTCTGGAGAACAAGTATTTTGCTAATTGATAGGAAATGCCGGTGAGTGAACCTCTGAATCACAGACCAAACTCAAAACTTCAATTGAAGACATCTACCAGTTACACTGAAGTGGCTGTGGTGGGCAGTGTTCTCCAGGGGTTCTTGGGGCTGCTGTGGGAGGGAGAGGGTGAGGGAGCATAGCTAAGAGAGGTTTCAAACAAGGCTGTCTTCTTCTTTCTCAAGACATATGGGGATTAAAAAGAGAAGACACAGTGATGCTCTCATGTTCCCATTTAGGACAAGACCAGTTTGGTACAGCCCTAGCCATTTCCCAGCAGTGGATTGCACATATGTGTAATATTTAACATGCTCAATATGCTTTCTGGAGACCTCTTCATCAGCACAGAAAAGCAGCCACAACACAGTCAAGCTTGGAAAGTATGTGAGAAACCATTTTAAACCCAAGAGGAAGGGCATCAGAGGACGTACGGAAGTGAATTCAACCATTCTTCAAAATGTGTTCTGGGCTCCGTTGTGCCTGCAAACAGAGGATCACACTTCTGCAGAGTGAGAATATTTCCAGTCAGACATTTGGAGTCTCTGAGACACAGAGCTGGATCATCCATCCACTGAGCTTCCTCTATTTACATTAAAAAAAACCCCAAACCGAACCTGTGTCAGACATCAACAGAAAAATACAGGTGGCTTTGATAGTTACAACCTATTAAAAATAAGCAGCTTTTAAAAACAAGGCTATGATATGGAGAGTACAGAGATAGCCCTTCAGAAACACATTGTTCTACCCTTTGGTCCCCTTGAAGGAAGGTGTCTGGCAGCTCCCAGCACCTGGTGTCCCACAGCCCCCTCTCTGGAGAACATGGTGCTGCAGAGATAAAGAAGCTGTTACAGCAACCGGTCGATTCCCTCCCAGATAAGGATGACTAATAACTCACTCAGCAGGTCTCTCTATTTTGGAAGTGCCATTTTTAAAGGCTGACAATTAGTCAAGTCTGATGAAGGAAAATACCATTTCTCTGGGAGTGGCAAGCAGCTGAGAAAGCTGGTGGCCCCAGATGAATCAATTAATCCTCATCAGCCTGTCCCCAGAGCAGTGGCTCTGCAGAGGTCACCAGGCTCTGAACAGCCCATTTTTTCCAGAGCGTGAACCACTGTGCACTGGTACCCAGGGCACTTTCAGGGAATGGGTCCCCATCCATCCACCAGTGTAAAATCCTGGCATGACTACCATGCAAGAGAGACTACCCAGACTGCTAAGCCCTAATGTGAGATTGTTTAATGGGTCCCTTGGTCTGATTTTTACTGAAAGCTAAACCTACCATCCAGCGGGATGGGCAGGGAGAAGGAATGTCAGCTGGAGGAATGTCAGCTGTCAGCAGCCGGAGCCAGAGTGCTTTCAGCAGAAGGGAGGTCAAAAGCATCCTCACCCCAGCGCCTGCTGCTGGAGCCGCCTGCTACTCAAGGGAGGCAGTGCCTGAGCTGCTGTCAGGGATGTTTCCTCAGAGGTGTGCCCCATCCAGCAACATGGCTGCTCTTAGTGCCTTCAGCCGCTGCTCTCCAGCACTGCTGCTAATGCACATGACAGAGGAAGTTCAAGCACCCAGAGAAACCCCAGCAGCAAAGGCCAGGATTGGGGATGCCTTTCAGGAGGAAAGCAGAGTCTTTCCTGTCACTGCAGAGAGCTTTTCTGCAAACAAATCCCTCAGGGAAGCAGTGCCAAAATCTAAAGGCAGAAAAGCAAAGTGTGTTTGGCAACCCTAAGGCAGTGTCTCATGGTGAAGGCAGCAGGAGGGTTTGGCTGCAGGGCTGCTACCGAGGGGCCTCAGCTCCCCCGCTGCACCAATCCAGGCACCGTCACTGCTGAACCAGGAGAGACAGGAGCAAGCACACGGCTCCCTGTGTGTCAGCAAAAGGAAACATCAGTCAGATCTAACCCTGCAGACTTCAGTCAGCACCCACTGCTTACGCCAAGAATTTCAGGCTGCAGATAGAGGTTGTATAGATGTTTACATGCAGAATTTTAAATCAGTTCCTGTGACTCATCATAATACAAATATTTTTCTAGCTGAATGTAGGCATATAAAGATTACTTTCAGAGCAGCAGCCACATTTAACTACTGCCATGTTGTAAATATCAATAATTAAATAGTAACCATTCTGAAGATCACAGGAGAAGACAGCAGACTATACTTATGATGCTGAGAGAAAAGGGTATTTTTCTCTTATAGCTCTGAGAATGTCTTAGAAAACCATCTCATGAGAGTGCATGTTTCCCATAATCTAACTAGCAACCCCTCAGCTTTTGAGCAAAAGCAATACAGAAGATTAAACCAACTGTAATTTAAAAAATTCCATTAAGATAAAAAAACCTCATGGAATGGCACTTTCATTCTGCACTTACATGATCTCTCCTGATTTACCCAGACACATTTCCTACCCAAAAAACCTTGACCTGCCATACCCACAAAGGCAGTAGCACAAGAGGAGAGCAGTCCTTTGCATCATCAGGAAATCTGAATGCTGCCTTCTATCTTTCAGCTGCTGATGTGCACACACTGCAGAAAGCCAGCCTGGCTTTCCAGAATATAGGTGATGTTTAAAAGGATTGCAATGAAAAAATGTCAGTTGTAAGCTGAGCAAATAGTCTATGATGTTTATCAAAAAGATAACAGCCCACCCCACAATTGGTAGCTTCAGTTATGGCTCTAATACTCCTTGTTTTACAGGACAGAAAGAGAATTGGGAAATGGTACTGCAACAAAACCGGGCAGGCCACTATTTAAAGGCAGATTAGGTAGCTACATTATGAGCTGCATGAAATGAGCTGCTAATATCACCCCACTTTGGAGGCAGCAGATACTCCCATTAGAAAAATCTCCATCAGAGCTATCGTTTTTCTTACCGGAGGCAATTTAGTCCCAAGCCTCCATCTGTTCCCAGAAATGGTTCTTCTGTGTAGCCCATGGACAGACAGGAATGTGGATGCCCAGCCTGCACTCCTCAAGTGCCATACCCATTCCACTCCACAGGCAGGCACAGGAACTTGCCTTCCTGGAGTCTCAGGAGCAGCACTTCTAACTATGCAGCAGCTCTTTTTGGTAGAAGAGCTGCACCAGCATGTGCTGGCATGGCACTGCACATGATTACAACCATGTTGGTAATATACCCCCAGACATGGTCTTACTCCAGGATCAAGGGTTTGTTGCTGTTGTTGTTGTGTTTGTTTTTGTTTTAACCACTGTGGATCAGAAATCAAAAATCGTCTTATTCCAGAAGCGGGGTTTCCCCCATGGGGATTTATTCCTGTGTATCCATATTGGCTTACAAGTAACAGAATAAAATTATTGGTGACTGATAAATATCCCTAAGCTGTTTGGAAGAATAATGTAAACAAGAAAGCCTGGGTAAAGGGGAGGGAAAGGATTGGAGGAAGAAGAGGCAAAGGTATGGTCTGTTTCACTGCTCTCCAAAGAAAGAAGTCTTGGAGCTGTGTCTTTAAAGTATGGTTTTCATGGGATGCAGACATCCCCTTCACATATGCTTTATCAATTCCAGGAAAGCTGATGAGACTCTCCTTCTGAGAAAGCAGGTGGCTCTGCTCCATCCAGCTCTTTGAAATCACCTAATGAGATCATTTCATCCAGGAGAAAACTGAAGAGCCCACGCTGCACAGCAGCCGCCGCACGGCAGAGCAGTTGGAGAGTGAAGGGCGTTCAAGGTTTCAGAACCACATCCTCCCTCATCTCGACATAATCAGATCAGTGGTGAGGTGGCGTCTGCAGCAGCCCTTGTCAGCTATGGAGACAGAGCGACCCGTCTGTCAGTCGGCAGCGGGTGGGTGAGATGGGCAGCACTGCAGTCTTGGAGAGAAAGTAATGAACCTTCATTTCCACTGCTGTCTGCTCTGTGACAGATAAAAACTAGACTTCACTGCTGAGTTTTCCAGGTGATAAATTCAGGTTACTTTAAGGCAGGAAATCTGGAAAATGCCTATGAATGTTATCAGCTCTGAGTGCAGTGTCCTCCCTGTCCAACAGGAACAACTGAGCAAGTATAGGATCATGGAATCATTTAGGTTGGAAAAGACCTTTAAGATCATCAAGTCTGACTGTTAAACCTAACACTGCCAAGCCCAACACTAAAGCATGTCCCTAAGTGCCAGATTCTACACATCTTTTAAATACCTCATTGTGCTGTGAAAGTGTAAAAGCCAAGCAGAGACCTCACTCTAAATGACCTTCAAATTCATGTAATGTCATAGAGCAAATGTCATCCCTCTGGTGTCAGGAGATCTGTTCTTTCAGACACTGATCTTTCTATGCCCTTAAAGAAACAGTCTCCCTATTTCCTCAGTCAGGCAGCATTCCTCCAGTACATTTCTGTATCAAAAGCAGTGTGGGTAGCAGGTCGAGGCAGTTGTTTCTGCCCCTCCATTCCATTCTTGTGAGAACCCATCTGGAGCACTGACTCCACCTCTGGGATTCCCAGCCCAGGAAGGACATGGACCTGTTGGAGCAAGTGCAGATGAGGGCCACCACTTGACCATAAGGCTGGAGCACCTCTGCCATGAAGAAATGCTGGGAGAATTGGGATTGTTCAGCCTAGAGAAGAAAAGGCTCTGGAGTGACCTCATTGCGGCCTTCCAGTACCTGAAGGGAGCCTACAAGAAAGATGAATAGAGAATTTTTACAAGGGCATGTAGTGACAGGACAAGGGGCAATGGCTTCAAACTAAAAGAGAGTAGGCCTAAATTAAATAGGAGAAAGAAATTCTTGTCTGTGAGATTTAAGAGGCACTAAACAGGTTGCTTAGAGAAGATGGGACACCCCATCCCTGGAAGTGTTCAAGGCCAAGTTCAATGGGGATCTGATTTTCTGGAAGGTGTCCCTCACGGCTCTGATTTTCTGGAAGGTGTCCCTCACCACAGCAGGGGGGTTGAAACTTGATCATCTTTGGGTCCTTTCCAATACAAACCATGCCATGATTCTATGGGCTCCCTGGCTTATGGGAAGCCAGCTGGAGTTCAAATTCTTTTCCTGGTTTGTCACATCCTACTCAGGAGCGAATGTCATTGCTGGTAAAACAAATTCAAAATTCATGTACTGGATTTATAGCCCTTCCTTGGTGTCAGGTTTTGGCTGGGCAGGAGACGGGAGAAAGGTCTTCTGTTGTTATTAATCAGTAGATGACTTCGGACATAAGCAGAGCTCTTGACATATCCCTCTTATATCTCCTCAGATTCACAGCAGGAATATAAGGTTTGGTGAGCTGATTTCTGCCAGCAGCTATTGCTTTTCCTGACTGTCCACAAGTGATTATCCAGGGCACAGAGGAGTTTGAGGTGGGAAGTGCATCCCTCAGGCACTGCTGAGCACATTAAAGCATGAGATACTGGGTTCAATAGAGAGGGCTTTATACAGTAGCTGTTTCCTACTGAGCTAAAAAACACCAAGATAACACAAATATCAACTGTCTAAGTCAGAGTTTAGGTTGCTGTGCTGCAATAAGGTACTAATTTACTTAGTTTTGATGAGGGTAATGCTTTTTCTAGTTATACAGACAGTGTAGGATTTATACCCACTTGAGGATAAATAAGAAAGTTTAGAAATGCTGAGTAACTGGGGGAGGAGAGAGGGAAAGTTCTTGACAGCAGAGAACAACAGAGACCTAGAACAGCCAGCCAGGTCACTAAGTCTCATCTCCTGCTGTCCCACAGCCCAGATGGTGTCATCCCTTCCGATGCCAGCCCTTTTGCTTTGGCAAAATAGCAAAGCATTTGCTTTGTGAAAATCTTAGAGAACTTATTGCAAAATCTCAGTGTCTGGGGGTTAGAAGGCTTCTGACTGAAATGGACTCTGTGTTATGTCCTGTCTGAATGCCAGTTTGTGGCCTGGTACTGGTCTTTCAATAGACACATCTCTTCTTTCTCAGTGTTTTCCCTTTGGTGTATCAGCAGGCAGAGACAGTGGTTTGCTGGACTTGACATGTCCCTGAGATTTGCTAACAGAGCTCTGCAAGGATTCTGTGCAGCCATCTCTCAAATGGCAGAGCATCCTTGCCCTCCTGTCCATGGTGATGGGACAAAATCTGTGTCTCCCTGACGAAATTGCCCCAATGGGGAAAGAGAGCAGGAGCCAGAAGAGGGTCAGGATCAGCACATGAGCCTGCACTGTGGCTGAGGCACTTTCCTTCTGCCTATCACTCAAGTTAATGGTGAGAAATGAGTGAGTTTTCTATTATGACTTCTTGATGTTATTGTCATTTACAAAATATGCTGTGTTTAAAAGAGATTCATAAAAATATTTCATTAACATGCTTTAAACATCACTGCATATTGTCCCAGTATGAAGAAATAGTATCAAGGTTCTGTTTTGATCAGAGTTTTCTCTTGTGGGACATCTACTCTTTATTTTGGTCCTATGTAGAATCCGTCCCAACTAAAATCCTTCAAGAACAGCACCTGAGCTATCTTGAAAGGGATGTAGTGATTCCATTCCTGAACTCTGTCCCCATGTCATTGTGAGGAGGATCCCACTGTGGCAGCAGGCAGGTGCAAAAGGGCACCCTGGCTGGGGAGGCACTAAGGGTTGGCACAAGTTTTTGTTGTTCCTGTTCTGCAAAGCTCCCCAAAGGCTCAAGGACATTCTTTAAATTCCTTTCTCCCAGCACAGTTGTTTGATAACCCATAAATAGCTCCTTTTTAAACAATGCTGAAAGCCCTAAGTAATGAGCCAAGAGTGGAAATGTTTCAGTATTTAAACACTTTATTGAACTTGCAGAGGCCAAAGTCTTCAGTGATCTGTTCAGATTTAAAATAAAAAACAAAACCAAAAACAGAGTCAAGGAAGGCTATTTCATTCCCAAAGTTCCCATAAACAGTCATTACAAATATACCTACAGAGCACAAAAGGTCGTGAAAATAGCAAGACTGAGCTGAGCTGCAGCCGCTCTGTGTGCTTTCATGAAATTGTCTTGGAGATCATGGCCAGGGTCCTTACATTCAGATACCTAAATATAGAACTGTGCATACTGACCGTGGCAGAATTGCCAGGAGCCTTTGTGTTCAGAGCTGGAATATGATCAACAATTTCTAAAAAAATCTTTGTGATGTCTAATTTTGGGCACTAAAAAGCAAAATCCAAGCAAACACAAGTTTCTTATGGAACTATTGAGATGTATTTTCTTTCAAGTGTCATTCATGGGATTGCTTTCTTCCATGGCTGTGAAAGCAAGACCCGGGAGCACTGACCCTGAGCTTTCTAGGTACTAATATCATACAATATTACCTTATAACTATCATACTAAGACATCCAATAATAATGTGGTTATCCCACTCTGTTCATTCAGCACATCCTCCTAGCAACATGAAGTCAATATTTTGACTTAAAGGCAAAGCAGTGCTTTTGGAGAAAGCACTTTCCAAAGGGAAAGAAAAATGTTTTGTCCTGAAGACTTTCCACCTGTGCCAGTATGTGTTGTGTTAACTGTCCCACTCAGCACAAGTCCTGCTGTGGTCACTGGGATGCCCTTCTGCTGTGCAATGCTGTGTTTCTGAACTCCCTGCCACAGATAAGCAGTATTAGCAGTAATTTGCTGTCACTAGATGGTAATCCATGGACTATAACAGAGGAAAATACCTGTTATCAATTTGGTTGTGCAATCTAGAAATGCCGGCCAGTCATTTAATCCTGCCAACACTAAGCCCTCTGTAACACAATTAACATTTCACATTAAATGCCCCTGAGTATCAGGGATGTTTATTTACCCCCTAACCTAGCCTTACTCTGAAGCATGTGTTTACCTTTCCACCTGGGAGTATTCCTTTTCAATGATACAACCTGCTTGATTAGTTTCAGTACAGGCTAAATCGCCACAGGAGATGAGGGTCTCCAGGAGAAACACCTTCCCCTTCCCTGTTCTCTGCATCCCATCTATCCTGGACTAAGAGACTGAAGACATATTGCACTCATTTTGGTGATAGCTGCTATAAATATTAAGAGGCCTGTGAGGCTAGAAATATCCAGCAGAAAGCAGCCATGATAGTAAGTCATGATAAAAGTTTTAGAAATGCCTCACAGCTTTTCAGCTAATGTGTCTTTGGTGAGGATATAATCATGGAGAGCAGTAAACTCACTTCCAGGCTGGTCTCTCTCCCATAACTGTCTTGCATTAGATAGGTGGTGGTTGAAGGTGGGTGAAGGTCTTGTGATTTTTTTGTCTTCCTGTCTCCAGGCATGGTATTAATCTCTGCAGTCCACTGAAATGCAGCCTGAGAATTCACTGATGGGACGTTCCCACCCTCACTTTGCAGAAAAAAAAATCATCTGGTACCCCTGCTCAGGATGCTGCCATCACTCCCAGTCAGGGAGAGGTTTGTGCCCCCCTGAGGTCTCTGCTCCTACTTGCCCCAGCAGTGATATGCAGTCACAGACTGACATGGAGGCACTTGTTCTTCTGGACTGGCTCTGTCTGCTGGTTCTCCTCTAGTAAAATGACTTCATGGTTTAAGATATAGCCTATTGAGTTTTCTTCCAATTTTAGGAAATTAGATTTGCATTTAAGCTTGATCTGTGTCTCTGAGAATTTGACTAGTTTCTCAGTCCAAATGCAAGACCAAACATTATAACATTTTCCTGCCTTCTGTGGGGTGTAGATTCAACTCTTTCCAAACATCTTTCTACTTTTGGTAGAAGATTTTTAATCATTCACTCACACATCATTAAGGATACAAAAATGGGCAGGAGCTGTGAAAGACGTAACCGCCAAATATTTGAGAAAGACCTTCAGCCGGTACATTTGGCATTTCTCCAGCTGGACAGAGGGTGCTCTAGAGCAACTGAGCAACCAACCCTCGTGGTGCCTGGGTCATGGGGACCTGACACAGTGTGTGTCACAGGGGCTGGAGAGTGTCTGTGTGTCACAGTGACAGGCTGGAAAGGGCAGTGGTAGAGGCATCCCCAGCCACACAAATCTAGAGTTTAGACAAACCCAGGTTCCCCCACTTTGAAGGAACGCCAAGAACTACTTCTAATGGAAATATGGGTGCACCTGTATGCCCTTTGCAACATGAAGCCTGTGAACATGAGAAAACTGCAGGTCCTTTTATAAGCAAGAGGACAGAAAAACTCCAAAAAGACAGCCAGGTGCTTCCCTGTTGCTGAACTGTGTTTCTCAGAAGGTGGCCCTCTGCCAGAGCTGGGATGTCCCAAGTAGCTCTTGCAGTTTCACACGTTCCTAAGCAAAGCAAATGAGAAGGAGGTTGGTTTAGCATGTCTAACCCCTCCTACCTCCTGCTCCCAGGCAGCATCTGCTGATACTCAAACTAAGTAGCCAAACAAGAATTCAGATTAATTTATAAAATTATACTAAGGAGCTGAAGATAAAATATTTTTTTTTCCTTTCATTTGGGATAAAATGTAATAATAAACCAGTCTCACCTTCAGAAGTAAGACTGGCTCTAGTAGAGCAGACATCAGGAGACTGGGCTTACAGACACGCTGGCAACTGTTTGACTGCCAGTCAGGAAGGGGAATTCCCTCCAGGCCAATGTGGAAATGATGGGTGAAGAGAGAGAGTATCTTTGCAGTGGTGATATTAATAGCTCATCTGAAAATTTTTACTCAAGTCTCTTCACTTCAAAAGCTCAGCTTGGGGACCAAGAGAGATATTTTTCAACAAAACATTAGTCTCAATTAACTAAATGTCACCAAGATAAATGAGCTGAAAACACCAGAAGCAGCTAAAACTGGTGAGGCCATTAAATCTATAAAAGGAAGATGCTGAAACTTGGAAGGTGTCCGAATACAATCCTGCAAGTATTCCAAGGCAGGGTCAGAAAGGGATAACAAGGCAGTCCCAGGCCAGAGATGCTGAGTGGCCAGACGGTATTGACACAGACAGTCAAACAGCAGCACAGCCCACAGCAAACACTGTGCACTAAGGTGGGAAGAATTTTAATGAGTAATTTTAGTCTCATACATGCTATGAAAAAAAGACTTGGCATTGTTCCCAATGACAGTGCCCTCCAGATTAGAGACTAAATCATAGCATCCTCAGGGGAGGATGAAAAGAGATAGCAATAGAGTGTCTTTCTTTTTTTCTTTGATCCTGATGTACAAATAGCAACATGTGTGCACGCATAAGAGCAACGTTGGAGTATAACAAGCAGGTTGAAGAATAAAATAAAATAAAATAAAATAAAATAAAATAAAATAAAATAAAATAAAATAAAATAAAATAAAATAAAATAAAATAAAATAAAATAAAATAAAGAATTGAAAGCAGTGGACTAAAATAGAACCACAATAAAGTAAGGTTAGATGATTTTAAGGCATTAATCCAAAGTTTCATGAACATTTATAGCAGGTTATGCACTCTTAGGGAAACAATAACTTATTTGGCAAGTAGAGCCCCTTTAACAGACGATTTTCCGATGTCTTCAGCAGGACCAACACCTCAGTTCTCTCAGAGGAGGCAGATGTACCAAAGCAAGTAATATCATGTGGGATGACAGGTTCTGCCCTCCAAAACATCACGGAGGGACTGGCATACGCAGTGAAGGCAAAAGGAACAAAACGCTCTTTAGGCATCAGGAGGCACCACAAAGCTCAGCTGTCCTCCGCAAAATATCCGCAATATGTTATCGGCGCAGGGTAAATGAGTCAGATGCTTCCCCCTGGAGCCACGGCACGGCAGGCGGGCCGGGAGCGGGGGCCCGGCAGATGGCTGCTGGGGATGCCTTTCTGTCCGGAACACCGGCGACGAAAGGAGCGTGCCCCGAGTCCAGCCAGCCCTCGGTGCCGCACTCCCGGCCCGGCCCCAGCCCCGGCGCTGTCCGCTCCAGAGCTGTCTTTGCTTCCCGAGCACAGCCCAGGCTGCCGCGCCGCCTTCCTGGCCTTCATCCCGCCTTAGGCTACTAAAGTATGATAAGTCGGCAAAACTCCTGGAGAAGCCTACTAATACTCTTGTAAAGATGAAAGAGGAACGTGCCAGTTATTTCTGCAGCTCTGCCACACTGTGCCACGTAAGCCCTCCAGGAGAGCAGCATCTCGAGTTTTAGGAGCGATTGTGCTGCAACAGGATTGTGGGTTCAGCCCCTTTGTGAGAGAAATTCCCCAGCCAAGCTGTGGAGCCAAGGAAGGCCAGTTTGCTTCATCTATTACTGCCACCGCTTGTAAAAGGGACAGACCCTCTTACTACTGTGCCTTTTGCTTCCACCTAATCCTGTTTCTCATCTCTAACTAGCTTTTTATAAATCAGTGTCCTGCAAAAAGCCCTAAAATTGAGCACAGTGGAGACCTAGGCACGTACAGCGCTCATATCCAGATAGAGGAATGCCTGTTAAACTGTGGATGGCTCTGGATGGTTCTGGATGTGCAACCTGGCTGCTGTTCACATGCCTTCAGATAAGGGTCTTGGAAAACCCTGAGACGGCACAGCATGACCATTTAGAGTGTCACCTGGCGTTGGACAGACACATTTACCCTTTCAAGCTTTCCTATCAAAATAATCAGGAATTTGAACACTTGAAACCAACTAAGTCCTTGATAGTAAAGACTGCAAACTCTTTGTTCCCCCACCAACTTGGGAGCCATGGTATTTTTTTTTTTTACCAACTGCAGAAGACATATTTTTGAAAACATAAGGCAAATCTTTTACAAAAAAAAGGTTTTATATTGTTTGGGTTTTTTCTTTTATTTTTCCTCAGGTAGAGTAAAAAACTCCCACTGTTTTCTACATCAGTGGTTTCCCTCAGGTTTTCACTTAAAATCAAAAAGATTAAATTTTGCCTTGGTAGATTATTTCTATTATTTATGTATGAATTTTTCTGTAAACAAGACTGACTGCTTTATGGAAAGTCATCTCCTGTGTTTCTCAAAGAAAGTAGCTGCTGTCTCAGAGGCTGCAATGATTGCTTGAATGGCAATAAATAATTGCTTGGTAACAGCCAGTGCTGGGCTTAGCTTTTCACTGGAAACCTGTTCCTGACGTAGAGACTAATTAGCTACTGCCAAAAGGAAAAGGGAGACTTGCAGAGCTGCTCCTCCGCTCTCATTTCCAGTGATTTGCAAGGTGTTTCCTGACCCCTTCCAATCTCTGACCAGCCTGATTCCAAAGTCCTCCTTGGCAGGTTTGCCTACCTGCTGTGTACCCTTCCTCTGCAACTGAATTTAAAACCACACTGCATTTTCCCTGTCTCTAGAGTAAAATAAAACCCTTAATGCTCAGCTAGCATGGATGAGCTTTCCAACTGGGCAAGGGGCTTTTTCTTTGGTTAATCAATGTATTAAGAAAAAAGAAACTATTCCATTCAATTTTACTAAAAGAAAAATGAACCATTTCTTTGGTTAATTCAGTGTATTGCTGGGGACGTACTGGACTGCCGCTTTGATCACTGTACTTCTAGCAAAATATAAGGAGTAGTGGGTGGGGCAAAGAGACCCAAGCCTCCTCTCTCCTCTGTGGGCTCCCCACAGCTCTCCTCAATCAAGGTAGTCATGACAAGTTGACTTAGTTTTGCAACTTTAGGAAATCAAGAGTTTAGATCAAATCTCTCTCTGCTAGGTTCTAATACAATGCTCTCTGGAAGAAATAGATACAGGTATGCTCAGAGAAGGTATTAGCAGGAAACTTCAGGAGTAACTTTTCTGTGATATTGTAATTAAATGCTGTATTACAAAGGGTGTATATAGGGAAATTGAGCTAAGGTTGCCTCGGGAGGTATGAGTTGTTTATTTTCTAGTAGATGAGTGTTTGACTTTGGAACTGTAGCACTTCTTTAGCTAAGTTTTCATGTGCCATATTAGTAAGGATCTTCAGTAGCTTCAATCACAGACTTGACAAGTATCTCCAGTGCCCATGGCCCTTGTTGTCTTTCAGCTTCATTACACACAGTAGGCATGAGGGAGATGGAAAGAGTAAATGAGAATTTTAATTGTTTTGGAAAGCATGATGTTCTGTTCATGTTCACATTTACACTTCATGGGTAACTATTTTAGGCTGTGTAAAACAGTAATGAAAAGGTTAAGAGGGAATGTCATGGATAATTGTTTTAAAGTTAATAAATATATAATTAATTTAAAGCCTGCATTTTGCAATAATCCAATCTTGCTCCCACTGGATTCCATGGCACTTTTGTGATTCACTTCAAATTATTCAGGTTGCAAAGTTTCCATAAAGTAAAATCCAACACTTAATTAAATCCTTTATTCTGAAGTTCCAGGGTCATCTTCAAAGTTGCACAGTAATATTACTCCCACACAGATGTAGATGTTAATGTTACACAGTCAGTCACATAGCCAGGTGCTAAACAACACTAGAATAATTCATAACCTGCTTAAATAAATGAACTTCAATGAAGCTACAGGTTGTATTTACAATGGACAATTTTTATTATTTACAAGAGAACTTCAGCTTCTTATTGCAATCTGTTTTTAAATGCTGTTTGGAAACGGTATTTCAGATTTTTTTCCCCCAATAAAATCTTACCTTATCTATATGCACTGTTAGCATATCTGTTATTGCCTTCCCGAAATGCCCAAATTAGCCCCAAGGCTCTCAGCAGTGCAGGTAAAAGCACTCACTGCAGGGAGTGGACCAGGCATCTGTGATATTGCAGCAAGGGAAGAGGGTGAAGTGGGCCAGGACAGGACAGGGCAGGCAGGATGGGATGGGGCAGCCAGCACTGGCAAGCAAGACCCAAAGCCTTGGGCATGACAGCCGAGTTCCCCAATTTCCCACACCAGGGAGGGCACATTAATTTTGCTGCCACAACAGTCACACAGGCAGCACGTGGCCTCTCCTGGACCTCACACTCAGGCCGGGCCTCTGCAGATTTGTGAAAACCTTTCATGAATCAGAAGTGAGTTTTTCCAATTTTCTCTAAAAGTGCCTGGAAAACACAGAAAATGCACTCAGCGCCTTCATCTTCCAACACAGACTCTGAGCTACTGTGTATTGTGTCTTTCTTCCATCAGGGCAGCCATACTAGCAGTTTGGCTTTAGGCATCATGCCAGTCCTCTAATACACTCTGATTCTCCTTGGACAGGTTGTGTACATCAATGAGCATTTGCTTTGCATCAATATTCTGGGTTTTGGTTCACAGATGAACACTGTTTGAACTTTTTGTGGCATAAAGGCACTCAGACTCCTTCCAAGAGCAAAATAATTTCTACCAGTTACTCTATACTAAGCACTGCTGATTTTGTGTCACAGCAAAGAGTTATTTCCATTCTGCCTGATAATTCAAAGCGTTTCTTTTGGAAATCATGTTTTAAAAGACTCAACAAACTGAAAATTAGCACTGATTTTTTTTTCTTTTTTTTTTTTTTTTTTTTTTTTTTTTTTTTTTTTTTATTAATAAAGCAACAAGCATTTCCAAAAATACCCGTTTATGTATCAATTGCAAGCCAGAAACTGCTTTCGAATTATTGCTGCTTGTAGGAAACTGCCTCAGCTTTTCAGATAACAGAACAAAGTGCTTATTTTTGTTACCGTGAAAGAAAAACTCCTATGTCCTTCAGCCTGCCAGTATTTCAAAGCCCATCTGAAGCAGAGCAGCAGGTGTAGCAGTTTCTCACAGTCAGTGAAAAGAGTGATGATGAATTGCATATATTGCCCCCAGATCCCTGCCCCTCCTCCAAAAGCCAATATTTCAGATTAGGCTGAACACAAACAGAGCTGCACAGGACCACCTGCTCTCCCTTGTGCTCCATAATATGTTCTCTAAGCTCAGATGTGCCTGGAAATGTAGTGAATCCAAGTTCAAAGGAGGCAACTAAGGGCAGAGGGGTATAATGGAGTGGGCTGCAGAAGAGGATAATTTATTTTCCAGTTGATAGACTGCTGTGAGTCTCTCTCCAAAACGTATCTTTTGCCTCTTTAGCAAGTGCCCAAAGGTAAATGCTATTGTACTCTGTGCAATAACATTTCTGCCTTCAGCTTACACCAGAGACTGGTTTCCTTAGAGGAGTTTGGGCTGCAGAAGTTTCTACACAGCAGAAGCTCACAGTGTGACTAGGTAGCCTTTTATTCCTGAGCACCTTTGTTTCTTTCTGGTGTATGAAATTCTACTTCTCCAGGCTTCCAAGTGATTCAACCATGTGGGCAGTTTAGTTCACTGGATATATTTTGTATTTTGTCTATATCCAGTCCACGCTTTGTAGCTTTGGAGACCTCTCAATAGCATCATGTCCCACTGTTACTTTGAAGTTAACATTCATGGGGTTTTTGTTGTATGGAAAATCATCCAAATACAAAGTTTATAGGCTAGATTGAGGTCATATCTTTCTCTGTAATAAACAGCTTTGACACGGCTGTAATTTTTTTCCAGATAAAAGACTCTCCTTTTTACAGCTTTTCCCCCCTTTTTGCCTAATTATCAACCTAATGAAAAAACTTCCATTTATTTGCAGCGATTGTACTCGCATCTGAAATTTTGCCAAAAGCTCCAGAAAGCTATTGTACTTCCCTTGTACACCATAACATTAATATCTTCAAATAATTCCTCTACATTAATGAATTATGAACTTCCTTCTTAACACTACAACCACTTCCCTGCCTTTTGTCTCTGCCTCTTGGTTGATTCTCCATCACTTGCTTATTCCTCTCTTTAGTTAAGAATCCACTGAAGGAATGTCTTAACCACTTTAAGTACAAAATCATATCTCTAATTCCTTTGAATATTACTATTTTCCAACCTCTAAGGTTTTTCTTTAAATGTCAGTTGGCAAATAGCAGGCATTGTTCGTGCATTTGAAGCCACAGCTGAAATCTACACAATGTGGATATAATAAAAATTTGATTGGTACTGGTATGGATTGGTCTGATTGCAACTAGTGAAGTAGATGCAACTTCCATAATATACCAAAATGGATACTCTAACAAAATCTGACTTAAATCCCATTCCAAATCTGGTCCTCAACTGACATTTCAGGGACACCTAAATTGCCAAATATTTTATGTTAACATCTTCATTTAAAAACAATCAGTCAACAAATAACAAACCCAACTAAACAAAAGCCCCTCAGATTAAAATGTATGGAATCAAGGTATACTTGCAGTCCAGCTTAAATTGTCCAGGTTGTCTGTTTTGTCCAATGTCCTTCTGCTTGCCTAATTACCTGGCATCAGAAGTGAGATGGAAAGACTGGCATCAAGAAGCACGGTGCTGCTAGAAAGGGGCCTGGTCTGAAGGGCACGAGAGACAAGGAGATGCAGAATCTTCACTTTGGTCTGAGGAGTTGCAGAGCACATGCCAGGAGCCACACACACATTTCTTCCATGCCCAAACCAAGTGAAAACCAACAGAAGTCCAGGAAGGCATTGGCTGCATATCAATGCCACCCATACAAATAGTACATCCAAACATAAAACCTATAAAGGCTACTCCCAAAATGACACTCACAAAATGAGATCATTTCTTTAATCAGAGGGATCTAAAGGCAGCAGAGAGTCTGCCATGTATAAATGTAGTGTGCTTCTGGAGACAGGTGGTGACTTTGGTTGTGACAGCAAAGTGGGGAACCTCTACCAGGGCTCAGCAGCAACTGGTGACTGCTGTGACTGGAAACCAGAGTTATTTTTACCCAGGGGCTTGTATAAACAATAGTGCAGAGCGTTTTGGGTCCCCAGTCTCTATCCCAGCCCCAGACACTCACATCAGCACTGAGAATGTCATTCTTGCTCCTCCAGCCCTGATGCCAAGCTGTGTGGGTGGCCAGAGGGCTACCTGGTCTCCGCAGCTGCTCCAGGGCCACCACACCATGCCAGTGTGGACATCGGGGTCAAGAGCAGTGAGAGAACAGTACCACATGCCAAGTGTGCCTTGGGGGCTGTATGTTTACAGAGTGAAATGAGAACAGTAGAGAGTATCAAGAGGCACTTTTGACCAGAGGCTGATCAGAGAAGCATCCTTCAGATGGGTCAGGAAGGAGCTGATGAGATGAGGATCCATATGGAAAAGGAAAAGGGAGAAGGAAAAAGAAGAGAAAAGCAAATGAAGTGGTTTCTGTTGCTTTTTATTGGTGTTGTACACTTTTTATTTAATAAGAAATGTCTTTCATTCATGTCAAAATAGCCCAGTAAATTAGTACAAGTCCTCACAGTTGCAGATATGCCATCTTCTAAGTCTTTGCTTTCTCCCTTAGATTTTTAGATTCCACGTCAGTATTTGTCCCCAGTCCCCCAGATAGTGTTCCCAGCTCAGCACATTCAGTTCTGCTTGTTTTTACTTTTCTTATCTTGCACGGTTTCAGTTTACAGACTCTGAGACAGCTTCCTCAGTGACAGTGAACCAAGGTCAGCCAATGGATCTGCACAAAACCAGCCAAGGGTCAAGGCCAGCTAGAGCCCTGGGCTGCAGAAGCCCTGAACCTGACAGCACAGCTCAGGGAAGTCATGTGGTCCCTCTGTGACATCAAACTTGCATTGAGTAGGAAGGACAACTGCACGGGTCAGATCCCATCTGGATGTGATGATGCAGCAGACTGGTACTCACAGGGATCTCTTTCTTCACGGGGATGCACATCTCTTTCAACACATGGTCTGAGATGCAGCAGACAAGATCGCTCACATTGATTCAGCAAGCTACAACTCCAGCATGATATTCCATGCACACAACAAACTGAAATACATATACAATCTCTAGGCATGCACATTATATATACATGTGCATATACATAAGATCATACAACTTCAGACAGACTGCTAAACTATAAATCCTCATTCCATGTTAAACACAATTTTTGAAAAAAAGATTTAAATAAAATTGTCAATGTTTTTTTCCTCTTTTAGCTCAGAATTATTGTCAGACAAAAAGTGGAACCACTCCTCTCAGCACCCCCCAAAAAGCTGTTTCCCTGGTACCTAGCCTCACTGCAGCAGGCTTTTACACAAACCTCTCAAGAAAACCACAGGTCCACTTTTATAGTAAGATATTAAGGCCAGGAAGCCTTAGTCACGGCCATGGTAAAAGGAATTGTTTAAAGGGTCAGAATTTCAATCTAGGGCTTTTATTTACAGACACTCAGCAGAATTGTGTCCAGTTTCTGAGCATTCACTGGATCTGATTTTTGCTGCTCTTCCCCCCCACTTTTTACTTTCTACATAGTGAAGTCTGATTTTAAAATTTTTTGTGTCATTCATTTACGAATTTGGGTGGGGGTAAGGTGGAGGAAAAAAACCTAGCATCTCGTAATCAATTTGAAATCTTGCAAAAATCACCACTTTCAAGCTTTCTGAGAAATATATAAACTTATCAAATATCCACACACTCATACATATGCACCTCTTCTCCTCTTAGATAAAGTTGTAATAACAAAATCATGTCTTCTGGTTTTCTTTTCCACTGAAATTTTTTGCATACATACACTTTTCCTTCCAGTCAGAACTCACGGCAGTTTTTAAAATTCTGCTGAAAGAAGTACAGTGACAACACAGTGTCACAACACAGAATGACAACACCGTTTACAGAACTTCAGCATGAACATTTCAAAGGGTACCTGATTCCAAAAGGGAAATAAAACTCTCGATTTACAGTCCAAGTACCAGCCTGAAAGGAACTTAATTACATTAACTACAAAATGCCTATTACAAGATTATTTTTAAGATTCTGGTATTTTGAGTTGTAATGTAAAGCAAAATTTATACCACAAAGACTGATTTTAAAATGTCCCATGAAAAGGCTTAGAGAATTAAAAAATAGTTATGCTAAAATGACTTTATGATAATGAGTGACAATGAAGAATTTGAGTGCATAACAGAGACATCTGCTTCGCAAACAAAAAAAATTACCAAGGTGGTCTCAATGGCACTTCAAATGATGCTTACTTCATCTGTCTATCCTCTAAAACCAGATCTATATACAACATTATCCCAAACAATATCCAAGACAGCTATCAAAACAGGAAAAAAGGAAAGGCAACGTACAGAAGGGAATTTAGGAACACAGGACTGGGAAATTGTTTCTGGGGAACTGGAGCCAAATGCATCATAGAACTGCTTTCATAAGCTGATCAAAATACTTCTTAAATTAAAGTGACAGGAAACTCATTGGAGGAGAGTAAAGGGACACTAGAGGTTAAAGAGACCAATTTTTGTCTTTTTGGTCCTTACCCACACAGCCACAGGAGCCATAAGGCACAATAACTCATCAGTTGCTCAGCTGCGCAATTACTTTTAAGCTGTTCCATTTAAATATAAGTTGATTTATGAAGCAGATCATGCAATTAATACAAGGGAAAAATCCTCACAAATGAAGACGATGCTTCTTCTGCCCCTGAACTGACCAAAGAGCCACCACCATGGGAGGTGGGAGATCCACTCTTCACCCTGAGGCTTAGCACAATAAGCTAAATGCTCACAGAAGGCAAAATTTATTTTGGACAGATTTTTTTTTAAGTGATTTATATTTCTTCCATCAGCTGTCAGTTGTGCCTTGCCGAAATGAGTAACAATTTATTTGATATTGGGGAATCTTGGTAGTCTGTGAAGTAGTTTTTAACTAGCTTTTATACTGGGTCTATACAGTGCTGAAAAGCTCACTTTGCACTCAATATCTTCTGGCTCAGCTTCATCACTCTGCATTTTGAACAGGGGTTGACTGGGTATTAGGTTTGATTTGTCTTTACTAAAAGCAATTCTAGTTGTCAGGCCAAAGTAACACAGTGGAAAACGGTTTTACACTCAGATCCCTCAGAGAAGGAAGGGACCTGGACTCACAACTATCTCTTTTCACAGTAATATAAATGCATAAGAAAGTAAGAACTTTACCATCAGTGACCCAGAGGCACAATGAACAAGATGCTGGCAATGCAGGTGCTGCACATTTCCTGGAATCAGGACTTAAAAGCCAGATTTAACAGTTTGAAAATATAACATCTTTTTGCCTTTTGTAAAGGAAGTGAGGACAGTTTTTCTGTTTTCAGTAATCATCAGTGTATCATTAGCACCCAACATAAATTCAGAGAATCCACCATATGCTTTTGACAACAGATAAAGTAAAATAATACAATTTGGAAGTACATTAAATATTTAAGTATCTGATAAGTTTCTCAAATGTGTAGTTATAGGTTTCTGAGACTCAGGAAGTGAAAGGGAAGGACTGAAAGAGATTATATGACTAACCTGGGGAAGCAAACCTCGACCCTTTGTCTTCCACCAATTTAAAACCCACATGAAAGTACTTTATAAATCTAACATTTTCAGTAGGCAGACCTGGTCATCTATTGAAAGTAAACAACTCCAAATTTCCTTTGGAGTACAATCATTCCAGAAAAGTCTTTAATCAAAAAATGTTAGCCAGAATGATAAATCACTTAGAACAATAAAATCACCTGCATGAGCAAACACAGCTTCTGTCAGTAATTGTGCTTCCTTGCCCTAGGCATAAGTTTGTTACATATGGGAAGTGATAATACTTGTGGTTACAGCTCCCAGTATCACATTTTCCTTTCCCAGTTCACACTTAACTCATATGTATGCTTATCCAGCAGCAGTTACATAAGATGCAATTCCAAACAGTTAAAATCCACCTCTTGCAAACAATAAACTGCATCAAATTAGCCCCTGATGTGCCTTGTACTAGCAAAGCAATTAGTAGATCCATCATGAAGTATCAGGACTGTTATTTGTCTACAGTCAGTACAGCTGTTTTTTCTGACAGTGTTACCTGCAAGTGCTGGGTTATGTGAACTTACAGTCGCTGTCATATAACTGAGACACCCTTAGGCAAAAGGACAAATTCAGCATGATTTCCTTCCCCCATTTCTGGGAGTTGAAGTACAGATCCACCTGATCTGACATCATGAGATGTCCCAGAAGCAACACCAACCATGCTCCAGACTACTGATTTCTCCTGTGATGTCCATCACACCCTACACATTACAGAATTTTTGGGGACCCTGAACCCTGCCATTGACTAACCTGTTCCCTTGTATAGGAGTGTACAGTTCTATCTACAGACCATCCTTCACAGTAAGTCCTTTCCACATGGTAGCCATCAGAGCAGAGAATGTTTCTTTCCATTTGTTTTTTTGTACATTTGTTTTTCCTATTTTTAAACCTCCTCTGTTGGTCAGATTTCTTGCTCCTCTCAGAGGAATGCTGCCCTCATTTACTCACCTAGTGCTATGACTAACTACTATAAAGAAAATTCAGTGTGTAACTTAACTTGAAAGGCAACAACAACAAATCATTTACTTCCCCATTAACACTTCATAATTATTATATATAACTTTCTTTGTCCAGCCATTTCCACATCCTGGAAACAGACATTTTCACATTTCTTTAAAATTTGCAGCATGTGGGAGATGTTCAGGCCCCCAAATTTTACTAGTAGTCAGCATGAGATACTACCAACTCAGAAGGTTTGCCTCTACAGTCCTTGTGCCGGATTCAACAGCAGGTAGGTTCTACCAGCTTGATCATTCCGAAAGTGGGGTTTTTCTGACTGACAATTGCTTTCAGTGAACGGGAATTCATATTCTGTTTTGCAGAGCCATCTTTGAGAGATGACAGAGGTACAACAGAATGTTAGGAAAATTAACATCTGCTTAATGTCAAAACAGAGCCCACTAACTCAGCAAAGACTGTCATTAGTGTCAGCCGTGGCGCAGCCGCTGCTCTGCCCTTCCAGCTGTGTTAAGTGAGAGGAACCAAGCCCAGAGAGCTGAGGCATCAGTAGGGGTCAGAACATGGAGCAGAGGGATTAGCAGGAAATGTACATACACATAAGAAAAGACTCCACAGAAGTTTTGCTACCACAAAACAATAAATCAAAACCCAAACAACTCATATTCCTTTCTGTTGACTCGAAATAGACTTGGAAAAAATTCCACAATTTACATTGGTTTGCAGATTCAGCACAAACTTTAGGTTATGTCTTTTTTTTGCAAACCAAAATGCACTTAGGGCATCAGCTAGAATTGAAATATAAATGATTATATAGCTAAGGTCTGATCTTACAGAATCAGAAAAAAAAAGCCAAGTAAGAATCAGGACCTTTACCATGGGGGGAAAAAGTATAATATGCATGTCTCTGTCATATAAAATCTAGTGCACTTGTATTGGTTTAGCAGGTTGGATTATACTCCCTTCATGCTTGTATTTAAAGAGTAACAAGGTATTTGAATTTAGCATACAAAGATTATAAGAAACTGAAAAAGATATAAAGCCTGAAGAAAGGCAGAGCTGCCCGCGGGCTGTTATCAACCTGGATGACAGGCGTATGAAAATAAGTTGCTTGGTCATTGTAACATTAAACTATGCAAAATCCTCCCCTGCAGAGCAAGACATAATTTATACAGCTTTTCCCCATGAACACACTTATCTGCCCTTCCTTAACCCAGAACTCACTACAGCTCCATATGCCACATCAGGTTCAAAACAACAAACACTGGGGTTTGTAATACCATACAAGACCATGGCATTACTTGTGCTCTTGATTTAAAGAATTTTTAAATTATTACTTTAGACTCTTCCATTAAAGAAAAATTGATTCCAGCTTTACAGTTGAAAAGTCTCTAGTAGCAAAAAATGCCATGAATGAATATGTTGTTTTGTAACCTGGAACCATCACATATTTCTGGATACTCCACACATCAGTGAGTATTAACCTAATTATGATGAAGGTTTCTGACTTAAATTACTCTTAATTACATTTTATAAAAATGAAAACATAAAAAGCTCATACAATATTACAAATGCTTATGACTGTCTCTCAGAGTCCTTCAAAAACTGGAAGAAGTGACCGTGCCTAGCAAACTCCTGTTAGGAATGCCACCTTGTGGATAAAACCTGTATGGAACAACGATTCCAGGTAAATTTCACTAAAATTTTTACTTGCAAAATACCGGTTTTGCAGAAATGAGACACTCTCGTGTGTTTCAGAACTGCATAGAATTCTTTTATTAACCTTTCTGGTAGAAAACTACTGTGAATATGGCTTTTCCATCCTCATCTGTATAAAATGCTAATTAATTATGCAGGAAACACTGGTTTCATTAGGAGATGGGATGTATTTATTAGCATTTTAAACAGAATCAGATTGCCACAGACACTCAGAAAAAAAGTCCACTAAATTCCTGCTCTATTTAGATATAATTAAGTGAATTTGTTTAAAATGTAAAGAAAAATATATTTTAATCAAAATATGTTGCTAGAGCAGAACCTATGAGTACTTTTTACCTCCTCTAAGCTTTAACTGGTATATAAAAGTTCAAGTTTAACTATAAAAAGGGAACATTGGGTTTTTCCATTTGTCATATGAGTCTTATTATGAGCTGAAAAGGAATTGAAAATGGCGATTGGATTGTAAGTTGCTTGTAAAAGCAGAGAAAAAAAGGGACGCAAAAGCATCTAATAAAATTTCAAAAGATTTCTAACTTAAAAGCTTGGAAAAGTAAACAATAATAAATAAATGATAATTATCTATATTCAATAAAGCTGACATTTACACAGACACTTTCCTCCTGTGCTGTTCACCTCATTTTCATAATGAAAGCATATATAGCCCAAACCATCACAAGGCGTATTGTATAATGAAATTTAAAACTAATGAGCCATATCCTAATAGCCATGAGTCAAGTCAGGGTACGCATTAGTAGTCCATTTGCAACTCTCTAGAGAGAGAAGGAACAGGGCTAAACATATCCAGTAGCCTATTTAGCTCAGAACTTGCTCTGTATACTGATCACACCACAACAGAACTGAAATTAGTTCATAATTTCTATCTCTCAAACCTCTGTGAAATGCTATTCATGCATTTGTTAAAGGCAAGTTACTGCTGGGGCAGCCAAACACGACTTGTGATTGTTTGGTTTGATCTCTTGTGTAATATGGGTCTGACTTGTCTGAATTAGTCCTCTTTCTATCAAACCACATTTTTTTCAGGAAATCATCTGATATGTCCAGATTAGAGATGTCTTTACTGTTCTGTTACACACCTTTATCTTTTTTTGTAACACGTTCGACTTCTGCTTAGGCTTGCTGGATGACTCTTTCTCTGCTAGGTGGAACAGTTCTTTACTATCAATTTTTTCTCCAAAGATGGTTCATCTAGGCTGATTCTTCTTTCACTAAACTAAGCAGATTCTGTTTTTTGAGACTCTCATGCCAGTGCTTCTTTTTAATGCTTTTATTGTTCTCATGACTGTTTTCTGTCCAGCTTCCCAGCATTACTGAAAATTGTGACTACTGAAATCAGGCATAATATTCTTCCAAAAGGTTACACCAAAGCCAAATACAGACAGCAGTATTTCTTCCCTGGCAGTATTTCCATTTCTAACCTCAGGATCTAACTGGACCTTTTGGCCACAAGGCATGCTGAAAATTCATACTCATCTCCAGACACCATTCAAAGCCAGCATTTCCTACCACAAATTGTTCAACTTGCTAAGTATGTTCTCAAATCTCTATGCTCCTAAAAACACAGGTCTACTTAGGCCAGAGTGAAATGCAAATTGCTTACAGCTCCTAACCAAGCAATTAATCTTGCTCTGATTAAGTGGCTCTTTAGTATTTAAGTTTTGTGGCATCTGCAGATTTGAACAGTCATTACTTTATTTCCTCCTATGTTCTTAGTAAACTCATGGTTAAGAGCCAAATCCTGTGTGAACTCACATGACAAATCTGTTCAGTCTTTGAGTTCTTTCAGGTTTGACTCAATTATTGTCATGATGAATTTTAAATCTGGGAGTGATACCCTCCATGTTTCTATAACAATAACTCTTTAAAATAAACTATTTGAAAACCTGAGTCTACTCCAAACACCAGTGACAAAATATCTAAATAAAATGCTAGAGTAACAATTCCTGTGCTATGTAACTGATTTTGTGAAACTTGAGATACACTTTTTATGAAAAATGTGTTCTTGTGTTGTGCAAGGAAAACACTAGGGATTCTCTCCTTGGTTAAATTGTATAATACCATACATAATCAAGTAAATCAGGTGTTATCTTGATTCCACTGAATAATTTTCCTATACTGTCAAGAAGGAGACCAGACAGCATCTTAAACACTTATCAGGGAGTAAAGTCTTCTCGAGTAAAATGAGCAAACAGCTTGGATCTTGGTCCACACTTAGAGATCTTTGAAAGTTTTAGCTAAATTGGAGAGTAAGACCAAGACAGTTGTCTTTTAGATTGCTACATTCTGAAAAAATCTGAAGCAACAGCTTCCCAGGTCTGACAAGCAAACTGAGCACATTTGTAACTGCCATGAAAAAACACAGTGACATCTAAATCCTCCTTAAGCTGCTAATACATGTTCAGAATCAATGGTCCATTCACATTAATTCACTGACATTAACTGCTCATTGCTGTTTCAACCATTCAAGTAATTTTAAGCCCATGATCCTGAAATGATACAAGTGTACCAAAGTTGCTCCACAACAGCTAACAGACAACTAGCTCATCTCTCCACAGAACTAAATATGAATAAGAAAGGTTACACTGTCAGAGATTTCCTTTTCCATAACAATCCTCAGAATGCAGGCTTTCCATGCAGCACAGGACAAGTCTGTGGTGCAATGTAAACAGTGTTTAGATATTTGCTATTTTTGAACTGTGTTTCCTTTTTTATACATACTTCATTCCAGAATGATTCAGATTATTTCACTAAAATCTTAGTCTCGGCAAAGTAAATTACCTAGAATATAACCAACTATACCCTCAACTTTCTAGGAAACACAGGATGGAATACATCTTTCAAGACTTAAGAATGTCAAACTCTGAAACCACTTATTTTAGTGGATTTTCTTTATAGCAGATTGATACGGATTTACAAACATATTTGCAAAGGAAGTGCCATAGTGCTATATAGATCCTGCAGTGTTTATTTAGAAAAAAATACAGTGGATACAAATGAGTAATGTGTACTTTTGGTATGCCAAACATGATATACTTAATAGCAATGTCTGTTCTTGATGTCCTTGAAAGCAAGCTGACCTTTTGAACAACAAGAATCCTCCCTGTAGAGTTCCATCAGATAAAATATTACATCACCTCAAAACTGTAAATAGCAATTCTTTTTATATAATAAAATCCTAAGAAAACAGAATTATCTTCTGATGTTCTATTCATCCTTTACCTCAAGTCACTCTCTGTCACCCTGAGAAGAAGGGCTGTGACTAAAGGCAAGTAATGAGCACCTGGTACATCTGTAAGCACAACAAAGTATTTTCCAGACAAATATTCTTATAATAAAAAGTGTAAATATAGATGCTATATTTCTCCTTACATTTCTCCTTACATTAAATTTGTCCCTGAGGTTTTTCATGTAGTAGAAGTGTTCAGCAAAGATTTATCTATACAGAAGAAGAACAGCTTAACTAAAGAAATGCTTTTACTCTGGGTCAACAAAGCGGGTGGAAATGTGTAGATCTGCATGCTCACACTCTCTGTCAACCTGGATTTTATTGATTGATACTGCAACATCCTGCTAGACAAACAGGAGCAAACTCTGTATACAGAAAACCCAAATAGCTTAAAGAATCCTGCTGCCCAACACAATATGAATTTGCTTTTCTGTACCATTGGCACACCCACCATGCCTTAAAAAGTTAATAGAAAATTACATATGACAGCATTCAGTGTGCACAGTGTCTAAATGCTGAACATACAAGATAAAAAAAAAGGGGCACTTATGCCCAGTCTTTAATGCCTTTTGAATCTTTCCTAATATCGATAGTGGGGAAAAAAAGGACCATAACAGTAGCACAATTGTGGTTGAACCACAGTATACTGTTGACACTAAAAAAATCTGGGCTGGGAAGAAAGTGAGTTTGCTTTCCTTACTATCCTATGTACCCACAGCCAGCTATCCTGAGCATGCTGGAAGTTTTTTTCCCTTGCAGGACAGAAGATTGTACACTACAGCTACCAAAACACAGCATTAGCACCAGGTCACAAGTACTGCGTACATCCCAGATCACAACACTACTGCAGCATTTTATAATGTCCATTACTAGGATCCACAAGCAGAAGTAGAGCAGGAAAATCGTTTACTGAAGTTAATGAAAGTCCAAAAATTAATTATTTTTGAAAATTAGTAAATACTGTATTGTAAAAGCCTTTAGACATTCTGAGAAATGTATTAATATTGTATGTGCTCATTACCTACTGCCCTTAGACACCGTAAATCCACGCTGAAAGCCCTTCCCTAAGTACAAGTGCTCGTTTTTTTACTTACTTAGTTTATATTGACTGCTATAATGGCTCATGTGATAGGAAAGCAGCAACTAGAATTCAAACCATGCTTGGGTTACTGCCATGAACCTTAAAATAATTTAGTCATGCCAAAATAAATCCTCTGCTAGTTTAGTTCTGACCAGTTCATCTAACACTAAGTTATCTCAGGGTAGGCTGTTAGCTTCTAGTCTTATCTTGTTTAGAATCTCAGCTCTTCCCTTTCAGGTGCTTTCTACAAAAACAAGCTCTTCTTTGAAGATTTTTCTATTAAGTATTGTAACTGTGTGTGACAAACTGCCCTGTGATGTCAAATGGCATTAAGCCCCATGGAACCAAGCACTGTAGGATTTCCAGCGAGTCCTTAAGCTGAAACCAAACCCTGTCCCAGTAATTCAATCCAGGCAGCTGGGTTTGTTTGATTTTGGGGTTTTTTTTCCAAGAGTTAAAATTCTGGTTTTGTACTGAGCACACCCAGAGAAAGCATTACATTTTTTCCCACTTGGAATTATTGTAAGAATCAGACTGAAACATACAGAAACACAAGGTAAATGTTCACTTATCACTAATACAAGCAATGCCTCTTTCTTGGCAATATGCTTATGTAACTTTTTCTTACAGAACACGGATTTTTTTAATGACATAATCATGGTCTTTGCCATGTCATGTTTGGAAAATTATGAAAATTGCCCTGCTCTATGAGGACACAGAATGAGTTGGATCTTTTCATACTACAGGAGGTTCAGTGGGCACTTCAGCACAGTTGTCCAATACTTCAGTGGTGGTTAAGAAGAGACTGGAGGCTCTCTCTTCACAAGGAGCCATACAGAAATGACAAGGGGGGAACCACCAGGAGAAGGTTCATTTTGGTTTAAGAAAGAAATATTTACAATGAGAACACTCAATCACTGGAACAATATCCCCAGGGATGTGGGAGGGTCTCCATTGCTGGAAGTTTTTAAGACATAACTAGAGAGGATGCTGGATAATCTTATCTAGCCTCCCTTTGTCACAAAAGGTTGGCCCAGATGATGTTTTCAGGTCACTTCCAACCTGGTCTGTTTACAATTCCATGAAAACAAAAATTTATTTTTCAAAGTTACTGCAGAAATAGTGAATGAGGTTTGAGCAAAGAACTAGAAAGGTCCTAAAAAGGTATCTAAGAATCTAGACAGCTAATGTGGGAATCCAGAAAGGTACTGCGTCACACTCACGTTCCCAGCTACATTTAATGATACTGTATATGTATTCACTGTGGCAAAGGCACACACTTGGGACTTTTAGCTTATGCTGGAAGAAATTACAATTCTTTAAAATAGTTTGCTAGATGGTGTCTAGTTCACTTCTAGTGTGGCAAAAAGTACAAGTAGGCACACAGAGGAAGGCGTTGGATATGACAACAGTTCAAAGCCCCAAGTGAATCCTGACGTGTAGGAAATGTTGCCTATTGAAGAGGCAAAAATGTTATCAATTACCAGATTATTTGAATCTTACTGGGAAACACAACTTCCCATAGCTATATGTCTTTATGTCTGAAGACTCTTAGCACTTTACCTCTAATTGCATTCCATTCAAAATTTCAATAAATCATTTTACCATTTCCCATAGTATGAAATGTAGTTTATGTCCTTGTGAAACAATCTTCAATTAGCAGAATACATTCATCCATAACCACGTGATCTCCTAGGACAATCCAGTCTATTTTTTTCTTCAGAAAAAACAAGAGCAAAGAGCCTGTCATTAGCAAAACCACATGATGTATTTTGAGTTACATAATGAACACTTCTGATGCTATCACACTGGAATTCATCCTTCACTTTCCTTGATGAGATGCCAAGTAATCTGGGAAGCTTCTTTCTTACACTAACTCATGCAAACCATGAATAATATAGAACATCAAGGAAATTAACTTAAGAAAAGTATGAAAACACAAGTAATTAGAACAAGAAAAGCTATATAATCTCAAAGATAAAACATAAAACAAAAAAAAACACAACGTAAATAAATGGTGAAGTCTGGTTCTTATTTAAGAAGATTGCTGTTACCACTATCAGATTCTTCTATAGTATTAAAAAAGGATGCTACAGTTGAAAGTTCCAATTAAAAACATCTAGGAAAGAGACTAAAAGACACTGGAGGAAAAGCCACACCTCAAATATATTAAAAATATTGAATTGGGTATTCTATTTGACACAGGAAAATATTTGGGGAAGAGAAAAGGTGTTAAAAACAAAATGACCAGATTTTTTTACTTAGACACTGGCCACACAATACATAAAAAACATTATACAAGAAGGTAATATATCGCAAAATTCAATGGTTCAAGGATTGACAATACAAGGACATTTTAATCTTTGTAGTGAAATCAACCCTCATTAGTAACATATGAACATGATTATATTATGTTTCAGTGCCCTAAGTGAAATGAGTTAAAGTTCCAGAAAGGTCAGACTTCATTATCTGCCTCCTTCCATTGAGGATGCTTCAGGCTTGTGGAGGAGACAGCACTGCCAAGGGAAGCCAGCAGTGCTGGCATCTCCACTGTGAATGATTTGCAAAACGCTATTCCAGTTTTTATACTCTCAACTCACAACCTTTCACCACCACTAGAAATCTCACACATGTTACTTACAAATACTGTTGAAAGCTTGACAACTGAATATAAAACTGTGAGATATGCTGTGGACTGGACACAGGCCAGATGAATGATGGCTTTAGTAAAGCATGCAGCTTGATAAGAAGGTATTGCCATTGTGGACATTGGATCAGTCGCTCAAAAAACTTTCATAAAATGATTTTGAATTAAGGTTTCTATATGGGACATCAGCACACTCATATCAGCAGCACAGACCTGGTGATCCCCATTTCCTGTCTTTTTCAAGGTCTCTAATAGGCCCCAGTGGATTGGAGGCAGAGCGCTGTAAGAACTCAGCAAGTGAAGCTGACTTAATGGATTCTGATTTATTTCTGCAATCCTCAAGGCCCTCAAGATAGCAGGTGCAAACTTAGAATAATGAGCTGTAGATGAAATAATAATTGGGCAAGTTCTATCTTGTAATCGATCTGCAACTACTTTAGCAACAGCTGTGTGTGTATCCAAAATATATCCTGTAGTACTGTACACAGAGTGAATGGCAGCCAGACAGTCCTCATCAGAGCACCAGCCAGCCACTAAGTCCTGCTGAAGCTTTCCAAGTAGATCTTTCCGCAGCTGGAAGTGGCCTTGATTTTCCAGCTGATTAAATAATTGTGTCACCAGCTGTCCATCTTCATTAGCAATCAGGTGTAAGTATCGCTCAAGATTGGAGGACTTCAAAATATCTACTGCTGGTGAAAAACTGGAAATTAATTTTCTTCCCCTCAAATCATAAACACCTGTTTTTATGAAGTCAGTCAAAACATTGTTTTCATTGGAAGCACAAATACATTTTCTAATAGGAATTCCCATCATTTTAGCATAGAAAGCAGCTAACATGTTGCCAAAGTTTCCTGTAGGAATGCAAATATCTACAGGGCTTCCAAAAGAAATAATACCTTGATGAACGAGATCAAGGTATGCAGAGGCGTGATAAACTATCTGAGGAAGCAGTCGTGCCCAGTTTATGGAGTTTGCTGCAGCTAAAGCTGTTCCATATTCTACTGTAAGAAAGCCAGTAAAATCAGAATTAGTAAAGATTTGCTTTATAGCTGTCTGGCAAAAATCAAAATCAGATTTGACACCCACTGACCAAGCATTTTCTTTCTGACAGCCAATCATTTGTGATTTTTGAATTGGGCTTACTCCATGCTCAGGAAAAAAATTCACCAGAGCAATTCTCTGTTTGTCAGTGTCATGGAGACGACTAAAGCCATCTAGAACAGCACTCCCTGTGTCCCCAGAAGTAGCCACCAGAATCAAGTAATTGCAGCTTCTGGGAATGCAGTAGGCAAATAAATGTGGCACCAACTGCAATGCAAAATCTTTAAATGATGCTGTTGGTCCATGAAATAACTCAAGAAGGAACTGATTGCCTGCCAGATGCCTAACTGGGGCAACTTTAGAACAACTAAAGTTTTCTCCATAAGCAGTTTCAACAATTTCTGCCAGCTTAGAAGCAGGAATATCAGCAGGATGTATGCATCTTTCTAGTATGACCTGAGCTCTTTCAACGTAAGTTACTTCTATCAGACCTTGCCATTCTTCAGCAGTGAATTTTGGAAGTCCTCTCTCAGGAACAAAGAGTCCTCCATCAAGGGCTAAGCCCTGAGTAACAACATCACTGAAATATAATTTATGAGAGTCTTCTTCCGTCCTCCTTCCAGACCTACTAGACCTCGTCGAAATGAAAGTTTCCAGTTCCGAGTCTTGGTATCTCTTCACAGCATCAATTACCTTTTCTGCCACAATCTCCGCTTCAACATCCCCTCCACAAAGAACACGGATGTCAAACCACCTTTTGTAGAACTGCTTCCTAAACTGAAGTACATCTTTGAGAGAAACACCAGGAGACAGGCCCACGATACGATCCATTTGCTTTGATTTCAGCCTGCTCATAATGACTGTCGTGGGCACATCCAGATAAACGACTATTCCATTTTTCTTGATGTGCTGCATGCCAGCAGCATGCATTGGATTGGACCCGCTAAGGGAAATAACACTTCCAGATGCTGAGAACTTCAACAGGGCTTTTCCTTCCTCCTCTAGAAATTCTTCATAACCAATGTCCCGCAGTTTTTCCGACACACTCATATTCCAGGTCGTTTCAAGGACATCATCATCTATGTCTATGACAGGGCAATCTAGTTTCTGGCCTACTATTCTCCCAGTTGTTGTTTTCCCAGCACCTGGAGGTCCCATCAGGATAATGTTTTTCTTTCCAAGAAGAGAATGACTTGAGAACCATGACTTCCATATCTGTGCAAATGCAACAGGTCTTGAAAGCATCAGTTTTAAACACATGTTAGAAAGACTGTTTTTGGTTATTAGTCTTAAAGGCTGATACTGAAAAATGTGAAACATCTTCTGGTGAGTTATTGTGGGGGTTTTTTCCAAGACAACTTGACAATCCACTTAACTGCTTCAGAAAGAAAACAAAAACACAAACAGTAACTAGTCCTTCAGCAAATATCAAAAAAAAAAAAACCCTCAAGGATTTAAAATTTAGAACACTTCAAACATAAATCCAGCTATGACCTCATCAGTGCCAAGGATGTATTTTTCAGAATAAGACTGATTCCCCTCTCCTGCATAGTTCCAGCTTGTTTCCACAGACAAATCCAACTTCAAAAAGTCCATGTCGTCAAGGTAAAGAAACGCATCCAAGCCTAACGCTATAATACTGTTTGCAAATAATATTGCTTATACGTATTCAAAATCAACTAGTCAATTGAAATCAAAATCAATTCTAGAAGACTTGCTTCTAACTACACATAACATTGTTTGTAAGTAACAATTGATTACCTTCTTGTAATCAAAATGTTAACAAAATATACATTTGCCCCACCTCCCAAGAAAACTTAAACCTTTTTTTTTAAAATCCTTTCTTTCTAAAAATACCAAACACAAGACTCACTTAAATACACAGATAACTCACAGTCTTGTGCAACAGCAAGGCTGGATGAGTTGCATTCAAATCTCTTCTGAAGGGATGGAAGCCAAGCAAGGGATTTTTGAAGAACTCCTACACTGGAAATGTATTGAATGTAATTTGGGGGTAGAGGGAGAGGAGAGAGAGACAGATAGACAGAGAGAAATCATGAGGACTCTCTACCAGCAAAAATGTAACTAAGAAGGATGAATTTCCAACAAAGCAAGAAACTCCTGACATTGTGCTTTACTTAGAGAAATAAACACCAATATCAGCACTAATTGGAGCACATGATTTGTCTGCAATTTTTAGAGCAAAAGGGGAAAGACTCTCAAAATTTCCCTATAACTGTGAGAGGGGCAGCGCAAAGAGCATTTGCTCACTTCTATGGAAAGTTGAGCTTGCAGACAGTAAATCTCTGTGTTTGCACCCAGTGCTGTGACCTGGAAGATACACTGTAATTACAAAGGATAGATTAAAGTGGGCACATAACGCTATCCAGGTTTTTTTTCCTCAATCCTTGTAAAGTATAAGGAGGTCATCCTGTGTAGATGCAATATAAGGGTTTTACAAATCTTTATTTAAAAAGGGTTTCAAAAAACTTTACAAACCCTTAATAAAAGGAAAAACAAACCACAAAGAGTAATTTTAATATCCAATATCAATATCTCTAAAACTGTACTGCAATAGTAAGCACTCTAGTGTATATATAAGTATGTACATATTCCTTTTAGGGACAGAAAGAGATCTTCATATTAAACTTGCAGAATGTAAAAAAGTTATAGTCAGGAGTAAATAAACCCAAAACCAGTATATTTTAGTGACTTTATTTCTTGAACGTAAGAATCACTTCAAACATCGTGTGTGTGAACTAAGGGAGTGAAACCCATGCCAAGCACAGAGTCCTGCCTGCCATCTGCTCCACTACAGGTTAACTTTGAGCTGCAGTCAGTTGGTGTGCATTACACAAATAACGAGTGTAACATCTGGGCTGCCTTATGAATTTAGGCCATAGGTATTGTTTAAAATCAACCTGAGTTTTGCGCTCACCCACATAAAGTACACCTACATAGAAGGCCAGAAGCATTGACTATAACCCATCTCTTTGAAATAATTTTTTGTCCACCGTCAAAACTTTAACAGTAAAACCAGCTCAAACGATCCACCCACCCCACTTGAGATACAAACTCCCTGCCAAAAGGGTGGAGTTGTTGCAACAGAGCTTACACACATACCTCCAGTCACATTTTGCTTTGGCAACTCAGCTCGACATGGACAGCACCTATATATCTTTAGCTGTGACCCACAATTTTAACCAGCCCTGCCGTGACAGGCGCTCTAGTGAAAACTGGGCCTTGTTACTTGGACAGACAAGAGACCAGCCCCCAAACCAAGCTCCTGCAGCGGCTCCCTGAAGGAGTCAAAGCGCGGATGGGAGGAGGGAGGCAGCCGGACGGACCGCACCCATCCACCCGGCCAGCATGGCCCCGGGCTACGGGGCTCCCACCTCCACTCGCCCCGTCCTGCCCTGCCCTGTCCTGTCCCCCTTGTCCCGGCTGGGTTCCACCCCCGCCCCCCCGGCGCCCTCAGCGCGGCGCGCGCACGTACCGGCGGGGGCGGGGACCGCTGCCACAGGTACCGCGCACGCGCAGTCCCGCGGGCCGGCTGCCTCGGCTTCCCCCGCGCCGCGCGGTACCGGCAGCAGCTGCGCCTGCGCGGGCGCTCCGAGCCTGGCGCTGGGGCAGGCGGCGGCGGAGGCGCCGCCCCTCATGGCGCCGTTCCCCTGACGGTTTCCCCGGTAACGGACAACAGCCGCCGGCCCCGCCCCGAGCCCCTCGGCGAGGCGGCGCTTCTCCTGTCCAAACCCCCCAGCAGGGTGGGTGGGTACCCCGCGTCCACCCCGCGTCCAGAGCCCCGCAAGCAGACGAGCGGTTCCCCGTGCCCGCGCTCCCACGGCTGGAGCATGGCCACGCCGAGTGCCCTGGAGGGCGCCTGTGACCCCCCGCCCCCACCGGAGCAGCCCGGCAAACCTGAAGGGTATGTGGGTGTGACGGAGCCGCTGGCAGGCAGGGCGTCTGGTCCTGGCAAGGCAGTGCATCTAACGGGGAACAGGTTCAAAAACCCCAAACAAACTAATTTTTGCATAGTTCCACCTCCTCCGAACGAGTCACTAACATCCAGGGTGCTGGAGTGTGTCCAGAGGAGGGCAGCGAACCTAGTGAAGGGTCTGGAGCACAAGTCCTATCAGGAGCAGGTGAGGGAGTTTTGCCTGGAGAAAAGGAGGCTCAGGGGTGATTTTATTGCTCTCTACAACTGCCTGAAAGGAGGGTGTAGCCAGGTGGGGGTTGGTCTTTTTTCCTAGGCAGTTAGCGACCGGACGAGAGGACGTGGCCTCAGCTGCACCAGGGCAGGTTTAGATTGGACGTTAGGAGGAGATTCTTCACAAGAAGGGGTGATTGGTCCTGGAGTGGGCTGCCCAGGAAGGTGGTGGAGTCCCTGTCCCTGCAGGTGTTTAAGGAAATACTGGATGTGGCACTCAACTAGATTGACAAGAGGGTGTTCGACTTGATAACTCAGAGGTCTTTTCCAACCTAATTGATTCTGTGATCTGAGGGTTTACAATCTGCTCCAAGAAGTGATGATTAAGTTTGGTGGGTTCAGTGACATCTTGTTAGTTCATAATTTACAAAGCACTCCTATGCACAGGAATTACATGACATTGTTATTTACAGTTAGAACAGTGCAGTGAGCAGCTGAAAAGGTGTGTCCTCTGACACTGTTTCTTTTGCTTCCCTTTCTTACCTCTTGCCTTAAAAATATAAGAAAAGGCCTTTTGCCAAGAGTTATGCAGACATGTTGTTTTATTCAAGTTCCGATTTATATAAAAGGCTGTTACACTGAGCATCTTTAGTGAAAGGGTAGGTCGTAACTCAATAGCTTTTAAACAAGTAGATGTATCAGTGACACTCGTTAGAACAAAGATAGTTATCCTGTTTCAGGTGAAAGGATTCAGACACATGAGATTCCTAGTTCTGAGTCTTTCCCATGTAAAAGTAGATTTTTAAATTTTGTTTCTTTTCATGGTGAATGGATATAGTTTTGGACAGAGATACTTCTGAAGACAGAGGAAGGTGAAAGGACAATATGGCAAGGCATGCACACTAAATCCATTCCTGACTTAATACCATTCAGAGATTTGCATACTCCATGACCATTAGGTTTAGTTTAGGCAATGGATTCCTTGGCTTAGATATAATCTGACTAAATCCCCTTCTGATCTCATTGACTTCTGTTGTCACCACACTTGCATCTTAGGTTCACAATGTGACAAATATTCAGCTGGTAACAGGACTATTGAACCTGGTTAATAGCATGATTTGACCAGTTTTAACTAATGCATACAGAATCTACTTTTTTTGTATGGAGTTTTTTTCCAAATGAAATCATATATTTTTCACTCTCAACTGACTGATACTGCTTATGAAACCACAGCAAACATACTCATTTTCCCCAGCTTTGATACCCCAAGTTGACACCTAAGGAATAGGTGTCATCTTCTATCTTTTTACAGATGTATTGTCTTTTTTTCCCTTGCTAAATGATGAACAGCTTAGATTCTGACGTTCCCCATAACCATGTCTTCCTTGCAACCCTCCCTAACCCTGTGATATTGAGCCACTTTCTTGGTCTGGAAAGTTACTGAAAAGATAACAGATCCCCTCATCTCTTTGTCCAAAGGAACATCTATAGCTGTGTACAAATGATGTCTTTACCTCATGCCAGTATGTAAGAAACTCAGTGTCTTCTCATTTATTTCCTCATTCCAAGACTGTGAACCCCACTAGGTCAAAATTTGCATAAAGCCAGTGCTTTTCTCTCCCATGTACTCATGATGCCACTTCTAGAAAATCGTGAGGAATACCATTATTTATCAGTTTGGTGGGTTTGTGCAATGTCTATACATCTTTGCCATGAAATTAACAGAAAAAAAGAATCCCAACTCATTCCTTATAATTAGAAGTATTTCAGGAAGTATATGTAATCTTATGCAAATAATCCTTTCTCTGATTTTGGCGACCAAATCTCCAAAAGACAAAGTAAGTCCACAATTTTAATGAAGTCCTCTGACACATTCTAATGTTACGATCAAGTACAAATACATTTATTGGACATTTGCGGCTCAGGGACAAGAACATCTATCAGTGTTGCTACTGTGATACACATTCAGTGGCCCAGGATTACATGGTTTCTTTCTTCCTATTTCAATATTTCCATGGAATGGGTTGCACTTTATGTGATCTTTCTTGTTCTTTGTTTTTATCCTTACTTGAAAACATGGCATAGTTTTTTTCATAAATACATTTTTTTCTGTAAAAGAAGCACAGTTTTTCATAAGCTTTTGTCTACCATAAATTAATATGACATGTTTCCTAAAGGTGGACATATTATAAAAGTACAGTGAGGGAGCTTTTGCTTCAGGAGCAGGGAGTTCTGCTTCCTCAGGCAAACATCTGTGACAGCTCAGTCATTCAGAGAGAGGCAAGAAGTTGCCAAGTTAATGGTCAGTGTTTGACTTCTTTTGGAGATTTTGATTAGGACGGGGGTTATCATGCCATATGCAACATTAGACCAAAACAGCAGTGTGTGCATACCATGTTCATACAGCTTTTCATGTCTGAGCCCTCACTGATTTTCACATCAGCTGTTTCAGCACCAACCCCACCACTGATTACCATTGTTCAAGACTACAGCTCCTATCTGTGTAATATAAGGAATCTGCAGTGTGCTGTGCTATTTCAGGGCAGTCACCCATCTCATCTCTCGTAAGAGTCTGTAACAGACGGTTCAACTGGAACATTGAGACATTGATACAGTGGACAGTAATAAGAAAAACTGATGATTAAGGACATGCTGTACAATTCTTGACTACATTTGACATCTCTTCTCGAGCATAAATCACAGAATCATAGGTAATGCTGAGTTGGAAGAGAGCCATCAGTATCATTGAATCCAACTCCTGGCCCTGCCCAGGACACCCCAAGAATCACACCATGTACCAAGGGAATTCGTACAAACACTACTCAAGTTTGTTTCCAAAATTTAGGTCTTGCTGGATTTCAGAATGTCTGTGTTCAGCGTTTATATTTGGTATTTATTTCCCCAAGTGTGATAATCCTGACCTCAGAGACACAAGAGCAGAAGGAAGAAGCAAGCTAACTGCAGAACCAGAAAACTCGTTTGTCAGTGCAGTACTAGATTTAGCCTTAGCATGGAGGCTGTGTGAATGATGGTCTTTATCTGGGAGAGAGTACAAAACAAAACAGATTAAGCTTTTGCTATGAACTACTGCAAAAAAAGTATATTCTTTGAAGAACTATTTTAAGTATTTTTCTGACCCTTAACTTCTTTCTGGCTATTTTTTAACCTCTAAGGTGTATGTCCAAAGTTAGAGAACTTGTGAAACATGAAGCGGAGAAAAATAAATCTCAGTGGAAAACTATGGGGCCAGCAAAAGTTGCAGTGCCATCTCCAAATGATATTCTGCAGAAACAGCCCAAGAAACCCAAGTTAGCACCAAGTAAGTGTAGACAGAAAATATATGCAATGTAATGTGTTTTTTGGGGTAGGGAGTTAAGTCTTTGTGTCCTACAGTACTAAGTTATGGCCAGCTATCAGGTTGTAAAAACAAAAGTACTGGTTTGTGGGGTCAGTATCAGGAAACCAGGTGCTGTAGGAATGAGCCTTGTCACTTGTGACATTACACTTGTTTGTTGCCAAAGAACATGAACTCAGACAACTTGGATCAAATCCTTATTTCTGCTATGAGTTATAACTAGAGTTATGTCTAGTGGGAAATACAATGGGAAATAATTATTCTTAATCACTCACTGTAAGTGAGACTATTCAGGATACTACTGAATTTCTGTTGGTGCCTTGGAGAAAAGATTACACTAAAATGCAGGAGTTTCTATATTCTCTGGAGAAAGGGTTTTGAGAAGTTGTTTACAAGGATTAGGGAGCAGCAAGAGCAGGGCTCTTCCCTAAGGAGAGATGAGTCAGACATTGAGGGCAGCCACAATGCAGGCTGGGCAAAGACCTCACCAAGAGAGTGCAGTCCCAGCACGCCAGGCAGGCCAGCAGAGCAGGGTGGTGAGGAAGGTCTGTCTGTCCTGTCAGTGTCCCACTGACCATCAAGCAAAGTTGGGTTATAGGCCAGGTCCCTGCACTGATTCCACAAAACTCCTCAGGGGCAGGACCAGGGGCAGACATGGCTGAGACAGCTCAGCCAGGTATTGACAGGTGAAATGGGGTTCCTGAGCCCAAGGGGGGTGGGGTAGATGCCCCAGATGAGACTGGATGGGACCATTATTGCCCAAGGGCTCTGACAAGGAGCACCTCTACTAAAAGTAGTTATAATTACATTCGAAAAAAGTCCTGTACTACTGCACTTAAGAGCAAATGAGTGACATACAAGGAAAACCCATCTGAAACAACATAGTGTTTCCTAGTTATGAAACTCCTATTAGGCCAAACAAACATACGTCACAGTTCATTGACAGGCAGTTCTTTCATTTTAGATACTGTTGGGTTCTATTTTTATGTAATTCTGTACATAGTTATTCCCTTTTGAAAAGTGTAATAATATGAAATCGCAAATATCTTCAAATTTATTGCTGAGAATGTTTACGTGCTCTATTCACAGAAAAAAAGGAACAGGATGTTAAAAGATTGCTTCCATTATTGCCACCCAGGACATACCACCCAGTTATTCACATTAAAAAGAATTTTATAAATAAAAATGCAGTTGCTGTTATCACAGGGGAGCCTAAAAAGCCTCGACATTTTTGTGTTGATACAAGACATGGAGATAAATATCTCCTTGAACCTTCAGGACTTTTCCCAAAATACATTAAAAAAAAGGTAAGTTTTATTAAATTATATTGGAAATACTATTCATAATGCTTATTTTAGGTTCACTCTTGCATAGATATCATGGCTGTTCATGTTAGACCCCTTGAATTCATCAAGAAGAAATCACTGACACTAGATTTGTGCCTTTCCTTTGCTCATTTTACAAAAGTTAAGGCTAAATAGACATGTTTCCCCAAGAATGTCTGAGATATCCAGAAGTTAATTTTTCCTCACAGAAACACATCAGTATGGAATAGTTTATCCTTCTTAACTAGTCCAGTTTTCATGTATGTATTCTTGTCTGTTGCAATGTTCAGCAAAAATCAGGGTGCAGGACGACCTTTCAGAGAAGTTCTCTAAGGAATGTTTCCAATCATAGAAGCTGACACCATATAAAAATGTAAAATAGCTCACTGTCATGAGCAGGTTTCAAACTCCTTGCTCAACCATCAGTTCTTATAAATAGACATTTTGGTTTCTGAATTCGGTTGTCTTCTAAGGTTGTGAAAAGAAATTGAAGCGAATTGCCTATATGGTTTTCTCAGGCTACAAAGATAATCATGTTTGGTACTTTTCAGGACACGATGATTTAGTATTTTAGTAGCACAAATTGTCATTTCAAGCTATTTTTGCAAATAGATGGATGACAGGCATCTCTTTGTTCCCTTCTTAAAAGCACATATAAGGAACTTCTTCCTTCTCCTTGTAGAATTATGGTGTTATACCAAAATGTGTGACACGGAGAAAGGAAGAAATGAAGAGAGAGGAGGAAGAATACCAGGCCAGAGTTTTGGAGCAACTCAAGAAGAAAGCCATGAAAGCTCTATCTGAAGAAGAAAGGACAGATATTCTAAAGGTAGATATTTTGATTTAGTGTAATTAGTAACATGTCCAAAAGTTTAAATAAGGTAGTGTAAGTCCAAATAAATAATAAAAGTATACTTTTTTGGTTAAGTGAAACGAATTAGTTGACTGCTTTTTCACTAGATGGAGCTGTAGAACAGTTGTATACAACTGAAAGAAACTGATCTAGCTACAGTTTTAATCCAGTTTTCAATTCTGTTTGGTTCTTATCCACCTTAATGACTCAGAATTTCAGTGAAACTTCAAAGAGCACAAAATCACCAATATGGATTTAGTGACATTTATTAATGGAGAAATAGAATTTTTTTTCCTAATGCAGAATATTGTTCCTTTTATTGGCAGTTTCTATCTTAACATTGTGACCTCATTGATTAAAGTGTAATGATTTGCTTTTAAATATGGCAAAAAAAGAAAACAGAATTAAATTGCAATACAATCATAGAACTATGACTGAAAATTTTATATTTTGTCAAGCTGTTGTGGATACGGTCTTTCATACAGTTTTTATTGCACAAGACTTTCTAAAGAGAATTAATACCATAAAAGAAGTAGACCATAAAAGAGATATCTTAAAAGTATATCCTGCCCCAGAACTGGAATTTTTCCTGACCACTTTTTAGACAAATTTCTTATGAAAATGAAGCTTATATGACTGTGATATCTGTATATCAGTCTGTCCCTTGATCACTTGCTCTTAGCAGCCACCTGAAACAAATTAATAGATAGATGGACAGCTCAAAGATGCCAAATTCACACACAAAAAAATATATCGAGAGAAAACAGTGTCTAACTCATTTGCCTGAAAGATGAACTGGTTAATTGGCAAGGTCTGAAATGTCCACCACAATGGTCTTTTGCATATTTGACAAGCAGTAGAAGCCAGGAAGGAGTATGGGAGGGAGGTGAGGGTATTGCACTGACAGCAATAGAACAAAAACATCATGCTGTTTTGAAGAAGATTGAGATATTTTTATGGTGGGAAAGGCATGGGACAAGCTAATGGTCCAGCAAGTCAACTATGCAGCAAAAATATATGTGCAAAAAAGGCATGTGAGTTCAGCTGCTCACTGTTCTGCCTTTAGGATTAAAATGATGTTCTGTATTTTTCAAATACAGGAATGCACTGGAATATTTTTTTAATCTTTAAAGTTTTTCGATTGTTTTTATTAACTCAGTATTTCTTTTAATTTTTTTTCAAGAACATTTGTACTTCCATTGGCTTACTTATACAGTCATATTGTCAGGAGGAATTAGTGTCCCCAGGGTATGTGGCTGTAGACATATGGGAATTTCTGTCCTTTAAAATAATTGACATTGCTAGTGTACACATGTGCACTATCTGATTTGAAAGAATACGTGGCAATAGATGCCTGAGACCAAAATCAAGCCTCATGACCTTACAAAAATAAAGAGAAGCAATTTGTGCCAACATTTTTTGAACTCTTCCTTGTGCTTACTTTGGTTGGGATTTTATGATAATAAAAGAGAATGTTGATAAATGCAGTACATATTTCTCAGTGATCCAGCATGTATTAGAATTCCATATATAGAGTTGGATATTCAGTTTGTGATCTAGCTGTAGGAATAGTGGTCAGCATACTATATTGTTGGAGGAGCTGTAAAGGAGATTTTTATAGAGTCATGATCTGCTTTTGATCTCTCCACTTTGTAGGGATAGAGCAAATTTGATGAATGTACCCTCTAATGTTTTAAAATTCACTGTTTTCAATTATTTCCAAGCCAGTTCTTACTAATGTACACGATAAGAATTATTTAAAGAATCTATGAAAGTTTTTGAAAAGATGAGATTTATTTTTATGCCTATATATTTGTAAATTGTACCTGATGCCTGGTAGACTATGAACCTTATCAAAGTACGTTACAGCCTTGGATAGCAAAGACAAGTATCATTATGGGACAGTAGATAAATATCGTTGTTGCTCTAAGTTTCACATGGATCAGTGAAGTTTTTAAGCTTATGTAGATATTTGTATAAGAAGATTGTTGGAATGACTTTATGAACAACACTTAGATGCTTAATATGAATATGCAAAAAGCATGAATTGCTATGCAATAAGTACACTAGCTTGAGTGGTTAAAATATTAGTTCATATTAAAGCTTACATTTTTCTTAGTGTTGGCAGGAGAGTTCATTTTTTTTTCTGTAAATCCACTTATATAGTCATCAAAGGACAAGTTTTTTAGCACAAGAGCCCTTGAGTTCTAAAATAGAAACAACAGTCTTCAAAGCTAAATATGTATAAAAACAAACCCTCTACATTTAACTTCAGTATGTTCATCAGTTTGCCAGACTGTGAGAAAAGTGTTTAATAATAATGGAGGACATGAGGTTGGAAATCAGAGTGTGCCATAAAATCAGTGTGCCAATTAAATTCGGTTTTAGTTATGGAGAAGAGCTGAAAACTTTTGTTCCCAAGAGAGTAACTTCACTTTTTTATTTTAGAAGATACTTTGTGATATCCTCTAAGGTGACAGAATTGAGAGCCATAGACACTGGAGAACTGTTTTCTCACTGATAGGCTTGTTATTTACTGATTGCTGTCTCAGTTCCTTTTTAGTTGTGTTTATTAACTTCACCCATAGTTTTCATGGGGACATTTGATGCACTGGATAAACTCTACTAAATCCTCACATATATGTGGATAGAATATGTAGATTGTGATTATACTTTTGAGGAGAGAAAATAAGAGCAATAGTTGTGATAATTGTAAGAAGGATATAAAGACAAAATTTAAATTTTATTTTTCTACCACTGTCTGGTTCCTTTTTATGTATATTGGTGGATAACAGTGTTGTCTCTGGTGTTAACAGATTTATGAGTAGGCTTTGGATTATAGCATTTTTAATTCTGCTACGTGGAATTTTAGTCTTGAGGTTTTATATATAGAGGATATGGTTTGCTTTTTCTAGAAAGGTAATTCTTTGCACAGCAGCATTCAAGAGAGGTAGTAGTTATTGAAATTATTGTTGATAGAATCAGTGACAGTTAGGGGTTTTAGCCCAATGATAAATAAATTGCCCATAGTTGTTACTGTAAATGTAGATTAGAAGGGGAATGCAATTATTCAGAATTTTTTCAAAGTAGTTTATAGAAGTTGAAATGTTGTGGAATCACTTTGGTGTCTGTGGTCTGAACGAGTCTTGATTACAGAAAATTAAGCTGCTGGTGAGATGGCCTGAAACTTATGCTGAATTTTACTGAATTTTGGCTGGAGTTCCAAGTATTGTAACTCTTAAGGATTTTAATAATTTGATCCAATTAAGATGATTACATATTTTTATATACTTATCTATTATTTTTAAATTGCAGTGACACTTAGCAAATGTAATATATTTAAAAAATCAAGTAGGTTATGTACATACTGTTCTTACTTTAAGTTTTTCTCATGTATTTCCTTTTCATGAAATGGCACCAGGCACTGAAAAAGAAGTGGGAGGAAGTAAATTGTGCATATCAGAGTCTTCCAGTACTAACAGACACCATGAACAAGAGGATGCATAAAGAAAAGCTGGAATTAGAGCTGAAACAACTGGAGCATGACATAGCAGCAATCGAGAAGCACAAAACTATCTACATTGCAGATGTGTAAGGATTCTTGTTCAGATACTGCCTCTTTTCTCCTTTTTCTCTATCCATGCATCACCAGGAAGTGCCTCTCTAAATTCTCAGATGCTACCGTCAACTATTTAGAAGGAAATACTCAACTAAGTGTGTAGTTTCTTAGAAAAGTTGTTGCATATAACTCATCTGTACAATTCCCAAAACATTTTGAAATAAATTGTTCAACTAAACTTTGAGTATGAATAATGAATTTAATTTATTATTCTTTCTAATTTTTATTAACTACTAAGATTTCTATAAAGATCATACAGAAAGCATATAAAAAACTGTTTTATATGTTTGGAGCACATCTTTCCTTGCCTAGCCAAAACAAAGGGAAATAATTGGCTGCTGAAAACAGCTTGGTAAATACAATTTCAGGATTGAATGGCATCTGGACTGTATATTAAAGAGATGTTGTGCTTTACTTAAAAGCTTGAGTGATTGTATTTCTAAGCAGCTTGGCTTCTACATAACATTTTGTGTACTCATTTTTTATTACCAAAACCAATTTTTAATGTGCAAACCTGTAATAATACAGACTTCACACAATACAGATACCACATGTGTACTTTTACAAGTACATAATTCTTATATGTATATATTATAGTAAATCTACAATTAAATTAGAAAAATGTGTTTTGACTGGAACTATGTGTGTACTGTTAGAATGAAAGCAATACACAAGTATCTGAGTCAAGACTTAGAGAAAAATTATATCAGCACACTCTATTGCAATTGCTTGCATAGAATGAAAAAATGTTTTTCTTTCTTACTGCTTAACCTTTGTTTCATAGAATCATAGATATTGTTTAGATTAGAAAAAATCTTTTTCAGTCTTTCAGAACACAGTTTTTTTCTGCATGGTATCAATCACTACCACCAGCAGTTGTTATGACATTACCATATCTGATATCAGCAAAGGATAAAGTAAAAAATTTGAAATTAACTATGAAAAGCCAAGTATTCCTGTACATTGAGTTCCTTTCCTAAATTTGTGTGGCTTTGAAGACTTCACAGTGATTCTAGGTTTTATTTCTTGTGCATATTATATTTGTCTTTGTCATGCACTAGGAACGTGTGGGTGAGCAGGAATGTGTATTTTCTTATTTGTAACTTATGGTTCAGCAATCATGTTTGTTTTTGAAGGATGTAAGCTGGAAGAAAGCTGCAGGTTTGTGAAATGTGGATTTAATATACTTCTTACTCAAAAGAATGACATACTGTATATTTTAACAAAACTACTCTTAGTTATTAGCAGTTAATAATATTTGGCATTTTCTTCTAGTGAAGTACCTGATACCCCTCTTAAGAAATTCAGTGTAATCAGAAAAGGCTGTTTCTTATGGCTTGAAATAAAAAAAAAAAAAGATTTGACTCCAAAAGAGCATGCATTCCCACTGCCTCCCTCTCAACTTTTACTTATTTGCAGACTGGCTGATTTAGCTTAGGATCTGTATTTGGTTCTTCCATTTATCATCAGTGCTAACTTTATGGAAATGCAAAATAAGTGGTGGCCTATCCCAAAATTTGGGACAAGCAGCTAGGCCACACTTAGAAGCCTTCATCATTCACCAATAGAAATGACTGCTTTTTAAAATTGTGAGAAGTATGTTAATGTATTATTGGGAAATTAGGAAGTGAATGGGAAGGGATGCAAAAAGTATGCCTGTGTCACAGGAGAGGAAGAGACAAAAGCCAGTGTCCTTCTGTAGCTGAGTGGACTGTCACTGTCACTAGTGTCTTTCAACAGTGCTGCGGTGTTTTTTTCCTGAGCCTCAAATAGCTCTTTGCAGGTAGCTCTGCTGCATGTTCCCCTCATGAGTGAGATATGTGAATTGCTTCTGTCACCCTATGGAGAGGCTTCTGGTGTGTATTCCACGGGACCTGCCAACACGTCTGATTATGGAAAAATATTATAATGGAAATCATTGAAAATGCATGCAGAATGATAATGTTCTTACCCTTTAGCTCTCTCTGAGAAGTTTGACAAAATAAATTTACAGAATCCAAAGAATGTAACTCTGTATTTATATGTTCAGGAAATGTCAGTGATTGAAAGTATAATGTTCATGAATCAACTAACATGTATCATTAGTATAACAAAAAGAAGAAGGTGAATAAACTCAATTGTTCTGATAGAATTGTTCCCTCATAAAAGCTTTTAAATATTAACAGAAACAAGTCTGTCCACAGGCTAAAAAGTAGCATTACCAGTTGAAACATCCTTTAAATTCACTAGTCAGTTGCTAATAATCAATGGATTAACAAGACTATAACCAAAATGCTTCACTAGTTCATAATTATAAAACTGGTAATTATAAATTATCCATATTAAATTGGATAACCATCATAAAACATGAAAAATGTGGCATGAATAATCTATTGGTCAGTAAGAGTTATGTTCCCACAAACTGAAAATATTTCCTGTTGGAAGTTGTGCATGACAAAGCTGTGTATCTATTTTTTAAAAATAGCAACGTGAAATTATGATGAATATCTCACTGGCTGTTCTTGAGAATGAAACTATTTATATTCAGGAAGGAAGGGATCAGATATGGCATCGTCACAAACAGAGGGAGTTCCTGATTGTATGGCTCCGATAGAGCTGCCTCGAGCAAGCATCAGCTCTGACAGGAGCATGTGGGCTCCATGTGGCTGATCTTGGACCATGGTGCCTTATTGGGCTCTGCCTGCATTCCTGGGGACTAAGTCTGGGACAGTTCTTCAAAACCTTCCTTGTAGAGGGGAAAACTCATTCCCCTCACAAAACAGTAAGACAAAAAATCCGTGGGAAAAATGGGAGAGATTCACCACTGAATTAATTTTCCAGTCTCTCTTGGTAGGTTTTTTTGTAGGAGGGCATGTTCTGACTCCTTGTAAATTTTTGTGGAAAATTGGTACTGCAGACTGCTGCTGTGATGGCTCTGCCACAAAGCTAAAATCTAGTCCTTTCACTGGCATACATTTCAAGCAACACAACATATCTAACAATTTCAGCCTTAATGAAGGCAGACATCTTTCAGATAAGAAAATTTCACATATATGCAGATTAATAGGATTCTAGATAAATGCTAGCCCTAGTCCACACTTTCATCCTCAGCTTAAGGATGCTTATAATATTAATGACATAATTAGAGGAGAGACAGGTGGAAAACCCTGTTATTAAGGTCATCTGACATTTCCCATAGTCAAGGAAGGCAGCTGCTGAGCCCTGCAGCTGGCTGGCATTGTCCACCCCAGGAACCAGGTGTGTATTGAGCCTGACCAAGCCAAGGAGGGAGGGCCATTTCTTCCAGGAGTGGCCATCCAAGGTGGTGATGCACACTTGACCATATAAATGCCTAGACCCTTGTAAGGTCTTTCATACTATCTCAATCTTCTTGTGCTCCTTCTTGTCATGCAAAGTTATGTAAATAAAATATGAGTAAATTCAGGGTTTTCACCTTCCAGGCTAAGCAGTGGCATTATGGTAGGAATGCACTGTGAGTTATTTCTTGTGTTTTTTTCTTTACTGTTTAAAGGATGCTGATATAAATGTGACTTCCATTTCACCAAGTTATGAAACATAATTTTTTAATAGACTCTACCTCCACAAATAGTTGTAGACAGGCAGACATAGCCAAGTAGCAGCTATATGCTGGTCTTGTGTACGCTGCTAGGGGAGTGAACTTCTGTTCAGTCACAGTACTAGCCTGTGGTGTTCATTATTCCATGGCAGCCTCGACATTGACTCCACAGCATGAAGAAATTCACAGAAACATGCAAACACTGGAACAAATTTGTATTAAATCTTTCCTCAAACGGCCTTTGCAGTGGTGCCCACCAAAAATTTAAGAACAGCTGAGATGCTGTTGAGCTGAAATAAGAGTTTATCTTGCTGACCTGTACAGTTTCCTTGAACTCCCCTGGTACTGTAGCCTGCTATTTCTTGTCTTCGATTGTTATCTGTCATATGGATTGTGTTTTTCTCTCTTTGCTTAGTGTCTGACACAATTTTGTCTGTTAGTAGAGCTCTTGTGTGCTTGTAATAACAGTAATAATAAATATGATCACCTGGGCATGAAGACCATACAGTAAGATTCTTGTTGTTTACTAAAAGGATCTGTTTTCCAAGAACCCTCATTTCATTTGTTTCAGCAGCTGGAAAGTAGGAGTTGAAGGAAGAGAAATGAGATTTAAAGCACTTAACCTATTCCCTGGAGAAATATGATTTATTCATGTCTTTGTCATAGCATGTTTTTGAAATGCAATGGTAAATTACTTATACCTGGCCTTTTCACTGGAAACCATTAATACTGCATTTCTCCTTTTTGGGATTTCTGACGTGCAATTTGAGTCCATCTGTTTTAAATACAGGATACGTGTGCATCAAGTTTGAACTATGATTTGAGCCTAAACAGCATTATGAAATAGTTTAAAAGCTACTGGTTACTCAAAATTATCAAAATTAATGATTAATTTAGTGTTGCTAGGTGAGAGCCCCCGTACAGAAAATTCAGGTGACTCAATCCTCTAATTCCAAGAGCTGCTGTAAAAATGGACAAGTACCTATAGAACTGTTCTTTGAGGTCCATTTTAAAGGAGCTCATGTTACTTTGAGGTCCATATTCAAGCTGAGGAAGCAATGTAGTAATTCTCTCTTAAAAGGAAAAAACCTCCAGTAGTGCTCAACATGTGGCCCCAAGCACTGCACAAAGGGAGAAACAACCACATTTTGCTGTTTGCTCAGGAGGAGTGATTTGTCTTTTACACAAGCAATAAAATTAGTGGATGGTCCAAGTCCAGCATTCCAGCACCCTCGGGTAGCACAGAGGCTGTCCAGCCATGAACATTCACTGTCCTATGCTACAAGAAAATTCTTGGGACCAGTCTCTGTTTTTCAATACACTTTTGTTACTCCACAATTTATTCTAAGCAAGCTGTGAAGTAAACAAAATTATATCAAAGATAACTCTGGGGGGAAAAAAAGCCCTTAAACTGTTACTTGTTTAGTTGTCTATGACACTCTGAATTCTTTTGTTTGGCACTTTCCTAGATTTGTTTTAATTAGGGAAAAAATAGTTTAGAAAGAGGGATGAAGCCAAGTGAACAACCTCCTTTAAAAGGAAAACAAACTCTAACAGTTATATTCATTACATTGGGTGTGACCCACTATATAGTTAGAATTCCCTGACTAGTTTTAATCGTCATGCATGATGCATTTGTCATAGGATATGATGTGAGCAGCATTCCTTGAAAATAGTCCTTTATCATTCAAACATCAATTCCTCTAAATAGCTGGTTAGGGCAAATATTTCCATAATATTATAAAGAACATAAAGTTTATTCTAGTATTGAAGGACAAGAGGAAATTTCTGTTTGCATTTCTTCCAGCTATAAGGACTCCATATTAATAATGTGAACCTGAAAAGCAGGAAGGGTATCTTCAGGAGCCAGGAAATTGCAAAGCAAAGCTCTTGCTGCTCTCGTTTGGCACAGTGAGATTAATAACAAACAAAAATGTAGTTTAGTATTAAAGATGTTTATCACAGACCAAATAAGTCAAAGCCCAGGGTTGTGTCAAGCAGTGCCTGACAGTGATTTGAAAGCTATAAATATTTGAAAAAAAAATAGACTAACATCTTGAATGGCAGCTTTTAGCCATTTTCTTGATATCAAAGTTACTCCAATTAATTCTCAGAGCCTAAGTCAATTCCACAGACTCAGTACAGGTTAACTGTGACCAAGCTTCCCTTGTAGATCTTGGATGCTGCATTTGCTTCAAAGCTAAACTTTCCAATTCCTCTAAAATGATGGTAATTCTGCTGAAATTGAACAGGAGGCAGATTCCAGCTTGCAGTGCCACTCTCACCTGCTCTAGTACAGGAGTCACAAAGAACAATGTGCATCTCTTCTGCTGCACATCACAAGATCCTCCCTAGCCCTGCTAATGGGGCAGCATTTCCTATGGCCTCCCTGTGTTCTTGACTGTAAGGGAACGGTTTGAAATCCTGCTTTGTGTTCTCCCAGATGTCTGGAACACTGTCTGCCAGACATGTTCTGCTGCACTGAGGGTCTCCAGCAGCCACCCTATGGACTGGGTCACTGCCTCAGGTAATACACAGGAACTCAAAATTCTGGAATATATTAAAACTGGACATGAAAACAATTTAGAATGTTTCCAACATGCCCTAAAGTGCTGTACATATGCAAGACTTTTGCTTTTAATAATCTCTTCAGTAACCATTTTACCCAAAAATGTCTTTCTCTGCTAATTGGGGGGGGGTGTGTGTGTGTGTTGTAGCTTACCTTGTAATCACTAAGAAATGCAAGTTTATGCTTGATAAGACTGTTTACAGTTCTGCTGTTCACATAACAGCTGCAGCAACAGGCAGAACCAGAAAAAGAGCTCTTACTTCATCCCCTAATTGGCAAGCTTCTATCTAGGTAGGCCATCCCTCTTGAAATACTCTGGATTTTCATGCTTTTCTTGTCTAGTTTTGGTGTTTACATATTAAACTGAGCTGTCAAATGTTTGTTATAGCTTCTTGGAAGCAGAATACATAATGCAGTTGCAAAGGTTGCTTACAGGTAACTCCATAATAATTATTTGCCTTGGACTACTTTCTTGGTATCTCCCTGCCCCCAACCTTTTCAGTATTTCTTTACATTAAAATTGTGAAAGGGTGGGCATATCCTACTTTTATCAATAACACAGTAAGAGAGGATTGATGTCTAACTGAAATTATAAAGTTGTCTAAAGGCCAAAGATATAAATATATTCACAGGGGATTTGCATATCAGTCTTAACCCTGCTTTGTTTCTCTGTGTGTCGCTTCTTCCATCTGCTCCTTTATGGCTCTTGGCTATGTGTCCAGACCTACCCAGTCCTACTTGTTAGTATTATCTACCCTTATTTTCTTTATTCTTTACCCCTTTGATCATTTCCCTTGGTTGTATATCTAGAAATGTTTATTCTTTTCCTCCTATTTTTAGTTCATAAACAAACAGCTAAACAAAGATAGTAAGAACATTCTTCAGAATGTTTACAGGCTTTTTCATAGTTAAGCCCCAAATATTATATTCTCAATAATCGTGTTTTGTCCCTAATTAAAATAAGTTTTGAAAATCTGCTGTAAATTCATTTATTCTACACCAGTTCATACTGTAAAAAAAGAAAAAAAAAAAGCTAACATTCAGTAAGCATACATTCCTCCATAACAAAATCCTTAGCAGCTTCATTTCCATCGTGCAGAGAGAACCTCATTAATTCTGGTTTCTGCTAGTTCTGTGAGTTCACAAAACCATGAATTTGTCTCATTTGCAACAAAACTAACCAAAATGTATTATGTATTGTGCCACTGAAAAAATTTTCGATGAAGAAGAACAGCTTTGTGGGTTCGGTGTGTGGCTGCTGACAGCAATATACAGAAGGGTACCCCAACTAAATTTATCTAGTTTTTAATTTCCTTACTCATATTTGTTGTTATTAGCAAGACACGACACTTCATTTTACTTCTTAAGCAAGGAATGTAAAATTGCTGGAAGAAATCAAAACAAAGACTTGACAAACACATTCATCCAATCTTGATGGGAAGAACAAACATCTCCTGCTTAAGTTTTCCAGCACAATGCTGGAGGAATTTATTTTTTAGTGTCCTCCTCATGTTAATGCTTTTCAAAGCATTAAGCTTCTGTCCGTAGTTAGTCAGAACAATCTCTTGTATTGCAGTAGCCGGATGAAGAATATGCTTTAAAAATACAGGGAGGTGTTAATAGTGACCCAAATAGGCTGAAAGGTAGAAGAAAACAGTCCCCCTATAGCAGTGGCAGAAGTGATTTGAGTTTCTAGCTGTAATCTAAAGAGCTTCAGATCCATAGAGTTCAGCTCTGTGACATAAACGCAATAGCAGCTTTATTGGTAACTTGGTGGTAACTGATTCCGACTGCACTAGCTTTAGGGCAAATATGGGCATTAGGAGGAATTCTTTCAAGAATGAATAAGAGATAAGAAGAGTCTTCACATCCTGAAAAGTGTGGATACAAATCAGGATCATTTAACCCAAAGATCAGATGAAACATTAAACTTTCTTTCTCAATAGTTGTATGAAATATTGACATGTAATTGAAACGCAAATCCACTTAGGAATTTTGGCCATTATGAAAATCTCTTATGTATTTTACTGAAATAATTTTATTTGATTTATGTAGGTTTGTATAAGCCTGCATATGCTGTTTATCAGATTCACTACTCATTATTTTACAGCACTGTGAACAGGAACTATTTTTTCCCAGCACACTTGAGTCTTCATATACAGGCACCACTTTGAGGCAGATATATTCTGGAGTGGATTTCTAACGCTTTGAAAACCTTGTCTTTTGTTCTTTCAGACATGCTGTCTAATGCAACAATAGTGCTTTAAAGAACAGTTCCTAAATTCATCAAAAATCAAATACCCCTGGCTTCATATAAGAAACAAAGCATTTATCACAAGAAAATCTTCAATTGCTCTAGTACTTTGCCAGATTTTAATTAGTGATTAATTTATAGGAGCCCTCTTAATGCCAGATTCCTAAGAATTGTCCTATCAGTTCTAATGTAAGTGCATTAACAGGATGCACCTTAAAACTAGTCCACATTGGACACCAAACTCCCTGTGTAGACATACCCATAACTGCTCCCTGGATCCCTCTGTTTGACCAGAAGTGTCAATGACCACGTTCTAGAATAGTAGTGTACGAACCTGAAATATTTCCTGCTTAGTTGGTGAGAGCCCCTCAGGTACCACTAAGAATATTTCATGATGCCTGGGTCTCCCCTAAAAGCAACTTTTCTTCCTTTAATATTTTCTAGTATAGGAATGGCAGAATTCTACCAGCTGTGTATTTGACAGATTGATACTGAAATTATACAGACAGAAATTATAACAAACTTTCAATTTTAAGAAAGTAAAAAGATCTATTTTTACCCACAGTGAACAGAGAGGCTGTTAGCATTTTCCACAAAAGACAGGATACAAAAAGGATGGAGCAAGTCCAAATTTGAACTTCTTATATGGAAATGTAAAGGTAGGCAATGATCAGAGAAAGCCAAGAAAAAAAAGCTCTTTCTTATCTGTGAGGCAGTGAAAGCAAAATAATAATAATAATTTTAACAGAATTGGAAGGGGGTGGCAGAAAGCTGTGCTCTTCCTGGTGCCTGATCTGTTTTTCTCCAGCTGCACAGAGAGCACAGGCAACATGGGCATGGGCTGGGGCAAAAGGAAGACACAGCCTTCCCCAGCATGTGCACGGTGCTGGGAAGGAGCAGCAACTCCAGAAGACAGCGAGGATGGAAAGTATGACTACTGAACTGTCGGAAATTTCATTTTTTTTCTTCCCTGGAGTATAAGAAAATCCTGTTAAAACGGCAGTTTTAACCACACCAGCTTCATACTACCCATTAACTCAGGACAGGCCCCTTGGCCAGCCCTGCCCAAGCATTTCCACCATCCCGACCGTGCCTATACCCGCGCACCTTCCATCCCGCACCCCGCATCGCCCATCCTGCATCCCGAATCCCTCACCCCGCACGCTGCACCCCTCATCCCGCACCCCGCACGGCCCAACCCGCACCCCGCACCCCGCACCCCGCACTGCCCATCCCGCACGGCCCATCCCGCACCCCGCACTGCCCATCCCGCACGGCCCATCCCGCACCCCGCACTGCCCATCCCGCACGGCCCATCCCGCACCCCGCACTGCCCATCCCGCACGGCCCATCCCGCGCCCCGCGCCCGCCGCAGCCGCTCTCTCCCTCTCTCTCTCTCTCTCTGTGTCTCTCCGTGCCTCTCTCTCCCCGGCGCGGCCCCGCCCCGCCGCAGCCCCCCGGCCGGGAGCGCGCAGGAACATGGCCGGGCAGGGCGGGAGCAGCGCTGGAGGCCGCGGCGTTGTGGTAAATGCGGAGCGCGGCCCGGCCCGCCCCGGCCGCTCGCCCCTCACCGGCCGCGGGGCCTCTCCGGTGCCCGGCCCGTTTCCCCGATGCCCCCCGGCGCTTTGTGCTGAACCCTCGCGTCCTTCCCCTCCCTTTCCCCGCTTGCTCCGGGCCCCCCGGCCGGCGCTTGGCCCGCGTCCCCTCACCCTGCGCCGCTCCCGCCACGCCCGCCGGCCCCGGCGCCGCTGCGGCTGCCTGAGGGGGACGGGCGTGTTGGGCTGAGCCGCGCCTTTGGCTTCCGCCGTGAAAACACGGTCCGGTACCACCCCGAGCGGCTCCTGTGGCCGCGGCTGTGCTTCCCCAGGCTCCTTGAGTACCGGGGATGAGGATCCTCAGGCATCCCGAGGTGTCTTTCTCCCACTGGAGCTCTGAGAGGCCCCTGGGGATCTGCGGGCGCCGTGAAGGAGGGTTGGGCTGCCCGTGTTCTGCTGGGGTGGGAAACAGCCCGAACCTTGGCAGTGTGTTTGGAGTGCCTCTAGGGATGGATAAATGGTGCAAAAATGAATGAATGTGATCCTTATTCTGATAGACACACCAGATTCTCCTGTGAAGCAAATGCCATCACTGCCACCACCTTAGGTATGTTCTTATTTTAATGTGGCATTAGGATTTTAACTGTAAGTTCAGGGGTCAGTTGCCCGGGTCATGGCCCAGGGCCCTCCGTATAGGCAGTGGACACACTGGCCACTCCAAGGTCCCTCCATCCCCCTTCTGAAGGACCTGTCTCTGCGTGTTTGACTTCTGTCTGAAAACACCACACATCAACCACGTCTCCTGACACCTGTGTAATAAATGACATTTCTTAAGTGGGTGACTGTGCATATCATCAAAGCAACATGGGGCTATTGCAAAGAAGGACATGAATGTGCATGTCCATGTTCTGCTGCATTGGTTTAGTATTTTCTGCTCATCTCCCCAAAAACCCAACCAGCAGTAAGTCCAGTGCGGCATCATCTAAGTTACAAAAGCTGGACTTTGCTTCATGCTCCTTGGAGCTGAGGACTGAGCTCAAAAAGATGAGAAAATGAGCAACATTCTTCCAAAGGTGTTGCAATTTGAAGTCTTCAGCTTCTCTCTTAGGCCTCAAGGGAACACTTTTGGATGCTACCATGTGTTTGTATTCATTTTCGTATCCATTCACATCAACTTTTTAAAGACTTAGGGAAGAATATCTGCTGGGCTATTCAAACATGCAAAGCTTGTACTTTAAAAGTAGGTCTTCCTTTCACTGTAGGATTTTTTTTACACATGAGTATGCCCATGTATTTAGAATATATATTTACTTGTCCAGTTGAATACTGGGTTGTTTTTTTTTATTATTTTCTGAAAGAATCAGAATTTTTTCCTTCATGTTTTCAAGGGCTTTTTAAATTCTCAAACAGAATAGTCTTAAGAATTTACAGTTACTTGAAAATTGTCTTATAGCATAACACTGTGAATAGCTTTAGGATAAATGAGAATTTCTAAGACTTGTTGGGAAGTGCCTGTTTAAAAGAAAGAAGAATATGAAATAGGCTTATTATATCAGACAAATAAATATTTGAAAGGACATGTGAATTTCATCTTATTTGTCAAATGCCACCAAGCACTTGTAGACAAGAAGTTCAGTATTATTGTAGAGTTACACATGTTTATGTTCTGCTGTTCTAGAGAGCCAGAAGGATTAATGGGAGAATCAAAATTTCGTCCTGATCCTGTTTTATAAAGGACTTATTGTAACCTAAGTAAAAGTTATTGGTTTGTATGAGTTCTGAAGCAGTTTCTATCCATTTAATTTGATCTTCTGTATCACACTGAAACCATTCAATTTGACAAGAATGCATAAGTAAGCAACACTGACAGGGGTTGCTAGTGGCTGTTTGTAATACTTAATGAAATTGTTTCAGTTTGCATTAAAATGCCTTTGAACAGACTGTTTATTGCTACAAAATGTTAAAAAAGTTTCATCCCCCCCCATGCACTGAAAAAATAGATGGGAAAATACTCTTCCCAGGCCGACTGTAGCAGTGGTTTTGGAGGAAGACTTGCCTCTAATTAAAAACCTGGCCAAGGAGGTTATTTATAATCTCCTGTTTCTATGGAAATGAGGAACACAACTAAGTAACTTTTTTTTTTCTTTTGTGTAGTTTCAAGGCTTGTGTAAGTCAGGGGAAAAGCTTATATTGATTCTGGTGAGCGCTCTGCCAGGTTTTGCCCCCTTCATGGGCAAATATTCAGTAGCAGTTTCCAGCTAATAACTTTTTTGATGCAGAAATTTTGGGGTAGACGTGCCAGTCAAGGTGTCTGTAGCTGTCAATGAATATGCAAAGAAAGCCCCCAAGCAACCCAAGATCCATGAGGCAGAAGAGTGTTTCAGTACCGCATGAGGCAGGGCTGTGTCTCAGTTAAAGAAGAGGGGATATGGAGGAACAGCTCAGCACAAAATATGTTATCTTAGCCAAAATTGTGAGAAACGGTTTATTGCTCTACTATAAAATGGTAAGCAGGGGTTAGTTTCAGTAATGGTCCTTTAAAGACTATTTGTAGCAAAAATGCCATGAGGACATGCACTGCACAAGGGCAAGTTTGTCACTATTTCTCCTTGTACTCAAGATTCCTGTAGCCAAGCTGTAGAAAGACAATGTGTGACTCGAGGAATATGATTGTAAGGAAAACCTATTAGGTGTCGTTTTTTATCCTGAACCAGTATTGAAGCAAAGCTTTGTAATGATTTCAAGATACCTTGTGAACCTGCAGGTCTTGTCTTTCACAGGGAGTAGGGAAAGTGTTTTGGAGTTTAGTTTTTGTGCTGGTGACTCTGCATTTATAGCTTTCTGAAGCCTTCAACTGTTGCCTAATTTTTGACCTTCTTAATCTCTACCACCATTGTATGCTGTGAGATCTAATCTCTGTATTCTGATACTTACAAAACCACTGTATACTAAGTCTGTAAATTATTTTTTCTTTAAATATATGAATTTACAGACTAGTTTCATAGTGAGGTGAGATCCAAACATTTTGTAATTACTTATCTTCGATGACATCTAAATTAAGAACCTCACCTTTGTCAGGAAGTACAGTTTTTCACTGATTTGCACAGATATCGTCCAGGAACCACATAAATTATTCTCCATATGTACTGTTTCATCTGTAGAATAGTTCTCTATTTATTTATTTATGACTTTAAGTCATTCTAAACTAGAAATGTACAATTGTAGTATAGAATTTTTTTACTTTTAATTCCACCGTCTGAATCTCCCATTGGAGAATCCCTTCTTACTGGCAATATTCTATTTGCACTTATGAGTTTGAAAGTACTTAGAAACTTACTTTTGCCACTAGTTTAGAATTAAATATTTCCTTTGTCTAATTGTTTGTAATTTCAGGTGACATTTCCCACATTCTGTGCGGAAAAAAACTGTAGCATTTGATTTCTGAGTTATATTGAGAAGCAAAATAATTAATGGGAAAACAAAATAGTAAATTGTAACTGGAAGAAAGTAGGGCACACAAGAAACTCATGCGATAGAGTGTACTAGAATGCTGATTTTGTATCAGTTACATGATGTCAAACACCATGAAGTGTTCTTGACAGTACTATTTGATATTCAGATTTCAGACAATTGGCCTGGATACAGTCTGGATTTGTTCACTTATCCTCAGCACTACTATGGAGACCTGGAATACGTGCTCATTCCTCATGGCATTATTGTTGACAGGTATGTGTAGCTTGAATGTTACTAAATAAATTGTTTGGTCAGTAATGTTATTCTTTCTTATAAAGGCTGTCATCCATATACAGTGCATGTATAATCTTTGTCCTAAAATATTATTAGTTAAAAACTTGGATATTTTTATTTAGGAATTTAGGACACAGTGCTTTGCATCTTGCATCCATCACTCTGTGTCTGCCATTTGTGAGCTGGATGCAGACCCAGTCAAGCTTTGGAGTGGACTGTCCTGGGAGGGGGTAGAGTCACCACTCTTGGAGGTGTTCAAGCAATGACTGGACATGGCACTTACTGTTATGGTCTAGCTGGCATTGTTGTGATCAGTCAAAGGGTGGACTCGATGATCTTGAAGATCTTTTCCAACCTGAATCACTCTGTGATTCTGTGAAGTCAGGATACTTAAGCAGTGCCAGTCAAGCTTTATATTCACCACAGTGTTTGTAAAGTGTACCATGAACTTAAATCATCTGCATCTAAAGTTATTTTATCCTTAATTTTTTTTTTGTCCAGGACAGAACGACTGGCGAAAGATATTATGCAAGACATTGGAGACAATGATATTGTGGTTCTCTGTGTCCTCAAAGGCGGCTACAAGTTCTGTGCTGATCTTGTGGAGCACATTAAAAATCTTAGCAGAAATTCAGAAAGGTTCATCTCCATGAAAGTCGATTTTGTTAGACTGAAAAGTTACCACGTAAGTCAACAACTGATCTATGTAGATTCTTGTTGAATGTTGTAATAAATAGTTGACTTTTGCATGTGAGATCTCCACCTCCAATTATAAGAAAAACTATGTGGAAAATATTTTTGTTTGATAAACTTGTGAGGTTTTCTTAAAAACTCGTATCCCTTATACTTTCTAGATAGTCTGAATAAGGATGTGAAGCATCCTTGAGCTCTTGTGTTTTATTTAGTCTGTCTTTTACTTCTTGACAGAGAAGTATTCAAATTTCATTCATGTAATATGTCAGCATCTTGTTTGTTCTCAAAATCCTCAGCAGTTTTGTCAAGTTAATTTCATGTTACTGCATTTTCCACCCCTGCATAATTTGGCATAACTTCAAGGTGGTAAATCTATGTCTTCTTCTAAATGTTTAGTGCTAAGTAAATGAAATGCTTTCATTTTCATAGCATGCAGATTATATAGTAGCAAAATATACCACCAGATGATGATAGTGTTCTACAAAAAATGAAACAAGCCATTCAATCAAATCCAGTGTTGAAGTAATCATCAAGTAACCTCCTGTTATCTTCAGAGGAAATTATGCAATAAAAATTCATCTGTGTTACGGAGGATATGATAGTGAGATGACCAGCATTTTTTAGAATCTCTAACTACAATTTCTTATTGTAGAAGTTATAAATTTATATTTTACCTTGCAGTACATGTTTCACAGGGAGGGAACATTTCTATAAGTTGTAGAAATGTCAGAGGAAGTACACTAAATAAATAGAGTGACAATACAGTGTTTTGCAGAAATGCAACTTGCTGTGTCCAGTAGTTCCCACAGTAACTCTACATCCTTTCCACAGTTTGTTGGCTGGCATTTTCTTCTGACCCCAGTGACTATAAGCTTCCTAACTTTCACAGATCCGGTCTGACTTTTTTTCAGTGTGGAAAAACAGTGAATGACAATCTTTTATAGCCATTTGGTTGGGATTTGGTCCTGAAACTTCTGTTTCAAGAATTAGTTAGTTCTATGAAACAAGTGTGAAATACTAGTATTATATATTTTCTAGTTATTCAGCAGTATTACAGAAATAATTAATGAATTATAATGTTTTTCTCACATAATGGCACATGAAAATTTTACTCATTTTTTTGTGTATTATAATAGCACTTCATTAACACTGCTGGGCAAATAGTGGAATTACTTAAATTGGGTTTTATTTTGATTCTGGCATATAGGTAATGGACATGCTTTTCCTACAGAGTTATCTCTCATCCAGTATGAAGCTATCCTTGTTCTAAAATTTCTTTCCTTGGGGTCAAATCTTATTAGCCATACTAACCCATAACCAATGAGTGGCAGGAGATGTTGTACCACAAAAGTGTGGAAATTTTCACATCTTTAGCTTAGGAAATATTGTAAAAGCATGTTATATCAAGCTGAAACAGCACTAAGAATTTTATTATGCAAGGGTGCAATTATCAAAACTAAGTCCTAAATAATCATAGCATTTAGTGGCTGTGCACATTTTGGGTCCTACCCTCATGCTGTAAGGCAGCACCTTCCCAAGAACTAGTGTCTGCATCTGCTTTTTTGAAAATAAATTGTTTTTTCTTATGTACTATATGTACTTCCAAACAGGTGTCATGTATTTAGAGGCTGAAGCTGTCCTTGATTTAGTGCTTGGATTAGTGCTTGCTCCCTCTCTGGTCTTGAGAAGCTGAATGACACTGCAGGAGACATTTGAAATTACATTAATATTGGTAGATGCAGTCCATGAGATATGCATAAATGTAATGCTGACTAAAGCACCAGCACCACTACCTGCCATCCTCTGCATCTTGTTGTGTCCTGTGCAATTGCAGGTTTTGGAGAATGGGCTCAGATCACTTGAGGAACTTGCTATACGTAGTCTGAGTGACTCTTTATCCCAGCCTTATATGAAACTCCCAAATGTCCATGTTAGTTTATTCTTTAATAACATACCTTTCTCAGTGTTTTACATTTTAATCAGACAATTACAATTACAACAATTACAGCTTTAGAGATAAGACTGTACTTTAAATTTTGGAGCATCTCCAGTTGGACTCCTTTGCTTTCCTCTATGTTTTCTGTTCCACTTTCTAGTAAGACTTATTACTGCTCTCTCTTTTTATCCCTTTTTCATTTCACAGACACTGTTCTTCTCACATTATTTATCCTGCTTCCTTTTACTAACTGTTCTCTCTTTCTCTCCTGAAGGGAGTCCTGCTGCTCTCAATATGCTTCCTTCAGACATGTCTCCCTTCCCCTTTCCAGCTGTTAAAATCCAGGAACTAATTTCAGCTCAAACTCATGGGATTTTTGTATTGTCTCATTCCAGCTTCCATATTGAAAGGTTAGTTGATTTTTAGGGGTTGTAATTCAAAGTGGGATTTCTTGGTTTAATAGGATAGTAAAAATGGGCTGTAATTATGATGTGGCGTCAGATCTTGACATCAGTGAAAGTGCCCCTTAATTACCAAGTATCAGTGGTAAATGTTGTACTTTGCTGTTTGGCATACAGACATGATTACAGGAAAAGGAGATTGCAAATATGACCAGTTTTATATAGTTCTTTGTTTTTCAAACCTGTCATAATATTACAGAATTTAGACTTTAGACTTTATATTTAATTAGTATGTTGGGATTTGCTTTCATATTAAGTAGCTGAAAGCTGGGCATGTATCTTCTTTGTTCGATCTCTTCATGCAAATGAATTGATTGGGAAAAAAAAGCATATTACATTTAGATTCTCTGGATATTAATGAAATTACTTGCTACTTGTACTGCCATAATCAGGATGGTTTTATCTGGTTTACAAAACATTATCATATATGCCTGAACATTTTTACACTTTTCTGAGAGACTTTCCTGTATTTTACATGGGGCAGATTAAAAGAAAGCACCAAGATGAAAGTTAGAAAATAGGATTTCAGGAGTAAACAGATAGGAATCATCATGTAGAATAAAGATAAAAGTCAGGAAGGAAGACGGAGAGGAAAATCAAATCAGTTTTCCAGATGGAAATCTGAATGAAAACAGCAGCTCAGAGTTTTAAGAGGCAGAGAAGAGAAAATATGCACTTTTTTGAATGAACCAAGAGTAGCAAGGCAAGAAGTATAGTGGGTAGAGCAAGAAGCACTACAATAGTCCCCATGTAAAATATGATGAATATATAGAGAGATGCATGCAAAGTTTTAGGGGAAAACACTGTATTCTGGAAACACTGGCATGAGAACTGATAGAATTTGGCAACTTTTTAGATATTAGGTTCTAAGATTTTAATATAAGTCAGGAACAGTGGAATTGACTGCAGAGATTTTTTGAATTTAAAACTGGATGAGTAAAATTCACTATATGCAATTTTAACTGTGCTGATTTTTTACCCGAATGATTGTTCCTCCACAGGGAATCAGAGTTCTGAAGTTGAAAATGGGTGAGGGTTTCCAATTGAAAGGAGAATTCAAAATTATTTTCAGAAGCATGGTATGTTGAAGTCAAAGATGAAGAGTAATGGTGGAAGAAGTTGATTTGGGGAATGTCATTGATGGAGAATCTGACCCTAGCAGGAGAGAGGGTGGATCCAGAAATTCCATAATACATTTGTGACATTGATAACTTTAGGAGATTAAAGAGCTGATTAGGAAGAATCCAGAGGAAAGTAGAACAGAGAAATTAGGAAGAGTTTTTTCTAGGGTGTTTTGAATTAAATGATAGGACTAGACAAGAAAGAATGTTTGAGGATGAACCAAAAGAGAAAATGAACAAAAAAATAGATGAATGTGGATGCCATGAAGAGAAGGGCTGAACAGGATATGTTTTAGTAAAAACACATAGTGTAGGAAGTGTAGCAGAAGAGTAGACTGTTCATAAACAGTAATTATAGCTTCTCTTTGTTCAGTGTGGAAGAGACAATTTAGGGCAAGCTGAAAAGGTAAAGGTTGAATTACAGCTTCAGACAGAAGAGGATGTTCTGGCTTAGCAAATCTAACCCACAACTAAGAGATGCAACAATATCACCTAATCCTGTTCCATAGCCATGCCAAATGTGACCTTTAAGTCAAACTTCTAGTTTTAAGTGGAATTGAAAAAATTAGGAAGTAGAGGAAGTATGCAGACTTTCTTGAGAAGTTCTCAGCAGCCTCTCAATAGAAGACAAGGTGAATACATGTGAATTAAGGCTTCTTTAGTGGATAGATGATGAAAGCTAAAAAGAGAAGGAATCATGATAAGTCATTGTTGAAACTGGTGGTGGGGACTGATGGAAGAGAGGAGAAACACCACACACTAGTCAGACCAGTGTGCTTTCTATATGCATTGCTACCTGTTCTTGTAAAATGTTTAGTATTCTGATATGGTTATCCATAGATACCTATCTAATTCTATTAATTACTATATTTTATAAAATGAATATGATAGTAAAGCTCACATCTTGGGGAAGGACAGGTGAATCTTGGTGACATAACCTTTTTTCACTTAAAGCCATGCAGAGGTAAACTAGGAATGAGATTGTTACTTTTCCTTAAGTCTTTTGTGATTTATTTGGTTATATGTGCAGACTAAAGTGGCAGAAGAGCAGCCATCTCTGTTATTTTGAAATGACATTGTTATAACAAACTCTGTTATTTTGAATAACTTTGGGGCTCCACCTGGAGTACTGCATCCAGCTCTGGAGTCCTCTGTACAGCAAAGACAAGTATCTGTTGGAGGGGGTCTGGAGGAGGCAACATACGTGATCACAGGTCTGGAGACATCTCCTAGTAGAACAGACTTTGGGGAAACCTTAGAACAGATGGCCAGTACCTGAAAGGGGCCTACAAGGCCATGGAATGACAGGACAAGGGGAAATGCCTTTAATTTGAAAGAGGGTAGGTTTAGACTAGATAGAAGGGAGGGGGGTTTTTATGGTGGTTTTTTTTTTGTTTGTTTGTTTTGTTTTGTTTTGTTCTTTTTATGGTGAAGTTGGTGAGGCACTGGAACACGTTGCCCAGAGATGTGTTTGATACTCCAAATATGAATGAACTTCAGAGGAAACTTCCAGAGGATTATGTAGATGTGGTCAATTCATGTAATTCTTTCAAATGAGTACATTATTTATGGTTTCCAGAACAGAACTAATACAAAAATGTAAAAATGTGACTGCTGAATTGTAATCCATGCACAATGGTTACATTGAATTCTATTCACAAACAAATCCATTGATATGATCTGTTTCCTCTTCAGCCTCCAGTTGTTTGAAACATATTTACAACTGTTGGTTATTAGTCTTGGCATAAACAGGACTATTAGTGCTGCAAGAATCTGAAAACAAGCAACAACACAAGCATTGTTTAGTAGAAATCTGAATGTTTTTGCTATATGAAGCCATGTCAGTAAATAGTTTTGCTAAATCTCTCGACTGTAGGAGTAAGGAAACAGAGGGATTTTATTATGAGTAAGTTGAAAGCTTGGTAAATGGAGTAAAATAATTCCTTTTTCTGCCACGCAATTTTCCTTGTCATACACCAAAGGGGTGTACTTAATTCCTAAAAGACTCAACAGCATGAAGCATCAGACTACAATCAGAGTGGTATAAAATGTACAGTCCTACTTTTCATAATAACCTATTCTTATTCAGTATAATTTTACTGTATGTAGCTCGGCTTTTTTAAGATCACTATGAACATTGCATTTAAAAATAATATGTTGAAATCCTGACCCTGAAAAAGCACGTAACCTCAAAATGGTTTTATTAATTTAACAACACAGAAGAAACAATCGTCTTGCTTGCATTTAGTGGTTCATGTCTATACCCAAAATCTACACCAGTGTTACAATAATTATTTATCTCCATTGCTGTGTCACACAGGGAAACACAACTTACGATGTCCTGAGAAAAATGTGTGTGCTGAGATAAATGAGAATTCACATTACTTTTTGTACTTACAGGTTTTCTTTTGGGCAGGTTGTGAGTCCCCTTTATTTTGCTTCGTGTACATAGTTTAGCTGATGACTGCATCATCATATTGATGCTCAGTGGCCATGGAAGGATTGCAAATTGGAGCCTACCTGATAGAATGAACTCTTGCCAACTTTAAAGCCAAGTTCTACCATAATTTCACAGGACTGAACTCCAAATTATCTGTAAATTATACATTTGACATACAAGTAAATAACTTCAGTCTAGGCAAAAATGTGGTTTAATTTGAAAATTAGTGATTTGTGGTTTATTTAATTTGGAGAGAGGTTGTGTCTGAACTAGACATTCAAAAACTAAACCATACTCTTAACCTTTTTCAGATGTATGTCTTGCAGTCACCACTACAGACAGTGATCAACTTTACAGAGAATGTTGCAGCATGATATAGTTTTAGATGCTAACGGGCAGCAGAAACATGGTATAATTTAGTCCATAGAAGCTACCAGTGTCAAGGATCTAGACCTTAAAATTGTTGCTGTTTTGAGAAATATGTTCTGTTTATTGTAGATGGTGTTGTCAGAGAGATGTCTTATAGGCAAGCTAATGATGAGAGATTTGGGAAATCTGCCCCTTGAATTGCCAAAGGGATTTAATCTCTGTGCACTTGCTTTGTCTATGAATGGATAAAACAGTATTTACATCCCAAAGCTGTAGTATCTTTTGGAGTAAGAGTTCCATGAAATGCTCAGACCTGCTAAAACAAGTGAGTAAAAGGTCTTTTAGAGCTCCAAGCCAAAGACACTCCCAAATCTTAAGCAGGCATTGGTGTTCTCCCTGTATCTCTTACGCTTTAGTTATCTTCTGAAATTTAGTAAGACCTGAGATGGTTAAAAAGATGATGAACAGTGGAAATAGATCATATTTTTTGTGACTTTAGTGTTTGGAGATACTACAATTCACAGTTCTCCAAACTGTGTCCAAGTGTTCCTTTTTCAAGTGTTAGGACTTGTTTAAAAATAGAATATTTTTCATGAAAGAAACAAAAAACACCACATCAACATGCAGCAGAGTCTTACTGCAAAATATCAGCCTCAGAGACACTCAAACTTTTCAGAGAAATAGCTGAAAACGTGTTAGTAGTGGAAGTCATCCCAAAAGCTTATTCTTGCAGCTAGCTGATGAAATTCTAAGAGAAATTCACAAAAATGTAGTGAGAAGAATGACATCTCTTTGGTTAAATTGTGGGTGGTGTTACGAGAGTAGCAGTGCAATTCAGGCACTTGGAGAGGAAGCTCTCCTGCCAGATTCATCTGTACATCAGGTACAGTGGCTTGGTGTGAAAACTCAGACACTGAAGGAGGGTCTCTTTTCTGATTGCACCTGCACGGGCTGGAGCAGTGACTGTCTCCATTGTTCAGGGGCTGCAGTGCCCTCCAGGCAGTCACACTGGCCAGCTCAGCTGCTCCTGAACGCTCCCTAACCTGTTTCAGCCCTGACAACACCAGTTATGAGAGAATTTCTGTTTGGACCTCTTGAGCTTGCTGGATTAGTTTTTAGCAACTCAGATGCCCACATGCATCTCAGTAGCAGCTGGGGCCAGCTTGTGGGCAGTAAATTCTTCAGTCAGCACAGTTCTTGCTGGAAAAAAGAGTCTACCCATAGTCAAGGGACACTCACTATCATGTGTGCAGGCCTCAGACTCACCCCCTGCTTTACCTGAGAGGTGCTCCTCAAAGGTATCAGGAGTGTGGGTATTTCAACTCTTGTTATTTTTGTGTACCAGCCTATTTTCATAGTGGTCTAAGATAAACTGAAGAAGGCCATACTATATGGGATGAAATGTGAACTTAAAAGTCAGGGTCTTGAAACTTCTTAGGTCTGGAAGCAGATGCTCTCCTTTCACCTATGACATCCACAGCTTCCATTTAGCATGGTGGCAGAGTTGTGAGATATGAGAGCTTTAATTCATTTCTTGATCAAAGAAAGTGTTTCATTTAAAATAAAACATACAGTTTTATTTTGTGCTTAGAGGCTTGGGATGCTACTTCTAATGTAAGTAGATGTTAATTTGTGGGCATAGTTCAGGAAAGGTCATAATAAGTCTATCATACAGTCAGTTTATCAAGTTTATCTCTAATGTAAAACTTACTTATAGAGGATGATCTTTGTAACTGTGCATCAGATAACACACCTACACATCACTTGAATATGTTAGCACCATATGAAATCTTAGTGATTTTTTTAAAGTATGAGTAAGTGTTTCAGTGACTCACATATGAAAGGTTTGGGGGAACCAAGCAACTCAGCTGAGGGAGAACTGAGTAGGAAGTGGCCTGATTGCCATGGGGACAGAACTAGAGCAGATGTGGCAGTGAAGGCAGGGTAATACTGAGCTGTCCTACAGCTTTTCAGAAATACCAAAGTATTGTTTTAAGGCATTTATGGAGCATATTAAAGCAAGTAACTGCATGCTTTTAAAAGATACTCTTAATTTTTATCTATTGTTTCCAGCTTAGGTATTACCTTCCTTCATACTGAAACATGATTTTTAGCTATGGAATTTTTTTTTTTTTTTTAATTTTAAAAAAATTAGTTTTCCTATGTTGTGGGTTGGTACTGTGTTCTTCTGGATTTCAGATCTAACATAAACTCCACAGAGGTATTTTCTAATATTTTTTTGAGAAATTTGTCTCCCCAAGGGTCATGTTTTTCTTACAAGCTGTAATATTTTCTTTTGAAAAATGTCTTCTAATTTGAAATAAATGTCGTGAATTACAGTATATTGCATAGGATACAACTACTATGTATAAATGGAGTTTAAGATCTAAAGTTCCTTTTTCTTAAGGTTTTTAATATGAGAGGGGGTTTTTAGCTTAAATCTTGGATATTTTTAAGCAGTCCAGGTTCCTGGGACATCTTAACATTTAAGGCTGTAGATATTTTTGAAACTGGCCACCTTTAGAACAGATTCAAAGCGTCAAGGGATTTTATTAGAAGCATTCAACTGTTCATCAAAGAATTAGATTCCCCTGGATACAATATTTGTTGTAAAACAATGGTTTCTTATAAAGCCTAAAATATTGAAGTTTAGTTTTGGTAAAATGTTTTGTTTCATATTCTGCTAAAAATACACCAAGCTACTACTAAGTTATGACATTTGCAACAATACTGTATGTCATCCTGCTTCATGGATTTTTCAGAGACAGGGAGATAGCATCTTCTGTGTGAGATAGGTCCAGAACACTAATCCTGTTGTAAAAATAAGATTTGATGAGTTTGAAAGTACTGTGACATGTTTAGGCACTGGAAAAATTGCACATTACTTTTATGCTAGTAGTACTATTTAATACGTGGATTTTTCATGTTAAGATCTGAAATGGGGCAAAATTAATTAAAAGAAGCCGGAAGGTTCTAGTTTTTCTCAAGGAATTCGATGACTCCCTTTTAATGGCATCTTAAATGCTGTTTCTTAAAAGAGATCATAACATGTCTAGTGTTCATGCAGTGTCACACCCCAGCAGGTCTCTAAGGTGTAGACCAAAAGGGTTACTCTAAAGGAATATGGCAATTACAGGAACTCCTCTGTAGTTGCAGTGCTGATCTGTGAGACAGACACAAAATTCTTTTCCCTCCTCATTTGGTAGATAGAAGTTAAAATATTTAAATAAAGATGGGATACTATAAAACACCTGTGCAAGAAAATTCACAAAGAATATGTGTGCTGTTAAAAGTTTCGAAGTTGTCATTAGCCAAGGGACTGAACACAGTAGTATGGGAGAGAATGCTACTGAGTTGTGACACTGAATGATAAACTAAGCTCCAGATTGCTGGAAGGGACTAAGCATTTGAGGTTTTTATCAGACTCATCTTCCATGAATTTGCTTACACCTATTTATCTGTTTTCTCAGCCTGTGGCTATTTGACAAAGTTCAAGATTCTTCTTTTATCTCTGTTTTATCACCAGATTCTAGGAATTAATGATAGTCACAGTCAGAAGGTTAGCACTTTGGGTTTATTCTAGAGAAAGCTCTTTTCTCTAGTGCTTGTAGAATCCCCAAATGGACAGAGTTTTTAGTACAGAGCTACAAATTCACTGTATTTTTTTCACAATGTTCATCCACTTTTGATCATTACTTTACAACACAGTTTAAAAAATGGGGTAAGATCATACATGTGGATGTAGTAGTGTCCGAGCTGGCATGCTAAGATCCTCTGTTGAGGCTGGGAAACATGACTTCTAGTTCCACTGCTGTAATGTTCATGCATTTAATGCTAAACAATAATTGGGCAAAAGACAGATACTTCCAGTCATTATGGATTTGAATCCAAACAGACATTTTCCTACCCAAGTCCAGGATAGTTTGCCATGGTATGATTGATGACCTTAATGACTTTTGCATTACCATAGCAGGTGGAAAATTTTCCTTACACTCTTTGGTTTATGGAGCTGAGGAGGAAAAGCCTCCCAAGTCTGCTATTCTGAGAGTGTGGGCTGATATTACATCATTATCACAAAAGGTAGGCACCCTTAGCAATGCCTCCTGGCTGCACAAAAGGACTACCTGAGTAGGACTATGGCAGTTCTCAAGGGTATGCTTCCTCATTTTTTCTTTTACCTGTAAGTTTTAAAAATCATTTGCTTCCCATTTCTGGAGAAAAATTATGTGATCTGAACCTTACCTTACATGACTGAAGAGCCCTGTGAAATTGTTAATACCTTTTCTTATCCTGGAACATACACAGATTTAATTTCTATCTTTTAAATATTTTACTAGAGAATAAAAATAAGCTAGAGTACAAGGAAATCTCAGACTGTAGTATGTGCAAACTAACCAGAGTTTTGAGGATTTACTTTGTTTCTGATATACATACAAGTCAAAACCTTTGTAATCATATGTTCGTGATTTCAGTTCTTGCTGATCTTTTTAAGTGTTCAGGTGCTGTTTCTGCTATATGGTGAGACGTAGTGCTGCAATCTTACTGCCTCATTCTTAAACAGAAGAACCCATTTAACCAATGCTAAGCAAGTATATAAAATTTAATTGCTAAATTAGAAATTAAAAAGTGAAATAAGTAATTGTCTATAATCCTTATTAGTCAAGTTAACTGGTCTGAATTCTGCTTTGATTTATGACAGTTTGGCCCTTTTTTAAGATACCTTACCTTCCTTGGATTAAATGCAGAGAAGGCATGCAGGAGCCCTGGTACACAAAAAATTGCTGTGTCTGAACAGATGATTACAAGCAATTCCATTTATTAAGTTTAATAGCTCACTGTTTCCCAGACTGTTGTTTAAGCTGAATGACCTGCCTTGCTTTTACAGTAGGGAAGAAATATACCCAGGTGTTACCACAGGTCAGCTGATAAGGAGTACCTTGCTGTCAGTAAGTTCTTTGTTTGTCTTTCTCTGTCCAAAGCCAACTTCCTCATTGCAAAACTCTGGCCTTCCCTGGAACTGGATAGACTAGCCTGAATTTGAAGCAGTTCCAAACCTGAGTGATGGAACTTTTAGTTAATATAGGAGTAACAACAACAAGGAAGAAACAGAATAAAAAGCAAGGAAATCTTCAGATGAGTTACATAGTAGATCAATCCCTACAGAAGTAAAATATGTGTTACACTGTGGTAACTAGAACTCTGCTAGATATACACCTACAGCAGTTTAAAATTTGCTATCATCTGTTATCCTGGCAATTGCAATACGGCCAGTCTCAGTGCAGTCAGTGGTGTGGTCAGCTCAGGAAGGCAGCTTTAAAGCCTTCAGAGCTACGCAAAGCTGTCAGTGCTTCAGTGCACACGTACCTGGACTTCCCTGTGGGAAAGGGGATGTTCTGGCAGTGGGTGTGTGCCAGTTTGCTGGATTCCATTCCCACCTGGCTCAGCATTGTTGGATTGTTTGCAAGGTATTCAAGGCAACTCTTAAAAATATATCCGTGACCTGGCACTTGACTATTTTGAATGTGGGTGTACCCCGGAGGTTGCAGTCTAGCCTTTGGTATACATTTGATTCTGGGGAAGGGAAGGCAAACTTTCCAGTCTTTACTGGGAAGTGATCCATATCATTCCCACTCATTTGTACAAGTCTCCAGCTTAACAATACTTACTAGTTGCCCTCTGAATGTTCCTGCTTAAGCCTGGATAGTCCTTCTAGCTGCCTGCCATGAAAACTTACAGCTCATGATCTACACCCTTAAGGTCTTTTGTTCTTAGCTGTTGTTCTTGGGAGAAGAAACCCAAAATTGTATTGATTCAAGTGTATGTTGTTTCTAAGTACAGCATTTTATATACTACCACTCAACTTCTTCTGATCCACTGAGGATATTTTATAGCCTATACTTTACATATCAGTTTGACTTTACCTATTACCCAAAATAGGTTAACAGATACTGTAGATGCCATTCTGACACTTCCCAACCAACTTACTCATATTTTGAAGTATTTCTCAGGAGGCAGGTTGCAAAGCAATTTAGTTACATACTAGAATCCAAGGGACAACTGAATGGTCTGTCATTGACTTCTTTTTGGTCAAAATCTTCCTGGAAAACCCAGCTGTAGGAGGTGGAATGACAGTGTGAAGTGAAATTGCTGTCCTAACTGGAATTCCCAGGTTGGAGGATCTGCTGTATCACCCAAGGGGACAAAAACAACCCAGAACAGGCCTGATGGTCACATTCTTCTTTGTTTTGAGTTTCCCTGATGAATTTTAGGAGAAAAAGGTAACTACATTTTTAAGAAATTCCATATGAACTCTGCAGACTGTAGTAATCAGATGTGTGGTAATGACCTTGTGTCCATATTTCATAATTAGGTATGCATTTATACTGTTCTGTTAAAGCTACTTTTTTGCCATGATTAAAGAATCTTTGTTTCACTGAGCCCAGTACTAATGTATTCCAGATTCTGTTTCTTCAGAAGAGTAACAGATGTTCACAGTTTGGTGCAATTTTCAGATGAGCAATGCTGTTTATAATGAATTTTCCTGAGACCACCCAACTCATTTCACTTGTAACTTGAACTATGTCCAAGTGTTGATCTCAGGAGATGTAAAAGAGATGTAATAATTCTGTGCCCCACCCAGTTCAAAACACATTACTTAGTATAGATGGAATTTAAATATATATACTTCCAATCTATATAGAAAGCAAAAGTTTTGTCTTGTATGCTGTGAAAAATGGTGGTGGAAATAACATTCTTGCTTTAATTCATCAAGTATTCCTAGAATTAAATAAAATTATAAAACAAAGATGAACAAGTGAAAAACCACAACCCAGTAATTAAAACCAAAGAAATTGAGATTTATCCTGAAAAATGCAGATTTATTAAGCACAGAAAAAAACCCAGAAATATAGCTTGGGATGAGGTGTGGGGATGTGACACAATGCATTGCATCTTGTCAGAAATAGCTGCAATAAATCCTGTGCTTCATTAACCAAAATATAGTGTGATTTACAGCTGTCTGTATCCAAGCCAATATATTTAGTGTCAAATATTAAGAAAAAAAAAAAAAGAGTTGATAGGGTTGAGGTATTTTAGAAAACAAGTATTGAGGAACTTTGGGTGACAGAAAATGAAGCTTCAATTCATATTTCTGCATTTATAAGAAATCTCAGAGACTCAATTATATCAGTTGGAACAACTTGCAAAGGAAGAAAGAAGCTCTGAATGACTTGAGACCATGAAAATTACACAAACAGTTCTGAATTTACATTAATTGGTACTGAATGAAACAGATTTTTTTCTTTCCTGACATTCATTGTACTTTATACTTAACATTTAGTGCAGTGTTATTTTGAGATTATAAACTGAGAACTCAGAAAAATGCCCTGAGAGGTTCCCATGGCAACCGTAGTGTGCAAATTATCTATGTGAACATTATGATCAGGGTAATGTCACACTGTGGTATTGAGCCTTGTTGTTTGGCAGGTATGTATTTTACAACATGAGTTAAGTGATAAATGTAGATAGTTATACATGGCATTAAAATCAATGATCTGAAGTTTTTGTTTTTGTTTTTTTTTTTTTTTAAGCAAGAGAATTGCTCTCCAGTATGATGCAAGGAATTTCTTTAATTTTTTTGAAAATACCTTGGCTGGAGGGTTCTGAGCTTCATATAGAAAAAACATATAGGAAATGATATGGTTTTTAGGCACTGTGAATACTCAGCCTTGTCCTTTGACAGCACTCGTTCTGCAGTGAGAAGACCAGGATTTTCATAAATGTGTGCAGTTGTGTCCCTACAGCCCATGTGTGAATGCCGAGATTGACAGGATGCTGTGATCCCCCTGCTCTCAATGGCTTTTGTGTTTGCTTAGCTGCTTGCCAGCAATGAAGATGCTATTTCAGCATCTTCCTTTCAGCTGAAGCCAGAAATACCAAATGCAGAGGAAACAGTGTTGCTGTGAATACTGTTGAAAGAGAGGGGGTTTTTTAGTGAAAAATAAATAAATTCATTAATCATTGCGCCTCACTTATCTTTTTTCTCTTTCTCAACTAGCAGCTTAAGGGCAAACTGCCTCTTCAGTAATTCTAGTGTTCTGGTTGCTAATGAAATTCTACACTTTCTCATTTGAAAATGAAAAAATATTTTGTCAGTGCCTTGGTTACACATGCTGTGGTAGATATTAGAAACAATCTGCTTTTTATAGTCTTATAATAGTCTTGACTTGAATACACGCCTGACTTTTGAAAAGTGACCTGTTTTGCTTTACAACAAAAGACTTATGCTTTTAAGCCTGAACTTAAAATCTTCTCAATCTCCACTTATTACTTAGTTTTAAAATAATCTTCTGAGGAAATCTGTTACTTACTTTGTTGTTGTTTGGACATTTTTTTTCTGTTTTTCTTTACAAAAATAAAAGAAATATTGAAACCTATATTAGAAAATGTATGGGATGTAACCTTCATTGCTGCTCTAGCTCTGTTTCCCAGGAAACGGATCAGAGCAGCATGAAATTTATCTAAAGCTCCCAGATCCGGTGCAGAAAAAGTGAAGGCAGGTCTAAAAACTGTCTTTTAGAGCAATGACTGCTAAGAACCTCTTACAAAGCTGTGGTGTGAAAGTTTTGTGGAGAGCTGAGTCTGAGTGAAAGCCAGGAAACCTTTTGGTGGGTCTGCAGAATGCAAACTTGGGAGAAATTCTCATCGGGGCAATTCTACAACCTTGGCTTACATTTACTCAGGAAGGCTGTATTAATTTAGACATGAGGACCACAAATAGCCTGGGGTTGCGAGATTGCTTGTGCTCAGGTATCTGCAAAGATGCTTGGAAATCCCTGACTTTCTGCCACCTGGGCAGTGAGTGTGGGCAGGTGTGGTTCCATCTGCACAGGGGACAACTCTGACCCTCTGCTTGTCCCACTTTGGGAGGGGCAGAAGTACAGCTATAAATCCCTTGCTCCAGTAGTTCTTTATCCACATTGTAAGGCCTGATGTGCCAGTATTTATCTGTGGAGAAACATTTGGCTTCAGAGCACTGGATTTATGAAACAAAAGAGGAACATTCAAGTATTGTGTATTTGTCAGTTGTTTGTAATGATGAAGCTTCCTGGTGTTACCAGTAAACCGCAGTGGCACATTGTGGTACTGGAGCTATCATTAAAATTGGACTAATGCTATCTTCCTATGGGTAGGAAGATTAGATTAGCACATGCATCACTTTGGTAGAAAACCCACATTAACTATACTTATTTCTGCTCTTGCTTTTTCTGGAAATTTCATATAGTCTGACTGTGTATTTTTTTATTTATGACTGTGTATTTTTTTAATTTGCCACCTTCTTTAAGGCCTCTTTTGTCTTGCTTTGAAAGCAGGGCTTCCACATGTCTCCCTTATGTGATCTTAACTTTGTGTTCGGCTGATAATGAATTGGAGCTAGAGCTGTTCAAGAATTTTCCATCAGAAGGAATTTCAACTAGAAATATCTATAAAACAAATTCAGAAAAAAAAATTCTTAAAAAAAGTCCCCTTTTTAACAGGAAAATCAAAACATAGTATTCTGTTGCATTTAGTTCAACCTAATTGGCCATGTTCAAGTCATTGACCTCAAGGATTTTATCTTTGGATCAGTTGAATAAACAAAGCTTTGGAAACTGTATGGCACACTGAAAATATTTTTGATTGTAAATGATAAATTTTGCAAAACTTTTTTCCCCTGAAAAGAAATGAAGTGAATTCCTCCAAAAAGAGCTGACACGTAGGCACATCTAGCCTGTGCTTCCAAAAACTGTTCAAACCAAGAATGTGCTTACAGGTGTTTGGCCAAGTGTTGTGATGCTCCTGTCCTCCCATTTGGAACGGGATAAATATGTTACTTAGCCCTTGTCATACAAAGAAATAGAAAGCAAGGGAACACTATTTTTAAAAGAAAAATGCAACTTTTTCTAGTCCAGTAAAGCCTAGAGTTTGATGTTGGCTTGAAAACAAGCAGGAGATGCAGGAAGCCACAGGAAGAAGTGAGAGGGTGATTTTCTTGTACACCAGTACTAACAAGCATTAGAAAATATTCATAACCGAGATGAATAATCAAGATTTTTTTTTAAAAAAAGGTAACATTTATGTTTTAATTTTATACAGCTATAACCAGTATCAAAGTTTTATGTTTCTTCTTTCAGAATGATCAATCTATGCAAGACATGCAGATAATCGGAGGAGATGATCTTTCAAAGCTGACTGGCAAGGTTTGTTCATTTTAAATTTAAGAAAGAAAATAAATTCAATAAAAATACTTGAGAAGATATATATAATTTTTGTCAGGTACTAATACTGGAATCAAAGTTATTTATTCTTCTGTATTAAATTGCTGTGATGCCACTGCTTTTAGATTTCCGATGCCCAAAAAGGTCAGAATGTAGCCTCTCCATCCTTGTGCAGGATTTCCCAATAGTTGTACATGTACCATCAGTGAGATTGTGGGCAAAATTTGTGCTGTTTCAAAAATAATGTTTTGCCTTAGCTTGTTTATGTCGTGGAGCCTTGTTTTTTTCTGCCTTCAATAGGTGCAAATAAGCAAACTGCACAGTGCATATCCCTGTTGAATTCAGCATATGAGTTTAACACCATTGTGCCTACTGCACAAAATTCAGTTGTGGAGACTTTCACTCAGAGAATCAAATGGGATTTTTTTTATTTCAGCATCAGGCTGGCTCTATGACTGAATCTGCACTAAGCTTGAGCCTTATGGTAAGGAGAGAGAGTGGTTTGAGGCAGTGAAAAGGCCATTTTCATCCAGCCATGGTAATACAAAGCAGTACTTTGAAGGGGAAGGAAGGCTGATTTCATTAGGCAAATTGTCTGTGTGGCAAATGGTCAGAAAATGGATTCTTTACTTACGTATTAAGGCAACATAATACTTACCTTGTTATTCGTACTGTATGTGCAGTCACTGTTTTATTAGGTGGTTCTAGATAATATCAGTTTCTTCAAAGCACTCAAATGGAGCACTAGCAAACTCATTTGTTTTGTTGTACAACAAGAAAAAGAAGAGAAAAACTTAGCTTTAAATATTTCATTAATATGAAATAGGGTTTGATGCAACTAGAACTGAAATTTTAAAAATGCTGTTATATTCAGAATATTTTAGTGATATGTATTTAGTGTATTTAGTATGTATGTACTCAATTTATACTTCTAAATATTCCTGCTGGGTGTTGTTTCCAAATTACCACTAAAGCATTAATCATATTCTGGGGAAATATTAATTAATTTGCTACTTGCTAATATTCAAACACTGGAGTTACCTGTTTTTCTATGATGATTTTGCATATATTTGTCTACCTCACAGGCAGAACTGGCAGTGCATCTTACTTAACATTTCTCTTTTTGAACACAGTTCAAACACTTTCTAGACTTCCCAGTCCAGGTCTCCTTCCCCATCTTCCAATCCCAAATTTCCTTGATTAATGGTTGCAGATATTAATATTATTTCCAGATATATTTCCAGTATCACTTGAATTCACTGGTCAAAACATTATTTTTTTGCAAGACTTTTGTGTATTTATCTGTGCCCACATGCGTATGAGAGAGAAGGAAGATTTCACCCTATTTAGTCCTGCTCTTACCAAAAAATTAAGTAAATTGTTTTCTTACAATGAAAATCCTGGTAATCTTTTTCTCAGTGGCATGGCTCTCCTGTTCCCAGGTATGTAATGGGACACAAAATTTGGCTAGAATGAGATACTAGGAGATACTTGGGGAGAAGACTGAGCAGCAACATAGTTTAAGATACAAGTTTAAGATAGTTTAAGGGCTGGGCAAGGAGTCTGGGATCTTGGGTAGGTGTGAAGCAGCTGGTTTGGGAATAACTTGCTGCTCAGGAGAGGAGCCCAGTGCTGGAAGCTGGGTGGGGAGGCTGAAGTGAGGCAGGAACGGAGAGCTGGGACTGCCAGGGGAGCAGAGGCTCAAGGGGCCTGTTTGATGTTTGTATGTGGGGCTGTCTGTGACACAGCTGATGTAGGAATAATGAAATAGCATTTTCGCTGTAACACGTGAGAACAGGGTTCCCTTAAGGCTTATTTTACTGTTTGAAAAGCTGGAATGCAAAGCCTAGGCTCAAATGCTCATGCTTACATGTCTAAAGTTGGATATATGAGGGAGTGGCCTTATGTCCACAGATGCCAACTCCTCCATCTGTTGCTGACTTCAGCAGTTAGTGCAAGTATTCAGCACATTTTACTAATCAGCCATTTGTGGGCTGATTCAGAGCCTCCTACGGGCCATGTAAATCTTTTCCTTGAAGTGTTTTTAGTGCACCTCTTTAGCTGCTGGCTTTTAAAACTGCCGGTTCAGTAACCATCCAACGTCACTGAGGGAATTAGTTGAAGACTTATTCAGAGAATTCAACTTCCTTGCTATCAAGCAGGCTGTGTTCTTCCTCTGCCTGCTTGGAGTATTTAATAAGAAAAGATTGTCATTATATTGAAAAATTAGTATACCAAGTTAAATCCCATTAACTTACTGATCATGGAAGGTGTTTTCTAAAGCAGGAGCATGGGTCTGGAATATAAGTTCCATTAAGTGTCTGTAAAGTTGAAAAGTATCAATAAGTGTAAACAGTTTTGAAACTTACAGAGAAAAGATTCTGAGATTTTGATGTTGAACTGCCTTTCATTAAGTAATAATACCTGGAACTTCAGCTAGCCTATAATCTTAGTGAAGAACTAAGGCATGTTCATGCTTTGCTGCCTATTGGAAAAACAGATTACTGAGTGAACATGTTGGTATATAATAATGTTGGTTTGTTTTTTTTTTTTTCTGAAAAAGTTTAAAGAAAGCAAAAAGTTTTAAAAGTTAATTAGAAAGAGGCTGTTAAGGATAATAGCTCTTCAGAATAATATCTCCTCTGTACTTCTCCACAATATGTTTTTGTTTATAAAATTATTATAAGCCTGGCAAAAATGTATAATGACCCAAGCCGCAAAAAAGAGAAATATTATGAGAGTTAGCATACAGATCCAAACGGCCCAAATTGTTACCTGAAGAAAGTCATCCCCCATTTGAAACTATTCTTCTGTGAAGAAGGTCACTGAGGCAAGAAAGAATTTTTCCATGGCATAAATCATTAATTTAGGTTCTTGAAGAGTGAATCCTGATATGGCTTAACACTCTAATGCTTTGTAACCATTTCTATCCAGAAAAAATATAATTTAAAAATCTCTCCTTTAATCATGTAAGTAGTGAACATAAAGTTTCTCAGTATCTGATTTCATAATAAAGTCGTTAGTTTTCAGTTACTTTAAAGCTGAAATTCTCATTTGGATAAAATTTATCATTAATGTTTGTAAAGGGGAAAACATTTCGAAAAGGGGAGTTAATCACTTATTGTTCAGAAATCTGTTCCGCAACAAGATCACAATGAAAATGTATGAAGATGAGGTGAAAGAACAAACAATATAACCCTGCTTAGTATCAATACTGTAACCATACTGTATAATACTGTAAAAATTTGTGACGTTTGAGCAATGTAAATTTTAAAGCATCTAGAAACTTCAGTAGGTTCAGCTGTACCGGAGTTGGGAGTAGCAGTGCCATTTATCTCTTATATTTGTATGTTCATATATTTTGTCTGAAGAGCTTTGGAGCTGGTCTTGTAGTCCAAAGTCTCCAATAACAGGACTCTTTCTGTATATCACTTCGTATGTAAAATATGTCCTGTAACCTTTCTAAAAGGTCCTGTATCACTTTGACTTGTCTCCTTGCAAATGAGACAAGTCAGAAAAAGTAATAAATTTAAAGTTTATATATTCTAGCAATTAAATACTTATTACAGTTGTATAATATATTTGATGTGAAACTTAGATCCATATATTACTGTCATTGTCCCTATTTCCATATAGCGTAGAAAGTGAACAAATATAATCATTATTAATTTTTAAGTTAGTAAATACTTAATATTAATTTCAAATTAATACAGAGTAATTATACAGTTAGTACTATACAATTATGGAGCCAGTGAATTTATAAAATTCTGGGAATGCTTAGGTTCTTATGTTCCCCTTGTTCATATTAAGTACGTGTTGTTGACAGCCAGTGGTTTTGCCATTTTCAGAGAAGTGCAGAAGGTAATAAATAGCCATCAAAAAAAAAGGAAAGTGGGTATTTGTGTTTTCTCTGTACTTCATTGTGTTAGCTTGAGCAATCCATCCTCACTTGGATGGTCTCCTAAAATGATTGATCAGCTCATACAAAAAAGAAGTTTCACTCAGAAGAAGACATCTTCCATGCAGCTCTTCTCAGTTCCTTCTGGCAGGATTTATGCTATAAAATCCCCAAACTTCCTTTATATGTCTTGCCTAAATCAATTTATCCACTGTCTACCATTTTCTTGCCCAGCTTGTCATTTTGGAGGGTGTTCCAGGAACATAAAGCCTTCTCACTTTTTTCTCTTAGGCCTCTCATTTGATTCCTATTTTATTGAATCATTTTCTACGCATGTCATAGGCTCCAGCAACAGTTCTCAGAGCTGTTTCTCTGTCATTCTCCTAAATATGTTAGCATGTCAGTATTTAATAAACCATACATGTGGCAGCTGTCTAACACAATGTTTTATTCTCTAGATTAATATACAGATTACCCTCACCATTTCAAGTTTGTTCTCAGAACTATTATTCTCTGTTAGTATTCACTGTCTTGACTAATGTTGTGATTTCTTCCCCTATATGCATTCCCTTCTAGAGTAAAGCCCATCAATTTGCAGAAACAATAATGACATTCTTTTTAGAACATTATGTACAAGAGACAATTTATATGACAATAAAGGTATACAAAATTCACTATACACTTTGGCGATAGTCATGTCTCCCACTCACCTCAACATCTTACTTTATTCCTATCAGACATGTAGCCTTCCTTTTCATATTTTCAAAGGTTGATTTTATGTGTCTTGAAGCATTGCACATCTTCAGTACTTCTGCTTAAGTGCCGTCTTTAGTTACTTTTGTGGTTCTGCATTTTTTGTTAATTAGATTTGATACTGTCTATTCTTCTGACAGTTGCCAGCCTTAACTGTTTTTTCCGGAGGAAAAGACACTATTTTTTCCTTCTCCAAAGTCAATCACCTTTCTCTGTACTTCTTTCTTAGGTAATCTGTTCTACTGTTCATCATTATTTTCTTTTGCTGTTGTTGTTGTTCTGGAGGAAGGAAAGTATAAAAAAACCTTTACAGCATTCCTATCACATTTTTCATATGGGCTCTGCTCAGCCACTGTTTGCCTGCTTCTACATCATAATATATGAACGTGAACATCATGTTCATGAATATATGAATTATGAACATCATCTACCTGTTCATAATCCTATTTCACCTATGTCCAGAAAATCCTCATCCAATTCCAGATGACCAGAAGACTGTACTTCTTCATTCAAGTGAGAAAATGGAGATGTGAGTCATTCCTGAATTACCTTTATACTAATTGTGGTAGTTTGTTCTACTTTTTATGCACAACAGAAGGGTGCTGTGAAGATGGCTGCAAGTGGAACATGAGTGTGCACAGCAGTCGACACAATGCTCTCTAAGAACAAGGCATCAGGTCCTCCATTATGTCCCCCACTCTGTTAACTCTTTAAGATTCTGAACTCGTTTTACATAATTAAAAAGCTGAAGTTTGTACACATGGACTCTTAACACATTAACCCATTCGCTCCCGTCAGCAGCTGTTACTGACCAAACCAAGTGTCTGAAAAAATAACATTTTTGAGATGTCATATCTGCTGTCCTTCCAAGTATGCCATAAGATATGGATGAGCCCAGTAGAAAAGATTAAAATCAGACGTATGGGAACTTCTCTAGAACCCTTTAGAAAGTTCCTAGCTAGATGTCTATTTTATAGAATATTTTCTGACATTGTGATGAAGTGTTAATATCTGTGGATTTCATTCCTGTGTGCATAACATAAAATTGTTTCACTTCTCACAGGAGTCCTTGTAGCTTCCTTTGAACCTCTTCACTGTAATGCCATGCATTTTTCTTTAATTTTTATTTGATGGTGATTCTTCAGCTCTATGGCACTGTCATAAAATGTCTTGTTTAGCCCCTGGTACCTGAGGTTCCCCAAATATAATGCTAAGAAAGCAAGTACTGCATGTGTGATGAATAAACTGATAATTCATTAAAAATTCAGTTTGAAGAATCACATTATCAATTTATGTAATTCTGATGATATGGAGTACACATGAAAAGGTGTCTTCAGAAAGAATCTAACTGAAAATGCAGACTACTGAATGGAAATTTATCTAAAGAGAAAGGAAAATACACTATATTGTTCCTTTTTAATCTCCTTACCCCCATAAAACAAGAAATAGAGATTGAGAAAACAGAGATTTTGTGGGGGGAAGGTGGTGGGAGTTGTTTTTACAAATATGCTTTCACTGTAGAACTGGACAAATTAAATGATCTCACCTTTTCTTAACATTGTGTGTTCATGCGTACTTTGCAAGCTGGTACAACCAGCAATGTTACAAAGACTCCCAAGGAGTTTAAGAATAGTTCTATCCAAGAAAGAGACAGTAAGGAACTCAGGATATCATTGGGGACTTGCAGATAGAAGTATTTCCATCAGACCAAATTATGCCAATCTTCCCACTTTAAGGTTCATTCTTTTCCCTTTCTTCTTTTCCTTCCCAGGACAGTTAATTGGCCTGATCACACACCTGGCTTTGTTTAGAGATTCCTTCATCTTAAGGCCCAAAAGTATCTTGTCCGAACTTCTGGGTGATTAGGCCCCAAATGATAATTTCTTCACTGTACCTACAGTGTATCTTTTGAACTACCAACAATTTTGATTTAGAGACTTGATGGAGAAGCCTCCATATATGAGTCATGTTATATCAATAGTCAACTGTTGTCATTGTTAAAATGGTGAACCTGATTTTCTTTTCTGAATATGAACAGTTTTTTGTCCTTGACTGTGGCCTTTTTCACTACCTTTGCCTACTGGATTAAGCAGTTTGCCATTATCAAATTTATATTGCCATATGGTTGCATACTTGTCTATCACACTTAAGCTTAAGTATTACTTAAGCTTCTTTTCTATAAACTAATCCATTGGGAGCCTGCTGTACAGTACTGGCATACTGTAGGATGTAAATGAGACAAGGTTTGAAGGTGGAATTAACAACAGGAAATTAATAGTTGGCAACTGATATAGTGGGAAGAAATGAAATTTCAAGCATGCTGATCCTTCTGTTGGTCTGCATAGAATCAGCAAACTTCAAGCTAAGTACAGATTGGGAGAAACTTTTAATTTTAACCTAATGTGGTAATCAGACAATTTGGGATAAGAAAAGTGATTGCCCTACATAATCACCTGCCCTGTGACCAGAGGGGCAGGTAAAAATGCTAAGAATTCCTCTGAGCTAAAATAAGAGAGGAAATTATCAGCTGTGGAACACTGATAAATGAGTTGAAGGGCAGCTGCAGTGGAGGATTATAATGTGCTGTAAAGCCACTATTTTATTCAGTCCATGATTTCAAGTGCATACAGCAGTTCTGAATTTTTGTTCCCAGGCTCAGCTGTTGAAGGTATTTTGTGGTCTCTCTGAGGCTGTGGGCTGAAAGGTCAAAGTTCTTTTGTGAAAAATGTTCCCCCACTGGGAAATGGGCTGTTAATTAAATAAAAGCTATTACTTCCTGCTACAAACCTTACTTCACTCTAAGGTATTTTTTTCAGGTCTCAAATAATTTTTCTTTTCTCAGTTTTAAATTCTTTCTGTTTGTTTCTTTCTACTAAAGAAAAAAAAAAGTGTGTGTATGCTATTCTGCTGACTTTATGTTGAAACATTTAAGGAGAAAGTACCTTCTTTATGTACCTACCTGATTTTCTTGTTATACATGTGAGGGCTAAGTTTGTCCTCTTAGCTGTAGTATGGCATTAAGTACAGTTTATTTGATTACTTAAGTATAGTTTCAGCTTTCAAGGAAATACTCCCCCTTTGTAAATGTGCAACTTAGAACTTCTACCTTGTTAAAATTTCACATTTTATATTAATTCAAAACCACAGTTTTCTTCAAAGTCTTATTCAGGGCTAACTTCAAAGTACTACTATTTCATAGCAATTTTCCTTTGAAAACAGTCTTCTGAATGGAACATAAAAATCCAAGTCTAGAAAAAAAATTGTTATTCTTTTCCAGGAAGATGAAAAATAATTTCCATAGCACTTACTACTGTCAGGCAGGAGGCAGACAAGCTCTCTTTATTCTGCTTGGTTTTGTTAGCTGACATTGTTCCATTTATTACTGACCTGTGGGAAGGTAAACAATAGAAATGTATTGACTCAGTGCCGGAGTAGTTTTAATCTTACTGTAAGTCGGGATTTTTTTAAAATATACTGTAAAAACAACATACTTTCTTGCAGTGTCTAAACTTGTGTGGCTTTAAAAAGCACTAAATGACAGATTTTCAACTTTTGCATGTTTTCTGTTCATTATTTTAAAAAATTAACATTCACAGAGAATTCTCTTTAGCATGAGAGACAAAGTCACATGCTACCCAGGGATTAGAAGTTATTTCTTCTTTATTTTGCATAGTACTAGAAATGTCTAAACCCTCCTTTTTCCAGATGACCCAAGACATGCTCTTATGGGCCATTTTTTCTACTGTCTAGAAATGAATATAGAAGCATAAATTTTATTTTTGTGGAGATCCAGCTCACACCACAAATATTACCTCTGCTCAGTTCAAATGTTCATGTACAGAGTTGCAAGTTGGGTGTGCCCTGATCACTCAAAACTGGAGAATTTTAAGCTTCACAGCACCCCTTTACATTCAAAACCGCAGAGGACAATTTTAGGGCCACTGCTCTTTAATGTTTTTATAAATGATATGGACTCATAAACTGGATGTACATTAAGAAAATTTGCCAATGATGCTAAAACAGGAGGGGCTGTGGACTCCCCCAAAGGTAGAGGGGCCTTACAGAGAAATCTGCATAGACTGGAGAGCTGGGCAATCACCAATCATATGAAATTTAACAAGATTCTCCACCTGGGACAGGGTAATCCCTGTTATATGTACAGACTGGGGAATGACAGGCTGGAGAGCAGCACCATGTAAAGGGACCTGGGGGTCCTGGTCCATGGCAAGTTGAACATGAACCAGCAGTGCCCTGGCAGCCAGGAGGGCCAACCCTGTCCCAGAAAAATTTTTATACATAATCCAAATAAAAAGGGATGCTGGCTTCAGAGAATGAAGCGTATCCTGTGGGACATCAGGCACAGCATGGTGAGCCAGGAAAGAGAGGGAAGGGTCCCACTCTGCTCTGCATTGGGGTGGCCGCACCCCAAGTGCTGGGGTGTGCCACAATGCAAGAAGGACTTCTGACTATCAGAGTGTGTCCAGGACAACCACGTTGGTGCAAGGGCTCAAGGGCAAGACTTCTGCAGAGTGGCTGAGGTCACTTGAGCTGTCCAGCCTGAGGAAGTGAAGGCTGAGGGGTGCCCTCATCACAGCCTACAACTTTCTAAAGATGGACAGTGCACACAGCTCTCTAGTGACCAGCAACAGGACAGGAGGAAATGGAATTAAGCCATATCTGGGGAAGTTTGGATTGAACAGTTGGAAAAGGTTCTTCACTGAATCCATGGTCAAGTCACTGGAACAGGCTCCCCAGGGAAGTGGCCAGGATCTGAAGCCTGTCAGCGTTCCAAGAAGCACCTGGTCAATGTCATATGGTTTAGTTTTATGTAGTTCTGCAAAGAGCAGGGAGTTGGACTTGATGGTCCTTATACGTCCCTTCCAACTTGAGGTATTCTTTGACTCTGTGTTGCACCAGCCTACCTTCTGCCAGCTACGTGGTAAAAAATGGTGTAAACGCTGAATGAACCACAGTCATGGAAATCTGTCAGCTCCCAACCATCTCTCTGATCCATTAGTAGTGGAAGCTGATTCTTTTGCAATGTTGATTCTTTTGCAATGACTCAACAGGAAGGTGTTTCGTTCTCTGAAGCCAGCATCCCTTTTTATTTGGACTATGTATGAAATCTTTCCAGGACGTGTTTTTAAAAACTGTCTGTACTCTGTCTCACTCTAAGATAAATTAGTGCCATTATTAGATTTCTGGATTTACTTCAGAGATTGTATTGGTGAAGATGTCTCTACTTAGAAATTAAGCCATCTTTAGTCAAGATGTCAGTAAATATTCCTATATCCTGTTCTCTGAGTTTCAAAAGTAGACAGAATCCAGAAGGCTGGATTACTTTTCTTTTCATGTGGTTTCCTTCTTTGTAATTGTCTCAAATATATCTGAAAGGACAAAACATTCTTGATCTATGTGGTACAGGAGCTTCAAACACACATATTTGACAAAAGACCTTTTCTTCTGTGTCCTTTAGCTTCCTATTTGTCCAGCTATCAGTTTCTGCTCTGCAGCACCACAAGCTGATGAGTTTTACCAGTCTCCTGTGCACCAGCCCACATGAGGATTTCACAGTGAAGCTGAATAAGGTCTTCCACGTAACTGAGCTTTCACGAGAGATGCTGGGCACAGCCAGCTGTGCCTTTAGGATGATGGTGACATTACTGATAATGTACTAATTTGTCATATCCATTGCATTCTTCTTTCATCCTCTGTTATCCATCTGATCAAGGATAAGTTAATCTATTTCAACCAGTTTTAGTTAGACATCACCGCTATCTAGTCTTGGACACTACATCAAAACATTTCTTGGCACTTTGCAGTTTATTCCTCTACTCCTCTGCTATTCTGTTCCTTTTCTGAAGTCTTCTATCTGTAGGCTGCTTCAACAGTAGAAAGGCAGGGGACAGGCAGCAATACAGTCAGTTTCCCAGCACAGTATTTTGTAGGAGAGGGTTTGTACACCAGAGTATGGCAAAGTACTCTGAATGCCTTCAGTCATCAGCAGTAGTTCATGACTGAAAAGTATGGAGACTTTAGACACAGTAACCCTGCATAATGATAACAGAGATTAAAGTATCACTCTGAACAGTTAGGATGCCTGCTTACTTATAGTTACAAAATGTTTTCATATCTAAATATTTTATAGTGGCTTTTCCACTGCAAAGGCCTTACATACAGTATTTCTCCATAGTACAGAAAATCATCAGTGTTTCGGAAATAATGAGAATGGGCATAATACAAAACGGCATCTGTGTTTTCTGGCCTAGATATCTGAACTTCCCCAATGCGTATGATTTGCAACAGTTGGACTCCTTGACTCTATGGCTGAGAGATGCCATCCACCAAAATCTTTCCTTCTCAAGTTAGTCAATAAATATGAGATCTTCCACTTCAGAGGAAGTCATGTGCAGGTGACTATCACTCCTGTGGCCAGACAAACCTTTCAGGCATGTCTGGATCCACGTTAATCCTCTTTCCTTCATATGAGTCATTTGTGATAAGGAAACACAGACATGATTAAATTTCTATTAGACAGGTGTGTAACTGGTTGGAAAGCTGTTCTCAAGAAACAGTTAATTATGCTTCACTGTCAGACGAGATGCATTAAAGCACTGTCTCCAGGGACTATACGATATTTAATTCATGATTGAAAAGATGGAATTAGCATTTAATGGTACTCATACTACCTGGAAAAATAGTACAAGATATTATGATCCTAAGAAATTTGTTTAAGAATTTGGTTCAAAGAATGACATGTAATGACAGTAAAGACGAATACCAACTTCTCTGTTTATACAGAAGTAATCTTTTGCATAAATGCAAGTGAGGGAGGACTGACTCAGCAACAGTCATGGAGACAATAGGTAGATCACAAGTTACATATGAGGCAGCAGTATATTTTTATAAAGGATGTAACTGTTGTACTGGGGTACATAGAAAGGAGGATTATTTATAAAGCATACAAAGTGGTTCTTTTATTCCTCTTGACACTGGAAAAGACTTCTTTCTGGTTTGGAACACCACAAATGGAGAAAGATTCTGACCAATTGGACTGACTCCAGAGGAGAACAAAAGAGTGATCAGAAAGCTAGGAAATATAACTTGTGAGAAAATGTTGAATAAAAAGAGGTTGTTTAATCTGAAGAAGAGGAAACAGAGGAAATATGTCTGTCAAATGTAGAACAAAAAAAGAGAAGAAAACAAAGCTTTTTCCATGTTCTCTTCAAAACAAGTTCAGGCCAAATATCCACAGAAGTTTTCTAATTGTATTTTTGCTCTTAGGTAATGAGGTATTGAGGCACATTCTCTGGGGAGGTTCTGAAGTACTCATCGTGTTTTAGAAGAGGTAAATCAGGTATCTGTGGAGGATTGTTTAAAATTTCTGCTGTAGCCCAGCAGAAGATGATCTTTCATACTGTTTTCAGATCCATTTTCTATTAATGTCTATGATGCTTTTTCTCACAATTTAAATAGTAGGGTCTACTCCTCCCTATTGGTTAACTGAAATTCCATGGCCAATGAGGCTGCTGTCCCCTCATTCTGCCCAACTTTGTGATTTCCACATGTAAGCAAGCAAGAGAATCCCTACTGCTGATCTTGACAGAACAGCTGAAGCAACTGTAGTAGCAAAGAAACTTATTTGTCTGTCAATTAAATGTCCCAGGACTTTGCTTTTCTCTCAGTCTTTCACAGTGCACTAAGAGATGCACTGATAGATGCTAATGGCCATGACCTGTGTCTCCTGGGGCCTTTACTCACACCTGTGGGCACAGGAACACCAGCTCAGCCCTGGGCTCTTCGTCCATGCCTGATCTGTACTGTGTGGGTACTGACCTACAGCTCAGCTGCAGCCAAACCTGTACATTACTGAAAACGTTGACCCAGACCCTGTCTCATAGACTGACTTTGTTGAACCTGTCTCAACACTGTGGACCTGCCTGGAGGTCTGTGGGCTGTATTTGATCATGGTTACTCTCACTGGACCTGGTACTAAAATAGTTAATTTCCATTTTTAGTTCTGGTGAGGTTTTATTCTTGTCAACTCTTTTGCTCTCTCCCTATATCATATATATGTATGTCTGTGTCTGTGTGTGAGTGTGTGTGTGTGTGTGTGTGTGTGTGAGTGTGTGTGTGTGTGTGTGTGTGTGTGAGTGTGTGTGTGTGTGTGTATAAACACATCAATATTTACATACATCATCAGCTGCACAAGTTCCTTGGGGTGGTTAAGCCATTACTCCTGCACATTATCTTCAGGTGTCCACTGACTGAATCAGGTAATTTCCTTATGCCTCAGACCCAGGTGTCCTGAGCTAGTCCTCAGAAGTGTTTTTCCCACTTATGACTCCATATAGGAAGCCAGATGAGAACAAAATTTGTTTTGGATCCAAATGGTTTCCTTCAAAAACTGTGTTCCTACACACCTGTCATAAGCTTCTCCTGAACATGGTTTGGGTCTTCATCTTATCTAGACAACTGATATATTTCCATTCTTTCTTGAAGGGAGAAGTTTCTAGAGGCAGGGTGTCTTCAGACTTTCGTTGTTAAGAGGCCTTTAACTTTTTGCCTTCACAGGACTAGGTGTTTGAGATCCAAAGTTGTTATGTCAGCAGCTGAGAGGTTGAAAGTCAGGAGTGCCAAGCAGGATAACCACCAGTGAAACCTGTTATGAAAACACCAAAAAGGAGCCTCCCTCCAAGATTAATATACATTCCACCAGAGCTCAGTCTAAATTAGTGGCTTTCTTGAGTGGTATCTCCATTGCTGACATTTGCTCAACTGCTACCGGGAGTTCCCTCCACACCTTTACCAAGTGTTTTGCCATTTCAGAAGCATCCAGGTATAATACCAGTGTGTGGTAACGTGTTTCTGCAGTGCCTAATGCATGAACTATGCCGTGTCTCCCTACCAAGCACTGTGACTGTTAGAAAGAGCTGCAGTATGAATATAAATATGGATAATCTATATTAATAATTTCTAGTTTGAAGATTAAAAATTATTTACATATCAGTTAATGAAGCTGTTAATGGTGTGCTGGTTGTGAGCATGCTCCTTTCAACACTCCTTCTCCATGTGTTTGAGTCTCTCTTACAACTCTCAACCCTGGGTTTCTGTTATGGAAAAGGAAGTTAAACAGTCTCCGTGTTATGTATGTAGCAAAGCCAACAAGCCTGATAGAAAGAAAGTGGAATGTAAAGTAGGCTGGTGGATACTGCATGGATACGAAACTATGTGGTCTCGAGGTTTTTCAGGACACAGAGCGTGCACATCCATGTAAGATGTATACATAGATAGATAGATAGATAGATAGATAGATAGATAGATAGATAGATAAAGGTATTTGTGAAATAACTTTCCTCTTGCTACTGCAGGTTTCACTTTAGAAAGTAGATCTTAATGCAAGATTGTAAGAGTCCATCCTTTTGGTCGTGCATATGATCATGCCTACTAATAAACAGATTTTTATTTCTTCTAATAAGGACATTACATCTTATTGCTTTTAGTAGAACTGAAGTCTCCTTAGACATTGTAATTCCTGGAACAGTGATGAACCATTTCAGCAAATAGATTCAGCCTGTGTGATGATACTGTTATAAAGCTTAACATCACTGCTCTTGGCTGGGCCACTCCTCTTCAAATAATACTGATTTCAGCAGCAGTGTCTGAAAAGAAAGAGGGTGCTTTGCAGTATGAGAGTGGGTGTTACAACTTGGCCTATAATTATTTACTGTGAAGTTGCTGGAGTGTGGGTGGAGGGAGGAAGAGCATTTATTTCAGAGAAAGAATATTATTGCTGTTTTTTCATACTAACATTGGAAATAGTATTTTAGTGAACTATAGGGTACACTGCAGTACACAGCTAGAGATGCTGGAATGAATTGAAGCTCATCCTATTTGGAATTCTTCCATCTAATTTTATTTTCCAAAGCTACATCTGTTCTTGGACAAAGAGGATAATCTAGATAGAGCTGAATTTAGTTGTGGTCCCTGACTGCAAGGTTTGCTCTTATGGCTGGCTGTTTTTCAGGGCACAAAAATGAAACAGGAAACTCCTTGTGTCCTACTGTATTGTACATACGCACATGGACCTATCTTCGTTTTCCTTTTTTAAACATTTGTTGCTTTTACTATGTGAATATTATATAATTGTATTCCTTTTTGTTTGTTTCTTCCAGAATGTTCTAATTGTGGAGGTAAGCTGGGTGCTTATGTCATATTGTACTTAGATAAAGTCACACAGCCAAATCATGATTGGCTGTTCAGTTTCTAAATCCTGTCTGTGTTTATACTTCTTTCTCTGGGAGGTGGTGAAGAGGGAGAGGGGTTGATTTGCTTAATGGCCTCTCAGTTTTTTTGCAATTACATGACAGATCAAACTACATTGCTGTCACTCTAACTGGTGCTCTGCCTTGTGGTACCCAGGAGTCTTTGTTTCTGCCTCATTTGATTTGTTCTTTCTGTGGTTTCAACAACTCCTGTTCTTCAAGTTGTTCTGTTCCTTGGAGAACAGTGAATCAACTGCAGTGATCCCCTGCATTTCTCAGGTGCATGACTTTGAAGTAGTGTCCCTGCATATATACGCTTTACAGATCCAGAGTTGTTCAAAGTCTGGTTGGGAGTGTCAGTCATTCCCTCAAGGCCCCCAACTCCTGCATCCAGCTCTCCACCCAGCCGTGTCCCTGGGGGACAGCCCATCACAGAGCTGTTGCTGATGTAAGTCAGCAGTGTTCAGTTGTAGAGGGAAAGAACATGTCACCTCTCTGGTGCTCCAAATTCTCATGTAATTAAGATAGGTGATTCTCTTTGAAAATGTTGAATAAGCAACTGGGACAGCTAGAGAGCACATTAGGATCTGCCTGGCATTTCAAAACCCATCTGCCTATGTGGGATGTAAACTGGACAGTGTAATGAACTTTATACTGTTGAAACTTCTTCTCTTAGCAAAGGATGGAAAAAAAGCCAGCAGCCACAGAGACAGCTGATTACCTGAATAGCTGCTAAGAGCTCCGTATTTACTCATTCCAGCTGCTCTAACAGAAATTAAAAATGTCCACAGCATATTTCATTAATGCTATTAAACAGCTGGAGGGCAGAGACAAGGTGTTGCTAATCCACCCCCAGAGTTCAGAATCAACAGCTGCTCTCCATGGTCAGTTTTCTAGCCAGGTACCTACTGATCTCATTGAGATGATATTGGATATGGCAGCTCTGGAGAAACCACATTTGTACTGTGCTAATAAAACAACAAATAGGGCAGACCTAGTCCCAACATGGAGAAATGTCGATGTACTGTGATCTCGAGCATAATACGGAAAGTCTTATCCCTGCATCCTTGCAGTGCCCGGTAGAGTCATCTCCAGTCCTGAGTTACATCCCGAGTACTTGCAATGTAGCTGTTTTCAAGAGGAAGTGGACAGTCCTTGAACTGATAATTTTATGAATAGAAAGTTCTAGCTTCAAAGAGTTTAAACTCAATTATAACCTTTTTTGGATATGGTTTACAATGCACTGGAAAAATAAATCATCTCCACAAAATAAGAACGTGGAACTTCTCAGTCATTTCCAGATTTCCTCCTTTCAGCTTTCATTTGTGTTTTACTTACTTTATTTTTCTTTTTTTATAAGGATATTGTTGGAACTGGAAGGACCATGAAGGTTCTGCTTAACAATATAGAAAAATACAAGCCAAAAATGATTAAAGTGGCAAGGTGAGTAAAGCAATCACAAAACTTATTAATTACTAAGTCTAGTCCAGCATATTTTCCAGAGTAGATTCCCATTCAGAGATCCTGCTTTAATTTGATGCTGCAGTATGAAGGAGTGCTGCGCAGAGGAGCTGCCTGAGTCACCAAGGGGAGGGTGAAGGAAAGGAGGGGAAATGCTTTTGTATTGTTCTGCCTTGGCAATGACCCTCCAGCCATTTCAAGACTGGCACTGATGGACTTGGGAGAGAAATACACCCAGCTCTTCCCTGCAATCAGGATGTTTTCAGGAAGAGAAAGAGAACAAAAACAAGGACTCACATGGCTCAGAAGGTTTTTGATAAAGGGAGCAGTTTTTATGTGTGTTATTCAGTTACATATCTAGATTTAAATGGGGTTTGTTTTATTTTTAATTACAGTTTGTTGGTGAAAAGAACATCTCGGCCTGATGGGTACAGACCAGATTGTAAGTGTTCTGAAAATCTCTACTTGACAGTAGAAGAGGTTACCACTACTCTGTCACTTGCCTTTCACAACATTCTATGGACTGCTAGAAGCAGTGTAAAATACCAATTGTCAATGGGTCTGTGGGATGCAATGGAAGGATTTGTATAATTGTCATTTGGAAAGCTGCTTAGGTTTTCTGCAGAATACTAACTTTATTGGGAAATTTTGAAAGGGTTTGATTTTATCAGTGAAAGATGAGTGATTTATCTTCTGTCTCTGATAAACAATATCAAAGAGAATATCCATTTCTTCTTTTTCCTTCCTCATTGCATCTCTCTGGAGGAGCTGCAGGATTCCATCTGAGCATGAAAGTGTTTTATTGTTACTAAGTATTAACAAGTTTTACATTTACATTTTTTTCAGAAAAGCACTTCTCTTTTTTTTTAGTATTACTGTTCAAAGGGAAAACACTGATATTATAATTAAATCCCACTCTGTAAAAAGCAGAAGATAAACTGGGCTTTTTAAACTTTCTCCTGCTGCTCAGTTTGCACCATACCAGCACCACTTCTCTCTAAATTATTGGTCCTTATGCTGTGTTATGATGAAGCTGTAAATGGAGCTATACCAAGCAATTGTCATTTTAGACTTATTTAGAATAAATGATGTAATAACAGGTATGTGGCTAAATACCAAAAGAATAGATTCATCTAGACGAGATCAACCAGTATTTGCTACTGAAGAAGTCTCTGGTCAGCTGAGCTGGGGAGGAGGGTAGAAGGAGAGTAGGCAGGTGAGTACCAGGAGGCAGTATGAAGGGTTTTCATTTGGGATGTGGGAGAGAGGGAAAATTTATGAAGCAAGAATTACTTAAATGTTGGGCATGCCCCTTAGTTTTTAGCCCTGTTATCTGAACTATGATCCAAACATCTTGTACAACTTTTTATACAGTGGAGTGGTATTTTCAACATTTAGAATTTAATCCAGTAAATTAAGGCATATAATTGATTGGATTCATTAATGTTAAACATATAAAAGAGGCAATAAAATTAATTCATGAAGGGTAGCTTTATATTTTCATGTACTAACTTTTGAATGAAACAAATTTTGTCCTTGTTTATTCATAGTGTGATTCATAGTGTTTTATAAAACACCAGAGATCTCTTTAGTAAATCACTGACAATGCTGTATCATTTCCTCACTTACCTAAATTTATAGTTCCAAAGCACATATAACCCCCAATCTTTAACAACTGAATAAATTCCTTCCCTGAATACCTGTAGAATTTTTTATGTGGACCTATTTTTGTGTCTGTAAGTTTGGGTTTTCCTTTAGTTATTTAGAGAACAATTTGGAAAGAGTCTAACTTGTTTTATGTAGTGCTGATATTGTACCGACCTTCACACTCAAAAATTATGCATGCCTGTGCTTAACTTCAGGAGTGTGAGTTGTATAATTGAGGTGCACTGCATGCATTTACTTTGTTAAGTATTTGCTTGAACCTTCCTAAAATTGGAGCTTTAATTTAAGAAGCATTTGATATATTTTGGTAGCATAAAATATAAGATAGATTTTGCTGTTCTTAGCAGAAAATATATAGATATCTGAAAGTTACTTCTGATTTAATATTCTACATATTTCCATCATTACTGTGATACGGGACAGTAACTATGACACATATATACCAATGGAGCTTCCAAATGCAAGCAGAATGTTCCAGCTCTGATTTTGGCTTCCTTTCACATTGTGCCAGTGATAATTTTATACAAAATTATCCTCTCTTCTCCTCTGTCTATTCACATCCCTCTCACAAGTAGTCTGACTGGGAACTGGTTATGGGGCCACTGCTGACAATGATGTCTCAGATTCAAAAGTAACATAGCCCCAACTGACTACACATAAGTAGAGTTTGCTTGTTGAGAACCACACATGAATTTAAGGGCTTATAACTGCCACTGATCTTGTATTGATGGTGTTTGTTATTTGTCTCAAAACAGATTACGGATTTGAAATTCCAGATTTATTTGTGGTAGGTTATGCCTTAGACTACAATGAGCACTTCAGAGATCTAAATGTAAGTTTCTTATTAAAAAAAAAAAAGTTTAAAAAGTCACTGATCCACTTTTCCTGAATTTATTCCTATAAAGATCCCATAATTTGTCTCCTCCTTGGGGCCCTTTGGAGGTATGTCTTTGACATAGTAGGGATTTGGGATCCTTTCAGTGAGTGCAAAACTCCCTGCAAAACCTCAAATAATCCAAAGGAGTCCCTGCTCAGCACTGTGAACAGTTCCCTCCCCCTAAAAGTTCCCTAAATTCCCTTTTCTGTGAGCCTAGGGCTTCTCAGGTCCACCACTGCCAGCATGTGCAGAGACAGCAGCAAAAGTGAAACACAGACACAGGTCAGGCGGGTTGTCTGAATGCTGTGTTGCCTGTCCTTTTTCTCAGAGAGGTGAGGATGGAAAAAAGGTGCAAACCTTCCCTTCTTGTGGTACTCCCAGGGGTGCACTTCAAAGCTGAGAATTCCAAGTGGGACAACTTGCTGTAGCTAGAAAGTGAAATCAGAATTCAATTCCAGATGTCTGGAAAGGAAAGAGTAATCGTAAGATCGCTATGTTGGCCAAGCCTAAATATTTCTGAACAATTAATTAATAATTAATAATGTACTCAACCATACTTTTGCAATCTGTTCTGTTTTTTTCAGCACATATGTGTTATCAATGATCATGGCAAAACAAAATACAGAGTCTGAAGCAGTAACATCCACACCTGAATATTTTGGTGAAGCAGAAATTTGACTACACTCCCTCAAGCATCTCCCAGAAAAGCGATTCAACTGACTTGTATGTCTTTTAACCCAGTATAATAAGGGGTTTACTCTAGAGACGCTGATGAATACTTACAGAAGTGAGAGCTCTTATCTAAAATGTGAAGCATAGGACTTTTACAGTTACTACCTTTATTAAGTATTAAAATTACCACCTAAGATGCCTTTTGACTAGTAACTTGTCTGTCTCAGGTCTCATTGTGAATGCATCTTTTCTGTGCTCAGTTCTTTATTCCACCTATTGCAATTCATGTACTTCACTGTGCTGCGCAAGATAGTTCAAAAGTGTCATTCTATGCATGAAGACTATTTTACAAGATATTATTGACTTCATAATGCCTTTAGTCTTGGTCAGATATGCTGCTACCAAATTGAAAGCATTATTTTGATTTAATTCCACAGTTTAAAAGTTTCAGCTGAAGTTCTGTGTTGTGTTGCAGAGTTCATTACCCACTCTTCCAAACAAAGTTTTAGCTGTCAGAATGTGGTGAATTGGAGTGCAGGTCAAAATGAACCTTTGCAAGACACTGTTGATCCAGAATTGAAAGATATCATGGTTCTGGTATGTCATGTAGCCACAGATCTGACCTGTTTAATGTGCTGAATTTTAATTAAGACAAACCAATGCCAGGCAGGTTTGAATTTCTGAATGGTATCCCTTTCTTCTCTAGGACACAAATGTTGTAATTCTCTAGGGGAATGGTTTCTCCCTTATGACCCCCTGGAGTTTCCTTACTATGTAGAATGACTCTTCCTTCCTTCTCTGACCTAATTGGCTGAGTGCCAGCCATCCTCCCAGAGTGGGAGGCTAGATAAGACCCCTGTACTTCCCTGTTCTTTCTCTTTCCCCCTTGGAATTTCGAAGAATAAACGCCTGGGACAAAGCTCCTGGGGAAAGGGCCTCTTCTAATACCTTTCATCTCGTCTTTGGTAAAAATTCCCTCTAAAGCCTCCTAATAACTGAGTAATCTCAAGCCCCCGGAGGCGGTTAGGGGGTATTTTTACACACAAACAAGTATAAAAATTAACAGTGTTCTCCTGAGCTAATATTCTTAACTAAACTCCATTAAGCACAAAATTTTAATGTTAGTCAGACAGTTATTCAGTTATGATTTGATTTTTGTAACATGTCTAAGTTGAGACTTTTTGTAACCATCTGTTGTCTTCGAGAATACAGGTCTGACAATGCTGAAGAAGACTTGTATAGAAAAAAAAAGAGAAAATGTATAGGACAACACAGAAGGCCAGTTAATGCATGAGTGCTGTAGATTCTAGACTCCTTCCTTTATAGATTGTGTTTGAAAAAGTTTGTGAATTTTACATACTGTATTAGCTGTGAAAAATTTAATTCTGTATTGAAAATAAGTGTTCTTAGAAACTTCCCAAGGGAAACCACTGCAAAGTAAGTAGCTGTGCATCAGCAGCTTTGCTCTGAACTGTGAGAGGCAGATTGTTACTAGCTGCAGATTCCTATAAACTAATAAAGAAACATTAGGAATACTTGTTACATTGCACAGTTGTTTGTTTTCCTGCCTCAGCATATTTTGCACATCCCATAAAAGCTTTTAAAAATATGCATTTACCTAGTAATCCGAACATACCATATGTATGTATTCTGTAGTTGGTAAGCTCCTGATATTTGGATAAAATCCTTGATGTTAAGGGAATGAAAAATACCAAAGAATTAAGGTGATTTCTAGAGAAATGCCTTAGCTCATCTCTACTCTTTTAACTTGCATTTTAAAAGAGTTCTGTTGAAAAACTTTCCCTCAGAGTAAATGTCTTCTGTTTTAGAGAATAATGCTCTTACAGACCCTGAAAGAAGCTGTTGAAGAATTTAATCCCTCTTTCTTTGATGAGAATGGTAAGGTTTTTCTTAATGCCTCTGACTGCTATGGATTTAGCAGTAATGACACATTTCATAGACTGACATGCTTAGACTAAGGGTTAGTCCAAGACACCCATTAGGTTATTTCTTTTTTTTCCTCTCTTCTTAAAAAAAAGTCCAATTCTTGCTACACCTTGCTACAATTATCAACTTTCAGCAACAACAATAAAAATTTAGTGAGTTGGTGTAAAATTAGTGTGAAAATATGAAGTAGATATAGATATACATAATACTGTAGATATACATAATTCAGACAGTGTTAAAATTGTTTAATTGGAAGACTCAGATTATAAAAATTAACATGCTTAAAAGAAAAGGTCAGATTTCTAGAAAATATGAGAACTGGAATGTTTCTTCGAATTCCATTTCCTCCTGTCATCATATTTTTACCATTATGAAAAAGGACCATACAGATTTCACTAGTGAATTGCATGTGGAATTACTTTGTGAATAAGGGCGGTGTTCTCTTCTAATGTCATGTTTGAATTTTGTACCTGTATGTATCTGAGCATCTCCAGGTATCTCAGCTGCCATCCACGTTACTCTTTGCTTGAAGCACTTCCACCTGAAAAATTAGCTTTCAATTACTTTAACAATCAGACTACAAAACATCATTAGTGTAACTGAGGGAATAGGCAATCAGTCATGCATATATGACTGATTAATACTGGGTTTATTCTCTTTGGTGTGCTCAGAGAATGTATTGTCTTGTGTTTTGGTAATATTGTTGATTGCACTCCTTTAACTAAAAGGCCACGAAATATTTTTTTCAGTTGAGGTTGCATGCTATGACCCAAAAAGCTATGTTTGGGTTTTTTTAATCAGTTCAGCAACATCTGTTACTTAAGAGGAGAAGTTCTTTCAAAGCCATTATTTTCATTGGACATTGTGTTTATGGGCAGCCTTCCATTTTTATCTCAATTTTCTTCTTGTGCACTTAACACCAGCATCTTTTCTGCACCTGTTAAATACAAATTAACATGGACAGTAGTTTTGTTTAAACTGACGTAAATACTTATCAGCCATCAGGTCTTAGACTTTATTCAGTCCATTTATGTCTGATTCCAAAATATTCAGAAGTGATTTTCTGGAGAGAAGGTCAAACTAGGAAGAAAAATTCCTGCACCTTGGTTAATTGAATATAAATTAGGATTTCATGTTGCAAACCATAGATATGGTCTGAATATCTAGTCATTTCAGCCTAAAAAATAGAATTTAAATAGTCTAAAAGGTCTGTAATTAAAATATTTTTTCAATTGAATCCGCTGCTGCACTCCTCAAATTAGAGCTGAAAAAAGTAGGAAAGTGTCAGATTGATTGACTGATTGATTGCTATTAGTTATATTTCTTGATCATGTTATGTTAATCCTCGAATTGTTACTAATAAATTGGTATAATGTAAAATTCCAACATTTCCACCCAAAATACAATACTAACTGTATGTGATATTCAGCTGCAGAACAGTTTCTGGTCTGTGAAATTGTCAGATCATCACAGTTTATACATAGTAAAATGCTTAACTTTGAGATGTACTTAGGTCATGAGTCATCACTACTGATCTATGGTACGAATAAGATTTATTTAAACACAAATATTCTCAGTTCTAAATTTTAATATTTCTTTATACTGAGTAAGATAAAGGCTGAATCAGCTTCTCTGCATATCTTGTATTTTGATTTTCTCAGATAACATAGCAGTGAAAACCCCTATTGTAATCAAACTTGTAACACATGCAAACCGTAATTGATTACACCTTGAGAACCTTAATTTTCAGTTTCAGTTAAAAATGAGAGTCTCAAAAGAAAACTATTACAGGGTTGCATAGCAGGAGACAGAGGGATTCCTTGCCCTTTTGTAAAACTATCATATTTGAGGATACTTTTTCTTCTTTTACCTTTTATAGTAAAAAGTAAAAGAAGAAAACCTCTCATAGTCTAAATATAAAGATCTGAGATGTGTGCAGTATCTCAGTGTACTGTGAAAAGTATCCTAAATTCTCCTTCTCCTTAAACTGGAGGGAGATATGTAGATATATAAGTTAATGTAGGTGTGTATTACCTCAGTTGAGTCTTCCAAAAATTAGCTCTGGCTGTATCCTCCACATGACTAAGGTGTCAAGTTGGCCTCCTCCTGTGGTTGTCTCAATGTCCCCATTTGGAACCTCAGGTGAGAGAAGCAGTGGAGGGAAAATAAAAGCTTGAATCCTAATTTCATACACTTTTCACAGTTACTTTTTTAATGCCACATGCCTTCCTCTGGGAAGGCAGCCTTGTACAGCTATCCCAGTACCTGGCTGAAATGTTTGAACCACTAGGGAATGGCTGCTATGCTTGCCAGGGATATTCAGAGCAGTGACAGCACCACAGCAACACTTGGACAGCTCGAAAAGTTTGGGCACAAGCCATAAACTACACTGTGGGATTATTTTGTACTGTTAAAAGGATAATTATTGGTGAAGAAACAGCAATATTATGCACTTATAAATTATTAGAAGGGGAAAAGACGCCAAATAAGGAAGGCAACACAGACTGAGGAAAGGTTGTCCTTTATTTTGCAGAAAACACACAAAATTTTTTAGAAGGGAAAAAAGGAGACATCAGTTGTGGGTGAGGCTCCATAAGCCCTTTGAAGGCTGTCAGCTGTAGTTTGGATGCTTGCGCTGTTACGCCGAACTGGCTGACCCTGCCTTCCTTTCTGTCAATAAACCAGTGCTTGGTTTCTTTGTACCTTCACATGAACACATGTGTATCCGCAGCTGAACTTTTCACTGCTGCCAGCAGTTGTTTTGGAACACCGAGGGGTTTCCAAATGCAGAAATTTAGACTCAATTAGTTAAATACTTGCTGTCAAGCCTTGTTCCTTCTGCTGCTGCATGGAGCAATGAACTACTGACAAACTGTTGGAGTGTGCAGTACAGCGATTTATATCTAATACTAAGTTTTGGATACTGTTCAGAGGATGACCTTTAGTTTGTTTCAGGAGTGGCATGAAAGTTTTCCTCTGTTTTTCCATAGCAGAAAGAGACAAAAATTTCTTGTAGTACTGTAGTTCTGGAAGTCTGTCTTCAACCTGCATGATTGGGTCTCTCATAATGGTAAGAAAGTGTTGTTTCTAACCATGACACAAAATTTCATTAAATTAACTCATTACTGCATGTGTTCAAAAATCCATTGTTCCTACTGTTAGTAGAGCTTTGTGCATTTATCTGTGCTGTTAAGTCATGAGGTTACACAAGGGACAGCTATTGCTGGAAGACATATGTTATGCCTTCATAGCTATTGAATTTGCATAGAAAAACATTGGAATTTAGCTAAGATGTTTTGGAAACAAAGCCAGAAAACAGAGTTATCTTGAAGTGCCTTTTCTCAGCAACCTTCCATTTTCCTAAACTTCTAGAAGAACTAATATCTTTTCTTCAGATTTCTTATCTACAGTTACACATTGGTTTTATACTCTATTCTATCACAATGTCTTTTAACCAAGTCCTTGCCAGTCCTGTAGTTTTTAAGGACATTCACAAATGCTTGTTATTTACCAGGAAACTTCAGCCCTTTTTCTGAAACATTCAAGAGCAGATTTTCAAAGTTGCTTATGCATCCAAGAAAATTTTATGGTATTTTACCTGCTTGGGTAGGTGCCTAGCTACATACTTCAGTGACCATGTACCTTTGAAAATATGTTTCTTGCCGAATCTGGATAAACTGGGAAAATATGCAGCAACGTATCTTGGAATGGAAACAGGAGGATATCACAACAAAAAGAAAAGGCAAGCACAATCATGTCATTCTTTCATGTGGGCATGAATATCTCTTTGTCTTTCTGAATCATGCAAGTGTTTAATTGATTTATTTGTTTGGGTTTTCATGAGAGTTATTGTAGTAGTGTTTCTGCTCTTAGGAAATTTGGAATGCAGTGAGAGTGCTCAAAATTTAGCTTTTGGAAATAATAACTCAGCATAAACATTAGCACAGAGAGACAGAAAACAGATCGGCTACAAAGGAATATTTAACAACAGTGGCAGAAGAGTCAAGGAGAGTAAAAAATGAAGTGTCATAAAAAGAAAATTAAGCCATAGAGTATTGATTGGAATGGATCCACCAGTGGGTGTACAGGCAAGATATTAAAATTAGTTAAATATGATTTGCTGAATGAGTGTGGAGATGGGAGCTTTCTGCTGAGAGCCAGTTTGGTCCTGGGCCCATTTGTGCCATATGGGAAAGAAAACTACAATAAACTGAAATTGTTTATCTTTCTTCAGAAGCATTTCACATAATAACATGATGCTATTAACTGAGTTCAAGCTCTTACCTACAAACACCCAACTGAAGCTTCCAGTACTAGTTTGCCTAAACCGTAGGCAAGACAATCTCAGCCCTGTAAAGTCAATCTCAATCTCTCTGTTTTAAATTTAACCAAGTACTAGATAACGATGTACTCCGTCTGTATAGATTCCAGTGTTGGTCCTCACAACCTCTCTGTCCTATTTTCTGAGATTTTAAGGTCTTTCCATCTCAAGATTTACCCCTATTCCTTACATCTTAATTTATCCCAATTCCTCTTAGCCTATTAACCAATTTAGAACCTCAGCAGGTGCTGGGAGAGAGATGAAGAATGATTGCAGACACCGCTGAGTTTACAATCCTAAGAGAAAACAAAGCCCACAAAGTCCTGAGATACTCTACTGAGTGGCAGTCATTGGTCTTTCATGAGAGATTTTAAGAAAAGTAGCAAATATTTAACTTTAGGGGAGAAAAAAAATCTCTGCTTTCTATCCAGAAGTTTCAGAGTGGAGGTGACAGGCTTGCAAGGTATGGAGGGAGGATTTTGTGCTACCACCACTGTCCAGTGTGGTTTCGTTTGCTGCCAGAGCTTAGGCAGCAGCTGGGGCTGGAGGAGGAATCCAGCCACTGTGACACAAATCAGCACAACAAATATCCTCCTTGTGCAGCTTTTCTAGCTCCAGTACTCAGACAAACACAGAACAGGGTTTATCCCGGTGAGCTCTGGCCCACTGTTGATTCTGTCAGGCCTCAGCCATATCTCACAGCAGTCTAGCCAAAATATGCCTCAAAGTATTTTAATATTTTCCCCACACAAGTCACAAGCTGGAGTCCAAAGCTAGCAAGTGTTTTCCTGATTATGGCCTGTTTATTTATAGAAAAAAGAGTCAAACATAAAAACACACTTCCTATGCAGAAGGGAAGAAGGGAATCAAGGCACATTGTGGCATGGCCGCAGGCAGGTCTGAAGTCTTTAGTTGGGAACAGATTTACCATGGTTATTTTCCATCCCCTAAACTGTGTTTAGACTGTCTCAACTTCAGCAGTCTCTGAGACATGTAAATTATTTTATGCAGAAGGACAACAGTATCTTGTGAAGCCAAAATAGTTTGTGAAAACTATGTAAAACTACTCAGGAACGAGTGCATGCTTACTGTGTTTGAATGGCACACTCCCTCCACACATACAAGCCCCATTCCTACAGAGGAACACAGACCTAGTGACCATCACTGCTCATGCACCCCAGGTTAAGCCTGTACAGAGTCTGAGCAAATCTGTACCAACAGACTTTTGTTAGTATAGGTGTACACATGAACACAGTATCATTTTCAACATGGATGTTATTCCAAACAGTCCTTTTGCCTCCTTTAATATAATGGCATTGGCATAAAATTAGGAATGGTGATACTATTGTTAACTACAAGAAGGTAGATTTAGGGCACAAAATTTAATATATCAGGAAATATGATGGGAAAGCAGCCATGCAGTTTGAAGTAAGGATCACCACAGGTTAATCCACCAATGTCTTCTGGAAGTCTCTGCTGTTGAGGTAAATCTTCATTACTGAGGAGACAAAGGCACATCTTAGCTCTTCTCAGCCATCATTAGGCAGACTTTCCAAATTCATAATAATTTACAAGGCCCATTTCTAGTAAAGAAAAAAAACTAGAATATAAACTCTTGTTTATGAATCATAACAATCATCACAGAGCACAGCTGCTTTATTCTCCTCTGTAGTTCACCTGCCCATGAATTGCAAGGTTTTCTCCCTTGAGGTTCCTCAAGACCAACCTGGCCTGCCTAAAGCCACAGTTTCATCCACAGCCATTATCCTGACAGAGCCAGAACCTTTGTGTCTTCCACCCTTATTTGCTAAGAGAAACCCTTTCCCAGCCAAAGCACTAAACTATGTAAAATTATTATCATTTATGTAGCACAGGAGTGGCCACAAAGTACTGGGTATCAGCACAGCCTATGGGGTAACAGGCTTGGGTTGAACTGGGATGGGGATAGTGGCATTTTACCCTGCCATTTTTGGAAGGGTTGGGATGGGAGGATGAGAAGGGCAACCACAGTCTTTGGTTTATGCAGCAGCCAGAGCAGCTGGTCAGAAGCACAGTGTTCCCTGAGGGTTCAGAGCCTCTCGTGGCAGCTCCCAATGTCAAGTCCAGCACCCTGCTGAGATCTGGTATTTTCCAAGCTCAGCTTCCAGTGTTAGAGCAGATGGGATCACAGTTTAAAACTGTAAAGGTGTGGGAGTTAGCTTTTCACAAAGAACAAGCTCTAAATAAAAAATGTCATCACACTACCTTTATAAACATCCCTGGCCTTTTCCTGAGGGTTTGTGCTGCTCTCCCTGGCTGCTGTTGCTACCTTGGTTCAGCTTCTTTCCAGAACCAGTTTTTCTCACCCTCCACTGGATCTCACTCTTGCCTGAGACTGCTTCATAAATGTGTGTTTAACAGCTCAAAATTACCATTCCTGACCTGCCATTCCCTCCCAGCCTGTGGCTACAGCTGAAATAATAGGGTGAGTGGGAAAAAGTTATCTTGAAAATCGAGAAAGTAGGTGATTTCCATGTTTAGGTCTAATCATAATTATAATACCAAGATTTGTAGAACACTAAGGCACCAAGGCCTGGCTGATGTTCTCTGCTGCTGTTGAAAGAAGCTGCAGCCTTCGCTCCTTCACACAGTTTTGATATATAGGGAAATGTAGTGTCCTAGTAGGTAATACTGTAGTTATCGTAAAACTGAGAGCTAACAGATAAAGACCTTCCAACTTGTAAATAATTATTTAAGAATTTAGAGTTTGGGGAGATTTTGGCTTTTAAAAAAATTTTCCTCTTCCCTGATACACTTTGCAAAAGTCCCCCACCAGCTTATTTTCAAGTCTTCTAATTAGTCATTCCAGGAAAAAACACATTTATGATTTGTTCTTTTGTCTGTATGTTCACCTAAGGTGAAAAATCTTGGGAAGCTGCCATCACTCTTCACTCTTTTGATTAATATAAAATTTTCTCTGAAAGTTAGTTTTAAAATAGGCAGTTGAACATTCAGGTGTCACTATCTGCAATAATTGCTTTTTGAAAGACAAAAATAATTCTTTTTTTGTGTATAATGTTTGTATAATAATAGTCGTTAGAAGAAATGTGGACATAGAAAAACAGCTCAAAAAAAATCAGTTTTTTCTGTCCCTGTTTTGATTAAGTCTCAGCTAAAAGATATTTTTCTATTTCTCATATTCTCAGTCATTTTCCAGAATTCTACCAGAACTTCTGTGTTCGATGTTTTAGGTCAGTAAATTTAACTCATAGAATTCCTGCCTCATTGCATATCAACTGTGCTTCATTAGCACTACTTTACTGACCTTAGAAATTGCAGTTAAGGGAACCCTTACAAGTCTGGTGTTAATTTAGGATTCTCACTTTCCCTCCTTCCAACAAATCTATTTCAAAGGTGGCAGTGCAGATTGCTCATCCAAATTAACTTTTGTGCTGCCCTCCTTCATGCTTTCCACACCTTTCTTTTTCAATGCACCTTATTTCTCCCGATACATCTTGTGTGCGTTCACAGCGGATCACATTTGAGCTCTGAATTATCTCAGCAACCACGGAATTGTTTCCTCTTGCTCCAGTGAAATTTCATGGCACAATAAGGCAGCCTTGAAGTGAGAACAACTGGCTTTAAAGGAATATCCTTCGTCATTTCAGCCCTTCCAGCCATGACAATAGCATAAAATATATGCTGGGCCTCATCTGAGTTCCTGCTGCAGATTTCTGTGGCAATGCCAGAGATTGCTGATTTGCTTTTCCCAGTCATTGCAATCAGTAGAGATCTCTGCAACCCCAGCTTTGCCTTCTGGACTAGGCAGGCACCTGCACAAGCTTTACTGGCTGCTCAGACCCCCATCTTGCACCACCCTTGGGACTGGTTCTGCACACAGGCACAGCACAATGCTGGACTACAGTCTGATGTCTTGGGCCTCTCCTACTAGTTTTGATTATTTGCAACACTTGGAGTAACCTCTAGAAGCCCTGCTTCTGAATTAAGTCTGTTTCACCTGTGTGCCAGCTTGCTCCTCTCTGTCTCTATAGATCTGTCAGTCTTTTCAAAAACAAGAACTTTTTTTCCTGACAAAGCCAGATTCTTGGCACTTTCTTCCAGCATTCCTTTGAACATCCAGTCAGCAAACAATATCACAAACACTTGCCTGCCCCCTCATTGTTTCCTGACCCTGATTTATGAGAGGTCAGTGTGATAGATGTTTAAACTAACCACAGGCTCAGTTTATGCCAGGCCATTCCATCTGAGCTTTCATGTCATATTAATTAGAATTCTTTTAAATTCTATTGCAATTAAAATCAAAAGCAACAGCTGTATGCTTTCAGCTCCTACACAAATATCAGGTATTGCTGAAGGCCAGATTCCACCCCTCTTCTCCTTTCTGGATATCATCTTCCCTTCTATATCTTCATGTTTTCAGATCAGTCTTGAAAAACATAGAAGCTCATCTAATTGAGTGGACAGCCAAGCGCAGTGACATCCAAGAGAAAAGTACTGCATTAGATAAGACTATTGCAAGTTGGCCCTTTGCAGATATGTCTGAGATGGCTTTCACAGCACAAATACAGGACATAGACAAGAACACAGATTTTCTGTTTCAAAAATTGAGAAGTTACAGGCCTGATTTTAGAGATATGTATAAGGGCTACTTTCCAGGTATTAGGGAGTTTGCCACAACAAATGAAACCAAAGTTCTGGAGGAGCTGAGGTGTCCAGGCTTTTCATCCCCAGCAGTGGATGGACACATAGCAAAGTGTCCTGTTCAGCAGCAGCACCCTAAGGGGATGCCCCATCATCAGCCTGCCAGGTGTGCTGGGGTTTAGCTAATTGGTCCCTTGCCTAACAGGTCAACTGCTAGATCATACTCTGCTTGCAGCACCTTGGCCTCTTCCTATTCCTACTCTCTTTTTATCCCACTGCATTTTTTTTATTGTCTTCCTTTATCTTTTGTTGTATTTCTAGCTCTGCTTTGTCTTAACTTTGCTGGAACCAGCAGCCTTCTGCCGGGCTCTCAGACTGAAGGATCTGCTGCACTTCTTTCTGGTCTCGCAGGATTGCTGCTGAAGCTTCTGGCAGAATTTCTCTCTTGCAGCTTTTTTTTCCCCCCCAGACTCTACTGAAATAGCTGTTTGCCTTTCCAGTAAGAGATGCTGCATTACTTCCAGGAGCAGGTGGTTCTTGTTTCAGAAATTCCTGTCAAGAAACTGAAGCATGTGACATCTTGTGAATCACAGATTCTTGCTGTCTGTCCTGACAGTTTTTCTTATCTTTCTGAGCTGAAAGCTGATCCTTAAAATGGATAAGTAAGTGATATTGCATACTACAGTCCAGCCAAATAATATCAAGACAAATGGCTTAGGTGGAGTCACTGCAAAATGCAGAATTAGAAAAGATCACTTGATCTTGGTGTAGACAAAACTTTTATATTTGCACTATTGCCTCCCAGATTAATTAAAAATTACATTCCCTTACAGCTCCTAAATCAGTTTAAAATCTCCTAATGTTTTATAGTCCTTGATTTATTTTCTTCTTCAAAAAGTTTAACTTGAGATCCTATTTGCTGTTTTGCAGCCTTCCTGTGTTCGTGCCTGTCAACTAGAGTGCTGGTGACCCTAGCCAGCTACCAGGCACTTCAGCTTGTTTCAGAACGACTGAAAATGTGCCACCTTACACTGGGCAATCTGTCCAATGAGAAACATAAATGCATAAGGGAAAAAAACAAGAAATTATAGCGAAAACTAATTTTCAAATATGTATTATTGAAGGTTATCTATGGCAAGAGTAGATATGGGGTTTAAACTTCTGAAATTCAAAATCTGAATGTCTTGTACATTTTAAAATGTATCTTTGGGCTTGGATGTCTCTGGCTAGGGTCAGTCTATTTGGCATTATCTGAATTGAGCTAGCTGAAAGGAGATTCTGCTGTTTCCAGACGAGTTCTTCCAGTTTCTATCCCTAGCCATCACATAACAACAATAACTTTGCACTTAGCTCATGAAGATATGCCAGAGAATTTTCTTCCACACCTCGCTGCAGTCCAGATGGGCTGGAAGGCAATGCAGTGTCCCGGGAACAGCCATGCCTGAGCCTGTAACAACTTTTTGTCCTACTTAGTATCTGAATGTTCTTGTTTTCACTTGTGTGCAAAAGACAAGAGCCTGGAGCTTATGCACGTGCTATTGAAGTGGCCCCTGATAATGTCAGTGCCACGGAGTTACAGTCATTATCCCTGATAAAAGGAATGTTCTCCTGCTGCCTCCTCAGTGGATTCATGGCAAAAGAGGAAATAGCATATTTGTAGGTGTGAGGAGCAATGCTTTCCAAGGATACTTTAGTCTCTCCCACCTTAAAAAATCCTGTCCTTGACTCCAGTTGTCCATCCAGGTGCTCGCTCTTCCTTGCTGAGGGTCTGCTCCTAGAGCAGCACATCATTGCTCAGTTTTCTTCTTCAGTTCTGACCCAACTCTTCCCTGACTCAGCTTCTGCCACCTGTGCTCCACTGAATCAGTGTACTTGGCTCATGATGTCTGTAAAGTTCAGAACTGGAGGCAAGGTGAGTCTTTCATTCTAATTTTAAACTGTCACTTTAAAAACATTTTAAACTGTTTTCTGTAAAACTCAGGTATATTAAAGACAGAAGCTTGTGGGGAAAGGAGAAGGAATTGTGCATCTCTCTCAGAAGCTTCCTTATGACGAGGGCAAAGCAGGAACAGACTATTCTATTGACACTGCATTTTAGACTAAGCTTCCAGAATGCCCAGTTGTCTGCTAAGGGCCCCACAAAAGCCCCTATTGATTTACTTCTAGCTAATACTACCTTCCTCCTCTGATCTGTCTCCTACTTTCAAGGGATTTGTTCAGGTTAGTCTCCATTTTTTCATTTGGCTTCCAGGGTTCTATTTCTGCTTCCACACGTTTAATCTTTCTTACAAGGTGTTAAGGGTTCCTTATTCTCTTTTCAGCATTTTCTGCAAATTCAAGAAATAGCTGTATTCAATCACCTTGTCTTCCCTCTCTGTACTTTGCCTCTGAAGGATCTCATCATAAATACCATTTTGGCAGCTTTCTCCATGCTTATGATTCACCAGCTTTTCTACTTCCTATTTGTCACATTCAGATATTTATGGCAATCTTTTAATGCCACTCCACTAAACACACTTTTCTTGCAACTCTTGGGCTTCTGTGTCCTCTCATTATAGAAACCTGATTTTGGTTTCTCACATCTGTTACTCCCACCTTGTACAATTTATGTTCCCATAGTTCTGATATAGGTAGGAAAGTGGTGATGGGTTTGTGTGGGGTCACCAGTCACTGTAACCTAAAAAATATGAGCACGTCTCAGTGAGGTTTGGTGAATGGAAGCAGATTAATTCTTGAAAACATCCTTTAAGACTAACTTGTACTAGCCTTTACTCATATTTTTTTGTTGTTGTTTTTTCTCTTCATTTGAGAAGGTGGGCAATCCATAATCAAGCCTACCAGATTTTTCCAAAGACAACTGTATCCAACTGTGAAGGTGTAAACACAAAAGAGAGGGGCTGAGTGCTTGGCACTCACCAACAGGGAATAACTGGGAGTAATGAGATTAAACTGAACAAAGGAAAACCACTGAAGGTTGAACATCAGGAAAATATCCTGGCTGTGTCTATCAGACCATGGACTAATTTCCCACGGGAAGAGGTGGAAACTCCATCTCTTGAGTCATTTAAAATTAGAACAGATAAATCACTAAAACACAGAGGGCTGGGAACAACCCAATTGGAATTGGAAGGGGATGAACTAGACAGTTTTGAAAGATGTTTCTAGTCTAAGTTTCTCTTCCCCTGAAATTAAATAACAAACCTTGTTTAGGGTTTGCTCACGTGGGACTGACAAACCTGCAGCTGCATGTGTTCTACTCATTATGGCCAGGTTGAAATGCTAATGTGACTGTCTGATCAGTTTTCTCTGCTGTGGCCACATAACAGCTAAAGCCTGGCAGGGTGACCAGAGGAGTCCTGTACAGGCCCTCCTCCTCCCCAAATCACAGGCCTGGTTGGGGACTGTCCCTGGATTTTTCTGCCAAAATCCTTTGTTTTCGATGGATTCCTTGTTATTTCCTATAGCACATACCCTGCTGGGCTGAGCTCCCCTAGATGGCAGACCTGAAGCAATTTACAATGCAAAATGTTCCAGCCCTGCTGGAACAAGGACTGCCATGGACAGCCTTCTAATTTCTTCAGAGCTACTGGCTAGAAACAGCTTCTGTTGCCATGGGTCACTTTCTGCTGCATGTGAGAGTTGGTCGAACTCCATGTGCAGTTAATGCAGTAAGGCCTTGGCCCCAAAAGGATATTGTTTCTCAAAAATGATTCAGGTTTCCAGTTCTCAAAAACAGCAGGCCAAAAAACTGGTTCATTTATGGTTGTGTCTTTAGCAAACCCCCAGGGTCCAGCCACACCGACTTCTTGAAAAAAGTCAGCTATAATACGCTTGTGCACATGCTTGGAAAAGCAACAAAGGTGATGAGGCAAGGTCAGAGAAGATACAAGTGACCTTCTTGTCCGTTTACACTTTCGCACCTTCTGTTACGTAACACCAGTAGTTACCCCGTCTGCAGCATCAGTCCACACAGCACTGCTCTTGGTCCACACTCAGCTCTTCTTCCAACTCACTGAACTCTACTGCAGCGCATTTTTGGGGGGTTGAATTGCTGAGGGAACCTGAACACAAACTGGGTAACATTTTGAGGATTTCTTTTGAAATTAAACTTCAAATTTAAGGATCTGATTAAAAAAAAATTGAGTTCTGTTATCTCCAGAACTGTCTTCAGTTTTAAAGTTTTTTTATGGTTTGCTGAAGAGGACAACAGGTCAGGGGCTTTTTGTGTGTGTTATTTCTTTTTCAGCTGAGCAGCTTCATGTGGGCTGCTGTGTTTCTCAGTTGGCAAAAGAGGTTTTTTTTAAGAAAACTATTCTTGGATTAGTACGAGGTGCCTGAGAGTTTCCCATCTTAGAATCAGAAACAAGTTAAAAACACTGACAGTGGCTGTGGTAGATCTATGGAGGAGAAAAGGAATTACTTGGGAAGCAAGAAGATTGATCTGAACTATTTCATGAGTCTCCCTTTGTTAACTGAGATTGTAAGTTTAGCTAATAAAACACAATCCAAATCAAGAGCTGTGAGTACAACATAGCAAGAGAAAAAAAATTATCTGTGTTGATAAGTGATCAGTTCAGAACCAGGCTAACCTTCTTAGCTCTGAATTTGTATAGCTTTACAGTTTTTTCCAGAAGAATTTACTTCTCATATAAGAATTTACTTCTCATTATTCTGTTGCATCCAGTCTTTTATTGATCACTTCCTTGTTACTCACTCTATGTTATATTTTCCATTATTTTCATTTCTTTTTCTTGCTGAGTTTCATAATTTCTATTTTACTCGTCTTTGATTATCTCCAGCTCACTTCACATTTATTTTACCAATTTTGTCAATTTTTGCTTCCTCCCTGTATCTGTCTTATCTTTGTAATCACTGTGTATCTTTTTTGATTTTCCACAGCGCAGCTTCTCAGTATCAAATACTCATGTTGCAAAATTTCCCCTCGTATAAAGATCAACAATAAGTTAGCTGGAAGTCATCCGTATTTCATTACATTTGGCACTGAGAAGTGCAGCTTTTAAAGAGCCTCCACCCTACAGCTGCATCACATCATTGATCCATTTAAATGCACTAATCTAGCCAAAAAGCCAATGTTTCCCATTACAACCTGTCTCTAAGTGACATCTATGTGCTAGTTTAGGAATAGATCTTTGTAACAGAACTACTTTGGAGGTAAACCAGGAAAAGATATTCTGGTTCAGTGCTGAACACTTGCATGCTTTTAACCTGAAGTATGGAGCTGTGTAGTTCCATCCAGTTACACAGAGAGTAAAATAAACATTGTGAGCATAGCTTATTGAATACAAATTCTGCAATTATGGGTTGTGTGTATAACCATTTAGGTGACTAGGAACTGGCTCCTACATTGGAAGGGATTTCTCCACATAAAAGGAAAATTATTAAAAACTCTGAAATTCACAAGGAACATAGGGGAGGAGATCTAACATGTGACTAATATCCCAAAGGCTCTCAGGTCTTTATAATAGTGATCATAACACTATAGCTTCATGAAAGGAGTAATGAGGCCTGATCTGCCCTCGGGCTAACACAGTAGTGTGTGACATGGCTTCTGAGTTAGTTTGACTTTGTTAACATAGTTATAATACTGGAAATCTTCCTAATCGAGATGAAGGATCTTAAAAAATAAACAACAAACAACTAGGGTTTACAGGTCCTGTGAGAGAGACACATTTTGATATCAGCCTCATAGATGAAAAAAAGGGTTTCTTACAAAAAAGAAGGAAAACACACAGTATATTGTATAGCATATTCATTGTTTCAGATATGTCTATGTTGAAATAATGATCAATATCCTGTGCAGATCTTCTTCCAGTGCGATGTTGTCTTCCTACACTTTCCAGGAGTCGGTGGGCTGCAGGACCCGCCCCCGGCACTGCTCCGCTCCAAAAGCTGTCACAGGAGAATGAGAGGGTTTTATAACCAGAGAGTGGGTAACTGTAATTTTGGTACCCAGGAACTCGTGGGAGGCTGTTTCTTGAGTCCAAAGGCAAGTCGATAAATGAGAATATACAGTGAGAGATGCACAGGCTTTGGAACACTTTGCAGGAGCTGCTACCAGGCGATCCATGGGGGCCATACCCAGCGACTAATGTGTTCTGGCACCTTTAGAAATACTATGGTTTCTCCTGAAGGACCATCTTGCTGCCAAATGCTTTTTGCATGTGTTCAATGGACGCCTGAGTCATAGATTCTGCAGTGCTAACATTCACAAAACTAAGTTTACTTTTGATCTCCTTTCCAAAACTTCTTTTCTAATTCATAATTGTAGTCAACAGCACCTTTGACCTTCAATATGCCTTCCCATAAACTGAGCCTTAAGACAGACATACAGTTAAAGCCCAGAGTTGTATTTGCCTTTTAAATTAGCATCCAGGCTGTGATAAATGTGGCAGTGCTTGGATAACAAAGTTACTGTTTCATGCTGTTTGCTGGCAGCATCAGAAGAATAACCGCAGTGGTCTCAGTTCAAGTCACACATGACTGAAAAGCTTCCTGCTGCAGGGTGGCCTTCGTTATCAATCCCAGTTCCATGAAAAGAACATGTCTCCAATCACTGTCCTGTCCAGGTGAACAAGATAAGGATTTAATCACTCCTTCCTACAGAGTAGTTTAAAGAATATCTGTACAGAAAGTCTTTCTATGATGCTGACACACAGGTATACAATGAATTAAAAAACCCTAGCCCTCATGAGAATGTGTACTTTGAATTTAGTTTTAATGCATTTGGCGCATGGTTTATGATGTTTTTTCACCTCAAGATAGGTCAATTATATCATGCTTCAATATTTTATTTTCCTCTGGTACGCAAGTCAGTTGTGAAACAAGCCTTCTAATAATTTCCTGTTGTAGGGGACACACTGCTCAATTTTTTGTTACTATTAAATTGACCAAATTTCCACATTAAAAAAAAAAAAAAATTTGCATGTACTAGGTATATTGTTTCCAGGGTCATAACCATTCTTGGTATAGTTTTTGACAGCCAGACTGCTAAATTTTTTAACATGATGAATGAAACTAAACTGAAAACCAGTATTTTCTTTCACAGAGGCTTTCAAAATACAAGGCCTGGTACCTTGCTCAGAGTAAAAAAGTCTTCCTTACTAAAAGCAAACCTCTAAAAATTCAGTTCTGCAGCACAGTCACACTTGCTCTCACCCCACAAAATGGCATAACAATCTATAAAGCTAAAGAATTAGAAAATAACTAATTAACATAATTGAAATGTCTCAGTTAATATACTTGGTTAACAACAATGTTATGTTACCAAGAGAAAAATCCCCCTACACACTTGGATGAAAGCCTTGCTCTTACCTCATGTCATATTTATTTCTTAATATAGAAATAATTAATACTTTTATATGTATAGTTATACAGAGTAGAATTGCACAGCTGTCCCTGGCTAGCCATCAAAGGGATGTGTTCTGTACACAAGAATAAATTGTTACTTTTTCTGTAATTCTCCCAACATGAGGGTGGACAAAAAGAAAGTGGGCTAATATGTCATTGCAGTCGCAGTAGTTTGGGATTTCCCAGAAGTCACTGGAGAGAAATAAGAGCCCTGAGAGGTTGATGCAAACCATCTTATGTGTGGTATGAACATGCCTGGCCAGCTTCTTTGTCTTTCATTGACTATTGAGGGAGCATAGCTGATTAGCTCAGATCAAATGAATAATTTATAGACAGGTAAAATCAGGTGTCATGAATACCATCTCAGTGTCTAGTGGATTTGGAGAGCACAAGGCAAGCAGAAAAATTCCCTTGCCTCAGGATATTAAGGGGTTGTGTTATTAGGCTCCCTGTTTGCCCAGACAGGGAGTCCTATTGCAGCCAGATTTGTAAGGATTTGCTTTCTCCTGGAATAAACAATAGTGGCTCTGCAGGAACACCTGTATCTGCAACAAGAGCCCTTCATTCCTGTCTTCACATTGAGCTAAACTTAAGGTGAATAAGACATTCATATTTTTGAAGGAGAGTACCCAGAATATGCTTTGATAATCCATTAATGTTTTCAATATTTCAGCAGTGCTCCTGCTCTGAATTGGAGCCAAAAGAAGTCATTTCATTAAAAAGAAGAAGAGAGTATGAGATCCATTTAATTAAAGCTTTTCCAGCCAATACGCTAAGGAACATTTAGATTCTGCAAGCATCTTACATATGATCCATGGAAAGTGCATGAGCAGAAACCAGAAAGGCTTGCAGGAAGCCAATATAGAATGAGCAGACTATACCCCAGATTACAAGGCTCTGACATTTATCAGAAAAGAACCAAAATATTTGACTACTAAGTGGACCCCATCTGTTGAAGAGTGGCAGGTGAACCCTGACATGGTTTAAAGCACCCTGCCAGTCTGCTCTGCACTGAGTGACATGTGACAGTAATATGGTGCTCCAGCAATGCTTCTGCAGAGGAATCTGCAAGGAGCAGGACCGCTGACCAGCACAATCCCATCACTCAGAAGTACCAGTCTCCCTATAGGTGGTATCCCCTCCAGCTGGGTCAGTTGTTTCTATACCCTCCCTCAATGCAGAGCAGCATGAAAAGGAAGGGGGTGGGGCATTATTTCATTAGCCCAGCAGCCTGTGAAATAACCATTTAGCTTCAGATGCAGCTAAATCAGGGAGCTCTTTGAGGTAGCCATCTTCAGGCAGCACTAACATGGACCATCCTTTCTCAGTGATCCAAGCAATGTGCCTCACTCTGCTCTCAGCTCCCATCTTTGCTCCTGTAAGAACAGTATTGTCATGAGCAAGAAGAGCATAATCCTCTGAGCTGGAGTCAGAAAACACATCTTGCAGGAGGAGAAGCCAAAAGATGACTGCTGCAGTGTTTCCATGTGGTTCACCCCCGTTTGCTAAAGCAGCTAATTATTGGAAGGGACTTGAGCTCTGCACAGATGTTATTTACCTCTATTCTGAAATGCAGAAAGTTGCAGTAATCTGTTTTTCTTTAACTCTTTTGTGCTTTGGAAGTATCACACAGTTCAAAAGGCAATATAACTAATTTTTAAGAAAATTATTGAGATCCCAGTGTTTTAATAACTATTGTTTTATAAAAGAAAACAATAAATAAGGAAAAGCAGATTAAATAAACATAGACGCTACGAGCAGCACACGAAAAAGGTTTTAGTGCATAGAGAAGTTTGACAAATGACGACTGCTGCAAATCTTCATTATTTCTCTGGCTTTCATCAAGATTTCTCTGAAAGTAAGAGCATGTTTCCAGAAGAGAAGCCTGCACATTGCAAATGGAATAGAACCTGTTGCTCCTGCAGCTGGTCGCAAAGGGGATGAGAAGAGCAAACAGGAATCTGTATATCAAGGAGGAGGGTTTTCCCTTTGGATGTCTTTTTTTGTGTCAATCAGATCCAATTACTCAAGTGATTACCTTTATAAAAATTGTTAAATACTTGTGGCCCTCACCTCAGGTATTCACATAGACCTGAAAGCTAATAGTCCATCCCCCCAGATCAAAAGGAAAGAACATTCTTAATATATTAAAAATATTAGTCCCTGGCCCTAGACATCAGGGAAAAATGCTTTGCATTACTGTGCTCAGAGTTTGTTTTGTACTTTGCTTAGGCCCTACGGACTGCCTTGAGAATTAAACTAACTTGGACTGCTTTCCCTTGCCTCCCTTGGAACTCCTTGGTCTAATCCTGCAAATGACCTTTGTGTGGACATACTTTGCATCCACATGGAGCCATTTGGAGTCTGACGCATATGAAACAGCACAATACTGCAGCAAAGAGTTCAAGTATATCTAATGAGTTAAAATATTTGGCTGCTGCTTTTTTCCTGGGAAAGCAGTTCTGAAATGAACATCTGAGGGTGTCTCAGCACAAGACTGGGCTGAAAATATTCTGTAAACGTGGCTTTGTTCCTTAGCTCATTACTTTAATTTTGACTTCTCCCAGTATTATGTTCTTGCTGATCAGATTTCTGGATTGATTTTTGACTAGATTTGAAGCTCTAAGTCTATTGCCAAACAAGCACAAACTGGTGGAGGGTGTTGATGATAAATTTAGTTACACTAGAAACATGTTATATTTATTGCTTTCCTCAGTCAGTTAAAAGCATGTTGCTTCTTTCCATACTACAGTTTGCACAGGCAATCAACACAGCCTGTTTACAGAAAATGATTGAGCATTCCTGTTCATTAGTTGCAATAATTTACATGGCTGGATTCCTATGTTGGTTTTTTTTGGTTTTTTGTTGTTGTTGTTGTTGTTGTTCGGTTGGGTTTTGGTTTTGTTTGTTTGTGTTTGGTTCTTTTTGTTTTTGTTTTTGTTTTTGTTTTTTTCTGTAAAGGCAAATGAGCCACTTGGAATCTGAACCCAATCCTAGGTGTCCCTAATTCCCACTGTTGTCTGTGTTGGTCCCTAAAGCTAGAGCAGAACCAGTCATTAGATAGTATCTCTAACTCCAAGCAGCCAGTATCTTCTGCAGCATTTGTTCAAAGGGTTTGTAAAACACTGAAAGAGAATGAATCCTGTACTTTCTTCTTATTGAAAGCAGCATTCATATACAGTCCTTTCTCTGGAAGAAGGATGTAGCTTGGTCAGGAATTCATAATATTTTCTTTCAGGAAGCTATAGTAAAAGTTTAGTTCTGTTAAAATACCAAAGATATTCCTAATCCAGTCTCTTCTGGGAAATGTATAACCTACAGACATAAATACAATCCAGCTTGCCTCACACATTTGGGTTTTGGTTTGGTTTTTGGTTTGTTTTTAGTTTTTCTTTTTTTTGTGGGGATCATGCTTCTTTGGATTCTGTCTCCCCATTTTCCATCTCACTTTTTAAAAGCTTAAGCAGAAAGATGGGCAGTGGGAAAGCAATGGGGAAACAAACCAATCAACAAACCCCCAAGCAATCAAGCAACCAACCAACCAAAAAAAAAACCCCACCCCAATGTAATATCACTTTCAGAGCCTAGTCCCCATAAATAGTAATCAGCTTACAGGTTTAGACACCTTCTGGCCTTTGGATGACTCCTGCTGTCCTAGAGAACACCTCTTCTGTCTCTTCAGTGAAAGAGCTGAGCAGCAGTTGGTTGGCATAAGTGGCAGCACATGAAGTCAGGTTTAGAAGCCAGTAAAAGCAAAGTACCTGGTTTCTGCGGGTGTCTGGCAGTGAGGTTCTGATGAGCTCAAACTGAAGTATAAGCTCTTTGGACAGAGTAGGTAAAATGTGGGAGCAGCAACTGACACATTGCCTTTGGGTGGGGCATGTCATTTTTGGAAGGAAGGAGAGTTTGAATGAAATCAACATATTCATGTGATACGTCTAATTTTTACTCCTGAGCTTTTCCTCAATGCTTGAAAGCTGTCTTGATCCAGCCCAGCTCTAGAGGCAGATCTGTTATATGGCAAAGCTGAGGAGAAAGCTGCCATGCTTTGTCCATCTAGAGGGAAGCAGTGGACAGTCAGAAAAAATACAGGATGGGTAGCCTGAATTTTGGAGTTGGCTCTTAGCACCTCTGTGCTACTAAAACAAGGCTTCACTAATCAGCAGATCAAGCTGCTGATTACATGATAAAGCAAGGAGAGAGCGACAACGCTGTTGTCAATTCATCACCAGCTACTTCTACCTAAATTGTCAGCTCAGTAGTTAAACTAAACATTCAACAAAATAGGGCTGATTTATTACCTTTTAGTCAGAAGCACAGAACCAAACATAGACCTGTTATTTCAGTAGAGGAGCTAAGGTAACTCAAACTGTCATTTCACTTTTCCCTGTCATTCAGGCACTTAAACCTTTGCTGTCATGGCCAGTTTTAAATAGGTTGGATATTTATTGTGTTGAACTCTTTTAAACTGTGTGTGTGTGGGAGGGGAGGGTTTCTGAGGGAAAATGCTGCACATGTAATAGTCCCTGCTGGCTTTCTAAAACAAGTTAACATTGTTTGACCTAAAGTGAATAAACCCTCAGCAGAACTGAGGCCGATGACTTTATCTGTTAGATTCTGGCTCCTCTAATTTAAAACAAATGAAAGAACGTAGATAGTTTAAGTGAATGCAGAAAAGATTGGATTTCTTTATCCCGTGACCTTTAAAAAATTAGGAAATCCTCCGAAAACAGGCACAGCATCTTTAGAAACGCTGTCACTGTTGTTATTCCACAGTGACAGTTTCCAACAGCAAAGCATGAAAAACATGTTTTGCTTTGCTCATGGTTTCAGAGTGTGTCAGTAGATTTTCATTGCTGGGAACCCAATTTAAAAGTCTTAAGTGAGTTCTGCTAGGCTCCTCCTAATCATAATCTCACTTGCTCAAGTTTTATACTGCAACCCATCCTCCTGGGCTCACTGAATTATACTTGAAATTGTTTTTGTCCCTGGCTGGACAATAGTAAATTCCTGCAGGCTTGAACAACTTTGTATTTCTTTACAAAATACCAAGTTTCTGGTCTGAGCTGAAATACTAATGCTGCAAACCCACCTAAATGTACCCAACTCCAGACTGAGAGTAGTAAGGATGATTGTGTGAACAGCTGAGGCTTACTGCGGTAATAGCTGTGCCAGCCTGCCTTGGTGCACATTGGTAGCCTGGCACAAACACCTCTGGGTCCAGCTCAGGAAGACTGGCAATGGATCAGGGGTGCTGGCCAGGAGGAAGTCATCTTGCTGTCCACTCTTGGCTTATCTTTGTGCTTCAGACATTGTTACTCTCTCCACATCAGAAGTGGCATCCTGACAGACACAGATCTCTCTTTACACCGTAGCTTTGTTATCTGAGAAGACTACTCTGAGTAGAAGACACATCATCTGAGACATTGGTTTTCATAGCACAGGCAGCTGGTTCCCAAAAGTGGACAAATCCCAGAAGCCAAATGGCTTCTTTCACTTTACAGTGCAGCAAAATAAGAACTAAGTTCCCAGACTTCCACCCAAGCTGCAGTGTTACTCTCTGTTGGCACCCCTAGGCAGTGATTTTTCCCTAAGAATATTCTTGCAGAATACTGTATGCACTTAAAATGATGTTACTTCTAGGAGGTATTGCCTAACACCCTGTCACTGATGGAGATGGCTGACTGAAGCTTCAGGATGTCAAAACTCTCTCTTACTATGGACCCAGCGGTAGACCTTGCTGCAATTCTCTTTGGCAGTGTTCTGAGCACTTCAAAAGCATCAGTATCTGGGGCCAAGTGGGGAAGGTGTGATCTCCTGTGAAGAGAAGACTGAAATAAAAGAAAGGAAACACATTTGTAAGGGTTCAGTGTAAAAGGGGAGCCAAGACGTAGGCATGGCGGCAATGACATTTATTTCTGTTGCCTGAGTGTTGGTGATAGGAACATCTATAGAGAGAAAGGGGAATATTGCGGTATGGTTACCAAGAAAACAGCCATCACTACTGATGTCTAAGATGAATACTGTACTAGTGCTGGACAGGAAACAGATGCCTGTATCATGACTCAATCACAAGAATTTCAATGCAGAAATCTGTAAAGCAAATGCAGTCGCAGACAATGGTCACATTACTGTGTAGCTGTAATGATTTCATGGCTTTTACATGTCTAGGAGGGACTGACTACCATCTGCAGTATCTTGGAAATAGCAATGAATAAAAGCTGTATATGTAATCCACTCCCTAAATCTCCATGCTGGGAATAATCTACTGAATCATTCTCAGGCACCTGTCAGCATTCTTGGGGAGCAGGGAGCTGTTAGGCTGATGCCAGTGATGAAAAGCCTGTAGCTTGGCACACTGTGATGCTAGCAGGGATCCCTTTCTGGGAGGCAGTAGTATTTCTCATGCCCAAAACAACCTAACAGAGGTGTCCAGGTTCAGCCTGAACCTCTCAAAGCAGGCCCTGATAGTGAGACTAAAGCCACTGGTGGCTATAGCAGCAACTCTTATCAGAATGGTCATTACCTCAGCAGCTCCTACAAGTAACAATTTCTGAGAGCAAACATCAGTACAAACATCTACTTGCCTGAGGCGTATGTCTGCCCACTCACTCTTTCTTTCATCCCTAAACCCAGGCCCTGTAAAAACTTGGATCTTTTCTTACTTTGCTTCTCAGACTTCTCCTTAGGAGAGAAAGTCTTTATCCCAGCACAAAATACCCAAGATTTACGGCTATCTCCCACTGCTGCCTATCTAATCTATTTTACTCAGGTACTTCACACTAATCTAATCTAAAGAGTCCTGTAAAAAACCTGCTCTCGCTTTAAGTTCCTTTTCTCTCCACTGCTGTTGCTGTCTAACCCAAAGGCTGGGCATTTGGGACTGGCTATGGCTGGGCCTCCTCAGAGCCTGTGGCACCTCAGGTATGACGTATGGTGGGCTGCAGGTGGTGAGAAATGAGAGAGCCTTAAAGATGGCAAGCACAATAGAACTGCCTGGCAAACAAATTGCTTCACCTGAGTGCATGTTACAGATCTACACACTAGCGTATGTGAGAGAAAGGCATGTGTGTCCCTGTGCCCTGCCAGAGGCAAGTGCTATGCACCATCTGGAAAGGGGCAGGTACCTAAAACATATTTAGTATAGTGAACGTCAGTCCTCCAGTCTACCTGGCCAAGTGAATTTTGATGTCCACAAATTTGCCTCTAGAATATCTATATTCTCAATACATCAACACGTTCATTCAGCAAATGACAGTGTAAGAAGATAGAGCCCAATAATTGTGCCACCAGTGACCCAGCAGAATGGGCAGAACAGAATGACTGAGTACACCTTAGCCCCCAGACTGCAGGACAGGCTTGGCCCTGTCTACCTTGGCAATTTAAATTAGCTGCTAGACTTTGCACTGAAGTGGCTGAGATGTGCTCAAAGATGTCTGCAGCAGCTCTCCTGTGGGGATGATACTCTTTAGCAAGGAGCGATAATAAACAGTAGGACGGTGCTAACACTTTAAGCTGGTGCAGCTGCCTGCTAAGTGAGTATGTGTCAACACCTTCAGACTGGAAGGTGAGAAAGTGAAATTATAGCTTTCAGTTACCCTATTTCTGCTTTTGCAACCTCTTTTATTAAATCACTTTCAAGGATGATTAAGGGACTCAAAGGTTTGCTTGTGTATTATGAATCCAAGACACTGAACACGTTTCTGAAAGTTTGTGTCCTTCTTCAAGCTTTTATTGTAACTATGACACTATATTTAAAATAAAAAATTGCAGCAAGATAGTCTTATACAGGGAAGTCCTAAAAACAGTCCAATGTCTTTAACAATAACATCTTCCACTAAAAAAATAAAACACTGTAATATGAGGAAGAAAATTAAGTACACAGTTCAACAAAGGTTTGTGTAGCCAGAATTTTCTTTTGATAATTACGCAAGTGTAAATGTCTCAGTCAGTAATGAGATCTAGTCTCTCAACCTAGCAATGAAGTAATATGTGATTCTAGGATCAAATTTTCTCTGTGATATTTTCATCTCCCTGTTAAAGTTTGAAAGCTAAAGCTAGATAAATCGATTGGCAATATAAAAAAAGTAAAACTGGAAGATTTGTCTCTGTATTGAGCTAGCTATGCTGATACAGAGACTTGTTGGATACTATACTCAGAGTCAATCTCTCTATGATATTTTGTAAATCTGGCAACATTCTATGTGGGTATTAGTTATGATGCTAATTTAGATTTGGAGTCAGTACTGTGTCTCCTATTGGAAAAAAAATTATGAATGCATGAACTGATTTTCTATACAGCATGGATTCTTGATGGTGTTCTGCAGATTGGCATGATGACTCCAGTGCAGAGAACAATTACACAGCCGAGCACACAGCTACACTTATTGGCTCTGTTTGATAACAGAGATTCAACGCAAGTGCCCCAACTGTTCCCCTTCTCCACTCTTCAAAGATCTCAAGTGATTTTAATTCTGGTCTTTTCAACTTCTTGACAACCAATGTGCATACAATATTATAACAGTATATATATATATAAAGTTATATTATAACAGTGTATATATAAAAAATATTTTTGCTGGGTCTGGATGGCAAATAAATATATGTTGTAGACAGTGAGAAATGATTAGGGAGCTGGGCAGGACCTTCCTGTAGATTGCCAGATGGACAGCAGTATGCTTATTCCAAATATGTGTATGCAATCTCTGGTCCAGGTCAGGTTAAGCCACAAAGTAGTCTTTAACATCAGAAATTTATGAGGAACTCAAATTCAGAAACCACCACACATTTTTAACTCTACATATGCCTAATGAAATCCACAGCAGCACACAGAATTGCAGGAGAGCACCTGAATCAGTGCGACAGGCTGTGAGTTTTAATACCCTTTTAAACTCAGCAGATGTGACCTTGGTTGACAATAATTAGCATATGGGCCTTGAGACTTTTCCTCCAGCGACTGGGTATGAGCTTGTTCCTCAGTTCTCTGGATACCAGTATTCATCCCTGCTGACAATGCAAGCTGCTGATGGATGACCAGGGCAGGCACCTCTTTTCAGAGATTGTGATCTCATGGTCAAGGGTAGCACCGTAAAAAAACCACAACCCAAAACACTACTACTGTTTTCAGAACACTAACTAGACATAACCCTTCATTCCACTCAATTCTTTACCAATTCCTGCAAATGCTTTGTTTTTCTTTGTTCCCTGACACAGAGACCGTACTTGTCCAATCTCCACGCTGGAAAACACCATTCTAAAACCCGAAATTTCAAATCACACACTCTAACGATGATAAAGTATAGAAAATGTCTGCATTTAGCGCCTTCGTGGCTACAAGAAAATCAAGTTCGCCCCCCCCCCCCCCCCCCCCCCCCCCCCCCGGACTTCGGCCGGGACCGTCCAAAGCCAGACGAGAGGCGGTCGCGGTCCTCCCGAAGCCAGGTGCAGGTGGAGCTGGCGGCAGAAGCATCAAATCCGGCGTTAGGGCGGAAAGTCTGAGATCGCTGCTGTGTGATCACCCCCGAAAACGCCCAGGGAAGCAGCGGCAAACGCCGCCGCCCCAGGCATGCTGCCGGGCGGGGGCCGGCGGGGCTCGGCGCTCCCCGGCCGCAGGGCGGGTGCCCTGGACGGCAGCCGGGAGCCAGTTCCTGCCCTCGCGGTGTCGTCTGAGAAGGTGGGTGGATTTTTGGAGGGAAGAGAAACTGCCAGTCGGGAGGCAGGGGAAGGGGCCGGGGACATGCTCCCGCACCAGCACAGACAGCGGGAGCCGCCAGCGCCGGGAACGGCGGGGACATGGGCAGGAGCTCCGCGGGCCGCCGAGTAAGAGGGGGCGGCTGCAGGGCCGTGGGGCGGCGCCGCCCTTCGCGGGGTCGCGTAGCCCTGGGGGCGGTGGTCCCCCCTGTTCTTGTCAGGGCGGGGGCCGCCGGCGGCTGCGGCGCTGGGACGGCCCCGGGGCTGTAATGGGAGGGGGCAGACGGGGGGCCGTGCTGGGGCCCGGGGAAACGATCGCGGTGAGCAGCATAGGCGAGGCGGCACAGCCGCGCACAGCCCTGCGCCTTCGGGAGGGCGCTGGCTGGAGTGCCCCGCCGCTCACCCCCTTGCCGAGCCCGGGCCCGTGCCCAGGTAGCCGGGGCAGCCCTGGGAGGAGACTGGGGGGGCGCAGCTGGCGCGGCGTGATGGCCCCAGCGCCGAGACGCCCTAATTGCCGCCGGCGGGGCCGCAGCGGCCGCCGGCTGCCGCTGTCGAAGCGAAGCAACGTCTGTGCGGGGGGAGGCCCGAGGGAGGGGCGCGGGCGGGGCGTGGGGCGCGGTGGTCTGATCGCGAACGGCTCCGGCTACGTAGACGGGGGGAGGGAGCGGCCTGCGAGCGGGGCAGACCCGCGTAAGAGACAAAAGCCCGGCACGGCCTCGCTGGTGCCGGAGGGGTCTTTTGTTGCCGCTTCTTCATCGGGGCTTGCGTGCTTTCTGCTACCGCCCCCCGCCCCGGCACGCCGCTGGATACAGCCGGGGCGGGAATCGTGAGCAGGCGGCGGCTTCCGCCCGGCCCGGAGAACGAGCGACCCCCTCGGCCCCCGGTCCCGTCCTCCTCGTCCACCAGTTGATCAAAGTTCGGCTGGGCCGAGGCGAGGAGCGGCCCTACCGCCCCCGCCGGCCGGGGCTGCCCGGACAGCGCTGCTCCGTCCTCGCTCCCTCCGGCGGCGTGTAGTGAAGTAGGAAGGAGCGGACACCTCCCGCCTCTCCCCGCTTGCCCTCTCCTCCCCGCGGCTGGGACTCTGGATAGGAGGAGCCGGAGGAAGAGGAAGATGACGAGTGGGTGCAATTAGCCTAACAAGGGACGGGCGGCGGAGGCGGCGGCGTCCCCGCTCCGAGGACTGACACATCTGCTCTCTCTCCTCCTCCAGCCATGAAGGCAGACGCCGGGAAGCATAGCTGAAGCCCAGGGTCGTTCCGGTGCTCTTCCCTATGGCAACCGCGTGAACGGGCCGACCCCCGTCCCCCGGCGGCGGGGCTGGGCTGGCCGAGCCTCGCCTGGTGTGCGCGAGTGGCTCTGGCATTGGCTCCCTCCTCCCGTCCCTTTCCTTCCCCGATGTGGGCTCCAGAGGATTTGCGCCTCCTTTGTAACCGGGAATGAAATAATGGCGACCCGGTGGGCAGCGGGGCCACCCGGCGGAGATGGAGACAACGAGCCCCCCCCGGGCGGCGGCGCCGGCGGCCAGGTAGGAACGGCGGAGGCGGGCGGGGCGCGGGCCGGGCCGGGCGGCCGCCTCCCGCCGCGGGGAACGGCTTGGCTGGAGCGAGCTTAATGGCCGCTCCCTCCCGCTCTCCCTCCCTCCCACTCTTCCTGCCCGCCCGCCCCGGAGTTGCTGGGAGTTGGGCGCTGGGAGTGGTGCGGTTCCCCAGCAGCGGAGGGGAAGCAGCCGCCCGGCCGAGCGCTCGGGGCAGCGCTCCCGGGCCGGGAGGCGGCGGCGCCTTCGCTGCCTCCCGGGCCGGGCGGCGGCTCCGCTTCCCGCCCCGCGGAGCCGCCGCCGCCCTCGCCCTCGGGACGGAGGTTTCCCCGGGGCCGCCCTTGGGCCCCTCGCCCCCCCGGCCCCGCGGGCAGAGCGTGGCGTGTCGCTCCCACGCCCAACCTGCCCGTCCTGGGGGAGCGCTTCGCTGGGCGCTCAGGGCTACGGTCCCTGTCACATTTCTGTCGTGGTGATTTTTAGCAGAAATAAGGGTCTGGCCTCTGTCTGCTTGTACCCAGTGTTTGCCACTCTCCTGTCTATCCGCAGGCGCTTATATTAAGGATATTTCTATCCATAGCATTTGTTGCTGGAACGATCCTCTGTGTGTTTAGTTCAGAAACTTAATAGCGTGCCCTATGGTGGCACCATTGCATGTTTTGACTTGCAAGACAAAGTTTTTAAGACAAAAACATGTCTGATCCTCCTGTGCTCCCTATTAATAGTAATGTCTCTGAAACAACTGTTTAACTTTAGATTCAACAAAATGCATATAACAGCTTCAGTACACTTGTTTTAAGATTTGTCTTAAACTTTATTTACAGAGACAAACTTGATTTTCTATTTGTCAAACTTAGAGTATGTATGTTGTGCTGAAGAAAAAGCTGATTTAAATCTGCATAGGGCTGTGAAATATATGCCCTTTATGTAGATATTCCCCCTTTTGTTTGCTGAAGTTGAAATGGAGTTGAGTGATTTTTAGGCATACAGAACTTTACTCTAAAAGTGTGGGTAGTTTTTGGCTTGTTTGTGGTTTTGTATTTTGTGTGATTTTTTTCCTTAGGACCTTGAATTTTAGTTTACTGCTATCTTGAATTCACCCTTTTGCCTTGGTTTGAAAGTCTCACATATGGTATTGTAGGATTTTCCTTTCTGCTATCACCTCAATTAAGAGGTTTCCACAGTCTCTTAAAGCCAGGTGGGTTAGGTGAGGATAAAATCGGAGTCTTAGAGAAGAGCACAGAAGATCTTAAGATTTTGTGATAAAATAAAAGCCAGTACCGTGTTTGGAGAACCTCCTCTTCAGTCCTGTTCAGATAGTGTGTGAAGAGAAAACTGCATGTCTAAGGGTAAAAATTACTATCTTTTTAATTCTGTCACATTGAAACTTCCGATCTTTGGCACTAGCCCTTGTCATGATCTACCTCTCCCTGTGCCAGCAAGCCATAACAAGGCCTGTGGCACTATTGGAGCTCATCATGTTAAAGCTGTCTAATTGGGGACTGCTAATAGGCGTGGAATTGCAAAATGGACTGTTCTGCCTGTTGTTTTGCCAGGTACTTACATGTTGGAGTTAAAATGTAACTGGTAGAAAACATGTGCTCGGACCTGTGATTGCCTTAATCACAGCAGGCCTGATGTAATCTTCGCTTGAACTTAGACAGCCCTGGTGTATGTCTGATCAAGGCTGCAGTGTGTTCTCAGTTGCCTTTGTGTAACATTGCTGCGTGTCTTAAAGTTCAGTTTATTTTCTTGCAACTTTACCTTCATAGATTGGTGTAAAATGCCAAGAGAGGAAGGATTTGTGGCTTGACATCTGCTCTCTCAGTTTGGTTGATGGAATAGTTACTGTGTACAGTGTTTCATGTGCTAAATGTGAACAAATACCTTTAACTGAAGTCTCTCGTGTTTGTGTTGAGCAGTAAGGATGTCTTGTCTGTTTAAAAGATCAGAAAACACCTTCAATGAAAAACAATTACTATAAAAAAGGACTTGAGGTTAAAAAAAACCCAACTTGCTGCAGTTGCAGGAGTTTATAGCATTAGTATTCTGATTAGTATTCTAATACTGATATGCAAGGTATTAGCAATTTTGGGAAATGATTTATGTTTTTGGGACACTGGATCCCATATGGTGTTTGCATTATAATGCAGTCATTAAGTAAAATACGTTTAATGTTTTAGTGTAGATCTATACACACAGCAGGTTTTCATGAGGAAGACTCCGGCATCCATTGTTCACCACAGTCAGGGGAGTTGCAACAGAAATTAGGACTTTCAGTCAGTTTAAGGTTTTGGAAATGCACAGCTGTAGTCATCCAGGTTTGAGCAAGAACTGAAAAACTTGTCCTCTAGCTTCAAGATCAGTAGTCAGACTAAGAAAGGGAATGTCTGACTGGGAAGTGGTGCTTCTGTGGATCTTTGTGTACACAGGTAGGAGAATAGAGGACATGCGATTTGAGTCCTCTGGGTACCACTGTGTGTGTTGGTCGATCGATAATTGTGTTTTCTTCTGGACGCTTGCCTACTCTGATACTAGGTTCTGTTTGGTCACGCCTCCTTGCCATGTTTTCTATTTTTATTTTCACTTTTTTTTTTTTTTTTTTTTTTTTGGTGGTGGTGTTGTTTTGTTGGTTTTCTTTTTGAATTTTTTTTTTTTTTCCTTTGACACTGCAGCCGGTGGTCTTTCTCACTTCAGAGCCCCTTGACTGAAACGGACTGTTGTGAACAAAGCTTGCAGATTCCGGCTTGCAGGCTCCCTCTGAACATGGAGCGCCTGTTCAAAGGGACAGGTCACGTACTCCGGGCTCCTGGGGGAGCTGGCAGAGAGGGCCAGGGACTCTCAGGGCTGTTTGCCATTCTGTTTGAAATCTGACACACGTTTACAAATGGAACAATTGCTGGGTTTATGTTCATAAGGACAGATAAGTGAGAGCTTGTTCTTTCTGGCTTTTAGATTAATAAGCATTGACTATCTCTGTTCTGTCAGGTTGTAGCAGTATTTTGTTGGAGAGTTTAAGCCCTGCTGAGGTACAGGCAGTGCTGCTTCAGTCACAACATCCCACCTACAGGCCTGTCCAGATACGGGACTGGAACTGGTGTCATCGTTGGTGTAAATTCAGTTTCTCATCCTTTGCCTCGAAAGGCACAACAAAAAGTGCTTTAATTTTTTTTTTTTTGGGGGGGGGAGGGGTGTTTGCTTTTCTGTTCCTACAGTTTTGCATTTAAAGAAGTGCTGTGGTATAGTTTACTTTGTGGTATAGTTTACTGTTAATCCATATTAAAATTAATGCATTCTGAATATTAAATGCAGGTTGAAGAAAATACTAAACACAGTGTGTGTGGCCTTAAAAGCCAAATTTTAATTCCTAACAATACTATTTCCTTAGTTTATTAATACTAAAATGAACACTAAATTACTTTATTAAGTAATTTTATTAAGACTGAAATTTTCCTTTTGGTTTTGTTACATGTTTTTGTTTTGCTTAGCAGGTGAGTTGTTAGGAATAGTCAACGGTCTTTAGTGATTCCCAAGACCTTTTGTTTTGTCAAAAGTTAGGAATACATTTCCAAAGCCTTCTGTAAAAATAAAGAGGTTTATCAGTACTTGCTTTGTAATCATGACTCTTCAGTTTCGGAGAAGAAGAAAACCCCACAATATTCTTACTCCTACACCTTATCAGAGAGAGTGCAACTGCGTAAACTGAAGAGAAGCATGTGCTGGGTCAGGAACCAGAGAAGGGCAATGATGGCACTAAAAATAGAAAATCATTTGCCTTCTCGCTAACAATAATGAATGGATCGTTTGCTATTTTAACAGCCCGGTTGATATGACATTGGTAAACTGCAAGTGGTGACTCCCAGGTGTTTCATCTCTCCACTGTCAGAGCAGAATGTCAGTCTTTCTGTATTTGTGCCTGTAAACAGGTGAACTGTTCTGGAACTCTGTGTTCTTGGGTGTTGACGCTTTTTCTATGCCTGATACTCAGACGCTGGAAGGTTTAATCATGATGTTAAAGATCAGAATTAGAAAAATCCATTTGTAAAATTTTGTGTGTCAAATAGTGCGCAATACTGGTTGTTAAAAGTGTACATTACTTACAGTGATAGCGAATTCTGCACAAAGCTTCTGTTTAATAAATTCAGTATAAATACCAGCCTTACCAGGAGTTTTGATTGCAGCTGTTCAAAAAGCTTGAGTCAAATCTTGTTTAATCATGCAAGCATAACACTGGCTTCTGTTCTGATTTATGTCAGCATAAGCCTAGAATAGTTTGACAAAACATGGACCTCTTTCATGAAGAAATACTACGTATTTCATAAGTGACAATATGAAGCAGGAAGTAGTTCCTTCAAGAAAAGGAAGGTACCTGCCATCTAATGTAACTGCATTTAATGTGTTTTTCTAAAGTGACTTCTTGCTTCCTAGTTATACAGCTTTGTTGATTGTACCGCTTTGGTACACTTGTCTGAAAAACAAAACTTTTGCAAGAGAAATGCTGTGGACTGAGAGTGTCTTGAACTGTGTCCACATGAAATAACTGCTTTTACTACATGTAGTATATGCCTTATACGAGTGAACTTTTTTCTTTAGCAGATTTGACAAACGTCAAAACACTCAGTTGACTATTTTATCTGTATAAGTTATTTTTAATGGTTTTTATTAACATGCAAAAGTAACATCTGCTACTTCAGACATATTACTTCATGTCACTTGTATTTATTTCCATGCAAAAACAATTGAGAGAGCAGTTGGGGAAGAGGAGCTATTTCATCTCACACACTCTATGCATTTGTGATCTTGTCCCTCTTGTATCTTTGAAAAAAATCTTACTGTAGTTGTATAACCAAATCACAACTGAACAGTATGGGCTCTGAAAAGAGTAAAAAGCTGGTATTTTTTTTTTTCTTTAATTCTCTGACTGCATTCATATGTGGCTGTGTAAATGATGATTATAATATAAACATGCAACTTGGGAGGCTTACTAAAAGAAAAAAAAATCTTTTTGAGGAAGTCTAAGCAACGCTGTTAGGAATCTATGTTGGTGCTTTGTAGCTGAGGTTTTGGTTTTTTTCCCTGATAAGAACTGGAAGAAAAAAGTTGACTTTTTCTAGCATTCAGAGCTTGTGTGCTATACTTCCCTGCAGTTGTTTGTGTGCTAAATTGCATAGAATAGGAAACAGATACAAAAAAATTATGAAGTTATGTTAAATGAAAATAAGATTTATTTCTTGTCATTAACAGGACTCATTGTTTTTAGAAAAGCATGAGTTAGCCCTGGTGTAAATGTTGAGGCTTCTAAATGGCATTGAAACAGTCTGAATTGACAGTAGTCCAGAAGTCAGTCGGGTGGGCTGTTAGATACAATTCCATGATTGTGGAAGCTGTCAGAGTCTATGATCTCGTCAAAACCTTGAACTTGGGGGCTTGCTACAGAGGGAGTGTTTGTCTGCCTGCCACAATAGGTAATGGATATATACTAGCAATATGTTATGCTAAGCATAACAGTGGATGCGAGTTACTCTGGTCAGATTGATTTCTTTCTATAGAAATCTTTGCCTGTTAATTATGAAATGTAGATTATTGTAAATGCTGTGCTTTTCTGTTGTCCAAGTCTTCCTTATGTCGTGTAATTTTTTTTTTTTTTTTTTCTTTTTTGCAAAGACACTCCATGGTATTTTTTGCCTGTTGCCCAGTAATAGGCACACATAGTAGAAGGATAATGGGTGGGAGCAGTGACATCAAACAAGCTTTGATTGTGTTCATATCAGAGGCCTGGCAGATCTTGTAAACCTGAAAGTACATAGTCTTAGAGTTGCAAGGTAGGATTAAGCTGTTTTATGTACACAGTTCCTGGGTACATAAAGGTTATTTAATGGGAAGGCTTCCTCTGTGGTGTGTTTTTCATTTTTGTTTGGTTTTGGTTTGGTTTGTTTTATTTTTTTTAACCACGGTGAAATGCATTTTTCATTTACTCTAGTTCGATGAGAAATCTGGCTTCTCCCTGTTTTGTTGTTTACTTTGGTAACAGGGAAACAGTTTTCTGAATTTACTGTTTGATGACTGCTGTTGGATTTGAAGATAACTTCTGGGGAGGTGATACTGGAGTTTAGTGATTGGGTCACTTGGTAACAGGACGGTAAAGATCAGGCACAACTGTATGCTTTGTTCTCTGCATCTCTGTGCTGGGGGGCTAGAAGGGCTGCATTTTTCTGAATTGGTGTACTCTGTTGTTCTGTATGCCAGGGAATTGTGTTCAGCAGAAAGTGTTGCTGCTTTATATTTTCTGTTCTAGATTTTTGCGTCGAGAACTTGTGTATCAGAAATGTTTTAATGAAGCCTTTGGATCTGTTGCTGCAGCTCTCTACAGCCTGTTTGGGAAAGCCTGATATAAATCACGTTAGTAAATACTTGGTGCTGGGCATGAGAGGCTCTGTGTGGGCATTCTGAAAAGACGCAAACAGATGTTTAGATTTTGACTCTGGCTTGCAACCATGAATATACACCTTTGGGAGTGTAGGGAGTAGGCTTATTTTTGTTCTAATTCTCTTGATTTCCATTTGCCAGCAGCTGCTGCTTTGGTGGGAGTGAATGAGGTGCCCCCTTAGAGGACATGGCTAATTACAGATTGTCTGTTGGTGGAGGGGGGGCACGCTGAGATAGACATTTTCCTTCGTGTGTGTGTCATTTGCATAATGTGTTAGGACACACAGTATGGAGTGCATTAAGCACTAGCAAATATGCTGTGGGGAATAATCTTGCACCAGCATCACTGAGTTGGCTGGATAACATAATCTTCCATATTTTAAATTTTGAGGTTTATCTTTGTCTGCGTGAAGGGCCAGGGACAAGGAATCAAATCGAAAACTGTATTGAGAAGAGAAATTTGAAATGTTTTGTGCAGCATTTGCAGTTTGTACAAGTAGGTTGAAAAGAGAAACCTGAACTTGTGTGGGGATTTTGGTTTGTTTGTTTGCTGTGAGTTTTTGTGGGTTTTTTTGGTTGACTTTTTTGTGGGGTTTGTGGGGTTTTTTGGGAGGGTTTTTTTTTTTTTCTAACCTAATGGAAATGACAGTGTACCCTCCTATTTGTATGTATGTATCCTCTTTGTACACTTTGATGAAATACTATTTCTTATTAAAACTTTATGCAAACCATTCACCCTTTAAAGGGTGTATTTTGTTCTCTTCTAGTTGAGTTTTTAATTTAAATGTTTGGGGCTTTTTGTGTTGTGAAGTTTGAGACATAAGAGAGTGAACAATCCTGTAATAAAATATGTTTTAAGGAATCAAAGCTTCTTAAATTTCCTTAAATGTCAGTATTGAATATATCTGCGTAATTGTCTTAGTCAAAGTGCAAGGGCAGAAAAGACTAAAATTCAAATACTAATGGGATTTAAAACTTCGAGGTGAATAGGGGTCTTGTATACAACTTGTTCTGTTTATGGGATGAGCTAAAAGAGAATCTTAAACTCTGAAGGATCCCTTACAGATCACTTGGCTTGTGGCAGATAGATAGTGTCTGCTCAGTGATCCGTTCACAGCGTTGAGGTGAACTCCTCAATTTTGAAAACCAAAACTGAGGTCAGTCTACAACTTCAGCTGCGGTTTTATATCGGAAAACTGCACAGGGAGAGATGTTGTTCAAAAACTAGTTTATGGAGCTAAAGTCATGTGGATTTCAAAACCATGACACAGTTCCAGTTATTTTTGAAGAAAATGCAGTATTATAACTTGTTCAAAGTCTGTCCTGATGAAATAGAATGTGGAAGGGGTTGGTTTCTTAAGAAGCTTGACAGCTATTTAAATACAATTCTTTCATTAAAGTCTGTGGTAGTTTAAACACGTTTAAATGCATATGTCCTCAGTTCTATAATTTTTAAGAGAGCCAGAGGTCAGTCAGCACTTGCAGGAGTATGCAAAGCTATCAGAATTTCCTTTTGATGCAAGAATTGAGAACTGAAACATTTTGTTGTTCTTTTTGGTCAACAAAAGAAGCAGCAGGTCTAGTATGTGCTCCTCAAGCAGGTGACTCTTCTTACCTGTGGGTTCTGACCTGTTTTTTTGTAAGATAAAGATCTGGTTAGGGTTATCTCTGAAAGAAATGCTGCAGTTTTCATATAACATGCTGTCCTATTGCACTTCATGCTTCATTATTGTTGTTGTGCTTCTCAGCTCTCTAATTTTGATGCAACTTTAATAGGGAGCCTATGACTCCAGTGAAAAGTATTCCCATGTATAGCTGGAAACATTTCTTATTCATCAATGGCTGTAAAATCTGACTTGTTCCTTCTTGCATGCATTTTAAAATTTTATTATCCTCAATCACCATGGTAAAAGGTGAGTAAGTAAACTTTGCCCGGAGTAATCAATTTTCATGGCAGTTTTACAGGCCTTCTGCTCCATTCTCTGTACTTAGGCTGTTTTTGTATGGATCTGTCTAAAAACAGTCTCACATTGTCTGTGTGCTTTAGTTATTTTCTTAAAATATGTTGGAGAAGTTGCTTTGGAGCTGCTTGTGAGGTGGGATTTAAATATGATCTTTCGTTTCTTAAGGAAAGAAGAATGAATGACTTGGGTGCTGCTCTGCGAGTATTAAAGTTTCCCATCTTGTCAAATTACCAATAATATGAAAGCTGAAAGAGTGAAACAAGTGGACATGAATGTTATTCACGTTCACTTGTTTCACTCTTCAGTATTCCTTGCAATCTGTGTATCTGAATCAGATGCTGAATAAATCAGTAGCAGTAAATTGTTTGACAAGCTGGTATTCTGATCCTGATGTCACGGAGGTGACAAGCTCATTGCTTGCATCTCTTTTGTTAGCATTTTAATTATTTTAAAACATGAGAAGTAGTATTCCTGCTTTTTAAAAATACTGAATACAGAACCAAAGAGGTCCTTGTAGCTGAGTCTGTGCAACTAAGGGCTTTTTCTGTATGAAAGTGTTATGAAACATTATATAATGGAAGCTGCCCAATACAAGTAGCATTTCATAGCCCATGCCCTTTAGGTGTTGTTTTTTGTGAGTTCAAAGCTGTGGATGGTTTTGAGTAATTTTCTCTGCATTTGCACTGTGACTGAGGATATGATTCAGCTGTATATCTAAACAGGTCTGGTTAGTGCTGTTTTCATGAGTTAAGTGGCAATGGAGAGGTAAAAGTGCTTCTTTTGTTACATTTCTTTGCAGAGAACTTTTGCCTGCTGATAGTTTATTCAGATTAGCGAAGATGAATTGTCTGTGCAGAGATGCTGAAGGAGTTTCTTCAGCACTAGTTGGTACAAAATATGTGTAAATGTCAAAGTATTATGTCACGTATAAAATACTGAGAGGTAATGATTAACCAGGAGCTCATGGGTGAAATCTTAAATGTTCTGGTAGGTAACTCCAAGGATTAAACAGCACCTTAATGCTTGGTACTGTTCAAAAGAGAAAATTGTCATCCATTTCCTAATAACTTTGAACAGACAGTGTTTTCTGTTGTGCCTCAGTATATATGTCCATAGTGCACTTGGAGCTGGTGTGCCTAGATCCCATCTCTCTTTAATTTTTCCCCATCTCAGAAACAATGTAGTCGAGCCAGAAAAGTTGTAGGGAAAGACTAACTATGATAATTGAATATATGGAGTTGTTTCTGCATCAAAACCAAAAAAGGAAGCTAGGACTTGGCAGTTTGGGGAAGAGGAGACTAGAGACAGGTGATGTTGAGATGTTGTAGCTTTCTCCATCTTTATCTTGAATTTTTGTGGTTCAGCTCTTTAGTATCTACACCAAAAACTTGGAGGTGTCAGATGAGCATGGTGGGGTGAGAACAAGCAAATGGAGATGGTCCTTTGCATAAAAATGAATTAAACTTGTTACTCTGCACCTTAATATTTTGGAAGCTAAAAGCATGTGTGTAACCCAGATATTTTTTTGAAAGAGCAGTACTTTTAGAGTTACTCAGTAACCCTTGTAGTGGATTGAATTATGGATTTGTGAATAATTAAAGCTGGGAGGATAGTCTAATGATGCTTGTTTCTGGGTTCTTACCTAATTATTCACAGCTATCTGCATTTGGTCAGTTTTAGAGCTGGTCTAGTTGACTCTTCGATCTGATATGCTCGTGTGTACTTACATGTTGCAGTGCTGATTCCATAATAGCTCCTCAGGATTCCTTCTGCTTTCAGAAGGTTCTGTACCAAGCCTGATGAAACAAGGCAGCTGTTGGTGATCAGCAACAGGAAATTGAGTTTTTGAAATATTCAGGACTGGGCCTATTTTTACTTCTTGAAGATAGCAAGCTCTTATGTCTTTGGTTTTACTCACTTTTGTTAAAGTTGTTGCATCATATGGGTCTAATGTTCTCCATTTTAATAAGCTAAAATGAAATGCACCATTGCCTGCTTTTGTGTTCACTCAATCTCTTCTCTGTCCCCCCTCCCAGATGGAGAGCTCAAGGTGATTGGGGATTGTACACACAGGTTACATCTGCTGTCATACTTCCATTTCTTTTCCACCTGTTTGCAGCTGGGCAAGTGCTTTTTGGCCTATAGAATTGTTTTCTGTGCCACCTTTTTAGTGGACTGCGTTACATTGCAGAACTTAATTTCTGATTCCAGGTCTTATTGCAGCAGCAAACTCAGTAAACCACTTAGATCCTGTGGAGAACTCCTTTCTCCTTTTGTGGTTGAATGATGCTGCTGGGATTTCTGTTTGCTGTGGAATAGTAACTCCTCTTTCACTCCATTTCTACGGCTTAAGGGAAAGGGAAATAGCACTTTGAGAGGCTACTCAGTAATCTACAGAGCTCCGAAGGGATGGGACTGGGTGATGTACGGATAGGGAAAGGACTGGAGGGAGCAGCTCCATCTGACAAAATGAAACTTCTGCCTTCACCAGGCCTTGAAAATCAGTTACCCAGAAGGTAAGGAAAAAAAGGTAAACTTCTGCCTAGACCACTGGGAAATGAGATGGCCACAAAACCAGGGTTTTTTTGGGTTTTGTCTTTTGTGGATGGTAGACAAATAACCTCCACCCCTAGAAACTATTTTTAAAGCTAGATCTAAAATGTTAAAAGGCATCTGTGGCTGAGATGGTTTCTGCTCTTGTAATCAGTGATTCATGACTGAGAAACTAAATTCTTTAATGTGAGTGAGTAGAGACAGTGGTAATATTAGACAGTTACTCAGCAAGGCGTGTTCAGGGTAAACAGTCCTCACTGGTGAGTTTGTCTGTAGAGAATCATTTTTTCCTTGTTTCATTTAAACTGGGGACGTGGATAAACTTAGGAAAAAATCTTGTATTCAGTTAAGAATTCAGTGATGCCTGTTTTTCACACTATCCCGGTGTGAGTTTGTGGGAAAAAGATTCTCCCCTTGCAACTCTCTCAGCATGTTAACCTTTATACATTTCATGGCCAGCATTCAGTGGCTTAAATTTTGGATGATGCAACATCAGTAAGTGATGTAATGGCTGTCTATAAGCTTCTTTGTAGTTCATAATGGGAATCTGAAGTTTGGGAACAGAATTTTTTTCAGTTGGGTTCTGTGTCTGCTGTGAGGGAGGTGAAGCACACACACCATGATCATTTTATTTTGGATAGTTCCAAAAAAATGAATTATGTTTTTGCATGGGGTTTTTGTTGTTTGTGGTTATTTGGTATGTTTTTTGGTGCTGTGTTGCTGTGTGGGTGATGGTTTGAGTTGTTGGGGGTTTTTTTAATTGTTGTATTTTTTAAAAATTCAAACCATTAATACTACCAAATGAGTTAAGGGGAAGGCATTATGTGTGAGATTAAACCAGGATTTGTGGGAGTGACTTGACCTTAAATTCAGTTAATAGTGTCGTGACTTCCCCCACTTGGATAATCTGGTCTGTCAGATTTCTCTTTCCTGCTTAGGACCCAAGACACCTTGAGCTTTCATTCCTTGGAAAGTGCCTCTAGTCTTCCCTACTTTTGTAAGTGAGAAAGCTGGGATTACAAGACTATGTCCTCAACTGAGTGTTGCTAACCTTTTCAAGGCACGAGGAACAGTGGTTGTCCTTTTTCTGTATTCTTTATCCCAAGGCACGGTTGTTTTTTGTGGAACTTGATTTGTTTATTGCAAAGACACTTCTCATTTGGGAAAGAAATATAACTGGCTGCATTTTAGAATGACTCACTAGAGAAGGATCTTCCAATTTATTCTTACTGCTTAATAAGGCCTTTCTGGCCTACCTGCCTTGCTTCAGGAGCCTTTTTCTCTGTTACCTTATTTACAAATGGCTGTTACAGAGTGGCAGTAGAGGCTTTACTTTTCCATTATACTGTTTTGTACTTTGAGTTCCTGTGAATTCTGAGAAGTTCCACTGTATTTATTGTTTTAAATGATTAAAGTCCAGACTATTTTTTACTCTTTAAGTGCAGATTTAGACTAGATGATTTCAGAAATGATAAAAAAAGTCAGAAGATGTATTGTGTTGTTTATGTTATAAAAGATTTTTAATAATAGGTAAAAGAAAAGTATTTGATCTAATTTGAAATAGTAAAGTAGGGGAGAAATTGCATTTATTCATACTTCATAAGTAGCCTAAATAAGTACTTTCAACTGGTGATGATTCTGGACTTCAGGAGGCTTTGGATCAGTGGTTCTAATAAATGAGCCTTTGGAAAAAATGTTTAATTCTTTTGAAAATCAGTTGTGCCTGTTCTATTCTTTAATGCTGACTGATTTTTGTATTATATGTTATAATAAGAATAAATAACTTGAACTGTATACTTTCTTCAAACTTTTTTTGGGGGGAGATCAATGTAAGGGTTAAGCAAAAATATCCCAAGCAGCTAACATTTTCTTCAATTGTTAGAGTAAAAAGCCTACAAATACTAGTTCTTTGTATAATGCAAGACCATATGTGCTATAGAAAACCTGACATGCTGTTATATATGAAGTCACAAGGTGAAAATATGAAGAATGTAAAAATAACTGTATATTGAAGCTAAACACAGGGAAAATAGATACATCTGTTTCAGGAACAAAATGTTTATCTTTTTATACAACTCCTTTATTCTTACTCAAATTCAGAGAGTGAGAAAGCTTGTCTGCTTAAAGGAAATTGTTGAAGAAGAATGAGGCCTGCTTTTTTGAATGTCTGCAACTTGAAAGTGTTGTAGGTATGTCTCCAAAACCAGGCAGATACGACTCTGTTGTAAAAGTAGTACGAGTTGTGAATTTAAAAAATATAAATCTAACCTAAAAAAAAACCAAACAAACAAAAAAACCCAGGCAAAACTGAAAGAAATTATTGAGCATCTTTCCACAGCAAGTAATGGACTGAAGTATAATTATACTTCATCTAGTGTCTCCTTCCAGCATTAACAGACTTTGCCTGTTTTAAGAGAATTTTGTCTTCCTGGTATGGTTTTGTTTTCTGTAGCTACCCCAGGATTTTACCTGGAGCCTGGAAACCACTACTACACCTTCAGCAGTCTCTCTTTGCTGTTAGATCTAAGATTTGAGGGTTTCTGGCCCTCTGAGGACAATACTGAGGTGAATTTGCACTGTTTTCTCCTTCCTTCCATATACACATGATCATGTATTATAATCGTAAAAGTGGTTGCTGAAGCCAGAAGTTTTAGAAAATGATGACAATTGCATGAATAGCATTGTTTCAGTGAATTAAATGAGAATGAGAGAAAAGGAATGGATACACCTTTATACTTAGGTTCAGAGTCCTGTGTGCATGTTAGCATGGGATGTTGCAGACTGTATGGGGCATGAGCAGGTAGGTGATGTTAGGGATTTGAGCTAGAATGTAGCACTTCACTAAAAATAATCTGAACCCGATTTCCCTGCGGTTCTGATTTGTTTATCTGCTGTAAAATGCTTTCTCACTACTGAAAATATGGCAGAGATTTAAAACCAGTTTTCACAGTATCAGTGAATCATTGGGGTTGGAAGGCACTTTTGAAGATCATTCAGTTCAGTAAACTGGAGCAGTCTGCCCAGGTTGGTGTTCAGACTGGTTTTGACCACAATTATGGAGACTCAGCAGCTTTTCTGGCAACGTGTTCCAGTGTTTGATCATGCGTAGAGTAAAATTTAGGGTGTTGGTGGAGATGTTTATATGGGTTTTGCTCTATTTCAGTTTGTTTCTGTAGGTCTTCTAATTTCTTACTTGGCATCCAGCTGGACATCTTTCTGTTGTTCACAACCCCTTCAATTTCCAGTTCAGTTCACTGTTCATTTTTATCTGACCTATAATTCATTAGTTTGTCCATAAGAACATAATAGGGGACAGTGTCAAAAACCCTCTTGATGTCAGAGTAAAAAAATACCTGCTGCTCTTCTCTCATCCACCAAGCCAGTCAACTCTTTACAAATGGCCATCAGGCTGATTAAGTATGTTTTATTCTTGATATATCGATCTTCTTGTCCTTTGTATGTTTAGAAGCTTTTCTTGCTGCCTTTCATGTCCTGTGCCAGATGGAAATCCAAGTAGGTTTTGGCTTTCCCGTGGGCTTTGGCTTTAACTCCTATCACTGCATGCTCAGACAGTGTCTCTGTTTCTTCTGAATCACCTTGATCATGCTTGTGGTCCTTGTACGCTCCCTTTTACAGCTGAGCTCAGTCAGAATCTTGTTGTTTGTCCCTGCAGGCCTCCTGCCACCTTTGCTTGATTCTTTGCACACTACTAAGAACCATTCTTGAGCTTGTAGGAGGAGATCCATGAAAATCAACCAGCTCTCCTGGACTCCTCTCCAGGACAGCCCCCTTTGAAATTTTTCCAAGCTGATCACTGAGCAGTTGTGTTTTATGGAAATCCAGGGCTGTGAGTCTGTTATGTGGCTTTGCTCTCTACTCTCAGGATCCTGAACCTCGTTATTCACAGTCACTGTCGCCAAGGTGGCCCCTGAACTTCATGCTCTCAAGAATTCTTCCTTTTCTGTAAATATGAGGTTTAGTAGATTGCCTGTTCCTTTTTGGAATCTCAGTCATTTGTGTCAGAAAGGAAGTGTTTTGGAAACCCGCCGGATTGCTTGTGTTCTGTTGTGATGTTAGTAAAATTATTAAAAATAATATATTTGTTATTGCATATGTTTTTGTGAATACCTTCTGAACTGGTCTTGTACAAGGTAAAGCCCTTACAGGCTGTTGGCTAGGAACTTGTACAGGGGAATTAAATGCAGAAAAGAGGAAGTTTCATTAGAGGATTAATCTGTTTTTTCGTATGACATAATTTGCAAGCCAGGATATAGATTTGATAAGAAAAGCAGTGAAGAGGTTTGGAAAAAGACTGTTAAATAAAACTGAAACAAGAGCTTGCCTTCCTGCAATTAAGTATTTTTTAGTTATTGTTGATACCGATTTCATTTTTGAAATCTGGTTGAAAGTATTTTGGTCAGTTGTGCTGTCTTCACGTCTTGCTGCATCTTAGTGGAGTGCGGGTCGCCTAGCGTCATTTGACACATGATATTTCATTCAAACACACCCGTTTCATGGAACTTCTGCCATTTGACCTGAAGTTGCTGAATGGTGATTTTTTAAAAAAATAATTTCTCACTTGAAAGCCAAGGTTAGGAAGTACATTGTCCTTTTACAGACGTAATAAAATATGAAAGCAAAAGCTTCCAGAAGAGAGCCAACTATTTTTGCGCAGGCCGATTACTGTTGCTTATGTAATGAGGAGCTTGGCACATGTGTAGTAGTTTGTGATTGATGGGTCACAGTGTGTGTACTCACACTTGGGACAAGACTGGTGAAATACATTCCTAAGATATACTGAGAGCTTAATATGATGTTAGGTGAAATTCTTGTTAAGGGTCGAGACCTGCTGCTGGCTGAAAGAAGGTTGTGGTGACACAAGGCAGACTTTCTGCTGAAATATAACCAACTCTGAATTTAATTCATGTGACTTTGTTTGTTAAATAGTCAATAGTCAACCTGTAGTTTTCCACTGATAAACCTCCTGCTTGTTTCTTAGTTTCTGCTAGTGTGTTGCTTTTCCCTCTATTCCACACATTCAACTATGCTTGTTGTTCTTTAATTTCTTTTTGAGTGTTGTAGTTTTCTATAACTTGTTTCCTAGGATTTTTTGGCTGTAATATGAGTACTCCCCTGAGTACTGGCAGAAGTCTGATACCTGATATGTTATGATTGATTTAGGATTTGCTTGTAAAAATGGTATGTTTTTCTTGAAATGGTAATTTCATTAAGTTTTAGTGGCACGTTAATTTCAGACTTTAATTTTAGCTCTCACAGGCTGTCTTGAACTTACTGCTGACATTTTGTGTTCTTTTGCATACAGAAAATGTGTTGGTTGGTGAACAGTTTCTTCAGTCTTTTGGAATACACTGGCTTGGGTAGGTTTATGTAGCATATTCTGAGTTTGTGCACCTGAATTTGTCTCAGGTTGTTTGTATTAGTCTTTAGTTATTAAAAGTTTCTTTGAGATTTTAAGTGCTAGTACATGTATTCTGTATTTACTAGGAGCTTTCAGAGTGGGAATTTTTTATCTTTTTAATTAGTTCTACATTGTAGCCCTGGACTTTGTAGTTAAAAAAAAAAAAAAAAAAAATCCTTGACCCTTTATTCTATCCTGCTTTTTTAGACAGGGAATCTGTTGCTCATTAATGTACTTTGTGCTTAGTACTCAATATAGAGGTCAATTTTTAATGTATGACAGATTATTCATGTTCAGTTAAGTCTTTGTGTGTATGTTGTCAGTCACACCTGCCAAGCATCTTAAAAATGAGGGCCACTTTATGCCCTTTCTCATCCTGTCCTCTTCCTACTGAACTGTTACTTCCTCCAGTGCTGGGGTTTATTTAGTGTGTGGCAAGACTTTCTCCTTTAATGAGAAGAGTTAAGAAAGGCCAGGGAATTACATGCTGATTTTGCATCTCTGGAGGTCATTGTTCAGACATTTCAGTGAGGGGGAAAAAATTAGTATCACTATGAGTAGTGCTGCTGGTGGTGTAATTGTTTTTGCTGTGCTTGTGTAGCATATCTGGTTGGCCATAGTGCTCACAACATTTGTAAACATTTGTACTCCGTAATCTCTGAACGTGTTGTCGTCATTCCCAGTCTGTTTGCCATTGTGTTCCTCCAAGAAGACAGTGCCCAGTGTTTGACCCTTGCTGCAGGACAGGACAAACTGGAGAGAGGACCAGGAGTGCCTGCCCGGACAGGAGGCCACTGACGCTGGCTTTGCTCAGCCTGAAGCAGGGAAGGCTGAGGAGGCAGCTGGATGGGGCCTCCAGCCTCTTGGAAGGGAAGGGACGACAGAACGGGGGTAGTAAGGGAAGCTCCAGGTCAATGCAAGGAAAAGAAAATACTGTTTAGGGTGGTTGAACATTGGAACAGCTTGTGAGAGGTCCTGGAACCTTCCTCTTTTTCTTTGGAGACTTCTGGGACTTCACTGTTTGAAGACCTCAGCAGCCTTTTAATCAGCAGTCTCCAGTGTCAGCTATTAGAGCTGCGTGCTTGCTGCTTTTTCTCGAAAAAACCTCCTGGCCTGCTACATGGTAAAAACTTACTGGCATGTCCTTTCTAACAAAAATGAGGTGTTTAATATAGTTTTGTGAAGAAAAGTACGCTTGCCTGTGCCTGCAGACATCTTCAAAAAAGTTGGAATTAGATTCAATGCGAAACACTGGTATGGGGTGCTCCCCCCCCCCAAGTTCCACTTGTATAATACCTCATGAAGATTATGTTTTCAGTATAAAACAAAGCTCAGAGAAACGGTGTTATTTTGGCCTAGTCTGTTTTAGAGATAAAGGTGTTCTAGGGATAAGAAAAAAACCAAACAGATGATGGATCTTGGTTTTAAGCCTGTTTCAAGAACTTCAATGAGACGACTACAAAGGATGTGGATTTTTGTCTTGCTGCATGAGTTTTTTACTAGGGTGATGATTAGGTCAAATTTACAGTTCTTCTTTATTGCCTAACTTTGGAGGATGAAATTTTGGTAAAGAGAATGGGAATCAGGTTGACTTTTTAGGACTGTTTTGTCTATGTGTTTCCTGTGTTAACACCTTTTTTCAGGTTCACCTCTCAGGAACCATGAAGGTACAAATTTGCTTTCCAGAGTTTTCTTTCTTGCTTTATCCTTATGTTGGGGAATTCCAGAGTGTTTTAGATTTTGTTCTTGGAAACTTTTTATTTTTTTTTTTCATTGTGCTTTAACTACTCAGTGTAAATAATTCTCTCTGTCAAGATCTTGGGAATAAGGAGTAGAAAAGATGGTTCTGAGATCAGTGTGCTTTTAAGAGTGATAAGTCTGAAGGAAGTGGTGGAGTTATGATTTAGGCCATTGTATCACAGCTGCCTTGCTTGGCCTTTATTTATTAGTGAGATCAATGGATGTTATTACTGATTTCTAAATAACATTAATTACATGACTATTTGTGTGCAGGGTTGGAGATAGGCTTGTGAGTAGCTCTCGACTTGGTGGGATTGAACTCTACTGGCCAGAGTTTTGGTGTGGCTCTGCTTATACCCTTTCATTAATAGTAAACACCCCAGAATATTTGTAGTCTTAAAAAAAGAGATTTGCACAGCTTTCTCCTATATAGAAAGCTGAAAGGAAAACAAAGTTATTTTAGTTGGTTAGAAATTAAGGGAATATATCTCTCCACTGCCTACTGACTAAATCAGAGTAAGTCCTTGCTTCTAGAATTAGCTTCAGAGGAAGCATTTTATTTATTAATTTTCTGTTACGAATTGAGCAAAAATGATCTTTCTCAGAAACCAGTTCCATCTACTTCATAGGAAGTTTGTTCTCCAGTCTCCTCTGAGGCCTGGCTGCACTTCTGGTGGCATTCTTAGTAGTCTGGTTGAAGTGCTTCACTGAAGGGTGAAGCAGTAGGCTCTTAGGCTGGCCAAGCCCGTCACTTCTAGAAATGCCATGTGGGCTTGAGAGATCATTTGGAAAGTGGAACTTAGTGCTAATATGAGCAAACTTCTGTTTTTAAAGATGCTTCATGCATTTAGGGAAGCAAACATTCTCTTGGTCTTAACCTCTCAGAGAATACCTTGACTTTTTTTCTGAGAGTTTTGGAATGATGAATTGTGCCACCGGCATAGTGAGGTTTAGGACCATAATTCTAAGCGACACATCATTACCAAGATGTACTTAGATACCATCCCCGCGGAGCTTCGTGTGTTGAGTTCTGTGGTTTTTTGCAATCAGTGTATTTCCCTTTAGTGGTAAGCACTAAAAATTGCCCTGGGTTCACAGTGTAATTGAAATGTTGAGGCCAGAGGGTGAAGCTATTGACTTCCTCTGTAAATGTAAATGGGGCAGTGCTTCTAGTTGACAAAAAACCAGGTCTTTGCCAGTGCTGCAGTAGTGTTTTGCATATTGTGTGTTTTTGTTATAAAATTTTCTTTTATCCTGTGGTTAAGAAATATAAAGGTTTTAAATTCCATTGTAGGAAAGGATTATTAAGTATTGTGTCAAGTCTCTTTCATGCCACAGGTAATTTGCCTGTTACATACAGACAAATTCAGACACCTGGCTTCTCTGCACCTTTGATCATTTAGACATGCATTGCAGTAATTTTACATAGCCCTTTTCACATTGCATCTGAAAATATATATTCCATTGTCTGAATTGTAAAAATAAGTGCGATTTTGGATGTACTTCTTTCTTTAACATAATGTTGCTTTTAGCATCTGCCTGGTCTGTATTTGACTATTTTGAATTTCCTAACTAGATGCTTTGACCTGGAGCTGTACCCTGTAAAGAGAAGTGCAACGCTACCTTTGCTCTGCCTGTATTTTGTGAATTTGAACTCTTGCTCCCCAGAAAGAAATAATCTTTAGCTCTACAGACATACAGAAAATGAGGAAAGTACAGTTCAATCTATTGGAAAATGTATGTTGATCAGAAAAAAAAAGTTTATTGTTCCACCTACACTCATATAATTTTTGCCAAGGATATGGCTGATTTCATAATTTTCAGTTATGATTTTTTTTCCTTAAAGAATGTATACAAGTGTTATAAGATTGAAATGCTAGCTTATGGTTCTGCAAGTTTTTTCTTTTACTTTTGATGAAAAGATCACAATATCTGCATTTTCTGTAGTATAATTGCATGCTGAAATAGCAGAAAGCAGTACAGGTGAAAATGCAAGGCTAGTTTTCTTCAGGCAAAAGATAGTGTCAGAAGCAAATGATGTAATGGAGCAAAGAAGTAAAAATTCTTGAATCTGATTTTTTTTGTTCATCAGTCTGTCTGTCTACTAGTTGCTCTGCAGTTGCTCTTGAGGTCCCTGGTCAATTTTAGTCGAGTGTCAAGGCAGGAAGAAAGTCTCGGAGATAATGAAGGGCCTGGAAATTCAGAGGCACTCAGCAGGTGGATGGAAGACAAGCCCCTGTTACACCTCACACTGAAGGTGAGATGGGGGAGCTGTTGTGGCTGGTCAGCACATATGTGACTGCCAAAAACCCATTCTTTCCCTTGCAGGGAATCTGACAGGACGAAAGAAGATGACGGGGAGTTACAAGATGTATGAGACTGAAGTCAGTTCTACTACTCATGTAGCAACTTGACATGTTTAGTTTGTTTCTGAAACGAACCTTAAGCCTTCTTAGAATTCCAAAGTTCCGTGGAACTTTTGCTAACTTCTTTTAAAGGGTACTTTCTTTCAAGTAAATCTACCTTTGAATGAATTAAGACTTTAGAGAAGAGGTGAAAATCTGCACAATGGCAGGGAAGAGCTTTGATCAAGTCCACATATTTTATAAAACAAAAAAGAATGGAAGACATGAAAGTTAGTTTCAGATTGTGTCGCATGACTTATCTGGTAACACTGCTCATGCAAACCTGGGCTTGTTCCTGATTGAAAAAAATAGGGAAAATTAAAGGAAAATCTGAATTTTTGAATCTCTTCCAGTTACGTAAATTGCCTGGAGACATTACTAGATACTATAGAGATTAATCTTTGAGGTTTACGTTTTGTTTTTTTTTTTGTTTTTTTTTTTTTTTTTTTTTTTTGTTTTTTTAAAGAGCAGAGTTTAAGCCTCTGAAAACGCAGCATATGGAGCTATGGTTATAGGATCTAAACTAAAATTTTATTTGTAAACTTGATGTACAGGGAACAGGGCTGTTTGGTTTTGTTGTTTGAAGTACCTCACCTTCATTAAAAGGAATGAAAGCTTCATCAAAGTTCTAGACAAGCCTCTGGCACTGTGCAAATTAACAAAATTTGGGGTCAGTCAGAAGAGAAGGCTGGGTTTAAGTCACCCAACTGTTGGTTAAAACATAAGTAACAAACAGCCTAGTTAAAAAGCTGTTTTTATTTAACTCTTCTTCTCTTGGGAGTGACAAGTGGTGATACTTGTTTCTCTGTTGGGTTCTGTAGCTCGAGTGTGACAGGACTTCTCTGTACCGCATTGTGTTGCCTGTAATCAATACAACAAATTGCCTGACAGATTTGAAAACCTAACCCTGATGAGTAGCTTTATTTGTAGCATATGCTAGTTGGTATATTTCCACTTTATCCTCCTGCAAAAGGAAAGTAGAAGTGCAGGTGTGAAGGGCTTTGCTCATCAGGAATCCAGTATCTTAGAGTCTATGTCTCCTGCCCTTGCATCTGCAAGAAAAAATGTGCTGACTAAGGACTTCAGACTGCACTGAGTAACTCAGTGTAAATAATGTTTGTACGTGGCACCTTCCTCTTTAGCATTCGTGTAACACTGGCAATGTGGGAGTTGTACTCAAGTTTTACATCTGAGACCACAGGTGGGAACGGGAGAAAGAGTTTAGGAAAGGCTCCTGTGAAGGGTACTTTGAGATCTCTCTTGGTGTGAAGTGGCCAAGGAGGGTGTTCAGCATCATGGGCCTGCCAGCTGGAGTGCAGCAGCCCTAAACAGGTTTGCTCTAGGAGCTTAGGGTTCTTGCTGCTGTGAGAAACCTACAGGGAGGTATTAAGGAATATAATGTTCACTCACAAGTTTTTTTTCTAGGGTTTTTAGGACATATGTACAGTGACTGATCATTACTTGAATTTTGGGTGAGCAGTTCTAGAAGAAATTTACATTGTCATTCTGAAGTCTAACACCTTGAAAAACTAATTCTGAGTTTGAAGCTTTTTGAGTCTGATAGTGCAGATGGTAAAGTTTAAAATTATAGAGATTGCCAATCTGTAAGGGTAAGTTATCATTTAATAAAAACATATTTTCGCTATCCATGGAAAAAACCCTTTGTGTTAAGAATAGCAAAGATGTTCTATGTAAAATAAGATCAATGATACTGTGTAATATGTTTTCCAGCATGCCAAAACTGATTTTCTGGGTTTGATTTTTGGTTTTCAGTTCAGTCAATGAACTAGTTAAGTGAAAGAAATGTTAGAAATTTTTTTACTGTAGTTGAGATTAGACTTCTGCTTTCTGAAGTTGGAGCTTACCTTTCTGGCTGAGAGCTTGGTACAGTCCCGTTCTTGTTCCACTGGTGGACTGTCTCCCAGCTGAGGGAAAAGTAAGGCAGGGGGAGCGAATGTGATTATTGTGCTGGCTGATAATCTCAAGTTGCTTCACACGTGCTATAGTAATTTTATTTTAATGCAGATTTTACTTTTGCATTTTAGCTGGCTTCAGGAAGAGCTCAGCTGTTCTGGTTGCTAGTTAGGTGAGGCTGTGTTCACTTCAAAATTTGTTCTTGGTGTTGAAGGACAGTTCTGCTGTTATTCTCTATGTGTCAGAGTTGTGCTTTGAAGTAGACCATGTAGTCAAGTACTGAGAACCTGCTGTCCTAACAGAAATAGGAGGATTTTATTGAAAAGGTCTTAATATTTCAATACTTCTTGTCTTTACTGACAGTAGTAATATTTAATTCTGGTTCTCTTCTTACAGTCTGAATGTGGAGAAAGCAGGAATATGTCTGTGTTCTGATCAGGCTGGCAGTGTGTCTGGAGTGATATGGGTGTTACTTTCGGGGATTGTCTTTCAGAAGGGCAGTTCTCTGTGCACAAACAGTTCAGCCTTCTGAACACCCCCTGGTCTCAATAAGAGGGTGTTGGGTTGTAAGTGAAGGTGCTTCAGTGTGGTCACAATTACTGATTAGCTTTATCCTAGCCTTGTATTTAGAGATTGGTAGATTGAGAAGACTTAACTGTATTAGAATAGGTTTGCTGTCTAAATAAATGTCCCAATAAACTGAAAGGATTTTCTATGTCATCACCAGAGCTAGCACTGTATTTTCCTATGTGTTTCTACAGGCATTAATGTATGTAGGGAATCTATTTTATTACAATGGAAATTACAGGATTCAGAAGCCCAGTCTTAAGCAGGGAAGTAACTTAGTTCTGGCTTTGTTCTGGGATCAGAAAATAGCCAATCTCATCACATGGCACTGCAGTGTAGTGAAAAATGGGAAGACAGCAGGAAGTCTCCTGCTAGAATTCTTTGTGTGATGGTGCTCAAGCCAGTTGTGAACCCATGTGTGTTCAAACAGGATCACTAACACTGTAAGTGAAAAGCCTTCTGTAAAAGAATATGTGAGTGCTATAGATACTAAAGCCATTACCTTTGATGTGATTTAATTTAGATGCTTTTTACCATCATTCCTGGGGGTAAAAAAAAAAAAAGGAAAGAAGACCTGCCTGCTTTCTAACTTGATCGTGGTTGCATCATTGCTGGTGTGTACACCGTCTTCTAGACATTCAGAGATAACCTAGAAACAACTAGTAGTGTGTCTTACAGTTGTTGTTTTCATGGGGACAAGTAAGTGGTGGTGGGTGGTGCATTATGGTAGGAATAAGCATTGCAGTATTTTTTTTTTCCATGTTTTGCTTGGACATGAAAAATTGCCATGTGGAGAAATTTTAAATTAAGTCACATTACATTTTGTCTTAGACTGGATATGATGTAAAATAACCAGGTTAATAGTACTAATGTGATTTAAAATACATTTAACAGATAGACTTTTGTAAAATTTTTGCTAGATTTTGCTGTTTTCATCCTCTGCTGATGTAAAAAACTGAAGATAGTGAGAGCAAGTGGACACTGAAACAATACTGGTATAGTTGTGTGGACGCTGGATTAGACAAACAGGAATTTCCACAGAAGCAGTACATTTGCCATCCAGAAACGTGCAGGTGGAAAGCAAGTGATCTGCTCTTGGGAGGCATTGAGCTTGTAGGTTGCAGTGATAGTAGCTTCAGTAAACTTACATGTTCTCAGGAGCTTGATGTCATTAACACTGTAAATGTTACCAAGTGCTTAATGGTGTGGCAGAAGTATACTTTGCATAAGAGTACATATGGCTTTTATTTCTTACTCAGTCCCCACTAAGCTTGGCTTAAGTAGAACAGTGTTGGAAGCTTGCTTCCAGTTCCTAAGATTGCCAGCTGCTTTACTAGAATGCAATTTGAGGAATCAAATCCTGTTTTATATCCAGTATATTCATTTTTATGGGGTGACATGCAAAACGATACTTTCCTATAGCTAAAGCTAGTAAAAAGTCAGGTTTTGTTTGGATGTTGATTTTTTGCTGAAACAGAGAGATCTGTGGCTGAATGTGTCAGATAAAGAAAAGGAAATGCTAGAAGTTGGTTAAAGAAAGGAAACACAGAACTAGTGTACTGAAAATAGCTATGGCTGAAATCCAAGGAAATGGGCACTACTTCAGCTTAACTGGTGAACTGAACTGATTGCTCAAGAGAAAAGACTTTTCTATGTTGTGACTCAAACTGACACTTGACCGATCAATCTGTCAACATGTTCTTCTGGGAGCAAACATGATGGTGAAGTTGTCTTGAGAGTGGATGCAGGAGAATTTTTGAAGAATTAGGCAGCCAAAGTGATGACTCACATTGTTTAAAAAACTCACGGTATGAATTTTTAAAACAATTACTAGAGCAACTCTCTATGATTTATATACTGTGAATTTGTTCGCAGAGTGGTGGAATGATGCGTTTACAAAATGCATCATAAAATACATTGTTGAATTCATCTAATGAGCTTATACATTGATAAAATACAAGTTGCATTTATGCAGAAGAAAAATGGCAGTTATGCCAATCTCAGTTATTTTCTTTTGCCCTTAGTTTCTGAAGGAAAAGTGACGTGTCTTGTGTACTCCCTTAGTTTCTCATGTTTTTGACTAAAATACAAGTAGAATTGTAGGAGACCGGTATGCATGTGTTAAACAGCCTGAAATGGTACTGTGCCTCCTGTTCTACCCTTTCTCCCCCTAAGGTTCTCTTGTGTTTCTAATTCTATGAACTGTGTTGCATCTTAAAAAGGAGCAGTTACAGTGGGAAGGAAACAGTCCAGATTTTTTTTTTCCGCTATGAAGAGTGATGGGCTTTGCATTTACTGTTTCTTCCCTTTTTTTTTTTTGTAATGTTCATAGGTTTTTGTAACAATTTCAATGATAGGAAGGAACTCGGAATCATTTCAACCTCTTCCTGCTGTTGACTTGATTTCTAGGAACTTTTTTCCTTGTCAGTCTTTGTGACCTGAGCAATGAAAACACCTTTTCTTCAGACACGTTTTTCCTCTTTTGTTCTTGTGCGTTTCTCAGTTTCATTTACCAAAACCCCCTCAGATTTCCACCGGAGCTTCACCATCATCATTGTCGTTGGTAAAGGATTTACCCTTTCAAAGAATTGTTGCAAGTTCTGAACAGCATCTTTCCGGTACACGCTTCACCCTGTGCTGCCGATGTGCTGACCCATGTATATGGTTTGTGTATTTACTCATGTAGAAAAAGTATCCAGAGTTTTAGGGAAATGGAGACCCTTCTGTTCTGTGAGTATGAGCTGTTCCTGTCTCAGAAAGCCCACTGCAGGTTTTAGAGAAAAGTCTAGATACCTCAGGGGCACAGTTTCACACAATTGTGCCTCTTTTCTACTGTTTGTTTTAAACCTTCTAGAATCTGCATGCAAAGATGGAGAGTTCTGATAGAGCTGAGGAAGTTGTTTCTGAGCTGTTTTTAGTTTTGTTACCTCAAAATATTGAGATCTTAAAACTGGTTTTTAACAGCAGGAGAGAACACTGGGCTCAGCAACAGATATGAGAGGACATTGGATAGGCCCTTGATTTTTTTTTTTTAATAAATTGCATAATTGAGGTTCGATTTCATTGTGTTCTCAGGATTCTTAGTGGTCCATTCATTATTTAAAGAGGTGGAAAGCTGACCATTGGTAGAAGTTCAAAACCTGGATGTCATCGTCTATTTTTCAGTCAAAGCTCAGTGTATGATAAGGAGCTCTCTGGGCAATTGAGTGCTGGACTCATATTGTCTCTGGACAGGGAGTCCTTTGGTGCCTGCTAATGTTGATGTATGTCATGTGTCATTCTCTGGTTATGCCGTGGGTACATCTTTAAATGCTCTGTTGACCTCCAAATTGAAAATTCATTGTGTAAGCTTTGCTTTTATATTTTGAGCAAAACTTCTAGAAAGTTTAATGTTTAGAACAAAAACTATTTCAGTTTTGCTTCTACATTAAACTTTTTGAAGAAAGGCTCGGTATTCAGTTGGTAAGTTGAGTGTCGAAGGCAAAAAGTGAAGCCCTCTCTTGATTTTATGCTTGTTTTGATGAAGCTTCATACATAGTAACTGTGCCTAGGAGGAGTAAAAATGGTCTCCCAAAAAACATGTTAACAGTAAAGAAAATAAGATTAGAACAGGGGAGTGCTGAGCTAGTGGAATTTGATTTAACATCATGCCAGGAAGGAGACTTATCTCTTGTAAATGAGGGCAATTGTCAAGCCGGCTGATGATGATCAGGAACAGTTTTCAGTAACAGCAGATTCAAATTTACAAGTAAAAAGACTGACTTGGAGAAAAACTGTTGAGACAGTCCATTCTAAGCAATAACTGCAATTTACTGTTGAAGGTGCTGCTCTTGCTGCGGTTTGTGTACTCATTTCACCTGAGGCACCTCAGTGAAGACTCAGGATTGAAACAGCTTTTGTCCTGAGATCATTCTTGTGCCTACTGGAATTTACAAGCATTTTGATACTAACCTTTGCCAGCAGCTGACAGACCAAGACTGACTTTCTGAAAATGTTCTCCTACTGCTCTGTATTGCTATTTACGTTTTTATCTGCAGTATTTAAACACTTCCGCATAAACTGCAGTGGTGTATAAGCACTGTCCAGATTGTAGAGATTAAAAAATTTGGTTTAGGATTTCTTGAAACAGATTTGAAATTTAATGGAAAGCAACGGGTAAATAATGGCTGCTGAGTTTATGGAAAGAGTTACACAAATTTGATTGAGTTGTAAGTGCTGTTTTTTTAATAATAACTATATGGCAGGAGATGCCTAATATAATATGTTGAATACCTTATTAAGAGGTTGAGTACTTCATAGTAAATAAATTTGGAGCGATATTTGATGAATCTAAAAGTAGATAATTGATAGTAAAACCAATCACTGCAAAATTGTACTAAAATACTATTTAAGAAGAACTTGGTTGATGTTGATTTTAGTATATAACAACAGTCTTCTCTTAATTTTCCAGATCTGCTTTCCCTCTTTCCTTTGCCTTATTTAGTTGGTGACAGCATTTTTCCACAGTCCAACAAATGTGCAGCTGGCTGCTTTTCCAGCCATGTGTAGGCTGCCCCACGTGCTCTGCCAGCATCCCTGCTGCCAGTCCTGCCGGGTGCCGGGTCCTTCGTCGTTCCAGCATTGCTGTCCTGGGGACTTCACTGCCTCAGCCTGCTCTGGCATCTCTGCAGTAACCCCCTCCTCCGTAAAACCTTCCCAGACATCCTCTCCAAGATTTCTCAAGCTTGGATAGTTAATGGTGTCTCTTGTGAGGAAGTGTATCTGTTCCACCTAGTAATAGTTGCTAAGCAGGACATTTCTTCTAGCCACATGTCATGTCAGCCCTGCCTGCTTCATTGCAGACCATCTAACTTGAGATGTTATTGTGTTGTTTTTTGTTTTGTTTTGATTTTTTTGTTTGTTTGTTTGTTTTCGCCTGAGGACACATTCACTTTGTGCTGTATTGCACTGGTACTGCTGTTCTCCCTTTTGCACAAGTAGGTGCTGTAAAGATAATATAGGATCTCCTGCCATATATATCTTAAAATGAACCAGAATAGATTTTTTTTTTTTGTACACAGCAGGGTCTTGGAAGTTTTCAGACTATTCACACTGGCAAGAAGGGAAGAGTTTGGCTTGGACTCTGGTATTAATTTCCAGGGCTCTTCGGATGAGAAATTGGAACAAGATTTTTTAATTTGGTTTGGTTAGAACAAATGAGGCCTTATTTGTATAGCTCTCAAAGTTAGAGCTGCTCTTTGGCCACACCATTTGTGTGACTTTCATGTACGAGTTTGTTTTGTTTCAGACTGCTTTAATAGCACACATTTTCTTTGACATTTGAAGTACTTTTCAGTCATTTGGCCATTACTGAACCAAAGGGTGAATTGGCCACTTGTTCCCATAGCCTTTCCTCCATTTTTTTCCCAAGACAATTTTCTGTCTTGCATCTCACAGATGTTGTTAGGTAATTTTATCATTTAAACTGCAGGTTATTCTAAGTTGGTTCTGTGACTAGTTTAATAGTTCATGTAGTCACTAGATAAAATGTGTATGTTTCTGCAGAAACACTTCTCCTGTATTTCTGAATCTCACTTTGGAATGGGAATATTAGGTAAGTAGTCAAGATACAGTAAGTGAGGATCATGCTTAAATAAGATTGTTGTTTGCAGATTGCAAAAAAGGAATACATGAAGGAAGGAAGAAACTTTTCCATTATTTCTTCAGTTTCTCAGGATCCCTCTGGTGGTGCCTGACCTATAGGACTGTCATCCTTCATTACAGAAGGCTGCCAGCATTTCTGTGCAATGCTAACAGTACTTTTACAGGTTTAAAGAGAGGTCTGCTGTTTAATAAGAGTATAAAGTAGATAAACCTATATGATTTTTATGAACACTGGGACATTCTCCTACCTTTGAAAAATTGCTCGTATTGTACTGTTTAAAAAGTGGCATCCTAAGGTTTTGAATATCGTGTCCAGTATAGGGAGCCATCATCACAACCGTGCCTGAGGAAGTTTTAAGATTCATATGATATTAATTATGACACAAAGTTGTTTATATTTAGAGTGATTTCAGCAGGAGCAGAAATGAAGGGGGTAAGGAAAAGAGCAAGTGCAGTTTGAGAGTGCCTTTCTGTTTGCTTTAGTGGGGTTTCTTAGGATGTTCTTACTTCTCATATATTCCCAAGAATGCATAATTTGTCAGCTGCGGAAGTATTATTTTGAAGAATGTTACGCAATTCTGTCAGTTTATCTTGTTGACTTGACACATAGTTGGGGTGGGAAGGGAGACTGTACAGGAAGGAAAGTCCTTGTTCCTGAATGTCGTTGCTGCATAGCTCTCACATCCTCGAGGATCACCCGGACAAAAGCTGAGTCAGAGCACAGCAGCACTCTGCACTACAGCAATGGCCCAGCTCAGGATTTTGGACTGCATGATCAATCACAACTGGAGTTTCATATGTAACCTGTACTGTGCATGGAGCGATCAGGTTTGTTGTTTGCTTATCCTTACATACCAGATGATTATATAATTTAGTATAAGGGGAGAACAAAAAGGCTCCGGTTGATCTCCCCACCCCCAGTCTTACTGAGGATGAGCTATTAGAAATGCTGCTATTTACTAAGGAGTTTTCTAGTCTTAGTAAGCATACGAAGCATGGTTTAACTATATAATTGCTTTTTTTAACACTTTGAGTACTTTAGTTTGTTCTCTTTAGAGTCTTATGCTTTGAGAGGTTTTGTTTAATGAATTGCACAAAAAGGTAAATATCAATACAGGAAGGGGGAGCTGATGCCAAGACAAACAAAGTTGTTAATAAATATAAAGCTGATTTGATTTGTTTTCCTGCTTTAAAAAGACTGAGCATCTTGGCTATTTCAAAACACTTGATCATGAATAGGGTTTAAAAAAGTGTTAGGGGGAGGTTTTTGCTTTATTTTTATTGTACAGAATTAAGTTAATCACAGGATGCTATTGAGTTCTCAATACGGACAGATGTAATTCTAATTCACTACCTTGCTGTAGAACTGGGGGGAACAAAACCCAAACAAACAAAATTGCCTGGATTCTGAACGAAAATGTTTTGAAATAGAATTCACTTACTAAAGGTTTTTAAATATTGTGTACAGTTGTTATGCTACTTTAAAGTTACTCTAGACATTGCATGTATTTCTCATGTAACGTTCAGCCAGTCACTGACGAAAATTTATTTTTATTTGGTGTAAGGGGAAGGTAAACACTCCTTATGAAATTGCAGTTTCAGTACAGTTACTAGAGACAGGTGATTCAGAATTTTTTTCTCCTATACATAGAGGTTCTTTGAAATAATCTGATTTAAAAATGCCTGTGACCTCTGTATGTGACATCTGTACTGAAGCCTCTTAATCAGGAAAATACACTGCTAGGTGATGGTGGTGTGGGTTGGTTTTGGTGTTTGTTTGTTTGTTTGTGGGTATTGTTTTAGTTCTTTTGTTAATGATGCAAAACCTGATTGGTGTTGCCTGGGTTTTTCAAGTAATCTAGTTAATGTGAGAGGTATAAAGTGTCTTCTGTTGAACTTGAAAAAAACAGAGGAAACATGATGCATTCTCTTAAACTTTTAATTTTTACAGATGCCAAACTGTTTGATCTAGATTGTTTACATATGTGTAAGAATTCACCTGTCCAGTCAAATACAATATGACAATTGCTTCCCATGATTCACAGGAATCAAGAAGAAATAAGAAAAGGTTTAGGATGTGGGAAGTCCTGCAGAATTTTTAAGTGAATTTGATATAATTAGAGGGAAGGGAAAAGAGAATTACTTTTTGAGCATATTGAAGTGGAAAGTTTTTAAAAAACCAAAACACTACCCCCCCACCCCAAAACCAAACCCCAAACACTTCCCCTTCCAAAAAAACACCAAACCCTTCAACCAAATCTAAACAAAAAAGCCCCACAAAAAATAAACAGGAAAACAACCCTGAAAACAAACACATGAAAAACCCCAAACATACAAACCACTCACCCGAATGCAGAACAAGGTTCACATAATCTTAAAACTGTTTCTTACCAATATGGAAAGAAAAAAGAAGCTTTAGATCAGTATACCCTGAATTAATTGCATGCTTGAGGTAGTCATGTTGCAGAACTGTTTGGTCTTGCTAGGTTTTATATGGACTATGCTATTGTTACGTGTGTTTGTTGTTTTGTTTACTTTAATTGAAGTCCAGTCTCTGTAGACTATACAATTTAATGAGCTGCTGCTGATACTTTTCTTTAAATGAAGCTGGAAGTTCATTTATGGGATATTACAGTGCAGCTACTCTGTTCTTGCTGCACTGAAATACCGTGGCAGAAGTGGAAGCTGCCAGGCCTGGGGAGAGATGCACTGTGCTCCACATAGCTGTGCTGTTCTCCCCCCACCTCACAGTGCCCAAGGAGGCTGCTGGTGAGAAAGCAGATGGGTGACCTCTGAAGTTTGTGTCACTAATAATATCTCAAATTAGGTTGCAGTTATTCTAAGAATTTCTTTTGTTTTTATTGTTCACCACCCACTCCCTTGGCTCTGCAGCATATATTTCCCAAAGCTTATTTTTTAAAACAGGAAGCGAACAAGTATGAAATAGCAGGGATATTTTCTTCTGTCTATCATGGTGGTTTAAATTTTAGAAAAAGTATTTTCATAGTGTGACATAGAAGTTACTATGGCTGGGTACAGTTGGCCTTTGCATTCTGATACAGCAAGTTGTTATGTGTATTAGCATGTTTTCAAAGGATATGCAGTGTTCAATACTAAAACAAAAATCCTTAAAATCATTCTGTGATGTAAATCAGTGAAGTTTTGTTGGCATCAGTGGATTGCAGTTTTTAGTCCAAACATTGGATGAGATTGATGGCTATCACGTGGTGATGCATAAATAATTACTAAGAGGCCTTCAGTGACAAACTTGATTGCTTGCAGTTTTTCATCCTTTACATTTTGTTCATGGGAGAACTGCACTACCTATGTTAAAAATATTTCTTAAAATGAGTTATTGCAAAGTACCAAAGTGTTTTCTTTCTTGCATATGTTGTCTGTGACAGCTGTCTTGTGGGACATGAGGGATGGATTAAAGTGTAATAGTCTTATTGGCAATTCAGAACTTCAGCATGGCTGGAAATGTAGAATTAGTGAAGCAGAGTAGTAGGCAAAAAGTTTGTATCCAGTGAGGGATCTCGGTAAATACAGCTTTATGGGCAAATTATATTTGTACTTTATCCAGACTGTCCTGACAGTATTATAGATGATTAATCCTATTTTTAATATAGTCTTGTCTTAGTAAACAAGGAATTGTTAGTGTTTTTTCTTAAAGAAGAAAAAAGAAAGGGCTAGAGTGCCTTAAAAAGTTAATGCAATTTTTTTCCATATGGTAGTCTGGTGTTCATGGAGTTGTAGTCTTGGAATCATAACTTAGCATGCTAGCTGTGGTCCAGGAGGAGTTCCTCAGTGAATGTATGGAAAAGTTAGGTAATACTTTTCCTCAGTAACATGTGAACTGGGCTCATCCTTGGTAAGAGGTGATGGGAACTACTCCCTCTGTCCTTGTAAGGAGCCTCCAGCACCTGAGCAGACTCTGGAGATGCCTGGTAGGTCAGCTGACCTTGTGGCCCTGATGAGCTGCAGTAGGGCAAGTATGCCTGAAACAATGAATACCACTGCTTCAGATGGTTGGAAGAAGTACTGGTAGGTAACATAAAGTAGGTGATACAGTGCTTCTTGGTTTTTTCCCTCCTTTTATCACAAATGCCTTTCTTTCTTGTGTTAGGAAACAGTAGACTACAAATTGAGTTCAAGTTGTCTTCTTGCCAGCAAAGAGAGACATATGTTAGTTTGAGGAGAGCAGATCAGATCTTCTCTTGTCCTGTTCTCACTGCTTCTTTGATAAACTGCATCAGGCTTTTTTTTATTTATCTTATTGCACCCTAGCCTCTAAAAGTAATGATAATGTTCTTTGAGCCATATGAATACTTAAATCTTGGGTTTTTCAGTCAGGGATAAGTATTTTGCAAGTTCTGTAAACTTCCACTTGGTCAAATTTCACTGCACAGGGTGGGCCTCATCATTGCAGTTGTTGGTCTTGGAAAAACCTTCTCATCAAAGTCTATTTTGATGTACATGAAGGTTTGTTGTTATGTGGTGACCTAGCAGCCAAGGTGTCTGATTTCTGTTCTTTTAGCTGGAGTTCATTACTGCAGGCAGTGTGCGAGGATGCGATGTTGTGGTGCAAGCCCAGCTCTTGCCTTTCTCACCTTCGTTCAAGCCTCAGAGTGCAGCAGTACTGCAGCAGCTGCTGCACTGCAGTTATTCCCCTTCCTCCAGAGAATCTCAATTAACATTAAAAATGCTTTTCGATCTTCCAAATGTGTCACTTGGAGGATGAAATAACGAAGGTGTCTGCATTTCTCCTGAGATATTTGCAGCTGATAATGGTTTTGAAATGTGATATTTATTATCTTACTGTGCTTTTACTTCTGTTCATCTGCTGCCTCAGAGAGGGAGGGAGGCAGTATGATAGAAATCTGTCTGGTAGCAATGCAGGGTTTGCTGTTTTCAGTTTAAGCAAAAAGTGTAAAATCATTTCATGAAACAGCTGGTAACTTAACTCATTGCAGAAATTCACATTGCTGGAGAAACATTTTGTAATGTCCAGAAGTACAAGGAAATAACTTGGCAACAGTGAGCAATTCAAGCCACAATAATAGGCATGCAAAGACAAGTAGGTCTTAAATAAGCAAATATATTTGTGTTAAAATAGATTTCTTCTCTCTCCCACCTCCAACCTCCAGACAGAGAAACAAATGTAGGTTTAATTATGTGTATCAACTGTTCTTACTGACATATGCAGTGCAAACTGTGTGAAAACATATGCAGGTCATATATGATAGTGTCATAAGTCAATGTTCAGAAGCTCTTGGATTTGCAGTTAAACTGAAAATCCTGTGGACAACTTTCTTCTATTTATCCTCTTAGTGACATCTCTAGGCATAAAGATTTAATATATTTTTTCAGGGTAATGACTTCACGCTCCTTTTTAAAGCATTTTCCTGTGCATTCTATCTTTGTTAAATAAGTTACTCACTGAAAATGCTGCTTTTTTTCTCTGTTATATATGCACAATTGATTACAAATGTAGAGATTGGTCATAATTTAATTTGGGTGTTTGGATATGTGGCTTTGCATCTGTGTATGCTAATTTAATTTATTTCGCTTTACAGTGGACAAGGCTTTCCACTTCCAAGTTCAGGGCTTTGAAACATAAGAGTGTGTTGATTTGCATGTTATAAAGAATGTTGAAGTTAAATGTCTTAAACACAAGACCAGGATTGTTTTTAAGTGTTGAGTTTGCAACAGTTTATTAATAAGTCATTGTATTAGAAAGCTTTAACATTGAGTATCTTGAGCTATATGTAGATTTATTTAGAGGTTATTTTTGAGAAGGGAAGATGTGTATGTGGGGAGATAAAGAATCTTGACACACTGGTCCATTTTGTGGTGTTTTGAGCCATGTTCTCTGTGTTAAAATTCCTGTGATGTTTTTTAGCCTTGATCCACGCAGCTGTTCTTAAAACTCCCCCCATATGCCTAGATAATTCTTCTGCAAGCTGAGTCGAATTCTGGAATAACAACCCATGTGCAATAACTATGTTTTTAAGGTTACTGTTTAGGTTTGACATTGAAGGATCAAATCCCTGATGTCTTCCAAAGCCTTTTGCTTGGCTTTGGGCAGGTCAGGAGACTTTTCTGATATACGTGAAATAAAATCCCAAGAAGAGCTGCTGTAGTGCAGTATTGAATGAGTTTAAGCCTTAACAGCTTGAATTACCAGCAGGTACAGCGATGCGCTTATGCAGATGAAGGGATGTATCTAGTCTCTAAATGACCTCATTTTCTTGTTTGCAGAACACGAATGAGCATATTCTGTTTGTGTTGAAAAGTTCAGTAGTTTCAATAAGAGAAGGTCAGCCTCATGCCTGCATTCAGTAGAGAGCAGATCTAAGGACGCACTGTCCCACTGCTCAGCCCCAAAACAGTAAAGCCCTTACGCGGTATTGTAGCTGCATCCTGGAGTAGCCTAGTCAACACAGAGGTTTGCCACAGGACAAAGAAGCTGTGGAAAAGTGGTTGTTCTCTTGGGTGGTTTGGTCAACTTTAAATGTGTCCCTTGTAGAGTTAATAATTTTTTGGCCCAAAAGACATACTGTAGTTTCTGGCTACAGTGGAGAAAAACACTATGAAGGGAAGGAAATCTGTGGGTAGTTTCAGGGCTGGTAATAGTTTCAAGTGTGGAGCATCAGGTTATTGTAATGGGGTCTGTGCAGGTGATTTTGGTCATTTTACATTGTGCAGTGGTTTTGGTTTCCTTGAAGGCTCCTGCAAAACTATTTCACATGCAAATACGTTTGTGCTTATACTGTGGTGGAAGTGTAGTGGAAACTATCTGGTATCTTGTGTCTTCGGTAAAGCCTGGGTTATGCTAGAAATCAAAAAGAGTACAAACTTCATTGAAACTCCATTCCTATTTTTGCAGTAGTGTACTTAGCTGGGGACAGAGGTGGCATTTCTTAATGTCCTCTCCCTGTTTGTAGGAAGCAGAGTGGGTCATGGGACAGCTCATAGTCTTGGATCTGAAAAAATTCTATGGGTTGAAAGAGGCAGTATAAGGCAGCTCTTCACAGCTGGTGACTGTGCAAGGTGCTCTTACCACTTCTGTCAGACTGCTGAGAAGATTCTTTTATCTTGCATGGAGTAACCTCAAACATTTCTTCAATGCTGAGGAGCAGAAGTATGCTTTCTTTGTCTCCTGTCTCTGATATTTCCAGATTACACTGTAAGGTGAGGACAGAGAACATCCTATTCTTAACCAGCAATGACAGAACAAGCAGAGAAGGAAGATTTTCAATTTAGCTAAATTAAGATCACATGATATTTCGCTGTTGTGCTAGCTACCAGCCCTGCAGATGTTTCCTTTCTTTCCAGTTTAAGGATGTAGCTGTTAAGAGGGGAGGCTTTTGCTAATGGGTCTATAAGAAAACAAGGAAGCTCTCAATTTCTCTTTGTTGTTAATGTTTTTCTGACTAAATTTAATATTATGAACTCCATGTTTGTTGTTATGAATAACAAAATTCAAGATACAAACAAAATACATCGTGAAAATAGTTTGCATCTCTGTCCTGTGATGTTTTTCATTATATACTTTTTACTCTTGTCTTAGTGCTGTTGCTTGAAATGGACTGTTACTCTGTGGCAATATGAATTATTATCTGAAGTGCACTTAATTAGCTTTGCAAAGAATCCCAGTCAATTAGTACGCTTTTTGGATGTGCACAAACTGCTACTACTACAACAAATATATATATATATGTACACACACAACACAGTATACTTTTTTGTGTGTATATATGTGTATAAAACTAAAATAGACATATGGTAGATTAATGAATTGAAATATGCTAAACTTGGTACTATCTAGAGTTTAAAGGGAGATCTGAGAAGCTTGTTTGTTTGTTTGTTTGTGGATAATTTAGGGGTTAGGGGCTAAGTGTGGAGAAATCCTGTTTAAAAAGTGGTGGAGCACTAGTCAAACCAGACATGATCTTGGTTTAGGTGAAGTTAAGAGCATTGTTCAAAAGGTTCAGCTGTCAGAACTATAGTGTGAGAAAACCAGAGCTTGTGCTGTGCAGAAAAAGAAAAAAGTTACTTTAAGTCTAGGCAGACTTAGTAAGTTGGAATTTTCCTTACTTCAAAGTAGAACTCTTTTCTCAGTCTCGCCTGGCCTGGGAACCTGGAAGCTGCTTTCCTTCAAGCAAGTATGTCTAGCTAGGCTCAGTTTGCAGAACCACTTGGGGTGTTACTATTTTTAATCCAGAGCCAAGTAAACTGAAAAATTTTCAGTTGACCAGACGCATGGAGGGGACATGTTTGAGATCATCCTTGCTGTAGATGGCCTTCAGCTCTGCCTTTTAGGTCTTGTGGAGTAATGATGAGACTGACATGAGCACCAACTGCTTTACAGAGCTGCCTCAAGTTTGAGCTGTGTAATAACATGCACACATGGAGGTTTTTACTGTTTGTTTTCTGTGTATGCCTTGACCTTTGTGAGAACTGAAATCCTTTATCTTGAAAATACTGTTTCTCCTTTGAGTGACTGTGTTTACTACAGTGCTAGTAGTAGAGAAGTAGACTGAAAGTACACAGAAACATGTATCCCTCTGTCCTGCTTCCAAGCCCAAGCCAGCTCTGTAGTCTGCATGGTGCTTGACAGAATTTGGTTTCCTTCCCTGTGCCTCCCAGCCATCTGCCATGCTGGCACAGATGCTTTGGTTCTGAAAGGTCGCAGATTTCCCACTTACTTCATACACTGGGAGTAGTTATGTGTTGCCATCTTAGTTGCCTTTATCCCTACCTGGTCTTGGTTTGAGGATATGATTTATGTATTTTATTGAATTAGAGTATTCAGTCCTGAGATGCACTTCAGAGTTCGGTGTCCTCACTAACCTCTGCTACAGGCAGGCAGCCACTGTCTTTGTTACTGAACAGCTTCTGTTCCATCTGGGTGAGATTTGCAGTCCTAAAAGACAGGTCGGTTTGCTCCCAGGATTGTGTCCTAACACATGCCTGAATTCAGTTTGGTTAGTCCACCAAAAAGGGCCTAGGCTTAGTGCAATGGTGGTGTGGTAAGAGGTGAGCTCCTGTGGGGGTCACACCTAGACCTGTAGTCACTCCATCAAGTGATGCTCACATCTTCATTGCCTTCCTTTGCTCTGAATTGTCTCATTGTGGGTCTCTGCAAGACCCATAAGGGGGCCAAGAGAGGCAGAGCTGCTCATGGAGACTGCCTTACTGTTGCTGGTGGCTGCTTGAGTCCCACCTCTCCAACCCAGGTGAGCAGCAAACAGAAGAAATGGCATTGTTGTACTGTGATCACTAATAATCTGTTTGTGTTTTCCTGTTGTTTGGTATTGAACCATTAATTGTAAAAGTCTCCACTTGCAGTAATAAAGGATTTGCATCTTGTTCTAGTGGTAGTTGAATTCTTCCGTTTGTTTGCCTCTATTACCCTTTCCAGTTAGTGCATCCCACTCAGCTGCAGTACAAGAGAAGTGTTAGTGTTGGAGGGTCTCAGCAAATTTCCTGTGCTTCATGCATGCGTTACACTTGCCTGATAAGAGATGAAGGGGGCCCCTGGTGATTCTGAGTGCTGGTGCTTTCTCTGAGTTTGGGAGTTGAAGTCTTCCAATGGAAACTTTTCTATTTTTTCTTCCCCCTCCCCGCCTCCACTTCACAAAGAGCTGTAGCATGGAAGAGCCGTTCCCCCAGTTCCAAAACCAGACAGCAGTCACCCCAGAGTGAGGGCCCTGACTAGACCAGCTTTATCTGTCTCTGTTAATGCTGTCTACTGATGATTTTATGTGTGTGGACTCAGGCTGTGTTTATCTACACATCTTGTCTTGTGGTGAGTGTGGTTCTGTAGCTGTTTGATCTTTAGAGCTTTGAGGGTTTGTTTACATCTGCATTTCCAGTTTCAGGTGCTTCATGACAAGGCAGCCTCCTCTTGGTAACTACTGAAAACAGACTCAGCAGTTACAAGCACTGAGCAACCAAGTCCTTTCTGCAGCTTTCTTAAATATATAGCACTGAAGTGGCCAGGATGGAGACAGAGACCTTCTATCTCGTGCTCTGAGGGTCTTGCTACAAGTCAGAGGTCTGTTGAGTGGAATCCAGTTCCCTGTGGCCCATTCTGCAAAGAGGAATCCTTAGATATGTTCTGGAGTAGGAAACTCTTCTGTGCTTCAGCACATCACTGTCTCAGACTGACTAATTTTTCTGTTTGGGGAGCACTGTAGATAAAAGCTTTCTCAGTGGAGTGAATTAATTTCACTACCTTGTATCACCACATAGTAAATGTCAGCAATCACATAAATATATGGTTGGTACTGTTAGGTTGAGTATATTGTGCTGTGAATCTGTATTGCATTTTAATTGTATCTTGAGAGTTCAGCTCATTATTGGATAGAGGGAAAATTTTAACTTAGTGATTTATTTCTACTTGGCAAAGTTCACTTTGGCAGGCATTGATTACGTTCAGCCATGTCAGATAAAGTTTGTATTTCTAAAAGGTAGACAAGAAAGAGGATGTACTTTCGGATTGGAGTAGGTAGAGCATGTAGGTAGGAACAGTTAATTATTGTTTATTTATCTGCCATCAGCTTGAATCTATACATAAATTAAACATTATTAATTTTTTTTAACCTTGTTGCTTGTTTAGTGTGATGGGTGACACTGGAGTAGCATGCAAAAACGAATGGTCCAGTTTGATACTAAAAATACTGAAACATTTGGGATATTTGTTAATTAACTGTGCACACTAATTTTGGTGTTAGTAAAGACGGGACAACTTTGCTATTATGCATGCACTGCTGCATGCGTCTTTGGAATTCAGCTGAGAGTTTTTTTAACAAGTCTAGCATGTACAGCTGTTAAATATTCAATTGGTGTTTTTCTCAGGTTTTTTTTGGGGGGGAGGGTTTTTTTTTTTTTTTCCTTTTTTTTTTCTTTTTTTTTTTTTTTGGTTTTGTTTTGTTTTTTTTTTTTTTGCCTCTTGCTTTCTGCTAATTCTAGATGCCTTTTTATGGTGTCAGTTACCATCCACAATCTTACATCGAGGATTTTTATAGATTTCCTCATATCTCACCAATCTGGCAGACTGATTTCTGACCATCCATGTGGGTTTGGAGAATATTGTTGATTACACTTTGTAGCCATCCTTCAAGGACATAAAACGATAAAACACTTCTTTGAGGGGGGGACACTGTCAGTATATAAACTGACAGGTTATATTTCCTGCCTGAATTTCTGTCTCTGTCAACATCCGACCTTTTCAGGGCGAGATGTCAAATTTTGGTAAACATAAAAGTCAGTCTGAAGTTTGGACAAGTGGGTATTGGACACAGAGGCCTAAAATGATTTGGGTTTGGGGTTTTCTGTGTTCCAGTTTTACTGCTGGTCTCTTTGCAATGACTTTTTCCAGTAAGGAATAATTATATTTCCTGAGGCTAAAAGTGATGGAACTAATTTACTTGTTTTGAGAAGAAGGCTGTGTTCTGAATACCTGGAAGATGGATTTACTTAAAATGTCACCTTTGTGTCAGTAATTACTTTTCTTCAACTGGGAATAACTTCTGTATAAGATGCTGTTTGTGCATTCCAGTTTGATTTAAAGACACATTAGAAATTATCTCACTACATCTTTAGACTGTTTCAGTACATGATCATGGCATTTAGCTTAATAAATGTGAAATTAATTTCCCTTGAAATTTTGGTTTATTAGCTTGAGAACTGAAAGAAAGAGACTCAGTTTACACCTCGTGTGAGTGATCCCGCTTCTCAGGTGCTACTAAGATAAAATATTGTCTGTCCTTGTGTGCTGGATATGCTTTCCTATGCTGCAAATGAGGTGGAGATACTGTATCTCAGAAAAGGTTGTATAATCTTTTACATGGCTGCCTTAAAGGCAGATTTTTTCCTACACATTCTGTAGTCTTAGCCAGAAAAAACCTTTCTATTTCTTCTTTGTTAGCTTTTTAAAGAGCCTATTTCGTTGTCACACTAAAGTAAGGCCAGACTGTTGTAGAAAAGCCTTTCTCTCTGCAATAGCAGATGTTTAACAGGGCAGTTAGCTAAGTGATAGCGACTGGGTACAAAAACTGGGGAAAGCAGATGACCCAATACAAGAAATATCCCTGTTTTCAAGTGAATCCAGCTATTATTAGAGTGTTTGGAATATCCTGTCACTGTCTCAGGAAGATTTTAGGGATTAATAACTATGGGTTTTTTCTCTGGCTTATGTCAGTAGTTACTGAAAAGCCCTAAAAATCATACGATGGCTGTTGAATCAGTAAAATCGGGTAACATCAGCTCATTTTCTGTTCAGCATATATCTGCCTTGCTGAACTGCTATATCAGGTATCACTTTTCTTGGTAGACGAGCTAAAAGTTGAACATTTGCTAAGTGCAGCTGAAGCAGGTGCTGCTTAGCACAGGCAGTCTCCGTGTTGAGACTGAGCTACTGATAGATAAGTCCCGTGGATGGCCTGGTGGTGGGAGAGGTAATTTGGTTGGTTTGGGAATTGGGGTTTTTTTCTTTGTTTTAGTTTGGTTTTTAAATACAGATGTAGGCTTTGAAAGATGTGGTCTGGGAAACCCTTACTTCTACAATGAGACTTTTATTTACATAATTTATTTGTGAAGCATTCTGTATGGTAAAAACACATAAACTAAAACAGTTTAAAAAGATAGCCAAGCTGGATACCAGTCCCATGCCCCATTTCTTTCGAAATAATTTTGAATTTGGGTACTGAACACAAAGATAGAAATTGATTGCTCATACCAACTTCAAAAGGGCTTGAATGATTTTTCCAGAATAGATAGTACAATATATCAATTATTTTTTATGTTCACAATTTTTCACCCCTGAAGACTGTGTTCAGAACTTAGACCATACCTATTTATCTCTTTAGGTAGTCGAGATGACTATTCTTCATTTATAGCTTCAATTGCCTACAACTGTCATGTAAGCATTTTTAGCTTGTACAGTACAGGCCCGTAAATTGATCAGAAGGTTAAAAATTAGAGGAGCTTTGGAGAGTATGCAGGCTAGATGTGCTAGCTTTTCTAGTTGTTATTTTAGACTGATATAATGGGAAACTATTGCTTTGAGACTTACTTTTAATTGGAAATAATATTATTTACAAACATTAATGCTATTTATTGATTTTTTTTAAAATTCTGTTACTGCATGTTAAGCAGCCAGTGATTCCTGTAGTTTTTTTATAGTGCCATCTGATTTTTCATGGATGTTTTCATTGCTCAGAAAGAAGGGTTAAATACAATATTAAAAACAAGGTATGCATTTTACAGTGCGCTTAAGCATCTGTTGTGTGTCCTTGCAATTGCACAGAACAGGAAATGATGCTTTGAGATACTTTGTGCAGAAACCTTGTATGAAAAATTCCCTAGGGATATGATGTTTGAATCATTTTTAGTAGCCTGGGATTCTTCAGTCCTTGAACTTGATTGTATGCATTCTGACTTCGATTTTGAGGACTGAGTCTATGGAGAAATAAATATACAGATCTTCAGTAAGGGCTATGGCACAATAATCTTTGGTTTGTTAGATCTTATATGAAAATTAAACATTCATTTTTTATCTCTTGTAATGCAAATGGCTCTACCCAAAAGACAGATTCCTTTATGGATAGGAGATACTTATGTATTTGTAACTTGATATTTGATTTGCAAGGAAAACTGTATAGGGACTTTGCCTTCAGTAGTGTGTACTTGCCTGTGCTAAACATCATCTGTTTCTTGCTTGCTGTGTTGCATCCTTGTTTTGTTTATGTTTTTGAGAACTTTTATTGTTCCTTTTTAAAGCTTTTTCTGGCAAGGAATATACTGGTGTGTGTGCTGTGGTTGGAAGTGTCACAGGGTTACCCAACAGATGTTGACTCTCTTTATAAATCAGATTCTTGCTTGTTTATAGTGGTGGCTGAAAATTGCTCTTACTGAACATGTCACACATTTATTACCGATACTGGCTTTTTCTGTTGCCCTGTTGGCAGACCTTGCAGGGGTCCAAGGTTGGCATGAAGTTCACCTTTCCCTTTTGGTGTGCTCCTTCAAGAAATAATTACTTGACTGTGGGTTTATGAGTAACTTTTAGTTCAGTAACTTGTGAATGCTAAAAGTTTACGTGAAATTACAAGGAATTTAGAGATTCTCCTGCTGCACTGAAATGCTGAAACTCCTGTTTCTAAAAGCCAGTGAAATTCTCTGTATGGCTGTATTTTGAACTGAGGTTTCAGTACTTGTGTACGTAAATTACAGTCATCGGTTGTTGTAAAGACTAAAACTACCTTTTGGCTAAATAACGAGGTTTTTGTTAGAAAAAAGATGGAAGTATATTGAAGACTGAGATTTTTTTTCAGTGCTACATTTAAGCTTTCTGTTTACCTATTTCTAACTATGGGTGTTGGCTTATGAACATTTTTCAATATCTGTGGTTGTTGGATCATTTGAAATTTTGCATCGTGCATTGTGTATAAAAATCTGAAGGAGAAACAAAAGATTGAGAGGGAATATTAAATGGATGGGTTGCTGTGAGTCACTTGATGGAGGAAATCACTGTCATTTTTTAGAGGCCAGTGATATTTTTTTTTTACTAGGAGCTATTTCTTTTGCCAGTTTACTAGGATCAAAATGTTCTTACTGGCTCCAGTTTCTGCTTGTGTCCTGAGACTGAAAGCCTGAAAAGCGACATTTATTTGTGCAGAACTGATAAAATGCTCTTGTGTTCAGAAGCTGAACAGAGTGGTTAAGAACACCTCAATAACAAACTCCATCCTTAGGCTAAAGGATTATGTAAATTTTGCCCTAATCTTTGCATTGTTTGAACTTTAAACTCAAGCCTCTCATCTTGGCAGTTCTGCAGTGCTCACTAATTTTTTGTTCATTAGTCATCTAATTGCAGAGTCTTCTTGGTTTCACACTAACACTTTAAAACATGAATGAAGATGATAAATGATAGATGAGTGGGCTGAGATAGTCGTTGATATTTATAACTGTTCTTTCCAAAATCTGCTGTTCATTCTTCCAGGCTGTTTGGAAGAGCAGGCTATCAGGATGGATTCTCCATATTTTCTTGTTCCTGAAGCAGCTCCATTGCTTGGCTTGGCTGCAGTGTCCGTTTGTTGTATTTTTTCTTGCTGAAAACAGTGTTGTTGAGGGTAGGGAGGCTGGTCTTTGGAGCACTTGCTAATGTTTGCTGGTTCTCCCTGTTGGACATAAGCAAGATGCGGGTTTCTGAGGACAGACTGTAGCATCTGTGGACAAATGTGTTGTGTTTTACGTACCTGAATGCAAAATGTTGTTCTGGTGGATTAACTCTCACCAAGGAGCTGCAATATTTTCCTTGTAGTAATGCGTGTTGCTCTCGTTGTGGTTAGAGTGGAAATGCTCTGTCTTCTCTGTGGATGCCGGTTTGAGTTGGCTGAGCCCACCTTGCTAACTAGCACTGCAGTTTGAGATTCTAGCTCTAAGACTGAAGCAAATGAGATTATTTTCGAGTAGGACAGGGAGAAAACGCAGTAAGTTCTGACAGGGATCAGCCAGTTGCTGAGCCACAGGAGCAGAGCTACTGGAGGACAAGAAGACTATTATTTCTGTTTGAATACGCTTTGAATAGGCTATAGGCTCTGGTATCTAAATTTGTTTCACGCATCGTTGAACTAGAATCTTTAGAGGAGGGTCATAGGATTTTGCATGCTTTCTTTGTGTTTCCTGCCTTTGAGTGCTGGTGTGGCACTCACTTTGAAAGTTGAAATGGAAAATTTTATGTAAGGCTGAGAAGGTAAATATTTTAATATGTTGCTTGAGTCATAGGTATATAAAATTACCCATAAGAAAAAAAAAACCCACCCAAGATTACTTATTTCTGCAAGAGAGGAAGGATTGCAGTTGGACTGTAAAAGGAAAGGAGACTTTTTTACTCTTGTGCTTACAATTTGCATACTGAAATGTTCAGAGAAGATAGCTAAGTGTGGAAAAAGCAAAGGTGAAGTCATCGATATGTCTATAGGAAAATGTCTTACTGGGGAAGTCTAAGCAATTGCGTGTTCTGTTTTACTTGTATTAAGTGAGGAGGTACTAGTCAAGAAAATCATCCCGGAATTGTGTGGGAAGCACAACTTCGTTTTGTACTTGTGTGTGTGAGATATGTACAGCCAGAAATGGGGTCCCAGGGAAGTTACATGTTTATCTCTAAATGGAAGGCAAATAAAACATGCAAGCTGTACACATTTCTTGTGGTTCCTTCAAATCTTTCATTGTTGAATGTTGGTTTTTTTTTAATATCTAACTTATTTAAAATGTGTATGTTATTCTTTGTGCAGTATGACCAGAGTTGCAATGGTTTAAGAGGTGCTGCTTTACTGCACATTTGAAGATGCTAGTGATCATAAAGTTATTTTGATTATGGGGAGAGAAATGCTATTTTCAAGTGTACAGAAATGTCTAGGAATTTTTACTGTTGTGTTCTTTTTATTTTTCAATGATCCAAATTAAAACTCCTTTGCATATCTTTTTCTATTTTAGACATCAAAAAATAAAGATGGAAAAGAGCAGAGCGAAGCTATATCACCATCGGAGGAGGAAGAAACTTTCTCTTGGCCTGGTCCTAAAACTGTCGTGCTAAGGAGGACATCTCAGGGTTTTGGCTTCACCTTAAGACACTTCATAGTTTATCCTCCGGAATCGGCAGTTCAGTTTTCTTTTAAAGTAAGTGGAATTAATAATGAAGCACTTTATATAAAGCCTTGTACCCTTTAGGGTCAAAAATCCAGCTTACTTGAAAATAAATGGTTTATAGATCTGTCTTACACAGACAAAAGATCCCTTGTAAGGTGAGTGGGCTCGTGGCGTTGTTTAATAGCTGTTCGCTGATCTGTTCCAATAAAATGGAATTCACTGAGCACGTCAGTCAGTTAAAAATATTTTTATCATGGGTAAGAACAGTGGTCATTGCAGAGCAGGCAAGCATTTCTCTGTACAGAGTCATCTTTTATCCAAAGCCAGTGTCATTAATTAGTCTGTACCTCTTCTGAAGTGTAGACTTGAAGGGTATGATGTTTGGGTTTCGTTGTTGTTGTTATTGTCCTCTCCCCTCCCCAGCTGAAATTCGTCACACCATCACATTAAGAGATGAAGAAGAGTGTTTGCCTCAGTTTTTAACTGAGTATCCTGAACTTAGTGTACATTTAGAAAGGCAGATTATGTTTCTCTGTTACATTCTTTCTGCTGAAAAGAGCATCTGCAGTTCTCTGTTAGTCAGGAGTTGAATACATACAAGATATATACAGGCCTACATTAAAAGACAACTTTCTTAAAGTGTTTTACTTTTTTTAATTTAAAACAAGAAAATTTGAATGTTAAGTAGCTAATTGGTCTTCCTTGCTCAAAGCATGTACATGCTCTCTTTTGAGGCTGAAGCTTTTGGAAGTTGCTGTAATACAGGGTGTTGAGAAAAAGTCCATTTAATAATGAGATGAATTTGAAAATTGAGAGAGGGTGTTTCCTAGTGAGTTCAGATAACATTTCCTCATTTTAAAGGCATCAAGTGTAATAGTTTTCATGAGCCATGCTACCCCTCAGTTTTGCTTTTGCTTTTCCAGTTAGGCAGAAGAATAAATTGTTACCAAGCTGAGGAATGGATATCGAAGCTTTCTGGAAAGAGCATGAAGTTAATTGACTCGTATCTCTGCAGGTGTCTTTCAGTAAAGTTGTCTGTCCTTGCCTACCCTTGGTGGCTGTAAGATTTCTTTTGAAGTAGAAAAAGCTTTGCAGAAGAAAGTTGGCACATTTTTCCAGTTTACTGCAGCTATTCAGCCTTCACTTGAGTGCCTAATTTTTTTCCTTGACAAGGAGTGACTGAAGTTACATGGAAGTGAAACTATTAGCAGTATCTGGTGAGCCAGATCCAGCATTTCTGTCGTTGAGCACAGGTAATAGCAGTCTCTGGTTGAATTCAGTGTGAAACAGAGGAAGGAGGGTGGGAAAGTCTTAAGGACAAATGACATGCACTTGTTAGCATCTCTCAACAAGAGCCCCTATTTGTGCTGAGAGTGAAAATAAACAGCATGAGCAGGATTAGACTCCTTCACGAAGAAGTGACTGGATATGTTCTGGAAAAAAAGCCATCACTAGATGTCTGTGAGGGAATCAATATGTTTTTCATAAAAAAGGAGAAATGAGACAGGCACAGGGGAAAGAGCATTATAAAAAAGAAATGTCAGTCCTTCCTCTCTTGTTCAAATCTGATGCTTTCTGAGAGACCCAAGCAGTTTGTAGTGAGCCCAACACCTGTAAATCTCAAGACTTGTCTTGAAGCTCTTAACTCCCTCTTTTTCTGCAAGAGAGATCTTCAAGTCTTCTTAATTTTTAATTTTTATTTTTTTTGCTGTTTCTTCTTTGACATGTTAGAATCTGGTTCGTTCATTCCCGTTTCTGTCTGATTTTGAAAAGGAAATAATGAGATGGTTGTATACTATAACACCTTTATTCATGGATTCAGTTACATGTAAAGATGGTAAGGTTCAGGAGTCCTTGTCCTGAACAGTTATATTAATTAACCTGAATAACCTCTTTTCTGCCCTTTAATGTCCATGAGGTGAAGCAAAAAAAAAAAAAGAACAGATCTTCCAAATTACTACTTACAAGTCTTCATAAGGTGGCTTTTGTAGAAATCTGTGTACCTCAGTTACGGTACGAAAGAATGAAATTCACCCATTGTCAGCCTGATCCTAATATGAAGCAAATCTGATTTCTCAGCTGTTCAATAGGATCTTTGATCAGATAAGGTTACCAGCTAATTACAGTCTCTGTCATTGATTGTAAGCTCAAGTATCATTCCTCTCATTCTTCATTGATCCAAATTGTGCCTCAGAAGTCACAGATGTTTCATTTTGCACTCCTCAAAGGGAGTATAGTAACGATGATTATGATTTGGTTTTCTGACTGTTTTTAATGTCGTAGTAGCCTTGTCCCTCATTCACACCTGAGGATGCAGCCACTGCTGATGTAAGACAGAGATTACAGCTGGATGTTGAAGATGCCCTTGACTTAACAGCTGGAGTCACTCAATCTTTGACCTGTTTCTCAGAGCCACAGCCCTTTTGGTATCACAAGTGTCAATGTGATGCTGGTGCTTTCCCTCTAGATCAGTGCAGAAGTCTCTATTGTTTACCCTAGGGTAAAAAGCACTCTAACTCCTTTAATTTTATTGTTTTTTAATTCCTCCCTGCCTCCCCCGCCAAAATAAGCTTGACCTACGATCTCTTAAATTTTACTACAGATCAACATAAACTAGTAGAGGCATTGAAGAGAAAGAAAAATATCTGAAAGTGCTTTCCTTTGAGCAACCTTTCCACATTCTTTGTAGATATATGTTTTTTGATTTTTTTAATCTCTACTATAGGTTCCAGTTCAGAAATACTGGTGAAAATGTCTTCATTCAAAGTTCTGCTCCTGTTGCTTGTGTTTTGCATATTTGAAAAAACTGTTAATGGGTCAGGTGGAATCCTCTGGGAAGAGGATGACAAGATTCTTCGCTAGGGGGAACAGTGGCATCTCTAGGACATAGGGCATAATATTCTTAGCCTGCATGGTGTGGTAAAGATCACACCACAGCTGCATATTCCATGAGAATTGGAAGATAAGCTTTCTGTATGCTGGAGAATGCTGCTGCTTGGAAAGTCACTGAGCTGAATTTTCTTGGAAGCCAAGAACTGCACACCAGAGGATGTATTGAGTGGAGAAGAGTGGGCGTTACCTAATAAAATGTATAATAACCTGTTCTCTGCTAAGATGTGTTCGAGGTGTTGAGCTTTTAAATTTTGAGAAGTTCAGCTTTCTAGCCGTCAGCCTAATAAAACCTTTGTTCATTTGGAAAGCCTTTTTGTTCATTGTCCTGAAGAACTCGCTGCAAGGAAGGAGATCTAGGCAGATCTGCCTCCAAGCCCTGGCTGACTGCTCTGAGTCCCAAAACACGCTTGTCTTGTCACATGAACTCCTAATAGTACTTCAGGTGATTTTTGTTTTTTTGGGATGTCCTTTCCCCATGTGAAAATGATTGGTTATGATCAAGTCAGGGAAGTGTCTCTGGATATTTTAAAATGGAATGCTAGTATGTTGTATTTAAATTATTTATATTTTATTTTTTGTATATATGTTTATATATATAATGCTTTTATGTCTAATTCATTTAGCATTCCATATGTATGTTGAAGTGCAGGTCTAGGTCAAATTCAGGGTATTTTGCTAAGTTCTACTGTCTTTTTGTGGTTCCTGCATAAAACAGCTATTTAAGTACAAATCAAGGGTCTCTTTCTCATTGTAATTGGCCTTAATTAACTAACTTACAAACACTGCGATAGGTTATGGAAAAAAAAAACGTTTTTCTGGTCAGTCTCTTAGGAGACACAGCCCTGTGTGAAAGATGACCTTGGAAACTGAGGATGTGGTTTGACACGTTTCATTTTGGCAGAAGTACTTGGCTGTGCTTCTGTGGGGACACACACCAAACTGGGAATAGCTGCACATTTAGAAATAACCCATTTATGTATTGTGCTTGCTTCCCATGCCTCCTTTCCCTTAAGAAAGTGAATCAGGAATGTGTGGAAGATTTCTTAAGCTGGCATTGAAAAAAGCAAGGGTTGCATTATGCCCTTAACATCAAGGGTTTATTAGCATTTGTTAGAAACATGCTATTTTTGCATGTGATGTTTGTTCTCCCAAGTTCATTTTTCAAGAAGCAAGTAAGTGATAAAATCTTTTCAGGTATGGATGCAGCAAATACTGACATCTGGCCACGTGTAAGGAGTGAATGTAGGAGGGAGAGCTGGTTCCAAACACTTGTGTTCTAAAGCATTCATTCCATTTTTCAAAGCCTGATCTTATTGGCTTGATACCATGAAAAACTAATGTTTTGCAGCTGTCTTTGGTAACAGAATTTTGCATGACCAGTGACAAAACTGACAAAACCCTCTGTAATATTTCATAAATTATGGCATTTCTACATTAACTAAATTTTCTTTTCCAAAATATTTGTTACATGGCATCAAACCAAGTAACCTCCCATACATGCAACCCAAATTTCTCAGACTGAGTTCTAATATTTCAAGTCCTAAAGATGTTTTTTCACTTGACAGATAGGCCACAACTCAAAGCATGCAGAAGTTACCTGTCTAATTCTGAGCTGCTGATTGTAGTTCAAAACCAACTAACTGTTACAGGGCTTCAAGAGTAAGTTACGGTCCTTAGCTTCTATTGTGCCATTTTTACCAAAGTACAGAGCAGACAGGACTGTCCAACTTAGAGATACACTGTTTGGGCAGCAATGACAATTATTGTGGCTCTTTAAAAGTAGAATATATGCTGTAATTTTGTTAACTCAGTACTTTGGGTTTGAGGGAGTTCTTTTATTCTTTATTCCTTAAAGTTATCTTTCTGTAATAATCTTTCAAAGATCCAGCAGAACTTCTGTATGCCTTGTAGGAAATTTATTACTGCTAGGGCAGACTTGTCTCTTCCTCACCATTATACAGTGTTCATATCTGGGTCTTATTTCCTCTCTTTCTTCAAGTCTTTCTCTCTTGAATGGATTGCTCAGGTCAGTGTGTAGTTGCTTTGAGCTTATTTAATTTGAAAAATAGAGTGATTTTCCTTTAAATACAAAATACCTGGAAATTTCGAGTTAGTCCATCTAAAAGTAGGAGAAGGAAATATCCAGGTGAAAGTTATTTTTGTGGTCGTTTCCTTGCTCCTTCTTTCTTTCAGGACAAAGCTGTTCTAATTAGTTGAGGTGAATAGTTAGAAATATTTCTCAAATACTGTCTCAGAAATTGTATTTGTTTAGGTATTTATTACTCTATGAAGACTGCAGTTTAGAAAGCAACCTGGTATTTTCCTAGTTAGGTAATTTTGCTTCTTAAATGGTAGAACTTTGTAGACAAGGTTAACCGTGATCTTCATACCAAAATATTGACAAGAAAGTAACATAAGTAATATTTTTTTTTAGTTTAAGCATGCCATTTCCCCCCAGTACTTTCCAGTTGCGTGACTTCAGGGATCTCAGTGAGCAGAAGGGAGACTCTTCAAGGTTGTTACTAAATAGTGTTCGGGGTACGTATTTTCCCCTAGCAGTAGTAGTACTGAGAGCAAAACAAACTTGGTTCAAATTTCAGGAAGCATATTGAGACACGGCTTACAAAATATTTTATATCTCTTGCATATGTAGCTTTGAGTTATGAGGTGATTAAAGTGTAACCTTTCCTGCCTGGCTTTCAGGGTGAAACATGCTTGCAAGGACACACAGTGCAGTATGAGGCTTCATGGTAGTATTTCATGGGGTTTGATACATGTGTTTTAACATAATCCTGTTCATGTTGTTTCTGTGGGAATGTTTCATAGGGTTGTGCTTAGCTGTTGTTTTTAAAATAGCTATTACTCTACATACTCAGAATAAAAGCTGTAATTCTCTAAGTTGAATAGTTGTGGAGAAAGTAGGAGGTACCAAAATACAGACTTAACCTTATCAGTTCACTTCAAGTCTTTGTATCTTAGAGATGCCTGTGCATTTGTTTCCATTTATTGAATTTTTAATATGCACTCTTTCTTCCTCTTTAGGATGAAGAGAATGGGAATAGACAAGGTATGTCTTGTTTTTACTCTCTTATAGATCCAGTATATTGAATGCTTCAGCTGTGTAATAGACTTGAATTGCTACCTAAGAGCTTGAAATGTAAAATCACTTCAGTGTAAACATCAAGCTCATTGATCAGTCACTTAATTCTAGGTTATGCCACTCAGTTCTCCTCCATTTTAATAGCTTTCTCCTCACGTTGCCTTTGTCTGCTTTCTCTCTTAATTCACACATGAACTTATTTTTTATAAATTTATGGTAAATCTCCATCCCAGTTAATTGAAGTTTCTCTTTGGTTTTTAGCTATTTTCTCATCCTGCTTCCTTTTTGCTGATATCTTCGTGTTCGCTTAAAAGAGTGAAAAATGTGTTGATTTAAGGAAGCTATTTTACAGATTGGGAACGCAGCCCCACTTTGTTTCCCCAGTCTGTCATGATGGTGAGGTCCAGGGGGCAGTGGGATATGTGCATTTTGAGTGCTCTGTGCAGGTTCCCCTGGTGCTCTACCTGCCTGTTAGGGCAGTGCAGAGCAGCCCGGGCCCCGTGCTGCTTCTGGGGGCGAGTTCTGATTTGTAGCAAAGCATGAGACCTGTTTTCAGTATACCTTTAAGTACTTCCTTTAGCTGGAAGACAAAGAATATGTCTGAACTCTGTTTACATTTACTTTGTGTAGCTGTGATGTATTAGAAGCATTTGGGGAAATACGAATTTATTTGAACTTTCTTACTTTTCTCTTGGAAGCAGATGGATTAATCCATTTCATCCTCCTAGTTTTACTCAGCTGTCATGACCTGTGTGTTAAACAGTGAAAAGTTAATGCCTTCCTACTTCTTATCATTCCCCAAACTTGAAGCATCCTCTATCTGTTTTGACGTACAAAATGAAAAGCCAGATTTCTCTAGGTAGGGAAGGAAGTTGATCTTCTGTGCCAAACCAGTATGGAAGACACCACTGGTGGTCTAGAGAAAAAAGTTCTGTGGTGTTCTTGTTCTCACAGGGATGTAATGTCGGTCTGTTTATCTAAAACGTTACCTGAGAGGTATTTTTCAGTAGAGATGCAGCAGTGAACAAATACTTACTTGGTTCACCATGAGACCTGTGAAGGTGGAAACAAGATTACTGTTTGGAAATTTTTGTGTAGCTTCTAAACCCATGGATCATAGCTCAACTACTGCTTGTTTATAGCACCGTAGTATGTTGTAGGCCTTGAAATACAGATCAGAGGGCCACAAATACCCTGAAAGTTAGCAGCATTCTCATGAAGGAGAGAAGGTTGGACTTGTCCCCCTGGAAAGAGAAGAAATAAATGACCGTGAGGCAGAGGATGTAGATGCCAGTAAAACTTAACCTGCCAATTTTGTATATTAAACGTTTAAAAACAGCAAGATGGGACAAAGTGCGGTTTTTTTTTTCTCCAGCATTTGACATGATCTTTGGGGGCATAGAGGGGATGAAACTGTATTTACGTTGCTGCAGGTAGTTCCTGTTCCCAAATAACGGGAGTAGGCAGCTTATGAGGAGAAAATGAAGAAAAACGCCCGTCTCATTTTGCATGTTCGCAAAAGTGATGTTTGTTTAGCAGCAGCAGGTCGGGCAGAGGTTCTGTGCCCGGTTTTCGCGGGGATTGCCGGAGCGCTCCGCAGCGGAACGCGGGGTGGAGCCGCGCCGCTGCGAACGGCGCGTTCGGGGCCGGGCGCCGGAGCCACCTGGTGGCGGGTCCCTGAATTGCAGCCAAATAGGGAAAACCGGCCTCGGTGAAGCCCTGCTGAAACGAACTGAAAACACCCTATTGAGAAACACTTTGCTTTTGAACTTTGCACGATAGTTCACTTAATTCGCTTTCCTCTCTGAAAGACTAAGCTAAGGAGATCCAAGCATTTCGTTTTTGTGAAGCAGTGTGTGCCAGTGCAGAAGTGTCTTTTTTTCTATCAGTTTTCAGTGAAAATTTTTAATTACCTGCCCTTTATGCTTTGCCCTTGTCATAGCTTAAGCTTACCTGTTAAAAATAAGGATTTCGTATCAAATTCAGCATTTCTGTATTTTATTAAGTGGGTGTGGATAAAAGCATCACTATTGCTATTACCTTTCATTGAGAGCACTTGAATATTTTTCCAAAGGATCAGAGCACCTAATTAATTCTAGAGGGCAGAAGATAAAAACATGTACCCTGTTTGACATATTCTAACAGTGAAAGAAATATTTTTATGTATTTTAGGTTCTGGTATAGAATTTTGGTATATAGTTAGATCAAGCTCCTGGCTTGTATTAATCTTCTTTTTGGTAAGTAGTAAAGTTTCAAAGCGTTTATAATGGAAGGTAATGCAAATTTGTCCAGGAGATCTCTTAACTAGGAATGACACCAGAGGGAGATGTTGGCCCAAAAGCAAGATTGGGTTGTCAGGCAAAGGAGTTAGGACGCTAGGAGCAGGAGATACCTCAGGGACAGAAGGGAACTACCTCAGCTGTATGCACATGAACAAGAGAGAGCCTGCAGGACAACAGCATGGAGCTCTCATGCCTTTTTCAGGAGCTCGCGGAAGCCCCTGCTCACTCACACAGCGATAACCGACCAGGGGTGGTGGAATATCTCACAGGAGAGGGCCAGGGTGCTGCAGTGGATGAGCAGAGGCACTTTGGGCAGAACAGGTTGGGAGATCGTGGGGGTCAAGTTGCCTTCGTGGTTCAGTTGTGAGAAGAGCAGGGATGCATGGAGCTCTGGCTTGGGATGGATAGGGAGCTGGCTTAGAGCCTGTGGTCAGGATTTGTGGGCAGTTTTGGTGGGTGTCTGCTGCTGCCCTCTCATGGAAGAAGTCGCCGAGGCTTTCTTCAGACAAGTGGTGGAGGATTCACATATGCACGTGCTGCTTCTTATGGGAGACCTTAGCACCCTGTTATCTGCTGGAAGGGCATCACAATAGATTCACCCTAAATATTTTGTAGTTATTATTTTAAGTTTTTCAGTTCTTTTACTACTGTTGCTTCTCCAGGTTGTTGATCTTAAGCCAAGTCATTGAAATGCTTTTCTAACCAGGTGCATTTTATCAGAAGATGCAGATTTTCCAGAGTGGATTACTTGGTCCATAATTGGAAACTTTTATCAGCTTCTACTGATTTCCATAGAATCTCTGTTATACTGACCAGCCTATATTACATATTTCGTGGAGTTAATAACTCGGAGTATTTATTTTGTGTATTTTGAGGATGGCTTGCCATCAGTTTGCCATTCCTCCTCTTTTCTGGAGTTGCCCTGTTTCAGTACTCATTTATTTAAGTGGTATCTACAGATAGAAGTCTTTCAGAAGAGCGTATTAGGAATATTTGGAGCCAGACTGAAAAATATCTGTACCTATTAAAAACCTAGCATTCTTATTAAAAGCTTGCACTGTCAAGATGCGATGAGTGGAGCTGAAGGAAAACTTCATGCAGTTTGATTGTGCATTTAGTACGATTCTATATCTTATTGTCCTTCAGACATTACTTAAAACTGTAAATGGCAAAATACAGGTTTTGTACATATGAAGGTAGTTTCTTGTATGTTGTCCTAAAACATGTTTTCCGTTAAAAAGGTTTGGCTTGGTGATCATGATTAAAGTGAACAGTGATAAGCATAAAGAAATAGACTGAAAGAATTTTATCTTTCAATAGAACTAAGCTATTTTGTGTCTAACAGTACGTGGGAATCTAGTGTCATTATAATTCAGTATCTTTTTTTTTTTTAATATGATGTTCTTGCTTTTTGTACTTTCATCTCTATTTCTATGTAGAAGTACCTGCAGCAACTAGGAGATCCTTTTCCCATAAAAATTAAAGTCAACTTAGGTATTACTCAGTGTATTTTTCTGTAGAGATCCAGCATGCACTTATTAATGATACAAGTTTGTTTGTTTGTTTTCTTTAATGTGCCTAAGTATGTACAAAACTTTCTACCCTTCAGTTGTCTAGGCTAAATAGTTGCAATTTATTACCTGGCCTTCTTCAGCTCTGTATAAATTTGTTTTGACAGGGTAGAGCCTTTGAGGGTGGAAAAAGCTCTTTTTCCTGCATTACTGCTGGTTACATAAGGCCTGGAGTTTTTAATATTTCATTTCTTTTAACAGACTGTTGATTTCTGTGATGTAGCTTGTGTTCTCCCAGGATTTAATTTAATCCCATGGTTTTTAACAATCATGGTCTATCGGATCAATCTGTTATGAAATAAACATTGTGCCTGGGATGATGGGAACGAGGTAGATTAGACCAAGGGGATGAATGTGAAAGCAAATATTTGGAAAGGTCATAGATGGCTGGGGTGATGTGGTCCAAGGTATGTGAGAGTATAGTTAGGAATAAAAGGCAAGAGGTGTGTAATAATAATGCTTCAGGATAGTAGGACAGTAAATTGCTTTTTTTTTGTGTAGTTTTGATCCAAGTTAATTTTTCAACACCTAAATGTTGAGAATGCTAAATGAGGGCAGTTCAATTTTCCACTGAAACCAGAGCTTGAAGATTCCTTGTTCCCTTATAGTACAGCCACAATGTCTCGTAGATTTGCCTTCTAGCTTGTCGCATGTATAATGTTTTTCAGTGGTTTCTGTTGAGTTCAAATCATCTTTGACTTTGAATAAAAGCATGACGTGTAATTTCCAATGATTTAAGGGAGAGTCCGTAGATTCACTACTACAGATAAAAATTGTACTGCTCTGTGTTTATCTAAGGACTACAGTAAACCCTCTAGACTAGTCATAGATTAAATTTTAAACCTGAAAAGGTTTCATTTCAGACAATTGAGTAAAGTCATAGTAATGGCAAATAATGCAATGAGAAAACATAGTTTTGGAGTGTTTGTAACTTAGCAGAAACTGTGTTAGGTATTTTCCATAACATTGCTGAATTATTTTCTCATCTTCTCCCCATACCTTGGCATGTCAATATGGTTGAGATTGTATTAGTCAAATGGTTTAACAGAAAAGTAAGCAGAAGAAGAAACACCATTTTGGAATTACCTAATCAAAATGCCAGAGGTGCTTTGAGAAATAAGAATGTATTTTTCCTGTGTTAAAGAGTTGAATGCCAGGTGTTTCTCTGCTAAATGACTCAACAGCACTAATGTACTTATCATGTTCTTTCAGAGGCTCATCCCTGGCACTGTATTTCAGCGAGTGTTTTTCAGTTGAGTTGCTTTGAGCTTGACAGTGGGGAAAATAAGCTCTGCTGGGAGTGGACTGGGACCTTTGGGCTCCTTTTCCAGAGTGGATTGCTGGCGGAGAAATGCTTACTATGTATGAAATTCAGTTTGAAGATTATAATATGCAGAATGATCTTTAGTTGGATTCCCTCAGTTAGATGTAATCCTGACAGGTTTGTGATTTATATTTAATTAAATGAAATCTCAGTTAATAAATATAAGTTCTGCTGTACTTTCAGCAACCTTTTTTGAGTAGTTTGGGAATGATTAACAGGTTTTTGACTGAGTAATCAATTTGAAGCATTTGCCCTGCTGTATCTATTCCCCTCCCTTTGCCTGAAAGGCATCCCAAGAATCAGTGCCACTCAGCATTGTTGAACCAGTGGAGCTCAAATGCCTTGGATACCCAAAAGCATACTTGTAGATCTTCATGCTCAAGAGGAATGTTCTCCTCCTTGAGTCAGAGAAAGATGTGCATAAGAGCTTGTCTTAATTGATTAATCGGAGGTGTTTCATGAGGCAGATTTTTTAAATGTAAAAGTCATCCTTTTGCTATCTACTGAGCATAGTGCTGGGACTAAAAATGTTCTACAAAAGTTATTTTACGAACCTCTATAGACTTTCTTGAATCTCTGTGTTATCAGGATTTCTAAGCACAGTTCAGCTGTCCTGAGCAGATTTTTTTTTCCTCCCCTTGAGGAAGAGGAAAAATGGCATGTTTTTAAGCAATGGTTAGTTGAGACTTGGTTAGGAAGTCTTACAAACACTATATTGTGTTCCTGTACTTGCTGGTTTGTGCTCCGCAGGTCAAAAGAAAGGAAGAGCTCTGTCAGCAATAGCACTTTGGCATGAGACTTTTTTTTTTCCCTATTCAGAAGGTAAAGGTTGTCTTTTTCATAGTCTTTGTGACTCAGATGTTTTAATCTGTGTTTTATATCCAAAGGTTAATGACTTCAGAGAAATGAAGTGCTTGTTGCTATGTTGTAGTGTGTTGGTAGATTCGATAGCATAACTTCTGTCATATCATTTTTTTTTCCAGGTGAATCATAGATCAGTAGAGTAATACTGTCTGGTCTGCAGAGAGTAGTTTAAAAACTAAGTCACAGTTACTGCATTTGATACAACACTAGTTATGTTCCTTGTAGTAGTTGTATTTCAAACTAGATTTTTAGGGGATTAAGCTAGAATTGGCACTTAGATAAGATTAATTTCTTTGTCAAATTTGGGGGAGTTAGGAGAAGCTTTGCTGAATATCACCCCACAGATGTCAGTTTTAAGTATTACCTAGTCTTAATTCTACTGTTCCATTTGAAAATAGTAATATCTTCTTTTAACATTCCCTTTTTTCAGGGAGAGGATGTTTGAATTCTACTGTTTTGCAAGTGTGATGGTGGTTAGTGCAACATATTCCCCTCTGCCACTTGTGGCCTCTTAAACATTTGTCAGGAAAGCTTCCTTGTAACTTGCAGTGGGAGACTTGCTTTCTCCTGTCAGACTGTGAAGGCTTTATTGACTTGAAGTCTCAGCTCATAGATCCAGGTAGTATAAAGGTTAGATCATAAATGATTCTATGATACATGTTATGAATAAAGTCTTTATTTTGCAGTCATTTGAATAAAAGTTAAGACACTAATTTTAGTTTCTAGATTTTACTGTGATCTCTGTCGTTACTGTAGGTGGCATTGTAGTCTCTGTGATTAACTCAGAGATTTGTATAGAATTATGAAAAACGTATTGGCTCGGAAAAACCTTGTTGCAATCAGTTGGTTTTCTGTATTTGTCTTGCGATTGATTTAGAGGTGTTTGTGTTTCTTCAGGCTACTTTTTCTTAACTTCGGTTGTCTAGACTAAGGACCTGATTATTAAGAGTCTCCTGAGTCCTTACCATCCTTGTTTAAACCAGTGAATTTTTGTCTTGAGCCATCTATATACTTGGGGATTTATTTTTATTTCCGTATTTCTGATGATGCTGAATCTCTGAATTAAAAGTTCAGACACCACTTTGCTATTTCTCAAGTTCTGTTTTCATTTGGATAACATCATTGAAGGGAGTTTGCAACATCATTGCACTGCAAGGAGTATTTTAGTTATTCTCTTAGCAAAACTACACCACTGCCTGGACAAAATCTTGCCTTTGAGTTTATACTGACTGATGACCGTTTTTCATGCTGGAAGTTTTCGTGTGCTTACAAAACTTAACACAGGAAAGGATAACTTAATGGGCTTTTCATTTTCTGATCAGCTGAGTTGTGTGCTTACCAACTTTATTTGCTTTTCTTCTTTTTATTGCCCTAATGTAAGACTGCATCTCTCTTTATAGCTACATTGAAGAGAGAATGAAGTAAAAATGAAGTTCTTTTTACAGAAATTGTGCTTTTCATCTGTGCTGTTTCCTTGCATATGTGAATGTGTTACTGGCAGCTCACACTTTGTCTGTTCTTTGTGTGTGCATGATGTCTCATTTTTCATTTGCAGTTGAAGATTTGAGAGAAGTTGTTGTATTTGCTGGTAGCCTGCAATGTAATGCTCAATTACAAAGTATGTTGTTTTCCTTACAAAAGTATGGAGAAGGAGGAAGGAGGCAAAATCATATGCAGTAGTGAGCACTGGAACAGCACAAATAAGGCTTTTATGTCTTAACAAACTAGAGGTCTGAGGTGCTTTTACTGCTCTTTGTTGCATCACCCTTGTTGTCAGGAATTGCTGGCATGCTCCAAAAAATTGGTCTTTTCAGTATTAGAAACAAAAATGGTGAATTCTGACAGTATGTAGTGCAGAGTTAGAGAACTTAGTGTAAAACACTTGGCTGTGATGCTCTGTTCTAGATTGTGTTGTTTAGGAGGAGGGAAGTTCAAGCTCTCATTTCTAGACAGCATTTTGCTTTTGCCTGATAATTGCGTGCAGACAGGACCACGTGGAGATTTAAGCATAGTTAAATCAGAGTGTAGTGAATGTTAAATTTTGAGATATGAGGTGAGTTATTAGATAATCCATTTTACTTGAGGTTTATTTCCATGATGATTGAGCGCACATCTTCAAGATTTATTCCCCTCAGCTGGGCTGAAGAAAGTGCTGTTAGCTTCTACTGTCATAAAATACTGCTTAGCTTTGCTTGAGTTTCAAACTCAAAGTATAAATGTACATTTTGAGGTTATGTATTGAAGGGAGTTCATTTATATGTTACTGATTTAAAAAGTTTTGGTTTGTATCCAAGTATGTAGAAGATCAAGGAGAAATGAAGAAAAAGCATGTATTTATCTACCAGAGCTGGAGAGTTGTAAGATTTCTTCTTGTTTCTACTTGTATATGGATAGTGCTGAATAGTAAAATGAACGTGCAAATGTAATCAACATTTTGATCCTTTCATCCTGATTCTTTTACCCCTAAATCAATTTTTAATGTGGTGGTTGACCTTCTTTAGGAAGTAAGAATGACTGTTCAATATAGCTTCCTCCTGCAAGTAGGACAAGCAACCGAGTTTAATGTGCAATTAGCTTTCTGAATTGATTGATAAAATAGCTGTGGAAATGTGAAGTGAGTGCCCATAATGTCTCAGTGTAGCTGACAGACAGGTCAGAAGTCAAATGTCAGGGAAGCCTGCAGTCTCTGGTCTCTATAAATTGTGGCAAGGTTCCCCTCTTAATCAGAAGTGAGAAGTGTGTAAAAGGAGTTCTGTGTTGCGTACTGAATGGGAGTAACTTTATCTGCCTGACCTCTTGATTTGCATGTTCAGGTATGGACAAGGCATAAAGCAGCCACTTGAGTGTTAAGCAAACTGGCTGTAGGCCACTAACACTTTTTTGAGGAGTATTACATAAAGGAAGCTGAGGTGTGATAAATTAAATGTGCCATAGGAGCTGTATTATTTTTGGTTTTATTGCCACTTTTGGAAATGTATGTGTCTTCAGTAAAAGATAAGTGGCAGCTTATCTTTTACTGGGAAGGATGGCAGCTGGGAAGGATGTTTGGTGGTCCTATAAAAGCTCATATTTTAACTTCATTCTCATAAGCGGTTGAACCAACCTTTTGTTCATGGCATCTGGGTAGATTAATCTTGGAGCTTCTCTAAACTTGCTGAAATGTTACTGGCTTTTTAAAGGACAAGCCCCATCATATGTTCAGTGTCTATTTCAATCTACAGATTAAAAATGACAGATATTAACTTTGGCTCACAAAGAGCATTTTGTATGTCTTGTAGCTGTATCCCGCTAATCAAATTTTAAGTATTTGGGGACTGAGCTGCCAGCTGGAGTTTCTTGATTTGTAATTCAGTTGCTATATATATAGTATTTATCTGATTCTATCAAGTAAACTTTTTGATTATTTGCTCCCAATCGGGAACTATTTTGAGAAGGCCATTTAGAGCCAAATGAGTGAGCCATTCTGTTGAACTGTTTTGTGGTAAAATGGCAGGACACTGAGGAGATCTGCACAATGAAGGCATTAGGCTAAAACTAGGATCTGAAAAATGTGAATCAGAGTCAGAGGATAATCTGTTTTTTTGCAATTTATTTAAAGTTTTTCAAATGAACTTTGCCCACATGGAAACTGAACTAAAAAAAGAGGTTAAGGGGCCTCCTTATTTATATTCAATAAATACTACTGTGATTTATTCAACATTTTAGGTGGGACGTTTAAAACTGTGGGGAAAGTACTTCCAAAAGCGGGGCAATTTGTGCCTAAGTCAAAGGTCAGCCATTTCAGAAATGGTTAGAACCTAATAATGCCAGCTTTAAGGAGTTTCTTTTATCAGCAATGCCAGTTTTAAGTAATTCCTTTGTTCTTTCATGCTGTTCCTTCCTTTCCTGCAGTTTAAGCCTCTGTCTCTCCACTATGCTGGGGTTTCCTGCTAAACTGGAACACAGACCCAGCTTATTTTTGTGTCCTGTGAGTTCCCTGGGCTGGCTCATCACGTGGCCTCTAAAGGTGGCACTTCATTAGCTGGGAGTGAGCAGCAGGAATAGTCACTGGAGCCCGGAGTTGGAGTGAGCAAGGCTATCAAAGCCAGCTCTGGCACTGTAAGACTGTGTGTATCTGGCTGTAGCCTTTCAAGTTCTGCCTCTGGTTCTGTGAGCACTGGACCTTGCAGGGCCATTATGGATGTATTTATTTATTGATTTTTTATAATTTCTGGGTGGTTTTCTTTGTGGCTGTGTCAAATATTGGCGGGTTTTTTTTTGGGGGGGGGGTTAGTTTTGGTTTTTTAACTTCACTGTCATAATAATTCCATGAGTGAAGCTGTGTAGATGCTGTAAAATGGCTTACTCCAGCTGTGTGCAAATGTAGGACAAGCAACACTGTATTTTAGCCTGCTGTATAACTGTGGAGTTTTTTGTTTGTGTTTTTGTTTGTTTTACTGTACACCCACCCACCCTCCTCTCTTGATTTTCAGAAGCTGTGGCTACTTAAAAAGAATTATTTAGCTTTGGTGACAGGCATGTAAAATCGAAAGGTACCTGTGTTTCTAGAAGTGTAGAAATTGTCTGTTGAGAAAGCAAGAAAATATAGCGGTACGTGGTTTCTAACTACTGTAGAGTAACTTGAAGTTACGTATATACAGATACGTACAGCATATGCAGACATATGCTGTGCATATAATTTGAATTCTAGATTTCTTTTTGAACCTTGTTAAATCTTCAGGAAAACTTCAGACTTCATCTTGGAGTTCCTGAAAAAGTGTTGGAAAATCACTTTTGTGGTCCATGGGAACTGTAAATCAATGTTATGTTTTTTCCTTTCAAGGGAAGATTTTAAAATTTTATTTTTCAGTTTCCATTACAGTACTATTTCTTTGCATGTCTCTCTGAATGCAGCAGGATTGCATCCCAAAATATTATGAAAGTTAAAACATTGCTATGAAGTATGATGAAAGGCTGTTAAGAAATATTCTTTCTTTCTCAGGAAAACAAAGAAATAGACTGGAGCCAATGGATACCATATTCGTTAAACAAGTTAAAGAGGGTGGACCTGCTTTTGAAGCTGGGCTGTGCACAGGTACTGTTCATTAACATGTTTATGTACATGATGTTAAATACGTATGATTTAAGTTGCTACTACCTAGTTCTATCTTCCATTTAAATCTTGTTCTTTCCTTTAGGAGCTTTTAAGTGGTCCTCCAGTGTTTTTCAATGTGGAAGCACTGTCTTGCTTATTAAGGCATTAAAGTCTTATTCTTTTGATTTGCTCTCCTAGAGAGTAAGAAAACACGTGAAGAAGAGGTAAAAAAGGAAAATAATACCTGTAGGCTCCTATTTCTTTGGTTTGGGACAAATTGGTAACCTGAAAACATTCAGGTCTTCATACAGAAAATAAAATTTTTCTACTCTACCTCCTTTAAATCAAATAGGAACAGTCCAGGTCTCTCGTTACAAATTTCTATTCAGTTGCTCATTTAATCAAGCTGGAGAGCAGAAGACATGGAGGGGTTTTTGTGAACTGTGTCATACCTTTACTTAAGTGCTAAAAGAAGAAAAAAGCTGTATTAGAATCGAAAATCTTACAGGTGATAAAGTTACATACATAGATGGATGCCGCTATGAATACAGGTTTCTTAAAAATATGGCAAAACTTCTATTCTATGAAAGGCTTACGCTTGTGTCAGTAATGGTATGTTGATAGTTATGTACCTCAATTTGACTGGAATAGAATAAGTTTTGTATGTTCTTCCTAAAGAAATGCAAAGTTTCTAAGTTGATCAGTTTAAAAACAGTTCTAGATCCTACTTGTACACCATAAGGGTTTGAACTCCTCCTAAGATAGTTATTTAGAGAAGGGCTACTTTGGCAAAATTTGATTGCTATTATATAAAGATGTTTTTGGCTTGATAAAACGCAGCATATGTTGAATTTGTACAGAGAAACCATGTCAATTTCTACTCTGTTCAGTGTCTGCCAAATTGAGTGAGATGAAATCTGTAGAGAATATTTTATTTTTATTTAGAGAATATTTTATTTTAGTTATAGAAGAGATTTTTAGGAGCCCAAAATAAAGAGCAGAAAATAAATGAGACAACATATTTTTATTAACTAGAATATTCTTCTTAAACACACTGCTTATAGCAGTTACATCTAATTAGGTCATGCCAGTATTTCTTGTTTATGAATTTTAGGGTGAAATATATTATTAAATCTCTGTCTAGGTATTATAAAACATTCAGGGAATAATGAGCCAGATAGTTTGCTTAACCTCTCATGCAGACACTACATACATTTATTTCTTTTTCCTAATGTAACATTGCTCTGTTTCATGGTCGCACAAATGAAAGTACTTGATTATTCAGAATGAGTTTAGGAAGTTATGTTTGTTAATTCTTATTTCACTGCTGCAGGGTCCTTTGTAATACTGAAAGTTTCAGCGTAAGTTTCATCACCTGGGATAAATGAGCTCCATTTCAGGAGCTTACTTGGCTGCTTCTCATCAGAGAACTTAAAATATTCTTGCAAATTTAAGCAATAGAGAAAGGTATCCTAAACGTAAGACACTCCATTCTGAAGTATTTTTGAATACTCCTGTAAAATCATCTTTGTTAGAGTTAGGTAATACTTCTCCCATATTTAACCTCTAATGCATTTCATCAAAAAATAACGGATATATAGGAGTTTGTAAATATTAGAAATATCGAAATACAGACAGCCAAAGCACATCTATATTTCCCATGTCTTGATCTTTGTGCTGTCATTTATCTATATGCAAAAATATAAAGAATTAAAATGTACATGGAAAGGGCATTCTGTTTAATTTCTACTTCGATCAAAATACGTAGCAGGCTACCAGACTGATGGAGAGCTGTTAGAAAAAGACTTCATGTTTCTGTATCTTTTTTTGCACTACAGTCACTGACTTCCCCTTCCCACATATCTGAAACAGAACAAAGTTGTACTTGCAGAGTTGTCTGTGCTCATGTCATTTATATAACCAGCTCTGCAGTGTGTCCTCATCAGATCTTTTGGCAGATCCATGGGATGCATATTTCAAGTAGACTCGTGTCACTGCTGTGAAGAATAAAAGCTGCACAAGTATAGATAAAATTATATGACCTACTCTAATGATAGTCCTAATTATAGTTTTTAGTGGGAATACTGAGTGAAAATCTGTGGCAATGTAGCCCACATTACAGGCTGTTCTTAAACAACCTGGAAATGAGCCAGTTGAAGTCCCAGAGACAGATCTGGTGTGTTCTGGGGAAGTTTTGCAGTAGGACCTAGCCAGGACAGGGATCAGACCTTGTTGCCACCAAGCTTGCTTTCATTGCTTAGGAAGAAGGAGAAAAAGCTCCAGGTTCTTTCAGGCAAGAAGAAAGGTGGTAACCAGTGGATGAAGGGGAATAGGTAAACTTTTATGAAGTTGAAAATACCACACCAGTTTATTGGCATGATGTTTACTTTAAGTGAGCAGACAAAAAGTCAGATCTGTGTAGTTTGTTAATCCATGAGGTCTGTATGACAAACCTCCACAGAGCACAAGCATTAAAGCATTGTTGTCCCCAAGACAAGCTGAGTAGTCAGAGTGAACAGCTTTTTCCTTGCTTTAATTTGACCATGCCAGAAACACAAAAAGGACTTTCAGTTTCTAAAGCAGCGTTGAAAAAGCCATTGCCTTTGCATCACTTTGCACTGGTCCTTCCTTTCAGCTCTTCTTCCTCTAGTAGCTTTTTGAGGCTCCCTGCCTGTAGTCCTTCAGACCATTTTCTCCTCGTTAGGAAATTCAAGATACCTTTCTGCTCTTCTGGTCAAAAGAACGGGATACGTTTTTCATCACAGGCTAAAAATAGCTCTACACAATATATTTGATATTTAATTTATGAGACTATATGAAATTCTTAACTTGGAAAGAGTAACAAAGTATTTGGAGAATTTTTTTTTTTTTGAGGAAGACTAACGAATTTAACATGGGTATTCTTGATTATTGTGAGGTATGGAAATACAAAATAAAAACTGTTTAAAAAACGTCTAGACAAACTAATTTGAGTTATATTTTTTCCCTCTACAGGTGACAGAATTATAAAAGTCAATGGAGAAAGTGTTATTGGGAAGACATATTCTCAAGTCATTGCTTTAATACAGAATAGGTAAGATAATAGTATTATCATTATGTGCCACACTTCTTCTATACTGAGCATGAAATGACCACTTACGGGAGTTTTGAAAAGTCATCGTATTACTAAATTTTCATTCATACACACTCACTTACATTATTTCTTTTTTCATATATTTGCTACTTGCTGAGAAAAGTGTGAAAATAGGTGTGCTGAAGTGTACCGCAGTCTTTTTATTGTCAGTACTTGGCCCTTGTTAGCAAATAACATCAAGTGTTACAGTGTGGAGGCAGATGAGTCTGCCAGGCCTCAGCCCTGGAGGGATGTTCCTTGAATGGAATATGATAAGCTCATCTCAGCTCTCCCTGGGAGAAGAGAGCCCTTAGATGAGGCAGTTCTCTTTCAGCGCAGAGCAAGGCACCCACAATGCTTTGAGATACCTTTCCAACCCATTGGTTCTTCCCTTTTGGTACCACCCCTGCTTTCCCCCATAAATACCCCAGAGTTCACCCTGCTCAGCAAGGAGCTGCCATCCCTGGCCACTCTTTGCAGGGTGCTGGATAATAAAGGCTACCCTGTGGAATCACTGTAGGGTACTCCTGTCTCTCTGTCCCTGAGTCTGTCTGGGAGAACCTCACAAGGCAGAGCTGGAGTCACTGCTGAGGGCTGGAGTTGCTGCCGAGGGCTGGATCACTTGCAGCCCCTGGCTGCGCCTCGCCGAGGCTGCCTGGCGGCTGGAGACTGCCCGAGAACCCAGAAGGCTGTCTCTAGTGAGACCTTTCTCTCTGGAAGATTGCTGTCCAGATCAGACTACAGACTCCACGGCTGTTCACGTTAGGGAGGGAGTTTGAACCGAAAATAGACAGATTAGGTATACGTACATATGTCAATTGGAAAAGAGGATTATAAAATCCACCTTGCTTATGAGATCTAAGAACTAGAAATCAACATATCTGGTGAAGGAAAAAATTTATGCTGCTGCACACCTGCAGAATATCTGCAGTAAGTCTTTGCTTTTCTCTGTTTTGCAGCAAGTTATGAACCTGGCTCAGAGTTGAGAAAATACTAATATTTACTGCTCTTGCAGCTCACAAGCACTTGTGAAATCATGTCTATGCATGAGTGTAGATACTCTTTCATGTTTCATGTCTGCCTCTGTTTTTACAGTTTTCTTGTTGTCAATTTCTGTTCTATAGCAACAAGTTTCTGATATAATAGTGAGTTATGTGGCCAAAGATGTATCATGATCAGCATGAAAGAATGTTTTCTAAGTACATCTCATGTGTCATATTTTTAGAGGCTCATCATGTGTTAAAACTTAGATACGCTTACTGCTCGAAGAAGGAAAAAGCAGATTCTAATCTTCCTATTTCATTCAAGCTTTTGTTCAACGTGTACATCTCGGGTGGTTTGTGTCTCTGTGGTTTTGTTTTGGATGTTTATTGTTCTGGTTTTTTTTTTATAAACAACAAAACTGTGTTCAGAGATGTGAGGGATGAGGTAGGCTGAAACGTGTTTTGTGTCATAAATGCTGTCTGTACAGGAGCTGGACAGATGGGCTTTTTTATTTCCTTCACTGGACATAACACTAGCTATGCATTGTTTCTTTATTTTGTATTTTTCCAAGCAGCACTATTGTACAATGGTTTATACCCAAGATATAGTGTATGCCCAGCTATGTAGATCAGTCTTAACTCTCTTAATCTGAGAAAGAGACCAGTCACATCTTTGAGTGGCCTTTGTGGTCAGTGATTCTTGACTCTAGGTGTGCCTGTAAATTGAGTTTATTTTCAGTGAGTGTAGGTAGTGAACCATTCAGAAGAACTGAACCCCTGCCTACTGTGGATAAACTGGGGACACCTGAACAAGGCCTTATCAGTGGTTATCTAGTGCAGCCAGGCAGGGTGTAGAACACTGCTGCATCTGTCCCCCTGATTTCCATGAGGGCAGGGAGGATGAAGGGATGCTATTGTTTGTTAGGAGAGAACAGTTTGTTTTCTCAAGCCAGTTGTGTGCATCACAGAAGATTGTTACAAAAGGTTGTGTGTATCCTTGAGCATTTCATACAGCATATACAACTATCAGGAAGTCTACAGCTGAACCTCTTAGGATAAACAGATAAATATTAATTCTAGTCCATAAAGAGAGTTCAGACTCCACATCAGGTGTATCTTGTAGCTTCCAGGCAGTACTTGTGTGACTGAAGAATCAGCTGTCTCTCATTCTTTGCTTGAAAACAGTATTTTTGAGCTCAGAGCAGTTTGGTCTGAACGTAAGTTTTTTACTTCTTAGGCTGCCATTTCATGGCAAATAAAATTGCATTATGATGCATGCTGCTCTTGCATTAGCACTGCCACCTGGGTCAGACTGATGGTGTGCTGTGCCATTATCCTCTATGATAATATCCAGGAAAGATTTCTTTGAAGTCCATGAAAACACTGGAACGTGAAATCACTCAGAGTGATTGAGTGGTCAGATAATACCAGCCCACTTTCTCTAAATCCTTGGTTCAGGAAATTGCTAAACCACAGATTTTATCTTCATTGCTTGATTTAATAATTCTTGATAGGTTGGCCTTGCACAAATTCACTCTTGAATGTACTTACTACACTCCTCACATTAAAAGCACCCAACGACACAGCTTTTTGCTGTGTTTTGTGTCTTAGCTGATCTTTCATCCAGCACACCTTGGCTTCTTTAGTTGGCCTTGTGAAAGCAGCTTGCTGAAAGGCCTTCTGAAAGGCTGAGTTGTCAGCTGAAGTATTTTTAAGACTAAAGACAGTTTCCTTCATAGTCTAAAATGTTCTGTGTTGGTTTTCTAGACATTATAATTGCTGTACTTTTATTGTTTTTAATTACTCATTCACACATTGATGAGCGTAAATGCTTATTCTTTTGCCATTTTAATCATCTTCAGAGCAAGTTTTAAGGTTACAACGCATTTCATCCTCTCTTCTCTCTAAAGAGAGTGCTTCCCCACTGCTCACTGTTCAGCTGTTTGCAATAAAACTTAGTGCAGGCTGGCAGATTTTTTTTAGATTACTTCTGTGTCTCCATTTATATAGCAGCTTATTATTTTTCTAAAAAGTTGTTTAATTTTAGCTGCTTGTCTTCATTATATAATGCTGCAGACATCAGAAGTTAGCTGCTTTAGTTGAAATGAATACCCATGTCTTCCAGTGGGTCTTAAGGATGGGATATGATTCAGCCATGCTCTGTACTGTTCCCAGAAAAGTTTCAAGCTGTGTCTAGCATGTTTTCTATTTTCCTCTGCTTGGAGATAGCAAAATTAAAGGTACACTGATTATTTCCTCTGGGAGATGAAAGGCACACCTTGGAAGAGTTGCTAGAATTAACTGCAGTCCTGTAAAATTGACCACAACTACACTTTAAACTTTACGTTTCCTACTTCTTGCCAACAGTTGCTGGTTTGGTCCATTAAGAATTTATTTTTATCTGTTTACATATATAATCAACTTCGAGATATTTTGATTGCTAACATAAGCTCTGTCAATTATTTATGATTCCAAGTAAAAGAAGAAACAGATTCTGATTTGCAACTTCTCTCCCCCCTCCCTGCCCTTTTTTTCTTAAACTGTGGAATTTGAATAATTGTTTATTCTGCTGCTTTTTTCAAACTGTTCTTGCAAGTGTTTGTTTTACTCAGAATTGCACAGAGTTTAGCTACTGAATCTGTTTCATTAATACAAAAAAAAGCATCAGAAGATAGACTTCATGATTGGTGCTTTAGTTTGATGACTTGGAATCAAGACATTTGAATTTAACTCTCAGAATGTGTAACGAAATGAATTGGATTGATAAATACCTTTGAGAGTTCTGAGTACTATGTCTGGAGCTCCAGTGTAGACTATCACTTTGTGTGGTGGTTCTTACTAACACTTTCTAGTTCATAATTTCCATTTACATTATATTGTGCAATAAACCTGAAGTCTTCCTTCCTTTCTGATATGAGAATTAAAAAAAATCCTGAGAGCATGTCATAAAGTAAGAATATCCAAATTGTCTTCAAAAGGTTCTTCAGGCAGACAGGAGTAGAACAGTTAACTAGTTATTTGAATTATGTGTAAAACCTTGTTTCTGAATGGAACCCTTTAATCTTCTGAATGTCATCTAAAAAGATGTTAATTGTGTCAATGAATTTAAGCCCTTTCTTAAAAAGGGAGAGGAGGGGGAAACATGCAAAATACTTTATGGTTTGTTCTGTGTCAAATTATATTTTTTTATATAAAAAGTACTTCAAGAGGAGCAATGCTATCATATTTTTGACATCCAAAGTCTGCAAGTCTCCATCCTGCAAGTAAGCAGTTGCCTGATATGATTTATACATACATGCTACCCATGTGTAGAACTGAAATCTGAACCCTTTTGTTAAAAATGCCTCAAACTGTTTATGCATTCAGTCAATATGGGAAATGCTATTGTAAGTGCATATAAAGTCAATACTCCCTTGTTTCTTAAAATTCAGTATTTTAAAATAATCTTCACAAGGCTTTTGAGGACTTCCTTTTACCTAAGTGTGTGTGGACTTAAAAACTAAAACTTAAATCACTGCTAATCTTCAGTTTTAAGACTAAAGTTTTACGCTGCTTGGAGAACACTCTTTTCCAGAATGAATAATGGTTTAAAAAGATTGTGAAACCAAATACCCTTACTCTGCTGTTTTGGAATTTAGCCTTATGTCTGTGGTTGGTAGAAAATGGAAAAGGAACCACAAAATAGAAACATTTTTCATATAAGAAGGCATAATAAATCACACATTACGTTTTGAGATGATGGCTTCCTTTTCTGTAGAAATAAACCGAGGTCCTTCTCAGTGCTTCCACAGGCTGATTGGTGTGCCATATAGTTGGGCCAGTGTTTTTGCTGGTTTTGTCTTTCCTCACCCAATGCATTGCACTAACCAGTACAGATGAGCTGATTTCTGAGATACCTAGTTAGGTTGGATGCCTTTTTTTCTTAGACTGGTACTGGTCAGGTTTTTTTAAATATCCTTTTTAAATTCTGACGTGAGATTTCTAAGCAACGGTCGCAGTAACTTCATTTCGGCTTTTCAGCCTCGTTATTATAGACTGTACATTAGTCTTTTGTAGCCCTTCTCTGTACCTGTTCCACTTCACATTTAATGAATGTGAACAGATTGTTATCTCAGATGAGATAATAAATTCATCTATTCTGTATCCAATATTGCAAGCATATGATTTTCTCTTGCTTGTGAAAATACCATATTTCTGGTAGATGCCAACTGTGGATTTCAGGGTTTTTAAATACTCGACTGGGTAGCTGGCACGTTGTACATTTGGTGTCCTGATTTTGCTTGTATTTGAGTCACACTGATTGAACGATTCAGGTTCCTGGATCTTCATGCTGCTGCTTTTGGTTTCAGCAGCTCAGACTGATGAATGCAGCACTTACAAGTAGCGTTTTTCACCCATATTTCAGATGCTATCTGAATGACTGTTCAAGCTAATTCTGCTAGGAGCTGATTGGAGTGGAAAGGTGTAGGTCAGTACTTGCCTTGGTATTGCTCCTCTTTTCACACGATGTGGTGATTGTGGTGTCACCACAGCAATTTTAAAGAGTGCTAAGAGACTTTAGTTTTAAATTGAAGAAAAAGGAAAGTTTCAGCTTTTATTCACAGATTTGTCACATTGTTTTGTCCAAGAAGCTCTAAACAAGTAGTGTACCTTAGGACTTGAGGGGAAAAAAAAAAGGAATAAAACTGCTCAAACCAGTGTACTGGCTCAGTCAGATTTCTCTTCTACTCTTAACTTCCTAAGATTCTAGTGGAAATCAGTGTTTACTTTTGTTGTGTCACGTATTTGTCATAGTAGCTGAGTGTTGGAGTTTTTGAATAGTTTTCATCTGTGGAAGTAAATGGTTATTTTTGTAATAGGAATTGAAAATCTCCAAAAGTTCATCTGTGATATTTTTTTTTCTATTTCTTTCAGTGACAGTGTATTGGAACTTAGTGTTATGCCAAAAGATGAGGACATCCTTCAATTGGTATGTTTATAAAGTTTCTGTTCCGAGAGTGTATTACCTAAACAAAAGTGTTCTGTTGTTGGTTGCAAAGTCTTTGAAGTGTGCTATCAGCAAATAATTAATCCTTGTAACACCTTGGATATTTTCCTACCTCTTTACCATGCCTGAAATTTCAGGGGAATCCAAATATAGGGAGTTCTGTCTTCACATGATATTTCTAGCATGTTAAAAAATACATCTTGTTCATATTTTTTACTGTAATGTGGATTAATTTCATTATGTTAGAATTTATGGATCAGATTACTTCCTTTAACTAGGGTGTCCTGTTCTAAAGAATTCTAATTCAAAAACTAGCATATGAAGCCTTTGTTAATAAGTCAGTAATTGTGAGTAGACTAAGAAGCGTGATAAATGGGCCAAAGGTTATTACCAAATTTTTAAACTGTGACTGCTGTAAAGGTTTTGTTGCAATAGTGCCTATTTGTTCTTGATTTTAATTGTGGTCCTGCATGTGTAGTAAAAGAATTCCTCTCCCATTTAGTGTCTCTAAGTCCAAAAGAGCCTTGAATAGTATACAGTGCGTAAGTGCATATTGTGAAGAATCAAAAAAACACCTAGTATATTGATACGCTCTAGTGTATTTTTAATTGGAAGCAGAGGAGAGGAGAAAATGACAAGCAGAGTTGATTTTCTTCTTAGTAGTTGGAAAAGGTTGTTTTCTAATCCACACAGAAGTAGTAAGATGACTTTGTGTTAAGAGAAACCTATAGATTTCAGTAGTAGTTTTCCATTATTACAGGCCAAATTAATGGGTCAAGAAAGAAACCAAAAAACTTTGTTTTACATTAAAGTGAAGGTAAAAGCTAGTACATGAACTCTGCAGCTAGGACAACAAGTCAGGATTATTAGAATAGAAGTGATATTTTGAGAACATTTGATGAAGACATATTTCAGTAATCCAACACAGAAAATGTTGAGGGCAGGGTGTGAGTTTTGATTGCATGAATAAGTGGGAGAGAAAATCTGTTGGGATGTTTTTTGGTGGCTGGGGTTTTTTTTTTTTTTTTTTTGTGGTTTTTTGTTTTTTTTTTTGTTTTTTTTTTTTTTAATTGGAACAGTGAATATGTATAAATGCAGGAATAATGCTAGCATTTAAATAATCTGAATGCCATATGCATAATAGTGTAAGAATAGTGTAAGAAAAGGCAGGAATTGTAGTTTTAAAATTAAATATTTGTATTTGTCTGGATGGAAAGGTCTTAGGCATATCACCTCTGCTGGTGAAACACAAAGTGCAAACTTCAGGTGAAGCAGAGATGAGAAATAATTGGTTGTATATAACTTGTTATATCAACATGTGAGATGGAGGCAGAGGACAAAAAAAAGAGGATTGTTGCCATTAGGGATTAGGAAAGGATATTTAAAAAAAAAGAAAATAAGGTCATTATCCTTGAGGAGACTGATGGGTAAAGAAAAGAGGAAAAAATACCTGCCTGTGGTAGTTCTAGAAAAAGACTGGATATATGAAAAATCTTCAAGTGTCATTATACAGAAGTTCTTTCTGAGTTTTAAGATGTGATAAGAGTTGTGAACTTTGTATTTAAGGTTGCTCTGTTGAAGATACAAAGAGGATTAGGTTTGACAAGTGAAGTCATCATTTTGCAAAAAAACGCTTTACATTGACCCTATAGCTTGTGTGAGTTTCTTCAGTTGTTCACTGTTGGATTGGGTCATGATACAGAAGGATTTTATGCTACTGTTTGCTAAGATGCATTTGTTTGGGAGAAAATGGACTGCTCTTGAGGGCTTCCAGCTCCACATAGCATTTTCCAGAGGAAAGCTATGGAGGCACAGGTGTTTCCTGTATCCCTAAGGCTGAGCACTGCGTGTACTTGTATTGGAAATGACTTCTGATAGCAGCAGTTTGTTCATTCAGGCCTGTCACAGAAAACTTCAGTACATATGTGTTCAAGTGTCGATCTTTGATGGCTGAGCTGCAACTTGTGAAGAAACAGATAATAAAATTAATTGCATCTTACAACAGAGTCAGTCTGTTGTGGCCTGTAATTGTATCTGTTTTAGCCCACCACACAGGAGGAAATATTTTTAACACTTCTAAAATAATTTGCAGTCTTCTGAGACTGTACATTCTCAGTAACTTCAGTAAAATGAAGAATCTATGCAGTTCCTCTGAATAATAGAAGAGGAAAAATTTACACTTGAAGTTGTGTTATGTAAGCTATAGAATGTTCAATAACTTAGTTGTTTTGTGTGACATATGTCACTGTAAATATCTTCAAGTAGTGTCACTCATTGTAAACTGATGCTAAATACTGGTATGCTGTAAAAATAGCAAAACTCCAAACACTACTGGATATTGTAGTATGAGCTAATAAATGGGATATCTAGTGCAATGTGGAAGGAATAGTTTCATTATTTTCAGGAACAATGCTGGATGTGCTAAATTTTATACTACTTGGCAGTCTACTCCATGTGCTCATGACTGAGGGCTAGAAACACAGTTGATTGTTTCTATCCTTAGTTTTCTATTTATAAACCTTGAGTTTAGTCTTCAGAAATACCCATATATGTCTGTGAACCTCTTGATACATTGAAGTTCCTGAAAACAGGGCCTCAAATCCATTCATCAATAGTAACAATGAAGTGGTCCAATCCACAGGCCATTGCCCTCCATGGCATGTGAACAGTGCTTGCTTGGAAGGGAATTACATGTGAAATCCTACCATTAATGGAACCAATGTCAGTTGTGTTTGTTCACTGGTGTGATGTTGAAAATGTCACTTTGTGGATGGTGAAAAAAAATATTTAAAAATCTATATTCATAACAAAATCTTGAACACTTGACAGCAGTGTATGTGTTGGGTTTTTCCATGCTCCTCTTCAAATTCATGATAAATTTACTTAAATTTATCAAAAGAGATTATTTTGAAACATTTCTAGCTATATGACCATTTTTAAAGTAGGAAGAGGAGGATTATTTTTATGTCACGTTATACTCAGTGTTTCACGTTTGATGTATCTATTTCTGTGATTTCTGTAGCATTCTCAACCTTTTTGACAGAATTTTGGCGTCTTGTTGGTTTTAGTATCACGGACTTCATGCAAATGGGAAGATGCATATAGGTCAACTACAAATATTCATTTTTCTCAAGTGTATTCAATGAAATTGTTGCTGTTTTGTAGCCTTTGGATAAGAAGTTTAATACTAAAATACTGTTTAAATTTTGACAACTTTCCAGTTGTTCAAAAGCTTTTTGTGCTGTGTGGAAAATACTGAATGTATAAAGGTGCTCCATAGAGTAAATTGAGTATTCTAAACTTATTTACAGGTGAGCATTATTACGACTGCTGTCAGTAGGCTTTGTTGTGTCTAACACATGTATGTTTGTGTGTACTTGGTATGCAGAACTTTTGCACCATTTTTTGTGGGAATGTTTCACATTGGAATGTACTTACTTGCTAATTGTTCCTGGTGTACGTAAAAATGAATACAGCCTACAAGTCATTGAATTTCTAAGTACAAGGAACTTGAGAATAACACTCTTTGAAAAATGGTATCTTTAATATGATCTGGATTGGAACTGTTTATTTGGAAAGTTATTTGTAGTGTAGCATATTAATCATTATATATGGTGCTTATTACAGGTACATAAATGTAGATATTTTGTAGATGTGTGTAACTATGTTGTTTATAGACTTGCATACTATAGGTAAGGTACCCTTTTTTTTTCACCATTCATTTTCTAGGACTTTTCTCACTATACACTCGCTTTAAAGTTCATCTTCTCTAACTTTTAGCCTACCTCCAATAGTTTAATTTCTAAAAAACCGTTTCCCCAAAAGGTAAGAGGTCGCTTCTGGTCTTAGGTATTGTCACCATTAAATTTTATTAGTGTCCAAATCTGTTGAAATGTGCCTTAGCCTTTCAGAAAGAACTTTGCAGGTTCATTACAGAAAGTTGATGTTGAGCATTCTATGAATAATGGTGAAGGTGGAAATAAAAGGGGGTTGTTTACTACTATGTTTTTGATAAATTTAGTTAAATCCTAATCTTTCCTCAGAATTCCAAACCAATGAAGCTGCAGATCAGTAACTGAAAGTTGACTGCATTTGAACAGAAATGTTTCTCTTGTTATGACAAGAGTAAGGGATAGTAAGGGAACCAAAAATCCTATGTGGGAATGACCAGGAAAATGAGTAAAAGTCAACTGAAACACAGATTTTCTTTTTTATTTTTCCTTCTTTCTAGTCAGGTGATATGGAAGTTTTCAGTATATTAGAATATCTGTACAGCAAAGAAGAGTTTGCCGCATTATTATTTCTCAACTTAGAATTTTCCTGGGATTTGGTGGGTCTCAAGGCCTTGTAGTACCCTGAAATTGCCAGTCATGCACCTATAATTAAAATAAAAAAGGGGGGAAGAACCCCCCTGCTAACAACAGCAAAAAGAAAAATAACTTAAATGAGAAAATGTATCTTAATTTTTACATGCCCCAGTAACCTCGTGTCTCTGACTGCAGGTCTGCCCACAGATATTTTCACAGAAAATATTTTAATTTTCATATTTCACAGAAATATTTTCATTTGCTTTATCTTTTAATAAAGATGGAAATGTTTTTCTAAGTAATTGTATTTAGTCCGGAGACTTGGAGCACTTTCTTACTTCCAGATTTTGTGCTGACAGTTTTACTGATGTGCACAGAGGTTAGTATTAAAGCTGTGGCAGCGAGTACAGTGGAAGGCAGGGTGTGGTGTGAAGATGCAGTGACCTAGAAGAAGAGGCTTAAATTTTGTTTTTGAACACTGCCTGTCAGAAAATACCATTTGCGTCAACCCTCCTAACCACAGTTTAGACTTTACAGGAAAGTCTCTTACACAGCTTGTATTTGGAAATAAAATACTTTTTTTGGCCTAAGGCATTAGATTTTGTATACTAAAAATGCACTGCCTTTAGGAAGAAAGGGTATGCATTTTTTGGGTTTTTTTTGGTTTTTTTTTCAAATAACTGTAGTGTTTGGGTGTCTCAGAGTAAAATGAAAGCTCTTGAGCTGTATTACTAACTACTATTCTTGCCAGAACAAACTGTAACTAGAAAGCGTTTCCTTTTAAGAGAGCTGTAAACCTTTTCTCGTGTGAAGTTTCCATACTCATGATGTCTGTGAGATTAAGTAAAGACCGGGGAAGAGAACATTTTAGAAGTGAAGAAATAAAATCTGAAGCCGGACCCATAGGAGAAGGAAAGAGGAATTCCTCAAGCTCAGTCGTGCAAGGAGTTGGGCACGTTAGCTTCTGATTCATCAAAATGCTTATTACCAATTTAGTGAATAGTTCTGTTGAAATCAGTGTTGTTATTCATCCTGTAGTGAAGTGAGGCACACCCATCCTCAGTGGAACACAGGGCTGCATGTTTTCATGGATTTGGGCTAATGGGTGTAGGATATGGTCAGTTTGAGCTCTTGAAAGTACAAGGTTTCACTGTGATTCTTTCTCAGAGGAATCCTTATGCTTGTGGCTGTTACTGTTCCAGCATCTAATAGCGTAAAATGAAGGGGGTAGAAGTGAGACCGAAGCCCTTCAGCAGAATTTTAGGTAGTTAATTAAATACCTTGTAAAATGGTTTATTTGCTTAAAATGTATTTTGTCTGTCATATGGCATGAATGTATTACCTTAGCAGTTAAACCCTTAATGGTTCTACGAGTTTGCAGTAAGAAATTAATCCTTTACCATAGGAGTTTGCAAACTTCATGCTAACAAAACCAGATTGCAAGGTGGGAAGAAATGGTACCCAGTAACTAGAAACACATGAGTTCTTACTGTAAGAGCAGCAGTTTTCTTGTAGTAATTGTTGCAGAACTGTTACCCATCAGAGCAGTTAATGTCACTCTAAGTTGCTGCATTTGTGTGATAGTCTTTTAAAACTGTCGGTTTTTTGAGGAGGTGGAAAAGAGCTTATAAAATATCTAGACTAATTTTTGAATCATGTTGGGACCTCTGAATAACTGCAGAGTATCCAGTTCCAGGAATTGTAATGGCTTGGTTGGTGTCTGAATCAGGAGTATCACTAACCTGGATATTAACATCTATTTTTGTTCTCTAAGTTGCGAGCCTTTTTTCCTTTGGTTGATTTAGCTTTTGTTTTAAGACTATAAACATTTAAAATTCTGCCATACCCTAATGATATTTTTATGCATGTATCCTGTTGCAATCACCTAGAGATTAAGGTAGCATTTTTCACATGATTTATTGTTAGAGAAACTAAAGATAGAGAGTAATTCTCAAGCTGTGTTTTATCTGGTTGCAGAATATGTAAAATATCAAAACAGCGTGAACTAATAAATATGTTGGCGTATTTCACATTTCTTAGTCTCTAAACCTCTTCTAAAAATCTCATCACTGTGCTTAAAGCAGTTAAAATATTTCATTAGTAGAAAGGCTGATAATACATCCTTCAGCGTGACGTTTACAGGACAGATCCATCCATTTCTTTGTAATTTGCGTTATTTTTTGTAGGCCCTTAATCAGTTATGAAACAAATATCCCAAATATTCTTTGTGGAAATACCACAGTCCCGTCTATAAACTTTCCGTTTCTTGGAAGTATGTTCTGCTTTGTTTCAGTGCTTTCTTGGGTAGTGGGTGAAATGAGGTTGAGGGGAGTTACTTTCCAGTAACTGTCTTACACAGAACTGGCAATCTGTCTGCATATACCTGCAATCATGGAAACATACTTTTTTTTGGGAGGAGAAAACCTAGCTGATCTCATTTGGGACCCTGTGGGTATGCTGTCTTCTGAAGGTGATACCTGTGATAAATTTTGTCAAGAGCTAAGAACTTACTTTTATACTCACCTGTAGTCTTTGGCTGCAGTCACATCACACCAGCTTTGGAATTTAACTTTTCTGCTGTCAAAGTCAATGAAGCATTGTTTGTCAGAGGAATGTTTTACAAAGACATAAATGGGTATTTTCCATTGGTGTAATGTGTGCACATTCCAGAGAAGGTGGGATATCAGCTGTATAAATTGGTAATTATTTTCTGATTAGGGGACAGTATGTGATAGTTTTTGTTTGTCTTGCATGCCAGAAGGATCTCGCTCAGTCTGGTTTTTGAGTCTTCAGCGTCTCTTCCATTTTTTTTATTTAATTCTTCAGCCCCTCAAGATTATAAACAGCCATTGCTTTAGAGGTTTAGAAATATTTATCTTCGTATGGTCCTTCTCCCCATTAAATGTGTCAGTGGAAGCCTGTCCTGATTTTTACTATGAGTGGAGGAAAAACAATTACAGATCACATGAGGAGAGTGTTTCTGCAGCATCATTCCTCTAATTTCAGATGTACAGCGTGAAAGCAGCTGCAGTCAGCTGACAGCTCGTGGTCGTGTTCGGATATATGTGAGGAAGGGGCGTGCTGTTTTAAATGCATAATAGAGCTGTTGTTTCGTCACCAGGAAGCAGGGATGGATGGTAGCAGCCCAGGGAAATGAGAGACAGTAATGTTGCTGTAGTGGAAGGGAAATCTCATTGCACAGAGCCAGAGCTCTCTGCAGGCAGCTGTAGGGATGCACCAAGGCAAAATGGCACAAACGTATTTTGCTTTCTGTACAGGATAAACGTAAGGAGCAGATAAAAGCCTGAGATGGACATGCTCACAAGGAGGGTGAAGTTTTTTTTTATGCTCTACTGCCCTTTATGTCTGTTGGTACCTTCCAGTGAAATCAGTGTAGCTGTATTTTTAGCTTGCTATAGTCAACATCAATATGACAAGATAATTCTATCTTTACATCTGTAAGCAGTTTTTACTGTGTTTTCCTGTTTTCTGCCAGCTGCAGTTTACAAAGGATGTTACAGCACTGGTAAGAAATGTACAGTAGCCATTTCTCTGATGGTTTTGTAAGGCATGTTTTTCTTAATGAATTGTGAGAAGCAAGAATATGAAATAGCAAGTTTGGAAATGAGCTAGATAATCTGAGCTGAATTTTCTTCATAATGCTGATCTCTTGATTTGTGGTTTGTGCCTGTGTTATTTGCTCTGTTTTCTCTCAGTGTGCTTTAATATTTTGCACTTCACTAATGCTTGCTGTAACATTGCAGCAGTATTGTAAATGCCTCGCCCTCCTCTCTACTTTGCTCTGTGTTAATTTTATGGCTGCACTTGGGCTTTTATAACTGTCTGCTGTTAAGACAGAGCGCATTGATATACTGTAATTGAGCATGTTATGATTTGAACAGGAAATGCTGTGATATGATAGCACTCCTAAGTGCGTAAAAGCCCTGAGAAATTATTTTAATCTTCTGTTACATTGGCAGGCTTTGCATTGACTCTTTATTTCATTATGTTGAAACTGAACAAAGTCATGCTGAAGTTTTTCAGTAATAGAATATTATTTAAGTATGCTGTATGCTTCTCATTTGTTTATTTTGAATGTTCTGCTAATTTCACAATGACAAATGCAGCTTTCAGAAATACTGCAGAAACATGCTAAGTGTAATATAACCATTTTTTTCTTAGGAGTCAGGTTATTGTGCGTGAAGATGCAAAGTGCACTAAGGAAATTAGAGATTACAGTTTAGGTTTCAATAATGCATGGACAGTGGTGAATATATATGAATTTTCATACTATTTGTACCTCAAAGTTGAAAATGCTAAATATCATTAATATTTTTTCAGTAAATTTCTGTACCATGTACTTGCTGTCTCCTGTAAAATATAAGATGACTTATAGGGTGTTGGCTCACAACAATATGTTACTGCTTCAGGTTATTCATTATATATTTAGGAACAGCAGCTTTTACGTAGAAGACATCTTACAGGAGTGTGTGTGTGTTTGTATATTTATTTCTCTGTACTTTTCATATGTACTGCATTAGGTGAACAGAATCGTTTATACACTAAGTGTAGAGAGAAAATTCTAGTGCTAGTTGAATTTATTATGCAGCATTTTACCTATCGATTGTTGTGAAATTCCAGTTTCCAGCCATGGGAGGCTTAAACAAGAAAAATGTGTGAAGTACCATGTTGGAAAGCAGAATTAAAGGGGAGAAAAGATACTGTCTTGTGTGCTTATGGATTTTGAGACACCTGACTCAGTGCCCTGCTCACAGTATTTCTTGGAATTGATCATCAGTTTTTTAATTGTTGAGGGAGGGAATGAATGTCATGATTTTGCTTGTTCTGTTTCTGCTCACTAAAGGGATGGAATGCTGGTTTTATCTTTTGAACTAACATTTTGTCTAAAATTAGAGTGAGTGTGAATTTTGAACCTGTGTTCCCCTCCTTTGTAGCTTGATCATGCAAATACTAGATGGCGAACTTTTCCATCTCCCTCACTACTGAATACTCACTTAATCTTTTCTCCACAGGCGTATTCCCAAGATGCCTACCTGAAAGGCAACGAAGCCTACAGTGGTAATGCCCACAACATACCTGAACCACCACCAATATGTTATCCACGCCTGACATCCACAGCCTCTGTTAAGGCACAAGCTGGAGACAAGCTCCCTTCTGACTTCTCACTGGGGAAACAGCAAGTCAGTAGACCAGTCCGGGCATTGACACAGCCAGAGAGGGCCTACAGAATGGAAATACAAGTGCCTCCATCACCAACAGACATTGCAAAATCAAACACAGCCGTGTGCGTTTGCAATGAAACTGTAAGGACTGTTATTGTGCCTTCTGAGAAGGCTGTAGATTTGCCATCTTGCAGAAATAACCATGCTGGTCCGTCACACAGGACAGAGGAAGTAAGATACGGCTTAAAAGATCAAACCAGTCTAAAAGCACGGACCACATCTCCACCATCTTTAGTGTCCACTGCCATTGTACTTCCCCAGACTCCAATAACAAGACCAGTTGATACAACTGGAACAGTAAGTAAAGCTTCAAATTATGTAGTATGTCCAGAAGGCATCCCAAGCACTAGACCTTCTACTCAAGCCACAGACTCACCCTCCGTCTCTACTAATCACTACAGTTCTCCAACCTCCCACCAGCATATAGACTGGAAGACCTACAAAACTTACAAGGAGTACATTGATAATAGGCGCATGCACATGTATGGCTCTCGAACAATACAGGAAAGGTTAGATAGCTTAAGGGCAGCTTCTCAGAACACAACTGAGTATAATCAGGTGGTGCCAAACCGCACTGCTTCTCAGGTACGGCGCAGGAGCACCTCTCATGACAGGGTTCCGCAGTCTGTCCAGATCCGGCAGAGAAGTGTATCCCAGGAAAGGCTTGAAGATCCTGTGTTGATGAAAGAATGGCCACGAAGTGCTTCACAAGATACTCTAACTTCGCCTTCAGTCAATGCTAAAAATCACAGGGCTCGGTCGTGGGATTATCTCAGCAAACAGGGTGAAGTGCTAGAAAATTTTCATTCTGAGAATATGATTGCAGATGCAAATGGAGATAGGAGAAAGACTTACAAATGGACAGGGTTTACTGAACAAGATGATCGGCGAGGTATTTATGACAGATCTAGACAACATGCATTTCATATGTCCCTTCGAGGTCAAAATTTTCCTATTGCTCCGAATACTTATATTTCAGACAACAGGAGAACAGGTAGTAGAGCTTCTCTGCCTGGTTCTCACTTTCAGAAAGTTTCACCAGATATTAAAATGTTACAGCCTTCTCGTGATTTGCAAGCTCCTGGGGGAGTTTCAAAATCTGCAGCTGTTTCACAAGAGAGGTTGTCTCTCACACCAGCCAGAAGTTCTAAAAGTAGCTCTCTGAAGAACTCAGCTCACTATGCAGCAAAACCATCGATTCCCCTTAACCAGGGCCTAGATACTATTGCCAGCAAAGACCAAAGAACAGTAAATCACTTGCATCAAAGCAGTCTGTTAAACCAACAGTCAAGGATCCGAGCCGAATTTTCCCCAGATCACAAAACAGAAACTGGTAAAACCATCCAGCCCTCCTCTGTGGCTCCACCTTCTGCCAAACTTGTTCAACCAACAAGTGAGTGTTTAACTACCTCTGACAATGTAGATGGTTCCATCAGACAAAAGATTCATGGTTTTGAAAGGGAAGATGTTGGTGAGTCTGAAAATCTGCAAATGGATGTTCAGGGAAATGACAAAGACACAGTGGTCCTGCGGGACAAATCACCGTCTGGCCACCAAACTCCCCAGCCTTTGAGGCATCAGTCCTACATTCTTGCTGTAAATGACCAGGAGGCAGCCTCGGACACTACCTGTTGGTTACCTAACGATGCTCGGAGAGAAGTCCACATAAAAAGAATAGAGGAAAGGAAAGCATCAAGTTCCAGCCCACCTGGTGACTCTTTGGCTTCAATTCCATTTATTGGTGAGTTAAATTATTTCATTGTACATTAAATGCTTTTCTCTCTTAAATGTGATGCAAAACACCATGCCAGGTAGCTGACTGCTATTCCTGTGAACCCTGAGCTTGAGTGACATGGGAGATTTTTCTCATTTGAAATAACTTTAGGTTGGTAAAAGTAAAAATATTCTTCAATGGAGAAAAAAGCCCTCTTTTTTTGTTTGGGGGTCTTGGAGAGTGAATGAAAAAGGCCACAGTGATGTAGTATTTTTCTAGAGTTTTCTTTAACCCTCTGGGTAAGTCTGTGTTACATAACTCAATCTGGTTGTCACTCCACAGTGTTGTGATGTTATGTATATGGACAACTAACATTCACAATATCTTTCAAATACTTTTACTTTTGTAGTATAACACATGCTTGGAATCCAGTACAGAGAGAATATGGATGCAAATCCAGTACCGAGAGAATATGGATGCAAATCCAGTACAGAGAGAATATGGATGCAAATCCATATAAGGGTGATTTGTGGGGAAAAAATGTTTTTCAGCTGAATAGGTATGGTGAAGGCTTTCTGAGACAGATGGGGAATAGATGAAATCTGTTTCAGGTGAAGGGATAGCAATAAAAAGTGAATTTGCAAGTAAATTGCAATAATGCGGATATGAATGAAAGGGTTTGTGGAAGCAGAATCTGAGAAGGCAAAAAGATTTGCCTGTGTGCTGTGACACAAACAGGGTTGGAATTACAGGGAGCTTATGGGAAGGGTGCTGAAGGGGAAAAGAACCAAAGGAAGGATTGGAAAGAGTAGAAAAAAATGAAATTATATTGAATGTTGGATATGTGATGAATTAGTGTCTTCTGCTGAAGAGAGAGTTACAGTGGCAGAGCATTTCTGTTCTATCCAAGTAGTCAATGTCTCTGTTGTCTTTGTCCTGCTGTTGTTGTTGGGTTGGATTTTCTTTTGTTGTGGTTGATTTAATCCTTTGTAGTCTGGATGTCTGTGGATCATTTTCCACAGAAGTTGATTTAGACCTGACTCTCTGTGCTCTTCAATTTAGTGTAGGAAGTATTTAGAAAATACTGAATACAGAATTTTGATTCTCAGACTCATCTCTGTGAAAGACAGCTCTTTTTAACGATTATTGATTTTGACACATTAGGTTAAGGGAATTACACATATGATGTCTTAGCATAATTGTCTTCTGTTGGGGATCTGAAGCAGTGATTTATTTCCTCTAGAATTATCTATAATATCCACTATTAGTTGAAAGTGAATAAGCAATAAACAGTGAAGCAGCTTTGTGTTCATCAAAAAATGGAAATCATACAAAAGATAAAATAATTCTGTTCTTTTGACAGAATACTGGTAAGACGTTAAAAAGTGCTTTCTTAGCTAGCAGATGCTGCTTTTGTTGGGTTTTGTATTTTGAATGGGAGTTGTATAGATCTTTTTCATTCTTGTTATTACTGGATGCATCAGTGTAATTTTAGATTCTTCTTTAGACCCAGCCAATTTTTCTTTAAGGATTAGCAAAGTCTGTGAGGCATGTAACCGATCTTTGTGCAGAATTTTTCAATACTCTGCCTAAAATCAGTGTTGGGCTCTTGATTAAGGTACCGTGTTTGCTGGGAGTATTCTATTCCCATACAGTCTAAATGTCATGTTAGAGTCAGATCAAGATGGGTAACGTCAAACCCAACCTTTTCTACACCATCTTCTTTCTTCGTTTTGGCAAAGATTTCCCACATACTCTTATTTATGTGACTTGCTTCCCTGTTTTAGAGAAATGTGTTGATTAAAGTTCAAAGAAGGCTTAAACATGTCAGTTGTACTGTGTTTGGTAGCAGCTGAGCAGTTCAGAAGGAACAAAATTGTAACTCTCCATTGCAGCCTCTTGGCATAACACCACATGGGATTGAATTCTTATAAGCCATCTCAGAGTGAATCCTCCTGAATGTTCCAGAAATACTGAAAACTGGTGCTTCTGGAACCTGGGCACTGTCTGAATCAGCATGGTCCTTGTGGCTGTCTTCCCAGCAAGAAATTCTGTGCCAGTACAGGTGCTGTGGAAAGTTTACACCCCAGCTCCAGCACCTTGAAGAGGAAATAACCCTCTCTGAATAAAAAGAGCATGAAATGTTATGAAAGTGGACCTCTTCTTCTGTTAGAATTTATCTGCATTATTCTAACTTTGCTTGTTCTGCTATCATTTTGCCCAATTACGACTTCACTTGGTGAAGCTGTACTTAGTCAGATCTGCTTTGAAATTCAGTTAAACGCTTTTTAACTCTTCAGATGGAAAATCACTGGGAGTTTTGGTTTACGGTTTTCTTTTGGGTTTGATTGGGTTTGTTTTTTTTTTTTTTCCCCTTCTCTGTTTACTGAGGAGGATCTTTCTTTGAACGAAGACATACCTGGGAACTGGCAATTGCTTTACTTCCCTTATGCTTATAACCATATAGTACGGTTTTTTGCATTCTTAGGTTTTATTGGATAGAGCTAATTTAATAAATACACGTACTGAAGTTATTTGCACAGTAGATACTTGGAGTAGTGTAAAAATGTGAACTGGGGGAAGGGTAACAAATATCTTCCAAGGTCACACATATTGCTACCATTTAAAATATGTGTGGTGTTTAAAATATTTGTGGTGTGTCTATTTTTATCACCACTTTCTGCTTATTGTAAGTAATATATATGGCCAGGACCATATTTTTGTAGAAATTCAGCCAGGAGCAGTTGTCTTTTGCAGCAGTATTTTCTGACTAACCTGCATCAGGATGATTTTAGCTGTGGGTAAGTAGCACAGTCCCCTGCACCACAGACAGAAATCCAAGCAGAGTTTCTGTCAAGTTTCCTTACAGCCGATTCTTGCAGGGATCATGGTGGGTTACTGAAGAACTATCTTTTGACTCTAGTCTTTTCAAAAAGCTAGTTCAGAAGCAGGGAGATACAAATTTTGGGTGTAATTTACCAATAGAAGTGAGAGATCTGTTCAGACCAAACCTAATAGGTAGCTGTAATATCTTTTATGGGAGAAATGGATTTATTTGAAAAAAAATTAGCAAAATATTGTGTGTTCAAACTCTTCTTCAGGTAAGCACATGTTCTTGGGGAATAATGAAGCTGCCAGCTTTACAGATAAACATGCAGTGCTATTGCAGGCTTCAGTGCTTTCCATGTGCTACTGAGTGCAGGATATTGTGATTCTCAGAAAGCTGCTATTTCTATTTCAGATCCAAAGAAAAGCTGTGTTCTTAAAATGCTCTTTTTTGTTTCAAGTATACAGGTTAGTCTAGTGACAGTCTACTGTTTTCATCCAGAAAAGGTTTCACCTGTTCTCGAGACTAATAAAAATACCATTTTCTCTGTCAGTGACTATATTAGCAATTGTGGTGTTTATTGTGCATTTTTCAGACCTGTAATTTTTGCACAATTTCTGTGCTAGAAAACAGCAAATGATAATTTTCCGACCCACTGGGTAATTTTTGGGTGAGTTAGTCTTTGCTGGAATGGAAAGTACAATGCTGCTAAACATCTTGGTAGATGTGGATGACGAGTAGTGTCTCTAGGAGTCCTTATTAGGACCATTGTTATTAAATATCTTCATTAATGACATGGACAGTGGGGTTGAGTGCACCTTGGCAGATTGGCAGATGACACCAAGCTTGAGAGGTGCTGTTGCCACACCTGGATGAATGGGATGCCATCCAGAGGGACCTGGACAACTCGAGAAGTAGGCAGATGAGAATCTCATGTGGTTTAACAAGACCAAGTGCAAGGTGCCCTGAATCAGAGGGCTTTGGGGGTGCTGATGGATGAGAGGCTGGACATGACGCAGCAAGGTGCACTCATGGCCCAGAAAGCCAAATGTGTCTCTGGCTGCACCAAAAGCAGCATGGACAGCTGGTCAAGAGAGGGGATTCTGCCCTCTGCTCTGCTTTGGTGAGACCCCACCTGCAGTGCTGCATCCAGCTCTGGGGTCCCCCCCAGCAGGGAATATGTGGACCTGTTGGGTCAAGTCTAGAGGAGGAGCCACCAAGTTTAGCAGAGGGATGGAGCAACTTTCCTATGAGGAAATGCTGGGAGAACTGGGATCCTTCAGCCTGGAGAAGAGAAGGGTTTGGGGTGACATAATTGTGGCCTTCCTCCTGAAGGGAGCCTACAAGAAAGATGAAGGGAGACTTTTTGCAAGAATGTGTAGTGACAGGACACGGGGAAATGGATTTAAATTGAGGCTTATATTAGATACTAGGAGTAAGTTTTTTACTGTGAGGGTGGTGAAGCACTGGAACAGGTTGCCCAGAGAAGTTGTGGATGCCCTATTCCTGGAAGTATTTAAAGCCTGGTTGGGTGGGTCTCTGAGCAACCTGGTCTAGTGGAAGGTGCCCCTGCCCACAGCAGGGGGCTTGGGTCCCTTCCAACCCAAACCATTTTATGTGTTGTAACGATTGAGAAAATGCTGATTCAGAATATAGTTATCTTAATACATTTTGTAGACATAAATGTCTAGTAAGTAAGCATGTCTGAGATTTGCAGCAAGGTTGAAAATATTTTTTTGCTTCTCACAGTACTTACTGTGGAGTAGAAAGAAATGTAAAAGAGGTTAATCCAGCTCCCATACTGAGTTGAATGAACTACCCACAGGAGTGAAATGGGGGCACTGCTTCAATACTTAACCTGACTGCAACATGTGTGGCTGTCAGGCCAGCTTAGTGCTTTGGCCATTACTACTAGGTGAATGTTCTTGCCAACTTCACAGAGGCCTGTCGCATGAAATTTAGTTTTAAACGGATATGTTTTAAAAACCTTAGCCTAAATATCATCTTGAAGTTCAAAATTATTTTAAAATAAAATCAAGTCCTTAGGCATCCTATTATAGAGTTTTTTTCTTAGGTGTGTAGTAGTATTACACAAGTACAAAGATTTTTCCTTAAAGGTGCGATCCCATTTTAAAAATATTTAGCACATCCTTACCCTAGAAAAATTTTAGGTCACTTCATTCCACTACTAATTTGTGAATAACTGAGAGAAAATTAGCCAGATAAAAATATCTGACTAGACTTTGAAAACAACAAAATATTGTAAAAATTAGATGAGTGTTCTCCCCCAGCTGAAATTCACACCTTAGGAAAGGTATAAGAACAGGACAAGGATACGTGATACTTAATGTTGGTACTTTCTATTCTCCCACTATTTGCACTTTAAAATATCCCTGAGCCAAATGTGATTTTAAGTGCACCATAAATTTCTCTATTCTCTTCTGTATTACAGTAAAATTTTGTTATCCGATACCCTATATTGATTTAAATAAAGATTTCCCAGGAGTTTCACAGCTGAAACTGCATGGTATTTATTCTCTTAGTGTGTGTCTGTGTTTTTCTAAAACGTGTCTCCTGTTGACAAAAATTCACGGTGTGGGTTGAAAGGGTCCCTAAAGACTGTCTGGTTCCAACCCCCTGCCATCAGTGGAATCACCTTTCACTAGGTTGCTCAGAGCCTCATTCAAACTGGCCTTGAACACTTCCAGGGATGGGGCGTCCATAGCTTCTCTGGGGGCCTGTTTGCAGTGCCTCAATACCCTTAAAATAAATCTTTCTATTTCTTCTACTCTTAATGCAGGCAAACCACCACAGCAATTTCTGTGCTAGAAATCAGGCACACTCTACTGTTCACTGTGCTTTAAAAGCTGATCTAAATGGTAATTTTCAAAACCAGAAATCTGGGGGGGTTGGTTTTTGTGGTTGTTTTTTTGGTTTGGGGTGGGGTTTTTTTTTTGTTTCTGTGGGGTTTGTTGGTGTTTTTGTTTTGTTGTGTTTTGGGTTTTTTTTTTTTGTGGAGCTTTGGGGCTTTTTGTATTTCACAACCTGTTTTTTTTTATGAACATCATAAATGAAAATACTTGGGTTCTTGCTTATTAACAGATACGGTAAATGTACCTGGCTTCCAGTGAGTTCTGCTCAACCCTGTTTTTTTTCTTGTTTCTTTTTCTTTTTCATTCTTGTTGTTACTATATATATTTTTTAAAGTATATTAACTAAGGAATTAGGAGTTGAAACATTCTAAAGCACCTACTATTAGTTAAGCTTTTCAGGTCAACTTTATTATACATGTGATTGCATTTATCTTCTTTAGTGCGGGAAGTAGGGGTGTATAGCTTTACCTTAACAATACTTACCTTTAAGTCCTAGGTCATTTATGTAACTCCCAAGTACTTTTGGGCAAGCGTAAAGATTTTACTGTCTTGTCTTAGTGGAGTGTGTGCCATACTTTCCCTGTCCTCCCCCTACATCTTAATGCCTCTTTCTGCAGGCTGCTGAGGATTGGAAGATGACAGTGTGAATACACACATATTGAATATAATTGAAATGAGAAAATAAATTGATACGCTTGCACAACATGCTGTGGAAAAGGTTATGATGGTAGGAATAGACAAAGTTAGGGGAAACAAGCAGAAACATTCTCATATGCAGAAAGGAAGCATTTGAAAGAATGTACTCATTCTGTTTTCTCCTTATGAGAAGGGAGAAACTCAAAACCTCAGATTTCTCCAGCAGAGGTTGTGGTTCATCAACTCAAACTGCATGGATATCTTCAGGGCAAATGGTCGCTGAATACCAGTGGCTGATATGGTGTGTTTTAAGCAAAAAGAAATCTTCAACTATTGTGATAATTTTCTTTTCTACAAGTTATTGCCTAGCTCTTCCAAACTATGAAAATATAAGTGCAATTGCTGTAGAGATTAGGGCTGACAAATGTTCATTTTTTGAGGATGGTTCCTTCCATTATTATAGTGATAGCATTGGAACAGCTTTTAACATGTCATCAGTGTTTCTGAAATAAGGATCAGTCTTCTATTTTTTTTTCCAGGGTTTTACAGTGTGGCCTGCCAAATCACTGTTGCTCCAGGCTGAGCATTTCAGTATTTCTTATGCAAAGAACAGTTTTTAAATCATTGTGGTATTCTGAAATACAGCAGCCAAAATGCAAAATTACAAATTAGTGTTTTAAATACCGTTTAAATGCTTCTGTAACTCAAAAATATTTTTAATTAAAATTTAAAATTGGAAGCAGTAATTCATAACATCTAGAAGAGTTTTAATTGAGTAGAAGCATCAGATTTGTTTGATAGTAATATTTTCAAAGCATATATCATCCTAAGTGTAACATTGTAACTTCAAATAATAATTGCAGGTAATAAGGGAACGCTGTTGGGGTTCTTGGCAACAAAAATATACTGAGAAATGTACTTTTTTGTGTGCTGGGGTAATATGGCAAGCAGGAACCTTTAGAATTACTTTGTGTAGAAAGATAGTTAAACTTTTGTTTGACACTGAAATAAACAATAGACTTTCATAGATACAGTTTTCACAATAGTCTGACATGAATAACCTTGGGAAACCTTTTCTGGTTGTGTGAAACTCAGTCAGTATAACAAACATATTATTTACATGAGTGCATTAGCAGAGGACTAGATTTGATGATTCAGGAAGCTTGTTCCAGTCCTGTGTTTCTGGGGCTTAGAGCAATGAATGTGCTCAGCATGCAGACATGTTTCCATTTTATTCTTTTGGCCACATGAGGATAATTACGTAAAGTAGATATATGAAGAAGTTCTTTGTAGAGACAATTAGTGCTGCCAGTGCTGGAAGTACTTAAAAACCAGCAAAACCCCCTGATTTTTAAAGATTCTTTTTTGAAAAAGTGAGGTAACAGGTCATGAGGAATCCAGGCAATAGAGTTATCTTTTTTCCAAATCACGTGTTTTAACTTTGGAATTCAATACATAAGGGAGCTTTTACCCCTTGCAGGCCAAAGTATAAGATGCAGCAGTTTGTACTGGAGGATTTAAAACAAGAAGTCGCTGCTATGGGGCATTTATTAGTCCTCTGTGCTATCTTGTATGACAGCAGGGTTTGTTCCATATAGGTTACTCTTGATTCAATTCATTTTTGTTGATTGTTTTTTTCCGGCCTTCTCACTACTGGTGAAATTGTGCACATGGTATTTTTATTTAATTGTCTTCCTGACAGGCTATTAAGAAAAATGGCCTCCATTAGTGTGTCTGTGTTTACCTTAATGGCAGGCTCTTCTGGGGTTTCTTGGAGATAGACTTTTTTTTTTTTTTTACTTCCTTGCCTGTGTGTGGATGTGGATCCTTTTCCTAACCTCTGTTACCTTGTCCATGCTCTCGACTTCCTTTCTGCATTCTTCTCACCTGTGCCACTTCCCTGCAGTCTCTGTGCCCCTGCTGTGATGTCCCTTGCTCCACTTGTGCCTCAGCAGCCTTTTCTCTCCCCTTTGTCTCACCTGCTGCTGAATTTTTCAGGGAGGGACATCTGGTGCACATGGCTATACTTCAAAGGAAGTGCTGCCCATAGCAGGTGGAGCGAATCTAACCCGAGAGGCACAGAAGGCGTATTAGACATAGGGCAAGATCTTAAAGCTTTTATCTACTGTATTTAGGAAGAATACTTCAGGGCAAGGTACTGTTGGTGCATCATGAAAATGCAGTGCCTGCTGTGGTATCATGTATTATGGAGTACTTGGATAAGCCAAGGATGGGGAGTGCAAAACGGTTGTTGACAAAGGGCTGAAATTCAGAAGGCGGTGCCTCTAAGCCAGTGCTGCTGCAGGGTTGCTGGCACATCCTGTCAGTCCTTCCATAAAGAGAAGATTATGGGGTTTTTAATTCTACTAATGAGTACTTGATAGTTTGTTCCTTCTTTTGTTATATAAGCAAATTAATTTGACATGTAAGATTCATTCTTAAATTGCGTCCTAAAGCCATAGCCTGTTGTTCAAGTGAACTCGGAGAAATAGAGAGGCAGTTATTAAAATACTTACTGTAATGGCTGTCAGATAGATGCCATCTAAGTCTATAAGGAATCTTGACATCTGTGGCTCAGTTGAATGAAAATAATGTTTTTAATGACTCTTTTAGCCCTTTGCTTTGCTGACCAGCAGCATGAGCTACCTCTAGCTTTCTGCAGAAGGCTGGGCTTTTTACAGTTGATCACTGTTACTTTTACAAGAGCATCTATAAACAAATAGCTAATCCAAGAATTTGGTATGGTTGTCAGAAAGCCAATAATATTAAAATACAGTTATCTCCTTCAATGCATGCCTTTTTGGGAAATTGTGTGTTGGACTTTTTTTTGTTTCTGGGTGCATGCTGGCTCAACATTATTCATGGGAAATGTAAAGCTGTTTTTAAGTGTGTATTACTACATAGCTGTTACATTTTATGATCTGAATCTTTAAATCAGATAAATAGTCTTTGATAAAATACCTACTTGTTGAATTAAGCTTTGTGGCCACATATTCGCATTGTTTGTTTAAATTGAGATGCCCAATTAGTGTTTTAAATGGTAATGTAGTCTGCAATACATTTACTAAATAACACAGTTCTTTCTTAAGGCCTTTTGAGGTATTGAATTACTGCTTGCAAGACTGCCGTGCCTGAAAGGGAATAAATGTGAAGGATGACTTTAGCCTTGGGAAGCTAGTTTTTTTCCCAGTAATTTTTTTATTATCAATGAAGAAGAGCTTTGGCAAACTGAATCTGTATGGATTGGAGGAGAAATCACCTTTCTCTGTTAATAATTCCTATTAAAGCATCCCTAATGATGGCTGTACTAAAGTCTGTCTGTGATTTTTTTTTTCCCCAAGGGTATATGATTCAGTTAACTAAACAACTTCCTTAAATACCTCTCTCCCTTGCTTCCCAACCACCACAGAAAAAAAAAGAAACCACAGACCAGCTAAAGCTCAACAACAAACACAAACAAACCCCACAATCATTACCAACTTGGATAAAGAGGGTATTCTTGAGACAGCTCCAGTGCAGCTCAGCCCGTACCTGTCCATGCAGCTCAGTGAAATACATTTGAAGGTGCTGACAGAGTTGACTGGTGGCATTGCAGAGATTCTATACTTGAAGGATTGTGAAGACTAGAAAAGGGAAGAAAACGGGAAGAAAAGCAAATGGCACACCCATCTTGTAAAATGATCAGAAGGACAATTCAGGAAAGGCAGTCAATTGACCTTAGTCCTTAGGAAAATCATGGAGTTGGTGCTCTTGGAACTAGTTTCTGGGCAAAGGAAGGAGAAGGTCATTTGGAATAGTATGGATTTACCAAGTGTTTGACTAATGGCATTGCCTTTTGTAATGGGATGAGTAGATCTGTGAGTGAGGGGAAGACATGGGGTCACCAACCTTGACTTCAGCGAGGGTTTTGAGCTCTTCAGTGACACCATCCTTGTGCCACAGGCTAGACTGCAGTACTGCTGGATACATAGAAAAACTGGTCTAAAAGGTAGTGCCTAAGTGTTCATATTCTGCCTGAAGGCTGTTACAAGTGGTGTTCTTCAGGGCCATCTTGTTTAACCACCAGAGGAGATACAGGGTATGCTTACTGAGTTTGGCAGCACTAGACTTACACTCTCCTGTTCTGTATCAATAAGAAAGAACACAGCCAGGATATTGAGGAAGATCTTACCCTCTGTTTGGCTCTTGCTGGGTAAGAGCCCTCAACCGGCATGGTCTGAATTCAGCATTGACCCTGCTTTATGGAGAATGTGAGCCTAAGAGACCTTCCGAGGTTTGCTTCCACCTGAGTAATTCTGTGATTCATTTAAATTACATTTGAGGTTCTCAAAGTGTTACTTTCAAACCTTAATGTTTAAGGGACTATTCAGGAGATGGAATAAATAAACACACAAAATGCTAAATTAATAATGATAAAATTGTATCATAGAAGCTTAATAGGTTATGATACGGATCTGTGCTTTTTTTCCAGTGATTTTGTGTCTGCTTCTTTGAATATCTGATAAATTCATCAATACTTATTTGTTAGTTACTCATTCACATAGTGGGGATAGTATGTCCTGTTTGTCATGCTTTTTCGCCCATGAAATACTCAGTTTTGAAATCTCTAGTTCTGCCTCTGAGCCCATTCTGTATAAGTCTGTGTCTTTGCAGTATCAGGTTTTTTTCACCTCACGTACATTGTGTGCAGATGCTCCCAATCTGTGTAGGTCCCCAACCTCCAGCTACGTGACAAAACAAGCATACTTTGATACACAAATTTCTCTCTGCCTAAACTAGAAGATCAGTTAGTTGTGGTTGGAGCGGTGTTGCCTATTTATTACAAGTTTTCAATGTCTTACCCCCATAAATGTTTCTGCATGGAAGGGCTCTTCCTGAAAATTGTTAGTTGCCACTGTTGACCAGTTGCGGTCTCGCGTGCAAACAGAAGTGGCATCCCCCCTTGGCCAGAGATGCCCTGTCACTGTGCTGGTTTGGTTCTGATGGCCAGTTTCTTGTATCACTGTGTAGATAATAATGCAGAACAAGTTGTGGTTGAAACCCATTCAGACTTGGTGCTGTGACAGGGGAGCTGTTCTGGCACCCAACAACCCTCTGGGTGGAGAACCTTTACCAGATATCCCACGTAAACCTCTCCTGACTCAGCTTTGTGCTGTTTCCGTGAGGCCTGTCGCTGGTCACAAGAGTGAAGAAGAGATCAGTGTCTGCCCCTCCTCTTCTCCTTGTGAGGATGTTGAAAGTCACAATGAGGTATTCCCTCAGCCTCCCCTTCCCTAGACTCAACAGACCAAGGGACCTAATATAGCTCCCCTCCAGACCCTTCACCATCCTTGTGGCCCTCCTTTGGATGCTCTCTAATAGTTTAATCTCTTTCTTTTATTGTGGCACCCAGAACTACCCCCAGCACTCGAGGTGAGGCTGCCCCAGCTCAGAGCAGAGCAGGACAATCCCCTCCCTTGCCCAGCTGTGCCTGATGCGCCCCAGGACAGGGTTGGCCCTCCTGGCTGCGCGGGCACTGCTGGCTCATGTTCAACTTGCCATGGACCAGGACCCCCAGGTCCCTTTCCATGGCAGTGCTTTCCAACCTCTGATTGCCCAGTCTCTACGCACAACCAGGGTAGCCCCATGCCAGGCGCAGAATCTGGCACTTGCCCTTGTTGAACTTCATATGGTTGTGCAGCTTTCTAACTTGTCAAGGGAATCTCCACCCTTGAAAGAGTTGACAGCTCCTCCCAATGTAATATTGTTAGCAAACTTAGATGACATTACTTTGAGTCCTGTGTCTGGGTGATTAACATGAAAGTGTAGATGAGAACCAGGATGGATCTTTGTGGAACTCCAGTAGGAGCAGGTCACCAGTCTGATGTCACCCCATTCACTGTAACCCTTTGTGCCCAACCCATGATCCAGTTGCTCATCCATCGTGTAACAGGGTTGTCCAGCTGTGAGCTGGATGCTTTGTGCAGGACACTGTGAGAGACAGTATCAAAGCTTTGCTGAAGTCCAAAATGGTTACATCTACTGGCTTTCCCAGATCAGCTCAGTGGTTTGCCCTGTAGTAGAAGGAAATCAGGTTTGACAAGCAGGACTTTTCTCTCATGAAGCCCTGCTGGCTCTGATCATTGACTGCATGGTGCTCCAGGTGTTTTTCAGTACCTCCCAGAATAATCTTTTCCATGAAGTTTTTGACCTTTTTGTTGCAAATGTTTAAAGAGACACCAGTAATTTGAGGTAGCAAACTGAAAGAGAATTATTTTGTGTGGTCTGTCTTCTGCCTTGTTTGTTCTGTGCACTTCACTGCATTTTGGACACAGCCATTTTCACTGACTGGTGAGCTGAACACATCCGTTCACATGCTGTGTAAGGAGTTCTTGGGTGTGAATATGCCAGTCAAGGAAACGGAAAGGCACTTGAAAGAAAGATCAAAATATATATACAAGGAATACGTGTAGTTGTTTGGGTTTTGTTTCTTACAGCAGTGGTGTTTGCTAGTACATTAAATTAATAGGCAGAAACTCCTGTGGTGTACATCATGATTTGTTCCATAATCATTTTATTTTACATAAAAGCTTCCTATTAGCTGACCTTCAGCCTCTTAAGGGACTGAGTAGTTAGGCCTTTCCTATACCAATGTCATTTGCAGTTCCTCTAAAGTTTGCATATTTCTAAAACAACTTTAATTTTGATTCATGTGGGAAATAGATCGTTGTGAAGTAATAATGATTTGAATAATTATTGTTGCTTTCAGGGACTTACAAACTGTTCTTCCTCATCTGGATTGTTGGATTTGAGTGTTGTGGGAAATGCCAGTAGTGTTGCCAAACATGTCTGTGTTCACAGCTCTCACAGATCTATTTCAAGTGCTAGTGTTCTTATAACTTTTGGGAGTAGAGACTATGACATTTGAGATACTTCTGTTAACATAAATAACTTAAACCTGAGCACTTTCAGTGTGTGTGGTATAAACCAATCAATTGCGCAGTGAGTGATTATGTTCCTTAGTCAACGTTAGTTTCAGGGAATCTCAGGAGATTAAAAAAAACAGGAAATTGAGCTGTTGTAGGTTTGAAATGGAAGTGTAGCTGAGCTTTTTCCTGTGTCCTTGTTGCTGTAGTGAAGTCATCTGTAAATGCTTCTAATTTATCACTTTGGATGCAAGTAAAACATGGAAATTTTTAATTGTAGTGTCCTGGTTTGGTGTGAATTTTTTTAGTTTTCCTTTTTATTAATGTTTGTAGTTTGCAGCTGTGTTTTTTGGATACGCTTTTTTAACTTCAAAAGTTACTGTATTTTTCACCCCAGACAATTGAGAGGCATGTTACTGCTAAACCATCCTGTGCTTTGTTTATTGCCTTGTTCTAAATGTACATTGCCAAATTTTGATGGTACAAGTGCTGCCTTAACAGAACTGTTAGTGACTGTTGGAACAGCACAATGCAGCACACGCAGTTGTGTTCGCACAAAGCAAAGAATAAACCTCTGTCTGTGAGTGTTCATTGGTTTCAATAGGCTTTTCAGTAGCTCTGCATATTACAATTCTTAGCACCTAGAGTACATTCATATTCATTACGGCGGTACAGTTCAGCCCCTGCTTGTGACTTGATTTTTTTTCTTTTCCATCCCCTCCTTGACCAGAGCATGAAGTAGAATGATTTTTCTAGTGCTAGTAATGTGCTCTAGGAGATGTTATGGCTCTTTTCTCAAAATTATGGAAAATGCATCTTTTGGCTTCTTTCATCTTGTAAGAAACTTATTAAATACTAGAATATTTAAAGCTTTTGGAATCTTTCATGATGACCCTTGTGGCTGTTGAGACTGAGAGGTGCTGGGCATGTATGGCATGCAATCGTTTCTATGAACAATTAGTGGAAGAACTGATTGGTATGTAGTAGTCCCATCTTTTAAAGGTCTGAATACTTGCTTCTTTATTTGAATGTATGGAGGATGGGGGGATTGATTCTTTGAATGCTAGATAGCTGTTTAAAATGCTTTTTTTGTTTGCTTGTAACTTGGCTGTTTTATTTGAACACTTCTTTAAACTAAATGGCTTTTGATACTCTGCCCCTATTTTATTGTAGGTATCTGTCTCTTGAGTTCAAAATTACTGATATAATAAATGTGGGGTTTGCTTATGCATATAAACAAAAATTCTCTTCTTGCAAATAATATTGAGATTAGCAAATAAATCCTGATTCTTTTGCACACAGCAAAATCAATGATTTTTTTGCCTTCATCTCTAATATATGGTTAACATCCCTATGAAATGAAACAGGCTTATCTTCGTGAAAAAAAAGAGTACATTTGACAGTGTGAATTAATTGGACCCTTTTGTTTTTTAGAATGACTTCATGTTTAAAATACCTGATATCCCAGTAATGAGGTGTTCAGACAGCTGTTAGGTTTGAGCATTTGATTAATGCATTTAATATGTTAATATATGGCATATTACCTTTGTAGATGAACCGACTAGTCCTAGTATTGACCATGATATTGCACACATTCCTGCTTCTGCTGTTATTTCTGCATCTGCTTCTCAAGCACCAGCTATAACAACTGTTCCTCCCAGTCCTACATCTCCAATCCCTTTAATTCGGCGACAGCTTTCACATGATCATGGTGAGCGTTGATTTCATTCTTTTTCTCTTGCAACTTTTTTCCTTTCACACTCTGGAGATCAGAAATGGAAATTGTAAACTCTTTTTCTGCATGAAATAAATCACAACAATGTAATTCACAAGTTCCTGCGTACTCAAAAATTTCTGTTTCTTTGTAGAATCCATCCGGCCTAGTGTCCTGGATAGCCAGCCTGCTGCAAAAACTGAGAGATCAAAGTCGTATGATGAAGGACTGGATGACTACAGAGAAGAGGGAAAATCGTGAGTTCGTGGAAAAATCAGTTATTTTGAACATCTGTTTTTTTAAGTGTCCAAAATCTCATTTGAACATTTGTTTTTCTTCCAACAGATCCATTAAGCATGTATCTAGTTTAAAGGGGATTAAGGTACGTAAATGTATATATAGCTTCTAAATGTTACCCATACTGCTGTGACAAATGGTTTGAATTATACAGGTCTGTTTTACAAAGTGATGTACTAAACAGACAGGAAGTTTATTGGAATGGCTACTGATCAAACTGCTGATGTATGCAGCATATAAGTCAACATGGTCTCTTTTTTCCTGGACTCATCACAGGGTCCTTGATTTTCATGTTCCTCAGTCTCTGTAAACAAAGCGTATTAAATATGGTGGCCTTTTGTGAAAACTCACTAACGAGAGTCTTAAGATTTGTGGAGTTTCTCAAAGTATTCTTGGCATGGGTAAGGTCACTATTGTTGTGTGTAAACTTTAGAAATTATATTTTCCCGGGACCGTATTCCTGGGGACATTTTTAATGTGAGAAACATCTTGAACATAGGAACTGTATGCAAATATCTATAGAATTACACTGTGGGGTTCTTTCTTTGATGTTTGCTCTAGGTCCCAGACAGCCAGAAATCTTCTGAAGACTCTGGTTCCCGAAAAGATTCTTCTTCAGAGGTGTTTGGTGATGCCTCCAAAGAAGGATGGCTCCATTTTCGTCAGCTTTTCACAGACAAAGGAAAGGTATCTGTCATGTTTGGGTTCTTAACCTAGGACAAATGCTAAGCTGGTGACAAACTAAGATAAGAAACTTCAAGCCTTCCTGTTTAGGTTTTTTTTTTTTTAGAGGGGATAAGATCATCAATAAGACTGTCAAAATTTTAGATCTGTTAGAAATTGACTTCAATCAATTCCTCAGCTTCGTCTAGAGACAGCTTTCTAAACTGTTTTAATTTTACATTTTAAAGCATCTGTTGAAGTACACTAATTTCTAATGATTAATTAAATAATAAGGATCAGTCCCTTGGTAGGTGTAGTTGTGTTTTTTTCCTCTTTCCTAATAATGAAAAAAGTTGTAATTTCTGTGAATTTTGCAGAGTTGAGTTCAAATTAACCTTCCACACAAATACAGACTAATGCTTAAGGAAAACTGGGTGTCTGGAATTGCAGTGGTGTGAAAATACCATTCTGACTTGAAGGCAGTTTAGAAGCCTTGGGCAAGAGCTCCCTAAAGACCAGACCAGAAATTGTCTCATTCTGTTTCTTACTGCTCTCACATGTGAACTCACACTCAGTGGGTGGTTTGGGAGGGCAGGTTATCAAGCAGTTCACTCCCTGTAATGGAGAGCAATTAATGAATCCCACTTTGTGTAGTCTTTCTGCCAGCCAGGTGAGTAGCCTTTCTTTGTAAAACTTCTGGAGATAGTTTTGCAATCCAGAATGCCCTGTAACGAGTAAGCGAACTGACACCTTGGTTGCTGTTTTTCAGCGAGTTGGTGGGAGCATTCGGCCATGGAAGCAGCTGTATGTTGTTCTTCGAGGTCATTCACTTTATTTGTACAAGGATAAAAAGGAACAAGTGACCCTCTCTGAGGAAGAACAACCTATAAGCATCAATGCTTGCTTGATAGACATCTCGTACTGTGAAACCAAGAGGAAAAATGTATTTAGACTCACCACATCAGACCGCGAGTATCTGTTTCAAGCTGAGGACAGAGATAATATGTTAGCATGGATTAAAGCAATACAAGACAACAGCAACTTAAATGACGAGGTGATTGTATAACATATAAAGCAGAAGTTGTAGGTTTTGCATTTTAATTAAAAATGTATTATGTTTTCTTGTAATGAATAGTTGAACAGGAGAATTAATTTTTAATTACCCATTTGACCAAAATGCCTACAGAACATAAAAGAAAATGAGGTGAAACGAAAGGTAACTGAGTAAATCAGTAGTTTAAAAAAAGTCAGTGTAATAATAATCAGAAAATAGATGTTTGAAATAAATTAGTTAATGCTGTTGCGCATTTGACTACAGACACACTTCAGAGTAAACTGATCTGCCAAAAATACCTAACCTTTTTTAAAAGATAATTGCAGCTTGAGGACCAGTGTGGTCTCTCTTCAGACTTGCGTTGCAGAGTGGTGTGTGCAGTAGTACAGTGTGAAGAGTTTCTCAGTAGTTAAAAAATGAAATTTTGAAGATGTCTGTTTCTCTGATTAAAAGCTGATGTTTCTGTGGATTAAATTAATGCTCACTGCCAAAGGCAAACATCTGCTGTTGCACATAAGGTATCAATATCTGTCCCAATATTGTCCATTGTGTGTTTTCATTGCAGTGATGAGCAACAGAGGAATATTTTCATGTCTGTGGTCATGCATATCTGCTCAGATTCAAAATAATTATCCAAAGTATTACACAGACAGATAAAAAAGCAGATTCGAATTCATGTCTTTTTCAGCTGTATTTGTAGTAGCAGTTAGTTTTCTAAGTAATATGTGCACATAGGATTGGATATTTTGGAGTATTAATGTGTGTTTACTTGCATTTTTTCTGTTTAAACTTACTTTCAGTTTAAGAGGTATGAATCAGATCATACGGCTTCGAAAAAAACCGCCATGTAAATAGCACTACTTGATTTGTAATTGCTCACTTTTATTTTCCTTGTGGTTTTTAAGTGTTCCGTCTTTAGTGTTCTCAGGAACTGCCTGTTAGGATGTTTGGTTTGGTTGAGGGTTTGGGTTTTTTTGAAGTGGACTGAATTGTTGAATTCTATACTTATTTGGTTACCAGAAGAGTTAATCATATTCTGAAAGGATTTTTTTTTCTATTTTATAAGATTATAAAGTATTTCTCAATTTATTTTATAGGATACTGGTGTTACTAGCAGAGATCTAATAAGTCGAAGGATTAAAGAGTACAGTACAATGATGAGGTGGGTGAATTATATGTTGCCAGTAGTTTTTGTGGGGCTCTTATTTAGCTTCTTTCAACTGAAGTAATCTCTCTCGTTCAGTTCTTCAAGCAGCAAAACAGAGCCATCTCCCAAAACACCTCGCCAGAGTCTGAGTATCAGACAGACTCTGCTTGGAACTAAAGCAGAACAGAGGACTCAGAGTCCCCATTCTCCTAAGGATGAGACGGAAAGGAAGCTTCTCACTAAAGGTCTGTATGTTTTGTGTATTTTAGTTCCCTTCTGCCCCAGTGCAAGGCCATCAAGGTGCCCTTCTCAGGTATTTTTGAATTCATGAATATACAGATGCAAACCAAGTATTAGCCAGGGCTTTTAAGCTGCAGCTCTGGTCACTCATTTCTAGGAACTACTTCGTCTCAGATTCTGAAACTTTTTATTTTAGTCCCTTCTCAAGGTGTTTTTGTGGGTTTTTCTCCCTACAGCTACATGTAGAGCTGACAGTAGTAAATACAGGTTGTTAAGTTTTTTGAGAGGAAAATTTTGACAAACTTCGGAAATAATTTTGTATGTAATTTATACTTTTGTCTCCAGCTGACTTGGAAGTGACAAGGTAAATATTTCCATTAAAGTGCTTCCAAAGTATAGAACAGATTTTTTTTTTTTTTTTAATTTTTAAAACATAGAAGTGAACTTTTTTATTTTTTTGGGGAATAAAATTAATGCTTCCCGAGTTCTAAAAAAGTCTGATGAGCTGGCACTGCAAACTTGAACCAGTATCTGAACTCCATCAAATAACGTCACAAACTACTCTTTTTTATTTTTTTTTTTTTTTTTTACTTTTTTTTTGCATTTAGTGTGTAACCATGCAGTACTTCACATCAGACTGTTCTTTAAAAAATCTGTACAAATTCAGACAACTGGATAAGCAACCACTTTTGATCAACCACTTTGGAGTGATTCAGTCTTGAATTTAAGCTATCAGTGAATTCTGGTTTTTGTTGCCAAAAAAATGTCCCTTTGCTTCTGCAGTGCTACACATGTAACTAAATTGCACATGGTGGGTAAATCGCAAATCTCCTGAAAGAGTATCTCCAGAAATAAGAAAGAAGTACTTACTGTTTTAGATGACTTGCAGTGCAAGATAAATGGAAATTGCAGTTTATTACAAGAATTCTATAGCAGAGGTAAACAGAGCAATTGAATTTATAATCTGATTTTGGGATACAGAATACTTTAAGTGAGTAATGTTTAGAATTATTTAGAAGTGACTAAAATCTGGTAATTTCTGAAAGAGTGAGTAAGTTTGCACAAGTGTGAGCATGGCTCTAGAGTTTGATGGGTATTTTGTGCAGCAGTGTGATTCCGTGGAGACATAGTGTAGTGCTACTAAATGTAGATTTTAATTTTATAAAATTTTAGTAGTTTATATGAATTTCAAGTTTAAATTTAGTAGTGATAAACTACTTCTTTTAGTGTTAGTATGATGAAATGCCACAGTACCATCCAGCTACTTGCTTTTCTAAGTCTGGGGTGTGAGTATGTTCAGATTGATCTTTCGAACCACAGAAGAATAACAGAAGTTGTGTTGAAGAGGGACTAATGTTAAATGAATTGTTGCATAAAGCCAGGCTGGTAAATGCTAAAAGTGCAGCAGGTGTCACTTGCTCTTTGCAAATATGTTACCTATATTAAGTCCATTTTATGGCATAAAGGTTCTTATTTTTTCTTCTTTATTTTCTTTTTTCCCACTGTCCTAACAACAAAAAGATGAGACAAGCCCACCAAAAGACAAAGGGACATGGAGAAAAGGCATTCCAAGCATTATGAGGAAGACATTTGAGAAGAAGCCCTCTGCTGTTGGAACATTTGGTGTTAGACTAGATGACTGCCCTCCAGCTCATACCAACAAAGTATGGAAGTAGAGTTTTTCTTTCACTGTGAATTTAAAGTACATTTTTAATTGATTACTTATCTACACAACTCTTTTTCTTCAGTATATTCCACTGATTGTTGATATATGCTGCAAACTGGTTGAAGAAAGAGGTCTTGAGTACACAGGTATTTACAGAGTGCCTGGAAATAATGCTGCCATCTCAAGTATGCAAGAAGAGCTCAACAAAGGAATGACTGACATTGATGTTCATGATGATGTAAGTCTTCGATCACACTATTTTCATATTAAAATCCCTAAAACTTCTGGTTGTGTTATGATCATAGAAATACAAAGCATGCCTGACCTTTCCTTTTAACCACATAGAAATGGCGTGACTTGAACGTGATAAGCAGTTTGCTGAAATCCTTCTTCCGAAAGCTCCCAGAGCCCCTCTTTACCAACGGTAGGTTGTTTTCATTACAGGTCTGTCTTTTGGAATTGCAGTTGGACAGTTGTCTTAAAACATTCAGGTTATTTGAGAGAAAATCCAGGGAGATCATCCCCACTCTGCAATAAATGTTGTCTTTCCTAAAGAGTAGGGAGTTATGATGATCATCTTAAGAATTAATGAGAGGTGTAAGTAGTAGTTTCTCTGATGTGAAGGGATTAAGAATATGCAACTAAGAGAGTAAAACTTTCAGTTCTACTGTTGCATGCAGTATTCAAGGAAAGCTGGTTTTTCTTTTTCCCTGCTGTCATACAGAACATGCATTTACAGTGTAATGGGCTAATTTATGATTTCCAGAGGTCATTCTGTTATGTATGTTACTACTAGTCAGGGGAAAGTGGGGCTGGCAGATGGGGGTTTATATGCACACATATATTGATATAAAAACCTCATATATAATTTCTGCTTTTTTAACAGACAAATATGCAGATTTCATAGATGCCAATAGAAAAGAAGATCCTGTTGAGCGTCTGAAAACACTGAAGAGACTGGTAAACTAAAATCGTTGTGTTGTAGGTGCACTACAAAATTACCATTAAATGTTCAGTGTTCTGAATAGTGATTGTTTGTTTCAGATTCATGATTTACCTGAACACCATTATGAGACTCTCAAGTTTCTTTCTGCACACCTGAAGACAGTAGCAGAGAACTCAGAAAAGAACAAGGTATTAGAAAGAGACATATAATGTATTTTTGTTTGTTTCATTAAGTATTTTTTTTGTGCAGGATCATGTCTAATAAAGGTGATAATTTATTGTTGTAGATGAAATTAGGGAGTGCTGCTATGTGGAGAAGATTTTCATTAGTCTAAGTACTCCTGCAAAATATCCACATGTTCAGTGCGAATTAAGTTTATTCAAACTGGTAGTCAGTCTTTTGGGAATAACTTCTTGCATCCTAAATTTATACCAATTCTGTGAATTTCCTGTAATCCAGTCTAGACACCAGTAAGACTGTGCCTGGGCAGGGCAGACGTGAATAAACCTGCTGACAGAGGTTGTCACATCAGCTTTCTTTGTAGCCTGGCTTCTGGATGCTTGAGAGATTTTAAGACTAGGACTTGCTACAATTACTTGAGTATTCGATTACCCTATAGATGCTGTTTGACTGGCTTTAAGGAAGAGAATGCATAATGTAAATGGTGGTAGTTCATCACTACTGGGTCTGTTTCCACCACTAAGTATAACTTCTTGTAATTTCCATAGGGTGGGAAAGGGGTAGTTTGTGTTAAGTGCTTCTGTGCGTGCTATAATCCTTCAGTAAATGCTAATAATAATGTCCCTTTTTTCAGCTCTCAGGGAGGGGTAACTGAGTGCAAAACTGTCCATTATATGGGTGTGCTTATGGATGTTTACCTCAGGGCAGGTAATGTGGTGGCTTGGCTACCAGTGTGCAGGGTACAGGAAAAAATTTGATATAATTGATGGTATATAGAAGAGCCTGTGGCCAAATCATCTTAAATTGTTCAAAAAATCAGTTGAGGTGAAAATCGTAAGTTCTGCAAATAATACCTTCCAGTTAAATATGAAAGAAAAGTATTTGTGTGTTCATAGAAAAAAAATCAACAGATTATAAAATTTAGTGAAATTACAGATAATATTATAAGGAATTTGTAGTAAATGTCATTTTTAAGTGCAGTGCCTAAAGGAAGCTTTTTTATCACTTTAGTTTTTTGGCGGACTGTATAAATGTTAAATGCTGTTATATTGTTGAATATATAAGGCTAGATGAATGAGGTGTTGTTACAATTGTGTGACTTCTCAAAAGACACAATTCAAGAAAGCACTAGAGCTTGTGTCATGTTTGCAACTCACTTCTGGTAACCACAAAGACTTTGCCTCCTGTATATTACTGGTCTATTCTATACCAGAACAGTAAACTCTAAGTTAAAGAAGTAAGCAAAAATAGAAGGTAAGTTCTATTGCTTCTTGAAATTATTTATCAAAGATGTAACATTAGTCATATACTTTGGAGCGACCTGATCACACAACACAACACCAAGCCCATCTCACAAATAGATGTCTTGGGTCTGTGATGTTTGTTCTGCCACCTCCTCTGAAGTTGGTGTAAATTGAATGAGGTCTTTGTCAGTAAATATAATAGAGTATTTGATTGCCAGCTTAATTTTTTTGTGTGTGTCATGTAAATGTTTTCAGGAAAAAAAACAGGGAGATATCAATGCCTTTTTACAAATCAAAAAATGCTTTAAACATCAGTGTTTCCAAGCATCAATGTTTCGTTATAGAAAGAAGAAAAGATTCCTCCGAAAGTGTAAAGAATGTGTCTGGGTTCTTGAGTTTTCTGTGCTTGTGGAGCCATTTGCTTGCAGTAGGCTGAGGAGGGCTGGAATTGTGAATTACAGAAACGTTGGGTATATTTATTGCAGCTGCATGTAAGAGAGTTTTGGTGTAGTGTAACATCCTACCTGAGTCAGTAATGTATTTTTAAATGATTCTCATATGTATTAATAGTGTTATTTGAATGTACTTTAGCCCATATTACTGTACTTTCTCATTGTAAGTGTATGATGTGGAAATATCTCATTTCTTAGATGGAACCAAGAAACCTGGCAATAGTATTTGGTCCAACACTTGTGAGGACATCTGATGATAACATGACACACATGGTTACGCACATGCCAGATCAATATAAAATTGTAGAAACACTCATCCAAAAAGTAAGTGGATGCATTTCATTATTTTAAAAATAAGATCATACACAGATCAGCCAGCTTTTTTCTCATTGGGCTAGTTTGGGTCTGGTATTTATCCATCAAACTCACTTCTAGTAATATCTGTGTTTGATTGTGCCACATTTGGGTTTTGTATTTCTGGCAGGGTTTTCACCTTCTTTATTTTAACTTTTAGCATGACTGGTTTTTCACAGAAGATGATGCTGAAGAACCTCTTGTAAGTATTATGGTATAAATACTTCTAACTACCTTAGTTTAGAATCTGCTTCTGCTGCCTCTAGAACACCTCTATATTTTTTACTATGTTACTGTGTGGTTTGCTCTTCAGAAGCACCTTTTTAGCTTTCCAGTCCTTGCAGTAATGAATTCTATTTTTTTTTAAAAAGCAAGCCATGCATTTGTTTTAAAAGCATAAAGGAAAATAGGACATGCTTTCCTCGTGTTCTTCAGGTGAATAATGCAGTTTTCTAAATACTGTTGAATTGTAATGAACTATTTGTGAAACGATGATGAAGAGATCTTTGTTTATTAACTGTAGACAGCAGTTCAGGAGGAAAACACTGTAGAATCTCAGCCAGTGCCAAACATAGATCATTTACTCACCAACATTGGAAGAACGGGAGTATCTCCTGGAGACGTATCAGGTAACTCTTGCCTGGACAGTGTTAATCCATAGGCTAGAATAACCTACTCTGTTACTCAGTGTAACTCTCTCTTCCTATTTTCTTTTACTAATAAAATGTTCTCCTCTTTTCCAAAAGATCATTTAACACATCTTAAAGACTTGAATTGTTGATAATCATGCATGATATAATTTGGAAGACTTCTTTTCTCGAACAGGAATTTAATCATTACAAGATGAGGCTTGCACATAGTATTTTATTTATTCACAGTAACCCATGCAATCATCATCGTGAGGTCAAGCAGATAAGCTGCTATAAAGTGGTTTGTTGTGATGGCAGAACAACAGTGGTGTTCAGTGGTGTTTTAATATTGATCCTTCCCAACATTCGGAATGCAAAAAATTGAGTTATGTTTTCTTGTCAACTGATGGACACTTTAAGTATGTTGCAGTATGTTTATACTAAAGCTGGTTTCCTTCTGTTTATAAATGCTATCCTCTTTTGTGGCTAAGGATAAGCATTACAGGCTCTTTCTTGGTGACTTTTTCCCCTCCTCCCTTCACGCTTCTATTGCACTAACCCAGCATGTTGTATCCCGGGAATGTTATCCCTTCCTCTCGAGCTTTTGTTTCAGTTTTCAAAGGGTTGTTCAGCGCTTACTGAAACAGTCACTTTGTACTGATGTTGTAACAGGCGAAGTGGGAGGAGTCTATCACACGGTGATGTCATTAGTGGATTCTGTGATGTCACTGATGGACAGCTGGAACTGTAGGAAGAAGGAGGACTGTTGCCCACACTGTAGCTGCCTTGTCTGCAGAAACCCCCGTTTCTTGTAAATGGAAAAAACCCCAAGTTGATCTGTGCTGTAAATTTTCTTTTAAGAGTATTTTAAACAGATCAATGCTACTTTTTAAAAGTTTTTCTGCTGTTTCTTGTTATCTCTGAAGCAGACCCTGAGGAGAAATAGCATGGTATGGTCTACCAGTCTTTCTAGTCATAAAGCATTAGCCATGTGTCAAAAAGGGGTGTGGCAGGGGGCTCAGCTCTTTCTTCCCAGGGGGAAAGTCCCAAGTTCATGTTTTTTAGTCACTGTGCTAGCCCCTTCCTACCCCCTTTGTAATTGTATAATCTTGGGTTTTGCAAGACAGTGAAACTATGGTGTCCATTCTTCATTTCATAAAAGCGCTTGCTGTGGGAAAGTACAAAACTGGTAGCTGCTGACATCTAGACAATTTAAGAATAAAATTTTACTTGTATGTAGTAAGAGGTGGAGACAGATGTACAATTGGGGATTTACACAGAAAATACTACGTAACTCCTTTAAAACCTCACAAAAAGAGTATGACTACAAGAATAATGATTTGTATCTAGGGAGCCAACTGTACAAAGACACCCAATTTTGCTTTGTGTATCCTGAATCTCAGGAGAGTACACAGTGCCATCCTGAAAAGGTCTCTCAGCTGCGGTTTTGCAGGGGCTGTATACTTAAAGCATCGAATAAACATTAGTATTTCTGGTTTTTATTTTGAAGAACAGGGCTCCTTTGCCATTCCTGTCATTGAGCTGGTTCTGCCTACAATTCACAGCATCCTTTCATGGCGGTGGCTTTCTGTGGTGCAGCTTGCATCTTTGTGAGCTCTGACTATTCACTCTGTTCTGGTTTTAATTTGCTTCACATCTTGTTCTGTGCTTGTCTTTTTCATAAGTCCAGCATTGTCTGTAGCAACATTTAAAAAGTTGCACGGAACTGAGCAGAATTTTTTTTTTTATTTTTCCACAGATTCAGCTACTAGTGACTCAGCAAAATCTAAGGTAAATTATTTTCTGATACCTAGTTATAAGCTTCTGAAATCTCTTAGATGTTTCCTTTATTAAATCGCTGATACGCAGGCGTACTAGAGAGCTTGTGTAGAATTTCTTGAGTAATTGGTAGTACTGTTTTCTCATAACCTATTTTTGAAGTGTTACATTGGAAAAGTACTTGTGTGCAGTTAGCTGCATCTACCAAAGCAGTCAGCTGCACACAGCAACAGCTTTGTTCCAAGATCTCACAATTGTGGGCTCTTACCTCCTTTTTGCATCTCATTTAGTAGACATAAATATATTTATAGTATGTTCCCTGATGTTGGCATAGTGCTAACTCACAGAGAGTATTTATGTTTCTCTGTTGCACTGAGAAAAGTATACTTAGAATTCAGCCTGTTTTTCAGGAGGTAATAGCCCCTCCTCTTAAAAGAAGGCAAAGGCTGTAGTTAAAAGTTGCTCTGCTGAATCTCCCTCAGAAGTATTGCTGTGCTTGGGAGGAATGCTTCATGAAGGGGAACAAGACTGGAACATGGGCATTTGTTCAGTCCTCAGTTCAGTGACAAAGCCCTCGTCTTACACATGGACAAATCTTTGTCTCCTGAGCTGTTGTTCAGTAGTTCTGGGTGGCTGTAGCATAGGCTGACAGGGCAGCACACAGCTTTATACTGGCCTGCATTCCAGGTGTGGCACTGATGCCCCCCTTGGAGCTGGGAACAAGACTAGAGCATCCTTCTGGTTCATTGTGGAGATGCCAACACAGCTGCTCTGTGAGGATGTTTGGTGGCTCAGCTTTTTCCTCAAAATAGCCCAGTTTCCAGGACACCACATCACACTGCCTGTAGCAGTGAGGCACTAAGTAGGAAAGGTACATAGCTTTGAAGGGGCCAGGTAGTAAATGTTAGAGTAATGAAAATAGTTTTTAATTCACAGGATGGAATAATTTGGCTCGTACTTTTATTGTTTCTGTGCTTTTTTAAAGGCAAATGCCTCTAAAATAAGGAAGTTTATTTTTTAATTTTCAACACTTAAACTAGTTATGAGTAACATTCATTTTATTGGTAGTAATTAATTGATACCATTTACAAACTCAGTCTGAAAGGTGAAAGATGAACTGACAAACGGAGCAATTAGCCTTTTTCAATAGGTAAGACCTTGAAAGAAGGGAATGTGAAGCATCTGTGAAGCAGTTGCAAATCAGTCTTGAAAGGGTTTTCTTGTTGTAATGGGGCTTGCTTCATTAGTCCATCAAAAACTAAATAGTAGTATACACAAACTAGTCTTTGGTAGGTTGAAGGGACTCAGATAAGAAGTAGAATGCTTGGGCAATGTCATTTGAACTACAGAAAGAGCATGTAAATGTTTCCTGAATGAAGATGCACTTTCTACTGTGAAGCTCAGGATGTGTTTTTAAACTGTTTCAGGCTAATTAATAAATGTTTCTTTTTGATTTTAATTATACCCTCTCCCTTTTTTTAACAGGGTTCTTGGGGTTCTGGAAAGGATCAGTATAGCAAGGAACTGCTTGTGTCCTCCATTTTTGCAGCAGCTAGTCGCAAGCGGAAAAAAACTAAAGAGAAACCACAACCAAGTAGCTCAGAGGATGAGTTGGATAATGTGTTTTTCAAGAAGGAGCTTGCAGACCAGTCCCGTGGTGACACAGCAAAAGAGGACACAGCTAAAGGGGAATACGAAAGAGAGAGAGAGATAGGGAGAAAACAAAGGATGTTTGTCCTGAAGGAAAAAGAGAACAGCGGTAAAAAAGACGTGAATGTTGTAAAGGATGAAAAGAAGTCAATAAAGAAAGAAAATATCCTGACAGAGGAACCTTCACTGCCTTACCATGAAAAATGTACAAAATCATCAAATATCAACTGTCTGCAAACCGTGCAGAAGAATAACCCAAAAATGCCTATTTCACAGTCTTCTTCCCAGGTTGAGGAGACAGTGTCTGACTCTGGCACTATGCTAAGCACTTCCTCCCAGGCTTCCCAGCACAGATACTCATGCAAAAAAGTAGCCAGCCCTGAAATTAAACACAATGAGTTTTTAGCAGCTGATGTCAGCTCCATCACCTCAGATTACTCAACTACTTCATCTACTATGTATCTGACTGGTTTAGATGCCAGTATGCTGAGCCCTGAGGTGCAGTCAGTGACAGAAAGCAAGGGAGAGGATGCTGATGATGAAAGAAGTGAGTTGATCAGCGAAGGGCGTCCAATGGAGACGGACAGTGAAAGTGACTTCCCTGTGTTTGCTGCCAGCGCTGCTGCCGAAAGGCTGTCCAAAGGGAAAGTTCCAGAAGTGGTCAAGACCAGTCGGAGGAACTCTGAAGAAAGTGAAGTAAGTTGTACTGAGGGAAGTTCCACGCCAAAGTTAGAGAGTCGCAGACTTTTTAGCTCACACAAACTTATTGAATGTGATACACTCTCCAGGAGAAAGTCTGCTCGGCACAAAACTGACAGTGAGGGGTCAGGGGATGCGAAGAGTGAGAAGGACTTGCCTACTGTGACCAAAATGTTTGACATCATGAAAAAAGGGAGATCCACAAGCAGTTTATCTACATCGGCCAAAAGTGAGTCTGACAAACAGGAACCTACGTGGAGACTTAAGATTACAGACAGGTTAAAGCTGCGACTCAAATCATCTGCTGATGACATGTTTGGAGTTGGGAATCAAAAAGCTAACTCTGCAGAGACTGCAAAGAGAAAGAATATCAGGCGAAGGCACACACTTGGAGGGCAGAGGGATTTTGCTGAAATAAGTGTCCTGAATGCTTGGAAAGCTCAAGAACCAAGTCAAAGTAGAGAGAGAGAATCTGAGCTTTCAGCTGTGACTCGGTTGAAGCCAAAATGTCCAGCCCAGGACCTCTCGATCTCGGACTGGCTTGCACGAGAACGTTTACGCACTAGCACAACTGACCTTAATACGGGTGAAACTGGAAAGCCCAGACTTGAGAACACTAACTTAGCAGAGGTATCAAAGGTAGAACTGCCCTCATCTGCAGAGATGCAGGCAGATGAAGGCAGCTCTTCCAGCAGCTTGACTTTAATTAATAGAACACCATCTTCGGGACCATTTCAGCCACCAGACCAGGTAAATGGTGAAAATTATCAGAACGTGAACAAAAACAACTTCAGCCCTGCAGTTGATGCCCATCCTCATAAACTGTCTGGGACGCAAGTGGTTAGATCTCGATTTTACCAGTATCTTTGAAATGGGAAGATATGTCCACTGCAGCAATTCATTAACTTACTGTTACACTTCCCAGTAACTCTGTGTGCGTGTGTGTGTGTGCGTGTGTGTGTGTGTGTACATATATAAATATTTTTTTCCTGTACTGTTGTTGTTATGCAGCCTTCATTTGGGCTGGTTTCATCGATGTGCTCTGTGGAACGTCTTCACAGTGCATTACCACAGCCAGAAGAACACTAAAGTTAAAGTATATATATATATTTTAAGATAAAGTATATTTGATGGCTGCATACAAATGTTGAACAAAGCATCTGATGCAACATGCTGTGTAGTATATACATGGTTTTCTGACTGAGAGTTGGCCTGGCATTAGTATGCAGGAAAATTGTTCTTTTGGTTTAGTCACTAACAAGTGCCTCATTATAAATTCATTTGGTTTGTTAGGGTGCCATATTGCTAAATTAGAGAAACTTATTACAAACAAATGAATGCATTTTACTGTTAATGAGTTTCATTACATTTTACAAATGTTAACACAGGTGGCTACAGAGCTTCCATTCCTTAGGCATTCCAGTAAATATTGGAGTTTTATATTTCCAATTTTAATACAGATTTTGAGTTTTATGTGACTTGAATTTCTAATCTTTCTGTAAAATAAGTAACTTAACTGTACATATTACATGTGTATCTTTTCTTCAGATACCAGATTTGATATAAATGTTGTAACATAGGCGTGTAGATAGTGGATACTGGATGGAACTGGTTTCTTTTATCGAGAATATAATTCTGCATGAGGACCTAATGAATCCAAACCTGTATCATGCCTGTGTGCATACCCACTTAAACACTGGAAATAAAATTGTTTTGGTGATTCTTTGTGTGATTCGAATTCTTTCTGATTAACAGTTCTGAAGTGTCACGTTTTTAAGCTGTAGTCAGCAACTGCTCTTGGGATCACCAAACCTGCAGTTCCTCCTAGATGAAGGACACCTCTCATTAATCTTTGGTTTGTGGGGCCACACTGTGCAGGTCAGCAGGTGAGAGAGATGCAGTCTGTTAAATATTTTCATCTTGATACCAAATTTGATTCTAAGGTACGTCGCAAGTGGGTTTATGTTTAATGTGAAGGTTTTGTAAAGTCAGAATGAACATCAGTATCTGTCAGTCGGAACAATAGTTTGGGTCTTGGACCTTTTGTAATTTTAACTAAAAAAAATTTTGTTTCTACCCTAAAAACTCATCTGTGTATGAACTCTGTCAGCTATATTTTTTATTGTATGTTCTTGCACACCTACTTTAAAACAAAGCAGCTGTTCATCACTTTGGATGTCCCTGTGTCTTACACTGTTTCTTGCTTGGCAGAGGATTAAACATCCATCAGTGTGTCCAGTTACTGCACGGAGAAGGAACTGTGCTACTGGGATGCGTTGGCTGACGTGCTTTAAAGCAGACCTCATTTCTTTCCTGAGTGACTGTAACACTCCTGTGCTTTGATGATCTGCTGTGGTTTTGATCCTTCTGAGAAATCATTATAAAAATTGGCTGTGAAGAGAAGTCCCAGATACAACAGCTGACCTCTGTGAAAGTTCTCACCACGTAATTGGATGCTTCCCATAAAAAATGAGCCATATTCTTGTGGTCTCCATGCAAACTAAAATGCCTTTTCTTCCTGGAGCAGATGAGATGTGAGTGCAAGTGTTCTGTGTGTGGTGTCGGGAAGAACATGCGTGTTTTGTGAAGGACAGAGTAACTGTGGATGGGTTTTGTTTCAGTCCTAACAGTAAAGTGTACTGGAACATTTTACTGGGCTGTCAGAATACAGTGTTGTGATGCCTCCAATGCTGTTCATCAGCGAGTACCCATTGTCTTTCACTGGAGCTGTATTTTGTCCCATCATTAGTCCCAGAAGCTCGTCAGTGTGTGCTGAGCATCCACAGGAGGTCACAGAGGTTTTCTCAATGAAGGAGTGTACTTAGGGAGGTGCACAGGGGAGCCTGGGGGTCTGCACCTTCTTCTGATTAGACAGCCATTTTGATGGGTTAATTTCCCTTTTGTTGTGTTTATAGGTAACTGATAATTTTACAATGAAGAACACAAGATCATCTGAAAAATTGGGAACTCAGAAAATAAACATGCAAAACATGACTTGTATTGGCTGACAGTGCTGTGGGTGCAAACTTGTTTAACCTCATCAGCTTCCACGGTATTCTCTGCTGCTGCACTGGTAGCATAGAACATGTAGGGGAAACCCATGACTTAGGGGGAGAGATGCAGGGAGCATCTGCCAGGGGCATCAGGGAGAGGAGGTTACTGAGCTCCTGAAGAACATAGTGAGTGACTGCATATCTGAGGTTGGAAAAACGCTGGTGATTTTTTTGCCTCTTGAAGACTGCCAAGATTTGGGTAGCCTTAAATTTCAGCCAGTGTGGCAGCTGAGAAAAAAGACATTTTTAGGAGTCATTGCTATGCCCTGATCTTAACAGCAGCTACCTCAGACCCCTACCTGTAGTGCTTTTTTACTGTGGGTTGGGTTTTTTTTCCTTGCTCTTTTTCCCCCTCCTGTGGAAGAGAACGGTGACTGATTGACTCGAGAAGGGAAGTGCATACATACAGTAGACTATCCTGAGATGGATACTGTCAGTGTTCCGTCTGGAAGCTGGATTCAGTGGGATGGGCAGCTCCACAGGGTTGCAGAGCAGGTGAGGTGGGCAGGGATCACTGAGCCCAGGTCAGCCACATGCAGCCAGGGTAGATTGCTCTGGGCTGGGGCTGTGGCTGGGTTTTTAGTATTTCACAGTTGAAAGTTCCACAACTTCCCTGGGCAAGCTGTGCCAGTGTTTGGTCATGGAGCAAAGAGGGATTTTTTAATGTTTAAACAGAATTCCTAAATTTGTGTCCATTTTTTGTTTCTGTATTTCATTAGAAGGATTCAGACAGGCTTGGAAAGTACTTCTGGTCTGAGGACTGTTCGGAGCTGTGAAACTGCAAGTTCTTAGGAACAGGATAAGCTGACGTCTGATGGAGAAATAAATGTGTTGGTAGCAATGGTAGTGTTTGGATTTTTTAAATGGTGCCTAACAGCAATTCCTGCTTCAATGGTGATCAGTGGTTTAGTCTGAACTGCCTTTTCAGGAGTGGGGAAGGTGCTGTGTGACTGCTTTTCAAGACTTCAAAGGGCTTATTATGGTCCCCATTAGTATCGCTCACAGCGCTGTTGATGTGGAATTAAGACATGGCCCCAGTCCAGACAGTTTCATAACCTCTTTTGTGCTGCTGCAGAGCTGAAGGAAAATTCTGTGCCGAGCTGCACATAAAGGGCCTCGGGTTCCTGTGCACCCTCTGAGAGTCTCTCCACTTTGTTCAGGTAGGATGAAAACGTTCGAAATGTCACCTCATTTACTACAAAAAGCTGTGGTTTTGTTCCCAAAGCCAGATCATAACACCGGTCACATTTAGATAGTAATTAACCAATTAATTGTGCCAGCCTTTGGAAAGGGGCGTGGGCTGATGTGTGGCCTGGAGGGGGAATGGCTTAAAGCTGGGCTGCAGTGCACCCTGAAGTGGTGCACGTACCTGTGGCTCCCAGTCAGGAGACTAAAAAATCTGCCTTAACCATCTGCTGTTGAATCCGTGAGTTTTTAAGCCTGCAGGAAGGGCTTACTTTCAGTGGGGATCAGATGGATTTTGGTCCTGCACGTCCCTCCCTTTTCCTCCTATATGCACCCTCTTTGGCTCTGCCTTCCCACCTCTGTGTCCTGCCCAGCGCAGGGGCTCTGTGCTGTGTCACTTTGGTTTTGCTGCAGTCCCTCCCTCTAGGAGGAGCTGGCTGACACAGGGATGATGCTTACTCTGCTATGAAATCTTTGGCTGGTTCTGACTACAGCAGGCAGCAGAAAGGTCCTGCTTACCTTCCAGCTCCTTCCAGCTCCTTCAGTGAGCTACTTCACTGCTGGGTTTCAGAGCAGTGGGGCTGGGGGGCTGCTCTCCTGGTGCATAACTGCTGTTGCAGTGTTACCTGTCCCATAGCTTGATCCAAACTTCACTGGCAGCCACCTCCACCAAAACTGTTCTTCAGTTTGCAGTGGGAAACCTGTCTTTTTCACTAGTGTCCAGTTCTGATTTTTTCTGTGTCCAAGGAATTTATTTACAGACTTGATGATTTTGCTGGGCGACAACCTGTGTACAGCTCTTCCCTGCCTGTGCTTGCGAAAGCCTGGTAACTTCATTGCTGGACAAGCAGGATGGAGAGGGAATAACCATTGCCTGACTCACGACAGTCCCAGCAGTGCTGGCTGCCTGTGCAGTGGGTTATGAGCTGACTGAGCCAGTTGTTTCCCGGGGAGTGCTGCACCCCAGCACGGAGCAGGTGCACCAAAAGTACAGGTCACAATGTAGCTGAGGCCTCAGGCGGGTGTTGTGTTCACTGCCTGATGGCAATTTCCACATTCACCACCACAAGCAGTGAGCACAGCACTGCCTCACTGCCCGTGTACCCCAGTGACTGCACAGGGTCCTTGGTTAATTATACAACCATTGTCCGTGTCTGAGTTCAGCCAGAGACAGAGAGTGTGCTGCTGTAGCCCCTCACCTGCAGAGGCTCCGAGAAGCAGCTGTGGGAGCAGTGCCAGAGCCGCGGGGGACCCTGCCTGCCAGTGCCATGGCTCACGGGGACACCTCACTTGCCATCACACACGATCAGTTTTTAGTAATCACTGGTTTTGAGTAAGTGTCCGATCCTTGGCAGGCGTCAGACAAACAGCTTAGGAACGCATCCTGCTCCATCCATCAATTAGCCTGAGGTTAGATTTTGGCCGTGTGAAGGGGGAGCAGGGTGCCCAGCCTGCTGGTGCTCTGTGTGTGCTGTCTGTTGCACGGGGAGTTGGTCACAAGCTACAGCACTGGATCGGGCAGGTTCCCTTTGGAGCCAGGGAATCCCGTACTCCATGCGTGAGAAAGCAGAGAACAGAGCAGGCCCTGGAGCCACCAGCGCCCGCGGACCGCCCTGGCTGGAAGGGAGCTGGCTCCGCTCTAGCGGGTCCGTGTGGGCGCTCTGACCGTGCCTGACGCTTTGCTTTGCCTTGGGCGGCCCTGGCCGGGCTCAGCTCCCGTGCTCCGCAGGCGCCTTGGCTGCCGTGCCAGCGGAGGGGATGGCGCCGGCCTGACCTCGCTGGAGGCAGCCTGTGTGCTGTGTTCCTGAGGGATGGCTCCATGTTTATTCTCCAGCTGCATGCGATGCACCATCCGAGGGCACCGCCTTGGAATGATGCTTCTAGGAAGCTTCCCCTTTCACACGGGGAAATAAAACAAGGAATACCTCAAGGTGGAAGGGCTGTTACCTCAATCAGTCAGTCAAAGGTTCTCCTTTGCTCGCTGGTTTTCTAACTTGGAGTTCCAACAATAAGCTTTCATCGACAGCAATCTGAAAGACCCCCATTTTGAAATTAATACCTAGGTATGGCCTTAATCTGGGGAAAATCAGGTTTTCTCCTAATGACTTAACACCCTCAGGCAAACAGCTGAACAGCCAATTGAGACCATCGGAAAAGTTACTAGTGACAAAATACAAATATATAAGCATGCAGCCCTTTATTTTTGTAAAGATCTTTGCTTATCATAGTTCTGTATATTACATTATGTTGTTATACAAATAAATTTATTTACAAAACCATTAGCTATGCAAGTTTCTCGCTCTTCTCCTATTTAACTGATATCCATCTTTTTCTACCCTTCCCCATATATATTTTTAAGCATGCATAAAAATTAACTTTGGTGTGGTAAAACTACTCTATGTGCCCAGCCACATACAGTATTTATTTATTTATAGATATTTATAGATATGTACAAAAGTTTGCCAGTATACAGACCAGTACTGAAGTGTACATTTTAAAATCCACAATGCAATACATTAATGGGCTACCAGGTCTCAGTAAAATAAAACTGAAGGAAAAAGGGTGGATTTAGCTAAGAAAAAAAGTAATCAGCAACTATCTATATGTGTAAAACAATTTATTTTTTCCTTGGCTGGCAAATTCTTAAATATAATCTGAATGGCAGTGCAATAAGTTGAGTTGCCTCATACACACATAAGACCAGTCTTGTTCTGTTTCTTGTGCAGAGGTTTACTGTCCAGCATACTACTTTCAAATGTACATTACAATAGTATCAAAATGTTTTGGCAAAAAGATCTCGAAAGGAACCATGACATTTGTTGACAAAAATAGAAATCTGTAACAAAGCTAAATAACACCAAAATAAAAGAAAAATATTTTCGTTTCAGTTTTACAGTTGAATATAATCACACTTTAGTATATCTCTGTTCACTTCTAGACCCCATAATGAAAAATAGCTTTATACAAAACAACTTAGTAAATTTTTAACCATACAGTTCCCCGTGCTCAGTACACCACTGTGCACATGCAGTCAGCTTCACTCACACACCCTCACACTTTTTGTAAGAGGTGCTGCCTACAGAAAGAAAATGCTCTTTTATCATTACAACAGCAACCGTTTTCCAAAAAGCTTCACTCTAATCTAGTGTATTAATTCAGTATTTAGCACGTGATTAGTATTAAGCCTCCAGCAATACAACAAAATGGTTACATTCCCTGGTTAAAATATCGGCTGCGGATTCTTTGAAAGTGAACAAAAAGCCTTGGTGACCTGGCAGGTGTGCTGTGCTTAGCCTTTAGGATGGCTCCTTGACCGTGGATGGGGCGGACTTGCCGGCATTCCCGTTCTGTGCCTTGTAGCTGTTGAAACTAGGGGTGTGGATTGTCCTGATGCTCTTCATACCTTGGCTCAGGGCAGGGGGGGAGATAGAGGAGGGGGGGGAGGTAGAGGAGGAAGGAGGGGGTGGTCGGCCGTTCTGAGTCTGCAGCGAGAACGAGAGGTGGTGACCTTTCCCTGGGTAAGTGGGGCTCTGAAACTTGGAGGAGCCGTTAGAGACAGAGGGGATGAGGGAGGTAGAGTAAGTTATGCGACCTGTCTGAGGACCGAGAAGGGAGGAGGAAGGAATGGAGGTTTTAGTAGGTGGATTAAGAGGGTTAGAGCTGTCACCGCTAGAAGCAGGTGCTGAGCTGCTTTTCCCAGAAGTGGGAGAAAAGGCTGGGATCTTAGAAGCAGGTAGGGTAGGAGAAGTAGCCTTATAGTCCCCACCAGCTTTCTTAGCACTTCCATTAGCCTGCAAATAAAGATGTCAGGAGACAGTTTGTCAGAAAGCCAGTAACATGATAAACCAACAGGACCTGGGAAAACAGCCCTGCAGAGAATCAGAACTAACAGTTGGAGAGGCCTGAGCTAAGTCCTGCAGCCACGGACTGGACCTGGTAGAAAACCCAAAGTGCCCAACGGAGAGTGCATAGAGAGAGAGCCAGGAGAGCTTTGTGAGAAGGCGCGACCTACGTGTTACAGACCAGGCACTACGTGGGCCATGCTGTGCGATACTATCGTGAGAGAGACGTCCCGCCGAGGTTAATGTGCACCCACTGCCACCTACACCAACAGGTTAGTGTCCAGGGCTTCCTGTAAAGACTCTGAACAGAAGCATTCCCAGTTCTCCTAGGGAACCACCACATTTACCAAATAGAAAGTAAACAGGTAGTTGACGTCTTAAAATTACAGCTGAATACCACCGTTAAAAAAAAAAAAAGTGCCAAACCCAATAAACAAACAAATAAACAAACAACCCAAACCCAACCAAACAAAAAAAGCAGCAGGTGTTTTATTGCAGACATGCATGCACAAGCATGGTGAAAAGATCAGTACTGTCATGCCCCCAGGATCCAGGATGTCCAGTTAGACCTCAGGCATCCGATATTTGGTATAATCTCAGTCAGTTACTGGAGTTTTTAAATAAACAAACAACATGAAATGTCCATCCAAACACCGGGTTTAGGGTAAAACTACCTGTCTGTATTGGCGTGGATCCTGCAGCTTGTGCTGTTTGCCTGATTTCTCCATGCTTCCTTGTCTAGTTTTTGAAGCCATGGGGACTGGCATCCGGCTTGTCTGGGAGGCAGCGCTGGAGCCCTGTGGAAACGAGTGGAGGGGCAGGGAGGGGAGACAAGAAGGCGTGGTCAGTGCCAGAGTGCTTGAAGAGAGGACCGCACACCATGCGCCAAAAAAAAAGCCACAGTACTACATGCAGGGAAAGTTCAGGAGCTTCACACCGCAGGTGTTAATTTCCAGAATCAAATGGAGAAAACTGCTCAGCTACTGATCAGCCTGGATTTCATGTCAGTGACACTTGTCATTTCACACAGCAGATTATTCGACCCAGCTCCCCTGCATTTGCCCATCACCAATCAGCAGCAAGGATTAAAAAAACCCCCAAAAACCACTGGTCTATTAGCTGTTAGACACCTCGTGGGGAGCCCAAACAAGCCACCTGAAAGGAAGCAAACAAATCACAAGACCCTCTTGTTTAATGGTGATTATTGCAGATTTTAGAAAGCAGCTGGAGGTTTGATTTCTCAGACTAAGGTACCTTACGTGAAGTGGCTGGGAGTGATGCAGGGGGCTCTACACCAGCAAGGCTCTCATCCAGCACTACACGCTCTCGGGATGGGGTCTCTGGTACTATCTGGGCAGAGAAGGGGACAGTGCTTCCCTCAGAGGTGTATGTGTTTTCAGGGATAGGTTTTGGACTCATTTCACTGATGGTATTTTCCAGCTGCTTTATAGTCTGCTCAAGGCTGTCTAGAGTTCTGTATGTACTCTGCCGAATTTCGTCAGTCCTAGACAGGGACACTGCAGCTCCGGAGGGCCCCTCTTGCTTCCCAGAAGGAACTTTATCACTCTCCTCAGACTGAGGCCTAGAGATTTCAAATCTCTTTGCTTCCTTGTGCTGCTTCAAGGTCCCATCTTCCTCCTCTTCTTCATAGACCACAACCTGCAAGGTCTTCTTCCCAGTCTTGGTTCCTGTCCGTATTGCCTGCGTCAGAGCGGCCAGCTGCTTTTTAGGGAATTTAAACTTAAATTTTTTCTTAGAATCCTGCCTGCTTCCCAACTGATCAGCAGAGTCTGAGTTTGCTTCTGTGTTTAGCCCATAGATCTGACGGTATTTGTTAAAATTTGTCTTTGTGCTTTCCTCCTCTGCAGGAGGTCTGCTTTCTGCAGAGTCAGACTGAAGGTTACATAGGTACGGCCCGTGGGCACTGTGAGCTGCAGAATGCTCTGTGGTTGCTTTTCCGTCATTAGCTACTGGTGACTCTTCCTTCTGCCTCTCAGAGACGTCATGTGCTTCATTTTCTTCCTCCTCCTCTTCTTCTTCTATCTTTTCATCTGTCATCATTTTTTCCAGTTCCTCGTCACATTCCTCAAAAATTGTAGAAAGCCTTTTGTATGCTGACCTAATATCCATTGGTTCATCAAAAATGATGATGACAGGTTTTTTGTCCAGACACACCACTGGCTCTTCGCTGTCTGTGTTCTCAGGGATGCCCTTCTCTGATGCCACATCCTTCCTGGCGTCGATGTTGACTGTTTGCACATCTCCTCCTTTCCGGCTGACTATGTCGTGAACTTCCCCACTCGAGAGCACCTGGACAGCTGTTTTAGTAATCATGAAGGCAATGTTTTCTGTGGGTGGGTTGTCCTCACTTGGAGAGCTGGCTGGAGAGTCTGTCTCTTCAATGCTGCTCACACTGTTTGCTCTGGACACTCTGGGTCTCAGCACAACCTGACTGTAGTTGCCTGCAGAAACTTCCTGCTCCTGCAAGGAAGGTTGAGGCCCTGCAGCCTCCTGCGTGTGCCTCAGGAGAGGGGGAACGCTGCTGATGGGGATGTGCTTGCCTGTGCTCTGCAAGGCTTCACCCTGCAGCATATCCTGGTGAGCATCTCTTGACAGTCTGTAGTTTGGCTTTTGTTTTCCAGTCTCAACGGCTGGAAAATGTGATCCTAAGATATCTTGAGCCCCTCTTCGTTTGTCCTCCTCTGGCAAACTGACACCAGACAGGTTTGTGCTCATATTCTGAAGGTTTTTGTTAGAATAGTCTGTACTGTCTACAAACAAACCCTTGCTAAATGTAGGACTGTCATTCATTGAAAAGCCAATTTTACTGTCAGCTGTACTGGATGAATCAGAACCCAATTCTTCTTCAGTTCTCCCTTCCCTCTTCTCTTTAAGATGGTCACTATCTGTGGGAGATCCTGTTGTAGCCCCATACACCTAAGGGGGAAAGTTGGATTACTTAGTTATTCAGGGCTTTTATCTTTACAGGACTTTTTTTTTTTTCCCCCAAGATTAATCTCAGGGGAAGCGCAGACCTCATGAACTCACCACTCCATTTACTGCTGCAGAGACATGTCTCAAGCTGTCATCTGAATCCTGTCTCTCTTCGGGGCAAAATTCCAAATTCTGGCAGAATAGTGCATGATGTTACTGCTTTGTGCTATGCATCAGGTCAGGATGGGATGTTACCTTGTTTTAACAAGGCCTCCAGAATATGCATAAGCACATTAATTACCTTATTTCCAACACAGTGCTCCATGACCTGGTCACCTTCTTGCTAACCCCCTCCCCCACCCCACCCCCCCCCATGTTTTTGCAAGATTAAGGGTGAAAGTCTCACAGTATCTGGTCACATTCTGCTGGGACACATCAAAGGGAGGCTGATGTGAAAGGGCTGACAGTGAGTCTGGCTTGCCTTGAAAGGAAATTTTATACCAGTAAAAGCTGATTTTCAAGTTACATTTTGGTCTTTCTAATGTTGGTCACACCTGAGCAGTGCTGCTCCATCACAGTATCATTACAGTCTGAGCACTTCTAAATCCTTGCTGCAGCTTAGAAGTATTTCATCAGAATTACCAGTGGCACCCTGTGGTGCCTGTGGAAGTGTAGAATGAAACACTGAGCTACATCCACTTACAGCAGAAATGCCAAACACTAAACAGAGAAGTCATCCACAGGCTCAAAAGAAGGATGTTTATTCCTAGAAATGAAACTTCAGGGGGACTTTTTTCTTTATTTGCAAGTGAGGACCCCTGGAAATGCTGTTTCATACCACCAGGCTTTTCTCTGGGGTTTGGTTTAAGTGCTCGTGACAACTTAGGAGAAACACCAATCATCAGGGTGAAGGACTGACCTGAGGAGACACCAGGACTGTGAGTGAGAGAGAAATCTACAGTCAAAAGACAGCTCACCAAGAATGAAAAGTAATTTGGCCTTGAGTGCCTGAAGGCAGTGAACCAAAAGCAATTGTGCTGACATTGCTTGCTTGAGACTAGAAGCTGATTCCTAACACACCAGAAGGACAGATTATCCTTATGTGAGCATCAAGATGTGCAGAACAGTCAGGAGCATTGCTCTCCCAGCTGAGATGGATGAGTGATGCTGCAGAGATCCCCAGGTTGGCTGTGCATGCACACCCCAGGCATATGGACATTCACAAGATAGAGTTTCTCCACCTTATGTGATGTTTTCTTAAGTACTATAGGAGGATTTTACACAGACAAACTTTACTCACAATCCAAACAGAAGCAAGAAAGTCACTCATACACCAGAGTCACAGTTCACCTCCACAAAGGCTTGTTCAGCAGTAACAAGGTGCGAACAGCTGCTCCTTGGATACCCTGACATCCCCCATATTTCTAAATGAGGAGGAGCTCTCATACAAACCAGCACAGCAGCAGGGCCTCAGTGGGCAGGCTGACACTGTCTGCATGTCATGCTGAGAGGCACTTTGGGAACCAAACACCAGGGCTTGTGATTCCCTCAGGCCCTGACTTGCTCAGTGCTCAGCACCTCCCAGTCCCACGACAGGTCAGACCCCCCCAAAATTAGGCTAAGTCACTTAATGGCACTTGTTGCCTCCAGATCTGACTGTATGTCTTTTTTTGGCAAGTTCCACTTCTAGTTCCATGCACCAGTGAAACACCTCATGGTGTCCTCGTACAATATATCTCATTTTAGGAACTTCCACTTTTCTACTAAAAAAATAAAACCACAACAAAACTCATTTCCTCAATGATTTTATCGTGACCATAATGTTCCATATTTAATGCCAATAAACACTCTGTCACGTCAGATTACAAAAACAGATCTCATTAAGCTTAATTTCCTGGACTCTGTGTTTTTCAAATAAGTATCAGTTTATGGCAATTACTTGGCAGCACTTTTCAAAGAAATGTTTGTGCTACAGGATGTGCAGTGTTCTGAGTGATGACCCAGGATTTCATGTAACAATATCATCTTCTGACAACAGCAGTAACAAGGATGAATTCACACTTTTTTTTTTTTTTTCGCTGTAACACTGTCATGCACACAGAACAGTTTGTCCTTTTTCCCTCATGCCCATGGACCTGTACCCTCACCCAGCCAGCTGTTTGCAGCTTTAGACCAGAACTGCTGTCTGGGCAGCTCCAACACAAGTCCTTAAGTGCAATGCCCTGACCTGGCAGCATTTGCATACACACACAAAATGCACGAGAAGGTTGAAATGCTGAGCTGAAGAGCTGTGTTTCCTTTCCTGTCATACCCACCTTCATTGCAAACTGGCATTTGGCATTTGACAAGTTGTCATGCCTGCACAACCCCCTAACCTCAGCAGTGATGCAACTCATTATTCTTAAACGTAAAAAAGATCTTCAAGGGCAGAAATACTTGTCCTTTTCTTGTCCTGCACATTGGCTGCCTGCTAAGTCAAATCAACTCAATTGGCAACTCCAGTCCATGCACAGCTGTGAAATTTAACCTTGACCTGCATACAGCCCCAGACACATGGCACCTCTTCTCAGTCCCATGACTGAATTTTGGGCATTAACTTTCAGCATAAGTGTAAATTCCTCCCATCCACTTTGACTCTGTCATCCATTAAACTGAATGGGATTTCTGAGTATCTGACAACTATTTCTGGAACCAACAAATGAAACAAAACAACGCACAAATTCTCAAATTGGCTAAGAGACTGAGAGGAACCATTAAGTCCCACCAAGTTTAGGAGAGATGCTTCACCATCCATTACCAGAACAGTAGGGGAAGGATGTTCTAAGTAATATGAGCATCTCTGACAGAAGCTGAGGGATCCTGTTTTGATTTCACAGAATCATAAAACTTCATGCAGGCATTGTACAACTGCTAATGAGACACAAAGTTTAATGTAGAGTTCCATATGAGCGTTTCTGAGCCACAGGGAGATAGAAGGAAGGAAACCACTGGGCAGTTGTGGGTGGGGGTTAAAGAGAACAGGACACAGGATATAAGATTAGTTTTGAAGGAAAGAAGGTTATGCCAAGACCGGGTGGCATGTCTACAATTGCCACTTGTTACCTTCTTTTCCTTGTGGTGCATTAAAGTCCCAGGCCTTATGTCTTTAACATGTGTATAATTTCTGGATTGTTCAGCATGACTGTTTGAGTTTACATCCATAAAAGAGCACTTCTGGAAAGCCTAGGAAATAAATACTGCAGGTTATCAGGAGACCAAGAACTTTAACACAGAAATATCTGGAGATGACCAGCTACAAAGAGAGCACCTGTTATTAACAGTCACAGCTCAACAATGTGTCCTACAAGCTCATGAGATAATAACAGAGATTTCAGACTATCAGATTAAGAGAACCAGGCCATCCCTTCCAGCCTCTCAAGACTCTAACACAATGCTGACCTCAGTGCTCCCTGTAAGGAGGACTAGTTTGATTTCTGAATTTGCAGACAATGGAGACCCACAGAGGTGCTACATACTATCCAAACTCAATTAGGAAGCCCATGACAAACTTGGGGCTTGTGACAGCACCTATTTCCTTGTGGCTGATAATCATGCAAGAGTTACATACCTCCACTTCTCCCACACAAACTATTATTAAAACTTTAAACATGGAGATGTGCCTTTGTAACAGTCTTTGATAATGAGCCATTAAGTGACTGTCCAAACCTATGGGTTTGTAGACACTGGCTTCCCACCACGCATCCCCCAAGGCACAGCCCAGACTTTTCAGCCATTTATTTTGCTATTCTTTCATTTCCTTTGAGTTTCTCTATCCAGTTGGTTCCCAGATCTGGAGGAGCAAAACCATCACTGTCACTATCACTGTGCAGTGCAGGCAGCAAACGTGCCTCGTCAGAATTTCTGCAGGTCTCTGCTGGCACATGGCCTGACTTCAGTGAGATGTGCAGGGAGGACACAGCAAAGAGGGGCAAGTGCTCACAGGAGTCAGACACACTGTGACATGCAGTAAGGTTATATTTTTATACCATATATTAGGGAAATTATTTGATTCCTGGCAACTCATGAAGCTAACAGCCCTGATTACAAATTAGAATCAGGCCTGCTCTTTAAATGCTGCATCGTTCATATGTATTGCATGTTTATGCAAAATCAGAGAAGCAAGGATAACAAAAAAAAAATCCAATGCAAAAATCAGGATGTAGACTTTCTTCTGGTTTTCCATTACATCCTATTTGTATGTGTTAATAGACTAGAGTACCAAAGATGACATGAAACTAATAGAAAAAATAGTCTTGCTCCTCATAACAGAGGATATGGACTTTTCCCCAACTTACCCATTTGTGAGACCAGTGATGCGGGTTAGAGTTAAGTATCCTCAAAGCCCTTCAGGCTTTAAGTGTCAAAAATGCTATTTCCCTTTGGTATTTTTTATCACCCTTACTCTGAAAAATCTATAACAGTCTCCAAATAGTTTGTGGTAAGGCCACTGATTATTACGATGCCTTTTCCTGCCACATTAAAAATCTTCACATTGCACTCAAGTTTCTTCTGAACCTTCATATTCTTATCAGGCTTTTCAAATGGGAGACACGTGGATACTTAGTCACGGATGCAGCAGCACAGTGTGGATCTCACTGATCCTGTACACAGACAAAAACCACCCCATTTTCACATCTGCACCCAAAGCAGACACAATTTTGTGGCAAGAGCACTGACCTGCGAGCTCCTGTCAACTTGTTACTGAAACTCCTTTTTCTTTCTAAGACGTGCAGTTGTGGCCTGACCTATATGTTGTTGTTTTTCATGTGGACTTTTTAGTTCAGCAAAGCATTATGACCATTAAGTGACTGCTATCATATCTCTGCTCTCATACTTCACTGATCTGAATTAAGATGATTTACACAGTAAGGATTTTAAATGTATTTCCAGGTTTTGATGAAAACAGAAGGACACACTGGGCCTGTTGCTGCTCCCTATGAGACCTGTCTGTGAACACCTGCAACAAAGTCAGTGATTTCAAAACCAGACAGGTCTCAATTATGCTGCAAGAGAGGTTTTTTGTTTTTTTTTTTTATATACTATGAGGTGCCAGATTTTTATGAGAATGTTGTGTGATGTTTGGTCAAATGCCTTGATAAAATGTTTATATGTATACAATTCAGTTTAGGCAGTCAAACCTGTTACTTGATCAAAGAATGTTGTTTCATTTGACAGCTCTCTGTTCCATTACATTGTGCTCACTGGCATAACTGTTTATGTCTGTCCTTTAGTTCTTCAATGACTGAATTCCATATCTCACTTTCCATCTTTCTGTCTATGACTGACATCAAACTGATGTGCCTGTAGCTCTTACACCAGGCAATCTGCCCCTTCTCCAACATGGTATTCTGTTATGCTTCTAAAATATACCTGGTATTTGGTATTGGTTTAAAATGAGTATTGCTAGCCCCCACAGTCAGCATTTAAACACCCATTCCCTGTTGCGTAACCATGCTTACTTCTCCTCCTCAGCTTCCCTCAGCCCCCCTTTCCATACCTTAACCTCCATTTCACTGTCCCCAGCTGCAAGGCAGAGGTTGCTTTCCTAGAGACAGAGATGCTGTGACAGCTTCTGTGTGCCCAGCTCTCCTGTCTCACTGGTCATCAGCACACGGAGGGAGGATAAGGGTAAAGTGGTGCTGCTCTCACTCCTGCAAACCAGCACTGCTGGGTGAGAGCTGAGGAATGGAGCAGGGTGCTCCCATCAGACCTAACAGTTACAGCTCAGTGCCCGTGTCCTGTGTCCTGAATGCTCCCTGGGCAGCACCAAGCCCACCTGTTGGCAGGTGGACAGCAGGGATCATCTCAAGTTGTCACAGTGCTCTGAAATACCGTAAGTTACAGCCTGTTAAGTTGATCCACATCTCCTTTCCTCATGTGGGCATGGAAGAGGACAGAGGGTGTCCCTTGGAATCTGGAGCTCACTGATGGTACCTGGAATTGCTGGCATTTACTGCAGCATTTTCATCATTAAAGTGAACTCTCTTATGTGATGTCAAGTGAATGACCAGCAAGAGAGCACTCCTCTATGCCACTGGCGGAGTTATGTACCATCTACACCACAGGGAATGGGCAATGTCTCAGTGTTCAAACATTCTGGGAAACTTTGGACCATAGCACAGCCCACCAGGAGCAGACCCAGTTATTCTCTGCTCCCACCGAAGTTAGCACAGATGACAGAGGCTCTCAGCACCTTGCCAGTCTGGTACTAGGTGAGCAACACTAGGCCAGGGACAGCCACACCGAATGCACACCAATGTTATACTTGTCCCATTGGCATGTGCAGGCTTCTCCAGTGGCAGCTACTGCATTCTTGAGCTCTCTCTCAGCTCCAGACCTCTTGAACAATATTTGGCAGTACTTGAAACTCAGTGTAACAAAGTGGTACCGGGTGAGAGCCACTTTCCTTCATGTTCTGAGCTGGAAATTGCACTGAGGCCCTAGAAGTGATATTGGGCACAAGAGCCCCCATGTGCAACCCAAGAGGCATACCTGTAATTCTGCCATTATTTTATCTCCTTCCTCTTCCTCTTCATCTTTTGCAGCTGGTGCTACAGCATGCCCTGTGCTTCGAGACGATGCCTGGTCCTCTTTAGGGGCTTTGGATTGTGCTATTTGTCCAGCATCTTCACTGCACTCCTACAAGGGGATGAGAAAGCACAGGCAGATAACACAGCTGAACTCTCCTGATGCAAAGTAAACACCAAAAATTCAACACCACTCCTCTCTTGCAAGGCCCCACTTCCTCCTACTTCATCAGTTCAAAAGCAACCAATATTGCTGATGTGATTATATGTTCACAGATTAAAAAGCTTCCTAAATTGGACTTCCCACCACTTCCTTTCCCAGAACAGATGGGGAGAACAAGCCCAAAGAAACTAATTTGCAACATTTCTGCAAAAACACTCTCAAATCTGACCTGATCTTCCCCATCTGTTTAAGGCACGCTTCTTTTTTTTTTTTTTGAGTTTTAATCTTCTTACCACTCTAAATGAAAGCAGCCTGTGACTCGCCTGCTGCATTGCTAGGAGATAAGAGCAGCAAGACTCCTGTAAACAGAACTGATCAAATCTTACTTGTTCATTTGGCCTAACAGAAGTGCACCCTGGTGAGCAGTTTCAGTAGCTCTCCAGGACATAGCTCTGCCTCAACTTTTGTGGATTATAGGCCCAGGCCTGTGTCTTGTCTCTTTGCCAACATCTCATCAGGAAGGAGTCTGACTGCCTAGAGTATGAATCACTGAACCTTGAGAGCAGCAGCCTCTTTTCTGGCTGTATAAATGACATCTCCTGATCTCGTTGTGGTCAGTCCTGACCCTGGCAGGTAACTGCGCCGTGGAGGTGGAGGAGGTGGAGACTTGGTCAGCTTGTCATTATCCTGCTCTCCATCAGGAGCTTCTTCTGCAGGTAAACAGAGCAACACAAGGTAAGCATAGGTGAAGGAGAGGAAAACAGTCTTTGCATGCCTGCCTCAACTGGAAAGGAAAAAAGTCTTAAAAGGCCGTGTTGCAGAATATATGAAGAGAAACACATTTGATATTCAAGTGTAACTGCCATGAATGAGAGTAAACAGTGCTGTACTTGCACAGAGAATCTGGGTCACTTCATCCAGAAATTTTCAGCAAAACTCCAGGCCACTGCAGCTGGGTGTCAGCCATCAGTGTACAAGTGGGATGGCAGAGCCCACATGTGAAGAAGCCTGTGAGGCAAGGTTCTGGGTACCCGCTTACAGACAGCGCCCCTGAGCCTCTTTTGAGAGCAAGGCCACTGACAATGGATACAAGCGAGACATCAGCCTGGAGGCTTCTCATTTTTCTCAGCACTTCTGAAGCAACCAACACACGTTTCTGCTCTGCTTAGGAGGTGCTGCTGGCAAGGTGCAAGGAGCGGAAGAGTTCTGTCCATCTCATACTTGGACACAACTAGCTAAATTCACACATGGGCTGAGTGAAAACGTAAGCAGTACCGTAGAGATGCCACCTTTGCATTTCAGTGAGTCCTCCCATCTCTGAGCAGGGCAGGGGATCACCAGAGGCAACTGCATTTGCTCCTCTTCTTAGGGAACACTTTCTTTACTTCACTTGCTATAATTCCAGGAATGTTCAGTTTTGCCTTTGAATTATCATATAGGAGCCCTATACCTATTTTTCTAAGCCAAATACCAAATACCAAGGCCAAGCAGAGTCAGCCCTTGCTTTCTGAGAAGAGTTCCTACAGAAGACCAGTTTCAAACTGGCACTACCCCTGAGGATGCTTCCCCACCAGCCGCCCCTCCCTCCTCCCCACTATCCCTGGACAGCAGTATTCCCAGCAGCAGCATTACCCAGCTCATGACCTGTCCCTGTGTGTTTCTGGTTACAGGCTAAGCATCATGAATATGGCAACAGCCACTATTTTCACACTGCTGTTTACAGTGTTTGTTTCCAAGAGCAAAGGAACGACCTTTCTGCAGCTACTCAGTGTTATATAAACAGCTGGAATAAATATAATCCAGAAAGATAAAACATCCTGCTTTTGGGATTACCCAGCTGTTTAGGGCTAAGTGTTCCCTCTGGGCAAATTATTGCATAACTGCCCACTCCTGGGGCTCCATCAGGCTCCTCCAACACTCCAGCTGGCCCTGGGGACTGGATGGAGCCCTTTTCTGACCCAGTCTCATCTTTGTTTCCTTCTCAGGTCAAATGTTCTTTGAAGCTGCTTAAGCTTAAAGAAATGTTCAGCTGTATTATCTCCCTGCCTGGTTATCTGGCACTCCCTTGTCGGATTGCAAGAAGAGTGAATTTCCAGATGCACTTTATATTAGACCATTTCTCTGGTCAATACACACCACTCAGTTTTTAATTACATCAGATGTACTTCTGCTGTAAAATCAGAGTAATGCTCTAAGATGGTGTTTAGCAGACTATGACGTAGGGCCTTTGCAAATCCCTACTCCATTTAATGGGCACAACGCATTACCCTCAAACTGGTAGTGACTCTGATTGCAAGAATCCCAAGCCTTTCTCCCACTTAATGAGAGCAAGGCTGAATGAGAGACACGGAAGCACAAAGAAAACATGATTCCTACCATGTCATTCACATCTCTGAGATACTTATCCATCTCCATCTTCAAAATGAGAGATAAAACACAGGCAAGAAATATTGTCACTGAGTGTGGCAGGTGCACTGGTTATCAAAGACTACTCCCTCTCACATCCCTTAGCTGGAGTCATTAAGGACAGGTTGTGAAGGGGTTTGCTCATAGTCAGTGCAGTGACCCTAGCCTGCTCATGAAACTTCAAAGATGGATTTCTATTTCATTTACTAAACAATTATATTTCCCCAATATAAATGGGAAGGAAAAAAATAAACTTCAGAGGAAAAAAATTGCAGGGAAGAGCTTATTCTGTTAATTTCTTTTTCCTCTGGCATATTTAAAGAGGGAGGAGTAAATGAACAAATTTAACTCACTAAGCCTGAGACTGCCCATGAACTAAACTTACACATCATGGAACTTCCTTTGGTGCCAAAGGGCTTAGCACTTCTGTGAACAAAATGGGAGTTGTTTGTTGCCAGCTGTTTCACTAAACTGCAGCATTTTTTAACAGATAGACAGGAATTAATTTTCACAGATAGATGGGAATTAATTGCTCCCACCATACAGACTTCTACTTGTACCAAAAGAAATCCAAAAGGTTTCAAAATAATAATGCCTGCATTGAGGCAGTCTCTGCAGTCAGATAAACTCTCTTTAATGGAAGTTACTGATCACTCCGCACTTTCAAAAATCAGGGCATTCTCACATAATGAAGGCACAAAGAGAGATGAAGAAGACCGATTTCTAATGTACACGCTAGAAAAAAATCACTTTTTTCACTGAAAAATCTTGATACAAAGATAAGTTAGAGTCAAGACATTAAAGAAATCTTTACAGAGTCATGTGAAAACCTGTGTAAAGTGCGTAATTTTATTTTGCTCTGTGCTTTGCAAAGAAAAAAAAAAAGAGTTTCTTCACTGGGAGAAGTTCTGTATGGAGAACGGATGAGACAACACAGTCTGGCAGCATGATCTATCTGGGTTCTGCAGCTGACCCAACAGAGGGCTCTGCTTAGTTACGGCCAAAATTTTTAATGTATTGTATTGGTAGATAGGTGGTCTATCTTCTCTTATGCTGCTCAGTCTACAGGAGGCTGGTACTGAACTTTTCATCCTCAGTAATGGAAGAGCTGAGCGATATGTGAGATATTTAATCAGATATTAAGGGAAAGTTTTGCTGTTCCTGTATTTATGTTACTATTGCAGGATTCATTATGCACAACAGAAGGCAAATGTCTCAATCTCATCAAGCTTGTTCTTAAATCTGCTGGCTGCACACTGTGCAAAGTTGTATTCTAGAAGTGGATTAGTTAACTATGCGACTTACAAAACTTCTCAGTTACTGTGCTCTGCATTTTTTAAGATGTCACAGCTCACTGCACCCATATGGTACTTATTTTCACTGACTTCTTCTATTTATGCCACACATTATACAAGCTAATTGTGTTGATAGCCAGTAATCTCACTGAAGGGTGCCAGAATTCTAAAATTATTTTATGAGGTTCAACAGAATTTATTTTAAACATGTATGTTACAAAACATCCAAGAAGTCAAAACTTGGCAGTATCAAAGGTACACCCTGAACAAAATGCTGCATCTGAAAACACTTTTCCCAAATTCTATATGTTGTTTGTCTACACAAACCCTAGGGCATTGCTCTTCAGCTTTTTACTACATTGGCGTGCCAACACCTTGAGTTGCAGCATGCAGCTCTGACCTCCACAGCTCCACAAGGACAAACTGGGGTTAAACAAGGGTAATCTAGCCTGGGGAGGGAGCAGCTGGCCTGGATGGAGGGACCAGAAAGGCTGGAAGTTCACAGTTTGAAGTCTCTGGGGCAGACTCCAGGGGAGCTCCAGGACATGATAAAGGTTTATCCACTGCCTTCCTAATTTTACAAAGGAACTGAAGAGCTGTTGTTTGCCAAATTGGAGAATATTAGAACTATGGGGAACTCAGTGAAGCTGGTATGATACCAGTTTAAAAGAGATGAAGGAAAGCTCATTCACAAGATGGGAGCTTGCTGCCACAGCAAGAGGATGCAAATTGTATAAGCAAGTATAGAGGAATTACTGGATAAAGTTCCATAATGGATATGAAAAGGAGACTTGGATATTCTCTTTAAAATGATGTGGGGGTGCTGGAAGACTACCAGCAGACTGCAGAAGGCAGCCAGGTTCTGTGCTCCCCACACACAATGTCTCCAATTGCCTGTCAGAGACTGAGCTGGATGGACTTGCACATGTAGCTGGGTAAGAATTTTACAGCTGATGCATGTTTGGCTAATGGGATAAATCCACGGTTTGCCTGAGGCATCTTTTTTTGCTCCTTGGATTTTGAATAAATTCATACATGGATTTGTATGTTAAACTGTGAAAGAAATAGGACTGGAAGGACATCTCACCATCTTGCTACCACAAAGTAGCTCTACCTGTATAATTCTAGTCCAGTGCTAGCCTAAACCATTCTGTCCAGTAATGGGGACCTCGCATCCTCCTCATTGCCTCATGTAGCTTTAGTGCTTCACTTTCCTTATCTTTATGAGGTTTTTTCCTAATGCCTAACTTGGATCTTCCTGCTTGCAATTGCCAGCTTTTACCACTGTTCTATCCACACACCCCCAAGTGATTCTTGCTTTTTAAAGCATACTTTTCTGTATTCAGAATTCGTTTTGTCCTTCCTCAAGATCACAGCAATCTGTAAACTGAAAACATTCTAGGAAGTTTGAAAGATAACCTCTTTTTTCCAGATATGCAATTCTTTAGCCCCACTTACTCTAGCAAACCTTACCTGAGACTTCCAGCTTTTCTGCTGCATCCCCTTTAGGCAGAGCTGCTGGCTGAGGAGGCATCTCCAGGTTAGGAATGGACTTCATTATATTGGCCTGGGCCTCTTCCAAGAGCTTTTCAAACTCCTTTCCATTATAGTGATCAAGGTTTTGTCTCTTCTCTTCCCATTTCTTTTCAGCTTTCTAGACAAAACCAGTAAAGCATCTATTTATTTTTCTGATTCCCATTGTGATCACTTACTTAAAAATAAATTCCATGTGTAAACATTATAGGTCAGTATGGTTATATCTTATATAAAGAATACATATCAGATTCTTTCAATTCTAGTCAGCAACTAGAGGAAATACATGAACTGTAACTACACAGTGTTCTGACTTGTATTGTGGTAGATTTGGCACAAACACATGACAGACTGACAGTGGCCACTGCTCACTAAAGGAACAAAGGCAGAATTTAAATCTGGGTCTCTGCCTTACTACATCACACTGGTGATTAAAGAGCCTGTCTGTAATAAGACACAGCAGTTCACCTCTGGGTTTTCTCAATATCTCTCTGTGAAACCACTGGAGCTTCACACTCTTTCACTTTTACTTCTCCATAATAAGGGATATGGAGATTTAAAGAGTGAATGAAATCCACACATGCAAGTGTTGCCAGAGAATTATAAGCTATTGGTTAAAAATAAGGTATTCTAAAATTTCTAAAATAGAATTCTAATTTTTTTTCCAATAAAGATAATTTAAAGAACACAGTTACCTAGTTTTGGTTACATGTAATTTTTCTGTTGCATTTAAAATCATAGAATAGTTTGGGTTGTAAGGGACCTTTACAGGTCATCTAGTCCAACCTTTCTGCAATGAGCTGGGACAAAATCAGAGGGTATCTTCAGAAGTACAGTGTAATTAGGGGTTAAGCACATAAATCCCCAGAATGCATTTGAGAAGTCCCACCTGCAGCCTCAAGAGTGAGACTGGGAGCTCAGACCCAAAGAGAGGACAGCTGGTTGAGTAGAATACACCATACCTCAATTGATACAGCTCGATTTCTGGTACTTGCACTGTGAATTTCCTCAATGAAAAGGCTTTGCATGGTGGTGCCATTGACAGAGACCTGTGGTGCTGGTGTGGCCTGCGTGGGCTGGGATGCTGCTGTGGGCTCTTGCAGGGCTGGGGAGGCTGTGGGGTGACCACCCTCGCTGTGACTGCCTGCAGGGGGAGAGCCCTGGGCGTGGTTGACCAGGGCTGCCGAGTGCTGGGACTGATGGATGACCACAGGTGAGCTCTGCACGTGGTGGACGGTCATGGCTGAGAGGGGGATCACTTCTGACTTCACTGATGACACCTGGGACTCGGATGGGATTGCTGGGAGGTTTTGCTGTGCATGCCCCTGGGTGGGCTTGTGCTCCTCTTGGTTTTTCAGAGTGTCAGGTGCAGTGGACTTTTCCATAGCAGAGTATTGCACGGCTTGGGATGGATCCACACCCCTCAGCAGTCCTTCTGTAACATGTCTGCCCAGCCAAATTGAACACAACAGAACACAGTTAGCACACAGGCCAGTCATCAGCGATATGTAACAATGAAATCTTGCAAAGAAAAAGCACCTGCATCAAAACAATCAAAATGGTGGGATTTTTTTTATTTTCCTGATGCTCTCAGCTGTATGATTCTATAGCTTTTTCTCAGTCAGGGGCTCAGAATTTTAAAGAGGCTACTCCTATTTCAGATGGTTTTGCCCTCTAAGGTGTTTACAAACCTTCAGTGATGTACTGGCAATTTCTGACCAAACCATGAGTTACAGTGGGTTGATTTTAGCTTGAATAAACTGCATACAATGTATCTAGCTAAACAATATGTTCCTGGACTAGAAGCACGGAAAAGTGAAGCTACATATAATGAGAGGCAGCAGTCTGGCACGTTGTCAAAACAGAGCCTTCAAATGAAGGTTCTGTCTGAAATGATACTTCACAAAGGTCTTTCCTGTCAAGAGTGTGGGGTAGAATGAGCTGAGGATGTAGAGAAGCAACTATTTCTGGCAGCTAGCTGTGAAATATCTGAGCTTCTGAGTGTTGCAAGCCATCAAATGCCATGAGTTTTCCCATTACTGAAACAGACTTTATGAGGCTTAATATGCAATTTTGCTGCAAAAATGACTTATGGTAAAACTTTGGTATGCATAGCTTATTGTTCTATTTTTCTTTGCAAGACAGGAAATAACTATCTAATGTGAAAGAATATAGATGTTTGTCTGTATGGAAAAAATAAGTGATGGCTGTTAGAAAACCTGTTACATAAACCATTTTAACCATCTGCCAGTACTACCAAATTCATTTTACATATGCTCCAGGATATACAGAAACACTGGCAACTCTACATTCCTCAGAATAACAGTAGTTACAATAGGCTCAGGGCTTACATTTTCTTTTAATTGAACTAAAATTGAGACCACCACCACTGACAGTTTTGAGCAGGAATTAAATCCAATGCCCATTGAGTTTTATATATATCAGCAATCATTTGCTGCTCATATATTCTGACAAACATGGCTAAACACTGGCACTTAGTGGACATTAAGTTTTATCTAATATTTCAACTTTCTCTAATGCATCTTCCTTGCAAAGAAGAGAAAAAAGAATTTGAAGCGTATTCTTTCAGAAGGTTTGGGATACCTTTACCCACTTGCACTCTTTTCCTATTTTATTTCTTACTGCTACGTTTCAGGGAATTAACCTTTCAGTGTCAGAGAATGCTTCTGTTAGGTTAAATTACTATAAATATCTAAAGTTAATTAGCTCAGATATGGGACTGTTGCCACAGCAAGTTTTCTCATCCAGGCACTTCCCAAACCTGGAAGTGCTGACTTGAGAGGCCTCTAGTCTCAGCTGTAAGATCTCAGTGACTCAGGTTGTTGACCAGAATGGACTCACTGCACAGAGCACAGGAAAAGCTAATTTGATTTCCCTTGGGAGGGTTCTATAAACAATCTATAAATAATCTATAAATACTGCAGGCAAGCTGAATTTCTCAAATTTGCCACAGGCGAGGGGGAGAACATAAACCCAAAAGCTGTTCCAGCCTTGCTTGATGAAATTCTTTAAGCCTGAAGGGGGGAAAAAAAAAATCACCTCCTGAGCATGGTAAGGACATCTGTCATGCTGCGCACACGTTTCAGCAGGCTGTCCAGCTTGTGTGGCTCTTCCTTGAGGAACCTCACAGCTTCCACTTCAATCCGCAGGATTGCTCGCATCTTATTTTGCAATGTCGGGAACTCTCCTGCGAAGAAAACAATTGTGAAGCTGAAGAGGAAATGATAAAAGCCCTGGGCAGTAAAAGATGATTGGGTGAATGTCAATTACTTGAATGTCTATGTCTCTCCAGGGGCCATGCAGCAAGCTTCCTAATCCCAGCTTTAAATCTTTTTGGAAGTGAAAGTTAATGCCTCCAGATCAAAGGCAAAACTGTTCTCTGTGGTTAAAAGAAAAGAGAAAAAGAAAAGTAAAAAGGAAAAGTACATACCTTTCAGGGTAGCAACAGCTTCTCCCACTTGGCGCAAAAGAAAGGCTCCATCTTCAACGTCTTTCAGTGTAACTGCCTTGCTGGAAGCAGCAGAGTCCTTCTTCAGGTCTTCAACAAATGTCTCCAGCTCACTGCCAAAAGAAATAACATGGACAGAAAATTTAAGGACTATCATATTGTAAGCAAATATATGTAAATGAATGGAGTAAACTAAACCAGAAACCCCAACTCTGGCACCTTTAAATTCAACACCACAGCCTAAACAAATGACAGGATACCACGAGAGAGGTGAGAATGCTGGACACACAGCAAGGAACAGGCTTGTAACTAGCCCAAGTCACTGATTTCTGTAATAGGCTGCAGTGTGCAGCACACCCTGACCTCAGGGCAGCTGTGCTACAAAGGGCAGGTGGGCTGGTAAAACACAGGAACAACCAGCAGCCTTCTGGGGAGGATACAAGAGCTCAAAAGGCACAGACACACTCTGCCACTACATCCAGTACTGGTTTGCACCCTGTCTTTTCTCATTGTTGATGACATGCAGAGGAATGCCCAACAGTTAAGGAACAACTCAAAAACTGACACCAAAGGCCTCTTGATGCAAACTTGTCTATCTGCCAGGTACTGCTAGACAGGACACAGGATCCTGTTTCTATGAAAAGCCAGACTGAAACAGCAAGTGTGCATCGTGTGCAGCTCTTGCTCAGCACTTGGATTTAAGAGTGAATCACTTCGGATGTTTTTTCCAATCACTGCCATTCTGTGCTTACCCCAGCTCCACCTGGTGCTTCCTTCTCACCTTTCCCAACATTTCTTCCAGTCTTTCCATAGTTTGTATAAAATTTTGCAATACTCCAGACACATAAACTCTGTTTTTGTTTGGGGAGTAGCCACTTCTTTCCATTTGAGCTTGAGACAACATTGCTTTATCTGGAGTTTTCCACAGATACATAAAACTTTCTCAAAAAAACCCAACCTGAGACGCTTTATGGGCAACTACACAAACACCCATGCAAACACCTTAAAAAGATCACCTCTTGAATGTCTAGGAGTAATTCACTTCTATTAAGATACCACATTTACTCACGGGAATATTCTAGAGGAAGAAGTTTAATCACAGATAGAAAAAAATGTTATGGAAACCCTGAACTGATAAATCAGCTACTCATTTGAACCTAATCTTGCACATAATTTCTTGCATCCATCAGGGATCAGTTTTGCAATTTCTGTAAGAGAATCAAGGCACAAGAGGATTGCCAGGAAAGGGATGGGAGAAGCCTGCCCTCTTCACCATCTGCAAATATTGCATTTCCACATATTTCCCTTCCACTGCCATGCAAAGCCAGCCATTTCTCAGACCCAACTCACTGACATGAGGAAGAAAAGCAGGTGGCCAGTAATGGGATAAAAATAAAGAAAATTCCTTACAGCACGATTGTACATGTAGGTCAGTTTAAACCAGAAGCACAGTCCCACAGAACAATCCATGGCAACACAATGGTATTTCTCATACACAGAGAAACAGAAACAGGAACAGCATCTGAACATTAAGCACGCACAGCAAAGAGTTCATTTCAGTACAAAACTAAGAACTTTGAAGCTAAAATATCATTTTGAATTGAGAATCATAAGTTGTGTCTGAACAGATCACAAACAAGTGGAAGTAAATGATACTGTTCCCAGTTTAAAAGCAACTTTTCTTCTGCCTTCAGAAAGCTGGAGAAGTCCCAGTTCCCACCAGCACAAGCAGACTTGCAGGAAACAATCCATTGGACCACACGATGGCAGCAAGGGAACATTTCTAAGGGTATTTTCCAGTGGTAGAGGCTGCTAAAATGCAGGTATCTGCTGTCTCTGTCTGCCTTTGCAATAGAGGGCACAGACACACTCTAGCAGGAACTGGAGAAAGAATGTATCCTTTCTGTGGCTGTCACTAATGCAAAGGCTCCTGCTCTGCAGGACAGTGCTCTGCAGTCATGCATCCTCCCTAGTCTTCTTCATGCCCTGGTATTGGCACTGAGGCTGGGCAGTGCTGCTTTGGGAATCATGGGGCATCCCTCCTGCTTTCTGTAGATCAGCACTGAAAAAGCAGCTTCTTTGGTAGATATTTGCATCTACCAGGCAACAAAAAAGATAAAAGAAAGGTGCTAATTTTTTTTCATGTCTGGAAAGAAGAGAAAGGAAAACACAGAAGAGTATTACAATGTTTTGGTAGGCTTATGCTTGTTTGAAATGTAGGGATAAAAGAAGGACTTGGAGGTAGGTGACACTGGCCCGCTTTCCCCTTTTTTCTTTGAGCAGAAATGGAAGGGTCATCACAAACCCATTTGATTCCATATACTGTCAAACAAGACAAGTGATCCTGAAATTACCCAGGGGACACCATATTACACAGCTTCATGTTGCTAACTTCAAGGGAAAAGAAACTTCATCCCTTAGGATCCAAAGACTGAAACAGATTTGGTGGTCTCTAGAACTTCTTTTCTCTCACTGGGGAAGACACTTGGCTTTATAGATTGGCCTGAGCAAATTAGCAAGACATGCACATTAATGCAGTTCCAGAAGGCTAATATAAGATAAACAATTTTTCTGCATCTATATTCTACACAGGGAAGCCGAGGCATCTCTTATGCTGAGATCTTTCTTTAGGCAAAAAAAGCCCCAGAGGATCTGCCTCAGACTGCACCTTCAGTATAACAGGTTACAAAACAAACTGACAAAATTAATGGTAACAAATCACCCAGACCAGATGGTATTTGCCCTGGAGTTCTATAGCAACTCGACATTGAAACAGCATCTAACTTCTTGCTTTGGTACCAGATTAGTGAAAAGTGTCATAAATGATACAAATAAATTTTTTAATGGTATAGGGATATCCTGGGAACTGTACTCTGGTGAGACTGACACTTAGACCGGTGTAATGGACAGGTATCAAAATAAAGAATAAACAACAAAGAATCAATGAACAATGGATAAATTTGCTGTGTTAGGTAGGAATTAACATGGCTTGTGTAAAATGAAGGTAAGTCTCACAAATCCACAAACAACAGAAGCCTGGGGACAAACTGTAGAGCAAAAGGCTTTCAAAAGGTGTTTGAGGAAAAGCTTTCAAGAGTACAAAGTTGTCGTGGGACAAGAGGAAATTCTTTCATGGATAAAGCACTGAAGTAAAGATAAGGGATCAATGAACAGCTAACTCAATGAATGTACTTTGCTGGTGGGTTCCACAGGGATCACTGCTAGGGCTGGTGCTTTTCAACATACTATAAATAATTTAGAAAAGAGGATGAATAATATAACAGAAAAAAAATCTCAAAAGGCTATTATATTATTCAGGGAAATGTAAATGAAAGGCGGCTGCAGAGGACTGCAGATTGACCATCTGATACTAACTGACCAGGAAAACACCAAAGATTAAATTAACTCCTAATACATGTAAAGTGTGCTCATGAGAAGAGGAGAAATAAAATCAAAATCAACCCCACCTAAAACTAATCATCTCCCCAAACCCTAAGGTTTTATATACAGCGATGAACTTAGGACTGATAATCATCCATGGTGAGATGTTGGGTATTTAATGTAAAGCTCCCGTGGAACATGAGGACAGGGAGATCACACCATGCACAAGGTCACAGTGTGCCTGCATCTGAAAAAGCTTCTGCAGGGCTCTCCTGTCTCCCCATCCCATCTCACAGTTGTACACCAGAGTTAGAAAGGGCAAAGAGAAAGGCAACAGGATGATGAAATGCAGAGAAAGGTTTGTAGAAGGTTAACTAGGCAGACTAAGACTTCTCAGGCTGGAAAAGGCATGTGTGGGGGGAAAGGGAATGGAAAGGGGGGGGAGAGTATCAGTAACACAATGACTAGCATGGCAAGGGTGACTATTCTGCTGTGCATTATTTAAGAGCCTTTGGGGGTTTGAGTCACAGATGAAAAATTCAAAAACAAACAAAAGAAATTAGTCTGATATATTTTCCCAAGTATCTGCTACTAGTAGCTCTCCCAGATTGCTAAATGAAGTTTTGATTTCATGGAGCATGGTTGTTATTATAAAAAACATCTGATAGTTTTCCTAACAAAATATGTATAAATTGTAACTTACTATGGATCATATCCAATTGAACAGATTGGATGTGGCTATAATTTAAATACTGTGCTTATAAATCCCTTCCATTAAAGTGCTTAAAATCTACCATATAGATTGGTCACACCTCTAACATGCTCTAACATGCAGGAAGGTCATTACTTAAGACTACAAACCAGCTGAGAGGATTAATTACACTGGCATGGACCATACCTGCACATTCAACCTTTCTTCACAGGACTCTCCCTTAGTAACATCCAATCTTCTCTTTACAGATGCACCTTTTTTATTACAAAAAGTATTAATCTGACAACTTACTGATAAACAGGAAGGATTTACTCTCTTCAGCTGTCAGGAACTGTACTCTATGGCTCTTCAGTCATAATTTCCAATGACTATCTGACTAGAATTTTTTTTCTCTATTGTGGGGCGATTCTTCAGGTGTGAAATAAATGCAGCAATGAGAAAATTAGTTATGTGACATCTTACAAATGTGAGTGTTAGAACTAGTTAAACTGTTTATTAATTTCAGGTTTATCTTGCCTCCTGCTGACTCTGAACTAAACCAAACAACTTGATCCCTTCAGTCTTGGTGGGCCAGAGTTCTGGGGAAAAAACCCTGAATCTTCCAAAGGGCCTTTACATAACAACAAAACAAGGTATACAGTTAAGCAGATGGAAATGTCAGTGAGTACATTTTAGACAAGGACTGGCATTGCTGACTAATTAAACTTCAATCCTCTATTTAAGCTTCTCCTACCTCTCCTGTGCAGTAGCTAAAGCACTTACTATTGAAATCTGATTTTCGTACTTAAAGCCAAACTCATTACATTCCTTTGAATCCCTTTGTTCTTGAGGAAAGTCCTCCCTCCTTCCCTGAAGCACAATACATAAGGCTGAAGGGGAGAACAAGGGTAGAGGGAGGCTTTCAGAATACAGGAGTGGGCACAGTCCTTACAGTCACCTGTCCCTTTACAGGGGACTTCTGAAGGGGCTGAAACTCTTGGTACTGCTGGGATTTACCCAGTGGGCTGGGCAGAGAAGAACTCCCATGTCATGACTAGTGAGCGGAACAACACAGACATGGTTTTACAGCCAATGTGATACACAGCAAGGAAACACAGCTAAAACAGCACATACAAATGCAGTTTACCTGAAAAAAGTCGTAGAAGTTTCTACTTTATGGAAGAAAAAGAAAGCAAAAGCAATAAATTTGGAGAGGTTTCTCAACCCACCATAACTTCTTTACAATCTTTTCTTCCTCGTTGAGGTATTTCTGCCTTTCTTGTTCCACCAGGTTGCGCTGTCGCTGCACAGGATCTTCGAGCCTCTTCACTGTTTCAATCATTTTGCCATTGATTTCTAGCTCTGCTTTCTTCACCATTGCCCTCAGCATCTCCTGGTTCTGCAGCTGTTGCACAAAAGAAATCAACTTCAGTTTTTCCTGCTTGACTGACATCCCTGGCAACAGAATATATTGCAGAGCTCAGAAGGTTGAGATAAACACCACCCTACAGTGAGCGAGTGTTTCTACCTTCTCCTTTCCTTCTTTAGCTGCACCTATAAACATTATTCCATGTATATATATAATTTCCAGTTTCAAACTGATAAACAAAAGATGTTGGCATCAGTGTATCACCTTCAATGCATAACTTCTGCAAGGATTGTGGTCCCTTTATTCTGCTTGGTTCAACACGAATCAAGAATTAATTACGCCTCATGAGAATGCTGGATGCTTGACTTCCACTTTCCATGTATCTCACAAGCTTATGCATCTCACTGCCCATACGTGCCTAGTGGATAATCCCACAGACTCATATCATGGCTGGAATGCACTGCTGTTTTCAGAATGGAGATTTTCAGTCTCTCAAGTGGCAGAGGAAGGACTGTAACACGTGGAGTAATTTGGTACAGGCATACAGCTCATCTGCAATACATAAAACCTCCTCTACCCACCAGAAAAAACCCCCTTTATAACATGGTAATTTTCTGAAAACTCCAAGTCACACCTTCTTTCTTGTCTTAGCCTGATGTTCAGTAACTCAAGCATTAATTGTCTTGCTGATAGCAAGCTCACAGAACAAAACACAGGTAAGAAGGCAAACTAGGCTGTACTCTTCTGTGGGTAGCCCTGGAGCAGCTATGAGCCACACTCACACAAACCAAACCTGTTTACATCTGTTATGCAAATCACAAGATTCAAAGTGATAAGCAGGACTCCACCTAGTCACACTTTCAGGATACAGGCAACATGAACACAACTCTGTTAGCCCAGGAGCCATTTCATACTGTAAGATCTGAAAAAACACCTGTGCTAAATGGGGACAAAATTCCCATTTTAAAACTAGGACTTTAACTGTCAGCTGTGTTCTAAGCATCCAGGCTGAACAGCCAAATCACACTTAACACACAAAAGAAACCCATGACCTAATAGGAAGACTCACAAAAATGGGATACTTGCAACACAGTATAATGTAGTAAGCCTTCTTTAAAATCTACTTAAGAAAATTCATGAGAATCAAAAAAAAAAAAGTCCCTTTGCTGAGACAATTCTTTCCAACCAATATAGACATGAGAGAAACAAACCCAGTTTCTCACTTAGAACTCTTCAGTCCCTGTGCCTGACTCTCTTACTCTCTTCTCCAGCTACACAACTGCGATGAGAAGGAAGGTAACACCTCAGTGCAGGGGGGTGTGTGTGAGCAGTTAGGTCAAAATTCAGCTGAAGAGAAGTGTTAGCAGCTAGTGAAAAAATGAAGCTGAAAAACATTTCAACAGCACAGAAATACATAAATAATATCTGGATTATTTTGAATGTGTATTTTGTATGCGTACTTTCCCCATAATGGGATTAATGTTAGGATTTGATAAATTAAAATCTCTTACTGCAAGGCCAGCATAACTATCTGAGATACACACCTGTTTCATTGTGTTATACTGCCAAGTAGGAAAACCTAAATGAATGAATAAATAAGTGAATGAGCATGTAACACTTCAGTCATACAATTTATTCACAGCTCTTTAAAAAGTGGGGAAATTTGACACATGGAAGTGAGTTAGGATCTGTGGAACAACTGATGCGAGGTCAGTGAGAAGGTCAGTAACAGTTAGATTTAAGTCTCAGGTGTCCAGAATTTAAGTCCTTGATGTTCCTCAGCTGGTAACAGGGACTTCCACTAATAGCAAAACTGAGTATGTGTGAGTGTGTGAGGTTGTGAAATGGCAGGCACATGTTTTTTTCCTATTATGGGCGTATGTAGAGGATCTATATTTATTGTGGTGATGTGTACAGCTAAGGTGTTTGTCGTCTGCCACCTCCATTTATGAAGTGCTTGGAACAATACCAGGAAGTTTCAGTCATAAAAGTTCATCTATATCTGATAATGAGGATAGGGAATAAAAATATAACACAGCAACATTTCAAAAAATCTTGTATGTTGAGAACTCCCAAACCTTAGTGTTCGGAGTGAGCTCTTTAAGTCTGGGACATGACTCATCTTGGTATCAAAGGAACGTTTTTGCCGTTTCTATGAAAATTCATGTAATAATTGGCCAGTTACAGAAAACCTGAGTTTGTTCATGCTTGGGGAACAGGGATGGAAGATGAGAGGCAAGACATACATATGGGTTCAGGGCGACAAAAGAATGAACTGTGGGAGGGGAGCAATTGTGTCAGTCAGCAGCCAAAGGACAGCATGAGGCAGGGAGAGGCGGAGAACAGGGGGAGAGCTGTGGCTGAGAAGGAAAAGGCAGCCTCTGGCCATCACATTTACCCCCACGTTCTAGAACTGAACTTGATTCTTACCTTTCTTCTGCCAGCAGTATCAGATGTGAGGCTCTCTGGCTAAGTGCACACCCCACTTGCCCCTCTGACACCTCTGTTAATTACTCCATCATCTCAAGCAAAAGATGCTTTATGAATCTACCATAGTTATTCTGGTTCCACACAACAGAACTTTTTGTACTGTAAGCTTGCTTGGAAACAAGCCAAATAAACAATCTTAGACATTCATACTTGAAGAATCTATCTTAAAACAGTACCAAAGCTCTAAAGGCAAGTGCCCAAAAGTAAAGAAAAGCAATGCAGGCTTTCCTATAACCACCAAATGGCAATTTCTTGCTTATTAGAGTCAAACCTTAACTTATGACTGCAAGCAGCAATTCAACAGAAACAAATTTAATATGCTTTTTTAGAATTCTAGCATTCTCTCATACATTCTTTACCCTTGACTCTCACAGCCTCACCAACCTCTACAGACACCTTCATTGTCCCTCTTCTTCATCTACTGCTCCAGACACTATTTGTCACTGCTCTCACACAAATACTCCAGCCCTGCCTCTGGCACTCACTTCAAGAATAATCTGATAACCAGTTCACTTTGAACCAATTATTATCTGTGAGACCTGTCCAGTGGGAGCCTCCCAGGCCCTTCTGGGGGAGAGGCTTCTGGGCCACCCACCTCCCCATGAACTACAGTGCACAGCCACCAACAGGAACTGGCTGCCTGCAGCTCAGGACCTCTGTAGAATCTAAGTATCTAGTTCCTGAAGTTTGTTACCATACATTGATTAAAGGACATGTCTCCAGTTCTATAATGCAGCTCAAAATATATTTGAATTACTAATTGAAAGTTACACTTGAGAGACTGAATATCATATACCATTTACGACAGTGTTGTTATTACATTTTCTGTCCTTTCTGCAGCACTCATTTCCCTGCCAACAGTGCTCTGAGTGAAGGAAGTGCATACATGTATACACGTTCCTAATGGGGAACATTAATAATACCTAACTGTGTTCCCTTAAAATGAGTTCAATTAATGAAAAGAAGGAGAAGACAAAAAAATTGCAATGTACATAAAAGCTAATGATAAATACCATGTACTCTAAGGCTTGGTACAAACCTGCTACTAAGAGTTCTCGGGGAGCACTGAATGACCCCACTTGAAGTCATCATGGGCTCAATTCTTATTAGCAACAAATCCATCCAGGACAAAGGCTGTGTTACAGCCTGTTTCTGGCATTGAGGAAAGCTCCACAGCTCTATGAAACTGGTCTGTCTTGAATGTCTCTGAAAATCAGAGCACTTAGAACATGCAAGTGTAGTAGCAAGAAGTGTATACAGCCTCTAGCAACAGCCATGAGGTAAATAAATGTCTGTATGCTAAGAATCTCTGTTCAAAAGCCAACCACAGACTGAGTCTTAACTTTTTGGTAGTGTCTTGTAACATATGTTTATCTGGTGTGTGAATCAATACATCTGGATCCACTGCTGCTGGATGTGGTTTAAAAAGAAGATTTTGCCAGCACAAACAAAGGATACATGAGTGAATGGGTCTTTTCTATCATATATTTCTCTGATTCTATTAAGAAAATTAGTATGAACTTACAGTGGTAACACGAATTGAAAATTAAACAATAGACATTATTAAACGTAGTTTTATGTCCTGGTCCTGTTTCTTAGTTATCCTACCAAATTTTGTGCCTGTGAAATCATCTTTTTAATTTTTTTGAATTGTTTCTTCTAGTCTGTCACTGTATAAAATTCACACAAACAGGAACAAACTGACTGCCAGCCCAGGAGAAACAGCGAAATTGAAAAATATGAAGCACTGTCAAACATAAAATGAAAACAATCTGGGAAACCAGAAAAAATACTTTTTCTGTTTTACTTATAATTATTTTTGAAAAAACATAGCACAAAATATTTCATTTAAAATGTGATATTACAACACTCTTCAGTTTAAAACACTGCCTGTTTCACTTGCTGCCCTACAAACTGTGAGCTCTTTTTCAAAATAATTCAGGAATGCCATGACAGAAAATCTCATAAATGGAATTTATGTGTAACATACCAAAGTTTCCCTTGAGCTACAGGTTCTTCCAACTGACTATCAAAATTTCTCAACTTCCTACTAGCTCAATGCACCAAGTTTGCTATAATTTCTGAATTAAGGGAAGCCAGCCAGAGTTAATGAAAACACTTGGGATATGTCCTTTTTCCCTTCTCAAGACCTCCTTGGCAGGGCTGATTTGTGCAGATGGCAGGAATTTCTTCATTCTTGTATGCCACAATGTTATGTCTGATCAAAACCAAGGATTCTGCCCTGGGCAGGGCCATGGAGACAAAGCTCAGCAGGGGAAATGCCACCTCCTTGGTGGGCAGTGCTGTGAGGAGGATGAACTCCCTGCCTCCAAGCAGCACTGCAGCCTCCAGCCGCCTTCTGAGGCCACATGCTGAACACAGCTGGGGGCCAGACTGAAGGCATGTGCCAAGAGCTGCATTTGGCACACGGTGTGGAGGAGGACAGAGGGGCTGCAGTGGTTTGCGGCACAAATGTGGAACAATATGGACTTATACATAATGTGCCAGGGCAGAGATCCTATGTCAGTGTCTTCAAATTAGACAGGGAACACGATGGCTGGCACGTAGGCAGCACTGCTGAGAATAGCTTTTGAAAGGGACATTTGCTATTGGAGCATACTCATCCTAAACTGAAAATTTAAATATGTGGGAACTGTATCATAGGCAGAAGTCACCTGACCCAACCCTTTGCTCTGAACACCTTCTGCCATTTCTGCATTCCCAGCAAACAGAGCACAGGACATTGCCACAGGACCTTCAGTTAGACACATTTTCCTATACTGATGTTTACCTCACCCTTCTGCTCCTTTGCTCTATGACTGGTTCATAATTCAATTTCCTTTAGATAGGGAGGTGAAGGTAAAACATGCTCTGAATTCTGATTATCATAATTTTGTTCTAAAATTTATCAGGAAATCAAATGTGATTGACATAGTACCATCACTCTGGTTATAAAACCAGTAGTTGCAGCCCTATGATAGCTAACATGTGATGTCACTTTCTGGGTAAGAAGGACTGGCAGAGTATTGAAGCTTCTCCCTGCTGTCCACTTTGTCTTACAAGAAAGTGCTCTGCCTTCTTTTCCATCTTCTGAGACAATACACAGTGCTCTTCAGTTTCCAATTAAGTAAAGGGCTGAAGACCTGTACAGCTGCATATGCTTATTTTCATAGTGTCTGAAATGAACAGCATATATTTATATTTGCAGCATGAGTGTATGTGCCAACACACTACTTTTGTTAACTCTTCACTGGTTGTATTCTTTCTTGCAGGTTTTGAGATGTTGGCGTGTATTAGGAAGGTATTGTTGAAACCTGAATGCAAGTAGGGCACAACAAACCTCCGCAGCAACATTTGAAGTACCTTTTTTTCTTACTGTTCAAGTTGGCTGTTTATCTGGATTCTGTAAATACAGGACTCAAACTTTGGCTTAATGCATATCTACTGATCCTCAGCTACATTTGGGTTTCCTGACATCAAAGTTGTGTATTCAGGGACTTAAAATCTGTCTCAATTGTAAACAGTATGGAGCAAGAACGTGGTTCTTCTTGGAGCAAGAACGTGGTTCTTCTGACATGTTTATACAGCACGCAGCATAGCTGGGTCCAAACTGTAATCACAGACTTGATATTATTGTAACATAAATAGTGCTTTAATGTCTAGAGTCATCCAATAAAGCTAGAAATTATTTTTTTTCCTCACTATCTGAGCATCAGTAGTTTAACAGAGCTAATTCTCACACCCTGAGGACTATGCAAGCTTTTGTGTCTGTAGTACTTGGGCCTGCCCTTTGCTAGAACTCTGCTACTGAGACTCGTACAAAAGCTAAAAGAGAGAAAATGAGAGAAAGGGAGGGAGGAAAAAAGGCATTTGCTGATAACCCACCTTTTTCCCCAGAATTATCCAGACAATCATACCTGTAGCTGCTTCATCTGATGCAGCTGCAGCCGCAGATCCGACACACTGCGTTTCATACCATGCAGGCTGACTTGCATTGCTGGGGCTCCAGCAGGGTGATGGGTGACAGCTGACTCCATGGTTCCCAGTGCATTCTTCCCCCCAGATACGTTGGCAGCACCTGCAGTAAGCAACAGTACAGGTTGAGCTCACAGCAGAGAAGATGCAAACATGATCCTTCCTCTGCCCACTGAATCCACAGGTATTTAACACAGATGGACGAGAAAAGCAAACGATGGACGCCAAGGCTCAGTATTAACAGGGGACTGGCACCTCCCTATCCAATAGAATTTGAGGGAAGCCTGCACAGTCTCAGAGTGTATCCATGCTAGAACCTCTGTTCTACCAAAGCACTGCATTACCCCAGGACTGCTTTCTACCACATATAGTGGAGATGGAATAATAAGTTATAACCGCAGATTACACAAAACAGCAACAAATTAAATTGGTTCTGAAAGTAACTTCCGGACTGTCCTCCCAGGAGATGTCTGGGACCAAGCTGATGCAAATTCATTCACAGGACTCCTGAACTGCGTATCTGTTGATTAATCATCAGAGAAGAGGGATGCAGTCAAGCTGCCAAATATGGGGAAAAGATTTCTGTAGAGAATCTTGCTTCACTGCTTAAAGGACAATTGCATTATTTCTAACAGGTATCTCCAGCAGCAACCCTACAAAACCAGAGAAATGAAATGGTGGCATGGCAGAGGTTCTCCAGGCATGTTGCATCAACCCACTTCTTTTTAGTCTGTCAGAAAGGAATATGGCATAACACAAGGAAATAAGCCGAGCCACACTCTGAAAATAATGATCATTGTCCTCACAACACTTTCTTTGTTAAAGAATGCTGTTCCTCTACACAGCAACAATGTCAGGCTTGTTCTTTTCAGTCTCAAGTACCTGGGAAGAAGCTCTATTTAGAGAGAATAAGCAAATTCCAGCTCATCAGCTAATAGAAATGTCAGCTCCTTCTCACAATTTGCACTTACACACCCAATTTTTTTTCTAATGTGTCCCTTCCACCCCCTCACTCCCCCAGCAGACAAAATGACAGACTGTTGGTACGACAAACTTCATTTTTTAGGTCTGGTACTACGTAGGCCTGCAAACTCTTCTCATCACGCTGCCAAATTCAACTTATTCCTTGATCTCAAATGGGTCAGATGGCTGCTGCTCCCTGAACTATTGATTTAACAGCCCCTCACTACTAGAAGGACATTGAGATGCTGAAGCATGTCCAGAGAAGGGCAAAACTGGTGAAGGGTCTGGAGCACAAATCTGATGAGGAACAGCTGAGGAAGCTGGGGGTGTTCAGTCTGGAAAGAGGAGTCTCAAGGTCCTTACTGCTCTTTACAGCTGCCTGAAAGGGGGTTGGCAAGAGGTGGAAGTTGGTCTCTTCTCCCAGGTTACAAACAATAGGACAAAAAGAAATGGCCTAAAGTTACACCCAGGGAGATTTAATATTAGGAAAAACTTCTTCACCAAAAGGGTCATCAAGCATTGGAAGAGGCTGCGCAGGGAGTGGTTGAGTCACCATCCCTGAAGGTATTTAAAAAGATGTGTCGATGTGCTGCATAGGGATCTGGCTTGGTAGTGGATTTGGCAGTGTTAGGTTAATGGTTCGACTGGATGATCCGGACAGTCTTTTCCAACCAAAATAGAAACATAAATTCTATAATTCTATTCTATGATTAGGTCATTCCCTACTTCGATTTCTTCCATCTCTATGATTAAAAAAAAAGAAACCTGAGAAAACAGAAAATAGCTCATCAATGGATCTGCACAGGGATTTTGGTCATCAGTTGTTCCCACAAGCACACATTCTATCAAGTTTAATGAAATCAAACAAAGACCAGTGCTGTGAGCTTTGCCTACTGAAGGCAAATTTCAGTGCACTAAAGTGCATGACACATCTTCTGACTGGAATGAGTATGAATCGCAGAGTGGGAAGTTCTCTCCCCATGCTCTCATCCCTCATACTCTTTCCAACCATTCCTCCAAATGTGCCTGAGTAAGTACAGCTCAGCATAACAACACACTGTTACTCCTTTTCCAACAGGTGTGGATACCTCAAATACAGCTTTTGCAAAATTCATCTGGGGAAAGTATTCTTAAAGGATGGAAATTACACTGGCCTGTTTTTATTTAAAAAAAAGGTTTTAAAGAATCTTGTTTGTTACTTTACCTTCATTTGCAGCTCTGCTCAATAAAAGCACAGGCCCCTCTGGCTGGATCAATGCTACATACAGTGTGCCATGCCATGGGCTTCTGGAGACATGCTCAGACAAGAAGCTGTTCTAGCTTGGTGCAGGCTGTTGTAATGCTATACCTCCCCTGAACGTGCTCCAGCTAGATCTGCTTGGTGCTTCAACAACAGCATTCGTCATTACACTGCTGAGCAAGCTGTTGCACATTTTTGCTATACTCCAGTATGATTCAATGCTCTCTTGACTTTCAAAGAGCTCCTTAACAGAAAGCAACACTCAAGAAATAAACAGTCCTTGTTCACTGCCATTATGTACCCACTCCATGCTTCAGTCTAATGTATGCTAATACTTATCTGTCTACATGTACACTGCAGTTTCTCCTACAGTCAAGCATCTATTTCCCTCCCACATGCACTATTTTTTGTCCTTTTTTTTTTTTTTTAAGAGAATGGTATTTAGTTCATAAACCTTACAGACAGAAACCACCAGAGAGCCTGAAAAATGTGGATAAGCCTCCAAGAGTTCTGATCCCTTGCCACAAATCTGGACTATTTTTGAAAGCACACCTACCTTTCTGCTGTTCTTTGCCTCAAGCAAAAGCTCCAAAACCTCAGCCCCTGACCCTGTGATGAGGCAGCCAAGGCATGAATCAGACCCCACCAGTCCCTCCCTCCATGCTGGACCCCAGTCAATTCACATATTTTCTCAGGAAGGGGTGCCTGCTTTCCTTTTGGCGTAGATGGACTGTGATCTGCTTCTGTAAGCAATAAATGTCTCCAGCTCCCTACAAAGCAGCTCTCCTCCTCTGCTGCTGCCTCAGCCACCTCTTTTTGTCATTAGGTGCTCTTGGCTGCCACAGTGCCCCTGCTGCAGAGTGTGCTCAGAGCCTGGGAAACATGCAGTGGGACTGCTGACTCCAGGGGGTGTGAAACACAAGACACTGAGTGAGCAATAACCATCAGCAGCTGATTTCTCAGATATTCATATTTTCATCAAGAAAGAATAAAAGGGCAGCTGAATGAGGGGCTGCTTCAGCTAGGGAGTGTAGCTCACTTTTGGAAATAGTCCCAGGCTGTAGCTTTGCGATTAGATTTGAGGCCAGATGGACTGAAGGGAAAGAAACAGCACTGGCTCTTGGGTTTTTAAATAAACCCCTTCTCGAGCTAGGTAAGGGAAATTCAACCTCCCGCCACAATTTCCTAATACTTTGGACAAACAGAAAAGTTAACTTTTTACAAAGGCTAATGAGCTAAGCTGCCATTTTAAAGTACAAAGAGAACTGAAGTGCAGAATGGAGAAAGGTTTGCTGTGTGCTCACAGGATAAGGAACATGACTTCTACTCTCTGACACTTGACCTTTGATATGGTTGCAAAGATGCTGCTCTCCTTACACTTTCCACATTTTTTTTTTTTTTTAATGCTAAGATTTTATTTTGAAGCAGGTTGGGACAAAAGGCCATCAGAAGACATCCAGCAATGTTTTTTCACAAATTACTAATCTTATTAAAGAGACATAATATTTTCAAGCATTACTTGGGGAGATGTGACAGTTACAAGATGGCAATAAATCACCCTCAAAATAATAAAATATTCTATATATACATTAGTGTGCAACTTCACCTCATTGATCTAAAATGAATTCAGGATCATATTTTGTCTGCAAATGCTGATGGAGTTCTAAGATTAGCATGATATGTCTTTGAATCTGAGATAAGCAAGCAGATATGGACAATGATTTAATTCACAGGTCATCACAGCAAGAGTCATGCATGTGAGAAGGACACAGATATGCACAGTTGACAAGACAGTTCACAAAGGATGAGGAATCAAATCTGAGCCCTAAGTTTGTAACACTTCTCCCTGCTGCCATCTTCCTCTCGTTTTGTATCGGTGGTGTTTGTGCAGAATATTGTTCTCCCTGATCCCCTTTTCATGGGATATTAAAATGTCTTCCTTCCTCTTCTAACAAGACAGTAACCAGCAAAGAGCTATAGCTTTTTGTGGTAATCCATGAAACACCTGATCCCAATTTAATAAATGAATCCATGATTTATTCTATTAATCAATCTCCAGTTGATGAACAAAAATATGACAGAAAAGAGAGTAAGTAAGTATTTCTCAGGATGTTTGTTAGTAATCTCATGGTGACTCTTACTAGCATGGTTTGGTTTTAGAATGACATGTTGTTTCTAAGTGAAGAGTTCCTTGATATCATTCATGTTCCAGGAACTGAAGATCTTTAAAAAATAGAATCAGTCATGGGATTTCTCCTAATATTAGCAGAAGAGACATAGCCAGTTGGTGGAGGGTTACTGCTCTTTGATCCCATCCCCCATGAAAGAACTGAGCCTAAAGCAATTAAAGATAAGAAATGCAAACAAGCATTGTCATTACAGACTCATCTTCCTCAGTGAAAAAGCTGGGTTTCTTCAGAGTCCTTAATATTTGGGGCTAAAGAAGCCATTGGCTTCTACAGACTGGCAAAGCAAAAGCAAGTTAAATGCAACAATGTGGTTCATATGACACACCAAACAGGGTATTCACAATGTAGCTACATAGAGTTACCTAGGGTTTAGAAATTTTGGGTTCTTTCCCATCCCACGTAGTTCTCTATTTTTTGCACAAAAGTCTCCTATCATTGGAACACATACTACAAAATACAATGTTGGTTCAACATTGATGAGGCAGTATTATCTTGCACAGATGTTTTACTCTTTAGAATGGGAAGCAATTCACATTTTTGCTTCTCAGAGCTCTAGAAAGGACTGTTCAATCAACATTTTATATCACTTTGTCTTTCAAATAGTCTTTGAAATTGCTAAAACTGGTATCTCAGTGCACAGTTGTCACGTGGAACTGTAAAGTGAGAGAGTCACTGCCTAAATGGCTATACTTAATAAAGACTGGGGTGAACTGAAGAACAAAACAGCGGTCAGCAGAAGTGTTGGAAGGACAGGATACAGGGATGCAGGTGCTGGGAGTTACAACTATGAATTATAGCACTGATAGGGATCCTTGCAGACTGCTGGCTGCATGGCTGCTCCCAGTGTCCTATCCCCTTCTCCCAAGTGATGAGAAAGGCATCTATAGCACAAGCTGAATGCTGGAATTCTTACTCATATGCTGGATAGGCACATGGCCATGTGCCAAAACCAATGTCCCTGTCAGTAAGTGACAGATGATGATCTGGCCTTTGACAGGAAATTAAGTCCCCACGTTCCATCTCCTCCACCACGCTTGCACATGCAGCTGTTAGATGTAATGTTGCCATTTCAGGGACATGTCAGTCATATGATAAGGTAGTGAGTGAGGAGTACGTGGGAACAAAGTGCCAGGAAATGGCTGCTGGTCAGATGAACCATGCTATTCCAGTGGGCTGGTGACTTCCCAGGGAATCCCCGCTTTGGCACTATGTAAGGTTGTTTTTCCAAATCAATATTATTCCATTTCTCATCTAAGTCAGTGTACATTTACACATGCACACACAAATCACTAAATAATTCAGGTTTAAAGGGAACTCTGGTAGTCCAAACTCCGACTCACAGCAGGCCCACTTAAGTCCTCCAACTCGGTGCCCCACACCAAGTACTTGTCTGAACTGGCACCATCACAGGGAAAGGAGAGAGGCTGCTGTTTGCAATGCACAACAAAGAGGAACACAAGGCACTGTATGTGCTGGTTGTGAGGGTTTCATAAGTGCTTTATAGGAGGTGAGGCCTGTGCAAGTGGGAAATGCCACAAATTCTCAGTCTATAATGACACTGCAATAGGGAAAAATCTTAAAACCATTTTGCAGCTGTTTTGAATAATGACGGACTTTTCATCATATTGTCTGAAACTGAAAAATTACAACCTATTTCTTCAAAGCTTTAAGTATTCCTCTCCCCATACAGAGGCCAGCAGGAAGGGAAGAGTTGGAAGAGCACCAGAGAGTGGCTTGAGAGCAAAGCTTCAATACCAGGACTTTAGCTCTTTCTCTCTTCGATGTGGTTGATAGTTTCCAGGTCTAGTTTGGTTTCTGTCGATTAGGAGGACACTGCAATTCCAGACAAACAGGAATCCTGAACGTGAGCTAACAGCTCCAACAGGAAGGCTAGCTAGGAACATAACAGGTTTGCTAATAAGTGTGTGGTTTACTACCTGCCGGAGCACAGACCTCCCTGTGGGAACAGAACCACCAGGAAGTAGGGAACTGCCTGTATTTGCATTTAGTGCATGACAAAGGTGAAGAGAAGTCACATAAGCACATGAATACCCTGCGGACTTCTCCAGCAGCAACCCATGCACAAAGAGCTTCAACCACATGGAGATCTCCTTTCACAACAGTCTTGATTCCATCTTTTACACACTTAACAGCTCTCCAGGTGGGATGCTAAAGCAAGACCGGCTCTTACTGGCTTCAAAATTGGTGCTTGCTCAGAACAGTTTAGGTGCTCGCTAATAATTAGTAACAGATCAACGTGGCTTAATTAGGGAAAGTGCTGTCTTGCTGACTGCCAAATTTCTCAGTGTCATTACATCCATAGTGTCCTAGTGATAGACAGACTTTAGAAAAAGTTCAGGTGACAAGAAAAGGAATTAAATATTTAGTCTTCAATAGCAATCTGGACACATCTAGGGTTAATGACAGATATATATATACACCCTATAGACAAAATGAATCACTGGAAAAATCACCAGATGCAGAGACTCTGTATCTCATTTAAACCATTCAGCACAGGTGTGAAATTCATTCCAAATACCATCTCAACCTGTCAGAAATTCCTCTCTAAAAGACGTAATCGACTCCCATATCCTGCACTTAAACTTCAGTTATGACAGTACAGCCATGGAAATTTAAGTAAATTTGACATTTCCATAAGCTGGGATGTTTGTAATATTACAGTTATTCATATACCTGAATAAGTTGTAAATTAAAAGTGAATTATCTTACCTGCAGTGTCAGCGTTGCTCTTGCTGGACACAATTTTCATCATCTTCTCACTAAGTAATAACAAGAAAAAATGTAATTTTAGTTTACTAACTATTAAAACTGTAGTGAAGTCTATATTCAACAAATTAAATGGCCTGGTCTAACGTATTTTAAATTTAAATCACCAGTAATTTGTCAGTCATCAGTAATTTTTTTTAAATCACCTTTTAGTACAAGTTAAGCAAGGAATGGACTATAAGCAGTAGAAAACGCAGAGATGTAGCTACATTAATTCTTTTTATCACAAAGAAGAGTAATGCAGTTAATATCCATCTATCATTTGGCATATTCTTCCTCTCTGCCTAGCATTCTCATGGAGATGATAAAGAAACTTAAAAATGATTGAGCATTCAGGATGTTTTTTAATATTACAATCAAATATATTTTTGTTGATTGATTACTAAAATCATTACAGATGAATTCTGTTTTTTACCTAGAAGAATCTTTGCTATTACTTGTATTTGGCCCTTTAAAAAGCGCAGACTGAACAAGACCAGTTAAACTGGCAATCTGTTTCTCCATGGCTTGTATCCTCTCTCTGTAAGACAAGAGAACCGTTTGTTAAAGCCAGATATATTTGCTTTCAGACTTGTTTTTTTAGGTGAATGATTACCACAGGATTGGAAAGACACCACAGAGTTTGTGCAAAGGTGCTTGGGTACCAGTTTACATATACCTTATTGCAGCATCTTACCACATCTCGGTTTGGACAGCTTTTGCATTGTAACAGACAATTTAAAAAAATGTGCTTAGTTGAAAAGAACAAAACAAACAACCAAGTTATATACTTCTAATGATCTCACAAGATAGGCAACTAAAACAATTTGTTAATGCCTCTTGGAACTTGTGAAAAAATCTTTTTCAGCATTACATGCATTTTCTCTTTTACCTGCACTGGGCCAATCGTTTTGTCTGTACTTAAGGTTTCAGGATTAAAGACTTTACTTCTTGTTACTATTTTTACTTTCCCCAGACCCAGGATTCTTGTCTGGGAAGCATTTAATCTGCCCAAGCAGACTACTTTCCAGTCCAAATCCTTTGCACCTGACATCAGCACTGTCTGCTTTGAAAAGGACAGAAATGTGACAAAGAGGCACAGGACATCAAATGCAGACTGTATGGCAACATTATAATAAAACAGATTTCCTTTCGTGCACATATCTCAAGAAATTCCAAAAAAGTAGAAGAAAAGAGATTTAGAAGTACAATTAGTATAATCAATGTTTTCCATAGGAACCAAAGGTCATTAAACAAGAACAGCAACTTTTTTTCGGATGTGAAGGCTAACATTTGTGTTTTTATCTGTTTGCATAAATGCATATATTAGTCAGGTACCAGGGGACTTCCTCAGTCAGCTCCAAACCACCCTTTTGCTCACACAGGTGCCTACTTACACATGCCAGTACGTCAGTGACAAACCACAACACAGGCACACATCAGTATGGAACCTTCTGAAGAGACAACCCTCTATTACAGCAGTTAAGTATGTGGGGAGACATGCAGAAGGAAATTCTAACAGCAGGCTGTGATTTTGGAAGATGACTGGGAAGAAAACTTCTCAAAAAGTAAGTGGTTAAGACCAGCAGTAGGGACTGATGGGAGAAGATAGGACAGACAGACACAGACACAGACTCAGCATGCTACATGGCCCATCCATCCCCACAGCAGCATTCTGTGCACGTGGAAGCAGCCCAACTCCGGCCACCCCAGCTGCAGTTGCTGTTTGCTGGCCAAAGCAACATCATCAATCAATAAAAGTCATATAAACGCAAATGTAGGTACCAATAGCAGCCAAAAGCAAGCTGACATGATAAAAAAGCAAGTAGCCAGCCCTGCTTGCAGCCAGATGGATTTCCAGGCTAATTATTTCATTCACATTAGGGGAATCAAGGAAGTTTCCTGGGACAGCACACAGATACCATAACCAGGAGAGACTCAGAGACCCAGAGGTTGAGCAAACAGGGAAGCAAAACAAGTAATGAGATGCTAACAGACACAAGCAGGGAAGAAGAGAGTGCTCAGTCAGTCCCTAGCCAGCAGACGTGTTCTTACTGCAATTCAATGCAGTGCACGTATCTTACTTTTCTGTCTTCATGTTGAAAGGTATTTTGAAAGGTGATGAGAAGACTAGTGAATCAGACTTAATTCATTTCAAACCAAGAAAAACATCATGGAATTTCCACTATTACAAGTTTTAAAATAAGAAACTGGTGCAGGCTACAGTAACCTTTGGAACAAAAACAAGTACTAAAACCCAGGGATAAATATACTCTAACAAACTTTAATGCAGCATTTTTGACACTTAATAATGAAAACAGGGTTTTTTTCCCAGACAATCATCACAAAATCTTCCTGGAACTAAACTCAACTGGAAGTCTATCTGTTTTAGCAATCCATAAATACGATGTTTTTTTCATCCCACATTAGATAATCTGGAAACAATTTTCTGCTTCAAATGATATTATGGTAACACAGAGCTGATCTTGTCCTTTGCCATGAAATCTAGGAAAGTATGTTGTTAAGAGGGAGAGGGATGTTCCAAGATAGGAGATGATGAAAAACGAATGAAATACTGGAATCAATTGCACAGAACACATTATTTTTCATACGGTAAAAGCATTAAGAATGTGAAGAATCTACATGTGCTCTGGAGTTACTCTGTTAGAAACCAGGCAGATTTTTCCTGCAATCATTTCGCTGTAATACCCAGACTTGTTATGGCCATTAGCATCAAACATTTCAAAAACAGGTGTCTGAAAGGAGGTGCCTTTAAGGTATTAAATAACCTGATTTTCGGAGGTGCTCAGACTGAAGGTGGTGGGAGGCAGCACGTTCCAGCACAGGCAGGGAGGGATGCAGATGGCCTGGTGGTGGGGCTGTAACTTGGGCTGATGTGGCTGGAGGGCTGGTGGTCCAGATCCGTCACCCAGTTCTGTCACCACAAGGCCCCAGAGGAGCAGGGACAGGATGTACAGTGGACCCCTCTGCCTCCAACTTCCTCTGCTCCAGGAGGGAGAAAAAAATGCTTTCCTCAAGCTGTGCCAGGCCTGGGTCTACAGCATTGCCATGACAAAAATTGTGCATTTCTGGTACTCAGCACTGTGTTTTCTACCCCTCGCTGTGCTCACTGCTGTGGGGAGGTGAGATGCCAACAGCCTGTCCCAGCAGCTCCGCCTGCACAGGGCAAGCCAGAGTCCCATGGATGGGGCAGGCCAGGGTTCCCAGGCATGGGACAGGCTGGCACACCAGTGACATGGGAAAGACCAAGGCTCGCAGGGCACAGGACAGGCTGGCACTCCAGTGACACAGGGCAGGCCACAATGTGGAGCACTAGGACAGACGGTCAGGCAGAACAGAACAAACTGGTGCCTCTGCTTGCTGCCACCAGAAGGGTTGCCCGAGAAGAGCCAACCCGTCTGCGCTACCCGATTAATTTCTCTGATAAAGCTGCATCTCTCCACCACCCAGGAAGAGCAGGGAGGGTCCCTTTTATAGCAGCTGGGAAAGAAATGGCTATTTTATCAGCCCGAGCACAGAAAGGCATTGTTTCACATTGTTTTCCTGTGAATGCTGGGCGAGTCAGAGGTGGCAGCATGGTGGGGGAGGAAAGGAGGGGACAAGGTCAGAAGAGACGCCCAGCAGAGCTCTGTCAGACTTGGCTTTGGCTTCTCACAGACCTTTGCCAGGAAGGCAGGGGCAGGCCACTTGCCAGCCCTCTTCTCCCCAGCAGCCTGACCCACAGCTCTGGCTCTGGCTATGTCCAGGAACTGGGGCCCTGCCTTAGCATCTCACTCCCTAAATTCAGCAAAGCCAAAGCAAGCCCTTGCTTCTCTGGGGACCATGCATGATACATCAGATTTCATCACCTGATTTCTTCCTTACAGCTTCACTTATCTTTCATGTTACTCCTTCTAATGCAGTTAACTGGAAGTAATTCCAAGAAGGGGTACAGCAGATTGCTGAATTGGTATCCACTTGTCACAGCAATGCTATTTAAGCGTGACATGTTACTTGCATGTTACTTCCTTTTCCTGGGGACATTTTTAATATCACTGAGAAGATACTTCATATACACGCAGAATAAAATGGTCTGTGTAACTGTTCATTCATGTTCCTGTCCAACCCTAGGCTGTGTGCAGCATATCACCCACAACAGATGTACTCAAACACCAAATCTGCACCATGAACTAACTGGCACACCATCCCGGAGAAAAAAATTTCAGTGACTTCCTATTTTATAGTTAAGCTCCAAATAAAACAATGAAAAGGCGGTCAGAGACAGAGGAATACGTGTCTTTCTACATTACCCTATGATAGAAACATTTCATTACCATTTTTTTTAATCTCACTGGGAAAAGAAAGGAAACAGAAGGAGGCTGTCTTTCCCAATGGCTTTCCTAGGATCAAGTGAAGGTGTCCTAGACTTTATCGCAAATTCCCCCAAAACAGATGAGTGAGTGTCCTGGAAGGGTGGAAACCAAAGATTAGCAGAATTCTTCTATATTCTGCTTTCTTCCCACAGAAAGATTTACACAGGTGAATATTTCAGTCCCCTAAGGAGAAGATTAAACTCAAACCTTCTACACCTTGAAGCTAAAAGGGAAAAGGAAGCTCTGAAGCACACCAGCTGATACACTATTCGACAACCCTTATCACAGAGCCTGCATCTCATCTTCCTACAAACAGCTCCTCTAACAGAAAGAAGACAAAATAAAGTTTACCTTTCCTCCATCCTGTACTGGTCATTTGACTGCATTTTTTCTGCCTGGTTATTCAACACGTCACAGAGGAATATGCAGTTTTGTTTTTTATCCATGTCCACGTCTGAGAGAGTGTATTTGTAAAGCCCCTCTCATAAAATGCTCAGTATGTTGCTGGAATCTCTCACTGTTCATGACTTTACAAAGTAAGGCCATTTTTCCTAATGCATAGAGTCTATCCATACTTCAACATATCAAACGATAAAGCGGTTTTGTGGGGGAACAATATCTAAATCTACAATGGCCATTACACTTTAGCCTTGAACTGCAAGCCATGAGCCAATGACGTGATCATATTTTTTGCTCAATCCAGCTATAATCTTTTCTCACTAGTGTGGCATAAAAACAAGAGGACGAAAGTTGTGTTCAGGCAGAAGAGAACCATAATACACCTCGAAAATGCTTTTGGAGGACAAGTATTCTATAGAGTTATCTTGCTTTTTTAGAGTAGGAGCATTTATTATATACATATTTAGCACTATCAAATAATCTAGAATCTTGCAACATGTGATATAAATGCAAGTATTTTAAGTTAAACAGCATTTAATCTAATGCACTCTTGGATAAACAGCTTCTTTTCTAATTTATCAACATTTCAACATCTGCTTTGCCTGTAGTAACTTCCAGAAATGTCCCACAAGCTACATAAATGAGCCATCCAAAAATATGACAGCAAATCACTGTTTAAACAACACATGCTCACATACAAAAATTTACTCGTTCTTCCAGTCGACCTCAGATTTAAGAGATGATGACCCTTTGAAGGTGACTGTATACCTGTTATAATTTCTAATATTTTTCTGCGCATGAATACCAACATATTTTCTTTCTTTAAATCTCCATGTTGTAAAAGAGCTTTATATGGCACTCTTCTGGTAAATTAATTGTTAGAATTTCATCAATGCTTTATACCACAGAAGTAGTTATCTTGTAAATAGCTAAGGTAAAACAGTTACAAGAAAGCATTACATGAAGCAATTAAATCCCCCTCAACTCTGCCTTAAATAACAGGCTTGGTGAAACTGGCTTCCGCAGTGTTAAATTAAAATGGGAAACTCCAGTAGAAGAGCTCAGAAACACCAGTTTTCATCTCTTGTAGATCCAAATCTGCTGCAGTTAATGTTCCAAAGGTAATGGAACCATTTTCTTTAACAAAACCAAGATACAGTCAATGAGAGGTCTTATCTAAGTACCCAACATATTCTGATAAAGTACAGAGATATCCCAGTTCAGCCTTGGACTGCAAAATTGAAGGAGAATTGAGATGGGAAGAGAGATTAACCTTTACTTCTGACATTGTCACTATCCCTTTCAATCTTTCCCGATTTATACTTAAACTTCTGTTGTCCTGAAGTTGTTACAGTGCTACTTTGAGGAAATTTCCATAAAGTCATGATACAAGAGATGTTTTCTTTGCTCTCAGCACACTCCACTAAGGGATTAAGGCAACAACAGTGCTAAGACGATGGGCTTGGTGCCTGCAGGGTCCTCAACCTGCTCCTGAATGAGTCAGGATGCAGAGTCTCTCTGCCACAGTGCAGAGATGAAAAAGACCTCTCTCCTCAGTAGCTCCAAGGCTAGAAGCTCCTCTGTCTGCCCACAGCTGACACCTCTGCATGCGGGCTGACTGAACACACTGCCATGTGCTTTCCATGGCCTGGCTTTCAGGCTCTTGGCATCAGCAAGTGGATAACACACACAACAGAGCAGCCTACACCTCATTTTACCATGATAGGAAGAGAATGAATTCAGCCCTATCTCTAAAATCCCCAAAATAATCTTTCTCACAGAAGCCCATAATGTTTATGGGGGTAAAAATCTAAGTCCTACACAACAAGGTAGAGGGATACCTTTCTGTCATTGTGTACATCATCCTTTAGGTATCCGTAACAACCTTCAGTCCCTGCTGAAGCAGGAAAACAGCACTTCAACATGGATAACCTCTTGTTTAGTTTAGTATGGTTTAAACAGTGTTTGCTTTCAAACTTTATGAAATTATTACAAAGCTAAATTAAAGCTTAGAGCATTTTGTGTTTGTAGAACTCAAAGCCAATTCTTAATATTGCAGTGGTTAGAAAACACCCCAATTTGCATGAATTGCTTTTGATATTTATAATTATTTTTTAGAAAGTCACACTTCCTCAAGGTTAAAAAAAAAATCAACCCGTAAAGACAGCTTTCAAAATTATTCTTTCAGTGCCATGTGACTAATAGACATCATGCTGAATTTTAAGGTCATGTATTTATTTTGAAGTGCAATTATGCAAATGCTGTTTTCTTCATTGTTAATATATTCTGGGACCAGGATTAAAACTCCTGGTGCAAAACTCCCTTTTAAGGAGCTGCAGAACTATCTATGTAGTTGCTCTTTATCCATTCACAAACACACAGCCTTGTGCATGTCTGTGTAGTTCAGTAAACAGTTGAAATGCCCAGAAAGAAGACAGAAACTGCACAAACTGAAAAGTTTTTGGTGCCCTTCCATATTTTCAATCCCTATCATGAGCTTTGCAAAATTTTCCATCTGTAAATGGATTAAAATTGGCAAATTTCCTTCAAATAATTTCCTAGATATAATAATAGTGTCTTCAAATGAAATTTCAAATACCTGCAACTTTCTCTTGGAAACAGACACATAAAACTGCAATTTCACTGACCTTAGATTGTAATATGCCCTACCTCATACTCTTATGTCATAAATAACAAGCTATAAGCCTAGTGTTTTTGTGGGTGGCTGTTTTTTCTTTATTTTCTTCCATTTTTTCCCCATCAGTGGGCCTCATGACCCACTTTTTTTTCCTGGCCAATCATGGTAAGTGGCAACTAATTATTGAGCAAGTTGCTCTGATAGAAGGGAAGCCTAGGGTATGTATGAAGGTCCGTATCTTCCCAGTGGTTAAGGCAATCAACAGTTACCTTTGGCCTCTATGGGCTCAGCATTTTCCAGCTATTCATCTTCACTTCCCTAAAGAGCTCTATAAAAGTTAACAGCACAAACAATACGCTAGAGATTAACGCAGCTCATATAAATACACAGCAACCACCTGGCAGTGTAATGATTTTTCTCTCCCAGGGCAGGGCCTAAGGCAGGAGAAGCCTTCACAGACCCTTGTGTAAATCTGGTCCTTAAAAAGACAGGAGGGATCATTGTCATCATTGCCACAGCACAAAAGTACAACAGTCAGGTCACCAACTACTTGTGATGCTGGAAAAATCAATGGGAACAGTGTTCATGTTTCGATTTCTTCCCTGGGACAGACTTGCTTTTCTCAGCAGTTTCCCCTCAAGGAACATTATTGTAAACAACTGTCCTATTTTTATGCAAATTCATGTTTTACAGGAGATAAGACAGTAATGATAAATTCTTCCCATTTCCTAACACTAGATGAGAAAAACTTCACTCCATAAAGAACCAAAATTGTAATATCAGAGTGTCATTCTTAACGGGGGTGAAATATATTCCCTTATTAGCAGGAACAGAACATCATTTGTTCTTGTAACATGATCTGGCTGTCTGCAAAGAAAAATCCCAGTTAATCATTTTATTTTATTATATTTTTTCCAGTGACTGAAATTTACACAAATGAAAATAACTAGGGATTCATCATGGGCTGACAATACTTTCAAATTAATAATGGATGGTGTCACATCTCTAAATTACTAACTACCTTGACAGACAGCTAATAAACACTGCAGCCGGGTGCAGCAGCCTCCTACACATTACATGTCCCTTGAGTCTTAAACGACAAAGGATGAGCAGATTAGTAATGATTCTCGTTTGCACAAATTAAGCCCCAGCTCCGCTTTACCTTGTCTCCTTGTCCTTGGGCATCGTGGGTGACCCATAGCCAAAAGCCTGCTTGTCCACAGGAGAGGGCATTGCCTCGGCCATGCCTGGGAGGCCGACGGCACTCCGTGCTTTCGCATCCACAAACACAGGCGGTCCCGGCTCCTTTTTGAAGGACTGGCGGCTGGGGGAAGACCTGTCAGGCTGGATGGTGTGGGCGGGAATGTGAGGGCCATGGTGAGGATGAATATCGATCATTCTCATTTCAGCCACCCTGTGGGGTGAGGCTGGAGGTGTTTTAGAGCCAAGAGTGGGCAAATGACTCTCCGGGTACTTCCGTGACTTTTGTCTGTACAAAGATTGCTCCAGCATTTCAGGCTGCATAGAGGGGTTGCAGTAAGTGCTCGATGACCTCATGGCACTGCGATGGTAGGCTACAATGTGGTCGGGGACATCGAGGGGGTGTCCAGAGTGGGGTGCAGCCACACTCATCCTCCCCTCGTGAAACAAGTAGGGGTCACCATACAGACTTTCATTTCGCATCAGGGTAAGGTTTTTGTTGCCCATGTCCTCATCTGGCTTCACGTCCCGTCTCTCCAAAATGGCGCTTGGGCTGGGCGATATAGAGCGCGAGGCTGGCACGCCGGACAGCCGGTCCCTGGGGATGGTGGCGTTGCCTGGCATGCCCATGGGCCGGCCCCCACCATAGGGAATCCTGGACGGAGAGGGAGGCATGGAGTGGGGCACCGGGGTGGAGGGTGGAGAGCTGGGCATGGCATGCAGAGGGTGTGTGGCAGATCCAGGGCGGGAACCACTTGGGCCATCTCGTCCCGTATAAGCAATTTCCCTCTGCATCTGGAAAGAAAAGGAGAAACACCTCAGATATAAAATTACTGAATGAGCAAAACATGATGTGGGCTGTCTACAGAAAATTAGGGAATAAAAACAAACCCTCAAGACAAAATAATTTTACATCTGCATAAATAAAACACTTTGAGACTTCAGTGCCTAATGAAAATAACAACTATAAACAGCAATAAAATGGGCTGTATGTTAAAGGAATATGAGAGGTTTAAAAATGCTTTTACTTATGCAAATACCATCTCACCCTAATCTGATATTCACAGCTACTGAAGCTGAAATCAGGGGTTGCGGTGCCAGGTGTTCCACCTACATATAGGCAGTGACAAACTCAAGCAGTTTATTGATCAGACACACAGGCTAGAGTTCACTGATTCCAAAGCAGGATAAAAATGCTGATGCTCTGGCATCACAAACATACCTGAAGTCGTTAGGCAAAGATAAATATTACAACTAAGTGGCCATTTTCTTCAGTGCAGGATTTAAACTTTTGCTAATGATTTGATGTGGTCTTTATTACACAAACGATACACAAGGCATAGGAGAAAAACACACACTTATTGACTATAATACAGCCAACTTATATGAAGACAGCCTGACCCTATATAACATGTACCACTGCGAAGATAAGAGTGAGGGTTTGTGAAGTACATGCTCAGAAAGTCATTGAACGTTTTATTAGAGTTTTTTTGTAAACAGCAGCAGTAAGGAATGAGCAAGCAAGGAGAAGAAAAGGGAAACTTCCAAAACAAATGTGTAAGTGCTTTGTTAAGAGAGGCCTCAGCAAAAATCTGCAATGGACATGTGCTTTTGAGAGTATAGAACCTCACTGTGGCCAGCTATGACCTCTCTGGATGGCTGAACAGTGTCAATGACAGACAGGAGAAATTCTCCCTGTAAAAAGCATCATGTGTCTGCTCAGGTGCCCTTGGGGTAAGGTGGATGAACAGGGAGATGAAAAAGTCAGCTAAGGACCAACTACATAAGAAAAAAAAATTATAGCTTTTAAAATTCATGCTGACAATTTCAGCTTCCCTCTCCATCACCTCCAAGGGATTGTAGAAAACTGTGTATCATCTCCATGCTCCTGAAGTTACAGAACACAAAAGAATGTACAGTGGGTGCTGCTAATCTGAAATCTACAAAATTTTTTTCCCCTCTCACTCCTTGCTTTTATAATGCGACTGGATTCATTGTAGTTACAGTGATCCATGGCAGATGAAGCAAGAGATTATTCCTGCCCACCACAGGTTTTCCCACTGGGAAGGGACTTGCAGTGCCGGTATATAAACAATAGCTGTTCTTTTCATAGAAGGTTCTGCACTCAAGAATTAGAAATGACATTCCCCAGGGCCAGAGATCAACATTCTGGAGTATCAGGTATTAGAAAGAAGAAAGGAGATAATCTGATTGTGGCCACAGTAATAATAAGTAAGTGTAACAGAACAAAGGAGTGCACTGGGATGTGTCATAAATGAGCCGGATGAAAATTATGAAGCCAAACAGGAACATGGCATAACTTTTTCATTTGCACAGAGAAATAGTCTAGTCCAGAGTTTAAAATAATATAAAATTAAAATATCACTAAACAGTATGAATCACTTTATAACAGGGAATTCAACATTGTTTTCTATTGGCTTGAAGAACCACTGCAACATACTAAGCTATATTGTGTGTATTGACTCCGGCCCTAGGCCAGCAGAACAAAATGACTCCTACTGACTTGAGCAGCGTTGGGATCGTGTCTTCAGGCAGATACTGTTGTTTTATATCAAGAGGAGAACCCAGAGAAAGAAAATCCTCCTAGATTTCTACCGAACAAGCTACACAATGCCCTCTTTAGTTGCTTCAGACAAAGCTACAACAGATGGAATAGTATCTGTCAAAGAAACCATAGCCACTAGGATATGCTGGGCTGCAATGAGAGGAAAATTCCAGTGTTACGTTGCAGAGGAGAAAATTTCCATGGGAAAATTTGAAAGCAACAGGTTTAATTTCCCCTAACTTCTGGACTTCATATTCCTGTATATCCTCATTCACTTCTCATAAGTCAATACAATCTTTCAAAGAAAAATTCCTATTTTCCACCTTAACATCATTTAGATGGAATACTTTAAGATGGAAAATAACTTGAATATGGGACTGAGCTACTGCTTAAAATCTTGTGTCTGAGTACTCTTTTATGCAACGTCATTTACTTTTGCTTTAAAATACTGCTTGGAGTACAGAATCTCAATCGAGGCTCCCTTGGGTTGGGCAGGGCACAAACACCCGGGCACCCAACCCCTTTCTGAAAAGTACACCTGCTATTTTAAGCCAGGACTCAGGCCCTGGGTGGAGTATTCCAAAGGGGAGACTGTTGGAGCCAGAGAGGCCAGGGTGCCCAGGAAAGATTCACATGTGAGCTTGTCCCCAGGAACACGGCAGCTTTCCCCAGGGGATTACAGTGTCTTCTGTCACATGGTTGGTATTTCCTCTCTTTCTGCTTTTCTCTCTTCTCCAGACTCTCCAGATCCTTTTCTAATGGTAAGTTTAAAAATGTGAACAATGGTCTTTTCTTGCTTTCTCATCTGGACCTCTTTGGTGTGATAGTCTAGGCACACTAGTCTCTCTCATACATACTCCACTTTCTGTGCTGTTTTTCATCTTCTGTCCTTCACCACAAAACCCCCATGTTGCTCAATAAAACCCCACACTCTTCTGCATAGGCTGTCTTGAGCCACATGTTCCTGGACTTCGCATGACTCAGGGACAGAGAAAGAGGATATTGGGTTTATCTGAGCCCCTAAATACTGGTGCTGTCACACATAATTGCTTTGAGGGCAAAAGAAGATTTTTTAGTGCAAGCACAGGATCATGTGCTTTTCAACTGCAGCCATGTAATACACTTGCCTGAGGGTGTGGTTTTCTTTAACACATAGCTCTTCCTTGTTCCTACTGCCTATAGAACTTACATCCTTGAAATGGAAACTTGTCTTATCAATCCTTAGGTTAAAATATGGCAAACAGCTAGCAACCATTTCCATATAAAGCATTTGAGGAAAAATCACATCACTGAGAATCTCTCTGTAGTAAAAAAATTACACCATGTTTAAACATGTCCTGTGGAAGTTTTTGGTCAGTCAAACAAGACTTAAGTCTAGAAGATACAGATTTTGCTATTTTTTTTTAAACAGAGTCTCTATATACTAAAGAGTCAATGTTATATAAAAGCGGTCATGCTCTTTATTACCAGGCTTGTTAGCACACTGAATAACCTGCAATATTTTGAAAATGCCTATATGCACAAAGTCAGCAAACCAGTTTTCCATCCACCCAGGTGGGTATAAGGAGCCTTGCTCCTTGTGGCCCGCAGGAGGCCCAGCAGGAGGGGTCTCTCTGCAGGCAGCAGCCAGGGCAGGCGGAGCCGTGCCTGCACACACGGCCGGGCAGTGCCAGCCGGCACCGAGCCTGCCGCTGACTCACCAGCACCGCACCAGCCCTTCAGCTCACCGTGCACACCAGACCTACAGCCTGACTCAAGCCATTATCTGCTGGGATCTCAGCCTGAAACTCAGGCAAAGGGAAAAGTAGGCCAGAGTTTCTGACCTGGCAGCCTTTCCCACTGCTCTCCTAGGCCTCCTCTACATCACCACAGAAAAGCAACTGGCTTTGCCCCAAGATTTTCAGACTGCCAAAATACCTACACAGAGGCATGTTCCCAAAGTGGAGGTAATCCATGCACTCTCTTGGAGACACTGGGGAGTTCCCAACGGACTCCATTAATCACCTCTCAGCCATGTGAAGCTATTACTTTTCTTACTCTTCCTTTGACACCCTGCACTTCCCCGAGGAAAGTGCTCCTATGCTCTGCAAGCTGGCTCACCCAACAGCGAACACAGGACACCTGCAAAGAATTTTATTGAGACCTTGGAGTCTATGATGAAAAAGCTACAGAAGTACTAAGTACTGATACAATATTGTTAAATTAAACTGTTTGTAAAGAGATCTTTCATGAAAATGGCTCAACAGAAAAAAATCCTCTAAAAAGTAAGGCAATCCTTCACTTTTCTAATGAGAGACTTAATTAAAGAACCCTCGATCCAACAACAATAGAATCCATTAGTTTGTTCTCTCTTCATAAAAATAAACCGGTAACTTTACTGTACTAGTTGTCCGAACCCCTCAGCTTCACCATTAGTGAAGTATATGATAACACTTCTGTCATGACTGATCTTTCATTCTAGCTAGATCTGGAGAGCCAAAAGCACAAATCCACTTCTGAAAAAAACCCCAAACACTTTTACACAGTTTTAATATTTCTAAAATAAGATAATTTACAATAAGAAAAAGTGCACTTGAAAATTGCAGAATTGCAATTAACAGTTAAATGAGAATTTTAAATATCTGTACCAAATCTGTCTGAAGCCAAATCAGACATCACCGAGAGGCTGTCACACTTGTCTGTTCTTGCTTTCTCATAGAATGCCTTCTAGCACCTATAAATTTCCCCATTCTATTGAGTCGTTACAGAAAAAAATCATGCTTGTTGCAGTTGTGGGATCTTCCAGCTGCCCAATGCCATATTTGAAAACTTCAAACACATTAGCATAATTTTTAGCTGTTTCTGGTCCGAAACTTTTCAATTATATGTACTTTGAGCAGACAACTCTAATCCAAAAGAGCTGAAACATTTTGTTAAAACATCAGTAAAGACAAAAAGTTGAAAAAAACCCCACCCAGCAGATTTCAGTCAACAGTGATGGTATTTCTTACCAGACATCCCTGGAGTGCTCTACAGCTTTGGCTTTCCAGATTCATAGACCTGGGTCAGCTTGGTCAGAGTCTGATCTGGGGTAGGGACCCCAACTCTTCCATGTTCTCTTGAGTACTGCAGAAGCTTGGTAGTTTGGGGTTACCAAGTAGTGGGACTTGCTGGGGTTTCAATGGCCATCACTTCTTGGCAATGCTTCCAAACTAGAAGTTTACTTGGCAATTTTGGCTAAGAATGGGCCCTCTGATGCCCAAAAAAAAAGATTTCAGACCATGAAACCACTGACCTTGCCTAATTTGGAACGTGGCCTCAGCTGAATCTGGCCCCACAGTACAAGGTTTTAGGAGCTGCCGGGGTTCACAATTGTTTTTCATTATGGGAACCACACGCTGGTAAAATAAAACTGATTTCAAACGTTCAAACTTCCAATGAATGGGGAAGTCCAAGACCCAGCTAGCTGTTCTTAACATGTTTCATGTACATCCATTATTTTTTCCTGGATAATTTTCCAGAAAAGGAGTTGCAGAGCTCCCTAAGAAATCTCAACACTTATAATTAACTTCCCAGTATTAGCGTGCACCTAGGTTTCAGTTCTTTCGGTCTTTTTGTATAGTTTTGGTATATGCCCAGCTGTAAAAACCCCTGTATTATGGTGAAAGGAGAATTGAGATAAAAACTGAGAACATCTATGAAAGAGGAACTTTCTAGGATCTGAGTCCATATATGGTGGATATGTCAAGAGAATAACTGGGTTTTTCTTCTTCCATTTATGCTCTTAATTCTATGGTTTGTTTCTTTCTCTTGATGAACAACACAATCAGTCAATATAATATGTTTCTTAGGATGAGTCTGTGATGGCTAGTGATGGTGAAATCATCCAGTCCTCCAGGTTCTGTGTTCATAGATTACTTTTTATTTTGGCCAGGGTCAGCTAGCTAGAAGTTGACATGAACAAAATAGGAGGACCAGAAGGGAATGCTCACTATCTTAGGAGGTGAAATTTAGAAGACATAAACATGACCCTCCAGAAAGGAGGCATTCTGAATGAACCATAACCAGGTGTTGTCACCATAGTACTGAGTATCACTGTGATATCCAGTCCCCATACCTTTCTCCCAGCTGTGCAGGTATGCACAGAGGTTACTGCAAAAGCACTATTTGATCCTCAAAAGCAGAATTTCTAGGATACCATATTGAAGTTACTAATACATTGACTTGAAGCTCAGACACACCATCATTTCCCTTGCCATGCCACAGAGCATCAAACACATTCTTAACATTATTGCCCCTTATTTTATACATATATATTTAATGCACACTTGTGTATGAATCCCTACAGTGATCCAAATGTTTTACCTCAAGGTATTTTACATGTCTCAGTATGTTCTTTTATATCCCTGACTACATATAAGCTTAATTCATACCATATCCTAAAAGCTCCCACGGGGAAAACAAAGAATACCTAGCTCACTTTTTACTAAATGTAAAACAGATCCATAAAATTCTAAGCTAACCACAAAACAAATGTAATGATAATATCAAAAATAATGTTTGATTGCTTCACCTTGCCTGTAGGTTAATGTACATGCTGAAGATGGAGCATGCAAACAAGCAGAGAGGAGAGTTTGCAGACCAAATCCCACACAATCTGCTCTTTCAGGCATAATTTCTTCAGCTATCCAGATGCTACCCCGAGTATTTGTTTTCACAATTTAAAACACTAGCACTCTTACTACACTCTTAGACAACATTGTTGCCTACGGACCAATAAAACAATCTTTGATAAGATCTTTGCTTTGAAATAATTAAAGTCACTTACTGTTTCTTAAGGAAATCACTCGAATGGCTACAGCAGTGAGATGAACATTTGGTTCCACTTCCTCTAATAATGCACTTTTTGTTTTCAGTCTTAAATCTCAATCCTTGGTCTATGGTATAACATTTGTATATCCATGTCTTCTGCAAAAAGGTTTTGAAACAGGAAAAATGTTCCTTGTTCCCTCTGCTCACAACAGGCCATCTTGCTTTTCGGTCATCTAAGTAATGCTGTTTCAATATAGTGAAGTACTTTTCCACATGACAAGCCTGCAATTTCTCCTCCCCTTCGAAATTAGTCACTAAATAACCTCCTTGGCATGTCACCCAGTCACAAACTGTGCAACACTATGTGATTCAATCACTCAATCATTTTTAATGTGTGCCTTTAAGATGCATAGAAAGAGACTAACATTATGGAGTGAACCACAAAAGAGACACACAGAGGGGAAAGCCATAAATAAAATAGTGAGTAACCTCTGTTTCAGTAATACAGTGCATTTCAAAGGCAACACTATGACACCTATATATATTCATTCCCCAACAGATGAAGACCTCCAACTATTTAGCAAACCTAGTAGACAGAATTCTAGAAAAAAAAAAAATCAGCAGTTTTAACCTTAGAAGCTTTTCACCTCCTCAGATTGGTAGTGCCACTGTAGAAGGAAGCACAATCTCCTCCCGTGGAAGAGCTGTCTACTCATTAACCAGGCACCTGAGGCACTTGGATAACCTGAACTTCGGTGTCCCCATAAATCAATCCCATTGTTATCTCTGCAGCACACCACATAAGCCATTATGATTGGTTGTTGGGTTTGATTTGTTTTGTTGGTTTTAAGAGGAAACAATAGAGAAGGCAAATACATTTTCAAAAATTAGAACAGAAAGGATGCTTCACTCCCTCACACGAAAAGACCACAGAATATGGAAATGGTCTCTTTAAAAAGACAGCATTTACCACCTAAAAAAGATGACACTTAAATAACACAAGGGAAAATCTCATGACACAAACCCTTCCCAGTCCTGCAGTTATTTTCTGCTTTGGGGGGGTTGGTTCTTTTGCTCTTGGTTTGGATTTTTGTCCGACTTTGCTTTTGTGCAAGTAAAAAATTGCCTATATCATCATAAATGGCATTCAAAGGAATAAAAATGCAATTTAAGCACATGATCATGAGCTAATATTGCTGTACAGAATCAGTCCTAAAAAGACATTACAGGAGCAGCATTTCTGTTTCACTGTACTGCTCTCAGTCTCAGCCACTAGTGAAGGAGGCATTGTTCATTTCTGCTATGAAATGGCAATTTGACACTAGGCATTTAAGTAACAGGAGGAAGATCAGAGCAGATCTGGTAGCCAAAACTAAAAATCCAGGTGTTCCACACCTTAGTACCCCCAGCCCAGCATCAGAGAAGTCTTCCAGCTTTCTAGACATATGCTGAGAATTCTGATTTATAATGTATGCTGTAAATTTGTATGCCATTACTGATCTTGACTAGAACTTTACAAAATTTATATATAGTGTAATATAAACATTTTTTTCAGAAATGTAAAAAAAATCATTTTGTCTTAAAAGCCCTGGTAATTTATGCGATGGTAATCTACCATTCGAGCATCTGGTTTATATTTGGCAGGTTTAACTAACCAGTCAGGCATTCCCTTTTAATGAATGGATGTATATACTTGACCTAGTTAAAAAGCTGCTTAGGTTGGTGAACCAACCAGACTCAGAAACATCAAGAGCAAAAAAGTCAAGCAAATTATCCTAGAACACTTTATTGCCACATGTGCTTTTCAGCAGTTGCAGAGAATATTCTTCTACCCATGTTCTTCCTTACAGGCTAACAAACCTGAAGTGAGAAATTATTATGCTAACATGCAGGATAAAAAAGATGACTGTATTTTGCTAAGTTTCCCTGCAATGAATTGCAAGCTGGTAGGCTGCACATTTTCAGTAATTGGACTCTAGCATGATGAAGTACATCCCAGACATCAGACAGGGATGTAACTAGTTCTCCATACAAATGACATGATATTCATGTATGTCTGATGCATACAAAAAGCTTTTCATTAGATGAATTAATCTGCTTTTAATTTTAGAATATATCAGGCACAACGTCATAAATATTGCACAGTTATATCATTACCAAGGCTGTAATTTAATTTGTAGGTTCTAACAACGCATACAAACAATTCAAGCATCACTTTCCATTTCAATTACTTTATCAGAGCCCTCAAGCATTATCTAGCTTGCCATGTATTATCCCATGTACAATTACTCAACATACATATTTTTTATAAAGTACTGTACAGAACAAGAACTCCTTTTCAGTTCAAGCCCCAGTGTAATCCAAGGGCATAGCCCTAAGAGGCACAACACCTTATGCCTCATTGAGACCAAGCCTGGAAGTTTAAGTTAATTTAGGATTTTAAAACCAATGTTAATGTTAATGATAGGCTCACAACACCACGGACCTGTAATACCAGTCACTCTCCTTTCTTCTACATCATTAACAATGTTGGTCTGTTGAACCTTTCCATCACTTTGCTCATCACATCTATTTATTTTCTGCTTGTTTCCCTCATTTTGAAGCTGAAAAAACATTAAAGACTAATCATCAGTAGAATACACAGTTATAAAGCCAGAGAATATTTTGAAGTCTACTGTGGGGTATGCACATGTGGCATAGACATAACTCATGGCTTGACTACTGATCTAAGTTTTTTCTGCTCCTGATAACAGCTCTTTTGGTTCCTACTCCTTTAATATTACTTTCATGGATGGAAATAATTAAGTAGTTAATGCCTTATAGTGCTGTAAACAACTATTTCCTTGACAGAAAACAGGGAAACACTTAGGGTGATTGCTGGTCACTAACTCCGGACTTGGTTTTGTCCTCAGCAGTCCAGAACAAAGTTTGTGATGGAGTCAACGGGGTTTTGCTTAAATTCAACAAGTTAGTTCAGCCCAGCAGAATCCAAATGGAAAGACATTTTGCTGATAACAGCTTTTAGAGCTGATTTACAAAGAAAGTATATTTTCTCCTGTATTTTGGGGGTTTGGGGTTAGGATTTTGGGTTAGAATTTGGGTTTTGAGATTAGGTGTTTTTTCTGCCAAGGAAGGTCTCACGCCACATCACCAGTCCTATCACTCACCCAACTTCTAATTTTGATCCAAGGAACCAAGAGTTTGAGATGACAAAGACCAATTTGTGGACTAGTCTGCAGGATCTCCTAACTCTGCTGGTTCTGATACACAAGAAAAACTTATGTATCTCAAAGAAGGCAGCTGGAGAAGACTCATGAAGGCAGCTGGGGAACTGCCATCAGCATCCTTCTTCTCTCTGCTTAGGGTGGCACCATCACAAGGTCAATTTCTTCTATGAAAGGAGAGTGATGCTTAGCTTTGCCTCCAAACACTCAGCAGAGAAGAAGAAAAATGTTCTTACCTCATCCTGATCCTAGTCTCAGTTGCTCCCCCATGGCAAAAATGAGGAAGCCGACCACAGCCCCCCGAGTTGCTGTCCTTCACAAAGTCACTCAGGTGACACACGCTGGCATCCAGCCAGGCTCTGCTGCTGCCACTGCACTCCACTGTGCTCTCCATGACCCTGAAAAACTCTTTCAAATTGGCCTTGACTTTTTCACATCAGCTCTCCAGCTCACTGCCCACGTTTGTACCTACAAGGATGTGTGTGGTGTTTCTTTGAAGACTGAAAATCCTACAGAAGCTCTTTGAATTTGAGAGGCCAAGCTAAACAAACAGGGAGGGAACAGAACAGTTCTGGCTGCCTAACACACACTGGATTTGAGATTATGTGTAGACCACACTATCTTCTCCTAAACATGCATATTGTTTGTACTCCCTCTGTTTACTGATTCCAAAGGCATGCAGTGAAACAGATATGCCTTGGAGTAAACACAAGTACCATAAAATTCTCTTATACTTATTCCAACTCCTTAGTTCTTACAATATAAATGCAAACAAACAAACAAAAAGCCCTCTCGCACCACAGAGCACAATACTACTGGCTAGAATGCACCACTATAAAGGGGACAGGCAGCTCTACAGCTTCACTGCTGGCAAAGCAGCACTCTCACTAGAACAGCTGGAGCTTGCAGTGTGGACCAATCTGTGCACAAAGCCTTTGAACCAGCCCACAGAGGAGCATCTGAGCTCCCAAGAGAACAGTATTATCTTGTGTATTAATATCACGTATACACACATACATATATGTTTTGCATACAAGCAGTAAATTTTTGGCTTATCCTTTAGTGATGGCAGATCAGTATAATCTGAAACTTTTGATTTTTAGGGATTAAAAAAGTTAAAGGCCAACAAATAAAAGTGGGAAGTCCTCTGCTGGAAACTCTGTAAGCATCTCAGAATTTTTTTAAGTTTACTAGAGCAAATATAGCCAACTCTCACTGGAGCTGCATGAAGAAGGTTCTGCAAAACTGAACTATTACGTCAGGTCTTCAGTCTGTCTCTCTACCCTGTAATTCAAACCTCATGCTTCCCCCTTGCTTCTGTCCTGATTTTAGCAAGGACATTTTCCCAGCTATAGGAAAGTATCACAGCATGAATTGCAGACATATATGCATTACACACCTCTCAAAAAATCAAGAAGCAATTTTAATTGCTTTGGATTGAGGATTTGTCTCACCTAATGTTTCATTAAAAGAAAGTCAGCCAGACATCCTCCAGTGTCAGCTCATTCCCCTAGAGCTGGGTGGGACAAGCTGCCCTTTTGCATTCCCAACCTCTCACCACTGACTGCAGTGGGTGGCAATTTCTAGCAATTTCTACACTGATCTTATAAGGATTAGTTTTTTTAAAAAATTCTTTATAGTGAGCCTGCCCATATGTCTTTTTATTTAGCTCACTTTCTGTTCTGTTTCTCATCCTACTTTTTTCTTTTCTGTTGTTTTTCTTCTTTGTAAGAGAGCTGAGCTCCTGTAACTACAAAGGACGACGATGGCTTCATTCCATCTGCTGCTTGCTCTTCCCTGCAATGGACATTGCTGTGATTTCCCTTGGAGAACCCAACTTGACCTGTGGTTCCTGTTTTATTAAACTAAGTATTAAGCACCTCTCTCCTGAAGCTGGCAATAAACATTATTATTTTCTCAGTAGAGCAACATGGAAGCACATTAATTTTCCTCTTCTTTAGTCCTACCATTAGCATACTTAATTATGCAGAAACTTTCTAAATTTTTTAAATGAGGAGAACTGAGTTTGTGGCATTAAATATTCCCTTCTTAGTTCATAGGTAATGCAGAAATATTAATAAAAAGAAGCAAGTCATATGTTGCAGATATTTTACTAACACTCAATTCATGACTTGAACTGATGACCTTAAAGACCTCTTACAACCTAAATGACTGTGATTCCCTGAAACAGGGAAGAGAGGAGGTAAAGAAGTATTATGTGGAAAGGTAATAGGGAATTCTTAGTGTAGAACTACAGAAGAAAGGGAAAAAGACAAAACAAAGACAGAAAAGGGGAAGACAGTGTGAAGGATAGTAAATAGGAGTTTGTGAAAGACAAAAGAGAGTAATACTGGAGATGGAGTGCTGAAAAATTAATAGGGAAACAAGAAAGGGATAATAAATAAAAAAGGAAACAAAAATGAGAGACTTAAGCTGGGAAGAGAGGAATTGATGAGAAAAAGAGGAGTTAAAGAGACTGTAGTGTATGAAGGAAAAGTCAACAGAAAATTCAATGAAAGAAAGAAAAAAAGAGAGTAAGTGGGAAAAAATGAACTAATGCAAATTTTCTTCAATGTTAGAAGATTTTGCATTAGCTCTTGCTTTGCATTAGCTACAATGCTGTAACCTAACACAGTAGGCATGGTAGGGAAAAGGAAAGAGCAATAAAGGAAGGAGAACATCCAACATAAACCTACTTCGTTCTGTTTAATATTCTGAGACTTTGTGGGTTTTTTTGGCAGATGTGGTCAAAACATGAGGGTAGTTTTTAGGAAAGAAGTGAACAGAGCACTTCAGGTAAATGCCAGCTGGAGTGACCCACAAATGCTTGAAGACAGGGGCAAAGAAGATAAGACCATCACTTGCCTTTTCTATCCACTCATATTCAAAACAAAGACATTTGAGATGCACTTTAAAGCTATAAATGGCTTTTGAAACTCAGCACTTAGGTCAGCCATGACCACTGAAGATGTAGTTACAGTTCCAAACAGCTTCATCTCCCTCAGACAGTGCAAGAAATAACAGCTCTCTACAAATGAGGCCTTAATGCAGCACCTCTGAGACGCCTCATGCAGTGGGACTGCGTGCTGAGAGGTAACACTGAGGTGGCTGCTGCCCTCTCTACATGTCTGGTTGTTAGTGGGGGACAACAGAACTTCTGGTTTGATCAAACCATCACCAGGCTCTGACAAGTGATGAGACATGTCATGTGTGTCTACAGGCAGATGTGCACACAGCCCTTACTTCTCAGAAAACTTTTTCCCTTATCAATTCCATCGTGTTATCAATCCCCTGACCACACAGACTTATGACCGCAAGAACAGCTCCACATCAAGTGCTCTTTGGCCATCATAATGTTCAATGGCCCTTCCCATTCCCAAACTGAGGTCACCTTTTTTTCAAGGGTAAAATGAGAAGCAAACAAAAAAATAAGAGGAAAGCAGTATCACTCTTCTTCCCATAAAATGATGAGCTTACAACATGCCTCATCTTAAATACAGCTCGAGGAATGGGCTCTGTATTTGGACTAGCCTGGTTGTACCTGTACTGAACCTGCTGTCACAGATTAACTGTCAATGAGAAAACTTTGACAACACACTGGCTGCACTCTGCTTGGAAGGGGACATAGCACAAGACCACTTGGAGTCTGACCCAGGGCCATCCCACGAGAGCTTCCAGTCTAGCCACACTTTAGGCTTTAAGCAAAGTGAGCAAAAAGATTGATGAGATGCAGCACATTTTGCATTGGCCTGTCTGAAATCACGGTGCCTCTGAGTGGAAGTTTATTTCCCCAGCAGCATTTCATCATTTGAGCTATCTCCCTGCTACCAGTCTGCATTGTTTTAACTCCTGATTGGCAGGACAAACACCCAGATCAGTTAACAGGCACTCATTTCTGCCTATTTATGTATTTAATTTCCTATTAATAAATGAAATGTGAGAGTTAAAAAAAAAAAAGGTTTAGATTATCCAATTAAGCAGAGAGAAGTTAATTAATTTCTCATGCTTTATTTTCCTATGCTTTCTTTGTGTACTATGCAGACAGAATGGTAAATGCACTAAGAAACCTCTTGGCATTTCAGCCAAGATTTTTCAGGGTGTTATCACAAATGACAAAAATATAAACACACTAAAGCATAACACATTTCAATCCTAAAAAGGTCGGATTTACATAATTACATGATTGGTTTGCCAATATCCACATTTATCTCATCAGTATAGCATGGCCCACCCATCCCATAAGCTATTCAGATTGTTTGGACTGAATGTATAAAAGCTGTTACTGATCTATTTTTCTAAAGTTAACATTATGACAACCCTCATAACTAGTGCTGCATTCAAACCAATTCTTGCCTTTGCTTTCAAACCAACTGCTCCTTTCTTCTGATTTTCCAATGATGCTTTTTATGGTAGAATTTTCTGAGAACAAAGTCATTTAATTCATGAAAATGCAGAAAGCATTTGCTCCTCCCACCCCATTCTCTTTGAAGAGATGAAGGACACCATGTACATAACACAGATAACCACTACCAATGTAGGGAGCCAAACCCTTCAGACCAATCTCAATTTCAGCATTTCTTAGGGCACCACAGAACTGATGGGGTCATCTCTTCTTTTTCCAAAAAAGGAATAGTTTCAAAGATGTTCAGTTCTGGTACAGATCAGCATTTTTATTTGGTTTAAATATGCTGTATATCAGATTTCTGTTATTTTAAAGAAAAATACTTTTAGTAACTGCTCTCATAAATCAAAATAAATGCATGGTTTTCTGACTTCCTGTACTAACTCAGCTCTTATTTTTGTTCCATATTTGTATCTCTTCTCATTGCAATGAAGACAACTATGCTGAACAAGTTGATAAAGTTAAATGAACATAAAGAAAGTGTAACCCTTGGTCTCATCTTACATTAACAAACAACTGAGTAAAAATACAATTCCTATTTCAGATACAAATTGGGTTAGAATGTAAATGATATAGAAATATTATAAAACAGAGCTGATAGTCAAAAGACGTAAGCAGCATGTTTAGACCTATTTCTTCCAATACAAGGACATAGAAAATCAGAAAAAAATAAGTTGCTGTGCTGAGTTTTGGAGTCAGCTCTATTGGCAGGAGGAATGGTCACGAAAAATCTTATCGTCAACTGGATTTTGTAATGCAAGTGTCCAAGCCACACCACAGCTCACAGCCATAAGGTCAAACAGCATTTGCAGTTGTATGTCTTTTGAAATGACAGAAGTGCTATCAATGCATCAACTAAAAGTCTTAGATCCCAAACTTCTTCCTACAGTGTTTGAATCCTACATTTTCTTTTCCTTTTACTTCCTTCTATCCCAAAAATATCCAAATTGGTCAGCATGGCTGAAGTAAACAATCTAGTTTACCTAAAGGTCAAGTTATCTATAGCAAATATGAAGTGATACAGGGTCTAGCCCTTTACCCAGCACACCCGTTCAGTCTTTTCCCTTAGTCACATGGAGTTCAAATTTGCAATGATGTAAGAAAGACATATATTCAGACAAAAAATAACTTCAGCATCACATCATTTCTCATGGAGTCCTATTGCGTGCTGCTATTTGCAACTGTCTTGCTTTTGCCAGCTGAGGCTTTTTTTAACCCCAGATCTTAACCTGCATCCAAGGAAAGATATTTTTACTGCTCATATTTTCAGAAGACTGATTAGTTTTCCAGAGTTCTTATTAGAAAAAGTACAATCCAACATGGAGAAGAATCAAGATCGTCAGATGTATAACCGTGTTCTCTTAAACACCAGGTAATGGTTTACTTCTCTTTGTTAAAAGCAAATACACAATCAGAATTAATTCCCTTTAGTATTCATAAGGCTAATGACTAATAATATGCTGAAGTGAAGACCCAGTGGAAAGCAGAGAATCTGGGACACAATCATGAACTAACACATTTTGGATCTGTGAAAAACTTACTGGAAAAGCTAAGGTCCTGTGTGACATGAAGAATGACTTTTTTGAAGAAGAAGAAATATTACTGCTAACTTCACTTTGTTCTGGGAACCGTGGTAGCAAAAAGCCCACCTTCAAAAAGTCATTTTTAACCCCTGGTAGAGTAACAGCTCATTTGGAAAGTTACTTGGTAGTCATAAAACTTGACTGGACTTTGACTCGCGTGACTCCTGCAATTCAGATAAGCTACCTGGTTTACAAAGGAGGTGAAGAAGGACCTCCCCTCCTCCTAATGCAGGTCACAGCCACGAGAATTTTTATCATCTATCAGTGTGCTCAGGGAGCTCTGGCAACATCTGACTCTGTCAACTATTTAGGAATTTCAAGTAAGCAGTCAGATTACTGCAAACTGTTCTACTAAAAGCAAGGATAGTGCCGGGGGTGGGGGCGGGAAGAGCAAAACTTCTAAAGAATTGGCACAAGGAAGCATTATATAAAAAGAGGTGGAGTAAGAATAAAACCAGAAACTATTAGACAATAAAAAATGGACTCAAATCCATTCCTTATGCTTTTATTCAGGGCAAGCTCTCACTGAAGGCAGCAAAATCTTTGCCTGAGAACTTCAGATGTATGAGAGATAAAATTTCTATTTTTAATGAAGGGCTGGAAAGACCTTCACCCAAAAGAGATAATATGTTGTCTGTGGGTAACTTCATCAGCTGCAGGGTAAGCTCTCAGCAAACCTCAACATGAAAGGCAGACCAACTTGAATATAGGCCTGTTAGTGGGAAATAAACGAACCCTCCCCCTAAAAATTCCACTCTCTGGAAGTTTCCAGGTAACTGGTTTGTGATATCTACCATATGACACTCCTCTCAGACTAACTGGGAGATTATTGCATGGGTGCAGTAAGCTCGTGTTCCTTCAGCGGTTTTATGTCAAGAACACAACACTTTCTTTCAGCGGCAGCTTCACATAAACTTAAAATCCATCCTCATTATTTGAAAGTTACAGAAACCCTAAAAAGTATATTTTAAAATGTTGGTGTAGTAATAGTATCTGCAAGGTTATATTCCTTATACATACATATATTCCCTATACATACATATAATACTATTCCTAATGTTTGTGAAATAAATAAAAATACACCAAAGCACAAAACCATCATATTAAAAAAGCCACAGTACAGTATCCATCCAAATGTTACAGAGGAACTGTATCTTTAAACAAAACAGCTTTGGGCTAGAAAACATTTGAGATTAATACACTGTTTTATGTGTAGCTAAATAAAAGTTACATTTTTTCTCCTGAAAATTCTATTCTTTTTCTCACAAATTTAGGCTTTGCACAGCAGTAGGTACTGTATATCAAAGGACACATGAATGAAAGAACAGGTACATTTACAGTCTTTCATCACAGACTGATTTGATGCAGGTACTCCTTGGTATCCGCAGGTCTGTAGCTGCATAAATAATTGATAATTACTGAAAACCCACTCAAAGCAAAAGTAGTAAAATCCAAATCAGTAAAAATAAAATCCAGAACATCAGAGACTTCTTTTATAAATTTTGTTCAGATCTCGGCAAGATTTATAACAGCAAGTTGGAAAATAACTGTTCGTGTTCAATATGTAAAACAGACATAAAATCTAAGAGTACAGGTTGGTGATGTAAAGAGCAATTAAATATTTGTTTTCTCACACAGCTGAAGGAAGAAGAAACAGTTTTCATTGTTCTAACTGAAATTCCCAGTTAATCTGAAAATATATTTTAGTTTGGAAAGTAAAAAAAAAAAAAAAAAGAAAAAAAAAAGGAATTATATATCCTTCATTATTTATAAGCATCATCTTACCTTACATCTCTTGGTGAATTCTGTTTCTAGATGGCTTTGGCAGGTATTTTAATTCAGAATTAGTTTCAGCAATATGTGCCATTACATCTGCCCTTTAAAATAGACTGCTTTTTTCTCTTTTCGTCAGACAAAGTATGTGGCCTTAAAAGAGCTGCAGCGTCTCTGCTCAAGAGATTCCATGGACACTCAGAGGCTTTCTTTCCACTGTATGAAAGTTAAATCTGAGTGAGGAAGGCATTTTTCCTGTCCCGGAAATCAGCATAACCAAAACCAATGCTGAGCTAATGAGAAATGTTTCTTCCATGTGTTCTGTTTGGCAGACACCGCAAGTCATATCAAGGAAACACGTGATGTTTATAAATACAATATGGCTTATGTTGTCATAACCTCTCAATGACAAAAAGAGCATTAGAAAAGGCAGACAGCAAAACAGCAGGAGAGATGAGATTTGTATCATTTGGAAGGTCTCTATCAGATAATAGAGGTATTAGCAACTGCCTTTTCCTTTTGTTTTTTTGTTCTTTCTTCCCAAAAGGAAACAAAGTTTCATAGTAATAGGATCAGTAAGGTAAACACATGGCAACTTATATAAATGCTGTCCTGTAGGCATCCTAGCACTAAAATGCATTCACCCAGTTTATTGCTTGAATTATTTTCCAATAAATACTTTTATTTTAAATAGCTCTATGTAATGCAAAGAGCTCTTATTTTTTTAAGCTGGAGTATGCAATGTAAAGATATAACTGTGGCAGCATTTGCAACTTTTATGTTTATTGATGTTAAGATCATAAGCTATCCAACGAAAATTAAAGAAGATGGATGTATATTTACAGGTACCTTAAGAACACAGAAGAATTATTCTGCTTTTATTATTTCTCTATTTTTTCTGCAAAGCAGCACTGAACTTCAGCCTCCTTGGAAGCCTTAAATTCTTGGGTAGTTGTTTGAGGGTTTCTAGTACTTGTAAGGTATTTTTAACTTCACACATTGCACCTAGCTATAGAGAGTTAAAATGTTAGCAGCCTGCTAACCAGTCACTCTCAGGAGAAAAATGAAAACCTGGTGGTGTGTAATTTCAATAATAAAAGCTATTTGGCACAAGTTTACCCAACAATTACCAAATGTCTGTCTCATTGTCCTATACAACTCATTTTAACTCCTCTCACCCTCGCGGCCAAAACCCCCTATTACTGTCAGGAACATTATCATCTTTTTGTCTCTCTAACTCCCATAAAATGTGGAGTTTCCAGGTACCCTGCTCTGCCCCAACTCAGCTCTGACTCAACTTGTCCTAATTGTTCTTTCTTGGAGAAACAGAAATCCAAAACACCTCAGAGCATACCTCAATACAACAACAGCCACAACAAGCATTCTTTGAATATTCTGACCTCACCTAGCAGAGATCTTATGCAAGTCAGAGAATTAAGTAAAACCATGGTAGGTCTAGGACACTTCAAAATAAAGTGTACCCCGCAGACTTTAGGGCAGGTGGATGGGAAGAAATGGATTGCCAAGCAAAATAGCCACTAGTTTCTTATGAAGTAAAAACTCCCTCCCAGTTCTCAAAATCAGCTGCTAGGTGAAGCTCAAAACAAACCACTGCATAAGCCAACATTATCAGTCTCCAGCTGTACCATCAGAAACACTGACTCGTTTCTATAACAGAAGGGGGAGATTGTGATTTAAGTTTCTTTATCCTTTAGCCACTCCAGAAAATGAGGGTGTAGAGAATGAGGTTAGAAAATATGCTGCACACATTTGGTGGGGGAATCACTTCAGCTCAACAGCCCAGGATGAAAGGAGCTGTGTCAATTCTCTCAGCAACATGTAAAACCCCGCTGCCAGCTCCTTACAGGTATGTCCTGGCATTCAGTGTATGCACCATGGCTGACTGAGTGCCAGCCTGGGCCTGCCCCTTCCAACCTACACAAATCACAAATGGCAATTCTAAGGGCACAGAGCAGCATGGCTGTGTACATGCATCTACACTGGAATTCAGAACAATGCCAGGGGGAAAAATAGAGCATCTAAACATTTGTTCATAAGACAGCATTTTGTCAGAAGAAAGTATTGTTGCACAGAGAAAGTGCTGATAAATGATACAAGCTCAGGTGAAGGAATAAATGAATGAAAGGCAGCAATGTGAAGATACATTTTTCAGAAAAAAATACCCCAGCTGTTGCAGATTTACAGAGAACATTTTGGGAAAGGGAAAATAAAAAAGGAAGAGCTCAAGCACAAATATTCAGTGAGACAGCACTATGTGGCTACTTCTTGCGTAGCAGCATTCAACATGGCAGACCTGTCAAACAGACCATGCTCTGTGAGATGGAAAGAGCCAACACCAGTAAGCAAGTGAGGCACTCAGAAGGATTTCAAGAAAAACTTTCCTATAAGAGCTTGCTTGGACCCTCAGTCAACTCCCTTTTCTCAAACACAACCCACTCAGAAAAAAGCATGAAACAAACAAGAGCAGGAAAACTAGAATTAATGGACACGAAAGCTGGATGGTCCAATAGAAGATCTGAAAGCTAGTTACAGATCCCACATTCTTCTTGGACATTTTGAGTCTTCTTGTCCATATGGGTAATACTTAATACTTCAAGTGTTACTGCCAATTCTTATACAGGTCTCACATCTGTTTGGTAGTTAAAACAGGTGTTCAAGCTGGCAGCTAACATTCTTTTCTTAGATTATTTTGGGCCAGTTACATGGAAATTATTATAAAGCACAGGAATAAACGCCTAAATGTCATCAAACCCAGGGATAAACATTCCAAAGGGACAAGAAGACAAACAGTAGAAAAATCTGAAAGGCAAAACTTTCCCAATCATCAAGAAAATAAAACTTTAACTCACAGATGACAGGAGATACACATTCAGAGTATCATCATGGAAAAATATACTTACAATGACTAATTCAAAATATTCTAAATGCTGGTTTTCAACGGTCTGACAATCAGCTGCTTTTCTGCAGGTATTTTAAACCAGTTAAACATGATGCCAAGCACACACTCCCTCCTTCCCACTGCAGTGAATTTAGCACTCATATATTGTATGTAATTGATGAACATCAATTTGCCTAATGCAAAGATATGCAAACATAAAAGGAGAGAGAAGAAGCAAAGGTTTTTCTACAATTTTATGGGTGCTCTGCAATAGCAATACATAAAATGTACATGTTTTTCACTTAGAACCCTCACATTTCCCCCTCCTTTACTCTGGTTTTCTAAGGAAAGAGGGATAAATAACCCATCTGGTTATTGGTTTATTTTTTCTGCTGAACTAATAACCTGTGAAACCCCAGGCAAATTTCAACCAGATTTAACCAAGGAGTAGAAGCCATAAGACTACTATGTCCCAATAAATTTTGCCAAATTAGTGATTTGATGGAAGATCTGACTGTACTTCTCCCAAAGAGAGGAACAGCTGCAGTGTGGGCTCCAGCTTTTTAGACTCCAGAGGATGAATGCTAGAGAGTGTTATTACTTTGTGAAAAGCCTCAGTTAGGACCTGAGTGTTGCTGTATAAGGAATAGCCCAACCAAAAGACACACATCCTTAGAAAAACAGGCTTCAGTATTTCTGAGCTCAAGAAATCACTTGTTTCCATGCTCATAACTTTGAAGTGCAGAAGTTCACAAAGATCAAAGGGAAGACTTTTTGCACGTTTCTCCACAAAGCTCCTATGAACATTCTGGCTCTGACTTCACCTCTCAGACCAGAAAGACAAGAAATCTGCCAGTGCAAAGCACAAGCCAAATGAGAAAAAAAACTCTTTTGCTGGATGCACAGAATTTCAAAATGGTGTCTTTGCATTTCTGTAAAGTAAAACACGATATTCTGCCACAAAAACACCATCTCTGCAAAGGTCATCACTGTGACACCATTATTATTTAGTTATGGCCAAAAGGTGCTAACTCAGATATAATCAGGAGATGTTGAGTGTGCACATGTGTTGTACAACACAAGATTTTAAAATAAGCAATTCAAATAATTGCAATTTTTGCACAGAAGTAGCACCTGTGCTCATAACAACTCTGCTAGGCAGCAAATACCTGGAAGAGGGCCAAAGAAGTAATTTTCACTTTCAAATAGATGTAGTTAACTACCTTCAAACAGGCCTAGAACACACAAATAAAGCCACACAAATAAAGCTAATATACCTTCAGCATCCACTGTACATGGAACAAGAACAGTTTAACATAACTTTACAAGGCCACAGCTACAGGCATTAATGTCAAAATGCACAGTGACAGTATGTCATGCCTTTGGATATGAACGAGATGTATCGGATACATCCAGTTACTGTCACAGGAATATAACTAGAACTGAAGAATTTCAGGATGTTACAGAATACACAAAAAACTATCACACCTTCCCTCTGAAGCACATCCATTTCCTTTCTCCTGTTGTGTGTGCAGCAGTGTGAAAAATCAAGTAATTAGATTTCTGACCTATCCAAAGGACCATTTTATAATTGAAGTGCATAAATGAGAGGTGGTTGAGAATAGTGCCTATAAATAAACTATTTCAATCTTTCTAAAATATTGTGGCCTTAAACTGTTGAAACACAAGAAGTACTTACACAAAATATTAGTAATAAAGCAGTGAGACATGCTCAGAATTGATAATAAAGCCAAGTAGCAAATGTACAGTTAAGAAAATCACTTCAGAGGAAATTTTCTGCACAGTTGAATCAGCTTTGGAATGCACATAAAAGCCACAAAGCAGTAGTGGCATTCCCTTCTGGCCCCATGGAGTTAATTTGGTTGTGCTGTCTCCTGTGGACAGACCCAGGAGGGGTGGGGAGGAGATGAGGTTGTGTAATCTCACCACCACCACCCTCTACTGCAACACCAGCTGCAGGTTTCAAGGTGGAAGAGGTGCTCCAAGCTGCATCTCCTGCTCTCTTGGCACCATTTACAGCAAGGATGAGAGGAACTGTGCAACACAGTGAGAGAGAGAGAGAAATCAAATGTTTCAAATGCATTCTCTGCAGTGTCCTAATACAAAATGTTCACCTGAAAATACATATATACTCATCCTTTTTCAGTGCAGGTAGAAAATTTTAGAAAAAGACAAAACTACTGACACCGCAATGGGTATTTACCAGAATTTCCTATTCAAAACCATCATTTACAAAGAGTTTCAGTAGACTCAAGGTAAGGTAAGGTAAAGCTGCTCGGCCACTGGAAACCAATCCCTGCTGAAACTTTGCTGGAGTGTCCTGACACTATGCTATACTTCATTGTAAAGGGCTTGGAAACACAGAATAGGAAGCTGTAAAAACTCTGAGTACTGTCTGTGTCACAAAATACGTAATTAAAGGCTATGTTTTGCTTCACATGCTTTACTGCATTTAAACAAGATCAAAAAACCAGTTAATGCCCAGGGCAAATAACCGGAAAAAGAAAAGCAGTTAAAACACATTACAACAAGCATTATTTATTTCCTTTTCTGTACATGTGCCACATATGTACCCCTGATTTTCTGAATCACTATGTACATATTACATTTCAGAGTTTAAACATTTAGCAGAAAATCTGGAGGAAAAAAAGAGTATAAATTTAGCATTAGTACTTACCCTTATATCTCCATTTACAGCTCTGGAAGTGTGATTAAATGCATGTGCAGGGTCTTTGTTGTAAACTTTAAGGAAAGATCGGTCTTGAATATTCCTGGAATTAAAGAATCAGCAATGACAACAGATGAAAGCAGTTTTATTTACTTTGCTGCCTGAAAGTTTCAGGTAACAGACAAACACAGTAGGTCTGCAGTTGATCTATAACAAAAATGTAAATGCCATAACTAAGACACACACAAACAAACAAAAGCCTACTTTGATTCTCTTTCCCATGGGAAGTATCATTCTTTCACTAGAACTCCACACCCATAAAAATTAGATAGTGTTAAGTTTCTTTCAAGATCCAGCCACATAGTGAAAACACTTTGAAGACAATAGAACTTCAACATTTACACAGCACTCAAAAAGGATTTAGTTAATATTTACATGTTTTTATTGTGCACTCAGCCCACATAAATTTTTGCTATTCTAAGAAGCAAGAATATCAAAAGAAAAGCAGTCTTTCTAACTGTAATTATTCTTAAGGAAATTTGAATAATCAGCTTGTTCACAAAGCTGAAAAAAATCCACAAAAGCTAAAAATTCAGTAGTAGATAAATTCTTCCTCTAAACTTTATCTATAATAAAGGCAGTTTTAAAAGGGAAAAAGTATTAGAGAAACAAATTAGCAAAAACTTTGATGAAAGCTTACACAGAAATAGTTTAGATGAAAAGCCCTACAAGAAAACTTTTGTTTAGGATGGACTCTGCACTTCGTCTTTGATTAGTTAATTTGTTAACTACTACATTTAGGAAAGAGATGACAGCTTTTTATTTTGTTCCAAGACCTACCTTCCAATAATTTTATGGCTTTGACACTTGCTCTGAGTTCTGCTGACTTCTGGTTCACATTTAATCAGTAGCAAAGCCTCCAATCTATGCTCACATCCTTTCAAAGCTGCGATTCCTTTCATTTCCCTGTAGTGATCTCTAGAGAATTTACTTACACATGTGACTGAATTCCTTTCCTCCAGGTGCAGCTACAAGTCTAGTGAACTGATCTTAATCACTTGGATTATAATTTAAAAATGAAGGGAAGGATTGTTGGGCAGGTCCAATTTCTTTCTTACAATGTCATATTACAATCAGTGATTGCTTTGAATGGGTAGCTAGTCAGAACTTGTGTTGCTGTTGTAGATGTCAAGTAGTTATTAAAGAAACCCTGCAGCTTAAGAGACAGATCACTGTCTTGTGTTCAAGAACTGGAGGGCTGATGAGAAATTTAGTATTTATGGGTGTTTACTTGTAGACTGCATAGGAAAATAGCTACCTTGCAGCAAGTTCGAGTTCTTCAATTATTTACGGTAACATAAACTGCTTTCCATCTTGCAAATGTGACCCTGTTGCTTTGAGACCTGCACTAGGAGTCTCAGTTAGCATTGTCAGCCTCGGTCTTGGGACTATGTTCTTCTCGACACAAAGCGAGCTCTCTAATCTGCCATTCAAATGGCATTTATTAATTTAAATGCATTTTATCTGCTGTCTTTTCTGTCTGATGGCTATGAGATGGTACCTCAAACAACTGGAGTTTTTAAAAGGCATTTTCCATAAATATTTCTTGTAGAAACACGACACAGTAAAGTAAAACATTGCTGCAAGGCAAAGCACCAAAATACTAGGCATTTGATCTCTGATATGAATGTATTTCACCTCATGTTGCTATTCTAAGATAAACATTACTGATAACAGGTATGTGTTACTGTACCTTTATTATTACTATAATTTGCATTATTGTAGCTCCCAAATGCCCTTGGCATGTTCAAAGGCCTCACTGATCTGTGTGTGCTGTGTAAACACCCCCAGGAAGACAACTTTTCACCAGCAGACATAGGTGAACAGGAGTCACAAAAGACAAAAGGATAGCTGCAGGAAGATAAGGGAACAAAAAGAACTCAGAAGATCATAGTCACTCCAGCCAGAGAGCAGTAAACAAATCCTGGAACCACGGGCATGCTCTGAGTAGGCAGTGCAACAGAGAGTGGGAAGGAGACCAACGCAGTGGTTTTGCAGATGTCTGTGGATGACACCTTCCAAGCACGTTAGAGGGCTGCCTGAAAGAGGGGGAAGGCACTTGTTTGAAAATTAAAGATGTAGAGTTCAAACTGGCATTATTCACCAAGTGGAAGCAGATGGCACTTGGTACTCAACAAGAAATGAAACGTAGCATTGAAGTGGGCTTGGAGGAGCCCTCATAATGAAGACAAGTGGTTTAATGAGATGGAGAAGATACAGTCAGAGGACAAGTGAAAAATAAATGCATGCAGAACAGTCTGCTTGTCAAACTAGAAGAATGATCTTTGTTGCTTCATTTGAATGGATAAGAGCAAGCAAGATTACCTACTACGTGTGCCAACTGCCAAGAAAAGACAATTACAGCAGTTGCTATTAAAAAATTGAAGAATTACAGGAGTGTTTTCTCTCTGTATCATGGGAAATGAAAGGCTGTAAAATAGGGATGTTCTGGAGCAAAAATCTGAAGACTATACTAGATGCAGAGCCCTGAACCACTTTAAGAAAAAGACTGGACTTAAGTAGAAAGACAGGGCTTTGTCCCCAGTGATAAAAAGAAAAGTTAAAAAAAGAAGGAGAAGAAGAAGAAGGGGAAGAAGGGGAAGAAGAAGAGGAAGAAGGGGAAGAAGAAGGGGAAGAAGAAGAGAAAGAAGGAGGAGGATGGGGGAGAGGGGAAGGAGTATGATGGCCTAATGCAAGGCACAGAAGAACATGGAGCAGCCACTGAGGGAGATGGAGAGCTTAAAGACCTGACTGAAACTCCCCTTTTTAAGGGAAAGAGAGGGATTGAAGGAAGACATGGCAAACAAAGGAGAGGAAAAGGATGCTTCATCTGTTCTTTGAGGGGAAACACTGGCGAGATCTTGTGAAGATTAAGGAACAGAAATGGAGAAACGGTTGTGGAAATTATTCTAAGGTGGTGAGAATGCAGCTGGTAGTGTATGTGATGGACTCCGTTTACCAGGAATGCTGAAGTTTCCTAAGTGAGAAGGCTGGCAGAACTGAAGGAGGGAATTTTGTTACGGAGGAAGTCAGCTGGGTTGTGGGATTTCCTCTAGAAATGCTCTACAATACAGACATAGAAACAGAGGAAGCAGATGTTGGGGTTGAGCCAGGCCTGAGGCAGGCAGAGTGACACCTGCAATGGGAGCAAGGCAAAAAGAGGTGGAGTGGCAGTAGGATAATCAACAACAGCATTCTCAAGGGCATGAAGTAGTCAACTGTTAGTCTGAAACTCAAGGCAAGGTGGAGGGATAAAGGGAGAGAGAAGGTGCCAATGGGCTAAATTATGGTTGGCAATATATAATGCACTTGGCAATGGAGATCTAGTAAACCCTATCATGATTCAATCAAATGATCTAATCTTGTGAATAAACTGATGTATAAGAAACTTGGGTCCATGTTGAAAGATGATGATGTTTGATGAAAAAAATCAGATGGGTCTTCACATAGATATTACAGTAGCCAAACAGGGGTGTGGCAGTCTGCAAAGCAAATAAGATTAAAAGAAACTGAAATCCAAAAGACTAGCTAATGACAAGACACTGGACAGACAGCCTGAGGAAAGCAAGACAGAAGTGAGAAAATGGAGTGCTCAAAGATTAAGAACAGGAATGGGCAAATTGGATGGGGAAGGGTTAGAAAAGCTCCAATTGCTCCTTTAACTACAGCATGATAGGGAGGAAAACCTTAGCCATAGGACCTCCAGAAGGAACAAGACAGTAGTGGACAGTACACTTCTCTTGCACTACAGACTTTTCCTGCATTAGTGGCAGAGTAGCAAACAGTTTTTCTGCTTTCTCCTTCATCTTATGCTCCTCTGTCCATTTTTATCACAATTTATTTATAAAGTGTAACATGTCTGATGTGTACCTCAGAACTTTATTTATGCATGATTTGGGACTTTCTAGGGACCCTCAGACCCTGGAACTTCTGCTGCAGAAACCTGGTTAATTAAGAAGCTGCACTCCAACAAAATAAAGGATAGAAAGGTGAACCATTTATTGACCAAGCTCTGAATTAGAGAAGGGAAGTGACTGCATCAGTTGCTGCATCCTGACATATAACAGGAAGGTGGTGGGGCTGCAGCAGTGGTCACCAGTGCCACAGGGCTTTCGCTGTTAGATGGCTCAGATGGCACTGTTGTGAGGACATCAGTGACATTCATATTTGCTACTTCAGGCTCATGAGATCAGGCTTTGCCCTCCCAGGAAAGGAACAACCCAGCTTTTTTGTGAATGTTTATTCCATATTCTGTATTTTAAATGATTGTGTCTCTGTTAAAGTTCAACGAGCATATTAAATATGCAAACCTTTGTATATTATACAAATATTTCAACAAGGCATGCCATTTATCAGTGGCTTGTGCGATGGATATTGCACCTACAGCTAAAGGCATCGTCAGACCAGACCTCCTGGATTACTCAGATACCACTGAACATGCCTTTATGTGTCAGGACACTCTCTGTCAGATACTTATCAACCCATTCCTTTCTATTCTGTAAGTGCACAACAAAACAAAAACCACAAAAAATCCCAACCCCATGAAACCAGTAGCTGTAATTCCACATCTTACCTCACATCGCACAATTCATAGTATATGTTTCTGCTCTCATCCTTGATGTAAATGGCGACACTGGGCGATTCCAGCATTTTCATTGTCAGCTGCTGGGGGAAGGCACTTACAAAAAGGGCACGAATTGTGTCTGTGCTTGTGATTTCATTCGGCATCCTCAACTGCTTTGTTTCATCTCCATACTGAAGATATAATACACCTGCAAGCAAAAGTAATAGAAAGATACATATTCTTAAATGCACAGTAATGATCTGGTTTCAAAGCCTATGTGGAACACAGACCAAGCCCATAATGAAAAGAGAAAAACCAACATAAGCTCTTTAAAAAATAAAGCACATATATCATTCTCCTTTTCAAGAGACTACTGGAATAGAGCACAGAACAATGATATGGTTCAGCCTTGATAAATGTGCTAGTCCCAGTACTGAGATGCCTCTTACTGTCCTTCAGTTAGATAAATCAGAAGTTTACCTTATGAATCCTACTGGAAAATCTCAAACCCACCAAGTTAGCTCTGTATTGGAAGTTGTTGGTAAATCACAAGGTACTTTTCAAAAAAGTAGCTGAGGAAGAAATGTATACTTTAATAGTACCAGCTTTTCTTATACATAACCTCACACTTGTCAAGAAAACCAAGATTTTCATTTTAGCACAAGGAATTTTATATTCACAGTTCAATTTGCTGGCATTATATAGCATAAAGCCTCAGGTCAAACTCCTGCCAGGAGCAAAACTGAGGTACCCCGCAAAAAACAAGAGCAATTTTGGAACCTTTCAGTTTCACAGCACTGTTAATAATCATGCTTAGCACTCAGGGAGAAACATAAGTAATCTTAGATGCTGAATTGCAAAATACCGACATTGTCATTCACTCAAGACAGAGCACCTTTCTGATATAGCTATCTTCAGGGAATGAGAGGCTGTGATATACTCAATAATGGAAAGAAACATGAATAATACAGACCAGGGACTGAGGGAAGGGATACAAAGCACCTCTTCCATGATGCCAGTGTTGGCCCTTCCAGGCCTATGCTGACTCCAGTAAAATCAGCAGGTGCCTGTACTCCACTGGCCAGTACTGCATCAGTCTGGCTCATGAGCATTGCTACAGCCCAGTCCCACGTTATCGTGACCTCCAAGCCCTCCAAGGACTAAAGCACTCAAGAAGACCCATCTCAATCAACAGAAGAAATCAGTCTGTACATGGTGGAGTTGATGAGCTCTAACCATGCTGGGTCTGGCTCCTAAAGAAAACCAAAAGATCTTCTCATGAGCACCTCCAATGTGGGAAGGTTTATTAGGACCTGCACAGCAGGAAACAAGTTGCCACAGAACTGCAACTAAATTCAGCAATTTCTTGGAATGTACAGCACTAGGGAGTAGATTCAGAAGCGAGTGTTCAGCTGAACTACTCTGGATACAAGGAAATGGGGACTGGTAGCTCAGTTGAATGCACTGTGCTGTTTCTGAGCCACCCCAGGTGTCTCTGTACAACACCGCATCGTCCCAGGAGGAAACACCTTTATTGTCTTCCTGTGTGTATGAGATGGAGCAAGTACAGCTTCCACAGTGGTGTAAAAAGATGGCAGAGCACAGAATGGCTGAGGTTGGAAGGCAGCTCTGGAGGTCATCTGGTCCACCCCCATCCCACTCAAACAGGGACAGCAACAGTCACATGCACAGGGCCAATTCCAGACACTTTTTGTACATCTTCTAGGATGGAGACTCTGCAGCTTTTTTGGGAAACTTGTGTCAGTGCTTGGTCAATCTAACAGTGAAGAAAGGTTTCCCGATATTAGGGGGAAATCTCATGTTTCATTTGGTGATTATTATCGTTGGCCTTCTCGCTGGATGTGAATGAAGAGAGCCTGGCTCTTCCGTGCCCCCTCCCTTCAGGTTCTTTTGTACACTGATGACATCACTGCCCTTGAGTCTTCTTTTCTCCAGGCTGAAGAGTCCCAGGTCTCTCAACCTGTCAGAGCAAAGAGGCTCCAACCAAGTTAATAATCCTTGTGACCCTCTACTGGATTCTGTCCAATCTTGGGAAGAGTCTGTGCTGCCAGGCCTTTGCATCAACTAATAATTAACACAGGTGGCCTAAAGTCTGGCAGAGCATTTTACACAACCTGAATTCACCACATCAGTTGCAGTGTAGATGCACTCTTCTCCCATGACCAATATAATCAGGAGGGTTGGGAACACAAGGCCCTCAGTGCAGTGTCCATCAGTCATCAGCAAATCACAAAATTTAGATGGTAAGTTAGTGAGTCACACTTGAAAGTCATCGGCAACAGGTTGGGCAGTTTATGGTGCTGAGATACAAACATTGAGCAAAAGCAATGGGAAAAGCTGAGGTCATAGAATTGAAAGGCAATTAATAAAAGAAGAGAAGGCATTTCAAGCTAAGATGAGCCCCATCTACCCTTAGTCTTTAATATTTTTGTCCCTATGTTGCCCACAATTGCTATAAAGGAAGACTGACACAGTCAGATGTTCCTACAATCACTGGGTAGATAATTGTGCTTGCACTTAGGGAAGGAAGATGCTAACTTTCATGAATACTAAATAGACTACTCAGCATTACCTAACTATTATTTAATATTAGGCTGTTTTTACAAAATAGAGCTGCTAACCTAATCTTTGTATTATAATCAAGAGCTGATACCTCTTTCTTCATTGATTCTGCAATCAAACCCCATACGAATCCTACTACAAATTTCCATTTTCCTTTGTTTGGAAATCTTTTTTCAGACTGAAATTAAACTAGTTTTCTTTCAAAGACTGAGAGGAGTTTTCCTATGACTTTTATTTCTAATGCCAATATTTAATGAGCTATTAAACTATTTTTCTATTTTTATTATAATTTCAGACATCATCTATTTCTTTATGTTCTTCTAGGTAAAACTGTCTTTTTAGTGCTCAAATATTCTATGCAGCTAAATACCCTTTAGGATTCAGAAACTAACTACATTTCTTAAAAATATTAAGTTAATGATTGCATTTATTTCACTTTTCCAAGAATGCATGCAAAGACACTGATTTCTCATGATAGCTTTCAGTTCTTTTGAAGAACCTAAGGAACCTTCTATGTTTTGGCATTTAAACTTTCTTGGATTTAGTGAAAAAAAAAAGATCTTTTGGCTAAAAGGACAGGCTTTGCATATCAGCTTTGCAGTTGGATGTAACTCTTTTCTCCCCAGTTTAAAAGCTAGTGCAAAATTTAGAAGTGCTAGTTTTGAATTTCAGACCATTAAAAACACACTCAGTATTGAGCTACTAAAACCATTAACACAGAGTAAGTGGCAAAATTGAAAAGTCTTCCTTACACACAAGTCGAAATCATTGTAGAACACTCTTGATTCTGCCTGTGCTTCAACACTCCCACAAAATACTGATCCAAAGCAAAATCACAGTTGTCCTTGAGTCCTCAATTTTCAAAGCAAAAATGCATATTTTGCCTTAAAACAGACAGCTTAAACATACAACTTGGAGAAATGTTTTGGCCCCAATGTCAGCTTGAGAGAGAAAAAATATTTTCAAAAGCATAAAGAATTCTTTTTTTCTTTATTCACCTTTAAATCACATGTCCTTAAAAAAAACCTATTGCCTTTCCTCTTGAGTTGTCTGATCCATATCATGATACAGAAATGCTTTAGGGCATTTCCTACTTGACAGAACTAACTGCTCACTTCTAAAAATCCTTTTTGAGCATGACAGAATATAGACACTCAAAATCCATTAGTTAAAATCATTCATGATATTTTTCTTCCACATATTGCCCAGGTGAAATTCTGAACACCAACAATATCCACAGGTTCCACTTCATGTGAGCTGCTGGAGCTCTGAGGTGTGTTTTACCTTCAGCTAAAAATCACTCCCATGGAGATTAAAGCAAGAAGAAATTGAATATAACTCAGGAATGTTTTTTGTTAGAGCAGAGAACATACGTCAGCAAAGCTGCTGGAAAGACAATTAAACACAAGGGATGTTCCTGTCTCTGTGTACCCTCAAGTCCCTCTTGCACTAACGCTTCTGTTACAATGGATTTACCTGAAACATGAAGATTGTGCCCATTTTTATACAACACAGATTAAAGAGGACTTTGAAATTCCCTGCTACTCTAGGACAACATGTATGAAGATGACTGTGAACGAGGTAATGACACCACACAACAGTTTTGAAAGTGCACGTCTGTCCTGGGTTGAAGTATATTCTATCACCATCTTCAAGAACTGTTGAAACCAGGTGAGGCAGTGCTCCCTGCCTCCTCCACTCTGGCTTATCTTCTGTTAATGGGCCCATCAGCACCTTTGCTACACAGCTCACAGATAACCCCCTCCTGGACTACCTCCTGTTAATGGGCCCATCAGGCCTTATCACATGACTCACCATCCCATTGTGAGATGCTCCGCCCAGAGGGAGAAACCAAGCATTCCAGCCTGGATATAAGCTGAGACTCTGAACACCAGAGGGGCGCTTACCCACTGGATTCCCAGAGGACCCGAGCTACCAGACCTTTCTACAGGATCACTGCTTCAGGAAGACCACCTCATCTGGACTGCTTCCATCACTCCACTCAGGTTGTATTCTGACTTTGTCAGTGGTCTTTTGTATTATTGCATCTATTTTATTTTACTTTCTTTCCTTTTTTCCTATTAAATTGTATCTCTGACTTGGAGCCTCTCATTTGTTTTGCCTTCAAACTACTACAACGTCAGGCAATGCTGTGGCTCCCATTTCCAAGAACTCTGAGGTACAGCCAGTCCTGCACTGTCCTACAGCTACAACACAAACTATAATGTTAAGCCATCCCCTTTGTCATATAGTATAACTTAGCTGCAGAAATACCTCCGGAATTTTTGGTCATCCATCACCCTACAAGCAACAGCCCACAGACTTAAACACAGGCCACAGCAGAAAACATTTACATGTAGGCCTTAGTAACATAAACCTTGTAACAAATTGCTTCCCAACATTCCTATCAACAAAAAGGTATGCTTTATAGAAGGGAAATTAAACAGCCAAGAGGCAAAAGAACATGTTCATAGAAAGGTTTACATGCATCAAACCCAGATCTGATGATGATCCTGTGAACACACCACATGATTGCCCTTTCCTTCTCTACACACAGAGCTCTTTCAAAACACAGCATTTTTTGCTGCCTCTTTATCAATGGTCAGTGGCAGGATGTGCAAAATATTTCATCATTTCTCTCAGAGATGATCTACATGAATCACAATGCAGTGCAATGAAAGATGCAGAGTTAACCTGACTTGTGTAGCTGACCCCATCAGCACTGGGTTGGGGTGCCCAGCACAGCCTTCCTTGTGCCTTCAGCCAGCACAGCTCTGTGCTCAGGCACACACACCACGTTCACAAAAAGGCAGTCAGCTCGGACAGTGCTGCTGGGCTGCAAAACACACTTGGGAGCTGAGGACATGCTCTCAACAGTGTGATGGTGAATCTCACCTGAACACACAGGGTCTAGGAGCTGCATACCCACAACAGGGTTGGCAGAGCAGCCATACTGATAAGACCATGACTCCTTGAGTTACAACTGGTAAAGGTTTACTCCTTATGGCGAGCGCTAATGTCATGCAGGTGTCAGGAAACCACCCAGCTCACATCTCTCAGCACCTCCACGACATACACAGGGCTGACCTAACCCTGACTAAGCATCACGTTATCATGGCTATACTGCTAACAATGATCTCCATGCAGGGCAGTTTACTACTCAGGAGAAGCTTAATCATAATTAGTTTTTGTTTAAAGAACAAAAATTATCTTCAAAAATTCATTATTTAAGGGAGGAAAGTTAAATACCTGATAAAACAAGAATAAGTAAACAAACAAGATTGTGTCCTCTTCTATGACCTTTAAAAGTATATGTTAATTCTCTCAAAGAATGTATTTTAAATGGAAAAATACAATTTCTCACATAATTCTCTTATAATGAAAAAGAAAAAGCTTAGGCAGAAAAATAACTCCTCAGTGTTATGAAATAAAATACAGTTAAAGCTTACATTTGAATTCATAAGTTTCTTTTCCGTGAACCTACACGGCTTCCTCTCTGCAGGCAAGATGTCTTGCAAATTTCTGCACTGAAGTATCTTACTGGCATTTGGCAATACCTTAATCCAGATGAAGAGAGGTATCAACTGATGATAAAATCTGTATTTGGCTGGTGTAGGATTTTTGGGGGCTGGAGCATTGAAACCTTCCCACACAACCAAAAACTACCAGCATGAACAAGGCACTCCTACTCTCTTCCAACATGGCTACTGTACGTATCCTCTGGAAATTCTGTGTCAAATCTGAAAATTTCTAGTAATAATAAAGATGGTTAGACTACAGCAATCAGTGCATTGGGAGCTCTGGACCTTCTTGAAATACAAGATGCAAAGCAATGTATAACTAAAATGGGGAAAATGCCATTATAATAGTTTCATTCTTTACCCCTAACCATGAGTTAACCACATCTTTTTGAGAAGATGGGCAATCTTTGTCTTTTCATGCTGCTTTAGCTTGAAATGCCACCATAAGTCCATTGAGTCACTGGGTCTGTCTGCACATTCCCTCATGCTGAAGTCAGCAGCAATGGTAACATGCAAAAGTGAGAAAAACCATCCTTGTTTCTCACTTATATCTATGTCAAATCATTACTTGAGACTTGCATGACTTTTAAAAACTAAGGATAATCTTTGAAGTCTCAATGGTAACTGTTTTTGTTGGGGCCAGGCCTTTCCTCAAAAGGGCAGATTAAAATTTTAACTTCTCTTTACTAAGATCTCAAGAAACTTGCATTTTTTCTTTGCTTTGGACAAAATTGTCATATATTACACTGTAAGGATGGCATAGGGCCATATTGTTCTCTGTTTCCCATCCCTCCTTCTCCCCAACTATCTAATAAACAGAGCAAACACGTATAACCAAATTCTGCCAAAGTTATGCAGACACACATTTATTACAGTAACAACTCATGCAGCATGGAAGAAGTTCCTCAATATGAAGTTCTTACTTTCCATACCCTCAAGACTTAACTCTCCTATTTCACCACACAGTTTCAACTAGTCTGAGGTCATTGCCATGATCTTTGTGGTATTTCTAGCCTGAAGCTCTCATAATAACTTCTGTTAGTACTCCCTCCTGAAAATCTGTCCTCCACATTCAGAAAATATTCTATAAATATACTTAGCTGTCAACAAGTACTAAGAAAATAAAAGAGAAAAAAAAAGTATATCTTTTAATGAATAAAAGCAATTACTTATTTTATTTATTTTTTGCACAATAGTCTGAAGAGATTTGTTCAAGGTATTAAGTTGTTTAATAACAGTTTCCATAAAAACAGGAACTGTTTAATTTATTAAATTTTACTGCTGTTTTATTAATCTTTGCTACTTACAGTGGCTCGCAATAATTTGTTACTTAATGAAAAATACAGATGGAAAACTCAATAGTCACATAAATTTCCTACCAAAATGTTATGAAAAATAAATACTATTAACTGCCACTAAAATACTACCACTTTTCTACAAACAAATGCATTCAGTTGGCTAAGAATAAGTGAAAACCAAAAAAGAAAATGGGCAACTTTTTTACCTAAAGAAAGCCCAGTATTTTCCCCAGTTGATTCCTGATAAAACCAGTGAAAAGGCCTATTGCCAAAAGGCAACTTTGTCTATACACCTATATCAGCAAGTCCATCCACTGTGAACAGTTACTTCTATCATCTAGAGATTCTGAGGGAACATTTCAGTTTAATCGAGGTCCCCAGATGTAAATCAATGTTCTGGCAGGATGACTTTTGGACAAGAATTGCGTTCTGTTGCACAGAATAGCCCAAATGACCATAAGGTGATTTTTTCACACCCCAAACAGACAAAACAATGCCAGCAAACTTGGAAGAACACAAAACCCCTACAATAGTGAATGAAAAAATGTTTTAAAAATTACAACTGAACAACTCAGTGAGATGAACAAGAGGTTTCATATGTACCAGAGCTATGTTTCCGAGGGCCCCCACAGGCTCTGCCATGCTGCATTTCCTGCAGTTCACATTCACCAGTTTAGCATAGTAATATCAGAGAAGTCCACACACAGAGGCACAGGGCATGTCCATGCAGGCTCTGCTTTAGTCCACCAGAAGCTGAGCCCCTGACCTCTGAAGAAGCCAGTAAGCCATTGTTGGCTCCCAGCCAAGGGTGCCAAGCTGACCAGTACAGTTTCCAAGGATGTGCCTGCCAAAGACTACGCAGACACACGAAGCATTTAAGGCTGTACTTGACTGTAGTCAAGTACTTCACATTTTTGTTAGTAACTTTTAAATGGGCAAAAGCAAAAAAGACAAGAAAATACCAATTCAATTTCTTGGAATACTTGTTCTTACTCTTGAATAAACATGAAGAAAGAGAGATCCTACCCAATTGTATTTCCTTTGTGGATAAATCAGCTGTATCAAACTCATTATTTAAGTAATAACTATTTTTAATAAACCCTGTTTTTTAGTACTAAACGAGGTACAATTGATGTGTTCAAGGGCCGAATGTGACCATTTTAATAATCCATAGCCGTGAAGCATTAAAGTCATGTAGGCTATGCATGCCTTTGTAATTTTGCTCCATTTACCAAGTGGTCTGTACTTACAGCAGGAATTCTCTTCAATACTTCTGAAGTTATTTCATTTCTAGGAAGTTCACTGCTGTCAGCAGCAAATTTAGGGGTTGAGCCATCAGCATTTAAGAGCATAGCTGGTTAGGAGCTGCTAAGAGCATAGCACACCAAAAATTCACCTCTCTGGGCTCTAACAAACAGCCTGAATTTGTGTGAAATCCTCACAACCTACTTCAGACAGGATATCGGAACCAGGATCTTAGTTTGCATGATTAAGAAGAAGAATGCCAAGAGGCCATTTCCTAGACTCACTCCAATTTGTCATTATCTTTTATGCATTGGGGAACCAAAAATGGACACAGTGCAATCTCACAAATGGTGAGAAGAGGGGAATAATAACTTCCTTTGATCTGCTGGCTAAATTTTTCCTATAGACAGCTGTGCAGTTTTCCCTTGCTGCAAGGACATGCTGCTAACACACAGTCACCTTGTTGTCATACCTTAAGTCCTTTCTGCCAAGCTGCTACCAAGCCAACCTGTCCTTGCCAGTATTGTTGCAAGACTGTTCTGTCCCTGATGAAAGGCTGCAGTTGCCTCTCTGGAGTTTCATGAAGTCCATTTCTAGTCCATTTCTAGGCTCTTTGGGTCTCAGTGATCTCTGGCTAGTCCATTTCTTATCTTTGGCTAGTCCATTTCTCTGGCTCTTTGGGACTCAGTGAAGTGGCCATCTGACTATTCAGCATATAAAATGCTCTCTCAAACTTAGTGTCAGACTTGACCCTACTGCTGGTTCATTCCATCCCAACAACGAGGTTTCTGATGTCAAAAATCACTGGCCCCAGAGTCCAGCCCTGACGAGCACAGCTAAAACCCAGCTGCCAGTTACACACCATGACGGCCACTCCTCCCTCCCCCATGTGGCTACAAGGGGGCTATGAGAGATATGAAAGGCCTTGTTAAAGCCAAGATAAACAACATCCACTCTGCCCTCATACCCACAGATGGTCTATTCATCACAGAAGGTAATTGGGCAAAGCAATGGTACAAGCACCTATCTCCTACGAAACAGTTGAGTAGTTAAAAAAAATATCCAGAAGGGCTCCCATCTTTAGAGCTGCTCAGACCATTGCCCCTGCTGTCCCAAGAGAGCACCCTAATTAGCGGGCTCTCAACAAGATTCTGATGCAGTGATTATCCTCTTATCCTGCTTGAATTGGGTACTCTGTAGCCAGAAATGCAGAAAAGAGATAGAGAACAAGAACTTATACAAGAGACAGTTTATATGATACCCCAGAGATGACATTATTTCCTTCTGGGAACAGAAAACTGAACTTAGGTCCAGCATAGTAACTATGTGTTAGAATCACTACCTAAATCTATAAACAGTATTGGGAGCAATGATTAAATCCAAGAGCTGTCCTCATTCAGGGACTTGCTGACAGTCCAGGCAGCAAATCCTAAATACAGTGCACTGAGAGACAGGCTATGCTTCTCTCCTTGGCCCAAGTCAAGTGCATGGAAGCACAACACACTTTTTTCCTTTGCATGCCCATGTCAAATGGCAGGCTCTGGTGTTTGTTTGACTTACTATATCAGAGGGAGACTTGCAAATTTTACCTAACACAAAAATTAGATCAGATTTATCCAAGTGATAACTCCTGTGCTAGATACACCCCACGGGACAGCTCCATCTGGCCTCCTACCTTTCCCTGAAGGAAGGAGGCCTGTACAAGCTACTCCAGATGTCAGATCTGCCTTCCAGCAGACACCAAATGCTGAAGGCTCAAACTGCTGCTGCTAAATCAGAATATGAAGTGATGATAGAGCTGGATAAAGAAATTACACCTTTTGTGAGGGCATGATTTGGGATAAAGAGAAAAGCCACGGCCACCCTGATATAGCTTTATTCAGTTCATCCAGGCTGTACACTCATTACTTCTCCTATTATCTCCACTACTTTTCATTCTGATTTATGCATGTTGTAAGGTTTGGAAATAGGAGTATTTTGTCACTGTGTATTACCCAGCACAGTGAGACACTGTTTTCGCCCAAGGTCCTTTAGTATTACTGAAGTACAAATAAATAATAAAGGTTGCATTCAAAAGTCATTTAAGAGATAGAGCAGTGACAGACACAGACTTAGATAATTACTGGGTTTGTTTAGTACACTGTACATCTACTCCAGTATCACTACAATGAACCCATCAGATCCATGCTGATACAACCTGCTGCAACAAAATTCAGCTCCAATGTGACACAGCATCTAAAATACCCTGCATAACAGCTTTTTCGTGTCGGACAGAATGTGCCTTTGTTGGGACAGTATGTACTAAATAGTATCTTGCTCCTTGGAAGCATTTTTTTCAGGTACACACAGGACATTTTATTATAGGAGAAAAGACTCACAGGTAAACAGCAATTGTGGGCACAAGTGCTAGGCTGGGAAGTCATATATTTCACTCTTTCATATGATAAGTCAATGTCATTGTTTAGCTTCTTTTGCTCTTTTGATACAAAACGTTTCAGGTAAGAGCTGTGTGTATTTTTCTTTCCAAGTCCAAAACCTTTCACTATTGCAATTTGAAAAAATGAGAAAGAAAATAAAGTCCAGGAAAGCTGGAAGGAAAACCTGAGCTACATTAGAGTATTATAATTTTCTAGGGTCTCCTAGGAAATTTCCTAGTGTTTCCAATTCATTATTTGGAACTAGTTGTTTCAGTCTATTTTTCCTATAGACCTGTCAGTCCCTCTTAAGCTATCTGACCATGACAACAAATATTTACATGACCTTTTTGCATGTTGGCTGCTTTGCGTACACTATAAAAGGCAAGACAGGGAAAATTCTTTAAGATGACTGAATACATTAAAGTTATACTCAGCCTTAACTTGGATTGCACTTCCCAGGGAGTTCCTCTCCCATGAACTAAACTGGAGCTCTTGCTGACTTCATTAGGCTTAAATCATGCCCTAAGGAATCAGAGAGGGCAGTGCCACTACTAGCAAATCACAGGCTTTCCATATAAAGTCTATGACCATTCACACATCATCTGTCTGGTTTTACATGCCTATTTTAATTTCAAGCTCATAAATAGTAAGTTACAATTAATTAGCTCCAATATAATATATGTCTATTTTTAGCATTTATAATTCTCTCTGTGTGTTTTAAAGCATCTTGCCTACACATGAATAGAGAGTTATTTCTACCACCAGCTGAAAAGCAATGATCTGTCTCTCTGAAAAGGTTTTGCTCTAAGTGAAGTTGTCACTGTGGCCCTTTCCTTTTTAACAGGCTTTGAGAAACATCTGCAAGAAATACTACAAAAGATCAAGGCGTTATGATTATAATCAGTAATGGTACTTCCATTTAAGGTGGCAGCAAACTAATTAATCAGACACTGTGCCTGCCAAAACTTGGATGTGGGAGCTCATAAATAATAATCAGAATACTCCATGATTGCTTAAGACCCTCCCCATGCCAATCCTTAAGCATTTGTATAATTTTACTCCTTTATGTAATCCCTCCAAATGCAAACAAAATGCAAATGTTGGCAGGCTCAGACATTTCTGAAGAGGCCCTTCCACACCATCTAACTTTAGGCACAGATTTACCAGCAGGGAGCCCAGTCATCCTCTGCTCCTCATCCATCTGGACTGAAGTGGCCGGGTGCCCTGGCTGGGGCACCCAAAAAAGATGATTGCAACCTTTGAGCCATAAAGCGTCATCCTCCTCAGTCACTTCTCAAACCCAAATCTTTGTGCATTTATGGAAATCCCCCCTGTACCATATTCTTCCTTCATCCAACCCTACATGTACAGCCTGATCCTGCAGGAGCACCAAGAGCTGTTGCCGCAATGGGAGGTCTGATCACACCCTGCCCTTCCCATCGCATGGACAGCTCTGGTCACTCCATCACCACAGAGGATGGAGTGCCTGCCCTTACAAAGAATGCTCCCATTGTTTGGACAGATGTACCACATGAGAGACCACAAGTGAACATATTTGTCAGCCTTCATTTCACTGAGGAGGCACCAAGGCAGGGACAGCAGCGAGCTGCAGCACGGGCACAGGCGGCTGCTGGCGCAACCTCGCTGGATGCCTGTCAGGTTCTGCTTCCTCCAGGCAAACTGCTAGTGAAGTTCGCTGAAAGCTTTTGAGCACTTTCCAGGTTTCAGCTGATTCTCACTGACAGTTTTGCTAGATAATTTTTTTTCCCACAGTTATCGCACTGGAAAAGCTCCCAGCTTTCAAATATGCATTTTAAAATACATTTAATTTTCTCTTGCACAGTGAATTCATTTATTTTAATACCTTGCTTTGTCTCCAGGCTGCACAATGATGAAGCAAGTGTTGATTTCTAGTTTTCTTAGCCAAGAAAGACCTAAATTTCTAAAGCTGTGGCTGAAATTTTAAATGGGCCCACAATAGGAACACTGTTTTCTAGGTCAACTCCACGTGAATACCATGTCCTGTTAGATTAGTCCTGAATGACAAACCCATGACAGTGAGGTAGCCAAAATGCATTTGTGTTACTCCTTCTCAGGCTCCACGTTAATTCAGACCACAATTTGAAAACAAACTGACTGATATATAGTTAGTAAAATAGGAATCCACAGAACACCCATTAGAATTTCAAGAAGAAAACATCAGCTTTTAAAAACGCATTGAGATATGCAACATAAAATTATTAGAAGTTTAAAAAAGTCCATTATTCTCTTCACTGAAATTATGTTTGCTGAGGATCAAAACATGATTTTTATTTAAATTATATTAAATTAAAATGTTAATAGATATGGAAAGGGAGATGATGATATACAGATTATTTAAAATCATATTTAATGGAAGTACATTTATGACACTTCTAAAACTGAAGTTATAAACAGTTTCCTGTTTTTTAAAAGCAAACATTCCCCTCTTACAGTTGGAAGTAAAAAGGACCACAGCATGCAAAGCATCTCAAAAGTAAAATTTCAGAACATTGCTGATGGTGTTGTTAGAACATAGTGTCAGAAGACATCGAAAAGGACATTATTATAAAAGAAATGCACATAATATTAACAATAACAATATAAAACTGAATTATTCTGGAATACTTTTTATCTTTTGAAACAAACTATTTGTTATTAATTGGTTCCTGGAACAACTTGAAAAAGACACACTGGGGGGTGATGACAATATATTATCTCCTATTTGGCTAGTATGATGATCCCTTAAGCCACCCACATATCTGTGATCCCTCCTGCAATACAGAGAGAAAAGGCTTATTTTGTTCATTTCAAATCTAAAAACTCTCAACTGAAATGCTTCAAACTACATTGCTTCCCTGTTGTTTGTTTACGTTTTTCTTTCTCCTGCATTTGGCCTGTTCATGATGGGATAAGCTGGGGCCTTGTCTCTGCCACATGAAAGACAGGGTGTTTTGCAGGGTCTGAAATCCTGGCCATTGAATAAGATCGTAACAGTTGTCCTCCATTAGGGCCTGGACAACACACTTCAGTACATGCAAGAGATGCTAAAGAACAGGTTTAAGAATGAACTATTTAACAGTGAACTTATGGTCCTCCCATTTTAGCAAAGATACTATTGAACTGCAAAATTTCAGGGCAGCAAGGATAATCAAATGTCCAGGATGGTTGCTGGATGAGCAACAAGTGGTTATAGCAGCACTTCTCAGCTGGAGAAGAGATGACCTGAGGAAAATGACAGGCCAAAGAAATCAGATATGGCCTGGGGAAAGCAGATAGCAATCTGATGTTTGCTGTCACTTCCAACACAAGGACTAGGAGGCATAACTTAGAGCTGATAAACAAATACAAACCAAAACAACAGGCAAGCAGTAAACCAACAGAAACTTGCTGCCAAAGTCACAGATGCACTGTGGAGGATATGAAAAATGTATGCGGGAATCAAAGGTGGGCTGAACAAATACCTGGAGGAGACATATCTTGATGGTTATTATCAAGGCAGAAACCATAACCAGGAAATCCCTAAGCTGAATCCCTACGCTGAAGATCCCTTGAGGCTGAGAACACTTGGGGGAAGGATCACACATACACACACGGAGTTGATTAAGGACAGCCAGCATAGCTTTACCAAGGTCAAGTCCTGTCTCACCAAGCCAGTGGCCTTCTGCAGTGAGCTTCTACAGGAGTGGACAAGGGAAGGGCTACAGATGCCCTTTATATAGACTTCTGTAAAGCCTTTGAAATGGTCCCCACAACATCCTTCTCTAAATTAGAGAGATGGATTTGATGAGTGGACTGTTCGATGGATAATTAAGTGGTTGGATGGTTGCATCCACAGGGTAGTGGTCAATGGCTCAGAGTCCCAAAGGACATCAGGGACAAGTGGTGTCCCTCAGGGTCTGTATCGGGACCAGCACTATTTAATATGTTCAAAAATCACATAGATGAAGGGACTGAGTGCCCCTCATGAAATCTGCAGTCGACACCCAGCTGTGTGGCACTGTTGACATGCATGAGGAGCGGGATGCCATCCAGAGGGACCAGGACAACCTCAAGAAGTGGGCATGTGGGAATCTCATGTGGTTTAACAAGACCAAGTGCAAGGTGCCCTGAGTCAAGGCAACCCCTGGCATCAACAGAGCCTGGGGGATGGACAGAGTGAGAGCAGCCCTGCCCAGAGGGCTTTGGGGGTGCTGATGGATGAGAGGCTAGCCATGACCCAGCAAGGTGCACTCATGGCCCAGAAAGCCAAATGTGTCTCTGGCTGCACCAAAAGCAGCATGGACAGCTGGTCAAGAGAGGAGATTCTGCCCTCTGCTCTGCTTTGGTGAGACCCCACCGGCAGTGCTGCATCCAGCTCTGGGGTCTTCAGCGCACACAGTGAGGCTGGACTGTGAGTTCCAAAAGCTCAAGAACTTAACATCATATTGAAGGAAATACAAGTTTTACAGAAAATCCTGAGGTGAAGGAAGCCATACTGAGGATGCCCTAGCCCCCAGTGACTTACAGACAGCATAGTATAGTAAACATAAAAGTGCATGTATAGTAAACATACATGTGCTTTTAAAAACACCTCAAAAGCAAAAAGTCTTATCCAGGTAGAAGCATCACAAATTTCTCCCCCAAAAGCTCACATGGACAGGGATTAGCTCCTTGTTTCTAGCCCCACTGCTCTTCACTTTTCAGCTCTGGAAGAGTAAGGGACCCCTTCCAGCTGTTTTCTTCACACTTGTATTTGTCAGATATCATAGTACTTTTGACAGAAACTGTCTTAGATTATTGAGGGACAAGTAAACCACCGTGACAAGCTTACAAGCACAGTATGATGAGTCCAGTCTTCGATTTATGTCACTCTCTATATTGGGAGATGAGCCTACAGGAAAGCAGCATTTCAGTTTATTACCTATGAGCAAAACCTGCCTCCCTCAGCACTCCACACATGAGTTACGTGCCTTCCCACAACACTTTAACTGCCCTCTGGTGTCTTCTCTCAAAAGAACAGCCTTTACTCCTACCATCCATCAGCTGAGCAGAGTCTTTGCGACAAAATTCACCATCATAAAAGGAGCTCTGTTTCACAGCTGGGCTGAATTCAACCCTGAGATATGGGAAGAATGCAGGAAGCAGAGCTGTCCACCTGTGCTGACACATCTCTCGTGTCACTGTACAGACGGAAGGGCACTGCCCCAAAGTAAAGGGCATCTCCATCAACATATCCATTCAAATCCTCTGCCTGGAAAGCTACCACCACACAAATACAAACTTTTTCAGCAAGATTGATTACTAAGGCAATAATATCTCTAGGTTTCTTTCAACTAAGCCTGGCTTTGAAGAGATGATAAAGTGAAAAAGCCTGTCTCCTGTCTGAAAATGAGGGCACAATCTTGTATTAAGTTCATTGCCAAATATTGTGCAGGCTTGGCAGGAAGCGTTTGCAACAGCAGGTTTTAACCATTACTCAGCATTTCATGTCAGGGCCTGCATCTCTCTCCTTGCATGTCTAGTATGCTCTCATCACACTTTCAGATCTTATGAGAACAATTTCACCATACCCTCAAGTTACTTGGTATCCCATACTGAGTTCGTTTCCAAAGAACAACCTGACATGAAAAATAATGTGCTACCCAAGTCTTTACTTTTTCAACCCCAAACTATTTAAAGACTGTTTAAATCCACAAATGGAAAACACAGACTAAGCACAGAATGGAGAAGGACTGACGCAGGCTCTTACCCAGTGATCTTTCCTTTGTTTGGTTTGCCGACCGCACAACGGGAAGACTCGCCCGCGTGCGACTGCCCCTGGAAAAGGGGGTTGGAGAATCACCTTCAGACATGGCCTCTAAGGAGTCAGCAGATGCTTCAGAGAGGTGTTCTGTGTGGTCACCCAAGTTGGGCTGTGGGCTCTGGGACGGCTTCGGGCTTCTTGTCTGCAAAACAGAGTATTTCCTTATTAGTGTACTGAAACCAGAGTATGGGAGGTAAAAAAATGAAAGAGAAGAAGGAAGGAGTCCAAACTTCTTCAAATACTGGTATGCTGAAGGTCACTTCTGTGTAGATTATTTAGGAAAAGTGTCCTTGGACATTCTGCTGAATTTTTTATGGTTGTAAATCCACATTGCAAATTTTGTTGCTAACAAGGCCCTGAGGATAAGATGTGCTGAGGAGATGTACAGTAATGCCATTCTCCTTGTCCACACACACATACATACACTCTCTAATTTTATCAAGTCTTCTAAGACAAATCCTCTGAAAAGCAATACAGTAATGGAGTTGTAAAGCTGTCAATTTCAGTATCTTCTGCTGTGCCATCTATGCAAGGTCCAGGTCACGCAGCAAAGCCAAAATAGCCATGCAACATTTCTGGATGAAATCACAAACAATTACTTTATTTTTTGTTGCACCAGCATAAATCAGAACCGTCTTCATTAACTGACCAAATTAACTATGACTTTTACTGGGAAATCATACTTGTAAATTGCTGAACACAGCTGCTGGGAAAAAAAAACTTGACTCTTCCAGCAGGGGAGAGATATGGTTCCATTTATGCACTTCTACCAGCTCTTCACCATAGGATCTCCCTAATAAAAACACACTCAATAGGAAATAAAATGTCCAGAAAATTTTTTGCAAACTATAAATGACAGTATAAGCCCTTTCCACAAAAGGGTTTGCTTTAAGAAGCATAGTCAATACTGTGTAGTGAAATCCCCTCACAACCACGTATACTATTACTCTGGAAAAATAATTTCCTGGTCTCTCTCAATCAAACCATATCACAGCAAATGGGAACCTACAAAGCAGAAATTCAAAGCAAAGCAAGCTTACTAGGTTCCAAACCCAGCATGTAAATATGAACTTTACAGACGTCTGTAATCAGCACCAGGCACAAGATGTCATTAAACTTACATGTTTTTCTCTCCCCTATCATTTAAGGTCAGATGCTATTATGTTAGAAATCCTCTGTATCAAAATCAACTGCAACTCGAGGTTTGAAGATACTGTCAAGATCCAAAAAAGATTATGCTTCTTTATGGAAAGCTGAGCTAACTAATCTTGCTGACATCTGTTTCTTTCAGTGGTTTTTCAAGTGAAATGAAGAGAGCTCATTTCATCAATAGCATGCATCACATAATATTCCTTATGTGACTTTGATTGTACGAAGAATTTCAACTTTTATTATATTGTCATTAACTTGCTGTAGAGGGCCCGTTCTTGCCAAGCTGTGCAGTTGCTCACAAATTACAATGATCAGATATACCTCACAAGAAAGTAAATCCTCCAGAACTTCTCCCTTTCTAAATGCTAATATTAAAATAGTAGGTACTATCCTATGTCCTGCAATGAAATTGTTCAAGAGCATTGAATTTTATGCAGGACTTAAAGCTAACAACATCTGTTCTGAAGAATGCTTCCGAGTGCCTCTGACGTGGTCAGCACTGGTCTGCAGGTTGTAAATACAGGGACTTGTGATGGAAAAGTAACAGAGGTGACAAGTGACATACAAACACAGAAAAGAATCTGATAAGTCAGTAATTCTTCATTCAACTTTCCAAAATGGCCGGTGGACCATCATTGCTGAAGTATTTTGTTTACACAGGCATATTACGGAAGTACTACCAAGCCAAGACATTACAGCTATGTAGCTCCTTGTACTGATTAAAAACTTGTCTGTAGAAATCCATTAATAGGGATCTAGAAGGCATATGATTCTCCCTTTCTAGAAAACCATGACTAAAAGTAAAACAAGATTTAAAAAAAACCACAAAGGCATCAAAATCAACCTGTAAAAGGTCAAAAGGTCCTAAGTTTCAGAGTTTGTTGGGAAGGAGACTCCTTGTTTCTTTAAGAAAATATATACTGATAATATAAAAATATGGATCAAGCTTATTTTGCTTTGCTTTTGCTTATTTTTTCTCTTCAATTTATAATAAAATAATCCCCAAATGTCATTTGAGGCATGCAGTTGCATGTATATTGTTCACTGATAATATGAACAGATGTATATTTGAGCAGTAAGGGGACACTTCATTACCAAAATCGACAGACACAGATTCAGCTGAGCAGTTGCCCAGCGTGTCCTGTCAATGCACAAATGGAGCCAACCTTAGCAATGCTGTGTTTCTTTGGCTGTCCCTGGGGAAATGCTGTAGGACCTAAGACACAGCATCCCAGATCCCCACAGATGATGTGATGTCATTACTGTAGCTAAATCTGTTTGGTCTGGCTGAGATAATTTTCTCCATAGCAACCCTCATAGTGGTGTTACATAGTTGATAACACACCATTATTTCTGCTACTGTTGAGCAGGGCATGCACAGCATAAAGGCTCTCTCCAACATTCCCTCACTCACCCAGGAGACTGTGGGTGGGAAAGATCTTGGCAGAGGAAATAGTCAGAAGGGAGACCTTCAGACCCAAACTGACCAAAGGAATATTTCATACCATTTGATGACTGTTCAGTAATAAAAGCTTAGAAAAAGGAGGAGGAAAGGGACCATCTGTTACTACATTTGTCCTATGGAGCAACTGCTATGTATACTGGAGACTGAAACCTCACTTCCTGGGAAGTGCCAGGACATCACCTGCTGATAGGGAATACTTTATTTATTTTTGCTTCCGCATGTGGCCTTTTTCTTTATTAAACTACATTTATCAGAATCCATGACATTTTTGCATCTTATTTTCTCCCCTGCACTCCAGCAGAGGAGAGGGGATGGAGCGGCTTGGTGGGTAGCTGGTGCTCAGCCAGGGTCAACCCACCACACTAAAAGGGATCCGTTTTTGGCAGCCCTCATTTCTCACCATCAATACTGAAGCTTTCTGAAGCAATCCAGAGGCACCCCATGGATTCTGCTCAGATATAAAACCCGGCCTTCCTCTTAATCCACCAGCTCAAATCCACAGGAGTTCCACTCCAGTAAGTGGAGTGACACAAATACAAAGCCAATACAAGCTATAAATGAGATCCACCAAAATATACACATACAGTTTATGAAAGGCTTCAAGCTATTTGTCATGCTCAACTCCTGTAAACATTACATTCCAGTATTCTGAATTTTAAACAGATTCTAAAAAAAATTCTCAAACTCAGCAACAACAGCGGGTATTCAAGTAAGAGAGAGATACGAGCACATATTTGACAGGAAAGCATTTTTGTCATTGGCAACAAGCACTAGACTTAATGCTACTTCATAATCAAGTGGATTCCTAGGTATGACTTCTAAGGAAAACCAACGCATGCAGTCGCAAAAGAACCAGCAACATTTACGGAGCTGTAACTACAACTACTTGTAAAGTTTTTTGAAGAAAGCAGTGCAGAAACTTTCAGCATTATCTGACCTTGTAATAATTATTCAGGATGTTGATTCTAATATCAGATAAGAAAAATAAGACAAATGTTAAATAAATTCTTAATAAGTAATGGGCTTTTTTTTTCTGAATGTTCACTAATATTAAAATGCTTAAAATAATACTTCAGCAAGTGTCATTTTAAGGACTTTTCAGGAACTAGCACACAGTACAAACTTTCACAAACTAAATGCTGACCCCGATAGTCAATGTTTCAGGACCCAACAGTACCCAACTAGAGTCATAGTCTAGACTGCTGCTATGCAAGTTAGAATGGTGCTGTAGCAAAAAACCCTGAAACATCCAACAGTGAAGAAAACTCAAGATATGCCCGCTATGGAACAGCACTATCCAAAATTAAAATGTGTAAATAGATACTCCACAGAGGCAGACAAACCCAAGGAAATGCTGGCACATTCCAAGCCACCTCGGGGATAAATGCCAGAAAACAGAAGGAGGTTCAGAATGAGGCAGCAGGTCTCTTTCCCCCCTCTGGCAAGACCAGTTAGGTCACATTTCCTCAGTCAGCCATGGTCCTTCCCCCCAAGCTGTCTGTTAGGAGGCACTCCCTTGCACCTGTTTCTTTGTGCAATAGGGTTCATCTTTCAGCCAGCTGAGTAAAGCTGACCCTCCTTAAGGACTTCTCTGATAAAAGATGTTGTCTGGGCTAGTTCTGGGTTACAAGATCATCAGAAGGGATAGGCCAAAATAAGGATGGACAATTCTGTTGCAAACTTACGTGTAATTACACAATACTTTTTGATGACTCCTTTACTTAGGATATACTGTTTTATTTACAAGGATATAGATCCTTGTAACTTTTTCAGGGTATATATTTGAGTATAGCTCATGGAGCTAGCAATTACAGAAGATCCAGTATCTTTCAACCACTCTTGGCATTTGATAAAGAATTAAAACTCTAGTTAATCATACCTCATGACTGACATCTGTCTGCTACAGCTTGGCAAAGGAATGAACTTTTAATACATCTACTTTAATCCTTTCACTGACTCAGAAAAAATAAAGAGAAAAAGTGCAAGGCTCTTTAAATGCAGTAAAATTGCAAATAATTAGGAATGAAATCTGAAAGTACCTGAATAACAAAAAGTGAAATACTGGAGATGCCAATGTAAAGGGCAGTCATGGAGTACCAGAGATTTTCATCAAGTTCTCTGCATGCCTCTGCCTCTGGTCCTCTGCTCACATTTGTCCACACTAATCCTCTCATGCTTTTGTTCTAGCCAGTTTTATGTTTCTGCTCTTCATAATGTTCTTCTATGCTCATTTCCAGTTACTTTTTATACTAATCTATATAACAAAAACCTTTTTTTCTCTCTTTTCCTTTCTCCTGCAAATCTGCTTTACAGATTTACATAGACAAAACAGAACTCAGAAAAAAAAAACAACCAAAACAAAACTGCATAACCTGAAGAAAGTTTTAATTTCATCTCTTGGTCAGTTCCCACTTTTCATTTCTTATCTCCAGGAACTTCCTTAGCCCTTATCTTGACAGAAACTTATCTATTCAGGAGAAGAATCTTATATATCTTGGAAGTTGCTAGCACTACTGGCAGTGTACAAATGGTAAACAAAGACACCAAAAAATAAACACAGGTAGTAAAATACATTTTTCCAATATTGTACTCTAAAGAACATAGCATAGGGAGCCCCCCTCCCCCCACATTTAATAGTCTTCTTGACATTTTTAATAGAGAGGAAAAATTAGTAGAAAAATAGAAGCCTGCTCTTCTTGACCTTCACGTAAACTACTTGTCTTGTGACATGTACCAAAGATGGATACAGGATATGTGACAGACTGCAAACAGACATATAAACAGGTTCTGTTTCATGTATGATGAGTTTATCAGCCAAACTATCACCACAGCATGTGAATTCTTAGTACTGCAACAATACTTCTTCATATTTGTTTCAGATTCACGTTATTGTTGTCTGAAGGATGGATCTGCTTTTTCCACAGATACAGAGTCTTTGGGTTTCCATATTAACGCAACAACAGGGTTTTACTTGTCTGGACATGCTATTAGTGACACACTACTGTTGAAGAGAAAGTGAATAGTACCCATATTATCTCATTTTAAGCATTTTTCATATTTTTCCACAGCACTTTCTCAGAAAAGTTAAATGCTTATACCTGTACAAACTAAAGTTCGTATCACCTCTGTGCAACTGTTGTATTTGGATGGATACTGTCTCACTGGGGGAGTTGGGGGGTGGGGAGATGACTCAGCAGCTAAATGCAACATAAAACCATCTCTCATGACAAGCTCACTTCTGTGCTTTTGGTGTTTTTTTTACCATTACAAGATGTAAAAATCTATGGCATCTTCCTTCTGGATGCCATCAGCTGGAAATGGTACCACCCCAGGAGGAGGCATATGCCAGTATCTGTGTTCTCCAGAGCTGAAGAGAGTGGGAGGGCAGCTGCCCACCTGTGTGCATGCAGGTCCTATAGGTCTTAGTTATAACTCTTCCCTCATGCCTGCTCATGAACTAGCATATGTCTCTAGCTTTCATTTCTCTATTTTGAACCCAATTTTTAAACTGTTTTCTGTTGAATCAACAACAGTGAGTTATCAAGCCAGGTATTTCTCACAAGCATCTCAGTTTGGTGGCAATATTGATTTCTATGGTATGAACGGCTAGAATTATCTCCTCTTTGATAAGGACAAAGCTTATGCCTGACCCATGGTTGCCCACCACCCCTAGCACTGCAGCAAGGCACCCCACTTGCCTGGAGCCCCCTTGGCTTGGAGGCATGTTCTGCACTGGACGCTGCCCGAGCTGCCCCTTCTCTGCAGCACTGCCGGCCTCCTCCTGCCGCTGGTCCCGACGGAAGCCTGAGCTCGCCATACTCACGAAGGAGCGATGCCAGCAGAACACAAGTGACAAAGCCCTCCCCTGGCCACCTGCCGTGCGGTCATTGAGCAAAGCAATGAATGCAGTGCACTGTGAACCTGAGGTACGGCCCCAGAGCAGACCTTCTCATGCTCTGAGAAAGGGAGGAAACAGACCCAGAAGAACTTTTCCAAGTAAGGTAAAAAAAAGTCGTCCTCCTCCCTCTCATGGTGAATGAGGAGGGGAAGATAACTCAGTCATCAGCACCAGCGATGCTCAGTCACAGCCACGCACTACCCGTCACTATGACAAGGTCAGGATGCTCCAACGATTGGCCATTTTACTCAATTTAGTGAATATATTTAAAGGCAAAACTCCTCTCTGCTTATGACAGGATCTTTATCACCACTCTGTATTCACTGATGCTGACCCCAGTTTCTTCCATCTAGAGGAAAAAAACCCCCATGCCTAATGATGTGACAGAGTTTATCTGCCATATTTTTAGGTTGTAATGATATTCAAATCATCCTAAAAATCTGCACGTTTTCCCACGAGCCTTGCTAGCTCCTGTTGATGGCCAGCTGCATGCTCCCTGCTGTGGCAAGCTGCCAAAACTCATTTCTTTTAATCCTTTGAGTGCTGTGAATCACCGAGCAGGAGGACATCCACATGCTGCTCCCCCCTTGGCAAGACCATGGCTTGCTCTTCAGCTGGTGGATCCCCAGAGTTAGCAGAAAAAGTTTTTCATGAAACTCTGTAATAAATGACTAACATACAACAACATTTTCAAACTTTTTTTTTAACTGTAAGCATCTAGATAAATTGAAACCTGTTTTTCAGGAAAGCTGTGTGTTTATAGTAAAGATATTCATTAGGAGCAATAAAAGCTGTAGGTGCTCAGCATTTAAGCTGCCAGACCTCTTATTCAGATGTTTAATTGCAGGAACTTGCATTTGAAAATGCTGCCCTAAGGAACTCAACAGCCCGTCTAAGAGCAGCTTAATTGGTCCAGACAAGTCCAGACTGAAATATGCAACATGTTGTGGCATCTCTTTGGAATACATGTAATATCAGAAAACCCCAAGCCATCCACATTAAAGTGTAAAAATATTTCGCTGTATGTTTCTGTCTAAAACCAAGGTTTTCTTTTTCTACAAATGCCTGTCTAAGATGTGAGGGTAGAAATTAAAGTAAAACAACAGAGAAAACTATTAGTCACCCACTAATGTAAAGCAAAAGTCATACTGACTGAAAGAAATCTTTAAAATAAAATCATTTATCTCTCTGCTTTATTCTAATCCTTCGTCATGTGAAAACTTTATTCATACATGACAGTCAAGTTTAAAAAGCCATGGACCGCCTCCCTATTCTTCCCTGCAAAGGCTTCTATGGGTCCATCAATTTTCCTCAGTGCAAAATTTCGTCTTCCACAGTCTTTGTCATATTCTTGCATCACAGCTTCAGTTTATTATTACTTTGTTTAAATAAGTTATCCATAAATTCCAGCCTGGACATCAGCATTTGTCTTAATTAAAACCTTATGGCAGTTTCAGTTGGAAGCTATTTTTCTTTTCCCTCCTGAAAAACTCTACTGTGAAGTATTCACAACCCAGCACGACCCTTTGTTCCGTCCAGGAGATGGCTGCGTTTCATCAGCAGCGGGTGAGGTAACTCCTACCTACACAATCCCCAAAATCGCCATGAGAACTGTGAAGATTAAAAGGGATGATTTAAACAAAAACTGTCATTATGCTGATTAAAGGGGAAAGATCTTTACATGCTTAAAACCACATGCAAAAACTAAACGGGGGGTGGAGGGGAAGAATATATACCAGATGCCGAAATGTACCTAGGGGATAGTGAGTTCTGATTCAGGAAGATTATTTACCCATCCCTGTTCTCCCACACACGTCCCTAAGGAAAACAGGAGGAGGGTCTGTTTCTGTGGTGTCTGTTTCCCAGAGCAAAGGAACACAATGCAGCGATCCTAGCAAAACCTGTTTTTCTGTGTTTCTACGACCGCAGAAGGGGCTCGGCATGAACATGCTATTTTAAAAACACCCGGGAAGAAGACGCCTGGACACGGGTGCCGGTGGGTTGGGAGCGAGGTCTGCGGGCAGGGTGTATGCAGCTGCCAGCCCCCAGCAGGAACAATGGCCCGGGAGAAGCAGCGCTGCCGCCGGCGGCACCACACCCACGCCACCGACTTATTTTTAGCCTCTCTACTCGTGGAAGCAAACGTGTTGAAGCACTTACTAGAGCTTGTTACACTAGTACCTGGGAGAGTTAAGGGGATGCCGCAGGAGAGAGGTTGTACAAGCCTCTGCTGCTCCTCTCTCCCCACTTGTCACCTTGCTCTTTTGCTTCTTTTTCCCTCCCCCGAGGCCACCTTGGCGAGGGAGGGAGACGCCTTACTGCTCTCCACACCTCAGCCTCTCCCACCCTGGCCTGTGGTCGGCATGTTTATAGGCCTCCTTAAATCCTGAGGGGGAAAAACAAATCAGGCGCAAATGAGCCGCTGCCACTCTGCCTGCTCCGAGTCCTCTCTCCTCGCTCCCACCACGTGTTATCTTGGTGCTTTTATGATCGCGCTGTTGACTGCGGTAGAAACCCTGCACAGGCACCTTTTACGTGTGTATCTACAAGGCTTGTACACATTCACTGCCTCCCTGGGGGAAAAAAGGTAGCTGTTGTCGACATCCATTCTGTATGGCATCACAAGCCATGTAGAAATGGAAAAGAAGCTCAACAGGATGAAAGGTGAGATACAGGTGACTTCAGAGATGCACGCTGTGCATATAAGATAATGCTGCAAGTTGCAGAACTAAGATCTTTTGCATGCCCAATACAAAAATATTTCCTGCTCTGCCCACAGAGCTGTCCTTAACTTTGCAGCAAAACTTTTACCACCTAAGTCAGTTCCAGGTATGTATAAATAGAAATACAAAGCTGGAATTGGGACAGTGTTTAGGAATTGCTTATCTAGAATCTCCCAGTGAATTTTGGTGGATTTCAGAGCATCTAATACAAGAGCTTCATGTCTATCGTGCCATTAAAGGAAAAGTCAGAATTTAAAAAATTGTCAAGAGGATGCACATGCATCACACTCTCATATACAATTAATCTATATGCATAATACTTCATTGCTGTGAAATACAGAGAGACAAAGCATGCAGATTCATATTTATTTGAGAACTTTAGTTGTGAAGCAAGACACACACAATTAAAGGGTAACAAACTCAATTCACAGCAGAGTGCAGAAAAAAGAAAGTACAGTACTAACTCTCTGAGAGGATTCAATTTTCATCATGTACCTTTGAATGTCAAGTTCTGAATGAAGGGAGACCAACATGCACTGCAAAACCTGTGGATCAAAGAGAGAAAAGAAGGGGAGGGGGAGAGATAATTGTTAACAGGAAAAGAAAAAGGAGAACAATAGAAATTAAAAAAGAATAACCTGTATATACTGAACGAAGGAAGAGAGAAGAGAAGAGAAGAGAAGAGAAGAGAAGAGAAGAGAAGAGAAGAGAAGAGAAGAGAAGAGAAGAGAAGAGAAGAGAAGAGAAGAGAAGAGAAGAGAAGAGAAGAGAAGAGAAGAGAAGAGAAGAGAAGAGAAGAGAAGCACTGAAAAACAATGAAGGAAATGCATATGTGGCAGAGAACAATATGCTCTATCAATATTTAATATACAATATTCTCAGAACTCTTGCTGGACTAAGTTCAGATGTGCTACAATGTGGTTGTATGTCAAAGAAACAAAGAATGTTCTAATACAAGAGTTAATGGCTGAAAGCTGAGCCACAGAGATTCATGTATATATATATATATATATATATATATATATATATAAACCATAACTGACAAATAACAAAACATTCTTCCTGAGAAATGATACAACTCTTGGTTGGACTTAGCAGCAGTCATTACACTTTTGTGTTCGTTTCACACTTACTACAGGGACATGGAATCCTTCAACCACTACTTAGAAATACATGATTAACCACACCTTAAAAAAAGAATAAGAGAAACTATGATATGAATAAAAAGTGTTTGCCAGTCACATCTCTCTTTACTATTCTTCCTCTGATCTTAAACCCCACAGAATGTGAGAATTTGCTAAAAGGGGTTTAAGGGCCAAAACAACCCAACCATTTTTTTCCTCCAACATATGAACGAGATGCTAATTGGAGGGGAAATTGCCTACTGCTGTTTGAGTTCACAGAGGTGGAGGTCCTGTATTTTCCTTAATCTTCATTTGCCTGTGGGTGGAGGTACAGGAGATGTTTTGTAGAGTGCTCTAAAAAACCTTCTCTAAGCAATCAATTCCTCCTTCAACAGAGTCAGGCTCCCACAACAATTGCTGCTTCCCAATTCAGAACATGCAGCTATTCATACCAGGCAAAGAAATGCAACTGCTTCGACAACAAGGACGTCATTGTTAAAGAATCTTATTTAGCAAGCAATTATAATGCCAACATCACAATTAAGAGAGTAATTCAAAAAAATCTTTTGAATTTTACAAACCCAGAGGATATGAGCATGTGAGTGCTGATTCTGGGGATGAGATAAGCAACTTATAAGTATGCTATGATTTTTCATGCTTTTGTCTGTTGGATACTTTGGAAGGGCAGTACCATTTCATTTTAAAGAGAACAATAGATCATTTTTCTCCCTGTGATAACTGCATCATTTAGAATTGTTCAAGTAAAATGTGATTTTTACAAATAAGCTATTTATGCAAACACAGTACAAATTAAATGTAGCCTTCCGGCAACAACTGGATACATTCCAGTTCCAAACCACAAAGACAAAACAGTCTGTTGCTAATGTCTTGGTAATACTGAAACTGTATTGGGGTTTTTCATGTTTTTATAATGTTACCATCCCACATATGTAAACCTGAGCAACTGTCCTTGGTTTTTTATTAAACAATTCTGTTTAAAAAAAAAAAAGAAAAAAAGAAAAAAAAGAAGGATTGTATAAGACCAAGTCCCTTCTCAATGAATGCCAAACACACAAGACTTCCAAGGGAAAGAAAATCATCCTGCATGTTTGCTTGACATTCCGCATCATTACACATCCAGACCACACGTCAGAAGGGACATTACTCTGCCCAATGGCAGTATTAAAAGTGTGCAACAGTCACCCTTCCTAAAGTCATTGCATGGGATTAACTTGAGCCACTTAGTTTCTTCAAACCTTGTCACCTCCTGGAGGATTACAATTGTGTCACTTTTCTCTGGACTTGCCTAGTCCCAAAGGAAGTGAAACATCAATTCGACCTAAGGGTAGGTAAGGAAATCAGGATGCTTGAGGAAACCTGCAACACTTCTGACTCTCAATCCAGAGAAAATGTTGCCTGTATCCCTAACTCTTCCCCTCCTCCTATCACAACATGGTATTTATTTTAAAACAAGTAGATAAATGAAGATATGTGGTTAAAATACATAAAATGAGTCCCCCTTAGATGCAGAAGTCTCTCCCTCCTCCTGCAGGAATTGATTTGAACTCATACGGATATACTTCTGGATTAGGAGCTAGTGTTCTCTGAATAAACACAGCCTTGCAAGAAAAAGTTAACCACACACAAATCCTGAACCAACAACAGCAGTGCAGCAGGAGGCTTCAACTCCTGCATAAGGCAGCAGCAGGAGACTAACAAGGCGTCTACAGTGTTACGTAGCAAACTTCAGATCTCTTACAGAAGATCTAGACATGCCAGTGTGGGAGAAATATAATTAAGACCATTACTGCAGCCCACGTAAAGACCTTATTAAGAATGAAATTTGAAGGCATTTGGGTCTTAATCCAAACCTGAAGCATGGCTTCCTTTGGAACTTTCCAAAGTATTTCTTAACTGTCTGCATTTCTATCCAAACTCAACACCACACTGATGCCTTCATCAGCACTCCGCTAACCTCAGGGGTATTTAGAGATGCAAAACAAGAATGATCTATTTTTTCCTTTACTTCTAGATTGTAGAGGAGTATGATTTTTTCCATCTATCAGCTTGCATATGGATATATATAGTCCACAATGATGGGAAATGAGAACAAGGAGGGCTTTGCAATATCCAAATGCAGAAGAGCTGTGATCTCTCAACTCAAGGACAGGTTTCTGGGACAATCCCGTCTTCTGCTTCCCTCACCAACTCTGTCATTGTTCCAGAGAGATGAGGCATCAAAACAAATACCCAGCATGAGGAGAGAAGCAGGATGTTGGAGCAAATCCCACATTAAAAATTAAAAAAAAACCCTGGATTAAAAAAAGCTGGACTTGATTTACTAAGAAATAAAGAACTGTAGAGTGCAGAACACTCAACTAACGTGCTCTGAGCAACCTCTGCTGGCCAGCAGATAGGATCCCATGCCTTCTCCTAAATGGAGTTGTACAAAGCCTGTGATTTCATTCTCATCTAGGGGTGCAGATCCTTACCTGGCTTGAATGAACATTACTTGACGAGCTCAAACAATGCAAGGAAAACCTGTGAAAGGTGGGCTTGTCACATCCAGTGAGATGGAAAAAAAGAGATTTCCACTTTCTGTTAACCAAATACCCTCAGAGGATCAACATAATATTGTTGAAACTAGTGTTATGTTTTTATGAGTTGTGGAAGCAAACAGTCAGGATACAAGAGGAACCAGCGCTTGAACATGTTGGACTGGCATTCAAAAAACCAAATTAATAGAGGCAGGCGGAGATATAAGAGTAATATTTAAAAAATCAACAAAAGAGCAAACTACAAATAAGTAGTTTCCTCTGGCACAAGGTGGAAAATACTAGAGGTCAAGAACCGTGGAAGCTGGGGCTGGGACAAAGCACACAACTAAGAAACAGTTGCAGAGTGTCATTACTGGCAGGTATGAGCAGGAAGGGGGGGCTACACTTGAGAAAATTTTGGGAGCCAGACGTCATTGTAATGAGAAGAGTACCAGAGACAAAGGAAACAGCTGCAAAACATGTTGCTTTTGAACTTTAAACCTAAATGGAGCAAGTGGTGGCCCTGGAAAAAAGGTGTAGAAGGCTAGGAGTCATACGAGGAAATCAAAGTTTTCCAGGACTGTGCTGAATGTCATCAAACAAAGAAGTAAGAAAAGTCTGGTGAATACCACTTGTAAGGTACTGCCGAAAAGAATACACATGAGCTTAGGGAAGACAAGGATTAATACCTTGGGGCTGACTGACTGTATTAGTCATTATTCCAGGGCCCTCAAAACAAGGGTGAATAAACTGCAAGTCTGCCTTGTGGGATCTGCTTGCTAAGCAGATCAAAGGAACATATTCACCATTTTAAGCAGGATCAGACCTGTTGAACACTGAAATTCTAAGTCTCCAGAGGAAAATGCAGATGCTTGAGACATTTGTGTTGATGATTTAGTACGAGACATCTGTCCCCCTGAGTTAGCCTGAAATAATGTCACAGAAGGGTGTTAGGAGCACAATGTGCTCCCTCCGCAGGAATGCAGCACTGCTGTTCTGGCAGGCAGTCACATACAAGCTGAAGCGCCTTTTCACTGGCAGTGCTGCAAAAGAGGAGCATGTTAAGTTTTCCCCTTTTTTTTCAGTCTGTGTAATATGCCCTTGATTTATGCTTCTGATGGATTTCAAAAGGGAAGGCCTTAGAAAAGCAGAATACATTAAACCCATTATATTTATCATGGGTCACCCAGGAAGATGACACTGAGAAAAAAAGCAGCTAAAATCAGAGAAATGCAGGAGTACAGAATGAAGCAAAGGGGGGCTAAGCCAGGACCCCAGGACATTAGGATGACAATTAGCGTTCCTTAGGTTTACAGTCTCTGGGTGAAATCCTGCAGAGACATGCAATCAGCTGAAGCTGCAGGGAAATGATAATGAGAACACAAAGGGCTTGAGATGAGTATGTAGATGATGATATACAACTAAATGAGATGCTGACTCATAAGTCCTCTAAAACAGCTTGAAACTGAAGGAAGGAAATGAGGATCAACTGCCTATTTCCTGTGCGCAATGGTTTTGTGGGGAGGATGCGAGAAAATGGTGTTTCTCAACAATGCTGGGACGGGAAAAAGTCAGGATAGTAACTCAGCTGGGATCAGGCCAAAGAGGTTCTTTCAACAGAAATGTTAAGCACACGAGTATCTGCCAAAGAAGGGAAAGGGCGAAGTCTTCTGTCGTATGAAAATGCAGTCAACGTACAGGATCAACTGCAGGCGATCTACAGATCTACAGCACAGCACTTAAACAACTGCGGGGGTGGGGGGCGGCACACGTGGTGATGGCCAGTGACAAATGTTTCCAAAGGAAGCACGGAAACAAAAAGGCCGGCGAAATTCAAACCAGGAATGCACTCAGAGAGACAGCAAAGGAAGACGTCTGCACAAAACATTATGACTTCTTATGTTTCAAGATTTACATTTTCCAGCACACTCTACATCTATATATCCTGCATATATAAACTGCATACGCTCTTTGGCTCAAACTCATTGAACATTACAGCTGAAAATGACATATGTTAACCAGGCAAACTACTTTGGTTTTGATTTCCAAATAACAACAACAAAAAAGAAGGGTCTCCTCTTCGTTGTTGATTTAATTTTCCTCACAATTCTTGTAAAAAATATAGCTAAAACCTTATGTTTCATTTTAGTGAGGATCAAAGCTATTATTTTATATAATTTCATATAATATATATAGTAAATGTTAAAAGCAAACACCCAGAATGAGGGAAAAAAAAATCTCAAGGGAATTCAGATCATAGTCCAAATTATACTTTTTAAGAGATATAAAATATTTACACTGTTAAAGTAAAAAATAGTCTGGTATTCAGGGGGTTCAGAATTTCTCCAGGGTCACATAACCTTTTCTGTTTTCTTGTCTCTCCACCCATGTAGAGATGCTGTGTTGAAACACCTTATTTTTGCACTGCCTCAACATAAATACAGTACTGTATCTGTACTCCAGTTCCCATACAATAGCAAAGGAAAATGTAACTTCTTGTTCACCTTAGACGACTTACAAGTCTAGAGGTTCTTAAGCAAGAATCTGCACGGTATTGTATATTTCAGTCTTGGCTTTATGCTTAAAGTATATAATTAAACACATAATTAGGAATAAGCATAGAAGAAATCCATTTCGTTAATGAAGCTAGGCATGAATAGATTTGTTTGGTTGTTCTTGGGCCCTAGCACCTACAGGGCTGGGAGTTTATCAGACTCTTCTCCTTCCACATTTCACATAAAAGTAACCAAGACAATACAGAAAAGATATTATTCCTGTATTTTTGATTTGTCTGTCCCCCACTACAGAATTTAAGTACCACTCTGCAGTGCAACATGCAAACCCAGACTGGCTGGTGCAGGCTGAAGAAAATATGATGACTGGTCCTAATTTCTCTGAGGTAATCTGAGCCGGATTTGAATCCATGAACCTGAACTTGAATCACTCCTTTGTGATGCAGAATTCTGTATATGAAAAGCCTCTGTTGTACAGACCTGGAAAACTGAAAAAAACATTGGCTGAAGATCTCAAACTTGGTTGCCTAATGAGGCTTATGAGTTTACAGGGAGGTACCCACTTGTTCCTCCCACTAATTCTGGAAAGATTTGCATGAAACAGACCAATTTTCAGTTAGTGGTGCAATTGGTGGTTTTCAGCCACTGACATGTAGTATCTCAGATAGCCAGCAATTTAAGTATGGATTCAGAGACTAAACTTTACTAAGTAAGTGTCAAGAAGATTGTTCACAGTTTTTGCATATTTGTCCCACTGTTGAAAATCGGGAAAATTAGGCAAATGCAGTATTTGGGTTTTCAGCAGTGTATCTCTTGTATTCTGTATCTCTTCTACTCCCTTCCTCCTATCATCTCTTCTTGGAATCACAATATATTACTGAGGATAAACAACAAAAAATATTATAAATCTTTATAAAGGAATAAAGAAACAATGATGACCTAAGAAGGAAAAGATTTTCATGAGCTGTCTCCAGTATTTTGAAAAGTAAGAATAATAGAGAAAATGTGATGTTTAAAGAACATAGCTGTTTCTCTCTCTCATTTTTCTGTGGTATTTTTCTCCCAACTTTATTTAAACAACTGGCTGACCTGGTTATTCATACAACAACCATCGCTGAAAAGCACAGTATGGTGTATGCAAGAACAACTGATGGTCTACTGAGAACAACATCCTCTGAAAAGCAGAAGAATGCATGGACTTGTCATCTTTCATTGCTCAAATTTAATTGTAATGTTTCTTTAATAAGTTCTCACTTTTCAACTTCATTTTGGCCTTCAGTATTGATTAAATGTACCTAATTTTTTAGGCTGTGATCTGCTCATCCATTTAAGCCTTATAAAAACTACTCAAAGTGATAAAAATTTGGATTACTTCCCATTCAAAATTGTAAGATTACAGGAGTTGCTCCCCTACCCCAAAAGGAAAAAAAAATGTTATTTACTCAGAAGACAATATAAACAAAAATGTGTACATACATTTTGTTCCACCTTTTTTCTGTGTACCTCCAGAAGACAAAACAACTTGGATGGACAGGTTTGCTAACAATCTAAAGCCCACAACTCCAAATGACGGTCTTAGCCAAGAACCACCATTTTAACTACTGCCCTAGACAACTTTAGGAAAGGGTTCATGCAGTAGACTTTCTGCCTGTCACGATGCCTGGCACTGCACCCAGTAGTCTGCTTTTCTGCTCAGCTTTTATGAAAAAACAAATCCCAAACCTACTTCATTTATATGCTTCAAAGCTCCTAATTTCTTTTAAGAAAGTAAGTTGTAGAGCACAAACAATTTAGAGAACATTCATCGAGGGTAACCTGGGTAAGAAAAATCAATGGAGACCTGCAGTGGCAACCTCATATTTTGGCAAGTCTTACCAAGTATTTCTCAATATACTAAAGCATTCTTAGAAAACTTAATTAAAATTTCCTTGACCACAGAGAAATAGGTGAACAACTTTGGTCCAATCATAGCTTTCTATGGTCTGAGAGTTAACAAGCTTTGGTCCCCATTTCAGCCACAAAACCACTTTTCCTGTCCTTGGCCCACCATGTACAACTGAACTCACAGTACCTTTTTACCTTACATGGCTTCTTCAATAATTAACTCATGAACAGTTTCCAGTACACTGCAGGGAAAACTGCTACAGAAAAGTATTACTTTTATACACCACATTAAGTTTGCTCTTAACCTCTTGTAAGGATCAATGTCTCAGCACAGTAGGAAGGTTTTGCTAAGCAGTCTCCTATGTTTTCCCTTAGAACACCTAAAACTTTGAACTACAACATCAAACATAAAAAAGCCTACTTGTTTTATAATTAACTGAATTTATTGTCTTCCACCCTTTCTTAAACACATAACTTGTCATCTACTCAATTACAAGAGAAGTATGAGCTCAGAAATACCTTTGTGCAGCATACACCAGCTTACACTTGAATAGTTACAGAGTAATTAGAGTGGAATCCAGGAGAATAAGTCAGTCTTATTATCTCATAATATCAGTTATCTCATAAAGTGAGACAGATGAGTATCAAGTACATATAATGTTATACACAAACAATGAGATTCTGCAAGGTCCCAAGTGATTCCTGTTTTTGATGCAATCAGATATCACTGCTATGATGCTATGGGCCAATTAACTCCAGCCAACTTTAGGCTGTGGAAAATTATTGTGACATCACTATTGCAAAGCAACACTTCAAGTTTTCATTGATAAGGATATTTAGATAATAATTTAATTTTCAGATTTATATATAGATAGTCAAATACTATATATTGTTCAGAAGTCTTTATTGCAATATGTTTTATTATGTACTTCAAAACTTTCTTCTTAAAATCATCTTCTCTCACTTAAGACGTACAATGTAAACCCAGTAATGAACAAACCATAACATCAGCCCATTAATCAGATATGTCTGTTTAAATATATCCTATTTGGGAACAAAAACAAATGCTACTGGCTTTATAAACCTTACAGAACAGGGAACAAAGCAAGAGTAGGATTTCAAGAGTTGATGTCATCATTGTTCACAAGCCAACACAGGCTTTAAAACTGAAAAGAATCTACAGCATATAAAATGGTTTCCAACTTGTAAGGGGCCAGGCCCCTCGCCAGGATAATAATTTGCAATAGAGTTTGGGTTTTTTTTCCCTAAGGACAACCTGGGGGAGGGGATCCAACACATTCATTCAGAACAGAATGTGCAATTCTGTACTCTCATGTGTTATAGAGATGTCTTTCTAAAATCTCATTTACTTGTATTGTGCATGTCTTCTCTTCAAATGCTTAAACATTTCACAAATTGAGATCTTTACATGGAACATCTTTGTTCCCCAAAAACCTTTCTAGCTACAGTGCTAGCATCACTCTTAAATGACAAAGCATCAAAAATTAGGACAGGCTGGATGGAGTTCTGAGCAACCTGCTGTAGTGGAAAGTGTCCCTACCCATGGCAGGAGGTTGGAACCAAATGATCTTTAAGGTCCCTTCCAACCATAACCATGATTAGTGTGAGCGATTAGGTATCTTTTCTGCATATCAGAGAGAGGTGCAGTAACAGGAGTATGTACATTTGAATTTTCTCTTTCATGATTTAGTTTTCTTCTAGCACACGCACACATTTTAGAACACAGTATCCTTAAAACTGCTGAAAATTTACCAAATAAAATCTTTTAACTTTGAAATGAAATAAACTTCAGTAGACAAAACTAGATGAGCAGTACATAGCTTCTTCTGCTCTTTTGTGAATGTTCAATGACCTCACATTCTTCAGTGCCTTCCCTCTCCTAAATTCAGCAAAAGAAAAGGTTATCTGTTCAAACAACAAAGGGTATACAGAAATATTTGAAAAAACTGACTCAGTTTCTTCTAATTACATGGCACAGCCTCCAATAGCCAATAAATACTGCAGACAGAACATAATGTAGGTTTGTACTTGAGATTATCCATTTGCCTGGTTACTGACTGTTGAGAGCACACGTCTTGTGAGAGTTATAGGTATGCACACAAAAGGAATCCTGACTCCACAGAAGCTCATGGAATGTGTTTTACTACAGGCATCCCTACAAGTTATCATCTTTAAGTGTCTTTAAGCCTTAAAAACAGATTTGAAAGATTCAGAGTGAAGAAAGAATGGGCTCTAATATATTGTTCTTGAAGGAATCTGAGAATAATTTGTTTTCCAACAGGTGATTCTCTGGACTTGAAAAGCAAAACATACTGGCAGTGGTCTTTTAAGGTGTGCCTGAACATAGGTGAAGGTGCTTTGTCTTGTGAAAATAAATGTGTTGATAGACTCTACAGATATTCCATTGTAGCTTTGTTCCTGTCTGGTGTTTGCTGTCTTGGTGTTGTCTTGGAAACTAGAAAATAATTCCTATTTTGGCCATAGAGCAATACTTCTTTTTGGTCTCTGTTCCTCATCCTTCACTTGCCTGATTTTTTAGATGGAAATGTAACTTTTTTCTTCAAACAGCAGTGAAATGTACATTGTCTATTTACAATCATTAAGGGCTTCTATTCTCTGATACAGTTGTTAGCAAGGAAAACTCTGTGACAGTAGGTTATAGCATCTAAGTGTGCACTGCAGAGGTGCATATTTTCCCTTCAGTGTCCTCAAGGGATTATCTTCTGGCTTGTGCTAGTATCAGTTCTGACTGAGAGAAATCATGACCCTGAGATATACTCAGCAGTACTACTCTATTCAGCATGCTGTTCACAACATAAAGTGATGACAGGCATTGTTGTTCCCAGAAATAATATCCAGGTTGACCAGCTAGAAAACATGGATCCTATTCTTATCCACTCAGGAAGGAGATGCAAAGATGTTTTACATGGGAGATAATAGTTGTATGACAAATAATTCCATACCATGGGATCTTACATTTGGTTGCTGCAGAAGAGAGACTGAGAAACTTTTTTCTTTTTTTTTTTTAACCTGAAGGTTCTGGGCTAAAGTAATTCAAAACTGAAGAGGTACTCTGATTTGATGAACTCAAAATGACATACTAGGTTCTTATGAAGACATTAACATATTCAAGACTTCTATTCACATTGACAGTGTTACCCTATTATCCCTTTAACCCTCTTAAAAGAGTTCCCATCCTCAATAATTTTTCTCTGGTTACTGAAATCACCAGAAGTATCATTTTTTCTCTATTTCTAAAAGTGAAACAGAAAACCCAGTCTGACAATGAAGGTGGATTAAGGAGAATTCTGTGAAAGCAGATGTTGCAGGGAGTTCACTGAAGGTTAGGTAGTGTAAGAAAGCCAAGTGAAAAAAAAAATCCAGTGGATGATCATATCTGCCCTGACATGCATTGACTGAGCTTTCAGTTCTGTTTATCTCAGGAACCGAATAAATGGCCAGTAATTTCAATAGTGTCCAACATGGCAAGGGTGCAAGTTGTACAACAGTGCTGAAAGAAATAAGGTATTTCATTTTTCTGATGGAACACTGAATTCTAAAAAGAAACAATAATTTGATTATTTCAGAGGTATTAATAGATAATTTTATGTCATAAATCTTTCTGCCAGAGCTCTAACAGAAGAAAGTAGGGCATAACAAAAGAAGCCAGTAGCAGCAATACCTAGATGTCTCTTCTGATTCAGTGGTGTAATTCAAGAAATTGATGATTCCACAGACCCCTTCAGAATGTGAACTGAGAGACTGCTGGTTTTATAAGTAGTGGTTTAAATTCTTCCCCAATATTTATTACTTTTTCTTATAAATTTCATTTAAAGCTCCTTTACTGGAAAACTGAAAGCTTTTAAGAAATTTCTCAAAGAGAATTTTAGGTGCTAAATGGGAATAATTGTTAGGACAGTATTTGCTGAATTTCAGACCTCAAAGGTCTGAAGTTTAAATGCATGTGGATACTTACAGGACACAGAGATAAGTCAGTATCAGATCACATGATTTATAAATTAATGGTCTAAAAACCTATATAAAAAAGTGGTTTCTCATTGAAAGGATAGAGCCCTCTTTAGTAACGGTTTGACTAATCATAGTGGATAGAACTCCCCAACAGTATTGCTCATGCTGACCTTTACAAAGATAGCTTCTGTTCTGAAGGAAAACAGAAATTGTTTTCCCAAGAGGAATGAGAGAAAGGCAGACAGTAGAAAAATATGAAGAAAACCATAAGTGAACAACATCCAGAAAAGTATGTTTCTAAATTAACTAGATATTCTTCTATTTTCTTGCCTGAAAAGCAAATGAAAAAATTAAAAAATATGTTCAGTGGCCCAAGAGTACAAAAAAACAACCTCACAGATGTTTTCAAAAGCATTCTGTAGGCAATTCTGATTTGGAAAGATACTCTCCCATCCTGAATCCTTTCAATCTGGTTAACAGAAGATCCTGCCTGTCTTGTTTGCAAATAAATACTTAAAGGAAACTGAACAAAAACTAATGTGAAACTGTGCAGCCCTCTTTTTATGGCTTGGTAAATACTAGACAAATAATGATAACATATGGTCTAGAAAGAATCCTTATTAGATAACACTTAAAATGGGGAGAGGGGAAGAGGGAAAAAACAGTACTCACCCTTTGAGACCTTTCTTCTGAGGATCTACAACAGATACCAGCTTATTAAAGTCTGCAACTCCAGCTGCGCCATTTACTGTGCAAGGACTGAGACAGATGTGATAACATGGCCCAAGAAACAGGTAGAACAGTTTGAAAACTCCTGTTACTTTGTCAAATGTATACTTCAAGCAAGCAAGCAAGCAAACAAACCAATCCCGACCAAATGTTAACCTTCACAAGGTGAACAAACTGATTTGCAGACAAGCTCTCAAACTCTGGACCACACATTAATGGTGGGAAATGCCTTGTTTTGGCTGCAGGGATGATAAAGAGGAGCAGCTATCAGCCACTTTGAATGTCCTTGGCTCCTTGAAGCAGAGGCCATAAAAGCCATGTTATGACTCAGATAAGCTGGCTACAGGCCTCTCCTAAATTGCCCCACACTGGGCAGTCTCAAGGAGAAACAAGCAGTGTGAGAGTGAGCTCCAGCCACACACCCTTCACCTGCCTGGTGTCTCCTGTAGAGCTGCCTATGCTCAAATCTGTGGGGAAATCCCCAAGCAGCAACTTTTGCTAGTTGTCAGGCTACCTGATTCATATTGCTGCTGGGCAGATCACCTACCAAAACAAGGACCTCTGGCCAACAGCACAGCAGCTCTTCCAGTCACAGCCCGTGATGGCACCTCAGCTACACCTGCATACATTGCTGCAGTGAACTTTGGGATGGCTTGTAGGTGAGAAATCTATATGGCAATCTATGGGACAGACTAAGCTTCATTGGAGTCACATGCAAGGAGAAGAAAAGTCATTCACATGTGAAGAGCCAGGTCTCTCTTTAGATTGCCACAAACCTTCAATGGGACATAAAGCTAGGAACATCTGATTGACCTTACCTAGCCTTCACATACATCTTATGAATGTGATCTTTTCCAAGTGCTTTTAGTATTTGCCTTTTTGCCTAAAAAAAAAAAATACTAAAAGCAATAATAAAGCAGTATTTTAGAAGTGCATCACAAGATATTAAAGCACTTGACAAATTCTTCGAAGTATCTGATCTTTTGGGGTAAGATAAAGCACATTTGTTCCATAGTCAAAACTGATGAGACCCACAAAGAAGGGAAAGCCAGTAACTATGTAAACTGAAAAAATTTCATAGTGGGTATGGAATAGTGGGATCAGGAAGGGCAACTCTTCCTTTGGCCATTGTAATTTGCAAAGGTTTCTTTGCCAGAAGGGGATCTTCCAATTCTTTATCATGGGAAGTGAAATAACAATAAAAGTAAACGATAAAGACCTGCAGAAAATGCTATGCAAATTACTGCAAGTAGAGTCACAACCTGCCACCTCACAGTGCTGCATTCCTAATGCCTGAATCTGCCATTTCACAACATCCTGTATTAACAGCAAAGCACATGGCCAAATTGCATCTCTCCATTCTGTGCATATTCTTTCCAGATTAGGCTTAACCCATTAGAACTAAGAAAAACCACAGAGGCAATTTATATTTCTTTCATCTACTGGAAAAATAGAAGCCTCACAGGAAATATTTTATCAGTGTGCTATTGGGAAGAAGACCTAGGAAGCAGAAATGGGATAGAAGCCTTCTAGACTTCCTTACAGTTCAAAATTGGCCAATTCAAAGAATAATTTCTAAAGCAACGGACCATGCTTCATCTCTTTTCCAATTACAATTTTCTGGCTAGGAAACACGTTAGTACCTAGCAAGTGGTACAGCCTTCCTAAGGCACTGTACTTTCAAAAAAATTGGATTTTAGTAAACTTACTGGCAAAAGAAGCACATTTCAGTATGAAAGTATAAAAGGTTTGCCAACTATGTTTCAGGCTATCAATTCTTTTCTTGATTTTCTGATGTTAACTGGAGTGGCGCAGAGGAGCACACAAAAATGCTTACTGTGAAGAACATACTTTGCTGGAAGGAAGAAGTCAACTATTCATATAGTCAAATTCATTGGAACACAGCTGATGTGAAGTCTAAAGCACTAATGTTGTATTGCTATATCCTGCAAACAAAAGCTTGGAACTCAGAAAATAATTAGCTTTAACAGTCTGACCTCTAAAACAGTTACCAAAATGGTGTTAACTACTAATTATTAGTTTGAAGCCAAGGAGAATTAAAAAATAATGTGCTCTATTCCCAGGTCTTGCTTAGAATTTTCAGTGTTGTTTTGTTTCTGACAACGAGGTCTCACACTAGTCAAGCAGTCAAATTCTGCTAGCCTAAGTCATGTTGAACAGTGATTAATCCTGCAGTAAATCTCTGTGAATTTCTAGCATTGAAAACAAACAAACAAAACCAGAGTCAGCGTGCTCACAAGAAACCTCCATCTATTTTTAAGTAGGTGGAGGCGCGGCTGGGGGTGTCAGATGTTTAGGGGATTTCCTCTGTATATATGGTCTTCCTAGTTTTAGATCTGTATTTTCATCTCTCACCGTTACCTCCACATTCTTCCCTCTATTTTCTTCAGCGGGTATAGGGGCCATGTCTTACCCCTGCAATACTGCGAAGAGATGCAAAGTAAACATGTCACATGCAACTAGTGACTCCTGCATTCCCACAACCCACTGTGACAAGGGGTGAGGCTCTCCACGGAAAGCAGCTCAGTGGCACATGGCCTGTGAAAGTGACCCCGATTTTCAAGGCAAATTGCTGCTTTCCCTACGGATTCACCTTTGCTGCTAAATAATGCCCTCATGCCAGCCTTGACCACGAGAATATTCAATATCCAGTGTTCTGGACTTTGCAACACTCTGTTACCACTCTGGGGGCATCTGGTGAACCATAGGAGCAAAGTGCCTGGGGATGGATATGCCCTTAAAAACTTTATTCCTGGTGCTGAATGCACAGGCCCACATACAGAAGTTATACAGGAGGGAGAAGGCTCAGCTAGTTTTGCCTGGTGAGCTCTTCCAGAAGTGTTTGTGAGGAGGCCGCCTAATTTGTAAAATTTTCAACAAGATAAAGCAGATACAGAGCACAGTGCTAATAAAACTGCTGAAATACTTCAGATCTTCAGCAAGGGTGAATTATTCTGCACTGAGTCCCTCAAATGGTCTGAAACCTTCCATGTTCATACAATACCAGATACCCCTTTAGGCAAAGAGCACTCCACATTTCAAAGCAAAGTCAAATACCAAAAAATTATTCATTTGGAACCACAGCAAAAGTTCAGACATGTTACTGGGCAGATCTCACTGAAGGCCCTAATGATCTAATCGGGGTGACTTAATTGCATTTGGCTTTGAAACCAAAGCCCAGTGCTCAAAAAGGAGAGGGTTTTTTGCAGTGCAGTAGCAGCTCCCAGCCGTAAGAGGAACTGAAGTGACCCACACAGCCCACAGATAACTCTTTGCAAAAGCTCCATTGTCGTAACAAGATCATCTGGAATTGCAAGCACAAACATGCCTATTTTTGGAAGTACTCTTGATCTATTGCACATGTGGAGATCTAAACACCTTTTGAGAGGGAGAAAATTACGAGGTTATGAACATTTGCACAACAATTTGTTTAACAGCTCAGAAAACTCATGAATAATAATCTGGGCTAACCTTTTAGTAATCACTTTCTTCCTGCTGTATAAAATACATTGTCTGAAAGCCATCATCACTGCTATCTTTTTTTCCATCCTCCCTCTTCCCCAATATGTATCTTGTAATTACATTCAACTATGTTCTGTACATTCAACTATGCACTGAAGGATGACCTGAAGACAACTTTTGAGAATTCTCTTTGTAAATCTGTAAACAAAAAAGAAATATAAAAACCCTATGGCCCAAACAGCCTTTTCCATTGATTAAGGTGTAGAGTAGCCCTGCTTTTATTTTAATTCAAAGGGTTTCAACAGTTCTTTGTTCATATGACTCTTTCTTCAGTCTGCTACCCTATTATTGGAAAGATTTCATCTCCAAGTGTGACAGAGAAGCTAGTATCCCACAACATGTTATTATTACCTTTCTGATTTTTTAAAGAGATGAAAATTAGAAATACTCACATTCCTGTTGAAAATTAAACTACACAAACCAAGAATCAGTTAAGGTACTAGTCTGAACACAGGCAATGGGGCTAATCCAAATTAATTCCTGTTAGAATAAAGCACATACTGAAAAAAAACCCAAAAAAAAAAAAAAAACCCCACAAGACAACAACAACAACAGCAAAAACAACAAATCAAAATAAAAAAAACCCCTCTAACCAACATCTGTTGAAGTGGATAGTTTTTCTCTCATGCAAAAACATGGACTCCCAAGAGCGTCCATCTTGTCTTGATTTTGACCTGTTCGGAACTTGACTGAAGTTGGGGAATCCTGCTTCCTCTGATGAATAATCTTAGGCTATGAACTAGAAGGCTTCTCTGGGTCTTTACAATTCAATACTCTTTTCAAACTGGGGAAAGCAGAACTGGAAAAAAAAATCAGGAGTAATTCCTTCAAATTCAGCTTGGTAAGCAGTGTCATCTTCCTGGCATTAATTAAGAGTTCCCTGCTCCTACAAACTCCAAGGCCACGAAGGCCCTCCCACTCCAAGTCATCTTGAGAAGTCAGGACTAGTTGAATATGCAGCAACAACTCTCAAGTTTTATTGAAGTCAGTGCTTCATGGTCCAGATATGCCGAGGTCCCCAGGATCTTGCCTGGGCCATGTTCTTTGCTCCAGTCTTGGCATCTGGCTGCACTGGAAACTGCTTCATTGCTTTGAGTTAAGAGGTGGATGCAGATCATTTTGTACTAAGAAAATTGTTCACTATTTCCCTATCTTGTACCATCTGGTAATTTATACCACCAGCTAAAACTATTGTTTTCTTCCAGCTGAAGCCCCAGAAAACACCACAGTCTATCAAGAGCAAAACTTTCCAAAAATCACTGGATACATTGAAAATGAGTGTGACCAGCCTAAAAAACTAAGCGAAGTTGGACCACAGCTCCTCCATCCTATGCAAAATTTCTGGAAGACTCGTTGTTTCAACTAATATTGAAATAATCTAAAACAAACATTTATTCTTAATATTCAGCTCCTAAAATGATGTAAAAAAATTTGTTATGTCTCTATCATTAAAAACCCCTCAAATTACAAAGGCTGTAAGAAGAAAACTTCTTAACCTGAGCAGCAGTCAATATAAGTAAACTCCTCAGACCAGATATCAGGCGAAAAAGACCAAGTTAGAGAAAGGAGCATAATTCTGCACCTTTAAAATGGAACGAAAGAAAAAAAAATGTTTTCTTAGGTATGGGCATACTGCTGTAATGAAATAAAATAAAACTACAAACCTCCAACACAAGTAAGAAAAGAAAAAATAAAGAGAAAGATAAGCAGTAGAATACTGGCTCTAAAGAATAATGGTTTTTTTGGCTGATAATGGAGGTTATCTCAAAAATGCAAAACATGACACATGTGTGTAGGGTGATCAGACTTCAGACATGTTTCCTGGAGCCGATCTACAAACAGTAAGGTTAAGACCTGAAAAAATGTGATGAGAAATAAAAATATGTTGTTTCACTGCAAAGCAACTGGAAATGCCCAAATGAAAAGAACAGATAACAGAGCAGAAAATATTTGAAGGTAAAATTTTAACCACAACTGTTGGTGTCAAATGAGAATAAATAAACTTGCCCTTAATGCCCCCTGTCAGGATGTACCCCTACCAAAAATGCAATTCTTCTTTTATCCATTTCTAGAGGGATGAATTAATTAACCAGATTAATCACAATAATCCTCTACCACATCAGCAAAGATGCACAGTTCACTTTACTAGACTAGGGAAAGATCTCTGAATATCTGTTGTTGTAAAGGAAGCGTGTAAGTCCATGTGCATACACACTAAGATAAAAGCTGTGCCTGCTTGTTGGATCATTAAAAACAGAGGTTTTACTGGTAGAATACAAAAAGAAAATTGCATGACATAAACATATAAACACTGTGTCCTAACAGCCTAAATGCCAAGTGCTTTGAACTCAGGTTCATGTGGAGCACAGTGACAGGCATGAGATCTTTCTGTCGGAATTTTATATGTAGACATGGTCTGCACAGATCTGTCCATTCAGTGTATTGGTCTATTTACATATAGAACTTTGTGCTAACCAAATGTATCTAATGATGATTACATTAGTAAATATCCTCAGTTTTTAATAGTTTTCCCTTGTGCATCATCTCTAACTTGAATTTGCCAGGCACTCACTGTGAGCTTTTTACGTTAATTTCTTTGCCACAACTATCAACAAGAAACCTTTAAAAGATGTCGCTTTGCTAAACCAGGAAAATAAAATATTAACAGATGAAGTTTCTTGACCAAAGAAAGTTTAGCCTGTTGACAGATATTCAGTCTGTTTGCTGTTGAACTCAGTCACACTAGAAGGTGGATCATTAAGCACAAATCCATATCTGAGATTATAATGATCTCTTTTCTGTCTCACTGCAGAGCAGGTCAAGTACTATCTTTTTTAACCTATTCCAGAAAAAATAATGAATGGGGAAGATAAAAGAACTGCTGAAAGTTTCTGAATAGAACTTTCTACTTTAGATCAACATTTGAAAATCATTCCCAGCTGTTAAATCTGAATTCTTAATTGTACACAAGAGACTGAGGAGAAAATAATCAGCAGATGCAGCTACAGTTTGTCATATCTGTGATTATCTATTCGCTTCATGATTTACGGCTTTCAACCACTTCTGGAGAGACTGGCACCAAATTTATTCTTCCAATACTGCCATCAGTGCACAAGTATTTAATTATAGGCTCTCTCACATTTTCTATGGAATAATTCTTGAGTGCAGAATGGTATATTTCAATTCCTGGAGTTTATAGTCTCAAAAACCAGAAAAAAAAAAATCAGGGATTCATGGTGGCAATTCCATGATGCTAAGAGCTCAGCCCCACTCCCTGTGCTGTTCTGACCCTTAAACACCTGGTTTTCCCAGAAATTCAAGTAAATCTAGCCAGAAGGATAACTGCACGGGGAAGACAGGATGGCGAGGGGGAAAGCAAACAGCAGTTGGGGTTATCTCTTTTTTTCCTGACATCATGTTAAGTATTCCATCTGCATACCCCAGGTCTCAGACAAGTCTATAAAATTACGCTCTACATGTGCTTCAACATGTTGGTTGAGGGAAGTGATTTATAAAGAATTCAAGCCTGAACACTTCTCTATTTACAGCCTTTAATCATGATGCCTCCCAAGCATGTTCACCTGAGTGCTAGGAATAACATGGTGCTTCCAGGTGTGCTGAAGTGCACTGGGACCTCCTCACATTTGGTGAAGCCTGCCTGCAGACAGTGAGGGTGACAGCATGGGCTTTGAAGCTCACAAATGTGTAAGTAATTTATAGTATAGGTCTGTGGCACTTTCATGTCAGAGAGGCAAGAAAAATGGATATTTAACCCAGTAAATTTTGTTGCTCCGTAACACAGAAGCCATTACAATATAGATGAGATCTGGAATCTATTAAAAGACATAATGGAAAATAAAAGCTAAACACATAAATAACTCATCCACTTGGAATTTCTTTTAAAAATATTGAAAGGCATTAGACACAACCAAGATTAAGTGTCTGTAAAATATTTTTTTAAAAGAAACATTTTTTTCACCAGGGCATATGAGAACAAAGCAACATCTAAAACCTCAACAAAAAGAAGCTTTATTAGTTCTCCCTAGAAATTTTAGGCTCCAGCCTTAACTCACTTTGTTCCTCCTGGATGTGGTTAGAAACTATAGTGCTTTACTTGAGACTTTATCTGTTATGGCAAATATTCACTGATAGTTAAAGATGGCCAGACATTGAAATATTGAACCTTTCAAAGCCAAGGGCTAAATTTCAAGGGTGCACTGAGTATATACTGGACTGTGGGAGTTCCTCCTCAATGACAAAATATCATGTATTATTTAAGACAAGGTCGCTTTAAAACAGATGGGTCAGTGGTATGGAAATGGTCCTGCACAGACTGAAAAATTTTATCCATTAACCATAACCATGCAATGAAAATTAGTTCCAGCACGTTGTATTTTATGTAGGAGAACTTACATCTCATAAACCAAAAATATTTTCTTGTTAAAATATTCTAATGGTCACTTAGCTATCTTTTGGAAGCTATCAGAATGAGAAATGTACATATACAGAAATTCTGTATTTATACAATGGCACTGATTCAATTAAACCTTTAGCTATGTGTTTTATCTGAAACAGTTACATATGGAAAGCAGATGAAGCAAGCTGAAATTATTTTTTTAAGCTAAAATCATAATTTAAAAAGCATATATTCAGTAGAAATACATCTTCTTTTAAATATACCTTTGTTCTTCAGTGAACTGTGGAATATTTCTGTGATCGTGTATACAGTCTATGAGCACTAAACTAAGGCAGAAATCTCGAGAACTCCTTAAATAACCACAATATATAAGCTCTCCCAAAGGCACTTTGTTTATAATAATTTATGGTTTTAACATTTTCAGACTACACAGAAGTGGTGGGTTAACATACCAGCATAGCTGTGGACTTCAGACATTTAAAACAAACACTGGGTAATGACCCTGCAGTGTGGCAGCGGCTGCAAGTGTGAAAGGGCCACACAGCAAGTGGCATTCCCTTATGCAAGTGCTTGGGCACTGGCTAAAGAGAAGATGACTCAGAATATCTGTGATAATTGCACTTAAAAACTAAAAATTTAAGAACTTCATGATCATGGATATATGGCAGTAGGGCAGAGTAGACAAACACTCCTAAGCAAAGTGCTAGGGACTATATTCTTTGATTGTTTCTAGCAGTGGTGGATCCCTGGCTCTCTGGGTAGCAGAAGACAGGATCCTGACCTGGCTTCTCCAGGGGCTGCATCTAACACCAGACCTCCTGAACCAAGGGCCTGATCACTGGGCAAGGAAGTGGGCTCAGGTGGGGCAGTAATTTTGAACAGGATCCTGTTTTCTAGACCTGTAGAGATTAATGCATGCTCTGAAGAAAAAAACCCAAACCAGCCACAAAGTAATAATTTAAAAAACCTCTTCCATTGTCTTGGCAAATGGGATGTTTGACAATTCAGCCTGGGGGCTCATGAGTTGGCAAGATTTGTCCTGGAGTGGCAGGCTGGCATGGGCAGCACAGAGGAGGCAGACGGCTAGGCTTGGAAGGCTGTGTTGGATTCTCCCACACTTCCCTGATTCACAAAAAGTCCACGGCTCTACCCTTGGGAAGCAAGGAGCCGTGCCATGAGGTGAGGGGCAGGCAGCTGGACAGCCCCTCCGTCTGGCTTGTGCTATCAAAGCATCAGCAGGGAAAGCAGAGAGGCTGAAACTGCAGCTCAGAGGAAAACATCTCAGACCAGGATCCCTTCAGCTTCCCCTGGATTGGCACCAGTATCTTTCCAGCTCCAGCTGCCTGAGCAGCTCTTGCCTTTACTTCCACACTGTGCAGGCACAGAAAACCAATCCAGGGTGCGAGGTACATCTGGCTGTCATCAGGAGACAAGGAAACAGACAAGGCAATCATCTTCCAGAAGAGACGAGGGCTTCCAGTCTGAGATGGGCTCCAAGAAAACAGCTGAGATCAGAGGAAGAACTGGTCTCCTGAGCAGAAAAAGGAACATCCCAGAGTCCTTTTCTACAGCAATACTGGGTGATCAGGGCAAGGTAAAAGCATGAAGCACACTGAAGCAAAAACCCTCTGCAGGTACAAAAAGGAGTAAAACACACATACTGCAAAGAGGACAACCTGCTCCCCAGGAGATGCACAGTATCTGGCACAACAAAAGTACCCAAATAAAATAAAATGGTTATTTTAGTTTAACTACTAGGTGAGCTTTTCCTTCCAGTACAAAAGTTCCCATGATGCAAAAAAGGTCCCATGCTGAACTTGACCTGAACCCTACATCTCTAAAGCAGAGAAAAAAAGATGCAAGATTGAACAAGTCCTTTGAAGCACTTAGTGTCTGTTCTCCACCATAAAAGATACTTTAGTAGATTTGACAGGATTTCTAAGGGTGGAAGATCATCCATCTACCAGGGTCTGACAACTCTCAGATTTGTTCCAGTGAGGATGCAGAGGTGTTTCAGGAGCTCCAGCACTGGAGCACAGCAGGCTCTGCTGATCGAGGGGAAGTTAAAGGAGTGAACCACAGGAGACAAAACAGTCACTGTGAACAAACTCCTAAGTGCACACTTGAAAGTCTTCAACTTCTACTGCTTGATCTTTTTTTTTTTTAAAAGGGGAAAAAATATAGTTTCACAATCCTAATAGTTGCTCTACAAAAAATGAGATGAAAGGAGAATATGCAACGATAAGCACTTAAATATTTGCCTCATAAGCCATTAGTGAGGAAATGCAGCACTATGAAAACAATAGGTCTGGCCACCAGAAGTATTATCCTGCTCCCTGTGCCAAGGAATGCAGACTTGCTGAGCAACTGAATTCATGCTGCCTTGGTGCATTTCATGCACTGGTAAGAGACTACTAACCTGCACAGGACTGTCCTAAAAATGTCCACATGTGAGGAAGCACTTTCAGAATAACATCATAATGGGGTGACATTAAATATAAAACATTTGCTCTCCTAAGCTGCCCAAGAAGGATGAATGAATGAAGGTTGTGGACTCAGAAAAAGTGGGTTCAGTAAGCAACACTCTGACTAGTGACAAATTTGTGCCTCAGTTTCCACACTTCAAAATAAAACTTACTTCCCAATCTACAGGGATACTGTAAAACTGCAGTTCTTTATTGGATGTGACAACTTTCAAAAACCTTAAGCATATAATAAATTACATTACTTATTATGAGATTATTGCTATGCCTTGCCATTAGTTGAAGAGTTTTCCTTAGGAGTAAGCTGATTTTTTTTCCACCTTGTGTAATTAAGGAAATTTGTGAGACCTTTGCTGGTTCTGCCAGCAACAAATTACAATCTTTAAGGTAATGGTTTAAAAATGTTTTCAAAAACACAAAGCAACAACACACCACAAACTCCCAATGCTATGCTGCAACCAGTGAATACAATATATGAAGGGAATTCAAAGTAACAGTGGGGAAGCAGCATTACTCCTCTATGCGACTCTGACAGGACCATAAAATAATGCAAGCTTAGATCTGGGGTGTGTGTATTTCAAAAGTAATGTTGAAAAATTTCAGCACATTCAGAAAAGAGCTATAAAATTCTGAATTATGGATGATGCCAGAGAAGTTCTCCCTTCAGGCTTTTTTTCAAAAGAATATGAAAAAATGATAATTTGGGTATCTATGAGAAATTTCTGATAAAAGAGTACGATTCAATTCAGAAGAAAAAGTATGTGAGACAGGGAAAAAAAAGTTATTATATCATTCAGTTTGGTCCTAAAGTGTAGAGATGTGCATTTTCTAATATTAAGGTATATTTCTGGAGGTGCAACCCCAATTTCAGTTAATGGAAAGAGTTGGGACTTCAGCAGGACAAAAACCAGTAGCACAAGATTAACGTTCATATTATTAAAGTGAGCTTTAAGAGCTGATATTTGCTCGTATTTTATTTTGTTCCTTATTACTAGTTCTAGTTACCATAGTATTAAAAAAAAGAGAAAAGAATAATGGAAAAGGAACAGGATATAGGGGCTTCCAACAGTTTAACTAAGGTGTTTAGTAAAAAATGGATTAAAGTCCATACATTATTTGTGTTTTTCGAGAACATTGTTTAATGTTGTTTAAAGGTTTCTAATGACGTAAGAGTTGCATATTCCACTGAGCATAGAGAGAAAAAACATCATAAAGAAGGATGCTGGGCCAGATGTCAGTTGGCCAGTATTTGGGTTTTGCTGTGATTATGATTTCCAGGTAGGCCCGTATCAGACTTCTCAGTTGGTATGAGGGCACCAGCTTTCTGCCTGAATTTAGTGACACGTTAAAAAAGCATTTAAAAAATGCTCTGAGTCTATGCATTTTCTCTTCAATTCACAGCAGCTAAGAATTCGCCTCACCAGCTGGGCTCAGCAGCTTTCTGCCACAAGATAAGGCCCTGAATAGGTCTGAATCTGGTTTTGTGATGCAAGATTATACTGAGAGTAATCTTAATGGAAATGTCAAAGTAAAGCAAAGCAGGTATTTCCTTTGCATCTGCATCATGAAAACAAGCTTCAATGCAAATAGATCAAAAGAAGAGCTAAAGCTTGGTTTTACTGGAAATTAGTCAGGCATTGATGAGACAGAAGTTTGTTTTGAATGTAGTTGTTTAAAGTTATCTGTGTTTTAACAGTGTTGTGGTTGTAAACTGAGCTACCTTGCTGCTGTTCCAGTGGCTATCATTAACAGATAATTCCTTAGACCTTCTCCTATCTCCTGGTAGAGAAGACAGTGCCACCTGCAAATACACAATTACACCAATTGCCACTCAACTGCACACAATAATCATCCACTCAAGTTACAATTTAGTAACGAAATCTATGGGAAAAAAGTATTCTTTTTTGGGAAAATCATTTTCATCTTTTCAGATAACCTACACAGTGAAAAGCACAGAAAGGAAAAGTAGTCTTGTTCTGTCCTCTACATCACTCCAGTAAAACCAAGTTGGTTTTAATCAGGACTGCAGAAATCCGACTAAAGTCAGGGACTGAATGAAGTCATGTCTCATAGCGTTTTCTCTAAAAGACTATCCTGAATGAAAAAGTGATGAGGAATCAACAGAGTTCATGCTGAAAGGTCAAAAATAATGATCACTGTGTAAGCAATATAGCTCACAAACATCTGTATCCATGATACACAGTGTTTAATTGGTCTGTTGATACAACCTGCCTTTAGTTTTATGAGCTTTCAGTTTTGCCCTACAATAGCCACCATGAGAACATAAAATCTCCAAACAACCCAGCTCTTGTAATCCTGCCAACAACAGTACAGCTTAGCTCCAGATACATCAATGTCTAATTGCCACAAATATGTATTTGTTTTTATCATCACTGGCAGTCCACAGTCCTATCACCATCTATGAAACAGACAACTGAAAACACAGCCATGAGAAACCTTGGAGCTGACTCAGCTGTTCTAGGAACTTAACACAGAAACTTCCAAATCACTGTACATCCTGCCTGCTGAGCTCCTACAGAGAGGATAAAGGGAGTCAAAACGTTAGAAATGTCTGTGTTTCATCTCACCCAGATGAGTGGCTTATGCACACCAGAACGATTCCAAGACGTGATGAGCAGAGTGCAGCACACAGGACATGCTGTTCTCTGGTTAGCTATAGATAGCCAGGCTCAAGGACATTATAAAAGATACAAGTTTAAAAAAAGTTCCTGGAGTTGCTTGTATGAGCAGTAGATACCACATACAAACTGTGATGTTGAATCCCCTGGGACACAAGAGCTACTGAATTAAGCAAAAAAGACACTGAAAATAAACAATGCCATTCATCTCCACTCTATTAAAACACATTATTGGTTAGAGACCAAATAATAGTATTTTCCTGATAGTGCACTTTACCTTTTAGATTTTCCAAAACTGAATAGGCAAAACAATATCTGATCAGAGTTGTTGCAGAAACATGTAAGCCGCTTATAGTTAAGTATTTCCCCAGTAATTAAGCAGCACAAAGAAAAAGATAAGACTGATTGACTGGCACTACAGATGAACAGAAGTACTGTTTCCTCCTTATTTAAAGCTGTGAAGTTTAACAAGTACTACTCTCTGAATGAGGAAAGAAGACTGTTTTTCATGTCCTGCCTTCATTCAACACCCTTAGTCTGCCAGGCACCCATGGGCTCCTCCCAAGGCAGCAGCAGGTGCCCAGTAGAGCTGGCCAGAGAACGGGGAGGGCAGTACAAAGGTGTTTTATTTGGAAACAGAAAACAGAATACAGAGTCTCATAAAAACCTGCTTTCTTCTGAACCTACCTGATCACTATCACACTCAAGAGTATTTGGAAAGTAGCTCTGCTCTGACACGCATGGTCTCTTCAAGGACTCCCTCTCTACCAAATTATTTTGACTGTCATGTCAGTATGTTTCTTATTTAAGCCTCTCATGTGCCAGTGTGGTATGACAGGAAAGATACTGCAATTTCTGTAACATCATTAGTTACCATTTGCAGCACTGCCAAAATGTTTGTTTTAAAAGAAGTTTCTTTATCTTCACCTTTTATTTGTAATCAGGAAAGTTTTACTGTCATTTTTAGAAGATGATACATAGACTTTGAAGAGTCTGAAAATATTTTTAACTAAAACTGTAATTTATGAATTAAATAACCAAATATTATACACTATAGTTTTATAGGCTGTTGTTACTCCTGTTTCTTCCTTCAACTATCCCACACAAGCACCCCACACAGTACATATTAAACTCATATTTTCTTTTGAAGGAAAGAGCACAGGATAATTAAGAGAATGTTGCAAGTACATATACATGAAAAAATATAAATTAAAAAATGAATGAAAAAATATATGAGTTAAAAAATTATAAATTAATTATAAATTCCCACCCTGAGAAAAATTGCTAGGAAAATAACAGTTCCAATAAGCAGAAGAAGCCTAGACCACAGGACCACAGCATGGTTACCTCCTTCACTGCCCAGGTTATGAACAGCAGCCCCAAACCCAAATGCCCCCAATTCCAGAAGACTCCTCCTGCCTCCCCAGTGCACTCAACCCCTGGGAGGCTCTAGGGGGGCATTTTAAATGGCTAAGGTATCATTAAAGCCCAAACTAACAATGATAAGCCCCATTTACACTGCTGAACAATGATCATCATAAAAGCATCAGGAGATAAAAAACAACTACTTTGACTAAAAGGCAGGTTAATGGCCATTGAAAGAAGTGACCTGGCCAGGGCACGGGGACATTTCATGGCTCTCAGGTTGGCTCAGTGACAGAGCTGTTCTCTGTCTCAGCAAGGCCAGGATTTCACCTCACCATGACTTTTGCTTTTCTGGTAATCATGTCTCTCTTTTACTTCTGGAAATAGATGAGACATGCTGAGAAAAGTAGCATAACGAAATGATGACCATATATCTTTTCCAGCATCAGCATTTTATTAGAGGGGTTTGTTTGCCAGCTTATTTTTACAGGAGCACAAGAGGCCTGACTGCATATTTGAGAGGCTGTGCTCTGTTCCAGTTTTAATGACAAAACGCCGAAGTGTTAACAGGCAAGGCCAAACATTCCAGAAACCTCCTGCACAATAGCCACTTTAAATGATGTCTTACTTTTCCTGCTTGGTGAGGCATACACAGTAGCAGAAATATTCTCCTCCCTGCTTTTTAAAAAACATAACACACATTAATGACAGCTTCCACTTCAACATGAGAAAGCAAACAAGCAGACTCCAGCTCTTCAACCCCGTGATGTGCAGAGCTAAAGATTTGTAGCAAGTCACACATCTTACCTTTCAGGTACATTAGCATGTACTGTGTATACAGACATGCTAAACATCAACCTCCAATCCATATATACAGGGATTTGTTTCTTGTGTTGTGCAGTTGATGATTTGCAAAACACTGAAAGTGTTTCTCTCAAATCTGCTTTAAATAGCCAGAAAATCACTGTAAAATTAGTATGTCAAACAGGAATTGAAAAATAACAACAAAACCCCTTCTGAATGAGGCAGAAATCAAACAAAAAATGTTGAAATATAATATAATGTATTTGTACTGCATCGTTAGAGATGGTGCCCAGCTGGGGATTAGGTTTCATTGTGCATAGTGCTGTATACAGGCATTGAAAAGCTTGAAGCAGGCAGCAAAATCCACTCCAAAGCCACAATAATTAAAATGTATGGTCAAAGAAAAAATGTTAATGCACAAAAAGGTTGCAGAGAGAAAAAGACATGCCATTATGGTTGGTTCAGTAAGGTAGCAATTAGCATACCAGCTGCCCAGTCACTCGTGAGTGCTGTACAGGCAAACTGACAGATCTGAGTTAAAACAACACTTTGAAAGAGGGTGTGTAACTGACTTTGAGGAGATCCTAATAAAAATGGGGAGAAGCATGTGGGAGTTTGAAAACGATGATGTACCCTGGGGCCTTTCAGCACCTCTCCCATAACTGTCAGTGCAAATGTCATAATGAAGCACTATCATTCACAGCACAGCAAAGTAAATGCTTCTGAACCTGAAATACAGTGGACCAAAACCCACTAAAATAAGGTAATTATAGAACGACCCCACACCACTGGCCCCACAAAACCTTCATGCATTAAGAAGCTTATCTAAAGACCAATTCACTGGATGTCTTTCTAATGATTGTGTTACATTGTCAGTCACCTACAAGAAGTGTCAACAAGCCACTTCATTCCCCCAAACAAATGTATTAACATTTTTTTTAGTTATTGAAAACACTACCAAATCAGAATGCAGATTTTCTGTTTAGGTGCAACTAGGGAAAAAGGGACACAAGAGGGGGATATCAGTAAGAAACTGCATGGTATTGGAAAACTCAGGAATTTGAGTCTGTTTGGGCAGAGGGATATACGGGTTAAAAGAAAAAGTCTCTAGTTCATATAATAGTTTTCACTTAAATGATGCTTTTTTTCCACATTAAAAAAAGGAAGAAAACAAAAAAACCCAAAAGAAACAGAAATAATGACTGTTATGTCTGATATTGCATATATTGCATCCAAGAATACATGCACCGCTCACATTCTTCTTGCACACAAATTTTAATTTCTTTTATCCCCACTTAGTAGAAATCTACCTTCTTCTCAGTGTTCACCCAGACAAGGCAGAAGACAGCAGCTAGTATGACTGCCTGCAGTTTCAACAGGGTGTTACTACTTGACATCCTCACATACACACCTTCAAAGAACACTCACACTCACAGGCCAAGACGAAGGCAAGTTCTGATACCTACTGACAGATGTAAAAATTTTGAATGGACATAAGGTTAAATGCATATTTGCATATATACATACAAGCATACATCACACAGTTACCATGTCTTGCAAAGGCCTATTAAGAGTAATTTCTTAAGGTGGGTGTGCAATATGGAGAACAGACTGCAATCAATTTTACTTTACTCATTTTTGTTTTATGGGACAGTCTGACATGTTCAATTACTCCATCTTAGTATGGAAGTCAAAGCAGACACAAGATCCTAAGCAGTACCATACACAGAGTTCACTTTTGCATTGTGATTCAGTCAGGAACTCTTGAAGCAGACTCTATGCTTATGAACTACTCAACAAAAAAGTCCACCTAAATGATAAGCTATTCTAAGCTAACGAGTTATTCCTATTTTTTCATCAAATACATTAAAACTATTTTACAATAAGCTTCTTTTTCCCCTTCTGCCCCTCCCCAACAGGAACAGATCACGATGATTATATCCAAGATTTGATATTCAGGTTCTGATTCGCTGATTATAACACACACACACCTCTTCCTAAATTATGGCCAAGAAAAGCAGCCCTGCCCACATAACAATGCAAGGCATTACTTCACACGTCTGGAAGAATTTCAGAGTTTCTACTTCTGTAATTCTTTCAGATCCACTATGCTAGAATATTCAGCTATGCAGTATCTGGTCTACTTTTATAAAGCTTTTGTAGCTTTATAAAGTTACTTGCATTCCTTTTTTGTCAATTTTTAAGTGGCTTTGTTCTTGACACTCATACAATTACTAAAATCATCTTTCCAATTAGCTTTAGAATGCAAATACTTTTCTAGGCTTTAAAGTGGCACAAACTTTTTATGAAATTGTCTTTTTTTCTCTGAAAAAACTTTTCAAACAATCCCTTATCAGAGATGGTTCCTTAAATTCAGTTATGTTCTTCTTGCTTGTTGTAAAGGCTGCTGGGCACACTGACATGCTTTCACAAGTTCTGTACTACACAAAAGCTTTATACTTGGCATCCACAATCATCTAAGAATATCTACATTAAAAGCAGACAGGGACAAATGTACATTGATATTTAAATAGGTTTTGCCACCTTATCCATGTTGTTAACTATGTTTAAACTAAAACTCACCACATGCAATTCTGGAAAGCTCACGTGTTAATTTGTACACTGATTATTTCTGCAATATGCTGACACCACAAAGTAGAAATGTAACACCACTCCAAGTGTACCTAACAGTGTAACCCAGGCTCTTCTTGGTTTGCTCCACAGTTGCACTGGACAGAGATGTAGTTTCATGCTTGAAGCTCAAGAAAGAAGTAGCAAGAGTCTTCAAACATATGGTTTTGTGCTTGTGCTAGTGACTACAAGCACAGCACTACTGCAAAGGTCCTTGTGCATCTGGCTGTTTCCAGTGAAAACTGACTGACTGATGCAGAAAACGTGATTACAGGGTTTTACATGAAAACAAGATTAATGCAGAAGTCACAATGAATACTGATTTACTAATTTAATGTTATAATATAAGATTTAAGTATATGGTGTATTTTCAATTAGCTGTATTAACATGAGCTTTACGAGCTTTATACGGTGACTTTTATGGTCAGTCTACTCTCAGTACAGCAAGAAGGACATCAGGACATAAACAGGAACACACTTTAAAACAACCTAACCTCAGGGGTATAGTGGATGCTACACTTCCAGGTTTACCAACTTCTACAGAAATGCTGTAGAAAGAATTGTTACCTTACAGGTAGCATCTATGCTGGTCACAAAATGCCCAAGTCCAACTTTTTTTTACACAGTCTGATTAATTGCAAATGAGGTAGTTTTACTGGAGATAATGAACACAGAACTGACTGCCAGCACCAGCAGCTGAATCCGACAATGGATGAAGGTGGAATCAGACAAACCTCAGACAAGACAAGAGCCATGATCGTGTCTGGCTTCCAGGAAGACAGTCTGTGGGCCAGGCTCCACCAAGGTAATTCTCATTCACAAACAGTAACAATCTTTTATTCTTCTCAGAAACCTGACAAGAGTAAACTTGAATGATTTTACTTCCAAGGCAAACAAGGAACATGCCTCTTCTGTAACACACACTCGTTATAAAAAGAAAATTCTCTTGATAATAACAGTGTGGTGATAACTCACCTCATTATTACCAGGGTTTTGTCATTTCAAGACTTCTTATTTCCTTAAAATATCAAAGCAGCTAAAATATAAAAGCTCATTTGTTTAGCACAGAAGTGGTTAATGTTCACTATGGAAGGCAAAGTAATCCCTCTATTGCTGTGGTCCACAGACTCCTGTGGTAATTGGCTAAAAGGCTCCAGGCAACTCTACCCCGTGGAAAGGAAACTATTCCCCTCATATCTGCAGGGCAGAAACAGTTGATGTGAACAGTGCCCGTTTCTCTTTAGGTTTGTTTTTTTTTGTTCCCAAAATAAAATAGGTATTAAATAACGAACAGGAAGAAGACCTTAGAGGCAGGAGCTGTTCTCTGGAGGAGTCACCACATAAGCACTAAATGACTCTCTCAACTGCTGCTTGCAGGCAACAAACCCTTCTCAACCCTGTTCCCTTCTCTTGGGAACAACTGTACATAGTTCCCCTCACCTGACAAACACAGATTGGAGGGGTGGGATGGTGTAAGCAAACTGAGCTATGGATAAATCCTACCCACCAAACAGAAATAAAATACTCCCTTATAGAAAAGAAAATAAATAATAAGGGAGTAAACTTTATAACTGAATTCTTCTTTTTATTGGTAACATATCACTGTAATCTAATTTCTGAATACTCCCAGTATATCCTTCTTTCCTACCCTAGTTTCAGACATACTAGAACCATAAGCCCAGTTTACAAGAAAACAGAACAACTATGAATTTTCTCCTCATTCCTTCAACCTGCTGGTCAGCCAGGCATCTGCTTGCCACTGCACCGCCCTTGTACTGTGACATGTAAGAATAAACATATTTATGCGCTAATATAGCAGACAAGAAGTGCTCATAGATCAGTCCCCAGTGCATGAAATCTGTCTGCAGCCTTCTAAGGAACATTTAATTTCTCACATCCACTGAAAATGAAGGTATTTTTTATTCAGATGGCAGTTCAATGTCTCCCTGTCTCTCCTTAGCAGAAACTCACACGTGCTTAACTTCAAAAAACCTGCCTAACATTTGTAGTACTATAATACTGGCCTTTAAAGATAAACTCATGTACAGGAGCCTGCAAAATGAAATCTTTAGGTTCAGGAAAAAAATGTAGAATGAATGAAAAAGTCTGTATAAAGGAGTTGCTAAACCCTTCAAACAATAAAAGGGAGCAGCCAGGACATTAGTAGCCATTCTTGTGCCTCTTGCACATCCACAAATACTTTTGAAGGCAATGAAAATATGGGTACACACGGAATAAAAGATACAGACGGAACAAACACCTTGCCTTTTCCCAGCTCATAAGCCCCAGCTTTAAGCTACAGCTAAATGAACACAACACAAGATATTCCACATCAATTTAATGACCATAACTGAGCACAAAAGTATTCATGCAGGTTTCTGTATTGTTTCGTATCTTCAATGACATAAAATTAATTCCCATTCAGGTATAGTAATGCAAAATGTAACAAGAGAAATTAATTTTCTTCAAGAAACAAGTTTTTTATCACTGTACACTTACAAATATTTAACTTATGAACTATTTTCTCTTCACTTGCTTCCAACTAGTGCAAGTGAAACTCTCATGCCTTTCATAAAGCACAGAAAAAAAGCTGGAAATCAATTTTTGTTACTGATTTTCTACCACTAGACGCCTCTTAAATAAACAACATCAGCCACTCTGGCAAAGACCACTGTGTTGCCACCATTCAGTATAAAGGGTTCAAGTCACATGAAACCAAACTGCTGAGGGGGAAAAAAAAAAAGAGTTCTGCAGTGGACACAGCTCTGGAACTTGTTTTGCCTTTCATTCACGTCCTTTGTCCCCTAACCCACCACGACAGAGTGAGACCCACCTGCAATCCCTGCACCATCCTGCTGAGGAAGGACAGCCCCAGCTGCAGCAATGTCTGTGCCACAGGCAGTCAGCTGCTGGCAGCGCTGCCTCTGCTCCCTTCCCAAGGCAGCTTGGGGCAGTGTAAATTGGTATTCCACTGACCAGTGACCTTTAGGATAGCTATTCTCCTTTCAAACTTAAATAAAACCATCCAAGATCATTTTGCAGACAAAAAGATACATACTCAGTCACATGAGCTGTCTCCACCTAGGAAATGAGTCTGAAAGCCAAACACACCAGTGCACCTGCTGGGCCTGTGGACTGCAGGCAGGGCAGTGAAAACAGAGAAGTGGCTTTGAGGGGAGATGAAAAAAAGGAGGTGGCTGATGTTGACAGAGAGATCCAGCTGAGTACATGTTAGTATTGTCCCAGGAGCTGATCACATCAGTGACTGGGGGGGAAACAGGAAATACTAAATTACTTACTTGGCTAGTAAATTAAGATTCTTAAAAACATTACAAAAAAAATTGTGGATCTATCAAAGTTAAGATGTGCTATGACATTAATGGCAATGCACTTACAATTTCACCCTCCTCTGTATGAGGATACCAGCATGAGATTTATTATTACAGTCTGGATTACAAGCTTTTATTGAGTGTATTGGCTTTCATTTAATGCTTAAAATCTGATTTAAATATAGTAAACAAATGGTGTTTCCATGAATTAAGTTTCCATGAATTTTAGTTCATGATATAGCATTTTGGCACAGGATCACGGACTCGGTCTCTAATTAGGTCTGCAGAACATTCATTTACTTGAATGGGATATACTCATGTGTCTCTGGAGGAACAAGTGAAACAAATCCTTATCTTGTGTCTGAATAAATATTTTTGCTATTAGGGAAAGAGCTTCAGCAGTGATTCCTTGGGAAGGGCAAAAATGAAGGATTACATCCTGAACTAACCTAAGGCTGAAGATAGATTATTTATGGCTCAGCTGATCTAACAGCTCAGCATATCTAGAAGGGGGGGGGTTGTGCAAATCCCCAGTTTTTCTGCCCCCATCCCCTCCTTATATCCCCATCGTCCTCCTAATGCATAAGGTGAAACAATTTGTATTCTCATTCCTCAACACCACAATAATTCTGTCCTGCTTCTGCAAGACTTTAACTAGTGTGTGGGAAAAGAGAAAAAAAAGGATAGTCGATTGTTAGATCAATACAGACATAACATGTAACTTTACACTAAATTATCCTCACTGCTGTAAAAATTAATGGAAATGACCTACTTATACATATTGGATAAATGGCTGGCCTAGGGTTGGGAAAGAGGAATCCAGTGGCCCTGGATACCTTCATCTTCCAGCTGGAATTTATATGGTTCAGTGAAACCTGGGCCTTTCCCCTTCAACAACATTTTCATAGCTTTTAAGAAAGAAAAATCTGGAGAGCTCTGCAGAAGCTCCACTCCTCACCGTGGGGATCTTCACCTCTGGAACCCTAGTGGGGACTGCTTGACAGCCCACAGACCCTGGCATGTTACCCAGACGTGTGTGCAAGGGTGACAGATGCAAGTGATAAAGGCAAAAGAAAGTCAGTGTCCCATGCTCCACAGGAGAAGTTAAAAAACTCAGAGCTGAGAAAAGAATATGTTATGCTACAGGCACATGAAGTTGATGGAAAATTCACCTAAACCTACCTGTAAAATTATGTTTCATTAGTGATTTCCCCTATCAGCATTATCTACACAGATGTATGGGCTGAAGCATTTCCAACAGCAAGTACAAATGCTGAGGGAAAACACTGTATCTAAGCTTTTATGCCAAATCCAGCCTGTAATTAATTTTGCCTAGTTTTGACAGCTTCATTCCACAAATTCCCCAGATCACGTTTCAGATCAGGACTGATGAAAAAAATGTGCAATACTCCTGGAGGTGTGTGAACTCCTGCGCTGCCAAGGCGGCCAATCTATGTGTCAACACCAGCACTTGGGCAGTGTCACCAGCTGGAAGGGCAACATGGTCCTGTGAGAGCCAGCTCACAGGCAGGCTGGGTTTTGAGGCAGAAGGCTGACAAGGCAGAACTGATGGTTCTCCTGTCACCCAGCCATGCCCTCTCGATCAACCAGTCATGTATTTACTACGGAGGATGGCACCAGGACAGCTCACCTGCAAAGGCCATGGGAGCACACAGGCAAAACTGCATTTGCTGGATTATCACGTTTCTGTTCCTGACTCATAGGTATTCATTAGAGGTTACGGACCTTCCCTGAACTGTCGTCGCTTTGAGCACAAGAAGACAAAATATCTAATACCTTTCTCTTCTTCCCATGTCAAGGGTTGCAATTACTACAGGGACACACATCCTACAGGACACATTTCTTAGCCTTCAAGTCTACCACTGCCATGAAATTCTCCACTGATTGTTTACAGCTGTTTGTGAACGATCCGGGCCACATCACTGTTCGGTCTGAATTTGAACACTGTCATTCTGTCTCAACAGATGGATAAAATTATGACTATAGTCCAAATCCAACACTGGACTTCCCATGAAATTAATGAGCTCTGGACCAGCATTGCATTAAATTCCAGTGTGAAAAGTATTTTCTGTTTCAAACAGTTTCAGCATTTGATTACAGGCTTATTAGACATTAACATTAAAAAACCACCATAAAACCAACATTTTCAAAAATACCATTGTAATTGTGTCAATTTCCATCCGAAATTAATACAATATTAATACAATTATCTAAACAAGCAAATTGTAGCACAAAACTGTTAGCTGCTACTGCCATCCAGCAGATGATACCTGACCTATTCATCAATTACCTAGATAAAGGTAAAATAGTCTCAAGTTTCAATCGCACATAAAGAAAGTTTAATTTAAAAAAAAACAATTTATATGCAAGACAAAGTTGCATTGCAGGCATGAAAAAGTATAATATTTTAGATAATTGGTTTTAGGAAAAAACACAAATTACAAAAATATCTCCAAAAGAAAGTGTCTTTAATTGCATATAAAGCAGCTTATGATTATTTCCTGTCATTAAAGTCAAGATTTGCTGGGACTAAGCCTTTTTGCAGATGAGTAAGGTATTTTTGATTCACACAATCCTCACTAAACCAGAAAAGCAGAGTAGTTGCTGTATTTAAATGCATGACCATAGATCTGGCTTTTCATGTATTATTTAAATCCAACCCAAATGCAATTACAAGCCTTTTTGTAAGATCTGAAAGGGCCATGACAAGGCTGACCAGATGGCCTCCTCCTTGCCACAGTACTGGCCCTGGTCAGAAAACCCAGGCTTACTCTGGGTTTCCCTCCCACACAGTGTGGTTCCTGCATTGAGACAGAGACAGGATAAGAAGGCGGAAAGGACTCTCTGTGCCCCTTGAGGTGGTGATCCCATGGAGCCACCTCTGTGACACTGCAGTGCAGCCCTGGGTTATGGAGCAGCCCCAGGTGCTGCCTTCAGTACTCCCTCAGGAACTGTACAAACTGCCTGGTCTTTGGCTCTGCAGTTTTTAAGAGTGGGTTACAGGCCACTTGGGATTCAGCTTCTTGGGAGTCAGTTTCCAAAATTTGGTTAAAGAGTACACTCTGGCGAGATCTGAATGAAATGGCGCCAGGGGACACAGGTGAGATATATTTTTAACTGGTGTGGAGTAATCTAAGTCACAGTGGGCAAGCTTCTTAGTGGCCATCAGGTGGTAATGTATTTGAGGATTTGCCTGGCTTGAAGGCAGAATCCCTGCTTTCATTCTACCTGCTTCCAAGATCATTGGTAAGTAATGGCCTGTTTTTATTCTCTTAACAGAGATTTGTTTGTTAGACTTGAGCTAAGGTGTTAAAATTTATATTGCACCTTAATTTCTTAAGAACATCATGAATAAGAACCTTCTACTTCTATCTAACATTGTCAGTGTTCTGGTATTCCTCTTCTTTTCCAGATGGTCTCTAATGAGTAAAACAAATTTGAGACAATCCTGTGATCTATTAGTGAACAAGAACTCCAAAAGAGGAGGAAATGACCTTGTTTTCTCTGCCTAACATTCTCCCAAATTTCCTGTCGCTGTCTCAGGGACATGGCTCCAGAAGAAGAGCAAACCTTAAAATCTAAACACCAGGGGCAGGAGAGCATATCTTGAACACTGTATTTGTGTGTGTGTGTGTGAGAGAGATCAACTTCCAGATCCTTCCAGGCACCTTTGTGGCAAGTGAAAGCACCTTTCCTCAGATCTGCATTGGCACTGGAGCATTTCTACAACAGGGACAAGATGCTTGATTCTCACTCAGCAATACTATCCTTTACAAACAATTAGAAAATGAAGAGATACCAAATTTTCTCTTTAAAAGAACAATATCAAAGAATACCTATGCCAGATTGAGATGCAGACAAACAGAAGAACAGGACCAGCAAGTTCAGAAGCGTCATGTACAGGCACTTCCACCAGACTAAATTTCTTGAAGAAAAGGAAATGCAGAGTTCCCTGTCACAGGGCTGAGTGACAGAGCTTGCCTGCCTTCTATATTAAATTGTTCCCATTTGTGCTTCTGCTCCATGTATCGTTACTTCAGTGTCTGCATCCTTTCTCAGATGAAGGCATACTCTGGAAAGGTTTTCAGCAGCTGCAGAGGAGAGGGAATGAGGGTGTTCCCAGCCAGAGCAAGAGGCACTGACCTGCCATTCTAGCACACAGGTTTGCAAATCAAATATGACATGAGGAAATGTAGGGCACAGTTTCATAACAGCTCAGCACCGCACAAAAGGCAGCCAGCGAGACAATACAGACGCGTAACTCAGTTTCTGACCTGCTTTTTATTTCCACCCTGCAGTTATTTCCTTTCTCTTTCCAACACTAGCTGGTAACAGAGGTTTACTCACTTCACCCCGGATCACAGCAATACACAGAAGTTTCCACGCCTCTCTTTTTTGATCAACTCATTTGACTCCAAATCATCTCACTCTGTATTTAACCCCTGCAAACCGAAAAGCTAGAAAAGCCACAGGACATGGTATGATTTCACCTTGCAAACGCTCAGAGGTGTAAAACTTTATCTCACTTACCCCTTCCTTCTATGCTAAAGCTTTATAATTTATGTGGTGGGAGAGGTGTGCTGATGTGATAGCCAGCCAGCCAGGACACACAGGTTAAGGCTGCAGCCACTGCTGTCCAAGGAGGAAGCTTCAGGTGCACAAGGTCCCAGAAGGTCTTGCAAAAAAGTAGAGGAATGTGCTTCCTTCATTCTGTTCTTCTAGAAATGGAAGATACCTCTGCCTCACTGGGGACATAAGTCCTTCTTCTGTTAATCTAATAAAAGCTAGCCAGAAGGCTGCTGCTTGTCTCAGGAGTGAGACTGGAGCTTTAGTGATGGAAATAAGATGATGTACGCAGGGATAAACAATGCACTCAAACGGCGACATTCACAAGAGCTTCAACAAGAGTTCCAAGACCTGAATTGCAATGGATTCTTTTTATTTTTGTAAACCTGTGAGTTCTTTTCTTTCTCCCTCACATCTTACTGCACTCATCTATAAATCTTGGTCTTTGGTTGACATTCTTTCTGAGGCAATCTCAGAAAAAAACAAGCCCTGGAGTTAGTAAGTATTAATTAAAGAGCCTCATGGTGGCAAAAAAAATGCAGCAAATCTGTTTTCAAGTTGGAATTAGAAGAAACCATGTGAGGCTTACATCGAGAATCAACTTTGCATGTATCTTAAACACAGGTGGAAACTGTCCACTTCTAGATGTAATTACATTACAATTTAAAAAAAAAAATAACTAAACTAAGCTACTAAGCTATATACCAGACTATTGGTCTAATTCTACGTATTTTCATCTTTTTAAAGGTTTGACACAATGTTCTTAATCACCATAAGCCAATACCCCTCGTTACTTCCCACTGGCCACAAAACCTCCAGGAAAGGGAAGCAGAAAGGCACTTGGCCACAAAACCTTGAGAGCAGCTCAGACACACTCCTCTGCCTTATTCTCCAGGCTTACAAATATATCTCAGGCAAAGTTATTCATGAGTAAGCATGCTATGAAACACAAATTTATTCTTTCTGCTCTTCAGCTAAAATAAATTCTGAAGGATTTAAAGTCCTCATACTACCCTTATCAACCACTGTCAAAGGAAGTTTTAGTTTTGAGTAAGTCTACAGAAAGAAAGAGATCATAGGTCACAACTAAACTCTTTACCCAGTTCATTTGGGTTCTGATAATGTTTTATAATCAAAACAACACACAATGACAAAGTGCTGAAAACCAGCAGAGAGACACTAATAGCATGTCCTAGAATAAAGATCTTTAACCCCATAAATAAGTGTCCAAATGTACACGTACCTTGGATAGCAATCTTACTGAACAGTCAAGAGTACTTAGTTAAATATATTACAAAATGTTTTCTCTTGCACATGTATGCATTCTTTGGGGAGAAATAGAAATCAGACCATCAAATTCTATTAGCATTAAAAATATCCTTTTCAGTAATGTTAACTTATTCTAAATTGAATTTATAGCAAATACAGCCCCCTTTATAAATCAGTATCAAGAAACTTCCTCTTTCAAGAGATGTCAACTAAGAAAAAGCGGTTTACAATGACAGGGTTACCTATTACTGCTGTGGACTTACAGTTATGTTTCCTTCTGAAAGAAAACCCCAAACAATCCAAGTCAACCAACCAACCAAAAAGCCAAAGTATGGACCGAAGATACAACATGTAAGCAAGAGGATAAATAAGATGAAATACAAAGGAAAACTTTCCCTACATGTTCTGTCTAATGACTTCACTTCTCACATGCACAACTTTTCCAAGACAAAGTGCAAATTCCAAGTCAATAGTGTTTCTTTAAAGGCATTTTGTACTGTGTTCAATAAAGCTTAAATTTAACAATATGGCAGACTATAACTTAGGTTCTTGTGCTGTTCTGATCTGCTCTAGCCTTCTGACATTAAAGTCTCACAAGTTCAAGCTCAATTTAGCAGGACAATTTAGCCTTCCTTAGCAAACACCTGTCTTTCCAAACCAAGACAACTATATATCCAAGTCAGGGAAGGAGAAGGTCAAAGCACCCTCACGAAACAATTCAAACAATAGCATGGTGAAGGAGAAATTACAAGAAAACAATTTTCTAGGAATAAGGAAAACTGTTTTAAGCACAGTATTGGGGAGCAACTGGAGAAAGGCAGCCTGAAGAGGTCTGGAGAGCCGGAGATTTTCTGGGCTCAATGTTTATGGCAGGGGACACAAATGGCAAAGCTGTCACTTTTTTTCCCCAAACCTGGTTCTTCTCCTGGTGTTATGTGTGCTTCATCCTTATCACCCAGGGGTTACTGTGGCCTAGAGATGATTTCAGGAAAAAGAAGGACTAGACCAAGGGTCCAGCTACTCCAGTAGCCCATTTACACCAGCAGCTTCAAGTAAGTACCCAGGAAATTGGTTAAAAACTGTGATGCTGATCCAGAACTCTCAGCCCCTGGAAATTTGCAGTTCTGTAATTTCCTGTTCTTCCTTCCCTACATCATGTCTTATTCAGCCATCTAACTTCTCCCTGCACTAACTTGTCCCTGCATCCACTTCCTAACTTAGATCACTGCTCTCTTACAAATCCTGTCCCCCTGTCCTGTTACACCGTTTTGTTGTTGGAGACATCTGGATGACTACTCAACTTGAAGTAGTGAGCATAAGGAAAGAAAATACAAATTTTTTTCACTTCAAAATACCAAAACATTTCCAAAATAAATAATCTGCGGACTAGTATTTCAATTCTTGTGTTCACAGAAGCTCAGTCTTTTGGATTATTATAGCCACTGTCCCCCTGTGCCTCAGTAAACCAAATCAAGTGAAGCTATAGTGACATATTTGTGTTAAGCTGTATTTCCCACATCCTAGACATATTTTCCACATTATTCAAAGCTGTGAAAATACTCTCAGGTTATCAATGTAAGTACTGTTGTAGCTTAGTATCTTTTTACTGTTTAGCAAGCTTCAAGATTGTAGAAAATGTTAAGCTACCGGATGTCAAGCTACTTTCAACTCTGCACTGGACAAAACCATCCCATTTTAAAGACAACATGTCAGCACTCAACCGCAAGCACCTAGCCTCAAATTTTTGACAGGAGAGTGGTTACTTTGGAACTGCAACTTAATGATTTTGTATCTTATAGATTTGAACTACATTTTTATATATAGATTTTTTAAGGAATTCAATCTTAGAGATCTAAATGTCCAATAAATCCCCTCTTTCAAACACAAGACACCAACTGACCACACCGGCAATTCTGATACTGTTGTACCAAAATATCATGCACCTTACTTCACAGTGTTCTCAAGCACCTACCTCATAGGAGACCTCATTAAACATGTTTGTAATAACCATTATTTTTACACACACACACACATACACACACACACACACACACACACACACACACAATATATAGGTAGATAATATATAGACAGTTATTATATATAATAAAAGCTTTCACATGAGGATTCGCTTTAGGTACACTTTAATGATTTATTTTACTTCAAGGATTTGTAAGGGTCAAAAGTTCTATGAATAATCATGGTTGTTATTTGGTCTTTATGTAGCTTTTCTGTGAGTGTTCTGCCCAGTTTTAGAATACTTGCATATTCTTATCTGGTTCATATTAGGACAAACAGAAGTACAACAAGCCCTCAATCAACATTAGAAACCACAATGGCTTTAAAGTAATGGTCTTTCATTGCAAGCAGCTGTTTACTAATAAACATCTACATGAGAAGCCTTTGAAGGAAAGGCTGTAGGAGAAAAAAACCCCAGTACTTTAATTAAAAAGAAAAAAAGAAGACATGTAACTAAAAGCACTTCTGAACCAAAAACATAAGTCTTTCTGGCAACCTTCCCAGCTAACATTTGATTCTATGCCCTACGTGGTATTTTATATACCCTCGCATTTGAACTACACCAACCATATTTTGCTTCTTCCTTCTACTGGTTTTTGCACTGCTCCCACAATGGTGACACTATGTAAAGGAAGTGCACCATACAGTGCTTTATGCTTTCTATTTGTAACCCGATTGAGGAAGCTGTTTTAAAAAAATTATCTAAAAATCCTTAGGTATCTCAAAATTATTCATGAAACAGGGCAGAATCTGCAGTAGGAATTCTGAATTTTGAACTGAGTTTTCCATGCTCTATGTTGCCTCATAACGTGGTTTTCTCAGCCTTGACCCTAAGTTCTAAAAACTGTGATCTCCCTAAGTTCTAAAAATTGTGATCTCTCTAATTAGGTAATACCATGACAGTATCCACAATTATTAAGCACTGTGCAAACAAGAAGTTAGATGGCTCCTTCCTCACAGAGCTTGAACTTAAACAAAAAGGAGTAAAGATGGAAATGCACTAATTACAACTTTTTAGAAGAAATAAGTATTTGAACACTGATCTTGCCTAACACTAACCCAGGACACCTTCACTGTAGATTCCCACAGGGTGTGTTTTATGTGGAAGCTTATCACCTTTAAAAATCAGTGGGCATTTTTAAGACACATGTCATCTGATCCATTTTAGACAGCTCCTTCAGGGTGAGGACAGAACTGAGATTCCACTCCCTAAGGGGAGCCTCTATTAATTAGCCAGATTGCTTGTGCTAAGCAGCCATGCAGCTGCACCCTGTTAGTCCACTAAGATGCCATGGTAGGCACAGACCTCACAGTGGAATGTGTCAGTCGGCAAGAGGGATTTAAAGGCAGAAAATCTTAAGGAGAAAACTTATTCAAGCAGCTTGTTCAGGGCTTAATGGGTGCGTAAAAGAAAGCGAAAAAACATGATGCCAAACAAAGGAATAAGTGTAATGGAGTGAGCAATAGTAAATGAAATCTCACAATTAGTTTGCTGGAAATAATACTTGGCAATGGAACTGAGAACTTCAGAGAAATGCCTAGCGCTACACCCCGTCCACAAAGAGAAAACGAAATCCACCAGGAAATTGTTCATATTTCACTAAGCCATCTCTATAAAAGTAAAAAAAAAAAAAAAAAAAAAAAAAAAAAAAAGCTCACAAATATTATCTAAATTACTTCAACATACATAGTTTATGCATGTCATCAATGATCTGAACTTACTGTGGGCTGCCCTGCTACCTGGGGGAATCATTCTGATCCTGTAAATCCTGAAGAATTGTTTAAATAACTGCAAACTCCCAAACATTTCATCATGTAAAAAAAATCAGTGTCATCCTTCCTCGTTCAAGTGTCTCTTCTCAGTGTAAGTACACAGCTGTCCAAAAGGATCAAGTTTCATCTTCCTAAGCCATTTCAGTTTTGATGGATGCCATACTGAAGTCTATAAACAGCCTTAGGTACATCACTGGTTGTGAACTGGTACATTTCCTAACCAACATCATTAAAATACAAGGCAGTTCACTGAACTTGGAAAACAGTAAGAAATTACTCTCCAGAGTGCAACATCTGGTATAAAGGAGGAGAAAAACACTGTTTTCAAGTGCAAGACATTTAAGAACTAGAGGCTAAACCAAAACCCATTAATCTATCTCCACCCCCATGTTCAAAATGAAAACCAGAAAAAATACCCTTTGGTGCTTCACATTAGGAAGATACAAATCTGAGATGTCTTCCATCTGTTTTGCTGTTTTTTAATAAAAAAGCAAAATCACCCTGTTCCTTTTTTTTCCTTTTTTTTTTTTTTTTTTTTTCAGTAGAAATCCTGAAGGATATTTTCAGGCCTGTAATTCTAAGGTTTTTTACACTGCTCTCATCCCATGCTATTTGGTTGCCTATCAAATATAACTACTCTGCCTTAGTGAACCAGTATCTGAGCTTTTCATATATTATTAAAATTATCTTGACTAATTTTACATGTATCACAAATCTAGCTGAATTTAGGGAGCCAGGTGAGGACGTAATTTCCTCTCTGCTCCTGTAATAAACTCTTGACCTCCCCGGTACATTTGTGAATAGCCCATGGCCTTTCCAAGCCCCTGCTGTCCCCAGAAGCTGCCAGCAGCCACAGACCACCAGACAGTGACAGCACTGGCCATGACCCCTCTGCCTCATCCTACAGTACTGGCACAAGGAAGTTGGGTGGAGTTGGACATACTGGCTTTAAACCACCTGACAATTTCCTTTCGCTGAAGAAATTCCTGCTGCCTCCTCAGAGCTTATGGCTCATCTGCACAGTCAGAGAAATGAGTCAAAATCCCACCTGCAGTGCTCTGGAATGCCGGGAAGGCTCCTTGGCCATTGCCCCTTAACTCTCATAGCACAAATACTGCTGCACACACTTTCAGTTACTTTCAGTTACCAACTGAATGAATGAAGAAGTTACCTCTTGGATGAAGAGCTAAGACTAAAGCTTGTCTTTCCTGGGGCAAAGAAGTGTTTGAAGCTAGCAGATGGATATCCTTTTTCCTACCTAAAGGCAACCCTGTTGTACTCACAGTTCTGAAGAGCCACCTTTGGCTCAGTTCCATCTGGATAAGATTTTGTTCTATTTCTGCTTCTATGTTTCAGAGAAAACCTTGATGCCCTGGCTCACCAGCTGAACGAATTCTAGTTAACTTGGCAAAACTTAAAGTAGTTTCTGTAATAGATGCTACTCGCCCTACATATTAAAACTGAATATAGTGCTTGTCACCAGTTTTAAGGGACATAAAAATGCTTTTAAAATCCTTGTGTGCCAATGTCAAATTCTCTGTGATTCACACAACTTAAATTCTGGATATTCATGACTACAAACCAACGCAGAAAGTGGACTTAACACTTGGGTTTGTTTTCCTAAAACAATGTTTGCCTTCATTTTAAACCAGCATCACATATTATAATACCAATCCCTTTTAAATTCTCTGCCAGTGGTAGGTGTGGTGGAACATGTTTTTGCATTTTTTTAAGATACTGAGTGAAATTTCGATGTTCATTTAAATCAGGAGTAGTAGTTTCCTCAACTTTCAGCAAAGATAAGAATTAAAAGTAAACACCTTCTAAGACTTGTTTCCCACAGCTGAAATTTTCTTATACACAGTTGAATAAATCGTGTCTCTCCATCCTGGTACAAACATGATTGCACAAGTTAACTTTAACAGTAAAACTCTAACTGCTCCTCAGCATCTTGCCAACTTTCAATGCAAGTGGTGGGAAAGTTATATCAATCTTATTAGAAAAGGAAAATTCTTTCAAGGTCCCAAGACAAATGTGCTATTGTTTCACTCTTGCAACACAACAGCACAGAGACACTCCTTCAAGCAATATTTCCAGTATTTAAAAGAATTACATGGACTTTCAAAGTGGTATGAACTCTTGTCCTCATCTTAGCATCTTATTATCCGAACAGCATTATGGTGTGCAAAATGCGTAACTGGCAGCAACCACCAGTCTGCTCCTTAGCATACAGAGATCCAAACTCCTCTCCTCTCCAAGCCTGAATGCAAGAGACTTCCGCAAAAATGCTGTGGGAGAAAGCTTTCCCATGGGAAAGGTCATGTGGTGATTCCACTGACCCTGGCCACTGGCATGAGATGACTGAGGGACACTGAAGGTCACTGCTACCCAGACACACTTGGCTGATGGCACAGCTCCACAGGCTGTCCCTGACATTTCCCCAGACTCATTCATGCTTTCACAGCCATCCCTCCCCTTCACAGGCTCCCCAGCCTCACTACAGTATGGGGGAGGAAGGAAACATTATGAAGGAAATAGCTTAAAAGTACCATTTATATACAAGTATGAGATTGTGTTAATTCAAATATACAACATACACACATTTCAGAGAAGTATTTTGTAGCTGGCCTCACTTCAGTGCTGTCTGGCAGGAGGGAGCTATGCAAGCCAAGCACAAGTCCTGGAAAGACCACAGACAATGTTGACCCCTTCAGACCACGGAGGAATGGTCAGAAGCCTTGAGAGATGACAAAACTGAGGCTCCATCAAGCGGCGGAACAAAGTGCAGGGTATTTGCAGAGAGGATGATCAGAGAACATTGTCCTGCGTTTGTAACACCAGTAGAGTCAAGGTCTTCCATAAGCAGAGTGTCATTCTTATATGGCACTAGTAATCCACAGCCTGAGAACTACAGGCAGAAATAAATTATGATAACCCAGGTCAAGCATCAAGAAATACTAGAAGCACATTTTTCATCAGCCACAAACCTCTGTAAACAGCCTGGAGACTTTATAGAGAACATGACCCAAACTCAGGAAACTACAGACAGAAACCCAGTACTGCGTAACATATGTCAGTGTGCATTTTGGTGTTGTTTTCATCAGTAATTAATTGGCTGACTCCATCACCCACACCCTACAGGTGTGTTGTAGCTGTCAGCAAAGCTCAAAAAACAAAATAACACTCAGCCCCACCAAGAACTCTAATAAAGCAACTGTACACTTGACTCATTAGCACATAACTCTGGATGCTTTGTTTTCCTTTAAATTATTTATACCATGACAGATACAGAATTGAAAGTGACATGTAGACTAGACTTCTATTTTATATAACAAAACATCCACTTCTTTTAAAAGAGAGGAACTACAGGTTGAAATTAACATTATAGGGAGTTTAACATATTCTTGGTATAAAGAAATATTTTAGATCACAATTATCTGGTAAACAAAATATAACTTCTATCCTTTTGAAAAACTCAGTTCAAAGAGTGCTTCTTTTTTATAGGAGCTTGAGGAACAATGTTGTGGGAGCAAAGCTGAAGAGACTCAGTGTAACAAAGTATATACCATGTTAAGGAATGAACTCCCATGTTCATGGACTTAGTTCTTGACTTATTTGCATACATGCAGCAGACTTTTCATCTGAAACTGATCCAAATTTTCACACTCTGTACATTAAAGTAGGTTCTCCTCATGAAAATATGAACAAAGCATTCAAAGCATTTCAGTATTCCTCCTTTTGGCTGACACGAAATTTCTTCACAGCATTTCAGAAATTCTACTTCCAAAATTAGGAAATACCACTAAAACAAGAAGATGTTTTTTTTAAATGCAAAAATAAACACAGAAAGCAAATTAAAGTTTAGAAAGGTATCTGCTGAGACCACAACAAAATTGAGATTGATTTGCTTCATTCAGACTGAAATTTTAGGGAAAAAAAACAGGAAAACATTCTAAATTCTTGGCAACTGCTTTTCTTTTTTAACGAATTCCCTCCCTCTGCATTTAAACCCCAGTAAAAGACCACAGAGATGAATTTTTCTGCTTATTTTGTTGAGCCAATGCAGCTGACAGTGATATTGTAAACCTCTGGGGGTCACGCACACAAACCTGGAAGGCCCACCACTGCAGCATGGGGAAAAATTATTTTTTCTCTTTATTACTGTCAAGCTTGCTATGGCTTAATGCAATAGCAGGATATTTATAAATGCAGACTGTCTAGACTGTACAAAGTATAAACTGGATAGGGGCAGCTTTTTTTTAAAAAAACTTAGGCTATTATCATTTTTTATTACAAATCTGGTTTTCTCAAAACAGAAGTAAGATCTAAGAAGAAAGAAGGAAAGAGGCACTAAAGAAAGAATACAGAGCTAGATTAGCTACTTTACAACTGACAGTACTGCCAATTTATCCCTCACTTGATTGGAAACTGTATATTACAAAAACTTCAATTTTTGCTGATGGTTTCAGCAAAGAAATTATATATTCTTGGGCACATGTCTTTTAAGGTAGATACAGTTCAGATGGTTTCTGGAACCATTAGGTCAAACCCCAAACTATCCATACAGTGGAATGAAGATCACAGAATGGGTCAGGTTGGGAGGGGCCACAGTGGTCACTTGGTCCAACCTCCCTGCTCAGGCAAGGTCATCCTAGAGCACACGGCACAGGAGTGCATTCAGGCAGTTCTGGAGTATCTCCAGTAAAGGAGACTCCACAGCCTCCCTGGGCAATCTGTTCCTGTGCTCAGTCTCCCACACAGTAAAGAATTTCTTAAGGTGGAGCTTCCTGTGCCTCAGTTTCCGCCTGTTGCCTCTTGCCCTGCTGTTTGGCACCACTGGATCCATCTCCTTGGCATCCTCCCTTCAGATCCTCCCTTCAGATACAGTAATGAGGTTCCCCCTCAGAATCCTACACCTACCTGCAGCTGCACTACACACAACTGAACTGCAGCCTGAATTGCCCAGGCACAGACATACAGACCTCCTGTACATCATTTAGGGAATCCTTCCCAGCTACTAGAATTAAACTGCTCAGCACCAGCAGCTTTGAGCAGCACTCACTCGCCTCAGTCACTGGGTTCAAAATGCTCCCCTCCTGCTGCAATCAGCTTTGGTGCACAGCTTTGGTCCCCTTCACCCCTTCTAAAACTGTGTGTGCCTTTCTGACAGACCCATGTTATTACACTACATGTGCTATATATTTCTTTACTTCATTTTTTTACATTCTGCTGTGATTACAAGCGCAGATCAAGAATTATTTTCTGCTTAGAGATTTCCCGTATTACTTTTATATAGCACTTGTCCTTTTCATGTTTCTGACCCAAGTCGTAACAGAAATTTCTCATTCTCAGGCTATGTCACTTTGTTCTTATCCTCTCTTGGAAAACTCATTCTGTTTTCTGTCACCACCTTCCCTCAGACAGACTCCCATTCCTCATTCTGCTGTGCCCACAAATAATTGTCAAATGGTGCAAAGTCCCATTTTCAGATATACTTCTATCCATTGTGGAACCATGCAACAGTGAAGGGGGGGGTGGGGGGGGCGGGTTGTCTCCTCCTTACCAAAAAATAATTTGGTTGTGGGTTATTTCTTGATTGCTTCAAGGTGTACTGTAGTCTTGTCTATGTTCAGAAAAATTTACTGTATCCAGATCCATTACTTGCAAATGACAGTACACAAAGAATCAATAGGGAACTTTGGTGGTACCTTACAAAGTATCAGTTTCAGGGCAGTGCAATCCTGGGATCTCTAACATTGCCAAAACTGTTACTGCTGTAAGCAAGAATTTTCCCAAGGAATAACTGAGGTGAAATTCAAAGTTTTGGTCAAAGTAGAAAACTCCTCTGAATTAAGGGCATCTAAGCATCTAAGACTGGGAAATTTTTGTCGTGGCAATCACACAGGCCTTTTTTGTGCTTGTTTATGATAGCTGTATATTGGTATCCTGGCTGGGATAACAATATATATATTAATATTCTAATTGTAAATGGCAAATACTATTTACCCTAACTCTATCTTAATTTTATTAACTAACTCTTTTTCTTGTAATATTTTGCTTACTACTCTTATTTTTATCTTAAATTTTCAAGTAACCTAAATTTTTAAATATTAAAGCAATTTTTTTTTTCTAAAACAGCTCATTCTTATTGCAGTCCTATATTAAAAAGCAGCTGGGTCAAACTCAGTTTCATATGAACAGTGCTTGAAACATTAAAATTGCATGAATAGCCAAGAGTCTCAGTTGCATAACCAGGGCCAAGGAGCAGCCAATAAGTCTCTGCCAATCACCCCTATTCATCAGCAACTTTTGTTTGACTAAAGTGTATCAGTTAGAAAAGCAACCTGTCACAGTTCAAAGATTTAGAGACATGAAGAACCTCTTGCTTCCCTTGATAATTTGCCAGAATCATGAATCATTTCTATATGAAAAATACTGTGCATTACTCCTGATTTGAATCTGCCCAGCTCTCCAGCTATAACCTTTAGTTTCTGTTCCGATTTTTATTGCTGTTCTAAACAGCCAGTATAAACTCAGTGTATTTTCTCCTGCTTCCAGAGAATTACATTTCTTAATCAAGGAGGATCTCTATTTTGATCGGGCCAATGGATAAAAAATCACAGTTCTCAAAGAGAAATAATTTCATGAGATCTCAAATCTTTTGGGTGTCATTCTGCAATGCTCCCATGGTTCAACATCTACAGCAGTCATTCTTGTCACAATGCACATCCAGAGGTAAGGCCATCTTTGAGTCCTAATCACTGTCTTCCTGGGAAATAACTCCTTCTCCCTTTATGATAGCATCACACTATCACTAACTCTTGTGAAAACAAAAAGATCAAAAGCTCCTTACATCCCTTCCAGACGTACCATTTTCCAGGGTACAGTTGACCTTGTTCCTGGAAATTCCATCTGGAGAAGTGGTGGAAACTCCTGCGCTGGCAATATTCAGGACTCAGCTTGATGGGTGTGGATAATCTAATCTAAACCTCTGCTTTCCACAGCAGTTCAGATGCTACCCAGAGGTCCTGTTCAACTTAAGCACTACTATGACACACAATCACACATTTGCTCAAATGCAAATGTTACTCCATTCTCCATTACAGTTTTCAAAAGCTGAGGCAAAACTTTACAAAGTCATCTGATCTTGTGGGTTTATAATGCCACTGCTCATTCTTTCAATACCAACTCGGTATCTTCTTTTAAAGTCTTAACCTGTGAAAAGTTTTATCCATGTAGTATTGCAAACACTTATATACATCACGTATTTACACCATGCTCGTGACCATTAATTGTCTCTACTCTTTAGCCCTAAAAAGTGACTCTGCAGGCTGCTGCAGGTTTCTGCACCACCACAGCAGACTCACAGCAGGAACTGTGAGCAGAGCACAGATTTGTCTGTGCACAAACACTGTGCACATTTCCTGAGGTGGTTACTTGGGTCTGACAGTTCATTACCTCTGGCTTTATCTCTCAGTGCAAAGGATATGTTTACACATCTGACTAAAATCTTTCCTCGCCTGATTTATTTTTAATTTTCTTTGTAAAATCACCATTCTCTCACTTGTCGCTCTTCACACCTTTACAGAATTGCTTGCCAAACTTCTTTGTCTATTTTATTGAAGAAGTACTGAGGAAACAAAAGATAATGTCATATTAAAGTATGCTCTCTGGCTGGGATACACTCTAGCTTTGTAACAAGATACTGTGTACCTACTAGGACAATATATCATACTACTGTGGCAAAATATTGTACTGCAATTGCTGACAGTTTAAGCAGAATGAATTTCTTCACCGAAGTCCAAATCCCATTAAAAAAAATTATATAAAAGCTGCCTGTCAATTTATTTCCAAGAACTGTTTCAAGAGATGACATTTAACATTCTTCTAGATGAAAAACCTTAACTTCTACCTATATTTACCTCCTCCCAAATGAACCTATTTCACCACAAATTTACAAAAAATATAAAATAAGATTGAATACAAAACTCAAGCTGACAACTTTATTACCAAACTTTGAAGCAATCCATGGATTTCTTCAAATGTTAAATGTCACCTACTTCTCCCTGTGCTAGTCCCAAAGGCCAGCAATTCTCAAGGCACCCTGATAATTTTCCTTGAAATTTCTGCAGGGAAAAATAGAGAGTATGAACCTTCCCCCACTACTGTCTACAGGAAAATAATATTCTTGATTTCAGTTTTCAAGGACAAGGTGTAGAAACTATGCTGGTATCACTGAGCAGGCCTAAAACCATGCCAGATGACCTGTTCCAGTATCCAGTCCTGCTGGAGGGTAATACACCTCTGGCAACTCTAACAGACACTGAGGTTGGGAAGAATCTGTATTTTTTTGATCTTTCATCATTCAGATAATTTCCTGCGACAAAAATCTTCTCTTTCCAGCTATCAAGACAATGATCCCTAAGCACTTACTACTACTTGTCTTTCTGTAAAGGTCACTGTACTCAACAAATGATTTATGGCAACCTGTAATATAAGAGGGAACACAAAATAAATACCCTGCAAAAAAAGAGGCAAAACAACTGCATCATAGTTTACTCTAATTTTGTTCATCTAATACACTGGCTGAACAAACTCTCAGAAGCTTTTTGGCCTGTGAAATAGTATCTGCAAATCTTTAAACAATGTGCTTCTTAATGGTTGGATTAATTCAAACTGTACAAAACGCCTTAGATTAAGACTGCATTGCTTTCATGTGAAGTAGCAAGGCAGTGTGTCAGAGAAATAAATAAAGATTTTGTCCTGTTGACTCTCAGCCTACCAATCATGGAAAAGAGGGCAAAAGGCCTTGTTATGTGGCCTGTGATAGTATCCCTTATCCTTTCTGACCAGCACAAACTGTCAGGAAAGAAATAGCTCTGCTGATAAGAAGGAATATCTCCCTCTCTTTTAAGTGCAAGCATAGTAGCTGTTCTCCTTCAAGTCAAACAGAGCTCATAGTGCAGTATTTATTTAAGAAATTTTCCAATATGATGAATTATTAACATGTTTTGGTTGTGTCTTTTTGGATTAGGCCAAGGAAAAGAAGTACAACTCCCACAATGTCTCCAGATCTCAGCATCACTTTTCTTTTGATCAGTACACTTTGGACTTACAGAAGCAAACTGCAATCATATTATCAGTCAAAAAAAAAATACTGTTGAAAAACAGCACTTGTATTAACATTTTAATCAGATGCTTTTGAAATCATCTTCAATGAACAGCAGTTAACTCAAACACCCACCTGGGACAGCAAAGTCAGTTTGATGTTTGTATATTCCTACTTACTGAAACCTTCCAACAGGAAGAGCTGTTGGAAACAGCAACCAACTGCCTGTGTATTTACATGGAGCTTTTAGGAAAGGCAATGGGGAAAAACGGTGCCTTTTAACACTGCTGACAACCAACTTCACTTCCATGGGGGATATTTGAGCATCATGCCTAACGTCGTTTGAAGCAGGGGCTTAAATAAGAAACAACTGGTTGATCCTTTTCTTAGATGAGAACAAAATAACAGGAGAGATAAGAGAGATCGCACAGGCTGAGTATGCACAAATCTGTTATTTGCAATGCTTCTTGGTGCCTGAGCTTTCAAGTGATCAAATAGCAGAGCTATGGTTATGACTGCTTACCTGTCTGTTATGAACAAGGAAACTGGAAATTCTCCCTTTATTTGTGAACCAAGGCAGACTAGTCATGGAAAAGATAAACTATGTGCTTTTATTGAGCATGATACCACAATATGTTAACCTAGCAGCTGGTGTCAGTCATTAGTTTTCAAAAGGATTTTAATGGTTTTGCTCTTCAGTGCAACACCCCACACACCTAGAATGGACTCAAAGCAAAACATTCTCCTTGCCTCATCCAGGCTTTTCTTCCCTTAAAACTCTTTTCAACTTTCCCTCCCTCCTGGATTTCAGATAAAATTACTTAAATCTGGCTGTTGCAACAGAACGCTGCCAGACTCAGCTTCTTTGCTGAATTTGGGTGAACAAATGTAGGTGATTTTGTGGGTTGGCAGAGACAGCAATACGAAATCAGGCTGGCTGTTCTGGTTAAATGAGCAGTTGAACAGTATGTAAGATTAGGTTTCCAAACATAGCTCCCTGCCATATACTGAGGTAAGTAAAACCAGATCATCGCCTTCGTCTCCACTGAAAGTGTCTGAAGGCAGAATGAACATTTTGAAATTATGACTGCATTTTAAAAGACTTCTGAAAGATCCCAGAACCCAGACATATGAGAAAGTTTTCAAACCACAGGGAAGATAAGCTGAAAAACAAAGCAGTAATGGCTAGACAAACCTCACTTGAAAGGCTTGATAACTTTTGTCTGACTGCTTTTGCAGAGCAAGTTAGGAGTTAGAAAAGCTATTCTACTCTCAAAATCTAACACTGTGTTCCTAAAATTAAAAAAGAGACACAGAGAGAGAAGGACAATGACAAAAGCACAGTCATTTTGGCAGTATCCAGGGAAGTCTGACAAGTGGCAGAAGAAAGCACAGATCAAAAGACCTTGTAAGTTCTTTTATTGTGGAAAATACCTAGAATTCCATGTTTATCTAACCACAATAAGCTATTGAATGGTTATCTAAACTGCCCTTGTTTCGCCAGGCAACTCAATACATCTCTATGTTCTACCCCACATTAGTTTTAGTCTGGTGTGCTTAAAAGGCTACACAGCAACTCAATCTAATCTAGAAGTTTATGCATCTTCTTATAGTTATCACAGAGAGTGATCACCTTAAACAAAAAATCTCTTTGTTATCACTTCAGAATTACTTGCCCCAGTTGCTACACCTAGAATCACATTGCTGTGGCACATCACAAAAACAACTCAGCCCTTTCTGTGACAGTACATCACTAATAGGTATTGTAAGAAATCCACAAAAGTACATTAAAAAACCCCAACCTACATGAGAAACATCTCACAAGGACATGTCTGAGTATTTGTGAGCCTTTCTTTTTTTCCCTTCATTTCCTTAGTTCTCCCTTTACAAACTGTGGAAAGTTTTCTTAAATTCCAAGCTGACTTTGCCTATATACCACAGCAACAAAGAAATCTGTCTAACATATTATAAGTAGAACTATTCTTGGCAAAATAATGTCTCTGAGACAGGTTTAAGCCATACAGAAACAAGACTGAACTTGTGAGTTCACAGTTTCTTTAAAACAAACCAATACCTGCTGTCACAGCAGGAGGAAAAAAGATATGTCAAACCCAAAATATTACAGCAGAAGCTGGAGAAGACATGAGGAGAAAAGCAGCTCACTCATCTTCACTATCTAAGTATCTTCAGAGTAGAAGTCTACTTTTTCCTAAGCCTTCAATTCAGAAGACGCCCACAAAGTCCAGAGTCCTGGAAGACTTCCAGTAAAAAAGATACTGGATACCCTGCATATAAACATTCTCTATAATTAGAGAAGAAAGCATCTTGGTTTTTGAATGGCATATGACAAATTTTGAAAACATTAGATAAAATCAAATTATATTTCAACGTGGTTCAAGAGAAGCCTTTTCTTCTGTAGACTGTCAGTCTCCCTCTTAAAAACATCTGATAACTACTGCAGTAACCTAACATTTTTTCGCACATCTCAAAAACAACCAAGAAACGTGTATGGACAATAGGATAATAATAACGAACACTTAAGGACATTCCTTCTTTCAGGGAGCAATGTTTTGAATATAACAGCCTAGCCAAAAGCTTCCATTTTCTCTTACACAAGCCCCACAGAAGAAAGCCGTGGCTCTTTATCACAGTTGTACCTGGCTTGCAGGAGAATCACCAGAGGAGCAGCAAAGAGCAGAGAGGTTCCTTTTTCTTTTCGGTTGTGCCACAGGAGCACGAGGGGTTACCTCCTGCCCAAAAGCCATCCCCTCAGCAGCAGATTGTCACCAGCATGGAAAGGCAGAAGTAGGAGCAGCACAGGTCCCTCTTCCTCGGGGTGCAGCTTTTCCACAGGTGTGCACATACGGCAGAGCCCCATCCGATGTGCAACTTCATTGTACATCCGGATGCATGAGTGAGTCACACATAAAAAATACTGGTTTCTCATGGTTGCATGCTCACACATGGGTGGGGATTGAGCAAATACATTTCCCCATGGGCTGGAAACTACCCTTTTGTGACAGGATTAATACCCAAGACCAAGGAGGTCACAACATAGCAATTAAGGAAGACGGTAAAACATGTACAGTAAAAAGACGTGGAAGAGCAATCAAAGCAATACAAATAGTTAATGCTGTGATGAAGTATCTTGAATTAAGCTACAGTAACAACCAAGTATCGTACGTGACCTCTGCAGCGGTCCTGCATTACTGAAAGCTATTCACTGGCCTCACGGAGAAACCCGACTCCACTTGCTGCAGGGTTCCAGGCTCAGAACGGGATTAAGCCAGCTGCTCAGGACGGCGTTCGGAGGCTGCGGCCGGGAGCCCGTGCAGCAGTGCCCGGCAGCTGCCGGAGCGAGGGAGCTGCGGGCCCGGCGTGCCGGGAGCGGCGGCGGCAGCAGGTGCCCGCGCGGGGAGCCGCCGGCTGCAACCTCCGGTGTGGAAAACACTCGGTAAAAATAAAATAGAAGGGAAGTACACTTGAGCCAGAAATTAAATGCTTGCATCTGATATCAGAGGAAGAGCACGTCGGTCAGACGATCCGCTGGGGGTTTGGCCCAACTGTACCCTGGTCAGCAGGAACATTTTATTGACATCAACACCAGCACCATGAGGGCCAAGAAAAACATTTTGTGGTCTGCGCCTCCTTGCTCCACCCCATCCCACCCTTCTGTGATGTTCTGAAGGGAGAGGTTCTCCGCTGACTTCCAGAAAGGTTTGATGCTGTTTCTATCACATGTTTTCATTTAAATCCCCCAGTGACAGACACCATACAAATTGCCTGTGGTAAAGCAGAGTCCCTGGTGTGTGTAGCGCAGAACCCTCCTCTGCCTCACTCACCCACACAGGAGCGTGCCTGAGGCGGGCAGAAGGCACCGTCCTGCCCGTATTCCCAGGGCTGGACTAGTACTAGCCAAAAAGATGGCAGCTTGGATTAGCAGCTGAAAACAAATCGGAACAACAGAGATCCTCTAAAAAAGCCGAAAATACTGCAGCAGTTACTGACAAATCATGGTAATTCCATTAGTGTGGTGATCCCATTCTAAGAACGGAAGAATACAGAGGCTCTCCCACATCCCTGGGTAGCAGACGTTGATATAATATTGTCTGTTTAATGCAAAGCTATTCAACAATTTTAATACGAAATAGCTTTTCAAAAAAAAAAATAAAGACCATGTGATATCTGTAATGAAAGAGTGAAATTGGCACATAATATCTGTGAGGTTTTGGAGCGGGTTTTTCTTTACAGACTTTTAGGGAAATATATAACAGAAATATAAGTAGATCAAGAATTTACTCAAATTACTACATCTCTTTAGAAAAAAAAAAAAGAAAAATAGTTTGTTTAGATCTACAAGAAATTTCATAAATGTTCTAATTTTTTGGGTACGCTTTTTAAATGGAAGCATTTATGTTACATTGGTACTTTTAAACTACGTTTTTACATTAGCCTAAAAAATAATTCTTCCTTCCAAACAATATTTACCCTCATTTAAATCAACCAACCAATGTCATGCAAAGGTTTTTTTGTTCAGCCAATGGGAAATAAGTGACATTTCTTCTTACTTATTCTAATCAAAGTCAAATATTTGTTCGTTCTGTGAGTAGTTTGCTACTAATTACAACAGTCTGATGTATAGTATTTTGTGTTACTAAAAATAGGGCTACAAATTAATAAATGCAGCTAAAATTACGCTTTCAAAGCACAGTGGAAGAAGGCCCAAAGCTCATACATAAACATTGACAGCAGGTCTGTTTCCAGACTTTAGACACCCACATACCCACAACATAGGTGCAAATTGGAAAAGTCTTTGCTTGTTCATTTGGCAGGAAGTGTATCTGAAATTAACATATTGTGTAGGATTTAGAATCAACTTCTTTCAAATAAAAAAAAAAGAAAAAACCCTTTTAACTCTGTTTCTCCACTCGACATATTCCTCTTGCAGCCTTCTTCCTTTCTTAAAGGACAGATATCTCCCTCCAGACTGAAGAAATACTTAGGTTCAATTGAAACTGAAGTACAACTAGTTTTTCTCTTTTGAACGAAATAATTGCAATGAAGATTGTTTATTAAAGGTATGTGTAAGATATGTGTAAGAAACCCCTTAGAAACTGAAACAGTCTTAAAACTTAATTGAGCCCTGGAATTTTCAGTCATGAGACATTACCATAGTCAAGAATTCATCAACACAAAACAGAACTGGACATTCATGTAGGTATCAGGAAGAACTAGCAAGAAGAAATGTTGGAAGATAAATCTCAAGATGTGGGACAAAATAATCTGTAACTACTTAAGATCAGAACATATATGATGGCTGATTATCCCTCATCCACCACCTGATGGGTGTTAAGAAATTGCCCTTAAGAGGCAGAACTCATGGTGAAAGACATATTACTGGTCTTTTGGATTTTGTAATCTAAAAATAACCTAAGAGAATAGCTTCTCCCTTCCTTTCCTTAATAACTAATTGTGAATTTTAGACTTTTTTTTTTTTTTTAAGTGAAGTACACCTATGGCAGTGTATTGATCAGCTAATGAAAATCTTTCCTAAACTGAAACACATGACACTGCTCAGTGCTTACTAAGGCAGCAGTCTCCTAGTGAATAACTGGAATTCACTACAATCCCCTGCACAAGGGGCCACATTAAATGCAGTATCACAGAAGGTACTAATTGGGACAAAAAATCCACAAGACCAAAAGTGGATCCTTCAAAAGATTCCTGACCAACCAAAAGTCCCTGCATTGATTTCCTATGTCAAGATGCAAAACTTGATACCACAGATTCTGAATTTACTGAACTGGCACAATTACCACGACTAGGGGAATGTTAAAAACACACATCTCAGGGGCAGCTGTCAGAGTCAGGTGTTGGCCACAATTTTAACAATAGCACTGTTTTGTTGGGGTTTTTTTTTCTGATGTACTCAACTCATTTGAAGAGAAAGGAAATTGGAATACATGTACATAAGCAATTGGTTTGTCTTACTCACTCTTGTTCTCCTATTAGAGCCCAGAAAATTTAAATCCCAGTGATTATGGTTAAACCAAACCAGTTAATCAGCTGACTTGAGTGCAATCTGCCTTTGTTAGAAAATCAACTGGAAAATGCTGTAAAGCAGCAGCAATAGTCCAGAGGTGCATTTACTTTGCTAATGACTGACATAAATATGTGCTCCCATCCCAACTGACAATGGGCATATAGCACAAAAGTGCTTCCCAGTGAGAAGCTCACAGGACTATTCACCTGCAACAAGAACAACCCAAACATATTCACAGCCATTTGCAGGGAAATGGTTTTTGGACACAGCAAGTTCACCAGTTCTGAGGCTAATCCCAGGTTGCAGAAGGAGTCTTGACCAATGGCCAGGGAAGTTATACTGTCACCTCAACACTACCAGCAGCACAACCTGTTGCTCTCACCCAACACCTCTTCCTGGCTGTGATCATCTGCCAGACAAGTGCTCCTCACACCTTCTGCAGCACACCTCCAGAGCTATGGCCAAGTGAGAACGTCTGCCCAAAACCGGTGTGGCCAAAAGTGTTCGTAGACCAGGGCTTGCAGGCCTTCATTATCACTTCTGTCACAAACTTACTGTGCTCTCATATGTAAATAAGGGACTTGAAATTATTTTGGGATTTAGGGGTCATTGACAAGCCCCATGTAGGATGGTTTCCTGAGGATGCCTCCTGAGCTGGGCAGGAAGCAGCTGGAGGTGCTTTGGTTTAAAAGCAGAGTTGGAAGAGGATGCAGTGGCAAAGCACCCTTGGTGCAGACACTCCTCCCCAGCACTGCTGGAGCCAGTGCTGCACTGAACCCATCCCCCAGGCAGGGCCGTGCTGGATGTTTTGGGGTAGCTTTTGGCAGTCATCGACAGAGGCAACCCAGAAAGAATGAGGGCTAAACCGAGTATGTACAAAAACACACCTATAAATGCCTCAGGACATTGTGGGCCAGAAAAGCTTAAGTTTCTGAAACCTAAGGAATCTCAGGTGTCTACAGTAACTGGGAGAGGTTTCCATGGGCAACACTTTTGAAGGCAGCTGCCTGAAATATGCTTTAAGGGATACCAAAGTCCTAGATTCTTTACTGAATTTAATAATATGTACTGGAACAAGATTACTGCAGGCATTTACTCCGTCAACTGAATACAAAGCATTCTAAAAATACTTTTGCATGTCATAAAATTAGATTAGAAAAATATATGTACAAAATTCACATGAACAAAGGAAAGTACAAACAACTACCTGGGACTTCTGAGTTAGAAACAATACACACTATTTAAAATGCAGAGACGTTGCCACAGGAAAAAAGTTACTAATCCTGTTGGGGCAAAGTAACTGCACTGGTGTGTGGTTTGCATGGGGGAGGGAAGGAAAAAGAAAAGGAATTGCTTTATTAGCCTTTTTGCAACTGTGTTTTGTTTGCTTGTTCAAAAAAACCCCAGCTTTTCTATTACTTTTAACTGATAGATATAAATGAAGAAACTTATATTTATCAAAGCAAGTATTAACAATCTAGTTAAATTTCATTTACTCCCAGAGATACCTTAGGGCTAGTAGTTAAATATGTACATTAATAAGTTGCCTTACTTTTATAAACTAGAGGGTAAAATTGAAAGACTTTCCACTGAGAACACTATTAGGAATATTCTTCTTCCTCAGCATTTTCACTTTGAGTGAATACAAAGTAAATCCACTTTACTTTGCTAATGAACCAGCTCTTTGTCATTTATCTATCAGGCTATTTATAAATATCTTGCAATCACAGCATTATCTGGGGCCTAAAGAGCATGTTTCAACTCAAAACAAATGGACATGTCATCTCATGTCCTTCCATAAACAAAAGCTAAGGGCTTGGAATCCAGCAGATTTAACCTCATAATCAAGTTGCATATGTTCATTTTCATAGCTTTTCTTAGGGGCTTGTAACAGTGTAAAATACGGGCAGTTGCCCTTTACTTAGAGCGACCCTGGAAAGCAATAAATTGTTGCACCAGATATAGGTGAGACAGGGGACACGTGTGGACACTGGGGAGGGTCCCCCCTCCTCAGCAGTGCTCCGCTGGGTTACACAGACTGCCCAGGGACAGCAGGGAACTGCTGTCTCACTGGGGCAGGGAAGTAGTGCCCATTGGTGGAGAGAAGGCAGGAACTCACAGGAATCTCCTCAGACAACTTGTGAAACTTTACTTTTCCCCGGCACAAATACCTGCAGCCTGTGCTGACACAGCAGCAAGTTCTGGCTGTATGACGCTGACTTCTCAAATAAAAATAGGCATTTTTTTGGTGATGCCTTAAGTACACCAGTATGTGAACCAAGTGGTAATTCAATGAAATGGATGTTCTCAACTAGAAAACTCTGCAGCATATCCAGATTAAAATCACATTCTTCACATTTTAAAACTGAATGTAATTTTTAACTCTGTTTTTTAACTGGCACAGACCAAAGAAGTGTTCATGCAGTAATTAACACTAAATCAATTTCTCCCTACCTGATTCAATGGCATTAACCAGCAACAGTATAATGAATGTAAAATATGCTAGTTCATTTTACATTGTTTTTTGTATGTATGCAAGTACTAAACAACTAACAGACTCTGGGAGAAAGGTTAAATTGAAATGAATTCTAAAAAATTCCCATTAATAACTCAGTTTCAAGATATAACATGGGTGTAAAAGCAAAAGAGCTTTGACTAAAAAAAAAATCAGTTATTAAAGGGATTTTTTCACTTGTACTGCTTTCAATTCTTTCACTTTAAAAGTCACTACACGTTCAAAAAAATGTTTATTTAACCTTGCCTAATCAAGCAATGCAGAATATCAGAAAACCTTTATACCCTGTTTTTTCACCTGGAATTAGACAATGGTTTCACCATATTCTGCAACCCTCTCATTCCCTAAATCCTACTGAGGATCGACATGGAAGTGAAGTTCCTCTGAAGTTTACATCTCTCAGTAGTCTTAGGCAGAACATTACGATTTTTCTCTTTTCACATTTTTAAGCTCGGGCGTTGTCCCCACCCTTTCCCACCCAGACCTGCCTGTTCCCATTCCACACTGAGCAATTTGAACCAAGTGAACTCTGGAACCCCAATGAGCTTCCCGTTATCACATCCCCCCGTGCCAGCGGGGGGCCATCCCTTACCTACTGGTGTTTACTTGATCCGTCCTGACTGATGTGAGCACCAAAGTGGTTGCAACTTAGAACACAAGGGCGTTCACTGTCTCTCCAGAGGGACTGAAACGATCCCCTTTTGTTTATACCTCAAATCCCAAAGTCCCAATAGCCTTTCTGTTGCTAGACTTTCACCTCCAAATATGTTTACCGTCTACTAACATACTTTTACCCAAGGAAAAAAAACTATTAAGAAGTGCTCAAATGTTACCTATGATATCAAAACATGCACTCAAAGTCAGTTTAGCCAACTGATACTGTGATTCAAGTAAAAAACAAAAAGCTTCAGTATTTTAACAGATAGCAAATCCTGGAATAAATGCTGTTGTAATTTTAGAGTTCTATTTTTACAGTTAAAGGAGAGACATCTGGCAATAATCTACAAATAAATACAGTGTCTCCATTCTCAGTTTCTCCTCCAAAACACTACCTAGGAAATTTTTTCAGCATGATTCATATAATCAACATGATACATTACAATGACTTTCAAATAATTCCGAATTCTTAGTTCATTCGATAAAGAACTCATTTTTGAAAGAGAAAAGGGAACATGCCCTGCCAGAAAACTTGCTTTATTGACTCAGCCCTGCTGCCAGCAGGAACGTGGTGAAGTGAACTCCACGATTTCAAAAGCATTTTTTCAAGGCCAGGGCAGAAACAGAAAGAGGCTTATTTACCGAAATGTGAGACTCCACAGGTGAGGCCAGAGACGGTCTGAAATCCTCTTCTTTTAGTTCCCAAAGTTTTAATTTATGATGAAGTCTGTAATAATCCTTTCAAGCTGCCAGGTAGAACGCACGCCATGTCTCAGCCGTGTTTTCTTTCGCCCTTTTGCAGAGTAACTTTGTTATTTGCATAAAGCTTAGTCCTGGCCTATGGGACTTTTTGAACATCTACATGTTAGATTAGCTGTCTTGACATGCTCTATCAAGCATGACATCATGGATCTCCATGGTAACCTTAGCCACACCTGCCCAGAAGCCAGAGTTACCTGTCATGTTCAGATCGAAATGAGCATAACAAAAAACTCTCAACCACCATTTTCTAGGCAATCAGCCCTGCAAAGGTACCAGAAGGATTTGGCTTTTGTTTTTAATTGATTGAAATCTAATTTCGTTTGCCAAGAAAATTTCTTCTTCATGGAGCACTGCCTGAAGGACTAGAGCTGCTCCTGACCCTTCCACACCTCCCAGCCTATTTCCGAGTCAAACAACAACTGAAGAAAGCTGTGGCAAACTTCTTCCAGCTCACTTTCTTACCCCAGGCTCAGAAGCTCCTGCTCAGAAAAACTTCTACACATTCATTTTTGTTCTCTGCCCCTCAGAATGGTTTTTTTAGAGCTGACTTGTAAAACAGGTTCACAGCAGGGATTACCCCCCTCCCATTGCCAGGTTAGCATTTTAACCTTTTAATTGCTGACTCCTTTTCATGCTTGCAGCTACAGACCCAGGTTTTACACTTGTTCCTGTTTTTTTTCTCTGCTGACCGGAGTCAACTTCACCTAAGCAGGTGACCGTGTCCTTCCATGAGCTCCACAGCAGATGATTCACACTGTCTGAAACTGAAAACATCACAGATTGTTTCCTTCTTGCTTTCTTTTTTTTTTTGTTTTTTTTTTTTTTTTTTTTTTAACTTCCCTGGGATTACATTAGCACCATCCTTTCTTTACCACAGGTGAGACAGCCTTGGCAGAGGTAAGGTGTTTAAAGCTCCTGCAGAAACTTGCATTACCTAAAAAAAAAAAAAGTTGTTCCTCGGCTTTACAGGCTTCCAGGTGGAGTGAGTGCTGGTGTCCAGCTGTAGACTTCTCTTAGAAGGGGTATAAGCTGCAATGTGAGGGCAAGCTGCTGGGCTATGGGTCACAGAGTTGTGGCCATTGGGTGCTGCATTCTCCTGGGTTGGGGTGCACAAGGCATGTCTGCACCCCTCCAGGCTGCACCAAAGTCATGCTCCAGTTTACCACAGACCAGCTTTGCCGAAGGCTATTAGCCTTGCTGCAATATCCCAAGCCCCTTGTGCAAATTAAGATGGCCTCTGCCTCTGTAAGCTTTCCTTTCCAGAGCAGGATACCACAAACAAGGCAACAAACCTTCAGAGGGGAAATGATCTGTATGCACAGCTGGGAGGTTTCAGGTCATCACATTAGCTAACCATCAGTAATCCCTGCTGGCATTTTACCTGGCCATGACTGTACTTCTGATTTGTGGCAGATTATCAGGAGCAGAAATGGGTCCTCAGGAGGCACATCCAGGGAGGGATTTATCTGAACAAATGAAGCCTGGAGGAAACCATTAGCGCATAGTGGAAGATGCAGACAACATTCAGCGGCCCTTGCCAGTGGAAATGATACAGTAGGATGTGACAGTATCAAGTATTTTTTCCCAGATGTTTATTTCCTGCAAACAATGAGTCAGTTTGCCATACTCAGATAATGATGGCTAAAATGGGCAAGAGAAAAATGTCCACATAGAAGAAACCAGACAATTACCAATCTTGATTTTCTATTGGTTGTGGAGCTGACAGGGTTTAGAGCAACCTGGAAGAGAAATTATGTGATATGCCAGGGACTATCTCCTGACTGTAAATACTGGGGTATTTTCTATTTCTGTTGCACCATTTGACAGAGAGATTAGAAAATGGCATTGCAGTAACTACTACCCTTGACAGGCATCCTACAGTGGGGAAATTCCCACCATGGACCATGTTGCCACTTTCCAGATACTGGAGCAGCTGAAGAAGTAAGAAGGGAGAAAAGGAACCTAGAAAGGAACCTGGAAAATAAATTGTGACATTTTAATTTAAAATGTGGCATTTTAAATATGTCTTCCCATTCATCTTACAAGTTTTGTTTCTGATACATGTATATGTTACATATACATACCTACTACATGTGCATGTAGTTTGTCTTCTATACCACTGCTACACACTAACATATATAAGGGTGGAAAAAAGGAAGTATGGATGCTAAATGCACATATACACCGTTCAAGGCAAAATTATACCATAGTCTTATTCATGGAGTGGCTAAGAAATCACACACTAAACAGGCACATACATGCACACACACACACACAGCTGTGCGTATATATATACATATCTATAGACACATACCTATGTGTATCTATAAACAGTTACACATAAACACACACAAACACACACACACACCAAATACTGATACGTGGGTGTGCACACAGAGACACAATCGGTAAGAAAATCCCCCTCTGAACTGTAATGCTATGATCATCACAGTTTTACTGCATTTGATGAGCCAGACAGTTGATACATCACATGCCAACTAAGCAACTTCCTTACAATCAACTTGTATTATTTATTTCTGCATGTTTTCATGTGGTTTTGGTTCAGTTTATACTTTTTTATGTAAGGCTGAATGGCTGGAGTCTTTTGTATTTATATGCTCTAACAGTAGTTTTAAAGTTATGTTGTTTTAAAATTATTGAAAAACTCATTACACACAACACATATAATACGTATGTCTAATCACCAAAAAATAGAAGCAGGAGAATGAAATTTACTCTCAATAAATTAGCAAGGAATTTTACCCTCAATAAATTAGCAAGGAAGACACATTTTAAACAAATATCAAGAGCAGTTACTGCATTCCTTCTGTAATTTATTGCCTTCAGAAAAGGATCAAATTACAAAATGTGTAGGGTGTAATGCTGTAGGCTGTTCAAACTAGGTTTGCAGTGTCTGCAACACTGGAACTAAATATTTACATGACTCCAAAAGATCTAATCTCTGGATTTCGCCCCCCTCCCACCCCCTTTATTTAATTTGTATGCTATCTTTATCCACCACCCAGCACATTCCACACAGTCACTAAAGTTCATAGAAGAGATAAGTGGGGAAAAAAAAAAGTCAAGACTTTAAAAAGAAAGGAGTAAAACTGTTTAAAAATAAGGAATGGATCTTCCTCATTAGAGCTGGAGTCTTGCAGCAATTTTAGCTGGATACAGATGGATTCTAACAGTGACAACACCTGGGATCTCTAGAGACCCTGTAAAAGAGAAGTTCTAGGGGTGAGTTAACAAATTACAATCTTTCCAAACCTGTAACAGTCTGATCTTCAAAGCCTTTCAAGTATGCAAAGCTCCAAAGAAGCTTAGAATTCACTAAGAAGCTTCCATAACAGAATACAATATTTTTCCAACTCATTTTTATTCCTTATTTACAATCAATTTGCTGTTAGTGCTGAAACACCTATAAACCACTAACGGAAACGAACTTCTACAAAAAGACTTGCTGTCAACCATTTGTTAAACCAAGAATAATGAGCACAAGATTTTTTAGACCAAACTCCAAATTCTGACACTTATTTGAAAAAAAAAAAAATTATAGAATAGACAGTAGATTGCCCGAACAGATTAAGCTCTGTTATTGCACCCAAAACCAGAGTCCAGAGTTAGGAAGGGATCCTTGCATGGTATTCCCTGAATTCAGAGAGTCAGCATGTCAGCAGCCTCCACCTGCTCGGAGAGATACATCAGCATGTCAGCTCTCCTCTGACCCTACATCTCCTGCTGGCTGCTGGAAAGCAGCTGCAGGCAGTGGCACACCACCCTCAGGTATGCTGCTGACAGACGGATGTGGGTGTCAGAGCTCCCTGGAGGAGGCAGACAGGTATGGGTAAGTCTGTTCTGTTTGCATTACAAAACTCAAAAATAGAAAAGAAAGCAAATGAAAGAGTAACAGAGCCAGCTAAAGCATACAGACACACTCTGCAGGTATTTTCTTTTCTCCCAGGCAGTGGTGCCAATACTGAAAGTGCAACAGAAGTTAACAGCTGTTCCATATTTTCCCTTCAGCTGTGAAAAGTAGATTGAGACTCATATAAGATCAAGAGTCTCACCTTCACTCCTTTTTCTGTGTTTGCCCTAAATAAAAGGAAAAGCTCTTCAGAAATGTCTATTTCAACAAACAATTCCAAGGTAATACTGAACAGATTAATTTTGTTTCTTTGAATTTCAAGGCAACATCTGAATTGCAGGCCACATCCCAAAAATCTGTTTCATACTTTGTTACCTTCTCACCTTTTGTAACGCGGTAACACTCAATTTTGTAGGAGTTATAAGGACTATTAAACAAAAGACATGATACAAATTTGACTTCCTTACCTGATCTCTCAGTCTCTCCTGGTGTCCCATTATTGCTGTGGCATGGTGGGGATATTTCTGTTTCAGATGTTCAAGAAAAGCCTCTCTCTTCCTGTCCATTTCTGAGGTTTGCATTCCCAGTATTTCTTTGGAACTGCGAGGGCCACCTACTGTATGTCTTCGAGGGATGTTGCGGGCGGACTTTGAATTAGGAGTGTGACTGCTCGGGGTCGACAGGAGCTCTTTAGATCGGAGACATTCTGCATCATCTAGGGATGTTACATGCAAACTGGGTTTTGCCTGGTCTGAAAAGAAACAAAAACAAAAACCAAACGTAGTTTATATTATAAAAACTGAATACCAACATTGACATTAGTAGCAAAAATGGGGAAAAAGATTGATATGAAAGCTGGGTACTTTTAAAACTCTGGCAGTGCACAATGGCATGTTCTGCATCATTAGGCATATACCCATCATAGTAAGTGGCCCAGAAATAATCCCTTATATAAGCTACGCGCATACTTATCTACTTCTATCACACAATTGCAGTACTGCCTCACAGAAAAGTGAGTATCATTAAAGTAGATGTTCCTTTTATATCAACTTACCTATGTGACTTGAAAAGAAGATCTGACAGGGCCCTTATTCCCTGACCTTTAAGACCTACAGCATGCTTTCTACAAGAAGAAACAGATTTCTTCAATAGGGTCCAGTACACTTAATGGCCCCATAACTAGTATCCTTAAGGATACAAACTGATAAAATTCCTTTGACAGAGCAGATTTTTAATCCTTAATCTTTTTTTTCAGTGTGTTTTCAACATGTTCTGAAACACCTAGGAAATAATAAGAGGGTTTGGGAGCCTTTTTTTCCTGATTTGTGACTGTGGTCTGGTTTTAAATTTCACGGATCTCCCTCAGATTTTATACATCTCAGGACAGCGGGCTGGAAAATTCTGCATCATTTTTCCATAAACCATTTCTTAAGAAATAGAATAAAAGCAAGTTCTGTGTGATCTAAAAAAAAAAGGGGGGGGGGGGGGAACCCTCAGATAATTTTTACTACTTTAAAATCTACTTTAAGACCAAAGACTGCAACGACATTTGTAAAGAGATAGGCAGACACTGTGGGTATGTAAGTGCTGGCTTATCTTCAGGTAACTCTGTAACATGAACCCTCTGGTGCTCAAAAAATTGTAGACGGGAACCTTGTTACCTAATACCTTTGAAAAAATCCCTCACTCCTTTGTCAGCAAAGGAGAAAAAAAAAAAAACCCTAACAAAATCTTGAAGTACTGAAAAGGCCTCTCCAAGTCTGATGTGGCCTTCCTCATCTTTACCAGACAGACTCAGACGCCCCTGAGTGTTAACCCTTCCCAGCACCTCCCCAGGAGCAGGGAGCTCCTTCTTCTACTTGTTTTGAATAAATCTTAATTTCTCTCTGTCTGACATTTTTTCCCTCAAAGCCCCTTATCCTCCCCCCGATGTTTTGCCCACGTGCTGCCAATACACAGCACCACTGTTTGGAAACAGGCACCTACTTGCTTCTTTTTATGGTTCAGTCAGTCATTCTGACACTGTGTGTGGTAGGCACACCACTTGCCTCAGGATTTTATGCTGAGGATTTCTCAGCTTTCTGGTGTGCATTGTCAATTGCCTGCCACATGCCATGGAACATCAAGCCCTTGTAATAAAGCAAATCCTCCATCAGTGGAGCCTCTGCTGGATGTCCTACCAATTCACACAGGGAACCAACTTCCTTGGGTTCCATAACAGAACTTGGCCCTGGATGGACCTCAAAGACATCACATGTTTCTGTAAACTCCCTATACTGTTCAAGGGCTCAAAAACTTTCAACAATGCCCTCTTGTTTGCATTCATGGAAACCTGTCCTGAAAGCAGATGCAGGCACAGGGTGACACCATGGTTTGATAAGCACAGATCTGGACACAAATTTGTGAGCAGGTTTGGTTTACAGGGAAGTCATACTCTCACACAGATTCAAAATGTCATCGGTGATCTTCACAGCACCTGCTAAGACCTTCTTAGCAACACAATCGTGGTTAAACCTTCATAGCAGCAGCCTCACCTTCGTGTACAAACATACGTGTACCCAACTTTTTCAAGCACAACTCAATTAAGAAACATCTGTCCTCTCTGCTAATTGGAAAGTCAGAGCATGAGCCACCAGGTACACTGAGCTTGTTTGAGAAAAATGGCAAACAGGAAAGTTTTGCTTGCAGGAAGCCAGCATGGCTACTCCAGATATACTCAGTGAAAACAGTTTCTGAAAGCTGCACAGTCATTCCAATGGATTTTACATGGGAGGAAAACTAGGTGGGCTGGGGCTGAATGGAATTTACCATCTTTAATTTGTTGTGCCAAGAGCCTAGAGGTTATATCCCTTAGGCTGCTGGAACAAAGGCACAGACATAAAATAAGGGATTTTCTTGGAGCTAGAGGGAGTCAGCATGTGCACGGGTGACTGAGTGCAGCAATTTGGTATAAGCTCTCAAAGTATGGTCACAGCAGCAGTTTCAATCACTGAAGTGATGGCAGGCACTTCCTCAAGAAGGCAGGTAAACCTATGCTGACAAGCACAACCCAGAACTCATGAGTGTGTATTTTGTGTCCTAAATCTCTCACATGGAAAGTCTTTCCCTACTCTGCACTTCAGTAATTTCAACAGTTTAAGAAAAAGCTAATTATTTGGCACATAAAGACATATCAAGTAAAGGGCTTTACCACTGTTTGATATTAGGTGAAACCTTGAAAAGGAATCAAAAATAACATACTTTTCTTATACTGTATTAGACAGATCAACAAATTCTCTTATTTTTCGTTCATATATTTGGAAAATACTGCATAAATACCAGTGAAAAGAAAAGAATGTAAACTATGCAAACTGATTTCTCCTCTTGCCAGAAAGCTGACTTGGGCATTCAGCAAGATCGTGATCCTGCATCATTACAGCACACAGCAGCACAACTTTCTTTGCAAACCAAAATCTGTTGTGTTTCAGTATGGGTCTTTTCTCTACTAACCACTGAAAAAAAAAATATTTTGGAGCACTTCTGGACAGTGATAAGTGACTTCAATAGCAGAGCTGAGTACTGGGCTGCTGAAACTCCCCTGTGGATCTCATGAAACATCAGTTCTACAGAAGCTCTGTAGGCCGCAGTGTTACAGGGAGGAAAAACTGAGAGAGTTTGTCTGGGTTTTGGAGTGCTCAATAACATTGTGGGTCAACTTTCCGTATCTTCCAAGAGAAGATAATGGGCCTAGCAAATCAATCTCCACAGATAACTGTGAAATGTGTGAAACATCATGTGATGGTTCCCAGATGAGTGCTATGAGTAGGAAAAGGATAAATTATTCAAGTACCCTCCTTGGGAAAGGAGCAAAGAGAAGGCAATAGAAAACATACAGGTGTGAGATAAGCTTGTCTCCCTCCCTCCCTCCCTCATTTTCAGAAGCTAAAAGCTGAAGGTCTTTCTGTTCAATAAAGCAGCAAGTCCAGAGGGCAACTAAAAGCAAGACTTGCTGATTGACAGGGAGGAGAGGAATTTGGTTATCCAAAGGCATGAGTAACTCTTACACTTGATTTGTTTCTCTGATCTAAAAACAAGTTTCAGGATTTCTTAACATCACCAACATCACCCTTTACTATAGTAAAGGTCCAGATCTGCAGCGTAGAAGGAGTATGTCTACGATTAGCAACAAGATTATCATGATGGATTAATGGCTGTGAGCTAGGAGAGAAATAAAAAATAGAAGAATTACATTCCAGGACATATCAAAGGACTTTTTTATTTTTCTAAGTCACACCCTCCCATGAAGTCTACAAAGGTCAGGAAAGTCACTTTGTTTCATTACTTTAAATGCTAGGAAGATTTTAACAGTCCTGTTTTGCAACCCAGGTGACAAGAGAAAAGAACATTTTCAGAATAATTTCAAAAAGGAACAAGTGTGGACCTCGCCCATACTGATACTGTGAAACTGAGCCTTGACGCGAACCCCATTCAACACTAACATTTTAAAAAGAATATGGAATTAACAGCATGACTCAAACCAACCTCTGTTACGTTTACGTTAGCTGTAAATGTGATATTATTTGGAACTGTTCTAATTTACTTCACTGTCTTTACAATTAGCTCTCCTTCCAATGTAAATTTTGGATAGGGGCCAAAACTACTACATTTGGTTATGAGCTTTCAGCACTCAGCATTTTTGGGAACCATAGAATCAGTCCGGTCAGCCCTCTGCTTTCCTAGCTCCACATGTATCTGAGGCAGTTTCACCCAAGCCCTATAGAAGAAATGTGTTACTGAAGACTTTTTTTTTCCTAGTCAGACACATTCTTGAAGTGAAGATTTCCGTCCCACTAAACATAAACATACACAGACACAGGTTACTTGCAATGCTCAGTAATTTTACTTAAAAAGTAATTCAAAAGAGCATCACCCAATTAATGAACACTCAATTAAAAAAAAAAGAGCATTTTTTTTCCTCCTAAATTGCTAACACACTATTTGTTGGCATTGCATGCCCGTAAACTTTTAAACCACATGCACTATTTGTTTCACAAAAGCACAGTAACCGAGGTCTCCCTGAAATGTCTTTGAGGAATACAACACGCAGGAAATGGGAATGTTCACAGGTGCCCCGCAAACACTTTAATAGATATAGATTAGATTAGGTGTTTGTCAGGCTACCTGAATGTTAAGTTCCACGTGGAATGGCCCATGTAGAATTCTCCAGGAAATAGTTTTCGTACACTTTATAGGAAATAGATAGTGCAGCAGTGAATGTATGAATGCACAGCGGGGAGCCGCCGTGGAAGCCTCGCTTAGACAGTCCTGGCTTCGCTCCAAAACAAACCCCAGCGGTTTCACTCAAAGCAAACTAAGCCTGTCACAATCTGCCGTGGATCTCCCTCTTTTAACAGACACCCCGAGGTAAAGATGAGCTCAAAGACACTTTTACGAAGGAAGAGCTATTTCTCTGCCACAGCTGAGGCTGGCAGAGCATTTAAAGGGAAGCGGACACGCTCTCCCCACCTCAGCCTCGGCACCGGCAGGATCCCGCATCCGTGACAGACATGCAGCGTACTCCCGGCTTCGGAGGGCGCACACAGAAATCTCTCCAAAGAGAAAGTTAAACTCACAAAGTTCCAATATTAGGGAAATGAGCAGAGCCATTAGTACAAGAAAAGAAATGTTTGGTTGTTTGTTTGTTTGTTTTCCCCATGCATTCTGCCTCCAGTTATATAAAGCAGCAACGAGGGACATGCTTAAAGGTAACTCCATCTTTGCTTTACTTATATCGCCGCTTACTTACCCCTCGTCTGCCTGCTGTCTGTTGGGCAAGCCAGGCACAGCTCAAGTTTCTGGCTTTCATTTTCCTCCATTGTCCCTGCCTAGCGCACAAGCTCCCCTCTCCAGCTGGGAGCCGCGGCGCCCGCCCGGCCAGCGCGGGGCTCGGGAGGAGAGCGGAAGCGCGGCGCGGACCCGCGGGCTCCGGGGGCGCCCCGAGCCCGGCCCCAACAGGTGACGGCCCCGCCGCCGCCCCTAGCCGGCCCGCGCCCCGCCGCTGCCGGGCCGCCCTCTGAAAGGCAGCATTTCAAACGCCGCTGCAGGCCCGAGCCTCCGCTGGAATCCGAGCCCGCAGCCTTTTAAATCTCTGTCATGGGACAAAAGCCTTTCCACATGGTTTTTTTTTGTTTTTTTTTTTTTTTTTAAGCTCGTAACCACCAAGCCCACAAACATTCCTGATAAATGCTCCTCTGTCTTTTTTAGCGTCTGGTTTAAAAGTAATTCATTATATAAACTCTTTGAGGTTTTGTTTTCAGTTGGATTCTTTTAAGCTGCTCAGAGAATGAATTGGGGAAAAAAAATCAAGATACAGGAATTCAACTTTAGCGAAGCCAATAAAAATGAATGGTAGCAATATGTAAGCAGGGACTTGGGTTAAGAGGGATTTTGAAGCCTCAGTAGCAAAACATATAGAAACATATAACTAATTCTCTTTTGGCAGATCAGAGGCCAGCAGCCTGCATGAAAATCAATAGATCTACCAAGCTGCAAGGCAAAAAAATAGTGTGGCTGAGAAGGATGAGATCAAATCCCACAGATTCCAGCAGATGCCATGTGTTGATTTAGCAGAGTATCAGACTAGTCTGATTTAGTCAATCCAGATCATAACACTGAGTCAGAGATGGTGGAACAAACTTAGTGTTGAGTTACAGCATCAAGACCAGAAAGTTTATCCACAGACAACTTCTGAATTAGATTAAGAACAAAGCATAACCGAGATATTAATAAAAATAGGCAATTTCTCACTTAAATTCATACTCCAACACCAGGTAGCAGTATCTTGGATGTCTTTTTAAACAGACCTAGCATAATATGGCCTTCCAAGTTTTCTTCAACCCTGACTTCAATATAACATCAGCCAAATTGTTCGCAATGACCTCTCAATCACCCAGTCCAGACAGGCTAGGAAAATTCCCCTATGTTTCCTTCTACATCTCCATCTGGCAGAAATGCCATCCTGTCTACTTAGATTATTGAACACAGAAATGTTTTGTGTATAAATAAATTCAGTATGGAAGCTCAAGGAAGATCATTCTCATCATCTGCCCCTTTCCAGGAAAAAAAAAAAAAAGAAAAAAGAAAAAAGAAAAAAAAAAGTTGAGTAAATTACAATGAACAATTGATAAATGAACAAAACTATTGTTCATTAGATCAGACATCCATAATCCGTAGCACTTCAGAAATATTTATTTTCCTTTTTAACAACTAATTCTATATGGTCTTGGAACCTGGCAAAAGTCCCAGAAATCTGGCATGGAAAACACAGAAAATAGGAAAATACAATTTTAACATTAGCACTGATATTTAAGGTCTGCAGTACAGTGCTCCCAGCAGAATACTCCTATAGTTGCCCTGCAATTATAAAGAAAACAGCGTGATTTTATTTAGAATAGTGTTTTTACTGGCCCTGGGTTCCTCCTGCTCATTCTGATTGCGGACTACTTTAGAAGAAGTGATGGCCAGCCATCCCACTTATCTGATGTTTCTTTCGTGATATGAATATACCTTTAACACCAAGGTTTTCCAAAGTCTGGACAATTGCTATGAGCCCCTTGCAATTTACATTCACAGCCAGCTGGAAGCATGAGAGGGTTCTTGGAGGAATAGCGAACACTGAACATTACCAACTTCAAGAAATGTAAAGTAACTCAGAAACCTCTGATGGAAAAAGAAAGCCAGTGTGGTTGCCTGGAGCAGCACCATGAAAGCTGTACCAAGACATTATCTGTACACAGGGCCCAGAAACTGAGAGTTCAGAAACTAAGGGCATTTATAAAAACCTTATCCTAAAATAACACAAAAGAAAGTACAAAATATACCAGCATTAAATGCCTGAAAGGAAGGAACTTTTTCAGCCTTGTACAAAACCTGGGTATGCTGTGGAGGTCAGTAGTGTTTGTACCAAGAACTTTAATAAGAACAGATTCAGTGCACTCTAGCTCCTTAGAAGGCTTTCCCTCCATCCGTGGTGGGGGAAAAAATACCTAGAAAATTAGTCTAAGACCAAATTAATGACAACAACATCAACAGCAACAACAACAATAATAATAACAATAATTAAAATTTGACTATCTGCTTTTAGCCAGCACCTTTAGTTTCCATAGACAAGAGCACTAGACAGAGTTGACCTCTTACTCTCCCAGTCTCAGGGAGCAGCCAGGTGCCCCTTGGGACACTGCCAGACTGGTCTGGAGCTGCTGCTTTCATGGCCACAGCAAGATGCTCCCACTGCTGAGAATGACAGTAAATGGTATTGACAGTGCTGCTAAGGGGCCTGAGCAAACCAGACACCCAAAATGTAGAGATGGTCTAAAAGAGATTGGTTTTTTGGTTGTGGACCTGTGATTTCAAAACTGGATGTCACCTTACAAGAACTTCTGCAGCTGCAGAAGTAGTTTCTCAAATAGGATTAAAGAGCATTGGCAAAGGAAGAGACTGAACATGGCACACTTCGGTATCATCAAAATCAAACCAAACCAAAGAACCTGCCCGTGAAACATAATCACCACTCAGGAAACATAATCACCTCTGCTGCTGCTCAGGACAGGGAGCAGCTGGGACAGCAAGATCTCAAAGCATTTTAAGGGAAAATGCCTTTGTCTCAAGCTGGATTTAATTTGTGTATCTAACAATGCCGTTCCTTAAGGTGTTACCGGAGTCTATTTAGAGAATTACTGAAACTCTTTTAGCAGCTGGAGACAGCCAGAACCATTAAATTATAATGCTCAAATAAAGAGCACCCCAGTACAGTCACCAGGATGAATCACTAACGAAAAGTTAAATAAACTTGATTAACCAGTTCACAGCACACAATCAGCATTTGTTTATCTGTGGCATCAACAATAACAGTGGTTCCTTTTAATTACTGTGCTCAGATCTGGATCCATCAGTATCAAAACAATGCACAGAGAATAACTGCCAACAGGTTATGATGTTTTAATTGTGTTTAAAATTAATGTCCCAGAGCGACTTCAACACTTCTGGATTTAGCATGTGCGTAAGAGGAACAATTAACAAATACTGGCTACACTCAATTAGTCAAACTTATATTATACAATGACTCCATGGCTCTAGCAATTATTCAGAACTAAAAATCTGGGAAGCTAATTTTTAATAGTTAAATCATAAGAAGTGTCCCATAATTAAAGACTTGTCTCAATGTCCACATGAAACCCTGTAGCCACTGTGACAAATGTCATGAATGCTCTCTGCAAAAACCAGCCTGACATTGTTTAACCTGTTCTAGTCCAGAAAAAAATATTAGACCTGGAGTGGTGAGGCAGAAGCTTGAGAGGAATTATGAGCACTCAAGTGGGTCACACCGTAGCACCTTTCCAAGCCTTTATATGGACAGAGATGGCTTGGGACTGCCCTGCAGGAAGGGAGCATCATGAGGATGCTCCAGCATGTTAGAAAATCTCCCCTCTGTACTCTAGGGGATTATGGGTGGCTACTCTCTACCAACCAGTCAGATCTGAAGTGGAGAAAGCAACTAACTCCAGAAAAAGTCACTTGACTGTGATGAAGCTCTCTGACTTCCTCCTTGGACAGCAGCTTTAGGGCTACAGCTTGTTTGAGCACATCTGTGTTCTCATTCATCCTCAGCATCTTCACTTCCAGGCTGGCTGGTGGTCTCTCAATGCTTAAAATTAAAATAGACTCACTTCTGAAAGAGGAGGACTATGTTCAGATAGCATATTATCAAAGAAGATACAACAACAGCCACTGGCTTCTACAAGCAGAATGAAAAAAAATTCTGGAGGCAAAGAGGCTTAATTTTTAAATTAATTGTCTGTTGATTAGGTATTGTACAAAGAATTCCAGATTACTAAGATTTGCAGGGGGCCTTTATGATCATTTGGTCTCATCCACTTAGTAAGAGATCTCAATGAAGTGGGTCCTATTTTTCATGCAAGCATAGTGGTTAAAATATTCAGTGCTTACATTAAAGGAAAACATCTGAACTTGATTTTAAAAATTACAATGACAATCTAAAACAACTTCTCTGATGACTTATCATGAAATTACCTCCCTGTTAAATATCTGTGGAGAGTTTCAGTATTTACACTGTACATTTCAGTTCAGTTAAGAAGTCTTATACTTGTGAGGAAAAATTAGCCCAAGGAGTGAAATGGTAACACTCAGCTGAAGCAAAAAAGTAAATTGAGTGTGAGTTTTTCTGCTCATCTTCACAACAGAATTTCATTGTGTCTAGTCAGATCTACAGGTTTCAGCTCTTCAGAAAAGTTCAGAGACTTAACAGTGGTACAAAGAGCCAGGTTTAATCACGAATGCAACTATACAAAAGAACAACTATGAAGTTGAACATGAAATATTCTGGCAGAAGATATATTCATCCTTCCAATTCCATTACAGATATAGCTCTGGGAGGTGGCTATATTCACCTGTCAATTGGCATTGCCAAGCTGTCAGATGCTCATCTCCAAGTAGCAGATCAATCTTCATGCAGTCCAAAAGAAATTTTGTTCAAGTTCACAACTCTGACACCTGGACTTAGATCATGTTAAATAGGTTATATTTTCCGTTTTCCAAGTTTATTTTTTGTTTCCTTCCTCTCCCTCCAATATTTTAAATAAATTAAAAAGCCTGAAAGCAGTAAACACTTTTGCATGCCCTAAATCAAACTGAGAAAAAGCGTGGTCATCACAAGAAGTGCTGACATTCAAGTGAGGAGAAAAAAAGAGGAGGTGATTCTGTTCTTTCATCAATAACTTTGTCTCCCTCTCTAATTTGGGACAGTCCCAACAAAGCTAACAGTAGATACACTTTTACATGACTTCCCTTTCCTTTGCCCAAGGGAAGATGGAACAGAGCTAAATGAGCATAATTACAGGATCCATGTTTCTGACCTGTGCAATGGAACACCTTATTTCAGCCTTTGTACCCTCCTGCTGTCATCCTACCATACCAAACTAACAATAGTATGACTACACTGCCCCCAGCACAGCCAGCTTTGAGCTGGAGACCCTGACATGCCTCAGCTCCTCCTCACGCCCACCAGCCTGGACAGCCCTTCCTTCACACACCACATTTTCATACAGGAAGGTAAGGAAAGAGATCAGCCTGCCAACTCCGAAACAGAAAATATGGTCATGTTTTTGTAAGGTACCAAACAAATTACTCTGTGAAAGCAAAATATACCTTACATTGCAGAAATTTTAATCACTACAGTTTAATGGAATAAAAAGCAATATGTGGGCGGGAAAGAACAGTGGAGGGGTTGTTTCTGAAGGAGGTGGACAAAAGGGAGGGGGAAAGGTCGCTTTAAAGTCCATCTGCTCTACATTCAAATTCTATTTCTCCCCAGTGTAAAGCATTTTGGTTTTGATAAGTTCACTTTGCATGAATTGACTCAAAGAGAGCTCTGGTTGAGTTTGGATTCAAATTGATCCAACTTTTTAGCAGTTCCAGAAGAACAGACTTACTGCTTGAAACACTGATTATTGCTGGTTTCATGGACATCCACAGGATCTGGCTGTAAATTTATGAGGCGACACGCTTTAGTGATCAAAAGTACCAGGAGCTGCTCTACACAAAATTCAATTATACTTTGAAATAATATGAGAGATCCTTAATTTCAGCTTTTACCAAGTACACAGACAGTTTATAAGATTTGCAGGTGACTGCTTGAATTAACAGGAAATACAAAGTATACTTGAATGGAGACTGGGTACAGAAATGAAGCAATAGTTCAAGTTATGCTGTGATTACCACAACCACCTACTTATCAACCAGCATTTCTGATTAATATTCTACAGCAAAAAAAAAAAATTCAATTAAAGAACTGGTAAATAAAGATTAGAAATATAACACAAAGGCACTAGTGTTGCTAAACCACAGCATTCACATAATTCATGATTATGGTCTTTCTTGAAAAGTAACACTTTTGGGAACACTATTCATTTTATTAATCTCTGGACTGTACCCAACCATGTACTTGACTTTTCTCAACAATGTCACTGGAAAGAACTAGATTTTTTTCTAAGACTCAGACTAAAATCAACTGAGATGTCAGGACCATTGTGACTTAATGAGTTGGACACTTAAAATCGTTTTTACTACAGTTTCTCCCTGTCCCCACTACAGAGGCAATACTATACAACAAATGACTATCTGAATATTTGAAAAGAGATAAAGACAAGCAGAATAAATTCTTACAGCTTTGTTTCTATACAGATCTGGTTTCTAACCCAGCAAGGATGGTCACAAGTTGTGGTACGTAAAGCTTTTATTTCTACCCTTTGTAGGGCATCAGCCTCTGAAGGCAGATGTAAGAGCAGATGTCTAATGTAGACCTTTCAACTTGTAAATGTATCGCTGACCTCTCCAACAGTATGTACATCTCCCGCCTTCAAAGTGCCTCTCTGACCTCCGCAGACCATGCCCATGCTATTATTAAGACAGCTGATTAGTAAGAAAGTGACTGGAGTTGACAGCAGTGGCGCTGCTGTTCTTTTTCAGGCCTACCCAGTCTGTTCTGCTGGGATGCACACTTACTAGTTCACTCTTCAGTATTTAGGGCTTCATAGCTTTAGGGCAACAGGGACCATTTGATTATCTTGTCCGATTTCCTGTCTATCACAAGCCGTTAAATTTGATGTGATATCCTCACACAAAGGCCAAAAGCTTAAATGAGATGAAGAAGACATTACTGATCTCAGGACACCAATGCTGCATCTGCACTAGCATTTGTTTAAAAGCCCACCACACATGCAAAGAGATCTACCCAAATGATCAGCATAAGAAAGTGAAGGACATCAAGCTTCCATCTGAGGGAGCTTGACCCTGAACAAAGTTCTCTCCTCTGCCTTTTATTTCCCACATGAGACATCCACCTTAAAAAACCTCCAAACCATCCTAACCAAAGCAATACACACATCCAGTCACTGCCTCCAGTACAGTCCATCTTTTATGCCTGAGAAGAAAACCTAAAAGGAAAAACACCTCAAAATATACCTATCCTGATGTACGTACATGGAAGGGAACAAATCCTACTGAGCACTGCACATTATCTGCTGAAAGGTGCAAGCACGACAGTTGATTATAATCACTGCCTTTAGTACAGAGCTGCCACTGCTGTTATTTGCGGGTGTTTCAGCTGGCAGGACGTTGCTGATGAAGCTGCTGACTTGGGCATACCATGTCCAGCAGCAGCAGGACTGCCACAATCCTCCACCCTGCAGCAATCACCCAGTAAATATGGCTTTCTTGCTGCCTGGGCTCAAAAGCTTTGCAAATATACCTGTCCTCATTTCACAGACTATGTTACAGTTAACTAATTCATGTTTAATTACACTCAGTGCTAAGAAATTGCACCCTATTTCTTCATAGCAAAGTTGCCTCAACTGCATTTAGCAAGGATCAGTTTTATTCCCTTGTCAGATAGACCTAGGATGTGTGCTAGGTGGGAAAACCATCTCACAGCCTACTCACTCACTCACTCACTCACTCACTCACTCACTCACTCACTCACTCACTCACTCACTCACTCCAGCTGAGCTCCATAAGACTTGCGTTATCCTTCTGTCTTGGTTTTCTTCTTGGAAAACAAGTCTTTGCCTCTTTTCACTTTCTTTCCAGTATTCTTATCTTCTTCTTGCAGTACAGCTAGTGGGATTGCCAGAGCCCATTCTTCTGAACTTAATACACTAACAGTAAGAAAAGGGTACATGACCTATATTTACCTCTGGAAACACTGGTGCAGCTGGATGCTGTGTAACAACACAGAGCCCCCAGGGAAAGGGGACCTGAGGCTGGGGCACTTTGCCCAGCCAGAAAGGGAGCCTGTGGCTGCAGCAACCTCCTCCTGAAAAGGGAAAGAATGTTTCAGGTTTTGCTGGGGGAAAATGTCCAAACACCGAGTGAGATGCAGTGTCATGACTCACGTCCTATCTTATTCTTCCTACAAGGGGAAGTCTGCTACTCCTGTGCAAGAAGATAAAAAGGGAGAAAAAGTAACAAAGCTCTGTCTCATCAGGCCACAAAAAGCATACAGAACTGCCTGGGGTGAAGACAAGAATACGCAACCTCAGCATAGGAAGGTGTCATACAAGGTTTGAGCTTTTTCAGCAGTAGAGTCTCCGTGTCTCTCATGAATAAATACATAACCCAAGACAATTTAATTCCAACTGTTCTGTATTTCTTACACAAACTTTTCAAACCACAGGATGACTCACAGGTGAGCATTCCACTGACAGCATACAGTGACATTTTATTAGGTATGTCCCTTTACAAACTGCAAGTCTGTACTGAGATATAAATGTGTCTCATAGCATATGTCTTTACATGCAGCACAGTGCAAAGTAGGGAATAGGCAGTAAGTAGTGACAATGACAGGTTTTCCTCAGTCCAGAAGAAAAGGCTATTAATTATTAACTGGCAACATAGACAGCTTTTACTGCATATGTAAATACTACAATACTCTGATTTCCAAGATTCATTTGCAAAATGTAATAATTTGATTTTATTTATGGTTTTCATACTATTGCTTTAATCTTTCATAATTAATATAATAAGGTCCAGTAATAATTTCCCACTTTTTCTCACCCCTCTTTTGCTTTTTTTGCTCTAGAACTGCCAATAAAAATAATACTTCAAGACTGCAGCTGGAATGATATTTAAATCCTTTCACCAGTTGGAGGATATTATGGGCAAAGTACTAGAAGGAAAGAAGCACCAAGATCACTCTGAGACAAGATATTGTATTACTTACATACCTCCATTTCAGTCTTACATGCTCCTACAAGTCCTCTCTCACAACAGAGAGTAGCAGGAGTGCCCTTGGGAGAGGGTGAAGTAAGTGAAGGATGAGTTTGTAGCCCATGGGTAGTATTCACGTAATGCTTTTAGTCTGCTCAAAAGAGTGCAAAAGCACTGTCTTCTAAAGTAACTAAACTCATCCAGAAAACACAGGCTGAATACCACAGTTAGGAGTAAAATGCTGCAGGCAGTAATTATCAATCACTTTCTTTTCCCAACCATCAAAGAAGGTAATTTGTTTGTTTTCCCCACCCAGTAAGGAAAAGACTGGGTGGTCTTCTGACTCAAGAGTCTGAGAAATATTCCTGGCCTCTTGGGCAGCATGAGGTCCTTTTTCAACATGGTCTTACACTGTATTTGATTTTAGTCACTGACATTAAGACTATGGCAATGCTTTGCAAATCATCACTAAATACCTTTTTTTCATAGTGCCATGTAAATCTCAGGAGTATTTCCAAGAAACGAATAAAGCCTTGCTTGTGGAAAGGTAACATATTTCCATTTCCTCAGCTGTCTTGATCAGCATGGGACTGCCGTGCCACAAAGATTTTTTATATCAGGCTAGAGACTAATACCCCTTCATCTTGCAGCAGTTGTCACTAGTTGCAAGAATATAGCGGCTTTATTCAATGTGTAGCTGTGAATTCTGATGCTATTATTTCATTAAGGGAGAGACATCCCAATTAAACATAACATAAAAACTCAGCACCTTGCAGAAAATCTGAACAATTCTCCTATTTATTTAAAAACATCTATTGGATTGCTGCATACTCAGACTTTAAAAAATGAATTAAAAAATTTTGTTTCCCCATCCCCTTCTTAAACAGTGTACTTCTGATAATACCTGTGCTGAAAGCCATGCCAGTAGAAGTTGAAGTTGTTTGAGTACTGAAAAACCTAAGTCATGGAGTGTTCAATGTTGCAATTTAGCTTCCCTTTGCAGTAAAAGGAAGCTAGGAGAAAATGGGACAGGAACCAGGCTGAAAAGCTTTCTGAAAGCTGCAGCTGCAACCAACAGCTGAAATTTAAAATCAGACATTTTCTCTCCTCATCTTGTGGGCTCTGCCACAGTTTCAATAACCACAAATTTAGCCACAGAGGCACTATCGTTTGTAATTTTCTTTTGCTGATGGAGCTAAAATAAGAACCGTTAACACTTTCCCAACTTCAGAAAGCAGCATATGTGACTCTTCAATAGGGCTCTTGACAGGTTCCATGTGGACAATGAGTTAGGCAAGTAGCAACCCCCAAATGTGGTACTGTAAAATTAGCAATTTAATATTACAGAGAGAAACTGAAAAACAAGATCATATAGGTCAAGGAAAGCAGAAGCAAGAACTGCTGCCATTTCCCAATCCAGTAAGAGAACAGACCTATGACAGCCAGCAGACATCCTCCCTTGGATTTCCAGAGGGGATGTAGCAATGTCCCTCAGTAAAGAAACAAAGTTGAGATCTACAAAGTTGAGATCTTCCCATTGATAAAAAAACTGAATAAAGATGGGAAGAACCCTGTAGGAACAAAAGGCAGATTTCCCTGGAGATGTAGATTACCAATCACACAGAGTGGACTGGTTCAGGCAGCTCTCTACATTATTGAGGTGGAAAAGAGGGTTTAAGTGAGATGGCAGAGCTTCCTGAGTACATTCTGGTACTCAGGGGAGACAAGGGCTGGTTACAAAGAAGAGACTTCATAAGATTTACTGACTAGGCAGTAAATTGACTGATGAAATCCCATGTAGACAAATGTAAAGCGATGCACATTGAACAAACTGTTATTGCTCAAAAAGAGAGTTTGAGGTTATAACCATTTTTTGAAAATTTCAGCTCAGTGCTCATTAGTGATTAAAAAACCAAATAGATGTTAGAAAATGTTAGGAAAAGAACAGTAAACAAAGCAGATAATACTGTTCTGCTACTATACAAATCCACAGTCTACCCACATTTTGAATATTTCATGCAATTTTAATTTAGTCCAGGTCAAAAAAAGATACAATAGAAATGTTAAGAAAAAGGCAGCATGGATGATCAAAGTTACAGAAGAGTTTCTGTACAAGGAACAACTGAATTATGTAGGACTCTCCATTACCAAAACGGATGACTCAAACATCTGTTTGAGGTCTATAAACATGAGTGACAGAAGTTGAATGGAAAAAGACTGGCCATTGTCTCTCTCAATGCAGACTGTAGGGTCATCAAATGAAAGAAGTAACCTAATGATTCAAAACTACATAGATGTTAATATTAATTTCACAGAGCATTATGGAAATGCTGGTAAGCTGAGGAACTTCCTGCTGTAGGACATTGCAGTTACCGAGTTTAGAGGAGTTTAAAAAAATAAAAAACAAGTTAATGGGAAAAAAAATCCATTGAGCACTGTTAAGAAAAAAGACATAATCCTTGGTTTCCCTCAAGTAATCTTTTAATTACCTATTTTTGGGAGCTGGGAGGATATTCCAGAAGTCTGACTGCATATTTCTTTGATCCCACAGCCTTCTTTAGGTAGCAGTCACCATTCAAGGCAGGTCGTTGGGCCTGGTACAACTGCTCTTACACTTGACAAGGTACAAGAAGCCCTAATGCTGACAGCAACACTTTGCAATATGTGCTAAACATAAAGAAATAGAAGCACATTACAACAGAAAAATAGCAACCCTATACCTAATCAAACCACTCTGCTCTGTGGTGAGAATCGCACAGAAATCTCATCCTGGAGAGAGGATATGGGAGAAAATGAATGGCATAAATACATTAAGTCATGTTTCGTCTGTTGTAGAAAATTGTCTACACAGGAGAGTTAGTGCAGCGGAAGCTAGAGAATGAATTTGCAGTGCCTCAGCTATTCCACAGAGGTGACAGACAATGCAGGGTAAATCTTACATGGCATCAGCATCCAAAGCTCTGGATACCATCAAGTGTCAAATCACTGTTAAACCTTTTGAACAAGGGATCTGGACAGCTTTGGGGGGCTGAGATCATCTTTCTTCCTGCATCAATTCCCTCCTACCAAGAAACCACTCTGGAAGACTTTAGGTGCCCTGACTTAGACTGAAGCACAGCGTAGCACCAAACCTCCTGTGCCCTTCCCCATTTCTCTGGGATGTGGGACCTAGTGTACAGCAGGCAAGGCTGTGCAGATCAGCACATGGTACTCCTCCACAAGGCAGCACTAGGATCTGGTAGCTCATCAGTAATTTGCTTGTTTAGAAGCACGAAATCTGAGTATCTGCTCACACCGCTGCACACAACCTTGCCATAAAGGCATCATATGCTTTTGTTCCTGCAGTTCCTTGGAGATTTGCTTTGACTATTTCCTGTTTGAGATGTGTAACCCACCTCTAGGCTTTCTCAGTCCAAGGAAACAGGAGATTTTTTTTTTTTTTTTTAGCCAGGAGACATTTTTCAAGGGCAAAGAATAGTATACCTTTTATTAAGCAGTGATACACAGTAAGAAACCTTTTTACCAGCAATTTCTCAAGAATTGTTATGACTGGTTGACTTGAAAGAGACCTATCCAAAATCTCATTAGATTTTCAAGTAATTTAGAAAGCAGTTCTTTCAGAATTACTGAACACAAAGGAAAGCAATGGCAGTTTCATACCTGAGATTATGTACTTGTGTGTTAACTGCAGAAACACATTAGAGTGGTGAGGAGTGCTGTGCACTTGGAGCTACTGCTGTAACAGGGAGCTCCTGGGGATTGTTGCAGCAGACTCTTTGTAAACATTGTATTTGCATAATTAAATACTGTTTCTCAAGTGATGTACATATGATACACAGTGATGTATCTCAGTAACTTCTGACTCAGAAAATCTGAAGTAATTAAAAAAAAATCTTCATGGGTGTGTACTGTACTGTACTGTTACTGTACTGTGTGTACACACAGTTTGTAACACCTTGCATATGCAACCTTTGGATACTGTGGTTTGTGCTGAGCAGCCAAATCCGTCCTCTGCTGGAGACCAAGGCTCTGCACATGGCCCTGCAAAGGTGGCTGCAGGCTGGCAGGTGCACTGGTTGTTCTAGAGATGTTTCACACCCATCTGCAATACTGGCACTGCAAGTGACAGAAAATAACAGTGCTCTTTTTTCTAGCTGACAGGATAGATGATTTCTCCTTGGATACCACCAAAGAATCCCATTCCTTCCTTCTTTTGAAGGGAAGCCGAACTCCCACACCTCAGTTAGTCTTAGCCATCAAAAATACAAGCAAATATCCACCTAGTATCCACTCAGTAACCACAGAGGTGAAAAGAACTGCTGAAGGTAATTCATTGCACCAAATCTAGACTCCTATTTTAGGATGGGGTGGATTAGTCTCTTGAGACACCTCTCCATGACTGTACAGCTACATATACATTAGACTAAATGCCCAGCACATACAGGGCCAGTGTTACAGGAGCTGACTCTTGCATGCAGCAGAGAAGAGCATTTATTGTTCAGTGGGCAGCTCTCCAGTAGAAGTAGTAGTGATCACTTGGAAACATCTGCACATATGGCTTTTTGGATGGCATGATACTTCCTTAAATACTTCTGAGAATAAAGTAAAATTAATTTTTTATTTGGAAAAACATGTACTCTCTATATGTGGAAATATCTCCTAATACTCTTTCTAACATTTCCACAATGTTTTAGACAGTGATTCCCATGTAGACTGTTTTCCTCAAGAGCCAAGTACACATTTAATTTTAAATTTTAGGCTCATGTTCCAGTTTCTCTGTATGAAGACTTTGCTATTTCTATTTTTGCCCAACACGTTTTGTCATACTGTTTTGCTGCCAGCAGACTAGACAATCAGTTTCTTAAACACTTCTCTCTTGAAACAAAACAATCCAACCCAGATCATATTCTGAGGAGACTCTCACTACCATAAAATGCTGTTTTACAAGGCTGAGGACGGCCTGTCTTTCCCTTGCACTACAGTTTTGTTCGCAATCTCATACCAGATGGAGCTGTTGCATGATTCCTGTCCAGACTTTGAAAACTGAAGCACGAAGCCTGCTCTTAAAACTTGTGTCAGTAACACTTCATGAGTGGTGGCTGTGGCTGTGCCAGAAGGGCTGCAAACAGCGCTTCCTTCTACCCTTTGACCCCAATCCATGTAGACATAGTGCTGCGTCCACGCTGAGCTCTGCTGAGCTGTGGGGAGGGGTCTCAGGTCTGTGCAGCACATGGCACCACACAGAGAGGTGACACCTCTCTCACGCAGACACACGCGTGCACCCTGCAATGCCTGCTCAGCTGCTGCCTCTCTCACCTCTTGGCTCATCGTCTTCAGCATATTTTGCTGACAGCATACCTTACTTTGCCTCATCTAGCACCCCCAAAGAAACACAGGAAGAAAAGCTGTTTATAGACAAAGGCATAGTTAAAAGGCTGTGTTTTTGAAGCTTTTGGTAGCTGGATAGGAGGGATGGTTGGGCTGCTGAGAGGCCGAGAGCTGGCCTGGGGGGTCACAGCTGCTGAAGGCTGTTCAGGACCAGCACGACCAATAGGAAAAGTGAGCACCCACCTCCTGCAGGTGTTGAAGCTGCTCTCCCCTAAAACACACAGCCCAGAAGCAGGAGAGGGAATTCACTTCCCGTCTTTTCATCTCAAGACTTGTCCTAGCTTTTCACTCTGTGGTCATGACCTAACTGTGCTCAATGTCCTGCCAATGAAATACAGGCAATTTTTGCAAAACTAAACTGTTTCCTACCATGGAAAGTCCCAGAGCTTAGAGAGAATAGGTTGATCTCCACCCATTGTCTGTTTCAAAACTTCCTTCACAGCTTCGAATTACAGCCTCCTAATAAAAGGATGGTGAAATCAGATGAACAGAGAAATCAGACTTTGACAATAGAGACACTAACAACATGCAAACAATTTTTTTTTTTTTTAAAAAAGGGTTTTTTAACACTTTCATTTGTCTCTCATCCTCAATGAAACAAAGTTCCAAAAGAAGAACATGCAGAAGCATGCCCTATGGGCTCTCTGTGACTGGCAAGATCCCCATATGAAAGTCCAGAAACTTCATCAGGCCTGGATAAGAAAAGTTAAAGCTATTCTCAGATGCTGCTTTGGAAACCACAAACTCATTTTGAATGCAGAAGAGAAGAAGTTCTCTTTGAGAGTCCTGAAAGAACTTAAAATCTTCAGTCTTTTTCTACAATCTCATTTGTTTTCAGGGTGAAGCCTCAGGCTGTTAGTTCTCTCTACAGCCTCAAAACTGGCTAGACCACAAGACAGTCTGCTCCAAGCCAGTGTCATAAGATTGATTAACTACTTAAAATTCTATGTAAGGTCTCAGAATGGGTCATAAGCAGAGGTACCTCTTACTCTCTAAAACTCATGACACTTGTTTTTGTAGTTACACGATGATGCAAACACACATGCTTAGGACTTTGCACACACTGCAATGCCATCAGTGTAAACTGCTAAATTCTGAAGAAAAACTGAACTTTTATAATTGCTCTTTAGTTATTGGAGTTGATGTCTGGTTGAAGATAAAACCAAAACAAAACATAAAGTTTTAGACTAAATACAAGCTGTGATGCATCTAGAATTCTGAACTGATCGTGTAAAATACCTGCACATGGGGTATTGAGCATTACTTCTTAATGTTACTGAATGTTCTTCACAGGAACGGTGCTAGATCTAAATCCCAACAAAGCATTAGTGTTGCCTATGGAAGGAAAAATACCCAAGGAATATATAGCTGATATACCCCCACATAAAAACAATAACAACAAAATAAACCAACCAAACAAACAACAAAACCAAAAAGGTTAAACTTGACTTGGCAAAGTCTTTACACATTCTAGATAAAAGATGTAGAAAACAGATGCTTCTTCTTACCAGCAGCCAAGATCTTCTAATAAGCCTACAATTTGTTAATCAACTAACAGATGGTATTGCTTTAGGAAAACACACTCTTCTGATTTTGCATTTACATGGTTGGTTTCCTACAGAATATTGTCAAGATTTAACCATTGTTATATAACCTAGTAATTTTTATTCCTATACTTTAAATAAGTCAGTAAGTACAGAAATGAGAAGATAATCACTTTTAATCCAAACAACAAGTTAAACTCATTTTCACATAGTTTCCAGTGATGGATAAATTTTCACTTACCATATTGAATCTCACCAAGCTTTAAAAATCACAACTTGCTGCAAAATTATGACATAAAAACTCTGTTGACTTAAATCCCCTTAAAATCCACTACCTTAAGTTTTTTAGGGCAAAGCTAAACTGCCAAGGTAAAATTTGGTGCAGCTTCATAATATCTGCACAAGGTGGTTCCCACATTTACATAACTTCATTAATGTGTTTTAACCTCTATTTTAAACACATATGAAGCCTTGCAGTCTCCTAAAAAGACACCACAATTTCCTTACACAGAATATAATACTTCTAAATATTATTAGGTAAAAAAATTTAAAATTAGCTTATTAGGTTTATTTTCTAATGAACCTTATTTGCTTAAATTTAAATTTTAAACCAGAAAGCCTCTGCTGATCTAGTCTCTCTCTGCCTGTCACTGGTTTAAATTAACAACACTTGGCTGCTGGGCCACAACAGCTCCTGCCACCCTGACACAAATTCATTGCCAGCCCACTCACAATGTCACACACCTTGCACAGACCTACCACCACTCGATCTGCCTGCCAGGCCCTGGTTCCTGCTCCTCAGCCTCCTGTTGGAAACGGGATCAGCCTGCTCTCCAAAGGCGTTTGGCAGACCCTGCTCCCAGAACACAGCAGCATCTCCCCCTACCTGGGCTGCTCCTACAGCTCTAAATGGTTTTTGCCCCCCAGTCAGTCAGCTGTGGCTGCCCTGGCTCTCTGTGCAATGCCAGGGCTCCTCTGCAGCCCTGCCCGTGCCTGGCCAGGGCCATGGGCCACAGTGCCAGGGCGTGCGGCGCTGGGTGCTCCAGCTGCCCCAGCAAGAGGCTCCAGTGTTCTGCCATGTCACCCTGCAGAGGACGTGACACCAAAACAGCTCTGGTGACAGCATGGGAGGGAACGACTGTCTCTGCCCAGACAAGAAAACTGCGAGCAAGCTCAAGGAAGTTTGGCACAGAAGGTCTATAAAACAATAAAGCTCATGGAGAAAGTTTAGGAAGGCATTTATATTTTATGTTTGCTATTAAAATTAGAGATAGGCAGTACATATTTGAATATGTACATATATTCTGCAGTTTGAGGCCATTAGGAGGGCTTGTTTTTTGGCTGTTTTTCATGCTTTTAACATCAGACACAGATGTAGCCCAATTTTCAAAACACTTTCAAAGTAGTTGCATATGGAAGCTTGTTTACAAGTACAAAAAGAATTGCCTAACAGTGCCACTTCTCAGCACTGGACATGACAGTGCATTCAGTTCTTTTTAAAGGAAGAGAGAGTTCTAAAATTTCTGAATACCTGAAGAATACTAAAAGCACCCAACATGTTTTTCAGCAAATTAACTTTTTTTTTCCTGTATTTTCTATGGCAGAATAAAAATGAAAGTTGAGCACATGAATCCCTGAAATTTTTCTAACATTTAGTTTCGAAGTTTAAATCTGGGCTTTTACTTGCAAGAAATACAAGACACAAAGTTACAAAAAATTAAAGTGATTTAAGAAAAATGAAATAAGAGAATGCCATAACCTTTAGTTATTTGATACTATTCAAAATTTTATGAATTTATATAGACTGAAAGACAGATATTCTTAAGTTATTAATTATTAAACTTTGAACTATCCCACATATACACCTGTATTCACAGCCACATAATGCTTCACCTCTATGTTTCACAGCATATCTCTCCCTCTCTAAATTGGTCATCATCAATTAAATTATAAATTCTATCAAGACGCACAAGAATTTCCTGCACAGCGTGTGATATAATGGTCCAATGAATTCTGCTGTGAGTTTCAGGCTATTACTCATAGTATAATGAACGATACTTTAAAATGCATTGCAGAAATTCTCTCTCAGTTAACTACTTGATCTTCACTTAGATGTAGCAATAATCTTATGAAACAGATGTGTGACTGAAATGAACGTTAATAGTTTCACTTACTGGCACACATATCTGATGGAGATATTTAAGAAATTCAAAGCAGGTTACACTGCCTGCAGGAGATAAAAGTCCCACCTGGCCAAGTCCCAAAACAGATCATGGGATAGGATGAGACACTCAGTGCTGGAATGTGTCTCTTCTGAAAGGCTAGCACGTACATGGTGGGGACAGTGTGTGAGAGTGGTTCACCTGGGTATACAAGTAGCTTCATGAGCAAACTCACACCTGCAGCAACATTCTTGACTTGAAAGGGTTTGCAGAGAACACTTGATCAATTACCTGGCAGAAGGTGTTTCTTCCATCTCCAGCGTATTCTCATGTTTTAAAAATTAAATTTTTTTTGAGTTTTGATGCATAAAAATTCAAGAATTTGCTTACCAAACCTCAGTTTCTGTGGGTGGCAAAAGGAGAACAAATGTGAATTTTCAGCAGTTTAAGACTTCTGGGGTGCAGAGCCTCTTTGGTGTTTGTATAATGGCTCCTACAAGGAACAGCAGTGGAATCACAGCCACTGGGATGACGACAAGTTCCCTGCTGACAGCCGAGGAGTAGCAGGGAGGCACAGACACAGCCTGGGCTTTGTTGTCCTGCACCCAAGCTGCTTCCCTGAGTCAGCCCTGTGAGGAAAAAGCAGAGGGCAAGGGGACTTCAGGGGGTCCCACTGTGCTTCAGCACACACCCAACTGCATCAGGAGCACCTTCCTTGTGAAATGGAGGAGTGCAGGGGCTTCCATTGTGCCTCCATACCCAGGTCCACACAGCCACTGCTCCCAGTATGACAGCACATGCTTCTGGATGAGTTGCAAAATTAGCTATGCCTTGAACACCAGACTATTTTTGATTAAAGCAAAAGAGAAATGCATCTAAACAAACACTCTCATTCTACTCTGCTCACCTAGAGTATCTAACTCCACCTTGAAGGAGGTTTGGATTGCTCTACTACTGACATTTAAACAGAACCCCTGATTCTAAATCATTGGTAGAAGTACCCTAAAGCTATCTAAAACATCTGAAAAGATAACAACATTACAGATTTGTGGATGGGCAAAATTACCTCTGTCTCTTAATCCAAGATCTTGGATAAGGAAATGCACTGCTGGTGTCTCAGAGGTGCTCCAGCAACTTAGACTGGTGCTTTGCAATACAAGCAGTAGCAGATCTGCTATTGTTTTCTTTTCTTACTGAACATTTCACCCTTGCTATATCAGCAAATTAGTATCTACTGAGTTCAAAGCTATTACACAATGCCCACAGTCCCTCCCCCTTAACAAAGAAGATAAAACTTACTATGTTTAAAACACAAATAAATTTCTAGATAATAACAAGATGTATGAAATCAGAACTTCATTTAAATGTTTTAACTTACTGAACTATTCTCTTCCTCCAGCTGAGCGTTCTGCACCAGTTATTAGGAACAAGAAGGGAATTTCCTCCTCCTCAGACTATTCTTGAAATAGATTGCAGTAAGTCTTCCTTTCCAACCCCAGCCTTCAACAGCAAAAGGAAGCAACTCTCAATCTACAGGCAGGAAGAACCTCACAAACTAAAAAAAACCCAAAAAAAAACAAAACAAAAAAAAAAAAAAAAAAACAAACAAAAAAAACCCCCAACTAAACAACCCCCATCCCAAAATTTTGATGATCACTTTATTAAATGTCACCACAGCCATTTCAGAAAGAAGATCTCTATGAACTGTTTTAAAAGACTTCCTAATGCAGAAACCTAAATCATAGCATAACGCTTACTTGTCTTGCCTTTCATGTCCGGAAAGCTCTTTGTTAAGATCACTTGTAGTAAGGAAACAAGTTTTCACTCACTCTCTGTGTGTATTTTTGTAAGCCAGTCCTGTAAACAAACCAGTGATAGTTTATGGATGCCAATAGAAGACAGATTGCCTTTGCCATGCATGTTAAATGAAAATTTCTACATCAGCCCCACACAGCCTTGCAAGACTTGGGAATTCACTCCATATGGCAGGGTCAACAGTCAGAAGACACACAATGACAAAAAGGTTCAGGTGGCAACAGCCTCCTGACAACTTTATTGTCATTAATAGGCAAGGAAAAGGCAAAATATGTAGCAAGTGGCTGCATAAATGTGCACTGCACAGCATGGAACAATCTCATTTCAAAGATCTCAATTAAGTGGAAGCCAAATCAATAGCTAAACCATATGCTAGACCATGAGATCAGTCTTGGTACAGCAATGATGAAAGGTGGGCATTAGCTGAATTCAGCAATTGAGAAAATAGAGGATCCTTTAGTTTCAGGGTGTGTTTGGATTCGCTGGATTTTCTTAGTGTTCTCTGTCTCTTCTTCACTTCTTCAGTCTGGAACACCTTCCCTCTTCCCTTATAGGCAAAAGGGCTTTGCACAACAGCTTGCAAAACTCCCTCTCAGAGATCCCTCTGTATCACTAAGGGATTTGGAAGAGAGACTGATGCTGCAGCCTCAGCATCTTAAGAAAGGTGGAAGGCCAGAGCTGCCCCTGTCTAGTCCATGCCTTCACCCTAGGATCTGATATAAAATCTTAAAAACTCAACTGTGCTACAAGCACTTCAGCCTTCACAACCTTCCCAGGACTCTTCCATGGAAATTGTGTTGACAAAAAACATTCTCTACAAGATTTTTATGTAACATTGGATTGGTAATCACAGGCTTCTTCAATACAGCATGCCACTCCTACATTTACCAATCCCTCGCTCATATCTTTTTCTGACCTTGCTGCAGACTTGGAAAACAGAGAAACCATGATCTAGCCTTTTAATGCTAATATGTGAAGTGGAAGAACTGTAACAGCACAACAGGATCATTGTCTTCCATAAAAAGCAAGAGACAAAGAAAGTGCTTCCTAAGGACGAAACTTCCCCCATCCCTGATCAATTTAAGACAATCTGATCAATTATCAGGAAGATGAGAGTGCTCTGAACTCCTCTATGGAGATTTTATTTGCTGTATCAGGAGTCCAGGCTGCTCATTTAGGGGTTGAAGTTCCATGACTAGAAGTCAGTCATCTCTGAGATTAACAGACTGAACTAGAAATCATCACTGAATCAAAGCCTCACTGTAACAAAATGGCTTTTCACCATATAAAATCACAAATTATGGGCCGATGCTCCATCAGTACAAAAGAATCATCACAAACTGAAAACAGAAACTTGGAAAAACAAAGTGTGCAGGAAATCCAGAAAGAATGGTGTTGGAGTCAACGTGACAGAGGAAAAGAGTTTGAAATTGAAAGATACTCTCTACTGGGAAAAGTCTGAAGAAATACAGGAAAAATATTTCCACAAGTTTTCTCTCAAAGAAATCCTTCCTTAGGAAGCAGGGAAATAAAAAATGCTCCTGGGATAAATGCAGAAAGAGGTGTTTGATGGCACATGGCTATCTGCCATCTGATTAGCAGTGAATGCTCCTACTATAGAGGCACCAGGTATGAAAATGCACTGATATACTGAAATTCTGTCCTGGGAAAGCATGTGACAATACTTTTAATTGACACTAGCAATACTTGCACCTCCCAAAATGTCAATAAAATTTGTTACAGTTTTATCCAGCTGATGATTTTTGTTTCATAAGAGAAAAAGGAGTGCCGTCTCAGAGTAATTAGGTTGCCATCCCAAAATCCATGTTCATTTAAATAGCAGACTAAATGATAACAGATGCTGTCTTGATTTCATATTTAAAGTCCAAGACAATGGTTCTCAAAACAGGGTCCCAAACAACGTGTGGCCTGTTGCAGGGCTCTGCAAAATTGAAAACTCATTCTGCAGTGCCCAAAAATAACCTTTGGGGAATAAAGGGAATAAATTACAGCTGCCTTGCTTACACCCATGAACTTTGCCTCTTTTGGGAGAGAAATGGAAGGAGGATAGTAGAAGGACCCAATAAGAGGCTGCAGCTATTTTGCATAAAATTGCTATTTAGCAGTGATTGAAGTTTTTGTAATGGTTTTTACCATTTCTCATTTTACTCATCATGTTATCTCTGATTATGAAGTTACAGAAGGTAATACTTTTCTGTTAATACTTTTCTTTTTTTTTAATGGAAATCAGTACTGACTGCAGCCTCCTCTCTCAGAGTCACCCTAGACACAGCCAAGGCGTAGGTGGGGAGAAGCAGCCTCTGCCAGGATCACACACCACAGCTTAAATAGAGACTCAGAATTTTCAGTCCAGTTCTTCCAAAAACTTGGCGTGTCCCTGTTTTGCCTTAATTCTCTTCCAGGAAGTAGGGGTGTGACAGCTTGCTATTGCTGTGCGTTTTGCTGCTACAGAAGTATCCTTTATATGTTTATCTTTGCACTCCTCAGGAGCAGTCCCTTAACTAACCACTGTAACACTTTTCATAAGTGTCCTCTGCAGTGGTAATGTGTCAGTATCATTGGGGAGATTTGTTTCAGTTATGCAGCTAATGCTTTTATCTCAGCTACGCCATTCTTAAAACTAATAAACTAATTCTTGTAATTCTGGTTTTGACAATCCTTATGACACAGAGAGCAAATATTGTATACAGATTTAATTCCATCCTCTAGACAAGCTGAGCCAGATCCAAGGGGGAGTCAACAGATACCTAGAAGTTAGAGGAGGGAAGAGGCTTTCCTACATCCAACACGCAGCAATCCTACCACTTCTCCTCACACCTCCTTGCTTCTCAGAGCTCTGTCCTCTGCTCTCACAGCTGGGATTTTCCCATCTCCATCAGCCTGATAACCAGCATCCAGGGCACCACCCTGGCAAGAGGAAGCCAGGGACAAAACAGCACAGTCCAAGGACAGCCTGGTGACAAATACATATGAACTTATGCAGATTAAGACCCCAGGACAAGAACCCAGGTAGTGCTCAGGTGGTTCTCTTGGAGTTATGACATTTAAAACATATCCTGAGTGGGTGCTGCCAGCTATCATTATTTCACTGTGTGTGCTGGAGTGTTTGCCATCCAAGAGGCAGGGAGTAGGTCTGATGCTGAAGACATGGGCATTGCTTGAGACTCAGCCAAACAAAGACTGCTGAATGTCAGTAAAAAACATTCACTCCTGTGGCCTTAAAAAGAAGTTTCTAAGATAATGAGCTTTTTAGAGTTATTTAACTTAAATTCTTGCACTGATTTGGCTGCATTTCCACAAAGACAAATGACACCAATTATTAAATGACACAAAAGCTACACAGCACTTGGAGTAGTTTTGTCAAACTAACCAAGTAAAAACTTGTACTTTAAGAGTCCACTAGAATAGAATAAAAAGAACTCCACCAATGGGTTCAAAAGCAAGCAAAAGCCAAACAGCCAAAGAAAAACAAAACATCGGAGAGAAAGAAGGGTGGGAAACTGCTTGTATTGGGTTTGCTAGGGAAGGTTTTGGTAGTGGGGGGACAGGGCTACAGGGGTGTCTTCTGTGGGAAGCTTCCAGAAGCTTTCTCTGTGTCTGACAGAGCCAATTCCAGCTGGCTCCAAGATGGATTCAATCCTGGCCAAGGTTGAGCCCATCAGCCATGGTGGCTGTGCCTCTGGGATAACGTATTTAAGAAGGGGAAAGAAATTATTGCACAGAAGCAATTGTGGCCAGAGAAGAGAGGAGTGAGAATATGTGAGACAATCAACTCTGAAGACACCAGTAAAGAAGAGGGAGGACCTGCTCCAAGAGCCAGAGAAGAGATTCTCCTGCAGCCCATGGTGAAGAACTGAGGTTCTGGAACTGAGGTTGAGGAACCTGGTGAGGCAGGTTGTGTCCCTACAGCCTATAGAGGTCAGTGGGGGAGCAGAGATCCCCCTACAGCTCATGGAGAACCCCACACTGGAGCAGGTGGATGCCTGAAGGCAGCTGTAGCCCCTGAGGAACCTGTGCTGGAGCAGGCTCCTGGCAGGACCTGTGGGCCCATGCAGGGAGGAGTCCGTGCTGGACCAGGTTTGCTGGCAGGACTTGTGACCCTGTGGGGAACCCATGCAGGAGCAGTTGGTGATGGGAAGGATTCCTGTCAACTTGGTGGAGGACTGTCTCCCCTGGGAGGGTGCCCACACTGGTGCAGAGGAAGAGTGTGAGGAGTCCTCCCTGAGGAGGAAGCAGCAGCAGAAGCAATGTGTGATGAACTGACTGTTATCTCCATTCCCAATCTTCCCTGTGCTGCTGGCAGTGGGGCGCAGAAAATCAGGAATAAAGCCTGGGAAGAAGGGAGGGTTGTGTTTTAAGATTTAACTTCTCGTTCTTCTCCTCTGATTTGATTGGTAATAAATTAGACTAATTTCCCCAAGCAGAGTCTGTTTTGTCTGGGATGGTAGCCAGTGAGTGGTATCTCCTGGTTCTTGTCTCAACCTACAAACATTTCATTGCATTTTCTCTCTCCTGCCCAGCTGAGGAGGGAAGTGATAGAGAAGCTTTGGTGGGCTCCTGACATTTAGCCAGGGTCAACCCACCACACTGCTTCATAAAAAACAGCAAAATGAAAATATGTTATAGGGGGGAAAAAAAGCATTCACCTAAATATACAAGACTAATAAAATATTTCTGTAATATTATAATAACTTTACTGTGTTAATATGCCTTTTTAAAATTAAGGATCATTGACTGGCAAAAGGTGAAAATTGGTAGTAAACATATGACCCAAATGCAAATTACAAATGAAGTGCTTACTGAAACTTGCAAAAAATACATATGCATTGCCTGAATTAAAAATTATAGAATCATAGAATGGTTTGGTTTGGAAGGGACCTTTAAAGATACTCTAGTCCAACCTCAAGAGCAGAATGGTCACAAAAATGGACCTCTGAAAGACAGTGAAATGCAAGATATGTGAACCTCTGAAAAGATCATAGGAGGGGCAGGGAGTGGTGGATTTTGACGCACAGAACTGCAACATCCTGAGAATGAACATCCAGAGAAGAGGAAGAAGGTCTCACTGTAATTAAATTAATGCTATAACCATAGCTGTGCTATCTCCATGTTGAATCCATGTTGGTCAGAGAGAAAAGACAGCCAGGTGAAGGCATCTGATTTGGATGGATATGTGCATGTCTCAGAGGAGACACACACAGCTTGGGGGAGTTTTCAAACATCAGGGACAAATTGAAAGCACAGAACACCAGACTATCCTACTTACTCAGCAGCACCAGCAAATCTATGTTTATTTGTTATTCTTACATGAAAGTTTGCTGTGCTGTTACACACATGCTAAGAGTGCTGCAAACATTGAGAGCTAGAAGCCATGAATTTACCTCATGCATGTACTGAAATACAACAGGAAAGTGCATGGCTCCATTTATGCTGTCTTCTTTTGCCTTTCCTACAAAACTGAGAAAAAAATTGCTCCTAACAGAAATACATTCCAAGAGTTTGGAAGCAGATCTCAGAGAAAGCAACTCACCTCTTCAAGGGAGCAAAAGCCAACTAGTGAGAAGTAAAGGACGAAGCAATCACAAACATCTTAAAATAGAAAGTCCAGTAGGAAGTTCCCCTATAGAGATTTAATCTGCTATTGTACTCAGATCCTGGCATTACAAGTTAAAATCTACAAGAAGCTATCATCTTTAATACATCATCTCCTTCCTACTGTTCTTTAAAGCAAAGAAGCTGATTAAACATCCTGCCACACTCCGGTAACCTTAACAGCACATTTCTTCATCTTGCACTGAAAAAGGTCAGTCACACGTTAAATTGCTCCTCTTTGTGTGAATTTACACTCAGCACAGGACTAAGTCAATAAGGGCTGTACTTCTGATCTTTTCAACAAACCAAGCACTAAAAAGTAGGACACTGCATCTTATTTCAGAGAGATGTGAAAAACTCAAGTATTTCTCACTCTTTTAAAAAGTTTGACTTTTACATTTGCTTACTGAAGATCCAGATTAACTAGTGTGGTATATTTTACTAGAATATGAATATCTCCCAAAGCACTAAAAAAGCAAACACCCTTACCTTCATTTTATAAAGCAGTAATGATCTTAAAGGTTATAGTTTTATTGTTCCCTAAAATGTAAGTATAAAATTCAGAAGAACATTTTAAGGCTTTTAATGAAAAGAATAAAGCCAAAAATACAAATGTGAAATTATTAGACATTAGCATATATTAGCATTTATTTTACTTAAGAAGTAGTGTCACTCTATACATGCTTCTCTGAACAGTTGAACTACTGACTAAAAAGAGGTCATTTCTATACAGCTGCCAAAATCCCATTTGTCAAAAAGTGTAATTATTCTGGGGAGTACAGTAGTGGGATCTGGGAAGAGCAATTTTTGAGGTTTTGCTGTTGCTTGACAATTCTTTACAGTTTTTGTGCCTTTAGGTACCTGTTGAAGTTGGTAGGAAAACATGTTTGTTTTTTTGCAGGCACAAAGTTAAAGGTTCTGCTGAGACATCAAGGCATAGGTTCCAAAGCATACTTTTAACCACCTCCCTCTCACCCCCATGAAAATAAAACCACGTGGCTTCTCTAGATTGTCATGGCAGCACAAGGGGTCAAGAAACCAGAGGGGGATTGTGGGAAGACTTTCCCAAATATTTTCCCACACAGAGAAACAGGCGACTATTACATTTCCACCCTCTCAGTACAGGAGGTGTTTCGAGTGGTAAAGGCCCTTGTTCTTTGCACAGCAGAAATGCTACAATTCTGGCTGGGGAAAGGAATGATAGACCAAACAGCTTTCCAATATGCATAGTAAGAATGAAAATGAAGGTGATTTTTGAGTTAGAAACCAGCAAATCTGTGAGTGTGATTCAACACCACTGCCCTTTGGGACAACAAGGGAGTTGGACTGGACAGAGGAATTCTCCTCCCACTTGTGGACCCCCGAACAAAAGCAAGATGCCAAAAGGTCAGAGCAGCACTAAGTCCAGGCTTGTGGGCTGGGGAGCTCCAGCAGTCCCAGGCACCCTCCGTCCCTGTTAGCCCAGAAGGGCTGCACCTGTGCCCCAGGGCTGTTAGGCACCCTGCTCTCCAAAAGTCAGGAGGTGTTCCACAGGTGAAGCTCTGGCACATTTTGCAATACTGCTGGGTAACCAAATACAACCTGCAGTATAATTGTGGTTAGCAGACATCCACACTCTGGGTTTTACAGGATGTGTCAAATGAAAATGAAAGGCAGTACTGACCTTCACCTCAACACCCTTGGTCTTTTGTACTTTAAGTACCGCAACCTGGATGAGTAAATGGATACACTCCATGCCACCCTGGAGTACATCAGCTGTGCTCTCTTACCTGCACCTAGAATGGAACCAAAACCTATAAACTCCACTCCCCTTTCCCTTCTCTGTGGGCTTTAAAGCAGTAACAGGTACCATGTTTTGGTACCACTGTTATTTCGTCTCCTTGGTATCTATGATGGTAAGAAAAGGACAGACAATTCTTTACGGCTATCTGCTGTTAAAACAGGCACACAGAATTACTGATTGTAGAGGGAGCATAAACCCCTTCCTCACAGGATAAAAGGCAATATATCACAATCCGAACACACAATGTACTTATTGGTCTTAGTATTTGCACCTGGTAACCTTTGAATCTAATAATACAACCTTAATATTCTATAATACGGTGCTAATATAGAATTTCTTTAATATGCAAACAAAAGAAACCAATTCTGTCATGTGAAACAACTGTCCAAGATACTTCTGGAGCATCAATTTCCTTATTGTTTCTCAAAAAGATGCACAGAACCACAGAGCTCCTCGTGTTCTCCTTGAACACACATACATGCACAGACACAAACACACACACAAACACTCTCACACCTCCCGGAGACACTGGGCACTCATGCACTAAGCACAAGAGGTGACAGCACCTCTGGAAGCTCCCTCACAGAATGGGAACAGAGAGGGTCTACAAGAGCCCACCAGCTAGGAAATTAGGCAAACCAAATGTGTGAGAGAGGAGCAAATGAAAGGTGGCTTTCTTGCAGCCACAGCTGCCGGGAATGCAAGGAGCCACCTGCACAAGAAGGACCAACCTACCCCACACAGCTTCCACCAGTGCCATGATGTTTTTCTGCAATGGAGGAGTTTCAACATATAAAATAAATTAGATTTATTTGATTTTAATTCTGGGCTCCCAAGACATAAGCCATAGCTTCATGAGCTATGAGGTGGTCTGTTATGAGGTGGTAATGTTGCTGCAAGAAGACATCCCCTCTTCCCTCAGGTGCTCACTTCCAGTCCCTGTCCCTGCAAACCTCTGCACTGCCACGCAGTGAGCCATGACAGCTCAGGGAAGTGACTCTGCTGAAACTAACCTTCAAAAAAGCAAAAAACTCTCTTTTTTTTCTTTCTCTGGGTTAGTGGTTTCACTGAAAAGCATAACTCACACTGAGACTCTTATTAGAAAGGAGGAAATGATTAATTGTATATTGGGTTAATTATTAAAAGAGTGAATTGGTAAAAATATTATTTTAAATACTTTATTGGAAAGCTAACCACTGTTTCCCCCACCAGTTCCAGTGACAATCTGGATACCTTTTCATGCTTTTAAGTTAATTTAAATTTTCTTTGATACTGCACCTGTTGGGGACACTTAGTAGGTGGGCTGAACATAAGGCACAGAAGATAATTACTTTGCTCTACTTGGCAGAGGTAGCCTATAGATATGCTGGTCTCACTACATCCAATCTCATCTAGTTTTAAAAGCAAAGAGGTCCGGAACTTGTTCGAGTCAGAGTGAGAGCTCTAAACTCACCCCCCAAAAATGCAAACACTTTGGGTGCACCATATGGCAGCAATCTTGTGTCAGCAACACTGTACAGTAGTTTTTCAGAGAAAGAATGAAGAGCAAGGTCTCTGCTTGAAACTGAAGAGAGATTTATCCCACGAAAGTATGCAGCACATCATTACCCAAACCGGAACAAAGGCAGGACATCAGTATTCCAGTGTTATGGGAACTTTAACAGTGAAGGGTCAGGGATTTGATGTGATGTCCAAGTGAAATGCCAGTTATAGTTTGCACAGTGCCGTCTGACAGACAATACAGTTTTGCTGAGAAACTATTAATTTAATGTTATGGAAGCAAAATATTAAGCTATGAGGTTCCATTATACTCAGAGCCTTTGACCCTGGTTTATCCTGGAGTTCAAGCCCTGATAATCTATGTGCTTGAAGCTTCTTGGTGGATAATGGAAAATTCTGCTCCATTTCCTCTGGGACTTCATGCTCATTAGTCACAGCATACCAATTAAAAGCTTTGTTAGAAAACCAGAGGAATGTGACACAGCACATGTACAAACCAGGAAGCTTCATTCACATATAACATGGATGAATGGCTCTGTATGGAAATCCAAGCATCGCATTAGCAGGTCGTGTGCATCAGCCTGCAAGATCAACAAAAGACGTGCAAAAATTTTTAAGTCAGCACTCTCAGTAAGCAATGAATTTTCATTTTGAACAACGAGAGTTACAATATTTTTCACAGCTCACACCTTCTTTCTAACCAAAGGTATAATACTGTAGAAGTTGTGTTTTCTTACTTTGCTAGTTTGGCAATTATCTAGCAGGAAATCACTACACATCATCAACTACCAACCAGATTCTTTTCCTAACCGTAGAGGTGAAGCTGGGGTTAGTGCCCTGGCAAGCTACTTATGACTAGAATAACAACCATTTTCAAAGGGGATTATTGCCACTATGAACCACTGTCAAGTATCTGTAACAGCAATTCTCAATTAAGGAAAGAATAGGACTCAGCGTCTGTGCTCTGATCATGCAGTTAATAACTGACTCCCCCTCAATCAAAACAAAAGTGGGATTTAACATGCAGATTGTTTTTTGCAACGGTTTGTGTTACCATTCCATGCTCAGTCATTTATTACAGAATTTAAAAAATAATGGTCAGTTGTAGTGGCAAAAACTTGAATTTGCTACATTTTATTAACCCTTAAGGCTATTTCAGCATTTCCCCACAGTGAACAAGCTGCTTTCAGGAGGTTTTAGGGTTAACATCTTCCACTGACAGCATGCTATAAACCCAGCAGAAGCAATAGCTCTACCTTTCAACCTCTATTTGTATTTCTACATTTCAAATGCAGCATAATAGAGATGTTTAGCATATTTCTTATACTATAGACAGAATACTTTGTAAAATATTCCATCTGTGACAGGGATGATTATATTAGTGTTTATTCCTCCTCCAGCACACTGGGAACATTGCTTTTTTTCCTGCCCATTTTCTTACCAGCACATCCTTACATCCTTTATCCTTGGTGATGGCAACTCATCAGATGGGGCCAAAAGCCAAGGTCCTGACCACACTCCCAGCACCTCTGCAGCTCCCACTCTGCCCTGGGGATCTGGGTCCTGGCAAGGGACAGGGACAGCTCTTGCCCCATCTAACCAGCACAGTGCCAGGAGGAGGCCAGGGGGATAGAGGGACATCACTGCAGAGCACAGCCCCACTGCACTGCAGGCCTTCCCACCTTTACTGTGTTACACCTGACAGGGACCCAGGAGAATCTCATGATGACTCAAGAAGGAAATTCTGCTCCAAGGCATCTCCTTCCTCCCCAGGCAGCAGAGACAAGGTGGTAGCAAAGCCGATGATGACTCCAAGAGAAGCTACAAAAGCAAACTAAGTTAACAGAATGGGTCCTTCCCCATCCCCAGACCCTCCCAGCCGCAACTGAGACTTTCTCTGAGAAAGGCTGTGGTTTTCCTTGCATTTAGATCTCGTGTGAAGCTGCTTAATGGTGTACTCAGTGAAGCTAGAAATACAACATGAGAAATGAAATGACAAATAGCCAACTTCTTTTTATGAATTCAAAGAACAGGATTAAAGCTGCTCAGAACACCTACTTCTTCTTTCAGTTTTCACAAAACCTTTATTTAAAAAAATCTATATCCTGCTTGGAAGATGTGAGAAGGAGAAAGAGGAGAAGTTCCATGGTATTTTGAACCTAAAGAGCCAAGATATCCTCCGGTTTAGCAGAGCCCTGCATCCACATCCCCACTAAAATCCAAAATAAATTCTGGACTCTTCATTTGCTTTTTGGATTTTGAGTATTTAAGTTACAGGCAGGCAATATTTCCATCACTTTCATTTTGTAACTCTAATGCTGAGAGTTTTGTTTCTTTTCCTGGGATCAGAGGTTTAAATTTACATTTAGGATTTCAGGAGCTGGAACACCAAGAAAATCTAAAACTGGAAAAAGAGAAAAAGACATGACACTTTTTTTTTTATATCAATGTCAAAGGCTGCTTACTTCAAACTATATATATTTATGGGTTCCCAGTCATACTAAATAAATTAGCAAGAAAGTAATTTTTAAGAAATTCTTCCCCAATCGTCTCTTTTTCTGGATTAGTCTGATGCCTGCTAACACACCATCCTAAAGTTAAGTAGTTTTAGGAAGGTATTTTTTTTCTTAATGTTCACCAGGGCAGCTCACAGTCTCTCACTAAAGCAAAGCATCTACTCTTTTATTACTCTAATTTTTCATGTTGCCTTTATATTTGATGGATACAGCTGCAAGTAAAAGACCATTATCTTAAGAGAGTTATACTTTCATTCAATGACACATTAAATATATTCTCTTTTTAAATGAAATTTTATTTTAATGTAAGTGAAAATAATTGAAAAACTACCAGTATGTGTCTATTACTCTAATCACCTACTTTAAAAAATCATGGAAATAAATTACTCGTGAATGAGTGGAACAGAACTACAGGATAAAATATTTTGGTTCAGATACCTGCTTACAACCCATACCATAAAAGTTACTAAAAAACCTCCAAAATATATGTATATAGACAGATTGAAGTAATTTATCCATTTTCATCATGAAAAAGGTGAAAATAAGTTTCAATATAAAAACAAAAGTAAACTATGAATCAGTAAAATAATTCTTCCCTGTACAAGGGAAGTATTTCACATTTTATTTACAGTAGCAGAAGTCCAAAGAAAAAGTACTTAGTCCTAATTTTCGTGTTAAAATAATCCAGATTTTCCAGTTAACAAACAAATCCAAAGCACTTGAGAGTTATTTTGTGAGGCTTTTTTTCCTTAAGGAATTATTGAACTTTTTTCTCATTCTTCTACATTTCTCATCATACCCCATTGTAGCTTAAAAACCACCAAAACTTCTATTAAAAATACATATCTTTCTCATGGATAAAAATTTAAGGTAGCAGAATCACCCTGAGCCTTTGAACAGACCCCTTGTACTCCCAGTGACATTTTTCACCACTTCACTCACATATGTCACTGCAGTTTGAGGACATCTGAAGGAAAAGAAAAGGAGCTCTGGATTTGCATGTGCTAAAGGGTTTCCTGCTCTGGGCTCCCTACTGAGGCACAGACTCCATGGGCGAGGAACTGCCTTGCTCAGGGATGCACAAGGGAGGGATGCAGACCCAGCAGCAGAGGGATGTGCTCACTGCCTCGCCAGGCCATCCTCAGTCCCAACCAATGCTCATCTTCAATGCCAAAGGATTATTTTCTACCTTCTAATTTTTCACAGTCAGAAATTTGTCATTTTTCCAATCACATTTCAGTTTTTAGAACACATAAAGTTACCTGTGGTGCACCTAGAGTCTGTGCTTAGCTGTTTCTCTTCTTTCCTGTCCACAGACATCTGTCCTTCCCCTCTATCCTTATCTAAGATAAGCAGCTTCAGTTTACACACTCAATACCTTGCAAAAGCATAGTCTGGAAAATTAATTCTTGAAAGGATTAGTATTTTTTCCCCCTCTCATCACAAGTATATTTCTGCTTCTGTAGACAACATGTTCCACTTTGCAGACAGAAGGGGCACTGCCTGCTCTGACAGAAGCATTCCTTTTCCATACAAAAGGAAAACTGCACACAGCGCAGTGCAGGAATAATTCGAATCACCAAAGTAACACAGTCTGTCATATCGATGGAGCCTTCTTCAGGCATTGTGATATGTTTTGGGAGGTTTTTCCATTCTCTCATTTTTTGCAATACCTGGCCATTTGAAAATAAAGGAAGTTTTTACCACCCATTTTGACTCATTTTTAAAAGCATATTTTGCATGGAGTTGAAATTACATGCAAAGGCTTGTCCTTCAAATGCAGTTAAACAAACCAGGGTGATAGACCTCTCCTTGTCTGCCTTTGATTTCATGATGCAGTGCAATGGAAACCCTTGCCAAGAGCCTCTGAGTCCTGAAGATGCTCATTTCACACTATCCCATAGAAGCATCCTATGATTTCAAGAATCAGCAATTTTTCCCCTTGAGGAGTCAGATAAATTCCTTCCCCTCTAAGTTTGTCAAAGGGTTCTTCCCTTCTATCAGCCTCCTGTGCCACACATGGACTCCTCTTCTTGATTGTCCAGTCCAGAGGCATGAACAAAATCTATTCAGCCACTTGGATAACTTTGAAGAGCAACCAACTTTTTATTATGCAATCGTAGGGAAAAAATGGGTTAACATTCCCACTCCTTATTTTAAGAAAGATGTAGTCTTCTGGCCTTCATGGCACTCAACCTGACTGCGTTATTTCTACAGCCATGGACTTGGCATCAAAGCAGCTTCAAATTTTCATCCTCAGGACCACGTTCATTCACTCTCACTTCATCCAAATATAGACAGTGGTCCATTTTACAAAATCAGAAGAAAAAGATGAAGAGAGAACATGAGAAACAGCATAAACTAAAGCTAGACACAGTGAGGCAGCAAAGGGAAATAAAAGCTTGTTACAATGGGGTGAATAAAAGAAAGCTGAGGGAGGGAAAAGGAAAGGTAAGAGAGTAAGATGAAATGAAGCTAAGGGAAAGAAAAACATAATGAGTAGAAATAACATCTTAAATCTTGTATACAAGACAAATTTTGACAGCCTGTGTCACATGTGCAACCACAAATTGTATTATAGAAACCTATTTTCATGGGAGATGTTGAGCTCGACACTCCGCTGACACCGTATTCAGTTCTTGGAGCTGAGTTGTTCTGGGGCTAAAACTATGTCATTCATATATAGGAAGAAGGCAAAGTGGGAAAACTGTATATCCAGCTATAAAAGACAGGAACTGACTTTGCTAATGTTGATGAATGTATTACCTAAAGAAAAGTTATGTAACTTCACCATTGCTCAAATAAACAAGCAAATAGCAAAACTGGGTATCGCTGCTTGCCATGGGAGAATCGCCTCTATTTATAAATTTCAAAAAGGAAATGTAAGTTTTTAGATGTCCTTTCTCCATTGGTTTAGGGGGCTTTTAAAACAGAAAATAGAACATTAAACTTGGACTGTCCCACTTTAAAAGTTGGAGCTATGTGGTCCATCTCCCCATACTGACTACTCTCTCAAGTAAGAATTTGCAATCTCTCTCAGTAACTGAAGCAAAGAGAAGAAGATCTTAGCTTTGATAGTGATTGGTGAATTTCAAATAGTTTGGATAAGCAAACCCCAAAAGTTCAAAATGAATATTCAGATTATGTTACACAGCATAGTCTGCAAATTGAGGATAGAAATCTCAGATGATAGCTGTCTTAGATCTCCTCCAAGATCCTCTGCATGCCCTAGTTATGTTTAAGCAGGAAATAACACAAAACCCACCAATGCATTTAGTTATGAAATCCAGAGTTGTTCTGAGCATTCAAAACAAAAATATTGAGGGAGAAGATTCACTGAGAAATCACAAACTTGCAACTAGGCTCGCTTGATAATGGGCCCATCCCTATTCCTCCTACATTCCTTAAACAGTGTATCGTTTGTAATTCCTGAAATAGGCAGTCTCCCACCGTTTGTAATTCCTGAAATAGGCAGTCTCCCACCTGCGGCAAGTCCCGCTGGTGACTCATCACTGCCTGGCAGAGAAATCCCTCTGCATGCTCACACCCACTGCTGACCTTGCCGAGAGACTGAGCACATTGCAAATCCAGGACAGTGCCAGATCCAGGTCTGCATCTCCGCAGGGCTCCAGCGCTTGCCTTGCCCAGGTCACTCTTCCCCTGTTTGGCAGTGCCCAGCTCAGCAGGGATGCCACTGCTCATGGGCAGCAGGGCCAAGCTGGCAGCTGTGGGGACATCTTCCCCCACCAGGACCCTACACCAGATTCCCATATTAACTACACCATCATAACCCAGCTGGAAGCAATGCAATTGTGTTGACTGAACCAAAATTCCAAAAGGCACCATATGTGAATCAGGACTACCCATTTGCAGAGGAAATGGCAGGATAACAGCAGCCCAGCTGAGCTCATGGCTGGCTCCTGTCCTGTGGCAGCTGTCACAAACGCCACCCTCCAGCAGGAATCCTCCCACCTGTCTAAAAACACTGTCTCTTCTAAACTAGACTGTGGGCAATGGCCTAATATTTTTCTGGGATTCATTTATTCACCAGGCTCTCCAGGTCTGTGTAAATTATCATCATTTACTTGAAATGGAAAAAATAACAAACAAGCAAAACACTTAACCCAATGCTCTAGTTCCAGGAACACATCACTGTATTGTTTTCTTTGTCCTTAGAAAGCTTCTGCCATGTCTGACCTCCGAGGACAAACATTTTGGCGGAGGGAGAAAGTTCACAGCATGCCCTCAAAGTTAGAGATTTGTTTTTGCTCACATTATGACTTACACATTTCACAATATCAACAAACAATTTATGCTATTTCAGATATGGATCTTTTCCATCTCAATGGGACTTAATTCCTTCAAGCTGAAAAAGAAAGCCCCAAAAAACCGAAATAACTAAAGTGACATTATAGGAAACATACCCTGAGGCTGCCAGTATCTTTCTGCGCTGTTGTAGGAAAGACTGCATTACTGAGCTGCACCAAATGCCATTTCCAGCAGAAACCTTTCCTTCTTCTTTGCTGCCATGAGGAGGATTACATTACACAGCACTGCACTAAGCCCATTTATACAATTCTACTTTTTTAAATAAAAAAAAAAATCAGCTATAAAAATGGGCTATAAAAATAATCAGCTCAACTTCTCATACTAATCATAGAAATATTAATACAAGGCACTAACTACTCATATGCTGTGAGATTTTCTTCTCTATGCTAAATATGAGAGTAATAAAGTTTATGTTTCCCATAAGTTGCAAGAAATTGTGTTTTACTGCAGAAAGGTAACATCAAAAATAATTACTGTTATAAATATACAGCAAAATACAGTCACACTTGGCATATATCAAGGTTTTATGTGCAAAACTTAACAAAATGGCAGCTGCAATACAGTTTTCCTTTTTTTTAGATGTACAGTGTAAAAAACCATTTTTATTAAAAAAAGGCAGAAAATAATGTTTAAAATAAGACAGTTTAGAAATATAGGTAGGTTTTCATTTAACAAAACTATCCATACAGTAAAAAGGGTTCAAATTAGTCTAAGTCTCTCAGACAAGCAAAATTCTGTTTAAAAAACTATTGTGGTGGGTAGTTTCTGGGGATACCAGAATTATATGGGGCTTTCCTCTCTTCTGAATCAAAAATACATGAGATGCACAGTTTGCAAGTGCATCACCAAGCTACCTTTAGTAGTATTATTTTAAAGTCTTCCCATCTCTCTAGTGTCTCCTTTCATTAGGAAGAGAAATCAATTTTATTACCAAATCCCTTCCCTGTAGGCACTACATGGCACTACATTATATACCTTTTTTCATGAATCAACACATTTTCTTCTAAAAATTAGTCAGGTGCCTCATCCTACTGTGCTTCCTATTTGAAAGCTGCCTAAATTTCCACCCCACAGATTCTCAAGATCAGTGTGTAATTATTTCTTTTTGTGCTAGAACTATCTTTTATGTACAAATCCTCCTACGTGTGAGACAGCAACTGTATTTCCTCTCAATTTTCTTTTTTACAGTCAGACAAATCAAGGATTTTAATATCACCTCATAAAATAGTCTCTCCCTTCCCCAAGGTGTTTTAGAAACCTGCCTAGGAATCTGCATGTTCTAAACCAGTTTGAATTAACTTTTCTTAAGTATCCATGATCACAGTGGCACAGATTTTTGTGTGTTACACTTTACACATACCTTATATCAAGCAGCACCAAGGCTTCCTTGCATGGGAAACACACTTCCTTATACTGCCATATGATCCATGCTACAATCAAATCTGTCAACTTTCCACAAAAGTCACATTTTGATGCCCCAATTACCTTGTGATTAGCACTCCCATGACTGTCCAGCCTCTCCCTGACACAAGCTCCCAAGTGCACAGCCCTTCACTTCTGACAGCATTCTCTCATCCCCCTTGCACTATTTTCCGACTCATACACTCATCCCATTTTTTCGAAATGAAACTCCAGTCTTCAGCACAATCCTCCTGGTAACTGGTGTCATCAAGACCTTTTTTCCCCAGTATTGTTGCTTTCCTAGTACAACCAGTAAAGGAAACATTTCCTAAGGCTGATCCCATAGTCAGTCCTTGGGAAATCCTTTGGTGACCTCCAACCCATCCTCCAGCTCCAATTTTCCTTCTAGTTAATTTTTTCATTCCCTTTCCCTCCTACAACTCATTCATAATTCCTATGTTAACAAATCTCTACACTGTAGATGACAAATACAGTATTTTACTGAAGCCCATGTGGATATATTATTACTTCTTTTGTTTAGAGAACTAGCTAAGTATTTTTTCAACCAAAGGTCTCAGCTTAGTCAGGCATGACCTCCTTGTGGAGATATTACATTGTCTGTTAACTTACCGACCATGTTTTGTGTCATTTGCTTGTTCTTTCCTTAAAATCTTTCTCTTTTTTTGTAGAAGATTTTACATACTATTGAGATTAGAGTAATGCTCTTTAATGGAGTAATTTTTTTTTCCAATTTAAGTACTATTTTTTGTTTATTTCCCCAGGTGATACCAACTCATGTGATATATTTATTAAAAGTACTTGCTTTTGGAATTGAAATATTACGCAAGTTCTTGGATGTGGATAGTATGGTCTCTTCTGATTGAAACAATTACATAATTTAAGTTTTGCTTCCCCCTGGAGGTAAGAATTTCCATTTCTGCATAATCATTCCAATTAGATACCCTGCATTTTTCTCGAGTTTGAAAGAATCATTAAAACATGAGGAGTGCCACCTATTACATCTAAAACCTATCCATCTATATCATCACTAATGTCAAAATTCTAATTTTTTTCCACTGACTGCATTTCCATTCTTCTTTATTTTTTGCAATTTTTATTTTTAGAAAAATACTTATGTCTTTGTTAAGTAGCTTCTTAGACATTTACATTACCAAATATTCTCATGTTTTCCGATTTTTGTGGTAAAGTTCCCTGTATAGGCCAATCCTCTTTCCATTACTTTCAGACTCCTTGCTTATGCTTAATATTATCTTTAGGATGATTATTTATACAACAAAACATGGGAAATGCTTTACAATGTATATCAATTATAAATTTTTATTATTTCTAGCATTTTTTTTTTGAAACTAGGGCTAAGGATGACATTAATGCCTGCCTTATATAATAGTCCCTGCACTTTTTATTCCAGATTAATTGATTGCTGCCTGCAACTTCTCAAATATTTGTCCACTGGAAACCTTACAGACCTATGTTGGTTTCTGAGTCATTCTCTCCTTGTCCTTAGTCCCATCCACCTTTGGATTACTGGGACACTACCTCAGTAAAGCTTTTCTCTAAGTTTTTCTTCCATTTTTTCTTTATTTATGGGGATTCTATTTTCATCCCTCTTCTCTTTCTCAAAGCTTTATGTCCTTAACATGTGCAGACACCCAACTGATTCTACTTGTCAATACAAGCCTTCCTGGACACACTGCCATTTTTTGGAAAACACCTCATTTCTCTTTGGCATAGATAGCTTCTATGCACCTGCCTGAATCCTTACATTGATGCAACAATTCCGCAATTCACACTGACCTCACCCAACTCTCAGCCAGATGAGATGGGATTCTTTCCATAACTAAACCTTCATGTCAATTTTTTTTACCAACAATGGAACTAGCTCTTCCTTACTGGCTATCACCGCATATTATTGTTCTTTCATGCACTTGTATAGTCTCATTTGTCCAATTTTAATTTCTCTATGCCTTCAAGGCTTGTACAGGCATCACAGGGGTCTCTCTTGCACTTTCTCCCGTGTCCCATTTCATCAACTTAAAACTAATCTCATCAATCCCACAAAATGAGGAAGCTGCATATTGCCCACCCACTGACAGTGACCTTACTTTGTTTCAGACATATAATAATGAGACTGCCTCAAACTTCCTCGCTTTCAAATCTTCTCTAGGGATGATCTACTAAAAGATCTATTGGAGATCATCTCAGCTCTCACCTGTGTCATTCTCCATCTTTTTATGGTCCTTGTTGATCCACTCCAACAGGAGTATCACAGTCATTCTTCACTCAAAGCAGCATTTGTAGGAACTTTTCCCATTCCTCTCCTGTTTCTTTTCAGGTTCAGGTGTCTCATGTCCTTACAAGCAGCAAATGTTTTACTCTCCAGATCCCCTTTTGTGTCCCCATCTGGTGTCGGCAGGTAATCAATAATGAACACAATCTAAACTCAGTGTGTGCTTTAATATCTATTAGACGTCCATCTGACATGCAGGATCTCACTTGGATGCCTGTGCTCACAGGGTTTTTCAAATTTCCTTTTGTAATTTAATGTACCTAAAATGCTGACAACAGGAGAGAACAACACTGAATAGTTTTAAAGCAATTGTCTATTAATATGGTGTACATACTATTTTAATGCATTAACAATACCATCCGACAGATTCACAGCCCAGCCAAAAACTCTTAACCTCTTTACTTCTCATTTCAGTGTCTCTGAGTCCAATTACAGTCATCTATCAGTACTGTCATAAAGTAACCCAGATCTCAAACTACCCCTTCAGTGCAGTCTAGACTTTACCAGATGGAATCAGCAGTATGATCCCAAAGCTTTCTCCTACCTTGTTTCCCCAATAATTCATAATGAGAAGACTTCTGTGAAACCAGAAGAGTTGTCTTTAGATGTATTATGCTCAATTGTCCAGATACAACATTTATAAGGCATCTTGTACCATACTGAAAATATCACAACTTCAGCAGAGCAGGGAGGAACAGGCTCCTTCCAGATATCCATTTATTTTAAAGTCAGCATTACAACATTCACTAAAGTGAACTCAGGGAGACTGAATACCCATTTTACTTAGCTGAAGCAGTTTTTAAAAGATGAAAGAACATTCTCCAGGATGTCTCACAGGATGCAATTCCTTTAACAAATGGCACGTCTGGATTTAATAAGTGGACACATTTCTTTATAAACTGCAGAAACAGTTAAAAAGGCTTTTGGAGTCAAATGTATTGGAAAGAAGGTGGAAGAAGTAACAGAACCTTTTAAAGATAATGCTTACATTACTATATTAAGATGAAGTCTTTCATAAGATACAAGCATACTATTAATCTAGCTACAAATTTTAAACCTGATGTTAGAGACAGTAAATACCCACTAAGCCAGAGTGTGCTATACTATTGTGACACTTTGAGCACACTGATATGTTGCTGGTCAATGTTATTTGCTATCATTACGTACACACCTGCCCAGCAGCCACATCCAATAAAGCATTAGTGTCCTCATCATATCTCAGCCTTGCAGCTCATCAGCTCCTCAAACGAGACTGTGGAAAGCTGGACAGGCTGCAAACAGAACTCCCTGCTGCCCATGGGACACAGAGAGAGTGTGGACACATCCTTGCATCCCTTGGCTGGTGAAACTGGAATGGACATCTGACAGAAGGTGCCTGGCTGAGGAAATGTGCTCTCCAGCTCCTAACCTGTCCAGAGGGCTGCAACAGGGCTAATTACACACAGCAACAGGGTGCTAAGGCTGCCTGCTAATGACAGATGAAGGGTGCCCCAGGTCTTACAGATAGATGAAGGTGAGACCAAACCCAGACAGATAAATAAGGAATTGCATTACTCCTACTGTGCAAGAATTTTCTTAAGGCTAGGAGAAACCATAAATCTTGTTTGCTATCAAACAAAGCCTAAGCACTTTGCAGCCTGTATACTGAGTGAATAGATGAATGACCAATTAAATCTGCTAGTGCAAGTCACTCTTCTTTCCCCTCCTTACAGCTGGTTGTCTCACATATCAAGACACATCAAAAAACTGAAATCCACATACCTATGAATATGGACTATGACCACTCAATAGAACTGCTGAATGCACATCACTTTGGTTTAGCAAAATCATGTGATAACTAAAAATATTTATGACAATGTTTAGTACCAATGCAGATAGGGTGAAATTTATACTGATTGCATTATCTAAACTCACTATTTTCTTTGGGATTTTTTGCTCTGTTGGAAATTCAGAAGAGCTCTGACAGTTTCACAGCACTTCCCTTCCGAAAAACTGTATAAATGTCTTGGGTAGCTATCAAGGGACTTAAAAACGCTGCTGATTTTACAAGGCTTGCCTGTGCAAAGATCACAAAGCATAATAAGTGGTAAGGGTACTTGCTTTCTTTACCTCAAGCCTATATAAGTCCTGTTTCAGTGAACTAAGAAAGTAAAACAGAAAAGCTCAGAGCTCACACATACTTCCTTCAATCCTTGGAAACATTTAATCATAAAATTAAAGTACTTGGAACATGTTTTAAAGTTACTGAATGTATTATTTTGAAAATCAATAAAGACTTAAAAGGTACTTACATCAAATTCTGTACAAGTAATCTTGTGGTAAATTAAAAGAGATCTTATACAGTATTTTTATCATCCTCAACACAAGTGCTATCAAACATTTATTCAGTTTTTCCATTGAAAATATCAGTAACGTTGTCTGAATTTTTATCACCTTTCATTTAAAAAATTCAGAATCCTTTACAAGGGCTTCAAGTATTTTAACCATATATCATCGCGGGGAAAAGACAACACAGATTTTGCCACCAATTCTGACTGGTTCAGAATTCAGCTTCTAAAGAATCTCCTAACGCACACCTCATCCCCTTCCTTTACAGCATCTTTAATCCACCAAGCAACTCTTGCCCCAGAAGGCACTGTGTGGCATGGCTGAGGTAACGGAGTCCTGGCTGTTCCATCCACAGACACAGGTTGTGTCTATGTTTCCACTTACCAAAGCACATATATTTTTAAACAAATCTTTTGATCAGGGATCCTCAGTCCTGGCAATGAGCAGATTGCCATTCCACACTGACACTGCCCACAGGTCAGTGCCCACTTCCTCACATTTCTTCATAGCAGCTACAGAAACATATGCATAGAAAATAGTTCCAACTCTAAGTGGACCTATACCTGCTCTTAATGTCCTCTAAGCAAACATAGAGATGAAAATTGTAAACAAATTTACTCAGAGTCTTTTTAGAGAGTTAAGAAGCTGTCTTTAGAAATAGCCCTGTCACAATCTACAGGATTTTCATCTCATATGTTAGCTTTTTTAATGATGCAAGAATATCTGGTACCATCAGCTGACTCCATTTCCTTACTGCTACAGAATACAATGTGCCTCCCGGAGAGATAAGGACACTTGGGTAAACTTCCTCTCCTATCTCTCCTGAACAGCATCTGACAAACTACTGAATGCTGAGCTCATCGGCCACACATCCTATCAGCATCATTTAAAAATGGTCAGTAAATATTGGATTTGGCTTTCAAACGTGTAACTTGACAAGACTTCTGCTTGAGAGATGGTATTTTATCAGAATTATTAAATAAAACAAATAGATAAATGTTCTATAGGATATAAAGATATGAGCTGTTGCATGCCATTGAGCAGCACAGAACAGCTCCAACTGTCAGGAATGTGAATGTCCTGATAAGCATTACAGAACTTTTTGAGGAAGATAAAAACCAACTGGTGTTAGGACTGTGAGCTTAAACATGCTGTGATGAAGAGTGAAAGTTAAGGCTGCACCTGCTATTTTCTACCAATATTTTCCCAGAGGTCTTGGAAAAATCTCTATCAATAAAAATAAGGAAATATAGATTGTGCTTATGGACAGAATAGAGACTAAAGAAAAATGCTTTTAGCTGTAACTTCTTATTTAAAAATCACCTCTGTGTTAGCATTGAGAGGGAAATATAGAAATCATTATTAAACTGGTACTGTAGTTCACCCCCTTGGATCTTTATGGGTCAGCTGTGATGGAGGAATGTTCTGTACCATGCACTAGGGAAGCAGCCTGGAGTCTTACACATTTTTCTCCTAAAGCTTTTGGCTTTGCACTGGTGGAAATTTCCTTCTTTTGACAAAACAGGATTTTCTGCATTTTCAGTGATTAGCAGACTAAAAAAGAAATTAAAAGGCAGTCCATTTTTGACTTGAAAAATTACAGTTTTCATTCAAGGCTGAACAGGAATTACTAAATACAGAATATGACTACAGGCCACCATTTTTATTTCTGGATGCATAGTTTAGATTTAGCACATGAGTAAAAGGAGAGATCAAGGCTATTACCACTGGTATTCAGTCCTTGAAACAGGAGGATATTGCTAAATGAAGATTCTAGATGATTTCAGGGAGTAGCTCCATGACATCCAGGATGAGACAGCAGCTCCTAACACCCCCAGAACAAGCAACAACATCAGCATTAATGTTAGAAGAGGTCATGTCAGTAAGGCACCCAAGGGGATTTCATGCAACTAGGAACACCACTGAAATCTTTAATTTACACTCCGTTAAAATAACTTGCCAGTCAAGCAGGAAGGGATTGTTTTGTCTGGTACAAACCACCCAGCTAACAGGCAGCAGCTGCCCTGATGCTATGTATCTCTATTCCCTAATTTCACAAACATTGCAGTGGGTTAGTTACAATGAATCTCTAGAACTCCATCATAATTTTCTAGCAAAGACTAGTTTGTAAGAATGTGGAAAACAAACAAAATATTACATAAGTTAAGCTTCTCTTTGCTATGTATATATGTATATATATTTATATTAGGACATAGTGGCATCTGAACAAAAGTATCTTTCATGGAGAAATACTGTATGATTGGTCAACCTCTTAACTCCATTAAAAATACAGAATTAGATTACTTGGCACAAGTATTGTTTGCACTTCTATTTACCTGCAGTGATACACATCAGCTTGATGATATTGGAAAAAAACTCCAATAAACCCAACCAAACAACATATTATGAACCAACGTTTTGTCATCAGCAAGTAAGTTCTAGTTAAACTTTTTTCCTACTTAAAACTATCTCCTGAGCAGCTCCTTCCAGTCTTATATTTACTCAGCAATAACTACCACCACTGTGTCTCCCAGAAACTTCCCTGCGAGCTGCAGGCAGAGGACTCGTACACTTGCACAAGCATTACAATGGATGCTCTGGTGCCAGAACCTATTTAAACCATCACTAAAGGCAGTAAAATTTAAACCATTTGCTTCATCCTGAAGGAATTCTGAGGCTTTGTAGAGATAGCTTTTCATGTTGGCAGTCTGATTTGCCCAAAAGCTGCAGCTTTGCCCCACACTAAGGCTCTAGCCCAGCCACGGAGCGTGCAAGCCATAACACAGGCCTGTGAGCTACAGAGCCCTGCAAAGGAAGAGGTCAGTTAGTTCCAAGAGGTCAAGACAGCATTCAAAGTGACACTTCACTTATTCAAGCATGAAGAATAGGAAACATAATTACCTGAACTGCATTCAAATGATAGTATGAGGGGTAATTCAACACAAAGCTATACTGAATCCCCTAAGTGCACACACTATATAACAACAGGAAACACAGAGAGGTGGTGGATGAGTCAGATAATGACAAATAAGGATCAGAAGGAAAAGCAAACTGCACAGTGAGATGCGTAGGCTGGAAAATGGCCAAGTATAACATGGGATTTTGCATGGCTAGTGCATGAACTGAGAGCATGATTTCAACATTGCCTTCAATGTCCAGCATGTGAATGAGGTCATTTAACATGCACTCAAGGCTTCATTGAGAAATCTGTGCCACAAAATAATAAACAACTTACAGCATAAAATGTGTTTAAGGGAAGCTAGACTTTGGTCTCAAACTGCTGGATTAATTTTAACCCCTTTAAGTGCTATTTGGTTGCCCTCACTAGTGGTATGCTTTGTATTTATCCTCTGCCCAAACGAAATTGATATTTGAGAAAGAAGGAGGTTGTAATCTCCTGGCTCTGGCAGTCATACAGGCATGGGGAGAGAGAGATCATCTTCAGACAGGCAGAACATCATTTGCAGAAGATGAATCTGCAGCCCCAAAAGGAGGCTATGCACCTTCCAGGTGATAGCCAAGATGAAGCCAGGCAGCACAGCTGTCTGTGAAGCTTGCATGTTAGCCAGGGAGTGCCTGCACCTCACACAGCAGGGTTGCACTTACACCTTCTCTGCCTTAACCTCTTTTCCCATCTCTTCTAAAAATAGGTGCTTAGAAAGTTTAATTTCAAACAATTAATAAAGTCTATCTTATGCCACATCTAGATGGTGCAGATGAATCTGCATATTGGAGGATAGAAGGCTGAGGACGAGGAGAGGTCTCCAAAGTTTTCACTGCTGGGGAAGTTACTCATATGCTGAAGCTGCGGCAAGGGCCTTAGCATGTTCACAAACTCAAAGTATGAGGCTCAAGATAAATTTTATCTAGGCCAGGACACAACGTCAACCTATGTCAGCAGGAGATGGCCATCATAAAATTTATTTCACAGTAATAGTACAACTTTGCCTGTTCTTAAATGCCTGCATACTAATACCCTGGATATGTTCAGCCAGCTAGCTGTGCAATCCAGATGTTCTGATTTTTCATGTATTTGCAGCTGCTTTTTTTTTTTTTTTTTTTTTTTTTTTTTTTTTTTTTTTTTTTTTAGCAGAATAACTGGTTCATGACTAGACCCTGAATGTTTTCCCTTTCCTTAAAACGAACAGCAGGCCTGGGCAACTACTTATTGCATAAGTGCCTTAATAGTCAGAGGAAGGGCAAAGAAAAGATGGATCCATTACTCAATGGGAAAAGACAGTTTTTAACAAATGGCATGGGGAAAACAGAATTTTGAATGCCTTTCTCATATCAGACTTCAAGAAGAGGGTCAGCTGTGACCATGTGTCTTCCATAATTAATAACAGCAAGAAAATCTAAAAAGGAAAGCAAGGAAATCAGGCAGTTTGCTGGGGTCTTATGAATCTCATCCTGGGGCACTACAAGAACTAACAGATGAAAATTTCTGTGTTCTTAATATTTGCCTGAATTCACTCAGGATGGGTGAAATACCAGATTTGGAAGGAGCTGATGTTGTGTCTACACTTATAATACTAGAAAGAATTCAGGAATTAAGATCAGCTAGAATTATTGTCTTTCTGGGTCAGGGGGGAACCTTCAATGCATAAAGTTAAAAGACAGTTAACAGAAAAAAATGGCTCTAGGAGTTATCAGAAGCTTAAAACATTACCATGCCATTGTGCACACCCCCCCCCCCCCCCGCACTTGAACTAGGATTTATAAATATTTATCCACAATAATTGTAACATAATCCCTCCACTGCATTCAGTGATGGAACACCGTGTCCAGCTTTGAAAATCCCATTTCAGAGGATGATGTGAGTTAACCTGAAAATTAAAGGAAGTTCGATCCATCACTTAATTAGCAGACAAGAATAACAACAGATAGAGATAGGAGTTATATTTCAGCCTAGAAGGACACTACAGTCCATCCACCAAAAAAGAAAAGATACACCAGCTTATCAAGTACATGTTAAATACATGAGCATTGCTATTTCTTTTCAGCATATTTCAGTGAGATTCTTTCCGCTTTCAGTCAAAAACCTCTCAACTGTAGAACAACTCCTGTCTTGACATCATACAAATAAACTAACACAGAACTCACAAGTAATTTTTTAACCTACTAGAATATCCACAACATTAAATATTTGGATAAAACTGAAAGTTATGCTTTAAATACAAAACACTTGCTCTTATTTTGATAAAAGGGTACACTAAAAAATTATACATCCTATATTAATTGGGTCAATTTCGGATAGAAGAAAACCCCGTTTCACAGAAACAGCCAGGCTTGAGGGGATTTTGACAGTAGGACTAATATTTCTGAGCCTTCTCATTCAAATTTTGCTTAATTACTCCAGATTTGCATGGTACTGTTTGACTGACATTCACTGAAATCTCTAATACTGAAGTAGTACGGTTTCAATTCAGCCATGTCACTTAGATGACATTCTTACACTGCTAAAAATTTTGTATATACATGAAAAGTTATGTGCTCTGTATAAAACATATACCTACATCCTAAAGATGTGAAAGTGATATTGATATGTTGCTTTATGGAGCAAGAATCCAATGAGGAACATTTAAATATCTACAATCTGTGCCATCTATTCATTCCCTTAATTTAATCTAAACTTGAAAACCTCTGACAGATTTCAGAAAGACATAATTTAAGGGAAAATGAACATTCAAAAATTATACTTAATTTCCCCCAAAATTGTAACCTCTCCAAAAATCCCTCATCTATATGATTTAAGCTTTTTTAGAGCTGTGGAGAGAATTGGTGAAGTTTTTGCTCATCCCTCATGCCCTTATAGTAAAACAAACAGAAGATCCTGAGCTTCCCAAGGGGATATACAGAGCTCTCCTCCTTTTCCTGCCAGGTCCCAGAGGAAGAACTTTTAAAGTGAATATACTTTCTGCAATTGAAAAATAGCTCTGTAAGTAAGGCAACTACGGTAACTTGGTTTCCAAAACAGTTTTTTCTTTTATTATTTTTATTTGGGATTGACTACTGACTTGGTAAACTGAATTATACTTAGGCTGCAGTATACATTCAATTTCAAAACATTTCCATCAGAATTCATGCAATCTCCTCCACAGTCTGAATTATCTCTTCTAGTGAATTATGGGAGCTGTGAGCTCCAACCCAAGCTTGTCCCTTGGGTTTGGCTTTTATGAGGTGTCACCCACACATGAACTCTCTGATGTGCAGGAGTTGAGCACACACTGCAGCTCTTCCCTGAACACAGTATCAATCAGGTCTCCCTTCTCTACCCAGCCAGCAATTTTCCACAGTATTATAGAAAAATATAGACATGTATTATTTGACAGGTATGGAACAGAGTATCCCATACAGCTCAGTGTATACAGTATATCATAGAAATGCAGTATTTTTGAGGCCCTTACCTCTCCATCATAATTGCACAAATTCAGATAATGGGTAAAAAGGTTACCAATGAAAGAAAGCCTGCCAGGTATTTTTGACATGACCAATTTTTGGAGGAAATCATGCTTAAAAAAATAGCTCAAGTATACTTTATGCTTGGGTCTGAGTCATGATCTCACAGCAAATAAGAACAGAGGTAAGCCAATTATTCATTACCTAAACAAATGTCCAGACCTTCAGTTTTCAATAACCATAACTCCATTTTATATGCTGCATAATCTTTACTGGAAGGAGGCATGTTCAGCTGCCCTATTCATCCTCCAGGTGAAGTCATCCTTCAGCAGCTATAGAAATAAATGTTCATGAAGGCAATTGAAGGAATGTCTACTGTTTCTTACCTGGTCTTGGTTTCTACATTGCAACTGTAAATCCCAAGAGTTATCTTAATAATGCTCTTTTCCAGCTTGATTTTTTTAATCTAGATTTATTTTGTAATCTAATGGCCCATGTTATTTCTATTTCTGATACTAATATACTAAAATGAAATAATATAGTCCTTATACGTTATCAAAGCTATGTCTCAAGCTCAAAATTTTGAGCCATTATTATATTATGTTGCAGATCTGATACTAACCCTAGTTAAACTATACACTATAGTTTTTCAGACTACTCTAAAAGACAGTAAAATTTCTGGGGTTTTTTTTGTTTGCTTATTTTGGTGGGGTTTTTTTGTTTTGCCTTTTTTTGTTTTGTTTTGTTTGTTTTTTTTGTTTAGATCACAGTAAAAAAGCTGCATTTCAAATTTAAAAAAAAATGTACTGGTAGTAAAGAAGAAAGTTAGCATTAAATTTGTGAGATAATGGACATTTGTATAGACAAGTACTATATATAAGAGATCTGCCTTCTCTGCCCTCATGAATCTAAAACAGTTGCAGAGGAAACAAAAAATACTGTAGGCTAAATACTAACATTCTTTGCTTTGCTATTCTTTTAATAATGAACTTTCTTGGATGGAAAACCCCTAGTCTTACATGTGTTCTGTATTTGTAGGTACATCCCTGTCAGGAAATGCTGTGAAATGGAAGTTCCTGACAAATAAAGTTCTTGGCCTTTAACATTCCATAGATATTACTTGAATGTCAGAGGGAATAATTTCCAAACTTTGGCCATTATTCTATATCTATTTAAAAACCATAATGTTGGAGATAATTAGTAATACACATATGGGTTAAATGGTCATTGGAGTTTGTCATAAAAACAAAATAGGGAAAATGTAATCAATTCCACTTTCCATGGTGCCATTATTGCTTGCTTCATGTGAAGAACCCATAGTTATGAACCCACTATATCCTCAAAGTCCTTTGGCCCCCTTCTAATAACTAGGGATGGAACAAACAGGTTTTGTCTAGTTTTGGATCCAACAGAATATGAGATATCAAAAGGTTTAGTCTGAAAGTATTGGCCTTGCATTCCAAACACCATGAACTGCAAAGTAAAGGGCAGAGAAGAAATCATGAAGGAAACTCTATTGGAGAAAAATAGAGTGAAAAATAAAGCAAAGTGAAGCAATGTGAAGCCAAATAATAAAGCAAATATCAAAACTCAATAAAAGGGCACAGAAAAAGGAAATTGAAAAGACAGACATTAGTATATTCTCTGCTTTTCTTGGAGGAAAGTATGGCTAAGAGAAATTCATAAACGTCTCCAATCAGTAACACATCCCAGAGGTGAAAAATCCTATTTTAATTGATTCAGTCATGAAAGTGAAAATTAAAAACAAAAGGTTTACCTATCTCCATTTTTTCTTTAAACCAGCAAATCCTTAATTGATATTCAGTTTGCAAAGAAAGTTCATCACCAGGTGGGAAACACCAAAACTCAGACTGTCTCTGCAACCCTGTTTCCCACTCCACCTGCATGTGCATTGCCTGACAGATTTTCCTTACCCACAACCCTATCCCATCGTTCATACGGCCATTGCCTTGTTCTCCTCACAAAATGAACAGGACTCATTTCAGATGCATGGAAGTAAATGATTCATCTTAGCTATTCTGGGTGTGGACTTGGGATTCACATACTGCACCCTTGTCAGGTCTTGGTCTGAAGACCAAGCAGCAAATTTTGCAGCTTGGGTCTAAGTATTCCTCATTGTAAAACAAGAATTTTATCCTACTCCCTCTTTTCTCTTTTAGCAAGATGAACCTGGCATCCAGAGAAATTATGGTCAAAGTTGTCTATTAAATTCAGATGAAGAGTAACAGGTAAGTACAAGACGACCTTCTCAAGTCCTTTGCATTAGACAGTACTTCATGCAATAAAATTGCAGCTGACACTGACTTCAGTTACTGTTATGTGGTTTCAGCTCTGCAAATCAGAACCCATGGTCTCAGATTTGCACATCCAGCCACTAAACCAAAAAACAAATCCATACAGCCAGCATTCCCCTGTGGAAGTTGAAGCAGTATGTCTGTCTCTGCCACACAGATCTCAGTGGCAGAGGTAGAGAGATCCACTCTGACCTTTAATGGCTTTACCTACAAGGATTACTTTTGTCTCTGCCTCAAGCTGCCCCCTGCTAATAGAACCCAATTTCTCAGTTAAGTACAACTCATCTTGCACAATGAAGGGCAAGAATTCTGTAGAAAACCCCCTCAACATGTAATTAAAATGAGTCATCATGCTTTACACTCCCATTAAAATTATAGCTACAATTTTGTATTTCCTGTTATGCACTGAGCTTTGCTGGATTGCTGTCTGTTAGCACCACTCATGCGTGTTATCTTATTGTTATTTAAAACTTTCAAAGAAACCAGAAATAGTGTCCTGTTGTTAATTTAAAGTTCAACAGTAGAAACTAATTCAGACAACCCAGCTTGATCTTCTCCTGTGCACAGACCAGAATTTTAAGGCATAGCGCACACACACACACAACTATGGGGTTTCACTGACGTTACGCAACAAAGAATGAAATTTTGTCAAACTCGTCTTCCATGTCAGGTTGCTTAGGACCCCACTCCCCACCTAACAGAGCCTCCTGCTCCCACTTCTCCATACCAGCCCCTTTGACCCACCTAAAAGCCAGTCCTCCTTCACCATTTTTTTCTCCTCCAAGCCCCCGTCTTCTTCCCACAGGAGCTATCTTCCTCCCCTCAGTATGCTTCCTACTTTAGCCATCTCACCCAGCCTACACCTGCTTTGTGCCACCTCTTCCACTCTTCCTCTTTACCACTTCAAGACCACATAACCACCCTTGGCTGCTGCTCATGCTCTCTTGTATTACTCAGCCTTGCCCCAGGGCCCTGCCTTGTGGCTTCTCTACCTTTCACTGTTTCTTTTGGCTTCTGCCATATCTGCTGTCCCTCCATCCCCCAGGTCTGTACCCACTTCTTACAAAACCACTTTCAATTCACTTTGGCCAATGCTTGGACTTTACTGGGGTTCAGCCAGCCAGTCCCATTTCCAGAGAAAAAAAACACACTTTGCATTTCCATCACCCTTATAGTATGCTCCCTTCAGAAGTATCAATATTTGTTCTTCAACATCTCTTACAAAAGCAACTCACAGTAACATCCTGCCTAAACTAAAACAACCATCCCAATGCAGAAAGCCAGTACTTAACAGGGTTTAACTAATACTCAAGAAGACAGTAAGTGTAAGCTATAAATACTAAAAGCACATGCCATGTTGCAGCACTACTGATATATACTAGATTTCCCTTTATAGAAATTTCACCTAAAACTCTAAGCAGTGAGTGCAATCCTTGATTTAAGTTGTAAAGCATTACATAGCCCAACAACGTTTTAATAAAGTAAGTAAAGTGATGAAGGAACTGAGAGTGCCATAAAAATCACATTCCTTAAAAGGACTTTCTGTTCTGTAAATCCCACATGATTTCCTCATCTCAATGAACCAAATAAATGAGAGAACACAAAGTGAATAAACTGCTGTTTAAAAAACTTTATCTTGGTGAAATACATACTCTTACAGAATTTTTCTATGAAGGTTTTCAAATTTTAAAAACTTGACTGGGAAACATAATTTACAATAAAATCAGTAAATATTGATTACCAGGGCATAAAGAATTGTACATGTGGGGTTTTTTGGAATAGAAGTTTTACTTTCTTGCAATACATCTCAAGATCAAAAATGAGTTTCCACATTATATCGCTAAATAAGCAAGAAGTTCTGTGAGTGAGACCAGTAATTTAAGCCCTCCCACCTCCAGCTTTTCCATTTGCTCTCTTCTGCCATTAATAAAGTGCTTCAAACCCAGTTTCCTTTGTAGAAACAAAGAGATCATCCATCTCCCTGAGTAAGACTAGGTGTCATCACTTTTCCCTTCTTTGTGAAATAATAAAAGTCATACTGAAGGAAAAAAAAATTCCTTTAAACCTTATTCAGGCGGGAATAAAAACTGTGACCTTGGATGCCGTGTGTGTGAACTGAAAGTACAGTTTCAAGTTACAAAGGTCTATAATCTACACTTTTTTTTCCTATGGATTTAGGATGGAGGGACAGCAATTTCTATTCTGTACTGAAGGGATTCTACTTCTTGTTCATATTTAAATAGAAACGCTATGAAGAGTACAGTTAGAATACTACTACTTTTGTTTCCTGATAGAATGGCAATTTACTCTCATTTTACTCTATGCAGATTAAATGGCTACTTTTAAATGCAGTTCTAAAGAGTACTGTCACAAAAACTAAGTTAAAAAGAGGCAGTGCTCCTGCAGCCCATTGCTCAACAGATCAGTGAAAGTAGATCGTAATCTTATATTATCCTCCACATTTGTTTGCATTCTGAAAGCATATAAGCCTTTCCAAATACACTTGATCTGTTTCGTTTTTATACAAGAAATAGTTGCAGCTGCCTTGTTAGGACCCACAAAGAAGAGTTTTACTTGCAGGGTTGAAAGATTCTATGCCTGCACTGATGTCTATTTTCTCTCCATTTTTCTCTATGTAATCTTTCTCACACTTGCTAATAATTTCAAACCATTATTTCAAATGAAGTTTTACAATACAGTGACACATTTAGACTGTAAAAGATTGTGATTTACCACTTTGACAGCTCAACATTTTTAGCTTGTATACAGCACCCAGCCAAAACTGAACAACAAAAATGTTTTGAGCCCTTTTATTTTCAAAACAAATCCTTTATGTACGAGAATCTGTTGTTTAGAAACAATATACACACACAGATACACACATATACCCCCTATTATACAGTAATTGATGTTTGGGGTTTATTAAAAGCACAATGATTGCAAATGCATTTGATTATTCTTTTGCAGCATGAAATAACCAGTTACCTTTCAGGAAAGGAGCCCTCCGTGGCACAAGCCTTTCTGTGATTTCCACCTGCTCTTGCTGATGCTGTTTAACCAGGTTTCCTTCGCTGCCAGCTCTCAAAATCTTTTCACCTAGCCTAATTTTTCGTGATCGGCTGTTAAAATCTTCTTTCCTAGACAAAGGCGATTTAGGAGCTGTATTAGCTGACACAGGTCGAGCCAAGCGAGATGGTTTGGACATCCTGCCTGTGCAGGAATGTACCTGCTCCAAAAGCAATTTCTAAAAAAAAAAAAATCCTTCGCAGCTCACTTTCCAGCACAGAGGCTGGGGAGTTTGTGTGTGCAGCGCAGCTGGATGTGAAGTGCTGTGCTGCCAGCCTGATCAGTTTTAAACACCAAGCGTTGGGTGGTCACGCAGTTTCCCAGACCTGTGGAATGCAAATGTGTGCTGGGGTAAAACAGATGACTGTCCCAGTGCTGAGTCCCAACCACGCTGTGGGGAGCACAAGCTCTTCCAGGGACTATCTGGAGCTCCTGGTGTGCATTGACGAGCAGCACTCTGGCATGAGGGGAATGCTCCACCTCCGCAGGTACAGCGCGAAAAACCATCCAGGCGCGGGGTTACCTCTGCATGTGGGACCCTCCCGCATTCCTCTCCCAACCCCTCTCTCTCAAACAAACACTTTCTTGTTTCAGCAGATTGCCTCACAGTGTGCCAAAACCACACTGCTTCAGTGCTATACGGTAAATGCCTGATGTCAAGAACATATTTACCTTTGAGTTAAGCACAGCGCAAGCTCAAATTGGATTAAATGATGCATATTCTCCTAGCACTGTATTATCTAACTCACCACAAGAAAGGAAGGATTGACAGCAAAAAGCATCTCTCTTTGAAAAATGTCCCAGATCCCTTATTATTAACTGGCTTTGTTTAGGAAGCAACACTCCACAGAATATTGCCCATTATACTTTCCTATTTCAATGGTACACATATATCTAGAAAACTCCTGGCTTCTTGCACACTACAGATAATCATGTTCTTTACTGATTCTCTAAAGAAAAAATTCCTGACCTCAGGCTACATTATTTCAAACCTCAGTTCCTGGGTGCTCTTCTTTGAAAATGCCCAGGCAAATCCTGCCTAACTTTCTCTGCCAGCTCTGTGCTTGTGAATGTTGCCAAGACAAAGAGCATTTGGACACATGAAAAGAAAATTCCATTCACCATAATTTTGGAAGCAACTTCTAAAGAAAAACAACACAGTGCAAACAAAAGAAAACATCACAGCTTACAGTTACAGTAAAATCTTCATGCTGAATTTTAAAATGTATTTCTCAATATCCCAGGCAACCAGTATGCTGCATCTCTAATAGAATATGAGGGTCCATTTTATTACAAAACTAGAAGTAAATCAATATTACACAAGCTAAAGTACTAATAGATATTTAGGAGAAATGCTTAATAAGCAAAAAGTAAGCAAAACGTGACTAAATTATTACAGCCATTTCTCATTTTCTGAGATGGCAATTGTGCAATGCAGTAAAATTTTTCTGCAAGTTGTTTCCATATTTTTTTTCCAAGAATCCTACATTAAATAGGTAACCGTTTATGCCTTCTCTATAAAGCATGGTGTCTATTGCTTTGTTGCCCAATCAAGAATGGGCCAGATTAAGTGTAATACAGCAAGCTTTGCCATGATATTATTCTGCATATCATATTATCAACACAGAAGCAAGTCTGAGCGGGAAGATTTCTCCTCACAAGGAGGGACCTGAGGGGCATGAGAGTAACTGGGCTCATTAGCAGTGCTCAGGCACAGCAGGTCTTGCAGAAGACAATGAAGTACAGAAACGGGTGAAACAGGATGATGAATGGAGAGTTAATGGAGAATGAGGTAAAGAATGAGTGAAGAAGGAAGAGAAAATGTGAAACCCAGTATGTATGTGACAGTTCAGTTGTACTGAGCCTAAGAAGCACTGTCATTCCCTCTCAAGATCTTGGACTATTTGACCAACTGTAATTTTTAATATCTTCCATTATGATTTCTGACTGTGTAAGCAGACACAAATGCTGTATGCTTAAGAAGTGTTTTTAAGCCGTGACAATAATGCTTCTGACACTAAAAAGACATATTTTAATTCTGCTAAACACAGAGCAATTGCAAAATAAAATCCAGTCCTGAGTGACAACAAAAATTGCATTTCAGTTTTTGAATCACTACTGCTAAAGCAAAATCCAGTCAAGACTGCTGTACGTTACACATTCACCCAAACTAAGCATATCTTATCGCAGGTTGCTCATGGACAGAATGGCCTCATCTGTGAAGGAGAATCTAAATAGATGGTCGTGTTATTTGTAACTTAAAGTAATTTCTATGCTAAGCGAGGACATCGTGAATTCAAGATTTTCCTAAGGCTCTCTCTAGCAGTGTAGCAAAAAAGGTGAAGAAAGGGAGATCTATCCATCAGCTTTTGATAAGAAAGGCCCTAAGTTGTCCATTTGGATGCTAAGGTGACACTTCTGCACTGAAAGAGAGTAGCAACATCCTGGTTTTGACAAGAAAGAAGTTCTTTTTCTCACAGCAGAGACACAGGCCTGCAGAAACGGGTTAAGTCAAAGATGTTCCACAAACACGGGAAATTCCCGGGATACTCCAGTCAAAGATGTCCATTTTCAGTAATATCTTGGTGTCTGATGGCACTGTGTCATGTGAGGAGAGGCTGAGAGACCTTTGCCTGCTCAGTCTGGAGGAGGCATCTTATCCATGAGCATGAACATCTGATGTGGGGATAAAAGGGAGTGGAGCTGGGCACTTCTCAGTGGTGCCCAGCAATGAGACAAGAGACAATGAAGGCAAACTGAACCACAGGGGGAGAAAAAGAACTTAAGGCTTTTTATAAAGTGAAGGTGGTCAGACACTGGCACAAGTTGAACAGGGAGGGCATGAAGTCTTCATCTTTGGAGATAAGCAACACCCAATCAGGCACAGCCCTGACCTGCCTGGTCTGGCAGAGTCTGCCTGAGCTGGGGGTTGGACTAGGCAATCTCCAAAAATGCCTTCCCACCCCTCAAAGTTTTGTCATTCTGTATTATCAAACTTATTCAGAGGCTATTTATAATCTGGAACCTTAAATATCTTTAAATCGGTCCAACAGTAAAACTTTTCTCCAAAGTCCCAGCAAAATATCCCATGCCTGACTGCCATTTCTGTGAGGATTTGATTCCTTTCTGGTCATTCATCCCTTTTAGCTTCCTGCAGTCTAGGGCATGGTTTTCCCCAAAAGATGTCCTCTTTGTTTGTTTGTTTGTTTTAAAGGCTCTGAGATGTGAAGATGACGATTCCAGCTATGAGCATCAAACCCTTAAAAAAAACAACAAACCAAAACAAACCAAAAAACAAAAACACCAAAAAAACCTCCACTCTAAAATCCCCCAAAACCCTGAAATAAACCATTCCAGAACAGAAGCTGAGGTTGCTTAGCTGACTGTGTTCCAGGCTGGATGTAGACACAGTAAATTTGTGGGCTGGACACTCTGGGCTGGAAGAGCATGGGAGTGCAGCCCAGGGTTACTGCCAGCTCCCCATCACCCACCTGCACAGGTCCTCTTCCCCCAGCCCAGCTGCCCTGGAGGCCTGAGCTGCTCCCAGCTGTGGGGCAGGTCCCTTCCTGCCAATCCCTCCTTCTTCACCACAGGTTCTTATTGAAGTTCCCCAGAGAGAAAGTCTTTCATCAGCTCTCAGGCTTTTTTAAACCCCAAGCTACTCTTTTGAACTAAAAAAAAAAACCCAAAACAAACCCACAAAACCAAAATAAACAAATAAATCCAAACAAAAAGTTCAAAACAAACCCGGCCCCTTTTCGCTTAGATTTCAGATAGCCAACTTCATCTAGGTAGAAACATCATATTGATGTAACATACCGTTAAGCAAAAAGCAGTTCAGTTTGTCAGGTTTTCATAAAGTGCTGTAGGAAGTTTTCTAGTGCTTTGGATCAATGAATAAACTCTGTCACAGCCTCACACAGCAGAAATTAATATTAAGGGACCAACAGTGCAGTCATTGCTTTTGAATAATCATGTATAGGTAAACAAGTAATATTTTTAGAAAACCATACACTTGCATACACTGTTTAAAACATTGTCCTTTTGGTTTCAAAACTAACCTCTCCTCTTGCCTGCCTAGAAAATAAATTACTGCTGAAATATGACAACAAGAATTTTTTAAGGGTTATCTAACAGAAGGCATTTTTACCATGGCATATTAGATAGGTTATGATACTGCTATTAACTTAAGAAATGTTTGTGCCCTCTGGAATAAAAGAAACGTGACTATAGATGTTATTAATCCAAACAAAGCATTTGCAAAGCTTGAAGTTTCCTTTTTTGGCCAACCATGGAATTCTAGTTTACATTTGCACGTAAAGAGCTGGAGAGAGGAGAGGAACCCTTGCATGTGAACCAGGAAAAATTGGGAGTTGATGCTGTACAGTTCAGGATGTGGTGTTTTCTCAGCCTACCAAATCCTCCCCCAAATTTCGGCCTGCAAGTATCTAAAGACAGAAAGATATGTATACAGAAATATTTCAACTTCAGCAGACTCTTTCTAAACTATTGACAGGCAACAACTGCTACACCAGTAAATGGAAGTTGCAGGTGCAGACGTTAAAACTGCAAATTAATGAAGTCTTCTCTTTACAAAATTACGCAAGTAACCAGATGGCATAACATTTTCAGCATGAAATGAGAAATAAATGTATTGGCATAACATTAGAACAAGATCAGTGATGAAAACAATTTCAGATGCAAGTCACAGATAGGTATGTAATGTAATAATAACAAAAAAAAAAGCTTGGTGCTTCAGAAAGCTACATTTTCTAGTAACTGAAGCATGCAAAATTAGTGACAAGTTAATTTTGCAGATGTTAAGGCTTTCTTAGAACTATGTACCAGTGCTTTATTTCCCCATATATGATTTCTGAAATAGGTGCATAATATAGAAGATGCTTCACATTCAATATATTGAGACCCATTTTAAAATATCTCACAACGACCTAAAGACATCCTTGCTAGGAAAAGAAACCATGCAAAAGGAACCTAGTCATTCATTCAAAGACAAGTGAAACCTTCCAAAAGAAAGTAAACTGTAATTATGGCAACTCCTGTTACTCTTGAATATGGTCTTCAAAAGGGAAGTCTGTTAAGGGTCCAGCTCTAATATAATAGCTGCCTAGAAGATGGTATAATTAAAGCAGAGGTGTCATTTATGTCAGAAAATTCTGTTCCAGAGATTTACTACTCAGCCATAAAAATTTAATCTCAGTTAAAAGTCTTTAAAAAAAAAAAAGTCAGAAAAAAACCCCTTCAGGTCTACTGCATTTCCTTTTATTCAAAATTTAGAAAATTAAACCATAGCAAAAACTTTCTTAAAGATAAAAGCATTTACAGCTGTAGAATCTAAATACTTAATTCTGCCACAAACCCAGAAATACCATCAGTAAGGACAAAATTAATTTTCTTTATTATTTTATCACTTCTATGTCTTATATTTTGCTTTGGTTCCAAGACCTTCAAAGTCCTGATTTGCCTGAGTATACAGGTCTGTGGCTAACTATTAAAGTGTTTGTAAAGATTGAACTATATGAAGGTTATGGTTCTTCTAAACCATTAAAGGTACACCACGACTGTCCCTCACCTGGTGTTGTCCTCAGGATGCCTTTTGACAACTGCACTTGGTTCCCGTCCCCACCAGAAGGGTTACAGGAGCCCAGGCACACTCAGACACAGGGAACTGCATAAACCAAAGAGTACACCATCCGAAGAACAAAGCAAGGGGGCAAGCGTGTGAAAACACAGCCTTTCATGTTTGAAAGGTTTGCCAAGATTGTTGCTAAGATTTCCAATTGATGGCAACTGTGATGGCAGGCCTGGGGACTTGATCCTGATGAGATGAGTTAATCACTAAGTAATACGAGACAAAACAATCAACTGTGAACAGCTGCCCATGCAACTCATAACAAATACTTTTTTTTTTTCAGAATGCTACCTTTTTCTATGTATCACCCACTCACAAAAGAATACAAAATTCAAATATTTATACCATATTTAAATTATTGCTGAACTCTAGCAAAGTGTTCTGTGATTTGGCTGCTCTTGGTGGTATACTACTTGGCTGTAATAACTAAAGATGCCAAAATCTTTACAATCTTGGTTCAAAGCTTTTTCGCTTGTTCTGCTCTTTTAATGAAATCAAATAAGAACATAGGCTCAATATGTTCTTAAAGAAAGACCTGTTAGCTATAAATCACAGCAGATCATCACTATTCTTCCTTCATTTTTAAGTAACATGTGAACACTGCTTTCCGCATGAGTGGAAAGTGAATGCACCTGAGATTCTTGAAGCATTTTAAAATGTGCACAAAATTATCTTTTGCCAAATTTATAGCATTAGCAGTTTTTGGATGAAAGAGGAAAGTGTCCAAATTTCAAAGTCTCTTCTGAAATATGCAAGTGAAACTATGACTGGCTTAGTCTTTATTGCCACTATAAATAGGGGAGGGAGAGAAACAATTTGTAACACTACACTGACACTTTACTCTGAAGAAAATGTTAGTTTCAAATGTTAGGTACTAATTTGTTTTAGCATAACAGCAACCTTCTCTAGCTTTTGGAATCATCATTTTCAAATGACCACCTCTTAATAAAAGAATAACCTTTAGAAGAGCTCTCACACATCAAAAATACAACACAGAGAGCTTAAAGCTTTACAAAAGATAAAATATGCCTTACAGAAAATAAGCCCCTTATGATGGTTTGAATGAACTCTTGGAATGAAGAGAAGAGGAAATAGGTAGGAAGTAAGAGCAGATTGGAAATGCCAGGAGACAAAAACACGATCCTTGACTGACAGAATCCTGCACATATGGTCAAGGCACAGATGAGTCTTTTTCATTTTTTCAATACTCCACTTTCATCATGAAGTTCTGCATCATCCACACAGGGGGGGAAATAGGTAAGAAAAGTAAGCACAAAATGAATGAAAGGACGACAAACTTCAGGCATGAGGGCAATTCACTCATATCCCACGTGAAGTATTTTTGCTATTCCTCATCCAGCAAGGCTCCATCAATAGGCCCGGGGTATGGGTGCTGCAGTGGTTGCTCTCCTAAGGAGCAAACTACAAAGAGAAGAGAGCAATGGGAAGACAATGGTTGTCCTCTGAAGACAGTGGTGAGAAGGAATATCTCTGCAGGGCATCTGTGGCTCTGGCACTCTTGGCTGGAGTCTAGACTACCACAGTCTTTTTCCACCACAGACCTTGTATGTAAAGAAAAATCTCCACAGGTCTAAGGAAAACAGAAGGCAAGTAAGCAGATATAGAACCCTTTATAGTCAGGTATTACAATAACATTTATTTGGGGGCTTTTTTAAAAAGCAAAATAATTAGTCAGAGACACCACCTAAACTGCAGACACACACACAGAGTGTGCCACCAATCCAGTGTCCTTCTCTCAGGAGCAGCCCTGGGAGTGATGAGTTAGTGAACAAACCGCAGAATATAAAATGTATTTTTCTACTTGTGAGACACAATATTTTTCAGACATCCATGAATGAATATTTCAAGAAGCTAATCTGATCATCTGTCTGTGATTTTTTGTGTGGTTTTGGCCATCACAGAAAAGGAAAAAATACTTTTTCTTTTAAGTCCCATTTAAAATGTGCATCATCAGAATACACCAAGCTTTAATTTTCTCACAATTTTACTTACACACTGCAACATATATGGTGCACAAGGTTCTTTGCTGTGCCAAAATTTCAAGTGACTGGTGTTCAATTTGATCCTTTCTGTCACTTACACTGTCCTTGCAGCAAGATAACAAGTGCCCTACAATGCTGACTGTATGGGTTTGAGTAAACTGTCTATGAACAGTCAGCTGCTTGATCCCTTGTTGCCTGAACAGCTTTGGAGAGATGAACATGTCTGTTAAACAACAATAAAAAATCTGCAACTCCGGTTATTGTGTTTCTATAGCTATAGATAATAGTTCAGGTAGTCCGAGCTAACCACTCTGAAAAGCACAGCCATTGCATCCTCACCTGCTCAAGCCATCTGGAAAGATATTTCTTGCTTACAATTTGCCCATACTTGTAGAGACTAAATGTTCTGAAATCTGGAGAATTTATGCAGATGACTTTGATGTCCCACTTTGCATATTTGATGATTTATTACCTTATTTACACAAATGACAACAAATGGTCCCAATTACTAGCACTTGAGAGTAAGGAGACTGCAACACATAGCATGCCTTAGGAATACAGCAACTGTTGTTTCCTATATTTCTGGCAGATATTTGGGGTGGTGTCCCAGTTACCTTGATGGATCCTCCAGCCTCCATCATTAGACATTGTTCGTCCGGAACACAAAGGGAAAATCTAATACAGTGGTCCAACAGCAGACAATAGCAGATGGCAATGAAGCAAAGAAATCTGAAATATTACTCTTTCCAACCAAGAAAAATCTTGAAAAGAACTAATAACCCTATCAATAAAAATAAGGGCCTATGAAGTATGTTATTAAGAACCCCAACCTATTTTCTGAATGGAAAACTAAACTGATGACCATGTCAAGTACAATATATAAATGTGAAATCTTCTTTAAAGAAAGGTCAATGGTCATTTTAAAGTAGGCTATCACGAGTTAAAAAGAGAACACTGCATGACCAGCATTTCTGCCTAGAACCATGAAGGAAATTGGTAAAATGATGTTTTGAATGTATATTCTCTTTCCCAAGGACCACATTATTTACTGTGTTCTACCAAATAGAGTTCTCTGATCTGTTCTTGATGCTATATTGATTTGCTGTAATGACTAAAAGATGTAAGAAACAGTCTTAGTTCAAAGTTGTTTCATTTGTACTGGTGCATTAATCAAATAAAGTAAAACTTTGACTTCAATATGTTCCTGTTTGATCCCAAAGCATTAAAATAAAATTGATGTTATAAGGATTGCTACATAAAAGACAGGTGTGTACTTAAAAACACATGCAAAGAGAGACAGAAATAAAATAGGTGAAAAGAAGGAGAAGAAGAACAGTAACTCCCCTCTGATAAAACCTCCAGTGACTTTAATGGGCACTAGTCTGTTATCAGGGAGATTTTAGCAAGTCTGACCTGAATTCCTTCCACTGAAATGCAACCACCACATCTACCATGTCATTATACGAGCCATAAAATAAACAGAATAATTCAGAAGCTATTAAAAATTAATGTTACAAATTCTGAGAGCAAGCCTTCATGATGTCCCTCATTTTAATAGTCCTTAAAATGCCTTTCAATGAACAGGTCTGTAGGGGGACAGACTGGAAAAACTTGGATCAAAAAAGATCAGGTTTCTTACCTCAGTAAAGACTCCTTGATGGGGAAAAAATAGGATGTGAGCAACTACCATATTTCACATTAGAATTAAATGGATCTTTTAAATCTTTGCTGGACTTTAAAGGCAAGTTTGCAAATGATTTACTCCCATGTCAAAATGAAGTTTTGCAGTCGGGAATTCAAATAACTCCCAGATAACGTATAAACCTAAAGAAAACTACTGCTTTCTCCTTTAAATGTAACAACTCTGCAATGCTAACAGCCATAAAACATGGTGAAAATGGGGGCAGTGACCATAAAGGTAGCTTTAAGCAGGTAACACTTTCAGGTCTAAGGGTGAGACCTTAAGGTGTATTTCACATAAAGAAATGTCCTCCACTGAATAAAATAATCCCATTACCAGTCACCTGCCAAGTATGACATACACCTTAATACTTTCAAACGGCACAGTTACATGAAAACAGAAAAAAAAAAGGAAAAATATTTATTTGATTAACAATGTTTTGGACATTTTCAGCCTAAACTTTTCCTTCCAAGCTCTCCACAGTTTTCTACAGCACAAACAAATTAGCCATCTTCTTCCACTAGCAGTGACTATTTTGGTCTATTTTGCAGCTAATAAGATCACAGTTACATATCCCTCAAAAACAATTTCATTCTGGTTACTAAAGCCACCTGTTTAGGGTTCTATACTCAAAGGTAATTGCACAGGAAATTTTAATTTGCTGGAACCTAACCATATAACATGAGTTTGGTCCAGATTCAGGATTTAATCCTATAATTTTTAAGTGAACTGTGATTTATTTTACAGCAGCTCTTATAGTATACATCAGCCTTGATTCCACCTCTAGCTCAGCCACCAGACTCTGCAGTTAGAGTTGCTTCTTCGGTGGCTGTCTCCATTTATTCGACAGAGCATCCAGTTTTACTGTCCTAAACATACTACAAAGCCTGTTAAAAAAGGAAGCCTTGCAGTTTGCAGCCTAAGATCATCCCCCAGGTGCACTGGACATGTGATGATGAGGGACCCTGGTGGAGACAGAGGCAATTCGGGTAAGAGAAGAGGAGAGAGATTAGCATAAAAAGCGGGGGGACATTCTGCCTGCTATCACAGCTGTACCACATTAGGCATATTTTCAAGTAAGTGAGAATATAGGATGATAAGTTGTTACAGAAATGGGCTGTGGAAAGCTAAAGATATGTCCATCTACCTGCTCTCATGATTGCAAGGAGCTGCCCTGAGGATTTTCTCTGTGGAGCAGCTTTGACTCCCCTTTCCAAATGGCTGACAGAACATTAGGGAAGGGACCCCTTCGTCCCTCGTTTCACTCTGGAGCTCATCCTTGGGAGCAGAGGATGTCAGCACAAAATTCACTCAAATCTATGCTCAGGTGATACACAAATGTGATCCTCTGGAGCCTCTTTGACCACAGCTGTGATTACCATCCATTATTTCCAGAAAGTTTATAATTGGCTAACCTTTTTTATTTTGGTTACTATGAAGAACACAAAGGCAAATTTCAACAGGGTGCTAATAGAGACATGCAATCTGCAATGCACAAATCTCAGATTTGCTCTGTGAGAGGTTAAAAACACCACACCCTGAGATATTATTTAAGATACTTTTCTTTCTAGCTAATATTATTCATTAATGGAGGTGTGTTATTTTACCAATGATTCATAAGACTCTAGTAAATTCATAAATATACCAGTTACACTTTGGGTAACTGTGTGATTTTACTCATTTCTGAAAAATATATACTAGTGATGCGGAAAAAACCCACTTTCCTAGCAATACAAATGATGTAGTGGCAGGCTGGAGTGATGGTGAACTTCAGGGTGATTTGTTCAGCAAAAACAACAGGTGCAGCTGGTGTTTTCCAGCCATAAATCTTCCCTTAGGCAAGCTAATAGTAGGTTGCCAAGTCAGTGTGTACCTCTATAGATTATGTTACAAAGAAGGAATTTTTTTAAAGGTGCATAATTGTCACAGGTTAATTTTAGATGAATGAACAATTTAAAGAACACTTAATTAAACCCTCAAAAATAATCTTTTATTAATTTGAGGCAGAAATGCCATTCCATTTACAGAATAGCTATTAGGATAAAGGATAAATCAATATGTTTGCATTTGTCAATTACTGTTATTCACTAAGCAGAATTTGGAAACTTTGATAAAGCATCTTCAATTCCTTCACTCCCTAATTACAACTCATTAAATTTTCATTAATTTCAAGCTCAGTTAAAAGCAATAGAAATCCTTGATAGTACCAGTGTTGGCAGGACCATGTTAGATGCCAGAGATGTTCTTTGTTTTGTGGAAGTTACTTGTGTTTAGCCAGTTATGTCATTGCTGTATCACAGCAAGACATCAAGAAAAGATAAGAAAATATCCCTTGTCTCTGCATATAAGTTCACTCTATGTACACTTTAAAGCTTTGAAGCAACTTTTAAGATAAACATGTAACTTAGACTTATTAAAGAAAGGGACAGAGAATCGTGAAAGATGTGTGGAGATTATTCAGGAATGCCTGCACTTGAAAAGCGCAGCCTGCCACCTTCACCATCACAGCTGCGAAGGGCTTTGCGACCAGGGTAGTAGTGGTGCAGGAGACCTTGCAAGAAACTTCCATGCTAAAGGCACAGAGGAGAAGAAATTAACTTGAATCCCCACCAAAGAGCAGAGCATCAAGACGGAAGTTGTGGGAAATCCTTCCCTCAGGCAAACCTCCTGCTGACACTGAGGCAGATTCAAGGTCAGACCAAGCTGCTCAGGCCTTTAAAGCCTCCGTGGATAAAGCCTGCAAAACCCGCCAGAGAACCTGTGCCGCTGCCTCATCCTCCTCGGGTGGGAAAGTTTCTTCGGATATCCACTCTGAATCTCCCTCATTCCAATTTCCCTCTGTTGTCCCTGGCCCCTCACCACATACAAGCAGCAGTCACCTCCTCCCTATGGCCTGAAGGGCTGTGAGGTGCCCCAAGGTGCCTCTGACCCCATGGGAGCCAGCCCTGCTCCTGCAGCTTTCCCCCCAGGACAGCTGCTCCAGACCAGTGCCTTCGGGCCCTCTGGTGTGTGGGGTGTGCCTGTGCTGGAGGGCACCAAGCTGGGCAAGGTCCAGGGGAGGTTTATTGCGTGCTGCACAGGGGGCATTGATTCCTCCTCTCAACCTCTTGGCCAAGACCCTGTCTGTGGGATCTAGGACACTGCTGCCCCTACAGACAGACAAGCCACTTTTTCACTTGGACATTTAACTCAGTTATGATTATGACTTTTTTCATTTCAACTAAAGATGACCCAAGAAATAAGCATTTAATGGAGCTAGTATAATACTCAGCATGAAAGCTGTAGGAGAGATGTAAAGAAAACTGATAACTGACAACTGACCATTGCCCAGAAAAAGCTCTTTACACAGTGTTTTCAGAGGTATTTCAAGGCTAGACTGTAAATTTAAACATGTGAACAGATGAAGAAGAAGTGAGTTTTATGCACTAAGGAAAAAGCATAAATCCTCTCATTAAGAGAACAAACTATTTGGTGTCCATTTTAGGTACATTGATTTGGGATTGCTGCTTTCCTTCTTTGGTCCAGCACTTGATATAATGGTGTTAGATGAGAGTCTTATGCATGCATGGTCTAATTGAGTGAAGCACAGATTAAAAAAAGAATTTCAATAGCTTATAAACTGCATATAAAATAAAGCTGTACTTAAACTAATTTTACATGACAGTATTTCTATTTTTTCTAAAATCAGATTTTCCATCGCACATTACAGTAATTTCAAAAAGATTTTTAAATGAGACCTTTACTATTAGTCACGTACTACACAGCCTGTCCTGGGTTTAGATACCAGGGGACAAACAGTTTTGTGTGTTTGTGGCTTTAGCTTTACAGTGGATGAGGCAGGTTTTTAAGCTGAGAATGGGATTTGGACTGTTCCAACTTTCATGTTTTATGCACTTGTTTTTGAGTGTGAGACAAAAATTGCTACTATTAAGGAAACAGCTATCACCCAGAACTCATAAAATGTGTAGATTTTTGAAAAGGTTAAAATGAAACACCAACATATTAACTTAGCTACAGCTTCTGTACTATGTGGAATATTTTTATCATAAAACCACAAGAGAATCTTATTTAAAATAGTAGTTCTCTATAGAATTTATTCAGGAGCTTTTCTTATTTTGCCAGCAGCATGGAAACACAAGTGCTTTGAACCTTTGTATATTCAGTGGTTAGACTGTGCAAGTTTTACAAATGTCATGTTGAACTATGTAGTATAAGAAGGTTTCAAAGCATACACATATATAGATATATATCTGACATCACTGAAATGTGGTGAATGTGATTACCATATCATGAAGTTAAAAATTAAAAGCTTTAAAGTTAAACAAAAAACAAACCAACAAACAAAAAACACCAAACAAATTTAAAAAAGGAAAATAATCAAGAACAAATGGAAATTATTTACTTATTTCTCAACTTAAACTGCAAGCATGACACGCACTGTCAAATTTCCAAATTCCAAAATTCCATATTTTTGGAATCAGCCACAACAACCAGATGTGACTTAAAAACTGCATGCGAGAACCAAGGTTGATTAGGGCAGGAAGGAGGAGCATTATAGTCCTCTCACTCAGAGGGCAACATTTGAATGACAAACCAATATAACAGTATGTTGTTGCCTTTGTAAGTGTCAAGTTTTACATTACCCATGCTTCACAGGGTAATTGCTGACTGCTTAAAAGCAAGATCTGTTTTTCTCCTTCCTCCAAGTCAGACCCAGACCTCACACCTCACCTTCAAAGCAAGTCACAAGACGATAGATGGCCCAAGCCTGTCAGCATTTAGGAGGCATTTGGACAATGTTTTAATTTTTGGTGAGCCCTGAATTGGTCAGGCAGTTGAAACTGGATGATCCTTGTAGGTCCCTCCCAACTGAAAACAGTCCACTCTAGTCTACAAAGACACCAGTTTTCCTCCAGACTGTTAAATTCTGCAGTAAATTGAAAATCATCCAAGACTATGTGTAAGATATTAAAAAAGGTAACAGAAAAATATTATTATTAACACTGTCACTCATTTATTCTTATGAAACATGCGCATTTGCACAAAAATACAGTGAAACAGAATTTGGATGTAGTTTGTGGCATTACACGCCGGATGCTGTACAAAACCTATGTGCCTGTGGGATAACCACTTCCTGTTACTTCACATGCCCCCTCCCCTCTTTTACCGGGTAATTAGGATAACACTGATATTAGAAACATGCTGCAAGTTTAGCACCGTGGCTTGGCACAAACATTGCTGCTGCTCCACAGTGAACTGGCATAGAGGCCATGCTGACAAACCAGAGCAAGCCTCAACCCCTACAAACTGTCCCCAGGATTACGTTCCCCCACTAAACAGCTGTCTTCAATCACAAAACCTGCACTTCCTTTCCCAGCATTATTAATCTTATGAAAAATTGTCATTTTCCTAGCAGCTTGACATAATCCACATGGCTGCCCAGCAACATCTTACATAGATGGTCATTTAAACTCTTTTGCACAATAAATACCATATGGAAAGGTTGGGGAAACAGCTGATGTTCCGTTTGAGCCAAACTAGTCCTACTTTGTCTCCAGTGCACTGATGAAAACTGCCAACACTGCTCACGTGGGGGTCTGGTGCAGAATGAGTGAGTCATGACACATTGTCACTCCTGAAAATACACAGTCAGACAGAAGCAAGTAAGGGCTTGTCAACTTCCAGGCAAGGATTCCCAAGCAAGTGAAAGTTACTTGAGCTGGTACAGCAAGAACAGCAAACTTTTTGAGGTGTTCTAAAAGATAGAAGTAAAGGTTCTCAGGGAGACAAATGCCTCCCCGTGATTATTTCATCAGCAGGGACTCAAAACTTGGAGTTTTGAGTTCTGTTCACTTTGAGGCTGCTTGCTTGATACCTATAATTTCTAGACAGTGTTGTATCTATCATGTTTCAGGAGTCAAAATGCAATGCATGCATTATACAAAAACTAGAGTAAAAAGCATTTTCATCCAAATAGAATTCAAAGCTTTTTGTTTACTAAGAGACTGAAGCTTCCTAAAAAATCACACCAGATAAAACTGGAAGAATTTTTTCTATAGCAGACAAGCAAAACATGAAGGAGAGCAAGGAAGCAGAAGTACTATGAAACATTTCAAATCATGAAGAAAACATGAAATGTAAGTTAGCTGCAAGTGTTAAAACTACAGGAGGCTGTCAAAGAGCACAAATAACTTTTTCCCTCATGGGTACATATGAAAAAGTAAAATTTCCAGACATAAAAAAGAAAGTGTAGTATTGTATATATGGAATGAAATTTGCCATAACAAGTACTGAGGTTTTAGATGATGCAATCAGCTCAAATTGGTGGTCTGCCACATCTCCTAATCTTTCACAAAGTTTCTTTTAAAAAATCAGGACATCACCTGCTATTTCTTATGAAATCCTAGGAAGTGCACAGAAATCTAAGATAATGACAAAGAAGCCCTAAATCAGTTAAAGATGTCTGGATGACCCATTATCTTCAGAAGCTTCAGACAATGTCTGTACATTAAGAAAAATTGCAGCTTACCTGCAGCCCAAGATGAAACCAAACTCTCATCTATCAGCCCAGTCACAACCCAGAAGTCAAATAAAGGCTTTCTTCCCAATTTCCACAGCCTTCCAAGGGACTTACAGAGTATGTTGTGAGTGCCTACCCCGAGATTCGTGTGCTCATGGCACACAGCGTGACACACGCTCCTCCACGATGCCCAGGCACGCAGTGTGCAGTGACAAATCTTTGCTTTCCTATCACCTGGGCGAGGGGCTGCCATACTTCTGAACTATGTTTGGCTGTTTTCTAAGAAATATGGATGAAAAACTGATACCAGTCAAGACACTGTATGTTCGCAAAATCTTGGTTTTCTGAACTAACCCCAGAGGAACCAAAACATAATCAAGAAGAGAGATGCAGGAATTCTCCTCCCTACAGAGTGCTTTCTGCTAATCTGCTGGGCAGATTTAGAAAGGTGACAAAAAAACAGTTAGTCAAAGGCTACAGTGCCCCATGAGGTGCTGAGACAATCCCAGCAATTCTTCACGTGGCTGCTAGCATGAACTGAGACTTCCAAGGCTTCTGATTTACACAACGAGGAGATCTTGAGCACCATCTGAAACAGTGCCCATATCAGAACCTTCTGATTTATTCCCACTAGGGTTGTCTCAAGTCAGTCTTCAAATATATCAACTTCAAATCCAGCTTAAATCACAGGTAAAAAATACCTCATGTTTTGTCTACCAAAAATACTGGTATCTGATTTTAAGGACTCACAAATCTAATTAAGAGTTGCTTGTGACTCTTAAATGACGTTAGGAATCCAAAATACAAATCCTAGAAAGGATTGTTTTAAGGAAAATTGAAATGAAAACATTTATTAAAAAAGCAAAATATAACTTACAGCCTCCTTATTTTCCCCTCTCTTGATCTTCTTGGAAGACATCAGTTCCAATACTGTTTACTGTTAAGGTATTGCAGAAGTCACACCATAGGGCAAAACCTGCTGACATTACCCACACTCAAACATTGCAATAGCACAGGTACATCACCAAGGGGTTTGCCTTATTCTGTGGTTTGTTTAGCAGATAAAAACCACTTTTTACATGGTACTTTGGAATCAAACTGGTGATAAGGAGAAAATTTGGTTCTGGTCTGCAGCCTCTGTGACAACGTCAGTTAATAAAACAGGACAAGGGTAGTAGGTCAGAGCAGCATCCAGCTGCTCAAGCAGTTCAAATCTCCTCTGAGCACATGCAGCTGGTCTTAGAGGATGCAAATGACGAAGGAATCAAAGCAATAAAGTATAGTCTGATGGCCAGTGTGATGCTGTGGATGCAGATACCAGGCCCCTTCTTGTTGTAACACAGCAATGCCAACTCAAAGACTAAGTTAAATAAGGCCTTCCAAACATGGGCACTGGTGTCCCCCTGTTTGGTCGATCTCAGTCTTCCCATTAATAGCCAGTCTTCTTCTAGCCTCATTTAAATCCCTTTCCTCTGTTTCACTTGACAGAGACTGGAGAGAGTCACAGACACTCACAGATCCAACCCAATACCCCTGCAGATCCTCAGATAAGAATAAGCTGCCTGCCGGCCCCTCCGTAGAGGTTTAATTAACCCCTTCCTTGCGCCACCTGCCCCAAGGCTCATGCACTCTGTCACAGACACTCAGGGTAGACTTAAAAGGTTTCTTATCCCTCAACTCCCAGTGACCTCAAAGGAATCTGCAAATACTTATTGTTTCTGACAGGCCATGTTTTCAGATTGATAAACACAACCCTGTCAGATGACAAAAGAAGTTCTATTTTCATTTCAGTTAGAAAGAATGAAAAGCATTCAGCATTTCTTGGTGCCAGTTTTAGACACTTTAATTCTGAATTTCAGCTGAAACCCTCATTAAAGTGATCAATGCTACCTTATCTTTTCTACCCAGACAGGTCCTTTGGTATCTGCCTTTAGATCTTTACCTCTTTAACAATTGCTTGTATTCAAACTAATCTTGTATTCAGTATCTCTCCTCCATCAGATGACTTACAGAGTCTAGTTTTGTCCTACCTGTATAAGAGACAATTTTTCAAATACGATCACCACTTTTATGTAATCTGTGAAGAAGAAATGACTACAGACACATGGAAAAGAATGCTTCATCTGAAAAAGAAATAATATTCAATTGCATTAATCAACCTGAAATAGAAAAATTAAATTCTGTTTTCACAAAAACCACCTTTCTATTTCAATGTCGTGAACAAGTAAATTTTTTTCAATGTGAAATAGCTTTCTTTAAAGAAGGGGCTGCAGATATGCTTAACCAAAGTATTTGCAAGAATGGGAGTGGCATTCACAGTGTGAGTGCTTCAGTAGATGTGTGCACAATAGGACAAATTCACCTATAATCTAATGAAAAAAATTAAACAAAACCATTCAGAATATGATTATTAAATTTATTTTGAATCTGAATATCACTGCAAAATTCATCCCACTGCACTGACATTATCTAAAAATCTGTGTGATGGTCTGCAGTCACAGTATGGTATCCCAAAGTCATCTCAGAGGTACAAGAAAATAAAAAGTTAGGCAGTAACGTCCTTCTCTCTATCAGGATGTTAATGGAGTGTGAACTATATCAAATGAGAACAAGGAAGAACATTTGCCGCAAATTTTACTCAACAGCAGTTCAAGCTATCATACATCAGGAAATGAAAATAAGAGGTGAAGAGTACATGTTTTATTATTTCAACAAGCTACTCTACTAATGGAATAAAAACCTTCCCACATAAAAAGGCATTAGTCTGTGCTGACCATACACTTTCTCTCTCTGAAGGAATGACTGGTGATACGGAGTTGTGTCTACTTCAGTACCTACAAAATGAATCGTCAGTTGAAAACAACTAATATTCTTCTACTATATTTCAAAGACTTGTTTTACAGCTTTTATTTTATGACTCACAGGTTAAAACCAAGTTCCTGCCGTATGTGAGAATTTTTTTTCTATGACCTTGAACACTACAGAAGTTATGAGACATTTTTTGTCAAACTTTCATAACATCTGCAGCTACAATATATGTCTGTCCTGTCTTTCAGGAATACAGATTGATGCAATTGATCTGCTTATCATATCAGTTTTAAGGCAGCAAAGAAAATATTCTTCAGAAAGAAAAAATAAAGGTAGTAATAAGGAACGGGTGTTCAGATCTGTCAACTCACAATACATGTGTTATGTACATGGGCTTTGGGCTAAGATTCACATGATCTTAAGTTCGTTGTTCAAAAGGCTGATGGAAATACTTCTGGATAACATGCAGTTGCTGAAATTTTTAAGTAAAGTAAAACTCTTACAGCTGTATAAATATTATGAAAGTATATATGTTACTAATTTTTTTTTTAATATATGCAGGCTTTCAGACCACCAGAGGACTCTGAGTTTCTTCAGCTCTGGAGTCAGACCCACTGTATTTCACTCGGATGCAAATTCAAGTGTAAGTAACTCTTTACTGAGGGTTCTACTACTAAATAGTTTTTGCACCTCCATTCATGACAAATATAAATTAGGTTGCATGCAGACATGTTATCTAAAGCTTAGATTAGGGACTACCACTATGGTGGAGCCCTACTCTTTGCATCAAGGTCTTATGAGCACTTCAGTATTAATAGCAGCAGAATATTATTCCTATTATTCCTATTGCTCCCATATAGCGTCCATCCACTTTGTAATGGATATAGTGTCTTTATCAACTTCTCTTCTTCTCATCCCCTTTGGCTTCTCTTCTTTCTGTCTCTCTTTCTGTCCTTTCCCACAAGGACTAAATTATCCTGTATTTTTCAAAGTAACCTGAACCTGGTATTTTCTACTGCCATTTGTTTCTCCCCGTCCCCTTTGAACAGTGCATTCCTTCTTCCTTTGACAAGCCCAGGTCTTCCTCTCACCTGAAGTAGTTGCTGTTCAACACAACACTGAAGAAAATGTCTGGCCTCATTTTACTTGTTAAAGAGAGGAATTATATAAGAACACAGAAGTTAGCTAAAAGAAAGCTTGAGTGATAAAACACTAAAATACGTGCATGTGCCAGGCCACTTCATGAAGATATCATATTAAAAAGGCATGATTAAAAGCACAGCAAGAGAATAAAAATAAAACCAACCCCCAAACCCAAAAGCAGCCTAATAGGTATCCCCAGCTCTCCATCTCCAAAAGGCAGTATGAGGAAGAGAGCAACAAAGGCCATCAGACATGAAAAACATTCTTCTAAAGACAAACCATGCCCTAAAAGGAAAACAGAACTCATGAGTGGGGGAAAGAAAAAGAATATATGAGTCTCAGCAGTCCAATACAGGGAGTAAGTAAAGCAAAATCATTATACTTAATGGACATTTTAAAAAGTATTAAAGTATTATGAAACAGAAATGAGAAACAACAGAAAGCTTCACTCAATATATGTTGCCAAGTAGTAAAAGCCATTGCATCAAAAAAAAAAATAATTCCAAGCCATTTAGACTTTTAAAAAAACATTAGCAAAAATAATTTGCAGTCTGTTCCACAAGCAACAAAGCAATATTAACATATAAAGAAGATGAACTAAAACCTGATGCACTGAACAAAGGAGCAAACACTGAAAGCAAGCATTTAATAAGCTCTCCTAATCAGGCTTTAAGAGCTCTAGTATTTTGTGAAATGTTTGAAATATACACTGACCTACTTAGGATGGTCACAACCAATCAAAAAAAAAAAAAAATGGCCTGAAGTCTAGGAGCTGCTCAGTAAAGCCAGCATTCCTCCTCTTTTTAGTGCTGTGATAACTTTGAAAAGTAGCGCTTCTCCCCACAAACACTATCTCACTGCAACACTACTAATAATCATTTGAGTTCTGAACTAATCTTAAATATCCTGTTTCTGCCAGAAATGTAATCGCCTTCAGGCCAGAGTGCTGTGCTGCTAAAAGCTTACATCAGCATCGGGCAGCTCAGGACTCACATCAGTCTGTCCCGCCACCTTTCCCTGGGAGCATAAGCAAAAGGCAGCTTGGGGAGGTGCCAGCAGGCAAACTGGGCGCCCCCAAAATCTGAAGGCAGCCCACATACCTCCAAAGGTCAGCCCACCCTGGCCTAAGTTATCAGACAGGCAAGAAGCCAACTCACAGATTCAAGGTGCTGGCTCCATGCTCTCGAGCAGATCTGCCTCTCGCGCTGTCCTTGGGCGCGCTCCCCGGTGACACCGCCCTGTCCCTGCAAGTGATGAGCCCACCCGTCAGACCTGATGCTCTGGGCCCCTGCAGACCAGTGTAACGCAGGGATTGTGGCACATGCAGACAGCTCACAAAAGCAGCAAAGTCAATTTTGAGTTCCACTGATTTCTATATTTTGCCTTTAGGTCAGGCCTGTGTCTCTAAAAATAAGTTTCTAACCTCTTCCAGGTGAATGTTTCTATCAGCAGCACTGAAAAGAACACTGAATGTGTGTTATCTCAAATCCTGATGGAAATGAAGCCAAAGCCTTTCCAGCAATGTCAAAGAGGAATTTTAGAGGGCAACTGAAGGAATAAATATCCTGACATCCTGCAGGACAGAAACCCACTGGGGATTCTGAAATTAAATAGGTAACACAGAGAAATAACTGTGATCCACCCCATCATCTGCAGTCAAAAAGGAAGACACTTTAACACACCTCGAAAACTAATAAGGTGAAAAAAGCAGTTATCAGAGTAAATATTTGGTCTTTCAAAACAATTCAATAGTATCTTGGAGTCAATGAAAATTTCTGCAGCTCTAATAAGAAAGTAAACACTCCTGCCATCTTTCTGAGTAAATGATAGCAAAACAGTGGATTTGAAAGGACAAAATTACCTACTGTGTGTTTTAACAGGAAGACACAACTACAAGGATTCACCTCTGTGGCCTAAGCAGGAGGGGACAGGAGCTGGCCCTGCTGAGCTGTGTGCCCACAGATGCATGGGCTGCTTCTCTGCAGAGAATGCAAAATCAAAACACAGAAGATCAAATGTGCCGTACTATTAGCTTGTTATTGCAATGAGAATCAAACATTTTGATTATCCATGCAGTAAAAACCTCCAAACATGGCCTGGCTAAATTGAGGACCATTTCTCAGTTGACTCACAACACAGTAAACCACAATTTATCCTCTCCAAATATATCTAAAGCATCTTTTAAATGATGGACTTCCTTTACTGCAGCACCATTAAAATCTGAAGTACAGGTTCAGTCGTTGCATCCACATGACTATAATGCCTGTCTAGGTGTCACCATATGCAATAGCACACAGACTGCTGGTTTTATAGCAACACAGTGTTTAATGCTCTTTCATTTAATTTTGCTTTTTACTGAGAAATTTCAGACACCAGACTGAAGACACCAATATCCTGAAGAGTCATTGAATATTTTTTTGATCATGAGCTCTGGAAGGTGGGACTGTCACCACACGTCTGCATAGGCAATGCCCAGCTTCCAGGTTGATCACACACCAGGCTCCAGCACAAGGCAGACTCAGGCTGTAGGGTTTGCCTTATGCTCAGTGCTAGGAAAACAAAGGTAGGGAACAAGCGAAGGAGGAAGGGAAAATCCCAAGCTAGCTGTTCCTCAGTTCCCAAAGAGCCCTTGTGGCCTTGCACTGAAGTAGCAGGAGGCTCTAACAGCCCTGACAAGCTCCTAGAAGGGACCCCTGAATAAAACAGCCAAGGACGCTTCTATTGTATCATCATTAAAATCCCTGGGCTGTGCCATGGGTTGTTTCTATATATGGGCACAGAATGCAATAAAGAGGAACATTAATTATTTGACACGTGAGTGATTGTGCTGCCAGGCACTGCAGGCTTTAAAGCTTTCCTACACCAGTCTGCTAACTTCCTAGAGCAAGTTTTATGCAGGCATTTCCTCTCTTGAATCTGGAACCAGCTTCAGGAACTACTATAGGGCTAGTAACGATTTGTGTTTTCACGTGGTGGTGAACTTCCAGTCAAGACCAGGGTGGGTTTTATACTGGACATGCTCTGAATGCTGAAGATTGACTATTTGATCCAGAGATGTTATCCTTTGTATTTGACTGTAAATTATGGGAAAAGGAACAGGAGAATGGAACTGTCAAGACTTACAGAAGGTCCCTAGCTGTATGAAAGCCGATCCTTAGCTCCTGCCCAAAGCTTGATTCATTAAAACACCTACTTTTTAAATATGTGATTGTTATGAGTACCCTATAACTGCAAATGTTTTTGCACACATTCACTGTTTTCATTTAATATGTCTTTCAATGGTTGAATAGGCACGATATCATATTGCACATAAAAATAATAAAATCACTTACTTGTAATGTTTTTCAGCCACTAAAAAATATTCTTCCTGGTTCTACCTAATGTTCCTTCAATTTTCTCCCATTTTCAAATTCCTGGGAGCAAAATCAGTAAAAAATTTGTGTAATAACAACCTGATCTGTGAGACACAGAGCTTCACAGCATAAGATAAAACCTACCAGTGTAAGGTAGTTTAACGGTTCATCATGGAAATGAAAAATAAGGTAGGTACCTTATAACTGAGGCATGTGTTTGGATAGCAACTCTCCAGCTCCTTACTCAGATTCAATCAGACTATCTGCATTTTAACAAATGGTTTGGAGCCTCTAAACAAAGATGATAAAAATGCCTATGTGGAAATATTTCAATATGATTTATTGAATTCAGCCTGGGTTTCTTTCCGTTACAGGGACAGCACAACTTATTGAGGCAGCCATGGCCTCCTTTCCATTCCATAAATGAAAATTTTCAATTTACTACAGATGATGGGGCAAGGGAGAATCCCTGGAAAAAGACAGTGACTGGGAGTAAACAGCTGATGCCAGAGCAAATAATGGTGCCTGTGGAGAGCTGTGCTGGCAGCCCATGCCTAGCGTGGTAACACAGCCCCAGGCACCTGAGGCTGGGGCAGCCCAAACCCCATTCCTGGCTCTGCTGCCAAGCTGCTGTGTCAGCTCAGGCACTGGGACTTACAGGGTTTCTCCACCGGAAAAGGAGCGCATAGACATTTCCCGAATACCTATCAAAGCAAGCAGAGCTTTGGCTTGTTTTATAATTAGCAGCTCTTCGCGGCCTTTCTGAGATCTGGAATGTGGAAAATTAAACCAGTGGTCTAAACCTCACAACTTAAGTTGCTAAAACCATATAGACACACATATATATCTCTTGTGCTATTTATCTCATTTGCTGCTATGCACACATACATTTATAAAATACATTTTGTACACATACACACACAGATCTCATCAAAGGCAACTCAGTCTGCGACTGACTTAGTTACAGCCACATCTCAAAGAGAACTACCCGAGCAAAATCATGTTTGAAATATGTAATGTGCATGTTTTGTGCATTAGAAGGGATATTTTAACACAACTGTCTTGACTTGGTCACTCTTCTCTCTACATTCAGTTAGCAAATATTTTTGTTTGGCAGGAATATTCTGCAATGCCAATTTAAATATTTTTATCATTGACTTGGAAAATTTGGAAAAATATAAAGCACTGAAGAAGGCCAAATGATATACAATAACTGCTGAGATTTTACATCAGACAGGAAATGTAAATAAGGAAAGATGGCATAATTGTTAGATCACAGCTGCCAATAATTCACAAATATTAACAGTTCAAAATAGAATAACATTTGGTGGAAACTACTTTTTTTGGGTCTATAGTGACCCCTTTTAAGATACTGCGAAGAGTTTCAAATCCTGTTCTCCAAGGAAAACTTCATAACTCTCAGCAGAATTTTTACTGTCTTCTAGTATTTCTGTCAGAATATTTATTAATCATGATAATATTCATAATACACAGAAGCTACTATTTTTAACTCTCAGTATTCCTGTCCATGTAGTTGTCTTTGTCCAATTATGTTTCTCCAGTTCTAATAATTTCTCTTGTCCCAACATCATAAAGTGCCTGATTTCCTTGAATATTAAAATCAAATGCTTATGTGTGTTCATTATGGATAACATCCCAGACATTTTGTTTCCCTGCTTGCTGGTTTGTATTTAAGTGGACACTTTACAGACAAGCAAACATAACGTGCCAGTTCAGCAAGTTTCCCAGTAAATTTAATTTGTTTTAATTTTTTTTTTATTTTTTAAATCATATTCCCTTTTTTTTTTTTTGTACCATGTTCCTATTTTTTGAAATGTGTTGAATTAAATACAACAATAGAAAGTGGCCCATAAAATTACTGAGATAAGAGTGAATAGCTTTGCAGCTAGAGTTACTTCTTTCATTAGGAGACCAAAGGAAGAAATTAATTCACATTAAGCTTTCAAGAAAGAAGAGAGATGGGTATTGCAACATCCACCTTCATTATCAGCAGAAGTGAATCAGGCAGAAACAAACCTGATAGCAGGAAAAAAACACAGGTTAAAAGGGACAAGAACACATATGCAGAACAACTATGTGGGCTCATTGCCCTGTCCCAGGGTAATAAACTGGAGAGATACAAATTTCTCTTACTACTGTAGTGGTGTTGAGATATTTTTTATTTCTTTGAAGAAAAACTCCTGATTTTATTTTAAGTCCCAGATGGGAAAGAACCACTAAACCAAGCACTTTTAAAGGCTGCTGCTGACAGCAACTCTGTCTTAAGAAGAATTTGGCACCTTTAGTTCTCCAAACTACTTCACATTTTCATTTGACTTATTGAGGTCATCTTAACACCACTCAGTTTTGTAGGTACTTGATCCTGTCATCAAGGCAACATATCACAGAGTGAAATCTGGGCAGACCCTTCCACAGGGTTGCTGCTCTCTTGAACTGCAACACGTTGTACCCAATAGTCCAGGAAATCTCCCTTCCATCCTCTGGTATCTGTCCATCAGCATGCAAGTATTTGAACTGCAATAATTAGTAGTATTCTAATGTAAAGGTCACATTATTACTTTTTTTTCTTTCTGGTTATGGGAAAACCAAAATAGGAATCTCAGAATCCCTGTCAGTCTATTTTTATAACACACACAATTAGAACATCACAGTCTCACTGACTGCAAGATCATTTATTCTGAAAATATGAATAAGCGCAGTATCTGGATACAAAGGATGTAAGTATTGTGTTTTTCTGACAAGTATTAAAATAAAAAGAAAACAGAATAACATTCTTTAAATACTACATGACCACTAAAATTTGTATTATATATGTTATACAATATAACCCATTGTATAACATTTATGATTGTATGTGGATCTTCTCCCGGCTAATGTGCAAGCTTAATGCTAATTAACAAATAAAAGTTCTTTGATTTTAACATTCATAAAACAAAGCCAAGACAAATTAAAACTCAAAAATATAAAAGGTTTTACCACTATTTCTACTATTAGCTCATAGGATTTTCAAGATGAGAATTGACACTTTTTTACCTATCTTACATAGGGTCAGTTACAGCACTGATATTTAAATTCAGTACTAGGAAGGAGAGAGATTGAACCTGTCAACAATATCAATGTCATCTTATTTCACATTCTATAAATGGAAACACCAAAAAATAATTTAATTCACTAACACATGCACAACAATGCTGGAATGAACCAGAAGATTGTTTCCCTAGAAAGTAATTTTCATGAAACCAAAAGCTCAAACAATTTAGTTGCTTATAGTAAACCCCTCACCAGTTACTTTGAGGCAGCATTGCCAGAAATTGGCTCATTTCTGGGCTCAGCGACGAGAATTCAACAGAACAAGCAACTATATCCTACCCTTAACACGAAGCTTTGTATTTCATAAGACCAGAGTCTTATGAAATACATAAGACCATCACACTTTTGGTACACTAATGCAGATGGGAAGAATTGCTTCACGCTCTGTTGAATTACTGGCACATTTCTCAGAAAAGAGCACCCTTGGTAGGCAATGGGACATGGAATGGCTCTAAGTGCCCTACAGCTCAGTGTTCAAGTGGGGAGAAGTTCTCTAAACCAATAAAAAAATATATACTCCTGCACAGCAATCATACACTCCTAAATAAACACTTTGTGTTCTATCAAAAAATAATTTTAAAAAATTTGCAGTGACAGTGTTTTTTGCTCTTTCTATATTGCCCGTTTTGAGAATTTCTCCATGGTAACTTGCTCGTCTTCTCTCGGTCAATATGATACATCCTGTTTCAATTCAGCAGATGTTTCCTCTTATTCTTTTCTCTAAGATTCATTATTTATTCTACATTAATGTGCACTGCATTGCATCTGCCATCTGCTAACCTAGGCACATAAAATATCAAAATCCTTTTATACTTGTCTGCAAGGTCCCTCAAAACTTAGTGCTTCTCCTAACCGAGCTCATCCGGCTTTAAGAGATAAATCCTGGAAGCGCTGCCCAGGCAGGGAGGCCCTATGCCTGCAAGCAATCAAACGTGCTCACACTAGCCCCAAGGACAAGTCATCATTTCCAAGGGCTCCAAACCTGCCCACTAAGGACAGCATCACTCTCCTGCTTACCTTCAATATTTCTCAGACAAAATGAAATGGAGCAGCACAGCTGTGAGAAACACTCATATGTGTCGGAACCACCAATAACATAAGAATATGAATAGCATTAATGCCTAGATGGATAGTGTACATGAACATTTCTAGCTTATTTTAAAAACCTGTCACGTCATGTCTTGTCTGGATTATATAGGCTGGAGTGAGAACCTGACGCGAGATAAAGGAACGGACTTGTACTCTGATAATGATTTAAATTTAAAATATAGAAGCAGTCCTGGTTGAAGAAGAGAATGGCATAGAAAGACTCTTCCACTGATTTTTAAGCGCCTTAATCACTTAATTCCTAAAGTACTTAATTTAGAGTAGGGTTGAAATTCTCTCAGTAAAAGATAAGCATTTTACCAAAATCTCACTTCCAGTGTAACTGCTTTAATCACTGTGTTCATGAAGTGGCATTTAACATAAACCACTCTCCTCTGCATTCCCCTATTAGACAGCAAAACCTAGATGAAAATGGCAAATTGATATCTCATCATCAGCTGTCCTAATTTCTGGCTTCCCCCCACAGGCTTCCCTGCATTTCAACAGATACATCTGCCATTTGCACCCAGAACATCAGGATACCAATCTGAGGTGACTCCTGTTGTGATTATTCATCTTTCTGGACTTTCAGGGGAGAGAAGTGGGGTGGGTGGCCAATATTGATGACAGTTGACTGATGACTCCCTGTTGTGTTTGTTCCAAATGTTAGCTAGGAAGACAACTGCACAGAGATAGGGCTTCCAGAAACCTTGCACTCACTTTTCATCTCATCAGGCTTATTAATGAGCTTCCCCTGCAGCTTGTCATCTCATAAGGTCTAACTCTGAATGCAGGAATTCCTTCAAGGCTGAGCAGTACCTTTCTTCTTAGGAAAGACAACCCCACAACTACCAGCTACTTCTTGACAGACCTTCAGAGCACCTCTGTCATTGCGTGGCACTTAACAGCAGCACACTCCAGACCTCTGTGAAATCAAACATAACAAGAAATAGGTTATCACCTCCTGCTACTATAATTAGTCACTTAATGCTTCTCCCAAGAGCATCAAGCAAAATAGAGCAGTCAGTGAGTTCACTGGATGAAGTGTAACGTGCTACTTATTGAAAAGCAGTAGCTTTCCTACCATCCCAGTGTCAGCAGGACCACAATTTGGAGAGAAACTATAGTCTTTGAGTAGACCAGGGCGCTCTTATCACTCACAGTTCCTCAGGTACAAACTCCACTTTTGGCTGAATACCACAACTGCATAATACTTAATAACAGGAAGAAAAGCTCCACACAAGTGTTTTTCCACAGCAATCACAGGCAGTAGGTCAACAATCCTCACTGATTCTGGAAAAACACAGTGTTTGGACCTAATGCAGAAAATACCAGCATTGTGTCAAAGGATAAGGTATTGGAGTAAGTTCCAAATCTTACCCTTCTACTTTTCATGAGACTCTGTTACATATGTGGTCAAGGAGAACCCAGATTCACAACATAAAGACCAGGAAAAAGAAATGGCACTAAATAAATCTTAGTATAAGAGGGGAAGTTTCGATATTTAAGGCCGTAACTGTCTTAAGTGGGGAAATATATCTTTTTATGTGAGACAAGATTTATCTCCTAAGCAATCAGGCATAAAAATCTGAATAAAGACATGTAACAGACAGGTATGACAGTCTGCAGAACCTTCTGTCATCAACCACAGCACTTCGTCTCTTTCCAAACAGAGCCCAGGGAAAAGTCATCTATCTATCAACACTCCAGAGTAATCTATTAACCAATGAGATGAAGACAAGCACCCATATTTCTTCTCTTCATATTCACTGAATGTTCCACCTTAGCTGAAGATGCCTTGGATGAAATACAAGTTTGAAGGTTGTCATATTAAACTGCATCACAGCCACAGGCCACAAAGAAAGACTGATTAAATTAGTACTTAATTCCATGGCATGCTATAGACAGGTGCATATATTCAGAAAATGAGCATAGTGTAGAAAAATTTTCTTCTCACTACATAATATTGTACGCAATTTTCTAAAAATTGAGTCTCTGGAGAAATTAAACATTATCTTCTTTTCGGTCCACTAGATGAAAGTTAAACCTTCAATTTTACCCAGGTATCTGAATTAGTGTATCTACAATTTTGTACCATGCAGGTAAAAGTAATCATCAAAACTAAATAAAGACATAACATGTTCATCTCAAGAAGGAAACCACTCAATTATCCCTTCCTGCCATCCACTTGCCCCCATGCTGTCATCGTTGCCTGTGTGGCTGGCTGGGGACATGGTCGTTGTCCAGAATCAAAGTAACCTTGCAGGGAGAAAAAAAGGAGCTGGTGCAGGATTGCCTCTCTCATCATCCAAGAGTGTTAGAGCTGTCTGGTCCAAAACAACCGTTCTGTAATCAAAGATGCATAACCGGTTTTAACATACCTACCCACCCAATGTTTTATCTCAGCAGACATCTTCCTGACATGTAAACCTCATTCTTCTTCTTGCCAAAAGCAATCCTCACGCCCCCACCACCCACCCCCGCCCTGAACACTTACAGACACTCATGATTTATGTTGGAGGTAGAACACCTGAGTAGAAAATGAAACGTTTGTAGACTACCTCTGAAAAACTTCAGATAGAAGCAAAAATACCTCCACCTCTCAGCACAGCAAACAACCACCAACACCTGTTCCAAGAATTAGAACCAAACTGGTTTTGTTTTTTAATACATAGTTCAAATACAGTTTCTACGGCTCAAGAAAGATAGATGTCTTGGCAATACAAAGAATTGTGAGGGAAGCTTCATAGAAGCAGAAAATGTTTGTTGACATAGAAAGCACAGAGAAAATAACTTGCATATCACCTACAACCTGCACTTCACCCGTGGAGCAAAAGCTTCCCAGAGGCTCTTTACTCCATTGTCCAAAATGCAGAAACAAATAAAGTTTTCTAGAGGTTGTAATAGGACTTGAAATATCTGATTTAAATGGTCAAATGATTACCAAATAAACAAGAAATGGACAGAAACATTTCGGAGGGAGAAATTATGTCTTTGGGGCACAAAATAAGTGAAGCAGCTGGTGGGTGTACACAAGAGACCGAGTGAGACTGAAGTATAAGATATGATAGAGAATTTTACACAGAGTCAGTAGAAGAGTGACTTTTCCAGACACTTCAAACACCAGAATAGATTCTCCTCCAGTTTGGAAGCTCTTGAATATATGACTCAGTAAAAGCCTGACTTCTGCTCCATGAAAGCTTCAGCAATTGAAGTTGAACAGTGCCATGCCACAAGGCCGGCGAGCAGGGAGGGGAGCCCAGGGCTCAGTCTGCACTGCTCTTCCCAGCCTGGAAAGCAAAGCCAGAGACAGACACAAGTTCTACTTCAACCTCTGACATCACAAAAAGGGAGACAATTGCAAAATGATATAAGTCCAGAACCCTAAAATGAGGAAGTACCCCATAGGGTAATACCCCATAGTGCCAAGGGAACTGATCATCAGATCAATCTGGAGTGGAAACCCTCCAATGGAATGGGCAGAACAGTACCACCAGTAACCGTGGAACAGCAATGGTTCAGCACTGTCCAGAGACAACCACTTGTTAATCAGAAAAAAATTATTTTCGTCCTCCTGAAAGAAGCTTTCTTTTTCTTGCTTTATTTTGCTTTAGAACAGGCATGATAGGATATTAGACAAGTTAAAGCTAAGTTAATGTAGTTGTAAAACATTTATGTTTTAATTGCTATGCCAAAAAACATAAAAGAAAGTTGCTAAAGCAGTGTTACCTCTGCTGAGGTCTTGGGTAATTTTACACCTCTGCTTTGCCTCTTGCACATTGCCTGCTGCAGGGTAGGTTAGGCTGGTGTTTGTACTACTGAATGCAACACAGGACCATAAAACAGGCACACAGGGAACCTGAACCAGTTTTGCCATGGGACACTTAACTTCAATATTCCTTGAATTGTTTTGATTTTTAACAGTATAACCTTAAAGTTGCATTAGTACAATTTTCTGCTTTGAAATATGTAGTTATTTTACACAACTTAACGTGTCTTCTTGTAAACATCATAATTTTTATCATTCCTCAGGCAACCCATCCCTCCCAGCCTTCAAGCATCAACATCTAATAATGTGCCGTGTCTTTGACAGGCTGCTTTGTTACATTTTCAGATTTATCATTTCATGAGCATTTAGCCCTAAGGCACCATCACAGCCACATATCCATTTACTTATGGCCTACAAGAACTTGTAAGGCCTTGCCTGGCATGCAAGGGTACACAGAAATTGTTTCACATACATTCAGTGCTCGAAAGAAGGATTCACCCATTTCTTTCCTTAAGTCTGATCCACAACTTGCACCAAACATTCCAGATGAGCTGAGACTAGAGTTGTTATAATTAATGTTATAAATTTTAAAGGGTTGTATCATACTTACGATCATAGATTGTAATCTATGATTATAGTTGTACATGATTAAAAAGTGAATTTCTAATAGATGTTTCCTTCAATGTTAGGCATTGTGAAAAAGAACACCTGGGCATCACAAACTTGCATTTACAAATTTACTTAGGGGTTTTTCAGAAGCTTTACTGAAATGTAAATAAATAAAGGGTGTTTTTCTTCTTTTTTTCTTTATCATCTTATTCTGATTTGGAAACTTACATCTCTCATCTTCACTACACATGAATGCAGACTAGGGTCATAACATGGGGGGAGTGGGGTGGGTATGTTTATGTATAATTTTCAGGGTAAAAAAGAAAGAATGAAAGAGTGGGGAACAAGCCAGCCATGACACATCTGAAATTGGGAGAGTACTGGGTAAAAATGAATTAAAATTTTATCACCAAAACTCTCAGTGGAAGATATCAATATATTAAGATCCTTCTGGTCTAAAATCCTACCTTTTACATTGTCAGGATTCATCAGAAGAAATAGGCAATTGTGTAGGAGATGGGGTAGCAAGGACATACTTGTCACTATACAGATCCATGAGAGTTTAATACATTTTCTCATTTGCTTGCTGTCCACCAGCTCACAGACATTGCCACGACCTGCTATGAGGAAGCAGAGCAGTTCTAGAGGAGTATCTTAGTTCATCACATATGTATCTTATCAGAAAAGGCATAGCATGCTATACAGAACCATTAATAGCAGCTCTTGTCCAGCTAGATTAAGTACAGGATTAAGTACAGAAGTTACTCCAGAGTAAGTTCAAGTTTACAGTACAGTATGCATGTGTGTATATAAATACGTCCATTTATGTGGTGCCTTTTTCAAAACACACTTCACAGATTAGTAGTATCTATTCGTTGTTATAAATCATTGGATTTGAATGCAATGATATGCAAACAGGACAAGAGAAGGGTATTTTTATAAGGAAAAATACGTCCTTTTTGAAACATTGACCTTTTGGGTGTAACATTCTTCATAAACAGCGAACAGAGACTCTTTGGAAGAGCTCACTTGAATGAGATTCAGTGGGGTGGAGTTACCGACCATGAAGAAAACAGAAAAGCACAACATGGCAATGAAGAAACACTTTGTAAGCAACACTAAATAGTTTAGCCAGCTATATTATGATACTAACACAACCTAATAGTCTGTTGTATGCACACTTCATTCACACCTTGCTCCATGTTATTACAGCCTTCATCTTCCTAGCCCTCCTCACTCCCTCACTATGAAAACACCTCATAAAGAAATGCACAGCAGCACTTCTCCGGCTTCTTGGGTCACACCACTGCCATCTTCAAGTACTTTGACTTGTCTCATTATGCTCATTAGGATAAAGTTGTTACTTCTCAGAGAAAGAGACACAAGGGGGAAATCAGAGATGAGCACACCAGCCAAATCTCCCAGCCCTGGCAGCTGGCTGTACTTGGGCTCATCCTTGGGGGGGAAATGCTCCTGCCCTCAGCCAAGGCCAAACACAGCTGGGCCATGGGAGATGGCTGGTTGCAGGGCTGGGAGGGGAGGGAAGATGCTGTAGGTGTGCTGACCAGTAGCTAGTTTTTTTGCCGCAAAGACTCTGGAGGCCACTTCAAAGTGGATCAGAAGCATCAGCTGGATCTACACTATCTAGACGGCTTTCCTCCAATTTTCATAACTTGTTTAGCCTGTTTTGTCCACATGAAATCATTACTTATTTATTATATATAGACTGTCAAATATGGGGCCTTTGAGGAGTGAAAAAAGGAGTTTGTACTGCTGACTGACCTACATTCCCACAAATAAAGTTTCTCTTCCTTTCAAGTTGGTTGTACTTGGAAGAAATATCCACAAAGTATACTGTGTTTGGGGAAATAAATTCAACTGATTCTCTATTCCCATACAGCTGGTATTTTTTCTGAGGTTGTTTTTACATAGGCATTTTATTATTTTCAGTGTAGTTCTGAACTGGAGGACACTGTTTGCTGAGGAATTCCCTTCATAATTTGAATTTAAATAATCTAATAGATCTGAAGAATAAATAATGGTGGATGTAATTTAGGGTACCCAAAGAAAAAAGTCTGCATCAGGACAAGCCAAGCATAATGCTCCCATGCTATTGCTGTCCTGCTGGGACAAGAACTATATCTCCATCCACAATCATGATGCTCTGATACTGCTGGTGCATCTTTTGTAGCCTGTCAACAAACTAGGACCTCCTGGCCTGTGAAGTTAGAAATATCCCTGTTCTAAAACAAATAACTTAATTCTTTGACTTTCTGAAATGCAGAAGCAGGAGGTTCACTCTTAATGAGCAACCTCTAGTACCACAAGAGTCTGTGCAAAGATTGACTCATTAGATGCTATTTTTGAAAGCATCAGGATAGATATTCAGAATATTAACTTAATAGTCTTGTTTACTAAACTCTGGTATACTGTTTGTGGAGTGGATTTTTTATTCTCTGGTTTTCTTTTTTTTTTTTTTTTTTTTTTTTTTGTATTTTGAAACACTAAAATATTTGTTAAACACAATTCATTTGTACCCTCTTCTACCAGTAATTTATCCTACTTACATCATCCTTGAGAGGTTCTTCTGACACACATGTCTGATCACTAGTCCAACAATATCCAAAGGAGGACAGGATAACACCTAAGAAACCAGGACTTTAGCATCATTGTAGACTCCAGATACTCACTCATAAGATTGCACGGGGCAAACCTGGTTTTCTCTAACATCCAATTGTATTTACACCATAAATTTTACCTGGAAGGCCGGTGTAAGGAAATCTATCTATACATTTGGGTTTTACTGCACATATTAAGAGAGTTTTAAGAGGCAATAATGCTACCAGATATTTTTGATTTTTATTTTCCTTAACTAAGGTATTAAAAACAGAGGCAAGGTAACTCCTTCTTCGCAGTCACCTTCTATAGTAACTTAGTTATCATTGTGCTTCAAATTGCCTATTTTTTTGTGAGCCTAACTGTATTATTCCTTTGTTATTTTTATTTGAAACCACTCCCCTATTCTTCCTCTGCCACTTTTAATCCTTTTCCCTTTTTCCCTATCTTGTGTGCTAATTTCTCCCTTCAACTGAAATGAATTTGTTTCCTAAAAAATACATTCCTCTCCTAAGCCTTTTAGACCCAGGCTACTATGAAAAAAAGAAAAAAGATAACAAATTATTTGAACAAAACTTGATGACCTATCTCTAATCTGCCCTCTCTTTGTTTGGAGATGGACAAAAATCTTGCAAACCACATTTCTGCAAACAAAATCCAATTCTTCTTACTTATCTTTTTGTCATAGTGATATTCTGACATATTATCTAGCTAAATCTATTCGAGAAGCAGACTCTAGTTTTGCTCATGCATTACTTCCCAAAAAAATTTACATTATAGTTTTTAACCTAATATTATTCATAAAAAGTAAGCACATACAACTGGTAAAACATAAATCTTAACAGGAAAATAATTTTTGGAATTCTTGGTTAAGATAATGAAATTTTATTGCTGAGACTTTAGAAAATCAGTAAAATCATCATATTGTTCACTGACCCCAAGGGGAAAATACATGCCCTGAGTGTGATTTGCACATCAGGGTCAACTATTTCAACCAATACATTATCAGTTCAGATGGGCACAATATCTAAGGATCATTTCAAAATTTGATGTCTCAAACTATTTCCTTTAGTGATGGGTATATTTACCTACACTGCAAAGGTTTCACGATTGAAACAGAGATGTTATGGCAAGTAATCTTACTCTCACGTAAAAAATTATTTCAGTGAATCACAAAATAAATAACTAATTACACTACACTCATTGCTGGCTGTTGTGCATGCATGGAGGCACACACATTTCATTTGTTTCTCTCTTTCATGTTAGTTTTAGTATCTGTGAGCATCAGTTCAGGAAAACAAGAAGCATCCACAGAGCAGGAATGCCCAATCTGCATTTTTTTTCTTGACTTTTTCCAGTTTAAAAGAAATGTGCCAGCACCACTCACTCCTTTACTTGTCATGGCCTGGGTAAGGAAGGCTGAGTAAGGCTGCCCTTCCATGACAACAAAATAGTTAATAATGGGAAAGTTCAAACAATTTTCCTGGACACTCTCAGTGTACACTGGCAAGAAGGGAGGACACAAGCCAAAACAGGCTGGGTGAAATGCAATTTATGTCAATGCACCAGTGCTGGTATTCACTCTACTGCAAACCCCTTTTTCCCATCTGCCATCTTCCCCTTTCCCTTTCTTCCCACACATACATATGATAATGCTCCCAAAGCAAAGATATAAGACATAACCAGCCACTTTCTTGATGTCATGGTGCTGTTCAGTCATAGGTTGGACTCAATGATCTCAGAGAATTTTTCCCAACCTAATTGATTCTTTGATCCTGTTTTAAAAAGCTCTAGATAGAATCAGTTGAAGCCCTCAGTTATTTCAGCTTCCAATAAGGTGTGAGTGATGACCAATAACTTGCTGATGAGACAGGGAAAGTCACAAAGTCATCACATGTCAAGAGCTCTCCTGAGAACTCAGACATAGCAGAAAGAAAAAGTGCCAAATAAAAAAAAAAAAGAAGAATAAAAACAAAAAGAAGGTGAAATTCAAAACCTACTCAAGCTGTACAACAGATTAATTTACTCATTATTCAGAACTACCTAATCTCCTAGGTACTAAAAACCAGTAGGTGACTCCTTACTTAATGTTTCCAGGAAAAGTTGTCTGTACATTAACCTCAATTACCCACATATATGCTTATAGCAGACAGGCATCTGCTGATCAACTGGACTCCAAGACATGTAGGCTCCAGCAAACAGCTTAGATCTGTTAAAAACACTGAAAACCAAGATGTGGCCAACACTGCAGTAATGGCAGAAATGGTGGAAGCACATGTATGCATTTTACACTTTCAACTACTGGATAAGCATTTTTTTTTTTAAGCAAGAACTGTCTTGGAAACAGGACTGGGCAGAAAAACACTCCAATCCTTACCTTCAAACCTGGCTCCACCTTTATTTGTTCCATGCCTATTGAGTTTTTGGCTGCAGAGTGACTCCAACTCAAGGCGTGGACATTGCTTACACCTTTGCTCTCCCTCATCTGAGATGCTCACACAAGATGAGCAGGCTGACATCCATGTCTGGGTCTTTCCTCTGAGGTATTTGTGCTCCTAATACAATTGACGTACCAAGGCAAACACCTAAGGCAAGCAGGCAGGATTTTCCATTTCGTGTCTCCAGAGATGCAGGTCTCCAAAAGCTGCCCAGGCAATGCAGGTGGTTATGCTGGGCTGGATGAGAGAGGATCACCCTCCTGGAAAAGCCATCTAAAATTTTAGTGGGGCAGTGCCTAGATGAGACAGCTGAACAAAAGGCTAGAAGCCATCCCAAAGGGTGCCCATGCAGTCCTAGGAGAGCCAAGTGACAACAGCTGTGCATCACCCATATCTTAAGCTTCAGTTTTTTTAACATCTGGAACAGATGTTAGTATTACTTATTCCTGCTCACTCAAAATTAGTGTGTGCTATATCATAATGCTCTTGAGGGGGAATCAACTTTTTGATATTTATTATTAAACATGGAATAAAGCTGAGAGTCTCTGAACTACTTTACCCACAGAAACTGACTGCTTGCATTCCTTTCTAGGTCTCTAAGAATATTAATTAGGAATCCCATAAACATAAAATAATGGGTTTGGGTTTTTTCAATGAAGATTTTGGACTGAGTTTTCAGGGAAAAATCATACAATCAGTTAATTAAACAAAGATTTTTCCATTTCTACTGAGACTGAGGTATGTAATCACCAAATGCAGTGAAAAGAGGTAAGTAAAATTGTTTAATTTTCCATACTTCTATCACCCCACCAAAAAAAAAAAAATCCCTTAGTTTTACTAGTAGACATAACCAGTAACAGCACTAATGAGGCAAGGCTCTCACATCAAAATAATAGTTCTTGCCCTCATACTTGCAATTTATTTTTTGTGTTGAATATAAGTCAATGTCAATAGACAGATATAGAATAGGTATTGTTCTTGAACAATCAAAACAACCACTACTCAAATGAGCAAGAAAGACAAGAAAACACTTGCCAAAATTCTCATTTTTCACCTTTTTTCACATGCTAAGGTGTGTAAGTACCCAAGAAGAAAGCAGCCTTCCTTCCAATTTCTCCTAATATTTGTTTTATAAAATAACCTAAAAGCTCCTCAACCCACAGATGTGTAAATGAATAGTCCTGTTAAATTTGCATGAATTGAAAATGTGAATGTTGGCTGAAGGACAAAAAAAAAATTCCAGAAGAATTTTCCCCATGTAGTGGCATGGATTGAGTTACATTATCTGCAGTCTATTCAAAGCAAATAATGGAAAAGAAAAGATAAGTTTTATCCAAATTACAACTAAAACCAGGCTTTTACTAAAAAATATTGATACAGCATAAAATGAGTTCTGGCTTCATCTCCTTTACTTTTCTGATAAAAAAGACTTTCTATAGCTGGTACAAGTGGAAAGTCACTGCAGTTTCACTAAGCCTCAGGAACTGCATTGGTGAGGCATAAGCCCACTGCAGAATGTTAATATATTTTGCTTCTGTTTTATTAATTTTATGCTGAAATTTTTTGTGCCTACTTACATTTATTCACAAATTATTTTCAAATTTGAAGCTTAATAAATTAAAAATATTTGTGTCCTTATAACAAATGCATAGTTAAAACATAACAAATAGGAATCCCATTACTGGAGAATGCAGGCACAAAGTTACAGTAATTAAGGTACACTGATAGAAAATGCAAAAAATACCATTTATGCACTTCAGTGAGCCACAGCTCTATGCTAAAAGACAGACAAATATAAATGACCAGTCCTCAAAAGATGCTCAAAAGAAGGGCTCAGCTCCATTTATGTCACCTCTCAAACTGAGAGTCTGGCCCAAGCAATTTCACTCAAAAAATTCAAATGTGTAGGGTATTTGAAGGTGCACCTCATGCAAGGTGTCATTTCATGCAATAACTGGCACTCACCTCCCAGTGTTCTCAAATGGGGTTTTTTTGTTACAATTAAAAACTAAAAGTATAAAACATTCTCCTTTCTTGTGACAACAAAGTAAATCCTATTATCAATACAGACAATACTGGGGCATCTTCCAAGGAATCTGTTGCAGCTCTGGTGTCCTGAGATGCTCGGCATCAAGGAGCTTTATCAGAGGGCAACAAATGTCGCAAAAATCCCTAAAAATCATTAATGATAAAATACTCACCATCCCCAGGGATTCATGATGAGAACTTAATTCAGAGAGGTCTTGAGAATTCAAATTTGGAGAGGTTTCAAACACTTACACCCTGACAGACAATTTTTAAAATGTTTTTAATTTAAATATGCATTGACTTCACGTAAGTGAGAGGTACATTTGACCTAATTTTTGTTACATGCTTAGTCTGCTGGCATGTTAGCATCAGATAAGACACAATAAAATGGGATTTGGTTTTTTTTTTGGTATAATGTTTGCATTGTCTAATATATTTTCAGAGTACTTTCTTTCCCTCAGAAAACAGCAGAATAATTGCATGTTCCCGTGAGTCATAGAAATAGACAGAATTTAGTATATGAGATTATCAAACAGTTGGAAAGTAAAACATCCAAAATCCCGATTCAGTGAGTTGTTTAAAAGTGGTCCTTTAGCTTTAAACAAAAGTGTTGAAAGAGGCTAAAATTTATGTTCTTAAACACTTGCTAAATCAGGCTTATCTGATAAAATTTACTGCCTTTACTATCAGAAATGCTATTACTACCAGTGAAAGAATGAGTGAGATATCAAACTACAGCCTTTAACTGTGCCAAAATACAGACAATTGGTGATCCATTCAGAATATTTCAGAAATGCAACTGAAAAGGCTATGCCATTGCTAGGGAGCATTTTTATAAGAAGATTTATGGTAAGAAGGAAAGCTCATGCTATCCTTTTTCATCCATATCATCCATTTTTCCTTTTCCTGGAGATGAGATAAGCAGCAGTTGATGTGTAGGGCACCTGTTGGCATAGACTAGAAGAAGCTGCTACAACAGATGCACACGATTGAACTGATACTGTTATTATCACCACCCCTTTTCCCCCATCTTTTTTAAGGGACATTTTTCACACCATCAAATCAGAATCATGTAGACATGAATGGCTGATACCTATATCCTGATTAAATCATTAATAACATGAGCCAGATACCAATCCAGTCATGAAGTACTGAAATTTGAGAATACTTCAAGAGTAGATACAGAAAGACTATTCATCTTTTTAGATTATGTCTCTCTATATACTCTGTAAACATATATTTGACAATTGCATAAGTCATTTTTACTGAATTCTGCCGCAGTGATATTAATAGTATTTTAAAAAATATATTAATTATATAACCCCAGATATGGTTACAGACACAGACAGAGACGCAGACAGAGCCCCAGCCATTCAGGAAGTCATCACAAGAGATTACTAAATCTGGTAAAACCCTTCCAGAGAAGTACAAAGCACTTTGCTCTAACTTTAAATCTTGTGTGTTCTTCAAACTTTTATTCTGAGATATCAACTAATCAGAGGCTTTTCTGTTCAAGAGGTGAAATAATTGTTGTCCGTCATCATCTGAATTTTTCTGACTGCTTCTTGCACTTGTATATGTGTCACATACAAACATTTGCCTCCCATAAACCTACCACAAATTACAGGGGAAAAAAGTAAAACAATATAACTTTATTTACATGCAAGTTTTAACCTTTTCATTTAGATACAAAAATGCATGTAAATAATTATGAAAAGTATTTTTTTCTCAGTAAGAAAGGCCAGCTTCTAAGAACAAAAATGTGACAATATATAAACCTAAAAAAGAGTGGATTAGACTTGCTGAATTATCCAAGGGGTTATTGAAGGTACAGAACATAATGACACTGACTGTCTGTAGTATTCATTGTTCTCCTAAATTTCTGAACAAAGAAAACCCCATGGAAGGGAAAACACCCTAGCTTGGATCCCTATTTCTCCCTTAAAAAACCCCCCCTACATGCACATTCACCCAGTGATTGCTTTCTATTCTCATCCTTGTAATCAGAGGGAAAACCTGCGGATGAGCATTTCATTGCAGCCAGGTTAAGCAGTAGGATTCAGAGTTGGCTGAGCTTCGCTCTTGTTTCTGAAGAGACACTCTTCCAGTTCCTCGACCCATCTCCTTTTTATTGCCAGCATCCTCTTTTAAGTGGTTGTTTAGACATTTTCCCTCAATGTTTTCCTTATGCCCTCCAGACTGATCAAAGGCCCTGCTGCATCCCTTAGCAGGCAGGAGTCATTGCTCCCTTGGCTGCTGCTGACAGCAATGACTGCAGTTGCCTCTGAAGCACTGGAAAGGCAGCAGGATAGTTGATGTGAGAGGAGAGGATCCACTGTTAAAACAAAACAAAACAAAAAAGCTGAAAAATAATGCCTGTTTTAGTGGATAAGACTAAGAAGGGTAAAGAGGTTTGTTCAACTATCATTCTCTTTTCCTCTTCCTTACTAACCAGTGTAACTGCTTTTTCCCTAGCCTCACAGAATCACAAGGTTAGAGGAGACCTTCAAGATCATCCAGTCCAACCCAGCCCTAACACCTCAACTAAACCATGACACCGAGTGCCACATCCAGGCTTTCTCTGAACACATCCAGGGATGGTGACTCCACCACCTCCCCAAGCAGATCATTCCAGTGCTTTATCACCCTTTGTGTAAAAAACTTTTTCCTAATATTTCCCTTGACACAGCTTAAGACTGTGTCTTATACTTACTCATAAAATTCAACAATACTGTGACCAGATAACCTCTGAAAGATGAAGAAGATTTTCTGCTAAAGCCAAAATCAGTGTAAATAATTATGAAAAGAATAAAACTGCTTTTTCTCAGGATGCATCCTGTCTGTTGTCACATTCAAATAGCAGGTTTTTAAACACAGCCTGAAAAAGTTCATTTCTACCACTGCTGCTTGCTCTGCCTTTGCCTGCTGTCATACAGCAGCTCCCTAATCTCCCACTCAAAGTTGGTCTGTAGTTCTGGAGCTCAGCTCAAGAGGAGGTGGCTTGGCAAGCATCTGCCTTGCTGCTGAAACTGGGGTAGCTCCCTAGCGAGAGCAGAAGAGAACAAAGGAGCCTGTAATGCTACAAGAGGACTACAAGGAAACACAGGAAGGAGCTCATTCTTGTTTGGTAACAAAAAAAAATATTTCCGATCCAAACACTGAATTAACATTATTAAGCAGTTTCTTTGTTGCAGCACAGCAGTCAGAGCAGCAACACAAACAGGCCCCAAGAGCTGCAGGCAATACGTATCTTGTACACACACACACACACACAAAAATACATAAAACTTACCAGTGCTACTTTGCACTTTGAAAGCAGAAAAATAGCAAGAAGTCCTACCAATTAGACTTTCAAAAGAGCATAAATAACTCATGTGTTCAAACTCCACAAAGTTTCAATGAAGTTAGCTGCCTTATCTCTCTTGAGGCTTCTGTAGCTTACACAGATACTCAAAAACTTACTGCAGATCAGACAAATCATTATGATAAATGAGGACTAATTCAGAAACAATCAGGAAAAAAATAAAATCATTAAGATATTGAGCTCTACCTTGAGATACTGAGAACAAATCACTGCTGAAATTCAGAGCTGATGTGGAAGCTCTGCAGATTGTGTACTCACATGTCAGGGCTTTGGCTGGCAGAAGTTGCACCAAAAAGCTGTCCCAGGCCAAATCACCTATTAATCAACCAGATTCGTATGAGAATGAGAGACCATCCAGTGAGATGCAAAGTTCCTGAGACTGCATTTTGTCTTTTTCCTCAGCAAAAGAGGATGAGTAACTTTGTCGCTCCCCCTCCTGTTTCTACCACCACCGTTAGGACTTTGCAAATGGAGACTAAGTGTGTATAGATTTAATCTCCACTGGGCATTTGCTTTATTCCCCTGACTGTTCTTACAGTGCAGACACAGTGAAAGTGACTGCTGACTCCTCTGTCTGGGCATTAGCTCAGAGGCAGCAGTGGCCAGGTCAACAGACACAAGTTATGCACCAGCCAACCATTGTGCCACTTCCAGCATGAGGCCACTTAAACTGCATCTGCTAATCCCACAGTTCTGCATGCCCAACACACACAAAGCAGGCAGGGCTGCACCCAAATACCCCCCTTCCCTACAGATGTAAAGAGGACTTTCCTTTCTAACCCCAGGGATTTGGGTCTGTTGTGCAGCTTCATTTGATGCTGTCTTGTTTTTCTTTCTGAGAAAATCAGCGCTTACAATGTGCCAAATAAACTTCCCCCATGCATAAGTACAAGGGAGATTAAAAAACCTGAAACGGTCAAAATACTGTCTCACCCCCATTGAATGAGATTTTCCAGTGCTGTATAGAAAGTACTGCTGGTAAGAATGACTTCCCCCTGCACTCTCTTCCCTGGACATTCCTGACAGCTAGGGTATATTAAAGACTTTAAATTACTAAAACCACCAGGCACCCTGAGGACAATTCATGCTGCCTCCATACCTCATAGGTCATACACTTAAAATCTGTAACAAAGGCCAGTAACTTCTCAATGAAGATATTCCAAATATCCAATAAAAATGAAAGATTATGGAATGGCGTCCAGAATGCTCCCTTTCCTCAGGGAGGCAAGGTCAGCATGGGCCTTCCCTCGCTAAACACACTGTGCTTTCATAACTTTCATTTATATAGACTATATGAAATCACTCACTTATGAGATTTAAAACCCACATTTCTTCTTAACCAAAAACATAAGTGGAGTAGAGACCCAAAAAGTTATTACTAGCAAATGATAAAGGCACTCATAGATTGCAATATATGCAGGTTTTGTTATTAAAATGTTCAAAGATCATGAATTTAAATAACCAGTTACACTATTGACATCAGTTAAATATCTAAACTCAGTTTCTAGATGCTACATGGAAGCCCACACTCACAGAGTACACTGTCCTAGTTTCCCTAGCATGTCTATGTTCAAGGGTATCTATATTCACCTAAAGCAATGCAATAGGACTCTTTTAAAGTGCAGGGCTTTGAACAATTTTTAATGCTATTACTCAGCTGCACTGTAAAAGTTATGGAAATAAAGGGGACTTGCAGCAAGTTTGAACAGGGACACACAGTTGAGGCATGAGGCTGTACACACATGGCCACAGACACACATCTGTGTATTAAACCTAATTTACACAAGATATTACCCATGCAGCATAAATATTTAAAATCACCTAAAAAACTTGCTTTAGTTTTCAGTGGATAAGGCTGAAGGGTAAAGAGGTTTGTTCAACTACGATTCCCTTTTCCTCTTCCTTACTAACCAATGTTACCAATTGTGCCTTGCTATGGAGGAAGCTTACAGAAGGCAATTTCAAAGGGGAGCAAAAAGACTGAGGGAGAGAAGGACACCATTATGCAGCTAATGCCTCACTCTGGCACCATCAGCAGCAGAGGACAGACATCCTTATGACAGGATTAATTCCATCTGTACCCCCCCATCCTCCCCCTCTGAAGTGCACACTGTCTACAGAGGATAATCACAGGAGCAGGCACCAAAATATTTAGCAAATGTCATCAGTATTGGGAGAGGTGTCACGTTTACATCACCAACACCCTGGGGAGAGGGAAGGGAAAGATATCACCAAAGACCAAGCAAACCCTAACTGGTTAACACACATTTGCAGCATCAGGAACTGGAAGGTGGAAATAACAGTGATGACAAGTTTGTCATGAAACAAAAATTAGTTGAATGGCTCATGGACATACTGTGCGTATGTGCACACTTGCCATTTATATCCCTGCATGATTTTGCATGATTGTCCTACTTTCAAAACATTTTAGTCTACTGAAACTTTTTCATAGTCTAGGCTAGCCTTACATAAACCATAAATTTGTAGATGGTTTTTTGCATTCCAAATTATTATTTTCACTAGCTTCTTGAATAATAAATCCATGCTTGCGGAAATTTTTCAATTTAACAAGTTGTTTATTAATGAGAGGCCATCAAGGTTGGTTAGTTAAAAAAAAATTCAGCAGTCTGGTTTCATTACATCAAGCACAGGAACTGAAGTGGCCTGAATGCACATAAAATACTCTGGGAGCTCATAAACACAGTGTAAGAAAATTCATAAAATTCTTAAGTATTGGTTTGAGTATTCAATGTACATTGACTCACGCTACTATTACTTATGATTTGATAGTATCAGCAAAATTATTGGCATTTTATAAACATAAATAGACAAACTTACCTTCAAAAATGCATGTGCACATTGGCCAACAAAAAGAAGATAAAAGAATGAAAAAACAGATGAGATAAATAAACTGGGATAATGAGAAATCATTACATTCATCACTATTAATTACTTTGATATTATATAAATTCTATTTAATACATATAATAGACTGGTCCATGTATCTCCATGAGCTGTCCTTTGATTATGAAGGTGAGACCCTTTTGTCCCCCATCCTGAGACAACATCAGTTGGAAACATCCGGATATAACCTGTCAGACTCACCAGACATAATGCTAGGGAAAGCAAGACCCCAAAGCATTGGGGAAGTGTAATTTAAAAAGTCAATGTCCAGGGGTACCAACACCATCTAGGTGAATGATATTATCCCGCCGTGCATGACACTGGCAAAGTATTCTTCAGTCTTTTCTGCTGAAGAGTTGTCCCCTAAACAATAAAAACATATTTCTGTGAGGAAAAACTTCTTGAGAAGTCAAAGGAATGGAATACTTCAGCCTAATTGAAGGGTTTAGGAACTCAGATGACAGGACTCAACACACAGAAGCTCAGTGCTTATATTTAGCAAATTCTGTGCAAAAAAACCCAGGTTGATGGGACAGGGGAAAAAAAACCCACATAAATAGAGGCAGGTGGCAGTACTTCACACAGATACCCCAAATCCTACAACCCCAAACATCAAAGAGGTTGAGATATCAAAGTTCCAGACTGGGAGAGACTGTTGTTTTGGGGCATGGTATAGAGGGGATTCTAACAAACATAACGTAGACACTTACAAGATCCTGGTAGTAAGAAGCTGCTTAAGACTGCACTAATTGCTACTGCAGTGGAGTGGCAGTCTCAGAACTGCTATGCAAATTTCACTTTCCTGAGCAGCTTTACAGTAAAGATAAATATATAGTATTACATCTTTAAAAATGAATGTCATAATTTTGTAGAAATCTGTTCCTTAAACTTGTCTTAAAAGAATTCATTAAAAACACACAAGAAACTAATTGAAAATGGGAAACATAACTTGTTCTGCAGCCAATTCCAATCTGGATTTCAGGAAGATGAGATATTATCTGGCTTCTTCTTGTCCTATGGCTCCCTCTCACTGGAGCACATCAAAACGAATTGCATTATTTACACTCCCAAATATGAATCACAGTCTAAAAGGTTTTCTATAAGAGAGATAAAAGAATGGAGCACAGACATGATTCATCACACAAGTGAAACTCAATAAAGCTTCAACCCTAGGCAGGACATCTGTATGCTGTGCTGCAACACGAAGCTTCCAAAGCCCCCAAAGTCTTTGAAGACTGATGTGGCAATTCAATTTGATGAAAAGGACCATATTAAATTTCTTATATAGCATACAAAGTGAGTTTATATTTCAGTTTTGGTTTATAATGTTTAATCATGAAACATCTGAATCAGCAAAATAAGGAAGATGGTTCTCTACATCAACATGTTTTCTTTTTGTTTGCCATATTTAATAAGGAGCACATTTATGAATCCCTTCTGTGGATTTCAGTCTCTTTATGGAATTCAGATCAGAAGCAAGGTAGGAATTAAGAAAGGTTTTAATGCAGAGGGATGAGTCATTCAAAGATTTCCCAAATATTTATCTGCCCTACAGAAATCACTTGATGGGTGGAATATGAAGTTGGGTAACACTGGAGAAGTCCTCCCACCTCTCTATTTGCAATACAGGGCTGGCAAGAAGGCACGCACAAAATCTTCAAAGGTTGTGAGGGGCTGTAGGCACATCTTTGCATGTGTATGGGGGCAGGAAGGGGGAGGGGAGGATGGCAACAGATTTTTCAGTCCGTTCTCTTCTTATACAAGCACAATGCAGAGAGACTATTAAAGGCTGTATTCTTTGGACCTGAAGTGCTATTTGGGAAATGAACACTAGTTCAAATGATTCCTGTTGTTGCAAATAGAAACTACTTAATGAAAGGTCCCTTTTTATTACTTCATGCCCAAGTGAATATATAAAACAGAGATGGGCAAACATTTTTAAGCAAGTTTTTTTATTCAATTTCCCACATCATAGGCAAATAAAGGCAATCTACAATGTGAATTATTTTTTGGGGAAAAGGGTGATTTTTAACATAGTAACAACATCAGCTTCAGTCAGGTAATATTACCTTTAACAACATCTCATAAAACTGCATAACTTTGAAATCCTGAAGGCCAGAGAGCAGACACAGCAATAAATAATGATGGTGGGGGATGTTGCTTTAGGGCAACATTTTTGGCTTGTCTATTAATACCATGAGAGTAGAAGACTGCTCCTCAACACAGCTTTTGAAGGTCTTCTTTTGATATTCCTTTGGACATCTGCAGCCCAGAAAGGGTACAGGTAACTCATACTGAAATCTATTGAATTTTAATGCAGTAGAAGCTGACATGCCGCAAGGTCTTCATTATTGGTATACAGTACAATGACTTGTTTTGTCAAGTATTTGATGTGGTGGCAGAAGGAAGTTTTGGACCACAGTCATTTATTTCAGTGGAATGTCCACAAATACACCCTAGAAGAGAAGTAACCATCTACTGTCATGGTATTATTTCAAAATTATCTGCCTACATAAATACAACAGAATCCCCTATGCAAAATATAGTGCTCCTAAAAACATGCTTCCTTAAAAATATGCATCTTGAAAATGGTTATGTTTACTATCTGAAAAAAACCAAACAGCTATTAACAGTGCTAAAAACAAGCAAGATTTTTAATTTTATCAAATCACATTAAGAATACTCTTAGGTTTTCTGCTGTTGATTTACACTTATAGCATCAAATGTCCCCCTCTCTGCTCTGCCAAGAAGCCTGAAGGGCACCAGATCAGTCTAAGAATACAGAAGCTTGCAAGTGAATTCATTGCTACTGAGCACAGGCTGTGCTGAAACGCTCTCACTATTCTCTCTGCTACCCTCTAGTGAACAAGGAAAAATAAGTTCTAAGTGCCTTTGAATCTTGCCCTGAATTGAATCTTAACTGAGTTATTATTCAAGTCAGTTTTCCAGTTTCAGACTAAAATAGAGACCTCCCACAACAGCACTCCTGGCAATTATTTTTCCTGACTTTGTCACTCCATAAATTGAGAAGTTTAAGACTGCAAACTGGCTTTAAAACACCTTTTTCTTGAGGAGGTCATTGAACTAGGTGATCTTAAGGTCTTTTTCTCTCTATATTCACGACCTTTTTTTCCTCCCAGTGATACACACTGAAAGCCTTTTTTTTTTTTTTTTTTTTAAGTTGTAACTTGCTTTGAACCATGTGTTTTGCTCATAGTGAGGAGCTAGTCTTCTTTTTAGAGGGAATATTGGGAAAGGGGGATGCAGTAGAGAATGAAGCATTGGAGAAACTTAGAGACTGGACACAAGAAAGGGGTATTTCACTGAACTATATAAGAAAAGGGACATTTAGGGCATATTGTGAAGGTTACTTAGTACACTGTTACTGTTTGCTGTTCCTCTACACCATTCCTAGCTCCTTTCCTGCCTCTTTCTGAGGATTAAACAGATGGTAAACAGAAACTAATGTCTGTGTAACTCACCATCTGGCTAATAGATGCATTTTTGCATAGGCTCATTAACATGCTTGTTCCATTCCAAATCTTCCATAACAGTTTCGTCTCTGTCTGCATCATCTTCATAACACAGCTAATAAATGCAAAATGCATATATGAAGTTGCAGTTCATGTGGAACATAATCACAGCTTTTAACTAACCAAAACATCAGAAATGGGACTCGACTCCACCCTCCTGAGCATCAGCTGCATTTGCTGTCTGGTCCACTTTTTGATTATTACTTTATTCTGTTTGAATATCTGCCTTTAATTCACCACTGGTTCGTTTTTTACCTGAGATGCTCTCTGCAAGAAAAAGCAACCGCCAACTTAATCTTCATAATCTTTGTTTTACTTAGAGGGAAAGGCAAATCATTAAAAAAACTGCCTTAAAACCTAAGCTTATTTGAGTTATAGCTTGACTGGCTTTTCCCATTATAATTACCCTGAGATGCCTAAAAGCAAGAAGAAGAATGACAGGGCTAATTTTAGCCTATTCAATAGCATTACGCAGTTCATCAAGAACAGGGATGTTTTTTCTCCTTGACCAGTTCTGTCCCCATTTAAAAATACTGGTCAGAAAGTTCAAAACTTTGGTTATTCAAGCTCAGCGAATTACCCTTAGAAGTGGCAGTGTCATGACAGACTGATAGTCAGATAAACACAAAGTCAAAAATACATGTAGGTCAAACTGAATGGATTCAGCAGCAGCCAAGTAGAAGTCAAGAACACCAGCATTGCATTAACTAAGGATATGCTAAGGTCTCTCCTCAGCTACTTGTGAATCATTAACTTTAAATGAAAATATTCAGAGGAGAAAAAAATTTACTAACATTCACTAATTTGTTATGTATGAGTGTTTTAAGTTAGATAAAATAGTAAAAGCATGAAAATCTTATGGCAAATACTGGGGAAATGACAGCAAAACCAGTGGACTGGAGCCCGCAAAGGATTAGGATGCATCCTCAGCACAAGTAGCACCTGCTCTGCAGCCCATCACTGCACCACACTACAGATGTGGCTCAGAGGGACAGCATTTCAGCCAGCCCAGACTCAGGGTGGTTTAATATTGCTACTTAGGTTTCAACAAAGACAGGCAACCACAAGGAGAAAAGTTTGTCACTGAGCTGAAATCAACCCAACACCAAGGTCAGATTTTTGTTGGTTTGGGTAGTACTGTGGAGCTAATGAAAAGGGAAAAATAGAATGGAAATAAGAGTAGAAGAAGCAATGATGGAGAAGAAAGGTAGGCACGAAAGAGGAGAATATCAATGGAGAACGGAAATTAGTTGAGAAGAGGTAAAACAAAAAAATGCACAAAAAAATGTTGGTTGCACAAGCCAACAGCAGCAAAGCTGAAAGTCTAGATATGCCCAGTAATTTTCAAGAGACAGCATTTCAAATACACCAAGTATATGCTTTAAATAATTATTTTATCTGGATTTATCCATATTCAAATACAGCTCCTGACAAGTTTTTAGAGAGCCCAACTTAGAAAATCTTCTTTAGCAAAATTCTGATATGTTCAGCAATGAAATTTCAGACTGTAACTCCAGGCCACCCATCAGTGAGACTACACTGTAGTGTAGTGGTCTGGTAGGTTTTGTCCCACTTTTATTTGACAAAATTATCACTACTCTTTTATACTTGCAAATTGACTTGAAAACATAATCATTCTACCTCAAATTCAGTAGAATTACCAGCATGACTCTAAGAACTGTGGTTTTAAAATAGAAAACACCAGACAGTGTTGCGTTGACTCTGAAGACAGGTGGCTAATTTCAGATCTCTTTCCACAAGATGTTGCAGACCCTCAGTTACAAGTGATGATATCGTCAAGTGCTTAGCATACACAGGTTTTGACCTTAGTCATCTAAGTTTCAGAATTCCCATATGGTCCACTGGCAAAGTCCTTCAGTTTTTAAAGCGCTATTATCAAGGCAGCAGTGCATTGCTTAATTCCACACTGGACAAATTCCATGCTTCCCCGGGAAGCTCTGCTCCAAGTAGAATTTGCAATTATCAGAACCAGTAAAAAAGGAAAAAAAAAAAAATAAAGAAAATACATCTGGCCTCTTTTGTAATACAAACTATTCATGTTTCCACAGTTCTTTTCCAGTCCTTTGTGCTTCCACATCTGAGCTGTACTTCTCGGCTATGGGCTTCACAGTGTTCTTCAGAAGAAAATGACAGGCAGGAGGATGAAAGGAACAGCTAAGGGTTAAAGGACCAATTTTTCTTCACTCCGGACAGCAAACCTGTTTCAGCAAGCTCCCATCCATAATCAGTACCCCACACCTGACATGGCAGTATTTGGACATAAGGCTCACTCTTGAACCTGTGTCTAAAGCAGTACAAAGAAACCTTCCAAAGACAAAAAAGCCCAAACCTTTAAAATTCTGCATACAAGACAATTAATTGAAAAAGAGTTAAGTTATCTAAACTAACTGCTGGGCAGTTAGTCTGGGCCTGTGTTTTTTGTTTTCCAGGCAAGGTTTGGATATTGGGGGATCTACAGGGGTAGCATCTGTGAGAAACTGCCAGAAGCTTCTGCTATGTCTGCAGCCAATGCCAGCTGGCTCCAGAATGGACCCACCACTGCCCAAGGCTGAGCCCATCAGTGATGGTGGTAGAGCCTCTGGGATAAGATATTTAAGAAGGAAAATAAAAAGTTATTGGGCAGAAGCAATTTGCAGCCAGAGGAGTGAGAATATATGAGAGAAACAACTCTGCAGACACCAAGGTCAGTGAAGAGGGAGGAGCAGGAGGTGTTCCAGGTACCAGTGCTGAGAATCCCCTGCAGTCCCATGGTAAGGCCCATGGTGAGGCAGTCATGTCCCTGCAGCCCAGGGAGGACCCCACACTGGAGCAGGTAAATGCTCAAAGGAGGCTGTGATCATCTACGAAGTCCACACTGGAGCAGGCTGTTCCTGAAGGACTGCACTCCATGGAAAAGACCTCACGGGAGACCCACATTGGAGCAGTTCATAAAGAACTGTAACCCCTGGGAAGGACTCACATTGGAGAAGTCTGGGGTAGGACTGGCTCCAGGGGGAGGGACTACATGCTGGAGAGCAGGCAGAGGACTCCTCTTCCTGAGGAGGAAGCAGCAGCAGAATCAGCATGTGATGAACTGACCATAACCTCCATTCCCCATCTCCCTGCACTGCTAGGAGATGGGAGGCAGAGAATTGGGAATAAAGTTAGGCCTGGGAAAGAGGGAGGGGTGGGGGAAGGGTTTTTTTAAGATTCAATTTACTTTTTCTTACTTACTTGTTGTCCTACTCTGATCTTTAGATTGATAATAACTTCAATTAATTTCTCCAGGTTGGGTCTGTTGTGCCCGTAACAGTAATAAGTAAGTGATCTCTCCCTGTCCTTATCTCAACTCATGATGTTTCACTATCTTTTCTCTCCTCTGTCCAGCTGAGAAGGAGAGTGATAGAAGAGAAGTGGTGGCATCTGGTTTAGCCAGGGTCAACCCACCACACGTTGCTGTCACAAAGAAAGTGCATCTTTCTCAGCATTACTAATCTGGGCTCATTAAATAATATCGTATTGGGGCAGGGGCAGTACCTACAAAATAGGCCTTCTGAGTATAAATCCTTCCAGTAGCTGATGATGTGCAGTTGATACAGAGGCAATGCACAATTCTAAGATCTTCAGCAGAGATCAAGAACATTTAAATCAATGAGTTTAATCAATTGGCATATGTTCACAAGAAAAAATTCAAGAAGGGTGTGGCTTATATACGACATTTTGCAATGCCCATTCCAGGTGGGGATAAGAAAAAATACAAAAGGATAATTACTATCTAATTAGAATATAAAGTTATGACATTGTAGTCTGCACTTAGCCTGATAATACTAGAGATACAAAGCAAGCACCCACTTAATTATTTCAAAACTTGAACAATACAGAGATGAAGAAATATTTTCTAGAACTGAGATTCATCTCAGAGGAAAATTCCAGGGTATATTTCCCCCCCATTTATTCACATTTTAAATCATCAACATTCCAAATCAGGATTAACAGAAGTGGGGATTTCTGAGGCAAAATTTAAAACAATTATATGGAATTTCAGGTAAATTAAAGTATTGTATATGATAAAACTAAAGTTTTTATTTCAGGTGATTTTAGCTTCAAGGAGCATACACACAAAATATAAATGGCAGTACCAATCTAAGAACCTCATGCCACCTCATACAACCTTGCAATTGGTGTTTTTAGTGTAATAGGACTGTTTCTCTCTCCCTCCTCACTGCTCCCCCCCCCCCCAAAAAAAGAAAAAAAAATCCAAAGCATCACTGAAATGTTATTTTTCCACCAAGGAAATTTGATTTTCACCAAATGGCATTTTCCAGGAGAAAAAGAAAAAAGACCCTTACCATTGCTTTCTCCAAAGCTACTCCTGTGGCAATGCCAAGGAGTGTGCCAGGCTCTTTGTCAAACAGCTCTATTAGGGCCTTCGACCCTGTCTCCTACCAACCTATCACCTGTTAGGACAGAAAGCATGCTGCCTACCTTTTTCTTAGCTCATTCCCAGCTTGCTGCTTACAGATGGGGCAAAATTACTGAAGCCATCTAGAAATACTATGTTTATACATTTGCAGAAGGAACTCTGGTGGTTCTTTCCATCTAAATCCTTCAGAAAAGTTTTTGAACTATTGTTGTTTTTCTGTTCAAGGATTTCAAATGTAGGCATTTTTAGAATACAATAAGCCAAATTCTGAACCACTCCAGACAGAAGTCCTGCCAAAAGTAACATCCACAGACTGAAAAAATGTTCACTGCCCACCAGGAGCGGTGCAGAGTCCATCCCAAACCAGCGTGACAGGCTGAGCAGTAACCCAACTTCTGTCACTCAAAACCCCGAGCTAGGAAATCTCCGGATAGGGTCAAATGCTTTGCACAAGCTCAGGTAGGTGGTGTCAGTCACTCTTTCCTCATCCACCAACATCTTTACCTCATCATACAAGGCCACCAAATTTGTCAGGAATGATTTGTCCTTAGTGAAGCCATGCTGGCTGTCACAAATCACCTTCCAATTTTCCATGTGCCTCAACATAGTTTCCAGGAGGATCTGCTCCATGATCTTTTCAGACACTGAGGTGAAACTGACAGGACTGTAGTTCCCTGGGTCCTCCTTATATTTCTTCTTAAAAGAGGCATTATGCTTTCCACTTTCCAGTCAGGGGGAATTTACTTAGACTTCTCAAATATGATGGAAAATGTCTTAGGTGCTTCATCTGCTAGTTCTCTGAGAACATTTCTCTCAGATACATTTCATCAGATCTCATGGTCTTGTGCACCTTTATGTTCCTTAGGTGGTCTTAAACCTGATCTGCTTCTAGAGCAGGTGGTTCCTCATTCTCCCAGTAACACTTTTCCCTTCTGCAATTTAGGCAGCATGGCTTGCATTATTGTCAGTGAAGCCTGAGGCAGAAATGTCATTGAGTACCTCAGCCTTCTCCAAATCCCAGGTAACAAGGTCTCCCATTTCTTTCCAGAGGAGGCCTACTCTTCCCCTTATCTTTCTTTCACCACCCTACCACCATATATATAGTTGTTTTCCTTGTTGCTCTTGATGTCCCCTAATATCCCTGATCAGCTTTAATTCCATCAGGGCTTTAGCTTTTTTAAACAAATGCCTGGCAGCATTTCCTTTGAATTCCTGTTCTTCAGGTGCTCTGCTGCTGATCTGTAATCCCTCTCCAGGCTCTGGGCATCTCCTGCTGGCACAGGCATCAAACTGGTAGGAATGGGATAGGTTGTGGGTCCCCTCCCTTTGTTTGAAGCCCTCTTCACCAGCCCAGCAAACCTATGATGAAATACTGCTGTTCCTTCTCACCACAAAGACATTATTATTCAGGTGCTTGTACAATACAGCAACAGAATATCTGCTGCAGATAAATCTCTCCATCTCCCCTGATTTTAAAAGGACAGCCAAATGGATTTCTCCACGCAGCTCCACCTATATTTTAAGTAAGCTGGAAGAAATCTATTCTCAGACTGGTGGAAGCCAGTACAAACCTGCACCTTACTCTGGCTATATGAACTTTGTCCCTTGTACATTGCTATTACTGAGAGCTTTACAGGAAATAAGAAGAGTTCTGGGTAGTTTTGCTGTCTATCAACAATTTAAAGCATAAACATCTTCAGTCCAGCACCTTTGTCTATGTTTATCAAGAAGAGTGCCTAATTGTTCCAGATTGCCACTGACCACCACCAGCATTTCAGACAATAAAACCAACTTTAACCATAAATATGCTCAAACATGCTACAAACTTACCATAGTTTTTCAAATGTTGCCCTTACACATAGCCCAGGGGAAACTCAAGGAGAACTCCACAGCTCTTATCAGCTTGAATTGAAAGGAGGGAGAGAACAGCAGCAAGATGAAGCATGCACAGGCACATTAGGGGAGGAAACAGAAATGCTCCTTCTTGCCTCACTGGGATGTAGCAACTTCCAGTGATTGTAGCCCAGCCCTCCTCCAAACTGGTTTGTGCCTTGAAGGGTATGTCAGGAAATTAAAGGCTTGTCATGCACTTCTGTTGTGGCAACATACTTACATATAATTTTCAGCAATATATATGTTCAGAAGATATATACCACCTGAGTCTTTGTTACACAGATGTAAATAAAACATCATTAATATAAAACTAAGAAACCTTCCTCTCCAGGCACTCAGCCTCCTGTAGACTGTAAATATGCACCGTTAATATGTGGCTGTTCTACAGTAGTTTTCCTGGAAAAATTTGTTAGAATTATATATATTCAAACTACTCACAAAAAGAAAATTTAAGCTCAAATTAAGAGCAGAAAACTAAAAAAACAATTTAGATGGAGAGATAAAAAATTCTTTACATGGAATACATACATGAAACTCCTTAAAAAGCATCTCTTGATCTTCGTGAACTCTTTATAACCACATTCAGTTCATTTATGGATTTTAATTAATATGAAACAATTGTGAGGACAACTTTTTAGCTCAATAATATTCTTTCTTGGATCACAAACTCAGCTCCAGAAAGAAAGGAGGTAGACTGAGTTCCTACCTTGCTGCTTTCAACAGGATGTGGAAACCCTTTTCCTAAGAAGTCTTTTCATCCACTAGGCCAGGATGTCATCATGACCTCTTGTGCCACAGCTGCACTGACAGAGATCCTCATCCTTGCTCTTTTTTTCCGTATAAAATGAACTGAAAATACAGAGAAGTGGAAACCACCACGCCCAGGAAGGACAATTTCAGGGATCTCTGCACTTTTGCAGAGTGGGGCTGTGGTGGGTGATGGAGATGACCAGTGCTTGCTGTGGTCAGAGACAAATCACAGATCCCTTGCAAATCAACAATTTCCGAGTGTGCTGCTGTGTGTACAGAGACTAACAGAGACTAACAACATTCAGATAATACCAAAAACCTATTGGCACCACGAGACAGGCCTAACAGCTCTCCCTCCCCTGGTGTGTGACTTCCTATTGTGCTTTATCGTCATAAAATTATAGATGCATAGAATAATTAAGGTTGGAAAAGATTTCTAAGATCTCTTAGAGTAGTTCAGTAGAGTGTCTTTTCAGAGAGTCCAATTGTTAACCCAGATCCACTGTGCTCACAACGAAACCATGCAGTATACAACAGAATCAACCTCAAATCCAGAACTGGCAAAGTCCATCATCTATACAGTTCCATGCAGAGCAAGGTCCTGAAAGCATCATCCACCATTTATTCCTGCCAACACTGTACACCTATGTGCCTTCCTTCTAGACAGGAAGCAAATTAAGCCTTTGGAAAATACGAAGTGATTTACATAAAGTATTAATGCCTCTAGATGCAACAGTATTCAACATTTCACTCCTTGTTGCTTCACATCAATCACAGTCTCTTAGATTTCAGAGGATTGTTTGCCCAGTCACTGTGTAAAGCCAAATATTAAAAAAAAAAAAATTCTGCTTATTCCTTGACTGAAATTAATTACGTATTTATAAGCTCATAGTCTGGTGGATCACAGGTATTTTGGAATAAACTAAAATATAAAGAAATCATTACAGACTACATTTTACATGCAAAACTGGCAAATTCTACAATTTTTATCATCAGTTATAAAGATGAATAAAAGTTCTTCTAATCAAACAAAGGAAGTCAAAAGCTTTCCACATTACTTCTCATAAATGCAGTCAGGTTACTATTAACGTTATGTATCACCTTATATAACTATGTCACTGCTATTCTTCAGCAAGTACTGTTGGCCAAAATGGACTTTCATTTTTTCTTCCATAATTAATTCATGTTTAGATATAGGTGTCTAGAGGAAAAACCAACACCTGAACAGAATAATGTATCAGCTACAAGTTTTACATTACTACCCCTAAGAATTCAGTGAGGAACTAAGAATCACATAATGATGAAATGACTTTTCCAAGATTATGGAAAAATGTGCCTGGCAAAAATGAGAATCAAACCTTTCATCACAAGAGCCAACTTAACCACAAAAGTCAAACTTTCACTCTCTTGAATATGAAAAAAAAAATCTAAGTCAAAATGATTTCATTATTCACTAAAAAGGTAAAATATAATTGGATACTGAATAAATAAATCCCAGTTTACATGCAGTGATATGTCTATTTTGCCAGTATTGACGTATGTCTACTTTGCTAATACTGACTGCTTTTTCTGTCTTTTAATATTAATATATAACAATTTTATTCAGAATTCGACCAATTTTTAATATATATTTTAAAGTACTTTTTTCAAAGCCTGTAATAAAAATTTGTCTGAAATTTACTCCATCTTTTTCAAACTCAAAAATATCAGCCTCTAATGCTATAAAGTCCAAGTCTAGTATCAATGCCTGGTTTATTTTAGTTTTGTGTGTCCCACTTTCAAACCAAATGCTTCTAATGAGATTAAAAGAAAAAAAAAATCCAAAAAAACCCCCAAAACAAAACAAAAAAACCACCACAACTAAACAGAACAACTCACCTGGGTCTCTTAGAGGATCATTTCAAATCCATATAAAAAGCTTGCCTGGGACATTTCTAGCATTGAGGAATAACATATTGGCCGCAAGAGCCTGGGGTTTACTTTAGCCCTGGGATAATGAAAAAAGCAGAACAATAAATATATGATCATTTGTCTCCACTTTCACCAGTGTTGTATGGTATGTTAAAACAATGTAAGCCTGAACTGTGTAAAGCTTCATCCCTCAAAAATTGTGAATAGTTTCTCCATGCTGGAATGTTTCACTGATTCCCGCTAAGTGATTTGCAAGGTTGAGTAGAAAAACAGAAATATCTTCTCTGTTTCTCATATGAGCATCACGATCTCTTTTGAGACACCTTAGGAACCAGCAATGAGAGAAGATCAGAATGTGCAGTGGTTGCTGCAAGGTTTGCTTAAGTCCAAACAATCAGATTAAGATCTTTCTTGGTGTCATTGATGATAACAAAGGTGATGGTATTAGTTCCTTCCTTGCTCATCAGTGTGAAGGCATTTTCATACACCTGCAAACAATTTGTAGCCATATTTCATGAGCTCTGGAACTGAGTCACTAGCAAATAAGGCTGGTGCTGCACTGGTTTAGTTCTGTTCAAAGAAATAAATATCAAAACAATACAAAACCCCCTCACATGTCTCAGGGACCACATACACCTAAAAGCAATATGATAAGTCTTCACTGGGAAAATGTTACAGTCACTCAGATCGGTCTAAATGACAAAAAGAGAAATTACTACTAGAAATAGAGACTTCACATTATTTTTAAGAACATCTATAATTAAACTCTAAAATAGCTACACACCACAAAGCATGTATTTCATAGTAAGCTCTGCAACCAAACAACACTTAATTTCTTAAACATAGAACTATGTGCCAGCCTACCAAGCCTTTAGGAGTACTATATTTAAATAAAACTTACAGTCTCAAAAGCCAACACAAGGAAATGTGAATTCTTGTTTACAGGATGTTATAAGGCAACTAAAACCCGTGTACCAAGACTATGCTTACTCAAGACTAATCCCCCTTTCTGTTTTGGAGCAAATACATTCCCAGACCTCATGTGGTTTAGGACATGCCAGAGGATGTCCTAAGACAGATCAAGGCTTTGCCTGCCAGCGGCTCAGGAGCTGCTGTAGGAGTCTGACCTGCTCCACAGTTGTTCCTGGGACACACTAACTTTTGCTGGCTGTATATCTCAAGCCAGACATATAAATTTCTCTGCGTGACTATCTCAACCTCCTCACCTCAGTTGATGGTAATAATATCATGGGACACTCAAAGAGTGAGTGTGAAAACGAGTGTGAGGATTCACCCAAGCTCAGTAAACATCCTTCCTTCTACTCTCCCCAATGTGCAAATTACTCCCTCCCACTTACAGCCTTCCTGTTTCAGTGGAAATCAGAGGTGATACTTGAATTAAGCTGCTCTCCACCAATCCCTACCTAACCTACTCTCAGCCTCTCTGCTACCCAGCACCTAAGGCAGCCTGTACTGACAGCAAACTCCTCAGTAGGCTTAGCAAAGGTTTCTCTTGCCATACAATCATTCATAAGGCCAGTGTTAGGTGAGCAGGTGTTGAATAGAGCCTTCAAGTGCTTCCAACTTAAAAGCCTTTATGGGGGATGGAAGCATCTTTTAAACCACATAGAATCTAAAATTTAGAGAGTAATAATTCTCCCTGAGATAAGCTCAGCTGGTTAGAGCATGACAAGGTCACGTGTTCAATCCCTGGATGAGCCATTCACTTAAGAGCTGGAGTTGATGATTGTTGTGGGTTTCTTCTAATACAGAATATTCCGTGACTCAGGTGAGATCTTTAATTCCTGTAGTGAAGCAATAGCTCCTTGCTGCCACTGGAAGCTAGCTACCAAATAAATTACATTTTTAATGCTACAGTACTTATTCTTTGATTGTTCCTGGACACCAATTCACCATTGCACTGAAAAAACTGAGAATGCAAATTATAACCAGAGAATTGGCCAAGACAGCCTCACACAGTGTCACCATTCACATCACTATTGGTAAAGTTAGAACAAGTAGCAATTCACGCATTGTTTCTTTGCCTAAAATTCTTCCTACACCAGATAATTTAACCCTTCCTTAGATGACACCCTCCCTCTCTGCTGGGCCTTGAAATTCAACAACAATAAAGCCTTCACCTTAGATGAATGCCTTCTGTCATGTTGTGAAGTTTCCTTCTAGACTTTGGAAGACATAAACATTTACAAACCTTCACATGCCCTCTCGAAAACACTAGAAGCAATTTGGCACAACTGAACACAAACCCCTTCCCACAGTCACACCTTGCCATCTCTCTGCTCTAGCGAGACAGAGTTCACCCTGGCAGCTGATCCCACTTTCTGGAGGATAAAGGAGACCAATAGTTGGGATGCTTGCAGAAAACTTTAACTCAAAGAGCTCATGACAGCTTTGGAGAAGTCACCTGAGAGAGAGCAGCTTCTTTCCAAAGGGAGGGCACACTAAGGAGCAGCACAAATATAGGTCAGAAAAGTTTAATCTCCCAAATCACCTTCCCCCGCCCCCACTGCTCACTTTGTTTGTCCCTAAGCTACAAAGTCCTGGGTGCTTTCAGAAAGACATTTCAGGCTGGACTTCCATCACTTCCTGCCTCACAACAGCACACAGCTCTGGCATGGACAGGGTTGCCAGAGCCCTGCTCCTACCTCCACCCGCATTTTAAAGCTAATGCCTGATTCAGAAAATGGTATTCTTTAACAAGTGCCAGAAAGTTCATTTATATGGGATGATAGTTTTCTAAACTCCTTAAAATTCGAAAGTTGGAGCTAATTTCAACATTAATTGCCTAAATATTCAGCCAAATTGCTTCCCTGCTCCCAAGTGAGAGGGGAAAAAAACCAGACTCATCTCAAGGTTCACGAACATAATTGCTTTGGCATCCATAGCTGTGAAGTAGTGACAGCTCCTCATAATGTAAAATTTACTTGAATATTCAAAAGTTAGACTTCAGGGATCACTGGAATTGATGTAGCTTTCCTTTTTTTTTTTTTTTTCTTTCTTTTTTTGTTTTTGGTTCTTTTATGAAGTAAACTGAACTTTATGCAAACTTTGCTCTAATAATAGTTACACAGAAAAATTACATATACAAACATGGATAAGTCTATCTCATCAAAAAAAGTTATTAGAAACTCAAAAGAGGCAGAAAGACTCAGATACAGAAAGCAGGTTATTATTGACTTTTAGGTGCTTTTCTAAAACCAATTACTTGTCAAGTTCACTTCCGTCCTTTAAATATAATTTCTCTTCCTCCCAAAACAGCTACAAGTGATGATTCCCCCACTTTATTTAGCATTTGGCCCTGAAAATATAAGAGCATAAAATGCACACCTATTCTTTTGAATAGGATTTTAATTCATAATTATATGCCTGTTAGAAAATATTCCTACACGTAATATGTATTAAACTTTCTTTCACCTATTTGTATGTGACTTCTGTCAATCATAAACACAACAACTCTGTTTTTTCAGAGCAGTAAAAGCTGTAATGGTTGACAAGCACATAAAAACAGACCTTTGGTGTACACCTGTTCCAGGTGTCTGCTTCAAAGAAGGAAAAGTAAAGAGTTTTCTTCTGCACAAAAATATACTGTAAATAGTGCCATTGTCTGACAATTTTGGCAGGTATAATTTTGTATGAAAAGCAAAAGCCAATAGGAATATCTTAAAAGAAATCACAGAATCACACGGCTGTTCTGCTATGTTGAAAACTTAATAATTCTGAGGCTGCTGTGCATGTTTCCTTCAGAAAACAAAAAGTGTGTATATATACATATTTATTTAATTCGAGTCCTAACCAATTAGCATCTCCTCTTCCACTGCCATGCCTCTGGTTAAAGCATCGCTTCTTTTCCCTAACCTACACTACACACACTCAACAAAGCTGTGGGTGCCTAAATGTTCTCCCACTTGACATGTTAGAATCGTTTTTAACAGTTTAGTTTACAACTGAATGCCTGTAATTTCCTAGCATGTCCTGAGGCAGTTTCCTGAACTGTGTCATTATCTCGACAAGTCTTCAGGGATAGGGCTAAACAAGGTTTAAAATGTTATCTACAGGGGTCCTTCGGGGCTCTTAAAGAGTTTTTCTAGTTATTTGGGTGCTTAATATCAACAGAAAAATGTGTTTTTACTCTTTTTCATTTGGCATTATCTTTCAACCACCATGTATTTTCCACAACTAACAAAGTTATTACCTATTTTCATTTGTAGAAAACCAGCTTTTTGTTTTATTGCCTCTTGTATCTTCTAAAAATTTCTATAATTAATTTCATAACACCACCTTTCTCTGAACATTTTCTTCCCTGAGCACTGCCAAAATTGCTATTAGGAAGGCTCTTCTCCCTTATTATATGTTTAATCTTTCTAAAAGATTACCTCCACTAAATTCTACAAGAGTATTGTAAAACATTTCAGAAATGGAAAAAAAAAAAGTCATTTTTGTTACATTAATTATACAAGTTGTTCAAGTTTCCCAGAGTCATTTTTTCAATTTATTTTACTCTTATTCACCACCATCTTATTCAAAATGACAGCCATTACATGTCTTACTATTTCAGTAAAAGGAGAAATCTGCAACCACAAAAAGCTGTACAATTTTTTTCCTCCCCTCCTTGAAAATGCACTGCAGAGCTACTCTGAACATCTGGCCATGAAAGGGAACTGGAATGGTTTTTGTAGTACAAACAGCTCAGCAGAGTTATTTTGTCTTCATTTTTGTCTTCTCTACAAACTGATAAAAATGGGGATTTCGTCTTTGATACATAGTACATGAACACTAAAAAAAGAGAAAGTGACTCCTGCTTCTGCTTTTGATTGAATTTTTGGAGTTATTTCAAAATAATAGGGTGAACCACAACTTTTGGCCAGACTTTTGGTTCCTGGGAGAGAGTCTGCCCGTTTAACATTATAATCTGTCAAATTATTGAAAATTACAATCAAGAGATAATTTGGGGTTAGAATTCTGTCAGAAACAGAAATGCTGCTTTGAATGACATCTGCACTTACAGGTATTCCTGTCTGGTTTTTTGATTACATCAATGGGATTAGGCAGCACCCACTCTCATCTGGGATAATATTTTCAGGTCCTTAGGCTTTTAAGGCATAACCATCAAATGCTTCAACTTTCTCTATTGATGTGAAACCTGAATATGTCATTGAATGACCAACAGAGACCAATCCAGGTAACAGAAGAAACAGACTCAAGGGCATTTTGCATCCTGTGGAGCCTGATGTGAGGCACTTGCTCTGGCTCACACAGGAACAGCCACTTCAGACAAGGATTAGCACTGACTTTTGTAAGCAGTCCTGGCACAGTGTGAAGGTCCCAGGCACGTCTCTGGATGGCTGGCACAGAGATCCCCTTCTCAGCACAAGACTCACTTCTGCTGGGGTGTCAATGTTGTGCTGCTGTTAAGTCCAGAAACACAGAAATCCTGCATAACTCATAATATCAGTACTTTTCCAAACTCTGCAACAAGCGCCCAAAAATCTCCCATTCAAGAAATCTGCATCCTGTGTTCATCTGCTAACTTTGATGAGAAAGATGATTCTATAACTTTGTAACATGTCAAACCAGAAGAACAAGCAAGATTCCAGTCAGTTACAAACCAAACTGACATCCCAGATACCGCCTAGCCAGAAAGAACATCAGTGTAATCTCAATCTGTAAATTTCATGTTTGTACAGTGGTAACGAATAGAATTCCTTGGCCATGCTTGATTTTCAAAGGTAAAACTCTTTCTTTGCCACATTTTCATACCTACTGAGACCAATAAAATCACTAAGTGAGAATTAATAAGTAGTTCTCCAGGTACAACACAGAATCACTTTTTAAATTCTCTGTTCTGGTTTTAAGAAACATAAATAATAAAATATAAATAAATAATAAATACATGAAAAATAAAAATGGAAATTTGAATATGGATTCTAGTCTTAGACAGCTACATTTCCCCCCCCCCCCCCCCCCCCCAATAAGTCTACTTTTAGCATATCTCAGTTAATAAAACAGAGATAAAATGTAGGGGAAAATCACTATTCCCATAACCTTAGTGACACTGTATCAAAATTAATAGAAGATGAGTTGATTAATAAACCTGGTTAACAATAATAATGAATAACTAATGTTGGTAGATAGTTTTTAAGCTGGTAAAACAAATCAGATATTTCTACACTTCAAATTTAGACATTTTAGTTTTCTTAAGTCAGGCAACTTTCCTTGAGTACATGACAAAACCAGACACAGCTAATATCATTTAAGAGTTAACAGTCTGACTCTGAAAATTAAATTATGAAAAGAATTTTATTTTTGTAGCAGAATCATTTCTTCATTAAAACGCATAGTTGATTTAAGATGAGAATTTATTCAATATGTAGTAGTATAATACAGTTAAGAAATCACAAACCTAGAAATGAAACACTAATGCTTCCAAAATAATTTAAGAACAAAATATGACTTGAGACAGAAATCCACAATTTTTTGCCTTTTAACTACCAGAATAGTATTACTTCTTCTCGTAAGATTACAGATTCAATTAAATTTGTCCAAACTAAGTTTTTAGCAAAAATAGGTTGTCTTACCCATTTGAATGGGATTAAGCTTTTTAACATTAAATTTTATTTATTAGGTAATAGATAGTTTAAATGCATTTCAAGAGGATTCTTTGACCTAATTACTATGTTTAGTGAACTGTAATATTTTTCTCCCCAGTTATTTATTGGTTTCACAGCAGAAGCTCAATCAATTTCTTTCCTGTTGATAGAAGGATTTAAATGTCTATTTTGTACATATTCGTAAATGCTAACAATGATCTAGAACATGATGAGCTATATTAATTTATTTCTATTTTATCTTAACTAAGTGAATGGAAAGAAGGAAAAGAAAACAAACTGTAACTGCTGAAGTGGTTTCTGGAAAGTACCCAAGGAGGAAAGGGCAGCCACTGACATGGACTTCCAGCACGAAAATAACAAACTAACACTGGGCAGCAATGAAAGCTTTAGGTAGATAATTACTGGCAAGCAGAGAGAAAAGTGGAGCCCCTTTGCCATTTAGCTGGAACACCAAGTCAGCCTCCCAGCTGTGCAGCTGCTCAGAGCTCCCTCCTGAGGGCTGGAGAAATCCCCAGATGGGGATTTGCTCCACAGCCTTCCCTGCAGAGTCCAGTGCAGGAGGCATTGTCAAGCTCATCCACTGGATGACTACTCCCAAAGCAGCAGTGAGCAGGAGGCCACAGCAGCATTGTGACACCTGCCATGTCTCCATCCTTGTCCATAGCTTTCAATGGCTTCTCTGGGACTCTGCAGGAAACTCAAGATCATTTTCCTCCCCACATCTAGGGAGAGAGGATCCCTGTTTCTCTATGCCTGCCCTAATTACAACCAGCCCTTCTCAGTACTCTTCCTGTGCATTAATTATTTAAAATATTCAACAGACAACTCACATAAAATGTATTTTCCTCACTGAGATCAGTACAGGATGTCCTGCAACTGAGAGGTTCAATTCGTGACAAGAAGGTGGCACACTTGGGCCTTTGGGCACCAAAGAGATACATGAACATAACTAGAGCCACAATGTAAATTAAATCTGTATTTGCTCAGAAATAACATAGATCTGTTAAATGTATCAAAGGCAGGGTGAGAGGAAGGTACAACATAACAGCTTTCACAGGAAAGGATTTAGCCTTAGCTTAATTTTAGCCATCCATGAAACATGTTAACTCACTTAGAAATCTTTTCTTCTGCCCGTCTCCTGCAGTGAAAGCAAACAAAGACAAAACTAGGAGAAAGTATCTTAAAAAACAATACAAGTACATCTATTACAGAAAGTGGAGTCACCAGGCACAACCCAAGCTGCCACGTGGAGAGAACAGATAGCATAAATCACCTTCAATTCCTACTTTGAGTAAATCACTCTCACCCATCTTGACCTCCCACAAATTTGTTTTGCACAGCTGGAGTTATCCATCAAGTGATCTATTCTGAGCAAGCCGAAGAGCAGCCATACCTGCACGTATAGATAGCTCTCTCCAGAAAAGTCATGTTACTTTTTGCTTGTTAGGGGCTGTGCACAGATTCATGAGCTCCCAAACTCCTCCAGAACCTGGTAAACAGTTATACCCAGGAGGTTAAAATAATGAAAAAGTTTCCTATGCTGATTGCCGAGGTAAAAAATATTTCTGTGTGTCACAGAACTACTGACTGATGCTGACACAACTTTTACCTAACCATCCTTGAAACTTTACTGGGCTAAACTTTCAGCATAATGATTTTATATATATGCATTAAAAAAGACGTAACACTTAATCACAAGCTTCTTTCTGCTCTGTAAAAGAGTGTGAAACACAGGAAATGAGAAGTCAATTGCTTTTCTCTCCATAGATGAATGAGCAAGATGCCAAGGTTGTGTAACAAATGCAAGGCATTCATTCCCTATAAATCAGAATATACAGATCCATTTTTTCTGCATTCCCTGAAGTGGCAGAAAGTCATGATACATTTCGAGGTCACATACACTGCATTTGGAAATCAGTCTAAAATGTGGCTACTAACAGGGGCATCCAGATACTCATCTTCAGAAGTACTTCATGCTTCTGATTTCTTCTTCAAACTCCTCCCACTTTCATCATTAAACAATGACTTTAAGATGCACTTTATTACGAAAAAAAGGCAGACATTGAGGAAAACAACTCTTCTGTGAGTGTCCACATTTACAACAAAACTCACTATCTGGGGATTTTAAAACATGCAGGTTTCACAGGGCTTTGCCAGTTTGGAACAGCCAAATTGAAGTTTTCAAAGTTCCCTAGCTCAGTAGAAGCCCCCAAGGTGCTGGGAACTCCCCACTGGGATATTTCAGAATTCAACTGCAGCCAGCAGAATCACAGGCTGCACAGAATCACAGTGGCCAGACCTCTGCTAGGAATTAGCATCACCACATGAAAGCACCCACTCAGTTTCCAATTCAGGCAATTTTAGAAATTGAGCAATTCTAAATCTATAGCAAGAGGTGCCCAATAAAAACTAAGCAGAAGTTTATAATATGTATTCAGAAAGGACTTGTGAATGCTGAAGAATGTGACTTTTAAATAAGAACCTTCTGACACCCAACTAAAAGCCCAGAGCAAAGTCCAGCTGGCTGCCTGTGGTCTGGGGGACACTGCTTAGGCAAATCATTCCCACAACACATTGGAGGAGGAAAGCTCTGAGCATTCTGAGACCAAACTGCTCTGTGTTTTGACAGACTTTTTCCATCCTGCAGATGCTCATGATAGACCTGAGACACTTCAGCATACAAAGCATGAGATGAATTTAATCCTCAGTGGGGAACAGCAGGCAGCTCTGTGAGGTGGAAAATTTTTGATTAATTCCACAAAATGGTTGTAAAAGTAAATATTTGGGTTCATGTGATGGTGATTTGAGAGAAACGGGAACAAGCAAAATAAAATCTCCGGAAAAAAGGGTTGTTGAGATTTTGATGTAAGTCAGAAAAAAAATTCCAAATAGTGACACTATAAACTTCTTCAAAAAAGAAATAGACCTTCATCTCTATTTTGTGATAGAAGAAATAGGTAGCACACAGCAGAACACAGCTTGGCTCACCACTACAAATATTAAATTGCAGGTCTCTGGTCAACATTGTCAGAGGAAAAAATAAGCCACACTTAGAACATGGGATGAAAACAATTCTTCTTTTGTAAAGTATGAAACTAATAACCCTCAGGAGGTGAGCTATGTTTCTAAAAGGAAGGACATGAAAAAGCACCCCTCTTCCCCATGTTCTCACCCACTAAATTCCTCCCTCTTCAGAGAGTGACAATTTCATATCAGAGTACATGTTCAGGTACAGAAGTCAAAGTACAGGCAGTTTCAATTCCACCAAGCTGCTGCATTTGAAACCTGTGGTTAGCACATTTTTCCCAACACTAATTTATCTTCAGAAACTTCTGTGTAGAATACACATGGCAAAACAGAAAATTCCCTGGGAAATACAATTTATATTTGAAGAAAGAAAAGGTAGTTCACAGACATGCTGCCATGTAAATTTTATATCTGTCTATCTATATCTTTCAACTGTGTATATGTGTGTGTATATATATATATACATATATATACATATATACATATACACACACATATACTTACCTATTTGAAACCTACACTTAGGGGTTACTTTCTCTTGGACTCAAAAGCCTTTACCTTTAGTTAGGAGAAATAAGAAAAAGATGTTTTCATTGTAGTGTCATGTAGATTTTTCTCCTGCAGCCAGTCTGTATGATATTTCTTCCTAAACTAAAATTCTTTTTTTTCCTTCAGGCTATTGTCTAAACACAGACTCTGTGTTACAGCTGGGATTGTTTTCTACAAATGAATTCTGTTACTGCTACAGGAAGAGACAACAATTGTTATTTGGAGAATGACCAAGTTGCAACTATTGCTTTATTTCTTTTTTCTTTTATTTCTCCTTCCATTCTTAGCTCAAGCTGTTCAGAGCAGAAAGGACTCTTCTTCTAAACAAAATCCAGATTTGAGGATGGGAACAAATTACTGTAATGTCTGAGTGTATGGGCATCCTTACCACTCCTACTCCGCTCTTGTGGGACTAAAAAGAGCCCCAGAATAAAAAGGATTTTGAGGTGCTGCAGTGAGTCCAGAGGAGGGACACGAAGATTATCAGAGGGCTGAATCCCATCTCCAGTGAATACAGTCTGTAAGAGCTGGGGTTGTTCAGCCTGGAGCAGAGAAGGCTTCAGGAAGACCTTAGAGCACCCTGCCAGTACCAAAAGGGGGTCTACAAAAAAGCTGTACAAGGATTTCTAAATAGGTCATGATGCGAAAAGGGGAAAGGGCTTTAAACTGAAAGAGGATAGGATTAGATTAGATATTACGAAGTGTGAGGGTGGTGAGGCACTGAACAAGTTGCCCAGAGAAGTTGTGGATCTGTCCCTGGAAGCGTTCACAGCCAGGTTGGATGGAGCTTTGAGCAACCTGATCTAGTGGAACTAGCCCACACCAGGGGAGTTGGAACCGGGTAATCCTCAAGGTCTCTTCTAACCCAAACCATTCTTTAAATCTTGAAGACTATTATTTCTTAACCAGTAGTATACAGCACTTGGAAAGACCAGAAAGTATCTGGGTGTGTCTAGTAAAGCATACTTCTTCAGCCACCTCCATTTCAGACAGGTCTCCATTTTAGCAATTACCTTCCAGTGATTGCCCTTTCTGCAAGCCAGTGTCTTCTCCCTCAATATCAGAAAGTTGCACCTTCAAATAAGTGCTGGCAGGCTCTAATCCACAGAATCCAAAATCAGCATCCCTTGACATCAGACACATTCTCCGCTCATAATTTATTAAACCCAAGCCTGTTAAACACAAAGTTAGTATAAAACCCTTCTCAATACATTAGATTTCATAGTTTGGAAACAGAGAACTGCCTCAGAGTTGAAATAATGGTTTTCTTTTCTTGGTTCTCTCTGCCTGGGCAGAGATGCTGGCCATAGAAGAAAACAGGCCTTCTAATTTAGAGCTATATAAAAGGAGATTCATCTTTCTCTGAACTTCACACACACGGCAGACAAGTGTAGACTCAACAACAGCACTGCTGTGTGGCACAGAGACCTGAGCTACTGACTCCATCCCAAGAAGCACATGTGCCCAGACAAGAGGATGTCAAAATCCATCCACACATTAACTTAACTCACAGCATGAGCTCCAGACACTCTATGCCAACCTCATGACCTATGACATGAAACGCCACCAGTCTAAGATACAAGTCAGGAGGAGCCAAATGTATTACTAAGAACAAAGTCAGTAATGGGAATTTCTTAGGTTAAAAAGCTGAGGTGATGTTAAATGATAAACCATAATCCATATTTCAATGTACAACAAAGAAAGTATAAAAAATCAGAAAATAATTCCTAGATTAAAAGATCCAGTCGTAACCCAAGTTTCTCTGTTTCTCCCTTTTTCACCACACAAACTCAGCTCTCAGCTACTTTACTACCTTTGCAATTGCAACGAAGTCCCACTGTCTGTACAGCTTTGCAGCCATTGGATCCAAGGTGACAAAGTGGTCATTTAAAAGAGAAGTGGCCACCTGAAGACAGATGCAGAGGCAGGGTCACCATTGCCAGAGGGGATCAGAGGCTCTGCGCCTGAACCAGAGCCCATCCAAAATGCTTTTTCACGAGCTGTCCTCTCCTAACCAAGACTACCACACCAGTTGAATGTATCTAGCAAAGCCAAAGTATTTCTGTAAAAACTGTTTTGTAAGAATTATCATGTGATATCAGAAGATACAGCATGGCCAGTCCCCACCCAAAACTCACAGGCTTCTGAAGACCTTTTGCCTGGCTCCTCTCTCAACCCCCATTTTTCCAATTTACATCTGTCCACAAGGGCTTCAACAAAGATTGGTTTAAGGATAAAGGCAAATATTCCTGAGCAGGTTCCCTCTTCTGGAATAACTATCCATGATATGTGCTTTTCAAGAAAAGGGGGTAAAAATTCATCATTAAACCATGTGGCACTGTTTCTATGGTGGCTGAGGGAAAAGGTTCAAGGTCTCTCTCACCCTGAAAACTCTGACCCTTCAGGTCCTTGACCTCACACTGCTGATGCAAAAAGCTTCCACTAGATGGCGCGGGATATGTAGGACATGTAACTGTATTATTAGTAAATACACATCCAGTAAATAGAATTTCCCCAAGTTTCAATTTTAATTCCCTTGCCTTTCGAGAGAGAGAATTAGTTTACAGGAAAAGCAAAACACATAACTTAAAAAGGATTAATTCTACCCAGGATGTGTGCACACTGATTTTCCAGGGGGATAAAAGCAGTAACCCTGAAATCCTATTACCCAGTGAATTGCCTTAAAAATTAAGCATGCCATTTTATTACTTGAGGTAGAGAAAAAAGAAAAAAAAATAAAACGCCGACAAAACATCACAAAGTCATCCCTTTGGAGAGGAAAAATCTCTCTCTCCTTCCCCCCCCCCCCCCCCCCCCCCCCCCCCCCAGGAAAACACTAAGACATCCAAGAGAATACAGAAAACCCTGAAGTTTAGTCACTCCCATTTCAGCCCATCTGAAGCGGTGTTCTGCTTTGAAGATGTGACTTTCTCACTCAGGAATCTTCTACCAGGGGCCTGATTCAACAAGTTCTCTGGCCCTTGGCTGTGTCAGCATGGTACACACAGTGCTCCCTCCATCCCTTTCCCTAGAGCTGTGACGGTGGGATCTGAAGAAGGGGAGAAGGAAATTAATTATCAGAACTTCTATGCACATTTTAATACTTATTCTTTTGTAAGAATTAGTCTCAGATGATCTACACAGCTATCACCAAGGACTCGATAAGGCTCGGGTACAATACAATTGTTCATTAAGACATAATTTCTTCAGAAAACTTGCATTATTGAGTGAGAAGGAATGAACTCAGCTTGACTCTTGAATGAATTTGCAGAGTTCAGAATAAATAATAATAATTAAAAAGAGAAAAATCATAATTCTCACCTATCTTTAACCTTGGCACACATTGAAATAGAAACTATAAAGACAAAAACCCTATTAAATCCTACTGATATTTTAGACAGTTTTCAGTGTTGAATTGCATGTTAAGTCTATACACTATTGAAAAATTTGTAAGCAAGCACACATGATCTAAAACAGAAATGGATTCATTCCTCTCTGACTAATAATCAGAAATGACAGAATAAAGTCAAAGTGCCACAAGGAAAAGAAGTGACATGGAAAGCCACCAGTTTTTTCTTTTTGGGTGGAGCTCTTTGCATCTTCCCTTTCTTACTTCCCTTAGCTTCCCAACTCTTACTCTTGAGTGTCTTCTGAGCTCTGGTTTTTTTCTTCCTCAGACACTTACTTTTTTCCCTTGCAGCTTCCCCAAAGAGATGCAAGCAGTTCCTTGGGAATCTCATAACTTTGCATTTTTGAATAGCTTGGGAGCTACACTTGAGGGTCTTTTATTATTACTTCATAACTCATTGCCAAGCGGGCCAGTTACAGACTCAGATGAAGAGGTCATTCAGCTTTATTTTTAAAAGTCCATGACGAGACAGGGATACTTATGGAGCCAGACAATCTGGCAGCAGATGCGCAGAATTACTTTATCAGGAGTTCTTGTCAAAAACTGTCTGGAGTCTGTGATTTTACATGCTTTTAGAGTTACCTATTATGAAACAGGTAGCTGAGAAGAAAATAAGTGTTACTTGTTTATTCTACTTCAACAAAAACCTATGGGAAAAGTTTGTTCAGTTATCTCATAAATTATTACAAGGAATGTTCCAAGAAGGGGGAAGAAAGGGGGAGGGAGGGCCAAAAAAGTAATTTCATAACAAACTGGATTTGCATGACTGCAGACATAATCCATACCCACCTCAGGAGGGGCTGATGCAATGCAGTCACCCCAAAACCACCTCTTTCCTACTGCCGGGTTGTGGCATGCAACTGTCAGGTGCTGGCTATAAGAATATCCTAAAAAGCCATCAACAAGTGGGTTATGGCTGCCACTCCTGTACTAAAGTGTGCTAACAGGGAAATTCAGAAACACAACCACTATTTTTACCCTCCTGTGTGGTGTTCTATTGCATATATCCAGTTTAGCCTGCCTTTGCTTCTAACAAAGCCAATACAGAACCTTCCCAAGGGTTCCTCCTATGTCCCTGACTCTTGCTGTCCTTTACTGGGACATCAATGACAGCCAACTTCCTATTACTCTATCTACAAAAGGTTTCCAGGATCAACTCCATCTATCCTACAGCTTCAGGTAATCACAATTATCCCTAAAAATACACAGTGGTTTGTCTGTGAAAAACAGTAGATGCATTTCTATCTTTAGAAAATCACATGTTAAAAAAAAAATGAGATGTAAGATAACTTTGCATAGTAGCCTATGACCTTTTAGCTTTTAAACATCCCAGGCAGCGGAAATTGCATTTTCAAGGGCCAGTCCCCAACACCACGACTGGAGTGAAAGCAGAGGACAACCTCAAACCCAGGACACTGAAGTGCCACATGAGCACCATTAGAGATCATGGGAGAATAGATTTTCAGGTAAGAGTTAAAGGACACTCTGAGGACAAGAACAGAGATTTTTACACTGATTGCTTGATACATAGGACGGCCCAAAGAGATGTTACACAGCCTTGTGCAATATGGAGAGAAGAAGCACGAGAGACTAGTATGCAGGGAGCAGACAACAGAGCTTCAGACAGAAGCATTAAAATAAAAGGTTTTTAAAAATCTGTACGCGTTACTCTATAAAAGACCTAATTACTGCAAAATACTGTTATGTTTCCTTCTTCCTACACCAGCAAACCACTCACAATATGTTATGAGATGATATGGACACATAAAATCATTGACTTAATTAAATCTTGCATAAATCAAGAGAAAACCATATCCACAGGACTACAGCTGACACCGAAAGGAGGTGGCAGCAGACTTGTTCAGCATTAGTCTGGAGCATCATATCAGCAGACTTGACCCAGCCTGAGGGCCAAGGCAGCAGCTTCAAACGCAGTCCCTTCCCAGTGCTCCACTCTGGGGCAGTGCCCATCTGCTGTCTCTGAAGCTGGTGAAGCCTTGCACCCACAGGTCTGGCCCATTTATACCCCAGAGGGGCTGACCTCTAGCTGATGGAAACAATCGGTCAGCTGTGGAAATCAGTGCTGGTTGTTCCAGGGTACACTGAGCTCTAACCAGCTGCTGGAGTTCACACCAATGCCCTGATCCTTCTTGCTAGCCCAGGTGGAGCCTACAGGAGGACCAGTTTCAAGTCTAAGGTAATACAAAGCTGTATGTCATATTGTGATTTCCTTTGCAGAGGTCTGGACAAGCCTTGGGGATGCCACAGCACTAAGACAATTATAGCCACTGGTGAAAGAGCAACTCACTAATCAAGCCCAGTACCCTGACTCTACTCAGAACCATATTTAGCTCCTTTTAATCTATTTGCTGATTTCCATATTACAAGCATGTGTATTTTTTGACCTTGATACCCTCAGCACAAAGCTACTCCTCTGTATTTATTTTTTTAGAGATGTTCTTTTCCATTTCAATTTAAAAATGTCACTCAAATGCAATGTCATTTTCTCCAAAATGTCTCCCTTGGCTTCAGATACGCATTCTAGATTTGTACGATTCTTAAGGGGGGAAAAAAATAGACTTCTATATTCAAGTCACTTTTTTATTCGAGTACCATATCCCATTGGACTTAGATAAACTAAGGAATCAGATTTATGCAGTCTGTCCTTTCCAAACCCAAAAACTTACATGCATGTTTGTACATATCTTTCCATGCATTTTAATTTGTGAGAACTCAATTCAAGCCTATTTACTAGAGCCAGCTGTTTTAATGGCCTCATTACTTCCCCAAACCCACATCTCAATAAGGTTGGGGAAGCTGCCAAAGGATTTGGCTGAACCACTTACAAGGCCCCATGACAAATGGTACCTATCATTTTATTATCTCAGTGATAGGAAGGTCTGGTTGAATTCTCCAGTTGTGGATGACTAAAGAAGAGTGGAGAGTTTCTGCTTTCCACCCACCATTAACAAGAAGATTTTGACTGGACATACAGGCATTTCCTGAATGTGCAATATATACCCTGTCACTTCTAGGCTCAAACCCTGGAATTCTTAGTAAATCAGGCAAAACCCCTGGGGTATATTCCAACACCAGAGCACCTGCTGCCTGTTACATTCCTGAAACAAGAATTTCAACCTCTGAACTTTGCACTCTGCCAGAGCATTGCTGGTTTTCCACCACAGCAGTTAAGTGAAGACACTCACCCGATATCACGCAGCACAAAAGAGTGGCAAAAGAGGCCACAGAGAGCCCCAAAGGTCCTTCCTCAGAGTTCAAGCTCACTTCCCCAACACCTGAAGCTGACTGGTTCACTTTCAGACTGCAGAAAATCAGGTTTCTGAGCAGACGAATGGGAATGGCTGAAACTCTTCAGGAAGCCCCAGGATGGAGTGCTTCTGAGAGAATGTATCTGCTTTAGTGCCTGCTTTCATGCAGACAGTTGTTTTGCAGTGACCATTACTGTATTTCAGTGGAGAATTTGCCCTATCCTGATATTCAACTGAAAGAAAAAGATTGTTCTTTGTTTTAATTATTTATTGATATTTTATGAGACACCTTACATAAGAGAATAAAGAAGTTCAAGTTGTTTGACAGCATCAATTTTCTCCAGTTCTTTTAGAAAATAGTAATTTCCAGTTAATTGCACTAGAAGAGCTTTGGCCTAAAACTTTATTCTGAGACTTGTCTAAAATGAAGCCTGATGTGCATTGCCTGCCTCCCTTCAGCCTTCTGTTTGCTGGCCCCATCATTATATTTCCATCACTTCTGACGTGTTACTTAAAGTGCTGCAATAGTAACAAGCAAGACAATGTGGGACAGGAGAAAACAACAACAGAGATGTTAAAAAAGCCATGCGTGAGGCAAGGGATATCTGAAAGAGCAGGAAAATAAGAAACTGCTTCTGTGCAGAACTGCTGCTACTGTAAGACTGCATGTAACTATCACAAAATCCATGCAAGACACATAGACTCCCCTGAGATGGTTTCTACAATTGAATTTCTCCTTCACCTCCAAAAAGTATTTCAGCTGAAAACTTTTCAACTGCCTGACATTTCAAGCATTTCCTGTTACCTCAAAAAAAAAAAAAGGCCATCTCTGATCTCCTACAGATGACCTTCCACAGCACCAAGAGAGAGATTCTGTTCAACATTAAACATTTACATCTAAAAAATCTCTCATATATGAGAGGTAGAGTTTCTCTGATCCTGAGTTTTACTCACCAGAACACTGAAAAACAGCTCTGCTCAACAGCAGCTGTACACTGAGGGGAGCCCCAGCTCCCCACACCACCAGTCCGGGAGCCAGGAATGGGCTCCCAGCAGGGACAAAGCCTGAATGAAGTGAAATGAAAATTCCACTATTTCAAGATTTCCTGTAATACCAGAAAGTCATCTTGGAAGTTCTGCTACTGACTACAAGTGAAGGAGGCCTCCTCACAGTACTCTTCAGCAATATGGAAATCATTCAATCCCCAGGATGTATCCAGACCATGGAGCCAAGGGAGAGAAGCGGCACCTCTGGTGTACAGGCACTCATATTCATGCACTGGGACGTGATACAGAAGTAAATACCAATGGAGTTTAAAGCACCAGAGAAGGAGAGGAGAAATTAATTCTCTGTACAGAGATGACTAAAGAGCTGCAATCCTACAAGAGGTCTCCTCTTTCTCACTGGACCATGTTATAAGTGGCTCTTCCCACCCCTCTCCCTCCTCACCAGACTAAGGCTGTCCAGGATATACTACTCCAGCCTTCATTAAAGATAAAATCAAACTCATCCTTCCTAGCACAAATCAACAGCTAAAGAAATTACCTCAGCAATATTCTCAAGTTCCCATCAGTATCCAACTCAGTTTTCATGGACCTTTACCCAGGTATCTCACCAACTGTGTCATGTCTCATGCAAATTTATTAATTATTCATGTTCCAAACAATGTTAAAAAAAGTGGGGTTTTGTGGTGGTTTTTTTTTGTTTTTGTTTTGTTTTTTTTTTTTTTGTTTTTTTTTTTTTGTTTTTTTTTTTTGTTTTTTTTTTTAAAAGTAGCAACATTTACACTTTTCCTTCCCAGAGTGCCTTCAGACACTTGGCTAGAATTCAAACTTTGAATTTAGTGCTCCTAATTGTGGGGTGTTTTCCTATCGGGCTCCTATATTAGACTGCTGGCGCCTACCAACTCATAAATTTGTCTCTACTTTTTTAGTATTTTTTGCACATCTTGTCTTAGTGAAGGTTCAAAAGTTCAGTAGAAATACACTACTTATCTCTCTGTTTGCTGAAAAGTCTTATGACAGATAATGTCAAGAAATTTAACACAATTATGACAACTAAATTACACAGCACTACATAGATCTTGTAAGGTTCCAGAAAACATTGTAAGTAATTAACTGTTGTTAAGAGGTTTACACTGCCTCACCAACACATACTGAGACCTAAATCTGAACTGCTAATAAGTGCATCAATAAATTTTGTAAGGAGTCAGAATGAATTACACCATGGCAGGATGTCACTTAGTTTGCTTATTGCTTTCATAATTGATAAAGGAGTATTAACCACCGATTCTTTACTAATCTGGGCATCCTGGAGGACTTTGTAAAAGATTTTTCCATAGTACAAGAAGCCTTTTTCTCCCTGTGCCCCATCAACATCCACCAACAAAGACACAAAGAGACAATTCTAAAATAACTTTCCTCGGAGAAGATCCAAGTGTGGAGGGAAGCAAGCTCAGGGTTGCAACCTGTGCTTAGAAGAAGTTATTTTTCTGTCAAGTGGGATGGAATATGTCACCTGGAACAAAGGTACTTTCAGTGTACACAGAAAACCATACAATGCATGGGAAAATGGAATAGAAAAAAGCAATCCTCATTTAAAGGACAACAAGTTACCTTCACAGATATTTTGAAGTGTTCTGGATTTACAAAAATGAGTATGTAAATAAATTTGGAAAAAAAAAAAAAAAAGAAAAAATGAAAAAAAAATTCAAAAAAATAGAGTGGTAGTGCTGGATTTTCATCAGTAAACACAGAATATTGTATGCAGAAATGAATCCTAGTCAATATTACTTTTCCCTCCTACTTCTTGCAAGGTATCTGTGTGAGGAGATTGAGCAAAGAGTGTCACCAAAAAGTTCTTAATTGAATTAGTAAACACATTCAAGCACCAAAATCAATAATTCCCTATAATCAAATTCTGCCTTTTACATGGGGTTAAAAGAAAATCACTTCTGTTGTCAGAGAATATTTATTTTTAAATTCCAAACTCATGTGTACCCTCCTAGCACCCATTTCTCTGAAACTCTATGAGCAACAGACTCAGGTTGGTAAATGTTGAGTGGTTTCCAACTTACACTCCTTCAAAAATTGCCATCCTCATGTACAAATGTCCCACTGTGTCCTGGTGATGTAACTGCGTAAATAGCAGCCAACAGTACAGGCCAGATAATGAAAAGTCTCAGTTAAAATAGAAACAAGTACAAACCAACCAATTCTCCTGGGATAAAAAATAAGTTACCTCTTATTAATTAAGCTGTGACATTTTGTTTGTTTGTTGCCTTTTATTTTAATGGATTGGGATTGCATAGCCAGGTTCTGGTAGCAGAGGGGCTCTAGGGGCGGCTGCTATGAGAAACTACCATAAGCTTGCCTCATGTCCGACTGACCCAATTCCAGCTGGGCCCAGGATGGGCAGGCCACTGGCTAAGCTGAGCCCATCATGGTGGTGGCATCCATGGGGAAACAGATTTAAAGAAACTGCTTGGAATAACAGCAGCCCCAAGAGGAGTGAGAATATGTGAGAGCAACAACTCTGCAGACACCAAGGTCAGTGCAGAAGGAGGGGCAGCAGGTGGTGCAGGAGCCAGAGGAGAGATTCCCCTGCCCCATGGTGAGACCATAATGAAGCTGCTGTGCCCCTGCAGCCATGGAGGGCCACGGGGGAGCAGAGATCCCCCCACAGCCTGTGGAGAACCCCACCCTGGATCTGGTAGATGCACCTGAAGGAGGCTGTAACTTCATGGGAAGACCACACCAGAGCAGGGTCCTGGCAGGATCTGTAGAAAGAGGAGTCTATGCTAGACCAGGATTTCTGACAGGACTTGCTATCTTGTGAGGGACCTATGCTGCAGCAGCCTGTTTCTGAAGGACTGCACCCCCTGGAAGGGACCAATTCTGGAGAAGATTGTGAAGAGCTGTGTCCCTGGGAAGGACTCACACAGGAGAAGTCTGTGGAGGACTGTCTCCCGTGGGAGGGACCCCACAGTGGAGCAGAGGAAGAGTGGGAAGGGTTCTCTCCCTGAGGAGGAGGGAAGGGTAGAGACAATGTATGATGAGCTGACCACCACAGCCCCCATTCCCTATCTCGCTGTGCTGCTAGGAGGAGGAGGTAGAGAAAATGGGGAGTGAAGTTGAAGCCAGGAAGAAGGGAAGGATGGGGGGAAGGTATTTTAAGATTAAGTTTTTATTTCGCATTTCCCTGCTCTAATTTACTACCTATCAAATCAAATTGATTTTCCCAAGTTGGGTCTGTTTTACCCATGACCCTCTCCCTATCATTATCACAACTCATGATCTTTCATTATATTTTCTCTCCCCTTCGTAGCTAAGGGGGAAAGTGATAGAGTGGCTCAGCTGAGTACCTGGTGTCCAGCCAGGGTCAACCCACCACATAAAATCCAGCCTTTTTACTGGAAAAAAAACACTGTGACAGTAGGTTTGTGACAACGTTTTGAAGTTCCCCAGAAATCTTACAAAGGTAAAGGGAAAAAAAAAAAAAAAAACCCAATTTAAAAAAAAAAAAAAAAAAAAAAAAACAACAAAAAAAAACCCCAAAACAAAACAAAAACCACCTCACAAAAATGTTTTGAGTAATTTTAAATGTATTATATTCCCTCCTAGATTAACAATAGAAAATCATGGTTAGGGCCCATGGAAAGACAGATGGATAATGATTTATTCTCACAATGACATGGAAAATCAGTGTCACTAATATGTTTCCCCATTCACTGATAGAAACTGAAGTTGAACATTAGGTTAAAAGCCTTTTCAGTACTGCAAATACAAATATTTAGTAAAGTTTTCAATGACTCTTCATACAATTATTACACAATATCTAGTTATTAGAAAATTAGTTTCAAGTAAGAGAAAATGACCTTGAGTTACTACTTGATGAGCTACTGAGGAAAGCAAATTTCATTAACATAATGCATTCACCTCAAAAAAAGGAAGCACACACATATTTGCAACGGTGACAGAAGTGATCTAGTTTGACTGAAATAAGGAAACACAATGTGAGTACTTAGTACTCCCTCAGTAAAACTACTACCACAGTAAAAATTACTGAATGTCAGAGAAAGATCAAGTGCTAAAGCCAAAAGCATACACACCGTTCTAAAGGGAACAGGAAATAATAATCAAAAAATCTGGGAAACATCAAAAAGTGCTCAGAGGATGTAATACAAGCCATTAAAAAAGATACCATATGTATTAGGATAAACTGAAAGACCATCAGTCTCCAAATGAGAGTTTTGATGGTTTTCAAGTCACAGGCAAACAACATCCTGAAGGAAAACAATTGTTTTGTATGCAAAGTGGTGGAAACAATTATCAGTGATGCCTTGGCCCTGCAGCTGTAGGATGTGCTACACTCTTATTCACAGTCTTAAACACAAAGGATTAAAGAGACAGGAAAAGACAAAACTCCAGCACCAGGCAGACGTCTCTGAGTTAGTAAATTAAGCAATTTGTTCTGTGATCACAAGGACAGCCAGCATCTGCAGAAACTCAGTTTTAGACTGAAGAGAGTAGCTAGCCTTTCATCTGCAAATTAAGGAGTATTGTACTGCCACATCTAAAAGACATTAAGTAGTGCCAAATCTCATTTGAGATGGTTCATCCTTTGCCTTTCTCAATGGAAATGCTATCCAATTTAAGTCACAGTCCTGTGCTCCTAGGACTCTGCTGTGTATGAACATAACCAGCTCCATTCACCCAGCACAGCTGATATGAGCAGCTGCTCCAGAGCCACCAGCAGAGACTGCCCTGGTGCTCTGCATCCTGTACCCATGACTATCAGCAGTTCCTCCAAACACAGCCCTGAGCTCCACCTCTACCATGGATCTCCCATCATAAATGGAAAACAGAAATGAAAAATCCACCTACAGGACTGCCCCTCCCCACAAACGGTTCAAGCATCTCTGCTTTAGAGAATACAAGTCCTTTTTTCTCCAGAAAGTCTTTTCAGCCTCCCTGTGAACAAAACCAAACATTGCAGACATATCCAAGAAGAAAACTAGGCATAAACATGACAACTGATCAGTGTCTTTCCAAATTCAAGCTTGTTCTTTTCACACCTGGAAAATGAAATCTTTGGAAATGGAGAGGTTTCTCCACCAGCAGCTCATGCTTGGCCTACCTATGCTTCCACAAAATACATCTTCATGAGTTTTTATTGTCTTTTTAAAGCATCTGAAGAGGGTAATAAAGTTTATAATTTTTTCAGGTTATATTATATGATTAGCTGTCCACCAAAATACAAATTGGAGTATAAAAGAAAGAAAGAGTCACCATGCACTCCAGAGGTACACAATGATAGAAGTTTTTGATCACTGTAAGGAGCCAGTGAGCAGTTTCCTGGATCACACTTCTCCTTCTCCCGTTCCTGCACTTGTTCCTACACTTGCAGTGCTGTTATATAGAACAGATGCTCTTATGAATCCCACAAGAAGTTGTTACTATACAGTTAATTATTTGCAACATCTGGTAATAACAATACTCATTTGAAGTCAGCAGCTGCTGGCAGAGGTCAGATGACAAAGGCATTGGCCTCTGCGTGATGTCAGCTGCTTCTGCCCTGCTTCTTCGGGGGGGGGGGGGGGGGGTGGGGGGGTGGGGGTGAGTCCTGCCTATGCTCAAGTAACAGCCTTGCTCAGATGGTGTCTACAGAAGTAGCAATTCACTTTAAAACTCTGATACAGTTTCACCAACAAGATTTTTTTTCCCCATTTTTTCTCTTGATTTTCCTTTCTGGTTAGAAAACCAGGAGGGTTAGGCAGAAATTTTGCCCAAAAGCAGCATCTGTGTAGTCACAGTTGGGGAGAGGGCAAGGACTGTGCCAAGCAGGGAACAACAAAGGAGACAAAGTCAGAGCAAGTTTAGCAGGGCTTGCCAGCCAGGTGATCCTGCTGAACCACTGCTTTGCAACCAACTACAACCAGAAGGACTGTTACAGCAAGGAGCCATAGAAGCACAACCCAGAGCCAATGGATGAAGAACATCAGGCTGAGGGACAGGATTAGAAGAAATATAAACACCACAAGACCAGGTGTGCAGCCTGTGAGTGTCAGTATTTTCAGACCAAAGCACTGCCACACACCTGGGTTAGCAATGGTCCATCCACGTCCTTGCCACCATCTACTCCTGCTAGTGCAAATCATTCCCAGATCTCCCCAGGAGCAGCAACCTCTTCCTCTACATATTTTTAATACATCTCCATCTCTCTATGTATGCTAATTTTTCTACTTGCAGCCCTCAATGCTCTCACTGACTGACACCCCCACATGTTGCTGTTTATACAGCACTGGTGTTTGGAAACAGGCACCTACTCACTTCCTTTCATTATTCAGGCAGGCAGTCTGACACCCCGCCTACCACTTGCCTCAGGATTTATGCTGAGGATTATTCAGCTTTTAATCTGTTATAAATTTCCTGCCATATCCCACAGAATGTCAAGCCCTAGTAGTAAGACACTGGTGTGATGCCCATCAGTTGACATGGGAAAGATTTTCATTTAAATTTCACAACAGGACAAGACTTTGAAAGGCCCTCAAAAACCTTGCATGTTTCTATAAGCTCCTTATACTGCTCAAGGACTCTAAAATATCAAAAATAAGCATCCATTTACATTCATGAAAACCTGTCCAGAAAGCAGAACTGGACACAGGAGGTCAGATTGCAGGTGGCACCATCCTTTGATGAGAACAGATCCAAGCAAGGCTTTGGGAACAGATTTGGTTCACAGGAAAGTTCTGCTCTCATGCAGATTCAAAATGCCATCTCTGATCTCTCAGGACTGGAGAAAGAGCACAGCCCAGCTGTCAGAGGGCAATGCAGCACCACATCACTATGCAGTAGCATCAGGCACTACTTGATGTGCTTTTGCATCCCCAGGGAAGTGGCAGAAAAAACTATAGGATCCCACAGACTGCAAAGTGAGGTTTCTTTTCTTATCTTCTCTGTTTCTGTGGTCCCTTGGAAAAGGGCAAGACCAAACACAGCATATAGTGCTGAAAAGGTCCAGCTCCTTGTGAGGAAGATGTTCTTAGAAACCCAATCCCAGCTAAACCTTCACAGTAACAGCCTCGTGTACATATGTACAGATACACAAACACCACAGCTGCTGCCACTGAATTGGTGGCAGATAATTCCTCAAGAAGACAGGTAGACCCATGCTGAGAAACAAAACTGAATGCTCCTGAGCATGTATTTTGGGTCCTAAATCTCTCTCATTCAAAGCCTTTGTCTACTCTGTTCTTCAGTCATTTCAATAGTTCAAGAAAATATCTAATAAGTATCAAGAAATGTTTTAAGTCAGGAATAGTTCAGAATATGTCAAAATGCCTTCATCAGTGTGTATGGTACAGAAACCTTCATGTGCATAAAATTAAAAATGCTTCCCCTCTGTTCCACACACTCCTTAGTTCACAATGGAAATACAGAATATCAAAGTTCCCTTCTATTTTTGCAGTGCTAGACTCTAAAATATTGGACATAGCTTAGAAAGGTCTTTAAATTTTTCATTAACAAGACCTTAAAGAAAAATAATTTGTATAATGAGCTAAAAATCAGTAAAATTTGTGTCTATTGTGTTTTGTTATTTGTTTTTACATCAAAGCCATCATAGTCTATCTTATGAACCTTCTGAGAATAGCATTTTGATTATATATGCAGCCTACATAACCAAAAAAGTTAAGTGTATTTTTCATCTAAAATATGTACGTTTAATGTAGAATCTTTCAAAAACAACATGAGCACATACTTCAAAGCAAAAAAAAAAATAGACTTTTTCTTTTTCTGTGAAAAAGAAAATTCTATGAAAATTCAAGCAAAATGAAAAAGGTATAGCTATCATTGCTTTTTACCTGGGCTTTTTTAGAATGTATCGACAACTAAAAAAAAGGGAAACATTAAATCTATGCTAAATGTCACAAAGAAGCCTATTGCTCTGCCAGGAGTGTTGGGGTGGTGGTGGCATTTCTTGTTTATTTTTTAGAAATAGCTTTTTGCATTGAAAATACCATCTTCCTTTCACTCTATAAACTCCTTTCAGCATTCACATGCAGATGCTGGCCCTAACCGTGCATATAAGGTATATTCCCTTCCATTTCCAGTTTTCACGTGACCAGTTCTGGTATAAAAAGGTAAACTAAACAAGATCCTGAGATTTAAAAGCAGATCACAATTAACCATTTTATTGTGGATACAATTGTCACTAAGGTAATAGAAATTCCATTAACCCCTTAAAGACAAAATTCACCCACGGGAAAAAGCACTTGTGCTTTGGATGGGAAATAATTTCCAACATTTTATAAAATTCCTTTCTCTCTTAATCAAAAATCACAGCTGAAAACTGCCTTGACTCACAGTGAATATACAGACAAAGGCATATTTAAAACCATAAGAAGTCACCGTAAGAAGTTTTACTGTCAAAAGGAAAAAGAAGATACAAGGTCGTACCATAAAATATTATGAAGATCACAATCAGTAATATACTTTAAAATTTGCTGTGAAGTTGCCAGATTTGAGTATGGAATGTTACTCTTCACCTTCTCCCATGAGCAGACAAAAACCTCCAGACTTCTAGACATGCTGGCATTGTCTAGAAGTTAGGTTATCTCAAGAAGAGTGAATATTTTTCTACCAAAGACCTTCAAAACTCCAAATTACCCAAGAATTAGCCTCATGACCGCAGTCCAGTGGGGTTTACTGCCCTTTATTTACTTTGCTAATATGAGCGAACTCACTAATAAACACCTTTTCTTATCCCTGTTACTACCACAACAGTGAAATGACATGGGCATAATTTCTTGCCTTTAGGAAAAGCAATATAAACAGAATAGTCATAAATCTTTTTATCCAGAAATGGCTGCAACATTTTAAAAATACTTTAAGATTCAAATATGTGTTTTTATGGAACAAAGTAGTTTAGAATGTCCTGTAAATCTTCCCTTCATTTAATTTAAATATGTCTTGAGGTCTCCTAAATTAAAGCAATGAAGTGGAGTCAATGATAGAACGCTTTTTTAGATGATTATTTAAAGATTAGTAGATCTTAAATTTGGACCTCTCTCTTTTTAGAAATGCTCTTAAGAAACTCATTACCAAGCTTACTTTGGGCATTTATAAAAATGAAGAGTCATCACTGGTACTGAGTGAAATCTTCATGTGGTAAAGGACATCTCTGAGCTTTTCCCACCTCTCAGTTGTATTGGATTTACCCTGGAGATGATCTACTACACATACTTCCTTTAAAGCAAATGAAATACTAATAAAAAAGGTAAAACTAGATTTTTTGCTACAAAAAATGTAGCAAGCACTTCTATGACTGTCACATGCTGCCAGTTTTTATGCCTTTTGCTCATTGTTACTCTGTGACACTCCTTAGCCTGCCTACAACATCCTCAGGTCCTACTGAGCATCTGACAACCTCTTCTGACAAAACGTTGCTAATTTTTGAGCAATAACAAGCTAATGTACCAAACTGCATTTAGGGCACTCCAAGGTCTTGTCATGTCATTCCAGCAGCTTTACTCCTCTGCATCTTCTGATGTTTTCCTGGTTTTTTTCATGCCTACTATTTCCAGGTGTGCCGGGTGAGAAGAACACAAATCTTCTGAAAACAGATGGTTTGACAGAGATTGCACATTTCTGGGAAACTCTTACCTTCAATGGGAACTCACATCTCATTCTGAAAAATTTCAGTGTAAAATGTTTTAGGAGGATCTCAAAAGATGAAAAATATCCTAGTCAGCATTTTTTTATTCAAAACACTTACAGTTAACAAAAAATACAACAAAAATACCAGGATCTTATAAAATCTGAATAATGTGCTCTCAAGTTTACCCCACAGCTGTAGAGAAAATTTATAAGCTAGAAAGAGTAGAAATGCCTCAGTCTGGCAGTAGGACCAGAGCAGGAAGCCCTCTACAACCAGGAAGGAGTGCGCTGTAGCAGAGAGATCTGCGGCTGCCTCCATGGCTGTTTGTGTCTGATTTGCCTTCAGAACACACCAACATCACTGCCAATTACAGAAATAGCTTTTGAAATGAGAGTATGGGTGCTCTGAAAACTGGACTGAGACCAATAACTCATTTTGCAGACATCTAGCTAGTTATTTGGATGCTAATGTTCTTCAGCCAGTGAAACCAAGACTGCATTTAAACCAGTACCCTAAGAGAGAACAATACCATTTCCTCACTGCCTACCTCATCAGCCACCTAATGCTTCCCAAAGTACTAAACATTTTCAAGTACAAATATTGCTATACCTCCAATTGTTGCTATGCAACACTAGGTCTTCTATTTCCTAGAGACATGATGAAAATAGGGCTCTTGATCCTTAGCTTAACTACTATTACTCAGCACCATATCATACACGATTTGGATTAATACTCATTGAGGAAACTAGGTTATATTCCTCAACAACTTACTTACAGCATCCAGGCTCTACTCCAATGTGTTTTCACCCCTCATTGAATATTTGATTCTTTTTGAAAATGACCTGCCCTGCAATTTTAAGAGAAACCACCTGAGCTCTTCATTCAGCCATATTATAGTCATTTTGCTTCAGAATTACTCCCAAAACAGTACTAGGCATGTCTTAGGGATAATTGTATTTTATGGTTATAAAAGTTAGTGTTGCTGGAATGCAAGAGGAATAAGAGTACACTGCACACACAAGGTTCATAATGCAGCCCTTCTCACACCCACAGGAGAAGTAATCTCACCCCACAAACAATCCCCCACACACAACTCATCTGTAGGCTTTTTGGACAATAAATCACCATATCAATCAGCATAACTTTCAGAAGTATAACTTTCTTTCAGCATAACAGCAAAAAAAGGGTTGTTTCTTGGTTTTTTTCCTTCCTAAGGCAAATTATTTGCTCCTCAGTAGACATGTAGACATTTTTAGTGCCACTTCTGGGTAATCAGCTCTATCAGACAGATGGTATACTTTTTGAAACAAGTGACATGGACTGCTTGTTTCACCCCAAATTGGGGCAATTCATTTTGATAAGAATTTAATTCACAGTTAATACAGATTGTTGGCATCTGGTTTTATATGAATTGATTGCACAGAGAAATCAGGTCAAGATCAGCTCTGGGTAAGAAGACTGACAGATCTAATGGTGAACTCCTGTCACTGCACATCAGCATGAAATTTAGCTAACCAGAGTTTGGCCATGCCCCTACAAAGACAGAGGATGTGTTATGCTTGCCCACACCGATGTGTTTAAGAAAAGAGGCAGAAAAAGGAGAAGACTGGTAAATGCTTTGCCATTTCACTAGGGTTGGCACATCAGCAGCAGGGTCCTTTTCACCATGTCATACAGGGTGTTTCCTGGTGTTTGGGCTCCACAGTGCCTCAGTTAAGGAGAGAGTAGTCAACAAGGAGTAATGACAAGACTGATACAGTTTCACATAAAGTACGCATTAAAAAAAATTAAACCATTTTAGTGCAGTAGATTAAATTTATCAAAATATAATCAATAATCAGGATCACTGAAAGTTCTGAGAACTGCGCAACATTCACATTGTATTTACAGTAATTTCCGAAGCAATTTTCAGCAAATTGGTTACCTAGTTTCTTTTTCTCTAGATTTACCAGGTGAGTGCTAATTACTTTGTCACATTAAAAGCTTGTAAGTGAAGCTGTCTTTGGGGTAAAAATCATCTTGGTTCAAGTTAAAACTCCAGACAGGTTTTGAGAATGTGAACAAAATTATGATTAGACATCAAAATATTTACTTTCAGATTTGGCATGTGCAGGGTGCAAGACTACAAAACTGATGTATGGCACAGTATATTTGTCTATCCTTTGCATAATAATACATTTGAAACGTATTCTATTTTCTATTTACATTATTGTATAGCATCTGGACTAGATCATTTGAAAGCAGAGTTATGAATCTAATACAAAGTGGACATTTTCCTGCACACCTCAACCGTTTTCTGACAGCTTTGCTACAGTCACAACCACAATGAGAATAAGAAAAATAGTTTCCCATCAATGGGAAAAATCAGTTCACCATTAAGCAGTTTCATCATATAAAGCTCTTTATTCACTGAAAATTAAGGGAGTCAGGTCCCAACTTACAAAATCAGCACATAAAACCAGCATGTTTATGCTGGTCACTGATTTTTAACTGTGCTCCCAAGCCTAAGCACTGGAAAAAAATATCATGACACAAGAAAAAGATGGGATTTAGCAAAAGAAAGTTCAGAGGGGTTTTTATTCGATCTTCACATATTCACATTTTTCAGTGATGACAAAGGCAAGGAATTATTGGCACTTGTGGAACTAATGTTACATCTCCCACAGTCACAAGACTTGGAGATGAAACTGCGGACAGCAACACAAACTGGGTAAAATCTCAGTAGGTACCAGAACTCAATCAAAGCATTTCAATATGCTCCTCACAGCCAGTAGCCAACAGCCAGCTGCAGGTGACACCACACTCCTTTGTACCTTTGTGACCCCTTCACACAGCATTAAGTGGGCTCCACCACCACCTTTCCCTCCACAGGTCCCATGGGATGGTTCATGGCTCAAGTTTATGGTCAAGTTTCTTTAAGAAGAAGAGCAAGAAGATACATCTTCTTTCTAATGCATCTGGGAACAGCAGAGGAGGTCAAGAAGGGGAAGAAGGGAGAAAAACAAAGACAGGAAAATGGAAGGCCTGCAAAGTTTGCTGTTGTCTTCATTCAAACACTGCAATATGCAGAACATTTAGAGGTAAAAAACTCCAAAATTCCTGCAGACTCAGACTGAGTCATCAATTCCACTAAAATCCGGGTTCGCCTGAAGCAGTTATTCAACTTCAGCACACAAAATAAAGTGAGCCTAGAAAATTCAGCTCTTTTTTCTGGTGATCTGCACTTCTTTGGATTTCTTACTTTAATGTGGAAATACGAATTTTTTTCATAGCTTGAGGTAACTTCTGCTGCAGAGAGGGCACCAATCAGAATGACTGGGTTTTTTTAAAATAAGACATGAATAGAACCTTTCTAAAGGAAACTAGTAAAATATGCAAATGACATTGCAAAATTTTTTCTTTTTGAAACAGCATTGGGAGAAAAAGTGATTTAAACCATTGTTATCTACCAAATTTAAGTTCTATTTGACAGTAGGCAACAGAACTTACACCTGAATTTTTGTACCAAGGAAACAGTGGTGGTTTTTACATGGAAATTATTAGAACGGGAGCTTGGAGCTCCTACCAGACATTTAGAAAACAGAATACATCATCACCTAGTACATTATGAATAGAGAAGGATCCTCCTTACACTCAGCCTCGCTACATACAGGTTTTGTTTTGAAGCAAGTTACTCTGTACTGTACTTTGGGGGACATTGCAATGAACCTGCGCTTCATTACTAATGTCAAGTTTAGCAAACTATTGTGACATTTCAGACAATAAAGTTAATCATGTCTGAATGTGATATCTGCCTGTATGTGATAGTTTTATAGTAAAATAGCAGCAAGTAACTGCTAATAACTTCTGTCATTTGATCAAAGTAAAACTTGGAACCCTCCAAAATCTTTTAAAATACGTAAGTATACAGTAAAAGCGGAAAATAATCTCATCAAAAATAAAACTGATGTACAGCACTGACAGCATAAATCTTTAAGTTAAAACTGCAGAAGAGAAAGATGCGAGGGGTCCCATTTTATGTCAGGAGTCCCCCAGCAACCTTTCAGCAGCTAGAACAGAAGGACAAGACCCATTTTCTTCTATCTTCTTTAGCAGTCTGTGAATGCCACTGAAGGCCTCTAATGATTTGTGCAACTGGTAGTTATTCCATCTCGCTAATTAGCCTGGCAAATGCTTCCAAAGTGTGCCATATGCTTCTGCAGGGCACAGCACTAAATCAGTCCTCAAAGTCAAGCCCTCAGGAAAACAGATCTAGGAGGTTAAGGCCATTCAGCCACCTTGTCCCAAATCCTGCATTGCATGAAATATTACATTTCTCCCTCAATCCCACTTCAAGCCCAACAGCTCTTTAAGACATGCCAGAAAATGCTTGTCCCACAGGTGGAAGGCCTGTGTTACACAGACAACACTGAAGGCGTAACGTCACAGAGAGCTGACAAGCTGTGACCAGAGTCCCAGCACAGGGATGAGTACCAGCATACCTGGTTTGGAGAAGAGAAGAACATTCCTTCTGAAGTCCCAACCTTATGACCACATGGGTAAGAAAACTCACACCTTCACAAAAAACCAGAGTGCTCTGTACAGCCTCCAAGCTTTGACTGTCCCACAGAACATCTCTGCTGCTGAGCATTTCAGTAGCTTCCAGGAAGGGCAAGAAAACCCAGATAGAAACCCAACCCAAATATATTTGGCCAACAACACATCAGTTGCACTAAATCTTGGCTTAGGCACCTAAGTCCAGGTGCACATGGCACTCACAGACACCAAGTGCAGAGCCAAGAGGGTGTAAGCACATTTGTGGAAACACAAGCAGTTCTGTTTTCTCTGTGGCCCACCAGAGAATGGGAAGATGCACAGAGACTCAGATCACAGCCCACAGGGCAACCACTGCTCCTGAAAGGAGTGCCACAACTCCCAAGACCCCAGAGCCTCAGCAAGCCTAGGAGTACTTGCAAGAGAAGGTCACAAATGGTGAATTCAGAACTAAGCAGCCAAGAATCTTGATAAAAAGGTTTATTCTAAGAGAGTGCATCTAATATTTGTGTGCTATTTATGTTGAAACACGGTGGAAAACTGGGGAAAAAAAATCTGTATTAGGAAAAAATTAACTAAATAAATAATAAAATTGTGGACATCTCTAAAAGTACTTATAATAAACTCACCTAAGAATTCATTGCCATTTAAATCAGATTAAATCTATGAAGTTAAACAACTCTAAAAAGCATGATTCTTCAAGGATTATACAACAATTATTTACTGACATTTAATACTCCTGTTTAAAAAAGTGAAAAAAGAAGGGGGAAAAAAAGGGGGGGGGGGGAAGAGAAAGAAAAAAAATAAAAAGACTAATTGAATAAGGAATGAATACAGCTTTGCTTCATGAAGTTTGAATGGAAATCTGTCCACTGCTTTTCTTAATCAGAATGAACTTGTTTTTTCCTTCAGCATTTCTCTCACGCTTTACACAGTATTACAGTGACTATTACCGTAACCATCACTTTTGCTAGCTGAAAGAGCAATACAGGAATCTACCACTGAGAGTATAATAGACTAAAAAAAAATTAGAAAAAAACCCAACTGCAGCGAAATGAAACCAACAAAAAGACCCCAACACTGTTTCAATTGCTAAGCATCTTTGTTTCCTGTCTTAGGTGCTGTTCAAATCCCTCTGAACATCCTGCCCTCTCCATTCGACTTCTTTCAATTGACAAGGCAATTTTGCACAATTTGACTATACAGGATATTCTTGCTTCTGTTTGTTCACTCTCCTCATTTTCTGGGACTCCTGGACAGAAACCAAACATCCCAAAGTATTGTTTTCTCTTAATACTGTTCCCTCTCTCAGTGTTTGGCAATTTCCCCAGCACAGCAAACATGTAGTGTTATGACTACCGAGCACTTTATTATTTGTTGTATCATAACAAAGAATAGTACCAGGAAACATTCTTGCCCTCACGTTTGTATTCACAGCTCCTGTGCCCCTCCCTCATTCTTCTTTCTGAATTCTACAATTCAGTGCAGCTGGACAAAGGAAGAAAGGTAACAGCTTTGTGTTTCTATGAGAAATGAATGTGTCCAGCAGGCTCCTAAGATCTGAATCATAAATTGGCTGGGAAAGGACAAGCAGATAGTAGCATGAACCTGCATTTCTTATGGGTCTTAACTTGGGACAAGCAGAGCCAACACTTACTGTGCCAGGATGCTTATTTACTGTAACAGGAGCAGTAAACAAAGCTGCTTTCTCCATTCCCTCTTCTCTGAACAGTGTTAGAAGTGCCTTGTGGGTCCTGACAATGAAAAGAAAGGATATTCAGAAATATCAGCTCTGTCTGCCCTGCAGCCTAAAGCTGAGTTGTGTCAAAGTCTGACGGGTCACCACGATCCCTCCCAGTGGCGGCTGCTGAGTGGTACCACACCGGTGTCCCCACCATGGAGCAGGGCTGGTGCAGAGCATCAGGGGCCACAGGGTAACCTCCCCACCGGGAGAGCCCCAGCACCTTCCTCCATCCCCAACGCAGCTGAACAGCCCCAGCTCCCCTTCAACAAAAGGGCTTCCTTCTCCTAAGTGCTTTCACACAGAGCACACACACGTTCCTCTCCTGCCCGTTTCTGTATAGGATTCCTTATACCCCCATCTTGTGGGCTTGGACTGTTCTAACAGTATTTTAGTGTCGATGGGGGAGGGCAGCAACTGAAAAAAAAAAAAAAAAAAAAAAAAAAAAAAAAAAAAAAGGTTCTCTTTTCTTCACCTTTTGAGGAGGAAGAAGATATTCCACCCATCTCCGAGGGGACGTAAAGGGATACCCTTCAGTCAGCTTTTGCGGGCCAGGTCCTTTCTGGATAGAAGGAATTTCTGATTTTACAAGGTCTTGAAAAGTAAAAACAAACATTTCCTAAAATATTTTAAAAACACTTCAACAACAAAAAAAGTTCTTCATATTTTATTCCAGAACTTTTCTCGCACTTTTAAATTAGTTTTAAATAAAACTGCTTTGAATTTTATACTGTAGTTAATCAACAGTATTTCTGAGGTTAACAAAAATTCCCTTTGCTGCCAATGTACAAAAAAATTCTAAATGCTTGTTCTCAGAATAAAACTGTTACAAGCTAAGTATGTGACAACTAGACTATAAAAAAAACCAACCATAGACTCTCACCCTGTCATTCCCGACCAAGAGTAGCCAATTTGTGACAATTAGCACATTGTGCCTAGCACAATTCATCTGGCCCTTCACGGGGCTGCCAGACAAATTCTGGGTGGCTGTTTGCATTAGCGCTTATCAGCAGTGCTGACAAGAGATGCCGGGCATCAGCAAACACCTTCTAAAACATGCAGGAGTTTGGCTGCTGTTTCTACCTGTCAGCCACTCCTCGGTGAGCCCTTATCAGGAGGAAGTACACTTAATCACAGCTCTCCAACAGCTAATATTAAAGGAGAAGACAGGATGACTTCTGGCAAATAAAAGTCAGCTGAATTTATCACCCTTTCCCTCATGGCCACACTGTTTCCCAGACCAGTGTGGGATAGTTTTAATCCTTTGCTGTAAGATAACCACAGAGGTTTTTTCTCCCTTTTCAACTGCCTTTTCCATGAAAGGCTGGGGCTTAGCAAAGAATGAGCCTGCAGAATTTTAGCTTGCTAATGCAGCATCTTGCTCCTTAATCCATAATTTAACTTATACTGAATACTTACTACAAAGGTATCCCTACACAATATAATAAAGATATAAAATTTCTAAGCAGCACAACATTTGAAAAATATTCACCATATTAGTAGCTAAAAATTGCTTTTCAGAAATCCCTTAACACAGAAATATCTTAAATATAATAAGCATATATAGATAATTAAGATGTCAAGAAGATAGATAGATATAAGACCTATAATACAACATCTTATGGAGAAATTAAATGAGAGATGAGGTCCTTCAGGGGCTGTGGTCCTCAGACATGATGCCTTAACAGATTTTCAAAAGGCTTCTATTTTCTCCTTTTAAGAAAAGAAAGAAAAAGATCCACGCACATCTAAATGTGACCTAGAACTCATTTTTCTTCAAAAACTTCACAGAAATGTATGACAGCAAAAATGTCTACAAATTTCTAGTTCTTCCTTCCTTTACTACTCCTATCTCAGGACTAAATGCCTGATCCTCCCTCCAAACCTCATTTTTCCACTAATATTTTGAAGAAATTATTGCATCAACAGCCTAACAAATGCACTCTTGAGAGATGTGAATGACAACAGCCAGGGAGCTGGGTTCAAATTCTGATAAATCAGTCTGACAAGATTCTGAGACATGCACAGAATTGCAAAATCCATCTTTCTCTTGAATCCATTAGCAGACCTGATAAAATAGTTCTGACAAACATAGCACATTCTGACTGACCACAAAAAAATTCAACATTGAAATGTGATCTGAAGGCACTCCCAGAGCTGTATGGAAAATAAACATCTTACAGCAAGGTTTGCTGTAAGGATTGACAGAAAACTAGGGGTAAACTTTCAAATCACAGCACCCACATGCTCTGGATTCTGTAGCTTCACTTCTCAGCATAAGCACTGCCACAGCATACCAGAGATGTGACAAAAGGTGCACATCTGGAAAGTGGGGCTGTGCCAACTCTACACATCCTCCCTGGGGCTCGGCTGCCCTCACACCCTGCAGTCCCCTCCCACTGCCAACAGCAGTTTGCTGTGATTTGTTAACAGAGAAGTCAACGGAAAGGGAGGAAGCTGTCCTATCCTGGCAGAATTCAAGCTTTTCTGATTATCTTATCCTCAAAACCCCAACACATCCGAAGCTAGTGCTGCAGCAGTGATGGCTAACCTGGACAGCTGCAACATTTCTGCTTAGGCAAAAAAACCCCAAGAAATTGCCATGAGAAAGACCACAGCAGATGAACATAAACAAACATCCCAAAGAGAAGCGAGATTAATTTTAAATAGGGCTAAATGCTTAAACAAAAGCAAATATTAAACAATAAAAACAACAATAAGAAAAACCAAGTGTATGTTAACACACTCATGCCACACTGTACCTCAACACTACACCCAGAGCTCTTCAATTTTTATTGATTTTATTTGGTTGCTATGTCACATAGAAAGCAGTGCACACAAGCTCAGGAACCCTTCAAGTTGGCATTTCAACAAAGTAAAAAGAAAACCTTAAGTTTAAACTTGCCTTTTGTCACAAACCAAGGTATGTTACTGTAGGACACGCTGCAGCAGGAACTGGTGTGGGTTTCAGCTGGAAAATGAAGCCCCTGAAATTCAGGTCTGTGCACACAGCCCCAATACAGGCAGAAGAAAATGGACAGCTAGGCCCCATTCCAGCCAGAGGAGGTAACTGTGCTCCAGATGGCTGCATGTTCTCTGACATTTCACTCCTGTACAAGACTGTTGCTAACATGAGGTGGAGAAAAACAGGGCATTGTCTTGTTCTTTTAGCTATGAATTTAAGAGCTGTGCAGGACATCACAGAATGGCTTGAATTGGGAGGGACCTTAAAGATCACTTCGTTCCAAATCCCCTTCCATGGGCAGGGACATCTTCCACTAGAGCAGGTTTCTGGTCCATGGATACAATTCCTTCCCATCATTTGGGGATCCTAAGTACATATCCCAATCCTTATCAAGTATGCTCTGGAGTACCAAGTGCTCCAGGACAGGGAGCACTTCCCTTTCCCCTTACCTTTCTTTGGGGCTCTGAATCAGAATATACACACCCTGCTAAACAGGCGTGTGACAGGGAGGTCTCTTGTTCCAGGCCGTGTCCCAGTGGTCACAACAAACAAAACCAAACAGTACCACTGCTCCAGTATTGATGCTGAAGGATGTACCTTCAGCACAGCATCAAGGTAGACCCTCTAGCCACAGCTTCACAAACTTTCTCGAGGTGAGATGGCACAGTTCGAATTCTGCTGTAAGGCAGAGATCAGATTTGAAATTTGATTTCTTCCTTCTAATATTTTACTTATCAAGGTAAGGACATTTCAGTCTGTGGGTCGCTGAAACATAATGATGTGCATTATAAGGAATTACTTTTCAAGTACGTTGATAAAATAGCCACAGAACTATATCAGCAGAGCAAGAAAAGCCTACACACCAATATTCACATCTTTTATTCATATATTTTAGTAAGAATAAAAGCTCACATACTTTCAAGTTCCCATAAGTATAATGTGGGATATGTGTGAGGAAGAAGATTGCGGAAGCTATGACTGTTCTCAGGTCCCTGGGTGTAATAAAGAGACTGATGGCTCTGGAAGAAGCTTTCCTATAGTACACTTAGTATAGTATACTTAGTATAGTAACTTCCTATGTACACAGCACTATTTCAAGGTTTTTCACATCTTATGATGTAGATGATTTGGTTAAATAGCCAGAAGAGAGTGCTATCAGGTTGGGCAGTTGTATTGTTTCACTTGGGATAGTTTGAAAGTTATTTGCTGTGCCCATTTTTTAACTCATGCTGCATGCATGCAAGAGAGAGAACACAAAAAGGAAGTACTACCATAAGATGTGGAGAAGGAGGATGGCTCCCTTCAACCAAACAACATATTCATCAATCATGCAAAAGATTTTTGTTTGGCTTGTCTTCTATTTGCATGGCAAGTGCTGCTTCTCTGGCATAAAACTCATCCCAAGGAACTACAGAGAGCATCCCCAGCTTTCTGCTTTAGTCAGCAGCACAAACCAGCACTGCACTGCATAAAGGAGACTCCCACCCAATGACTCCACATGATACTACTGACTTTGCTGTCCATGATCCTCTTCCTGCTTTTTGGGACATAAAGAGATAGCAATTGTGCAGTTATCAAAACATTGACTTCAGATTTCTAACCTGTTTTTAAACACAGGATGGACCAAAGACTATGCCTAAAATAGTTAATGATTTTCCTACAATAAATGTGGATGTGTTGAACAACTACTGTATTTTTCAACTGAGAGAATTTCCCACTATGTACTATTGAAAAAAAAATGCTAGCTGTCAATGAAGAGGCTACGGTAACTCCAGAAAGCATTTCTGATGCCTGAGAGCAGGCTCGATGTGATTTTGAGCAGACTGTCACTATAAAAATGATTTTAATAGTGTTCTGGGCTAGTGAACTCCAATCCTCATGCAAGAGGCTCAGAGAGTTCCTAGCAATTTTAATTATCAGTGGTATCTGTGGCACACATGCAAGCAACACTGAGTTTACTTATCCATCGCAGGCAGTGAATCTGATGAAGCTGATTAAATAACTCAGGGATTCCCAGAGAGAATGAATCCTGAATGAAGTTATACAGCTACAACTTCACCTAAGTAAAATGCAAAGCAGAGTAATAGGCAAAAACAAGCCTCTAGCAAGTTTGAGAATGATTTTTTTTGTTGTCATTCAAAGTAACATTAAATGGTGGAGAGCTGGCATTATTTATTAATTTAATTTATTAATGGGCTCTTAATTTAAGAATCTTGCAAGAGAGCACCCATAAGACCAAATGCTTTTACATAAACAGAGCACTGTAGGTGGAGAGTTTTATTTTGAAGGAGGTTCTTGCAATGCTAATCCATGATTTCCACTTAGAATTAAATCTTTTCTATGCCGAAACCCTTGTTACTAACATGCACAAAGTGCACTTAAGTTGCTTATAAAATACCTATTAGGAAATTATACCTTTCAGAAAAAGAGCATACAAGCTGTGCTGGAAGGGAAGTTACTGATTTTGCCCTCTGAAGATCACCATTGTGCAAGGCAGAATTAGCAAAGGTATTCATGGCTGGAGCATTCCACCAAGATGAACAGTTCCCAGTGCAGTTTTTCCCCTGTTCTCACAAGGCACATTTCTCACCCTGTCTGCCAGAATTCAGATCTGTTTTAGTTACAAGACCATCTGCTTTTTGAAAGGCTTTTTTTTTTTTTGATGACAGATGGATGAGGTTCAAATTCTTGTTGTAAACCAGCAATGAAATTTTACAATTCATTGTCTCCTCTGCTTACTGTCTTGCATTAATTATTTGAAAGGAAGAACTCTCATGGGGAGAGACAGTTTTCCAAATGCATACAGTTTTTAAACCAAAATAAGCATATAAAATAAATTTCTGATGCTTTAACTACAAATAGCCTAGCTTCAGGTTTGTAACCTAGTTCTGTAATCCTGTATTGGCTCAGGTTTCTCTTTCATGTTCCAGAATAAAGGGATGTGGAAGCAGAGGGAGTACTTTAAGGAGCTATCTACAGTGTTATAAGCATCATATTTTTCCTTCCAGAGTCTCACATTATCATCTGGCTCTTTCAAAGTCTTAGTTTTTCAAGTTTGATGTTTGCAGAAAAGACTCCCTTCCTTTTAAAAGTTCCCCAAAAAACCCCAAAACAATAGACTTCTAGCCCTTAATATTAAATGAAGAAAAACATTAAAAGTTGGTAGACAGATACATGGGTTTTGCTTAAAATCTTTCATGTTTAAAAAACCTCTCCATTTTTATTTCCAGTTTAATACCATTTTGCAGTGACAGGCTTGGAACAGCAAACAAACCTCCAGGATACCACTAAAACGTAGTAAAAGAGTTCTCACTAATACCATGCTGGCAAGTCTGGCAAGCCTTGATCTGCAAGCCATAAATCCACTAGCCACCAGCTCCCTGGTACAGATCTCAGGAGAAGGGAGGTGTCAGGAAGTGCATCAATCACACAGGATTTGGGGACCCCACTGCTGACCGCAGCTATATCAGGTTTGGGCCCTGGTTCCAAATCAATATCACAATGTTGCCGCAGACTCAGCGCTGCTTTACTCACTGCTCCATGCTCAGGGATTGGGATTAACCACCAGCCCCTGCCAGGCATGCACACAGCCCCAAATGGGATGCAAGCCTGGATTCGGGAGAGCTTCAGGCAGAGCCCCATGTCAGCTACTCCGCTGTAACAGGAGCCACGATCTGTGTGTGAACAGGGCATGGAGGGGTGGGGAGCCAAAGAACAAATAATCGAGCCAAATGCTAAACCATCCTCTAGTTCACATCCCTAGGTTATGCCACAGACCCATTCCACCTGTGAAAACGGTGAGCTACGTGTCATGTTGAAATTAATTTCTCAGCAGTAAATGAGTGGGGCCCGTAGAGCTGCAGGCCCCAGCCTCACAAACATGCACTGCCAGGAAGGGTCACGTCCGGATCCCAAACCAGGCACAGAAAAATCCAGCCCAGATCAACGACATTCGCAATCTCTGTCCTTCATTATTTGTTCACTGTGGGTCCTTTGTAGGCTTCAGTCTTGCCTTCAATGAAGCAACTGTTTCGAGAAAAAGAGAAAATCTAAGGAGCAGGGGAGGCGTGACAGCAGATATAGAAGTGAAAAAATATCCAACAAGTGTTTTGCTCCAGTTACTTCTTGATTTCACAGAAAAATCAAAAGCAGATGCTTTATTTACTGTTCCCATAGTACTGTTTACTGTGCCTTCTTCTATTTCCTGAAGTTATTCCCATTTTTTCCCTCTCTAGAAAAAGAAATGAAAGACACAAATAGTATAGACATGGAAAAGAAGCAGACAGATGAGACATTTTTCATCATGTTAAAAATAATTTTCAAGACAAAGTCCCTATTAACCATGTTCTTCTCTGAGAGCAAATACTGTAATTACTCATCACAACAAGTGCAGTCTAGATGCTTCCAGGCCTTCTAAAGGCGTTCCAGGTTTGTCGGTTTGGGGGTTTTTAGTCTTTTTAAAAAACCCACCCTAAACCAAAGAAAGTACATTTTATTTACACAAGTATTTTCCCGCATTGCCATGATGACTGCTCAACATTCACATCCACTCTGGAGCTATGATCATACTCCATGCATTCTTTTTAAATCTTGATTATTTTAACAGAAAAAGAATATACCAGAAGGAATCTCTGTATTGAAGACATTTGTCCTGAAGTCAGAACTGTATATTGGAGGAGCAATTAATTTAAAATTAAAATAGCAATAAAAATGGTACAGAGAAAAGCATTAGAACGTCACTGACAAAGGTGAGCGCTGTAACATTTCCCCCATGTTATGTCTCTTCATCAAAATTCCAGCCCTGTTTTGCTGGTTTTCTTTTTCCAAGTGCTGGCATATGCCAAAGGGTAATTTTAAAACAACCCATTATGCGATCTTACTGACTGATACCTGTTGCACTTCGCAACATTTGCTTGTGCATCACACTGCTCCCCAACATGTTCCCCTGAACCTGGGTGGCACTGACAGCCCTGCGTTCTGCTCCTTGCACCTCCCCAGACATTTTCAAGAAAGAAGTTGAGAAATCATTTCTGCCTCCCTCAACACTCAAAGGCCAAATAATCTCTTGATACTTCAGCAACGACTCAGTTCATGGCAGAAACTGGATGGAAGACTTCCAGTAATCAGAAGAGGATAAGTGATGCTACTGACCTCTCCTAGGCTGTGGCTAGCAATCAGAAAAACATCAGGACCTTCTTAGCATGCCCTTAAACCCACTTGAATACTAAAAAGCTGTAGAAATATCTCAGCCCCAATGCTGAGTGGAAGGTTAGCAGTAGAAAAACAACCAAACAGAAAATCCAGAGAGAAAGTTGTGTGTTGATACCAAACCAGGAGGGAGCCTTGAGGGAGAATTTAAGGCCTTTTCAACAATAAACACTCTGCAGAGGAGCACTGGCAGTACAGTTTGGGATGTTTCCTGAAAATGATGATGGATAAGAGAGGGACAAAACACCTTCAGGAATGCAGAAGTGACAGGTTGGTCCCAGGTTCAAGCTACTGACACAAAATGTTACTGGATATCAGACCTCACCCTGATTTGGGCAGGAGGCCCTGTACATCACAACAGACTCACACCAGTGTCAGCTCTGCAGGAATAACAAACACCAGCTGATCATTAACTGGTGGAAGTTGAGCAAATAAAACTTCCTCACGGGACCAATGGGAAACCTCTCTATCCCAATACCCCCATGTTCAGCCCTCACGTCTTACATTAATGGAAGGGACTTCAGCCTCAGGCTAGGATCCAGTGTGTTTCCCTAATCACACTCCCCACTGCTAAAAACACACATTCTTCTACAGTTCTCACTGCAAAACTACCTACCTTCCTCAAGTTCACGAGGGTCCAAAATCCACCCTCCCCTATTCAAGAGGAATAAACACCCTTCTCAGAAGGAGTAATCAGATGGTCAAGGTTCAAGACACCTTTGCAGCTCATAAGGAACAAAGACAAAGAAATCAAGCAGTTCCTCAAGATACCACCTCAGGGGAGGCTGGCTATGTTAAAAGACATAATTTTTCTCCTTTTCAGAAGGTCATGTAAATCCTTTTGAATAGAACAAGAGAAAGAAAGAAAATAACTTCTCAGCTCTTGATGGTGGGAATCAACACCCAACTGGGTGAGGAGTCTGCTTCTCAGGCTACAAGCTGGGGTCTGTTTTCATCTTCATATGCAGATGGGTCCGCCTTGAAAATGGGAAAGGACTCATTGCCTAAGGAGAAGCATTGTGTCCTGGGGCTCACCATGAAGGATCATACATTTACTGTGTTAACACTGCCCAAGTTGTGTCCATGGCAAACACTCTGCCCAGCCTCTCAGGTCACTGCAATGGTAGGTAGTCTCCTTATTGACATTTCAGTGGGAGATGCAGAATTTCTACATCCTGGGGAGGAAAGGGTGGAACTATCATCTCAAAGAGCAGATAAATTTAAGTCTCCAATTAAAATAGACAGCTTTATGATTACACCAAAAATGTACTAGGGCCGTGCTGAGGGCTACAGAACTGAGGCTACAGTGAGTGGTAAATGAATCTGCTCCAGCATGAAAAAATAAGGAGGAACACGAGGTCTCTTTATCACAGCTCTCTTCAGTGTGTCAAGATCCAGGAGCTATTAAGGACTACATCTTGGAGCACGGAAGAAGGTTAAAAGAGTCTTGCAGTACTTGTTTTTACAGGCCATCTGCCTCTCTCAGGATGTTGCACTCTTCAGAAGAATATTTTTCAAAAATTACTTAATATATAGGTAAAAAGTTGCAGAGATAAGGAAATGCTCTCAGTGCAAAGTCTCTTGACTTGCAAGATGTGAGAATGAATCCAGAATGATGAAGTAAAGATGTTCATACATATATGTACTTTGTAAAATATTTTTTTAAAAAAGAAGACAGAGTTTAAAAGATCAGGGAATTGGACATTTGTTCAGGATGCAGTTTCCCCCCATACAATTCAAGCACCTCACAGGAACACCTGAGACACAAGTATCCTGTCACAGGACAGGCAATGGTTACAGTTATACCAGAAAGAAAGGAAGGAAATTAATAAAAAGGAGGAAAGGGCTGATAAAAAAAATGCCATAAACTAGGATGTTTCCTTTGATTTCCAGAGAAAGGTGAAAGCAGAAGAGAAGTGCAGAAATCACACAAGCCAGAGATGCACAAAAGAACAGGGAGAGAAAACAGACCTGAGAACAACACACTGGCAGAGGCAAAATCTGTAAAGAAAAAGAATTCTGATTCATTTAAATGACTGAGAGAAAGTCAAAATTGTTTATCAGGTGCATCTGTTTTGCCTACGCACACAGGCACAGGAAAGACACGGTGCAAATACCTTAGGCACACTATCAAGGAAAATCAATTTCCAACTTGAGCACTTAAAAAGCAAACACCCAACATAAATATATATGCAGAGATAAGGACTCAGGAGGAAAACTTGAAGCAAATGATACCAGGAGCACACACACACACTCCCTACCACACTCAGAAAAAAAAAAATTGAAAAGCAGAAGTGAAAACAAAAACCTTCTGAACACGCAAGTTTGGCAAGCGATAAGCATGTAATGCAACTAGCAAATATATGTAGTGAATATTCATAGTAGCAAGAAAATACCAATAAATAGCCATAAAGAATCACAAGATTCCCTTTAACCCCATCATTTCTATAGGGTTGTTCAAGAACCAGCCCAGGAGTGGTGCCAGGGAGGGAGAGGTATAGCAGTGCTCAAGCTGCTCAACAGCTTTCAACTCCAGCTAACCCAGGTACTGCTGAGGCTTCCTTTCAGCTCCTAAAATTACTGTACTGTGCTGGAGGAAAACTCCAAATCAGTGCTGAGAATCCACATCAGTTCAGCCAAGGCTGGGCAACTTCTGTGTGCTGCAGCTCTGCCCCACCACATAGCCATTCTTATTTTGAGATTAGGTGGCCTAAAATGAACCTATTTCATCTGATATAACCATATTGGTCAAAATCAGTTATTTGCAAAAACAAGGACCAGCCCACTGTGAATGCCAGTCATGGCTGGTTGTGAATCAACTGATCCCCAAAAAATCTACTACTGGAAAGTGCTCACACCATTAAAAACAACCATAAGGCAAATTTCTATTGAACTACATCCACTCTATTCCAAATAAAATTAATTAAGTGAATAACTGTGGAAAGAGTTAAAAACCCTGAAAAAATATTTCCTTAAAGCAGATACAAAAGGTTGTAGTGTCACTAACCAGACATAGAGGGAAAGACTGAGATACCACCTTCCCAGACCCCACTTCAAAGCTTTGCTATCTCCCAGCTTTGGCTGGAAGCAAAATCCCAAAGGGGAGGTAATTTTCAAGTACTAAACCTACTTTAAAAAAGTGCTTCAGATTCAAAGAAGTTGTTTTGCAGAGACTCAGAGTCTGTCCCTCAGAACTAAAAACACAGCACTAAGGTGAATTTAAACTCTGCCTGTCTCAAGACGGCCAATAATGAATGCAAAGCATGATGAACAGAAACAGCTTCAAACATTTGAGCTAATAGTGTCACAAAATCTGATGACAAGGTAACTCTCTTGGTCAGATCTCAAGATGAGAGAAGCAGGTTTCTGACATCATCTACCCAAGAGGCAAATAAGAGTACAGTCTCCAGGGGCACAGATTGCAACCACAAACCTTAACACATTTATTGCCTGAACAGGACCTGGTCATCAGTTCAAGTGATCATTGCCATTATACTGATACTGCTCTGCTGACAATGATTTCACAGGCAGCTTCACATCAACATGGATGACACAACAATTTACATTTTTTCTCAGGAACAGCAATCACCCACCACTGCTGCAAATCCTCCCAGAGATGTTGCCCCGGTGCACCAGCCCACAGACACCAGAAAAACAGCCCACAGACAGGGCTTTCAAGATCACAAAGTGGTCCAGTTTAACAAAATAACTTATTAGCCCTGACCATGGAGACAGATCTCTCACTCATGTAGTTTCCACCCCAGCAGAAGGCAGGAAAACAGGCTCAGGCATCCTCTGAATTTGTGGGCCTGTAGACAGAAGAGCCTCTTCCTCGCAATCATCTCTTTCCAAGCAAGATGGTGGGACAAGACAGGAAATGATCAGTTAACAACATGGTTTTGAAAGATCATTTACTGGGAATCAGACTATTTTTCAGAATCAGCAGGATCTCTACCCATTAATTCAGAAACTAGTGATCAATGTCCACCACTGGATAAGTGAGCTGGCACTTGCTAAAAAAACTACAGTAGTAGATCAAGAACGTAAGTATTTGGCCTTGTAGAATTCAGAGAATCAAAATGCATTCTTGCCAGAACCTAAACAAAATCCAAAAGGCAACAGTCCATCTACAAGTAATCTACAAGTTTCCTAAACCAAAGGTCCAAGGAACTGTCCCAGCATCAGACTGCATTATCCATATAAAACAGGCTAATTTCTTCTCAGCTCTGCTTGGCATTTTCAGGCTTCAGACTGCCCAAGATAGTTCCTTCTTGCAGAAAAACAAAGAGAGAATATTTCTCCATTTCAGGTACCTCTCTCCTTCCTGTTCATACAGATAGTTAAAGCAAATGATCAAATGTCAATGAGCACTTTAATTGTCCTTCCTCTTGGACAGCTGGATGAATTCCTAGAGATTCCCCTTAGACCCATGGGTCTTGTTGCCAGGGCTATTAGAAGGATCTAGGTGAAGAAGTCCACAGTTCTGTCTAACAGCTGACAACCATCTACAAAACCACAAACAGGAACATGTAAATATCTAGATTTATTTCCAAATATGAGAATTGTAAGCAGAGTTTTCTGTCTCAGTAAGACTTCCTAGCAGACATAGTGATCTATATACACTGATAAAATCTTAAAGAAGGGCCCAAGTCCAATTCAGGCACAGAAAACAGACAAATGCCTGCCTTAGAGGGTGGAACAGGAGGTCCCAGCCACCTACCACACCTTCGTCATGCAAGAAGGAAATTATGCAACTGGACTACCATGTAGAGAGTAATTATTCCATAACAGGTAGCCACATTTAACAAATTTTAGCAGTACATGGAAGATGTGATGGGGCTCACTGCACATGAAGAAAATCAACAGTGTTCATGACAGGAAAAAAAAAATATTTCTAGAAATTAATTTTTTTAAAGAGGGAAGCAAGAGGGCATTTCGGATGTACCTCCTCTAACCCACCTTCGTCACCCAGTGGTTATCTTCTGTATATATATATATATATATATATATATATATAAAAGACAATGAAGGCATAATTCACAACTTAGTGAGCATCTCCAACTCCTTTTAGTTCTGCCTTTACATCCTCCCTACCATTATCACCTCTCCAGAGGAAACTGTCCTAAAGCATATCAGAAATAAGAAACACATGCATCCACCACTTCCCAACAAACTAATGTACATGAAGCCAGGAGAGCGTGCTGAGACACACAAGAAGGGGCTGATGAGTCCAGCCCGTGTCACCAGGTTGGTGAAGACAGGTGGTGTGGGCCGGCAGCATTTTCCACACCGAGGATGAGGTTCCACTTACCCAGCTCTCTACAGGGGAGTGCCACGCTCCAGCGGGGCGGCCGGGGAGCTGTGCCATGAGGCATTCCGGGGCATCACAGCACGGCAACTTCAGGAAACCTAAAACAGGAAAGAGGTGAGTCAAGAGTGAGTGTGCTGAAGACCCTTTGGAAACCAGCTCTGGCAGCCTCCCACAGACAGAAACAGCTGAAAACCCTGAAAACCCTGCTAACAGCATTTCATTGAGGCTGACTAACCAAAACATTGTTTGTTACAATGCAATTAAAGTGAGAAGTATGAGCAATTTAACAGCTATTCACTGCAGAAAAATATTGCAATGGTCTCAAAACCAAATATTTTTAACCCAGCAGAAATGCCCTGCAGCAGCTGGGTGACAGTAAGGAAAGATAGTCAGGCCTTTGAGCCCTATTCCCCACACACATGCACCCACTCCCTTGCACTTGTCTCTGACTGGCAATGTGATTTTTCCTAAGATTAGAATGCCAGGTGGGAATTGCAGGAGGAACTATCTGTATGTCCACATAATGAGTACATTCCAGAGGTGGGGAAGCTGTGATGACAATTGACTTTGGTACAGATCAGCCTGCAGAAGAGTAAAAAATGCTGGAGTCTGGGCCAACTGGTCCCCTAAAGTTGCAGGCAGCTTCCAGGTGGATCACAGCCTCACCCCTTCCCCAGGCAGAGATGTCTGCAGGGTACATCCAGTCAGAAGACAGGGAACGCACACTTTTGGACAGGTGAGTGCCAGCACTAAGATCCAGTCATGTGCAGAAATAAAATCCAAAAGCAGCCATGGAGGTACTCTGTAGCCTTGTAATTGTGCATTCTGCAGGCCAAAGACTGCAAATCTGTACATTTCTAATTGAACCTGCTTATGGTATAACCCTTTAGACCTGATTATATTATACACTGCATTGGCACAATTTAGATACTGTGTTCGCAATAGATCTAGCCATAACAACCCACAAAACTGGTGTCGTACTTCTCACACATGAGTCTTCTCTCTTTTACTCCACCACAAGTTAGCAAACAAATGATCCAACTTCTTAATGCAGCAGCTACCCTTTCATCACAAGGCAGAGCTGACACATGTCAAAGAAAATCTGAGTTCTCAGCATTTCTAAAATTTTATTTCAGCCTTATTTCACTGATACCGATTTCCAAGCTTCATCTATTTGTTAGTTCTAGTCATTTCAAATAAAACATTCTATCTAGAAGCAAGAAAATAAAAAAAGAACAACATTATTCCCATCACTCAAGAACAGTACGAGTTTAAAGATTATCAATGCCATTAATGGGATTTAGGTTCAAGGTGACAATATCTTGAAATAATGGCCATTATTAAAAGTACACTAAACAATTAATGTGGATCTGCTGAAAGGCTGAGATATAATTATGCAATTTGCCCTTTAAGTTGCATCTAAGTTGTTTAACGGGTATTTCTCAAACTTAAAGACAACATTTCATATTCACAAAGCCTTGTAGGCTGATAAACACAGCCTATGATTTCAAAATTTCAAAACAAAAATAGTTTTAAAAACACTGCTTGACAGTAGGGAATCATTGATCACACCTGCAAAAGGTTGGCCACATTAATGAGCTTTCAACTATCCTAAAAGAAAGCAAAAGGCAGAATCCCAGTGCCTCTGCCTCTCCTTGCCCCATCAAAAGAGCATGGCACTGGCAAAATGCTCCGGTATTGCCTCCACATCAAGTTTCAGAACAAGCTCAGACAATCTGTTAGCAAGTACCACAGATTCACATCTAGGATTGAAAGGGCCAAAGTACTTGAATATGTATAAAAAAGTGAGCCAGGAGAAGGAAAAGGAGCCAGAGAGAGTAGCTGGGTTTATGTCTTCAGAACTGAGAACAGCAGTACTGCTTATTTGAACCAGAATGCAGCCTACACAGTCATAACTGGCAAAATCAAAATCTTTTGTTGAGGCTACACTTGATTAAATTAGGTTAATTTTCATTATAAAATTGAAAAATAATTATTGCTTAAAAAATAACATCAAATATTCTTTATCTAAAGAATGCTGCAGTTGGAGGAGAACATAGCTCATTCTTCACACAGAACAGAAGGGACTAAATTGCTTGAACACAAAAGATAACTCAGATTCATCTACCAAGTTGTACCCAGCAACTCTGTAATAATTGCATTCAGAACACAAACATGCTTTGTTGAGAACTTACAATATCTAATCAGCTATAATTCTAAATTTTATTTTCCATTTGTAAATTACCAAGGGAGCAAACTATAGAACAGGAATGTAAAATAGTATTCTAGCTGGAGATATTTTGCTAACACATAAGCTTCTACCCACCCCTTCCCTAATGCCTGCAAGGCTCTTCTGCTTCTGAACTTATTTCAATTGTTAGTTTCTCTTTGAAGGTATCTCAACTATAATGCAAGCAATGCTCTAATGAATTCTCAGTGCTGTGCTATCTTTCCCAGACAGTTCTTTTACGTCATCTACAAATTTGGATGCTGAGATGTACTTCCTATACTCATGTGTATCTCTGGTTTTGAGGAATGTCAATATTATCAAGTCAGATGTTTCAAAGTTTCTAAACTTAAAAATAAGAAAAAAATAAACACACCCAAAAAAGCCCCAAACATACACCTTCTACGGATTGATTGCTTGCCCACATTAACCTGTTTTGCCACTTAACCCTTCTCCAGCTGCCCAGTTGCTGATCGGTCCTGCACAGGTCTCTGGAGCCAGGGGAGGGGGTTTGCATGGTCCTGGGAGTGGCACAGCCCGGGCAGCACCACACCGATGAACTTCACCCCTCTCCCTTACCAGGTTCATCCTCTGTGTCAGCAGGTTTGCTACCTTGCCTTCCTTCCCACACTTGCCTCTGCCAACCATCATTTTTCTGATTCATGAGTAGTTGCTGCCATCCTGAGCTCCCAAAACACCAGGACATGACACACTGGATACCTCAGCAGAAAGCAGATGGCAGTTGCCTCATGCTTGGAGCATCCAGAGACCACAACTCTTACTGCGCTAAGGGACACTTCTGACATTGTCCCATGTCATGCCTTCCCTATGACGGCATCTGAATGTATTTTGCCACCAATTAAGGTCCCAGTGTGACAAGGACCCTTCTGGAAGGGCAGAGGCAGTGAGAGCACAGCTTACGCCTTTGTCTCCTGCTGCAGCAGCGACAGGCAGGCTTTTCAGTGAAGGAAAACTATTGTCAGCTGCATCTGTACATTGAACTATCCAAAACTAATTTAAGTAAGTTAAAAGGAGAATATTATAAGAGGAGAACAAAAAGCTTCTGGTCTGCTTTACGAAACAGATTTTTTAAAATAAGCTAAAATATGCTTCTTCGAGGCCAGCAGTCAAGGGAGCAAATACCTCACTTTACCAGCCCAACTGCAAGAGCCATGCCAAGCTCACTAAAAATGCAAAGGCAAACAAAAAGCCAGAAATTCCCTCTATTCCACAGCATTCTGATAAGTAATTTATCACTGAATGAAAAAATTAAGCCAAAATTAGCAATCTTTTTGACACAGATAATCACCCTGTATTCTTTAAAGAAAAGCAAACATTTCCAGGTTGTACAAGAGCAATGACAAAAATGTCTCTTTTTGTGTGACCAGCAGCTGACAATTTTATACAATAAATAATGCTATTTTATAGTAATAAGCACAGCATCAGCAACACAGTAAAGTTAACATGTTAACACTGACAGAAATTATCTCTGTTCTCTATTAATCTGCATTCTTTACAGATGGTTATTTATAAAAATTAAACATGAAACTGAAAGGTTATCTATGGCCACATTAGCAAACATCTGCTTGTGATTCTGATTTCATGTTTGCATGCTATTCTTGGAAAAGTAACCCTTTTTAAGATGTACCAGATGTGACCAAGTGTTCTTAATCGTAAAATATTTGTTTCAGCAAGACAGAAGTTCAGGGCCAGGAAAGAAATCACATATTCCTAAAAGAGCAACTGCCTTATACTTCTGCTGCTGAATTCTCCAAAGGAAAAGTGTTTCTGAAGAGGGAAAAATGCAGTTTATTTAGTGTGCCATTACAGATAATTACTCTTATTTTTAAATATGAAACATTCAAATGTATAAGCACGGACTCAGTTTCAACTTTCAAGCAGAGAAATGATGCATTACAAGTGCATCACACATTCACTCTCTGGCCTGGCACTGACACAGTAACCTTCAATCTCCAGTGGCAGCAGTTTAAGCAGACTTCCACAAACTGACATTAGATATCTTGGCTTGCTCCCCTAATGGCCTCACCAAGATTTCTCCTGCTCCCAGCAAGAAAGAAACAGTTAACTGTGGGATGGGAGGCAGCAGGTGAGGGAGTTCATGTAGACCAAACCATGGAGAGATGGGTTCAATTCTTTCTCACTGTCTCACTATAACCTATTAACTGCTTAATTTATTTCCTAAAAGTAATAATTTAAGAAAAGGGTTCTGGACCATCAAATTATTTGTTCATTATGTTTGATAGCTATACCCTTTGAATGAATAATACTGTTAACCCATAGAAAAAAGGAAAGAAAAAGGAAAGGGCAAAGGTAAAGATGAAAAGGAGAAAAGGAGAAAAGGAGAAAAGGAGAAAAGGAGAAAAGGAGAAAAGGAGAAAAGGAGAAAAGGAGAAAAGGAGAAAAGGAGAAAAGGAGAAAAGGAGAAAAGGAGAAAAATGAAAAATAGAATAGATTAATATGAATTTAATGGCAAATAAAGAGATTAACAAATAAAATTAAATTTAAAATGTTGAAACTTCTTCATATATCTCAGAAAACTGAGCTACCCCAGTCTTTCAAGACTCACATTTTGCTTTTCACTCTCTTGCCCCACCAGTTCACATGCATCTTAAGACTCAGATTAAGTCTTCAAGAAGGGAATACACCATCCTTCACAGAAACCCCTGGAAGGTACAAGACTTTGACCATGGTGGCCAGGCAGAGAGGCTGGCAGGTCCTGCCCCAGAGGTGCAGAGCCAGGGTGCTCACCAAGCCTCCACATCTCCCAGCCACGCTCCTACCACAGCACTAGGGTAAAAAAAAAAAAACCCAAATTTTGTAAAAGTGTGTTTTGCCCTCTTTGCTCCCCCTTTCATGAAGCACAAGAATTCAAACAGGATGCAAATGACACAAAAAACTGCCACCACAGATACAAGGGGCAGATCAGAGCGCTGCCCTGAGAGAATGGGGCTCTGTTGAAGGGAAAGTTATGCCTCAGTGAACTGTATAAAACGTAGCTAATTGAACTGCATAGCTCAGTGTAAACTGGGAAGAGCCTACTTCTCCCTTCCAACCATGGACCAAGCAAAGACAGTGCCTCCAGACACAGAACAGAACACAGAGCACACCTGAAGCCACACATGCAGGAAGGCAACGGCTCAAGGACTCTTCCTGGGACAAACAGGCAATATGATGGGAAAATTCAAAAAAAGACACAGTAGCAATGGCGCAAGGGCAGAGGAATAGAAATACCAGAAATAATTCATTTAATGCAAAAGCACAAGCAGATCTGAAATCCTTCCAAGCCTCTTCAGTGGTGATGTGTGCTTTTGTAAGCAGAAGTAGCTCTTAACATACTTTCTGCTTGAAATGTATTCCTCCTAATGGAATTTATTTCAATTTAGAGCTGAACAGCTTCCATTCTGAATATATGAAAGCATCCAAATGGTGTTTCTCACACACCTCTGCACCTTTGACATCGTTTCAGATGCACCCCAGACTGACGAGCAAGTCGCATACACACACAAGTGGTACATTAGCTGCAGTGAACAGGAACATCTGCACTTAGCTATGGTACCTCGAAATCAGTAATGTAGCTGAGAAAAGAACTATTTTCAGCAATCAGATAAGTCATAAAGCTATTATTAATTCATGTGGTTTCCATCTCTGTTATTCCTTAAAATTCTTCAGGATAGAACCATTTAGGTTGGAAAAGACCTTCATAGTCATTGAGTCCAACCATAAACCCAACTCTGCCAAGTCACATTTAACCATATAAATCTAACCATGACTGCATGGCAAAAGCCAAAGAGAAAGACAAACCTATCCTTGGTGAAAGTGAGTAAAAGGGCACCATACACTATATGAGAGTCTTGATGGACACGCTTTAAAACTCTGTAGAAAGTTAACTACAGCCAGAAAATGCAGAAACGGAGTCATCGGAAGAATACCTAGACTCCTCAGCCAGCCATCAGCAGGTCACAATTGAATTTGTCTTACCCTGTGTTCAATCTGCTCAGAAAGACTTACTAAAACAATGTTTTTATTTAATGTCTTCAAGCATGCATCTCAAAATAATGTGATTCATTGAAAATACACAAAGACTGCTGCCCTCTGTTCCTATTGACATTAACTCATTCAGAATAAATTTCCCAGCACTATCTGGACCACAAATTTTCACACAGCTCTCAAATGAAATTATGTCAGCAAGACAACTGGTATCTTTCCTAATATTCATAGCATTTTTTCACTTGAGTAGCACCACTAAAGACAAGACAGTGGAAGCAAAGTATAGAGTTCTATACCCTCCCTCTATCTGCCACACTGAATTCAGAGTACCTGTAAATGCTAAAGCAGTAAAAGACTGGAAGCAAGTCCTGCCATCAGTGCTCCTGTTATTATCAGCAGCATGGCTGCATTGATGCTACAGCAGCAGTGGCAGGTTTTCAAAGAAGCTGCAGCGTGTACAGAAATGCCTTACACAGCCAAACAGAAAATCTTCCTTCTATTTCCTCTGGCTTCAGACTAAAGGAGCAAACTCTAAATCAAGACAATTCATGAGCACACAGGGAAAGGCAGATACCCTGTTTCTACCTGTGCTAGAAAACTTCATGGTCAAAAAGTTCATGTTGGCACAGCTCCACTGAAGAACCAGCAGAGGATCTGAGCACTCTGTTGATGATGCAGCACAAGACAATGTAAAATCCAAATTCTACCTGAGAATGCAGCTACTCCAACACTGAAATGCACACTATAGTAAGTTAGTGAAGACAGAATTTGCTGAAAGACAGACACTTCTATTTTAAAGAAAGCTTATCAGTAATATATTATTAACCACCAAAGTCATTAAAATTTAATCACAACTGTAATATCATTATTTCTTGTACTTAAAAATAAAAATGAGAACTCAAAGTTGTTTCTTGCAGTTTTTTTAATACAACTCTTAGTACCAAAAATGCTACTATTAAAGAGCAGTTCATAGCTGAACAAAACCAGTTAATGCAGTGTTGCACTAACCTTCAGCAAAGCTGTTAATATTCAGGATTCTGCACAACAGGGTAGGGTTGAGAAATTAATCCTTTTAAAGTTGAATTTCAACAACGGACAAAGGCATGTGTTAGCTGAATTCTATTTATGGCAATCATCCAAATATCAAATAAAGTTTTCCTGGCTGGGCTTCAGTCATCCCCATTCGCAGCTAAAGAGTTCTCTTGTAAATGTAGCCAGACAGTATAGAACCTGTGTTTTGTTCACATCCAGATCTACATATCTCAGAAAGAGAAAACATTGCTTAGTAATTGTCACTTCAAGAAACATACCAGGAATGACTTACTGAAAAGTCCAACCTGGACAGTTGTAAACTCCAGACGAAAACCCAGAAACTCAAAAAAGACTACTAAAATACCACAGTGGGCAAGGCAAAGCAACTAAGGAATGACGGAACTGCACATATGTGAATATAATAGGGTACCACTGATAAACAGTTAAACACTTCAACAATGTATTTGAAAGGCTTTAGCACATATAAGGAATAGAATTGGAAGATGCATACTTTTCTCATAATACAAAATAGGAACTGGGCGTGTGCAAATCAATCTATGCACAACATCTTAAGAATTAAAAATTTGAAAAAATCCCTAATGTTGCCATGTTTTAATCTTACAGCGGGTAGGAAAATGAACTAAGCTTATGTGTGGAAAGAATCCAAATATGCAGAGTATGAAAATTCAATTAAGAAATTCAAACAGCTTCATTTTGCCATACAACACTGTTGGATACAGTTGTTATAACAATGGCATTTCTTCAGTCATGATTCTACACTAAACTGAATTATAAGGATTCTTGGTTTTCTCTCCATCTTCACATTCTTTCACTACAAGGATTTAATTTCTGAACTGCTCAAAGAAACCCAAACACAGTATGAACAAAATATATCAATAAAAGGTATTTATCAACTGTTTCAAAACATTACTATGGTTTCAAAGTCCAAGTTGACCAGAAACAGAGAGGTGATGAGGTGCTCCAGGCAGTCATGCTGGTTCCTTAAGAGCAGTGCACCATTCAAACTCAGGCACACACAAGTCCACCTGACCCTCAGTTTATTTTTTATCGTCTCTTACACTTGCTGTAGAACAAGAAAGACAACAGGAGCAATGTATAAATATAGGCACTTTCTCCTTTTGAGGCTGCACCACAATATTTGACATGAAGAATTAAAGCATAGAGGGATTCAGACAGATTGGCCCTACATTGCAGCCATCTCTCAGGTTCAGTATTTTATTATGAACCTAGATGTAGAGGCTATGTTTGTAAGATTTGATGTGTCCTATTAGTTTCTAGAATGATGTTTAGCATCTTGAGCTCACAAACCATCTTCACATTTCACCTTTACTCATTTTAGTAAAGCACTGTTATTCAAAGGTATTTTCTTTCATCATTCCCAAAGATAAGAAATATTTATGCTTCATGCAACTATTTTGGTTTCTACTTATAATTCAACTACTATATTTGATAATAAACATAATTTTTGAAAAGAAATATGAAGTACTGAAGTGCTGTTTGTTAAATGGTACTTTATGACACAGTTAAAAAATATCTATGCTGAAAGCCTGTAACACCACTGCTAATAAACTGAGTGATCAAATATATGAAACAGATGTGTTGCATGAAAGCAATGGAGCTCAAGACTCTTGTATCACACCAGATTTTCTCTCTGGTACCAGAAGATCCCAGATTAGGAGATAAAACTGTGTCAATGTTTAAAAAAACCCCACATATGGCAATGAGAGACAGTCTGGCTGCTTCACTCGTTTCATACAGTCAGAAGGGAGCTCAAAGCATGGCATATGAGTCCCAGACTTCCTCCTTGGCTTTCTGTCATATTCAGCACCACCATCAACTACTTTGAACATACCCATGATGGAAACTTGGGGGACAAAAATAAAAATAGGAAAGTGAAAAAGATTATTTAAAAAGCCCTTTGTAGTAAGAGCCTGAATGATGTAGCAGAAGTATATCTTATGGACAGCATTTGTTCAAAGTAAGCTTTCATCAAGCACAAGGTGATACAATTCCATCTCAGGCTCTGCATCTACAGGCCCTTTGTTCTTTCTAAAAGCAGCACTGCCAGTGCACACCAAGCCTCCCTTACAGTGTAGATTAAGATGGGTGCAACTAAGGATGTGCATACCCAGCCACAGGCAAACCTGTGTGATAAACACTGCGCCTGAAAGCAATTCCTCAAGGAAATAAAGGTGTAGATTGTTTGTAAAAATGGGTAAGGAAACTATTAAGCAAGTTCTTCTGCAAATACACTCACCCATGGGTCTCAGGGGACAAGGAGGAACCTAAGCTGATGACAAAATATGAATGAAAGATTCTTTTCTGTACTACAGAGCTAAAACACCAACAGAATTGGAGGAAGACAGCAATAGAAGTCGCGGATGTAACTGCTCTGGAACTGCCACTTTGTGTAAAGCTCAAGGCAGGCTGAAGCATTTCAAACTTTACTACTTTTTAGCCCTGTTCTTTTCTGTGATAGTAGCAAACTATAGGAAAAGAAATAATAAAGTTCAGAAGAGTACTTCTGTTGTGACACCCTCCAATTTCTGACAATTAGCTACAGACTTGACACTTTCACCTTCCTGCCCCACTTCCCAAAGCAACTTGCATGACCCTTTCAGTCAATGGTCACATTAGCAGGTTGTGTCACCCTATGCACAAGAAAAGAAAACGCTCACAGTGAACAGAAGCTACAGAATTCTGCAGCCTCCTGTTTTCCAATCATTCTGTAGTGCTATCAAAACTTCCTGATTCTTCTACTGGAAGAGCTGCAAGAGGCAGATGTGTGGAGTATATCCCTCACTCAGCATTGCTTGTCCAGCATGGCACCTCCTATGAGCTACAGAAGGCAGGCAAGTGTTAACACAGAAAGAAGCTAAGTGTTGATTCTGTTCCTGAGAACTGCTAGCATTAGTTCCAAAGTTCAAAACTAAAAGCATCCATAAAGCATCAGTTCCATCAGTCACTGTCTTGCTAGAGTTATTCTTTGGACCATGGAAACAAAAAAGTTCTTTTGGAGAATAAATCAATAAATAAGTAAATCACCAAATTAAATGTTGTATCAACAATTCTCAACAATCAACAAGCAAATTGCCATCATTTAATATTTAGCCATGCAGGAAAATTGTGGTTTGACTATATGACATCTTCAGGACAAAAAAGGCTATTTAGGAGACTACAAACATTTTTCTTGTTGCTTCCACATGACAGAAAGTCTCAGTTTTACAGTTATTCAGCTGTGTAAAACAAAACTGGAGGGCTGGGATGGTGAATAAAAAGTTCTGCTCATGCTTGCTGTAATGCAAAAATGCATTTTATTAGTACAGACGTATTAGTTTGAAATTCTTCAAAATCAATGCATCAACTAAATTAATTACACATTTATTCAGTTCAGATTTAGCACCTGACATTTGGCGAACTATTATAGCCACAGTAATTCAACTCTGCCTGGTGAATTGCTGTATTTGAATGTTTCATGTGATATTCAACTACAGAATAACTGGCCACAAGGCTTTAGGTTTTATGCCTAAGTGATTTTTGTCCTACATTATCAATTTGTTTGTACATTTGGGTCGGTTTATTTCAAAAGGGACAGTATGTTTTACAGCTGTATCTTTCTAAAGTAAGGTGGATGAAGGTGTGAAGATGGGGTTTGGGCTCAAGTTGCTACACATCAGGCTAGAAGTTACTGGACACGTCAAATCTCACAAACATAGCCTTTACATAGAGGTCTATAATAAAATACTGAATCTGTGAGGTGGCTACAATATAGTGACGTTTTCTCAGAATACCTCTATGCTTTAATTCTGTACGTCAAATACCATTGCATAGCCTCGAAAGGAAAATGTGCCTATATTTTTCATCACTACCATTGAATTTCTTCGTCTAGAGCAAATGTAAGACATGTAAAAAATAACCCCAAAGGGGAAAAAAAATGCGCAAATCTTCAAAGGCTGAGAAACATTGTTCATCAGTAAAGTGAGGGTCAGGAGGACTTCTGTGTGTCTGAATTCAAAGGGTGCTTTGCACTTATAGAACCAGCATGACTTGCTGAAGCACCTGATTTGCTCTGTGTTTCTGGTGAACTACGATTTTAAAACAATACTTATGTTTTAAAGGAGTTGATGAATAGCTATGATTGATATTTTTTGGTCATACTGTGTTCGTGTTTCTTTGAACACTAGAGAAATAAAATCCTTGTAGTTACAGAATGTGAAGATGGGGAGAAAACCTGGTATCCTTAAAAGCAGCTTAGTACAGAATCACAAATAAAGAAATGCCATTGTTATAACAACTGTGTCCAGCACTGCTGCATGGGGAAATGATGTTCTCTTTGAGGGGGTGGGCAACAGAACTTGAGACAGATTTTCACTGACTAGCTCAATCCACCAAAGAAAGAATAAACAGAATTACGGTTTAAATATTTACATCACCGTACTTCGTATCTTTGAATCATAATAATTTTCAGCTTATTTGGTGCCCTTTGCAGATATTTGTTCATAATTTTTAAAATGTCAGCCATAAAAATAAAACGAGTAGGAAAAAGAACAACTTTATCTCTCGTTAAAAGTTGCCAGCAGCTCTCAAAACCGGCAGCCCGCAGAAGAAAGAGACTCTTGTTCTCGCTCTGCACACAACGCCCCACGTAACCTTTAAAACTCCGCTGGACACATAAAATAGCATTGATGCTCCAGCCCCGGCGAAGAGAAGGGCTGAGCCGCAGATGTTTTGCCGAGGACAGCCCCCGCCCCGCGCAGCGGGTCGGGCAGAGCCGCGGAGCCACCGCGCTCCCTCCCGCGGCCGCGGGGCTGCGCAGCGCCCGCCGCTCCCGTCCCTGCTCAGCGCACGGGTGCCGAGATTAAGGGGCAGGGGATGCTGAACGGCTCCTCGCTGTGTCGCAGATCTCCTCCCATTTAACCTCAGAGTGCCCCGTTTCTCTTATCAGTCCTCCCGCAAACGCGAGGGGGATTTTCTCCTTAATAGGCAGAAGAAAATAAATAAATAAATAAATAAATAAATAAATGTTGAAAATTGCTGGGCTGGATGCTAGTGAATGGGCTATTTTTTTTTTGTGAATGATATAAAGCATTCAGAGGTCTGGTCTTTATTGAGCAATCCAGAGACCAAGCTCTGCGCCGGAGGCCATAAAGAGAACCCCATAAAAGAATTGGTTACAAGACTTGCATTATGAAATAACAGACGTAGAGTAATAGGATGTTAATAGCTGCGCATGGAGACACTTGGTTTACAAAGAAAATTTGTAACATTTAGCATAAACAAGACAACACCTTGAAAACCATAAGAAATGAAATGGTTAACCTACCAGTAAATCTGCACCTAGTAACCAAGGAAGGCAGGAATTTGGAATCATCATTTGGAAACTTTTAGATATTACTTCAATTACAGTAATAACATCAGAAACCAATAAATGGTCATGGGTCATTAGCCACCAAAACAATCACTCTAGTCAAACAATTCCAGTGCATGCTGGTGCTCTGTTAACATTAAAGCAAACATCAAAAGGAAGGATCTCTCACAGACTCACCCACCTCCAAGCTTTTGCCCTCAGGCTTTCCCTCAGTGAGCTCCATCCATTAGGGCCTAAAGAGGAGCTCAGATAGGAGGCTAGAGTGCAACTCCCGCCTTTTCAACAGCTGTGTCACTTAGCTGCTTTGAGGATAGTTAATGATGCTGATTAACATGCTGACAGCTGATGTATCCATCATTAATACCTTTGGTGAATACACCAGCAGCAACACACTTCACTGTAACAGACAAAGCCTGAGAAACTGCATCTGAGGACAGTGAACTCTAGCTCAGTGGCACAGCACTCATAGGTCCATTTGTCTTAGCATTGCCATCACTTGAAAAGAAAGGAAATAGCTTTATGCTTTCTTGCCCCCAAGGATGTCGGTTTGTTCATCCAGCTGCAGAGTTTTAATAGGAGACACATAAACAGACCTCAGCAAGTTACAATGCCAGGGTACAGAAGTGGGTTTAAACTTACTTAGGCTGAGGATTTGCTGAATGTTTTTCTCATTTTCCTGCCAAGTGATGCTGAAAGTGCTAACTAGGGGCTGAAGCAATTTGAATTCCTCAAATTACCACTCACAGAATTACCTAGCACATCTTAGAAGAACCTGCTACAGAAGAACTGCTAGTTTGAAGGCAGCAATGTACAAAATAACTTGAAACACTGCTGGAAGTGCTTCAAAGTAACCTAACCTTTTGTCTATTATCTAAAAAGCCCCAAAGTATTCATAACCAGGTCTCATGTTTCAGAGGAGCAGAGATAAGTCAATTAAACAACTTTTCTAGCTGCACAACACAAACAGACAAAGTTTCAGGAGCTAGGTCCTCGTCTTGGTCCCATATAATGCTTTGCAAATGTCAGACTTTGGACTTCTTGCATGCCCAATAGTTGGCATTGCCTCATATGCCTAAGCTCCATGGAGACAGGATACCAAATACAACACACAGAGCATTTCCTCACTCTCTGCAACTCCTGCCCCAAGAAGTGCATTTTAGCTTGGATTCTAAGGCACCCAACTTCTCTGTGTGCAAAAAAAACAGCCAAAGCACCTAGGTGAAACACTTAAATCAGGGAACTGATCCCCTTTTTCTAAAGATCAAACAGCAAAACCACCTAAAGGACAACACAAAGAATAGAGGCAAGATCTAACACAGATGCACGCACCAAGGACACGGGCTGGAGAAACTCATAACCCATAAAGCCATTTTCTTCTCTGTGAGGAGAGTCAAGCAGCAGCACAGGTTGTCCGGAGAGATTTGAAAACGGATGGAGCCTGCACAGACATGATTGAGTTAAGCCCTAGGCAACCTGTTCTGACACCACAGCTGCCCCTACTGTCTGCTGGAGGCCACTTTAGAGACTTCACAAGGTCCCTTCCAGCCCAATTTTTCCTATGAGCTCTTTCCACACACCCCACAGCATATCATGCCATTGGACTTGGATGTTATTCCTGCCTCTGGAAGGTACTGCCATGGAGTCACACACAGATAAGTTTAAACTGACTCCCTGAATAAGCCTTTTTATCTTCCCATTTTCAAAGTTCCAATCTGGCACAAATATTCCTTAATATTGGGGAGAGGCAACACAAATAATTTTGAGAATATTATCCACTAGATACTGCAGGTCTTTAATATAATTTCTGAAGCAAGATATTTGAAAAGCAATTTATGTATAAAATCCACTGTTTTCATCCAAATTTTACCTCAACCCAAAATAAAATCATGAACTGTTCCTGCTGGAAACCAACCAGGCAGTAGACCACAACTCTTTTCAAAAACAGAAAAATATTTTTCTTTGGAAAGGGTCACTAAACTATGAACCAGATCTTACTAAATAATAACAATAATAAAAATACTGCATTCTTTTAAAGCCTTCATTAGGGAAAAAAATGTTGCCTTTTTATGGCTATTTATTAGACACTATCTGAATTTCAACAATGAATTGTAATTCAGCACCATATCATCTATTTATATCCACCGTTCTGAGCCAACTGCAGCTTAGTGCATGATTTTGAAGATTTTGGCCAGGATTTCAGCATAGTTGGCAAATGCAACCTGGGAAGCTCTTAGGCAATTAAAGTCTTTATAATTACTATATCACCACATACAAGTATGAAAGAAATGGGACTGGATGAAATACAGAAATCTCATAGTCATGCTTATATCACGTGACCCCTTCAATATTTCTTTGGTGATTTTACAGTAGCACACTACCACTATCCCATCGGTCTTCAAACTGAATATGTTTAAGTATTAGCTCCATGTTCCAATTATGTTAAAAGAGGATTATCCATACTAAAAAGTGGTTTATTCAAACAAATGTTACAATGGAAAGTATTTGCTCACTAAATGCATAATACATGTTCAGCCAAAGTGCTAATTACATACTTCATGACTGAGTAACAAATACGTATAATCCATCCTCATGGATTTCAACATGAAGACAAATAACTTTCAGAAACTTCTTCCAGCAAACCTTTCCAAATCTCCATACAAAGTCATAGCAATAAAGGATAGAATATATTTCCTAATTACAGAATTTAGACTCTTGCCAGATAGAATGCTGTTTCCAAGGTAAGGTTTGTCATTACTAAAGCAATATTCGGTCCTTGCTACCCTGACAGTCCACATTCTCTTCTATACAATCCCAAGAGAACCTTGTTGGTTTTCTCTGCTGGCTTCCCAATAGCCAAAAACATGATGCTGAGCTCTGACGTATTTGTAGAGAGCCTATACTCTATTTTATGCAATATTACAAGAAAAATGTTGGTTTAAACAGAGTATAGTGAGTCAACTATGAGGGAAGAAAGTATTGCTGTGTTTCACTTCTAAAAACCCTCCTAGGTCAAAAAACTATACACAATTCATTTCTAAAAGAATTATTAAATGCTTAAATATAAGTAGTCTTGCATACTCCATTGTATATTATACCTGAGTAATGCAGCAAAACTGAATTTACGCAATGTAGTTTAAACACATTCTAAGGAAAGTACAGAATAGGGTAGTAATCTTAGCCACACAGTGAACCCCACAAACTTTAAATTAGTTTATAAATGTGTATTTTGGTTTTTTTTCTCAGAAAATCTTCCCTGACACTTGGGACAACACCTAGGGAAAGGTCAGTTTGAACTTCATATCCAGACTCAGGAACAAAACAAGTGCAGCACCCACCAGCATCAGCTGCACCAGGAAAAGAGGAGGAGGATGTGGGGATGCTTGTGGTCCAGAACCCCTAAATCTGACATGATTAATTTGCATTCTTCCAGAGTTAAGGGAAGTAGTGCAAGCAGGGCTTCCTTCTCCATCCTGCTAAAGGAAATTAAGATTTCAATGTTTCTTGTGCTCATACTTTTTGGGAAAGAGATATATTAAAATAAATAAATAAATAAAAATTAAAAAAAATAAAAAAAAAAGAGAAGGAAAGCAACAGGTAGGCCAGCTGAAGAAAAAAAATGTCACCTTTTTGAGTTTGAGCAGCATAAATCTGTATAAGCAAACCCCAGAAGTTTTCCGTTGTGGTGGGTTTTACTTGGTTTAAATTGCATCTTTCATCAAATACTCATCACCCATCACAAAGATTTTAAACACTCCTCTAAAACTCCATCTCAAAGGAATCCACATTTCTTTTTAGCAACACTGACTGAGAACAGGGTACCAGAGAGACTCTGGAGTCTCCATCCTTGGAGATGCTCAGAAGTCACCTGGCCAACCAGTCCTAGGTGGGCCTGCTTGAACAGGGAGGTTGGACAAGATGACCTCTGGAGATCCCTGCCAACTTTAACCATTCTGTGGTCCTCAGCTGAACTCCTACCAAGTTCTACAAAGGCATCATTTCAGGTCTCACCATGCCCAAGGAAGGGATGTAGAAAAGTAACAGTTTCCACTTTGAGGAAGAGGAGAGGGAGAAAAGGGAAAAGGGAAAAGGGTCACACACACACGGCTTATATTTTAGGCAATTTGGGTCCTAGAGTAAAAAGTTGCATAATGCTACAGGAGGAAGGAAGAGATACAGGAAAAGAACCTAAAGCTGCCCTTTTTAAAGAAACACATAGTCCGCAAGAGTTTACATATTTACCATTAAATTACCCAAATACTGTATCAAGTGATTTGGAGATACTCCAGCCTCCCAGGATTTCCTGAGAGATTTTCAGTGGGGGACTAGAGAAGAATGTTTCCCCTCTCCCATCCAAAGAAATTGGAACAAAAGATATAACAATCAATTATTTTAATATAGCCCTTATTTATAAAAACAAACAAACAAACAAAAAACAGAGGGGAAAATCCAAAAGCAAAACAAAAAATCCACAAACCACCACCAATATTTACTATCAGGGGATGATCTTAGGATAATCATTGGACAGTCCCAATTCATTCTGTCCTTGACACAAATTTGGTTTTCTCCTGGCATTACCCACCACCCTGAGACAGATAATGTTGTTATCCCATGATCTAACTTCAATGCTAAAAACAAATATCTCTGCATTTTCTCCTTGTGTATACATGTTTAGAGTTATTTCATTTCATGCTATCTTGGAAAACTACTATTCCGTTATTTATTGAGTTCTGAGGCATACAGGAATATAGCCAATTCTAGCTTATACTGGATAAAAAAATGGAAGAAACACTCTTATTCAACTGTGCTGAGGGAGAAAAAAAAGAGAAGCACTCTTGCATGTATATAAACTATGCATACATGTTCCAAGACATCTTTCCTGAATCCAAGCCTATGAATACAAATCTAGAAGGATTTACAGATAAATATAATGTCAAGCAAGCCTTCAGTGAATCAAGACCAAGGACCACACCTGCTCCAGTCAGAGGGATTGAGATGTTTGGTACCACAGAGGAATGCCCCTTTGTACCGCAGCACAACACATTCAAGGAAAAGCAATTTATTTTTTGCAGAATTAAAGAATCAGTGATGCCTAGCTGGAACGCACTGCTTTGGAAGAGGCCCAAAAGCTCAAATAATTGCAATGGACTGGAAAGTCCTTCACCCCCAGGTCAGCAATTTACATTCCAGCCGGGCTATTTATGAGACAAAGCAGTTACCACCAACCACCCTTTGAAGGCTCAAGTTGCCAGTTTCGGCACCATTGCCAAGGTGCAAACACACAGAGACACCATCACAACCCAGTCACATGCACTATTTCGGTAGAAGAGCCCAGGACTGAGGTAGTGCACAAATTTTGTAGTTGGCTACCACAAGCCACAGAGCTGGTCTGCAATAAAATTCCTCTCTATAGGCTTGAGATTCTGCCCACGGCAACAGTGTCAAATACAGAACTGACATAAGGAATGGTAAGTAAAAATAATGTCATCATCCATTAGATTTAAACTCATTACAGTTTGATATAAGTGATGAGTCAAATAGAAAAGAAAGTCCATATTTTTTCTCTTTCCCTGCCAGCTGACATTAGTTCCACCCCACTTTCCCAGTTATTTTTTTAGTTTTTCTCCCTCTCAGCTTGCTTTGTGCTCTCTGTTTCTTGCTCCAGAGCATGGCCCTTTTTTCTTCATCCCATATTTACCACCCACAATCTACTCTCTCCTCATTGCTTTCTTCACTACTCCTAACTTAACTTCCAGTAATCTGCAAACTCTAACTGAATAGTCAGCATAACTACTGTAAAAATGGGCTAGGTTTATCTCTAAGACTTCTGTATCTTTAAAGCAAACTTTAAGCACCTAGGTTCTCAGTACCTGCATAAATTTTTCTGTGTGTCTGTAAAAACTTCAAGTGTGATAGGGATGTAATAAAATATCCCAAAGGAAAAAAAAAAAAAAAGTGAAAAATCAACCATGGCTGAGAGTTAGAACAGGAACTAGAAATAAACATCCTCATTTTCAGCTCTGAGTGAAAGACAAGCTTCAAAATCATTAACTGTCTCCTTTTGCTTACAGCAGGAGGTCACAGCAAATGTCAAACACAAGAGAGCTGTTCAATTAAGGGCAAACCTTACAAAATCCAAACTGTTACCAACAGCAGCCTAGACGTCATCTTTGCCCCAACAAAACCACTGTCTGGACAACCCCTATTACACAAGGCTTCCCACTAAAGAGCTGCCAAGCTTTAACCTTCAGTGAGGAGAAATTAATTTATTCACTCAAGAAACAAAACTGCCCTACCAGAGCATTGGCTACCTTAGGCATATGTAAGGGAAAATAAAATAAAAAAAATTTAAAAAAAGGCAAGGTAACTACTTTTCTCACCTCTTTCTAGTGCCTAAACCAAGAGCTACACACATGAAGTACCAGTACAGTAGTTGATCACAGAGCAATACACAGGAGATTGCTATGTCAAGCACTAAATGTAGGTAGACAGCAAATTAGCTAATCAGAACATCTATCTGTTAAGGGAAAAAAAACAAGGCACAAAACAAAAAGAAATGGACAAAAAACCCTGATTGACAACAAAATCAGTGATGAATAAGAACATGAAGGCAATGCTTCTATGGGAAAAAAAAAAAAAAGTAACCAAATACAGGAGTTTTATTTAATGGCTATTTTATTGTTGCACATTGAACACTTTAGAAAACATAGCTAACCTGAATTACAACAAATCATCAAAACAGTCAGAATAATTTTTCTGCCATACAGGAAAGAAGTTTATATAGTTCCAGATACAGGAGCATTAAAAATACTCAATTCTAAACTTCCTGCTCTAATTGTGCAATGATCTGAGGATAAAGGTTCTTTAAAATCCAAGCCTGAACTCTGGCATTATATAAAGTCTTTGGGCCTATGCACATCAGTCAGAGTTCCAGGTACACAGAGCACGAAATCAGGGGAGGTTCTGGCTGCAGAAAGTTCTGTACTATCAGGGCTGCCCTCTGGCCACTGTATATACAACATGACCAGCTGTGTGCACAGAAATTCCTGCATGCATTATTTTGGGTGTTATCACAAGTATTTGAGATTAGGTTTGGCTAGGTTAACACAGAGTTAATGAAAAAAAAAATAGTTGGTATAGTTAGTCAGAGATCTAGCTTAGCCAATGTATGAAAATGTCACTCTTAGAGAGCTAGAGGATACAGATTTCTATGCATACTCACTGCACTTCACACAGTTCACAAGGTCAGAAGGAAGAAATAAATAATATGGGTTTGATATTCATCTCTAACATGCAGAAAGTCAGTTTACCAGAAGTCTACAAGATTACATCTTAATGCTTTATATTATGCAATACTTTGCCTAATAGTCTAACTGTGCTTTCCCAGTAAGCAAAAGCTACTGTCCAGGCAGCCTCCCTGAGCAACCAGAGACAAACGAGCAGCTGGTGATTTCCCTGGGCAGTATGCAATGCTCATCTGCAGAACTCCAAACAAGGATTTCGAAGGCATTAGGACAGAGAAGGAACAAGAAATAAAAGCACATTAAGAACGACTGATTTTAAACGGCAGCACAGATATGCAGTACTAAACACGACATTTAAATATTCTGAGAAGCTGACATCACCACACTGCCCAGTACTGCATGCAGGGGCTGAACTTTGCCAGACACGAACAAGCCAAATCGTGCTATTCTTGAAGTTAACAATAGTTTTGCTTGAACTCCAGAAGCATCAGAAGAAGTTGACCCTCGGTTGAGAGCAGATCATACCTCAGGGCACACACATGGGCAAGGACACGCACAACACGCTACTATAAGCATCTTCCAGACCCCCGCACGGTCCCTGCGATCAGAGCAGCAGGTCTAGGGTTGCGGAGCCGGCGCTTGGAGTGCTTGGAGAGCTGCGCTTTCGTCTTCAGGACTCAAAGGGAAAGCTTCCGACTCAAACTGCACATTCCTAAAGGATTTAAGTTGGGATTCTTTTCTTCCAAAAAGCACAGTCATTTTGTTGGGGAAAGATTCTGACAGTCAAAGCATGCAATACACTCCACCCCACCCCCATCATGTTTTTCGGGTGAAAAGCAGTTCCTGTGGTACTCCATGCTTACCAATAAGTAACTTCTAAGTTTGACACATTCCTAAGTTTACTCACAAGCAGAAGACTCGCAGGCACAGGCAGGCACAGGGATAGCCAGACCAGCCGGAGGATGCGGTGTTGCGGAGCCGGCGCTCAGCCGCCCGGCTGCTCCCGCGGCGCCGCCGGTGCCTCCCCCGCGCCGGAGCCGCCCGGGCAGCGCTCCCCGCCCGCCCTTCGCCTCCCCGAGCTGCTGACGGCACCGGGAGGCGGCGGCGGGGGCAGCGCCGACCCCCGCCCCGCTCAGCCCCACCTGCCCGCAGGGCGATCGCCCCAAGGTCACCCCCTCCCCCGGGAAAGCGAACTTGGGGACCACTCACTCCGGCGGAGCCGGGATGCCGCGGCCGCGGAGGGCCGGGGGCGGCGCGGAGCCTCCGCCGGCTGCAGCGCGCAGGACGGACTGCGCGCTCCCTCCTTCGCCGCCGCCGCCTCCTCCTTCTCTCTCCCCCCGACGACTTTCACTTCACCTGCAGGCAGCCCGGCTGCGGCGGGGCGGGCGGCTCCGCAGCTTTCCGCGGGACCGCAGTCACTGCGGCAGCGCCCTCCCGCACCACGGGGGGAGCCGGGCCGGCCGCACCGCGCAGCGGCCGCGCGTCCCTCCGCGGGCCGGGGCGAGTCCTGCCCTGCCGGTGCCCGCAGCCCCCGCGGGGGAAGGCACGAACTGTGGAGCTCCGAGGGCCGTCCCAAACCCCTCCGCCAGTGCGGAAGCAACGCGACCCTGCTATAGGCGACCCCCGCCCCGGGATGCTTTCCCCGAGGCGGCGGCTTGCCTGCAGCTGCGGAGTAGGGATTGCCCCCGTGCTGTCAATCACCTCCTCGGTGAGGGGCTATAAATATTTATTAGGCAGCCTAATAGCCGCATCTAGCTAAGCGGAGCGTTTTAGTCGTGTCGCTCCTGAGCTTCGAACCTCCCAAACCAGTCCTACACGGGCGTAATTTGAACTCGCTCACGCACTGGCCCGGCTGGCTCCACACCGGGAAAGCGCTCTCCTGCCACAGCCAGGTGGAGAGATCTGCCAGAGGGGCATCCGCCTGTGCCCCAGCCGCTGAAACCTTCCTCTCTCCTTTTGGAGGAGAGTGCTGGCTTGAGTGGTTTCCATCAGAACAGGGAGGCGACAGTCTTCTTCTATGGGATCATCGTACTAGCAGTCCTGTTCGGACAAACTGGGCTTTCACACTCTAACTGGGCCATGAAAAATACCTTAAGCAAGAATCTAAATGCATGAGGAGCCCAGAAACAGAAATCTAATCTTGGATGCAGTTATCTATGCAATTTGATGGAAAATGAGGATAGAAATTACGGAAACTTTCAACAATTTCACGCATGTTTAAAAGAATATCAAACAAACTAAACAGGGTCTCAAGACAGAAAAGCAATTTATACAAAGGAAAAATACTAAATTAATCTCTTTTTCCTTGCTGTGGTTCCCCCACCCCAAAAAAATGATTTTTGGTGCTGCATGGACCTACACTGGTATTGCAAGATTGCAATACCATCTGCAACAACTACTATTCTTGTAAATTTTGTTTATCTGAGAATTTTAAGTGGCAAGAGCAAGAAATATTGAGACAGGCAGCATTTAAAAACTCTGATTATAAAGTCACAAGTTTGTTTTATTTATTTTGATGGAGGATGATGGTTTTATTTTGAAGGTATGTTTAAGATGGAATCTGCTAGTGATGCAATTTTGGTTTCTGCTTTTCTGCACCTCTTGTTCCCAACTAGCTGACACTTCTGTCTGGAAGGTAGACAGCCTGAACATGGCCTTTCTATCAAAAGGCATGAAGCTTTCCTGCACAGTGTGCTGAGCAAAAACCAGCAGCTATGAAGTTGAATAATCCATTTAGACAAGAGATAGAGCAGCAACAAAACTTCAGTAGTCTATCTCCTTCCAAACTTCATGCTTGCTCATATAAATAAGGTGGTTTATCCATCTCTCTGAGATTTTAGAGTATGAGATATTTTAGAGAGAGGTCTTATTACCAGGACTTTGGTTTTGCCAAGTATGATACGCTGCATATATATTTATGGTAAGAGGCAGTATGTGTAATACAGCAATGCACAACAGCTGCAGCTGAGCTGAGACTTGGTTGGGCTTTTCACTGACCAAACAGAGAGAGAATGCCTGTCTTGGAGACTTCAAGTCCAGACTAAGCAGGTAAGGTAGGCAAGTGATGGCAGGGGAAACAGAAGCATAGGAAGGTGAAATAACTTGCCCAAGATCATGCAGGAGGTGTCTCTGGTCCAGCAGCCCATACAGCAGCTCCAGTGATGCCAAGCATTGCTTTAAATGATACAATGATGGACTGAGCACAGTCCTGGAAATCAGATGTACAGTGTTTTTAGTAAGGCTGGTGTTATGGTGCATCAATTTATTGAGGTTTTCTTCTTCTTCTCAGCAGCTATAAGCACTAGCAGCAAAAGGCATTCAATACAATTTCTTACCAGTGTCCTGAATCCAGGCTATTCCAGTTGAGTTCTCCTCTTTCTTGCTAAATATGCCCATTTCTTGCTGAATTGCAAAATTAATGATTTCAGATTGGGTTTTCCAAGAGTTAGTACAAATTATTGCCACTCCACTGAAGATACTTATGAACAGAATAGTTTTTGAATGACATTTGATTTTACACACCAGCAATAAAAGTACCTTTATGCCCTATATGCCCTTATGTAAAATACAATAGTGATGGCTTTGTGTTTTATCATAATACTAAATACATTTTTCCAGGTTTGAATTTTTCACTTTAAGTAATGCTAAGGACTTGTTTATTATCATTACTTAGAATGCCTCTTGGGCCATAAATTCATACAATACAGCGAATAGTCCTAACTAACTGTAAAGGACACTTCTGAAATGGATACAATCATAGTAGTAACAGCAACATTATAATAAACTCAAAAGAGGAAAATATTCCTTTGCATTTAGCAATGCTACAGATTATTTCATTCCTAAAAGTCTGAAATTATATACCTCAGCATTTTCAAAGGAAGCGGTTCAGTCCAGCTGAGATCAAATCTGTATAATTTCTTTCCAGAAACATAAGAAGGAAGCTGTGAGTGACTGAAAGGAAGATGCTGCCTTGCAAGCACCCATCTAAACACTGTCAAAGAGGTCCTGCTGCAGATTTCTGCTCTCACCAACATCAGCAGTCAAGGGCTCCTGCAGTCTCACAGGATGCTCCCTGAGCCTTGCCAAATGGCATGACTGAACATCCCACAGTGACCTGTACATGGAAAATTACTTCATCTTGTAGGAAAATCCTAGTGATGTTCTTCAGATTTAGTACAGGACCAAGATCCCTATCTGTTTGCCTAACCAGCAGGTTGGAGCCCAAAGCCCTTTAAACACGTAATAGCAGCAAATAATTAACACCAATGAAGACTGAAGAAACCCTTGTCTGAGGTTGATTCAAACCTATTAATAATAAACTTAAGATGACCTCAAGAAAGCATATGCCTGTCTATTTTTGCGAATTAATTTTTTAAAATTCTTTTGAATTAAAATCTTTTATTAAAATACTGCATTTTCATCTGCAAACTAGTACTATTTTTTTTTTGTGTGTGTATATTCCTACTGAAGTAAACAAGTTTTTCCTGCAGGCAGAATAAAGGCCTTAGAGATGCTAAAAAGTACCATCCTCTCCATTCAGTGGGATTTTTCAAAAGGAATCCATTTTCAACATTGTCCTCATGTAAAGTTAGTTATTTGATATCTGTTAGCTGTTCTATACAGTTCCTGCAGTGCACAAACAGGAAGATACCCAAATGCAGCCATTCATGAGTGGAAAGCAGTAAGCAAAATGTTGAGTCAGATGGAAATAATCTATTCTAGGATGAAGATTTACTTTGGTATTCGCGATAGAGTTCTTGTGCAGGTGTGTTGTGATTCTGCAACCCATTTACAAAAAAGTTCTAATTGTTGATTGCACCGTGAGAAATGAAGGGAATTTCTGTAGATGTGATATCCATAACACTTCTGCATTCACTGATTTTATTGCTCTATTGTTCTCCTGAGAAAATCATGAGGCTGCTTTAAGTTACCATTGCATCTAAAACTTACAAGCCCAAGTACAACATGCCTAAATAATCCCTTTTGTTTTCCAAGAGTCAAGTAGGGACAAGGAGTATTAAAACAAAACAAAATGAAACAAACAACATCAATATCGCCCCCTAAAACAAAAAATTAAAAAAAAAAAAAAAAGAAAGAAAGAAAAGAAAAGAAAAGAAAAAAACACCACTGAACAAACCAACCCAAACTTCCCCATAGTTTTATCACCTTTAGAAAGGGCAGAAAAGTCTGACACAGTATTTTCACTCTTTCTTTCACTTGCATTGCACCATCTGCTTTTCTACAAAGGAATGTCTTTTCTGAATTGGGGCTAAATACATTCTCTTGATCTCTGGGTCTGTGCAGTGACTTCCACACTGGGCAATGAAGTATTTCTAGAACCTGGATTGATTTAATATAGGATTGCACTGCTGCAGAATTACTGAGGGAAGGCGCAGTTCCCAGAAGTCGCTGTTCACAGCAGCAAAGACACTGCAACAGAACCAAACCTCTGGGGAGGCTGTGAACTTGCAGTTTGGCTACCGAGCCAAATTCATCCCCTCTGCAGCACAACTTGGCAACCACCTCAATGGGGAATTCATTTAGCCTTTTACATTTTCTATGGCTAGAGCATGCACTTGTTTTCATTGCTTTCTTATGGAGCAATCTTTAAACTTTATTAAAATTTTCCTAGGTTTAATTCAGCTCTCCAAGCAGGGAGCTCTGCAGAAAAAAAAAAAAAAAAAGTCCTTCAGAACTTTCTGCATTTAAAAAAAAAGAATACTGCAAGACAAAATCTCATCATGACAACATTCTCCCCTGCTTTAGGGCACATAAGGCTCCTTTGAACTTCAACCAACAGGGGGGAAAGGGATATTTAGAAAAATTAGGAAAATACACAAGAAACCATTTATTTTTATCAAAGATCACCACAGGATTTTGCAACAGTATGTAGCAGAGCACTCAGCCAATTTCAACAATGTTCTAAAGCAAGAGAGAGGTATCAAAAATAATTAAATTCCTATGAAAAACAACTGCTTCAGCATCCACACCCAGGACAAGACAGGCAGGATCCAGCTATGTCCACTCCAGCAGCAGCTTTTCCCATGGTGACTTTTCCCTGAGTTATCAGTTGTTCTGGAACGCTGGCATTTTCCAGAAACCACTGGAAAACACAAAGTCAGGTCTGTGGCAGATGGCCAGATTTGTCCTACATGTAATCTGTGTGGACAGAGGGGGAGTCCAGGCCAGGGGTGTCAGAGAAGCATCTCCAGCTCTAGCATCATTACCAACAGTATCACTGATGTGGGTGTTTGCCACACTCCTGGTGCTTCCTTCTGCACCTAATTCCAAATCCGCATTTTTCTCTGCTTCTATTGGAAAAAAGTCCCAAACAAAATATTTAATTTCAAGGCCAAATGGCCTTTTCGGATCCCTCAAAGAACTCTTTTTTGCCTTTCTTCACCCCATATAGTCCCCCGTTTTAGCCAAAAGAGGACTGATTGACTCCTCACTTTGGCACTGAAGTAAAAATGGGCAATATTCTGCCCCTCCCAGCAACTCAGTTTCTCTCACTTTACAGTTTAATTTAATTGCATATTTTCTATGCATTGCTAAAGAACATTGGGTTTCTGAGGCCACATGACCTGGAATCATCTAATTTTGAATAAAATATATTGAAGAAAATATTATAAAATAAAAGCCACAGATAAATGGAATTTTAAGTTTGAACCCTCTGCTAGACTATGTCCACCAAAATGACATTAAAATGCTGGAAGTTACAACATTTCATGAAAATGGAAATGAACAATGGCATTAGTGTTATCAGGAAGGCAACTCAAATATTCTCAGTTCTCTTCCCAACTAAGTCAGGTGTTCCCCTCTTTGTTCAGCAGAAGTTTATTTGAAGATGAGAGAAGAGTAATAAGAGGAATATATTGGAAAATAAACTCTTTTTTTTTTCTGATAGGATATTGAAATCTCTTAGTTATCAGTCTTCCTGGGGAAAGTCAGAGGATAGGGACAAATGCTGTATCCTTGCCTTCACTAGAAACTGTTGGCATAGAGATGTTTAGATGCTGCTGAGGCATTGCCAGGCATGGTTATGCAGCAGGAATTGACCAGGAAATGCTCTGCAGTGTAAGAAAGATGCCAGAGTGAAAGGACTGTGTGTGTATACATGTTTGGTTTACATGTCTGTCATTTATGTGCCTCTTGTCAAGGAGGGCCGCTAAACTCTCAATACAAAACCAAGTTATGAAAAGCAATACAAGAAAAGGACGCTCACTCTCTTCACCTGTACAATAAGGTCTAAGAAGAGTTCCTGGAACACCGACATGAATCTATATTTATGCTGTCAGATTTCCTCCTGGAAAACTGTGTGTTTTAGACATCATGGGGTTTTAACTATATGTGGCTTTTGGTAGGCAACTAAAATCCCTTTTAACTATTCCATTTGTAATGGCCTGCTTTTAGAGGTGCTGAAAGAAATCTGTAGATAGTTCTCAGCACTATTTGAAGCCTATTAGAGCCTAATAGTGTTGTAAATAATGCCATTAAAGCGATCCCACAGAGAATGATGCCTCTGTTAGAAAAACTTTTGACTGGGGATAGAACAATCTTCTTGCAAGGAGAAACCAAGACAACCTGAAGTTGCCAGTTTTGAAAAGACATAACTGGCAGGATACAACCAAGGTATTGAAATCATGGATGATATAGAGATGAAATACAAAAAATCATTATTTGCTCTCACTCATAATTCAAGAACAATAATCTACCAGTTGAAATTATCATCCAACTTCAAGTTTAAAGTAAAGAAACAGGTCTAAGTAAGACAATATCAGACTCAGCCTGAAATAAAAATGTTTTCAAAATCATTCAGGTTTTTTCTAACCAACATCCAAGGTGAGCAATTGAATGCAGTGAGATGTATGCAGTATTTGCATAGAAGTCCCTAAACTGGCATAAATGTGTTGCTTATACTTATTTATGCTCATACTTACTTTCCCAGAGTGATCTGCCACTGGTGACCATTAGAGAAAGTGTACTGAGTGAGGTGGGCCTTTGCTGTCATCCAGTTTCATTACCCTTAACTCATGATTAAGCAGGTCCCATCAAAAGAGAAGCACTCGTGATAAAATGCTAAAATTAATGGTGTATTTTTTGACTTATGGAAACCTATGACAAATACATCAAACATAAAATGATGTGCTTATACATTTATTTCTAGATTTATAGGGCATTCTGTTTTACATTTTGAGTAACTGAGCGCTCTGAGTAGGGAATGTTTGAAGATGGAGCACCATCATGAAAACAGGAAATCCTTATATCAACACTTGGAGCTCCAGCTCCCAGAAAAGAAGCTCTTGTAAAAGTGGCTAAGGGTACGAGCTTCATTTTGTATACTCAATGATCAACGTCTCAGAATAGTTTATAAGTACTGACAATACCTGTTTGCTTTATAGGGATTATTTCCAAAAGGCTAAAGAGAACACAAAGTATGTCAAGACTGCATGTGTGATTACTACAGAAAATAAAGTGCTAAAACTGTATTTCTACATAATTCATGCACTAAGTCAAGATGACATGCTGTCTTTTGAATGGTGTCAGTGATGACATGATTCAAAGTTAAAAATTGTACATTCAACATCCATAACAAATATTAAGATGTTGAAGGTTCTTGAGAAGAAAATGTCTCTCAAATTGCATTTGTGCCTGGAGCTAAAGGAGAAACATTGTGTAGAAAGGGTTTGCACTTTAATATCTATACTGTGTTGTATTGGTCTGCATTTTAAACCGGTTCCTAGATTTTTTGATCCACGGAAATGAGTAAATGCTTGATTCAGTGATGCCCAAAGAACTGCACAGGTGCTGCCCAACAGCACACCATTTGAAATCAGATGACAGCCACCAAGTCAGCAGTAAACTTGCAACAAAAGCTATATTTTCTATCATTCTAAAACTCACTACATGATAACAATTTTGTCAGGACTCAGATATAACATTTTCTTCAGCTGAAAGCTGCAGTATCACCATGTGGCAAAGGGAGTGGGAAGAGACCTTTCTCCACTACCAGGAATTCCAGCAGTCTCCTGTGCCCAGCTACCTTGAAATGGCTGCCATAGCATTTTGCCAAGACTGCAAAAGCTTTTGTCTTCTGAATAGGCCACCTTCACACACATGGTTTTGTGGATATGCTGTGCACATGACATGCTCTTATGGAACCATATAGGTGACTGAGTTTCTCAAGGCAAGCTCTGATGATACAGAAGCTGCTCTGTTTTTCTGCCTTTTAAGCCTCACCTTATTTGTTTGGGCTTACAAAAATTGCTATGGATAAAAAGAATACTACTCTGACCTAGAAAGGTATCCTTTAAGCACCAGTGGTCTCAGCTGAAAATCACAATGAGGTACTGAGTGCTTGTACTATTGAAATGTGCAGTCTTCCCAGAGGCAACTAATGCAGATTCCGGTTTTGGCCACACCACATAATTCTACTTTTTTTACTTATTTATTCTTTTTTTTTCCCCACAGGCCAGTAGGCTAAGATGGAAGATCTAAGAGGAAGATAAAGCCATTTGAAAAGAGTAGTTGTTTTGGCATACAGGAAAATGCTGTTACTCCGTGGTTTTAAGACTTGTAATTTTAATATTCCATTAGCAAGAAGTTTTTACAGGCATGATTTTCCTGTTAGGTTGGTAGCATATTTAGAACATACCAGAATTGTGTGAAAGACTGCTGCACACAAGGAAATAAGGACAGCAAATGGAAAGTATTGAATTAATATTTTATTGCAGGCAAATGAGACTTTTTAAAATTATGCCATCCAGACAAGCACCCTTCTCAGTCGAAAACATGATGTTGCTTTTCATATATCTATTCATATATTGTAGGGGCCGGCTTTAGCTGTATAGTCTTTGATAATAGATGCCAAAAAGAAACCAAAATAATCTGAGGTCAAATAAAAATCAGGAAAGAAAGGATATGAAAAACATATTCTAAATTATCTGCCTTACTCGGAGGTTACAGGCAGCGTGTAGTATTTTGATTATGTTCAAGGACTTGAAAAGCATGAGGAAAAGAGCATGGTGAACTGCATAAAATGAAGAGGAAAGGCACAGCAATTGCTCCTGTCCTCGAGGAGCAGGATGAAATTCACTGTTACATGCATCAATCATTCTTTGCTGCAGGGCCTTCTAAGGGGTACTACACAGCTAAACACAAAGGGGAGAGACATAACTGTTTGTCTGCTTGGCTTATGGAGTGTTTCACAAAGGGTAACATTCCCTACACTGCCCCAGTGCTTTGATAGAAAACTCACCTTGCTGTAGTCTGTGGTAGCACTCTGCTGCTCAAAATCCTCTCCACAGACTGATATTCATTGCTATACCACGCATTGCAAATTCTGTCAAACATTCTTGGGGAACTACTAAAAATTGTGGAAGTATTAGATTTCCTCCAAATTTTGGAACCTGATAAATTTAATTGCATTCTATCACAGATCTATCTATCAAAGATCTGCTACATATTCTGAAGAGAAATGCCAGTAAGGCAAACCCTTGCCCCAAGTATAGAGTCCCTCCACATCCAGATCTCGAAGTCATTACTCACATGATGACTAAGCAGGACTTTCTCAGCACGAGCTTTTTTACATACAGGCAGCTTTTGGTAAAGGTATGAGGGAGGTGAGAGGGAGGCAGGCAGTGGTTGTATCCATGTGAGAACTGCCATCAGAATGATCTGTGCCTAATAGATAACACTGGTGTTGTAGCTTCAATACCAAATGGCTACAGGTGATAGGACAGCTTCAGTTTTTCATTACTGTCAGCACATGTTTTGGCAGAAACTAAAGCCCTGGCCATCCTTGTGCCACTGGGGGCATTGGGTCCAGGAGGGTTATTCCTTATGGGAATTCTATGGGACATGCAGCTAAGTGAAATCCAGCCTGTGTAGGACAGAAACAGCACAAGCAAGAGGAAAATGATCCTGTAGTTTCAAGAACTCAAACAGAGAGAGTTCCAGTACCTGAGCCTTCCTTTCTATCATAGAATGAATAGAAACATTCTATTTCATACAGGCTTACGTGGGTCAGGCATGCAATTCCCTCACAGCTGCAAGGACTCCAAATGGCCTGCAGGAAGACCTATAACTGAATATTCAATATTCAAAGAGTTTTACTTCCTTTCTCTGTGTAATAGGAGCAAAACAACAATAAGAACTCAAAAATTTGTACATCTTTACTGCACTTAGCTCTGAAAATCAAGAACAAAAAAGCACAGAAAATAAATTCTTTCCTCTCGCAGAATATTTTGGGAAATTATACACATGTGAATGCTTTGCTTTCATTTTAATTCAAGCTGCTGTATTTTGTGGATTTCTTGTTCCTTTTATTCACTTGTTCTCCATCCTTGCTTTACAGTTTATTTATCATCTGTTAATATAGCATAGGTTTAGCTTTTTTCTCTTCTATGACTTCATATACTAAAACAACCAGGAAAAATAAATATGATCTTACTCTAAACTTCATGTCTTTTCAGCATTCTTTGTTAGCATGCATCTCCTTTCTCCATGTATTGTAGAATAGGTTCATGCATATTTTAAAATATGGAGTTTAAACTTTTTAAGAAATTATGTAGAAAAAATTCATTTTAAGAAAATGATCAGCAATATTTGGAGATGCTGGAAATGGAAGTTGAGACTATTAGATTAAAAATAAAGATTATTTATTCCAACCCAAAGTTAATTAAAAATGCTGAAATATATATATATTTAATACATCAACAAAACAGCTGATTATTGCTGTTTATCCAGGTGTCTGAATGTTGGTTGTTCAATTAGGTAGGGAGGCCAGCCATCATTTGACTCCAGATCTTCCAGGATCCTGTAAGTACCTGAAACCCCATTTGTTGTTTGGCTGCCTCTGATTAAATTCTGACAATTTTTCCATGATACCAGGCAATGTTACGCATGTTGGTATTTTTCCTACGATAGGCAATGTCCCTTTCATGATAAATGTGCAGTTGATTTCACAGGTTTTGCAAAGCAACTCTCAGGCAGTAAAGCCTCACTGACCCTTCTGATTTGGAAAGTATCTGAGCCAATTATGTAAAAGCTGAATGTCTTTGCCAACTCCGTTACCCATCCAGCTCTGTCTGTAAACAGATTATCCAATTTTATACAGTTTCTGCACTGGCCACTTTTGGATTTGAGTTCACAGAGTGAAATTCAGGGAGTTTCTTCTCTTTCCAGACACATAAAAATGTTAATATCTTGAGAATGTATCACACAAACAATAAAAAGGATTTTACGAGGATAGTGCTAAGATGAATAGTACCCCTGAGATGTGTTGGTGTTTATTAATAATAGGCTCACTTTAAGCACTGAATATATTTTTGTGTGACATAAAGTGCCCTAGCAGAAGGCTGCTGCCATGCAGAGCAGCCCACGCCTGGCAGCCTGTTGTCAGAGCAGGTGAAAAAATGGATCGGGCTGGTTAGATAAGGCTGCTCTCCAGCCCCATCAGGAGACACACTTATTCAGTGCTTCCAATTTATTTGCAGATCCTGTTAGCTGAGTCCATTAATTCCAGTGTGGATTAAAAAATTGACTGAATTTGCAGATAAGGCCACCTCATCTTTTTGAAGTGCCCAGCACCCAAAACATTACTTGATATCAATGGGTTATGGGAGTGCACTTAGTACCCCTGAAAATAAAGTTAAAAATTAATTGTAGATGTAAAACCAGTTGCAAATAGTTAGTTTGAGCATTCTTCTAATGAAGTCTATGACTATAGTTTTTTTGATGTTATTTGGTATAAATCAAGCTCCCTATAAGGAGTATATCCACTGATTTTAAAAACATCAGCTTTCCATCTCATTTAAAGGTGCTCTGTAATACATTCCAGTGCCTCTATCAAGGAGACTTTTTGAAATTTTCTACATTAAGACTAGTGTGTACACCAAGCTGTTTCTGTTTAGTTCTCCAAACAGATAGATAACAAAGTTTCTTTAATAAGAAATTTCTTATATGATTAGTGTCCAGTGGTATTTTTTGAGACCCATTGGGCAAGATTAATCGATTGGGCAAGCTTCGGTCCATTTCACTACACTTCCTGTCATCCCATTCACATTTATTGTTTTCACTTGGTTTCAGATTTTTTTCCTTTCCTCTTTTTAACGTTTCATTTTTTCAGTTTCTTCTCCTCTCTCTTTGTTTACCTTTCTTCCCTGATTTTAGGATTTTACTTAGGATAAATTTGGTACGGTTTGTTAGTTTTCCTTGCCTCTTATTTCATATCAGTCCATTTGGTCGCAGTCATTCCCTTTCCAAATGTTCTGATTTTTTTCAATGGCAATTTATTTGATCATATCTTCTTTCCAGAGCATTTGTTGGACTTTGTTCTCTGATTTCAAGAATTCACTGGTCAAAGGGACCAATTCAAAGGGAATGAAATCTTGCGATGTCAATGAGGATTAACCGGGCAAGCTTCGGTCCATTTCCCTGCACTTCCTGTCATCCCTTTCACTTTTATTGTTTTCACTTGGTTTTAGATTTTTCATTTTTTTATTTTTAACATTTCATTTCTTTAATTTCTTCTCCTCTCTCTTTATTTTCCTTTTTTCCCAATGTCAGGGTTTTACATGGAGTAATTTTGTCAAGATCTGATCTTTTTTACTGTCCCTCATTTTATCTCAGTCCATTTGGTCACATCACTCCCTTTCCAAATGTTCTGATTTTTTGCAATGGCAATTCATTTGATCATATGTCCTTTCCAGAGCATTTGTTGGACTTTGTTCTCTGATTTCAAGAATTCACTGGTCAAAGGGACCAATTCAAAGGGAATGAAATCTTGCGATGTCAATGAGGATTAACTGGGCAAGCTTTAGTCCATTTCCCTGCACTTCCTGTCATCCCTTTCACTTTTATTGTTTTCACTTGGTTTCAGATTTTTAATACTTGTCCTTTTATTTTTTATTTTTATATACTACTTACAAAAAATAGGAGTGGTACATTAAAAAGATCTTCAAGAACTATCAAAAATTTTGGTGAGAGACAGACATGAGACATATTGGCACCATCTTATATGAAATCTACCACAAGACATGCACGTATTTCTGTTGCTGCTTAGCCCTTATTCACCTGCCTGCACCAGCCCCAGCAGAAAAAGAAGATACATGTTTTAAAGGAGTCTAAAGGAGTTTTCTTGCATTCCTCCTGAGTTGCATTCTGCAGGAGCAAAGAATGAAAATAATCCCTTGGATATGGAAAGGGCATATTTCTAGTCATGTCACAGAACTTCATATTTACAGAAACACAGAATCAATCCACAGGTTGGAAAAGACCTCTGAAATCATCAGGTTCAACATCTGACCAAACACCACCATGTTAACTGGACTATGCCATGTCCAGTCTTTCCTTAAACACCTCCAGGTATTTTGACTCTGCCACTTCCCTGGTCAGTCCATTCCAACATTTAATCAGCCTTTCTGTAAAGAAATTCCTCCTAACATCCAACCTGTCATGTGACCTTTATGAAAAAAAAAAAAAAAAAAAAAAGTTAAAATCCAGTTGTTTTAATGCAAGTGTCTGGAATTTCTGTCTCATGCATTCAGTAATTCAAAATACATCAAGGAATGCAAGTTTTAGGACATTATTTTGGGGCTTAAAATAATCACAACAAATCTTTATCTAATTCCTGCAGAGAAGTAGGCTGTGATTTACATCTGAGCAGAGGAGAGCAGACACTATGGTTGTTCAAGAGGAATTTGGAGTCTCAGGTTCAGGACCAAACAGTCCCATTTTTAGAGGATCTTTTAAGCTTCTGTTAGACTTGTCTATCCAACAGTCATTTAAAAATAAAAAATAAAAACCAGAAAATAAACCAGCAGCGGGAAATTCCTAGTGAAAGATTGTGCTCCTGCATTTTGTCATGTCCCCAGCAAAATCTTCTTTTTCCTGGTCGTTGAAGTGCTCATTGCAGCACTCTGCAGCAGTGTAAGGGGCTTATTCATGGCTTGGGATTGGTCTGAACAAGGAGGAAAAGGGTAACAATCCTCTTTAGCTCAAGGTGATGCCTTGTTAAGTGCTGAGAAAATGTTACATGTTCAAAGCTTCTCTGTTGGGTGTTTTCCACAGGAAGCTCACTCATGACTATTTAGGCATGGGGTGAAGTTGCATAGTGTGTAATCGACCCTCTACATCATTTCTACAGCCTCTGTGCTGACACACATTGTGCTGCCTGGGGGAGACAGGCAAAAAGACTCCTCCTTCCCAGAGAGTACCACAGAAACCACCAAGAACAAGCATCTTTTTTGCCCCTGTGTGATTCTTCACTTGCCTCTTGTCCCTCTTGTGCCCTCAAAATGAGACATCTCCCATGTTCCCCCCAAAAATTCCAATTCCACCCCCAAAAGCCTCCAAAAGCAAAACCAGCCAACCCCCAGAAAACCTCACCCCCCCAAAAAGTCCAAACTATCAGGAAGGCTTAGAAGACTTAGAGGTAGTAGAACAGTTGATTGAATAAGTCATCCTCCTTCTCATTTGCAGTTTTCTCTTTTTTCCACTTTATTTCCCCATTTTCCTCCATTTTAGGGTATCTTCAGTTTTATTAAAGTTAATTCAAGAATTTAAATGAGTCCAATTATATTTTTGCCTAATTTCAAAGGGTAGCTTTAATTCTAGAAGTGAGAAAAATCAAAAAATGAAGCATGTGTGACTGCTCTTTTTCCCAGAGAAAGCAAGTGCATCTTCTTGTTATGGATCCATGCATTAAGACACATTCACTTTAAAATGTCTCCTTAGACTCCTAAAGAATATTTTATACAAGGTAATTCAGACATCTTTATGTAATGCAAGAGTCTGGCTAACGTTAACATTCAAGCAGTGGTGACAGAACATATACTCCTCTGCATTTTGATTTTCATAGATACTTGCTCTGTAAATACTCAGACTCTTCAAGTTGGAAGAATGTTATTACCTGTATTTAAGGACTGGTTCTTTCACTTGTCTTCAATGTGGGGAAAAGGAAAGTCATTGCTAACTTCCTGGTTTCAAGAGAGATGAATCAGACATTGTCCTAGCACCTTCCCATGTGGCCACCAAAAAACCACAGGCACAGAGGAGAAACACGTATCACCTTTCTTCTGTTGGCAGCTGAAAGCTTCATTTCTGAATAGCATGGGGAAAAAAATCTCACTCTTGAGAAATACTCAGCTATGTCTTTGTTGTGCTGATTAGTCATACAAAACACATACAGCACAAAAGCATTGGTGCATTGGGAAAACTGAATTACTGTGAAAAGAAAGCTCAGGTTATAGTTCACAATGTACAACAGTTTCATTGGAGAATGAACAGTGCAGATATCTGAGAAACAACTGGTGTGTAAGGTACGTTTTAGAAATATCTATCCTGACATTGCTGGAGTAAGATGATCAGCAGTCCTGTTTCTGACTGATTCTTTGCAGGATTGTAATGAGAATAACCATGCAAGTCCCTGTCTTTGTGGTTCTAAAGGCAAATTATCTATTTACTGCAGCTGAAAGATCTGATTTAGAGGTGTCTTGCCCTTCTGCCTTCTGGGTTTCATTGCTGGTAGCTCAGTGCTCATTCTCACACAGACTTGCTTCACCATTGGGTGGCTTAATACCCAGCATTTCAATAAAAACAATCCTCTACCCCAACATTATACCGTAGAAAACATCTCAATATAAAGACCTTGAGTACTACCAGTTGTATTTATCAGTGTATTTTCTAGTTCATTATAAAAAATCAGATCCTTGAAAGAGCTCCCTCTCTACAGCATTTCTTCTCCATTCAAAACCCTCCCCCACCACAGACTCTTACGTGTTTCACATAAGACAAGCCATGAAATAATTAACAACAGTTACAGTTTGGTGAATGACTTTGTGCTTCTTCATGTAAAGCCAGCTGACTCACTTTTATGTGACTGATTTACCTGAAACTTAAACAGGAAGAATATTACATGTTAAAGAACTCAATGCTCTTCAAACAAGATCAAATAATGCAGCTCTACTTTCAGTGGCCATCCTTTGTAGACTGTTTACAGAGAAACTTGTTGGTTATATAATCTGTCAATGAGATGTTTGCTTTTTTCCATAAATTTAATTAGGTTTTGATAGATTCATCAGTTTTCATCTAAATTATTTTTGGTGAATTCTAATTGGCTCCTGCTGTGGCTTGGCAGCCACATAACTGATCATATGCCTATTTAATCCACTCATGGGATATTTAACAAATTGTTAGCTATTTCACTGTGCACTGAAGTGTAGCTCTACCAATTCTTTTTTCCTGTCACGCTACTGGGGCTATTATGACAGTCCATTATGTGATTTATTTTGTGAAATAAATGTGAAGTGTTGCAAAAACAACAATACATCATAATCTTTACCCAAAATAAAATAAGGTCAAGAGATATCTCTTTGCTTGTACATGCAAAGCACTAATACCTTTCTTTCCAATCTGTGGACTGTAGTTCACTTCTTCTGACATTAATGCACTAAGTAAGATATATTGCAGTGGAAGAGTTATGTGATAATTCATTTTATCCTTCTAAAAGAACTACTTAATTGCTTAAGAGGAAAAGGAATAGGCCTATTTATCAGATGTTTAGACTTGTCTACCTGAGGAAATAGCCTGGAATAGTTATTGCATACTAACTCTTCAGGAGGGCATTCTTAATCCATAGTGAAATTGTCCCTGTGTGTTTAGCTCAACCCACACTGGGAATGAGTACAGACTGAATGTTGCACTTTGAATTCACCCCCTGCATTTATCCTGCAACAACTCCCCCACAAAGACAATTTTTTAATGAAAAAAAATGTAAGGAGTTCAGAAAAGTAGCTCTAAAACTTAGTTCATCTTTTGTGCAGTAAAATTCTCACACTCCTGCTCAGGATGCAGCTTGCTAGGCAGGACTAGGGATTACCTGGAATGTGGAAAGGTATTTCAAATAGAAGTGCCTGAGGCACAGGTCCATATGCTCCCTCTTTTCTCCCAACTGCCCGAATCATTTATCTTAGGTAGTGTTGATTCTTCTTTATTCTAGTTGTTTGAGGTGTTGGGGTTCTGTTGTTTGGTTTTGTTGTTTTGATTTTTTTCTATGGGATGTAGAGAAGAGTACACGATGCTCTAGATTCTATGGTACTTGCTTCTGTTTTCCTAGGGAAAGGTGAGCTGCTTGTGTGCTTGGTCTGCAGAACAGTCCTGCAATACTTCAGCTCTTGACTGGAGATGTGGCACTCACTCTTCCTTCTGCCAGCACAGAGAGACCTAATCAGTAAAACAATGGTTTCTGGTCAGACCTGTCAGTGTGCAACTTTGGTTCACGCTCTCTAAAATAAATCAGGATAATGATGCCTGTAAAATGGTGTGAAATTTTGAAAGACAAACATGATAGATGCGAAATCATAATAAATCACCTTCTCAGTAGAAATATCAAGTTTTCTCAAGATGTGGTAATTTCTGTGTGACACAATTCACATATCAGACTAGAGAAATCCATAACTCAGATATCAGAAAACAAGACAGAGCTGTCAATATGCTAGTCCAACAAATGATGTATTGTTAAACTTTGCTATAATTCACATGCCATCAGAGTCATACAGCAACTTCTGTATATCCATGTTTTCTTAACAGACTGTAGTAGGTGAATACACAACAAGGGCAGTAAAGCACTGTCAAACCAAACCATTAGGGATGACAGACCCCAGCAGATTAAGGCATGATGGCAAGGTCAGTGGGATGTGAAACTTGGCTAATGATGTCATGCCCTTGTCAGCTTGCATTGGCTAAACACGTTAAGGTTTACCAGCAAGCCCTATGGCTTAGTGAGCACTGCTAAAGGGAATTTCGACCTGAAATAGGTCAACGTGAGCAGAATACAAATACTTATGCTCCAAAGGCTCTTGTTGAAAGCCTGGCACCACTAAAGCCAATGGGAGCTTGGCCACTGACCTCCGTGAGGCCAGGATTTTGCCCTTTGGCTTTTGCGGATATGACATTCAATTAAATCCCTTTGCTTCTATTCTGGTTTCATCATATGTCATAAGACATTTGTAGATTGCAAGCTGTGTAGCAGGGAACAGCATCTCATTAAAGATTTGTACAGATACCAGATTAATGGGACCCCAGTCCTTCCAGGGCCACTTCACATATGCTGAAGAACAAAGCAATAAAAGAAAGCCCATCCGCAGTGCAAGAATGCTCCTGCTGCAGGAATTAGCTAACTTCTATCATATGAAAATGGCTGCCCAGGATGCTCTGTGCAGCTGAGCAGAGCAGTGTGGGTAAGTGTAGAGGGAGCCACAACCAGCTTCCCCTGTCAGAAAACATTATGGTGAGCGGGGTTCAGAGGGAGGAGGTGTCTCCCAGCCGAGACCCAGCCACTCTGACAGTTGGTGCTCCAGGAGCCAGACAAGTATTTCCAAAGGGGAAAGGGGCACTAAAAGAAGACCTGGACAACAATGCAGGATGAAAGTAGGCTGTGTCTCTTGGAGAGACAGAGAGCAGTTGCGCATCTTATGCTTCAGATAAGCAACCAACCTTGAAACTCTTGTCTTTCTCACAGAGCTGGTGATCGTGTTTTATAGCACTTTGGTTTGGTTTTGAATCAAGACTCAGTGAATAAGTATAAAGCTAGTTCCTTTTGACAGAAATTTTGTTTATTGTGGGTTTTTTTCACTTCTAGGCATAGGCATTGCTAGGTTTACCAACTGAGCAAAGCAAAAGTACACGTCCATAGCCAGAGCCACAAAAGCCAAATATGCTCACACTTATGAGGCCATCAGCAGAGATTCTCAAACCATACAGAACCACATTTGGAATGTTGTACAGGCAGAATCACCCCCTGCAATTTCATAGAACACAGGTCTGCCTAGCTCTGCTTAGCACATCCAAGGGCAGTAGAAGGGAACGGGTAAAAGGCAGTGTATTTAGTGCACTTCTTCACTGTGTTCTGTTGTCACACCTTTCAAAGCAGACTTCTAAACTTCTCCAAATTTATTTTTAGAAACATTTTGATTCAAGAACCTTGAAGTTCAGCAGAAACCCAATGGCCAGTGGCTATGAAGGAGCTACAAATCTCAGTCTGACACTCACATCTAAGCTTAGATTCAAATATACTTTGGGTTTGGGTTTGTTTAATGCAAATACACGGTGGTTTAATTTCCAAGAAGATTAAGTATTTAAATCATGCTGCATTATTTGCCCCTTTTTCTTAAAAAAAAAAAAAAAAAAAGGGTATCTATTTTTTCCTCTACTGAGGTAAATAAAACAAGGTAGGAGGAGATGGAATTGAGTAATTCTAGAAAGGTGGGGCCAAAGTCTTAGATACATATAGATAACTATAACGAAAGAAAAATTTAGAAGTGCCCAACAGGGTAGATGCCTTGCTACTGCTAATGTCAAAGATTATTTTACTGTCAAACTGCCAAAAGAATGGCAATCTGAAAGATGAGGAATAAAGTATTATTAGTGTCAGTGTCAGAAAATGTTAATGAGCAATATTATCACAAATTAAATCAGACACAAGCAAGTAGCTAAGAAGAAGCAGGTTTCAGAGAAGGAAAATCTCATACTTAACAAAAAATTATGTCATTAAAAAGTTTAGGCGTGCACAACATCTCTAATTACATTAATTTAGGAAAGAGAATTTCATGGAATGCAGTGACTTCAAAAGATAGAGTAGGGAATTAGCTAAGAGTAATAATCATCTAGTGAGAAGGCAGATGCTGTCAATCAAGAAAAATTATGAGTTAAAAAAGAGCACAACAGGACTATAAAGTGATAATTTTGTTTGCTATTGCCTCAGTTTTTCAGGCTGCCCATGAACAGGCAATGAGACAGATCTGGGGCAGGGATACTGTGAAGTTCCTGGGACTGAAATGTGAAGTTCCTTCTCTGAAACAAGAAGAGCCATATTTTGCTACAGACTTAACCCTCCTCCCAGTTTCTGTGCACCTACAGATAAACCTCCAAAGCCAGGAGTAACAGAGAAGATAACAAGATCAAGTGTTTCAACAAGACCAGGTTGAGCAAAATTTGAATGATTGTGAATCTCCAAAAGCAAATAGGAAATCCTGGGAACTTACTTACATTGTGAATAACCAGAAAGGACCAGAAATAAAGGTATGAACAGAGAAGATTTCTGGGAATATGAGCATTTCAGATAGGGTGGAGAGGAACACAGAAGCTTTCTCTCAACAGGTACAAAGATGAAGCTACACAACAAGAGAGGATTGTTGCCATCAGCAGGTAGAATAGAAGTATGCCCAACCACAACACACTCCTAGCACAGGACAAGAGCCAGGAGATTAGTTTAATTCACAACAGCCTCTATACCAGAAGTTGAGCAGAGTAGTTAAGTTACCAACACAGAAATGCTTTAACAAACAAAGGAGATACTAATGACCAGGAACACTCAAGCCCCCAGACTGGGGGGTGAGCAAGAACCAAATCAGAAGTACACAAAGTTAAACAGCAAATATCAGCCAGAAGCCGATATGGAGGTGCAAAGGGGTCTGTGGGAGAACAATGGAGCAACCAACTGGCACAAGCATAAAGTGCGCTACAAGTAAGGTGTAAGTTGGTGAGAGGAAAGCCATCCAAGTAGTTTCATCTAGATAAAGAAAGAGAAGACTAAAATAATACTTTTGTGCATTTTACAGAAGCAACTTGGCACACTTATAAAGAAAAAGGCATCTTGTTATTTAGCATACAAAAATGTGTCAGAGGAAATGCAAAAAATTTTCACAGAAAAAATCAGAATATGCTGCGTAACTGTTCTTATAGATATGTATGTAGGACCAAAAGAAGTACGTGTAGAAGTATGTTCAGTTGCAAATCCTTATATGTTCAAGATTATGAAAATCAATAAGGATTTTCCTTTCTTTACTGAAATAGAAATTAAAAAAAAAATAGATCAAAATGAATGCCTTCAGCAAAGTTCCCTTGTTCCTCGTTTCAGGCCAGTAAAAAAGAGTTTGAAGAACAGTTTTCAGAGGGCGTAAAAACCTATAATTAATCATTTCTTCAAACACATCAGGAGCAGGAAGCTATAGAGTTTGTAGGCCCATTAATTGATCAAAGTACAAAAGGAACTTTCAGAGTAGATAAAGCAGAGGAAGAAAATTAAATTATTTTTTACAGCCTTGAAGGAGTTTGGGGAAATATCTGGGCTGGAACCTTTCTTCATGCTTCAGAGGGGATATGTCAAAGGAACTACTTCAGAGTGAGTTCATTAGAAGAATCTATAGAAGAAATTGTCAAAATTAAGGTAAAAATTTGCCAGGTCCAGATGATTTAAAGGCTGACCTACTAAAGGAAGCTGCAAGGCATTAGAGCTGTCATTGCACTGCAGGAATGGAGAATGGCAAATGTGATGACAAATTTTTGTGAGTTGCAAGGTGTATCTGTAGAGCAGTAGCACCTCCTAGTTTGACAGTTGTATCAGGACCATGGGTAGGACTTAAATAAGAGGATATTGGAAAAGTGCAGTACCCCAGGGAAGGAACCTCCAAAGAGGGGAGCCATGTCTTACAAACCAGACAGAATTCTCTGAAGGCATCCAAAAATACACCCAGTTAAGAACATGGGCACAAAAAGGCAGAGGAATGGCCAGGCTGGGCCTGCTAAGAATACTGTCTCCAAAAGTGAATGCCTAGAAAAGAGAAGACAACCAGGACAGATGTACAAGATGTTCCTGATGAATGACTCTTAGGGCTTCCAATCATTTTAAGTTCCATGAGTGCTTTAGGCAGCCTTTATTTCTATACATTTAGTAACCTTCAATGGATTTGAGATCTGTAAACTAGACCAGTCTGTCCCTTGAACCCACAAATAACAAACTTTATCCACATTAAGTGTGGCAATGAACTCTGGAAGCTAATTACACATTACATGAAGAATCATTTTGCTTTTTTTTGTTTTCTAAATATGCCTTCTAAAAGCATCCTTCAATGTCCCCTACTTCAGGTACAAGAAGAGATAGTGAACAAGCAATTCCCACCCTCTCCTGCACATACTGATTTGGATTCAATCTCTAGAATTCCTGAAAGGTATTTGACAACGTCCTTCACAAAAACTCTTCCTACCACAGTATAGGAAAGGAACTCCTTTGAGGGATAGGTAAAGATTTAAGGTTTAGAAAATGAGTAATAGGAAAAAACAACCAATTTTCTCAATGTGGAGAAGGTACCAGTAGAGTCTTACTGGGGTATTGATAAGTCTGCCCTGTTCAACACACTTCTAAATTACCTGAAAAAGGAGGTGAATAGCAAGATGGCTCTGTTTCCTGTTGATAAGAACTTAGCTCATGAGGAAAAAAAAAAAAAAGAGAGAGAGAGAGAGAGCTGCAGGAAACAAACTGACTGGATGATTAAGTGGCAGATGAAATTCAAAACAGATAAATATAAAGTAGCATGTACAAGAAAAACAATCTTAACTTTATATACACAGTGACAGCCTTTAAATTAGCATTCAGGAATAAGATCTTGGAAATATAATAGACAGTCTACAAAAGTGTCAGAGGTCAATGCTCAGGAGTAATAAAAAAAAAAGGCAAATTGAATGTGAATAATTATTAAGAAAGGAAAAGAGAAGGGAGAGAGAGAACATCATCCCACGCTGCATAGTTATGGGGCTACCACACCCTGATTCACCCATCTCCATAGTGTACAGCAGGTTTGAAAAGGGCTCAGAAGTGGAGTACTAGGATGTCAAAGGTACTAAGTGGACTCTGCATCTAAAGCGACTAAATAGATCAGGCTTTTTCAGTTTGAAAAGAGGTGACTGAACAAGACTGTAAAAAACTATGTGTGTCTACGAAATCACAAGTGTACAGCAAACATAAACAAAGATCTTGTGTTTATTGTCTTTTCTAGGGCAATAATCAGAAAGTTTCAAAGAAAGACAAAAGACGGCAAATTCAAAACAATGAAATAAAGAACACAATCAGCTGTGAAAAGTCTTTCCATAGGTTTTCACCAGAAAAGCTCATCCCAGGCTTCAGAGAGTGATGAGTCAAAACAGGATAAGTAAAAAAAATCAATCCAGGTCTATTAAATATGGGGATACAATGTGTAGCCCAGGAGTCATGGTTCATCAGAAGCTGAGATAATACGCTCGGGAAGGGTTTATGGCTTTGTACTCCTCTCAATGCATCAACAGATGGCTGCTATCAGAGAGAAGATAATGGATTAAACTAATATTTTGGCTGTACAGGTTTAGACTTTCTCATGTGCTCAGTCAATACACTCCAGCTTTTAAGATTCACAGTTAGTAAAATGCTTTTATTTTTTAGTCTAGTACGGTAAACATATTTGGTATGGGCCACACTGACAGACAGTGAGCATAGAACCCCACTGGACTATAACAATGATTTTTTTTTAGTGGCACTTTATAGTTTCACACTTGAAAGCTGAAAGATCACTTGTGAAAGAAATAATTGAACAAATTGACACAGGAGAACTGCTTCAACAGGAGGTCCAACTGTAGCATGTCTTCAAATTTTCATGGTCGCCGGAGATGGCCGGTTGTGTTGACCCTGGCATACTGATTTTGGTGTAAATGGAGTTCATCTCATTCATTGAAGATATAGTTCAGTGGTGGAAATGGTGGTGGTGCTGGGTTAACAGTGGGACTTACTTGTTGATCCTAAAGGTCTTTTTCAGCTTTAACAATTCTGTGGTTCTACCATGTTCCTTCTCGATTTTTAACTATATCAGATATCAAGAGGGTAGCTTAAATTTTGGGTTATCACTTTGAAGTAACCACAGTCTGCCAGTTACAGAACTCAGAGTTCAAACCTTACTCTGCTTCTACTGAATTCAGTAATACTGGCTGGCACTATTTCATGGCATTGATGCCATCAAATCCTGGTTCTTTTCTGGAGTTCCAGCTGGGAGGAACGGCCAAGGGGTTTGTAAATAGGCACATTAATGGCAGAGGTGGAGAGTCTGAGAACAGGTCAGGGATTTTGTGGCATTTTCATAGTAACAGGCATGACCGAGACACACGTGGGAAAACCACTTCCTAATGTCTTCCCCACCAAAGAAATTAAGAGCTACAAAACGTGCCTGACTTTGTTTTGCTTTGATGCACAGTGTGTGATGGATCAGGCACTGCTCTTCATGCTAGTGGAAAAGTGGGGACTGTCCGGGAAGTGTTCAGTGCCACAAGATCAGGACTCCAGTGCACACAAGGGTCTGGCACATACACATGTGTGCACACACACCCCCAGCAAGGAGGGAACAGCAAGCAGGCGGCTCCCCATCCAGGGCAGGGGGCACTCCCCACCACCCAATCCCCAATGGGAAACTCCTCAGGCAGGGCAGAACCTCTGGACCTATTTACTGGGTATTTACTGCACATGCTTACAGAATATCTAGAGTACTTTCTTAACCTTAATTGCACAGGGAAACGGAGGAGCCCATTAAACTGTGATCAACCAGATTGCAGACAGAATTTAAAACATAGTCCTACTTTAGCAGTATGTGCAAAGTCATCCTACCTCACATCTCCAGGCAAGTTTGACAATCCCAGGACCATCCTCCTCTCAAAGTGAGGATTGTTTCAAGTTTTCAGGGTTACAGTTCCACAGCAGCTCCAATTACCCTGAGCACTCTGAAAATCAGAGCCTTAAGGGCTTTGATTTTACATTGGTTTTACCTGAGATACAGCTGAAAATGTTCAGCCCATTTATCCCATCAGTGGGAAAAGACACTGAAGTGGCTGGGAAATGAACAGAAATTTTTGCTAGAGCTTCTTGATAGTATCTTAGAAAACTTCCCAGACTTGAATTTAAGAATGCAAAAAACTCATGGCTCAGAACTGGCAGCATATAAAGTCTCAAAGAAAAATGAAATAATGTAAGAAATCTCCATGTGTTCTTTGCTGGATAATTAAAAAACATCCTGCAAATTGTTCTGACATGTTTTTGAACTTGCATTTTATCCTGTGAATTGATGTTAAACTGTGCCCCTTTGCTGGGCCATTTGCAAATAGAAAGATTGTCACATTAAATCATTCTAAAATACAACCACATTTACATTCCAATTTTAGTCTGCATTTCCCTAGTAATGCAGACAAAATAACAGTTTTCTTTAATTAAAGTGACTTCCCAGAATGCTAATGAACACTTGATTGAGTTTGGACATTTTCATAAGTCTGATGTTCTTATTTTGCTGACAAAAATCCCAAGGATACAGCTGACCTCCTCAAATGTCCTCCTGTTCCATAGAAGGAAGTACACAGGAAATTGTTTTGGGGGTAGTTTTGCTTTTTTTTAATTATAAAGGTTGTTTCACTTGTTTGGATATTGACAGAGGGTGATAGGAGAAAACGGGAATGAGAAAAATTATCATGTCTTTGTGTTTGTATTTGCCTACTGGTAGGATATTTTTCTGAGAGCACAGGCTGTGTTGAACTTAGAGAGGAGAGATGTAGTTTGGTCATTTCTGTTGTGACATAAAGTCAGCCTTCCTTATCACTCTCTACAGCTACCTGAAAGGTGATTGTAGCCAGGAGGGGGTCAGCCTCTTGGCCCAGGAAACCAGCGGCAGGACAAGAGGACGCAGCCTCAAACTGCGCCAGGAAGTTTAGGCTAGATATTAGAAAAAAAATTCTTCACAGAAGGAGTGGTTTGGCATTGGAACGGGCTGCCAGGGAGGTGGTTGAGTCACCATCCCTGAAGGTGTTTTAAAAACTGCTTAATGAGGCACTCAGTGCTGTGGTTTAGCTGATAAGATAATGCTAGGTCACAGGTTGGAACTGATGATCCCACAGGTCTTTTCCAACCTAGTTTATTCCATGATTCCTTTCTTTATAAGGCAGACTTCACAATAAACAGAAGTAGAAAATATGAAGGTCGTCAGCACAGTGTTTTGCCTTTACCACTTGACAGGTTTTGTTTTCAGCAGAAACAATGATTAGGCCAAATGCTCCCACTTGCATTATATGCAGTAATGCACACTCCTTCAGAACAGAGCAAGATACAGCATAAGAACAGGGGCTTGTGATCTGGCTTTGCACAGATGCAAGTGATAACCCACCCTGAGCGGCAGATGAGAACCCACCCAGTGTGTTTGCCTTCCATATGGTGCAGCCAAGCTACTCCTCCTGCCAGACCACTCATTTCTCCACCATGACACAGCCAGATTAGCTCCTCCCTCCTCTCTCCAAAACCCAAGGTGTATAACCAAATACGTAGTATTACGCAATCAACACAAGTGAGTGTTAAAGAAACATTAAGAGTGATAAAATGCAAATAACATGCAAGTCAGTTATTCTCCAGAGTTTGTCAAGACAGGAGTCCAGTGTGGATGGTGTCCGGAGACAAAATAGAGACAAGTCAGGCACCCAGGAGAGGGAAACAAGTTGTTGACACCCCAGTTGTCTTGAGCAATTGGGACTGGTGAGCATCAGGCCAGGAGGCCTTTCACTCAGTGGAAAACTCCTGGAGCCCCAGACTGATCTCTCTTGCAGTCTTGGAGCAAAACAGCCATGTTATCATCCTCTTTAGGGAGAGCATGAGCCTTAAGCTTTGTTTTAGAAATTTCAAAACAGAGCATTGTTATAAACAATATTTTTCTTTGTTTTAGCATTTCCAATCTATGTGTGGCAGTTAAAGAGTTTTAAAAAAATGAAACAATAGTCAAAACCAAAATGTGTTTAGTCAGTATTTCAACCATCTCAAATGCTAATTGGAAAGGAACATAGAATCATAGAACCATAGAATCATAGAATATGCTGAGTTGGAAGGGACCCATCAGGACCGTTGAGTCCATCTCCTGGCCTTGTGTAGAACAATCCCAAGAATCACACCATCTGCCTGAGAGTGTCCAAACCTTTTTAGAACTCAGTCAGGCTTGGTGCTGTGACCACCTCCCTGGGGAGCCTGCTTCAGCACTCAACCACCGTCTGGGTGAAGAACCTTTTTCCTGATATCCAACCTAAGCCTCCCCTAACTCAGCTTCAGACCATTTCTTTGAGTCCTGTCACTGGTCACAAGAGTGAAGAGATCAATGCCTGCTCCTCCTCTTCTCCCTGTAAGGATGTTGAAGACCACAATGAGGTCTCCCCTCAGCCTCCCCTCCTCCAGGCTGAAAAAACCAATTGACTTCAGCCTTTCCCCATACAGGTCCCCTTCAGATCCTTCACTATGCTCACGGGCCCCCTTTGGATGGTCTTTAATGGCTTAATGTATTTCTTATATTGTGGCACCCAGAACTGCCCCCAGCACTCAAGGTGAGGCCGCCCCACTGCAGAGCAGAGCAGGACAATCCCCTCCCTTGCCCGGCTGGCCATACTGTGCCTGATGCCCCCCAGGACAGGGTTGGCCCTCCTGGCTGCCAGGGCACTGCTGGCTCATGTTCAACCTGCCATGGACCAGGACCCCCAGGTCCCTTTCCACAGTGTTTCTCTCCATGCCCAGAAATGGACATGGACTAGGAAAATCAGTTGTGAGGGCAGCAAAAGCATATCTGAATTAACAAGAGCTGACACAGAATCTTCACTCTACTGCCTAACCGAAGTGTTACAGATTCAGAAAGCTGAGATCTTTCTCTTTGTCATGTCCTTGTATTTCCCTCTTTAATTCGGAAGTAGAAGTCAAAAAAAAAAAAAAAACCCAGACAGATGTTATTTCACTTCCCCACAATTAAAGGACGAGTGAATCTTTGTGGAAAACCTGCCTCTTGAGCTGCCAGCTACTGATATGACAGACAGAGAAGCTCCTCTGAGATTTATATACACATTCACAAAATTTTGTTAACTGTCCAAACACAGCATTTAAGTGACTGTTGATATTGTACAGAGATTTTCAGCTATAAGAATAGTCTCAGCTAAAAACGGGGGAAAATAACAAAACAAAGTAAAACAAAAAAAAAAATCCAAAACTTAACAACAACAAACAAACAAAAAAAGCCTACTGCAACTTTTCCATGATTAACATTTTCTTCAGGCTATATAATATGACAACATGGAAAATAGGAAATGCCTTGCCTCTTTACTTAATAAATCATCTTGCATTAAAACAAGGAGGCCGTTTAGCATTTTACCAGCAGAGAAGAGTGCTGGAACAAGGTATTCCTATAGCAAATCATTCTCAGGGCAGAAGACGAAGGGCTTGCTGGCATCAGCAGGCTCAGCTGTTAGCTCTGCACAGACCTTAACAAATGTGTGCAGCCTGCTATAGGTAATTATATGTTGAAAGGCTTATTTTGGAGAGCAAAGCCTGCTAATTCTCTGCCTTGAAAATATGCTTGTAACAATGACAGGGCTTTTTTTAGTTCTAGCTTCATGTTAGCACAAAGTGCAAGGTTATATCACACTTCAATTGATTAAGTGCTGATCGCCCCAGTAGACAGATTTGATTATATTGCAAGTATGAGCCTGGAGAGAGTAATTAGTAGTTTCATCCTCATTCTGCATCCTCAGTTCCACATTTAGATTATGAACAGAGCCTTTCAGTCTTCTTAATTTATTTTTACAAGATATCACAGATCCACAGCTGTTTGGCAGCAGATACAGAAGAAGGTGCATTTGTGAAATGTATTGAGCCCTTAATTATTAAGGCATTTCTTGTTTTGGTGACCTCCATCCTTGTTCAACTTATCTGTAGTCACAGTCAGCAATAGCTGTGGAAGAAATGGAGCAAAGACAGCTAAACTGTTTAGGCAGCAGCATTAATGCTGACTTTGATGGCTTTCTTCACCTGTTCACTTTCTTCTATTTAAAATTGTCATGTGGCTGGCAAAGCACTCAGGAAAGTTTACATTTGTCCAGTCATGATTTTCAGGACACAGATTTTTGTCCTTGACATTTATTCTTTTGTCTTGCAGGGACACAGGCACAAAACCAGGTTGTGAATTGTATGCTAACCTGATGTTAATAAGAGATAAGAATAGCCTCTCACATCCAGGCTATCTCTATAAAATATTTCAGTGCCTAGTACCCAGTAATGCACAGTACAGATGCAATTCGAAGTGGCAACAGGAAGAAAAAAAGTAGTTAAATACTTTCATAAGTAGCATGCTTGTAAGTAGCCCCCCAGAAGGATCAAAGATTTGATAGGAAGAATTGCTGACAAAATGCAATATTCATGATCAGTAAGTAATTTATTAGTAAGTAGATTTACTTAAATTTCACAGGTGGAATGGCAAACTGAAACATAATTTTTGGGATACTACAGGAGCACATTTCTTTCTGTCAGTATTTTCTTCTAACCCGTTTGGGGCTTTTAACGCAAGAACATTGGGTCATTTCCATATTTCCCAGGCAACAACTCCTACCTGACTGGCAACAGTGATCTATCTTGACTGAGCTGTAGCCTCAAGAGAAACGTCTTCTGGATTTTGAACATCTACATTGATAGCAAAATCTCCCTCTAATGATTGCTTAAAATCTAGAAATACATATTCATTTCAGAAATATCTCTCCTGAAGGTGATTTGTCTTTATTGAAAACATCAGTTGGAAATCACAAAACAGGTTTGAATATCACTTAACACATTCTTGTTTTAAAAAGCCATGTCAGCAATGTGCCACAGTCCTAATTACTGCAGAGAAATTAGCAAAGAATTATATGCAAATAAATGAAGATAATCAACGTTCTTAGCACATTTTGCTAGTCAATCATTTCAATTGCTTTAGGCTATGTGGCAGTATTGATATGGGAGAATCAGCTAAAAAAAAAAAAGCCAAGATAACTTTATCATGTGAGTACCCATCATTTGCATAAACATTTGAAATGTAGTGTTGAACCACGAGGTGTCAAACTGGGCTGGCTCTGGTAATCCATATTACCTACATTGAGAGCATGGTTTGATATGAAGAGTGGGGTTGGCAGGTCAATATATCCTATTTTTTGGTTTCTTCTGGTGCATGTCTATATAGTTAAGGTATTTCTATGCTGGGTTTTTGCTTCAGGTAGTATTTGTTACTGGGACTGCCTGGTTTGAGTGTAGCTGCCTAAATGTTTCTATTATTTCAGGATGCAAGACTTGGAGAAATCTGTTGTTTTACCAGTATTAAAATTTCTGATGGCAGATGAGACAAATCTGGTGCAGCCATGTTTTGACACAATGGCTGGTTTCTGCTTCTGAGCTGTGTTTTTTCTGCCCTGTGATAAATTTCACTAGTTCTTGCTGGGTTTTTTAATTTCTGGGAAGAAAAACGCAGTTTGTTCTTGTTGGGTGGAGACTTCTATTCTCACAGCACAGTTTCCAAGAATTCACTTTTCTCTGATCTTGCTCAAACTGTTCCAATGACTGGGAGGGCACTGTCCCCTCAGCATGACTCACAGCCTCCAGGACACCCAGCCAAGGCAGATTTGTCTTTCATGGGTGTTCTGGGCCTAGTGCTGAAGCAGAGATTCTCAAAGGCCACAGAAAGGAAAAAGAGAGCAACCAGTTTCCTGGGAAAGCTGAGGCTTGATGCTGGAGGAGAAAAACATACTGGCTGCCCAAACGGAATGGGCCCGAGCCAGAGGGAAAAGCAGCCTGCAGCAAAAAGAGGATGTGACCACTGTTGAAAGAGGAGTAACTGGAAATTCAGGAGAGCAGGAGTCAAGCAGAGACATTAGAGCTTGGGTGGTAGGAGATGTAACTCCCTGCTCACAGAGGCCCTGGGGCTGTGGGGAAGATGGGAGCACCAGCAGCAGCAAGGTAAGCTGAGGCAGGCACACAGGAGCAGTGCCAGGCAGGCAGGCCAAGGGCAGGAGCAGAGGTATTAATCTGGATATTAATCCTGCTGACACTTGCTCTTTGTTCACCACAAGTATTTGCTCACTTAATTGCTCTCCAGAGATTCACTCTCCCCATCCACAGGACTGGGTTCAAGGGAATGATTGCAGGATTTAAACACACATACTTAAAAAGAAAATACAAATGTAAGACTTTGACTGTGGTACAGTTCTCATACACACACATATTCAGCTATTATTTTAGGACTGACTCCCTCAGTGTGCCAATACTTGCAAATTAAACAGTTCAAAGGAGCATCCCCAGGCAGTGGAGCTGTCAGAGTTGCCTCCAACACAAGGCTGGCCAGTGCCACCCCCTGCTCTCTAAAACCATTCCTAGATGCATGTTGGGAGCTAGCACAGCCTGGGTTTCTTCCCATCAGATGTGACACCTTACCCCAAGGCCTGAGGGAATTTAGTAGAGGTGGGTCAGCTGCCCTCTGGGTCCAGGCACCATCCTGGGCACACTCAGTTGACAAGTTCCGACACAGCTTTCATACAACACAGCAATCAACTTCCTATTCGACATTCCCCATGCTTGGTGGGGATTTTATTATTATTGTGTGTTTTTAACATATGCTATATCTTAGAAGAGAAAAAATTCCAGTGGCTGATTTTTCTCACATTTGCCTAGCTCTAATTAAGCTCCTAGAAGCTGGTACAGATTGGGCATCCTCAGAAATTTATTTCAGGTGTTAGAATGCAAGAACCTGGTTTGTAGTGCTGTATCGTACAGCTCCAGAATGGTGTCACCTTTACAGTAGTAAGGATTATTTCTTATAACACCTTCTGTTATTTCTAATATTTGCTCAAATCATTGTCATAATTGCAAAGAATTGTGATGTTCACTTTTATCTTTATAGATTGAATCCTCCTACCCATGACTCAGGTCTATACTTGGAAGATTCCTTTGTTCGTGAGAGCTCTGAATTCATTCATTCTTTCATTCATTCATTCGGGAACCTCCTCATGAACTCATCCCTTGTAATGTTCCTCCATTTTTTTCCAATGGGTCACAACTTCAGGTATTGAAATACTGAACTACTGAATATTACTTCTCACCTGTGAAATGGGAAAGACTTGGTTTTTACACTTCATGGATTATAAATGACAGAGGAGTCACTGTTTTCATAGCCTGCAGAATCACCACATATATACACAATGTGCAGTGTTTCTAATGTTGCAGATATGGAATGGCAAGATTCTTCATTATATTAAAGCAGTTATACCCTGTGGCAATTTTTTATTTATTTTATCTCATTATTCCATTACTGAAATTTTTAGTTGTTGCTGGATTTATAAAAAGAAAAAAAAAAAAGTTAGGTATGTCAACATTTTTCTACCATTCAGTGATATGTTGTCTTTTCATTCATCAGACTTTTAAGAAAAATATTTTCCTTTATATATTTTTTCTCTATCAAATAAGTTGATTTTGTTCATATTTTTCTGGCAGAAATCACAAGCATATGACTGAATACCGTAAGAATCAGGATACCTTGTAGTTTTTTTTATGGGAAAATGACATAATATTTGGAAAAACAAAAAACCGTATACTTAGATGCTATGTAAGATATGACCACAATCATATGCTCGGTCTTTATTTTCTTATTTCTCCTCTTTCTAGACACAGTAAATAATTTATATACAATAAATTAATTTACATAACATATTCACTGGGCACATTTAAATTCTAAATAATTGCCTTGAAAAACTGGGATGATGCTATAGTAAGAACAAAGCAGAGGAACTACTCAGAGCATCTTCAAATCCTTGAAAAGGGGACTTATTTATGGCAATTGTCAGATTAAGGTAATTACAGTACCAGTATACCACTCCCATATATGACAAAGGAATGTGTATTTTTAAATCAAGCGAAATGGCTATATAGGCTATTAGGATCATTTTATGATGCTGCTGTAGCTGAGACAACATCTCAGCTTTAATTTATATCTGTAACAATGGTCTGCTTTGTTTAATACATATTTTTGCTAAATTGGTGTGGCTTTTCTATTTTCTAATGTAGATTGGTGGCGATGTGTTTGTTTTAGAAGAGAGGATCTGCTCCATAACGTTGTTTGTGAGGACTGTGCAACGTTCCCCTCTAAGCGTTTACTACATGGGGCACTAAAACTCAGATTTATGCCACATCTTTAGAGGTGGTAGTCAACTGCAGTTGCTATTACAACAATTCAATTTTTGTATAATACACAGTAAACCTCCACTGAGAATGGTTTTATACTCTTTTAATGCACTCCATATGCTGAAAGAAATAGTTTGAGATTAAGGGAGGCTTATGGTAGACGCTGGCTAAACTTCTTGTTTTCATTCGGAAAACCCAGAGGCTCATAACAGCCCAGTGCCAGCATCACACCCCAGCCCAGGGAAGGGCTGGCTGCCACCTCTCTTCACCATCACATGTGGACCCGCACAGGGGTCATGCAGGCTCCAAGAGATTTAAAGTCACCATCCAGCCTTCTCTGGACCACTGGTTCTCACATCTTTGCCTCACCTGCCCAGTCTCCCATTCACCTCATACATTTCGTGTGTTTTCTCTCCACGCCCCAGTTTTGTACTATCCAATATAAAAAACAGCCATGAAGAAACTCCTCATCTAATACTTCTGTTCTTTCTCTTATACTGGCATATTTCTTTGTATACGAACAATTATGGATCTATGCAATCTTTCTTACCCACAGTCCTGCAATTTTTGTCTCATTTTTATGTAACTTAATAATGTGCTTGGCAGTTAGGAAATATAAAATATCCTTTTAGATTGAAAGTGAAATTTTGAAAGGAGATAAGCCAAAAAATAATCAGAGTTATAGATGGATTCAGTATCTCAATTACTGACTTCAGAAAAACAAAAGGGAGTCAACATGTCCCTGTACAGAGGAGTGCAAATGTACCCCACTGCTGGGCAGATACGCAGAGAACTATGTATCAAAATTTTGAAAAAGGAGTTTCTCATGCAGGTGACCATGTGACATTTACAAGCAGATTGGTTTGTGGGGCAGGCTTTGTTCCCAGAAGAAGGGAACTGTGCTGATGGAGCTGGTTGGATAAAAGAAACTTCAACTAGGACAGACCACAAGAAACAGAGCAATATAAAGTCCTCCAGACCTGGAGGGAACAGTGCCACCTCTAACGGTGCAGCATTAATCCAGGTTTTAGTTCCCAATTCAGTAAGTACTTGGTGATTAATTTTGTACTGGTTACATCAACAGATATAGCCACAAATCTACAGTAGAAAATAGGAAAGCCCCAAATACGTATCTAATTTCATATATTGCAAATCAATGCACCAACAGTCATGGAAAATCCTGAAGTAACATTGTTCAAGGACCAAAAAGAGCCTGGCTGCAACATCCCAGAAATACCAGAGCTAAGACAGCAATGATTTAGGAGAACCAGAAATGAAAATTGCAATAGTCAATTCATGTGGTGATTAAAGATTTCAAAAGAGCAACAGCTGGCAGAGGTCTGGGTAGAGCAACTCACAGCCCATCAGGAAGAGTTGAGAGAAAGGCAGACAATGTCAAGGCCAACTCAAGATAGCTGCCTGGAGAATGAAGTAGAAGGCTGATTAAAGTGAAATAAGTATATCCCAGAGAAGAAAACAGTCAAACAAACAAACAAGAATGTTTAGGGGTTCTTTCTGAAAGTAAGATTGTGGCGTAGTCTGGAAAGTGAGACAGTGAATAGCAGAGGGAGGGCTGGGTTGAAGAGAGACACAACTGTGCTGTTCAAAAAACAGTTGGAGCAGTACATTTGGAGACCACTCTGAGCAACATTAAATTGACTGACATTCCCTGGAGACAGTGAACCTTAGTGAAAAAGCTCACTTAGAAACACAGTGTGCAAATAAATAAATGTTCCCGGAAGAAACTACATTACCACCGGAATTAACTTACTTGAAATTTGTCAAGTTAAATGCTTCAATTACACTGGTTTCACCATATGTTTGTAATTTTTTTTGTCTTGCAGAGCAGCTGGTATTTTTCTAGGATGTTCAGGTCATGCCCCTATTGTCTAACCATGACTAGCAACATTAAAACATTTCTCAACAAAATAAAGTCTGAAAGCTCTTTCTTAACTGGCTGCACGTTATTTTGTTTCTTTCTCTTTGTTCTTCAAATGCAGCTCAGAAAAGTGTGGACTCTTTTCTAGGAAATCAATCCCTCTTTAAACAATTGCAATTCCTTTTTATTTTTTTAAGCTTAATCATTTTGCTAAGAACGTGACTGGGAATTGAAGATGTCATTATCAATGTTTTGCAGGGAAATTAAAGTGGGTGAGAAGAAAAGGGTTACAGTGGGTATTGCTGCTGTAACAGTTCTGGGAAGGCCAGGCAGCCTCTCTACAGCGACGTGGGCTTTTGGCTGCTGCAGTTAATAAACAGGGACCTGACAGACTGGCATGACAGCTCCTTCCCTCTTGTCAAGAAACTGCTATACACAATCATCAGTGACTGGGAAGAAAATGTAAAGTTTATCCTGAAGCTGAGAGAAATCAGTGAGTAGTAAAGAATGGGGACATGTCAGTAATGCAGAGTGAGAGAGGTGGATCAATTTATAAAGAAGGTGGTAACAGGCATTCTGAAAATGGCCAAAGCAAAATTATACACCTAAAAATAAGAATGGTGGCTTGTATTATGCATTAATATTCTCAGGAAAATAATTGCTCTGCAGGTAACATTGTGTATAACTGATTGAACATGAGCTCTGAGCAATGTACTGTCATCCGAAGTTATTTTTGGATTGATAAATACATATACACCTGTGAGTCTGTAGAAGTCTTTGGTGGGAATAACTTTAAACTTTATTCCTTGTCTAGACACATTTGAAGGCTTTTTGCAGCTCTCTCCACGACCAAATGGAAGTTACTTGATGGCTACAGTCCAGCAGTTACGTTACATCAAAAAGTTTTGAGCATACCTGCATGCTGTATGGCAAATTTCACAGGCCTCCAAGGTGGAAATTCCCTTTCTGTGCCCAGCACATGCATATGGGTCTGAAGGACTGCTGAAATGGCAAAGATGACAAAGCCAGGGGTAGTGTCCTGCAGTTACCAGCACAAGCCCAGAAACTGTTCCCAGCATCAGACTGGCACAGCAACAACAACTCCGCCACAAGACAGGCTTTGTGGTGGAACAGCACAGCTAAAGAGCATGCAGATCTCTGCGGACCAGCAGATAATTCAGTGGCTTTATCTCACACAATCCGTCCTTTGCTACACTGTTTCTGTTAGCACACACTTTTCTTGAGCAGACAGACCCTGTCCAGCACTTTTGTTCTGATATTCCAGCTGTTGCTTCTTTCTAACCTTATTTTTTATGCCCCTCAGCTGGTTAATGGGAGCCCAAAGCATAGCCTGCAGTGAGGTGCCACCAAAACTGTGGATACAGCTCTTCCTGTGTCCACAGAGATGCAGGGAAGATAGCCTGGAAAGTTTTCCAGGAGCTGCTGGCAGTGACAGTGTGAATCCTACGTGGATCTCCTCATGGCTGTCATGCCAGGGCTCTCCCAGCCCCTGTGCCAGCCCGTGCACCAGACCACGCTGCTGCCTCCAGTGCAGAGCAGCCAGGGACACCTGGAGAGCAGGGAGGAGGCAACTGGAGAAGAGGTGTAACGCTCCAGTCATCTTGGTACATATCCATTGGGCAGGGCTTATCTAAAACCACTGCCAGTCCTTCCCTGGGGAAATTCTTTGAAAGAAATCAGGATGTTCCCCAACAACTCTCCTTGCACAGGGTCCCCTGCATGGACATCTATGGCATGTGGAGAGGCCAGAGGACAGATTATCTTTCCTCCCAACCTATTTTCCTCTGCAATGCTAACTGCCTGCCCAAGTTCATTGCACACATCTCTGTGTGTGCACTCCCACCTTCTCTGGTCAGAAAATGGCAGAGTTTACCCCAAAGCTGTGCCAGATGGAACCACCACTCACATTGATCTGCACTGAGACTTGTGATGGCTGCAGACTCCAGAACCTCCTTACCAGGGAGGAAATATGTTTCAATCCCGCTACTTGCCCCTGAGGCTGATTTGTAAGCAAACCAACCCTGTCAGGAGATAAAGTCCAGTTTTAAAGAACTACTGCCTTGTCTTACAAGCACTGAAAATCAATGAAACTTGTCCTCGCTCATTTAGACAGCCCGTGTATTCTTTTGATTTTTGTCTGAAAACATTCCTAAATTCCGCTCTGGGTCTAACTGCCAGCAATTTGGGGTTCGCTATTTCACAGTCAGTATTTCCACATGGACTGGACTAGGGTGTGGTCTCCACAACTCCTTCAGGGGAGCAGTTAGGGTGTCAGTTCCCGTGCCCAGCTCTCCCTCTCTCCCTCATCCTCCCGGCAAAGCCAGAAAGCTCCCAGGAGCGGTGGAGGTCAGGGTTAACACTGCGCCCAGAGGAGTGGACTGTAGCCCCGCAGCCCCCAGGTACTGGCAGCTGCCTGGCTTCTCTCGCTGCAGTGCTCAGAGCAGTGTCCGAGGAGAGCACACCACGGCACTGCCCGGCACTGCCAGCGATGGTCCCCAGCCCTGCCTCCGCCGCTCCCTGCTGGCGGCAGCTGGAGCCCAGCTGTCTCGCTCTGACCCCGAAAACAGGCAGCACTGTAAGCACCGACCTTCTTTTTAGACCACACAGGCAGTAATCTGGAAATGACACATCTTTTTCTGGACAGAAGAGAGAAAATCCCTCTCCATGTCCAGGCGCATCCTCGACCTGCTGTCTGGCTTCCCTGCATTCAGCATGATAACAAACATCTGGCTGAATTTCTCTTCCCATCTGGCCTGTTCCTGTGGTTTCCTTGCCCCAGCTGACATTTCCTTCCTCTCCTACTTTACAAGGAATTCTTATAATCCTTTCTACATGTTTTTCAGAATGAACAAGAATTAACAAGCACCTGTCTCCATACTCTGCCAATAACTGTCTTTCAGCTTAATAGGCCTGGTGCTTCCAGTACCCAATTTAGGGGAAATTAAATAGAAGCATACCAGAATCTTGAGGTATCACACAAATTAAAAATGCTAAATGGGTGGGGAAGTCTAACTTTCCTCTGGGGAAGGCAAAGCATATTCTCTTTGCTAATGCTTGGGGGATTATTTGAACCTCTTAACCTTTAGGAAGCACTAAAGATATAATATTTAAAATTTTTTTCTTCCCTGTAAAGAAGAGCCCTGCTTTTCTAGATTGTATATTAAAAACAGAGGATGAACTGTTTTGTTTATTTTTTAAGATTGCTCGAAAAGCATATTTCAGTAGTACAGCTGAGAATATAGGATGTAATATTTTGGAGGTTTTCTGGAATGTTACAATATATGAGCATCTGGACGTTATATTTAGGCAACTGAGTGATATTTGAAAATAAAGGAAAATGTAGGCAACATGGCATCAGAGAACAGCCAAAGACTAGAAAGACTCCAAGAATTCAGCACAGAAAAGAAAGGTGACTCTGATTTCTAACCTGTAAGATTAGCAATAAGGATTTAGTGATCTGGATGCTCTTGAGACCATTATACGAGCACACAGACAAAATGAAAGATACTTTGATCTACAGTTCCCATTTAGGAAACCCTAAAATTAGTTACAGTATATCTGAGGTGCTGAGTGTATCTCATAGACCACTGAGCAGGTCTGTAATTAACTTTGGTTCTTTGAGTGCTAAAGGACATGTGATTGATTATCATTCAGACAACAGGCCTAGAAAATGAAGCTCTGTCATGGATATATGAATATATAATGCTCCCTGCTAATTCTAGTTCAGCTACGCGGTTAATATTTGGACAAATTGCTCAATTTTGGAAAATGCTAGTTTTAATTTCACATTTTAATACTAGGATACACTGGATAAAAGTGCTCTGGAGAATGAAAGCTAGCAGCAAGTGCTGAAGACACAAGACCAAGTTCAGGATCAGAGCCAGGGGTTGCCATTCATAATCCTGACTCCAGCCAAAGAATATTTGGGGGAATCCTCTCAAACCAGTTCTGGCTAAGGGCCAGAAAGCAGCATGGCCCAAGGTTACCTGACTCTCCACCCAGGGAGGGACTAAATGCACCCTTCTGCCACATCTGCCAAGCACCACTAGAACACCTGGTGAGTTGAAAACTCAGCAGAAAGGCTCCCAGAGTTAAAAGTGGCCTGGAACAACTTTGGCAGAGTCCTGGAGCACCTCACTGACAGGAAAAATCTGAGGGAATGTTTTAACTCCTTATTATTAGACAGCATTTAAAGTTTTACTTTATTTCTAATGAAATATTGTTTAGCAAAAGGATCAGAATATTGAGGTTTCAATTCACTTAACTGAGCTTAGTCCCATTAAATTAAAAACAGTTGCTGAGAAAGGTTCACAGCTCTTCAGCACAGATATCTTATCTCATTTATATTACCACTAGGTGGCTCAAAATGAAAGCAAAAAATACACCAGTCATTGCTCAATCCATGACCAGAATGAACATCACTTAAAGACTACTACAAGCTGTCTCATAATTGTCATGCTTCAAAACTTTCTATAAATCATCAGGTTCCCCAGGTTAGTGATACATACTCACTTGAGAGAGCAGAGCTGTCACAGCCTCAGACATGTTATAGCTCTTAAAGACAGATGTTGCTTGTGAATGTGTGGGAGAGCAACTTCCAAAAGAATAATTCGTATTTTTCTCCTTCTTAAAATCAATTGCTATTGAATGAAGTTACCAAGTGACAGAGAGTGATAGAAGTTGTTTAAGTGCATCTAAAGGACAGCATTCACATTTCTGTATTTTAATTTATTTTAACAAATCATCTGAACTAGTAACTTGTTTTGTTTCATAGTGATTGCCTTTATTTATAACAGCAGCTTATGACTTGGGGTTTAGCTTTCCATTACACATTGGTTTAGATTGAGGACAAAGCTTGCAAATCAAACCCATCTTTACTTGAAAGTAACTTACTGATAGGCGAGACTCCTGGGTATAGAGATATATCTGCAATCAATCAAACCTGCTGGCTTAACAGCACTTTGCTCTTTCCAGGTCAAGTAAAATAAATAGAAAGGACAGTTTCTGTAGAACTTCAAGAGGCAGATTATGTTATCTACTACCTTACAGCCAGCCATTATCCTACCACTGACATATGAATTGCCTCCTATTGAAGATAATGGGACTTGTTAAATAGGAGGGTGTTGGACAGAGTGAGAGAGGGACATAGAAAGGATTTCTATTTTCCCATAACTCAAATACAGTTAGTGTTGTGTGCAGAGCTCCCATTTCTTACATGAGGCAAGACAGGGTATGAGCCACGAGTATCTTCTCACAAGCATCCTCACATTTCCCATGCAAATAAAACACTCTCACAGAAGCTGTAATCTGGGCAGTTAAAATACTCTTGGACAATCAACATGTTTTCTTGTGGTGGCTCACTGAGGAAGATTTTGGTACCCACATGTGATCATCAGGGCTATAACTGAGAACTATTGAAAGAAAGAACTCTCCAAGGGAACAATATCCAGGCTGACACCAGATTCCCACAGTCTTCCTTGGCATCTCTAGAAAAATACATCATGTGCTTGTTTCATTCATCTTTCCTGTGTGACCAGGCACATTCAGACCTAGGGCACTGTTGTGTCAGAAGCTGAGATGAAGTTGGGGGCCTTAAAACCTGCATCAGACTGTGGGATCTCAATGTTCCCATGGGAAGCTCCCCGGAGCTCACACCAACACACCTCCAGCCGTGGAAGAATAAAAACTCCTCTGCCCTATTAAAATAATGGAAGGATCTTGTCTTTTCCTTCCTACAGAGAAAGACATCCCGAGAGCAGCAATGTCAACATGAAGGAAACACACGGAATAACACCCCTTCCTTTCAACAGACCCCTCAGTTGGAGGCATCAGTCTGTTAAATCAGATCCACCTCCAAAATCTTCACAAGTGCTTTGCAAGTTGCCCTCTGAGGACAACACCCCACTTTCTGCTAGGACTGAGTTGCCCTCACAGTGCACACCAACTTCATCCCCAGGCTCAGAGGCACAGCACGTCCACATACTGTGGGTCCTGGAACACAGACCCTGCCCAAAGATACCCCAGATGGCTCTGAACACCACACCCTGCTCCACAGCAGAGGCTAGAGGCAAAAAGGTAGGAATGGCTCTTCCTTTAGGGATGCTGAACTATCCATATTGCTTTAGTTACCCTGCCAAAGTCTTTACTTGGCATTTTTCCTTAACAGTGAAATTTAGCACTGGCAAAATGCAACAGAGCTTAACTTCCATGGTACAAACATCGTAGTGATGTCATAGGAGGCAAGTGCAGACCTTGTGCAAACCTGTTACAACAGGTAATAAGCTACAAGATGTAGCAACTTGCTACAAGAAATAACAAGTTCCCATAGATACTTGCTTTTACTAACTCTTACATGCCTTTCATAGCTTTCATGTTTGTGAAACCTCTCCAGCAGTCCTTGTTGGGGGTGTCACTGGCTGTCCCCAGATCCATAGGGGCAGGCATGGGGTGTCCTGGGCTGCACACCAAAGCAGCATGCAGGAAAATCACACATTCTCCACATAATAACTGTACTTCTGGTTTCCAGAATACACATCTAAAAACTCTCATCTCATCAGTAGTATCTAGATAAGGAATAACATATGCTGGTCTTGTTTTGTATGCTATTGTTTTCTTGAATTTCCATTGTGCTACATGCATGTGTGCACACAACCAGGTTTGCTGTACTTTTTGGCTGTCTGCCAGCTCACCGGTGCTGGAGCTGCTGTTGATTGAAGATCTCTCTCATTTTGATGCACCACACACTGGGGCACAGCTCACCACCCTGCTCCTGATGCAGAGCCCACTTCAAGGTCCCTTCCCTAATTTTCGAAGCCTCCACACTTACTTATTCCTTCAATGACAAATAATTTGGCCTTCTCATGAAAACAAAACAAAGCAATAAATCCCATGCTAATGTGCTGAACTCTAGGAGCAAAGGTGTGACCAGAAGAGGCTGAACCTTCAGACAAGGTCCAAAATAAAGTAGAAATAGACACTAACTGCATCAAATCCAAACAAAATCTGAAACCCACACCTATGCTCTCACTGCTGGAGCTGGTTCCCAGACCAGGTCACATAGCCGCTTTCCAACACGGGTCTAGCTCTTGTGGCTGGGTGCAAAGGCAAATCCCTGTCTTTAAAAGCTTTTGAATACAGTGAAACAGCACTATGGTAGAGGCAGATGCTGGCTATAACCCACAAGTTTCCTTCTGAAATATGTGCATTTGGCCTGCAATATTTGCAAAATTAAGCCTTTACTCTGCTGTTAAGTGGTATACAGGCTGTGCAGACATTCAGGATACTATGCTTGCTCTGTGTCCCTAAAGCAGGTGCTGGATACCTCTGGAGCTCTAGACCATAGTTTCTGAATCCAAAAACCTGTCTGCAATGTAACCATGATTTCTCATAATATGAAGGAGCTGCTCTTGGGAAGTCTTCTTCCTGCCTGGAGGTCAGCAGGGCCACCACCTATAGCAGAGTGAGAGCAAAGGGGAAAAGTAAAGGATTGAGGATTCGTTTAGGCAAAGATAGTCTGAAGGTTTTAAGGAATTAAGAGTTGTAGGGCTGTAATAAACCCTCAGCATTCTGTGTAAAGACTGGTTGGTTTAGAAGCGTCTCTCTCTGTGCCCTTCTAGTGAGCACTAGGGGTAGATCTGTGGAAAGTAAAGTAAATATCCTGTCACAGGCCAGATCCATCTGGGAAAGAAAAGTGCTGTAGTTCACAACTCCTCAGCCTAGCATCAAACTGGCTGGATTTTCCTACATCCAACTGACTGCCCTACCCATGGTGTGGACAGTCTGCCTGTTATGGGCAGATGTGTGCTCTGCTGGAAAGGACAAGGAATGCCCTGGTGCTCTCTTCAAAGTCTTCCCACTCTGAGGAAGAAGAAGGAATAGAAAAATGAGCAAAAAATATATGGGAAAATAAGGTTCATGGTTTACAACTGTATCCTTTTCTTTTCTTTTCTTTTCTTTTCTTTTCTTTTCTTTTCTTTTCTTTTCTTTTCTTTTCTTTTCTTTTCTTTTCTTTTCTTTTCTTTTCTTTTCTTTTCTTTTCTTTTCTTTTCTTTTCTTTTCTTTTCTTTTCTTTTTTTCTTTTTCTTTCTCTCTTTTTCTTTTTCTCTTTTTAAAGAGAAAGACTAAGCAGGTATTTACCATCTTTTTTCCTAAAAGGGGAAATGTCTGTTCCTACAGTGCCACCTTCAGTCCTTTTTTGCTTATAGTCTTAATTTTACCTAGACAGTTTAATATCCTGAAGTTCTATTATTTCTGTTAGTAAAGGCTCTAGTAAAATAATTTCTGTGCATTTCTCTTTGACAGTAGCTCATATTGCCAAAACATAACACTCTTCAGATCCAGGAGGCAATATCTGAACATTTCCAGTGGTAAATGAGTCTCCTGCATCCAAACATTTTCTGGACTGATAAAGCAATCAGTTGTTTGCTGAGCAGGTAAAGGGTAAGGAGCCGTGGGGGGGAGGGCTACATGGAGCCAGTGTATTGCTAAGAAGGTGAGGTTTTACCCAAAAATGTGGTAGGTTCAGTGTATGCTGTATGTAAGGCATGGACCCATGGATATGAATGCCTAATACAAGCAATAAAAAATACAGGTGCTTCTGTCAGAGGATGAAACAATGGAGTTATCAAAAAATTATGGCAAACATACACTGGCAAGGTCATGTGCAACTTAACGTTTTGCTGAACATGCTTATCCTCAGAGTTAATAAATTTTATACTCAGAACATTCAGTGCAACAATAGCAACTCTTTTGCTTACAAATGCATAAATAGAAAGGGAAATACATTCTTGTTAGTTTTTGTAATTGAAGCTAATTTTGATATGGGGATATCTAGTCAATAGCTGTACTTAAAGAAGTACTGTGTTGTTTCCAGGATATAAAGCTGGTGTCACTCTTCTCCACACCACATACTGACAAAGAGATCTGTGGTTATCTTCTCAGAAAACAGAAATTTTTGGGGTTCATTAAGTAGAAATGTTCGTGTCAGCACTTGTGCTATACTTGCAGGATCTTGTCCCCAGTCATTGAGGGTGATGCTGCATGTTCACAGTCTGCATCAAAGGCCATGGCTGACAGTGACCGCGTGGCCTTCAGGAGGCCACAGTACAAGGAAAGCAGAAGTTCCCACTTCACAGCAGAGCCTCACTGGAAAGTTCTGTGCCCAGTCCTGACCATTGCCAGAGCCTCTGTCTTCCCTATTGTGATGAAAAGAGCCAACTCTCCAGCACCATGGGCTCTCAGAGGCAGCACAATGTGCTCTCATTTGTCTCTCAACACAAATGTTCTCAGCACAGTCCTGTGCTGGCATGAGGGGCTGAGGGCAGGGCTGTCAGACTCCCACAGCCAGGCACTAAGGAGAAGGGTGGAAAGGAGCTGTTGTTCACTCACGTGTGAAGAAAGGAGGTGGCAGGAGCTTTCCAAGAAAGCTGGGAAGGGCTGCAGCCCCATGCCTTGGGCATTCCTAAGGACAGAAAAGAGAGAAGTCAAGGGGATGCTGGTTTGGTAGTTGGCTGCGACAGCTGTCTTCATTTTTTGTTGCATGTGTACATACCTCTCTGTGTGTGTGTGTGTGTGTGTGTGTGTGTTATGGATGTAAATTTATTCAGAGTGCAAAAATGGCTCCTGGTTCTTGCCAGAAGCACAGGTGAGATTCAGTCAGAGGTTGAGGTATCTAAATTTAAGCACCTAATCACAAACATTTATTTGTGAGCTGGGCATCTCAGCTCCTACTGTGGTCAGTAGAGATCAGCCATGATTCAGCTGCAAGCATGGGTGTCTGATGACATTAAGATGCCCTGGAATTTTTTGGCTGGCCTCCAACTGCTGCTCCAGAGGACCTAATGTCTCCTGTAGGTCCTGTGTCACATCTGCAAGTCCCATCTAGATGCCCAAGGTAGCCTCAGCATCTCAGTTAGCACTTTCTGCTGTTAGTAAGAGGGCAACTAAAGGGAACTTCTCAGTGTCTACCTCACTGTGGGGAGACTCAGCCTCCAGCTAGAACCACCATCTCTGCTGAATATCCCTCCCCTGAGATTTGCAGACTGGATCTTCACTATCAATAGTGGGAGCTTAGAAATCTCATCTACAAATACACTGGATGACTAATTTTAGTGTCCGAGGCTGAGTCCTGCCCAAAGTGTTTGTCACTTGGCAACATACATTCCAGCTCATGACTCAGTTCCAGGAGGAAGCTGTAAAAATCCAGTTGCAGCATGCGCAGGGGAAGGGTCTTGCCTTCCCCATCTCCCAAGGGATTTATGCTGCCAAGTGTGGGTGCTGGGGACCACTGCTGCAACTAAGGTCCAGGGAGGGAGTGAGCCTGAGATGAGCAGAGCGAGAGGGAAGTCACAGGCTGCTGCTGCCTGTCGTGGCATCAGGAAACCCCCTGGAGGCTCAGCCAGCAGGGCTTTGCTTGCTTCCATCTCTAGGCAAGCTCTGGGGAAGTAGTGGGACCAGCTGGGAATCCATGCAGGCAAATTAAAAAAGGCGCTTTACCTGTCTTTGCTACTGGCAATCATGAACAGACAAGAGGGGCCAGTTGGGCAGAGATAGATGGTAGGTCACATAGACAGCATCTCTCTTGTTGACAGTGCCTAAAGCTCTATAGGACAGGAGATCAGTGCTACTCTGTGTGGACACATCTGGGGCATGTGCAAGACACAAAACGTAGATGTGAACTCCAGCTTGAGATGCTTTCCTGGGTCTGTCCCCTGGAGCAATCTGATAAAGCAGCACACACATGGCCAGTGAGACTGTGACTTCAAACCTCAAGCATGCAGGTTTGATCTAGCTAGTAAATTCACGCCTTATTTGTCTCCTGCCTTGAAGCAAACATAGCTGTGTTCATGCGCAAATGAATGTGACACACTGTGATTTCTATTTACTAGCACTTTATGCCTACACTACCCAGCATAAGCAGTTGAAAATGGTTTCTGGCACTGTTACTTCAGACCTTAATGTAACTGCATCAAAACTGACTTCTTCTAATGGACTGAAACACTGAAGTACTTATTTTAATTTAAATAATTTAGAAAATGAGCCTAGAAATAGAAGCACTTCACCCAAATGCAGCACATATTGCCAGAAGAGCTGCCAAGGCTCAGTTGTTTCCTCCCAGCAGCAAGAGCCAATAACCAGGGGATATGGCCCCAAATGTATGTCCACAATCCCTGGACAGTCCCGATCACAGCTTCCCAAGCACAGTCTTATACTTCATCCCAATGTGTTGTAAGGAAATGACTTCACATGGATTATACCAACAATTACATTAAAAAGCTAAAATTTTTTGCCTGCCAATAAAAAAGGACTTTCCCACCATATATTACTACCAATGTTCCACATTCAGGATGGGGCTCCTAAAAAGTGCATCTAACTATCATCAGCTTCCAGAGGAGTGACCTTTCTCTTACTTTGCTTCTCTGTACCATAAAAAAAAGAACAGATTATTGTTTGTTTGTTTATGTCTCCAAAATACGTCATCAAAATATCCACGTATTTGCTATGAAAGTGAAGTTCTGTTCTAATATTTTTATCGAAAACACAAGAATAAAAAACTGTAATTCGTAGATGGCATCTGGTATAAACTATTTTAATACCATATTTAGAAAAGGGACTGAAATGTCTCTATCTACTGCTTTAAGGCTCTCTCATTGATAAAAGGTTTATTCTGCCAAGTACATTCTGAACTCCACTGTTTAAAACCCCTGCCTGTTAATTGACGTGGTATTTGAGCTTCAGATTAATATCCTCTTGATTGTTCTCCTGACAGGACTCCAATGAACCAAACAGAGCAGCTTTGCCTGGGAGGAAACTCATAAAATATGAATTGGAGAGCCAGTCCATAAATAGAAGTAGCTCAGATTGTATATCCAGTTCATCACAGTATTAAAGAAGTTCTCATCCAGGAAAAATGAGCGCACCCACTTCCTGCTGGAGACATTCATCCACCTTCAACTCAGCCCACTTGCTTCTTGGAACTGACATTAGTTCTAAACCAAACTGATGATTTGAAGCAGGGTGATTGCTTGAGTTTCATTTGATTTGGGAGGGTTTTTTTTCAAGGAGCCAAAGTTATTTCCTTAAACCAAAATTATTTCCTTAATTTCTCAGTAAAAAGTAAAATGAGTAGAGCAAACACAGGCAAATCTATGTAAGCACAAAAGCAAGGCAACCCAGGAGAACACAAATGAGAGCTTATATAAGAGACATTACACACCTCATTGTGGAATTCAAAATATTTGACAAGGCAAAGCCTGTTGAGATCTGTAAATAAAGTATGAATGTTGGTGCTTCAAGGCAAAAAATGAGAACAAGCAGATACCAAAGCATACAAAGGTGAGTTTAAGCTCCTCCATCTAAAGTCTTTTAAAACACTCTGGAGGTCCCCAAGTTTTTCAGTGACATCCTGTTCATTCAGTGCAGCAAAATGCTGAGCGAGTAAGAAGCAAACCCGGTTGCTCAGAGCGTAGAAACACTGCAGTAAAATGATTACCTTGGTACGTTAAGTGTCACTGTAGAACATAAAGCTATTTGGCTGGTGCTTAAATGAATGCAAGAGGAATTTATTAACATTTTTATGAAGAATAAATATGCTGCTTATAACTTAGCAGCAAGGTGATATTGATAAAGGTCTAGTGGATGGAAGTGTCTCATCACTAAACCTTCTTTGTGCAAGGTTGCTGAAAAAGGCTGTGCAGTCCTTAGTCCTGCAAGTAGATCTGCTGACTTTGGTGGGATAGCAAAGGTCAGCATCCCTTCTACTTTTATATCCATTCAAAGCTCAGAACCCCCAGCTATCTCAGCAAGGAGGGACGGCAGCACACTCAAGAACAGAACACTTACACCTCTGCTACAGCCTGGTGTTGTTGTTCCCAAACACACCACAAACAGCTCCTAATCTCTCAAAATGTAATCAAAGCTGAGTTTCAAGAGTTGAATGCTCAGCTCAAGGGCACTTTTTGAAGGTGAAGGGTTTAACAAAACTCCCTTGCTTGCAAAATTCGTACCTGCTGCAATGTAATATGAGCAACAATTTTAAAGCAGTGATAAAGGGCAAACTAACTGATGAAACTGCCTGTTTAGTAGAAAAAAGCAGGCTATATCTTTACAGAATTTTTGCTTTTCATTTTTTAAAAGTACATGTGTGTCTAGCAGAACATAACTCAGTATTCTATTTCTATACCAAACACAGAACCAGACAACAGAGCACTAATGGTAAAACAGCACATTATCAGATACCATACAAATTTACCTTAATGTAAGAACTTACATTTCACACACACAGTTCATCCATTTGGACTATTAGCAATCTAATATTTCTTTATTCATCATGCTTTTAAAAGAGGTTACCACTGATTCTAATGCCAAAATTAAACACACAGTCCTCTAGATAAAGGAAAATCATCTAATATTCTCATAATATGAAATAATGTAATAAGATAATCTCCAAATAAAAAAACCTTTGATGTTATATTGGGTATACAGTACAGATTTACTGTAATTGGTCTATCTTCTGTGCAATAGCAACCAAAGACAGATTCCCTGCAAAGCCTGTTTTAGTTATATAAAGAAAAATATAGAAAGATATATGCACTGGGCAGCAGAATAAACTGAACAAACCTTTTTTTCTGCAGGAAGTCTGTGAGAGAAATGCTTGAATGCCATTGCTAGCTTGGATTTGGAAGCCCAGCTCATCCCTCTTGGCATAGGTCAAACAGCTCAGGACTGTGACCCTGATGGGAGGAGGAAGTGAGTATACATTGGACAGATTGTTTTGTCCTCCTTCTTTCCCTTCCCAAGGCAAAAGAAACATCAAAAAAAGTTTCAACCTGTTATGAGATCAGAAGACCACATACAGAGGAGAGAAGGTTTCACCAAAAAGCCACTTCCTTTGGTCTCAGCAGCAATTGCATGTCAAAGGCTTGATTGCAGTTTGAGTATGTACCTGAGCTGTCCATTAAGAATGGGGACTGTTTCTGTATTCCTGCCTGTAGCAGCACCTGCAGTTAAACTGATCACAGGATTTTGCATACAGTATTTCTCCTAAGATATATCCACTGAACAAATTTTAACAGTTTCAGAAATCAGCCACATATGCAGGGTTTGATACAAGTGACCAAAGGTGCAAATTTAAAACCGAACCTGCAAGTTGTTCCCTACAGGCAGCCAGGCACCCTCCTCCTGGTTTGGCTTCGCACATAGGTTTGGCAGACCAGGGCTGTCAGTCCTGGGGCCTCATCCACAGCACTCCAGTGCCAATTCCTCACAGTTTTGCATGGGAGCATGTATTGCTCTGGTTTGTTGTGAGTTACTTTCCTAAAAAATTGTCTGATTCAATCTGCCTTTGACTCTGAAAAACCGTTGAACTGATGCCTATAAAAAACAATCCACATTAACTCTAATACCTCATTTCTGAGTGGTACTAGGGATTAATCCCTTACTGACAAAGTTTCTACTTAGAGGAATGGATTTTTTTTTCATGTATGCATTACCTCATAATTATTGACATTGGATTTCATGTGCCATTTCATTAATCAGTCATCTCTGAAAATCTGCGCAGACAACTTCAGGTCAGACTACTCTGAGAAAATATTCTGGTTTAACATCTGCATTGCTGTTGCTCATTTCAGTTTTCAAATTTTCTTACTATATCCTTTGTGTCTTAAGTGGCATAGTCATCAGCACAAAGCAGGTGATAACCCACCAATAACCTCCTACTTTTCCCAACATACAGCAATGGAACACCTGAACATGAAGCAGGCTCAGAGTTCTCCTCCAAAAGCCTACGCCCTACATGCTCCTTCCCACTGTGCAGTGTCCCTGCCCTTTGCAAAGTGCCCTCCTGCAGGCTGCAACCTTCCTTTCTCCTGGGTGCCATGGGGTGCAAACTGGGGGGGACACAGCAGCACGAAATGAGGCACAGAGCCTTCATCAACACACATGAGAACTACACCCATGACATTTCCAACCAGCAGCATGAGGTGACAGTGGCAAAGCTGGCCCAGGCCAGCTGCACAAGATCTTTGAAAGAGAGAGGAGCACTTCACTCTGACTGTCCCTATGACTCTGTCCTTAGGGATATCCTTGGTATCAGGTTCTCAGGTTTTTTTCTTGGGCCATTGATGAAGACAAGGATCCATGGAAAGAGCCTTCTTATGAGTGAGAATATTGCTTCTTCCATCTCCCACTGTCTTTTCAATTCTATCGACTTTCTTGGTATGGATGTCAGACTTCTTAATCTGTAGTCTTTCAGATTAATCCTCAACCCTTTTTGGAAGACCTGAGTCCCATTTGCAGCCTTCCATTATTTTGTCCTGAAGTGCTTTAAACTGTATCTCAGAGAGGACAACTGTGGTTACCTAAAGTTCCTGCATGAATTTGTTCTGGTCCTGGGAAGAGGTTAGATTCAGTTTGCTGGTTTATGCCAATCAGTTTCTCATATTCATCTCCTGCAAAGAATGACTCCAGTGGGAGCCTTGCTGACCTCTCCTGTAACCAGCACTAATAGAAATACAAATTTTAGCTCTGCTGCAAGGTCCTGTCTTCATAGGGTGACCTTTCTACCCCTTCATCATCTATTGGTCCAGTTGACTTTCTGGACAACTTTATCCTATGATGTTTTTAAAGCAGATTTCACACACTTCCCCCTCTAAACCCTCTCTGGCCTATTTTACCCTAAAAAATTGCAACTTTTTTCATGTTGTCTTCTGTGCCTTCATTGTCTGCCTACCTCCCACTTGATTTTGGATATTTGCACACCATAATAATCATTTGAATTTAAATGGCAATTATTAGGCACAGCCCTTTTTTTTCAAACTTATGGAATATTTACTCTTAAGGAATTCTAATTAAAAATTGTTATATAAAAGAAAGATATGTAATTAAGAAGGAAATTTAATCTCTTTCTAAAGAGTAAATCCGTTCTCCATACACTACTGAAAGTTGTGTCTACTACACACAGCCTCAATTGCTGCTCTCAAATAACTATTTATCATTAATTGTCATCTCCTCACGATACAAAAGCTTGCTGTGGACTGGAAGAGAAAAAACGTTTAATGAGGCCTGCCTTTTACTCCCATGCCTCACTTCCTAGTATGCACGAAGGCAATGGCCACCTGAGCTGTTGTACAAATAGAGGGTAGCAACACCCTACAGCAGAATGTGAACTGTTGAGGTGTTCAGTTTTGCCTCTTGGGGTTCTGACTTTAAGAACCATGCCTGTGAAAGATAAGAGGCAATTTTTATCTCCTGAGAGAGCACAGGACTGAGGCTGTATCTGAACTCCTCATGTCCCAGGTGACTCCTGTGGGAAGAGGGTGAATTGTAGTTCAGGTTCCCTTTGGCCCACAGGCTCCAATCACTTTCCTGCAGAATTCCAGACCCTGCAGAGGGACAGTGCACACTTGCATCTTCATTCAGTGGAACACTGGGATACACGAGGGTGTATAGGTAGTCCCAGATTCTACAAGACACTCTCAGGTACTGTGCTTGTGACCTAACCTGAGCACAGGATCAACAATAGCTTGGGGCTGCTCTACTTCACGACGCACTGCAACAGCACAGCCTGGAACATCACCCACCCAGCACACAGGAAAAGGAGCCCAAACCAGATCCACCATCCTGCCTCCAGGCATGAGGTACCTCTCCCTGCAGGGAGAGCAGAGTCGCCCCAGCAGCTCAAGGAAACACAGGGAGCTTGTGTTGAAAGTGGTCCTGAGCAAGGAGACACTGGTTGTGTGGCTCCTGCAGGTCAATAAATCCTGTATGCATGACCCACTCTCCTGATTTTCTTACCACATTGGTGTAACCACAATGTGGTTTTTCTGAAATCAGTGAAGTGTCAGTGTCTGAAACAGATAAGCCAGAAGAACTGAAAAGTCACTTTTCCTTTGAAAGCCTTAACTGAGCTTTCCTCCATGCAGCTAATGGTTCCCATGGACTTTGTAGTGTGTTTTTGGTTGTCATTTTTCTGTGACCTGTCCTTCATGGTGGTCTCTGTCTTCTCCTATTGTTTCAACAGAAGCGGAGTCAAATCGTATGGCTGGTTCCTGCATGTTTTTTGAAAATAAAATCTGAAATAGCAGCCAATGTCCCAGTGACCATGTGCATCAAGGAGAAAACTTCAACTCCTGTTTCAAAACTAACATTGAAACCAGAACAACCACCTCAATAGCTGGCATGTAGGTCCAACTGCATAGGAGAGGTTTGCTTCTTTCTTCACAAATGTGTAAAGGTGGCTCCTGACATGACAACCAGGTATGTGACTCCCATCAGCTGTGACACAAAAGATTTTCAGGCGTATGCTCAGGTTCCCAAGAGTCCCCAAGCTGGGCTTCAGCTTGCAATGACCCCTGCTATTCAAAAAGGAAGTGGTTTCAGCTGCTCACACAAGGAGGTACCAAAAGTGTGCCAAAGAGGATTACAGAAAATGTCACTGCAATCCTGCACATCCCTCAGGTCCCTCTCAAGTAGGCTTTGTTTGTTTCTTTTGAAATTTATCTCAGTCTTCTACAGAGATAAGAATGGGAGACAACATTACCAAGAGCTGGTGATTTTGTTCAGTTTAAGATCTAAATAGAGAAGGAAAGTAAAATTTGTCAGCTCAACCTTTAGTGCTTAAGTCCCTAATACAGCACTAAAATGACTCTATTAGGGAAGGGAAAAAATTCTCACAGCATTGAAGGTTTGATCTCTCCCAATGTACATGCAACAGAAGATTAAACTTGGATGCATTTCAAACAAGGACGAAAAACAAAATAGCCCCACAGAGTTCTTAAAACAAGGATGAGTAAGAAGTCTAGCAACCACAACAGATTACTTAATGTTTATCCTGAAAACTCCTTAAGTAATTTTACTCCGCCACTAAAAGAAGCTCCATTAGAGATGCCCTAAGAACATACTTTTAGTTTTTAGTCACACTTTTATGATCATACTGAGGGTAGATTGTCAGGTGCTTTTAAGATTAAGCTGCTTTGGATTACCAAATCTATGTGACTTATAGGACTGAAAAATGTTACAGGTTACAATACTTCGGCTATACTTTTTCCAGAACAAAATAAAATTGCACAACAGGTAATATTTTCAAAGATCTGTAAATATTAAGTCTCAGTAAGCAAATCACACAACTCAAGTTTCAGCAGAAAAGAACCAATCTTGTGCTCAAAACTTACTGGCATACTCCAATGAGTTAAAGTAAAATACCTCTGCTCAGAAATTACAACCAAGTTTTGCTTTCTATGGCCATCCTGTGCTTCACTAGGTCTGGCAGGAGTTTTGGATACAAAACATTAGTGACAAATTGTATCAGAAACTTGAACAGAAGAAAAGGGGTTGATAAACCTCTCTACAATATATTCCTTCACTATCTACAATAGGAAAAAGCAGTCCTTCAACACCTCATCCAATTATTTGACCATGGTGTTTTATAGAGCGGGTTTTTGAAAATATTTACTCAGCATTTGTTTCATTTCAGTTTGGCATTTTCTGGAATTCTGGCAGCACTTCTGGAGAATAAGGACATTTATTCCAAATACGTGTCTGTGATCATATTATATTGAAATTTTGTACAGTTTTCCTACATACATCTTTCCTTTCTCATCCAGCTTACTCCCCACTAAATAAATGAAGGAAGAGAAAGATTCAAGTTATTCTAAAGATAGCTTCACAAAGGAGACCTTATGTGTTTCTAGCTTACAACTAGCTGAGTACAGATTTTTCTGCTGATGAACGATCCCTTAATTGACTTCATTCAAACCACCCCAGGTGGGTGATTAAAAGATTGATTAGGGATTTGTCCCCTGCCTGTCAAGTCTGACTGCAGCTCACTTAGATTAATAGTGCATCCCTCCTCGAGCTTGAAATGATAATACACTGCTTGATTGACTGAAGTGTCCCTGGGTCAAATCAAATGGGACAAACTGATGCCACAGAACATCTCCTTGTCTGGCATACAATATTAGCTGCTTTTCAGTGCACAATATATTTATCTTCCATTGCCCTAAAGCATTCCATGACCACTGAATCAGAGAAAGAAAATCTCTTCAGAGATGGGGAAATGAAAAGGGAGGAAAGAAAGTAATCGACAAAAAAGATGGGTTTATTAACACTTGCTTACCCACCAAGAACCAATTTTCCCCTGGAAAGATTTTTCTCTAAACACCCACTGGGTTTCTGCTCTCCTCACAGAAGTTCGGCATCTTTAACTAGCAGTTTCTGTCAGGACCACATGGAAGGTCATCACCTTGCATGTCCTAGTGTTCATCTAAACCTTTCTGGGAATAAAACACTTGAAACTAATGTTGTTCCTTTATTGCCTAGAATCCAAAGCAGGATATTGCAACAGCAGGGAAGGTAGGAGGTTGGTAGGATTAATTTGAACACAGTAAATCAAAGACTTTCTCCCAGGAGAAAATTCTCACCCATCTGTTACCTGCCTTCTGGGGTGAGGCAATATGATGCCTGTTCCCCAAATGAAAAACTAGGAAATTATGAGAAAAGACCTCTAATCAGTGGAAGCAATCAAAACGTGGAATAAAAATACTCCTCGAAAGGCGATATCTCTCAAGTGAGATTCTGATTTCAGTTGGTGAAAAAAGGTCAGTGTCAGCAAGGATTGCTGCAGCAGTCTTGGCTGGTACCATGAGCTGCAGTACCAAAGAAGACTGCATAGAGATTTTCATATTCCAGTGAAAGAAAGTCCCTAAAAGTTGAAAGTATGGATTGAGATGAGGGTGTTTGATTGGAAGAGAAAATTTATTGATAGCATCAGAACAAACTCAGAGTGAATTGTAACCAACTCACAGTGGAGAGCACTCAGTTTGCTGATGGCCAAGGGGTGAATCAGATCAGGACTGAAGCAGTGTTTGCAGAGACAGAGTAGGGGATGAAGGGACACTGCAGAAGCTGGTGCTCAGGAGTAGCTGAAGAATAATGATCATTAAAGAAAACCCTGTGCTGAAACTTAGACTCTAAATATTTTTCCTTTTCTCCACAGACAGCAGGCCTGACTGACTAGCTTGTAGAAAGCCACAGCTCAGTTTTCAGAAATCCCTGTTACAATCTGAGCCATCTTGATCCCCTGGGCAGCTGAGCTGACCTCTCTTGTGCTGGGATCACTGCTCATCTGCAGCTCTGTCAAGAGACAAGCTGAGTCCTTTCTCATAGGAATTTCTGAAATACAGCCAGCCATCACTGACCTTTCTATTAAAAACAACATTAAACTGATTTCTCAGGCTCAGTACTCCTTGAGAAAGAAATGCAAACTGCACATTTCTCAGGGAAGTGGCCACAAATAAAAGCATGTATTTTAACATTTGTCATTTGCAGATCCATGTCCCAGAGTGGAACAGTATTCAAACCACTGCCTAAATACTCAGGCAGAGATTATAGCACAAGTTTTCTAGTATTGGCTCATTACTGATACATGAAACAAGGGAAAAAAAAGAAAAAAAAGTGTGGTCGAACAAGTAATATGAAAAAATACTCCTGGACATCACAAGCTGCCCTCTCACATTGCCAGGTAGTAGAAAGCAGCAGCCATCAGAGCAAGGCAAAGAGCATCCAGTACTCCTGGATGAGAAAGTCCACTCACCCCACCACACCCCATCCTACCCCATCCCAACTCGCTCTACACCATCCCACTGTGTTCTTAGGGAATACTAATGAGTAGGCAGGGTGCCAAATCCAGGCACTCTAAAGAACAAATAATCATTAAGAACAAGAAGAGATTGATTTCTTATCATTCGTTTCCTACCGAAAACTTTGCTCTGCTTTCTACAGCAGTCATTCTCTGCACATAAATTGGCAAAGCACAGCTCCACTGCTGCGAGAGGCATTTAAAGGCAGGCATGAAAGGACAGGACTGAGGATGGGATTTTTATCCCTCTAATCAGATCCTGATAACACTTTGGTGTGCATGCCATGCTACACACAGCAGTCCTTGAAATATCAGGGATTGTGTTGCAAAAATCTCACAGTCCTGAATCTGTGTTAAAACCCTCATGTTTTCTACCATCTGCAATGAGCTGAAGCCACTATATCAGCTTAGGACACCTCAGGTACTTCAGCAGTTGAGGAAAAAACATTGCAGCAGGTGGTTTTTGAGGTTTTTTTCCTTTTGTAATGAGAACAAGTGGTTTAGTTTTTTAAACCTTGTAGTATTTTTGCTTTAAATGTTGACTTATTTGGTTTAAGCAGGTTTTCTTTAAATGTTACGCAAATTTAATCCCAGCTGGCAAACAAGTACCACCAGTGGGGAGGAGAATTGATCAGCTGATGATCTGGAAGCCATAAGAATATTAGCTTTAGAAGGGTCCTTCTAAAACAAATTGTCTTAATGCCCTGTGACTCTAAGTTCACCAGAGACCAGGTAAAACACCTCTCTTTCAATGTGAACCTATGGCTTTATCTCTGTGTTCTATTTAAGGCATATTTAATGCCCAGTACACTGCCTATGCTTTTGCAGAGGCAGACATGAAAAGTAAAATGATTAATGACTCATGATTGACATTTCCCCCTTTTCTCCCAATTAACAACATTTCCAATCATTTGTTCAATTTAGCCTAATGGTAGTAAGACCTAAGACCATTAAGTATTACAAATGAAAGCAGGAGTCACAATGTGCAGCAGCTTCTTTACATTACTCTAAAAGCTCATAACTTTAATAGACCTTGAATGGTCCATTAAAAAATTAAATCAAATAGCCTTTTTTGTCCTGCAAATTTTATATGCAATGCCTAATGATTTATTCTGCTTAAGAATGTCCATAAATAAAGTTTATCTGGTATCAGAATAATTCTAGAAGCAGGATTCTTTAAAATTATGATAATAAAGTGCTGAACAGCTGATAAGGGTGGAACTGAAACAATTTACTTTCTTTGCAGATGGAATTGTTTCTTTGTGGAAAAAAAGGTTCCTCATATATCTTCCTCAATTTCAGCTCTCTATTTACTGATTTATTTTGATTCTTGTTCTTGATGCATGTTTTTGTTTAAAGAAGGAAGCAAGTAGCTGAATCTGAGACTGACATTAGTTTTCCTAATACTAATTCATTATGCAGCACTTCTGTGTGTCTGTTGTGGCCTTTTGTTTAAACAGCTAAGTTAGAGAAATCTTTAATGTTAATATGAATTTACTTGTGTTGTTTTGGTAGTATCTTAAATTTTTATGCTATTGCATTCAAAATGACATTTTATAAAGAATGTCTATACTATTTCAATTTTATTTCTGTCTTATCCAGCATTGCCTCCAGGCTGAGAGAGACCTTCAAGCTAAAGGTTAATGCTGACATTTATGGTTCAAGATTTTTGTTTATACTCTAACCACGTAAAAACAAATGAATCTCATTTCCATATGCACTTGGTAGCAACAATTTTCACCACCACTTTGTATATAGCAGACAAATGTTTTAGTACTGTTAGACAAAAAATGGTGATGATAATGAGTTAAGCAACCTTTTGTGCAGAAGCCAATTGCAGAGCTCTCATGACATTAGCAAACTTTGAAAACGTAATTTGGTTACCAAAACTCACATTAAACTGTCAGACATATAATTTCCCCTCACAATATAGTTGATTATTCAGATGTTTTCCAAAGATATGATCTTTTACGATTCACTTTTTCAGTTTCCTCATATACTTATCAACTTTATACTTCAAATCATAACTTTGGTAGTTAGTGATGCCAAAATATTGAAATACACTTGGCCACATTGAAGAGAACAACAAAATACACTTTGTGTATTTTCTGTTTCCTGTTCAAAATACAGTAAATACAACAATATGCTTCTTCATTTAAAATCATACATTACCCTAATATTGATCCTTTCTGCAATTAGGCCTTTACTACAACTCTTGTGTGCACGTTAGAATAAGAGGCTGCATTACCAGATTAGTGTTTCATCCTTGTTCAGTCTGCAAATATGTGCAGGCTTCAATTCAGAGTCCTCTAAATTGAACAGACATGCCGCAAACTCATCTAATCCCATCAGGATTAGCCTCTGTTCATATGTAAATGCAATAAAGAAAATAATGAAATTATTATTTTTCTATGGTTAGCTTATGTCCAACTCTTCTTGGATGGTAAATATGATTCATTGCCTTCTAGCAACATCAAGAAAAAACTTGAAAATAAGCAAATTTAATTCATAAATCAGTTACTATTGCACTCTCTTTGCACTGTGGCCAGCTGCTGGATGTGGCTGATCTGCTCAGTCCAACATACGGCTTCAGTCAGTCAGGGGTGTCCTGGGTCAACATCAATCACAGAGGTAGAAGAGAGCAGCAAAAGGAATGAAAAGGCTGTATCATTTTCCTGACTTTGCTGCTGCTCTTCTTTCCTTCCTTTCCATCACCTCAGCTACAGTGCTTGTATTGACTGTCGGCCTGCTATGCAAGGGGGAACCAGATGGGGGGATGCCACGCCCAGCTACTCCTCCCAGATACTTTGCACTGTCCACGGTCACCCAGGTTGTAGTTCCATAGGATTTGAATGACTGCACTGGGCACTGGACCTGGAGAATCCATTTCTCTTTCCCACTGCACTGCCTGGAGCCCCTGTGGTTGTGCTTTTGCAGCTGTTTCAGGCACTTGTACTGTTTGCAATCCCCCTGCCTGGAAAATATAATGCTGGCATTACATTAGGAAGAATTAGAGCTGATAGGTGTCATTTCTACACTCAGAGGGCTGGATTTAAATTTTTTTTTTTTTTTTGCAAGAGAAAAGTAAGACAATCTAAATGAGTTTGGATTCCCTCACTGTGTGATGGAAGAAAATCACACACTGCTTTGCCCTGTGCACTTCTCTTCAGTTAGAGTGAAGCACTGCACTGCTTAGAGATTACAAGTCACTGGCAGAGGACTCATCCAAAGAGTAAACAAGACTACCATGGTAACACTTTATTTCCATAGTGATATGCAGAGCCACCTAGTAAGAAGCAGTGTCTGTCCAAGCAACACCACCAGTGCTTAGGTTTATTAATTACCTTGCCTTTCTAGCTGGCTCAAATCCTCTTGGAAACCTCATCTAGTCTTTTCAGAATTATCACCATGCTGCTTATTTTTCACATAAAGGAGTGATAACATTTAACACCTATAACTTCCTTACAGTTTTTCTTTTAAAGGAAGAAAAAACTTCCTATAAAACATTTTTTTCCTCAAAAAGTTCTAAATGGAAGCATAAGAGAAGTTTCAGCAGAGAAGCAAAAGGCCCCAACCCCAACTTTTGAAGAGAGGACAGCACAAAGAAGATGGAAGCCCCAAGCCCATCCCAATTCGATGCATATTTGGAGTTCATGTTGCAAACTTACAAGCCTAGTTGGAAACATACCACCCTCTTGCATAACCTCAGAGGCAATGGTTAGCTGGGTAAAATACTTTTCATTACTGAATCCTTTATACTCCATAGGGTGTGGAAAATTCAGGTGAAATCTGCCTTACTAGTCATGCAGGATACATTTCAATTCATGACAAAGTAGCAGACATGAAGAATTTTTAAGATGAAATTTTAGAAAAATGTCAGCTCTGCCAAAAAGAAATATCATATAAAGCTTGTCTTTCATTTGGCTCGTGGCTCTACTAAGTTAAAGAAATGCAATGCTATTTCTCAACCTGTCACAAACGTATTTTGCCCTATGATAATGAACTGACTGTTTGTGGATATTCGTGTGTGAGTGTGTATGCACATTTCTTAAATGCTTTGTTTTCAAAAGGTTGGGTGCCACAACATTACTTATAAAGTGTAGCAGCAAGCTGGTACTTTGACTAAACTACTCACATCATTATTCCGATCTCCTCATAACATGGAAAATTGTCTAACTTACTTGATTCATCTCCAACAACTTATTTTGCATCTTTGCAAGATTTCTGACAGACAGAATGGACTTGATTATCTGTTTATGGAGTGCTTAAAGCAATCTTTGTCAGGGCTCCTGTATGTTTCTACTATACATAGTATGTATATGCATGTAAACCACCAATTTATTTGAGGTTGTGTTTAGGCATACATCTACCTTGTAGGTCCTGATCAGCCCTGCAGAGTTTGTATTTATCTTCTCAAAGAGAAAGATACACTTGCAAAATAAAAGGAAGACCAGTGGTTTGAATACGATTTTTTACTTTGAAATATTATCCCTTTGAGAACTGGATGAATCCCACAATTTCTGGTTTATGAAAAGGAAAAAATAATAAAAAAAAAGAAGAATGTTTCAATTAAATCAGGCCACCATATGCAGTTTTGGTTTTCATGTTGAAGACCAACACCTTTTATGGTTCTGGAAAACCTCAGAGGCTGTTAACAAGATCAGATGTAGACATGCAGCATTCCATAGCTCAATAGTTTAAAATCAAAGGACCCCCTCACAATCCAATTAGGGCAGCAGGAAGAGAAGTTGATACATGATGAACATAGATGAACACAAAAGCTGGCATACATCAGCCAACTCTGAGATGAATATTAAAGTTCTAAATTCTTCAGGAAAGAATCTCAGGGACAATGATACAGCCTTTGTTACTGACACTTCTGACTTTAATTTCTAGCGTAATGTGGTCAGAAAAAGAAAATACCAGCAATAGCAAGAAAGCAGAATACACAGCTGTGATGTGCTTTTGAAGGTTTCCTCCATGGCAAAGCTGCACTCTTTTTTGTAATTGTCAGTATACTTACAACCCACGTGTCTATGGTTCTTTGCATTTACATGCTCCACCAGGAAAAAGTGACACTTACAGAAGAACATCTCCCACTTTGAGACAAAGTGCAGGAAAGATTCAGGAGAATTATTAGCCTACGGACAACCTAACTCACATCCTACTTGGAACCAGACAGTCTATTCTACAGAGGCTGGCCTAGACTCAGTCACCCAGACTTCAGTACTAGGAGTGATGCCTTGGGAAGGCCGACCTGAAACAGAGACTGGACAGAGCTGGAGAATAAAGTAGATATACATTGAAAGGCCTTTAGGGTGCACATTGGGCATGACAAGAGCCTGACCTGGGCTACACCCAAGGTGGACTAAAAATGGTAACAAAAAAGTGGCTGACAGGTCACAAGGTCTTGCACTTTAATAAGTTTTGGTCCATTTGCATATTGGGGTTTAATTGTCCAACTACAGCTTCAGGTTGAGAGGTTTCATCCTTCTTGTTTCTCCCTTCAGTCCACTGTTGTTTATGCTTTTGGGCCTGAAAGTTGTCCTTGGTCTTCAGCAGGAAAAGGATTTGTTTTGTCTACCTACTTAGTGAAGAGAGCTTACCAGCACTTAATATGAGGCTCAGAACTACACCCCTAGGCAGCACAGAATCTGAAAAACATGAAAGCTAAAACTTAAGGCATCAGGAGGAGATAGAATGAAAAGCCTAAACACAAGAGACGTAAATCCTAAAAACAGTAGAAGACGAGACATTTAAAGAAAGCCAAAAGCTACATTTCACCTGGAATTTCTCCAGTGCTGAGCACAGTCTGTGTGCAAATATAAATCATATATGCACTAAACTGCTAACCACATCTTTTTCTTTAAAATCCCTTTTTAGTCAAGTCAGCTGCAGGATGTTTCACCTTGAATGTGTTGCTGGTTAAGATTTTCATCTATTTCCATTTGATTAATTTCAGTTTTGGGCTTCAGTGCTCATTCAGTATCACTCACTGTATAATATTCCACTTTACTAACACCATTTACTTCATCCTTTTTACATCAAAAAAAAACCCAGTGATCCCTCCCCATTGCTATAATTTAATTTTAGCTTCTATGACTGCAACAATATTTAACAAAGTACTGCTGCTTCTCATAATTTGTCCTAAGAAAATGATCACTGACAAAATATAGAACAGAGAACTCAAGCAGGATAACTTCGGCCATTTATTGCTGCTACTAATTATCCTAACCTTCTTATCGTAATTACTTATTGGCCTACTTACCCAGTTATCCTAACCTCACAGCCCTGACTTCCGCTATCCTCAAGATTCAGTGCTAGGAAAGCTTAAGTCTTTGTTACTGACACTAAATACAAACTGACAATGGAACACAGCAAGCAGTAATTAAAAAAATACCGTTCCTTCGCCAGTCATTTTCTTAGCAGTAACCGTGACCACCATGAACTTTCAGTGGTACAAGAAAGGGAGAGAGTTTTCGGGAAGATCTTTGACAGACCAGATGTTACAGAGATAAAAAGCTTGCAGACAGACAACCCTTTCTTCAAACAGGGCAGAGATACTCAAAGCTAAATACAAGTTGAAGAAATCCCTTTGATTTTGGATTGGTATGCTAATCATCTGAGAGAAAAGGTAACTGGAGTCTCTAGGACAGTGCTAATGAGGTCAGAAGGTGAGATGTTTATCTCCTACTGGGAAACAGGAGCTGTAGGTCATTACTACCTGTGGAACTTGATGGAAAGCCTTTTTCTCTATTTACACTGACAGTTGTAGTTCTTCTGAAGATTCAGCTTCATCTTTTTAACAGGTCCTTTTACTCAGGACTGAGAGGCCCGAGAGGGCAGTACCTGATGGTGAGAAATGCTGGTAGCAGGCAGTCAGGAATTCCTGCCTGAGTGCAGGAGTGATTCTGCTTAATCTCTGCAGCTTCCCTGAGGACTTTGGTGTGGAGGGTGAGATGCAAGACATGGAATGGTGCCCTGCACAGCCAAAGGAAGCTGTTGACGCCAGAGAATTCATGGGAGACTGCCCACTGCTTGGGACACCTTGCAAGAGAAAGGGTTACAAAACAGAGCAACCCAACAGACAATCCCCTTAGATGTGAGAAATCACGTGTGGGGAAAATTTCACGGGGAAATATCACGTATGTGTGGCTTGTCCTTAGCTCTCCATCCAGGCGTCTACTTCCGATTACTACAGGAAAGAGAAGACTAGGTGCTGCTGACTGCTCTGAATCAATAAAGCTACTCCTATGTTCTTCTGCAGAATGTGAGCACAGGATCCTGACTGTCACAGCTGTGTGCTGTTCTCCTTGCTCCTGAGGCACAATTCGATCCCTTCCCTGCAGATATTTCTTTTTTTCCTAATGGCAAGTCAAGTGACACAGTGGTGTTTTGAAGCTGAAAGGGCAATTCTTGGAAGGACTGGAAAAAATCCTGGAAAGGATTTTTTTTTTTAATATAGGTTATAAAACTTAAATTACATTCTGAACAGGTTTCAAGCTACCAAGAATGTACAGTTATTAGGAGTATAGCTTGGTATTGAATTCATAGCTCTGAAAAATACAATCATTTCAAAGGGGTATTTTTATTGGGAAAAAATCTTCTTTACATTGCAGAACTGAATTTTGAAAAAGTTAAGCTCGGATACCACTCACTTGGGTCCAAAAGCTCAACTGACTGCTGCAAACCTGCTAGGTTCCCTTGAAGTGACTGCTGTTGCAGTAACTATTTTGCAGGCACTGCCACATTGACTGCCATTATCCAAACACATTCTTCCATCACAAGAGGAATGGAGTTGCTTGCTCTTAACTATATGAATGTGGAGTTTAAAAACATTATAAGTTTTACATTACAATGTCATTTTTACAATATGAACATTACAAGAAGCACACTTTCATATAGCTTTCAGCAAATCCATGACCTTTAAGAGCCTTATTAAACACATGGCATTAAAAGCACACTACTCAGCAAGTCTATTGCCTTCTTTCATTAATGTATTATTGAAAATAACTCCAAATATGTTTTTCATGAAAATTCCAATTTTTGTTGAAATTAACATTGTACTTAAAAACAGGTCACCACATCAGTGGGGTTTTTTCGGTGTGTTGTAAATCTAAACCTTGATTCTCCCCTTCTCTAGCAGCAACAGTAGGTGCTCCCAGGGTGTTTATAATACATGTTCTGGGTATGTTTAGGAATTCTGGCCCCAGTAATGCTTTCCACATCAGCCAAACCCACTTCTATTCATAAGGTTGTAAAGTGCAAACCCACATACCTGTATCTTTGCAAATCAAGCAATGTAACACCCCAGACTGCTTGTGCTTTTAGTTGTTAAGAGAGGTTTCTAATCCTTTAATAATGCTCCCCTCAAACTGTAATGTAATCTCTTAATCACTTTGAGAAGCTACTGAATTCCTCTGTCATAAGCATCTGTTTGTTGTGACATACGTAACCAAAGAAGATGGTGTCTGTTTTCAAGATTGTGGACTTTTGTGGCATATTGACTGAAGGCCAGGAAAATGGAAGATAACAAAGTTTAGCCAAAAGCACACTTAACTCACACTGGCTGTTAGGATTGAGCTGCAGTTCTGCTTGACTAAAAAACCTGTACGGAGCTCCAAAAAGTAATGAAACACAAGACACATCACAAACAACATCACTATTATTCTCGTTCCCATTATTTAGGTGTCTGATTCATTTATTTACAGGTTCAGCACTGTAAGGAACAGGAGTTCTGATCATCAGAGAAATAAGAAGGAATTGTTATTACAGTGACATGCAGCCCTATGCGTGACACTTATTTACAGGGGACCAATCTTTCCACAGGGTTGAAATAGCACAGCAGCACAGTATTTTGATATATATCAGTACTGGTAGAACTAAAAGTCAAAGGTACATGGTACAACTCACTTTTACCTTTCTATTTTTAAAAGTATTTGTGTTAAAGATTATGCACCTACTGCTTGAGAGAGCAAGATATCATGGTACTGCTGTTTTCCTACAAAATTGTTTACCCAATTACATGACATAAAAAACCCTCAATCTCATCTGTCAGTGGAATCTAACATACTGAGGGGGTTTAATCTTGTGTTTTTCAGAGGCATTAAAAGAGATGCTACAATAAACAACACATAAGTTTAGGGACAAAAAGATTTGTGAACACGTTTCTATCTCCAATAATGTTTGGGAGATAAAATATTTCAGACAGCAAAATACAACAAACTAGTGATATGAAATAGCCTGAGAGGAGGGAACTTATTTTGCAAATTATTATTAATCAAAGAGCTGGCACATTTTTCTGCCTTCACTGAAGTACAAACAGCATTACTGGCCATTCCAGAAATGGATTGCAAGTCTCTGTCTCTCTGAAAGTTGAGAACTTTACTGAAACAAATGTGGGTTTAATGATAATTACATGAATTTGTTTTACGTAAATTGAGTTAAAGATGCCGTTCTATTCAAATGCAAGACATCATTATGGTATTATGTTCATTAAGGCATTTTATTTGTTACATATTTGAACATAATATACTTCTTTTGGCTTTTATAAAGTGTTTTCAGCATCCACTTAATCTATTCTGTATGTTTTCTCTTTAATCTGCAAAGATCCATGAGGACACGCTGTATTTCTCTGTTACTAAATTGTTGAAAATGAATCCTATATTTTAGTATATAAATAGAGAAATGCATAAATATCTACTCAAAAACAAATGCAAAGCAATTCTGACAGGAAAGGGTTACAGCCTAAAGCAAAACAGCGAAAGGAACCTAACAGAATGAAAAACTAGAAATGCCAAATGTTTCATTTGCATCAATCATGAGTTAGCAATTTACAAGCACAGAAAAATAAGAAAAATAAAGTGTGTGTGTTATATCTACCATGACTCATAGCAACTCTATTGTACTTTCTGCTGTTTATAAAGCCTGTTAGTTGCAACTCATAGAATCATAAAATCATAGGATCATAGAATGATTTGGCTTGGAAGGAACCTTAAAGACCACCTAGTTCCAAACCTCCCATCCCCAAGGGATGGGACACCTTCCACTGGACCATGTTCCTCAAAGATCCATCCAAGCATTCCAGGGATGGGGCATCCACGACTTCTCTCAGGCAACCTGTGCCAGTGTCTCACCACAGTTTTAAGAATTTATTCCTAATATTTCACCTAAACCTACTCTCTTTCAGTTTCAAGCCATTGCCCCTTGCCCTGTCACTACATGCTCTTGTAAAAAGTTCATCTTTCTTGTGGACCCCCTTTGGCTGGGAGGCTGCTGTATAATCACCCAGGAGCCTTCTCTTCTCCAGGCTGAAGTGCCCCAACTCTCTCAGCCTGCCCTAGCATGGGAGCTATTCCAGCCCTCTGATGACTTTTGTCACCCTCTTCCAGATTCATTCCAGTAGGTCCATGCCCTTCTTATGTGGGGGACCCCAGAGCTGGAAGCAGTACCTGAGATGGGGTCCCATGAGAGCAGAGGGGCATAATCACCTCCCTCCACCTGCTTGCCATGGTCCTTTCGATGCAGTCCAGGACACGTTTGGCTTTCCAGGCTGTGAGTGCCCATTGCTGGCTCATTCCCAGCCTCTCATCCAGCACCCCAAGTCCTTCCCAGGGCTGCTTTGTCCAACAAACAAACAAACAAACAAACAAACACTTTGTGTTTGGGATTGCTCCAACCCAGGTGCAGAACCTTGCATGTGGCCTTGTTATACTTCATGAGGTTCTCAGCTCATGTCAAGCTAATTCTGTGAGAAGGTTGTTCCTTGCTTCTCTAGTATGCATTAATTGAGCAAGAGGAGTTGCCTGACCATCACAGCCATGAGCTGCTGATGAAGCTGTGATACTACAGGAATCATAAGTTACAGTTCCCAGTCAGGAGGAAAATTTTATAGGGTGCCATGTAGACTGCAAAATGATTCCAGTGAAGAAGAATTTTCAGTGTAATGCAGTTTTTCAAAACTATAAAATAATACGCACCTCACAAAATGCCGCATTTCCAAGGGGTGGATATCCTGTCAGGCCTCATGTTTCCAGGGAATAATAACTAAGACACAAGTAAGCTCACCAACTGCTCAGTTTACTCAAGTGTCTCACTCATCTGCTTTCAGATCAAGCTGCAGGCTCTGCACCTTTAGGACATCTGGTGGGCTGATTTGTCTGCAGTGTCCACAGCTCCGATATCTCTGGCAAAGCACAACATGATGCTAAAATTGCCTTTGTTACAGCTTTTGGCAGTTACCGGTGACTATGCAATGAACCAAAGTAGTTTAGAACTGTAAAGTTTTCGAAAAAGCAGGACTTAGAATAATAAAAAAGTCATCAGCCCTTTTCTGCTGCTGCCTAAGCCTGCTTGGCCCTGAATCAGAACAGAGCTGAGCTTTGCCAGGCCCGTGAAGAACCAGCCCTGCCACAGCAGCTCCTCTGCTCTGCCTACTCCCTGCCTTCCACTACAGCTTTCTGCCAACAGCACTGAGATTTGTAGTGCTATGAAGGTTTGCGGTTGCATTCAAACTTGTAATTTGTTTAACCTGCTCATGAAAACAAGAGGAAGACAGCTTTGATCCAAATGACTGCTAGATCCCATCATTAATAACAAATCCAGCTCCTACTGAGATATCGCCAATAAAAAACAAAGCTTGACGTTAATAAGAAGTGTTGCTATGTCCTCTTGAAAAACAGCTGCCACTCTGTGACTCAGGGGCTTTAGATCCAACATGACTAGGACACATGCTGTGAAAAATGGTAATGGCCACTGGGAGCGATGCAGGCTGCAAGGGAGAGGGAAGAGGCACTGGGATCAGACGACAAGGATAGGTTAGCAGAAGGACAGGGAGAAGGGGCTGAGAGGGTGTTGTGGTTTAACACCAGCCAGCAACTGAGTACCACACAGCCATTTGCTCACTCCCCCACCAGCAGGATGTGGGAGAGAATCGGAAGAGAAAAAGTGAGAAAACTCGTGGGTTGATATAAAGACAGTTTTATAGGAAAAGCAGAAGCCTACATGCAAGCAAAGCAAAACAGGGAATTAATTCACTGCTTCCCATGGGCAGGCAGGTGTTCAGCCATCTCCAGGAGAGCAGAGCCCTATCACATGTAATGGTGACTTGGGAAAACAAACACCATCACTCCAAACATCCATCCCTTCATCCTTCTTCCCCCTACTTTATATACTGAGCACGATGTTCTATAGTATGGGATATCCCTTTGGACAGTGGGGTCACCTGTCCTGGCCATATCTCCTCCCAACTTTCCCAGCACCCCCAGCCCCCTCCCTAGAGTGGCAGTACAAGAAGTACAAAAGGCCTTGATGCCGTGTGAGCACTGCTCTCCAATAACAAACATCTCTATATTATCAACATTGTTTTCAGTACAAACCTAAAACACAGCCCCATATGAGTCACTCTGAAGAAAATTAACTCTATCCCAGCCAAAAGCAGCACAGGCAGGAAGAGCAAAATTAGAGGTAATGCAGCAGAGGGAGGTGGGAATACAAACTGGTGGGACAGTGACAGCTCTCCCTGGGATGATGGGGAGTGAAAGATACATTTTTCAATTAGCCAGAGCAAAAAACCATTTTTTTGCATGTGCATTGGGGCTGCATTTTGACCTTTCGAGTTTACACGTGATTTTGAGAACAGTCAAATTCCTCTGAAATCTTTGGGTGGAGTGAGGGGGAAGCACCCAAAAAACCCCCAACACCCTAACAGAACCAAGTTTGCAAGTTTCACAGAAATATGACTGTGGATCATCCATTATTTTAAACCACCCTTCTGTGCTCTGCAATTGTAGTGTGGGTGGGAGGTGACAATTCAGATCTTTGAGTCCCAAGAACTGGCAAAGCGGGCAAGACATATTAGCTTGGGACTAGAAAGCAGCTGTTATGTAATTCCCTCTCATCTCCACCAGAACTGCTGAGAAGTGGTTCATGTTATTTACAACTGCTATAACATTTTCCTTCTTGTAGTCACCATGGCTTCCTATTAAAAAGCAATTAGGTTATATATGGAAATTTTATATGTAATACAGTATCTTTAACTATCTCCCACGGTTGCATATTCCTCATACAATTATTGCAGCTTGATGTTGCAAGATTGTTGCACGGCAGCTAGTATTACCTTCAAACCAAGTCTACAGACTTAAATCCTTGAAAATGCCCTCTGCTCCTGAGTGTTGACAATGAATCTTGTCAGAGTGCCCAGGGCCCTGTGCATGCACTGGGGAGAGAGCAAAACAGCTCTGGGACTCAGGATCCTACTCACCTCCTTCAGAGACCTGCTTTTTCCTTCTACCTAACAAGCATCATCCTGTGATGCTGCTGTTCCTGCTGAGCTCAATGGCATCTCTGCACAGCACTGTGTTCTGCAGAGAAACACTTCCCAAAGGACTAGCACAGTAATTTTCTTTCCTCATCTCACTGGGCAGCACGGAGGGAAGACAAATCAAAAACGGCATTTCAAACATGGTACAGGTGATGATTAACCTTCCATACAGCTGAAGCTACTACATTCTCCCTTTCAAAAATTTTCTTCCAAGAATCTGTGTAAACAGACTCTGCATTTAATTCCTCATCGGAAATAACTAGAGGCAAGGGCTGATCTTTCAGGAAGATGACAAAGTTCAGGGTTTTGCTGGGATGAACTTGCCCAGCAGTGCAGGAGCAAAGAGCTCAAATAAGCTCCATTCTCAATTATTTTCTCCCTTAAGAAATTAAATCTGGAAATTTACAATAAAGCATGTAAGAACAAGAAATGTCACATTTTTATAACATCCTATTCACGTATGTTCCATTCAGAATTCCCTTGCTATTTATCAAAGTTAACCCAGCTGTAAACACTTACTTTAAAAGCCTATAAAGGTGAAATTAATATTCCTTTACAAACGTACTGTTCACAGCTCTGTGCTTGAATTACACCATAAAGGCTGTGAAACTGAAAGCAACACATAAATCATGTTTTATCAAATGAAAATTTCTAAAATATATTTTGGACTAGACTCCCAAGAAACAAGATCTCTGTTCATATTTTATCTCAAGGTAGGAAAAAGGAAATAAGTTGCAAAAACTTATAAAAAGCCCTTTTTTATGCCAATGAAACAAAGGCAAAGTTATAAGCGAGATATAAAACTCACAGGTCAGGCCAACAGAAAGTAAAGCTCCTTCACACGCTACACTTCCATCTCAGACAGAGACAAAGACACTGTTTCCACTTTTGTTGGCACATTTTTGTGGGCCCTCTCTTCAGCAGGTTAACAAATGCATCAGCACACACTCAACACAAGAAATATTTAACAGGAATAAGGCTCTTTAAAGGCGGCTTTCAGTCTGAAACTATTTTTTCCAAGTGTTAGTCATTTTACTAGTGAGAGACTAGAAATTCATTCCTAACCTTTTTGGTGTGCATACAAGCATTATTGTCTGTTTATTGATTTTTTTTTTCTTTCTCATCCACAATCCCTATAGATATCTGTATGCAAAAAATATATACACAAGGCCTGGACTTATATCAGAAAAGAAAAAGGAAAAGGAAAAGGGAAAGGAAAAGTTAAAATGTCCATGTCAAGACCAAATTTCTGGTGGTTTTTTCTTTGTTTTAAGTAGTCATGAAACATTCCCTACCATAAGGTGCTACCCTCCTTTCCTTTCAAGATTTGATGGTATTCACAAACATTGGAAAGAATACCTAGTATTTCTTCCCTATGCTATGGGAATAAACACTCAAAGTTAATGAGGGGATTAAATACATAATGGTGATAGTAAACAGAGTGAAATAAATATTTGAGCAGAAGATAAATCTGAATCCAGAACTGAATTTGGTAGAAAACTCGTGGCATCCCACTAAAGGTTTCCATATGACCAAATGTCTGTAGTATTTTTAGAGTAATGTAAAATGCCTCAGTGGCTAGTTATAAACTCCTTGTGATATATTTATAGTTCATAGAAAAATTCAATAAATCAAAAAATAAGTATAACTGACTTGGCACAGACTTGTATTTTTTTCAGTGAGAACTTTTGAGTGAACAGAGAGATAAAACTGATTCCATGTTCCAGTGGTGTACAACTTCTTTTTCTTCATACCAGACAGGAGTGATATAAGACACCAATGGGATATGATGAAGCACAGAATTCTCTACACAGAGACAGTACCTGCCTCTTGTCTACCCCCTCTACCAATATCAAGTGACCCAAAGAGAAATGATACAGCTGCTGGCTGGCAAGAGCTTAATCCAGAGAGCACTGAGATAAAGCTCAAAGGCTTGAGGAAGCACCAAAAGTCTTAGCAGAGATTAACTCAATCCCTTGACTGAAGTAGAGCATCGACTATTACCTACTTGGTCTCCCGGGGTAGAAGCCTGGTTGGCAGAATGATTTCCTGTAGATGTTAGAGCTGAGGCCACTGCCAAGGTTCATGTTATATAACCTGCTTCTGTGACGTTGGCTCCTCACAAATACAGCCTACCCAGTGCAGCTTCCCTTGAGTTTTTGGTTGCAAAAGTTTACATTCTTTCGGGATTTTGTTTGCCTTTTTTGTTTGGGGATTTTTTTAGGCTTTGTTTGTTTGAAATTGTCACAATCTCAGTGCAACAATAAAGAGTTTTGAAGAGCATATGTACTATGGGATCCCAACAGCCCTCTTTGCAATAACATATTTGGTGAAGCTTTCCACAGTTATTATTTCTCTGCAATTGCTTCTTTAATCAACCTAACAGAGCCTGGTGTTGTTTTATCTATCTGTTTTGGAACACATTTGTTTGTCTCTGGACAGAGATAGACAAGGAGAAGAATCTGATCATATAAATACAATCAAATAACTGAATTTTTTACTGTTTGATATAATTTCTAGCAATTTCAGGTGTTGCATAGCCTCTTCAGGGCAACTGCTGGAAAATATTAACTGAAAATGGAGATCTACCAGGAATCAAATCCACATGAATGGTACACATGAACTATCAAGAGTATATCCAAAAGGACAGCAACCTAATTGACAAAACATCCATAAATATTTACTTCCTGATAAGCAAGATAACATGTATGAAAAAAAATTAAAACTAAAAGCAAAATAACTAAATGGAGATTAAGTTTTCAGACACCTGTAAAGCATGTGCTGTTATAATGTTGCTTCCCATCCAAGTCCCAGTGGGACTGCAGCTTTGCTGAGCCAAATGCTCTACAGCATAACAGGTAGTTTTTTTACCAACTGTTTATTCATCACTTTTATGAGTATTCCTCTGAAGTAAAATTATTCTACATGTATTCAACTTACCAGTTAAAGAAGAACACAAGCCACATGCACAAGCATTCCTCACCTAAAGCCAAAGCTCTCTTTCACTGGATATTAGAATGGTGGGAGATAAATGGGGAAAAAAGCAATTACTTCTTAAAGCAAAACATTTTCTTTCTAATCTAGCAATATTAGTCTTTTGTGTAGCAAAGATCCTGAGTGTAGCAAAAATGTAATCTGTTGTGAGATAAAATTATTATTTTATTAAGAAACAATAAATTCAAGTGCATTAAAGCTTTTACATCAGCAGTCAGAGCTATAAGCTGACATAACCGTCTTTCAGAGCAAAACAAGTCTTTTCACAATCACTTCATTTTGGGTACCACCTTTCCCTTGATTATACATAAACAGCAAAACAGCTGTCAACCCTAAACTCACTCAAATGTCCTATTTAATTAGATTTTCTAAGGTTACTATTTTCTAAGGTTAATCCTGAATAGGCATATGATTGACAATCAACAAAACTAACCATGAAAAGAAATTTTAAAATTGCAGATAGAGTTTGCAGAAGTAATAGGAATTGTGTTACTAATTACTGAGACAACAATTTTATCATTGCTCCTACCTTAAACCACAAAAGGCATTGTCAGTCTCTGTGAGTAACCTATTCCAGTGGAGCTGAAGCTTGCCAGGAAGGCAAACAAATCATATTAACACGTTAGTTAACTGCTTAGTTGCTTGGTCATATCTCAATCTTTAAGTCATATGGAAGACAGGAAATTTAGATATAAAATATACTGGTTGGTTTATTTACAAAGGGAGTACATTTTGACCACAGGCTTCCCCTAAAAAAATATCAAAAGAAGCTCAGTTGGAGTTCCAATGATCATGTTATTTCTAAAAGCAGACATCTAAACTTGAGTACAGCATCAGCAATGAGAAAAAATATTGCACTTAGTGACATTGGGTTAAACTGACAGACTTTACTGAATTCCAAATTATACCCAGAGATCTGAAATAATTATTATCTTACCCACATATATTGGTTAGTTAAGTTTTACAATCAACAAAAATAGAAGTTTTGTGCAGGAAAAAAGGCTGGATCCTTGTGCCTGTGAAAATAATAGGGTTTTGCTAATGTAATTATGGATTAATTTTTTTAAAAAAGGTATTTCAGCATACTCCAGCATTTGACTCTCAAAAATCTGTTAACATGCTTTATGTGATTTTTAGAATTACATTGACCTTTGCAAACCATTTTGGTGTTCAACCATGCTTTAAGTCTTTGAAACTCAGTAATAGAAATTCACAGGCAATAAAAACACCATGTCTTTGCCCTTCATGAAATCCTTCCCATTTTTTAATGAGTGTTGCTTCCCTTCCTTCATTTGCAGCCCCCAAAATCTTGGCAGTCCAAGAACTGCATAACTAGACCCCAAGGAGCAGCAGCAATGGTCCTGAAGCTGTCACCAGAACAACAGCACAGCAAGTCAGGATCTCCCTGCTCGGGATGTGGGTGAACAAGGGAGATGAAAGGATTGAAGGCGACCGGGGCCCCTTCACAGCCAGATCCCAGTTCCAACCTTCCTCCTACAATTGCCTTCTTCCCTGCAGATGCCACTCTGTACTCAGCTTAACTGTGCTACAGTGCCGGAGGTTCAAACACTATTAACCAACCATGCCTTGTAAGAAGAACTCAGTAGTTTGCTTTCTACAAATTCCAGTAAAACTTCTATGAAATAAAATAAAGATTAAAATCATAATGGTTTAAAAGTACACACTAAAAATGCAGGAAATGCCATTTTTTAAGATCACTCAAGAAAGATTAATTCCTCCATGTGTACATGCATTATGCTATTACAATTGCACACTTTTTCTCCAGAGAAGCCTGACCTTACTCAGTAATTAGGATAAATTTATGAGAAGATGGAGTAATAACCACTCGTGCCACAGAAACCTGGAAAGTGACAGTGGTTTACTTCCATTGATTTGCAGTCTGAACACTGTGTACAGGTTTCCTTGTATAAACAGATTTTAAATACTAACTTCAGAAAAAAATGGCTGAAGTACAATATATTACTGCATTGCTGTATCTTTTTATCCATTAATAGTATAAATTTGCTATAAAAATTATAAATTAAAACTGAACAGGAAATATGAAAGCCACTTTTTTTTTCAACTGAAACACACGTGCATGTTACAAATCAGCCTGTATGTTAGTAAAAATTCAAAGTTTAAATTGTCCTGCTTCTTTAAAAAGCTCTTCTTTTTAAAGATGACTACACAATTGCATTTGGCAGAGCTGACATCCTTTTAAACAGTTACCACCTCTCTGTAGGCTGCGTATTTTCACACAACCATGCAATTCTGAAATGGGACAATCTTTTTAACACTGAGACTCAGAAATTTTTCTCATTTCACACCGTTTTGCACCAACCTCCTAGGAACACTTATCACTGCATATCAATAAACGGTTGAATAAATAGAAAAGAGTATAAGCAAATTATAAGCAAAAAACAGTTATTGCCAGTTACTTGTCTCTGTTGTGAGATATCTGTCATCATTTTTTGCTTGGATTCAGAAGCTAAACGTGAGGACACTGACAAATCACTCAAACAAAATTGAAATTTTATCCTCAAAAATCCTACCAAGTAATTCCGACATCATAAAGGCAAAAGCAGACTGTAGAAATATTTGTATTCAGGTGATTTTGTACATGTATAAGAAGTACTGAAGCACACCTTTATTTACCAGTGGCATTATTGTAAAAGATTTATCTTGCACACATGTAATGTATCAGCCAAATACAACAGGACAGAGAAACCACAGTAGCTGGCATTAGACAAGTTCTATGCGTCCTAAGAAAGTTACTAAGCACAAAGTGTCATCCACTAAGCTTTCTGAAGAGCAAGCCCTTGACTGAGATGGAAAACAGTGATACTTGCATAAATCTTCCCTTTCCTACTTGCCCATCACCCTTATTTTGGGATTCCTTCATTGCAAACCAATTCAGTTCTTGTAAACCTTGCTTTGTGTAACAAAGTCTATTCAACACACATGACAATTTTAACATATCCCTTGCACATTTCGTGACAGAATGTCATAGTCTTGGCAACCTAAGGAACTCCTGAAATGCAGCATCCAGCATATCCACTAATCCACAATTGTGTTATAAAACACAAGCAAAGATGGCACCACAAAGCTTGTGCTTCCACAGACTGAAGTTCACATTTGCTTGGTTTAGAATTAAAGCATTTTCCACCTGATTTATAGAACCGTACAAGTGGCACATTGAAGATCAAGCTCTTTTTCTGACTTATTGTCAATAATAAAAAGACTGTTGACCAAAGTCCCCAGACAGGCCTAAGGATTAGCTGGGTTATGCAAGTGATTAGCCAAGGTTAAAATAATCAGCAACTGAAATTATGATCCAGGACAATATCTGTCCTTCCCTAGTTACTGGAATTGCTGAACAGAGGACAGTAAAGAAAACTTGCATCTACCTCTGCTTTTGCTGGGGGTGAGAGTAGTGTTACAAGCAGTTTTGTAAAGTTCTGCCCACATGAGAATCACTGCTTCCATAAAATTTGTCCATGAAGCTGTCTCCCATTCAAACAAGACACCGCGAGCTTCCATCTGAACCTAGTGTCTCAGCTGAACTGTAAACACCACAGATATGGAAAAACAAACCCAAAAACCAGCACTTTCCATGTGTCCAAAACATCTGAAATGCCATTTTTGCAATTTCCTTTTAGACACAGTATGTAATGCAAGCTGCAAAAACAAGTGCCTTGTTATACGCTTCAGCAATACACCCTCAATGTCTTTGCAAACTAGTTCAACAAGTAACCTAGTTTTTCAAATTCCTTAAAGTTATCTGCATGCCCCTGTGACTCAGGCAGTAGATAAATTGCTGAGAAACTCTGTGGGAACCCATGCCAGGGTCCTACATGGCTGGTTTTTAACACTATTTATTTGTGATATTTTAGTATCATTTTTATTGGACAGAGTGAACACTATGCAGTACCAATCCTTTTCACTTAGCTTACTGAGCATTCCTAAGGTTTGCGTTGCAAAACAAACAAAATTTGTGATTACAATTAATGATACAGCTGAAAACGGTAAGTTTAGAAGACCTAAAATAAATGCGTTTGGGGTTTTTTTAACTTTGGGATAGTCACAACTTTGAACGAATTAATCACATCCAACCCAAAACCTAAGCAGCCTGGATACAATGTTTTTAATCGGTCAACAGATCACTGATATTTAGTGATGCTGTATTAATATTTTCATTATTAGAGTCACATGAGTAGCCATTTTCCCCATAAGCTACCTCTGTTCCTTATGAACACATCCATGACTGCATCTTCGCTGTGCTCTCACCTCAAAACTCAGCTTTCCAAGCAGTAGTGGACTAGAAAGACCAGGGTCTTTCCACCACTATTTGCACTTTAAAGAAAAGGCACAACTGGGTGTAAGCGTAAAGAGAAGAGGAGAAATAGTGTATTTACCAGTATTTTGAAAATAACATAATATTTAAATCTACTCTTTGTGCCACATAAACCAGTAACAAATACAGACATCACTCCTGCAGCTGTTTATCACAAGTGCTCAACTAAGACTGATACATTACAGCTATTTAGTTACTTTTTAATTGTAACTTTAACCCAGTACCCTTCTGTTGTTTAAGGATTGGGTCTTTTACTACTTTGAGATCAAGGACTGATTTGTAAACACACGTGCACATTTCTAAACACTTTTTAACAACTCGCAAGGCATTTCCATCTTGTGAGCGGAGTAAAAAGCTGTATCTCCCCACGACATTACTTCTATTTGAGTAACAAGAGGGGGCAAAGGTATCACTACTGAAGGACAAAACTCAAGCCAAGTTCGGGGCTAACTGCAGAACACAGGCTCCCAAAGACCAATGTCCAAGCCCAAGTGTTCACAGTCCAGCAGAGAGCAGGCTCACCATCAACCCTGGTGTCAACCAGCTCATGAACTACACCTGAGAACTCTTCTAAGGCATATTAATATAGAAAATTGTTTCTCACTAGCAAACAGATATACTAAGATCTCTTGCAGTAAGAAAATAATTAGATATTAAATTGTCTTTAAATGCTTGAATTTCTTTCACATATTGACAAGACACCAGAATTATCAGTGGTTCACATTTGTAAAGCACTGTGTCCCTTCTTCCCACCTCTTAACAGGGGAGACTAAGGCAGAGAAGCCAAATAAAAGGTCCTGTGAACCCACCTTCAATTCTTCCCCACACCAGGAATGAACAGAGTAGAAAAGAAGAGCACAAGTAAAATTATATTCTTTATTCATTCCATTTTAGCTGTGAATGTTCCTATTATACAAATACAGTATAAATTCCAAAATCACAATATATTACAAAATAAAAAAGTACAAACTGCATTACTTAATAAATATATCTAACAAGTTAATCAGAAAGTAGAAGAGACAGAATCCAGATTGAAAACATTTAAATGTTTGACCCAGCAAACCATACAAACCTCAGTTTAAGTAATTTTTTTTTTTTTAAACCATAATGTAGAATACCATTCCTGATTTCTTGATAGAAAATAAAGTCACGTGAATAAAATGTTGTGATCAGATAATGCTTTGTTGGTGAAACACCAGTGCCAGAAAAGAAGCAGGGCTTATACGAAAGACACCATAACCCCAGAAACAAGAACACAAACACTGAGGTGCAGCCAAGGCAATTACTGCCAAAGCAGGAGACTATTATCTAGTCACAACATTCTATTGCCAGTTAATGTTCTGTTATTATAGATAAATAATATAAATGGAGCAGAGGGTGAGCCAACCAGGCAACAAGAGGCCAGTTTACTCAAAACAGTAATTAAAAACAGAAGAGTCAATCGCTCCCTGCACTGTTCACGTGTAGCTGCATTCCAACTGGCTCAAAGGACCTGTTCTGTGCTCCAGGCAGAGAAAGCAACTGTTCCTAAAAGCAGTCTGTTCTCACTTTGCTGCACTTTTACAAAAGCCATTATTTTAATTTTGCAAGAAAATACCCACAATATTTTTCATCAACTAGGGGGGGTCAGTTTGACATCAACTTCATTTGGTAAAAATATAAGGTTTATGGGTAAAAAACACAGCAAAAAAATAGCTGTTACATCATAAGCCTTATTTACAAAAACTGTTTACAAACGTTTTTGGCTGTACAGCTGAAAGCCAGATACTAATGTAAGATGTAGAAGATGGAGGTAACAGTTTAAAAATAGTGTGCAAAAAATACATTCTTATAGAAAATAGACAGTGGGGAGGAGAGACACAAACATACACAGAGAAATCTGCTTGCAAATAACCCGAGGCTAAGTTTTTACAACAGAATATTACAAATACGTCTGCATTTATCCCCCACAACCTACAGTCCTTCTCAGTCTGGGGTGCTGCTGCTTCATTAAGGATTAAGGCATCACCATCACAGCCAGCACACCTTCTCTCTGTCAGTCCCTGCAGCAAAGCTCCCAGCCTGCGGCCCAGGCGGTCTCATGAGCAGGCATTCTGCTCGATGTACATCTTGGACAAGGACACCGCCATGGACTTGGCCAGCTCCTCATCCCGCCTGCGCTGTACCTGAGTCTGTCTGCACCACGCCTCGTACTCCGGGTTGGGGCACACGCGGTCCAGCACAGCATCGTAGTGCCCATTGCTAAGCCAGCTCAGCCAGATACTGGGCCGTGTCGGGTCCTCGGGCCCCAGGTAGTGAACCATGGTGGAAACGGTGGGGCTCTCGGGCCGGCCGCCCGTGGTCAGGTGGATGTTCACGTTCAGCATCTGCCCCATGGCCAGCAGCTCCGGGTAGCCGGCCCAGGCCCCGTCCTGGGCGGCGCCGATGAGGAACTCGCCCACGTCGCCCTCGATGATGGGGTTGAAGTGGTCCAGGTGGTCGGCGATGTAGTGCACGGTCTGCTCGCGGAGCTCGCCGTGCAGCCGCTGGTCCCCGTACACCGCCTTGCAGACGGCGCGGTACAGGCAGTTCCCGTCGGGGATGATGTGGAAGCGGAACCGGCCCTTCTGCCGCAGGTACTTGTCTTGCTTCTCCACCTCGGCCAGGTACAGCGCCAGCTTCTCGCTGCGCTCCGCTCTGCCGCCGGGCCCCCGCCGCACGTCGGGCCCCGCCGCCTCCTCCTCCTCCTCCTCGCCGTGCGCGGGGCCGCCGGGCTGCGCGGGGCCCGCGCTCCGCTCCGCGGGGCCGCAGCCGGGGACCAGCCCGGGCTGGGCGCCGGCGGCCGCCGCCTGCAGCGCCTGGCAGTGCTCGCTGAGCCGCAGGCTGCGGTTGCTGGGCTCCTCGGCGGCGGCCTCGCCGTCGCCCCCGGCCTGCCGCACGCTCTCCAGGATGCCCTCCAGCCAGGCGCGGCTGCGCGGCGAGCCCGGCACCAGCTCTGCGGCGGCCTCGGCGCGCTGCACGATGCGGATGGGCACGATGCGCTCCAGCGGCCGCCGGCGGCTGACGGTGACCTGCGCGCAGGAGCTGAACTGCGGGCCGGCCGCCGGCCGCCCGGCCGGGCCCGGCGCGGGGCCGCTCGGCATCACCTCCAAGCAGGACGAGAAGGCGGGCATGGCGGCGGCGCTGCTGCTGCTCCCCGCGGGAACGAAGCTGTCCTTGCCGGAGCTCTCGGCGGCCGCGTTCGGGCCCGCGGCGTCGGCGGCGCTCGGTGCCTCCGCGGCGGAGGGTCCCGGCGACAAGGAGACCTTAAAGACGGCGGCGGAGCTCGGCGAGGCCGCGGCGGCTGCTGCGGTCGCGGCCGCCGGGTAGTGGGTGATCACGGAGCTGTAGAGCTGCATCCTCGGCTCCCCGCGGGCGGCGCTTTATAGGCGGCGCCGCCGTCGGAGCTGGGGCGGGGAGCGGCAGCGGGGGCCGCGCTGGGGCTGCCGAGGAGGATGAACCGCCCGGGTAAAAATAAACAAGGGCATCACCGCCCGCCCCGCCCCGCCCGGGCCCCGCGGCCGCGGCAATTCCGACTGCGCCACCGGGCCGGCCCCCCCGCGGGCTCCGGCCCTTCTGGAAGCTGCGGGAGCGCGGGAGGGGGGCGGGGCCGCCCGGGACGTCAGCGGCACCGCCCCTGCCCGGCCTACGTGCGGCCGGGGTCACGGCTCCCAGCCGCCGGCTCGGGCAGCGATGGTACCGCTTGTGTCCGTTCGGTTCTGGACAGTCCCAGGGGCAAGCCGCTGTTTGTCCACCTGCAGTCCCACTCTGGGAAATGCAGTGCGTGCATACAAAGATGTGTGATATAAACCAGCACATTTTAAGAGGAGACACGCGGTCTGACATATGGGTCTTATCAAGATCACTGATAATTGGTTTATTAATTATTGGCCTGTAGCACCTTAAAATTAAGCCATGTCTTCTAGCCCTAGCTGTGATATAAATAAAGTCATACCTCAGTCTTTGTCCATAGACAATGATGTGATCCGTACACAGTCTGTTTGATTACATTCTGACAGGCATGCTGACCAAGAAACACCAGTTTGCACTATGATCAAATGTTAACACTGGCAGTCGTTCCTAACAAAATAGGAAAAAAAGTATTGACTTATGTAAGTTCAAAGTGATACTGAAAAACAATTCTGGATTCCATCCCACAGCCTCAAGTATTTTCAGGAAAGTGTTAGTACTCCAGGCAGATAGTATAACTTAAAAAAAAAAACAAACCCTAAAACAAACAAAAAAAACCACAAACAAAAACAAACAGAAAACCCTTTATTTGAATATTCTGAAAATTTTATTTTCCTCATTCCATTTACAATAATTAAAAAGACAGAATAAGGGGATCACTTGCAATATACTGCAATGTCAAAAATAAATGTTTCTTTGGAGCCTTGCTTGTATTTTCTATCAATCTTTAAGGACATTCTTTCTTCAGTCTCTGCAGCTGATTCCAGGGCTACAAGTAATACAAAATGGAATTTCATTCTCTTTGCATGGAAAACATATTAGAACTCATTCGGCTAAATTGCATGTTGGAGAAAAAATGCCCAAATCCTGCATGCAAAGTAATATGGATATATATGGGAAAAATGTTCACATACTTTTTTTTATTATTATTCTGGATAAAACACAGCAGTTTATTGCATGCAATATTGGGAACATTTTAATAAAAAATTACAGACTAAATATATACCCACAATTTTTGCCTTCGAAGCTGAAATGTAAGAGGTATATCAGATATGAATCAAAGCCCAAATGTCCTCACTTACCTGCCAGAGCCAGCCAAAAGGTGCTATCTTTAGAACAAATGGTGATGGGCCTTATCCAGGAGCATTTCTGGCAGCCTGTTAGAGTGGGATAAGATATTACAACTGCTCTGAAATTACAGAGTGACTCCTGTATTTCAGAATGTTCAGAACTTTGTTTTAAATATAGTTTGTGAGCCCAGTCAGTGAGCCTTTACTTCTGGACTAATCATTACTTAGAGAGGAATATATATTGATCAAATAGCAGTAAATTGAAATCTTTCCTCCTTGAAATGGAGGCTTGGAGCAAAGGAAAGATTCCCATCTAGTTTTATTTCTTAGTCAAAACTTGACAATGTCTATTTCCAAGTTAACATGTGTATGTTTACATATATACTGATAGGAGATTTAATGTAAAACTACTGGAAATTGCCCCCTCCAAGTGGGTTTAAAATACACCTGTTGCTCTTTTGTTACCTTTTTTTTCTTTTTTTCAGAAAAGGTATCTGTAGTTTGGTTTAGTGAATGTTCTGTCTGCTAGTAAATGTCAGAGCTGAGTACAGGATGGTGGGTTAAAGTCTTCAATAGTCCAGTAACAGAGAGAGGAGGGAGAGAGGCAGCTCTTTCTCTTAGAGAACAGTAAATGGATGCAGCAGAATAAAAACACTTCTGCCAGGAGCAAGTGCTGCATTTTGAATACTCTGTACTGCAAATTTCTTTCTTCTAGGATATTATAGAAACTCCTGCTAATGACTGTTCTGCCTCTCCAAAACCATAGATTATTTGGAACAGTGGTACATTAATGGATGGGCAGCTGTTTAATTCTGATTGTTGGTTACAATGAGGTACAACTTGAAGCTTGTGGTGCTTCATTTGAGGAGAGAAAAAGATTCTTGTATGCCCAAATTGCCCTTGTACTAGTATTCTGATGCTCTAATGTAGCATACTCTGGATAAGAAAACTTGTTTATCTGAACAGAAATCTAAGGAATATCCTCAAATACATGCTAAATATGCCAGCAGGCTTTTGTAATGGTAGCAGATAAATTGTTCTTTTTTCACTTTTTGCTTATAAGCAGATATGTCTTTCCTAAATTTTCAGTTAAAATGCACATAGTAAACTTAATAATAAGGTTAATATACAATCAAAATCTGTTGCTAGGTAACTGAGAGACAAAACAAACATTGTAACCACTGTCTTGGTGTTAATAGCATACTACTTTTGATATCTTTATTATGTCCTGTGTGAAGTAAATGGAAAGAGACGCTCACCTTGGTGTGTTTTACCTGTGTTGTTATTAAGTACTGACAGTCTAATGCAACCAACATTTTTCATAACTGAGCAGCCAGAGTTAGTCACACCTACTTGGCCTGAGGGTAATCCAGTCTCTCTGGATGACCAATGACAAAAATCCCATTGAGCTCCTGCCACACAAGCATCTCATGGTTAGCTTTCAACTTTCATACTAGGAGTTACCAGAAATCAGCAACTTCCTAAAGGTAATTTTCTTAGATATCTGACAGGTTTTAACAATAACATCCTAAACCATGGTCTACACCAGGAAGTAATCTTAGAATGGCCTGGATTGGAAGGAATCTTAAAGATCATCTAGCTCCTGGTCACCTTCTGCTAGACCAAGTTGTTCAAAACTCCATCCAGCCTGGCCTTGAACACTTCCATGGATGGGACATCCACCACACCATGTACATGACCTGGAATGATCAAGTGCTATGAGTCCAATTCTCATGAAACAGAAATTTCAAAGAAATATTTGAATGCTTTTAATGCAATGGTCTCTTAAAAAGCCAGGGGCACATGGTTCTGCCTTTAGTGCCTTTTACTACCAGAATAGTGGTCTTTAACGTTTCTTTCAACTACATATAGAATTGCTGTTAATTCCAAGGGAAAACTAAAATTTTTATTATGACCCAGCTAAAACACAACCCATGTATTGGTTACTTCCAGAATACTCCTGTATTTCCAACTTCTGTCAACTTTTGCCTACAGGTTGTGGCCTCACAAGCACTAGAGTTGTTTGGAAAGTGAGAGGAGCACAGGATGGATATGCCCTTCACTCTTTTCCACAGAGTAACATTCCTGAGCTTCTGGTTCACTCATTACAGGGTAATGTACAGTCCTTTGCTCTTACAGAATAGATCTCAAAACAAGCTCTGCAGTAATAAAGCATAAACATCTCTCATGGTTAAAGTTTCTCTTGACATTACTGTTATCACTGGTTACCCTGCACATTCCAGGAATAGTTTAGATTGTTTAGAAGGCAAACCACAATCACAAAAACAGCTGTGGAACAACAGTGGTATTCACTGACGTAAAACGAAATGCATGAGAGTAGAACTAATTTTAACTTTAATATGTAGTAGATACATGATTGACATGGAAGAAACTAATTACATCACCAGGAACATTTGCTAGTGAAGAAAGGAGAAGCTCGCTAAAATGTTGTAGTCAATTACACTGAATAAGCATTTCCACTGCTTCTTTTTTGTTTTGTTTTTGTTTGTGTTGACATAACAGCCCTTCGGACAGAGATATTTCTGACTGAAGTATTTAATGAATTATTAACTTTTTGTATGTAACTGGATGATGATATGTTGAATTTATATTAATAATCTCAAGTGATAAACAAAGGAAAAAATTTGAAAATTATTAGAAAATAGAAAAATATATCAAGAATCTTCCAGTACAGGGAAGAAATGCTTATATACTTCAACTAGAAGGAACATACTGACAAAACACCAATTTCATCCTCTGTTGCCTGCAGATGATCATATCATATCATCATGTCATATCATATCATATCATATCATATCATATCATATCATATCACATCAATCATATCATTCCCTTCATAAAACTACCAGTTACAGGTAACTTATTTGGGGTATAGTCAGTGAATTTATAAAGCTGTCACAAGGCCACAGAACTGCCAAAAAACCCAATTCTGCTCTTTCCCATTCCTAGTCTCTTTATTCTACTCTTGATGCCAGCTGCTTTGGGATGGCCTAAGTGTTAGTATTAACTAAAGTACCTAGTGTATTTCACCCTAAATGCTAAAATAAAAAGGAGGAAAACTGTGTCCACACTTACACTGAGGTGTGAAAACATTGCATAAAACAAGGGCTATGTCTCAGAGAGCTTTGCCTCACAATCTGCTGTTCAGCTTCTGCATATATTAAAATTTTATTCACTGTATGGGTGCACCAGGCATTAGGGCTACAACCAGTGCTATGACATCATGTGGCAAGAGTTTGTGGAAAAAGGGCTGTTGGTGATAAATATAGACATTTGCTCATGTCTCAAAGGCTCAGTTGGTATCCCACTTGATAAGTGAGTCTCTAAATGTGAGTGATGACGCAGGTCAAGCCTCACATTTCTGCTCAGAAGTGTAGATGGAATTTGCAGTGATCACTGTGCATAGGGCCAGGTGATGATACCAGGAAAGAAAGGAGGGGGAGGAATCTACAATGCTGTTTCCTCTGAAAAAAAAAAAAAAAGTTAATAATGTGGTAATAATGTTACATAGACAAACCTTATAATGTGCAGGATGATCAGAAAGGTTATCTTCTCTATTTTTATAAACCTTATGAGATATAATAGTGTTGACAATGTCTATTTTTTTTTTTTGTCAGTTACAGGAAATCAATCACCTTCTCTCCCTTTCATGTTGCTTAATGGCAATTTAGGGTCAAGAAATGTACCTACCTTGGCTAAAACTAAGAGCAGAACAAGGACAGACTGTGAAGGAGGTAGGGGGAAATGGGCAATACAGAAATACAGAAATACCAGAAGCAGGAAATCACCACTCACAATTACAGGAAATATTATTAATAGCTTAATCTTGATAAAAAATGGAAGCATAAAATAACTGTGGCAGAAAAGAAGGTGCAATACTGCTGAAGTGAACACTCTTGAACTCCAATGAGGTAGCAAGCAGCCAGCACTACCATGTGTGGCCTGACAACTAAAAGATTTTGGAAACAGACTGATTCCATGGGAAGTGTCATCTCCTCTATCCTCCACAACCTTGCAGTACACACCTTTCCCTGCCTTTCTGCCATCAATAAGCAGCAAAAGGAGGAAACATCATTTTGCAGCTAGAAGCAAGTGTCATGGAAAACCACATTTCATCATTCATGCTTTGAGAGTCATGGAATAGCATGTAATTACATTTACCAGCTTTGTTGTTCCCCCGCCAAGTCCTTCCTGTGGGAAAAGGCTGTGGTTATGTGCTACATAACCAGCTCAGCAAGTCATGTCAAATCCCTGATGAAATGTAGGGAGAGAGCTTACCTCATCACAATTAAAAACCTGCTCTGTTTCCATTTATGTAGCACAGAGCTAACTGTTATGGCAAGGTTGGATCACAGCTATTTAACTCCACTGTCTTAACGTAAAAAAATAACACAAGTAGAGCCATTAGAGAGGAGGGATGACATCAATTCATCCTGACTGATGTCCTAGTCTGTGCAAATAATTACATCTTTTCTTAACATACTTTACCATATCTAAGTGTACAGTATGGAGTTATTTTTTTCTGATCTGAATTTTAAAAGTTCTAATCTAACAAGAGACAATTTTTAAAAAGCATTTATAATGATGAGCCTGAATCTGAAATATTTTTCACTGGATGAGTCAGGGACAGATACTCTCCAGTTAGCAGATTTATACTGGTAACTCCAATAAGAATGGAATTTTTATTTAGACTGAAATGTAAATTAGTGTTCCTGAGGCTTGTAGTGTGTATCCACAGAAATTTTAAAATAGGATTTTAGCAATTTGAGAGTTCCAGTATTTATTCAAGTGTAATAGAAGCATTAACATTGTTGCAAAGAAGCACTACTTGTTAAAGCTAAATTATCTTTATGTGAAAATAAACATTCTTCAAGTTGTGATTTATAGGTAAGCCCAATTTTAAGAAAATTAAGCATTAATCAATTAGTAATTCAGAGAGAGAATCCCAAATACAGCCAGCTTACTTTATCAGACCTGGACACAAAGGGTTTTGTGCATGTCTATCTGAATTTGATATAGAACCACTATAGAAAATTTAGTGTATCTAATCTTGCAGTATCTGAAGAAAGTTTCTGATACTGCATAGTATGAGTCATTACCAATCCAATGAAGACAGGGACTAAAACAAGAAATAAAAGATGATGATGGGGAGAGACAACTAAAAATTATTTAAAGAAACTGTTACACTGAAAGACACTTGCTAGTGGAATACTTCAAAGATCCATCTTGAGACTGACTTTAATATTTTCATTTATTACATCAGCACTAGGTGTGCTACTGACTTAAAGATACACAGCTGAGCAGCATTTAAAGAAGATTTTTTAAACGTCATATGGGAAACATCGGAAGACGAGGGACAGAATTGCTTTTGTGACTATCTGAAATTCAACAGTGTAAAGTGAAAGGGCATCCACCCGGTGGCAGGTCAGTATTTCTGTTATTAGCATAATGTCAGCTCTGGGAAACTATTAGGACAGAAGACCTACAAATGGTATTCAGAGGCAAAATCACTGGGCTTTCAAAAGTAACTTTTGAAACTTTTTTATAACTTTCAAAAAGACGAATAGGATCCTAGAACACAGTAGGTGAGTAGGTATCCAAAATAAAAAAGTATTTCTTTTAGAAAGGACTTGTGAAACTTAATCTGGAATACTGCATACATTTCTGTTCACTGTTGCTTAAGGATGCTGACTGGAAGGAGAGCAAGGGGGAATTAGAATGATCGGGGCATTGGTGGCTGTCTAACAAAAGGAGATGACTGTTCTAGGCTTGCATTACCTCATGAAGGTTGAGAAGGGATCCCTAAAAATACACCACAGATAAAATACTAGGGAGTAAGAAGAGCTCCGTTGGTTAAAGGTAGTGTTGGCCAAAAAGAAATGGATATGATCTGGCAACGAATAAATTTAGTCCTGACTCACAGCCCTGGCTTTCAGATATGACATAACTGCAAATAGTTTTATGAAAGGATCCAGGTAACAAAATACTTGCAGCACCATGGTGAAACCAGAGTGGCCTATGAATGTGAAGAACATTCATATGTATTACAGTTTAATTATAACAGAGGACTACAGCTTGGTAAAGACTTTGATCTTAATGTGCAATCAAATCTTATTTCACTTCTTTGTTCCATTTATGTCTGTTTCCTGTTTTTTGGTTTTTTTTTTTTTGTTCCAGGGTGTTTGTGGTCCACAGTGTTCCCTGCACAGAAAGCAGAATCCCCAGCCAGTGAAACAGTAACACACCTGGAGAGATGGGACACAAACCAGAGGCAAGTAAGATCTCATTTTCAAAGAGTAACAAGTAAACTCAGTTTGCAAAGTACCGTTCCAAATCCATTTTCAGCAGTTTCTACCTGGGTTAAAATAATCATAAAACTCATTTCAGGGAATTTGGAGAATGAAGATATAAACAAACAGCTTTTCATTATTATCTAAGACAATCAATAGCTGTCCTTGCCAAGGTGAGAAAACAAAGACATTTCTAAATAAACAAGATTATTATGAATGCACTAGGTAATTAGGGTGTGCAGCATCGAGTTACTTAACACAAAAACATTAGTTAGAATAGTTTGGATCAACAGTAATCAAAAATAAGAAAGGAATGAACAGAGTTAGTCATAATATGTCATAAACAAAGTGTTGAGTTTTCAGTTCATAAATATATGTGAATCTTCTGATCAGAACTTCTAAAGGATAAAACTTGTTCCTTTCATATGTATCAAAGCAATAGATGGGATAAATAAGTTTTCCCAATCAGTGATCTGATTCCTGTGTGTCATAAAAACTTTGATGTAATCTTTGGCAGTTTTTCCTTAATAAATTTGTGATCTGTTTCAAATGGTTAATTAGATTTTTTTTTCCCAAACCAAAATGCACTCTTCCCTATATTATTAGTGTTGAAATGTGACCTAAAAGATAGGCTTTACAAGTGGTCTTTTGAAGCCAAGTAATAAATTCTGCCTCCTCACTCAATTGCCTTTTTTTTTCTAACCAAGAGAAAGCCTCTGAGAATAGTTGAGTTACAAGTATCAATTTAAACCATTACTCAGCACAGCTCCCTTTTATATTCATTTAAGTTACATTTGCCAATGTACTCATGATTTATCTCTTGCAAATCAAGGGATAAATCATTTATCTCTTGTTATTTATCTGTATGTAACTTCTTAAAATTCTATTTTTTTACTATTATAATAAAGATCACTTGTTTATCCCTTGTCCAGCTTGAGCTCAAAGAAGAGAAAAAAATCTAGCATTTGATTGTATGATGACAGTTTGTATCACTTTCCATCTTTCTTCTGTAGATTAAATGAGATAATGGCCAGAGCTTGCAGAAAAGGTACAACTAGTTAAATTATTTTCATTCTTGAAAATAAAGGCACCTTTTTTTTTTTTTTTTTTTCGAAAAGCCATATGAATCCCTGGCAGTTCTGTGGACTCACAGGACCTGAAATGGTTTTATTCATCTAATCATGGTGAGTTATGAGCCATAAAAATTATGTGTCACATTGAACAGGCATTGAACTAGCAAAATTCAACTCCATTAGAAGAAATCATCCTGTTTAAAACTAAGGAATTTTAAATAATGCATATATAACAATGTAAGGACATTATCTATAAGTTATTATTGCTTCTACCTTTATAGAAGGTAGAAATGATGAAATGTAGGGAGAGAGCTTACCTCATCACAATTAAAAACCTGCTCTGTTTCCATTTATGTAGCACAGAGCTAACTGTTATGGCAAGGTTGGATCACAGCTATTTAACTCCACTGTCTTAACATAAAAAAATAACACAGGTAGAGCCATTAGAGAGGAGGGCTGACATAAGGACATTATCTACAAGTAATTATTGCTTCTACCTTTATAGAGTTGTGTTATGTTGATGTGATGTTTGATATTAAATACTTGACATCTCTCCAGGTGCAATTTGAGTTCAAAAACATTTAAGGCATTTTTAACGCAGATGCTAATAGCTATTGAGGTCAAAGAGCACTATCGATCAAACACTGTATTCAAACTCACATTATAGTTTTTTCAGCTAGTCCATAATTTCTGACTGACTTCTATCAAGGGAGAATTACGAGAAAATTATGCCTAGTTCTGGGCCATGGTACTATTGTCTCCTAACCACACAAAAACTAGAATGTCAAAGTCTACATTTACTATTGCAATGAAAGAAAACTGGCCATTCATAATGGCTTATACTCATATTCGACACCACCTTCCTCTACCCTGCAGCCATAAACTGCCCAGATTCTTTTTTTCGTCCTTCAGGGCCAAAGCCAGTACTCTGTATTTCTTTCACATTTTCCTTTTATTTTTATGCAACTTTAAAAATCCATCTAAACTTCATCCACCTCTCTCTCTCCTCCAGTCTGCAGAGAGAGGTGCGAAGTTCAGGACGGTCTGTGTGCGGTGGGATTGCATTGGTGTCACGTCATGTGCGGTATTGTCTGAAACATGCCATCATGTGGAGAAAATGTTTCTGGACCTCGGTTACCTGAGCGCGCCAATTCTCATCAGGCGCTCTCCAGCGAGGATCTAACCACTGACATTTACAACTTAGCGGCACTTTTAGCTTAAATAGGAAGTGTCCGCTTGGACAGACGCCTCAACAGCGAGGAGGCTGACTTAAGGTGGGGAAGAGGCCACGGAATGAGATTAATACGTATCAAATGAGAAAAACATCTAGAAGCCAGTGCGGGTATTTGCGAAGCAACAGGTGACTGGTAGCAAATAGGAGAAGAGCGTTCGGCCTCTCGGGAGATGGAGCGCTTGGGCTGGACCCACGTTCTCCGCTCGGGGAGGCGTTGAGGGGTCAACCGGCCCGAGGCGGGCTCTGCCCGGGGAGGGCTCTGCCCGGAGCCGCCCGGGGCGGGCAGGGCGAGGGGCGGCAGAGCCCGGGGCGGGCAGGGCCCAGGGGCGGCAGGGCGAGGGGCGGGCAGGGCCCAGGGGCGGGCAGGGCCCAGGGGCGGGCAGGGCGAGGGGCGGGCAGGGCCCAGGGGCGGGCAGGGCGAGGGGCGGGCAGGGCCCAGGAGGGGGCAGGGCCCAGGGGCGGCGCGGAGGCCGCGGCGGCCGCGGGAGGCGGCGGGGCCCGTCCGGAGCCCAGCGCCGCCCGCCCCGGCCGCGTCACTTCCTGCGCTGCCCCGCGGGGCCGGGCGGGCTCGGGGAGCTCCGGGGCGGTGCTGCCGGCCTCTACAGCTGCCGGGCCGGGGCCGCTCCCGGCCGCTCTCCCCTGATAATCGGTGACGCCGCTAACGGGACTGGGCCTTCTTTTTCCTGCCTCTGATCGCAGCCTTCTCTCAGGCATCCACCTCCTCCGGCGTGGGGCTCCTCCACGGGCTGCAGGTGGATCCCTGCATCCCTGTGTTCCTCCGTGGGCTGCAGGGGAATCTCCGCTCCGGCCGGAGCACCTCATCCCCCTCCTTCTTCACTGACCCTGGTGCCTGCAGAGCTGCTGCTCTCAACGTGTTCTCACTCCTCTCCGAGCACAATCACATTTGCACAGTGATTTCTTTCCTTTTTAAATCTGCTACCAGAGAGGTGCTGCCCGTTTGTGATGGGCTCAGCCCTGGCCAGCGTTGGGTCGGTCCTGAATCCGGCTGGAATTGGCTCCGTCGGACATGGAGGAAGCCTCTGGCAGCTTCCCACAGCATCCCCCTGTAGCCCCGCGCTGCCAAAACCTGGCCATGCAAACACAGTCCCCCCGTCTGTCTTCAAATAGTGATTCAAGTGAAATTATAAAAGAAATACAGGCACTGCATCTGAATTTCCATTACTGACAGAAGATCAATTAATAATGCAGTCACTCTAATATTGCAAGTGCTTTCTTCAAATCTTTTAGGTTTTCTATCCCTTGCATTTCAGGTGACTTAAAAATAGGGTAATACAGCACCTATCATGCTACATAAACAGTTATCAAAGAAATACCAGAATAAAGGAGCTACCTGTTGCTATTCAAGCTTTAGTCAACGCAAATTAGGAAAGTATCATAACAGATATTTTCATGCTATGAAAAATACTTCTCTGTCTGTCATCTCTGTATTGTGTAACCCTTCAGGAATCTGTTTTGGCTTTTCTTCTGTTTTCATATACCTCTTTCAGCTAAATTATATAGATTTGTGTTTTCAAAACAGATTGATATGCAAGTATTAATACCTTAATTAGAGACTGGATTGCTTGGCTGTCTGAATCAGAGGAAATTACACAGGGGTTAACAAGACTTCAGGTACAAAAAAGATAAGTGAAAATTCTGAAAGTTTATAGTGGCTAAAAGCATGGAAATAAATGCAGGCCTAGCAGTTCCATTGACACTTGCCCACTGTGAGTTACAAGTTTGACTTAGCTGATCTCACACGTCTAAGAAGATTAAACGAAATAGTGCAATGCTTTGGCAAATCACATACAAAAGAAAATCGGAAAGAAGATCTAAATAATATAATCCACTCTTGTCTTGCAGAGTTACGTGTCTCCTAAGCAGTGTGTCTCTGAAATATAATGCTTAGACTTGGGAGGGAGGGTGCAGTCCTGAAGGAGGCACAGTTCAGTCTGCTCAACCTCAGTGCCTGAGCAGTCTGTGCGGGAAGACGGTGCCTCTGGAGACCTGCAGAGGGAGATGTGATCCTCCAAAATGAGGGCTTTCTGGCTGAGCCTTTACTGTGTAAGAAATTTCATAGGAAGGTGCTTAGGGTTATAAAATAATTATGCCTACAAAATTCCTAGAAAGAATAAGCTTTTCTTTTTAGTTCTCAGTGGTATACGAACTAAAATTAAATGTTTGGGGTACTATTTTTAGAAGCAATATCTCATTCTACCTCTAATCGCTGAAAGACTCCAGCTTTTTTTGCTCACCTGAGCCAGGAGCAAGCAGAATGTATTTCCTTTAACCCTTCACCTGTTCCTTGCTAAAATGCTGGTATTTCAATTCTTTTCATCAAAAGAACACTTTGCAGGGTTGTTGAATTTGGATTTATAAACAAGCTTTGGCCACTTACTGAGCTTACATTTTGATGTCTGTATTAATACATGTGTGTGGGTCTCATTTGCAGAATCTGACTAGTTACCATCTGGCGGATACTTGAGTGTTCCTAAGTTAGTTATTTTTTGAGAAAGCTGAATATCCTTCCTGCATAAATATTCTCTGCCTGTCAAATAGTGAGTCCAAGTGTATTCCAAATATGCAGTACTGAAGGTTTGGAGGGGGAGTCTTTAGTTTAGCAGAGAACACTTTGTACACCAGTATACAAAGCATATTTATATTGAGGGTCAGGTCTCATGCTTTCCTTGCATGGGACTAATGAGATATGTGTTCAATTTGTATATTCAGATCTTCCATTTCATGAGTTACCATTTTCTTAGAGTTAGTTTAAAATTTTTATCACCCCCAGGAGTGATGCTGTGGAGCAATGATTACAATGAGCATTAAAAAGATGTCATTGATACACCTGACTTGGCAATATATGCTAATTTGGGCACATTTTTATGATTTATTCTGCAAAAGCAAATTAAAATTTTCTTCATGTAATTACTTGTTAATTTTTATGAAACAACATTGTAGTGCAGTATTTCTTATTTTCTTTGCAGAAGGCTCCCTGATACTTTATTAAACATTCAAATTTGTTATTTTGGGTTGGGAATGAGCTCACAGATTAGGAAACATACATTTAGGTGTCTTATGAGAGTGTCACTACAGATCTGTCACTACAGTCACTACAGATCTGTTTTTCTGTTAAGTGGAGATGTCTAAAGGTATTTGACCTGGTCTGTGCCTCTGGTTGCAGAAAGGGATGAGTTTCCATCAGCCCCGTGCCTTGTCAGCCAGGCCTGTGTGACATGTGTTTCATACCTCACTTCTGACACTAAACTAGGTGTTCATGAGCAACTGAGTCAAGTTTAATTTGCCTTATTGCCTGTGGCAGGAACTTACTCCCCAAGTTCTTAGGCAGACCCTTAAATTTAGGACTTTGCTCTGCAGATGACATTCCTGCTGGCAGCCTGAGATGTCCAAAGGGTGGATATGATGCTGTGAGCTCTGACAGGTGTAGAGACCCTGCCCAAGTGAACGGTAAGGCATAGAAATGTATTTAGGTGGTTAAATCTAGTCACAGGCATCTTGAACAGAGTAATGGAATAGCCATAGTTTTCTTTCAATCAGCTTGCATTTTATATAAAAATAAATAATTCTAAGATTTTGATTTCTAGCTCATTTGCTCCCTCTAGCCACATTTGTTCATCTGCAAAAGCATCAGTCAAGCACAACTTGGAGAAAATTTTGAAGAGCAGGCTCCAAACCTTTGTAAATACATAAATGACCCACTGGCTGGCATTGACTTTTTACATATATGGGTAAAGAAAAAATTCTTTTTCACTTTTATGTTAATCTTCATTGGATACCGGGTTTCATTCATATATCCTTTTTGTGCAGATTAAAGCAGTATTTTACTTAATGAAAAGCAATCCATGGAAGTACTGGAAATAAGGAAGTCAAGAAGAATACTAATATGGTTTCAAAATTTACCATATAAGGTGTCTTTTGCAAATTTACAATGAACAGAACATGAATTACAATGTGCTCGGCATATTAACAACCATATCTAGAAAGATATGCTTAAATTGTCTTGTGGTATTTCTGGTAAAATACTTTATAACAGTATTTCAATAGGCAAGAAGAGTAGCACACTGCCTGTGTATATAATTTATTTACAGTTCTTTTCTCACTTATTTATTTTATAAAATACTGTCAGTGAATGTTAGGTAGCAAAATACGGCCCATTCCAGGATTAACACTCTTTGGCAATCATGTTGCAATCAATGAGCCCTCAGTACAAAAGAGAAATATACATAAATCCTCAGATCCAAGCTACTCATTTGAACAGTAATAAAAATATTTTAATAATGGAGAAAAAATACAGAAAAAAGGAACATGAGCTTGTTATTTAAGCAGAAGAACTTGGATTTAGTTTTCTTAAACAAAAAAAAAAAAAGAACAAATAAAGGTAGTTTGGTTCAATTTTGTAATTTTTCCTGTCTTTTACTGTACATCAAAATTCTCAGTAATGTATTACAAATTGAATTACAGAATGAGGTCCAAGTTCAACAAAGCAACAACAACAGCTATGTGATATACTGGCTGTTCTCAGGGCCAGTTTTGAGGGAGGTTTTCAACATGAGTGTGATAGACTGCTGGTCTGGGTGTTAATGTGTCATAAACTGATTACAGAGTATAGCTTTGCACCTTGAAACCTGAAGAAGGTAAATGAATTTTTTTGTGAGGACTAGGCATTTAAACTATATTTAATAGAAAAAAATCAACACAAAAAGTAATTTTTTTACAAATACTGTTTTTTCCTTAGAGAGTTTAGCATTCTTGAATATAGTTTTAGGTGAATAACATCATAATTAATACAACCTGAATGAGGAATGTTAGTAGATACCAAGAAGACAAAAAAGTGCAATTTTTAATTTCTTGACTGGTGAAGATTGACCACAAAGTACTCAAGCAGTGTAGGGTTAGACCCAAATATGCAATCAGTGCCACTTTTCCATGTCACTCAAGACAGGCAAATCATGAAGGGATGAGCGTGCCTTAATTCACAACAAATTAAGGGAACCTGCTTTATTGTCAGTCTGTGATTGGGTCTGTTAGGAGGCAGAAACATAGTAATCACATAAAATGGAGACTGGTTCAATTTTTAAAAAATAAATGTTTTGATGAACTTGGTAGTTGAACTCTTAGGTTCCCAATTAGCCAATGCTGACCAATCGTGGGCGCTCCAGGTGGCTTCCTAGTGCCCTCTAGGGCCTGTGCCACAAACCTTCATGGTAACTAATTCAGCATATAACTGAAACAGCAAGAAGAATCTGTATTAGGAGGTATGGAATCTAAATTTCATCTTTCTTCCCCTACAAGCACGCAGAGAACACATGGTTGTACTTCTTAACAAAACAAAGTCAGTATTTAAAAACAAGATTATTAAATTACTTTACTTATGTGGGTAGTTGGGAAAGGTGGTGGGTAAAATATTTAGAAAAATTATTCTCCTGTTTATGCATAGCAGTCAAGTGGAGATATATAGTGGGAAATGTGCCAAATATATTAACAGCATCTCCTGTGTAATACAGTATATATATTAAAAAAAAAATCATAGAGAATCCTGGAAGGAGAAAAGAATGTGGTTTTACAGCATGAATGATCTCCTAGACATGTGCAGGGACAGGAGAACAGGTGCACTTCTGAATGGGTTTAAGACAACATTAATCATGTGGATGTTTCACAGAATAGGATAGAGAAATGTGAAGCAAAGGAGAAAAGTTCACAGAAAAGATACAAGGAGCTGTGAGGCTGAGGAATTTTAAAAAGATGTGAGAGAAAATCAGAATGCGGAAAGCACTGATCAAGTGACAGAAGATGATAGGCAGTTCAAGAACGTTGCATAGCTAAAGTGAGTGATTAGAAAGCAAAATCAAGCATTTAGCTTTTCAGAAGGAAATGGTAGATTGTGTCAAGAAAGAAACTGCAAGATTTTTTAAAACTTCACGAAGAGTAAAGATGTTCATTTTTTAATTTTGTTCTTCATTCCTGGATAATGGTCTGTAGCACCAGTTGAAGAAAGAAATTCTGCTCCAAAATAAAGTTTAAAATAAGGGATTTTTGTGAGTGTTGAAGAATCTTCTAGCAATTACTTCTAATGTTTTAGGCAGAGATAGTTTAAAAGAGCACTTCAGACTGTGTAGACTAGTTGAAGAATAGTCTATGTTCTCTTTTACAATTAGTGAAACACTGCTTCTGGGAATTCTAAAGCAAGTATTTTCTTTTTTTCAGAATTCAGAATTGGGTTACTAATCATTTAAATCAGCAATTTAAATATACAGTGAAGGTATAATTTCATTTGAAATATAAAAATGCCATACTAAATGCCTTATTTGAGTTTTCTTAACACCTGCAGTGGAAGTTTGTGGAATAAACAACTACTTGGGTACAACCATTAATAGATACAAGATGCTCTTTTCCATTATGAGCCTTTTCCCCCATGCAAATACAGACATAAATAGCTAGTTATAATGGCAAAGAACTCTCTTGCTTATTCAGTCTCTAGTCTTCAAATAGGAGACTTGATTCAGTCTCATTTGCTTATACATCTCCTTTATATCCCTTCTGCAACATAAACATGTCCTTCTACCCAAATTGACTGTACTTGTCTGGAGTTCACTGAAATGTGACAAATCTGTAACACTTTTTCAAAACTTCTCATATCTTTTAGGCTGCTGTAAAAGCAGTCTCAGGCTCTAAAGAGGTTCCAGAGTGCCAGCTGAGCCTTGCACTCTATTGCTTTTTCATCCCTGCTCTCTATGTATCATTGTGATGTGTAGTACTAATGAGATCTGAAAATGCCACCTATCTGTGCTGGCAGCCACCTAAGGTAGAGGGTATGTGAAATTCTAGGGGTACAAAATCATCTCCTCACTATCTTTTAAAAGTTCTGAGTTGGTGGGAGTACTTTTAAAGCACCCAGCTGGATCAGAAAGCCTATAGAGACATTTGTAACTTCACTGGAATTCAGCTGTTAAACCTTTTATTGCTGTTAGGGTTCAAAATAGTATGGCAGCAATACTTAAACTGCCTTGCAGCTTTTAGTGGTACAAGATCAGTTAGTTGTAGATTTTAGTGCTATAATGCTGAATTATTTAGTGGATCATCAGGGATTTTGTTACAGTTTTGGACTCAGCCTCTTATCCCAAGGGCACTTGTATTACTGCTGTCACGCCTGTGAACTCGCTGTAAAGACACAGCCGGGGGGCACTAACCACCTCTCTAGGAAACCTCTTCAAGTGTGTGACTGCACTCTCAGTAAAGAAATGCTTCCTAATGGCCAGTCTAAAACTGCCTGGCACAGCTTTGATCCATGCCCTGTGTCCCATCACTGGACATCAGGAAAAGAGATCAGCACCTGCCTCTCCACTTTCCCTCCTCAAGAAGCTGTAGAGAGCAACAAGAGCACTGCTATATGAGCAACCCCTCATACTCCTTTTCTCCAAACTAGACAAGCCCAAAGTCCCCACTGCTCCTCATAGGACATTGCTCCCAGCCCTTTCACAAGCTTTGTTGTCCTCCTCTGGATACATTCAAGGACCTTCACATCCTTCTGAAATTGTGGGGGCCAGAAATGCACACAAGGCTTAAGGTGAGGCCAAGGTTAATGAGAAGCTAATAAATTATGCCATAAACATATGAACACATTTGTGTAAGCAAGTGGGTTTTGGTGCACACACATGCAATATTTCCAAAGCTTGTTATATATTGGTGAGAAAAATTGACCAACAGTTAAAATCTGAACACAATAATATGAACGAAAAAGCTGAAATTGTTAAGAAAATAAGTGTTCTGTGGCTATAAAGGCATAGTCTCATAACTAAAAAAGAGAACAGCTATTGCTAAAGACCTGTCCATAAAATGGATAATGTATCAATGAAAGAACTCTAAATGGAACCATTAAGGACAAAATAATCAATTTGTTGGAAGCAAGGGAAATGAATGCAGTTGTATGATTGTACTCTTAAGTAAAAGTGTAGAATCATTAAAAGTGAAAATCCTTGGGACAAGCACAGCACACCTAGCTGGCCAGGGTGGAGATTGTCCTGCTCTGTTCTGTGCTGGTGCAGCCTCACCTCAAGTCCTGTGTGCAGTTTTGGGTGTCACAACATAAGAAAGACATAAAACTATTGGAGAGTGCCCAAAGGAGGGCTATGAGAATGATGCAGGGTCTGGAGGGGAGGTGTGTGAGGAGCAACTGAGATCACTTGGTCTGCCCAGTCTGGAGAAGAGGAGACTGAGGGGAAATCTGCAGCCTCCTTGTGAGGGAAAGCAGAGTGTCAGGCACTGATCTCTTCTCTCTGGTGACCAGTAACAGAGAATGGCCTAAAGCTATGTCAGGGAAGGTTTTGGTTGGATATTAGAGAAAGATTCTTCACTCAGGAGTTGGTTGGGTACTGGAATAGGTTCCAGATAAATGTAAAGAGGTACTAGATCTTTGAGTTCTGGTATAGTTCTAGCCGGCATAGATAGGGAGGTGAACACAAAAAAGCGAAAACATTTTTAAGAGCCAGAGAAAGTGCCCTAAGCTTAAAAACACAGCTTAAATCTGTTTATCATATAGTTTGAGATTGATTCATTACAGAATCTGAATACCTTGCCAAAGTGAAGATTTGAAGATATTTGCATAGTGTTTGGAATCTCTCTCTTAAGAGAATGCTTAATCTCTCTCCAAGTCACAAGAAGGATTCTAGAAACAGTTTACAAGACTTCACTAATTGGTTTCCATCCCAGACAAGCTTCTGAATGGGCAGCAACAGCTGGTTGCAATAAACATTTAGTGTCAAATTGGCTGGCCAACCCTTCATCCTTAGGCTGCAGTACAAGGATTACTTCAGGGTCTGTGCAATCTTTATCTAATCCATACAGCAAAAGTTTGTGATCACCAGCTTCTCTGAGAATTCTGCATTCTCATACAAAACAGGAACAAGAAAAGTTCACTGTTTACTTTTGTCAAAGAATTTGCCATGAAAAGGCTATTTTCTCTCCAAAGCTATGCTGTCTTTAATCTTTCCAGCTCTGACATGGCATTAGAGGGTAAATGGAGCTATCTGGGCCAGTAACCACTTGTTAGTCCCTCCCTAGGCAGTGTCTATGTTTTGTTTCATTTAAAAGGCCTCCATAAATGACAGAACAGAATGCAGTGGCTACAAGATGACACCACTATGAGAATGGTTGCTCATTAGAGCACGTTGTCAAAGGAATGATGACATCTTGATCTCCTTCAAGCCCTAATAAAATATATCCATTAGCTGAATGGGAGATACAGGTTTAATAACGGGGAGGATGACTGTAAGATAAAGGCTTGTGTCCAACCAATGCCCATACTGCAGGTTCCCATGTTAAAACTTAAATGGTGTTTCTTCGAAATATACAGTTCTAAACTGTGAAAGATTTAATATTATAAACAGGGGGATGTAATATGTTATGGATAATAAAAATATATATAATTTAATATTGAAATTATCATTTCCCTTGTGACTCAGAACTGGGTGTGCTTGTAAACGTCTTTATTGACAGCCTGGGCAATTGCACCCTCTGGCGTGCACACAGGGTGGCCTGTAAATACCTAAACTCGAGTTTGAAACAGAGGTACATGATCATTTGGGTGATAGATTGTCGAGAATGGATTTATTTTCAAGGAAAATTACCAATGTATCTACAACAGTAAAAACTTTAATTTATGATTTCAACTGGAGTATTCTCAAATATGTTCTTCTTTCATGTCATGGGGTAACACCAGTAATTCACATCATATTTCTTTAAAATAAGAGTGCAAAATTCATAGCAGTTATACAAAAGGCTGAATTATTATTTTGAGTGGACATTAAAGACTGCAGTGTACCGAAACAGGAGTGCATATTTCTCAATTCCACTGTGAATGGCATTGTTCTGTCACCCTTACCTGTTTGGCCAGAATACTACAAGTATAGGTAAATTAATCTAGTTCATGAGCTCGTTGTGCTCCAAAACTGTGTGTACATATCTGTCTTCTGTTATCAGAAAAGCTATTGTAAGTTTACACTACAAAACCTTAGCAAATATAGAGTAGAATTATTAAAGCTGAAATATGCTGCTTTCCTTTTTTTTTTCTTTTTTTCTTTTTTTTTTTTTTTTTAACTCGGAGTTATAAAAGTGTTGGAATGAAGGCAATACATCAGAAAAGGTGAGAAATCTTGACGTCTCATGTCGTGTAAGCCGTCCAACCTCTGGCCCTTTTTTCTTACAACTTAAAAGTTCCCCAGTTTAAGCAAGCCAAACGCTACCGCTGTGGGCAGATGGTAGGGAGAACATTGCTACAAAACCTGCCACTCAAAGTGTAACAGATGACTGTAGCTACAGAAAATTGTCCCTTTGTTCATTTTGCTAATGAGTGTCCTCATTGCAGCAGGAGCCGGAATAGTTAATGAGCTGCAGTTCCGGGCCGCGGCAGCCGGGGGCGCTCGAGCTAAGGCCGCCCGGGACTGGCAAAGTGCAAAGAAAAGGCCGGGAAAGCTTTTTGTGCTTTCCTTGTCCCCTCCTTAAAACTGGACAAGATCCTGCCTGCACTGCGATGCCGTTTCAGACTTACCCATAACATCAATTTAACTCTCTTTTTTTGTTTATTTAATGTAAAGTTCTTCTTCGAGCATCTGCTGTTGATGCTCAAACACAGCCGGAGCCGAACAAATTCTTAAGCCTTTTAAGAGCTGTAACATTTACTTAAAAGGTCTTTTGACATTCTAAGGTTGTTTTGCAGTGGTTTAGAGCTGGCCGCTGCCAAAGTAGTGTGTCAGCTAATTACCTAAATGTCGCATGTGCCGTTTTCTTGACACTACTGCTTTCCCTGCAGGGTGTTCGGCTGTCTGCAGGATCTGGTAAAAGTTTTCAGTAAAAGCATGCACTCTCACAGTTATCTCAGAGGAATAATTTAAAATCTGATGCTGCAAAAACACTGTTTAAAATGAAATACTGATGAATTATTTCACTAGAATCTAGTAAAAATATTACATTATTAAAGATAATATTCTTTTTACTCACACTTGGTCTTTATGTAAGCTGCTACTGTTTCCTCAGTACAGGAAGGGTAACCACAAACTAATATGATTAATTTGCAAAGCACTTGACATTTTATTTACACAATTTCTTATAAAATCAATGAAAACCTTGCAGCCAAAACTTTATGTACACTGGTAATTTCTTCCGGGAAACTGGAGGAAAAAAAAGTCTTTTTCAAAGAAAAACAAATTGTTATGAACTATATTTTATCCATCATCACACTATAATTTAAGTTTACATGCCATTTCATAAACTTGAAATTTAATTTTTAAAGGCCTTTAAGATTTTTTGTTTGGAGTAATTTTTTTTAAAGTTCATATTTTTACCAAACAATGCAAATAATATCCTGAATTTTCCTTTGCAAGCAAAGCAACTGTTGTGTGTCTCCTCTTTTGTGTTAATATTTTAAATGGTTTCAGGAGTTAGTTAATATTCTGGTATTACTATAAAGATCTGTGCCAGCTCTGAAAGCTTTTCTATAATTTTAAAAGAAATATGTGGCAGTAAAATCTAGACAGCCATAAGACAATATATTCAAATGTTTTCAATAGCTTTGAAACCCAACAAGAAAAAAAGAGTAGCTGTCCCAATAAGCTTCAGTTGCATAAGAAGTCTTTTCCATAATGGACGTGGCAAGATTTAAACAAAGGACACGCATAATAAAAATGTAAATGAGTTTGCTTTACTAAAACTATAACTTTAAAGTCTTTTGTTGCATGTTATCCTGGAACCTTCTTACAAGGTAATCACTGTTTGCATAGAGATTTAAACCGTAGTCTTCAATAGCATTAAACCCCTGCACGGTCTATGTGTGACAGGCATGCAAAGCCATGTTAATGTTCAGAATATGAATTGCCTCTGGGTGGCTCCGACACCAAGTAGAAAACCAACTGTGTTGATATCAGAAGGCCTGATGGACTCCATGCGGCTCCCAGCCTGAAAACTTCACCGCTTTGACATGTGATGTGCTCCTCATGACACTGGCAGCACTGTCACTGAGAAATGACACAAAGGCAACAAGCCCCCCTCCTTAGCCATGCACTTTGCAACCCCCTGGTGTTGCCTGTCCACAGTCCCTCCTGCCTGCCTAGTTACGGACAGCACTTCATAAACACGGGGGGAAGTGTGGGTGGATAGGCCCCAGCTGCCTTCCTGGACACAGCCTCCATAATAAATTGACCTGAATGATGAGGGCACACAAACAGTATGATATGCATTATTCCTGTCAATAAAATGTCCCCATGTGTTATGGGCTTTGTATATAATGTACTGCAGCCTTTCTTCTATTGGGGACCTATTTAGAGTCTCGACTTTTTTCTATTCATATTATGACTCTGTAATAGAATTCAGAAATTATATGATACTGTGTTGTATAATATTACACCAGCACAGCATATTTAAATCCCCGATTCCCTCCTTATAAAGTCAAGGCATCACAATCTTTCAGGTTGTCTTTGAAGATGATGACCATGAAAAAAAAAAATGCTTGAAAAAGAGAATGAGTCTTTTAAATTGCACAATGAGACTTCCCATCTTGAAAATGCTCTTAAACATGCTGAAAAAGAAAAATAGTTATTAGGTAAAATTTTAAACTGATATCCGATCAAGATGATGAGTTTAAAAGCTTGTTAGAAATGTCACTAAAGTTGGAATTGTTTGTGCTTCAGAACTTGTTTCTGGGCTGTTGTCTTTTTCTGGTATCGAATGCTAATTTTGCGTGTATTTGTAGCGAAATTCATACATACTTATTCTAATTCTAATGCATATATTTACATATTTTTAGATTATGACAAAGAAATATTTGCAGTGGCTTTTGAGACTTAATATTGCCTAGCAATGTGACTAGACTGCTTATTTTTGTGACAGATATATACTGTAAAGTTACTGATACAGAAAAGTGCCATATGTAGATAGTTATGTTTTTAAATTGCGTCCTACTATTTTATCATAAAAATATTTAAATCTACTCTCCCTCTAGTTTTTGAGCTTCTGCAAAAGGTGCATTTCTTCTTATAATTAGTTGTTTTGTGTTTCTGGGAAAATTTATAACAGAATCAGTTTCTCTCGAATAAGCTAGCACTACTTTTGATACGTGTGCTTTATCATAGTTTTTAAAAGAGGGAGTTTTTCCAGATGCAGGGTAGGGTCCTTACCTGCATGATACTTCTCATATGTTGCCAGAGGGAAACATTTAATGGAGGACTGGAAACTATGGCAACAGAATCGAATTTGGCTGTTTAGCTTTGTTATGTCCATACAGGTTAGACTCAGTATCACCTTCAATAGTGGCAAGATTTATTTGATACAGACAATATTCCTTATTCTTGTTTATCATCTGACCCTATGGAGCCTCTTACCTTTCTGTAGTTTTATATGAGATGTAAAGAACCACCTGCTAAAACACTTTGTATTGGGTGTGAGGAGCAGCAAGGATGTCCAGAGCCAGTACTAATGGAAAGCTGTGGGCACTCAGTCACACTTGAACTTCTTCACATCTCTGTGCCCAGCCAGCAGAACAGCAGGGAGGAGGCTGTGAATGTCAAGGGCGGCGGTGAAGGTCACAGCTCTGCCAGGACTCTCATCCCGGTGCATTCCGCAGGCTTCAGACACTGACCTGAGGCAAACATTTGGAATATATTAATCTGGTTTCAGGGGTTTTCTCTTTCCCCTCTTGTTTTCAGATAAACAAGTTCAAACAGTGCAATTAAAGATAGAAAGAGATGAGCAAGCACTTCAAAGGGTTCAAAGTAATTTCAACTTTTGTAAGTTACACCCTTGGCAGAGCAGTAACAATCTTGGAGTGTAGGCAGTGTATAGTCCAAATAATGTTAGAAAGCTGGCTTTAACTTGACTTACATTACATTTTGGGTTATGGTTATTATTACTCATTGTAGAGTAATAATGAATTGGTATTCCTTGAATAAAAATTACTTTAAAAACTGAATATTCTAAACCTCAATACACTACAGTAAAAGGATTGAACACCTTAATTTAAAAAGTAACACGTTTGGTGAGTTTTTGAAGACAAGGAAAGAAGATTTGTGTAGTTGAATAGCTAGAAACTTCAAAAAAGCAAATTGATCGTTTTGTAGTCTGTGACTTGTTAAATACTCCACTATTCCTGAACAGAGCAGTTAGTATATGTGAATCATTATTTATATGCTATCTGAGCAAAACATTATCTGAACAAGATGTAAGAGCCAACTTTTAAAGAAAACTTTCAATGCCAATATTCATTAATTAATAATTGATCTCCATAAAGTGTTGACAGCACTCAGTGGTTTCATGGTACAACATCTAGATATCTACCTAGTGGACTTCCTATCTTGTGATAGTTCTCAAAGGACTTTTTTCTATAGTGTATAGTTCTCATTCTGAAAATTAGGAAATAGACACAGGACTTCTTTCTATAATAAACATTCCTTCTGTGACTTATTTCCAAAATGTTTTGTAGATTACTCTCTTCTCTGTGATGAAACATAAGGGAAGTATTGGTACTTCTATATTTGAATTCCACTTTTACTAAATTCTCCTGCAAAATCGTATTTTTAAAGTACAGATATATTTTTGTGGTGACTGAGGCACTAGATTTCTAAAATCATCCCTTTTGTTGCCTTTTATTGTGCCTTGGATGAATATCCCTATGACCATGTTTCCCACTCCTAAAATAGTGATGCCTGTTTATCTTTCCAGGAGCACTGAAAGGGTAAATTCATTAGGATTTTGTACATGAAATACAAAATCAAAATTGGAATATTAGTAGGTCAATTTGATGCACTAGTGTGTCAAAGGAGAAATGTGTCTTCTGTTAGCTTTTATCTTCTTTCTGTGGCAGTGCTCAGGAATCCTGCTTAGATTTGAACACTGGTGCTCAAAAGAAAAGGCCACTCATCTGTTCCTATAATGAATGTTCCTTCTTAGGTGACTTGCAAAGTTCAAAGAGTATTTTTGAAGTACATTTTTTCACCCTTTCACTTACAGGAAATTTTTCCTGAAACTTACTGTCTGTTTTCTTTGCCTTCCCTTCATCTCCATGCAATGGAGGGCATTGTCTAATCATTTAGTATCTTCCCATAGATGCCACCTCAGTCTGTGGTTTTGAGCAGCAGCACAGGTACTCTTTTCTGTGGGCCACTTATATGATCTGCAAGCACATATCTGTGTAAATTTGGACCACACACCTTCCTCCCTATTGCCTCCTGCCTGTACAGGAGGCCCTTCAGAGTCACGGCACAGTCTGTCAGGTGCCAGGGTAGGTGAAGTGCTGCGAGAAATCTTTGGGGCAGTCCTCATAATAATTCTAATAATGTATCTAGTTATATTTCAATTCTCAAAAGAAGAACTACAATTCTTAAAGATTAGCTACATATCCTTTGAACGATGTCCTCCAGGTAGCCAGAATGTGCATAAATTCTTCTTTGGTGAAAAAGTTTTGATCTTAAAAAAGAGGAGCTGGGCGTGAAGGCACACACTGCTGTAGTACCCAGCAGTTAGACATTTTATTCCAGGAAAGGAATTCACAAAGTTGATACAGGTACCAGTATCCAGTATATGCAGTATAAGGAAAAGATAACACTTGAAAATGAGATTCAAAGCAGATACAGCCAGTCAAGTGGCAACGAAACCTGTTGGAAGCACTTGGACTAACTAGAAATTACTGATTGATTTCTTGTAGGTGGGACTTGGAGTCTTGCTCTTCATTTGTTCTGTGCCCAGGCAGCCAAGCTGTGCACTGTCTGAGAGCATTACCTCTCTCATTTCTCTCATCATAAGAGCATTGTAAGAGATGGAAGGGACTGGGTTTCTCACAAGGACTGGAGCATTTGCCCAGGGTTCTGATCATTGAACTTGAGGACCTTTGAACCCATAGCTCCATATACCAATGAATTGACTCTAGTTTACACCATGTTCATCTTTAAAGCTGGATACGGTGAGAGCAAGCCCAGAAGAGCCATAATCTGTAGGATGCATGTCAGGATACTAAGAATAAAGGAAGAGACTTTTCTATAGATCTGGTTTTTCTTTGTTTCTATTTTTGCTGAGTATTTTTGCTTGGGTTGGGTTGCAGAGTGGGGGAAGGGAGCATATTTTGTGTATTGTTTTCTTGTAATTTACAGTCTAACGTAAAATGCGTAAATAATCTACTGAGTCAAAACACAGGGTTGTCCTTTCTCATGCAGTCACAGCTTTGGTATGTCGTCAAGCTCATGCCTGAGTATTCTGTATCTAGTCTCATGAATTTCATATTCTTTGTGTCCAATGGCACAGCTTGAACAGGACTGGTGGCTTATTCTCATCATAGAGGGGTAGTTAGGCTACTTTTCCATGACTTGGGATATTGTAATCAAGCCCCATAAAACTCACAGCGGCATACAATGTCGGCTGCCCTGATTTGTGGCTGAGCATTCTAGCTTCTAGGTTATTGTGCTGAAGGGGAGCATTTCTCCATTTTTATGAAAGAAAATGAATGTCATTCTTGTACTCAACATTGTCTGGTTTTAATATGTTCAAAATGCAAATTCAGTAAGTAACAAACTCTGCTCCTGGTGACACTGGGAAATATAGATGTTTAACCGGTGAGTCTCAAGTGACAGTAGCTTTGACAGACAGCTCCAGCCCAGCAGAACTGACGAAGCTTTGCCATGCAGTGTAACTGTTTAAAGAAGTTTGATTCTGGAACTACTAAAGAATTGGTAAAGAATTTTGTGTAACTTGCTCTTTAGGCACAATCCTTTGTCCTGGGTGAGAAGAGATGCATAATTTGCCTGACAATGTTTGTCTCACACGGACATGTTAGAACTTGCTGCAGATGATACAGACATCTGCTGATCTTTCTACCATGTACAACACAACAGTGGAATTGCTCCTGCAGCTTCAGACTGCCACTGCTGTCTGGCTGGAACAGATTTCCACAAATACCCACTTTTCTGGGGGTTTAGGTCCCTGAAGTCTGTTTCTTATGATTTCACCATTTTCCTGTTTCATGTGACATCACACTCTACTCTGCTTTATATGTGTAACTCTTGTGACATTATTGAGCTCCACATTAAAGTATGTAGCTCTAAGTGAAGACATCTCTCTGTTAGCAGTTATCACACAAATGTTTGTGTGTGTGTGTGTCAAAGTTCAAATCCAGCCAGAAGCTAAGTACCTGTCATCTCTTTATCAAGGAGACTGGCCTTTGAAGAGGTTTTTAAAAATTTATGCCTGTTTGTAGTATGAAATCCAACACTATTTCTCATATATATGTATTTTAGTTGATTGAAATTCAAGACAGAACTTGAAAATTAAAGATCACCAGCTAAAAATCTGGTAAGATACTGCTATATACATTTTTGCTTGTAACCACCATTTATTATTGCAAGCCAAAAAAAATATGCAAAAGTCTTTTGATATCCCATAGATTCAATAAATTTATTTTAAAAGTAGGAAAGTTATTTTACATGTGAAAAAAGACAGCAAAAATACTTTACAGGTTTGGTTTTTTTTCTAACCATTTTTTGAAAGGAACAGAAGTAAATGTTACTAGAAATACTTTTTTAAAAATAACTACTCTTTTGGTTTAGGAGGACTTGGAAAATATTTAATAAATGCAACATTATTTGAAAGGATTTGCTGCTGCTGTTTGCAAGTGTCATGGACAGTGATACAGAGTTTTGTCTTAAAATATTTTTGTATTCTGCATTAGTCTCATAAGAACACTGCCTTTTATTTTCTTTTTAACATGATCCAGGAACTTTCCAGACGGCTGGTCCTTTATTTTGCCATTTGACTTTTTTTTTCCCCAGCCTGATTTCGTACTGGCTTTCACACTGATCACTGCTAGTACGTCTTTGTTACAGTAAACTGACTGGGTTTATTATAATAAAAAATAAAACACAGCTTGACTTGCAATCTAAATGTGCTGGAAAAGAATATGATGCTGTTTAGAAGAGAAAAGGTTGTGAATAGAAAAACAGTACCACTTCAGTTATTTAAACATTTGCTTTTCTGCAGCTTGTCAAACTTTGTGCCAAGTCATAGCTGCTTTACTTTGTTTTGTTAATCTCAACACCATGTGTCTTGAGCTTTTTTAATAGAGGACCAATCCTGCAGTACTTACTCAGTTTTCAGTTTCAGTGAGTCTGGGTAAGTACTGTAGGGCTGCATTTTTTTGTTAAATTAGGGGGAAAAAACCAAAGTATAATATTGTAGAGAAGATCTTTCAAAAGAGTTTGTGAAAGTTAAAAAATCCTACAGAGTAAGTTGCATATTAAATAAATTCTAGTAAGAACCTTCATAATGAAAATAGTTTATAATTCTCATCACATTTTAAGAAAATTTCTTTGACTTGAAGGTGTAAGCAAGACTGTATTAAATAGGAAATAATAAAAAAAATATTTTAAAATATTGGAAAATTGTTTGTCTAAAGTCAGGCCAGAGTATAGACTTTGCTCTTTCAGGGAAAATCTTTTGGGATAAGAATCTGCCAGCATAGCATCCTAGTTAGTTGTAAAAATTACAGTCTGACTGGTATATTTACCGAAAGCATTTGAAGGTGTAAGATGCTGTAACTGAGGGTTGATTTGCATTCATCATGTGCTTCTGAAGTGATATGTAAAATGAATATAGCTCAGACACATTTCTGGATCATCTCTGAGGCACCTAGAAAAAAAAATAATTTTAGGTCACAAGTTGAGTTGTGATAATTCTAGAAATCCCTGTGAGACCTGTATCATCAAAGCTTCAGCAGTCAGGTCTGATATAATCTAGACATCAGGAAGCTTTTATTAATTGAAGAGAAAAATAAATTCTCAGAATAAAAATTGGTTTTAAACTACATATTTATTATTGGGTGCCTTTACTTCTAGTTTATTATTAATCCAGAGTTAATTCAAGATTTTTTTCTAGAAATGCTTCTTTTTGGCTGTTCTTGGGTGAATTGGGCAAGCCTTTCTCTGAGCAGGTGCAGTAATTGTCTGAGTGCACAGGGGTCCAGCCTTTGCTAAGACAGTTGAGTGAGCTTTCGTCTCACTCTTTTCTCTCCTCCTGATTCTAAAATCAAGCACACAGTTGTCAAATATCTAGGACATATTTTGGAGTCTGTTTCTGAGGTCCCCAAAACACAGAGAGTGTTCACAACTGATAGTGAAAAGTGATGAAGGTACCTTGACTGATTGCAACCCCTAATCTTATTTAGCATTAAAGTTTTGGGACCTTATCTTGTCATTACATATTGTCAAACAGGTCAGTATCAAGCACAGCAGTAATCCAGCTAAATCAAGTCTGAGCAGTAATGTGCAGAGTAGATGGGAACTATTATTGAGCAGGGAATGCTGCTCCTCTGGAAAACAGCAAGGAAGGAGAAAGCTTTGCTCTCTCGGGCTTCTTGTTGGTACTCCGAGTGCATACAAATGTGTAAATGAAAGATGAATAAGCAAGAGAATAAAAATACTCTCAGTGGACACAGTGCTTGTGAAGGATGAGGTTGGAACATAAAAATTAATATGTCAGTAGGGTTGAATCTGAAAATGTAAATCCTAGAGTATGTAATTGTAATAAAGCATTTGTGCTCTCAAAAGATTTTCTCTTAAGTTTTAACAAGTTCTTAAAGCAATTTCATCAAATTATTAGATAAATGTAATGTTTCCTGTATTACTATACAATTGCGCTTTTTTTTTCTTTATTTTAATAAAGAAAAATGTTAGTGATAGAAAATTACATTGCCTAATGGCTTAAATCCTGGAAAATGTAGGAGTGTTAGGTTAACATTTAAAAATTAACAATTACAAAACAGAATAAGGAACAAAGTACTGAATATTCAATCAATAGTAAAATCCTGGAAAATCCTATGGGGAAAAGTATCAATTGATTAAATGTTCCCCTTTAACAAAAGTCTTTAATGATTCTATCAATACTCTGTTTCATTTTACTGGGGATAGACAAGATTGTTGGTTTCCCATCATCTGAGCAGTACAAATCCATGAGCAATGCTGAGCACTGCACTGGCTGCTGGCTTTGTTACAACTCGGTACAAGCCAGGAGCTGCTGTCACTTTCTAATGTTGTTGACAGTCCCGGCTCATATTCAACAGCATTTTCAAAGAAAAAGAGTGCATATTTTCCCTCTAGTTATTATGATGTGCCCAGATGGTGAACTGAAAAACAGTTCTCCACTGGCATGGATCAAAGTGCTAATACAATTAGCTTTATATCCGAAAAAAAGTCCTAGGCCTTTTGAATATACTTATTCACAGATTACTTCTTTGTTATTCATTTTAATATAATTTTCAGATAAACTGTAATGCTGGTTAATATTAGACTTTTTGCAAAGTCTGGCCATAGTTTTGTTCAAATTTCTTGGTGGTTTCTTTTAGCATCAGAGGGAGAAGAGAGAAGATGACAAGGGAAAAGTGCAGGGTGTCCTGGGTGTGGTACAGAAAAAAACGCCATTAACGTTAGCTCATAAGGAAAACACAGATTTTATTACTTAATATTGCAAAGTGCTGTGCCTGTGTTATATATACCTCTGTTTAATTTGTCTTAGTCTAGTTTTTCTTTTTCCATCAGTTTCTCTTAAGCCTGTGTTTGTGTTTTATGAGTATGTGAGTATGAGTATTACATAAGTAGTTAAATTCATTCCTTACATAAAAAAGCAGTCTACTTTCTTTACAACCATACTTTTTTAAACAGCCTTTTTTTCCATTTAATCTAAATGGAGTTTAGTAACATCACTACTAGACTAGGTCCTTACCTTCTGCCTCTTTGAACATGTACTCACTGATCCTTGCCCTTCGAATTAGAGAGAAGAGCATGGCAGACCACAGGATGGTGGTCTGGTGGTGGTCATGATATTTAACAGCTACATTTACTGGGTAAGTGTCACTCTGGGGTTGTTTGTCTGACATCATTTCAACTTGCAAGGTAGGAGTCTGATGGAAGAAATCCCTTTATTACCACTATACCTCACAGATAGCTAAAAATGCTGGAAAATATTAAACAGTCCTCAAATCCTAGTTTTTCCACAGGAGACAATGCTTTACCAAAAATACACAACTACATGAGTCACAGGGCCAGAAAACCAGGATGGTTGCTGTTTGCCATTACACCGATATAATTTCATAACCAAAAGCAGCACAAATCCTACCTTAGTGCCATAGTATGGCAGAAGACCAGCAGCTTACTGAGCTATGGTAGTGCCTTCACACAGCAAGCTTTAAGAAAAGGTAGTCCAGGTATTGAATAGGCTTTTCTTTCTGAAGCTTAAGATGAGAATTATATTCGTCCTCATGTGAAAAATATTTCCTCTACTTCATTGAGATTAACTGAGTAGGGTGTAATCCTGTAGGGACCACAGAGGAAGAAACAGGATTTAAAATGCTGCTAGGGCATTTGGGTACAGCTGGTCTGAATAATTAAGTATCGGAAAAAATCCTGTGTGGGCCCTAAGTGGTGCCAGGAGGCTCTTGAGGAATTACTGATATCTGTCACAGAGGTCCTCTAGTTCCTCTGTGGTTTTATACCTGATGTGAGGTATGGTTCCTTACTCTTGCACTTCACGTGTTCCAGCCTTCAAGGCACAATAATACAAATGTAATGAATATATACAGCTGAAGAAAATCTGACAAACAGATAGATAGATAGATAGATAGGTAGATAGATATGTCTGTGCATATATATATATATATATATATATATATATATATATAGTGATTTTACTGTGTTATGGCTGTCAGTATTCAGGATATTAAGAATTCATTGAACTATCTTGAAAATAAAGATTAGTGCAAACCAAGAGATGTTATTGGAATATAGAAGAGTCTGCAAACAAAATATACATAACTATATAAATAATTTTAAGGGGTTTTTTTGTTTGTTTGTTTGTTTTTTGCTTAGTGTAATTTTCAAAAGCCTATAATGATCTATCACTGAAACACTTCAAAATATGCCCACAAAACAGTTCATTCAGGAAATTAATTTGTCCTCTATTATATTCTAGTTTCATTTAAAGCGGCATGGGAGGCAATCCCAGCTGCAGTAATCTAGATGGTTTAAAAATCAAATTATATGTCTTTGAGTTATTCTTGACATTTAGGGATTAAAGCTCCATTTATGTTTTCATTTTTTCATGCTGAATAATCAAGAACACTTCTTTCATTCATTGAAAAGAAGGAATGGTCTGCTTGACATAAGTCATCTTCCCTTTCCAAATGCTTACTCATGTAAGTCCTTCTGTACACTTCCCAACTTCGGGATACTTCAAGTAAAGAACCTATGAGAGAAATAAGGAAAATTTTTTTACCATTTAAATAGCATTTGAATGTTTTTCTTGAAAAAGTGCTCATTCTTCCTTCAAAAGAATGATGGATCGACAATAATTTTCATTAATTATATGAGCTATTTAAAGATTCACTCTTCTATGAGGTCTCTAAATGTGATCATAAACAAATAAAAGTACAATTTGTCATCTATCCTGCTACATTATGTCATTTACCAAAGGCATGGGTACAGTGAAACTGTTTGGATTTCTCTTCTGCTATGAATTATAGTTTAATCATTTTAGAAAGTATTTGCCTGGAAAATGTGTGTGTGTATATATGTGTGTGTGTATGTGTGTGTATGTATAGATATATTTGTGGACCTTTTCTAACTGTTTCAGAATATTTTTATTACATCAGAATAAAAGGATAAAAACAATCGATGTTTTAATTGTTTGTATTATCCTTAACATTAAATTGAATTTGTATTTCACAATGCCTTTATTTGAGTAAAGGGTCATTAATATCCCTGATCTTCCTGAAACTTCAAATAATAGGAAAAAAACAACTAAGGAAACGCTTAGAAGTTGATATCTAAATCAATGTGTTAATCAGCCTCACTTTTTGAGGCTGGATTTCCTTCAGTAGTTATTTGACAAATCCCATTAATTATAGTTAAATTTGGAAATCTATGGCATGTGGTGAGAACAAGCCATATGCTGAGATAAACTGAACTACAGCACATCTAGGTTAGTTGAAGTATGTGTGATCTTGGGAAGTGGTACTTGATTGTATTAAAACAAAAATTTGTATACTGTTATTAATTATCTATCTGTTACTTAGGCTTGTGGCTCAAAACATTATAGCCACAGAGGAATACCCATTATTGAAAAAAAAATCATTCATGTTCTTATTTAAGGGAATTTGTATCAATTAAGTATTGTTTTGGCACTTACCCAGATTTCTACTTGCCCTAATGCTATATTCATACAGTAAAATCTCACCTGAAGCAACATAAAATTTCAATTTCAGTAGAAAAACCACAAAATTCTGATGAAAAATCGGCCTCCACACTACCTCTAAAATCTTTTTCGGCCCTTTTAAGGTTTGGTCTTCACTTTGATTCTAGTGCAACGTGATAAAATAAGAATTGCAGTTTTTCCAGTTTTCTGTTAGGTATAATTTTTGTGGTTGCAGATGCTCTTTTTAGAGCTGTATGGTTTTGCCTTGATACTGAACAACACTGCAGCGATCCTGCAAGAGAGAAGATGACTCCTCATCCTCCACACACTCTTCTAAAAAGCACAAAGCATCATTATTCCCTGCAGGCTCTTAACAAGAGGATAAAGGCCCAGATCTGAGCACTCCTGACTGGCCATGGCAGGGGTTGTGGGCTGTCCATCCCACTCCCTGCCCCATAGTCCTGGGGGATGGAGCCTCCCAGACACCAGGGAGTCTTCAGCACGGCCTGAAGGGCTTTCAGCATACAATGTCCTGTTAAAAGGTAAAACACTAAATGATTGGGAGAGGGTTTGCTCTATGGTTTGGAGGTTTTGATTTTTGAATGTGGATTTGAAGGAGCACACAACAGTACATTCAATAACATTCAACTACTTTTCAATTACTATTCAATTACTATTAAGTACACATTCAGTGTTAGCTGATCTTTTACACTGTGTTTGTACTGTTGCAGGTTTGGTTGTGTAATTTTTTTTTTTTTACAGATAGAGCAGGAGACACCTGCATTCACCTCTATACATTTTTATGTATCTAGATAGGGATTATATTTACACTGGAAAATCCATTTTGGTATAGATTAAGATTTTGAAAATGATAGGATATCTGTTTTTCCTCTGTTTCAGTGGTAACTGATGGCTGCATAATGCACTATTGATAAAAAGGGAGATATAAACAGCAAGAAATAGTGTTTATTACAGCACCAGGAGACTAGAGATGGAAACATAAACTGGATCATTCTGGCTAGTCCCATCAAAGGGGAAACTTTTCTTACTGAGTGGGTCTCTTTAGAGTAATAGTTCATGTCCAAACAACATCATGATGCCAAGGGTGTAAGAGTAGAACAGAAAATAGTGTCACAACCAATGAAATTGCCACATTTCTCCCAAAATTTGTTTAATAACCTCATGATTCGTATTTGTAGTTCAATTTCTTCCATTCTATTTTCTAACTTCCTTAAATTCAACCCTCAGCTCCTAGTATTTAATACATACTGAATGGTTTCCTTCCTCAGTATTTATATTCTTCAAGATTGTCTCCTTGTTATCATAAAACCTTAGAGTAATACAATAAGTAATGGAAAAGAATATTATGATTGAAATCTTTGTCATATTGCTGTTGAAGCTCATAGCTGGGTACAAGTTTGCCAAATCTTTCTGAACTTAAGTGGACTAAAAGGAGTGAATTTGAATTGCAAGTAGTGGAAACTGTAAGTACTTCCAAAAAAGAGAACATTAATAAAATATAAATGTTCTTTTTTTTTTTTTTGTAGTTGTATTTTCAGTACTCCAAAAAGAGGAAAGAATATTCCTGAAATTTCCCAAAACTGATGATTTCCAGTAGGTGACTGCATCAGATGTTTGTGACACCCTTCTGCATTAGGCATAAAGAAAAAACCTGTCTCTGAGCTTGTCTATAAAGCCATGGTATCTTCACTTCTCTCCAGCCTTTGTGGCTGTTCAGCCAACAGGGTTTCATTTTAGAGCTCTTCAGGCAATTAGAAATCTTGTTGAAGAGGAAGTCTAGTCTTTTTGAAATGCAGCAATAAAATTTCTATAACATGAGTTGGTTTTTGTGCTGAGTCAAGCAGCATGTGTTGCTTTTCAAACTTTCACCTTTCAAGATGAAAATGAGTTTGGAGGGAGGGGGAGATGTTACCTAAACAGTTAAAACTCCAGTGTCTGAATGGATGAAAAGTTTAGTGAATATGAAAAACTTTAGTTATTAGATTCTGACCATGCATATTTTGTCAAAAATCAATTTCATGTTTGATTATATGTCTGAAAGATATGGAAGGTCTTCCCTGAAATGTAACTCTTATAATCACCATGCTAATACAGGATATCCTAACTTATGCTGGAAGAGTTCAATTTCCTTATTTAAGGTTTGGAATCTGTTCCATGGACTCATATTTTGGTTTCCAGGAAGCAAGGTTTAGATGAAGGTGCAGTTCTTTTACATTGCCTGAGGTCCTGAGGTGCTGTCACCATGCTGAAACACCATCTAAGTAATTGCTTCCTTTGCCAAAGAGGTGGGTAGGGTTCATCTGTACTGAGTGTGTCGAGCAAATTTATGTAATGAAATGTGGTATTTTTGCAAACTATTCACTTTCAAATAACATGCTCTCATAATCCCTACTACATGAAACATAGTTATGTGCTGGGAACACTTCATTAATGGCACAGAGAAAGGATTTCCTGTAGAACAGATGGCACTTGTAGTGTCAACCAAAGCGTTCATCTAAACCAGCATTGTCTGGAACCAAATGCCCTCGGGCAAGGATCCGACCCAGTTGTGGGGAGGCACCAAGCAATCCTGACAGATGGCCATGTGCTGGGGCAGCCCAAAGACCATGCACATGTACCAGGGGTGGCTGCTGAGAGCTGGAGCTCACCATGGAAAATGCTCAGTAGGCTTGAGCTTGTGGGGTGTCCCGCTCTGAACAGCACTATGTAAGAAAAACAAAGGCAGGAGAGCTTAAATCAAATATGAGGATGAAGGCAATAGTTTCACAGCCCTTCACCTGGGTTTGTTGGTACACCAGTAGTAGGCAGAAACCTGTTTTGTTAGCTTCAGTCAACTGCAGGAGGGGCTAAAATTTAGTTCATCATTCTGCAGTAAGTAGAATGAGTGACAGTAATAAATACATTTAAAGTTATACACTCCAAACTTCTGAAAAACAAAAATTTGAACACTTTAATGTTTTTTATCTTTATGTTTAGTGTTTCCTTTCACTTTTGTATAAAATCTGAATAAAATTCTATTTAAGCCTGACTAAGGTTTTAAAGCTGAAGACTTTATATATAATACAGTTTAGGGACTTTTCAGATCAAGAAGTTGATCAAGGCTCCTTCTCTATTAAGAATACACTGAAGACACCCTTGAAATGGGGCAAGAGTCTCACTTGTCTTCAAAAGTTGAATTTTAATACAGTTTATGGTTGCTTTCTACATCTGCCAAGGTATTTGCTCTTCTTTTCAGGCAGGAAAAAGCACAATTTTGAGAGATACATGTGACAACATAAACCTCAGAGGAGAGAAGCAGACAAGAAAGAATATCAAAACACAGAAATGGCTGAAGTGATCTAATGAGAAACATGATAATGACTTGCAACAAGGAAAAGAAGTAAGATGGAAAAACATAATGAAAAGAATTTATCTGTTTAAAACATTAATATGTTTAAATTTGATGTAACTGCCCTCAGTATTAGCTTTTAATTGGGGTTTTTTTACCTTTTTTTTTTTTTTTTTACAATAAATATTGTAGGAAGCGTAAGTGCTACTGTGCTTCACTCCTATTGACTATCATACCAAAGCTGGAGTTCAGAAGTGCCACTGCTTCCTCAGGGAGCCATCCCAAGAGCTGAGGATCTTCAAACTGGAAGTGGAAAGTCTTTAGACATGGTCTCTTCTACTCTCTTGTGTCCTAGCAGTCAGTGAGGATACCAGTAAGGGATACAGAAACCCTGTTATGCTTCCATATCAAGCAGGTGGAAATCGAATCTTTTGAGTTGCTTTGGACCATTATCTCATGGTTTGAATTCCAGCCCATTTTGTGTACAGCTGCAATAAGCCTGATTCTGCTTTTGCAAACTCTCCTTTTATCCAGTTATGTTGACATTGAAATCTAAGGCGCTACATCAGTATGAGACCCCTCTATTGTAAAGAGAATTTGACCATGTGGTTGGTTTTGCAGTCATTAGTAAGAATGAATATTTACATTGAATTTCATTTGCAGATTTCTTTTCTTTATTTTAAAAGCCCTGATACTGCAATGTATCTGCAATATTATCTGTTCTTTAACTCTGATGTTTACACCTCTGAATGAGCTACATAGCTACCAGCATGTGTATGTGAGAGAGAGTGGAATGCATCTGCAGCTGAAAAAACAAAATGAGGACCTGACCTGGATAGGGCTAGGACTTCATCCAAAGCATGCCTGAAAACTTGGAAGTTCTGTTCAAACAGGTGGGTGGATGGTGTATTTGATTTACCAGGTTCATGTCCAGATTCATGAGACCTGTGGAAATGTAACCTGGGGGAGAATGTGTGTTTGTGTGGGGTGTGGAAGAGATAGCTGGGGAGAGGACACAACAAGCATCTCATCTTTGATTTTTTTTTTCAGATTTTGTCTGTTCTGTATAGAATATAATTTTTAGTTGGGAAAGTTATATATATGACACCCTGCAGAGAGATAATGGAAGGTTTGAGGTTGTTTGGTTACTTACAGATTTTTGATACAGTGTGCCATCAATGGTGCTCTCTTTTCCCAAATAATAAAAATATTGGAGGAAATTAAAACAGGTTTGTGTGCTCATTAGGACTTATTTGTCAGTTTTCACCACTGTAAGGAAGTTATAATGACCAGTCTGCCAATACAAAGTGAAACTGAAAGTATAATGACCAAGGAGAAAAGAAAATTGGAAAAGAAACACCTTATGAGACAGAAATATCTCAAAGATAGATGAGAAAACTTACTGTCAAGGTGATCTTGTTACAGTTATTACTAGCTAGGTTCAGGTACCAAGAAGATGGAGCCAGACTTTTCTCAGTGGTGCCCAGCAATAGGATAAGAGACAATGGGAACAAATTGAAACACAGAATGATCCATCTGAATGTGACAAAAAACTTCTGTACTGTGGGGGTGGCAGAGCACAGGCACAGGTTGCCCAGAGAGGTTGTGGAGTCTCCCTTACTGGAGATATTCAAAATCCACCCGGATGCAATCCCGTGCAGCCTGTTCCAGGTGAACCTGCTATAGCTCCAGAGGTCACTTCCAAGCCCAACTTTCTGTGATTCTGTTTAGATATATATTTTATATATATTTTTATATGGACCTTTCTAAAGTCTAGGGATCTCACAGAGTTACGGCATCTTTAACATTTTAATTGCTAAACTAGTAACAATCATTTATATAGCAGCTTTATCCCAGGACCCTTCAGGAACCCTCATGCCATTTCTGTGAAATAGGAATCAGCTTCCAGAAAAGGAGGTTGAAGATCCAAAGCCACGAAGGATGTGAGTTATATGTCAGGATGCTCTGTGGGCACCTGTCCATTCAAGCACCCAGACTGGAAATGTGCCACAGCTCCCTCCTAGTCTGTGCACCTGGATTTTCCTAGTGCTGTCTTGGGGCTGATCTGAGTCAGAGCATCCACACAAAACCAAGATTAGGAAAGATTCATGGTCTCCAAGTATAGACGTAATTGTGAGAATCAGAGTTAGGTCTGAGTCAGGAGTTCATTTCTTTGTTCTGTTCATATGCCGTACACCTTCTGCAGGGCACTGGTTTTGCCAGGGGGAATTTCTAACAAGAGGTCTTCAGCTGTCAGCCATTTAAAGCAATAGCAATTTTACCATTGATAGCAGCAGCAGAATTGCATTTAGTTATCCACAATGCTGTTTTTCTTAAAGTGGCCAAAATGTTGCCTGTTGAAATCCTTAGAAACAAAACAAACACAACAAACAAAAAATTTCAACTTGCAGCCACTGACTTATGTTACAAAACCTTACAATTTTTAACAGGATATTGGAAAAATCTAGAACCCCAAAAAGGGAATACCTTTTTCCAAGAATAGCACGGTGCATGAACAAAACTTCCTATTTGTTTTTGCATAGTCGTCAAAGAAAATAACCAGTGTTCCATTTACTTTCAGATAACATGCTTGGTACCTGAGTAGCAAGCTGGTAAGACAAGCCTGACTGCTGAAATGAAGAAACTCAAGAAACATAAAGGTCAGGAAAGGCAAACCACAGAAAGGTAGTGGCCAAAACTTCTAAGCTGTGCTTCTAAGACATTTAAGAAGCCTCTATGATGATTTAACTTCTTCTATTTGCACTTTTTTTCTATCTTAGACAGGAATCTGAGCAAAATACTACAATATTAAAAAGACATTTCAGATTTTATAAAACAGGTTTAGTATTATTGCACTGATAAAATACTTCAAGCCTATAGAGGTGGAAATTGTATTTATGAAAATTAAGGTCATTGTACACATTATTCAGCTACCTACTCATTAGCTTTTGATGATGTAATAGGTAGGTTTAAAAGATTGGAATTAAGTATTAATGAACTGAACCGTTACACTGCTTGGAACAATGATAAGCACTTCAGACAGACTGTGCTAATAGTACTCAGAGTTCTTAAACACAGGACTTGTTTAGTGTGCTATTAAACTGCATCTTTTTTACGTCTTTCTTGTATCAGTCTTGAATGAGCTTTTAATCTGATTATGCTTTTTTTAACCCTATTTGTTTGTCTTCTCTTCTAATGCCTCTCTTTCACATAATTCTTTTACATCTCCCTTGTTCCATACTTCATCATTTTCTGTCATTACACATTCTCTATCCCAGAATGTCAGTGCTTTCTTCTGTTTTTCATGTGATGACTCTTCTCCTATTTGCACAGTTTTTAGTCAGCCACTTTCCTTCTCTAAAATATTCATCTTCACTCCCTATGTACTGAAAGATTTTGGCTGAAAATTGCTTTGGGGTGGTGCTTCTGGGTCAAAACCCACAAATTCCCTCTAATCATGGTAGAGATTGGATGAGAAATGTAGTCATTCTTCTAGGTCACACAGCTCCAGCACAACTACTGAGGACACAGCTCTGATTTGCTGTGGAGACTGAAAGCCTTGCACAGCTGTGAATTCCCTTGGTTTAAAACTGGTCCCATTATAAGTCTTGCCTGTTGAAAATGCTTTATGCCGTTCCTTAGGCAAGTAACACTTGGACAGTCAGGTGTGCTAGGACTTAGGACTTCATCTATACCATCAGTTTTTAATGGTTTGGATGCTTGCATTCGTCCTTGGGTCTTTTTTCTCTGCCAGCCTCAATGTGTCTCTATTGGCTCATTCATATTATGTTTTCAAAGAGAACAGACAGATTCTCAAGACAAAACCAGGGCTGGTTTGTTCCCTGTGATCAGTACAAAAGAGACACACCCCCAGGTAACATCAGTCCACATCTCAGAACTTGCACAGTATGTGTTTGGCACCACGCTGTATAAACCCCTCTCTCACAGGATGTGACAGAGCCCAGTGCTCTCTCAGGTAGGAAACTAGAGACTATCTGAAATCCATGCATGTGTCCTATGGGACCCAGCCTGTCCCAGTATGAATGCAACCAGTCCACTCTGGTCACTGGTACACATCAGTGTGGACAGCAAGTCACGTGGCGTATCTTAGGGCTGTGATTTCCCCCCTGCAGCAAAGCATTGCAGCGGTGTATGTCTTCTGTACTGCGTGCAGCATCCTTATTGTCTGTGAAATGTGCAGGATTTACTAAGGCAGAATGCCACAGCACACAAACAGAGGAGAAAGGCTCAGGAGCCTCTATTCTAACAAGGGCTGTCAGATCTTCCAGGGTCCCTACCATGAACCGAGGAACTAGAGTCTGAAATCTGCAGGAAAAGATTTGGAAGCTGAAGGCTTTACAACCAGAGGCAGTTTACATGTGAGTGGTATCTGGAATGGCAAAATAGGGGAGCCTGAGTAAATACATTAATTAGTCAGTATGTTCTTGGTCCATACTGTGTCTTTGCCACTGTTATAGGGATGAATCAGACAAATGTTAACTTCAGATTTATGCAGTCCTGAAAAATCTATTTAATCATGTAAACAGTACATTTCATTCTTTCCAGGATTTTATTTTTTTCAGAAATTCAAGTTTATTTCAAATTTATCTGGACTGATACTGAACTTTACTGAACAATACTTCCCACCAACTGCTGTAATTCAGACAATTCTTTTCCTTTCTTTTTTTTATCTCCACAACACAAATCAGAGGTGTGGGAATGCAGCAATTCCTGTCCTACAAATGGAGAACGCCAATGAAGACACATCCATTGCACAGCAAACTCTCTGTATTGAACTTTGTGGTTTTTTCATTTCATCCAATATCTCTAAGGTCAATGCATGGTTTCTCAGTAAATTCAGTGTTCATTGAAATCAGCCCCAAGTTATCTTCTCATCTGAGAATGGTGAGAATACACTATGTTGTTGATTATATAATGACAATGTTATCAGTGTTTTTAGTTAAAATGCAAGTATCTTTAGAAAAATAAAGTTCTATTATTCTTGTCAGGTCTACTTTAATGAGTGTACACTCTCTTACCTGAATAGGTAGGTCTTTTTTAACACAGACCACTAAAATTTTTGTTTAATTGAGAGATAAATGTGTCATTTTTTACATAGATAATATACAATTTAATAGAAATAGAATAATTTTCATGAAAAGCCAATAAATAGACTAATAAATCGACTATAGGAACATCCTTATTTTTCCGTCGCTTTTTTCCAATAGTTTGTTAAAGAACCAGGCAAATTATTTTTTTCCCTCACAGCATGACTACCTCAGCAACAGATATTCCTCTGATTTTAGCCTGTATATTGTTATAATTTCATTATACTCTTTAAAAAAAAAAAAACAAACTATAAAATATGTGAGCCCTCTTGTGGCCAGAATATCTTCCATGTGTCTTATGAAATCATAAAAAACTATGTGGCCTGGTGAAGTAACTGCCTCAAAATACCTAGAAAACACTACATGTAAATTTTTTTAGTTAATACTTCTAATGTCAGTTCTCTTCCATTTTTCATAACAATGAAATCCATTTAATTTTCCTTTTATATCTTTCTTAATTCACTATTTGTAGCTAAACTACCCAGGAACTTCTGGTTTTGTAACAGGGTTTTTTACTTTGAAGTCTTCTTATGCATCAATTATTTCAATCATGTAGGACCAAATATGACCGTCAGTCAGAACTGTCTTTATTTATTACTGATGTGGAGCCGAACTCTGAGGTGATTTTCCGGTGAAAGAGACTTTATTTCATTGCCACTCATCACTCTTCCCTCATGAATTCAAGATAAAACACGCCAAATGATCCAAACTATATATTCTTATTTAAGAATAATGTTTATCACCTGATACAACCTTTTCATATTTTTGAGGGGTTTTTGCTTCCCTTCATTAAAAAGACCTGTTTCTGCAGTGTAATGCATTTCTTTGAAAAGAAAGAGAAAGAATTTTACAGCTGTTCAAATTAACTCATGAACTGGGCCTTGAGGAATTAGGTAGTAATTTTCATTGATTAGATAAAATATCAGCACTCTGTGGTTAAAGTTATAGTAAATTTGCAGACAGAAAAGGGATGGTATTTTAAGTTCAAATTCTGTGTTCTACTCCTCACAGATTTTTCCACGGCATAAGGTCTGTTACTGTGCTCAGATATTTAATGTACTGTAATAATGACATTTTAATGTGTATATGTCCTGAACATTTACTGATTATTTGTTTTAATTCTGCTGATCAATAGCATTTGCTTAGTTATTTCCCTGAGGCCTGAAAATAGATCAGAAACAGACTTTTTGTTGTAACTGGCTATTTTAAAGTTGCACTGGGGAGTCTTGGTTGTAGTGTCTTAATCTTCTTCTGTATCACGGTGTTTGTGGTACTTGTGTACAATTATTTATTTATGACCTTGATATATTTGTATATATGTTCAAGAAATGCAAACAGTCAACACATCTGTTTGTATTTTTCTGGTTTATTCTGGTATTTTATTTTTGGTTTCCTCTATTTTTATTTGCTTCTATCACAATCATTTTAGTAGTCTGGAATCAGATTAAAACTGGAGTGTATTTTTTAATTCTTGCTCTGTTACTCTGTATCTATTTTTTCCCTAAGAAATGTAGCATACATTTATATAGCAAAAGAAATTCCATATTCACAAACATAACAGGTGTTGTTTTAATTATTATCACTGCATCCTTGGTACAAATTCTTAAGAAACTCTTTGCCAAGGGTCACTGTAGAATGAAGAGAAATTAAGACTTCTGGTACCTGATAACCATACCCCAGAGAAATTATATGCACAGGAAATACTCAGAAGTCTGTAGAGAATATGTCAGGGAAGAGGCAAAGATTAGTGAATTAAGTGAGGAGGGACAAAAGCCAAACCTCACACTCATTAATGGTGAAACTAGGTAAGTTTCTCGTTTTCAAAATTTGGAGGAATGTAAATATTAATTGGACAGACCAGTGGGTAATAATTCATAGGCTGATTGATTTCTCTCACAAAGAGAAATTCAGCTGCAGAACTTTTTGACCAGAGTCACTTCTCATATGAGATAGGTTGAGGCTACCCAGAACTGAGATGCTCCATCTAAATTTAAAAGTATCTTATATTTACAGTTCTGAAGAGAATATCAATCAAATGTCCATTTCATTACAGTTAATTCGATATTTTGGGAATTCTACTTCAGTATGGTTTTAATTATATATTTTAATTCTTAAGAATGACACCAAGCTAATGTAGATTACTTTAATATGAAAATCTTTTCCACCTACATGTGGTTAAGAGCAACATTTTTCTTGAAAACACACTGCAGCACCAGTTAATAGGCACTTAAATGTGCATCTCTCAGGGAGACAGTAAGTGAAGACAAGGCAACTGGTTTATTTTATTTAATGTTTTGTTTCTATCAAAAAAAACCTTTAAAATGCATCAAGATACAGAAGCTCACTCATGCCATACGACAATGGAAATTATAAAACATTAAGTCCAACAAAGGCTGATTGTAAAGCTGGGTGTGGTTAGCTACATGCAGTAAAATATCCTGTACATCATTTGTGTGTACAAATTGCACAGAAATTGGGCCTTGGCTGGGTAAACAAGACATCCTTCTGCAGTATATGAATGAATCATAGGGTCATAGAATGGTTAGGCTTGGAGGATCATCTAATTCCAGCCACCTTGTCATGGACAGGGACGTGGTTGCCCAAAGACCCATCAAATCTGGCCTTGAACACTTCCAGGGACCAGGCAGCCACAGCTTCTCTGAGCAACCTGTTCCTGACTTTCTGAGTAAAGAGTTTCTTCCAAATATTTAACCTTAATCTCCCCTCTTTTAGTTTAAAACCATTCCTTCCTTTTCCTTTATCTGCCTGTGTAAATCTCCCACTTTTTTAAAAGCCCCCTTTATGTACTTGAAAGGCTGCAGTGAAGAAGGCAGGAGCTTTCTCCTCTCCAAGCTGGACAATCCCACCTCTCTCCCCCAGTCATTGCTGGAGAGGTGCTCCAGCCCTCTAATGATCTTCCCAGTCCTCCTCTGAAGCCACTCCAACAGGACCATGGTTTTCCTGCGCTGGGGACCAGACCCCGCCCAGGTGGGGTTTCACAGTGAACTGTTTGATGATAACTCTTTCAGCCACTCTCTGAACTCAGACTTTAGGTTGCCCCTGACAGAAGGTAGGAAGATCAGGACTATGAGGTTTGGCATGTGATTCTCTCTGTTGGTTGCTCACATTTCAAGTCCTGGCACAGCAGGGAGAGCCACCCCTAAAAAGTCATCTGTCTTTCTGTTTTGCAGGTGGGTACAGCACAGCAGGCCAGATTGAAATTAGGGGCCTGTTTTTTTCCAGGGATGTTAAACACAGGATGATATGTTCTCGTCTAGATGCAGGACTAGCACAGTCTGCTTACTCTCAGGAAGAGGGCAGAGGAGTCCATAATGACTGAGTCCTTTGGGGTTTGATTTAAACGCTCTAGATTTCAGAAAGTTCTTCAGTCAGTCCTTTGGATGGCCATGGGTAAACACAAGTCCATATTGTCCCTGTCTCTGTTCTGTTAGAAATACACTATGCTTGGCCTGGAGGGATTTAAGAAAATTGTTTTAGCAAAACAGAATGGGAGGTGTAAATGGAGTAAAATTCATTTATTGCATGGCATTCAGTTTTAAAATAATTACTTTCATGTCCTTCATGCAGAGTTGTATGTCTTTTGTCCCCCTTGGGCTGTTCTGACATCATAGTAAGAATTTCAGGGAAAATTTGCAAGAATGGAACTTCTCAAATTGAAAACATTTTGAGTTTGCCATCACCAGCATATCAGTGTTCAAGCACAGAGTTGTATTAAATAGTGTTTACCGTTGGCTTTGTTCCTGATCAAAGTCATATTCAAAATTTGCTTGCAAATACATTCAACTCTTGATGTAAAAGATATACAACTCAATTTAAAACATATTCCCCTGATATAAGAATGTTTATACAGTGGCAATTCCATACTCAGTTAGAGTCAACAAAATACTACATCCTTTTTGAAACCTTTTATTAATCAATATAAATAGGATTTCCCTTTCATCTTCAATGTGAATTCTTACTTGCAGGTATTTTACTTTATTTTTTATTTTTTAAATATTGGATATATTCAAACTTAGTAAGGATTTGGGTTTGGTTTTTTTTCAATGTCTGCAATAACAGTTAATCACCGGCTTCTGTTTTAAATAAAAGTGGCTGCAATTGTAAACATCTGGATATGAACTGAAATAGTATTGTCTCAGTGAGTAGTAAGGCCAGTGTGACCCTCATTCCTCCAGTTCTAAAATAAATGGGAAGAACAAAATTATTTAGTGAGAAATTAGTGAGTTTCTGATGTTACAAACGCCACCTCTTGCCGAAAAAGTGAGAATTAAATTTGTCTTGCTACCTCATAAACCTCAGTCCCAGTGGGAAGATTATCAGGGGATGGAAAATTCTGTACTCAGTCTGTGAACACAGGTAGAATCTTTGTGAGGAATTATAGTCTCTCAACTGAGATTATTGTTTGAAATTCTGATATATAATGTGAACATAAATGCCTTTATGATATGATTATTTATTGATGCCTTGAGAGGTTACCTAGAATCTAGGTTCTAGAGGTTACCTAGGACAGAGTTAAATAAAGTAGGTATTTATTTAAAAGGCCTTCAAAGGATACACCTTGGACAGTACCAGAGCCTGGCTGAGGCTCCACCCAAGATGGACAACAGGTCACACATTTTCACACTTTTATAGGTTTTGGTCCATTTACTTATTGGAGTTAATTGTCCAATTACAGCTTCAGGTTATGAAGTCCCATCCTGCCAGTTTACTCTTCTCAATTCGCTGTTGTTTATACATGTTTGCACCTGAAGCTGCAAAAGTGTCCTTAGTTGACCGACTGGACAAGGGTTGTTTTGTCTAACTGAACTGTGAAGAGAACTTGCTAGCACTCTTTATGAAGTTCAGAGTTATATCCTAATGCAATACAGAATCTGAAAAATATGAAAGCTAAAACTTAAGGCATCATTATGACAGAAGATGATGGGGATCCAGGGGCCAATATAAAGCCAGAAAATTTTCAGGTGGGAAAAAAATTACATTGAAGCAAAGGCTAATTAAGAATAAGATATTGTTCAGGATATTTGTACAGGTAATTACAGAAAAGCTACTAAGGTTACAAAAATAATGAGCTTTCCATTTTAACCATCAATTCAGATAAAGTGGAAAAAGGAAAATTTTCAGTGAAAAGCACCCTGAAGTATCTCTTTTCAATTCTCTAAAAAAGTCTCTGAAGATAGAAATGGATTAATTGACTTTCAGATGTTTCTCTAAGAAGAGAACATGAAAATATCTTAGCAATTCTTTAAGGAAAGGGAAATTATTTGAAAGGAATATTAGTTGCTTTAGTGCTTAAAATTATGGCTATTAATATACTATAAGGTACACTGTTTCTATGGTGTGTCTGTTTCTAACATTCATTGTGAGTGCATGACCTGCTTTAAATTATTGAGCTGAATAAAGCTGGGTTCTTAGGCAAGATGGCAGAAATGAGCCTTATAGCAAATTGTCAGCCAGAAATAAATGTAAGTATAAATATAGATTATATGGACACAGATAAAGATATAGATTACATAGCTGCATATAGATTCAGATATTTATACAGAAATGCACTTTTCTGTATATATCTGAAATTACATATATATATGTGTAAATATGCGGGCAAATATTAAATTCTTCATGTTCTAGCCTAAAAAAAGGCATGCATGAAATAATTCCAGTTCTCATAATTTAGTGAAAGTATTTATGCTCATTTTAATGAGTCAGGGCCTAGAACAGTCCCTCAAAAATTAAATTTGGCTTAAATGCTTGTAGTGCAGATATTTCTCAGGAAGTTTTCTTCAAGCACTCAGCTAAATTACTAGGTTACATTACTAAGCTAAGCAGGAGAATTGTTTATATAGATCTCATTTCTCTATTTTAAAGTGTTTTATTCCTTCTTTCAGAACAGTTTTAATTTCACATCTTTTTCCTGAGTTCCAGATAAACTTAACTATAACCTGGCTTTTTTTGTTATTTAGTCAAAAATAGTTTCTAATCAACCTTGATAAAAAAATATTTCCCCTCTATCCATAGAACCACAGAATATCCAGACTACAGAACAGAATAAAAGAGAAATATTAACTTCTTGGACTTCCAAATGCAACAAAAATGGAGAGTGTTTGGAGAGAGTGAATCTGAAATTTTTGATGCATAGTAACATACTCTGAAGCTAAAGTATTTCTAACTGCTTAGCATGTTACAATCATACAATTTTGGAGTGCAAAAATTGCATGGGCATGTTTTTTTTAAAAAAAGAACAGAGACAGTTACATTCAAAAGGACTGGAATCTATGACATTTGGTGGCATTTGTGCTGTCAGTGACAATTTTATCTGACGCGAAATCCCAGCGAAGGAGAGATTTTAGGAAGCAAACAAAAGAGTTCTTTGATCCCACATTTTGAGTTAAAGAACAGTTGTCTCAGTGGCAAAATTCTGTTCTCTTAGATATGGGATCAGATGATTTGGAGGTAGCCCCTCAGAGAATGTTTTATTTTGTCTAGCTAAGGAGGGATGCTTGGGATGTGTGTTTGTGACTCATTGTGAATGAGGTTTATGATACACAAATAAAAGTCTGATTGCTTCAGTGGTTTCACACAGGTTTCCTTCACTCTACAAAGACTGTCTAATAAATGCATAAGCCTTGCAAATACCTACTAAGCACAAACTATTTAGACACTTTTGCTAACATGTCTCGGTAATTGCTAGTAGTTCTGGGAATTTGAGCCAAGTATTTTATCGTTTGTTCTCTCATCTGTATGAAAGGACTTCCGAACTGTCCTCCTTCTTTTGCTCCCTTGTCCAACCTCTAATACATTTAGCAAGCTGTTCATCTTTTGAGACTGATCTGGATTGGGTTTTGACCAGCCATTGCTTCTTTTCTACCACCAGGTCTACAGTAATTTCCACCTGAGTCTATCACAGATGATGAACAGAAAAAAAACAGGCATAACACAGCCTATGATTCTTTGGTTTTGCAAGTGCAATCTGTGATTCCATCCCATATCTAGGTGCCAAAAGTCATTTTGCATTCTCCAGTGTCTTCCTTACTAAAGTCTTAAGGGAAGAGGGAAGCAATAGGGCTCCAAAAAAAGCATAGAGAAACTTTAATGCAACTGCATTTCACTATGATCAAAAATGCATGGAAAATGTTCTCCACTCTCTTTTAGCAAGACAGAAGCATGTTTCAGATTACAGAATTGCAGTATGGAGTTGTTTTATTTCTTTAGACCTGTCACTCTTACTGAATACTGAATATTGGCTGAATTACGAAAAACGTTTGTGTTTGGGGTTTTTTTTGTTTGTTTTGGTGGTTTTTAGATACTGAAAGACTATCAGCTAGATTCCATTAAAAAGAAACTACACTTTCAGCAACAAGGGTGTCATGTTTTTCTGATGATTTGAAAGAATTGTTGCTACCTTCCCTGGGGCAATGTGGAGCATAAAGGAAAATAATGTGGGAATTCCTGTTTCTGAAATACTTCAGCAGTTGGTTCCATAGCAAAATCAGCTTGTCTGGTACACAGTTGTAATACGTTTTGTTTTCAGAATTTTAGAAAGTGGAAAAAAAAGTATTAGTTAGACAGACAAGGATATATTCACATATTACAACACTGCATTATCAGTTTAACTGAAAGGAAAATATTCCCTTAACTAGAAAAAATTCTTAGAAATAAATTTATTATTAATTTCCTTTAGAACAAGCCTAACCTTGATACCTTAATAATATTGAAAAGCCATTACAATAAATTCATCATTTCAGCTGTTTGAAAGAGTGTATGGAAAACTGTGACTCAACAAAACTCCTCCAACATATAGTCATGTTTTGGCTTCCGCACAAGGCTGGATAACATTCTCATGAATAGTTGATTAGGCTGTAGAGTGCAATGTCTGCATGCATAATTGAAGCTATACAGAAATAATTGATCTAATTACCAGCGTTATGTAACGTCATTCTGGTTAGAGACCTGTCCCACTGGCTGATGTCTGCCCTACAGTTTCCCCTCTAAGAGCATATGTGATATTCTGAAGGAATCCTTAATATTTTCAATCACTGTTTTGCCCTGCAAAGTCTCTTCTTGACTGCTGATAAACTCGGTTGAATATTCTGTAGTAACCAAATTAATCCCTGCCTCCATACCCAAGAAAATTATTGGAAGGCATCCAATCTATTTGGACATATGGATTTTCTGTTTGGTATCCCTACACCCTCTCATCATGAATGGTGGAATGAACAAAAAATACTAGGAAAATGAACAATTTTCAAAGAAGAAGCAGCCCTCTTTCTGACCTCTTCCCGAATTTAAGTATTGACTTACCTAACATTAATCACAAGACACACTTGCAAAATACTTTGCTTTCCCCTCTCATGGGATTATTGCCACAGGCTTTCTGTGAAGATTTTGAACATTCAGCTATCATAGTTTATAGAACATGGGTAGAATTCAAGTGCTCAAAGGGGGTTCTTTTCCAAATCTCTCATTTCCACCTCCATCAATGCTGACATCGTGACACGTGAGCGCAGTCCCAGAGTCCTTATCCAATATTGACTGCAGGAGATTTCCCTGGAGAGTTTTAGGAGTCACATACCAGATTAATGTATACATAAGCACACACCAAAAGAAGAAAGTTATCAGGAACTTTCTGTGATAAGTGTGAGATGTTGGTGAGGAAAAGGCTTCTCTACATTTCCAGTCTCAGATTCATGGGTTTGTGTACCAATAGTAACAGAGACAATTTACCCTAAAAAAACAGTGGTAATAAATGAGTGCCAGACAGAAAACAGAGGTTATTGAAATAAGATTTTTAAACGACTAAGCACAATAGGTGGTCCAAAAACAGGCAAGGATTTACTCTTCCAGTAATAGAAGGAATTTGCTTCATGTCATCTGATCAAATGTTCAGGGAGGAAAAGTTCCACATTGAAAATGGCATGGCCCAGCTTTCCAAAGAAATATATTAGAACACTGATAGCCCAGCTTCAGAAAGGAATGGTACATATGTACTTTAAAAAATTATCAGTTTTATGTCAAGAATAGCAAGGTAGAATTTCTTTTCAAGATACCAAAGCCCTCATACCTGATGCAAACGTAAAGGAATGCTTCAGGTGTATGATTCCTATTTAAAATATCCTTGACTGATTTTATTGCAAGCTGTCAGCTTATGGAAATATTATTGACATCAGTTCAGAAATTTAGAAATTTTCACTTAGTGAAATTAATGTGAATTTCCTTTCTAAAAAGGTGAAATGCATCACTTTGGTGACACTCGTAAACAGTGTGGAAGTGAGAACACTTTCAGTGCTACATGTCAAAGCACCAGTGAAACCGTCTCTTGGTTGTATCCAGAGAAATCCCATGGATAAATCCAGAGAGAATTCTGTGTACTAGTTAATTGTAGTAGAATTAATTGCAGTAAATCTCAAGTATGTTAATTGCTTAAAATTGTTTTCAGCTTAGGAAATAATTCTTAAAACAAGAAAATAACAATGTTTTAATGTATAAGGTTTTTTTCTGTGAATAAGTTTGTTGATGTTTAATGAAATAAATAATTACTAAAGCAAAGACATGAAAAAACAGAGGCTTAGGAATGTATGATAATATAAATCAAGTACATTTTAGGAAGTGAACTGTTTCTTTTATCTATTTTTGAAGTTCCTGAACTTAGGATTCAAATGGTGCATCACTTCCCCCAATTGTCTACCTCCACATACAAGTTTAATAATACAATAGGATTTATAGTAAAGATAATTGTGACTTTATCAGCTTCAATGTAGATTCTTTATTTCCATACAAATATATTTTTATTTAAAATGTAATATGTATAACCTTAAACCTTTTAAATGTAAAGGAGAAGATCATATGCTAAGTTAACATCCTGCAAAGCAGAATATTTTATAAATGCTCAGGAAACATATTAAACCCCTTTATCTTAGACGGGTTCCAGCTTGTACACCTGCCACCACCTTATCTATAGACTTCTCTTTTTTTCCAAATAGAACTTTCTCAATTCTGTGCTGCTTTTGTAAAGTAGTTGCAAATATAAGGTGTAAGCACAGCCTTGCTGGGCACACGTACCCTGGGGTAAAGCCCTGCTGTGGAGGAGGCTCTTTTAAGGGTTTACTGCACATGAAGTGGAAAAGCTCAACACGCCTGAGTGGGTGGTGCATTACAATAGTAGAGGCAGGGAAAGTTAATTCAGCAGAAATAAATGAGGTCCCAACTGTAAAGCATCGAACCATCTTAGAGTTTCCTACCTCCCTCCCGTCCCAAAGTTCACTCCATGTCAGGGAAGACGCTGGATCTACCCTGCTGCTGGGCAAAATGGGAAGTGTTGGTTGCACCTTGCTCTGAAACTTCCAACACCAAAAACTGAGCTGTCGTAAAGGTACGGTGGGAGTGATTGGCAGCACGGGGAAGAAGACACTCGTGGGCGGCGACCCACCTGCAGCCCCGCTTCCAGCCCTGCGGAGCCGCTCTGCACCCGCGGGCCACACCGCAGCCACAGCACCGAGCTCCTCCCGAGCTGTGCCCACTGCAGAACTGCTGGGACCCACAGCAAGCTTTGGAATTCCCTTTGGGTTTTTGCCAGCTTTTGAGGGTGGCTCCAAACACTACTTTTTGATGTTTCAAAGAGTGTTATTGACAGTAATATTCGATTATTAAGAGCTTGGCAAAATCCGTCGGACCCTGTGCTTCAGCTTCCTCATGGATAATTTCCCCTTCATGTGGTTTGGGTTGAAGCTGAGAGTTTTTTCTGTGGATATTTTTTACTTTTGTCTCATTCTAGTGTGTGAGCAGAAAGGAATATCGAGCATGCACGCATCTCAGCATTTAAAAATAAAGTGCATAGAGTAACTTGGACTCAATAGCCTTGAAGTTTCTGAAAATCTGCCCCTCGAAGCACGTCTCGAGAACTGAAGGAGCCTGTTCAGGGCCCAGGATCCTTCAGTCTTTTAGTGATGGGAAAGAGCTCCACTAGATTCCGTCATACAGGATAATCCATAAAAGTAGCTGTGAAGCCATCCCGTCCAGGCCCGCTACCTGCTAGTTGGATTCATAATCAGCACTCTAGTTATGGGTAGAAAACTCAAAAACAGTTCTAAACTATCTTTCCTTTAAACTTACATCTGCCATTTCTAAATGATGCTGCAGAGAGATCCACCCTTAGGAAAGGCAGAAGGAAGTGTGCAACACTGGAAGGTGAAGTTTTGCCACAATATTTACTCTTTTCCTTGTTTAAAGATGATAAAACCGAACACCTACAAACATCTATGCTTTCCATTGTATAGCATCCAGTGCTGTTGATTTTTATGTACTCAGGGAGAGTTTTCTCACAGTCTGGTGTTTGCATCTATTGACTTTGTAATCTATAGACGGACTCTTAATGAGCAGAAAAGACAAGAGTCTCAGATATAAAGCCTTGGAATAACAGTGGACCTTTACAGCTTGTCAGTAGGAGAAAGCTCAAACATAAATATCTGATTTACAGAAGTAACACAACTTATTTTGATAGATTACATTGTTTCTGTTTCAAATTACTCTGTCAATCCAGAAGGAAGAGGTTAAGAGGTCATATTTTTAAAAAAATGCTTGAAAGGGCTCTTTCAAGGGATTTTTCATAAATTTCACCCCCATAATTAATTGCTTATTTGTGATATTGCAGAACCTCTACTTTGTCTGACAAACATGCTGATTTTGTGAAATGTTGCTTTACAAATCCCCTCAAACAGACAGGAACAGGACCAAACCCCCTACGTGGACTAAAATGTAGTGATTTGCACCACAAAGTAGTTCCTGACATGTCTTCGTCACATCTTCATTTCAAGTTTGATCTTTTTTCCCTTGTTGGGTGAGGCTTGGTTGCTGTTTTGACCTGTTTCACTTGGGAATGGATCATGCAGAAAACGACATGGGCTTTTTAAGCAGAAGTGAGGTCAAGGTTGAAAATAGTCTGTGTTGAAAACTCTTAGGCCAGTGGTTAACCAGCAAGAGATGGGGAAGGAGAAAGGTTAGGGTGTAAAGTGTTGAAGCAAAGCAAAGATACTCTTGGCTACAGTGGGGCTTAACTTCATTCTTGAGTATCAACTCAATGCCTGGACGAGCCCATCTACTGGAGTCGGAGCCTTTTGTTTCTCCCATGCCCTTTCCGTGTCACTGCCCCCACGGTGGCACCCATGGCCGGGGAGGATACCTGGCAGGACACACTCAGCATCCACGGGCATCCTGCAGCCCCCGGGGCTGGGCTGCGCTCCGTGGGGATGCAGAGAGGACCTGCTGAGCCTCTGGCTGTGCTGTGCCCTGCCGTGGTTTGGGGCACCCGAGCCCAGGTGAGGCGCAGGGAGGGCACCGTGGCCTCAGTGTGCGGCTCCTCCGGGGCCGTGGGCAGGCCTGGGTGGACACGGGCCCCTCCTGCTCCGGGCAGAGGCGTTCATGGGTCCATGGGCATTTTGCCGGGAGAGGAGGCTCTGGAGGCCGTGGTACGTCCCTCATCCACCCTGTCCAGCGCAGCACGGGGAAGCGGCAGCAGTGCTGCTGGTGCCGTGACACGACGGTGGTGAGTGACTTTATCAGCAGCGTGTGACACGAGGAACGTCCTCCACACGCGTGGGGAGGCAAGCCCTGCCAGGAGCGGCCGCTTGGCCCCGGAGCTGGCCCTGCCCGCTGCGCCTTCGCTTTTCCAAGCGCTCAATTCCCCGGCAGCCAGCAACAGGAATAAATTACAAAGCCGCACTTAATGTTAGTGACTCTTTAAATGGAATTTTTCATTCAAACTTTGTCATTAAAATAGAAAGGCCTTTTGGTTGTGACCATACAGGCATAATAAATTGTATATGTTTGCGATACTGAATGAATCTTGCCCATATGCTGCACTGCAAGGCTACATGAATGAAGCATTTACCAAATCAGGCCCACCACATTAAACAGAAAAACAATCTTTATTCATGGTAACTTATCAGTTTCAATTAATCAACCTCAACAATAGAAATTCTGATGTGTTCAAGCAACTTGAAAGCAATAGGTCATCTCCAGGGCAGCCATGTTGTGTCTTTGTGCCTATGGCTTCAAACAAAGCAACATCTCCAATAAATGTACATCCCCACACACAGATGTGTGACTATATCTGTATAAACATCCAGGCACACTGAAGGCTCTGGTGTACGCGTACGGCTGTACGTAGAAATGTTTAGCTTTTTGTCATACAAAAAGTAATTGTTTTCCAGGGTTTTTTGGGGTTTTTTTTTTTTGAGCTCCACAAGTTTAAACAAAAGAAAAGAAATTTCCATTGGATGACCATCCTTTCAGTTTCTCTGCTGCTATGTGAATAGCATTGTGCAAACCATTCCAATGGTATTGAAAAGGGGTAACCATTGGTTTGATTTGGTTACACGGTTTCGTAAAGAGCTCCCTCCCACTGCCTTAGGGTCTGTGAAAGGTCTGTGACCTGTTTAGAACTGCCAAGTGAAATGTCATGTCGCCCCTCCCAAATGGGAGTATCTGCATTCATTTGATCAGTATAAAAAATGATTGGGGATGGCGAGATCAGGGCTTTTGAATTGCAATTTATAGCAGTTTACAAAAATGCACATTGTTGGAAAAGAAAACATGGAAGTGTTTCTTTCTAAATTGCATTACCTGTGAAATGTCATTAGTCTTTTTAGGATATTGCATCCTATTTTTTATGATCTCAGAGAGAGATTTGAATGAAGAAGTTGAGTGTTTGCTTGAGATACGAAGGCACAGCACACTACCTACAGCACCTGCTAAGTTTTGCCATCAGCTGCTGGAGGAAATGTTTCCCCATTGCTCTCCAGCTTGCGACCATAGTTCTGCTGTCATCGCTTGGTGGTTCCGTGTATTTCATGAGATCTTGTCATTTTAGTGCAATGACACGAGGCTGCTGCTTTCTGGAAGGGTGGATTGTTCATGTCCAGGGCTCAGCATCCTCCTACCTCCCGCCGAGCGCTTTGACCACCGCCGCCTTGTCCGGAGATGGCTCCGCAGAGCGCCTTATTTCTTCCTCTTGCGATTGCCCGCACCTGAAAAGAAGCAAACCCAAAGCAGACAAAACATAACAGCAACGAAAAACGAAGGATCGGTTGCACTGATTTGAAACTATCCTTCCTTCAATGTGTTGTCTCTCACATACCCCCCCGGGGGTTGCGCCCTTAGTGCGCCCAGCCCGGTGGTTGGGGGCGCTGGGGGGGCGCGGGTCTGGATGAGCGCCGTGGCCGGGGGCTGGGCATCTTCTCTTCCCCGCTCCGTGACTGTCACAGGCCCCACACCCTCAGCACCGCTTTGGGAATGTCAGCGCTGCTGGTCACCGAGGGCGCAGAAGGGACCAGACGGGGGGCAGTGGCGGGGCCGCTCTGCGAGTGGCACAGGACAGAGAAAGGTGCGGGGGCAGAGAATAGCGGGGGGACACGGCTGTTTCGGAGGAAAAAAAGCGAAGGGTGAAGGGGTCCCGGGTCTGTCCGGGACGGCGGGTGCCCTTGACTGTGCTCGAGCCAGGCCCCGAGGGCGGGGGCGGGCAGGGATGTTGGCTGCAGGGCTGACAAGCAGGGCAGGGAGCCGGGGGCTGCTCCTTCTCCTGCACATGCCGAGTCGAAGGGTGAAGCTCTCCCTAATGACCTCTACTCCTCACCTTGCAGGTGCTCTGCTGCCAGCAGCGCAGGGGGTGGCGGCTTGCTCTGAAAAGAGCACCCCGACCTCCGGGCCAGCTCACCGCGGCCTCGGCCAGCGGCCGGGTCACCCTGGGACTCCTCTTCCCTCGCCCAGACCGAGCTAAACGGTGCACGCTTAAAGGTGATACCTCAGTAGCACTGAGAGCCTTGGAGGGACGCCACGTTGCCGTGAGAAGCCCTGGCAGGTCCTGGCGGGCACAGGGTACTGCCAGGGCAGAGTGTGTCCCTGTGTCTTCTTGGGCTGATCCGAATCCTGGGACGAGGGGAGATGGAGTGTCCTCGCCGACGCCACGCAGAATTTGGACGTCAAGTTCCGCAGCCAAGGAAGGAAGTGGTCACGGCACCAAGCCTGCCAGGGTACAATAAGCGTTTGGTCTCAGGCACATGATGTGATTTTGGGGATTGCCCTGTTCAGAGGCAGGAGTTGGACTTCTATGACCTTTGTGGGTCCCTTCCAGTACAGTATTTTCTATGATTGTATGACCATGTTCACTGGGTCCGGCACAGATGCTCTTTGTAGCTGTCACCCAAGGCTGAAACGTTAAAACGGGACAGATAAATTATTAGGAGTAAAAGCCTTGAGCGGCTTAATTGGGAAAAGCAGTCCTGGTTCCAACCAATGTCCGTACAATTGCACACTGCAGTCCACCATTATTCGAGCTTCATCTACTATGCACTATATACCACCGTCTCCAAAGGATTGTTGCCCTAGAAACTTGTTTTAAATCTCCAGCTATATATCAACACCTTGTTTTAGCAGTCCTTGGCTGAATTACAGTTACACAGTTTGGCGCTTCTTTCAAATTTCCTCCCATCAGTTTGGCCAAAGAAAGGAATTTTTCTCCTTTAGAAATGAATTGGCTTAATTAGTAAGTAGATTAATGGCAATTGCTGGTGAGTTGGTTTCCAGCAGAGTTTCACCAGAGAGGGTTAATCGGAGTCAGGTCTGGAATCTTTCCCAGAACTGGCTGCCAGCCATTTCCGTCAACCAATCAACCCCGTAAACAAACGCGCCATCCGCTGAAATAGAGTTTATTTCTTACTGTCATCCCGCTGGAGTCATTTCCCTAAACAGCCGCTACCTCGCCATGGGTTTGAAATGGATCGCCCTGAACTCGGGGCTTCTAATTTTCAGTGATTTCCTCAAATACTTTGGAGCATTCCTCCGGCGGAAAAAAAATTTAAAAGAAAAAAAAATTTGTTGGGCGCACCGGCATTCAATAAACAAGTAACCTGCTTTCAGCAGCCTCCGGCTGAGATTTTTCCCTTCTAGGAAGCTTATAATTCGAGGCAAAACCAGTTAACATAACAGAGTGATTCACAGGTCTTTTCCAAAGCCACTGTCTCAAACGTGGGGCAAGCAAGAAAAACATCAGCATTGACTTTGACATCTTTTTCAGCCTTTCCACTTATTTTTTTTTCTATACCGATAAAACGTATTCATACTTCGACTTGCAGCTGCATTAGTCTTGCAAAAAAAAAAAAAAAATCCCTGCTGAGAAATGCATATAATAGGAAAAACAGATCGGCTGGACAGCAGCGTAATTAATGCCAGAAAGGGCTGAGGCCGGTTTCATAGTTTGTCTTTTGAGGATATCAAGACGAGACCTGGTGAAAAATGACGCATGCTTTAACATTTCAGAAAGCTGGCAACTAGCAGCGCTCCCCCCCCCCCTCCACCCCTCCTTTTTTTTTAACTTTATGCCTCTGAACAAAGGGGTCGGCAGAACTAGCTAGGTTGTAATGAGTTCTGTGTCCCTAGCACATTAAGTGCATCATGGAAACATATTGTATCGAAATAGTTTGGAGGAGAATACTGGGGATGAAAGAGAAAGGGTGCTTTGATCAGCTCCCTGGGGTCCTGAGTGCGCGCAGACCGACTTGCAAGGACTTATTCAGCTCCAGCGAGACACACTTACAACGCCATTCAAAGAAATTTGCATATCTGTAATTTATCACATTTGTCCCGAACATTTTTGCAAGGTAAATAAAAGTTGGCTGAATAAAAAATATCAATCATCACAGGGCGAGGGAGAGAGGGAGCCGGGAGCAGGGCGAACTGTTTGTTTAACCAGACTCCGTTTGGAAAACTTTCGCTGAACGCGGGGTAAAACTCACCCCGAAGCGATTTGCAGTTTATTTCCAGGCGGTGACCGCGCTTGTGACCGAAACCGGAGCTCCGCGCCCCGGTCCAGCCCGGCACAGCCCGGCTGGGCTCGACCCGGACCCGCAGGGCCCGGAGCTCCGGCGTTCCGTGCCACCACCACCCACCCCCCCTCGCGCATCACCGAGCAGCAGCACCCCAGTCCCTGGGACCGCGCCGCGGCCCCACAGGTCCCCGCAGAAAGGGCTGGCTGAGGGGAAGCGGGGGAGGTGGAAATACAACGTCGGAAAGGGCCCCCGCGAGGGCCTTGTTCAGCTTCAGCCGGCGGCGACCGCACTGCCACCGGCATCTTCAACTTGACCTTGGCGAGGGGTCCGCGCCTTCGCCTCATCTGTCACCCGCGCCCGGTGACAGTGATGCATTTCACGCATTGTCGGGGCAGGGCACGGGGAGAGCCGTCGGGGACGGGACGGGCTGGCTGGGGAGCGGGTGCGGTGTGTCCGGGCAGTGGCGGGGAACAAAAGTTATAGCAAGACGTCTGTGCGGCTAATTCCGTGAAAGGCGCGTCCCGGTCCCCCCCGCGGGAAGGTCAGTGTCGTGGGCTGCGCTCTGCTGAAGGGGGGCCACAGTGCTCCGCACATCCCCGACCCTGTGCTCCCCACGCCGGCGGGCACGATCAGTCCAGACACGTCCCTAAGGCACCGTGTTTTCCCCTATTTCCCCAAACTGCCATTCCGAGCCCACCAGCGGCGGTCAGGCACGAGAGAGGCTCTCCGAGCCGCGTTGACTACGGGGGCTCTCCCCACTCGCCCCAACGCGCCTCGAGCCGCTCCTCGCTTCAGCGGCAAGGGGCAGCTGCCCGCGGTATCGCCCGAGTGGGGGTCGACGCCGTCGGGGGAGCCCACCTCGGCCGGGGCCGTCCCCGCCCGCCATCCGCTGGGGAGCCGTCCGCCGGGGTCCAGCCGTGGCTCTTGCCCGGGACACCTTTCTGCCCAGGGCAGGAGCGCGGCAGGCTGGGGCCGTGATCGGCCGCCCCGAATCGGTCCCGGCCCCCGGTGAACTCGGCAGCCTGTGCAGCCGTCGGAGCGCTCGGCGGAGGGATTTCCCAGAACGGGAAGCCGCCTTGATCCGCCCGGGGGGTGCGGAGTTCCTCCACCGAGGAGTGCCCTCCGCCCGCTTCTCTCACCGCGCCCCGAGACGGCAGGGGGCTCGCTGCCCCGTCGGGGCTCGGGGCGCTGGCGGTGGATGCTCCCGCCCCTGAGACCCCGCCGCGTTGCCAGTCCTCAGGGAGGGGACAGCCTCCGCCCGGCGGGGCCGGAGGTTCGGTCCGCGCCGTTCCAACTGGAAATCCCGGGGTGGCGAGGATCAGGGGAACCGGGGCGGCCGCGGTCCGTCCGGGCGGGGCCGGGCAGGGCCGGGAAGAGCCTCTTGGCACCCCGGTGCTGTCCTGCGGGGCGCCACAGCGGAGCTGAAGCGGCGGGACCGGGCCTCCCCTGCCTTCTCCAAGCCGCTCGGCGTTTCAGGTTGCGCAGAGCAGGTGCACGGGGAAAGCGGGGGTCAGCGCCGATCCGGGGCGGCAGGCCAAGGCTGGGGGACGCGGGGACGGGGGCGGGCAGGGGGCGGGCGCTCCCGTGGGTCCCCCGGGCACCGGCTCCCGGCCGCCCGGTCGGGTACTGCGCCCGCAGACGCAGAGTGGAGCGCTGCCTCCGGCGCCGGCGCCGCCGCCCCAGGGGCCGCCCGGGGGGAGCCCCGCTCCTTCCGGCGTGGCCGCCGCCAGACGTGGCCCCGAGGCGCGACGCGGCGGCTCCTCGCGGGGCCCCCCCCGGGGCCGCCCCCGGCGCGGCCACCGCACAGGGGCGGCGCCGCCCTCGCCCGCGGGGGCGCCCGGCAGACGGGCCCCCTCTTGGAGACCTCCATGCGCAACGCGGGCCGGCGGGCGGGAGAGCCCCGCTGCCGCCGCCCGCTGCCGCTCGCCGGAGCCCCGACGGCGGCGGCTCCGCACCGGGGGCCGCGGCTGGGAGCCGCCCCCGGCCCGGGGCCGCCCCGCCCGCCCCCTCCCGGCCGCGGCGGCGGCGCGGGGAGCGGCGGGGCGCACGTGCGCCCGCGCGGGGTCCGGCCCGCGGCGAGGCGCGCGGCGGCGCGGGGCGCGGGGGCGGCGCGGGGCCGGGGCGGGCGCGCGAGGGGAGCGGCGCGGGGGGCGCGCGGCGGCGCGGGGGGCACGGACACCCCCCCGAGCCCGCCGGGACGGGACCCGGGCGCGGCGGCGGCGGCGCGCTCGTCCCCGCCGGGCGGTCTCCGGAGAGGCCAGCGGCGGCCGGGCGCGCCTCGCCTGCAGCCGGAGCCATTCATTCCCCGCCCCTTTGTTCGCCCTGAGAGTAACGCTGTGAATTAAAAGAAATGACAATATTTCGTATCTGCTCGCCCGGCCAGGAGAAGGGCCCTTGAGCCTGGCAAAAATCAGGCGGATCATTCATCGTGCCACCCCGCACCTGTGGGCTTGGCATTGAAAACCCCGCGGACCTCTTCCTATTCAACTTAATTATTCCCCTAAGGCGCACAATGGTTGAAATGGAGCAGGTTGGAGTCTGTTTATTGGTCGTAAATGTTTTTCTGAAGATCTTCTGAATCTCATTGTTAGCTCGTTGTTTGAGGCTGCCCTCTTTCTTTCAGACGAGAGTAGCCTTGGACTTTTCAATTTTCAATCGTAACATCTGCTTAATCGTACGGATCAAAATATGGAGACACAAAACATATGTAATGGTTGATTTGTTAAATCCTGGTAATGAGTTATTAACAAGGGAAAACAATAGGGCAGGATGGTGAGAGCCTTATGGTAACAGAGTCACTTTATGCAACGCCTGACGTTTCCCTTCTTGATAAATGGAACTAAGGTCTGAGCGCCAGGTGATAGCAAGAAAATCAATGTCTTTAGGGGCCGGCACCGAGACTTTTTTTCTATGTGAAAAATTAGGAGACATAAAATTTAATTGGCTGATCAGGGGAAAGCAGTGGTCTTAAGTTTAATTGCCAGTAGGCTTAGCGAGGGAGACAAAACAAGATTTGGGCCTGTTTGTTTGCTTGCATCCCAGCGCCGAGTCCAAGTGTATCGTTGAAAATGTGTTTTATTATAACACATGTCATGCTTTACAGTTCCCATATTGTGTAAAGACAATAGTTAATGGTACATTAAAGACAAGCAAACCATGCCAACACGTCTTGGACACATTGTAAGGGCCTCTCTCTTTGCTCGCTTTAGGCAGCTGCAGTCCAGGACCCAGAAGCACAAAAAGAACAAGTTTGAAATACCAGGTGCATCCGAGAGAACCACGACAGGGATTGATATGTTATAGCCCAGGACATGAACCTAGCAATAAAGATATCATTGCGATTGTTTGCGGCTTCCACGCCATGTAAAGCCGGAGGCGCCGGAGCAGGCTGCTTTCTGGCAGCGGAGGCTCTGCCTCCCCGGGCTCCCCCGGCGCCCTCCGCCAAACCCGAGCACCTGTTGGCCAGACCCCGGCCCCGTCGTGGGAATCGCCTCCCGCCCACGCTTCCAGGTCTCGGCAGCGCGGTTTGTTGTGGAGTTATTTAGGACCATTCCCACCGGCTGCGGGATGCTTTGGAAAGCGGGAGGTTTACCAGGGGACACTCAACTGGTGTTTGTTCGACCTCGCAGCTGGTACTCGGTGCCAGCGAGAGATGCGTGAATGAAAGAGGGATGAGATCCCGGGCTCGGGAGGCTTCACGCCCCGCGCCTCGCAGGGCGCTCACCCGACTGCCGGCAGATGAGAGGCCCTGGGAACCGCGGCGGGACGGGTTCACAGTGCCCACGGCAGCCCCTGCCTGCGCACAGCTCTGCCGAGAAGTCACGCACGCCTTCCCATCCTTTAGCTGGCTGTGCAGGCGAGCGGTCTGCTGCCTCCCTTCCTTTGGGTGGGGGGGCTTGTTTTTTGGGGTTTGTTTGTTGATTTGGTTTTCCGGGTTGGTTTTTTTTAGTTGTGGGGGTTCAGGGGGGTTGTTTTGGGGGTTTTTTGGTTTTGTTTTTGGTTTCGTTTTTTTCTTTATTGGAGGATTGTCGGTTTCGGTAATTAAGTCGTCTTTACACCTGAGGCATCCCGAGGGATGCAGGTTCCGGAAGCACAGCATCAGCCCGCACGCCGACAATCCGCACCTCCCTCCTGTGAGGCTGCGGGAAGCAAACTGCCTGCAAGTGCCTCTGTCACTCCCTCCTACCCCAAGCGGGGCTGGGGATTTCCCCCGCTTTTGTTCTCTTCTACCCTGCTTTCCAGCTCCCGCGGGGATGCGGGGCTGCGGGCAGCGGCGGAGGGAGGCGGGACAGTCCGGGCGGGCCTCCCCCCGCCCCCCCGGGACGCCGTCGGGGCAGTGCGGGCGCGGAGGGTTGGCCCCACGGGAGCCGGCGCGGGGGTTTAGGAGTGCAGCGGGGTCTCTGGGAGTGGGGAAAGGAGGTGGGGAGCCACTGCCCACGGGGCCTCGGGGGACAGCGCTAGAGGGTGCAGCTCACGGCCGCGGAGAGGAGAGGGCAGGTGGCTGGAAACCGGGCTTGCGTGGCCGTCAGTCACGCCTTCCCCACGTTGGTCCGCACCGCGCCGAGCCGTGCTCCCCCACCAGCAAATCCCCCAAAGCTGCCGCAAAAGCTGCGAGCCGGCGTTGCGGGAGCCGCTGGATCCCTGTGGGCCGGGGGACCTGCACTGGCGGTTCCCTCCTGCCCTGTGCGGCGGATTTTGTCGCAGGAACGCGGCGCTGGGGTGAATGGATGATGAGTCAGTCAAAAGGAGCTGTCAGTCTCTTTGAAGATTGCGTTTAAAGGGACTTGCCAAGTCAAGACGGGAGAGTGACAAGATAGAGACCCTGGTGCTTTACATGCGAAGGCCGGCTCTTCCGCTTCATCTGCACCATACTAAAGGATGTGTTGAAGCATTGAATCACAAAAAAGTGGCACGCCAAAGAAAAGGTGCCACATAACAATGATTGTAGTGTTTTAATTGTGGAGGATCGCATCACCAAAGCCAATTGAGACGAACGAGGCTATACACAGAAGGAAACGGTACAGCACTTCCATAACTTATAATTAAACTGAAGTCCGACTAACATTTGACTTTCTAATGAGTGTAATGAGATTACATGCCTGATGGAAGCATTTGTGAAAAAGCGACTTTCTGTGTTTAATGAGGTCCTAATACAGGACAAGATCGAATTATAGGTCGGCTCTTTTTCTCTCAAAGAGCCCCGTTTAAGTTCAATGACACCGGTGCCGCCTGCCTCCCGCCTGCCGCCGGACGGGGCGAGGCTTGCGGCCGGTCAGCCCCGCCGCAGCCCGGAATCGCACGAAAAGTGAGCAAATAAATAAGCAATGACACCCCCACTCAGCCCCCGCCCCGGCCCAGCCTCGGCGTGTTTGCGTGTGAAAGTAGCTCCTCTAATTGCTATTGGAATAGATCCATGCCATCCGCGCTAGGGAACTAAATGTGTTTAACTAGGTTAATGCAATTAGCATGCATGCAACATATTGCTCCCACTTCGCGGCAGTTTTGGGAAAAAAAAAAAAAAAGGAAAAAAAAAAAAAAAAAAAAGGAGAGGGAGAGATGTACAGTATATGATGAGTGATAATTATACCTTGGCTCACCCGGGCCGTTCCCATCCGCCTGGGCACCGCGCGGGGACAGCTCTGCTCCGGCCGCGGGCCGGGCTGGGCATCTGGGATTCTGCCGGGGGCTGAGCCGTCGGGGCTGAGCCGCGGGTGCCACGGGAAAATCAGCACCTGCGGCGTCGGGCCGAGCCCCCCGCCCCAGCCCCGGGCCGCCCCCCCGCTCCCACCGGGAGCACTTGCAGACCCTGGCCCGACCGGCCCCTGCCGCCCCCACCCCTCGCCCCCGGGCAGGTGCAGCCCAGCCGTCCTTTCCGCAGCCGGGCACGCTGAGCTGGGGCTACCAGAGAGATTCTACCACCAGTTGCACGATGGCTTTGCCATCCCCCTACCCTCCCCCCCGCCCCCAGAGGCAGCCCTAGGGCGAGGAGCGCGGGAGCTGTTTCCCAGGCGCGGCCGCTGAGAGAACCGCGGAAGGCTAGGGGCAGCCGGCAGAGCCGCAAGCCTGCCCGGTCCCCACGCTCGTCCTTCCCTCCCCGGCAGCTTTCAGGAAGAGCTCTGTGCGGCTCCGGACAACGCGCCCATTCCCATGGCAGCGGGCTAGGGGGTATAAGGCGGGCGACACACAGCCAAAGTTTGTGTTTGGGGGCTCGGATCTTCCAGCTGGAAGCCACAAGCAGTGCAGAGACACTGAAAGGAGGGGACCTTCTAGAGATAGACAAAGACATCAGTTGGAAGCACTTCAGGAGAGGACGTCAAAAGGGGTGGAGAGAAGGCGAAAGTGTGTCCCCGCCCGTCCCCGTCCCCCCGGCGCTATAAGAGCAGCCCGAGCCTGCGATGGGGCAGAGTGGGGCCAGCATCTGGGCCGAGGGTGCCACTGGGTCTCGGGGCTCACCCCTCCTGGAGATCGGTCCGGGCGTTCATTGCAAGGCTTCCTTGAGATATGGCGGGGCTCTCAAAAGCCGCTTCCCACAAATACACTGCTCCGCAAGGTACAATTCGGGTTTATTATTAACAAACACAAGGAGAGTCCACGCGCGGCAATAAATTATTTTCACAGGTTCTGGCATATTTCCCCCATTAAAAAAAAAAAAAAAAAAAAAAAAAAAAAAAAAAAAAAGTGCTGATGAAATAAACCTATTGCATATCTTTAAAAAAATCAAGATAAATTATATAAATTATATATTCAAAACAGACGATTCTACCTCATTATCACTACTCCGTAATAAATAGATAAATAAAGTTGATTGCCCTTAGACTCTGAATCTTAAATTACATTTAGAATATAGGTCTCTACATACAGCATGTACAGAGCGGGCGGGGACGGGGACCACCCGCGCGGCGCCTCACGCCACGTAGTCAAAGGGGGGCTCGTTCTCTATGTCGTTGACTGAGGGTTTGTTGTTCACCTTCCGCGGGTCCTCGGGGGTCCACACTTTGGCTGTCCGGATGATGTTTTGTTCCTTGAGCTGCTTTTCATCAGTCCACGACAGCGAGTGACCGGCCAGAGGGGGGAGTCCGTAGTCGGGGTCGCTCGGGGAAGGAGATCCTGGAGGGCAGGAGGGAAAAGGAAGGCAGGGGGTTATTGCTGGGGCCGGCATTCCTGCGGAGCGCAGCGCCGGGCCGCACCGGGACGTACCGGGCCGTGCCGACCCGCTACTTACTTGTGCCGCGGTGGCAGATGATGATTTTCTTGGGCTGGCTGGGGCTCTCGCTGCTGGCGCTGCGCAGCGGCAGGTCGGACTGCACCAGTTCGCTGAGGAAGTTGATGTAGCCGATGGCCAGGCGCAGCGTGTCCACCTTGGAGAGGCGCTTTTCGTAGGGCAGAGTGGGGATGTGCGAGCGCAGCCCCTCGAAGGCGTCGTTGATGGACTGCATCCGCCGCCGCTCCCGCACGTTGGCGGCCTGACGGAGCTGCTGCAGCTCCGCCTCGGAGCGCACCCGCCGCCGCCTCTTGGCCGAGCCCAGCGCCTGGAGCCGCCCCCCGGGGGACAGCAGCGCCGCGCCCGCCGCCCCGCAGCATTCGTAGGCGAAGCCGGGCGAGGCGGGAGACGGCGGGAAGGCGGCGGCCGGCGCCGGGCAGCGGTAGCCGCCCTCGGGGTCACCGCCGTCGCGGTAGTATTCCTGCAGCTGCCGGCTGAGGAAGTCCACGTCTGGCTCCAGCAGCCCTTCTGCGGCCAGCACGTCCCGCGGGGGCGGCTCGGAGAAAAAGTCCTCCTCGTCGAAGTAGGGGGGCGAGGAGAAGGAGTCCAGGCCCCCGGGGAAGTGCTCCAGCAGCACAGTCTCCATGCTGCTCCCGCTCCCGGCGCGGACGGGACGGAGCAGGGGGGCAGCCCCCGCCGGGACGCGTCCGCAGCGGCTGTCGCGGGCCCGCTGGCCGAGCCGCCCCGGCGGTGGCGGGGCCGGCGCCCCCGCCCCGCCCTGCCCTGCCCGCCGCGGTGTGGCGGGAGGCCGGGCCGCGCCGCCGCTCTCCGGGGAGGGGCCGGAGCCGCTGGCGCCGCGGGCCGGCACGCGAGGGGTCTTATAACGACATCCCCGGGCGCGTGCCGCCGGCCGCCGCCGCCAGCCAATCAGGGCGCGCCGGGGGGGGCGGGCCGCCCGCCGGGGGACACCGCGCGCGCCCGGGGGGCGGGACCCGACGGAGCCCCCGCCCGGCACGGCCGGGCCCGCACGTCGGGCCGGGGCCCCGCACCGCCCCGGCGCCTCTCCCAGCCAGCCGCTACCGAAACGCGCCTCTTGGCACGGACGCAGCCTCGCTCTCGGCACCGGGAAGCGTCACCCCTGAGCGTCTTACCCCCGGCGTTTTTCCCGCTCCCCCGGGACCGCCGGTCCTCGTCGCCAGCAGAGCTGCTGTCAGAGCGGGCATAGGGGGAATCGATAGCGCGGGTTTCTTCGTGGGATTCGAACTGAAGGCAATTCTATCCAACATCAAAATACATCACGTCAGCTCTTGCGCCCGGCTGTGCATCGATTTTGACCTCATCGGTCCCCGTTGCGTTCTCCCTTTTCCCACCCCATTGCCCCTCTCCGGACGAGCTCGCTCTGCGGAGGCTCTGTTAATAATTCCCTAACAGACTCTCACTGATTAAAGCCTTAAAAATTCTCACTGGAGTGAAATGGATTACCCGCCAGATTAGGAGAGGATTATCTCTGTCATTAGCGCTGCAATAGTTTGTCCGGCAGAATCTGTCGAGGTTTATCGAAAGTGACTTTCCAGCGTGCCACCAGCGCGGGCAGAGATCAAACTCCGCGTGGAAACGTACCCGGGTCTATCAGCAGAGCAAGACAGGGCCAGCTCCAGGAAGGTAATAAATGACTCGACTTCAAAGCCGCTGACATCGCCGTGATAACGGCAGGGAAACGCGTGAGTCACGGGAGGGAACAAAGAGCTTTGCATGAACCACTTCTTGGAAAGTCCCGCCTGCAGACGGACCACGCGGAAAAAGCGAGAAGAGAAGGCGGAGACCTCTGCGCGAAGTCAGGAACGCGCCCACGCGTGGCCGTGGGACTGCTCCCACCGTCCCGGATGGGGGATCTAAGGGAGTGTCCCGTTAGAGGGGCGATGCAACAGCAACGCGGTTCCCCGTGCACGTCCACCCGCGGGGACCTTGGATGAGACTGAGATGAGTGCGTCCGGGCTCCTGTTTCCATTCACGGCCGCCATCCCTCAATCTCTCGCCACGCATCTCTGTCAGGAGCCAGGCTCCTGGATGCCCATCCCCGCAGCGCTGCGGGGTGCCTCCGACACTGCCTCTGCCCCAGCCTGAGCCAGCTCCGCTCCACGGGAGCCTTCCCGCCCCAGGCAGCTGCTCCAGCTTCCTCTGCCTCGTCAGCCCTTCGCCCCTCACGGCTGTTTTCTTGCACCGGCTGCCCCAAAACCGCCCGCAAGTCTTAGATGCAGTCTCACGAGCGTCGAGTGCGGGCAATAATCCCTTCCCTTGGTCCGCTGGGCTGTGTTCGTGTTCATACCGCTCAGAGCTGCTGCTGGCACTCCGTGGGCTCTGGCCCAGCTCGCTGCCCACCGGCGCCTGGTGGGCACCGTGGGCACCGCTCCGAGTGGCACTGAGCACGGCGGCCGGGAGTCCCCTCGGCGTTCCTAGCCGTAGCTTGGCAGAGGCATCGCTCGCCCTGGGATCACTCTTCCCGAGCAGCCCTGTCTCGTTGAGCCGGGTCCACCTGGGAGAGCAAACACAGCTTCGGCATCGTATGAACAGAGACGTTTTCCTTTCCCCGCCCCGGGGCTACCCCTAACACTCCCAAGCATCCCTGTCCCTCCTTTATTTACCCTCCTCACCGCTGGGTGGGTTAAATGCTTGGCGATCCCAGGGCAGCTTGGTGTGAGGCGCTGGTGGGAAGGCAGGGACCTGTGCCGAGCCCTGGAGGCTGCGGTGGCGGGTGGAGAGGTCGGGTAGTCTGGGAGAGCCCAGGGCCACCCCTGCAGCCCCACGGCCCCCAGGAACCGCCAACGCATCCACAGGCGGTCCCACATCTGCTGTTCCGTCGGGGTGCAGACCCCGAGCCCCTGTTTCGTGTCACGTCCAGCAGTCCGGGCTCCAGGCATGTGCAGACCCGAGGAACAGGGGCTCAGCTCGCAGTTCCTCTTGTCCCGCTGGGACAAACCTGAACGGGAACCTGGTCCTTCCCCACCTTGTCCCCGCACAACGCAGAAGAATCTCCTTTTTCAAAGAAAATGTGGACTTGAGTGCGGCTGGGGAACGATGGCTGCGGGTGGAGCAACACAGCCAGAAGCATCCCTCTCAAATCCGTGTCACACCTACTGCAAAACACATGGAAAATGAAGAAAGCAAACCCCTAGCAACACTGAGGTGATTTCGGGAGAATTTGCTGGCCACAGAGCTGGCTCTGTTTCCTCTCTTGCATGCCCAAGGGGTCATCACCCATGGGGTGGCAAGTCCTTCTTCCTGCCACGTCCCGGCTGGAGCCAAGCACTTGAAAGCCGATGAGCAAACTATGTCAAGTGGCTGCTGACACCACTGCTCCCGCTCGAGACACGCAGACCCACATACAATCAATCATAGCCCACCTTGCAGCGTTTCCCCCAGGTCAGACAGGCTAAGTGCCGCCAGATCCTGAAGGGGAGTAACACCCCCAAACAGGCTCTCTCCCCCAAAACCTTTGCCACCAGCCTTCTCGCAGCGCAGCATTTTGACCACGGTGTGTCCCTGTCCTCGAGACCGTGACAAGGCGCCAGGGTAAAGGTTTCTCGTTAACGCAGTGGTGAAGCATCTTCCCGACAGCCTTAACTGAAGGTCTTAAGGGATAAGAAAGAGGAGAAGGGGATCTCTCCTGTTGATCCAAGAACAACAAATGTCCACAGAGGCTGGGGAGCCCAGTTTATTTACCATGCCAGTGTTTCCCCCTTTCCCAGGGCTGTCGGTGCCTGTTCGGCTCTGGCACACGATAGTACAGCGCAGCCTGGGTGAGCCCTGCAGCATTAGGATGCAAATGTTACACTGTGGAGGTGGCGCGACACCACCGGGCCACAGAACTCGGGCAGGTAGTCTGGGAAGTCAGTCTGTGCGGTCTGTCTGTCCCTGACAGGCAGCTCCGTCGGGACCGACGGTGAAGGGAGCGCGTTGCAAAGGAAAGCGGAGGGATATATTCAGAACCTACTGTTTCCGAACTGCTGGGTGCTGGGAGCTTGTCGTGAAACCGGTCAGACCTAGCAAATCATTGGAAAATTTGGGGCAGTGCCACAGGGAGGAAAGCGATGCAGAGAGAACCCCAGGACAGGCACGGCTAGCGCTCTACCTGCGCGCTGGCGAGCTCAAGCAATGAAACATCGCTCCCGGGTTCCTCAGCTCTCAATGCGACACCCGGCAGAAGCGATTCCCTCGCTGTGCCGAACTCAGCCCTCGCCCCTGCGGCAGTGATGGACGCAGATGAACGATTCCAATTTCGTACATTTGCCTTTGGGAAATGAGTACCGTCCCCGAAGGAACCACCTGAGGTGCAGGAAGGTTCCTCTCGGGTTGCCTAAGATATTACAAAAGAAAAATTGCGAAGACCAGGAGCAAGTACAAGCGGAACCTGGGCCGCGGCACTGCACTTGGACCACCACCGCTGTGTCACAGACCGCCTTCTTTCAACATTTGTCCAGCGCGGATATCTCACCTGGCCCCGTTTTGCTTGGAGAAGGAAGGACACCTCCCTGCACCATTCTCCAGCAATGAAAATGTATGAACATTTTCACTCGACGCTTCGTTATTTCTATTCACCGAAGGCAGTAACAAGTGTTAAGGGGGAGGGGGAAGGGGGGGACAACGAACGACACGCCAAAAGGGGCATCGCCTTTCCCTCAGAGGCAATGACACACGACAAGTCTATCAGGCAGCCAGCTTCACGGGAACCAGGACTCGGCAATGGTCCAGAGACAGGACAGGACATGGGGCCATGCAGGACCGCCCGAGGAGTGTGGCCCACCAGCACCCACTCCCGCCACTCCGCGGGACGACGCAAAGCCCCTCGCTGGGGGAATAAGGAGAGGGCGCGAACCTTACATTGAAGGGACACGGAGCGCGCTCGGCTCTGACTCTGCCTGTGCACGTCCTGGCCCAGTAAATCGAGCCCTCTTCAAGAGATGTGGCCCGACCCTGCTCGAGAAGACGGTGAATATCCCCTCCGTGGACGGGGGCCCCCCAGCACCACTGAGAGTCCACAGAGGCTCTTCCTCTCTAGGGCAAGAAGCGCGCCTCGCCCGCCGCCACCAACCACTTCCCATTGGTAGATAGGTTTCCCCTCGAGGTCTCTGGGGCCGGAACTGGGAAGGGAAGCGGGGGCAGTCCCTCGCCGCGAAGGGGTTGCAAAGCGCACGGCCTCCGGCTATGCTCTCCACTTAGCGCGACAGGACGCCAGTCCCGGCTCTCTCACTGACTGTCCCAGCGCCTGCCGGGCTGAGCACGTCGGGCTGCGCCTGAGGGTTCGGGTCCTGGCGGGCTTTGCCCCTCCCAAGTGTCTGCCCCGATCCCTACGAACACCTCCGCAGATCCATGTCCCGGCCGTCTCAGCGGCCAGCGTCTCCCTTTGGGCACCCACGCAGGAACACGGCACCGGGCGGGTCTCCTCAGCCCCTCCGCGGGGGGATAAGCCGCAAGGTGAAAAGCGGCAGCGGTCGTCCTTGGTGCCTTTCCGCGCCCCCGGAGCCCCCGCGGGCGCTGCGTGAGGGACTCACGGCGGGAAGAAGCTGCCTGGGCCCCGCTGCCTCCGAGGCGCCCCAGCCCACAGGTGCTCCAGCTTCTATCTTCTGCCAGTTTCACTCCACAGTTGGGACACAGAAAATGGATAACTGGTGGCGTTAAAGGGGCAGCGCCCCTCTCGAGGTGAAGGGGAGACACAGGTAAGGGAGAGGCGAGATCCGCACCCCGCACACTGCCTTTTAGTCCAGAGTCTTATTCCTATATTAACTGCATAATTTTCCTGACTTCTATTGTTGATCCAATACCCTTCAAGGTGGTCATACCACAGGAATGGGAAGACAAGTCAGGAGAGTTCCACCTCATCCGTGCAGCCTCTACCCAATATTCTTCTCAAATCTTCATACCCGCACTGTCAGTGTTTGATTTAACAACAAGTCTGGAGTCCATAAATCCTCAGTGGAGCAAATTCTGAGTATGATAATTTTTTCCTCAAAATTATAAAACTCAGCAGCTCACCTGTTGAGATTCCTTGGCGTGCTGCATGTTTGATGGAGAAAGGAAGCAGGAGTATTTTAAAAGATGGGACCAGAGTTTGCCCAGTATCCGTGCAAATGATATTTACCAGGAAAAGTTTTGGGAGGAAAAAGAAAAAAAAATAAAAAAAAAAAATAAATAAAAAAAAAAGCCCTACTGCAAATCACGATACAAAGTGGCACTTTATTGAGCAACTTCTAGGAATTTTTTACTACTGGAAGCATAATTGAAATCTTGAAATCAAACTTTGTTCAGTGCAACCTTGGGACATTGTGTTTTTCATGGTAATAAACTTTCACACAACATTCCTAGTCTGAAGATGAAGCGAGGAGTCCCGCACGCCAGGCACCAGGCAGGTCTGAACTGCCAGGTACTGGAGACCCAAAACCACTTTGCAGAGACGCCTGCGGGAACTCGTTTGCTTCCTGCGGGCCAGCAGAACCTCGCCAGCCCACAGCATCCCCGGTCTTTGTAGCCAAAGCATCCGCGGAGGCAGGTGCCCGGGACCCGGGCGGCTTTCCCGGAGCAGGGACTGGCCCGGGGGGTGCGGAGGGAGCAGAGCAGGCCGCGGCGAGCCCACCCCTTCCCCCTCCACCACGTGAGGCCCATAAATACGGCGGGGAAAAGCTCTCCCCCCTCGGAGCCGCTACAGGGGCGAGCGCGGCGCGGCGGGACGGCGGCCCCACAAAGGCGGCGGGGCGGTCCCGGGCCCTCGCCCGCCCGGCGGAGGAGGCGGCACCTGCAGCCGGGGTCGGCCCGGCTGCGCGCCCTCCCCTCCGGGCCGGTACCTGGGCGCTGGGCTCGTAATGCACCATAGCGGGCCGCCTTTCAGGCTCTTTCAAACCGAGATCGCGGAGGTCACCGTGCCTGCAAACCCCCCTCCTTCGGCCGCTCGGGCCGGGGTGCCAGTGCGGCAAGCTGGAGAGCAGGCACAGCCCATGGGAATCCCAACACTTGTGCCGCCGGCTCCCTCGGCCCGCCCTTCTCCCCCTCCCCGTCCCGAGGAACCGCTGAATGTATCAAATGAGCTGCAATCGATCTGCGGGCACGGGGGAAAATCAAATTATATGGTGCGGCTGGGCGGCCGCGGCAGGCAAAAGGTGCGGGCGGGCGGCGGACGGGCTGCCGGCTTCCCTGCGCAGGAGAGCGGAGGGGCTGCCAGCCCCAGCCGCGCTCGCACCGAGCCCTGCTCCGCTTCTCCTGCCGCTCCGGGCAGCTGCCTGAAAGGCGGGGGGACTGCCGGCTGCGAGGGGCTCGCCCGACCCGCTAAACGCCGTTCCCCCGGCCGGTACCTCCGTGCCCCCAGGGGCCCGACGGCCTTTCGGCCGCGCTGCCGGCCTGCGCGCAGCTTCCGCGACGTGCGGAAGCGCGACCGACTCCGGCAAAGCACGTGCGGGGGAACGGGATGGGGCGGAGAGCGGCGAGGTCGTGCGTGAAAGGTCTTCCCTTCCTTCTGGTGCCGGTTTCAGGTCTCTCCGAACTCCTCTCCCGGGCCTGGGGTGGCAAAGGGAATCAGCCCCTCCTGGCATCGCTGCCGCGGGGCCCGTCCCGCACCTGTGGATCCCGGGGCTCGCTGCCCGCGGGACGCACCGCCCCGGCGAGAAGTGAGTCGGGCACCCGCCAGCCTGGACGGGCAGCACCTGCCGAAGCCGCGGGCTATGAGCAGAGGCGTTTCAGACAGCGAGCTCGTACCTGAGCCCTTTTCTCGCCCCCCAGACGTGCGTAGGGGGACGGCTCCTCTTGTGAAAAACCCCGAGCGAGACCGGCGGTTGTCTGCGGGTCCATGGGAATCTGGCCACTTGTGCCGACCGCAGCCGGGAGGGGGCTGTGCTTCCTTTACAAAAAGAGACACAATTAAGCAAAATGCTCAATGAACATTATAAATGATGTGCAATCGCCTCGCAGATTGCTTAGCAAATCAAATTATATGGTTGCTCACGGATGATTTCCATGTTCTTTAATACGCAAACAGGTACTTTCTGATTCGGGGGGGAGGAGTGTTGGTAGTTTTTTTTCCTAGACAAAACAACAACAACAAAAAAGCGCAGCGCTTTAAAATTGCGAAGCAATGTCACACGCTGAAAGGCGGCTGTGTGAATATTCACGTTCTCCTTTGTTCGCCCCTGAATTTCACAATAGGCCGGGAAGGGCACGTTCACTGCGCTCTTGTAAATTTACCAATCCTTAACTAAAACCGCCGTCACCTGCTTGGCAAAGCACAAAGCTGCCTACGTTTCCACCAACAATTTACCGTTTCATCAGCTTCTAAATTGACCCATCAATAGAAGGGCTTAAAGTTAATATCATTTACATCAACGGAGATGGCCGGGCTCGAGGCTCCGCCGGCTATGGAGGCGGTAGGGCCGCGGCTGCTGCCCGGCTCTTCCTGCGGGAGCTGTTCAGGTGCGAGCGGGGCGGCCGTGCCCGGCCTGCGGGGCCAGCCGGGGCCGCCCTGCCCGGGGCACGGGGAAGCCGGAGGAAAAGGCAGCCACGCTGCAGGGTGGGAGATGTCGGACGGGTGCCGGGTTTGCCGGCGCGGGGACTCATTCAGTACAGCGCAGCGCAATGAGACCCCAACAGACCCAACTGGTCCCCGCAGGGAACGGACTCTTCTAAGGGGCCGTGGCAGTCCCAGAAGGCGTGGGGAGGCTGGGAGCAGGGGCTGGTTCCCCGGGCTGCCCGGAGCTCCCCGTAGAGCCCTCCCCGGTGCCCACTGTCTGCATCCTGCCCTACAGGCTGTGTGGTGTCCCTCCCGTTCCCCCGTGGGGCATGTATAAATAGGATCGCTGGAGGAAAGCAGTGTGTAAAAAGCACGTTTGATAAGGAGTCTCTTATCTTCACGAAAGATAAACCACAAAACCACGCAAGAGAAGGGGAAATGGTTCCTTGAGGCCGGGCCCTGACAACTCTGCTCTGACGCAGGATCGCTCATTTGAATCACTACACGAGACTGTCCTCACAAGTGCAAATGGGTTCGCTGGAACACAGCAGAGCAGGGCACAGCTGATGGAATGCTAGTGACTTGCTTTATGGCTAACAAGGGCAGTGAGGCTCCCAAATACCGGCTGGCAGGAGGCGCTGAGATTTGGCTTCAGTTTTTTATTCCTGACAATCTCCAACAACTGAGAGTCCTATCCCAGTGGGTAACAGGGCACTTCTTAATTCTGTTAAGCACCTGTGTTACATCATCTCTTCCATAAATAAAACCAGCTCTAGATTAAATAGAAACGAAGCTTTCCAGTCATTGAACCTTTGTGTTGGTTAGAGGCTCCATTTATTTTCTATCCTCCACCCTTGAATTCTTCCTCCCTGGTTTATGCCCATCTGGTCTGGTTTGGGTGTTGGTTCCCATGAAAGATCTCAATCTCCATGGAATTTTCCCTTAGGTCTATATACATACATTCCTTCCCAGCTCTCACTTTACCAGGTACCAAGCAAAGCAAGCTCAGGATTGGACTCCCCCTTTCTTCACTTTTCCCTGCTCTTTTCTTCATGTAAGTTAATCTTCTGGGATAACCAGAACCACAATGGCACACAGCTTCCAGGAGAGCTCTCACGGATCCTTGGAGAATGATGTCAGAATTTGCCTTGATGCCAAAATCCCTCACTTTCTACTGCAAGGGTGGTATTTACCTTATTCATGGCCATGTTTCTCCAGTGGCTCATGACCATTTGGTCATTAACTAGTGACTCAAGGTCTTTTTCCTCCTCTTCCTGGAAAAAACTATCAAGACACAGGCTGGCACATGTTCTTAACACAGGTCCCAAAAGTGGGACTTCTTAACACTGTATTTCTTTCCTTCTTTACCACTTTAATAATCATAGTCCTAGACTGATTCTAATGATTTTTTCAACCCCTTCCACACTGGGATGCCTTTCCTGCTCCATGACTGACAAATATTATTTTCAATCCGTCTTTTGTTCTACAGTTCTTCCTGAAAAATGTTATGTTTTGTCCATAAGAGCAAAGAGATTACTATCCTGGACCATGGCATAGATCCATGTGTCCAAGAGTTCTTGATTCATTTCCCTCTCTCCCTTCCATGAACTTGTGTAATGGCTTTTAAAGTTAAAATAATTTTATAAAAAATATTAGGTACTATTTAGTAGACCTGTGTTTTAAATTCATGATTCCTGTCTTGGAAAGAGATAAGGCTTAGAGATGCAGGAAAAACCAAAGGCTTCAAAGCACTTTAAGAGTCCACGTTCCTCAAGACTCTCCCATCAGCTACCACCTAGCCTCACAAGTGCCTCTCACAAGGAAATACTCTACATTGCTGATGTTTTGTTGAGCAGTCTTGGCTGTAACACGATGTTAAGACTATCTTTTTTTTCTTTTTTTTTTTCTTTTTTTTTTTTTTTTTACAACTTTTGACAGGAATGGCTGACCTGCCATGGTTGTTCAGTTCCAGGAATTTTCTGCTGCAGATCCCTCAACTCCCACTTCTAAATGCAGTTATGGTTTTGTTTAGCCCAGATTTAGACATTTTTTTGCTCCCTACTGAGCCCACTGGGTCTCTCCTACATTCTTTGTTGATCACCTGCCTCTCACTATACCAGGAGCCTTGGGGCTGCGTGCCCAGCACCTACAATTTAGGCATTGCAAAACCACATCTCTGCATCCCTTTAGCCCTGAGCCTTTTATCTTTGTGGCAAATTATTAACTAAGTCAGGGACATGAAAAACATCTACACAAGGAGATGCTGCATTTCCTTTGGAAGTTGTCCACACATTGAAAATACTGTTCTACTTAGCCTGGTAGCTCTTCTCCAGTGCTCACCTTCCAGGAGGCATGGGAGAACACTGTTCATTCCACTCTACAAAAAACTTCCTCACAACAAGGATTGTTTTCTTGTCTCCTCTGAATGACCTTTTCCTGAGATTAAGCAAATCCATATCACTTCAAGAGCACACTTTTTAAGCATATTAACATTTTTATCGTGTTTGCTGCTAATTTTCCTGTAGCATTTCTTCAAATGTAGTGTCCAAAACAGGACAGTGTACTTAGGCTAAGCCTCACCAGTGCCAAGTAGAGCAGAATAATTACCTCAGTGTTTTACCCAAAACACTGCTGTTAGTGTACCCTCAAATGACATTTGTTTTTCTGCATCTCCCAATCTGCCTAGTGTACAGTTCACAACAACCAGCTGATCCATTCCTGCACTACTGCTGCCTTATCAGTTATTCTTCATTTCACAAATCATGCGTTTGATCTGTATTTTCTTCCAAGATTGCATTTTGTGCTTGTCTTATTACAGTGCAGTTTATTGATTTCAGGCAAGCTTTCCAATCTGTGATGATCAATGTGTGTCCCAGTCCTGTTCTCCAAATCAACCTCTCCCAGCCGGTGCTCTCAGGCGTTGAATTAAGCTTCCCCTTTCCCCATAGCCTATTTATTGTTGAGAATATTGGAGCTGCAACAGACACCTGCAGGACTGTACTTGGCACATCCAGCTTTGTCAGTGAATTGTGGATGAGCACTTTTGTATGATTCAAACACTATATGCTCATTCCAATCCCTATTTTATTTAGATCTCATTAAATAGTTTTGTTTAAAAGAAGAATAAAGGGCTTGGACACTAACAAAGTTGACATGTATTACATCTATGTCTTGACACACTTGGCTAGTTAGTCCTAAGGACACTGAATTAATTTGAAGTGATATGTTGTTGATTAATTCATGCCAATATGTTTCGCTGCCTTCTTATCACTTATGTGCTTACAAATTGATTAATAATTGACTCTCATTATCATGGTTACGCTGATGGATTTATACTTCCCAGAACTCTCTTTGCTCTTTTTTAGGCTGGTAAACACATGCCTCTGGCATCAATGTCCTCGAGCAAGTCACTTAGGGCGTGAGTCCTCATTAACTTCATCCAGTCAAGAGCTGGACACTAATTAGGAGAGAAATTCAGTCTCTCACACAGAGCAATGAAAATATAGTCTAGTACTATGTTAAGTACTACAGTATCCAAAACTTGGGGCTTGCAGATGTGACACAGGATCAACAGGAGACCTGCACCTTTCTGGGGGCTCAGCTGGAACTTGAATGCAGGTTATCCATATGGGATCCCTGAGAACATTTAGAACAGGATAGGGCATCTGCATCTATGTTAAAGTAACTGCCCTCCTAAGTATAAGGTGTTTATAAGTGGTCAAGAGAAAAAGATGGGTACAACAAACTACCCTCAGGAGGGAACTGTTTTAAGGTGGAATCTGGTGACCCGTGAAGATGCCACTCTTGGTTTCCTGACAACAGAAGGAACTGAAACAATTTACCTCTAAGTTAAAGGACTAATATTTAGGCAGCTACATGTTTCTCAAGGCATTCTGCCATTTACATGATTCAAAAGCCTGAAATGAGTTTTGAAGTACTCAAGCACCTTGCACTCAGTCTGGCCCATAATTAGTCTGGCTGATTTTTCAGCACTACTGAAGATATGCCATGAAAGAAGCTACTTACTCCAAATTACTTCTAGACCATCTTAACATGCTTATAGGTCTCTAACAACTACAAAGAGAACCTGCCCTGTTAAAACTTTACCTTGAGTGTTTTTGTGGATTCAGAGGAATCCAGGGTTTTATAACTCAGCCCTACCTACTAAATGCAGCCTTTTCACTCATTCTCAGATGAGAGCTTGCAGGGCACTCTGATCTTTGGCAACAGAGCCGCATGCACCCAAGGCAGATGGATTAAGCAGTACAGACTGTGAAACTGGGAATTTGCATGAGCTGGGGTAACACCTCCCTCCAAATCTACAGACAGGACACCGGTGGCAAGACATGCCTAACACAACAATATGCAATAAATTTGGAAAACAGTAAATATCACATCAGATGACATTTTTTTAAAATGTTTTTGTTAACAAAACTCTCAAGACCTCTTCTGGACATAGCAAATCCCAAAGGTGTGTGAGCACTGCAAATGCCCTGCATGCATACAGTCAGGCTCATCTGATGTATAAAGTCTTTATGTTCAATTATAGCTTCATGAATGAATGAATAAATGACATAGAATATGTGTGAGCAAGAGATAGCTTGAGAAAGCAGCTTTTCCATCATCTGTGCCTTTATTTGCAAGCTGTCAGAAACCTGTAGGAAAAGTTCCACTGCCTGTATCTTACAGGCCGTTTGATTTAATCTATGCCTCCATCGGCTTCTCAATCAACAGAGCCAGCAAGGAGTTATCAGATCCAAATGAGCTGCTGTAATTTCCCACCACCGCATGGGGACTGAACCTGAATTACCCTAGGCCACCTGTCCTCCTCACCACTGCTATGTACAGTAGAGGGATTTAGGCCTTATTTGTAATCCTTTGTCTACAGCCTCGTTGTTTGGGTGGGGCTGCACCTGTTCATGGCGAGTGGGAATCCCTTAATTATGGCTGTGGGACCGGGCAGCGAGAGCTGGCCCTGTGCACTGGCACACAAAGGCTTAGGGCAATGCGTGTGAATTCAGTGCCCTCTTTCTGCCATGCCAGCATTCTTTGCAAATCCTCCATAGGTCTTCACGGCTCAGCTGCATTCCCAGGGCTTCTGCCTGGTGTTTCACACACCAGATTGTCCTCTCTTTAGCGGGCAGAGATGCTGCCTCCCTTTATTTTGTATCCCTGGGGACTGCAATTGTTTAGGAATAGCAGCCCAGAGACAATAACACTTTTTAAGGCGTACTTTTGGTTATAATATTGCCAGCTCTTTACTGTTAACAGATGCAAATGGAGTTTACCTGGTGAACATATGCCCATATGCCCATATGTAACAATAGCTTGAGCCTCAAGACACGTCCAGGTTACACACTCTAAGGAGTCCTCAGAGATGCTGTCATCCACGGTGTCAACACAGGCTGGGGATGAACAGATCAAGAGCAGGCCTGCCCAGAAGGGCTTGGGGGTTCTGCTGGGTGGGAGGCTGGGCATGATCCAGCCACATGCACTCACAGCCCAGAAAGCCAAATGTGTCCTGGGTTGCATCAAAAGCAGTGAGAGAAGTTGGTCGAGGGAGCGGATTCTGCCCCTCTATCCCACTCTTGTGACACCCCACCTGCAGTGCTGCATCCAGCTCTGGGGTCCCTAGCACAGGTAGGACAGTTGGAGCCAGTCCAGAGGAGGCCATGAAGTTGATTAGAGGGGTGGAGCACCTCTCCTATGAGGAAAGGCTAAGAAAATGTGGATTCTTCAGGCTGGAAAAGAGAAGGCTGACTTAATTGTCACCTTCCAGTACCTAAAGGGAGCCTACAAGAGAGATGGAGAGAGACTATTTACAATGGTAGGTAGTTCTAGGACAAGAGAGAATGGCTTTAAGTTGAGAGTAGGTTTAGATTACACTTTATGAAGAAATAATTTACTGTAAGGGTAGTAAGGCACTGGAACAGGCTGCCCAGAGGAGTTGTGGATGCCCCATCTCTTGATGTGTGCAAGGCTGAATGGGGCCCAGAGCAACCTGGTGTAGTGAAAGGTGTTCCTGTCCATGACAGGAGGGTTGGATCCTTTAGGTCCCTTCAAACCCAAACCATTCTCTGATTCTCTGACCCCGATCTCTTCCTTCACTCATTCCAGTTACCTGCTGAAACCCCTGTCCATGCCACCTCACTTTCTCCCCTGCCCTGTGCCTGGAATCACCATCTTTTGCTCCTTCTTCTCCTTCCCTACCCAAGATTTGCCCCTCTTCATTTCAAATGTTACTGTCTCTCACCAAATGGCAGCAGAAAAGATACTGATGGCACAGCCAGCCTCCACTTTTTAATTCCAGAGGCAAATGCCGCACAGAGCTCTCAAGACTATAAATAAGTTGGTGCCTGGATTGCACTCCGGGGTGGAAGTGTGACCGGTTCAGAGGGAAACTACGATGTACCTGACTGCAGAAATCGACCAAACTCCCGTTAAGCGTGAACACAGACATCCCCAGAACTCACAAGACAATAGTTGTTCCACCTTTTTCCAGGCCAGCTCTCTGGATTCCCCAGAGGAAAAGCCGGCCAGGAGCGGAAGCCTCGGGGCTCTGCCGCCACCTCGTGACGCCGCTCGGAGCCCGCCGGGAGCGGCGCCGGGATGGCTCCGCCGCCGGGTACGCCGTGATACGACCGAAACAGCCTTGGAAACCAGAATTTGGCTTTCTCCCTAGCTCTCACTAAGAACGGCCTTTCATTTGCTGGGCGGCTGCCCCGTGAGCTGCAGGTCTGCGGCCGCAGCCCGGGCTCGGCGGTGCCGTTCAGCCCGCACCGATGCGGGGAGGAGGCTGGGGCCGGTACCAGGCACATGGTGCCGAGTCCCGCTGGGGACGAATGACTCCAGTGACGAGAAAAGAGCTTAACTGGTGCTCCCTCCGTCTCGTCACGGCACCTGGACACCCCCTGCTCCCCTGGCTCCTTGGCCACATGCAGATGAGGGACCATGCCTCTGTACCTTCTTTGAACCTGTTGTAACAGCCACGAGGATAACTAGGGTTGAAAGCCAGCTGTTGCTAGGCTTATATGACAAATGAGAGATTCAGATGTAAGATTGATAGTAATTAGATTGCCACCTGCTATCGCTTTAATCCGTATCCCGGATTTTTAATTGTTAAGGGGGGGGGGGGGGCAGTTGGCACATGAATACATGAGGACTATCTTGTAAGGCACAAAGCATTAGGATTGTATCCCAAACATCAAAATTAGGGCTGCCCAGTTTTTGGTTTTAGCCTCCACTGTGAATTTTGGCCTAATATTTCAACACTTTCCTCCTGAGTTTTCTAGGACTTATGCACTCTGTCCTTCCATCCATCAATTTGTTTGTTTGTAGCAAATGCAGACAACTTCATTTTAGGCTTGGACACCACTTTCTAGTTTGGCTTCCTGACAACCTTCTGCATCAAGTGGCCTGCATTCATTGGCATTGTGTCTGATTTACATCAGGTTCCTCTCTGAGGCCTATTCCTCCTGGCTGTTACCCAGGTGAGCAGCTCTGCTGCAGCCAGTGATAATAGCTGTCAGTAATTAGTACTTAAACAGATTTGTAGGGTTGGGGCTTACTTATTTGCCCCAGCTTTGGATAGCACCAATCTACTTTCAAGTCACGCTTCATCAGGAAAAGAGAACACCAAGAATTTTGAAAGGTTTGCTATCAGGTTCCACAAAGGGATGTGCTTGGGAGGAACACGTTGGTTTTGTTGGAGACACACACAAAATAGACTATGATTTGCATAAGGAGCTGAGAGAGGATTGAATGAGGGGTCGAGGGAAGGGGTTTCATTGACTTCAAAGAGTATTGGATCAGATTCATGCAGACCATCTGCAAGTTCTTTTGATGCACCAGCAAACTGGAGATAACAAGCCTCTCTTCTCTACATGCCCTGTGTAGGGCATTATGTGAAGAAGGACTTTGAGCCTGGCGATGGCACAAGCCACCCTTAGAAGACAAAGTAGGCCCATACAATATGTTTGGGGGAAGCTGTTTTTTCGAGGTGATTGAATGCTGCAGCAGGTTTGGAAGCAAACGTACCCTAGAGGTCACTGCAGAGCAGTCATTGGAGTCGCAAAGTGTTTCGAGGGAAAATTGTCAAAACACTTTGGAATATTAGATTTATTTGAGGTGGCTCTCAGTAGTCATTGTCCATCTCTCTCCATATCCACCCAACCATATGCCATACCTCCATAAAGCAGGATCCCAAAACTCTACCCTGATACCTTTTTCAGGCATAATGTCACTCCCTTCATGCTACACCCCCACCTCATATTCCCACCTGCTCCCTCTACCACACCTCACCCCGTGAGGTCTTCCTGCTGTAGAGTAGCCCAGTCTCATCATCCTGTCTGTGTCACATCCCCACAGCACACACAGGCTGTCCCCCTCACCCTGCTATGGTTCCATAAAATAGCTTAGTTTGCTTTTCTCCATCCAGAAGAGTGGTTCTGATGGCAGACTGGGGTAGGTCCTTGCAGTGGTAGCCACAGGCTGGGAAGTCCTCACAAGCACAGCTGTACACCTCTGATCAGCTGTAGCTATCTGTGGAGAGGTGCTTAAGGGACTTTGTTAAATACTGTGGTGTGGGTGCAGCAGAGGAACTTTATTGCCTCTTTAGAGAAGTTCATCTGCTTCCTCCATTTAGGAAACATTTATCAATTGGCATTTTCTGGCTATTCTTGAGGCAGGTGTAGAGCGAGAGGGTGAAATTTTGCAGAAAAGATAAACTGGCACGGGGTAATAGAAATAAAAATAGCAACAGGATCAAAATAATAGGCCATCATAAGTACTTCTACAGCCCTTTCCATCTGTGCATGTCAAACAGTTTTCAAGAGCTAAAAGAATCAAGCCTCTCAGCAGTGCTCATACACCAGAAATACGCATTTTCTTTCACCTATTGCTTAACTGCTGTCACCCTTGAATTAGGAGAGAGAAGCTGTTCATTGCTCAAGGCAATGATGCCTCGTGATTTAGGGTATGAGAGGCTAACTCAAACTGTAAGACAAGGCAGCATTTAGAGAGTTGGCCAGGCCACTGCCACTGCCTTACAAAAAAAGCCATGGATCTTTAACACCAAGTGGTCAGGCCCTCAGTTTGACGTCTCAGCTGATAAAACAGGAAAGGTGAAAGCAGGGGCAGAACCAATCTTTTAACAGCTGGCTATAGGAGAAGACAAATTTGTAAACTGTAAGAGGGACAAAGGAAAAACATTTACCCCCTGCTTTTAATAGAGATTCATTCATAAAACTTAAGTGAAGGCTACAAGGTCATAGAAAGTTACATGTGATCCAGTTTTGGAAAATGCCCTTCTTACAGACTAAGCCCAGAGGCAGAGGCTATTTGAGCTATTGCCAAGGAGAAGTGTCCTGGAGGCCCCTTTTCTCCTTCTCTGGGGGCCTAAGGAAACTCCAGCTAGACATATTGTACATGACAAGGTTTAATGATCTTTGTTCATAATGGATCCAAGCATGAATACCCAAGTGCATTCAGGAGAGGCCCAGGACTAAAAGGTAAGATGTAAAGCCTGAAATAGGGAGGGAACATTTTCTGGATTGGGATAGGGTCATTCCTGGGGCAGTGAGCGTATGCGGGTTCATTTTGCACCTGGTATTCTGATTAACAGTGAAGTCAATCTCCTGAACTTCCCAAGCATGAACACCTGCTTCTAGCACTGCTCATATCCTAGCCCTTCACAAAGCTCTCTCCTTCAGTAATCCCAGGAAATGCATAGGCATCCCATGTCTCTGTCAGAACTATCCCCAAGAGACTTTCACACCAGGGAGGATTGACCTCAGCTCTCTGATTTCCTAGAGCTCACAGACAGTTCTTCAGCTGACATTCACCAGCTGTGTCATCATCCTTCAGTGCTGACTCCTCTGAAAAGGAAAGCAGGAATTCTTGCTGTCCCTGACTCCAGCACCTTCCTCTGTGTTGCCTTTGCCTCTTCCTTAGAAGTTGGGCAACAGTTGCTGTTCTTTCCTGTTCCTTTTCCTGCTATTACAAGGCGTCTGGATCCATCTTTTGATCCTCCATAAATGACACCTGAGCAAAGATGACCTGGCTGTGGTCCACATTTCTACATCTCATGCGTTAGTAGTACAACAGGGCAGCACAGCCTTTGTTTCCTGAATAAAGCAGGCTATGCAAGAATTCCTCATGACTTTTTAAACATCTTTTTCCGATTTCTGTGGCAACTCCTCTGTCCCTGGTGAGCTTTTCTGGAAGTCGCTTTGTAGATGTTGTCAAACTGTGTGTGCAAGGCGAGCGAGCAGAATGAGCACACACAACGTTTGCACTGGCACAGGATGCAACCCCCCGGAGCCTGCCGGGGATCCAAGCCCCGGAGGGTGCAGGGGATCCAAACGCCGGAGGCTGCAGGGGATCCAAGCCCCGGAGGGTGCAGGGGATCCAAACGCCAGAGGCTGCAGGGGATCCAAGCTCCGGAGGGTGCAGGGGATCCAAGCCCCGGAGGGTGCAGGGGATCCAAGCCCCGGCACAGGCAGGGAGCTGCTGGCTCGGACGTGGCTCCAGGACCGTGTGCTTGCTCATCTCTCGGGCACCGAGAAGAGCGAACTGAGTGTTCGCATGGAGGGTTCAGGTACAAGGTAAGGGTGAGTGCAGTCAAGAGAGCCCAGGGAGGAGGAGCGAGTAAGGATACCACAGAGCAACAGAAAAAAAAAAAAAAAAAAAAAAAAAAAAAAAAAAAAAAAAAAAAAAAACCAAAACCAAAACAACAACCAAAAAAAAACCCCCAACAAACAAACAAACAAAAACCACCACAACAAAAGAGAAGACAGTAAAAGGGAGCGCAATAATGGGCATGCACTTCTCTTTCTTCTGTCCCATGGCAAGCTGCCAATCTCTTCCGCACAAATTCCTTAGTGCTGCTAAAATCAGTCCCCATGGACACACCTGCCTTGAGACAAATTCTTTTAGTCTTGAAAAAATCTGGGCACTTCTTCAATAAAGCGCTTTGCTTTTAAACTGCTTTGCCTTTGTGAATTTTGGCAGCAGCTCACTCTTGGAAAGCTTTTGAGAACCCTTTCTGTAATCAGATTTCCCTGCCCTGCCCCGGGGGACTGTGGGCGAGTCACTTCCCACAGCTGTCCCTCAGCTTCCAATTCTGTGACGTGTGGCTCACCACTACCTCAAAGGGCTGGGGCGAGGCATCGTTTGTGTGTGAAGAGCTGTGAAATCCATGAGGGTGACGGGCGCTGAGCAGTACATGACATGCTGTGAGCGCAGTGTTACCATCAGCTCATCACTCGGGTATGGCAGGAGGCATATGGAGCAGGCACAGGAGTATGGTTTAGAACACTTCACTGCCCAGTGCAAAACATCATAAAGTGAATGAAAGAGGAGGCAGTGGAGTCATGTGACAGGACTTATTTCTTCTACACAGTCGGGCCAAGGTTTAAGTCCAGAAAACACTAACTTGCTTAGGAGTACTAGCTAAATACTCAGAAAAAAAAAGAAAAACTCAAGCTGCGACGTTTCAAGTTCCTTCTCATGCAGGCTATCTCCTGAGCCACTTCCTGCTGGAGGTGTTTAGAGGTGGCAAAAATCCTGTATGTGCACTGACAGTAGTCTCCCTTCTTTTCCTGTACTGACCAAAATCAGACTAGGCTGTCCACAAGCATAAAAAGGAATCCAAATGATTTGCAGCATGGTGCAACAGAAAAGAGCATCACTACAATTCTGTGGATACGCAGCTAAAATAGTGGGCATTGATTTCTGTCCATTTCTGCCCATTCTGATTTTCTTCTGAGTGAAGTTTCTAGTAATATAAGAGTAACCTGCTCCTTCTTTCCTATTTTCTCTTTTTTTTTTCTTATAATTTCTAACCACATTTATTTATTTATTTATTACATTTGCTCTGAGAAAGAGGTCAAGTTTTGCTCTTTATGAGCCAAGTTGCCTGTGTTGCCTTAGATTTGGTTTTAATACCACAGCTGGAAAACATATGCTAAGTTTACCTCTTCCTTTTTTTTTTTTTTGGCAATTTACATCCTTTCCCTGCTAAAAAATCTACCAAGACAAGTTTTGAAAAAGTAGGAAGATATGGATGCTGTCATGAGCCATGCAGAGTTTAATTCTGGCTTGGCTGCAAATTTAATTTGAAGTCTTGAGCAAGTCAATTAAATCTTCCTCATCAAGTCTTCCCTCAGCAAAAGAGGGAATAGTTACTTGCCTTGTAGAGATGCTGTAAAGACTAAGAAAGTAATTAATAGTTTGTTTAAGATGTAAAAAATCTCTTAAGAATTATGCAGAAACCTCAACTAGGATTTATAAAAAGGCTGTTTGAAAACACAATGGGTTAATAAGCATCACCATTGAAACTATTTGATGAAATAACCATGGCAAAAACTCCTCAGATATGAAAAATGGAACATAAATCTGCAGTTGCCTGGCAGAGTATATTCCACTCAGAAAAGCAACTGCTCTTTATTCACTATGGTGGAAAAAGTAATTGCAGATACATGAAGAAATTCTTGTAACCTATGATACTCCTTGATAATGCCTTCCATTATTATTAGTCTTTATTTTTCATGATCTTATAACACATTGGACCTTAAACTGGGATCTGCCCTGGTGTGGTGGGTACCACAGACACAGAAGATAATGAAGTGCACTGCCCCAAAGAGCTTCTGGTCAGAGATCTCAAATGTCCAACCGTTCACATCGCACTGAAAGGTGATGTGCCATTACTCTGATTTTACACATGTGGTCAAATTTTCCCCTTTTCCCCTGTTTCATGTGAAGCAGAACAAGGCTGCTTATCTCAGTGTCTGGTTCCCCCCTTTGCTGTGTTTGCTTGGTGGCAGACCACTGTAGTGCAGGTCAGGTGCTGCTCTTGGGGCTATGGATCTGTTAATGGGATTATGTCTCAGTAACACTGCACAAGCTGAACTGGGGCCTTCCAGGTCTCTTTCCTCAGGTCATCCTGCTCTGTGAGTGAGGAAGCACCAGCTGCTGCTTACCCCAAACATCCAGTTGCATGCAATGATCTTTGTAGGTGTGAAATAAATGTGCTCTCTGCTCTGGCAAGCTCCCTCTGTCAGTAGTCGGTACTAACTTGCCAGTTTACTAAGAGCTGATCTCACCAGCCATGTCCATCCATCCAAGATACTAAGAGTGTGGTTTGCACACAGGTCCGTGTGGAGATTTATTCTGTCAGCTTCAAGGTCTCTTTTGTTTTTATGGCACTTTCCTCCATAAAAGGTGTCAGTGAGACCCGTAATCTCTGGGGACAGGAAAAAAACAGGTATTTTGTCAGTTCTGTTCTACTTTAGGCCACTTGCAGAAGTAAGGAGCATTTCCATTGGTATCCCAGGCAAAAGTCACTCTTCCAAGGCAGGTCCTGGCTTCACCCACCAGCATTCAGCTAAACACTGGAGTACTCATGGGAACACCTTCCCCCTTTCTCAGAGAACCCACTCCTGTTAGGAAACGTGAGGAAAAAAGGCTGCCTGACTAAAGAATGCCTTTAAAGGTCAAATAACCTTTTCAGTAGCTGTGCAATAGATTTTAAGACAAACAGTGAATGAAAGTATATCAGGATAAGGCGGCACATGAATTCAGTTAGTGCAAAGACAGTGATTTCTGTACAACCTGCGAAGACTCTTGAGAGCAGAGACCTGAGCAGGCTGGGCATGCACAGCCTGGTCAGAGCAGACAGAAAAACAGTGGGTGATGCAAAGGCAACCTGAGAGGCAGAGCATGATGCAGCACAGGCACAGCAAGCAGCGTGTTAGTGCTGTTAACAGACACCTCTGATGGCAATGGGACTGTCACCAGCTGTGACACTACATAAAATCAGTAGCACCAAGTGTTGGCTTCGCTTATGCTGCTTCACGCCTCTGGTGGGCTTTGTGCCATTCTGGTTAGGTTGGCTGTAGTGATCATTATTTCTATGATGTTTTTGGATTTGTGGAGTTGTGGTGTCAGGGAATTGTAAAGTTCCCCTGTAGAATGCAGAGGAGATTGAAAAACCACAGAGCTCCAAGACAGAAGGAGCAGAAGTAAATTCAGTGCAGTAGAGGTCCATTTTCTGACAACATTAAACAGCTTTAAGACTACACTAGTAAATGAACACACCCTTTTTATCACTGAGGAAACCAAAGTGGGGAGAGTGGAAACAGGCCGTCATAGGTAAAGCCAAATGAGATGTTGCCTAGTAACTCTCAGCAGGGAAGCATTTAAACCCAACCAGTTTAGTGAAGCTGATGTTCTGAGTCAGACATAATTTTCTCTGGAAAAATTTTTGAAGGAAAGCTCAGTTTAACAGACATAGGGTTTATTTTGCTGTTAGGGCAAACCGTAATGACGATGCTTGGGAGAATGCTGAAGTATTTACAAACTTGTACAAGGAAGAACAGACAAGGCATCAAAAGCAACACTGTACTGAGCCTGGTTTTTGATGCTGATTTATTTCCCCCAAATACAGTAAATTCCATATTCATGTTTATTTTTGGATTCTGAAATGCAAAAGTGATAACAGAAGTCTGAAAATATTACAGATATCATTACGTTATCATCATATAATTGCTGTGAGAGAAGTTTCTGGAGCAAATCCTATTTCAGCTCTGCTATTGGACACAGAATCAAAATAATTGATTTAAAAGAAGAAAGACTCCATGTCTCCATTGGTTTCATTGCCTGAAATAGTTTTAATTAGGTCCTCTTTCAGGACTTTGCTTTTATGGGTTCACAGAAAAGTCACTTGGCTCAGCTAAAGGTCTCTCACATCAGGGGGAAAAAACCGCCTCAGACCTTATTTGAAGGTTCATGTTATTTTTGCTTCCCTTAAGAAGGATATGATGATTTTACAGAAGTATAAGCTTTGCCATGATCAGCCATGTACATCTGTGTTCATGAGTGCCACAACTGCTCAGAATAGGCAGTCAGGTTCAGGAGAGCACCTCATTTCAGCAGCTTCAGTACAGTTAATGACGATAGTTGTGAATGTGAACTATTGCACAGATTTTTTTTAAACTAAAAAATACAATAAGCAGATCAACACGCCACGGTAACCATGAAAAGACAGACTGCCAAAGAGTTACAACAAAAATATGTATTTTATCAATGATAAGAGCCAGAAAACAAAGCTACAACAGCACAGATACTAAAATTTGAGTAATATATTAAAAGAATGAGAGTTTTTCACAAGCATACTGTACAAGCAGAAAAAGAATGTTCTGCAAGCCAGAGAGAGCCACTTCTCACTGACCAGAGCCTGGTTTGAAGTTTAATGAAACACTGTTGATACAGAACCTCTGCCCGGAAGGTGTGGGTCCATCATCAAACACGTGGCCTAGATGGGCGTCACACTGCAACAGAAATTATTACCGGTTTATTATTGTATTGCCACAGAATGACAGAATATTTTAGGTTGGAAAAGATCTCTTGTTCACAGAGCCCATCTTTGACTGATCACCAGTATGGCACTAATTGCCATGTCCAGTTGTTTCTTGAACACCTCCAGGGATGGTGACTTCACCACCACCCTGGCAGTCCATTCCAATGCTTAACAACCCTTTCATGAAGAAATTTCCACTGATGTTTAGTCTGAACCTCCCTGGTACAGCCTGAGGCCATGTCCTCTCATCCTGTCTCCAGCTGCCTGGGAGAAGAGGCCAACCCCCACCTGGCTGCACCCTCCTTTCAGGCAGTTACAGAGAGCAATAAAAACACCCCTGAGCCTCCTCCAGGCTAAACATCCCCAGCTCCCTCAGCTGCTCCTCATCAGGCTTGTGCTCCAGACCCTTCCCCAGCTCCACTGCCCTTCTCTGGACTCTCTCCAGCACCTCAATGTCCTTTTGGAATTGAGGGGTCCAGAACTGAACACAGAACTTGAGGTGTGACCTCACCAGTGCCCAGTACAGGGGGATGGTCACTGCCCTGGTCCTACTGGTCACACTGTTCTGATCCAGGCCAGGATGTCATTGGCCTCTTGGCCACCTGGGCACAGCTGGCTCATGTTCAGCTGCTGTTGACCAGCACTGCCAAGTCCTTTTCCAACTTGCGTCTTTCCAGCCACTCTGCCCCAGCCTGTAGCACTGCAGGGGTTGTTGTGACCCAAGGGCAGAGCCAGGCACAGGCACTTGGCCTTGGTGAACCTCCGAGCTCTGGCCTCTCCCCATCAGTGCAGCCTGTCCAGATCCCCCTGCAGAGCCTTCCTGCCCTCCAGCACATCAACACTCCCACCCAACTCAGTGTGTCTGCAAACTGACTGAGGGGCCCTGGATCCCCTCATGAGGATCATGGATAAAGATACTTAACAGAACTGGTGCCAGCACTGAGCCCTGGGGAACACTGCTGGTGACCAGGAACCATTGTCATTGCATTATTACCACTGGAATTACGGACCAAGATTACGCTGGTACCTACTGTGCTATCCTGAATTAAGAAACTTACATGATTAAATCACTGTTGAGTGACTTCCATGTGTGAGTGGGAGAACCCTGAGGAGTGACAAGGAATCACATCTTGTCAGTGGGCAAGAATCTGCCCCCAAACAAGCAGATCCCAGAAGAGAAAATCGAAAGGTATTAATGCCAGAAAGTATAGGAAATAAATGAGAGGATCTAGACATCTCAATATATAATGAAAATTCCAAGTTAATTAATAACTCACTGTAGATCATTCTCACAGATCAACTCAGGATTCTCCTCTCAATTTACGGAGGTGAAAAAATTAGACATGAGATAGTTACAGGTGACATTACAAAACTGGAAGGTCTTCAGCTGGGGCTCTTGAAGGTTCTTGCTGCATATGGCTGCAAATGTGAACACTTCCAAGATAATGGACTGTAGCAAATTCTTGTTACATTTGCAGATGTACCTAAGCCTGCTGCAAGTACACTGGAGGACAGCATTAACAATCTTAACAGTTTACAAAAACAGACACACACAGACACAAAAAACAACCAAATCCAAGATGCAATTAATTAAATTCAATTGCATATGTTTATACCTTAACAAAAGTAAGAAACAGATTCAGGGTTGGGAAAAAGTGGTTAAGGGTGGCAATTCTTTAGAAAAAGAACCTGCATTTGGGACAGCAGGACCCAAAATAAATATGTGTCTGTGTAATATGGTCTGTGGAAAGGTAAAGGTGTAAGGACAGGAACATCATTTCTAGCACACCTGAACAGCCTCTAACCCCAGCTGCAGTGCTATGTCCAACCTTGCACTGAACTACAAGAAGGAAAATGGTCAACTGGGAAGAACGCAAAACACAGCAACAGGATGATGAGCACACTAAAAAGCACTGCATAAAAAGGAACTGTTGAAGGAACTGGACCTTTCCAGTCTAGAAAAGAGATGACTGAGGGAGTCAAAATAGCTAGAAAAAAATAAGTGAGTGGCTTCTGTGAAACAAGAGAATCCACAGAAAACAGCTGTGGAGATGCAGGGCACAGCCACCACCCTGCAGGCCAAATAGTAATGGCTGCAAATGGCTTCAGTGGCTGGTGTCTCAATCTCTGCACATTTTAAGAATATCTACGGCAAATATTTAGCAAGACTGAATGAGGAAGAACTTTCCCTGTGATGGGACAAATGCATGGACCCCATCTCAGAGTCTCTTCTACCATCTCTTGTCACACCTTGCAGCACACACTGTGTAAATTTTCTGTCTAAACTCCAGCCTTTGGCTATACATACACAATTGCTTTCCCCAGTCACATACTTTCCTTCACCCCAGACTGAGAAAGAATGGCTCCAGTGATATTGTAATTCTTGCTGCTGTATTTAGGTATATTAATTCATGGGCACAAAGCAAACTTATCTCCTAAGTTTTGTGGTTTTGTGTATCATCTCCAAAATAAACATACCTGTTTGCAGATGACTTCAGTTCTAGTTGACCCCAGTGAGTTATCTGGTCGTCTGATGATATTGGTATTACTTTCATCTCTGCCACAAGCACCATAAGCCTCAGAAAAAGATGGCCATCCAGTCACAGAATTGTACTTCTTCTCTGAGCTATAGTGGAAACCAGATCTTCTTGTTAATTAATAACAGAAATATTACACAAGAGTCTGCTTCTATTAAGAACATTGGCTTTTCTCCTCGTTCCTCGCTTGTACCAATATTAATAATATTTGGCACAGTAGAAGTTTTCTCATTGGCATCAAACTGTGCTGGAAACTCTCTTCCAAAGGGAATTCTCAATCAGCTCACAACAGGAGATTTTGCCTCACTGTTTCTATTTCAATGACAGGTTGGTATTTTATAAAGCATAGAGAAGGTTTTTTTCTGACACCTGTGCTATACTAACATTATGCTATAGTGTTTAGCTGAATTACACCTATAGAGTTGCAGTTTGAAGCCTGGCCCAATTCAGCAATCTCAGAGAAGAGAGTTTACAGTAAGAAATGAAGAACAAAGGCCAGGCTGGCCCACCAGACCAGACTCGTGCCTGATGATGATAGAGGCTTTGTCTTGCAGTCAGCCCCCAAGCTGGTTTGGAAAATCAAACAGAACCTTGCTCAAACCATCAGCGAACAAATGACAAATCCTCACAGCACAAAGATCTACTTTTCCAAAGAGATAATTGCAGCTGTTAGCAACAGCACAGCAGACAGTCAACTTGCGGGTGCCTCCTGTTAACATCCAGGGTGACCAACACTGTTTAGCTGCATATTAACACCTAGAGCATATTGACAAATATGACCAAAAGGTATTTTAGGGGTTTGGTACAGAAATGAGATAATCCCTCCTGTTGAAAATTGTGCAAGCTTTGACAGCAATATGAACCTTCTCTTATCAAAGAGAGACCTAGCATGAGTTAGAACAAGAAATGAAGATAGGTTCACATACTTCTGAAATAAGTGGTCTGGAGACTCACCACAACCATTTCCTCACTATTTAAATCTCAGAGTTTTTTCCCGGTTTCACAAACCCAATGCTCTTACTGGCATCTAGTGGTGAATGGAGACATCAGCACCACTAGCAGCTCTTGATCAAGGGGATTGAAATGTTAGTTAGGACAGAATTTAAAACAAACTATGTAATATATATATATATCATGTATATTTTGGTGGGTTATTCACAGAGTGAAGAAAAACCTGAAAATCTTGTTTGTAGTGTACTTTAGAAAGATAAGGCAAACAAAGTGGACAAAAAGCTTAAAAAATCCAACCCAAAGAACAGTGCATGACTCAGCATTTTTATGCTGTCCAGGGCTGTCAGTGAGTCATGCAGCTGTGGAAATAAAAGAGGATTTGCTAGCACAGAACCACCAGAGGGTAGTTTTTGTGGGGGCTGTTGCTTAGTCATTAACATCAATGCAGAAATAGCCATGAGAAATGCTCTCCTTCCCCACCTTTCCATAAAACTGGTGAGAAATAGGACACAGCACAGGAGCAGCCTGCTCCAAAGCAAATGCAGTTTGCAGACTCTGTGTTTGTACATCAAGGTCCTTAGGGCTCCAGGCCTGTTTCTTTCCAGACAAAGGAGGCTCCCTGCTTTCCCTGCCACAAAACCGCAGGAACACACTCCCTACCAGCCACAGAGTCCCCAAGAATGACCTGGGGGACACATATCCATACATGACTTCTGAGCTTCCCTGACATCCATCTGTTCTGTTTCTTTTTTATCAAAACTTGATTTTTTGACACAGGAATCCTTATGTTTATTCACACGCAGATACAAAGATCCTCTTTGAAAACCCACAGAGTCTTTAGGAAGGTCTTTAACACTGTGTGGGTTTTGCATCTGACCCTGACTGACTCTGTCCCTTACATGCTGCTCACAATACTTAAGTTTATTGTAGATGTTTTCCACTGCTAAAGGAACAAGCTTTTGAGCACTAACAAGCATTTCTGTTAAACTAGCTCTCAACAGAAATGGTCTCTGTGTGGTTTTATTAACAGTAATGTCACTTAGATTCCCTAATAGAAACATTTTAGTATCCAAAAATATTGTTGTTCAAGATCATATTTGTCCTTTGAAGTATTTCACCACTTAATTTATGGATAAATGGACTTTCCCTAAACATATGCATTAGATTAGACCTCGACACACCATTCCTCCAGCACATGTCATTTACTTTGATCCCTATTTCAGTCATCCTGGATGGAATCCAGATAATTCTAAAAAGTGCTTTTTGCTGTATGAATCTCAGCTGTAGGTTTATGGTTTGATGAAGGTTTGAGATTTCATGAAAGCACCACATTTTGCTGTCTATAAAGGTTAGGGGTTTGTTCCATGTATTTTCAACTCTTTCAAATGTGTATTTGGTAGTAGAAGGTAATAAATTCTGGTATAAATGTATACACACGTTTCAAAGAAAGGAAGAAATACTTCATGTTTACCTGTAGCTAATGAGCGAATGCATTTGGGGAAAAAAATAAAAATAAAAAAACCCCACTTTTAATGAACTAGGAAATAAATATGATGAATGGATCTCTTATCCAATACCATTTCTCCCCCTCATTGCCTGTGTTCTCCACAGCATAATATCTCCATGGAAAATATATTTTCAGATGATTTTTTCACATTTTGTAGTTTTCAATTTACTTACAAGGCTTTTTTTTTTTTTCTTGAAAGTTTGGCCTTTTTTGTCTGTGAGGCTTAGCATTACCTTGCGCTGCAAAAAAAGTGCTTATATTCTCTGGAAGCTGGATAGTGCAAAGGGCAGCCTGACTGTTCAGTTATATTGCTGTTTTGTTACTAGTTTATCAACAGAAGCAATTCCCTCCAGTGTTTGTCTCCCTTCACATTGGCCTGTCAATATCAATTGCCTAATACAAAAGATGCTGAAATTGAAGGAAAATGTGAAGGAAAGGAAGGAACTCTTTCACAGCTTAGTGATTTACAGTTTCTCTAATTTATCTGAATTTTCCAGGGGTGTTTTTAGGTTTTATATTTATCTTCTCTCCAGAATATTTTGTAGTGCTGAGCTAACATCAGAAATTAATTTATTTAGAAGTGTTCATTAGCAAACCTCTAGAGAAAAATTATACATTTAAGCAAATGCATGTTTGCAGAACAATAGTTTCCTGCATTTGGCCAAAGGAAAATTAATTGTACACAGTTATCATTTAATTGATTAGTTTAGGTTTATTTTCAGTACATCCATTACATTTTCCTCTCCTTTCTTACTATCCAGATCTCTTGATCCTTAGTGTCCCATTTGAAGTTCTGATCTCTATTTCATCCTTTTAATCAACCACATCTCATTCAATTCTCAATTGGGAATAAATAAGAGCTTTTTCTAGACCAAAAATATGAGAAACTGTCTTCCCTGGTTCAGTTACAGGGAACAGAACACCCTCTGCACATCCTACTCCAAGGCACTCTATTTCCTTTTACTTAGATGTTAATGAAGTTGCAAAATATATGGTATTGTAAAGAGCACAGAGGTTAACTGTGCAATCATTTGCAGCTAGGCTTTAAAAAGTAGATGTAACCAAAAAGGCCAGAATAGTGGAATTTAATTTAGGGAACAAGAAGGGGGTGGGGGTGAAGAGAAGGTCTCAGCTGCAGCGTGAGGGACCCAGCAATAAGAACACCACAACAGTAGACAAAGGCAGACCAAGGTCTCTCCAGCCCAGCAGCACGAGTGGCAGAAGATGAGTACGGAGGAGCACAAGAACAGAGCAAACATACAGTGATACTCATGCATAAATACATGTATATGCAGCAGTGGCTTAAGGGCCTCTTAAACAGAGAATTATTACCACCAAAAAAGAAGTGTGTCAGGAGAAAGAGGCAGACCACAGCATGACAGCTGTGTGCTGGCCACTGGCAATCCTCATCAGCTCAAGGAAAAGGCATACCATGTATCTGTATCACCCCATGCATCCTGGAAGTCTTACACACAGCACCTGGGCACCAAGGGATTCTTCTTCTGACCCACATTTTCCATGCCATTAATGAAAAACATTGCCCTTCTGGCCACAATTAGTACATATTAAAGATGCTGTGAAATCCAGAGGATGTTACCTGAAGAGGGGGGCATTGCAGCACACACAGCAGTATATTCCTGCTTCTGTGTTATTCAGATAGATCCCACTGAATGGCTTTTAAAATAGGAAGGAAAAAAGAGAAGTTAATAATGCAGGTCTTTAAAAGCTCACCATCTGGAAGAAGCATGTAGGAATCAGATTCAAAACAGGAGAAAAACCATAAAAAGAAGGCTTTGCAGGGGGGCTTTGAAGAACAAACATTAGCAGCCTGGAGAAATGAAGGGGAGGATGCCTTTGGATTAGTAGTGAAGACTACCCCCTACCCCCACAAACTTTGAGGCCAGTAAGATGTATAAATCATCCAGGTACCAAGGATGGAGTCGTGACCTCCAAGAAACTGGTGAAATGTGCAGGATCCCAAAGGCCAGGGCTCTGCTATGGAGTGCCACAACTTAAAACCGGCTTTACAAAGGGACTTCCCTACTTCCTACATGGTCTGATACTGGGATCCTTTTTTTACAGATATGGATTTGGGCACAGTTCACATGGTACATGCGCCACATGTAAAATGTTGTCTCTGGGCCAGAGACAACCAGCACTCCACCCACAATGCTACCTTCACAGAAGGAGGAGACATGGGGACATGTGGGTGGGTGATCTGGCACCTGAGGGAGAACCCATCTCCTGAAGGGAGCACTATTTTCAAGATTTCCATGGCTAATGTACGTATGGTCATAAAAAGGATAAAAATATGACCTCCTTGTCTTCTGGAGGGGCCTCTACTCCCACCACACAAACAGTGGATCTGGCAGCAAAGCATCCCAGAAAAAAAAAAAAAGCCAATAAAATATGAAAAGAATGCAGAATGTTTTTTCATCTGCAAAACAGTCTGGGTCAGAACAAAATCCACCCTGTTCCGTATGTTGAGTCTAACTTTCATTCACAGGAAGGCAGGGGAAATCCTGTGAAGAAACTGAGCGGTGACAGCTCCCCAAGGCAGGTTTATCTGTGCCCAGCAGGAAGAGGAGATGGCTCACCCTTGGACAGCATTAGCACTTTTGCTCACCGGCTCAGTTCCTTTTTCTCGTGTAACATAGAATTGCTCCGGAGTCAATTTTTTTTTCCAGTCTGTAGCAGCAGCTGCTTCAGCTTGTTTAGTGAGGGGGCCTGTGTCTTCAATTAGATATAGAAAGATAATTTAGTAAGATAGCTTAGATTCCATTGATGCTTTTCATCGTCATCTTAGTCCTCCCAAAGTTTCTATGGGTACAGACCAAGCACAGAGGGCAGTTCAGGGACATGAGCAGGGGCAAGTGCAGGACTTCGCATCTGCTTTCCATTTGTGTGCTACATCCAGAGAGCAGCCCCAGCAAAGCACTTGGGAAGGCTTGTAAAGGAAATGGGCACCTATGACCCAAGGTACCACCCACTCTCCCAGCACAGGCCTCTCCCCTGGCTCAGGATAAGTGCTGGTCTGCCAGTGCTGCTTCTTCATCCCTGGGTATCACTAAAAGGTTTGGCAAACCTCTTGGAAACCCTCGGAAACCAGAAGTAATGTTCATCTGTGGGCTGTGGAACAGTGGCAACTTCCACAGGCCTCAGTGAAAAGTGGTGCTAAGGAGGACTAAGAAAGCAACACCTACAGCCCAAGAGAAATGGGGCCATAGTTAAGTGAGGGACACACAACAGCAGAGCAGAAGTCACCCGTGGTGCAAACCTCCAGCAACATATCCTGAGAGCCTGTACACACCAAGAACATCTATGGTGGTACGGGATTGGCAAAGAATCAATAGACTGGCTGAAAAACAGCAAGTAAAATAGTTTAATACCTTCCTAATCAAAAAGTCTGAGGTGGGGAACTACCTCCCAGACTATCTCCCATCAGCACGGGATCCTTGAAAAAAACCAGCTCCTGAGGAATGACTTGCCTGCATTCATCTCTTGCAAGGTAGAGCTGAGACTGAGGGGGGAGGGCAGGGGGAAATGAATTTGCAAATGACAGTTTAACAAAAAACCCCTTAGAGTTTAGCCTGCCAGTTCAAGACAAAAACCTGCAGCACGCGAACACAGCCCTTCCTAAGTGGCCAGAAGACGGCGAGCACGGGGATACCCTTTCCCCCCCATGCCCCCGGGGGGTACCTGTGCCCGTGTGCGCGGCGCGGGCGCAGCGGAGCAGGAGCAGCAGGCGGCGGCTCCCGAGCATCCTCCCGAGCCCTCCGGCCGCCATAGCGACGGGGCGGGACCGGGGAAGGCGCCGGCCGTGTGTAATCCCTGCCTTCCACCTACAGAATCAGACCTCATAAAAGCCATGAGTAAAGCACCCGCTTAAATGCCGATGCAGCATTTGCAGGTAAAGGTTTCGATCTTACCGAGAGGCAAAGAGACCAGGTTAAAAATGAACACTCGCTGCAGCCGGAAACATAACATAATCCTGTTGAGACATTTGCTTGCAGCTATTCTAGGTTGTTTTTAAGGAGAACTGGTCTGGTACTTGCATGCAAAAGCGCTCTTGCTGTCCTGGATGCGTATTACAGGCGTTGCTCTCAGCGCTGCCGATGGAGGAATGGCGAAGGGGCTGTGCCATCTGAAGGTTTCCTGTTTTCGTGGGGTGATGTGCAGTCACAGCTGCCTTGGCTTGGCCTATAAATATACCTGTAATAGGACACCAGTGTCAGTTTGGCAGCCCGACCTTAAAAGGTAGACCTAAACACGAGTTAGTTTTCCAGGTTAAGCCTTAATGCTACTGTCTGCTTTTCTTCCAATAGTTACGTTTCTGATTTGGAATTAGTTCATCATTTCAGAAGGATGTGGAAGGAAGTGTTTTGATTACATTGGATAACAAAGCTAATAATGATGCTTAATACAAATTCACTTTCTTTTAGTCTAATTCTTCTAGCCTAATTCTAAAATCATAGCTAAAAATAGCCTTCTGTGATCAGCCCTGTATATACAGGTCTGTATTGAACTGTCCTTATGCCTCAGACAGTGAGTTCCACGGCAGCTGAGGACATCCAACCCAACATCTGATCAGTACCACGGCTGTAATCACTGCCTCTGCTCGGATGCACAGAGCATTGCACCACAGGATGGGTGTCAGCAAGGCTCCTACGTGGTGCATTCGCTGTCTGCAGTGGCAGGGGGGAGCAGGGCACACAGCTGATACATGGCTTTGTCCTGTGTAATAAGAAATGGTGGAGTGAAGTCAGAGTACCTGGATAACAATCCTGGAGTGTGATGCCTGTGAGTTCTCAGGACAGTGATTCAGGGTATCAGGAGAGCAGTGCTGCTGGCAGGGAGGAGAGGGCTTTGCCACCCCACTTTGGTGCTGGCAGAGGGCAGCATCCATGCTGTAGGCAGAGGGACAACGCTTTTCCATGTTCAGCCATTTTGGAAGTGATGCTCCTGTGATCTTTCCCAAAACTTTCTGGCTTTCCCCTATGGGATCTTATATCAGTTATTCAGCCATGGTTTAGGAGGGAGTTGTAGCGTGTTAGGAAGCCTTTGGTGAGGAGTGACACAATCTGACACTTCCCCAGTTCTGGCAAGTGGTTTAGGCTAGAAAGTGGTACCAGGTGATGGTGTTACTCCTGGCCTCTGTCTCCAGATCAACTGTAGAAAAGAGGCATTTCCCTCACATTCCTGGTCTTAATCTTGCTCAGATGGTGTTTGTTCCTGAGGAGGACAGGTAATCAATAGAGTTATCCCTGAATTATCTGAGAAATGGAGGGTGAGAGAAAGTGGTAAGTCCTGAAACTTGCATGTTTTCATGTAATTGACATCGATTTAACTGGTGCTTTTTTTAAAGACAAAATGAAATAAAAATGAACTGCCAGTATCTTTCCTGCAGGTCTCTGTTACTGGTACCATTCCCAAATGCAGCAGTTTTGAGGCAGTGGGAACTGAACCAACACAAGTCTGCTGCTGTACCATTTTCTTCAGGTTCTGGAGGAGGGAAGTGGGTGCCTGGGGGGCAGTGGGAGCAGAAGGAGCACAAGGCATCAGGCTCACCAGCCCAAGCCTCATCATCCTCTCAGTTACCCAGTTCACTATAAGCCACTCCTTGATTAAAATAAGGGGGGTGTTGGAAGAGGCAGATCCCATTCATCCCAACAGCTGTGTTCCACATTTGAGGTGGTACGTGGCAGAGCAAGAGAAAATTCTCCATTTTCCCTCCAACAGAAGCCTGACCTGCAGTCATCCAAACCAGCATGACAGGTCTTCCTCAAGTGGAAAACAACCCCCCAGCTGGAGGTAATTCATTTTTCAGATCTTCAGTGCTGAAAAACCAAATCATTGTCCTGTCATGCCTGTAATGTGGCCTCCCATGGTTACAGCACACACCGAGCCGTGTAGCTAGGCAGACATCCGGCCTGCCTTCCTCACCACAGACTGTTCTGAAAGCCAATTAAGCTGTTACTTAATTTTCCTCCTATTTTTTTCTCCCTTATGCACAAGGGGAAACATTTAAAAATCTCCCCTAGCTACATTATGCAAATTTCCAAGTAAATTCTCCCTGAGTTGTAATTCAGCAGATTTATTGTTAAAAACATCACCTGTCTCCAGCATGTACACAAGCTGCATCCAGGGAAGGGTCACCCATCCAAAGCACAGAGTCCCCTTAGACACGTGTAGATGGAGAGAAGCTCCTCAGCTCCTCCTGTTGTGTGGCTCTGTGCCGAGGCGGCAGCAGCATCACACGTGTAGGCGAGAGCAGGAGGGAAGAGGGAAGCAGTCACAGCCCAGACTATCCTACTAATATTTATTCTGGCTCCAGCCATTTCCCAGCTCAGGCTCTGTCTTGACTGATGGCTGTGGGGAGAAGCAGAGCATCACGTACTGCCTACGCTGGCAGATACTGAGCAGTCAGCCAGGAAGCAACGAGGTGCAGAAGTGAAAAAAACTCTGTTCAAATTCAAACCTGTGCTCATGCAGCTTTTGTTAATAAAGCCCCTTGACATTACCACATACAGAAGAAAACGCTGAAATTGTGCTGGTTTTGTTTTGTATGCATTTGCATGCAATCAGTTTTCCACTGCTCACTTTGTCAGACCTAATGTATGTCTCCTCCTATAGCTCCACTGAAACATGTGGGAGCTCACCATGCAACAGTTTGTCTCGGACCTGTCATATGTAGGAGTGCTGTGTGTCCAGGTGCCCGAGGAGTGAAGAACAGGGCTCTGGCATAAGCCCTTCAGTGGTGGGTTGTATCTGTGGAGGGCTCTGTTTCCTCCAAGGAAACCCTCAATGCTTTTGTAGGAGATACTGCAGACTTCCACATCCTTCCTCAGCAGTCTTCTCTCCCCTTAATAGACTTGATACAGCTCCACAGCCAGCCTCTAGCCACTCAGGTGTCATGAAACTATGAATTCTTGGTATATGGAGATACTGTTTCCACATGGAAACATTATCTAATGATATGTGGTAGTGCTCTGGTGCTGAATTCCAGTGATGGAAAGGGATTTTGGCAAAATTTATTAGAAGCAGAAATGTCAAAGTACCTTGGAAAAGGGTTCTCCTGGTTTCCAGAGACACACAGAGACTGAATGCAGAACTGAACCTCCCTGAAGCTAATCTGTGGAGTCTGCTTAGATTCATTTATGGAGCAGCCGGATGTGATTCAGGTCAAAGAGATCATCAGAAATAATGAACACTAATGAACACACAACTTCTTTGGTTTTTTGCTTTATGTTTTAATATCTCTTTTTGCTAATCATAAGTTATAGGATACCTGATTATTCTAACCTTTGTTTTTGGAAAGTAATAGGTCGTATTTGTGGACTAGCTTAAGTGGGGACCTTCTCTTGGAGTCTAAGGGTGGAATTTGAACAGAGCAGGACAGAGTAGAATAGAATCGTTCTAATTGGAAGAGATCCACGGGTTTGGTCCACTATGATAAATGTTTTGAGTTGGATTTGACCAAATGCCCTCCATAGGTCCTGTCCAGTATAAATTATTCTAGGATTCTAAATGCTTCGAGAAATTTCTTGCCTAACAAGTGGAAGCATGAATTCAAAGTTAAATGGATAGTTTCCAATCACTCCTTGATAGAAAACTCAACTCTGCAACTGAGCCATTGGTTCACCTAAAAGTAGATATGCAGTCTGGCATGGAGTATGTGTATCCTCAGGGGCAGCTATTGGGAAAAAACAAATCCAGGCTATTTCCCTGCATTGCCCTGTGCATCCCCCATATCACACCATCCAAGCTCCCTGAGCCGTATAGATATTCCAAAATTTGTGTGTGACTTCTTATCCCTTTTATCCCAAGGTAGTGAAGAACTGAGATGGTTCTTCCACACAGTACCCAAAGCCTGAACAGAAAATTGAATGAACATTTATTTGGCAGCAACTGCCGTGGCAGCAACTTTCTGTAGGTTATCTTAATGGATTTATCACCCTGAACTAAGCCCTGACCATCTGTTCTATTCTCTCATTACAAATACAGGAAAAGCTAATTCATGATTGCATCATAAAAAAGTAAAATATAAATGATTTAAGAGTAGGGCATGCTTCACACTCTGATTGGGAAAATGGCTCTCTTCCATAGAGTGACTTCATTGATAACAGAGTTTGCCTTTCTCCCAGCAAATGGGAATTACTGAGGAATGGGCCTCACTAGACCAAGTTTTATTCCCACTCATTAATCTTAGATGTATTTTTAAATTTGGGATTCATGTAAGTGAAGTTATGAATCTTCTTTCTTTCTCTCTTAGGTGAGCCCCCAAAGATTTATTTTTGTTGGAAAAACTAGCATTCTGTTCTCAAGGCATGAACTAGTTTTCCATTTCATGAAAATGAAGTGCTGGGTGGCAGTCTGGCCCAGCACACCCTGCTCTCACTGGAACAGGAGTTGGGATTTATTTTCCAGGACCTATGTGAGCAACTCTGAGCTGAGCAAAAACTTCTCCAGCTTCACATGATATCACATCTGGCCAGATCTGTAGGGACAACCTACTTATGTGGGAACCTTAGATGAGGAGCTTTTTAATAGGCAGAGTGTACTGAGTCAGTGCTGCTGTGGTAAATGCTTTTTGTCCATATCTGCTATGTAGAAGAGGGTAGAAAGGATCAGAGCAGGCTCTAGGTTTCACATGGACCTCCTATTTCTACACTGTACTGCTATTCATCTAGCAAGAAAAAATACTGGTAGGCCAGGTTCTGTTAGCCCATTTGTTAGTGAATTGCTTTAATTTCTGAGTGCCAAGCAAAGACACCTTCCCACCATACCTAATGTTCAGCAGTGTTTCAGTATCAAAACTGAGCATGGACCTGACTGAAACCTGTGCTACTCTTTACAACTGAATTTCTGTGGTCAGCAAACACACAGCAAGTGACAACAATGAACTGAATCAGTGGCAGCCCCTGGATGAGGCACTGGAACAGATTCCCCTGAGAAGCTGTGGATGTCCATGCCTGGAAGTGTTCAAGCTCAGGCTGGATCGGACATGGGACAACTTGGTCTAATGGAAGGTGTCCCTTCCCACTGTGAGGATTGGAATGAGATGATCTTTGGAGCCTTCCCAACTCAAATCATTCTAGGATTCTGTGACTCCCATCCCTCCTCTATCCCATGGTAACAAATGCTACAGACTAATGCCTGTGTAAATAACTCCAGATTTCTGACCAGAGGTTTTGCTCTGAAGAAGGTGCCCTGAGCATTGGACCAGTGTGATCCTTGGCACATGGAACACTGCATCCTGAGCTCACCCTGCATTTCACGTTATTTGTGTTTTAAACCTGTACCACATGGCACACAGCTCTTGGCTTGTGGAAACCGCAGCGAGCTACTTAGACCCAACATTAAATTTGACTCAGTGCTGCAAAGTCCAAGTCTCCATCAGTTCCTGATACTGTCTTGTCATTGGGAGTTCCTGAAGAAATTTGGTACCTGAATAGCCCAATATTTGGGCTTACAGTCCCTGACTTTTTTGCACATATTTATACCTAGGAGCCAGCATTTAGTCACCTAGTTCTCTCTTTGGTAATGCAGCTCTCATTAATAGCAGGTGAATCTAGCATTAAGCCCACTTACATTAGCAGTCTGCAGAAAAAATAGTGTAATGAAAAGAAACTGGCACTCACAGCATGTGATTCTTCTGTATGATCTACCACAGATAAACTGTGTCTTAAGAGTGCCCATTTGTCAGAGAATTCTCCAACTTTGGAAATTAGATATCATTACCAACATCTGTTATATCTTGGGACACTGAGCAGGCCTCCAGTCTTTCATAATATGTTCCCTAATGCCAATTAAAACTAATGACCTGACATTTTGAAAAGCCTTTTGACTCTTTAATATCTTTTTGACACCTGGCCTTTAAGGAATCTTCTTTCAGACTGGGTCACTAAAAGCACCTTGTTCAGAGAAGCTCATACTAAAAAGGAATTAAAAACATGCTATGGTGTGGGGGTTTTTGTTCAAATCCTTCTTATAACTAGGAAGCACTGCTGATCTGTAGAAAAAGGTGTGCTGATTTTGTATGGGATAGAGCTAATTTACTTCACAGTAGATGGTATGGGGCTGTGTTTTGGTTTTGTGCTGGAAACATTGTTGATAACACCAGGATGTGTTTGTTACTGCTTAGCAGTTCTTTCACAGCACTAAGGCCTTTTCTGCTCCTTATTCCACCTGTGGGTGGACTGGGGTTGCACAAGAACCTTTGAGGGGACAGAGCCAGGATGCTGATCCCAAGTGACCAAAGGGATATTCTGTAGCATCTAGCATCATGCTCCATATATAAAACTGGGGGGAGAAGGAGGAAGGGGGAGGACATTCTGAGTGATGTCCTTTATGGTGTTTGTGGAGGTCCAGTCCATGTGTTTAGAAAAGACTGGACATGGTACTTAGAGCCGTTGTCTAACTGACTTGGTGGTGTCTGGTCAAAGGTTGGACTCAGTGATCTCAGAGGTCTTTGCCAATCCAGTTGGTTCTGTGGTTCTGTGATTCTGTTTGTCTTACCGAGTGAGTCAGTGTTAACACACAATAGAGCCCTGTTCTCCTGGGGATGGCTGAATACTTGCCTGGCCATGGGAAGTGGTGAATGAATTCCTGGTGTTGCTTTGCTTGCATGTGCCGCTTTTGTTTTACCTATTAAACTGAATTTTCTGATTCTCTCCCTCCATTTACAGAAGGAGTGCATGAGACGCTGTGTGGGGCTGATGGCTGATGTTAAACCACAACAGGATGTAGATGAGAAAACACAAGAGATGAGCATCAGACACAGTAAGAACACCTAGCGATGCCTCCTGGAAACAGCAAGAGAAAGCAAGAAAGAAATGAGGAACAGCGAGACTGCAAGCTGTGGGACCAGCAGGTACTGAGTCTCTGGTTGGGTGGTTAGCTCAACCTTTCTTGAAACAAAAGAATGAAGTGACTTTGGAGCAGTTTCTGCTTCACAGGGACTTGGCACCATGTTTTACAGCAAACCTGTACAACACTGGCACCACAAAAAGGAGCGATGTCATGCACCATGGAGCCTAGGGAGAATTTTGTTACTTTTATGCAGCATCGATAAGGGAGTGAAAACCAGCAGTGAACAGCTCTTGTTGAAGGGATTTTCTTGTCTCTAATTCGAAAATAAGCAAAGAGATCCTGCAGACCCCAAGCATTTGTTCTGCAGGAAGACAGGGTCTGCTGTGCTTACTTGCAAAGTAGGACCAGCATGAGAAGAGCTGGTTGTGGACAGCATTTGAGTAGGTGGGTGTAGCCCGGGCAAAGGGCTGCATGAGCAACAGGATCTGCTGCTTACTTTGATATGAACACTCTTCTCATCTTGCTGTATTTCCCCCAATATCCATCCAACTTCAGGTAAGAACTGGCTTCAATTGTGCTTTGTACAAGGTTTCCATAGATGGTATTTTAGCATATTAGTGAAACATCAATGAGCTGGAAGAACTAGCTGGTTCATTACCATGCTGTTGGGGGTTGGGTTTGTTCCTTCTTTCTCTGGGGAATTTTTTTCCCCACGAGTTGCCAAGGGGACCGGGTGTTGGATACTTGAGAGTGCTTGGCTGAAACAAAGAGATGGACAAAAGGTGGAAGGGGGAGATAACGCAGATAAAAGACACAGCTTGAGGCAGCTGCGTGCTTTTTCTGCTTCCGGGTTCGGGAGACGCGTGTCGGCCGCTCCTCGAGGATCTCAGCCGCCGTTTTTTCTGCCTCGCCGTCGAGCTGCTTCAGCGCTGCTCCTCTTGCTGCAGCGTGACCCTGCACTCCCTGCGCTGCCGGGACATCCTGCCCCTGCCTGCCGGGACACCCTGCCATCCCAGCTACCAGCCCGGGACTTTTCCACTGTTCCAGCTTGGTGCTCTGAGGATCCTGCAGGGACACCGAAACCAAACTGCTCTGGGTTTTGTGAAACAAAGCCCTCAAAGTTCTGGGTACTGTTGTCGTTTGTCATTAATGCTGTAGTTGTTTGGTGGGGGGGGGAGTTTTTTTTGTGTTTGTTTGCTTTGTATTACATACTAGTAAAGAACTGCTATTCCTATTTCCCAAATCTTTGCCAAAGAGCCTCTGATTGTAATTTTACCTAGCAGATACCTGTCTTCCTAAACCAAGACAGATTTTGGCGCCCAACGTGGGGCTTGAGGGCACTGAGAAAAGAAAAGGGAAGAGAAATAGCAGTTCTTAACTAACCTAGTACTTTCTTTTGTGTGCGTTGGATATAAAAACCTCATTAGGCTGCATCATGTGGTCTAACTTAGCCTGGTTTGGGTGGCATGTGGTTGTGGCTGTATTCCTTCCATTTGCAGGCCCTTATCTAAACATGGGCCCTATAACTAAGGCTACTGTGACTGTCATCCAGTTTATTTTATGGCTTAATAAGGTGAAGAACTCATGGATTTTTAATTTCCTCTGGAAGGCAGGCACATGGATTCAGGGCTATCGTACACTAACTGTGTGTTTTTGGAGTTACTTTAACAATGGTACCTACTGTGAGGAAATGACACCGGGGGAAGTTTCTTTTTCCCAACCCTTTACCCATCTCTTTGGGTCTGCCCCACCAGTTTTTGAAGAGTTTAAATCCTCTCTGAATGCTAATGATATCATACAATGGCTGGTGCTGCTAATATGCGTATTCTGTTTAGCATTCAGAGATAAGGGAAGATTGACCTGGATAACCACCCTGATACCTAGCCCACAGAATAGGGATGATACCCCAGAGCCTGACTCTGCCCCACAGCCTGCCTCAGAAAGGACCCACCCGGATTGGGTTGAGGTTCTGGTAAAAGAGATAGGCCAAATGCTGAAAGAGTACATTTCCCCAGCTCATGAAAAACCCTCCCCCTGCCCCGAGAAGGCAGAGACTGATGGTGCAGCAGTGGAACCCACAGATGTTACAACTGTCCAGGTTCCAGCTGAACCACAAGGGCAGCCACAGCCAGCAGCAGTCGCCCCTGTGGAAACAAGGAAGTGTAAAGTGAAATCGTCAAATCCTGATATTAAGGGTAAGAAAGAAGGGTCCTCACAGTCCACAGAAGAGCCACAAGTTGAGATCATCACTGAGTCCCTGACATATGAAAGTCTACGTAATCTGCAAAAAGATATTGCACGACGAGGACGTGAGGCTTATACAGCCTGGCTACTTCGAGTCTGGGACCTTATGGGTACAAGTGTGCAACTAGATAGTGCTGAAGCAAGGAATTTGAGACCCTTGACCCAGGACTCAAGTATAAATCAGGTATTTGTAAGAGAGCAAGGGCCCCTTCCCCTTTGGGAACGACTTCTAATGAGTGTGAGAGAGAGATTTGTCCACAGAGACAGAATGCAAGAGCACAACAATAGAATGCGATGGAAGACCCTTGAGGAAGGAATCCAACAGTTGAGAGAAGTGGCAGTATTGGAAGTACTTTTTGGGAGGACCGGACAGCATGATAATGACCCCGACAAGGTTAAATGCACAGGGCACATGTTGTGGAATCTGGCAACTCATGGACCATCCCAATACGCCACATTCATCGCAACAATTAATGCCGAGGATAACCGAGAGACAGTAGGTTCTGTTGCCAACAAGCTCAGAAATTATGAAAGTATGATCAGTGGCCCAATGCAGGCTCATGTCTCTGCGGTGGTGAAGGAACTCAAAGAGGAGATGAGGGAAATGAGAGAGGAGATGAGAAGGAACAGTTCCCATGTAGCACCGGTGCGAGTCACAGGCCCCAGAATCAGAGCCCAACATTCCCCAGCGAGAGAGAGAGGGTACACCCCTCGAGCTGACCTGTGGTTTTATCTGCGGGACCATGGGGAGGACATGGGAGCGTGGCATGAGAAACCTACTTCTGTCCTGGCAGCACGGGTACGTGAGCTCAAGGAGAGAAACGCTAACAGAGGGAGTTCCACTAGAATGAAGATAGCCTCAGCCTCCCATGAGCAAGCTGCCAGGTATTACGGAGGTGGGAATGCTGTGTCAGATTCCCTCGAAGGAACCTCTACCATGTACGTCCAAGATGGGAATAATAACCAGTGCTAGAGGAGCCCTGCCTCTAGCCAGGAAGAGGCACAGGAAAATCGGGTTTTTTAGACTGTGTGGATTCGATGGCCTGGCACATCAGAACCACAAAAATATGAAGCTTTAGTAGATACTGGGTCGCAGTGTACTCTAATGCCATCAGGACATGTGGGGGCAGAACCGATTTCCATTGCCGGGGTGACGGGGGGATCACAGGAACTGACTCTGGTTGAAGCCGAGGTGAGCCTGACCGGGAAGGAGTGGCAGAAACTTCCAATTGTGACCGGCCCAGAGGCTCCATGTATTCTGGGCATAGACTTCCTCAAGAATGGATATTATAAAGACCCCAAAGGACTCAGATGGGCTTTTGGAATAGCTGCTGTGGAGACAGAGAACATTAAGCAGTTGAACACCTTGCCGGGACTATCAGAGAACCCATCTGCAGTGGGACTCCTGAAGGTAGAAGAACAACAAGTACCTGTTGCCACCTCGACAGTGCACCGTCGGCAGTATCGAACAAATCGGGACGCCGTGATCCCCATCCACAAGATGATCCGTGAGCTGGAGAGCCAAGGGGTGGTCAGCAAAACCCACTCACCCTTCAACAGCCCCATCTGGCCTGTGCGCAAGTCTGATGGAGAATGGAGACTGACTGTAGACTATCGTGCATTGAATGAAGTGACTCCACCGCTGAGCGCTGCTGTGCCGGACATGCTGGAACTTCAGTACGAGCTGGAGTCCAAGGCAGCGAGGTGGTATGCCACTATTGACATTGCCAATGCATTTTTCTCCATTCCTCTGGCTGCAGAATGCAGGCCTCAGTTTGCTTTCACCTGGAGGGGCGTGCAGTACACCTAGAACCGGCTGCCCCAGGGGTGGAAACACAGCCCCACCATCTGCCATAGGCTGATCCAGGCTGCACTGGAGAAGGGTGAGGCTCCAGAACATCTACAGTACATCGATGACATCATTGTGTAGGGAAAGACTGCAGCTGAAGTGTTCGAGAAAGGAGAGAGGATCATCCAGATTTTGCTGAAAGCCGAGTTTGCCATCAAGAAGAGCAAAGTCAAGAGACCTGCCAGAGAGATCCAGTTCCTGGGAGTAAAGTGGCAAGATGGACGGCGGCAGATCCCCACTGAAGTCATTGATAAGATCACAGCAATGTCTCCACCGACCAGCAAAAAAGAAACACAAGCTTTCCTAGGAGCCATAGGTTTTTGGAGGATGCACATTCCTGAGTACAGTCAGATCGTGAGCCCTCTCTACCTGGTTACCCGCAAGAAAAACAATTTCCACTGGGGCCCTGAACAGCAACAAGCCTTTGCCCAGATCAAGCAGGAGATTGCTCATGCAGTAGCCCTTGGCCCAGTCAGGACGGGACCAAATGTGAAAAATGTGCTTTATTCTGCAGCCGGGAACAACGGTTTGTCCTAGAGCCTTTGGCAGAAGGTGCCAAGGGAGACCCGAGGCCGACCACTGGGATTCTGGAGTCGAAGTTACAGAAGATCTGAAGCCAACTACACTCCCACAGAGAAGGAGATCTTGGCCGCCTATGAAGGAGTTCAAGCCGCCTCAGAAGTAATTGGCACAGAAGCACAACTCCTCTTGGCACCCCGACTACCAGTGCTGGGGTGGATGTTTAAAGGAAAGGCTCCCTCCACGCACCATGCCACCGATGCCACATGGAGCAAATAGACTGCCCTCATCACACAGCGTGCCCGTATTGGAAACCCAAATCGCCCTGGGATTTTGGAAATAATTACAAACTGGCCGGAAAGAGAAAACTTCGGTTTCACGGACGAAGAGGAGCAGAAACCAGTGACACGGGCTGAAGAAGCTCCTCCATACAACCAACTGCCAGCAGAAGAAACACACTACGCTCTCTTCACTGACGGTTCCTGTCGCATCGTGAGAATGAACCGTAAGTAGAAAGCAGCCGTATGGAGCCCCACACGACAGGTTGCAGAAGCCACTGAAAGAGAAGGGAGATCAAGTCAGCTTGCTGAACTCAAAGCTGTTCAATTAGCCCTTAACATTGCTGAAAGAGAGAAGTAGCCAAAGCTCTACCTCTACACTGATTCGTGAATAGTAGCCAATGCTCTGTGGGGCTGGCTGAAAAGGTGGAAAAAGGCCAACTGGCAGCGTAGAGGAAAACCAATCTGGGCTGCTGATGAATGAAAAGACGTTGCCACTCGTGTAAAGAAGCTGCCTGTGAAAGTCCGCCATGTAGATGCCCATGTTCCCAAGAGTCGGGCTAATGAAGAACACCAAAACAACAAGCAGGTAAATCAAGCTGCCAAGATAGAAGTGTCAAAGATAAATTTAGATTGGCAACACAAGAGAGAGTTGTTCCTAGCCCGATGGGCCCATGATGCCTCGAGTCATCAGGGCAGAGATGCCACCTATAAGTGGGCCCGAGACCGAAGGGTGAATTTAACCATAAACAGTATTTCTCAAGTTATCCATGACTGTGAGACATGTGCTGCAATCAAGCAAGCCAAGCGGGTGAAGCCCTTATGGTATGGTGGGCGGTGGTCCAAATATAAATATGGAGAAGCCTGGCAGATTGACTACATCACCCTTCCCCAAACCCGCCAGGGCAAGCGTTATGTGCTAACCATAGTGGAAGCCACCACTAGATGGTTGGAGACCTACCCTGTGCCTCATGCTACTGCCCGGAACACCATCCTGGGCCTGGAAAAACAAGTCCTGTGAAGACATGGCACCCCTGAGAGAATCGAGTCAGACAATGAGACTCATTTCAAAAATAATCTTATAAGCACCTGGGCTAGAGAACATGGCATTGAGTGAATGTACCATATTCCTTATCATGCACCAGCGGCCAGGAAAGTTGAACGGTGCAATGGCCTGCTTAAAACTACCTTGAAAGCACTAAGTAAGGAAACCTTTAAAAATTGAAATACTAATTTAGCAAAGGCCACCTGGTTAGTGAACACTCGAAGTTCCACCAACCGAGCAAGTCCTGCCCAATCTGAGCCCTTGCAAAAGACAGACAGAGATAAGGTTCCAGTAGTACACATAAGAGGTATGCTAAAAAAAACTGTTTAGATTAATCCTACCTCCAGCAAAGACAATCCCATCCGTGGAGTTGTCTTCGCTCAGAGACCAAGTTGCACCTAGTGAGTAATGCAAAAAGATAGAAAGACCCGATGCATACCTCAAAAAAACCTTGTTTTAGAGTGAACTATCCATGACAATGTAGCTGCATCCATATTTGCATATATATATATGTATTTTTAATAGTTAAAACTCAATGTAATATGTTTGTATGAGAAAAAAATTCGAGGTGGATAATGTTAGGAGTTGAGTTTGTTCCTTCTTTCTCTGGGGAATTTTTTTCCCCACGAGTTGCCAAGGAGACCGAGTGTTAGATACTTAAAAGTGCTTGGCTAAAACAAAGAAATAGACAAAAAGTAAAAAAAAAGATAACGCAAATAAAAGACACAGCTTGAAGCAGCTGCGTGCTTTTTCTGCTTCCAAGTTCGAAAGACGCGTGTCAGCCGCTCCTCGAAGATCTCAGCCGCCGTTTTTTCTGCCTCGCCGTCGAGCTGCTTCAGCGCTGCTCCTCTTGCTGCAGCGTGACCCTGCACTCCCTGCGCTGCCGGGACATCCTGCCCCTGCCTGCCGGGACACCCTGCCATCCCAGCTACCAGCCCGAGACTTTTCCACTGTTCCAGCTTAGTGCTCTGAAAATCCTGCAAAAACACCGAAACCAAACTGCTCTAAGTTTTGTAAAACAAAGCCCTCAAAGTTCTAAATACTGTTGTCGTTTATCATTAATGCTGTAATTGTTTAATAAAAAAAAAAGTTTTTTTTATGTTTGTTTGCTTTGTATTACATACTAGTAAAAAACTACTATTCCTATTTCCCAAATCTTTGCCAAAGAGCCTCTAATTGTAATTTTACCTAACAAATACCTGTCTTCCTAAACCAAGACACATGCAAATAAGCTCACTCTTCATGAAAGAAAAGCTTTTACTAGCTCCTTATATTCTTCAATACTCCAGTTTCTTCCATGTCCTACAAATAACATTTTTATAGGTCAAGGACATCCATGTGTGTGTATATATATGTATGTCTCTCCCCCACTGTGTTCTGCTCATTCCTGTGCATACTCTACCTGTATGTGAATTCTAAATTCTGCCTGGGTGACAGTGGACAAGGAAAGCCAGATAAAGTTATTCCACTATTTCTGGTATCTTTCAGTGTCAGAGACAGTGTTTGTATAATAGAAAAATAATAAGCTCATTAAGAAGGCTAAAGAGCTGTTAATTTATCTGCAAAGATCTGCTGTAGTAGCAGTTCTGGTGAACTGAAATATCATGTCCCATATACACAGTTGTATTGCAAAGGCCACAGCCAGTGCTAGAGCAGAATCCTTTGGTTTTTTTCCTTCTGTGCCATTTGGGAAGAGGTACAGGTGCCTGGGAGGAGAGGAGGTACAGTGGCACAGCTGTAGAGTTAGAGGGTTTGTGCATTGGATGTACCAGTGGGTGGTTGTACAGGCATTTCTGTGCTATGTGTTTTTATCTCTGTGTAAATGTGTTATTAAATCCCTAGATACACAGAAATCCCCTCAGCTGTGAAGTGCTGAACCTAGCAGAATACTCTGGAAATGCAGAAGTGTGTCTGAGCCATGCTCTTTTCCTTTTCTATACTGACCGTTGTGGGAGATGGGTTACTTCCTTGGATAGACTCCCGGACTCCTGGCTTGAGCCTGTCCATTCTTATGCTTTCTTCTTCTACTTTGTTGCAATGTGTTTGGGCTTTTATTTACATGGGGATATTTTTTCTTTTTTTTTTCTTTTTTTTTTTTCAGTCTTCTGAAGGAAAATAGGTAGTGCCAAAGAGTTGTTGGGAGGAAGACCCTTGTATAAACCAGTAAGGGGGTTATGAATACGATAAATGTTTCAGTGCACTTTTCTATCTTCACTAAGTTGACATGCTGGCCAGTAAATGACTACTGCCTCTGTAGTTTCCATTCTGACACTCATCAATAATGAGCTAGATTTACAGACAAATGAATCATGTGGCAGAAGAGGTGCAGATCCATGCAAAGAAGCTGGAGTTGAAATAATATGTCACTATTCAAAACCACTATTCAAAACCCATGTTTACCAATAAAAGACTCATTTTTCCCTGAAGACAAGTTTAGTGACAAAAGTAACAGAAAAAAGTTCCTCTTGGATCTGAAAATAAATACATATTTTTTTTCTGAGAGCTCTGGATTCTTCTCAGGATCCAGAGTTAATCAGCAACAGAGAATTGCGGGAGGAAGAGTTCATTTCAATTTCTACATGCACAGGAATGTATGGTATAAAGGAGTGATGTCCCGACAAAGCTTTAGTTTAGCAGTGGGTAATCAGAAACTATTTGAAATGTCCCAAATCTATAAATTACACTGCAGTTGTTCCCTGCTAGCATAAAGATAAAACCAGTGTAAGTTAACCTCAGTGTTTCTACTGCTCAGGGATCAAGTGCAATAGAAGAGAAGCATGGAAGAGCTGGTACTGCCGCTGCCTGCAATCTGTACTGCTTTGGCACCTGCTGGGAGAAGAAGAGTCCACTTCTGCAGTGAGCTGTTTACCAGAAGCACCCCTCAGAAACAGGTCTCAGCCAAAAACCCGTCTGCAGAGCCTGGAATTACTCCCTCAGCCACAATGGTCCCAGACACACAGAACAAGCAACAGCAGAGGTTTGCACGGCCAAAGCATTAGATTCTCTCATGCTAAAACCTCTACTGGAACTTCCAATCCCATTGATACCACCATCAGCTTGGTCTGCTGCTTTACCAACTCACATTCATCAGACAGGTAGGAATCATACCTGACCTTTAATCAACACAGTCCAGATTTGTATTTCTTGATATGCAGATATGCTGTATGTTATCATTGTGCTTTTCAATATCAAATCAAAACCAAAATTCTTTTTAACGAGTAGCAAGAGCAGCAGGATGTTGCATGTGTGTGCATGTGTGGTGTGCCACTTGCAGATGCCTTGGAAGAGACCATGCAGGAAGCTGACCAGGGCACTTCATCATTTCTGCACAGTCAATACTAAGTTGAGCAGTTCCCATGAGCAGGAGGAAAGAGTTTTCAGCTTCTCTCAGAAGCACAGATACCACAGTGAGGATGACTTGGGGGTGCGTGGTTCAAATCAGGATCTTCAGTCCCCATCACTGTCCTGGGATAACCATCTACATGCCCTCTCTTTCAAGAAGCTGAGCACATCTCATTTGATTTTCATTCTGCACAGCTGCTGGCCACGAGGCCCATTTTTGTGTCACTGCCTGGTGGTTACAGCTGTGGAGGAATGAACCTTGTCTCAGTTCTTATCTTTGCTGAAGACAGTTTTCACCTTGCAGGAAAGCACCTAATTATGAGGATCTTGTTCTAGGTAGAGTACAGTTTCTACATTTTATGGTAGAAATTTACATGTCTAGGCAGTAAAATATAAGAACATTCTGAAAGTGGGTACTGGAGACCCAGACTATTTTTTCCCAAAGGAAGAGCCTAATTGCTACTCCCAAATATTAAATTGAAGAGGTTGCTCAACTTTTCTGTTTCTGTAGTCTATTAATTCTGCATTCTTTTCTACATGACAGCAGATCTTCAAAAAGGGATGCAGAGTGCTTAGTGGCCAGAATAGATCCTGCAATGAGGTGGCTGCAGACCATTTTGTTCGTCCTTAGGAAGGCATCAAGCCTGACTCCTTCTGTGTGACTGATCTGCCCAGTGAACTATTATGTAAAGGGAAATATGAGCCCATCCCCATCTGCTCCTTAAATGAAGGTAGGCAATCAATTCTCTCAGGCACAGCCCAAGCCAAATGGTGTGTGCTGGGCATGTCCGGGGAATATTCACCCAGCTGAGTCCTGTAGATATGTTTAAACATTTTGTTTTCTGATTCAATTCTGGAATGAGTGTGAGCTGAGCTGCTTTTATCAAGAGTGGGGGAATTCTTCACCAGGCCATAGACACAACTACAGGTCCCTGATTAACATCAGATAAAAAAGTGTGGTATCTCTTACTTGACAAATGAAGTGCAGTTTTCAAAGTAACAATTTTAGATTGAAATGTTTATATTCTACCTAGACTTTAATACTGACATCCAAGTGCATTACAATTTTGAAGTGACAGAACTCAGACAGTACAAAGTTCAAAGCTGTGAAAGGCATAAAACATTTTTGGATCCTACATTTCTGGATCATCGAATTCTGCATTATACAATGCAGGTTATAGTATTTGGTTTTATTTGTTTAGATAACTATTTTATGTAAAGTGAGCTCATATGTCTAGAGATTTCCCAATTTTTATTTTGAAAAACTGCATTTTGTCTATTTTTTTTCATATCAATTTTTATTAGAAACAACAGAAATTGCTTTTTTCCCAAGACTTCCTCAAACACAGTAAGTCGTAGTTTGACGTTATGGTTCCAATACAAAATAATGAAATTCCAATGTAAGAAAACTATACAAAATGATAGCTAGCAGGAAATTAATTCTTATTTTATGTCAATTTACTGGACTTTCAAAGCTCTGGGTTTCTATACCCAATCATAACTGTCAGTGAGAGCATATGACTTTCCAACAGTCTCCTACCTGCTACATAGAAATTATAAGAAACACATCCTCACCCTCCTCTCAGTTCTGCCAGCACATCCTGCATTTTGTTTCCAGATTTCTTTTTCATTCTAATGTCTAGAGGACTGCTGAACATAAGGTTAAAAAAAAAATGAACATGAGGCCATATAAGTGAATTTACAACGTAAAGATAAAATATTCCCCTAAGGGCTACCAGGAAATCATGCTGCATGTCAAAGGAGGAAGGAGAGGGAGTGGTGGGATCATGCTCATGAGCAGTAATGAATACAACAGATATAAACCTCCTCCTCAACCCAAAGCAGTCAAGGCAAGTGCCTGTGCTTATACAAACATTAAAAAGCTAAAAGAACACAGACCCCAAATTTTTGAATCACATTTTTGGTAGGCAGGAAGTAAATGCCTTGTTGTAGGTGTTCTGGTCTTCTGAAATTCAGTTCTGTACAACGTTGCCTGCACTGGCCTAACTGCTGTACAGTACATTCTCACAGTTTTCCACAGTAAACTCAGTTGATAGTGGTGCTCTCTGAAATACTCCAGTACATTCCTGACAGTTTCACCAGGAAGTGTTTACCAGAGTGTTCTAGCCAGTGTTTTACCTCTCGTAAAAGCACCGCCACTCTTCAGCAACACCACGTTACCCAAGGCTGCAAGAAATACAAACTCCCTGTCTAAAACCACTGCCTTCTCAGAGTCCATTTTATCTTCAAGTCAAAAATAAAGAACTTAAACAGATCACAAGCATTAACTTATCAATCATCTGTCTTTCCTGTGCCAGGACAAACAGCATTTGCTTTCATCCAGAGTATTCTATTATCTGTAAATACTAACTCTGCCAAGTTCTAAGAAATATAAATGGGATTATTTTCTACAGAGACTGCAAGTATACTGTTATTGTGGTTCTAGTTCTCAGTTCTTGGGTTATTTCACACAATTATTTAGTTGTTTTTAGGTGTCTTGTTATTTCAGCAGATGTCACATTTTCTTGCTTTATGGACATGAAATTCCTATAAATGTGCATGGGATTTGAAGGAAAAATAGGGGGAAAAAAACGAATATGCTGTATTGGAATTTAAGTTATTTAATAAGTATTTTAATGTATTTTAATTAGCACACACCAAATATTATTGTTTACCAAATTTTAATCTGTAGTTTTGCAATTTAGTCTTAAAATAGTACAAAAAAATTAACAAATTTTTTAAGCACTGAAGCTAGATACAAAATCACATCTAATTAAACCTTTAAGACAACATACCAGATATGCTTCCTTTTGATAGTAGGATATGAACCCCCTTATTTATGTTTCATAAATACAGCACTGCAAACAAATTTAAAATACTTATTTTGGTGAAATTCATCAAGATGATTAAATGCATTTGTATTGATCAGCCTTTGCAGTTCCTTGTTTTAGCAAACAGCCTGGTTCAAACATTAGCTCTACAACATACTCTTGAGGAGGAAGCAGAAGCCCTTTGGGAGAGTATTCAACCAATTTAACTTCATTCCAAGCTCTGTTATACTTGCCACGAACTAAAGTACAGCCAATGCCAATTCTGTCTGCTAGCACCTAAAAAAGAAAGAAAAAGTAGTTAATTGCAGTTCATTCATGTAGCTTATGTGACATACAGCGAGGACTCGTGATGCTTAAAAACAAAACAAACAACTGAAAGGCCTAGAGCTTTCTTAAAACAGACTTTATAAATTTCTCAAGTGTTCCAAACTTCAAACCTTTTTTGTTGGTTTTGTGTAGGAAGTGTAGGCTTTTAAACATTATTTCTCACATATCTTATGCACAACATGAAAAACATTAATTTTAACTCTTTTCAAACACTGATACATTTGTTTATCAGCCAGTCCTTCAGATCTCAAATGAAGAGCAACACCCACAGTACCCAGCAATGCTTTTTTTCGGCTTGGAAGACTAACTTCTGAGTAACATTTTGAAGTCTATTCAAGCAATGAGGTGTAGGCACACTGCACACATACAGCTGGTATGAAATATTAAATGTAAAAAATGCAACATTTTTATCAGTCTAAGTTTAGGACTGTTGCTTCACTCTGAAGCACACTCCTTGCTTTTCAGCCCTGGAAACGTGGGAAGCAATGAAATGTGAGACAAGTGTCTGCTAGATGAAACACCTGCCTTTCCTCTGGGCTGCACTACCACAGACAGACCTATAATGGGTTCCAGCTTCCAAACTGCTTTTCTAACACACATCTGCTGTGAAGGAATGAAATCTTGTAAGATTTTTAACTTGTTACAAATGGACACAGATATCTATTGCTTAGAGTGCTGTGGCTTTAAGAGACACAACCTGTCCCTACAAAAGTTCCTTAGGACAGTCGAACATAATTAAGTCATGCCCTCACAATGTCATAAAATAAGTTGGAAACTTTATTTCCCTATGGATCCTATAAATTTAGGGTCGTACTCCTTCTCCCGTGTACTCTTCCCTAGGTCCTTTGTGCTTAATGTGCTAGACCCTTGTTTCTCTGTTTCTTTCCATTCAAGAAAGGGTCAAATCCAGCCAAGGAAAAAGGATGGGACAGAGAACCAGGCTCCACCAGTACATCTTCATATGAAGAAAGAAGAAATACAACTTCGCAGTTTCTTCTAAGAAACTGGAACACAGAAGCTGTTACATGCTATCACAGAATACTGGATAGATACCAAATAAAAATTGTCCCAACAAGTTTACATTTGCAGCATGGAAAAAGAAGGAAGCTGCATAATTCAATATTTTGCAGTTTACAGAAAATGTAAAATGTTTTGACTCCAAATCAAATGCTTTGGCTTTTTGCCATTTATCAAGTATTCTGCTGATATCAGTTAAGGCAATTTAATGACAACAAAAATGTTTACAGAAAGAAGTGATGCTGGCTTTCATTCACTGGGAAATCAACTTTGCTGCTGAAAAATTATGAAACTGTATACAAAAGATTTTACAGGGATATAAATACTGTATTATACTGATGCAAATATACTTTAGTTTAGACTATCCATTTAACAACAATATGCTGTGTTGCAAAATAAATGATAATGTACCTTGAAAAGTAAAGCTCTGTGATAGAACGTCCCTCTTTTGATTTTCCCGATAGGCACAATGTTGCTTTTCAGTTCAAATTCTATTGCACTCATGTCAAGTTCCCAGCAGAAGTTATGTAGTTGCTCTCTTTCAACAGTGCCACCCATCTTGTCTGCAACAAACCTGTTCCAAATGCACACCAGGATCAATTATATCTATAACTCCTCTTGTATTTATGGCAAAAATGTAGCACAATGAAATGTATACAAGCAAGAAGTGAATGATCTTTAAGACTGTCATACTTTTTCTATGTTTGCTAATTAAATTTGTAAATTCAGTAATTCGTATTTTAAATATGCTTACTGACAAATACAGATAACCATAACTCAGGTCATTCGTATTTGTCACAGACCTAAACCAAGGTGCAAAAGCAGAGATTCTGGAGAGGTGTAGTACAGGCACAAAGTCCCCCGAAAAAGTCATCAATAACAGTGTAATCACTGAGGAAGTAATTACCAAAGCTGATGTTCATGTTTACAAGTAACAGATTAGGTGAGTTACATATTACAGTCCCCAGACCTATCATTTGTTTGAAATAGTAATAAAGGCATGAGGATATGTATGACAAAAATAAAGCCATAGGTAATGATCCCAACAATGTATTCATTGAAGGTACTTACCTTCTACATGTGCTTTCTTATACTGAAGCCAGTATTTTGGGGGTGAGCAGTATTTATCCATTAAAACAAATGGTTCAGAAACAGAAACAGATCAGAACTCACCATCAGTGCAAGCTCTGCCAAGAGCATTTTTTTGGGGAGACTGCACACATAGGATCAAGCCCTGGTTTGTAAGTCTGCCCATATACACATCTGCCCATCTCTCCTATGCAGGGCTGCTTTATGTAAAGACTTTTGTTCCCCTCAGTGTCTCACCCACGGGCACAAGGGTAATTGAGGTCTCTCACTTTGGACATGTTGCAGAGCTGACATGAAAATCACAAGGCATTGCTTCAGACAGGGAACTGAAATCTGCATCCCCTCCTCTGCAGAAGCAGTGAGTGTGTTCCTCTGCCCAGCACAAGCAAGGCAACCTCCGAGGCCGACTTTTCAAAGTTTAGAGTTGAGGAAGCCATGGTTGCAATAGCAGGAAGCCTTGGTTGCAATAGCATGGGCACAGGGAGCTATCATCAAGCATGTCAGATAGGGTATCCTGAAGCTGGGAATTACTGAGTGAAGCTGAGAAAGTGTGGGGCTCAAGGCAAGTCCTTTGTGCTGTGTGTGCCCATGGCCAGCCCTCATTAAAAAGAGCAAGGCTGCCCCAGACAACGTGCTCACCACCACACAAAGGAGTGCTGTGCTTGTTCCAAAGGAGACATCCATGATGTCCCCTCCTCTAGCCTGACCCCCACCCCATTGAGCACAAGAGGAACTCTAGCCAGGGTGCCAGGCTGCTGAGGGACGCTGCAGCTGCCTTCTCCCCCACTCCCTATTCAACACATGCTATTCAGGCAGCTGCCTGAAATGGAACACAGACAAATCCCCATAGAAAACATTCTACCTAAATTTCCCATGATTGTTTCACTGGGTTGTGTGTCTGCAAGTATTTCACTGGTGTGTTAGAAGAGCAGATTTAAAAGAGAATTTTATGGATTCCACCTTGAGGAAGGCAGCATGATTTATACACAGCTGGATAGTTAAGGATGAATATCTGTCCTGTCAAATTCTGCAATCAATGAAAAATTCATTCCTCATATCACATTAGAAGACTTCATTAAAAATAAGAGTTAGTAAAAGTAACAAATTTTGTGAGAGTAAGTGGGATCTGACGCTAAACTCTCCAGATTCAGGAGGCAGCCTGGAAACTGCTAAGATATAAAGGTTTAACTTTGGAGAAGATTAAAACAGGCACGCTGCTTGGAGGTGACAGTGATTGGTGCTCAGGCTGAGTAGTCAGTGTAACTAATGAATCACACACTGATACCAAGAGTCTGTACTTGCACTATTGCAATATTATGGCACTATTAAATCATCAGGATATTAATTACAAGAGCACTTAAAAGCTATGTTAGAAAACTTGTCTTATGCTTTTGGCTCTATAGAAAACAAAATAAAATAGACTTGCTGTCCCAAGGGGTTCCAAAACCAAGTAGGCAGGAAAGATGGTACAAGAAACAACAGACATGATACATGTAACTTGCAAACATCTTGACTATTAGATTTCTGTTCTAATGATCCTTTTAGGCTTTGCAAAACCTGGGTCTCTGGGGCTCCTTGATTATGTTTAATGCTATATGCAGCTGATGTGGTCACTGGAAAGAATCAGTACAGATGTATAAATATGAAAAAGAACCTGAAATTGTCTATAAGAATAATTTTTAAATGAGAAATTGACACTCGTTTGTTGCAAGTGATACTTTATTTTAAAAAATATTAAATTAATTGCAACAAAGTTAGAAACAAGAAACTCAAAATCTAAATATGTCAGCATTCTGGGTCAAAGCTGATTTCAATTCCACTTAAGCATGGGAAAATAACTATTTTGAAAAAATTGACCTTGGATAAGAAAACAGTAATTTTACCAATTCAGCTTATGGAAATACGATTTGGTACTCACTGTGCAAGAGCCACAACCTGTTCCCGGCTAGTAGTTAGTGGTAGAATTGTTTTGGAAACATCATTAATGTAATCCATTAAAATGAAGTCAGGTGGTGGTACCCAATGGGAATTTTCTAGATTTATTTCTTCCTGGATTGTAGGTATAACTTGAATAACTTCTTTTGGCTTTTCCTCCTCTTTTTTCCCCTTCCCTTTTCTTACATAGAAAAAAAATATACACTTATATAGAATACTGTAATTTCTAAAGTTCAAAGTCAAATACATTAGTTCTCCAACAAGACATTTAGACAAATTGACTAGGTGGAAGGTAGGAGATTTCTTTTGTCTTGAAAAAAATATCCAAAATCTACAAAGCTGTAGAGAACACTTGTGGAACATGCCCCCAGGAGGTGGTTAGGAACAAATGCCACTAGGTCCATGTTAATATTGCTGTCAATTCTCATTTTTTTTTAGTTAATGGCTCTGATATGCCTTCCCTAAGTATGGATTATATACCGAAGGAGACACTTACGTACTATATACCTGTAGGGCACATTTTTAGTTATGGTTTAGTTCTGTGTGGATATGAACTAAAAATCATGAACTCTACTGAGTTTTTACTTGATAAAAATCTGGTAAATCCTTCAAGTAAAGGAAAAGAAAGGTATCAAAAGCACAGCTGAAACCTTGACAGGACATTCCAGAAGACAGCCTCTGTACTTGCAAGTTCAGGTACTACAGCATGGCTTGTCAGAGAAAGATTTCACAGCAAGTCTGTGTTTTTGCTGACTCTTTTTCATTGCACATGCTTCATATTTTACTAATGCTTAGGATCTGAAAAATGACTATGATCCTAAACAGGCATCCTAAAGACCCAGCAGAAGTTTAAATGGAATGACTATTCTGCTTAAATTAAATACAGTGCATTTCACAAGTTACGCAGCAACTATAACATTAGTATCTTACCAGAGGTATTATTAAAGTCTATACAATCAGACAGTTTAGGATCTTTCATTTGTGGGAACACATGAAACTAGTGCTTTGTAAGCATTATGTCTTTTTTCAGCATAAATCCTGAAATTTTTTACTGTGAAATACAATAAAACCTCTTTCCCTTGTTTAACACTTCTGGCTTATTTTTTAAAATCTATAATACTTCTGGTGATCTTGGAAGGAAAAAGAAAAAAAGAAATAAAGGATCCCTAGAGTACATGGGTCCAGGACACACTATCATTATTGCATGCTCTTCAAATTATTCTTAAAATTTATACTATGAAAGCACTCTTAAGATGGAAGGCATTGAACAAAGCAAAAGGGCATACACCATTATCAGTAGTTGAATTCAAGCAATTTGTCTTCAGAATACTTTGCAAACTTTTCTTTAGCCTATTGAGATTTACCATATTCACAAAAAGCCCTTTTCATAGGTGTCACAAAGCACATTATTTTAGAAGGATAACCAATTAAGATTTAATCTTAAAATAATAGAAAATTCACCACCCTCTTAAATAAACTCTTCTGGTTATTAATTATACTTACACCTGGAAAAAAGCAGACAAACAGTTTCCTTTATCTAATTTGACTCTATCTAACTATAGCCAGAGAACCATATAATGCTAGATTAAATAGCTATCTAGTTATCCATTTATCCATTATGGTTAAAAATACCGTGTTTAAAAATTCCTGAATTATTCCCATTATCTCTTTGGTGTACAGTTTAGGTGGTTTTCAAAAGAAAAACATTTACAAGTGCTATATTTCTTATTTCTTCACCATTTGCCTGTTTCCCCCTTCTTCCCTTCTATCCCCCCAGTACTTTTTTTTCTCTATGAGAAGTGCACCATTAAATTACAGTGCTATAGGAGATTTTGTTTCTAATTCCTATTTATTCAAATGACTCTGCAATCACATCTATTCCCCTCCTTTCAGGAACCCCTCCTCCTCCATTTTCAGGAACAAAACACCTCAGAGAAATGGGTTTGAACAGTGGTTTGTTTGGGTTTTTTGCTGCTGCTTATTTCTCTCAGGTAACACTGTGTTCTGTTCCTTGGTGGAATAGCTGATTTAAGGTTGTCTTACACATTTGTCTCTACCCTACTCCTCAACTCTTCAGTTCATTATATCTGTCTAATCCTTATCTCATAAGGAACTGTGGAGCTGCTGTCTTACAGTGCAGTGCTAGAAAATATCTGGTAACCACTACAGGAGACTTCTGCCTTTTTTCCTGCCCTCTTTTTTTTAATCCCCATTTTCTTGCCAGTGGGAATTGTGACATCAGAAAAAAAATCACTCTCATTTCTCAGAGCTGTCTTCCTAGTCATGAGACTACTTGCTGTGAAAGCAGAGGAATATTGCAAAGGAGAGCTCAAGGCACTTTGATAGTCCCCAAGCTGTTTCCGATTCTTTGCAACTTTAATACTAGAGTCCAACAGGTCACCAGAGCATCAGCCAGAGGAAGAAGGCAGCCAATACAATATTATACCATCAAAAAGCAGTCATGACACCTATTTTCTTTCCCATTTTGCATAGCTTAAATGCCCTCGGTCTCTTTTGGAAAAGAACAAATGAACATTAGGAAGTATTTCCTTAAATGCAGTGCTGAAAGATAGGGTGGAATAAATACACATTTGTTAGTCTACATTAAATACAATCTTTTAGCCTGGTCAGTGTGTATATCATATATGAAACTGCCTGATTAAAAAATGTTGCTGTCAATGAAAATATATGTCAAACGATCAACTAGGCACTTCCTCACATCTAATTCAAACATTTCCAGCAGACAATTACAACTGCCCTTCCTCTTGGCTTTCAACTATGGTTTATATAAGTAGTATCACTTTTTCAAAACAATGGCTTTAAACAGTGTTCAGTAGTACTTTGCAAAATAATGATGAACAGAAACATATGATCAAAGGAAAAAATATGTAGGAAAAAGTCTAAGCATGTTTGAGACTTGGAGTCAGCTACTGACCTTCAAGTAACTCCCATATATCTCACAAATTAATAATAATAATGATGTATGAATTATGGATTCAAAATGAATGACAATGGGGTTATAAATCATACAACTTGATCATGACATTCAAAAGCAATTATTTCATACTTGAAGAAAGGAGTCCTTGTACCCCTGCAAGGTTTACTATGCGAAATTGAGGCAGGTATTTGTTTTTTCCTAAAGAAAATTTTTTGCTTTTCAAAAGAGTTATGGTTGCAAACAGAGCAGTCATTTACACTGTTGTGATTGATGTAAATTACATTAAAAAGCAACTATCCAAGTATATCCTCATCATAGACTGTAATAAACAAATATATTATCTTGTCAGAACAGGTCTCCCAGCTCTTGAGTCTATACAAAATGGCCTGTGACTCCGGAGCATCTTCCAAGGTGAAGGAACTCCCCACTGGAGCAGAGAAAACATGACTGGGGCTCAGTACCTCCCCTTGCCTCTGCTGTCTTTGACTAAACTGGATAGGCACAGTGAGTCATGAGCAGGGCACATGTGGCACCAGGAGGACCTGCAAGGGAGCAGAGGCTGGGACAGGCCTCCTAAGGCACTCAAGCTGCTGTATCTACTCTGGTGCATCCTGAAATGAGAACCTTGCACAATGCAATTCATACAACCCATTTCAGGTATCTACTATAAAATGATTTAAACTGAATTTCAGAAGTGCTTGCAGTCCAAATAACTAGTCAAATGGGAATGTCTTGTAAGTCATTAAATTTTGGATAGACTAGTCTGACAATTTGGGTCCTGATTTAAGTCAAAACCTCAAACATTCATAGTCAGTAGCTATTATCTGTCAATAATTTGCACGTCTGTTCTAAACAAGTTGATATAATTCAAACATATTCAAATATAACTCAAAGTATAATACTTTAAGTCTTTCTCTCGTGCTGCTTTTGCTGAGTGAACACCATTGTCCAGGTAACTTCTGTTTTTCCTCTATTGGAGATACCCCTGAACCATTGAGATCAAAAGCATGTTTCAGTTTTGTCTTGATTTTCTTATTGCACATTTCATTTCTCAAGTGCAGATACAAACATACACAGAAATATACAAGCAGTGTCAGAAAACAGCCATTCTCTCTCTCAGTAAAACACCTGTACAGACAGTAGGGTATCACAGTTCATGAATGAGCTCCAAAATAAAAATTGGAAACACAGTACATCAGCTCCTACAACAGACACATCATTCCTCCTTTTTTTCCAATCCTGCAGCACTGAGCATTTCGTAATGTCTATAACTGACCAGAACTCACAGCCCTTAGCCATTGTCAAGGTTCCCTTTACCATAAAGAAAGGAAAATTAGGAAGTCAGGACTGGGACCCACAGAAACCAGCATGATAAATGGTCAGCTCACTAAGTTACCTAACAGAAAAGCCAAGGACAGTTGTAGGTTGTATCACACTCCTGTCAAGGACTAGAGATCATTCCATTGATGGCAAGGAGGCTCTATCTGGACTGCTTTTGGATTCCCCTGGAATCACGCATGTACACCTGCCTTCTCCAAAATGCACCACTGTGGTCATGATCGTGCTGCTGTTTTACAGGAAGGACAGTTGAGAGGCCATGGTTCAGTTTCCTTCCACAGGAACAAGCTACAGGTTAAGTATTTTATGTTAGACAAGGAGCAGAAGCCTGGTCTTGGTGAGAGTAAGCAGAGTTAAATACCTGAACAGCTCAAGTAAAAAGCCCTGTACATTACACCTCATTGATAGTGATCAGCTACAGTAAACCACAGAGACTGCTAACCCCATATATCTTGTGGTCAGCTATCTGCAGGTGTGAGGGACAGACTCAAATCCTCTTTTTGTGAAAGAAGGAAATTAATTTTCCACTACAAGAGTAGAGGTTCTGATCTACTTGGTATGAAGAGAGACTGCAGCACTATACCCAGTATATCATCTGGATCAGGACAAGTGCTGCAAGAGTGAAACATTTTTGGGCTAGTTGACTAAAAATAAGGACAGCTCTGTGCACACCTTTCTCAGCTTTTCGTATCTGTCAACTGCATGGAAGAGATTTAATCTAGAAATAAGGAGGCATGTAGGCAGTGTAGGAACATTTTATGGGTTTAGATTCTAAACTGAGAAAGAATTTCTACTGTAATTTCCCTGTGTCTTGGTTGTCAAGTTGTAAAATAACAGTATTTCACTGCTTCCAAGGGATAATGAAGGAAAAAAAGAGCAAATAAGTGTGAGCTGTTCAAATACAGCATGGGAAGAGAGGACAAATATTCACTAAGATAGACAAAGCAATATTACTGCAAATAGGAGGTGAAAGAAAGACTCCAAAAATATATTTAATGTTGTGTTTGGATATCTGTACTCCATTCAGAAACCGTCTGTCACTATTTTCAGTCAGATTTCTATTTCTAGTGTTAGAGCAATAACAGAACATTGACTAGTCAATCTGAGAACCATACCTTGCTTTTTCTCTGCTGCCTTTTCTTGAAACAGGTGGTGATACATCTTGTACCTTCTCTACTACAACACTGAAATAGAATAAGATATTTTTGTATGTTATTTGCAGAGTAAAAATTTGCATTTGAAGCTATGAAAATGGAGTTTGGATTTTAAAGGACAATAAATATATTCATAAGTGGTATATAAGTGAAAGAAATAATGTAACTACTAATATACCAGACACTAATTCAGTGATTGAAAATAAAGTATGGAATCATAGAATGACAGAATATGCTGAGTTGGAAGGGACTCATCAAGATCATCATATCCAGTTTCTGGCTCTGCACAGAACTATCCCCAAGAGTCATATCTCTGTTCACCAGAGAGAAGAGATCAGTGCCTGACCCTCTTATTCCCCTCATGAGGAAGCTGTAGATTGCCTTGAGGTTTCCTCTCAGTCTCCTCTCCTCCAGGCTGAACAGACCAAGTGACCTCAGTCACTCCTCACACAGATTCCCCTCAAGGCCCTTCCCCATCCTCATGACCCTCCTTTGGACACTCTCTAATAGTTTAATATTTTTCTTACATTATGGCACCCAGAACTGCCCCCAGCACTCGAGCTGAGGCTGCCCCAGTGCAGAGCAGAGCAGGACAATCCCCTTCCTTGCCCAGCTGGCCATGCTGTGCCTGATGCCCCCCAGGACAGGGTTGGCCCTCCTGGCTGCCAGGGCACTGCTGGCTCATGTTCAACCTGCCTTGGACCAGGATCCCCAAGTCCCTTTCAATGGCACTGCTTTCCAGCATCTCATTCCCCAGCCTGTCTGTACATCCAGGTCTGGCCCATCCCAGGTGCAGAATCCAGCACTTCCCCTTGTTGAACTTCACGTGCTTGGTGATTGCCCAGCCCTCTGACTTGTTGAGGTGTCTCTGCAGGGCCTTTCTGCCTTCGAGAGAGTGAACACCTCCTGCCAGTTTTTATCATCTGTGAACTTGCTTAGTGTCCCTTCCAGTCCTGGGTCCAAGCCATTTATGAAGATGTTGAAGAGCACAGGGTTAAGGATGGAGCCCTGTTGAACCCCACAGGTGACAAGTCACCAGTCTGAGGTCACCCCAGTCACTGTAACCCTTTGTGCCCAACCCGTGAGCCAGTTGCTCACCCATCACATGATGTGTTTATCCAGCTGTGAGCTGGACATCTTGTGCAGAAGGACACTGTGAGAGACAGCATTGAAAGCTTTACTGAAATCCAAAAATCTCATTACATCAACTGGGTCCCCTTGATCAACCCCATGGGTTACTTTGTTACAAAAGGAAATCAGGTTTGATAAGCAGGACTTTCCTGTCACTAGGCCATGCTGGCTGTGACCAGTGACTGCATTGTCTTCAGATGTTTTTCAATACTTCCCAGAACAATCTTCTCCGTAACTTTACCAGGCACTGGTGAAATGAAATTAACAGGCCTGTAGTTTCTGGGATCCTTCTTCACACACTGCTTGAAAATCAGGACATTCACCAGCTTCCAGTCAGCTGGGACTTCTCCATATTCCCAAGATTGCTCAAAAATCATCGAGAGAGGTTGTGCAATAACATCATCCAGCTCTTTGAGGATTCCTGAATTAATCCCACCAGGCCCCATAGATTTGTAGGGATCCAACTGGAGCAGCAGATTTGGCACAATTTCAGGGTTGTCTGGGACCTGATCATTCCTACAGTCATGGTCCTCCAGCTCAGGGCACCCTTGGTCCATCATCCATGTTGAAGACAGAGGCAAAGCATGTGTTACACACCTCTGCCTTGTCTCTGTCCCTGTGAGGAGATCGTCTTCAGCCTGTAATGGGACAACGCTGTTTTTACACTGCCTGTTGCCACTAATATATTTGAAAAAACTCTTTATTGTCCCTCACAGTTCTGGCTGGCTTCAACTCCAGCTGAACTTTGGCCACACAGATTTTCTCCCTACAGTGGCCAACAGCAGCTCTGTGTTTTTCCTATGTCACCTGACCTTGCTTCCACTGGGCACACACCTTCCTTTTTTGCCTTATTTCCAAGAGAAGATTCCTGTTCTGCCAAGATGGCCTTCTGCCTCACCTGCTTGACTTCTGACATTTGGGAATTGCCTGCTCTTGTGCCCTCAGGAGGTGATGTTTAAAAAGTGACCAGCACTGATGGACCACAGCACCTGCAAAAACGTTTTCTATGGGGACCTTACTCACTAATTCCCTGAGCAGTCTGACGTCTGCTCTCCTCAGGTCCAGAGCTGAGGTTTTTGCACTCCTCCTTCTGTTACCAGAGATTTTAAACTTGATTGCTTTGTGGTCACTGTGGCTAAGACAGCTTCCACTCTCCATTTGCTCACAAGACCCACCCTGTTGACAAGGACTAGATCAAGGAGGGCATCTTTCCAAGCATGCTCCATAAAGCATTCATCATTGTCCTGGCCAGGAGGTCTATAGTGGACTCCCATGATGGCATCTGCATTATTTGTTTGTCCCTTGATTCTCATCCAGAGGCTCTCAACTGTGCCATTGCCAGCTGTGAGCTCCATGCATTCTACCCCTTCTATTCCATACAGTGCCACCCCTCCACCTCTCCTGCCCTGCCTGTCCCTCCGGAAGAGCCTGTACCCATCCAACAGGGCACTCCTGGCACAGGATCCATCCCACCAGTTTTCACTTATGCCAGCGATGTCAAATCTCTGGGACTGGGCCAAAGCCTGGATTCCCCTTGTTTGTCCCTCATGCTTAATGGTGCATTAATGTAGAGACATTTCAGGTGTGGTACATTGTAGCCAACACCTCCTGAGGCAGATTGAGGGATGATCCCATTAGTGCTCCTTTCCTCAAGTTTTGACACACCATCCCATCACTCATCACTGGCCAGCCTGACTTTGTCCCTTTCCCTGTTCCAGGCTGGTTTAAAGCACTGCCAATGAGCCCCACCAGCTCCTGTGCTGGAGCTCTTTTTTCCTTCTGAGACTGGTGAATGACCAATGATGCACAAAAGTAACTGGGGAGTAAGGCTGCTGCCAACGTGCAAAAGTAAGAACCTGTATCAAAGTCAAAGAATGAAGACCTGAGAGTTAAAGACAGCTCTAGGGAACAACAAAGAGCATGGAAGTCTAATTTATCACAGATATTCCCAGACATCTTTATGGTGTCATATACAAGCTTAAAAGGGAAGATAATGATTCTGTAACCCAAATATGTGATGTGTTGACAGAGAAGAAATTTTTGGACTTGCAAAATATTGGTAGAGCGATCTTTGATCTGTGAGACTGTTTACAGGAAATGGTTCCCAGTTAAACAAGCCCAATACCAACTTCCTGCATTCAATCTAAGAAGATTTGTTAGGCTGGCTTCAAGTTAAACAGAGAAGAAATGGACACAGGTTCTTTATCAAGCCTGAGAGCTTAATGCTTGGCTTTGTCCCACCCCTTGGAAGGATGTGCTTAAAATTCCATGCATTTGTCTGTACAAGAGGACCATCAAAATCATAGGTTCCATTGTCAAATGTTGACATTCAGCTCAGATGACATAATTATTACAGCAGATGACAAGCTTTGTTATAACTAATAAAACACTGAGTGTCCCATCATCAGGAATCAAAGAGTGTTAAATGAATGAGTCTTCAAAGCTAAGATAAATAAAGCAACTCAATTGAATAAGCTATGTTCCAAATTCTTATTTTATAAAATACAAATGTTTTGCCTCCTAGGACATAAAAGCACTGTGCTGGGAATAAAATATATGTCTCTATTGATAGGGGGGTGTGTGTGTAGAGGTAGATAGATAGATAGATAGATAGATAGATAGATAGATAGATAGATAGATAGAATGAAGTTTGTACTGGAAACAGTGAAAAACATTAAAAAGATGAGCTATAACAAAAAATGCTAGTAGAGCTAACATGACTCACTTTTCTTGGGGTTTCGCATTAATGAAGATTATTGCCCGACGGTCAGTAAGCTCTTGCTTGCTTAGTTCTTCCAAAGACAAAAATTTCCCTCCATGTTTTATCTACAAGAAAATTAGCATAAAATATAAGGTGTTCTGTTCAGCTAAAGATACAGAGAAAAAAAATTGAAAAGATACCTAAAAAGTAATTTCAAATTCCTAATCTTAAACAAAAGACTGTGTAAGAACCCATAAAGCCATTCAAAATATCTGAAATTATTTTCTTCCTAGTTTGCATTTTCTTCATAAATTTTTCTTAGAAAAGATTGTTTATAAATATTTTAGCTTGTAGTTATTGGTTTGAAGCATTCCAGACAGTTCCAGAATAAGGAAATGTTCCTTCCTCTGAAAGCTTTACAACACAGGATAGAATTTTCAAAAGCAATTAGGTGTTTTAGGAGCAGGTATTTCACCAATTGTCAATAAGATTGGTATTTCTAATTCTTCTGAGTATTTTGAAAAGTCCTAGTCTGTTTTAAATTGAGCACAGCACTAATAAGTGATGCTGGAGTCAGTCTTTATATACAAACACTTCTTTTGTGAGAGAAAGGGTCATGACCGAGGTGAAAATAGTAACTCTTTGCTTCCTTATGTAAAAAACAAACAAACAAAACGTCCATAGGTCATACAATGTCAAGTTAGCATTAAGTATAGTGCAGGGAAAGAGACCAGAAGAACTAAGGTTTGAGAAAGGATCTGGAAAGGTCTGAACAGCTCAGATAGGATAGGGAAGATCACAACTAGAGAGTAACATGAAGATGATTTCACCATTAAGATAATCAAAAGATATCTGTATAACAGCTGTGAAATTTCAGGACAAGAAAACAAAGTATTTTCTATAGCTGGATTTTGGCTGTTGCTACAGTACTTTTTCTAAATTAAGGGGAAAATTTTACTCTTTCTAAATAGAGGAATTTGTTTAGAATAGCTTACCTGACCACAATCATAGAATCCATTGGTAATGATATTACTTGATGATAAATATCCCATCCGGCTGTACTTTTGGGGAAGATTGTTATCAAGTAGCTTTTCCAGAGCAACTTCACTAAACTTATTTTTCCGCTTTCTTGACAGATTAATTTCTTCTAGGATATCTAAAGCACTGATAAATAAAATACAAAGGCTAATTCATCATTAAATACTAATTAAATGTCATTATACAGCTCAGAGTTAGTTTTCAGCATTATCGAGGCCAAGATAGATTCACTTCCAAGTGCTGTTCCTGTGCCCTCTGGGCCAGCAAGGAGTGGCTGTGCTGCACAGAATTCCTTCTCTAGGGAAGGAAAACACCGTGCAGTGCTCAAAAGCAAAACAATTCCTTTAGGTAGTTAAATGCTACCTACAGAAATGCCACTTTTATCTAGAAGGATGTTATGCACCATAGAGAACCTGGGAGAAAAAAAGATGTAAAAGGAATAATGATCAGAGCTGACCATATCATACAGTCTAGTCAGCCTCTTTCCCTCCCTCTCTCTCTCTCTTTTCATCTGTGAGGCAATTTGCAGATCCAGTTACGCAATGTGTGAATCCTTCTGGTCTAGGACTGTTACTGTGTTTGGGGGAGCACAGCTGGCAGACACTTGCTAAACATGAACAAGCATGGAAACACAAGGAGTTGTATCAGAATGGTAGGATTTTTGCACCATGGAGATAGAAACAAATAGTAAAGTGGGGACATGGGAGGATAGGAATTAATTTCCTAAGCTTCTTCCTTTGCTGAAACACACAAACTGACAACTTTTGACCTGAAAGACTTAGGAAAACTAAGAAAATAAAAAAACCCTGAATCAGGAGAACATTGCATACTGCAGTTCTAAGACTGTTCAGGAATGAAAAAAAAAACAACCCAGGAAAAAAGGATGATATCTTCATATGTGTGTGTAAGAGTACATATTCAAATTTCTATCCATGTGTGTGATTATGCACATGTACAGATATTCTTCACGTCCCAAGGAATCAATTTTATATATACACTATATATATCTATATCTATATATCTATATCTATATATCTATATCTATATCTATATCTTTCTGTCAACTACACAGGCAGCCTGAGCTGTGGACATCTATAATGTAGACTTCTGAAGGGATGAATTCAGATGAATTCCAGAGAACAAGTTTTTCAGGCAAGGCAAATGACATCCTTTTCTTACAGAAGAGAGCAGTGGGAGAAGATAGTGGAAGAGCAGTTCGGGCTGTATGTCTACAGCATATTGCAGATAATCAGCAAGTAACAAAGGGAACAATTTTAAAGGCAAAAATGAATAAAGAAAAGCTAATGTGTACAGCAGGGTCTAAATCAAATGACATTACAGGCACAATGGCACATTGCCCTCATATGGAAGAAAGATAAGCCAAAACCAGACAAATAAAACAGACACACCAAAAATTCCACGAAGAGATGAAAAAAAACAAACAAACAAAAAAACCCCAAACAAAACAAAAAAACCCAAAAAAACAAAAACCCAAAACCAAAAACAAAAAATCAAACAAACAAACAAACAAACAAACAAAAGCCAGGAATCAAACAGAAATGGAAACACTGATACTTCCAACCAAATAGAAAAAGTAAGGGACAAACCTGAAAGATGCACAAGCAAAGTGAGTCACAACTATTCAGGGACTGAAACAAAAAGAAATGTTTCATATGCTACAAGTCAGAGAGGAAAATGTAGGTCTCTTACTCAATGTGGGAAGAAAACTCATAACAGATGGCACAGAAAAGACTGAACTGTCTGATGCCTTTTTTGCTTCAGTTTTTATAGAAAGGTTTCAAGCAGATGCCTGGCAGTAATATTAACAAGGAGGTAGAAACAGTAGTCTTAAAATGTCTAGGATAAGTTTGAGGAGACAAGGTTAGCAGTCCCTGAGGACACTTACCTCATACACTCTATGAATTTGCAAAAGCAACATGGGAATATTTATAATTGTACTGGAAAATTCTAGGCTAGATGGCTGGAGAGTGGTGAAGGGTAAAGATACTATCTAGTTTTGAAAAAAACTATGAACAAGGAAATTATAATAGAGATCATTCAGCCAAATTTCAGTGTCCAAAAGAACACTATATCAAATTATTAAACCATCAGTTGGCAAGCAACAAGAGACGAGAAAAAGACATTATGTATTTGTCAAGAATCAATCAGGAAAAGACAATCTAATCCTTGCTGCAATAGGGTAATTGACTTAACATAGAGGCAGAAGAAGAAGATGTGAGATATGAGCTGAATTTGAGATACATTTTGACTTTTATAAGCCTTTTCACTTATTCCTACTTGGATACTCATGAGCAAGTCAGGGAAATATGATCTACATGAAAATAACATGAAGTAGTGCCTGACTAGTTGAAAAACTATGCTTAATGAATTATTATCAATAATATGCTGTCAAACTCAAAGGACACATGACTTAGAGTCCTGCTTTGGTACTGTCACAAAAAGGGATTAAATAAGAACAGTGCCATATGCAAGATGGAGAAAATAATTACTGAGGTTTTTTTGATGGTGATATGACCTCACCTGAAGTACCTCATCCAGGCTGGGAGATGGTACTTCAAAATGGCATAACAAACTAGAGAAATTTAGAAAGGTGTGATGAAATGATACAAGCAAAGCTTGTCTAACATTTTTACTTTGTCATGAAAAAGAAACAGAGAGGGACATGAAAAATAAGAAAATTCAGTGAGTTAAACTCAAATTGCTCTAAAAAGTGGTTATTCAATCTCACAGAAAGGACAACATGATTTGTTTCAAGAGATATTTAAAACTGAGAACCCCCTTCTACATGTAAGGATATTCCAGCACTGGAACAGGTTATGTCAGAAAGTTGTGAAACTCCCTCAGGATCAGTATTTACCCAAGCCAAAATATGTAAGTGTACCTTATTCAGTCTTACATTAGGATAGATGGATAATATCACCTTTGAGGTCCCCTCTGGATTTGAATTTCTGAGAGTCTCAGAAATTCCCTCAGAGATGGATTTAAAGTATCTGTGCAGTCACCAGAGAAGTGCCCAGCAGAGGGAGCAGGGCAATTACATATATTTTAATTTAACAGTAACAAAAAGAGTCGCCCTGTCTGAGGAGTTCCGCGTCATAATTCTTATAACCTAAACCAGCTTTTGTAATTCAGACATTAATATATGGAACTGGGAGTTCCTAAGAAAAAATAAAACAGAACCACTTTTCCATGACACTTCAGCACACCTGCAGTTAACCAGAGCTTGTAAATCAAATCTAGCCTGTGTGTAGTAAGTACAATTTACTGCATTTTAACTTAGTCTGAAACCTTTATTTCAGTTTCAAATGTATGGGGCACTGTAGTTCCCGATATTGACTGATATAAGTTATCTTCAATATAAAGCCTAATTCAGTCACAGAAACAATAAATGTTTTATAATTATAGACAGTTCTCTCTACAGGCTTATATTTTGTCAGAAGATTCTCTTCCTTAAAATCAATACCATTTCATCTGTAACATCTGTGGTGCAAAAGTGGTTTCAGCTTATCAGAAAACTTTGTTTTTCTGCTATAAATATGTAAAGATTGACTTAAATTGAGTTCCCTCATCAAAATTTTTCTTTTGATTTTTGGTATTATTTCTACTCACCCTAGCCTGCATAGTTCAATAGCAGTTAGTTCATCACTTCCACAGACCATAACAGCCCAACAGGCATTTCTTCTGACTTCTTCATTCTTAGAATGCAGCAATTCAACGAGTGGTCCCAGCCCACCTACATTTCTTAACTATTAAAAAAAAGTGAAAACATTGCCGCTTATCCCAGCAAAAACAGCTTGTGAAAATCACCTCTCAAAACATTCAAACTTTGTAGAAAAGCCACACTGGGCTGAAAAAAAACATCATTTATGGAGATTCTGTGTTTCTGTGAACTCTGCATAGGCTGGAGCTTTAGAGTGGTACAAGGCAGACATCCCTTCTGGCTCTGCCCTGCTTTTCAGTTATTAGGCTGCGATGTGGAACCCAAAGAGACTATGCAACCCAAGACTGCCACAGAGAGTTACACAGCTTTTTCTGTGTTCTGGTGCCTCCTAGCAACTAATTTACATCACAATACATTTGAATTTGTATTGTATGTATGACAATCTTATTAACATCCTATTCTCTTGTGGCTACAGTATCTTTCCTATACACGCTGGAGGAAATATTGCTCATTTGGATTTTTGAAGAGAAAGACATTTTAAGGACACTGAAAGAGGTAGATTAATTATCTATGCCCCTTATTCATGTCCTAATTAATAGCCTTGACCCATGAGAAAACCCCAGCTTATGATTTATGAATGCACATAGCATCATTCTTATTTATGAGAAGAAAATACTATGACCAATTCATAAACAGCAAAGAGTTCAACTTGCTGGATGTCACTGATCAAAGGATTAATTATATTTGGAGTTTTGTCTGAAATACATTTACTCCATGCACATCCAGTATCTCATTAATCAAGGTCAGACATTGCCGTTAAGGCCTTGAAAATGGGCAACAGAACACTGAGGGAGAGTAAAGAGGACTGAACTTCTCATCTTCAAAAATTCAGCCAACAGTTGCAGCTGAAAGAAACCTTGATGTTTAATGCTCCTAAACATACAGATCAAGATATGACCCTGTTAAAGCTCATTGAAGTCACTGGAAAGCTGCAAAGCATTAATTTGGTGCAAGCAAACACAGTTGTGAAAATTCAAGTTAAAGAAAACCCTTTCCAAAAACTGAGCTAAATTCAGCAGAACAAGTATCACAAAAATAAGTAACTACCTAGAAAGCTCAGTACTTCTAGGTCAGACACAACAGATTCCTGGTTAATATAACCCTCACCTCAGACCTAGAAGCATTATCAATAAACACACCCTCCAAGAGTAGTTTTACCTCAGTGCGTGCATCAGCATCACAACCGAAGGCAGCCACAGCAAACGCTGCTTTGCTCTGCACTTGGCTGTTGGTGGAGCGCAGTGGCCCCACAAGGGCACTCATGATCCCGTGGCTCTGGATTCTGACACGGGATGGCTCTTGCAGGGACAGATTTGTTAGCACTGCAATGGCATTGGAAATGGCACCATCTCTCTGGGCATTCAAGGTGTTCATTATTGGCTCAATTCCTTCAGCCTCAGCAACAACACCAGCAAAATGAGAAAGGGGAAAATATATTTGTTATCTTAGGATAATTTTTTCTTCTTAGTATGCTGTTTTTACCAACTAAACTAGTATTACCATTCAAGGTTTACATACATATGTAGGCATCTGTACATATAAATCTGTGTGTGCATGATTTCTATGTGACTCACTGTAAGAAATTTAAGAGGCACAACCTCAGCAGACAAACCAAGTCACAAACTTCTGGATTCTTTAACTTACAAGGACATGAATTCTCTCTGAGGTATTGAATAAGTCAATATTCAATACTGAACCCTGCAACTTTTCAAAGGTGCACAACTTCTGTATCTTTAGTTCCAGGCAAATGCTTCTGCAGCCTCTTATCACCTCTCCCCATAAACATTCTAGCTCTACTAATGAGGATTACAGTGAACAGAGTATCCAGATCAACTAGTCTATGAACAGAAGATCCAGTTTACATATTTCCTCTGTTTCCAGATGATATTGCATCCATGGCTGAAGGGTGCTGCCCCTCAGCAAAGCTGGAACAAATGGTCATGTGGCCAAGTCCTAAGACAGACGTGTAAAATAATCTATTATTTTATTGTTATTTCAATATATGTTAATGTTATTTCAAATAACATTAGGGAAGATGGTTGGGATTTTTTTCTAAGGAGAATCTCATAGATTTAGGTTAAAGAACAGTCGAGGAAAAAAAAACAGCTGAAGGAGCATTATTAATGAAATAGAAACTTAGCACAAGACAGCAGAAGGTGTAAGGAGCTGCACTACTAGAGGATATATAATTTTACTTAAAGCTCATCTGTTTTTTAAACAAAAGTTGGCAATATTGTTAGCAGTGGGAATGCACAGATGGCAAGTTGAATTTTCTTTGCAGCTGCTTTTTATATCCCCTATTAATACATGTTGTTTACATCAAAACCATAAAAAAACTCTTCAAAAACTGTTTACACTTTTTATAAGTTTTGCTAAATTTCTGTGAACACAGTAATAAAAGAGATCTGTATGTGAAAATCTTTTACTGTAACAGTACCTTACCAAAATTTGACTAATATTTGATAACTTTCACAGTCACAAAATAAACCAAGCTTAGAAGTATTATATATAAAAGAGATTGCTATACTACCAAGGACTGTTAGCATCGATAACAAACAAAAAAAAACATGAGGAATGCTGACAGTCACACTCTTATGCAAACAGGAAAGAAAGTAGAATACATGCCAACCTGTGCCACTAATAAGAAAACAATCATTAAAATAATCCCAATGCATAGGCAACATGATGTAGGTCTTACAGTGAACTCATCTTAGTGCAAGTATCTCCCCATGGTCAGAGAGGGGGATACAGATGCTCCTGAGCATACCTGGAATGAATGAGCAGAGCCTAATGGAGTTTGTTACTCTCATCTCGGCCTCAGGTGCAAGGCAGTGGCAACTCTCAAGCAGTGCTGGAGTGTGGATCTAACAGTATCTGGCAGGCAGACAACAGTTACTTGTTTGGAAAACCAGGGGAAAAGCAGCAATTCTGGGACTGAAGGTGCAGCATTAGGATACAGGGTCAGTTTGGTGCTGCCTAATTAACCCTCCTGGAGCAGCAGTAGCTTTAATGCAAAGCACTTTGGTCTCTATTCAGAAAGTAAATCCCATGTTTTCAGAAGTCCCACACTGCACCCCTCTGTATTCCCTCAAGTAGTTGGATTTCCCTTCGTGTGTCCTCCTCCCTCTTTACTACTGGACCAGATGAAGAAGAGCTGAAAATGTTTTATTTGTTGGGTGGCTTTTATTCCTGCGGTTGTTTTGGGTTTTTTAATTAGGTAAGGTCACTATACTTCTTTGGTTAATACTGTCTTATCTTGCCCATGAAAATTTTATCCAAATTTTCAGCTTCAGTACTATCCAGGCTGCTGCTGCATGTGAAGAAATTCTGGACATGCTGATTGCACATGTAAGAATGAGCTGTACACCACATGTATCACAGGCTTGCTGGAAAACATCACGTGAACAGCACATGTACAACACCACAAGGTACCTGCTGGCACAGCTTGGGTGAGACTCATCATACACACAGAGCTGCACACAGCAAGGCATGTCCATGAGTCATCTGATTTGCTTCATTATGCAGTGCATACACACACACTTTAGCCAGGAAGGAAAAAAAACAAAACCAAAATCAAGCAGTTTCTCCTTTACAATGGATACACGGAAAATCCAGGATTTATGGGACAGATTCACTACTCATAAAATGCACCACTGCATCTCTCTGGTGTAGTATATCCAATATTTCTGCAGTAAGTAGAGAACTTACTATTCCTATACTACACCCAAGAATATGTATATTCTCCCACAGGAGCTCCTAGTAAATATATGGTCCCTAACAGACAGGCAACAGAACAATACACAGCACTGAATGACGTAGCCAATCACATCATAAGCAGATTTACTATCATTTCCATAAAACCAGCAAGTTCACAAGCACTTAACAAAAGAGCAAGGTGACGGCTCCTCATGTGCTCACAGCTGACCTCAGCAAGGTGCAGAGCACAGCCAATTTTCTCAAGTGCCACTCAACTTCAAAAAGGTTGAGAACCACTGATTTAGAAGATCATATGTATTTATTTCTATCCTGCATTCTACTTCTGCGCAGACTCGTTTGGAACCCGTTTCATGCATATAGTTTAATCAAGTAGCACAACTGTGACAATGCCAAGTGACAATGGCTGGTAACAAGAGTTGAAGGTATCCAATACCTTTGAGAGTAAGTTTTTAAGAGGATGTGAACATCTGAGGCCAGTGCTGTGTCCTGGTAACAGAGACGCACACAGAAGAAGGAGGAATGGGGAACCCATAGTTCAGCTCATTCCTACTCCACAGGCCTCCAGAGAACACAGAAATAGCACTGTCACCCTGGGCCACAGAACCTGACTCAGAAGTGAGCTGAGAGAATGAATCTGGTAACGTATAAGGAACTGAAATTCCACAACACTAAGTATGGAGGTCCTTGTTCCCTTTTATCTGGGGCAGAGACATGCACTGTGTAATTTTCTTATTATGAGGCAACGAAAGTCAGAGAATGGTTTAACCAGCTCTGTTTTTGCTTAATGCGGATCAGCACCAGACTCTCCCTGCCTCCAGAACACTCCTTCAGACACACCCTACTGAGACTGTGCAATTTATCAGTGCTTCTCCTACAGAACTATATCCTTAAGGAAGGAGTGAGCCTTGGTTTAGCTGAAAAGAAATATACAATTTTTGATGTGGAAAAAGAGTAAATTAAATAAATTCATAAGTCTTTTCCTCCATGTTTTGTATATATTCAAAATACATACTTTCCTAAACAAGGAGAAAAAAAGGTTAGGGAAAAGGAAAGAAGATGACAACAACAAGAGAGGGAAAAAAAAAAAAAGGATGTTGTATTTGCACATCACTGTTTTTTCCTCAAAAGTGGAAGCTGCCAACCTGAACTACAAACAGGAAGAAAAAAGAAGACAAGATAGGTGTGGCAATTGCAGAGCTTAAATTAAACTTAAAATAATTGAAATGTTAAGAATTTTAAGCACATATTATGATCCTTGGAATGCCTAACCTAACAGGGTTAGGCATTTACTTTAATCAAGGTATACACAGTTCAGATACCCTAAGGACCCTAAGCATGCTCTTTAGTGAAACAGTAAAATTCTGATTATAATTGGATTCAAATTACTGTATTCAAGAATAGCTAAATTTTTTTCAGCTGTCATTGGGAAGACAAAAATTAAAAGGTCATATAATAAATATTTAATTTACTCATTTAAAATATACATTGTAATGTTAAGACATTTTCTTGAAAATTCTCTAAAAGACAATTCAAGACTCAAAGAATAAAAGCTGAGAGATTGAGGAAAAACAAACATTTTCTTTACTGCTTTTTCTGCAAAAAGAAATTAAAAGTTCACAATAAAATCATTACCAAAAACTTCACAATACAAACTTTTTTTTTTTTAACAGACATTTTGGGGATGTGTATGAAGTGAGTATTTTGTTGCTTTAGTTGTCTAGCGTGCAATAGGAAAGCTCAGATATTGGGAGTGTGTTGTGAAAACAATCAGCAGTAAAAATTTGATGAAAATCCTGTGGGGTTTTTATACTTCATTTTATTTTTAGTACTATAAGCACTCTGCGGCAAGAACCACCTTTTTGTTGGCATCACAGGGGCATAAAAGCTCTGCTGTGTGACCAAACCTTCTAGCCATGGCAAGAAAAAGAATGGATTATTTACTTAGAGCATCAGGAATGGTCCAGCTAGCTTTTCTTCCTGAAGAGAAAGTCTAGCCTAAGGGAGAAAGCAACTAAGAGTGTTCAAAGAGCTGCCAGAAAACACTGAGATTGCTCCTCAAACCCTCAACCTAAACAACCTCCGGGGGAGGGGAGATAGAGGAGAAGAGCAGTGGTACAGCTTGACACCACTGTTTACTCAGGATTGTACTAAATTTACACTAGTGAGACTGACACTTCATAAAAATGGTAAAGTATGTTTGGTTTTGTTTCTTCTACCATGACTGAACATAAAATGGATTATATTCAATTATATTTTTATTCACTTCTAAGCTGTTTACTGCCCCCCCCCCCCGACCGAGGATTTAACACAATTTCTGCTCAGAAAAAATTCAAATTTTTCCTCCTCACTGGACTTCATTTTCTTCAAATGTGTTTGCAACTGCATGTTTAATTTCTGTGCAAAATTACTGTGATTGTGTGTGAGGTGCTTAGCTAGCCATTTATGCCTGTGCATAGCTCATTTTCATACATAATTGCATGTAAATTATGCATAAGAATTATGCATCTAATTACACACATTTTTTAAAATCAACTCTGTGTTAAATCGCATGACTTCTTTTTCACACAAGGCATTTTTGATCCTGCTCTCTTATGCAATTTCTGTCTGAAAAAGAATATCAAAACCAGAAGTTTGAAAAAGCCTCAAGAAATAGCTTCCTTTTTATTCCTTAAATGTATTAGTATTCTTCATTAGCCTTGTTATGCCATCAGAATAATCACATTCAATAAATGTCTTCTGCACTTACACAAAATCACAAAAATCTCACTTTGTGATTTAATTATTTTCAAAAGCAATTGACTGTTGTAAATAGTCACTCGTATTTTATTTAAAGACTAATATTACTTCCGCTTTCTTCACTATACAAGGGAAATTAATGTCAGTATGTTTATTTTGAGTAAGGGAATCTAGCAGAAGAGACTCTCATCTACAATCTGGGGGCCCTTTGTGCTTCAATACAAATATTGATGATATCAACAAACCATATTAACTTTTCATTTCAGGAACTGAACCCTGTATTCCTATTTTCTAATGACGAGTACCTTGTTAAAACGGCAGAAATCCAAAACGCAATAAACCTCAGAGTCTGGACGTAATAAAACCTTAAACTGTCTGGGTCAGCAGAGACTGGAATACCTGGCTCTCATTTAGCAATTCACAGAGATCTAATGTCTATCATTGAACTCATCTGACAAAGTTACACAGATCTCAGTTCTAAAACTGTAGTATACCTAATTTAAATTATTACAGGAGCATTGGTAATGAGCTATCTGTTCATGGTGCCTGGGACTTTCAGTTATAATACTATTTGCAACCTTTGTAAGGAATTTCTGATACTTCCACTATTATGTGGAAGGCTTGAAATTCAACAATAGACACCCTTTTTTGGTCCTGAAACATCCCATGTACCTTCAGCCAGGATAAGCTCATTAAAACAACATAATCCTCCTCTCTCTTTTTTCTGACCCAAGAAGTAGTGTATGCAAAAATCTGTAACTAGGCACAAATATTCAGAGTCTGGAATCCACACTGTTACAAAAGCAAAGTAAGAGGGAACATGCATGTGCTGTCAGAGCAGCCTTCATGGAGGTGGATGGAAAGAAAAAGCCAAATCAGGGTCCTCACAATTCCTCTGAAAGCAGGGTTCTTCTTCATCCTTGGAAGCACCAGCTGAGGAAGGATAAAAGAGCTGAGCAAAGTCAGTCTCTACACACAGTACTTTGGATTGTGAACTTGAGCTCTCACTTCTGGGTAACTCTTTTCTGGACAATTTGCCTTGCTACAAGCTCAAGCTCTTACAATGATTTAGAGTGCTGAAATTTATGCTTTTAGCTTTCTCCCTTTAAATTACATCTCTAAGAAAATATACATAAACTACTATGTTACAATAAAATTACTAAGGTTGTATGTCAAAATGTTAAGGTTACTTGTGAAAGCTTATTTTTAGCAGATGACAGTCCAAATGGACAACATGCCATAGTCAGTGCACAGGTTAAATTCACAGCAGGGCAGAATTAAGTTTGCATGATCAGTCATAACCCTGAAATTTCCTTACAACACTTCAAATAAACAACTTCACATTATACTCAAATAACTCACACTATACTTAAATAATTTAGTTTCGAAATCTACTGCAAAGAAAATGTGCGTGCAAAAGCACCAATACATTTGTTTGAAATATTTACTCATATGTAAAATAACCCTTGCCACTTTTAATTCATAAAAAACATAATTTATCTCAGTGCATATGACTAAATGACATTGCAAAGATACACACTCAAGAGTAATCATGGTACTTGTGCCTCTACACAAAAGAAAGTTTTCTCTCCCAGGCTTAGGAGTCTCCACCCAGGAAGATAAGTTTTCACCTGATCCCACAGAAATCTATCATGGCAAGTTACAGGTGACAACAAACATGCTCTGAGTGAAATTATCTTAGCCATCCACAGCTAAGGTAAACAGTGATCATATCTCAAGGCTTTGAAAGTAGGAGTGTACAAATAGGCCAAAAGATTCTGCTGTATCTACAAGGAGTAAAATTTCTAGGTACTCTATCATCATTCCAGATCAGAAGTATTCTGTCTGAAACTATTTTGGACCTACTTAGGTTTCCATGCACTTTAGGATATGGTGACACGAGACTGTGTTACACAGAGATAAATGCTCTATACTACTCTTTGTCTTGAATATAACCCCAAAGGTAAAAAACAAAGCATCAACCAAAAAAACCCCAGGAGAATGTATAATTTTTTTTAATTTTTTTTTTTTATTATTTTTTTTTAAGAACTGTACTGGGAAGAAAACATTTACAGTGTCTTAGCTTACAGGACTCTCCCATGCAGCCACACGTTCCCAATCTAAGAGTAAAATAGTACAGCTGGCTGTATGAAAGATTTCTGACTGCAAGCAGGGCACAGCCCCATGTCCATGGGTTGTGTATCAGTCATCTGATGTGATGTTAAAGTCTTAGTGGGAACCCATTTCTGAGTGACATTCCCAGACACAGGACTTAGCTTTTCTGCCAAGGCAGAAATTTGTCATAAAACATTTTGCAGTTTTCAATGGAAGTCAAGATGTATCTTGCAAGGAAAATCTTATGAGCTCTTAGGTAGTGGGTAATGACTTTGTTGTCTTTTTTTGTTTTTAATCATTCCCATAATACGGTCATACAGCAAGAGAAAGAAAAGAGACAAACCTGTTTGTGGCCTAAGATAACTGATAACTAACAGAGTGTAGACGTGGATGCTAATGTAAAAAAGTAACAGTATGACCCTCAAAACTCAAAAATATCCCTTTACCTTGCAGCACATTACCTCAAAAATATAACTCTGTCACTAGGGGTCAGTATTAAAACATATTACATCTACACAATACAGCTAGCATTCTATTGTTGATTTCCTCCTTCAGAAAAACAAACTTATGTCATAAAGAACTATTAAATCACAAAAAAGACAAGCTACATTGGATCATCACCTTTTTATGTTATTAAATATAGCTCTTATTCTAGAAATTTCTGTTCCTGTTCTCAAAAATTACCATGTATATTCATGCAAATGTATTATCTTACATAATATTGACACCTTAATATTTATGTGAATTAGGTTCCATCTACAGTCTTAAAAGAGAAAAGCTATTACTAAGTTTTCCATTTTCTAATAGACAAGATTACTACCTAATGGTAGTAATCACTACTTCCTAATAATAACAATATTTCGAATGTAAGAAAAACTGGATGTTTTTCAAAATTATTCCTTGACATCCACACTCCTCTTATAAACAATAAAAAAAATCTGTTGTGCACTGAAAATCTCAGTTGAAAAAGGTGAGACACTCACAGGTGAAAGAGAATGAGGATGTATTTTGAGTCATTAGATCAGTATATGAATTTCAGTTTGGAATAACAGATATAACACCCACTAAAGTCAAGGGAACAACTCACTTTCTCCTCACTAGGCACTGTCCATAACCAAAGGGTCCCCAGCCTCTCCTCCTATCCCAAACTACTCTCAAATCTTGACAATCTTGATACATTTGGGAAAGCATACATTCAGATCCTGCACTAATGCCTGAAACTGCCTATATGGACACAACCTTTGCGAATTCAAATTCACAGGTTCTCTGATTCCTGTGAAGGATTTAAGAATTAGAAAATTAAATATCATAAAGCTTGCTGACTTCGAAAATTTTGGGACAATAACTTTACTATCTTGAATCCAGATATAAAACAGAATATTGTCACATGACACTTATTATAAACCCCAGGAAAAATATTCTGTCATAAGTCTGTCACGTACCACAACTTCCTGCAGCCCTTGGTACAGATGAAGAAAAAACATCCATTTCCTTCTTCCCCCAGAGGAATTCCACCAAATTATAACTGAATGCTATAAATTTTGCGCTTGAAATAAACAATTTAGGACAAATATTATTGAGGCTATTAATTAGTTTTCATGTCCAGTACAAAGTTCTAAATTCCCGAGCATATGTTTTCCTTTAGTGGCAAATCCATTAGGTGCCCAGAATTCAGACATTGCCAGATTTATGAAGGCAGCTATTAGAAATGGCATTTGTGCTACAAGAATACTGAAGAAAAGAGCTGGTCAAATTAATGTCTGATTAACTGGTATATGTGAGAGCTTATTTCTGTGTGCTACTTCTAATATCATAGTTATATTGAACATGATTATCTTATCCTAAATACATGAAAAGCAAAAATAATTTATTATACTTTAAACAAGGAAAAAATAGGCAGAGGCTGAGGTAAGCCATTTGTTCCAGGATTAGACGTGTGGCACAGAATCACTTATTTTCCTGCCCAACAGATGACGCTGCTGTTTCTTTGTTCATGTGCAATTGTTCCATTTGTGCATCACATCCATTACTGAAGTGACTGCGCCCACACTGCCCGACGCCTGGACACAGCAAAACCAAAGAGCTTCAGAGATTCTATAAATGGCATTTTGCTGTCCAAATAACTGCATGCACTTTGCAATAAAGCAAGTTCTTGCTCTGGATTAAAAAAAAAAAAAAAGGTTACAGAAAAGATGGATGCAAATACCCAGCTGAACGTAATTCTCTTTTTTCCAAAAGCAGACCACAGAAACAAATTCTGACATATATATCAAGGATGACCTCGGAGCTATACACACATAGCAACATAACATGTTAGAATAAGCACATGGAATTTTAAACTGCAATGTACTTTGCAATTTTATTTTTACTGAGTCTAATTATTAACAAGTTTACAAGGATTTATCATCAATGTTGATCAGCATTAAAACTCTGTCCTTATGGTAAAATTCTTATAAAAGCATATTCTGAGGGTGTCAGCCTGTAAACTAATGAGGCATTTGGCCATTGTATTTTTTCCTATGTGCTATTGAAGTGGGACACATTAGCTCTGCAGCAAAAACTTAAATGCTGAAATATTTTAGGAGTTATTTATATTAATTGCTATGTGTTCTAGTAGAGATCCTATTGAAAATCCACATTCTTCAATAAATCTGAAAACTCAAATCACTTATATGGTACTCATGTCCTCTTCTGCTCTAGATTTTTGGTTAAAATACTATGGGAAGCAGAGTAATTAATTCATTTATTTATTTTTGTCAAATCATGGCTGCTTGAGGACTTGTGTCAAATGACAAGCTGGTCTCTGTCCCGTTCATCGTGAACAGGTGTCCTAATTACCAAACCTCCACCATATCTGACACCTTTATTAGCTGTCTCAGTTGAGAAACAAAGGATTGATTGGGTAGGGATATAGAACTAGCCTTTCATTGCTGTGGGGAAGCACCTAAAGGTCAAGGTTAATATACATTAGTGGGGGGTAGTATTGCCCATTGCCTATGCTGTTCTTGTGCTATTTATCAATGGAAGACTTTGTCTTTATGAGCTACCTGTGGCAGGAGTTTTAATTAAACAATTCCTTGAAATTGTATTTTTTTTCCATATTGTATGAAAAGCCGGCAGCACTTCTTGATATTCCTAACAAGAACAAGGAATATCCAGCAAAATAGCAACATTTTATATCCTCAAATATATACTGTACCAAATAAAAGGGAAAGGTACACATTCTTCAATCAATATAACATAGAAAAATGCTCATTAAATTAAATACAGCAGAACAATGCATATGAGTACAGCAAGGTTGAATATTCAGCTGGCCAGCAAAAAGTGAAAGCACTTATAGCAAACAGTCTTCCCCATCACTCGACCCATTTTGCTCTTGCCGCATAAGTTGAGATAAGGTCCACCTGCCGCTACTACATTTCTGATTTTATATTCTTGGAGGGTTTATAACAAGAATCTAATACATAACTGATAAAAGGGCACTAGTCTCATCAGTTTCATTCAAGATCAGAATACTGTCAACATAATCACACAGCAAAGTTACATTATTATAAAAGTGCATCAGCATCTTCATTATTTATACACTTATTTTCAATGTCTACAGGACATACAAATGAAACATTCTAGTACGAAATACGATTATGGTAACTCAATCTGGAATTAATTTTCTCCAAACTATTTTTTTTCCCTATTATGTGAATGTAAAATAAATATGGGTCTGATAGTCAGTCAGTGAGCTGGAACTATACCAATTTGTATCAGCTAAGGGTTCAACACTATATATTCATTTATAGATCCTAGTCACACTCAGACCCTTCTATGACTTATTAATGGTTTTGATTTAGAAATGAAGCTTTGAAGTAATTATATAGTCACATGGAATTCATCCAATATACATATTTAATGTAAATTATTGCTTCCTGATTTTCACAGAAGACCTCTGATTAGATTATCTGGTGCTTCCATATTGTACTTGAAGCTGGATTGCAAGGAGAGAGAAGTATTTGTAAGCCACCTTTACAATTTCCTGACTCTGCCCAGCAAGAAACAAATACGGACTTCATTATAATGCAGAGGAACAGAGACAGCTATTTCCCTGCCTGAGGTCTCAGAGAATTGTTCCAGCAGTTGAGCTAGACAATGTCCTGACTATCTCCTTAGCAAAAAGAAATGGAATGAGTTGGCATTAGCTGCTATACCAACTCAAAACTCTCCAGAGATCCCCTTTTCACAATGTGAAACCTCAAAGGGCTGCACTACGAAAACCAGCTGTAGTGGAGCTGAAAGTTTGACCTCTGGACTCCAGCACAGCGCTCGTTTTATGTGTGCGTGACTCCCACTGACACCAACTGAAGAGTCCAGCACATGAGGAGAGCAGAATATCAGACAAAAAAAAATGTACTATGTGAATCTGAGAACAGAATATTATTGTCTCATGCAAAATTATTGCTCTATCTGGTAACATAAAGTGAATACTAGTGACTATTAGAGCTGAATCAATAAATTGAAACAATTTATTTTGTGAGTTATTTTACTTTTTCACTTCAAAGAATTCCTGTGACTCAATTACAACTTTTTAAAGTATATTCCAGAAAACTTTTAAGGATTTTTTTTTTCTGGTTTGTAAGTTACATCTGACTGCTCATATACATCACACTACTCCATTACTTTTCCCTGAACAGGACTTCTAATGGAAGCATAGAAGAATGCTGCAGCTGACAGTAGAATTTAGTTGATACAATTGTTTTGGAACATATAGTGAGCTAACCATTGTCACCTTTGTTAGTAATCTTGGATTCTGAAGGTACACTTCTTTTCTTTCAGAGAGTGTACTATAAGCATTCTCTATTACTTGGGAAATAATTTTTTAGAAAAGGAAGAGCAAAACAATGCCAATCAGGAGATCTATCTCCCTCAAAGAATGGATTTAGATCAGTCAAAAAGGTTGTATGAACCATTAAGTTTTAAAATATATCAATGATTTTTGACTTAAAAAAGAACTCCACATCAAATGCTTTAGATTATAAGGCATATTTTGCTCATATGTTCTCCTCAAAACATGATTTATATCTCTGCTTTCATTACATCTGCTTCATACCTTTCCTTGATGAAGTTAATGTTAGCAGAGACAGCACAACTCTTGTAACACTGGCTCTTGCAGGTGATTCAAGCACCAAAAAGCACCTAATAATCAAATTCAAATAGACCTGCCTTGTAGGATAGGGACAAGATGAAGCATTCTTTAAAAATCAAAATAATATCACTTCAGATTAGTGTTTTAAATAATAATTTAATTATTGCAGACTCACCTTGCATTTCTAGGACTGGCTGTTGTCAAATTAGTTAATGCTGTCACTACAGCTTCTTTTACCTCTTCATTGTCACTGCTTAGCAACTGTACTAGCTGGGGAATCCCTTTGAAAGAAATAATTGTATGTATGAACATTTAAATAAACCATGGCAGTCTCCAAATTGTGGTATTCTTCTTATAAACAGAAAAACCCACAAATTCACATTTCATCCTTTCCCACCTTACTTACCCTGGAGTCCAAGGACACATTTACTGTCTAGATTTTCAGACATGACAGAAATGGCTTGGGCAGCAGCAACTTTAACTTCATCACTGTTAGTATCCAAAAGGCTTAGGAGAAATTTCTCAACCTCCTCCCAATGAAAGATTTTTCGTATTTCAGCTTCAAATGAGAAATAACAATGGCATTAATCTGCATGTTTTCCAAATCAGTGAAAGGACATGAATTTGATTTCATTTCGTTGTTGGAAATATTTTGGTAACAGAGACACCAGCCACTAAGAAACGTGGACAAGGACCTGAGCCAAATCCCATCACAGAACATCCTGACTTGGAAGGGAGCCTCAAAGATCATTCAAATCCAACTCCTGGATTAGGCGTCATTGAACTCTGAACCAAGACCAACTAATGACTATTAAACACAGTATAAACATAAATACCTCAACAGAATGCAAAGTTTGTTCTCTGCAAGACTTTAAAACCACAGGATGCATACAGGCTTGATGGAAATAGCTTTTCCAATCCAACAGATCATACTTACTCAGGATTGTGCTGAACTTCAGTTTATGCTAACAAAGCCTAAATGCATAAAATTCAAGCACATACCAGTAAAAGTACAATTGAACTTGGTGAAATACCACTCAATGTATTAAAATAGCCCAAAAAAAGGCAAGGAGCATTACAAAGAAAATGACAATTTCTGCACAGCTTGTAGTTCTTCATTAACTCCCACTTTGCATAGAATTTGAATTTTGTTGTCTAGCACAGTGTTCAACGCTGACCCTACACCACACTGACCAGCAGCAGCTGCAGAAGGACAAAGAGGCTCCTTCCGCTGCAAAAGTAGCAACAGACAGCACTAAAATATCCACAGACAACTGCATGAAGATACCAATAAACTGATAAACTCCCTCAGCCCAAAACTGGTGAGATTAGAAATGCAGGTGTTTCTTAGAAAGATCCCTGAAAGAAACTTTCTCCTGCAGAAAGGCACTAGAGAGAACAGAAGCTCTGCAATGATGAGTCAATAAATATTTAACCATATGCATAATTTAAACCAGACTAATTAAATGCTGGAAGTTACATCTACATAGTAGAATTTTGGAATGTATTAAAGAATTTCAGGAACTGAGAAGTCAGTAGGACTTCAAAATATTTAGAAATTTTACCAGTCCTTCCTACTGTTCTGAGGGATCATTCCCTCGTTTGGATTGTCGTCCTCCAAATAAGTAAAAAAATAAAAGGAAAAAAAAATCGTAAGTATTCTTTTAGATAAATCTGAATCTGTAGTGAATAAAAGTAAACAAATACAAGTCCACAAAGTCAATGAAAAACAAGTTTGATTGAAAATGTAATTAGAGCAGAAATTACTCAAAACACAGAGATGAGACAGGTGTAGTCAATTTCCCCTCTTCAGTTTTTAGAATCGTCAGATACACAAATGAAATCACAAAACAAAGATGCAACAAAGATGCAACAAATAAAACAGAGGATTTTAAGTGTCAGGAGAACTTTGGCCACAGCCTTGACGCATGTCAGCTAGCTCTCAAGAGAATGCCTCAGTTGGGATGAGAGACTATTTTGACAAGTTATCAAGTATGTCGCTGGCCTGTTGCTTGCCGAGGTAGTCATAATCCCTACTAACAATCTCTAGAGGTTCTTCATGCCTCAGTAATTTGTTTATTGTACAGCAAGTTACATATTTGTTTACAGATTTTCTTAAAAAATATTCTTGTTTTTAAAAGCAGCTATGATGATGGGTAAGCATTTATTTTAATGATAATTTATGTCTATATGAAATGATAATATGAATAAAGAACTTGAATTTGTGAAAATAGTAATTCAAAATACTTTAAACAGAAAAATTATTTTATAATAATGTGGAAAAACAGATCTTGAATTTAAACTTATGGTAAAAAGTATGCAAGTATATTTAGGTAGTTAGATCAATGAAAATTATTAATATTTCAATATCTAGGTGCCAATTCTATTTAAGAGATGAACATTTTCTGCTGATCTCTCTGTGTGCATGAGTTGTTTCTTCTGTGTCCTTTACTACAGACTAGAAAGAATGCACAACTGAAAAGCATCAGTTATCCTGAAGTACTTTGTATGTCAGTGCCAACACCATTTTTACAGTGATTAATTTCTTGACCCCTAATTTGAATACATTGATTTAACATGAAGGAAAATCAAGCACACTACTAAAAGAGTTTGGAGTATCAACCAGTTCTGTCCAGATTTTCATGCACTGACCCCGTGGTGAGACACCCTTTACTTTTCAATATATTTTCCTATTTCCCCTTCTTACCCAAAAATCATGATCTAAGATCCACTGATTACTATTCAGGTTCACCGTCATCACCTTATGGAATTATTTATACCAATTTCAGATGAAAAAAGTTAACATTAAAAACACTGATCTTGAGTTGGGATAACGCAGATAAACAAAGATCTGTATTATGAAATGCATTTGTTAATCAGGCTACAGAGCATGTTTTGTGTGCTCCCCTTTGAGCATGAGATGCATTGACATACACAGAACGTGGAGAGCTTCAAACCAGAAATCTGGCAGAGCAAGTGTGATCATCACCTTGTCCATAAACACTCCACAGCATTTTGTTGTTGCTGGTGTGTCTGGCATTGTCAAGGGAAAATCAGGCTCTCCTTAATCAACACTACAGATAATCCACTCACGGACATTCAATAATTTATAGCATTAGATTATATTTAGCATTCTGAAATGACTGCATTATTTGGTGGGCAAGGCAGGAATCACAGTATAATTCACCACTGTAATTCTGAGCATACGAAACAAAACCATCAATAAATTAATATATTAAATTCAAAATTATGTTACAGAACAAAAAAGAAAATTCAGGGACAAAGGCATAATGATTATGTATAGAAATATGATCCATTTTAATGTACTTAAACAGAGCAGCATCCTAGAGATGCTGTTTAAAGTTGAATATCATGTTTATACCATGTAATTTATTCTGATACTGAGAATAACTCTTAAGGGATAAATATATCTTGTAAAAACAACATCAAGTTACAGGAGTCCCTTTCCAAAGGGTTGAAAGGGACATAAAACAAAACTGCTTGCTATGATCACATCTATCAGGAAAAAAAACCCAATCCAAAACCAAATTCCATCTGTCAACAATAATAATTTCAAAACCAGATACTGCAGTATACTCAGCTGCCAGGATTAAAACACCAGCTAGATACATGTTCTGTCATAGCAGAAGTAGGTTTTTCATCCTAATGATAAGCAGTATTCTTTTTCCCAAGGATTCAGGAAATGTTGGTAAATTGCAACCATGATTATCAAACCTGAAGAATGTGGGTATAGCTACTGCAAATTTAATTAAAAAGTCACTACAGAACTAAGAGCCGTGTTGTATTATACAGGATTCACATCAAGGCAAGTAGTAGTATGGCATACATTAGTGTTGCATTTTGGATAGGCTGTTTAGTATGCTTACAACCAAAATCCAATCAAACCAACAAAAAATTAAAATATTTCTGTTTTATTTTTGCACTTGGGCTATTTCTTATAATGGCCTTTTCTTTACATTGCAAGGCTGACTTTATTCCAGTATCTCTATGCAGCTGAAAAATTCAGTGCTTTTACACTGAGCAGCAAGTTTACTGGACTGTGTTTTCCACTGCAACAGGACAACAAGTTTCCTTTTGTCTAGCTGGGTGTCACCAAAATTCTACAGCTTGAAAGCAAATATTTTAGATCTTCTTTTGATGTATTTTCCCAGCTTGCTGCATCCATACTAGCTGTCATAGGCTGAAGAAGAGAGCAAACCTTTATAATGAAACCTCATTGACTCCATTTGTAAAGAAGCATGACAAGAAGATGCATCTTCACTGACGGTAACATCCCATGATATAAGATCATAGGCAGTACTGTAATATATTATGTGTGGTTCTTGCAACTGTGCTTTAAAAATGTGCTCAGACATGCTTCTACTAACAGCTGCTAAAATATTAGGCCACAAAAACTGAAAAAAAAAGTGTGAAAGAGGACAAGAAGGCTATGCTTATTTGAAAATAAATATGATAAAGGAGTAAGATGCAGCAGAAAGCAGTAGAAGCAAATATAAATCTGCTTAGCATACAACTTACAAGCCTGTCACAGGACTATAAAAATGATACTGACAGTCCTAAGTAGCATAATAAAATAGCAACACAGGAAAATACACAAAGAAAATACTGACATAAGAAGGTTCCTTCCTATCTTAGATACCTGAACATTAATGAAAACAATTTTCAGTGACTTGCCAAGCTTCCAACAGATAATGACAAAAGCACAGAAAAACCCACAGAACACTCGGACACTCTTTCTGTGTATCATTTTCAATCCAAATAATTACAAATATTCAGGATATCAAACTAAGCAAGGTGAGAAAAGAGTCGGAGAGATAACACAGGGAGAGATGAAAGGAAGTCTGAAATATGGCAGAAAGGAGAGATTATTTTATCCATGTATTAAATTAAATGACGTACTTTTTAAAATACACATAAAGCCACGATTCAACCACAAGGTTCCAGAATTATGAATGAAACATTTAAATTCTACTGTCATAAAAATCCCTTGACAGAAGTAAAATCAATAGTCAGAAATATGCTATTAGTTACATTGCATTTTGTTACACAACACTACTTGGCACATGTTGCAACTCAGTAGCCCATGTATAGAAGGAATTTCAAATGTAGTTTGATTAAAAGAGCATCCTTGTGGTCATAAATGATGAGCATGTTCTGCCTAATTCAGAATTCCTTGGTGAATTAAAGAAAAGTATATAAAAAAGAACTATAGGATGAATAATTATAAAAAGATTACAATGAAACTATTTAACTCCCCTGGGAATATTAATCTGCAAGCCATTTGAAAGGTTTCCTTTCATGCCTCTGTTAAAGGAATTTGTATTTGAAATTGCCTGACATTTAGACGAGCAGTTGAATGCAAAAGGAAGTCAGCTTGCAATGAAGTCTTAACAGATAGAGACAGAAACAGTGCCAGCAAAGGTGGCTTAAGATGGCAGTCAGCTGGCATCACTAAACAAAAGACAAGGATCATGTTTTCAGAGCTCCATTTTCCTTTGAGGACAGCATTTTATAAGAATATATTAAAATAAAATAATAAAAACAAATTAAAAAGAAATTGAGGCAAAACTGTAACATTTTCAAATATATCTACAGAAATATATATAATCCCCTAGCATCCAATTGCTGCTCTGATTGGCAAGACTCATCACTGTAATTAACTCTGGCCAATGCTTTCCTCAACACAAGTACTACCCTCAACCAGAGAAGATGGCCTCCTTCTGGATAAAAATTTGTTTCATAAACAATTTCATGTCCATGGATTATAGAAGTCACATACAGTCATAAGCTGCCTTGGTAATTGCCTTTGCTGCATTCTTCTGAATATCAGGAACAGTAGAGACTTCTAAAAATGAAAGTAGTTTTTTAAGGCCTCCTGTCAGCTGAATCTGTTGCAGAGTATGCACATCTTCGAGGCAATTTCCCAACACAGCAAGACTTTCAATATGTAGATCACTGAGTTCCTAATAAAAAATAAAAAAAGCCAAAAAAACCAAACAACCTTGAAATCAGGACTAAAATATCTTAGGCTTTTAAGTTTGTAGGGTAATTGTTGTAACTTTCTTTTGGGCAGTACATTCATACATATTTTCATATAATTTATTTGATGAGACTTAGGATTCAACACAATTTATTAAAAATAGTAAAAGCCACAGAAGCTTTTCATTTACATCAAAGTGGGCTAGACAGGTACTCAGAATGGGCCTGTGATCTTAAATCTTAAAAAACTTCACTAATATCTCTATGCATTATATTTCCCATTGTGACACCTGAACTCAAGAAGCACTAAACTGAGTCTCATAATAATATAAAGAACGATAGGAAATTGTGTCTAAAGCCATTATATAAAGTAAACTCAATTCAAAAACTGAATAATAAACACTCTGGGAAATGTCTTTGCTTCTTTTCTTAGTAAACCAGATATTCTAGCTTATCCTATTTCCATCACAGTTCTTTCCAAGTAACTCACTGTTCTCATATCGATCTCACATGAAATAAGTAATATTTCTCATTAGTCATATAAACATCAGCACCACGAACAAAAAAACTTTGAAGGCAAGTAAAGCATACATTGTTTTCCAGTATATTCAGAAGGCAATCTAATCCCTTATTTTCTCCCAGTAATATCCTGGTTTCTCTGTCTTTGCTAATTACTTCTAAGGTTTGAAGGGCTAACAACTGAATGCTCGGATATTCAGATTCCAGTAGTCCCAGCAAGGGTGGAATTACATTCAGTTCACGAACTGCAGCACGGTTTTGAAAATCCTGCAGTAAAATATTCCAACAAAGAATGTTAGTGACAGAGAATGTAACAATGCATCAACTTCTCACTTAACAGAAGGAACACCAAAAATCTGATTTCAGACATTAAAAAATGAGTCAATACTCCAGAGCTTCCAGTTCTGTAGATTTCTTTCTTTTAAGCTAAGAATCAAACTGCATATAATCAAGCCCCACAAACCTTAAATTCTAGGGGTTTTTTGCACAACTGAAGTACACACTACAAAATCTAGTCCTGTATAAAGAAGCCTATTCATTCTTGATTTTACCATGTTTGCCTCAATATAAATGTTTCTTTGAGAAAGTTTTTTTAAATTTAGTTTCACCATTTTTATTTATCTCAGTGGGAGGAAAACAGTTTTTTGCACTCTGCTGTGGTTGCCTGGTTATACCTTCTTTTGTTTTTGTAATTATAAAATGACAATTTAAAATTTCAACTTTAAACAGTGAATGTGCAGCTTAATAAAAAAGACAGTAGTAGATTATATTAAAAAAGAAAATAAATAAATAAATTACAATTTGCTTTTAAATAGCTTATTGCACATGTGCAGCATGCAATTATCCTTATCAATATAAGCAAGCACCAGGTGCAGTTATCCAGATATACCCTGCAACAAAGACAGCGAGATAGTAAAAAAGGAGAAAGAGTAAAATGTGATTCTGAATAGACATGCTCTGATGCCCCAAAAGAGATAGAGTTATAAACTAAATTCATTACTGAATTGATTCGCTTAAGCCGTGGGAGAGAACTGCCACACAAATGCACCATTCTTTTGCTAAGCGGCATATGGATGACATTAGTGAAAGTAGCCAATAACAAATCTATTCCTCCCAGTATGGAAAGGAGCTGTTGACAACATTCACCTATCATTAAAAAGATGTTCAAAATTGTGCTATGGACTTGCTGGTCAAAACAAGAAACAACACAATTGGTAGTTCTTTAATTTACAGGATAATTCTAACCTTTTGGATAGACAGATTACAACTCTCCTTACTAAGATTAACATTTTTCAACTAAGAAGGCAAATTATTATTTGGTTTTAAAAATCTGAACCTCATACTAATCGTACTTTTACTGCAGTACTGCACAGACAACTGCATTAAGTTCAACAGAATTTAAAAACAGCTATATTCACAACTAATTTAACATTCAGGGACTCGGGTGCAAGGACTCATTGTTTCAGAAACATTGATGAACACTGCAGAGTAAAGGAAACAAATATTTTAAAATTACTAACCCCACACAGAATGTCAGGGGTGGGGGTGCAAATACTTATCTGCTTCTGTAATTTAAGGCAACAAACAAGAGCAAACTTTACCTGTACCAAAAGGTAGATACACTCAAGTGAATTCTTCTTAACATCAGGATCAGGGCTACCTAGCAGTCTGATAAGTGGTTCCAACCCACCTTGCTCAAATATTTTTACTTTAGTAGTATATTCAACAGCCATATGTGCTAGACAAAGAGTAGCAAACTCATGGACAACTACATCTTCTGTGGAGGAAAAAAGGTAACATTTTAATCAAGTTTTATACAGCACAGAATATTTTTCACTAATCCAGTAGTTTAAAGCATTATTTGAAGTCAATAAATAATAGCTGTTAACCATACCCGACGTGTCTATAAACATCTTTTTCCATCTGTACAACATAAAACATTACTCAGTGAGCTACAGAGCTGCTCCTATAAAAGCATTTACCTACTTTACATGCACTAGGAAAAATCACAAGTTACAGGGTAGATTTTATTAAATTGTCTGATAAAATGGCAATCATAAATTATTTCTGACTGTACTTTTGCACAAGGAATGAATACTGTAAAGTACCTTCTGGTGCTAGCTGTGATATAAGTAAATTTGTGACATCCAGTTCCCTCAGTAACTTCTTGACATCATCTACAAAGAAGTAAATGACATCATTTACAATGAAGTAAATACAGATATGAAGTCTTTTGTTAGGCAATGTTGGCTGAGCAAAGAAATAGAAACTGCTCCAAGCAAAATGTACTAAATGTACTTATGCTTACTCCCTGAGTGACAAAAAGATATGACTGGGAAAGACACAACTGAAGTTAGACCAAGATCATAATGGGCTCAGAAAAAAAAAAAACTAAAAACAAACAAACAAACAAAACAAAACAAAAACCAAAAAGAGACTTTCAAGTAGCAGATGACATTATTTGACATTTGATACATATAAAGTTCCTCTATATTTCTATATTTCAATATTTCATTGAAACTTTCTTCAAAATACTTGCATCTAGCAGGTTCTGATTAAATTTTGCATGATTTTAGTTGCCAAAGAAGTCATACCCCAATAGGTAAAATTATTTGTGGTTAAAATTAACAAATTAAAAGCAATCCTTCTGTTACTTCATTTTCAAGCCATCATTTTGCAATTTTATGCTAATGCCAGCCCACACAGCAAATGGAAAACATGAATTACACAGGTCTTACTAAAATCACAGTAAAGACTTTCAGATTGCACTTTTCATGTTGGCAATGGCAAACTAGCAAAACCTCAACCCTTGGATAGAAAAATTAAGTAATATTCTTTGGGACAGACTTCATGTGATCCTACAGGGCGGTGTTGTTATTATCAACATATTCAACATGTTGAAATGTAAGAAAAAATGGTATGAGTTTAATTTAATTTTAAATAAAAAAACAATTAAGATGTGAATATAAATGGGAGATATTTGTTCATTCAAATCCATGTTTGTGCAGCACCACTGAAGATATGCTAATGCTGAATTAAAAGTAACCTAAAAGGGTAAGGTCCAATGCAGCATGACAAGCAGGTCGCAGTTGATGAAAAGACTTAGAGTGTGGTTGGGATATCCTCAGGGAAGACAACTGGGTAAAACATTCACCAAATTAAGACCTGTTTAATTACATTAATCAGATATAGGTCCATAAAGCACTATAAAAATAACAGCCACTGAAACTCAACCTTACATCCCTTACTCTTTATTCTGGGCCATTAATATAGGATTTTTTGACACGATCAACCTCTTGTTTTGAGGACCACACACTGAAAAATAGTAAAACCTTGAGACTCTTACGATTAGAAGCCATGATGCCCAATACCATGACGGCATTTCTGCGTACAAGTGGATCTTCATGTGAGAGGAGTTTATACAGATGCTCCAATGCTCCAAGACCAAGAAGTGTCACTTTGTTTTCATCACCTGAAAAGGAACCGGGTTAAAAGCCCAAGAAAAAGGCCAGCAACCTCACATTTAATCAAGGTAAAACCAGTACCAATCTTTTATTGGACAGTAGAATCAAAGAACAGAGGCCTGACAGGTCCTTTGGAGATCATCTAATAACACCCCAAATAAATATGTGTCAAATAGTTTCAAGAATTAATAGTGTCTCAGATTAATTCACAGTTTTAAAGCAAAGGATACTTCTCTATTGGACACTCCACTCATTTGTTAGAGACTGCAGTGGAAGTACAGAGGAAAGCATTCTACTTAGCAAAGTACAGGTGAACAATATTAGGTGAATGCATTTTATTTTCCTCTTTTCTTGCCTCCTAGTTTCATTTTCCTCAAAGTAAGAGTTCACTAATTCTGTGGATCTTTACTATTCCTCAAGGAAAGCGACTACCAGGATTTGGATCATTAATTCCTACCTGAGATTTCTACCACATGATAATGAAGAGCTTTGTAGCTGAATAGGTGCTGGACATGCAAAGAACAGAGTTTAGTGTGACTACAGCCTGCTGCTCCCACTCACGCAAAACACACACAAACCCCAAGAAACAAAATCCCAATCCTACTCCAATTCTCAGTTCCCACAACAGCTTTATAATTCATTTTCTAATGAACCATGTCTTCCCTTCCTGCTACAAGTGAGCAATGTGAGAGGAAACTGAAAATCTATGCTCATTCTCAGGCCAAGACATGATTAAAATGGAGGAAGTATTTTTTATTGAGGGATGGGACTTAATTCACTAGCAACCCTCTAAAGAAATGGATTAACTGCAATTAACTAACTGAAAACAACTCCTTCTCTTGTGCTACACAACCCTTCTCTTGTGCAAAGTTACAGTCTAGTCTTCTGGAAGATTACAGGGATATCTACATTAATAATTTAAAGGAGTATTCTTTTAGTATAAACATAAAAGACATAAACATCTATTTTCCTGCAGTGTCATATATTTTACTGTGGACAGGAGGGAAGGAGCCAGCAAGAGTTTACGGTTCATAGCTGTCTCCAAACAGTCCATGTTCTCTCTTCACATATTCAGAATTTGATCTCATGCCCTCAGCCAAGCTTGCCATATTGAGCAGAACCTAAACATTTTTCAGAACCCAGTGACCCCTAGACAGCCGTCAAAGACTTCATCTTGTCTCACAACTTCAGCAGCATTGGTAATTTACATCAGTATAATAATCAGCATACAAATGCATAATTTTTAAAGAAAACATAAATTAAATGGAAATTAAAATTAAACCAGATTAATCAGAACAAGAATATTACCAGTGTATACCAATTTGATTGACTAACATCGAATAACATGGAATAAGTAGGAGACAACTTAGGAAATCATGTGCTACATAAATTTGAGCCTTTGTTATACAGTTGTTTTTCTCCTGAGTACCTTGAACATGATGTTTAGCTATAGATTATACAGGGACTTTTGGAAGATTTGGACTCTTGGAGACTTGTTAGATTCCCAACTCATACAGAAATAAGCTTGATAAAGGAGGCTGAGTAGTCTCCAATGAATCACCTGCACAGAAATACCGACACAACAGCTTTGTGTAAAAATAACAGAAAAAAGCTAAGAAGTTCTTTTCGTTGAAAATTGAAGCTTAACATTTCTACACTGCTACAGAAGTTTCAAACTGTAACATGAAAAAAAAATAAAAAATTCTTTCCCAACTGCAGATCTGTTGCTCATAAAAAACTGTATCTATGTCATATTTAAAACAAACTCTATTAAACAGTGAATATAAAATTCTCCAACAAAATGATAAAGGTTTCCTTCATGCAAATGACAAGACTTCTTTATTACTGCAAGTACAGGTTCCAACCCCCCCCCCCAAACTTCAATAGACACCTTTGAGGAGAAAGTAAGATTTCAGTGCTAGGAAACTAAAGAATTGTGAACTACTATCAAAGTCTAAGCAGTGCAAAACAAAGCTCATTGCAAAAAGACTAACCTTTTGATGCAAATTTATATAGAGCATCACATGCTTTGGCCAAAACTTCATTTTCAGGAGAACTAAGCATTAGCACAACTGTTGCTGGTGTTTTGCTTTCAATCAGTAAAGGATCAAACTAAAACAAAACAAAAAAAAAAAAAAAAGGGAAAGAAAAGTTTGATTTATACTGAGTCTTCTTGTGTGCTGCAGTAGACTCTCAGATTTCATTAAAAATAAAACAAAATCTTGTTTGATACCTACACTTAATTAGAAATATTAATGAATTGCTCTTTCCTTGGAAAAGTCTGACTTTTTAATAACAATTACAGACATTGTTGAAAAATTAGAAAGAATAATTGACTTCCAAATAACCACGATTTCATCAGGTATGAAGATGTTGGGGAAACCTTCATGCTTCCCTGCAAATCTAGAAAGTTTTGAAGGTAACAAACTGTGTAGTTGTTATAATATAAGAGTATTCTGAGTCTTCAGAACCAGACATGAGAAATTTGTTTTGAGCAGCTGCACACAGAGTCCATGAACTCAGGGGGTGTACAAGGAAGAGGATTTGGTTACTCTGTGGCAATATCACTTTGCGGCTGCTTAAAAAATAAAAGAATGCTTTCTGTGCCTTGGTCAATTCAGTTCAGCAGCTCACCATGATCCTGTACTAGATGAAGTATTTCCAAGATATAATTCCTGCTCACCCAGCTAGAAATGATACCAAGGTTTCATTTCCATATCTGAGCTCTTTCATGCAGAAAAAAAATCTTCCAACAAATCAGACAATTTTCACCCTCTTAATAGACTCCTTAGGACTAACATCACTTGAGCAAGGGAATCTTCTAAAAAAGCCTTTTGTTTTTTAAGAAGACAAAAGGAATTCTGAAAATTCTACTCCTTATTAAAAAGTTTCAAGCTTCCTTGGATTTAAACTAATTGGTTAGTATGGAAAAACTGTCTTCTATCCTCACACTTCAGGCCTATACTGTATCTGTGTTACATACAGAAACTACTAGATACTGGAGTCATGCAGTTTCTCAAAAACAACATATTTATCTTTAAAATATAGCAGATTATAAGATAGCAATGTAAATTAATTAAAAATATTATTACAATATATATACACATATATTTACAAACGTCAATTATTTGTTTGACTTCATTAACAAAAGCTTCTAATAGCTACATCAGAGGCACACGTTGTCAAACAATCAAGGTATGAAAATACAAATCAGTTGTCAAGGAAGGAAATTATGGGGGGCAAATCTTAAAAAACACTCTGAGCATGCTAGAAGAAAAATGAACGTTGAGAAAGGTTTTTTCTTCTCCCTTTCCTGACTTGCTCAAATATAAGGCAAAATATGATACTAGTACCAAGACTTTTAAATTCATGCTTTTGATCAGTTTTTAAATTTAAGTGACCTTCCATGAGACAGATCACACAATTTAGTAGGCAGCAAGGTCAACATATAAACTCCATTAAGAGGTGGCCTGCCTAATGTGCTTAACTGGTCTACGTAGCTTCAATTAGGTCTAAAATCTGAAGAAACTGTCCAATTTCATGCTTGCTGTGACAAGCTGGAGGCATGGGCCAAGTCATGGAACAAAGCCCCTTTCTTAAACAAATATAATCACCTTACTGTACCATAAGTCATTTTGCCTAATAATGACTCTGTTATGGGAATTAAAATAATGGCATAGAGGTGTGAGTTACATCTTAAGGATGGGCCTAAAATGATGGAATTATTTACGGGAATTTTCTTTTTGGATTGTAACGAGGCAAAACAATTCAGCTTATCACAGCTCATTCTATGTGTGGGAGAATTTAGAGGTGACTGCAAGTGCCTTTAGCTTCTTCATATTTCTCTACTTCTGCACATTTGGGTCTTTGCATGGACAGAACATGATCCTCAGGTATGTGGTATTATTTAAACACAGACATAGCTCCTGAGTTTGGTCAAATACTTCCTGATGGGATAAAACTCCACATTTTAGAAAAGGCTGGTAATTCTCCAGAGAAAAAAAAACACCAATACTGATCTCAGATGAAGTTCAGTAAAAAATTTAAGATGAATTAAGAGTTTTAAATCTCAGTATTTATACATTGATCTAATACCAAAGACACAATTGCATTGCTCTATTTTCAGCATTTCTCACATTAACAAGTAATTGTATAAACCCCAACTCAATGAAAATTTCTAGGATTTAATGACAGGTTGGTACATGAGCAGATTGAAATTGGTCTCATCTCTACCCATTTGATTAGACATTAGATTTGCTACTACTCGATGAAATATTCAGTAGGCACTTTCCTATTAAAAGGACTTTTGTGCTTAAAACACAGTAAAAATAGTCACTTAAATCAATGTATCTTTAAGAATCAGAGGCCTGACCAAGCGCGTGACTGAGGAAGAATTTCTTTACTGTGTGGTAATTGTGCACTGGAACAGACTGTGGAGTATCCCTCACTGTAAATACCCAAGAACCATCTGGATGCAATCCTGTGCAACGTGCTCTAGGATAACCCTACTTGAGCAGGGAGGTTGGATCAGATGACCACTGTGGTGCCTTCCAACCTGACCCATTCTGTGATTCTGTGATTTGTTGGGAGGTAATGTTGCTCATGAAAATGATCATAGCACTGGTTTATTACTTCTCCTTATCATAATTTCAGCATAGGTAGTGTTCCACCTTTTTTTTTTTTTTTTTTTAAATCCAAGGCTTGCATCTGAATCTTCATACATCATCGCAGACTCTTCCTGTAATGGCACATACAGGAGATTATGTGCTAGAATAACATGCTTGAAGATACAAACAACTTGAATTAAACATGGAAATTTAACTAATTTATAAGCAGTTTGTATTAAGAAAATAGCAAGTTAAATGAAGAAAAAAGTTATAACATGTCTTTCACCTTGACTTTTGTGTGTATTTGACCTCAAAGCCATTAGAAACTGAAGAGTATTTGGGGTTTGGTTTTGGTTTGGGGTTTTTTGGGGTTTGTTTTCTTGGATTTTTGTTGTTGTTGGGTTTTTTATTGTTGTTTTGGTTTTTTGTTGTGGTTTTGTTGTTGTTGGGGGTTTTTTGTTTCTGTTAGGGTTTTGGGGGGGGGGGAGTGGGTGTTTTGGTACTTTGTTTTTTGGGTTTGCTTTTTTTTTTTTTTTTTTTGTCTTCATCAACTTAATTTAGTTGAAATTGAATGCAATATAAAATATGTTTCCAGTCAGACCAAAGACCCACCTAGCCCAGTGTCCTGTCTCTGACAAGGTCCAGGTAACAGGTGTGGGCATGCATCATATTAAATTTTAATTATGATCCCTCTCAGATACCAGCTCAGCAACCTAGAGAACTGGAGAGCTTAGTGATTTTACCTCTGTATTCAAAAAGTCCAAGAAAAACTGGCTACCAATTTGAAGCCATCTGTATTTTAACACCCTTAATATTCTGAGACACAAGAGTTAAAGAGTCATAAAATAACTGTGCCTCTTCTTTGTTTTAAACATACCACCTGATAATTTTATTTATCCTCCATAGTTCATTCACTATAAGAAAAAGTGAAATAAATTACACTCATTTGCCTTCCCTATATATTCATAACTTTGTAAGTTTCTATGATATTGCTCTTCACAGTGATTCCTTCTGGGAATGAAGAAACCAACTCCCTTTGATCTTTCCTAAAACAGAGGCCATCCTGTCTATTCTTGCTTTCTTTCTTAGTTCACTCTTCATTCATTCTGTCTTTCTGTTGTTCAGCTGTACCTTTTTGAGATGGAAACAGCAGAACTGTTAATGGCATTCATGTGCATGTATGAGGCATTTGCTAGTAACACAATGTTTTGTCTTCTATTTCTGGAATTTGAAATTTTGCACTTATTCACTTTCTCCTACTTAGGAACTGGATGCCATTTGGATGACACAGCTGCAGAATAAAAACCCCATGACGGACAACTTCTCTCTATCATGAAATCGGAACAATAACTTGATTTCTCACACCTTTGCTTCCTATTTTATAACCAGACATTATTGCTAGGAGAGGAATTTCTTTTTACCTGTCCATGTTTTTGTGAGTAAAAAGACTGGTCTGAAAACTTTGGGAAAAGCTAAGTAACTGTATCAATCAGAACACCATTATCTACTTGCTCACTGACTCCTCCAAAGAACTCAAGTAGACTTCATAGCTCAAACTCTCCTCTGCACAAGCACTATTGATTCTATACCATTACTATCACATTTATCCATGGGTTTGGTTTTGTTTTTTTGAAAGTACTATTTTTACCAATTAGCACAGAAGATAAACTCCATGTAATTATTGATGTATTTCCTTTCGAAAATGAAGCTTTCTACCATCCATCCTTCTAGTACCACATTTTAAGATGTTAGGTATTTTTCATTTAGCACAAGATCTGGTCGAACACTATTTATTCCTACTTGGGCAACCTTATCACATGTATTTTAGTGATTACCACACTGCTTTTAATGCAAGCATAAGTAATTTTGCTTTTCTTTCATGACTGCAATCACCTAACAGTGTCTCCCCTAAGAACCTTCTTGCATCTAGTCAGTTTGAAAAAGTTTTACTGCTAGTTTTTTTATCTTTCCTAGTTGTCTCCCAAAATATTTTGATGCAGGTTGGCATAGTGCTTTTACTTCTCATTTGGGAGTGGAAGCATTTTTTTGTTTCCCCATTTGGAAGAAAATCCCACTTTTTGGAGGAAGAATTTATCTGCTATTATTCCTATTGCTTAATCATGCTGGTTGTTTTTTGCTTTTTTTTTTTTCCTAACCCCTTAAATTTGATTTAAGATCAGTTTTAACCTTTTACTTCTCATAGAATCTTCAGAAGCACTACAGATATCTTTGCTATTCTTAATCCCTTTTCCTTTACCTAGATTCAGTAGGTACCTGGACACGCTAATTATTTCAGTTCTGTGAGTGCCTGATGTCCTGTACTAACAATAAAACCCACGATATTCCACTGAATCACAAAAGGTTCATGTTAGAAGGCACCTCTGAAGACAGTCTGGTCCAACTGGTCTGTTCAGAGCCGGGTGAGCTAGAACTCAGGGCTAGTGCACAGTCTGATTTTAGGTACCCTCAAGGATGGAGACTCCACAAGCTCCCTGGACAAACTATGCCATGCTCCATCATTGCCATGGTAAAAGAGGAATTTTTTTTCTTATGCTTAAATGGAAACCTCCTGCATTTCCATTTGTGCCTACTGCCTCTCATCTTTTCATGGGGCACCACTGAGAAGAGCCTGGCCTGATTTCTTTACTTGTTCCCATCAGCATTTTTACACTGACAACACCGCTCCAACCCTTCTTTCAAGACTGAGCATTCCCAGCTGTCAGTCCCTCCTCCTATGACAAATGCTCGAAGACTTTGTTCCAGTAAGGCTTTGTCTCTCTTGTACCAGAGAACCCAGAACAGGACACATCACTCCAGGTGTGGTTTCACTCACCAACACTGAGTGGAAGACAAGAGTTCCTTCTCTCAAGTGTTGGCAACACTCTGCCTAATGCCCAGTATTTTGTCAGCTTTCTTTGTCCCAAGTTCACATTGCTGGTGCATGTCCACTAGAATTACCAGGTTCTTTCCTGTAAAGATGCTTTCCAGCTGGTCATCTCCCAGTCTGCACCGGATATTCCTCCCCCAGGTTCAGGACTTCACCATTTCCCTTTATTGAACTTAATTAAATTCCTAATTTCCTATTTCTCTAGGAAATTGTTGAGGTTCCCCTGAATGGCTGCACAACCATCTGGTCTGTCAGCCACTCCTCCTAATTTCATTATCTTCTGCAAACTTGCTGGGGGTGCACTCTGTCCCATCATTCAGTTCACTAAGGAAGAGGTTGAACAGTATCTGCTCCAGGATCAACCCCTGGAGCACACACAACACGAGTGCCTGACCTCTAACAGGATCTCAGGCTGCTGATCACAACCCTCTGAGCCTGTCAGTTCATTTACACTGTCTGTTTATCTTGTCTGCACTTCACCAGTTTACCTGTGAGGATATTACAAGAGGCAGTATTGAAAGCCTCACTAAAGTCAAGTCAAATTAATATTTAGGCATTTATCAAAACAAGGTGGAGACAATTTCAGGAGCTGACAGTGCCAATTCATACATTACACTTCTTTTTAGCATCAGTCTTGTGAATGAAGCCATTTTCAAAAATACTCAGGTATCTGAGGCTTTCTTTAAGTGACAACACCTCAGTATTTTCACTAGGGATAATCTTAGGCTCCCCTTTTAATACCCATGACCTAGCTGATGATCAAATAATATTGTCTAGGTCAAACTTAGCGTAGATATCATGTGAAAAGTTCCTATCAATCTATGTCAAAGCTAGCATATTTTATCTGCCTGAATTACTGTCTTAAGTCATTCATATAGAGATAGAGGCTCAAAGCAATGTTTTTCCTCTTGGAGACCAATTCTCACAACAGAGAATAGTAAAAGACTAAATATGAAAGACAGCAAAAACAGAGTCCTCAGGAATACTTTCTGAAACATAAGCAGTGGCTAGGCTAAGAGATGTGTTTCCCACCTGTTCATAGAAATCTATAAAAAATTAGTGGTCACCTGCAGTACCATGTATTCTCAGAGCATTCCACGTGCACAAAGGCCCTCTTTTATAAGCCCATGTACATCATCTCAAGGCTTCTTTTCATGGACTTGACATTTTCATAAACAGATTATCAATCACAAGATAATAGCGAATACATCTTTTATTTTGTCTGCATCTCACTTCCTGCCATCTGAAATACCCAGGTGAAATTTAAAGTTTTCAGATTAGATTTTACACAATCATTATTTACAAAATTCTCATTATGGTAAGATTTTCTTCATTCATAGTTATAAAGATCTATTTTCATGTTTAATACTGTCTTGATTTGCAGCATTTCTTCTGCTATGACTGTCAGAATAGATATGCTAGCCTGAAGTACGATAAGGGTAAAAAATAAGCCAAAAGCTGTGGATTCCATCTGGAATTCACTCTTTCCAGTTCGTTTGTTTTGATAGTTTTACTGACTTCTTCTGCGTATTCACAGGTTATCGTAGTACCTTGTACGCTGTACCACTGTTTTCTCTAGAAAATCTAATTGTATCTTTTGCATATATAATTGTGGTGCTGCACCTACCGATTTTCTAGCCGTTTACTGAAGAAGTCAACTTTTATTACTTCAGCTCATCAGTATGACTTAAATGTCTTGTCAGCCTTTCAAACATTCTCTCAGGCTGCAAAGATACTTATTTTAATTCTTCAGGCCTGTTTTAATTAGACTTATCTACATACACCTTCCTTGCGACTCCTGGTTTCCTAGGTTATTTTATACAGATAGAAGTTATGTTGAGATTTTATGTAATTTCGTTCCATAAGGATTTATTATTGATTGAAGGTTATGAATTAAGTTTGTAATATTCACTTTTCCACAGAGTTGGGTAAACCTGATGTCAACTGCTATGTCTCAATGACATCATGGCTACTGGATATTCCTGTCTTAGTCAAAACTATTTATACTTATTTAATATTGAAATCACAATGTAGATTTTGCTGACTACATTTTCTGTGACCTTTGAAAAAGCTCTTGCAGTACTACAACTCTTTACACAAAAATCCATTGATTTTTTTAAAAGTGTACTGAACTTTGTATTTAGTGGGACTCATCAAGGGAGTGGGACTCCCTCTGTGGGACTCATTGAGGTCCCTATTTTCATAATTTGGTTGTTATTTGACACTGAATTTATACTGTACTCTTTTCAATGTTTTTGTATTTCCTCTACTTCTTTCTGAAGAAAACAAACTTTAAAAAATAGTTATATTTTGAACAATTATCTTTTTGGGGGCCTCTTCATACCTTGTGAATTTATAGAAACTCTTGAAAAGCATTCTAGTGTCAGACTCTTAACCTCCACCTTTTGAAAATAAAAGTCTTACTATCACCATTATTCTATATTTGGCTTCAGCTCTCGTATTTTTCACCGTACTTCCAATTACAACAGAAAAACCTAAACTGCCTCTTAAGACTGTATATATTTGCAAAAGAGACAGAGAATGTAGTATTATTCAAAATATTTGTCAAATTTTGTATTCAGTAAAAAACTGCAGATCCACCTAAGCTTTTAACTCTTTCATCCTTAAAGAAAGAGAATGTCTTCACAGTTGAAAAGACAGGCAGATTTCAGGTTGCTCTTCTCCTTTCTCCTTTGATTTTTACGAAGAGAGAGCTAACACTGTTCTTCAAATAAAAAGAAGCCTGGATTGTTTCATACATAACTGCTTGCAATGCCTGCCAAAGACAACAATCTCTACAAAGAGCTACACATGCCCAGTCACTCTGGTTTGTACGCTCTCCAAGAAAAGCAGAAACAGAATCATCTTTAAAAGCCATTTTTAGAATAATGTGGGTAAACTAGGAGAATAAGGAACTATGTAAGGATGGTAGAGTTGGGGCTGTAATTGTGCAATGTTTATTTTATAGCACATAACAGTTTATAAACTTACCACATCCTTGGGTGGAGACTGTTCCTTCTTTACTTTTTTACCCATTCTAAAAACAAACAAACAAACAAAAATAAAAGCAGGCAAACAAACTCCCTTCTGTGTTTTAGGAACCAGTTTACCAGTGATTTAGGGAAGGTTATAAGACAGACTTTCTTATTCATCTGATCCAGCTAATCAGTCTGAAAATTTCTTTGACATGGTAATTTCTATACAGAAAGTAGTCCCTCTTTCTAACATTTGTACATGTTTAGTAAAATACATCTGTCAACAACATACAGAGCTAAAAAGGTCTGAGATTTCACAGGCTCAGGTTGCAATGTGGTACAAATACATAGAATGTCCCTTTCTGTTAATTAGTTTTATCTGCATCTATAAATCATATATGAACTTGAAAGTCCTCTAAGGGTATTTCCTCATGTTTGTCTATACATTCTGTGTTGGCAAACATTCCATACAACTGCAGAATGTACAAATAAATTCTACCTTGAAAACATGTTTCATTTACAATTTGAAATCTTTGTTCATATTTCACAGGAGACAAAAATCAGGTCTGGAGGTATTAAGAAACAGTTCTGCACAGTATAAATTTTGTTGATTTAAAAAATTTACATTTATTTACACAAAGTCCAGCTTGCCTTATTTCTTTTTCTTTCTGTATTAGCACACGTGCACATAACCAAGAAGACCTTCTCAGTTGCATCTAATAGCAGCTTCTGAAGCATATGGATATAATCCCTCATGTGGACCTAAATTCATGTGGTTTGCAAAATTTCAGCAGACCCTTCCAGTTAAGGTGCAGGCAAAAGTAAAGGGCAACATGAGCCACTAGCCCTAGCTATACATAGAACATAACCCATTATGCCAAACTTAAGTTTGTTTTAACACTGTGTAAAAGTGAAATGTGCACCGTTAGTACCCCTTGTTAATTCCTCAGTGAATTCTCAAAGGGAGACCACACATTCACCCTCAGCCAGTCTGCTGAGAGCCAACCTCTGGTATAAAAGATTATTTTTTAGTGCAACATGAGCTGTAGCCAGACTGGTAACAAAAGTCAGGGCTATTGTTTGTTGTGTTCAACAAAAATTTGGAACTCTTCTTGAATTTTCCTGGTACTGCTCCTCTACCAATCTCTACAAATAAATTTTAACACAGCACTAATGACAGCAGTTGATAAGCACATCCTAAAAACAGATCTGAAATTTAAAACTTCATAAGCAGGTCACTAATTACAGTTTTAAGAGGAAGATCCACACAGCCAATGATTTTTCAGCTCCAACCCGCTTTAACCTTGTGCATCTGTACACACACACACACATAAGAACCACACACACACACATTCAGTGTTTCAGAAAACGCAGCTTTGGCCAGAGACTAATTTATACAAGAAAAAGCATAAGGACAAATTACTGTGTGTTCCGAAAGTGCGATGGACATGCTACCTTCTGATTTATGCAGTCTCTGTAGAAAGAATCATGCACACAAGCAAGAATCAGATTTAAATGGACATTCAGGAGATCTGGGTTATTTAAATTGTGCTAAATCCTGGTACGGAGATATGGACGCTTATTCAGAATTATTCAGTTCAGCTCAATTCATTTCAGATGTAAATTAAGCTGCAGTCATAAAAGGCAATTTTAATTCTGAGTGAGTTTAATTAAGTTTAAACCAACTAATTTTAAAAGTTAATTAATGTAAAATTATTTATAATGTTATATAATTAATGTTCTCATATTCAAATTATATCTATTTCAAGACCAAGAATAACTAAGGCTTTTAATGGCAAATATTTCTTCACTCTGTATAAACACATCCACCTTCTGAGCATATTTTTAAGAAACTTTTACATATTTCTAAGTGTTCAGAAATATTTGATTCCTTAAAAAATTTCATTAAAAAAGCAGTGTGATCTGTAGCAACAAGCAGAGAGAACAGGTCAATTATTTTACCATGGGTTATGCCCCTCAGTCTATTTCTTTGCTGCAGTTACTAATCTAGATTTCAATACATTCTGCTATCAAATATTGGCGTAAGCTTTGTTTTCATAAAGCTCTCTATATTCAGTGGTCATTTTCTGACTTGAGGGAATGATGGACATGGAATCCTTTGGCTTACTGATAATTAAAAATGTGTCTTCTGCATTGAACTGTAATTATCACAGACAATCAATGTGTACAGGTATTAAAAGGCTACTGACCCATAAAAAAGCTTCTTTATTCAAATCCCTTTCTCTCCAAGATAACTGCATGCTGTCTTTTTCTCAGTAGGTTTACAGTATGCCTATTTCTGATTCTCAGTTTACCAATCTAAATATTTAGAATTTGGAAAACAGTTCTAGTAGGGCTTATATTTTTATATCTATCAAATGTTGGCTTAACGTCACCTGAAAAAACTTATTTTAAAAATGAAAATTATTCACTGGTAATTCCATGTAATTTAATTAATTAATTCCTGGACAAACTGGCTGCTCAAGGCTTGGATGGGTTAACACTGCCTGGAGGACACTCTGGGGGACCTCAGTGCTCTCTGCAACTGCCTAAAAGGAGTGTGTACCGAGGTGGGGGCTGGTTTCTTTTACCACATAACAAGCAATAGAGCAAGAGGAAATGGCCTCAAGTTGTGCCAATTGGATATTAGGAAATATTTCTTCACCAAAAGGGTTGTCAAGCATTGGAACAGGCTGCCCAGGGAAGTGCTTGAGCCACCAGTCCTGGAGGTATTTAAGACATTTGGTGCTTAGGGACATGGCTTAGCAGTGGGCTGGGCAATGTTAGGTAAACGGTTGGGCTTGTTGATCTTAAAGGTCTTTTCCAAACTAAACAATTCTATGTTTCTAAATGTTAAAGACAAAATAATATTCTCATTTGAGTAATATCCTCTACTTCATGCCCTGCATATTTCTAGAATCATGGGAGCATGCCTCTTCTACATATGTTTTTTGAGATTAAAGGGTTGATTGTTTTAAATCATGTAGAGCTAGAGGTAATAAAGTACTTTGACCTAACAGATGTAGCCAATACATAGCCAAGCAATCCATGAAGTTATCATTCTATGTTACTTCCTGTCCTTCACCTGCAATTTATTGCCTCAGTGGTAGACAAACTAACCTGCTTTACTTTCCTCCAACCCAGTTTTAGTGCAGTGGTGCAATCAGGTTTTGTCTGTCAAGCAGCAGGGCAGTCATTATGTCTAACTGAATCCTCATTCTAAAACCACAACCCCCAAAGCTCCCCTTCAGTTCTGACTATTCTTAGTGCCTTAGCTCAGTAGGCACTTTCCTGTTTCACTCTGAACTTCATTAGGACCTCCAGCTTTCCCACAGGACCAAAACCACTCCAGCGTGAGCATCCTAAGTAAAAACCATATCTGGAATCTATGAGTAGTGTCCATTAAACTAAACTAAGTATCAGCACTAAAGTTAATCACTCCGCTGGATAATTGATGGAGATCTAGTCAACATATTCAATAGCACTTAAGGCAGATTCATCCTAAAGGAGGTATCTAAAATGGAATAGCACCGAAAATATAACTACTTTTTCCTTGGACCAAGACCAGAGTCTGGAGTTGTTAGCTCATGTATTTACATTGATATCTAAGTTTGTGAGCTAAGTTTATTACCCCATTTCTCCACATGAACCCACATGCCAGGCTAGGTCGGGCAGGCACTATCATGGCAGACTGAGCACTGGCAGAACCAGGCATATGAAAAAACACAGCCACCGTGCCCTTTCTGCAGCGGCTGCAGGAACAGGCACATCTCCAGTAATATCTCTATGGCCAGAACATTCTGCCTGTGAGTGGAAAATGACTTTGTGGAATGTCACAAATGCGAATTTTTGGTTCAAAGTGGCAACCTCTAACTTCTGAACTATTTTATCAGGAACTGGCATCTCTGCTGTGTCAAATAAAACACAGAAAATTTATTTCATTTTTGAAAGAGTTGCTGCAAATGCCTGCTCAGAGGAGCAGATTCCAAGTACTAGATCATAAGATAATGATGGCCCCGATCCCTGTACTTATTTATTTTTACTGTCATGCTTTAATGTGAATAGTTGCTTTTCTCAGTGCAAATAGTTTCTTAGATTGCAAATCTGAGATACCCATTTATTTCTAGTCACTACACCTTTTTTTTTTTAAACACAAGATGATGGCTAGCAAGCCAGCTTTAACAAAGAAAGAATCTCTAAATCATACCTTGAAATATGAGGACTATTTTCTGATTGTTTTTCTGTTTGAAATACTGAAGTCTTGTAAATGCTTCCTTTAACCTATTAGAGTCCTGCTACATACACTTAAAGAATATAATATTTCCTGGGTTTAAATCAGACAATGCATTTAGAAAACACTACCAGTTCCATTTGCATCTTCTCTTTTCTAAAACCTTAAATAAAAGATGCAATAACCTGGCACCCTGCACATACTGTGAGAGCTGAGACAAAGAACAGGAATAAGCCAAAGGCACAGCCAGCTGTGGAACTCACCTCTTAGTCAAGGAATCAAAGGTCTCTTCTGAGAGCAATTACCCCTGTGGAAAAGCAGCGCAAAGAGAAGGATTTAGAAATATCTTCTAACCAGTTATTTATTACATGATCCACTTTTCAAATTAACAGTCTAATGCTTTAAGACAGTCTGAAATCATGTTACTACAACCTAGCCACAATTTTACTGAAAATGATGCAAAAGTGAAATTCTTTTTGCCTTACAGGTGAGAATTACAGAACATCAAGTTAACTGAGTAAGTTTAAGTGAATTTAAGTTTATTTTTGTCTCACATAAACTATTTTTTCTTGGGATAACAGTAAAAATTGCCTATAAATCAGTCACTATCACTGATTATTTAAAGTGATTTTTGTATGGACATTCTAGTACTGCTGCCTTCCAACGCAATCAAAAAATAATCAGATCATCAGCAGACAATTCCATTCCTTTCTTGAGTCCATAAACCAGTATGTCCTCTGTATGCCAGCTTAAATATCCTCATCTTTCTCAAATAACTTCATCTTAATTAAGAGAATAATGTCGCATAGTCTTGAAACTCCATTCTTTCTCCTGAATTCTTCTTTCATCTTTTTTTCTGCCCAACTTCTTAAATATGGATCAACAGACTTCCCTTTCCCTGCGTTGTCATGACAGTGCAAGCATTACCACACTATTAAAACACTTGGTTTCATATAATAAGAGAGTTAAAAAGCAATAGCAGGTCCAATTTAATTTTCAGTTCCTGCAGATATAGATATATGTGCCACATGAAAATAATACATTATATAAGAGACCAATTAAGTCAAGGCCTTTGAATTTGCCCACTGTTTTATGGGTGTGCACATGTATATTTGTGAAAAAACTGAAGAGGAAGTTCCACCTGAATATGAAGAAAAGCTTCTTTACTCTGCAGGTGATCAAGTACTGGGACAGATTGTCCAGAGAGGGTTGTGGAATCTCCCTCAACGGAGAGATTCAACAACCATCTGGACACAGTCCTGTGCCGTGTGCTCTGGGGTGGCCCTGCTTGAGCAGGCAGGTTGGACCAGATGACCACTGTGGCCCCTTCCAACCTGACCCACTCTGTGATTCTGTGAATAAGTCTTCCCTCCACATGGCTGATCAGTACCCAGCCTCCAGAATGACAACAGACAAATGTTTCTGATAAATGCATGAAACTGATCCCAAAAGTCAGATTTCTTCCATCTGTTAGAGGGTTTCTATTTCCCTAAAGTATCAAGGTTTAGGTATCCTGAAGTTTTTATGTTCTTCCTAACAATAGTAGCTATTTTTACTGTCCAAATAAATGCCTAATCCTTTTACTCTTCATTCTTAGTCAGACACACTACAGCACAGGTACAATTGTCAAGTGCACTGTATAAGGAACTACTCCTTAGATTTCATTTATTTATTTAAATAGTTTAAATGTGTTATTCAATTCAACACAACCCTTCATTCTTATATTACAGCTTTAGTTAACAGATGCCTTGGCTTGATCTTTTTTACCTTCCTTTATAAGTCACTGTACATCCTGATTTACCTCTTTCTAAGCTGCCTTAATTATTTTTTTCCATATAGCTTTTCCAGACATGTATGTTTCCTGTCTCAGGGTCCCTCTGTGACTGCTAAACTTTTCTCAGATATGACGTACCTAACAAGGAATACCGTAATCAATTCTAGAACACTACTGACTTATTCAAGTGACATTGTAACTTTCAGGGTATTTCTTTTTACCCAGTTTCCTCAGCGAAGATTTTCACTAAGTTATCTACATATGGTAAAGAGTTCATTTTCTCAGTCAACCACAATTAATTTAGACTTACTACTGAAGAGTATATTGTCCCAAGTATTCCTGATAGTATAAACTGTACTGCTTTCATCTACAATGAATTTTATTTTCATGGTGTTACCAGTTCACCCAGCTGCAGAAGAGCTCTCAGAAGGTTCTACAAGTCTTCTTTAGTTGTAACAAAATTATTTTAATCTCACCAGAATATTTTTCTCTACATTATTGCTAATTTCCAAATTATAATGAACATATTAAACAACATCAGACCTAATATCTGTCCTGGGAGAATCCAAGCTGTGACAAGCTGAATCAAGGAGACTTTCGTGTGTGATTCTAAATGTCTGAGATGCATAGTGAAATCCCTCATCCCATGAGAAACAGACTAAAGAAAATTTGACTTAATCTAAACCAAATGAGAGACAGTAGTTACAGAACCATTATCTGAGCTATAATAGCAGGACACTTCCCATTCAGAAAGCAAAGATGGTCTGACTTAGGAAGAAGTACTAGTAAAAAATTAAAGACACTCCTAAGATTTTAGCCAGCTGTGAAAATCTGCATGAATTAAAATGAATCCTTCCTCCTGTCAGTTTCACAGGGAAATGGGGGGAAAGGGACGAGTGGACTTGTCTCTCTCCCCATCACAGCCACTGCATCATGTTAATCCCACCAATCACACTTTATCTTTAAGACCTTAGATATTTTTTCCCACCTCTCTCAATAAAGTTGTTTAAAAAAGAAAAGTTTTTCAATTATTTCTATTACTTTCTTTGCTGGCATGTATGAAAACATTCTTTATAGCAAATATTTACACTATACAATATATATTTACTATATTCTATACATACCATATAGTATATTATATAAACTCCACATATATCTCCACATATAAGAATCAGAACACATTTAGAATCCTAGAATGGTTTGGTTAGAAAGGCCTTTAACAATTATCTCATTCCAACCCTGCTGCCATGGGCAAGGATACGGTGCACTAGACGAGGTTGCTCAAAACCCCCATCCAACCAGCCCTTGAACACTTCCAGTGACGGATCCACAACTTCTCCGGGAAACTTGTTCCAATGTCTCACCACCCTCTGAGTGACTATCTAACCTAAACTCACCTTCCTTACAGTTTAAAGCCATTCCCCCATGCCCTATCCCTACACGCCCTTGTAAAATGTTCCTTTCCAGCTCTCTTTGGGCCTGTTTTAGGTCCTGGAAGGTGCTCCAATGTCTCCCCACAGCCTTCTCTTGTCCAGGCTGAAAACCAACAACTCTCTCAGCCTGTCTGCATAGGACAGGTGCTCTAGCCCTCTGACCATGCCCTTCCTCTATCTGAAGGCAACAAACATATCCCCACTGAAAAACAGTTTTCTCTTTGTTAGCCTAAAGAATTCTTCTTTCCCCAAAAAATGATTCTTTATTTCCCACATAGACTCATAGAATCTGCTGAGTTGGAAAGGACCCATCAGGATCACTGAGTCCGATTCCTAGTCCTGCACAGCACCATCCCCAAAAGTCGCACCCTGTGCCTGAGAGTATTGTCCAAATGCTTCTTGAACTCTGTTGGCCTTGGTGCTGTGACCACTTCTCTTGGGAGCTGTTCCAGTCAGTGCTCAACCATCCACTGGGTGAAGAAACTTTTCCAAATATCCAGTCTCAGTCTCCCTTGACACACTTTGAGGCCATTCCCTCAGGTCCTGTCAGTAGTCACCACAGAACAGAGGTGAGTGCCTGACCCTCCGCTTCTCCCAGTGAGGGCCAAGGGGGTTCCTCTTGGTCTCCTCCAGGCAGAACGAGAGGAGTGACCTCAGCTATTTCTCACACGGCTTCTTCTCCAGCCCTTTCCCCATCCTCAAGGCCCTCCTTTGGACACTCCAACTGTTAAATGTCTTTTTTATATTGTAGCACCCAGAACTGCCCCCAGCACTTGAGGTGAGGCCACCCCAGCTCAGAGCAGAGCAGGACAATCCCCTCCCTTGCCCGGCTGTGCCTGATGCCCCCAGGACAGGGTTGGCCCTCCTGGCTGCCAGGACACTGATGGCTCATGTTCAACTTGCTCATTTTCAACCAGGACCACCAGGTCCCTTTCCTGTGCATACATCCAGGGTTGTCCTGTCCCTGCCACTTGACCTTGTTAAATTTCATGTCTGGTAATTGCCCAACCCTCTAATTAGTCAAGATATTTCTGCAGGGCCTCTTTTAATTTAAATAACTACAGAAATATGTATCTAAATTCAATCAGAGTGTTTAAAGACTTATCAACATAAAAAGATACTCAAAAATGGGCCTTGCAAACTTTCTGAAGACACATGCTGTTGACTGAAGTGCTCAGATTACTTTAGAAAGAAAAATCATGTCTCAGCGGCATATTATTCATTGAACAATGTTTTAATAAAAATTTTAAAACATTATATCTTATAGTAAAATTTTATAGATTAGTCTGGCTTTTAACAAATGAAAATCCTAAATGGAACACAAAAAGAATGCTTATCCTCATCTCTATTTCAATTCATTTTTATATATATATATATATATATTATAATATTATCTATATTAATATATTTTTCACATATATATATTACATATACAATAATCTCTGTCTATTGTAAGGATGCAAAACTGCAACCTTAATCACAGGATTTCTCACACTGCAGATACTGAAATCCTATGTTCTTTCCTTTCTTGGTGAAAAAGTTTACCACTGCAAATATATAGTTTATGCATGTACAAGCAAAAGAGCAAGAAAAGACATGGCCATGTGTGACCATCTGGCTAACTGAAGTATAACTGAAGAGTATGAAGTATTCTTCAGAAAATGAAGTTATTTTAAACAGTAAAAATAGGTTCTGAAAAATGGCTGTCACATGACATAGCAAAGGCAACAAAAGAGTTTTTGCAGGCTGTAAAGGGGACTTTATTTCAAAAAAAAGACAGCAACCACAAAACACACACACACACACGTGAATCGTGAGTAAAGAACACCACAACTTAAGTAGAACCCCAGGAAATGAGATAAACTCTAAGTTTAGCCCTTACTTTTTCACTACCTGGTAAGAATATAGGCATATGGAAACTGCTTCTATTAATAATTTTCTCTTCAAAGAAATGTATTGGCTGTTTCCTCTTCTGAATTTTTGCTTTAGAAAGATCATCCTCATAAGCGTTTTTTAAGTCCTTTTGAAAACATTGATGACCTCTACTGAACATCCCAGATGAAGCCTCTCCTATCTCGTACAAAATTGTACTCATACTTCTTTGTCAACACGGGAAATGCCTCAGATGTGTTACTATCACGTTCATGATTTTGATGGTTATGTCTGCAAGGGTAGCCCCATTGTTTAATTTTAACTGCTCATTTACCAGGCTCTATTATGTTAACAGTAAAAAAAGAAAAAGAAAAAAAGACATTTGTTGCAGTTTAAGACCAATATGCAGGTAGCAGATTTGCAAATGTAAGGACAGCAGTGGACATACAACCCCATGTTGGCATTCATTGTGTTGGAGGAATATAAGATGATCAGAAAATGACAACACGATAAAAATCACAAAAATAAAAGGAAGTTAAAAAAGGAAGTGTTGCTTCCATCAATAAATGTGAAAGTGATCTTGCTCACTGTCAACGAGCAATAGAAAGCAGATGTCTTTATCTTGTGTAAGTATCAGACTATCTCATATAGATGATAATTTCAGATAACCAAAAAGATTTTAAAAGAGTTCTGTACTACAGATGATGCTCCTCTACCAGCTGATCCATATTTTGCCTTGAAATTCCTGTCTACAAAAATTCCAAAACCTTTGAAATGTTAATAAATGAGATGAGGTTTTCCCCCTAATAGCCTAATCACCTGTTACTGTTCCTTCAGAGAAAACTTCTGAATCCAATTGGTTTTTTTTTTATTCTCATCTCCAATCTACAGAATTTTAGATTTCATACCTTTTGTGTTACTGTCACACAAAAATTCCACATCTCACATGAAGTAAACTGTTTTTTTTCTTTTTCCATATTATCTATCTAGATTTTTATATAGAATTCTTTTTCCTCTACCATCTAAGTTTCCTTACGGCAGGTCTTTCCTTACTGCAGTTTCTTGCTTCCCAGTTCATACCTAAAAATGCTGGTAGAGTATCTGCTGAATGTGTCCATCCATTGCTGACACCAATTCTTAAACACTCAGTTTCTAGTATGAAACAGTGTGAGGAACCCTTCACAGGGGATATCCTCTGTCTGGGTTTAAATGGTTTAAATTTTATTTATGTTCATCCTGATACACTTCAGCTGTTATTAAACATCACAGCTTTAATAAAAATCTTGCAACTGTCACTGCTTTTCTTAAAAGGGTAGATGCCCTTATCATGCAGGCAGTATGTTTTTAGTGGGCTTTTTGGTTGTGGTTGGAAGAAACTTCAGTGTGTGCCTTTCAAAATTATAGAATCTTAGAATGAGGGTTGGAAGGTGATCTTGATGATCATCTAGTTCCGTGGGCAGGGCACACTTTCAGCTAGACCAGGTTTCTCAGAGCCCCATCCAAACTGGCCTTGAACACCTCCAAGGAGGGGGTATCCACAACTTCCCTGGGCAACCAGTTTCAGTGCCTCACCACCCTCACAGTCACAGTAAAGGATTTTTTTTCCAAAATCTCACCTAAACCTACTCTCAATTCAAACGCATTCCCCCTCGTCCTGTCACTATATGCCCTCCTAAATAGTCCTGTTCCATCCTTTGTGTACGTTCTAGTCTGGTACGTGGAAGGATGGGGGGGGGGGGGGGGGAATCTTTTAAAACTTTAACTTACTTTGAAGGTCAACAGACACGTGGCCCCCAGTTCACTGACACGCGCCGAGGAGCCAGTCCCACCGGGAGCCGGGCCACGGCGCGGGGGCTCCGGCCGCTAACGCACCGCCCGCCCGATACCGCCGACGCCGCCCCGGCACCGCCGCGACCCGGGGCCTGTCCCCGGTGCTTTGTGACCGCCCGGGGCCCAGCCGCCCTCAGCGCCGCCGCCGCTCCCCGCCCTCGCCCCGCGGCCGGCGGAGCGCAGCGCCCGCGCCCCCCGCGCCGCCCGGGGGCGATCGCGCAGCGCCGCCCGCGCCGCCGTTGCCGGGAGACGGCGGCGGCCGCGCCTGAGGGAGGCCGGGCCCGCCGCCCCCGCGCCTCCTTCCCTCCCCTCTCCCAGTCGTCCCTGGGCAACGGCTTCGAGTGTTTCATGTGGATTCCCAGAAGTCTTCGGGGATGCGTTTCGCCGTGACACATGCGTATAATCCATTTCTTCGCAGTTTATCCCGACTCCGAAGTGCTGGTGACGCTGCTTTGAGGGAAACTTCAAGTGGTTCATGCTGATGGGTAATGATGGAAAAAGGAATCAGTTATTTCTGCAGACTAAAGGAAAAGGCTATTTACTCACCCAAAGACACAGTTTCTGAAAATTAACAGACCTGTGCAGTCTGTCGGAAATTTGCAAGTTGCTATGTTCACACCTTCCGTTTGTGAATTTTCTCCATCTCGTTTCGCTATTTTCAGATCATTCGTAGGGAAAAACCAAAAAAAGTGGAAGCCGACAATTTTCGGGAGAGACGGGTAAAACCTCTCCACGAGGCAGAGCACGGTGCAGGCAAAGCTCTGTCAGAGCGCCGCGGGCAGAACATCAGCACAGAGGCACATCAGGGGCCCGAGGGGAGACCTGCTCCCTTCTCAGCTCTAGGCTGGTGATGGAGGAAGCTGTGCCCTGTGGAGAACTGTGCTAGTCTCAGGCGAATAATTCATTCCAGGGTCCTCTTTTGCCAGCCAGGGCTGTTTTGGAAGGAATCTTAAGCTGAATTCTGAAATCAAATAACATTTGCTACTTGAAATGCAGCATAATTGCTATCAGTAGCTGTAGGAGTAACAGAAGACAGGCAAATAAAATAGTTTTGGGGCCTCCAAGTCAGGTAGTAATAGGTAAAGCTGCTATCGTCTCTCTCCTGTGATTCCTTTTAATCTCAAATATCATTGCTTTCTCCCCAGATTTCTTACGATGTTACATTGCAAGTATAAATTCAATTCTATTTTTATAAGCCATATCATTCTGTTGAGATCATGGCAGAAACATGTCCTGGCCTTACACTGTGACAAATGTTTACCATCATAACAGTGGGTAATTTTCAGCCATAGGCAAGACATGTGTGAGGGCATCTCCTTCCACTTTTAACATCATGACTCCCATAGAAAATTTGTGGAGATTTATAGTCATCTTCCTTGGAAAGCAACTGCAATGACAAGTCAGGAACGATTTATACTGACTGGTACCTTTGGAGACAGAAGAAATCACGCTTTGTTTTCACAAACGTTGTGACTGACTGACTTTCCATAAAGTCTGAGCAATGTCTCAGGTTTACGATGGTTAGTAGAGTCTCACTCTGGCAGGAAAAGAAGAAAAAACTTTTGATAGAGACAAGTCACCAGCTTCCTTAACTTCTTCGTGGACTTTTCTCTAAACAGTCAGACACCACAGTGATGGGTAGGTGCTATAAATGTAAGAGATGAATGTAAATAGTAATGGCAAAAGTTTGGGTTTAACTCTGTGCTGGGCGCGGCTGGGCTGCAGATACTTTTCTTCATAGCAGCTTGTATGTTGCCATGTTGTAGGTTTGTAACCAAAACTGTGTTAGTAACACTCTTGCTAAGCAGTGCCTGCACAATGTCAAGGCTACCTCTGTTTCTCATGCTGCCCTGCCCAGGGGGCAGGCTGGGGGTGGGCAGGAGTTTGGGAAGGGGATACAGCTGGGAGAGCTGACCCCGACTGACCAAAGGGTGATTTTATGCCCGATCACATTAGGCTCAGCGATAAAGCTGGAGGCTGGTCTTCCCCAAGGTGGCTGTTGCTTGGGGGCTGGCTAGGCACTGCTGGTGGGAGGTGCTAAGTCTGTGTGGATCATTGGGGTTTTTTAAAACTTTATCTTCGTTTATTAAGCAGCCTTTATCTTGAGCAATTTGTTGCTTTCTCACTTCTCTTTTCCTAATTCTGTCCTGCATCCTGCTGTGGGTGTGGAGATAAAGTGATCAAGAAGTCCACTGGTACTTAGTTGCTTCTTGGGATCTCCTTATCCAAACACAACAATATCCATTACTGGGAAAGCTTGTCTTCTGCTTGTCATCAGTAATGGTAGTTCCTATTGCTATTTCAAACATAATTCTGGACAGCTGCTAGCTGGTTAGATATTTTCCTTATTTCATATGAATGATCACATAAAAAATATACAATGTTGCAGAGTCCATGTGAAAGAAGGGACATGGTAATCAGGTGCAAGTTCACTCTGTATTTCAATACACTCACACAGAACAATGGACTCAGTTGTCCTTGAAGACTAAAGTGCCTTCCACAGGTAGGGAAGGCACAGGTAGCCTCAGACTCGTAGCCAGGACTTTTCACAAATTTTGTGGAGAGTGTGAATCCATTTTGTGAAACAGAAAGGAAGATGGACGACAGCAGATGATCCGGAGAAAGTGGATCCTGCAGAGACAGAATGAAGACTTGTTGTTTTTACTTTCATCTGTGTTTGCAATGAGAAGTGGCAACCAAACATGGTGTGACAGACATATAATTGCTGCATTTTTACCTGTGTTTTGGCAAAATTATACAAATATATCAAGAAAAATATTTTTGAATTTAATTTTGTGAAAATCCTGAATGTGTCATTAAGTTTCAACTTACTAATAAGGAAAAAAGGGGGGAGAACAAATGAGGAGAACAGCTACAAAATGTCATGAAAACTCACAACAAATAGTCAGAAATGATAGAATACACAGAATAACAGAATATTTTGAGTTGGAAGGGATTCACAAGGATCCTTGAGTCCAACTCTTGGCCCTGCACAAGACAGCCCCAAGAATAACAGCATGGGCCTAATAGCATTGTCCAAACACTTCTTGAACTCAATATTTTATTGAAATATAATTTATTCTAACTCTAAAATATACAAACCAAAATAATACATATTGTATTAAAGATAGGAGATTATGAAATAAAATAACTTCCTAGAGACTCAATACCTAATAAAGTGAAAAAGGACTTACAACTACAAGAACTTCATTAACTACACATTTTAATGAAATTTTGTGACTAAACTTTTGATAAAGCCACCATAGAATTTGTGTGCTGTCCTATGAAGGGACAGCAGGGCCAATTAATTAATTTAAAGCTTCTGAAAAAAGAATCAAGTATGAATTAGAAAAATATTTGAAAGAATATTGGCGAACAACATTTTAAATATTTTATTTCAAAAGGTATTTAAATTAATAAACTACTGCTAAATCAAAGTACTTGTTGAATTTAAGTGTTGGAAATTTGCATGCTGAAGTGTTTGAGATTATCATTCTGTTTTTACTGGAAGTGCCACTGGGGGAGTCATTTCTCATTTCCTGAAACATCAGAAGTAGAATTACTATTTGCTGGATTGCTTGTATGAAATAATTCTCCTTTTTAAAAAAAAAAAAAATCATAATTTATGGTTTAAGAAATACCTGATGACTTACAGCACAAACAGTCTTGACATATAACTTGTTTTATATCAGTCTCAAAAGACACTTAAAAGGAACTTTCCTTTTCTGACAAGAAGCAGCTGGGTTAAGGAGCGATGAATTTACAACACATCATCTTGGCATTTCAGTTTTCTGTATTACTTCACACATTAAATTACTCAATATCAATGTAAATGGACCTCTTTCTCTAGGGGGAAAAAAATCAAAACAGAAGCCTTTCAGTCTTCTGATTTGCAAGTGAGATTTGTAAGTCTTCATTTTTCATAAGCACCCTGCCTGAACGAGTGTATGGTACGGGAGTATTGAAAAATGTTTCCCCAGTGTGGTTGTATTCTTTTCTATAAAACAATAAAATTAAATTCATGAGTTATCACTTTTAGCAAATAGCGTTGCACTATCATTTAGGAACTGATGACTTGCAGCCATGTTATGCAAGTTATGCGGCTTGTACCTAGTGCTGGTCATGATGTGTCCCATCAGTGCATGTGTAGGCTTGTACTTAATAGCTTGAGACTCTCAGAAGGAGACAGGTGGTTCAGCAGTGAAAGCTTTAAACCAGGACCTTAGACCACAGAACTTTCTGTGTAATCCTGAACAAACTGCATATAATGAAATCAATTTAGTTATTTAACAGAAATTAGCAAATACTTTAGTATTTCTATTGGTGAATGTCTGCCTAAGAAACTGAGGACTTCTGAAGTTCTCATCATACACAGTGTTTGGAGACAAAATTCACTAAGGTCCTCAAAAACTGTTGTTGCAGCACATAAACATTACAAAATCAGGAAGGGGATGCTTGAGCAGTACCTGGGAAATCAAGGCACACTTGTTTCTTAGGACATATGTATCCCAAGAAAAGGAGGTTGTGTTTTATGTCACCATGACCATCACATTTTTTGTTTTTAAAAAAAGTAGATTAGGAGTGACCACTGTCAGCTAAAATAAATGAACAAATGAACATATACAGTTATGGTTTTCATCTAAAGTGGGATTTGAAAACTAAAGATATTATCAGAGATGTTGAAGGATGACTGAAAGGAATGACTGAAGGAAGGGAAGAAACTGAAGAAATTTTTGATCTTATATCTAATACAGATCAGATAGTTCTGCCTAAATATTTTCACATCTCTTAGCAAAAGTGTTTTAAACCTTGTTTTCCCAAGACATAGATCCTTTTAAAGGCTAAACTGAATCAGTTCTCAGGGATACTGTTAAGTGTCATGCTGGACAGATTGTTTGATACTGGGTGTTCTCAGAGACCACAATCTCCTGTGTCAATGAAAAAATACACAGACTGTGTTTTAAAAAACCATGACTTTTCTTGCCCAAATTTCAATGTACAGCTTCATTCTTCAAAGATGAAATATTCTGCAGTGTCCTCAGGACAAATTGTGCTACATTGTTTCCATCCTTGTAACAGCACCGATCCTCTGAAGCCTTGCCAAAGGCTGTGTTTCAGCAAGGAGTGACAACTCTTTTCGTATCTTGCATTTGAAGGCTAGAGTCACAAAATATAGAAGATAGTTTAACGAATATTTTAAAGTTGATTCAATACTGCAGCATTCAAAATCAAAACTATTTTTTATCAAAGTCTTTTTTATTTATAGATACAGAGTTCTCAGAATTTGAGGGTTTAGTCCCTTTCTTTTTCTCCCTATGTTTCTTTCAGATTCGTAGGGGAAATTGAGCAATTTCATCTATTTTCTTCAGTTCCTCTTCATTAGTCTACTCCGTAATTTACATAACTTTCACAACTCAAAAAACATTACAGAGTACACAATTACTGTTGCATTTTACCTTTTCTTACTGTGCAACTTTTAAAATCTTAAGGCACAATATCGCAGCAGCTGAGGGGGAAAAATCCCCTGTACAGGGTTTGCTTCTTTTAATTCAGAAAACAGAAAAGAAACAAACATTTAAAGCTTGAGGTTATGCACATGAGTCATAAAAATAAGTTTTCCTGGGAAAGATATTAGTTTGAATGAAAGTCCCGTTGTGTTGCTTTGTTTAACTGGAAACTCCCTTTATGTCTAGAAAATGGCTTCAGAAATGAACCCAATATTATTTGAAATATTTGAAGTTGTCTGTCTATATATTACTTTTAATTATTGTTTTTTACATTCTTTACTTTTACCTAGGATAGGTTTCTCTGTTGTCCTTTCTGAGGTTAAGTTGTGAGAGTATGTCAATAGCCTGTTACTATTGCAAAATACATGTAATATATACATGTGTTTGGGGATATCTAAATAAATCAAGCTGCTTTCTTAGTCACTTTGGGGAATTTTTGTAAGATTCAGTGCACCTATTTGTTCCCACACCCTACAAATGCTTGTTTTGGAGTGCTTTTACCAGACTCACACCAGATATGAGAATCCAGCATCTTGCTGGCCAGCTGCTTAACAAACCTTGAAGTTTCCTCCTTGGAAGGAGCCAGCATTGCTCTCTCTGAGTGCCAGACCTTCCTGTTAGAATAGTGTCATTCATATTTTCAATTATAGATATAGATATAGATATAGATATAGATATAGATATAGATATAGATATAGATATAGATATAGATATAGATAGAGATGATATAGATATAGATATAATCAGCCAAGCCCTTCTTATATTTTTGCTCCTAAAAATGCTAGACAAAGTGGAAGAGAAGCACAAAAAGCAAGATAAGCCGTGCTTTAGTCAGTGGTCTTGAATTGCATGGAAATAAATGAGACTCTTGTTTTTACTTGGAATTATTTTGAATTTCACATATTTCCCATATTGATTACTGTCCAGTTCTTGGTTTCACATTATTTGTGTTGAAAATCACCTTGGCATATTGTCAACCTACCAAAATACTTCATATTTCTGGATGTTAAGAATTTGGTCATCAGTCTAGTCATTTTTGGTGTTTGTCAGGGTGCATTCAAGAGTTTTGGTAGGATTTCTGCACAGAATTGTTTCAGAGCTGCATTTATTTAGGGTACTGAATAAGATGCTAACTAACATTTCCTGCAACACAGCTCTCCTTTGTCTTCTGCTTTTCCTGTGTTCAGTTAGGTGTCATTGGATCTTGTGCTCCCTTTGACTCAAGAAGAATTGCAGGGTTTGTACTTGCCCATTCCTAATTTCTGAGTAGATACGTACTAATGCACCTTTTGCTATGCTTAAATCAGGACTAAATGCTGTGTGATTTTTCAAAATCACTGTTGTCCAGAACAGCAATAATTCAAAGTTAGTTGCCTTACACGGGTCATTTATATAGAATAGAGCAGAGCAGAGCAGAAACTTTTCAAAGAGTTGGGGAAGTTCAGACGTGAGGATACGGTTTCCAATGCAGAGAGTAGTGGTATTGAAAAAGGCTCTTAGGTATATAATTGTGTTTTGTTGCCCTCCTTATAATTAGTGAGACACACAAATGACTGTACCCAGATGGAACAAGGTCTGTCTTTGTGGTACCCCAGTGTAGGATCATGCAGGATGGAGAAATGCTGCTACCTTCTTGAGGTGTCTCCTTCAGAAGCCACTCAGAACAGGCCATAGGAACAGCCATTTCAAGTCCACGCACACACACACCCCTCAGTGGGGGAAAGACAGGAAGGGCCTCCTGTATTATATTTTCCAGCAAGGTATATTTCAGCATGAGAAAGGGATCATGGGCAGAAGACACAGACCATGTGCTGCTCAGGAGTTAAGTATGGGGTCAATAGCCAATGATCTGAGGGCACAGGGACGGTACAAAGGGCCAGGCACACTATAGAGGGGTATGAGGGATGCACAACTGGGGAGAGCAGGGTTCAGTGACCAATGAGGGAAGCAATTCAAGATAGATTGGCAGTAGTTTTACAAGGCGCCATGAAGGAAGTCTTCTCTCTCAGCCTAGGCAGGGAAATCTATGGTAAATCTTCCCAGGGCAAAGCCTGGAAGTTTCCCTGAGGGGATTTTTAGGGTTCCACACCCCAGGATCTTGCTCCTTTTACCATTCACATTCAGAAACTGTCTTGCAGAATAAAGCAGGAGTGAGAAGGGGAAGGATGCAAACCAGAGAGTTCATGGGTTTTAGTTCCTGACACAAGACACGTGAAGCTGCGCACACTCAAACCAGGGTACTCAGAAGCATTTCCTTTTTCCTTTTTTTAGCTCTCTTTATAAAGATGACTGATTTGAAGGTGTGCTAGATTTATGACTATTTGTTTTCTAAACTTTTTAATCTGTACGCTAGCACTGTTTTTCATTGCTTGCTGGTTGATTGTGGTAGTGTTTTAAACTGAACAGGTAGGGGAAAAGTTTGCTTGCTTGCTTGCTTGCTTGCTTGCAAAGGGAAATCAGATTTTCAAAGTGTTTACAAAATGATGGCTGGTGTCTGCTTGCAGACTTGCTGCCATATTTTAAATTTGGCCTTCATAAAATTCTGTTGGACATTTTCTACTTATACCAAAGTGAGTATTCATTAGCTTCTCCCACCAAATCAGGCAAAGATTAATGTGGTCTTGTTCAGCCCAACTTTTGAAACATTTTTGTTTGCAATATCTGGTTATGCAGCCCATGCGGTTAAGCAATGGGTTAACTGTTTCTTTGTGACAGCTCCTCAGTTGCTATAGATTATCAGAGCTGACTTCAGCAGAACCAGACCTATTTCCAGCAGCTCAGGATATGGTCTCTTGAGCTATATTACAATTAAACAAACTTGTTCAATTAGCAACAATTACTTTTGACAGTGAAAGGATAATAGAGGATTTTGCTTACAGGTGTCTCCCTTTGATCTTAGTCCATTGAGCCATTTAATGATTCTGTTTTGTTTGGTGCTGCAAGCTATCAACTAGACAAAAAAAAAAATTAGTTCTATCATTTTCAAAGGCCTTTGCCATTAAGTGTTCATGACTAAATCTATTTGTGTGTGACTTAGGAGGCAGTCGCAGCAAGAAGAGCTGCAGTTAAAAACAGTGAAATGAGAAGAGAGGTAAGGTGCAGAGAGGAGGCTGAAATGGATTGCTTGATGACAAAGCTGGAGCATGAACAGTCAGAGAAATAAATCAAAGAATGGTTTTGCTTGTTCTGTTGGATTTTCCTATATTTGTGCAGGGGGCAGGGCCAAATGCTTAGGATTACAGCTAATGTGCCTTTCAAACAAAGTCATTCTCTGGGGTTTATATTTTCTGTTCTCAGAACTCGTGAATTCAATGTTGAAGTCATTAGCGATTTACGGGAGAAGATAAATCTCCCTTCAGGTCTCCGTGACTGGACCTGAAGAATCCAGATGCAATATTTCCCCAAATGACAGCTTGATGCCAATCCTTATCTCTAGCTACCTCAGCCTGGTTGCATGCTATATTAAAAAAAAGGCTGAGAATAACATAGTCACTGAAGACCAATACAGACATGTTGACATCCTTTAAAACAAATATTTTATATTAGGCAGACTGGTAGATAGCTCCAACTTTTATAAAATTTTCAGGAATACTTCGTGCCCATGCCTGTTGTCTTACTTCACTGTCACAAATAGTAAATCTGTGCGTAGCAGGTCATAATGAATCGTGCTTATTAGCAATTAGTATCTGATAAAATTTCAAGTTTATTAAAAAATTGAAATCACTCGTAAAGATTTATATATTCATATAAATTTCATTTAGCATTATTCATAATACTCAGTTCTATCTTTCTCAGAATAATATGGAAACCCTATCACAATGATTAACTGTATGTGTTTCTGTCATTATTCTGACAGGTTTATCAGAACAGTGTATTTCAGATTTCTGTAAATTATAATAAGATATGACAGGGAGGCTAGATAAGAAAGGATAAACATCTTCGAAGGAAAATTGGAATAGTTATATATTGTATTTGGTTAGACAGAGGTCTCATTGGAAAGAAAGATGGGGGGAAAATGTAACTATTTCAAGGTCATAGACAGTTTTAATAACAGATTCTACTTATTTTCCACTTGGCAACCATTATATTAGCTATGGCATTGGGAGATCAAATGTAAGTAGAAAACAGGAAGCTCTTTCTCATTGCAGGCAACCGTAATGGGTATTGCAAACAAAACCTAGTCATTTTTATTTGTCCCTTTCATTGTGCTAATGAGACTCTCTTGCTTATAAAAGGGTTTCACTTGACTATTGAGCTTTCTGCCAGTTTAGAAATTGGCTAGTACTATGTAGTTGTATTGTATGTTTTAGCACCTGTTGTTATGGTCATTACTCAGGGATAGTGACAATTGCCCTTTGGTCTTTTGTACATGTTGTTCTTTCCAGCCTCTCTATGGTTTATTGTTTTTCAGGCTCTGAACCTGTCATCTTCCCAGCCTGAATAATTTTCTCGCTGTAGGACAGTTAGTGTCTCATCAGTCAAATACTTCACTCTGGAAGTGATTTATTCAAAGCCATGGGGTTTTACAAAACTATCCAGATCACTTTCCTGAATGACACAAATGATACCATTACTAAATATAATACAGGGGGATTTATTGCACTGTCTGCTTCATAATAAACTGCAAGTTCTGTGCATTGCATGGTATCAGATATCGGTGCTTTCAGTCCTATTTATTTCAGTACCTGTGAGAATGCTCTGTGAGGCCAGGGGACAGCAGGAACACTGAGTGATGGGCCAATACACAGCTGGGAAATAAGTTGCACCCAGAGAGCACGTCCCCTAGCAAGACCTCTGTGAGCAGAAGGTTTCATTAAGATGGCATGGGCTTGAGAGAGCTTCATTCCTGCTCCATGATCTCATGTACCAAATCAAAGGGTCTGTGTAAGTGCTGAGAACATGCGTGTGTTGGATCCCCAGCTGCAAGAGAAGGCCAGGCAGGAGCCAACTCGGGAGCCCTGCAAGCACTGTGAAATACTTGGCAGGTCTGAAGTCTAAATTCAGTTATGTAATAGATGTGATTACCACAGACTAGCATCTTGTACATTCACTCACATCTTTTAGATAAAAGAGACAGAAGGCTGTAACCACATTGTGCTTATTATGCCAGAAGCAACATACAGCAAGAAAATGAACACCATCAGATATTTTAATTTCTCTGCTAAGGAAGGAGAGAATATGGTAATAATATCCCAAAACCAGATAGAGACTGTTTTAACAAGTCACCTAAATCCAGAAAAGAATCCTTTACTATAAGTAAAATGAGAGGTTACACTTCATGTCAGAATGCTTTTATGAAACTGGTCTTAGCTTTCAAGTTCAATCTGTAATTAATATATTGTGCTGAATAATGATTGTGGGTGCATTTGGGGGTATTTTAGTGATTTTAATATGCAAATATTTTGACCAATGTAGACAGTATTATTAAATTTTTTTCCCATAGTTATATTTACAGAGTTAAGCAGTTATTTATGGTCTAGGACCTTGTAGTTGTCCAGTGGACAAGGCTTTCTATAGTTTTGATGAACACTACATTCATCTTTTGAAACCCTAAGTTCTGAAACCTTCCTCCTTTACATTATTTTGAACTTTCCAGTGAAGAGTTTCAAGCAAAAAGATGACCAAAAATATGGGAAGTTGGCAGTGCTCCCTTCCTTTGTGAAGAGAATTAAATCTACATCTCAGTTCCAGTCAGTGTGTTTGAGCTCTGTTGACTGTGTAGTTTGAGGTCCAGTCACAAATGTTTCTAACTTCCCGCTAGGCAGAGAGTTCAATAAAATCCTAACTTATTAGTTGCATTGCTAATCTTCCCTTACTGAAGCTGTTGTTAGTCAGACCACTTTGAAAATGAGGATTTTGTTTTTCTGTGTTGATTTGTCCTGAATTTATTTCTTCTCTTTTTATATGAAATAATATAAAACAAACATCAGTTTTTAGACAGCTGATTGTCTGTCTAAAATGGACAGAGGCAGTTCGAAAGGAGATATCATTATTTGTAGCTTTTATCCTAAAGACATGAAAAATACAGGGTTGTTGTCTAGTAAGTACTTCCACTTTTTCTAAGAATATTATAGCCAGATAGTTGGAGACAAGTGTTCCATAACTTGCAGCTTGATAACCAGCTTGACAATTCTTTAAAGTCATGGTCTAAACACACTCCAAAAGAATGGAGAGAGTGTGAGAAACAATCAAAATGTAGATCTTTCTAGGAAAATATAACCCATTTTTGTATCATATATATCTAGGGGTTATAACTGATTACCAGGTTTGGCTATTAGTTAGCAGAGCAGGTGATATGTGCTCAAGGACAAAACTTGTGGGTCTGGAAAGGATGACAGGTTGTGCCAGTGATGGCAGGGACCAGGCTCACCAGCGCTGAAAGCACTTTCCGTTCCAGTGTGCCGAGTACTGATACACCCGACATTTGAAACAGAATACCTGATGGTGATTTTTTTTCCATTGGAGTTCTTACAATTTTCTTTTAATAATTTCAGTGAATTTTGTAGAATTGTTTCCTTTGTTATTCTATCATTTTACAAATTACATACAAACTGGGGACTAGGGCCTCCAATTTATTTGCCTGTATTTGAAGATGCTCCATATCTTTTCAGACATCCCAGAGGATCTCAGGAATCCTCAGAGAGCTGCCAAGTGCAGTGTATGATTAATTCTTTCTCTGTTGTGCCCAGACAGAGGCCATGGTGGGTTTGCAAGAAACTAGGACATCTCAGAGATCACCAGGTACCTGTGTACAAGTATGTGAATCAGACCTTCGTGATGGACTTTATTTTGCAGAATTATGTATTTATATAGAGCACAACATCCTACAGTCTTTTCCAAAAACACAACCATCAAAATCCTTAAAGAGTAGTGGACTGAAAATGAACTTAAATTAATTAAGAGCCTTTGCAGTATTTTTATTGTGGTTACCTAGACTTGCCAAATAGGTCCCATATCTGTGGGAACTCATATACTTTGAAAAACTGCTGTGATTATTTATATTGTTATCTAGACCCATGTCATTACTTAATTGAATTTAATTTCTGATTTTCAATAGCATATTCTTCATATTCCCAGATCTTCTAATCTCTATTGCATCATTTTAAAGAAAGATATTGACAAACACCACGACCCTTCCAGTTATGCATCATCTGGCAACTTCTTCACAAAATCCCAATAATTGAGCTCTGAGCAGAAGAATGTGGAAGGCCGGAAGGCATTCATGCACCAGTTCAGTGAACTGGTCACAGCCTACGATTTGCCATGCAGGTCTGCCAGCACAGGCAGAACCCAGTGGCAGAATCTGACAAATGGGCAAGCAAATCTGCAGTGCTGTGGGGTGAGATAAGCAACGCTGTAATGAGACACAAAAATGCAGAAATGTCAGAATTGTGGTCAGGGAATATCATAACCATTGTATCTTGTCTATACTCAATGGAGGGGGGCAGTGGGAAGGAATATGTATAACAGATGGCCTGAAAGCAGCAGTTTTGAATTAATCAGGATGCAGGATTATGAGGATCTAGATGACAGATTTAGTGTATAGATGCAGATATAGAAGCTAGATATGAGAAGTATTACTGTGGTAGGAATAGCAAACCATGCACATAGGCTTAGAATTTAGTTGGAAAGGACTATTGGAGGTCACCACATGCAGCCCCTTGCTCAAAGCAGAATCAGCTTTCAAGTTGTAGTGGGTAGTCCTGCTGAAGTCTGAGTATCTTCAAGGATGGATTCCTGCTCTTTCTGGGCAACCTGTTCCTGTCCTTTAGTACTCTGACAGAGGAAATTTTTTTCTGTATCCATTCAGAATTCCCTTTACTGCAACCTGACTGTCATCTTTTCCTTGTGCAGCTCTGAGAAGACTCTGGTTTCATCTTTCCTGTAAACCCAGTTAGGCAGCTGAAAGCGGAAACTGGATTCCCACTTATTCATCTCTCCTCCAGACTGAGCAAATCCAGATGCCTCAGCTTCTTCTTGTGTGTTGTGTTTCTGGTCCCTTAAATATCATGGTGTCTGTCTGCAGGACTTGGTCCAGTATGCCTGTGTTGTACTGGTACTGTGGTTGCCCCAACTGGACATGAGTGTCAAACAGAGGGGCCCACTCTGTTCTGTGAGCCAGGCGGCCGTGCTGCTGCTCATGCAGCCGCTGTGGTGTCAGCACTGCTGCTGGACTGGCAGCCAGAGCCTGGAAACAGGGAAGCTGCAGAGAAGTGGTCTTTGTAACTCTGGTGTCTGAGAACACAGATCCCATTAGGGCCCTTTTATATCTATCATGACGTTGGATAACTCATTTAAAAAGACAACTGAGAGTTGTCCTAGTATGGGTGAGTTGCCAAAATTGTATAAAGGAAACTAACTGCAGTGCTCAAGGATAATATCAATTTTTTTTTTTTTTGCCAACAATACCTGAAGATAGGAAATTCACCAAGACATACAATGCAAGGACTTTGTGAAATCTGAATGAGGGAAAAGTTATACAAGCCAACAAAAACAGTGAAAAAATAAAAAGCCGTATGTATTTTAAATCCAGTTTATCTGGAGTCTAGTGTATGAAAACTGAGTAGGTCCAGCCATGACTAAAAAGAAACAAATATTTTGTTTTACAAAGTTCTTCATAAAATGGTGTGACAATTTTATCTGTATATATTATGACTGGTGATTATTCTTTTTAACTTACAGGATATGAATGTAAAATATGTGAGTAGCACAGTATAACTAATGACATTTATTTTTACAGGATTCAAGCAAGAATCATATATATTAGGTTTGTTCTCCATTTACAGTGCTGTTGTGAAATTGTTGAATGTCTCTTAAGAGATGCTGAGGACCCTCAGTTTCTACTGTTGGACTTTGAATTTAATTTCAATATATATTTTAAAGGACTATGTGAGCTCTTAAGATGCTTAGTATACTGAAATAAATGTGCCTTAAAATATTATTCTTTTTCAATACAAAACAGATGGTGCAGATCCCTGATGTTACTTAATCTAAAGCAGCCTTGGTCTTTGTCTGTAGTTCTGTCATAATTTATTTTCTTTTGTACATTGATTCTATTGCAGACTGAAATCACAAGGCAGAAGTCAGAGGTATGTGGAAACCTTCATTTCCACTTTTTAAATCCTGACCAATAATACTTGGTTGAACTTTTTGTGTTGCCTTTTGACAAGTACCATGGAGGATCTCTCTTCGGCTTTGCATCAGATTATTTTAGGCTCCGTCATGATTTCCTTCTTAGTGTAGTATTTGCAGTCTACAACAGCAGAAGTTACTGTGCTGCTAGATGACAACTTTCTGATTCTGTGAGGTGCACTAGTACCAGCTCTGGAAGTACCTCACTCTGAATTTTTTTTCAGTTGTTTTAGTTCTGATTAATGCTAGCATAAAATCAGAATCAGACCAGCAGAATTATGGCGGATATTATTTCACTTATGTATTTATTTATATTTCAGTGATTCCACTTTTAATTCTAGGTGATATACAGAGCCAAAAAAAAGATCCATGCAAAATTTAATCTGATATACAGTACATTAATAAAATAAAACTGCATTTGCAGGATTTGAATAAACCATCAGTAAAAGCTGCATGATGGAATTTTAGTCTTAACTAAGCAGAGATATGAAAACCAATCTCCTCAACCCATTTCAGCATCTTTATGATGGCAGTCCCCCATCTCTCCCTGCTTGAAACCTTACTGTCAGTAGTGCCATACAGTTAAAGCAATGGAGAGATGAGCATAAGTGTTCAGGTGTAATAATTGTGATAAAACTGTATATATTTTTTCACAGGTCTAAAATACCTGTCCTGGTTGGCATGACAGAGGCTACTGTCTGATGGCAAAGTGTTCTCTACTGTGTCTACATTAGCGAATAATTTGTTGCAATAAAAGGAAGAGTTATTGAGTTGAACAGTTCTGAGGCCTGTACAGCTACGTTATGTGCAGTCCAGGGGTGTTACTGTGCAGCAGTTTGAAGTTGGACTGCCAAACCCCCACAGTCATGACCACACTTGTGGTCTGAAAGTCTCTGAAGCTGTGTATAAGTTAGCAGATTGTGTGCTGCAAGAAGAGCAGGCCTGCACAGGGAAGTAGCTGATGCTGAGAACCACAGTCTGTGTGTTTCAGAGGGCATGTTTCAAATTGGATCTCATCTGATCTTATACACTGAATGTCCACTAATAGCTGCAGTGCCCTAGGTGAAACTGAGGTACATTTTCTAGTTTAGTTTCAACTACAAGGAATCCAGTTTAGGCTCTCTGAGACTCCTCTGCAGTGCAAATCAAAGAGTGCAGCAGCCAGGAGATCTGCTTCAAACACACTCTTGTGATGGAACGGACTCACTGCAATGTCATTGTGCTCTGGAGCAGCAAGAACTGTTATAGTCTCACATGTCCCCAGCAGGGCTAAAGTGAAACTGATGGCCATATGCAGCACCACCATCAGGTTAGACAACTCTGAAAGGAAACCTAGTTAGTGTAAAAACTGTTCTCTGGAGTGCACCAGTGTGGCATAATTGCATTGCCTCAAAACACAGCACTAATAGAGATGCAGTTGTAGCCTGGATTTTGTGGCAGAACATTCATTTCTGCTTGGCATATAAAATGGAACTGAAGCAGACCAAGCCTCTGCACTGGGACTTGGGAGGCAAGGATAAGAAGGATTTCTGGAGATGGGTTTGAAAATTCATCTGTGTGCAGACGTGACACAGCCCTAGGCATTTAATGAGATCGTACACCATGAATTTTTCCCTCTGTGGAATAACATAGATGGAAGAACTTCCTGCCTTCTGAGCCCCTTGTAGCCTGAAAAAACAGAGGTAGTGCATCCTGGAAGCAGGGCATTGCTTCATTCCAGAATTTTGGGTATAGGGACTTTTTTCTTCTTTGGTTGCTTGGTTGCTTTTGTTGGTTTTGATTTGGGGTTTTCTTCTTTTGACAACACAGTTGCCATTAGGTAAAGATTCAATATGAAAGTTCTTCAGCTGTTGGTGGGAGGTTACAGGTGTGTAATGGCTACAGCTGAAGTCAAAACAGGTGGCTTTGAGTTTAAGGACTATTACAGCTGTTATGAAGAAGACAAAAGTCTTTAATTACAAATTCTTTTTCTTAGATAGCCTGAAAAAGTCTTATTATAAACCACACTCACTTTTGCTTTTTTAAAGTATTCATCTATCATTCTTTACACATTACAGTTTGTTCCAACAAATTATAACTGGTTCCAATAATAATAATAAACGTAATATTCACCTCACAAGCAAAATACTTTTTTATGTATCTAGACCAAATATTAACATTTAATGCATTATACTTTTTAGCTAAGTAATGCCTTAGGTAAATTAGAATGTGTTTGTGTTCTGGGCCGTATATGAGACATCAGGACAATCCAGTAGAAACTATTTATAATTATGGAAAGCAATAGGCAAATACAACTGTTGTAGTGTCAGTAATGATTAGTAAGTCATTCTAATTTTAACTGCATTTTCTTGATTTCCAGATAGTTTTTTGAAGTTTAATCTTCAGGTACTAGGAAAGTAACTCATCAGATCATATTCCCAGTGATTCCACTGAACCAATCCAGACAAATATTTATTTAACTTTGAACATTTTGGAAGGCTATTTCCTCACTAAATCAGCAGTCATTAAGAACTGTTTTAAAAATACAGGGATTTTTGCTCCATGCTGCTATTTGAAAACTCTTTATTTTACAAACTTGGACAACAAAACCTAAGAATGGTTTTCAAAAATGCTGTAGCTCAAACAAGATTTTTTTTGACTAGTTAATTCTATCTCTTGAAGTATTTTGTTTCATTTGATATGAATCTACACACCTGCCCTAATGTTTGCTATGTAATAATTCTGTTTTCTTCTTTAGTGGCGTAGACCTGACCCATTGGAGAAAAGTCATCAGACCACATTCACTCTGATAGAAATGGAGCAAAGAATTTCTGTACAAGTATTAATTTGGGACAAGAGTATGCATAGAAGTGCTAAAGCCAGAAACTAAAGTTCTTCAAAACTATAATCATATAGACTCCTGGTTTGCTTACATACAGTGCTTTATAGTTTTTTTATGGAGTTCCTAGTGTTTTTCCTGTGTAAATTAATGGCAACATATCTGTTGATTTATGGAATTTCAGGATTAGATCTAAGTACTAAGGTAATTATAACAAAGACATGTAGGCTTACAGTAAAACAAAGACCATTCTAATCTGTTGATTGATACATTGTGGCAAGTGTTTAACCAGCTTGTTTATTAATGGCTGTCAGCTAATAAACACCACTTTAATTAGTTTAAACAAGTACCTCATTGAGTAGTGATAGCTGAAATTACCAAGTGCTGTAAAAGCTGAATATGCCAGAGCTCTCCTGGACACCCATAGTGTGAATGAGGTCAGGGCAAGCAAATCTCTGATGTATAAGGTAGATTTATTTATTGGTTTTTTGTTTGTTTGTTACCCCTTACTCCCCATCCTCTCAGAGAACTGAACATGGCACAACGTGCTTTTAAACTTGCTCACTAACATCTTAATAGAAAAAATGTCCTGCATCTGCATAGAGACTGTCTTTTTGGAGAGGCAGACATGCTTCCTGTACCAGACTGCTAAGGAATGATCAGCTTTTGTATTTGGAAACAGCTTTTGTACAATAGAAATGGTGTTTATGTGCATACACAGCAGTGTGCAGTATATAGGTAGGGCAGATATTTGCAGGGGGGCTACAGGAGAGGTGGGAGTGCCTGTGCTGGACATCCTCGCCTAATGGTGCAGGAAGCAAGGAAGGAGGGATTATCTGTGCTTAAGACAATGTGACAGAGACAAAAGAGAGCAATGTTTGAGATCATCAGCACAGGATGAATTTCAGAAGCATTTATCTTTGATGAAATGTTGCTTTAATTGTTTCTCTTTGAAATGTGTCTCATTTCTGATAGCTGTTTGTGTGGAGAAGTAGCAATGTTCAGCGCTTAATGCATTGGATGGAGAGATCTGGGATTTATCTGCCTCTGATTCCCTGTGTGATCTCCAGTTAATTGTTTCCTCTCCCTGTCTCAGTTTCCTTATCTGTAAAGTGGAGTTAATAATCCTTTCTATCACACAGTGCATAGTGAAGTTAGACAATTCAATTAATAGTTGTAAAACTAATTTAGCTGCTGGGGTAGAAAATGATAAAAAATGTATAAAATTATTCATAGATGTGGTAAGCTATCACTGTCCGAATCTGAGGAATGAATGTTCTGCTTCATATTTTTACCAAATTCTGCTAAGTTACTTGTATCACTATTTATCTTTCTCTTTACTTAACATATTTGTATTAAGGCAAGCAAAAATTTTTTTCATATGGAGTATTATATTAGCTAACTGCTAATATCAAACAAGATTAAAGGTATAGGCCATATGCCACCTCAGTAGAACACCAGTGATTGTAAGTTTGAAGTTGAGACCCACTGAGCTATTGGGTGAATTTGGCTTAGCCTTTGGTGTGGTTTTATTTATGTTTCTTTTAGCCAAATAAAATACTGTCAGACCATGGACTACAAATAGTATTTCACACTGGTACTAATTTAGAATATTTTGATTTTCTACTGCAATAACCATACACCCTGAAGACTGTCAGAGACATTCATATAGCTTAAAGCCTTCTGTTTACTAGCTAGCTGTACAGGCTTCCGTAGAAGTAGACAAAAATCCATCATGTCCTTGTTTCTGTGCATGCAATTGTGTAGAAGGAAGGCTAAAAGCAAGTACAATGTTCTGTTAGCTGCCTGGCTTAGTTATGCATGTTGCAATAAAGAGCAATAAGTGGAAGTTGACCTTGTTGAAGTTATAAGGCTTTACAAAAAGATTAAGATATTGCAGGGATGTGAGGGATGAGAACATAGAATCATAGAATCACAGATTCATAGGATATGCTGAGTTGGAAGTGACCCATTAGGATTATTGAGTCCAACTCCTGGCCCTGCACAGGGCACTCTAAGAATCACACCATGTGCCTGAGAACATTTTCCAAAGACTTCTTAAACTCTATCAGGCTGGTGCTGTGACCACTTCTCTGGGGAGTTTTTCCAGTGCTCAACCACCCTGGGGGTGAGCAACTTTTCCTGATATCCAACATAAACCTGCCCTAACCCAGCTTCAGGCCACTCCCTCGTGTCCTGTCACTGGTCCCAAGACGGAAGAGATCAGTGTCTGCCTCTCCTCCTTGTGAGGATGTTGAAGACCACAATTTCCCCTCAGCCTCCTCTTCTCCAGGTTGAAGAGACCAAGTGACCTCAGCCACTCATCATAAGGCTTCCCATACAGATCTTTCACCATGGCTTTCCTTTGGACACTCCCTAATAGCTTTATATTGTGGTGCCCAAAAAAAAGCTCTTCAAAATGCTGGGAAAAGAAATTGCAAAATCTGTGATGAAAACCATTCTGAAACTCCACCCCACCAAAAATTTCTGTGTCTACCTTTCTGGTCTATACAGGCAGTACATGAGGTGTCTCCTGATGGAGATGAGGACTGCTGGACCTGCTCCTCCTTGCTTTCAAGGCTGATTTCATATTAGCCCCGGGCTTAGCAAATGATAGTCTGTAGGAATGCAGAGTGAAATGCAGCCTCTCATGCATGAAACATCAACTGAAGTGGCCATTATACAGAAACTGCTGTGACCAGATCTAAGACTTGAGTGAGCCTCCCACATTTCAACCTGAAGTAGGAGCTTGGGGTAAGAGCTTGAAGTTGCCAGTGAACGAGACTTGTATCATTCCTGAGCTTTGAGTGAATAGGGCAGAAAGAGCTGAGGTCACAGGGGAAGGCAGAGAAAGTCAAACTGTTGCATATATCCAACATTTAAGGTGTTAAGAGAAGGAAGTGGGCTAATACGTGTTCCTAGTATGGTGGTACAATGTTGGTTTTGTCTATAGCAAATGGCTAAACAACATTTCAAGTACTTAATTCATTGTGCTGCGAGTCTTGTGCCCGATAGGTCGCCAGATGACTGTGAGGCAGGGCAGAGAGCAGCACAGTTTTCATGGTCAGCTGATACTTTCTGTTACAGATATTTCTTTTCTGTTACAGATTTTTTTTCTCCCCTGTTACTTGTAGCTTTGCACATCCCCAGCAGCTTTGGCTAAAAAAGTCCACCTTGAACGGAAAAAAAGATTCAGACAGTCAATTTTCCCTTCTTATGAGATTTGTAAATTCTTATAAACTCCCAGTTTGCTTATGTTCAGTAGAGAAATTTGCATTTTGGAACTAAAAAATCCGCAAATTCCACTTTACTTAGGGTAGTCACATGTTTGACAGCTCCCAGGATTGCCAAGACTTCACAAGAGCATCTTTGCAACCTGTGGACTCAGGGACAAAGCTGAACTTTTTTTATGTTGAGCTATACTTTGGAAGAGGTGAAGCTGAACTTGAAGCTGATCCTGTCCTATATGAAACCCATTGATACACACAATAAACAACAAAACACATGTAGTTCTGGGTTAAGAGGTACTGAGAGCTGAGAGCATTTTACTAGGGAACTTGTAGAGTGACTGCAAGCTTGCCCTGTGCTTGTACAATTTCCCAGGCATGTATCCCATCAGTTGACAAAGATAATGTGCCACAAAAGCACAGTGGAATAGGAAAGTATGAACAATAAAAACCCCAACAGAACAACCAAGTGGGAGACTGGCAGTCTAAACCATTACAAATGTGTGGTGCAAATATGCCTGCATATGTCTTTTCTTCAATTAAATAAATATTTCATGACAAAACAGGATATTCAGAAAATCTCCACTCAGTCCTATAAAATAACATTGCAAGTCAGGATGACTTCTGAGCCCCTTCTCTCTGCTCAAGGACTTCTTTCTCTCAGGTTAAATCTGGTTAGTTGAGGCAGCTACTGCACCTTTGAGACAAACTTAGATACAAGAGTGAGGGTGGCTACATAAAAGCAGCTGCATTCCAGTATAATCATGCAAACTGGGTTGGGGTGATGCCCTAGAAGTTCTGTACCAATATGGATTATTCCATACAATGCCTATAGGACCCAACATGCCAATTAAACTGTAAGTTTTCCAAAATGCTGTGAGGTTTGGGGGATTTTTCACCCTTGAAAAAACACTCTAAATAACACTCTAGTTACCCATCTAGAGATGTGCATGATCATCTACTGAAGTTTAAAAATGAAGCAGACATTTTCAAAGTCATAAAATGGAAGCATTTGGAACAGAAGTAATTAAAAAGACAGCCAGTACACTTCCTGTGAGGAAATTAATTTTTCTTGTTTGTATCATTGACCTGTCCTTACTGTTCCCTGTAATAGGAGCCAAAGGCCAGGTGCCTAATAGTGTTACTCTTTCTAGGTTGCCTCATCAGAAACAAATCTTTCCCCACGTGTTGTTTGGTGTGGTTTGGTTTTTTTAAGCAGGCTGATCTTTCTTCATGGCCAGGACTGACAGTTTCCAGTGTCTGTTTAATAGCTGATATACAGGTAGGGCTTTGGGAGAGCTTCATCTCTAACTTTGGATGACAACAACAAGAGGTCTCTGTCAGGCCAAGTCACCCCTAACCTTCTTTCGTATTCCACTGAGAGGAAACAGAAACTTTACAGGCATGGTCCAACTGTCCTGCAATAGTGATCATTGGATCTTCAATGCTTAGAAAGGAGTCCAGATGACTAGTTCAGATGAAGAAGTCTTTTGAATCAAAAAAAGACCCTGTATTGAAATTAAAATCTCCCTGTCCTTTGTCATTCAATGTGATTCTAAGTATAAAAGCAAACCTTTTAGAGAACGACAACTTCTCAAATTGAAAAAGGGAGGAGAGGTGAGGCAAGGCAAAAGCAACTTAAGGGAAGTGATGAAAAGATAATAGGTTTCTTTGACTTATTAAAAGCAACTGCATTTCTTTAGAAAATTATAATAGTAAGGAATATATTTAGCTTCCAATACTTCCAAAGGAAAAAAGAAAATAGATACGTCTCAATTAATATATTTAAGAGAATAGATGTAATGTCTTGTAGTGTTGATGTTAGCCATGCTATAACAAGAGAAAAAATGAGTGACAGCAACTCATTACAGTGACATACCTTAATTTTCCACATTCAGATATTCTTAAAATAATACTTGTGTAGTAAGTACTAGATGAACTCAGAACACTAACAGAAAACACACATGAAATTACTCATTTCCGTATACGAAAAATAAAGTATTATATGCTTCCCTGAGCATTTATTTTTTATGTTCAAGAAAAAGGTAATAATGCAGGAAAATTGGCATCATTTTCTGATTATAATGGAAAATCTGAAATTGCTTGAAAAATTCATTAAATGAGACCTTAAATAATTGCTTTGACAAGTAAAGAAAAAAGTTGAACTTGTTTTTTTGGTGTTTCTCTCTGGTACAGCTACTGTTTCCATTTCAACTAATATCTTGAAAGTGGCAATTCACTGCAAAAATCTAATCTCGAGAAAGCACAATTTAATCTGGGAGCAGAAAATCTATGAGCTGTATTATAAACTATTAAAAATGTCTGTGATGTGAAGAATAAGATATTCTATTCTGTAAGAAGTGAATGGTGAGCCCAGATGTACAAATTTAACAATTATTTGAGATTAATTTTCCTTTATATTTTTTTGCTTTTGTGATATTCATTATCCAGCCAAGATTTAAAGAGACCACTAAAATGTTTAGAATGGTCAAAATTTCATAGTAATTTGTGACATAAATGTTAGTTGAAGATATGCTTCAGATACTTGGATTTTATCTCAGCTATCCTCGCTTGATTATTCAGGTTCATTAGTTAGTCAAATTACAGAAATGTCATTGAAGTCACCTTGTAAATGTCAAGCTGAATGTCAGCTGACAGCTGAAATGGTGACATTACTGAAATGCTTCATATGAGGGTACTTTTTGTCACAATAAAAATGTTTTCTGTCCACTGAAACAGCTGTGGCTCAATGGTATCTAATTTTACACATACAGAAGAACAGAAAGGATGGCTTCTGCTTTCGAAGGCTGTGGGAGAAACAATTTCATGAATCTCAATATGAAAATCTATTGTAGAACCTCTTCAACATTTCAAGTTGCACACTTCAAAATAATTAATTCATATGTTATTTAATATTACGTTGGTGACTTTTGATGAAATGAAATCAATAGGTTTATGTTCCAACCTCAGTGTTTCTTTTTGTATATTAGTACAACCCCTAATTTGGGTATGAGGGGGTTAATTCCACCCTATTTATCTAATTGTCTACCCATGCTGAAGCAAGCAGAGCAACCGCACTGCACTTGACCATAAAGTGGTGGAGTTTTTGTTTCTGCTGGCACACTGGAAGGCTTTTGGGCCATTGTGCAAATTACAGTATAATGCAATACCCTAGAAGAAATAATTATACCCAGCCTTTGTGAGCCAGAAATCACACAAAAAAATTTGAGCCTTTTATTTTGATTACATATAATGTATGAAATTCAGTTCTTCCAAAGCTAGGGGAACCAGGGGGACCAATATGATTATGACTCTATGAATATATTTTTTCCATTTAAAAACTGGGATCAGACCTGAACAGAACAAAAGGATGAAGTACAATCTGAATGCTAGAGACTGGTGTGCAGGATAATATGAAGGGAAAAACACAGCATATGAGTAACTGCTCAGTGCCTTTGCATGTCCTGAGTATCTGCTCCCTAAGGTGCCCTTTCAACAGCAATTTATACTTTGTGAGTATGACAGGTAATACTGAATCATTCCCCATTTTTTTCCAAATCTTTAGAAAGGGTAAGAAATAATATTACTGTGTGTGTAGTGGAGGAAGGAGGTCTTTGTGGTTCTTTTTACCATTCCTCTAAAAGCAGACACGAAAAAGCTACTTTGCTTTGTTATAGCTAAGGCAGATTGTGATTAGTTATATACCAGTGCGGTTCTCCTGTCTTTTGAGTATCTTTTCCTTTGACAAATTTGTAGCTAGCACTGTAGCAGAGTAACTTTCCTATATTGCAAAAGGTGAAGGGTATATTCTCATTAATTTAGCAATATTGAGTTGCACCTTATTTAGCCATTACCATTCTTTGATTTAATAGCAATATATGGAAAATGAGGTGTCCAAATTTGGCCATTTGCGAGGGAAGCCTCTGAAAGTTCAAAAAAGCAGCCATGTTTCAAAGAGTACAAGAAGGACACAGAGGCAGTGTGCCACATTGGCCTCTGAAACCAAAACTGCAGCAGCATCATCATGGCATGCATGATATTTGTAAGATGCCACTAATCTCAAAAGGTTGAGACTTCCATACAGTAACAACATTTTAATTACATGTGATCTTCAAAATTAGTGAAATTGCAGGAAAATATCTCTTAATTTCTATTCCTACCACAAAAGAGTGGAAGAAACGGAACTTTGCACATCACAGGAGGGGAGCTCTCCAGCAAATTTCAGGTTGTTCCATTTCATTCTCACAGATGCTGAGCAATTAATCCACACCTTTAATCACAGTATAATAAAAAAGATACACAGATGGAGAAATACAGTGTCTGTAGAGAAACAGAAGGGTCTCAAAAAAAAATTGTTGACTCTCTCTGCATATCCAGTGGCAAACAGAAAACGCCCAAGTTTACTGTTTGAGAAACAATATGTTTACTGAAAGAGAACATACTCCTAAAAATTGTGTTTTAGAAGTTTAGTGCTGATGAGATGGCTCTGGGCTATTGTGACCAAAACCTCAGAGTATGCCAAAGGCTGTGATTCCCTGATAGATCACCCTGCCTGCCTCCTCACCTCTCTCTTGTGCTACTGTTGGTACTCATCTGATCCACAGTGTACCAGTTCAGGGACTTAAACAAGCACAAAAAATGCAGGTTTTGTGAACTGGATCTTCCCAGGCTGAGACATGCAGAAGTGGTAGCACAAGGGAGAGAAGGGGGAAGAGGGTGGGAAGGGTGAGGGGTGAAGGGTTGCTAAATTGTGATGGAACTGCATCATAAGTGAAAGTTAAGACAAAAGATTAATTAGTGACATGTTTATACTTGTTGAGGTTACAAGGGACCTCTGGAGGTCATCTGGTCTAACCCCTCTGCTCTAGCAGGGACACCAGAAGCCAGTTGCCCAGGAACACGTCCAGAAAGCTTGTGAATATTTGTGAATACAAGAGGGAAGTTCTTCTGCAATTATGCCAAAAATAATGGGTTTTATTTCATAATAGGTTCATAGGATGTTGCTCCCCTGAAAGGAATGAGTACATGGCCAAGTGGTTTTATGAGAAATGCTTTGAAAATCTGCAGAAATTTTCAGATTTGGGACTCACAGAAATTGGGCTTCTCACATGGAAATGTTTTAAGGATTGAGTAGTCCAATTTTAGCTTGGGAAAACTGTTCCCAAAGACCTAGATTTTAATCCAGACAACAATGCTTTAGAACCCCAAATCAAGTCCTCTAACATCAGCAAGTGTCCCAGTAGGTACAATTAGACCTGCTGCTGGTTTGGCAGAAATCGAGCCTAAGGAGCTGAGCTTGCAACATGACATCTCTCCTTGTGGTAGGGTTAAGTGTTGGTGTTGGCATCCCCAGATGGCAACGAAGTGAGCGTTCTCTAGAGAAAGAGGGAGGGCATCAGAGGGGGTTTTTTAAATGGTCTTTAAAGGTTGTGTGTCATCCAGAGAGACATACAAAACAGATTCCAGCCTGAAAGGGGAAAACTTGTCAGATTTTAACAAAGCAGACCAAACCATAGGTTGTAGACTGTTTAAGATGATTGTATTGAAACAGTTGTCCATCGTACCTGAAATGCATTGGCTGAAATTCAGATATCTTAAGAAATTAAGAATTTGAATCATGTAAATCATCTGATAAACAAGATAACTTTTTAGAAAGCTACTAAAAGGGTTGAGGATTAAAATGCATTAGTAAACGTAATTACTTTGGATCAGGTCTCTAAGGATTTTGGCCATGGTGTGAAGAAAGAAGCTTGAACTTAAGTATTGAAAGGTCAACAGTGAAGGCTTTTTTGTACATGAACAATAAAGTCCTTCACTGGGTAAAGAGGACTGAGCTAGAGCAGTGGCTGTGGCCAGACCATCCCACATGCCAGGATGGGGGGCCTCCTGGCAAGCATAAAGCACTGCCTCTTGGCAGGAGGCAAACAGGAGTGAGCGAGCACAGGATACCAGATTAGCTCATATTGTCACGGACTGGCAAAGACTTGTGCCCTGTTTGCCAGAAGATACTGATTCATGTTCCTGACTGCCATTCACTTGTATGACCAATTTATTCTAACCTCTCAATGTCTGTTTTCCCCATCTGCTAAGAATCAGTTAATTAAGAAATCAACTGCAATTTGTTCAATGCTTTAAAAAGCTAATATGATACATAAATACTAAATAATAATAGTAACTTCCTTTGGGATGCATTATGAACTTTTCCTAAAATAGCAACAGGTCCTGTCAGCTAAAACTCCAGGTTTCTCTCAGCAGAAAAAGGCTCAGCAGGCAAAATGTCCATTCTGGAAATTTCCACAATATTGGAAATTTCTCCCTGTCAGGAAGCTAACAATGCCCAAACTGGTTGTTTCCAGCCTTTGCGATGGGAGGTGCATGGTTTCATTTAATTTCAAACATTAGGGCTGCCTGCTCTCTCTTTTTTCATTGCAGCAGCTTCCCGTGCTGTGGTCACCTGCTATGCGCTGAGACCCTGTTGTATCTGACTTCATACTGGCCCCAGGGTTTTCTTCCTTTTGGAAAAGGGACTTTCCTTTAAGCCATCAATTTTCATTTTCAAGGCAAAAATGGTTTTGCCAAGACCAGTGTAAGTAAATCCCAAGGTGCCCAATAGATCTCGTGCTTTAGGTAAAATTCTCCTCAATCAGAATGATTTTCCTGAGTAAAAATCAAAAGAGCCAGTCCTCAGATGCCGTTATTCACATTTTCTTCACTTCAGGTACCAGTTTGAGGTAGTTTTACCATAGGACAACGCTTTTTCAGGTAGTTGTTTTTATCTGAATGTTTTTCAAGTGCACTTCTGCTCAGGTGAAAAATGTGTAATCAATGACACTTTCCTATTCCTCAGATCCCTCCTTTGTGTATATTTGGTGAGATGACTCTTTACTGAAGTAGTTAAAATATTGTTATAGTGCTTCACTACCTCCTACAGCACAGAGCTCATCTTTCTGCAAAGACTTTGGGTGTGACCAAAAAATCTTTACGGAGGTCCAGCCCAGTCAGTTCACCAGGTGAAGTCAATGAGGGCACCATTTATGCTGCTGAACTTTGAGAGTCAGAAATAAGTGGAGAAAAAGAGAAAAGGAACCTTTAAATTGAAGGCTGATTTTTGAGATTGATCATTACCTCTAAGCTTGAAAAATTTCACCTGGACATCATGGAAAATATGCCTGCACATTTATGGACAGTATTCAGGAATGGGATTTTAAATCTTAAAATTTCTATTCATGTGAAAATCAGTCATTTAGAAACTGAAGCTTTTAATTGGTTTAGCCGTCAACTTTAATCCTTTATGCTCATGTTATTTACGTGGCTGTAGATTTCCACATATATCCTACATTCATTTTATATTTAATGTATCTATCCACTTTGTTAGACTGTAGCCTAAAATTGTTAAAGCATTGTTATTGAAACACTTGGGAATAATCTCAGGGCTACAGCACAGAGAAATTACTTTCTCCTATAAGTTTCATAGGAGAATATTTTTTATCTTTTCAATGTTTACTATTGCTATATTCATAATTACTGCTTAGGTATTACTGCTTTTATTACCTAACAAGTGGTGTGGTATTTGGAGGAATGGTAGGAATTTAGTATGTAATTTCTTTGTGTACCAGCTGGGATACAGTAAAGCTAGACAGGGAGTACTGTCGGGGCGTGGTGCCTGTGATACTCCTGTAATGTAGTGAAGAGCTGACCCGTGCAGCTCTCCATGCATGGGACTCAGGGGGTCACAGTCTCCACTCCAGCCCATTAGGGTTAACCACAGCACACACCACTCCTGTACCATACACTCTGCTTCCTCACATGCAAATATTGTTCTCTTCATAGAAACCAAATTAAGATACAAAAGACTACATGTATTTTTTTAATAGTTCCTCATCCAAAAGATACTCTAACTTGGCTTTTTTTTTCCTACTTTTCCTTAGAAACTGTTGGAAGCAACAATATTTCAGGCTTATTGGAATGCTTAGAGAAATATGTCTTTCTCCTTGAGAGATTTGTTTCAAGCTAATACTACTTTCCACAAGTGAACATAATGAAGGACAGAGCCAAGAGGAACCTAGTAACTGATAGAAAACATCCCAGTAATGGATAAGAAAGCAAATTATTAAAGTACTGACATGATAAGTCATACAAATGGTTTCTTTTCTCTGTGCAAAAGGGGAAATACAACTTGCTGACAGAATGGGTCACTTTGATGACATACTTCATGACACCCGGTGTCCCAGCAGCAGCTATTTAATTTCATTTATAAGGTAATACTTGTTTCAAAAGAACAGTCTTATTCATGGTTCCTCTGCTACTTTTTTTTTAATATCTGATGCCTAAACCTCCAAAGTAATTTTCTTGTCACGAAGAGCATGCAGAAGAGGAAAGAAAACACCCACTGCTTTCTTCCTCCCTCTTCATTATATTATGTACTTGTCTCTCCTCCATTTCCCTTTTTTTCAGCTCTTCACTGTAACAGTCTTTCTGACTCATGTATTTGTGTGTATGTTTCTGCCTAGTTGTGCAAGCACTAAATGACAAGAAATAATATTTTCTTGTAATTTTTAATGGTATCTTAACACTATTCTTTGGTACTCAGATAATGATCTTGAAAAATAGATTCTGCTCAATAATTAGTGAAAAAAGCTGACCTGTTTGCCATGTACAAGGACAGCTAAAGCCTCTCCTTTGCAATGTTCAGGAGCCAAAATAATACAGAAAAGGACACAAAAATATCAGATTACATAATTATATTTACTGATGTTTTCTCTGCTTTGGAAATAGAAAAGACTCCACAATCTGCCCCAGGTTTTCTTTCTTCCCCCTTCTTTCCCAGCAGGACCTGAACAGAAACCATGTGGTCTGCAAACAGTGAGTAGGATGGGAAAGGTTTCTTGCCCCATCACAAATATTTAAGTATGTCTGATTCTTAATTTTTTGGACAATTTTCTGTGAGTAAGTATTGGTTCTATAAGTGTCTGCAACAGTAAGTGTAGTGTTGATCCAGTGTCGCCAATACCCTGATTCTGTACTCAGCACAGCCTTTAGGCCTTGGAGCCTTTTCCTTCCATGGAGTGGGAGTTTAAAACATTTCTTACACTTGAGCTCAAACCAAACTATAGTTATTCAAGGAACTGAAAAACACACTGGAACATGTGAATATTTCATTTGTAGACAGCCTCTGTTTATCTTTGCTTCAAAGCAGAAACAAAGCCTCTTGGCCTCCTTGTTGTCTTCTTCAACTCAGGATGGGAACCCTGACTCAATTTCTGCAGGACTGTGCAGTGCCTAACATCAAAGAGCTGACATTTTCATCAGTAATTCTCCTGCAGCACTGCACATAACTCTGCAGTTTGCAAGCTTCTCAGCTACCCTTTCTGCTTGCCTTGCAGAGGAAATGTGGCTGCAGCTTCATCTCCAAGTGCAGAAACAGTAACAGCATAAGAAAGCTGAGGGCCAAATTAGCTGTGGTTTGCGGTACTTCTTCTGTTTCCATTTTCTGCCCTCTACTCCTACCCACCTCACACACATAAACCCATTTACTTTAGAGAGCGAGCTTTGGGCATGTATCACTTGCTCACCTGCGATTTCATTCCTCCCTGCCTCAACACCCCCCACCCCCACAATGAATCAATCACCAAGTCTACTTTAATCACAGATAAGATGCTCTCCTGGTACTAATCATTGTAGCTTCTTTGGTTTTAAAGGCACTGTGCTCTTTTTTTCTTCTGTGAGAAAAGGAACTAGCTGGGGTTAAATTATGTTCTGTGCTTAGAAAAGACATTCTTTTTTGCTTATAGTAACTCACATAGATAATTCTATACCCTCACTTCGTCTGTGTTATGTCAATTGTCATCCCACTCTGCTGGATTTTGCTCTCATGCAAAATAAATAAAAACTGGATTCTTGACGATCAAAAGAAAAAAAAAAGAAGGAAAGTAGTTAAAAACAACACAGAAGACATTAATAACCAATTTTAAGCTATTATGAATCACATGCTTATAATGTATCACTTTAAAATAAAGCATGACTCATATTATTTGGCCATATTTTTACAACTTTCTCACAGTGGAAGATGGGGCAAGTCTGCTTTCATTTACTTGTCAAAACAATATCTGCAATGTAAGTGGTGCTGGTCCTAGCCCTGGCCATATCTAGCTTCCCAAGTCCTCTACTACATATTGGTCGTGTTGTAACATAATCAATTTGGGGGGACCAAACTGATCCAGCTCCTACCTACCATGGCTCCTTTTTCCTCATGGGACCACTGGCTTTCTCCAAAGCTCAATTTCTGGAAATTATCATGCTTGCCTAGCAAAACTGAGAGGACCTAAAACTTGTTAGCTCTGATATCAAACCTGGGAGATGTGCTGCTGAAGACTGCTGTGAAGCTGTATAATGATCAAAGCTTTGTCTGCACATAGGTCACAGTGCTTGAACAACACTGATAATCCCTGCTAATTAATCTCACACCAGGACTCTGGTTACTGACACCAAAACACAAATGTAGATTGAGCAGTGTCTTATCACTCCTTGAAGTGCCACCTCCACTGCTAAAGCTTACCAGGGAAGAAACCTTGGGCAAAGAGGCACCTCCTCAGCTCTAGAATAGCCATAATGATTCTGATTATTGTAATTTTTAAACCAGAACAGGCAAAGCACTACAGTATCTGAAGGTAGAAGATGTCACACATGTAAAATGTTCTCTTACGGTGTAGCAACTTCTCCTAAGAACAGGAAACAACCTACCTTTGCTAGTAAAATTGTTTAGTGTAAACAGTTGCAGTTACCTCTGCACCTGGGTAACTATTTACATCAAACGTTACACCACTCATCTAATGACAAAACATTACCAGAAAAGAAATGTGTAGATCAGGCCTCATACATGTGTGCTTTCAAACAAGTACAAGAGCAAAGAGTTTTAGTAAACTGAACAAAACCATCACCATGGCCTCACGTAGAGCAGTGGTGGCCTTGTGGTTTGCAGCTGCATAGGCCTTTCAAGGACAAGTCCAAGCACAGATTTGCAGCACATTACCATGCACTCAAGCACCTTTCTCTTCAGGTCTACAGCATTTTGTGCAGCTTCTTGGAGATGTCACTAAAATCTCTTTTGGTCTTCTGCCGAAGCAGCTTTTACACTTATCTTCTTTCTGGTCTCATGAGAAATCAGGTTGTTCTTTTCTGAAAACTTTTGCGTTTTATGTAGTAATTACAAAGTAGTTAGATGGACAAGCACATAATTTGTTTTCTTTCCTTTTGTATTCTGGTATTTACCAAGCTGATTGTTTGCATTTATTTTATATATTTAAAAAAAAAGTAATATTTTAAATACCTTTGCCATCAGGGAAGTTTTTTTAGTAATGAAAAGTGATTTAAGGAGATTACTATGTGTAGTTTTTATTTTCTTACAGAATACTTCTTAGAAAATATGTATTTTTTCAAGTAAATCAAAAAGAATTTGAGAAAAGACTGTTATCTAGGGTAAATATTTCTCTAGCAGAACCACATCACAATTTACTGAAACCTAAATACTGCAAGTTTTTTAACATTAGAATAAAAAAAAAAAATCCACAGAAGAGAGACCTGAAAGATTTTAACCCTCTAATAGCATATTCGGGTCCATTGTAGGTTTTTTTAATTGACTGAAATAATAATATATTACAAAGAAGCCAGAAAGAAAGAAGGCAAACGTATCCACCTTTGAGAAGGACAAGGAGAATTTGAGGCCATACAGGCCACTCAGCTGAGCTGCACTCCCTGGGAATGTTACATACTGAATCTCCTACAAGCATTTCCAAGCACAGAAAAGATAAGAAGGTGATTGAGAACAGCCAGCACAGAATTATCAAGGGTAAATTATACCTGAACAACCTGATTGCCTTCTGTGATGAGATGACTTGCTCTGGGATGAAGGGAGGAGCAGTGAGTGCTGTGTACTTTGATTCTAGCAAGGCCTTTGATATGGTTTCCCATTATCTCCTTAGAGCCAAATTAGTGGGGTATGGATTCTCTAAGTGGGTGATAGCAGGGGTAGAAAATCAGCTGGACCACCATGCTGGAAGAGTTGCAATCAACAATATGAGGCAGAAGTAGTGACTGGTTGTACAAGTGGCCTCCCTCAGGGATTCATAGTGGGGATAACACTGTTCAATATCTTTATTCATATAAAGAATGGGGTGGGATGGAGTGCGCTCTCAGCAATTTTGTAGGCATATGACATTGGAGGGAGCAGCTGTGGTTCAAAGAATCTGGACAGACTGGAGAATGATCTGACAGAGACTCATGAAGTTCAAGGGTAAATGAGGCCTGGGATCTTGCATCTGGGAGAGATTAAATAGACTGTATTAGCAACAGTGTAGCCATTTGTCTGGAAAACATTTATTGCCCTCTGTTCAGTACTTCTGAGGCTGTATCTGAGGTGTCTCTTTGGGGGTACCCAGGACAAGAAAGGCATTGACATACTGGAGCAGGTGCAGTGGAGAGCCACCAGGACAGCTATGGAGCTGCATGATGAGCTTGTGAGAGCAGACTGAGACACCTGAGTGTGTTCAGCTGTGAGAAATGAAGGCAAAGAGAAGGCCCTACTGCTGGTTCCAAATCTAATGGGAGAGGAGCACAGAGAAAACAGGACCAGACTCTTTGCAGAGGAGCCCAGTGACAGGAGAAGCAGCAGCAGCCACAAGTGCTAAATGATCTTTAGAATTATTATTAGATATACAGAAAAATGTTTCCCCTGTGCAGGTGGCCAAACACTGGAAAGGCTGCAGGATTTCCTTCTTAGGAGATTTCAGAACTGGAATGGATCAAGCTGATAGGTGGTGCAATGATGACCATGGGATTTCTTCCAATGTAAGTTGGGCAGAGGTATACCTGTTACTTTGTTTAGATACTGTTTGGGTACATGGGAGACCTGATTTTCACAAGGTCTACTAGAACTTCAGAGTTCAGTTATTGTTGTCAGTACTCAGGGTCTTGGTATCTGAGATTTTGAATGGAGGCATTCAAAATAAAAGGACGTTTCTGTAAATTGAGCTTTGAAAACTCGGTATCTTACTTTTCCATGAGTTTCAGGAGAATTTCCAGGGCTAACCTAACAGTTATCAGTGGAGCATTTCAAGGTCTCTGGCAGAAGAATGCTAGAAAGTCCTAAAGAAACACTGAAAGAATGCACAAGCATAACCTTTTCTCAAAACAAAACCTGCAGTTCCAGGGACAACTGTCCAAATTAGAACACGTAGGAACAACTGTAATTCTGTGACAGCTCTTCAGCTATTGTAGCTTCTGTGATCAACCACAGTAAGCACAAAAAGCTAAAATGGCAGATGCTAAGGAATCTGCATTTCTGGGCTATGAATTCAAAATTCTTCTGAAATTTTGAAAATTATAAATATAACAGCTAGAGGGAAATGGGAACTACAATGTTTGGGGGTTTGCGCAAAATTAAATAAACTCTGCACCAAGCATTTTTTATTAAAGGAAGTGCAATTAAGGAATTAAATAATACATTTTATTTCTCAATCTATTATTCAATTGTGTGTCCTTTTATGTTTTAAGGGTTATTAAAAGCAGATAGAAGAAGTTTAAAATATTTTCCATATGATAAAGAGCGTATTTGGGGGGGGGGGGGAGGGATAGAAAAGAAAAAGGAAAAAAAAAGCTTTCTTACTGGCATGAGAGCAATTAATAGATTATTCAAAATTACATTTATTACCTGATGTTGAGCAAAACACCTTTCAAGTTGAAGAGTAAACAAGAAAATGTATATACAGAGTGTCCTTATGAAGCTTATATTTGATGCCTTTTGTAAAATATCATTATTTTAATAGTGAAATCTAGTCAGTTCGAGGAATTGTTGGGGGAAAAAAGGTTTATATATTGTATATACTGCCCTCTAACCCCCCTGGAGTAACAATGTACAGGAAGAGTTCTTCAATTTCCTAGCTGATGACACCTGATAAAACAGGAGTTGAATCAACAGAGAGACACTGGAAAATCTCACTTACTCTAGAAACTGCACAGAAACAACACACAAGGTTAAGCTGTATGCCTTGCAAACCTATAAAGAGTTAAAAGCCTTTTCTACAGAAAAAGGAAGAGGTTAGCCCTTAAAGACCATATAAGCTGCAAAACCTGGCAGTTGTGGCTTGTTAAACTGCTGGGAGGTGGAGCTGGCAGCTGTGCTGCCAAAGTGGGGAAGTCGTAAAAGGGAAGCAGAGGGCCCCAGAGGGAGTAGGACAGTTGGGTTTTGTATTTCTCTGCCTTGGAGACTTGACTTTGTTTGAACTAAAATGGACAGTGCTACTGCTGGATGCTGATCGTAGGGACACTTAGTTGGCTTGTTTATGGAGAGCCAAACAAGGTGAAAATCAGCTGTTCTGGCTTCCACTGTTTTTAGGATTGTGACTACAGGAGCGGCACCTGGCTGTGCTAATTCCCTAAACTGAAGTGGGATGCTATTTTTTCACCCTTAAAAAAACCAAACAAACAAAAAAAGAGAAAGCATCACTTATGTTAGATGCCTGATCTCAAATTGGAGCTGATAATCTCTTTGCAGGGCTTTGGTTTTGTACTGCGCTTCCTGATGAGGAACAAAAATAAATCAGCAGTGCTTAAAATGAAATGTCAGAATCCTTTTGGCTTAAGAAATTATTACATTTGTTTTTGCAAATTAATTTTAACAGTTTTGAATTTGTATTTTAAATTTTGTTCTGTAGACCACTTGGAATCTTCTGTAATAATGTGAAATTCTGTGAGTCCTATAGCTCTTAAAGGCACATCTGAAAACTGCAGGCAATGCTTTCTGTCTGTAAATATATGTATTCAGTAAGCATTGACAGATTGACTTGTTCTTCTGAATATGGAGCAATTAAGGAGTCTGCATTTTAAATAGTTGGTAGATACTAGTTTTCTATTTTTCCTTTTCTGTTTTACAGATGAAGGAAAGTATTTGTCTTAAAAATATTTGGTCTGGTCTTTTTGTATTTCCAAAAAAAATTGTAATGGTTAATATTTTGACATCCTTGTAGGTTTTGTGCTCTTGTAGAATATTAACTGACTTCAGACATTATTTATTTTCATCATATCTTTAAGACATTCTCTTTTTAAAAAGTGGCAGCATTTTAGAACTACAGGGTAGATTTAAAGTAACCCAGCTTGGCTTGAAGTGACATGTGCCCAGACCAATTTATGGAGTAATGGAACAATTTATGAGTCTGCCTTAGCTGAAATTAGTTTCTATGGCAGTTGGCCCAGGGAAACTCTGTGAGCCTTCTGTTCTTTGCAGCTGCAGAAAATAATAGTAAAGGGAAATATTACCTTCCAGTAGCGAGGCAAAGCCTCACAAACTATGTGATAACCCTGTCCTTCAGACTGGAGACCCTAACTCACCTGCAGAAATGCTCTGGGTGACCAGTGAGAGAGCAAGCAATTCAAATACTTTTTCATACTGAAATAAAGTAACAAATGAGTTTTATGTCTAAACAATAATACTAAACAAAACTCTGTGGCAAATACCAAAAAGAACACATAGGTTTTAGAAGCAAGCTTGCTAAATCATGATTAATCCCAAGCTTTTCTTAAAATTGAAGGTGAGAGCTCACACTCAATTTATTCTAACCACTGATGAAGTCAGTCAAGGGCAGCCATTCATTAGCACAGTCTTGCTAGATTGTTTACAATTCTTCTCTCTCCCTTGCCTACCAGCTTCCAGATGGGAATATCTTGCACCTAAAAAGGGACAAAGCCGAAATTTTAGAACTAATGGCAGAAAAAATGGAGCAGACTGGACAATGCAAAATAAATAGTTTACCCCAAGCCTACTTTGTTACGTTTTACAAGCCTAGAGGCTCTTCCTTTTGGTCTCCATTGATGTTTCTACATATAGTCTGCTTTGTTAAAGATAGTAAACTACTTTATGAGAGGCAGAGTACATCCTGTGCTTTCAAAAACATCAGTTTAGTCCAGTGGTGGCATCACACCTCTTTAATAAGGTTTCCAAGCGATGTGAGTTTGCCCTAGTTGTGTTCTTATTCAGTCCTTGTAGGGTGCAAAAGCTTTACATTCAGTTATCAAAAAAATGGACATTCCAATTCTCAAACACTTGTATATATTGAGGGGTGGATTGAGCTGAGTGGGAAGCGCCAGTCAGGATTTGAAATGCAAAGTAATCCAGAGAATTCATCTCCTCTCTATTTTCCTAAGTGCTTTACATGGGAACCAGATCCTGACTAGATTTCTAAGATGCAGCTAAGGACTCACTGAAACTTCAAAAGAGGTTTTACTGTCACATCTTGGCCCTTCTTTCTTTTTTTTTTTTTTTTTTTTTTTTTTTTTTTAATTTTTTTTAGTGTCTGGACCATCATCACATTTGAGTTAGTTTGTTCATCAGTTATCTGTGAAGTGAAACAAGCAGTGTTGCCTGCAATGCGGCATGAATGCAGTTGTGGAGATATGTGATCCACAAGATAGAATTACAGTCATTTAGATTGAAAAACACCTCTAAGAACGATTAACCTAGCACTCCCAAGTCCTTCACTAAACCAGGTTCCTAGTGGAGATGTCTCTCTGTTGGCACTACAGGCAACAAGGTACCAGGTTTAGTCATAGCTTTTAAGTGTTTAAATACTGTCCCAGAAGGTCTTTCATCTCCCATTTCTGTATGGGCACCATGAATGCTGACTGCAACATATACTCACAGTGTCATGCTATAGAAAACTGTTAATGGACTGAAACACAACTTCCATGTCATGACAGGCTTGCATGAAACTGTCCCTAAGTCATAAAGGAACAAAGAAAAGACCTGGATTGTGTGCTCTCTCTCTCTGTAGAGAACCTGTCTCCAAGGCTTAGCTTACAGTAAGGATTAGGGTACAGTTAGAATTAGGGTCGAGGGAAGGACAGCCTGCTGCTGGAGTTGGAATGGGTTTACAAAGGAGCTTCAGAGAAAAGCAGTGCAGAGAGAATTTGAAAGGAAAAGTTTTTTGGTGTGGGCACTAATGGGGTATCCTGATCTAAGACTCACCTTGTGGTCATGGTTAGGGCTGAGAAAAAGAAAAAGCCTAGGAAAGGGCTAGATAGTTGGAAGATGCTAGAAGAGGGCTCTCATAGTGAAGGGCAGTGAAATTCTCAAAGAATTTCTCTGCAAAGAGAAATTGGCTTCAAGAACTTTTTGTCCTGGGCCGTGGCTGAGGGTCATGTCTGAAGCTCAGCCTCTGAGATTAAAGTCAGGGAGAGAGGGAGTCATGAGCTTCTGCTGCAATAGGACTGTGAAAGAATGGATAACTGGAAGTGTTAGCTGCAAGGAAAATTTCATTCCCAGAAGTTTTCTGTTTGACCTAGCCCACGGTAAATTGTAGCCCAAGACTCAGCCTTGGGTTAGGTGTATTGATATGGCTGGGATGGGTTGACCTCGGCTGGATATCAGGTGCCCATCAAGTTATGCTATCACTCCCCTCCTCAACTGGACAGAGGGAGCCTCCTTCCCAGATTCACCTTCATTGCCAGCTTTTATGTATCTTTTCCCCCCACTGGGGGAATGGGAGCCTATAGTCAGATCATCACACATTGTCTTTGCTGCTCTGTTCTCCTCTTTCCTCCCCTGCTCCACTGTGAGATCCCTCCTACAGGAGACAGTTCTCCATGAACTTCTCCAAAATGAGTCCTTCCCACAGGCTGTAGTTCTTCACAAACTGCTTTAGCACAGGCCATTTTCACAGGACGCAAGTCTTTCAGGAGCAGGCTGCTCCAGCGTATGTTGGCATCTTCTCACAGAAACCACCCCTATAGGCCCCTGAACTACCAAAACATTGCTATGCAAATCCAATAGAGGCTAGGGTTACAATTATGGTTAAAAGAAAGAGAGCCCAGAGCTGCACTGAGAGTTGAGTTAGAAAGGAAGTGGGCTGCAAAGAGAACTTGGCTGGATGACTGGATTGGGAATTAAAAGAGGGGTGACAGCATTTGATTGTGCTTACATCAGGATTAGAGTTAAGGCTGGGAGAAAGAGACAGCTTAGAATTCCAGCAGGAGGAGAGTTAGAGAGGGGCTTTTAAGGGGAAGTCTAAGTTCAAGGAACTCGACAGGGCTGCCTGGTCTGAGGTTCAGCCTGCTCTTATGGCTGGAGTTGCCTCTGAGGTTATTTTTATCAACACAAGAGAGTGCAGTGCTGCAGTTAGAACAGGCCTAGCACACCTGGGGTGCAGGAAGAACTTTGTTGCAAGAACTGTTTGTTGTGACTGGTGCTCTGCAGTCCTGTTCTGAAGCCCACCATACAGCTCGTGTGAAGGTCAGGGCTGGTGCTGGGAGCCAAAGAGAGCCAGAGAGCCTAGAGCTCCAGATGAAGAGAAGCTTGAGAGCAGCTGATAGTGAAAAGGTTGGGCCACAGGGATACAGCTTGCCCGTAAAAACTTGCTGGTGGAAGCAATGGCTGAGGGGCCTGGTCCAAGGCTCAACATAACACCTAGGTGTAGGGTGAGGTTTGAGTTATATTTGACAGAAGGAAAGAGACAACAGCTGCAGCTGGCTCAGGGCTAGAAAGTGACTGTCCCAGGGAAGTGTAGGCTGCCAGAAGAATTTGGCAGCAAAAACTTCCTGGTGTGGGCACTGGCACCACATCCAAAGCCCAGCATATGGTTTGTTTGAGGCTTAAGGTTAGAGCTGAGAGACACAGAGGACCTGGAGGTAGAAAGGAGGTCTTAAAAAAAATGGTGTGGGCTAGAGCAAATGTAGCAGGGAGAATATTTTATTGAGGGTACTGGCTGGGGTTCCTGGTCCAAAGATCTGTGTTAATGTTAAGGTGGGCATTTGGACAGGGAGAGCCTAGAGCTGCACAGGAAGGGAGCTTAAAAGGAAACATCAAAGGAAAGAGTAGACTGTGAGAAGAATGTGGCTGTGACAATGTTTTGGTATGAGCAGTGGCTGGGGACCCTGCATTGTGACTCAGCATAAAACGTTTGCCATCAGGGTTAGTGCTAGAACAGGGGGAGAGAGAGCCCTGGAGCTCCAGCTGAAGGTGAGTTAAATGAAGTTTGAAAGGGAAGTCTAGGCTGCAAGAAGTAGACCAGGAAAATTTTTACTGTGGGCACTGGCTAGAGGGTCTCAGCCTCTGTTCTGTTTTATTTTAAGGGATTGGATTACAATTGAGGGAAAGAGACCTCCCAAGAGGAGTGTAGGCTGCAAGTGTAATCAAGTTTTGTCTCTTCAAGTGACCCCTGAGTCCAGCTGCATCTATATTATGGATTCAGTGGAAAACCTGTGCCCACAATTGTTCCTACAGGAAAGGCAAGTATAGGCAACCATCTTTGTTTGTGGTACTTAAAATTGAAGAGGACAAATCTTTGCCTCAGACTTTGTCATGTAGATAGCCCAGGCCCTTGATTTTTAAATTTTTTTTATTTTTAAATTCTGCTGTAATTGTTATGGTCAACATCTTTTGTTCTTCAAAATAATAAAACAACCTTCTTTAGTGAGAACTCATATTTGCAGGAAAGAGCTCTTCAAAATCTGTGCCAAGATGACAAGTCTTCTAGAAAAAAGAGCAACTTCCTTCTTCAGTCTTCCCTATTAAAAAACCTACTAAAACGTTTGCTATTTATTATTTATAAACCAAAATGCTTCACTGTAGGGATTTATTCTGGAAAGACAATGAAAGACACATATGTGGCAGATGTTAGTCATGTTGATGTGTGCAGCATTGCACATTGCTCAGATGTCATGTTCTAAGCATAATGTAAGGAATAAAATGGGTACTGAACTCTTCCGAAAGTCTGACTTCAAATCTATATTTAGGCATCTAAGTGACCTGCTTTTATTCAAAGGTGCTGACTACTCAGCTGCTTCCATTGACTGCAGCAGAATATAAGGCATTTTTTTGTTGTTGAATCCATTTTCAAGAACAAAAATTACGGTTTAGTATCTCTATAACTTTTAAGTAATTCTGCTGAAAAAAATAAATATGACAGAAAATTAAATACATCTCTGTTTTGTTCTACTTTCCATAAGATGAAGGAAGAGGACCGTATAATAAATCCCAGCAACTGTACCTATGCAGGAGGGAGATTAAACATTACTGGTTTGGATTCCAGCATGATAGATAACATTGAGAACACAATGGCAAAAGAGAAATGGAGATGTGCAACATATTTTTAAATTTATGAAAGCCTCTCTTGGGGTCCCAGACTCATGTATTGACCTTAGTTGCCCTGAATAGCCACATGTGGGAACACATTCTGCCCAGGACCTCCACTTAAGCTCAGGTAGGGCATAGTTTTGGTGTTTGCCTGAGCTGCATTGTAGGTATACCTGTCTTCAGCTCTGTCTTCTGGCTATACCTTGGGCCTCTCTTGTAGGTAGCTTGCCTGCACCTGCAAACACACCTTGCCTGTTTCTGGCCCTGGATAGACCCTGTGCCTACATTGTGCCTTCCTGGATGGATCTGGTTCATCACCTCAGCTTCTCTGGGACTGCTGATGCGATGTGTGCTCTTGCCAGCACCCTGCCCTGAGTGTGAGCCCTGTGGGCATGTGCCTCGTCACTGAGGGCACTGGTTGCAGTGGGATGGCCCTCACTTGTGGTTTGTCCACCTCATGGAGCTGCCCTGCTCTTGCTTCTCCCTAAGCATCTGGTCGTCTTGCTGAAGCATCAGCTGATGAACAAAGCAAGATCTACAGCAGGCAGCTGAGTTTGTATTATTCAGAAGCTGACGCATGACTTACTGTAAAGGCACAGGAGATGTATGCTCTGTGTTACCCGTGGGTACTGACCCCGAACAGTGACGGCAGATGTCATTCAGTTCCTCATCATACAGCAGAGCAAAGCCTATGTGGTGTTCGATATTTTTGAGCTGGGCAGATGTGCTTTTGCAGGATGTCACCTATCACTGACCACATCCTCTGTGGCCATGGAGACGATCAAGAAACATTCTGCTGGGGGTGTAAGAGCACAGTTGAGGTCACAGGGGTGCAATACTCTTGCAGGGGACCGAGCTTTCTGTATTTGCTGCACGCCGACCGTAAGGAAACGCTCTGCTCAGGGAGCCGAGCTGGGGCGGGAGCAGCTGGCAAAGCCCTGCCGCAGAGATACCTCTCATTCCTATCGATCCCTTTACAGAGAGGGAACCGGAACCGGAGTAACTATCACACAAAGTGTACAAAGTTACGGTGTGAGCAACTAGTTAGCTAAAGAGTAGGGCGGCGGCAGATTTGGTTTCCCAGAGGACTGCGAGAGGGCCGGCGGGCAGCGGACCAGAACCACGCTCTCCCCCGGGCGGCGCCGCGGCAGGACGCAGCCCCGCAGGCCCCTCTGCCTGAGGGGAGGGAGGTGCGGGCGCCCCCCCTGCCCCGCTGCCCGCGGCCGCGCAGGCGCCGCGCGCGGGGAACATGCGCAGTGGGGCGGCAGAGCCGGCGCTCCGCGGTTCCCGCGGGGGCGGGGCGGGCGCGCGGTGCGTGGCGGGCGGGCGGCGGCCGCTCCCCGCGGGGGGGGCGGGGCGGGGCCGCCGCGCCGAGCGGGGCCATTTCAGCCGCCAGGCCGGGATGCGCCCGGCGTCCCGCGGCTGCACGCCCGCCGCCCGCCTGCCCGCGGGGCTGCGGCGCTGACCGCCCGCGCCCTTCGCTCCTGCCCGCCCGCCGCTCTACCCCACACCGGCCCCTTCCACCTCTGCCGCCGGCAGCGCCATGGCGGCCCCCAGCAGCATCGTGCCCGTCATGGCGAGTAAAACCAAGACCAAGAAAAAGCACTTCGTGGCGCAAAAAGTGAAGTTGTTCCGGGCTAGCGACCCGCTACTCAGCGTCCTCATGTGGGGGGTCAACCACTCGGTAAGCGCCGCCGTTGGACGCACGCAAGCCCGCCCGCCTCGCTGGGGCATCGCAGCCGGGGGCTGCGGGGCGCGGGCGGAACCGGGGCAGGCACGTGCCGCCGGGAGCCCCCCGCCGGCTGTCGCCCCTCGCCCGGCGGGGCCGGGAGCGCGGTGCCGAGCGTGGGGAGCGCGGCGCGGAGCGGCTGCAGCGCCCTGCCCGGGCGCGGATGATGCGCGGGGGCCGTGCGGGGTGCCTGCGGTAGCCCGTGTTCGCCCTTTCGCCCCGCGGTTCCGCTCGGCGGCAGCGGGCGGGAGGTGCCCGGGAGGCGACGGTGCTGCGAGCGGAGCCCGAGCAGCTCCGCTCCTGCCGCCGGCCGCGCGCGGGCGTCGCATGGATGTGCTGCAGTTGGGAAAAATCCCAGTTATCAATGGGAACTGGCCAAGTTCGTCCCGTGTCCGTGCAGTTCGCTTCTGCAAGTGTCCGCTGCCGGTGTGCGGGGGAGGGGAAGAGGAAGGGCTTGGTGTGGTAAGGCGGCAGAACTGCACCATTTGCGAAGTGCTCCATCACCCTGCGGGGACGGGCGGCCCGGGCTCCGGGAGAACCCCCGGCCGGGCGCTGGTCTACGTTAAAATTAGGAGCTTGGTAAAGATGTCACATGGTTTGGGCATTACGAGGCTCAGGTCACAGCTTTGCATCTTTAAATAGCCACCGTGGCAGGTTAAAAGCGTAGAGCCCAAAGATCGCCAAAAATCGAGTATCAGGGCAGTTGAGCAAAAAGCGTATTCCCTTCTGCTGGCGGAGCGAAGCCTGTGTCGGGTTTGCATGGGTTACGTCTGCTGCTGAGTAACGAGCCTGTAAGAATGTCAGTGTGCAATTTGAGATTAGACTACAAATTTTGAAACAGCCGCATGAAACCGGCAGAGCTGCCTGTAGTACTTACTCGCTATTCCTTTTGTTTCCTACACATCTTTATCCCGTGAGTCTTTTTCCTCTGTGGATGTTTCAGTAGTTTGTGCCCAAAGCCTGGAGTCTGTGCATCAAGACTGAGCCCTGTTAGAGCTGTGTTAAACAGCACAGTGCCTGAAGTGAGGATCATGGGGAAAGGCTTTGGCTGTATGTACCAGACAGAGAAGAAGCTCCAGTGAAGTTGAATACTCTGCTTAAGGCAGCACTGTGAGTCGGTAGGAAATGGTGACAAAGGATTTCAAGTTTTCTGTAGGTCAGCTGTGAGCAGTGACATCCTATGTCATGAACTGATAAGACAGTAGTTATTTATCTGCAAAGCAGAAATAGCTTTGATTGTGGAAGTGTGTGTTACTCTGTTTGCCTGAATTTGGCTTAAATACACACATTTCTTTTGCTCCTTTTTTAGTGGCTGCTGTTATAGAAAATTCCCAAACAGGCCTCTTTAATGAAAGAAACAACCTGGTAATTGCAGGGTGAGAGATTTGTACTGAATGGCAGCATGTGCTAGCTGTTCACTGTCTCCCTGAGGAGAGAGGGAGAAGATCACAGATGAAAGCAGAGATGTTCCTGTTGCAACAGCTCATTGCTATGTGAGTTCACACTGGAAATACCGCTACTTTTAGAGGAAAGATCTCTTTACTGCAAGTAATAACCAAGTAAATAGTGACAAATGCAACATCATACGTGATCCTCACCATCCTGCAGTCGTGTGCTGTAGTGTGCGTAGCCGTTACCAGTAGAAAATGTAATAAAGTGTGTTAGTTCATGCACAGAAGCTTCAAAATTGTGAACTGAAATCCTTTCATTCGAGAGGCTCAAAAAACAACACCAGCAACACAGCCGGCTCAGAGAAAAGAGGTTTCACGTTCACATGAAGGTGATGGTTGTAGGTGTGAATATCTGTTATGTTCTGCAGATGGCATTCCATTTCCTTACCCCACTGCAAAATGTTGTCATGAGTAATGCTTGGAGGCCCTGTGGAAGTGAAATCCCGCTGAATAAGAGAGCATGGAAAAAAAGGTTAATTTGATGCGTCCAAATTAAACATCTCTTCTTGGCCAAGAATGCAGCATTGAAGTGTTGCAGGCTCCTCTGTTAGATGCTTTTCCTGTCATTTTGTAATGCTTCATGTGGCACTGTCCAGCAAATGAAAATAAGTGTGCAGCATGGTTTAACTCTGTTATCACAAGTAGGAGTTTCTCATGGGAGAAATACAAACAATGTGCGTGGATTAATTAAGAGCAGGAATTAAGAATCTCTGGGTTTCTTAGCAGAATAAACAGAAGTCCATAAGCAAAGGCTAGACTAGGAACTGAGCGTAGATCATGGTTCATGATGATAGTAATTAAACCTAGAACACAGTAATTATCTGAAAAATTATATTTAATACTGCCTATCAATTAATGAGACAATAGAAGTCTCTGAGTCTTACTAACTGTCTTGGGGAATAAGTATATATAGTGAAAGAGTGAAGCTGAGATGCAGTTCCTGCATTTCTGGCATTGCTGCATGTTTTGGAAGAAAACACTTGGTGAAGATAAAAAAGGAAAAACATTATTTTTCTGCAGGTTTACTAATACTATACTTGACTGTTGTGTTTTGGAGGATTTTCAGAGTTTGAAATTGAATGTGAAGAAGTTACGGGAAAAAAAACCCCCAAAACAACAAACTGTTGTTTAACTCTCCTGTTCCAGGAGAAAACACGACTCTAAAGGGGAAACCTAGGCATTGGTGTCACAAAGCTGAGGGCTGACAGCAGAGGTGTGAATTCTTAAGGGGGGGGGGGGGGGGGGGGGGAGGAATTTGCAGAGGCAGGACTGTTACCCAAGGTTTTTATCAGTTACCCGCCCTTTCAAGAAACGGTAAGCAGCTCTCAGTTGCTGTTTAGGTAGAAGTAGAGAGATAACTAATGCAAAACCTTGCTTGGTAGTACCGTCAAATTCAGTAATAACTTCAAAGGGCATGTGAGAGGAAAACATGCAAACATTACCCAAATGTCTTATGAAGCAAGAAAAAAATGTGTTCACATTCAGAGCTGTAAATTCATTTCTCAGTGTTCTGACATATGCTGTGGAATGAAGCTTGCTGCTAAGTGAAAGGGAAAGCAACTGTGTCCCATTTTGTAGATCTGATTATAATACTGATGACTTGTAGCAGCAAAGACTAATTGTCAGTGCTGGGATCTTGCAGGCATCTGCATCATTACAGTTGATTTTTATCTCGGTCTTTTACCCTGTGTCAAAGATAATCTGGCTGTGCTACTGAAATAAATATTTAAACTCAGTGGTTAGTATGACTTAAAGCTATATTTTTAACTAGCACCATAATTGTATTTAATTTACAACTGTGTGATAAATAACATTCTTACCTCTATATTGTCACTGCTGCTGGATTTCCAATGATTGTTGGAAGGAAGGTGGCATGTAACTTGTTTTTTATGCCTAAAAATGAAAGCCACAGATTCTGTGTTTTCTGCATCCTATGATAATCATCCCAGGCACAATGATGATGAGTGTGCTGTCGCTAGAATTGGTTGCCTGCTTCTGTTAGGAGCTTGTTGGGAAAGCTGGGAATTTGTAGGCTTAGGTCCTTCAAAACTTCACCCTGAAAGATGGCAGAAAACTAATACTGTGGGGGGTTTTGTAACTAATTTTGAGGTAAAGAACAGACTGCTGGAGAGCTTGCCCACTGTGTCAACCATTAAATTAAACGTATTTTGGAGAAGAGCATGAATGCCTAATGAAGTTATTGAGCATACTGTACAAGTTAAAATTAAAAAAAAAAAAACCCACAACCAAAAACAAACAGCCCCCCCCCTCCAGCCCCTGGAATCTGTAATCACCATCTGTTTCTTGGATGATTACAAGCTGATCCAAAAATTTAACAGGGCCTGACTTCTCAGTGGCACTTGCTGCCTAATAAGCAAGTGGAGAAACAAGAATACATGGATAAAATTACTTCCCCCCAGCAATTTGTGGAGTACATCAGAAGGAGTGTACTTTGTGTGGCTCAAGAATTCAACGCATGATAAACTCCATCACCTTCTTTAACTTCTCACATGAGGCACTGTGGGCTTGATGCTACTGTTGCACTCTCCCTTGTATTCTTGCTTGATATATTTAACATAAGTGGAGCAACACCAGGACAGAAAAATGAACAGAGTGGTGGGTCTCCTATGTATCAGTGTACCTCTTGGATTCCTTCACCTTAGAGTTAGAAACTCTAACTCTGGGCAGGGGGAACGTGTGACAAGTAGATGCATCTTTCTCCCCCTCTCGTGCAGTAAGATATATTTGATCACATTCAGAATGCTTCTGTATCTGCAGAAAGCTATAAAATGTCTATTCTAGTCAGTTTTCAGTTTGGGACTTTTCTTAGTTAGTATGCTGGCCTTTCCTGTTACAAACTTTTATACCGATAAATACACAAGTAGTGCACTTATTAATACCTGTCGTTATGTTTTAACATGCCACTGGAGAGCTTATTAGGTGAAGTGGAACCACTTGGTTGTGGCATAAATCACTTTTCTTAGTCCTGCCTTACCTAGCATCTCTCCTAAGAACTTTCTGTCCTGACACATTGTACAGGTAGGAAAATTACACTGAAAAAGTATCATTAAATTGTTCTGTGGGAAGATGAAACCTAAATAATTGAAAACTAGGTGATGCCTTCTGTAATACAAACTCCATGTTTGATTAATTTTCATTAAAGAAAGGGTGAGATCAGTGACAAAAACAGGCCCACAGCACTTAGTGGTAGTGGTACGCCTTCAAAAGTTACAGGTGTTGATAACTTGTGTCCATATTTTTAATATAGTCTTAAATGATAATGGAAGTGGTGGCACCCTGAGGATGTGGAGCCATAATGTTATCTCATGGCACTGGCTGTCAGCACAGCAGGTTGGCTGGAAACTGTCTTGAGGTGGGGAGGGCTACTCATCACCTGCCAGGTGGGTTCTTACTATTTGTATATAATGCCGAACATCACTGCTGTGGCTGTGTTATAAGTGGCTTTTCAAAGCTAAGGCAAAGTAAAACTGAGGGTATTAGTTAGGATTTTCAACAGTGGGCTTTGGAAAAAACCCATCTTTTGAATTGTTTAATGGGGGTGGTGTTAGACTCTGGGAGAAGGCTCTTTCTAAGAAGCTGGAAGAAACAATGTATTAAAAAGCATTGATTACATCAGAGCAGATAACAAAGCAATTAAAACTATTTTAAAATAGTCAGTTGGGCAGTCAGCCCAGATGTTTGCATATAGAAGGAAGCAGAACAGGAAGAGCTATTTATTGAAAACTTGGTTCTTTTCTGGGTGTCAGCCTCTGTGTACTGCAGAAATTAATTTGATACTGCCTTTGCAATTGAGTGGATGGACTAGTAAAAATAAATTGTAAATATTATGGTTAGGTTAAGGGTAGTAAACATGCCTCCATGAAATACAAATGGGAGTGATATTTCATGTCTTTCTGTAAACTCTTGAAAGGGACATATACAGTGGCTTCTGTTAGGGATGAGAGCGGAAGAGCTGTGAAGGAGCTCTAACAGCAGTTTCGAAACTACTTTCTGTGGTGTCTTACAATCTACAAGATGAGGTGCTGCAGAAGCTAGGGTCATTTTTTTTTCCTGTGGGTTTTTGAAACTGAATTTCATTAACCCTAGCAGAGAGGGCTGGACAATGTTCCATGAAGCAAATAGGCAGCATGAATTTGTTTTGTTGGCTCAGCTTAGTGGTCTTATTTGAGTATCCTGTACCACATGCCTTAAGAGTCTCTAGGGTATTATTTTTGAATTCCTTGCTCATTAAAGCAGACACTTGCATTACGCCCATTGCCCAGGCCTGGTAGATGTTTATTTTCCTCCTGTAGTTTCAGGGTGGCAAACTTTATTTGCAATAACTGACTCACCCCATTATTCAGTTCCTGCTCTACAGTCCTGTTTTCTGTTCTTCCTTGAAAACATCTTGTGCCTTAGGGATCCTCACACTAGTTGTACATTGTGCAACCTTGTGACAACTTTAGAGTAAGGTGAAACTACCCATTATTTAGAGCTCTTCAGTGTCATCTTGCCAAAACTAAGCACTTGGGAGTTGTAGTCATTTTGGCTTGTGGATATCTCAACTTGTTGAGAGGTTAGTCATCTTGGTTGTTAATTATAAGGGTTTAAAGTTTTGAAAGTAGTACTCCAGTATGTATATATTCATCTCCATACTCCAGTATGAATTATTTTATGTTTACCTCCAAGGCACATTTCCATGTGTTTCCACTTATTTTACTTGGTACTTACTATATGATATCTAACAAGTTCTGATTTCTCCTCCTCATTTTCACTATTGGTAACCCATGTGTTTGCACTTAGCAAAATAGTTGAAGCAGTCTAAGAAATTGCTGCCTCGCTGTGGACGGTAATGACAAACCTTGTTGGTTTTCATAGTCTGCATGCTGGTAAATGGTGAAATGGGTTAACTTTGAATTGTTGAGATGGTGACTTCTTGCATGTGGTTTGCTATGTGATCATCTGTCTTACAGTCTTCCTGTTGGGCCTGGGCTGTTATATAAGTTAATTAGTTTTGTGTTGAGAGATTGTTTAATAAGGGTGTTGTGAAAATTGTTTGAAGTAGCTGAATGCTGTAGTGATGGATGTCAAACTGAAAAGAAAACATTAGCTTTATCTTCAAAGGATGGAGTTGAGTAGTTTGCAGTAGAAGTACTTAATGGCCATACACCTTTTAGAGTACTTGATTTTCATCAGGCTTAGTGAAACAGCTACCTTGTGTAGCAAGGTAGTTAGTCTAATCCAGCTCTTTTGTGTGTATTTTAAGTTCCCACGGCAATCTGAATATTCTTAACACAGCTGTGAGTATATGCATGGTCTTTTTAGATTGTAAGACAAAGCTGAAAAAAAATCAATTCCCTTATGTGCTATTATTAGAAAGCCTGTGGGGCTCCTTGGTGAGACTGAGACTTACAGAACCACCTTTCAACTGCTTGAGCTAACTGGTTTAGTCTTTCACTTTTCCTCATCTCCCTCCTGGTGTCTTAGTCATATGCTGTCTCACAACCTGGCTATACCTGTGTTTGCATTTTATCAATCTCTGCCATTGCAGCCTTCCCGGTTAACAGATTCAGCCGTATCTGTTTTCCTTATTAGTTATTACTCAGCTCTGAAGTAGTAATCCAGCAAAAGTAATACGTTTTGAGGAGTTTTTTAGTTGGACCATAATTCGTTGAAGTTCATGGTGCAGCTATGCAAACAGCTGTGCCAACACAAAGAATGTGGAGTTGATGCAAAAACAGAAGAGACAGAGGGAAATAACTTCCTTGTAAGGAAGTGCCAGTTTAAGCTAACATAAGGTTAGACAAACTACAGCTTCCATAATACTGAAGCCTACTAAAGTTGGGGCTGCTGGACTGGTTTCTTTTCTCTCTGGTACTGGTCTGATCCTATTGCAAGTTCATTTGGGGAGATCCGCTAACAGAAAAGCAAATGCTGGAAGGTGAATGGGGTAGGAGTTGTATACCGGAAAAGGCCGTATTAGTGTCAGTCCCAGCTTAAAAGAGGAATTGCAAATACTGCATGGAGCATAAAGGGAAGAGTCTGATGTGTGTATATTCAGAGGTGAGTTTTTATAGTAGCTTTGGGAAAGTTGGAGGGACTTGTGTAGCTCTATAGTGGGTTCTTCAATTGACCACTGATCTCCTATCTATAGCTCAGTTTCATGTGTAGTAACCTCAAGTTAAACTGTTGTCCACAGTAAAAAAAAAACCCACCTGAGTAGAGAACTCTCACTGGATTCTGCGCTTTTAATGAGGAGACCTTTCTCAACTATTTTAGTCTCTTGAAATAGTAGTGTATTTTGAAAAAGACAAAACTGTCTATATGGTGCCCAATGGTTTCTGGTCATCTCTACAGTCTTGGTTTTTAGAACATGGTAAACCCTCTAACTTCATAACTTGCATATCCAGAGACTAAATGTCTTCAGAAAAGTTGTAATGGTTTCCTAGGGGCTGGAGTTTTTGAGGTTGCTTTTAGAGATAACTGCTGACATCTGGAAGTACTTTTAAACAATAACAGTTCTTGAGAATCCTACCTTTAAATAAGTCTCCTGCAGCCTCTCAAGTATGTGGCTGTAGAAGTCACTTTTTGGGGGGTGGGGGAGGTCTGGATGGGAGAGAGGAAAATAGCCAGCTTGGCTAGCCTAAGAGCAGTTAAAAGAAAGCAGCTTATTAGTAGTGTTACTACACTGAACTGAAATTGAGAAATGGCTGATAAGCTTGTGGTGCCAAGCCTCAGTAATCATGTTGCCCAGTGTTTTGTAGACCCTTGTTAGATCATGTGGATACCAAAAGCATTTTTGGTACAGCAGGTTATGATGTCAGTGTTGCTGGCTGTGCTTTTCATTTGTTCAGTGTGCTTTCCTCTATCACACAGAAATGTAAGTTTTCTGTAGTTAGTGTTTATTTGTGTTATGGTGTGGTGTGACCCTCGTGGGTTGGATTCTGGGTGATTATAACAGAACTTTCTAGAAGAGCTGAGAGAGAAATAGTTGTTAACGTTTGTGGTTGTTGGGGCCCTTTACAATGTACAAATCTCATGTGTTATGATTTCCTGGAGCTGAGCAAAAGTTAGAAGATTGACATAACAAAAGCAAGGTTGCTAATCTCTGAGCTTCCTACTTTGGTCTTTCTGACTTTTTGTATTTTGAGTTGAATACACAGCTAGTTTTAGGTGACCAAGTTGCAAAATACCAAAAATTGAAAAAACAGTAGAGTTGAAGTATGGGATATCTATTTTTACTTCTGGAAGAGGAAGGACTTCTCAACACATGCTGGCTCAGCTGGCTATTCAAAAGAGCTGGTTTTCTCTCTGGGAATGACAGCAGTCTCAGACAAGCTGACTTTACTGGAAAGCCCATTCCAAACATTCTCAGTCACTGCAAACTTGCAGGTAGAGGGCTCAGAAATGACTCACTCAGACCGAAATGCAGTGTCAGATGCTTGACACCAGCTTCCTGTGCAGTGCCTTGGGGTTGATGCAAATTAAGGTGTCCCTGCTGCTCTCAATGTGTGTTCCCCCTGCCCTCAGTAGCAGAGGAGAATTGAAAAGGAATTTTCTCGTTCAATAACTCTTTTAGGTCTTAAGCAGAATTGTCGGATGAATATGCTTTCAGTCTGGCTCATGATTCACTCTGCAGTGTGTGGTGTGTTAACCAGCCTTCCCCTGTGATGACACAGTGGACAGGACCAAACAAGAAAAGCTTTCTGGATATTCCTCAGGCTTACAGAGGACAAGAGGTAAAAGTCGTTTACAGAAACAAAACCTTTGTGCTTGTTAACAAACCTGTGTACCTGCTTGCAGGCAAAAAGCACTGCAACCACTGATTTTGGAACCTCTTGCCCATTCTGTTCCTGATATAGCAGCTTTTCCAGCTGTTATTTTGGGCTTCAGCTGATTCAACAATGCTGCTTTCTCTTTCTACCTACAGCTGCAGGCGGTTGTGGCTGGTTATTTCATTTGAGTGAGCAATGTCCTTCAGGCTATGTTGGCTCTGGGATGTTAATAGGGTTCAGATGTCTGTGAGCTCACGGAGTCTTGCACCCCTTGTTGCTCCTCTGCTTATTCTGTTGCAGTACATCAAAGCAAAACAGTATTGAAATATTGAGTATCTTGACCATTGCTAGTGCGCTATGCCTTTTTCTTGGTGTGAGTGCAGTGGATTTCTCTTCCTTCTCCACGATCTCTCCTGCGTGTTGAGGATTTTCCCCCCATGTTACAACAATTTCCTGGTATTGGTGCTTTTAGTTCACTTTACAAGGGAATTACTCTTCAGACATTATTTTTGTAATTGATGAAGCTTGCAGAGAAGTATATTGCAAGTTTCTCCTTGAAAGATGTCGTTCCATAGGATATTTTTAATATTCCTGTCTTGTTGAGGAAATCTCCCAGACTTTCACATATAAGTCAAGTTTTTCATTTTCTGTGAATGACTTGCTGAAGTTCCTGGCTGAATGTGACTTGCTTCACATTAAAAGTTTAAGCACCTAAGAAGTTACTGGAAGAGCCTGAAAGTAGTGGCTGCTCCTGCTGTGATGTGCTGGTCACCTGAAAAGTGAAGATTTATTGGGTTCTGATTGGTGATGACTCTTTTATGATGGGCAGCTTCTTGCTAACTACTCTGGGACAATGTGCTTGAGGTCTTCTTCACTATAAATACCCTTCAAAATGTAGAGACTCTTTCCTGAAAAGCCATGTTTCTAACTGTTTTACAGAAGAATGTGTGTAATGACTGGTCGTTTGGGGAGTGTCTCTATTGCTGAAGTTGCTAAGCCATCCTTATAGTATTTGACTTGTAAAAATTCTTGTTTTATCCATGTGCCTTAAGACTTACTAGGGTCATGAAAACATTCTTCTTGTTTGATTTTTGTCACAAGATACTGTTCTTGTGGCAGCACAAGGCTTAAAAGTTCAGAAATGAAAAACAGATGAGGGATATAGAAATATGTCTAGCTGGCAGACTAATTTAGTCAGCGGAGTTGCTGTTGTTGTGTGCATATCATTATCTCAATAGCAGCGCTAAAATTCACTTTAAAACTGCATTCACTGCTTAAGAGATCCTGTGGGGTTTTTTATTTACAGGGTAAAATTGATTTAAACCATCCTAGTTTAATGTGTGTTACTATACATAGTTGAGTTGGGTAAGCTGTCAGCTGGAACCTGGACACAAGGGCATAGACATCCTTATACTCAGGTGGTAGAAAGTAACACCTGAAGTAACCTGCTTGGTTCTATTTGTGTTGCCATGGGACCCCTTTTGAATTGAAGACATCATCCAGGAGATCTGGGTCGCATAAAAGCACATAACTGAGATTTCAGGATTGCTTGTTTTTCAGTCAGATTTGTATTCTGACCAATAGTGGCCTTTTGATAAACGAAACTGAAAGGAACCCTGATCATCTGTGTCTTGCTGATAGTCTTGAAACATACAGCCTGTTCCTCAAAAAAAAAAAAAATTGGGGGAGTTTGATATGTTCTGTGAACATTTGACTTGCTGGTCAAAAGCTTTGAAAAAAGATAATTTGGGACATGCTAATTTCTGGCATGGGAAGCACTGTATTGAAATAATAAAAAACTATGCCCTTCATTAAAGAAAAAATGTAGATTTGGCTGTATGGAGTTCTCAGGATGAAGTTGTATAGCTACTTGTAAAGGCAGGTAGCTTTACTGCAAAGGTTGCCCTCATTTTCTTCACCTGCTGTTGCAAACAGACTCAAATAGTGGTGCAAGCTGGCATGGATCATTTAGATGATGAAATTTAATACTGTGGCTTCAAGTAGGTGGAAGAAGCAACTGAGAGCCAAGATAGTAAAGCATGATCCTTGTGCTACGTTTTCTCTACCAGTTACCTTTGCTTCAGTAGCTGGCAAGCCTGAGCTCAGAACTGTTTTGACAGATTTGTGCTTGCTATGGTTTTCCCTTTACTTGAATATAATTTTTTCACAGGAGTTGCCGTGTAACCTCCCATGCTATGCAACTCTGCTGAGGGATGCAGAGAGTCGTCTTTCTGGGTACTATGGAGTGTGTCTGGAGCCTTGCTCCACACTTCTGGTGCATCCTGCTTTCCATATTATGCAATATGGACTAATAATAGTTGTCTAGGTAGTAGTGTTTTTCTCTCTCCTCGAGGGCTTGATATGTCAAATACTTGAAATATAATTCTGTAGGCTGTGACCATGTAGGGTACTTAGTTTATGGAAATGATCTCTCTGTTATTAAAGTTTGTTTAGTCCAGGAATGCTAAACTTTGTTACAGTGTAGTTTTTGGTGCAGTTATACCATACAGCAGTCTCTCTGCTAGACTTCTTAACCACTCTTTGAAAAACATGCAGTTTTATTTAAGTTTTCAGATACATCTAATGTCTCAGAGCTTGAGGTAGGGTGGACAAAAGGGGCCAGACAAACCAGGAGTAAAAATGCTCAGCTTTTGGACTCCTTGAACATAAAATAAACAGTGTGCAGTGAGTCTCAGCACTGCTGCTACATAACTGACGGGAGCTTGCAAGGTTTTTTTGTGGGTTTTTTTGGGTTTGTTTGTTTGTTTGGGTTTTTTTTTGTTTTTTCTTTTATGGATTGTCCAAAGGATCAGTGTTGCTGAATTTTGCTGTATCTTCCAGGACAGATAAGCTGATTTCCTGCCTAATTAACTTACTGCTTTCTGAAGTGTTTCCTAAAGCCTTGAGATCCTGTGTATTTACATGTATTTGCATAAGTAATGCACAAAGGAAAGTGCTCAGGAGAATCTGACTGGGGCTTCTGGTGGAGCTGGCAGCGCTCACTTTCGCACGAGGTACCTGCTTCACAGCTCCCCCAGCGAGCAGGCAGCTTTGCAGCCACCTTGGAGGGGCATGGTAAATGGAACAGTGATAGAAGTGCAGTCAAACAAATCCAGCCTGCAGCTTTGCTTTTGGGTCAGTCAAGCTGGCACAGATCGTGGATGCTGAAATCTGCTCTTAAAGTATCCAGGGTGACTGATCCGAGAGAGGTGCCCATGCTATGGATGTCTAAAGTTTGGAATGGTAATTGTCACCAAAAATTAGAATGAAATATAAAATTGTGCAAGATTACTTCAAAGCCAAGTTAAGCTAACCACCAGTGAAAACTCCACAACACTGTTAGTCATCTTCAATTATCTTGGCCATGACTGCAAAATTGTTGCGTGACTCTATTGTAAATATAAAATATATCCTGTCTTAGTATAAACATCTTTTACCTAAGTGATGCTCCCTTGTCACTTAGCTCCAGCAGTATGAAACCAAAGACATTTAATCTTGTTAATTTTCCATGGTGATTTGCTAATTAACTATTTAAATTATTGATTGGCTTCCCCCCCACCCTCTTCCAAGGTGAGCTTAAGGTCAGGAAGTATGAAATAACCTGACACCAGTAATACTGCAGTGTAATACTTTCACTCCTAAAGATTTCCAAAAATCTAAAACTGGCATTGTACCTTCACTTTCCACATATGGAAGAGGAAGGGTGTTTTGCAGACTAGAGGGGAATTTTGTTTGAGGGTTTCCATGGCTTTCAGTTGTCTTTCTCTGATTTCTGGGCAAGTTGTTCTATGAAAGCGTGGCTTCATCATGAGTGTAGGCTTCCCTAAAACCTGTCCTTTCCACAGGGGAGCTCAGCTGCTGACGATGTGTGTTTGTGTCTGGTCAGCCAGGTCAGCGGCTTGCCTGCTGAAAACCAACACGGTGTCAAGGCAGGCAGGGGGGAGCTGAAAGGATAGGAGTGGGATGCAAGCACTGCTGGGAGCAGTGGGCAGGAGAGCACCCTGGGAGTTGAGCTGTGTGATGCCTTGCTGCAGAGGTAAGGCTAAGCCTTGGTCTATGCCAGCTGTGAACCAGATCCTTTTTGGGACTCTGTTGGTTTCTTTCCCTGCATGGAGGGTAGTGATTTTGAAACTTGGAAGGTTGTAATGGTGATCTTCAAGAGAAGGAGCAATAGGTGAAAAAGTCAGATCTGTCAGCTACTGCTTGAAGTTTCTGCTTCTATAGGTTTTACCAACAGCCTTATCCTCCTAATAGGCCTCTTTATTCTTGAGCTTGTTGTCCTCTAACAACAGATACCAAGACTCTTAACACTTAACCAATTTTGTGCTTTCTATGTCAAGAAAAGAAGCAGTAAAGTCTGACAACTCTCATATTGCCAGTTTAAATATCAGTCTTTTAGGGGAAATGTTTTTAGATGTATATGCAGGAAATGCATATTTCATTACATTTAGTTTTAGGCAACTAAAATGTAAAGGAAATGAAAGTATAGTCTCTGGAATGGGATTTTCTAAAAATGCCTTTGGAATACAGGTAGTCCATATCTATGGTAGCTTTTGGTATCTTGGAAGTGCTTCTGCTTGTCCCTGTGGGAGACACTGGCACCAGTTTTAGTCTGTAGCTGGACCTAAAAATGAGTGTGTTGGACTTAGTCCATCATAGTATTCTGTCTTTAATGTTGTGGGTTTTGCAGTAAGTGATAAGGAAACCTGAACAAACTGTTCCCCTGCCTTTGTCAAGAAATGGGAAAGTTACTTTACTTCTTTCGGTTAGTCCTCTGATGAGACTTCTTCCTGGCATTATATGAGACTATTGAAAATCATCACAGAAATTATATCTTTTTTCCATGCCTAGAGTTTCTTCCCTTCTAGTTTTGAATGTACATCACTTACACCTCCATTGCTGTGTCCCCTTCCAGTTTAGAGTTGTGTCTCTAGTAAGTCTTTCCCCTGAGGGACAATTTGTGCTTACTCTGAATAACAATTTGCCAAATAGGTAGTGCTGTATTAGCTTGCTTGCATCTATGTGTCCTTTTATATATCTCTGACTATATGCTCCTAGTAGATGTCTTGGATGGGATAACTTGTAGTTAATTTTCAGGTATTGCTTCACTTTTACCTCATTTCAGCAACAGTTGTTAGTTTGATCCTATTTTTTTTTTCCCCTACTGTTCTCAGTATCATACCTTTGGCCAAACTGTTTTCTAGAGAGGAGAAAATATTTTTAGGAAATTGTGTATTTAGTTTCTGGTGGGATCTGACAAGTACTGCAGTCAGTGCAAAAGGGACAGGCAGAGCTGCCTGGTGGGATACGGGAGCAATGAGTCTGTCCCGTTGTGATAGGAGCAAGCTATTGGCTTTGGTGTCTTGCATCCCAGTTTTAACTTCACTTATATTAGGGACACTTGTAGACTCTCACAGCTGTGCTACTCTGTAGGTCCCTTGGGCGAGCAGGTATAAACTACATGAGCAAAAAAGTAAGGGAACTCTAATTGAAATTACATGTGTTTGTGCAGCCACTGTGCGCTGCCATGTGTTTTACATGATACATCTAATAGTTAACTGGATTACTAAAAAAGACCTTCAGCATCTACTATTGGTCCAACATACCATTTTAATTTGCCTTTGTTCAGAGACTGACGTCTCCTCTCTCTGCCACTTCAGTAAGAGACATGCTTCAGATTCAAGTGGTTTCTCTCCTGAGTGACCTATTTCTGTTTTCTCATGCAGTCTTCCTATTAGGCTGTGTCCCAGCAGTATGAATTGCAGCAGAGCAGCGGTACTACCTGTGGCTTTAAGGTGCAGGGATAAATAACTCTGATCAAGCCCTTCTCAGCTGTGTCTGTGCCTTCAATAAAAGGAGGCAGCGTTCCCACTGCTTAGTTTATGCTGGCTCTAGTATTTGTCTGATGATCCAGTAAATCAATTCAGCTTGCTAAAAGACCAGAGACTATTCTGGCAAAAAGTCTGTGTTTTGGGCTTTTATATTGTTCTTATTTTTTGCTGTGTTCATAAGCTGAGTCAACTTGCTTTCTGATTGAAGGGGTTGTTGGTAGAAAGGGGAGAAGGAGGCAGGACTATTCCCACTTGCCAAGTGGCAAATCACGTAATTCAGCTTAGCTGGGAAGCAAAAGGCTGGGAAAACCACAGCCTGAGCTGGTCTTGCTGCTGGCTACTGTCGGGGTAGGTCGCCAGCTGAGCTCAACAAAAGGCACATTGAATGCCAGGGGGTGGGAGGCTGGATCTGGCTGACAAGCTGGGTTGCTCTGCCATGGAGCTACTTTGGAGAAGGCGATGAGCAAAGTTAGCACTGTAGTGCTGCATTGTATTCTACAGTAGTCTTCCGAGTTTGAAGGAGTTATCCTGACAATTAGTATTTTCCCTTTCTTATGCTGTTAGGCTCCCATACATCAAACATGTATGTATGGCAGTACTTATGTACTTGCACTGATGTGCTTTCAAGAGCAGCTTCTAGTCTGTGTGAGTTGTAATGCACATACTTTCTGCAGATATTCGAGCTCTTCCTTTCGTGATGGCAGATCTTGGTGTGGGCTTGAGGAATTCAGAGTTGAGTTGACTCCGCATATGACATGTGCATCAAATACTTCCAGAGTATTCTGGATCTGCAGTTGAGCAAGTGTTGTGCTTTTTTGGGTGGTTTTCTGCTTCCCTTTCTACCACTGTGTCTGCAAGTGTTTTTGGTCATCACTATCTGCCTTGATTTTTATTTCTTTTCATAACCAGGATGTTCTGATATCTTACCTAAGTAAAATACTGTGTCACATGAAGGTCTCCAAAGAGGGTTGTGACTGCATGGCATATGTCCTTGGAAGATACTATACTCACCAAATTTCTCGGTATGTGGCCAAACTGATTTCTCATTTTGATGTTAAAGACTTTCAGGTATTGTGATGAGTTTTAACACTTCCTCCTTCTTTCAGAATTCTCTGCACAACACTATTGTGAGAGCTATGTATTAGTGCATGCCATGACTAATGAGCAGTAGGCTTGAATGAAGCGTTTGGGACAAGAATTTTGATGCTTGTCAAACATACTTGTAGGTAGCTCTGGTAAATGCTCAGAAGCTTTCATTTTTGCCTCACTAGATTAAATTTCATACTTGAATTCAAATCTTAGATACTACTTACAGTTTGTTGATGTTAGGTGTCACTAGTGCCTTTTCTACAGTTCATTTGTGAAATGTACCAAACAGAGTTGCAATTTAGGTGGCATTAAGTATGTCTGACTGTGTACATCTGTAGCGTGCAAGTGTGCTGGTGGTGAGGTAGACAGCTACTTTTTATATGTGCCACAAAAGAAAATTGTAAATACTGCACTGAGAGTGGAGAATGGCATATTCGAGTAAATCCTTGTAATTTCAGGGGACTTAAAACACAATCAGTGGTCTTGGCAGATGGCCAAGGGCACAGACGGCTTCTGGAACTCTTCCAGCTGTTAATGGAGTGTGGGTTCTGATTAAATTTACTGTGGCCACCGAGTCTTGGTCTGCTTGTCTCTGTATGTGTTAATGTATGCTTTTCTAACAATTAATATTTAATTTTAAAATCTGTTTTAATACTCAAAAGCAGCTTTACAGTATCCTCATGACAAAGATCTCTCCTTTATGTTAAGCACAATAAAGATTGAAACACTAGCAGCATGAGAGAGGCCCTACCATAAAAACTAGCTGTTGTAAAAGCCTTGAAATATTTGTCCTGGCAGTCTTGCAGCTTCCCAAGAAACACTGCTGCATTAGTTATGTGAAGTCTGTTCTATAGTTGACATAATTAACTGATTACAAATAATAAAATCTAATATAGTAGAATTGTGGCATGGTCAACGGGGCCTTTGACAAGATTTCAGGGTGGTAGTTTGGACATGAGCCTGCTGGATTGACTGCTTTTCCATTTTACTGTAGCTGAAAAAGTTGCATAGACGTGGACTGATAGGGCAATCCCTTATACTTCCAGATGTGTCAGTGAAAGGAAGAATATATTAAAGTATGATGGCTTTAGGATGAGGTTATTCTTTTAATTTGGAAGAAATGGGAGGTTTCTTAAACTTCAGACCCCAAAGAATAAATTCATGAGGATTGCTAGGCTCATGCCAAAGGCAAGTTCAGTTCTGCAAGAGCACTCCTGTTAAAAGGCTACAAATGCTTTTTACATCGATGCCACAAATAGTTTGAGACAAGGGGAAAGTAGATTACTGTAGCATTTGTGTGAGTGCTGGTATGATCCTACAGAGTAGGTCACTATATATTGGATTAGTTCAGCTCTCTACATAGAAGTATGTAAGAATTTTTAATTTTTTTACCTTATGAATTTTTCAGGTCAAGGAGTCAATCTAATTGAAGTCAGCAGTAAAAGGTGAGGTAATACTTTTCATGGAAAATATCTTAAACAGTTAATGCAGGAACATAACTACTGAAGAGTCTACAACAATGAATGGCTATGCCTCAATAAAATTATTTTAAAGAACTGTTGATTTGAATTGAGAGACCTTCAAGTAAGACTCTATCTGTAAGAGAAGTCACCCATCTGAATTACTTGAGAAACTTTTTAGGTTCTTGATTAGGTGATTTTTCTTTCCAGTTATTAATATATCACTCCTGTGACATAACTGCAGTGATGTCATATAGATAGGTCTTAGTATTTTTGAAATGCCTTTTCATGCCTTCAGTTTTGTTAAATTCTGTAATATTTGCAATGTTTTAGGGTGCCATTACATATGATAAAGAGGTCTGTGAATTTTAAATGCTTACTTCCTGCTTATGAAAAAAAAATCTGATTTATTGCTGCATTTTTTTTCTCTAGTTTTACTTTTGTTACTTATGCTGGTTAGCTTGCAAATTGTTGAAAGTGAACAGATGTAAGTCTGTTTGTGTAGCAAGGCTTCAAAGCTCCTGCTTAACTTCCCAGGGTTTGATGAAACTCCAGCAATACTTCACTGTGTTACGTCTTTAAGCAAGACTCCTTTGTCTTCACTATACATTTTTTTTCATGCTGAAGAGATGAACCAACACTCCCTAATGAGGGGAGGCTATTATGTGTGGGGTAGTACCTCGATTCTTAGAAAAATGGAAATGTTTGTTGTGTAGAGGAACCAGAAAAAAATAGTTTATTTTGAGACTAAGGCTAAATCTAAGGGAGGTGAAACTAGAGAGCTGTGTTTTGTCCCTCACTGAAAAAATGTAGCTAAGTGACTTGTTAGTTGCTATGATGTGGTGAGCATTAGATACACATATTTCAGTGTGTTTTAAGGCAAGTGTTCTACTTTGAAGGAATATTGAATATTGGGAAGTGAAATGTAACTGTCAGTTGGATGTTAAATATGCTGAGTACTAAAATGTTGTTTTAAAGACTGAGGTTTTGGAGAAAGATGGAAGAAATAATATTTCTTGTCTTGTGGGTAGATCAAGGTCCTGGCTTTGCAATCTTGAGCTATAAGGTAAACTGTTTTGAAATGCATTAGCCTCATTCTAAACACCATTATTCTGGAAACTGATGAGAACTGATTCTATAACTAATGCAAATTTAATGTTATGGTGTAAGTTATAGCTATTAATATCTCTTTTCTATAAGAAGTGATGCACAGTCTGCAGTCTGTGGGTGGAAAAGTGAACAAAATTAAGTCTGAATGATACTGTTCAGTCTTTGTAGATCTTACAGACTTTTAACTGTTGTTGTTCAGCCCAGGTTTTGTTTCATAATTTGAATATAATGTTACAGGTGCATATGAATTACTTATGTGGAAACTGGATTTATTCCAGTGCTAATATCTTGCAATAAGAGAGTAAGCTGGTGAACAAATGAAGTTCAGCTCCCACTCTGTGTTAAAGAAAAAAAACCAAACAGTCTGGCAGAGATTTAGGAGACCCATAAATTTAACTTTATCAAATCCTTGCATCTGTCTTTAGGGTTGGTTTGGTTTTTTTTTCTGTATTGTCCTTCCTACCCCAGTTTGATTTTTGGTTTTTTAAGGGTGTTGGAGCCTAACTTGAGTCAATGGAAGTGTCTGCTTGTGTAACATGCATGCACACCACATGTGATGTGGCCCAGCTGTGCTTATTACACACTTATCACCACACAGTATGGCTCAAAGAAATGGTAGGTGAGAACAGACTAGTTTGCATTTTTAAAGGAAGATTTAAGTGATTCTAGTCTTTTATACATCATCAAATACCTGTGTCAGAGTCCGTCTCATTCAAAGAGATGGTATAAAAAAGAGGGGAAAAAGCCATCTTGAAAAGAAAGTAACTAGGCAGCTCTTCAAATCTCGATCTCTCAATGTGACCTAGAGCACAGTGAAGCAGGTGGAGGTACAACATGGAGATCAATTGTGAAACAGAGTGCCAGTGTGTGTGCCGTCTACCAGAATGACAAGAGAGCAGAAGAAACTTGGGTAGCATAGAGACAGCTGCCTTCAAAACAAACAAAAAGACCAGAAGGAATGGTCAAATGTGTAAAAACCATGAGACTAGTAATCTAAATGTAGAAACACACTGAGAAGTTTGTGGTTAACAAAAAACTTCAAAACTGATCATGTTGCTTTCTTCCTGCAGATCAGAAAGGTTCCACTGCATGTGGGAATTGTGGATGAGGATGTAAACTAAGCATATATAGTAGATGCAGCTTTTGCAGGGAAATTAAATTAATTGTGTCTTTGTTCAGCGGAGAGGAAGGTTTCAATTTCTGAACTTTGTGAGGGATTTCTCAGCTGATGGGTCTAACATGGTAGAGGCTGGAGAAGAGTTTGTGGATGTGCTGATTACATTATCAGCAGTGAAGTACAAGGACAGGGTGGTTGGTATTCACTCTGGTCCTAAATACTCAACGATAAAATAGCAGAATGCTGATGATGTGTAAAATCTTGTATAAATCTACTGTGTTGCCACTGTTATAGAGAATAGCAGGTGGGGTGCCAAAATTTAGGTAAGGGAGACTGTAGCCCTTGGAAGGCTCTGATGCAAATGTCTGACACAGTCCAGTTAGTAGTGTTATTTATGCAGCTCTCCACTACTTCTCTCCTTGTAGTCTCTGCCTTCTCTCTTACAGTCAGTGTGCCTTTTGTAAGGAAACCTGTCTTGTAACTTTATGGGGGCTGATGGAGGGTCAATAACCATGTGGATAAAAATGATTTAGGTGTCTCTAGTTTCTAAGTGAATTTTGAGAGGGTCCCTCAAAATTTAAAGCTTTAAAGGGAGTTAATAAGCTGTAGAATAAGAAGGGACAGCCTTGTGCTGATAAATAATTCCTTAATTTGTAAAGAAAATAAGGTGGAAGTAAATGCTTGGCTGTATCAGTAAAGCAAGTCACTTCTGGGCAGGACAAGTTGCTGTAGGAATTAAGATTTTGCTACATTGCCTAAAAGCCCTGATGACCAGTGGGGAAGAAAGCTTGCTGCTGATATCAAATTAATTGGGATAGTAAGGGTGAAAAGAACCACAGAAAAAGTCATATGACTGAATTTCTAGTGCTGTCATTTGTCAGAACATGTAGCTGCATTGAGGAGAACAATGCAGCTTTACATATAGTGATGGATGCTAAACAGGCCATAACCATGCAGGAGCAAGGTCTTAGTACTGTTATTATTTAGTAGGTGTCTAACAAGCAATTGTCAGTTACCAGAAGAGGAATACAGAGTAAACTAGAAAAGGTTGCTGTTACTGCGTAAATCCAGTTTGCGTCAGCATTTTGAGTACTTTGTATGGTCTCCTCCTGCTGAAAGCTATAGTAGAGCTTAAAGCTCAGTTGAGGGCATGAAGGATGATGAAAAATATGGAATTGCTTTGATGTAGATACTTGACTAAGCATCAAGAGTTGTCAGGATGGAAAATAGATGGGTGAAGGAGATCTGAAGTCTCGAAAGTCAGAAAATTAAAGTGAGGACTGGGCAGGAAGTGATTTCTGATTTTTTCCATGAAAGATACAGAAGTCAGGTTCAAAACCACCAAGTGGTTCTTCATGCAGCAGATCTGAGACTTAAGAAGATAAGAACTAACAATCTTTACTTAATCTTTGAGCACAAATTGTTGTGATATACTATAGACTTGCTGTCTGTGTTGGAAGAGAAGGACTGAATTTTAAGCTATCAAGGTCATAGACATCTACTTTGTCAATGACAAGCTATTGCTGCTGCTCCAGTTCAAAAATAATGCGTGTTTTTTATGTTCATTCTTAAACATACTACAGCACAGTAGAAACCTAACTGAATTCTCATGTTTTTACTGTAGTGAATTTGAAACCAATCCAAAATAATGTTGCCTCTGTTTTTAATGTTTCTTTTGCTTACTGTAAAGCCTTTCCTAGCTAATTAGTTGAAGTGTGGTTGTGTTTCATATTTGTTATTAAAATCCAAAGAAAAATACTACTGTTTGAGAAGTGTTGTGATTTGTAGTTGCTTGTACAAGTTTACATGGGAATGCTCCTCTGATCAAGTTTACTGTTCTCTTCCTCAGCTAAGGCTGTAGGAGTTCAATGAGTTTTATGTTAGACACTGTACAAAAAGCTCATCACAGTGAGGAAGGTTGCTGATAATCAAGACCTGTGTTTAGTCTTTGCTTCACCATCTAATCTTGGTGCTTTCCATTGCACATCTGAATAACTGAAGAGATGACCCTTCTAAAGGGACATATGGAGGGATAGCTCTGCTGAAGAGTTTATTATAAGAAGTAAGTCTTGCCCTTGTCCTCAACACACCATGTCAGCTAAAATTAAAGATTGCTTCATTAAAGATTGCTTTCTTTATTTAAATCATGTAGCTGGCAGCTTAGTTAATTAGCTTTTTTAAACACAGAATTTTTACAGTTGATGAGTTTCAAAACTTCACCTCACTGCTGCATCATCCAAAAGTGGCAGTGCCTGCTTCCATGACCACTGGCTTGCTTTGGCATATATGTGTTTGTGCTGTTAGTTCACCTCCCACCATTTTTTGAAACCATAACTAAAATCTGGTCTTGCATGGAGTGATAATCACCATTTACTTTGTGTTGAGATATAAGAATGAGCTGTAATTTTAATTTTTCATATAACTTTTAGGAGATGAATAAAGTACAAAATTATGAGAAGTGACCTTTTATCAAAGTCTGAGGTTGCCGCTTGTTCTGTTTGAGTCTTAATGAAAAAATGTAATGATGAAGTGAAATAAAAGAACTACAATGAGAGGTCAGAGGTGAAAACTATGCAATCTCTTTACAGTGTCTAACAAAAACAGTAAAATTGCTTTCATGCTTTTACTTTGGCTTTAACAGGATCTGAGCAGTTACTAACATGACTTTATGACAAAACATCAGAGCATTAAAGGAAATCAATTAATGACTACTTACCTACTTCTCTACGTGATGTGTAGTTAAAGGCTTTCTGTTCAGTGTCCTCTCATTATTGTGAAAGGGGTTTTTTTATTATTCAGATGAATATTTTAATAAAAAAAGGCTTGTGTGACAATATGAAATTTAAGTGCCTTGCATTCATTGTGTTCTGGTGGACTTGTAGTTTCTGGATAGTTTGTGATCAGATTTACTTGCCCACTTATAAAGCAGATCTCATGTGCTCTGTAAGATTGTAATTTAAATTACTTAGACTGAGCTTACAGAAAAAGATTACTTGAAAAACTAGAAATTAATATAGCTGAAAGTTAGTCATAATTTGATGTAAAACCTCTTAAATCTCATTGATATGACTGTATGCAGTCTCGGTTATAAATAAGCTTCCATGCCTCTCAGTCTAATTGCTGTGCCTGAGAGAGGATAAAAATGCACATAAGTTTTTCTCTATGATAGCTTCTCCCTTTTTTTTTCCTGAGTTTCTCACTTATTATCTTATTTGGAAATTAAACAGTTGAATCTGCAAGCTCCTCAACATGAGGCTTCATGGATGTGGACAACATTGGTTCTGTTCCTCGATGAAGCAGCATCACAATGTGTTGTTAACATGTTCAAAACTGTTCAGTTTAGTGGTCCTGAAAACATACTGTCTGTATTGTTAGACTTGTAATCTGTAGTTTGATTTAAAGGTTACTTAGAGTTTTAGAGTCATTTAAGGATATTTAGAGTGTGTTTTAGGGTTGTGAGGGTCTTGTCCCTTTCTCTTGCCCCTTAATGCATACTCTAAGGCATAATCTGGTTCTGCAACACCTTTGCCTCACACACGTCTGATGTGTTATGCTGTTAGTTAGCTGATAATATTTCTGCTCTTTGATGTAAATTGCTGTAAGGCTTCAAAGTATGTAAAAGAACTTGGGCTACAGTTCTAACTCCTGTAGTTTACTTATATGCTGGTGCATCTTGTTAGGTCCAGCAACATTAAGTCTTTATAATCATTTCCACACATACAAGGTTGTTGTATTTTCTGTTTGCCTCTATGCAGAAAGAAAGAGCAAGAAAGTAGAGTGGTCTCTAAAAATAGATGTTTGGTCTTGAATTCTAGCAATACCTTTAGAAAGTGCTAAACTCTTAAAAGTCCATAAGGTTACCAATATGCAGTAGAAGTAATACCAGCTCTGTTTTTCTGGTTAGGGAATCCTATCTTGGCAAAGTTAGTCCAGTCATTAACTGTCATCCCTGAAAAGCGTATTGAACTCCTGTGTTTGACTTAATTCTGCTGCTTTGAACGAAGAACATTCTAATGGTTTATTTATCATAAAAAAAAAGAAGAAGGAGTAATTTGTGTGTATGGTCTCATCTGATGACTTCTCTAGAAGGAAGAAGGAACACGAGCTTAATGTTATTTAACAGTGCAGGATTGAGTAAAATACACTCACTGGGTGGTGGCTAAAGCACATGGGAGAAGATATTGCAAGACTGATTCCCCAGCAGAACTGACCTCAATAAGGAGCAAGTATTTTTGTACTAAGGAAAAATGTTGAGCTTAAAAGTGTAAATGTGTTTTAGTTTAAGGAAAAAGAGAGCTGTTCTTGCATTCTTCAAGATTCCATATATGTCTTCAGCTATTAACTACTGATAACTGCAGGGGTCAGAGGGGAGAAATACACTTGTTTCAAACTGTTGCGTGTTGAAAACATCTGTTGCAGTGAATGAGAGAGGTCAAATTAGTCCTGAATTTAATCATACCAACAAATTTTTAGAAAAAACTTCAAAACTAATTTCCTGATACAAAAGCAAGTTCTGTTGCAGCAGCCCACTTGTTAGAGGGTAGGAATGAGCCAAGACACAGATTTCTTGTTTATCACAGCATGAAAATAGTCCTGATTTATTCCTCTTTACAGCTCAGCCATCCTGACTCCAACTGTTCACTGACTTTGCCTGCAGCAAGCTCCTGCTGTAGGTTTCCCTTGCAGCCTCTGGCTGCTGGTCACTTTCTGCTAAACTATGACTGCATGTATTAGTTTGTAGACTCTGAATGCAGGCTTTTACCTAGCTAGACTGTGACTGCAGGTTCCAACAACAGGCGCTGACTGCAGACTCAGACTGACCTCACAGCAGTGATTCTCTCTCCCCAGCTGCCGCCTTCTTCAGAGCTGCCTCAGCATCATCCTCATCCATGATCCTCCCTCACCAGCTAACCCATTCCCTCTTATCACCCTTATCTTTATTGGATATAGCTGTGACTCATCAGGGGTGAGGCTGTATTGGGTAATTAACACAGCTGTTAAGCTTATCAGGGTGAGGTCACCTGTATTCCTTTCTCCTACAGTGTTCCTGTCTTGTGTCCCTGACACACGTACAAAGACAAGACGTGCAATTACAACGTTTAAGCCTGATATTATGTCTGCAAATACTTTCACTCAAGGTTTTGTTGAATTAAAATTTCCTGCAATGTTTTGTAGCCTGAATTCAGCAGCAACAGCTGTCAATGCCCCCCAGAATGAAAAATTACTCTGCCTTGTCTAGAGGGGAAAAGCAAACAAGAGAAACATAAAAAAAATAAAAGGAAATTTAAGGGCTTTGTAATGTCTTGAAACTTTCTTAAAGTGCAGAGTCAGAACCAGGTGAGCTGAGGTGCTGATGTAAAGGAGAACCTACTCTCTCCACGAGTGGGGTCTCTGCCCTCCAAGGCACAGACCTGTCAACAGTGTGCCCATCCCATTTTCCAGATGGATGAAGCACTCAGATGGTTTCTTTCAGTTTTTAGAGAGTGCATTAAATATATTTGTAAACATCTAGGTTCCAGTTCATAATGTAGGGATTTTAAAGATATGTCATGAGAAAATACATTAAAAGGTCTCAAGCAACAAACCACCCACTGCTGCCTTTCTCTTGCCTTTCATTTCCTCATCGCCCTTTTTACAAAAAACCCAACTGCCCACAATACCATATTTCTAAAGGGTGATTTGGAGAAATCTGACTGATACCAGATGAAGCTGGAGAGAGGATGAGATATGACTTCTTTTTTTAGTTCCTGACATCTTTTCCTCTAAAACTACAACATGGTAGTGTTGTTTTGAGGGTCAGGGTTAATCCTGCTATATCCAACTGATTATTGAGTGCACCAGGCAAAGATGGGCAGGAGCTCATGCTTTTTCCTGGTGGAGTGACTGAGTTGTAAGAGATAAAGGAGGCTGTTTGAAAATTAACAGACTGGTTTTTAAATTTTTTGAATTTCCTGGAAGGAAATTATCCCAGTGTGTAAATTCAGTTCATATTCCCACTACCTATAAAGCAGTATCAGCTGGTTAGTTCTGTCTGAAAAATGTGAAAGACTAAATACTGATAGAGCAATCACTGTCAGTTTCCAGATATGTGAAAATAAGACCTGGGGAAAAAATTAAAACTCATTCAGCGATTGTTTTTAGCTTCAGACTTCTGTGGGTTATATACATGGCCTCCTTTCTGCAAGCATGTGGACTAGACATTTTAACTTTGCTCTTATATAGAAACAGGCAGCAATGATCCTAGAAACTGGAACTTTCTGATAATACGTTTTATAAATTAGCAGGAGTTAATAACTTCAAACCAATGCTGTTGCACTGTTACATTCAATAGTAATGGGTTTTTGTGTCACTTGAGGAAGTAAGGATTTAATTTATAATATATGATGCTATTGTGGGTTTTTCTTTAGATCTTTGGAATAGTAGATGCAATTTTTTTTTTCTTGGGGGGTAAAAAAAGACTTTATCTTACTTTTTGAAGACAGTAACCCTTTTAACCTCTTGCAACTATACCATTTTAGATACCTATCAACATATGAGTTCACAAAACAGATGGTAGGGGTAAGTGCTCATGGTAAAACATCAGTGGAATAAACTGTAGCAAGCAATGGTTTTTGGTTGGTCCAGGATTTGCCGTGGGTGGTTTAGTAGAAAGTGTATATCCACTTGATTGCCAGCTCTCCTGGGTCTTCTTCCTAGCAATGGCCGCCATCAGCTTTAAAGTGTAATGGTAGAGTCTGAGCTTTTAATATTAAAGAAATGTTCTTGAACATGTAAATAATCTCAAAAATTCATTTTTGAGTAAGAGAATGAAGAGTGTGGTAAGCGCATAAATAAGGCTTATTTTCTCTAATGGATTTATAGTCTCATTTGACGTGCATTCACTGTTACTGGAGATAAATGCAGTGAAAGCTGAAATGACAGAAAAATAGTGATTCCTATGAGAAGCTGTACCATGGCTTCCCAGTGGAACAAGTCATGGTTTGACTGAAGCACAGTAGTAGCATTGTTAAAAAATCAGATATCTAAGGCTTTATCTAGTTTCCAAGTAAGTCAGTAAGACTAACTGATCCTGGTGGAGTTCTGGTTCTCACTCTGTCCATTTGCTGGTGGCTTTGGCAAGACAAGGTACTTGATTTTCCTCCCAACTCAATGTAAAAATTATTTCTGGCACTCCCTTCTCAGCCCAGATCTGACCCTGCTGCTAAATGGACTATCAGCAGCTTTGTCTGGACCCAGAGTTTGGACGGAAAAGCAGAGTGTGGTTTGGATGTGTGTTGGCTTTAATTAAAGCAGAGGTGTGAAGGTACCTCCCTGCTGTACATCCCCTGTGGCTCCCATCTGCCTTGGGAAGGTGAGCTCCTCCTCAGGCCTAATGCTCACCAGCTCTCCCATCCTAGAACAGGAATTTGTCCTAGTACTTCAGGAAGTGAAAGGTATGGTTGAAGAATAAAAATAATTTTAATAAGAGCTTTTGTCTAGGGTTTTGCAAACAACTTTACAAGGAGGTGCTGATAAAGGCATCATCTAAAGCCTTTGTGCCAATAAGTTACTCAGGCAAGTAGTCATCTCTTACACAACATGGTTAAAACTACATTTTAAATAGGGGGTTTTTTGTGTTTAATTGGTTCAATAGGCAATGACGTCAGTCTTTTTCTAAAGCTGACAGTGGTAGTGCCAGTAGTGCTACAGTAGTTGAAATTTTTGAGTATTGTATGCTTTCTCTTTTTTTTTTTTTTTCAGATTTTTAAAGATCAGCATGCTAAACTGGAATAAAAGTTCATTTACAGCAAGTACCTTGATTCAAACTTCAGACTGCTTAAAATTAGCTCTGTTTGGCAGAGGTCTATTTGTAGGTGTTAAGAGGGTTTTTTATTTAAACTTATTTAGCTTGGTAATTGAAAATTTCAAGCATTTTCCATTCTTACTCCACATGTGAATAAAACTGAGGTATGAGAAAGTGAAATCTGCTACCTCCAAAGTCTTGAAAGGAAGTGATTAAAAGTAACCAGGTTGGGTAGAAAAGCACAGATAACTTGAAAAAAGCAGCTTTGCTAAAGCCATTAGTCAAGACTGTTTAGGCAGTTATTACTAGCTGGTTACCATTTTAAAGCCATTTTTAAGTAATTTTTCTGAATTTAAAAGCTACTTTATGATAAACAATTGTCAACTGCAATTTTCTAATATTCCGATAAGCCAAGGAAGTATTTTGTTTCTCTCTGTTCTACGAGTTCACATGTGTGCTTGCACATATCTTACTACTCAGCAAAACAAAAAATACAATTAATACAGTGGAAAGTATATGTAGTCACTGGTAAATGAAAATAATAGTTAAAGCTCAAGCATTAAGATTAATATGTATTATATAAATCAGGAGGGTTTTGATGTGGGTGATGCATCCCTTCATGTTATACCCATTCTATTTTATGCAACAGTAAGCTTCTGTTCTGAAACAGGCTCTTCCTTTGACTTCTTACTGTTTTATTACTGAACAATAAGCTTCAAGGCTACAAATGGTTAGTTGTGACATCCCAAACATGTTTTTCAGCTGGAAATAGTGCTAATATACTCTTGGGCATTTAAGTGCAGAATCAAAAGGAAAAAGAACAAGATGTGTTGTGTTTTCTCTGTCTTTTCTGTAGCAAAACTACACCACAGAAAAGCCTGAAGATATCTTAGAGACTTAATCCTTTAAGCATCGGTAGGCATAAACTCTGTGGTCATTTGAAAAAATTGTGGAATTGAAGTTTTTGAAACAAATGTTTAGATTAATCCAAATGCAATATGAACAGAAGTGTGCATAGTAAGGGTCTTAGAAAACTGCAGAAAAAAGGGTTAAAAATGTAGCCTGTGTTGATAACCAAGGTCACCATTCCTAGCTGTAAAATGTGAGGAATGTGCTGTTTATGTCAAGACTAAAATGATAAAAAGAAGGCCCTGAGGATGCTGCATTCTAGCACCAGAACAGTCATGAAGGAGCAGCATGCCCCATGTGCTTCCCATTCCTCTTTAACTGGGGAGGAAAGCCTGATAATGGGCAGACAACCTGACCTAGTGCTCACTGAGACTGAAGTTAGTGATTTTGAGACAAAGGACCACCCAGTATTAATCAGTGACTCCTAGAGAATACAAGAAAAAAGGCCTAAAATTCATTTTTTTTTTATCACCAGCTGAGGACCCCAAAAATTTCAGGAGGACAAGAGTAGTTGTTTTCCTTCTGTCAAAACTTGTGGTGGAAGCAACATCTTGGTACTTTGGATTATGTGGGAGTGAGAATGAGTGAAATCTGAAAGTGTGAAGGTGTAAGATCAACTTGCTTTTCTTTTTTTTTTCTTTTATTTTATCCTTCCTGTAGTCTTGTACAGGGCTGCATGGTGCAAATTCCCCTACAATAGCTTTCTGGAAGATAAATATTTAACTTGCTGCTATTTGACTTCACTATTTTTGACTGCTAAAGTTATTAGGGAACCGTTAAGTTTGTTTGAAATGAGTTTAAAAAAAATCCCTAGACTTGGAGAAACAATACAGTATCGGTATCTTTACTTACAATCCAGCTTTCTGCAGCCAGGGAGGTAGGTAGATATACAGGAGGATAGCTGAGAACTCTGTAGTCTTTATGTTACAAAAAATGAGGAAATTATCTTTACATTTGGGATTCCTTGTCATGCTGATAGTACTTACCATAGGGAAGTAGCACCTTCTCTGCCATCCTTATCTAGGAATGGACTATCCTAGTGCTCCTGGTGAATCTGCAACGTTTGTTCTGGCAGCATTTCTGACAAAAAACTGAGGATAAGACTAAGAGCACCTAAGGTGTTGCCTGAGTATGTTGGTTCTAAAAGATTTCTGGAGAACAATTTGCAGTAAAACATTGGAGGGCTCTGTGAGTTCTTGAAGTGGTGTCCTTCTGCCCTCATAGTTATAGCATTACATGAGGCTGCTGAAAGCAGTGAGGAATGCCAAGGGGCATAATAGAGATATGCCAGATGTACTGGCATGAGGAGCTACCACATTAAACTGTGAACTAATTAAAGTGGATACAGAAACTTGCAAAACGTCCAACTCCAAAGAAAAAATACGCTCTGACTTGCGGGAGAGAAGAGGTGGTTCTTGGTAGACGAGTGAGCAAACACTATCTGTGGGTCTGCATTTGCAAGACACTCTGTGGCCAAATGTAAGGACAGGGAGAAAGGAAAGCTGCACCTCATTCTAGGAAATAACCTTTTTTTTCCTTGCTGGAAGCAAAAACTTAATAGTATACAACACTTCCTTAGAACCAAAGATATTCATATTACTATATAAGTATGTAAAGATGGTTTATGAGCGTAGCTAATTATTCATGGTTGGTGAACATAGGTAATTCTTCACCACTATGATCGAGCAGTGAGAAGAATAAAGTAATCCAAAATTCTCTAACAAGGCTGTCAGCCATTGTTCTCTACAATGCAGTGAAAACGTTAGTTTTTGTTTTCTCATGTTAATAATACATTTTTATTTAAAAGTCTGAAAGACCATAGGGCTGGTTTATCAATCTGCATCATGGTCAAACTGCTCCCTCAGCTGAAGGAGAATTCCCTCTCTTGGAATGGTTACTCAGTTATTGGTGTTAGTGCTGCAGGACCACTGCAGCTCAGATCCTCATGCTGCTGCTCAAGCCAGAGTTGAGCCACTTAATCTTGCGGAAGGATCTGGTACAAACTGCTTACTCTGAGGTGGGTCTGGTATCTTCCCTCGCCATCAGCTGTACATCTTAATTCACATGCATTAGAACCTGAAAAGGTGTTTCTGAATAGAAATTTTACATCTTTACACCAGCAGCATAGTCTCTTTTACTTTCTTAGGTAGGTTTTACTGCAAAATTCTTGTCCGTGCAGGGTAGTTCTTATGATGGCATCTGACTCCAAACTGACAAGGCTGGATTGTGGGGGTGGGGGTGTTCTCTGTCGGTTGAAAAAGTCAGACTGTACCATGGTTCTACTTAGGATTATAATCACTTTACACTGGAATTTGCCATTTTGGACTGGAGGATTACAGTTCTGTATATTTGCCCTTAAAACATTTCAATCTAATTTTGTTACTGACTGCTCATAATGCATGCCTTTGAGCTATTAAAGGGAATTTGATCTTCACATTTTTCTTACAATTTCAATTTAAATACTATTGCTGGACTTTTAAATGCATCATAAATAGCAGCTGTAACAACTTTATTGTGCCTCTCTTTTTAAATGCTTTTTGCAAATGATGCACGTTTAGAAGAATATCCTTTTGTAACAGGAAAATTAGAAGAAATACAGCTTACGGACTGACACTTAAATGTTTTTACACATAAATTACTCTAGATCTTACATTTTAAATTCTCTGCCTCTGTATTGACTGAGAAAAGAGCAGAAACTGTCCGAGCTTGGCGGTGTTTATGCAGCCTCAGAGCACTGTGTGACAGTTAATGACACCATGTTCCTCTCGAGATGGGAATGGCTAGTACAGATCCTCCTACAATGAAAAAACATCCTTGTATAAGGAGGCAATTGATGATTTCATGAAAGAAATCAAACTGACAATGATTTCCATTGAAATCTCATTTTAAGCCCTAAATATTGAGGCCCCAGAGGAAACAACAGTGAGTCAGCTGTAGCATAACCTCTACTCAATAAATTATTTGGTTTTTAGAATATAGTGCTTTGTTCACAAGTTTCTGTGGAAACTTAAAAACATAGGGAATATGAAATTCCGAGTTAAATAGCTTGTAGAGACTTGAAGTCTAATGGAAATGAAATGGAATATCAGTTACTGCTTGCTCAGAGAATTGGGTACTGTCTTCAGGATAATGTTTCTGAAGTAGATAGCAAATAGCAGGGGCTCCTGCAGCAAGAGTTGATGCAACTGAGGCAACATGCAGGGGATTTCAGTGGAAGATTCCAGATTTGTGTTACAGGGGATTTCACTCCCTCCTTACTCCTTCAGACACCTCCAGAAAGAAAAGAATGAGCTGTTACCAGCCAAGAAACTTGCTGCCTGAACTTTCCTTAATCAAATACTCTTTACTCATATGATGTACCCTAGTGAGCTGGTCAGTTTGCTATCTTAGTAATGGGTTGCATTTATGCTCTCTATCTTGAATATCTGTTACAACTTAAAAAAGGAATAAAAGGAATGTTAATTGCTCTGATACCTGGTTGTGGCTATTTCTGTATTAGACAAATGATAAGGGGTTTTTAGGTTTGTTTTAAGCATCTTGGAGATAGTTTGGTTAGATAGCAACTAAGAAAAACTTGCTGCCTAGCTCTCTTGATGCTAGAAACAGCACTCAAATTCCATTTTCACTGTTTCCTTAGGGTTTAAAAACATTAATGTCTCAGTAATGATGTTATTTGTGCTGCTTTCTCCTTACTTACGAAGTTTTTTCAGTGAAGTGTTTAATAGCTTTTCTTCTTGTGTGTGGGGGGGGAATCAATACCTTAATCTGTTTTTCTGAAGTTTTGTTGCCAGAAGATAATGCATGTTGAAAAAGAGGGTGTAAATGACAAGGGATATTGTTCCCACTACCAGCAGTAGATGTTTTAGGAGCGAATTTGCTTTCTGGAGAAGGACCTCACTCAGTAGTGGTAGTCTGTGTTTCAGCAGGAGGTGTTCATTGCTTAGGAGTTGCTTACTTACACCTTCCTCACATTTTAAGATACAGCTGAGGTAAGGTGGTGTTTATAATTCAGTGCAGCTAGACCTCAGGAGTTTCAAGCCTCTTGGTTTCTTGTTGTTATTGCTAATCTTCCATACACTTGTATCACAGTCTGTAAAAGTTGGTTTCTTTGTATGATACAAATAACCAGTAAAGAGATTTCTTTAGTTACCTGGTTGCAGAACGTAAGTGGAGCTTCTAAGGACAACAGGTGGAATACTGGAGCATGTGAATGCTGCTGTAAGCTGCTACAGAACGATCAACTTTCAAAGAAAAATAGGCAAGGCTCCTGTAACATTCTGCGTTTTTCCATGGAAGCATTTGGAATGTGTGATGGTTTGATCAAGCAGCAGAGCAAACAAAATAGACCTCTGTTTTATGGGCTGAAGGATGTATCAAAAATAACAAATTCAGTCGTATCAATGAAAAAATTGTACACAAGCCCCATCATCTTCCTAGGAAATATCAAGTCATTCCTGTTGTGGTATCTTTCTCTTTTAAATTACATGCGCCCTTGTCAGAGAAGCATCTACAGCTGATCTGACAACAAGTGGTTAGCAATTAAATGGATCCTTTGATTTCTACCGTGCTGTCAGCTGATGATAGTTGCCTTGAAACAGAACAGAGATTCTTGTGGTATTGTGTGATCTCTACAGCTCAGGATTGTGCAGAAGGGAGGAAAAATGCTCCTTTTCATTCTGGCATTGTACAGTAGCTGATCAGAGTGGCATAGTCTGCTTCTGTTAGCCCACGCTCATCTCTGATGCTTTAAAAAAAAAGTCACTGCATCTCTCTAAGGTAATTTTTGGGTATTTTCACTGTCCTTGTCATGATTCACTTTCTTCTTATACCGAGACAAGCTGTAAAAGAGTGGCAAGGCAGGCGGCAGTGGTCCTGACTATTCCAAAACAATTCCAGCAGCTTGCAGTGCTCTGTGGTGTGGGAGTCAATCTCCCCAAACTGCTCTCATCCACAGCCTCACAGGAGCTGCACAAGCCGCCGCATTTTCCTTGTCATCGTTACCGTAGGAGGAAGGGGAATCTCGTCTGTAGTCAGCTCAGCGGTTTGGAAAATGGTGCTTTCTCCTCTAAAATCAAAACAGATTGGGCAAACCAATAGCCCATAACTGGAATGGCAACTGCTGCCCTGAGGTGTTTGCTGGGGACTCAGCCAAGGAGGTTGGGACTGGCGGGAGCTCTGCACAGCCTGGGATACCAAACCACAGTGGTGATGGGCCTTCAGGAAGGAATAAAGGAATTTCCTCCCTTGTGGAAGAAATGATTCATGCAATGAACAGTCAGCTTCTTACATTTGGAGCGTCTAGTTTCCTTACCAAACTGAAAGTGTGTGAGGGTGTTATAGAAGCTTTCTTATTGTATTTAACCGTTATTTGGATAAGACAGATATAAACTAGGTCTGCATATTTTGGTATATTGCCTGCTCAAGATTTCATAAACTGCACTTCAAAATGAATGTATTAAAATCTATAAGATACAGGTTTTCTAGATCTTTGGTTTCCTGATTATCAGGCACTTGAAAGTGTGCACTGAGTAAAATATAACCAGACTACAGTCCTGCACTACCACTTTTCTAATCTTAACCTCTGCAAGGACAGAGGAAGAGTATTTTGTGGTGTGACTTTACTATTCCTATTTTAGATGTATCTTTGTTACTTTGAAATCTTTGGGATGATTAGCAAGGCTTGGCATTTGTTCTTTTTTTAAGGAAAAGTCCTTAAACCTTTAATTCAGAGTACGCGTTTTGCTGCAGCATCCTGTAGTTCTCAAAAAGCACAGTAGCGATGCATAAAAGTAAGGAGTTGGCAGAGCGTGTGCCAGTTTGCTCCAGTAGTCTTGCACAAGTGAGCTTGTTATCTTCTCTAGCAATTCTGGGGGAAAATGCTGGTCTTGAATTCATGCTACCTTTTCAGTGATCTTCAGGAAATGTAGTGATTTGTATACCTGAGAAACTCCTTTTGAAAAGTTGAAACAAGACTGAATGATGTGAGACTAAAACGACTTGTAAGAACCTTAGAGTGGACTATTCTAACATCTGTCTGTGGTGATAAATACTTATCATAAAACAAAATTGTTGTGTAGTTTCAAGTTGTTGACTTGGATAGAGTGTTACTGGTTTTTTTTATGTGCTAAAATAATGAAATTACAATAGCTGAAGGCAGACTCTAACCCTTCTAATTCTGTCCTTGTTCTTTTTGCTTTGAGGTTTAACCATCAGTGTAAATAGCATCCGACTCCAAGACCTCTCCTTTCTTGGTTAGGGATTTCTAGTGCTGTTACAGATGCTCACAGTGGTGTTACTTGGACTAATCTGTTGCTACTACAGGAGCAACACAGAGTTCTGTGCTTCCCAGAAGTGCAAGCTTTGTAGCGTCTGGGATGGGTTTTGTGGCCTGGCTGAGGCTTTAAGTGGGCAGGGTTTCACTGTTGTGCAGGTGGGGCCTATTTAAATATATACCTGTGTGAGTTCCTGTTGCCTCTGTGTAGACCTAGGTAAAATTTCAGGTCTGATAAGGTTGAAATTACTTGCATATATGTTCTCAGCTTAGCCGCTTGCTTCCTTAAGTGCTGCTGGAGGAAACTTGAAAAACTTGCCTTGTGTTTCCAAATCTTGAAGACCTGCTTTGGACTGATCTATTGGAACTGAGCCACCTGTGGGGCTTTCAATGCATTTTATGTTTTCAAGTTGGGGCATGGTATTTTTAAACTTCCAGGAAGATGAGTGCTATAATCAAATACATAATTTCTCCTGAGACTCTCTGATTTCATTGTGCTTTTCAAGGAAATAGTGGTAGCTTACTACTGAGTAGTGCAGTTACACAGTGTTTGGTGTTAAAGCTGTCTCCAAACAAGCAGTGAGACATAACTATTTAAAATGTGATTTTCCTAATGCTAATAATTTATTATGGCTGAATGTAGGTAGTACAATGGGAGTTACTACATGAGTTAATATCAGCCAATAAATGTGGTGATTCAGAAGGATTTTTATTGTTCAAGTAAGAATTTATCTAAAGAGGTAAAGTAAAAATCAGATCAACTGTAGACTCCATGTAGAGCGCTAAATACCCCTGTTTAAGCAGACTATAGAGTGGATTTACTTAAAACACTGGTTTGTATTGGGGGCTTGAATGGGTTTTTGTGGGGTTTTTCTAACATCGAGGAAAAGCATCTCTGTATTTCTTGGTTAACAGAAGATACCTTAGAATAATCTGATGCTATAGAATCTAGAGCTAGCTTAGCAACACAGGATAATATGAGAATATTAATTCAGTCTTGGGAAGCTTAGCAGACTTCTGGAGCTTCAGAATATTTGCTATGTCATTTTCTTATTTATATCTGTGGTTCAACAATTTAGACTGTCACAGTCATGTCCCATTGATCTCCTGGCAAAGTCCCCTTCAGTCTCAGGCAAGAATCCAGTTGCTTAGATCCAGTTGATAACTTGACGCAAATGAATGGAAAGCCTTGATATGGACAGAAGGATTGTCATGGGGTCATGCTGTGCACTGCTCAGGATGAAATACTGTACAACAGTGTAATATCCTGCTTAATTCACTGCTTGCCATTGTGCCTTGTGTCACCCCGCCCTGCTCTCTTGCACTGGCTGTGGCACTGATGTGGTGCAGTGATGAGCCATCTCAGCCAGTTAAACCATTGAAGGGAGAAGGAGGAATCGCAGTAGCTGTTCCTGTGGCTCAGCAAGGGGAGAGGCACAAGGATGGGATGCACTAGATTGTCAGGTTCTTTGTAGGTCCCCACCAAAAAACGGCTTTGATATTAAGATTTGTATGAAAAGTGGTTTTCAGGAAAAAAGGAAATACTATTTTGAGGGCTTTTTGCCATTTCTTCTTACTGAGGCTTTACAACTTTTGTTGTTCAGCTTATGGAAAAGCAGTTAAATTTCATTCAGAAAGCAGCTGACTTAGCTCTTCCTTGCAATAACAAGAACTGGGTCAGAAAAGACTGGAACAAGAATAACACTGATGAACTTGCAGTGCTTTACTTAGAGTGCAGATTTGCCATTTTACCCGTATTATAGTTCAGGCTTTTGTTTCCCTTCCAAATCACTGCGTATGAAAGGCCAGGTAACCTTCTGTTGATTTGTTTATTTTAGAAACATGCTCAACTACAAAGATAGTTGGGCAGGTGATGTGCCCAGAACAACTTGTAATTCCAAAAATAGCTGGTTTAGGTTGAGCGTCATGCTGATACCTTGGGAGTTGCCTGGGTTCTTTTTTTTTTGTTTTTGTTTCTTCCTTCCTACCACTGAGTTTCTCTCTCCTTCAATTTGTTTCTTTCTACACAGCTCTTGGCTTTTCTTCCTCTTAACCTGTCAGTATCAGTGGATATTTCCACTAAGTTCCTGTAGTTCCAATTCTGCAGCCTAGCCCTCATTCTCTTGGATATCGGGAAGACAAACACTGAGTGTGTGATTCACCTTTTTATTTCCATGGTTTTATGAGGCAGCTCCACAGACATCATCATAGATATTTTAGTTCCACAACCTTTGGGACAGAAAGTCAAGCAGCAGCTTATAACATGATGTCTGTGCATAATGTTTGATGTCAGGAGACACCAGTCCACTACATATTGGCTGAGACACGGCTGGGGTTATGTCAAAGTCAGAAACACTAAAGGTCTCTTCAGCACTGCTCCTCTGTCTGAACATTTAAGACTCCAGTCAAAGGCACTTCAAATGTCTTGTCTTTAAGGTATCTGTCTTACCTTCGAGGTTCCATACAGTATTAGTTTTTCTTGAAACTGAATATTGCCATCAGCATTCATTCTGTTGTGCTAGCAATGGTAGCTTCCCCCCCCCCCCTTTTCCAGATAAAAGAATTGTTTTGTTCTTTCTGTTTTAAAGGCTCTGGCTTGTTTTATCATGAATTCAATGTCTTGGTGTGGCATTTCAGAGAGAAAGAAAAGCTACCCACAAAAAACCTGCCGTGAAACTAGTTTAATCTGTTACAGGGGTTTTTTTTTATTACTGATGATTCAGCAGAAAACCAAGACATTATTTTGTAAGAGACAGACACACATTTATAAGAGAGACCACTGAGATGAGTCCCTATTCCTGACTGCTGAAAGTGTTTGCAAGGAATCTTTCTTGTGACTGTAAACTTTTACACGCTTTTCATAATAACTGCTCACTTGGCTTGATTATGGCTGCAGCTATAGATTTGTCACACATGGTCTAAGACTTCTTGTAGAGCATGGTTTGAGGGAGGGGGAGAAGGAAAAGATGCTTGGATTTAAATGCTGCTTTACTCAAAGGCAGAGATCTTCACTGGAGCTGTAACCTTGAGAGGTGAATGACTACTTTGAACAGAGCATCCTCCTGGGATTGTTCTGGTCCTCTCAAAAAGAAAATCTATCCTGTAATCGGGTAATTGTTTGCATTGCATGTAGAAACTGTATTTATTACTTTTATTGTCGTTGCAGTCTTCCTTTTCTGGTAAGGCAAATTACTGCTTCTGGAGGTTGAGCGTGTTTTGATTTTTCCAGAAAAAGAAAAAGTGGATATTTTTAGCACAAGCCTGCTTTCCAGGGTGCTGTACGTCACCACATTGCCAAATGGCTCCTCACCAATGTGGCAGCAGGATTTTGCCTCTGTGCGCTTGGGATAAAGGTGTGTTGTTTTTTGTAAGAGTTGACCTAAGGCCTGTCAGCTCTTTCCTAAAGTAAAGTTAAATACCTCCAGTTTATTAACCATTACTCGGTGCTTTGGCTATAGCTAAATATTTTAATTTGGGCAATGACTGATAAAAAGAGCATAGTTTGTCCTTGAATTGCCGCATTCTTGCTTTTTAGTACCTTAGATTTCCTAACTGAAAATCTCACAAATTCAAAGTCAATGTGATTATAGGTTTAAAAATGCACCCAGGATTTTATATTTAAAGTGTTTAGAAGTATTTCTACAGTTGAAAGTATGGGCAAATTAGTTCATAAAATAGAAAGATTCCACATGGAAATTACATATGCTAATGGTTATATACTGATCAAAAAATTAGACTTGCTCCACGTGAGGTGGAAAGTCTGGCATGGTTAAGAATTCAGAAAAGAGTAAATAATTTTTGGTAGTATAAACGTGTTTGCTAGTTGCTCTTTCTAGTCTAGTATTATTTTAGCTAATAGCTTCTTTTTTTTTCCTTTTCCGTACCTGTACTTTTATTAAAAACCAGTTAATAATCTGCGGTTGCAAAATACAAATCAAAAACATCAGAAAAATATTCAGGAAACATAATATACTTATTTAAAAAGAGAACAGATCCCAAACTAGTTACAGTGTAAATGACTTGTAATTCAGACATAGAGCCAGGAAAATATTTTCTGTCAATAACACTGCATATTTCATGTTGAAATGTGTTGACAAGACACATGCTTATTTATAAAAGTCTCATCAAGTTAAGTTTAAGAAACCAAAACTAAGGCTCTGTGGTTTTTTTTTTTCCTTCCTTCTTTCTCCTCCCCCTCCTCAGCCTGCGGTGAGCATTACTGTTAGTTCAGAGCACTTGCAGAGGTCTGGCTCTTGCAAAAAGAGCAGCTGCTCACAGGCCTTCTGCTTGTTGTGTGTCTGGTTTGGGTTTTTTCTCCTAGCACCTTTGCATGTCCCCTTGACTGTTTGCTTGTGTGTATTTACATTCTCTGCCAGGTAAATGTATTTTTCATGAGAGTCAACAGTCTTTATCCTTGGTCTCCAAAAGTTGTTCATACTGCATAATAGTTCCCAGTAAGTAGGTGCTTTGCAAATATTTGAATAGCAGAGCAGCAAAGGAATGATAAATGAAATCAATCCTCTGTGCCTGTACAGTAGCAGATGTCTAGAGCCGAACTAGTCACCCTTGACTCTACTGGGAAGTAAAGAACCTCTTTCTCTGCACTAAGGTCATTATATCTTATGGCCTCTTTGGAACACTAGACCATGGCAAGATCATTCTGGACCCAGTTTATTGTGGACTAGTTGGTTAGTGGAGCTGGACCTTGTGCTTCATCTCCTGTTGTTTCCATTGTCAGTTGAATTCTGCTTAATTAATAGTTGCAGAATTAACTACTTATAACTTAAACGAGTGCATTGAATCTTTAAGCAGCCTACAGTTAAACCCTTTAAATCCATTACATCCTTTAATCAATGTAGTTTCTATCTGGGGAAGACCAAAGTTTGTTGAAGGAGGATAGAGGAAGGAAAAGTGAAGCAAGTGAGAAATTATGTAGGTGTTTGCTATATTTCCTGTACATCAGGAGTTGTTAAAGGATTATTTTGGTTGGGTGGGATGAAGAAGAGAGGAAGTTAACAGGCTGTTAACAACTTGGTATGAACACTTGAGGTGCTCTTGGTCACCGTATAGCTGTGAGCTGGTAACAGGCTCTGGCAGGCTGGATCTGGGATTTGATTTACACTCGTGAATTCGAAGTGTGTCATAGCGACTGAAACAGCAACCAATGCCACAGGTGAGTGGATGCTAGTGAAGTGTCTCGGGGGTTGTTTTGGGAGTGGGATGTTTGTTTGGGTTTTTTTAGTAAAAGCACACAAGTAAATTGCTTTGGAGATGCCTACACCTCAGCTAGTGAAGGCCAGATTTGCTTTTGGCTTTATTGCTTGCCCGAAGGCATTAATGTAAGCACAGCACTTAAGCATACTGTTAAAAAGCACTTTGTGGCCAAATTCAGCTTGCTGTTCAAATGCATTAGTAGCACAAGGAAAGAAGGCAATCTGTAACTCTTATTAAGGTAAAAGGCAAGTTGCGTAAATTTCTTGGTTGAAACAATTTACTTAATGTTTTAAATATTATTTTCTTCTTTATTGCACCAAATGCCTTCCATATACTTTTAAAGTGATAACAATGAAGTGGATGCTTTAAGGATAATTTATACTCGTATTTTCCCCTAGGTTCTATAAAACAACAAATTAGCAGTAATTTGTGACCTCAGGAACGTTTTTCCTTTAAGCACCCTCTTCTCAGTCTACTCTAAAAAATATTAAAATTACTAATTGTAATAAAGATGGGATAGATGCTATTAAAGAGCCACAAAAGTATTTCAATAATTTTACTGCAAATGAATTTCTTATCTCTGAGTGGAGGGAGCCTTAAGTCCTCTGGATGTTTTGCTTCCTCCAGAGCACTTGTTAAAATGGAACTGAAATCTCTGCTGTGTGAGATGGTATCAGGAGCTGAAAGAGGTTATTGCCGTGATACTGGTTTTAAAAATTGTTCCTGCTTTTTCAAAAACAAAGAAAACTTACGGCTGGTGACAGTTTGTGAGTTAACACTTCTGAAAGGGAAATTGGACAATAGTTGTTTTCATATCACACTCTCTCCAGCATTTGCTCTGTCTGGAGATTCTTTAAATAGCAAAATTCATACTTTCTAAAGTTAAAGCTGTTCCTTTTTTATATCACTGACCTTTTATTACTTTTAGGCTGTAAGAGCTGGATGTTTTACAGAAAAACCACAGCTTGTACAGTACCCATAGCCAAGGGTAAACTCATTATTTAATGCTAACTTATGTCCATAGTGGATTTTTATTTTGGCTGTAATTTACAGACATCTCAACGGCAATTAATGCTACCTCACTTTGAAAGCTCTGACTTAATCCTTATCTGCAGAGATTCATTTTTCATGTTCGAGCCTCAATTAGATACGTTGTCTAGCTAGTTCTTGGAAGCACAGACTTTCTAAAATTGGACACGAGTCAGTGGAAACTATTTCTGTTGCACTCTCCTGTAAACCAGGTGAGAAGTACTCTAAAGTGGGCACCCAAAAATCTGCGTAAGGCTGGGTGCAAAAGACCCAGGTGCACCAGCTGTCTTTTCAAAGGGAATTGGTTTCTGTCAAGCGTAGCTAATAGGCAAGAGCTGTTTTGTGTTTTCAATTTGTATGTGAAACTGCACTCCTTCTGAAAAAGCTTGTGCTGATGTCTCCAGCTCACGTGGGATGAAGTAAGTTATGCTGGAAGAGGTGCAGGTTTTTTTCTGGCATAAATTAGGCCTACTTTGTGGTTTATTAGTGACACTGTCAAAAGCAGAGCTGGCTGTAACTGCATTACAACCTGAATAAAACTAATTTCAGATGGTAAACCAAAATGAAATATGAGAATACAGTACTCTGTGTATATGTTTCATGTGTACTAACCCTTCAAAAGAGGTAACTCAAATGTCTTCCTGGTTGGTACTAGTCCTTAATTCCACTTTACTGGTGAGGAAGTTGGGCCGCTTTCCTTGTGCGATTCATCTGAGCTAGTTCTATGTTCCTTGCCATATTTTATTTCATTAAGAAGGTACTGAGAAACGAAACCTCTGCTTCTTCAGAGGAAGATAAATTACCTTGTTTGTGAATCCCTGTACATTGGTTCCTCTAGAGCCCATTTGCACTGCAGATGATGCTCAGGAGTCCTTGTTGGAGGAAATGGAGAACCTTTCCTCTTAGGCAGTGGGCAGACACGCACAAAATACTTGTGCTTGCTTTTAGCTCTTTCAGTCCTGGGTCTGGTAAGCACAACCGCTGCTGTGGTTAGAGAGATCACAGTCCGACAGCATCTGTTTATCCATCATTCAGTATTTTAAGAGATTAGTACAAGGCTATTCTTAGCTCTGGCAGATAGATGGTATGTTATTTTAGAATGTGTATTTATTTAGTGTTTTCTTTAATGGTATCTGTGTTAGTATTTGAGGTCACTTGAACCAGCCAGGGTTGTGTGAGTCATTTTTATCCCGTTGAATTTACACATTGTGGTCCAAAACATTTTTTTTTACCTCTTAGGGTTTTTTTAAATTTCTTTTTTCTGTTTTTGGTTTGTTTTTGTTTGTTTGTTTGTTTTTTTCCCTGGATTATCACCCTATAAAAACAACATATTCCTCATGTTGTGCCAAGTGCAGCTCTGAAAATTTGCTTTACTTGGTCTGTCTTGCCTTCTGGGCTTATCTACTGCTAGACAGTAGAGGTGTGAGGGGGACAATACGGGGAGCCTGAAGACAGAAAGGTGTCCTTACAGTGCTGGCAGCCTTCCTGTGTTTGAAGCCTGCAAAGATGTCTTCAGTCTAAGGGAAACAGAGATGAGAATTGGAAAGATAAGCTTCCTACCCAAAAGTTCAGGAGAGTTTTTGGTTTCACTGCTGTTTGAATTCAAGTTTTAAAGTTTGTTGGCTCATTGAGAGTTTGTTGATATAACTGCTTCTGTAAGCCTAGGCAGAGATAGTGTGTCAGTATTTGTTGCTTCAAACTTTAAAAAAACAGTTAACACTAGGTTTGTAGAACTTCACTATCATTGGAGTAAATGTTTTTGGTTTTTTTCTAATATCTGGCTGTCCATAAAAGGATATATTTGTCTTGCATTTGACAAATATGCAAAGTTTTTTACTAGTCTTCTTTTATATTGAGACAGTAAATATACCTGGGAAAGATGTGCAAATATTGAAAACTTGTCATACACACTTGAATTAAAGGAACACAACATTTTAAGGCAAAAAGAAACCTAATGTTTTTCTTTTGAATGTTGTATACTTTTTCAGTCTTGTTGATGCTTAGGCATGGCAGTTCTTAGCCAAGAATTGAGGATTATTGGCTTGGTGAGTGCTTAGCAATTGTACATTTTCTTGCTGTGAGTAGATGAAATTCTGTTTACTTGCCCATTAGAGAAATCTCATCCATTCAGGTTCCAATAGGTAGCATGAGACAAAAACCCTGTCAAACAAGGCTCTGCTTAAGTGACTCTGAGGCAGCAGACTAGTGAATTCTAAAGCAGAAGTTTAAATGAGGCTTGGATTGATAAGCAATTGATTGGTGTTGATATGTAACTGATTTTAATTCTGGTTTGTATTTGTGTTTAATGAAGTCAGTAGTATCTAAGTAGGAAGGTCCACTGCATGCCAGTCTGCTCTGAAGATTCTTGACAGTGGGCTGGCTGGCAAGAGTTTGTTTTTTTAAGAGAGATCCTTTTTTAAATCCCCTTTGTCAAACTCCATCTGACAAATTGCAAAGCAATGCACTAAACCAGCATTCTTTTTCCTAAGTTAAATAAAGCAGCCTTAAATATCCAGGGTGCCAAAACTGGAAAATAAGTTAATCAAACCGAGTTTTATACTTGACATCATAATTTTTTTAAAAAAAAGGAAGTATTATCTGAATACTGTAATCAGTTCAACTCAAAAACATGCTTTAAGATTTCAAAACTAGTCTCATCTTCCGTGGCGTTTTTTAATCAGGGGACCAGAAAAGGAAAACAAGTTGGGTTTTTTGAGTCCCAATTGGTTTTTCAACTCTGAATGACCTATCTGTTCAACTTTGTTAGCAGAAAGGAAGAAAATACTCTGTCTGCACCTGAAAAACAAGGTAGTTACCTAAAGCTAGTTTTGCAGTTCAGCAAACTCGGGATTTTTTGAAGTACTTAAATGTTGGCAGCAAAATCAAATGTCAAAATAGGTTTATGTGCAGGAAGTCTAGTTATTATTTCTGGTTGCTGTTATTTTTCATTTTGTCATATGTTTTATGAGGTATTGAAGTTAAAATTTCATTTAAATTTTAAAGTACATTTTTGAATGCATTTTTCTTCACTTTGTAATAATCACATCTCAGACTGCAAGCAGCGCTCTCAACTTGAGGGGCTTTAGCTCATGGTCCAAGCACTTCAAGCTAAGGAATTGCAGAAGGAAACATCTCTCTGCTGCCTCCACTTCCCTGCAACCTCACAGTGAGCAGATTTGGCAAGTCATCCAAATGAACAAGAATCCTTTTTTGGCAGGTTTAGTTTGGGTTCCAGGTCTGGTTTGTCACACAGCTGACCACACACCCAGGTATGTCAGAAGGGGAAAAATTTTGGTGCAAAAGCAGAAGAAAATGGTGCAGATCTGAAGTGTTACTTTTGTGGTGATGGTGGCAACACTGACAAGTTTGAAGCATAGGCCTTTGTATGTTTTTCTGAGAAGACCTGTGGCTCACTGAGCCTGTTTTCTTCTCAAAAGCTTTCTTGTAACTAGACAGAGGAGCTTCTTCTAGATTTCCTGTGAAGTGCCCCAGTATTAACTGCGCATTTGCAGTCAAATTTGTACATAATCATAAATGTTTTCATAAATAATGGTAGGGCATCAAATACCAGAAATAAAAGCCTGAGCTTACAAGCTTGAAGTAGATACTTTTAATTCATCCTGGGTTTTGTATGTTACCTGGTGGATTAAAAGCAACAAGCAGGATCCTTATCTTGCTGCGTGTGAACTTGCCTCTGACTCCTGGCTTGGAGGGCCAACACATCACACCTGACCCTGCAGCCCTTTCACTCTTCTGCTGCTGTAGAAATTAATAGTAGAAATCAGTGGCTGCGTTGTCATTAGTGCAGATTACTGTTACTTCTCATTTTATGGTATATTTTACAAAGTATGAGAGCTTGTGGTCTCAGACCTCTTGAGAAAAATGGCAGTGGCTTTTACATTAAATTCCTCTTTCAAAAAAAATTTGAAATATGTTTTTCAGGTCTTTATATTTAAATGAAAAGTAAGGGCAGTATTTCCTCTTTAACACTGTTTTTCAGAAACTATTTCATCGACTGCAAATGGGAAAAATGAGTCTGTGTGCACAGAGGAACGTGGAGGGCATGAGGGTGCACATTCCAGATTGCCTGTGCTGGTGTGGTGATGCAAAGCAGCTGTGAGCCGAGTTCACCAGGCCCTTGTGCTGTGCAGGCAGTCTGCTCCTGCCTCTGGTCCCAAAAATATTGCTTGATTTGATACCACGTGGCTTCAGCTCTTCAAAAATCCAGTGTTGTGCTCACTGTGGGTGCATTATTCAGAACTCTTTTTTTTTTTTTTCTTTGATTTGCATTGGAGAATTTGCTGTGTTCAGATTAGCATTAATGGTTGAAAATGTGTATTGGTAGCTCAGGGCTTTTTAAATTAAATTATTTATGTGTATATGTAAAATATGTACGTATGTATATGAAATTGTTGCTCAAGGGATAAATTAAATCATTAAATGTTTTTAATTTGGATTTTCACATATGGAAATAATCAAAAAGCTAGATTTTCTTTCGCATACTGTTCATTAGCAATACATAACCTGAGTCAAATGTCAGTGATGATAGAGAATTTCTGTGGGGTGGTTCTGCTCTCTGAGTCGTGGAAATGTGATTCTTGAGTTCTGGAGAGGAAATGAGTGGCAGCTGATCAAATACTGTCACCAACCACCTCGTCATGGGAAATGCTTTTTGACTGGATTTGGAGCAGTGTTACCATGGCTAACATAATAGAAACTGCTGCAGAAAACTTTGAGTCATTGCAGTTTGGTTTTGTCTTTACAGTTGAAGCGATGTTTTGTTGTTGCCGTGCTTACTGAATGACAAAGTTTGGCAATGTCTGTTTGATCTCCTTTCGGAGGCACTGTGGCACTGGTGCGTGTTCAGATTAACAGCACTAAGACCACTGGGGTTGCTTTTTATTTATGGGCTATAAAAAGTATAAATAGAAAGCGGATTTGTCATCTTGCCTATTGTACGTGTCCTATTGTCCCCCTAAGCTTATGAAATCCTCTGATAGCAAAATTCTGACCTGCAAACAGAGGGAAAACGTTGTGCCATTACATTATGTTGCTTTTAACAGATTATATTTTATTTCATATCAAGGGATAAAGAAGATGTTTACCTTGAGTTGTATAATTATCTCAACTCACAGTTTAGTTGGACTAGGAGGGTGACAGGACTTGGGAGACAGTGAGCCCCTAGTGGATCTGCTACACCCTCCCTTTACTCTCCTCTTCTGCAGGGCTGGGAAGGCTTTCTGGGGTTTTGAAATATTGTGCAGTAATTTAAAAACTTAGCCTTCAGCAAAATGAACATTGCAGTTGTTATATCTGGGCAGTTAATATCTCATAAGTAATAATAACAAATTAATGAAATTCTGTATGTAGTATTACTGCTAAAATAAATTGAGATTCTGTGAGGAAAAAGGACATCCAGAGCAGTAGCAAAACCCAGCTCGTTATAACCATACCTGGATACTGGTCTTTCCCAAACACTGAAAGAGTGGCATGTAAACTTTCATAGCCAGAAGCTGCAGAGTATATATCCAAACAAATGTGTATTTTAATGTCTTTGAGAAGGGGAGGTTAATGCATATTTAGAAACCATCCATAGGAGAAACCATACATCCTGTCACGATGAGGTGGACAGGAAAGTGCTAAAACAACCTTTAAACAATCCCAGGTGTCTGTTCTGAGCTTGCTACTCCGTTTGGGTTCTCTTTGGTTTCCTTGGGACTTAAGGCCTTTCGTATCTTCTTCCAGCTGTCATGGTGTCTTGACTAGCAAGAGCTTCTGCTTTTGCTGAGACCATTTTCATAAACAAAGCCCATACAGTGGCGTCATGCAGCAAAATGTCTGTGTGGCATCCTGTTATGAAGGCATGTTTGACATCACTTAAGAAATAAAGGGTATCAGCAAAAGCTAGATTTAATATTAAGCTACAGCAGGACAAAGTTCATTGGCAAGATTCACTCTACTACTTACAGGACAGTTAAGGCACAGCAAGGAAAAAGAAGCAACAACAAAACCAAACAAAATCCAGGCAATCAAAACAAAAGTGAACTGAGAACTATCTAGGGGTGTGTGTCTAGGTGCTGTGTTAAAAGGGCAGTGAGGGTGAGGATGAAAAGGAACATGACCTAAAGCAGCATTTAACAGTACTTTAACTTATAACTTCTACCTTAAATAATTTAACAAAGGAACAACACTTAATTTATACCTAACTTAACTTACACCTTAAACTTAATTTATGACTTAACCATGACAATTTAACAGAGGAATAACACTTAATAGCATTTAACCTAACTTAGAACTTTGAAGTTATAGTAACAACTCAGCAAAAGAACAGCATTTAGCAGTATTTAAGTAAGTATTTAAATTGTATATCACAGGCTTATTTACAGGTCTATCTTGCTTCAATATCCAAGGTATTTAAGCATCTAAGAAAGCAGCATTCCTCTCAGATTTGCTATAGCACATGCACACGAGCATGCAGACAGACGTACAGAGTCACTGCAGGTAAGGCACATGTGGAAAGTTCCTCTCGTTTAGAATGCCCTGCTTCGACCTGGGTGAAAGGTTGAGCCTCGAGGAGTGGAGGTTTAAGTCCAGGACTTGTTGTTCAGAGAGCTTCTAAGTTTGGCAAACATGAGGGTTCTCTGGCTCTGAGAGGCCCCAGTCAGATGGAGGTCACTGATCACAGCCCACTGCAGCCCTGAAGAGCTCAGAGGACTCATTTTGGATCGCTGTTTATAGGGTGGCAAGAGAGTGGGCTTTAGTCAGAACAGCGCTCCAGCCTGGCCACGCTTTGGGTCGGCACTTTCTTTGAAAGTGCAAGAACAGGAACATTATGCCATTCAGGCAAGAAGAATTGTCCAAGGCTGTTCATAAGGAAAACAGGAGCTCATTAGCCATTCCTGGGACCAGACTGTGTTTCTGATAAGCTCAAGAGGAGCTGAGCCCTGGTGCTGTTTTCAAGGCTGGGGCCTAATGGGCATTTCTCAGATCACAGTGCAGCCTGGAAAGGGGATGGAGGGCAATGCACCACCACGAATCCTGATAAAACCTGGAAAGCTGATAACCCTCACAGGTGACTGCAGACCTGTTAGCCTAACTTCAGGCATTACACTACTTTGAAGTAAAAGATCATATGGTAAATGCGAGAGGACAGTGCAACAACCAAGATGTGTCAGAGGCATGGAGGGATTTCTCTATCCGAGGAAATTTAATTCTTAGTCATTTGGACCTCTAGCACAATATTTTGCATGGTGCTTACATGTAAAATTATTACTTCTCCTGAAGGATAGGAAATTTAGGTTGAAGCTAAAAAAGGTGCATTTAGCTGCAGGCTAAGATGTGCTAGCCGAGCGAGTTCTGTCCCTAGTGCTCTCCAATTACTCTGTTGGTCCATGTTACTGGGAGCAACTGCTGCAGTGCTTTACAGAGCACAGAAATACAGGTTGTGTGACCTTTGTGTACTTCCAGTGGCACTCTTGGTCAGCTAATTAACTTTTTAAATTAGATTTATATAATGCAAATAGAATTGCTGCTGTTTGCAGAAAATTTGCCTCACGGCTCCAGCCTTGGCCTAACGCATAGTCAGAAATGGCCTGAAGGAATCATGCTTTAATGTCATCTTTTCACAAGCCAACAGTTTTCTAAATAATAACATATTTGTGAGGTTGGAATGTTTGACAGCACATTAAACCACCTTCACAACTGGTCTTCTTTAACACTGTTGCTACTACTACTAATAATAATAATAATGTGAAATGCATTATCTTCATTATACCAGTGTAAAAATAGGCAAAAAATTGGCCTTTCTACATTTGTTGTAACTTGTGAAAAACAATGAGGCCCATCTGATGTCTTAAATTGTTGCTTTATGGCATTTGTTCTGCATACTTCCCAGGTTGTTTTTCTTAGACAGGATGCTCTTAAAGCCTTTCTCTTCATTAAGCCAGCCAAGCGTTACAGGCGAAATGGTTCTGTAGGTTTCTTTTCCCATTATGCTTTGCCTTCCTGTTGAAGACGCTTTTTCTATTGATTTTCATTTTTCAGTTATAGTATTCATGTAAGGCTACAGCTTCTGCTTGCTTGCTCGCTCAACTGCTTACTGGAATTTTATGTCTAATTTCGTGAGCTGATTTTTCCTTTTCAGAGATATTATACTTGAAAAATAGAATCCTGAAAGCTGTTATGAGATGAGCATTATTTATTAGTCAGACTCCTTTAGGTTTGTTTTCTGGCTGGTTGGCAAGTTTGGTTTTTCTCCAAATCTGGCTGACATGATTCATGGAATAGAAGTGTAATTTTATTTAGTTTTGTTCTTGTTGAATTATTTTTCTAGAATCCACAATAAATAGATAATTCAGAAACTTATTAGAACGTCTGTCTGTGAATAGTGTATTTTACTTCGTATATAGAATTGAATTTCTCTTCTTTAAACCTTTCCCTATGTCATAATAAATGGTGCCTCCTACCATCTTCCTCTTTGTAGTCATTCTTTTGTGAAGCTTTCAGGACAAAGCCAAGTGAGCTAAAAGTTTATCTCTTGCCAGATAAGCATTTTGTTTTTTAATTAGAAAAATACAGACCAGGTGGCTATCAGACCTTGTGACAAGTATTTGTATTTTAAATCAGTATTCCAAACAATAATTGAGGATGCCCATTGATACGAAAGATTGTCAAAGTGCATCAACCTGGCAGCACAGATTTAAGTTTCAAGAGGATGACTTGATATTTTTGCTCAAAAAATAAAATGTTCTTTTATCAGATTTGTGGCAAGCTAATAGCTTGCAAATTGTTGTCTTGAGCTGTGTCCCTTGTCTTGTTGTCTTCTTAACAATTGCATTTACAAACAAGGATGAGCTCATGTGTAAAGTGTGCCTCACAACTCATCCAAATACTAAGAGCTTACAGTCCTCTGTGATTTTCTTTTGGACTGAGATAGGACTTTAATTTTGTGTGCCATTTGCTACTAGAAGTGTCTAGCTTGTCAAAAATCTCCACTACAAATAAGTCATATTTCTATTATTCTATTTCCCATTTCATTAATGGGCATTAATGTTTTTGTACATATTATGTCATTTGACCTAGCTTTTAGGAGAATGAGGGATTATCATGGCAGACATTGTATCTGAGCTGCTTAATTTATTTTTGGCCTTTGATTATTTGGCACATTGTGAAGTGTTAATTTTTGCACTCATTGAAATGTGTAAGGAGATTCATGGGAACTTTAACCAAACCTGTAGAAATGTGACTTAATGCTTGTCTGACAGTATGCAGCAGTTCTGGGTATTCTAGACTGTGCAGGTGTCCAAGAGACTTGAAAGACTTAAAAGTTTGCGTCAAAATAGTTGGGAAGGAAATGCAATTTAAGTGCTTTGGTTGTAGGTTCTTTTGTCACTCCAAAGTCTCTGAACTGGAGTGATAGCCAAGCTATAAAACCCTTTGTCTAGATTTTTGGACCCTGATACTCCAAATTTAAAAATGAACATGATTGCTCTTTGAAAACCATTTCTTTGCTCTGTTTTAGGACTGTGTTTGGTAGTCACAATATCCTGTCCAGATCTTTCTTGAGTATGTCACAATATCCTGTTTTCCACATGGATGCATGTACTTCCCTCCCCAAACAGATCCTTTTGCTGTGGAAAACAGCAGCAAAGAAGTCTCATGAAAATGTCTGGGGTCTGCTGTGATTTTTTTGGTTTTTTTGGTTTTTTTTTTTTGTTTTTTTTTTTTTTTTGGTTTTTTTTTTTTTTTGGTTTTTTTTTTTTTTTGTTTGGTTTTTTTGGTTTTTTTTTTTAATTCAGAAGCAGATCATAAGACTTCAGAAAGGTCTTGCAACTCTTTTTGATAAAATGTAAAAGCTGTAATTGAGGTGTTCGTTTCTCAGTATTGCTACATACAGTATATGTTTAATACTTTTGTGGAGTATTTCAGATATTCTGTGCTTAGTACTTTAGGAAAAGTGTACATTAAGGCAGTTTGGAATACTTTTGGTTCAGTTAGGCCTACTTTTCTAGTATTAAATTATTGAATTTTACTGGAAGACAGAAATCTAATGACAGGCATCACCTGTACTGTGAAAACACAAAGCTGCTCTGGTAATTAGTGGTAGATGTTTTGAGACGTGTAAAACTTAGATTCTTGTATGTAGGTGCCTTTCACCTGACAGCAAGGTGATTTAACTTGGTTTTTGATTTTTCTTCTTCATATACCTTAAATTGCAACTATTCTAAACACACAGAGAAAGTTAAATGCTTTATCCTCCTTTTTTGTCATGTAATTGCATTAATTTCAGGACTTGATTCTGAATAGGTAACTGGGAATTCCGTATATAGAAGTATTATATGCCTTCTAAAGTCTAACACATTGCCAAATTTTAAAAATGCCTGGATAGTTTTTACCTTGGGGGAGGGGGAAGGGGTGGAAGGTAGGGGAAAGAGATTAATTTTTGAGTGATTGAAATGATGAAAACCTCATTTAAAACAAATTAAGGAGTATTTTGCTGAACTGATTTATTTCTCTTCAGCAGAACTTAGCTTAACCTTTTATTTCTCTTGCAAGAATGGGTTTGAGTGTAATTTAAACTGTCAAATGACATTTATCAAATGATGGTTTTGCCCTGTAACAGGCAAATGTCTTCCACAAAATTGATTAGCTGCTGACCTCATCCACCCTTTTCAGACCCTTCAAGGTAGATTTCAAAGAGTTGTAAAATAATCACTTCACTTTCAGTTTATACTTCAGCACAAGGCGTTTACTGTCCTGGTAGCAATACCACAGAGTGTTCCACATCTGGGAAGGAGAGGATGTAAATGCCTGCCTAGAGCTCTGCCTGTCACCACTCAGCCTGTTGTGCTTGAACCTAAACCTCCACTCTTACAAAATAGGAGCAGCTTTGCAAATGGCTTTTTACAGGACAATAGAATTAATAAGATTAAGAAACTTTATCTAATAGGTGATTGTGCTCTAGTGATCAGGAAAATGCTCTGTTTGGTAAGACCTGCAGGGTGTTCAGTATCAAGAAGGTGCTGGAAGAATGAGAAATAATAGTCCCCGAAATGTGAAATTTTATACCCCAAAGAGTTTTCCTCTGTTGTGTTCTTGTTCTGCAGCCTTGTTTTGTAAGACCAATCCGTTAGAAGCCCATAGACTTGCTTTCATTAGCATTAACCTACCAGTAAATGAATTAATTGTGCCATTGAGGAAATCTGTGGCCTGTTCAAAATGGTGATTTTGTGTCTAAACCAAAAAATATGGTTTGCTAGTTTTTTCTTTTCAGACTTCTGTGCAAGTTTCTTTGCCAAAGGAGAAGCTATGATGCAGAAAGTAAAACCACAAACATAAAAATCTCAGAACTGCTGGTGGTGTTAAAAGTTCAGTTCTATTTTTAGACCCCAAAAATTTCTTTCTTCCGAAGTCTCTACCCCTCCCACTTCTTCCAAAATCAGTGTTTAAAAATACCCAGATCTGTGTAAAATGCACTTGTCTTTCTCTTAGAGTAGCAAACCAGTTGCAGCTTGTTTGTCTCAGCAGATCAGACTGCTGTGAATCAGCTTTCAGTACACAAAGAGAGCTGGGAGATAAACAGCTGAAAAGAAGGTAGCACTTCCACAACTTCTGCCACATCCAGCATCAGGAGCAGCAGGGATTTTCCTGTGTGTGAAACTGCCAAGAGATGTAACTGCGATTGAGATGTTTTATCAGGCTGCTCTGTGTGAAAACAACGCATCCCCTCCATAGTTTCAGCGAGTTTGGCGGACTGATACGTGAAATTAAAAGGAAACAGTATCTATGCTGTATACTAAAGCTGCAACAATAAATGCAGAAAACTCCATAGAGGATGAAGCTTTAAATAGGAAAAGAGTTTCAAAAGAAACTAGGCATTGCTAAGTAGTCTGAGTGGGTTTGTGGTCTGTTCAGGATTGAATTTTGGATGCTGTGCATGGCTTCTTTGGGCTTTTTATGGGGATTTTTTTGGTCGGTTGGTCGCTTGCTTGATTTGTGTTTTAAAATGAGTAATACCAGCTGTAATGTGTTAGGAAGGTTTCTTGCTGTAGCATTGTAGCAATAGGCATCACCTTGTATCTGTTGGAGAATAGGGTTATTGTTCTGACTCTTCTAGCTAAACATGCAATATGTGCTGTAAATTGCCTTTATTATATGCTGTTTAAATATCTCATTGTCTGCTTTGCATACAAGCAATTTATTGCTGCTTATGTTCTGACAGAATGAAAACTAATGCTTAATTATGCATTGCCCTAGTAATGTGGTGTTTAGGGTGAATGTATCTGAATTAAATAAGGGCCATTAATAATGCCTAACAATTTATGATATATTCATTGCTTGATTTCAAATCATATAAATTAGAGAAGCTTATTTGAAATGTCACCAATATAAGATGGCTTTGTGGGAACACCTCTCTGTGTGCTAATTTCAAAATCATTACCAGCTGAGTCTTACTATTTATTCAATGTCCAGTAGGCTTTTATTATTCCCTTATTTGCAGTTTAATTACAACCTCTGTTTTCCTGACAGTGTGAATTCAATCCTAAACCTGCAGGAGCAAAATGAGTTGCAATCAGTCGTTTTTTGCCTGAAAGCTTCTTTTTGCTTTGGCTCTCTCCCACCTCCCATGGCCAAGCCACCACTCTGAGTCACAATTTTTTGTGTGCGTGTTTAAAGGGGCAATGCCAGTCTAAGGCTTTTATCATTCTTCTGTCTTAAATCTTGTAAGTTGTGGGGAGATGTTTCCAAGTTGCATAACCACCTCTGTTTATGCTAATATCACTGAAGATACTGAATAAATTACTTAAAGAGAGGCTTCCGGGTCACTTGTGTTAATATTGTGTGTGTGTAAGTTTACAAATGTTATTAATGCACATGAGGTATTTACACATAATATGCATGGTTACTGTGCAACTAAAATTTTAGTCATTCATATTTAAAACAATACATTCTGTTAGGCGATTTTATGGGATTTGAATTCTTCAAAAATACAGCCAGCATTGTCTATTTCAAAAAAGACAATCTGCAGCAAAATTTTCCTTTGGCAACAGTAATTCAAGGCAATTGAAGGATGTAGGTTGCAAGACTAAAAGAATTTTCCTTTTCAATATGATGCACGTGCATTTATTACAGAGATGCTGTGCATGTGGATTCTCAGAAGTAATTGCAGTTAAATGAATGTTTGGTCCTGAGACCTCAGTCCTCTGTCCAGTGAGCTCTTTTTGCTTCATGTATGCTTTGCAGTTATCTCTTTTGGGAAATTGTATCTTGCTTACGATTTTATTACATTCAAAAGCACTCCTTAGAGGAAAATGGGTATTTCTTATGCAATTATTACAGCTATTGTAACACAGTTCCTGCGCTCATTTGGAATACTGAACTTTCATTCTCACACACACATCTCATTTGCTATTGCTAAGGGAGCTAACTGTATTAAATGGGTAACATGAAGAGACAGGCATAGTACTTGTCAAAGGTATCACATGCATCTTAACACATTTTCTGTTGTGCTTAACTTTCAAACACAGAAAAAGAAGCAAAATACTCATTTGAGATAAGTTGGAAGACTCAAACTGTTTTCTTTGCATTTCATATTTAGTGTCTTTCAGATGTGACTGTTTCTTCACACAGTGATGGCCAAGTAGAGAATTGATCCCTCTGACCTTTCCCTTTTCTTTTAGCTTTTCAAGAGCTGTTTGAGGGGGGGGGGGGGGGGGTGTTTTGGATATTGTTTCTTCTCCCTCCCCCCCACAATGTGGTTCCAGTTTCCACCAAGATCTAATGACACGGGCGTTCCATTCTGTCTTGTGTGCATTTTCCAGTCTGGCCTCATCAAATCTATCCAAAAATGTACTATTGCACAAAGAACCAGACACTGTACTTGAAAGATTTAAATTAATTAATGGTTTTTGCTACTGGGATGTGCCATTACTCAGATGGTGTGCTATACCAAAGGTCACTTTTACAGTGTGTTCATCACTTGCTTTTTTCTTTTCCTGTTCTCCTAGAGAGGAATTTCTAAAAATATTAGAGAAATTACTCCTGCTTACCTCAGATTTGGATGAATCTTTAAAAAAAAACCCAACCAAAAAAAAAAACCAAACCCCCACCCTAAAACAACCAGAAAACCAAAGCAACCAACCAAAAACACTAACAAAAAAAAGCACCCTGAAAAATTTATCCCTCCTGAAAGAAACAGAACAAAACCATCAAAACTTCTGTTAGTGGGCACTTTTCTGCTTGACTGGGGAATGGGGAGAGTGTACATTCACATCTTGTAGGGAACTTCTTAGGAGAAGTATTTTGGAATTCTTTTCTTAAAATCTAAGAATCCCCACATATGCATATACAAAGGCTTTTTCATTGCACTGCGTAGGTGATGCTTGTAAGGCCTTACAGGCACAAGTAAAACTGTGCCATTACATAGCACAATTTTAAATATCCACAGCATGAAAGCTAATCTATAGATGTATGCAGAGGAACTTTGTATCAGCAAATGAGGAAAGCAAGTACGCATCAAAATGAAATCAACGCAGTTTTGATAATCTAAAATGTGAATTTGCAAGCAAACTTGTTCGTTGTAGGTAGCTGAAAATGTTTCGGTTCAGCATTTTTGACAGCATTCAGCAGAAGGTGTTCTCGGGATCATTTTTGTCTGGAACATACATGCATGTATGTTTCTGCTACTCTTCGTTGAAGTGTGAAATTTGTGTGATCTGGCAATCTGAAAGAGATGGTAATTCTGTAAAACAAGTTCAGAATTTCATATCTCTGTGTAATATATCTACATGTCCCTGGTTTTATTTGTACAGCAGCTAGACTGGTTCTGCAGACTTGTGAACTGCCTTGTGGCTTCAGGGTGAGATTGATGTACGGCGGTATCAGCTTCAGTAAGAGCATGTATGCTGGATGTAGTGATTTTTCAATCAGTGTTTTGTTATTTTACGTTGTATTTAATGAGGTGTCATCATGATTTATTAGGCTTGTACAGCTGTGTTTTCAAAAATTTATTGGAGTTTCTTCTTTCTCGTCCTTTGGAGTGGGGAAAGAACGTTCTCCCTCCATCTCCAAGGAGTGAAGCACTTTGAGCTTATCCCAGACCTTTCTCTTTCCTTTCTCTGCTCTGCTTATGGCTGCCACACTTCTATCTAGAACTTTTCAGGTCTTTCCAAAGAAGCATTCTGTAAAATGTAACAGATCTTAGCAGTTTTCATGTGGGCTGCAAGGATCTGAATGATAAAAATGAGACATAGCAGGGAACATTACTGAGGCTTTAAAGTATTGAAAGGTAAGGAGACTGCCTGACCTGCCTGCCCATATTGGTTTCTTTCTTCTGCTTAAGAGCTAGACGACTCTTCACTCTTTTCCTATTTTGTTTAACTTCAGTTCTTCTAAAGGTCATACTTCCAGGGAGTGCATTTTTTTTTTCCCTCCAGTATTTTTAACTTATAGCTGCTTCAGTGAAGGTTTCTCCAAAAGCATTTCTTAAGCAGGGTAGCATTTACTGACAATTAACATCTTCCTAGTTGGAAAACACTGGTGGATAAGCAGTGTTAGGGAGCACAGGAGCACATCTGTGTTGCTAAATCCAGCCCCGCTGTGCATTTCCACTCTTACAGAGTGGGGCTTCCCTCTAAACCCTGTAGGAAACTGCTGAGAAAAAATGTACTCTGTATGAGCAAAAAGATTTGTCTGGGTAAATTGAGATGCATGACCAGGGTGTAGAGTGCTGTAAAACCATGGGTAAAACGTGTGTCATGGGTATTTGGTGACTGTTGTTGTAATGGGTATCTCATTCCTGGTTTGGAAGGACCATTGCAAGCTTAACAATTCTGTCTTGTATTTATCATGTTTTAGTTAAACTTAAGCAAAGTAAGGGTAGATTAATACATGCAGTACTAAAACATGCCTACAAACTAGATCCTGGTTAAGTTGTCTACATTTTATAATAGAGATGTGGTCAGAAGTAAATTACAAATATAAGTGGAAAAATCCTAATCTTGAGAATACTGACAATGTTCATTTCAAAGCTAGGAAGAGTAGGTGGTCCACATGAATGTAAGAAAATAAGGAAAACCTTAGGACTTATGTGCATCTGTACTTCTAAGCAAAAATTTATCTATTTAAATGGTTTGTCCAAAGTGAACAATCAAAGAAATGCCAGAATACTGTGACTTATAAAAACTCGTCTGAGTTCTGCACTAGTGTAAGAAACAATCTTCTGCATGTTGAGCTGAAAGTATGTACATTCACATGGATGAAAAATTTCACTTTGTTTTCTCTAAACAGTTCAAGGCATGTAAGATTACTGCATAAGCTGCAGGGGTAAATAGTCATTGGAAATGAATAAGTTGAATTATCTTTGGGAAGCATAGCTTGACTAACAAAACAAGAACAATGTGTTGGTATAGGAGACCTTTTGCTGGCATTGTCATTGACCTTCCATAAAAGGTACACTCCAGGTGTGCTTTAAAGCACTTTTTTTATTTCTGAAACAAGTCTAAATATGGAATGCTGTTTCTTCTCTTCCAAAGTGTCACTCTTGAGATTGCATTTCATCTGGAAAGAATAACACTGCTTTTACATTCTTCCATTACCTGCATTCACTCCTGGGATATATACACAGGAAATATTAGACTTCCAGAATAAAATATATTTGTAGCATCTTTGCAAAGACAGTAGCAACTAAATATATTCTGTTTTCCGTAGATCAATGAACTGAGCCATGTTCAAATCCCTGTTATGTTGATGCCAGATGATTTCAAAGCGTACTCAAAGATAAAGGTGGACAATCACCTTTTCAACAAGTAAGTACAAGTAACAATTTTGTGTGGAAGTGGACAGTGGCAATGATATTTTTATGAAGTACTATGAACTCTGTTATTTTTCAGTGCATGGGACTGAAGTTTTGATGATTAAGTTAATCCTGAGATAAACATAACCATCTGTGCTGTTCTAAAAAGCAACAGCAAAGGCTGCTGGGTAGAGTTTTTCCTCCATATGGTTTATTATTGCCTTATGAGTATCTTAGATATTGAAGGTGATCCTTTCTTGGTATGATTATTTATGGCTGATATGAGCATTTATTTGTGTATTTCTAAAAACATAACTTCATATGCATGTGCTCTTTATTAAGTCTAGTATTTGAATAAGAATGAGAATCTAAAGCCTATATCAAATGTCAATAATGTTCAGCTTTTTATTTTCCATAATACAAAATCGTACCCATCATTTAGAAGCTTCAGAAGTATTATGGTAATTTCATGTAATATCTATTGTCTCTTAAAAATAAAATGCCCCATGAGCAATGCGTATAGACATACAAAACTATTAATACTGGTTTGTGTATAACCTGAATTTTATTCAAGAATATATGTAGAAAAGAAAAATTTTGCTACTTTGAGACTTCTGCTCTGTGGCAAAGGTCAAAATAACTTTTCTCTTGTATAGGTCCAAAATGAACACTAGGATATTAAAATTAGTTCTGTATTGAATGAGTCAAATTTTCTTGAAGTTTTGGCACTATTAGTAATTTTTGATGTCACAGATGGTATAATAATTCTTGTATAAGCCAGTCTAAGATTTCCCCTTTGAAGTTTAGGACAGTGGGAAAGCATTCTTTTCTCTTGAGTCCGTGTTTCAGAATTGTCAAAATACAGTTTATGTTCATTTCATCATTGTTGTGGTTCCTTAGCTACACATAGATATTATAGCAAGCAAATAAACATTCATTAAGCATTGTGAAGAAAAACAACCCAATCTCATTGTAAAAAAGCATTAGAAGAGAAATTGTAAGAGGGTTGTTACCCTCAGCTTTCTATGAACAGTTTTGAGAGAAAATTCTGGAAATGCTTATTATGTATGCACAGTAATGAAGTAGTATTGGTTTTATCTTCTTTCAGAGAAAACATGCCAAGTCATTTCAAATTTAAAGAATATTGTCCAATGGTTTTCCGAAATCTAAGAGAGAGGTTTGGAATTGATGATCAAGACTTTCAGGTAAGTTCACTTTGAAAAAGCTGAGACTGGTGAAATGCACATTTCTGTTACACCTTTTGGCCTGCCCCAGTTGTCTTCTGGTTCCTGCCTTTCTGCCATCTTTGGTCTTCTGTGTTTCCCATTAGAGTGCCTCCATATAAGTCACAGTTATTGAAGCTGCAGGGTAGTACCTCTTGCAATAACCAGGAAAAATAATGTCTGGACACTTCTGGCAAGAGATTCTATATTCAGCTGAGCCACTTAGATAAGAGTTGCTTCAGTGTTCTGTCTGTATTAGATGTGGTTTCTGAAATGACCACAGCCTTTTTTATTTTTCCCCTCATGCTCTTTTCGGTTAGAAGAGAGTGACCTGTGGCCTGCCAGCTTCTTCCTGCTTCATTGTGTCTCATTTTCCCTTGTTAAGAGGATCTGGAAACAAATTGCTTGTGTAAAGCAGATACAGCAAACTAAGAAATCGCTCTAGATTTGGCAGGGTTGTTCCATGCAGTCAGAGTTTCATTCTGCCCTTGCAAAAGAAAGTCCTTGAACTCTGCTTTAGCCTGATTTGCCAGTTCTCACTGACAGTTCCCTTTTCCATTAACAGTTCTTAATGCACAACATTTCAGTCACAGGGATAATTCCTTTTGCAGTCACACTGCAAGATGTCCTGTCCTAAAGAATGCTTGCTGTGCAACCCAGTACTGCTTTCTCTCACACTCTTTTGCTTTTTATAAACTATTTTCATGTGAGCTGCAGTTATATTTATAATGTTACTAAGATATAAGTGAATTTTTAAGAAATGGTTTTCAGTAGTTAAACAAATGTTGCAAAATGCATTTGTACAATAATGCTCCCATTCTTGCCAATTGAGCAAACTGAATGTTGCAGCCAAAATCTATATCTGAGTCCTTCAACAATCCTTTTTAGCAATTTGCCCCTTTTCGGGATCAAACAATGTGTTAGAAATGCATAGGTGGGTTAAAATGTGCGGGGATGTAGACAGAGATTATTATGAGTCTCAGCATACAGCCACTGTAACCTTGTTAAGACACTTTGCCATTCAGAAGAGAAGAGGATTGTTGGTTTATTTTGGCAGAGCTGTCATGATCGTGTTCCGTGATTTTTCATTATCCTATTTATGAAGAGCTGTTCAAAAGGAAATGCACCAAGACTGAGGCCAGCAGTTTTAACAGATATATCAAATTGCACTCCTGGTTCAGTTCTGCTAATGGACCAAAGAGGATCCTATTGCTTGGGAAGTTACTTCATCTATTTATATGAAGATTTCTTTTTTTTTGGCAAAGGAAAAGGATGAGTGTCAAAGAAGGAAGATGTGTGATTGCTTTTAAAATTGATGTCAATTCATGTTTGCTATCTTTAGAACAGGGGCTTTTGACATTACTAGACAGTGGAAGGTAGAGTTCAGTAAATGTTAGAAGACTTAGGATGCTGTAGTGAGTTAAAACTGGCAAAGTTGGCTTAATCAAAAATGCTGCATTCCACAGCACTGTGAAATGTTTCCATCTGCACTGCAGCTCTGCAACAGAAATTCCTGTTGTAACTATGTTATGCTGCTGTTTGGATTTATTAATGATAACAATGATAAAACTGCATTAAGGAACTGTCACTGGATAAACTGTCCAAATTTTCAGATTAAAACCAAAAATACTTCTTTGTAGCTATGTCTTTTGGTAACGTAACCAATCAACCATCCAAAATAAGAACATGTTACTACATCCTGGTTTTTGATACAACAAAATTATGTATTAGGAAAACAACCTCATGCTTTTTAGTATTTAAAGCATATTTAGTGAAAAACAGAAGATAGTTAATATTAATTTTAACCTAAGGGATGACAATGTCTGCCTTCACTATTGCTTTTTTCCTCAGCCCAAGCAATTTATCACTCTGAATTCTTTTTCTACTGGACTAATCTGATTAAAAAGAAAAGAAATTAAATGCTCAAAGTATTAATGTGTTTTGAACTCACTTTCAAAATTAAATTATTTTTACAGAGCTAAGCATAAAGAAAAATTGTCTCCCCACGTGTAAGATAGGGATTATCCCTACTAAATGTAGAAGTTGCTTCCATTTTAATGTTACAGTCTCTGTGATTTAAAAAGGGAATCTAATTCGACAAAGGGAGTTTCACTGTATATACTTTTTTCAAATAACCTTTATCTTCAAGGAAATTATTCCAATTATTATTGATTAAAATTATTGTCTTACACTCACAATCAAACCTAAAACTGAAAAATTATTTGCAGTATAGAAATAAGAGAAAGCTTACAGAAGAAATATCAAGTTACTTTCTCTGATAGTTTTTCTTATATAATGATTTTCAGGAAGGGAGCCCTAGTCAACTGTGAACAGTGTCATTCCCATTATTGAGCCAGAAAGGATTGGTTTAGATAAATAAACCCAATTACCTTGTTCATTAGTCAGACACATCAGTCACAGTCTCAGAGAACATTCATTTTAAATGCCTTTGTTTTCTTCAGAATGTTCTGCTGATACCCTTGATGAGTTCTTCCAGAGGGCAAATAGTCTTTCCTTATGAGTAAGCACTAAAAAAACAAAACCTACCTCATGAAAAAAAATTGGTAGTGTATGCTCTAAGTAGTGGGCTGTACTAATTTTAATTCTTTACATTGGGTTTCTCATTTTGTAGTGATTTTGTGGACTACATAGCACATAGATCTAGTTCGCGTGTGGAGTAATTAATATATGAAACCTGTCTTACAGAGGTCTCCTTTTGTCTCTAAGGGGAGATTTAAATCTCACAAAGTACATGATTTTTTCCTACAAGTAGTCTTTGTCTTTGCAGTCAGGAATTCCTAAAGTTGTATATGGTTCATGCCTTACAGGAAGCCATTTCTAGTAATGGCAATTACAGTTCCTGGAATGAACTCCCTTCCTTCACAGGACACAAACCAACTCCCTTTCTTGAGAGGTTTTTGGTAATCTGTCCTGCATCTGTCTATATTTCATAGCTAGTTGGGCATCTCCAAGAGACATTTAGTACTGAACTGGGATTGAAATTTGGTGGAGATGTATGTGAGGTTGCTAATACTGAGTGTGGACTTTTTTTATGATTCATGCTTTATAATGGACAGCAGTGTAGAAAATATAGAATGAAGTTAGTGAAGCCTTGAGTTTCATTCAGAGATTGCCAGTACAAACTTGTTATGATAAATGAAGTCTTTAATCTAGGTTAAGAAACTTTGTTCTTATATTTAAAAAAATCTAAAACAGTAACTGCATTAAATTAAAAACTGGTCTGGCTGTTTTTTCTTAAAAGAGGGAACACAAGTGATGATCAGTCAGTATAAATCAAAATTGCATTTGAATGATGGAAAAACTTTAAAACCATTTTAACCACTTACAAAGACTATAAATTATCAAAGGGAAAGAGACTATTGTTTTGCTTTGTACTGTTGGATGTTACAAGAAAGTACATATGGATCTCTGATTGAAGATTAGTTTTTTAAGTGTCAAAATAATTCCAAAAGCCAGAGCATTAAGTAATGACAGATTTTGCCTTGATAGGGTAAATTATGTATTTTTGTTAGTGTTTTCTTGTTTAATTAAAAAAGAATCCTTTTAATATTCGCAGGAGAATACTTGAATGCCTTAGCTGTTTCTAGTAGAAAAGAAAAAAATTATTAGAAAACAGATATTGTAAATTAATTTTAATTTCTGCATTCCCCCTCAGCTTTAGACACTGTAAAGGTTATTCTACAGAAAGATTTCTACCCCCTCTACCCACCCCCCCCTCCAATTAATGGGATAGCTGTAGTTCTTTAGGGTTTCTTCTCAAGTCAGTTGACATACTTTGTTATCTTAGAAATCCAAGAGTAGAGTTCTGTTAGAAGAATTATAAGGTTAGCTTCTGTAAACTGCAAAATCATGAGAGATTTAACAGGCAGGCAGCTCACCTAACACCCCCCAACAATCTGTAGAAAAATAGGATCTACTGATGTTGCTCTGGGAAGGGAAACTTTTTTTTTTACTATGCTCCAACACATCTGTTCTTGCTTAAAGTTATTGCTGAATCCTACATCTGGATTCTGCTAGGCAAAAGAGGAAGACTGGGTTCTTGCCCAATAAAGTACAATTGCTCATACCAGAGGGCACCAATTTCCCATTGTACCTAATGATCCTTATACTGGGGATGAGGGAGAGCACAACTGATTTCCCTTGAAGTTTTAGTACTTGGTGTAATAGGAGACAGGCTCAGATCTGACTTTTCCTGTCTGCAGAAGCAGTTTGTTGAGATTCTCTGTACAAGACAAAGAATTCATAAAGAACTTTTAGCAGATGGGTCCGTAAGTTCTTTTTAATTTACCTATGCTTGGTATTTCTCTAAGCATTTTTCCATATAAAAGATTTAAATCTAAAATAATTAATGAGAATTCCTGCTTTTAAGCAGCTTTCCTAATAACAAACCATACGAACCTCTGTATCTTTAACTTCTTCTGATAAGGCTGTCAAGGAGACTTTTCAATATCTCCCAGAGCTTTTTTGTGCAGAAGGATTTGTAGTCCAGACTATTAACAAGGCATCAGAAAAACAATGCAAATTCCGGGCTTGTTTTTTAGATGTCAACCTTCAATATGATTTTCTTTTGAGGTATCTAAACTTCACATCATCAAAATTCTTATCAATCTCTATATATTTTTGTTCATTTTACATGACTCATACAAGTCCTAAAACATTATCTTAGGAACTTAAAAAGTACCTTGCAATCCAGGATGATATGTTTCTTCAGACAAAGAAATATTAATCAGAGCTCTCAGCTGGTGCATCTGCACTAAAATTCATGCTTTTATTTCTTGGCCCTTGTTTTGGGAAAGAACAAGCCACCTCTAGCATCAAACTACAGACAGCAAGGTCAGCAGCAACTATGTTAGGAGTTTGACCTTATTCCTAAGACAGTTTCTTCAATTAATTCCATAAAGTGCATTAAAAATCGTCAAAGCCAGAACTGTCTTGTAAAGAAAATACTGGTGCTAGTCATTTTATTTTAGTATGGTAAGTCTGAGAGTGCATGAAAAGTTCCTGGGTTCATCTATCAGATGATGTGTAGCAGAGTATAGTTTGTGTGTGGGAACTGACAGTGGTCAGAACATGGATTCTGAGGCTCCAGGCAGTGCCTTGGAGCCTGTGGGAAAGCCAAGTACAGAACTCTCTCAGTCTGGCCTGGGAAATCATGAGGAACCCAAAACAACCTTATAGATATCCTCCTCCTGACACCTGGTGTTTTTCCAACTTGGTTACCAGTAGAGATGTTTACAAAAAGGCGGTGCCCTAAAGGATCAATCCTATTCATTTTACCGAGACACTGTATAAAAAGAATCTGTCTTTCAATAAACTTTGCTATACTGCACTCTGAAGAAATCCGAGTTCTACATGTCATTCCATGAGCCGTCCTAAATCGTAGCGATATTTGTGGATCTCAAATGGATATTGATACCAAGTTCAGAACTGCTGACATCTTGTTTGATGTGAGTATAGACAGTAGTGGTAGTAAAGTGTCGAACCAGCTGTAGTAACAAAAACTGTGCTGTTTGTAGTCTTTCCAGCATATAATAAATGAAGTTTGCAATCTAAATCTAATGTTCGAAGATTTAGTGCCTTAAGTGTCAGCCCAAATAATAATTTAGTGTTGGTGGGACTTAACCTTAGTACATATGGCAACAGAAATTCTAACTTGTGGTTTCTCTCAGTTTTCCCTAGAAAACATTTAATTTGCCTTGCTTTTGGTTGTTCCTTGCCTACACTGAGTATCATTCACAACCATGCATTCAAGCTGGAAAATAGTAATTTAGCATGTGCTGGCAACATCAAAAGAACAAACTGATAGGTACTCCCTGAGTTTTTACAGACACAACTATTGAAAGGAAGGCATCAAGCCAAGCTTTGCCTGGCTAAAGGGAAAAGGCTCCCAGGAAAAGAGCCCTAACTCTTTCCAAAGCCAAGTGCATGCCTTAAGCTGACAGCTCCAAACCCAGATCTATGGTCTCAATAGGATAACTTGATTTAGGAAAGACCCTCATGTTTTATTCATTAACTCTTATTCAACGAAGTCGAAGAACCCATAACCTTTCTCCTGGAAGGATAGCTCAATGCAAAAAAGGAAAAGTTTGTGTTTCTTCTTTCTGTCAGAAGTTTTTCACATCTTTCACCATAGAAATCACTGCCTGAATACATTTTTTTTAAAATAAATGTTCATAGGTGTTTGGAGTATGTACATCCACCTCTTACCAAGGTTGTGAGAAGGAGCTCATCATCCTATTTCTGATGGGTGCAGCACAGGACCAGTGGTGTCCTGTTTTCATCTTTTGGAGGTCCCATGACATTTGCCATAGGCCTTTTGAGAGTCAGTCATGCTTATGAGCTGACAAGAAATCATCATGAAAAATTGTCCATATATCTGGCAAAGGCAGAGGAGGCTACACCCCTGAATGTGCTTGTAGCATATGTTACTGGCAGGTCAGGTATCCTTCTCTCCATGTCAGACTCCTTCCGGTGTCAGAGATCAGTGTTGCCTGGCCACGCTTCCACAGCAGGGTTTCCAGATAAGCATGTGCTTAATGGCAAGAATGCAGTGTCACCACACAAAATAGACTCAAAAGTCATCCCTACCTGTCCCTGTATGACAACCCAGATATCTCTGGGTTTGGTGCTTCTGTTGTTAAAAAAAACACCAGTGCTTTGCCTTTCTTGCCTCTACAAGTCACTGACAAAACACTGTCCTGAAAATCATCTCAGAAGTGGGCTACTTGTTTCAAATTACAGCAAATGACCTTGGAGCATCTGTGTCATCTATGAGTTGTATGACACTGTCTCTCTGATGTCCTTCTTAATCAGTAATCCTGGACTAATTTCCAAGTCCATGATTCCTGAGGTCTTGTAAAAAAGAAAAGAAAAAAAAGGTTGGGGGAAGCTGCAGGTTTGCCTTGTTGGGAAGCTGTGCCTGGCCCAGAGAGCAGCACCGTGACTTCTGCTGCAGAAGAACAGTCAGACCGTGTGTACATCATCCTGCAACAGCCATGAGCCACTGCCAGGCTTTTCCATTGACCTATGATTTCAGTCATCACAGAGCATCATCTGTGCACTTGTTTTTGCCTATTTGTTCATGCAAAGCTTGCCCAGAGGCACTCTTAAATAGTCTGGGATGTGATCTGATTTGTCTTTAGGGTACGTTGAGCTTGTGAAGCCCATTTTAGTTTTCCACAGCTTTTGGATGAGATCACAGCACCAGAAACCATTGTTTGTCTTTGTCCAGACATCATGAAATGGGGAAGATTTAAATCAATGAGAAGCTGTTAAGCCAGTCAGTTTGAAAGATTACTGTTCTTCTAAAGCTCTCTATGCTTTACCGCCAGAATTTTCCTATTGCCGTTTTTCTCTTTCTTAGGAAAAGCTCAGACTCAACGGCAATTTTTATTGGGATCCCTTTTTAAATCAGTTACACAGAGTATTTGTATTACATCCAACACATAGTTCATGTGTTCAAAGTTTCTAAAATACAATCTTGTCTGCTAAAATAGCAGTTAGAAAACAATGACATTTACATTAGGCGTGCGAGAGATTAGAATGAGCTAATTAAATTGACCTTTAAATCTCTCCACCCTCTTGGAGACTGGGGCTAATCCTTGGCCTCCCACTGTGGAGATAAAAATTCATGCTGTGAACATTTTAAGCAAAGTGGGCAGAGGAAGAAGAGCCTCACCAGCAGTTTGTCTTTGAAGAGGGGGGAAATACTTCGCCAGTTATAAATATAGCTTTCAGTTATGGTGTGAGATGGGGGACAAGTTCTTCCTGTACTTCAGTGGCTTTGCTCCATGTGTTTTCTTCACAAAAATAGTTTCAATTAGATAAAATAGCTCCAAACAAGCTTAACTTGTTACTCCTAGAAATGATCAAAGCCTCTCTGGAAATTAGCATAGTTTTTTTGATATCTGCTATTTGTATAACTAATATTATGAGTCAGATCATTATTGTTATTTAATTACAATAGGGTGCTATTTTTATTGACCAGTGTGCAAGGTAAAAATAGACTTCTAAAGGATAAACCATTAGGTAGTGTTTTAGCTGGCTTCTAAGGACTCTTGAGGATGCTTCTTACAAAGTATTTGCCTTGATATGTTGTGTCTTGCATTTTTTAAATGCTAATTATTGCAGAGTTTTATAATAAGAAAACCCAAAAATTATATAACTAATGGATAATTAAATTACAACAGTCAAAAATTAATTGTCAACGAGCAATTGACATTTCATGTAGTGAAATCTTGCAGAGGATGCAAAATCCATTGAAACGTTGAAGCAGAATGAACTCAAAGATTTTGTGCAAAACCCGCTTTAATCACCTGGCATTCTGAGCCTGTCCAAATGAGATCCTTTTAATATAGTGACATGAATACTTATATGATTAAAAAAGGAGTGCAGAACTATGGAGATGAGGGCTGTGTTCAGGGAGGTGGTAGCTCTGAGAAGAAACGAGAGGTCAAAGAGGACAAGAATTTAGCACTAGGGTGACCTTCAGACTAGGAGGAGTAACTGCACCCTAGGGTGGATAAATTAGAAGGAATAAACATAAGATGAGAAAGAGTTCAAACTTCTTTTTGACATCTGTTTATTTTATACCTGAAGCTAAAACTATGTATAGTTTTAATGTATGGGTTTTATATATAGTTTTGATGATAGTAGTCTTTAAAAAAGGAAGTTGAAATTTGGATGTAGAAAAAATACTGGAGAAGTGTCAAAGGAATTAAAGGACAGAGAGAATGCCATTGGATTGGGAGTGGCAGTCTGACCTGCTGCACTTGGAAAAATTAGAATTAAGAAGTAAGTAGTTTGTGAATATCTTTGCAGAAAAAGAATACTAGGTACTTCAGGGATAAAATAACTATGAATGACCAGAGAAGGAAATAATTAAAATTCAAAATTAGACTCACCTTCCCAGCAACACAAATGGCTAAATACTGGAAAAATTGCAGTGGTGAATCTTGGTCTTTTGAAGATAGGAAAAATCAGGACTGCCTTTCTGGAGCTTACCTAATCCAAAAGTAGAGATTAGAGTTCAGTTTAGGAAGTGCTGGAGGAAATGAAATAGCTTCTGATGGGAAGCAGTTCTGTTGGATTCCAGTTTACGAAATTTTGTTGAAGTCTCCAGAGGAAGCTCCTGTGAATGTCAAAAAGTTGTGGATCAGATCCTAAAAGCACCTATGGAAAAAAACCTTTTTCCTTACCTGATACATGTTTATTGTAGGAAATAAAACTCAGGTAAATAAAATTGCAGGTAGTTTGCTAAAGAATATGCTGTTCTTTGGTGTAATTATGACATGTAATTTAGGTGTGCTGATTAATCTTTTTTTCTCAAGAACTCTCTGGGAAGTTAAGTACTAGTAAATGGTATAGCTTTTAGTAATATGTATTTAAAGCTATATATATATTTTTTTTTTATTTCTTTAATCAGAAATTATTTCTGTGTATGGAACGAATTCTTTGTGATTTGTTGCTTCTCAGCACTGAAGATCAAATGAGAATTTCTAGTTGCCTGCTAGCCAGTGCAGGATGGGTGGGGGTTTTTTTAATACTCATTTATGTAAGGTCACTTAAGCTTCCAGCCAATGACTTGTCAGAGGGAAACTATTTAGGAAAGAAGCAAATGTATGGAGAAATTCATCTAGTAGAGGTATCTGTGAGCTTGGCATGTTAAATGTGTCTTCAGTTGTATAAGTAATTACACAAGTAATTTAGTGTAGTCTTTAAGTGACCTCATGAAAGTATTCACACTTTAAAAGTACAGAACCTTTTCTTTCTCCTGAGACCAAAAAACCAGCAAGCACAAGATTAAAACTTCACAAATGAGAAGTGAATGGGGAATTGGCAGAACACGCACACCCAGAGCAGGAGACTTGCAGTGAGTTGCTAAGTGAAGCTGTTAAGTGGAACAGGGTATGCGTGGCTGACAGATGTTTTAATTGTGCCAGAGATCCAAGGCACACCGTGGAAAAGTTGGAGAAGGCTGGGAAAATCTGAAGAGGATAGGGCAGTCTGACCCTTACTTCTTTGAATTTTGAGCTCACTAATGCCGTTGTATAAGCTGCTGATTTTTATTAACTTAATGGGGCTAATGCCTCCAACGTTGTACAGCTAGAGATGTGCTCTGCTGGCTCCTGGCACGGGAGGGAAGAGCTGTGTTGTAGCAGTAAGTGAAGGTACCAGGGTTTTTGGAGCATCAAACCTGTGTCTCTTGGAGGGTAAGAATTGGGCATTTTTCGTCTCCATCTGAAGGATATCCTCCCTGTTCTGGCTTTGTGGCTCATAGATCTGTCTGTGCTAAGTGAGGAGTGGTTCATTTCCCATCTGTTCATATTCCACTTAGTATTCCCCTAATTAAGAAGCAGAGCCAGAGGGAATTCAATCTGGTATTTGCCATGATATCTCTCTCTCTGTGTGTCTCTCCTTTCCCCCTCCCTCAACCCCCAATATATTTTCCTTTTGGAAAAGGGAGATGCTTAAGTTTCATTATTTATTTCCTCCCTAGTCCACTAGAGATGCTTCACTTAAGGAGATACTGCTGCCAGGGACCCCAGTGGCTCTCTCTTAACTGAGCTTACTGCTGGATCCAAGCAGAAGAGAAGCCCTACATGGCTCTCTTTAAACAGGTTCAATCAGCTTTGCTTCCAGGGAATTTGTGCACAGATGTCTATAATGCAACTTATCCTTCTTACTTTTTGTACAAATCATCACTGAAATTTATCAGTGTGTTCTGCCAAAAGCTGTCTGAATCCCAGAAGCTACCATTTATATCTCAAAAGTGCATTCAACAGTAGGAGAGAAGTCTATACCATGTTAGTAATAGTTATCTGAACATTTCAAATAAATGAGTATTTTTAGGCTGTCTAATGAGCATGATGCTCATGTTGTGAAGTAGAGATTCATTGTTGTCATCACCAGGTAACAGTAAATGTATTTTACTTGAGACTGATTTCTATCTAAAAACAAGTATAACTAGTATAATTGAGAGACATAGTATTTTGCAAGGTACCTGGAAGCTTTGCTTCAGAAGGAATTTGAACTTTTGTCTGCTCACAGAAGTGAGAATTAACCATTACAAATAAAATTGTCTACATGCAAAACTCAACTACGTATTTATCAACACAAGAAAGTGGCAATTACAAGTAATCCGCACAAGATGATAAAATTAGATTTTCTACATTTTAAACCACACTTATTTAATAAACTTGGGTAAGTATCAAAAGAAAACACAGAAAATAGTAATAATTAAATGTCTTCCATGTTCAAAGTGCTTTTAAAGTTCAAAGTAACTACATTCTGTGTCTGAAGAGTGCATTGTATTGAGAGAGCTATCACAAGAGTGGGGAGATAGTAAAAATAAAGTGTCAAAGAAGTTGTTTAATTAGAGGCTGTTTTTTATTTAAACATGTTCAATGTTTAAACATCTGATCTTAATTTATCACTAGAGTCAAAGTATTGTAGAGAGGGCACTTGGGTTATCTGTACATGTATGGAAAGATGCTGCTTAGCATAAAGTTGGTTGGTTTATTCTGACAAATTAAAATGCATGTGGTAAAATGATAGCTATGTGCATTCTTAATTAATCTTGATATAGATAACTACTAATAAAATAGCCATCTACTAAAAAATAAATGCATCACTATTTTAAATCCATTAAAACATTAATAAAAAGTCAAGTGCAGCTAAATAATTATCCAGAGGTATATGATATTCTCTTGCTAGCAATATTTTTGGTGTGATAGTTACATTTGCAAATTGATTTTCATTATACTTAGCAGTCTGGCAGAGTAAATTTTCATTAGGGGAAAAACAGGGATCTCTTTAGATGAAGGCAACTTAAGCCCATTTCCTCTTGTCCTTTTGTTAGTTACCTGGGACAAGAGACTGACTGCCACCTGGGTAAAACGTTCTTTCAGGCAGTTGTAGAGGGTGGTAAGGTCACCCCTGAGCCTCCTTTTCTCCAGGCTAAACACCCTCAGCTTCTCCTCATCAGACTTGTGCTCCAGACCCTTCCCCAGCTCCGTCCCTTCCCTGGACTCTCTCCAGCCACCTCAATGTCCTTCTTGTAGTGAGGGGCCCAAAACTGAACTCAGGATTTAAGGTATGGCCTCACCAGTGCCCAGTACGGGGGGATGGTCACTGCCCTGGTCCTACTGGTCACACTGTTCTGATCCAGGCCAGGATGCCATTGGCCTCTTGGCCACCTGGGCACAGCTGGCTCATGTTCATGTTGACCAGCCCTGCCAAGTCCTTTTCCAACTTGCGTCTTTCCAGCCACTCTGCCCCAGCCTGTAGCACTGCAGGGGTTGTTGTGACCCAAGGGCAGAGCCAGGCACAGGCACTTGGCCTTGGTGAACCTCCGAGCTCTGGCCTCTCCCCATCAGTGCAGCCTGTCCAGATCCCCCTGCAGAGCCTTCCTGCCCTCCAGCACATCAACACTCCCACCTGACTCAGTGTGTCTGCAAACTGACGGAGGGGCCCTGGATCCCCTCATGAGGATCATGGATAAAGACACTAAACAGAACTGGTGCCAGCCCTGGGGAACACCACCGGATGTAATTCCATTCACCAGCACCCTCTGGGCCCGGCCATCCCAACAGTTTTCTACCCATCCAACAGAGCACCCAGCCAAGCCATGAGCAGCCAGTTTCTGCACGAGTTACTGTGGGAAATGGTGTCAAAGGCTTTCCTGATGTTCAGGTAGGCACATCTGGAGCCTTTCAGTCATCCACTAAGTGGGTCATCTTACCACAGGAAAGGAGATCAGGTCAGGGAGGCAGGAGCTGCCTTTCACAAACCTGTGCTGGCTGGGGCTGATCCCCTGGTTGTCCTGCACATGCTGTGTGATGGCACTTAAGAGGATCTGCTCCATGGCCTTCCCTGGCACCAAGGTCAGACTGGCAGACCTGTAGTTCCCTGAATCTTCCTTCTGGATTTTCTTGTAGATGGGCATCACATTTTCTAACATCCAGTCAACTAGCATCTCTTTCGTACCCACTGCAACCCAGGCCTGTATTTCACTCAAGTATGAAAATCTTTTCATGAAGGGTATTAAAATACACCTGAAGAGTACTTAAAACTTTGAGTCTTGTCCTTCACATTTTCCTTCTCCTTCAGATGTTCAGTGACCAACTAGCCAATATCCTCTCCTGCATCATTTTATAGCTAAACAACTTAAGTCTCCTGCCAGGTTAATTGCTTTCAAGGTTTATATTATATGAATTACAGTCTGAAGACTAGAGTTCTGTGGGAAAAAATACGTTCAGAATACTGCGGTTACTGCTTTATTGCAATAGTTAACCTCAGAATAATGCACCCTTTTCTGCTGGGAACAATAACAAGTAATTACTCAGTAGCCTTTATTATTACTAACTGAATTATAGCCTAATAACTTAGCAGTAGTTTAATTCACTACATACACTAATGGTTACCCATGCATTCACTTTTTTTTTATTAAAAATAATTATTGCATTGCATCATATTTTCAATCTGTGATGAAGGCAACTGTATTTGTACTTAATTTTTTGATTTTAACTTCTATTATCAATTCTTCATCTTGAACTATTAAATATAGGCCCGGAAACAAAACCAAGTTCTGATTGTAGGGCACAAAGGGTTTATACCACTACCTCCACAATTCAATTTGAAAATTATTGGTATCAAGTATAGCCTTAAGAAAATTTACTCAGTTTATAATACTTGTTTCCTTGAATGGACTTCAGTACATAAAAACTTTCCAGTGTTGGAGTGGTGGGAAATTAATTTCAACAGAAAAGATCTGAAAACAGGCAAAGAAAATGGCTGTAATGCTTGAGTTCTCTACTGTCTTCGATACCATGTGAGGTGATGGCATATCAGGACTTGTTTTTGTTAAAATTGACTATCCAAAAGCTAGTGCAGAGAAGGAACTGCAATGTCTGCAGTGGTGTCCTTAAAGCTCTCTTCTGATTAGTCTAGAAAAAATGTTGATTTATAAGCCACAGAGAAGCACCCACATCCTTTCTTTCCTTATTGAGTAGAGAGGATAATAGAGAAAGATGTCACTCTTTATCATAGACATCAGTAATTATTCTAGCTCATTGTACAAGCCTAGGTATATACAGAAAGAAGTGCAAAAGATTTATTTCTCCTACATGTCATAATTAAGGTTTTCATTCTAATAAGCCCTTGTAGAGCTGTGTGCTTTTAGGTGATTTACTGTTTTTCCTGCTACTCCTGAGTATTTCTGTTGAACTAAGCAACCTTGTGGGAAAATGGTTTTATTTCATGTTAAATTGATTTCAGAAAGCACCCCACAGTTGGGATAAATTAAACAGTGCCTGAAGGCCTATTGAAATCAATGGATCTCCAAAATACAGAGACATAATTGTATGTGTTCAAGTGTCTTCTTAAACTGGGGGCTATAGTTACCCTAATTCCTTGGTTGAGGTTAATACTTTTTAATAATTACTGACCTTCTGTCACAGGGGTTGAATCTGTATGTCCAGTTCCTACTGAAGTCCACAAAGCGTGTGGACAGATTTAACAATGGCTAAAACCTCCAAATAAAATGTTTTTAGGTCCTACAAAAATAAAAACATGTAGGTTTGGTTCGTGAGTATGGTAGATGAAATATATTGGTAATTACTCTCTCAAAGCATCGTCGTTCCAGTGCAAATTTTGTGACTTAGTTCGTGGTGCCTTACCACACCACACAAACATTAATTCTCAAACTCTTGGAGCTGAACTTCCACTGTTTAGGAATCTGCAACATTTGCATTTTTGTATGAAATTATATTAAAACTATCCTTGTAAGTAAAATGGCTTTTCACCTAGCAGGAAGAACATTATGCTGTGTGAATGTGGAAAGAGAGGAGGTATATTTCAATTCAACAAGAGCTGTTTGTGCTGTATGGTAAAATGAGGTAGGATAGCAGGAGCTGGGGTTTTCTGCTAGGAGTAGGAATATACCAGATGGTTACTGCAAGTTTGTTTCATAAACATAGAAATGTTCCAGTAGTCTATAATTAACTTGTTTAACCTTTTCAGAGTATGTCCATATTTATGGAAATACACAAGGGGTCCAAAACATCATTTTTTTCTCATGCCTGTGTTGCTGCTGTTACTACCTTTTTTTTTTCCTTTTTTTCTTTTTTTTTTTTTTTTAAGTGCAATTCAAGTATTCAACAATTGGCATAAGTTCTTATTGGTAACAAAAGATGTCTCCAACTTTCCGGGAAGTTGTTATACTTAGTCTAATTTTTGGGGGATTTTGTTTTTATAAATACAAAGAAATCTAACCTAAATACTACTTATTCTCGGAAAAAAGCAGAGGGCTTCTCTTGCTTCTGTTGAAGCACCAGTAATTTTAAACTTCACTCTAAATATAGTCCTTAATCTCTCTTCTAAATGCTATACAGTCATTAACTAATTTTCTCCTCTTGAGACATTATAGAGGTAGGCTTATTTTGCGAAAGGAGGTATTGTACAATATTATTTGCTTAACTCTAGATATGAAATCATTGGAATAGCTCTGGCACTAGAACTCAGAAATGTAACCGTGTTCTTGGTTATGTACCAGATCACACTGTCTCAAGAGCAAATCCTGCTAGTGTTAAAGTGAAACTGTAACTGTGGATGAAACCTCTGTTTATAATTATTGTGGTGTAATGCAGTGTTCCTTCTGGATTTTTAATTACTGTATGTTTTCTTCCCAAAAGCTGATAATGTATATGTATCAATGTCCAATAAATTCTCATTAAATGTTGAACATGAGTTTTGAACTGCTGATGAGCAATACCTTTCTCCTCGAACATGCTTTTCTTCTCAGAATATTTTTGTAATGTTTTCTCAAGATATTGAATATGTGCTTCGCAGAATTCAGCTTGGTGCAGATGTATTGAAAAATATTTTTAAATAAATGTAAATTGTTTATATTTGCTCTAAATAAAAGTCACATACTTTTGTCTGACTTGATGCTTTTTTTTGTTTTGTTTTAAATCAATTGACAGAATTCATTGACAAGAAGTGCACCCCTTGCCAATGATTCCCAAGCACGCAGTGGTGCCCGCTTTCATACGTCTTACGACAAAAGATATATCATCAAAACTATAACAAGTGAAGATGTAGCAGAAATGCACAACATACTGAAGAAGTACCATCAGGTAATAAATGAACTCTGCCAAAGTGTGGGATGTCTTCTTAAATATTATAATGCCAATCTTTTTTTGAGTCTTAGAAGTTTTAAATTAATAATTATGGAAAAAGAGTCACTTCAGACTTTTCCCCATTTGCATCAGCAATTTATTGTATGTCTGCAATTCACAAGGATGGACTTTTCTAAATATCTGCACTAGTGTTTCATAGAAAGATACGTCTACATGAAAGAGGTAACTTGGAGGATATAAGGTCCTTTGCCTAACTGAAAAGGTGATCTTTCTTTTGGCAAGGAAAGTATTTCATTCTGGGCTTGCTTGGAGATGTCCGTGTACGTGTGTATGAATGCTGCAGGTGACCTTCTCTTTTTGATCTGGTCAGTGAATGTTCGGTGTTTCACAACAGATTTCAAAGATTTAAAGTTGTATTACATAAGAAATTAAAGATTGGATATGATTAATGTCAAAATCCTACTATTAAAAAAATTTGGGTTGATAATGTGAATTTTCATATGCAGTAGTAAAGTTAAAACACTCGAGATCCCTCAAATCAGCCTTGAAAGTTGCCGTACAGTGCTGGTGCATAGTTTGTGTGACTGGCACAGAGGGGAGCAGAACCTGGGAATTACAAAAAGCGTTAATAAAATCAGTGCTAGTTTTCCTAGTCCTACATCTGTTTGAATAAGTTCTAAAGCTGCAGAAGTCAGAAAAGCCTCTAAAAAATTACCTAAAACCTGCTGTGCAATAGGAAGGGGGTTTTTGTCCTTCTTTCCATCTTCCTTCTTTCTGTGAGTTGGAATTCCAGGTAAATACTTAAGGACATTTGGGGTTGGTTTTTTTGTTGTTGTTGTTGTTTAGGTGGGGGTTTTTCGGTTTTTTGGGGTTTTTTGTTTTTGTTTTTGGGTTTTTTGTGGTTTTTTTTGTTTTGTTGTTTGTTTTGTTTTTGGTTTTGTTTTTGGTGCAATATTCTTGTTTGTAGTAGGTTTTGGATTTTTTAATACATTATTTTGTAAAACCAGTTTCAACTTCTGAGGTGGGAGGCCCAAAGCATTCTTTCAGGATACTTGGAACTGATGGTATTGCCAGCTATCTTTGTAAATCTCAAAGGGAGATCTCTGAAGGCCTTCCAAGCCCAGAGTAACTTGGGAAGACTTCAGGATGTTAGATGTGATCCCTCTTCTCTCTTCCTGTGGTGTTCCTTTGTTTGAATAACATGTAGGGCCATGGTGTGTTTGTTTTGATGTGGATAAATATTACTACCAGAAATATTCTTAAGACATCTCCTAATGACAGTTCTCCCAAAGAAAATTTTAAACCTAATTTAAATCTAATTGTATTTTGGGGTTTATTTTTATGTGAGTTTTCAAACTTACAATTTTAGTTTTGATCTGAAAGGGTTTGATCTGTGAAGCTGTACAGCAGAATTAAAGTTTTAGTCTGTGTTATATTTGGCATCAGAAGCTAGTATTAATGATGCAGGTTTTGGGACTTAATCCAGCTGAAAAGCCATTTTGCTTTTCAAAGCAGTAATCTTTCAAGAGTATCAATGAAGTCAGTGCTAGCATGAATGAATTTAATAATTTGGAATCTTTTCCATTAATGCTTTCCAACGTCGGGGTTCATATTAGGCTAGGTTACAAGGAATAATGATCTGAAATTTATTTCTACCAGGCACCTAATTTCACTTTATACTGGAAAATCTTTCATGTAAAATAGCTCTCACTGGTGCCTCCAAGAGATTCATGAGGATACAACTTGTATTTCTTTTTGTCTCAGAACTTGAAAGCACTGTACAAAACTCTAAATACAGGAGCACTCACGTACAGAGACAGTTTAATAGTTGGACTTTTTTATTTAAATAAATTCATTTTGGTATATTCAGCAGTGTACTGAACAAGATCTAGATTAAATCCACTAGCTCTAATGGCAGCTGACACAGTGCCCTCTGTGCTGCTGCTGGAAATTGAATGCTTGGGATCACTAGTTACAGCAGCTTGTCCTCCCATTTCTCTAGATGTTTTTCAGGCAAAGCTTATCTTCTCTTGCTTTTCAAAATCTAGCAAACCCATTGTCCTGATGGAAAGGTATTAATAATTCCCTGGACAAAACTGTCCCACACAGATTTGCCTTCTGCTAGCAAACAGTGCAATGCCAGATACCATCCTCTGGCACTTGAGCTCATTAATGGTCCCTACTGTAGTTTTGATTTGGGCCAGTTTACTGTCTCCTAAATAATTCTGGGCAAGAATAAAGGTGTTAATTAAGATGAGTTAATATTCCTACTTAGGAGTTTGAATATAAGCATCTTTTTTTTAAGAGGGGAGCTTAATAACTTAGGTGTGAGCTATTCCATTCCAGCTGGAACTGATGCCTGAGGGCAATCCAAGACCTGTCTATTTCACTGGTGTGCATGTAACTTTATGGTTCTGTAGGATGGCACAGTTGCAGTAGTACCAGACTTCTCAGATGCTGCCCTGGTACTCCTGGTAGAAATCTTTGTCAATAAAAGAAGTTCTCATTAGTTCAGTTTTATTTCAATGTACTCTCTTCTACCAATAGAGGAGTTGTCAAGTTCCCTCTATTGATTTTCATACCTTACTGTCCAGTATCTTTCTTGATTGTTAATAACGGTACACTAGAGTGCCAAATATGGGATTTTTAGGGAGAAGTCTGCTTGTTAGCTTTTCTCCAGTTTCACTTCACTGTTTGTCAGCAGCACTCACCACATACGTGAAAATTCCTGGCTGAGCTGTGTTTCACAGCCCAAGTGTGATTGGGAATGGTTTGGAACTTCTGGTGGCATGCCCCTGCAGCATACCCTGGCCAGTCTCCTCTGGCACATTTGAAAGGTTCAGCCTTCTGAGAAAGGGAGTGTGCAGACCCAATAAGGCAGTGCAGGGATCATCCTGGAAAGGACAGCCTTTTACAGGTGCATGGAGTCTAGGGAGGTGATTCATATGAATTTTAAGCTTTTTCTCCCTTGTTCCCCTCAAAAAGCTAAAGTTAGATCATCTGTGCATTAAGAACAGTGTCTTGTAAACCATTATCTTGCACCCTCTTTCAGGTGCCCAAGAAGGCAGTAATTCTCTTCCATTACTTCTGACATAAATATGAGTGAAATTCACGCCATTTGTGACAGACAAACTCTTTCAGGTTTTGTTTTTTCTCCTCTGCAAATTCATTCCAGGTTCCCTCCTAGTTTGAAACTTTGAATGAGTTTCATTTAAACCGTAATATTTACTCACCTCTTTCCTTATTAAGGCACAAGGCTGATAGAATCATCCTAGACCTTGAAAGCACCTCTCTCCTTGCTTAGGGACCAAACAAGCCTTATCAAATATTTTCCAGGACTGCTTGAACTGCTTAACAATAAATAGCAGAGGAGACATCTATCTTGAAACAAAGAATGCTGGAGAGAGAACCATCACAAGGCAGAAGTGTGAGACTCAGTGTGTCCTTCATTCACCAAAACAGTTTTCATCCTGGCATTTGCAAAAAAGCTGTTGTTTTCCTTGCACCTTTTTGAACTACAGAGCTACCCATGAGGCATCTGGGAGTTTATGTGGTTGGCAGAGAAATGTAGCACAGCAGCTTTTCCCACGGACCTCCAAAATTAATTCCAAGTATTAGTTATTTTTTGGGGGAAGTCACCAAAGGGTTAGATAGAGACATATACACTGCCATTGGCAAGTAGAAATGAAAGTTATTTTATCAGTAACTGGACAGCATGGAAATGTATGGTTCACAAGCCCATGCAGTTCTGTTAGTCCTTCCTCTCTCCATCTATCTGTAGGTGTAATAACCCGTCTGCTCTTTGGAGCTCAGAGGAACTGAGGTGGTAATTACACAGTCTGTGTATGTAGGAGTTTACAAAGGGAGAAGGAATACTTCATAGCCTGCAGACATTTCTAAGTTTAAAAATCCCAAATCAAGACTGGTGTTTTTAAATCATAAAAGATGATCTGATCAAAGATAAATTCCAAGCCCAGGGCTACATGCTAGAAATGTATAAATAACTGAAAGTGAACTGGGCTTGAAGGGGTGTCAAGAGAAGTTACAGAAACAGCATATGTGTGTATATATAGTGATTCCAACTTAAAATTGTTGAATTGTAAATAATAGTCTTGACAATTGTAAATTATACTTGCTGTCCGAAATAATGTGTTTTCAAAAATCATGAGTTTCCAAAATCATTTACCCTGTCTATGATGCCTTTTTTTTAGTGGCAGTCAGGCCCACAACCTCAGACAGATGGTGAACACTTCAGTCTAAACACTGACTCTTTCTGTCAACTCATCAGATGAGTCTGACACTTCTAGTATTGAGTAGAAACACTGGAGATAATTATTTTCTCTTCCAAAGTTAAAAGGAAAAAGAAACACAAAACACTGAGCAAAACAAGTCATTAAGCAAACAGGAGGAATAGCACCTTTCTCCATGTTTAAAGCAGCAAAACATCTTGTGTTTTATGACTAGACTATTAAAGACCATCATGCATGGATCAGCCTTTTATCTACATTTGCAAAACAGAATGGCCTAGAGGTAGGTTTTGAAGTGTTGTGGTAAATACAAATACATATATGACATGCTAGGTTCTTAAGCTGTGACTCTCCATTCTAGCTAGTTTCTAACTACAGAAGTCTTTTTTGGTACATAGTTTGAAATGCTGCTTTTAGTCACATTTCTTGTTAATTTGCAATCAGTTTGGGCTGCTTATATTATTGGTATATTGTCAGTTATGAGTAGAACTCTTCTCACCACTCTTCAGTGCTACTCAGCTGAATGTCATTTACTTATCAAATGCAGTAGGACCATTAATACGCTCAAATGGGTCAGTCTTACAAGTATTAGGAAAACTAAATGCTGGGCTTACAGATGTAGCTGGACCATTTAAAATTGCGTAAGTTAATCAAGCATGTTTATATTAAAGAGTGTTTGAGAGCAAAATCAAATATGCATTGGAAAGATCTCCAGATCTAGTGCAATCTTGTTTTAAACCTCGCCTCCTGACCCCTAGAACATGGACCAGAAAAACTGAGTTAAAACATACTGCTGCTTTTGGCATTGTTAAGAGAGAGTTCAGCATGATCATCTGTGATAAGTGTGTTGTCAGAATTTCACCCTGTGTTTAAGGAATGGGTAATACCCTGTTTCCTCCCAAAGGAAAACTTTCTATTTCATCATATATTCAAGTTATGCTCATATTTCTTTTTGATATACTTGATATATTGTCCTGGGCCAAAAAAGTTTATTAGTTTATATAAAATATGTATTGTAGATACTACTGTATTTGTAGATTTTTTTCTAAGGTACAAATGCTATTTGCAAGGGCAGAAATGAGTAACAGTTGAGTAAAATTCTGAAGGCATATTTTATAGTATCTGAAATGTCAGAATCAAGACATCCTGCCCTTTCCAGTGACATTAACTTGCTTTGAATCTTAAATCGGTGTAAAAGAGGAGTCCTTTGCTCTTTGAGAGTATATGATGGGCAGGATAGAAATTTTTAAAAATAAATGGAAGTAGTTTTAGTGTCTCAGATAAACCAGCAGCTTTTAAACGCTTTCTTTTTCATTAAAATGACTTCAAAAGGGAGGACTTATTCCTCATTGCTGACACCCAAGTAACTTTAGTAAAGAAGAGAGAAGCCATCTCAAAGCAGGTGAACAGAAGAGAATTGTTAGCATGCAAACCTAGGATAAAGCTCCTCATGAGTGCAGTTTAGGTTTTCTGTAGGCAGCTGTCCCTGTTGATGGCACAGTTCCCTTCTCTAGGCAGGTAATTGTATGCAGAACTGACACCTATTGCACTGCCTGTTTGTCTCCCTGGCAACCAGCAGAAATCGTGAATAGTGGTAAAGGAGAGGGACTGCCCGTTTACCGGAGGCAGCAAACAGTGGAGTGATGGGGAAGTGAATGGGAAGAAAGGAAAGAATAGAATGAGCAAAAAAGGGGAAATTACAGACGTAAATAGACAGAAATAGAGGACAAAACAAAAGCAGAAAAATATGACTTTAGCTGCTGGAGGGGAAAATAAAAGTGAAAGAAACAGAAAAGCAAATGAAAAGGGGGAAAATGTAGGCAATGAAGTGAAAATGGGAGAGATTGCACCAATAACAGTGTTTCGGGCTACACAGGAATCGAGGAACAGCAGCAGATTGTTATCTGGAAGGTAGGAGAAAAATTAAAATCATAAATAGATAACTATTGAAATAGAGAAACATTGTAGGCTAAAAACAATTTTATCAAAGAATTGATGATAGTATAGGCTGGAGAATATCCCAGAAAAGAAAGTGGGGCCTTGGTGCACAGGAGTTTGCACTGGCATGGATGGGCTTGTCAAGGTGGTAGGTTGCTGAAGCAGAGCTACGTGAAAGTTTGGATCATCCTCCCTCCACGTCAGTACTTGCACAGGTTATCAGTGGCTGCCTCCCAACCTCTGTCTCTGCATTTTGCCACATGAGTTGCGTTCATATGTATCACAAAAAAGGAAAAAGGTAAAAAGGCAAAGCAAGGCAGTATAATGTCGTGTTATTTAAACACAAACGTGAATAAAGAAGGATGTAATGGTGACCCTGGCTCTGTATGTCTTGAAATAGTAAGAGGTGAAGATTTCTAGGAGGTTTGCAAAGAAATGTAGTTGAAAAAAGCCTTTCAGCAGTTCTGTGTGGGAATCAAGTGGCAGCACAGAACACAGCTTCTGCCCTGTGCTAAGATAACTGACTTGTAAAGCAGCTTTGAGCTGAAAAAACAGGAAAAGCAGAAAAAGGAGATGAGAATGTATGTATGTATTCTCATCCAAACAGTCTGTGTTTCACCTGCATCCAACAGGCCCAAAAAACCCTAAAAATGGGAATCTTACTAGTGTGGTTGTCAGATGGAATTGCAGAGGTCTGATATGCAAAGGGACCACACAGACCGGAGCTGTAACCAAAAAAACCCACATTAAAAGTCTTCCATGAAAGATACGACATTTTGTAGGTAAATAACTACACTAAATGGCAGAATGGTCTTGGCTACACTGGCTCTGTTGGGGCCTGGGTTTCACCAGCAGGTGTTTTCCAAATATTTATTGGTTTATATATATATATAAAAGGTATTGATACTGTGCTCAGCACTTTTCTGGAGGGATCGATCCACACAGTGAGTCAATTGTAGCAATATGAAGTATGATGTTCCTGGTAACAGAGCTGCAGCCTAGATAATCACGTGTGGTGGTGACATTGAGATTACACTGCACTTAGAAGTAAAAATAACTGGCCATGTCTGAAACAAAGTGAAGGGTAAGGCTGTGAATCACAAGGCTTGTATATAAAAACCTGTATATTTATCAATCACTTCTTTAAATGAAATTTTCTTCTTTCATGGCTTATTTGAAGAAAACAGCCTTTTATGCCTTGAAAATCTGTCATTTTCTGGTGTGTGCTGTAGTTTGGCTAATTAATCCTTGCAGTGTATCACCTAAGTACCCAATGCATAGTATTCTGTATAATTGTTAAGGTGCAGGAAAGTGGCAAGAAGTGGAGTATTTATAACTCTGAACAAGTTTTCAGTCTTTTTTGGGAGGAGTGATTCCACATGTCAATGCTTGTGCACCAAATACATTGGTGAAGGATAGTTCTGATTGCATACAAGAGCATATAGAAGAAAAAGTTGAGCACAAAAATGACTACCAATGTGTAGTCCTGCGCAATGTCCAAAATGGTTTTAAATAATTATGTAATTTGCTATTCAGTTTCTTTAATGGAAGTATCCTGGTGAAAATATAGACTTGTCACACAATTGTGCTTAGATTATCAAATGCATGCCTTAATCATGATACCAAAATCTGTGAAAATACTATATAAAGGGGTAACAGAGAATGAGCATGTTGTGTATTTCTGAATTAATGTTTCCAAAATTGGGCTGTGACAGGAATGCTGACTTTTCACATAGAACAAAGATAGATATCATTCAAGATTTAATCTGCACCTATGTCAAATCATTCCACAGATGATCTCCAAGTGGAGAAGGAGAAATGGTAGAGACAGAAATTTTACTCTGTGTTTTTCCAAAGAGATCCAAAAGTAGTGTAACTTCTTTGCTAATAAATGGTATGCATTATGTTATCTTCTGGTACCTTACTAGCATTGCCATAGGGAAGCAAGAAGCTATTAGATAGGTAAAGTTTTATTCTTACTAAGGAATCTTGAAGTTGTATTTATACAAAAATTAATGAGAAAATAGGATCATAAAGAATTTTTTACTCATTTTTCAACTTGAAGCATGGGGTTCAAGAGAGCTCAGAAATTTCCTTATTTGAAATCTGTCCTGCACAGCTGATAAAACATGTCAATATGCTGATGTTACTTTACTGTGTTAATAATAATATTGTCCTTGTGCTGTGCACAAACATGAGAATTGTCTGAATTTACAAAAAAAAATGATGAGGTGTTTATTGCAACACTCATTTTTTAAAGAGATGGGTTTTGTTACTGCATATAAAGACTTGTAAATGTATTAGCTGAGTATTACAGTTTTATTTAGCAAGTCTGCTTAGTAGAATTGTTTTAATGTTCTTTTTAGAAAAAATTTAAGGAGTGAAGGTCTTTTTCTTTCACTGAAATTTAGCAGTCCTGTTAAGCATGTACTGGCTTATTTTCTAGGCTCACTTTTTTTCCAGCTGTGAGTGGGAAACTTCAGGAAATCATTCCTAAAAAGCACCTTGAGGTGACTAAATTGCTACTTCCTTTATATCAAGATGGACAAATTGAAAATCTGCCAACCACAGTCACCAGTGCAAGTCCTGCTGGACTCCCACCCAGACAGATGACACGTTTTGCCTCCTCTGTGATGCAGATATGGGGGATTGATAGTTTCAAAGGTAGGAAGTTCTAGACCAACCTTGTAGATGCTGAAAGCAAGTGGCATTCCTCCCTCTTTCCTTTGTCTCCCCATCAGGATAAGAATTACTGTCATAGGAAACATTGAAATCATTTTAGAGGCTTTTCTTTCATTTCCAATGGCATGAGTGTCCACAGTCAGCAGCAATAGGAAACAACAGTGCGGTACCTGGTCTGCTTTGAGAGGGTCTCTTAGAAATCTGCACGTCCCTTTTTATCAAGAGGAGCAATTCTAGCAGAGCTTCGTCGTGTCTTGTGTTGCATGCTGGTAACACTGCCCTTTCAGAAGTCTTTGTTTGCACACTAAGATAGTGAAACAACAGTGTTAGCAAATGGCAAACCCTAACTTACAAACAGGACTGAAGCAACTCTCACTAGTGGCCTTTTTGTCCTCGTTACATAGCACAGAACAGTTTGGGGGGGGGGTTGTATACTGCTAACCAAATAATTTATTTTATGATATTACAGTGGGTATGGTGCTCATGCTCTGATAATGGCATTGCATTTTTACAGATGGGTACACTCAGGACCAGAGAGGTTAAAATCTGAGTGCTAGCAGTAGCTAGGGTTGAAGAGGGACTTTAAGTGTCAGTACTGTGGCAGTCACTGCTGAGAGGAAGGGCAGGGGGTTACTAGTCTGGTACTCAAGATGCCTAGCTGGCATTCCTTCACATGGCACAAACTCTGTATGATTTCAGATAAAGGTTCTGCATCTGAGATGCCCATATGGAAAATTGGAACAATAGTATTTATTTTAATTCAAAATCTGTAGTTAAAAGCTGTAAGATTAGGAATGGCTGGGTACATTAAGGAGTTGAGTAGCGAGAAATCCTTAGACACTAAACTCCTGTTGGAAGCTAGATTTATTTTCATCTTGTGGAACATAATCATCTTAAAGTAGAATTCACTTAGCAAATATTTTTATAGGAACAAACCTTCTTACTTTTTATAAAGCTTTATAAAAGTATTTACCTTTAGAATACTTGATGTTTATAAAGAAATAATCGGTGTAGTTTTGATAGTATGGATTAGTACTTTTATGATTGGATCTTTAAGAGAAATGATGGTCAAAATAGGTCAAAGATTGGTGGTCAAGATGGTCCAATAGGTGTATCCTGTAATGTGTTATAACTACTCTGTGATGTTGTACACAGCCCTATGACTGAAAATCCTCCAAACTAAGAACTTCAACTTAAAACTTCTGTATCTTTTAAATATAGAAATCCTCTCAGGTGCAAAGTGATTGATCTTTGTGCACTGCTCCTGACTGACCTTGCTTTTGTGGCTTTTTACTGCTAAACTTCTGTTTGTGTTTTGGGGCATACAATCATACTCCTTTCCTAAGATTCTCATTTGTATTCACCGAGTCTCTGCAGCACCTTAAGATATTTTGCCTATTCATATGCAGTTTGAGCTCAAAAGTGCTTTGCTGTGAAGTGGCACAACTCCATCGTGGCTTCGTTCTATGCTTCAGGGCTTGAACCGCCAGTACAGCTCCGGGGGAGGCAGAGAGCAGAGTTACAGCCCAAAATGTGCCAGCAAGATTTAGCAGGGCTCACGTGTCAGCCAAAATTGGGTTCAATTGACAGTCAACAATTTCTGTATTTGTTTTCATGACCTTTGTTTCTTGGTGGACAGGATTGTTTCCAGGAGTCTTAACTCTATTTTTATTTTGCCAATTGAAAGGTCTGTGTGTGATATGTGCAGATTCCAGTATAAAGTTAGTGAGAAGAATTCCTTAAAATTAGCAGAGGAGCCCAAAATTGCAAAACCTCCAGGGTTTCAAGAGTTTTGTTACAGTATTTGTTACCAAAATACTACCTGCCTTTATTAAACAATTGAAATAGCTTATTCAGTTAACTAGTTCTAAATTCTTCTAAAATCTGTGTTTCTAATAACTGGGTCACTTTGGCACAAAGGAACAGCAGCTTCAGTAGGCAATTAATATTTAAAAACTGACTGTAGGTTAGATTTCATGTTTCCTATTTGGGCCTTGAGTTTTTTACATTTTCTCCAAGTTCCTCTGTTTGAGACTTGGTATTAACAGAAAGAGGAAAGCTGGTGAGTCCTTTCTGGTTTACATCATTGTGGCTTAACTTTTCCTTGGTTCCACAAAATATGTAAGTGAATGTTTTTGAGTAGGATTAATATAATATGGACGTTTTTATTCTGGGAATGGAAATTTATCCTTTAATAGTTCTCATCATCAATGTGTGTCTGCTTCTTCTGCTTCCTCCAGTGCTCTTTCTAATAGAACAATTACTTGTAAGGCAAATTATTAGGAAAAAAAAGTCAAGGTTGCAGGTGGCAAATTTTTTCAAGGTTAATAGCCCATTTTTATGGAATATAGTGACCGTAAGGAAGTATAAGGATTCATAAATAAAAAAATACAGGGAATTTGCACTTCATTGCTCATCTCTATTGACCCCGAAATGCAACCACCACATAGAAACTAGCAGAAGGTTGGTGATAGTAAATAATACCCCTGGCAACACCATAAATGTTCATCATCATAAACAAATGCTGAGAATGGTGAAACATACAATTTAATTTTGGTCTGGAACAACACTGTACAGATTACAGCAGTGTGATGTTCAAAAAAGTACTTGGGTTTTGACATAACTGCCAAATATATGCTATCTGCTTAAGTTTGTTTTCTTTGTTAACATAAAAGGTCTGTCAGATGGAGTCTCCTTTTTCTATGAGATTGTCTGTGGAAGTCGAGTTATAAGTTAAACAGCTCAAGATTTTAATTTTTCAACACTGGCCTAAAAGCAGAGTAACTTTCTGGTGAGGGGGTCTGGTTTTGCATAATTTTTTGACGGTTTGTCGCCACACAAATATTCAGCAAATAAATGTGTTGTTCCTTGGTATTTTATATCTAAAATCTAAGTACATATTTATATATTACATGTCAATCCTCATTTCTATTTTTTCTTTTCATTCTGCAGTTTATTGTGGAGTGTCATGGGAATACACTTCTTCCCCAGTTTTTGGGCATGTACCGGCTTACTGTTGATGGAGTTGAAGTATATATGGTCGTTACAAGAAATGTGTTCAGCCATCGTTTATCTGTTTATAGAAAATATGATTTAAAGGTGAGTAACAGCTGCTGATTAACTGAAAAAGTAGCTGAAAATCTTTACTATAAATGTTAGGTTTTGCTGATGCTTGAATATTTCTCAGAAGTTTAATTTAAAATTGTGTTATGTAAGAGACAGCATAACTAATTAAATTCTGCAGCTAGGTTTGGCAAGACTAAAGGATGGTTTTATAGACATTATACAGATTTATCTGTTTTGTGCATTATTAAGTGCAGCAATTTATCCAGGTATGTTTGCTAAATGTTGCTAGTGGTTAAAGGTAAAACCTTTCACACTAGTACAATAATAATTCTGCTTTTTATAGGTTTTTATCAACATTATGGAAAGCCACAGTTGATTCTGCAAGGCTTTTATAAAACAACTAATTTAAACCAATAAATGCTGCTAACAGAGGTACATCACTATTGTAAAAGCTTAATAATTTATCTGATATTTTAAAAATAAAATCAAGTGAAAAGAAGAGTCTTTAAAAAACCAAAACATCTACTTTTATCATAAGATCTGTTATAGTTTTGTTTCTTAAGCTTTTCTGCTCATTATAATTTTGACAGTAGTTAATATACAGTGCTTACAACAAATAATGCAAAACGTGGTCTTAGCCCTTCTACCCAAGGGATGGTATTTTAATTTCCTCTCTAAAGTACCCCCCTAGAAACCTACTTCTTTCTAATACATTTAATTTCTATGTGCTGAACCACTAAGTGCATCTGCAAGCTTGTTTTAAAATGTTCATTTATCATTCTGTTTTAAGAGATTTGTAATGCTGTATAGTGCACCATCCTTTCCTACTGTCAAGTCTCCTTAACAATTGCTTAGAGAGTTGACCGAACTTGATTTATAAGAACTGATTTCCAGAATGTCAGCAACTTGCTTTCTGATATTCAGTATTATTGGCAGCAGTTGTTACCAAAGAAAGTTTTTTTTTTAATTTGAGAGAAGTGTGATTTAGATAATGTCCAGATGCATTAAAAAGGGCAGGAAAGCACAACAGAAAGAAACAGTAATTATATACAATATGTTCTTAACATTGGTGTCAACAGCTCTGTTATTTAACTCTCTGAATGCTTCTGTACTCTATTCAGTTTGTCCAGCTGAACAGCATTGCTTTAACTTCTCATGCAATTCAAATTTAACATCGATATCATATTCCTCAAAACAAACTCCTTCACCGAACAGATTTGTATCGACACTGCATATGTTAGAAATTACTTTTTCTTGATATTCTTTGCTATGGCGTCTGCAGTTGTAGATTCAGAGTCCTTTCTTGTACATGAATATTTTTGACACCAACTTAGAACTCACTTTGTAGCACAAGTCCCTACCTCTGTAGATACAAGAAAAAAGACCACAGATCAGCATAGGATTTCAAGGGTATTTTTTTGTCCATGGACACATTTTGTTAAAATTATTTCAATGTCATTTTTTTACCAAATGTCAAATTTGACACCCTTCCTTAATTTTTACTATTGTGAATCTTTTTTTCTTTCCCTTCAGTTTGGTTTTCAGTTGATCTTTTTTCTGACCTTATAGTCTGTTGGAGCACAGAATACAATATAAAAGGTGTCTCCTGAGTAAACTAAAATGTTAGGCTTTTACTATCAGTTAAGAATAATTCGATGAAATCCCTGCTTGCTGGACCATACATAATAACTAAGAGATACTGTCCCATGTATCTTTTCTCTCCATCACTTTCGAGTTTTCTAAGTTTCTTTCTGCAAACAGAATAAAACATGCTATAAAAAGGTGTGATTAGGGATCCTCACATTCTTTAAACTAGTAGGACTCCACTCCAGCTCTTCTTTACACAGTGCAAACCCTTTAACAAGCAGCAGAGCTAATTTGCCCATCTTTCAATGTCTGGTTACCATATTTGTAGTTACTATTTCTTGCAGTGCTGTTATGTGATAAATAAATGCTGGGTATTTAAAGGTGTGGTCCTACTCCAAGAAATTTTTAAGGACACTTATACAGTCTTTTTTTTTTTTTTTTTTTTTTTGTCAGCTCTAGGTTATTCAGAAAACACCATATTGCCCACTAGTTTTAATTTAAAAATTAAATACACAAAGAAAATCTAAAATGTCTTTGGCAAGCACTGTAAGTCTTGTGAATCCACAGTTGGTCTCTTCTTTTTACTCTGTGTTGCTGTGAGATGCATTGTTCTTGTTTGTACTTTATGATCTTTTAAGAATTTTTTGTGTTTATATTGTGTGACATCCTTTTCAAATGTGTACTAGAAATGTCCAAACAGTTATACAGAATAGGCTATTCCATATCCATACAGCTAAATTGGCACAAAAAGATGAGAAGTCCGCCAAGCAAACTGAACTTTCCAGCATGAAACACTCAAAATGAGGATGAGAGTTGAGGAAAAGCTCCAGGAATTAGGAGGACAATAGAAGTAGAACATCTGAGGATTTAATCCATCTTTCTTTTCTCATGATGCGTCTTCTTCACATGATTGCAAGCAGTTCAGCAGTCTTAGACATTCTACCTACTCTGTCACCTTTCTTTAAAACATTTCTCAAGTTCAAAAGGATACAGTTCATCCACTTTTTGACCTGTTATCATAACATTTTCAAATTAGTTTCTGACATATGCACATTTTTAGATTCATTTTTTCTGTTTCAGGGTTCTACTGTGGCTCGAGAAGCCAGTGACAAAGAAAAGGTATGGTGCATTTCTGTTTCTTTTTCAGCTAATTAACCTTCTAGCTAGACTCAGAACAAACATAACTAGTGCTGTTCTGACCCTTTCCTTTTTTTTCCGCCATATGCTTCCCTCTTGAGTTCTACCTTATCCCTCCTTTATCTGTCCTCTATTTCCTGCAGACCTTTGAATACTGGTTTGCAAAGGTGTTGAAATTTCAGAGGTAAGTGAGCCAATCCTCTGCCTTCTCCTTTTCCTTTTCTCTTCTCTTAGTTTCTTCAGGGCCTACCCTGTGCTACGAAAACATCAGAACATTGTTCCCTTCTCTCAGTTTTTCTTTGTGGTTTAAGTGAAATAGCCAGATGGCATTTTAGGAGAGGTTTCTCTGGAGATTCTGCACATAATTGGAAGTGGAGCATAGTCTCCATCATCTAAGACTTCTTAGATCTCAAATTTGGGTAAGGTCTGACAGTCCATGGCCCTTGTATTTTTAATTTGTCCAAGCACATTCCTCCTGAATTAGCATGAGATCATTCAACAGTTCACTTAAGAGACTTCATGTTATGTTGTCCCCAAATTCCATTCAGATCATTTGTTTTTCTCCTAAGCACTAGTTGTACCATACCTGCCTTTCTGTGTCTTCTGCAGATCACACAGCTGCACTAAAGGAGTAAGGGACATGCAGTAGCAGTCAGTTCTCGCTGCATGAAAAACTCTGTTGACAGGTTTTTCCACCTTTCCTAAGGCATGGTGGAACACTTAAAATTCCTCTTCCAACATTAGGCAATACCACAGCCTCACTTGGGAGCTGCAGTTACGATTGCCAGCATCAGCTCTCTTCAGCTGTACCAGGCCCTCAAGATCATGTCTTGAATGATCTCCGTTCTTTCCTTTGTCATCTGTTTTTGTTCTTGTTAAGTGGCAACTGTAGTTTTTAAAGTGCAGGGAGTAACCCTTCAGTGTCTTACAAACAATACCTAATGTCATTGAAAACCTCTGCTGAACTGTTAAAATAATCTGATAGAAAGGATGAGGACAAAGTATTTGGATGGGACTGCTTCAGGTTGCAACATTAATGCCTGGACTAGTAGCATAAAATCTAAAAATATGTATAGTCAGCTATACAGGAACTGATAATATATAGTTCTTTAGCAAAGTAGTTTTGAGCAATTTTAGGAATATGCCTCATAATAATAAATAGATTAATGATAGTACATGTATACTGTAGTTAATACATTGAGTGACAACCTCAAAGAAACTGTGCCCTAATTTTGCTCCTGTGCAAGTTCATGAAAGAATTACTATTAAACTTACTTACAGATGAATTGAAACAAATTTGTGTAGTTTTATATAACTGCATACAACAATCATTCTGTAAATTTAATGTGAAATTGTAACTCCCATGAAGCAGATAACAAAAATTCTTATCAACTCCACATCTAGAACCTTCCCTTTGATTTTGAGTACTTCTCTGAAAAAAATGCATACAAGCCTTGTCCCCTTAATTCTTATTCTGCTATTTTAATAGTTTGATTTCTTGGGGATGGAACTGCACAAAGCTTTTTGATGTTGTAAGCAGGCAGTCTGAGGCTTTTGGAACAGCTTTCTGTCACTCATCATACCCCTCAAACCCCAGTGCAATGCAGCAGGGAAGTGACAAGCTTGCATTCAGAAAAAAAGATTTCCAAGAAAGGATATTATTGGGTAGGCTTCTTCATTCATGGCTGGAACAGCATTTTACACTTTGAGACTCTTAGAGATTCAAGCAAGGGAAAATTAATATTTTGCTTATTACATGGCTTTTGTTTAAGTTTTGGAGACTGCTGTTTGATTTCGAAGAGCCAGAATGCCTTTTGCCTGTGGATTGCAGATGTTCAGAACATTTGTCATCACTGTGATCTGAATCTCCTGCAGTAGGCATGGCAACAGATTTACTCACATAAACTACTCAAGCTACTACACAGCTTGTAGGTTTAAATAAAAAGGGTGCTGTATATTTACATGAATAGACAAGGAAAGTTTGGTTCTGAAACTCTAAGCAGTGCTAAAGAGCTGCTGTCATGAGAGGTACCTCTGCACATGTGCCACTGATTTCAGGACCTGAGGACTCTGTTGACCTGAATATGTAGATGGTCCATTATTCCTGAGTGGCATGTGGAGCCCTGTGACATGTTTTTTTACTTTGATTTTCTCTTAAGTAGATGTCAGTATTTCAAACTTTTTCTTGTCATCTGTGAGAATCTCAAATCAGTTTTAAGATTTGAAAACAACAGGAAATATTTGACTTGAAAGGGGTGGGGGGGAAGGCATTTTATTTTTTAGCAAATTCTCTGAAGAGTTTTTGGCATCTCCTATCATAGAAGAAATTGCCCTCGGGGATTAAACAAAACCAGACAATTTGAAAACCTGAGCTGGTGTACTAAATTATTAGCTGATTTTTAGCCAGATGCAAGCTAAATCATCAATTTATTAATGTTATTTGAAATTATAGTAATACTAATAAATTTCAATTAATGGCAGTATAATTACTTATTATAACTGTATGGCTATTCACATGTGAGGGTAATAAAGGAAGCTTTGGGTATTAAATGCATAGCTAAATTGTCTAACAGTGGCTAGTTTTTGAATGGGCTTTTAAGTAATTCATACTGAGTTTCAAATTACAACATTCAAATGGTTTTTAGAGTATCAAGAATAATATGTTTACTTCTCTTAAAGCTGCGAAAGTCAGAACACAGAAGAACAAGTCTTTCAGTCACATTTTAATGCAGACTGTAAATTTTAGATTAATTACTTTGTATAGGCAAATTTGGTGAAATTTATGTTCTTGAATCTTCTTCCTATCAAACTAAAAATTATTTACTCAGTTAATAAAGAAGAGACAAATATGCAAAAAGATTTAATGCATAAGAAAATGGAGAAAATAGTATAACTCTACTTTAGTTTGGTGTTATAAAATAGGTATTAGTATTCAAACTTTTTTAAAATCGGTTTTTAGGATGAAAAGTTGTCTGAGAATGGTACTCTTCCATCCTGTTTGCAGTTCACCTCCTGTTTGACTGTTTTCAGCTGTTTAATATCCTAGCATATGGATGAGGAGCTCCAAAACTGTCATTTCAGTGTTTTGTGATAATCAGTGCAGAAACAAGCACCATTCCCTTAAATTTCACCTTATCACACAATGCCTTTCATTTGTGTTACAAATGATACTTTTAGTAATACAGGCATCACTTTCTTGGCAACGTGTATCGTAACATACACTTACAGATGCCTTGGATTTTGAAAGAACAGTATGTTTCAACAGTTGTCAAATTCTGACAGCTACTCTTTTTTTTTTTTTTTGTCTTTACTACTCTTTTTAGAATTTTTATTATTTTAATAGTGGGCATTTTCTATTTATTCTTTGGATAATTTTGCCCTCTTAAGTGAAACAAGGATAATGCAGAAGTCCCCTGGTGATCTAGCTGCTCACAATTATGCCATACTTGCAGTACAGCATCGAATTAGCAGTAACAGCTGAGACTACTTGTACTGACAAAAGAATCTAAGCTGTTGCTTGTGAGTGAGCCATTCAGAAAGAAATTTGAAGGAAAATAAATCCTAACTGAACTGATATCTGCCATATTTCATCTTTCTCAAGCAATTTCAGAGATTATTACATGTTTTTAAATCAATCTAAAAGTGGCTGCATTGCCACCTCTGTAGTATGTATTGTTTCATAAATCACCATTCACAAATGCAGAAAAAATATAGTAAATACAATTGAATAAAGGATTTCCTATTCAAGTTTCTTTTGGGGAAAAATATTGCCATAGTTAACAGCTATGTTACATCTTAATTAAATTGTATGCGAAGTACATAGCTGCGATAATCAGATTGGAAGTTGTCACTAGACGTTAAGTTTGTGTTTTACTTCATGTATTACAACATGGAGTAATTAACTGATTTCCAAGGGGAAAGTAAAACCTAAGGAAGAAGGGCTTTAGTAGAGGAGCATTGCAACAAGATCACTCAGTCTTGACTCAGGTTTTTTTTTCTTAACTTTTGGTGACACTATGTAAAATTGTATTGAAGGAGATCATTCCAAAATCTGAGCTATTTTTTCCTGCTGTTTTAGAATTGCTAATTTCAGAACATTTTAGTGATTTCAGTCCGCTTCATGTGCTGATCTCACACAAGAGACTTGTGTTGTGAATTTATCTATGAAATAAATCTAAATGTTGCAATGTACAGAGATTATAACTTTCAAAACATCACACTCCAAAGATAGGGAGAGACATTCAGGGGTTTGCTTTCAGCATTCACCCTTCTCATGACACCAACCCCATTACAGTTTTTCAAAACAAATCACTAGTTTGCCTTTGTTTGGTTTTGAGGTGTGGGAGTGTTTTGTTTCTTTTTTGTTTAGAAGTCTGCCTTCCATATGTTAAAAGAATTTAAAAAATAACAGGGGAATTTTGTGTTGCATTTTATATGTTGCATGTTTATTTTGCAGCAGGAAGCTATTAATGCTAGGGGTAACTCTGGGTGCATTTCCTTGAGCATTGAAAAGACAGTTTCTATTTTGGTATATGCTTGAGTATTTAACCCTTCTATACAGCATCCTGCACAATTTTTTTTTTCTTACTTTCCTACAAAAGTTCTTGTTTTGCTGGCAGAAGCCATTCCTGTGTAATTTTGGGGTTACAGCTCTATTTCCATTGTCCTTTACAGACCTGTGGTGTCAAGTGGAGCTGCAGACCCTTGGTATAGAAACCCCCGTCTAGGACAAGGCAATTTGTACAACAGAGGTTTGCCCCCAGCTCACAGAACTCTTGGTGGCAAGAAGCTGCATAATTCCAGAGGAAGTTATTCTTCCATCTTGTAGATCTAGTGACTCCAGAGTTCTGATTCAATTCAAAATCACCTGTTCCAAATTATTGCAAACTGTATTTACTATTATAGCCTTTTTTTTTTTTTCCGAGCACTGCCTTCCATAGATGCTGATGAGCCCAGTACTTTAAAAAATTAAGGTGTATGTGGGCCATTTGCTGTTAAAAAAGTCCAGGGTGTGGGCCTTCATTCTTGGCAGATGTTTTACATAATTTTCAGAAATTATAAATTTTAAGCCAAATTATTCCATGATTAGCTGTGTGAATAATGTGACCTGTGGCTAGTCCCAGAGAAAAAATACGGCTGCTATGCAACATTTCTCTTAAAACCTAAACCTTGTCTTTGCTAGATGAGAAATTGCTGCCAGGTCATGAGGACAATTAGTGTTTTTCCTTTTTCAGTCACCTATTTGGACACTTACCTGACCTACAGCTATTTTAGCAAGCTGCTTCCAAAATGCCAGCATTAATGTTAGCTGTGACCATTATTTTTGATGTCATGATGCGCACAAAATCCCTTTGGGGGAAACAAAATTGCTAATACTCATTTCAGCTCAGTAGGATAGGATGCTGAATTGAGATGTCCTAAGAAATATACGAAAACTATTTGCATGTTCTTCTAGAAATAAAACTACACCCGGTTCTTACAATCCAAGATTTTTTTAAACTCAAAACAGTATCAGCTCTTACACTATACTTTTATTTTGAATGAGGCTTTACACATTCTGTCATCTTAGTTACTAAGAAATCTTTATTGACTTTCAACCTTTCAAAGGCAGTGAAATCTTCCTGACATTAAAATTCTCTGTGACCATGGCAAACTTTGGAATGCAAACCTGAAGTGTACCAATTACGTGCTTTTTTAATAAATAAGTATTTTATATTTGTAAAATCTGTTGTGCCTTTCTTGCATCTTTAAGTAGGAGATTAAAAACAGTGGAGGTGGTTCAGAAAGAAAATCTATTATTAATTTAGTGGAAGTAGTTAGATGCTCATCTCCTGTGCAGCTCTTAAAATATTTAGTTCTTTAATGACAGTAATATGTTCATTATAATGAATTACATTCTAGGAGAATCATTTTCCAACTAGGATTTTGCTTCGTTGGAAATATTTGAGACATCATAAAAAATTAACCATATCAATTATTTCATTGAAGCAAAGTCTCAATTTTTTTCATTCAGATAATGTTCTAAACTGCCACAGTGTGACTCTATTTGTGTTTATTTCAGCATGTAAGAAATGAACATAGTGGGATTTTTCAACATGAATGAATATATTATTAATTTGGCATAACTACAAGAGCCCCTCCTAGTTGAATATTTCATAGGTTTTGATTCTTAAATTCGCAAATCAATTTTGAGACAAATTTCAGTTAAAGTACTACTAGAATCACTTCTGCTGGCAGCTGTCATTGCTAATATGTGGGACTACAACAGTATCCCAGGAATACTCAGCTTTAAATAAATCGGGGGAATAATACTGCCTAGTACACCAAAAAGGAAAAGCTTTGTCTAGTAACATCTAGAAAGAGGGAAGAGAATAGGCTGGGAAGCATCATGTAAATAATATAGTGAGGGCAACCACTGGCAAAGAGCTTTTTAGCTTCAGTTGCTTAGATGGGACCCACTGCTTTTACTTTGTCCTTTTTCTCCTCTTGCTTCGGAACAGGCTTTTAATTTACGTGGTTCTACGCTTGCCAAGACTTTACAACTGTGGGTATTTGGGTGAATAAAAATTACCTCAGATAAATATTGTCAGAGGGATGCTTGTGAACTGGGGGAGCCTGCATCCAAGGCAGTGAAGAGTCTGGTTTTTTGGGAGTGCTGACTCACTGCCTGGAATGTCCTTGGGAGTACCCCTTGGGTCTTGTGATGACAGGCAAGAGCTGCAGCAGTGTCAGCTTTGCTAGCTCACTTCTATTAAAAATAGATCAGAGACAAGGATAAAGTGAAGTATGGCACCTGCACAACTGGCTTACCAGCCCTAGCATCTTCCAAAAAAGGCAGTTCTTGTAATTTAAGTTTATTTTTACTACCGTTAGACTGTCCTCAGTGGCGAGGCAGCTTCCCCCCACACCCCCGCCAGTGTGACTGGGGCTGTGCTCTGCGGGAAGCCTGCGGCAGAGCCTAGAGGCAAACAAGCATCTCAGCATCTTAACCACAAACATACCCTCCCTCTCTGCTCACCCCCAGCTTTAAACAGCACTAGTAGAGGGGGGTTTCTGCGTTTATGGGTTTGTTTCACTTTAACCTCTGCCTAATTTAATCAATAACTCGGATATACTAGGTGGAAAAATAATCTGGGGATATTTTTTTTTGTTGTTTTTTGGTGGGGGTTTTTTTTGAGTAATTTTGGGCTAAAAAGGAAGCTTGGTTTCCTGCATTGTTTTCATTATTGCTTCATCTTAAATTATTTCATCCAAATCTCCTCTCCGTTCTTAAGCATCCCACGCACTGGATTCCATCCTCCAGTGTTGGCAACATCCCTGGATCCACAGTCCCGCCTCTGCAGAATTAGCCCTGTCCATGGGACACTGTGCTCAATTGAGTATGGTAATCTCTACAGCTGTTAGCCTGGAATGCTTATCTGATGTTACCCCTGCTCGTTTGTGTCCTAAACCTATTACTGAGTAGACCAGAAAGAAAATCAATGCGTACTGTGCAGTCATGTTGTGATAAACAATTCATTGAGAGCTTCAAAACATGCCCAGCATTGTTTTTGAGTAAAGCAGGAGAGCACTGCTGTACGACTCCTCCTTGGAAGTGAAGTCTGGGACAGATGGATGGTTATAGCTCCATCTCAGCTGCTTGGGTGTTTGTTTTCCTTTTTTTTTTTTTTTTCAAATATAAATAGAGGATCGCTATTAGAGGGTATTTAAATGTGTCAGAATATTCTAGATTCAAGACAGTAATAATTCGGAGCAGGCAGACTAGGACCTTATTTTCTTTCAAACTTCATCGATATCAGGATGCCATGGATTTAATAATGGATTTGTAATTATTACAATGTTACTAATTTTGTGGTTTTGAGTAGCTATTGGGAGGAAAGGATTGCTATTCTAAACAAAAGTAACAATGTGGAATCTCAAGTGATTCAGAAATTCCAGGTCCAAAAAAAAAATATGAACAGTTGGGGAACTGAGTATTTTGGCCACCTCAGTGCACACAGCCCAAGAGCAAAAAGAACTTTTGGCCATTGTGAAGATTTATAAGGGCCTTTTGGAGTCTGCTGTGGTGCTCACATTTTAGTGCTGTGCTTTCCAAGGTATATGTATTGGAGCAGAGGAAAGAAGCTCTCAGATTCTTTTCCTTGCTGTGTCATAGGAAGAAAATAAACTTAATGAAAAATACCATCTCTAGTAAGATTATAAGCAATGTCTGACTAGTTAAACTAATGGAGGATGTTCCTGTAGGCTGGTGTTAGCTGCCTTTTATTCCTAGCAGAAGGACCTTCAGATTAAGGGGAGATTATTTTATTCAGGATACTCACTAGTTCTTGGCTATTTACAGTTCATAGGAATTGCAGCACTGGGTGTTCTGTAACATTATCTTTGTAAAGGAAACCTGTGCTTCCATACTATTGATTAGAAGAGGGGCAGGAAGAAAGGCTGTTCATTGCTCTTAATGGGCCAATTTTTTAACAGCTCTGATTGCAGGAGTTACTATTACTTCTAGCTTGCTTGACCAAATGTCCTGAAGGAACTGCTCTTTTGTTTGATGGTTTGCTGAGGTTTTTTGAGTAAACTTCCAGTCACTGCCCATTAAAAACAGAGCCCATCTGAGGTGTTGCAAATCACTTCATGGCGAAGTTGATGATGAAGGTAATCAAGTTGCTCCAACATCAAGAGTATTTAATTACATATTGAAGCAGCAGTGGTCTTCTCTGGCATTTGCTTCTTTTAAGCAGAATTTCATAATTCATATTCATGTGATGCTTTCCAATAATTATTTGGTATTAGGCACTTATCAACATTCACAGTAGTTGTGCAAAATGCACAATGCAAAATGTCTGACTTCCTCTGTAAGGCCTGATGCAGGCCCCTTGTTCTGAGGTATAGATTGTGTTTGGACTTCACTTACTGCCAGTCGCTTTGACAAATGACACCTTGGAAGAAGCTCGATGCAAATCAGTGTTCAATGCAAATCTGGTATTGAGTGGAGATTTTGTCCTGGCTACATTTGCTGCCCACTTAACACATACCTTCTAGGCAATTTCCAGGTGGAATAAGCTAAGGAAAGAGCTCCATGGGTGCAGTTATGGAGATCTGTGTGCCATGGAGGAGAGGCAGCTCGGGGCTGCCTTCTCAGGCACAGGGGCTGCAACAGGCCAGCAGCTTCACCACACTCCTCTTTACAATCCTGCTCTTACAGGAATTTTGGTTTGTTTTAGGCCAAGGAGCTGCCGACATTCAAAGACAATGATTTTATTAATGATGGCCAAAAGATTCATATTGATGAGAGTAACAAAAAGATGTTCCTTGAGAAACTCAAAAAGGATGTGGAGGTAAGAACGTGCCTGTTCAGTTACATGTGATTAAAATGTGTGGTAAATTATGGAAATCCCAGGAAATTGTATTTGTAATTCATTAATAAAAATTCTTGTTTCTAAAACTGTAAACACTGACTGTTTTAAATGAAACACAATTTAAACTTTCAGGAGTTGATCACTGCTTTGCTGATGTGATAAATGGCTTGCTGCCATTAGCTGGTTGCCATACATTGTTCCTGCCTTGATGATGTGATGTTAAAATGATGGTACTGCTTAGTACTTAAATGCTTTACAAGCCTAGTACTTCCAGATGCCCCCGAGAGAGAGGTGAGTATTGTTAGTTGTATTTTACAGGTGGAGGTGCACCAGAGCTAAGGCCAAATACAGACTGTAGTCCATAACAGAGGAGGGGCATCTCCTCTGCTCACGGCTGTGCATGCCCTTTTTGTTTCATATTAGTAATCCAGTTTTAGATCATTCTTTGTATCACAACAGTAGAGTGCTTCAGTAATCTAAATTCAGCAGTTGAATTCTCATCATTTTAATGCAGTCTTTCATATAAATTTGTAATTTATTTGGCTGGATATAGTAAATACTTGAAAGAAAAGTGTTAATGTACAAATTTAATGAAATATTTTTACTGATTTTATTCAGCTTATAAAATAAATATCAGACTAACTTGTTCATACAACTTGCCTTTAGTTTGCATAATTTAAAATATTTTCCCTAAACATGGTATTTTGCAGCTTTATACTCAAAGACTAAAATCTGTTTTCAAGTGAAAAGGCAGATTTGGAAGAGACTTGGTAGCAAAATGTGTCTGAGACTTAATAAGTCTTTCAGCTATTTATATCAAAAGAGCTTTGTGAATTGACTTTCTGAATTCTTCAGATCTGTATCTCATTAGTTGTATAAAAGAAAATACTATTACTTTAGAATTTACCCGATAATTTGCTTCTGAGGAAATCGAATTTCCCATCATAGTAACAATGGGAAATTTATGGTGGTGAGGATGATGAAAACATAAATACTTTGTGAAATATCAGTGTGTGTTTATTTTATATTTAAAATATTGTGCTCTACTGATGTCACTGCTCTAGAGATAAGTTTATTTGGGTTAAAATTTTGTGGTCTTTTAACATATACTGCTGTTGCTGACTACCGCTTTTACAGTAAGTAGGTTGCAGATAATATCTTAAGTGTGTGGAAGGAATGTGGAAGATACTTTCTTACCCTGAAAAGTAGATTGTGTATGATCTATATCATGTACCAGACTGGGAATATAATGGTAGATTCCAGATTATGACTTGAGAGGCTGTTTTTATGGGTTTGAAGTTTATACAGAGAATTGTTTAATATCCGTGTAAACCACTAGTGTGAAGTGATCTGGCTCCTCATTTTGACAATGGCAAGTGATTCTTTAACCTTGTTTTTCTTTTGTTGGTTCTTTTGCCTTTATTAGATAACTGATAGACACACTTTGTAACCAATGTGTAAAAGCTCACATTTCACTACAATGAAAAGAAACACACCACACAACACTTAGTACATGATTATCTTATCAGGCAGTATGTAGAGTTAAACGTATCATGGAGTACTATTCTGAGCTATATAGCTTTATATCTGTTCTTGTTTTTTGTTAAGTTTTGTTTCTGTATTTCTCTCCTAATCATGTCATATGTCCCCTTCCTGCGTTCAAATACTTATTACTGCTGTTTTGATGTCCCCTTGTCTATCTTCCCATCTCCTTATTCCATTGCAGGTGTCCTGAGAAAAACTACATATTTTTCCCATTTAAAATTAGATATTTTTCCTTATGCTGATCTTCCTAAGTCTTTTTGTTGTTAGCAGCAGCACACTTTTTTCCAAGAGCCATTCTCTTCTAATTTGTAGCTCTCTGTTTTTTTCCCTAGAGTCCGTTCTCTTTCATGCTGTCCTGTATTATTATTGGTAGATTTCTTTTTCCTTTTATTTGCCAAGTAGGGAACAACATCCGTGTAGTTCTTCCACCCCATTGCTGTTGGCCAGTCTCATCTGTTTGTCTTGTATATTGCTATGCATCATCTCTTCAAACTTAGATCCCTTCCAGTCTTGTGAAGACCCTCTTGTTTTATTATGTTGAAATAAACTATACTGAAATCATTAAAAAACAGTTTCTTCTTCTTAAAACCTCCTCTCACTCTCACAATATTTCTTCTAGCACTTGAATTTACAGTTATCTCCAGCTTGTCTCTTTCCTCAGAATCAGAATTTGAGAAACTGGAGTTTCTCATTACCTAGTATTTTATCTTTTTTATCACCATCACTATCTTTGTGCCAAGTCTAGCTCAAATGCCTTCTTCCCTGGTCTCTTCTAACTTCCTTTTTATAACCATTTAGAGTTTACAAAAACTGAAGCAACTTTTATTTTCTGCCACTTTCTCTACATACCACAAGCATGGGCTTCACAAGTTTGAAATCACAGTACTGCTTTTGAGCTGCAGCACAGCTCTGTCCTGCCTATCCCTCACCTCCTTGAGCTGTTTATCCCATTTCCTGCTTTTATACCTTCCTTCTTTCCATCCTCCTATTTCTGCCTTATCCTGTTCTCAACTAAAATAACACTTTGTTTGCACATAGTGTATTCATCCCTCTATTTCCCAAAATCTCTCATCCTTATTCTTTACTCAAAACCACCCTTTCATTCACATACATGTTTTGCTTTCGGGATGTAAATCATGAGCCTGTCACCGTGAAGAGAATACAGCATCATTTTCATGTCTTTGGGGTGTAAAACTCCACAGCTTTCCACTGCAAGAATATTTGAACACTTTTTCATGATTCTTTAATAAGACTTAAAAGTGATTGAGAGGGTGGGGTCAGCACCAGATCGTAGTGTGCTCTACACCTGATGGCACCGAGACTGCTCTGGCACTGAGCAGTGACAGAGCGGTCCCCACCTCAAGTGCCTTTGTGTGGTCCTGGGCACCACATAAGGAAGATATAAAGCTGTCCAGAGGAGGGCAGAGAGGATGGTGCCACAGCACCAAGCCTGCCAGAGGTCAAGAAGCATTTGGTCAATATTCTCAGGCACACAGTGTAAGTCTTGGGGATGATTCAAGAGTCAGACTTGATGATCCTTAGGGGTCACTTCCAACCCAGGATATTGTATGGAACTGCAATTTAACTGAAACATGAGACAGGAGTAACAGTTGTCAGCTTGCAAGCACACTGGCCTTCACTACTCTCAGATTTTTTTCCCTGAGGCTTTTGGAAGAGTGGGTTCCAGTATAAATTTCAAGCAATTTGTGTGTTGCTAATACATTTTAGTAAAATCAAGTATCTCTTTGCCAGCTTTATCGCCTAATCTTCCCTTTTGCTTTCTCTCAGAAGTGCCTTAGAAGTTTTTCTCAACTGGTGACACCTTTGTGTAACTTCTGTTTGTAAGTGGAGCTTATGTTTTCCAGCAATATTGATAGATGCTTATTATCACTTTCTAGTTCCTTGCTCAGTTAAAACTCATGGACTACAGCTTGCTGGTTGGAATTCATGATGTTGAAAGAGCTGAACAGGAAGAAATAGAGTGTGAAGAGAATGATGGAGAAGAGGAAGGTGAAAGTGATGGGACCCACCCCATTGGAACCCCTCCAGACAGTCCAGGAAATACACTGAACAGCTCACTGCCTTTGGCTCCAGGGGAATTTGATCCAGCTATTGATGTTTATGGAATAAAATCCCATGAAAGTAAGCAGTAAGAAATATTTTTTTGTTAAGATGGTTTGATTCTTGCATCAGAATTCTAAAGTCCTCACAACCATGTAAAGGCAAATGTAAACTGAAAAACAGAAGTTCACTCTGTGGAAAAGGAAATTTGCTCTTTGCTGCAGCAGAAAGGATAAGATTTATACAATACTTAGCTATTCCAGTTCACCAGTTCTTCAGCAGTTAATTAATGGGGTTTTCATCCCTTTCAGGAAGTCTAGTATCTATAATTGGTCTTTTCTGGCAGATAACACTGTTAAACGCAGTCTAAAAAGAAAGAGAAAAGAAGCATTCCAAGTTGTATTTCATATTTTGGATTGCTTTTTGAAAATTTGTGCACTCATACCTAATTTCTGTGTTGCAGCTAAGAAAATCATCATAAGGAGTGTGTAACAAGCCTGAAACTGAGTTTAATGTTAGCGTGTAAAATTAAGTATAACTAGTTGCTTGTGGCTGTTCAAGACAGGAAAGATACCTTTTCTTTTTGTTTATAAGTTGACATGGATAAATACATGGTTTTATTCATAAAGAAAATATGATCTTAAGCTGCACCAGGGGAAATTTAGCTTAGATGTCAGGAAAAGAGTGATTGGGCACTGGAATCATCTGCCCGGGGACATGGTGGAGTCACCATCCTGGGATGTGTTTTAAAAAAGACTGGATATGGCACCCGGGGCCATATTTTGGTTGATGAGGAGGTGTAAGGTCATAGGTTGGACCTGATGATCTCAAAGGTCTTTTCCAACCTAGTTCATTCTGGGATTCTGTTTGTTGACACAGAAGCATTACCTTTAATATAAAACTTCATCATTTTTCCACAAAGATGAAATCCGCATTACTTTAACTGAGCAATAATTCCTATTTCTGTATGCTAGTTTTTTATTTTACATTCATTTAGGCAGCTTTGCATTGTATGTGAGTGCAGTTGAACTCTAAATTATTAAGGACAGCTTGAGTTTGTGGTTTTTACATATCTTGATTATGACTGACATTGACCTGTCTCAGCTGCTGATTGAGTCTTACCAAGTCTCCTTTGTTAGAAGGAGGACTCATTAAGATGTTTCAGAAGTCCTTCTTACTGCCCTGTGTTTGCTGTTGGCAGATGCACCCAGGAAGGAAGTGTACTTCATGGCCATTATTGACATTCTTACTCATTATGATGCAAAAAAGAAAGCTGCCCATGCTGCAAAAACGGTAAAGCATGGGGTAAGTATCTGGGTTGGTTTCTTCCTCTTACTCTGTTTATATTCATGCATTTTTGTTTAGTGCCCTGATACAGGACAGTTCAGTAAATCTAGCAAAAGGGGAAATAGATCAGAATTTTTTTCAATTTTTTTCAAGTTTTATATGCAATAAAAATGTACAGGGTAACTGCTACACATTACATACTGAGAGTGGAACTCCTTTTTCAGCTGTGTCCACAGCTTTCTCACCCACAAAGAGCTCTAGTGAGGTGCTTTTTAAGACTTTGTCTTAAATTCGTGAGATGCACCTTATTCTTGCAAACAAAGCCGTTGACTACTTTATGAAAGCTGTCATGAATCTAATTTCAGATGCAGGGCCCTAATGATGGTTCCGTTATTTGGTACAGCCTGCTGAAAGTTAGTTCATCAGCGTGTAACGTGGCTCACTCTAGAAGACTTCTTCAGAAAAAAAGTACAATTTACAAAATCAGGCATAAAAATATAATTTATATATTAAATACTCACAGACTATTCAGTGAAGACTTCTGTTTGACTGCCATTATTTAATTTTGATTGAAATTGCTGCTTAGCAGCACACACCAAAGAACGGTGGTGAAACAGCCCAGTCTTCCAGATTTAGGATTGATATCTACGATTTATATTTATCTATGATTTATATCTGTTATCACTCTTGTGGTGATGTAACGTTCAAATTTCATAAACTTCTTAAAAAGAGCATTTTCATTCATGAGGCTAAAATCCCCCTGTGTTTAAGTATCTAAAGGGTTAGGGCATTGTGGAAAATTTTAAGCAAAGGGTTCTGGGCCTTTTAGTTACAATAGAGGATGATGTGACCTGCAAAGGCCTGTAGGAGGTATTTTTTTGTCTCTCTAAAGCAATGCTCTCATTACTCTCTGATTTCTGGGCAGCTGAAAGTTGATGCAGACCATATGCAGCCATTATCTAGTGATTATTACTGAACTTTTTAAGTAGTAGACTTTAAAACTCACACTTCTGGCTTAAATAACAGAAATATGCTGTGAGTAGCAGCTATGATTATTGAAGCTGATTGTGATTAGAACTTATTACAGAACATTACTTTCATACATTCGTTTTGTTTATTTCTCTGTCTCCATCCTGAGCCACATGACATTGAAGTTCATTCAGTAATTGTATGCATGCAAGTTTCCTCTTTTGTAAAACAGGAAAGATATAAATTAAAATATGGGTAAGGCTCTGAAAAACTTAAGTAAAATATGAATGAAATCATAACTTCATTGAAATAACAATTGTATGGCTTATTCAGTGAGTCCAGATTTAAATGCATAAATGTTGAAAGGGTGTTACTCTTACCATGTACTTCAAACCAGGCTATGTAGCATTCAGGTAACAATACATGGTACACAACTGTTGACATGCCAGATCTAAGTATGGCAATTCAGTCTTCTCTGTATGAAGGCACTGCTGCTCAAGAGACCAGAATCTGCTGGTGAATCAGTGGGGGTAGCATGGCTAATGTGCTGTAAAAATTCATATAGAAGACTGAAGTACAATGAAAGTGAAGAGAAGCATGGAAAGTAAAAAGAAAGTTTTTCAGAAAAGGAAGATAGCTGTTACAGGGGTGAGTACTGACTATCAGTGTCCTCCTGTGGAGCCTAAAAAGGCACCACTAAGATTCTACTTGAGGGCCATTAAAATTTGTGTTTCTAGTCTCTGGTTCTGAAACTGCATGTGAAATTTATTAACATCTTCAATGACAAAAAGCATCAAATAAAACACTGGTTCTTCTTTCTTTCTTCTCTCTTCCCAATTCTCTGTATAGGCTGGTGCAGAAATTTCAACTGTTAATCCAGAACAGTATTCTAAGCGCTTCTTGGACTTTATTGCCAACATCTTGACGTAACCTCTCATGTTACATAGGACAGACACAAGACCTGGGGACAGCAGCAGTGGCTACAAGTGTAGGGGAAAAAAAAGGAACTCAGAGAAGCACTCATCTTACAGAAAGCAACCCCTTTGTTTACATCTGCTGGCAAAGATGACTGAAGTGGGGTGAAGTACTCGCTTTAACAGCTGCCTGATATTCCCAGCATAGTTCTAGCTATTTCTGACTCTTTTGTGTGTGCAAAAAAAAAAAAAAAAAAAAAAAAGAAAATTTAAATAATTTAAATAAATAGAACAGCTTACTCAGAGTGCACTGTGACAGTAATACTCTGATGCTACCAGCTGAAATGGAATAAATGAGCAAAGAGGTGTGTGGGGTGGGGGTGGGGAAGAGTAAATGCATGTTAAATCTACAATATTGATATCAAATTGTAAACTGTGGATCAGTTTATTTTTTGAAAAAAGATACGTGACAGTATTCTTCATGATGATGATGATGATGATGATGATGGCGATAATAAGGAAGACCTTACTGCGAATGTTACACTTACACCCTGCTCACTGGCACTCCCTAAAAGCGCAGCTGCAACAGCCCTTGGTGCCGGAGGCTTTTCGCATTTGGTTCCTAGCAGTTGGGATTTTTCCTTTTCTTTCCTCCCTCTCCGGTTTTTTGTCTTCTTTTTCAGCACATTGCATCAGGAAGGTCAGCCTCTCAGGCATCTGAGGGCTGGCATCTCTTACCTTACAAAGAGCTAACATCATTCGTGCTATGTGTACATTTTTGCTATAGTAAACTTACATTAAGGGAAAACTTTGCTTATTTCTCTTTGTTACCTGAAGTTTTCATTTGTTTTGCATTCTTGCAATATAGGAACTAATAATGTTACAAGTGTAAAGAAAAGCTTATCTGAAGAAGCGCATAGTTTTGGGCAATAGTAGCTCCATCTTCTACCCATCCTGAAAGGTGTGCACATTGATAGAAATTCCATTCCCTTGTAATTTACTGGGAATTTGAAGTTTAAATGCTTATGTTGTACTGTTGAAATAGCGGTATTTTATTATAGATTATCCCTTGAAAAATGAACCCTGAATTTTACTGTTTACATTATTAGGAAAGCAGGGATATTTCTGAATTTCAGAGCCGTGTACAATATAAGACTTTTGAGTTTACATGTAAAGTTATTTTGCAGTACAAATGAAGTAATGTTTGTCATCTTCCAAGAGGTAATGTGCAGTAGTGTACTAAAATGAATGTCTCGCTCACGTCCATGATAGACTCTTTTACAATAAAATGCGAAAGAATATTTGGGAGGGATTTTTCCCAAGGTTGTCTTTCAGCATCAAAATGACCTGTCCTACCATTTGCTCAATTTTGATTGTATAGTACATTGCCTGAAACTGTGCTGATCATGGTTAACTTGTTTAAGATTTTTAAACAACATTGTATTCCTTCTCCTCTTGTATTTTTCCTTGAAAGACTCCATGCTTGAAAGAGACAAATTTACATATGCTTAAAAGTTTATCTACTTATACACTGTGCTAAAGCTGTGCCTTTAAAATTTCTTTATTGAAATTGTTAGATTTTGTAGGCAACGTAAGAGAAGTCAAACCTCCCTCTCATCCTTTCTAACTGGGATCCGGAGTGCCAGCATGCCTTCTCCATAACTAATGTCAGTGCTGCTCAGCCTGCAACTGTGTATAACCTATGTTGTGGTTCACTTCAGAGGAGCCCCTACAACAGCAACCCCTTAATTACACTCTCTTCAGCGGCCAAAGGCAATACTATCCCTGTTGCTGTGTACTAATTTTTCTTCCTTTCCCCGACCTTTCCCACAGGGTTTTTTTGTTACGTTTGACTTAGTGATATCTGCAGCACTGTAATGTATGTGTATACTTTTGTATTGTATGTATTTAAATAAGTTGGTACTGTGGCTTGATTTTTTTTTTTTTTTTGCCCTCTCCCTGAACACCCTGGTTGTCTATGTTCTCACCCAAGTTTCGTTTTCTGAAGCTTCTGAAGGTATGAGGCCACAGGGAGACCCTGGAGTAAAAATAAGGTACTTGGAGTACGTATTTAATTGCGGCCAATGAGTGTACATTTTTAGACCATTTTAGACATTTACAGCAAAGCATTCTTTTTGTCTGTGTAGCATTTTTGTCACTCACTCTTGTTGATAAACTGTTTATTTGGACAGGGCAAGGAAGACTCATTATTGTGTATGTTAGTTCTTAGATTACACTCCAAACATGAGCAAGGCTTTATAAAATAAAGCACTTTGATGACTCACTAGGTAAATCCTTTGTTCTTGTGTTTCACCTGTGGTTTTGATTGCTTACAGATGAATTTTGGATGTTAAATGCCTGTATCACAAAGGAAAAAAAAGTAAGACAAAATTTAAACTTGAAGTTTTTAACTAGATTTTAACATGCTTCTTCCATGCTTACTTTAAGGGGCTGGAAACATTTAGTCTCTGGGGTTTTGGTCTGAGACTGGATCTGAGAGCGAATACTGAGGTTTGTAATTGGCAAATCTGTGGACTAAATCCTAGTATTAATAACAAAACAGGAAGAGCATCCACAATAGTTAATTGATAGAAGGATTGTCAGAACTCTTCTGGCTGTGATCTTATGCTAAACCAATTTTTTTAAAAGTATTTGGGAATAAGCCCAAACTTTAATGGGACGGAGAGAGGGGTTTCTGTTCTAGAATTTCAAGACTTTGATTGCTGGGGCTTTCAGTGCGTGTTACAGCCTGTGCTGCATATTGTGGGCAAAGGGCAGAAAAGTGTCTTTTTGTCTTTATTCTGACTTAACTTTTAATTCTTTTAATACATTTGTCACTTTCTGGGGTTTTGTTCAGTTTATTGCACAGATGTAGCAAAGCAGTATTTTCAGCAGTATTACGTGTGAATGACTGAATTAATGATAAAGTTGATATATACTCCAAAGACAAGGTGGCTGAGGAGCTATTCTATTAAAAGTAGGTGAAATGATAGAGTGGAGAGATTCAGCTTCTTAATTACTCACTTAATGATGTCTCTAGTAATCTAAGGTTGCACTTCACATAGCTGCTTCAGCTGCTGGGAGTTTAGTGTGAACATGGTGCTCGAGGAATGCTGCTCAAGTTACGTGGACCATTAGCCACGGTGGGCAGCAAGCAGCTGCAGGACCTTGTCTTTAGCAGAAGTGAGTATATGGCAATGTGTAAGAAAAGGTTATCTTTCCTGAAGGCGGTGATGATATTCCACATGGGAGATCCAGCTGGCTTGTTAATGCAAAGACTGCAAGAAAAGAAATAATTAAATGAAAAATTTTTGAAACAGTAAATTTTCTATGTTAATTATATGACCTAAATGTGTAATCTGAATTTCCAGTTCTGACTCGTGTACACTTTGTTTCCAAAGTAATCTTACTTAGCAAGTCTCTGCATCAAGTAGGGCCGTTACATTCCGATGGTCTCAAAGCGTGCCTTTATCCAGTGTCTGCTCTCTATATGTCCATTTGGTTTCTCTCAAACTCATATATTTAATGGGAAAAAAAAAATACAAAACCAGAGAGAAGTTAACTTCAAGGAGAAATCTGTTCCATCTCTGTCTGTCCTGATTTCTCTATGGCAGAAATTGTTTCTGCAGTCAGCATGTCCCTTACAATGCCAAGTGACGAAGGCCTTTTCTGTGAGATGAAATCGTTAACAATTGCTTTATTAAAAGTGCTAAAAAACAGATCCGCAGAGGACTTGAAGAGGTAGTTATAGTCTATCACAGAGCAGTTCAGCTGTAAATAAACATTGGTGAAAATTGGGTTAATCTTTTCCAGGGAGGGTGGTTCTATGACTTCCCTATGCTATCCCTTCCCGTGCCTCACTAGCTCTATCATAACAAAGATTTTTTTTTTCTAAAATCTTACCTGACTACATTACTACACTTTAAGCTCATTAATATTTGTTCTATCTACAGTGGACCCTAAGAACAGTTTATTCTCTTCTTCTTCCAGTTTCTCTTAATGTGATCCTGCCTCTATGTACTGAACAATGTAAATATTAGCTTTTGCACATATTAAATTGAATATTCCCTCTCTTATTTAACAAAATTATCAGAATGGTTTGAGCAAGGCAGAATGGCCTATTCAATTTTCTGTAATGTCTAATTTAAAAAAAAAAAAAGTTTAAGTAGTGCTTCTTGAATTTCTGTTTTGAGAATTTTCTAGGCATTCATTTACCATCTAGTAAAAAAAAATTGTCATAATTGCTGTTAGCACAAAGTGCACTTTCAAAATGAGCACAGCTATTCCTTGGCTGTAGTTGTTGCTATAACTGCAATAAAATACTGTTTTTCTCTTTTCCCAAAGTAAACAATATCATGATCTTAGCTTTTCTCATCATATTCCCTTTTCACAGCTTCCTGTCTCATCCCCATTAGTGATAATGAAATAATTATTTGGGTATAGGTATTAAGATGAAAAAAACACTTCTTGCAAGATGGCATAAATTCATTCTTACCCAGTACTCTGAATATTTGTAGGCATTTTAGTTATTGCCCAATATGCTTTGAGCTTATAAAAAGCTTCTACTTTGTTCCAACTCAATCTGATTCATTCATAGGGACTCATTTTATTTAGCAATGTGTGTTCTGTTGGAATAAATGGTGTTTGTGTAAGAACCATGTGTTTTGAAGAGGTTTAGCACTTCCACACAAGCCTGGATGGTAATTTAACTCATTGCATTTCTGGTATTTCACCTTGCCCAAGGCCAAAGCACTCTACTTTCTTTTCCATTTTATGTATTTTTAAGTGGATGCATAAAGCTATTATGTTTATAAGAATATCTCAGTCACTCTAATGTCTAGAGTGCATGTGTCGTACCAAGGCAGAGAGAAGGGCTAGCTCCAGTGGCTGGGCTGACAACAATTCCAGTTTGTCTTCCACCACCTGAGGATAGCAGGGTCGTGTTTGATTCTGGTTAAGAGGAAGTCCTGTGTTCCTGAGATGTGCCTGTTTATCCCAGCACCTTGGATTCAAGTGATGCATAAGAATCCTTTCTGCCAAATAGGTCTGATTAATTAGTGCCTACTTTAACCAGGCACATAATGCTAAATTGAACTTCACGCTCTGGATCAGGGCCCTATCTTCTTTCACACTGTGGAACTACATAACAAAACGAAGTATTTTATGCCTTTAAAGTCTTTTCTCTCTTAGTTCAGAAGTCTTAGATAGAAATCTATTTGTACATCAGCTGCACCGAGGACTTTGTGCTTCAGGCATTAAAATATCAAATTGTACTGTGCAATGATGATCATCTCTTCATAGGGTAGAATGGAAAGAATCTGCTTTTAGTTAAGCAGTGATGTGCATGCTCACCTGCTTAATACTGCTCTGCTGCTTCAGTCAGCAAAGATCTGTGTGGAAAGACTTACAGTGTTTGATCTGATTACCCCGTGCTCTGGAGCAGAAGTTTGCAAGTTGTGTTTCACATGCCACAAGCATCTCTGTGCTGGGCTGCTCTTTCACCCCAGGATGCAGGAGAGAGTGGGATGGCATGAATCAGTTGAAAGAGAGAAAGCTGAGTGCATTTGTGGCCTTGATACTGGACCCAGCAGTACAATGGTGCTTTTGGAGGTCCTGGTCTGGAGGGAGAAGAACGTGGTTTCTGTACAACACAGCAACTGGGCACAGGCAGCACAGCTTCATGAGAGGAAAGTCCTACTTACCAAACCTGAATATCTTTTGTGACAAGGTAACCCAGCTGGCTGATCAAGGGGAGCCAGTTGATAAAATGAGATTTTTGGATGTCGGTAAAGCTTTCAATGCTGTTTCTCACAGTGTCCTTCTGCACAAGATGTCCAGCGCACAGCTGGATAAACACATCATGTGATGGGTGAGCAACTGGCTCACGGGTTGGGCACAAAGGGTTACAGTGACTGGGGTGACCTCAGACTGGTGACCTGTCACTAGTGGGGTTCCACGGATTGCAGTAACAAGGGTCTAGGGTAAGAGGAGAGCACAAACCTTTTCTAAAGTGGCAAGGAAGAGATAGTAATGAGGCCAGTAAAGAAATAAAGCTGACAATAAGAAACAAAATACAAAGAACACAGAACATACTCCCTGGGTTGGGCATTTTCTGCATCTCTTCTGGGGTCACAGAGGACAGTCCCACATGAGAGCAGAGAAAAATCTCAGACCATAAAATTATGCGCAAAAGGAAAGGCGTAAATTACTACATTGATGACACCATAAAAGCATTTTACGGTAATTACCTTCTCACCCGAAATACGGGAATAGTGCTACGGTGTCAGATTGGAAGTAGAGCAGTAGAGCGAATCAGAGGGAACTGATCAGCCTAGAGAGCAGATGATAGCAACCCTAAAAAAAAACCCTAATCCCACAGCATATTTAAAAGCAATTCAGTAAAAGGTTTAAGGAGATAGCCCTGTAAAACATAATTAAACTGCTGGACTTGGGTCCTATGATAGTATGCTGATATAGAAAAGACTGAGCAGGAAGATGGCTACATAGAACATTTCCGTCATCAAAACAAGCTTTCTGTGACCCAAAGCAGTCTGTGGAAACACTTACAAAGGGATGGGATATTCTTTTCCTTGTGCTCTGTAGCCTGTGTCTCCCACTGTTTTAGCTCAGCCTCTTCATCACAGTCCCCACAAACACCTTGTGGCTTTGTTCAGAGTATCGAGTTGTCTGGTGTAACACAGTTGTTTTCGTGGGCACATTTGGGCAAGGGAAAGGTGATAGAGGAACAGTATCTTCAGATGAGAAGATAGGTGTGAGAAGGCTGTCATTCTCTTAAGGTCCCCTGTGAAGCAGCTCTTCCTTCTCCAGTGTTGGGAGTTAGCTTTGAACCCTCAGTTCAGCCTTTAAATTATCAAACAGGGCTCTGACTTGCCTTCTTGTGAAAGGTGCATCATGTGTCTCATCAATTCATTGGATGATGCTGCAGTGGAAGAGCAGATCACAGCTCATATCCTAGAAGTCACCTAGTCTGATATATACGCAGCAGTTGAAGGCTCATGCTTTAAATTAGAAGAAGAATTAGAATACAAATGTTTTAAATAGAAAAATGCTTTCCCAAAATGAGGTTCAGTACTTAAAAACATCCAGAGAAGAACTGCTGTCATATATTTTCTTGTGCTGGTGAACAGGGCTCATTATCCAGACCCTCTCCAAAGGCACAGTGCACTATGTGACCACTGAGCAACTGTACATTAACAACCGAGGTTATTACTGAAACAGCATTTGTTGGATTCTTGACAAACATGGCTTCACAGAAGAGAAAGAATTTACAGAGCTGTGGTTAGCAGTCAAATTCCATTACATACTAAAACTAAAAAATAAACTTTTTCAAACAGGTGAGAAACAAAGCAGGTTGCACCCTAGTAAGGACAAGTATACATCCCTAATTTAGAGCAAGAGGGTGGGAAACATGACACAGTGAACCGTGGCCGACCACAGACACCCAGAAGGTGAAGGCTGAAGATGATCTTCAAACAGCCAAGCTTTATGCTGTTAAATGCTTTGTGGATCAAAATTATCAGCTTAAATTAATCCATGCTTTATAGGCAGACAGTGTGAAAAATGCAGCTGGGACATAATAGGATCAGAGTAACTGAAGTCAGGGAGTAAATGAGTTGCACAAGCTGTGAGTAGAACAGAAACCCTGCTGCGACCCTGCTCAGACAGAATTGTGCTTGCTGGACCTCGTGGGCACCAGGGCAGGCACAGCTTTTGCAAGGCAGCCACAGCCCACATAAATACAGAGGCTGTGTCTGGGAGAAAGGAGTGATTGGAAAGAAAGGCCGTGTACTCAAGCTTGTAATGTTTCCAAACATACATTCTGTCATTACATAGAGCAACTAAAGAAGAGAGTTTGCATAAGAGAGTTACAGGACTTGAAACATGATTTCCTAGAAACATCATTTCACGGCCTAGCACAACCAGAGGGCTAAATTTCACAGTTTCTCCTGAAGATAAAAGGTGGAAAAGTTCAGATAGTTCAAAGAAACCAGGCAAGGATCACATACTAACATATTTCCAGGACTTTTCAGAATTTTTTGACCAATGTTTGGGTTTATGTCTTTCATGTAATACAGATATTGCCATGAAGTCTCAGCTAGGAAGTTTTAGATGTTAACAGCCAAACTGTTTCTAACTGTAGTTGTTGCTTTTTGCTAAACGAAGTAATTTTAAACAGACCTCCCATGTAGCTTATTGTGGTTTTTAAGCAAGCTGCTCACGAAAACTGCTTTAGCCCCTTCTGGTTTATTCCACAAATCAAAATGTTACTTTCCAGACTAATTCACAGCCTGGAGTACACTGCTCTGGTTTTTAATTGGAGTAATAGAAAATGGTCTCATCAACTTCCTTTGCACTGCCCCCTATGCAGTCACAATCAGGTCTGACTTTAGCTATGAGTTTCTTATAGCAAAGATTTACTGTGGTAAAAAGCAAGTTGTACTATTTCTGAAGTTCACTCTGTCAAGCACATGTTATTCCTTCAAACCATTATTCGCTTTGGAACGCATTCAACACATCAAAAGAAATGCAGAGGCATTTGAAATATTTTCTAACTTACAAGTAACTTGAGTTGGAAATTATAACTTGATCCAAAGCCCAGCAAAGTCTCCATCTAAATTCAATAGTTATTGAACCAGGTTCTTCAAGCATAACCTTTTCATCATCCATGACTCACACAAATTAGTCCTTGTGAAACCAAAAGGTGTTGCTATTTTGACAGTGCCAGCATAAACTCGTATTTCCAGTCTTTCTTACAATGGATCTAGATACATCTTGGTAAAAGTACTTATGTGTTTAGCCCATATCCCAGTATTTCCTTATGGTACTTATTGAAGTTATTCTGCTTTGTACCAGCATAAGATGCTTGACTGTTCTTGTACTAAAAGCTTTACAGCAAAACTGCAGCTTTAAAAGGAGAGTCAAACTTCTCACCAAGAGGATTACTGTGTATGACTGTATTAAGTATAATGAGTTAGCAAGACAGATGTTTGAGCAGACCTTCTCCTGAACAGAATCCTCAGTCCTGTTTGCCTAATGCTCCTGTGGTACTTAACAGCCAGCTCAAGCATTCTTTCAACTGTCAAATAAATTCCCACAGACCAGATGAGAGCAGAACAAATCCAGCTCCAGCACACACACAGAGTGTGTGCTAGTTTTCCTACAGTGTAATTAGTACCATGCTGCTTCTCTATGCAACAGGAGAACTCTCTGCCCTAACCAAGGGAAAGGAAAGCAAGCTCACACTGTCTGTGTTAGACCTTCTCAATTCCAAAAGATACTTAAATACATAATTTAAAACACAAGCGTGACCATTTCAACTTTAAGTTGACTGAAATGGTGTAGTAAGATGATGCTCTTCAGCTATAGTTGCTACAAAACCTTCCATGAGGTGTAAGACATGACAGAGGCTTGGTTTACAGCCAGACACAAAAGCTTTCATGAAATAAAAACATGGAAGCAATATTTCTTTCACAAATAGAATATGAAAACCAGTTTTTTCTCAAAACTTTTTCAGTTCTACTCATTCTTGTTTGAGAAAAAAATACCACAAAATCAACTCAAAATAATTTTAGTGGAAAAAAACTTTGGAGAGCAATCTTAAGTCCTAACAATATACATGTCAGTTTGCACCACTGAAGTATCTATAAGATAAGTATCATATCTGTAATATAGGTCTTTGTCAAAGTACTCCACCTCCAAGTTCCAATACTGCAAGAGATGGAAGAACCTGCCCAGATGTTCTGCTGACTTTCCTGCCGTCTTGCTCTGGTAAAGATGGAAAGAGTACCAGTGGACTAATAATTACAATTACTTTTATGAAAATAAGTTAGAAAGAGAGTCTCAACAATTCTAAGCCTCAAACTGTTTGACTTACCAAGTTTCATCATGCAAATGAAAAAAGGTGGGAGGTGAGCAGAAGAGAAATGAAGGGTGACAACTGTTAATGTACTTGGATGTCACACACCAATGAATGTTGTTAAAGAGCAGAATGGTGTCAATTCCCATTTTTGCAGCTATGGCACACCCCTTTATTCATGCAACACATCATACACAATTATCCTGCAGAGGTCACGGAAGTCAGCTATCGCTTTTGTCTCAGTCACATCAAGTAGAAAAATATGCCAAGGTTCAATGAGACCTTTTTTTTTCTTCTTTCTTTTTTTTTTTTTTTTTTTTTTTGTTTTGTTTTGTTTTGTTTTGTTTTACTTTTTATGGCAGTTAAGAGACTGATCCTTGATTCCAGAAGTTCATAGCCTACTATCATGTCCTCAGGGTGAGGGTGGGGGCTGCAAACAGGAAAAAGTATGCTGTTCTGGTAAAAAAGTGAAAAAAATAGATACCTTTGGTGTATGTCCCAAGGAAAGGTTATTAAAGATGCCCTGGAAGTCACTCTAGAGAGAAACAATAAGGGCAAAGAAAAAGGATGTTCATGGCCTGACTTGATTTTAAGGCAGCAATTTTACCACCCACAATCAGCTGTTTGTAGGGCAGAAGCACCAATTGTGCTGGTTCTGGGACAGCTACCAGCTATTGTGCCCAAAAAATCTGTCTGCAGCAATGGCATTAGCTGTGAGTGCATATTTCCCAACGTGGTGACATTCCTTCTGCTCTCTGGCTTTTGTTTGGATTTTAGCCTTGTGACCAGTGCAAAAATCTCTGCACCAGTGCAACACACAGGAGCAGCTGGAAGCTGTTGTGCAGCAGGAAAACTGTGACACATTTGGATGACAGAAGTGTGGTGGGATGGCTCACACAGGTGAAGAGCTGCAATGGATGGCTATAAACTCTTCAGAATGAAGAAGGAGAGAAGGTGGGAAAGCCCTGTATATTAGGGGTACTTTTGATTGTGTGGAGCTTAATGATGGTACCCGTGGGATTGAGTCTTTATGGTAAAGAACCTGGCAGATACCAAGATGGGAGTCTGTTTACAGACCTCCCAGCCAGGATGAAGAGGCAGATGAAAAATTCCATAAACAACTGGGAGAAGTCCTGCAATTCCTAGTCATGGTTCTCCTGTGGTACTTCTTCATAAAATGTGGGAGTTGGTCTGTATTCCCAAGTAACAAGTGATAGGACAAGAGGAAATGTTCTGTAGTTGCAGCAGGGGAGATTTAAGCATTGGCCGATAGGAAGAAAACCTTCACCAAGAGGGTTATCAAGCACTGGAATGGGCTGCCCAGGGCAGTCCTGTTGCAGCCCACTGCAGGAGGTGAGCGTAACCCAGGTTCTTGTTAATAGATCTCTCGGGGCAGGTTAGAGTGAAACAACATGTAAGGCTTGGTGTTGGTGAACACCCACACGTAGGGTTTATTGTAGAACAGTTTGGTTGCAAAGGAAAGCAGATATGTAGCCATTTTGGGTGGTATTATCTGCAGTAATAGAACAACATAAAAGCATTGCAATATGGAAGTACAACAACATCGTCCAAGGAGATGCACAAGGGAAAAGAAAGAGAGAAATGACAAGAGCATGAAGCACAAAATATAGAGAGTGAAGGGACCAGAGTGAAGATCTCACCACCCACAGGCCCTGCAACAAGTTTCAGCTGCTTGTAGTCTTGGTCACAGACTGGATCCATCAGGTGGGAGGGGAAGTCCCAAAGAAGTGGTGGGGGAAAATCTCTGGAACGCACCATCTGTTGGATTTATTTCCACTCAGGTTCAGGTGGGAATGCCCAGGTACCTCCCCTAAAGGCGGGGAGATTGATGCAATAGTGTTGATAATGGGACACTTGGGAGCTCTTGACACCTTTTAAGAGCACAGCTGCCCGTCACATCAGCCCAGTTGAGTCGATTATGGCCGATCAGCAGAGAGAAGACCCTCAGGCCACAGCCAGTGTCCTACTTCCCGGGGAGAGGAAGGAGCAGCCCCACAACCCAGCGGTTTGTGCAAGGGAGGACAATTTAGCATGATGAGAGAGAGGCACAATCCGTCTCCACTGGATCTGTTTCCTATCTCGCTCATAGCCCCTCATGCTTTCATCCTCTGTCTTATCAGATCAGAGGCTTAGCCATTACACACCCAAAAGCTCACCTCGGTCTGAGCAAAGCACCCTTACACACTCCATAAATGAGGGAAGGTTTTGAGCCATTATCTCTTCACAGTTCAGTCTTTCACAATTCCCCATCCCTGGAGATATTTAAGTGACGTGTACATGTGGCACTTGAAGAGACGTGGTTCTGTGGTGGACTTAGCAGTGCTGGGTTAATGGTCGGAGACAATGGTCTAAAAGGTCTTTTCCAGTCTAAACAATTCTATGATTCGATGATTTTCTTCAATTTTTTTGTTAGGAGTCCATCCTCAAATCCCCTCCTGTCCTGTGCTGGGCAGCTTTCCCTAACTTCTTCTCCAAGATGCTTTTTGTGCAATTATGTATGTTTCCATGTATACAGCAATATTCTGCATGTACATAAGCAGTTGGAGGACCGCATGAGATCCAAGTATTTCTTTGGCATGTAAGTTGTAGTGTAATGTTCAAAACCATAAATACACGCGCAGAAAAATGAATAATTTCGGATCTATAAAGTTAACGATTTCTTTTCAAGCTTCCTTCTTGTAATGCTAGGCTTGACTGTAAAACCGAGTCCTTGAGTGAAAACATGCTGCATTAGATTCTCCTGTGCCATTTTAGGTTATCACCTCATCAAGAGAGAAATTCACTTTATAATTAAAAATAGCCTCCAGGTTCAAGACTAGGCAGAAAAAATGTTCCCAATGAGATTAAGAAAAAAAAAAAATCCATTCTCCAGATAATTCATTGAAAGAGGCAGAACACACTTTGCTTTCTTGGATGTATACCTGTACTTGTTTCCCTGAAATGCCTTGTCTCCAGGAGCTCCACACTCTCCACTCCATCACTGCCTCATACGCAGCTTATGTGAAGACAGTGCAAAACCATAATGAAAAAAACCCCACCTTTTAATTTTTTTCTGGGCCTTTCGCAGCCCTCTTAAAGGAATGACAAACCTAAGACAGGGTTGAAGTCTCCCTGATTGTCAGAAGGCACTGACCGGCTCTGCAGCAATCTGCGTTGGTCTGCCTTAGCCCAGCTTTTCCCAAACAAGGTCCATTTTCCAGCCACTTGCCATTTGGAAATGAAATACATTTCCTGAGGATTTGTCCAGATCAATTGGGCTGGGGGTTATAGCTTTAATCTAAAGAGGGGACGTTTAGATTAGGAATTAAAAAAAAAAAATTTACAGTGAGGAGGTGAACATGCCAACTACAGAAGTTGAGGGTGCCCCATCCCTGGAAATGTTCAAAGCCAGGCCAGAGGGGACTCTGAGCAGCCTGGTCTAGGGAAAGGTGACATTGCCCATGACAGCAGGGTGGGACTGGCTGGTCTTCAAAGGCCCCTCCCAAGCCACCCACCTGTGATTCTGACTGCACATTCACACACCACAGGTCTGACACTGCCTGGAAGTTTCAGATCCACTATTAACAGCCTGCACAACTGATTCACACATTTACAGTCAGCCCAAAATACTTCCCCAGTGCTAAATTTATTGCACATTTACAGTGAATTCAACACTTCCCAGAAGCTTCAGGCTCATTGCACAGGCTGAGCAGAGTAGAGGTGTAGCAGTTTCTGTCTGGAACACCCCAGCAGACAGGGGACTGGGGTGGCACAGCAGCCTTCGCCCCGCGGCCTGAATGAACACGGCACGGCCGCCGTGTCGCTGATGGTGCTGGGTCTGAGAGACACAAGGACACTGATGAAACACACACCTCCCCGTTCCACAGTGTAACATGAAGCAAATCCAGGAAGAACTTCCTCCACTCCTCTAGATGCTGTACAGCAAGGTGCGTGGATTGAAATCACTTACCACTTGCAGCCGCAGTTTGACTTCAAGCAGCAAAGAATCTTAGGATCAGCTGAGTTGAAAAAGACCCATCAGAATCATTGAGTCCAACAAAGAACCATCCCGAAAGTCACATCATGTGCCTGAAGGCATTGTCCAAATGCTTCTCGAACTCTGTCAGGCTTGGTGTTGTGAACACTTCCCTGGGGACCCTGTTCTAGTGCCAACCACCTTCCAGTGGAAGAACCTTCTCCTAATATCCAGCCTAAACCTCCCCTGACATACCTTCATGTCATTAATCCATGAGTTAAAGTCCAATGACCTGCTTCTGTTGGTATTCTGGCTGCCTTTCCAGGAGAAAGATTCTTGCTGACTGGCATAAAACCATCAACATTAGGTACAGTTGTTTAATTATAGGTGTTTCTTCCACTTGTTTATCAAGAATTAGATACTACCATTATAAAAAAGTTATCTAAGGACTCCTATATTAACATAATTGTCCTGTTACTGTAACATATATTATTCTAACTAGTGGCAATGGGACATCAGCAAACAATTGAAGTTTTGCTGACATTTGGTATTATCCATGCAGAAGTTCGCCATAAAAGATTAACCTTCTTCAATTACTAAAACTATCCCTCAGCTTTCCACTTCCGCAGTTACACAAAATCCAGGTGTACTCTTATGAGTGTCGTGATAAATGGAGCATGTCAGCGAAGCAGCTTACGATTTCAGTTTAAAAGAAATACAAATAAAGCAAGAAGCTTCTTTGCACAACAGAGGCTGAAATTCCTAACATCTGGAAAATGAAAAGACTCAATCATTAGGCTACAAAGTCTCAGCAATTACTAAGTCTATCTAGATATTCAATACTGTGCTGCAGTTCTAAAGCTTCAGTGTAGTACTTTATGAAACATGCTCTTTCCCCTCTTTGTACAAAAAACAGTTTATTTCAAGTAGCATATGGACTGATGATATCTCAATTATTTTCAAAAAGGTGTGTTTCAATATATCAGTTGCTATACTAAGTAGATTTTGAAGCTGTCTGGCAATTACTTTTCTTAAAGCCTTGGTTTTGTGAAAATTGATCAAAACTGGTGTAAAATCTGAACTGTGGCCCAAGATTGCACTGCTTGTCCTGTTAGAAAATAATTTGCAATTACATCATCTAAAGAAATGCCTTTCAGACTACCATGGTGTTTCTTTTTTTTGTTGTTTTTTTTGTTTTGTTTTGGTTTTTGGGGGGTTTTTTTGTTTGTTTTTTTTTTTGTTTTCTCAGAATTTCTGTTATTGGGGCAAAATAGATTACAGAGGCAAAAATGTTTTCATTGACTTCCACAAGTCTTTTATTAGACTCAAGAGGCAAAGAGAACATGTAACACCTGGAAGTCTGATGGTAAGAGGAAACAGGAATTATTTTTATCTATTTCCCCTCTACACCTCCACTACATTTCTTCAGCCCCTCATTAAGTCAAATGTCATCTTGGGAAGTTACTCTTTTTTCTTCCAAACTCCCTCTGACAATGCATTAATTCTCCAGCTCATTTCTGCAGCACAGTGTTTTTCTTTCACGTTTAACCTTTTTAGAGAAGGATTTTACCTTTTTTCCCGAAGTAATATGTTCACACATACACACCCCTTTGGTTTTTAATTCATCATTAAAATGGTATTCTGTGCTTCAAACAGGTTAGTCTCAAGTGTGCACCACAGACATTACCTCATCTGTGCAGCATATGCAGCTCAGTACATGCAGTCTCCTTTATGTGGCAATCTCTTCAAGATTGCAAATTATCATTTCCCTATCAGAAACATGAAAGCATTTTTCACAATATGAAGAGAATCATGGCACATAAAGGCACCATCAAAACTTGTATTATCTTTAGAAGACAATGAATGTGGGGTAAAAACAACCTACATGTTTCTGTTCACATAGAGTCAACAATGGTGCCATTTGGTTTTATAAAGAAATTAAGATTTTTTTTAATGTATGCAGTTTATTTTTAACTCTGTAAAATGTTAAAGGCTGCAAACTTTTCTGTGTCCTAGCTATAGAGACTTCATTATACCAGAGGACTTAACAGCAATTTTAAAAAATATTAGGCAATCTATGCACACAGCAATTATGCAGTTGTGCAAACTTAGCTGCTTTGTCCAATACTAGAAAAGTCAAACTTGCACTGAAGAAACATTTTTAGTGCTTTTTGTGCATTTTGGCACAGATTATTTATGACCCAGGATAGCCAGAAAATTATTTCCATAAGCAGCTAGCTTTTCTTCTTTCTTTTCATCATTTTTCCTCTAAATGCTGAAACTCACCATGACCCATATGTACACTCCTTTAAATTCTGCTAGTGATATTTTTGTTATTGTATGTAATTCGTGGCTAGCTAAATTGCATGTATTTAGCTTTGATGATTTTAAGCATTTACCATTCAATCCTATTCATGTTGATAATATTCTACTGGACTTCCAAAAAGAACAGAACAAGTCCCTCAAAAAAAAAGTATTGAGTAGCCTGCCTATTACACTCTCCTACATGTTATATTATTTCAAGGAAGCTACATAAAGGGTACATTTTCTTTTCTATCTTTGAGAAATAAAACCCCTGATGCACTTGCAACGCTCATACATGATTTAGTTATCTAGAAAACAGACACACACTAAATAAAAATATCTCCAAACCCACATATATAATACTACAAAATCTTCTGATCTAAACCAAAGAGTTTGCATTTAGAGTCTACAGCTCCACTAACACCACAGTTGCATCTGGACCATTATGTTTAATAGCCCTCAGTGGACCCACCCCTCCCTGAACCCTTTAATGCCTCCACAAGTGTTGCCAAAGTATTCTCATAATTTTCTCTCACTGCAGCCCTAGAAGCCTGAATTAGCTGCACTGGCAGAAACATCCCGGAGGCTTGAATATTGTGTTTTGAGGATTAAAGTGGTCAACACCCCAGAGCAGAGTAAAATATTCCTCCAAATAAGAAATAAAATGGAAGGAAGAACTACCAAAAAAAAAAAAAAAAAAAAAAAAAAAAAAAAAAAAAAAAAAGGGGGGTGGATTTCTGTCTTTAGAATTTACTTTTTGATAAGGTTAAATATAAATTGGAAAAAAGATCTGCAGATTTTTTCTGCAGAAAAAAATCCCTGCATCTCTTCGTCTTACTGATTCTATTCTTTTCTTCACACTATTCCCAAAAACTTCTAAAGACAACAAAGAACTGACCCTAAGGTTGGTTTCCATCAAATATCTTCTATGATGCTTTTAAGTTTGACTAGACTTAGATAGCATATAATATACAGCACCAAAGCTCAAAGAAAGAAAGAAATTTCTACATTAAATACAGATAATGGCTGTATTAGTTATTAGGAGACATAAACTACATCACTGATAGTAAAAGATAAATCGCTCAGTATTTCCAGGGCTATGCATTAACAAAGTCAGTGGAAGGGTACAAAATATAAAAATGTTTATTTAAATAGTAAAATTAGCTGAGAAAAGAGACTGGCTATGCATAAGCCTTAGAACTCATTAAATCTCACATTTCACTGAGGACAAAGAGAGGGTGAGGGACAGCAAGCACTGGGCTGTGGGGATGTTAAAGAAACACCTCTCCCAACAAATACCAGGGAATTAAAATAACCTCGCACCACTACATTTCCAACATAAAACTGCTCCTGAACTCTCTATTCCTCAGCCTGAGAGAAGAGGAATAACACAAGAATTTTCTCTCAAGCCTGTTCAGATGCACAGATACCATCTGCACAAACTCAGCAAACAGACACAAGCACAACAGAAACATGCAAGTAATTGTAACCAAGACAAAAATTCTACACAGTATAAAATATTTATCATCGCCACAGGTGGTGTAACAGTTTGTTGTGCAGATGCTCACAAGCCTGTCTATTACACCTATGAAAGGAGCAGGTTTGCTAGCTATACCTGGACTCAGAGCAGTGACTGAAACACAAAACCCTTAGGTAGAGTCCCCAGAATCTCTTCCCTTTGGGTGATTGTCCTTTGCCAATGTTTTTGTCAAACAGACAACTGTTTGTGGACACCAGTGTTACTAGAAGGTTGATAAGATCTGAAAGGGATCTAAAACTTGTGGCTGTGAATATTGCAACTGGAGTTGGCATCAAAGTAATTCCTCTGTCTGTCCTTTCTCCAGAGCCTCAAACTCTCACGGTGCAAAGTCCCATACGCAGAACAAAGTCAGGTATGCTGGAGAATACTTTGGAGCACTTACTTAAAAGCAGATAGGCCAGATCTGATTGCAAAGACCCCCGAGTACTAAATCAACCAGCAACCAGAGCTCCAGCCCAGACTCTAGTCTCCAGATGCTCTTCCTCTTTTCATTTCCTCTCTGAATTGCTCTCTAACATCTGTGTTTCCTTTTAAATACCATGCTACAATCCAAACCATTTGTAAAATATGTCAGTTTATACCAGAGTAGAGTGCTACTAGATAAATACAGGGGCTATGTGGAAGTGTACACAGAAAATATGTCAGAGTAAATGTCCAGAATGAAGCATCTCCTGTCCGTGGTCCCTCCAGGCAGGGTCTCCCAGCTCTCATACACATACACATCTCTAGTCACTGTCTGACTCAATTGTTGCAGTGTCTTATTTTCCCACCTTCAGAGGCAAGGCAGCCCAGAAAGTAACACATGTGCTGAGGAAATGACATTTCTAAAAGCCGTTCAGTAAGGCCGTTTTCTTCAAATCGAGTCTCCTCACCTTCAAATTCATTCTCAGAGCAAATGAGTTTTCAATTGCATGTTTACATAGTGCTGAGCCCTTGGAAGGCAGAACTGACTAGAAAGACAACGACCAGGGGCTGTCTCGACCTCGTAACAGTGTTAAAACCCAGGCGGGGACACGAAAAGTCATGGGGGAACGGCACAAAAGCCTGCTGTTCCTGCCTATAGCAATATCTGCTCCTACTCCCACCTCATTAATTGCTAGTTTTCCTGATTATAGAAACAGCTTTTTCTGCTGCTGAAATGTATGGCGCTGTGCCATTTGCATATGCAAACTGACAAACGAACAATGAACCAGTTGCACAGTTCCTTAGAGAGCAACAATGTAGAGGATTTACGACATGTACAAGGCAACAGGCTGGGAGGGAGTATGGGGAGACGGACACACAAAAACGCTCGTGATGTTCTTTATATTGTTTTTCTGATAAATAATCTTTCAGGCAGTCCATTGAAATAAAATATTTAACACCTGAGTGGATTTCTGAGACTGGATTTGGGAAAATAATAGAACTAAAGATCTGTGTAACCTTGATTTTCCTCCAGATGCATATCTGTTTATCAGATTTTAATGTATGATCTTTGATTACATGACTGCACACTGTTCAGCCACAAGGTCTTTATGTTATTCCATACAGAGAAGACAGTGTTAATTTAACAAACAGAAGCCCGGCATTCTGTTTTCTTCCTGTTATTCCAGGTATAATCCAGGACTTCATTTGTATATCCTATTGAAACTCTACTATCCTAAAGGAATTGCTCATTTCCTTATGGACATCAATCACTGCATCAAATGTATTATTTCTCTAATTTTGTATTACTTTTTTCCTACATTAGATGTGAGACATCATTATTACTCCCATTTTATAGAGCAGGAGCTGGAGACAGATTAGAGGGGGAAAAAATTAATTTTGTGATGCCTGTAACCTATTTTCGAAGCATTGGATGTTATATAGGACTTCATAGATTCAAAGCACAGCTCTCATCATGCCAATTCCACCTCTGAGTGTCTTGCATTCCCACAGGTCCTATTTCACAAACATGAAAACAGTGATTGCCTGGAAAAGATTTGGCTTAAATAATAATCTGAGCAGGAAAATGCAGAGCCCTGCAGCAGCGGCAAGGATAGGCCACCATTCTCCAGACCATCATTTGGCTGCCCTAATCATTAAGCAATGATTACATCACCTCTATGGCAAATGAAGAAATTTTACTGAAGGCAAACCCCCCAAGAAGCAGCAATTGCATCTGATGAATGGATGGATGGATGATGAACCACACGGCTCAGCACTTGGGCTGACACCCTTGGAGTCACCACAAACACCGCTGCCACTTGAGATAAGAAAGCGGCTGGCAGCAGGAGCAGGCTGTTACATCTGCATGGACCAACACTGGAAGGGAACACAAGGCACAACTCACCAAAAAACTTCTCAGCTATTTTGTGATTGCAAAAGAAAGGCGAGATTTAGAAACCATAGATCCCATCCCTACTTCAATAATCAACACAAACTTCTGGTCTTTCTCCTTGGGATTGACCCCTTTCTGCCCTTCCCCCACTCTGTGTTTCAGGCCCACCCATAGCCCATGTACCTACACCAAGCTTCTCAGCTAAAATTTTGCCTGGACACCCCTGGTTCCCTTAAAAGTACAGAAAATGCCAAATTATGCCTCCTTATTTTAAAACATGGAAAAATGTCTCAGAAGTTATGGATCATTTTTCCTGACATCAGTGGACAGCTGAGTAGAAAGCAGAAGGAGGCTGTGCCAGTACAGCTGGATTTCCTCCAGGTGTCTGACTTGGAACCACACAACAGGTGATACTTTACATGAAGATAATAAGGCACATACAGATTAAAAACTATCTTAATGAAGAATATCAAAATGTAAGATGCCATTTAATGAGAAAATATCTGAGAGGGCCTTTCCTGGGAGAACCTCCTGAGCATAGTTCTCAGTCTTTTTATCTATTCATCAATGGTCTACTCAATCTCATAAGATCTTGGTCAGTATAGCTTGTGCATGACACTAAAACCAAGGTCTGCAGTGAGAAGTGAACACATTATTCTTATGTGCTCTGATAAATGAATACAGCTCCACAGGACATTTCAGGAAAGTCTAATGGAAACCTGAAATGCAAGGGACGCTGGAAGGACAGAAGACTACTTTGAAAATCAGTTTCTCAGAGGGAAGCTGAAAAGGCCATCCAGAACACAAGCCTGCGGCATAAAGTGCAAATGGAAATATTGAGTGAAAGGAATTGATTTTGCTACAGTACAAGTCACTCCGAAGACCACTACTATGTGAAATCCTGATGCCCACCTTTCTAAATCTCTCAGCTTCCTTGTAGACAGCTGTACAAAAGTGACAAAAATTTGGAAAACAAGTCATAAAGGCGCGAGCCAAGGAACAACTGCATGCCTAAGTTGGGCTGGATAGCTGTTGTCCTTCCTGACCCTGGAACTGGTTTTCCACCCAACTCTTTTATGGACACTGGCCAGATGTGTAAGTTTTGTAGCCTCCCATGAAGCCAGCTATTATTTTCTTCAAGTACCACATTTGAGCCTTCTGCCATTAAGTACAGGAGTCACAAAGGAAGGATTTCCCTATGGACACAGATGTATTAATTTGGCTTCTGATCTTAGAAAAAACACGGATGTCTTTTTTAACTTCATTTCCTAAGGAAACCGAGATGCAAAGACACCATGTGTCTCTCTATGTGTCTGATCCAGTTCTTGTCCAGATTCTCTGGCCAGATTTAACCGAATTTAACAGGGAGGTACAGATTGCTTTGAGCTACCAAGTTCTGTACATTGTCAGAGGAACAGAAGTTTGAGTAGAAAAGGGGGACTAAGCACCCTGCACAAGGAAAAGTGGAAGAACAGTCCCCCAAGGTAACAGTCACTAACTGAGACACCATGTGAATATTTCCTTGCAGCAAAGTTCCCTTAGAAACTCAGGATCAATCACAAAACACAAATCTGTAGGAAGTACTGGAAGGGGTGAAGGCAGATGGGCAGAATTACTTGTTCTGTTCCCCTCAGAAAGAGCAGAGTTTAGCCCCAGAGGCTGAGAGGTGCTGACCGACCAGAAGCCAAGGGAGGGGAAGAAAAGTGCCCCTCGGAGATGTGGCTGGCATGACTGCTCCAGAACAACCAGGGCAGAGCAGGCCAGGTTAGGGCAAGGTTCTGCTGCCACGTCAGAGGGGAGAAACCGTGGGGAAGGTTCGTCTTCCCTACAACTGAGCCACGCTCCACCTGCAGGAATTCCCTGCCCATATCTTCTCTGATCAGCTCCCTTTTATCACAGGAACCTGCTGAGCTGAAAAATGGATTATAAGTAACTAATTTCATAAGTATGAAAAGTACTCAGCAGATTCTTCTCCATTGGACTCCATTCCTAATTCCATCTGTGCAAGTAGTTGGCAGGTTCTTCTCTGCTTGATTCCTTTACTCACTAAAAATGCAGTCACCCAAATACAGGTGAAACTTCTACCAAATAAAACTAATCCTTCTGCTTGCTAAATATATGCAGAAGTACTAGATACATTTCTTTTTTTACTAGGAGAATATATGGTCCAACTCACTGTACTGTTATGAACAGTGTACTTTGGATAAAATTTAATAAACTTCCTTAATTAACTAGCTTAATTGTAGTAAAGTATCTGTATAAATCCAAATGCTCCATTCGACTGGTAATCTGCAAGTAACACTGGCATCAGATAAAAACAAAACAAGGAAACAACGAAAATCAATAATTACTAATTAGTCTATAATTAGTATTAAATAATATTAATACTTTCATTGAAATTCGATTAATTGCTACAACAAATTCTAATAAACTATTAACAGTGCTTCCTGGAAGCTCAGGAAACACCATTTCCCCAACAATTTTTCCTTTTTTTCTCTGTTTTCACAAAGACTAAGTTTACATAAGAGTAAGCAATCCTTAGATTGTTTTTTAAATTTGTTAGTAGTTTTCTCCTGTTTAACTGTCATTTTCCTGGAAATAATTGGGAAAATAAAAGGCTGTATTTTTTGTTCTGATCCCTTGAGACAAATATTAGAGGGGGAACCTTTACAAAATCTAACACTATCCAAAGTGTATAAAAAGAGCTACTGCTCAAGCAATATTAAACTCCTTATGTATCCAGCTATATTTCACAGGAATGACACACAGAGAAAAAAAGGTTTCCAGAGTTACTTTATCAGTTCTAAGAGCACAAAACAGTCATTTCGCGTATTCATATTTAATATGAGAGGATGTTTTTATATAAATAAAATAAATGGTTTTGCTTAGACAGCTATGACATTTTCAGCTGGTAAAGAGCTCTGTATCTACAGAAAAAAACCTTTTGGGTTTTAATCGTGGGAAAACAATTACAAAATTTATGAACTTTATCAGTACTATAATCTGACAGTATTTCTAAAATAGACCTATGTCATAGTGAGAATATATTCCTTTAAATATCTTAGGTGGAAAAATCCTCCAGGGGAATAACTAGGACAAACATGTTTATGATTATTCAGCATTGTAGGTTGCTGAACCGGTGATGTCAGCTATACAAAACATTTCTGCAGGGGAAAAAAAGCCACAAGATACCGTTTGAAAGGCCCTATCTGTGTCTCCACGTTGAAAGCAAATGGCTCATCCTGCTGACCCAGAACAGGTGAGAGGGATGTGCGCCTCATGGCTGCATCTGAGAAAAATACGCCAAAAGTAACAGCGAATGTATTCAGCTTCCAAGCTAATATATTTCAAAGATAAAACAATTCATGTATTAGCCGAAAGCATGCTGTCAACAAGAATTCTTTTATGTTCAGTGCTTTTTAATATTTTTGAAAAGGTGAGGCAAACCTATCCCCTTAAATTTTCCTTGCTGGGTGTTTAGCGCATCCTCCTGAGCCGGCTCCCTTTTGCTGCGGGCAGGAGTGAGCGCTGTTACGGGTGACACGGTCCGTGTCCCCGATGTCACATGGGGCTTCTCGTCAGGCCTCGCTGGCCCGGGGCAGCCGTGCCAAGGAGCTGCCCGCCTTCCGCAGCCGCCTCGGCCCTGGGCTGGCTCGGCATCACACCTCGGCGCCTGCCCAGGGCTGGGTGACCAGAGCCGGGGCTGGATCCCCTGCCACCCACAGCCCCAGCTCAGCGTCGTTAGGGAAGGCAAGTTTACAGCATCTAATTATCCCGGGCCTCTAGTAATGACACTGTGCCCCCTGCAGTTTCCATGGGATACGGTCCCTCTCCTGCCTTCCTCTCCTGAGCTGCGGGGCGCAAGGCTTGCTTCCCAAAATCGCTTTTTTTTTGGCACAAAGAAAATCTGTGTTGAGACTACGCTAGCACAGCTAGCAAGGGCTGGATCCTGGCAAGGAGAGCACTGTGAGAGCTTGGGCAAAGAGGAACTCTGCATCTCATTAAGCGCTTTTCTCCACTGCGAAGGTAGTGAGCGGAAATTCTTCATCAGCGCAAAAATATGTTTTCCGGAAAAACGTCCTCTTTCCTCTGGAAGCTCACCCTCACATCCTCCTCCATTACCAAGCAGGCCAAAGACATCTGAGTGCCATTTCCACGCCGTCAGACCGACTTCAGGCACCGCAGAGCCAGCATCAATCCCCCGGGATCCCTCCTGCTGCCCCTCGGGCTGGGATGCTGCCCCCGGGGCAAAGCTCAGACTGAGGGCGAGGGCACTTGATCCTGCCTGGTGGGCTTTGCAACCAAAGTTCTAATTAATAACTGCAAATTCACAGGTGGTGTGTTACTGGCCCCACGAGTACCATCCCAAATCATTTTCCTGCACACAGTTCAGCACAAGTTCTCAGAAATCGTGTATCATTAATATTGCAAGCAGTGTTATTGACACTGTTGCAAATAATATACAAAACAAATAATATATACAATAGATGTTAACTCTGCAGAATTACTGAGAACTAAAAATAACAAAAGCTTCACTGAATATCGCTGTTTCTAAAGGCCTATGACTTAATCTAAAACTTCTCTTCTAAACAAACTATGGTTTCTGTTACATAAATAAAACACTTCTCTGGCTCAAGCCCAGGCAGCATGTTGACCCATTTACACCATCTTGGTTTCCTGCTCATAGGTGGTAATTATCACATCTGCGTTTGTTTCTAAAATTGGAACTGAAAACACAACTCAGTTTACCTCAAACAGGGGCAGTATCTGCAGGCTCTAGGAAAGAGCTTTCTGTAACATTTAGGACTCACCAGATCTGCACTGACCTGGGCTGAATTTAAGGAGGCAAAGGAATGCAAATTTTTTTGCCCCATGGGAAATACTCATGAGTCACAGGGAAATTCCCATTGACTTCAACAGGGCCAGAAGAGGGTCACCTCTACCACTGTAAACCTCTTCAGCAAGTAAAATTTTGGGAGGAGCCAAATAACAGGCTGCAGACTGAAAAATATCACAGTGTAACATCATTTTCAGATTTAAAGAGCAGCTAACATGTCTGGTGACTTTCAAAGGACCTTTTAGTTTCTAAGCATTTTAGCTGCTCAAGACAACAGCAAAGAGCAAAATGAGAAGCACCCAGTTCTTCACTCCCGTGTGGTTGCCTTCAGATGGGAACTGCTGTAGTTTGTTCCAGTGGGGACTCTCCAGCCTCTCACTTTGCCACTAGTTTCTCTGTGGGGCTTTCTCTGGCCTTCCCACCTTGCCAGCTCATTTTGTTAGAAATACTAATGTATTTGCACTACATCACTGTGAGGCAAGGTGGCATTATTCTCTTAGTTGTATATGCAAGACCTAAAATGAAAGAAAAAAATTAAAGCTGAAACGTCAGATCTCTTGAATGGTTTTCTTTGGAGAGCAATATGGGCTGGCTGCTTCCTTGGGGCCAGCAGGGCAGGGGCAGGGACTGACTGCCACAGTCTGGGCTGCACGGGGCCCTGGGCCGTGGGCAAGGTCAGGGAGGCCCCAGGTGAGGCTGGGCAGGCTCAGTGAGACGTGTCAGTGCCTTGAGTTTCGGATCTCCAAACTGGAAACCCTCAGAGATGAGTCTTGTGATATCTTCATGCTTTGTAGTACTTCATGGATTCACAGCATAGCTCTCAACAACTTAAACAGAAGTTTTCCCAAATCAGGTCCCCTTCAGCTCAGGTCTCAACTGCTCTTTGAGGACCAGAACTAAGCACAGCAGAGAGAAGCCATGTCAGAAAACTTTGTGACAGGGGCCAGCCCAGGTGACAGATGAGCTGTCACATCTGAGGCAAAGCTGCTGCCTGTGGGGTTTCCCCTCAGGAAGAGTGTTGCCTGCTCCTGCTGCCTGCCAAACACTGCAGCCCATGCCAGGGAAGGACAAAAACACAATCTGGACTCACTTGCAGGGCAGGAGGCATCTTCTGCATTAAATGAGAGAGTCTTGGAGCAAAGACTCAAATATCTCAATATAAAAATGGACCAAAAGTCCTTTATAGTAAGGCCACATTAACTTGCAGGGAAAAGCTTCATCCTGTCATTTCCTTCTTTTGAGTGTTCCCTTCCATGCACTTTTTCTTTCGATGGTATTCTATCCTGTGAATTTCTTAACTTGGAAAAAAAAACTTCCACTGAGAACACTACACATCACAAAAAGTAAACTTTTCACTGAATGAAATTCCATCTATCCTGCACTCCATCACACGGCTTGAGAAATCAGAAGCTGCAGGTGAGTCATGTGTGACCTATGCTAATGAAGGCTAATGTAGGGATGTTCCTAGGAAAGGGAGGTGCACAATCTCCCAGTAGAATTCCGACTTATTAGAACTGGGGGGGGGTGGGGGGGGGGAGGGGAATAAAAAATAGCCAAAACAATTCTTCAGTCTTCATCACTCATGGCCACACAAACAGCTCTGCAAGTCCAGCACTGCAGGCAGCACAAGGACAGGAAGGAATAAACGGGAGATAAGAGGGGAAGAGCTCCTTACACAGCCTTGCCACCAAACGTGAGATCACAACCAGAGCCAGCAGCATCTCCTGTCTGGGTAGCAACGCGTTCTGCTTCCACGGCTCTTGCACCTAGTGCTGTGCTATATCATTTCCTGAGCACCAATTCAAAAACTTGTGGGTTTAAGCAGTTTACTGAAAGCTTGATGCCATGTTTCCATACAAATTATTAGTTCTCACTCTTTCAGCTTTTAAGGCAGGATTTAAGACTCACAAACAGTAGTAGCACTAGCAGACCACGCGCAAGTGGACAACACCAGCATCTGACATAAAGGCTGCTTATGTATTTTGTATGAGAATTACTGCATGGAGTGCATAAATCCCACAGGGGACAGAGACCCAGACTCCCTTCATCCTAGCAGAAGGTCCTCAGCGTGGACTTTGGGCTCCCTTCTTGTTGTCTGGCTGGCCCAACAAACCTGGTATTCCTTCCAGCACAGCACCCTAGCTTCACACAGAATGCTGCATGTCAGGAATAGTGACCTCAGCTACCACCGCACTCGGGAGAAAGACAAAGCTTATCTCATGAGATTGAAGAAAGCCCCAGACCCCGGGTGCCCTGGGAGGGGCTGCAGGCATCCAGGAGTAGCACTCTGCCCACTGGTCAGAGGGCTGGCAGAGTGAGAGGCACGGCCGGAACACCGTGTCCTCACTCCCCGGCGCTGCCCTGTGCCCTCCGGTAGCCTCACCTCTGGCTCAGCGACACTGTGCCAGGCCACTCCAGGGATCTGTGTTGGAGACTGACGCATTCTCTCACTCCCAAAAGACGATGGGAACAGACAGGAGTCCGGGCAGCACCTGCAGACGGCGGCCCCCACACCGGCACTGGAGCTGGTTCAACACCCAGCTGAGGAACTGGCGCTCCCCCAGCCCGTCCTGCCCGGCTCTGAGACCCCACCCCAGGCCCCTTCGGCCCTCGAACAAAGGGCCGGGGCCGGTCGGTTCTCCGAAGGGGGATTTCGCGGCGCTGGTGCCGAGATGGGGAGGCAGCCGCGGGTGCCCGTGCGGAGCATCGCCCCCGGAGCTGGACGGCGCTGCCGAGGCCGGCAGACCCCGCGGGGCTCCCCGAGGGCTGCTCCGCTCCCCCGGACTCCTGCCTGGAGCCGAGTCACGGGAGCGGGGACGGGGGCGGCTTCTCCCGGCGGTGGGGTTTCCCGAGCAGCGGCACAGCATACGGTTTACATGTTGCAGTACTGCATACAAGGACTAACATTCAGCCCAGGGATTCACTTGACATAAAAAAAGCCCTAATTACAATAATTTAGAGGTGCCTGAATGACAGCAGGCTCAATTTTTGGTTGAATTTGCAATTAAGGGGAGATAATTATGCCTCGCGCTAGCGCAGAGTATTAATATTTATGGTAGGAGCCAGAGGCTCCTGTGGCTGAGAGGATGCGACGGAGCAAAGGTTGAAGCCCCGCGGTACCAGCGAAGGGAAAGTTCGGAGCCCCGTAAACTAGGGAGACGGCGGCTGCCTCCATCGCGCCGATGGAATCCAGACCTCGCCAGAGCAGCAAAGATTTATATACATCCTTTTATATATATTTATATCGCCTGAGATACGGATACTTCCTCTATAAGGCTTTTATCTTTCAGCAGGCACCTCCTTCACCTACTTCGGTTTTACTCCCGACTATCGATCCCGGGGGCTTTCCATGCCTCATTAACAGATTGGTGACTAAATGAGTAGAATTAATTTTTAAAACCCTTTAATTTACTTTATTAATTACACACATGCGCCCTTGCCTACCCTGTGTGTCCGGCTCACTCGGCACTCAACGTGTCGGGGAACCGGTCAAGCCAGGGCGAGAGGGGATTAAATAGGGAAAGAAAGGTGTCTGAAACCTCCCGAGCGCGCCTCTTGTGTCCCAGCGCCAGGCACTGGCCGCCCCCCGCCCCCGCCGCCGGCTGGCCAGGGACCGGGCATCGCCCGCCAGCGCCTTTTAAAGCCGGTTTGCCATTCATTTAGCGGCGCCTTCGCCGGTGCCGGGCTCAGCACAACAAAGGCGGGAGCCCTGGCGCGGGGGCGGGGGCGCTTCTCCGGCAATTTCGGCCGCCTGATTTCGGGGAGAGAAAAAGGAGAAGGCTGTTAAAATTAGCGGGAGCACCCTGGAGCCCCCTCCCCCTTCCCGCAAGCCGTCGGCTCCGGGAGGGCGGCGGGTGCCGGGCGCGGAGCGGGGCCGCGGCGGCGGAGCGGCGGCCCCGGGGCGGCCGGCGTCGGTCCCATGGCAACCGGGCGGCCGAGCCCGCGGCGGCGGGAGGGCTCCGCGCAGCCCCCGCACCGCAGCCCGCGGACGGAACGGCCCCGGCGGGGCGAGCCGGGGGCGCGGTGAAGCCGCGGAGGAGCGCTGCTGGCGCTGGGGTGCTCCGCGTCCCGAGAGGGGCTCTGAGCCCCGCGGGCCCGGCTCCGCTGCCGCGGGCGCCGCGGCGTTAGGGGCACCGGGGGCACACGGGCTCTGAGCCGGGAGCGGCACCGGGGGCACACGGGCTCTGAGCCCGGGAGAGACACCGGGGGCACACGGGCTCTGAGCCGGGAGCGGCACCGGGGGCACACGGGCTCTGAGCCGGGAGCGGCACCGGGGGCACACGGGCCGCCTCCCTGCGCGAACGCCTCATGCGGGTGCGTGAAAGACTCGAACGCAAATTGGCCCCTGTATTTATATATGTCAAATTGCTGTTGCCGCTGGGAAAGGCTCATGTATCTTTCTCCAGGACAACCCCCACCAATTAAATTGGAATATTGGGAGTCAGCAGCCATAATTTGTTTGGTTTTCCGTCTCTGAGGACTGCCGCTTGCTCGCAGTACAGCCTTCAAACAGCCACATTCCCAGCCCTCAGTTCTCATGCCAGTAAATTAAACCATCTTTATTCATGTTTATTCTTTCAAAAAGTCTTTTCCATTCCTGGCAGATTTTATAACTATGTTGAAATTCTTTCTGTGTTTTATTTTAATGAACTAGAAAGCATAGAGAGATGTACAGCTCTGAATAGTTACACCATTTACAATGAAAGTCAGAGGTGTATTATACCAGTCACCAGTGACTTTATACAGCTTGCATCCCTTTGTATGCCTCGTCATTTACTGACTAAGTTGGTGTTTTCAACGAGGAGGAAAAAAAGAAATAAAAACCTGGATCTGTTTTTTTGGTGTTGAAAGATGAGTATATATACTTTTGTACAACCATGCAAATACATTGTCTTGCTAGTAGAGCTAGTAGAGCTGGCTGTGCCATTCAGTTTATGCCAATAGGAAGATTTATTAATGGAGTTTGCATGACATTCCCCTGCTCTGCCTGCAGAAAGGCACCACAGCATCATTGTAAACTCATCAGCGCTGCATGGAGAAAACAAGAGGATGCTGAAACTGCAACCCGATGGAAGAGAAGAATGTAACTGGAGAGACTTAAAGCATCTTCCAGTGAGGACAAGTCCTGTCTCCCCAGATTTCCACATTTTTAAGCCCTCTGGTGCAAAGGACTAACAAGAAACCTTTGCAGCTTTTAAGCCTGAGACTCTGTGTGATTTAAGTAATTCAGTGACTTTGTACCTGTTCTTCCACACAGAATTTAGGATGAATTTTATCCATGGCTAATCCCATTGACTTCAAAGGGAATGCCTGCATAAGTGAAGTGGTTGATGTTTATTTAAGTGAGATCTTAAATATGTTTTAAAAAATGAAACAGCTGTGCCTTTTAGTTTCTGAAGTTACTGCTGCTTTGATTCTCTGTCTCAGAAAGTTCAGTTTTTAATTTCTCTGTAATTGAGTATTTCTCAGCAAGTCCTCATTTTTTTGTGCAAGCAGAAAGGCTTGATATTGTTCAGAACCCAGTAAAAAGTGATATATGGTATAATCTAATCCAACCCGGACTCAATCAGAGATACCCATGGACAAAACATATGTTGTTTGTTTTGGCTTTTAAAAGCACAAGTTAAATGTGGAGAAAACAGCATGATGAGGTTTTAATCAGTGCAATGATGTTTGAAATCATGGAAAGAGAAGATGTGTAAATCTGTTTTTGTCTAGTTTTTCTTTTTACTTAAAATTTCAGGGAAATTTTTAATTGTAACTTCATCCTCGACTTATCCAAATGCTCCTTGAGACAATTTCCTTTACAGTAATTCAGATTCCCACTCCTGGTAGGTGGATTAAGTCAAGTCTTTGATGTCTTTTCTGTTCTGATAAGTTCAAAGTTTCCTGTTTTTCCAAGGTCCTCACATGTTAGTTTATTTGTTTATTATTGGTGTTTCATTGCAGTGTCATTCTCATCACCCCCGGTCAGCACCTTTTTCCAAAATAGCTATGAATTTCAAAAAGCTGTCACCTTGTTGAAATCAAATAGCAACCAAGTCAGTGACCAAGGGGGCTGTCCACTAAGTAAAATAGTCTCCAGGCTTGCCCATAAGTAAATAGATTGTGCAGGGATGTAACATCCTTTGGAATAACATCCTCGAAACTGTGAAGATTCTAAGTGCAAGAGATAAAAAGCTGGTGCCATTACCTTAAAATGTAAGTAAAATGCACAAATCTACAGGTTAAAAAAAGAAACAAAAAAAACCAACCCCAAACCTCTTTCTCTCCAGAGAGGAACCTCTTTCCCCATCTATGGATCACCATTTTTTTAAGGCAAGTGGGCAAAAAAGATAAATCAAGCTGCAGTGTTTATCTGATGAATGCTATCTTCATATGAGGACCTGTTTGGTCTTTATCTTTTAAGCAGAGTGACTTCAATTGCAGTTAATATAAAGATTTATTAACTTGAGAAGTAAATATTGACCAAGGTGAAGCCAAGGTCAATGTTTACCTAGAGGACTAATAAATCTTTGCATTAACTTAAATATGGAAGTTGATGGGCCATATTTTGCTCTCGAATCAGTATCCACCCTAAATTAGCCCTACTAAGATACTTTTGTATTTGCACAAAATGTGTTTAGATTACGAGCTGTTGTAAAATACATTCAGTGTGAATTTGTCAGAAATAGGAAAATTAGACCCCTTTTTTACAGGATAACTGACTATTTCTTCACATCTGAAAATCTGACAAATATGTAACAGCAGACAGCTAGAATTATTTTTTGTTTGAGGGTGGACATTCATTTAAGTGAATATAGGCTCAGGCAAGGGGTTTGTTTTATTTTACAGTCTAGTAAATATAATAAATTATCATGGAGATAAAAGGACACTGATTTGACATGACCAGCTTCAAGAAATCACAGCTTTTTGTCTTCTTATTTATATCAGTACTAGTGTCAGCCCCTTATTTAGGACATGAGAGGTGCCTGTTCTAGGTAAAACAACTAAAATATTTGTCATATCTGCTGGCCTGCCTTTCTACAGAGCCTCTTGAAATAACTTCAGCATTACAGAAGTTGAGTGGTTTTGTCTGTATGACATTTAATTTCTAAGCCACACAGCTGTGCTGTTTGTTGACCCTCATAAATGTATCATTTTAGCTTATTTCATAGGCATTACTGGGCCTTTAACTTGTAAAGAAATCACCAATCCTTTGGACCTACCACAAATACACTACTATAGCTGTCTCTACGTGCCTTACAAGAATATCACCTTTATCAGCCTCTCAGGATGCTTCATGAGTTTTGACAGAATTAGCGTAAGTGCTTTTCTCCTTTGTTATCTCTTTAATAGATTTTTTTTCCCTGGGTTCTCTGTCTCAGTTGTCTGGTTGAAATGTCGCTTTCTCTGTTCTCAGGAACAAAGAAATGGCTCCTGTTTAACTTAATCAAATACTCTGGTCTCTTTCTGGTAGAAAGAATAGTGGCCAATTTACCTCTAGCACTATTAAGTCCCCAACAGTTTTCCTGTGTTTGATTTCTGTATGTGCTTTCAGTACAGCCTTTTTTTCCCCTACCCATTTTCCTTTGTTTCCCTCTCTTTAGGAAGACTGACACAAAAGAATAGCTTACCCATAACATATTCTCTTAGCAAAATCTAGTATTATTTCATTAATTTATTTCTTGACATTTATTTGCAATTAAATTAATTCTACCTTCTGCACACACGAGGTTTTAGTAAATGAAAGCATTACTGCTCCAAGCACCAGATCTTTCTATCTTTGCTTTGCTTAGCCTTTGTGCAGCAGAAATCCTGTTGGCTGTAATGGAAAAGCAAAGTATTACTGACTTTAACACTCCTGCCTGTGTGAGAAATGAGTCTTGAGTTTTGTCTGTTAGTAAATGTGTTCTGGATCATATTTCACAATCAGACTTTCATACGCTCGCTGCTAACATTAGATTTCTAGGCTCAATTTTTTAGTTGCACTTCCCATTCATCACACAGAATAACTGATCCTATAAAATGAATCTGTGTTGGATGAAACAATAAAAGGAGCATCCAGTCTCTGCTGCTCACTTTTCTCATGCAAGTGGACCCCTTGAAATCAATAGAATCATTCAGGGGAGTCAGACAAGCAAGAGCTAACTCAAAACAGGTACTCCGTGCTGCCCAGAAACAAACTGCTTCTGTCCTCTCTGCCTCTATGAAATAAAGGTGCCTCAGGTTGTACCAAAATTATGAAAGGAAAGTAATTTTTAGAAGAATTGGAGGGGGAAGCCTACTTAAACTCTGATGGAGGCTTTTGCATGCAAAGGGCACAGTTTTTAGGAGATGAGTAAAAATGCTATGATCAGGAGATGTTAACTGACTATATTTTTAAAGGAATTGTACAACTGTAAATAATGCACAGTTAAAGCTTTTCTCACTTGTTTGGAGCAGCAAATGCAACCTCTAAATTGGTCTTTTCTTAAATTGTGAGTGTTAAGGCAGAAGGCTGAGAATGCCTTAGAATGTTACTACAAAACAGTTCTGCTGTTTAATTAATTAGTTTTCAGTTTGTTTACATTCTTTTTGTATCCAGTGTTTTCAAATGTGCTTCAGAGGGACAAAATACTGTCCAGTTTTGGTGAGACTGACACAGATACAGTCATTTTTAACCAAAAGTGAGAAAATCTTCACAGAAAGGGAATCTGGAATTTAATATGTCACATAGTGGAAATACAGATTTCCAGGGTTGTGTTTCATGGCAAGAAACATTCCTCAAGGTTCATTCAAAATACCTCAGATGCCTACATGCTTTTCAAAAACTCCTGAAGATTTCCACTAAGATTTACTTCCTTATATGTTTTAAAATAATAAATATGTTCAGATATCTCAGTATGCATTTGTGCTTGAAATTCAAACAGGAGAAGAGATAACTTTTGTTCATATAATTGATGGAATACGAATTCTATTTATGGGATTGGTGGAATACAGGTGGTACTACACACCAGATTTCTGTGGAAATGAAAATCTGGTCAGACTGATGGTGTTTTGTCTCTTAAGACCTGAATCCGCAGTTATTTGTCAGTATTTTTTTAAGCACAGACTGCTCCCCTAAATAAAGCTATATACATGTTCAGACTTCTCTAGTTTTACTGTATTAATCATGTTGATCTAAACATTTACAAATTGCCTTCTAATTTCTACTATATCATGATAATTAGAATCTTTACAAATACTACTCTGAAGTCAAAAGCCTGGCTAAAACATCAATTAAAACCTTAAGTTATGTTACTGCCAATAAGTGGTCATTAAGGGCATGTGAGGGCAACCACCGTTGCTGTAGAATCACATTCTTAGGGGTTGGTCTCTAAAGCAGATGTTTTTCATTTTTATTTCTTTTAAAATGACTTATGAAATCTTAAGACAACCGTGAGGATCGTGAAGACTTTTTTTTTCTATCAACAATTCATTATAAATGCAGAAATAAGATTTTAAACACTAAACTTTATTATTGATGAGAGAGAAATAGTCCCTGATCTGTGGAGAGAGAAGCATTGCAATAATATTGATGGTTTAGGAGAATGCTCACTACATTTTTATGGAGAGAAGAGGAATTAGTAGCTTTCTCTAGTGTGACAATTTTCCAGCAACACGAGAAAGGAATTTCTTCAAATATAATAAAAGAGCAGAATTATATTTCTTCATACATTACAATTCCTCCTGCTTACTGGGAAGACACTACTCATTTTCAATACATGAAAAAGTAGATTTTTAAATCTGTTCAATAGGATTTTTTTTCTTTTAGTATGTCTTGCGTAGTCAAAATGGAAGTACTGATCAACTCTCTGATGAGCTTGTGTTTTCCTGCATGACCTGTGAAATGTACTATTTGCCCAAAAAGAAGTATTACTGCTAAAATATAGTTCCAGACCATCACTTCCAAATGAAAATAGTTAATTAAATAAATCTCAGAGTAGGTGAAAACTGTTAATTTCACTCACCTACTTATTCCCATATCACATTGCCATCCTAATGAATTTAATCTTCACTGAAAATGAAGTACAAACTCTTGTTTGGGAAGTAATAATCACAGCATGTAACAGGCTGAAATACCGTTCTTAGTCAACACCAGCTGTTTGGCTTGAGGTAGTTTGTGGTGTTGAAAAAGCATTTAAATTATACAGCAGCAGTGGACTTTTAATGGAATATCTGTTTCCACTAAGTAGAAAACTTTCTGTTGAATCTAAACATGAAACAGATAAAAAGACTCACTCTCACCTCTTTTTAATTTTTTTTTTTTGGTCAAATTTCAGCATGAAGCAGATCAAAGTATAGGGGATAAATCCCAATAGTGTAGGGGAAAAATAATGCCCTTTCTGCACATGCAATAAATGAGATTCTGAACACAATTACTTTGTAAGGTAAACCATGTAATAAACAGAAGTTAGTAGCAGGCTAATGCCCAACAACGTAACAGGGCAATTTAACATGCCTTGTGATACCCTCAGTGTACAGCAAAGAATATTTCCTTTCTCCAGCTATTTTCATCTCAACTCAAAAAGTGCAGAGTTAATGGAATGGAAAATTCAGGCAACCTCACCCTCCTGATTTATGCATGACAAGAGAAACACTTCCCATACATTTCTATGATAAAACACTCTCTTTTTATTACAATCAAGTTCTCTGCAGTCTGTTTGCTTTTCGTGGGCACGGATGTTACCCGTCACAAGTTAGACAGGACACAAGTACTTTTGAGATACACCAGAGTTCTGCTGGCATTGGCATGTAGGTCATGGTGGCTAATCCCCTAACATAAATGCAGTTTTACTAGCCTAATTTCACTCTTTTCTTTGGTCACAGTACCTAATCCCCTAACATAGATTCAATTTTACTAGCCCAATTTTGTGGGGTTTTAACCTCTAAATTCTGTGGAAAGCAATCCCGTGTTTGTATGGTGGGCATTCACAGCTGTAGGACTGTACTGGTACGTCACACCACTCTCCCTATTTTGGTAGCAATTTCCTAGTATAGTCATGACAAAAATATCCACCCTAGCACTGCCAGTGCAAGTGCAAGCAGCTCGAGTATAAGTCAGGCGTTGTGTGGAACTATTTGTACATGCAAACCCTGACCCACAGTGTTATTTGCAGCCCTCCACCAGATATCTACATTTGACCCTTCAATGTCAACAGAAGTGTCTGACTACCAGAACCTGGTTGCCATCTCCTTTCATTATCACAGGATTTTCTTGGGCCTTTTTTCTGTTCTTCATATTCACAATGCTAAGCTTCCATATTAATTAAATGTCAACATTCACTAGTCTGAGACTATGTTATCCAATAAATACCTGCCTGAAGCCAACTACAGGAAGGGTGGAACTCGCACAATTTTTAATACGAATTATTTGTTCACAATGTTTGATCAAATTAATCAGTAGCAGAACAAATGGGAGTCGCAACCATGTCTGAAAAGGATGTCAAAAAAAGTATTAATGCTGCTGTTGTAGCTCATCTCTCCACTTTGCCTCCAATGGCCCTCATTTGGGGGATCTTCACCTTCCTCCGCACCAGAGCTCTGTTGTTGTCTGAATACACAAGAGAATAGTTAAAGATCGTAGGAAGGCTTACACAAACAGTCTTATTTAGATTCCATGGGGTTCTTTTTCTTTTCCAGGTGTCTCATTTTCAATTCACATAGGTTTTTTTTTTACCAATAAAAGGGGAGGGGGTGGTGAATCTTGGTGGGAAACCTAACAAGGCACGGCCCTTTTCTCTCACTTGGTTTGACAATTTTAGCCACTGGCTGTAAGTGATGAAGCTCCCACGGGCAGATATTATTATCCAGATTCCCGAGGTGAGGAAGCTGAGCCAGGGGAGGGGAGGGGCTGCCTGGCCGCCCGAGCCCCGCGGAGAGGCTGCAGGGGAGCCCCGCGCTCGGGCTGCCCTTAATCTGCAGAGATAAGCAGCGCTTTTGGGCAGGTCAGAAATAGCGTGTGGTGACACAGACCTGCCGGGAGGCCCAGGCCCGCTCTCCGCAGCACCTTCTTCCAGGCAAAGCGTTGGACTCTGCCCCATGCCGGATCACTCTCCCGCAGCTGGGAATTAATGGCTTCCGCGCAGGAGGAATGATACTTTCCTCATCAGTGCTGCAGATGGAGCTCCAAGCAACAGCCAAGGCAGGGGACTTCCACCTCCTCCTAACCGGAGGCAGATCGAAGCCGCTGCCCCTACACGCAGAGGGCTCGGCAGCGATTTCCCAGCCTCTGTGCCAGCTAGCCGCGCGGCCAGCTCCCGGCAATCTTCGCAGCCATCCAGGTGGAGAGAGGAATGGTGAGCTCAGGGTGTGCTGCAGGGCTGGAGGTCTTACCCCCGTGTCAGGCTCTTTGGGATTTCCCGCCCTCCACATGCTGTGTGCCTTCCTTTGGATGGGGTTTGCTGGGATTCCTGGGAGAAGCAGCCTCAACAACCGCCTGCTGCCCCTGCAGCCCCCCAAAGCACGAGGTGAGCGGCTTCTGCCACGTTGGGACCTTGCAGCCCTGAGCCTCCGCCGCATCCCAGCTGGGAGAAACTCATGTGATTGTTTGTTGCTACCTTTTCTTCAGGGAAAGACAAGGCAGCTCCGAGGCAGAGTCGGGAATGAGCTCAGTGCCGTCCGTGAGTCCGGCTGACACCTCCCTTGTCCCCCGCACCGTCCCCAGCCTGCCTCACCGCTGCCGTGCCCCAGCTGTGGCAGAGCTGAAAGCAGGGGCTGGTAGCGCCTCATACACCGCGCTCCAAAAACCCTCGGAAACGACCTGGGATTTCAAAACAAAATGCTATCACTGCCAGCACCGCAGCATTCTCATTACAATTCCACAATATCTGTATCACAAAACCTGGCAATTTTAATGACAAAGTACCGCGATGCCACCAAGTATTTTTAGAACTAATAAAACCTCTGCAGAATATTTCCATGGAATGTATTAGGATCCAATTTCTGCATTCATTAGTAATATCAACTAGAATGTGGTGGATGGTTATTTGGAAAAAATGCATTCAATGTAAATTGATTTTGTATTATCAGGAATAATGTGGAGAGAGGTTTCTCCAGCCTCTTGAAGCTTCAGCCATTCCACTGCCTGCTGCAGTTTATGCCCTAATCTTGCGAGATTTACAAAGCATTTTAATTTTCAGTCTTGCCTGAATTTGCCAGCTGAGGGATTCTTATTATACTTTAAATTAATTCCAAATTCACACCACAACAATAGCAAAAAAATTGAGTACTGGCAAAGCAAGAGGCCAAACATGACTCAATTAAAATAATATGTATCACTATTAATCACCTCTGCCTGTCCGTCTACATTCCCGTGGTGGTGCCTCCCTCTGCAGCAGCAGCAGCAGCATCTGTGGGTAAAGCCAGCTCAGCTCTCATCCATCCCTCTCTCTGCTCCTCCCTCCTCTCGCCGCCTTCCTGAGGGATGACGAGGAGCCCGGGAGTGTGGGAAGGAGCACAAGGGGCAGTGCTGGGAGAAGCCCGGGCTGAAGAGGATCCAGGCCAGTGCTGAGCCCTGTGCCGCCAAGTGCTGGGCTGTCCCCCTCGCCTTCCCTGCTGCCTTGCCAGGACGTCGGGAAGCGCCCGGTGCTGTCGGTCGCCAAACCGAGCGCTCCGTGGGTCCGGCGGCCCGCCGTGGCGGCGAGCAGCCTTGTGCCAGCGGCCGTGTTGTCCTCGGATTTGTGCAGAGCTCAGCTGGTTGCCAAAGCTTAACGCTTCACATTATTATTAACAGTTAATGCATATAAAAATAAGGCAGGACTGATGACAAAGAACAAAAGCAGAGCAGTAATAACCACGCTCCGCAAAACAAACCCCCCTGGCTAAGCGAGCCAAAGAGGGCAGGGCTCCCTCCCGCACAATTTGCCACCAGACAGCCATCAAGTTAATCTGAGAGCAGGCAGGGGATGCCAGTGACAAAGGGGACATTGGAGGCTTCGGCAGGAGGGCTGGCCTTGGCTGTCACTTCCTCAGTCCCTGCTATGGTCCACGGTACAGCAAGTCAGCTGAGGTCCAGAAACAGGGTGAGCTCTGGGGATGGGGGCCCACAGGGCAGCTGCTGGCAGCTGGAAAACAGGGTGATGAGCTAGGGGCTGTTTCCCTTGGAAGCAGCCAAATGACTGATGAGCCCCAAATCTGCTCAGTGCAAAGCCCCGCCTGGCCCTGGTGGTCTTGGAGGCCAGGTTTAACAGAGACCACTTGGATCAGTCTCTCCACTTTTCTGTGCTTTATGCAATCACTGGCATATGCTCCAGATGGGAACATGAGACTGCTGGCTCCAGCCAACAGAGCCCTGTGCCTACACGGGCAGTGGGAGCCTTGCTGCAGGGAAAGGCCAAGCACAGCAATGGGGAGCAGGGCCAGCATGTCTCTACGTGACAGAAAAACAGAGCCCCACACACTGAAGACATGCACTAATGTGATTTTGAAAGCCATAATATGAGGCTAGTATTGCAATGCCCGTCCATGAAATTATGGGATTTTAGAAGAACAATCTTATTGCTCTCCTGCATCTGTCTAACCAACAGCAGGTTCTGTTGCCCCCAAAATCATTTAAATGTGACCCGGGAAGCTTCCCTTGGAAAGAGCTTCAGTGAGGTCTCAAACTTTGATAGAAATGGCCAGGCCTGTGTGTGCAGGAAGTGATGCTGTCTTGTTCTTCCCCCTCTTTTTCCAGATAAGTCCTCTATGTGTCAGCATTAGCCAGAGCCTCTAGCACAGAGACAGCAGTCACCAGAAACCACAGACAGCTTGGTTCAAAGGAGAGCAAGGAAAACCACGCACCAGTTTACAGCAAGCATACATGTTTGATCTGGCTGTGCTAGCTGCTCACAAAGCGCCCAGCCCAGTGCGTATGGGCTCCATTTCATTTGAATAAAAACACTTTGGGTAGCCATGGAGGAAAAGAAACAACTTGCAAGAAGCACTTGCTAGTTTCACAACAGTAATCACTCATCCGAAACTGGTAACAAAAAAATGGCCCTGTAGCCAGGCACATCAAACTTCAGCTTGACTAATTTGTGACTGGTTATCTCTTTGTGAACAGTATGTTGAATCTAATCTGGGGAAAAGTGGGTAATTAATGAATCAGTCAATGACATCAGCTCAGTTAGGGACAAAGCTCAGTATCTCTTCTAGCTTGGGACTGTCATTTGTTGCAAATGATCAAACACCTAAAGAAAGAACATATTTGCTGAAAAATGTACTGAGCCAGGCAGATCCAGAAGCATTTGCAACACAGCTGGGTTTGGCTGCTTCCCTGGGTTGCTGCTATACCACAGCTTTCCTCTACTGAAGCAGCAACACAAGATGACGCATCAGGCAGGTTTGTACTAAAAGAGATTATTTTTCTCTCCTTTCTCATTGCTGAAACTGCTGGAAGAGGCATTTCCGATTTCCTTCTGCAGTAGCAACTCTGGCCATCATGTAGTTTATCTGACCTTTGGCTAGCCACACCATGAAATCAGACACCGCTAGGAGGGGGGCCAGAACAAAGCCTGGAGAGATTAATAAGAGCATTATTTGCGATGTGGCACAGGGCCATGAGTCACCGTGCAGCCGGGCTGCTGCACCTTCTGGCTACAGGAACAGCCCCAGATCTGCATCAAGCTTTCTGCTTACAAAAAAAAAAAAAACCAAACCCAAAAAACCAAAATCAAAACAAAACCACACCAACAAAAATCTCACAAAAACAAACAAACAAACAAACAATCCCCCCACCAATTTCAGCTCCTTTACACAAAAATCTGATCAAATGAAAGAATGGGAAAAGAAAAAAAAAATAAAAACAATAACAAAAAACCCCCTCTGGTGTGGGAGAAAATATAAAACATAAAGTTAATGTGTGACTTTCATTCAAAAGAGTCTATTCTTTTTGTGATTGTTTGGGGCTTTGGGGTATTAACCAGCAAAGAAAAAAATTCTGCTTGTTCAGCCTGATGTTAATGTTGGTGCAGTACTTTCATTGGCACAAAGATTTGCTCACATGCCCCTCTAACAACTTCTACCTTCACAGCTGTAGCATTCTAGGGTGCAAATGCAGTTCTCTGTGGCAAACAGAACTTCATCTTCTGATGTCATCATGTGCAGGTGGCTTGACTTGGAGAACACTAAATTCTGTGAAGGTCAGGATCAAAGAGCTTGAGGATGAAGAAATACATGTAATTATTATTATTACAGTTCTATAGCAGGCCCAGATAATAAGAAAAGGAATTAGATTTCTTATCTTTGACTGTAAGGTTAGAGATCAGTGACATCTTGATTAAGAAACAAGAATGATATGAATCAAGAGATTCAAAATTAATCAAGAAGATGTGAATCCCATTGAATCAAACATGAACAGTGTGAGTTGTGTGTGCCCTGTGTTAAGGAGTTCCCTGACTGTACCAAGCTCCAGCAGGAAAGCTGAGATTGGAAGGAACCTCCGAGTGCAGAGCAGAGGGGACAGACCGGCTGGAAACAGGGCAGCCCCTCACATCATCTCACAGCATCTCTCTCTCAACGAGGAGGAGCCTGGGAACAGGGCTTCCTACAGAAAACTGGCAGAAGTGTCCTCCTAGTCTCTGATTCTTGCAGAGCATTTCAAACCAGGCATCTGCTGGAGGAGTAACATGGCAATGACCAGGGAATCCAGGCGCTCCTTATACGGCACAAGTGATAATTCCATCATGTGAATGCTGGAGGGGACAGCTAGGGATTACACTCGACTTCCAGTGGTGAACATGGTCACAGTATCAGCCTGGATTTATCTTCTGTCAGCATTATTAAATTCAGGATCCAGAACAAGGTTGGGAAGGTAAGCGACAGAATAATTACTCTCGATTTCAGAAGACGAAACTTCAGTTTGCTCACAGAGCTGCTAAATAAAATCCCTTGAGATGTAACCATGGGGTGGAAATGTGCCCAGAAGTTCCGAATTATTTTTAAAGACAACTTACTGAGTGGCTTAGCAAAAAAATTATCCTGTTGTGCAGGAAGAAGGAATTTCAGCAGAATATTTAATTGGCTACAGAAGCATCTTCTTGACGAAACGAGATGCAAAAAGGGAACATACAAGAGATGGGCATGAGGCACAGTACCCATTTCCTGAAAGAACTGGCCAGTGGGATTTTAACACTGTTGTCTGTGACAGGTGTCTAGACTGGGGAAGTCCCCAATGTCTGGAAAAAGTCTAACACCTCATCTGAAAGGCAAGAAAGGAAACTGGGAAACTATCTGCTGAACACCATCATCATCATCTGACCACCATAACCAGTCACTGGACCCTCTTGGGGTCCACTTCCAAGGCCACGAAAGACAAAAACTTACTTGGGAACAAGTAGTATGGACTTGCTGATGGCAAACCAAATTTGACTGATCAGCCTGCTTTCTAAGATGAAATTACTGTATGTGTGAAGATGAAAGAGCTGGCTCTAATGTGCCCTGTAAGGTTTTGACACCATTCCACCTAATACCATTTGGAAGCTTAGAAGAGCGTGGGCTAAAAAAAGTTGAAAGGGGGACTGAAAACCGTCTGGTCATGCCTGACAGGTCACCAGCAACCAGAGGTGCACGCAAGGGGTCAGCACCAAAATCCACACTATTCAGGATCTTCATCAGATACCTTGATGGTGACACAATCAGATTTGTTGGTGACTTAAGCTGTCTGCACTGACAAACAGCAAAGCTTCCATGCAGAGGCTTCTTTATATACTTGAGATCCGGGCCAACAGACACCTCACGATGTTCAACAAGGAAACATGATCTGTTCCAGGCTGGGAAGCACCTCGCTGAGGAGCCATCCTGGTTAAAAGGAGTTGGGGATTACAGAGGGCACAAGGCCAAATGTGTCAGTTTGGAAAGGGTCCAGTAATGGGCTGCTGAGATCATCAGAGGCCTGGAGCAACATGAGCCTGTTTAGTCTGATCAAGGGAAGGCTAAGGGCTGCTGGAACAGGGTGGCTACACAGAAGAGAGTCAGACTTGTCTTCTTAGTACTAAAGGGTGAAGGAGTGGACACGTGCTGAGGTCTGGACAGGACGTGTTCACTGGGAGGGCAGGGTAGCCCTCAAACAGGTTGCCCAGAGAGCCTGTGGAATTTCTGCTCCTGAAGGTGTTTCAAGATTTAGCTGTGGTGTGGCTGACCTCATCCACTATAGGTCACAGCCCCATTTCAAGCAGGATGTTGACCTAGATGAAATCCTTGACTCTAGGAGTAACTAAATAAAATGATAATGCCATGAAATGATAGAAAAATACTATTATAAATAAGATTAAGTAAATTCATTTCCAATTTGCAAGAAGGTAGCTGAACATGCACGATTTTGTATTTCTGCACTGCACAAAATATGTGACACAGTGATTCCTGAGTAATAATTTAAAAAACTCCAAAATCAGTGCAACAGCATGCAACAAGGAGGAAAGATTGTAACCCAAAGAGTCAACTTGATAATTTGCATGAGCACACTGAAACCATAAGCTTTCCAATGTGGCCAAAAGCAAGCTCAGACACATAGGAGGATGAAAGAGTCACAGCAGAAGAGAGCCCACGCTGGTGCGCAAAGGTTAGTGAAAAGACATGGATATAGGCCAAGTATGATGCAGGAAGTTGTGTCACCTCTGACATCGGCCTTCATGGGCTGTTCTGTTCAGGCCACCTCCTGAGTGGGACACAAATGAACAGGAGAGAGTCCTAGAGGCTTCAAAACATCTTACAGTGAGAGACGGAAACATTTCAGTATGGTGTCTTCGCAGAGGTGGAACACAGTGGAGATTGCTGCACTGGTCTGAAGAGACGATCCCACATTTCTCAACGACACGGGAAAAACTGAGTTTTGCTGCTTCTTAGTTGAAAAGAGCTTTTATGGGCACCTGGATGTGTTTTCCTCCACCTCCTACACAAAGCCAGAGCCCTGCAAGCCCATGTCAAAGCCACGAAGGCTGTGCCAAGCCCTGCAAGCCCCTGTTCCTTCTCTGCCCCAGCACTGGGTAGCAAACTCAGTGGGCTGTGGGCATGGGCAGCAGGGACAGGGTTTTATCTCTGCAGAACTCTTTCCCTGCTTCCAGGAATTTGCTTTCCTGGGGCATCTGCCTGTTCTATCCTCACCCAACACAGAGTTTGGCCTCCACACATTCAGACAAGGAACACAGACTCAGCATTTCTTAAAGCTTTTCCAGAGGCTGGAAGTTGAAACTAGATCAGCTGAAACAGGAAACAAGCCACGGTTATGTACGCAACATATATACAAAATAAATAACGGTAGTTAACTATTGAATCAGTGGCAATTGGTGAGTAAATACTATTAAATTTAGTGTATGTTTGTCCCAAAAGCTGGTGTTTTCTGCAGCTATTAGGCTTGAGACTTGATTTACCTCCGGGGTGGCTAGATAGGAGGTCAGCTGGATGAGCACTCTGCGTCTTTCCAGCCTCAAATTCGGTGGCTCTGTGGAAATTATGTGTCAGAGGGTTTTTCTCATCGTAGCCAGACTGAGAGCTTGAAATCCACATGGTTACTGACAACTCCCAACTGTCAGTAAAGCTGTTTTACAGAAAGTGTTACATGACTGATGTCTCTACAACTGCACTTTTCCAAACAGATGGGGGAAAAAAAAAGGCACCGGTCTCAAATCAAATTAGTCTTGATGGATTACGCAAAAAAAAACTTAACACATGCTCCACATTTTGAGAAACTTCTAAATATAACATCTCCATTGAAAACACAGTATATGACAGTGCTAAAAATACGCAAATACACATCTATAAAACTATTTTCACGTTACAGAATGAGGATCACTATAAGAGGCTAAAAAAATAACATTTTCTTGATGCAGGAACCCCATGTCAGGGTTGCCACACCTTGTTTAACCTCACAGATAAGCTCAGTTTTGAAAGCGTACTGTTTGACTTCTCAAGGTTTGTCTCTACGGGACACAGGGCAAAGATAAAAATGTTTCCATTGTAACTGATGTTGTAATTGCATTCAGAAATAATAAATCCATGACATTATGGAAAAAAATTAAAATAGCCCACAAGAGAAAATATGGTATTTAAGTTCTGTTGCAGCTGGAAATGCACTGTAATAAAGAATTAACAGGTGAGTCGGGTATTTTCATTATAATTAGACTGGGCATAATTTTATTTTACCAGAGTAGTTATATTGGTAAAACAATTACTGTACATGCAGTTTCACTCGCATAAAGGTACGATGCATCGCCATTTCAGGAAAGAGATACAGCAATGTAAGAATAACACACTAGTAGACCTCCTAGTACACACTAGTATGTACCTCCAAGTAATTGTACTGGTTTAAATGGAGACATGCGGTCAAGGGAACATGGTGTGTACTTTCAGATAGGTTCTTGGAAAGTTAGAGTTTGCAATTACTTGCAAATTAATGAAAAAGCAGTCTCAGAGACAGGATCAGGTGAATAAAAAATGCAGACTCTATACCTGCATAAACAAAAAAGACAGGGATTTCTTCTAAATACTTTCAAATTACACCGGTAAAACAGGCCCTGAAATGTATAGCAAAAAGGGCCCGTATAACAGAGGAATTATTTTCCCAGGAAAATTACATTTACAGCCATTTTGGTACCCCAAGTGATAAAAAGCAAGTCACATCTCTAGTTTCTTTACCTCATGTAGAACCTGCTTTGAAACAATGAACAAGAACAGCTTCCTAATTACTATTTTGAAAGCAATTTTTTAAATAAGAAAAGGAGTCTCCCATGCAATTATCAAAAAGAATTCATATTGTTTCAGAAACAACAGCAAAAAAGTTTGACTGTAGCTTCCTACCTGGTACAGGGCCAGGGAGCTTTCTTTGGTAAGACTGTGGCAGCCAGAAGAGGCATAAAAGCCATCGCAGCAGTAGATGTTAAGAACACTAGCACGAGGGACAATTTTGTTCCTCTTGTCAGTGAACACATGCCAGGCCATCTTACTTGGCTCAGTAAAGACCAATGCAGCCCTGTGAGAGTGACAGAAGAACGTCCATTTCTCCACTGGGAACACCCAGAGTTACCACTGCAGGGAAAGGCACCTGCAGTTCTTACAACAACATAATTGTAACTGAGGGCACTAAAACAACATTAGCTAGTGCCTGAGTAGTGGGGTTTTGGGGTTTTTTTGTCTTCAGTATGTTTTACACACATTAATTTGATTCAGCAGTGGCTCATGGCAGCTTGCAGCAGCAGCCAGATGGGGCTGGCTGCCCCACCAGGCACCTACAGGACTTTGCAGGGACGTTTGTAGGGTGGGAGGCGCTGCCTGGGAGAGGACCTTGTTCAGGTATGTGCTGAGTCAATGTATTTCTCTGGCAGCCTGTACTGGCAGAACAATTATAGTGACCAAAGAGTTATTTATAACCGTCCTCCCGCAACAGGATTCTTGAGGGAGGATGCTGGTATGAGCACTGCTATTCCCTGTGCACACACAGCTCCACACACCACAGCGGTGTCACTATTCTCTGCATGTGGAACACTCTTCTGACATAAGTCCTGGGGTTTATTTTCCAAGGAGGTCACTTGTACAGGGGGAAGAAAGAATGCAGCTCCAACCACAGCCAGCCCACACCTCATGCAAAAGCCTGGAGGACTACCCACAAATTGGCACAAATTCTTCATGAACTCATCAGGACTAACAGCATGGTTAAGCCTCTGACCATACAAACAAACCCTAATGCTAATGTGGCTTCACTCACTTTGGCTCGCTTTAGACTCACCTCCTCTCAGCCCTCATGCAGCTTCTGAGGACTGTATAGGAGTGGGGAGAAGGAAACTTATTCTTGAAAAACTCAGGGCTCAAACTCGTCACCCCGCAGGAAAGCCACCCCCACCGCATGCAGCCAAGCCTCGCTCCCTGCTGGCTGCAGCCCCTCCGCTTGCTCATGTGGAACAACCTACAAAACCAGACCAGTGCTCAACCAGTTTAACTAGTAATCTACCACAGGTTAACATTTACTTCCACAGTATTCTTACTTTCTTACACTCTAGAATATGGATGAACCAGGCAGAAAAATAATGGCAAATGCCCCGTCTGCAAAATGTGGTGGCGTGTATGGGGCCTCCTGCAACAGCATGCCTTCGTTACTGTCCCAGCTGGGAGCAGGTTGGCAGGAACAGAAATAGTCCTTAGGCACACCAGAACGTGTGCCTGTGAGTTTCTCTTCTTTGTTTTGCAGTTTCCAATGTGAACATGCAGCCTGCCTGTCTGCTGTGAGAAGGCTCTGCAGCGGAGGAGACGCTGCTTCTTGCACTGAGGTTTTGCACATTTTCTTTTCCTAGCATTTCCCTGTGTGGGGGGGAAAATGTGCATTTTGCTCTTCGTGCACAAAAAATACAAAGAAACGGGGAAAACACAATAGGGTTTTTTACTAACTCTCTCAACAAGCCAACATATTGGTAAAGAAAGACCAAAAGCAAAATCTCCATGAGAGAGAAAACAAAGCCTGTCTCTCTTCCGTCTTGAATCTCAGGGTCCTGCCAGGCAGGCATGATGCTTCACACATTTAAAGATGCAAAGCACATAATAGGAGCTATATCATAGGGGAAATAAATATGTCTGCATGCATTTCAAACAAGCTAGGCCAAGCACAAACCTTTCTCCACCGTTTTCCTTCGATACACAGATCTGGTTTTCTATGAACTACCACAATGGCAGAAGGAGGAGCTGCAAAAGGGAGACAGGTGACTGATTCAAAAATTGGGATTCAAAACCTCTTGCACACAGATCAGAGATGTAATCTTTGGTATTGATGGCACTGAATTCAGAAGGTTTCATTCATGGTGATTCTCTATTTATTTCAGCTACACAAATACTGCTTTGCTTTGGGGGGTTCAGAGAAGCTGGAAAGATTTCATAACTCCACTGTGTCAGAGTTTGATGGCTGGTTTTCATTCCAGACAACATAAGGGATGTACTGCAGCTACCAAGGTGCCAGTATCAAAGAACCAGCAGAGATGATGCCCTTCAAAATTATTTTTATTCTATATTTTGTGTGCTTTGTTATATTTCCTTTAAAAAAAAAAAAAGGAAAAAAAAAAAAAGGGGGGGGGGGGAATCCATATCCTTAGTGACACTAAAATTAGCAATGCCTAGAATAGATACCAAAATTGTCTTCTTCCCCATTTATTTAGCTCAGATGTGAATTCTGTCACTGCATCAAGCACAGAAAAGAAGCATATTAGTATCATTCTACTGGAAAAACAAGCACATTGCGTTGCTGAAATGTCGAGTTTCCACCATGCATTTGATAATAGACTGTGCCCTCAGTTTCTTGCATCCATTGTAGCAGCTCACTGAAGACATGCTCTGCCCCTGCCAGCAGCAGTTGCCCTTTGGACTGAACCACTTCAGCCAACCAGGGTTTTACCAGTCACCCTTTCAGGAGTGGCCTGGCCTGTTAGATGGCTGGGTATTTCAAAAAAAGTTAATACTTTTTTTAACAACAGATTTCTACACCTGACTGATCTTTTTTATTTTACTATCCCACCATTTTCCATCATGCACTCTTCCCACAAAGATCTTTGACTACTGTAGCAGGTGAAAGGTCACACCTGGACATCATCCATCACTGCAGCATTTTCTCTGCACTGAGATTGCATGGGTGGCTGTTTGTTCTGCAGACTGTGGTAAGCAGGTAGGAACAACTCCACTGACAAGGGCGGTACACTGCCAATGCAGGTCCCCAGATGACGTCCATCATAATTTTAAGGCTCTGCATGTCATGAAATGCCCTAACGTTAAGTTTCAGTCTGTTTCAAATTATACCAAATGCACATAAATCTCATTCAAATTGGTCCTCCTCAGACACAGGCTGTCACAAGCTCTGAGTGAGGAGAGCTACATAACTAGGAAGGATTATATCCTAGTTATATCCCAGTTATCATTTGGGGGAACAAAAAGAAGAAACACACCTAAAGCACCTTTCTTCAACTCCTTTACCAAAAACCAAGGCTGGAAAGTATCAGTGATCATACACATCTTCTCTGAAAACTCTGGAGAGGAACTGCCTTCTAGAAATACTTTCCCTTAAGCTGCAACCTTGTGAAACCTGCTTGTCTTCAAAATCTAACAGCAGTAGTTGAACTCTCAAGCTGTGCTGTCAGCTGCTTGGGTATAGATGCACTGCTGCTGCAGGCTAGAAAATAAACGTGAGGTCAGAACCCGAGGGATGAGTGTGTAAGAGGAGAGGAAGGAACCTGTATCTATGAGAAGTGATCCACTTAAAGAGCCCCAGTCACTGCCTGTTTCTCTTCTCCCACCTTGCCCCCTCCTCAAGCAGCATGGGATGCCACACTGTGCAGAAAAATCAGTGAAGGAGGAAGACTAACACACGTCCAGGCACTGGAAAGTAGTCAGCATCTCCAGGAACAGGAAGGGCTTAAAGCAGCAGTGAGCACAGAGATGTTACCAGCTTGAGGGAGGAAAGAAGCACTGTAAGAAAACAAGAAAGGAAAGTGGACAAATTAGCTGAATAAATTTTCTGGTGAAAACAGCTGGATGAGCATCTCTGGAGACTAAGAAAAACTAGAAACAGAATGGAGAGATCATCATCATCTGTCCATATTTATAATGATGACAGATATGACAACCCATCCAATGCAAGCATTCCCATCCTGCTGTGGCACTTTCTCTTTCCAGAACAAAGCTGCTAGGCAGTCACATCGAGGACAACAGAAAAACTGACATTTTACTTCTGCCTCCTATGTTTTTATTTACTGTTTGCTATTTCTTTTTTGCTTTAGTATTTTCATTTCTTCCTGTGTTGGTGATGATCAGTAAAGAGCATTACCTGCAAAACTGCATTGCTGCCTTACAGTCTCTTTCACAAGCTGAATCCTCTCAGAGGCTCCATAGCAGCATTTGTCCCTCATTAGGTGTCCTATAAGATACCTGCTTTAATACTTGAGCCAAAAAATTTTCACTGTGGTGTTTCTGCAGTCCAAAGGGTTTATATCTAGCTATGTTATTCAGTTTTGTGCTCATGCCTTCTGTTAATCCTGATCTGGATGATTTGAAAGTATAGTCTCTCCCTTCCCCCTTCACTCCAATACACTGCCAATACAGATATTTCCATCACACCGTAGGGAATATCCCACCGAGTACCAATTATATATCAACAGCAGGTAGGAGACCCATGACAGTTGTATTCCACCTAATCTCTACATATCTCTGTATTTTGCTGACCATTGTATGAGGAGCCATGTAAAATGCCTCGTCCCTCTGGAGGGAAGAGGGGGAATAATAACTGGTACCTAAGTACTCCCTTCAGAAGTTCAGCAAATGTGTTTTGAAGTTAAAATAAATTAGTTGCTGACACTTCTCTGGATGGTGGTTTCCACTCCCGAGTAGAGGCCCACTTTGTCCCTTTGTACCATTCATCCACACCCCTCAGTCTCAGGCTGCACGGGATGGGGAGGGGAGCCCGGGCTGTCAGTGGGCTGGCAACCTGCCATCGCAACTCACAGCCAATAAAAGGACTTCAGAAAGGGCCCTGGGAATTGCAGACCAGGAAGTTTGCCATCCATCCTTACTAATGGCAGTAGAGTCTGAAAAATTAAGTCACTGTGGACAAGGATAAACAGGGTCTCTTGGGAACGAGGCAGTGTGGCTTCTGCAGAGAGCAACCTTGACTCACCAACCCACTACAGCCCTCAGTGTGTACCAGAAAAAAGAGAGTGGGTGCAGCAGACACAGAACTGATCAATTCTGAAAAAATTTGTGATTAGATTCTATACCAAAGCTTAGCAGACAAACTTACGACATGATAAGAAGACTCTTTACAGATAGAAAATTGGAGGCAGGACATGAAGCAAAAGATAAGGCTTAAAAGCCAGTTTTCAGGGTGGGAAACAGGCATCAACAGCATCTCCACACTGTGGGATTGATGGTGGGACTGGCTTTACTCGACATTTTCAGTGAGTACCTGAACAGGGAGTGTACAGTAAAGTACATAAGTTTGTACGTCACAAAGTTCTTTCAGGCAAGTAACTCTAGAAGAGCTTCATAAAACTGAGTGAGTTGGCAATGGCTCTATGAGCAGTCACCAGAAGGCTTAGGCAGAGATGAGCCTCTAACACCAAAGCCAGAGATGAGCCTCAAACACCACTGGGGGTGCTGGGCGAGTGCCCAGAGGACAGGCTCTCCCGCTCTCTGGAGGCAGCACCGTCAGACTCAAGGCTGGATGGACCACTGATCTGATGCAGTCGTTGACGTCTTACATTCTTAAATGTGCTTCTGTACACCAGTCCCAGACACTTCCCAGTTTCTGTGCATGTTGTGATGGAGCAAATTCCCAGCCTGGCACTAAGACTGAGGAGTAAAAACCCATGCAGTCCAATTGCTGCAGTCCCCAAAGCCAGTACTGCCCGTTCCGTCCATGTCTTCCTAGCAGCTGCCCAGCTGGCAGACTGACCTGCCAGGCACACTAAATATAAACCCCTTCAAGGACCACAGAACAGTTAAAGAGAGAAGGAAACAGATCATGCAGATGTGCTTCTGCACACGTGCATTCTCTCACTTCCTCCTTCCCCATTATCAAACCTTGCAGAGTAAAGGTCTGTTCAAAACCGACAAACACTTGACTGGAGATCTCAGCTTTCACCTCCTCACAGTTCTCTGGATCTATCCGGGGTTTGATGAGCATACTTTTAAGGCCCAGGATCACTCCCACCCCATTTTTCTTCTTCAGCCTGCCGGGGCAGGAATGCCCGTCCCTGGGCCGGGGAAGGGCGGTGCTCTTCGTGGGCAGAGCTCTGCCCGCGCCTCCACAGCCCGGCCGCGGAGCTGGTAGGAGTGGGCGGCTCAACCAGTTCCATAGCCACACTTTTGGCAGCTAAACTCGGCCTGATTCAATTCCAAAGCCCAGTCTGCCTTCTACCACGCCGGTGGTCTCTGACCCCAGGCAGCAGGTGCCTGTCCGAAGCACCGAAACAAGGGAAGGAGCCGAGCCGCGGGGCAGCCGCGCTCCGGCTGCGCGCTGAGCTCCGCGCCCGGCGCGGAACCCGGGGCTGGGGAAGCGACATCAGGGGAGCAAGATGTAGCAGCTTGTGTACTCTGCCAGCCCTCCGCGCTGGGTGCCTCCTGCACGGATAGGTAAAGGGTGAATTCTCTGTCTCTCCCTGTTCCTCCTGCTTCTCCGGTTGTTTGGGCTGTACTCTGAAGCCTTCCCTACATTGCGTCCCCTTTTCCAATGCCCAGTTCCATGATCTCGGAGATTCTTGAGCTCACTTTACCGAGGGAGGACTGATGAGCCCAGCCCGAAGAGAGACCTCTGCTACCACTTAGAGGAGCTGCATCCCGGCTCCCCTCCCCCAGCCCCATCAACACCACCCACACAGCAATCCATCAGCATCACCCTTGGAGCATCTGGGGGCAACATGTAATTAGGAATGATGCTGTCTGCCATTTATAGACATACTACTGCAAGGAAAGGCTGGTGAAAGTAATACCCACCGACAGACATACCTTAGAGCGTGCACTGAACATTAATGGGGAAAAGCAATGGGAAGGTGGAGGAAAGATACAGAGAAGAGAGGAGAGAGAAGGATGAAAGCAGCAGTGTACTCCCCACAGCTTTAAACCAAAGCAGTCATTAAAATATCCTCTCAGTGTGACCGTGACGTAGTTGTCTGATAAAAGTTTATTTGAAGAAATAAATCAATTCTGTAAAATAGGAACATCCTGGGTAAGAAGAGCTGCATTTTCTCTGTGATCCCTTTACTCAGATACAATCCAGCAGAAACTGCAGGCATCCACATGCTGCATTGCCTATGCACAGAACATCATGGGGCCCACACTGGTTTTCTCTCAAAGTCTTTTACTGCAACAGATCTTATTTGAGATTTACCTGACAGCTGATACTGTGTGTCTCATCTCAAGCATGCTTGCTCCTCAGTTTGGGATTGTTTCTTTTCAATTATTTCCTATTTTGAACCTCCACCTTAATTTTTTTTTCACTGTTTAAAAACTAGGTTGTGCTTGTCACGACACTGTAAGTACTTAATATGCAGTCTGTGTGTTCGCTCTGGAGCATACATGGGCCTATTGTCACAGCAAAAAACAGCTGTTTGTGAGATGCTGTAACAATTCTGCCAACACTCAGTAACTCGCTTTGGATAAAGCAAAGTCAAACAAAAGGAGTGTGAACTATGACAAGCAATGTGTGGAGTGGTAATTCAGAAGGGCTGAAGGAGATGTGAAGAGTAATTAGCCAAATAAACAAAAACAGGGGACAAATTATTTAAGTGCATCATGACTTGGAATCAAGGAACAGAAGGAATACATGAGGACTGGGAGAACATTGGAGGGAGCTAAAGCTCAGGTTCCTGCATTTCTTCCACAGTAAAAGAAAAATCATGTAGGAGATACCTGCATCAGTGAATTTCAGTTAAAGAAACGAAAAGAAAAAAAAATAGAGACAGAGAAGAGGTGAAGGAAATCCAGAAGACAGTGACTGAACCACTATTTTGCTGAATAGGAGAAAGGGAAGGATACAAATGGACCAACTGCCCACTTAGGGCACAGCAACAGACAGCAAAGACCTGAGTTCTGTGCTTTTGGGGCTATGGCAAATGCTGTTCTAATGGAGAATTTTTCAATTGCAGTATGTAGCCAGATCAATTCCCTCCATTGCTTTGTTCTTGCACTTGGTTTGCTCATCTGCAGCAGTAGAACTGGTGGCAGTTAAACAGGATGGAATTTATATCAGGCTTAGAAATTGTCCTTGCTGCCTACGGTTTCCCTGCAGAACAGCTTCAAATTACACCCTACTTTGTGTGAAGTTGCAGAGTTTTGTCATCTACCCATCCCACCAGCCCAGAGCACATCATGGGAGCTGCACCATTGTCATCTGACTGCCATATGCCCCAGCCCGGAATATTCCCTCAGAGCAGTCACCCTCAGATCAACAAAAGCTTTTGCCCAGCTGAGGGTTTTCAGGACCAGCTCCCCAGACAAGTAGGATGGTCTGTCTGCACCATTAGCTAACTAACAACCATCTTTTATCTATTCTTCATGTGTCTATCACCACAGGATTCCAACACCACTAGCACCACATTTCATTCATCTGCTACAGATTGGAATGAACATTCAGCTGAAGTTTTATTAACTCACTTGTAGATTTTCATGAATTACCTTTTAGTTTTGTGGATTTTTGCAATTCCTTCAATAGCTGTTGCTTAAGGGTTTTCACACTATGATCCTGATAGGTGACTTAACTCTGTACAAAATATGTCTAGTTCTGTTCATTTGGACTGCTCACATTGAGGGGAAGGAAGAGGTATATCCTTCTTTCAAGATTCAAATAATATTCATTGAGATTATAGAAAATTACTTGTGGCCTCGGAGAAGAAGGAAAAAATCCAGATTTTAGATTGCTTTTATAGTTCAGTGTGCTTCCTCTAGGTGTGCAATGATGTAGCTCTGTCAATTTTCACACAGAAGGAATCCAGCTGAGAGGATGTTTTATTATAACTCCAGATGATGTTCAAGGGGATGAAAAACTCATTTTTCTCAGGTGGTCAGAGAACAATTCCCAGTAAACTGACATTCTTTCCTCTCTAATCTGAATTCTGCAGAGGAATTCAAGTTGTTTATAAGCCATTTGAAATATGTTTAAAAAAAAAAAAAAGGATGGTCCTGGACTTTCTTACATTTTCAATTACTTTTCAATCTCTTAAGAACAGTCATTTAGGTCAGAGTAGTTAAACTGCTATAAAACAGCTGCTAAAGCAGTCTTCTATTGTAAATTAAATGGCAATTTTACCAAACATTCACATTGCACGACTACATTAGAATAAACACAAATCTGGATTTTAAAAAACACTTAAGAGGGGAGGGGCTAGGCCTAAAGTAGTGATTCATGACCTTGTGATAGTTCGAGTTCATGGCAAAAAATTTAACAGATTTTGTTTCTAGTAGGTCATGTCTGAAATTAAAAAAAGTACAAAAATAAGGGGAGGTGGTCCAAACTGGAGCTCCACACTTCAGAGGGAAAGCCAAGTTTCTGCTCTTGCTGTCAGTCAGGGCGATACATCACAGGCATAGCTAGAGCTTCTGAAATGGCAGCTTCTTAAAACATTGTCATCAAAACAGTTCGTTTTCTTCAGTTTAACCAAGGGAATTACTGCAGCAAAATGAGTTATGGTCAGTCACACATTGATGGCACTAATGAACAGAAACAGCACATGGCACCTATAGCAGTTTTCAACTTCAAAGCATTGTGAACGTCACCCCTGGGAGATCCTGAGAAGGTGGAAGTCCTCACTGTGCCAGAACCAGCTAGGTAAGTTTGGTGCACTGATGCCAGATGGAAGTGGATGGAGGCAGGGAGAGGAATCTGTAATCTCTCAACCCTGTAGGCATATGCTCGGGGTGTGGATATTCTCTGTCCAAAGTAGGGTGGAGTCCTGATCATGCAATTAAGGACAGACCAATTTCAGTTCCACCCACTAGCTGTGACAGCATACAAGCAGCACCGCCACAAGGCCCACTCTCCTTGAACCGTCTTCAGCCTCCCACTGCCAAATTTCTCTGTCTCTTGTGAGCTCCAAGACCTTGTAGCCTTCATAGATATGCTGGTATAGGATTTGCTCTTGAGTGACTGAAAGCAAGAAAGTTTTGTATTGTTAAACTGCTTACGAATTGCTTATAAATTATCCTCATTTCCATAAAATAAAAATGTCTGTAGGAATCACAATCTAATGCTTGGCTGGTACGAGCAGCACTGCCATGGTGTCACTGATGCAGTCACCTGTCCCCAGAGCAGGAGGCAGAGCCCCATGACCAAACTCAGGGACAGCTACAGCAAGGAGGTGTTACCCATGACAGGAGACAAGAAATTTGAAGCTTCCTTAACATCCATTTCCCAAAGCAGGTAAGAGCTGCAACACCAGCATGTTACTGATTCTTCAAACCTCCCATTCTGTCTCATGCTCTGCATGGCTGCAGGTTATGTTTCCAAACACAGAGCATGAGTCATTCCCCAATTCTAGAAAGATTTTACTACCATTCCCTCATTTGAATCACTGTTGGAGAAGAAGGCAGGGAAGTAATTTTCTTCCTTCTGTTTTGCTTCCCGTAAAAAGCAGAGCTGTTCAGAGCACAGGTGATGCAGATCTAGTGCCCAATTCTCACTGCAATGGAAATCAGATGTTTGGTGCTGGCCTTGATGGAGATTAGTACCATAAAGCTGGCATTAGCAAGCAGAGGAGCTGCCCACAACCTGCTCTCCACCAGCCCCTATAGATGCTTTACAGAGGCAAGTCTTGTGAAAGCAGACAGATATAATTTTGATTACATTTAGGCTGACTATGCTTGTAAGTGTGTATGTATGTGTATACAGGGAGGAGTTATATAAAGACCAGGGCAGACTACAAATGGGAGCTGTTCTTTCCAAATTTTACACATTACTTGAGTCACAAAATATTAACTGCACCCAACCCAGTGAACTCCCTTCCCTCTTTGTTCATAGTCACTCTAGTATATCCATCATCTTTGATTCTCTGCTGATTTCCATTGTTGGGGCTTATTTTCTGTGACTTGAGAACCTGAAATTGCACTATATATCTTTGTAGTTCATTGAACTAACCAGCATTTATTTTAATTTAGTAAGGAAACATTTGGTTGGGTGTGACCAAATAAATACTGTGTCTAAACCAACACAAATATAGCTTGCACAAGGCTATAAACCTGTCTCAGAGCTCTAATGATATTGCAAGTCAATGAAGCTTCAGTGTTCTCATTAACATGATTCCATCAGACCTCTATGTTGCATATTATTAATTCTTAACAATAGATTGAAATATAATTTATAGCACTGTGGGGCAACAAAGGCTGGGTCCTGATAGTAATCCAACCTTTTAGGTTGATAATGGCTCTAACACTGACCTAATATTGAAAGGTGAATGTGTTCAGAGGGCATCAGACCTAATTATAGATAGGAGAACAGGGATAAAACACATCACCAGTCTGCATCAGTGAAGACAAAACTTTCCTTGAGAGCAAAGGGCACAGATCTTGTCCTAAGATTATAAAGAGTTTTGCTGCTAAATTTGAAACCAAAAAAAGTAATCAAGAGCTGTATTTTAAAGAAATACATTAACATACTTTTCTCACCTCTTGAAGTTTAATTTTTGTTACAAAAGGTATAAAATACAGAACAGCTGATGTTGATCTGGGTACCTATAATTTAACTCAATTTGGAAGTCAGAACAAGCATATATTTATGAACAAAAAGCAAGTCTTCAAAATCTCAGTGGAAATATGCTAAACAGATGACATTAGCAGCCTTGCATTGTTCTTCTCCATGGCTTGCTGATGCATGAGAGTGAACACAACCGGTCTGTGCTACGGGCAGCAGCTCCCAGGCCCTCAGCACCTCATGATCCAACTCCGGGCGGGAGGGACACAGCCAAGAAATGTGTTTAACCCAAGCAGGAGTCACTGCTCCTGAAAGGCAGCACAAAACTATCTCCCGGTTTAAAAGGCATTCTCATCATCAAAATATGCATTAGTATTGCTTATACAATTTCTATTTTGTAACTCGGTCTTTTGTGCCATATCTAGAAATACAGTACAGCGGTAATAACATAATTAGTATTTTCACTAGCTAAATTACAGAGCTGGCTGCAGAATAAAGCACAGTAGCATCAATATTATCAGTTAAGTATTATACAAAAATAACATCAATAATTTTAGTATAGTCACAAGATATTATAATTTCCTCTTTTTCTCTGATCCCTTTAAATTGTGCCAGATGAGGAAACACAAAATCCACTGACTCTTAGTTCAATTCTAAAAATCAGCATCTCCAAGACTTCCTAGGTAAATCTTTGTAGGTTCTTGAACAATATTTCTTTCTGAATATGGTATTAGTTATAAAGAACTTAAGTTCTGCTGCATCAATCTCTCATATGAATTTAATTTTCCCAGCACTTCTGTAAGTTAACAAAGAAGTAGAACAGATAGTTCACAGATGAAGATGATGAATCATAGGGATTTGTAATAATTATCCAAGACCATAAAAGCAATCCTATGTCAGTGTGAGAAGTGGAACCACTGGCTTTGCAGTCTAGTCCTACTCCACATTTCCTCCCCCCCCCCCCCCCGGTCACAAAAGGAGATCTAAAATTCCAACAACTAAGATACTGGAAACCAAGCAGACATTAAGGAAGAAAATGAGGCAAGCATGCTTTCACAGATTCCTCACATGGTGAGACAATTGTCTGCAACCCCTACATACCCAGAAATCAGAGGACTCCAATTTATAACCAAGTTGAAAGCATCCCATGGCATTTTCCATGCTTAAAACTCCCCTTCAGCCAGGCTAATTCACAACCCCTTAGACCCAATCAAGAACACTTGAAGATCTACTCACACTCCATCCACTTCCTAATTACAGTAACTTTAAGCTTTACTTCACAAAATGAAATTCATTTCCTCCACCAGTTCCATTCAACTGCTTCAACATTTTGTTCATTTGTTTGTTAAGATGCAGATCTCCAGCAGCTTGATCACTTCAGATGAGACAAAGCAATCCCTTGGTAAATCCCTCTGGACATGCAGAACATATTATATGCACAAGAGTTGAACTCCTTGAATTTCCCCTTTTCAGATCCTCTAGGTTTCCAGTCATTCAGATAAAGAAAGGAGCTTTTGTAGGCCAGTTAATCCATCTGCTGAATGAAATATGGTAAAAGTTCTGCACATCTACATGTTCTGTCAAGGCCCTGGTTTACATCTGTGGATGTAATAATAACTGTAGTAATGCAGACAAAAATCATGGCTCAGGCCCCCAGAGAAGATCTTTAGAGACTTCAGTTGAAAAGTCCCAATGCTGCAAAGGAACAGGCAAAATGATTTAAGGGCTTACATTTATTTCTGCCAAAGCACTGGCTTAATTTTCTTTGTGTGTCTTAATAAGCCACCTCTGTGAGAGAGACTCTTACTTGAAATGCCTGTATGTCCTAAGCTCCGAAGTAGGCACCATTGAGTGGTAAGCTGAGACAAACTTCCAAAGGCAGTGTAAGGGCCAAGCTGCAAAATGAGCCTGTTGTTCATCTTCTCTAGCACCACCGTCACCCACTCACATGAAAAGAGCATTTGAATGAATTAAAATGCAAATCTACATTTATTATATGAAATTGAGACAAATGACACACACTTGAAGCCTGCCAGAGTAGCTATCACAAACATTTATATAGTTTTAGATGACGACTTAAACCAAATGAGAGGATGGAATAGAAACACTGAAGAAACACCTTGTGAAACACTACAGGAAAAAAGCAACTCTTGCCATAGTTACATTAGTAAAATACAAATTAGGAATTAGCAAATTAGCAATTAATTCTGCTGTAAAGAGCTAGTCTTGTGTAGACATGTACCTCCAGGGAAGCCTCCAGCCACAAGGTGTTAGTGCAAGGCAGAGAAGCAGCCTGACTTCAAAGAACAACTGCAGGGGTCTCAAACTACGTGGGAGAGGACTTTGCACTGCCACAGCCTAATGGGATGTGGCATCGTCCAGGAATCCTGCAACAAGAGGCCAAACAGCCACTGGCCCAGGCCAGAGTTGCCCAGAGGATGTAAAGATGTATTTATGCTAGGTCTGATTTAGATTGTGCTCTACACAATCAGAACTCTTTGAAGGTTTGCCTTGTGCAATCATTTCCTTTGTCAGGAATCAGAAAAAGACTGTGAAAAGACTGTGAACAAATTGTTTAGGCATTGAAATTTAACCCTGTGGAATCCTTACAGTGTAGCACAGTGTGACACAGCAGGAGCACATTTGTCAGGGGACTGAAGCCTCTTTGCTCTCTCTGCACAAAACATATACATTAGCATTGTGTGGGGTGGGGGTGCTCCCGAGCGCACGAGGCAGCTATGGGGACACACAGCTCCATGCCTCTGCTGCCTCCCATCTGCACGCAGCCCCCTGCACCACTTCTGCGCTGTTAGGGAAAATAGAGCCTTCCGATCCTTCGAGACTGTCTTGAAGCCCTTCCATGGCATTTTGTTTCAGAGATTGTACAAGGTTTGATTTTTAAATATCCATAATGCAAATGAGAAAATTCTCGAGCATTACTCTTAACAGCAGTCTTGTTAAGAGTCTCAAAGTCTTTTCACCAGCATTAATAGTGCCAGAATATCCTAGCATTAATGTCAGAATATAAACACTAAAACCAAAAAGGCGTTTGGTAGAAGCTAGTCAGTTCCAAGGCTTTTCATGTAGCTGTGGGCTAAGGAAAGAACCCATCTGGTGTGGATTCTACACCAACATTCATGACACCAACAGTTTCTGTCTCACTCTCCATACAGTAAGGTACTGTGCATCCCCTGCTCCTCCTGAAAAGCAGAGTCTGAGAGCACCAAGTACCTCACAGCAGGAGCACAGCCCTCTGTAGAAATAAATTTTAACACAAGATAGCCCACCAATGTTCCTGTGAACTGTTGAAAAATATGCTGACAAGAATAAAAAATAATCATTTGGAATTTCACAAAGAAAAGCCACTCTAAATAATTTCCAACCGCAATCAGTCTTTGCTCCTGCTTTACAAGTTTTAGATGAGACTATCCTTCTTTTATAAACCCATTCAGTTATATGCTTAAGAAAGTAGGTAAATTTCTCTCCAGTGGAGGTATTCAAATATTATCTTTCCTTGTGGCTGCCAGTATTTTGATATCCCATTTCAGAACCTCTGTTTAGTAGTCTTTGGGGAAAAAATAAAAACAGAAACAAAACAAAACAAAAAAAACCAACCAAACAAAAAAACACCACCACAACAGAAAAAAAAAACAACCAACCCACCACCACCAAAAAACCACACCCCCCAAACTGCTGCAAATGAGAAAAAAAAACGGTTAGAAACAAAAAATGGTAAATGACAGTTAGTTATTTATTAGGGAAGACTAGACGGTTGTTTGCTATGTGATACACCAGAGGAGTAAGCAGAATGTAAAAGCCTTTTCACTCTCCAAAGGAAGGTAAAAATTGTTTCAGGATGTTCTACAGATGGGAAAGAGCTCATACCTCTACATCGATGTAATCTGCAGCTTCAAGACTTAAGTTCGAAATGTGTTTTAACTCAACTCTCCAGCTATTTCAGCTCTTGAAGGACAAATCCTAAACCACCTTAGTCCCATCAGTCCAAACAGTGCGACCTAAGTGTCCTCAGATTTCCTCTGAATGTGCTCAGAACTTCGCAAACGGTGTTCCTGCAGCCAAGCAAGTCTCCTCTCTTCAGCGCTACACAAATGTGCTGCTGACCCTTGCAGAACCAAAGCTCCCAGGGTCCTTCCCTTTGTGTCCATGGAAGTTCTGAGTTCACTCTGTCCTTCTCAAGAGGAAAACAATGCACAGGCCAAACAATGGAGGGCTCCTTTCCTCCACAGCGAATCCTGCCTTAATTAGGAGGACTTTTGCACAAGATGTATTATCTACTAGGCCAGGATCACCACACTATCATATCATGCAGAATTCAGCTCTTGTATTATCTTCAGATCTGATTATTTCTTTGTTTAGCTCCTACTAACATGTTTGGACATGCAAAATCACAACACTTTACTTCCTCAAAGGTAGCAGTAGGAGATATCTCAGTGCAGAAAGAATTCCATTATTAGAAAAAGCACAGGGGCCAGCTTTTTTCCTTTCATCAAGCTTGGGAAGCTTTAAACAATATGCAAAGGCAAAAGGGGAAAAATGGTAATAGTACTGAGAAGGCCAAAATTTGAATGAGATAACAAACTTTTCTTGTGGAAGGAAAAGGAAATGACTGATTCTAAAAAAGCTTCTGTGATAAATCATCACCCCTGCATGAAATTCCATTCATATATGTGGCAATATCTGGTAGTGATGTTAAAGAAAACCAAAAAGGAACAAAAACTTAGCAACAAACAAGTCTATAAAGAACAAAATATAGCTTGCTAGAATTGCTGAGCTTTTTCAGTAGTTCAAACAGTAGAAGGAGATTTGAGAATCAAACAAGGCTTTCAACAGCTGTATTTGTATTACAGTCATAAAGGCATAAATGTGAAATGCAGCTCTAGTAAAACACTGAAGTTTATAAAACTGGTTGGTAATTTTCCACTCTTTCCAGAAGTATCTCAGAATATCCAGGGGTATAATACCTGAAAGAGAAACATTTTGTTTGTCTGTTAGACTACAAGACATGCTGTGTGCAAAGCAATGGAACACTATGCATATTTCTACTGATCAGGAAGAAACCTCAGCATTAAACACTGGTCAAGGAATTCTACAGTTACTCCAAACAACTTTTTAACAACCTGCTTTTCAACTTACATTATCATTTATACTTGTAAGTCAGGTTTTTAAAAGTATATTTAGCTACTTTTAGAGCAAGTAGGTAAGCAGATACATTTTAGATAGGTTCAGCTTCAGCTGCCATAAGCATTGTCTTTACTAAGAAATGTAGGTGTTGGCTTCTTTTGAAATTGTGGCCTTTAATAAAAAAGTGTGAGTTTACACAGAACTGTCGGCTGCAAATAGTCTACCGCTGTTTGTCAGACATAAGCACACACCCCGAAACTCACACGAAGTCTACATCCATGAGAGGGGCACTGGTTCTGGAACAAAAAAAAAAATGTTGCAGTGACCTTCTCTCTCTAATGCTACTCAAGGATGGACATTATCCAGTAGGTTTTCTTTAGAGTAGGACTCTGTGGTGCTGTTATTGTCCTGCTGTCATTCAACTGGTTTTCCACAATGGACCAACTACATGGATTCAATATGCAAGCATCAAAGCTGCATTTAGTTCTTGTTTTCCAGGTTGAGACTATCTGAAATTTAATACTGTATTATTCTAAAACCATACATCTCAGTATATTTCTAGTTTTGCATGTGAATTGCCATCTCTGAGCCCTGAAAGCTTTAACTGTAAAGAGAGAGGAACACACCTCCACGTAATGTAGGCCTAAAATATACTCAAAAAAACCCTCCCCTTTTCTTTAAAGGAAAATCTGTTCACCCTGTTAATTTTCATTTTCTGGATAATTTCTGCATAATTTAATTCTTTTTAAACCTCATATTACTTCTGTGATTGTAAAGCCAACTTTCCAATACATTACTGTATTCAGTCTGCAAACACCCTAAAATAACAGGTCTCCAGGACAAACCCAGAGCTGGATTCTATCACAGCTGCTGTGCCTCAGGCAGCACAACCGACATCAGGCAGTAGCACAGACAGGCAAGCAGGAGATGCTGGAAGGGGCCTTTTTCTTTATTACATCCCAGGCTAGATGGGTAACCTTTTTTCATTTACAGGGAGAAAAAAATAGCTATAACAAAGAAACATTATTAATACCCAGAAGAGCATAAACAAATTCCTCTTTCCCTCTGAAGTACTAGCTGCAGAATAAAATTTCTTTATGACTTTGCTTTTACCCATTTGACAGCCACTGGCTTTTCTTTGTGGGGACAAACAGGGCTTCATTTTGTGAGACTTAGTTTCTAGCTACTATTAGCTGAAGAACTCCGCTGCTCTAATTAAAATTGATGATGCAGATTTTCAGAGCCTGTAGAGGGAGTACACGAGTACAACATCCTTCTGATGTGTTGATGGAGTGAAGGACTGGTAAATGGATATCTAGAATCTAGGAGGGCATTTCTCTCATTATTACAATTTAGGATGGTGACATTTTGACTGTAAGCTATTTAATAGTGTTTCTGTATTCATTAAGGGCAAAGTTCAACTTGGTGCAGACAGCTGGTGTATGGTCCTTTTATATAACACTTAAGCCTCATGATGAGGCTCAGGGAGGAAGGGCAGCTGTGGGCAGACCAACTGTGCAGGAGAGTCTCTGGACCCTCTGTACATCAGAGGAAGTTTCAAAGGAACCTCTGAATACACCAGTTCAGACACACTATTATGAAAGTCAAGGATGCAACCAAGATTCAGCAATACCTGTATTTTGGAGCCTAAGTAATCCACAAATAAGTTACCAAAATAAATTTCCCACAGACATTCATAAATATGAGTGGTTGTACTGAAGACTCAGAGTCCATCTGGGCAGTGCAGACTGACTTTTCGGCACACTTTCCTGCAAGAGCCTGATTATTTGGGCTTTGTTGACAGACAAAGAAATTTGATTCCAAAGACAAAAAGAGAAAGCGCTCTAATGTATGTTTCCAGAGGTTGTGTTACCGCTGGGGGAATTAACCAAATGTTAAGCTTTGGTTTTATTAAAACTAAAATTCACACAGGAGTTAAATTACTATTTTAAATCCTTCCTTTGTGTTGTTCCTGTGAAAAACATCTAACAATGTTACAATATGAATTCTTTAAATTTCATTTTCCTTACCTTACTATTTCCTCTGGATAGCAATTGTTAATAGAGTTGATATATTCCTGAAGAAGTGACCCAGGTTCTGCATTTATTTCTTGAACCTTTTTAAGTCCACCAGTTGTTACAAAGAGACGACGTGCTTTACTGTCATGTGGTAACACCTACACACAGAATAGTACATTAAAAAAATTATTTTGAATTAATCTGTATGCCACTAGGCTCAAATATTGCTTATTTGTTTTTAATTTAGAGAACAGATAAAATGGAAAATCAGAGAAACATCTGTAATGACTACTGTATTATAACACCCACTTGTATAGGGAAAAAACCCCATAAGCCCTTTATGATTACAACAAAATTCATCATGTACTTTAATACATAACATATATAAAATAATGAATTTAATATTTATCCTTAAATAAATAATATTTCTTGAATTACTCCTACAAAGAGAATAAGATTGTAGAGAATAAATAGATAATAAAAACAGAACACTAACATGGAATAACAACAGCATCTGTTCCACTCAAACCAAGTTATTCAGGTCTTTTATGTCAATTCCCACAGTTTAATTGTAGAGCTGAATTTTATATCATTATAATGATCTAGTATAGATTAGTGCATGAAAACAATACTGAGAATTGTTGCAAGTGAACAATACAGCCTTGAAGCATTACATGCTACTATTAAATTCCTAGATATTAAAATCCTTTAACACACTGTGTAGCCATGGAAGCCTTTTACAAACACACACACAAAGCAAAAACGTGAAGTTTCTGCAGCCAAAGGGGATGAGAAGCAGAAATGATCAGACAATAACATTCTGTGCTCCCTGAGTGATGCCAATACGCAGCTCTGTCCAGAGGACGGCAGGGAGGGAGGGAGGGAGGGAGGAATGAAGAGAGGGAGGTGGGGGCTGGGCCAGGCGAGGGAGAATGACAGCATGTAGTCCATAGGCCCATAGGGCTGCAATATTATTAAAAAAAAAAAAAAAAAAAAAAAAAGAGAGAGAGAAAAAGACAGAAAGATAATGCAAGATGTCAGCTGCATCTACAGCAAAACCAGATGCGTTTAAAACCAACTCTGAGAGTTAGAGATTACGAGGGCAAAAGCATTTTCCACACTGGTCAGACATTAAGCCATAAATTAGACTGTATTTCAGTGTAAAACAAGAGCCTCAAACGAGGAAGGGAATGCCCAAAAGGATGAAGAAAAAGAACAAGATTTCTTCCATGCATACAGGCAAACCACCTTCATTTCTGTGGTTCCTCTAGGCTGTACAAAATCAACAGACAGGTAAAGAAAAAGCAGGAGAGCACAGAGACTTCTCTCTATTATATGCTCCACAGAAGTGTCAGGAACAACTGTGATTTTTTCGTTGTGGGAACTGAACAGACGTCTGTTTTCACATATCTCCCACAACAAGAACTGCCAAGGAGCAACTAGCAAGGAGACAGGATATGGCCCTTTCCCTGCCTTCCTCCTCCACACTGTGACTTCCAGGATGGATAAGACAGCAGAAAACTCTCTTGGAAGGGGTCCTAAAGAGAGAGAGCACCTCTGAGACACAGTCCCTTCCCCCAGTCCAACCTGAGACAGCACAGAATTGCACAAACCCTGAAAATGCTAATGCTAAAATGCACAGTCCAGCACAAAAAACAAATAGCACCCCATTTTGAAGCACAGCTTGGAAATAAGGCTTTTACTGTGCCATGAATAAGCCCACAGAAGTAACAGACCACAGCTCTAAGAATAGGAAATTCCCAAGCTATGGTACAGGAGAGAAAAATGCTTTTACTACAGAGAACTTAATTTTAAGGGTATACCTCAGAAGAGCAAATGCCAGACAAGTATAGTTTAATAACATGTAGGCAAAGGAGAAAATCAAAACAAAACAAAGTATCAGCTGATATGAAGGGCACAAAACCATTTCAATAGCAAGCAACATTCAAATATACACTTGATAACCAGTTGCTATGCACTTGACTCATTAATAGCTCCAGTCAGAACAGAGAAGCAAAAGGGACTGGATTCTGTGCAAATCTCCAGTCTTTGAACAGCCTTAGCAAGAAGACAGGACAAATTAAACTGGGGCAACATAATCAGGAATCTGCACTACCAACAACAGTGCTTCCAGATCTGTCATAATTAGAACTGAGTATCAAGAGTGTTTTACTTGGCCATTTCCAGAAAGAACCAATAGAGTTTGATGTACCCTGCTAACAGGTTACATTGCAGAGTATTGCACAAAACATAGTCTATAGTTGAACAGGATTCCCAACACGAGCTAAACATGATAGACACTGCAAGTCTCCCAGTTGTTTAGCAATTACTTACAAATGTTAAATATTTTGAATAAATTGTATCACTTTTACTGCTGCATTCAAATCAACAATGTAATTAACAACTAACTTTCAAAATTTTGAGAAGGATGAGAAAAGATTTGGAATTTTTACAGTTATTTGAGACTGAAAATTAATCAGGATAAAAGGAATGAAGCCTTTACATTATGGTAAAATATCTGACTTAAGTCACTCCTGTACAGACAGCTTGTAGTTTATCTAAAACAGATGTGACTGGGATTTATGTGATACATTGGCTCAGCGAAAATATTTGCACGTGAGTTAATATTCCACTTAATCTCAAGAGGCAAGGAAGAAAAAAACACCTTGCTTATAAGAAACTGTTTTCCCAGTCTTAGGATGAATTATGGCAGATTCCAAATGAAACACTATCCAGCTGTATCAGACAAAAAAACAGGATCCAAACTGCTTTTGAAGGGAATGCTTGAGGATCCCGAGAAAACAATGAGACATTTAGAGTGACTTCTTCTTTGGAAAGATATCTTCCTTGCTAAATGGCAAACAATTAGCACTTAACATATTACTTACCAAGCAGAGCCTTTTCTTACCTTACTAAACTGACCAAGAATATGCTTTATAATACTGGGAGGGGCCTCATGAAGCAGTGGTTCAAGCGCTGGAAGATACGTGCATTTCTGAAGAATGTTCTTTAAGGCTTTCTTAGTCTATTGAAATGCAAAATAAACTTTCTCTAGTAAGATATCAGTGAAAACAACAAGAATTCATATATATCACTGAAGTCTGATAAAAAAATCAAATTGATCAGAATTTTCAATGAGCAATTTCTGAATAGAGACCATGATATCTATCAGGTCACTTAATGAAGAATCAATTCTCTACTTAGATTTATTAAACCTCAAAACCTACAGTGCATCATATTATTATTATTATGTTATCTATGTTCAAAGTAATGGCAATATTCCTTTGACTATAATGAAAGCTGGAGTAGACCCTTTAGGTAAATTGAAGTACTCTAATATAATAAGAAAGTTAAATCAAAACATGTTTTAAAAGATTGTATTTTAGAAGTGTCTTACTAGGAGAGGCTGCTGGTCTGTGATAGCAAAGTGCAGTACTGTCCAGGCAGGGGGAAAAAGAGAGAGTGAAACAATTGTGCATTGGTGCATATTTCTGAAAACAAACTCAGTGTTGACTGATACAAGCAGTAGTGACCTTCCTGAGCAGGATTACAGGTACAGCTAATTTGGCTTCAATATTTTTGGGACCACTGGAAATGACCATATCAAAGTTACTTTACAGATCTGGAATGTGGTATTTCAGTGGAATGAACGGAAGCATAGTGCAACATGGGAGATCATATCCTGACCTGTTACACTTTTCTGTTGGTTCACTTACTGTTGCTCAGAAATATACTTCACTAAACTGCAACTCTAGTAGCTCCCACACAAGGAAAGGCCCTAAACATGGGCAGTTGCATGTTTTAAGGAACAGAGCCTTGATTAGCTGTTACAGTTTTATTATAATAATAAAAATGTAAGCAAAATTATTACAAGGACAGTAATATTTTCTACAAGAGCTTATACTTGCAAAAAAAGAAGTGGATAATTAGAAGTGAGTCACAAAAAATTACAGCATTTATGGGTCTATGCAACTCTGATCTAAACTGGGAAAAAAAGAAGGGATTAGACTGTGGTGGCTGTAGCATATGATTTGGTATACACCATATGCACATGCATTAGGACCAGCCAGTCCCCTAATAAATGACACAGCCTTCAGACACTCTGCGCCCAGGAAAGCTGTGACTCAGTGAGCATCAATAAAAACACATATAATTTAGTCGTTTTTAAGCACTTAAACCTCTTAATTACAATTAATATACCATACTGCAAATACTACAAATCTACTTGCTTTCGTCTTAAGATCTTCTGAGCTCTGTGTGTCCACAAAGATATCGAGCAGTGTCGGCAGCGCGTTTGCTACTGCAACATGACGTGCATGCTCAGCAGTATGTCTCCCAATCTGTCCCAAGGCCCAAGCAGCTGCTGCCTTAATATGATCTTCATGTTCTTCTATCAAGCAGGCACATAGTGGTGGTATTCCCTATAGCATTAATCAAAAGCACAACCTTTACAAATGTAGACCAGGGAATGACAATGCGAAACAGATACAGATAGTTAGAAACTGTTTCTCTATTTACACTCTTCTTCTGAAAAAAGCTGTAAGAGAATGCATGCTAGTGGTGTCAATTTTTACAGTATCATGATTAGCAAGAATTTTTAATAAATCTTAATAAATATAGTTAAAAAGAAACAGATTGAATGTTCTAAGTCAGAAAGCAGTTTGAACAAACGTGCAAATGAAAAGAATACACAACATAATTCAGGCTGTACTGAGTAAAGGTGGCAGTTTTTCTTAGACTGAAAAAAAAAGAATTTGAGTGCTTATGATTCTGTGAAATCAGTTTAAGACCAGAAGGGCTCAATCACTGAGTCTTTCTATTTTACTATCCACAGCACTAAATTTCAACTTATCAACCTCTTCTTGAGTCCAGTAGTTCATCTTTGACTCACCCAATCACTTCTAGAAGGGTTTCAACTCTTGATTTGCAGACATCAAGAGATGGAGATCTCACATCCAGCTGTTACTGAAGTTGTTCTGGTTTGGGGTCTTTATACTTTCTCCACAACTACTTAGTAGCTGTTATTTTATGCCAAAACATTTCAACAGGAAACATTTCATGCTACTTTAGGTAAGGCAAGGCTACCAAACCTGTATCCCCAAAACCTTTTTCTCCATCCCATGAATCCTTCTTTGCTCTTTTCTGCAGAGTTTTCTGCTTTGTTGTTTTCGGTTTTTTCCCCAAGATATTTTTTCAAATACAGACAGTGGAACTATATATACTACAAATATATAAACAAAATAGATTAACTTTTCTTTTCCAATAATCCTTCATCTTCTACTTCTTCATACCACAAAGAACTAAATTGTGGGGGGTTTTGCCACTGCATTACAACAGAAGACCACAATGAAGTGTTTGTCCAGAATGATCCCAAAAATCATTGTTCAAAATTCATCCTCTCCAGGTTAGCGTACCATGGAATGGAACTATCACTTTACATCATAATATCATCTGTGTCTAACTGCATATGGTTATGCCACAGTGCATTTCTTTCAAATGGTTCCAGTTTACCAAGCCCCATCCTCAGCACTATGTACCACTCCACAAGCTTAATTTCCCCTGAAGCAGTTTTCTTTTTAAATGGGTTTTGGGTTTATTTGGGTTTATTATTATTTGTTTTGTGGGTCATTCATTAACGTATTTAATTTCATCAAAGTTTGCCCAGATCCCTACAACAGCTCTCACAGCAGATCCATTCAGTTATGATAGGAATCATAATTTTTCAAAAAATCTAACTTAGGGGCTTCCTCCAGAACTTAATCCTGGTTTCATCCCACTTAATGTCAAGCACTCAACAGCAGGAGCACATTTGCTCTAGGCATCCCTGAAAGTGGAAAGACAGACACATCCAGACACATCCAGAGAAGAAGGGCCCCCAGAGATGGCAAGAAAAAAAGCATCTATTTCTTTAGATTTAAAATACAGAAGAGCATTTTTTTTGATCACTCCTACTTTCCCTGCATACTATATTATGTTGCAGCAACTTCCATTTTTCAACTTGCATTTCTACTAGAAGAAATTTCTGTTCCTTTGTTTATATTGTTTTGGTGCTCCACTCATACATGTATTTTAAATGACTGACATAGTGTGAAAATGGATCAAAAATGTTAGAGAAATTGTTTCCTTCCTTCTGTCATTAGTTAGCATTATTCACATCAGACTACTAAGCCAGGCACTAATTTCACCTATTGCAAACATTGCAGATTCTCCCTCTTCTATATCATTGCCCAGCAGAATTTATTTAAACCTGAAAATGTTTAACTTTACTCATTTGAAATGTTACTTGCACAACTGAATCAAACCACACTGCATTAGAAACTGAGGTCTTTTCAAATCTCAAGACTGCTGTTGCAAGATACTCCAGCAGTATTAGCAGAGTCATGCTAGTACAATGAAGAACAGTCCATTAAAGATAGTTGTTTCAAAGAAGCTTTTGATGTAGCCACAAATATACATTTTAAGAGGAAGCAGACTACAGAAATTCAGTGACTTATTTTCTGTACCCATGCAATTGCAACACAGAAAAATCATACACTGTAATACCAACTAATCCAGGATGTTTTGTGAAAGGTTCAACACCATAAAGACACCCTTTAATCAGGTTACCATATAATTTCAGTCATAGAAAGCAGCAATACTAGGAGAAAGTGCATTCATCCAGGGCAAGTATATAATCCTGTCACAAAATACATTCTCTGCCTATGTTAATTTGTATCTGTACCAAAGAAAATACTGCTGAAGAACTACAGGAAGACAACAGAGATAGCTAACCTTGGAGACAATCACTGCCATTGACAGGTCCTCTGAATGAGCCGCCACATAACCGAGTGTCATGATGCCAGGCAGTCTGACAGTCCCTCTGCAGCTGCCAATACAATCAACCACGGCAGCAACTCCGCCTGAATTTACTATCAGCTGTGAAAGCTGAAAAGATAAACAGAAGAGATTAGATACTGTGAAGTATCAACAGGCATGAAGTATCCCATCAGAGAAGCCTTTTAACGTATTGCTCCTGTTTTACAAAATGAAGCTGGAATAAGAGTGATATATCACACAGACCCTTGGGAACTAAGTGCAGCATCAAGTTTTCAGGAATGAGGCTAATTTGCTACTGTGTTTTTGATTGACTTTACTACAAAGAAATCAGGGTTCTGAATCCTTGATGCTGTATAGCATGGAATGACATATTCTCAATTCCATCACACGCCAGAGAAATGTGCAAATGACAGCCTATCACGACTGATCTTGAAGATGCACATACTGAGCCAGATACTGTTTCATCCCAGTGCCCCCTCATTCACAATCTAACATCCTATGTTCTGTGCAGTGACAGAGGGAGAGGCCCATTCCTCCTCTCACCTGCATTCTATATTACCACTGTGGCATAAAATCCTTCGTGGATCCTCATGCTGAGGCGTGAAGCCAAGGACAACTGTTCTGGATGTGCAAAAACGACTTGGGCTGCACCATTCTGCCATGTTAACATGCTCTGAGGGAAGTGTCCAGGGAACACACTTGATGGGTAATGGAGTCTGCCCCAGAATGCCAAATTACATAGCCTAGCTTATAAATGATAATCAAGTTATGCAACATGGGTTTCTACCAGAAGCAAACTTCTCACATCACTTGGGGGACAAGAGTAGAATATGTATGATATCAATAATGCATAGAAATTAAAATTATTTTATATTATTATTTTCTTCCACGCTTTTAGGTATATCCCATTCTCCCTACAGATTCCAAAGCAAAAGGAACATGTTCTTAAAAGTCAAAATTAAATGAACAAAACTAAGGCACATGAATTCTCAATCCAATTGATTTCTATAAATATGAAATCCACCTTTGTCCTAGAGCCTTCAAAAAGGGACTGTTTTCTTCATGAAACAACCACATGAAATTTTCAGTCAGTACTTAGGAAAATCTGTTCACGTGATTGCGAATTACAGCCAGTGGCAACCAAGTCCTACATCTGGACACAGTCACATGCACCTGGATGTGCAGAGCTCCTGCTCTGTCCCTCAGCCCTCCCTCTAAGTCCCTCTGCTGCTGACCTTCACATGAATTTTACTGCATATGCAGAGAGTGAGCTGAGATTCAAAAGCCATGAGTCTCAAATGACACAGCCAAGTCCTCTAGAAATACCATTTGCCAGCCTGTCTCCACTGCAAGATGTGTTGCTTGGATAGAGTTCCCAGAGCTGGACAGTCATCTCTGTCACTCTGAAGTCAGACATGGATTGTGACTTCCCATTGGGAGTCACCAAGATACTTCCTACTGCTCCTTTGGAGAGCTGCTCGCATGACCAGTTCCTCTTGCATGGAGGATCTGGTGCCAGAAGCTCTTCTGACTTTACCTGCAATCCTGAGTTTGGTCTCTGGCTTCTGACCCCAGGGCCCCCTTTTGCTAATGATAATTTCTTTACTTTTTTGAGGAAATGAAGTTGCACTGCCCATGAGGTACAGAGAGAAAGCAGAAAATATGCCAAGACAGTAAATTTTTATCACCAGCCTAAAGACTGGCAGGCTGAAGAAACTGCACAACATTCATGTCTAAACACTTCTCAGTTGTTAAGTTAGTATAATGATTTTGAAATTACTGTGCTCAGCACTAGTGTGTTCCACAAATACATGGCTTATATTTCATTCCAAAGTCATATTTAGAGCCTTTTAATTATCTCTGTGGTCTGGCAGATTAACATAGTTATAATTATACGGTTTTCCTATTTATTTTGTATTGACTTTGCCAAATATCCTCACCTTCCTATGGGCAAAAACACTGTAAATGCTCAAACTCAAATTACAAACTCAAGTCACCATCAGGTTAATAATAAATAAGAGAATTTCTGACCTTCGCTGCCATTGGAAAAATAATTAAAATGTGATTCCAGCACCCCTGAAGATTTTTAAAAAGACACACAGCATCTATTATTGTTAAAGGATGATCTCGCAATTTATTAGCTGGTATCATGACTTCTGTGAGGCTTTTCTCATAATATTTTTAATATCTAGGACTGACAGTACTGTCAGCCAAGACCTCTCTCTCTGTGCTGATATCTCATAGAATGAAGTACCTAGGTATACATTTTATGATTCCCAGTTTCCTAACCCAATTCATATTCAATACACATCTCATAATATCAGCAAGCATTTCCATATTTTCCAATGAACATGCCAAACAGCCATTTGCCCTCCCTTTCAAAAAGCAAATGACAGAATAATCCTGTATTTTATTTAAAGTGTAAAATCTAATGATATGACCTTGTATTTGCATTTTCAAGGTTTTACCTCAGGCGTATGCTTTGCTATCTCTCTAATTAAAGTTGCACCATTTTTCTTGACATATTCATCTGAGTCCTTCAGGCATGTGAGCACAACTGGGAAAATTTCTGCTTCAACCACCAACTCTGCAAGATCCACTGAATGCTTTGCTATTTGGCTTAGAGCTGACAGCACCTGACGCTAGTAAATAAAAATTGTTATAAAATCAATAGTACACAAACATCCCACAACACACACACCCCCTGCACACAAAAATCTATTGCATCAAGGAAAACAAAGCGGGATAGGGAAAACAATTGCAGCTATTTTACAATTCACTGAGTCAATTCACGCACAAATATAATGGCACAGAACATTCGCTGGTGCCTGAATAAAAGTTTCTCTTTTGTTTTATCCCATTCAAGCTTGTATGCATTAAAAAAGAAAATATATACATGCACCATTTAAAACTGTAATTAAAAATTTTGTAAAATCTATAGAAAGTATTTTTATTTACATAAATTGGATCTGTCAGATCTTATATTAAGAAATTTTTGTGGAATTTTTATTTTGTCTTCCGTTTGGTAGAGTAAGACAGAAAATTCATAACAAGAAACAATTTTTTTTTGTCAATTAAACTCTAGTGATTAAGCCTTTGACAACAGATAGTTAAATTAAACATCCGACAACAGATCTGATGCTATTCACATCAGCTAGTATATTCCAAAGTACAATAAGTTCACAATTAACTGGTTTATCACATAATCTTTAGTACGCAAAACCTTTTTTGTAACTGAAATGTGCAAATTTTATCTATTAAAAGTATCTGTTGCATTCTTCATATATTGTATCTTTCCAAAAAAACCCCACACTACTCACTTGAAAGATTAGTTTAGCTGTTCCTCACAGAGCTGCAGTTTATATCCTGTAGCTAAATTTGTAAATATGTGGAGAACTCTTTGTCACTAACTACATAGTTACATTTTGTTAACACCCAAACCAAGAGCTTCTAAATAAATATGCACATCCGTGTCTTTGATTCAATCTCAAGTAATGACTGGTATAATGGAGATTTAAAAAAAAAAATTAAATGTACCTTCAGTTTAGCATCAGGGTTCGGGATCATCTGAGCTAAGTAAGCGATAGCTCCTGCATCCACTACTGTCTGTGCTAACTCTGGAGAATGCTTTGAAATATCACTGAGAGTTGAAGCAGCAATCCTTTTCACAGCAATTTCTGGCTCCTGGATACAGAGCACTAAAAGAGGAACAGCGCCTGCATCCACCACAGCTTGTGACAGTTCTGTAGGTCCAAGGAAAGTAATTAAGTGAGTATGGGTGACTGACCCTTGTGCAAGCCATTTTTCACCCTGACAGATACAGCAAAGGAAAAAGGGGAGGGTGTAGTTCACTGTCTCGACATCTGCATTTCAAATCAGCCCTCCTGGTTTCATAAACCGTGTGGACCAATCCACAACTGAAAAGAATGCAGGTCAATAGATGGACCTCCATTTACATGCACACATTTGAGGTAGATTAGGCTGAAATGGTTTGTTATTCTGTTTTCTTTTTCTTTTTTTAAAGTAAGCAGATGTCAGCTGTTTAAACCCTGGCTATTCTACACTGATCAATAGGAAAGCATTTTATGCATGGCTAACAACAACACAGAAAGCCAAAGTACCAAAATTTTATCAACCAGCTAATTAGAGAGCATTTTACCCTCTTTAAATGATAAGCAGATATTAGCATAGATCAAATGCCAAAAACAAAAATACAAAAAAAAGATATAAAAGATTTATCTTACATAAATAAAAGATTGCAAAAATGGAACTTGCTGATCAAAACTAGTCTTTGCTACCATACATGGGGTAAGACAGAATTTATACCTTAATGACAAGAAAATGTTATCATACACAATTAGACAAATGAGAAATATCATGAGTGATACTGTGTGTCTGAGATTAGCACAATATCCTTAACTAACTGCACCTTAAAAAAAAAAAATCTGAGCATGTGATTAGCTGACATGGACAAAAATTACACTATTAGAAATTCATTAGCTCTCTCTGTGTATGCAGCATTAATCACAGTCCTAAAATGAGAATTACTGGGTATCAGAAGCAAAATTTATATTATAACCAAGCTGTGCTATTTTAAAATAGTGTTGAAAAAGTGCTAAAAACCACAGGGGATTTAATAATCTATTAGGTTCTTCGTTCAGTTTTGCTACACCTTATTATGCATATCCATTATTATCTTTAACATTTATCTTGACTTACAGTACCATGGCAACATATGGCTGTTGTATTTCAAGACTCTAACTTAGCTTTTGATTTATAGTCCATCCATAAAGAGATTTTCATACTAAGAAAAATACAGCATACTTCATTAAATATACATAGCCTAATACAGTTTTTCATGAAATCTGTAAGTCATGTCATCATTACGTTAATATCCAAATAATGTTCCAGACCAGATTTGTTTTCAATTAGTGAGTTATAGCCACACACTGCAATACATGTGATAAGTCAAATATTTACTGTATGTTATTTTGTGATACAATTTTTTTTTCCAAATAAAAATTTTACATTAAAAAAATAAATCATGCAGTAATTTTTAAACTAATACAACACCCTAAAATTAGCTTAGTTGGCTAGAGCATAGTGCTGATTATGGCAAAGTTGTGGGTTCAACCCCTGTACAGGCCATTTACTTAAGAGTTGAACTTGATGATCCTTGTGAGTCCCTTCCAATTCAGAACATTCTGTGAATCTGTAAAATTAACTCTACAAAGTTAGTTTTTCAAAGAAATAGTTGACTGAAAATGTAGTGCATGCATCCTCAAAATATACAAATCATAAGATTTCACAAAACTCAAATGCTGTATCTTCAGTTTAAAAAATCTGAAGTGAAATGTACCTGAAATGTATGTAAAAACAAATCTGAAAAGGAGCTAATCAATATAAGTGGTATAAGCTACACTCAGCTTTTCACGGAAAAAGCCATGCTCAGTTTCTTCAGATTGTGTTTTGCTGCTGTACACTGACCAAGTGGATCCATGGTGATCTACTGACCAACAGTCCAGATTAGCCCCTCGGGCTGCGCCTCAGAACTTCAGACCAACCAGCTCCATTGCCCACAGTCTCCTGGGAAATGCTAATATCAAGAATTTGATGTCAAGAGGGACATGGTGCTAGAAGAATGGGTTTCTTTGATATCTTATGAGCTAAAATGATGAAGCTCAAGCAGGCAGAGAAAAAGCGGTAATTTCAGGTGACATCTATACTCAGGCATGCAAAAGTAACTGTAAAAGTTATTTCAAAAGAGCAAACTAAATCTGATTCAATTTAGATCAGCTCTTGCTGTTAGAAGTGTGATATCATTTAAATACTGATGGTTACTGTTGGTCATGGGTAATTAAATGGTTTTTCTTCCAGTGGTGTTTACAAGGTTCATGGCTAATAACTTACCACATGGAGGGCTGGACCATGTGTCAAGACAGACAAGTCATAAATGGACGGTCAGAAAAACAGAAAAGCTGAGGCAGGGAAGAAAGGAAATACAGTATTTCCCATCATGTTTCCAAATACAGCAAATTCATGTGGGCAAATTCAGCTCAAAATTACAATTCCAAGTATTAATGATTCTATCATAAATTGTAATTCTTTTTTTTTTCTTTTCATCAAGAAAAGGCTCAATTTATCTTCCTGCTTGTAAAACATCTTTAATGAGGATTATACACCAAAGGATTCATGAAACTCTGCCATCCAATTAGAAACACATACAGAGGTGGGAAAAAATTTAGACTGAGAAGGAGTTAGAGGTGAAAACAAACTTGGCAATAAGAAATTTTTAAAACCAAATATTCAGTCAGAAAAAATTAAACTGAAAAAAATTACAAAAATACTCTTCCAAATACTATGCCAAGGCTGTATTATAAGGGCAAAGACAAGACCCATAGCTGCAGAGGAGAAAGACAGCAGAGAAAAGTTAATGTATGAACCTCATTTAATTCCACAGAAGATTATGAAAACCACAGGCTTGGAATTCACATTGGGGTTCATCTTAAGGAACCTGTCTGTCGTAATGGAACACAAAAGAAAGATGCTGGACTCCAGTCAGAAGGAAGTAGAAATCAGAAGGCTTTATTTACAATTCATTCAGCCCTTTCATAATGTGCTGTGCTAAAAGGCACGTTACTGGTCCATAGGAACTGAGACCTCTCCCATTGGCTAAGTAACAGATATAGCAAACAACACCTGTTGTTATGGGAAAGGAATATTGTTTACACAAGGTTGTTTTGGGAAAAGAAAAACTGTTGAAAAGTTTCCCTTGAGGAGAGCTAGCTCTTCCCAAGCTCAGAAAAGATCGAGTCCACACTTGTCCAAGTATATGATGATGATAAAGTTGAACTCCCTATGTGAGGGGAAATAGGAAATTGAACTCCATATGTTCAGACACAAGAGAACTATGGCTCAAAAGTGACCATAAATTAATCACTTTCACCCAGATCTACATGAGGAAGATTTTAGCAAGTGGAGATACTGCAGACAAGATTCAAATGGATATAGAAGAAAGACCAATAAAGACAGATTTTGGAGTCTGAGATGTCACCAGTTCTAGTACAACTAGAAGTTGTACTAGAGTTGCACCAGTTTGTCTCAATACCAAAGTACTCATCAGGGATGAAGAAATTAATACAAAGTAAGTTGAAGACTCATCCTGAGTTTATGTGATCAAGAAGAGGGGAAAGCCAACAAAGCGGAGTCAAGATCCTACCTAGATACCCACTGAAAACAATGGGAAGTGTTACAGGATTATTCTGAACTAGTTTAAGGTGTTTAAAAAAAACCAAAAAAACCTACTAATATTACCACATTGGCAATAATAGCATGGATTAAAAAAAACACAGGAGGATAAAAAACATGAAGCTGAGAAAGTGAATGTCCAGGTTGTCCCCAGAGAAAGAAAACCAGCTGAATATTATACTGTCAATACACAATATTATATCCCCATAGTAGAGCACCAGCAAAACCCCTGGTTGGAAGGAAATGCAAGTTTCAGTTCAGACCAGGGTTCTCAAACAGACCCTGCTGTGGTAGCAGGTGCATCCACAGGAAACAACAGGTTTTGACCAAAACAACCACCAATACTGTATTTTTCTGAGGACTCTGTGATCACATTATGGCCACATAGAAAGACTCTAAATCCCACAGGTAGCCCAAAGGCTGCACTTCAAAATCAGAGGTTTATGCAGGCCACTACAACCACAGTGCTAAAGATTCCACTGGAACCAGTGGGAAAACCTTTCATCACGAGGATGGAGGTTAGACTCAAATCACTGAAGAGCTGAAGAACCAGTTCTTGTAGCTGACGCTGCTTGGAGCAGGAAGCTGGACTAGAGATCTCCCAAGATCCTTTCTAAGCTGAGCTATGATCCACTGTATGACAGAAAATGAGCAAAACTCTGCTCTTAGCAATACGCTTCAGTATAAACAGTGTTGTTTATTTTTGTCTTCCTACCAATTCACAATATACTGAAGCAGGTAAGAAACAATTAATAAATTACACCTTTAATGCAGACAAAAATGGAAAGCCAAAATATTTGCATACTTCAAAGAAATCAATTTTGCACTTTAACTGAATATGGTATACTTAAAATGTTACAAAATATTTTTCATGGACTTGATGGTATTTATGGTATTTGAAACACTTTCCATTCTTTTTAAACACAGATAGTAGAAATAACATCTGGCAAACTCACAGCACATTGATTTGTACACTTGAGAGTAAGATCAGTATCTGAAATTCAGCTCAAAGGGAAAGAAAGAGCAGAACTGCAAGAACAGTTTCTAAATTTTGGAATCTGACCGGACAAGATTTCTAGCATCTTGAAATCTCATGAGACAATTATCTTGACCTAAAATCTCACAGGCCTTCTGGAGACATCTGTTCACAGAAGAACTGCATTTTAAGAGATTTTTGTATGAAATCAGTATAGAATTTGCTAAGCAGAGAGTGTTTTCAACGGGGTGGGGGTGGGAAGGCTCAATTTCTCAAAATGGAAGTCTTTTCATGGGAACATACACTGCAGTCCTTAGTAGCTTTACTGGGTCATGGATGCAATTTCTGATTAAAAGCAGAGAGACCCTCACCATTGCAAACAGTTATCAGTGAATGCTGGGAGCCTTTGACTGCACTCATGAAGACAGAGGTTCACATCCTGCCTAAAACAGATCAGGACTTTAGTCCCAGAGATATGCCCTAATTATTGAACTTTTCTTGCTGGGGCAAACAAATCTCCCTACCCCCCAATCTTTCCAGAGGAGAGAAAAAGTCTTGTCTTAAAATTGTCCCAGTTCCGAACTGTAACAATTTTTGAAACTGAAAGACCTTTTGTGGCTGGGGGAAACCATTTCACACCCAGCTCTATTTTTAAACTTAAAGCTGCTTTATGTGTCCACAGAAAGTCAATAACAGTTGACAAGTTTTGTCAACAAGTTTTGTCAACAGGAGCATCCCAGTCTAATCCAGAGTTTCTTGAACAGTAACAGCTATTGATAAGAAAAAGTCCCAGTATCTCATTTTTCTGTCTCTGTATCCTATCTCCAACAATACCGTGTTGCAAAGGCATGCTTGTAGAAGTGTAAGAAACACATGATGCACAGAGCAATCTTTTTTCAGTATAACTCCTCTATTTTCAAAAATCACTTTAGAGACATCCTGTGATTGCGTTATAGAGGCAGGTAAATCCCCTAAATTGGCTATAGCTGGGCAATTTTTCCAGGGATCTTTTGGTGGGCTTTTGTGGGCATTTGGGGTTTTTTTTTACAGATTACATCTAGTGATCTGTCTATGTCCTGATGCTCGCAGCTTGGTGGCACTCAAAATTTCAACCTAATTCCTGAGGATGCTGTTCTTATTGTTGTTGTAAATTGACATAAGGTATGCATCCATTCACCATCAGCGAATACATTACTCATAACCATGGAATAAAAATTTGTACAAGGAATTTGTTGCCATCAATACCCCCACATCATCTCCATCTTTGCAGACAATGCTGTCACAGAGTGAACTGGATCACCCTAAAGCTCAGCCAGCATTCATGCAGCGAATAGCATGAAGGGCAATTGAAGTGAGTCAATATTGATTTAGTGACATAACAAAACTGCAGAAATGTTTATGTTGAGAGTAACACGGACACACACACACACACTACACACGTTTACACAAATGAACGCCTTTGATATTTGAATAAACATCTTTCAGATGGAAGGAACAATTATTTTCCACCAAGGGTGGAATTCAATCCTGATGACCAAACGATAAAAAATCATTACCAGAGAGGTGTCCCAAGAATTAATTTGTTCCCCAGAAAATGCAGTCTGTTAGAAAGGTGCTAACAACTTTGGAGACTGTCCCAGTAAGCTAACCCTCTAAGTGGGAAGGGGAATCCTTCTGCAGTCCAACATTCTGTATTGATTAAAAAACAAAGAAAATCACTTCCAAAATCAGCCAAATATAAAACCAGGAGTTAATGTTATGATGCTAAAATTAGTTTAACTTCAAACAATACGAACACTAACCATTTCTCCCACCCCTTCCAGCTAGCAGTTTCTTCTCTCGGTTCTTTCATTCACAGTCTAAACTTTTACTTGAACTATATAAATAGCTGGTAAAAGAACTATCAACCACGTGGATCAGCTTTTAAATAGGAACATGACACCACCAGTGAGTTATACAACTGCCTGTGAGACAGCAGTGAACTGCTCAATATTGGATTCCTAGGATCTATTCCTGACTCTCAGAGAGTAGTGTGGTCCACTGGCTAATGATAAAATAATGCAATAAATTTGGCCTATTTATCCTGCAAGCACTACTGTAAGCTGAATGAAACTTGCTTCTCCCTAGGCTTCTCCATTCAACTATGTATATAAAAGAAGAACTAATGTCAAGCGAAAGAAATCTGGTTCTGCAGTAACACCAACACAATATATAAAGATTCAGAAGTCTCTTCATGAAGAGGAATAAAGCACTGTCCTTTTCTGGTCACGGGCCAAACACATCTCTTAAAGCACCTCTCATAATTGGGCACTGCTGGTGTCAAGTATGCCAGTTTCCCACAAAAAGGTACAGCATTGTTGGAATGGTACAGTAACACTAGGGTTTTATCCCCAGTTTAAAATTTGTAACGGTGGAGAAGAAAAAGCATCTTGTTCTATTTACCAAAATAACACTATTTATTATTCTTATCACATGACATTAAGCTAAAAGATAACACAAATGAAACTTGTTACCTGGATTGTGTCGGGCAATATACCCCAATGCCCAAGATGCACCTTCTTTGACTCCAGGGTCAAAATCTTCCAAGCAAATCACCAGCATTTCCAGTCCACCACACTGAACTATTGCCTGAGCTAGTTGTGGAGAATGCTTAGAAATTGCTCTTAGCACAAATGCAGCTGTTTTCTTGTAGTAACGCTAGACAAATCAGAAACAAACAAACGTTCACTAACATTAGAAGTTCAAAGCATAATATAGTACAGACATGCCTAAATTAGACTTTTTTTTTTAATAGCAATTTTCCATACAGATCCCAATCAGGACCACTACAAATCACACAAACAATGAACCTACAGTTCTTTGGGACAGCTCATGACATAAAATCTACAGCAAGTGCATAAACAAACAAAAAAAATTAAAGAGAGCAAAGAGGATATGGGAAAGAAGACAGTAGTCTAGGCGGGTCTGTTTGTTTAAGGGAATAGGGAACAAGAAGCAAAAAACAATAACTCTTAACATATTTAATCAGATTACACAGGTTATGCAGGGCAAGCTCCTTAAATAATTCTACCCATCTGTAACACTTGCCAGGTTTTACACTTTCTAAAATAGATATCCTCACAACATCTCTATGAGAAAACACTACTTACATTTGCAAACAGGAAACTGAGACAGAGAGAATTAGATCCAATAAAAGAGTTTAGGATCTGAATCCCGAAATGCCTAAATACTGCCTAAAACCCACAGCGAGGATATTGAAAACCTATCCCACCAACACCCAATACTGAATAATCCTCAATTTTGACCAAGCAGCCTGCAATTTTACTCCAGAAAAAGCTCACTTTGAACAGGACTAAGCACTCTGACCATTTTGTCATAAGAACAAGCAAAGTCTAAGCTCTTGTCTCAATTCTGCCCACCTCCCTCAGTGCTGGACCAAATAATGTTTTCATTATGTATATATAATACATGACACTGCACACAGCATGGGGTTCCCATGTAAACTGCAGCAGTGATTTCTTCAAAAGGCAGAGTCTTCCCTCAAAAAGTCACATTTCAGTCTCCTCCTGCAGTTTTATAACTGCCATTAGGGTATAGAAGCTGAAGATTAAGTTTCTTCTACTGCCTTACATTTTCAAAATCCAGAGCCCAGTTAAAGTACTCTGGCCAGAGAAAACCACATTGTGAGAAAGAAAGTTCCCTTCTCTCATGAAGGGCAAGATTCATGGGAACACAAGTAACTTGCTGTTACGACTATGTGCCTGGAGGATGGCCTCCAGCCTGGGCATTGACAGATGATCCCTATGGACAAGCTCCAGAGGGCTCTCTCTCTGTATCCCAGCTGGCTTTGATCTCATCCCAAGATGCTCGATTCTCCCCTGCTCTGCACAGGGAGCCTGGGCACTACGCAGCGCTAGTCCTACTGTCAAGGTACTCACGATTTAAACAATGTGAAGCCCACATCCCTTCTGGATCAAGTCCAGAAAAACAAAGAACCACGTGAGTGCTTTTGTGCATCCTGTAAGGTACCCAAACACCTTCAAAAGCCTGATCTAAAGCACTAAGATATAGCAAGAAAACAGTATCTGCAATGGCTCCCCAGGAAATAAAATGTACCCAGGCCCACTCCCTGGCCCTAAAGGAAGGTGACACAGCATTACACATCCGTCCACCTAAACTCCTCTTTCCTCAAAGCACAATGGCCTCATCTATGCTACTGGAAATTGTTCCTGCCTTGTGCTATCCCTTAAACTATGTCCAAGTATTGTTGAGTAGTTTGATGGCTGGTATTACTAAAACCACATCAGAGAGCATGGTACTGATTAACGAGCACAGTTATCTTTCAGTGCTGCAACACATGCCCTTACCTTTCTTAGTTTACCAGTATTGATTTAATTCCTTTATGTCAAAAATCCGGTTTTCTAAGTTAAGGTCTGCAAGCAGGTACATTGAACATAATTTACACGCAAAGCATTAAACCTCATTTAGGGGAAACAGAAGCTAAGGGAAACAGTAGAGACAAATGGTCAGATTCATAGATAATGTAAGTTACTGAAAGTTTTGCTGAACTCAATGGAGCCGTATTTGTTTACATAAGCCTATGTCTGTACAAATATGGGTATGCTGTTTCTGTTAATTAATTATGCTCCTGGCAAAGAAAAACACTTCTTTGTTTTCATTATTCAAACCACATTCTTTACAAACAAACTGTACTCACAGGCCTAGCTGTAAAACTGAATTCTACTCCATTTAATTGATAAAACATTGATCTGGGATGTTACCCTGTAACTGTTCCCCATAAATCAGTAGAAACAGTATTCATTGTGTGCTCAAAGAATCTCATCCTTAAACACAGATGTTGATACGCTAAAAGTGAGTGGAACGGAAAAAGGGGTTTTGCCTGTGGGAAGTGACAAACTGTCTGCTTGCTAAACTCTGCATGAACAGGATGAGTTTCCTTCACTTGCCCACAGTCACCAAGGCATAGCAGGCTTTCCATGACCTCACACAAGTCTTGCTCTTCTTCCCCTAATTACTCTATCTCAGGGTACTTGTGCTAATTTAGTGAGGGTTTCAAGTTGTAGCAGGGGGTAGTTTCCAAACCAACAGTGGGTAGAGTTTTGTTCTGCATCTTCCCTTAAAAATAGAAATAAAATAACCAAAATGCTTATAACCTTGTCTAATTAAAATCTTTACGTTTTTTTCATACTATACCAGCATCTTGACATCAAAGTTTTTCTTTAGCATTTTCTTTTCCAGTGTTAATTGTATAGGCAATGATTCGATATGCACAAAAAAGTATGCAATGGGTACATTTACATCTTTGTTTTCCTCAAAAGATTGAAAATGAAAATACATGGTTTTCCAAAATATATTTCCATTGAAAACCTACTTTTCTTAAATCAAAGCTGCAACATAAGTAAGGTTGTGATATCAATGCACTTAACCCTTCAGCTGTCAGTTTCCAGTTCTTAGGAACCTTACTTGAAAATATTTCTTTTAATCTAGGTTAGCATCATTCAAAAAATCAAAGTTGAAAGAGACAGGAAGAAAATTGTGAGGAAGGGAGTGGAAGAGACCAACTGATTTATTTGTATTGCAATTATGACTGTACTTTTTTGGTTTTGAAAAATATGAAGATGAAAACCTTTCCATATATTTTCCTGTGTCAGAGGTTTGTTATTTCTCATTCTACAGATTTTCAAAGGCCTTTGTTTGGAGATACAAAGTATTTCATTATAGAAGTTCGGGGTTTTGTGTGTGTTTTACACATGTCTGGTATTACGGACAAAACCTAGTCAATTATCACCACAGCTTCCATACTGTCTCCTTTTTGAAGAGGGACCTTTTACAAAGCATCACTCAACATTTTAAAAACGTTACAGTGCAATGAATGTATTTCCTACAGTGCATTAAATGGTAACACAATATTTTAAAGTCAAGCTTATTTGAAGTCAGACTTAGGTATATAGTACACAGTGATCTCTCAGGGGTTCAAACATACATGCTGCTCTGACTTCAATACATTTAACGTCCTATTAGAATAACAGCAGATGCTGATACAGAAAGATTCCTCTTTCCCTGTATAATAGTTAAAGAAAATATTATTTAAGAGAACAATCATGCCTTACATTCTCCTCAGGCAATGAACATATGAGCTGTGGAAGAATGCCTGCCTTCACGACTGCCTCTGCCAGCTCCACATCATAATCAGAAAGTCTCCCAAGAGCCAAGGCAGTGGTCTGTCGAATACTTGGGACGACATCCAGCAGAAGAGGTCTCAGCAAACACACAACACCTGAGTTGCAGCAAGAAGACAAAAGCCAATTTGGTAAGCAGAAGTGTTTCTAAACATTTACCTTTACTCATAAAAACCTATTAAATTACTCTTCCAGGTAATAAGAACATGTAGGAAATCAAGGTGTTCCGATGAAATGAAGTTGGCACTTGGATAGCACTGCTGATGTATAGCAACATTTCTGCCCACTTTTCATAGGTACGAAACAATTCTGAAATATGAAAAAGTCACATGTAGAAATAAGGTGAATTTAAATATCTATAAAATACATATCAAAGTTTACACAAGAAAATTAGTTATATTCAAACATATATAAAATGCATGTGTTACTGTGTGCACGGGAAACTCCATCTGGAAATCCTGGTGAGAAGATATTGGCATGTCCCTCATTCATCATGCCAGCAGAACCTCTACATTGAATTACACCAAATTACATTTCATCTGTTTTAAGCAATGACTGATTTGAAGACCAATATCCATAATACATTACACTCCAGATAGAAGAGTTGTAGATTTTCTTACCATGTTATTAGCTATGATGTGTTTTCACTGATGAGTTCACAGTGTATCAGCTAAGCATAAAAAATATGAAAGCAGCAGTAAGGGAAACTCTAAGAAACCAGAGACTGAATGACTGGATAACAAATGGCAAGTGAAATGAAGTTCAAGCAGGGAACCCAATTCCAACCTCACATACATAGTGATGGACCCCAAACAGGTTACTACCAATGAGGAGAAAAATCTTGATGTTATAACAGACAGTTTGATAGAGATCCCAGCTCTTGCTCAGTAGTAGAGAAAAAAAATTACCTGCAGAAGTATACAGAGTGCTCAGGATTATTTGAAAAGGGGTAGAGGCTAAAGCAAGGGTCATTCACTATCCTTCATTTATTACTCTCCACTAGAATAGAATTGAAAAATACTCAGTGAAAGGGAGAAAGGGTGATCAAAGATGACCAATCTGTATGTGGAAGGTCTTCCTGTTAAACTAAGACTCTTCAGTAGGGATAGACATGAGATCCAAATGGTTATATAAAGAATGTGATTCGTAAGGTCTGGGATGAGAAAATTACTTGTATTGTGATCCTTCAAATGTGCTGTCTCCGTAGCAGCCAGCTCCATGAATTAACATTTTGAAGCTTTATACCTTAGCCAGAAGCAGAGGTCTTTGAAAATGGAGAGGTGTTACAACAGAACAACAAACACTGAGAGCAACAGGGATTGTCATATCAGCTCTCTCAGTCCTTTCCATTAATTTTTTTTTTTTACAAATATAAAGATTTGATGGAGCAACAGTGAAAGAAAGCAAGACTTGCCTTCTCAAGGGCTCATATGGTTGTTAGCACTGAACAAACACCTTTTGGTGTGACAGTGCCACAACAGGGGGATCGCTGCCTAACGGCAAGCAACAAACACCCATGTACTCCATGACAAGGAAAAGGTGAGGACCTCAAAGCAAGGAATACGCCCAAGGGATGGAGGCTATAACAAGTTATACCTGTAGCATACTTCTTGCCCTAAAAAGAAAAAATAGTAAGTAGAGCAGCAGTAAAATTCTCACCTTTATTTTACACCAAAACCAAATTACTCCCAGCAAGAAGAAAATAGCCAAATCATGGCTCTGAAGGGGCTGGGAAGGAGGACACAAAAAACTAACCATGGAGGCCATGCTGTCCCCTAACAAATTTCTAGGAAGATCAATAGTCTAGACAAAAGCTGCACTGTCATAAGAAGTACAGCTTCCCAGCATGTTCACAAGACAAAAATAACACAGGTTTCAGGGGGACACATAACAAAAGCAGAAAAGTAAACTGAACCTATGAAAACAGGTGTGTAATATAGCTGGGGCCTGCTCACCCTTCTGTTAAAGCCACTGGGAGCTGAAAGAGGCCTCCTGTGTACCAAATGACAAAAGATAGATCCTCCAGTATTGTAAGATCAGTGTGAATTAATTTAGCACTTTGCAGAAATCACTACTTCAGAATGTGGTCATCATACTGACATCATCTCATGGACTCTCCATAGTGGGCATAGTGTCATTAGCAAGTCATATCAAAAACCACTAAATACTTTCTATGACAAATTAGAAGTAAAAACAAACATTTGAGTTGGGGCCAATGCCATATATCATCTGTGATCTTCTAGCCAGTCATCTATACCCTCTGTGGGAGGGTATTTTCTTGTCCTTCCCTCTAACATCAGTTGCATGGTCAACAGCTGCTGAAATCACTAAGGGGACCTCAAACTGTTGTTATGATCTACACCAAAGGTGTTTTGGTGAAGCAGGAACAGCTAAAAGTAGTTCACTTGCATTCACTGTACAGATATTACTTGACTTGACGTAATATGAAAACAAGATGATTTAATAAATAGAAAAGCAAAAAAGAAACGGGGAAAAATAGTTTTGCTGATGCAAAAGAGTCTGTCAAAAGTGGCTGGGGGAGAGGGAAAGGAACACTTCAGCATGCAGTGCCCTGACCCTAAAGAAGCCAAGAGCCTGATGACTGGGACATTAAACCAGGATGTGTCAGACAGTTCAATTCTGATGATCTCAAATCCAGTGAAATTTAGAGAGACTAGAATCACTTTACCCAGGAGGTAGGTCCAGACCACATGACACATTTCTGACCTTTATGACATACCTAGGCACTGTAAAATGTAAAACCACATTTAATAAGGTTTACATACATATATGCTTTGAGTTGTTCCAAGTGTGAGATTTATATATTTTGTATTTTCAAGATCAGCTGATACAGCTTTCACTTTTGGAGCAGCCTAAAAAGCCTTCAACCTGAAAATGCTTCCAAGCAGCATGCCTCCCCACGACCAATGCCTTTCATTTCATGAAAGTATAAACCATGGAAAGTTTGGTGATGACATTCAAGAACCAGCACAAAATGTTCTACTGTGAATTACTTTAGCTGGTACAACTTACAGTGAGGAAAGAAAGGAAAAATGAAATGGGAGTTGAAGAAAGGACACAAAATGTTACAAAAGGGTTAGGAATAAAAAGCAGGTTTAGAAATAATAGCAACTGTGCTGGTCCTCAAGGAGATTGTATTTTCTTAAAGTGTTTAAGTGTAAGAAGAGAGTGGACAAAAAATTATGATGAAATGAATTTTGGAGAAACAAGACAAAGAAAAAACAATTCCTGGTGCTATACAAGCCTTATATCCACATCAAATTACTGAGAATTGAGAAGTATATATATGTTCTATGCCTAGACCAGGCCTGTGCATAGAACATAATTAAAAGCTTTTACCTCTACTTTCCACCTTCTCTTAAAACCACTTTTTTGCTCTGTGTCTACGTGCTTTCCATCACCTCCAATTACTCTGCAAGACCAACTGCTTGAGGAGTTTTCACCATTGTCACCATTTTTGTATCTTCATTTTTGTATCTTCAGCAAACCTAGTATTTCTTTCTTTACAGCACTTAGAAAAAAAATACTTCTGAGAGTGTGAAAACAGCTACACAGAGATTCTACAGTCTCCACTAAAACACCTATAGGAAAGCCCAGATACCCAACTTTTTCTTCTATGACATTTGAACATAGTGCTGTAAAGGACAGACGTGCCTGACACAGGATGAGGCTTTCCTGCACTGGGCCCAACCCAGCTCTTTGTTCCAGAGACAGCTGTATTTGGTGACCTCCTCTATTTGATCTCTTCCTTTCATCTATCCTGTTTACAGCAGTCTACTCCTCCAAGGAGGTCCAAGCCAGGATTCCTATCAGCATTTTTAATTAAATTCAAATGCATTTAACATTATTTAGAGTAGTAAAATAGGCAAGAACCTTCCAACAACTTCCTTTTATCTTGACCATTCACTCAAGTGAACAGGGCCAGACAGACCATGGAGCAGCCGCATCTTGTTGCTGAAAACTTTAGAACCCTTTGGTCTTCTTCTAAATAAGTCTGTTGTGACAGAAGTAGGAAATTAATTAACTCTAATTCAAAAGCAACCACACAGAAAGTAAACTACAAAATAAGGCGTTTAGACTATTGGACTAGATTTATTTTGGAAGAGTTCCCACTAGCACTCAGAAACTGAGTAACAGAGAATTACTGCCAAATATTCTCTCTTGCATCACAGAACCTTGACTGACATTGAGCAAGGAATGATTCCCCTTTCTATCCTCAGTTTCCCACTCAAATTTGCTTCAAAGAATGACACACTTTAGAAGCTGAATCACTCTTAACACACACTTCTCAAGTGGAGCTGTTTCATACAGGCCTGATGCACTTTCTTTTAGCAAGCAAGTGCTGGCTGCTGCCTATCTGGAAAACAAAAAAAAAAAAAAAAAAATCACTCGGGGAAGCAGCAGGTTCCAATTTTTTTCATTCCAAGTTTCTGTAGCAAAGAAGCGGTTGCTGTCCTGGACACAGCAATCTTTGCTTGGCCGTTTCGATTTTTTGGGGAAAACAACCTGGAATTCATGCCAAGTATTTCTACCCTCCTCCCATATCCATCAAATCCTTGTCAAACTTGACTAGTCACAAATCAGAGAAACATCACTACACTGGAAATTCTTTCCATTTCTGCACCTGAAGATGACTAGTCCTACCTTATCTTCCTTCCTTAAAGGAAAAAGAATTTCTATTTTAAAATGTGAAAGAAGTCATTCTACACTGCTGTTGTCTCTGGACACACTCTTGTCTTGAAGATTCTGTCCTTCTAATTTATGCTTTGGACCAAGATAATGTCTTCTCATTTATGTGCAATTCCTGTTACATTTAGAACATTCACAGAGCTAACGTTAGCACTCAAACATTCATCATATCAGCTTGATTTTTCAGAGCCCCTCATGTCAAATTCATCTGACTTAACAAGGAAATAAAATGGAAATTTAATTCGGCCTCACCCCAATACCCTATCTTCAACTACCCTTTTCTAGGAGCTGCATTGCAGTAGGTTTTAAATCCCCTACTTGAAACAAATTTTCCAGAAGAGCAGTGAGAGCGAATTTTCACACTCACTCGTCTTGACACAGCCTCTTCCAGAGACAGCAGAGTATGCAAGTCTCAAGTATATACTCCTCAAGTGTGACTCGTCACGAGGAAGGGCTCCTCACTGTGACACTTCCATGCCCAGCACAACTGCCATCCTTCAGAGATCAAAGGGAACATAAATACAGTTTGCTAACAGAGACTCTGGCTGATCAAGTAATTCATACAGCAACTACCAGATGGTGTGGGACATAATGCAGATTCAGTTTGACAGTATCGCTGAAGATTCCTAAAGGATCGAGGAACAGTAAGTTTCTTCTCCTTAGATGCCAGACCCTGTTTCTGCATTAATGAAGCAGAACTAATCCTGTTACAAGAGGACAAATTTCTGAAAATACCCCTTACAGGGCTGTTAGTGGCCACCATGCAATTGTGCATAGACGCACCAAAACCAAGGTGGTCACAAGGAGCTGCTTCTTTTTAATGTCCACTTGTTGAGATTAAAATTCCTAAAAAATTCTAGTTTTGATATCTTACTTGCAAATCTCCAGACAGGCCAGGAGACTGAGAAGAGAAGGTATGCTGGAACAATCGAGCTTTCACTTGATTGAGTTACAGAAAAAAGTCAATCCTTCAGCTTCAGCTGCATTTATTTTCTCCTTCTCTGTCATTTCTCTTGTACTTCCCTTAAAGCAGCCTCTTTCTTCCCTTCATCAGGCACCACAATGTCATCAAGCCTTTGGAAAAGCCACTCTCCACACCTGATCTACTACAACTGCAAAGACAACCTTTTGTCTTTTATGCCACATTGCATAATCCTCTCCCACTTCTCCTGCTGCTAAAGCTCAGTAAAGCTTTTAACTCAAAATAAAAATATTTTTTTAGAAAACACAAAACCAAACCAACCAATCAACAACAACAAAACAACCAACCAAAAAAACCCACAAAAACCCAAAGCTGTGTGCATCCTTTACAAAAGGTACATAAATTCCAGTGTTTAAACTGGCTACTTGGGGGCACTGGAGTCTGTCCATCCACATCCACTTGCAGGATCCAAATGCTCCCAGGCTTTCTATTAAGCACAGTGCTATCAAATCATATTCTTTAATAGTATATAAAATATGGAACCATATCCTAAAATTTTTTCCTAGGGTCTGGTTCTGATTACACAGGGCCAAGTGTCCAACTGTCACGTTCAAAAATTGTTCATTTAAAATACATGGATCAGAAGGAAAAGTTGATAAAAGCATGGACAAAAAGATTCAGTGTAATTGGAGGAGGGAAATCAATTTGAACAACGTTTTCTTAAAAATAAAGGCTCCTAAAACCAATCCAGAGATTCAGAAATACAGTTTTTCAAACCTGTCACCAGTGGAATAGGTCTGGGGCCAGGAAAGAACAGTGATGACATCACCCTTTACCTACAGAAAAACAGACCACTAAATAGGGGAAAGTCTGCCACACCACAAGGGCTGCTGGTGGAGCCCTAGTCTGATTCAGGTAAGCCCTGCTCCCAGGCTTCAGCCTCTTGCCAACATGGGTTGTGTGGAACAAGTGCAGAAGAAAAAGCACAGAGATAAAAGCAGAGGAGAGGGCTCAGGACTGGAGTATAAGGCCTGAGAAGCAGCTTGATACCAGGCGCAATGGAAGGGAGACCTGGGCTCAGGGTTGTGGGCTGATGGAGTGGGAGGACAGTTGGAAGAGATCCACTGGGAGAGGATCTTCTTTTACAGCGACATTTTGGAACTTTCCTGGAACCGTGCAGACTGGCCAGCAAGGCAGCAAGGCAGAGGAACAGCAGTTGAAGTTAGCTGCCCAAGATGATAAAAATACCCCAGCAGCAATGTGAAAGGAAGCCCAGTGTGCAGGACCCCAGCACCACACAGATCTGCTTTTCCATGTTTCATACTCAGTAGTATGTCATACTCCATGACTTCCGTAGCCATTATGCTTAAGAATGTGATTAGCTCGAAGAAAGGGGTTAAAGAGCTGATCTTGTAATATCTTTAAAGTCAAAGCAGCAAGACTTAACTGTTTCTTAATCACAGTGATAGCCTTAAATAACTCACATGTTAAAAGCAACATTCTCATCGCCACATGTTCTAATGCAAGATAAATAAATAAAAACTAATCAAATAATCAATCAAAAACAAATAGGCAGAAGTAATTATTCTGATACATGTAATAATCCTGAATTGTAAATGCCTCCAAAAAATCAAAACAAAATGCAATTTCCAAGGGGCTGCTTATTTACAGAGCACTGCATTTCACAAGGAAAAAAACCCGAAGAATTAGAACTTCAGTGACAGCCATTATTATAAACATACTAGAAGCTCTTCAGATTTTCACCTAGCTCTTCTAAAAGACAGACAGTTGCCTAAATCTCAGCGCAAGAATGAGTGCTCAAGTTCATCTGCCATCACAACTGAAAATAGCCTGTTTCTGGGATTTTAAATTCTGGAAGGATGAGGGGGTGTGGAGTTGAATAAAGCACTCCAGTACCAAACTTCATGAGAAGTAGCTGCCAAATGAATAGATTTATTTTTAAATAGTATATTTAAAGTTGTTACTATCGAAGTAGCTTCTCCCATTAGTCAGCAGCCCTCAAGAAACAAGATTTGATAAAATGTCTGTAATTGTTTCACATGTATATTTACTAAATGGAACAGGTTTAGAAGTCTTGCAGCAGACTTTTCTCCCCAGGTTTCAACTAATAAAACATTCAAATGACAAATTCTGCAATTATTCATGGTAGCATTTAATCATAAGGAACAACTTTATCAAAGCAAATCAGAGAGTTAGAAAACACACAGGAATGAATTCCAACAAAAAAACCTCTCCGATCATTCCTTGCACTTTCTTGCCACCAGAAAGTTGCTAAGCTCCCAGGCACTAACTCCCCAGGACATTCTTGACCAGGAAAGAACCAGTGCCATGCAAATGTGGCCAGATTCCAGTTCCCTGGTTACAACATCTTTGAGATTTCTGCCCAGTGGGAAAAGCAGCTCCAGAACGTGATGAGATACAGAAGTTTCAGAAGGCAGATGCCCTAAGGAAAGGTGGGCTTCATGTTGGCCCTCTCTGACCTTCTTTTCACCTTCCCAACAGTTTTCCTTCCAGGTCATACATAGGAGTCTCCAAAATAATGGTACCTTAAGGTTTCTCAACAGTCAAGCCAGCATAAGGAACTCGTGCCTCTGATCCTGGCTGCTTGCTCCCCTCCAGACTGCAGGCTCCGAATGTGCAACAATACCACTGCCTGTACCAATACTACCACCGGTTTAACAACAATACCACTGGTTTAACACCACAGAAGCAGGGCTTAGAAGGTAGAACAGTACTTTTTCCACACTTCCATCTTTCATGATGTTAGCATGGTGTCCAGAGACACCTGCACAAAGAATAAGGTCTCAAACTAGTATTTATTTTCCTTATAAGATATTAAGTATTTATCAAAAGGACTTTAAAACGGGATCAGATGCTTTATTCCTTAAGCACTCATCTTTCATTCTTATTCCAGGAATATAAACTGAGGCCATTAACACAAGAGTACATGAAAGTACATTTTAAGGATTTCATTTTGTTCAAAGTCACTGTAATCTTGCCTTCTGCTTTTGCCAGGAAGATACTAAACCCTGACAACTTTTGAGATCCAACAAAAGAAGAACGCTGTAAGGTGCCCCTGACTCATATAGCTAATGTGAAATGACAGCAGGCAAAGACTATTCTCATCTTTTTAAAAAGCAATCTCCATAAGGGATGGCTAGAATTCTTATTCACCAGAATAAGAAACAAGCCCCAAACCCTTTTAAATACAGATTTATACAGAGATACACATATAGACAGGCATCTTCCTTAAATCATTGCTCCAGCACTCACTAGATTAAGACCATAAAAGGCACGTCAGTTATATGCTAGACAGCAATGTCCCAAAATATTTGTTTTAATAAAAGGACCAATAATTTTTGGTGGGAGGTTTTAAAGAAAAACCTCCCACTTAATCACATATAATTTAGGAGGAGGTTTTAAAACTTGTATCTAGCACATCCAGAAAAGGCCAAAATGAACAGCAGTCATTGCAATTATACAACTACAAAGTATTTTTAAAGATGCACGTGGGAAAGATGGTAAAATATTTGTGGGCCATACAAATAAATTGTAACAGCCATATTTGCAGACATTCCCCTCTTGTCCAGCATCTGAAAAACTAAAGTTTGTGGAAAAGCAGCTCATGACCAGAAACAGCCATGTAGGATAATCTACACAAATGCACATTGCCACATTACCACCCAGAGCTTGATCCTTGCAAATTTAACTTTCAGACCAACACCAGCTGTCTGCAGAAGAAAGTTTCAGGCCTCTGAACCTATTATTTGTTCAGCATAAGCAACAAATCAAATTTCTGAGGTAAAGTTACCAACCAGATTACATCAAAATAGTTATTTTAAAAAGAAATACAATGCAGTTAAAGTTAGCTTAGCACTTTGATTGCTTTCTTAAAATAGAAACTTTCTGCATTTTTAAAATGCTGAGCTGTGAGAAGCCTGCCTATGTGGGATCTCTCTATGGGAGCTGCTAAAACCAGGACTGTAAAAGGACACACAGAGACCTCTTCACGCAGATAAGGCATAAATTATTCCTATAGCCAAGATGTCCCTTTGGCAAACAGAGATCACTTGCATAAACTACAGCAGCGGCATTAACTCACCTAAAGACAGAAAACAAAACAAAAGAAATCAAGAGCCGCAGCAAGGTAATACAAAAGGCCTGGTGTCAACATGTCACTCCCATAATGAAAGGAAATGTTTCCTCAGCAAGAATTTAAGTGATAGATTTTTTAATAAAACAATTGTAATAAAGTCTTGTAAATTCAATAACTGAAAGTTGTAAATATTAACACCATTGGTTTTCTTTTCCATTTGCTCGTTAGACATCATTGTATTTGAGAAAAGACTGATAGCTTTATTAGATCTGGGAAACACGTACTAAAAACAAAATCTAGACACACCAAAACATAATCAGTTCATGAATACCACATGGCAAACCTACCACTGATCTATAGCACATTTTCAAACTGTCATTCAGGTAATCAATTACCAGGCACTTCTTTTTCCTCTTTTAAGCTCAGGAACTTCGGCCGAGCGGAGTGGGTCTGCCAGATGCCAGCAGCACAACAGCTGGTCGAAGTGCTCCCGCAGCTCCTCTTTCTAAAAATGTTCAATTTGGTTCACGACATCCCATGACAGCAATATAACAAAAGCAAATCCCTCCTAAACTGAGCCAATCTGCCGACAGAAAGAAGAATTTAGGAACAACTTGTAAAGCCAGTATAAAAATTTGTTTATTCTAAAAGAAGAATTTCCTTGGCAAATCAGTGCTGGCTTCATCGGGAATTCCAATTTCTGTACTTTACATAAAGCTCTATCGAAACCAGGAGAAGGTAAATTTTAAAAAGGATTATAGTGAGAAATTTTCCTTGAAATAAACCGGAGGTCTCAGCCAGAGACATCCACCCCCGCATAGGCATGCGGGGCCCCCGCCCGCAGCTGCCCAGAGCGGTTTACTTTCCCGCCGCAACGAGGGAGATTCGGCAAGCAGGGTGGGGGCCAAATCCTACTGGCAAAAAATCTCCGGAAACTGAGCGGCCAACGGGGGAGGAGGGAGATTTAAAAAAAAAAAAAAAAAAAAAAACAACCAGGGAAAGGCCGCGACGGCCCCGCGCTGCCCCCGCCCCGGGGCGCGCAAAACCCCACGGGTGCGCACAGCCCGGCCCCGCCGGCTCCCTCGTACCTGCACTTCGGAGAGTGTCGATGCTCTGCGGGCGGGCGGCGAGGTCGGCTACCGCCTGCGCGAACTGCGACCGGGAGCGCTGGTACTGCTCGAACACTGCGGGCGGCAACGCCGGGGCGCCGGGTCAGCGGGCGGGCGAGCGCCGCGCCAGCCCCGCTCCCCCAACCCCGGCCCCCGGCCCAGCCTACCTTGCAGGACCTGCCGCTGGCTCATGGCGGCGCCGGGCGGGCTCCGCGCCCGCGGGGATTTCCGCGCCGTGGACGCGTCTCCCCGGCAACCGGACGGAAGCCGAGCCGCGGGGGCGGAGCCTCGATCGTGACGTCAGCGCGCCCGCCCGCCGCGCCCGGTCTCGCTCCGCCCCCGCGGGGCTCCGCGCGGCGCGCCGAGCCCGCGGGGACGGGACGGGACGGGACGGGACGCGGCCCGGAGGGCTGTGCCCGGCTGGCGGCGGGTCACACACGTGTGTCACATGTTCCCTGCCAGTACAGGTGCGGGTATCGGCACCTACAGAGGTTGGCGGGGGCGTGCGGACCGGCAGCTCCGCGGTGGGGGGACCCCGCTGTGTCACGTCTGTAGCACACACACAGCACGGCACCTGTGGGGGTGTATCTACACGACGTGACATGAAAACGTGTACAGCGACTGGCCGCACTCATCTCTCACCGGCAGGCAGCTGCTGCTCTGGGAGCGCCGGGGAAGGATGGGGACGGGCAGGGAACGCGCAGCGCCCGCGGGACGGTGCCGAGCTCAGAGCAGGGACGTGTCCGGGCCACAGCCGCGGCGCGCCGCCGAGTTCCACGCAGCGGAGGCTGGCGGGGAGATATCGGACGGCCGGGCCGGAGCCTGCCCGTCCCTGCTGGCACTTGGGAACGACTCCGCGGCCGCCCCGCCGGTGCGCGTCGGTGGGACGCACTGCTGCCCCGGGGGCGCGTCCCTAGTCTCGCTCTGCTGCTGCGCAACTTGCCAAAGGGCTCGGTGGGCAGACAGGGAGAGCCTCGCCGCTCTGGCGAAATCTAGCGCATCTCCCGGCAGGTCCTCTGGGGTCCACCTGCCTGGCTCCCGCTTCCCTCCATACCCAGGCAGCGGAGAGGAAAAAAAAATTAAAAAAAAATAAGGGCAGTCGAAGCTGCTCGCCCCCCGCCGAGCCTTTATTCTTCGGGAAGTGGGTCCTTTGATTTTAGTTTTTTCTTTCCTCTCTCACCACCGACGCAATTCCTCCTCGGGGATCTCCGCTTTTGCCTTACGCCGCCGCGACGACCCACGCAGGGGGGTTTTGCGCCTCACGGGGAATAAACTTGCCCCTGTGCCTCACGGGGAATAAACTTGCCCCGCGCAGGGCCCCGGAGGCCCCCTCCACCCACGGCCACGGAGCGCGGCGGCGCCGGGGCAGTGCGGGCAGCGCGGGCGCGCAGGGGCGAGCCTGTGGGTTAGAGCCACAGCCTCCGCCGGGAGCCACGGGGGAAGAGCGGCAGAAGAAGCGCCGTGCCCCGCTGGAAGGGAAGGCTTTTCTCAGACGATACACAGCGTAGTTAATGATCTGCCGAACGCACCCATCCGCGCAGATGACGCGCAGCAGCACCTCCCCTCCCCGCTCGGCCGCAGGTGGCCGGGAGTAGCATCCGCTCTCTCGGTGCGGGGCGGAGAAGCGCGGGAAGGGGCACGGCGGGGAAGGGTGGTCTGGCAGCAGCCCTCTGGCTCTGCCTGGCACAGACACAAGTTATTCCTTGTGCACCATAATTGGGCGGGGGCAGAGTGGGGTTTTTTGGGGTTTTGTTTTGTTTTTGTTTTTTTTCCAGCAGCTATCATTGTGGTAGATAAGATGCGCGCTGCCTTCCACTTTTTCTCGTCTTGGTGTCCGGCCATTAGGACTAATTACGGATAATCCCCTTCATAACTGGTTGGCAAAGACATGGTTGCATCTACGAGTAAACACAACCTTGGAAGTCTGTATAGCAACTAATGCAAACGGTGGGACTGGAAAATAAAATCAGTGTTATCAGGGTTTGAAGAGAAATAGACTCTACATCTCCCCCAGTATCTTTTGAGGGCGATTCCCAAGACGCATGATACTTGCGAATGAAGGTAATAGTTAGCTCTGCTATCGATCAGGCTGCTCCAAGTGAAATTGTCATCCACAACAGAAAACCAGAGTTAATAGTCAATAAAGAGTGTCGCTTTCTGTAGCCACACATTATTGCACTGTGGCTTCAAGTTTTCATAGGCTGGTAATCTGTCCTGCAAAGCTGTAAATGTACAAAATCAGACGACTGACACTATATAAACATATTATCTGACAGGTAATATAAAGTTTTGTCTCCTATCCTGAAGATGGAATGCTGAAGGTATTTCAGCTGCCTTTTAAAAGTTTAGAAAAGTATAAGAGAGACGTCTAAATTTTTAAAAACTCGTGTCTGTGTTTGCTCAGCTGAAAAGAGAGGGGCTAACATACACAATATCATGGTCCAAAATGAGCTATGTGTTTCCAAGAGTATTTAGTGCGGAAAAAAAATCTCTTTCAGCAAACAAATTAAACAGGCGGTGTGCGATTCTTTACAAATAAAGGAGACAAATAAAATCAGATTGGTGAGAAGGTCGTTTGCCACAGAAAATATTTTGGGAAATTATCACCATGTGTACTTGAGAAGGGAACAGCTGTTAAACACATTTCTTTATACTTATTTCTGTTTTTAAGTTAAATAAAAAATAAACAAATGGTGATTAATTACTTCCAGAGGTTAAAAAAAAAAAAGAAGCAGATGTGTCGATTACAGATAAATTGATTTATCTGTCTAATTAAGTCTAATGTTTGGATAAGGAACAACAAAACGCACCCTGAGTACCACGAAGACTTACTGTTACGCTTCATTGCTTGATTCTAAGTCTGTTCACATGGTTAATAATAATAATAATGAGGAATAAACACCATACAAATGCAGTCTACGGAAATGTCACCGGTTGTCACAAAAGTACTGAAGACGGAAAATCATTTATGGAAATGACGTAGTTGTGAGACTTCATTGCCTACTGCTGGGGTGCTTATTAGTAGGAAACCTGTATCCTTAAGCGGGTGGTGTTAGTAATGACTGCGTTACCGGACACGTCAGCTTAAGAAATAAACCGGAGACCAGGGGAATAGACAACAGTTATCCAGATGAATAATGTGCCTTCGGTTTCTGGTGGATGTTCTTTAATACCGGACTTTGATTCACTCGGAAATACGCCCGGAACGGGGCGGGGATGCATAATTTTCCCCAAGACGGGGAAGGGCGAAGTTACTCCTGGGGTTTTTTGGGGGGTGAGGCGTGCCGAGGGCGTGGGTTTTCCCGGCTCGGTCTCGTCCCCGCGGGTGCGAGGCAACAGGTGACTCAGCTCCAGGAGCTGCCGGGTTCCCCCCGCAAGACCCCCCGACTGGAAGGGCAGCGGGTGGCCGGTCCAGGACCCGGCTCTCTGCCCCTCGACGGCTCACGCCCCTCTGTGCCTCGGCTGGTTAAACCGTGGATGCCCACTACGGCTTAAAACTGCACGACACCCATTAAAAGGTGAGGTCTTCCCGTGCCTTGGTGCCGCGGCTTCCCCAGCGGTTCGGGAGGCCGCCAGGGCTGAGGGTCACCGGGGCTGGAGCCAGACCGCCCCCGGCCGCCCCCCGCGCCCGTCGGTCACCCCATCTGCCTCTGGAGGGTCTGCTCCTCCTGCCACGCCTGACAAATTGTTCAAGGCGTTGGGGAGATATTCATAGGGTTACAGAAAGTAGGGCTTTTAATCCTGTATTTGCACGACTCAGCTCATTTGGTGGGAAGAGTAACGCCAAATTCTCCCACGGATCAGAGTTGGAAGAGCTGGGATTTTAAAAGCCAGGAGTTCGAACGTGGAAAGGTTAGTAGGAGTGAATGGGATGTAGGCAACTGAAGTGTTCTCTCGAAAAGAGAATACTGAGTGAAGAATTTCCAACTCCAAGTATAGCCTCTAATTAAATTAATTTGAAACCTTTAATAGTTTATTTTTAAATTTTAAGTTGAGATGTGCCATTACCTGATTTTAGCAAAAACTCAGAGACACTGTAGGAATGGAGAGGTCTCTCATTTTTCTCTTTGAGCTTTGGCTCGGGGCTGCAGGGACTCTCACCATTCTGGGGTCCCCTCTCCGGATTTTCGGTGGCGAGTTTAGTTTGTAAGACCTTCCAACAGAGTAAATTGTTTCTGTGAGGCGAAGACACAAACGTCGAGGCACTTCAGACGCACTAGAAAGAGGACTTCTCCTTTTTCTTCACTCAAGAGGACGACGCTGGCATTTGAGCAGATATTTGTAACTGTAAACGTGTAAACGGTACAGATTTGGCTAGTGGAGATTGGTGCGTCACCCTTACACTAGGAAAGGCTGAATAAAAAATTTAAGGGATAAATAAACCGGAAAAGGGCAAAACATGTCAGGTTGACTTGCAGGATGGGACCAGGAAATATTAGCTGGTAGGGCTGAGCCCTTTTTACCGCGTGCATATGGTTACACCTCTGGTTTCCTGCGGAACCGTCAGCGCCTGTGCAGTGCCATTAAAAAAAAATACATATTTTTGGGACGTTCCAAAACTGAAAGCCGGAGCTTAATTTATTCTGAGGACTTGAAAGGAACGAGGTCTTCCTTTGTGTCTGGTGCTCCGGGGGAGGGTGTGTGTTGGCTTGGCTCTGAACGCTGCCCGCATCTACATATGTAAACCCAGCAGCGCTTCTCCCCCCCGCCCCTCCCGCCCCGGTCGGATTGCAGCTCTCAACAATGCTACCACACAATGCGAAATGCGCGGAGCCTGCGCGGCTGCGGCTGAAAGCCAGTATTTAGCTCTTGATGTGGAAGGACCAAATCCGCGCGGTGCTCAGCGGAGCCCGCAGCTCGCCCCGAGGCCGTCCCGTCCTCCTGCACCGTTATTGTCCTTGGCTGCTGCGGTTAGAGGGGTGGGGACAGGCAGCAGCCAGACGACCGTATCCCGGTTTGCAGAAGAAGGTGTAACGGGAGGCGCTGGCAGCAGCAAAGGCTGCAAATCGCTGTCGTGTGGTTGCTATTAGCAACAAATCAGCTGAACAGCCTGCAAACCCCGAGCACCTAGGGCGGAGGTGGCAGGGAGAGCGCCGGGGCTGGGAAGGCTGAGGTGGATGGGCGCTTTCCCGAGGGGACCTCCCGTGCCGCCCCGAGCTTCCTCCCGGCAGGACGGCCGAGAAGGGGCAGAGCAAGGGGAGATGCTGCCACCGCCGCGCACTGCGCTCCAGGAGAGGGGAAAGCCAACCCTCCTAAAAGAGACAAAATGGCAGCTCATGGCTTGTAGGCATCCTTCCCAGCGCTGAGTCCCTGTCTCCCCTCCGCCAGTCCCCTCTGCTGCCAGCTCCTCCGTGCCCGGGGGCTCTCCTCGCCTGTCCGGCAGCAGAGCCCCAGCTCGGGGAGCAGCAGCGCGGTGTCCCCCGGGGCTCCAACCGCAGCCCTTCGCCCTTCGCAGCCAGCCTAGAAATCGAAGTGCAATCCCTTCGAATGGGACACGTCCCGACCGGACACATGGAAGCACCCGTTGGTCGGGCAGAGCTGCGGCTCCGCGCTACGCGCACCCCAGCTCGGCTTGCGCACTGCCGGAGTCAGGAACCTACGAGGGATGTGCGCAGGCTCCGCACCCCGCGCAATGAGAGCTGCCTCGCAGGGGCACCACTCACTCAGCATCCCTGCACTTTGGCCATGCCAACAGCGCCCTGGTAGCATAGCTGGCTATCTTGATTTCAGTAGTTTGGGCTTTCTTCTGATTTGTTTTGTTGTTGTTGTTGTTGTTGTTGTTGTTGTTGTTGTTGTTTGTTTTGTTGGAGGGTTTTATTCCTCATTTCTCCTTCAAAGTTTTAGGATTGTGTATGTGGAGGTTTTTGGGGGTTCTTTGGTGGAATGTGGGGGTTTTTTTCTAATTTTGTTAGTTTTTTTTCCTGATTTTTGTGTTTGAGTTTTGGGGAAAATTTTTTGTTTGGTTTATTTGGTTTGGTTTTTTTTTTTTTGGGGGGGGGGGGGCGCTAGGGTTTTTTTTGGTGGGTTTTTTCTTCTTTTTTTTTTTTTTTCTTTTTTTTTTTTTCTGTAGACTCAGTCCACCTCGGAGGCCTCCATCAGCTGCACGATGTTATCTCACAGATCAGAAAGTGCCTCGTTGAAAAGGCAACTATCGAGCATCCTCAGCTCATGGAGGAGTAAGAAATGCCACCGCTGGCAGCAGTGCCTGAAAGCTCTGCGCTCGGCGGGGGCCCCAGGATGCGAGGCGGCTTCTCCTGGCCTCGGCCTTCTCCACCGGGGCTGCGGCGGCCGAGAGGCATCGGGGACGCGGAGCCCGGCGGCGGGCGCTGAGGAGGAAGGGCTGCTGCCTGCCTCTACTATTGGAAAGTGCCTCCCTGCCACTGGGGAGTTCTCACCCGGCCGATCCTGGAAAATGTACCCCCTCCACACCGTTGAGAGCATCGGTGTTCGAAACGGGGAAGGCATCTGCCTGTCCCCGGCGATAGGAACATAAAGCCCTTTGTCTCTCTAGACGAGGTGCGATATTCAGCTGCGGGCCATGAAAATAGATACGCCAAATGGCTACCGCGACCTCCTCCTATCTCTCGGGGAGGTGGACTCGCCCCGAGGCCCCACCGTGCCCCGGGAAGGGCTGGTGCCGGCCGGCCTCAGCGGGAGGCCGTGCGCTTGCGGCAGGGCGGACGGAGATGCAGGACCGCGACGCTCCGCAGCTGGAAAACCCGGAATGCTCCTGTCCCGCTGCGCGCATCCCCAAATGTCCGGGCCGGCTGGAGCACACTAAAGGCCAGGAGGCGGGAGAAGGCAGACCGGACGCAGGACGGTGCGGAGCTTACGGCGGCGCCGCTCCACCTCAGCGGAGGGCGGCTGCGGCCGGGGGTGCTGCCTGCCAGGCGTGCCCGCCGCCCCCCGGCCGGACCCGGCACGGCCCGAGAGCTGCCGAAGGCGCGACGGCGCACCCGCCGCGGCCGCCGGCGGAGGCCGATGGGGCGGCGCTGGCGGCGCCCGTGGGCGGCGGGCGCGGCGCGGAGCGGCCGGCGGGTCCCCCCGCGGGTCCCGCTCCGCGCAGCCCCGTTCGAATCTGGCGGCGCGGGGGAAGTTCCGCGGGCGCGAGAGGTGCGCAGGCGCAAGATGGCCTCTGCCCGGGCGCGGGGGGCGCGGAGCGGGGCGGCCCGCCCGTGGAGGGGCAGCCGGCGGGGGCCCGGCCGCGCCCGCGGCACCGGCGGCGCCGAGCGCCACGTTTCCACGCCGGCCCGAGAAGCCGCGTTCCCGCCGGCGGAGGCAAAGCGGAGAGAAACGCGGCAGAACCGCAGCTCCCGGCTGGGCTGGCGGGGCGGGCAGCGGCCGCCCGCCCGGCGGCGGGGAGGCCCGCGGGCTCCTCGCACCCCTGGGGCAGCGCCCGCCTCCGGCACTGCCACTCGCGGCCTTTCCGTGACGGCCGCTGTCTTGCCCGTCGCGGCCGCGGCTTCGTGGCAGCGGACGAGGATGGAAGTCCCTCTCCCTGCCCAGCCCCGGCAGGAAAACCTCCTTTGCCGTGGGTGTTACGTGTCCTTCGTGCTCTACCCGTTACTGACATTGATTTTTTTTTTTCCCTTTAACCCACATCATCTCTGTTAAATAAATACAAATATTCCATCCCCAAAAACGGCGAGACCGAGAATTGCCTGGTTCACACCGAGCTTTACAAGTTCTTCTGTTCTCCTGGCGGGACTCCTGTTGGTCACGGGGAAAGAGAGTGAAGGAGCCAGAGTTGGAAAAAATCCTCACTGCCAGAATCCTTGCCATCCTTGAGTTAAAACACAAATCATCCGTGGGTCGGAGCTCCAGGAACGGGGCAACGACGCTGAGCTGCGGAAAGCGGAGATCCGCAGCCCTTAGGAAGTGAGGGCAGGGTCTTCTACGGGCGTCCTCCGGGTAGGAGACGGGCAGAAAAGATGAAAAATAAACTGTTTGTAGTAAAATAAAGGAAATCCGTTTCAAGTACTCAGAGTAGGAGCAAGAACGTTAAAAATTAACAGCGGAAACAGGAAACACTTATCTGAGTAAACACTGTCTCTGAATTTCACCGTTTTAAAATTGGGAGGGCGCGAGGTGCTCGGCGGGGCCGCCGCCACCCTCCTCCCGCTGCGGTGCCTGCGGCGGGGGCCGCCGCCGACCGCCCCGTTCCGGGGCCAGAAAGCGGAGCCCGGCCCGACGAGACAATCCGATCCTCGTCAGCCACTTTGGTGGCAAAGATCGGAACTGCAGGAGTTCCTGCGTGGTGAGGGATGAACAGTCCAGAAGTGATGTTTGGAAGGCAGGAGCAGTCTGCCGCCGGGACTCAGGAACCGGCGGTTCGGGGCCGCGGCGAAGAAAAGAGGCGCAGGGTTGGCGGAGGCGGAAGGAAGGAGAGTTCACCTCGGTGCCGGCCGTGGGAAGACTTGCTTTGGCCGCGTTTTGAAAACCCCCAGCGAAACGAGCGACTCCTGGGGCAGCGGTGCGGCGGCGGAGGTGACAGCGGTGGCCCGGCGGCCGCGGCCAGAGGACCAAAGGCATCGCCTCGTCGGGAAGGGCGCCCGCCGCTGCCGCTGCCTCCGCCGTCGGGTTTCTCTGCCCCCCGTCATTCAAAAATCGTGGAGCGTCGTTTTCTCACGGCGTTTCCTGGATCTCCCCCGGTGCTGCCCGGTCTCCGGCGCCGCGGCGGTACCACCCGCCGCTTCCCTCTCCGGCCCACGGGACGTTGCCGGCGTCGGAAATTTGCCGGCGGTACCCGCCCGCCAGCGTCGGTTTTCTGGAAGTGATGGGCGCAGGTCGTCGAGAGAAATGGTCTGTGCTGGGGACAACACTCTCGGCTCAGCAAGCTCGTCATGCTCCTCTTTCTCTCCCTGCATATTTCTGCATTCCGTCTCCCTTTCCTGTCCGTCTTCTCCAGAAGCGCATGGAGCTTTTCATGCTCCCTCTCTGTTGCTTTCCTCGGGGCTGGATCCCCATTCGTGCCGGACACAAAAGCGCTGCTTGGAGATGCAGGCAGTTGAACCAGGGCGGAAAATTCGGTCGGACGAAGGCAGAAAAACATCCTTTTCCAGCCGGCACAGACCACTCCTGCCTCTGTCCTTGACCAGATTGCTTGTTGAACAAGCTCAGGAAAACGCAGCAGACTTCGCCTTTATCCCTCCATCTATATAAACGCAACGTCGGCTAATGAAAAGACTCCCCTTACATGTACCGAGCGTAGATTTCTTTCTTATCAGGGAGAATTTAGGTACATGTAGAAGGAAAACCTGTCGCTATGTAAATACAAAGGAAAATATTGTGAAACCGGGAAGGCTGACAGAGCAGCTTCACAAGTAGAACACCAAGATGCTATCTTTGATCGTCCTCCCAGTTGTGCTTAGCAGTATATACGCATCGCTGTGCCATCTGCGCAGGGCCAGCAGCAAAACAAGAGTTTCACATGGCAGCACAAACATCCTCGTCGGCTTTTGCACCTCGGCAAGAGATCTACTACAGCATTTGTTCTTGTTCAGACACGAGATGTCAAACTGGGAGATGTCGAATATACTCTAAAAGCTTAGTAAATCTCGAAGTGAAATATCCAGCTCCTGTTTCACTGCCAAGTGCTTCACGGGCACTCCACAAAGACCGAATTGATGCTAGAAGTAGTGATTATCTGCTATTTCGACTAAAATTAAGCACATTTTGATCAGTGTGCTAACGTACAAGCCTCTGCAGCAGGTTCAGTGCTGGGTTTTGGGCGAAATAATTCAACCAGTACAGTGTGATTCACTCATGTAGCTGAGGAAATCGTGCCAAGATAGACATTCAGTCGCATTGAGAGATATCTTTATATTAAAATGTATTTAGTTCTACTGAGGCTTTAAAAAGTAATCCAGGGCAGCACAGGCAGAATGTGGCACTCGCCATCACAAAAAATCAAATACTTCCCTTCTTGGACAGTGCAGTTTAACAGGGACTAAGTTTGAACAGACAGGAGGTAAAACCTGTGGCTGACTGGGATGTGAGGATGCACCATTTGCTTATTTTCAAGAATAAATCAGGGTCAAATAAAGAACAGCAAATGTTTTCAAGACATGCAACCAAAACAAATCACTACAATTTCTAGGTGAGCTTTTCCCCCTTTGTTAATTTAGTATGCTATACTGTGCTGTTCACTAAAATCTTTGGTATACACAGAAATACTTCCCATGAGAACAAGATGTTTGTCCTTTACCACCACATTATCAACAGAGGTAATTTGCTACTTTTCAATGAATTATCCCTTTTATTTGTTTATTTCTTTGATCAGCTATAAATGAAAGTTATTAGTGTATATAAAACTGAAGTTTTTACTGTTGAAATTGAACTGTACATGTTTACTACAGGAAAAAATATCAACTCTTGTTTAACAAGACATATACATCAATAAGCAGTAACCTTGTGGAGGATTTGCAATCACCTGGTCTATAAAAACAAGCAGGACAAGTAACAGCAATTTATATGCAAAAGTAATGATTTAATGACTATAAGCAAGACAAAGCAATAAGAATTGTGCTTCTTTTGCAGACTGGAGACAATGAAATGTTTAACTACAATTTTTCCGTACAAACATGAAACAATATCCATATAGAATAAACACCCTCACAAATGTATAACTGATGGGTGATGAACACACACAAAGTTCGACCAAAGCAAAGCACAAACTGAAAAGTGTTCTGGGCTGTCCATATTTTATGGTGGAAAAGTTCCTCCTACTGAAAAAACCCCACCCTTAGAAGCCTCTAATAAAATGCACCTACTTGCAGGCCATTAAAGAGAAGGCATTCTCCACAATTTATTGGAAATATTAAAGTACCAGTTAAATTTTAATGAAGTTAGTACTGTACCATATACATATATATTAAAACAAATTTAGATAAAATGCCTTCATCCAGCCACTTGCTGGTTCCTTAGAATTTATATCAAATAGTTTATGGCTTCTATAATGATTCCATGTGCTTTTAAAAACACAGTCCCACCACACCAAATAATAAAAAGGTAACCAAATAGGTCTAAAACTTCCACGTCCCTTGATTTCTTTTTCTTTTCACTGTATCACTTCAACATTTGGTAAAAATATTCCACTTGGAAGAAAAAAAAAGACAAAGCAAGTAAAATCCTTTTAAGATTGCCAATTGCCTCCAGGTTATCAGAGACTTGAATGTGCTTTCCCAATACTGTAGCTCTCACACACAACGTGTTTCTTGCAGTATGAGCAAAGCTCAAACAGGCGGCATCTGCAAGGGTCGAACCAGTTTAGAAATTTAACAACCATATCATGAGTGCATGAAACACAATATTTTCTTTATAGTATTTATAAATATATCATACAATACTGTTTCCTGTTATGTCATATACCAATATGGCATTGTACAATAAGCATAATGCCATCTGATTCTTACAAAAGCGAATCATTTAAACAAGTCAGTAAATAAAACGGTAATACCCGCTTTTAGGCATACAGATTGTAAAACTGAAGTTTGCTTTTTCTTTTGATCGGTTCTGCGCAGCAACAGAGAAGTAAAAGATGCAACATAAGAATCAAAATGGCTAATACGCAAAAATTGTTATTCACAGTGACATGGCTACATTTATGCATTTCTCTATGCATATTCTTTCAATTTTGTTGGATTTCAAGATGAAAAAGCACTTGCTTTCTACAGGTTCACAAAACAGTATAAGAACAATAACAATTGAAGAGAACGCAATGGAGGAGTTAGTCTGGATTAACAAACTACTTCCCAGGATTTGTATTGACTTCTGGAGACTCCCGGCTCCAGATGATGGGGACAGAAACAACTCCACATCATTCAGAACAGGTGAAGGTGTAACTTTTGTTTGCTTCCCAGTCCTCTGAATACAATTTACATTTCAAACTTGCGTTTCCATTAACGTCCATCCTGAATGTCACCTAGTCCGCCTTTTATAGCCAAGTTCAGTGTTACTACAAAAGAAAGCAATTTGGATGATAGTCACATGGATTAGCATCTATAAAGCTGTAATGGCATGGAAAGATCTATATAAAGGAGGGGTGAGGGTGGTAGCCTGGTTGGCACATCAACCAGATGAAGTGGCTGAGGAGCCATTTATTGATGTTTTCCGAGCTCTGTTGGTAAAGGAGGACTGGTGGTTACTGCTGGGGCTGCTGCTGGTGCCATTCATGGTGCTGGAGATGTGGGGGAACTGGGGGTGAGGAGACTGGACTGGTGTGCTGGGGCTGGGCAAACAGGAGGAGGTGGAGGGGATGCCTCCTGCTGGGCTGCTCGCCTTGTCGCTCCCAGAGTCACTTTCCAGCTCCCCACTGTTATTCAAGCCTTCCCTCTGGTGACTGATCTTCATCCTCTTACAAGTAGGTCGGACCCGGTATTTCAAGGGCAGAGGCCCATTCTGCAAAGCAAAAGGGAGACCCTGGTAAGTGCCCTGCCCAGGCCATGACCTGCATCCTCTCAGGAGGCACACAGGAAATACTCACCCGCCTCCAGGTATAGATGTAGGCAATATCCATTAGGGTGTAATAGTCCTTCAGAGGCTCCTCTTCATACATCACATCGATCTGTTCAAGATACGAACCCTTGCATTAAGGAGCATCCAGGCATTTACCCCTAGCACATGACTGCTCTGAGGTAAAAATAGCCCCACTGTCACAGATATCACAAATACATCAAGGTGCAATTTCTTAATACTTTGGTATTTACAGCACTAAAAAAATTACAGTATCATTGAACTCTACAGACAGATATTTTAAAAACAAACCAAATAACATATGGCACACACCAGAAACACTTGGCTGTTACCACTTGCTGTGACTGGCTGTAATGAGAAAATGAGTCCTACCGAAAGAAACCCCCCAAAACCCAAACAAACGAAAAAACCACTCTTTCCCCACAGGTACCTGGAAAGTGTTAGGTATATCCATTTTACTCCGCAGGAACTTCCTTAGATGCATCACTGTCATTGCTGCTGGGCAGCGCAAGTATCTTTTGTCATTCACCTAGTGGCATAGTAAAGAAAATCAGTCTACTGAGAATTAGCAATTACTCCCACCAATGTTGCATTCCAATGTTTCATGTTGAAAAAAGTGCACCTCAGTAAATTATGAACTGTAATACAACAATGCCTGCTGTCTTAGAGGGCTCATAGGAAATAAGCAGCAAATTACAATTCTAGAGAAATATTTTAAAATTGTAACTAAATACATATATGTAAATAGTTGCATTATATTTATTATCTTTTTAGGGTACATATGCAATACATATTATTTTTAAATAAATTATTAAATATTTCTCCCAAACTTTGACAAAAAAATCAGAATCTGCTTTAAAAATAATACTGCAGGTATTTTCAATTTTTACAAGGTGCCTGCATATACAGCTGTATGAAAATGTTTCACCTCTTCTGTACCTAGTGCCATAATAGGAGCTGTGCTTCCTTTGTTCTAGACACACATACTTACATATTTTTCTCAGACACAGACCTGCCCTAAAGTCTTGTGTGTGTGTGATGTGTTTCCATTGGAGTAAAGGAAAGTTATTTACCTCTTCCTTTGATTTGTCTTTCTCCTTATTTCCTTTTCGCTCCAGTCTGTGAGAAGAAATTACACAATTACAACAAATAATAAATACAGGTGCTATCAAACAGGTAAACATAAAATTTTGCCATTCTGGAACTTGCCTATTCTGGTCAAAGAATTCAATGGATAAGCTTATTATCTCGTCGTCTGTTATAATTCTTTTGTCTTCATCAGCAACTTCTCCCCTGTCTTCATTAGAGCCATTGGCAGCTGCACAGAAATTTCCACAATAATTTACATTTTGAAATTCAAATCAGGAAGAATTGCAATTCTCAGTAACAAGAAAAAAAGTCTTCACAGTAAGATAATGAATGAGAGCTACCTGACTGTTAAAACAATAAACTTTTATTATGCTGACTTCACTTCTTAAAATTCTGTGACGGTAATACATCACTTGTAAGTTAAGAAGGAAACAGTAAAACATCTAGCTCAATGCTACACGTATTAAAGTTGCGAACGAGAAGCTTTTACCATCAGCCGACGGATGAGCAGCATAAAAATCCCTTCTTCTTTTCATTTCATCTAGATGGAAAAGCATATATATTTCTTTTAGTAGTTACTCTGTAACTCGCAGTATTGATATAGGATAGTGGCTCTGGTTTTGTTTTTCTGCTCTTAATAAAACACCCGATTTAACTACTTACTTTTGAAAAGGCCTGGTACTAGCTTGTATACAATATCTTGGAGAGTTTTATCCGACCTGAAAAAATAACAACCCCACAACATAAAATTAAGCATGAATAAAATTAAGATGAAGCAGTATTTTAATCCAAATGGCAGTTCCTCACTTATCAACTTTCACAACAAGGAAGCATCTTCTACAAAGTGGTAGGCCAGTCATAAAAAGTTAACTTATGAGACTTTGTAAGCAAACTAACCCTGCTCTAAATACCACTCTGAACCAAAACTCATCCATTACATTGGAATGTTACCACAACTGAAAAAGAACTCCCTCAGTCTGAAGAGAGGCCTTAGAAAACTACACGTCCTCCCTAGAAAGTAAAGAGAGCAAAATGCAGTGCTGACAACAAAAATGTTTTTGAAAGGCTAGTGATATTTTAAAGGCTTTTGCCTCTTAGTTTGGAAAGCTGCACCAGAAGTTTTTATGACTAGGAGCTGTGGTTGGAGTGATGCATGTCTTGGAGATACAGAAAGTAGAGGCAAGAACTGTCGGGGTGGTACAGGAGAATGGGGGAGAGGGAAGAGGCGTCAATGATTGGTGCATGCTAAAATAGACCAATAAAAAAATTCTGTCTCTCATATAGAGGCATCTTCAGTTTCAATCAGTGAAGAAACTCCAAGGAGAGCACACGAGGTAGTTTGTAAATTGACAAGCCCTTTCAGATTTAAATTGCAGACGAAGAGATAACACTGACACCGACTACTGCTGGTCTCCCCACATAAAGCAAAACGAGAGATGCAAGAGATGCAGTGTGGACTTCGCAACTTTCTCCTACCTTATATTCAAAAGCGGTCGAGTTTTGTGAACTTGGACATCACAGATAGGACAATACTTGCTGGTCTCCAAGTAACGCACGATACAGGTCTTACAGACTGTAAGTCAAACACCACAGGCTTTTAGTGATGTTCCTAGGTGCCGCTCAGATATGCATAGATAAAGGTGCGATTTTCTAAACTATGCAAGCTAGAGCAAATCGTCCATTGTCAGCAACACGCTGCTTAAGCTAAACAACTACCCAAATAAGCTGCAATTACCATGAAAAGGAGACGCTTATAGTACATATATTATTACTTTAACAAAGACCGTAGGGCCGTCCTCAGAAAATCTGCACCGCGGCTGGAACACCTACTTCCCCTCCCGTCGGGGAGGAGGAGGGCGTCGGTCCCGAGCCCCTCGGGGCTTTTGGGCTTGGGAGGAATTTTTTTTTTTTTTTTTTCATGTGTGTTCCCGGGATGCCGGGAAAGAAGGGAAGCGGCTGGGGAAAAACGCGAAGCGCCCGGTCGTACTTACAGGAGTGGAGGCACTCTATGATGGTTGTTGCATCAATGAAGTACCCGCCGCAGAGCACGCACATGAGATGGGGGTTTAGCTCGGTTATTTTGATTCTGGTTGTTCGGTGCATTTTGGCGTGGCGAGGAGCGGCTCTGAAAGACACACACACACAGAGGACCGGTCAGCGGCGACGAGCGCGGCGGAGTCCCAGGTGCCGCGGTCCGGCGCATCCCCTTCCCCCGTGCATCGCATCGCATCCCCCGGCGCAGAGGAAGACCAAGCGCGGAAGACGAAGGCGGCGGCGGCGGCGCGGGGCCGGGCGGCGGGCGAGGGCAGGTCCCGAGGCCGGCGGGGCGTCCCCGCACCGCACCGCCCCGGGTCGGCCTGGGCGCAGCCCCGCGGAGGAGCGGTCGTTCCGCGGCACCCACCGCGCCGTTCCCCGGCGGGCACGGGCTGTTCCCGCTGCGCGGCGGCACCGGCCGGCTCGGGCTGCGCGGGCGGCTCGGCGGCGATGCGGCGGGGAGCTCCGGGGGAGACACGGCGGGCACCGGGCTGCCGGCGAGCAGCACAAAGGGGAACCAGCGCCTCCCGGTGCGGCTGCCCTGGCATTTCCGGAGCGCGGGGAGGGGCGGCGGGGGGAGGGACGGAGGGGGGGGGGACACACGCACCTCGGAGCGGGGCCGGGCACCGGGGTGGCGGGGCCGGCCCGCCGGGGGGGTCCGGGCGGCTGCCGCTGCGGCTCGGTGCCGATCCGGATCTGCTCCGCTCTCCGAGGGGGTTGCTATAGCAACTTACACTTACACTTGGCATCCTGCCACCGCTGGGAACACACGAGAGCCGGGCGGGGGGCGGCCGGGGGGGCGGGCCGGGCCGGGCCGGGCCGGGCCAGGGGGTGGGACGCGAGGCCCGGGGGCTGGCGGAGGGGGTGGAGGAGCCAAGGAGCCCGCGGGGGTCTGGGAGACCCGGCGGCGAAGGGAGGGGAGGGGGAGGGCGGGAGCGGCCCGGGCGGGGTCGGGTGCCACAACCCGGAGGGTGCCCGGGCGCGGTGCGGGGCAGCCCGGGCGGCGGGGGCGGCTCCGGGCTTCGGGGTCTCAGCCTGGCGGAGGCGAGTGCCAGAGGCTCCTCCCGAGCCTCGGCCATTTCGGATCCTCTCAGGGGCCTCTCTCCACGTCGACTCGGTGCGAGGAGCTGGTCTGAGATAGCTCCTCTCCCCCTCCGCTCCCTCCCTCCGCCGAGCAGAACCGCGCCGCGCTCCCAGGGACGGAGCCCCCTGCACCGCCAGTGGGGTGCCGAGCTCCAGCTCCCGCTCCACCGTGCCGGCATCCCCGCTCCCTCCTTCTCCGCTTTCCTCACTTTTGTCCTTCCTACCTATCTCTCACTCCCAGCTCTTTTTCTTTCTCTTTCTTTCCTTCTCCCACCTTTTGACGCTTGCTTGAAAATCATCCCGCGGACGAGGCAAGCGCGGTGCAAAGTTTTGCAAAAGGTGTAAAAAGATTTGCATCACCAGAGTAAGGCGCTTGGAAGGGAGAAAACAAGTCTCTGGATCCTTGACTAGCCCCCCTTTTCAGCAATAAAGCACACCAAGAAGGGGGAAAAAGCCCAAACCGACTTTAAACGGTACATTAGTGACAACATGCGAAGGACCATGTGACCAGATCATTCCTAAAGCTAAATCAACACCTTGTCAACACAATGCAGAGACAAGAGTGAAAAACAAATGTCATTTTCATAGTCTGAAACCCATAAAACCCCATCGGATGCACTGGCACCAACGCTAGATGCATACACACTGTATAAAATGAGAGGGAATAACAGATAAAGGGAAAAGCATACACAAGGGAAAAAACCCTGTAAGTCACGTCATTGTAGAGTAAATTATTTTCTGTCAAACAGATCCTGAAAAATGTAATGAAACAACGTTACTCCAGTCCAAGCTATTAATCTCCCCAGGTCCGTGCTCCCAGCACACCAGCTCCTGATCTTGGACCCCTCTCCTCCCGTGGCTGAGCTTGCGAGCCACCTCTCACCGCAGCACCGTAGGCTCAAGATGCGAGCAGCCACTCGCAAACTTCAATGCTGGGCAGAGGGGTAAAAAAAAAAAAAAAAAAAAAAAAAGGCAGCACACTAAGCTTTCTAAAAGCTTTGAACGTCAGCCAAACTGACCAGGACAGGGGTACAATATTCGTCAGAAGTGTGCACAGCGCCAACGAGCGACCCCGACCAGGAAACTTCTCTTGTTGCTGCAGGAGAACCCTCGAGTGAACAGCAGATAAAACTCTTCAACATCAAACCATAGCCGGCCAGCACAAAGAAAAGCAAAGTTCCAGAAACACCAAGCCAGACCAGGTCCCCAAAGCTGTTCCCAGCACCATGCGGCAAAGCAAGACCCCCGCTGCATTGTACTGCGGTTTAAATGTCGCTTCCAGGGTCCCTGACCCTCCGCTTCTTCCTTTTAAACTGATACCGAGGTTTTGCTTTCCCCAGAAAAGGCACAGACGGAGTTTCTGCATGCCTTTCTGAAGAACCCAGCACCCTGAAGCCGGCGGCTCTGGAGTCCCCCTAGGTACTTGCACATGGACAAGCTGCTTTCACGGTTCTGTGTTTTATTTGTTCAAGTCACTACCTTATAATTCATAAATATCTAAACCAAAAAAAAAAAAAAACAAACCCACAAAAAACCCAGAAGTGACCGAGGTCACATAAGTCGGCTGACCGAAAATTCCTTCCCAGCCCTGACAGACTGGGACAAACCTTTCAAGACATTAACGCGTTTATTTCACGCAGGCGTAGCCTCTTCCTAAATGGAGGGGGATTAAATTCAAGCGTGAAACCTGTTTTGTGGAAGCAACTCCTAAATGCGCATTATTTATTGCCCAAAGTTAAAACATCTTCAACGTGCTATGAGCTATCTCGAAAATCAGTGATCTTCCCCAGTGAGCTGAACTAGGCACCCAGTTTCTCCTCAAATGCCACCCGCACAGGCACACGCGTGTCTGTGCCTGCGGGGATGTAACATGAACGCAGCACATTTTACTACAGCAGCCTGAGTTTAATATCTTGGTACGAGGGAAACCCTTTCAGATGTTTTTTCTGCTCCTGCTGATCGCACGGTGAATGCCAACACTTCACAGAAATACAAACAGCCTCTTAGCCAGGACAATATATATTTACACACTGACACACGGAACAACTAAACTTAAAATATATGTGGATAATACCTGCTAGAAGCAAACACTGCCAGCCGACCGATTATACAGAGGCCTTAAACAAGTTATGTCAAAATGAAGAAAAACAGAAGTGCATTCTCCTGCTAAGAATCAGCAACATTATTAAAAATCCATAAAGGCAATAAGCTATCAACCCTTGCTCGATAAGTCCCTAACAGAAAATACATACAGAAAAAATAGAAGCATCACTCGGATAGGTTTGTGTACTTTGTACCCAGCTCCTCTCTGAAAACTCTCACAAGGAATAAAGCAGCCTTCATTCTACATCTTCACCCATTATCAGCCAGAGCCACTTGTACTATCGAGCCTGTTATTACTCTTTCGCTTAAGAATGGCCACATATGTTTTAAAGGAGAGGACAGTAGTTCTTTCAGAGGAGCCACACGAACTCAAGTATCTCTGCACAAGTCACTGCAGCGAGAAAAGACCTGAATATTGGCAACAGAGTGCAAAAGGACCCCAGTCTCTTAAATCGCCTCCCTGGGACTAGACGTAAGACACAATCTATCCACTTTTAAAAATACACTAAAATGTCAATTTTGTAATAGCTAAGCGATCAGGTAGGTCAAGACTTCGTGTCCCTGGCAAAGTGCAACACAAGTCTCAGTTTCCAGGACGGGCTGCACAGTCCCTCAAGGTAGTTTTACTGGACTGTGCTGAACGTCCCTGGTCTTAGGGAGAGTCCCATAACAGAAGCTACTCTCACCACGACAGATTAGGGAAAAAAAAAAAAAAAATCTTTTAGCGCCAAGCTTGCAATGGGGCACACATGCCCAGGTTTTCTTCGACTTTCTGCAGAGTGGAGGAGTGAATCAAAGTTTTCAGAGGCTGAAAAGTTACTGCCTCACTTTTATGGAAATGCGACTTTTTTTCCTGCTTATTTTCACCCGATTATTTGCAAATGTTTACAGCAAACACACAGCAACATCCCGCTTTATATATTGCCAAGGCCATTCAATCATAAAAACACAACACCAACAACTTTCAAGTGCTGCCCATAAGCAGCACGAGGAGCCCACTCGTGACATCTTTAAGATCTGACAAAGGATATCATGTAAATTTACCCTTCCCGGGCTCAGGGGGGAAAAAAAAATACCAACCAGAGAAAAGAAATTCACACACACCACCCCCCCTCCGCGTCCCGCAGACACATCACCTTTGCTCCAAAGGCTCCAGCAAACCGCTCGCCCCAGCTCCCCAAGACCGCATTAAAAGTGCTCTCCTTCCCCCCCCAAAAAGTTATTTCTCGGCGTTGACCACCCCTTGTCTCTCCCAGTAGGCACAAATCCCTAAAGTTCAGCATTTAGAGCAGAAATGTAAGAGGAGACATTGGAAACAACTGGGAACCGCCATCTTACAACCCATCCAATTTCACAGAAGTACTTGTCCAACTTAAGTTAATAACATTTTCTGTTGGGTGCCCCGGCGCCTAACAACCCCCCCAGGAGGATCGCTACCCTCCGCTGGCTCCGTCCCTATAAAATGGGTGCGTTATCTGACATTTTAAACCCCCCCAGACACATTTCTTTCGGGGAGGACTGAAATCACTTGACCCAGGCAGCTCCAGATTTCACGAACGTCCCTGTTTAATCAAAATCTGCCTTTAAACAAAGGGCGCTCGGGCCGGGCTGGCAGCAGGGTCGGAAAATATAAATATTCTCCTCGGGGGCCATGTGCACAAAAAGGTTTTAGGGGGCGTCTGGAGAAAGAAAGGAACTAAAATTTGCAAATGTGGGTGCGTAACGCGAGCGAGTGCACAGGCTGCTGCTGCTGCGTGTCTGTATGTGTGTGTGTGGCTAGAGCAGCCTGTCAGCGCTTTTCCCATACGGAGAGCTCGGGGGACACCTAGGCGCCCCTTTGCAGCCCCCAAACCGGCCGAAAACCGCCGCCGAGCCCCCTTCGCCCCCCGCCCTTGGTAAGGCGACACCTCGCTTCATACGTACCCGGAAAACGGAGCCGGTGGGTGATGATCGGAGCGGCCAAAAAAGACAATGAAAGTTAAAAGTCGTTCAGCAGAAAATGAATGTGAGCCAAGCGGCCATCTTGAAATGAACTGCAGACGCTGTCAATTGCAATAAGCTTATTGCCGCCGCCGCCGCTGCGCTCCGCTCATTTTAGTTACAGAACGCCCGGGTCTCCTCCGCTCCTCGCGGGCCCTTCTCGCTCGCTCTCTCGCTCTCTCGCTCCCTCCGAGTTGGCCGCCCGGGCGGCTCAGGCGCTGGGAGCGCACAGTCTCCCCGGTCCGGATGGGTCCTCTCTCCACCAGCCCATTGTCTCTCCCTCTGCCCCCCGCTCCGCCTCGCGGCCTCTCTCGCGTTCCTTCTTTTATTATTATTGTTATTATTACGAGTATTATTGTTGTTGTTATTTCATAGTTGGTGGCGGGGACCCGGGGAGGGAAGGAGGGCGGGCGGGCGGGCGGGCGGGAGGAGGGCGGAGGAGGGAAGAATGCAACGCTGAAGGCACACAGTGGAAACTGACACCGTCCCCAAAATGGCTCGGAGTTCGCCCGCCCCGCCAGCGTCACGTGGGGCGCCTCATTCCTTAAGGGCGGCCTGGGAATTAGCGGCGCTGCCGCCGGGGCCCGGCAGCCTCCCCGTGACCCAATCCCGCAACCCGGCCGCCTCCTCCCCCTCCGCCTCCCCCCTCCCTCCCTCGCTCGCTCCCTCCCCTCCCCCGCCCGCCACCCCCTCCCTTTCCCTCCCTCCCCTCCCCCCGGCCCTGCACGCGCTCGCCCGCGCGCCGCCGATGCCTCCTTTTCCTCCTTTTCCACACCGCCCGCCCCGACCCCCGGCCCCGCTCCGCGGCTCCCGCCCGCCGCGGCCCCAGCGCCTCCTGCGCTCCTTCTCCCCGCTCCCTCCGCCCGCGCCGCAGCTCTCCTTCAGCCACCGCGCCGCCCGCTGTCGCCCCGCAGCCCCCGCCCTGCCCGGCGCTGCTCTCCCCATCCTCCCCGCCACAGCCCGCACGCCGGCCGGCCCCACACGCCGCCCGTCACCCTGCCCCCGCGGCCCCCGTCTCCCTCCGCGCACTTGTTGCGCGCTCCCAGCCCCGTCCCGCCGCGGAGGAACCCCCGGGGGAACCCGCACCGCGGCCTCGCGCCTCCGCCACCGCGTGCGCGCTGCCGCGCGCCCCTCGCTCCGCTGCGCCCGCCCGGGGCCGCGCGGAGCCGCCGGCGTCGAGGCGACGCGTCCCATCGAGGGCCGCGCGGAAGCTTTTCCGCCCCGAGCGGCGGCGGGAGCGGGTGTCGCGGGGACCCGCGGTGTCCCCGCACCCCGCGGGCGGGACGGGCGGCCGCGGGAGCGGGAGTGAGGGAAGCGGGGAAACCCTCGCCGTGCTCGCCTTCGGCGAGGATAAGACGCCGCCCGCCGCTCGAGCGCGGAGGAGCGGAGAGGAAGCAGCCCTGCTCCGCGGCGAGGGGCCGGCCGCCGCCGCCGCCGCCGCCCATCTTCCGCGGGGCCGCTCTCCTTCGCCGGCAGGTGCGGACGGACCGCGCCTCGGAGCCCCTCCGCACCTGCCGGCGGGAGCGAGCGGCTCCGCGGAGACCGGGGTGCCGGGCACGGCCCGAGGCGAGCGGGAGATGCTGGGAGCAGCCGCGCCGTCGAGCCGGAGCCGCCGCCCGGCTCCGCTCCGTTCCGCGGACTCTGCCGGCTTTCCGAGAGGCGCCCCGGGTCCACAAGATTAAACCGCATCCTTTCTTGCCCCCCGCGCCGGGGTCCGGCTTTTCCTCGTAGGAGAGATGTAAGGTCGGCTGGAAATGACAAAGCGCGGCGGGCGATTTAGCAAACGCGCCGTAGCCGCGGCACGGGAAGAAGGCGCTTTTGCCTCGCTGAGCTGATCTATCGTTTAGCATCTTACTTTTAGGTACAGCTAATTCATCCATAGAAATTGCACAACAGGCGCGAATAAAGTTTTATTAGATCAGAGAGGGAAAAAAAAGCAGTGGCAGTTGTAAAAATATACAAAATAAGATAGAAGGAATACTTTGATGGCGCGACAGTTCAACAAACCCTTATGTGGAGTTAATAAAAAAAATTACGTGAGCCAGGAATACCCAGTGCACGCGTGAAAAAATTGGTTTGCTTAATTCACATCCAAAGACTTAAAAAAACCCGTTTGCATCAAGAGATGAAAGACATTTGTCATGTAGGAGACACTCGGGAAGGAGAGTACTGCAGCAGGCTGACACCTTCCTTCAATCACATCTGAGTTGCTCGTTCTAGACTTTTTGCAGCATCTTTTAGCTTTCCCACTAAGTCCTAAGAGATGAAAGAGAGTCTTAGAATAAGTATACTTTTTAAAGGTCAGTTAGAAGAACGGAGTATTTTTTTTATACAGGCGCAAGTGAAACTAGCACCTTGTAGCCCAAAGAAGCGTTGCAACTGATGAACAATGCAAGCAAATAATTAAATTGCTCTTTTACAATGCAGTCAGAAAAGTGGGAACTGAAGGTAAACACTTTTTAAAATGTATTTTCTCCTAAACCAGATCATTGCTATTAACACGTAGATTTTATTGATATTGCCACAATGGCTAATGCTGACATTTGCTTCAGACTTTGAAGTACTACATGGATTTCTAAAACACTGAAAATATTTTGAATGCAATTTTGTACTAGGACCATTCTCCAGCCAAAGCACATCAGATTTCACTATGCCAGTAAACCGACTAGAAACACTCATTACTAACAAAAGGACAACTTTTGAGACACATTTAAAAAGAGGAGATGTAAACCTTAAGTTTTAATATCTTGCTTTTCCTCTCCCACCAAGCCCTCTTCCCGATCCTCCACAGTTTGGTCACTTCCAAGCATTACAATACCTCTATTGTTCAGTTACACATTTAAATCGCTAAACAAAGATCAACGTTTGTTTCAGGACATTTCTTACATGTCATTAACACCACTGAAGAGCCTTCAGTTCCTTCTCTATTTTTAATCATGACACATTTAAATCACTGAACCAGCTTCTTTAATCACTTCTCTAAAGCACGGGAAATCAGAGTTTCAGAAAATGATGAGTTTCCTCCCACATATACATACGGATTACAGTTATGAAAACAGACAAAATATTTATGCACGTATGTAAAACACTCCCCACACAACTAAATTCAGTTACTTTGCAACTTTATTTGAAAAGACAGTAAAAATACACTAGGATAACTTTTATGAAAAATTCTCTTACCCTCTCTGTACTGGATTTTTTTTAAGTAATAGTGTATATGTTTTCATTATGATTGGCAAGTTGTTAAAAACATGTACATCCACAATTAGGGCTAAGCAGAGAATGATGAAGGAAACAAGTACCTGTAATTGCTCCATTGTACAACTAAAACTAACATCTGGGTGTGATCCTGAATCACTGTTCTGAAGGAGAAAAAAAGCAAAGAAACAGCAATGTCTATTTTATTAAAAAATATCATGAAATTGCATTTTTTCCTTTGAGGGTGCTGGGAGTACAGTACCTCTACGTTTAAAGTCACCAAATAGGAAGGCTGGTAAGTTTTATGAAGTTGACTGTTCTAAATTAAAAACAAAGAACATATTTAAAAAAACACGTCTCAGCATTAAAACAGACTAAAGAAACACCTTGATCTGTTAAAATTACCTTGATCTGATATTCCAAGCGCCAAGACACATCAGTAATATGGAGAGGAGATCTGCCTATGCTGAAAGACACAACAGTTACAAGTTCCCTATGCTAAAAGAAAAGATCATTTTCTCAAGCTGTCCATCAATAAAGAACTTTTTCATGATCCCAGTAATGTTTCTTGGGAAGCTCTAAAAGGTTATTTATAGAGTAGAATTCCAAATGAAGAAAAGTTTCAACAGCTGTTTTCTAGAGTTTGTTAAAATACACTTTATTTTTTATTGGAACAATATGACTTACTTAATCATCTAAAGTATGCAGAAGTGTTTTCCAGGACAGTTTCAAACTAACTGTAAGTGAAACCATGTCTCTGCTGAGTGATTGACCTACCTTCCCAATAGGATTTCCAATGCATCCTTGTTTTTCTGGAGCAAGAGAAAAAAGAAAAAAAAGAAAAATTTGCTAGGTTCAATAAATTCCTATGAAAGGAGAAAAATTAATATGTTAAAATTGGTTAAAAAACCTGATATTCGGTGCAAAATTGTTCTATTCTCTCTTTATCCAGTTTGCAGTCTTCTAGGCATGCGCTATGGGGAAAAAGAATTTATTAGTTTTCTGTTGACATTAACTCAGCAGTACACTTTTAAGTAACAACCGCTAGAAAAATGGTGTAGTTTCTAAATATGAGTACCTTATAGCAGATATGTCAGCTTTCTGTTTCCCTGCCTCCAGAATACACGTTGCAGCCGCAGCATGGCAATGTTTTAATACTGTAGGGTCAATATCTTTCAGGTCTGGATCGTCTAAAACAAATGAATTACTGATGACACACTTATCTGCCAAACCCCAGCACACAGTACCAAAGGCTGCTGCTCGCCCTTTGAACGCTACCTTTCCCACAAAAAATTCAAAATGAAACACATTTGGTACTTCAGAGCGACAAAAACAGAGCGAGTAGGCAAGGAGTGAGAAGGTGGAGAAGGTGAAGGGCTGAAGCACTGGCTGGGGCAAGCCGTACCAGGCGGGGCTGTGCGGCGCTGAGCGCCCCGCCGCCTCTACATCTCCTTCCCATTAACAAAAAAAAAAAAAAAAAAAGAAAAGAAAAAAAAAAAGGAAAAAAAAAAAAAGGAAAACCTCCGTTTCCTCTGCGAGCCCCGTCCCCGATCCACAGCAGCCTCTAAATGGCGAGGAGCGGGACTGGGACCACCGGCCGGGAGGGGCACCGGGACCGCCCGCCGCCCCTGCCCGGCACCGGCGGCTCCCTCCGTCCGCGGAGGCAGCGGCGGAGCCATTAACACCGCAAAATTAATTGCACGGCCGCGCACCGACCTGCCGGGGCTGCCGCAGGACGTGCCCACGCGTGAAGCCCCCCGCAGGGTCGCAGCGGAGCGGCGCGGGAACACCGCCCGCTTAGCCCAGCCCCGCGGACACCAACGCGCGGGGGAACCCTTCCCGCCGCCTCTCTTTTGGACAGGTCGGAGCTTTAATGAAGCAGGGGCGCATTAGCGATGACACCCCGCGCAGCGGCACCGTGGAGCCGTCCGCGGGCAGGGGCCGCCCCGCGTGTCTGCGTGGGCAGCGTCCGCTCCAGCGCGGACACGCGAGTCCATCCGTGGCGGCGGACGGAGCCCCGCGTCCGCCTGCGCGCTCCGCGGAGCTGCGCGGCCCGCACCCCACCCCCCCTCCCCCGCGCCACGCCTTACCCAACCCGGCCTGCGGGTGATCCAGGAGGCTGCGGAAGGAGGCGCGGAGGAGGGCGGCGAACGGGCGGCGGGGGAAGCGGCGGGGGTCGCCCAGCAGCCGCCACCCGCCCTGCGCGTACGGCGACAGCTCCATTGTGGGCGCCGTGACCTTCGACACGCGCCCACGTGACGCGCGCGCAGCTGATCGCGGGCGCGAGGCGGGGCCGCCGCCGCGGGGCGGGCGGGGGCGGGCGGCGGGGGAGGCGCCGGTGCGCGGCCGCGGAGCCCCGCGCCTCCCCCCGCTGCGCTGCCCCACCCAGCGCCGCCGCCGTGCTCTCCGCGTGTGTCCGCAGTGTCGCCCCTCGCTCCTTGGGGCGCGGAGTGGGAGCTGATGCTGTTTTCGTGGGAGCTGATGCTGTTTTCGTGGGAGCTGATGCTGTTTTCGTGGGAGCTGATGCTGTTTTCGTGGGAGCTGATGCTGTTTTCGTGGGAGATGCGCCGCAAAGGCGTGTTTTGGGGTGTAATCAGCTCTTAATGAATCCTACAAATGCTCGTATCTCATGAAATCCCTGAAGCGCTTGTATCTCAATAGAAGTCTAACGTGCGTGTGTTGGTGTGAAGCTTTACAGCCCAAAAATGTGTTGCTGGCAATCTCATCCTCAGGAACAGAGCCTTATCCCTTCGTTACAGGGAATCATAGAACCATGGAGGTTGGAAAAGATGTTCAAAATCATCAGCTCCAACCCTCGACTGGATACCACCATGCCCAATCAACCATACCACAAAGTGCCACAATCTCCTCAGGTTTTTTGACATTTCCAGAGATGGTGACTCCATCACCTCCCTGAAGAGCCTGTTCCAATGCTTAACCGCTCTTCCAGTAAAGAATGTTATTTTGCTTCTGAAACCTCTATGTGTATAATCAGATATTCCCCCCTTCTCCCCATGGTTATAGATTTGTGTATCAAACCTCGTTTTTTACCTGTGGTTATGGCCAGCTGAAATGTGAACTTACTACTAAACTAATTTATCTTCTCCTAAAGTAATTTTCTAACCAGGATTGCTGTTGCATTTTGGCAAAAAACTTTGTAGTGTTTGACATGCAAAAATAGTTACAGATAAACAAAATAGTCTTTTGTGGTGATTTAGGAAAGGTGTACAACTGATGTCTGAAAACATTTCCATGAAAATCTAATAAATTCTTCATGAGATATTAACCTCTTATGTTAGCATTTTTTTCTTTGAGTATTGAAACATTGCCGTAATCCTCAAAAATACTAAAGTTTACATAAGCAACTTAAAAGTAAACAATGATATATTGTGTGGTTTTATCTCTCAGCTAAGGACCAAATTAGGGCTGATGTAATAAAAAAAGGTAAAGGCCTTAGTGTGTTACATGAATCATTATGTATGTGACCTTTGGAGTTCATGCCCAGAAAATATTTTAAATCTCGTTTTTTTATTTGTGTGTGTCTATTCTGAATGGTCAAGAACATTGCTGTGTTACTTGGCATTCTTTATTGAGCAAACATTTCTGCTGAACATTTCTTAAAGGGAAATGCTATGCTGAAAGCTACTCAGCCTAAAAAATATGAGTGAAAGCTAACGGCCTTTGCCAGATTCATTATTTTAAAATAATGTCCAGATTCATTATTTTAAAATAATGTCTACGCAATGTCAAAAAGAACAAAAATTTTAATTTCTTCTGAACTTTCATGGTAATTGACTGGTAACTGATTTAATCTAAAAGCTGTTTGGAATTTTGTATCCATCACTCTCACTAATTGCAATCCGCCATCAAAAGCTTGGTCCATCTTTGGAGGCCAGTTCCAGCTTTGTCCCAGTACAGATGGTGAGATCAGACTTTATCACATCTCACCACAACACCTTTTGTATTTTTGAATCATGCTACATTTGAGATCATCCCTCAATTTCTTTCCTTTTTAAAATATTTTTATGACATTAATGAATTAATATTTTCTGCAAACCCAGCCAGCGCATGCATCTCCTTCAGTATGGATGCAGGCTACCAAAAGATTCTGCTTCCAGTTTCCTGCCTCCTGTGGGTTGTCTGGCCCACACGTTTGTATACCTAGGTCTTAATTGTGCCCGAATTAAAGTAAGGAGGAAAATCATACTGGCTGCAGGATCAGGCTCTCAGTTCTAACTCCTGTGCACAGTATTAGGCCTCATGATACTGTATAGAACGAACACGGAATGTTTTGGAATGTGATCTGAAATACTTCCTCTGGCCTGCCGCATAAAAGTTAATACCACTGAATTGACAAACTCTGAGCTTCAGAGTCTGGCAGATGGAAGTCCCAGCTTTTTTTTTTTTTTTTTTCCCCCAGAAACAAGAAAGGGGTAGTGACAGGCAGGTGGGCTGACAAAATAAGGCTTTCTCTCTTTTTTTGGTATGCTTGTCAAATATATCCATGATGCCTAAGAAAAGCCAGCATAAAATGGAGGAAAAGAAAAACCATAACATGGAGGAAAGGGCAGAGTTCTGAGCTGTAGAATTACAAAGGTAAAGAGACCAGGGCTGTAAGAAAGGGTTGTCACCTAAAATATATTAAAATGTACAGACTGGTTATTATTGCACATTACAGAAATTTCTTCATCAGTGTCTCATTATTTATAGCATATTGAAATCTGTAAATTAATATCTAGCTTTAAAGGCAAAATAACTCTTAAAGATTCGTTGCAAGATTATGTAGTACATGTAACTCTCATCACAATTTCATCACAAAATGTCTATTATCAAGTCCTCTCCAGTCTCGCAGCTTGACTTTTGTTCTTTCTTTTTCCCTTCAAGAAGATCATGAGATGGATTCAGATGGAGATTGCTATGAGATTTTACTACTTGTTTAGAGCATATACACATTTTAAAGAGCTGTTCAGTAAAATTTCCTAGAGAATTCTAACCTGTATATTGAATAAAGAAATTATGAAGGATATGCATAAATACTTAAATATTAATTAATCAGGGAAACAGACTACCTCACCCCCTGCCAGATAGTAATTTTTACAGCTTGAGTTTTGTTACTGAAAACAAAATAGTTCAACCATTCAAAATGAAGGGAAATCATTAGCATCTCCAGAGGACTAATTCATAAAATTTAAACATTAACATAAGTATTTCTGAAAAGTCTCAGATTAGCATTTTTTTCATCTGTGTATTGATCTTCATAGAGTTAAGAGACAGATGATATAAGATATAAGACGATATTCTAACACCAGTTTTCTGCCAAGTTATTACTAAATTCCAAGAGTTTCTTCTACACATTAATGGAATGCCCCTTGAATTTTTAAGTCAGTATCAAACCTTCTTTATTATAAAACATATTTTTTCTGAATAAAATATTTCAAGCAGATCAAAACAGTAAAAATAAGTCAATGTTTTCTACAAAATTTATTTCTTGCTGGATTAATATTGTTAGAGACTGCATGATAGCCATATACCAGTAACTGACATGATCATAGAAATAAAGGAGTCTGCATATGCCAGAAAGTCCAGGAAAAATTCTCTCATCACAGGCACAAAAGTGCAATATATTAAATAACATACTGCCTTGAACCAGGCAATTATGTGAATTATTTAATTGGTATGATTGTTGTAGGCAGTCCTCTTATCTGCTGAAAGTGCAGCACTTGTCACATATTAAAAAGAAAATATTTGCTTTCAGAAATTTTTGGTATGTATTAATTTCAATAAATGCATTGTTTGTCTAGACACAAGGACTATTCAGTAAAGCATGCTTTGTTTGCTTACAAATAGTTCTGATTAACAGTTAAGGAACTTAGCTTTTTATTTAAATATGTGAAAACCCTTGATTTATTTCAGTAAGTTTAAACCTATAGTAGTTGAATACATTTTTTACCAGGTATTTAAAATTTTTTTGCTGTATTTAACCTGAAAACCATTTTTCTACTAGGTAGTATTTTTGGAGTTAAATGAGATTAATTTATTAAAAAAGAAATAGGTCTTATCTATTTACCTTTTGATTAGCTTTATTCAACTTGCTTTTATCTTCTATTTGTCAAAACCTAAAGTCTTCTGATTTTCCCTTCATACATGAAAAAAGTCAGATATTCCTGGGCTGTAAAAAAAAAAAAAAAAAGGAAAAAAATATAGAGCTTTCACATTTTAACTTTACTTTTAAGCTATTAATATTTCAGTCCTTATTTAAATACTCAGGAATAGAGGCAACAAGAGAAGTAACACTGCTTAAAACATTATAGTTCCTCTGATTTCTAACAATTCAAGAAAATCTTACATATTATAAAAGTTTCGTTACCTCCTTATTTTATGAAAATACAAATCAAAACTCTAAAAATTTATTTAAATTTATATTTTAAAATTTCTTGCCAAATAAAAAAAAATTCACAGGGATAATTTGCATACTTTATGTCTACGATCATGCAAAAAACTGAGTAATAAAAGAATGTAAAGGTCTGTGGATGTGAGCTTTAAGGCATCAAGCCAGAGTCACCGTGATGTATTAGGCAGTGCATCCTCCAGGATAGCAGCTTTGCTGTTTTATGTGTTTTGACTTTTTTTGAAGTCCTTCTAATTAAATGAAAGTCCTGTATTTACTGATTCTTCAGTCGTTCTCTTTCCTTCTTTTTCTTTCACAGAGATATAAAGCAATGTAGTTCATAATGTGTTTGCTCTTTCTTTGGATAAAACTGTGATGCCTTTGATTAAATTCATGGAGGTTTACAAATGAGGCCTACATAGAGCATTCTGCTTTTAATGTCAGACAGAGGAATACAAACATTCCTGCTGCTTTACTGGAATTACTGTTGTAATTCTATGTCTAGTCCTGTGCCACAGATGAACAGTTCGTCATATTCACAAAAATACTAGGAACTGCTTTTTAGTTATTATATTGGTATTCTGTCTTTGTAAGCAACACTTATTGGAAGCAGGTCTTAAATGGAAATTTTTGCTACTTTTCAAATGATCTGACATAATTTACAGATGCTTCAGAGTTGAGGCAGCTCTCAGATACATATGTCACACATTGTACCGAAAGTCCTTTACATCTTGCTTTATTTTGTAGATTTATTGAGAAAAGTCTAATCTCTGTGTGATTTTTAACAGCAAGCCAAATACATTTGGAATTTGTTAATGTTTAAAGTAAGGCTTTTTATGTGTTTATACACGTGATGGTAAAATTGTAGCCTTGCTGGTGGAAACCTGTAAGGAGGATATTATGTTCTATTGTCAAGAAGCATTCACAGTCTGTCACATTAGTGCTAGAGATGTGTGTAGAAGAGTAATTATTATAAGCTGACATCCAGGAAATGTAAGTAAAAATAGATAAATCTCAAAGGAAAATTCAGCTGTGTGGCTTAGGTACTGTTTTTCTCCAGATGTTTAATGTCACGACACTAAAATGTTATTTAGTATTGCACCTAATTTTGCAATGTAAAATAATTCTGTATTTATATAACAAACAGAAATGTGATTTTCTTAGCTCTGCACTTAATTTCTTATCAAATTAGATAAAAGCAGAAATACAGAGGGTGAGTTATCATTAATCCAGTATTTAGAGGCATGTGACATAGCATTTTTAATTCTCTTCATACAGTTCCACAGTATCAAGCAGCAAAAGTATCTAATTCTGCTAATGTAACGAACAGTTTTTATAAAAAAAACTTGTTGAAGCGGATGTTGTAATATCGCAGCAAGAACAAGCACTACATGGCATTTTTTGCAAAAATTAGACCTGCTGTTTCATGAAAATGTTTGTCATAAAGCAAGACTTGCATGCCAAAATGATAGATGCCTTAAAAGAAGCTTTGATAAATAAAGTCCTGCAGACCTTGGCATTCACAGTTCCCTTTTGGCAACAGTGAGGAATGGCTGAGTAATAGTTAGGAAACTGACTTAAGATGGTTTATTGCATCTAAATATGTTAGGGCTAGATCTGCAGCTAGTGTGAATCAGCATATCTGCCTTCAAATTACTTATATTGCATTGTGTCAGCAGAGAATCTGGCCCATATCCATTATCTAGAGGGAATATCAACTACTACAAAGCATACTTATCTAACCAAAAGCAAACGTAGTGTACGTAGCTCATTGATGTTTCTTGTAACACTTATGTTAACCTTTATAGCGTGATAAAAATCTGGCACAGTTATGTATGGTTGCAAAGGATCTTGCTTTGATAATATCAACAATTATAAATTAGCACTTATTGCTTTTAATGCTGCTTCAAATTACATTGATAAAAGCTTAACTTGATATTGATGAGAGGACCAGTAATTTAGGATCTTGCTGTTGCTCTAATTAACTTTACTGGGAGCTGAATGAGGCCTCTCCGCTGAAGCAGATCTGCCGTTCAAACTAGTATGATGTGGTTTGGGTTTTTTTTCTTTAATTATTTTTTTTTATATCTGTAGAGTATTTTTTGTGTTCTCCTGCTGGACGTATTTCACATCTTGTAACAACCACATTTTACAGAACCACTAAGTTTAGAATCCTGGCTTTTACATATAAACAAGCGTATTATTCAACTCAGTAAAATCACCAAGAGTGAATTCAGATACAGAGGCATCTGCAGAGGTCCAAGTAAAAAGTTCTTGTTGAAATGGCAACCCTGCGAGACCCAGAGTAACATAACAAAGCCTGATTCATTCTTCATTTGTTTGGCTCAATTAATGAAAATTTACTGGTTATCAGAATTTTGAGCATTAACACTGGGACTAAGAAGTATGTCAATTAGTGGGTGTGATGCTGCAACCATTAAACCTGTTCAGCAGATGCTCCAGCAATAACTTACGGGCAAATCAAAGCATTGAAGTACATGGAATTTTACACATGCTGAATTGTCTGCATCCTTTATATGACATCAAGTTTACTTCAGGCTGTGGAAGTAGTTTTGCTATTAAAAATACAGTTGTGGTTTCTGCTCATTTCAAGTAGCAAATGACATTATGATCACTCTGAGAAAACAAAGAGGAATGCTTTGGTGACTCTAAATTTATTATACTGGCAACACCACTGAAAACTACGAGTGTCCATGTACTCTCTGTTTCATGCAAGATTTATTTGTTGTGAGAGAAAACCCTGATGGTTGGCTAGTGAATTAGGTCAATAAGCAGTAGGATAGTGATAGGGGAGATTCTATTGCTCTTGGGGATTTAGGCTTCCTAGCACAACATTTAAATCAATAGGAATCATCAGCTACCCTAATCTGCCCGTACCAAATAGCACTGGGCCTAAGGTGGTGGAGAAAAATTAGAAGAGACCCTGGGAAATTGCTTTCTTTTCCTTGAAAAAAATTAATGAAATGTATTGTGTAGTTGCTTATAAAGATTTTTATCGTCTTTTCTGTATCTCCAATTTTATTAAAAATACAATGTAATTTCTAAAGATTACACTAATTATAATAATAATTACTTGTTATTTATGCAGTCATAGAATTCAACTATTTTTGCAAATGCATCAGTAACCTGTCCAAATGTAGAGAAGAAAGCGGCACAAGGCGAGAAATTCCAATTACAGCATAAACAAAATGTTAAGATCCTGTCTTGCAGCTGCTGGTATTAGTTAATACAGTGCTGGTACAGTTAAAATGACAACAGAAAGACACAGTTAAAATTACACAGCTATGTACAACCAATATGAAGAAATTTAAAAAGCCTCTATTTTGTAGGTTAAATAACACTTAATCAGTAATAATTCGAATTGCTGATGATACAAACTGGAGCTATATAAGTCCATCAATGAGATCAATGATAAATCTGTGTTGTTTTCACATCCTATGTTTTCACTGAGTGCACAGGAATTTGAGGTGAATGTATATTGCCATAGCAGCACTTAGAAATCTGGGAAACAATGTTTTTCTAAAGGCAAATTAATTTTCTTAATTTCTTAGTAGCAATCAAATATAATTTAATTTTGGTCAATTTTCTATATAAAATACTGAATTTCATTTGTTATACAGGTGATAACAATTTTAGATAACGTATTGTAAATGGTGCATCACTGTAAAAACCTTATTGTAAAACATAAGTAAACCCTTTCTTTGTTTATGTGGTTATATTTATTAAAAGGATCTTTGCAGACAAAAGGCTGTATCTTAGACCACCTTTCAAAATAAGCATTAGAAGCTCCCTTCAACTCCACTGCCTGCTCACCCAGGAACACGTTAACCTTAGAGAGCTACGTCAGCTTGCAGCAGATATTCGCTGACGGCGTCGTTCTGACTGTCAGCCAGGAAGCCTGCTTGCAGTACCTACATGGGATGTGTGTTTGTTCAGTCAAATGTTGTTGCCATTATACCATTTTTACAGCAATAAAGTTCCATTGAGGCCAATTAGGAACTACTAGAGTGGAGACAGAGCAACAAATTTCAAAATTTGATCCATCATTTCTTGGCTGTCAAACCCCGTGCCCATCTGCTCACATGGCAAGCAGCCCACTTGCAAGTGAGCTGGACCTTTCCTCTAAGAAATGAGTGACAGGGAAGAATAGCTTAGTTAGTCTGCAACAATGCATGCAGTTTTTTTATTCCTGCAGGAAGTGTGGTCCAGTATCTAGGAGAGCTGGACAGCATTTGCCTTCTTTCACTTAATTCTGTTTTTGACGTGTACATTGTTAGAAATGGTTAAGCAGCAGAGGAAAGAAAATCAGGGGTTTACTGGTACTGGTTGCTGCCAAAAAGACAGGTTGTATTGGAACAGGTGCTTTGAAAATCTGTGAAAGCCAGCTGAAAGGTGTCAAAATGTGCATAGCATGAACCAACAGTTCACAGACATTTTGTGTGAATTTGGTGTTGTATCAGGAAAGTTTAGAAGGAACCCTCTGCAGAGATTATCTGCCTTAGGAACAGCCAGCCAGCTTAACAGGCAGACCCTTGTCTGCTCAATCACAGCGTGCATGATGCTCTCATGCAGGAGGGAAGACAAAGGAAAGAAAAAAGATTTCCTTCTGTTACATTTGTATACTTCACTATCTTGGAATCATCAAATCAGGAAAAAAGATATAATAATCTCTTTCTAAAATATGTTAAGCTGAGAATCTAGCCTAAAAATAAAAGTGGATCAGTTGAGACTCCATAAGCTGTATTTGGATGAGTGATTAACTGCAGAGTGTGTGCAGGTAAAAGAAAGCAGAATGTGTGATCCTTTTTTATCATACCAGTCAAACTAATGCCTGTGAGCCACACTTGTCCCTTGACCTTGTTAAATGTGGCCCACGTGTTGGAGGGAGAACAAGAAACTTTTCTGACACATTCCCTTCCCACATGTTTTTCCTGCAGTGTGCTACTGTAGATAGTTCTAAAACACATGGGACTACAAGTGGGTTCCCCATGTGCATTTAAAGCCTAACAGAGCTACAACAGTCAAAACCACATGGGAATAGAAAAGGAGCATCAGGAAAAAGAAAGCTTTTCGACTATTTGTGCTCATGTTCTTCATGTGCTCAGAAAACACATGGGAGAGCAAGAGCACGACAAAAAAAGACAAGGGAGAGCAAGAGAAGAAAGGAAGAGGAAGAAAGAAGCAGACAGAAGCAAAGAAAAAGGAACAAAGCAAGATGGCATTGAAAAGGAAAAGGAGAAAAGACAAGTGAGAAAGGAGAAGGCATTGCAAGGAAATGACAGGAACTGACAGGGAAAAAAATCATAGAGAAAATCATTTCACTGCATGAAAGGATTAAACCAAATAAGCTTGCCTGTGCTTTTCATTTCAGCTTTATAGTTCGTGTGCGTGTTTAGTTTTAACAAATGTAAGAAGAGGCATCTTGTGCACATTCCCCCATGTCATCCCTCCTTTCATTTTGTCTCCCAATGCTGCATCTTTGTTTCTGCTTCTGCTTTCTGTCTCATTCCGTCTCTTGCTTACCCCTCCCCTTTTTCTCTTCTCTGCCTCTCACAGGCAATGAATGAGATGTAGCATATCATTGTATTAGCAGGGCCAGGTTTTTCCTGAACTTGACTTGAAAATGGAATGCCAGTATATTGTTATTCTTTCAGCCTTTCCCCCGCCCAAGACTCAGTGGAGACAGCCTGAAAGCCTCAACAGAAACCTAAGTGAGCATATGAGTGAAATGTGACTTTTGCTCCATGTCAGTTATGGAATAAGGTCATAGTCTTGATTTTGGGGAGCTTTACAAGAAGTCAGTGCTGAGAAATTTTTCACTTTCTTGGTGAAGTCAAAGTGGAACAAATAAACTATCTCCCATCTTCCTCTCTCATGCTTGTGGACACACATCTGCGTGCGCAGCCTCTCCTCTGGACTTCCCGAGTTGTACTACTCTCTGTGTGCTCCACTTACCCTGTAAGCTGTCATTGGGAAAGCCAGTTTTGTGTGTCACATAGCAAATCTAAGTACTCTCACAGAAATATACAAATATTATGTTTCCTAATGTGATACACTTGGTTTAATTTGAATTGGAATAGAATTAAACAGCTTTGAATCATTTTTTATTACATTATCATTGGATAGCCTTTTGTGTCATCTCAGAATTTTTTCTTTGATTTGGGGATGAAGATGATGCTGAGATTTGGCATTGCATTTAGATTTATGATTTTTATCTTTAAAAACAAAGAAAGAGTCTTTAAATATGTATGTACTCTGGTTTTGTCCCCGCTATCTTTGGATCTTACATTCCATTTTTCTATTTCTTGTTGACCCTTTTTAGCTATATGCCAGGATCTCAAGGTTTCCAAACTAAAGCCAGGAACTCGGGAGGATGAACAGCTTTCAGGAAACGGTCAACAGCTCTCAGGGTGCAATTCTAAAGGTCATTTGTTATCACATCTGTTCCTGTCAAGGCGTCCTCTCTGAGGTAAAGCCCATCTGAGAGGCTGGAAACCCTGGGAGGTTCTATGGTTGGATTTTCTCTCTCATGCTGTATGATGAGACTGAAAAGAATGCATTCATCTGTGGAGTTCTCCCAGTGTCAGGGAAAGCTGTCAGAAACCTTTTCCCCCTGCCCTGTTTCACTATGCCCTTCATTTCCCAGCCAGTGGCCTGAGTCTAAGTGTAAACCCCCCTCCAGTTAATATTAGGATTTGTCTGATTTCCCCTGGTTCTCTGAAGGCTGAGTAAAACTGGAGAGCACCATTTGGCAGAAAGTCCAAGATTTTTTGAATGTGGCTGTGACGAATGAGAGTCAGAGGAGAAGGGAAGAATGCTGGGGTTGAATGACTAGCCCCGAATGAATGCTGGGGATAGCTTTGCTAGTGTTGGAACTTCTCAGTGCTGAAAGTTGTTCACTCCATGGAAGTTACAGAGCTGATTAGGCTGGGCAAGTCATGCTGCTCAGGCTTGGAGCTAGAGTCCTGCTTTGTACTTCCCATCATCCACTCACATCACTGGGATCACTGTGCCACATCGTATTAGAAAATTGGCATAAGTATTTTGTATATAGAAGTGAAGACAAGCATGCATTTTATGGCAGTAATCTAATTATTTAAGATGAGATATTATGGTGATATTGTAATAGTCCAAAAAAAAAAAAAATAGAGGCAGAATTTAGAATATTCTGCACTGGACTCTTACCTAGCCCAGTTTTTAAATAATATGTGAATATAGTAAATACCTGATTAACTTACGAAATATTCTTATATCAGGTAGATAATACATGTTTTTAAATGTAAGCACATTCCAGAGTACTTGTTTGCTAACTCTGTTGTTTACAGGACTGTATTAGATTAAATATTATCAGCCAAAGCATCTCCTAGCACAATCTGATAATGGCCTGTTGGGATCTACATAGGTGTACCATTTGTTGGCTAGACTGCTTTAAATAACTAACTATTATATGTCTCTATTCTTTTTTTGGAAAATAAATTGTTTCTGTTTTTTAAAGAAAGTAAAGATATAGTAGCTTAGAGCATAACCCATTTTTAAGCATAAATAAATTCAGACAGCCTCTTTACACATTCTAAAATTTCAGTAAATTTTTAATGTCCCTAATGTTCTATGAAGGTAAAAAAGTTAGGTAAAAGTAGTGGTTTGTGGAAGAGGCTTTTGTCCTTGTTTACAATGAAGAGGTAAATCCAGAACTGTTCCACATTGTATCTTACATAGCAGACAGAGGATAAAAAATGGTGTGTTCTGCATCTGTCACTATTCTGCATCTGTCACTCAAAGAAAATTCCCCTTTCCCTTTTTGGGAAAGTTGCCTAAGGATGATAGGATTTGACTGATAGCAATAATCCATATTTAGGCAACTAGAAGATTGTGACAACATTAGCTAGAGTCAGGGAATGCAGACAAAGTCAAAACATCTGTTTTGGTAACTTTAACTTACTCAACTATTTCTAATTGTTGCTGTTCCGTAACTTACATTCCTACATCATCTTGCCATAAAAGTATCTAGCTTTGAAATTCAGCTCTAACTTTAAATTGTTTGCTTTACACTTCATATAATAAAATTAATATTCTGAAACACAGCAGTTGATCTTTGTGTTGGGTTTGCCTGGACAGGTTTTTGTAGTGAGAGGGCTACGGGGGCGTTTCTTTGAGAAGATGCCGGAAGCTTTCTCCATGTCCAACAGAACCAATGCCAGCCAGCTCCAAGACAGACATGCCACTGGCCAGGGCCAAGCCGATCAGTGATGGGAGTAGTGCCTCTGGGATAACACACTTAAGAGGGGGGAAGGAATCCAGTGCAACTTCACTTAAAGAGAGGAATGAGAATATGTGAAAGAAACAACTCTGCAGACACCAAGATCAGTGAAGAAAGAAGGTGGAGAAGGAGCTCCAGGTGTGGGACAGAGATTCCTTTGGAGTCTGTGGTGAAGGCCATGGTGGTCCAAGGTGGAGCAGAGATCCACTTTCAGCCCACAGAGAAGCCCACGCCAGAGCAGATGAATGCCCAAAGGAGGCTGTGACCATCTCAGATGCCCATCCTGGAGCAGGCTCCTGGCAGCACCTGTGACCCTGTGAGAGAGAAGTCCACACTGGAGCAGGTTTGGTGGTGGGACTTGTGAGCCCACAGGGATCCACACTGAAGCAGCCTGCTCCTGAAGGACTGTGCCTTGTGGAAGGGACCCATGCTCTACATGCTTGGGAAGAACTGCATGGGTAAGACTCATGTTGGAGAAATTGGTGAAGGGCTGCCTCCCACAGGAGGGCCCCCATGCTGGAGCAGGGGAAGAGTGTAAGGAGTTCTCCTCCTGAGGAGAAAGGAACAGCAAAGAAAACATGATGAACTGGCCACAGCCTCCATTCTCTATGCCCCTGTGCTGGGGGGAGGAGGTAGAGAAAATGGGGAGTGAAGTTGAACCTGGGAAGAAGGAGGGGGTGAGGAGAAGATATTTTAAGATTTATTAAGGTTGTTTTTTTTTTTCTCATTACCCTACTCTGACTTGCTTGGTAATAATTTAAATTAATTTCCCCAAGTCAAGTCTGTTTTGCCAATGACAGTAACTGGTGAGTGGTCTCTCTGTGTCCTTATCTCAATCCATGAACCTTTTGTTGTATTCTTCCTCCCTGGTCCAGCTGAGGAGGAGAGTGATGGAATGGGTGGGCACCTGGCATCCAGCCAGGGGCAACCCACTACAATCTTTAGACACTAATTGTACAAGTAAGAGATCGACTTGATAAATTGCTAAGTGTGTTGGATTTTATCCCTGATTATGATAATAATTTGATTTGCCTCAACATAGCTATTAAATGGTTACAGAGAGATTGATTGTAGTGTAACGAAGGATTTCACATTTAATGGTTTTACGACAGAGATTCAGGATATAAACAGGTTTCATGACTATTCTTAACTGGAATGTCTGAATATATACCCTTCCATTTCTACAAAACTCTGTTTGCCATGGAAAATTTTGGTAGAATAGAAATTTCTTTGGTTTTCCAGCTCTTCTTATCACAAAATGTTGCTGTATTGCCAGGACTATAACAATGAGGACATGATTGCATAAACCACGGGAGACAAATGCCCAGAATAAAACACTGTAATAAATTTAAAAAGGTGTAGTGTGTTACGAGCCTGATCCTGTTACATAATAGATCTCAGTCAGCAGATTTCATTCTGTAAATTTCAGAGGGGATTGGTCCCATGACATCTGCTAGGAAATGTGGATATTAATTCTGATTCTGCCTCTTTTACCAGTGACTCTACTAATCAGCAGCAAGACATGGTGCTGGTAACTTAGAGCTGCTGTGTAGCTTGAATAGAGGAATATCTGCAGTGTCTGTGCCTGGGCTGCCAAGTCCCATTGCAAGTTCTCTGTTCCTTCACTGTGCCTGCTAGAATAACATGTTATGATACTGGACTTCCAAAGAATATATTAACTTCCTGACTCTCTATAGTAATACCGTACAGCTGGTTCAAATAAACATTCCAAGCCAGTGCATTTTTCATCTTGAAAAAAATAGCAATCCCAAAGAAGTTTTGTATTTATTCAATGCTTACTGTCATTGCCTTTGACACCGAGAGCAAAATTAATAGTTTAAAGAAATGGAGTTACTCTCTAGGCCTTTGCATTGATTCTCTTTTGTTGTTCTTCATTTATTTTGTTGACCATTGCCGTCAAAAAGAGAGGAAAAACTGCTCATGGCATTAATTTTCTTGAGTTATTGCACTGTTCTGTCTCACTAAAACTTTATTGTGTTGGGGGTTTTTTTTTGGTTTTTTTTTTTTGTTTTGTTTTTGTTTTTTGGGTTATTTGTTGGTGGTGGTGGTGTGTGTGTGTTTTTTTTTAATACTTTGAATAAAATGTAACTATTTTTATCTGAACCAGAATCCATTTAAACAATTCGGATTGCTCTTGACTTTACTTACCTATTGTGAAATTTCGCTGACATTGATACAGAAACCTAGTAATTAATATATCTACATTAAACTTTTGCATACTATTAAAAATATGTTCATCTGTTTCTTTAATGATTCCATTGTCAGTTCATCTATTAAGGCTTTTATCAAAAAAGCTGTTGAAACATGACTGAGAACCAAAGGCAAAGTTGTCTTGTAAATAATGGATATTTTGGCTGGATAAGGACTGTAGGTTTGGTCATATTTGATGACATAGTTTTTGTAGATTTTTGTTGTAGATACACTGGCTTTTGGCTTCAGAAACAGTACACATGAATATATAAAGAAAGATTTTGCTCTAAATATTGTTCATCCACAACATACTAATTCCCACCAGAGAAAATGAAATATGTCACAGCCTACAGATCTTCTATTTCCATTTCATACTGCCATTTATTAAGTAATTTCCTCAAGAAAATGCTTAGATGAGCCGGGTTTCTGAGTTGGTTTCTTGCAATCTAAGCTGTAATTATGGAAAAATGTATGGATAGAATTACGGAAAATATTGTGCATGTCCGTCCTTTTCTGAGTTTTCTTTTAATTCTTTGGGCTAATTATGAAGAAAAAGAAATTATATTCCAGTAAGTTGTGGAACAATCAGGGTTACTCAAATGCATGTGCTACCCAGTCTCAAGGAGTTTTCAAAACCTGGACATTAGTCTTGATCTCTCATCCAAATGGCAAAGATGTAAACGGGAATGTGTCCCTGATTTCAATGGAAGCAGGAGTAGGTGTTAGTTTTTCATTGTTATGCAATACATGAAGAAGGCAATTGTGTATGCAAGACTTACAGTGATGTCAGATCTACATTTTTATATGGTTTGTTACAGTCTGTGAATAACTGGACTGTATGGACATAAATCTGTCTTTGATTAAGATAGATTGTTCTGGTGTCCTGTTATAAGATTATTTTACATTAACGGAGTTATCATTGACAAGTACAGAATCATTCTGATTTATAGTACTTTCTGAAAAATGTACACATCTGTGAAAAACGCCAACTTACGTCTGGAATTAAGGGTTAGATGCATGTTCTTTTTATTCTGCCTTTGCATAAAGAAAAACTATTTGCCTGTTACTGGTTCACATAGTCAACGTAAATTTGCTTTTCTCAGACATCTTTACAAAATTTACAGATAAGATTTTATGACTGGAAGTAAGGGAGTATTGTAAAACTGCAGTATTAGACAAAGTACATAAGAACATTCTGAACCCCCCAATGCTATATTAAGGTCACACACGTTTTAAATTAGGACCCTCTGTTCTCACTCATAAATGTCTCAAACTTTCAACTTCTGATCCGAAACTTTTAGTGGTTGAATATTGTAACAGTAGCCACTGGAATTAGTAGATACTGACTCTTGTGCTGTATGACAGGCTGTGTGTAACTGTTCATGACCCTGGCCAGTTTAATGTGTCTGAAGTGAAGAAATTAAGGTTAGCCTGTCACTAGAGCTCCTGCAGGCTGGAACTTTACGATGCAGGTAAAGGTGACTGGGTTTTGAGTTAGTCTATCAATAGAAAATACACTTACATAAAGAATATTATTAGATTTAAATAAACTTCTTCCCATTCACATGACATCAATCATATTCATAAGCACTAGGAAAGCAAAACATAGCTTAGTCTCACTGGCTTCAAATGTGTGGTTGTTACCAGTGAATGCCTGAGCATTTCTCTTTTATGTTTTCAGTTCAGATTTTTAAAAATTATTTTTGGTATTGTTTCTTTGTTGTTTTGCTTTTGTTCTTACTATCTGCAAGACATGTTACATGACAAGCACTGAACATCTATTTATGTGGAGCATTCTAGGAAATGGAGAGTTATAAATATGTATGTCTGATGATAATATGGAACTCTGACAAAGATACTCCTGCCTGTGTTTTTTGGGATTGACAATACAAAGCTATGGTTTATTGAAACAATGATAAAAATAACATTCTGAAAATGTACTAGTTACCAAAATATTCAAAATACAAAGACATTTTTAGTCCCAGGTAGAAAAGCTCCTCTTTGAAATATTTGCAGGAAAATATTCCTGCATTTCCCTACCCCTCACAATCCACTCTCTGCAAAGCTCTTTAAGTGTGAGAGAGGATAGAGTTTCGCAACAGTTTATTGCTAGATTTACAATGCTGGCGACAAAGTCATTCTTAAAAAACGGGATAGACTTCTTCCAGGAATTGATCTCTGGTTGGGTTGATGGATTATATGGGCCAGACTATGCCTGTGACTACTCCTTACCCAGTAACACTGCTGAAAATGCATGTGAGACCCAGACTGCTAAGAGAAACCTTCTGGAAGCCCAGCACCCCAACCCTCTGGACAACACCTCCAATGGAGCAAGAACACATCAGCTCATGCCTCTCCAGTGACACAAAAGCAGCGAGAACATCTTCCTAAAGGTGCCAGAAGACAACAATGTCCCTACATTGGTCTGATTATAGAAAGATTGACCCTTTTGCAATTACTCCTAACTTGTGTTGTTTGAAACGATCATAGTCAAGGCTGCTGGTTAGCTCGTGGAAGGCTGATTGTTCAGCTGCATGCTTTGATTTTATTGATCATATTTTATGAGGTTATCCATTGTCCCTTACATGGCACATTAGCTGAAATTGGCAGGATGTAAAACCGACATTTTGGAGCTCATATTTATATATTATTTTAAATAATTTTCAGAAGACCTCTGCCAAAAGGCAAAAATAGGCTGAAATGGTTTGGTGCATTAAATTTGGTGGGATTGTTTTGTACTTACAGACTTCAATAAGATCATTGTGTCCCAGAGTCTTTATCATAACACGTAACTGATTTATAGAACCTTGCTTCTCTGGGCAGCTGGATCTCACTGCCATTGATAGTGGTGGCAAAATCCCCTTTTTGTTGTCTTTGTCAGAATCAGGACTGGGCTTCCCAGTGCCTGCAGCATAGAAATTGCGTGGCTCCTCAGAGTTGCTGTGGGTGTACAGTGGTCTTACTCTTCTTTGTCTCAAAGAGCTTCATCAAGGGGTGCTCCACAGCAGTAAAACAAACACAGCTCAGACTGTGAGAAAAGCACACCAAAAAATGTAAAAATTCACTTCTGACATTTAAATTCCTTATAAAAGGTGGCAAGATTACAACTATCAATTCTGGCATGTCTCTTGGGTCGGTCATTGCCTTTGAAGTGACCCTGGCCTTAGATCAGGCGAACTTACTTTGCTTTACTCAGTGGTGGCCTGGTGAGATGGGTGGTGCCAGACAGAGAAGAATGGGAATCAGCCCTGGTGGTGTGGTATCCATGGGGGTGGCCGAGGTGAGCTCTGGAGCTGGCTAAAGGCCAAGCTCTCAGGATGGCCATCGTGCCCTGCTGGGTGGGTGCTGGTGGGCACTGCAGGCTGGCCAGGGTGCAGTTTGCCCAGGGGAGTCCCGTGGTGGTGACCCTCAGGCTGTGCTCCCAGCAGGGACCAGCAGCTCCATGTGCAGGGCGCAGCCGTGCAGGCAGCTCATCTGTACCTTTTTTATTAGCAAAGCACAGAAGTGTGAGGAACCCAAACCCTTTGCCATGCCTCCAGCTTAGTGGTTCTATTTGAAAAACAATTACACAAGATGCCACCTAAGGCAAATTGTATAAAATTAAAAGAAAGGGTACGGTGATATATCCTCAAATTTCATGACGGTAGGAAGTTATAAAATCCTCAGCCTTCCAGAATTCCTATGGTTCAGTGCTTCGTCACAAGGGGAGTAAGTACAGTAATTCTGCACAGAAATAAATGTGACTGAATCCTGTTTGCTTTCAAATAATTGCATTTATTTACATCAGTTTAACCTCCATTTAAAATGTCATGTATATCTCAGCTAGATTAATGCATGTGAAAAAAATAGCCTCTGTGGGAAGTGTTTTGAGTAAGCAATTTGTTTTGCTTGTAATTAATGGATTCTTACCTAAAGTACAAGTTATAAATAAAAATAAACTAACAGTGAGTGGTAGTTTGCTGCTGTCATTCAAATAGTGGACAGTTGGGTAATTACAGACCATCAAAGAACTGCTGCACTGCTGATTATTATCTTTTAAGAATTTGCCAGCCTTTCATCGTTCAAAAGAAACTTGCATTGAAGTCTTTAAATATATGCTATTAATAAAATAAACCTATTAAGTGGTGTGATGGTTGGTATTTACAGCTCACACAGGGGAACAAGTCACCTTTCCTTTGTTGCTTTGTCTGATACAGAATACCACATCGTGAAATTGGCAGCCAAATCTCATTTAGGCACGTGTAGCCGTGTCAATACCAAGGGCTTCATTTGGCAAATGTGTAGGGAGCTTGTCTCAGATGAGAAGCTTTGGAGAAGAGTTGGATTGTACCCCTGGAGAAAGTTACTCAAGTGTTTGTAAGGCCAGGTCCTGAAAATATCAGAAAATCCATGTGCATGAAACTCATGTGCAAACCTTTGAACTGAAACCAAAAATCATCAGTGTGGGAGATGTAGCCATAGTTGCATCTGCTCTGAACTAGAAATACATTTAACTTCTATCACATTTTATGCATACACTTATGCCACGTGTTGCTTGCTGAGATTTGTTATTTAAAAATCCTCATGAGCAATAACTTTATATGTATTTACAGAATTTAATTTTCAAAACTAAGCTAGATGCTAGGCACAGAATTATTTTTCACAGTTGTGACTCTCCACTTATATAACATCAAAATGATCAAATCATACATTTCCACAGTAATTTTAGTTAAAAGCTGGACTTAGGATGGAAATGATGTTATAGATATCCCCTTTCCTCATAGAGATAAACCCATATTTGCGACATCCAAGACTGTGATCCTTGTATTGACTAGAAGTAACATTTGAAGCATAATATTGAAAAATGTGTTGATGCACGGAGTGGTGCTGGAGACAGTGAACTTTGTGTGCGGGGGGAGGAGGGGACAGGCAGCGCAGAGCTGGCTGTGATAGGTCTCCATCAGAAGTGCTGCAGAGCTCTCGGAGCATGTCAGCATTCAGCACTGCTGTGCTCATCTGCCTGTGAGCCCTGCACAGGCAGCAGCAGACTCGTTGTCTCCAGCAAGGAGGCATCCCCCACCTAAGCTGATCTATATGGTGTGTCTGCCTGTTTATCTCGTGTTTATATCAGAATAAAAGAGTCGCTCCTGCATCTTCCATTCAGAATACTTGAGGGTTCATCTTCCATTCAGTAATAGAATCAAGAGATTGAATTACTCATCTCAGTAACATCGCCAGGATGGGGATTGTAAACATCTGTAAACAGAACACTGAAATTATAAATAATATGAAACAAATGCTAAATATTGTACTCTTTGGTTGCTTTCATTGAGCCAGACTCTAATAATCATTAGGGCACGTAAAAAAATATGGAGATATATGGTTTATATGAAAGGTCAGTTGCAGTCCACCGTTATTTTTTAATTCACTGAATTGTTTTTCTCTCTGTGTAGCATAATCTCTTGCCCATTTTCAGCAAAACATGTCTAAATTCATCATACATGAAAACAGAGCTGGAGGAAGAGGAAATGGACAATTTTCTAATTTATGCAATTTAAGAGAAATATGGAGGGGGGGGCTCTTTAATGACCATTAGCTGATGAAATACAAATTATCTGTACCTACCAAGCTGCAAAAGCCTGTTGAAGATGGCAGAAGTGCTGCTTTTAAAGGCTTCTGCAGTCTTGTGAGATTAGCTTTGTTATAAATCTGCTTGTGTGTCACTGAACTGGAAACTGTGATTTGTAAAAGAGGATAAATACAATTTTTATCATTAATATTCTTTTTGATGTGTTTTAGCTTGACGGTTTTGGAATAATAATTTAACATGCTGTAAAAAATCCTGAGTTAAAAAATGAAAGAATTCCAGAAAATAATCTGTCTTAGGGTTGCTTGAGGATTTAGTTGAGAGTGATTTTAACATTACAATTTTGTTGATTATCTTAATTTTAAAAAGAAGACTGAAAATTCCCAAGTGCACTGACAGACTCATGCACACCTGTGGGAGTTTTCTGAGCAGAGGGGGTTGGGGTTTTGTTTGTTTGGGGGGGGGTGTGTGGTTTTTTTGTTTGTTTGTTTTGTTTTGTTTTTCATAAACGGAAAGAAAGGAAAATGGTTAAACCTCTGAGAATCTGGAAATGCCAATCACATGACTACATGAGGAAAGCAACTGTTAAAGTTCTCCAAGTGTTAGCAGAATTTTCTAAAGCTAGCTAATGTGGTAATGACAAGAGTAGGAAGGGCTATAAGACTTATAAATATGCTGTGCACAATCAGGTGTTCTTTATATTTTGTATTTACACGTAGGTAGTTAGTTGTGGAAGCTGAACTAATGTACACTGTATTACCAGAGAGTGTGGAAATACAGAAAAAACTAAGGGTCCTACAGTTGCAGCTTGGCTGTGTGGAAAACTGAAAAAGCTGGATTGTGTTCTTTTGAAAAACTGTAACGAGTTGTAATGCTGGATTATTAGGAATCTTTTCAGTAGCAACTGGGATGTGTTGCAGTGGATGTGTATTAATATACCGTTCTTTCATTAAGTAGAATTTAAAATATTTGCAATAATGACTTGGAGACAGTAAATAATTGCAAAACAAACCTGTGGAAATCTAGAAAGGCTTTTATGTAAGGAAAGAAAAGTGAGAAAGGAGAAGGGGAAAGGAATAGTTTTAGACCTTTCAAGTCTAAATCTCATCATTTCACCTTCCCAGGAATCCTCTTTCAGGCCTAGAGGGCTCCCGGGAAGGTGAAATGATGAGATTTAATGTGTTGTCTGACTATTCTTGGGCTTATTATTAGGGCCTTACATCACAGCCTCGAGGGGAAGTAGGAGGACTTCGGTACTGTCAGAATGTGCTGCTGTGCACAGCCTGTATTTCCTTTTCCTGGGAGGGTTATGCTCTGTGTGAGGGACAGAGTTCTGCATAGCAGTAGAGACGTCTGAATGGAAGATCCCTTCCCTCGGGAGTGGCACATCTTACTAAATGTTCCGGCCACTTGAGTCAGGTGCATTTTGACCAAAATGTATTAAACCTGGGAGATGTGACCTCTTCTGTTCTTTTTTTATTAAATAGAGCGCATGATTCTGTATTTAGGGGCAACTTTTCATCTTGTTCCCACTTAGTGAATTGCATGCATGTGGAAAAGGAGAGAGAATTAGCTTGTGTATGCTTCTGAAATAATTGTTGGTATAGTCTAATATTACTTATAATAAAGTCTTTCTGAAGTTGCTCATGGCAAGGACAGTGGCAAAAAAGGAAAGTGGTTCTTGCCGTGTCTTACCTTCTATGGACCACCTTAGCTATATTAAATGTCTAAACAACAATCTTTGTACACTGTTTTCATACTTTTAGGCATCTATCATGCTTTTATTTTACCTTTCATTTCCTTGGCAGATGATGCTATAGGGAATTAAGATAAAGTGCAATCATCTGTCCAGTTTCTTTCCCATAGCCATGTTGTATATTATGCTCTCAGACCCCACAGTGTTCTGCAGGAGATTATCCAAGAAATGATAAATCCTCAGTAGGAGCCATCAAAGCATCATTGCCAGTTTGTAGCCGCCAAGAAGACCCTCACATCTCTTTCACTGTCACTGCATTATTGATTAGCCTGTGAAATACTGAAGCTCTATTGATTGCAAATATTTAGGGATGAAAAGGGAAATATTGTCCTCAAAGGTATTTGCAGTCTTCTCTCCTCTGTTAGAGATCTTTCTTCCCTTGTCTTTGTCTGTCTTCTTACCTTTATGTACAGGTGGCTGATGTGTTCATCCGAGGGCACTGGGAAGGTGGGCAAACAGCTGCCTCACCCTGCTGGGGCCAGCAGCCACCAAAAACCTGAAAGAGGAAAACGAAGGACACTGCTTACATAAAGACTGCTTGGTTGCCTTTGAACACACACAGGCACTTTGACAGAAATTAGAGGAAGCAAAACCCATTTCCTGTTGGTCTATCTTTTCATTGATTTGTATTTAAAATTGTCTTGGTGATCCAGGCTATGAGGTCTGAAGCAGTCCTGCATAAGACAGCACATAACTGGCTGATATTCTAGTCCCATCAGACAAGAGAGCTGCTGAAATCCCAGTGCATTCTGTCTGGAGACTCATGGGTTCTCCTAATCCAGTTACAGGAACCCTGTGCAGACAACGTAAAATACAAGACCTGAGCAAAATCTTAGCTTGTCGATCCATTTGGGTGAGAGCTGAAAAGGAACTTCGCAAAGGCAGAGCATGAAACACACAACAAAACAATTCCTTGCAAATTCAGCAAGTTAGTTCTTGCTGTCTCTTCTCCAGGAAGTCCCTGCTTAGGAGGGACATTGGCACATGCAGGTGGTTTCTGCCTGGTTAGTGTACAGTTAGTTCTCTGCCTGGTACTTAAGCTGAAATCATTAACATGTGTCTTGTGCGTTACCTGAATGAAAGGCGAGTTCATGGGTTATTACTGCCCAGTTTTTCTCTTTGCTCCCGCACTTCCCTGTTTCGATTACAAATCCCCCTCCAGGCACAAAGCAAGCTGGACACCTACAGTGCAGCTAAAGAGTTATTTGCTCCCTAGGTGGACACTAATGAATGACTGCAGTGCTGCCCTGAGTGAGAGGGTCCCCACTATTAAAGTTTAATAGAAAGATCTGAGAAACTGGGGGCCAAGAAGAGGAGGAGGGGACAGGGGGTTGTGAGTAACTCTCCAAGTGCCTTCTCTCTTCCTTTACTCTAGTGGAGATTATACCATCCTTTAGGACAGGAGCAACAGCAGACAGGTCAGTTCACTCTGTGTTCTCCTTTTGCCTTCAGTCTCACTGCAAGCTATTGAAGCTGCAAAAATTTGGTGGTTTCTTTCCACTGTAAAACCTCTGAAAGCAGCAAGAATATGGCCTGACTCAAAAATTATCTAATTCAGATGTACTTTCATTTTTCTGACTTTTTTTTATCCTTTCGCTTCCTTCACACTCCATGCTGTCCTCTTTTGTTTCTCCCTAATCTGTCTCTTTTCTTTACGCTCCCTACTCCAATCTTCCTCTACCTCGTACTTTCCAGGACTTGGAATTAGGATAGGTATATTTAATTTGAGGGCTTAAAGGTGATTGATTTAGTGTTTCTAAAAAATTCTCCTTTAAATATTCCAGCACCCCTGAATTGCTGTTCATGCTAAATGATGACAAACTATCATAGAACAGTAGAAGTACATCATCCATTATTTCAACCAATGTAAATACAAACCTCCTCAGTTTTTCTCTCTCCCACTGAATTGGAGGAGAGTAATGTTTACTTTTAGTTTTGCTTTTAGTTTTTGAGGCCCCATTGTTGTGGAACTTGGCCATGTCTGAGACCATATAAAGAAAAGGGATTTATTATAATGTGTATAGAGAGAGAGAGGTATCCTTTAGTTCCTCTCTGCTGTTAATTACTAAGAATATTCTGAGTATCTCTCACGTAGTATTTATAAGGAACAAGACAAACCTCTTGTATACCATTCTTATTATAACTTCAAGAAGGAGGTTTTCTTACTGCAGACTCAGACCACCAACAGGAGGTCCTACAGAATGTTGCTCACATTGCAAGGGACAGCTAGGGGAAGCAATGGAAGAAACTTCCTTCCACTAGAGGTGTTTGAGAGAGTTAGAATTCTGCTGGAGATAATGATAACCACAGGAATTCAAGTTTGGTTTCAGGATGGGGTATCATAACCTCCCGTCCTTTTGACAATAGAGTTACAGGATTAGAAACCTTTGTTGATATTTTGCTAGCTGAAAGTAAATGTAACTGGAGAAACTAAAATATATTGGTTTTTCCATGGTTCTTTGAACCTTCTGTGCTATCTGTCACACAGAGCTCTTCTAGAAGTCAATGCAAGAACACTTTGAGCCTGTAAACACATCCTGAAAAGAGCACTGATACTGAAATTAGATTTTTTTATTTACTCTTTGAAAAGTGGTGTTGCCAATACAACCTGTCAGCACAGGTTTCTTAAGCCTGCAGCCTGGCCAAATGTGTTGGATTCCTGTTTGGAAATATCTGGACTGGATCCACAAAAGTTACCTGTGTTTTCTTTTGTCACTACCTTTCCTTCAGACATTCTGGCTGAATTATAGCACTTAGGTAGATGTAGACCTGACTAGTGTGATGACCTGAGGAATAACTTTAGAACTTGTATTTTCTGGTGAGACTATCAAGGAGATGTGTTTTCCTCAGCATTGCAAGGATACAAAATTTGTGTTCTTCTCATTTCTTAACAAACGATGGGTTTGGGTCTACTCTAAAATTTGCCCCTTATTTTTTTCCCTGAAATTTAACCTGTTTAGGAAAGTACTTTTCTACCATCTTATTTACTTAAAGGCAACACATGCTTTCCTTACTCTGAATACAGCTGCTTTCCTGAACTGAGGACTATGCTGAGAACTTAAATGTGAATTCTGGACTTCAGAAAATGGTAAAACAGGTTGGTGCTTCTGAAAAGACTGGCTGAAAATTCCTGTGCTTTCATGTGTGTTATGTAGAGACAACATTAAAGTTCAGTTGCATAAGACTTACTCTTATTTTCATAATACTCACTATTATTTTAAGAACTCTTAGGTATTCTTAGTATATGCAGTTCAAAAAACCTGCAAGGACAGGAAAGTTCTCCCTTTCTCTACTATGATAATCAGAAGTACCTGAGATAAATAAGTGCTATGTGGGAAACATCACTATCACTCTTCCAATTTCTTATGCCAGTAAAATTTTCTTGTTTTCACTTTAGATTGTATATGGGGGTTTTTGTTTGCTTTTTTTTGTATATTTTGGTTATGTTTTTGTGTGTGTGTGTAAACTATTGATCTGACTGCCGCAATGATTGCGCTCTTTTCAGTAGTCACTCAGAACAGATGGATTGCAAAGAATGGCAAAATGAAATTCCCCTTACAGTATGTCCGTAAAGATCTGAAGAGCAATTCCAAATGCAACCCTCTCTGTTTGGTTTGGGGTTTGTTTTTGTTCTGTTTATTTTTGTCCTTGTTTAGGATTTTAGGTTTTGGTGGCTTTTTTCCACAATTGCAGACTGTATTTCAAATTACTAATAATAGCAATGGCTGTTCTAATTTTGTCACAAATCACACTGAAACAACTTTTTGTCTTTCCTGAACTTAAGTGCAACTACACGTGTTGTGACCCAGAACCAGGCAGCCTGTGCCATTTCCTTTTGGTAAACATGGAGTTTGGGAGTATGGTTGACTTACTTTACCCAACAGTCTGCAGTTGGCAATAATCCAAGGTTTCTGGATTTTCTCACCTTTTTCTCATCTTTTGCATGACTTGTATCAGAAGAGAAGCCAGAGCTAAACGAACCAGATAGCTCAGGAAAATACTATTGTTCAGTCTTGTTCTTTGCTTTTAGGGTAAGTTGATCAGATTTGGAGGGATGTCCTTTCAGTTATGACACTTTTCTGATTTTCTTAACAGACCCAAGAATAGAAGTGTTTAGTTGTTAAAATATAAACTATCTTTGTATCTGGGAAGCAGCAAAATTTGTATACAAACAACTGAAAAAAATCCATACAAATGCATTTTATTGGAAGAATAAAAGAAGTCTTGCAAGTCAAACAGAAGTCAAGAAAAAACTGTCAATACCTGCTTCTTCCAAATTTTTGAATCCTTCTTTAGGAATAGTGTCTTCCAAGGTTTGGTGTTTGCAGCTCCATAAAGAAAAAACTTTTGTCATGGAAATCTTATTCTCTGACCGTAATAACTCTAATAGCAATGTTGACTTGCATTATCTGTCCATTTATCTTAATGTCCCCATTCTTGTAAGGATTAGAATTGCATGTTTCTGAGGAAAACACAGCAAATCTTTGGATGGTAATCTAGAGACTTCTGTTACAAAGTAAAGAATCAGAAATGCATTTGGGCAGAAACTGAGTAGGTGTTACACAATTTTTTTGCGACTATGAATTTTTGTAGTTGGGCTGAGTTGTAACTTGAGAGCTGAGAAACAACTCACCAAAAATGACACAGGATAATAAATAAAGTAGGTACTTGTGCTTGTTGAGGAAAAAAAGTCCTTTCCCATGTAGAAATAGTAGAAAATGAGTAATTCTGCAACACAGGTGGAAAAATTCTGTTGCTTCTGCTATATTCTGTTGAACTGATTTTAGGAATTGTTCTGGGTGAAAAAAGCTAGATTTATTTTTTCTGAACAGCATATGAATAGATGGTGTGTTTATAAATCTTGTAAACAATACCAGTTTCACCCTCTGTCCTGCGGTAACTTTCTCTGACATTTAAGAACCAAAGACTATATCTGAAGAAGGTCACAGATGTCATAGCAATGAACATTTAAGCTCACAGATTTAAGAATAAAAGAAAATAAATAATTCACATTATATGGTATAACATTTGAATATATTAATATGTAATATATTGTTATACATTTATGCTTTTATAAAAATCTAAACCACAATATGATTCATAATTAGCAAATGCAATAGTCATATTTAAATTATATACACTAGATATTGCAAATAACTAAACACCTCCAGATACAATTCACAAGAAACAGCATTTCAAGGAACAGAGCTGTCCAGAAATATGGAACAAAACCCTGATAGAAAGGGTAATTATTCTGAAGTAACAGCTCTTTCTGGTTTCTGAATGCCTTAAATAGTACTTGGGCTCTTCCTTTCTGCTTAAGATACAGTCAGACACCCTCTCCCGAGAGCAGGTAGTGCATCTTCTCCATTTGCAGAGCAGTGATAGATAATGTTGCCCTCTGGTACAAGGTCTCACTGGTTAGTGCTTCCACAGTCATCCAGATCTTTTGCCGATCTGTGGGTTTCAAGCTTGAAGGGGAAATACTCACAGCTGTGTGCGTTCTTTTAATTTTCCTTTTTACCTTGTAAGACTTTAAATGACTGACTCTGAGATTCAGTGAGGAAGACTGCTGAGAAGAAAGGTGCCAAGTGACTGTGTAGCCTCGCCTACAGCACTCTTTTCACTGCCCCAGTGCATGGAGTAGGCAGCCTTGGATGACTAACACCAGGTCAGACAGCTCAGAGTTAGAGCTTGTGTTCAATATCAGCATAGCAAAGATCCTGTTAAGATCTGGCCTCTAGACACACCGAGTTTGAAAATAGCCTATGTTCATTAAAACCCACGTGAATATTCATGTGCATAAAGTAAAACATTTCAGGGCCCAAAATCCACACCCAATCTACAGGTCTGTGGATCTATGGGTTAGGCTTTTAGTCAGACTGAATTCTTGTTCCTTCCAGTAAGTATCCATTGGCTTGTGCACAAAATCACAGGACTGTTTGCTTGTCCTCCTACACAGAGCAGACAGAAGTGGTACAGCCTGTGAATGGGTTCTCCAATCCTGAGAGTAGCAGATACCTGGGTAGGAAAATATGCAGCAGCAGGCATGGCATCCCAAAACGCAATCTCTAAAATAATTATTTCAATTACTCTCCAGGGCTTGCCTTTCTTGTCTTTCTCTTCCAGGTTTTAAAATGTGTCAGTCAGTAAGGTACCAGAAATACACAATAAAAGAAAATTGAGTCATCCTGAGGTAATGCTGGCATTTGTGTAGGTCTTTTCAAAGTATTGGAAAAACTGGAAAGGTTTAACTGTGACCAGTAAATGATCAGTCTAAAGTTACTCACTGGGACGGGGAATGAAGTCAGTGTTGATGAGCAAGGTATTGAGCAAAATAGGAGACTCTGCTTTCAGGAGTGAGCTGGGACTTCTTGATCGTGGATGGCTGGATACCAGGAGATAACCAGCACAGCTTGGAAAGCGGTCGGTGCCATGGTGTTGTGTCATGTGCCTGCTCGACACCGAAGGCTTTTAATGGGCAAAAGAGCCATCAGGCAGAGCTTCAGGGAGACACAGGGACAACATGAAGCCAACGATATTGAAAGAGTTCGAAGAGGTTCAAACAGTATCAGTCTGTGAAAGCAAAGGGGAAACAGTTGCTCAGGTTCAGATGTGAAACTTTGTACTAGCAGAGCTGTAGGTATAGATTTACTGTAAGGTACTCTGGGAAGAAGATTTTAAGAAAATAAAAAGCCAGTAGCTTTTCTTCATGGCTGTTTCCAGTGCTTAGAACAGTAAATTCACTTAAACTACACACACAGAGGACTGCTGCCTGTTTTAGACAGTCTATCTGTTCCCTGCAGTCATTTAAAATTATCTTCTAAATATATTAATAGGACAAATTTGCCATGATATTTGGAAATTGTATTTTGGTTTGCATATGTAACTCATTAGTTAGCAGCATCCAAGAAGAAGACGTTTTAAGTCTGATTCATGAATTTATTCCCTAAAATTAAGAGCATTGCTGCGAACAACGATTTTGGGAATGAGTGTCTCCCATTGGGTAGGAGAAGAAAACCCGCCGTTTTCGCAGTTTCCTCAGTGTTTTTTTGGCGTTTCGAGAGGCTGGCGGTTGAGGATCCCGGGCTTGGTGGGTCCGCGGTGGCGGCCGCCGGCGGCCAGGGCAGGGACGAGGAGGCGGCGGGGGCGCAGCGCCACATCCCTTGGGTAGCAGGGCGGCGGCGGGTGCTGCGGAGTCTCTGTGGCGCAATCGGTTAGCGCGTTCGGCTGTTAACCGAAAGGTTGGTGGTTCGAGCCCACCCAGGGACGGGTTCCCCTTTTGGGCTCGGCGCCGCCCCCGCCGCCGGCCGTCGTTTTGTGCGTGTGCGCCGGGGGAGGATGTGAGATTAGCGCCGGCGGCCCTGCAGGCGCCGCGTGTTGCCGGGCAGGGGGGCCCGCGGCGGGGAGCGCAGCGCGGCGGCCCAGCTGCGGCGGGGCCCGCCCCGAGCTCGGAGCCCGCAGCCCCGGCGCGGAGCGGCTGCCCTGCCCGCCGCGCCGCAGCTCCTGCCGGGCCACACGGCCGCGCCGCGCCGCTCCAGCGGAGGCGTGCGGGGCACCGGGACCTGCCCCTGCCTGCCTGCGGCGGAGCGGCTGCTGCGAGCGGCCACCGAGCGCCGCCGCCCGCAGCGGCCGGCTCTGTCCTGAGGCTGGCCGGGACCCGAGTGCCCGGGAGTTTCTGCACCCCCTGCTCCCGCGGCGGGAGGTGCGAAGGCAAATACGGTCTTCGAGCTGCTCCGGGATAACGGGCGATGCTGCCGGGAGATTGGGATTTGCTCCGGGAGGAGCTCACGGCACTCGAGCGATGGCCAGCGGACGGCCCGGGTGGGAGCCGAGACTCGGGGACAAACGCCGCTTGCCGGGAGGATTATTGTGATCGCTGCCGGGTGCGACTGTGGCCGGCGCTCCGCGGCGCGGTGTTGACGCGCAGCCCGGCGGCCCCGTCTCTCCGCGGCGGACGGAGCCCGCGCAGCCGGGTGAAGCGAGGCGGGGGCACGGGAGCCGGGCGGCAGAGCCGGCTGCGGGGCCCCGCCGCGTCCCGGAGCCCGGCGGGCAGCGCCGGGACACCGCCGTGCCCTGCGGGTCCCTCCCCGCCCGAGGCGGGACGTGTTCCAGGCCCGTTCCCTGCTGGCAGGCGGCGCGGCCGCTCCGGGCTCGCCCTGCCCGCGCGAAGCCGCTTTGCATAAATGAATGTTAAAAGCAATTACTCTGGGAGCTTCGCCTAAACGTGTCAATTAGAAGTTGGCACCTTCGCCGTATCCGAGCCCGAGAGCCGATTCCAACGAGGGCTTTGGTCGCGTGAAATCCGGCTGCCTTCCAGCCCGACCTCTGCCAGCTCTGAGAGGATATATTTACAGTTTAAAGAAAACAGGATCCGTATTAAAAATGCCCCTTCCCCAGCGAAGCTGTATTTCACAGATCTTTCTGTTCAACCCGCCTGGTTTGAATAAGGAATACAACCCGCTTAAAGGTCAGGCTGTGCCATTGATTTACCATCGATGACAAGATACGGCCCTCGCTAGCCAAGATAGCAGAGAACAGACATGTATTTAGAAACACCGAAAAATCTTTTGAAAGTAGTAAACCTTAAATCGTTGATGTGATGGTATATCTTTCTTTTCCTATCATCCACATATTTTTCATTTCGGTAAAACATTTTGAAAAACTAACAGCCGTGTGCTGAGCATCAGGAGAGGTGTAGCTCTCTGCAGGACGCCCCTATCACCACGCTTAACCCGTAAATATTTCCTGCTGATAGGGAGAATTTTATTTTAACTCAAGTGGTTCAGGTAAATTCCCTCCTCGATATTTCCACGCTGTTTGCAGTGCAGGGTGGATTCAATCTGGTAGCACTGCATCCACTGCAGCCAGCAAAGCCTCGCAGGGGTTGAAATCTAAAAATCTGCATTTGCCAATACTTGGACCGTCGCGCGGACAGGCAGGCAGGCATCAAGAGCTTACAGGAACCACCACCAACAAAAAATTGATCATGTCAGTGTGAAACAGCAGTGTCTGGAAAACCAGTAACAATTTAGAAACTAAAATTAGCTGGTGGTTCATGAGGAAGGACAGGGGTTTCTGCTGCCACAAAGCAAGTCTTGCTCTCCTTAGCAAGGCACAGATGCGTTGCATAGGAGTGGTTATTGCTGACCACGGGGTTTGTTAAGGCTCGTTCCAGTCGCTGTGCAAACGTGCACCGTCAAATCTTTAAAATAGGTGCGGGATGTGAGCATCCACATCGCGATCCTGCGACACGTGTGCAGGAGGAGGCTCGTCATGGGCTGGGTAATACAAAGCGACGTTTAGGCAGTGCTTGATAAACTCATTTTGTAGAAGTGGAAAGCTCGTGCATGGGAAGTGCCTCATCCCATCTGCTCACTAACTAATTACAATTAAGGTTGTGGAGAACGGGAAACCTGATACATTTTTGGGACTAGACAGGGAATCGAAGCTTTCTTTGTATGAAGTAAAATTTTTTCAGAGGTCAGTGAAGCTTTCAGTTCTTAGCCGTGGAAAAAGCTTCTCGTAGCTGTGTAATGTACCCAGACAAACCAGCCGGTTCTTGCCTTAATCCATTTATCTATATGCGGTCTAGGATAAACGCTGTTCTAAATGTTATAGGGGACTGCACCGTCTGATGTTTTTAGGAAAAAGACTTGTCATTTTCAAAGTGACCTCTTAACCAACACCGAGATAAATTCCAGAGTAAGTATTTCCAACGGATATTCCAAGCAATTTCTAAGGCAGCTGGGGAAGACTCGCCGTCGAGACGTTCGGGAGAACCCATAACCAGCGGATCGCCGGTTGTGTCAACCTGGAATCACCAGCGCCTGGATAAACCCCAGCAACCCGCAACGCGCCGCGGCTCTTTGTTCGCTCGGCGATGGGACGGGGACGCGGGGCTGGGGGCGGCCGGCGGCTCGGGTTGGGAACAGAGAGGACAGCTCTGCCGCCGTCCCCCGCCACGGGCAGCGCCCGGGAGCTCCGCACTCGGCGGAGGGGGAGACGCCGCCGGCCGCCCGTGGCCCGGCGCAGCGGGATGGAGGACTCGGGGAGCCAGCGCTCCCCGCGGGTGCGGATCCCGGTCCCCTCCCCGCCGCGTCCAGCGGAGCCCTGGGGGATGGGGAGAACACGGCTGTCCGCGCTACTGGAGCCCCCGGCCCGAGCCGGCCCCCGCCGCTGCTCGGGACACTCACAAACACGGGGACACCCGGGGACAAAAGAATACTCTTCCCCCGCCACGGGAAGCCCCAGGGGAGAGGTGGGCTGTGCGTGGGAGCCGGGGGGGGGGGGGAACGGGGGACGACCCGCGCCGCCCCCGCCCCTCGCCGGAGCTTCCCGCTGCCTCCTGCCAGCGGGCGGGGCCGCGCCGAGCCGGGACCCCCCCGCAGCCGCCCCCGGCCCCCGCGGCCGCCCCGCCCCGCAGCTGCTGCGCCGCCGCCCGGGAGGGGACGCGGGGCCCGCGCGGAAGTTCCAGGTGCGGGGCGCGGGCCCCGCCGCCCCCGCGGAGCGCCGCGCTCCGGGCGCTGCCCCGGCCCTGCCTCCCGGCGGCGGCGGCGAGCGGGGCCCGGCCCGGGGGGGCCCGGCCGGGAGTGTCCCGGTGCGGGGGCGCATCCTCGGCGGAGAGCGGCGGTGCGGGAGCGGCGTCCAGCTGGAGCGGCGGCCGGAGGGCTGCGCGGCGTCCGGGCTGGGAGCGAGGTCGTGGTGAAGCAACTCCCTTTGAACTTTGGCCAATATTTAATGACTTGGGAGGCGGATAAGATGGGGAATAAAATATTAATGGTCTCAATAAAGACGGGGATCCGGAGTATTGGAAAGATGAAAAACTGTGCAGCTCGCAGTAAGGGTGCAGAAAACAGCCATCTTGAATATTTTAATCTCTGGCAAGTGTTTCTTTGGAACAAAATGGATGTTGGAGGGAAACAGCATAGTTAACATTACTGTAGCCTTCCATTTCTAGCACCATCCCTCTCGCAGAATTCAGCTGGCACGAAGCAGGGAGACTGGAAGGAACGCCACAGCCTTTCATCTACCTACAATGGCAATAAATAATCATAATCTGAATACTGTGGTCTGGAAATTTAGTACCTCTCTAAGCGATGGTGCTTTTTTTACCCACGATTTATATCGATTTGTTTGCATCGACATAAGTCACATGTAATGCTGCAAAAACACTCTCAGAGCTCATGCAACATCAAGAAACAATTGGTCTGTGTTCAGCCAGAACACATTGGTAAAGATTTTTTATTTTTTATGATATTGTACGTTGCTACCATCGCCAAAATCAAAGGAGGTATTCCTACCGATTACCCTGGAAATTGAATCAGGGCCTGGGTTCAGAGTTTGTTGTGTATTCATTATATGAACCAATTATTTTAAGGATTCATTGTTTGGCCATAAAAATCACTCTAGACTGAAATTAGGCTTAAAAAGTCCCCAGGATTTTTTCCGCTTCTACAAAAATGGGTTAACCGCTGTCTTTTTTTTTTCTTTCTTTCTTTCTTTTTTCCCCCACCTCAAACTGATGGTGAAAACAAATACAACATGCTGATTTCAGATGCTTTTTTGTTTTCATATAACTGCAAAATAGCTGTGCTTTATTATTATTATTATTATTATTATTATTTATTTCCCCTAAGAATTACAAGGCTGTTAATACTGTTAGGCCTTCACAAATTTTTAAATTTTTGTTGTTGGTTTTCTATTTGTTTGGGGTTTGTTTTTTCCTTTCCTTTTTTTTTTTTTTTTTTTTTTTTTTTTTTTTTTTTTTTTTTTTTTTTTTTTTTTTCCAGAGGAACAACCGACTGAAGTGGGGGGTGTGGTGAGAGCAGAGACAATAAGTCAGTGGTTCAGCTACACAGGCTCAGAAAGGCTCCTTCCCCGGGATTATTTATTTCTTTTCTCGTTGCTGTTTGCTTACTTTGGACCTACTGCTTCAAAGATAAGCACAGCAGAAACAACACACTTTAAAAAAAAATTAAATTAAATGAAACAAAGACAGCTAAAAAAATATAATGCAGGGATGGCTGGAGAGCATTGTCTGAAGATTAAAGAATAGGATTTTGAGACAGAACTGCATGATTTTATTCATTTATTTGTTTCTTTAAAGTCAATTTGGGCAGAAGTTCTAATCCTAATTGTTAAGGACAATGTTCCTGTTGAGAACTGTATTGTTCTTATTAAAGTTTTTCAATTTTCCAAGGAAATTCTGAGATCCTGCATATGCAGTTCCTGATTATTTCAGCATCTTGGTGCAGCTTGCTTTCTGTATCTGAATATTTTTGCTTTGATTTCTCAGTTCCATACTCTCCCCCATGGACTGATACATAAAAATCTATTTAACACCTCTTTCCTGCACATCCCGGAGTTGGTACAGCATTTCTTGAGACTATTTGAATCAAAGGCATTATGAAACCAAGTAGCTTCCTAGTTATTTTTTATAATCGCAGCACACAGGAACTCCAAATAATAGCATTTGTGAGAAGCAGAGTGAAAAAAATTACTAAAATACAAATGACTAAAAGCTCCATCAAAGGCTAAAATAAAAAACTTGTGCTTGTGAGAAAAAAAAAAAGATGCATAGACTAGAAACAATAACATAGAAAAGCAGACAGTGACTTCTTAATGGGCAAATCTTGTTCTGAAAATTAAAGTGATAGCTCAAATTTTTAATATTATCTAAGAAACAGGAAGATTACAACCAGATTGAGTAATACTGGAGACTGCTGTAGGGCCCAGAGAGGAAAGCTGTGTCACATTTGCTGAAAGCTCAAGGAACTGCATTTAAATGTCATGGAAATCCGATTTATGTGTGAAAGGGATGTAGGGTTCCAGGGAGGAAACAGGGTGTGGAGAAGGACCAAGGAGATATAACACTGTATTTGTCCCACGGATATGAAGGACAAAGAAATTTTGTAGAAATAAATAGAAGAAAACAATTTATTTCTATATTATAAATCAATAAAATAGAAATACTTTTAAAATTATTTTTATGATTACTCAAAATATATATTTTGCTCCAAAGAAATGCATTCACAAGAAGAGAAATGCCAGCATAATGTTTTTCCTGTAAAGAATATGACTTTGATTCATGAAGTTCATTTGCCCTAATATATTTAAAACATTTGTACATGAGATAGGCTCAGATTTTTTTTTTCTGTTAAATATTATATTCCTTTGTCATCGTCATTGTTTCGTTGGCAAAACCTGAGAGCTAGATTGCACCTTCATAGTTAAACAGACAGGGAAAGGTGTGGGAATACTTGTATCTACACCTTCCAGAAGAGCAAGGAGTACCTGGCAATTTCTAAATAACTGAGGCCAAGGGACTGGTGGTTTTATATTATATTCCAAACGGACAAGATATTCTGGTTATTCTATTTTCTTGTTGTGTCATTGGCATATCCAGCTCTGCAAGCAACTGTTAAGTGCTTGCTAAAGTAGTGCATATATTGATAAGAAATAATTGGTTTAACAAGCTGAGAGTTGTTTGTAAATATTCTGCTTAAAAGTTGGTGCTGCTAAATCCCTTCTACTGTTTAAAAGATGATTGTAAAGCAGTGAAGTAAAATGGCAGGATTAGAGTGATAATTTTTGTCTCCTTTTCACTTCAGAGATTCTCGGCAAACATTTCTGGTTTTGTAAGACAGATGTGTTCTTTAGATCATGTCTCTAAATAATTCCATATTAAATATGGTTCAGACGAAAAGAGGCAGTGATAAGTGGTTACTACTCAAAATTAAGATCTTCACTTTAATGTGAGGACGTACTTTATCTGACGTTTTTTCTTGGGTGACATAAATATTCTGAAACTCAGAAATTAGCCTTGCAGATGCTCTCCATAATTTGCTTAGCCTTAGCAGAGTGAAAGTGAGACAGAAAAGGTCTGTGCCATGACACACACTGTGCCCAGTACTCTTGGGCCTCACGGGGTTTCCAGCCCTGAAGTACTTCCAGTATAAATGAGAGATAAAATTTGTAATTAATGACGTGCAAAGTTTTCACTTCAGACAAATATTTGCAAAAATGTTTTATTCATTTTCCCTTAATATTTAGGAATGGATTCTGGGTTTGACTGGGTCTAACTTAAAATGAAAAAAAAGGAAGGACTTTTCCTCTTCTGTTTTCCTTTGGGCAGCACAGGTCTGGAGGAGCTGAAGGTGGAGTTTCCCCACAGCTGGTGGGGCCGTGGCCGTCCTTGACTTCTCTTGTATGAATAGTTCACTCCCAGCTTGTAACTTGTTCTGTCATGTTGTCCAGATCTTGAAAAACAAGGATCTTCTGCATGCTTAACCTAACAATTCCCCTTTTTTCAGTCTTAAGATCCAGAACTTGCTTTTACTGCTGTCACATACTTTTAAAATCCCAGATATGCTGGCTGGAAAGGTAATAATTAGGAGTTTATTGTGAAAGGAAGATAAGATTATCTGCAGTAAAGATTTATTATTAGAAAATGAATAGGCCCATTTTCAAGATTTAAGAGACTTGTACAAATTACCGTTGCTGGATGGTTTCTTTAGTTTCCAGTTCATATTAGTACTGAAATAACTGTTTGGGTCCTATTACCTAGCTTTTGGAAAGTATTCTTGTGGTGGAAAAATTTGTAAGGGATTTGGAAATGAGGACTCATCTGGCTAGTAGATGTTCATAAAAATCTTAATGACTTCGGCAGCCTGAGGCTGTTGAGGCTGGGCTGGACTTGGCTGGAAACTACAGGGCTTACTGGAGGATCTCCTCCCTACATGTGTGGTGGTGATAAGGGAAGAGCTGAAAAAGGCTTTGAAATCTTTGAGTATATCTGTGGCTGGACTGACAGCATCTCCTTTAAAAATGATTCTGTGTTATAAATCGCATTAGGAAAGATAGTAGCTCTAATGCATAGGACAGTTTGGAAACTTGTGCATAGAACAGGTTTCCTACAAAGGCACTCTGCAGTTTTATACATGCCATTTCCTTGCTTTACTTTGCAGCTTAATGTCAACAGTATATTCCTCCGAATGGAAAGTGTTTTCAATTTAGTTTGTGTTGCTTTGGAGGGTTTTTAAGCTAAAATCACAATGTATTTGACTTAAATGGTGACACTGTTATATATGGAAAAGCTGCTTTCCAACATTTCCAGAGGCTTTTACATACTTCAATAATTTTACTGTTACTCAGACATCTGTGTGCTTTTAACACAAAAGCAATACTGTTGATCTTAGGGGTAGCTTGACGTTGGTGTTAATATGCAAGGGAGAAATCTACTTTATGGTCAGTTTGGCAGCTGGCTTGAAAAGCGGAATGATACAAACCCAGTATTGGTTCATTAAAAAGAAAAACAACCTACCTTCCCATTCAGTTCCAGACTGGTCTCTGTGTACTGAGCACATGATACAGCTGGGCAATTGGTGCTGTTGATTGTTGGGAATTGTCTCTGAAATCCATGCTAAATTTTCACTGAACATATTTTAAACCATTTCTCTGTAAGGAAATGTAGGGGATGTTGTCTTGTTCTCACAGGGCCGAATAGAATGGCCCTCAAGGTGGGGAACACGATGGTGCTCCTGCTAAGAGATAAAGGTGTAGTTTAGGAAAAACTCAGCATATTGTCATTCTCCCCAGGAAAAATTCTCCTGTCGCTCAGCCATGGATGGGGCTGCAGTAGTCTGCAGCAGTCTGCTGCTCTGCCAACCTTTGGGGCATTCCTCTGGAAGCAAACTAAAATCACAGCTGAGTAGCAGCATGAGGCTGTGAAGTGTCCTGGGGACTGCAAGGTGAGTTGCTGAGTAGGATGGCATCAATGAGGCCACTGAAGCAAGACATTCTTTGCTATCCCTACCTTCTGGAATGTACAGGGCTGAGGAACACGCCACCAAATAATGCATTTTTCTTTAACTGTTACTGGCTATGCATTAAATCTCTCTCTCTGTCTCTGACTTTGCTCAGATTCCTCTTGGCAAACAAGCAGATTTGCCTGTGACATTACTAACCTGCAGAGGGACAACAGATTTTTGCAACAACACAGTCCACTTGTTACAGTGGTCACTGTCATCCCTAAGAGATTATTCCCCAAATTTGGTGGTTGGGTCACTCTGCTGATTTAGTTAGTGATTCAAACTGTTCTTCTCAGCCTTTCTGGAGCAGGGATTTAGGTGTTGTCTGACGGAGGCAGCTGGGAATGTGGAGGCTGCTGTGGTCCTCACGGAGACCCCAGAGCATTTGCTGAAGCTCCAGCCCCACCAGACCAGGCAGTCATGGCTTTCAGAGGCAAAAACTGTCCTGCCCTGGGCCCTCACTGCCCTTCACTGAGGAGTGCAAAGAAGAAAGAAACAAACTTGTTTGCTTTTGTAGTGCTGGTGCAGTTGGCAATAGCTTGAGGATGTTTGCGTGTGGGCATATAGGAACAAACCCTCCTCTCCTCTCTGTGATTCAGTCTCCTTCCTCTGTGCTGTGTTTGGAGTGGTTTCTCTGGTGTGGGTCAGGTGCTGCAAGCATCCATCCATCCATCCATCCATCCATCCATCCATCCATCCATCCACCCACCCATCCCTCTATCCCTGCTGCTCCTGCAGCTGCCCACATCACTGGTTTAGCTTCTCTGGAGCAGCAGTTCCTGTCAGGCAACAACATGAGTGCTGTCTGCACAAGATGAATTTTCTCACTCGTGTTTTCTCTCCTTCTCTCTTCCTTTTCCCTTGGTCTTTCTGCTGGATTTTTTTCTTCTGAAAACTCTCACTCCCTTTGGTCGCTTTCCCATCTCCCCCCTGCCCCCTTTTCATTTATTTCTTTCATTTTTCTCATTTCTTGTATTCTCCCTTCACTTATTTTTCTCTCTATTATCTTTCCTGTCCTCCTCTGCATTCTTTCAATCCCAGCAGGGCTCGCGCATACAAATTGACCCCCTCCCAGCCGGTAATGTGATCGAAGCTCTTTGTGGCTCCTGCTATCTCTATGGTAACTATCAGGGGGGTCTCCAGAGTGGTGCTACACCCAAAGCATCGGCCCACGGACTGTTGTACTGGTGTTCTTGCCGGCGTTATGTGCTGACCACATGGGCCTGACTGCTCATTTACAACTGCTTCTTATTTAAAACAACAAATTGATACCCCAAAGTGCTTAAATGGGGAAAACACACCGCACGCTTGAGCACAAATTGTTGTTGGGTTCTCAGGGGTTTGGAATATGGTTTCTGGTTTCAGAGTTGCTTTACTTGGCAGATCTGTTGTTTTCTAATCGTTGTGGAGTGGCACATTGGCTGTTTCATGGACTCTGGAAACTCTGGTTATGCTGCAGGATTGAGTATCTGCATTGCATGGGCGGCCAGCGGCGCTGCAGTGGTGACGATTGTAACTGCCAGTGCAGACTGAGAAAATATTCACGAGGGGCTGGCATGTTATGAATCTTGTGAACTCTTGCTTTTCCCCATGCTAACCAGCTTACCACATACCCCCAGTTTCTGGGATTTGTGCAAGCATGGAGCAACCATAGGCTCTGATGGAAGGAATGTCTGAAAAACCTACGATGTGATGGAAGAAATGAACGTGGTCCCTTTTGCTGCTAAGATTTTCCTCAAATAGCCAAGGATGCCAGTGGAGAACCAGTGAGAGATTGAAACCTAAGGCTTTGTTAATTATTATTTTTGCAGTGCATACAGTATTAAAAATACAATTCCTGTCATGACTGTACTCCAAAAATTGTTCTGTTAAATTCTTCAAAACCACTGTGGTTTTTGTGCCCCCTCCAAATGAGTATGCATTTGTGCCCAAAAAATTTATTCCATTTGTCATACCTGTTAATTCTGTTAATTGCATCAGCTTTATAGGCAGCAATATTTAAAATCTATGAATTTTTTGAAGGTTTTCCTGGCTTTTTAAAATAAACAGTTTCATATGTTATATAGATCTATAAAAATTCCTGAAATTAAAGAAAAGTCAACTAGCTTTATTATATCCTGAGATTACATATTGCTGCATCATTTAGGATGAGCAAAGTCAATCAGTTATCTACACCTTACAAGCCTTTGGAAATTCACTACATGAAAATTCACTTCAAACCCAACACTATCCTATTTGAAACTCTTCAACCCTCGAACAATTATCCAGCAGTGTTGACTCTGAAAGCAGCACCTTGCTCTAATCTTTGAAAGGAATAAACTTCAGAAGATCATTATTAGATTTTTCACCAGGCTTCATAATCCATATTCATAACTTTATTAATAGTTTTGTTCACTTAACAGTGCCTTGATGAAGAGTTTTACATCTGCTTGCTTGTGTGTAAATCAACATCTATAAACTGCCTTTTTGGGTGAAATGCAGCCAGCGGTGACAGGGTTAACACTGTGGGCATTTAAGTGGTCATAATTAACAGTCCATTAAGATGAATGGAGTAAGTCTGCACTTAGCGATGCTGTTGTTTAATTCTGCCTGTTTACAGACTCAAGAGCACAACAGCAAGGGGCTTGAGATTGCCCAGGGTTTGCAGCAGGAAAGCTAAGAATCACATTTTAAAATAAATTATATCTAGATCAAAAAAACCCCCAAAACCAAAAACAAAAACACCCAAACCAAACCAAACCAAACCAAAACCAAACAAACAAACAAAAAAACATTTGGGAAACACAGTTTCTGGTTTGGGGGATTTCTGCTGTCCCAGTTCACTTCTCCAGTGAGTGGGTTGATATGAACTACGATTTTGCTTTCCACTGAAGAAGTCCACCAAAACAAAGCCCTTACCATGCTTAATCCCCTCCCTGTTTTACAATTATTTATATAAGCAATGGATTTTGCAGCTGGTTATTAATAGGGATGCAGAAGGAACTTGGCTCTTCCAACCTGCAAATAGTCCCTCTGGCTCTGTTGGGTGGCTGCTCTTCTGCAGAGTTTTAACATTCAGTATAAAGCGCCACCATTAATGTTGTCAATCTTGAGCATTAAAAATTTGGAATAGAACATAAACCCGATATGCCAGCCTAGAAAACCTGTACTGTAGAAAAGCCCCTTGGCTTTATTTGCCTTCCATATCCCCAAGTTTTTACAAAAAGATTTTCCAGCATTCTCCGGTGAAGTTGAAAATTAGCTTTTTTTAAAGGAAGCTAGATTTTTCATGCAAGCTGTTAATTCCAAAATGTGAAGATTAAAAAAAAAAACCCAGAAGACCATGCCATACTGAGCCTTGCAATAGAATCCTGGGGATTGCTAGCTTTGCTGCTGAAGAATGCAGCTTTTGCTGCCAGTCTGAAGTCAGAGCTCTTGAGAGAGCTGGGACGGGCCCAGGCAGAGAATTCACTATTTGAACAAGAACGCTTTTAGCAAAAGAGCAGTAGTGAAACTGCTAGAGAAGCCTGTCATTTCGAAGTAATACGCAATTCTTTTTATAAGGTCTCCGTTTTATTGGTACAATTTTTTCCTTGTAAAGGATTGTGAGTGTAATTAATTATAGGCAATAAATTGTAAGTGCATTTCATAGCTCCTGTATGTCTGGCTATATGACAGCACCCAGAAATGTGGTGCTTAAACATACTGAAGAGCAATAGACTAAGCAGTCATTTTCTCTAGATTTTTGTTGGGGGATTTTTTTGGGTAGCAGGGAGTCTGAAAACAGTATGACAAAATTTAAAAATTAACAATCCCATGAAATTTTTAAACTACTAATGTCAATATAAATTACTGATGCATTTTTCCAGCACAGTTTTGATCTTAAGGGCAGGGATGCTGCTAAAAGATAACCTTATATACAATTATATATTTATGTTACCCATTCTTGTTAGCAATAACATATTCATGAATGAATACAGTTTTGCTTTGTCTACAGTTTGGATTTCTTGTACTTTTAAGTGTAACTTTCAAATTTAAAATGACAATGCTTTAAAAATTATTTTGCAATTTTGATGACAACTCTCAATGTTAATTTTAGCAAGCATGTGTTTGGTTAAATCAAAATTAGGCCATAGTACCTTAAACTTAAAAGAGGAAAGAAGAAAGAGGAAAGAGAAAAATGTACCTGAATGAGTCAAGAGTGATTCTGGGCAATCCTTTGGAGAAAATCTCCTTTTATCAGGTTTTCCTGGAAAATCATGTTTATAGAAATATAAATTGATTTGCTTTAAAATAAATGATTTAAAATTAGTTTAGCAACTTGAATTCTGCATATCTCTGTTTGATAGAAATTGTTAATATTTCAAAAGGAATGAAACTGACAAAAATAGTCTGAATTAACAAGAAACAGTACTTCATGCAGTATGCCCAATAAAACTGTTAGTTATTTTTCAAAATTTAATAGGTTTTTCATTGATTAAAAAAAAGAATCCAAAATAGAGGAGAAGGACACATTTGAAGAATAGAGGAATTCTTATTCATTAAGCAGTAATTAAAACAGGTTACAGTAATATATAATCCATTGTACAGAGGAATCTTTGTCAGCAGCTTGAAGGCAAAATAAATACTAAAGAGAGACTCTTTAAAAAAAAAAAAAAAGACACAGTTTAGCTCATCTTTTACCTGATACTCTGTTCTTTGGTGGTTCTTGATCTGTGTTCACCTTTAATTGCAATAACTGACAATTTCAGCAACAAGCTCTATATGTTTTTTCCTTCTGATTTGTACAGTAACTAGCCACAAACCCTTTGACTTCCCCAGAACTTAATCCATTGGTTTCCACGGATTAGAGGTTGCAGGATGTTCAGTAAACGTTCTTCCCAAGGAGTAAAACCATACTGTTTCTTTGTTCCAGCTGTAAAGAGCCTGCCATGATAACAACAGCCTTTAAATGATGATGTCAAAATGTCAAAGAGAAAAGTGGCCGTGTGTGAGGTCAGGAGTCTCACTGATGCAGAAAGCAACTGGAGAAAAAGCTGGCATGAGCTCTGGTGAATTTTGGAATGGGTTCAAAAAGTGAATATTTATGAGAGTGGCATAATATATTTATTCTGGATACAGAATCTGCAGGTTTCCTTCTTCTTCCTTTGTTGTTTTTTATTTTTGTTTGTTTGTTTGTTGATGTTTTGGTTTGGTTTGGTTTTTGTTTTGAGGGTTTTTGTTTGTTTGTTTGTTTTGTTAACTGAAGTTAAATAACACTCTATATGACTCGCTTACTTCTAGACCTGCTCCCTTCCTCAAATGAGAGGAAGAAGGAGAATTTGTGACCTTAATCCTTTACACAGAACTCCAATTTATTTAAACTAAAGTCTTGGATTTTGAGTCGCGGATCTTGATTTATATCAAGATTGTGGTGATATTTTTGGTTGATGGATTGTGTATATCCTGCACATTTTAGATAAGATGCTGTATATATGGTCAGACTTCACACACACACTCCCAGAACATTCTGAATTGGGATGGACAATTCACAAGGATCCTCAAGTCCAAGTATTACGGGAACGACCTGTGCTTACACAGATTGAAGGGGCGGTGTCTCATACTTCTGGTGTATTAGAGTGTGGTGCACGTTTGCCTAAAATACACAGGGTGTTCTTTGCAAAATAAAGACAACTGTCTAAAAATCAAATGGTTGTGAGGATGTGCAATTGAAGAAAGAAAAGTGCTCGAATGCAGCAGTGCTTTCAGAGAGTAGGCGTTGTCTCCAACGTGGGTAAGGACCGACAAGTGATCTCCGACCCCAGTGCTTGGCTGTGCTATGGGAAATCTCACCCTGCTTGTTGCAGGTAGGATTGCAGCGCTGGTCAGGCTCTCACGGGCATCTGTGCTCCCTCCCCGGGGTCTTCTACCAGCAGCTGGAGATGATGGTAAATGGCACCAATATCATTGTTTTAAGGAATTGCACAGCGATTTAAAAAAAAAAAAGAATTATAATAAGATCTAATATCAATTTGAAGGTACTTGACACCAGAGGGTTTTGGGTTTTGTTACTGTCAGAAATGAAATTTCCAACAGTTCACTTTACTCTCTGCTACATAGGAAAGCTTTTCTGTAAGTTTGTTTAAGGCATTGAAATGATTCTAAGGCACAATTTGGCATTGCTTGTAAGAATAAATACATTGCTTGCTTTCAAAACCAAGCAGATAATTAATCTGGGTTCACATGATGGCTTTTCATTTTACTGGACCTCGGTTCACACCTTCCAGGTTGATATAGGAAGGATTTAAGCTCTCATTTTAAGTAAATCAGTCATTATTTTCTGCAAAGGACAGCCTGCAGCTCCCATAGCACCAGTTGCCTGTCTCTGGGACATACCAGCACATTATGCACTTGGTTACCTCAGATTTTGTAGGATGAATTCCTTTGTCCAGGGCTAGGGCTAAGTATAGGTGCCCACAGCTGCCAAGGATGTCTGTGATTCCAGTTTCTCTTCAAGGCACAGGGCTATTTCTGTGACCTTATTCAATGAATATGGACCACTCATTTCTCCAAAAAAATTATAGCACTCACCAGAAATAGAGGCAAGACATGGGGGGGTTTTTTGTTAATATTTACAATTCACTGCAGATGTTTTTAGAACGGTAATTTTTTACCATAGGTTTTAAAAATCTTTTAAAATCTTGTCTATTGTTCTATCTTGTTCTATTCATTGAGTAAAAAGGGGAGGAAAATCAATAATTGGTCTCTAGTGAGCCGGAGCTTAATTTTAACTGGTATTCCCTCATTTACATACCCAAGGTAAGAGTCATAAGATGTTCTGTTTTGGGGCTCGAGAAAGGCACATTGCCGGGGAAACTGTTTGCCAGTTAAGGGAAGCCTCCCTTTAAACTCAATCCAGACAGTCTTTCTTGCAACAACTTACTTCTCTTTCTTGGTAGAAATATTGATTTTAAAAGAAAAACATGAATAATGATTTGTGGTCTTGTTGAGAAAAAGTGATTTTGTGTCATACAATTTTCATATCTTTCTTCTGAGCAGAGGAGAGAGGGGAGCTTCAAAATTTGTGGCATATCTGGTTTGGGTAAGCTTTGGATCTGTAGACTGCAACCACGTGTTAGAGAAAGACCTCTTGAAATACATGGCAACTGCCAAGGCTTTACCTACTCTGTGGGATTTACTGATGGAGTATTTGGATCTTTTCCTAAAACTCTTGGTATGGAAATTTTTGAGGAACTGATGCCATACTATTTACTAGCTGTATGATTTGGCATGGAATTCCCTGGAATTCTCATGGAACTCCCACCATGGGACCGGTCCCACCTCGAAATGCTGTGATCCATGTTAGGCCTGGATGTTTGAAAACAGTTTGTCTTTACTGGCAGATGCTGGAGGAAGATCAGAGCGGCAATTAACCTATTTACAGCAAAAGCTTGCCCATGACTTAAAAAAACCCCCTAAACTTTAAACCCAAAAAAGATTTGAAAGTTACAGAACAAATGACTGAATAGAGCAAATCTGGGTTTAATTAACTGTAAAATTGGTTGCAAATGTTTTCGAAAGCTTCTAGCGTTATGGGCTGGGAAGTTGCTATTTTGGAAGCTCTCGGCAAGTGGCACAGCTCTCCAGGGAGGGTGTGGGTGGTGGAAGTGCCACGCTGGTGTGGGTGATGGAGCCAGGTCCCCCTAAGGAATGATGAAGCCTCTCCCAAGAAGCAGCTGAGCCTGGGGCTGTGCCTGGTGCTTGCTTGCACAGAGGAGTCCAGCCTCAAAGTGTGAGTGTGGTTTAGGTCCTATTGATGTTTCTGCTGTTGAGAAAACTCAAATCACTTGGAACTTCCTTGCTTAGAAACACTTCCTTGCACAGTCGCCTTGCGGCCCAAAACAGCATTACTGACCTTGGTGCGGACCATCACTGAACAAAGGGCAGTTGATCACCAACCGATTGGGATTGTCCCAAATGGTGTATCAGCTCCCTTCCTGGGGATGCCCCGTGCCCTTGGAGGCCATGAGAAAGCAGGGAAGGGTGAGAGGTTTAAGGAAAGATTGTGCTGTCAAAAGTTGCAACTAGAAATGTTTGGCTAAACGTTTTTCAAGAGGCTGTAACGAGGGGCTAATTATAAGAATTGATCATTTTATTGTTGTGACTGAAAGGGGTGACATAGCAGAGGGGAAAGTATTTCCAGAGCAGTCAGTATTTCAGATTGTATTTGTTTGTTGCAGGGAAGCATCCAAACCTCTCAGCCCAACCTCAGTGCCTAAATAGCAGTGATTGGCATAGAATGAGTCAAAATACGGTGTTTATTTGTCTATTCAGGTTGCAAATCTAACTTTTGCCCCTTTCCAAAGGATCAATGGCCATGATAAAAACTGTTTTTGTGGCAGAAGACTTGCAAATTGAAGTGCTTCTTGGGGAGTGATGGGAGTTGAATGTCAAAAAATTTTGTATTTACTGAGGAGCATTATTAAGAACTATTTAATTTCCAAAAGAAAAAATTCAGCCTTTATCTAGAAAAGAGTAAACTCTGAAAAAAAAAAACCAAAAACAAACCCCCCCCCAAAATATTGAACTTTGAAAAATGTCTTAATAATGAAGCTGACCAAATAATTTAAAACATAATTTATTCATTGTATGTAAATAATGTAATAGATCACCAAAGTAATATTTTTTCAAATTCTTCAACTAATGTATCTTTATATTAATTATTACCTGATGGATTAAAGTATTTGCTGCTTGTCTGGAGTAGCTCTTGGTCAGAGCTGTAGTAGCAATAATAGGCTCTGCACCAGTTCTGTGGTCAGATCAGCATACAGCCTTATCATGGGAGATTTTTACATGCATGTATTTAAAATCTTCCTCACGTATGGAGGTTTGTACACTGCATGGTTGTGAAAGCAGCTGTCACAGTTTGTTTGCTGTTTCAGTCAGCAAGCTTTTCTTATCAGCTCTGATCTATGCTTTTCTTTATTTCCACGAGTGACGTCTCACTGAGTTTCTATGATCTTGACCCTGGCAGTGGTGAGACTGCTGAAGCTCTTTTACTTGTCCTTAGTCCATGTTGGGAACTCACCTCTTGCATTCATGGTGGTCTTCAAGCAGATCCCATTTTTGAGGATCACCCTGTATCCTCTTAAAATTACCAGTTTGTGCTGAGCAGTCCAGCTCAGTGTGCAGACTGGGCGACAGTGCTGCTCTCCAGGCTCTGCTGCTGCTCATGCCTCTGCCATCTGCCCATGGGGCAAGGATGAAACTCCAACAGACACAGCATGTAAAAACCTCACAGGTGTCATCATTTTTCACAGCCTTCTGGAGAGGTAGCAACGTCATTTTGGTTTTACAAACGACAGCAGAGGTACAGAGCCACTGCAGTCCCAATCCTCAAAGGTATTTAAACAACTACTTTCTGTATAGGTGCTGGCCCCAAGTAGATATCACCTGTGTGATGCAGGTTCTGCAGAGCCTTCCTGCCAGCATGAGCTTCATTTTCTTTCATTTGTGAGAGGAGGAAAATATTTGTTTCAGGGTGTAAGACTTCAATCTTAGAGACTACGTGGGTGTTGTTAGGACCTGGTAATTTTACTGTTATGGAATAATGGGGAATTTTCCTTGTAAGGCCAGGAGTTGTGGTTCAGAAAACTTTCACCGGCCTAACAAAGTAGAAACATTTACAGGCCTCATCAGGAGTAAGTAATAACTTTAATGGAGCAGTTAATTAGTTCTGCTCTTTTCAGACAGGATCATTAGAATTTAATGAGAATTAATAATTTCATAAAGCATGGAAATACATTGCCCCAAGCAAAATACGGTAACACACATTTCACAGATAGCTATTTTAAATGAATATAGTGACATTTTCTCATATTGTTGGATGATCTATAATATTTTTTATGTAGTAACTCAAGATAAAATATTTGGATCACATTACAAAGTATGTTACTGTTTGAAGATACCAAGTCCCCACTGTTTTGTGAATAGGAATATAAACCTAAATATAGGGATGTAAATGCAATTCTTTATCACTATTGGCTTTCTTCTTGAACATTTAAAGACAAAGAGCACCTAGAAGCATCACTGAAGAGCAGCATAATTCCTTTGCCATGTGCTGTCATCTTTTGTGCCAGATTTACTACACTGCCCATTGATTAAAACAAGCACATTAATAATTTGAGAATAAGACGTCATAAAAGCAGGACAGAAAATACTCATAAAATATACATTTGGGGTTATTTTAGTTGGACATAATCTTGCAACAAAATAAGAAATGTAACAAACAACAAATAAGTATTCCATATAAGGGAATTTTTTTTTAGTCTAGCATTTTATGTAAATGATTATCTATAGTTTTTGTGCCTCAGCTCTTGTTCATGGCATAAAAAGAAGCCATTTCTCATTTCCAGATTCTGGGCTGATTTAAATTAGCCTGACTTCAACTAACACACATGAGATTGTACCAATGTCCATGAGTCAAGGATGAGGCCCAAAATCTTTAATGAAGACTTTGGAAGTTCCAGAAAAGAGGGAAGAAAATTCCTTCTGTACATGCTATAACTGCTGATTTGTCTTTTCCACAGATTTTTTCCTTTGCTGCTTGAACGTATGGATGACACTCTTTATTGTATTCATTGCAAATTGAATTGTTGATCAATTAACCCAAATTTGATGGATGTTATGAACTGTTCCTCTGAACATGGCCTGAGCTTGCCGGCTAAACAAACAGTATAAAATGGAGGCAGCCAAAAAAAAATGTTGATAGTGTCCATCCCCCAGCCCTCTGGTGTGATGTAACATCTGTACGTCTAACAGGGTAAAATCAGCATCAAGATGGTGCCATGGGGCAGAGATGCAGGCTTGCACAGTTTCTAATCTTATTCCTGAAAGAACTAAAACTTGGAATAAACATGTCAGAGTGAGGAAGGGCCAAAGTAGAGCTCCCCTGCCATGGGGGCTAGGCTGTGGTACCCTATCATTAGAGCACTCTTTGTGGGGAGATCTGAATTCCTTGTGCTGTAGCAAAACCTAGCCAAAGCCCAGACAGATCAAACTATTCCGCTTTTCATGATGGTCCACCCCATTATATTTTTCAAAACTGCAGAGCAGTAAAATGAAGCATTCTTTCTTGTTGGCTCTTTTGAGAAAAAAAAAAAAAATTAGCAAGAGAAAATGCTGGCCCAAACTTCAAATGCATAATACATCTTCCATCACAGATGTGAAAGAAAATTACCTACCAGATCTTTTTTCAGTGGGAGTTTCTATTTAAAGTGCAACATGATCATTACAGTATTTCAACAGTTAGATGAAAAACTGCTGCAATATATACATACATATACACATATATACATATATGTATATATATACATGTATACGTGTGTGTATATATATGTATATATATATATAAATATAAAATTCTGCAAGAGATGAGTACTTGAAGTGAACATTCCGAGTATTGGCCATCCAAATATGCGACAAACTACATTCTGCTTCTCTCAATTTTTCTTATTAACTATTTTAGATTTTAGACTATGATGCGTTTTTTTCTCAGTATTTTTCATTCTCCAGGCATGATGTTTTCTGTTCCCGTAATGATTGCTGTGTGCTGCAGCAGCACTGAGGCACTAGCGGCTGGAAATGGAGAGCTACAGTTTCTGCATAACAAAAAAGAGAACCTCCTCCAGAAAGCTGGCAAATACAAGAATACAGAGAGGGAACGTGTGGGCACAACAGAGCAGGGAAGACATTGCAATGGCACAGCTTGTTGTATGTGCAGATGTGAAAGGTGAGATTTGACCAGTGCTCAGTAATCACTGGGTGGGGAGTCGAACAGGCACAAGATGTGGCAGCACCTTAAAAGCCCTGGGGTCTGATGCCAGCTGATACCTGTGAGCAGCAGTCGAGGACCCTGCCCACTGCTCCCACTGCTTCCTCTCCTAGGCTGGATCATGTGCTGCGGGTAGCCCAGGTTTGGCAGCAATGATCTTTCTCCATTCCTGTTCTGCAAGAATTTTCCCTTTCTGTCCCTAAGCAAGAGGGAAGGGAAGGGAAGGGAAGGGAAGGGAAGGGAAGGGAAGGGAAGGGAAGGGAAGGGAAGGGAAGGGAAGGGAAGGGAAGGGAAGGGAAGGGAAGGGAAGGGAAGGGAAGGGAAGGGAAGGGAAGGGAAGGGAAGGGAAGGGAAGGGAAGGGAAGGGAAGGGAAGGGAAGGGAAGGGAAGGGAAGGGAAGGGAAGGGAAGGGAAGGGGGAGACATCATGTCTGGTATCTCAGTTACTCCCGAGTTATGTCTCTACCTGCTTTGGAGGCATTGGTGCTGTGAAATGACCATGCATCCCCTGTGGAAGGGCAAGCAGTGGGAAACTCCCCATGCCTGCTTGCAGGTAGCCAGCAGCCTTGCACAGCACTCCTCCTGACTTGCCCTGCTAGTGACATTGCTGGACTTTTCCTTTTGAAGTCTGCCTTACACCTGTCTCCATCTCCGCAGGGCTCAGGGCCATGGGAACAATTGCTTTTCACTCACACAATGGGTTTTTCCTCAAAATAGCAAGTAAAGAAAACGAATGGCAGTTACAGCTTTCCTAACCCAGATCTTCTGTGTTGTTTGAATGTTGGTTTAGGCATTAATTAGAGAGCAATGAGCACCATCAGTTCTACACTCGATCGTATATCATATGATCGAAAAACTAGCCACTTTATCCTGTCAGATGAGTAGTATCTTATTGCTGTATTTTATTAAATATTGCTGCCAAAGTTTTGTTTTCAGCATTTGCAAATCCTTCTAGTCAATTAACAGTAAAATGAAAAGGTTTCAGCTTGGTGACAGCTATTGTAATTATATTTACTATGCAGTTTATTACCATATGCTGAATACGTTTGTACTTTCGTATTGCACCTACAAACTCCACAAAAGAACATTAAAGCTGCAAAAGGCAGTATTCTGAAATTGGGAAATGATGGTGTTTTCCTGTGCGAATTTAAAACTCTTTAGGGAAATCAGACCTGCAGGGTAGCTGTCTGGACACTGCATGCAATGCATAAGGAGAGGCAGCCACCTCCAAGCGGGATTTAAACAAACTCATGATCTGTAAACCTCCTACACTCACTAATTGGGAGTGCAAGAGACAGGGCTTCATCTGACATCTGACCTCTCTCCAGAAGTGAAGCACCTGGCTGTGGTCAGGAAGGAGCTTCCACGGTGTGTGCAGGACCTGCAGCCTGCAGCCAGCCCCTCTGCTGGTCTGTGCTCCTTTCCCAGGGGACAGAGGCCTCAGGAGAGTCCCCGAGGGAAAGGCGTGTTCCTGGGGGAAACTCCCGTGCTGCAGCGAGGTTTCTATTTACTTCAGGGAGAGTGTAACATCCTGGCTGCCACCGGCATGCTTATGTATGATTTGAACTGCATAAATGTAGAAATGTTGCAGGGGGTAGGTGACAGACTTGAGGTCTCCCTGTCTTAGGCACCGCCTCCACTGCCAGGTATGGACATGCACTCTTGGCCATTTCCCGTGGCTCAGTGGATCTTCACTTTGCTGAACTTCAGCACAACTTCAAAATGAAGGGGTTAAGCGCACCCCCCACAGATTTGCCCTGTCGATGGGATCAAGGAGTGTTTGAACTCTCTTCAGTCTGTGAAGAAGTCTAAGTGTGCTGTTCCTGTGCAAGTCCTCAGTCAGGAAACGGTTTTATAGAAGGGATTACTGCTGCTAACTGCAGGGGCATCATAAAACCAGTGATCCCTGCTCCACCTTTGGAAAGGATACAGGTACTACAGCCCCAAGGGAAGAGAGGAGCTGCCACGAGTAGAGTGAGAGCTGCCTGTGTTCTCAGTGCACTTCTCTAGCAGAGGGCTAAGGACTATTTGCTCTTTACTGAAAGTTGAAACTGTTTAATGTATTTCAAGAAAGGCTGGGAAGGCAGGCAGAAATCTCACAAACACAGCCCTGGTTTGACTTTGTCTGCTGTCCCATTATTCAGGAGGGTCTTCAAATGCGCATATCCTGGAGACTTTGCACAGTTCTCATGCTGGGTCTGAGTTTGAGCTCTGGGGCTACTGTCCATGTGAGCAAAGAAAAACATCACAGTGAGCAAAACTCCTGCTGCTTCAACCCATGGAGCTACAGTGATAGCCTTTCCCTTGCAATGCATTGATTGGAAGGCCTTTGCCTGGTTCTGTGGCTAGAAACTATTGAACCTGACTGAAGTTTGTGGGGCTGGGAGCCATGCCAATAATAGAGGATTCAGGCAGCACTTTAAAGTGCTGTATTCACAAGCACATAAATCCCATTTAGCAGTATTTTTGTCAAACTGCTCCTTTATGTGACGTTCCCTATGTGATGGTATAGGAGCCAAGCCTAAAATTTATTCTTCAATGTGTTTCAACCTCAACTTCTGTCTAGGTTCTTTAGCTGGTGTGAATTCATGTAGCTCCTTTGGCTTTAGAGATGTGATGATTTACACCAGCTGAAGAGAGATTCCTTCTTTCTAATGTCATTTCCTTGGGTCTTTTTCATGTGGTATTTTCCTGCCATTTCATTTTTCATTCTTTTCCAAGAATCTTAAATGTTTCACTGTAAACATTAAAAATCCACTTGTGTCTTTGGTATCAAATATAACAATAGAACTTGTTTTTACATCTCTCAGTGGTACAATATAGAGGCATTGCCAAAAGCTATCCACTATCATTACAAACATGGGAATGGAAGACATATATAAACATAGAAGTGTAACCCCTTTCTCGAATAAGAGTTTATAATAGCAACAGTGAACTTGACCCAGCGCGTTTCCTGTAGGGATAAGGTGACCTGCAGGGGTTAATGGCCCGTGGCTTTGCCTTGGGCTATCATCTCACCCAGCCAGTGATTAATCCTAGAGAAATGCCCTTTGCTCCCATCATTATCCCTTAAATGGAACCTTTAGAATTCAAAATGATTTTGGAATGAAATTTACCACTGCCCTGCACTCCATTCATTGCAAGGAACTTTACTGTAACTGCATGTCACACTTGCATAAATAACCTTCAGAGGGAAAAAAAAAAAAAAAAGAAAGATGAAAGGACTGGCCCAGAAAAAGGAATAAAACTCCAGTGCAGGCTACCACTGTTGGTAATATTTCAACAGCAGGGTGATTCTATAACAGGAGGCCAAAGCTGCTGCAGCAAGTGGAGGTAAAAAAGTCCCAAAGTATTTGATGTTTATAAGAATTTTCCTGTGTGAACATCAACTGTAGCATATTTTCAGGCAGCAATGTGTAATTTTTTTCTTGTTGTTTACTTAGCTGCTTCCCAGGCATATTCTTGACAAACTAGGTTTTCTTAATAAACTTAGGATGGCAAGGTCCCTGCGCTGGGATCACATTGTCTGAAGAGCTGCTGAAGGAACTGGTTATTCCTATGGACAAGCAAAGTGCAAAAGAGACTGTGAGTTCTAAGGTATTGTTCTGCTTCAAAGCCAGAAAGCTTCAGTTCATCTGCTGACCTCTCTTGCAGGCCTTATGCTTGCAATTCTATCTGCTAGCTAAGCAGCTCAGGTACAGCATATTGCTTAAATTTTATTCCCGAGAATGGAGTAAAATCTGTGGTAGGAAAGCAATCAGTGACCTCAATCATGTCTATACTCCCCTCTTAATCCATCTGATGTAGGCTTCATGCCTGGCCATATTAAGGTAAACAGGCCTAGTACACAAGGTTGTAGAAACAATTAAACCTACTTAATTTTTAAATCTTCTTATAGACACAAGTTTCCTCATACATTGTTTTAATCAAGGAATGTTTCAGACAGGAAGATATTCATCACCAGTGCTGGACAACAAATTTAACACAACTCTACCATTGTAGGAGCCTCCGTGGATGGCAGGGAGAGGGAGCTCTGCAAACAACACAATCGTACCATTAATACACTGCGGATGAAAGTCTGCAATACCATTCTTGCAGTCTCCTATGTCGTATGTACTGATCACACTCACACACAAGTGGGAAACATATTCCTGATGTATTTGGAGTCATTTTGCATGCAGAGCCATGTCACCTGTTGCATGAAGTGACTCTGGCAGTAGTGGTCACTCAGTGTATGGCTGTATTTTGATCCTAGTAAAGGCCATTTTTCATTCATTAGTATCTTGCATGCTTTTTTTTTTTTTGCTTCTCATTCTTCCTCTGATGTGTGGCCAGCGTGCAGCAGAGTGAAGCAGGGCTGTCCCACTCCTGGACCCGGCTCCTGGACACTGTCCCTGTGTGGTGCCTGTCTGCCAGAAGCTGCTGACTGCACCATAGAGCAACTCATAAGCAGAGATGTCCGTGGTCTTCTCTGTTGCTCTTCCAAAGAGCAAACCTAAATCAAAATTTCAATGGAAACTGGCCTTCCACACTGCACCAGCAGTCCCTGCAGGTGGGATCAGGAGTGTTTTCTGATAAGTACAGGTGATGGTGTGGCCCTTCTCTGAACCCTTACCTTCTTGACGAGCAATGAGCTTGTGATGGACTTTGCCTGGTGTCTGGACTGTAAGGAAGCTCTGGTCTCAAACCCATGAACAAGAACTTTGTGGATCAGTGGCTGAAGGTACAGTCATAGGTGTAAGGTCAGCATTGGAGGAACATACACACTGAACAGTTCTAGCACTTGAAGCCTAGACTTTCATGTTCTTAGGGTTTAGTTTTTTAAACATTCTCCAGCTCCTCTACTCCTGCAGTAGCCAGAAAAAGCTGCTGGCACATGTTGTTGTGCCATGGCTTTCTGTGGCTGCTGGGCCACCTGGCAGTGCCCAGAGAGAAGCTCAGTTCCCAGGTCTGGGACCAGGACTTTCAGGTTCTTTGCTGTCTAAGTTCCTGCTCTGCACTGTGCCAGTCAGATCTAACATAAAGGCAGACAATACAAATGTATTCTTTCTTGATAACAATCTCATCAACCTCTCTCGTATCTCAGTCCGCATTCATGATGTCTCAACTAAATTCTAAAGTGACTGGAGGATGTGTCACATTATGGAAAGATGCAAGACCTCTTGGGATACTGTTGGAAAGCTGTATCAACCAGAGGATACAAACACAGACCCTGGAGCTACCTCTAGCTGACCGATTCCCTCATGTTTTGAAATATTTCCCCCATGCTTTACTTAAATTTTCTTCGTATTCCAAAATCAAGCTAAGCCTCTGACTGTGTTTTGGTAAGCTGCCTATTAAGTGGCACTAATTATACATAAAAATTTAACATTAATCATTTAAAGTAACATGGGAAAGGAAGAGAAAGTGAGGACTAGGTTTGTTTGTTTGTTTGTTTGTTTGTTTTTGGGTTGTTTTTTTCCCATGATGTTGGAAAAAGGCATTAAATATTTGAGGGATATTTGATTTTAAAAAATAAGATTTATCTTCTGTCTTATTTTTCATCAAGTCTGTAAACATTATAAAATAATATTTTGTAATTATCAATACTTAAATCAATGCTTATTAGATATTTTTAAGAGGTCTTTGTTTCTTTGTTAAGAGAAAGCTGCTGATCAGCATCAGAGATTCCTAATACCTTTTTCAGCAACACCAGGTATCAGAATAGATGCCACATATATTCATATGTATAAGTGAATTGAAAGAGGGGTGCATGTCTTCGCTTTTTGGAGTAACTTTAGTCCTGGAAATTAGAAGAATAAAAGCTTAGAGTTAAATTTTTTAAGTGTTCCAGCTGTCAGGAAAAAGGAATTTTGTCTGAAAATGAGTGTTCTGATTCTAGTTTACTGGGAAGGAGAAACAGTAATAAATTGTATCATGTTTACAAGCACCTGTACAAAGTGTTGCCATATGTGTAAAACCTCAGGGCATGTGGGGCCATGGCACAGTTGGGGGCACCCATCCTTTTTCTTCTGTTTTGTCGGAGGAAGCCAGTGTCTTGTCCCTGTCTTGGGACTGGGAGAGGCAGTCTGCGATGGGACCAGTGTTACCACCATCTCTGTGACATGGGATTATCTAAATCAGATTTATGTCATGTTTTTTTACTTAAAGACAATGAAATTCTTTGTTGTTTCATGTCTTTTTTTCCCCCCCTGCAATACTACCAGCTATGAGAAAACATTTAAAACAACCATATGCCTGAAAATAATTCATTATGAATTCCGTTAAATTCTCCCAACTGTTTTCATTTTACCAGTCTTAGAGCTATGTTTCATTGCATGTTTGGAGGGAATCAGCCACCACAGAACCTGAAACCTGAAAGAGCCCTCTACATTTTATTAGGGTATTAATAGTAGTAATAATTTGATGGAGCTCCTTGAATAACACAGCAACAGAATAGGGTATGGTTTACAGCATCATACCTTGCTTTGTCTGTAGAGCTTGTGCTGCAGATTGTTTTCCTGCAGATTGGCTCCTGCCAGAGAGGAAGTCATAAATGCCCACCTTAATCAATGGCTATGTCTAAACCCCCAAATTTAATCCCTATACAGGGCACCGTGTACTCTTTAGGATGTAACTTGAAGAATTTAAAGGGGTGGAAAATATGTTTTTATTGAGGTGTAGTTGAGGCTGCCATGTGATAATTCAGGGACTGGGACAGACAGCTGGTCCCAAGCATGTTAATCTGAAAGGGAGCAAACAACCTTGAAAAGGGTTCCACAACATCACTCTGCTGAGACACTGGACAGTCCAGGACTTGTCTAAAATTCTTTTTGTTTCATAAATAATTTTCATCTATTTAAAACAAGGGCAGGGGATGGGGAGAAACAACAAAATTTCTTAAAATTAGAAACCAGAAACTTTTATAAACTGTAATTATTTTTTAAAGAAAACATTTTTTCTGAGCAGCTCCACAGGTTGGATTGTATGGCACATGGATGGCTGTGGACTTCAAGAGCACTTACTTTGTCTCTTCCTGCCTCTGCTCACAAGGAATTCAAACACAAAATGTCACTCGGGGAAAATAAAATGGAAAACTTCATTGGTTGACTAGTATTTTGCTCTTTCACTTCCTACACTGTATTTCATCATCATGACCTTTAGCTAATGGGATGTAATAGGATACGTGTTGCCTTTGCTGGCACAATCAAATAGGCTGCTTTCTGAATCACCTGTAGACGGATTTTCCACTGCCGATGTAATGTCTCCATGCTCATTCCCTGGTACAGAGGTCCCTAATCCCAATGGAAAGGGGCAGGGACATGCAGTGAAGCTGTGCACCAGAGATCATTTCAGTGTGTTCCCATAGCTAGTGACCATGTGTATTCCCCAGACAATCTTTTGAAGAGGAGAAGGGCAAATGGCCTTCTAGAGTAATCCTTGTTTGCAGACATTTGAGTGCAGCTGTCAAGGAAGGGCAGCAGAGCCAGTATTGTTCCACAGAGACTTGTGGCATCATGGCCGTGTTGCAGCCATTTATCATCAGCCTCTGTCATTCCCAAACTGGGGCCTCTCACATGATAACACAGAGTGCCACTGCTCCTTTACTGACTTGGTCCCTGGTTAATCAGTTTGTTCAGGTTTTGAATGCTGTATTCAAGCATATTTTTAACAATGAAAAGCTCTCTGTGGTAAGAGAAAGGTCTTACGTATTTGAGTCACATTCTTTTCTCTCCAATCATTTCAGGTTTTGTGTCACTTGATTTGTACTAGCCGTGGCTCATTATGGAAAGTATTTGTCAGTGTGGGCACTAAGGCACGCACAGCCCCACATGTGAAATTTAATTATGGGCATGGGAATTTCCTGTCCATTCCCTTGAAATATTGTTGGTTAAAACTTGATAGAGTGAAGGTTTTGCAAATTGAAAGAGAGAACCATGAAGGAAGATAGACAGAGGAATAGACAGAGGGGTCCAGAGATGTCTGATGTCTGGGGATTGAAGAAAAAAGCCAGGTTCCCTCAGGAGCAGTGAATGACCCTGGAGCCATTGGAAGAGAGAAAAAAGAAGACACCCTGAAGGCACTGAGGGATACAGGATGGAGCCTGATGACAAACACTGAGGGACGGATCCTTGACTTGGATGAAGAGAGAAAAAAGGGCTTGGAAGGGTGAAAGAAAGGTTAGGGCTGGAGGGAGTCTTCTGTGCAGAGGACCTTTAAATCAGAGATTGTGAGCACTGGATGCACATGCTGATATTACAGTGCAAGGTACTTGGAAAAGCTGTGGGATAAAATTGGCATAACTTTTATTTCATAGATTTGCTCTGCCTCTCCTATCTCACTAGAAAGATTTGAGGTGCTGAGCCCTGGTCTCTAGTGCACAGCTGAGCAGGACAGAAGGACTTTGCCTCCTGCAAATGAAGGCATTTGCTGAGACCCCTCCTGCTCATGCAGTGATGCTGTTTGTGTCTCTGCTTGAGAGGAGTTTTATACAAGATGGAGAAATCTTTCTTTACAGGTGGGCAACATCTTTGTTGTTACTCATGTCTTTCATGGGGCAGGTTCTGTATTAAGCATTTCCCAGCTATTCAGGGCCTCTAACTGCAGAATCCAATCATGCTGCAGAACGTTGCTTCATCTTTTGAAATCTCATTTAAGTTAAAAAACCCCTGTAGTTTGTAGTCCCTTCTGCTCAGTTGGGGTTATTGTACCATGACCACTGTTTCTGTCCTAACACCCTGGGACCTCCCCCTCCACCCAGGGAGCACAGTACTGACCCTCAGCTCCAGTGGCAGAGCACCAGCCACATACAGGGCACATGAGCATTATCACATATAATGATGAGATGGGATTTTTTGGAAAGAAAGAGATGGTAGCAGGTAGCTTGTTCCTGTTACAGCATCACAAACAGCTACGGCATTGTAACAGAGGTTCACAAAGGCATCGAGGCTCCTTTAATTATTAGTCTCTTTCTCCCTGCTCTAAATCCATCCCTGGAAGAACTTCAAGAAGGAGTTTAGGAGCTCTGCTAGCTGCAATCTGACAGATAACAGTGGTATCTTAATCAGCAGAGCCCGAGGCACCGCCACAAACTTCCCAGGTGTTTTTGTCTGCCTACCATTGTGATGCCTGTCACAGTTGCTCACTGGCTGCTTTTCACTGATGAACGTTCAACAGATTTCAACCAAGCTTCATGACAGTGCTGTTGTCACTCGTGGTGCAGCTACAGAGAGCTGGATGTTGTCTCCATGCTCTTGGGAGGGAAACCGTCAAAACACCAGCAGACAGCAGAGTTGCTGTGTTGTCTCCCCGAGTCCGTGGATGGTAGGAAAATAGGGAGCTTTCATTTCAGCAGAATGATAAAATCTGAAACTTAATTGTGACAGCCGCATTTGCATTAACTATTTCAGTACCTGAGCATTTTAGCAACATGTTAAACACGTGAGCCTATCAGTTCTCTGTCATGCTAATGACCTCCAATTCAGAACTTTCAGCTTCCACCCTAACTTCTGATGCTGTTTTCAGTTGCCAGTATAGATTGGCACGCTGGAAACTGAATATGCAGATACATACATTTAATTTAATATTGAGAAAATGCAAGTCTTTCCTCTCTTGATTATATTGCTTATTTTCCTGGTTAGGATGACAGAAATACTTGTTCCCTTGGCTTGGGCTGTGGAGAAGGTCTGCTAAGTCAGTGTCAGCTCTTTCTGAGGGCATTTCCTGGAGCACATCTCTTTGTACACAATTGCATGACCAGAGCTACAGCTGGGGAGCTTTTCAGTATCACTTGCCTAGTCATGATAATTGGATTACTATATCAACCGTGAATTATTCCATAAAGAATACAAATAACTGATGTTCATTTGGTTGTGGGGTCAATTTTGCACCTTTAGAACTTGAGATGTAGCTGAGTTTCAGCTAAAACACAGACTAAAGACATGTTACTTAAAATCAGAGATAACTTCCTTCAAATTTGATGGTCTTCCATTTAACAATTACTGTGCTTTAAAATTTTATCTACAAATTTAAGAACTTTCCATAAATCTAAGCATTATTTTTTGAGAAAGTAGAATGTGAAGTATTTGCAATAGGAGATGTTAGTATATAGCTGAAGAATGGAAAAAAATTCATACAAAAAAATGAAGCTAGACATATACTTGAAAGCTAACAGTCTCATTTGCAACTTATTTTAACTTCACACTATCACCATAGTCTCCATTATTTGGTGCCGGAGTCATATAGTCTACTGATGTGCAGATAATGTCACAATACCAGAGTAATAGCTTTCTGATTGGAGGGTATTGAAAAAACAATTGTTAGGAAATGAAAACTTCAGAGAAGCCTGAGCCCGGAGATAAAATAATGCAGATACCTTATTTACCCATATCTCGTTAGAATCCAAAATGCCAAGGTATATTTCATATTGATAGCAAGTTATGAAAGCATCACTATCAACTTAGTTACAGTCTAACAGTTCTCACACTTTTAAGAAGAGTGGGAAGAGCACCTCACAAGAGAGAGAAACTGAGATAGAAGACTCCAGAGAACAGGACATCAGTACTAAGTAAAGCAAAGGAGGAAAAAGCAGTTCAGTGTAGACTACAGTAGCCAGTAGAATAGGGATGGGATCAGAGGAGAGAGAAAAGAGACTGGGAACTTATTATTTTAACTAATAAAACACTTGAACATTATTTGCCCAAGGATAATGCTGGGGTAAAATATATAACTATCAATGAGATTCTGTCAGATTTACAAGCAACAGATCAAGCTGACTCACTTGCTATCAGCTGTAACTATGTAAAATACGCTGCTCCAACTATATTGGCAAAAGAAAATAAAAAAAGAATGGTTTGCACATAAAGAGCTAAATTTTATGTTGATTCACCATATGTCCCTTGCCACCTCAGAGAAATAAAGATCTGAAGAGCATAAATATGCAAAAAATGTTGGCCAGGTTTTGCATTTTTAGTATTTTCTAGTTCTTCCATAAGTACAAGACTCTTGCATCAGGTCTGACTGCTGTCAGCTGCATTGGTTGTAGAATTCTACCACTGACAGATAGCAAAATACAGATAATTTATGGATCCCTTTTTGTTGGAGCATGGGATTTACAGCAAAACACAAGTCAGCTTGCTGATATTCATCCAGTTGGAAGACTGTTTCCAGGGAACATGCTTAACACATAAACTTTGGGAGTAGGGACTGTCTTTTGTTCTGTGTTTGTGCCAGGTGGTCTTGGTCTCTAAACAGGGGTTCTGGTTGCACTAATAATAAATAATCTTTAAAGATTATAGTAATTCTTGATTTGGAGGTGACAAGAAGGTGTAGAAAGCAAGCCAGTCATTTATAAAAATCCAGCCTAGGCTGGCTTAGCCTTTTCAGTGCCATGAGCCAAATGTCAGCTTTGGGGCACCCCTGTAAGCTGATCTCTGGAGCTCCATCAGAGCAGGGTTCTCCTCCAACACAGGTGGGCTGACAGTTTACAGAGTAAGTGTTTGGGCATGTGGAGGTGCTTGGGGAGTTAATATGCCAGCTGACACAGTTCTGGCAGCCAGCTCTGGCTCATGGGCTGCTGCTTTGATCTGGCCTTTCCATTGCACTCATGAGAACTGCTCCTTTTTTTTGTTTTTCAAATATGTTGATAAATTTATCATTTTCTCCTGTATTTGCATAACTCATGTAATCGCTGTGAAGTGACCTGAGAGTTCTCTGTATGTATTCCATAATCCGTGCTCAGGATTTGTGTCATCTTGATTAGGTGCGATTGTGTAGGGTCTTGCAATGAAGGTTTTGTTCCTGGTCCTTGGCTGAAGGAGAAAAGACATGCTTAGGGCAGAAGTGTGGATGCCAGCAGCACTGACTTTCTGCCCACTCTATCATGGCAAACACCACATTTTCAGGTGGAATCTTCTAAAATTAATCATCAGCAGATGAGTGTTCGCTATAATCAGGCAGTGGGATATCAATTACAAGTCGGTATGAACGAAATAGGGGTCAGTAATATTCTGTGGGTAATCACTTATTAGAGAAACACACAACTACGTAGCACTCAACTGTTTGTTTGCTCTTGTGTAACAATAAGAACATGACTGAGGTACACTCTGCACATTAGCACACAAAAGACATGCACTAGGGTCAAGTAATATGTGTATGTGTATAAATTACATGATGTTGCAAAAATTATGTTTCTGTTTCTCTTTGAATTGACTATTTTAAAAAAAAGGTCCAGGAATTTGCAAAGAAATTCTCTTGTATAGTGTGCAAGTTGTGTACAGTTTGGAAATGTAGTAGCAAACTGTAATACAGGCCCTATTCTAATTACAAGGTGATGAAGGGCTAAAATCAGGGTGAGAATGAGACCTTTATAAAGAAGTGCACATGATTCATGATACATTCTAAGGTGTGTGGGGAAAACTGAGGATTAGCCTGATTGCCCAGCAGAAGCCGAACCACACGCAAGGTTCAAAGACAGAAAAACTGAGCTACCTTAATTCAGAATCTACGGGAAAAACCCACTAGCAATACCTTTACCTGCTCGTGGAAACATCACGCTAATTTGTGCTGTCCCACTCCACCTCTTAAAGCATAAGTTTAGATTAAAAATTGCTGCATTCACTCTCAAAAGCCTGTATGCTGCTCATTGTCTTTTTCTTTGGAGTTCCAGCATGAGACTTCAGGGAAGTGCCTGTCCAAGGTCACGGTGTCTGTGCCACAAGAAGGATGCGAGGCCGTGAACTTTGCAGCCATCAGAGGTAAAAGCATGACTTGCCTCCCCAGGCAACTGCTTAGGGACTTACTCTGATCTCATGAGAATGTGAAGAAATGTAGCCACTCCCAACCCTGAAATCAGCTCATCTGGTCAGATCCTGGTGCTAATAATGCCAAGGTTGTGGGTTTGATCCATGCATGTGCCATTCATTTAAGAGTTGGACTTGATGATCCTTGTAGGTTCCTTCCAAAGCAGAATATTCTGAGATTCTGTTTATCGCTAAAGCAAGGAAACTGAAAAGCCCTTGCCTGTGGTCAAAGGGAGCAATCAAGAAGACATTTTATAAGACCTTTAATAATACAAGACCTAGAAAAAAAGACTATTCATGTATTTGACCTGAGTGGTTAACCAAAAATCAGCTTCATAAGAGTATTTTTTGCAATAAGAAATTACTGGTGGAATAATGTGTTTCTTTGATGCTGTTATGATTATTTTCAGAGACCATGCACAGACAGTCCTGATCCCTGAACAAAGCAGAAATGTGACAGCAAGGAGCGGTATTTTTTTTCTGTAGCTCCAAGTCCTTTACCAGTTCTTTCTATTCACTGTAAAAGGGGACTTCCTTTAACACAAAAGTGACTTTTACATAGTCACTTAGTCTGCCATACTGTTCATTTTCCTGCTGCATATGTTTGACATCTGTAAGAAATATTGTTGTACATGGTTTGAATATACAGCCCACCACTCAAGCCATGCAGAAAGTCTGGAGGAGACGGCAGAAGCTCAAGATATCTGAACAGAACTTTTACTGTTAGAGAGGTGTGTGGGTTTTCAACCAAAATGATCTTGATTAGCTATAAAGCAAAAAAAATTAAAGTATTTCTGTCTTAAACGTTTAATGATGGGTTCATTCAGTGTGTTTCAGAGAGGACGCAGTAGGGCTGAACAGCAAATTTTTCAGCAAGGCAATTGCAATCCCTCAAATGTTGAAGTCTGGGAAGAATTCTGATTTCTTCCTGTGCTCTGATACCTCAGCAACAGGAAATCATCAATTCCAAGTTTTAATTTGTCAGTAACTCTTCTGTCTTCTACGTTAAAACAAATTAATTGGCCTCTTTATTTTTCTAATATGCATCAGAAATTTGTATCTATTAATTTATATTGATCTCTTAGGCAAATAATCTATATGTACATTATATTCTTTATTTGGAAAAAAAAGCTTTTTTTTTTCATAATAAGAGTAAGAAAATATAAAACAACTTAAAAAATATAGAGACAATATAAGACCAGACAAGACTACAACACAGCTCTGCAGACATCAAATCCCTGAGCAGGATTCTTTCCTGGCCTCAGAGAAGATTACAGCTGTGGTATTAAAGCCCAGTTCCCAAGGGCCTTTCCTCTCACATAAATTAACTGGAAAGCAGTGGCACAGGGGTGAGGCCAGAGGTGGGCATTGACACTGTTGGGAGTTTTGATCTGCTTCTATCTGGATGGATTAGTTAAAGAACTGCCACAGGTTTTAATTTTCAGGAGGTAGTTGTGGTAAAGTACAGGATCATCTCAAGATGTCTTTATTTCAATATTTAGTGAGGGAACTGAGGATCCGGAAGAACAATACCTGAAATACAGAGTTGCACTGGCAGTTCACTTGTCACTGACATGGTGCCTGGGTCCTGGCTGGCAGCCCAGCCCCAGGGCAGAGAGGTCCTGAGGGGTCTTTGGGCAAGAAACCCAGGCACAAGCTGAGTAGGACCGCAGAGCAGAGTTCAGTTTTCACGGCCCAGCTCCATCTCCCCAGGGCCAGGATCAGCCCAGCCATCCTGTGCTGGGCCTCAGTTACATCCGCACTCATTCTCAATAACCCACCCACCATCCCTGTCCTGCCCTCAGCATCTCACTGCTGTGAGCACCAGCTGGAGCATCACAACACTTCTCTGGTTTTCCCTTTCTCTCTTCTCCAGAGCTTGTCTCTGGGAGCTGTGTTGGCTGCCCAGAAAGTGGGAATCTGGAGAGCAGAAGAGATGTAAGTCTCTGTCACTGTCTGGAAGTTTTTTACGGGATAAATGTTCTATGTGAACAAAACCATGATATCTCACTGTCATGACAGATATGGTCCTTAAAGGTTGCCTGGTCAGTGGAAATATAAAATAAAAATTATAAATACTCTCCTAAGTTTCTCAGAACCCAAAATTGTCCTCTTGTAGTGCAAGGTGTGTATTCCCTGTCGTAAGGATTTGGTGGAGATGAGATGTTAAGCCATGTCCCATCTTCTGCTTGTTTGCTGTTTAAGCAGACACCTGGACTGGCCGTCTTTCCAATCCAAAAGAGTTTCAGCAATGCTTTGAAAATGTTGTGAGTACCAGGGGCCATTCAAAAATGTATTGACTGATCAGCCTACATTTGTTCCTGCCAAAATATAGCACGGTGCCACAGATTAGGAATGGTAGTCCCCAGTTTAGTATTCCCACTAAAAAGAAAACCACAGCTGTTCCTTACCCACACTGGTGAGAGAGCCAAAAGGCACAGGTAATGAGTTACGAACAGTTTGTTGGAAACAGTGAGGTAACCAATGAGACAAGAAAGACACAGTAACAGCAACAATATTACTAACAAAAGGGTACAAAAGAGAGGGTGATTTACATGCAACATTGAACGATGGCAGACAGGTTTCCCACTCCCGCCATGCCCCTAGTCTTGGAAGTAGTAGTCCCCTACACCCCGGGTGGAGATGCCAGTGGTAGAGAATGTCGGTGACAGCCTAGACACCACCCACAGCTCCAGGCTTCTCCCCCTCACAGCTGCTGCAAAAATTTACTGTGTCCCGGCCAGAACCAGGACGCGTGGGTACAAGCAGAGAAAGCAAAGACGGCTTGGGGTGACAGTTTGCAGGTACCTGACCTTTGTCATTCGGCTCAGCACACCCAAGCCTGAGCACAGCCGCAGTGGCTGAACACCGTGGATGTAGGCAGGATGACTGTACTCAGCAGGGATGGGTGGGACCGCCATTATAAGCCCTACCAATGGCTTTTTTCCACTTTTCTGCTCCAGCCCTGCCCATCCCAATTCTCTCCTGTGGCATGGGGAAGAGGAGGAACAGACACTGTTAGCAGAACAGCATAGATGTCACATATTCTTTAGCTCCCATGCCTGACCTCTTATTTTTTCACAAGGTGCCTGCTGTTACAGGTGAAATGGATTGATTGCTTTGGGAAAGGTCTTCTAGACTGCTAACAAAGAAGGCTCTTAATTACCAAGAGATGGTTCTGCAGGGGGTACTTTGCAGGTTGTAGGTGAGAACTGTCTTTTCTTAAGCAATTTCTAGTTCCATTAATTACAAAACTGTAATCTAACAGGATCCTGTGGAGTGTCAGTCAGAGATGGAGGTGGAGAAGTCCTCCCCAGATCATGGGGAGGTGCCTCTGATTAGTGCATGACCCCACGGCAGGGCCTGTGGAGTTTGGCCTGCGAGGTGAGCAAGACAGGGAGGTGAGTTTGACTAGCAAGTCATCTTTTCTTTAGCACACAGAAGAAAAGAGTAAAGAGGGGGAGAGAAGAGGAGGAAAAAAGGGTAAAGGTGACAAGGAAGTACTGATCAGGTCAACAGCTGCACTCCTGCAGTGGACTGGGCTCTCTGGCACCAGTTTACCGGCATCCATTACATGTTTTGCTTAATTTTAAAAGTAGTTTCTAGTAATTTATCATGTATCTAACAGAGCAGAAAGTAGCTATGGCGCTAGAAAAAATCTGGAAAGAGTAAGTAAATTAAAATGACACAGCTGTTCCAGGCTTTCCCAGCCTCCCAAGAAGACAGCTCAGACTGCAGCACGACACACACCACATTTCATTGGCGTAGGGCCACTGTTTGTGTCACAGCCAGACAGCTTGCAATAGAGTTTGGCCCAAATGTGAAAAGCCTTCTTATTTGAATTTGAGAAATCCAGAGTCATATTCAGATTTTAAAGCTTTTTAATTAATAAAAGTTTAGGACAGAAAATTCAGTACAGCTGTTACTGCTGAATCCAGACAGGGTTTCAAAGGTGGACATTCAGCAGGGGGATGCTTCCAGAAACCCTCATCCTTTGAGGGTGATGACCACCCTCCAGCCCTGCTGGCTTTCCTGAGGGCAAGTGTACAGTCTCTCTTAGGGCTAACCTCATTTGACAGGTTGAACTTACAGCTCAGGGGGGTAGATGCCTTCCTGTGACCCAGGACTGTCCTACAGTTGTTGAGAAAGTGTCGTTCAGAGAGGTCTGATGCCAGGTGAAATCTGGAGCAACTCTATTTCCCACCAGTAGAGTTATATCAGTGTAAAGCCACCACAGGAAAAATCAGAATAAAGGCCAGTGCAGAGAAACTTACTAGGAAGTGTAAAGAGGTCAGAAATCTTACCCTAGTTGCACTTCAGATGTGGTAGTTTTATTCTGGACCTGGCCTATGGCTGCGCTGGGTGCTGAAGCCATCTTAAAAATTACTTAAGCATTCCCTCATGTGAGTATCCCTCACCAGCCCTCTACCTTCTGTGCACTGCAATTTAATACTTGAAACAGAGTGCTCAGCCTTTTGCTGCAGCGTAATCTAGAGCAGTTTAGGATGTGGTATCTTGGTGTCATACTAGAGTTGCACTACAAGGTGTTTTGGCCTTTACCTAGACCAGGACTGAAGGGGAGGGTGGGGGAATAAATACATGGTTGGAACTAAAATCGGGACTTAGGATTTTCAGTTATTTACTTGGCCACCACAAGAAATTTGAGGACAACCAAACTTATTTGCAAATGTGAGCTGAAACTGGAAAATAGTTTTAGTTTATAAAAAAGAAAATCAGTTTGGCATTTTCTGAATTTATTCCGGAATCCTTTTTGGACTAGATTCAAAGGCACACCTGAATACAGTCCACACAACTGAGGAAGATGAGTCTGTTGCAGGGTGACAAACTACTGGCAGACTGGAGACCATGTCTAGTATAGTTCTCTGAAATGGGAGAGCGAGTGAAATTCCTCATCTAGTCAAGTGAGAAGGACTGGAGGGCAGATTTTCTTACTGTTGGAGGTATAAGAGAGGACAGAGGAAAACAATGTGTTTTGTTAGACTTGTTTCTAATTGACTGAAAAATAGGTTTAGGTTAACTCAGGACAGGGTGTTTTCCCCGCAGTCAGACAAAAGTGATTTCCATGTCTCTGCTTTGAGCTGCATTTCTGCAGAGCTCTTCTTGGCTGAGCCAAGCACAAGCACAGCCTGGGTAACAGTGTGTCCCTGGGTATGACGGACCATGAGCGTGGATGAAGGAATTACTGTAGAGTCTTGCTCTTGATTTGAAATTATGGTAAACATTTATCTACTAATGCAAATCAGATTCAGTCTACGAAGATTGATTTTCATATAATATGACCTTGTCTAATAAGTCTTCTTGACCAGATGAATTGGAGGAACTTTGCACTGATTTATTTTCGCTTATGCATAAAGTACTGCACGCTTGTTCATTTATTATGCTTAGCACATCAGATTCGAGAAGATTATATTATTTGAAAATTAAATTTCCTAGGTTCATATTTTAACATAAACCTCTCTTCAGCTGTTTGTATTCCTATAGCTCTGTCCTCCAACATGAAGTAAATGCATAGGAAAAAAACCTTATTTTTCTGAAGTTTGTATGTTAAGTAATAATCCCAAAACTCTCACTGTGTGTACTCCTGCTTTGATGGAAGAAGAGAACTACACAATGTAAGGTTACTTGAAGCATTTTACCCTAACCTGTGTCACAAATACTGATGTGACTTAATTCTCATTGTAGTGTTATTGTGCCACTGCAGGGAGATTCTGTCATTTTTGATCACCTTATCATTAACCATATTCCTTAACATCTTTTGGGTTCTATTACTCTTTACATTAACTCCATCCTAAGTACAAAAGTTTTTGTCAGGCTGGAACCAAAGTTACTGACATGAAGGGAAAGACTCCCTTTCATTTTAACAACCTGTATATCAGGCTTTTGAAGCCAGCAGTGCCTTAAGTTATTTAATCTATTTTAAACAATAACTATATAGGAAGATAATTGTGTGAGGAGAAGATAATTATGATTGTGATTAATCTTTCTTATATTATTATCTTACATTTCCGTTGAAGTAACCTCATGCTGCTACGTTTTTTCAATTACTATGGTTCTTTCCCCTTATCTTCACTTACATTGAAATTTAAAGATATATCATTTACTCATTTATTCAACTGCCCCTTTTAGAACATTTATGCTTATAGTAAATTTGTTTCAACACTGACGTCTTCAGTATCTCCCCAGATACCTCTTTGCATCTATTTCAACAAATTGCAGCCTATTTATCATTATTAATTGTTTACAGTCCTTCAAGCAGTCCACGATTTATCTCAAATTATTTAATATAAACCCCTCATTTTTTAAAATATGAAGCTGAATTATGCCATTTAGCCAATTACCCAAGTAAATAGGGAGTGTGGTTATCCTGATTGTTAAAAAAATAATTGTGTTTTGGCCACTGTATGGTTGGACAATAGAGCCTCTATAAAACTCAGCTGGTCATGTGTGCATGTATATATCCTTCCAAACAAGTATTAATAAAAGCTGATTTGTCATATGACCTTTATATATATATCTGTACACATGCACACACACATCTGGAATCACAGTCACTTCTTTTTAAAGTAGAATTTCAGCTATATTACAGTTAGGATGCTTTGGGATTCTTCACCTATAGGGCCATGTTTGTAGGGCCATGATTCTGCGAAGCATTTAAATGTGTTACAGTGTGGAATTACACTGGTGTCAACAGAATGAATGTGCCTGAAGAAATGCATTTAAGGCCTGTGAGAGAATTTGAGTAGCAGAATTTGAAGACAAACTGGTTCTAAAATAACTTTGTATGGTTCTTCTCTTAATGAAAGTGTAAACTTTTATATGGTGAATACCTGTTACTGTCTTGCCAGTGACAGAAGCAAGCACTGAGTTTTATAAGAAAATTATATCTGCTTCTGTCTATAATGACAGAGATCTAGCTTTTAGCCCTTCAACTCCTCATGTTTTGAGATTGAATAGTGTACTTCAGAAAGATATAATTTTAGCAGAAAGATATCCACATGTGAGAGGCAAAAATATTTCCCTAGAAGACTGATGAAAATTAAGTATCAGGTGTTTGAAACTGCTCAAGTGTTTAGAAAGTCAGAATTTGCTGAAGGGAAAGGAATTTGTACCCAAAGATCAGGCAATGCATTAAAAATGCATGGGAAAATATGAAAAAAACCCCCATAGGATGCATTGTGGAACCATGTGATAAAATCAATTTCACAGTGAATCATGCAGCTCTGCAGTTCAGTGTTGATAACTCACAATTCAGCTGAGAGTCAGAAAATATTTAGTAATTTTTTTACAGCCCTAACTCTTAAATTCATATGATTACAGCGGGAATTCCAACTTTAATTAAATTTGAAGTAAGTCCCTGCCTGCAGAACAATGCTACAAGCCATGTTCATGTATGCTCCAAAGACTTGGAAATCAAAAGACAAATAAAAGCAACCTGTATTTTTTTGTTGTTGTTTGTATAGGCCTTTATTGCTAATAGATTGTAAATAAGCTTTATTTGGTTCATCTGGAGGCTGCTTTATTCAAAATGAGTAACAAACTACAATACTGAGCTAAGGAGAGGAATACAGTGAAATTAGACAGCCTACAAAACATCCTATTTAATCTAACTCAGGATTGGAGAGTAACAAACTTTATCCTGGTAAACTAAAGCACTAGCAATAAAGGTTAATGAGGTAAGAGCAGAAATGTAACCTGCCCTAAAGCCAGTGTAAAGATCCACCCAACTGCTGTGTGTTTCCAACTAACAAAATACAGTTGACATGTATTCCCAGCTGTGTGTAAGGGACCCAACAAATGATGGATCAAAAGACAAATCATCTCTTTCCCCCTTTTATTTTTGCATAATATACTGCGCGACTTTGTCAAAGAAATAAAAAAAGGATCTTTTTCAAGAATTATCCCAAATGTACTCGTTTGAAATGCAGGGGTATCCTCTGAGCATTCACACTGGTCTGTTCTGGGGATCACACAGGAATTCCAGGTATATAACACACATGTAAACAAAACCAACTGTATTGAGATAGAAAAATCAAGCTCCCTAAAATTAGGAAGTTTCACAAATGGGATTTTGTGAAACTCCAATCTTTTATGAACCTGTATCTGTTTTGAATCTCATGGCCAGTAAATCTTAGCACTTCTACCTAATGTTGAAGATTGCTCTATTTAAGACCAGAAGAAGTGTCTGTCTGTCCAACCCCTTATTCTCCAAACCATCATAATTTGATTTAATGGAATGCACTACTTGTGACTGCAAATCTCACTTCATGAGTATTTCTGATAGTCTGATAGCAATTAGTGATACCACTGAAAAACCTCATTGCACTTAGTCACTCCTCTTCACATAGTTCTTAATCAAATACCATGTTCCCCACGGGCTAAAGCCAACTGGTCTCTAAATCCAGTATCTCCTGCCTCCCATTCTCCCTTTTGTCTTGACTTTCTGCCCTCAGGTTTCTTGTGTGGCTGGTTCCAGGTCTGCCAGCTGCTGTGTCTCTCTGCCCTGCCTCAAGTGGCTCCTTCCTCTTGCACCAGTCACTGCTGACACAGATAGGTAGTGTTGCTTTTTCTTGCTACTCTTCAGAGCAATTAATGTTGAGAAAGTACATCTTCCCCTGCATATATTTGTTGGAAAATGCATAGATGCTCCAGTGACAGCCACACAGAACTCTGGGAAGAAAGGAGAATACTTTGTGGCATGGAGGGAAGGCACATCAATGTTGTAGTCACACTGGAGCTACAAGCAGATGCAGTATACTCAGTTTGAAAAGGATATTACAGGACAGTTATATTAGCAGCTGATGAGTTTTGGTGTTTTTAAGTTAATACCTCTTCCTGCTCTTGGGTCAGTCAATATAAACTACAAATAACTTTGTGTTTGGTTTGTTTGTTTTGTACCTCATTGTGTTTAGGATTTAAATCAGTGTTCTAAAATGTCTGTTTCTGATCATCATGATTTTTGAATATCATCCATCCTGTCTGATTTAGTCTTCCTGACTTTTTTTAACCAGTTTCCCTGACTGCTTGACCCAGTGTTAGAGAGGTGGCCAGAGCAGGCACAGAGGACACAAGGAGAAGCAGAAGGGCAAATGCTGATCTCTCTGGTGACCAGTGACAAGACCTGAGGGAATAGCATGAAGTTGTGTCAGAGGAGGGTTCGGTTGGATATTAGGAAATGGTTCTCCACTCAGACAGTATCTGGGCACTGGAGCAGGCTCCCCATGGCAGTGGTCACAGCACCAAGCCTGACAGAGTTCCAGAAGTGTTTGGACAATGCTCTCAGGCACAGGATGTGACTCTCGAGGTGTCCTGTGCAGACCCGGGAGACGAACTTCAGTGATCCTTGTGGGTCGCTTCCAACTCAGGACATTCTATGATTCTGTGAAATTGTGGAAGAGAGCAAGGGTACCTTCTGATACCTTCTTATCTCTTCCAGAATCATCTCCTGACTCAAACTGTCCTTGTTCTAGTTCTGAACTGAGAGAATCTCCAAAGTTATCACTGTATGGTTAAATATGTGATGAAGACAGAAACATTGGAAATTAGGTCTAACCTTGTTTATGGGAAGGAGAGATAAAGCATCACAGGGCTTAGTGGAGCTGCTCCTACTCACATGAGAAATTAATCTAGAAAAAAAAAAAAGAAAGAAGTTTACTTTTGAAATTCTGTGCTTTCTTTAGTTTGCAGTTTACAGTTTACAGTTTGTCAGCATCACAGGACCTTTCTTTGGATTTCAAGCGCAGCTCATGAGACTGTATTCCTGCAATCCCATCGGGCTCTTGTCAATAGGATTGTTGTGCTTTCTCCAATAAGATTATAAACGCTCATTTGCTTTCAGCAGAAGTTTTACCAAGCGTCTATTCATATCTTAATGGATTATTGACATAACACAGCAGACTGTTATGAAGTATTCCACTATGTGTAATTAGAGAGTATTTAATCTGCATAATAAAAATCCATATGAACAGTTGTTGTCATTCATGCCCAAAAGCTGCTCATCTAAATGAAGTATCTAGTTTGCCCTATATATTTAGGGATGGAAAATAACATTTTGAAAATACCTAATTCAAAGATGCCAAAAAGGTGCTTTTACTCAGCAACCCAGATGGGGGCAATTTGATTTCTCTCCACCCTCCCCCTGCCAAAAAAATAAAAAGGAGAGAAAAGAAAATGGCATATAGATTTGAGTGTAACACTGCAACTTTCATCTTGGATAATGTTTTTACAGCCATTGGTTGAATATTTACTGCCCCTGTCCTTGTGCCTTTAGTAGGGTGCCAAGACAGCATTGAAGGAACTTGCTCAGGGTCCTCCTGCCTGGGCTGGGGAGGAAGGATGGGCCAGGTTGTCTGCACTGTAGGGCCTTGTGATTTTTTTTACAATCCATCCATCCAGTGCTTCCACATGTACAGAATGGGCAGAAGGTCAAACTGGCATCTGTATATCATTTAAGACCTAAAGCATGTAAAGTGGAGCTTAATTGGGAATAGGAGTGGTTCATAGAGCATCGCTGGGTGCTCTGTAATGGGAAAATTTTAGGGTTAAAAAACAGCAGGGGAAGAGAAGCTGTAACTGATAATGAAGTTTGATAATCCTGAGAGAGTAACCAGTAAGTAGGGGAAATATTTTATCCCTGTAACCTGCTAGGGCTTCCCTTATGAAAGCCTTTTTACCGGATCAAAATCTGCAAAGAAAGCAGGAAATAAAGGACTTCAAAATATTTTATAAAATGTTTATATATAATATTTTTTTACTTGTTTTAATAAAAAATTATTGTGATTTTTATTTTGCTAAGGAACTAACTTCCTTGGGTTCAGAACTAGCCAAAACTGAAGGATATAAACTTTCATTGTAAAGAAATGTTCTGTTCAATTGCTATCATTGCTTGTCATGGCATGGTGAAAATCCATCTCAGACTAGCCTGAAAACACAAATGAAAAGAAAAGAACCCCAACCAAGGTAAAACCTCAGCTGTAATTTTCACATCAGCTTTTTACAGCCAGAGCACAATACAGTCATTTTGTGGTATCATAAAAAGTTGTTAGTTGTTCTTCTAGTGATTTAAAGCCCTAAAATTGTCCACGTGGTCTAGAATATTACTGTGTACAAAAGGAAACTCCACTGCATAAATTCCACAAATCTGTTCATTTTGGCATGAAAGTAATAAACTCAATTATTTGAGAAGAGGCATCTATAAGGCATACAGTGGGTTTGTCATGGCATTGATGGGGGGGAGGTGTTGAATTAAGCAGAATTGTTCACAAAGAATTGAAAAATCTGTGCTGATACTTGAAGGTACTGAATTATTCAAGTGAGAAAACCCTGTAAAGCAACTTCTAAGTGACTAGTGCAAAACTCCTACTTTTGTATCTAGACATTAATGTTAAGTCAACAGGAGGTAAGTTACTCTGGAATTGGTTCTAATTCTGGTATTTAACTTTCAAATATTTGCCTTCACAACATTAACAGCGTTCCTTACATACAGCTTCTAGCGAATGTGAATTTAGAGTAATAAATTGCAGGCCCCTCCAGATTATCTCCACAAATGTATTTGTGGTTCTCAGCTGAGGGGGGGGGGGGGGTAGGTAGGATTTGAGGTTGTATTGTAATTTAAACCAAAGAATGTTAATTGTAGTGTATGCATAAAACACTTGGAACTGTCCTAGAGGAGTCTCAAGATGTTTTATCAACCTAGATATTACACAGAGCTTTCAAGAACCAGTTTCTGAATGTCTGAGTTTAAGAAAAAAAAAGGCCAACGCGATAAGAAATATGCTGAAAAACCTTCTAAATCCCTTTATCAGAGGGAGAGAGATAAAAATAATAACACTCAGTAGCTAAAAAATACAATCTGTGGAAATCCTAATGAAGCCTAATGAATCATGTGAGCTGTATTGTTAAATTTACTATCCCTACTTTACAGCTAAGAAAAAAGAAATATGAAGGTGAACGCTGACATTTTCATCTATCGGGTGTATTAAATTTTGCAACTTAATCCATATTCTTACATGCTAGTGAAAGAGAGAAGAATTTAGTTCTTATTGAAAGTTAAGCTGTCATAGAGAGGGGGGGAGAAATCTGCAAGGGGGAGAGAAATACCCCCATTCTGTCAGGCATCTAGTGACTAGAGACCCTAACTTACGGTTTGAAAGCAGGAGGCTGAAAGCTTTGAAGTGCCAGCCATCCAAACATCTTTCCCCCTCTAAAAGAAGGAAGTGTATTTCAACAGTGCTCCGTCAATGCCAGTTTGGTCTCAATCTTACAGAGCCTACACTTGAATTCTTGTAGAGTGAACACCCATAGGCTTTCACTTTGTGTGTTGTTCTATGCGTAGTCTTCTCCTCGTATAAGCTAATCATCCTCTGGCTCCTTGATAGTCTCTTCTGCTTTGGAATTTATAAATTTAGGATCTTACTAATTTTCTTCCTTTTCCATCAGAAACTGTGGATGTCTCTCACCCTACTGCAGTCTATGTGCGTAAAGCACTATCTCCATGCCTTTTGAGCCTCTGTTTGCTGTTGTAGATAAAAACATGCTGTCTCATGGTTGCTTAAACATACTTATTGATATTTATAAAGAGCTAACAATTTTTATAGAATGTATATATATATATATACACATAGATATTTATATATGTAGACAGAATCCATATGTAAATAATATGAAGTATGGATTTAAAAAATTCCATATCAATATAAATACATGTAGATAGAAACTTTGGGTAATTTTCAGCTTATTTTGGGCAAAATGTCACCAGCTGTTATCTGCTTTGTTTGTGTGGCATAGATTGCTGGACTTTTCCCTGGGGAGCCGGCTTTTCCAATTCTGATGGCTGCTGTTGTCTTAAGTGCTGTAGGGAAGTGCACATGCCTGGCAAGATGTTCAAAGTTGGATTCAGATGTGTGGGGATCACTGGTGTTATCTCTGAGAACACTGAATGAGGAAATCCAAAGGTTCTACTAAGTCAAACAGCCTGAAGAACAAACTGCCTGACAGCTCTTGGATTGGTTCATGTTTCTCCAACCAGAAAGAAGAAACTAGATTTTGACAAAGAGACTGCTGTTGTGTAAGACCTGACAGCTCCACAAGCTGGACTGGGTAACACTACAGACCTTTTGGCCCTGGTACAGTGAACGCCAAGGGAGAGATGAACTCTAGGCAAGAACAGAAGTGAAGGTGTTATGTCTGGTCACTCTGACCCTCTGACACCAACCACTCTGACAAGGGAAGATGTAACAAGGGCTTTTCTGCTGAAAGAGATAACAAGGACATTACAGCATAAGAAGGATAATTGAGAAGATTTTGTTTCTAAGGGGACTGGGGCAAAGGGGTCTGAGTAGAAAATTTTGTACAGAGAATAGAGACCTGTAAATACTGGGGGACCTATAAAAGGGGCTTGGCTTTTCTGGAGTAGCAGTCTGTGTCTCTCAAACCCCACAGCTGGCTTTTAAGATGTGGTTTGGTCAGAAGGAGGCTTGCAAAGGTTGGGTCTTCACCTTTGGCTCAGGCCATGTCTTCCAAGACCACCTGGTTTGGAACAACAATTCACAAGACTCTCCAGAGCAGCTGTTCCTCTCATATTTTTGAGAACCACAATGGTACTTTGCTCCCTCCAGAGTCATTCACAGATAGGTCCTGGACACTGACTCTCTCTTCAAATAGCTTCTGTTTGTGTCCTGATGTTTTCCTTTATATTATGATGAAACTTGGTCATTGGTTCAACAGCATTTACTTTTACCTTATAACTTCCTTTACACTGCAGAAGAGAAATCAGAAGACTGAATCAGACTTGTAATCTGTTCCTTATTTTCCCTGGAAAGCAAGAAGGCTTTCCAATGTTTTGTTAGATATTTCTGGAGAAAATCCTAATTCCACCAGCAAAAGCACAAAGCAAAGATCACAGGCTTCTTAAACACTGACATGTCCTTTTGAAACAATTCTGCTTCCTCAGTGTTCTTCAGGACACGAGAGCACACTGAAAGTGTCTCACTCATTTCAATGATGAGAGAGCTTTGTTATCACATTATTCCTCCACCCTAACATGGCCAGAGGGATTTTGAATGGACTTAAAATTGACTTGTTCCTTGTGTAGACCATGTCCCCTCAGTCAATGTCCCTCAATGTCCCTGTCATTAATTTACAAGTCTTTTTTGATACATAATGATAAATTATGTCCTTTAAAGATGCCCACTGAATCAGCTTGGTGAAGATCCTCTACCACCTGCCAGAGGTTGTCTCCTATGCCTTCAATGTCCACTGCAAGAATCAGTCTTCCTGCCCTGGAGCTTGCTCATGTCTACAGTTCTTAGACCATTTCTTGATTTGTCAGTCAGAGGAGTATTTGTTCACAGAAGTTTCTTTCATGACTGTAGTCATCCAGTAGGTAAGACACTATGTCACTGTGGTGATTCTTCCATGGCCTAAGGCAGTTTTTTCTCTACTACACCTAAGCTCTTGGTACAGTTTCCTAAAACACTGATTTCAGTGCCACAGTCCCCTAGTGCTGAGCTTGCTTTTAGTCAGCAGTAGACAATGGTTCTCTGCATGACAGCTTACCTGTTTATTCAGGCCGGTGATATCCTGATAAACAGCAGTGGAGATTTCAGCAGGCACATGCAGCAAGTGTGCTGATTATGATTCATAGGAAAGGATGTTTTAATCAGTTTGTTTGAAATGGCCCTCATAGTCATATCCATGTTGTGTCAACAAGTGAAGGATTTTCCACTTGGATTTTCTGAATGCTCTTGGAACTCCACAAAGTTTCTTCCTGTCAGGGTCTTGGTCTTCCTTGCCAGGTGAGGTAGTGTTCAAATCTTCGGTAGGACACTTTCCAAATCTTTCTCCGTTATTTGTTTCTTGGTGAAATCAACCTCACAGTTATTTCAGTCAGGAGGGTAAAAAGAGATGGTAGCCTTTATTAACAGACAGGCATGTACATATTTTAGAGTTTTTGCTTTACACTCATCCTAAATACCTTCCCAAGCAGTGTCAGCATTCTTTCTTGGGTGGTAGAGTGACTTCCATCGGCTATTCCCAAGCTACATGCTCCCAGGACAGATCTGTCTGGCATACCTTTGATACTGTGTCTCTTGCACTAACACATAAATTATCTGGCAAACTCTGCTTGGGTATAGTTACACTGACAGTATGAGTGACATTCAACATCTCAAAGAAAAGGATACAAATAAGCTACCTCTCCCACGTTACTTCTCTATTCCGTTTCATTTTGTTCCACTTCCGCTTTATGGTTTTGCTTTCTGGACTTGTGTTTTTCTTCATAATTTGCATTATCATCTAGTATCTGACATTTTCACAACGAAAAAAGATAGTGTTTCATTTTTGAATCCACTGCAAATATTAGATTTTCTAAATTTTGTCTTGCCTAGGCTTGCAGTTCACATTCCCCACAGCACAGCTCCAAGGAAATGAGCTTTGCTTGTTTGTACTCAATAGAATTAGAATTTCATTTCAAAAGTATTTTTGGGACTCCAAATATAGTATAACTTGTGTATGGTATCCAAATGCAAATCATAGGTAGTCTTTTCATATCCAAAGTGATAATCCACAAAATTTCTGCTACAATTGATTCTTTCTAGCTCTTTTTTGCCTCTCTTCAGCCATTGTCCACAGACTTTTGCAGAATTGTTTTACTTCTTACAAATATAATGGATTTGCCCAGAGGCTGCTTGGGTCTATATTTTATTTCAAGCCTTTGTGCCGTCTTCTATGTGACTTCTTGCAAATCGACTCTGACTGTATTTTGTGGACTTCTCTATAGAGCCTTCAGTTTTGTTTCACAATTGCATCTCTTTATGGCTTTACAGTTTAATACATATAAAGCATCACACATCTCCTTTTTGATTTCTTAGAGGAAACCCATCCCTCTGCAGCTTTACCTTTCTGTAACTGAAGAATCCTCGTCATTTATTTAGTGCTGTGTAACAGCTGTCTTGCTCTTTCTCACCTGCACATAGGCTATTGGTCTAATCTGGTGCATCTGAGTCTCAGCATGCCTTAGACCACTTCTTAATCTTTTTAATCTCCTCAGGGGGAAAAAAAAAATTGTCCTGCTTTGCTCAGTTCTCTAGGGTTTTTCAGAAAAAGTTAGGTGCATAGTGCAGTTTTTACTGATTTCTCTAAGATGTCCTTTACTCACTATTTTTTCTTCTACTTGTTCGTCTCTTTTGTTGCTGGTACTGCATTGTCTTCTGAAGTGGCAGTAAAACAGAGCTCCAGATTAGGACTCAAGAGGTACAATAAATCATTATCATCACTAAAGAGAAACTAATGCTGGGGAAAGATCCATGTGTTTTACTCCATCAGGTGCTCAGCACTGAGTGAGTGTAGCAAAAGCTATTTCAGACCAAAATTCCTCTTAAAGTGCCTTTTACTGTGAGTGTTATTTAATGTTCAGAGGTGTTATGTACTTAAGACTGTCTCTGAAGTTAAATGAGGAAGGAATGAAATGGTATATTTATGCACCAAATTTAAAAGACCAGGATTAAAAATTGGCTTGTAATGCCTTACTATTTAGAAGTTCTTACATCCGGTTAAGTTATTCAATGTTGTTTTTTATGGAGATAGTCCAGAAAATTGCTTTCAGTTCTGGAATGACTGATCTCTTTCTAATTGGGTGAAACTTGGCAAGCCTCAGATCTACAAAAAACACAAAGGGTGCAGGTACAACACTTTGCTATTAAAAGATTTCATTAAATACTATATTTCTAAAATCATAATAGCTGAGAAACCACCATTTTGTTTCACTTACTGTGAAAAGGCAAAATGTAACCAGAAAACAGTAAGATCCAATTTGCTTATTCCTCAGCTACAAAATCTGCTTTCCAAAATAAATCTTTATGCTGCTTCTTTCTCCTTATAACAAATGTCTTGGTCTCTTACTGGCAAAAATGAAAACAGAAAGAAAGACAATAGTTTGTGAAGAGTCTTTTCACTTGGGAAATACTACTTTATAGTAACTGTAGTGTAATCTGTCATAACTCCAAGTGTAACAGACTAGTACAAAAAGAAAGCAACAATGGTAAGTGCCTCCCTGGGTGTTTCATGGTAATTACAGCTCTCTGGCTGAGAGAGCTGATGGCTAAAGGCAATTTAGACATTTAAACTGACCAGTCTGATTCCTTTCCTTTTAGGTTGAGATCACTCTATTAACAGGCATGGAGACTGATGGCGTATCCAAGATTTTCTGGAGTGGGGTGCAGTTTCAGAAGACAGCCTTCAAAAATACGGGTAAAAGAGTGAAAGAAACAACCACACAATAACTGAGGCATAATTAAACAGTAGCCAGGAGAGCATCATGACCACCATTTTGCAGTTTCCTTGGACTGCCATTGCTATTTTGTACAGTCCTTAATATGGAGGATATGGTGTGTCTCTACATGGTGTTGTCCTGTACATACTACTGTTAATGTTCACTCAATATTCTTTTCCATAAGACAAATGTGTTTTTAAATGTAAATGTAAATTTTAAATGTAAATTAACTATCTTCAATAGTGAGCCATGGAGCACAACAGCAGTAGGTTTCTGATTACAACAGTATTTAACATTCTCTATAAAGACACACAGAAATTCCAGCTCAAGAGGGACCTATTGCTGCACTTGTGCCTCTTTCCAGATTGGTTTTGTTTCCAATATTCCTGTACTTTAAAATGACTGCAGAGATGATGGGATTTTGGCACAGCGGGAAGTACAGTAGTTATGGAGGCACTGTCATCTTGGTGAATTTTAGTTCTGTGCCCAGTGGGAACAGGAAAAGCAGTGTGGAGAGTCAGGGAAGAGTTTGCTACTGGGCCTGAACGCAGCACACAGCTGTGGCAAGTTCTCTTGCTTGTTTGTAATTGCAGAAAGGATTTTAATACTCCTGGGAAACCAGACAACACTAACAATCACATATGTACCCAAAGGGGTAAGTAAAAAAAAATCAAAATCAAAACAGATATGAAAAAAACCCACAGTTAATCTTTTTAAATGGAAAACCAAATTATTTTTTACCTTCTGTGTTTCAGTATACTGCATTCTTCAATGTCAAATTTCAGAAAAATACAAGGATGGATCTCTTCCTGCCAAGAGCTACAGCATCCAGAGAGCTCTTCATTGCCTCTGTCAGGTCTTCAGAGGGCAGATGGTCACAGATGCATCTCCTGCTCCGCTATTTTGACTTGTTTTTCATGTCCAGAATACCCGATCCGTTCGCAGCTGGATCTGCTGACAGAATAGGCTGAGTTTGCCCCCAAGCCCTTTAAAGGAAAAGGTAACTCATTAAAGGGAAGTTAGGGAAGTTGGGAAAGTTGGAATGTATGATTTCTGGCTAGAACTCGTCCATTATGACTGGCCTTTGGAAAGTTACTTGTTGCCAAGCTGCATGGTTTAAATCAGTTTTTATCTCCTGGGAAAGTCAGCAGGAGTGGCTGTTGGCACATAACAGGAGCGAGCAGGAGGGGCCCCAGCTCTGCGTGTTGCTCTGCAGCTGTATGTGCCAACAGAGGACAGGTATGCTCAGGTCCTTTCTCCATAGCCAAGGCTGAGGCTGGCTCGGATGCTGGAGCAGCAGCAGGGGAGTGCAGACTCTGGGGTGGATGGGAGAGAGAAGGCTGTACAAAGCAGCAGGAAGGGACTGCATTGCTGCAGGGAGCTGCTGGTGGTTCCTAAAGCTTAAGGACAGGCAGGATGGCAGTTCCTGTGCTCTCAGGAGCGCCCTGCAGAAAAACCTCACAGCACACAGCGCCGGGAAGGGCAGGTGTCATGCCTTTCCTTAGCCAGAACTGTCAGACATCCCTTGGAACACGGAGCATCCTTCATAAAAGTTCTCTGCATCTTGTGATGGTCATGTGCAATGAGCCCCAGCACAGCAGCTCAGTTTCTGGCTTCACCTGCCGTGTGTTTGATTTGCTGTGCCTGCACAGAGTGTGCACATGCACTACTGTCAGCTGGGACCTCCTGGCTTTGCACGACCCATCTCCAGCCCCGGGTTCGATAGGACTGCAGACACCGATGCCTGGTGGCAGAAACGATCTGTCCCTGACATGTGAGGCAAGTTGTGGGAGGGCAGCCTGTGACCAGCAGGAGGTACTGCGGGAAGAATTCCTTCTGCACTTTCCTCCGACGTGCTGCAAGGATAAATCACCGACTCAGCTTCAATGGTGCTCAAGTGACATAATGGAGCCCTTGGCTGCCCCGTAGACAGAGGTAACAGCACTTAGAGCTAGCACTGATTAAAATTCTGCTAGCCTGGTGTTTGTTTACTGTTTCAAAAAATATTTTGCAACAAAAGTAAGGATGAAAAATATAATTGGACTATAAAAGCATATCAGGGCTAAGTGAAATAGAGACAAGTGGGCTGTTATTTGGCATTAATATTTATATTCAAGGATATCCTAAAGGTGTGCAAGGGACATCAAATTCCTTTTTATTTGCAGGATATCAGAGAGTTTTGAAGCTTGCATTATGGGTCAAGAAAGGAGAGAATATTTGTTCGGCCCCTGTAACACAAGGGAAACAAATTAGTGAATCTCTAATTTAACTAACCACTTCCATTAGCACAGCTGTTAAGGGTGGTTGCTTTCCCTGTTTTCATAGATAGTTTTGATGTTGGGAGGATTGCCATACTATTGGCAAGATACTAAGTAGGGGTGGGTTTGTCTTGTAACTTTTTGATTCTTTGTGTTGAAGGTGTGACTCATTAGTTCTACTTACCTAAAAGTGGATCCAGATAACACCCTTGTGTACATTCCTACTCTGTGCTCTGCAAGCCACCTCCCCAGCCTACCAGTGACCAAGAATATGTACAAAGAGCATCCACTAAGTGATTTCTTCCTGTGCATGCCACATGGAGGAGAAATCAATATTTATACCTCTCACTTGTTAGAATTCATTAAATATATTTTGCTAAATAACACTCTATATTACATATTCCTTGTCTAATATTTGCCCACAGAAGAAGTATTTGTCATGTGAGTTGAATGCCTAGTTAAGACCTAAATGAGTACAACATATTTAATATTTATTTGTTAGCACAATACAGTAGATACAGGGGAGATGAGAGAGAATGCAAATAGAGGAGGAAGAAAAAGTGATTAAAGGGCACGAAAAGAACATGAAATATTTCTGCATGATGGCAGTGATTCTGAAAAAAGTAAGCAGCGAGAGAAGTTCAGTTATTTAAGTTTTAGAATTTAAAAGTCAAAATTTTTAAAAAAATGTTTAAGGAGATTATAAATAACTATTAACATCTGTCATGCTTTGTCTAACAATGTGTTGCTTCAAGAGAACTCCACAAATGAACCACTTCTCATCAGATCTGGACTATTTGGGTTCTCCACATTTAGGGCACATTTTATCTTCAATGACAGGTTCTTAGTATGAGAAATCTTTATTTTTGCTTTTCTACTGTTTCAGTCTGTGATGCAGTGAATAAAACTCACACCACAGCAAAATCTAGTCACAACAACGACAACAAAATCCCCATGTGGTTGAGAGCTGTTAAAGCTCTGTTAAAGGCTACTTACCAGAGAGATTGTATTGGCTAATGGGATTTTGTGAGAAATTACATTGCAGAATTTTGGCAAAGAAAGTGCTTTGGACAGTAATTTGTTTTTCTGAAAATAATGTTTTGTAATAAGAGTAACATGCCCTGCTCTATTTTCTGAAATAAATTCCTTGAGAGCAAATGGAAATCACAACTGTGCAGGCAGAGGAAGAATTTTGGCCATTTATGTGATTTGAAGAAACCACAAATATAATCCACCACCAGCAAGATGCTGTGACATGTTTAACACTGAACTTTTAATTTAATAAAAGCAAGTGAATCATGAGGTAAATATATCTTTACTTGACATGATACAAATGTAAGAAAATCTATATCAGACACTATAATGCTCATTTTAGCACATATGTGTCTGCATTTGTAGCTGTGGGCAGGATTTCAAAGGTGGCCTTTGGTAAATAAACAGGGAATAATCAAACCTCATTTCTTTATATTGGTTTCTACAAATGTACTTTTTCTGCTGTGTACTTGTGATTAGTCAATCCAGACTGATCTTCCTGGGAATTTCTTTTCCCTATCTGTATATACTGGAATTCTGTGCTTGAGAATTCAAAGGATTTTTTTTTTTTCCAGTCACAATTAAGTACTCTGTTAAATTTAAAGGGAAATTTGAAGAATTTTAATAGGCTTTACTTTGGAAAGACACTTGTACACATACATCATATTAATAGTCTTCCTATATTTAATTAGTTCTGCTGGGTTTGCACTGTGTAAAAGTAAGTCAGAGTATGAGTACTTTGTTAATGCAATCCTGAAGTGTGAAAACTCTTTTAATTTGAAATTTATTTTATGAAGAAAATATTTTGAACATCCTGAGCAAATTTCAAATTATTATCCTCAGTTTTGAACAGGACAGCAATTTACCACCTAAAACCCCCCTATGGTACGGAAACAGCAGTTTTGAGTAAACAATGTATTCTATGTCCATCCATCACAGCTTTCAGTTTCCTCTCCAAATGGACTCAATCATTTTATTGAAAAGATATCCCACAAACCAAATGCTGTCCATGATTAATTCCTACATGTGTTTGCTGTAACAGGCTCTTCTGTTACACTGCTGGCGTGTTGTGCTGCTGGTTGCACAGTCTCACTATGCATGGTCATACTAGTTTATTTTATGGTGATGTGTTTTTTGTTTTGGATTTCCCTGATCCTTTTTCTTTTCTCCAATATGTTATGGTGGTAGATCCTTTCTTGGGAAGGGTGCCTTAGCAAATGGCACTAACATACATGCCTACCACATTAATAAATGGGAAATGAGAGTTATGTACTGACACATGGAATTGTATGATCTTCATAGAAAATTTCCAGGTGATATTTAAAATGGTTTTTTCATTTGCAAAATCAAATTCTATTTTTAGTCATTCCTAACATCAGCTCATCTCTGGCAAAGCAACAAATAGGAGAGACTAAGCAGAAACAAAACAGCACTGACAGCATTGAGCAAGGAATTAGAATCAGCTGAAATAGAATGATTCTATGCTTCTGTGACAAGTGTTACGACACTGTTTACAATACTGAGTTACTTTGTTACCTGGTTTAATGCCCAGATGGTTGTCATTTCTTTCTGCACAAGACACAGCACCGCGTGTTCCTGACAGGGGCTCAGAATAGCCACGAGCACAGAGGAACAAAGCAGCGCTCACGTCACAGCCATCTTATACCACCTCTTTTGGTCCTCCAGCTTGCTCTCTCTCCCAACTCTTGTCTCAACCTTAGAGCAGTAAAAGTTGGCAAAAATGGTAAAGATGTCCCTCTGATGTATTTTTAGGTCTGCACACTTTTTGTTTTTAATCACATCTGCAATTACTGTGAAGTAGAAAAGGACCTTGGAAGGGTCACGCATCTATGAAACCAATATAAAAATGTTCCCTCTGGAGAAATAGTTCTTTGCCCCCTGGTGGTGAATTAATTTTGAAAAATATTACACAACACTTTTAGGAAAATTTACTTAAAATGAAAAATAAATGCTAATTGCTTCATTGAATACAAGGAATAATAAACTGCTAAGCAACACTTAATGTGTCAAACATAATTAGGAAAAATCCTGTTAAGAGCAAGCACCATCAATCTTTGATAGTCACTGCAGAATAGATTAAAAATTGTTTGAAAACTGCATGAAACCTTCAATACTTCAAAATCACGTCTCTTACTTTGCTTTTTTTTTTTTTTTTCCTTAAGAATCCCTAATTTCCAGTATTTTTAATAGAAATTAACTATGGAAATTATTTTCATCTGAACAGCATCTTTACATCTGCCTCTCTCTGTATGTTGTCCATGCATTGAGAGCTCTCATTCTGGGCCACTAGAATAACATTCCATGGATGAAACTTTCAAAATAGCTGTACATATTTCTAAAAGTTGTCTAGAGGTTTTCAGTTTGCATATGCTGAGCATCTCTATTTGTGAATAGACTACCAGGATGTCATTCTTGGAATAGTAATAACAAAATTAACACTGGTAGTCACCCACTTGCAATTTCAGCCACAAATCATTTTGAAAGCTGTCAAGAATACATTGTTTAAAAAGATGCCATTAGCCTTTTAATCACTGATTTTGTTCTATCTTTTAATTATTGTGCCTCCAAATCTTCTGCCTGAGAGTGTTTCCCCATGTTGATGTTCTTCTTCAGAAATATATATATTAAAATTTAATGACAGGCTATTGTCATGTCATGCAGCAAAACATTATACATTTATGCTGACAAAAGACCATTTATAACTATCAGGGCTTTCATATGTTGGCTTTAAACTATTAGGATACGGCTGATATTTGCTTTTCCTGTTGCACACTCTGAGTATATTACCATGACTTGTATGATGGTAGTGTGGCTTTTTGAGTTTGAGGTAGTTTTTGAGTTTGGAAAATAGCATCAAAGATATGGCATGCTCAGCAGGCACTATTGGGTTTTGGCACTAAAGATGTAACATGAAAAAAAAGAAAAAAGGGGGGGGGGGGGAAAGAGTAAAGCAGCTAAAAGAGACGACTGAGTTGCCCAGACCAGGCACAAACGAGCTGTTTCCTAAATAATATTCTTTCATGTCTGATGGACTGCAATAGCTTTCTGTTTTTAGCTCTGTTGCTTTTGCTTCTCATTCTTACATTTCTTTCTCATTACTTTGACTTATGTCTGGCCTAAGGTAACAGCTGGTGTACACAAATGGCATATTCCTTACAAATTTTCAGCGGGGAGGGTTGCTATACAGCGGTCCTGTCCCCACTGTCCTTCTTTTCCCACTGCCACGCTGGATGTCATCTTCTCTCGGTCTCCATTCCGTTCGCCTGTTCACGTGGCTAAACGCTAAACCGCATCTGCCAAATGATCTGACTTTGGAAAGAAATCCCTTAAAAAGGCAATAAGCAGGCCACTGGCCTGTCGGGATGGAGCACTGCGGCAGCGCTCCGGGCAGGGCTGCTGCCGCCTCGCCGCTTCGGCAGGAGAACCTTCTCTTCCGGTGCGAGTCCCGCAGCGTCCCTGCCAGCTGTGAGACAATTCCTGCCCCCGTCTGCTCAGCCCTGCTGCCGGCGAGCCGCTCGCCCTCAGCTCTCCGCCTCTAGCTGTACAGCGGGTTTGTGTTTTTTTCCAGTGGAAAAGCCACTTTAAGTCGGGCTGTTTCCTGCCTGCTCTGCCCTCATCGGGGCTCGCTGTCCCCGTGATTGTGCGAGTGCAGCTGTTCGTGGGTTGAGTTAGAAATTGGATCAGTGAAACATCTGAGTTTTTCTGTTCGCGTGTACACGTGTGCGCGAATAGTTTCGTTGTCGTGGGTTTTTAATTTTTTTTTTAACTTTTTTTTTTTTTTTTTCTTTTAAAGCTGGATCATCTCAGTCATTTGATCTATAATGTGGCCCACAAAGAGTTGAATTAGCACAGCTGAGGAGGCAGCAAACAGCGGCGCAGAGGTGGGAACCAGCGCCTGGGCTGGGGGGAGGGCGCAGGAAACTCTCAAGCCAGCTTTGTGAGCAGAGAGGAGAACATTGTGGCTGTACAAAACCACGCCGAGCACCTACACTAACCAGCCAGAGGAGAGAACTGGAACAGACCGCAGAGCAGTCAGGCTCTTCAATTGCTGGAGATAAGGCTTTATCTTTAGGAAGAAAAGGGGTTGTCCCATAATAAGCTCTTTCCCCTAGACGTCTGCTATTCATTTGAGGCACCGAAATCGCAGGCTGTTTAGCTATTCAGAATATGATCGTGTGAATCCTACTGGGCTTATGAAGCATGTTGGTCTTTCAGTGCTGTTAAAAACGCTAATAATAACTGGTTCATGCCTCGGGCCTTGGGTGCTACTGTCAATTAGTGTCAGAACAGGGATTTATTTAAACAAATTATTTCTGTATATGCTTCTTTCCCTTACGCTTTGTAAAGTAGAGCTTCATGACCAAGTGACCTGTTTCAGTGACACCTGTCAGCATGTGTGAGCAAACTTGGGGCACAGAAAGAAAATGCTATCCTTGCCTTCATAGCTCTCTATATTCTTAAATATTCTTAAATGAGCTGCCCAGCTGCTGAGACTACATACAGGATTAAAAACTTTCCTGATCCTCTAGCAATTTAAATGTCATGGCTGAGTCACAGGAAAAATATTAATACTTCCCAGCAGGAGTAATTCTAGACAATGATGAAAACGCCATGTGTAATCTTTACCTTCCCCTCTACCTTTGTGTCAGAACTTGCAATAGCAAGATTTAAATCGTCATCACCAGCCTCCCAACTCACCAGCCTGTGATGTCTCACGTGTAGTTTGCAGGCTCATAGAGAGGCCAAACATTGCTGAATTTGATTATGTTTGTTTTATATTTCAAGTCTTTCTCTGAAGGCAAGAGAGAGAACAGACTTGTACTGTAACTGATTTTTTTTTTCTTTATATTGGGGAGGTCTAATGTAACTCGGATTAACTGTAGTGCTGGAGAATGGGGAAGTACTCTTCATGACTCACTCTCATGACTTTAAAGAAGAAAACTGAAGAAAGAGGGGATGTCATTATTTTGGAGGCACTTCTTGCTTTTTAATAGTATTTTCAGCATTTTCTTCCCAAAATTCCAGTATTTATGCTTGAAGTACAGAACAATTTTAATGGAAACATTTAATCTAATCTCATAGCATAGATTTTTTAAAAAATCTCTTTTGGAAACATTCCATGCAGTATTAGGCCTTCTATTCCAATGGTTTAAGGAACAGAATAAAAATGAGATTCAAGTTTCTCACACTGTTAAAACAAATTCGAATAATTTAACTATCCTGACTTAAATTAAGAGATTTCTTAAATATGTATTTTAGATAATCATAACCCCATTATCATTAGTGCATTTTTCCTCCTATTATTCTTTCCAAATTCACATTCCTCTTGACTAAGAGAAGCCATAATTTATCTGAAGAATTCTGAGATAGTTCTATCAAAATAGCTATTATCAGCTGTGTTCTCAGAAGCATTGGTGCCAAAAGCCACCTGCAATTTGTGATCAGTGTTAGGACCAGTGTTTCCCTGGTCTCAGTAGAAAGGAATAAGAGACCTGTTTTTATTAGGTTTTTTGAAGGCTTTTTTAACAGTTTCAGCAAGAGCAGCCAGAGGTGCATTTTGAAAGGAGTAATTTTTCATAACAAATTCCAAATGCCAAAAAATAAGATCAAAATAACAAATGCTTCTCTTCAAGGTTCATCATGGCACTAGATCAACTTAACTATGGAGGCTTAGAAGCTAATGAGGCAAGAGGAAGTAGATATGAAAAATACAGAACAAGTCAGAAAGAAAGGAGAATCTGGAAGTATTTATTAAGGGGAATGAAATATTACTAATCTCACATTTTAAAAAAATCTTTCACCTGGTTTAAAAAGAATGCTGCCCTATTTTACTCTTTATTTACCCCTAGTTTCTGATGATGCTTTGCATCTTTGAACTTTGTTCTACAATCTTATGAATAGGAAATGGTCTGAATCCAAAGCTGGTGTTTTTGTGCAATAAAGCCTGAGACTTGAAAGGAAGGATAATGTAAAAATACAGGGCAACAAATTAATACTGTGGATACTGGCATGCAAAACAGAACAGAATAACAAAGTAAGGACGTGGGAAGAAACAGATCTATACCAGGTTCATTTGCTCCAGCCAAAAAAAGCAGCTTATAAATTAACTTAAAGCCCATGACTTTCTCTTTACTTTGTCATTCGCTAGAAAAGGATTTTTTTTTGGACTTTGTGATCAAGTGGGAGGAAGCTTTTTTAAGATGCTACGAATGAACAGTTAAGTGCACCTTTTTGTAAAGGGTAAGTTAAAAGGGTCTACATAAGACACTGTTGGCTAAATTATAATTTCCTGCCAAATGGGTTTAGAACTCTTTTCAGAAAGCAGAGCCGGAGGCAGAATTGTGATCCTAAAAGCCCAGTGGGCATGCATATGGGATATGGAAACATGAGTTTGAATATCAATCTAATTAATATTTAAATAGTTTATACAAAAGGGAACAGTTTTGATAGTAGAGAATACCTAAGACTACTCTATACTTTATGAGTTGGAAAATTGATAATGGTTATGTTGGTTCAAGTCCTTACTCAGAATTGAGCAGAGTGTACTTTAAAGCCACATCTTGATATTCCCATGGAGTACCCAAGGAAGCGCTCTACTGTACAGTGATTCTGTGCATGGCAGCTAGCTCCTCTTAGGTGAATTCAGGTGCAGATAAGATGGGCATTTGAGGTTTTTTTTTTCTTAAATTGAAACCCTATTTTTTAAAATTTAGTTTGTGGATATTTGTCAGATGAGTGGATCTCTCTTTTCTTAAAAAGATTCCCATAGTGAGTTATTAACCAGGCCTAGTTTCGAGAGAGGCGAAACAGATGGGATGTGCCGAGGAGTCTGTCCGTGGCAGAGAAAACTGATTCAACGCTGATAATTTGTATTGTTCGGCCATTAAGGTTCCATCTAATTTCCCATCTAGCGTTCCAGGTGAAACATTTCAAATTAATTTTAAGCAAGGAAAGAACGAAAGGTCCGGGGACACCACCCTGAAAATCGAGTTGCTACTAACAACAGGGTGGAGCGATTTTAGGGTAAAAGATGTTACGGGAATCAAACACGCCCTTAAGGAGTTAATGAAGACAGAAAATCGAAAGGAGATTTTGCGCGCGGGGACCCCGCAGACACCGGGGTTCCACGGCCACTGCGAGAGACCGCAGCCCTCCCCGTGTCCCCGCAGCCCTCCCCGTGCCCCCGCAGCCCCGTGCCCCCGCAGCCCCGTGTCCCCGTGTCCCCGCAGCCCGCCGCCTGCGCTCCCGCTGTTCCCGGCGGGAAGGGCGCGGGACGGGGGAAGGGCGGGGCGGGGCGTCCGCGCGCACTCAGCTCGCGCCGGCAGCCGCTCGCGCCCTTCCCCCTCCGGCCTCTCCACTGCGCGAGCGCCGGCGGTTGCCGGGGCGCGTGACGTCACGAGGCGCGGAGGCGGCGATTGGCCGGGCGGGGAGCGCCCCCCCCACCCCTCCCCCGCCGTGGGTCCGCCGTGCCGGGGCCGGGCCGGGCCTCGCGCGTCCCCTCAGTGCGGAGCGGCCGCCGCGGTGAGCGCGGCCTCGGCGGGGCTTCCCGGGCGCGTCCCCGCTCCGCCGCCGCTCCGGTGCCGCCACCGCACGTGAGGGTCATGGCCCGCCTGCGGCCCGCGCCGCGCCCTCGGCTGCTGCCGCTCCTGGCGCTGCTGGCGCTGCTTGCGCCCCGCGCCCGCGCCTGGGACAGCGGCGACCTGGAGCTCTTTGACCTGGTGGAGGAGGTGCCGCGGAACTTCTACGACTTCCTGGGGGTGCAGCAGGTGAGCGAGGGACCGAGCCTACCCGCCGCCGTCCCCTGCCCTAGCCCGTTCCCGCGGGCCCCGCCGGTCACCGGCGCCCGTGACCCCGGCACAGCAGCTGGGCTCCCCCGCCGGCCCCTCGCCCGCTCGCCTGGCGCTGTCACCCTCCTCCTGCCCTGGCTCCCCGGCCCCGCGGGTCGGGGCAGCGCGTCTGTCCCTTTCCAGCCTTTCCCCTCCCACCGCCGGGGCTCTGCTCCGCTCCAGGTACTGCTCTGTTACTGCTCCTTCCTGCCCCACCGTAAATCAGTTCTCCTTTTCCCGCTGTACCTTTGTGTGTTCCTACTGCCTGTTGCTTTTCTGAACGTACCTTATTTTCTTCAAATGCATCTACAGCCAGACAGAAGTAGCTTCTGGGGTTTTCACACTTCCCATTCATATCGTCGGTATGGCAGTTTCTCACCTTTCCCTCATTCTGCATAGCTGCTAGTTCCTTATCTTAAGATTGTGCATCGCCATGTGTTGCGGCTCATATTTTCTCTCACTCATGCCACGTAGTAGACTGTGACCCTTTGCTGTGTTAATGGCTTGTAGATTGTTGAATTTATTTACTTTCCATGTATCTTGGTTATTGTGCGTGATTTTCACCTCTCTTCGATGAGTAATACCTAAGATTATCTTAAAGAATTTATTATGCACCTTCAGTTAATTTTTCATGCCAGTGTGGTCAAGACAGGAACTCCTGTTAGGAATACTTTTATCCCATGGTTCTTGTGGGCATCTTAGATGTGGTTGCTGGTTTCACTGCCGCTTGGCATCTTCAACTTTTATCACTTGTCTGAGCTCCCATGTGCTGCCCTTTCTTATCTCTTGATGCTCTGCTCTGTGTGTGACCTTGCTCAGTGTCTCTGCATGCATCTTAACAATTTTTTTTTGCTTTCTTCCAGTCAGTGTTCTTCTCCTCAATAATGAAATGCACAATTTTTTATATGCTGTTATTTCACCAGAGTCCCCAAAAGACATTTTGCTCTTTCTCTGTCCCCTACAACCTTCTCTCTCCAGTACTATATTCTGGTGAGTGATCCTGTTTAAATGGCTTCCCTGCCAACCTTGAAGTTTATTCTGATGTAACTCTTGTAGATTTTGAGAGTAATGACTGTATTTTTAGGTGCATTTCGTTAAGGCCATGTCTAAAAAGAGAGGAAAGATATCTGCAATGTATAAATGTCCAATTTTGGAAACTACTGGCTGTTGTTCTGGTTCTGACTCTGTTTCATCTCTTTCTTTCCTTCAGTCCTTCTTAAGCATCCAGTGTTAAATACTGTGGAATACCATCATTATACAACACAGCGAGCACTGCTATTCATGTTTCATTCTCAAGACCCTAAAAATCTAGGTGTTAATTCTCAAAGACAATTTTAGTGTTAGATAATGTAGGAATGCAAAACTTTGTTGGTGATGTTCAGGTCTGGTATGCAACTCTTTTGTTAACGTCTTCCACAGTCCTTTTTTCTAGGGCAGAATCTGTATCTTGCTCTGTATGTTTAGCAAAATGTTAATTTTAACAAGAAATTATTCTTCTAGTTCACATTTCTACTCCTAATCATAGTGGAAAACTTGTATCACTTGCAGTGTGGGAGCAAGGAAGAAGTTGGTGGAAGTGCAATGCAAATGAAACCAAGTTTTTTTTTGTTTGAAGTGTACTTTCGTTTAAAGTGCTTGACACTCATCATGTCATTATAGGCAAGACTGGAAGTGTACATAGTGCTGATACTTTACACATACAGCAGAATAGACCTGTGAGTGGAATAACAGAGCATGCAGTGTTGGAAGTTGAGCTTCAATAGAAATTTGTAAGATTGGAAAACGCTGTGTGGGTTTACAGGTTCTTTCACACTGTATCCTTCACAGTGCTGTAATTTCACTTTTTGTAATTCTCATACTAGAGGTTTCCTTCCCTGAGTTGGGGTGGTTTTCTTGTCAACAAGAGTTGGCTGTGTATGTGACAGTAACCTTTATGACCGCACCTTTGAACTGTTTAATTATCTTCCATTCATCAAAGCTTGCTTTTCCTCCCACCCATTCCTATTTCATTGCCTTGTGTCATATCCTGATAATATCTTGCTTCACGTACTTCTGGGGGAGAGAGTACTTCTCCATTATGCAGGGTGTAATTCCTACATCTGAGATATGGATGCTCAACTGTGTTTGTTAACAATAGTGTATTAGGTCTGCCAGATTTCTTCTAAACATGTCATCTTGTGTTTTGAAAAAATATAGGGAATGACTCCAATGCTTCCTTAAGGCATTAAAGTGGCTTAGGTTTTGATGGGAGAATTGTGGCACTGATTTTTGAACTCATACTCGATGTCAGAAGCTGATGTTGACCTCAACTGACAAGATGCAGAAGGCATTGTGAGAGGTGCTGGAGCTCTGAAACAGGCTTTGGTGAAGCCCCTGGCGTGTGGATTTTTTCACTGAAATTGGAGAGAAATGACTGGGGGTTTGTTTTGTTGCTGCTCTATGCTTGCAGGAGTATGGATTTTGTGTTTTGCCATTCTGAGGGCTTTGTGGAAGCCTCCTGGCATTGTCAGGTAACTCACCCAGCTCTGGCAGGGTGTTATGTTTGAGCTGCTGTAGTGTTTTCTGATACCAATGGCAGAGATAGAGCATGATCTAAGCGAAGTGATTTTTGTTGTGGTTTTGAGTGTGGAATGACAAAGTAAAAATAAGATGGTGAGTGTCTTGGCTGTTCAATAACTGACCTTTGTTCCTGACTTCAAAGAGCAATTGGCTGAGCAATCTACAAATGCTCATGGAAAGGTTGAAGTTGGAAGGTCCCTTCTTGTCCAACCCCCAAATGTTAGGGCTGAGCACCTGGATTAAGACGTGTCTGATTTTTATGCAAGGACACAATCTCTCTATTTGGGTTTTAAATAGATCTAATAGTAACATAGCAGGAGGAAGTCTTGCATTGTTACATTGTTACTATTGCTGTTCTGACCAATGTGGGAATTGCACTACCCTTTCTTTCTTTGGTGGTTCTTAAAATGATGATGTGATTAACTTAAAGGACTCATTTAAAACATTGCTGTTTTCAAGAAGTTTGACCTAACAGAATGGGGATGTAACCTTTGGTTTGCATTTCCCTGTCCCCCAAGTGGTTACTGAAGAAAATAGAATCATAACCTCTTGACAAATGTGATGTAATAATTTCAGTAATCACTTCAATATAGCCAATTTCAAATCAACAAAGGAATCAGGGCCAAATAGTATTAATCTAAACACTTAGATGAAGCAGCAGAATTAAACCAGAGGCTATGCAGACTCAGTATTATGATGACCTGTTACCTGAGATTGAGGACACAGAAATGCGATGTTAACTCTTTGGAAAAATTCCAAGATCTGAGGAGCCACAAGCTTGTATGGTGGACAAATGAATGGGACAAATTAATGTTATCTTCTCTTACAGCTTTTAATAGTTGATACCTTCATGAATATGATATGCTTTGGATAAATCAACTTTGCATCAATTGAACCTGTGGATCTCCTTCCTAAAATGTGCTTTTGATTGTAACTTGCTAATAGAGCTTCAAGGGAATTAATTGTTTCTACTTTTTTTTTGGCTTGCAGCCAGGAAGGCACTAGAAGCCTCTGAATGTCTTTTGAAACTTTGTGTTACATTTCTTGGATACAAAGGATCTGAAGGAGAAATTTTTAGTAATGTTGTTTGTGAAGATGTATCAGAATGTATGAGCTGTAGTGCTGGAATTGAGCTGTGTGGAGCCCTGTGTTGCGTGTCAGGGCCAAGGAAGGTCTGCATGAGGCTTTGGCTTCCACTGGTAATCACTTAAGGGAAGGGGCTGGCTTTGAAAGCTGTGCCAGGCCTGTGCAGAGTAGGGAAACAAACACAGAAAGGCTCTCTGGGTGCTCTTTGAGGTGGTGGAAGATGCCCTGGGAGCTCAGGTTCTTGAGGGAGAGTAAATGAGTAGGGCTTGCTGGCCAGCATGGTGGATAAATATATAAATTTGAAATGAAAAATGATGCGAGGGGTATTTTCTTCCATGTTGGCTTCCATGCCTTTCTTATGGCACGAGCTTTATCTTGAACCAGGCTCTGATGTGTTCATGTGGTTTTACTGTAGAGAACTGAGAGCATTATATCTACTGCAAGATGATGCTGCAGCACAAAGTTAGGACTAGGTATACAGAACCTGATTGTGGTCTGACAGCCTGTGAGACATTGATATGTTAGTAACTCCAAGAAAGTGTATGACATGAAGACCGAGGAGCTGGATTTCTCTGGCTGTGGGAAACCACAAGCTTTTCAGATGAGCTGGATGTGTTGGGCTAACAGGCGTCTTCCAAGAACGCTGGAACAGATGAGCTGTTGTGTACTGTGTCGAGTCGCAGGATCTGACAGGGTTATGTCTGTAGAATGCCATGTTTGGTGCTGCAGAATTGATGTCCTTACTGTTTGCATTTCAGGGTTTTTTTGTGGTTTTTGGTTTTGGTGGTTTTGTTTGGTGTGGTTTGTTTTTTTTTGTTGTTGTTGTGGTGTGTTTTTTTTTTTTTTTTTTTTCCCTTCCCCCTTGTTGTTGAACTAATTCCGGGCTGGCTGCATGTACTCAATGCCTGCTTGTGTTGAAACCTGCTGCTTGCACTCTTGGTTTCATATCTTGTGATTCAGTTCTCTCCAAAAGGAATCCTGTTCATCCTCCAGGACTGCTTCATGATATGCAGTCAGTAGGTTCAATAAATAAGTTTGCTTTACACATGCACTGCTGGGCTGCGCTAAAAATATGAGGTATCTGCATCTTTTTAAAGAGTATGGTTTCTAGTAAATGGCTGACACTGAATTTTACCTCTTGCCATTGCTCTGTAAGAAGAGGAATGAACACCACAACAAACTGTGTGGCTTTTATGGTATTATCAAGTGCTACTGGAGATGGAAGAAAATTCTCAGTAAGGTGTTTCTACGTGGTCGGTTTTATGCAAGTGCATTGTCTGATGGCATGCGATACGTACATCACCACAGTTCAAAAGCTGTGAATTTGTATGTTATATAAGTAAAGTTCTTGGATGTAAATTTAGTAACATATTTTTCAGAAATAATGGCAATCTCAGAAGATTTTAGTGTTGTTTTGTCTGACCCTGCTGTAGTTCTGGCTTTGAATAGGTTATTGTCCAGAGAAAAATCCACATTAAACTATTTTTCCTGTAGAACTTCTGAGGAACTTAGAGTACATGGATTGGTCCCTTCAAGTGGGAAGAAACAGCTCTCCCTCATGTGTAACTGTCCAAGGAATATTCTTAAGTCCTGCTCAAGAACAGCTTACCTGTACCCATGCAGTTCTGTCTTTCCTGGCAGGCAAGGTGCACATAACTAGAGCAAGGAAGGAGGGAAATGAGGAGAAACTCAACAGTTTGCTCTTCTCAATGACAAGCTGGATCACTCTCCATAGACACATTTTGGTTGCTCTTGTAACACTTCAGACTGTTCTCCTCCCTGCTGCTTTTTAAGGTTAATGTACGTGGGTGCAGTGTTGCTAAAATCATGGAGTGTGCATTATCTGCAAACGTTTTAGCAAAAATCTAGGTTGGTGGTAGTGGTTTGGTCTTCCAAGCTTTAGAAGTATTTGCTCAAGTGAGACAAAACTTCACTTGCATGTGATTATAACATCACTTTTTCACATGATTGTGTCAAAAGTATGAGCTGTAAGCTATTCTTGCTTTGTTATGTAAGATTATTTTGTCTTGCATGACAAAGAAGATATTCACTGTGGCCTTCAAAAGTGTTGTGCTGTGAAATGACATGGAGCCATGTAGCACCTTGGTGTCTCGCTCATTTCTGACGAATCAAAGTTGTTCAGCTCGTGATTAAACATCGTGTCTAATGCTCTCAGCCTGTTTCAAGATTGCTTTCTACTTCTTGTTCAAAGTATGATGTTAAGGAGATCTGAATTGGAAAGCATTAGATTTTAATGCACCGTCAATTGCAACATCAGAGTTCTCAGTTAGAAAGGTGAAATGTTTCCATTTTCTTGCTCCAAGCTTTCAGAAAGAATTAACTTCCCTAATACACAACTGGGTTATAGTAGTAGCAGACCTTTATATGGACACTGGGGGTTTTTAGTAATTCCTGAAACTGTATTTCTTCAAAGCCCATGAATTATGCTGTCAGCATTGAGGTAGTAATAGTCCATTGCACTGGTTCAAGCAAAAACAGCATCAGAAAATCCAGTTTTGTTTCTGGTGGCTTTAACTGTAATGTCAGTTCATTCCATAAAAGTAATTGTGGGTTTTTTTCCCAGTGTGTTACTGGGGCACAATTCTGTATCCCTTTATGATTTTAAACTTCCTTTCTAAATCTGTTACATTGAAGTGATACATGGAACTGAGATTTTCAGCAGTTCTGGAAACTCTGCTTGTCCTAAAAGATGTAAATTGTTAAGGTTGTGTGAAGTCATCGTTGAGTTTATTCACTTGGATCCTATAGAACAAAGTTGTTTCCATTTTGAGTACTTTAATGGCTTGTAAGAGTCACCATAGAGAAGTGCTAATGATAACTGCCACGTTTGTAACTGGGGATGGTGCAGGGTACAGGTTTCTGTGTCTTTTGGGATTTGTTAAAAATTGCTGAACTTACAGGTAAACTGCTGATAGATAATATATTCTACTCTGTAAGGACCCTGTCCTTATCTTTTTGTTCGTCGTTGTTGCGTATAAAAATGATTGAAACATCTAGACATGTAAAGCTTGTATTTTCCATAAAAATGGCTTTTCTGTATTGTTGCCTGTTAAAATTTTGCTTGGATGTTGTCCAAGAATTTTTTTTCTTTCATTGTTGTCTCCTTTTTTCAAGACACAAAAGTGCTTTGGAATCTACCAATTTAAGTAGTTTTAAAGACACTTGCTGTTAACTTTCCCTGACAATTCATTCATAGAGTCCTTCCCTGGTTTCTTTCAGGTTATCTTTTTCTTCTTCCTTGCTGTTTAGAAGGACCTACAGCAACAAGAAATTACTGTGTTTAGGAACTCAGAGGAATTGACAGTATGAAAAATACAGTAAAAAGGATAAAACAAGCAGTCTTGAATTGGTTTTGTTTTGTTTGGTTTTTTTTCTGTCTGCAGCAGTAATATTGTTTCAGCTCTTTCTTTCTATGCTTCTTGCTTCACTAATCTTTTAAGGATATATCCATAATAATTTGATCTTCAAACTGTAGAAATAAAAATTGTTTTTCTGGGGTTTTTTCCTCTTTTTTATTTTTTTTCCCAAGTAGTTCTGTGTTTGACCTGTAATTCATTGAAGGGATTGACCAGTTTCTTAGTGTAGAAGGATGGGTAACCTGTGCTGGTGCCCTTTGGTGCTTACAAGAGGCTTGACGTTTTATGCTTGTTTGGAATTCATCTCCTTTGCTGAAGTTCTAAGTATGTGCCCATGTTGGTGTCTGAAGCAGCTACATAATTGATCTAACATGGAATTTTGTAAACAACTTCCCAGTGGGCCTTTTACTGGTTGACTGCTGTGGATTGTAGTCATCATATTTGTCTGTTAAAAAAAAAAAAAAATCTTAGAGGCAGCCTTAATTTCATTCTGTTGAATGATAAAGCTTTTATGCTCCATCTAGAGTCATTTTACAATGAAGATTAACATGGTTTTCTAATCAGATCTAGAGAAAACTGTAGCTTTAAGGGAGATATTTGGAGGTATCTATGGTGCTATTTTAACTTTAAGTATATGGTAAAATTTAAAAAATAAAATGAGAATTCAGCATGTAAGATGTTCCTTAATTGGTTTGGTGCTTCTTGTGCTCTCAGCAGAGCCGGTAACAAAGAGTCTGTGGTGCTGTTGTGCAGCTGAGCCAGTAAGAATGAGAGTATAAGTGATAACAAAGGGGGATTTTTTGTCTCTAAGAATGGGTCTGATACACATTAATTTCCTCCTTTTATTCGTTTTAATATCTGAAATGTTTTGGTTTTCCACGGAATCCTAGTGGGCTAACAAAAATCATGCAGCATATGAAAATCTGCAGTCTTGCTTTTGATTTGCTTCTTAGTCTTTGTGCTTTTGCTTAGCTAGATACTGTGCAGGTTAGAAGTTTGCTTCTCTTTTGTTCTTTTTTCCCTTGCAGTGTAAAATTGTTTGGTTTCCCTAAATTATGAAGAGATTGGGGGTTTCTGGGTTTCTTTCGCTTATTGTTTGTATGAGGGTCTTGTTTGGATGTTATAACTCTGGATAAAAGTGATTTGTAAACAGTCTCTTGTATGTGGCAATGTTGTACACGTGGTGTATGTTACAGTTATGCAAAATGTTCATAGTTTAAAGCAGGATTGTGTATTCCTGGTCTCCCATCTGAGAGTTTGCTTCAATGACCTGGTTGCAGGCCTTGCAAACTGTTCTTACTGATGTCAAATGAGCAGTGGGATGAGAAGTGAAGAAAGTTCCTGTGCAGTCTCTGATAGATCTGAAATTTATCCTTATCTGGAAAATATATGGAGGAAAGCAGACGATGCATAGGAGCTCTTGAAATAAAGTCACTCAACGATTCTGTTATGACTGAAGAGGGAGGGAAGAACTAGAGGGGTCTTGTCACATGAGCTGTAATTATGAAATGCTGCTGTCTCCAGTACTGTAAAGTACTTTCACTTGTTGAAGGAAGCATTCAGTGCTGATGAAGACATGAGAAAGCTGTGAAATAGCCTTATTGCATTGACTTAGGTTCACCTTTAAGGGACAGTGATTCTTTTTACCTACCCCTAAAACTATTACAGACAATTTTTTTTTTACTGTGATTGATCAATGCTTTATTGAATTTTATTGATTTATTTAGCCTAAATTGGTTTTATCAAATTGATCAGTTTTAATTCAGGTTTATCAAACTGATTTAGGCTAGCTTTTATATTCAGTATTCACCATTTCAAATTCAGTGATTTCTCTAGTGTTCTCTGGGATATAAATGCCGTGATGGGAGAGTGAAAGAGTTTGTGTGCCATTTAACTTTTTGACAGTCTTAAGTCATAATATGAGTTGCTTTACTGGATGTTGGGTCTAACAGCAGCTGCTAAAATGTTGGAGTACAAAGAAAGTCTGTAAAATTTAATCCTATATGGAAGCCTCTTCCCATTTCCTGTTAAGATTTATTAAAAACCTTATTCAATTCACGCATTTCTTTCAGTTGATTAAAAACTTGAAATAAATGTGTTGTCCAGTCTGAGTCTACCTATCTATTGAATAAAAAGTATTTCTTCTGTCCTGTTGTAACTCGTGTGGCTTTCAGTTTCTGTTCTACTTCAGAATTTTCTATTTCTACTTTAGTAGCCTTTTCACACTCCAAGTTAAGCCAGCAATATTCAAAACAAAGCAATAAATTCCAGTGTTGGCTTGTGTCTGTTGAGAACAGAGTTTCCATAGTTGAAATACACATTGAGGGGATCAGCCAGTCAGTTGTTTTTTTGCAGTTTATGATGGTGAAAGAACAAACTTCTTCTGTACATAAGTTGTGTACTGTATCTGAAAATTAATTGTAGCTAACTTAAATTCATTCTCACTTACATAGTACAGAGTTCGCATGCTGGAGTGCACCATTAGTCCATTTAGTAAATATCTTTTGGTTGTGTTTTCTGGTTGAGTAATACTAGGTGCTTAATTAGAAAACAGTTGTGTGAGTTTTTGGTTTTGTTTTAAAGGAAATAAAAATGAAACCAGTTGTTTGCTGGAGAGATAGAAACTTAACCTATCAGCGAGTTACTGACTTTAGAATTTCATCAATCATGATGAGTTTGGCCTTTCATACACTTACACTTCTCTTTCTTACTTACAAACAGATATGATCTGTAGATGCCTTAATTTTCTGGAGGAGGTGCAGACCTCTGTTTAGTGAACTTGGATTAAAGGACAAGAGCTGTTAAAAAACAATTTGATTTTTAATGCACTTGAGAGTACTGAGCACGCTTGCCTTGTCTGGGTTGCAGATGCTTAATAATAGTCTGGAATTGTCTTGAGCAATGCATCCTGGTGTCTGTGGGGGCCTGTTTCCATCCCATGCTCTTCTTGGTCTCCAGTTAGGGCACCCCTCCATGTTGTCCATAAGCTGCTTGGATACATTCAAGGAATGTTGAATGCTGTCAATGTGCTTTCTGGTTTCTGCCCTTGTTTCTTATTGTTTGTGCATTTCTGTATTATCCTTGCACTTCTTTCTTTAATAAAAGCAATAAAGCCAGTGGCAATAGATGGTGTCACTGGGGAGCACATGTGAACCTAACCATGTTTTGCAGTCCATTTGCCCCCTGTACCTTTCAGCTGCCACAGTTTTTGATTAACAATGCTCAAAGGTGCATTCCTGGTGCTACCTTTCAGTCTGGTGCTGTTCAGTGGATTTGTAGAACTGTCAGCAATGTGTCTTGGATCACTTAGTGATTTATAATAGCCAGCTGCAAGCCCTGTTCTGTTTAGGAAAGGTGTAGTTTAAGGCAACAGTCTTACACTAAATCTTCTCTCTCACTTTTTTGCTAGATCACTTGGTTTGGTATTCCCTTGCTTGTGTCTGGTACCTACCCAAAACATTTAGTGTCACTGCATGCTTGGCTCTTCAGGTTGTCTTTGAAAATGCTGAAAGAAGCCAGACCCAGCACCAATCCCCCAGCAGGAGACTTTTCAGCTGCCTCTTCTCTGCCCTAAAGACTGGCCATTAGACCTTGCTTTTTGTATCCCGTTCATTAATTTTCTATTTGTAAGACTTTTCCTCCCATCTTGTGTTAAGTTAGTCACGTTAATAGCCTTTGGTATGGAACCTTGTCAAAAGCTTTTACAGAATTGCCAGGTCCCTGGTGGTATTTTCTTTGCAGCACTGGCTTATCTTCCTCACCTGCAGGTGTGCAGTTTTTATATAAATTTCTTTCAGCAGTCTCAGGTGATAGCCATGGTCCTGACTTACTAGCATCTTGTTTGTCTGTTTGGGGTAATATGCATAATATATATTTCGAGGTGAATTAGCTGCTCTTGACTGGCAAAGAACATGTTGGTGTGGGAATCTCTTTAGCCTCTCCAACAGGGAAGATTCATTAAGTGAATTATTAAATTACTTGGCTGTAGCTTTGTTCCTGAGTGAAACTTTTCATCAAGCAGTCTCTAACATCTTGGTTTTGATTACATCTGGAGAAATAAAAGGGTTTTGAAAATCAAATAAATTGCCACTCTAGTTTGCTTGGACAAATACAAAAGCTCTCAGTAACATGCTGGAAAGAAGTAGACAACACATTTTTTTAGCTATGCATTCCATGGATTCTAATGGAACTGGCTCAAATATCTACCATGTTGCTGTTGTGGTTATTTATCAGTAGAAGGAAGAAAAGCTGCTGTTATGCCATTTTTCCTGTTTGGTTAGCTGCTGCACATGAATAGTTGAGCATGTTTTCATAGTAACCCAGGTTTTTAATTGGCATATCCCTAGGGAGTTCGGGAATGTATCATCTGCTTCTGGTCACTGGCCTCAATTCTGTAAAATCTGTGATGGACAGTAGTTCTCTTTTCAGGCAGTAAGACGGAGGGCTTGGGCTTGTGTAACTACTTGAGTTAAGGCTTAAGCAGAGTAGGTTTCTATCCTGTCATCCCCCCCCCCCTCCCTCCTTATTGACTTACTGTTCCTTTATACCATAGTAAATCAGTGGATTTATTAATTCTGCAGCATATTCTGTGGTTTGAAACAAGTATATTGTTTAGAAAACAATAAGATTATGTTAATTCAGTTATTGTCATTTTGATGATACCACTTACTTGCTATGTCTTTGCTTATTCTTACTGGTTTAGGCAAGATTTTGGTATTGCATTGTTTGTTGTGTAAATCACAGTGAAAACTTCAATTTTGTGTTTTCTATCAGATATTGGCATTGTGAGGAGAAACATGACAGAGTTTTATGAAATGAAACTCTCACTTCTAGAAGCTTTTAAAAGGTGGAGACTTGCTGAAATAACTGTTGCAGCCGGGAACTTGTTTGAAATAGAGGAGCTTTAATTGAACATACTAAAGCTAAAAGTTGTATCAGATAAAGGGTATTGAATTTCAAGGTTTTAGTACAGTTCTTTATTGTATAATCAATTTTCTTTTTCTTCTAAATAGAGTTGATCTGTTTATTGTTCAGGGACATAATGAAGTTATAGTTCTTGGTCCTATTTAAAGGAATTAAATGCTGTCTCTAATCCTGTATGTTGCTTCCATGCTGTGCATGCACCTTGACTGTCATGGAGAGATGAGAATTTAGGGTAGACTGTGCTTTTTGCAGGCATCTGCATGTCTGATGTGGTACATGGGGAAGTCAAGTTAGAGAACACAAAGAAACAGTGTCTAGAAAAAAGTGTGGGGTAATGAAAGATGAAATCAGACTGTTTTCTGGGAACAGTTGTTTTGTGGGTACAATGTGCTGGATGCAAAGTTCAGGTGGAGAGTTTTGTAGCAGAGGATGTTGGTGGTAAATAATTTCTGATTTGTGTTCCATTTGGGATTGTCTCTTAAAGGCTTGTCTTAGCCTGACAGCAAATTGCAATATATGGTTAGCTTGATTTTTAGGTGAAACTGAAATATTTAATTCTCTCAGTCTCTGAAGATGTGTGTTTGAGTGGGCTGTATTTATATCCAAAATGTTTAGGTAGTACTACATTCTTGAATAAATTTTATTTATACAATTTATTATCCAATAAATTTTATTTTCAAAGGAATAGTGACAGAGTTGGAGAGAAATGCATTTGAATTAAAAATCACGGCCTGACAATAAAAAACTTTAATCTTGATATTGTATTTCCTCTTTTAAATTGTGCTGTTTAAAGTTTTCAGTACAAAATATTTGTTGGCATTCGTTTCATAATATCTGAAGTCTAAAAAGTAATTTGGGACACCTTCTGTTTAAAAAGTGCTCTTGTGTAGGTTGCCATTTTGCATTGCAGAATGTTGACTTCCCTTGTAAATGTGTTTGTATAAATAAACACTGCTCAACATTGAGTGTGAATATCCATGTTTTCTTTCTAAGAAACATTTGTTCCTTTGTCTTCTGTATGTTTGACTTCCTCAAAGTTCAGATTTTTAACACAAAAATATATTTTTGTAAAAGAAAATATGACTGGTATTTCGACAACTGTTAACAGGGGCATATCTTCTTAAATTTCAGACCTAAAGGAAGCAGAAGGCTGTAAAATGTGTGTGTCTTCACTTCTGGCTGCATTCCTGTAGCTTCTCGGGTCTTTTCTAACAGATTAACTCAAAGACACTGTCATTGAATTAATGGTATCCCATTATTATCAGGGTATTGGTTATCCTGTCTGCTGTCATGAGATATGAGAGCCTTACATGACAGCTGGTTAGACGTGATTGGATTGATACTATGGCCAGGAAAGACAATACTGGACTGGTTGCTTTCTGAAATTGATTTCTCAGTCAAGATAGAATTGTATCTTGATCAAGTATTCAATATTTTGCAATTCAGTTAAGACAAATATACAAACTATTTCCCATTCTAGCTGCAAGTGTGGAACTTGCTGTTGTCATACACCCAAACACCCGCCCCGCCCCCAGCTTACACCAGGGCTGCTGTGGAGTGAGTGTTTGGCTGCAAGCCTGAAAGGAGTACATAGATTGTAGTCATTGCCACACTTCATCTGAGTATCAGATTCACAGGATAATTTAGTAAGATTATTGTTTTGACTGTTCTTAAGGGGTATCTTGCTCAACTAGAGGTTCCTTTTGGACTCTCCACTGGCAAGTGGTGGATGGATAAAAAGATTCACACACAAAAATACTGTCAGTGTTCCCTCTGACCCTCCTCCCAATCTATTAAAGGATTTAGGCATGAAAGTAAGAATGCCTAAAAAGATGGAATCTTGTATGAGTTGGCAAAGCTGAAAAATAACAAACTGTCATGATAAAAGTCTAGTCTTCTGTCCAGTTATACAGTGAAACCAGTATTGCCAGTTAAAGATGAGATGGTATGAATCCTGAATTGGTGGTAAAAAGGAAAATTAAGACTCCATGAAGGACATTGATCTCTCAGATACTCTAAAAACATGGAAAAATCCAGTGAAATGTGGGAATTAACAGATCTTTCCCCCTCCCTCCCTGCTTAACTGTTGGGTTGTGGGGTTTTTTTGGTGTGACTAAATTAGTATAAAATGTATTAACTTCTGTGCTAGGCTATGGTTAGTGTATTTGAGATAATTTTTTTGGTCTAGAAAATGCTGATCTGACTCTCAGCCCAAGACTTGTGCTCTGGGATTTTGGTAGTAACAGATTCCTACACAGGCAGTAGGCACCTTGAAAACAGGATTTCTTTTCACAAGGATTCAGTCTTGCAATGACTTGGTTAAGGAAAGGAGGTGAAATAATACTCTAGATGAGCTATACTAGTGTAAAATCCATCAGTTAAGCTGATGTGCAGGATAGCACCTTGCTGAGGCCCAACACTATGGCAAGAGGAAGGAGAGCAGAAGAATAGAGCGAGCCAGCATGTGCTTGGAATAGGAAGTTACTCCAGGGAAATTTCTGATTGGTCAGTCTTGCTAACTGCCTAACAGGCTTGAGGTGTTCTGTATTACATTTTTAAGATAAATATCTAATTGGTGATTTTAGCAGGAATTATTGCTTGTGTTCTGGTGGAACTGTTTCTTTTCAAGCACCAGGAAAAGTGCTGCAGTTTCTAATATAGCCCAAGGAAAGGAGCTAATCTTCAAGAGATTCATTGCTGATCTTTTGATGACATTTTGAAGTTGCATCTTGCTTATTATGTTGTCCTTTGGTTTCTGTTTAAGTCGGACCTTGGTGGTTTTGTTTGGGTAAAGTATGAATACCTACTCTATTTTCTGGCAAAGCCTGGTTCAGATGATATTTTGGAGGAGTTGATCTTCGGTTTCTAGGCCACAGCCTTTCTTCTAGAGTCCCATCTTGACAGAGAAGAGCAAAGCCAGGTTTTCTTCTGGTTACTGCTGGGATAACACCTGTGGCCCAAAAAAGGAAGATGATGCTTCCTTGTAGACTTCCTGCATGTTTTGTTTTAGTTGAGCTTAGTTATATTCTTTACCCAGAAAAGATGCAAACAAAACCTCAAAATGACCCACACGGATACAATATTTTCTTTCTTCAGTCTCTTAATTTCTCTCTAGACTTCAAAACAGATCTGCCTACAAGGACTTTGTTTTCTAGATTGATATTTGGCAACAGGCTTGCAGTTTTTGCTGCCATTAGCTTGCTGGACTTCCTGGTAGTTTTGTTGATGTTGTTGCTGTTGTTTTGGTTTTTTTCCTTTTTTGCATCCTGTTTCCCCCAAATGGAATCCCTTTCTTCAAACTGTTAACCCTAGAAAAATGATGAAGTACGAGATAGTTAAGTAAGTGTTTTCTTGTTCTTTGGTGTGCCTGAAGCTTTATTTTTCACCCAGCCAGTATTGAGTGTTTCTTTAATGAGGGCAGTGTCCGAGGTCCCTTGTGGCCGCAGCTGAGAACTGCTGAGCTGGTTGTGGTGCTCGAGTAGTGTTACAGCTTTGGGAGTACATCCTAGGAACCTTCTGCCCTGCAGTTCTGGAGCTAATAATTATTCTCTATTCTTTAATGGCTTTTTCCATGGCTCCTGTGCTTGTTGTTTTTTGGTTTTCTTTCTCCTCTAATTTTTAGAGGCTGCAAGAATGAACGGTCTGACAGTCTCTGTTCTGCTTGAGTTATACTGTACTTTGTCTTCTGAGTGCCTTTCCCTTTTTTTTTTTTTTACTCGTCCTCTTACGAAGAACTAGAGTTATTAATCAGGGATACTTTCCAGGGATATCTGTAGCTTTTAAAACACCCTTTCTCTGGTTCCTTTTTCTTATCAATGTATTTGATTCTTCTGAGATATATCTGCAATCAGTTCAAACTACACGTAATCATGTTTGGGAGGAAAAACTAAGGGTTTTTAAATTTCTTTTTAATCTCCAGTGTCTTCTGTTTGTCACTCTTAATCTTTGAGGTCATCTTTTCTCTTTATTGTGTGGTTGGTTGGTTTGTTTTTAAATGTATTCCTCCTGCCATCAGATTTTACTGTGGCTTTCACTGCTCATCATAAATTCAGTCTGCCCTTTAAGCTTGGGAGCTGAAGTGGTTGCATGCACCCTGGTTAACTTACATTTCAATTACTTCAGGAACACCCTCTTTGTCTAACCCCCATACTTTCTGTAACTAAAATGACTGTCTAAAATTGCTTTTGGCTTTTCAGTTGGACCTGGAGATGAATTGCCAAGCAACAGGCACTTAGTGTTGCCTTGATATTAAAGCTACATGTGGCTTTAGGCTGCATGCTACAGTTGCCCTGTATATTCCCATTTTTTAAATACTGCCATTTTTCTAAAATCCTCACATAGTTTGGCATGGTTGGTGGTGCTTTTCTATTATTTGTTCTTTGTCTTTGCCAGTTCATTGATTTCTGTTCAGTTTTTAGTCTCATTCATGTAATTCCTGAGGATCCATTTTTTACTCCAGCCTGCCAGTATCAGTTCTATCCCTCCTTTCCCAACATTGTAGAAAAAATAATTGTCCTAAGTTTCCCAATAGGTAATTTTATTCTTTGTGACTTTTAAAAGTCATTTGCAAATAAATACTTGATGTGTTCTAAATTTCAATATGTAGGTGCTGTATCAATTATTATTTTGAAGGAGGGTTTTTTATGACTGTGTTTGAAAATTTCTAGTCTAGAAACTAAGGGTCTTTGAATGAGTAGGTTGGGTTCCAGGGACAAGCAAACACAGAAGTTAGATCTTTCAGGCTGATCTCTTCCAGATGGGAAGTTTGACTGTCTGGAGGTTGATTTTTAAATGGCAAAGTTTTAGCAGACTGCTTTGTGTGAGCCTTCTTATCAGCAGAGCTCTCTCTGCTCAGTTAGAAGTAGGTAAGTCGCCACCCAGTACTTACACAGATCAGGTTGGATCTGTGGATTGGTGGACAGAGGATTGCATAGAAGTAGATCAATAGTTCTTTCTTTACCAATGAAATAATGATAAGGCATAAAATATCTCTGCTATTAAAACTGAGGTTTTTTCCCTGTTCATTTTATTTTGATAACTATTCCTTTTTCTGTTTTTAAATTTCTGTAACAGAAGTTGAATTCCTAAGCTCCATTGCATGTACTGCTCACTATTCTGTCTAATAGGACAGCACCAAGAAGTCTTTGTACTTTATCTTCTGCTATGGGCAAAATACTCAATTGGAATAAGTGCTGAAAGGAAAATGTAGTGAAATAAGATGGTGTGCATGCAGGAGCACATAGAAGCTCTCAGTGTGTGACACTGGAATTGTGCTGGGAGGTTTATTTCAGCTGTATTCCTGGTCATGGTGGAGACCTCTTGGGCTTTCTGTAACTCAAAACACTTCATGTGGTAGTGACGGGCAACCATGGGAGTAGTTGTACCATAAAGTCACTGAGGGGTTGAAATTGAAATAATCAAGGTCTTGCAGCCTGGCTCCATTCTGCAGTTACTTTGTTAGTTCTTTTTCCTATTTATTTGGCCTAGATAAACCCTCCCAGTTTTTTGGTGTGTTGTGTGCTTTTTTCTCAGTAGATCACTTGTGATTGTAGAGCATTAAGGCTTCTCCTGACATGACAAATGTCCACAGTTTATGATAGCTGTAGAGCACAAAGAGACTGACAGAGCTGCACCCTTGCTGCATTAGACACTGCTGGAGAGATGAGCTGCTGTTTCGCTCTTTCCTTTGAGATACTGCCAATAGGCAACACAAAGTCTGAGGTGACATTTGTGCTGTTCCTTCTAATTATGTTATTAGATTCTTCCTAATTGCCAAATGAAATATTTTAAAGTGTTAAGCATTACGTGTATTATTCCTTATAAATAAATAAATAAATGAATTCTTTTGTTGTGATGCTTTTCTTTTTCTGAATCTGGTGTTAGGGAATATGGATGTGGATTTTTATTCAGTGCAATTTGAAGTAAAAATAATGCTTACAAAAAGACATTTGAAACCATTGTTGAATTTATTGTGTGAAGCACTGTAGTGCTCTGAGTAGATATACTAGAACTTCAATGAAAAGAACCATAAAGATTTTCAGTATTCAGTAATTATATTTATCTCTCTACCATACTGATCATTTAATCTGGTGATTGAGATTTTACATTTTTAAGTTCAGTTTGGGTTTCTTACCACTTGATGGCAGTGAAGGAGCTAGTGTTGCCGGGCAAAGGTTCAGGGCAAGAACCCATTATGAATAACAAAAGAGGAGGTACAAAAGAAGCCTCTGACATTTAATATTGTTCACATTTCTAGGTGATATTACATATACCACAAATGACAGTCGATGGAGAAAAGCCTCTAGATGGAGCTTCAGTACTTTCGATGGGGGAGAGATTTTTTATACTCAAGTGGTTTCCTCCTATTTATAATAATTGTTTCTAACAACAACTTTCCCATTTAGACCTGGAATGATACCAGACATTATCAATAAGTAATGTCATTGCTTCTGCTATTATAAGCATACTACTTGAAGAACATGCAATCCTGGCATTTTTCTCACACCTTCTGTTCAAATCCTACAACCTCTCAAGATTCCTAGGAATTCTCAGGTGCTGTTAGAAAATGTGTGTTGTAGATTAAGGATCAACATAACTATTCAAGATTTCATAAAAAGAAGATAGTTGGATTTCACTGGTGACCAAAAAGAGAAACTTGAAAAATGCTATTCACTGGAAAGTGCCCCACAATATTTGCTGTTGTGCGTGGTCTGGTCCCATTGAAGAAGTTGTTTGTTGTACCATTAAATATTACAATGCACGGATGTGTGTTTGAGGCGCTTTATTAGTGAAGGTTCTTTTGCACTTCCTACACCCATGTACACCTCTTGCCAAGCTGGTATGGGGAAATGAACCATATAATGGCCCTGCTGTAGTAATTGGCTCCACATGGGTGGACTCTAGTGCACAGACAAAACCTTATTTGAAGTAATTGGTGCTTTGTGTAGGTACAAGGGTCTGTACATGCAGATTTATTTTGGATCCTGGGTCAAACCTTGGCATTAGTAAAGGTTTCAATTTCATGCAGCGTCTTTGACATGTAAGTGATTTTGAATGAGTATCAAAAACATCCACGCAGATGCAACTTGATTGAACTTTTTTGTTAGAATACACATAGCTAATATTTTGCAGTTATATTTTTGATTGGATGCTAAGTTAAGAGCTTGGTTTGTTAAGTTTCCCATGTGTGCAGCCTGTTACTAATTTAAGAGCATGTCAAAAAGCAAACTCTAAATTTGCATAATTATTGAATGTTTTAATCATTATTAGCATTATTCTAGTTCTATAATAGTGCTATATAAACTCACAGTGGAAAATAAGTTAAAATTGCCAGAGCTATCAAATATTTATTTTGGTTTCACATGCCATTCTTATTTTTAAAAAGCATTAAAGCACATTATTCCTCATAATTAGCATTATTCCTCATATTAGTGTTAGCAATTCCAATTGATGGATTGCTGTGCTGGTTTAATGTAATGGCAGCCAGAGCATACTTACTGGGAAAAATTCAGGTTTATCTTATCAAATAAATATCAAATACAAATTCTGTCTACTGGTAGAAAGAAAAGGTTAGAAGATGTAGTCAAAGATAGTGCAGTATTTAGAATGATGGTTTTAGTCAGGGGAGACTCATTTGCTGGGAATGCCCTGTGAGACTGTAGCATTTCGCCTATGGTATTGGTTTGTTGTGTGGCATAAAACAGTATTCGAATGGGTTTCTTGTCAATGCTGTTTTAAGTAAGGTTTGTTAGAAAATAATGTAATTTTACTTCATTACGTGGTATGGCTGAACTTATTTAATGCCATTGGAAAATCTTGGCTACAGTGGTTCAATACAATTTTATGATTAGGTGGTGCAAGCTTTTCTAGCTGCTGCTATTCAATTTAAGGGAATCTGAAGTTTGAAAGACACAAGAAAATTATGGCAGGATTTGAAACATGAAATCAGTTTTAAGAAGTGTTAATGTTAATCTTACTGTGTTTTGCTTGCCAGGATAAACAGCATAAATGCAAATAATCAGATATGGGAAGAATACATCTATTTGTGCAAAATAAATTTTATTTTTGTAGGTGATTGTTAAGAATTTCAGCAGATGTAACTTTAAAAAAATCTGGTTTGTTTGTTTGTTTTTTTTCATCCTAGAGATAAACTTATCTAGCTGATGGGCAACTTATTCAGGGGTGCATGTTATATGACTGCACACAATTGTTAAATATTGTGTGGAAGAAATCACATTTTATAAAAGGGGGGGAAAAAAGGCCATGAATACAATGCAACTCTCATACCTTCTAGAGGGTAACTAGTTTGTGCTAAATAGTTTCTGTATTAATCAGTGCAGTAGTAGCAATTCCCCAGAAGCAATGTGTTACTTTTATTTCTCCTTATCTGGTAAAGAGTTGCAGATAATAGTAAAGGTCTCAATTTCTAGGTTTTATCTCTCTGGAAGTCAGCAAATTCATATTGATCTTTTAAAAATCCTCTGGCCTTTTGCTTTTACAGTGTTAACACTTGGGATAATTTTTGCCCTGAAACTGTCTCTTAGTTATATCTTTATATTAACTTTATCATTAAAACTTTGAGGTTTGTTGATGGCATTTTTATTTATCCTTGACTGCTGAGCAAATCCCAAATGGTCACTTCCTGTGTGGGCAGAAGGAACAAGTCAGTTCTTGGAAAAGGCATAAAATTGAACAAATTACCAATCAATATATGGAGTTAATATCCTTGAATATTCCTGTGTTTACTCTGATATGTATTTTGAATAAAGAATTAATTCCCTTTATGTATGCAATACTTTACTTTGTAATTTATAAATAAAAATGCCTTTCCAGAACTGAAGACTATTGTGGAGTTCATTTTCACATTTACTTGCTTTTTAGTAGTTGTAGAGGAGATTCACTATTCAAAGCTATTGAATTACTTGAAAATAATCAGAAGCTTCCCTTCAATGAAGAGACCTTTTAAACAATTCTATTTTACTTTGTTATAATTGTAGAATAATAGAAAAAATACCTGATAAAACTGATTATAGAAAACTATGTAATGATTAGCATTTCTTGTTGAAGTGTTTAGTGAGAACAGAATAAATATGAAGAATTTAAAAATGCTCATAGAATTAACCGTTCATGTTTTATTTTGCCACAAGAGAGCCTTTCAGAATTTGAACTTCTGTTGCAACATATTTATGCAGGGAACAGCAAGTTTTTTGTTTGTGCGCCCTTATTCAATACTCACTTGTATTTCAGACCCAGATAAAGATTCCTGTAGACTCATAAAGAAAGCAACATTTTTCAGTTTATAGATGTGAGTCTGACTGGAGATCTGTAAATATTATGGAATGAAGGTTTAGCATGCCTGTCAGTTGGAGAGCATAATTCCATCAGTATTTAGGCAGCATTTGACTCCCCTGTAAGTACATGCATCAGTCCTAGGAGTCCTGAAAACTTGTGTAATTGAAGTTTCAGTATTTAAAACAATGTTGGTTTAATTGCATGCAAACTTTGATTGCTCCATGTGGGAATAATATGGTTCTATATTTTAAGTTATTCTTTTCTATAGTGCAGGAAAACAATATCAAATATAAAATACATTAAATATTGTTTCAAAAATATTACTATAATACTTAGTCCTGGAGCTTTTTTTAAGTAAAGGCTTGGATTAGTCATGTTTATTCAGCTTAATGGAATTTGGCTATATAAAGCTTTTCAACTCTTATTAAATGTTAAAACATTTTACTATGATAAATTGAGATAGAAGTGTTATAAAGTGTTGCAACTATGTCTTGTATTGATAAAGGCTAACAATGCCACTCATGTAAGTGAAACGGTTCTGGATTATTTATAACTTCTGAAAATGTGCCTCACAAATTATATTTCAGTAAGATTCCAAATAATTTGGTTAAAAATTGTTGCTGTTATTTGTGATCCAGAAGGAGACATCTCCATTTGTTTTTTTGGGGTACCCTCTCATATCGGGAACTTCTGCTGAGTTATTAAGGAAGAACTTCGTTGTACCGTAAGAAAATTAGTAGTTAAAACACTTTACCACTTTCTCACGTGGCTGCCATTTTTTTTTAGACTCTCATTACATCATTTCACTTGAGAGATTTTGCCGGGTGCTGGGTCTTGGGCTGCTTTGCCATAGGCAAATACATAATATAATTATAATACATAAGCCTTGCGGAGAGTGCTTGGTAAATACTTCTGGGTCGTTTGAGACAAAAAGTACATTTTCCTGTAAGACAATCATCAGTTGCATGGACACTGTGTTTCAGACCTGTTTGTCTACACCCAGGCTCATCTGCTTTGAATACATGCAGTTCCCTTTCCATTTTCCTTTCCCCTTGCTTTACTGATTTCTCCAAGCCCTTCTATAACGATATTCTGGTTCTTAGTTCTGTGCAGACACCAGTAGTACTGCACATCTCACAGAAACGTTATGCTTTTAAGGAAAAATCCATTTTATGTTCTATTTGTGTTAAAGTCTGTAATCTGGAAGAGGCAAGTTGTTAACTAGCTAGATTGTTGTGGAGCCTATTAGAATCAAAATGATGCTTCAGAGTGCTGGGGTTTTTTTAAAGGGAGGGGGGAAAACACTGCTTGTGAGTTAGAATTATAAAGCAGGTCTGCACTGGTTATGCAAATTTTTTTTTCCTTTCCAAATCTGCTAGTTTCTCTGTCTTTTTGTACCACAGCCATGTACCTTAATATCAGTTCTAAAAGACTAGGGACAAATTTCTGGGGCTGCGTACTCTAAAATTAGGGAATGTCAGTTTTCAGAATGTCTCAAATCTTAATTTGGTTTCTTTGTGCTTGTTCATTGTGATGATTTTTAATTCACTACATTATATTCTACAGGGTCTTTACTTATTCAGGCTCAGGGAGAGATCTAGCCCCAGTGCAGCTTCAGGCTTATGTATTGAAAGAGACTGTTGTCTGTAAAAACTGTTTAACCTGTAGATGTTGAGGGTATGTAGAGAGTGGGGGAGAAGATTGTGGGGGGCAGGGGGAAATGGTTTTATGGGTAAGCTAGTCAGACGAAAAGTGCCCTTGAGGATTGAATTCTGTTCCTCTTTCTGCCACAGAATTCCTATGTGATGCTCGGCAAGTCGTTTAAACGAAACTTTTCCCAAGTGGTGACTAATTGATTTGAGTGCTCTGCAATTCTGGTTGCATAATTTGAGGTACTAGGGCCTTATATGCAGAAATGCTGAGGGTTTGCAGCTGCAGCTGAAGTCGATTAAAGTCTGTGCCCTGAATGTATGAAATGTTGTTTGATACTGAGCACTTGGAAAAATCATAGCTGAGATAAAATTAGCACCTGAGATTACTGAGGATTTTACCTTCATCTGTGCCTCATTTTATAATATATTAAAAAAAGCAAGTAATGTCCACCTGTCTCTTAAGATACTACAATGGTGAATAATATTGATGAACTCTGATGCCATCAAGATGGGCATCAAAACAAATAACCACGGCTTCCAAACGTGTTTGAACAGCATGCAGCTACGAGCAGATGAGGCTGCACATGAATAAATGCGTGGGGGAAAATCCTGAATAGCTGCTGGCTGGGTAAGCAGTCATCTTCTGTGTGTGGCATAAAGACAGAGTGGCAGCAGTAACCACGACAGATTGTAGTCCGTTTTCAGGGAATCTCTGAGTTCTTCCCAAATCCCCTTTACTTGTTTGGAATATTTATTATTGTTTGTAGCATGTATTATCTTTATCATCTTTCTGTTATCTCCTGATTTTTAAACTGTAAATTTACATTTTAGATGAAATTAAAATCAAACTAACCTCTTATCTTTTGGCAATCTCATTATTTTTTAACCATACATTCTCTTGCTACTTAAGAAGTTTTACCCTTTCTCTTGATTCAAAGAACAAAAATAGAGCTTGACCATATATTTTTATCCTTTAGGTCTGTTTGCTCTTTGTTGACATTGCCACAGGATATTCAGCTTCCACTGCTGGCATCTGCTTGAAGTTGGCTCAGGGTTTGTGTGGTACTAATTGGAAGAAGGGAGCTAGGCAAGGATACAGATTAATGTTAGTCCTTTCTTCCTGGTTTCTTCACTCTGAAGGGATATTTCTGTTATGTTGTCCAGTGGTACTTACTGAGACAGATTTTTTTTCTGAGCTAGTCTTGCACTAGTTCTGCCACCACTGTTCTGTGTTTGGGTTTTCTTCCTTCCAAAAATGACAAGTTATGAGAAGAAGAAATTATGTCTAATGGGAAAATGCACTCATGGATTAGATTCCATGACTGGGATTATGACACAGAGGGAAATGCAGTTTTGGCATATTATTGTTACATGCAGGGTTGTCAGTAACAGAATGCTTATTTCCATATAGTAGCTGTGTACCTGCAGTCCTTTCTTCTCCCCCTGTGTGAAAAGTTACCTACTAATTATATTTTTGCTTGTACCTTGATATTTTTTTTTTAGTCTTGACTTTGTAATTTAAACTTGGATGAGAACCCATGTTAGGATTTATCCTTCCTTCATTTCATTTTTATCTTATGCATTTGAAATATTCTACATTTGCCAGTGTTTCTACTTGAGGCAGCAGGACCACAGTTTTATCTCCCAACTTTCACTGTTATCTTTGATGCTGATAATCCTGTAATCCCGTGTTGAGAGGCAAGTAATGAATTGGTAGTAGCCACTATCTTCTGCAGTCAGTTGGCTGAAACAGATTTCTGGTAGCACAGTTAATGGGATGTAACCTGTGCCAAGTTTTTATTGCTGCTCACTCAACTGCTGATTCTTCTTTTCCACAGGCATAGAAAAAGGCATACTTTTCCTCTTTATTTTGGGAGTTTTGCCTTTTGCAGTGTTTGTCTTGCTGCCAGCTCTGCTCACCCATCTTTGTAGGTCCTGCAGTTGGCTATCACTCTCTTTTCTGCTCTGTAATCCTTCCAGACTGAGGAGGTATCCTTGAAATACAGGGGTCAGAGGAAAATTCCTTTTATCTGTGTTACTTCTGCTTATGATGGTAGGGAATTGAAAATGGAGGAAGCAAGAGATTTCTTTAGTAGTTCAGTTTCAACTCTGCTTTTATGACTTGAGGACAGGTCTCTATGGGTGGATGACACACGATGGGAGGGAAATACAATCCATACAACAGCTACCTGTGAATATCAGTGGCTGAAAAACTGACCTTGCCTTAGCTCCTTTACTTGTTTTTCTCTTAGGAACAGGGAGCGTTTCCCAATCTGTTGCAGTCATGGCTTCAGGGCGAGTATTGAGTACTGGCTGTTACTGTGCCTTTCTCAGTGCTCTGAGGGTGATGAGGAGCTATCTAGCTTACCAGCACAAAAGGCTTGTTTTTGCTGAATTGTTTTTATGTGTAAGGAGAGAAGCAGGCACATATATGTGGTTGATAGCCACTGCCTTTTGTAGTGGTGAGGCTGTTGGGTGTTGCACTCAGCTGACTGAAGAACGCTTGAAGTAGATCAGAAGTGTTTCCTTCACGATCATCCTCTCTGCTTCTCTTCCTTGTGCAGATCTGTGCTCTGTCTCTTGTCTTGTCTGTGTTTCAGTGTCTGGTTCAGCTCTTGCAGTCCAGGAGAGGAGGCAGTTTATGGATCAGCATGAATTACCCCCCTCCTTCCCTGATGCAAAAAAAAAATGCCTCCAAAGTACTGGAAGAGAAGAGCAATAACTGCTTGCAGGGTGTGGCTTTATGAAAGCAGAGAAGGGATCTTTCTGCCCCTTGCTTGGACCTGTGTGATTCAGTTAAAACATTTTGATTTGAAAAACACAGAGGGCAGTTCAGGGAACAGCATGCCACTGTGTGTAACAGTATCTGCCCACAGCTGCCATAAATCCTGAGAGGTAATTATCTTCCTTAAGGATTATTTGGCTCATTCTCAGTAGAAATAATGTCAGATAAGCATTTTTAGAGACCATAATACCAGTTTTCCATACAAAATTGCTACTGAATGGAAAAGGCTGTCTTCAAGTCAGTCCCATTGTAAGTTGTTGCATGTATGTGGCTTTTAAAATATGTCTGCAAATTTAAAAATTTTAACATTACTCAGGCTCCAGTTGCTTATAAATTAATTTTCTGTGTGAATTTTAATTGATGGTTTCTAATGCTAAACTTGATTTCTTTATCTGTGTACCTTTGGACGTCAGCTGCCTAATTTAGGACTCCTACAGATTCTGGCAGATTTTGCCAACAGCTTTTTGCAATGATCGTGTCCCCTGCCTCCTACTCTGGCCCTTGATCAGATTTGCAATATTTTATGCCATCAAACTGCCAGCTGAAGTGATCACACAATGCTCATGATTTCAGCTCATTTTGTTAGGAGTGTGCAAACATTGCTAGCGTGGTGGGCTGTAGTTACGGTAATCTGTTAGGCTTATTGGAGTTTAACTGAGATGTTTTTGAAGTTTTAGGCTGGGATGTGTCTTACATGCAGAAATTTTGCTGATGCTGGCATCTGAACTCAAGAGAGTGATGGAGGGCATTCCTATATTCTTTCAAGGAGGCTATGTACTAACTCAGCAGTGAATTACTATATAGGTAGTGGCATGTTACAACCTCCCTGAGGTCTTCTGAGTCCCGAGGTAGTAATAGCTCATTAAAATGGTAGTTAATGAGTATAAAGGGATCATTATACGACTCTCCTACATGACGGGTAGGGCTAATCCTAACTCAGTTCAGTAGAAAGTATTCTGAATAAAGAAGGAAAGAATTTGACAAATGCTGCTGTGGTAGTTCTTTGTAAATCTAGCTATTTAAAGCAATGTTTTTTGAGAAAAATACTCATAGAAATAAATTTTGATTAAATACTATTTAAAAAATGTATATTAGGGCTTTCAGAAGTATTAGTATCCTGTATGATCTCAAAACTACCTTAACGTAGTGTAATGAAGCATCTTTGGTTAAAAATAGGCAGCCTTTTTGCCACTTCTGATCAGTTGGGTTTGAAGTTAAAAAAAAAAAAAAAAGAAAAATTATTTTGCCTTGTAAGTGCTTACATTTGATAGTTTTTTAAGATCACAGAATATTCTCAGTTAGAAGGGACCCTCAAGGATCAAGTTCAACTCTTAAATGAATGTCCCATAGCTGAGGATTTGTAGACATTTTCTGTTTTATATGCCAAAAATATATGGTGGAACAATTTTGCCTTGTGGTAGGAGAGTGGCATTCCCCTAATATGGTTTTGTTCATGGAAAATAAAACCACCTCACACCTGAGATGGTATTTTCTAGTTTTTTCATTTAACTGTGGTTATTTTCTGCAAAAAGGTGCTAAGAATTTATCCAAAGTGAACAATGTGAATTTTGCAGCAGTGAGATCAAAAACTTCTTGATTTCAGCAAATGCTTCATGCCTTCTTTCAGGCTCTAGGAGGATAAACAAACAGACTGTGGACTCAGGTACACCTGGATCTCACAGCTCAAGCTCAGTGGACAGAGCTATTTCCAAGTGTCCTTAACATAAGAAAAATAACATTGCTTCTACAAAATGAGCCCTTCAGTAATACTATAGGAAAAGGAAGGTGGAAGCAAGTATGAAATATATTAAATGAAAATATATAAATATATTGTAAACATAAATAATATGTATAAGATTTCGAGAGAGGTGCTCCTGCTTTTTGTCTTGAATGAAGAAATTATGCCTACTGTGCATGGATGTGGTTTACTACAGCAGCTCTACCCTATCCTAATTTATGTGGTTTTGTTGCAGCATTTAAGGATATAATAAACCAAATAAAGAACATTTTTAAAGGAATAGTTTAATTAAAAAAAAAAAAGTTTTACTTGTAGAAATTTTTGCTTGTTTTTCTTGTTCAGCTGGATCCTTATTTTCATCTGACATTGTCAAGTAACCTTGCTTATCATATCTGTTCTGTATTACCATCTTTCAAGGTTAAAGCTGGTAATGGATGGAAAAGTATTCTAAACTCAAATTATATGGATGCCTTACTCGTGATCATCTACTATGGGATGACTTTCTTAGTTTGGAGCAGCTGCTGTGTAACAGGAAAAATCAGCCTAATGCCTAGTGGTGCAAGACATGGAGTGGGGTCCCATGGGTTTTCATAGCAAAGAAATGTTTCCTGCCACCTCTTTTTATTTGCTACTCCTTTTGAAGCCCTTTTAGGTTTTGTGAAAATCTCACGGACTTTTCCGGAACGAACATCTGTCATCTTCAGTGTGACAAGAATACTGTCTTTCAGCTAGGACCTTTTAAACTACAAAAACAGATGCAGTAAATCCAGTTGGAATATTTTCAGAGTAATTATTAAATTGATCATCAAAAGAGTATTTAAATTCTAAAATATAGGACTGTTAGTGACCTACTGTACCCTGCTGTGGCAGAGCTGGTTAAATCTAAGTCCCGCCTGATAGATGTGTGCAAGGCTCGTTTGTAAAAGAGACCTCAGCAGTCTCTTCCAGTGATATGCTAGTGTTGCTTATGGGATGTTTTCCTGGTACCTAACTTGAATCTTCCTGTGCTGCCAACTGACTGATAGTGCTTAGCCCTGGGTAAATCAGACAAAGCAATAATTAAAGTTTTCGTTTAAAGCTACGTTTTGCATGTTTAAAGATGTTGTTTCCTTGTGTCAGCTGCCTTTTCTGTAAGCTTAAGTCACCCTTGTTATTTGGTTTCTCTGAACAAGTCACTGTTCTATTCTTCTAGACCTCTTATTAGTAAGATTTTTTTTGTTTTTTTATCATCTGAACATGCTCCTGGCTGTCTTGAATCGTATTGTTTAAAGTGGATGCAGCAATCTGCGGCTGTTTTACAATTCCTGCATGACATGGCCCGGCTGCTTGTTGCCATACTGCTCGTGTCACAGTGCTGTGCAGCACAGAAAGGCAGCGTCGTGCCTCTGACTCACGGCTCAGCTTGTGATTTACTGATCATTGCTGCCTAACTGCTTTCTTCTATCCTGTGTTTTTGTAGTTGGTGAATTCTGGCCAGATGTAGACCATTAGTCTTTCACTTAGGAAATAATGTCGTATTTTTTTACCGTGATTCTCCATTTTGTCCAGATCTTTTCAAATTCTAGTTCTCTTCGACTGCATCATGTAGGTTTTCCAGGTTAGCGTTAACTACCTGATTAATCATGATTCTATAATTCACCTGCTGGTTAAAATACTGAGTCTGGACTTGGGACAGGCTTCATAAAATCCTGCTTGATACACCTTTTCATTTTTGACTCTTAGAGCCTTTAACTATTCAAGGTATGATTTATTTTCTTTCCATTTTGTTTTGCACTTGCAAGAGAAGCTTTATGATACCTATGTGTCATTCGTCTAAAACAAGATTGTACATTAAAAGCATTACTAAAGTCAGTGTACAAAAATGGTCACACTATTCTTTCCAAGCTTATTTAACTGTGTTCTTAAAATGTTTCATGAAGTTAAGCAACAATTTCGATTATAAATTAGAGTATTGTATAAACATTGAGGACTGCTGGGGACATAAGGTTGTTTACACCTGTTTTTAAACTAGTGTGTATGTATAGATGTGAAAATCTATATGATGAATGTGTCTGGGTGTATGGGCATACAAATTGGTGTCCTTCACTGCTGATAGGCTGAAGAAGTTGCTAATAAATAGTTAATATTTATTCTAGAAATGAATGCCTGTGGGGATTATTCACCTTGTAAATGTTGTCGATACATAAGATAATGGGTAGATTTTTGAAAACTTCGGTGTCGGAGGTAATTGTGCTCTGTTCACTTCTTGTATGGCTTTATAATGTTTTCAGTCATGCCTCCTATATCCCGCCTCTCAAATGCTCTTTCTTCATTTTTTGGCCATCAGAAGGAGGGTAGCAAACACCTTACAAAAATGTGGAAAGTTTTAGCAATTGAAGTTGTAGTCACAGAAGTGACAGTAACTGTTAAGGTGACACAGGAATTCGGTGATTAGAAGCGCAAGCAATTTTAGGGGGATTATTAATTTTCTTTTTAATGTAGGTATTTAATTTTTGTTAAAACCCGAGTCTGTAGTTGTTATAAATCCCCCTCCAAAAAATTACCCTTGAACTCGAGATCAGGGAAGTGTTTTTTTGAAAAGATGTCTAGGTATGTCAGAGTGTATGGGTCGGTTCTGGTGGAAGGGTGTAGTGACAACAGGAATAGCAAAAGGAGGAAGAGGTGAAGGTGTGGTATGGATGTAGCCTTGCTGATTTCCTAATTTTCTTTAATTCCTTATGCTAAGAAAAGAAGCTGGAAACATTCTGAAACAGAAATGTAGCAAGAAAACTATATAAACAATCCAATAGCAGCATATTTTTGTCATTATATCATGGGAAGGGTTGGAAGTTGTCAGATGCAACACCCCAAAATCTTTGCTCATGCTCCACAGCGGTGAATGTGGACTGCATGCAGCTGTCCTTGGGTACAGTGTCACCTCTTGTCAATCAAGGGGCTGTGTTATCTGAGAGCAAAGGCATTGAGCATGAAATGCACTGCAGGAGACGCCACATTTTGCTTTCCCTGCCAACCTGGGCTGCAAAAGAAGTAGTCTTTCTTTGTAGCAACTTAGTTCCTCTGAAGATGTTGCAGGATCAGGAATTTTGTAGATGATGTTTTTATGTGAGAGCTGTAGGCTGAAAAACTCAGATATGTAATAGGCAGATTTTAAAGAGAACTCACTAGAAACAGCTTTCTTTAGCCTGTAAGACATACGGACACACGCATATAAAAATAAATATATAGGTATATATATAAATATACACAACTATCTATATTACAAAGATATGTAGCACATGTAACTATGTAAAGAGGAAATGTAATTTATCAAATAGAATAAAAATAAATATGTAATAATGTTCCTGGAAAAGCATGTGAAATGAGTAAAGAACATCTACTAATTCCTTCCTTTTGAACTATCAGAATAAAAAATGACATGGAAATAAAATACAGCAGTAGGAAGAATTTTTAATTAGTCAATATTGGCTTGAGTTATCCTCAACTGTTGTTTGGTAGCCTCCATCCATTGTGAATTTGAAGAGTAATTCTAAATCTATTGGGAGCTGAAGAGTGTTTTCTGCATTTCAGAGACAAAGTTTATGTTAAAATATAAACTTATGGTTGTACATGACACTGTTCTCTTGGATAATCTAATTTTTCCTGAGTAATCAGTTTCTGAAAAAATGCAGAAGGTTAAGTAGCTGAAAGGAAGAAAAAAAACCATAAATAAATACCGTTGGTCAGGAAAACCTAAGCCCGTATAATTGCACATTTCTGAGGAGAACACTTTTTTTGGTTTCTCAAGCATGAGGCAGCAGAATTTTCATTCATTTGGCATGCTAGGCTGAAAACAGAGTCTTCTTTCATTTGACACACTCCCCTGGAAACAAACATGCCAGTGAGGGGATTGTGCCAGTTATCAGAAGCTTACAGGAATACATTGTGCTGGTTTGTATTCATTTTCATTTCATGAATTGCTTTAAAACTTAGCAGCATAAAAAAGCATTAAAACACCATTTTAGCATTATTTTGAGTTCCTGTATATTTCCCTGCTGTGCTGTCATTCAGTTTAAATCAAGGGAATGTTGTGAGACACATGGCTGGGTTTGCAGCAGAGCAGAGCTCTCCTCCTGCCTGCGGATGCTCAGAGTATTCATCTGTAGACAAGCAGCAAATTTGAGTTTAATTCATTTTACATCCCTGGAAAAGATGAGTGTCTTAGAAGGAAGTTCAGTAAAAATAAAGGTAATTGAACAAAGGTTATCCAGCGAGAAATTTAAGCCAAAACTCAGCTGGTATCTATCAACTATGAAAGTTCACAGATAATGCTTGGTCTTCTGGGAGACACTTGTTTTCCTTTCCTAGAGTTATATTCTTCAGGATTGCCATCAGGTCCTTCCCACCTCTGGAATTTTCTACAAGATTCTATTTCCCTCATAAATGTTTTTCCACATACAGACTTGGCAAATTCAGGTGTATTTCTTGGAACTAATCTGGTCACAGGAGCTTAAATTAGGACCAGGTTGCAGTGAGTATGTGTGAAGTAAATCTGGGAGTGGTATTGAGGGTCTGTGTCAGCCTGTGCTAAACCAAAGAAGGGGTAAAGAATAAGGGAGAAGGACCACAGCTATATGGTTTCCATCCTAAGACTTACCTAAGAGTTGTGGAGTCACAGCCCTCACTGTTCTGTCCCCATACCTTAGGGTGATCACCTCCTTAGTGTCTCACTGAGTTCCTTGGTGCTGCTTAAGGAATGAGGACAGTGGATATTTGTTGACCTACAGTCACGTTTGGTCTCTGACACTCAGGGTTCTCAGTTCGCTGTGGACTTCACATGAAGACAAACAGGTAGATAGTATCACTGTTGACACAATGTTTAATAGACCGGGGTAGCTTCTGTCCAGTTATCTGCACCTACTTGTTTGTGAGTTTTGTGGGACAGTTTTGTGTACATCCTGCAGTTTGAAATCACAGTAAAAAAAACAGGTGATTCTGAATTTACAAAGCTTACTTTATTTCCTTTTCTGTACCCTTCTGCTTCAGCTTGTATGGCTGATGCTCACCAGAAGGAAAGTAGTGACTTATACCCTCTCTTCTGCACAGAAGTACTGAATGAAATATTTTTTTTTAAGAAACCCCATACATTTGAATTGCTCTAGAATTAGGAAAAAAAAAAAAAAAGAAAATTAGAAAATCCAAACACAAAAGTTTCATAGGTTTGATTGATAGTTTGGGAAGACTAAAAAAGGCCTCATGAAAGCTTGCCTGCACTGATGTTACTTACAAGTTCAGACTTGAAATACAGTTAGCTGGTGCTCTATACAATTGTCACTTTTTGCCATATAGCTTCAGTTAACATAGCTCTGGAAAATTCTACACCGGCATTCAGCAGCACTGCAATGAAATAAATAGACTGATGTCATTTTCCTTTCACCCATTAACTAGTGATTGGAGAAACTGCAGGGGAATAGAAACGTGATTTCTATCTGCATAGTTGGTTCCTGGACCATGTGCCTTCCCATTGCTAATAAAGATACTGCCACCTATTTGAAGACATTGGCAGGCATATTTAAAACCCAAGATGAATTGAGCACATTTACTGTGTTAGAAGCAGTTGCTAAATTGTGAGTAACTAAGTCTTGTTGTATAACTGCATTGCACTCAAGGGAACAATTTAGGTTTTGAATTGTGTATGTTGGTAAGTGAAAACTATGTAGACATTGATTATTTTTTCCCCTTGACCTAATCACTGTTTGCCTATGGCAATATCTGATATGTTATGTGTTCACCAAGAATTGTCTTGGGAACACAATGAGCCTTTTTTTTTTTTTAAAGCTTCATTAGTAATCATAGTTACATTAGGAATAGAAGGCAATGGAGTAACATACTTGTAGTGGGTACTACACCAGTTGATTGATTTATTGTTAAGGTGGACATGAACTCTGTGGGACTCTAAATGTGTATAGGCAAGGGAGGAGACCAGATTCAAAACTTTGTGCATCTTGAGCAGAAATTTAATTTTAAAAGAACAGAAGGCAAATGTGCATTTGTATATTTTATTTATTTATTGTTGTGAAAAATTCCTTTCTGTGTTCCTACTTATATATTTGTAGTATGAGAGAACTTTCCTTGGTAATACTAGAGAATATGGAAATGATGCTGAGTAAAATAAAATTTAGTAATGTGTTTTTCACTGTCAGAATTCAACAAGCTGCCAAAAATACATCATAAATAGGAAGAAGAATGTTTCCTCTTCTATCCCACTCTTTGAATGACATGTATTACTCTTCAGACAAAAATGTGAAAGTCCAACAGAGAACCTGAAGAAATGTGTTTAACTTCTGACATTCAGTTGATTCCTTCAAATGTTAATTTTGTTTCTGTGCTAAAACACTTGTTTGAAGTAGAAGGGATTATTTTAAAAATGTACAAGATTGAACTTCTAACTTCTGCCTAGAAATCATGTAACTAGACATATGGACACTGAGGAAGTGTTGGGCGTTAAAAAATGAATACTTGCATATTTCCATACATAAGGAGCCAGACCATGGCCTACCTAAGTGTAGACTTGAAGTTATGTATTTTTGAGAACTAATTCTAGCACAAAACAAGGAGATGTTCAGAAGTATGATAGGACAATATTGCTTTGGAAGGATAGTTATTAGGAAATAAGGTGATACTCATGATGTTTGTATCCACGTGAGGGTGACAGTGTGACAGGCTTATTTGCCATAATCGGTGGCAAAACCTGCCAACGTGAAGCAGTGTTGGAGAAATCAGCGAATGCTCTTGCTGTCTGTAACATTGTCAGCTCCTTCTGCTATTAACTGAGATGCCTATACAGGTTTTACTTTTCCTTCTTTAGATGTAATTGAGATTGCAATTTTTCTTGTAAATAAAGCAATCTAACATGTTGTTTCTTTAAAACAAGCAAAGCCTTGGTGTGGTCATGGCTTTCCCTAGTCTCCAGACTTCTGCTGTATTATGTAAAATAATGTCTTAGTCTGCAGAAAACACCAACTTTCAACTCTGTGTTTAAAAGCCTTAGCTTTTATGGAAATGTTACTGAAGGTGGCCAGCAGAGTCAGATCTCTCAGAACAGCTGACAGCAGTGTGGGAGGTGTTTCTTTATTGGTTGGAAAATAATCATTCTTTGTAGCTTATTTAGAGTTATACACTGGTAGGAAGTTCTGTAGAGATGAGAGGCTTTTCTCAAAAACCAATGACTTGTTCAGGTCCTAGAGGATCTGGAACACTGGCTGAAGATGCCTAACATTACCCACACGTAGCATTAACTGGTAAAATATTTGGAATGTACAATGGTCCACTGTGTTGTGTTTGGGGATATTGTAGAGAATAGGTTAGCAGGCAGATTTACTGTTTTAGAAATTAATACGTACCAGTTGTAACAAAATAATTGATAGTAATATCCCGTTAGTTAATTATTTGTTGATATTTTAATGCACTCTTCAACCTTTTAGAGGTTTAATTACAATAAGCTGATATGTTGATAAAGATCACTTTCATGGTTTAGATAAAACCATGACCAGTAAACTATTTCCTGTTTTTTATTTGCCATAGTAGTGTTTAAATAATTATATTTTGTTTGAAGACAAGCCCATGTTGTTCAGAAAGTGACTGACTGGGTTGGTAGATGAGGGGAAACAAAACAATCTCTACATTATTTCTGGTAACTAAGATGAACAATCTGGTTTTGTAAATTTATACATTTTAATCTCAACTTCTCAAGGTGAAACAACATAAATATTTAAGCAACTTTATTATTTCAGACTTGTCTTTGGATCTTTTGCTCTGCTTAAGCATTAAACAGATAAACTACCTTTTGTCTTGATCTCTTACACAAATAATCCTGCTGCTCCCAAATAAAACTAAAGTTTCAATTTTTCAGATACAACTGAAAACACTGTAACTTCTTTTTTGCTTGTTTGTTGTTTGAAGTAGTTGGAAGTATATTGCAGAACAGCTTTTATGTTAACATAACATATTAATAGCTTAATATGCTTTTTAACTGTTTTTAACTGTTAATCATGAGTGCTCCAAAAATAATAGCCAGCACATCTAAATGTGTGGTAGAGAGTAAGTTGTAGTTAATCCAAAATACAAATCTAGAGGTACTCATTTGTCAAGGTTATCATGGTGTCAATCCCTAATTTTTAAAGGATATTTCTACATCCAATTTTCACATGTATTTCATATAAATCTATTAAGTCTGCGCATCAAGGATTTAATGTTTCTTTGAGCTTAGAATAGATATTTAGTCACTGTCTCTTCCTTCCCCTTAGCTGAGAGTTGAAAATAAACATAAAACAATGGCAGCATGAAACAACTCATTGGCAGTAATCAATCTGGAAGCAAGCTGCTGTTTGAGCAGAGGAATTCTGCTTTGGTGTGCGCACGCTTTAGAAGTAGCTGTTGAAAATGGGAAAATTTAAAAATGGATGTGTGGTCTTTTCAGGAGAAATCTTCTTTCAGTAACAGAAATATTTTCCTTTGACAGAGAAGAGACTATGGAAACTTTGGTCTTTTATTAGGGGAAAATACGAACTTCCTTAAAATATGGTTTCCATGCTGAATTTTCACAAATTCTGCTTTTCCCCCTGTTTTTCTCCTTCCCCTCATTCAGTCTTTTTCTATTATTAACTCTGGGTCCAAACTTGTACACAGCATTTTAATAGCCTTATGTTATAAAACCAAAAATTATAAAATTAAAGTAATGATCTGTAATAAAAAGCCTAGCAGACTAATTACAGTATTGCATTAATTATTATCCTATTTCACTCTGTTCTACAGCTAATTCAGGTCTGGGTTTTTAATCCCCATTTACACTGTAATTTTGAGAGAGAGAATATACTTAGGAACAATATATATAAAGTCAAAAAGTAAAAATTGTCAGATAAGCAGTTGATTTCTAAAGTGTTGCCTTGGTCATGTTAGCAGTAAAATGCAAGTTATTCTGTTTAAATGTTATGCTTTGTGTATCTTCTGGTGAGGATAACACCTGTATGACATAGAATACAGCTCTTGATATCTTCATTTTTTGATATCTTTATAGCAGATACTAAATAGCAGTCATTGATTCAGAAATTTGCATTTGTGCAGCTTAGTTGGTACATCATTTTGGTTTGAGTTTTATTTTTTCTCCCAAAATGTGTGCAATTCCTTTAATGGTTAAGGTATAGATTGATGTCAGTGCTACAGTGTAGCTCCAAGACTGCAATTTGAAGCTACTTTAGAAAAATACAATTCTTTAGACATGGTGAAACTGAAGTTGAATGGAAGTCCTATTAGGAGTGAATTGCATGTAAATATTAATAAGGGAAGAGTTCCTAGCAAGTCCTGAGTTTGGGAAATTGAGCATGATAATTTGCTGAAATTATGTCTGTCTTGAAGATATGCAGATGCAATAATTTTCAGTTTTCAGTTGAACTTTTAAATGGTGCAGAAGTGCCCAGGCTAGGCTTTAAGCGAGAAAGTGTTTGGAAGTATTGGCAAATGTCGTTGTAATGGATGTATGGTAATGAAAGGAGTTAAGATGAAAGATGAATTGGACTGAATGGCTGTTAAGTCATTTAGGCTGGGCTGGTTGCAGGTTTGGTTGTTAGATGTCTCAAATTACATTGCCTTAGTTCCTACACTTGCTTGGCTGTCTTCAGATCTTCAAAAAGTTCAGGGAATCGATTTCTCACAATTTGCTTTGTTTTCCTTTTTTTCAGGATGCTTCATCTGCAGACATTCGGAAAGCGTATCGAAAGCTTTCTCTGATTTTACACCCAGACAAGAATAAAGATGAAAATGCAGAAATACAGTTTAGGCAAGTAAGTGCAACGTGTGGCAATAAAACTTTTAGGGGAAAATAGAATTTTTATGTTGGTTTGGGTTTTTTTTTTTTTAGTAAGAAGAGTGGTACACATATGAAATTAGTAAGTTAAACATTGAATTACATTTTTGTGGATGTAGCTAGATTAAAACCTAATACACTTTTTTGAAATTAACTTGTTCAATAACTTGTATTTTGTATTTACCTGTATATTAAAAGTAATTTGCACATAATACTTATACTATTAGGAGGAAAATGTTTTGCACTTCCTAAAGCAGTGGGGAAAATTTCTGATCATTTCTCAACACAGGTCCTAGATAGACATAATTTGTTGGGATGAAAATAATTAATTTTAGTTACTTTTGAATATTTATGGAATGAAATAACATGACTTTGTAATTAGCTCTACCTTTAAAAATGTACCTGGGGCAAAAATCAGCTTACTTAATTTTAGTAAGAGTTGCTTGTTTGTGTCTGATGACACTTTGTATATTAATATATTACTGTTTCTTTTGCTCGATGGGTTTGCTACTTAGTGGTGTAGGGAAAAATGAAAACTAGCAAAGGTCATTTGTTGGCAAATGTAAATGATACTACTGTTGAAATTTTATAAATTCAAAGATAAAGTAAAATCTTCCTGTGTTTTCTTTTTTTGTGTTTTGTTTGTTTGTTTTAGTTGGTGGCCATCTATGAGGTTTTAAAGGATGAAGAAAGGAGGCAGAGGTGAGTTAAATTGCACAGCTTTTTAAATAAAGCATTTATACCAGTGCTATATTCAAACCCTGTTTGACTTAGTTGTAACACTTTATATTTTTTTTTGCATAATTTAAGTTAGTAAATTATATGTAATTGTTGAATTAAAGATTTTTGTGGCTTAAACGGCAAAGTGGTATTTTTGCATGGCATACTGTTTTTTCTCCTTTAAAACTAGTACTTGAAAGAACTTTGAAAGCTAGCTGTTATTTCAAGCAATTTTTAAAAATTCTTAACAGCTATATCAGCTTTTTTTGCTCAGTTGTCAATATTTTAAAACTGTGATTCAAAAGTGTTGGCCCCTTATTGAAATGTCAGTCATACCACCCTGTATCAGTAAAAGGCTTGTTGTGTGATATTTAGGGATTATTTCCATTGTATGTTGTCTTCAGCATTGTTTTCTGTTGCTTAGTTCATAGGGGATTTTTTACTTTCAGATGTATTATCTCTAATAGTGCAAACTTTTAAATATTTTTTTAATGAATGTTAGTTGTCCTTTCTGCTTCAGGAGCAGTTCCAGCAGTACCTGGAAGGGGTAGGATAAAGAACTGGAAACCTGGGGCTAATTTGCTTTCTGGAAGATTATTTTGAACTTTTTTCCTTGTTTTTAAACAAATAGGAATGTCAACCAGTGACTATCAGAAAAACTGAGACACTGAAAGACTTTTGGGTTAGTGTTTTAGTAGATCATCTTTCAGCTTACAAGTCTTTAAACGAGGTTTTATGCGACATTTCTTGAAGGGATTTTGGCTTTGTAGATGTCTTGGCAGGAGTCCAGGGTTTATAGTACAGATTATCTACTTTTTTGATAATCCCCTTTTCAAGTGTCATGAAAATGTACTTCATAGAAGCACTCTTGGAAATTTGTGGGGGTTTTTTTTATTTCATCCATCTAAGGAGAATTTAATTGTGAAGTTACACTTAACAAAAGTTAAAAAAAAAAGAAGTTAGCTAAATGATTTCAGGCCACTTAAAGTGAGTTATCCCCCAGATCTTCCCAACTATTTGTTTATAGCATTGTTTGCATACACTTCAGAGTGTTGCTTCTCTGGAGCTAAGTTCCTTCATGGAACTTGTAGGAATTTCCTTGCAGCTGTGATAGAAACTTTTTGCATGAAGCTGTGATGCAGTAGCTTGCAAAAATTATGGTTTAAGTCTTGCATACATTACAAATGTGACTAACTTACTCAAATACTGTTAATTAGCGCATCAGTGATTACAAATGAGAAGTTAAAGCAGCAGTATGTTGTTCCATCTTAGATTGATTTGTCACTAACATATTTTGTACATAGACAGTGTCTCATTTTTCTTGCACAATGTATGGTTGATACTGATTTCATAATTGAATAAATAGAAATGTGGTGGATTAAACAGTGTTTACTTTCAGAGAATTTTCTGGAAATAATATGCAGAGTTTAGAAATAACCTGTAAAGCAGAGGTAAATGGTCTCATTGCTTTGAGAAGCCCTGTATTGATCAGGTTTATTGCGCAGTGTAATGATAATCTCTCTCTGAGCTCGCTAACAGAGGGTGGCCTGTAAGGTATTGTTGTAACACATCTCTAATATACAAGTCTTCAGTGTGATAGGAGCTGCTGTCCCTGTTATGTTGGTTCTGTTGTAAGGTAACTTGAGCTGTGCACCAAAGGAAAGGGTGGGAGTTACTACTTTTTGAAATCTTTCTACTTTAAATGTTGGTATTAGGCTTTGAACTGTGTGAGGTGATGGACATAGTGAAATAGGCTCAAAGCTTACTCAGTGTCCCTGCACTGGGCACAGACAGCACTGCGGCCTTAGGCTGGCAGCTGAGCTGGGAATCCCTTCACAACTGGACACCGGAATGGTTTGGGGCAGGGGTTTATACCACCGAGAGAGGAGCGAGCTGCAGGTTTCTACTTCTGGGCAGTGAAGTCAGCTGGACCTGGCTCTTCCTGTTCCTCTCAAAAGTGATGTAATCGTTCCTGGTGTGTTTAGAGAGTGGAGCCAGCAAAGGCAGGAATGAGGTCCTGCACTGTACGAGAGAGTGATGAACTCACTTTGAAACAATAAAACCCTTTCTCTGTGAATGTCATTCCTGGTGAATGTCAGAGCTGTTGTTCATTTGTGTGAGTACAGAAAGAGTGTTTTAAAAAGGCAGATCTGTTGCCTATCTATATGCTATTATTCTTCTAAAGGCTTTGTGTTTTTCTTATTTATCAGTGAATTTTTACTTTATCTGATGGCAGAAGCCTTTCTTAAAATATTACTGTTCCTGTACTGACAGTGATACCACTGTGCTTTAAAGCATGGTTTTCTTGTTTGAGAAAATTATATAGTTGCTCGTGAAGTATACCAGTATCATTAGTAGTACTGCATCATATAGTAATACTACCATGTTAGTACTTCTCTGCTACGCACTTTTGAGTGAAACATGGTCAAAACATTCAAGTATTCTGACAACAAACATACATGCAGCATCATTTATTGTCTCACTCTTTAACATTAAATTAAACATACATGCAGCAGAACACAATATTTTATGTTTCGTATACACGTGCCAGTGTTAAATTCTACCGAAAATTTTGTCTTTAGGGTATGTGGAGATAGGTGCATTTCCTGAAATACCCTTCACCTTTAGGGCATTTATTGGTAAATCAATATGGTGGTGATGAATTTTATTAGCCTTTGATATTCTTAGTTTATGAAAAAATTGACAGTTTTATGCACTTCTGTTAATTGTAATTAGACAAAACAGAAATCTTAAATCTTAATTTCATTGTTTGTTACCTTTTTAAGGAGTTTTTTTTTCCCTACCAGGCCAGTCCTCTGTAATAATGTTGACTTGATTACAGGAAACATTTTCAAAGGGATCAAAATACACTTGTGTAGAGTAAGAAAGGTGTCTATCTTAGTTCTCATTAATAATTAAATGTCTGTATTCATAGGTAGAAATTGTTCTGGCTGATGTGCTGGATGTCTTTGACAGCTTAAGGAAAATACGCCCCCCAAAATAAAATCCACCAGTGCAATCTTTCCATAGTTCAGAATAGTCCTCATTAATTCAAAGTTATAGTATATAAACTACATCAGATCTCTGAAATTATTTGAAATATGAAATGCAGTGGCTCTCTTAAAGGAATAAGTAAATTATAATTATATTAAGATTGATGATACTGTAATTACTTACTACAGTTGGATTTTTTTACTTGCAATGCAATTGATTCACAAAGAACTCTAAAAATTATTTTATGAAATTTTACAGAAAAAAGGAAATGTTAATAATCTTGCAGTTTGTTACTTTTTGTACAGGACTACCAAGTCTTTTATAGAATGCTGAGTATTTTAAAATAAATACTTAACATAGTTTTAAGTGGGGAATGTTTTTGGCTTTCTGTTTCTGCACTGGTGCTTTGGGATTTTGGTAGCTTGTTGACTGCTACATTTCAGAGACAACTGGTAGGCAAACTCATATGTGAAAAATTTGCTGAGTTCTGTGTGCATGTTTGTGGAAAAAACCCTGCAGATGTGTCTTTTCTTTTCAGGTTGTTTTTTTTCCTACACAGAGTTACGATTAATATAGGTTGCCAAAAGAATAGAATTGCTTTGTAATTAAATTCCAAATGTACTTCTTGATGCACATGGATTAACTGTATTTCATAGTTAATATAAGTGTCTATACAGGAATTATTTAACGAGAAACTTGCTTTTAATTAAATCACATTCTAAATTTGAAAATTAAGATTCAAATTTATGAAAGCTGCTGAGTTTCAGTAGGATCATTTTCCAGTTGAAAACCTAAAAATCATTGATATCTTTATTTTTCAAATACAGAGCTTAATTACTATTGAAAGCGGTGATTTATCTTTTAACAGTATATATTCTAAAAAGTGGGTTATAATAGAAGCGATCTTCCCTTAAAATGGCCAGTCGTGTGAGCCATAATGCTCATTGATAGTAAAATCAATAGAGCATTGATTCGGAGCCTTAATCCGGGGAGGCTGTTGTTCAGAACAGCGGCCATGGCCTGGTAAATACCCAGTGCTGTTTAAAGCACTTAATGCAAGAGGCTCTGCTGTCTTAATTTATTTTTTTTTCTTAACAGATAATTTATAATAGAATGTGGGTGCAAAATGTTAGGTTGGAATCTTGGTTTGCATATTACTATATTGTTACCATCAGCATATATGGACTTCATTTAATCAGTAGCCACTTTTTCAGTACATCAGTTAACAACCCTTAATATATAAGAAGGCAACTGCTTAATAAATGTATATTAGTAATAAATTAGATTGTAAATGTATTTCTCTGAAGATTTCAAAGGAAGAACGCCTTATGGAAAACCTTGTTATCAACCTAATTTGTTTTAAAGATGTTTTTGTTTCTAAAATATTCTCTTGTATTATCAGTAAAATCTTGTAAATATCTTCATATTTTTAAAGGTTAAAACTTCTACTTATTTCTTAAACAAAAATTAAGTACAAATTTTAATTTTAAAATAACATCATAAGCAATTTTTCTGAACAGAGTTTGTGTTAAGGTATCAGTAGTTAATTTGTTCTGACTTACTGGGAAAGGAAAAAAGTTATTAGTTCAAATCTTCCAGTAATAGATGTTAACTGTAGTATTCTCATAGTTGTAATGGAAGACAGAATTTTGTAATATGAATTTTACTTCTGGTACCATTCAGAACACAGCAGAATCCTGAGGTGTTAAATCTTTTATGCAGACATAATGGTGCCAACTTGAACAAATGTATTATCAGAAGTTAGCTTTTTAGATATGCACTATATTAAGGTATATTTTTTAATTGAAAACCACTGCTGCTTTTTCTGCTTAAAATGAATTTGCTTGTGGAAATTTTTTTTAGTACATCTCCAAGGTATCAATTTAATAACTATCAAAGTAGCTAGTGCAGTTGTTGCATTTAAATTGATTTACATGTCAAGACTGGCAGTTTAGCAGCTGCGCTATTATTCCTGGATTGGTCAATTTACTTGAGAAAAACCTACTACTGAGTTCTACTGACCTGCATGACAATATAGGCCCTATTTCTATTCCTGTAATTAGGCCTGCGACTAACTCAGAATATTTTTAATTAAAATATTTTGGTCAATGTGTTGCACCAAATTAGGCCTTTCAGTGCAGATTTAATTCTGGAAATGGTGTGATTAGAATATGTAATGAGTTGTGTTCAATTTAAGATTAACAGGTTGTGCATCTTGAGCATACAGGTTTTTGGGTTTACTGTAGAGAATTTTGTTTGAAACTTTACTCTGAAAAGTTAATTTTAAAAACTCTGGTTTGTGTGTCTGTGGTTTGTTTATTTTTAAATTGAGCAAATACTGTAAATAAAAGACCTCAGGCATACTAAGATATTTCAAGACATTTGTGTGAAGGAAAAGGGATTGTCATAAAATAGTTTCTGTACAGTTGGTAGGGTTAGTAATTAAACAGTTTTAAAATAGATTGATTTTGAAGACAAAATAGAAATAGTTTCAAATAGAAGATCAAAAACTGGTGAACTTTGTTTTCAAACATCAATATGAAGCCTCTAATTTAAACTCTTATCTTACAAAGAAGGTATAAGTCTGGCATGTTTTTACCTAATGGATTTTGTGGTACTAAAGGACAAAAACAAAAAGCAGAGATACCTCTCCCCTCCCCCCAGCACTTGTGCGTTTAATTTGTAAAAGAAAAAAGGGTTTCAAGTGTTTGAGACATTTGTTCTTGGCTGCCTATTTAGTTGTTATTGGGTTGTTACTTACTTCGATCATGGAGACCTGCCCACTGATTACTGAGCACGTAGAACACTTCGACATTTCTGGAAGTCTCTTCAAAAGTGAATGAACTTGGAGGGGGAGGGGGATAAGTGTTGCAGGAACATTTGAATTTTTTTTCCCTGCCCCAGTGTTTGGAGCCTGTTTGTTTCCACATGCAAGCCTATCTGCTGACAAAACAAGGCATTGCTCTCAAAAAAAAAAAAACCCCAACAAAAAACTAAATGATCTTTTGTGTGTGTATTATTCAAGCACTCCGTGGATTATCTTTTGTCTTATAATTGGATGGTTTGGCTTATTTCATTTTTAGCTCTCCATGAAAGCCTGTTATGTTTGCTACTGTAGGTATGATGATATTCTGATCAATGGACTACCAGATTGGCGACAGCCTGTGTTCTACTACAGGCGGGTGAGAAAAATGAGCAATGCTGAGCTGGCATTGCTCTTGTTCATTATACTCACAGTGGGTCATTATGCTGTGGTTTGGTCAATCTACCTGGAAAAACAGCTGGTAAGTATTGGTAATAAATCAAACTTGCTTCAATTATTAGTACTGAATTTCTTTTAGAAGTTTGCATATTATAGAGATCTCTACCACTTCCCCTGATTTGAATTTGGGGTTTTTTGTATTTTAAAATTATTATATTTCAAATGATGGTAATTACAGAATGAGATATTCAGCATCTCAGAAATAGTAATCTAAAAACAACTTAATTTTTTCTAGAATTTGTAGTAAATTGCAAGAGCTGGTGCTGGGATTTTAGCTGGAAGGAAAAGAGAAAGTCTATTATTTGTTGAGGAAGAATCATATGCTACTGTAGTCATATCTAGGGTTTAAAATAGTCAGGTTTTATTTGTTTAAAAGTCATACTCTGCCTTTGTTCTAAGCTGAATGCTTTTTTGTTTTGGGTTTTTCTTAACAGGGTGGGAATTGGTAAGCAGTATAAATTACGTTATTTTTTGATAATTTTTTTGTCACATAAAAAGTCTGTTGCACTTAGACTAAGAAAAAAACTAAGCATAACTTGAAAAATATTCATACATTAGCATCTATTTACATTTTTTTATTTTCCACTGCATTATTGAAGTTGATGAATGAGAAAGGAGGCAAGTTGAATGCTTTCTCCTCTTAGAAAACTTTGATTGCTATGGTGATACACATGAGTGACAGAACTGGACTTCATGTGTGTTTAAAGACTGGATACCATGGCAACAGTTATTGTTAAGATAGATCATTTTACTTAATCATGTAGGACCCCAGATCCATTTGCATGAATGCTACTCTACTGTTTACCCTTCACAGAGGAGTCCCAGTAACATTTGTGGTTTACATGCTAATGATAACCTGTAACCGTAGTTCTTTCTACATCAAGGATGAACTGCTTAGCAGAAAAAAGAGGGAAAAGAAGAAAAAAACGGGTGGCCGGAGTACAGATGAAGCCAAACTTGCTGCTCTAGACAAAAATGAAAGGTGGGAAAGAACTCTTGTTTTCTGCATTTTAAAACATTCTGTCAGCTACTGATAGAGTTCTCTCATTTTCTTTTTGCATCTTTGAAATACTCTGTGAGAAAAAAAGAACTGTATTTGCAGTAACAGCCACTGCTGATACAAAGTGTGCTAGTTTAGATATGTTTTCATGTTTGGATTTGTAAATAAACATGTGGTGTTTATTCAGCAGATCAATAATCATTGAAAGATCAGGGCTGAATTAAAGGCATCTCATAAAAGGGTATTATTTCTACAAGTTGATTTTAGAAGATTTTAGAACTTTCCCACTTTAGGGGTTTTTGCTTTTGATTACAGTTAACAAATTTCAATTTATTTGAGCTTTAATTTATTACTATTCCAAGCAAGGAGTTTTTATGGGGTTTTAATGCTTGTCTGATTAAATGCTTTTTATCTGAGTAACTTAAAAATAACTGTGTTGGTAAAAGCTTCTAATACATTGTTTGTCAAGGAACACATAGGGAAATAGTGACTTTCAGGGCACTCCAAAAGATACCACTATTTCTTCTATTGATTCATAGAAAGAAATAAAGGGTTTAAATAGTTCACACAGCAGGGGCATGAACTGGATCAATGAGGGATGGAGATCAGAGACCATTCTGCCTGTCGTCTTTCCTGATGACATCAGTGAGTAATGCTCCAGTGAACTGCAAATGACATTAATTTTTATGTATTGTTTTGTTTATGCTACAGTCTTCATATCTGGTTGTCAGCACTTGTGAACACTTGGTTGAGGCTTGAGTGGTTTTTTGGTTTGTTTTTTTTTTTATTTAAACTAAAGTGATTATGTGGCTTATGAATTTATTTTCTTGAAGAAAAGTCTTTTTAGGAGATCAAAATGCAGAAATTATTAGAAGTTAGCTGTTACATATTTGGAATTAAATGTTTTAAATGTATCTTTATTATTACATAGTTAGACATTTTTGTGGGAGTTGACAAGTGCTAATCATCTTAAAGGAAAATGGGAAAGTTCTGGCTTAGAGATTGTGTGGCAATAATGAAAAACCTACAATTTTATTTGACTGCAGGGTACTGGACAAACCACAATGGCATGACTTACTTCCATGCAAGCTGGGAATATGGTTCTGTCTCACAGTGAAAGCTTTACCTCAGTTATTCCAGGTAACAGTAATGATGTTAAATTGTGTTACTCAATTTTTCTTGATGGTGTTATTATGCATAATCAGATGTGTAACAGTTGTTCTTAATTAATTTTTTGGCTCAAACATATAGCATATATAAATATATATATATATATATATGTATGTATGTATATATATATGAATATATAAAAAGAAATTAGTCTTTGGAGGCAAATTTGCTATCATAAGTTCATGGAAATATGAACGTATTTTAAATGGGTATTAATCTTAACGAGCTTGGAGAGCAATTTCTGTTAGGCAAAACTACAAGAATAAATGATGGGAGAGGGGTGATATATATCTGTCTGATTAGGAATAGCAATGTTTTTTAAGTGAAGTTAACAAAAATACTTTAATCTCAAATCAGCAGATGCTGTGCTTTCATAGCAAATTTTAATATGCCATTTAAATTTGGGGTAACAGTGACATTACTTTTTATGACGGAGTTTCTTCCTTTAATTCACTGAATAATGATACAGGTTAATACCTGAAATTGCTGAGGTAAAATAACAAACGTATGGTTGTAATTTATAAACATCAATGTGGCAGGCTTGCTCACAGTAGTTGTGTTTTAATCTAATACTATAAACTGTAAAATCTAGCTGGTTTTCAACCAACACAGGCATTGTCACATCAGTTACCAGAATAACTTTTTTAATATCACCTGCTCCTTCTTTGCATCTTCCTTAAATATGCTGTTTAGTTTTTAATACCTTTGTCACTGATAATATGAATCAGGCAAGGTGAGGTGGATTTTACTTTGGATTACTGAAGTATCAAGTGTTAGTTTAAAAGTAGAAGTGGTAGAAATGGCATCAGTGTTTGGGTTTTGTCTGTGTTCAAGCTAGAAAAAGACTATAGTTATAACTCCTACTCTCCTATTTAAACCCTTGTAAAAGTTATAAATGCAGTAATGCCTTCCAGAATCCATTTTTATAGCCTTTAGATTTTCCTTCAGAGGCAAAAGTTAATCTCTGTCTCCTAAAATTTTCATCAGAACTTTGGGGCTGTTTTATTAAAAAAAAAACCAACACCTTTCTTTTTGCAAGTTTGTAAAGCAGGTTGATTATGCTTAATCAACTGTTGTGTCCAAATTAAGCTTTGATGTTCATTCCTCATCAAGGTGAGTCAGAAAATAATTAGGGTCAGCAAACTCTGTTGCTGCATTTTTGAATCTTTATTCATAATTATAGTACTTCCCGTTTTGCTTTAATTGCAAAATTTAAAAAAATCACACAATATAGTAAGATTAGTGAATAATTTAAAATTAGGACTTCTTATGAGCTTCTTATAATTTTTATGATAATAAGATAGTTTTATGTCAGTATAACACGTTTCAGGTTTTCTGTTCTAAAAGCAGCTCCTAGACCTGTCAGAAGTGGCAGAAAAAAACCCAACAAAAGTGATGTTTCATGCTTTGTAGAACTTAGCCCTTTTTTGGATTCCTATTCCATTAAATTAATAGTACTGGAAAAAAAGCTGTCCAGCAACTCCTGGAAAATTTGAGACCATCAAGCAGGGGTTTGGTGGCAGGGGAAGCATGCTGTAGAGGAAGTCAGAGTAGGAAGGCTTTGAAGCAAAGAGGAAGGAAAGAGAGAGGGGTTCTAGAGTAAATTGACCCACATGTAAGTGACGCTACTGCTTAACCGCAGGGTTTGTTTTGTTGTTGTTTCACATGACCCACTAGTTATGTGAGTTAAAATGCAATAAACCATAAATAATCTCCAATGTTAAAACTATTCAGGATTTCAGGTGACTGAAATAAATTATTGTAGCTTATTATTTATTAGTTAACAATACTTGAAGAAGTATCACCTCTTCTGAGGAGCATAAGAGCAGCAGTGACCTCATGTTGGAGCTGTGTTCTGAAATGACAGTTGAAAAGATACCTGGTATGTTGCAACTACCTTGACAGGGAGACCTCTGGGTTCTGTTTGATTTTGGTGTATCTAACATTTTGGCAAGATCTGCCTTAATGACCAACATGAAGCAAAAAGTTATCTGTACTTGTAAGATTATACCCTGGTACAGAGGTATAATGTTTTAAATCTGAATGCTTTTTTCTTCAGTGGTACGCAGGCTTGAGATTTCAAAGTACTTAATGCTTTAATATAACTAAAAGCACTAAGGCAGAAGAAGGTGAAGGATCCTACAGATACTGAGTATTGTTACGTGTCGTATTGCAAGTGGTTGACATCAGGATGGATGCTAGAGATTTTAGTTGTTTGTTTTAATCTAAATGATTTCTCCAGTCATTTAAGAGCCAACAAATGGTTTGAGAAATCTGTCGTTCAGCTGCAATTAATCCAGTTGTAGATTAACTTGTAAAAATGCACCCATATTTTAATGAACCATGTTTGGGACAGGAAAGGGGAAGACTTAGCAATGTTTTTAACTGAATGTTGCTCTGCCATTGAGTTTTTCAAAGCCCTGCCAGTAAATCAGCTGAACCGTTTCCTCAAACCAATGAAACAGAAGTACCTGCCTGTAACGGACACAAGTTATTCCTCAGAGGAGACTTCATTAAAGAAAAAAAAACCAAAACAAATCAAACATAACGTCATAACAACAATAGCAGCAAATAAAACTTTTTAGCCCTTCTTGTATTTAATTTTTTTTACCTAGCATCCATCTCCCCCCCTATAGTTAATGTGAATATTCTTCTTGAAACAGCTGAGGATTCAGGTTGCTGAGCTTCTGCTCATGCCTGGCTCTCATTTATCCAATTGAGTGTCTTTCTCCTACTTCCCTTCCTCCTTCAAAATGTCAGATTTCAGAAGGAGGCACTTAAAATAATTAAGGTGGGCCTTCACTGAAGAAAAATGCATTGTTTGCATGCCCTTGTGATGGCCTATGCCATTTTATTGTAGCCTGCATTTTATGTCAAGAAACTGGACGAAAAATGTGTGAGGGGACTATGAGAGAAACTAAGAAAATGAACAGGTTTTTTAAACTGTTGACGATTGCATTTTGAAGAGAAAATACATAGTTTTTTATATCCACACATTGAGTTTAGTTAAGTTTAGGAGTGAAAACAGCATTTTAAAGTTTGTCTGAAGAAGCAAAGGGAGAGAAATACATAAAATGCATCATAAATCAAATATGTGTGCTGCGAAAGAAACACTAAGTGGAGTGTAAATTACATTGCCTATTACCAAGTTTAATTCTTGTAGTGTAGGATAAGAAAAAAATAGAAAAAGAATGAAAATTGTTTCTTAGGCCATTTTAGTTAACGCTTTCGTGAGTATGACTGGGAAAAAAGGCAATATATTTTAAAAAAAAGGGGGGGGGGGGAAGAACCCCCAGAAAATCAATTAAAATGCTTATTGAAACTGAAATTTCTTCTTAGAATGAAATAAACAAGCTACATGTAGTGTGCAAGAATTTCAGTTCAAATTGTGTATGTAATACAGACCAGACAGTTAAGTGTACTTATGTTTTGAGGGAGAACTGCCGTAAGTAAATTGCAGTTGACTAGAGGGTGATTTTTTTGTTGGATGTTTGGACATATAACTTAAGAAAAATGGTCTTTCTGAAAAATGCTTTTAATTATTCTTCACAAAATTTTTCCTTCAGAAAACAGAAGATAGGCTTGTTACTTAGTGGTCCTGTCAACTTTCCCTCCACTCTGATGTGGTGAAGCTTAGCAGTGAATGTCTTTATTTTTCACTGACTGAATTATGACCCTGCTGTTGTCCTGAGGGTAATGGAGCAGAAAGCTTTTTTGTTCGTTTTGGACAGAAATGGTTTCTTGTTAAAAAAAAATAAAGTTTCCTTCTTCAATCTGTAATCTGTTGGTGTAGAAGACACACCCTAGCAGTGAGCTGCTGGGAGAACTGGTGGCTCACCAGTAGTGAGAAGGCAGTTTGAGTTCAGTACATAGTTGCACTGGGTATAACCTAGTGAGATTATCAAGAAAGCTTTCAATTACAATTGAAACTTGTGTTTATAAAGACCTTTGTGTAGCACAAAGTGAATTAAAACAAAAAAGCCAGTAATTTATTTTTATGTAGACTACCAGATGGTAATTACTGTAGCTGATTTAGTAGTCTGGAATAGATTCAAACTAGTGACCCAGAGGTGTTTAATTTCTTGGCTTTTTTTCCTCAGGTTTTCTTTTAATCCATGATCACAATTCAACACCTGTTTAGAGATGGTTCAGCTTTGGCCTTAAACGGATTGGCAATGTGTCATTAAACTCAAGAGGCTTTGCCAGCAGGGCATCTCCTTTGGCAGGTTAGCTTCCAAGCAAGATTTGATTAGGTCAGCAAATGTATTTGTGGGTTGTTTCTGTCTTCACATGTGACTTTATATGAAATGGTGTGAGATTGAAACAAAATTTATTGCATTTAATAACATATGCCTTAAAAATATTTTTTTTTAAACAAAGGATTTATTCAAGTCAGAAAGGTTAAATATCTCTCTATTTCCCACCTTTACAGGGTTTTGAGGGTTTTGACATGTTCCAATTTACTGTACACCACCAATGTTGGTATAATTTGTGGGGAGCGAGCAATTGCAGGATGTGTGGCACGAGTGATTGCCCATTTGCTCTGTTTCTTGCTATTTCGCAGCTGTTGGGAGAACCAAAGTAAGGATGAAGCTCTTGACCCTGAGGTCAATTAGAAGCTTAGAAGCAGGTCAGAGGAGAGTGGATGGTAAAACAAGTATTCTGAGTATATGCAAGTGAGCAAAAATAATTTGTGTCTAACAGGGTGCTGCTTGAGGCTCTGGAGGAAAAATGTGCTGCAAAAATCCTAAAAGTTTTAAATAAATGTGAGACAGTAAAGAAATTTGCTTTTAATTGCCTGCTGTGCTGTGGCAGCTTCTTTATATCACTTACTGTAAGTCTACATGTCCTACCACGAGTATGAGTGGTTCATGTGTAGGAGGCAATACTGGCTCTCAATTATTGTCACTGCTCTGCTCTGGTGTGAGGCTTCATGGGGTGTGAAATGGGTCCCAGAGAGGCCTTGCAGCCCTGACCACTGTTTCCCCTTCTGGCTGCCTTTGTCTCACCTCTGGGCACGTGGAATTGCCAGCAGAGGCTGCAGTGGCACAGCCAGCTGCTGGTCACATGGTGCGCCCAGGCTTGGGAAGCAGCCACAACTGCCCACGGGCTGTACGCAGCTGAAGAGCCTCCCCACACCTGGGATTATTCTACAGGCAAAGCATGATTTTTTGATTATAAAAGAGGAAGTAATGTAATTCCTATTTGTTTACTAGATTGCCTTTGGGCAAAGAGGTAAAAATGCCAAAGAGAAGTATAAATCATAATGTTCAGCTCTTTTTAAAACACTATTTCTTACCATAACACATTGATAGCACTGGTTCAGAACCCTATGCAAAGAGTATTTTTGCTGTGGTGTAATGGTTGGAATTTTAATTGCATGGAAGTACCAAATTGAAGGTCAGCTGGTGGAATAAATTTAATTTACCTCTCTTTTTCTCTCTTTTTAATATAAATTGCATACAATAATACTGTGGTCAAAGAGACAAAAATTTGGTTCAATAGCTCCATAAAAGTATTTATGTTTTTAATGTAACAAAAATTATTCCAAAGAAAATTATTTCTGTAAACTGATTTTGAGTATGCTTGTGAGAAAGTTTTCATTTAACGGTGAATTCTGTTTATATCAGTCCCTTACTCAAAGAACTAAAATGTGAGGTGTTTCTATCACAAAATCTGAAATGAAGATTCTCACACAGCAAGTTGTTTCAAGTTGTCTGCTTGCTTTCTCCTAATCTCCAGTTTCTTTTGAGGTAGACCAGAAAGCCAGGAGGATTTAATTTTTACTGGGGGGAAAAATACCTAAACAACGAAAACCCAAAAACCACAAAGCAAACAAACCAACGAAGCCTCATCACCCTCCCCATAAATCAAGGAGAATCTGAAATGACTGAGTCTTACTCAAAATGAAAGTTTTTTATTCCAGAATTAATACAGTTTGAATAAATGCTGTATCTCTTGATTTACAAGCAACAAACAAAAAACCACCTAAAACACCAACTAAGACCTCAAACCCTAAAAAAAAAGGAAAGAAAGCCTGGAAAATTCTGTATCAGGAATTTCTCTATTTCTGCTCAACTCTGGCTCAGCTTTCTCTGGGCAATCTCAATTTAATAACATGAGATTATACTGATATAAAGAGAGAAACTATATTTTCAAGAATTTTTCAGTATTGTTCATTCTTATTTATGATTAAATATGAGGGTAATCACAGGACTTTCCTATATATGGCAGTTTAAATATAATTTCGAAATACTAATAGCATAGCAGAATTTTGCATTTCCAATACATTATTTTTTCATTCTGTTCCTTTTTGGAAAGTATTTATTTGAATTTATAGCATAATAAACCAGCATATATCAGCCCCCTTCTTTATGCTTAACTAATTATGTGTTATACTGCTTTTATGGTGAGAAGAAATTATGTATTTGTTTTGATGATTTTTTTGGAAAACTTCTTAAACTCCTGCAAATAAGAACATATTTCTGATTAGGTAAGGTGGGGTATTAGAGCTTTCCAAGCTTTGTGTTTGTGTCTCTCTTCTCTGTATCTTTCCACCTCAGAAGTACAAAAATACTGCTTTTCTTATGTCTGTTCCTCTTGAAGGTGAAGTATACATTAAGTATAAAATGTTGATGTTTTGAGCTATAAAATTGTTACTGAATCATGGGGAAGGAGCTTTAGATTGGGAGAGATTGTCAGTGTCTTTAGGGCCCTAAAATGTTTGTATTGAGACAAAATGACTGCTTAAATGTATCACTTTGGAAAAGTAAAAAATCTGAGCATAAATCTATTTAGAAATACTTACACTACCAAAACTGAATATTCTTGAAATCAAATATACCTGTTTAGACTGATTAAAAGCTAATGAAGAACAAATTGAAAGGGACTTATTTACATTAAGGCAGAAGTTTTCTTCAAAGAACTTCTATGTTAAATGGTTTTCCAGTGTTTTTTCATTTTGTCCTATAAGGTCTGATATGCATAAAATTTGTGTCTGTGGTTAAAGTATTTACTCAGGTATGCCTTTTAATTTTTCTTTACAACCTGTAGAGCCATTCATTTTTTTTTTGTGGGAAGGATTTGATTTTCAAATCTTCGAAATCCATTTTGAGTAAAGCCTTTTGTTGTTTTTCTTTGCTATTCTTTACATGTATACACTTGTGTATGCTTCAAAATGTGCAGTTTCCCCTTTTTTTGTTATTATGGTACTAGCCATAATAATCTTACTGATAAGATGAAAGACTGATGGTGCCTTTGTTACCTGCATATTACTCCATTTGTAGTGATAATCCATTTTATATCTATAAAGCAACAATACTACCAAATTTCATTTACGTGCTTCTGACTAGTTTTCTTTGTTGTTCAGCTATTGTGTCTCATTTTCATCTGAGCCACATTTCCAATTGTTCTGTGATTGACGTGCTGGAGAGATTGACAGTTACCCCCTAGTGCCTGCTGTCTGGAGATCCCACAAGCAATAATGGATTTTACACCAGAATTTAGCATCAAATATTGGCTTTCAGTGTCAAATGGGTTAAATTTAAATGCCAGTTAATTGTAGCCATTTCAAAATCATAGCCTTAAACCAAATCGTTTTTGGGATATCCATAAGTCTGAGTCCTGCGTGTGCCGCGCAGCCCAAATGTCTCAAACTCAGTAGAAATGAACTATTGCATTTACAGCTGTTTCTGTTTCCTAATTTTGTAAGAAGGCCAAACCTTGGGAGTATAAGGAAAGTTTCCGGTGTGGTAGGGAAATCTTATTTCAGGTAAACCAAAAAGAGAACCAGTGCTGATCCTAATTTTGTAATTCGAATATGTCTCCTCAAAGCCTACATGTCTGCTGTTAATGCTAGTCCTCCTGTAATTACACTTTTTTTAGCCACAACTCTACTTGAAAATACCCCTTTTTCTCAATCCTAGAACTATTAGCATGTGAGATGCTCTCTTCTGTAATGTTCCAGAAGCAGAAAAGTTACATAAACCCTTTAAAACTGCTTTTTGTGTACAGAGATTTCCTACATAAAATTGGCAAAAAAAACCTTTCTATTTCCTGTACCCAGTTGAAAAAGAAAAATAGAGAGTAAGAAGAAGTGTTTTGGAAGGAGGTGAAACTTTACTGATCTTTTGTGGGAATTTGTCAGAGTTCTTCTTCAAGCATGCTGACCTCTATCTGTGAGATGTCTCTAAACCACTACAAACTTCTGCTCAGAGCTTGGTCTCGATTCCTGTCATGTGCTTTCCAACCTCCTTCAAGTAGCTTTGAAAGGGTAGGTGCAGGCGGGACATGAACGACTCCTGTATCTTTGCAGGGAGAATGGGATGATTTCTACCATTAGAGTCAGCAATAATGACTGCTTAGCTCAGAATTTTCTTTTCAAGATTTCTTAAGGTGTCTTATTACATGTTGATGATACCAGGTTTGGTTTAAATACAGTTGAAATTATATAAAAAAAAATTTACTACCATTTTACAATACATTCTGCATTCAAATTGAAGTTACCCTTTACGTGTAAAAAGTGGTACTGTTAGTGTAATAACACCAAAAAGTATTTTTGGGTAAAAAGATCTAAGATTAGATCCATCTAATACTGTAATTAATTTTTATGTAATACAATAGACATTCTGCATGCCTGATAAAGATAAATAACAATTTTTCTATTTCAGCATTTCTGTTATGGATTCCTTGTGTTTTAATGAGCATAAAAATCTCTTAAACTGGTGACATTAAGAAAACTCTCCATATTTCTTACTTCAGCTATCTGGTTGTTCATACTGGAAAGCTTTCAACAGAAATCTATAATTACTCATTCATCAGATTTTGGAAAGGTATACTTTATTGTGATGTATGTGTGACAGGACTTCTAGTTTTATGTGTACATTTGCTTTATAGATTTCAGATTAGAATCTAATTCTTGAAGAAAAAAAAAGTATATTTTCAACCCTTTAGTAGCAATGTAGAAGTTGGTCTAAAACAAAAGGGGGGAAGTTGGCACATGCAGTTAGTGTTACCGTAATGAGCTCACATTAAGGTGATTGGTGCCTAGCAGTTGCCTTTGTCCCAGCACACACTACTCTAATTAAAAACATCTCTTTTCTCCCTTGAACTTCTAGATTGCTGATTTGACCAAAGTGGGTGCATGGGCTCTGCAAATCTGTAGGTAGTTTCTCTAACCATTTTGCTTTTCAGGTTGTCAATGAACATCATCGTCTGTAATATCAATGCTATTACATTTGAGCCATTATTACACAAATTCTATATTATAGACTGAAAATTGCTGTAACTCAAGGAGACAAATTTTTTTTTTTCCTTTTTTTTTTTTTGTCAGTTTAAGTGAGAACTTAAAACAGAGCCATTGCAATTACTTGTTTGTATAAGGATGCTAATGCCATTGCAACATTTTCTTAAAGGATGCCAGACAATTATATGTAGAATATAAAGAAACAAAAATGAAGGCGAAAGAAGATGCCCTGGCTAAGGCTGAACTTGAAACCCTTCAGAGTGAGTTTTTACCACTGTCTTAATAAACAAAGATGTGTAATACAATATACCTTCTACATTGGTTGTATGTGAACAAACATTTTTCTAATCTTCTAAAATACATGCTTTATATCTACTGCTGTTAAATTTAAATAAGCTTTTAATTTCGTGGCTAATTTTGCAGTAGGTTTGCTGGTTTGTTCCTATAGGGACATACAACTCAGGTGGTCAGTTAGATTGTAGCAAGAGGAACATACCTTGCCAGAAGTGTTGCTTTTTTATTTGAGATCTTCCCCTTTAATGAGGGGGAGATCTCAAATGTGCTATGCGTTTTCAGAAGTGACCTCTTGAGTTTTTGAGCGTTTTTGTATTCTTGTTTTCTTGTAAAAATTTTTTTTAATAATGTGTTTAATAATTCTTTTGTGCATATTGAGTTTTTTGTGATAAAGTGACAATAATTTGAATTTCCAAAAGCATGGATGCAGACTTCAGACGGATTCATGCTATCGTTGAAATAAATGCTTTAAAGTTTTTATACTCTTATAAAAGACCACGGAAGGTAATTAACGTTTTCTGTAATAAAGTATTCAGAAAAATTATAGGTGACTTCTTTCCCTTTTCTTCTTTCAGTTATTTGCTTTGGAGAATGATTAAACCTACCCTCTTCTGAAGACAATTTTAACAGTTTTTTGTCCATGTTTGTATGTGTGTGTGCTTGCTTTATTTACTGTACTTAAGTGCATGCTTTTAAGTTCCCTTATTCTGACAAGTGCATTGAGTGCTTTCTGATAGTGTAGTAGCTTGGAGTAAACATAAGCCTTTAGGTACTTAAAATACAGCTGCATTATTTATATTTACAAAATAGCTTAATTTTGTAAAATCAGTGAAGAGATCCAGTTCCAGCAATAATTCCCAACTTATCTGTAGCTGAATCTATTTTGGGAAAATGGGTAACATTCAGCATCTCTGTGAGCATCATGGACCCAGGCCAAATCTAGCAAAATAGTGCATTTAATGCTTGTTAGGAAGGCCTGCCATTATGTTTGAGATACCTAGCACAAAATGGGCCCTTGAAAAGGGTATTGACTCGGGTTATTAAAAACTTGTTAAATTGTCAGATAGTAATGTATTACCATTGTTCAAAATAGCTGGCATGCATTCCTCATTGAAATCTGTGAACTACTGTTTAAAAAGGACTAGTTTTTGAGAATAGAAGTGCACATGAAAGTATAAAGTTATTAAAATCATAGTGTGCACATTCCTGTGCACAGGAAAAGTTATTAAAAGTTATTTAAAATTATATGGCCACTGAAAGGCCACGGGTGAACTTTTAAGTGTTTCCCCACTGCCAGATGTGTTGTGAAAGTCACTTTTTTTGTTGTTACCTCCAGTAGCAGTGCCTGCTCCTGAGATGCACAAGTTTGGCCTTCCAGGTCACCCCTGACCTCTCACAGAAGCACCACCCTGTCCCCTGTCACGCTGCTGGGTGCACCATGGTGTGACTCCCTTGTCTGCCAGGTGACCCAGTGTCACTTGTGTGAGCAGGGACCAGTCCTCAGCAGTCTCACTGGCTGGCATCCTGCCCTCCCCTCGTGGGCTTGCTGGCAGGGAGCAAGGAGGTTTGAGAATCACCACCTGTAATTTAGCAGAGTTTGAGATTTGGCATGGAATTATTTGGTCAGCCATGGCAGTGCTATAGCTGGGCAGCAGAATGAGCTGTCAGTTACCTTTTTTTCTAATAAGTAAGACTCCCAAGAGAGGAACAAGAGATGCATCCATGTTACTGTAGGCAAAAAAAAAATCATACCATTTTTTTCCTGAAGCTTGCATGCAAAGCATCTGCTAAATTTGCTTATTTCATTATGTTGTTCTGCATTGTCACATCACAATTAGCATAGAAAGGTTGTAAATCACCAAATGTGCATTTTGTTTGCCCCCATTCTTCTTAATTTTAGACACTGGGATGCAAGGTCATAATAAAGGTTCCATCTATTTAATTGAGTAAACATATCTCATGCTGATTAGCAATAGCTGTTTTACAGTGCTTGTTTTTTCATGCCCTAATTGCTAGTTTGCCCCCTTGTCTGCCTGCTTTCCTGCTGAAACTGTGCAGTATTCTGTAGGCAGCTTGAACTAAAACCAGAGCAGGGTACTGGAGGAGGAAAATATAGCTTGCTAAACAGGAAAGAGAGGAGAGTATTGAGATATCATTAAAGTTCTATTTTTGGGAAGGAGTATGAAAAAATAATTTCTTGGGAAGTCAATATTATGCAGTTTTAATTTATTTTTCTGGCCCTTTTGCAGCACTTCTCAATCCATCCAAAACTGTCATTATTACCTTAATAAAATATAGCAACTTTACCTTACAAAAATAAAGCAACTTACAATACAATTTTAGGTTTCTTAGGAAATATGGTTTTGTAGGAATTACAGAGAGCTGTGTACTTTAGGGACAGAAATAGAAATGGTTGAGGTTACTTTTTCTGATGCATTTTTCACGTTTAGATGTAAGAACACAAATGTTTTATTTTTAAATTGAAGTGCTTTAATTAATAAACTTTCTTCCAACTTCTCCCTGTCCTGTCATGTCATATGCATGTGATCCCTGCATCAGAGAATGGTTCTTTCACAATGGATAGCCCTGTTCCTCATAGTCATGGGATAGAAAGTACAGTAGGTATTAGCTGCACTGAATGGGCATTGTTGAACTAAGATGACATAGGCATACAATCAGGACAGATCACTCAGTTTTTAACTTTAAATTGCGAGGTTTGAGTAGTTATCAGGACAAATTCTAGCAGCTCTCAGGCTGTTTTTGCGTGGAGTACTTCTTTCAGCGATGTCCAGTTTGCAGGAGAAACACATCTATTTTTCTTTCTTTGTACTTAGCCCTGGCAATTCTCTTACTTTACATTCTTCTTAGTTTGTTTTCCCTGACATTCAGTATGAAAACTTAAATTTATTTTTGAAATATGCCTTTTTTAAAAAAATGGTGCCTGCTAAGTATTGCAGGTGAACTCTTCACTGGCATCCCAGTTACAAAACACATTTGCATTGCAAATCCAGAATTCTGGCCATGATGTACAAGGCATCTAGAACAATCTATGGCAGAAAACTCTTTTGTTTCTAGTTATAAACCATATTGAATAGGATGTAGGTTTTCCTGCTTTTTCCTTACCCCCATCATTCAAACTTTAACGGAATATGAAATTATGAGCCCTATGGCTGCTTGATGAGCTGCCTTTCTGCATCAGGTTTTTATGATGCAGTAGTTATGTCTCTCTATAGGGTCTTACAGCACTCTTACCTAAGTGCCTACCACCAAACATCTGGAGCTGTAGTGAAACCTTTCATATATTTGATCAGGTTTGGTTAGGCTTGGTTGGTTGCCCTTTCCTGACAGCTTGGAATACAGCATGCTGCTTGGGTAGCTTTTTATATTGTTTCATGAAACCTAGGGATAGGAGGCATCATTAGGTCATTTAGTATAATGGGTTTATTTCAGACTCTTACAGGAGAAAATCAGTGAAAAATACCGTTTCTCTGGTTATGTTTGGCTTGTACCAGTGGTGCGCTTCAGCTTTGGGCTTCCTTGTTACTCTAGAGACGACAGTGATCAGTAAACCTTGAGATGCCTTCTGTTCTTCATGGTTTGTTCAGATAATTAATTTTGGTATTACATAGTTTTGTCCTAATTTCAGTATGAATTTCTCCAGGTTTAGCTTTCAGTTGTTCATTATTAGCATGTCTGTGCCTAAAAAGATTTTATTTATCTGCAGTTTTTCTTCATATAAAGCCTTTCTTGAGCCCTCAATTTCTATGGATCTTCTGTACTTCATTTAGTTTTGCAATATATCTAGAAGTATTGGACCTTGGGTTGGTTTATAATGTTCTAAAGTTTGTCATCTTCTGATTATAAAATCATGTTTCTTCTGTGGCTATTGTTACAGAATCACAGGTTACATTAGTTCCCATTGCTCTGAGAGCTCATTTCAGATTGCTTGTCCACCAAAACAGCAAGCCCAGATATCAATGGCTCATTGCCCAAAGTCCCTTCTAAGTGCAGATGTGGCATAAGGCCCTTAACTAGTCTGTAACCCAGACTACCAACCAGTCCATGTTCCTACTTCTTCTTGCTATTTCCTCTTCACTGTAAACCATTTGGACCAAATTTGTGGAATCTAGCACTATACTGATGGTTACTTCCCTTTTACTTCCAAATATTTGATAAATATCTTGGGTAATTGTGTTTAGTATTAAACTCTGCCAAAATGCAGTGTTGACATGGCTGCTCAGTAATGATTTGCTGACAGGCAGGTTCAGAGAAAATTAATTTATGCCATGCACGATTTTTTGGTTGGTGTGGGTGTGAATGTTCTGATCACTTAATTGTTATCTCTGAAGCCTAATTATGGCAAACTGCGTATCATCCATTTCACTGATTGTTTTGGCAGGCCTGCTGAAAGAATTTTGAACTTTAAAGCTTGCGTATTTTTCCCAGTTGTTTCAGCTAGGCTTGTATGATACCTCTCCCCTCAAAACTTGGTTTAGACTTTATGGAAAATATTCTGCAAAAATATAATGCATGAGGCTCATTTGAGAGAGGCATGCATGCTTCATTATGTGCTTGTTGTCAAATATTGCCTTGTTTCTAACTGTTTTGTATTTTGGGGGAATTGGAAGTTTTGGGAAGGGTAGATCTTCAGAAAAAAAGATGAAAGTCACCGAAAGCTTGTGAGAAGCTTTTTGTAGCTGAGATGCATTCATCCCTGAGCATGTCTTTAGTCAGTTTGCTCAAAAGTAAAGTAGCTTGTATGTCCCAGTACAGATGATGTATATAGCTGTCTCTAATTCTTGATATATTCATATAATCCCATTGACTTTGAGTATAGAAATGTGTACTTTTTTGAGCATATGTGCATAAGATTTTTTTAAGCCCCAAATTTGCATTGATATTGAACATAATTTGCTCCATTTTTTCAATAGACTATCAAAACCTTAATACAATTTTTTTCTAGACTTCTGGGTTCTTTGTGTTCTGTCTGTGTTATATATGTGTAAGTGAATTTTTCTCCTGTCATGTTTTCAACAAATTTTAATGCTACAAATGCTTTGGTTGTCTTTCATAGTTACATAGGTAAGTGAACTGTGTTGAAAAAAGATCTCAGTGCACTATGTTACTGATTTGTCAAAAATATGTTTGCTGTCTACCTTTTTGTGTGGTCATATTTCTTGCTTACCAATGCATGAGATATCAGGCAGATTGTCGCTTTCATTTTCAAGATATCACTGTCTTTTTTTGACTGTATTTTCTGTGAATTCTTGTTCATACTTAAAACTTAGAAGCCTTCCAGAGAGAGGGAGCTACAACTTGATGTGTCAAAATTTGTTTGCAGAATTTCAGTGCTTAGTTTTGGTTTTATTTCTTTCTCAATAAAGCAGTTGCTCTTTTTTTTTTTTTGTGGAAAAATTCTCTGAGTTCTTTATGTTTAGATCAGCTCACGTGTAAAATCAATATAAATTTCTCTGGAAACTTTAAAATGCAGGACCTCTGATACTTGTTATGGAAAAAGCATCACTATTTTATTACATGGCACTTGATCCATAAAGTCTAGCTGATTCCTTATCTGACACTCTTAAAGCAAATAACCATTACCTAGATACTATTAATTTTGCCAGTGATAAAATTAATGTACTAACAAGCTGGAAGAAATAATGAGGAAGATCAAAAGTGTCTAATTATGTTCAAGTAATTCATCAGACTTCAAAACCCAGATCATGACACCATAAACTAGTAAAATGTATAGCCAGTAAAAGAATAGTGTTGGAGGCCTTTGGAAACATAACATTTTGTACTTTAGGGGAGTTAGCTAATTGTTATCTGTAAAGTTTGCACATCCCAGTGGTAGGTGTGTTTATATGCTGTTCAAACATAGGGGACATAGCTGCATCTCTGTTTTTTTAATTCTTAAGTTGTTAAATACACAGTTGATTTTATTCTTCTGGTAAAGAACTTGATAATTCTAAAGGTGGAAAATACTTGTAGAGAAATAGTATTTTATTAGTATGAATTCAGGAAATAAAATTCCTTCTGTTAAAAAGAAGTAGAACTCTCTAAAAGTTATGGGTCATGTAAAATACTGATCAGTTGACATTGGGCTGGTAAATATTAAACAATTTCCATTATGCTTATGATCTTGGATTCCATATATTAAAAAAACCCCAAATTCCATTTGTTTTTAATTCTGTTTAATAGACTGAAAAAGTTACTACTCTATAATTTGGCAATTAAAGCACATAATCTTCCCAGAAAATAGTAATGAAAGTAAGCTTTTAATTTACCCTGTTGAAGTCAGGCTCTGCTTAACCAAGATAGTTTTCTCTCCCCTGTGTTTAGTTGTATGAGTGCCAGTTACTCTGATTATAGTGAAGGTTTGCTGGATATTCGTGCCCACACAGGGCACTGTGGTCTGACTGGGTCTCCAGCAGACACCGAGCTCGCTGTCACAGAACTGAGAGGAATCTAGGAAGTCTTTTCTGTACGTTTTTCCTACATTTTAACTAGGTTTGTGAGTAACGATATTTAAACAATATTTGAGACTGGAGGAGAAAAATGTATTTTTAAAGCCTGTTCTGTTATAGTGGATGGCCTAAACCCAGCACCATTAGAAAATGACACTAAATATTAAGGGAACGCTTGTGTTTCAAAACTGAATCACAGCTGCAGTTGTCACTACCGGCAGCACAGTCAAACACATCCTTATGTTAGATTATGTTGGTGGGCAGCTGCACCAACTTCCTGGCTGTCTGTCAAGCCTTAGCAGATACAGGATTCAGCTGTCTAGGCATCATCTAGTATTTGGAAAACCTGATCCACATTCTCTTCAGGGCAAAGTGCCTGGTCAGGTCGGAAGTGTCTCTTAGGCTGCCAGTTGAATTGCTGATAGTGAAAAGATAACATAAAAGAGGGAGGTTTTCTTCCTGAGTATCTCCTGGAGACTCCTGTTGTTTGGGTGAAATAGTTCCAGTGGTCTGTTTTGCTTTCTCCATATTCACCTGTAAGAGCACCAGTGCTCGGCTGCCTTAAGTTGAGGCTTCATACTGCTAAACATAACTTCTGAACTTCCTCTGTCTAAAATCCGTTAAGATGTTACCATTAAACTGCTTTTATGTGCCCTCCTGTTCTAAAAAGTGGCTTTGAAAATTCTGAGGTGAAACTGTTCTTGATGGGTTATTGGGAGCCCTATGTCAAAGGTGCTGTGACTTCAATTCTATTTATTTTTTTTAATTCAAAATGACAGCCATTGTGGTATCAAGAGATATGCTGAACTCCTTCATCTTTTTGTATATGCATGGGAGACAGTAGAGATAAGGTTTTTTTAATTCTGGTTGAGTGCTTGTTTGAGGTTGTACAGCCATCTTCTCTAGGTGGGATTTTTAATTCCTTTGATAGTCAGCAAACAGCAGGGTGTCTTATCTATGTTAGGTCTTCCTCTGTCACTTAACTGCCTAAAGAAAGCCTAGATACTGTCTTTGATACCTCATTTTAAAGTGGAGCACAATGTCCTCTGGAAACAGTTACAGAATTACTTCCAAAACTACAGCAAGAGCCTAGATGACCTATTTCAGGCTATGCTCTTAATTTTTAAATGTCGGTTAGAAGCATTCAGGCTTTAACTATTTGCATATTTTGAGAGGGGAAACTTAAGCAGTAGCAGATGGGGTGCAAGATACAGGAAAAGCCAACTGTCATGGGGTGTCTCCACTGTTAAGCAATTCCAAGTGAACAAGCACACACAGTGTGCTTGATTGTTTAGAGAGATTGAAATAAGGTGGTGAAAATTGTCATTGAAGTTGACTTCCTAGAATGTTTTTGCCTAGTGTCAATGTTTGCAGTAAAGAGTTGGTAAAGCTATTGTTACTTATCCATACAAATCTTAAGGGATTCTAGAAGCTGTTATACATGGCAGTTTTGGAGTAAAATGAGAGAATAATTAATATATGTGATTTGATTATAAAATTTACCTTTTGAAATAAACAAAAAAGTTGTACGTGTGTTATCTTTACTAATAGCCGCATAGTGAGACAAATCTGGTATCACACTTTTGGATTTTCACTTAATTTTGAGGAGTATCTGTCATTTCACTCTATTTTCTACATATCCCTATAGAGGGATACTAAAAAAATACAAATACAGATTTTAACTTAATATTTCATTTATTGAAATTTGACAGGTAAAGATTCTTTTTAAAAACAGATCTCTGAACAACATACAGTGAAACTCTGAAAAGTGAAAAGTTTAGAAGCTGATGAGCATCCTGTTAACTTTCAAGATCTCTATGCCTTTTCTGTTCGTTTTGGGTTCGTTCTTGTCATTTTGAACTTGAAACAGTTCTCTATCTCTTTTTTTGTTTTCTTATAGACTCAGTTCCTAGGGTTTGTCAAATCTGCAGTCTTTTCACTGTGCTGTTTCCACACATATACTTTTAGGAAAAGAATTCTGCTCTAGGGAATAGTCCTCTGTCCTCTTTAGGAATTTTTTAAAGGTTTCCATGAAAACCAGATTTTTCTCCTCTGAACTATTAGGGTGTGGTTGCAAAGGCAGATAAGCTGATCAGACAAGCGTGGTTCTTCATTTCCTTGCCCACCTTCTCTAAATGACTTGGATTATTTTCTATTTGTTGAAGAGTAGTTTTCTACCTGCTTAGTAAATTGAAGGAGTTTGCTGAGTGATTGGATGATTGTAGAAACACAATAGCAGAGAGAGGAGCACAGACTTGCAGTGAGTGGAGAGTGAAAAGGTGGAATCAATCTAGAACTTCCCTCTTGGTTGCAGTGGAATATTAGATCAACTCTTTCAGTTTAGGAGCATTTAGTCATTGTGAAAAACCGGAAGAGTCCCACTGGGCACACCTGAGGTTTCTGGATGCTTTCTGCATGTCCAAGCTTCTTTCTGCTCCTCATCTTCTTGTCCTTCCTAAAGTTCTGCCAATTGTTCATTTTAAATCTTACTTTTGAGATCATCTTATATAGTGGATGCATTTTTAGGTGCTGGGGTTGAGGTTATTGTGGTCCTTCCTTCCTTTCCCATGAGTTGGCTGCTCCCATTTAATACCATTTGAAGGGCAGAGAGAGCATAAAAGAAATAATTGTTAGAAACGAGGTCCAACATTTAAATCTTACTAAATGTGTAAGTGCTAGAACAGCTATTTGTGGTTGGAGAAATCTGAGAATAGAGAAGCCATCTGTTGACTCAGAAGCTTCTACTTAGCATAGCTGACCATAAAGTAATACAGAATTGTCTAAAATTCGCCTTTCTACCTTTGCCAATTTTTCTGAAGCTAGCTGGACTTCAGGATCTTTTAACAGCTCCTGTGCTTTTGCCTGCACTAATCTTCTTTGCCAAGTGGTGTAGCAGTAACAAAAGCTCATCTGGCCCTTTCAGGCATAGTTCAGACGGAAGAGGGACTGAGTGGCTGTATTGTTATTTACTTCCAATAAAAATGAAATTATTGTGTAAAACTCTGTTCCTCTTTTTAACAAAGAAATTGAAGCCACTTCCTCAGTGGAAATTTTAAGATAGGATTAAGAGTTGAGGAGCTAAACCTGCTTCTGAATTTATACATGCCTGCAGTACTAGTAGCATTACTTTTTCTTCTTTTTTACTTTTGTATAGAAGAGAGGAAGCCTAAAGTCAAGAAACCAAAATTAGAATTCCCTGTATATACAGCTCTGGAATCAAGTGCATATATACCATCTTATGATCATGGAGCTTCAATTGAAGAGATTGAGGAACAGATGGATGATTGGTTGGGAGGCAGGAACAGAACCCAGAAAAAGAAGGTAGGTTCAAAATCTTTCATGTTATATATTTTCAATGTTGAGTCATTTGCTTGCCTCTCAGCAAAACAGAATATTGTGTGTATACTACCACAATATTAATAATACCATGAAAGTGTAGAGAAGTATTAATTGTCTGGCAGAGATATAACAGAAAAAATTATATTAATGTTCAATGTAATTTGTGTAATGATGCTGGAAATGCTGTTATAATAGGATGTCGTTGATTAAGCCATATGAAAGCCCTCTATGGTTTCTAATATAAATACTACTCTTGTTCACTAGAAATTAGTAGAACATAATGCTGTCAAGTTGTATGAGGCTTGGTTCTTTCTCTTAATTGCAGTTAATAACATTTTGCTTGCAAGAATAGATTCTTCTCTATTAAAAGAAAAGCAAAGGAAAAAGAAGAGTCTTCTCTTTGTAATATGCAGATGTATTATCTTTTGATTATAGAACTGATTACGTACTTTGTGCATTTTATCTGATGCATGGAACAGTTCTAACAATTCAATTCAGGCCGATTGTTAAGGTTCTTTCTACTCAGAGATAAGGGTTCTTAGTGGCAGTTAATATAATTGTGTTCTGGTAAATTTTATTAAATCATACAAGCTTGAAAATGTATAATTTTCACCTCGGAACTGAGAATAAACATTGTAAATTAGTCTGCTGTCTTGAAAATCTGTCTTACTTGGAAGGGTGTGTTTGAAGTGGGGTTGGTTGCATGCTTGATCATCTGGATCCCCAAACTCCTCTTCCCCTCTGAGACAAAATGAGTCTGTCTTTGAATTTCCATGAAAATGCAGAAATTGAATAAGGCTGGGCCTATCACATCCATGAATTCACACCTCCTCACAAAATATATAGAAGTTGTGTGTTCAGAGACATTGCTAGGAGAACTAGTTGTGGGTCCACCCTTCCAGATGTCCTCAACAAAACTAACTTGATTTTCTACACTTCATCTGGATGTTCAGTATTGTATCTCATTGCTTTGATAAATTAGTATATTTTAAAAATCATATTCTGTTACAAAATGGGTTAACCTTTTAGGCACAACCAGGCAGTTTGTAGGTATGCTGTCTGGGTAAAGTGTTTGACCTGAACAAGCTGTGATGAGTTGTGCTTCCTCTGCTTGACAGCTGATATGTTATCATGGCAACATCAACATTTAATACAGTTGTGGAGGGAAACAGATTCATAAACTGCACAAAGAAATGGAGAATATGTCACTGGCTCCAGGAGCCTATAGTACCCGTTTGTATCTAATTGGAGAAGGTCTGTGTCATATGATTTGTAAGAAGCTCACTGGGAAAAAGTTTGTACCCCAAGTGAATTGTTCCTACCTGTCATTTGTCACATTTTCCATTTTAGAAATACATATTTTTCATCACATCATGGATGTGAACTGGGTCAGCATCCCTCTTCTGCCTCTTGCAGGGACGTGAAACCAAGTGGTGTGTAACATCCACCTCGCACTTCTGCTTGTTTTAGGAAAAAGTTACTCTGTCGTAACTCATTTTGCCGTCAGACTTTTTCTTGGGGTTGCCATTCTTCACTCATAAAGAAGCCTGTTAGCTTCTTTTTTCCCTTGTCTTCTGTGGTAGCGCGGGGATGTGGACTGTGTACCAGCCCACATCAAAGTAGCTTGATAAAGTAGTACGTTACTTTGTCATCCTTCCAGGAGTAAGAAGTGGAGTTGCTTTCCCTGCTGTTGGCATCCTAAGTGTAGACAATTACAGTAATTTAATATTGTTCAACTGCTCTGCACTGTTAATATTTGTACTTTAGAGGTACCTATAGTCCATGAACTAGTGTTTTGGAAATGCTGTACTGTGCAAAGGGCCTAATTTGATAGAAGGATTAGGTTATGTTCAGTTCTTAGGGTGATTTATTCTTTTTGAATACTTTGAGTTTGTTTTTTCCTTGTGATTTATTCTTTTTGATTACTGATCCAATGGGATTTAAGTATTGAAGTGGATAAAGAACAGGCTGTAGAGAAGGAAACAGCTTCCTTCTTAGGCATTGTAAAACAATCTACCAAGAGAAGGAGAAAGAGGAATGTTTTCCTTTTTTTTTCAGTAAGGTTACATAGTTGGATGAAAACATGCTTATATCATTGTAAAGTTATTCTTCTGCCCAACTTTGAGAATGCACTGAGCTTATGTCCATAAGGAGCTAGTCTTGCCATGTTGTTACTCTTTAGTTAGAACTGAAATTTAAATGAAATAATAAAAGAAAGCAAGCTATTGGGAGAGAGATAATATCAGTATTGCAGAAAGGAGAGGTAATTTTTTGTATATCTGTGTAGCAGTGATCCATCCACCTTTATAGTACCTTTTAGTATAGTTTTAATTGTTGTACTTTAAAAAAAAAAAGAATACTTAATGGAAAGACTGGGTCAACAGTAAAAGTAAATTTCGAAAATCTTATTTATGAGGGAAGGTTAAATAGTTGGAATTTTAGACCGCAGAAAAGGGAGGCTGTGTGGAAATAATAGGATACAATGCTTTTCCAGCCCATTCCAGTTTTGTTTTAGGTAAAATGATAATAAATTATTATGACTTACTGCTTTTCATAAATTCAGAGAGAAAGAAATACTCAATTTGCTTTGCAGCCAGCATGATTAAATTCAGATTTGGAAACACATGTAGGTGGAGGCACATACCAAGAGCATGTTACCTGTGTCATTTATGAAACCTTTCCATCTATCCTGTTCTTGAACTTGATCTGTTGGAAATAGTGTGAGCTGACTCAGTTGTATTTGAGAGCATGAAATGAAGTATGGGACTCTAGAGAGGATTTTTTTTTTTTTTTTTTTTTTGCTATATAGGAAATCATATACTTATTTAGGACTAAATTGCACATTCATATAGTGCTGGCTGTACTATTCATGCAAACTACATGTGACTAAGGACCTGGGAGGAATTGCTAAAATCTTCTTCTCATGCTGAACAACAAAACTCTTCACAGCAAAACAAGCCAAGTTTATTTCAGAGATTATTTTTGTTTTGTCCCTGAATGTGCTCTGTTTCTGAAAAGAAGATCTACAAGATCTTACAGATTGTTGAGATCTTAATTTACTTAGCTCAAGTTTCTGATTTTTTTTTTTTTTTTGCCCCCCTGTATCTCACTAAAAAGTGACTGGAAAACTTGTTCTATGTTTTCTTGTTAGAAATTAAGGGAAATTTAGAGGGAATGGAGTTCCTTTGAGATGTAGTATTTTGTAGGCTGAGTATGTTGTTAAGCCACTATTGCACTAATTAGTAGCCATTTAACCCTTTACTTCCCTGTTGAGCAACCTCTTATGTGGAGCTGGAAGAAAGAAAAGGAACTTATTAGAGGACATATTTTGTTACATCTGATCTTATTCAGTCATTTCTGCAAATATTCATGCAAGAATACGTGTATTCACTGTTTTTGGAATCATGCTATTGATGAATCATTTCTCTCAGTGGGATTTCCCTCATACTCTTTGTTCTGATTTGATTTTATGTGATTTGTAACACATGTTGTTTTCATGAGAGTTCATTGCTTATGTGAAGAATATTGTTGTTGCATGAAAATCTTGGCCCTTAAGAAATCATTGGGAGATTTATCAGCCTTCAGTGGGAGTAGGATTATAATTCCTTTTGGTTTACAGATTCCTCATTGTCTCTACTGGAATCTCCATTTCATATCATTTTTTGACTCATTAATCTATGAAGATAGAGTTCCAAGTTCTGTCTCAATGACTGGTGAATACTTTTGACCTTTTGATATTTGCTGGCTCTGTAAAGAGGAGATAAAGGTGGAGAAAGACAGTGCCTGATCCCTTCCAGCTGGACCAGATGTATGGATACAAAATGATGTTTCTCATTATTGTTTTTTCATGTTATCCTGCGGCACTTCTTGGCATTTGGGTATTTTTGATATTGCAGGAGCACCTGGCTTGATTTTACTAAAGCAGGACTAGTAAAACTATTTTTGTGCACAGAGCATGGGAAACTTAGCTTTCATCACTTGTATTTGATATACTGTTAACCTTTAAATTAGAATTAGTAAAAATACTGTGAAATAAAAGTATACATAAGTATAAATAAGCATTGTTTTTACAGTTTATTGTAGATGCTGGAAACATGGTCGTTACCATTTTTTCTTAATCATTGAACTGTGGACACTGATCATTCTGGTGCTGAACTCCTTCCTGGTTAAAATGCGTTTTGTGCTTTTGTTTTTCTCAGCCTGGGCCATCAAAGCACTGTGCTTCAGATATAGGATATTGATAACTGACTGAGCTTTTTAATCATGAAGGTTTTGTTTGAAAGCTGGCTGTGGAACAGCAATATAAGTTTAAATGTACAGAAGAGATGTCTCTGCTTTCTAACATTAAAAGGCAAGATGCTATACAAAAGCTAAATTACTATTTTGTTAGCTTAAAATGTATAGATTTGACAATTAAGTCTTAGTTATTTTATAACCTTGTACATTTTGTAATTGCCAGCTAGCCTGCCACCTGCTCTCTTCTGCCTTGGATCTTCCCACATCTGTGCTGCTTTGAAATTCGAGTATGCTTTTTCTTTAGCAGCAAATAATGTGGTGCTTGTTCTAATCAGATGTCATATGACGGATTACCTGAATACAGTTTCCAGGCTTTTAAAAAATGTTAATTTCTTAAGCAAGCAGCTTGTATCTTAGCAGGATTAAGGTGTTGTGTAAACCAGATGTTTTAATAAATTGGTCTTTGAGGGGAAAGGTTACTCTGTTCTGGTGTGCAGCCTGAGGTCATCTAGTTTTGAAATAATTTATTTTCTCTTTCTAAGCAATGAAGCAAATATGCGATTTGAAAAGTGTGTCTGGATTCTAATGCTCTTTTATTCTTGGGACAGGTACAAATGAACAGCTAGCAGTCTGAGATTTCTCATAGTGTGAACTACTGGGCCTTAATCCTGAATCAGAAGGATTGCTGTAGGTCCAGAAAGTAAATCTCTCTGTGATCCCAGTGAATTTAAGGCTCTGTATTGAGACTGCCAGCAACCATACATGTTAGTGTCAGTGATGAAGCTATTCATTGGAGCTAGTCTAAGTTCATAATACATTTTAACCTGAGCTCCAAATTCTCATCAAATGGTGATGACTTTGAGTCACTATTGATCTGGGCCATATTGAATTTAGTAACCCTGAGGTGAAAATCTCAGTATTCTATTACCAAACTCTTAAAAATGTAATGTTACTGAAAAGATGCTTCATTCTAAAAAAATAAAATAAAATCTGCATTGGAGTGTTACTGAAAGTGTTAAGAGGTCAGACTTTCCTGTGGTTTTTTATGGTTAGTGTCACTGCACATACTGTAGACTCAGCGTGAACAGAATATTGGAGTTTGCATGTTAAAGCAACTCTACAGTTTATGTTGTTACGTTATGTTGCATAGGCTACTCCTGCAGTTGGCATATTTGCATTAGAGTTCCTACTATTAATGAAAAATCATACACATACTTTTAAAAATACTCATTTAAATCTACCTATTTTTTTTGGCTCCTGTCCGAGGTCGGTGGACAGGTATGGAACAATGTATGTATTTTTCTTCTCTGTAACAGAATTCTAGTGATGAAATATTGATAAGTTAGAATTATAGAATCATTTAGGTTTGAAAAGACCTGTCAAGATCTAGTCCAACTCAGCACCACCATGTTCACCACTAAGCCATGTCTAAGTGCCACATCTGTGAGTCTTTTGAAAACTTTCAAGAGCAGTGATTCCACTGCTACCCTGGGTAGCCTGTTCCAATACTTTGCCAGTCTTTTAGTGAATATTTTTTTCCTATTATGCAATCTAAAACTCCTCTGGTGCAATTTGAGGCCATTTTCTCTTGTCCTAGTGTTTGTTATCTGACCCACCTTGAGCCTCCTGTTCTCCAGGCTAAACATCCCCAGCTCCCTCAACTGCTCCTCCTCAGACTTGTGCTCCAGACCCTTCCCCAGCTCCATTGCCCTTCTCTGGACTCTCTCCAGCACCTCAATGTCCTTTTGGAATTGAGGGGTCCAGAACTGAACACAGAACTTGAGGTGTGACCTCACCAGTGCCCAGTCCAGGGGGATGGTCACTGCCCTGGTCCTACTGGTCACACTGTTCTGATCCAGGCCAGGATGCCATTGGCCTCTTGGCCACCTGGGCACAGCTGGCTCATGTTCAGCTGCTGTTGACCAGCCCTGCCAAGTCCTTTTCCAACTTGCGTCTTTCCAGCCACTCTGCCCCAGCCTGTAGCACTGCAGGGGTTGTTGTGACCCAAGGGCAGAGCCAGGCACAGGCACTTGGCCTTGGTGAACCTCCGAGCTCTGGCCTCTCCCCATCAGTGCAGCCTGTCCAGATCCCCCTGCAGAGCCTTCCTGCCCTCCAGCACATCAACACTCCCACCCAACTCAGTGTGTCTGCAAACTGACTGAGGGGGCCTGGATCCCCTCATTTGGATCATGGATAAAGACATTAAACAGAACTGGTGCCAGCCCTGGGGAACACCACTGGATGTAATTCCATTCACCAGCACCCTCTGGGCCCAGCCATCCCAACGGTTTTCTACCCATCCAACAGGGCACCCAGCCAAGCCATGAGCAGCCAGTTTCTGCACGAGTTGCTGTGGGAAATGGTGTCAAAGGCTTTCCTGATGTCCAGGTAGGCACATCCAGAGCCTTTCAGTCATCCACTAAGTGGGTCATCTTACCACAGGAAAGGAGATCAGGTCAGTGAGGCAGGAACTGCCTTTCACAAACCTGTGCTGGCTGGGGCTGATCCCCTGGTTGTCCTGCACATGCTGTGTGATGGCACTTAAGAGGATCTGCTCCATGGCCTTCCTTCACCCAGGGATAGTGTGGAGAAGGCATTCTTTTTTTACACGTTATGTTGGTGGTGTAGAGAACAGGATATACCAATAAAATAGCTTGATACCTTGGTTATTCTAAAATGTTTATGCAATTACATATTAGTGATTATATTCATCTTTCTTTTCATCCTTGCTAGCCACCAACTCAGCCTAATGAACAGAAGAAAACCAGAAAGGTTTTTTCAATGTTTCAAGCCTTTTAACTGACAGCCAAATTTTTGTTGGTTTTCTGTCTAATTTGTTTGTTTCTTTATATGACTGTTGAACCAGAGCAGTCTATTTCTAGGAAATTAGTGTATTTAGCATATTTCTATCCAGTTGGTGTAGTTTTTATTTTGTTTAGAAACAATAAATTTATTTACTTTTATGTACTCTTTGAGTCATCTTTCCTTAAATGCAGACAATAACCTTCTCTTCAGCCTTCTGTTTTGAATATTTAAGTGTCTAAGTACTTTACTTTGGACTTGAATAGCTTTAAGGAGAGAATAAATGTGGTTCTAAAAAAAATTTATTTTTAATTATTGAGTTTTCCTTGGAGAGGATGACCCACATATTTAAATCTAGAATAAGGCTTGTCTGCTTTTGAGCTGTGAATATCAAATCATTAGGGTCAGGAATCTAATTTAATCTGCAGTATTAAACATGCAAGGCTTTTTAGTCCTCGGGTTTTCTTAAGGAAGAATAAAATGGTGGGATGATGATATATTCTTTAACTAGCATCTCAGGCTGGTGGTTTCAATGTTATGGCAAATAAGCATCAGAAAACAAATTGTATTTGTAAACACCTAATGAAGTAATTAATTTCTCCCAGCATTGGATTCAGAGAAAATAGTTTTTATGACTGAGACAAATGCCACAAGTAGTAAGCATTAAACCGAGAGTTAGAATTTTGCCTGAAATAGGTCATGAATATGTAAAGACTGTGAATAAACACAAACTGAATAACTGCTATGTAAGTATGTGTAATTTATGTATTTTCTTTTTTGTCTTTCTCTCTTTGACCTTTGGTTAGGTTAACAAAGCATAGGAAACTTTATTTCTTTATTTATTCTTGTACTTATAGAAAGTAATGGTGTGTTTTTAGAATACAGATAATTCAATAATATTCTGCTTTCAAATATACTATGGTCAGGCCAGCTAGAACTGCAAGCAAAAAATAATGCTATGAACATTTAAAGATAATGTTAGAATTTATCTAAATGATATAGGGAAATTATTTGATATGACAGCCAGAAAAAGAAGAGGGTTTGGAAATTGTGTGTTTCACAGCACAACCAAAATTCAGTCTAGATTGGAAAGGAAACAAAGAGCCAAAATATATATTTCCCTTAGGATATTTCCTAAAGATAGTAACAATACGTTATATAAACACTTATGCAATAGTTAAAAACATAAATCAGCCATGCATATGTGTTGAATTAAGGCAATACAGTTGACATTTGCCTGATATTTCCTGATTTTGATTGAGTTTTTAAATTTTCCTTCTAATTAAATATAGTAGCATGGGTTCTTGTCTTGTACAGACAAGAAGAGTAATACACTGATTTCAACACCACGCTATGGTATTTTAGCTTTCAGTAGTTTTCTAATTGAATCTGTGTCCCAGAAGAAGTGATTGATGTGACTTGCTGCCATAATTCAATCTGACTAATTTCACACATGTACTTTTACTATGTAGTCCTCAGGTTTTTTGAGTCTGTCAGTTGAAAACTACCAAAGACCTCCAGTTAATTGTGCAAAGCATTAACCTATGGGGACAAACGCACAGTGTTTTTAAAATGCAACTCTGTTTCTGCACTGGGCAGTACTATAATCTCAGTTCAGGCACCTGCCTGGGTCCGGATTAGGGCTGTATAGCTTTTTACATTAACTTTTATAGCTCTGGTTGGAGTTATTAATCTACCTCAGGTCTTGAGTCCTGTTGCATTTCTGAGATTGACATGGTAGTTGTCTATCACAGAAGAACATGGTAGTTAACAGAAGAGCAACCTCATTCCTGTGAGGAGAAACTGGAAATTGATCTTTCCCAGTCAATCCTTGAAGATCTGACTTCTGTCATTGTCAGTGTCTCATGTGTCCTGAAGGTCATATCCATTTGACATAAATTTCCAAGAAATTGTGCAGTGCTTTTGTAATAAAGAGCTTTTGTTGCACTGGGTTTGTTTTCCTCTCAGCCTGGAAGAGATGTAGAGAAACATCTGATGGGATTGCTCTGATTTAGCCCAGTTGGAGTCAGGGGGTGGTGGAAATACTAGTTTTCCTGCACAGAGTTGCCTCACTCACTTCCTGAAACAAAGTCACTCCTACCTCAACTACGGAAGCAAGACTGAAGCAGCAGAAGGGAGTCGTTGCGCATATCAAGGGTAAGAGCTGGAAGAAGATGTGAAAGCTGGTTAATCACTGTGACCCTGCCCCACTTGCCTGCCTGTCTAAGAGAAGGGAGAGAGCAATTCAACAATCCCTGTATCCTCACAATTTTGGCAACAAATGAGGGGCAAGGATGTTAAATATCCCTGAAATGGGATTTTCACAGGATCCACAACTTAGGGATCAGAAAGAATTTGCAGTTTATAGCACTGACTTCTGTAGTTCAATTCACTGCTGCTCTTTTTGGCTTTTTAACATGAATTTGAAAAGTGCAAACTGTTGCAAAATAGTTACTTACTTTTCTTCATATGATTTTAGCTATCTTTAAGTTGGAGCAGGAAGTTAGCTTCAAATAAATCCAGTTTTAATTTATAAGTGTAAATCCATAGTGATGTTTCTATATCATATTTTCCAGACAAACCAATTAAAATCTGGTTAGATTCAGCATCTTACTGAATCTTACATCTTTCACTGTGCATAATGCTGCTGCTTTCCTTTCCTTTTCTTCCTGAGCCCTTGACTGTAATGAGGTTTGGTCAAATTTATTTATAGAAATTACCCAGAAACTATAATCTATGGTAAACTCCAATTACTAAAAATAAACTGAACAGTGTGAGAGATGTTTGGCTTTTGTTGTTGTAGTAAAGAAAAATATGTAATCCCGCCTTGCTAAGGAACAATTTAGTACTTCTGACATAAGCATTCTGTCACTTCAGACTTTTCAGAGAATCTCAATCCAGTTAATTAGCTATTTTCTGTATGGGTTTTGTCAGGCAGGATGTAGTCTTGAAAAGATCGCCTTTAGTCTTCAAACTCTCAGTTAAGCACACTTGAGCATGCAATTGCATTCCATTTCAACGAATAGGAGTTATTCTTATAAAATGCTACTGGATAATATATTACTTACCCAAACCTGCAAAAGAGGAGAGCACTCTTAAAGTTGGCACAGTATGAGGAATGGCACATTTTAGTGAGGTTAGTTTATCGTATTAGTGATGGCACTTTCTATAATTTCCAAAACACGGATTTTTTTTAATACAGTGGCTTGAGATGCAGTTGTGAAGGAGTGGATGCTCTTGCATCATTTGGAACTGCATACTATGGAATGCTTGTGCGTTTTTGCAGCCCCCAGACTTTCACAAAGTAAGCACGCATTTACAGTGTGCTGCTACCTGATGTGTTGTGTAGCATCAGATTTTTTTACATAGACCTCTTTAGGGAACATCAGCATTCTGACCATCCAAAGTTCTCCTAGGGGTGTTCTTTTTAATCATAAAGTAAACTGTGTGCCTGGGTTTGGGGGTTTTTTTTAAGAAACATACAAACATGAACATGGAAAACATAGTACTTGAATTTTTACTATTTACTCAGTGATATTTGTCATTCACATTGGAAATTTGGATTGGAATAGGTCTAGAAAGAAAATATATCAATAGAGGATGTAGGTTTGTAACTTCTAGCATATGGGTGTGTTTTAGGGTTTTTTTAATGATACTGGTCTCAATGACTGGGTATATACCAGTAACTGCAATATATCACTGCCTTGGGCGTTTTTTTTATTGCCCTTGGTCAGAAAACTTGCCTGGTAATGAGAAAGTGAGCACAGGAAGAACGAGACTGACATTAATGGTACATTTTCAAATGGCCACAAATTATGGGAAGGAAAATCTGTGTGTATGAAAAAAGGCTACCTTTGATTTTTAATTAGCCCAAACTTTGTGGTTATATTTGGGAATTTGACAGGCAGGTTCGCTGTTTATATGTTTTAACTAGTTTTACTAGTGTTTCCTTTATTTTCGACTCCATGTATATTATTTCATGATAATGAACAGTTTCGAATTTTGGTAGGTTTTTGACAGTGCTCTGCATGGGGTTGTCATCACAGATCTGTGTTTTATGAATACGTGAAAACTTCTCAAATTCCCCCCCCCACACACACACACAATCCCTTCATTATTGCTTGGCAACTTAGACTGTTGGAAAACAGAACTGAGGTTTAGTATGGGCCATGTTCATGACATTTTCCAGGTAGCCCATTTAGGGTCCTAAATGCATATAATGTTTCTAATTATTTCAGGCATATTCTGCTGTGACAATAGATTTTTTTTCCTTTTTTCTTTTTTTCTAATTCATAGCCAAAATTCACTTGCCTTGAACCATGTCAGAACATTTGTTCTCTACCAAAGTGAACTTGTATGTTGAAAACAAATCTCTACATTTTGGTATTCTTTGTAGCAGAATGTTATCATCTTTGGACATCTTGTCCCTTTGTAGAAGGGTGCTGAATTTTTCCTTTGGGTTTTGCATACTGAGAGACCTGAGTCATCCTTCTATAGTACTGGATTCCACAGTATGTCTACACACTTTGGGGATGCAAAGTACCTCCTGCATTTGAGTTAAAAATTAAGAGATCAGAATATTCAGGCTGGTCTAGGACATTAGAGCAAGATAGCATTGCTAGTAAAAGAATTCAGTTGCATTTGATGTGAAAGGAAGAACATTATCTAGTCATTGTCTGTGGTGGTGAAATACTTCAGAGGGAGACAGTTAAAACTATATTTGAAGGAAGTCAAGGGACACAAAAAGCCCCCTTGATTCTGGATAAGCTATTTAAGATGAATGAAGGTAGAAGAAACATGTTGCCAGCAACAGACCAGTGTAAAAGAAACGGTAAACCAAACATATCCAGATGTTATTGAGGTAAGATCTTTATCTTATGTTAAATAGTGCCAGGAAGCCTGACAGAAAAGCTGGACAAAGGATAGAAGAGGGAGAAGAGGACAGCACTGCAGAGCAGTCAGCAGGATTAACTGTGTAATAGTATCTTGTTCATTATGACACCATCACAGGATGGTTTAGTGTATTGAATGGTATTTAAATACCGTATGTTAATGTTTTCAGAATACCCATCACATGCCATGTTGTACTGAAGTCAGTAAAAGAAGAGTATACAGCCCGATGCTGTGAAATATTTGATACTTTCATGAGTCAAATAATAACCTTGCAAGGAAAAACACTCCTTACTAGTAAGGCCTAATCATATGCTTTAATGTATCTGCATGCCCTTGGGCTTGTCTTCTCCAGTGAATTTAGCATGGCTAAAGATTTTTAATGTGTCAAGTAATTATGAAATAAGCTGCCACATGCAATGTGTTGAGTCCTACTACCCTATGCACTTATTGAAGTTTATGAAATTTACAAAATTCTCCTGAAGAGTTCATTGACCTAAGTACTATAGAAGATTTTCAATTTCATGTTTTCTATCTAATGGAAATACTTTTCGAACTGCATTTAAGAATCTAAATAGAGTGGGTTTTGAGAGAGAATGAAATGAAAAATATTCATTCCCTTTCTTTCAGAATTTGTCTCAACATTATCACAGGCCAAACCTAATTACCTATTCAACCTATATTTTATTTGATCTACATGCCTGAGTGTCCTACAATCAAATTTAGTGAAGAGCTTCTCACTTTTTTTCTGCATTAAAACAATTGCCTTGAAGCAGCTAACAATTAAAAAATAAATGAGTTAACACTTTCTGCTAAGTGCTACCATTTAAGTTGTAATATGCAATTAAAAACTACATTTTAATTTCTGTTCAATTACATTGACTTAAATAGTAATTTTAGTGTTATACTTATGAACCATTTAATTGTGACATTTTTCCTCTGGCATGCTTGATGCAAAAGTAGATTTGATTTTGAGAATGTGGCAAGAAGTAACCTTTACCCACCCTCATGGTTTGCTGTAATGACAAAAAGAAAAAGACAGAATTACCTGGGAATTGTGTAAATATGATGGAACAATTTAATTTCAAAAGCCATGAAAATATGTTAGAATTCAAATTATTTTTCATGTTTTTAAAAACTATTTCAAAGGAGGAATACTGAGGTTGCTTTATGGTAATATAGATGGGTATTTGAAACATCCATGCACGTACTTGGTCATGTTAACAGCTATAGGTTAAAGAAAGCTTTGTGTTAAGTCTAAACCCAAAGCCTGGTGGAACCTGAAGTGTGAAAACAGACATTGTAGAGCAGTGGCCTTTTTCAGGTGTGTATTGCTGGAGACAGATGCTTTACTACTTTGGCTCCTTCTTTTAAAAAGAAAATGTGAACAGCTAGTTAACACATTTTTATGTTAATGCTAGAGAGAGCTTGCCATGGAACAAGGTCCTTATCAGAATGGATTAAGATTTTCTTTTCCCCTTTGAGCCCTCCAGGTCCTTTTAGCATGCTGAAAATCACATGGAAGCATTTTCTAATATCCAGGATAAACTTCTGGTAAATAAAAAGCTAAGTGCTCATGTCCCTCTTAAGTGATGAGTTACTCTGTTCTGTTCAGGTTACTGGCTGTAGGGGTGTGAACATAATCAGAAAACTCTGATTAAGCAAAACAAAACCTGGCCTAAAAAGATGTTTTATTTTCTTAAGTGAGATTCTGTGTCTCTGGAAGGACCTTATTTTGTCTGTTTGGTAATACCTTTCGTGGTTTTGATCTCTGAATAACAGTGGAAGTTTATAGTGACCCTTCTTCCAGTAAACCTGGTTCTATATCACTTGCAGCTGATGAGTTTCCAGCTTATGTATAAATTGAAAGTATCATGCACTTTATTTAATGCCATCCCAATTATATTACCAGATTCGTAAGGTTCTTAGGATATGCTGGTCTTTGCAAAAAAACCAGAAATTTAGAGTATCGTTTTTTTCTGGTGTTCAATCTTGTTTCATGAAAACTTCTATCTTAGGGCTGATATTAACCTTAAGACATCTAGTTGTATTTCTTTCTGTTACACAAGTTCAGGTATTGCCATGAACTGTGCCTCAGTTAGATGCTGTGGTGAGGACACAGCAGCTTCACTACCAGGAAGGGCTCTTAGTATCATTTAAAGAGACTGTTGCTGGAGAGGACATCACAGAACAGTGTTGAGGGTTTGGAATGCTGTTTCCCAATTTGGGGTTCTCAGTGAAACACTCCAAACCATGTGCTGCTGCTTGATCACTGCCCCTCTCACTGTGATGGGCTGCAAAGTAGAATTGGAGGCACAGTAAAGATAAAGATCATGGGTTGAGATAGGAACAATTTACTGGAAACAGCACTGAGATAAGAAGGCAAACAGCAACAGTATGTAAAATGTAATGACAGAGTTTACAGGGTAAGGTGAATGATTCACATGTGATTGCTCAGCTCCCACAGAAACCCCCTGACAACACCTGACCTCTGCCCCTGCCAGCCATAAGGGATCCCTTCCCCACTCCCCAGAAGATGACATGAGGTGGTATAGAATAACCTCTGGGTCCTAATTGTGCTTCCTTCTGGCTACTGCAAAAATTTACCCTGATCTAATCAGAACCAGAACAGTCTTTCAGTTCCAGTCCCAAGCTCATAACTTAGTGTCTTCAAACAGCAGTGTCAGCATGACTGGTGGATGTGCTTAAGAAAGGAGGGAGAGTACAATGTAAGAAAGCTGTGTAGAATTTTAAGAAGTATAACTTTGAAAAACATTTTATTTCTCTTAACAATTTCCTAATTGATAAATGACTTGCACCTTCACCCAAATTCAACTGTTCTGACAGGGCTTTGTGGCTCAGGATACAAGAGTGGTTGCAAATGTGAGAGTCTCTCTGAACATCAGGAGTGCTGTCTTATTGTGAGAGTGGCAGACCACTGGAGTAGGTAGCCCAGAGAGGTTGTGGAGTCTCCCTCCTTGGAGACATATTCCAAAACTGTCCGGTCATGATCCTTTGCGGCTGGCCCTAGTGGACCTGCTTGAGCCGAGTGTTGGACCAGATGTCCTCCAGAGGTGCCTTCCAACCTCAGCTGCTCTGCAGCTCTGTACTGTATTAAATGGTGTGTATTTACTCATATAGACTTTAATCCTAGTCTCAAACAATTCCTGGGTGATGGCAGTTTTAATTGACTGTAAGAAAGTATTCTGAGAGAAACATCCTATTCATCAGATATAAGTGATGTCTTGTGTCTTTCTGATCAAGTAAAACTGAAATAGAAGTGGTTCTTCCAAACACCTCTAGAAAGAGGTGTTCTCTGCTTTCAGGCATAGGAAGTTCATTAGTTCATTTAGGCCTCTGATAGTATTTGAGGATCGTGTAGGGAGTAATTGTTCTCTAAGTTTAAGTGAAGACATTTATGGTCTAACAACCTCTTTTTTGGTTGTGTGTCCTTTTTATATATGCTCATTTTATCTGTGTTTTATAGAATTGTAAATTTTATCTGTAATCTCTTTGAACCTTTGTGATAATGAAAAGGTTTCAGCATTTAAGTGAAGTCAACCAGTATGTTCTGCCACTTAAAAGGGGTGACAATAACATTTTTAGGATGTAGACATACATGGAAGATTTTCCTTTTTAATAAGGTAGTAAAAAAAAGTGAATAATTTTTTTCAGAAGCACCTAAATAACTGAGGGAGTAACTTTTTATTAAAATTATCATTACTTGGTGTAGGAAATTCAACCAGTTTGTTAGATTATACCAATAAATAATAAATTTCTGATATTTATTTCTTAGGGAGGTAGATCTGCAGACTGTTTTATTGCTAGGAGAGTTTTACTTAAAATCTGGTATTTGTGGTGTTGCAACCAACAGCAGCAATTGTAGGTGCTGGTAATTGCCTGTAGTTTTAAGGGGATATCACCAAAAACTTCTTCCCCAGAGCTTCTCCTAGATACAAACCATTTATTTTGGTACTTCATAATTCTTCAGTGGGTGTACTGATGCTGGCTGCCAGGTCCTTACCCAGCCATTTGTTCACTCCTTATTCTTAACACAACTGGCTGAGAAAATAAGATGAAAAAGCTTATGGGTTGAGGTAAAGGTATGGGGATCAAGTAATCCATTGGTGGCACAGATAAAATAGACTTGGGAAAAAATTAATTTATTGCCAGGTAAAATAGAGTTGGATTGTGAGAAATCAAGACAAAACCTAGAACATCTTTCTCCCACTGCCCTTGCAGTTGAAGGCTCAACTTCACTCCTTTCCCAATTCTTCTCCCTCTTCCCTGCACCCTGTGGTCCAGAGGGTTGGGGTCAGGAGCATTTGTGGTCAGTCTGTAATGGTTCCTCACTGCCACTCCTTCCTTCTCACACCTTTTCCTGCTCCAGTGTGGGTCCTCCACAGGCTGCAGCATGGCTCTGCTCCAGCATGGTCTATTCCACAGGCTGCCAGGGAGCCTCTGCTCTCCTCTCCCCTCGGTGCCAGCACACTTCTCCTCACACTGCTGAACAGCACTTTGCCCGTTCCTAAATACAAGTGCTGCCAGAGGTTCCCAGAGGTGCCACCAGCTTGGCTCACAGGCTCAGCTGTGTCCTGCAGTGGCTCTGCAGTGCCCAACACAGGGCAGCCCCTCACCTCCTTTCAGAGATGCTGCCTTGGCTCCCAAAATTTTGCCCACAGTCAGCTGATTAAAAGTTCTTACTTTTTCTGTCATATTTCTAAAGTTTTTTGCAACTAATACTAAGTGTTTTCATTCTTGTACAGCCCCTGTTTTTCCAAGGTGATATAGCTTTAACCAGATTACTTCACATCAATGACTAGGCATTAACAAGTCATTGTTTTTGAGCACTTCTAGCTCTATTGACAAGAAAATATTTTTATTAAAGTAATATAAAGTTGGTTTTGAGGTATTCTTGTTCTGCAAAATCTAAGAATTACTGCTTAGCTGTGCCGTCCTCTACAGATTATTGATCAAGAACTGGAGCATTTTTAAAGTCAGTGTTAAAAAGTCCTCTTGGCTCTGAATTCTTGAAGTAGGAATAAATAATCAGTAGGAAAGGGAAAATCAACTTGGAATGGATTTTTGTCATTTCAAGATTTACATTTTTAAAAAGTGTAAAACAGATAGAAAGAAAATCGAGAAATTACTGAAGGGTTGGAAATGGTGTCTACTGATACTTGGAGAGGGACCTTCATGGGAGAAAATACTTGTTGTTAAAGGTTTGCTTGGTCTGGGAGGAAGACAGTGAAAGGCCAGTGGCTAGAAGTGAAAGGCAGAGGTGTTGGAATGAATGCAGAATAATGGTACTCATCTTGTGAGTATACAGCACATCTTGTGCTTCATTTTCAAGTTTCTGCTTGCCACCTTTTCTGTAAGATGACTGATTAATACTGTTTTTCAAGTATCTCCAACTTTCTGAATATAGTCATAAATTTAAAAAATCTCTTACTGCTCCGCGTAGCTGGTTCTTAACTTGATTTATATTTAATTCTCCTCCTCCTCCCTCGATTTTTGTCTGTTTTTTTGAACAGAGATTCTTCAGTCTTAAGGTCTGGCTTATTCCAAATCTAGGAATACCCTGGCAGCACCAAATAATGCTGCTGAAGGTGCTGGAGAATCTCTTATTCATTATGGCTTCCTGCTGAAGTTAAGTAAGATACATGTGGATGTATATGTAGAGAGAGGCACATCTTAGGAATGGGAGAGCTGAATAGAAATTACTTTTTGACCTGCATTAGCTGTGAAGTGTACTTGTAAATAAATATTTTAATTGTTGTTTCTGAATAGATGGCAACTGTTTTTGTTTTCCAAAAAATGTATGGGATCTGTTGTATTGGCATTATATGTTTATGGACATATTTGCATTTTGGTTTGTACTGTGCTTAAACTCTCAGAGTTGAATTTTGGTTGTGGGTGGTTTTTTTGGGGTTTTTTTTTGGATAGGTGATTGGGTTTTTTTGGTTTTGTTTGTTTGTTTCAGTGCTTACAGATCATCTGTTGACATGCAGTTAGGATGGGTTAATGTATAGCTTGAAGGTGAAGCAAAATTGTCAAAAATTGTGAATAATTAATATGGTAGCCAACGGAGGAATCACAAATATAACCATTTTACTGGAATTGAGTTATTCTTGTCTCAGACTAAAAAGTGAAAATAGTGGCTTTGAGGGGTTGGTGTGGTGAGGAGCTTCAGAAAGAGGAATCCAGAATAAGGTAAGCCCAAGAACAAAAAATTACAACTTTTTGTTTTCTCACAAAATAGAGAAAGGAACGCTATCAAGGATTTTGATGAAATACTGGATGATCAAAATATAAAGCAGTTTCTAGAAGATGCTAGGTCCAAAAGTCCTTTTCACCCATGTTTACTACAAGGAAGTTTAGAGACTTTTGACATCGTGTATTGAAGACAAGTGAGAAGGGAATGTTTTAAATTGAAGTGTTCATCTGAGGATGATAAATAACAAATTGCTTGGAACAATGGTCTTCACCATTCGTTGACCTGAAAAGAACTCTAATATTGAATCCATTTAATACTGCTGTTAATATTTTAGCAATTACTTAAATGAGCCTTGAAATGAAAGTTAGAAATAGGATACCAATTTTTGAGTTTGCTTGAGGATTCTGGGAAGTACAGGCTGGTTAGCATGAATTCCATACTGGGTAATTTTTTGAAGTTATGAAATGAATGGTACTATTAGGAGTGCCAATTTAAAAATAATAGTAAGAAGTCAGTGTGAATTTAAAGAAAAGTTATGCCTTACTATTAGAGCTTTACAATGCACTTGGATTTTATAAAGGTTTTGACAGGTTCTGTCAGCAAGACTTCTTATAGACACAAAGTAATGTTAAGATGGAAAGGAAAATCTTTAGAGTAATGCTTGTCAAGAACAGGAAACAGATACATTTTTGTTATTGCAAAATGTCACTGGAGGAGTTTCATCTAAATCTGCAAGGATCTATTCAGTACTGGAAATGGTCTATAGTGCAGTGAATTGCAAGGGGTAACAGTTATTCAGGGCAGCACTAATTGAAATGTCTGAAATCCTCATTCTCAAACAGGCAAGGTCTAGAAAAATCTCTCCAAGGAGTACTGTCTTTTCCTATGGACTCTCTTCAGCTGTGGGTTTAGAAAGTAAAGAAATCACATGACTTCCTGGTAGTTGGTTTTTTGGTGGGTTTTATTTTTTATTGTGGGGGGTTTTTTTCCTCTTCTCCCTCCTGTATATAATATCTGAAGCTGTAGAGCACAGCAGAAATATGTTGGACAGAGAAATGAAAAGGCAGCAGGGTATGGTAAGAAGTGAGAAACTGAATGTGTAAAAAGCCAGCTTATGATGTTGATTTAGAGCAAAAATGGAATGAAGAGAGTGAACAACTTCATTATTGGCTTTGTAACCAAAATGGATTCAACTTCATGCTTAGGAAATCGCTAATCCATGTTGGGGAAAGCTGTGAGGAAGGAAAGAATCTCTGTCCTAAAACATTTGCTGCTGCATGTGGTAGAAGACCTGATATTGAGGCAGATGAAACTTCGTGCTTCTGTTCTTAGCTTCTCACTCTTCTCTAAGAGCTGTTGTCTAGTTATGTATATTGTTTAGTGTTTTAATGCTTTTAATGGCAAAGGCATTCCTGTCCGAGGAATAGTATAAACAAAAAATGGTTATGGTTAGGTTATTATTTTGACAACTTTGTAAGAGAAGACAGTTACTTATATCTTAATGTTTACATGTAGTTGCTTTGAAAAATTCTAAAATTAATGTTCTTTAAACCTCTGTAATATATTGTTTAAGATTAAATTATTTAAGTTACTGGGACCAGAGGATGTGCAACACAGAGTTCAAAGAAAATTTAAGGATTAAATAATTCAAGTAACTGTTTACATTCATGGGTGCCTGGGGAGTGAAATGGCAAATGTGTCATTCTGAGTATTTGTTAAGTTGTCAGTGGAATTCAGGGACTTTTACAGGCCAGTACAACAGCTCTTTAGAGAAAGCTAACAAAACACTGATACAAAGAGAAGAATTCGTGAGCATCAGGTAAATATGACCTGCAGGGAGTCCTGAACATTACTTCCATAATGGGAATCCTGGCTTAAACCCTTAGTGCTTTATAGAAAGATAAACAAATATGCAGGGAGAAGTGATCTGGTTGATAACGTCTGCATGATTTTCCAGAAAGGTTTAACAAGGCTTGTTGGTTCCAAAGGAAAGAAAATAGTCATGGAATAAGAGAGGCTATTTCCCGGACAAATAACTAAGTAAAAGGTGGGGAATGGAGGGTAGAAATAAATATCTCTTTCAATAGAGCAAGGTTAGCAGTACAGTTTAGCTGAATTTCTGCCAGGAATCTTGCTGTTCAGTGTATTCATATAGTGAAGATGGTAATATGCTAAAAAGATGATTCTCGAGGTGAGAGAGTTTATCAATGGTAGTATTGTGTGGAACATTAGAACAAACACTGAAGAACTGCAGTGATCTTAGGAGTTTGACTGCTTGGGCAATAAAATAGCAGAAAAATTTCCCAGTATATAAATACAAAGTGATGTAAAGGTTGATACAGTGGCTGACTGGCCAAACTTCCTGCACAGGATAACAAGCTCTGAGCTGACCTTGATCCTTTAGGAGTTATCGGTGCTGGCTTCATTGAAAACATCAGCTCAGGATCATTCCAAAGACCAATGCAAATTGTTAGAAATTATTAAGAATAGAGAGCAAAACAGAAGAATCCTTATTCCACTGTATAACTTAGGATGAATCCTGCTCTGTGCAGTTTGGGACCTCATTTCAAAGAGGTTGGTTACAATGGAATTGCAGGTGGTTTAGAAAAAGGCATCGTGGGAAGTAACGTGGCTTTACAGCTGAGTAGATCAGAACCCTTTAGCCAGAAAGAGACAACTGACAGAGGAATACCCTTGAGGGAACAAATTTGTAAGTGACATGGAAGTCAGTAGATGCACACTGTTTGGAGGTGACTCTCTGAAAGCCAAGAGCCACATTTCATCAAAGCTAGTGGGAGCCAGGTTCAAACACAAAATAAGCTGAATTCTTTTATAGTGAGTAGCAGATATGTGCAGCTCCTCGTGAACATGATGTTGCAAATCCAGGAAGTTTGCATAGTTTCATGGGAAACTGGAAAAAACAGATTCACATAAATAAATCTAAATAAATAAAATATTTCAGCTAGAGGAGTTGCTTGAGGTGAAAATAATTGGAGTTGGGAGAATATATGGGGAAGCAAAAGTAACCTATATGCTTGCCTTCATCTAACTCCTGGATGTGCATATGGTCCCTGTTTTTTCAGAGCAGGGTGGGACTGAAAAGAATGAATGCTAAGCATAATCATTCTTGTTATCACAAAGTTTTCTGCTGCTGCACTCCCTGAGCACAAATGATGAGCTTACTGACCTGCTCTGACCATTGCTCTGAAACAGCATAGCTCTCTTTGTTTTTGTTGGCTCACCTAATAAAAACAGTACTAGTGAAAGTTGGATGTGTGTAAGAGCTTTGAAGGACCAAAGAGTTATTTATATATGAACATGTGGCTTTGAATATTGGTTCAGATCATTAATACACTTTAGCTGATCTTGAGAGCTTCACACCAGATCTTTAGAACTGGAGCAAGACCCTTTGTGTTCAGCAACACCTAGATCACAATGCCAAATGTGTATCAGACTAGATAATACAAGACTGACTTCAGACTTCTTGTAGGCAAAGCAGGAAATTGTAACAATATAGAAGAATATTGTAATAAAAATAAGACATTATGAGCAAAAATTTAAATCAGGAAAGTGTTCACATTCTATTCCTTAGTTACTGGACCAAAACACCACCATCTTGTAGGTTAAATGTTTCCTGATTTGCAAAATTGTCCACAGTTTTATTAGAGCCTTTAGTCTAAAAAAACTTGTACAGGTATTTTCAAATAGATGCTGCCTCATGCTCTATTTGCAAGATCATGGACTAGATGTGCTCAAAATCAGCGAATCACCAAAATTAAATGAAGTGTAGCACAAAGTTGTAAATAGGTTGAAATGTTAGCCAATCTTCCATACAACAGTGATTTTAATTGAATATACAGTATATTGATGACAGGAAGAAATTATCTAAAGCTAAAATTTAATCTAGAAAAATCAAATTATTTCAATGTCAAGGCACTGAAAGTTTCCTTAAAAACTCTCAAACACCAGCCACTTTCTGCTTTTATCAATAAAAGCATATATAGTTCTATACTTATTAACAGGATTAAATGAGTCAGACTTATCTTGACGAGAAATGCTTTGTTGTCTAAAAACTTGCTTTTAATGTAATTGAAAATAGTGTTGCTCATATTTTAAAAAATCCTAATAGTGTAAAACTGTCACACTGAAAGAGGTGGGATGGAATTGCCGAGTGCAGATGCACATGTAAGAGTGATGCTGAACAATAAACCACATTCATATTTCTTTTCTACAGAAGGTGCATAGTGGTTTGGGTGAACTAATCCCTCAATATTGCCAGCTATGTACAATAAATCATGCTAAAAGATTATTATTTATGGGAATGCTATGAATTTTTTTTATGTCTATACTTGTAGCTTATTTTCATTTTCAAGACTTTAGACCATAACTCTGTACTTTTAATTTTGTATTCAGTATGGGGAGTTAATCCCAGAATGGGGCTTTTTGGATGCAAAATCTGAATGCTTGTGTAGTAACAACAGCTGTCCCCTCACCATGTGGTGTCTTCCATTGCTTTACTGTAGAGATGAATTTTGGCCCAGTGTTTCAGTAATATTGGACACACATGGTTTTAGGTGACAAAGCAGTATGTTTATGCATTCATTTGACTCTCACAGTTACAGTTGGCTACAGATTAGAACAGGGAGAATACATTCACACCATGGCCACCCTCGTAGCTGCTTGTAGTATTTGGATCACAGTAGGCGCTGTTGCATCTAAAGACACAATTAACTGTTGCTGAGGAATTGCAAATTCACAAAAGCCTCCTTTACAGCTTTTGCCGTTGAGAGTGGATTTTCTAAAAAAAAAAAAAGAAAAAGAAAAAGCTTTTTCAGAGATTTTCCAAATGTATAAATGTTGTAGATCTTCATATTCTAATATTATTGTCAGCTTGAAATAAGATTAAGAAGTTGATATTTTAATGTAGCTAATGAATTTGTGTGCTCTGAATTAGTTGTGTAATTAACTACAGATCTACAGAATGATTGTAGTTTTGTCAATTTTTTAGGAAGATAACTTCAAGAGTTCTGTAATATTTAGAAATGGTTAGTAAAACTGTGAGCACAAATCAAAGCTTACAAAAAAGTCTGAAAATAAAACTTAGCAGAAAGCTTTCGACATCTCTATATCACTGAAAAGATCATCTTGATTTCCATGTGTAATTGCTTAGATATGCTTCGGATATGGTAAAAGAGAATAGCTGTGAATGTAGCTGTGAATCTATTTTAAAAAACCCCACAAACAAACAAAACCCCCACCAAGTTTTAGTACAAATTAAATAGAAAATTGCAGTAAACCACGTATTAACCCTAATTTTGGAGTATGAAATTTGGCTGATTTTTAAACAAAAGGCTTTTAACCAGAACTCTTTAGAAGAATTCATTATTTAAATTACAGTGGTAAAAATTTTTATAAGTAGAACATTAAGCACTGGAAATCTTTCTTTACAGAAATCCCTAAGAAATATTTTCATATAAAATATCTATGGAGTATAATGTAATAAAGGTATATCATATATTAACTTGTTTAAACCAATAAAAGTAATAAGGCTATTTTGCAATGTGGAGATTTTTCTAAGTATGTAATTTCTTCTGTAGGCCAGGGTGTAATTGTATAATGCGAGCACTGTATGTGTGAGATCTCTCACATACACACACGTTACTTAGGAGTCTTGTGTTTGAATCATCAGAGATAATTCATTTCGTTTTATTCTTGAATTAAAATCTATGAATGTTTGAGGCTTTCAGCATTGAATCGAGGACTACATGGATCCAAACCAGGGCGATTGATAAAATCCTTGCTACTATTGGCTATTATTTACTGTCTTTTAAGTGGCAGGTTGTATTTATGCCAATTTATCTGCTTCAGGGAACACTCTTGATAGCAGAACAAAGTGAATAAAAGTAGTTTGCTTTGCAAATGAATGCAAATGGTGAAGCCTTTCGGGAAGCCCTTTAACGGGAGCAATGCACTTTGATTATGAGTGAAGCTGCCATTTGGACATGGTGAAAAGAGCACGCTTGAACCATTGATTGGGGGAGACAGTAAAAAGTCAGGAAGGGCCCCGTTAAGCTTGCAGTGCGGCGGGCGGATGTCAGTGTGGTTAGAGCACAGTGGGAGAATGACAGGCAGGATTAGTGTCAGGGAGAAGCTTTGCTGTAGTTGTGGAGATGGTCCCTGGGGTCACTCACCTCTGACTGTTGTTCTGTGCTGATGGCTCTGTAATGCAAACCGCTTGATATGTGCCTGTTCATTATCGGAAATGGTGATTAGAAGAGGTATGTCATAAAGAATTCCTTAAAAATAAATAAAATGGCAAACTACTGATGATAACAAAGATTTGGCTCTGCAGTCGTTGCCGAAGATGCTGCAAATGTCAAGGACGGTTACTGCGTTTTGCCTTCTGAGGCAACCGCGACTTTGTGCCTTAAAGTGCTCTAATTGTGTGTTCCTTGTTTTGTTCGCTTTTATTTGGCCGTTATGAAGACAGTCATTGTTAACAGCTTGGCATGTAGTTAGAGTAAAACATTTTTATATCTTTCGGTTATTGGGTAGTAGAAGCATCCGGTCTGGTTTTCTGGCATAACTGCATTTTAGGGAGGGGGGAGGGGTGTTGTTTAATCATCTTGATGGAATATTAGAGTCAACAGATTTCATTCCTGGTTCATGCTAGAGTGCTAAAACACAGGATGGTAACAGTGACAAAAAGCTAAGATGACTGTTTGGTTTCATGTAGAGTCTTTTTTAATATGTCAAAATGGAGATATTTTCCGTGTCTTTGCTGAAAAAACATTAGATATGCAATTAAGTAAATGTTTAAAACTTTGTGTCTTAAACTGCAATTTTAATCATGGTATCATTTAGGTTGGAAAAGGCAGTTGAGATCATTGACTAACCATTAATCCAGCACTGTGAACCCCACCAAGTGTCACATACACATGATCTTTTAAATACCTCCAGGGGTGGCAATTCCACCACTTCCCTGGGCAGCCTGTTACAATGCTCAAAAACCCTTTTGGTGAAGAAACTTTTCCTGACATGCAATCTCAGGCTCCCGTGGCACAACTTGAGGCCATTTCTTCTTGTCCTAGATCTTATTACCTGGGAAAGAGGCCAGTCCTCACCTTGCCACAGCTTCCTGTCTCATGTAGCTGTAGAGAGCAATAAGGTCTCCTCTGAGACTCCTTTTCTCTAGGCTAAACATCCCCAGCTCCCTCAGCTGCTCCTCCTCAGACTTGTGCTCCAGAACCTTCCCCAGTTCCATTGCCCTTCTCTGGACTCTCTCCAGCACCTCAATGTCCTTTTGGAATTGAGGGGTCCAGAACTGAACACAGAACTTGAGGTGTGACCTCACCAGTGCCGAGTCCAGGGGGATGGTCACTGCCCTGGTCCTACTGGTCACACTGTTCTGATCCAGGCCAGGATGCCATTGGCCTCTTGGCCACCTGGGCGCAGCTGGCTCATGTTCAGCTGCTGTTGACCAGCCCTGCCAAGTCCTTTTCCAACTTGCGTCTTTCCAGCCACTCTGCCCCAGCCTGTAGCACTGCAGGGGTTGTTGTGACCCAAGGGCAGAGCCAGGCACAGGCACTTGGCCTTGGTGAACCTCCGAGCTCTGGCCTCTCCCCATCAGTGCAGCCTGTCCAGATCCCCCTGCAGAGCCTTCCTGCCCTCCAGCACATCAACACTCCCACCTGACTCAGTGTGTCTGCAAACTGACTGAGGGGGCCCTGGATCCCCTCATGAGGATCATGGATAAAGACATTAAACAGAACTGGTGCCAGCCCTGGGGAACACCACTGGATGTAATTCCATTCACCAGCACCCTCTGGGCCCGGCCATCCCAACAGTTTTCTACCCATCCAACAGGGCACCCAGCCAAGCCATGAGCAGCCAGTTTCTGCACGAGTTGCTGTGGGAAATGGTGTCAAAGGCTTTCCTGATATTCAGGTAGGCACATCTGGAGCCTTTCAGTCATCCACTAAGTGGGTCATCTTACCACAGGAAAGGAGATCAGGTCAGTGAGGCAGGAGCTGCCTTTTACAAACCTGTGCTGGCTGGGGCTGATCCCCTGGTTGTCCTGCACATGCTGTGTGATGGCACTTAAGAGGATCTGCTCCATGGCCTTCCCTGGCACCAAGGTCAGACTGACAAACCTGTAGTTCCCTGGATCTTCCTTCTAACCCTTCTTGTAGATGGGTATTGCATTTGGAAACCTCTTGTGAACTGGGATCTCCCCAGTCAACTGAGTGTGCTGGTAAATGTTTGAAAGGGAATTAGTGAGCACTTCCTTCAGTTCTCTCAGTTCCCTTGGGTGGATCCCATCCAGCCCCATGGACTTGTGTTTGTCAGGTCCCTGACCAGTTTTGCTTGGATTATGGGGGCTTCATTGTGCTCTGTCTTCCAGGTCAGGGACTGGGTATATGGAGACCAATGGATCTTTCCATTAAAAACTGAGGCAAAGTTGTGGTATGAATTTCCTCAGCCTTTTCCTCATCCTGGTGGCATTGTTTCTGCCCATGTTTACTAAAGGATGGAGATTCTCCTTAGCTCTCCTTTCGTTGCTCATGGATTTGCAGAAACATTTTTTGTTGTCTTTTATGGCAGTAGTCAGATTAAGTTCTTATTGGACTTGGGCCCATCTAATTTTTGTATAAACCCATATTCAAATAAAAGTATTGTTGAGTATTATCTTTACTGCATTTTATAGTGGTGTGTTATGTATGTTGTATTAAAGTTAATAGAAACTAAATGGGTTAGTCTACATAATAGACAAAGTGTATTTTTTGAGTGTTCAGGATTTTTAATATCTTACTGTTGGTCTATTGTTTTTATCCATTTTCAGCAACAAGACAGAGAAGATACCCAGTTGGGTTTTTTTACTTTATTAGATTAATTTGTTTAAAGATTTTTTTTTTTGTTCGTATATTACCTTGCAAATAAATGTCCAATATTCCGGTGTAATGAATGTTTTACAAATGTTTTACAGGCACCTGAATGGACAGAGGAGGACCTGAGCCAGCTGACAAGAAGTATGGTTAAGTTCCCAGGGGGGACCCCCGGTCGATGGGAAAAGATTGCTCACGAATTGGGTCGATCAGTGGCAGATGTGAGTTCACTCAGATTTGCATTGTGTAGAGGATGACAAACCAGAACAAGACAGGCAGTGTAGAAGGCAGACATATATGGGGGCCGACATTGTCTTTTGAGAGAAGCTACAATCCTTTTAGGACCTGGAAGTGAACCATTAACTAACTATGCAAGAAGCAGATGTCAGCCAGTCTCTCCCTCCACAATTAACAGCTGTAACTGATCAGCTGGATGGGGAATTCTGGTGCTTACAAACTTCAGCTACTGTAACCCACTAACAGAAAAACAATGCACTGCAGGTTTTGGAGCAACCTCCTTTCACTGCAAGTGAATGTTGGTGTGACTTGGTTAAAGATTACATCCCTGTTTCAAGCCAGTCCTCTAAAAAATGCATATGATCTAATGGTGTTTAGACAGGTGGTTTTCATTAATTAAGCAGAAATATCATTACAAATTTTAAAATGTGTAATGTGTATGATACTATTTCAGTGCGTTTTCAGTATCATAGCATGCTTAAAAATTATATAATATAATTAATGTCCTTGTTAATTCATATTTTATAGCATGTGCCAGATACCAAAGCAAGCTTGTACTTACGGTTTTTAAGTGTTATGATCTTAAAACCCTTAGGGGCTAGACTGTAAAAGACTTTTCCTTTTCAAGCAATAGATCACTAGAACATGATGTAGTGTCTGCTGAGGACCATTTGAAAGCCCTTTCAGCTGACCCTATTTTATAGGCTCTGTAGGGGTTAATGAGAATAATGTTTAAATCTGTTCATGTACACTTGGAGATTAGATGTTCTTTATTTATCATATTTCAGGAATTATCTTAAATAATAGGAAACAAAGCCACTGACTACAGCAAAATACTATAGCCCTCTGGGAAGTTTGTGTACTTCTTAATTTTTTTTTCATTGTTGATATAATCATAAAAAGATATTTTTAGAACTTACTTTTAAAGTTTTAATGCACTAATACTGTTCTGATTCATATACTAAAAATAAATCTTTTGCACTATTCTAATTTTACAACAATACATTATTTGCAAAGCAGTGTATGTAAGCAAGAAGCTACTAACCTGCTACTCCAATGAAATTACAATTTTTAAGGTTTATTGTGTTCAGTATTATATGTCTTGAAGTATTCATACTACTGAACTGGAGTGATTTTATTTAAAAGATGCTACATTTTACTGATATTAACAGCAAAAATATTTCACTTTTTTTTAGTATACAGTGTTCATGGCAAAGAGCTTTTGAGATTGGTTTGGAAAATTTGATTATCTTGATACAGATAGAATGGACATGTGGAATAGTCCTACCTACATCCATCACAAAACTAACACTGTCTTCAGATTGCCTTTTGCACCCAGTGTCTGCTTTATTCCTTGACTTGGGTGTATTAAGAATTCTTTGCATAATATATTTGGCCATCATACTTGCACACAGCCAGTACTGAAAGAAAAAAACAAAGCTCATTTGTTTCGTCCATTAGATGAGAGGTCCTCAGCAACTTGCTGTTTTGTTTCAGTGAGTAGGAAAGAGAAATGGAAGAAATGTCATTGTTCTAAGAGCCCTCATTTTCTTCTATGAAAAAAGGAATTTCCAAGATTTTTATGTGTGGAGAAAGGTCTGAGTGTAATCCTTTTTACTTCTAGTAACCTCCAACTATATGATTAATGTAATTGTTCTCCATACAAGTTTTACTTCTCTAAAAATTTTCAACTGCTGCTAGTGCTAGGTCAGCTTTCCTGACACAAACTAATTATTAGAGTTTCTGCTACTTTTGTCATTGCATTACACAGAATTGCAGCAATTAGGTATTACCAGCAAACAAAACCGAATGTTTTACAAAATTAATGATTTAAACAAAAGCTTCATGGGAACTTCTTTCAGTCTCAGATTGTTACTGCGTCAGTACTAGAAATGGTTAAACTGGAAACTACTTCAGATATATATCCATTCAGTAAGATTTCAATATTCAATAAGATGTACAGCTTATCCTGTATCCTTCTTGAAGGTAACACAGGATCTAAACTTACAGCAAGGATTCCTATTTTGTTTGGGCATAATTAGATAAGAAATGTTACGGTGAAGCTGCAGGAGGAACTTCTGGGTTGTTAAACTTTGTGTGCAGTAAGAAAGGTGCTTGCATGTGCAGGCAGCATTTGCTGCCCAAACAGCTGTTCCCTATTTCTGCTGGGAGCAGGGCAAGGAGATAAGTCCTGGTGTACAAGGTGCTGCTTTGAAACAGCTTGTGTAGCAGAGGTTGGGAAATGCGTTGCTTACAGCTGGTTTAACAGGAATTGAGGCAGAGAGGGTTTGAAGTATGTATTATCTAGGAAATGTACTAGGTCTTAAGAAAGAAAAACATTCAAGGACGAATTTGAATTTGGTTTTCTAACATTTTCTAGTATAGGAAATACTTTTTAAAAACTTGAGATTAGCGTCTGCTTCATTCTTCTCCTGCAAAGTATCAAGAGCAGCAAGGCTTGATTTTCCTTTCACAGTTAGAGAATTATGATAGAAAGGATTAATAAGGTACAACATGCTTGTTTCTGAGTGATTCTATGCATTCAAACCTTATTTAATAGTAGATTAGCTAAATAAGTATTAATAAAAATAGCTCAGAGTAATCCAGTCCAAAATGCTGTTTCTATTGTTGCCTCTGTCTCAAAGCTTTCTTCCTCAGGGGAAAGAAAAAAAAGTTAGAAATAAATCTCAAAACATTTTAAAGAATAAACTGACACCATTCGTATGTATCAGAAGAGCATCAGTGAAATTCACTCCCTCTAACCACCCCAAAGAAATTCTATTTTGTCTTACATTTATTCTTTTTTTAAAAGAAATAAATTCCTACTACGTCCAACTGTGTTTCCACTTGTAATTTTTAGGCAGTGTGAAACAGCAACTTGAGGAGAGTGTTTTTGACTTTTTTGAACTTTCCAGCTTCATGGTGTTGTTTTAACTTACTACATCCTTAGTTTGGTCTTGTTTTCAGTATTGCACTTAAACATGTGGTTTGATAGAAAGAGTCCAGATGAGAATAATAGGTTCCTGAAATGTTATCTACAAGGAAAGATTGTGAAGGAATTCATGTTGTTAAACTAAAAAGAAAACCAAACTGAACTGAGAATGTAAGTATTCAACTACATAAAAAGAAAACCATAATGAGGAAGGGTCTTGTCCACTATATTAGTTTTACAGGGCAAGAAGTTATTGCCTCAAATTTAATCAGAGGCTGCAGAGTTAGACACTGGAGGACGAAGAATTACAATGGAAATGATAAAGCAGTGGAATAAGCTGCTGTGGAGTCTCTGTATTTGTGGGCCTTTAAGAACAAGTTACACAAACATCTGCAAGAAACAACATCAATATAGTGGTTCTGCCTGAGGTTAGGTCCTGCTCTTCATATGGTCTGTGATTACACCAGCAAGTGCAAGCTATCTGGGAGGAAACAAAACCTTCCCTACAATTGGAAGCATGTGTGAATTCACTTTTAAAAATGTAGAATTAAAGCCAGATAGTCACCACAGTTGGTCAGTAATCACTGCATATGCCTTGGCTTGACTTCTTAAATTCAGTAATTCCTAATAGTGTTCCTTCAGCTTTTTTCTTGTCTACTGCTATTCAAGTTGGTGTTTTGTAGAAATTTAGTTTGTTAATTGTTATTTCCCAAAGCACAACTCAAATAAGGATTACTGTAAGGCCCATTATATGGGTATGTCTACCAGGTTCCCTGTGCAAACAAGTACATCCACCCAGTGTGATGCAGGCTGCTGGGAAAGTGCCCGCAAAATCCAGCAGTGAACAGCTGCATCCATGCTGTAGTGCCCCTGAGCTCACTCAGCTCTACTGTTTCTATTTATGCTGCCTCATGTGACACCAGCAGAAATATCTTTGAAGCGTATTCCTGTGCTTTTCATCTCAGAGCTAGGGTAGGCTTGCAGCCATGGTACAGACATACTGGAAGAAGGGTTTACTACATTAACTTCTGGCATGGTAAATGTAGGATATGTTTATCTTGTCTCTCTTTGGGAAGACATCATTTAACAGCCAATGAATAATCGACCCAAAACAGATGAAGTTAAGTTGTGCTCACTTTATCAGTATGTTTAATTATTTAAATTATTAAAATTGCTAATTGTCACTTCAATATGTGCATATAGGGAATTTAGCAATCTTTTCCTATAAAGATGGTTTTCAGCTGGCTTAGTATAATGAAATCTAATTGCTTTCACAACTGAAAGCTTCTGCAGCTTTTAAAGTAATTTTTATTGCAATTGGCTGTTATTGTAAATTAGGTTTTCAAATATTTTGATTATGAAAGGGAAATGGAGTTCAGTTAACTCTAATCAGGATTCCTGCCTGCTGACCTGGTTACCTGTACCAGTGTTCTCTGTCATCCTCCAAACATCTGTTCTTTGACCCATTTTCCTTGCTGAATTTGTTGCTCCAGGGTTAGTTCTCATTCCTGTCTGCCAATACTTAAGGAAATAATTGACCTTTTAAAAGAAAATAAAAAAGTTATGTTTGAATTTCCTAAGCACTGTGAACACTCTACTACATAGTATAAATAATGAATGGAGTTGCAATACTACTATTTCTGCAGAAATTATATTGTTTGATTTGACAAATGCTAAGCCTTATGAAGATTTATAATAATGATTGTCAGCTTTTGCCGAATTCAAAAATTGAGAGAAAGCACTTAGATGTGAAATTATAGAAGTATATTGTCCTTGACAATACCAACCTTTATAGATAAAAAGTTTAAAAAAAATATTTGCTGAAAGGCATAAATTAATTTCAGTAACTACAAAGGACGTTCAAATTGTAAAAATAATAGAGGAAGTAAAAGCTGTCTGGCATGCCAAACAGACTTTAATGTGATTATTAGGTACAGGTTTTTTAAATTAAAGGCAAAGAGATCTCAGATTTCATACTTGTGAAGTAATATCATTCACTTGTCTTACAGGATTTAAACTGATTCTGTTTGCTCCTGCAGTCACTAATCTCATGCATTTGTGTTGCAAAAACAGACTGATTGGGATTTGCTGCTTGTATAGAAGAACACTGAGGTAGACAGCAAAACAATAGCCAGGTGGCAGACATTCTGAATTACCATGAAACCTGAAAGCATAAGGTTGAGGGGGGTAGGTGCTTATTTTGCGATATCTCTTGTATGTCCAAGCAACAGTTTCAGCCTGTAAGTCTGACTGTGAGTTTATACTCATTATACTTTATATGCCATTGCAAAATAGATTTCTTATTTTTGACAAATGCCAGCTCATTTCTTTGTCATCAAGAAAACATCTATATGAGGAATGGTCCATATGTAAAAGCTCATGAATTTATTAGGTCTTTTGCTTCTGGAGATTAACTGTTTTCCTAAGACTGTTTTATATTTCATTTTGTATACTGTGTCTGTGTTAACTCAGTTACAGTGCAATCCAATTGTGGATATTCTGAAACATTCAGCCTTAGCAGTTTGCATATATTTATGTAATCAATAGTTCTCCCAGTTGCTTATTGAAGTATAAAGACCTAGATCGAGGTCCAAGAGAAGTTATGAATATCTAAGATGGGGTTTAGATAATATATAGGTCATGTAGATCCCTCAGTCTGAGAGTGAAGTCTTCAAAACACCTGTCTAATCCCACCAGAGTGACTCTGTTGATATTTGAAGGGAGGAAAAGGTAGTTGCTGTTCACAGCACTCTCACTGTACAGTTTTATTCTGTGCGCTCCTACAGTTGTCCCTGCCATTTTTACAGGATTGGGCGGTACAATGCCCCTATAAACAAAATGGATTTTTGTCTCATAAAGCATGACCAGAGCATTCTTCTCACTTGAAGGAATAGTTTTTTTACAGAAAGCAGTGGGATAGCAATTCTTGGTCCAAGTAGATGTCTTGTGAAGGGGTCAAGCCAGTGATATTGCAACATTTCATACAGTGGTGTAAATTAAGGTAATATCTCACAAAGCTCACAGTGAGCTGGGATTGAATTTCATTGCAGAATTCGAATTTCTGACTGTCAAGAAAGTTAATGCATTTTGCATCATCAGTAACAAAATAAGATGTCCAAGTAGTTGTTGCAGTGGGCATTTGAGTCAAACTCCTCTCCTGCAGGAGTGGCCATAGGATAGAGCTAAAAGCTCTCTCATGGATTTTAACTGACAAAAAACAAGCACAGTACGAAGTCTCCAGTATTATCACAAGTCTAATTGCAATGTTCTTCCTCTTGTGCTCTGAAGAAAGGAGCAATTTTTTTTTTTTTTCTGCATTAAATTAACTGTTTGGGGACTTAAACTGAGAAAGTTCTACATCTGGTGATTCAGATTGAATTTGCCTTTTTTGCAGACTACATCTTAAACTGCCTCATAATTAAACTCACAGTTGTTTTGGGGATTTCTGTTGCTGTGGCAAACTTCAGAATCACACATGGCTTCAAAGTCCATAAGCGTAAGATAACTGTACTGTTGCTGGCTGCAACTGGTGGTTCTAAGCAAATTCATTTAAATTCATAACACAGTCTGTAGTTCTTTCAAGAATGTTGTCCTTAAAATACTCATTTGCTGAGTTAGTATGAAATTTAACCTCCACAGTGGCTAGAGATTATTTACATTACCAACTTTTAGGAAAGTTTGTAGCACTCTACAAAACTATTACAAGCAGCGCCAAAACAAAGGTACATCTGATTTGGAATACTTATTCCAAGTGGTCTTGTAAGTTGCAAATGAGGATACTTGGAAAAATGGAGAATGATTTGGCTCAGTGCCTCAGTATTTGAAGTTTCCCCCATCTGGTAAAACTGAAAGACCATTTTAGCAGCCCTTCTAGTGTCTGAAAGGAAAAGCAGTGTATAAAGCAACAAATTTTGAGTCATATGGAAATAAAAGAATGGGTCATTATTGTTGTCTGACTTGTGTCAAACAATGCTTGATACAGTTGTGGCTGATATGAAAAAAGCTGTTAAGACTGGAAGAAAATTCAGTGCAGTAGGTAGTATTTTGGTTATAAGGGGAGAACTTTAAATTTGGCAAGTTATTCTGTGTGGTTCTGGACAGTTAGATCTGTAAAAACCTACTACTTTGACAAAGCCAGGAAGGCATTAAAATCCTTCTGTATCTGGCTTTCCCTTGTAAGAAAAAATGTGATTAAAACTCAAATTAACCTCAAAGATTCAAGAAATTCCTCACTGCTTTATAATAATCTGAACTACACACAGGCTGTCTCCACATTCTTTCTTTCCGTAACTCCACAGATCTTGGCATTTTTTCATAACTAGATGGGGAGCATGCAGGTGCAGATGGGTGCAGAAGACTGCTACTGGGAGAGCAAATTTCTGATAGTTAATGCTGAGAAACCATGATGTCTTTAGTAAATACTTAGAGAACTCCTGCTCAGGAAGATGCTGAGAGTAATAAAAAATGTTTCCAGACCCTCCAGTGTTTACTAGCACCATACTGTCACTCTTCCTTGCAAGAAGTTCATATACATTTGGAAAGCCAAGTGATGTAGATTTTCTTCCTCTACAAATCCCTACAAATTATTTTCTTAAAATATCATTAGAACCCGAGAGGTTTGTACTTCTGTGATGATCTGCTGCAACCCTAATCCAAATACTATCCTAGAGAAGACGGATGGGTTGTTGCCCGCAGAAGATTGCCAGGAGACAGCAGAAGGCTTCAATGGCACCTTGGCGTGTGTCCTGCAGGGCTGGGCTGGGAGTGGTGCTGGAGGGCTCAGCTGAGCTGGTGGGCCAGTGGCTGCTGATATGAGAATGGGGAATTGCTCTTCATCTTCTGCAAAAGGCTTCTGTCTCTCTGTTTAGCAGCGGTAGGTTCACTGTACCTGACTTTACAGGGTTTTCCCTCTAGGTCTGTCACAGTTTTGTGCTTTTTTTATGTCTGCCTTCCCTGCAGAGTGAAATGTACCCTCTCATTCATGTGATAGCAAAGTTTGCTTCTGCCTCTGCATCTGAGAGTTTTTTAAGCTGATTCTGAATATTTTTCCTATATATCTCTGAAGTATCAATTGTCCCATCTGAGAGAGGTGGCAGGTGTCCAGGGTAATAAGAGATTTAACATCTGGATGGTCATGAAGAGAAATGTTTTTACTTCTAGGTGTCTTGTTAAGTAGCAACTAGTCTTTGTGATCTGGACTAATTGTTAGCAGTACAGGAGGAAACCAGCGCTGTCTGGCTTTCATCACATAAAATCATCCCACTAATCCCACTTGCTTTCGATAGAATCTTTTTATAGCTGAAGAGCTATTGAAACTCCGTTCAGAAGGGAGTTCTCAGAAGCACATTGTTCCTGTGGTTTCTTTCTGTAGGTCCCATAGTAAGATAGTTTGATTTCTACTCCAGCAATTTGATTGCTTGCATCCAGGGGTTTTTTTTTTGTCATCTTTATCTGTCTAAGGAAATCTGTTTCACTGTGCATGATATTACCTGACTTTATTTGTGACTTCTGTTATCCCTGGTGGACTACAACATTTAAAGTTGATTCCTATAAAATAATGCAGTGTGTCTGTTCAGCTGTACAAATACTTGCAGAAATATGAGCTCTTCTGTCTTCCATTTTAAATCAATTTCACAGTCTTGATCCTTATTATTTAAGGTGTCCCCAGACCCAAGATTTTTTAAGGGGGTTGGCTAATACACTGGTGAAAGCTGTTGTCCTAACAGCAGGCTTTTAGCACACCTTCCCACAGTCAGGATAAAACTCATAATTTAATATACATGAAAACTATAATTTTTCAGCATTATGCAGGAACAAATAGCAGTAATAACTACAAGAGAGTATTCTACAACTGCTTCATACTTTGAATAAATTTTTCCAAGTATGTTATCTGCTACATAATGAAAAAGTAATATCATATAAGCAAGCTATGGTAAGTAATTGAGTAGAGAAAGCAGTGGAGCAATTTATGTTGCATAACTTAGTGAATTTTTTATGAATCAGTTAGGAACTAGCTAGTAAATAACACTGTTCACCCCTGAAAAGGAATAGTGGGATATCTAAATTTATATTAAGGATGTCAAAAAGCATGGAAGAACAGGCAACAGAAGAGTCTGCAGATTTGAGTGGCAAGAACAATGATTAAACTCTAACAGATCAAATTGAAATACAATTTTATATGTTCCATAGGCTGGATTCCTAATAATCCTCAGCAGTTTAATACTGACATGTTAACGATTCTTGCCCTGTGTCAGCATCTGGAATGACAATGACAGTTGAGGCTGATGGACACATAAATCTGAAGCCTAAATAAATAAGTGATACCTGAACTCTCAGTGAAAAGAGCTGAAGTAAACTTGAACTGTACCTGGAAAAGGACTTGCAAACATCCCTATGAAGAAGAAAGCTGACAAAAATAATAATAGACAAATAATCTTCCCCTGTAACCTGTGAATGATGATAGTAAAGCTGTGGGAAGCTTGATGAGTTGTCAAACTCATGTCAAATGAAGGTGCTTGTTCAATGTTTGAAATAGTAGATTTTCAGTATCTAAACCATACATGCAGTTGTTATTTCCAGCTTACCTGGTGAATGTTCAAATTGAAAGTCCATCAAAACATGAGCAGATATCATAAAGCCTTCAAAAGATAAAGTCTTGGGAATATTAGATGTGATGGATGCAGTAACTTACTGCAAATGTTACATCTGGGTTCACCAAGCTATAATGACTGAAGTTGGCCAACATGAGATAACCTGTGAAAAGACTTACTCCTGATTTTTTTGCACGTAAAGGGAAATGTGAAATGCAGTCAGGATCTGAGAATAAACCAAAATCCTTCACTGCTCAAATGGAGAGGAATGGTTTAGATTCCAGTCCAATTAGATGGAATATGCAGCAAAATTTGTATCTGTTACGGGATACATACACTAACTGAATTTGGGGACACCTGTCTTGTAAAGGAAACTGAAATTCAGCTGATTTGCACCACTTCCAAAGCAAAGTTTGTCTTTGCATGTGTAGTCTCAGCTTGAAAGATAAACTGGTAATTGCTGACCTCTGAAAACACCAGCGGTTCAACAGAGAGAAAACTGAACTCAGTTGGCACTGAGGCAGCAGCTCATGGTACCTGTCTTTGCTGGCAGTTCATTGTGCTTTATTTAATTCAGGAAATCTTTTCTGCTCTCTTTTTCTTGCCTTCGTGTCCTTATGAGCAGGCTGTAAATCTCTGAAAGACCGACTTTAAAGACAGCAAAATGGTTTAGAGACAGTTTTCTGGAATACGCAAAGATAGATATGGCCTTGTCATATTTACAATGAATCCACTGCATCATTGCAGGAAGCTCTAAAAGCTACTTACTTGCATGGCAAATTCTTCTCCCTCTTCTGAAAATAATCTATTATAATCCAGTTTATGTAACATGATTTCTATTTAAGAGATGCATAGCAGGACACCACTAAGGATCCATCCTGTTCAGCAGTCAAGAATGGTTTCTGTTCCTCTCAGCCTTTTAAATTATTAGTACTGTAGAGACACTGCTAAAGATGGAACACAAATATTTTAATTTTGATTATTTTAGAATATATTTTTTTAAGGAAGGCAATTTCTATTAATGGATCATGTTTTTCAAAGAAGATTCCTTCTTTTGTTTCAAAATTGGGATCACAAGGATCCCTGAACTGTTAGTGCCACTTAAAATTATCTGTTCATATTACAGTATTCTGACATTTTTCTTTGAACAATTAAAACTTTATCGTACTGCAACAGTAGAAACTGGAGTTTTCTGTGCCAGATGTCTACCTCTGGATAAAGGTTTTGGTTAATTAGAGTTGGGATTTCATTGTTCACAGAGTTTTCATTTGAACTTAATCATCCCAGAAAATGAGGCTTAATTTGTAGGGAAAATAGACCACTTTGCCTTGTTAAGTCTTGCTGTCATTTCCTTAAGGAGATCCAGCACCAGCCTATTTTTACAGCAAACTGCTGCAATTTTGTGGGCAGAAAGGTGGGTGGGAGGAACCAAACAGACCAGACCAGAAGCAGATGGTACCAAGGTATTTTAACTATTGAGGTGCTCACTTATGAATCTTGTCATAGAACAAAAATCCTGAATCTTATTATTTAATTCTTCTCACAGCAAATGGCTTTACAACCCTCTGGCAGGTCTGCTCTCTAGTGCTGCTGTGAGTGAGGAATAATTGTTATTGTTAACATTAGGTAGCTAAAACAGCAGAAGTCTGTGCTGTGGCTCAGGAGGCCTAAATGACTCCTGTTGTGGGTAAATCCCATAAATCCCACACAGAGGAATTCCTGACTTTGTAAGTGATGTATTTTGTATTTTTGCTCTGGGCAGCACACTACCACACACCTTACACTAAAGGGATGTTAACATCTGAGGTCCCAGCTTCAGAGAGCAGGGAACACAGGGAACTCATGCCACGTAGTAGCAGGTTTGATTCAGGGTGTTGCCCATTCACATTTTAAGTTTGATTTGAGTGGTTCAGACTACTTGATTCCAATTTCTGGCTGTTTAATAAAGCCCTCAAGTTCAAAAAGAAAAAAAAAATGTATCTAGTATTTAGAAAACATTTTCAGTAATTAAAAAGATTGTGTAGTTCTCTGAGTACTACATTTTAAGATGCTTTTTTATGATACCTGAATTTGGGACTGTAGGTTGCTACTTAAAATGAGCTACAAGAGAGCTGGAAAGGAACTTTTTACAAGTGCCTGTAGTGATAGGACAAGGGGCAATGGCTTTAAGTTGAGAGGTAGTAGGTTTAGATGACATATTAAGAAGACATTTTTTTACTGTGAGCGTGGTGGGGCACGGGAAAAGGTTTCCCAGAGAGGTCGTGGATGCCTGAAAGTGTTCAAGGCCTGGTTGGTCCAGTGGGGAGGTGTCTTCATGGCCAGGAGGGTTGAAACCAGATGATCCTTAAAGTCCTTTTCAACTCAAGCCATTCTATAATTCTGTGGTCATTCTACATAACAAAAATGCTAAGTAAATAAGGAATCTTAATTTTAAGTGAAGCCTGGCTGCTTGTCTGTTGTGAAGTCTAGAAATTTGGGATGAGGAAGCTCCTTGGTTTGGGTAGGGAGAAAGCCTCTTTGTTCGCTTACAAACAGAACAAATATTGAAACAATCAATTTTTACTCTAAAAAATAAACTAGTGTTATTTTTCTCCCAGGACAGAGATTTCAGTATACATGGAAGGTTGAATTATGCAGGTCTCTATCCTTGGGACTATCGGTAGTAATTGCTGCAATACCAGGACTTAGGAGGTGTCTTTGCTGATCTTTGGCAGTCACACTGTTACCTTTCATTTGGGGACTGAATGCCTGTCCACTTCTGTGCTTCATCATCTGGACCTATGTGGGTTCTTTTGTTCAGTATTGACAAACTAATAGAGAGAAGATAACTCATTTGGTTCTTTCCCCCCATCCTTGTGGTATTTCTAGGCCAGAAAATTAGGGTTTAACAAGGAAAGAAAATAAAATTTGAGTATCAACTGTGGTGCATTATGGTGATAGTAATAGAAATGTTATATTATGTTAATTATTCAATATTAAATAAAATGTTATATTAATTTAATAAGCCAGGAATGATTTAGAAAGAACAAAATCTAGAAGGTTACTTCACACTAGTTTGAACTCCACATATGAACAAAAGCGGCCAAAGAACAACAGCGTCACCATATTTACTGTGTCTTCAGTGCAGGTGATTTGTGGTAAGCTAATAATGAATTCTTCAATAGCCCCAATGATATAAGTTTTTAATAGTTCTTCATTTTTGTTGTTTTCATGCAGGTTACCCTGAAAGCCAAACAGGTGAAGGATGCTGTTACATATACACCAGGTGTGTGCTTATGAAAATGACTGGGTTTGGGTGATAGCTGTGCCTTTCAGAGTCTGCTCTGCACAGAGGTTTTTGAAACCTTGCCTTACTTTGAGGAAAGAGAACTGCTGGATATTCTGAGGGCACCTTTCCCTCTAGCTACATCCTCCTGGGCTTTCTCATTATTGTGGGGTTTGGTCATTTCTTCACGTTGCTCTCTTTGCTTGTATCAGTGTGAGAATTCAGTAGCTCTTCCCCTAGATCAGAGAAGCTCCTAACTGGCAAAGTTCATCATCTTGATCATCAAGTGAATGCCTTGATTTCTCAATTTTGTTTTTCTTAAGCTGTCAGTTCAGAAGAGCTTTTTGTCCACTCTGCACTATTTTGAGAACCTTTAATTTGTGGGCAGTTCCCTGCTTGTTTGTTGGGTGTTTTATTTTTTCAGAAGTGTAACCGCAGTGCTTCTAACAGGTGTCATTAGGCTCTCAGAGCTTAAAACGCTGGCACACAATTCCAAAAATTTCAAAGTTAACATGAATCTACCGGATCACATCATCACGCAGAGAGAAAGGGAAGAGGAAGTGGAGGAAGAGGGGAACTACAATCTTACATCAGATCAGATGGATATCCAGACAGATCCAAAGGAGAGCATGGCAAGTGAAACTAGACACCGCAGACGAAAAACTGTCAAAGCACCTGAAACGGCTCTGCTGGCAACAAAAGAGGTGCCAGAAGAGAAGGGCAGAGGGAGACGTCAGAGAGATTTTGATAACACTGAGCAAGAGGAAGAGAGTGATGATGAAAGCAGAAGAAGGGAGAAAAGCCGTGCACCAGAAGAACTGTGGACTCAAAATCAACAGAAACTTCTTGAAATGGCCTTGCAGCAGTATCCAAAGGGAACATCGGATCGCTGGGATAAAATAGCAAAATGTGTTCCTGGAAGAAGCAAGGTATGACTTGTTTTGACTGAACTATGGTATAAATTGAGGGGAAACATATTTGCTTCCAATGTATTATTACCTTAAGAAAGAGAGCCCACATAGAAAGGTGAGGCCTATACTTGGCCTCTCAGTCCAGGCTCAGGTGACCTAAAGAGCGTTACTATCAGGTTTGTTGCTTTATTTAAAATACTTTTTCATTTATTTCAGCTTGTGTGATCTAATACAGAAAATGTTGAAGTAACTGCCGTTTCATTTAAAATACCTACCTCTTCTCTGCCTTTCATATCTTCAACTGCAGAACAAAATTAGTTTTTTAAAACAAATTTTGATTCAAAGTTAGTAACCAAACGTTGATGAGCTGCTTTGCTTACACTTTCACAATACCTTTCTCAACCCATCTCAGTGAACAAACAAAATAAGTAATCCATCTGCAAGTGTTAAATGCTCAATAACTTATCTAATGATCTTTTTGTAAGTGTAATTTTTAAAAATTGCATTAATTATCATTTATATAGATGATCTGTACTAGATTTCCTAATAGTTGTGATACTTTAGTTTGCTTGCTTCAGCCATTGTAGCTGCAGAAAAGCCCTGTAATATTTGTGCCAAACACAGTGAGGGAGCAGGAAGTGAAGTGGGGAAGGATTTTGGTGTCTCTGGCTCTGAAGCTGTTCAGCAGTTTCTGGTGTCAGCAGGTGCTGCATTAGTGACCTTGAAGGCTCAGCTTAACCTGCCTGCAGTATGGCTCACACCAGAGCAACTGTTTCAAACAGATACCGCAATACAGCTGTTCCGTAATTGCTCTTGCAGTCATTGTCAAGTACTGGGCTACTGTTTCTTGGGTTTTCTTGTGTGCTCCTCAGATAAATGAGCCACTAAGAAATGTAAATTGCAAGTTCATTTTTCTAATCCCCTCTTCACTAGATGTAGTGTGCAAATTCAGAGTGCAACTTTAAAACAAGCGACCGACCCACCAACCAGCCAAGAAAAAAAACTCAACAAAAACCTCACAACAGAAAACCCCACAAACAAACAACAGCAGCAAAAAAAAAATACCCAAACCCAAACAAACAAAAAAACCCCTACACAACCCCCAGAACCCAGCTCTTCTTCTATAATGAAGGAGCATGAATAGAGTTAAAGCGGTACTAAAACACCAACCTTTGAATAACACTTTTGTGTTTTCTTTCAGGAGGAGTGTATAGCAAGATACAAGTTGCTTGTTGAACTGGTACAAAAGAAAAAAATGGCTAAAAGCTGAATGTTGTGAGCAAGAAGAGATGTAGCTCATCTTTGTCAAAATGGGGTTTTGAATCTCATATGCAGGAAGCTGCATTTTTGTACCTCAGTATTTCTATACGTCATGTGCCTTAGTAAAAGAAAATAACAATAAATCTTATACCATCTTACCTGGTTTGTGTGTTGAAGAATGAAGGTGTGTTTGTATTGAAGTGGCACATCTGCATTCGGCAGATGTGTGATAACAGTGTCTAGAAGTGAGCAGAGCTTCAGGAAAGCCCCCTGATACTCACATGATGAATCTGGTGGGTTTGCAACTGTTAAGCAAGCACAAGACTAATGAAACTCTGCACTCAAAATATATTTTCTCTTTCTTGTACATCTAAATCCAAGACCATCTGCTTATAAATACCTTGTTCTTAAAAATACCTGGTAACATTTTGAAATAAGTAGGATTTCTATTATTAACTTCCACATATATTTATATGGACCTGCAATGTAATACCTTCTTTTGCCAACCCTGCAGTGGTATTTGATAGCATTGTTAATTCACTAAAGTTGAAATGGGTAAAAACACTAAAGGCCTTCCTTTATGTTTTAATTAGAAATTAAGAGATAAAGTACTTCAGGACCACTTTTTAAGTACACAATGGCTAACATTCTTGGGCTAAGAGTTCTCCTTTTGGGGATGATTGTATACCCTGGATTTAACTTGAAGGATGGGGTAATAAGGGTTATTTATATTATTCCATGCTTGTAATTTTGTTTTGTTTAACTTTTCCAAAACTGTGAAAAGCCTAAAATGCTGGAACAAAGGATATTTAATGGGCTGTAAATCACAGCAATAAATCAGAGCAATGATTGCAATCTATTGCAAGAAACATTAAGGACTTGCAATTTTTAAAGCATTATTTACCATTCCAATTGTGATTTAATACCAGGATTCTAAAAATATTTTGAGCTTTAATTCAAAATCAAAATGGCAACTCGAACTCAAAATCAAAACTTGGTGGCTGAGAGTCTCTGTTAACTTCCTGCCATTTCCACTGCTGATTTCCCCAGTAAGTGCCCATTGTGCTCCTTCCGTCAGATCAGCACTTCACAACATTTCATCCCATTCCCATAAAACTTTAAGGGCTAAGTATTTAGGGAATATAATAGTGTTCCATATGTGTTCCTCTACCAATTGGAGCTTTTTTTTTAATCTGATATTTAAAAAATCTTAGTTGGTAGAAATAATGATATTATGGAACATAGCCAGATAGAAAATAATGCATCAATTTTTTTTTTTTTTTCAGAGAGTTCTTCACAGCTTAACTGCACTGGCAGTTAAACATATTTAGAATCTGTGATCTGGGTGCTAATCAATGGGAATTCTGTGCTACTTTGAAAGAAGAATCTTAGTGAGATCAAGTGAGGTTTTTTCAAGAGATATCAGGAAAACTTAATTTTCCAAAGCTTTTAGTCCTCCAGAACACTCAATGAGAGAGGACTAGATGTAAGGCACGGTAATTGAAGTGGCTGCAAAGAACAGCTGCTAAAATGGTGACGGGAATTGGTGAGAATTAATGGGTGGAGCTGGGGTAGAACATGAGCAAATGGAAAGGTACTGTTCATGAAAAAAAGAGACTGGTAATGGGAATATTTCTGCAGTTTCTAAAAGAGAAAGCAAATAATGGAAGAGTTTAGCCTGTGAAGAGGAGAGAGTCATCTTTCTTTTCCACTCTGGATTTACAAGACTGGGATGGTGTGCCTGGTCCAGTGTATCACACTTTGAGATGTAGAGCACCCAGAAGAGAGGAGAGAGTGATCCAGTTTGCATTGCCTGATTTGCTAGGAAGGTATTGTTGGTATTTGCTCTAGACTAGAGGGAGAGAAAAATCTTCCAGGTGTGTAAAAGAGAGCTTTGCAGTTGTGTGATCTGTTTCCCTGATGCGATCCATATGGAACTGTTACAAATCTGCTGTGGCTGTGAAGGATAACAATGGGCTCAGTTTGGAGTGAAAAATAGCTTAGTTAGGTGTCAGGGCAAAAAACTCCAGTGGCGAATTTAAGGACTTGGGAGGACTCTTGACACCTTTATTGCTGGAGATCTAAACTTAACGTGAGCAGCTGCTCAAGACTGCCCCATCCCAGGGGGGTGTGGCCACAGTCACCCGCTGCCTCCCAACACCTTCCTGCCCTCCAGCACAGCCCTTCTGCAGGGGCTCGAAGGAAGGAGGACAAGCACTGCTGACTGGTAAGACTTTGTTTGTTTGTTCGTAAGGCCATTCACACTAAGAAACTTAGAACAGTGCTCCTGACAAATCCAGTTTACCTGAAGGAAGATGTTTAAGGATGGGCAAAGGTTGTACATGCCACGCTGTCACGCTTGGGTTGAATATCTGAAGTGCTGGATGTCTGTCTGACCACAGGTGCTGCTTATGCCTGGATAGAAGGGAATTGATGGATTGCATCCTTACTGCTTGAAGACTGAACCTTCCTGAAAGCAGAGGCAAGCTGGCTGTGTAAGAGAAATGCACTGGCCTCTTGCACAGTGGCACTGCACTGGGAATTGCTGACAGGCCCAACTGCCTCAGCATCAAGAACTGGGAAGGGTTTGCGTAGCACTGATGGGTCCTTTGGAACTGAAGGTCTTGGATGGGGAATGTGTCAGTGCCCTGCACCAGTGGAGCTGAGATCCCCATCTGGGAGCCGTCCCCCGCGGCGGGGAGTAGTGAAGGCTTTGTCCAGGGCACATCCAGTCCTGCTTCATGATCAGTTCATCAAGGGCCAGAGGAATTGACCCACCCTTAGCTTTAGTGTTCGGCAGCGGGGAGGAAAGAGGCCTGTGTAAGAGTCCAAGACCTTCAGAGCCTCTCAGGGTTGGCAGGTGTTTTGTGGATGATGACAAAGCCCATTTAGCAGCGCCTTTAGTCTGTGCTGACTGAGGTCAGACATGATGCTCACCAGAGAAGTGGAAGACTGTAGCCAGGCTGTGTTTTCCCATGGGTCTGTTACCCACCACCACAGCTTGTTTTTCTTAACCTTTCTCTCCATGAAATCCAAGGTCACTCAAGGCTTGGGATTTAAGCAACTTCTTCCAACTCCTATTCTAGCACAGAAACTAGCAGATTTCCTTTAAGTGATGTTAATATTTGTCTGCTAGCAAAATACATTTTCTTTCCTGGGCAGTTTTGAGCTGTAGCTCCACAGTGCTTTTGCACCGTAACTTTGTGTTCAGTCTTAGAGAGGGTCTGTGCTGTAGGTTCTACACTCTGACTTGCACCTAAATGTGTCCGATCTGAGCCTACTTGGAGTGTCTTTGCTTGTCTCTGCTGATGGCACAGGCAGAGCACTATGGAAAGGAGTTGTTTGGAGCAGATGAGACAGGGAGGGCAGTATTTCCTTACCATGCTGAGGATAAAGTCCATTGCCAAGCTAGAGAACCCTGACAACCATACACAAGTGAGTACGAAGAATCTGACTGAGATGCTGTGAGGTGCTCTCATTTAGGCTTTTTAGTTCTAGAGGAATGACCAGCAGATTCTGTTCTGCAGTGTCCTTTTGTAAATGTAGATGTTTGGACTGTATTACTCTCAACTTCATAGTTCTCAGTGTTTGACCTAATTAAAAAAAAAAAAAATGGAAGATGTTTCAGGAAAGGTTTTGCAATGTGACCTCTTTGTGAGATGACAGGGCCTGAAAACAACAGGAACAATGAAGAGTTCTCCTTTAGGCAGACCCAACACTAGGATTTTAGTGCAGCTTATGAAAAACAGGCACCAGAAAACTGGTCGGTTTAAATGACACACAGTGCTACTGCTGAATGAGTTGCTCCTGCTAACACAGCTTGAATGGATAAAGTTGATAAAGGCAGGAGTTCAGATGTTTTAGGCTGTCCAGAATTAGTTGGCTTCTGTAAGCCATAAGGTTTGTCGTTAGTGTTGTGAGTGAAGTGGGGTTTTGGTGAAAAACCTTCTGAATGCAGCACCTTTAGCCTGCGCTGCTTTGGTGACACTGAGCCCAGAGCAGCTCCCAGCACCCTTGGAGAGCTCAGCAGCTTGGCTGCCAGGGACCTGCAGGGGGGCCCGGGCTGCTTTGGCATCCGAGGCATTCCACAGGGACAGCACCGTGGGCTTTACTGAACTGGTGTCACATCAGCCATAGACCACCATCTTCCATGTCAGGACCTGAAAAATCATTGAAACGAGGTTGGTTTTGCCTGCATCTGGCCCTCATGTGAACGGGGCTTGGATGTGGTCTCTTTAAAGGGCTGGTGAATTGAATTTTTGTTTGGATGTCAGAACTGTCCATTTCATTATTCCCCTGCTGTTGGCACACCAGGACTGTGGTTCTGTAAATCACCCATTGCTATCTCGGGCTCCTGGCACCCATCTCTTTTGACAATTTCACAAGTATTTCTAACTTTGCTTCTCTTAGCAGGAGACAGGTACCAGAGTTTAGGCAGTCCCTCCAATAGAAGAAATACACAAGGAAAGGCAGGAGTTAGCACTTAACCGATTCCTACGGTGTTATTCCAATTGGAGCAAGGTGACTTACATTGCCTAAGCGTTTTTGGCTTTGGCTTAGGTCCATTAATAAAGCAGCAGTCCATGGTTCCAGAAGTGGTACTGAGGATTCCCTGGAGGCCTTGTGCTGGGAGCAGGGGCAGATTGGGCTTTTCTTCCCCCTCCTCTCCAGGTCTGGCAGTACTGAGTGTAACTTTGGGGCCTGGCCCTCTGTGCTCTGTAGTCTCCCATCTCAGCACTGACCAACAGGGCCAGAACACTGACAGCTCCTGAGCTCTGGTCCTTGTACAGCTTTCATCAGTACAAGTGCTGCAATCTCCTGAACCTTTTCACCTCAAAGCATAACGCATTCGTCAACTACCCCCAAAATGTCAGGAGGTTTCTCTAGTCCTGGGGAGGGTGGGAGCATGTCATGCCCCTTTGCTGTGCCAGGTGATGTTTCATGTTTCCCTACTGTTCTGAGCTTGTTCCATTTACCAGTCTTCTTTCAGGACTCCAGTTTTCCCCATTGGAAAATAAAACAAAAATATTCAATACTTGGGCTTTGAGCAGATGGAAGAACATTCAAATGGCACAGGCCCACAGCCCCACCATCCTCCTGCTGCTTGTCCCAGAAGCTGCTCTGAGCCTCAGGCTGCCCCCGACTAGAGAGGGGCTAAAAATTGTGAGCAGGCCATAATGCATCTCTTGTCTGTCAACCCCCGACGAGCACAACCCCTCACATTTTATCTTCAAGTGACCATACAGGAAGGGTCGAACTTCCTTTGCTTCCTGGGAAATAAAAAACCAGGAGTTTAGCTATTTACCAACCTTCCCAAGGACAGTAAACAAAATTCATGGAAAAAAGCACTGTGCTGGTTTTACAGGAAGTGCAGTTCAAAGGTTACAACAGCAGCCTCAGCCTCACTGCCCTCGCCCACGCATGGTGCAGGTGAGGAACCATCCGCTCCCCACAGAGCTCTCGCCAAGTTACACCAGCACCAACAACAGCCACTGCTCCTGTGCTTCCAGTCATTCCTCTTTGAAGGGTGAAGGCAAAATCTGACAACAGACCCAGGGCTGCAATGGGCTTTTCTGTCCAGTAAGAAGAAATACCCCTGGACAGTTTTTCAGCTACATCAGTGTCTCTTGAAAGCAACAAATTTACGTGAAAGATAGCTTCTGAAACTTCCTGTATAATAAAATTTAGTAGCCATGTGCAAATCAAACTCTTCCTCTCGTGTCATGTTAATAGAAATATTCCTTTCTTCTACAAGACTCACCTTCACACAAGTCATATACAATGATAAACATTATTAAAGTTTATTAACAAAAGCTTTGTACATATCTTTTCATACACTTGGAATTTTACATCTAGTCAAAATAACAGCACATTTCCATCTCACCTTTTGTACAAATTGTTACAGAATATCCACCAGTGGGTGAGTAAGTAAAATAAACCACTGGTTTGCTTTTGTGAAGTATCTACAAAAGTGATTTGTGATATTTTTAAAAACTTCCCCAGAACATATAAAAATAAATTATTTTTACTTTTTCAATTAAATCTACTAATTAGAAATATTACAAATCAAAATATCAATGTTTTCTTATGAATTCTTCACAATACAAAACAGATTCACAAAACTTTATTTACAGAAATGAGGTAAGAACTGTGCAATGTTTAACTAAGAAACATATTGCAGAATTAACATGTTCTTCCAAATAAGTACACAGTGGAGGTCTAATTACAGCTGGGTCTTTTCTGCTAATAATTCCCACCTCACTCTTGATTAGTGGTCATTACCCCCATTTAAACTGCCCTTCACCACCCTGCATAGACTCACCACGAGATCAGCAACTGCCCCAAGTGTTGTAACACAAGTTCACCCGTTTCAACCACTGGGAAATTTTAGTGGGAAATGGTAACTCACCTTTTTGGTAATTTATTAGTGAAAAGTGACCCAGGTAACAATCTGCCTGAGCTCTCTACAGTGGTATAAACACCTCTAGGAAAGGCAGAACAAGGCTGCTGGTGCAAGACAGAATATTCCCGCTGCTAACAAGGACACATCTAGTGCATGATCAGCTGTTTGCAGCCATTTCAACAAAATGGAGGTAGCAACAGGCACTTGGTTTAGGCCAAACACTACACAAACTTCTTCCAGTGTGGCCTCATCTGGTAAGAAAACTTTGTCACTGGAACCAAACTGGTTCCTTTAAAAACCTCAGAACTCTAAAATCTACACCAAAATTATTAAACTTTGGATTCCATACCGTAATTCTTATTCAAGAAAAACTCCAACTATACAACAATAGAAATTTAAAGGAATAAAAAAGTTCAGAAGTCGATTCCCTTATGAGACAGGTTCCAAAACAGGTGTGTAAAAAAAGAAATGATGATCAGCAAGTCCCAGCTGCCATTACAAGCTCCGTCTAAAAGGATCTATTGTAACTGCAGCAGCAGATCAGATGGGCTGGGGTTGGGCTGTTAAAACTACTGCTCTGAAACCAAAGCAATGCACCACTGCAGACGGTTTATAGCCTTTACATCTGTGACATCAGGACCGAAGAGTCAAGTGTACGTTCTTCCGTGGTCGAATTTGTACTTTGTACCATCATATTGATAAAATAATTATGATTTGCAGAGTTTTATCTACTTCACAGTCTGAGACATTAAAAAGTACATCCATTTTAGTGCAACAAGAAAGCAAATGAAAGCCTACCAAAAATATCCTTACGAAAATTATTAACCTCTTGCTGTGCAGTAAGAGTTCCTTGTTGCTCTTTCTCAATCTTCAGAAAGGGAACCCGGGGTTTGCAGCCACAGGAAGTGCTATAACAGCAGGACGTGCAGGGCTCAAGTGTCATTCAAATGTCAACTCTTCTCTGACGCAACTGGTCCAGTTTTATCATTGAGCCTCTGTGTAAGAGAAAATACTTCTAAAAATCAGATTATAACATACAGAGCTAAGTAAAATTCAAATCATAAAGATGACAAAGCAGTTGAGGTACATTCACTAGAGAGCCATCTAAATAGTAACTCTGCATTGTAAAAAATAACCATGTACTGTAGAATTGAAAGTGGGAAGGGAAAGAATAATTAGAAGAGCGGTCCTGTATTGAAGCAGCTAATGCTAAGGTCACGACAGGCAGCATTAGAAAACAACTCTCCTCCTACTTTCATTCCAACTAGAGTGGCTGTTCCTGGCCATGGGAACATCTCTCTAAAACTGCAAGATGGTAAAGAGGAACACCAGACCTCTGTTACATTTGCCCACGGGAGAGGGCTGAAATCTACACTTCTCCATCAGAACAAATACAATTTCCAATTCGCCCCATCTCAATTCTTTCTATGTTGCTACAAAGTAATTTCCTGCAAGTATTGAACAGGACTGAGCAAAAATCTCATCTTTCACTGAGCATTCAGAAATACCTGAAAACCTGTTTCAACTGCAAATGAGATTAGAACAGTCAAACTCTGGCAAATAGAGAATTTGTTAAAAATAGTTCAACAGTCTGTGCAACTTGTCTCAATTCTAGCCTTAAAAAAAAATATAAAATCAATTTCAAAAGAATTTTTTGGTATGGGTTTTTTTCAAAAGATGTTCTGAGGTTTCTTGGAATTATTAAATAATTAGATTATGTTAAATATGTTTATTTAATAAAAAAGATATTTAACTGTTTGCATAGAAACTGTAATGGCACATTTGTAAAAATACACTGCACTGTACAGACCTAGTAATGGCCATTTAAAAAAAATCAAAATAAGATCACATGGAATATTTTGCTTGGATGTACACCAAATACAGGTTCTCAATTCCATTTACTACTAATTTCTGGAAAATGAGGGGAGATCAGTTTTCAACATATGAGCTGAACATCTCTGAATGAAGGCAAGGCCTGGAGGCAAGCCCCCACACGTGCCAGCACGTTTGCTGTGACAGTCACTGACCCCGACAGTGGAGCCTGACCGCAGTGACTGTTCACAGCCGCCACATCACAACTGCCCAGACCCCAAAGCACAAAGCTGAACAAAAATGAGTGCTCACAGTTTTGAATGGACTGGAGCCGTTTCCAGGAAAAATCACCTTGAAAATTCATCATTTATGTGGTTTGTGTCTGAAGTGTGTACTGCCTAGAAGTACCACAGAAGCCCAACCCGAGTCCTCCACCACAGTGCTGCTGAAGTAAGTGGAGGGTTTGGGAGTGGGGAGCAGAGAGGGGATTCATATTTAGCCCAAACCCTCCCCACCTGCTCTTGCAGACTAGCTTCTCTTTCTTCTCTACCACTACCACTTGCTGTCTTCTCCAAGGAATGCTGAAACTTTTTGTCTTTCTGCTCTATTCATCCTTAGTTTTTCCAAGTTTTATATGCTCCTTCCTTTATCCTCTCATCTTAATTGTAGCACCCTTAAAGAATGAAGCCTATTCTCTGACTTCTTGAAGAAAGAATTCTTGTCTTGGGGATGGAAATTATGGGCAAATACTGAAGAAAATGGAACATCTTTGCCAGAAAAACGTGTCTTGTTTCTTTATCTGTCTAGGAAAGGTTTTGTTACTCTGTGAAGCAGAAGAGCCGCTCAGCCTCCCAATATACAGCCTCATTTTCCCAGGCCAGCATCAGGATGCACATAGCCCATCCTCCTAACAGATTCCACCTTCTCAACAAGGGCCTCTTCACCTCTCAAGCCATCAGCTAATCCCCACCTCTCCACAGGGCCTGAGGCCTGCCCAAGGCAAACTCACCAGCAAGGTGGTAAAAAGAATGACCCACAAAACAGTGGACACAATGCTGGGGGAGAAGTAGGGTGAGGAGGGCTAGGGCTCTTGCAGTTGTAATTACGAGAGGAAGGCAAGGGCCATGGGATTGGTGTCCTGATCCAGGGAAGCAACAGTGTGCAGCAGACATGTTTGGTGTGACTACAAGTTCGCAGAGTTCTGAGCCTCATTTAAGTGCAGGCCAAGGCTCAAGAAAAATAAAGACAAAAAATCCACCATCTTTGATTTGTGAATACAGGCACATAATCTGCATGTTATCTCCTGGAGGTACTGCAAGGGAAGTGAGGTGAGAAGTATACTTACTGTCACCTTCTGAGCTGCGTTATCTCCATGAATTGTGAGGAATGGGTTGGTAGCAGCTGCATTAAGTGGTGAGGCCTGTGTGCCTGAAAGTAAGTTGTTTATGGGTATCTGTGCTCCTCCAGTAATCTGCAATTGCTGTACTTCAGACTGATGGTGTTGGTGATGGTGATGCTGTTGCTGTACTAATTGATACAAAAGGGCCTGATGTTGTTCCTTGAGTAATATGGGGAGAGGGAGGAGGAAGAAAAAAAAAGATCAATAATTAGTTGCTGAAAAATAGCAAAAAAGATCAATAATTAGTTGCTGAAAAATAGCTCCTTCCCTGGGTTCCTGCTTATCCAGATCTTCAGTCAGTGCAACCCTTAAACTAATCCCAGCTAATTTAGGTTACACTAATGAAGTTCCATGAGACAGTGGGAAAGGAAGTTCCTGTCAGACTTCCTGAAATCAGTAGCTCAGCAGAAGTTCAGCTAAGCCTGCTGCCTTCATCAGGCCTCTGTCAGAACAAACGTACCTGAGAAGACTGTGTGCTAAAACTACACAATTAACAATACGAATAGTTCAGCTAGTTACCTAATGGCCTATATGAGTACTGCAAGCAGAGCAAAGACACGTCACAACACTCTTACAATCCACACACGCTCCCAAGCTCTGCTGCCCACAGCTGATTGTGAGAGAGACAAGCCTCCATGTCCACATAGGACAAAACAGAACTGAAGGCACTAAGGAACGATTCTTCTAGCCATAAGCACAGCCCAATAATATCCTAACATTTTATATGACTATCATCCAAAAAGGTTGAAGCAACTGAAAGACTAAAATATTATCAAAACCTTTATATCAAGTTAAATCCATTACTAATTATATTAAGCTGAGGAGTTTATCCATGCCTTAGAATACAATAGAGGAATAAATCATAATTAACTGAAAAACTTACTGATGTGAGTTGCTGGGTACTTAGTAATTGCTGAAATTGCTGGTGCTGTTGATGGAGTAATAGTTGTCTCTGTTGGTCAGAAAGCAATCCTAGTCCCGAGGCACTGTAGGGTAATGACAGGGTAATACTGTGGTTTATATGGAAATACGGGAACTTTTCACTTCAGCTTTCCATTAAAGAAGAGATGTAAACAAATGGACAGACCCTATTTAGCATTTGATTTCATACTGCAAATATTGTCTGACTGTTCAGCTGCAATTTCTGACACCACCCCCAAGTCTCATTTATGCTGAGCAACAGCAACATCTCGCCTGTAACATGTCTACTCCATGCACGTTACTTGAAACTCAGAAAATAAACACCAATTATAAAGTACATTTCAAATAATTTATACAGAAAGGCCAGAATTTATATTGCAAGACAGCTCTTGCCAAACTTTAACACCTAGTTACCAAACATTTGCTTTGCCTTGGTTTCCTTCTAATTCCCATCTTTCGTGTCATTCAAAGCACTCATACTACCCACACCTTGTCTGTAAGTCAGCAAACACATTCAGTTTTGCAAGGGGCCAGGGGATGCTGCCATGGATGCAGCTGTCTCTGTTTTTGTCAACTACTCCACTCCACTATTTTCATGCCTACATAAAATTGTCTGCAAATACTTAGGAAGCTGGGCAGGGAATAGATCCAGCTGAGAACTAGGCTGTAAACAAAGAGTTTCTTCAGCTATACCAGTTTACTGCAAGACCAACAGCATGAACAAGGCTATGCTGGGAACAGAAGACCAGGAAGACAGCTGGATTTACTCTTTCAATACAGTGTTAGCTTCTACTGCTTTTAAACACCCATTAAAATATTAAGGTGTAGTTTCATGATAGGTTTATCCTGTTGTTGAAAAATTAAGTATTTCCTTTTGAGCTGTACACTTCTGTCCCCTCCCCTCATACTGGGTCTTGCACAATGGGCTGCAACCTGTGGGAACTGAGCTGAAGCTTTAACCAATACAAAACGCACTGACAGATTCTCTAATAATGTAGATGAGGTCACTCCGTGATGAAGGAGTTCTGGTAAGAAGGTGTGCATAGCATGACAGGATTTCTTGCTGGGATTGGTAGTAAGGAATTACTCACTTAAATCAGTCACAAATCCACACCATTAGGCTACAATCATGTAGCTCCTCAGGGCATGATATTTATCTTGCATTTTTAGAGCAGCCAGCAAACTGTAGCCCAAGTCTGCAGTCATTTGACTTTGAATTAACCAGCCAATATCAAAGTATCCAAAGCATCACCATTCCCTCCTACTGGGACAGGGCAAGCCACGTATAAACTTTGTCTCATACTCTGCTGCATGGTCTCAGCACTACCAGACAGACCTGGTGGGCTGCACTTAGGAGTTCCTACAGGGAAAGGGAAGCCTGTGTCAACGGGAAGTTTATGGGGCTGGATGGAATCCATCCAAGGCTACTGAGGGAGATGATGGAAGTCCACACAGAGACACTTTCAACCATTTTCCAGCAGCCCTGGCTGACTGGGATCTCAAGATCCCAGCTGACTACAAGATAGCAAATGTGATGCCTGTCTAGAAGAAGGGCTGGAAGGAGGATCTTGGCATCAGGCCTCGTCGGTCTGACCTTGGTGCCAGGGAAGGCCATGGAGCAGATCCCTTGAGTGCCATCACACAGCATGTGCAGGACAACCAGGGGATCAGGCCCAGCCAGCACAGGTTTGTGAAAGGCAGCTCCTGCCTCACTGACCTGATCTCCTGTGACAGTATCACCTGTTTGGTGGGTGAGGGAAAGGCTGAGAATGCATCAGCCTAGACTTAGGTAAAGCCTTTCACACTTTCCCACAGTATTCTGACTAATATTACCATTATTTCCTTCTCTTTTTACCTCACTTTTTCTGTATTCTTCTATACTGGAATGAATCTTCTCCGCTGTTTTTGTTCATTCTTTTATCCCATTCATTCTCTTTCCCAGATCATGTTTTACCTTTGCACTTCTTTTTTCTGCTGTTGTTCTCCCTTCTCTTTAATCGCTCTGCCTGCCTCTCTTGCTCTGCATTGGCACTTGAAAGAAAATACCCTCAGTCAGCAGCTGAGATCTCAGTGTCCAGAAACAAAACTGAACTGCAGAGGACAAAATGCTGCAGCTCCCAAGCTTCCCAGAAGAGACAGTTCCCTGGATTTCACCACAGAGCTTTCTCTAAACCAGATCAGCTTGGAATGTAAATTTAATCCTTTTTAGCTTCTCATTAAAAGGTACATGATCAGTCTGAAACTCTCCATCCCACACTCCTCTCTGGTTGCGAGAATGTAAAGAAACAATCCTATCTCTTTCCTCAAATCACTTAATCTCCCACTTGCTGGCAATCTGTACTAAGCGATCTTTTTCCCCCAGAAAAGGATCAAGTATTTTTTTCTGCTGAATGAATGTAGGTTCTTTTACCTACAACTTGAAACTCTCTCCAACAACATCGTGCAAAGCAGTGTTCTCTCACCTCCTTGTGTGCCACAGTTAGGGAGTTCATATGAATAAGGACAATATGCAAAAAAGCGGCTTCATGTATTGGTGAACGCTCTGCCTATTTTTCATATTAAACTGTTGGAACAGATTCTGAAGCTTGGGAAGTTACTGTAACAAGCAACTTCCAGGAACATCTGGCAAGTCTTTTAAAATTACAGAACAATACCCTGAAGTTAGAAAGCAGGGCTGAGTTCTCACGTAGCTTTCCAACATGCTGATTTAAACCACCTCCAACCTTGACCCCAGCACACAATCTAACCAGGGTCAGAGAGCTCACATCACCACGGCACCAAACCTTTGAGCCTGTCTGTGCTTGGTACCATTCAGCCTTCCCACCAGGGCAGTTCAAAGAGCAGGGGGTACCCTGGGAAATTTAACATTAAAGAAATAGTCGACCAGTTGCCACTGAAGCAGCACTGAACTCAAGCCTGGCAGGTGTCCCATAGAGTTCCAGAACCAGTAATTTCAACCACTGGAAAGTATGTTTTAGTCTGGTTTTTTTCCTTCCTTCAAAATCAACCCAGAGCCTCTCTGCAACTTAGTTCCCATAACAAAACTTTCTTTTCATGTATTTTACTAAAGCATTTGTAATGGGACAAACAGGAATGAGGAATGCACATGTCATTACCAGAATCATATCAGCACTAACATTACTGAACTTTCCCCTTCTAAACATACAACCATAAATACTGAAAAGTCACAGAAAATGAGGGCAACTGTGAAACACCTCAAAAGGAAGAGGGCCTGGGAAATAATATGGATTAGCTCAAACAAGGAAGAGAATTGTGTGAAAAGTGCACTTTTAAATTTAATATCAACATTAATTTTAAATTAGTATTATTGAGGGAGGAGTGCAGAAAGAGATCATGCCACAATAGAAGCAGAGAAGTGGAAGGGCTGACAGATTTGTACAGCATAAGCTTGTTGTAGAAGAAAACAGGGAGTCATTGGGAGTATTCCAGACTCTAATAAAGGTTAGAATGAGACTAAGGACAGGATACTGGCTGCAGTGTTCTGCGTGAATTGGAGCATTCTACTACTGAGGTACACAATGAAGAGTTAGAGCACTTAAAATGGATATTAAAAATGAAACAGAAGAACTTCTGCAACACAAAGAGAAGCAAATCATCTGTGTATAAACAAAATCATTTGAGAAGACAGTGGTATGACTGGTATTAAGCATAACTGATATATTCTGGCAGTACCTGTAAGTGGAAAGCAGCATGCAACTGATTAATGTGATTGATCTTGTCTAGGATTTCTCACTCTTTCTCACACTTTTGGGGAGAGAATGCAAAATTTTTGTGTTTTTCGCAAATCTCTGATGCTCAAGAAAGACAAAAACTTTTCATAAAAAGAATGTCTTTTGTTTATCCTATGAAACCTCATGTTCACAAAGGATATAAACTATGAAAAATACAGGTTTCTCAGGAAAAAACATAAGGACAACATGCAAACAACAGGATACACTTGGAAGTATCAGATTTTATGAGCCTACTGAAGCAATACCACACTATGATACAGTACACAAATATCCAGGAGCTGCCAAACCAACAAAAGGAGGCAAAAAAAAACTGGAAAAGGAAGCTAGGAAATTGGGGATCCCTTGCATCATTCCAATCACATATGTCTTTTTGATGGATAATCCACAATAATGTCCAAAAATAAACTCTGTTTAAAGACAAGTAATCCACTCCTTATTCACAGGCATTTCTTTCTACACAGAATTGTAGTTCTCCTTCTAAGTAAAGGACAAGACAAGGGGTGTAGGGAAGGGGAGCAGCAAGAAAGAGCAGGCCCAGGCTCTGCTCTATCCCACAATACTTCCAGACCAAGAAGTCCATTCCTCCTCCTGGAAAACAGCTGTCTCCTTTTGTTACCCATTTGCCTTGCAGCTCAAGCAGCAGCAGTTTATGTTACTGAGGGTACCTGGCTTTGGTGAAGGGCTGTTAGGAATACCCACAAATGAATCTTTTTATGCATTTAGAAATCCACAGGAACTCTGCTTGAAAAGCTGATTTTGTTGAGTTTGGAGTCAGTGCAGGCAACTGAAAACCATGCAACTGTATTACAACTCTGGCTGGTTATGCCTATTACATCTTGAATTACATGACCATATACCCTTCTCCTTCTCACCCTCCCCCCTTCTTACTGCAACAAATGGTAGCTTTTCCAGTGCTCCTTTAATCCTGGAAGAACAATCGGCAGGACAAATAATATTGTTTTCTGAACTAAAAAAAGGAGCTGAAGCTCATTTACATAATTACATTTGTTTGGGAATGTGACTTGATTAAAAAGCAGGAATTCACTGGGATTCCCAAAAGCCCTAGAGAAAACATCTTTTCTTTAACTTGACTATTTGTACTTCCATTAAATGCCTCCTCACTTTCATTCACAGGCCAGGAGCAGAAGTTACTTCGGCAATTATAAGTGAAGGAATGAACAGTATATTTGGAGGAAGACAAAAAACCCAGCTAACCTGAAGAACAGCAGCCGCTATGAGGAAAAACATAAAATCAGCAAATTCTTACCTGTTATTTAGCGTGGTTGGCAGAGGATGTGTTGCATTGGGTGGCACGGTTGCATGAGTGAGAGAAGGGTTCTGTGATATTGTTGCTGGGGTCTGAATTACCCCATTTAAAGCCCCTACAATTCCATTGATTGCCAGCTGGCTGGCTGGCAGTGCTCCAATTATTCCACCCACAGCCGGCACTGCAGGAATGGTGGAGGTTACAGTCTGCATACCACTAGCCAGTGCCCCCACTGTCACACCATTGACCTGCTGAACTCCGGGGACTCCCGAGCCTTGCTGGGCCGGACTCTGCCCAGCAGGTGGTGGAGTGGAAAGCGCTGATGAACTGCTGGTGCTTTGTCCGCTGGAGGTTATCTCCTGGTGTCAAAACAAACAACAAAGCCCCCTCAGCTGCATAAAATTTCACCTAACACCACAATGCAAGGACTGGGATGAGTTAACTTGTAACAAGTTTAGGTTTAGAAGAAAGAAATAAAAATTACCTGATTTAATACAGGAAGGGAATTGTCTGGTAAAAAACTGTTTCCCAGATGAGGGCTTTTACTGCTGTTCAAGGAATCAGTGCTAGGTGCTAAAGTAATTATTTCAAAAAACACACAGTGGTTAAATTTCTGTAGCATGTAAAAAGATTCAGAATAATTATTTCAAAATTATGAAAGCTAAACAGAAAATGTAAAGTCAACTTTAAAATCATTGCTGAATAGTAAAATATTAACTAAGTAATTGGTGAATCAATAGATTCAAACAGATGTGCTCCAAGCAGAATTAAAAGAGAAACTGCACTGAAACAAGTAGTAATGGTTCAGAAAAATTAACCGATTGATGTTTAAACATTTAGCACATCAGCAAATACGTGGTCTATATTCATCCTACATTTATATTCATCTCCCATCAATGGCATGTGTGGATGAAATAGATATTTCATATAAATACATGTTCAAATTACTTTGACACTTTAATAATCCCCTCTACTTACGTGCTTGTACTGGAAAGGCATGTACTTGATGAGAAGGGCTGGGATTTGAAGTTATTGTTGGAAAGGGCACTGAAAGCTGTGCATTGAGAAGCTGCAGTCGCTCCTTCTTTGCAGTCAGATTCTTTATCTGTTCTTCCAACCGCCTATTTTCAACCTGAAGTTGGTGTAATGATTTAAGCATTCCTAAAACTGAGACAAAAATGCACACATTATATTCCACAGCCACATTCAATGAACGAGTAACACCTTCATTCAGTTTTAAACTCTTCATTACAAAGACTAGCAAATATGTGACAATAGAAAATTATTACAGATGTCTGCATTTTAGTTGAAAGATTTAAGATTAACTTTGAGTAATTTAAATTGCAACAGTATGTTGTGACAGTAATTTTGGAATACCTCTACCCCCTGGCTTAAATACTGATAGAGCATCATTAGGGCCAGCATACATTTTGAGCAAACAGCAGTACGTGATAACTTTGGCCGAAATCAGAATATAGAAGTATTTGAGTAGCACAGGTTAACTGCATAGTTGGGATAAATCCAGTTCAGCTGCAGTATTAGGAATTGCAAACCTTATAAAACAGAGACGTTTGACAAGAATGTGCTCAACTAGCAGCACAGGCAACCAACAATGTTTATATAAAATCCCCCGAATTTATGAAAAGGGAGTTTTTCTGATTTAATGACTTGTGAACCATAAATGCATAGAAGCAATGAAGAAACCAGAAGTCCTGTAACGTGAAGCTGTCCCGGCGCACCTTGGCGGGAGCTGCGAGCGGCGATGTCGGAATCCCCCAGCAGGGAGCACTCTGTGTGCACCGCACTTACCCCCCGCCTCTCCACAACCAGGGCAGCACCTTCTCCACTGACCTGATTTTTACCGAGCAGTTTTCTCAAACTCCCACTTGGTTTCAGAACTTGGATTTCCCAACCAGTACTAGAGTGTGACTGTAAAGCCACAGGGAGAGCCTCCTCTTTTTTTTTTTTTTTTTTTCTTTTCTTTTTTTTTTTTTTTTTTTTTTTTTTTTTTTTTTTTTTTTTTTTTAATTCTAAATTGTATTTGTTTAACATGACCTCTGGAGCTACTACAGACATAAGTCTACTGGTATAGGCACATCTGGTCATTTCCCAAGGATTTAGCTTTTATCCCTCCTCTTCAAGTACATACAAAGGAACCCTCAGTGAGCTCAAATGAGATGCAATAAGACTTAGCTAAACCTGTCCTCCAGCTATCATGTTTAAAGGATTATCCCTGCATGAATTTCCTCACAATTAGCATTTTTGTCAGGATACCATTCATAAAAATACTAACTAGATACCTCTTTACACTACCAATGAGAAGAATAATGCATTCAATAAAATATAACACAAACCATAACCTGGAATAAAATAAATTTTTTAACATATCCAGTGATTGTCTTTGATACTGATACATTGCTGAATATAGAGATTCACATGATCTACTGATCATACTTTTAACATATTCATTATTGGACTATTCCACTCTATTAAACATAACTTGAGAAAATAATAATTTGCTTGCTTTAGGAACCCACAAGAAAGGCAGAATATAATAAAGACACGAAAGCCCAGTAGGACTCCTGCCGAACATTTTTAAGTATTTTCCTTTCAAACAGCAACCGAAGTAGAAAAGTCAGGTTTAAAAAAAAAATAGAACAAAAAAAATTATTATGCCAATTTATATCACACAATATAAAGAAAAATGGGGAACTGTACTACAATATTTACAGTAGTGGATCTAAGAGTTCAGAATTCTTTTCCAAACTCTGCAACCCCAGACCTGCAAGTTACTTCCTCTTCCATGGCACAATTTCCCCATCTATAAAAGGTACATAATTACAGAGAGAAGTCTTTTGTAATCTACTGATGCCATGCGCTGCACTAAGAACTATGCTAGAACTGTACCCCACAGTTATATTTCAATTCACAGCAGAAAATAAATTTTATTAGAATTCTTGGACAAGCACAGAATAGCAGCTCTGAGTAACAGTTGGCAAAAGTCATAATAAACAGATTGTGGGTACTTACTGTCACTGGGGGTGCCTTGCTCTAATAAAAACTGTTGTCCTTCACTCCACTGCCTCTCCAGAAGCTGTTCTATGCTGGCTGCTACTGGGGGCAAGTTTTCCCCACAACCATTCCCTGATTGATCATAGCGAATCTGCAAGCTGCTCACAGGGGATCTGTTGAAAATAATGCAATTTATTGTTTGAAGAAAAGGATGAAGGGAAATGTATTAGAAAAAGGCTGTTGAAATTTCTTACATCAGCTCTTAGCACCTACATATCTTATGCTTCCAAGACTAAGTTAATTCATCAAAATCACTAAGAACTCCTGGTTCTCACTGCCAGGGCTTTAATAAAAAAAAGACATATTATCACAGTGTGAGAATTTATACTGAGAAAGCACATAACCTCTTCTTGCATACAGAGTAACAACACAGTAACTGACAAACAGCATTGAATTAAACTATACAACACACACTTCTACAGCAGGAAACCATTATAATACGGATACACAGAACACCAACTTTGGGGGCAAAAAAACCCCAACCCACATCAAACTTCAAGCCTTTCCCTGAGAAAACCGGGAAAAATAAAATCAATTTATTAAAATCATCACATAGAAAAGCCAGATATAATTCCACTGACTAACTTGTTCTAAAAACAGTCATGCAAATCTGGATTTTTGACGGACTACATGAAAACATTATTTCACAAGGGATGCAATGCAAGTTAGAAGTTATCCTCTGCCTGTACTGTGAACACTTAATAGACCTCCGTTTTCACTCATGATCACACACAGTTCAAAGAATAATCCCCTTGCCACATGTCTTTTCTCGTTCAGGAGAAAATTAAATATTCAGCACATAGCCACTGTGAAAGCTGGCTACCTCTCTCAGGCTCTAGGAGAAGGCTTCCTTTGCATTGGAAGGGGCACAATTTAAGCTGTGAGCAGAGCCAGATGTTCGGTGTATTTCTGATTCAGCTTTCTGATCTCATGTATGCATGGTCCCACTCCTCCTACAGGACCAACACCAAAGCCCACTAAAAGCTGGTTCTTGGTTTTGTTGTTGGCTGTTTCCGGGAGCGGGGGGTGGTTAATCAATTTCAGTGAGCTCAGATTCTCAGGTATTAGTTATTGCTGTAAGCAATTGGTGCCATCATGGGATCACAGGCATACTGTTCCACCCATAGCGCAAACTTACCAACAAGACCACCAGAGTCCCTGTACAGGACAACACAGAGAGCTCAGGAAATCAGTGTGTTAATTATGATTACCGTAATAAGCAGTGGTCACAGCACATTAGCTACCTAATGACTGTGGAGCATTTTGTAGGCACCAGAGCAAAGCGATTTTTATGAGAAAAGGTTTTAAGTAGGTGACTTAAGAGCTCTGTTAAGTATTTATAAATAGTTCCTCTTTTGCATACAGGAAGAAAGGAAAGCACTTGTTAAAACAAAAAGCCCTGATGAATGGGTAACCAAGGTAGTGTTTTTTGACAAGAGATGACAACTCAACAGCATGTAACAGTTCAGCACAGAGACAGCAAAACCAGTCTTAAAAGGCACAGTTTACATGATGTTCTGAAGCAGTCAGAAGGAAAAGTTTATGCAGGAACATTCTACACAGAGGTACTACACTTACACTTCACACAAACAACCCATTAAAAACAAAACAAAACCAAAACCAGAAAACAAATACATAAAACCACTGAACAACTCCCCCAGAAACTTCTCTGCATGTTCTCTGAACCATGTTCCTGAGCAGCACACAATGTTACCCTAACAGATTTCCCTTTTGAATTATAAATCACCAACAAAATTCCTGTTGGGCTTTGGACTGCTTCCTATCAATTTTGAAAAGGCAGAAACAAAGCAGTACATGACAGTATAACCTCTGCAATCTTTCACTGGAAGCCTGTACAAGAGAAGGATGAAAAAAATTAAAATCTAGATTTCTGTGTATTGCAACATTACTCAATCTCTCCTCTTCCAACTGAACCTTTAGCTCATCCTTTAGACAGGGTATGGTTCCTGCATGCTAGGGTCGAATCCTTATTCCACATAGTATTTGATCAGAGTTTCCAAGAGGATTATAAATGTGCTGTCTGGACTGGTCCAATCTTGCCATGGAGATGAAAACCCTGTTTAACAGCTTGCCTGCTTTCACAACTGTTTTTGGATTAGGTTTGGTACTCATACTATAGAGCATTAATTAGAAGCAATACTGCATTTAGATATAAGCATACATACAGATTTCACTGCAGGTATTACATAACACATTTTTAAATCTAAGGTTAAGTATAGGTTAAAAAAAAGTTTAAGTGCTACCTTGGGAAAAGCAGCAATTCCTTTGCAAAATGGAAACAGCTCACATATACCAGGTATATTTGTATTTCTCATATATATATTAAAAGTTAAAATACGACAGCTTAAACATCAAACGCTGTGGTTATATTGGGGTACAAGGATATAAAAATATGAATTGGAAATGACCATACAAGCTCGTGAGTCACATATGTCTTCTCTGAAGAGCTGCGTCATCAACAGCAAACAAATGTTCTGCAAGTGTTTTTATTTTAAGCAACTCGCTGAAAATCACATGGTTCTTTCGGAAAACTGTGTTATTTATGTATCTCATAAGCTTCAAAGGGAACAGAGTCAGAACTTGCAGCTAAATAATTTTAATAGATACAGCAGGTAACATTTGGAGCTGCAAAGTTTCCAGACAGCAGATTTTTTTAAGTTAGCTTTCTATTCACTATAAACCATACTTTAAGTAACCAGAGTTACTTATTTACTGAAGTGGGGAAGGTGAGGAGTTACCTACGTATGTTAGAAACTTTGACATACGTGTCATCTTTTTTGTTGCACAAACCAGGGGTGAAATGCACTGACTACTGAACTTAACGGAGCAAGTGGGTTTTCTAAATTTTTTCCATGCTACGTCTTTCAGACGAAGTTTTTCCAACTTTCAATTCTGTTACTATAGCACCAATTTCTCCCCCTTGCTTTCTCTCACACCATCCCCACCTCCCCCCCTTTCTGGCTTGTTTTTGAGCAACTCTGCCAAGCAAAATCTCTCCCCTCTTTGCAAAGTGCTACAGCTTTCATACGCTGCAGGAAGCTTTTCAACTGTGGACTGGGGTGGCCTTTGTACCATCCAGTTCTGCTTTAGCATCCCCATCAAAACCAGTTGATATTTTACCATGCTGCAAGCACTGGACTGCACATACCCTGAACATACATACTCCGTGGAAGCAGCATAGTTAAGAACTTTACCTTCCCAAGTACTTGACCAAAAGACAGACTGAACACAGTCATGACCGATGCAATTCATGCAAAGCCCAGGTCTTTGCACATGAACTGAGAAGGCATTAAAACTCGTAATTACCACAACATGTATGCATAAGAGGGCTACTTAATATAAAATCAAAATTTCTGGAATTTCTTAATTGTTGAGCATTTCTCTTTGCAAAATTCTCTGAAATTCCTTGTCTGTATAGATCAATTTATATGCTAATGTAAGTATACATATTTATGCTAAGAACACCATCTAAACTAATTTGTAAATTCTCTATTTATTATTTTAGAAGCAACACATATTGGAAAACTTAAAAACAAGTTCATGACTAGGTAATAATACCTAAGTATTATAATGGATAATTTCATCCCATCGAGCAAGATGTCTTTTGATTAATTAAGGAATATAATACAAGATCAACAACACCAGGCATGTACATTAAATTATCTAATTTGGACATATTTGTTATAAATTACCATAACAAACACGCACTTATAGCAATAAAATTCATCATTACAATGCTATTTCTGTGTAACTAGCATTTTTTAGCTATCCTAAAATCTTTTTCAGGACAAATCTTTTTTTCAGATAAATCTTTTTTACTGTTAGTCCCTAAGTAAAAAACAGAGTAATAACACCACAAATCTAACTCAAAATTGGATCCAGTATGGAAAAGAAAGCCCTCTAAAACAAAGATTTGCTTAAAATACACAGAAAATATTACTGAAATATTTGAAAGATAATACTGAAATTTTAACAGCAAATATTTGAAAACAAAATAACATGATACAGTTTCAGCAGAATTTTTATCTCTAAGTTTTCTAGCAAATGTGAATTGCAGCAGAACAACAAAAAAATACTTTTTCTTCGGAGAACTGCTAAAAATTTTGAAGTTATAGGGGAAAAGGAAGAAAATATTTGCTTGGAATTTTTAATGATATTTAATGTTATACACCATCTTGTTCTTGTGATCACTGTTAAGTATATGGGATTCTGGAATTTTTGCAAATATTACTGAACTACAACTGTGGTAACAAATCTGAGAAGATAAGCAGTACGTATGTATTAAATGATAGATAAATCCTTCTGAAGCAAGACTCTTTCTTAAGTAAGGGAGTAAACTAACATACCTACAAACCTTAATTTGTAAACCTTATTTCAGTTGATACACAAGTAAATTTCAGCACAATTTTAGCTCTCTGGATGTATTAGAGATTTTTTTTGAAGGATCTATCAATATAAAAATAAATGTATTTATATTTGTGTGTTTATTTTTTTTATATATACGGGCTTTTAAAACACTTTGGTATTGCTGGTAAAAAGACAGTGAAGTTTGCAAATCTTAAAACATTTCCTCTGCCTGCTCTCTCCATGTAAATAACGCTTACCGTGGTGAGAGACTTCCTCTGGGTGATCCTCCTCTGCCAACAAGGCTTCGGCTGTTATCTCCGAGATCTTGATCTGCAGTGTAAATATTTCACAGCTGATAAATCACCTTTTCTTAGATAAGAGTTTTAATATTTGATGTAGATATTTTAAAAATACCTTCAATCTCAACTTCTATCTGTAGTTACTGCTGAAGAGTGAATAAGTAACTAGTTTAAGATTGCTGAACTGTAGCATGTAAGGTGTTGTCCTTACACATTTCTGAGGCTGTACCAGGCCATGGATTATGTTCACTTCTTTCATTCCTTTCAGTTTTACAGCACAGAAGCGTGGTTTGCATTTGCAGTACCCTCCCCTCAGCCACTTTTAATTTGTACGGTGAAAGTAATGAATCACAGCTGTGGACAGCTAATCTGTATGCTTATCACAGCAAATCCTGATGCTCTGTATTTTTTTAACACTTTGCATCCCAAAACAACTCATAAAATATATAACATATTAAACTTACTGCTGCCATCTAACAAGCATGCATTATTCTGCAAATTTACTGAAAACTTTATGAAAGCGTATAATTCACTAATTCCTATTTATAAGCAAAGTATAGGAAAGCCCCTTGCTAAAAAGGTAGTAAAACAAACAAAAAAGGCCTCATTAAATATACGAAAACGTTTTGCTTGGAAGGACTCAAAAGGGTTATTTTCCCTATGGCCTCTCAATAAAATAACCCTATCTGCCCCCTTCAAGGTTGCCCTCCCCCTATTCTGAGTCAAGCGACCTCCGACCCCTTGGAGGGCAAAGACATGACTGATCCATTCTTGGTAAACTGCTAAACTCATTCCCTTCCCCCAAACAGGCATGACTACTACGACATGTCAACAAATCCTTACGGAGGGAATGAAACAAAGCAAAGCCAGCGGCTCATTAAAACCGCAGCGGAGAGCCCGCGGTACCAAATGCCAATCGGTAAATATTCACAAGATTATTAAATGCTGCACAAGTTCTCTAACGGGATCTCTTTCACACGAACTTGTATGTAATGCAATTTCATGAATTATGCAAATAAAGGTTTCAACTATTCACGACAAAACCCAGAGCTGTGTCACTCGGGCTGCAAAGAGCTGGGAACTGAGCGCATCAATCACAGGAGTCACAAGAGACACTGGTGCATTCCTGCCTGCTGATGGCTCTGCTTAAACATTTACATTTCACACACCGAGGGAAAAAAAGGGGGAAGAAAACCCGCGCTGTTCCACAGAACTGAGAATTTACTTCCAACACAGAACAACTTTGTACAGACATTTAATAACCAGAAGTTGAGCAGAAATCAATAATACAATTTAACAACCTTTTTAAAAACAAGGAGTTCTGTGAAGCTGCACATTTGCACCAGCAGAGGAAGCTTACCTGCTTGGCTGTTTTCAGACTGAGATATAAGTGCTGCCATGGCTGAATTTGGATTCAGCCTATTGCCGTACATGTGGGATGGAGGCAGACTGAGAGAAGATCCAGGTAGGGTGTTTGCCTGCAAGAAACCAATTAAAACTTGAAACCTTTTTTTATAACGGGAGGAAATGCTAAATGTATTTTAAAGAAGCCTTCTTAATGCACATTTATTATTTTTGTAAGTTGAATGCTTTTTAAAACAATGTATTTGAAAGAAAAAAATGTTTTCCATTTGTGAGTACAGAAATAGAATTGCAGTGCTTCGAAAATAGATCAGGTTTTGAAGTGTGTTGTATTTGTGGTTGGCAAGATCTTCTAATTAAAGCAAACCCTTCTAATAAAAAAGTACTGTAGCAAATATTAAAAATACCTAAAGTGCATTTTAAAACAACCACAGTTTGCAGGACGGGCAGACTTCCTTGCGATCCTGAAGTATGCGCTCAATGCTAGGACTTAGTAGCATGGCGACCATGTGGTTATCCTACTAATTATTTAATCTTATTAAACCATTTACAAAATAAGGGCAGGTAGACAACAGATGTCTCACAAATGCTTGGGTTCCTTACATCACAAGCCGGCTGTGGAGGTCAAAAGGTCCAACTTTCAGCTCTATAGTTTAACTACACAGAGCCATATTTCCTTTGCTCGACTCCATCATTAGTAAAACGTGCACAGTATTTTGTTACTTCCTATTTTGATAGACTTGGAAGCCTGGTGTTTTTTTGTTTTGTTTTGTTTTTATTTTAAAGAACGCAAACAGCCATTACAAGTATGTTTTCTATACAATAGGGGGCTCTGGGAACCACAGCTTTGCCCTGACCCCATATAAGGAACTGTATTTTTGGCAGTTGGCCAGCTCTACTTATTGAAGAGCTCCCAAAGTTTGTGTTCATTCATGTTGCTAACCACAATTCTGAAGGTCTCTGCTGGGACTTGTGCCAAACAAGCGAAAATGAACCCTTAAACAGATGAAGCTAAGGAGGCTGGCCAAAATCTTGCATAATCCAATGCAATAAAAATACCTTCTTCCTTGGCTGCTTATGCTTTTTCCCTTTCGAAGAAAAAAAGATTTGTGTCAAATGCTAAGTTGCAGAGACAGGCAATCAAAGAAATAAAAGCATGGCTGCTTATTTTAAAGGCATTTTCCTACCTGATAAAAAAAATTATTTCAGAACAAAGAAAAGATTTGGGGGGAGATGGGGGGGCGGCGTTAGAATCAAAGATACACAAACCTGTGTGATCACTGGTTTTAAAATTAATCTCCTAAGAAAATGTAAACAAGCTTTACAAATGAAACTTTTTTTGAAAAATGAAAAAAGAAGGTGAACAGTAAGGAACTCAATTTGTGGGACATTTTGACATGCATAACTGCACACAAGAGACAGGGGAAACATACTGGTTATTACAGCAAAATATTACGAAGTATAAACTATGTCTCTGGAAAGAATCACACACTACCATTAACTTTTGGCTTTCTGCCAACGTATTAAACTTGATGAATGGACTTTTATGAATTCACACAACTGTTTTCAATGATGCTTTATTTACTATATACTGGTGAGAAATTGTGCCTGATATTTACATTCTTCTACTGTCACAAAGTTAGAAAAAGCCACAAGTAATTGCTTACAATGATCAGGGGTTCGTTCACTTTTCAGTTCACAGGTACATGCAAGACTGCTAGACTTGGAACCACAGTGCCGCTTTAAATATGGCTCTTACTTCTTCTGGTTGTTTGTTGGGGTTTTTTTAAAGAATTGCGTGTCTTCAGTAGAATTAATCTGAATTATTTCTAAGTCTTAAAAATAATGCAGCCATTTCCAGCTACCCAGGTACAACGGCTTCCAGAAACACAATATGTATTAGTACTGTGACACTGACGAAGGCAGCAATACTGCACAGCTCCTGCTATTTTCCGTAAAAGAATGCCCATAGGGCAGTTCCAACTTAACTACTGCTGTTCCCAGCAACCTTCAGCCGTTTTCCCCTCAAAACCAAACAAACTTCAGTCAAATCCTTTCACTGATAAAGCCTTACAGAATGGAGTATTAAGAGATTCAACCAGTACTATCCTTCAACCATATCTAAAAGCCCAGACTAGGAAAATGGAAGTTTATATGATGTCATGAGTTCTACTCATAGTTTCGGGGTTAGGGTGGGGCCAGGTCTTATTTCTGTTTAGTTTTGGCATATTTCCCTAAAAGATTTAGTTTAATTCCATTAAGTGTACGTACTGCTCACATTTTACACAGAAGCTTCTATACTTAGCTCTTGGTCCATGTAATTCACTGCAAGACTGTTTAAAACTGTGCAATAGCAGCTACATATTAATTTATGATGGCAGAGTAGCTATAATCAGCAAGGGGAATACACATTTATTTAACTGAAACATGCACAAATAGCTTTAAGAACTTTCTGGAAGTACCTAAGTATCTTGAAGGGAGTTGCTAAAGTTTGTTAACTATCACACCACAAAACAGAAGACATCAAAGGAATTAAACGCTTGCTAAGTGGATTGATATAACAGATCAAAAGACTTAGCAGGATTTAAACAATATCTAAGGACTTGTGTTTTTTCACAAGTAACGGTTTCACCCTAAATGTTACCCCTGATTGCATTTTAAAATAATAGTAAAGGTGTCTTATACAAGTTCCAATGCCATCCTGCGTACAATGCAACTCTCAAAGCAAAAAGACACAAGGAAATTGTTCAAGTAAGTTGAAGGCAAATAAAAAACCTTTGAAAATACCTTTTTTTTTAATGGCAATGTAAAATGACAAGAATAATGATTTGTGAAGCCTTCTTATATACGTGACGACTTTATCTGACAAGGAAGTAGAGAAGGTGGAGGAGTGCTACATTATTTAAAGGTGAAATAGGAGCTTCATGTTTCACTCACAGTTGAAACAAGCTGTAGCAAGCATTTATTAAAAATGCGCAATCATCCTGTCAATACATATTAAGGTCACAGGACTGACACATGTTCTAAAATGCAGAACTTTTAAGGCTGTATTATTCTTTATTTCAACTGTTTCTATTTAAACACTCAACACAATACATGATCAAAATATATGAATTACTAAAAACCCAAGACTACTAAGTATTTATTTTGAAAAGGCAGCAAATTTTCCTGAAAATATTTTAGCAGAAGGGTTTAAGCCCATCCAGAGGTATACAACACACTGCTTTCCTTTATGGCATGTTCAATAAATCAGTAAAGCCATAAGCAGCAGTGCAGCACAGAAGGACGATGCATTGTAATTCAGAGAATGCCCATGTGCAGTACAAAATGATTGATATTTGACTGATGTTTAAAAATACTTCCTCTACAGCAAGGGAGAAAGTACAAGCATACTCTTCTAATTAAAGAACAAGAGTTGCAAGTTACCAACATTTAACTCATATATATAGATGTCCTCCAAAATATTTAGAATAGTTTTGTATTTGTTTGCATGACTCCAGGATAGTATTTAACAGTATGACTATGAAGTTTCCAGAGCATTCATATCTGAACATTTACTCCTATCTGAAATTTCCAGGGAAAGTAGTCTCTTCAATCAAAACATGTTCTTTCAGCAGAAAAAAACAAAGGGGAGAAAAATGAGACAATACTTAGCTCTATGCAATCAGATTGAGTCTCAAAACTTTGAGACTCTTTGAACATGCCTTTTCTCCCATTCCTTTCAGGTTTTATGCTATGAAATATTTTCTAATAAGAGGCCTCATTTCTGTCTCAGCTCCGCACCAGTAAGGTTTTAATACTCAGCGTGTGATGAGAGATGAAACCAAGTGTGAACAACTTTTGGGTCCCATGAGTAGGCTGACTGTTGAAGCTGTCAGGTTCAATTGCATCATTCCACATTATTCAATGCCCCAAACTGCTCCCTAATTGTTAGAGGCTTAACATATTCAAAACCATTGTTTAGGCTAATGCTGAAATGCCTACAGTTGAGTTTCCACAAAGAAAGGGGAGGGATTTAATTGTGGTTAAACCATTACTGAACTCTCTTTCTTTCCTGATAGGGCAACAAGGATGGCCAGAACAACCAATTCCAAGACAGCTTCTTAATCAGTTTATATCCGATCAACACCCCTTTCCCCCTCTGCCTTAAAAACTGTCATTGCTATATTGTAGCTTTGTATTATATCATCATACGGCTTTACAATTAGTGACACATTACCTAATTGCCTATTTCCTCCAATATTTATTTGTCAAAAATAATTTCAAAGGTTAATTTTACTTCCTGTTTAAAATATAAACATATCATTGTTCCTGTGGTTGGGGTCACACCATTTACCAATCATAGCAGGTTATTCATCACAGAATGATGTTGTGATATGAAGTGCAGAACTCCCCCTAGCTCCTACTAATACAAAATCAAGAAATAAAGAGCATTAGAGATACCATTAACAACTACTTACGGCCAACTACTACTGAAATCATATAAAAAATTTTGATGCAGATGATATTTAAAGGTAAAGTTTCTGCAAGCTGTCCTGCTACCCTTCTGAGATGTTACAAACACTTTCTATGCATGTCTAGCTTCATGAAATTGGAAGGAAAGTCAAGCACAGGATCAAGAGTTAGCATCAGTTCACTTCATCTAGAAGATATCTCAAGCTGATGCATTTTGGTCTATGGCAAGCAACATTAATCGGAACAATTAATTAATTAAAACCTGCATTGAAATTAAGATTAAATATGAATATATTAATTCTATACACATAATTATAATAAAAATATAATGTGCATATATAAAAATTATTTTCTTTTCTTGAGAGGAGAAAAGAGCTGCCTATCAAGAGGCAGCAGCAGAAGCAACCTTGCCTTATGTTTCCTACCTTAACTTGGGCAAGCGAAGAAACATTATTTTTAATCCTAGAATTTTTAAAGCCTTTGCTTGGGTATTAAAGGCAATTGGAAGAACATGTTATTACTTCCTTTTATTCTGTCAGTACTTACGGAACAACCTTTAACTGCATTTAGGAGAGGTGAGGGACCCACCAATGCCCATCATCACTCCCCTCCTGTGAATGGTCAGCTGCCCCTTGGGATGGCAAAGCACACCCACAGAAGGGCGGTCACAGCACAATGTGAGGAGTGACCAGACAATGCAGAGGAGTCCTGCCACATCCACACCTTCTCATGTATCACTTCCTGTGACACAACACTTCAGAGTTTTCACCACAAATATAGAATGTGCTTAGATATCTCAGAATGTTTATCAAGACCTTGTTTCCAATTGAAAAACAAAAATCTAAATTCCTGTTTATTTTCCTATATGCCAAGAAACATAGACGGAAGACAACACAGAAAACCCTCAATAAAATATGGTTCCCACATTTCTTCCAAAAATTATCATCTGACTTTTCAAAACAACTAGCACAACACAAAACAACATTAATCTGTAGTATGATCATTACTATTCATATATTTTAATTAAACTGATACTTTGATTTACATCTTTTTAATATATGTTTTGGCTGTCTCAAGCTGACCATAACTAAATTTAAAGCAAACAATATTGACCACTTGACTAAAACAACCTACAGCACTACTGATGACTGGGATCACAGTGAATTTTTACAGCAAACCTCACCTCACCTGCTACCACAATCACCAATCAAATCAAACACTAACATCTACCATAGTTTTTTACACATTCATTCTATGAAATTGAATGAATCTGAGATCGAATAGATAGCCCTCCCATACTGCCACCATTACCATCCAAGCACTCTGAAGCCCGTGAAAGTTTGGGAATTTTTTAGAACAGATAATCAAGGTCCAATTGCACAAAAAATGTTTTTGCCACCTGGCTGAAATGAAAGAATTAACTGGAAAGTATAATTAGGAGGTTGGAAACCTTAAAATAAAATCAGAAAAAGAGTTTATGACGTCTTTAGACAAAAAGAGCAGCTTTTCATTCAAAAAGAAAAAGAACATTAAATACAAGTGTACAAATTGTCATTATTTAAATCTGTCAGGAAAACTGTATTTGTGACATCATTTCATGGACACAAAATTCACATTACTAGTACTTCTTCTGTCTGCAGCAAAAAATAAATCCTTTGAACTTCTAGTTGTAATGAAGACTCTAGCTTATGTACAAGCTAATAATCAAATACTGTCTTTGAGAATCAATTGTTTTGATTAAACATACAAATAAATCCTTCAATTAAATGAAACCATCTAACATTCAAACACCAGCAGTCAAGTATTCTCCAAGAAAGGCATGAATGAGTTCAACTGGGAAACACAGTGGGATTTGAAAGGCAAAATGAAAAATTAATGGCACACCTACAGAAACTAATTTATACCTCTGCCCAGTGTACAACAAGGGCACACAAAGTCATTAAAAACCACATGGATAGAAGGCCTATCATCCAATAATGTGAAAAGACTACAACCTCAACTGTACTACCACTTTGCTCCTCTCTTTCATGTTAACTAAATTAAATATAAATTTTTAACCAATCAGGATGTATTTATATACCAGACATAAAAAAACAAGAGTAACAAAAACTTACTAGAATGCTACCTCATTAAGAGGTGGGGGTTTTTTTGGTTGGCTTTTTGTTTGGGGATTTTGTTTTGTTGCAGGTTTTGGGTTGTTTTTTAAAGGAGGCTTTGTAGAGATAAGACCCTGGAATTCCTACACAGACCTAACTGCAAACAGAGCCATCACTTCAACACAAAGCCCTTTCACCTTAAGTTGGTTGCTCTATCGTTTCCATAATCTGTCTTCACAACACTTAAACTGTATGTGCTCTACATGGACATGGAAGCAGTATCTTGCCCAAGAACTTTAATCTAAATATGAGGAATCTCAATTTCGCTCTCACATTGACTAGCAGAAAAAATGACTTTATTAGGAAACAAACTCAGAATATCTATAGAGGAATCTATTTTCTTCATACCAGTATTCCAAAGAAAGCCAGACACTTCCAATATGGTAAATAATGGATCTAATAGAAATGTAACTGCTTTCAAGATAATCTATGATTTCAAAAAGAGTAATAATAAAGAATTAGTTACTTATTCACAAGTTAGATTTTAACTGCCTAAATATCAACAGTCTTTGCTATTTAAGTGATGAAACAAACACCTTCAGCAGCAGAATTGCTGCTGTGCAAAAATGCTTGCAAGATTCTCAACATATATATAACGCCTATAAGGCCACTGCCTCAGCAACCAACACACACACCATGCATACTTGAAATCTTTTTCAAGTTAGACCTAAATATTGTTTCATCTAAACAGTTTTATTATTTCTATTGCATACAAACTAGAAAATTTCACACTTTTTACATTCAACGCCATTATTATTGTCTCAGGCAGCTAAATTGAAGTAGTGCTACACTCAGTTCAAAGAAGAGGTCAATGTGCCTCAGTTGCCTGGAGACTGATGGTTGCTACAGCAGCACCAGATAAGCCAAGCTAAATAAGCTTCAGCTTGAAGGCAGAAAACATTTATTGCTAGGGCGAAACATTGATGCAGTGGTCTCAGCATGCGGCACTGTGCAAAACCTCGCAACCGCCTTTCAGACTACCTCTACATTGCACAAGTCTACATGAAAACAAGCTTTCTGAAGCAAGAGGAAAACAAGATTTTCATTGGGCTAAATACTAGATTACTTGCAACTATGATTCCTTTGTTCTTCCAGTTGAGTCACATGTTAGAAGGAATTTTCCCTCTGGCTGTAAATTCTTCCTCCTTGCTACTCTCCTCCTCCCCCACCCCAAAAATCCTCAGTAAGAGTGCATGAAAACAAAATTAGAGTTTTACCCATTTTGTCCAGAAGTAGCTAAAAATTAAAACAGCTTTTAAGTGAGACACAAGACAATTTTGATGGGAAAACTTTTACTAGTACAGTTCTTTCACATTTTTCATTTTGCAAGACTAAAATTAAAGTGGGTGTGACACAAATATGACTTAGTAGATTTGGAAGGAAAGTGTCTGTTTTGCAATGACAGCCTACATCACAATATCAAACCTCTCTGTCTACAACATACTGAGGGATGCATTTAGCAGACTTTCCAAATCTAGAAGCACTGACAATTTCCTGTAGCAATGAGTCCCAAAGATGACCAACATACTCTGTTAAGAATGATTTCTTTTTGTTCTGGATGTGCTGAGATTTCCTTTCATATCTTTAAGTTATACGATGAGGAAAACCAAATAATTTCAGCATCCAAACAGCCTGTGATGCATGTTGATATTTTACCTTTGACCCAGTGGGCAGGAGGCTCTTTCAAGAGACTTTATCATCTAGAGGTGTTTTGATAGTAACTAAGTATGTTAATTGGTTTTCATGTATCCAGCATTTCTATTGATTAGAGAATCCTAGTACCACAGTCAGGATCTAATTTCCTTTTTCTGGAAGCATGCTGCTTAAACCATGTAACATCGTTATCTCCAGATGTTTTATTAGTCTCTTTTTAATTATCAGTCATATTAAACGTAATACAAACAAAACAAAACAAATCCCCTAAAATACAAAAAACCCACCAACCCCCAACAAACAACACCCTCTCCCCAAACCAACAATATACAGTGTATGACAATGTATAAACTGAAGTTAAAGAATGAACTAACTTACTTGTTTTGGAGAAATTTAGCAATATATTAACATATTGTCATAATTGCTGTCTGTGCTTTACCTTAAGGACTAATTACTAAGAAGTGAGAGGTTTCACCACAAGGCACCCACCAAATATGCAGTAGAATTCTATACTATCTGTACTCTGGACTTCCTAAGAGCTCTTACAGCATTCAGTATCTCAATGATTTCTATGTTAAGGAACAAACTTCAGAAAATGGCCTGAAAAATATGTAAAAAGAGAGTAAAGTTCTTCTTAAGTTCTGGAAATCATCTCTGATTACATGTTTACAGTACAGTACAGTTTAAAATAATTATGCTAAATTCCTCTGCACTGCAAAAATAAGGGTTTATTGCATAAATAAGTTTGTTGAGGTCATATCAAAGTCTCTAGCTTTAAGATGTTGTGATCCAAAAGTGCATACAGGAGTATTACACCAGCTCTTAACCGATACATGGTTGAGATGTGCATCTTTGGGAGCAGAGCAGGAAACTCACTTAAGCAGCCAACCATCTGATGCAGGTCAAATCTGTTGCACCTTCAAGTCCTAGAACTGAGGGCAGTTTGGCTCTTTTTTCCATGTATTTATTCCACTCACCAAAGAAAATTTGATTAAACACTGATAGCTGATAGACCTGCCATTTTCTAGAGTATCCACAGGGAGTGTGGCCTAGAACTGTCCCTTAAAACACTGCAGTCAGCCCAGCTCTAGCCAACTTCAGATGCTTAACCTGAACCTTTCCTTCTTTCCTTCCTCACGGTTATTTTGTGCTGAATATTAAATTTTAAAAAACATAATTTCAAGGAAACAGGGTATGTTTCTCTGAACAAGAATGGGAAACAAAGCGGACAAAGGTGTATCTTTCTTGGCCATACTGAATTTAAGAATGCAGTACCCACAATTTGAGGTCAGAACTGTAAACTTGGAAGCAACATCAATCAGGTAGGTGCATTTTATTGTCCCAAACCCCTCTCCATCAGACTTGGAAAAACCCCTCTCAACTTGAATTTTCAGCAAAGGAATATCTACATGTTTAAGATGTACTATAAAGTTCCTTCACAATTCCACCCCCATTGTGGAAGGTATAAATAAGATTGCTCCCAGAACTGTTCCTAACTTCTCTGTTGAAAGGAACAAAAACTAAGAATAGAGTTCCTATTTCCTGTCTTTTCATTTATTTTCCCACAAGTGCCAGAATATAAAATAAAAAGGACAAGAAAGTTCCCTTGATAGCATGCAAAATGATGAGCAGACTTAAACTATGACAAGGAAAAAACCCACTAAAACACGAAGACAAAAATAGTGTAGACTGGTAATTTGGAGAAGGAGCAGGGGAATACAGAGATCCAAAATTAGGGACTAGATTAATTCAGAAAATGAGAAAATAAAAACCACAGGGCAGATGCATCTGAAACATCACATGCCCTACATTCAGAAAAGATCCCAGGATTCCTTAGCTTTCACATTCCTCTGCTGTTAACAAATAATTCCAAATCTACTGGAAAAAAATTAGGCTTATCTCCCCCTAGAAGCTGGATCAGACAAAGGAGGATAACCATCTCTATATGAATGCTAAAGAAAACCCTGCTGCTTTTGCACTGCTCCTAATGGAAGTAAAGCCAAAGGAACTTTGGAAGGGACAATGGAAGTGATAAAAAGCAAACTTCTTTCACTCAGAATTGCAACTGAGCAGCAGCACCTACCTTCCCAATTACCACATCTGCACCCCGGAGGCAGTAGTTCATTACACTACCTCGAAGTGGACCTATCATGCCATCACAAACAAATCCTGGATGTAAAGAATAACAAACAGCAACTATTCAGTTTCCCTATCTCTGTGCAAGCCACAAGAACGGCTGTTACAGATACTTCTTGTCCTTTTCCCTCTTCGTTACCTGCTTCTGTGGTAAAGAAAGCACAGTGCATAAAGCAAGAGTTGAGAATCTAGGAAGAAAATAAAACAGAAGCTGCAGAGGAAAAAAACACGTAGAAAAGAAAGAAAAATCTAGCAGCAGCAGCAGCCAAAAAAAAAAAAAAAAATCCCACCCTAAGAAAATCTTCTGGATTGTATCTTTAGAAGAGGTTAGTAACAAGTAAGTGTCATACTGCTTGAAATTGAAGATGTACTTATTACAGTCACCAAGAGCAGAGATACCATCACACAGTAGAATAAAAAAAATGAAATTGAAAATTTGATACCGAATTTTCAAAATAAGAATAAATCCTTACAATTTCTTAATGAACTGAGATTACTAAAACGCAAAGATCATACCTTACTGGATCATACAATACCAACCCCAAAATTTGATGAGCTACAGATTTTTAGAGTAAAAGACTGTGTATTTAAGCAAACCATTGCATGCCATTTCCACTCCCACTAAAAGCACTATTGAAATGAGATTACAAGACACTTAAATACTTTTTTTTTTCTTGAAAGCAATACAATCTGAACCATTAAATGGCTTTAACAATCAAAGACTGAAGAAAGCCCAGTCAAAAGCCTTAACTTCCAATTCTGCAGTTTGATTCTGCATTCAGCACCTGGGGACCCGAGAAACAACTGGCCACAGAGCTCTAGTAGGGTAATTTCACTAATAAGTCATCAAAAAGAACACACAGCTCAAGCAATTTCAATCTCAATCCCAACCAAAGTAGCAAACATTCAATTAGACAGTACTAAATGAATAAAAACAAATCCTGCTGTACAACACCAGAAGATACTGAGGCACCCAGATCACCACTTCTTTTATGAACATGCTAATAATTAAGAATAACTTATCAGAAAGAGCAATACAGCAAATTGTTACAGAACAGCATAACAGGCTAACAAACTTTTTTTGTTATAACTATGAAGCACATAGTTATGAAATATTTATGAAATAACACATATGAAATATTTGTGGTGCAACTCATGACTTGGCTTAAAAGTGGAAAGTTAAGATGATATTCAAAATCCAAATGGAAGACAGCAATTTTTCCCAGTGACAGAGCACATACCAAAACCCATATGAAAGTTAAAGAGACACTTCTGAGAGAAAAGACCCAAGTTTGGGATACAGCAATTTGCTGTTACATATGAAACAGGCAGTACCCACAACCATGTCAAGAGCACCAATTCATGGAAAACCAGGAGAAAATATTTGTGTGGACTATATCCCCTTTTTACTACATTTTCCAACTGTTAAATGCATTGTTAGCTAATAAAGCCTTATTGAATTAAGCAGTGTAACCTGAGTCTATGCCCAAGACCTATAAAAAAAAAAAGAAAAGCACGCAGAATAATCTGCATTTCCAGCAAGTGGCATTTTTACTAGTCCACTGGTTCCCACCTGGTGAGGAACACCAGCACTTCAAACCAGTCACAGCATAGCACAGAACACAAGTTCATAATGTCTTCTGGATTTATTAGTTTGGAATAAAAATTATGAGTGGCATGAGAGAAAAGAAAATGAGGCAGAAAAGGGGATTGTAACAAGGCCCATACTGTGTTTTTGTCTTAACAAACAAACAAACAAAAACCACAGTATGGAAACTATCATACTAGTCAACAGAATGAAAACTCAAAATCCAGAATTTTAAAGTTGTGGGGTTTTTTTAAGCTTTAAAATCAGTGTTGCATAGTTGTTGAAGGAAAAAACAGTACTTTGGGATTTTAATCACTAAAGTTTTATACAGGCCTGTAAGTTATTAAAAATAACAGAAGTTATTTTATCATTTTGAGTAGTATTAATTTAATACCAGTTTTTAATAATAGTATTACTAATTTAGGGCAGTTGCTTTTAACTGTCTGCAAGACTTTTTAATGCTGTGAACAAAATTTTCTGCCTTAGCTGCCTATCATTCCATTCTAATCAGAATGTATCAGCTAATTCTGAGACTAATTCTACGGGAACATATTTTTTTCCCAAGACCTTCTCTTTAGACTTTCTTAACACCCTTTAAAAAAAGAGACATGCAAAAAAAAAATCCTTGAAAAATTGACAAATTAATGATGTCCCCAAAATCGTATTACAAACGCCCAACGGATACTTAACCAGCTGAAATCTTACAGGATGCACCTCAGCAGCACACCTTTGAGGCTATTCCAAGTTTTAGCACTATTCCAATAGCACATCTGCGAACATGACTGAATAAGTGAGCAGACAAGATTTGGTCATACTTGCTCTCTTAACTAATAGTTTAAGTAAAACCTAATTTTTTAACTAGTACTTTTTTTCCTGCTGTAGAGGTGCAAGCTTACCTTATCTTATAACCTAGGATGATGCTTTTCTTTAAATCAGAACACTATACAAGAAACAAATTGGCACAGTCTTATTTGAAGACTTCCATGGTCAAGAGGTGGGTAAACATTGAGAATACATCCACAAGAGCCCAGTAAGCAGAGAGCACTCTGATGGAACTTCACAGAAGTAAGTAGGTAAACCCTAACCCTTGACATCTAATCAGTCATTTATGCTAAATGGGAAGGGGGTGAGGGGTAGGGGAAGAGATTAAAAAAAAAAAAAAAAGAAAAAGAAAAAAAAAAGGGGTTGCTTCAAGGGGAGAACATTTGCATGCTAAATTAGGCTCTCCTGGCTGAATCTCTGCAAGGTAGTATGGACCTTACGCACTGAAAGAAGACTCACTGAACCGGTGGAGGACTTTGTTAATTCAAATACAGGAGCTCACCTTTATGGCTGTCAACCAAAACTCACAATTTCAAACTCCCTGTGTATCTCAAACCCAAGACTCTTTAAATGGTAGTACCTGTGAAAAGATCCTGACAAGTAAATGTACGACCACTTGAAAACAAGTTTGGTAGTGAGGCAAGACACACAACTCCTTTGCTTCTTTGGGGATGAGGAAAAAAAAAAAAAGCCCCCAAGGCAACTCACAAGAAACAAAGGCAAAGGAAGGACAGGAATTTCACGCAGTTAACCTATGGAGGGCTCTCTAGTTCAACTAAACAGTAAAAGAAGGTCCATCTCCTAGGGTATATTTCTCTTTTTTTGTGACAAGAGGGAAAAAATACTATGGTGTTTCTCTTCCTGACTCATAAAATATGGGTTTTGTCCAATTGTTTTTTCAATCTGTTTATTTTCTGACAGAGGTTAACAAAAAGAAGTGATGGTGCACAACTCTTGCTTATTTAACTTCTCCATGTCAATTGATTTTACAGACCTTTGTCTTATCCCATCTCAGCGTCTCTTTTTGAGGCCACGAGTCCCTTACTATTTACTCACTCCTTACAAAGATGTTCTTTGCCATTGTTCACTGCCATGGCTCTTCTTGTACCTCTTTTGGCATGTACCATATCTGTTTTGAATAGAAACTGTCCTTTCCCTTCAACATTGATTTTATTTGCCCTCTTACCACCTTGTCAACACAGGCTGGCTGTGGTCTTTCAGCAGTTTTTGACAGCTGATCTTCGTAATGGCTCACTGCATAACCCAGCATAATCAGCAAACTTGGGTGTGCGTTCTTCCTCCTCCTCTTTTCCCCAAACCATTTAAGAATATGTTGAGCTGCACAAAAAGCCACATCATCCCAAGACACAGATGGCAAACCTCTCCTCTGTGAAAACTGGGCATTGACTTATTTAGGTTTTTTTAAAAACTTTTAACCTGCTACTATACTATTTCACGACCCCTCCCCTGACCTCCAAACTGTTCAATTTAAGTGTTGTCAGTGAGTTAGTGTGTGTAATGATCTTTGGAAATGAAAAAAAGAGAGAACTTCCTAAAGTAGCAGACTTTTAATTAATTTCTTTACAGTAGTTTCTATCAATTTGTGCAAAAGAGGTACCATTCAATTTTGGGTGAAACCACCTTATTTCTTTAGACAACCAGTCCAGAAGAATGATGTAAAAATATGAACTAACACCTATAAGAACAATTTGTTTTTTGCTATTGAAATGTAATCTGTGTTGGTCTTCACACAGCATTTCTGCTATCCACCTGCTTCTGCACACACACACACATTACGCCTGATTTTTTCATGTTTATATCCACTGTCTTAGATCACTGCAGATAAATTACAAGTTCATTGCTTATAAGCACACAAAAATATATATATTTGATACATTCATTGTAAGAGAGACTCCCATCAGAAAACGAAAAATGCAAGAAACAAGGAGTATAAAATCATCATGTATATTGCAGTATTCCTTCATACTTCAGGAGTAATCATGGTGACTTTCTGCAACTATAACTTTGTCCTCTCTTATCCTGATAAATGTAATCTTGTCCAACTTAAATCCATACAAAATACTATCATAAAGGTACTTTTTCTGGTTCATTACTTCAACTATGGCACCCTTCTGCACCTCTCCCATGCCTCCCTTATTCCTTCACCATCAAACATGAACTATGGATCTTCATTTGCATCACTTTTCAAATACAAAACTGTAACAAATATGTCAACATTCATTTGTCACCAACATGTCAGCCTTGGCCGCCTCTTTGCCAGGGCTTGTTGTCCATTTGTTAAATCTCCCAAACAAACCAGTCTTTAACTGACACCATCATTTTCGCATAAAACACGGAAAACATTACATATTTTGCTTTTTAAAATGCTTTCTTACGTTCTGATAAAACACTGGTTAGAACACTGATGAACTGCAAACAGCATTTATGCTATTAGTCATAATATAGTTATTATTAATAAACACTTCCTGAGACTACATTTAAAAAAGAACCTATGTGCTCTACAAATTAAGGCTATGTAATACTATGGGGAACTTCCAGCCACTACAACATTTCACAACAAATACAATTTTATTAACCAATTTTTCAAAAAAATGACTGTTTCTTTTAACATTGAAATTAAGCAGGTCAGTAACACGGTTTTCTATCTTAAACTCTTGTGATAGTTTACCTGAGTTGCAGCAACAACAGTAGTTATAGAAGGCGCAGTTGAAGGTGATAGAGCTCCCACTTGCTGCAAGTGGCCTGAAGCCTGCTGAGGTAAATGAGAACTGGAAACGGGAGTGCTAGATCCTGAGCCAGATACTGCATTTGGAAATGATACTGCTACATCATTGCTGCTAAAAATACCTGAAAAAAATTACAAAAACGATTACATGCATCTTTCTCTCTCCCCCTCCCTCTGTTTACTAGTAACCATGTAAATGTGCAGTAGAAAATTAATCAAGACAAACAAGATCACTTAATACGTAATGCAGAAAGTTCCTGTGTAGAAATTCTAACCATGCTGATTGATACAAGTGCTCTCATCATTTAACATTCTACAGTTGAGGGAACACAGATTGATTCACTTTTAAGTTTTTGTAAAACATGGTTGATAAATCAAATATTTATGTGCATTACAAACTGTTCAAATATTAACAGTGGCAGAATTTTTGGCTAAAATGCCTGCCTTCAACTGAGTCTGCTAACGGAGTTTGTTCTTTCAATGTATTACTGTTAAGTCAAGAATGAAATATCAGGCTATATAACTGAACACACACCATACAAATGGAAAAAATACTTTTAAACTTTAAAGTAAATGTTACTAAACAACACACATTGGTTCAAAACTGTAATTTTGGCAACTAATGATTGCTTGTACTTTTTCAAAAAAATAGGGACAGCAAGTCTGAGGACAAGGTACTCAGATTTGCCGATAGAACTGGTGGTATTTCATTTATTCACAAACTATAATTCCATCCATGATCTATACGAATGCTTGAGTAACATTTCTGCTAGAACAGCCAACAAATAAATGACTAAACACATTAACATCAGACTTGTAAGTTAGCAATTTAAACAGGAAGAGTTCACACCCCTCTGTGAAGCCATTACTTCTGTTCATCTACATGCAGGGTAAAGTTCATTATAGAGGTTGGGAAAAAAAACCCTACTGACCAGAAGCCCAGGACAAGAAGTAGTACCTGTCTATGAAACCGTTAGGCTCCACGTGCATTAGATAAGTGAGCTGTCAGCTGGCCAAGGAATATCAAGCATGGTAGCACTGAACTGCAGTTAGAGGAAGAGTGCCACAGGGAGTAAACAGAAGTAGAATGAACATGGTTAGATCAAAAAAAGCAACAGAACTGAAATGCCAGTTAGAAGGCAAAGGGTGGAGCTAGTTTGTCACTCATACAAATAATGATTTGAAGAAGGCAGTGACAATAAGAAGATACGCAATGTTAAAACACCACTCGCCACCCAGATATCCCTCTGAGCACAGGCAGTCAAGGGAGACTAACATTATCCAAACCCACATATAATATGCAAACACTGATGCATCTTAAATTCCCTGACTCTATTAACTGTCAAGAAAAATATGGAAGAGAGACTCAGCCAGACCCACTAGAGAAAGAAGATACGAAAAAGCAGCTGAAGACACATCGCGACAACACTTTTTTCCTGCCTAACCAAGGTGAGTGACTTATCTTCTCCCCAGTCTCTTCATCATAGAGAAATTCCATACCTGCTCTGCTTTCCTACTGACCTTCATATCATTTTCCATTTAGCACACCTCCCCCTTCTCGGTTTTTTTTTGGTCACCATCCCCAAAATCTACAGTAACAGCCTTATTAATAGTTAAGATCCTTAAAGTGTTCACTTTGCCATGACCTTTTTCCAGTTCTAGCTGGATCATCTAACTAGACAGCACATTTCATGGATCCTGCTCTAATTCATCCCTACACAGCACCAAAATGAACATGATTAACAAACAGCCTTGCTACTGAGTCTACTCTTAAATGTTACGTAACTACATAACCACAAAAACTGAAATATAACCCAGGTTCTCAAAAGATTTTTCAATTTGCTTTTAATTAACAATTTCAAATCAATAAAAAGGATGAGATATGACCCACTGTTTTCTGAAAGCAGTAAAACAATTAAATATACAAACCTTCTTGAAAATATGAGATTCTCGTGAATTATCAGGCTTCAGGAACCATAAATTTTTAAGAATAAAAATAATGAAATATCACAACACCTGTGAGTAAACCGTAAGAGCTCATCACCACAAACACTATCACTCTCATAAAACATCAACATCAATGAGAGGAGAAAACAAAATTTTTGGTGAGAGACAAGTACTAAAAATTAAGGATATTTTGCCAGAAAGGGAAAACAACTCCAAAATTTTAAAGCTATTATAGAATTTTTGTTCTTAATTTTTAAAAAATCTTACATATTTAATAACTGCAGAGCTTCTGCTGCTTCTATTTTAATGATAAGGTTTATTCTTCCTCTTAAAAATAAAATTCTGGAATACAAGCAGATTGTTATGAAATCACAGGCAAAAGAATATTTCAAAAGAAAGAAAAGCAGCAAACTGGTTTGCCAGTGGAATGAGGTAAGCTAATATTTGTTGCCAGCTGTAGTAGTATTAAAACCACTATTTGTTGCTGTTGCAAAATACAGGACAAATATGACCTACCAGCACACTCTTTTTGGGATAAGTATTTCCATTAGAATCCCTTACTTAACACATAAAGTACATGCACCTTCTGAAACCAGTCATGCAACCAGGTAGTACTGCATGCAGCATTCAAATAAGAACTGTATGCTGAACATTCAAATAAATTCTTGATTTTCACAACGTTTCAAAAATACCTGTATAAAAAACTATGTGTATATTGTATTAGAAAGCCAAGACAATACACATTTGAAATGTCTCTAACATACTAAGTCGTCCTTTGGGGTTTGGGGAGAGTTAAATCACTTTCTGGATCAGGAAGGAACAATAATGAAAACCTGAGCAAATCTCCGTAAACTACATTAATGGTTAAAACAAACCAACCACCTTGAAGTCCTTCCCATATTACTGAAAAGCCAAAGAGCTGTAACTTGTGATGAATGGCATTGTGTAATTTGCCAGCACCATAAATAGCATGGTCAAATACAATCTTCAGCATTAACCAGAACACAATTCTTCAGCTCCAGGTGGAAATGGACACGTCACAGCGCTCAGGTGAAGTCTGTGTGTGACACCACTAACACAGCTGCAGAATGTGGACTTCAGGTTCTAACAGAGAAAATGCACAGGAGCCTACACTGCTGGCTGAAAAGCCTACTGAACAAAAAAGGTAACTGGAAAAAAAAAAAAAGTATCTCTGGCCAACAAATAAGTGCCTGGTTATCACAGAAAGGTAGTACTATAGAGGAGGGAACACATCAGATAATGCAGACTGGAAAAAACGCATTCTTTATGCACCATCAGTGACAAATTCGGTAACATGGGACATAAAAGCACTTCAAGAATAGTGAAAAACAAAACAGCATGAAATCCAAACTACCAATATGGACCAGGTGGCACACAGAACAATTTTAGTGGTTTTCAAAATCTCAAAAGTAAGTTGTTCCATGAGCAGGAGAGTTAACAGAACTGATTAAATCCTGGATTTCCAGAGTGTTGCATCTCACAGATGACATCAATATACTACGCTTTCCCACCACAATTTCTGTATCTAGCTATGAAATCCTCACTTCTTATTTTCTAGTACTACAGCCCCCTCCATTATCCAGCTCTCTTACATTCCCTTCTTATTCTGGTGACTGCCTAGTTCAGTGAGAGAGAAAAAACAGGCAGTAGTTGGTTGGTTATTTTTGTACCCACACACCATCCATTCCTATTACAGGAACATACATGTTTTAGATATTTTTTCCTGTAAACTGGACAACAGACTTAAAGCTTACTGTGGGCCAAAATCAAGAGAGACAACATCTAGACTGCTTACTTAGGAAGCTCATAAAAATGGACTCCCTAAAGCTACAGTTTCTTTTGTAGGTCAGAAATTTAAAACTATGGCAACAATTCTGAAAAGAGGAAATGATCTGAGATATCTGTCATAGGTTTCTCATCTTAGCATTTTGTCAAAACTTGAGGAATAAGAAGAATATGGCCAAAGAGGCTATTTTTCAAATGTAAACTTGCAGGCCTAGAGAAATTGCACAGAACTACAAAGCCTTCCTACTTAGGGAAGGACAGATGGGCACCGGGTTGAGACAACAGTCACAAGGGAACTCGTGGTAGAAATTGCAGGTATAAAAGGAAATTCTGAGATATAACAACAAGAACTTCTTTACATGATCTGAAGCCATAAACACGTTTTCAGTACCTTCACTTTGTGTGGTAATCTCAAAAAGTCTCCCCTAAACCCATGGCAACTTCCTAGACAGTGCAAAATGAAGAAGTATCTTTGCATGAAGCAGTCCATTCATTAGTAACTAAACATGCACAAAAAACTGATTAAGTTCCATGACACAAAAAAGAACACGTTCTATTCCAGTACAATGTTAACAGTGGAAGAAGTACCCCGCTATGTTATTTTGTAATATGATCACAAACTGAAATGAATCTAATGCAAAACGAAAGCAAATAAAAACGGGTTATTTTTAACAGTTGTCAAAGGAGAAGAAAGTTCCACTTGAAACTGCCAAGGCAGCAATAATATTTCACTTAAATTTATAAGATAATGAATTTGGATGCTAGGGTCAATCTGTTTCCTTCATGAAGAAATCTGAAATCTAAGAATCAAATGATCACACTATTTTCCTGCTAGTGATGAGGAAAGTGGTAGAGTTCACTTTCAGATAGCTTTCTACAGGACTCTGCAACAACAGTTCTAGAGGTGAAAGGTACTGATCTGCAGCTGGATAACAAACTGCATTTGTAGCCCTTTCAATGACTGGGCATCCTTTTTTGATGGAGGCACAGCAGCCTGTCACAGATCAACAGTCAATGGGTTCCTTTCACAAAAGGCATTCTGAGTACTCTTCATGAGTGAGGGAGAAGTTAAAAAACCCCACAGACTCAAAATACCCAAAGAATGCACACTGCTGGGGGTGGGGGGGAGGAGGGAAGATACAAAGTACAAGTGTACACGTTTTCCAGAACTGATTTTCTAACTGTTTTAAAACAGTTGTTTCTGTTTCATACCTACTGACTGAAGGCAGCCTGTACCAATTATTCCCTTTGAGAATACTCTGTAGAGTGGATTTATACTTGAAGACCAAAATATTTGACAAGAACCTTGACACAGATGAGGAACACAATCCAGCATGGCAATATGACATATACATGGTGAATCCATGATCATATCACCTACAGATACAGCAAAGACCTGAAGTTTGCTATCAAACTCCATTACAATTAACCCCAAATCCTTGGCAGCTCAGCCAGCAAATGATGTTCAGGTAATCTCTTCTGTCTACTCCCATCCCTATGGTTAAACTCCATGGCTGTACCGCTATCTATCACCAATCAGAAATGTGCTCAACAGAGTGGGGGTGAAGGATCAGAACAGATCCATGTGGTCTGGAATGGTCTACTGTGAACAGCTAGCTCCACCTGCCAGAATGAACAACAGTATCTTACACTTGATTCCACGTTCATTGATGACCACTCATGTCAGCAGTCACGCTCCCCCTTTGAATTAATCCAAGCTGATAGACGTCTTACACTGCAGCCCTCTACTGTGGAAGGGCTCAAAACCACATTTTACATAGCCCACCCAAGATGAATTTTCACTCTCAGAGAAAAGGTCTGAATGTGACACCAGAAGACAGCTAAATGACATACTGGACTAGGAAGAGAGGGAGAACTGTACTGTTTTTCTGTCTCACTATCTCCATCCCTAACAGTGAACAATAACAGCCCCACAAGGAAAAGTACAAAAATAGGGTAAGCATGCAGTAATACTTTCCTCAAATGTTCTCCCAGCCTTTAGAAATCTACAATGAAGGAATTCTGAGTGTGAGGAACAGTCTTTGTAATTATTAGCCTTAAATATGTTTCCAGCCTCGCCCAAATGATTATCTTCCGATCCTTTCTGAACAGTTGAAAATCTCATGGCAAAGCTACACCTTAGCTAAACTGTCCAGTCTTTTTTGGGGGTGGAAGATGGCTGACACAGGGACAAAACTCCTTTCACTTGTTTCCTTCAGATGTTCTAACTTCTCACAATAATCTCTGAAATGCTTTATAACTGCCTGTTTACATTTCACAATTAGTTCAGCATTATGAAATAGGACATGTTAAGAATTTCATGCTTGTTCTACCGTGAGTAAAAATGTTTTCAAGTACTCTTCTAGAATAGAGTGCTGAGATAAAAGAGCTCCGTGATCATATCTGAGACACATATGCTCATAACCACAAGTGTGCCACAGCACAGAAAGATCTTTGTAAAAGTAACGTTAAACAGATATGTAAGAACAATTGATAAAGATCTCAACTTTTTAAGGTTTAAAGTTTAAAATGTTCACTTTTGTAACAGTGAGCCAATACAGACAAGCCTAAGTTACTTAAATACAACGAACAAAAACCAAAGTAGTTTTAGGTTCACTTAATGAGTATTCATGAATAGGAGCATGACTTGTGATCTACATTTCTTAATGATTTCAGAAAAGTTTACTGTGTTTGCTTAAGATCTCTGAAAACACAGCATAGCTTCAAACCATTCTGACAGAATCCACCTCAGTGCTGGATGGTGCGTCACTGGAAGCATTAGATTCCTCTTCACTGTGAACATAATACAGTCTTTTATGGGAGTTTCTCCCTTTTGGGTTCCAGTGATTTGAGGCTGATGTCTTCAAACGGAGGGGGCAAGGGAGAAGATGAGGCAGCTGTTGCCCAAATTTCTGAAGGCCTACACATAGCTGTCATTAGAACCAGTTACAGCTTTCAAGTGGTATTCTAGAACCTCATGGTCAGATAGTTACACTTAAGACTGCAGTATCCGAAAACCAAACAGAAATTACTTAGTACTTTGAAATGTGCATAGCAGAACTACTTCAGGCTGAATTTTTAATTTGCCCTTCTCTTGTTCTTAGTTTTTATCAATGTAGATGGTTTAGCAGAGGACTACTATCTCCATGCCTCAATACAGGCACATGCCTTTTTATCAACACTGAGAAACTCTGCCCAAGTTGGGCTAGATCAGAAGTTGTAATTCACACTCAGCACAGATTGTTCAGTTTAGGTTATCTTGTTTAAAAAAATCATACCATATATACTGAATTTTGCCTGCACTGATGGAGAGGCCAAGGCTACAGAACTGAAGTTTCTTTGGAAACATGTTGTCTTCTAGAAACAACCATACCACTGAGACTGGCACAATGGATGTTTGTTCTGTATTATGACTCTCCTCACTGCAACTCAAAAATTAGCTGAAGACAGAACAATCAATAACAAAGACCTAAAAACAGCAACAGGAGTACGAAATAAAACAGACAGAAGACAGAACAAGCAAGAACTGAAGTAACCACAGAAAGGTAACAAGGAAACATCACAATTTACAACTATCTCTAACATAAAATAATCAGGTAATTGCTTCTCACAGTTTGTTTTTTTTAAAGTATGCATTTAAACTGCCAAGAGATATACAACTGATCACACAGTGAACAGCTGTAGCAACTTTACAGCTCTCAACTGCAAATTTTGTGGGTTTTAGAAAAAGGTTTCGAAAAAAGCATGAGTTATAAGAAGTTGACTATACAACCGCAAAACATAGCACTGAATGTACCAAGTCTCTTACTGGCAGAACTGCAGTGTGCCACTGTCTGCCTTGAAGTGTCTTGACTCCTTTCTATTAAGGCAGGCACCTTAATGGAACCGCTTCCATGACTCCATTTTCTAGTCCTCTTCTTTACGACCAGATTCTTTCAAACCAGTTCGATATTTTAGCTATTATCCTTCCTCCTTCAGAGTTTGTCAGCACCAAATTTCAAATGACAGGGTTTGCCCACCTTTAGAGCAAAACTATTAATAATAAACCTCTCTGCTCCAAACTTGTATTTGTTTCCACTCCAACTAAAACTCAGAGCGTTTCTTTTTGGTACTTATTGCTGATGTGCAACCAGCTGAAACTCCGTGCAATGAAAAAACAAGCTGCTCACAAGACTCCATCAAAACTCCTACTGACAGTGACATTTACAATCCTCAGCATTATCCTGACACATAATCTGAATACGCTGTTGGAGTAAATGATCTTCCTTTATTTAAGTATTTATCTCAAGTTTTAATACTTTGTTTTCATCCTATATTAACACACATAACAAGATCTCTTCTTGCTGTTCATATTATCAAAATTTCTATCTACCCTCACTGATTTCACCCACATATATGCCTCTGACAAAACAAGAGCCCTACAATACTGGGGTGGGGGAGGGAGGGAAGGAAAGGAAAGCAATAATGGGGGAAAAAAGTAACCAAAACTTAACCTCAGAAAGTATCATGAAACATAATCACCACCTTCCCACCACCCCAAAAGAAGGTAATTAGAAGATAAATCCTGTCCAAACACCATTCTAAAACAAACAAGTAGCTACCATTATGCTGTTCCACAACAGTAAGTTATATAAAGCATTACTATTGTTTGGCAATATATGCCCTTCCAACTATCTATGCCATTAGTTTAAAAACCAAAAAGTGCAATGTGGAAAGAAGTCACAAATGGCATTCCATCGATTTCTATTCTGCACCCTCTTGGCAATCTATACCTCTTCAACATTAAACAGCAAAAAGGCTCTGCTTATAAAACAGCAGAAACTCACCAAGTCCAAATTCAGCACACTTTGTCAGATACCCTTCAGATGTTTTATTTTTGTTCAGAAAAATGGTGAGCTTGCTTTCCTTCATCTCAAAGCTGGTTCAGAGCACTGTACACCTGGGAGAGTGAGAGGGAAACCCTATATCAAAAGGAAAAAAAGCTAAACCTATTTTACTAAAGCAAAGCAAATCTAGAGAAATTTCAATATTTCTCACCACATGTAGACTATGAAACACAAAGTTAACGTAACATTAGAATTTTTATTATTTAAGAGACCCAACACTCTAGACATCTGCTGAACAGGTGTAATTCATGGCTCTGACAGTGAGAAAAGCAAAAGTTCTATAAAACCATAATGACTGCTAGCTTAAAATGCAAAGAACTTGACCATGCAAAGTTTCAAACATTTCAATTCTTTCTCATAGGCTGAATTTCAAGTCACTACAATTAGCAATGCATACAGCACTGCTCTTCCAACATAAGTGCACAGCACTAAGAAAACTTTTATTTGTGGCTGGCACAAATGGATAAAAAATTCCAATTTTTATTAACAGATCACCTGACACCAATTAAATATCACACTGAGAAATAAACTTGATAATCTTCAAAATTAGCCTCATGAGAATTTTAAATCTTCCAGCGACTTACGAATACAGTTACGATTGTCTCCTACAAACTAACAATATCCTTGAAAAAGTAAACTGAACTAATTTAATAAGATATTTCATTTCCACTGGCTATGAATACGGAAACAGGGGTACAAAGCCAATGCCGAATACTAAAGGGAAAGAGTCATTACATACATTAAAGATTCGGTACTGCTCCCTCTGAAACTGATAGTTCTGTTATCAGTGACACAAATGAGCAGCATCAGGCTGTCAGAACAAAGAATGGACAAAACAAGGCTACCTTCACATGCATTACTTGTAGTAATTTAAGCAGTCAGGAAGGGAAGTGGGAGAATACCTGAGGTAGACACCACTATAACACACCTATGAATGGAGCACAGAAGAAGGACTAGAAAACACTATTCACAAAATTAAAGAAAAGAATCTCAGAACTGGAATAAAACTGTTATCGTTTTACTTCACACATACAAAAAGATCATAAAAAGAGAACTGAGGAACTATTGACCTATCAGGCTCCTGCAGACAATCTACAAAAGTTTTCACTCAAGTACTGAACAATTGACGCACTGCAGACCTGTATTTCACCCAATCCATAGAATATGCAGACCTTCAATCAGGCTTTTCCACAAAAGGCTACCCTTTGTGATAAATGAACCTCTGAAAAAGATTCTAATATAACTTACCATTATGTATGGCATTCATCAACTTCACGAAAGCTTTTGAGTTAGGAGAAAAAGGGCTTCATGTTAAGATCATGTTTAACAGACACACAAAAGAATATACGTATAGACAGGAATTTCAGTGAACAATAATACACCTGAATACATCTTTCTTGTATTCGAGCTCTGATCATTTACAGTAGCACAAACTGTAAAGTGGATTTATTTCTATCCACTACAATTTTTTACTTATATTTCTTTTATCAGTGTTGGTTAGATTTTAAATGTCAATTATAAGAACATTCCAGCATATGTCAATTAGCTATATTCTAAAGCTAGTATTACAAATAAAAATTCAAATTCTTTCCAGTAGCACTCAGTCCCCCCAAGGAAAGACTGACTTTAATTTCATTGTCTGCAACAAATTTTGAAACTCAAAAGGAAGTTGCCTTGCTAATTTTAATCACAAGGCATCTGTTTTGCTTCACTGGTAGATTGAGATGAACTCAAGCAATCAAGTCTAACAGATTCCTGGACTTGTGTCTCCTGGATTTTGGAGAGCTCAGTTCAACAACAACTCAGACACACAGAAAGAACATCCAACTACTGGTAGACCGAAGAGGACGCTCACATGAACTTCCTTCCCTTCATGGGTTGGGGTTTTTAGAGAGTATTTATTGACCTCTGACCCTGAAGTGCCAGAACACACTCACATCCTCTGCCGTGCAGCTCAAGTCTCCAACACAGCCTCCACAGCTCCACGGCACTGCACTGCCCAGCTGCAGAGTGGCGGCAGTCATGCAGATGCCAGTCCTCTTCCACTCATCCCACCAGCTTATTCCTGCTTAGGATAATGACCTCATGACTACAGAATGATCTGAGGTTCAGTTTGCTCGTTCGCTCTTTCACACTGCTAAGGAACACAGCCCTCAGTTTACACATCCGGTTTGACAAGGTCATGGAATGAATGACTTCTACAGGCTGGAGTGGGGCCAACATGTCTCGTCCTACTCCCATGAGGGAACTCCCTACCTGCATCAGCCTCTGAGACCTGACTGCAGTAACTATTTGGGTTCCAACAGGGAAACTGCCCTCAATGCTTTATTTTTCTCTTCTTTATTCTTGCCACAACTGGAAGCTACTAAATATTGCTGCCATAAGCCATTTTTTAACTCTTCTGAAGGATCTTCTTAACATCAGAATTTCAAAAAAATGAATGAACGAAGACATCTTAAATTTCTGTCATTCATACTCAAAAATTACAAAACTAACTAAGAAGCAGTTTTAAAAAATTTAAAAGCTTTGACTTTCACCTGCCAACTAAAATTGAGTAAGTAGCCAAAGGTACTTCAAAGGAAATACTTCTAAAATTTGGAATATTTTAATTAAAGCATTACATACAAAGTGTGTTCTCTAAAAAACATAAATACTAATGTTCGGGGGCTTAAATTTTGTGGTACAGAAAAAACGCACAAGGTACAAAATTCTGTATGATTCTTGACAGAAGTGCATTAATTGAAACATGAAACTTATAACTTTAATTACCTTAACAGTTTTCAGAGAACTAACAAAAAACAAAAATACACTCAATTTACAAGGAAAAAAGTTACTAAAATGCACAGAGTTAATCTGATTGGAATCACATTATACTATATAGAAACATTCTCTCTCAGGTGCAGAGGACACAATGCAACTGCAGTCTGCCATTCTTAAGTGCAGAATCATTTCACCCACACCTGCTTTGCACAGCCTTTATTTGATTATAACTGTATCTGTTCTCTCCAGTTATGCTCCATTTTTGTGCACAAGAAATAGCAGCCATTTTGATCCATCATTGCTTTCAACACTAAACAAATCCCTTCCAAATTTAAGGACTATTGGGTAGATTTGGAAGGAGGCTTGGGGTGTGATGAGGTTTTTTCTCTTCTTTATTTTTTTTATTCTATTCAAACAAGCTCAGTCCTAGACTGCCAAAGCTATACCTTTTGCTTTTGTTTCTTTAAAACTGTACCAAACAGGAGCCACCACTAATCCAAGCAATCACATCCAATGTGTTCCCAAACATCACTCAAGAGGTATGAGAAAGCTTCAAAGCAGAATAGACTAGATATGTCTCCAATGCAAAATTTACTACTCTAAGATAACGCTTCATAGACAAATGAGGAAGAGATGCAGTTAAAGAGCTAACAAAACACTAGCTGTTCTAACACAGCCCTCATCCAATTACACAAGGAAGGGCCAACACTAGATCAGTCCTGCTTGTGACTGATGGAGCTAATTCTAGACTCCCCCCAAGCCTCTCAACAGAACAGAAGGAAAACTGTTCCCCTACCACCACTCCCTTCCACACTCCATAAATTAGTGGAAGGCAGATGAAAAAAGGTGTTTTATTCTGGAAGGAAAAAAGAGCTACTGTCTTGGTTCCTGTGTAACTGCCTTTATTGGCAGCTATGTCTTTCCTGACTCCTGCACTGAAGTATCCCCTCCCAGCCATCCAGTTTTCTGCTACAATGTACAGCCAAATTGAAATCCAACATGCTAAGGTGTCAAGGACGGTTGAGGATGGTGAATGGTAACTACATATACATATACCTGTATATGCTGCAATACCTGAACTTCACTTCTCATTGTTTGCACTTACTTGCCAACTCTGCTGCCTCCCACACTGTTCTCTCAGTCTTAGCTAAATCTTTCCTCTCTTCATCCAGTCCTTACAGCAGCTGCCATGGTTCGCTTTACTTAGAACCTTACAATTATTCCTCCTTAAAATCGGTTCTGCTCAGAAAAAAACTGATGCTTCCAGCTCATTCATTTCAATTTCTGAAATGACTCAGTAGTAATACCAACATCCAAGCCACCACCCTCTGGCTGTTCATTACCTGTTTTTAAGGGAATTGGTTATGCACACAAAAACTTAAGTTCCATTCCAAGCTTACTACTACTCCACAACAGAAAGAAAGCCTAGTGACTTCGTCCCCAGGAAGGATGTTATCTGCTGTAACCAAGCCCTAAATCTGTCAGATTAGGCATTTGTCCATGACAGTTATCACACTTCAGGAAAAAAAAAAACAAAACCAAAAAAAACAAAAAAGAAGCTGAAAAAACTCAAACAAAACAAATTCCAACAACTTGCATTTGACATTCCTATGTGAAAGCTAACCACATTGACAGCTTATGAGCCACTTTTTCATTTGGAGGAATGAGGGGTGTGTTTGGTGTTTGGCTTTTTGTTTGTTTGTTGGGGGGGTTCTGCTGAGGTTTTTTTAATTTACTTGGAATCTCTAGTCATTCTTATCTCACAGATGTTCAAAACAAATAAACAATGGGAAACAGAACTAAAATCAAGTCAAGTATGTAGGATCTAATAGGATTATTCATGCACAAGTCCCAGTTGCATATTTGTAATTCCACTACCACCTTCCAATGAAACCCTTCTCAACTCAGATTTCTAGAGCTACACTGGCCCAAAGAACATAGATACTCATTCACTTTTTTATTACCAAAATTTTCCATATTTTCCTGTTCCTTCAGTTCCTGAGAACCCTTGTCTGATCTTTCTACCACTGCATGTAATTCTCTCTCACAAAAACATATGCAGCAAGCTAGATCACTGTCAAAATCAACAGTTTTCTCCCTGTTACCCTTATGGCCTTCTCACATATCTACCAAATCTGACACAGAAAGATGAATACTTCTTTTTAAAAGCTCAATAAAAAGTATATAAAGAGCAATATGAAGCAATGAGTTTGCATCTAAACTAGGTGTTAAATCCCAGTTTGGTCAAATGGACAAAAAAAAATGGCTTTACACTCAGGATCGGATAAGAAGCAGCTTTTCTAACAATGCAGAATAGTTTGTTTCATTATTATTTCCTGCACTACCACCACAAAAGCCCTTGCAAGAACTGTCCTGCTAAGAATTTTGACAGCACACTTTGTGTATATGGCATACCTGTATAAAGTTCCTACAACACATTTTCAGCTATGCCAAATGCTCCTGAAGGAGAGTTTTGTTTGAGTAACCTTCTGGAAATACGTTGCTGGCTTACTGCTGCCAATTTTCTGCATTTTAATCATGTTGGGGACATCCATCAAAAATGAGCTCACATTCAGATGGAGCTACGTGCAGCTTGTGCAGACGGCACAGGTGATGTTTGTACAGTATCAGGTACTGGGACACTCTCACTGGGTACCCAAGGCACATCCTGACGCACAGGGAGCAGCCTGTGCCTGTGCACCTGGCTGCCAACCCTCCACCGCACAACCAGAACTGCTGGGGTGCATGTGCTGCAGCCCTGTGCCAAGTGACATCCTACAGGCAACCTGCAGCTTCATAAAGCTGCTGTTCTTAGTCCTATCACACCCATAGAACCTGCTTAAGGAAGAAAAATAAATTACTTACATAAGAAGGTAGCATAGGGACTTGATAATCAGACACTTAGCCCCATTATATTTGTTTTAAAAAGCAGTATAGCTCCTATACAAATGTGAGTGTCATCCTACATGAGCATCGCATGAATCTCTCCATTCTAAGTCTTAATGGATTTGTCCCAGAGCAGCATCTTTCACTGAAAAGCTCAATTATTTTAAGGTAACTAGTCTTTTTTATGCCACTGTATTATGTTAGCATTTCTGTTTAATTTTTTTTTCTTTTTGAAACTTTACAAGGGAATTGCAGAAATTATTATGATAATCAACAACAGCTCTAGACATCATAGCCTCTCCCCAGATATAATCCTGAGACAAGCTTCAGTCAGTTTAACTTCTGGTACTGCAGCTCTTCATGTCAAATAAATGGAAAATTTAAATGCTAAGTACATTTCCTTCTGATTTTAAAAACCAGACTGTAGTGTTGTCACCTCTGACTGACAACAACAACAAAAAAAAGAATTTTACCATATGAATTGGACAGTCTTCAGAAGGACAAAAATGCTTCAAGAACTATCAACACACACGTATCACTTATGTTTCAGCTATATTTGATTTCCGTAAGACTTGAAAGTCTGTAAGATCTGAAAAGTACAATTTTCAAGGAAGGGTAGAAAACCCTACTGCACCTTTTATAGTCAAGTCTCTTGTCTACCCTCCCCCACAAGCACTTTTTTATGTTCCCATGTCACCTTTAACAGATTTTATGGAGTTAAAAGACTGATTGCTATCTCACATTTGACTTACAAAGAATGCCACACTCTAGTAATTGACTCCAGATGCCGAAAAATGTTCACACTCAAGAAAATGAATATTTTCATTTTAAAATATATATGTACAAAAAAACCTCTTAATTTGATATAATATTGAAAGTCCTTTTTTTTCTTTAAGTTAAGCCATTTTAAAGGAGTTTCTGGGAACTAAACAGTTACAAGTAAGCAAACACTTGCATCTCACTTTATTTCCAATCAGCAACAGAACTACGGAATATATCCTTGATCTTCAGAAAAGGGATATACCTCTAAAGCAAATATCAAGTTCTGCAATAAAGACATCTGATAGGATAGAAATCTTAATTGCTTCACAGTATCTCCTTATTCCCCCACTCTATTTAGAATTATAATTCTCAGCTTTATAATAAGAGTTAAAGAACCAACATAATCTAAGCACAAAACTGGAAGTTTCAGTACATCTTCTCCTTCTCCCCTTATTTTTTTAATGTAATAATGATAATACCACAAACTTTTACTCCATGTATCTGCAAAGACAATCAGCCACTGGAAAGGCAGGCAATTTCTTTTCTTCACTATCAGATAATAGCAACCAAGCTGTCAGGCAGATCTCATTCATGCAGATTACCCAGGCCTAAAGTAAGTTAAGTTTGAACTCCTGATAAAAACTAACACCAAATATATACAAGACACTTCACAGGCTTATGGGTCAAATATAAGACAAAAGCAGTTTACAAAAAGCTCATGAACCTCTCTGAAAACCTTCTGTTATACCAAACAAAACAGATTTATAGCTAAATTTGGAAAGTAGTAAGTACAGGAACTTAAGTAGCCTTTAAGCCCTTCCAGTCCATTTTCTTCTTTGCCAGTATAGATACAACTAACAAATCGTCAGTGTATTCATAAAAATTCTTATTATGTTTCAAAAAGTTTGTATTTAGATGCCAATTCTGCAAATAATTCTGTATGGGCAATGATCTAGAGCTGTAGAATTTCTTGTATTTAAATTAGCATTTGGGTGTAAGACTCCCAAAACTTGAATAAAAACAGTATTTCAAACAATTTAGAAATATTTACATCTTTTTGCTAAGCTGTTTAAAACTATGTCTTTCTCCTGAAATTAAAAACTACCTAAATTTTCTTTATTTTGTTATTAAATGAAAGACCTAAAAAGGAAGTCAAGAAAATACACATTCCATTTCCCTATATTGATTTTTTTTTTGCTTTGTTGTGGTTTTTTTTTAGCATCTGAAATATATTACAATTTCGTAATTTAAACATACTATTTGCTGTTGACTGTCAGAGTATAATGACTAAATAAATAATGACATCTTTTGAAATTTAAATAGAAGCTAATGCCCAGACTCACCATAATTTGGGAATCTAGTTTAAAGATATCATCTTCAAAATTTCTATTTTAACCTGACAGACACATTCTCATACAACAATTAACTGGTCATGTGATTTTCACAGTTGCCAAGATCTTCTCTGAAATTCGCTGGCCTTAGCAGCCTGACATGGAAACTCTATCCCAGTTATTAGAACCTCCCTTCTCTGGGCCTTTTTTTTTTTTTTTTTTTTTTTTTAAAAACTTCAGAAAACCCTCCCATCTGTTTTCACTCAAAACCAAAAACTTGACAATTTTTTGAGAGAGGAAAACTTTGCCTTGTTTTAAATCAAGTTTTGTTTCAGAGCGATGTTCCGAGAGTTCCTGATCTTGCAGCGCTCACGGGATGCCTGATTTGCATCTCATGCACAAAACTCTGCTTCCATGAAAAGCCAGGCAGCTTGGAGACTTCCAGATGGAACAGGCTGAACATTTCTTGTTTTCAGCAGCCCATCAATTAAGCACTATACCGTATTTTTTCTACTAACTTTAAAAAAAAAAAAAAGGGGAGGAGTGGGGGGGGCAGAAAATGGCAATTACCAGTATGTAAAAAAAAAAAAAATCTTGACCAGGAATAATAATTCTTTCTGTATAATAATTATGATCATGCTTCTAAACATTTTTGTAAACTGAAATACTCTCAAATTAAAGATATTTCCAGTCTAGCAAAGATCTTGAGACTCTCTGAAAAGCATTTTTTAAAATATCACTCACTATATGCCTCTTCTCAACTTCCACATTCATAGTCATATTTTAGGAGGAAATTAGCATCATAAATAAATATAGTACTTTGCCACCTGCAACATGTATGGAGCAATTCCAATTAATAGTGATGTAACTTTTCTACCCCTTTTAGAAATTAATGTCACAGTGATGACAATAGCCTTTTTTCCCCCTTAAGTATAATAATGCTCAGTTCTCCGTCATTATTCAGAAGTTTTTCATAACTGTTTTCAAAACACCTCTGTAAGAAAGTTCATTGTTCAGTATTTTTTTGTCCACAGCCTTCTAAACCAAGGAATTCTTATTTATTACATCCAAGCATATTTTTTACAACATACATTTTAGAAACCATCCTGAACCCTCAGAGCAAGCAGCAAAGATGACTTCTCAAACTCTGATGAAAGCATAGAACCTGCCAGGACGAGAACCAGTTCTAGCAAAGCCATGCTGCCTGAAAATTTACTACTAACTACTGCATTTTAAAATACATTATTTGCCCAGTTACAAACTATGTCATATGCTAAACTGATGCACCATGCCGAATTTTCTTTAAAAAATCAAAGAGATAATACAGCACAGAATTAGGTTCATAGGTAAGGACCAAACAAGAATCTTTGCAAGCACATTGACTTCTTAGCTCTAGAATTTCCTGCACCTGCAAATCAAATAAATACATTCAACTAAACTGTATCTTCTAGAAAATACATTTTCAGAACTGAGATTTGTTCAACTATATACCTTTTCTCGCTTGATTATGTTTTACTTTTTTGTTAGGTTAAGCATCATTGTACTAGTTTTCGGTTCCTCATATGATATCCATAGTCTGATAAATTCGCTCCACAGCTGTTCTCCAATCATGTGCTTTTTCCAGTCATTGAATCCTTCTCGTGGCTCTTTTCTTCACACAGCAAACCACAGAACCACACACAGTATTCAAAGACCAGACACACTCTGAATGCAGAGCTGCCTTTCTCATTAGCTTGCTGTTTATGCATTAAAACCTTTTTAAACACAGCTCAGCACTGGAAACTCAGACACAACTGATTAATCACCTTTATCCTTTTTCTCTACAGCCCTTCCTTCCCCAGAAGGCCATCCTTATCCTGCAAGTATACATCCATCTCTCTAAGACAATCTTCTCCTTTAGCTCAACCAACATAACTCTTAGTTTGTACTGCTGACTAAGAGATTCATTTTACCCTGCCCACATAACCAGACTTTTTCAAAAGTTGCAGAATTTTCCAATATATTTCACAGACTATTCTGAATTGAAGGGACCCACAAAGATTGCTGAGTCCAAACCTTAGGTGAACTGAGGACCAAAGCTGTGACCTTGGTGCTATGAGCACCAAGCCCTGACCAACTGAGCATAAGGGGAAATAACAAAGTAAACACTAGTTTAATAGTTCTCTGATCAAAATAAAATTGAAACTTACCTAATAATTACAGTTAATGCAAGGATTTTCTGACTACCTATCATTAAAAGACTTTATTTAAAATGTTATGCTGTATCAACTGAAATGTAGGCACCTACTACGCCACTGATTAAAAAACAGAAAACAAAATTAGTCCAGTAAGTTATTTTCCATAACTCTCAATATCCACCACTAATCATCACTACACCTTTCTATGTCTTAACATCTCCCTTCCTTCTGTCAGACACATCCTAATTGCATAACATTAACTAGTTGCCAGTCTCTCTTACAGTTTCCTGAGTTTTAAAGACTTACCGAAATTTAACACTGACAGTCTAAAAGCATGGAAGTACGATGTATTCACCATCAGGAAATATCAGTACTTCTGGCTGTAGCTGCTGATAACAATTGTTTTACTTAAGAACTTTGATGCATTTCATGATAATCCCCACATTTTCATAGCTACTACCTCATGTGATTTCTTCCCTGTTACCTGATGAACATCTCCATGTTTTCTACACCAACAATCATTAATTTTAACATTTTAATCTTGTACCCCAATTCACCAATCTCAACACCACTTCTGTTCCGTTTCAAATATGAAGAATGAAATCCTCCACACATTGATTTTGCCTTGTGTGCTTTCTATACCATTTGCTTAGTCCTAAAAAGCCATTAATATCTATTAGTATCAATTTGTTCTTTATATTCTATCTCCTCTGAATACAAACTGGCATTTTAACACAGCAAGACTTCTGCTTTGGTGCACTTTGCAGATAAGCATAATAGCACAAACTGTTTCAGAACAATTTTTCCTAAACTCTTCCTCCCAGCAGATTCAGCTACTAAGTCAAACTTCAAACACAGCATCATGAAGATTTAACCTAAGTACTGAGGGACTTCATATCTCAATGAGAATAATTTCAAGTTACTCTTCTACTTTGAAACTCAGAGTTTCCTTGTGTCATCAGCGCAACAATGAGCTTAACAGTACAATGATCTTGTACAGCATAATGTGTCTAACATTGACAAAGGTTTCAGCACTGCTTGAATCAGAGGGGAAAGGAGAGCAAAATACATGGAACCAATCTGAAGCATTTAGCAAACTCACCTATAAAGTTGAAACTTGACTGCACAAGACAAGATCGACTCAGAGGAAACAAAAACATTCATGGTTTCTCAGAATTCGAAATACTGCCTTAATAAGGTACAATACTGGGTTTGGATGAGTCCTTTATTCCAAAAAAGCATCAAGTGTTACCAACCAGAGCATACTGAAGACTGGCTAAGGGCACAATATATATGATGCAGAAATAAAAATGTAGGAAGACAAATTTTAATTTTGCCTCAGTCAGGACAAAGGAATTCCAGAAGACTGACACAGTAAGGGTGCTGAAACAACAGGCTAACCATTTCAAGGCCCAATTGGTCATTTAATCTTTTCCAGTATTCTTAAAGAAAAAAAAATACCAGCTTTTTTTAGTGTTTACAGTACACATAAGGGCATAAAATCAATTTTACAAAAATTCAAATATTGAAGCAAATAATCCCCTGAAGTCCTTAGCTACTGAAGTTGATACTATACAATTTGTTGTACACTTGAAATCAAGAGCAGAACTGGGAAAGGCAGAGAAGTGCCTGAAGCACTACAATATATCCAGCAGCAAGTATCCATGCTGAACTTGGAAGACAACTGCACAAGAACTTTATCTACCATGAAACAGAAATTTCAGTTAACTTCTGACACTTGATTCTTTCCATTTTACATTGCTACATTATTCCACAAAAGTCAGAAATACTGCACATCACACAAAAACCTCTTTTTTCCCATTGCTGAGGGACAAAAGCCCTCAATGCTTTACAATACGAGACTAGAAATCTTTAAATATTATTCCCTGGAAGGATGCTAAAAATTAATTTAATCCTGAGAATACAGCTAGAATGACTTGGAAAGTTTGATAGCTCTATAAAATTCTCCAGTTCAGATGAAATCAACACACACACTCCCCCTATTAAAAGATTCAGATCCTGAAATCACTCCAAAGACCAACCCTACTGGGGTGAACCATTATTAGTTTTATGTAACTCCTCCAATAACTGACTTTGGCCTTTTTAGACAATAAACTTACAGTGCTTATGGATTCTCAACACAATGAGAAGTATGGTTGGTAAATGAGCTGATATCTAAAGAACCTTGGTGGGATTCTTTTAAAGATGGTACTAATAAAGCTTAATTTACTGCAAAAATTCCATATCGTCCTACCAATTTAAATTTTATTTCATTTTTTTAGAGTTAATTTTATCCCTTTGAATACAATGTTAAAGTAATGCATAAAATGTTTCCTGTCAGGTTATAAATACATTTCAGAAAAAATCACAAATAGCATAAAGATTGCACACTTAAGTTTAACCTTGAACACATCAGATCTGTCGCATGGCAACTGAAATACACCTGAGTGTATGTGTTGTAACAGCTTCTAATAACATGTCCTCATACTATACCTATATTCATGGTACATCTCTGTTCTCATTAAGCAAGAAAAGAGAAGTCCTGTGGACTGCGTAAGTCTGGAAATGTCAAATATTTCTGCAAAATTAGCTGAATATACTTATTCTGAATAAAAATTTTTGGGAAGACCTTTAATTATGTATAAATAGCACATGCTGAATCTGCATTACCTTTTAAAATAAGCTTCCCTTCACACTTCGTCTCACTTGAACATTTAACTATGAACACAATTATCATACATCTGTGAAGTCATGTTTTTCACAATTTTAATGGATCTCAACAACTACTCTTAGGAAAACTGAAAGAGAACGATAACTTCAGACAGCAGCTGTTAGGAAGACTACTGAAAAAAAAAAAGAGGAGATTCTTGCAGAAGTGCCTCAAAATCTTTGTTTAGTATGGTCTAGCTCGTACCTGATTCAGCTTCTTAGAGGTATCAAGGCAATTCCAAGTAAGAGGCAATAAGAACTTTTTGACTTGAGTACCCCGTATTTTCACTCACTACATTTACATGCACAAAGCCTTATCTGGGGGCTTGGGTCAAATAATTTAGATTCACTTGACAGATCTTGTGGACACGTGGTGGGTACATTTAAAAGAGAAACATATTAGACCTGAGAAAATACATGTTTCTGATAATACTGGCAATACTCATATGTCCTTCATTACAACACAAAAAATTGTTGTAAATTGGGTTACTGGGTTGCTGAACCAAAAAAATGCTTATGATGAAGTAAGGAGAGCAGCACATAAGAAAAATGGGAGATGAGGCAGAAGAGTACATCACAAAAATATGCTCTGATTCAAGCAGAAGTTTCTGGATAAATTTAGAGCTCGTGCTCAAAGATATCCCATTAGTTTTTGTATCTCTGGGTTTTCTTGGTTTTGCTGAGGTGATTTTGTTTACTAATTTTGTTTGTTCATTTATTCATATCCATGTTCTTTGGCATACTCAGTAAATATCACTGTTTTAAAGGACAGATCTAATGCTGGCCATCAAGAATCTAAGGATACTTAACAGAAGTTAAACTATAGGCTGAATACCATGATAAAAGTAATAAAACCGACATGGTATTTCCATCCATGCATTTATTTACAAAGAGTTTAACATTATCACTGCCATTTCCTAGATGGAAGAGTGAGATGTAATGAAGAGGACAAAGGAAGCAAGAATGGACCTGGACAGGGAAAGGCCTGTTCAATGAGCTGACGAGAGCAGAATATTCTACGACAAATATAAGAAGGGAAACGAGGGTCATTCACTTCAAACCAAGACCTTGTACTTCTATCTTCTACCCCAACCACAACAATACACAATCCACCTCAAAGAGATTATAAAAGAATAACAAAGATCATACTACAATAATCAGAACACTGATGTGAATCTGCTAAATGCTCTCTGTTCATAACATAGAGGTGAACATATTCTTAAAACTGTATTCTAAACAGAAAGATAAATAGTTAATTACGAAGTTTCATCATAGACCATTTCCCTCCATTGATTTTAATACAGGAAAAGTATTTTTTAATATAGTTGTTGCTGCTATTGCCATTATTACCCATAACAAAAATGATCATTTGCCTGCATCTAACTGCTTTAAAACAATGTGCCTTTGACATCAAGTTTTTAAGTACCTGCCGTGTTCTGAAAGAAATACAGGGGTTTTTTCCTTGAACTATGTATATTTTAAAAATATCTCTTGCTTATAGAATGAAAGTATACAATACAAAAAGCATAACACCCTCACTAAAAGCAAGTAATCAAGCTCTATTTCTCACTTCCCCAAAAACAGAAAAAGAAAAAACAAACAAAAAATAACAACAACAACAAAAAAACCACCACCTCACTATAACAACAAAAAGGACAAAATTTCGAAGTTTCAAAAGTGAGGTAGTTTGTTACTTTTTGTATCACAAAAGCTTTGAAAGAAACTTCAGAGCAACAAAGCCTTTGGTAGATAAGAGTATTCTGCCAGGCCATTCCACAAACAGGTTTACTGGAAACAGAAAAGCTTCTCACAGCCCCAGATGCGCATAACATTTAGAGCAGAGGAAGAACAAACCAGCCAATTTCAATTGCTAAGTAGCACACCAGAATATGAAAATGTCATCCAGCTGCACAGGAGTCCAGATTCAGAATATAATTTCACACGTTTAAACTGGTCATTCCCCATGTAGTCATTTTGATTTTCAGTTAAGCTAAATTGGGAAAATGGGACACATTCAGCAAAGCTGACATACCTGAGTACCAATTTTGTTTTCTCTGTATAACAGAACACGCAGACAATAAAGTCCATACTATCACTTTTCTCTTTTTTTTAGCTGAACCTGCCACATGTTATTTTCAAAGAACCTATTTTCATGCAACTTCTCCCCCTACAGCTTCAAAACCTGCATTTATATAGCCTCTAGGCCAATACACAGGTCAATCTACTACAGCCACCTACAGCACAGTGGCACCTACATGTGGAACAAAACTTACTTTTCCAACAGTCCTTTTTCCCCCAGTGTGATTTTCATGATACTTTAAATGATACTATGTTCTTGAAAAGCATACTCAGAATAAAAGCTAAAATAATAAAAACATATTTTGAGGCAAGAAAACAAATCCAATAAACACCTACCTGAACCCACTGGAGATGAACCAACACTAAGACTTTGTAAACTTCCATTCCTGAGCAAAGTTGGAGATTTTTGAAGACCAGAGCTTGTCACACTTCCTGCAGCAGATGCCACAGATGAAGTTGGGGAAGCAGAAGAAACTGAAAGATGGGAAAGACCTTCTTGACTTTTATTTCCTTTAGGTCGACCAGGCCCATGTTTACTTTGCTTATTTCCTTTCCGTTTCTTCTCTGTTACAGTTTCTTCTTCTATTCCAGAAGTTTGAGCTCGTTTGTACGCTGTAGAAGTAAGGCTTGAATTACTTAAGTCTCCAGGTGAGCTGTCAAAGTTTTTAGATTGGGAAACAGCTGCTGACGATGAAGTGAGACCAATTAAGGAAGTGAAACAATTGACTCCTCCCTCTTGGCTCCCAGCCTCTCCTTTATGTACATCTTTGGTTGACGAAGCCTGTTGAGAATGCGTGAAACTGTCACTTCGAAGATCTGTGTCTGTAAAACTCAAAAAATCTTGAGGAGACTGAACTGAACTTCCAGAAGATGACTTTATGCTCCCAGGAGTGCCCAAAAAGCTTCCTAAAAAAAGGAAGAAGTACAATTATGTTTCTCCCTGTAGTTGATGAAAACTGATGGGAAGTATTATGATCTTAGAAAAAAAAACATTTAATGTGAAAGGACTTTATGAAAAACTTTACCAAGAGCTAAATAATTTTTTTAATCACTCATTGGTTCTCCTGCTGATCCTTCACCTTGCTGGATATGATTCTCAGATTCCTGTCTGAGATTCAGATTTGCATCTGGGGCACAAACAAGATGAAAATGAATAAAAGAAGAGTAACAACTTTGCTGCTTAGGCAGCTTTAACATCCATCATGTTTTGAAGCCATAACAAACACTTGGTGCAAACTGGAGTACGTTTTTTTTTGAACAAACACATATAGAACAAGAAAGTTGATAGAAATGTGCTATGATCACATATACACTATGCCTGCCATCTTCCTTACCATTCTACCTAAAATCAAGGGTCTGACACAGGTCAAGGGATCAACAACTGGGCTTAATTCTCCCTGGCTGAGGAGGAGTTCCACAGAAGACATATTTTTCAAAAGCACAAGAAAGTGAAAAATAGTGTATGAAATTGGCATTTTAAGACTTCTTTAGCACTGTCACAGAATCATAAAGATCTTCTGTGTAACAGAATTACATTCCTTCTTCAGTATTTGGAATGCAGTCATTTCATCACTGTATTAGTGCATTCAAGGCAGAAAATTAAACACTCTTGGGAACTACACACATCTACTTGCACTAAAATTCACTAATTTTATATAGGGGTGTACAGTTTCACAGAATTCAGACTGATGACAACATCAAGAAAATATTCCTGAACATGACATTAGGTATAAAAAACCCACGTCCTTTAAAAACTGGTGTTTTATCACTAGGACTCCACTAAACATGGTTAAAAATTCCATTTAAAATACAATTTACATAAATACAGCTATTTAAAAAAAATCATTGTTTAGTATTTTAAATAAGTTATATCAGCTTCTCTTAATGCAGCCCAAAAGAAAATACATGCACATAGTAAAGATCTATTTAGCCACCTGCAGTAAGATTTTTCTTTAAATAAAGAATTCCAGAAGGGAATTTTCAAAATTTTGGTAATTTAAACAAAAAAACACTTCCTCTTCTTTCAAGTTAAAAAACCCCTGAAATATTTAAAGAGCTCTAGACAAATTTATAAGTGTTCACTGCATAAATAAATTCAAAGGAAAATCAACATCACAAAGCCGAAAGAACAGTCAGCTACTAGACACCACAGTGAAAATTACTAAAAATTACTTTATAGAAGGCCTAGTTTGTTGTGTTTCCAAATAAAATGTTTTAATAATTAAGGAATTTAAAAAAAAAACTTTTTATTTTTTAAGTAATTTTTTCAACTCAGGCGAAGATGACGAAAGCAAACAAAATTTGCTTTTTAGACGTGTTCATAGTGCACGTAGTGGGCTTTAGCAAGCTCAAAAAGTAAAAGACTTTGAATTACCTAAGGTAAATAAACCTTACACACTTTTTACATACTCATCTTCTGTTTATATATTTTAATGACAAAACAATTAAGTAGAAAGGTCTTTCACTCTGAAGAAGACGGTATAAATTAAATATCTGCATCTTGAAAAATTATTGAGGGGCCAATGCATCCTATGCCTTAGGTAGTCCAGTTCTGTTCTTTAGCCAGTGCACTGACTAAAAAACATCAGTATTACTCCCTTAAAGAGCTAAGACCTCTAGACTCAATTCACATTAAAGTTTACCCCAGACTAACTTTCTGGCACACAAAGACACTTCTGTTCGCAGCTAAAGAGAATACCTTAACAGTCTGAAAAAAAGCATCAGTTCTGCCCTTTAAAAATGTACAACCTTCTTTTTCATGTTATAGCAAAAAACATTTTTACTCTGAAAAAAGTTAGATTTTTCCCTGATGTGAAGTAACATGCTCGGTATTGGAGATAAAAGATTAACTACTTTTCAAGTTCTGCATACAGAAAATTCCTAATTCCTGTCAAAGCAGAAGTTGTGTTACAGCGTAACAATCAGTACCTTGCTGAAAAGGGCTAGCTGCAGTCACAGTTGTTCCTGGATTTCTTCCAGCGCCAGGCTTTCTTCCCCTCTGACCTGAGCTGTGACCTGCAGATTTCTTCCCTTTGCTCTCTGACCCTCTAGCCTCAGAAGAATCTTTTCCACTTGAAACATGTGTAGGAACTTCCTGGAAATTTGCATTTGTAAATCGAGCTGAGGTATCTTCCAACCGCTTCAAGGAGCCTGACATGGAGTTGTTGCTAGTGCTTGTGTATGTCTGGCATTTTAAAAGAGAGAAGAAATTAAAGAAACAAGTCACACAAAAAACTGTAACAACTGTTTAAAGTACCTCATTCTTTCAAACAAACACAGAAGCGTTCAAATACTACTGTAACTAGAAACAGCAGGAATTACAGCAGCTGAACTGTGATGTTGCTCAGCAAACAACTAAAGTACATAAAACATGACTTTGTGGGGAAAAAAATGCATAATGGCTTTGGTTGAAATTTTTACCTCACTGAGGTAAATGGAAAAATCTCATGGGTATGGTCTTTATAGCCTATTTAAATAGGACATTGTCATTCTATTCTAAAAATCAGAAAATAAACTTCTAATGCTTTTCTGAACGTACAATTTTCATGCCTTTTCTGTTAAACTGGAAATGTTCCATCAGCAGTGGAACTGTTGAAGGCGTCAGAACCTAAGAACTTGGATTTTTAAGACTTTATAGCCTCAACACCAAACCAAAATCAGCTCCCTGGCATGTGAACCATCCCCCATTCATCCAATTGCTTAAGAATCACCAAGTAAAGAAGACACATGAGAGAGCTGATTGAGACACACTTACTTCAAACCCGCTCTCTGACAGGTACAAAAACACTCCTGAGCTCCTAATGCAAATTTCTTCCCCAACCCCTACCCACCCCCAACAATTCTGACCCTTTTCCTACACTCATACACTCTCCAAAGGACTTGAAAAATTTTCATCTTTAGGTCCATTATTTGTCTGTTAAATTTTACCACAATTATTCCTATTGGTGAACAATAGTCAAAAGAGGTTTCTCAGAAAGCAATTAGGTGGGCAGGGAAACTGCATGCACAATATTAGGAAACCATACAAGGGAATATTATTGTTCTCATAACTGAAAAAAATGTGGAGCTGTGGTAACAGAATTTTAATAACATAAGAAAGAAAATGAAAGCAAAGTCAGGAAAAAGAAAAGAAAAACTCTACTGTTTTTTATACTCAAGCCACCCAGTAAAAGAGCTGTTTAAAGCTTCTTAAAAAAAATACAGATCAAACTTAGAAGCTACTCATCTGTTCAAAACGAGCTTGTCTGTTTTTCAGTTCTTTACGGAATAGAATTTAAAATAGTATCTACAGTTATCTCCAATAAAGACCACACAAACACATGCCTCTTAAAATTGAGCATACACACACATCTTCCCTGCCCCAAGTAGGATGCTTGCTGAATTTAGGCCTACAACAGAATGTTTCTTCATCTTTACATAAAGCTTTGTATAGCAGCTATACAAATTTTTCCATATTTCACCAAAATAGCTAAGACATTTACATAAACCTTACTTTTCAGTTGCAAATGACAGAAGACAACTAAATATACAAGCTTTGAGGAAAGCAAATATTTCAATCTATTTGCATACCAGGCCAGGCAATGACAAGTAGGCATTAATTTGCAAACACCACGCTGTGATTTGGTTTGACTGCAAGCCTGAACCCCACTCCTGGCAGATTTTGAAGAATATGCATACACAACACAGTTCTGCTTTGGAAAATTTTGCTCCCACAGCTATCTGCGCTTCAGAAGGTGCTATAAGGTGTACTGAAATCTACATGCTTACTCAGAGAATCAGGAACACTAACATGATGAAATATACCCTAAGTGCAGAGAGTTACTGTCAAGTTTACACTCTCCATCTATCACTCTGTGCGCCCTGAGGAGTTACACCATTCATCTGCAGCAAGTCTTAAAACTTCTGGGGATTTATGGCAAACCTGCAATAATCACTCCTGGAACACACAGCATGTCCCAAGGTTTGAGTGGCCTTTAGCCCTATGCAGGTGTGTAAGGCAGTACCATTGCAAAGAGAGGGGAAGGACCATGGCAAGTAATTCTCCACGAAAATGCCAGATGGTAAGAGCACAGTCCGAGCAAAAACCAACCAACCCCCCCCAAAAAACCCCAAACCAACACTGGGTTTGCATGGTCATGTTTTGTTGGGGGACTATAGGCAGGGCTTCTGTGAGAAGCTGCCAGAGGCTTCCTCCATGTCCAGTGGAGCCAATTCCAGCCAGCTCCAGGACTGACCGAAGGCTGGCCAGGGCTGGGCCCATCACAAATGGTGGTAACACCTCTGTGACAACATACTGAAGAAGGAAAAACAAAAAAGGGTTATCGGGCAAATGTAACTGCAGCCAGAGACGAGCAGACTGAGAACATGTGAGAGAACCAACTCTGCAGACACCAAGGTCAGTGAAGAAGGAGAGGGAGGAGGTGCTCCAGTCACCAGAGCTGAGATTCCCCTGCAGCCCATGGTGAAGACCATGGTGAGGCAGCTGTGGCCCTGCAGCCCACGGAGATCCATGGGGATGCAGAGATTGACCTGCAGCCTATGGAAGAAACCCACACCACAGCAAGTAGATGCTTGTGAGGAGGCTGTGACCCCATGGAGCAGGCTCCTGGCAGGACCTGGAGACCTATGGAGAGAGAAGTCCATGCTGGAGCAGGTTTCCTGACAGGACTTGTGACCCTGTGGGGGATTCACACTGGAGGCAGGCTGTGCCTGAAGGACTGCACCTGTGGAGAAGTGATCCATGCTGCAGTAGTCTGTGGAGAAGGGTAGCCCATGGGAGGGACTCAGGATGGAAAAGTCTGTGAAGGACTGTCTCCCATGGGAGGGATGCTGGAGCTGGGGGAGGACTCTCTGCCTTAAACAGCTGCAGGAGCAACCAATGACAAACTGATCATAACCCTCACTCCCCATCTCCCCACACTGCTGGAGGGAGCCAAAGCCCAAAACATGAAACAGAATTTTTTTACCAGCAGTAAATACGGGGCTTATGGCACTTCCCAACTAAGAAGGCGGGCAGAGGAAGAGGCAGCAAAGAATTCAAAACCCTAAGTTATTGTAGTTCTTCTTGAAACATTCTATATCTATGTCCCAAAAATGAAAAAATGTGGTGCTACTACATTAATCAAAGAGTAGTCAGGTATTTCTTATTTCAAACTTTTTCAAACTTAACTGATTCAGACTGAACAACATTTGCTGCGACATTACAGGGATGCACAAAAGTGCCACTCAAAATAGCAGGGGCTGGAACCTCCGTTTAAATTCTGCAGGCAATTCAACTACACTACCAGAAGGTAAATTCAGTTTACTGTGCAGCCTTTCATGATTCTACCTAAAGAAATCACTCAGCCAGATAAAAACATGCTTTAAGACAACACCTGCATAAATGGTCATTACCACTGGATTTACAAAGGTTTAACATCTTTAAAAAGGAAAAACAAATTTCATTTCAAATTTCAGTTCCCCCCACAGGAACATTATGGTAGCAGAAGTGATTATATATCATGATAAAGTCATGCATTCAATACAAAGAAAGACTGCTGTGAAACAGAGATCAGGTTCAAATCAATTCTAGCAACTCTGTGTAAAAGGACACATAAAAGTAATACATTAATACAATATTCTGAACCAAATATTCATCTCAGAAAAAAATATAGCTTGTCTCATTACTAAAATTTTTAAGTTTTGAGAAACACATTTTGAGTTTATAACCTAGAAAAGCAAATGCACATAAATGGTGTTTAAAAGACTTAGGAAAAAAAATTAACTGAAGGAACTAGCCACAACAACAACAAAAAATCACTTCCATATATCCAGTAGATACATTTTAAAAAACCATAATCACACTTAGGAACCTCTGAACACCAATTTCCCAATAAAAACACCAATAAAAAACCTGAACACCAATTTTCCTGATGATTTGAAGCAGTATTAAAAAAAGGCAATAAATGAACCAAACAGGTTAGGTAAAGCAAACCCACATGCAAAAGATTAAATAAAAAAACTAAAAGGGCATGATGATATTCAAATTCCACAAATAATATTCTGTTTTAGTTTAATTAAGTTATAATTTAAGTTCTAGAATTAGAGATTTTCTGTTCATTTTAGTGTTTGCCCTAGCTCATCCTTGTGACTATCCCCAGGAGTAAACCTTGTAATTAGGAAAAGAATAGGGTGGATAAAGCAATTAGAAATAAGCTTAGCAGAAAAAAGAATCCAACTGTGTCTTTGGCATTAAAAGCATATTCTGACAGTCAGGATACAGAAGATAATCAATATTTCCATATGTTTTCTTTAACTTTTACAGAAATATACAGTAATATCACTTTTTGTAAAAGCTTATGATGATTAGATAATCAAAGTGCAAGAGGGATGCAATTCAAGAAAAATAAGATCACACATAATACAAAACCTGAACAAAGGTTGTAAAGTTTAAAGAAGTTTCCACACAAGTTTCCACAAAGCCTCTCTTACAGGCTACGAATTTTAGAAGCTGTTTGAGACTCAAAAGGAATATGTTTAGGGTGAATTAATAAAATGAAATAACCAATCATGTGGACCAGTCAATACTACTCAAAATGTTCTACAACCTGATTTCAATAGAAACTGTCACATTCACAGACTGCAATCTCTAATTGCTCTTAAATCAAACCAGCAAAGACTGACTCTACCTTTTCTTCTATTTTTTTTAATAGGGAGTTATTGAGAGTTTTAGAAAACCACTAAGTTTCACTTGACACAACAGCAGCAAAGAGAATACAGCAGAACAAAAAACAAGACTCAACAGAAGTATGAGCTACAAATAATTGGATGTTAGCAGGTATGAATTCTCAAGTTAATAATCTTACTATTGAGAATCAAGAAATATGCAAAGCATACTAGAAATCTAACTTTCTTGGAGATTATTGTTGAAATTGCTACCACTATTTGAGAGCATACTTCCAGAGACCAGAGGAAGTTGATATTTGAATCATTTCACCCCGTCCTGATGAGATATTGGTGTACCATATGCAAACACGCATTTGTTGAATGTAACACCTCAGCAACCAAACCCCACACCAAAACACAAGCCTCAACACCTTTGCTAAAACAGGATGATCTGTGTACTAAGCATAATTCAATTCACACCATGATTCCCTGACTCTGATGTCAAACATCCCCACGTGAATGGGACATATTTTTTTCCAACTTTGCAATCAGAAAACCCATTTCTCAATAGTACTGGCCACTCTGCAATGCCAACATTAGCCTCATTTCATTGGTGGGTAGCAAAAGTGATTCTTGCTGAGTACAATGACAACTGTCATTATTTAACCCTGTATGTTGCTGCTGGAATTAGGTATTTTCTAACACATCAACAAAAAGGAAAGTTCAGAGAACCTAAGAGAACAGCCTGCTAATAAGGCAAATTATAAGTATATGAAGCATGAGCAGTATTTTCATAACTACCAGTTCTAAATGCTTACAGGTTCAGTGTCAGCTCAGCATACACAAGTGAATTTTGAAGGACTTTCTAAAACTTCTCAAATTATTGAATATACCTCAATTAAGTAAAAGTTACTGGAGTATCCTGGTACCTGACTCACAATTTAAGTACAAAACTCTAAGCCTTTCACCATATGGTAAACCTCCATGTATTTTAGCATTTTACATTATAGGAAAAAATACCCAGAGTGCTTGATAATTACAGAATTTCCGCCATTATAAAGCTCCTGTATATACAGTGGAATGATTACATCATGAAATTTTGACATAAGTAACTGAAGTGGAAGAGGAGAAAAAACACATTCACTTACTTTTTCTGTAGTTACAGTAAGAGACGGAACCAAAGATGGTGAGGACTCCGACTGCTTCTTATATTTTTGCTTGTGTTTATCTTTCTCTTTATATTTCTAGAAGTTGTAAAAGACAATAAAAACTAAGTTCAGCTTCACCTTTAACATAACCCACTCTATATTGCATCAAGTGTTACCAAAATTGAAGAGAGATGGCAATAATGTCCTGTGCTATTTGGAAAACACATTAATGTTTTCAACGTTTTATAATATAATTTCATAAAAGCAAATCAAGTATTTATATTTGTTTTCAAAGTGCACAAACTGAAATTCTTCAATTATAACCAGCATTTATGAATGCACTGTTGTTAGTATAAACCATCTTTACAATAATCACTTAATCAACAAAAGAAACTGGACTAAAAACAGAGACAAGGCTTCTGTTTCAAAGATCTCCATTGATTCATTTTCCACCAATACCTTTCTGTACCTCTGCACCTGCACAGTATTTTTGGCGGGGTACTAATGTAAATTAATACACGGTTTTAGCTTTGGTTTCCCTACTGACATCTCCATGTACAAGGATGTGAAATCTGATTTAGATTTCATTTCCAAAAAAAGGGACATACATTTTACAGACTAAGTAAGTATTTTCCACGGTAAACTGAATAAAATATCAACAGCTATACAAATCAAATGTGCTACCTAAAAGAGCTGAGAATGTAATCAGGTTTGGGGTTTTTTTTTTAATTTTTACTTTTTAAACATGAATGAAGCATTGGCAGTGCAAACAAAATTGTGCCAACTGAGGGAAAATAACTTCTTATCCCAGAGCCTTTATAGTATAACAGAAGTCTTTCATATTGGCAGAAATCAACTTTTGGAGGATTACAGAATCAGACCCAGATTGTATTTGTCTGAATAGTTTAGAAAAATCCTTTACAAAAATAGCTAGTCTGACAAAACTAACAATTAAACTTAGAAGACAGAAGTTCAGTATTTCTTCCAATCTAATATAAACAAGTCGTTTTTTCCTCAGCAATGTAATATGGTTTACTTAGACAGTATCAAAAGATGCAAAGAAACTGCAGCTTTGAGAGAAAGTTACTTACAAGCTACTGGCACTCAAGTATTATATTTAATTATGTATTTGTGGAATTTTTGTGAACAAACACAAAACTCTGCAGAACAGCACAATGTATGGCTATTTGTTCAGACTGCTTCTACAGAGAGCTAGTAAAAATGTGCATACATATGGATTGACACAAGGGGTTTAAAAATCCCGTTGAGGAGCTTGAAAAGATGTGTAAGTCTGAACAGCCACATGAAAACTCAGTAATTGTTCTGAATCTTAAAAACTATCCACGCCGATCTTCCTCTAACTATCCAAATGATTGTCCAGACTTTCAAAGGAACATCATTCGTTCAACAGCACCTGCAAAACCACTCTCACCAAGGACCAGAACAAGATGCAATGCGTACATACCCTATTCAGGTATGACTAAGTATCACCTTTCCATCCCTGTCACAATGGAAGAAACAGCAGAAACTTATCTCATGGAATCTGCCTGAGAGACCAAGAGAATGGGTTCTCAAATTCTCTAGTAAAGTAGAACCAGTAAACTGACAACCTAGATGCAAAGCTGAAAGCAAAACACTTTTATCTTTCTTTATGAACTGTAACTACCAGGTGACTGACTTAGAGATCAACTCTAACCAGCCGAAATCCATTTAACTAAAATGATTTTGCCAGGAATAAAATACAGTTTAACTAAGAAAGTTCATAAATCAAGTAAAAAAGCTACAATCACCAAAATATTATGTAAAACAATACTTGCTAGATACAATATATAAAGTTCTTTCTTGTTCACTTCCTAAAACTCAAAGACAGGTACACTTTAAAAGGTTGAGGGGGATTTCTAAGTTTGGAGCTTTTACACACTCAAGCGAACTTGGGGGTTTTATTTCTGCCACACGGATAGAAATATGGAGATCTTCCCTTCATAATAAAGTGAGACAGTGTCATAATTACAATGACATACACCATAAGGCAATACAGGCTTGTTGAAGGAGCTTTAGATCAGGGAGGTTAAGTTTGTTTTCTTTTGTGTTTTTCTGGAGGGGAGATTGTTTGTTTGTCTCTTTTTAGACCTGGAAAACACATTAGAAAGAAGAAAAACTACTATGGGGAAGAAGGATTCAAACACACTGCACAGTCATTCCAATAACATCTTAAATGGAACAGTCCCCATAGTACTATGCATACTAACAGAAAAGCAAGCAGGAATCAAGGAAAACCAGAAGCATCTACACCAAGACTACCATGTTATCTATTGATTCTGCTGATACAAAAAAACTTTCACCAGTGCTAAGCTACCAAACTTACTACATCATCAGTCAATGTGTTTAGAAAAACTTGAGTAACAATTTCATTGAACCCCAGACAAGCTTCAAGAAGGAAGCTATGGCTACTCACTGCCTGAGTTTCTTTGGCTTTCGTTATTCTACTGGGAAATTCAAATAATCCTAAAGAATTTTTATTTATCATTTTGAAGCCAAGAGGCAATGACTTTAATACGCTTTAAAATGAAACTTCACAATAGTATCAGTAAACAGTAAGAAAACTTTTAAATCAACATGTTTTACAGTCTTTTCTGTCAACTTTCTAGTGTTATTTTACTTGCAGTGTTAATTTCATCTAAAAGGCAAAAACCATAAAATTCTGATCAAAGGGACAGTTAGGAAGACTTCTAATTACATTCTGTAACATACTGCAAGCAAACGTAGTCCCTACACATAAGGAAGAGTCAAGAAGGACAAGGGACACAAGAACAGCAGGAAGGAAGGGGGCATAGCTTGATTTTTGTAAAGTGAAGCATCAGCAACCACATCAAATTCCCCTCCCAGACTCAAACCATCAAGACAAAGTTTGCCAGGGCAGCCTACCAAGGTTACAGCTTTCCACTCGAAGCCACTGCAGGGGTAACCCATCCAAAGGCTTTCTGCATACAAATATCTCCCACACAAGACATCTACTGTCCTTAACTCCGCATTTCCTCCTCCTTTTAGGTTATACCTCCTCTCACCATTCTCCTCCTTTTATTTTTTTTTTAATCATCTTTTTTCTTCCCAAGGAAAGTTAAGAAGCATTACTTCTGAGTGTGACTGACTACAAATGCATACAGCATCAAAGAACTGGAGAACATTGCAGGAAAATCTCTGAAAGAAATGCTTAGCTTTTACACTGGCAAGAATAAAAATTTCAACAACAAGCTGCAGAGGCTGCTGGATGTAACTCCCATAAAATGACTTCCTGCAGTTGCACCCTCTTCTACCAAAAAGATGCATAAAAAGTACAAGAAGAGTTCTGAAACATCCACTTTGGAATTCAGAAAAGGATTAACAAAGGGACATGAATTCCCACAACATTTAACAAATATGACAGCTTTTAATCAAGTCTGTCTCAAAGGCCACACAAACCAGCCATCTCCCCTACTGCCAGAAAAACAGGAAACTGTTAGCTCCTCATGGACAACTCCACATGCTTCACTTTTGTAAGATCTCTATTCAGTCACAGCTCTAAAAAACTCCAAAAAATGTAGCAACAGCTCACCAAGGTAAACATTCATCCACAAAACCACAGAGCAACTGCCTCCCCATTCTAAGGAAAGTGGGATCAAATGTCTCATCTTTGACAAGTTTTACTGTAAGGAAAATAAAGGACAGAAATTACTCTGAACAAGGACTGAAAATAATATTGGCAGTGAGTGAAAGCTAAGGGAGCATTAACAGCAGGCAAAACACACATATCCCATTTATATACTCAGGAATGAGTTCAGATGTCCCAAACTCCATTGCAGGGCTGATAAATGCAATCCGTACATTTTGTAAAACCAAGATTTAGCAGAAGACACAATTCCAAGAAAGAATATATAAAAACATAAAGGGCCAACAACAAAATTGACCAAGGAAACCTTAATCTTGGTTCACAAGTAAGACAGCTGAGCAGACCAGATTCAGGCAGCTTCTGAAATCTTTCTTACAGTAAGAAAAATAAGGCGTGACTGCCACGCAGCCATTGGGTAAGCACCTGTAACAATATTCATCCTGAACAACTTGAAGGACCTGGATTTATGGTGCAGCTGAATACCAATACAAAATGCCTTGAGTTCATGCATCATAATTAATCAAAAAGCTTTATTTGTCACCAGGGATCTCATTTTTGGCCTTTGTTTCTTACCTCAAAAATTATGTAATCCCATCTTAACTCCAACAGCTACATGTTGCTAGATAACAAAACAAATATGCTGCAAGAGTTCTGGAATTCTACAGCACCTTCTGTACATTGCTTTCTTGTAGAGCAGGGGGCAGGGGAATGAAGAAGAGAAAGGAAATACATTCTGATTGCTTCTGTTTCTCCCACAAACATTCAATCTACAAAATTATTACATAATATGACTTCACAAATACACTTTGGTTCCAATTTTTTTTTTTTTTTTTAGCTCATTTACTTATTTCACCACTTTAAAGATCAGCACTAGCTCATTCATTTTCTTTAACTTAACTTTCAGAGAAACATTTGTCAGGAGTAAAAAAGACCAGCACCCTATCAAAATATCAAATTAAGGACACGTGTAACTGCATTTCAGCTCTGATCTGTTACCAGCAGAAGAGATGTTATAAAATGTATATTTTCAAACTTGGGACTTTGATGTTTGGAAAAATGAACAATACCAGTGAACAGTAGTTCACTTCTAGTGAACCAGAATTTCTTCTAGTACAGAAGAAATTAATGAGTTCAGCTTTTTTTTTAAATGGCATTAAAAACTCATAACATTTCCACATGGAAGTTATCATTTAACTTGTTGAAGATATTTACACCTATTTGCAATTCATTTTTGTCTCAGGAATGCGTAGCCCTCTTGAAAGCAGTTTCTAAAGGAGTTTATTTGATTAAAATACATTCCAAAGTTCAGCATTTAACAGTCCACTGTTACAAAGGAAGAAAAAGGTTTTGTGACCCCACTCTCACCTTTCTCAGAGTGCTTAGCTTGTCAGACCTTCCATCTGCTCACTCAAACTGCTGAACAGCAGCAACAAAAACCAAGCAGAGTTTTCTGGTTTTTAGTGAGCTACATTAGTCCTGTGAAGGCACACGAAAGATGGACGGTAACAGGCACAAGAGGCAGATGCAGAACAGAGAAGCAAGTGCTCATGGGCTCAGGGAACAGACCAACTTCTGTTTTGGAAGAATTAAAACACATGCATGCTATCAGCAACCACCAGTGCTTAGTCCTTCAAGACCAAACTGCCTGGGTTGACCTTGAATTACTGCATTTTTATGCCTTCTCTATTACAAAAATCTTTATCCTCAACTACCTTCGACTGTTTCAAGTTTTTAAACCTCAACATCTTAAAATCTATTTTCCTTATTGATTATTGTAAGCAAAATCATCTGATTGCCTAAATCTCTAATTTTTCAGCTGCTGTTTGACTTCCTCAAATAATTCCAATGTATCAGAATGTTCTATTAGCACAGAGTACCCATATCCGTTCTTTTGTCATTTATAGATTTTCCGCACTTTGTATCACCAAACGCTGTAAATCCTGAGCTGTCACATCACAACTAACACCCTCAATGGAAAGCTGTGCATAGTTCTTGCTTGTCCCAAATAAGAGGTCAGATCTGCTTGGCCTCTTATTTGGGACTAGTAGCTATTAGTAATGTAACCATAATAATAACTGCAGAATGAAAGATGACTACAAATTTCCAACTCAAATCCTAATTTACCTTATTTTCATAAGAACAGCCCTTGCTCAGGCATTCATCTGGCTAGCATTTTAAACAGTACAACCCACAGCAGAAAAACTCAGGGGAGCAGCACTTGCTGCAGTCACACAGAAATAAAAGGATACAGGCAAGAGATAGTTTATAGAGAGAGGTAGGACACTACTGCCAGCATTATTCATTCACATACAGCTCTAAGAATATGCCTTGTTCTTAAGAACCAGTTCTTGATTCAAATACTTAAATACTCAAAAGCCTCACTTAAATACAGAAATAATGGTCATACTTTTAACTGTCAATGGTAAAAAGACTCAAGAACCAATGACAAAAATGCCATCCAAAGCTTCTATGAGGTGCAAGACTACCCACTCTTATCCAGAATGAGCTACTTCTTTGATACTTAACACTAAAATACACTGCTTCTGTTATTTGCAGAGTTTAATATTAATTGTTAGTAATGGATATGCAGTGCCAAACACTTGAGTAGCACCTTTAACTTCAAAAACGGTGTAAGGTTAACTAAATCAATGTAACTACGTATTGTCAGTGCTCACCTTCATTCATTCCTATAAAAATTACAAGTTTAAATTATGTATTACATTACATACTGTGAAATGCTCCACTGTCTGCAAGGTAACTTAAAGACACCTGTCAAATATATATCACAAAACAGGTGAGTAGAATGGCCTACAGAAGGAATCCATTCAATTTTCTTGTCTCACTCAGTTTAACATCATAGATCATCTTTAACTGCATACAGTCTACCAGAACCCAAAACACAGCAGGGATGAAATATACAACTTCATAAGAAAGTATCCAGATTACCTTCTACAAACTGTTAAAAAGTACTAGTAATCTTGTATTGATCCACGATCCAAATCCAAGACAAATACATTTCAAAGCACCTTTTACTTCTGTACCTCTCACAGTTAACAGCTGTAAGAGTTGAACCAATGCTGGTTGTGAATGGGATAGAGTTGATTTACTTCACCTAGTTGGTGTGAAGCTGTGTCTTGGATTTGGGCTGGAAACAGTGTTGATAACACAGGAATGTTTTCATTTTTGCTGAGCAGCCCTTATACAGGACAAGGCCTTTTCTGCTTCTCTCCCCACCAGCGTGTGGGCTGGAGGTGCACCAGAACCTGGGAAGGGACACAGACAGGACAGCTGACCCTAAATGACTGAAGATATTCCATGCCGTATGGAATCACGCTCAGTATATAAAAGTCAGGGAAGAAGAAGAAGAAGAAGAAAGGGGTGGTGTTCAGAGTGATATCGTTTTTCTTCCCAAGTAACAGTGGCATGTGATGGAGCCCTGCATTCCTGGGGATGCCTGAACACCTGCCTGCCCATGGGAAGTGGTGAATTCCTTGTTTTGCTTTGCTTGCGTGCAAAATTTCTGCTTTACCTATTAAACTGCCTCCTCTCCCTGCCAGGACAAAGGGCCGCTGTTTGTCCGCCGCGGGCACTGTCTTTGTCAACCCACAAGTTTTTCCACTTTTACTCTTCTGATTCTCTCCCCCATCCCATAAGGGAGGAGAATGAGCAAGTGGCTGTGTGGGGGTGAGTTGCTGGATAGGGGTTTTGAGTTTATTTTCTTTCACAGTAAAAGTCAAAGACTAAAATGTGTACTTTGAAATGGAAAAGACAGTTGCAACCTAGGCAGCCTTACAAAATTCTACATTCTTACTACTTGCAGAGTAGTTTTTAGGTATACCTGAGGTGGTATGCTTGTCATTTTGATTTTATAATAATTAACTAATCCCACCTGACAAGCTTAATACTATTGAGGTGTTTGCTGTGCGAATGTACACTAAAAGCATTACTTTTTTTTCAGTAATACATATGATGTGTTACTGTAAGGTGAAAAAAATATGAGGTAGTCAAATCAATAATTCCATGATAATCTTGAGAACTGAGACCAAAATTCCTACTTTTTCTCTTACTAAAATAAAAGAAAATATAATTTTAAATTAATTTATATTCTTAAGCATTTTTTTTCTTGACCTCCACAAGACATCACTGTTCTGGTGCCAGCTCCAGTAAATTTCATGCAGTTGATTATCAGGATGACACTTACATACACAGAAAACAGCACAAGTTCACAGAGAATTTTTGAAAGCAACAAGTCAAACAAGATTATCGCCTTTCCTCTTAATCCTGCAGATAAAAATACCTATTACTAAATATACCCCGACACAGTAGCTTTCTAATGAAATTTTGTTTGCACAGCCACATGCTGTCAGTATTCCCAAATTGTTAGACAGAATTTGATATGAAGACAAAGTCAATACAGAACAGAAGCCCAGAAAGAGAAATGCTATTCACTGGGAACAACAGTAAAGACTGAAGGATGAAGACATCTCCCTTTTTGAACTCGTGGAACCCTCACAAAAATTCAGTTTTAGGAAACAGGAACTGGGTTCAGCACCTTACATAGATATTAGCGTGTCAATACACTGAGACATGTGGTTAATATTTACTGACCAGCTTTTAGAGGTATTCTAGAGACACACTTCTTTCCCTCTGACTGAACAGAATTTGGAGTGAGTCAACATGGATACACATCACCATTAGCATACATAGCACACAGTTCTTATCCAAATAATATTTATCTAGTATTATTTCAATTATTAAAATTGAAGTAATCTCAAAGTGGTTGCAAACCACTTTTCTTCAAGTTATCTTTAGCATTCTTAAAATTTTGCGTCAGATACTAAGAGCAGTTGAAAGGATTAAGTAGTCACATATATTAAATTGATTAACAAATCTTACAAATTTAAGAAAAATGCAATGGGATACTGCATTACTGAGATGAGTTTGAAACTTCTTTTCCTAAAAAGTTACATAAAACGCCCAATGTTCAAATAGCATCACTTAGTTTATGAAACGAGGCAATTCACAGAAGAATGACAGAATCATCTCTAAAACACTTTCTACAGCACTATAAAGTGACTCCTTGGGACTAAAACAGATTGTTGTTGTTGTTTTTTAAGAAAAAAAGAAAACGCTGCTTATGCAGCTGAACGATAACCCAAAACCCTCCAATCTGATCCTATTTTTACCACAGAATTGTATGTGATGCATAGCAGGTCCATTTTACCTGCTCAGTCAGTTGTTCTCAAGTGAGGAAAATGTACCAGGAACACTTGTTTTGAGTATTTACAACTTGCCTTGTTACAGCTGACACAGCGCATTAAATTCATTACAAAGCATCAAGCACCTTTCTCCCAAATAAAATTCATTGCCCTGACACATGAGCACAGGCTCCTTCACAATGTATCAGCCAAGTCTGGGCAGTTCCAAACCAACACAGAGCCTATGGAAACTTTCAATGCACAAAGACATGGTTAAAATCTTCCCTTCCCGTGGGCCTAACTACCGAACTCCCAGCTACACTGGAACACGTGGAGTGTGATGCCACAACCTCTTCTTAGGTGTTCAAGTTTCTACCCACAGAATCAGAAAAGCTGTAATGCTTCTTTAAGAACAGGACAAGCAGCAAAAAGACGCCCACAAGGGTTTAGTAGCTGAGTGTTTCGGAGACTTATCCTGGATCCTGCATTTGCACCTCTAATGCTCTCCAACTTCTGTGATAGTGACAAGAGGCTCCTTGTCACTATTTTATTCTTTTTGCCTCTTCAATCACTTCTTAGACATCTGCACTCTTCAATCACGAGTCCATTTTTGTTTTATTTACATTATATGAGCCACTAGAGCAGAGTTTTAAATTTTCCCTTCCCCCTCAGCTCAGACCAAAGCCCTTCTAGTAGAAAAGGCACCTGTGTAATTCAGCTGCCATACAGTAGTTAGTTACTACATAATATATTCACATTTTTCAGAAGTCACAAACATATAAAGCTAGTAACCTTGCCTAATTTTCATGTTAGTGGCAAAAAAAAAGACTTCTATTATACAAAGGTATATGTTTAAGTTCCTTCTTTAGTTCTTCCAAATATAAGACTACCAGTAACATTAAAGCTGTTCTTCCACAGCCTCATGGTGGCCTAAGTTTTCCCAAGAAAGCCTGAGTAAACACCTGGGCCCTGAAGAAAAGGGATATTATAACGGAATGTCAAGTGACATACTACCAATCCTCTTTATAAGGGACATAGCCTCATCACTAATCATTCCTCAACAGCATCTCTGCCACAGAAACTAACAATGCTTAGGCAGCAGTAATCAGAATATAATGAAGCTATTTATTCTGTAGCTTCAACATCATCATGAAAATTAAACCATACCAAAGGTCTGGTTAGTTTTGTTCAGGGTTTTTTTTTATTATTATTATTATATCTTTACATATTAGTTACTGATTTTGTTGGCAGAGTGCCCAGAAGAGACTAAACACACACTATGGAAGGGAACACAGGCTTTCAGCTGAGCCTGTTTGTAAAAACGACAGTTACCTATATTAACATTTTCAGACCAACCTCTTCTTACTGCTGAGGTAGTATTTCACATGCACAAATACAGCCTTTGAGGTCTTAGCAAGAAAAGCGGTTCCAAACCACAACTCATATAGCTACTGCCTGGCAAAACAGAAAGCTTTAATGATGCCTACAGATCAGATTATCCAAATTTCCAAACAACAAAGATGAAAGGTAAAGCAGAAACTACAGTGGCCTTGAGGGGGATATGGGTGCCACACACACATAAACACTACCGTATCTGTGAAGAAAGATATAAATATTTACTGTAATATGACAAAAATCTAGATTCTCAAGGGATTTACAAAAGAGGAAACGAGGAAAGTCACCTAAAAAAAACTGCCCTACTCCTCCAAGATCCTTAATACAGTACAGCAAATATACAGCATAAGCTGAAAAAACAGCTGACACCACGGACTGAACACACTCAGCTTGAAAGTCCCTCCAAGTGCACCCTGTAGATTTCACAGGTATGACCTGGGAAGCATAGTTATCTTCAGTGAAATTCATTTAAGAAAAACAAAAAATACCCTCCCCCTCTCCCCCAGAAAAACCCCAAAAACCCCCCAAAAAAACCTTACAAGTTTTGTCCATGTGAGTAAAAATCCATGGATGTACTTAGATAAAACATGACCTGAATTATGATAGTAGTGAAAAACTAAGAAAAAATACGGCAAATATTAGTAACACGGGTTTACCGTGCAGCTAATTCTGTAGTCTGTAATTCAAAATTGGTTTTTTTCTACCAATGTGTTACTAAGAAAAAAAAAAGTTTGCCAAAACCCCATACTTTTACGATTTTAGCCCTAAATGTAGATTTAGAGGTACAACAGCATCACAGTGCACACTCTTTTCTTTATTGCCGGATAAAAATGGAATGATTCACCTACACCATTAAACAAGTCTAAAGATTAGACTTATTAGAAAATTATCCAAGAACAACTGGCAATCAATATCCATCCAAAATGGAAGGGATCTTAAAATCCAAATCAAATATTAAGGCGACTAAGAGTCTGAAGACTGACATTTGCTATTCAATTTCCTGCTTCTATAAATATAGCTCCTTTGTGTAATACACATTTAGTCAAAAGATTCTTTGATTCCGATTTTTATGTAATGACTTTTAATAATGTAAAACTAAGTTTACCCACGTCCACACAAAATCCTACTAAGCTGTTTGTACCGGATGTGTCCTAGTAAGCAGTTCTGCATGTACTCTTAGAGGCCTAAAAAAAGTGTCAAAGCATATTTGCATTATTGTGTCTGTTATCACCCTTTGTTGAATTTAGATTACAAATATCCTACAGACAACTGTTAATGCAGCAGTAATAAAACCCCAAAATTTTAATCATCATAGATTTGAAATGATTTTTAATAATACAATAAGCCAAATCATTAAAAGAACACGCCAACATTAGAAATCAGCAGTTATGTTCTTTGTACCCTCACAGCAACATTTCCCAGGTGAGTAACAAGGTATTTTGCCAGCACACTGGGCTTGACCACCAGTACCAGTAAAATGTGTCGAGATGTCAGTTCTTTGATGAGAGAAAGATGTAACAGGTTGCAACATAAGGAATTAGATGCAGGTGTTTAGCCACACAGTTGCTAAAATGTGAACAACTGGTTTTCTTGCCCAAATAGTCACAAAAGGTATAAAAGAAAAGCTCTAACAGAAAATTAAGGCAAAGGAAGTCACACAGAACAGCCTTCCCAATGGATATGTTCAGTATCTCAAAACTGAATAAAAACAGAAAGACAAAAGTGCACATACAAATGCACCTGAAGAGGTTTCCTCATTGGATGCCAGCACCTATGGTTTATCCCGTATTATTTATTATTCAGTGCTTCAGAACAAGGTTTTCTTCACACTTTTCAGCAAAAATAAAATTTACCAGAAAGTGCTACTTTTAAGCAGATGTGCCACATAATTAGCAACGACAAATCCACTTACTTTTTTCTCCTTCTCATGATGTTTATCCTGAGAGTGAGAGGAAGAATCACTTAAACTTTGATCATATGACCTATTAGATCCCCGTTTGCTCTTTTTCTAAAAAGAGAAAATATATTTATGGACAGAGAAAAGGAACCATTTGAATAAATAAAAAGTATAAAGCATTTCCACTGACAAGACGCCTTATTGCTAGAGGAAAAAAATTTCACTGCTTCAGTTACTGGAAAGCTGACTTATTAACGACACTAAAATTCACAAGACTACTGAATGTACACCAGGAAAAAAGCCTATCCCTTTATCAACTTTTACACCTCCCACAAATTTGCAAGACATGCTTTCCACAGAGAAACTAAATATGCCACATTTTAAAGGTTAAAAGATGCTAGACACATTTTCAAGTTTTCATAACATAAAACAAAAAAGATGCTCTTCAAATGAGTATCACATGAAGCCACTGTGATGCTCTGACACATGCTTGAAATGCATTGTAAGGTGACTTCATGACTTATTTATTATTCAAGTGATCTGTCTGGTATATTTTCATTAAAATGGATTAAAATCCAGGATACAGAATGCTACAGTCATGTCTGTGATTATAAGTGGCAGATGTAATTGCCTGTATTCCCGTAATGTCTGAGAGCCTAGTTCAGGACTGCAAATATTTTATGGTGGGCCAGTGTTCTAAAGGTTGGTTTTCTAGTAACTGAGGAAGCATTTAAGGACACCTCAGGCCACTCTTTTGTTAACCAGTATTCAGTGGAATAGTAGATGTAGAACACCCACCATCTTCAGCAGAAAATACTAAGCACCTTTATCTACCAGGCATTAACAGTCACAATAATCCTAAAGAAAAACTGAAACACTTAAAACAATCTTGCCGGCCTTTACTGTTCTTACTGGAAAGCTAACTAATTATATGTCAAATATAGAGCTGTCTCTATCATTAAAGTCGTTTTTTAAATAAACATACCTGTTCTCAATCATAACAGCATTGCAGCATTCAAATCAAAGGCATAACAGTGTAATGGTTTGCCTTCACCACTAAGAGACCATTTTCACTCTTTTTGTATATACTTAGCTCAAGATAGTAAAAAATAAAAAAACCAAAGTCTTAGCTCAGTAAGGGCATAGAAAGCTCTGACTTATCTTCATTACAAAGGCAATTCATCAGTATTCACAAAAGTACAAAACTAACCTCACCACGCTTATCTTCTAGAAACTAAAATGGTTGACTGGTCCTGTGTTTTTACCTTGCTGCAACCTAAAAGTCACACCAAGTATTCAACTTTTTAAGCAGTGAAAAGAAGTAATCTGCAAGTTAAACTGTACTTAGAACAGTATCTGAACATAAGTCTGTACATTTGAATATTAATAAATAACATTTTTTAAACATCAGGAAGCCCCTCAAGTCCACACACTCACACATGTACACAGAAACAGATATCTGGAACTGTCAAACTGGTAAGAAGTGAAAGGAAAAACTCCAGAGGTCTGATCCAAAACCTACTGCATTAACTGAGAAATTTCAATGTTTTTCATTTCTTGTTTGCTTTTTAAAAATCAAACCTGAAGTTACTTCCTTAAGGTTGTGTTTTAGAGAACTGACAAGGAGGGAATACTCACTGGCTACACAGTGAGAGACAGAATAAAGAGATTGGGCAGAAGAGTAACAGAAGCAGAAAGAAATGGAGTGCTTCTTTATTCTCTAGAAGCAGTATTTTCTAGTTTATTCCAAAACGGACTGAATTCCTAGAAGGCACCTAAACAAATAGCAAAAGAAAACATTCTAGGAACTCAATGAAAAAAAAAAACACTAAATGTGCATGCTATTTCTGGCAGAGAGGAAAAACCCACACATCTATAAAGTAACCACTTATAAAAACATTTCCAGCTAGTACTTCTGTAACTGTGATTAAAACATTGTTTTAATGAAATACAATCTACTTTTTGAACTACATGAAAATATTATTTCTAGTGTTAATGGCAATTCAGAACAAAAAAGTCAGTAACATTTATTTATAGAATTTAGTAAATACATACCAGTTTATTAAAATGGTATTTACAGTAGCCACAGTATTGGACGTTATCTGCACCATTGCCTTCCTCTTCACAAAGAAGTCCTGCAAACTGTGCACTAAAAATAAACCAAACAGCATTCAAGGAAAGCCATTTTACACCAGTTTGTACCACAATATCACATCTGATAATAATTTATGGATGCTTATATCTGCAATTAATAAGAGATTTCCACACAAATAACTTCCTGTGGCACGTGAGCACATAACCAACCTTTGCAGCCCAGGGAAAAACATGTATAATTCAAACTTTGGCCTGTTGCCTTTTTTCAGAGTCATTAAGCCACTCACACAAGCTTACAGCTTGCAAATCTACATTTACTACGCAGTTACTTGTACAAATAAATAAAGCAATCTACAATGACTCTTAGCTCAAATTCAAGCAAAAAAATTGTCTAAAAAAAGAACAGCTTTTAACAAAACCATACTATAGCTCCAAAGAAGAGTTTTTTCAGAACTTGCATACATGCTTCTCTGTTTTTCCATGAAAATTATTGGGATTTTTTTACTCTAACTTGAGTTGCATATTCTATCAAACTGTATTTACTAGTTTAAAATACTGTGGCAGGCTAATTTCTTTTAAAAAGATCAACAATTACAAGTTCCATTGACTGGACTACTTATTACCTTATTCTACTACGATGTTTTCAAAACAATTTTGTTTTTCACCATTTATAATGTTGCTATATTTTCTTTATCAAAACCAACTTAAGATATTGACAAAGCAAATATTGTTACATTTTTGTATCATTTTCATTCCCATATGTTGCGGTTTAAGATTCTTCCTTTTGTTTCTTTCCCTTAGGGAATTTTCACCCGTATGTTGCTAGGAGACAACAACGACTGGGTACTTAAGAGAGACAAAAGAAGTTGCCAAACTCAGGGGAGGAGGGCACCTGGCTGCACTTCTCTCGTCTGAGGGTTTCTCTGGGAGGGGCAGAGATACCCGAGAATGGGGCTGGGGCAGCTGCTAGCTCTCCAGAGCCCTGGGCACTGGGAGGGGAGAGAGGCTGCAGTCGCTGTGGGGAGATTTGGTCACCACTGCGGGTTGTGTGTCCCACTGCCCTTCTTCTGCCGCCAGTGGAGCTGGGCTCCCAGCAGCGGCCGCTGCACTGGGCCCTTATTAACACCAAACACGGGACCCTTCGCGACCAGCTCAGGGGAAACCCCGGGATCCTGGAGCCTCATCCCGCCCCCAAGGGAGTCTCTCTCGGCCCTGCTCGGGGGGCGGGCCGCCACTGCCCGGCCGTTTCCGCTGAACTGCAGCCCAGAGCCCCTGCCTGCTGCGACACCACTGCGGTTCCAGCTATAGCTGCGGAGCTTCTGATACATCTCATCTGCCACTCTGGGGTTGTGCCCATCCCTGCCGTTCCAGCTTGCTGCTCCCGAGGGTCCTGCTGGGGCACCAGGATCGACTGCCCCAGGGGTTTGTAAAGCCAGTCTTTCTTCCATCCCATCCCATCCCATCCTGGCCGAGCCGCCATTACGGCATGCTCCCCAAGCCACAGCGCCCCCTGCCGCCGCGGGGAATCACCGCACCTGCCCTGCCCGGCCGGGAGCCAGCAGCGCCCCTGGCGGCTGTGCCCGGAACTGCACCAAGGAGGAAATGGCTTCAAGCGTGAGGAGGCGGCTCCTCGCGGTTTCCGGTTGGATTTTTTCTTTTTGTGTGTTGTTGCTGCCGCCATTGCTGTTTGCCTTCTTATATACATACATACTAGTAAAGAACTGTTATTCATTTTCCCGTATCTTTGCCTGAAAGACCCTTCATTCTAAAGTCATAATAATTTGGAGGCGGGGGTGGGTCATACTCTCCATTTTAAGGGAGGCTTCTGCTTTCCTTGGCAGACACCGGTCTTTCAAACCAAGACACCATAATAATGCAACGTTACAGTCAAAATTTTACATGGGAGTATTTAAATTAAAGAAGACTATATAATGTGGTTCATTTTCACAGAATTTTAAAAATATGTTCTTGGAAATCCCAGAAACACTAAATGCACGCCCATCTACATCTGATACCAACCAGAAAAAATTATTACGAGGATGTCTTTAAGCAAAGATTTATTGTTTCTAAGCTTCTCTTACAAAAAGCATGCACTCAAGCTCATTTTTTATTAGACAATAGTTCTGATAATCCCAATCTGATACACCTTGCCCTGGATTTCTGGTAGTCCACATTTTTCTTCCATTTTTTTTTTAAATACTACAGAAGCCTCTAATTATCTCCAGTCGTATTACTCTCCAGCTAGATACTATTTTGTACTATAGACCATGTTTCTGAACCAAAACATTCTAAAAAGTGGCAAGACAGCTGCTTTAATTTTGAACTTAAGTCTCATGCTCTTCACAGCATTCACTGAAAGCAGGGCTTCGGAATAAAGTAAAAAGATGAAAAGGACTCTTGTACGTATCCAAGTGTTTGAAAGGAAAGAGACCTTTTCATACAAGCACTTGGATGTATACATTTTTTCACATCTGTAAGTAATCCCTTTACATGGTATGCACACTTTGAGGAACACAATTCATTTTCACCATAAAAAAAAACTTGACACTGATCACATCCAATGAAAAATTAGATGCTTATTAAAGAATAAAACCTGCAAAGTAGTCTGTTAAAGAATAAAACCTGCAAAGTAGTCAAGCAACCAAAAGAAAAAATAAATGAAGAGTTACCAAGATTATCTATACCAAAACAATGGAATTAAACCCTTCAAGATCTCCATAAGACATACAAATTATCACTATGGTACACTGAAGAAAATGCATTTAAGTGATTTAAGCTGATGTGAAAATACCATTTCCCTGACTAAACTGGTCATGAAGCAGCATACTGGGGTAGTCATAAAAGAGGTAAATCCACAAATTATGTACCTAGACAGCCTACGCAAATCTGCCTGCTAGTGTAAAACAACTCCAGCTGAAATTGAAAAAACTGAAAAACTGAAAATAATGCCTGCAAATTTTGGAGTGGAACTGTTTTTGCTTCCTTTTACCTGTTGACATGTGGTTTAATCTAATTATCCAGCCTCTTTTAGAAGTCCATAAAGTGAAACAAGCATCTCCTGAATGCAAGGAAAACTAAGTATCTTAAAGAGGAATTAATCAGATGGTGGAGGACACAGCTTTTTTTTTCTCCAGCAGTAACACACGAAATCTGAACAGTTCAGGATGACCTGTACCATTTAGATAAAACCAGTGAAGTGAGTTACTCCCACATATTTGGAAATCCATACTGGAATGGGTGAGTCCAGTGCATTTTTACATAGAGTTCAGTAATATTCCCACTGATTTACCAAAATTAAACAGCAAAATCAGTTAGGAGGCAATGCAAACAAATAACGTCTTCACACTCCTATATCCTATTAAACATCCTCTAAGAAAAACAACCTAAGAAAAAAACCCAAACCCCCCTATACTTATTCACAGGAGCACACACCATTTAATACCACCCAAGGGAGTATTATCAGACAGTTTTTGCAGCTCATAGCAAAATCTATGCTGCCGCTGCCATATTGTTACTAAATACCATTATAATAAGAAACCACTTTACTGTATTTCTTTACTCAAAGATGTACTAAATAAGGAGTTTATTCATTACACTGTGTGTATTAATTCCTTCTGGAGCATCAGAGATCATAAATAATAAAATATACTTACCATGTTACGTGAAAAGCTTGTCGACATCCATGTTTATTACATGTCATACAAGCACCAGTGGCTGCTTTACTTTCTCTGCCTTGTTCATCACAAATATAGCATGTCTATGAAAGAGAAAATACTTAATTTCATGAGAAGCATACAAATAAATTCTGTGTTACAGGAGATTCTAGGCTGAGAACTACTGCATTTTGCAGCTAAGCCAGTGTAAGAACTTCTTTAGGAAAGTCTAATCATGCTTGTTAGCAAAAGGAGATCACCTGGTAGACTTGGGATTTGTGAAACACTTCACCAATGTTAAGGCAGTACAAACACTAATTTGCTTACATTTCATACCACTGTCAACCAGCCAAAGGGTTAAACAGCCAAGGGTTAATAGCATCAGGCTTCCCAACTGTCCTTGCTTTCAAGTTTGTGTTTATGTCAAGTCCCAATCATTTTCATATTCGTTTAACATAATGTGTATTTGTGGCATTCAGAAACAACAGATTAGACAGAGTGCCTAATGGTACAATATGCCATATGGTATACATATATATCTACACAATTACACACAAAAACCTGCAAACTTAAAATTTTATTTGTACATTTGCTGCAAAGATTTTTCAAAAGTGTCATAGCATGTTTCAATATTCATCTGACACTCAGCAACTTTTAAAGAAATTGGTGTTTAACAGAACCCTGCTTTGTTTGGATGACTACTTCAGTATGACTTGCATAGCCCCATAAACATCTTGTAAATTAATCAATCAATTTACCTTCTGTAAAAAAGCTTAAATGCATATACTAAATCCATTTCAACCTTCAAAACGAGCTAAAATGAAAATAATCTATTTAGGACCTGGAAATCTTTTCATAGCATTTCTGTCAATTTATTTCTTTTAATGGGACGCCACAGCAACTTTTAATCTTTTCAAACACATTCTCAGTAAAACAGAAGAAAGAATTTAAGACAAAAAATTCCAAATTCTTCCTCCTTATTCAATACTTTTTCCTTTTCTTAACACATGGCAAATAAGTATGGATACATACCATATGGAAGCTCACTACTATACTAGATGTCACTACAATCTCTCACCAGCATTCCAGGGAGAAACATCAGGCAAAACTAAATCACTTTTGACTTTTTCCTGTCCTAATTACTGAAACTGCATTTAGAGAGATTCTGAATCATATCACATTCATGTGTAAAACTGTAAAACTTAACAAATTAAGAAGACATTCTTAATGAAAGTGCCATCCAGCACTGAGGTGGACTGTTTGTTTTTATATGAGAAAACCTTACTGAGTATTAAACATTAAGGACACTCCTACCTCTGTAGAAATCCCATTATAAGATTCTTAATGAGAAAAGAGAAACTTCTTTATGCCAAAAAATAAAATTGTCTCTATTTTAACTAACTTACAATTTTATCACAGCCTCCTTTCACTGAGGCAGAGAATGAGTAGAATAATAAATAAAAATAACATCAACCATGGGTAGTAGAAAATACAGTGGAAAAAAATGGATCAAGAGACCACTGAAATTAAAAAAAAAAATTATACAATGCAAAACCAGTATTACTTAGGAAAATGAGTGAAATTCTGAGATCAGAACAGCCCTTTACAGAGGTTTTCGGAACAGCATTTAACAGAAGGTGTCAGCTAACTAAAGCATTTTTGTTAATACGCAAGACTTGAAGGTAGGAGAGTTATTCTTGTACAGTTTCCATACTACTTTAAAAAGCTAATATATCCTAAAATCATACCCTATAACCTAACATTTAATAGATCAGAAAGGGGATAATCCTACTTAATTCTTTGCCTCGCTTCTTTTGTACATCAAGGTGGTGAACACTGATAATTCAGTTGTTTGACAGGGTCTGAGACTGGCTGCTTTTTAGTTTTCCATACCATGACCTGACACATTTAGATTTTAGGAACGAAAAGGGTCATGATCTATCAACCTCATCTGAGTCAATATATTAAGTGTAAGTAACTTCAAAGTAAGATACTTCTATAAACAGAGTGTTCAACAAACCCCATAAAACTCAATCTCCAGCTACTTTCTAGGTTTTTTTCAGAGTTTTGTTTCAAGTTCTTAAAGTTTTTTTCCTGACTGAAGCTCAGAAAGAAAAGTAATACAAGCATTCTACTTAGCAGAGATGTAGACTCCATTTTTCAGTATTTACCCTACCTGTAGGCTCTCTGTTTTGGGACGTCTTGGAGCAATTTACAGTAAAATGATTGAAAAATGCCTACAAACTACATTATGAACAAGTTTAAATGCAACATGGTGGACTGACTACTAATTTTAAGAAGCACAAAGGACTTTCCTACAATAGTCATGAGAAGCATTAAACCTTGTTTCCTAGTATTCCAGATGAAACAGGGACAAAGAAGGCTCACCCTCCTCCTGTTCCAACAGACAGTAAGTTCTCTACAGCTGAGCTTCTCATATTTGTACTTTCTCTTAGACAGACAGTTCCAGAAACCTGAGAACCTTTGTCTTTCTTTCACAAAGGAAGACTTGCATGTATTTTCAAATCCATACAAATGCTACACCTCTGAAGCCTCTGAAAATGTGGAAGTTTAAAACTGTCCCACCACCTACAGCTGCACTCTTCTTCAAAGCTCTTAAGGGAAGAGAGTACTCTCCCAAATTCACTGGAAAAGCAAAAGCTTTTGACATAGCAGGGAAATTTTACTCAAAAACACAACTAATATCTTACTTCCTTTAAAGGCAAATATGTATTTTGCACAGCTGTCTTTATACTACTGTCGGTATTTTCCCTTCAAAGATTCAAAGCGTAAACCTTCTTTGCAAATGTAAAGATGGAAGGAAAGATGAGGCAAAAAAAAAAAAAGGCAAAAAGTGATTTCAGCAATAGTTTATTCGTAACAGCTACGCAATGGCATTCTCTGATCACAAAATCAAACCTAGGAATTGCACAGAAATTTCTCATTGTTGCAGCAAGTACTGAAAGAGAAGTCTGCCAGCTCCATTCGCTACTAGGCAAATCAAGAGACTCTAAAAGCACTTGTCTTTTAATCACTTCTTAAAAGACATTCCTAAAAGCAGTAATTACATACAATTATCACATAGTTTCAAATGAACCTGAAAGAGACAAATAAAGCTGACACAAAATAAAAAGTTATTATCCATGCATAACCATCCAAGGAGTAAGAAACACCTATTTGTGAGAAGAAGAGCAACTACTAGTCTGTTTCTTTTTTTGAAGCAACTGTGTAAGAAGAGCTTTCCTGATAGCTAACTCATTAATAAAATCATTCAGTGGATTCATTCTGTAATATGATGGTTTTTATCCCTGAAAGAGACAAACTTCAGGGAAACAGCAGCCAAATGTCTCTATACAGACAAGCACCATGCTTTGATATCGACAGCATTTCTTCAGGCATTTAAGATTACTGCACGTGGTAAAACTGCATATTTTGCAGTGTTTAGTAAAGCAACAAGTGCATAGAGAAAAAAAAACACCAAACATTAAATTAAGTACTATGTCCTGGCAAAACTTCAACAATATTTATTTTAAAGACTACAGTATAATTTCTCCCTCTTGATAATTTTCTTTGGCCTCTGTTTTCCCCCAATTCCATATGCTACTGTTCTGTATGTATCCAGCCATGCACAGAGAATTATTTAAAACTTCACAGAAAATATCTTACTTAAAAATCTCCTATTCCAACCTGAGCTGACAAACAAAATGAAATTATCACTAAGCCTGTCTAAAAAAAGAAACAACTCCAGTCATTTTTTTCTCATTTACATGTTCGCATTTGTTCTCAATGTGCAACAAATGTTTCAAGAACTGTTTGTCATATCTACTTCTCAAAAAAACAGCTTTTCTTTCCCATTTTTATGCAAATTAATAGTCAGTGAAATGCTTTAGAAAACTTCTGATCTAAAAAAAACATAATTTAAATAAACACAATTTATCTTGAATAGCAGTAGGAGCAGAAGGTGAAATAATTGCAGGCTACATGAAAAGGGAACTAGTAGTTTGGTTTTGGAGGGTATTGCTCAAGAACAGCCTACTTGGGAAGCCATGGCAGTTTAACCACAGCAGTACTAAACCCAACACCTGCTACAGATTTAGCAAGAGTTGAGAGTTCCCTGTCAGCCAATACTTCTTAAATTCAGTACAGTTACAACTGGACTGCTGTTGGCACTGCAGTTAGATTGCTTTCAGAAGGTTTGCTGCAGCAACTGCAGAAAAGCCATTTCTTGGATTCCCCTGAAATCCACAGCTGCTATCTCCCTGACCCAAAGAGACCAAATAGGGACAGTGAAATCTGAGTTCTGTACAAAGAGAAAACAATAACAATAACAATAATAATAATAACAATAACAATGAAAATGATAATGATAATAATAATTTTGCAGGCTAGGGGTGTGACCCTAAACTTCGACATTTCTGACACCAGTCTCATTGTACTTCACAATCAACTGCAGTGGACCAATGACAGTAGTTTTAGGCCGACTGCTAACATGGAAAATAGGCCTCAATCAGAACACCTGCCCAGAGCACAGAGAACTAAGAGCTGGACAACATCAGAAACTCTCTTTACATTAACTGGATGGTGATAGTAATTATCTAGTGAGAAAAAAAGTCACAGTAACTACAGACCAACAAAAATGGAAATTGGAATTTTAGCAGCAAACCACAACTGTATTATCATATATTTAGAACTGTTTGAGAAAGAAGCAACTTTAGATATGATGAAAAGGGATTAAAAACTAAAGACAGAGACAAACAATGGATTTTGTCAACGAGCAATAATAAAAGATGCAGAGTACACTTTTTTAAGTTGCAAGGATTTACTCATCCAATATCCAATTACCATTAATAGAAATGGTCCAAGATAAAATGAAACCTAAAGTGTTCCATGAAATTTTTGAAGTACATTAAGGGAGAACGAGTACCAGTTGAAAAAAAAAAAAAAAATACTGACTACTACTCAAGGAAAAAGAAAACAGATGTTCTGTTTCCTCAGAGCTGAGGAGAGAGAGGAAATAAACTCATCTGTTATAGCAAATCTTTACTGCTTTGTGTCCAAGCAGAAACGTATTATTAGTTCTGTACTGAATCTCACTGTTGCATGTTCTTGCCAATGCATAGGGAAGCAAATAGTGAGATGCCAATAGAGATGTTCAGGTAGTAATGAGAAAGCTTGAGAAAAACCTCAACTTCGATTCCTGGTTTTTCAGCTACACTGGTAAGAAAGATGGACAAAACATATTGACAGCAACTGGAGAAAGTGAAACAGAAAAGACCAAAGAAAGAAAAAAGGAAAAAGGCTAGAAAAATGGAGGGGCAGCCCATAAATCAAAGATGGAAACTTGGAAAGGGGATGTGAGGGGTGTGAGAAGTCAGAGAGGCAACATGAATAGGGACTGGTATCCCTGTAGGAAGAACAAGAGGTGATGTATGCCTTTTCCTTCTTTCTCTTTTTTTATAACACAGTCTACTCCTACTTTACTCCAGTCTCCACAAACTACCATAAAATAAAGTAAAAAGAAAAAAAGAAATTGGAGGTTAAAAGAACAACACAAGAAAAATATGTAACACAAAGAATCAGAAATTCAGAGAGTTTGCATCTGCAGAAGGGAATACGCAATATAGTTAAGTGAAGAGCAAGTAACACAAGTGAAATAAGAAAAATGTAACTATCAATAAAGAACACTAACAAGCTACTGGTTCGTTGCTCTGCCTTCTGGTTGTTTTGTTTCGTTTGGTTTTGGTTTTTTTTGTAATTTAAAGTCTCACATCACTTTATAAAACATTCCATCTTACTGACAATTATTTAGGAGCAGTTCTCCTATGAGCAAATCCTACTAAAGTGAATGTTATTTATGAAGTCAAAAGTCTGGAAGCATTTGCCTTAATACATTAGCATATGTTTCTGTCCTAAAAGAAATGTTTATAAACATGTTTATGTTAGTATCAACACTTAAAATACTGAGACTTTGTGGTAATTAATAATAACATCTCATATAAGCTGCAATAGTATTTTTACCTATGGAAAATATTTCAGATTCCTTTCAAAATAAACTGTTATTCAAAGTGTATGATATTTTTAATTAACAAAACAGTCCCTAATCTGTAAAAGACTATCAAGACATGGCAGATAACCTTACAGCTTAATTTAATAATATAGTTTTCTTAATTCTTCAATTTACCATAAAGACATTGCAGAAAACTTAGAGCATTACTACATACATTAAGGAATTTTATATAAACTGCATTCTAAGAAGTGTAGTTTTACATTACTGAAATTCACAAGTTTTAAAATAAATACATTACATATAAAAAGACATAGTTATACCTTATTATAACGATCGTGAGGAACAGACTGCAACACGATAGGCTCCATTGTAGAAACATTTGCAAACTGCACCTCGGGAATGTAGAGAGCACAAACCACATGAGCCCAACCTACAAAAAGTTATAATTGTATTTAATGTTTTCTAGAAGCTGAAAGGACATTTCAATGTAGTACAATTATAGTACAAAGAACCTTTTACAACACTTTTTTTTCCCACAGACTATTTTAACTGTTTAGAATATTAAGGACAAAAATTACACTTAAGTCATGTTTACATTTCGGTTTTGTTATCCAAAGTTTAGATGATCAGTAACACATTTTTTAACGTAGTCAGAGAGAATTTATACGAATAATACTCCATGAAATTCAAATGGTAATGATTTATACAAACAGTGACACACAAACAGAAAAACAATTTTTTTTTAAAATTTCTTGGATTAACATAGTCATTGCATAAAATCTACGCAAACTCCTGCAAAAAGGAAGCTGCATCTGGCCCAACTGGTATTCTTACAAGCACAGCATCATAGAAGACTTCTGTGTATAATTTTTCTTTTAAAAATGGCATCCTGATTTGAATAGACTCCTGTTTCTTTCTGTAGCAAGAAACTGTAACACATATGCACACCCTCACATCCCCTCTATGCAATCTCTTGCTTTTCCATTTACAAAGTTGTGGCCAATTCATTTTTTCATAGGAAAACTAATACCTATATCCAGTCTTATTCTAATTCATTAACTTGGTGTCATCAATAACTGGTTTGTTACTTACACTACTGTGCTTCAACAACATTTTGAAAAAGCCAACCATCTTAATTGTCTGACATTTGGTCAGATGGAGGTGGGGGAAACACCAAGTCAGAAACAAACCTACTAATTTGAAGCCTTTTTTCAACACAGAGATCCTTAGAGCAGTTGTTCTGTTTCAGTGGAGGACTGTATGCCATAACTGTAGATTTAGCAGAAGCTGCTACATAGTTAATCCAACATACTGCTATACTGACATTAATAACAGAATTATTAAAAGTATTATTGCCTCATCTAAAAGTGAATTTGGTGCCGCTAATTACTTGATGAGAATTCTGTTCTTCCCCATGAGGAAAACTAAAGTCTCTTGTCACAAGATCCTCAGTATACTTTAAAAATAATTCTGCTTTCCTCTTACCCAGGCTTATTTGTATACAAACATTAAGAACATAAAATGACAGGCTTATATAATTAGATAATTTAGAAGATTATTAGCTAAGACAAGCAAAGTAAATTATCATTGTGCAAATGCATGCTATAATAAAACAACAACAACAACAATAATAATAAAAATAATCCCAAAAACCCAGAAAAAAATTAAGCAAAAACCCCACCATATACTGTCTCACTGCAGGCCTGAGTTTTAATCTTGGATTTTCTCTTCTCAACTGCTCTACAGCATCTAAAAGTTCTTAATTTCTACACCCAGCTGTACTCTGACTCTTAAACTGAGCTAAACACAAAGTTGTGCTTGCTCACAGTAGTGTTGTTGAGACTCTGGAATGGTATTTAGAATAAAAAGCACATACGCAATTCCAGATACTCCTCTTAAAGCACAAATCTTCCCCAGCTTTTGCCGATGGATCTGGTGTCCCTTCTCTCTATTTACTAAATTGGTAATTACAATTTCTATGGAGAATGAAAAGTGCACACACACACAACAGTCATAGTCAACATTCAGAGTCAACACCACACATACTGTTCTAGTATTTCAACTACAACTAAATACAGTATCTGTGCTGCTCCGTAATTTTATTTACAAATGGTATTTAGAATCATTCGGTACAGAAAAGGCATTGAGACTAATAAAAGTATAGGGTAAAAAAAAGTATAAACTGCCAACTTGAGCTGCTTTTAAAACCTGTTCCAACAGACAATTTTGAAATTATCATTAACAGACAGAGTGAGAAAAAAAACCCTATAAAAACCACAACCTTTTTTTGTTCGCTTGTCTACTTGAAATATCTTCAGGGAAAGAGTGTTTATAAGGGCTTTTCTAAGAACAGCAAACTGCCTTAAGCCAGAATCATCTTACTAAATACAAATAAATGTTAACATGGTGTTAACGGTGAATATTTATCTTTAAATCTTCTCTCAAAAAATTAACTCAAATAGAAACACCATTCATCTAATAAAGCCATTAAACCAATAAAAAAGTGACACTGAAATTTTGAAAAAATAAACCTTCTGTTGGCTACACATAATCAGATGGCAAAAGCTTTTACTTCAGATTTAATTAAGCCTGTACTCCAGTTATGCTTACATATAGTGGAAAATTATTATGTATATATACAAAATATACAAGAGACATTAGGGGAAAAAAATCACTTACTAAGTGAGTTGAAATTTAGGTAGGTAAAGAATTTTTATTATAAGGAAACAGTTTCAGGAGTAACTTTAAGTGAATAGTGCTCCACCACTATTCCTGCCCCCCCCCAAAAAAAAAACAAAAACAAAAACAAAAACCAAACAAAAAACCCCACCAACACCCTACAATATTTTCCTATTTACAAATAGAAAGTACACATCCAAGACAGCTGTGGCCAGTAGCAGGCTTTTAACTTTCATGAGACCAAAATCAGGACCTATATAATTAAACAAATGAAGCACCACAGCACTAAAACACTTTTTGAACATGGGATAATAAGTGCACATGGAACTGGGAAAGGGGCATTTTCCACTGTCCCATCTCCACCTTCAGATCCCAGATAATCTAGCCTTGTTGGAAAACCACAATAATATAATACATCGCAACAATATAAAATCACAATAATGTCCAACAATAATTTAATCAGAGGGGTGGTTGCAGCACCCTTAAGTTACCAGCCTCAAACGTCTACACCAAAAAAGAAGCCTAACTCCAGCACCTGCTTCCACTTGGCTTCAAGACACCCTGTACATAAGTTCTTAAATACTCTTTTGTCCAAAGTTTAACTGGTGAAGACATACAGAATTATCAGAGAGCAACACCCAGCTGACCAGGAAGTGTCAAGGCGAGTTCCCTTTAGGAAGAATAAGGAAGATATTTTTCCATAACAAATGTGGTTAAGAACCATTTGTCTAAAGGTGCTGTGCAATCTCCACCTTCTGAGAACTCAAGGTCTGTTTTTCCTCCACAAAACTTTATAGTTAAGGGAGGTCAAGCAGATTCCGTTTTGCTATATAAGAATCAGACAGAAGGAGGAAAACAGAAAAAAAGCAACCAAGAACCATTTTCCGAAGCATCAAGAGACTAGCCACTATTGCTACAAAGCATAAGCATGGAAGTAAGGACACACCTATAGCCAAAGTGAGAGAGATCTCCTCAGTCTTGCTGAAGGGTGCTACTAACCTGTAAACAGTTTTACATGTAATGTTTTGTGTAACTGAGAGTGTTCCTGACTATGTAACACAGTGCAAAAACACCTTCCCAATCCTCTGCAGACATTTCCTTCTCTTTCACACAACGACTCCGGCTGAGCAGAGCTCAAGAGTCCCAGGAGAATAAAGGACCTATTGCCACAATCAAAGTTTGTCGGCAGGGACATGAAACATCCTAATGACAACCATCCAAACTGTACACAGATGAGAAGAAAGCATTTGAAAGGACGTGTGGTATTTAAGACTTCCTTAAAATACATATTTTTCCATTTACTCCATCTAAGCTATAAAGTTTGCACTATGAACTTCCTATTCAAACCACCTACTACATTATCCTAGGGCAACTAAAATTTTATCAGCAACTATACACCTTTGTCCTCCTTCTCACCCAGGAATAAAAAAACATCACTAAATCCAGTCCTATTAAGCTTTACCAATGTTTAGGTGTGAAAAATACTGTTGTACACCTATGTTTTGGGTTATAAAATAAAAAAGCCCCTACAGCACTGTTCTACACATTCAAAAACATTTAAAACATTCTCCCTAATTTCTGTTGCAACCGAAATTATTTTATCAGCTCTCCTCCTCACCCAAACACCACACAGAAATAAAAGCACGATATTCCTATTTTTTTCTTAATTTTTCTCCAAATTTAGCCAGGAACTCATGCCATTTTTGAGATCACTTTTGTTCCAAATGAGTTCATTAAACCCATCTCTATAAACCACATCATTTACTCTTTAAATCAATGATAAGCTTCCATTCACTTCGGTTGTGTATGGTTTGAATCCAGACAAATGGCCACAGATGTATTACTCACTTTTTAAATTTCACTTATGAAACTTGCAGTAATTGCTAACAAACTTACTATTCCTGCTGAATTCCTTATATCCAAATTACTTTTGGTTTCATCTCACTTTCAGAACAACTTTAACTGGTTGAGAGGGCAGGACACATGTTTTAGCAAATAGAGAGACTTGCAGCTTGCAAAATGTTCTTAAAAATTTCCCTTATATTCAGATTTTTTAAATTTATTTTTCAATCTTTGAGACGGTGGCCTTTTGACATATGTGCCTTCCCAATAATAATATTTTTACGAGATGATATTGCTTCCCTTGCTTATTTTAAAATGAACCTAATTTCTTGGTTTTAAACTAGAAACCCTAAGAAACACATCATAAGGATTCAAATTAGCCATCAAGTTTGCTTGTTTCTGTGCACTCTTATTATAACTGTTTTCTCTGAAACTGCTGAAGAAAAACCCTCAGGCTACGACAGGCTGAATGATTCACTGACTCTTTTGCTTCAAAAAAACCCAATATTCTACAACAATCAGTGTCTCCATCCAGAAATTGCAGAACATAATTTTTCATTTTTACTTATTGGTGATAGACAAAGTTAAAAATATTTACTTCAACTGCACTTTAAAGTTCAGTAAGTTTGGGAAATGCTGCTTACCTTTCAAAAAAAAAAATCCTGTGTGCTTTCTATGAAAACATCACACAAATCTACCTAAGATGTTTTCCTTTGGAAAGATCTTAGAAAACAAATTCTACCAACTTTGAAACAACACGAAAAACCACATATAAAGTGACTCTAAGATCTGCTTTGACAACAATAATGAAAAACCAATCTTTCACCAGTATCAAAAATTGGAAATTCATGCTGAAAAGTCTTCGAAGTTTAAATACACCATATGAGACTTGTAGCATTTCACTTAAACAATTTTTTTTTTATTTATCCCTTAGAAAGACACATTATTGAGTTTTGCCAATTTTAACATTTCACTCTAGTTCACAAAATGTTTAATTATCACCACAGAATCTATTCAAATGTTACCAGCCTTTCACTGAGATTTTTATTTCTGGTGCTTTACTGATTTTTAACTCAGTGCAAACCTAGCAGTACATACGTAGCAGGTATAACTTTAATGTACTGTGTTCACGAACATTCAGAGTAACAAAGCTCAGACTTCAGACCCCTAGCTGAAAATAAATAGTTGATCTGTTATCCCAATGTGACAGAGAAAAGTAATTCCTAGCAATTCCACCATCAGCAAACACAAGACTGCTACCAACAAAGAGTTCTATAATTAGAAACAAACTCTACCAAAGTAAATTAATGAAGAAAACCCAGGAAGAGAAATAATACACAGTATGTTACCCACATAACTAAATTTTTGGCTTTACAACTACTGCTTAATTGCCTAAAATTTGATTCACAAGTGCCTTCCCATAAATAAACTCGCAATAAATAAACTCACAATACTTTTAAACTGCCTTCCAGTGCAAATTTTCAGGCCTTGCTTTTATAGTCTTTGACTTTATGATAAAATAACAGCAACAAACATATAACCCATACTCCCATCCACAACAAGGGAAGCCCCTGTCGTGCTTATGAACTCAGAGGCGCAGAGCAGGGACTCCACCACGACCATGGTCAGTGCTGAAGCTGCGCAGCAAAGCACGAACGCACTGGGGAGACCAGAACCACACACCTGCACTGAACTCCAGCCACAGCACCAGCCTGGCAGCACACGAGTTCTGGGTTATTATCACCATCCCCTAACCATGCATCAGTGTCACAGCAAAATTTCTTTATGCATTCTAAGTTCCTAAAGAGTCCATTTTATTTCATTAAAGAAGTTTTACTTTATTTCTATCTACAGTTCAAGGAGAATGTATTTATTATCTTTCTTTACTGAAATGTTAGTTTCTTATGAGGGTTAAGTTGTCAGTTAAGGATACATCTCAATCCATTTCAGCTGTAGACTGTCACTGAAAAGCAGGATCTCATCCTACAAATGTACATTCAACTGTACATCCTTGCCCTCTCCTTGCAATATGAGTTTGCTATGTAGCAGGACAAATTATATTTTTTCATCTCATTACTAAGTTTGTGGAAAACTTAACAAATTTACCTTTGAGGAAGATCAGTCAATGCTTTGAAAGCAATCCACACTGAGGTCACATGATTACCATACACAAAACCATCAGTGCAGAAACACCCAGCCAGGGGAAAACCACAGTCCCCTCCTTTCAGCAGAGGTCAACAGCTGTCCTAGATTACATGAAATTGCACCCTCCCTTTCCACAACTATCGGATCTGCTGACTGACCCAAAGGCTGAGCTCTATCCAACTCTGATGGATTCACCTTTCAAACATGTACTTAAGACCATTACTGTTACTCTTTGCCAAAGGGAAAGATTAAGTACTATTTTAAACCTTCAGCTAAGTGTCTCCTCATTAAGACATTCCAGACACTTTTAACCCTGATCTTCCTTTCCTATAAAAACAAGAAAACTTGCAGATAAGAAATCTGTCAGCTGAAGTTACTGTTTTCTCCTTACTCTATTAAATAAAGATTTAGAGTTTGCTATAGTTAAAACAGCATTATTTGTTCTATTGTTTGATCCATTCTTTGAAGAGGGGTATAAAGAAGGTGCCACACTATCCACCAGAGCTCTCACTGTTGTGGTTGGCAGTCAACCTCGTCATTGGTACGGAATGGACAATTTGTTAAAAAGGTAAAATAAATATTATTTGTCTATTAAGAAAAAGGCTTCATCCTACCAAGTCCTATTACTGAATTTCACAAAATACTCAATTTAGAAAAAGTTGGTCCTCAAGTAAAGAATTGATTCATTTTGAATCATCACTCTGCAGCACAACAAATAATTTGTTTCTGAAACAGCTACAGATGAAATTCCACTGGTCCACTGAGTAAGCTAATAGCTTTAACAATTTTATCTATGCTATGGAATTATTGAGTTTCTTCCACCTCTCTCAAGAAATCCTTTCATACAACAAAAGGAAGAAATGTATAAACAAGCACCTAAAACTCTAAAAAGAAATCTACATATACACTGTGATTATCAGTAATGTAAATCATAAATATACAATACTTTGTAGGGTAACACGGGAATTTATATTACTGCAATACTTTAAATTTATTATCTTTTTTTCTCTTTTCCAGTAGAAAAAAAAAAATACACTGCTGTAAATCTGCTCAAAAAGGCCAGAACATCTGCAGGTAAGCACTTGCAAAATGCATATATCTCAGTGTGTACATATAACATTATACCATCCACATTCTTAGACATTAACACCAAGAAAACTCATCAGAACAGTGAAGCAGACAGTGAGACTCTAATAATAACAAGAGCAATGGGAAAGCCTAGCATATAATGTTTTTATAGACTTGGGAGATCCTGCCACTAACCCGGGGGAGGGAAGAGGGTCTGGACCACGACATAAAACCACCACATTGTTTGCTGGCCTTTCCCCAAGCAGCTGCATGAAAGAAGTCTTGGTGAAAAGTCACACAAAGAATGCTGTTACACAGCATTCCTGATCATCATCCACTGGAATCAGATTTCAAAGTAACAACTTGTATAGCAAAATAAAACCTTTTAAGCTTACAGAAAATTGTGGAAAAAGATTACTACAGCAAACTATTTAAATTCGAGATGTACTGTAGTACATACAAGTGAACAATTTGCTTAAAAACCAGAATGCATTATGAGAAGATAAAAGAACTGGGATTCAAAAAGCAATAATCAGTCCAAATGGTCATGATTTTATTTCCTCCTCACTGAGTGTCAAAAATCCAAAGGAAATTACTGCAACAGTTAAGGAAATATTACTGAACTGAAAGGCCCAAAACTGGCAAACGCTAACAGTTCTCAAGTATCTCCAAACAAATGCTCACTTGTTACTTCTCTGTTTTCCAAAAAATGTGTTTATATTTTATCCAATTATTAATCCACCTACCAATCCACCAAACTTAAGGAAAATTAATCTTTCAATAGCCTTCTTACACTTAAAACATCAAATCAATAAGCAACTCATATACATATTAGGTTTTCTCATTTTAAAAAACTTTAGTATTTTTAAATGTTTAAAACCACAGCAGTTCCCCTAAATGAACATGAATACCAAATTTACTGAGAAATTCTGTCAACTAATATATACAGAGAAAAAAAGTTCCTTTTTCAATTCAATCTTACTTTTCTACTTTTAGTATCAATAAGAAAAGAATAAATAATTTTTTAAAAACCCAGGTAATAGCCTAATGGAATTTATATAATTCCAGTCTCTGAACACTGAAAAAGTCCTAATGTTTATGTAAAAAATGAAGTCCACATGCAGAAAGGATTACTTTTTGTTCACAAAACTCAACCATAGCCCTAAGACAGATATTAGGCAGACAAAATATTAAAACTTAATCAAAGCTAATTCCTGAAATTTCTTACAAATGCCCTGCTCGTAACTTTGCAATGCCCCATTACCCTTAAAAATTACCTAAATCAAATGTGTAGCTAATACAGTCAACTCTTACCAATCCTCAGGACAAATAAACCCATTGACAGGTAAGCCACACCACAGAAACTAGTCCAGACTCCACTTGGCTAAATCCAAGAGTATTGTTTCCCAGATCTGTGCAAGAGCAGGAACAGAAGAGCCATTTTCACACAGTGCAGAGACTGAACAAGCACCTGCAAATGGACTTTAGCTGCTCCTGCTCAAGGTCAATTCTCTAACAATGGAAAGCACAGGAGGGACACTGAAGCAGGCCAGGACATATTCCACACAAACCCAGACAGAATTATCTCTTTGGGCTCCCTTCATGCTCTGATTACAGCACCAGTAGCCACCATCACCAAGCCAAGAACAGGCAAGCATCTTTGTACTCTCCAGTGCACCCAAAAAGGTTACAAGAAGAGGTACTGGAAAGGTGAGCACAGAATAATGGACCTTCGCCCCCCCCAGTTTGCAAATACCAAGCGGCATCAAATAAAACCATGAGGTAACAGGTTCAAAAGAAACTCATGGACACAGATCAACTGCAAAATGCCTTGCCATGCAACATTATGGACACTAAACTTTTTACAGAAGAGAACATTTCAACACTGTGATGGACTCATCTTCCATTAAACACAAAAATATCATGTCTGGAGCAACAAGTCCCAAAGCATAAATGCCTGTAGGCTGGGAAGCTATTCTGAGAAGGCACACAAGACTCTTCTCAAGTATCTAGTTCATAATGACAAAGAGAGCAGGACAAATGTTGTTTGGCCTTCACAATATGCTCCTCTCCTCTTACTATATCAGACTGTCACTTAAGTTCTCTTAAGTAAAACCCATGACAGTACTGCTCCAGTAATGCCATATTTAAGGAATCACTGAAAATTGTAATTCTGTATCTGTCATAGATGACACTAGAGGACCCACATTAACCTGATAAGCACAACTAAGGCAGAGTCAAACAGGCTCCAAACAGAAATATAAAACCCAAAAGGCAAATCTAAAAAAATGGTGATCTCCAAAAGGTCAGATAAGCAGCAACAGGCCAGTAAAAGGAGGGGGAGCAGGAGGAAGAATGCACACAAAGGAACCTCACACTATGGGAGGGGGTGGGAGGGACAAAAAACTCACAAAATACCAACACAACCACACCATATGCTACCATAATATATAGTCAATTTATTATACTTATAGTCAGTTAATAATAGTTATAAACAACACAAGTCTGATTTCCAGACTACAGTAATACATGTAGTGCCCCAGAGTTCTTAAAGGCAAGATAACACCATTACAGAAAAGCTCTAAGATTAGGCTGCCTTAAGTTACAGTTGTGCAACTGACTTAAGACAGCTAATGTACAGGCTGCTGCTAAAAGCACACTCCTGGCCATTCCTTCTATCAGCATTAGCATGGGCAGCTAGGTCAGGGAAGTCTTGATGTAGCTGAAAAGGAATGCAGCAGCAGCAAAAGAAAGAAGAGTTTTGAAAGCTAGTACCATCACAAAGGAGGAGGAAACAATGCATAGCAAGGACATTCACTACAGTAACAGCATCTTACTGCAGGTTAAGAAAATCAAGGAACGCTGTAGGAAAAGCTCAGTAGCCCATTAATCTTCTGAACATAAAAGAAAATACGGTATCTTCAATGCCCAAACCACAGTCCTTCACCTTATTGCAAAGCAAATATCCAGAAGACTGTTAAAAAAAAAAACCTACAGGAACAGCAAGCCAAGCATGGGCTAAGCTATCGCATATTCAAACCAAAAAACACACTGTTTATTTCTGGCTGCAAAATGAAGTTATTTGTTGCCAGAAGGCAGAAAGAAGAAAAACCTTCTATCACTGACTTAAAATCAGCAATTTCTTCTCTTGTTCTGAAAAGCTAAGACCATTTAATTATTTCTATACTTCGAGAAAGACTGCACAATTACAAGTTTATAAAGCTAGATCCTTACAAGGTTTTACCCGAAATGTTTGTTTCCAAGTTTCTTCTCAAATACTCGCATCTTTTTATGATTCACTTGGCAACAAGAGGTGTAACAGCATTTAAAAAAATTATGTATTAAGCTCCTGAAAATGCCATTTTCAACTGGCAAGCCCATTATCTGATCTTCAACAGTATTTCTCTAAGTCTAAAAATCTTCTGGCACAATCTCGTTAGGCAACTCTTTGAAAGGAAAGCTTCAGGTAAGAATGCAGATTTCTGAAACGCAACACCAGTCAAAGTACTTTCCAAAGTGCACATCCTTCTGTAAAGCTCTTATTTAAAGGACATTTGGTCCATGAAGTAGAATTTGATGTTTTCAACACCATGGACAAGATCTGTTACAGAGGTTGGGTGTTTTCAGAAGAAAATATAAATTCTTAAGCCTCTCAGCTATGAAATTTTCAGTATGAAGCTTTCACTGATGAAAACACTCGGGTATTAAAATTACAAGATAATTTGCTATTTAAACATAAAGCATTTGAATCTTAGAGAGTAATCCACTTTCAGACAATAATTTATAACTACAATTAACAGAGCCATAAGAGATAACTAATAGGATGCTCACATCTTTGATGTACACCATCAAAGTTAGTTCTCAAGACTTCATGCAAAGAAAAAAAAAATCAAGACCACCACAGACAAAGTATTCCTAAATACTACTTCAAGTATAAAACCAGGAAACACTTCAGCTGCTTCCTACTTCACAAACTTTACTGTACATTTCAAGATGTATGAGGCTTTCTTATTACTATTTCCTAAAAAGAAAGTGTCCAGCTGCCATTTCTAAAGAAATTAATTCAACACTGCATGTATCAACATGAGAGGAATAATAAAGAAGAGCAATAAGACTTCAGTACTGGGCACTACATTCAATGATGTATTTGAGTAGTCGACACTAAAATGGCAAACCCAGAACACAGATACAGAGATATGAACAGAGCAGCCAAAGGTCCACAGGGGAAAGGGTAGATCGGCACAAACATGAGCAGCCCCTGTGTTCCTGCAATGCAACTGCAACAGAATAGCAAAGCTGCATCAACACTGAGCTAAGATATGAATTAGCTAGAATATTATGTACACAGCATAGAATCTGTGGAATACAATTTCCATAGACTGTCCAAGTGAATTCCAGAATACAGATCATACTGTGACCAGGCTGTTCAGAGAGAGATGATGGATGGGAATTTAGAAGTATGTACTAGAGAGAGAAGGTGGCATTCCAAAAGTGGTTGAAAAGTTAATTGAAATTTTTCACTCATATCACCCAGCTATTAGTATAAACATAATCAAGACAGGATATTCAGTGGAGACTTTCTCTAGCAGTTCTACTCAGCAGCAGCAGAACTGATGATAACCTGAACAGTGAAATTAGAAAGATGCAAGGGAGAGGTGATCACTACTCCAACTTTCCAGCTCCAACTTCTTTGTTACAGAACTTGTTAGTAAATCAGGCATGAAAGAGTCAACCTTTGAAAATGCACTGGTGCATTCAGTCTGGGCTATCGACCTAAGAATTCCACTTCCCTCCATGAATGGTGCACTTTCAACAGCTTTCTATAAATGCTCAGGCTCCAACTAAATACACCTAAAATCCATCCATTTTACCTATTAAATCTTATGTTAAAATGCAGATTTTTTTCTACTGTAACTTTTTTTCCTAAAAATGAAACTAAGAATAATGACAAATGTCCTCAAAGTAAATTGAACTTAAAGTGGACAAATAAGGGTAATTGTAAAATAGTTATCTCTTTCCAAAGCAGTCAGTGTTTTCTTTTATGTTTAGGATCCCTACAATTTTTTTTCCACAGATTTATTTCCCTCATACAAAATAAGAGAGTTCACAAAAAGCAAGAATAAAACTTACCCCCATTATCTGTTCTCTTTAAAGCACCATCCTTATGAGGGCATAATTCACATCTCTAGGAAAAAAAGCAAAAATAAAATAAAATAATGGAATGATCATAGAAGCATTGAAAAAGAAACCACACACATTAAAACTGTTACCTGGTATTAAGGAAACAACCATTCTTTAAAAGTGAATGGGTGTGTTTCCCCTTAACCTTTACTTGATTATTAATGTTAGTTTGTGAAAAATAAAGCTTTGTCCTCCAGATCTTGACACCTTGACACACATTAAAGCTACTCGCAGTCCTACCTCAAAGATTTTCTTCCTGGATTCCACACTCTGGAATTCTGGAGACAAGCCTCCAAAAACCATAGCATAGGGTAGATTTAAATGCCAAGAAGCTTGGATGCAGTCCAAAACCTCCCTTCTCCCAGCCTCTCTGTATTGACCAAGATGGTTGATCGCAAAGAAGTGCTGGGCATATGATCAGCACAGGTGCACAGAACTATGGCTGGCTACAGTCTCTGCTGACTCCCACTTATCCTGAGAAATGGAAAACCAACCTCACTTACTGTGCCAGAAAAAGGAAGTTGATAACTGTAGCAAAACTACATGTCTGGAAACAAGCAGTTTGACCACAGAATGACAGAATAAGCTGAGTTGCAAGGGACGCACAAGATTCATCAAAGCCCAACTCTTAACCCTCCACAGCACCATCCCAAGAGTCATCCCAATGTACCCAAGAGTATTGTCCAAACACTTCGGGAACTCTTTCAGCACTCTTAGTGCCGTCACCACTTCCCTGGGGAGCCTGTTAAGTGCGCAGCTACTCTCTAGGTGAAGAACATTTATCTAATATCCAACCTAAACCTCCCCTGACAGAACCTCAGACCATTGCCTTTGGCCCTGTCACTGGTCACCACACAGAAAAGATCAGTACCTGACCCTCCTCTTCCCCTCACAAGGAAGTTGTAGACTCCAATGATGTCCTCCCTTAGTCTCCTCCAAGGTGAACAACCCAAGAGACCTCAGCTGCTCCTCACATTCCCCTCAATGTCCTACACCATCCTCATGGCCCCTTTTTGGACACTCCAACAGTTTAATGTCTTTTTTATACTGCAGCAGCCAGAACTGCCCCCAGCACTCAAGGTGAGGCCGCCCCAGCCGAGCAGAGCAGGACAATCCCCTCCCTTGCCCGGCTGTGCCTGATGCCCCCAAGGACAGGGTTGGCCCTCCTGACTGCCAGGGCACTACTGGCTCATTTTCAACTTGCTCATTTTCAACCAGGACCCCCAGGTCCCTCTCCACAGTGCTGCTCTCCAGCCTTTCATTCCCCAGTCTATCTGTACATCCAGAGCTGCCCCATCCCAGGTGCAGAGTCTGGCATTTGCCCTTAGACTTCATATTGTTGGTGATTGCCCAGCCCCCTAATTTATGAAGGTCTCTCTACAGGGCCTCCCTGCCTTCAAGGTATTCAACAGCTCCTGCCAGTTTTGTATCATGTGCAAACTCGCTTAGTGTTCCATCCAATCCTGGGTTGAAGTCATCTGTGACGTAATATTCCTCCAACACACACCAGGATCACAACAGAACCGCTCTTCTGCTACCCACTGCCTCCTATCAAGTTCCTAATATCATGTTTATCTCTAAGTGTCCTAGAGCATGTGAACCAATTCCAAACCAGAGATGACAGAAATTACCAGATTTGACACATATTCCACTTCTAGTGCTCCAAATTACAAGTACAGGAACACCACTATATGGGATTCAACACCTAGGAATATTACAACCTTTATATATTTCCAGATTAGGGACAACTCAAAGCATGCAAACCTAATAATCTTCTTAAGTAAATCATGATCATCAGAGGCAAACTTAACACCACACCCCTCAAACACCACACCCCTCAAACTTAACACCATACCTCTCAGCGTGGGACACCTGCTCTTTTTGCTGTTCCCTGAACAGTGCTATTCTCCATTACCAGCTAACTGACAAGACAGCAGATAAAGGAGCATGTGATGCTAGAAGTGCCTCAGAAATGGATTGTGCAAACTTATTTGAGGAACTAGAAATTCCATTCCTGAAATTCATATGGCTAAAGTATATCTTGAGGACTTTCTTAACCTGTAGGAAATTTGTAACACTATCTTTCTTAACCTGTAAAAAAATTTACATTAGCAGCAAAGAGGCTTTCATGGAGGGTAAAACAGAAAAAAACTTGTATTTTTTCTCAGTGCAGTGGTATAGAGAGCTGCATACAGAAAGAAGAATCTTTAGGATTGTAGCCTTTTGTCTTTTGTTTCAGTCATCTTTCTCACAATCACTAAAATGATCAGCAATTTATTGACAGTCAGCATTAAGTATATGGTGAAATTTAGATATAAAAATGGTTGAAAATGTCTTAATCATACAGCAAGCTGCCTGCAGACTTGGATCATTACACTTTTTTTGGTTTTTTTTTAGTCAAGACACTGAAATGAACTAATCAGTTCATTTTAAACAAAATCCTACATATGCAGTATATTTCTGAGCTGTATCTTAACACTTTAGCTCTCCAAATATTAAATACTAAAGAGAGACACACAGTAGCAACAGTTTCATTTCAGTGAATTTCTCATACACTGAACCAGATTCCTAAAGAAAGAAGCCTGGTATACATTGATGGTCACAGCGCAGTAAAGTTTGCTCCCACCCCAAAGCTGCAAGCCAGCAAATTAAAGCCAATGAGAGGAGACGATGTTAACAGCTTCTACCTTGCTCCACCTCTGCAAGCCTAGGGAAGTCTGACATACATTTCCAGTAGTGGAAAAACGAGTTTAGGAGGTTCTCTTCTTCCCTTCACGTCCCCCTCATTAATTTCTCCCTCCACCCTTCCCTCAGCTACTGACACAACTATCTGCAGCTCTGCCCCTTAGAACAGATCAGTGAAATAGAATGAAATAAACTTTTTAACATTTTTAATTCAGGTCATATCACTGATGCAATTTAAGTACAATCCTACGAACAGTTGCATCAGCAAAACTGAAGTCAGGGAGTCACAGCACTGCAGCACCAGCAATTAAAGAATTAGCAAGCTTCTTGTGCAAACTTTACCACAAAATAAATCAAAAGGACACTAAGATGTAATGACTTGAGCCAGTCCCTTATGCAGAAGAGTTAAGCATGCTCCATTCAGTCTCATCAGCTTCACCTCATTTATTTCTGTCTCCTATGTCTACTAGGACTCAGGTCCCTCATTAATCCTCTGCAGTCCTGGCTGCAAGCAGTCAGAGCAGATGCAAGACAGAAAACTGAAGTGGAGGAGGAAGCTTTGACCGTGGAAGAAAACTTAAGTGCAGAATTGCACTCATCTCATGGTGCTGACAATTGGTAACTCCGCAGAGATACTTGCACTTGGATGACACAGAGCACTTCTGGTGCCATGAAATCTGGCTACAATCTGCAAGTAGCACCCTAGTAAGCTAACAGAGCAGGCAGCAACCCAGAGCCCTTCTACTCCCTTTTCTCTGCATTAACAACCTAACTCCTTCCCAGCCTCCACACTCCCAAATTCTGTCACCCATTTCTGCTCTGTCAAGTCTCAACACACACCATGTAGTAAAACCAGGAGCTCTGCCAGCTGGAAACAGTGAATCTCATGCCTCGAGACAAGCAGCTAGCAGAGAATTTTTTTCTTTAAACTAACACTTTTATTACTAGTTCTAAAATGGATGGAATAGTATTTTGATCTTTTTAGCACGCATGTTGATGATGCAACACAGTATATGGAATAATCTGATGGTCTCTAATATTCAATCACATGGACCAAGACAGGGCTCTTTTCTCCAGATGTGTGTTATAAGTCTTATCTGACAAAGGATTTCTGACACAGATTTATTGTCTGAGTATTCAGAAACACTTCGGGGAACTTCTAAACCAGCTGTGCAGGGCAGAGGGAGCAGGTAGACACAACACCTACAAGATACCACAGCAAATAGGGCAAACGGCTATGACTGATCAACAATTCAGATAAACACCATCAGGTTAAGCAGTGCAAATGTGAACACTACAGAGGCTGACTGTGATCCTAGAGAATAACCATCTCCTTTGGTGTGCTAAAGGGCACGAGTCCAATACAGAGAGATGCAGCAGCACATGTGCTGTAGGTACAGGCAGCTGAATTAGATCTGAAGAGAGTGAAGACACAAGCACTGGCTGAAGGAACACAATGAAGTTGTAAAAAATGACATCATCCTTATCCTTCCTGTCCTTACAAAGTGGAAGGACATCTCGTTTTCGCAGCTCTTTGGTGGAAGAGACTAAGTTCATGGATCTAGCTTCTGTCCATGCAGAATTGGGGGGAACTCTCAGCAGGAATGGCTTTGGACTACGAGGTCTCCTGTTGAGGACTAAAGCGAAACCAATCTCAAAGCCGTGAAGCTGGAAGTCTGACAGCATGACTGTCACAACTCACTTCTGAGCTACATAAACAGCAACTTAATTAAGTAAACAAAGACTGAGTCTACACCTTTAGCATTCAGGCAAATTGAGATTGCCTGGGTCTGATGAAAAACCCTGTGTGCAATTGCCTCCTGAGGAGTTCAGTCTTTAAAACCCAGCAGAGAACTAAAATTAGAAGCATGAGAGATCCATGCAGAAAAATAAACTTTTTATCCCCTCAACATTATTAAAAAAGTAAAACTAAACAGGAAAAAAATAAAGAACTTAAATAATAACAAAACAAAAAAACACACACACACAAAAAAAAGAAAAAAGAAAGAAAAAAAAACCCACCACCACCAAACCAGAGGGGTCCATTAAAGATACCCATCAGAAAAAAGTTGCAAGAATGGAAGACCAAAGTAAAACAAGGCGCTAAAGAATTCCAGCTGCCCCTACTGAATCAGTTACAGTCAAACTTGGCTCCACTGCATTGTGGTATAAAGTGTTCTTCCTCTATCCTAGATAAATATGCCTTTCCTTTTTAACCAGGACTAAGAACTACCTTAACCAGCATTAGGTAACATTGTACAAATATATTTTTTCAAGTCTTTTTGGTAAACCTAGCTCTACCAAATTTTCAACTGGAAAAGCATAGAGAAACTGATTCAATCCAAGAGAGTATCTTATTCATATTGAAATGAAGGGAAAAAGCAAAAGGTACATGGCAAATAGCTAAGATAAAGAGAGACAGGGACAAGACCATACAAGCAGGAGAGAAGAAAAATCATAATTGGAATATAAAATTGTTCTTCCCTCAGGGTTCTGAAAATTTGGGGCACATTCCTAAAGCATCATCTGCAGAAATCCATTATATGCTGAATCTTGTTATAAGAAAACAAAGGTCATAAAATTCTTGTGCAAGTAATTTACTGAGCTGTGGCCCAAGCTAGGCCATTGGAACCATTCACCTGAATAATGACTGCCAACCAAGTAAAATCCTGCAGGACTGAATTCCCAGCATTGCAATGAGGCAATAAAACGTTTCTTTCAATGTGACCTGTTAACCTAAATAACACAAGATCAACAGCATATTAAACAGACCACAGTTCCTTAAAGTTAGCCAAGACAGTTCCCTAAAGTTAGTCAGGCTGCAGTTCCAGCTGACTTTACCACAGGCTCACTTTAAAGCAGCATAATTGCACTGTGCTGCCAGAAGAAGATCACTGACCATCCCCTGCTGTGTCCTTTCTACAGTTTTCCTTGCTCTGGAAAAAGCATTCAACTGACTATATGGAAATCCTAAGCAGCAACCTAATTTTTTTTTTCAGTCAGATCATTTCTTTGAGCCACCTTGCCGTAAGGCTACACAAACAACTTCAGATAACAAATGTAACAGGAACACAGACAGGTGGTCAGGAAAGGATGTAAAGGATGTAACTACCTTATCTGGGAGACGGCATTATCTACACTGGCTACAAATCAGAGTGGAAGTCCAACCAAAGACCTTACTTTAAATAGTAGAGAAAAAAAGCAAGAAAGCAAGCAGGAAAGCAAGCATACACTTGAAACAGACTAATTTTATGTTGGTAGTAATACAGACAGATTTCTTGCTCGATTTTGTTTTGATATTTCCCTGACATTCCCGTATCTCAAGATTTTCAACAGGCATCAGCCATATATGCAAAACGTTGCATTTGGAAGCTTAAATTCCCTGTCAAGGTACATATACCCAGCATGACACACTTCCAGAACAGTTTTTATTCTCCAAAGTACATTTTGATCACAGAATTACTGTTTCATACTGCTTGACAACAGGAGAAAAAAAACAAAACCCCAAACCCCAACAGTATTTAACTGAAAGAAACAACTCTATGAGATTGCAGTACATGATCCATGAAGTTAAAAATAACAAAACCAGCGAATTACATACAATCAGCATAACAGTTCCTGAACCTCGACACTCAACCTCTTTCAATTTTTTTCATCAACAGGAGTTAAAAGTTATCAGCTAAAACATTTTATTCTGCTGCTCCTGCTAATCATTGAACAAACAGAAGAATGGTAAAATCCACCTGTTGTTGCAATTTTAGTTCATATTTTTGGGAAAACATGAGGCAGAAGGCAGAAGCAAAGAACAGAATGGAGTTCCCATAATCCAGGAGGAAAATTGTCAGTGACCTGCCATGCCATTTAGACAGTCACAAGTCTATGGGGCTGGATGGGATCCACCCAAGGGTACTGAGAGAGCTGGCAGAAGAGCTTGCCAACTCACTTTCAACCATCTACCAGCAGCCCTGGCTAACCAGGGAGGCCTCAGTTGACTAGATATTAGCAAGTGAGACACCTATCTATAAGAAAGGCTGAAAGGAAGATCCAGGGAATTGCAGGACTATCATCCTGACCTCAGTGCTGGGGAGGCAATGGAGCAGAGCCCCTTGAGTGCCATCACAGGGCATGTGCAGGACAACCAGGGGATCAGCCCCAGCCAGCATCAGCAGGTCCTGATTGACCAACCTGATCTCCTTTCCTGTGGTAAGATGACCCACTTAGTGGATGACTGAAAGGCTCCAGATGTGCCTACCTGGACATCAGGAAAGCCTTTGACACCATTTCCCACAGCAACTCGTGCAGAAACTGGCTGCTCATGGCTTGGCTGGGTGCTCTGTTGGATGGGTAGAAAACTGTTGGGATGGCCGGGCCCAGAGGGTGCTGGTGAATGGAATTACATCCAGTGGTGTTCCCCAGGGCTGGCACCAGTTCTGTTTAGTGTCTTTATCCATGATCCTCATGAGGGGATCCAGGGCCCCTCCGTCAGTTTGCAGACACACTGAGTTGGGTGGGAGTGTTGATGTGCTGGAGGGCAGGAAGGCTCTGCAGGGGGATCTGGACAGGCTGCACTGATGGGGAGAGGCCAGAGCTCGGAGGTTCACCAAGGCCAAGTGCCTGTGCCTGGCTCTGCCCTTGGGTCACAACAACCCCTGCAGTGCTACAGGCTGGGGCAGAGTGGCTGGAAAGACGCAAGTTGGAAAAGGACTTGGCAGGGCTGGTCAACATGAACATGAGCCAGCTGTGCCCAGGTGGCCAAGAGGCCAATGGCATCCTGGCCTGGATCAGAACAGTGTGACCAACAGTGTGGCCAGCATGACCAGGGCAGTGACCATCCCCCTGGACTCAGCACTGGTGAGGCCACACCTTAAAGCCTGAGTTCAGTTTTGGGCCCCTCACTACAAGGACACTGAGGTGCTGGAGAGAGTCCAGAGAAGGGCAATGGAGCTGGGGAAGGGTCTGGAATACAAGTCTGATGAGGAGCAGATGAGGGAGATGGGGTTGCTCAGCCTGAAGGAGGCTCAGGGAGTAGCTTATCTACAATTCTCCATCTCTGTCCTCTCTGAAAAAGGGTCAGTCTCTTCCACCAGGTTCACTGAAAGGGTGATCAGGCTGATGGGAACAGGCTGCCCAAGGAAGTGACAAAATCACCATCCCTGAAGTGTTCAAAAAGCATGTGGATGTGGCACCTAAAAACACAGTTTCGTGGTGAATACTGTCATCCTGAGTTAATAGCTAGATTCAATGAGTTTTTTCCCAACCTTAACCATTAGATGATTCCATGAATTCTTCAAATACTTACACTTATTTAAAATTAACCTAGGACGAAAGAGTCAATAGCCAAGCCTTTTATCGCTTTACTTCTGAATTTGCTTTCAAATATATCTAACTATTTTACAGCATGCCATGCTACTGGGTATTTCTGTGCATATCAAAATGCACTAACTAACTAAACTGCTCCAGCATGCCCTCCCCCACCCCCTTCTGTGGGGAGCAGTCCCATAGGAAGACTGCTCCAGAATGGAATCCCCACAGCTCTCAAGCCCTGCCAGCAAACTTGCCCCAGCATGGGCCTCTCTCTACACAACTCCTGCCAGGAGCCTGCTCCAGCATGGCCTTCCCATGGCTCACAGCCTTCTTCAGGAACATCTACCTGCTCCAGCACGGGCTCCTCCACAGCCTGCAGGTGGCTTTCTGCTCCCCACTTGGCTTCCATGGACTGCAGAGGGACAGCCTGCCTTCCCACAGTCTTCACCACCAGCCGCAAGGGAATCTCTGCTCCAGCACCTGCAGCACCTCCTCCCCCTCCTCCTTCACCAACTTTGGTGTCACCTGCAGAGTTGTTACCCTCACACATTCTCACTCCTCTCTCCAGCTACAGTTTCTATTCAGCAGGGCTTTTTATCTGGTCTTGAATATGTTATCTCAGGGGCACTGCCACAGCTGATGACTGCCTCAGCCTTGGCCAGCAGCAGCTCTGTCTTGGAGCCGGGCTGGCACTGGCTCCATCAGACACAGGGGATGTTTCTGGCAGCATCTGGGAGAAATCCCTCCTGCAGCCCCCTTTTTCCCCAAAGCACATGGAGAGATTTACAAAGGTAAGCAAAGCAGCTGATCAGAGGGCTAGTTTCTAATCAATGGCTTTCCAACCGACAGCCCATGATGCCCTCAGCAGACCTGACTCCCACTCAGCAGCAGCTGCAGAAGCCTGCAGCACAACTGACTGTGTCCAGATACTCATATCCCAAGGTCTGTGGTACAGCTTCACCTGCCTTCACCAGTATTCCATAATACTTTACCTCACCAGTGGTGCTATCAGAAAAAAAGACACCTGTATAAGTCACCCATAATATTCTTCATTATATCTAGGATGATCTTTCCCAGTCCTACAGAGTTCAAATATGCTTGGTCATCCTAAATACTACTACTTCAAATAATACAATAGTAACAATAATAACAATATCTTAATATGGATTTAAAAACTGGTTTAGAAGGGTAAAGATCTTGATATGGGTAGTTATTTTAGTTAAAGCAAAACAATTTAATGCTGGCAGACACATACCTATTGCTGTCAAAAACATAAATATTCTGAGAAAAAAGGACTATTTAGAAAACTGCTCTGAACACAAAGTTCATTAAAAATCACATCCAGAATTTTAGTTATGCCAATGCTGTACAAACATCATCCAGCCTATACATAACTATTTGAAGTTTATTCACTTCTTTCAATGAAAAAATATCTTCTAAGTTCAAAACGTTCTCATTACTTATTTTCCTTCTCCTCTAAAGGATCTGAAATTAGTATTTCATTTTCTCCAGGGGAGAGAATCCTATATTTTCTAATTTCCTTTTATACTTTCCACATTGCTCTTACCCTAGTGCGTTTTCTTCAATAGGGAAAAAAAAAACTCACATGTACATTGAAATGGAAACATTGAAGATAGGAAAAATTCTCTTTTCACCCTAATAAACCTGGAAAAAAATCAGGGTAATTTTAGTGATCAATTTGTGTTAGGTCCCAAACAATATGGTACTGAACAACAAATTTAAACACAGCTCCATCTATAGAGAGACACCATATTCTAGAGACACTCCAATGTAAGTATGCTAATTGAAATTAAGACCCACAGACAAGTAGATTATAGTTAATAGAAAAATCTAACTCACATTCAGTTAATCAGAGGCTATCTACAGAAAGAACAAGTATCTTAGAGCCTACAGAGGAAGAGTTTTTGCAAGACAAGAAAACAAAAAGAAAAACCTGCAGACAATTTGCAGAGTAGTTCAAACCAGTACACTGCTGCCAAGACATTTTTATCTGGAAATTGAGATCTGCGCATAAATTCTATCAATAGATGTGAATTTACAGGCAGTTAGCACAGGAACAGACCCAGCAACAGGATGTGCAGCAGACTGACCACATCTACATCTGCTGACAACAGCTGACCCCCAGCCCTCAGAATGCAGTGACATCTCATCTTTCTACTCCCTGCTTCAAGCCATCTTCAATGAAGCAAGATCACTGCTGCCAATGTATAAAGGTTAACCAGTGAAGATCAACATCTCAGCCCTTGGAGCCTCCAGAAAGTCCAGTAAAAATCACAAGCATTTCCAGCAGCTGCTGAAAATTACTGAACCTCCCCTTACACCACACTTAGGCTATCTATTCACACCAAATGTTTTTACTCTGATATTTTACTCATAATTTCTTTCGTGCTTTTTCTTTAAAACCAATTAGGTACTATGAAAATTCCCCTTAAGAGTTTCTTTCTATTTTAACATCCATGCTTTGTAATACTTGCCAGAAATACAGCCAAAAGGACGAGCTGCTTTATGAACACACGGCCCAGCCAAAGAAGAGACTTCTATCTACAGAACTAAATCCATACTTCCTTATTTATTAGTTTCTAAACTACAGTGGGATAGCAAAATATTTTATCAACATTCTCAACCTACAGTATCTTCAGACCTTATAAACCCTATATAAACCATATAAACTCACACAATACCCATCTTCACTATTTTGATCTAAATGACTTTAAAAATGATAGCTTACAACCATGCCTGGATTTAAAGCAGAAGTCAGCAAGGAGCTAACTACACAATTTCTCAAATATCCAAAAAGAGGCAAATTAAAGGTGCAACGTTTCACTATGATTCACACCACACTCCAGTGCTCATAAACCACAAGGAAGAACCAACAGGAAACAAAGTATCTTCAGCCACATCCAAGAATCCCCAACTGGCTGACATCACTAAAAGAGCAAACGAATGCATGCTGTCAGCACTTCTCTTCCAAAGTGCTATGTTCTGCAACTTGACAACTTAAGAAATTAAGTCATCTTCATCTTCAAATAACCATCTCTTGATGCTGACAAATTCGCCAAATCTCTGCCCCATCTCTATTCAGTCATCTGTCCCAGGAGAAGGAAAGAACTTTTTTTAAAGCAGACAGTTGACAGGTAGAAGAAAAACAGACTAACTACCTGAAGCATTTTGGGGTTTATACCTGGATAAATTAAAGAGACTCGACCTAGTTCTTTTTATCAAGGCATCAGATAAAAATATATGCAGATTCAGTTAGCTCTGTCAAAAACATCTACTATAGATAATGAATTTGTAGACTATGACAAGAAGATTGGAGGCACTCAACATGCAAAAAGGCATTCTTCCAAGACCATCCACTCAGCAAGTACTACAGGTGACATTTACTCATACTTTCACTCAGTGTATGTAAGGTAACTGGAAGTGAGACAATGTAGAGTACAATGTAACATAGCAATGACACACAACGTGTATCATGATCTGGCTACTCCAACTTTGGAAGTCCAAAACCATAAATCTCCTACTATACACTTAAGACTAGTAAGCCCTGCTATTTTGTATTGCAAGAATCTAAATTATAAAAATACATAAAGTTTAAGATTCACACATTGATCTTCAACATAAAGCATCAGAAGGCTGAGAAATGCCTGTCACACTTGGCTGCATTTCCAACCAAACATCCAATTTTTATCAGTCTGAAAGTATGCGACTGACCCAATTCAATCTACATGAAGAAAACACAGTATGCAATGGCTCATTTCAGTGCTCTTCTGCAACATACCACAGCTTTATCCTAAAAATTCCTAGCTATAAAATGTTAGCATCCATTCTAAGCAAGCCTTCTCATAACTTGAGGAATTCCTTGCTTACTATAGAGACTTCTGCCAGTGAATACAATGGAAGTCATAAAACATTTCCACATAAGGATTATGCAATTCCTGTAAGGGAAAATGTTTTGTTCCAGCCTCACTTTGGTTAGTAATTTTGCCAAAGAACCTTTAGACTATTTACTGAAGCACCTGCTATATTGACATCTATGCTAAAAAAAATTCAATCAAGTAGTACTTGAGTGATGTAACACCCTTTTAAAGCCTGAACACTCTATGTAACCATAATTTCTATAATGTAATTATAAACTACTGCACAAATTACCCGTACATTTCAGTAAACTGTAGCTAATCAAAACTTAAAAGTAGCAGACCTTTTCACTGCTGCAGGAAAGCGCTTTCAGATAAGTTTATGAACAAACCAAGTAACAAGGACACACAGAAGCAGAGAAGAAAAAGCAGCTCACAAAAATAAAAGGAAGAAAAAAAAAAAGTGTGAAGGAAGCACAATCAGAAATGGCATTAATACTCCCACTCTGATACACCAGGGATGGACACAGAAACTACACCGCATTTCAGCAGCACCTTCTGCACTTCTCATACTCTGAACCTTGAAGACCAGACACCACAATGCTGAGCAATTCTGTCATCTTTTTGAGTTGCAGTACAATAGGGTTTTAGGTCTGTATTCACTACGTACATACACCAACAAAATGTGCACAGGAAAAATTTTTTTCTCAAACTCATGAAATGCAAAGCAAACAACACTCACCCATCTATGTAATGGACAAGTAACACACAACACTCAATCAATAATATTTCAAAATAAAAATTTTCATCTTCACCACAATCAGAACAACACAAAATCTCCCCAGTCGTTCCGCTTTTCTCTCTAATTCTGTTCAGTCCAAGTTTCGCCTGCTACCTCGCCAATTACTTTCCATATCCTGACTTCCTTATGGCCCATCTGCAGCACCAAGATACACCATGGGGAGTAGAACCTGGCTGGATACAAGGTGCCCACCAATGCTCTCTGTCACTTCCCTCCTCAACTGGACAGGGAACAGAAATTGAAGAAAAGGCTCTTAGGTCAACATAAAGACAGGGAGAAATCACTCACTAGTTACCACCACTAAGTAAAGCAAATTCAGTTTGCGGAAAAATTAATTTATTACCAAGCAAGTCAGAGTAGGATAATGAGAAAATAAAAATTGAATCTTAAAATACCTTCTTGCCACCCCTCAATTCTTCCCAGGCTCAACCTCACTCCCCATTTCCACTGCCTCCTCTCACCCAACAGCACAGGGGCATGGGGGCTGGGGTAAGTTCATCACATGCTGTTTCCTCTTCGTTCTCAGGGGTAGAAATGCTCACACTCTTCCCCTCCTACAGCATGGGGTCCCTCCCACAGGAGACAGTCCTCTACCAACTTCTCAAACACAAGTCTTGCCCACAGGCTCCTGTTCTTCACAAACTGCTCCAGCATGCCCTCCCCCGCCCCCTTCTGTGGGGAGCAGTCCCATAGGAAGACTGCTCCAGAATGGAATCCCCACAGCTCTCAAGCCCTGCCAGCAAACTTGCCCCAGCATGGGCCTCTCTCTACACAACTCCTGCCAGGAGCCTGCTCCAGCATGGCCTTCCCATGGCTCACAGCCTTCTTCAGGAACATCTACCTGCTCCAGCACGGGCTCCTCCACAGCCTGCAGGTGGCTTTCTGCTCCCCACTTGGCTTCCATGGACTGCAGAGGGACAGCCTGCCTTCCCACAGTCTTCACCACCAGCCGCAAGGGAATCTCTGCTCCAGCACCTGCAGCACCTCCTCCCCCTCCTCCTTCACCAACCTTCCCTCACACATTCTCACTCCTCTCTCCAGCTACAGTTTCTATTCAGCAGGGCTTTTTATCTGGTCTTGAATATGTTATCTCAGGGGCACTGCCACAGCTGATGACTGCCTCAGCCTTGGCCAGCAGCAGCTCTGTCTGGTAGCTGGGCTGGCACTGGCTCCATCAGACACAGGGGATGTTTCTGGCAGCTTCTGGGAGAAATCCCTCCTGCAGCCCCCTTTTTAACAAAACCTTGCCACACAAACCCCATACAATATGTTCTCCTAAGTATCCTTAGGCAGACTTCTTATTCAAGATATCCGTATCTTGATATGCAATGCCTTCTAGACTGCACAGTCATTCATAAAAGCAAAACAAATAACAGAAGTACACAGATCAATTTTTCTGTAGTGTGCTCAAAACTAAAGCAATTCTTCTAGTAGTGTTTGTTACAATATTCTTAAAGTAGCTGTAGTAATATTCTTACATAAAGTGTCCTTTAAGGAAAAATATGGATACACATTAAAGAAACATTTATTCCAACATTTCTTTAAGAATTATTTCAAGGGATATCTTCAAAGAGACTGCAAAGCATATTAGTCCTTATTGATAGACAGTATTCAAATTAAAGAAAAAAATAAACAGCAAGTTTTCTTCTTCTAAAATAAAGCTTAGTTCACCTGTATTGTGACCATATTTATCAACGTTCATTCTAGTTTACAGATACAGGTGTTACTAAGTACAGATCCCACTCCCCTGCAGGCAGCCTGTCGAGCCAGAGGTGCCAGAGCTCTGATCACAAACCTGGCTGTATATCAATAGGCTGCGTTCCTAGCTCCTCCTTCTTTGCCTCTTTCTGTTTAGACAAAAGGCAAGTAATAATGCACCTATGCTTATTTTATACTATATAAATGTTGGGAGTGAGGTGTAAAAGCATGGATACATCAAACAACTCTTATGAGCACCTCGACAAAGAAAAACTGTAGATGAATGTGATGAAACATTTTTTAAAAATAATTTGGGGAGATTTCCAACTCTTGTTATATTAACAATTTTTTTAAAAAATTAAAATTCAAGTGTTCAGACTCTGAATCATCTGTGCAGCAGATGCAGGTGCAGCTCAGATCTCTCAGACTAACCAGCAGGAACCTATTGCTGAGCACACAGTGTGTTACCTGAACCGGGTAAACAGTACAGCTGCATTTCTACTGCTCTGAACCCTTAAGTACTGAGTAGTGCATGGTCTAAACTCACTCTGCAAATGACAACGACAGTGTTCTTGTCTCCACACCAAGTTCCAAGAAACACACGTGCATATCTTAAGTCTTATGTGGCTGGCTCCACAGCGACTCATAGCCCCCTCAAGCACATTTCCCAGGACTAAAATCCAGGTGGCTTAGCAAACAGGCTGTAGTGTCACACAAATGTGCTGACTCAGTTCTGGACCACAACTGCATTTAACTTACGCCACCCCACCAAAAAAAAAAAAAAAAAAAAAAAGGCAAAAAACCCCCAAAAAAACCAAAAACCAAACCCACAGAAATGCTAAGTGAAAAGAAACACCACTGTTATGGCATTAGAGTAATTTGTACCACCAAGTCCAAACTGATTCTTCTTCCAGATGCAAGGACAGGTTTACAATATTCATATTCCAGTGAAAAAAACCAACAGCACAGTGATTCACCTGCAATGCAAGCAATCCCACCTCACATTTAGCATCTGAGCTATGCTTTGAGGTTGCAAAACTTCCTGGAATTCTTAACACTTCAGTTCAGTACAGAGATCTCCTGGTCTCTCTGAATCAAGGTGGATTCAGAAGAACAAGACCTAAACACAGCTAAAAAGCCTGACCAAGCCACCTGTACAAATGGTGAACTCCCGCCAGGTATCTCTATCACAGAGATTACAGCAGCTCCTTCATGATGAGTATGAAGAGTAGTAGCTTCTAATAAACCATAAACACATTGTCTATTTTTACCCCACTATATACTATATTTAAATTATTCTTAACATAAGATCATCAAGGAAGATGTTTGACACATAACAGGATTAATGGGGGGAAAAAAAAGTCTTCATGAACAACAGTTGTGCTACAAATCCTAAGCTTAGCTCTCCAGTCTTTCTTTGGGTACCAGAACTACCAGCCCTTGGACAACATACATGCACCATCCAATTTCACCAGCCAGGATCCAAAGTCCCTTATGCAGTAGTCCATAAATATTCAACATCACACAGACCTCAAAATGAACTTTTCTACATCAATATGTATTTGCCCTGCTTTTTGACTCAGAAGTTCAGGTACATCTGAAGACACCAAAACGGCCCAATATGCAAGGTGATAACTGATGCTGACACAGGCAAAGCTGGGAGCAGCCACCACCAACCTTGAAGAGACTTGTGTTTCAAGCTCACCACAGGTCAGCTAAGATCAATCAGCTGATTTAGAGAAAACTAAGACTTTTCAAACAACAGTTAAAAACTTAAACAGTGACGTAGAAAGCGCGTACCAGGATTACAATTTTCGATTATGCACTACATAAGCATGATTAAAAAGTAAGTCAAATAATTACCAGTCACCTCAATATATCCCCCATTAATCCAAACAGTTCAGGTTTATGAAAAGTCACATTTTCTCTCACACATACAGAAAAACGTGACCCTGCTGGAACCAAAATTCAGAATGGCTTGTCCGGCACGGAGCAGTGCTTTCACCTTGTACCCGACCATTCAGCAGCCAGGAGGCTCCAGCTCACCAACAAAAACACACAAGTCAACCAGCCACCACTGGCTCCCACCCAGTATCCACCAGCCTAGAGGCAGCACAAAGAAAGGGAACACAGTACACACCAGTGCATAACACTGGATAGCACATGGAAAGTCACCTGTTCTAGTCTGCTGTTAAGTGAACTTCTCTGGTGACCCACCAATCTGCATTATGTGCTCAGTGTTAGTCCATTTCTTTCCATTGTTAAAGCAAGACTAACTTCAGTGTGAGCAATTAACTGCAGTTGCTTGTCAGAATGAATTTATTTGTCCAGCAACTGAAGTTTAAAAAAGAAAACCAAGAAACGCACCACGAAAAGACACAACGCAGACAGCATCAGCATGCAAAAATATGCCTTGAGAACAATAACTGATGTCGTTTGAAAGGTTAAAAGTAAATAAGCAGAAGCATAGTCAATGTAATATGGTTCATTTAATTCTGGTTCTGTTTATAGGCAAAAAGGCCAAAATAAAAACTAAGCTTCAGTCTCATACAGTGATGATAAGGATGTTTGCTTTTGTAAGGAAGTGTGTTAAAACTTCTGGGTCTTGCAAATTGCTTACTGTAAAGCTCTAGTTTCCATACTGAGGTCAGGCCTTGAGTTCAGTTTATGAATGCCAAGAGCTGCTCCAAGACACCTCAGACACAGCCACCAAGTTTCTAACTCGTTAACATACAAACAGTCGTTAAAACTTCACCTGTTATACCTCATATGCAATCAGTTTCACCTGATAACCACTTGAACCTACACTACATTACAAATGGGATTTCTTTCTTCAAAACAAAATCAATAATCAACCTGTTGAACTAAACAGACACTGTTTGGTGGAAACAAGAACAGAATACACCAGGCAGAAAATTCAGTTATCACTATTCCTTCTTCACTTTAAACAGAAAAGTAAAGCAGTCTATCAAAGCAATTCTCTTGGTAAACTCGACAAATAATCATAATGCAGTGAGACACCATTTATTATAGAACCCTGGACAGTTCTCTTTCACTCCTTGTGTCATGAGAAGCCAGGATTAACTATATCCCAAACCACAAGGATTCCCTATCAAACTCTTGGAAAATCCTCTTGTAGTCACCAGGTGTCTTTCTCTCTCCTCTGTATTTTTAACTTTGCTATCAACCTGTACATATTAAACTCAGCAACATTAAAAAATGCTGCTCTAAAAACTTTACACAGCTGATGGTCTCTCCAAGAAAAGAAACAGCCTTTCTTTAGAAAGGGTTTTGAATTTCTATTGACAAATCCTTGAAGAGCATGCAAAAATTAATCCCTTCTTGCTCCCACCAACAGGCCTGCTTTGGAAGAACTAAGTCTCGATTACCCTGGGCATTATGAACATGTTAGTGGCAAAAAAGTGGGAAAAAGAAGAGGAATGAGATTCTTTAGACCTGTGCCAAAACCTCATTCAGCAGTAAGCCTTGCCACCATTCCTATAGTACTTTATATTAGAAAAGGAAATAGGTACAGCGAACAGGTCACATAAACACACTGATAGTCACTGACAGTAATTGAAAATTTGGTCTGTGACTCCTCATTTGTTTTTAGATATGAATGTTAGAAACAGTTTACACACTGCTCTAAGATGCTGCAGCAGCTTCTCTTGCAATTAAATCTTTTTCAGAGGCAAAGGAACAGCTCAGTCTTTCCAAACACTCTCACTTCTCTCAGTTTATCTTTTGCTGGAAGACAAACTAAGAAGTGCAAAGTAGGGAGAAATGGGATTCACTTTTTCTAAAAATGCCTGACATCCCACAGTTTCATCTAACAAACCTACAAGTCTGACCAAAACAAAACCTCATGTAACTGTGGTAAAAAAGAGAAAAGCATTATCTGAATCCCCAATATTTACCATAAAAGAATTAGAAAAACGGAAAGAAAATCCTTCTTCAATTCTAAGTATCACACTCCAAAGAAGCATTAGTTTTTGAAATTAACAACACTACTTACTGGGAGTGTTCCTAGACTGAAGCTTTTAACTGGCAACCTAAGGTTGCTGTAAAAGAAGACTGGACACAGATTTTATTTGCTTCCTATACCTAACTATGTAAGTGTCAAACTGACAAAATTAATCAAAACCTACGCCACAGACCAAAATAAATAAATAAATAAATAGACCACCCCACCACCTAAAAAATAAAAACCCCACACCCTGACACTGTCAGAATACTTCAGAGACATTTACCTATTTCCACTTTAAAAAATAAGAAGATAAACAGTCTTTCTGAACAGCATTTAGATGAATTACAACAGAAAGCAAAGCTCTCTTCTGTTATTAAAGCTCTCTTCTGTTATTACTGTAACACTTGGGTAAATATTATCCACACAAGGATTATAACTGGCATTACTTAATAAACAAAACACATACCACTCTGGCTGCTCTTTCCTGAGATTCACACTTTCTGCAAAACCATGGTCCAGTGGGTACTTGAACAATTCCATAGCAAGCTGTTTTGAACAAGACAAAACATTTCAGCAAGCATAAACAGCACTACAATACTAATAATACATTCTAAAAGAAGTTTACTATTAGCTGATCTCACATAATTTTGACTATCAAGAAAGCCAAATTGATATCTACACATTGCACAAGAACTCCTATCACAGAAGTACAAGAAATTAAGTACAACAAGCTTAGATTTTTAAAATTATGCAGAATTTGTTAAACGAGAAAAGAACACATGACTTGAAAAGTAACATAACCATTCAAAAGCAGCAATGTTTCCTATGAGACCTGTTTTGCAATTCATTTACCTACAAAACAGGTGAGGTGCTTCACTACAAATGATGGATGCTTGCTATCATGAGGTCTTTTTTAAGAGAAAACTAAAAGTAACTAACAAACCTGAGTTCTTCCTAAGACATTTATTAATATACTTACTATCCAGTTTTCTTACTCTTCTAAGTAAATTAACTGGTCTTAAGCAGAAAATCCATACTGAACTGAACAAAGTTTGCTTTTTTTACCCTAGAAAATTCACAGAGCTGTAAATACAAACTGAATTGAGCATCAGGAATTGGATTAGTTGAAACTTGAGCCAGGCTACAAGACAGATCCTTAGGAAAGAGATTTTCAGACATGCAGATTTATCTACAAGACAGTCATCTATACTTTTACAGTATATAAAAGCAACCCCAAGAGTTTGTTACGAAATGCCACAGAAAAAAGAGTTTAGCAGTTCAGCAACACTGCTCAGGCTTGAAATGCACTCATCAAGCAACCTTAAGAACTACAGAGGGAATAAAACACAAGAACACACGTGCTGTGAGTATACTCTAATATTTGTATGGGTGTAGCAAATAACAAAGAACCAAAAAGCAAAAAATTTTGCTCAAATATAATCCTGAAGTATTAAAGATAAGTCAAGCTCAATTCTCAACAATCATATGTAACTTAAATACAAAAATGTGGTCTAAGGGTGTAAGTAGAAAAAAATACGATTAATTTAAAGTTAAGAAGAAAGCTGAGATTAAAATAGTAACTTGTAGTTACACCATACAAATATATTGATTTTGTGATTGCCTGGAGATGAAAAATAGCAATGCAATAGTAATATAAAAACATCTGGCTAATACACATTCATTTCCTTGAAGGAAAGTCAATGAAATCATTCCTATTGTACACATACATGTAGTCATATTAAGATCAGTTGTCAAATTTTCAAATACTTTATCTAAGTACCTACAGGTCAAGCTACTCTGACATGCCCTTTCTACTATCCAATCAAATTCTTTAACATGAGAAAAAAAAAATCTTGTTCTCCTTGCACCTATATTAACCACAGATGGAGTTAAATATTTAAATATTAAGAGGGAGACTTTAAATGTGCAATCATACATTTAGTGCAAGTGACAGTGCAGAGTAGGAAACAAGGAAAAAATGCAACTCAGAGACAGGGCTGGCAAGTAGATCCAAAGACAACACAAGCTGGGCAAAGACCAAAGTTGAAGTGAAGTCCTTCTACACCTGCCAGAGTAACAGAGCATACCTAGAGCCTAGGAAAGTCCATCACAGGTTTGTGCTCTGATATCCAGTGATACCATTTACAGAGTTTTGTTTGTACTTCCACTACCATGCAAAGCTTCTCTAAACACATGACCAGATCTTGTCCTTCACAACTCACCAGTGACGTAACTATTGAAAAGAAGTTTCCTCTGAACTAAGAATAATTATAATAACAAAACCAAAGCAGTTAATAAAGCTTTATGGATAATACTGCTGTTAGTACTTGAAATACAGACCATGAGGACTACTACATTTACTACAGAAAGGCCACAAAAGGAGTGGACACGCCTCCTCTACCACCCTCGTTCACAGGACATATCAAATCCAAAATGTAAAGTGTCAATGGTACAGTCAATCAAAACATGGAGTTCTTCTTTTCTTAAGATCTCTATAACACCTTCTGGATTTAGACCAAGCAGTACTTCACATACTTCCTGACAGATTCCAATTCAGGCTTGGATATGACTTTAAAAAATAAAGTTTGTTTTCTTGTACCTGCTGAAGTGTGTCTCTCTATACTAGGAATACTTTCTATAACTGACTTTTGTTCTTGCTATTTCAGCTCCAACTGCTGCTATCATCCAATTCTTTCACTGAAAATATCAGCAAGGCTCTGGATACAAAGACGCCCAAGATAATGCAAAAGAAATAGCTGTTTCAGGTATGACTTCTGCAAGTATTCCCATTTCAATGTTCTTCAGGATCCTAAGATTCCACAAGAGCAGCCAACCTACTGGTTAACTTTACTGAGCTCTTAAGACAACAAAAACCAATTCAAAACCAGATTAATTTCAGAGATCCTGTCAGCTCCCCTGTGTGTTCAACCCAATGTTAACAAAAGCAACTTAATTACTTTGCATAACTCCTTAAATTATTACTATTTCTCACTATTTGTCAACTTAGAAGGGAGCATATACTTGGAACAACCAACTACTATATTACATCATCTTCAACACAATTTAAGACCAAGCATGAGACACACATTAGTAGCATTTTCACATGCACTAGGCGTTCAGGTTAACGAATTGGATTTAGGATTTTCTGTCTCCTCCAATTTGTCCACCACCTGTAAGGAGCTAAAATGCCAGTCACTGAGTTAATATGACTGCTTAGGAGTTGTTACAGAAAAACTACCATCTTATTCCTTACTTCTGCTACCATAAAGGAAAAGTTATGATGACTTCCTTCCTCACAATGTAAGCAGCAGAATCGTCTCTTCCTCTGCTGTCACACAAAGGGTCAACCCACTGACAGAAACAAAACAATCACACAGAGGGAACATGCCAGCTCCTGAACTGAGCTGGAAACCAACCAACCAGCCTCCACTAAGCCAAACAAATCCAGCATCAGCCATTCCAAACAGCACCCTCCCCCTGCAGAACCACAACAGGAAGTCTCTTCATCTACCAGGAAACATCAGCCAAATGACATTCAAGGAAAGGCAGGCAGAGATAGAAATCACATGACAGCTAAGTCTTTCCTATGCACCTCTCTCTTCCAAACCTAAACCCTCCTAGTCTCCTGGCTGCCCCTCAAATAAATTTTTCAAACTTAGGAAAGGCAAAGACAACAGCGATTGGGAAAAGAGAAATACAGCAATAACTACCAGAATCGCGTATTGTAACAAGTTCTGCAAAGACCAAAAGCAATTTTAGAGTCTTTGAAACGTCGCAGCTGAGGTTGTTAACAGGGTGCAGAGGCAGACTAGTAAGCATAGACACAGAAAACATGCAGGAGAAGAGGAAAGGAGAAAAAATTGGAAAGGGAAGTTCTTCCCTTCTCGCAACCATAATGCAGGAGATCATACTACACTAAATCTCACGTGAGGGAAAATAGAAACAGACGGGAAGGAGAGAAGATGACAGAGCAAGTCAAACCAGAAAGCACGTGGCCTTAGAAACAGGGAAACAGGCTTCATGGGTAAAAAGAAGGAGCTGGGAGGGGGAGGGAAAAAAGGGGGGAAAAACGGCCGGGGGGTGGGGAGGAGAAGGAAGCAGGCCCAAGGGAAGAAGACAGGGAGCACCAAGAAGGAAGTGGCGAGGCTGGAGGCCGGAGCGGGTGCGCTGCCCTCGCCTGCCCGCTCACCTTGATGCACTGCGACATTGCAGCCGTGCCCGTCGCAGTAGACGAGCGGGTTCTCGGCCCAGCCCCGCTCGTCGGAGCACACGCAGCAGCCGCCGATCATCTCCTTCATGCTACTGGAGAACTCGCCCTCCAGTGACACCGGCAGCAGCAGCGGCTCGCTGGAGACCATCTAAGGGTTAAAAACACCGTCGTCAACACCGCGCACGCCACACGCGCCTCGCCCTCCGCCTGCCCCCTCCCCCGGCGGGGTCTCCCCTCAGTCACTCAGCCGCAGCCGCCGCCACCGCCGCCGCGGCAGCGCTTCGGGACCCATGACCGCCGGCTGAGCGCCTCGTCTCGCCCCCGTCCGACCAACCGGCCAGGCTGTGTCGGTCGGGCCGCGGCGGCTTCTGAGGCGGACGCGGCTCCGCGGGCGGGCACGGCGGCGGCGCCGGCGCGCAGGCGCACTGCGCGCGCGCCCGCGGGGCGGGCAGGCCTCGGCCCGGGGCCTCCTCGCGAGGGTTCGCGCGCCGCCCGCGGAACGCGAGCGCCGCCGCGGCGCCCCGAGCGCGCGCCCCCTCCGCCCCCCGCCGCCGCCCCCTCCGAGAGAGCGCGCGCGGGAGCGCGCGCGGCGCCCCGCCGGCTGCGCGCGCCCGCCCCTCGCCGCGCCCGCGCGCACCTGACGGCCCGCGCGCGCACCCACCTCGGCGCGCGGCCACGGCCCGTCCCCCGCGCGGGACATGGCGGGCCCCCCCCGCGCGCGCCGGGGCCGCGGATAGCCCGCGCGGCGCCGCGTCCCGCCCGGCCCTCCCCGCCCCCGCCCCCGCCAGCGCCGCACGCGCTGCGCGCTGCCCCCCGCCCGCCCCTCGGCCGCGGGGGCGGGGAGGCGGCGGACATGCGCCCCGCTCCCACCCGCGCTGCCGCTCTGCGGGCCCCCTTCAGGAAGGCCGCAGGACGCACCCCATGTGCGCCCCCTCCCCACCGCCCCCGAAATCATTTTTACTATCTTGTTTATTTTCCCCCTGATGTGACTGCAGGACTAATGCATTCCCGCTCCCAACTTTTATTATCCTGTTTATATCCCCTCGGTGTGCCTGCAGGACTAATGCGTTCTCGCTATTACGCCGCTTGCCTGCCCTCACCGCAACTTTTACTATTTTGTTTATTTTCCCTGCGATGGGGCTGCAAAGCTAATGCATTATTAATCCCGCTCTTTCCTCTTCCCTCAAAACTCATGGCGTGAATGCAGCGCTGCCCGGCCATTCCTGCCACGGCAGCGAAAGTGATGCTGAACGGGAGATCTGACAAATAGAGAAACCAGAGAGGCCGCAGACACACAAAAACAAACATGTTCTCCGATACAGCTGCTCCCTACCTCTACTCAGAGGTGGACACGTCTTTCTAGAAGTCGGGCGGTTGGGTTTTTTTTTTTTTCAAATAAAACAATTCTGTAATTCTGTTGTCTCTCTAAATTAAAAGGGGGGGGGGGGGCAAAAGAAAAAAAAAAACTGAGGGAAGCAAGCTGAGGTGGTCAGCAGAGAGGAAAATCTCAGCCTATTCAACTCTGCATTGTGAGCAGGTATGCCTGTAGCAGAAGGAACTAATTGTGGTGATTGTTAGGAGCACAGATAAATTAAATGCAGCCTTGCAAAATCCTGGTCTCTCACTTGCCCCTGGTCTAGCATTTATTTGTTTGTTTGTTTATTTGATTTTGTGTTGGGCAAGGAAGATACCATTGCTTCATCTTCATTATCACACCAAAAGGCGTAGAAGCAGAATTTGTGTGTGGGCTGTATTTTTCACCATGATTTTGCAAGGGCAGCTTAGCTGGTTTCTGTACAAATCGCTACTGAATTATGTACACTCCCGGAGACAGCACTACCTAGACCCACACACATGCAGATTACGTTTTATACATTGTCATAGTCCTGTACACAAGTGCAGATGTTTTATTAGTTAAACTGCTACACGGAAGGGAGAGGTGGGATGTGCACAACTCTACCCCCTGCAGACATCCGAGTCTGCAGTTTGTATTCAGGATATCTTAGGTCAAGCTCTTTTCTCTCCTTCAAGTTTTAAGTGAAATTATTTTGATAGAGGAAGAATGGCAGGCAGGCAAAAAAAAGAATCATGGAGGTAGCTTCCTACATGCAAGGCCCAACCAAACATGAGATTATTGCAGCCATTTGGGGTGCATCCTAAGCATTTCTCTGTAAATATATGCTCCGAATAGCCATAAGAGTTTTTAAGATAGGTGCAAAAATGGAGGGGGAGGAGACTGGAATGTAGTATGTTCAGTTGTGTAAAATCAAAAACTGCTCTCAAAAAAAACCCCACCCTGCACCAAATGTCCTATCACCACTGAAGAACACAAATTTGAACATAAAACTATTTGTTATAAAACATACTTAAAACACTATTTTTATTACTTTAAAAGCTCATAAAAATACCCTGAAAATTGCAGGTGCAAGCAATTACTTTGTAAGAAAATAAAGCAATTAATGTATCCTAGTGTTTTAAAAAAAACGAAAATTATTTGAAGCTGATAGATACAGTGTCGCAGCCCTTCTTCATTCTTGTCAAGAAAATGACATCTAATTTAAAAGACATTCTCAATGATTCTCCTAACCCTAACCAAAAAAAAAAAAAAAAAAAGTCACGGTACAGCAGCAAATCTATCCTTTATTTCCCTGACGGTTAAATTAAAATAAATACCTTTTTTTTAATTAATATATATGAAATATATTTTGTTGGATGAATTTATACATTTAGTAAAACATGTAACAAGCAAGTGTAAACTTTTCTCTCTTTTTTAAAATTCATTAAGGTCTTTCTGCAATTTCTTCAATGAAAAGCAACTAGTACAATGAATTCCCGAGCATCTTTTTTTTTTAATGTTAGCTAGTTTAAAGCTCAGTCTTTAGTTTTATAAAGAAGCATCACCAAAGAAAAAAAATTAATTACTTTGCAACAACTTGATTAAAGCTGGACCATAGCAACAAGAGTATATTTGTGAAGTTTTCAAATAAAAATATTTTAATCTCACACCATGTAAAACACCAGCTCAGTACTGAACAGCCCGAAATTTTGCTTTGGTTAAAATTCAGTCAAGCCTAATACATTCAATTATTTAATGAAACATTTATTGTGCTCTTACAGATTTCTATTTAATTCTTTCTATAGAAAGAGTGTACATGGACTGGAAGAAACTCCATGACTACCACTTTATGGTATTGTGTAATATTTGATTGAAAAATTTAGATAACCTCTTGATAGTTCTGTAAAACAATCATTTAGAGAAGATCTTTGAAATGCAAAATAGGAAAAGAAATGCATTACCACTAAATAAATACTGCAAACACTAAGCCTATAACAGCTATGGAATCAGAACATAAAATCTTGTAGCATATATGTTCTTATGATTGTAGTATTTAATAAGCACTGACATGACAGAAAAAGCCAATTTTCTTTTTTTTTTTTAAAAAAGGAAGCCTGTCCTTCTTTTAGTGATATTTAAGAGATTAAAATAATTAGAGAAGAATATAATTCTGTGATTCAGAATATAATTTTATTGTTAATCTAAATGCAAGGAGAAAATCCAATTCGCTAAAAGGAACCTACAAAATCAAGGAGCTAAACATGTTAGAATATAAGAAACTTACAAGAAGATTCTGTGTTTCAATTTTTCTTAGACACTTTCACAAACAGAATGAATGTGTAAGTGAAAGAAAATTACACTCTCCAATTGCAAATTGTTTTTAAAAGTTTAAGGCATTCCTCAAGAAAACATTAGCATATATGAGTGAATAGCACTTCAATTTCATAAACAAAAATAAAAACGTACTCACAAATTTTTACTACAAAATAATCAGCAACAGTAAAACTAAGGTTTTTGAATGCTTGGTTTAAATGTCACCTTTTTTCCTTAAAAGGTACAAAATCATACTGTAATCTTAGTGAATAAAACAAAGCATTGAACAAGAAAAAGTCTTTAATTTACAAAGCCACATTACCAGTTGAAAATAATCATCAGAGGAATCTTCCAAAAACAACAGAAAAAGCATAGACTTGATATGAAATGCATACTATGTTAGAAAACATTAATTGATATTGGGACTTGGAGCTGTAGAGCAGGAAAACTCACTTCCTTCCAGAAAGCAAACTTCTCACAGTAATTTTTACTCCATTTTCAGATTGGGTCTTTGTTGAGAAAGCTGTGATCTTTACCTACGTGCAAAAAGATACATGCTGCAGCTAAACAGATGCAACTGAAAACAGAAAAATTGCAGTAGCTTAGTGATGTTCAATAGGTACAATGATCTATCTCTTGATTATCCATTTAAAATACATTGATGCTTGTCTGCCTTTTGTTTATGTGGTTTTAAATCATTAACAGCATTCACTGAAATACCTTCTAATTGTGGGTATTGGCTTCATTTCTGCGAAGGCAGCAGTGAAATGGTCACTTTACACAGAACAAAATGCAACTCTTACGTGTTGACCCTTGCACACAGTGCATTTTAAATGGCAGTCTGCCTTAGATCCAAAAAATTCTTTCTATCCATGTTCAGTTATGAAGGATATAGCATGTCTACAGAACCCACATTAATAAAGTAAATGTATCTTTACATGCTTACTCTTAAATTGTTTTGAGAAAGAGTAAAGTTCTCTTTTTCTTCTTCCTCTTCTTTAACATACTGCTAAAATCTGTATTTAACACCTATCCAAATGCAATGTACTGAATAATTTAGACGTCTCAACATTTAACATGTAGTCACTTGGTGATGAGGAATTTGCATTGCTCTGTATATTTACATGTCTTGCAAGTACAGGTTCCAGCATTGGAGGTCATGTCAGTGCATCTCCTGGACACCATGCCTCTTCATATGTTGTGCTATTTTCTTTGATGCAGACATATTTACAAATTTTGTAGTTCCTTAGACAGCAAAAAAAAGGGGAAAATAATTCCACCAACTATTGCATTGATTTTCTTGCTTTTAATTGTATTATCACCTTTGGAGAGTTTGGTAAATTCCACTTAGCTAGCAGCAATGGATAAAATTGGTGGTTTTCAAGTACTGCTTCTTTTACTGGTGTTGGCATTTAAATGTTAATTTCAGACTAAGGTTTACAGTAAACATGAAACAAGGGATTTTCTTTGAATGAACAATCTCAAATCAAAATTCTAAATAAAGGAAACCTAGCACAGGATGTTTTTAAGTGCAGCGATTATTTCCTTTTAAAGATTTAACATTCCCTAAGTGATAGAAGTTAAAGAAGTTAAATGTGACAGTTAATTTATAGTACTCTACATTAAAAAAGCATTTAAATGCTAACCACATTTTTATATGAGTTAAGTCAAAGTAATGATAATTACAGTATGATACAAAAGAACCTGAAATAAACTTCTAGCAAACCATATTGAATATTAATGCCGTATTAAGCCCTGAAAAGCTGGGTTAGTAAACTCTGGAATGTAGATTATATGCAACTTAAATGTAATGCCAGGCTTTCCTTCAAAAAAGAATTCTTCATTTCAAAGTTTAGATTTTTATGAGGTATGTATTAATTCATTGGATTTATATTAAATACATGTACATAGCATCACTCCAAGACCAAGCCTCGGATTACTTCTATTGGCATATTTCTCTGTAGGATTTCCTAAATTAACATTCCACATAAATTAATAGCCTTGTTTTCATGTTTGTTGTGTTACGATCGGCATTGTGATACTGTGTTGTGTCACAGGTTACATTTATTTGATTTCAATTCAGGAATGGTATCTCTACTACATATTAAATATGAGAAACAGCATGCTGAATTTCCCATCAAATCTCTTAAATGCAGAGCTATTTTAGATGGGTTTGTATAAACAAAACACATATATCTAATATAAGCGTGGGAAAGGAAAAGCTGGTTTGTTATATGCTAAAGCAAATTGGAGTAAATCAACCGCATCCGTGGGCTGGAAGAGCAATACTACTCTGCTTTTCCCACTACCATTTGGACAAGACAATGTTACTATTTTATTTAAAGTGTTTTCTTCTCAACAAGGGGCCACCACTTCCCAATCTCAAAAACACGCCCCAGAATATGTTAATTAATTGTATTGTGTCTCTGAAAGAGGTTGCCAAATGCAATAAAAAAAAAGGTCTTTCGAACAGTGAGTTGCATTCCCACTGCTAGTTACCATCTCATTTCAATTCCATATAGATATACATGGATACATTTCCTCCAGGTACAACTTTGACCATTAAAAGCTGTCTAAGAGCCAAAGTCTAACTTGACCACATAGAGTGTATATGGGAAGCTTAACATTCCTAGTGAATTAAGCGCACAAGCCTCGGATCATTTTTTGTCAATCCTACTACAGTACTTCAGAGTCGGGAATGTGGGTAATTTCTATAACATGGTACTTCCCAATTAAAAGTAACAACAATGCTCCTCTGTGAAAAAAAAAATGTATAAAATATGTCAACACATTCCACACCAATACAAAATAAAGAGTAATGAAGAATGGCAACAAAAGGTTTCTTCCTATTTTTTTCCATCTTCCATTTCAATGAGATAGTTTTCAAATAGAGATATACTATTTTAACAAACGTAGGAATATTAAATGTCCTTTTGAATGACGCCTTCTAAATTTTTTGTAACCCTCTGAAAATTCCTAAGCAGCAATAAAGAGCAAATGCATCTCCGGAATATTCAAGCAGGACAAGTAAAACAAAACAAAAATCTTTCTTTCCTCGATCTTACAGCTAATGCCTTTAAATATTACCAGGGCGGTGTTTTCTATATATTACTTGCATCTTCAGCTTTTGAGTAATATGCATGCTTTTAACCATCTAAACTGAATTGAGGTTTTATTTGGAGGAGTCCAACAAAAGCCTGCAAGTTTTTCAAGAGTGAAAGAAAAGTCCCAAACGGTATTATCTTAAACAATGACTGCAAGCATGCAACTTCCCAAGTGTGCACGGGGGAAGAAAAGTCACTTCAGAATTATTTTCAGCTAGGTGATATGCATAAAGATCAACCTTTATTTTCTTTTACTTACTGATCACCCTTCATGATAAATGTTAATTTTTTGCAAATATTTAATTTTTTTAAAAAGTCTAGGCATCACTTCTAATATTTTAAAATGAATTCACAAGCACTCGGCGATAACTTGCTAAAAATAATCACGATTCTCCTAGAAAGGATTTTCTTAAAATAATCAGTTCTCTAGAAACTCTTTCATCATCACAAATATGAGTCCCTACACGTTTTAATTTTATCTTCCAGAAACAATGTGCAAATACTTTTTTTTTTTTCTCTTAGATGATTAAGGGCACTTGTTGGAAATTTCCTTGTACATCAAGCTAGTTAATTCTTCCCCTATGGAAATACATGAGAAAGTTCAGTCTGAAATGGTGTACTGAAAAAAAATTAATTTCTACTTATTTTCAGGGGGGAAAAACGCAACACTTTTCCTATAAAACATATTTTTAAAATCTCAAACCAACATAAAACAATCACTTGGGGGGGGGGGGGGAGATCCATCATGGTGCTTATATGAAAAACAAGATAAGATTAATCTTCGTTTTCATAGATAGACTTAAGAATAGTTCCTTCCAAATTCTCTTTGGCTACATTTATTAATCCAAATCCAGTGGGTCGGAGCAGTTTTTCCCAATTTCTTTAACAAGTCCTGCTCTAAAATCCACCCAGAAACAGATGTTACTTTATGTACAATTCCGCTGCGGTAGTTGGGGGGTTTTTACCTTTCAAGTAACACGTGAGCTACAGCCTCACGGAGCTCCCTCAGTGGATGGCACTTCTAAAGGCTCCTCTCTCTCTACTCATGAACCCGATTTCCCGGCGGGTCCCCCCGCGCCGCCGCCTGCGAGCGCACAGCACGCGGGGCCCGGGGCTCTCCCTCCTCCCCGCCGGCGGAAAGCGGCGCGAAAAGAGGCGGCCGGGGAACAATGGGGAGCGCCGGGAGCAGGGGGAGCTCCGGCCGCGCTTCCTCCGGCCCCGCCGCCGCTTCCTGCGGGCTCCCGCGCCGCTCCGTTCCCTAGGGCAGCCTGCCCGGAGCCCGCCCCGCTGACGGGAGACCCCCGCTCACCCTTGGAATCCCCCGTGCCCGCGCCGCGCCGCCGAGGGCACCCACGAGTTTACTCTCGCAGCCACACTCGATCGCCCCCGAGCTCTCCCGCCCCCGCACGGCGAGCGGGGCTGCCCGGCTGGCGCGGCGCCAGCCCCGCTCCTGAGCCTATCCCGGGGTCGGGCGGGCGGCCTATGGGAGGCCTGATCCCGCTGCCCGGGGCTCCTGCCCCGCACGCCGCGAGCACTGCCCGCAGGAGAGCGGCAGCACTACAGAGGCGCCGCGGCCCCGCTGCACTGCGCGCTCCCTCCCTTCAGGGGACGGTGCTGCGCACAAAGGGCGGCTCAGCATTGTTCTCCTCCCTGACCCCCAAATCCCCTCTTCCCCGCCGGGAGAGGCGAACGGGAAGGGCCGGGACGAAGGGCGAAAACGGGGAGAGGCCAACTGCCCGCGGCGCCGGCCGCTTCCCAGCGTATCCTGCCTGCCATCTTCGCCTTTCCCCAAAGTTGCCTTCCTGCTGTGTCTGCCGTCGAAGCCCGCCTGCCCACCATCCCTCGTCCCCTCCGCGCAATGTAATGGGTCTTACACATGTCACCTCTCCTAAAAATCCCACCGAGGCTGCAAAGGAACCTCTGCCCACATCCCAGCCACCCAAGCATCCTTGTCGAGCTTGTGCACGGGATCACCCGCTTCACATACACACAGGGGAGAAAAGAAAAACCTCAACTGTACCAATACAAGGTATTATTTGAGGATTTTGTCCTCAAACTCACAAAAGCGGCCTTCTTTTTAACCCTGATGGGCCTGGTTAGGTGACCAGGCGATATTTAAGCTACAGTTCTTGGCCACCTGCAGCCCCGTGCATTCCTGTCCCTACGCTCACAACTCCATGGAGCAGACACCAAGACACCGGGATCCAGCAGAAAACTCAAAGCATGTGAGGAAGAGAGTGGGAGCTACAACATGACACTGAGGAAAAACCACGGCTCGATTTAAATAATTGCATAATATTAGGATTTAACTTATAAATGTTTACATTTGTGTGATTTGATTAATGTCACGTTTGATTTCCTTAAAGCCACTGACAAGGTACTTTAAAACACGAGATTAACGTCTACCAGCGATGAAATTCAACAGGCAAATCCTCTTCCCGGCGCCCCGGCTCCCCCAGCACGCGGGCGGGCAGGGACCTCGGGCCCCCTTTCTGCCCCCCGCAGCCCTCGGCCAAGGGGGCTCCCTGCACATCCCGTGGTTAGCGTTCCCCCCCTCCCCCGCAGGTGACAGGATTCCCGGCCGGTCCCTCCCCCGGCACCCGCCGCGCTGCGCGGGGCTCCGCCGGCGCTCCCGTTCAAACGCGGCCGAGCCCGCCTCTGCCCCGCCCCCACCCGGCCGTTACCGCCGCCGCCGCCACAGGGACACCCCGATCCCGCCCCGGCGCTTCCCGAGGGAGGCGCCGCCGCCCCCGGGTTTTCCCGGAATGCCGGGGGGAACGGAGCGGGGGGAGGGGGAGCCGCGGCGGGAGGCTCGAGCGCGGCACGAGCGCGGCCGGCGCGGGGGATTGTGGGTAGGAAGGTGGTCGGGGCAGCAAAGGAAGCGGCAGGCGGGGATGGGGGGGGTGAAAGGTCAGCGGCCGAGAGCCCCCGCGCCAATGGCGGGCGGGCCGGGCCGGGCCGGGCCGGGCCGGTCCCGCACGGCGAGTCGGGGCCGTGCCGCTCTCCGCGGCCGTGTCTGCCCGCGCGTGTCCGTGTGTCTGTCCGCGCGTGTCTGTGTGTCCCAGGCCGTCTCCGCCGCCGCCGCCCCTTGTAACGGTCCGCTCGAGGCCCCGCGCGCGGGGTTTGTTCGCCCCTTGCCCCTCCCCCACCGCTCTTCCACGCGATTTATGGGATTTGCAGATAATTCCAGGGGGGGTTTTTCTCCCTCCACACCCCCTCCTACCCCGGCTCCTAACCTCGCTTCCTCTCCCGCCGCCTCGGCAGTCACCGGGGAGCTCCGTCGTCGCCGGCAGCGCGGGGCCGGGCAGACCCCGCGCACAAAGGTCCCGGCCCCGATCCCTCTCCCGCCGGCCGCGGCTCGCGGGGACTGTCCGGTGAGTCCAGAGCCATGAAATCTGCAGCCTCTGCTCGCGGCGGGCTCCGGCGACGAACGGGGGGTGACTTGAACCGCCCCGCAACTTTCTCCCCGTGCCCCGCACCCTCGACCCGCCGCCAAAGGTAAAAGCTGGAGCGAGCCCCCTCGCCAGCCCCTCGCAGTGAGGCTCAAACGGAGGAGAAAAATGGGAAATGTTCACACGGAGAAGTGGTTCCCTTTGTTCTTTCATTGTTTCTACCCGAACTGGCGGATACAAGGGATAAACACTTACCTTCTCTCCTTTTTGCTCCAAAACATACACCTTCCCATCAGCTTTAAAATACACGGTCCACTTTGGAAGCGACTACAAATGGCGGGAGAGTTTGTATTCCATTCTTTTACACTCTGCTCTTTTTAGTGTAAGATTAAGTTGTCGAGCACGTTGTTGCAAGCCCCCCGCCTTAGTGAATGGTCACGTTAGGACCCTCCAAGTCCATCCTAATTCTGCCAGTAGAATTGAGGGTATTGGAGGTCTAAACTTTCAAAAGGAAAAAGGCCTGCATCTATCGAGCAGACCTGAAAATGCACTCAAATTCCTCACTCACTTCCACAAAATGGATATAAACATCTCACCCCAGACAACTCAATGAAATGTACATTTTAAAGCCTGAATGTAGAAAAGCTGTTCCCTCGGCTGAGATAAGCTAAAAGCAAATTGGCGTGAAGAAAATCTACCTCAGTGTATTCCACAGCGGGAATAGTCTCTGTAGTTTAAAACAAGTAAATAAGAGCATCATATGGAAATGCTAAGCGTACAGTTAAAAGGAAAACAACCTCAGAGGAATATGCTACCCGGGGTAGAATGGGGAGAATCACAGTTTTTTAAAGTGTCCCTTTTTCGCAAAAATTACTGCTTTTCTTTTTTCTCCCCATGCAATCCAGGCGGGGGAGAGGAACCCATTTTCTGCTCTCTTTGTAGTCCAGTCGGCATTTTGCACCCAGAAACACAGGCAGTTCCCCCCCAAACCTTGCTTTAATCTGATTACGAGGAGATTTGCTGATACAATGAATATTTGAAATGATCCTTGTGTCTTAGTGAGTGGGAAGCATTTCCAGGCTCCCGTTTCCAAGGCTCCCTGCTGCAGAGGGAAGAGGAGCGGTGGGGAGACCCCGCTCCCCGAGGCCCTGGCGGGGTGGCAGCCGGGGCTGGGGGGGGACAGCCCCCCCCTCCAGTGCCCAAGGGCGCTGGATTAATTTAGCTCGACTCCCTCGGCCGGTGGTTGGAGCAGGATCTTTAAGCGCCTTTTCCCCCTGCATCATCACGCCTTTGCCAATTGAAAAATAAACAAATAATGGCAAAATAAATTTTAAAAAAGAGAGAGGATGCAGGCGACCCAAAGTAATTGTGGGACCGGGAGTGCATGTTGTCTCACACCCCCTCTCCTCTTCCTCCCCCTCCTCCCGATGTGGCCTTAATGGCAAACTGGAAGACCAGTTTATTTCATAGGGCCATATTACAACCAACAAGGTAAATAGGGAGTCGTGGGGGAGAGGGAGGGAGCGGGGAGGGAGCAAAAGGGGCTTTTCTTTGATAGCGTTTAATTGGAATTGAAACATTCTGGGGCTGTAAACATTCTTTATTTATTCAGCACACATAAGCGGGCATTGTTTTATCACCATCATAATTACGGTGTCCTTTAAACTGACTGATAGCAAAGGAGATAAGGGAATGCGCCTGTAGCTCCAGATCAAATCGCTGCTTCGCCCCTCTCCCCGGGTCACCAGGATCCACACGGTCCTTGGAGATGAGGAGCGCCGGAAGATTGAGGCCTGGCTATCCCTTACGTCATGAAAGTGATTTGTACCACATTGCTAATTTGGTGCAATTCATAACCTCCTGATCTCCTTCGTTTGCAACTGCTTTTCGTTTTGCAGGGTATGTTTTTTAAGATGTAGTTTCCCACCACAGAAATTAAGAGTGATCACCTATGTGCAGGAGAGGATCTTGTTTCCCAATGTTTGTTGCTTTACCTTTGTCTAATTAAACATGCAAACTTTTAGGATCCTTTCCGAACAAAGCCTCACCAAATCCCCTTTACGTCCAAGGATTTGCAAATTTATAAAGGCTGCATTGAATTCGGCATGGGTCAAGGGGCAAAAAAAGGGTAGAAGGTCACTGCATTTTGATTATGGGTCAGTAAACAACATGGCATGTAGTATGTGTCCAGAAACTCCTGCTAAAAAGTATTTTAAAACTACTGTGAGTATTAAATTCAAGAAATAGTCTTAGCCCATAGTGATTATAAATTGCACAAAATTCCAGTGTGCAGGAAACACTCCAGCCCCCACGAAAAAACAAAAACAAAACCCCCACAAGCTTAAAAAGCACTTAGTAGAACTCCACATTGCATGTCTGTTTAAAAAAAAAAAAGGGGGGGGGGGAGGAAAAAAAAAAAAAAAAGAAGAAAAAAAAAAGCCTGAAACTTCTAGGCATAAGAGTGTTAGCCCAATTATGATTTTTTTTCCCCCCAGACTGATGGCTGGTGTTTCTTTGTCCCACACATTTAGGAGATTTAGTTATACATTCTGATACATTGTCTGACTAGAATTTATGGCAAATTTTAGTTACTACAGTCACATTGGGCTGACTTTAAAATAGCAGAAGGATCCTATTATGCTATTCTTTGACCCTATTATATTTACGTTACTGGACTCTTTGTGATAGCTTATAGCTGCTTTCTGTGTCCTCCTTGAGCAAAATATGCCCAACAGGAACTAGAAGCAGAGTGTAGTGTTAGAAACCAAGTTTTCGTGTGAAATATGTATTTCTGCCCAGCATCATGAAAGGAAAAGGTTTATTTAATACTTGTCAATACCTGAAGCCATAGTCCAGCATGAACAAATAATAATAAATAATAATAATACTCTAATAATGTGGCAATCTTAGTGCGAAAACACACGTGACCCTTAGGTTTTCCTGAAGATTTTCAGAATTCTCCCCATTAGTACAACCAGTGGTGGACATTGCTGTTGCATTTCCCAATGAAACGTTTAAAAGACTGTAAATGGTGTGTGCATTACTACATTGCAGAAGGAAGAGGTCAGGCTAAATTGCACTGGTATTTAAACATAATCATACTATGAAAATAAATCAAAACATCACGTAAAAGGAGTATTTTAAATGTTACACACGTTTTCTTTCAGGAATGACATGGCTAAGCAGTTCCCTGTGAGCATATATATTTAAACACAAGTTTACAAAAATAAAAGTATATGATTTTCAACAAATGGGAGTGGGTCTACAGCGAAGTATTACGAATATTATTTTGCTCTTTCTTTCCTAATGAGGTTTATCCTTCGGCCAGACAGTTTTAAGACTGAAATACTACTGGCTGTAGGGTGTAGATTGCAGATTGCACGCTACTCAATGTGAAAAGGAGCACATTTGATTGATCGCCTGTGTGTGCCCATACACACAACTCTCTGTAGTTGCATGTGTATATATTTGGCAAAACCGGGCATCTCTGAGCGTCCTTATCTTAAGAAATGTGAAACAAACATCCATTCCTTTAATCATGTTCATCTTTGATCACCAGCAAGGGTGACACAGTCCACAAAATTAACAAAGAAACTCCCTTGCTTTGGAGAGATAGCTACATGTACATCTGGGTGTGCACACTCATGCACATGGACACATGAACACACAGGCATACATCCCAGTAAGTAAATTATGGCATAACTTTTCATGTAATTGACACCAGACACCTTTAATTTTTCATTTTCATTCTTTTGACCAGCTTTCACATTAACAATCTAAGCCATAAATGTTGGTGGCTATTGATCGCAATCCCCTGTGTGCGTGCAAATCCATTTTCAAGTCCCCTGCCTTTAATGTGCATGTGCGTGTGCAAGGGGCCTCTGACGGCTGTTTGTCAGGATCTCCCCCAGCCTGCTTGAAGACGACCCCGGATACACAACGTGTGCCGATGGCCAAGGGAAAGCGCACACACACACACACACACACACACACACTCACACACACACACACACACACAAAAAGAACCAAACCAAATGATGGAGAAGTAAAGAAACAAAGCTCTCTTGTGTGAGATGCGGAGAAAGATATGCAACCGAAAGTGTGTGTAAGTATACTGTGGGGATGTGTAGGTTGGGCGCCTGACATTTCCCAAGACTTCTCGTGGGTTTCTCCCTGCCGACATCTGGCGCTGCCTCGACCCCGGTGCTCATGGCCGCACCTTTCAGGAACCCGAGGTTTGCTGAAAAGCCGTCTTTAGTTTTAAACGTTTGGGAGCACCGGAATTTAAAAAAAAAATAAAAATTAAAAAAAAAATAAAAATTAAAAAAAAAAAAAAAAGAAAGAAAGAAGGGAAAAAAAGAGAAAAAAGGGGGGGGGAAGAAAAAAAGAAAAAAGGACATTTTCAAAATAGCTGCCGAATCCACTGCCAGGCTATCACCGGCAGCGCGTGGGTGCGGGTCTGTGTGCCCGTGGCTCCCTGCGAGCGAACGCACGCGTGGATTTACACGGAAATCCGACCCAGCTGATCTACCTGACAAATAAAGGACTTTTCAGCCCATCGGGGTTTTGGGTAACGTCTTCTGAGCAGCTTTCTCGGAGTTTACTGTTCCTTTACTGTTGACTCCATAGCCTTAACCTTAAAGCAGGGGGAGGAGAGCAGTAGGGAGGGGGTGGGGGTGTTCGCAGCATATAAGTACATCAGGAGGAATTTTTAAACGACCTTATTGTCTCTAGCTCTAGAAAGACCACGATGATTTCTTTTTAGCGCCAGCAGCTGTTTTCTCTCGAAACTTTGCTTTTTTTGCCTCTCACATGAGCGAGCAGGAGAAAGGCAAGGCTGAGGGATCCAGATGCGAGGAGAGGGAAGGAAGAACTCCGCGGATGGTCTGAGCTGTGCCGAGGCATTGTTCACTGCTGCCTCTCGGTTACGTTTAAAGGCTGAAATATCACGAGATCCACTCAATGATCCTTTTCTAATTCGAAGGACAAAATGTAATTTGCTGTAGCTCTGCTTTCTCGGATGGGAATACTATCCCTAGGTTTCAGAGGGAAGAGCTAGGCATCGCGGTTCGCACACACATGGATTAAGTTGAACAGCGGCGATTACATCTGCGCTGAGAGCAACAGTAGTCCAGGGCTGACTTTTCAAATCTCAGCCCTCCGAGTTAGAGGCTCCCTTGAATAGACTTCCTCCATTCCCGGATGCACTTCTCCAAATTCCCACTTCTCTCTCGAATTCCTGTGAAATTGGGGGCTTGCCTGCATTTTGCCTTGGCATGCAAAACGGCGTTTTCACAGAGTGATTATGCGCTTTCTTTTAGCTGTACCTGACGGAGTAACACGAACTCCACGCACCATATTGCCAACACGCGGAGTGGATATTGACGTTTGGGATTGAAGATTTTAATTTTTTTTTTTCCCTCCGTCGATTTTTTTGCCAAGTCACAGCAGTATGAGATGTCTCATTAATCTCGCGGATGTGTCTAATTCTGGATGTGCAGTGATACATAAAAGTGCTGGTGTTTGTATCCAGCGGAACACTGGATGCACGGCAGAGATTGGTGATTTTTTTTTTCGCAGCGCCTAACGTGCAAACCGCAAGCATCACTTTAACGTGACAAGGGAGAGGCATGCAGCTATCGCAACATTTGCGAAATCCTCGTTCTTGACACTCGAATAATTTAACGTTCCTAAGAAGAGGTTAAACCTTCATGCTGCTTCTTCAAATTGATTTTAAGGGGCTGCTATAAATGGAGCATCAAAAAGCTTCGGCAGGGCTACTCCAAGCGGAATATGCAAACTGCGAGCCAGAAGCATCCTAGCCCGATGCAATATCGTACATTGTGTGTTCCAGCACTTTTTTGTTATTACGTAAAGGCTCCTGGAAGCACCTTGGATATTTTACATTCTCCTTTCTCTGCTGGAAGCAATCAGCACGCAGGAATCCTGACGTGGGCTCTGGGACTATAGGACATTCCAGCTCGTGATCCAGCACGGTTAATCGTGAAAAGTGTATACATTTCTGGCTTATCTATGCTTTGTTATGGGTCTGACGTGAGCTCACGTCCTCCTCCCCCCTCCTGCAATATTACAGGCAGAATTTCAGTTAAAAGTGTTACAGTATCACGGTGCGGGAACCCGTGATACTCAGACAGCAAAAATAACCTTAGTACCCGGCTATAAAAAGCTAATTAAGCAGAAGAGGAAAATCAAGAAAAACTCGAAAATGTAAGTACTCCCTCTCGTTAACAACCGAACATTTAAGTTTGGAGCCTCAGAAAGGGAAATACCAGGCTGTTCTGCACGTTTTCGCTAAGCTTCATTTTCCACACAATGCAGAAGAAAACGCTAGTTTAAAACGACTACGTTACCGAAGGATTTTCCATCGCTACGATCAGACTTATGTCCTTTAAATTCACGGCATGCACAAAAGAACAACGTTTGTCCAAAACGGGCTGAAAATACACGGAACGACAGAGGGAAAAAGCATACAAATCCTTCCCCCAAAGCTAGCGACGAGGAAGTCTGAGAAGGCTGAGTGTATTTGAGCTCGGATTGTTTAATAGAAAGATTTATATACTAACTGTATTATTTACTTTGGGAGGGGAGGTGGCAGTATAAGGGTATGCTAATTAGTGGGAGATTTTTTGGGGGAAGGGGTGGAATATCAATTTTTATTGCATCACCTGTCAGGAGTGTCCAATCAGCGTTGGCTTTAGGGGAATTAATTGATGAAGGTGTCTCCGGACGAGCTCACTTCACTCTGTCATTTTATTTGTAGCTAAAGCAGCGGCGGGAATAGCAGCTGCATTTCTTTTCTCTTCCTCCCTTCACATTCCATTATCATAGTTTCCAATGGAAAAGCAGGGAATGAAAGGGAACAGGTACTGATCTTCAGCAGGAACTTAGAGAAACACTTTGGCAAACCTGATTTTTAAGATTATATATTGATTGTAGTCTCACGGTATTTTTTAATTTATTTTTTTAAATTTTGTCTAAAGTTTGGCACTTCATTCACCAGGAATAACAGCCTTTGTTATATTTTATTAGCAGGATGCCTTGAGACAAATACAGCATCTGGCTGAGGATTGTGTGTGTGTGGCTTTTTTTTTTTTTTGCCTTTTTTTTTTTTTTTTGCTTTTTTTTTTCATCTCTCTCTCTCTCTTCAAATGCTGGGAATAATTTAATTCACGAAATGGGAGACCTGAAGTCGGGTTTTGAAGAGGTGGATGGCGTGAGGCTCGGCTACCTCATCATTAAAGGAAAGCAAATGTTTGCACTCTCCCAGGTTTTTACAGACCTGCTCAAAAACATCCCGCGAACTACCGTGCACAAGCGAATGGATCATTTAAAAGTTAAAAAACATCACTGCGACTTGGAGGAGTTGAGGAAACTCAAAGCCATCAACTCCATCGCTTTCCACGCTGCCAAATGCACCCTGATCTCCAGAGAGGACGTGGAAGCCCTATACACATCCTGCAAAACCGAACGGGTTCTTAAAACGAAACGGAGGAAACTAAGCCGGGCGCTGTCTGCCACCGATCTCCGGCCGGAGCTCGCTCCCGCCGACCCCTTCTCCGGCTTCTGGAAGGAGAACAAACTTTGGCTGGGTCTGAGCGACTCTCCACGGCCGCTGTTGCCCGTCCGGAGGAAAGCCCTGCGCCCGGGGGACACAGCCTTGCTACCGGCCGCTCATCTACCTCACATTTTTAGTAAATACACTGGCCACAGCTACCCAGAAATCGCTCGGGCGCCTTGCAAATCCCCCGTAAACTATGAAACGGCGCCGGCGGTGGGCGGCTGCGCGCCCCTGCGCTCCCGCCGCCCGCTCGCCGCCGCGGCGCGGCCCCGGCTCCCGACCGCCGGTCCCCCGCCCCTGCCCGCCCGCTGCCGCCGCCGCCGCCACGGGGCGGCCGCCGCCGCCGTCACGCTGGGCCCCCCCGGCGGCGCCCGCCGGCCCCTGGCCCTGCCCCGGCCCTGCCGGCCCCGCGGCGCCCCGCGGCTGCCGCTGCCTCTGCCCCGCGGCTTCGGGCCGCCCGCCTTCCCCGAGAGCGGCAGCAGCGACTCGGAGTCCAGCTGCTGCTCGGGCCGCGCCGCCCACGACTCGGACTGCGGCTCCAGCCTCTCCAGCTCCAGCGAGGGCAGCTCGGAGGAGGAGGACGAGGACGAGGAGGACGAGGAGGGCAGCGGCGCCTCGGACTCCAGCGAGGGCAGCTCGGAGGAGGAGGAGGAGGAGGAGGAAGAGGAGGAGGAAGAGGAGGAGGAGGACAGCACCTCGGACTCCGACTCCAGCTCGGTCTCCAGCCAGGTTTCGGTGCAGAGCATCCGCTTCAGGCGCACCAGCTTTTGCAGCCCGCCCGGCGTGGTCCACGCCAACTTCTTGTACCATCTGGCGGCCGCCGCCGCCTCCCGGCCCCCGGCCCCGGCGGAGCCCGGCGGGCTGCCCGCCCTCCGCGGCGCTCCCGGCGGAGTCAAGCCGGAGCTGCCGGAGGAGTGGGGCTGCCCCGGCTGGGCTCCCGCCGCCCCGTCGCTGCGCTGCTCCGGAGGCCTGGGGACCTGCTTCGCGGAGATAAGAGATGATAGGGTATCCGAACTCACATTCCCACACTCTGAATTTTCCAATAATGCCAAGAGTACTGACCTAACAATTAACTGTGTTGCAAAGGGGGCCTCTTCACCTAGCCCAAAGACAAACAATGCATTTCCACAACAAAGAATACTCAGAGAGGCAAGGAAATGCCTTCAAGCAACTACTACACACCGTGCAGATAACAATACAATAGCTGCTAGGTTCTTAAATAATGATTCTTCATCAACGGCAGCAAATTCAGAGAAAGATTCCAAAATCCCTCATTGTACTGAATTTGCCACGGATTTGCCCTCTTTACAAACTGATCCTGCGGAGGATGCTGCTTCTCCAGGGGCAGCAGCAGCAGCTGAGCTCCAGTGCACTGATACAGGCAATAAGGCATTGCCATTCCTGCACAGCATTAAAATCAAAATAGAGGACAGCAGTGCGAACGACGAGTATGAGCCTGATCTTACAACACATAAGCTAAAGTGTGAGTGCAATGATACTAAGGATGAGTTTTACGGTGTGACTGAGAGTAATAACCAGGACGCTTTATTAACAGCCAAGGAAGATTCTGCATGCACTGAGAAAGAAACCACTTCCTTAAACCCACTGACTCAGAGTCAGGTCCTCTCATGCACTTTAGGTACTCCAAAACCTGAGGATGGGGAGTATAAATTTGGAGCAAGGGTGAGAAAAAATTACAGGACACTGGTTTTGGGAAAGCGACCTGTACTGCAGACTCCTCCAGTCAAACCAAATTTGAAATCAGCTCGAAGCCCACGTCCTACAGGTAAAATCGAGACACATGAAGGAACACTGGATGATTTTACAGTTAACAATAGACGCAAAAGGGTAGCCAGCAATGTAGCATCAGCAGTGAAAAGGCCATTTAATTTCATGGCAAATTTTCCCTGTCCACCATCACTAATTATTGGCAATGATGGGGATTTGTTGCCAGCTTATTCCTTAAACACCACTAAGGATTCCCAACCACCTCACAAGGCCCATCCTGTATGGAAATGGCAGCTGGGCGGTTCTGCAATACCTCTTCCACCTAGCCACAAATTCAGGAAATTTAATTAATAAAGTAGTTTGGAAAATATTTTCTTGAACAACCTTTAACTTTCTTACCTTTTTTTTTTTTCTTTTTTACTTTTTTTTTTTTTTTTTTTTTTTTTTTTTTAAGTCTGCAGCATGGTTTGTACAAACCCATTAAAGCTATACACTTTTGGAATCCTATTTTATCACATTGTGAAGACAGAAAGTGGATTACTATTTTATTTACCATTACAACAGTGGGGGATTTTTTCATTATTTTGGGGTTTTGGTGGGTTTTGGTGGGGGGTTTTTTTGTTGTTGCTTTTTTTTGTTTGTTTTTTTGGTTTTTGTTGGTTTGGGCCTTTTTTTTGTTTGTTTGTTCTGTTGCATTGTTCTTGTTTTTGTTTTTTGTTTTTTGTTTTTGTTTTTTTTTATTATGATACATTCCACAGAGTACTTTCAGGCTAAAGACTCAAGTTAAACTCAGTTATTATGGTAGAGCTGGAACACTTTACTGTTTAAATGCTAATAATGCATCAGTACCTCAATTCAACTGCTGCAAATAAATGTCAAAAGGTTGAATAATAAATATTAGAATGAGCCATTAAATTTATGCACTAGATCTTGAAAATGGAAGTCTAACTGTTAATTCAGTTAAACTTTGTTAAGTTACATGGTTGCACAGTAAGGGTTCACTATAATTCAATGTGGCAGCAGTCTACTTTTCGGGAGCTTTGTTTTCGGGTGCAGAGGTGTCTTTTTCGAAGAGCAGTTGCACTTACTCCTTTTTTTCCGGTTTGGAAAAGACTGGGGTCCGCCTGTGACCCCAGCGGTGGGAAAAGCTGCCTCATTTGAAACCAGTAAATAAATGTGGAATTCTATTTTTGGTAAAAGGGTGTCTTTTTACTTGTACAGCCACTCTTTGCAATTGGGAAGCCTTTTTGTTTCACCCAGAGGTCTTAAATAAGGTTACTGTTATCCACTAATGTCATACTTAAGTTGTGGTCTGAACATGCCCCTTACAAACTTGCAAAGCAACTAAAATATTTGCCCGGCCAGCAGTACAATTTATGGTCCAGCCCCTCACGCTGGCTGGAGGAAATAGCAAAGCAGTAAATACAACACAGAAAGTGAAATGAGAGGCCGTAAGTGGAATGATTACACAAAATGAGAAGACCATGTTATTCATAGCTTTTTGGCAACAAAACTCAGGCGATTCAACCATGTTACACTTCCCGGTTCTATCCTCATCTCTTGAAATTTGCTGTCGTGGGTTTTTTTTTTTTTTGCCATGCCATCCTCTCTATGTAGCAGAAACATTTCTACTGCACGTGACAATCAGAGGCAATTATCTATATTTGCACTTAATATCGAAATAGTCGAACAGGCAGACTTCTAGAGTCTAGCCCTTGGTAAGACATGCTGGTATAATATATTGTGATGATGGAAGCAGTAAATCAAAATTATGGAAATTTGCACTGTTGAAAAGCATGCTTTAGCTTTATTTTCAATTAAAAACACTGTTTAAAAAAAAATCCTGATTCCTAAACACTTTGAATTATTGCAGAGTTATCCGTGGTTTCCTCTCCGTTTGTAAGTTCACTGTTTTTATTTGGAGGAAATACGCTTCAAGAGGTTAACTGTTTCACTCCCTCCCCCCCAACCTCCGCAAAAGAAAAGGAAGGAGGGGGAAAAAAAAAAGGAGAAAGGCTGGAGGCCGAGGTGGAGGCAGAGCTGAGGACTGAGGACGGGGGAAGGTATCTCTCAGGGGGGGAGGACAGATACAGCGACTTTGAAAACAGCCTGAAAAGTTTGTAGCTTGAGAAAGGCAAAAATAATTGAGTTGCTGAATCAGTAGAGTTTAGGATGAATAATTGCTGGTTTCTTTCTTTGGATTAGCATTTTATTTATACTAGATCATTCACAAATTAAATTTTAAGGATTCCACTCATCGATCAATCCCGGGAGAATAATTTATCACAAATCAAAAAAGGAAAACAAAGCAACAATATAATGTTTACTGTGTGACTCAAAGTCAACATTTCTGCTGGCAATCCACTGCCTGGGTTTCAGTTTTTTAATTCCTGCCTTTTGTGATGCCCTGTCCCAACCCCTCGTGTCTCCAAATATTCCAAGCAGTCACTAACTGATTTCAGCTCTGTTTACTATATCCACACCGGAGTTCTCCTCTCATTGTAAGAGGCCTAGTCTAAGAATACCTGCAGCCAAATATATTTAGAAAGAGTAAACAATTGCCTTTCAATGGAGTTACCCTTCCCCCCTGCATGCACATGCACACACACATGCACACACATCACTTTAAGCTGCCAATTGCAAAAGGTGCATTGCATACTTAACCGCTCTGCCGAAATTACGATGGTCATGAAAAATCTGCTTACTGAAGTTGTTCTGAGATGAATGTTTACATTCGTGTGTTTAGAGCTGCACAGATTACAGCCTTATTTCCAGAGAACTGTAAGTACGTACAAAATGTACTGCTCAGGAAAGCCCCTCACTCTGTTAGAAACCGTGTCTGCCTGACAAAGGTCTTCCCTTGACCAAAAAAAAATAAAAAAAAAAAAATTTAAAAAAAAAAAAGAGAGAAAAAAGGTTAAAAAAAAAAAAGGGGGGGGAAAAAAAGGAGAAAGAACCAAAAGCTGTAAAAGTGCAATATGCAAACTTGAAACCTAAAATTTCGCCTTGTCAGTTAAACAACATATCACTTTCAAAGTAACTCTGTCCCCTGACCCTGTTTACTTCCAATTAGAGATATGCTGATTTGGCCAAGAATTGTAAATTACAGAGGTGCATTTCAGATTCCAAAATAATCCGGGGTGGGGGGTTGGGGGTTGGAGGGGGAGGTATAAGCATAAATTTATACCAAATAGGCTCTGCAGAGTTGAGGACGTGAAATATGGCGCCCAGCCTTGCCAGCGGCCCGGGAGCTCCAGGCAGCCCCGGGCATCCCCGGCAGGCTGCTCCGCTGGGCTCCCCTCCATCCAGGCAGCAGCAAACGGCAAGGAGTTAAACAGCCAAATAATTTTCACACGTGCACACCTCAGTTTAGTATAAGTCACTAGCAGGGACATTCGTGTTTTTACTGCCGTTGGAGAAATTAGCCAGGTACAATAACTCACCAGGGAAAAAAAAAGGGGGGGGGGGGGAACGACGGGAATGGTATTCGGTTCAATTCTGGTAGTTTGGTAACTGTTTCTGAAGACATTGTAATTATTATTGCAATCAGAGTTCATTGTCACTTCAGCCTTAAACATGTGAAGTCTTATTATTGAATTACATTGAAATACTCAAATTTCTCCCATAAAGGTAAGTTCTAATAATGAGGAAAACCCACAGTTTTCCAAGAGAGACAGGCTACCATTTTGTTGCGATGTTTACATGAGATAAAACTTATAATGTGTTAATAATTGCCACCATTTCCCAATTCCTGGTGTACACAAAAATCAACAGAATTTTCTAGAGGAAAAAGCAATTGAGGAAGTGCATGTACTGTAAGGACTATACTCTGTAGGTATTTGCCACAAATACAGTTCACCGGTAAATTTTTTGGGAATATTTCTGCTGCCAGATGAAGACAAAAGAAAGTTTTGGACTCTGTTTAATTCTCTAGGACATTAAAAAGGGAACACGTGTAATGCCTTCAGCAATGAGGTATATTGCCTTAAAAGATGTAACTTGCCGTTTACAGCAATTTAAGGAGTGATTGTTCTATAAGCTACACTTACTTGACTACAGTGGGATAATCTCTTTACTGGTTGTTTATTTAAAAAGCCACTACTAGCAATAATGCAAAATAGTGGTAGCTGTTGTATGAAGTTTGCTGTTTAATCAATTCATATGGTGATTTTTTTACATGGTCTCTGATCCCTTTTACTCTAACAGATTTAGTTGCCAATAAATTGAAGTTTCTGCAGAAATGAGAGCAATGTTATCATGTTTGTGTTTGTCACTGTTCACACGTGCGAGCGGCTGAGACAGAAAAGGGTAAAAAAAGTGGCATTTTTGACACACGGCAGTAATCTGCAGGAAAATATTCTACATATGCACTATGTTAGAGAACATGAAACACGGATAACCTTGTTAATTGTGGTTTTTATGGTTAAGAGGATTGCTGGGAGGAATATGTAATGGTTCATCCTAGGATCTATTTGGTCAGCTTGGAAGCACAAAAGGAGGGCGAGCGCCTGAAAATGAAAAGCCCTGGCTAGAAAAACCAAGAGGGAGGCTTTGGGATCTACCTTCCCGAAGTCACGCTTGCAGACATTACCCATTCCCTTGGTACTTGGCCCTGCAAGCCGCGGTCTAACAGCTCCGGCCTGACCAAAAACCTTTCGGGAAGGGACAGCGAGCCGGGTTTAGGCCTTGCACGTTGCATTTTTTCACTGTGCTGATATAATTATTTCCCGTGCCCTAGGCCCCTCTCTTTCCCCCTCTCCCTTTCTCTCCGAGGCGGCCTCACAAGCCCCCGCTTTAAAAGACCCGAGATGTTTTGCATGAGGCGCTCACAATAGGGGTTGAGGGAATTGACAGTTTCAAAAACAAGGCGCCCTGTCCTTTCCAGATGCCGAGGACCCCTCTCCCGCACCATCTCTCGTTTGCTCCTCGCTGCTGGTGGCTTTACCCCTAGCATTGCAAATACTCGGCAACAGCTGTGTTTGTAAACAGGGGGGAGTATGGCGGGAGCGCCGCCGGCCCCCCTCCCGCACTGCGCTCCCGCCGCCTGGAAATCGCAAAAAAGGAAAAAAAAAAAAAAAAAAAAAAAAAGGAAAAAAAAAAAAAGGAGAAAAAAATATTTTTAAAAAAGAAGAGGAAGGTCAAAAAAAAAAATGCGGGAGTGTAGCCGGGGCCCCCGAGCGGCGGGGCTGCCCAAGCGCGGCGGGCCCGGGGCATAGCGCGCCTCGGGCCGCCATCTTGCCCGGCGCGGCGGAGCCTCCTGGGCTCCCTGGCCCAGCTCCGCGGGCCGGCTCCTTCGCTCCCGGCCAGGGGCCCTGGCCCGGTTTCCCCGCTCCCGGAGCGGCTCCCGCGGGCGGCGGGGGCGGCGCGGCTGTCCCCGGGGGCTCCCGCTCTTCAAAGTGGGGCTGTGGCTCCCACCCCGCTTCCCCTCCGGCTCATCCGCCGGGGCGTCCATCTTCTCGGGCTCTCCCGTGGCGCGGCCCCGCCGCCTCCCGCCCTGGCCGCTCCGCGCAGGGGGCGAGCCAGGGGGCAAGCCCGTGGTGGTTCCGCGGGGCCCTCGGGGCAGATGCTGGGCTCCGGGCCAGGAAGCGGCCGGGGGAGGTCCGGGGCTCCGGGCCCGGCCCTTCGCCGTCCGCCCCCGCGGAGTCGGCCCGGGAGAGGACGGGGAGCGGGGTCAGCGCGGAAGGTCCAACAGGGCTGTTTGCTCTTGCGTCTAAAATGTAGCCGAGGCTGTAAAGCGTGTGAAATTACGCACCGGTCTCTTAAAGAGTGGCTAATTTATAGTAAATAGCGAGGGCTTTGTAAATGGATTTATTATGTTGTTTCTTGTTAATTGTTGAGAAAATCCCCATTGTTGAGTGTGAATGGCTTTATGGGCTAACCCGGGCCGCGCTGCAATCCCGGGGCAGTAAATGGCCGCTCCGCTAATGTGGCCCGTAGCGAGAAGCTGGACCAGCCGCGGTGACCTTTGGGCGGTGGGGCCGGACGTGGACGTCCCGCAGGCAGACCTCTTCCTGAAGCCTCGTCCATCGGAGGGAGACGCGCCGGGACCCCCGCCCGGAGTGAGCCCCTCTCCCTGCCCGACAGCCCGGGGAGCAGCGGCGCGGCCGGACCCTCTCCGTGCAGGGCCGAAGCCGCCGGCCCCGCCGCGGCAGCGCACACGTGCAAGGGGCCGCTCCCGGCCTTTGTTCGCGGCCGCGCTGCCCCGGGTGCCCCTGCCCCGCACCGCCCCGGTCCGCAGGCCGGGTGTCCCTGCCCGCCGAACGGCACGTCCGCATGGCGAGGGGGGCTCCAAGGCGGCCCTCGGCCTCCCACGCCGCCGTTCCCCTTAGACAAATAAACAGAAGCCAGCACCTCCAGTCCCTTCTCCCTCGTTCCGGAGGGGCGGGGGAGGGGATGGCAATAGGGGTATCGCAATGAACTTCCCCAAACTGCGCACCGTGGCCCCCCTTCCCGGCCGCGGGTAGAGGGACGCCGATGCTCTCGCCAGTCAGAAGGACCGGGACGCGGGGACTCTCGGCCGCTGGCACCCAAACCCCTCCCGCGTGCACGCGTCTGCATATTGTAACATACAAATCACGATGAAATGTAAATTCTACTCTAGAAACTTATATTGGGCTATTCTCTTTCCTGAAATCTCTTCCCTTCTGATTTCACTATTAGGAGAAATCCCCCTGGGTTTAAAGCACTTGTTCCACGGATTTCTGCACAGCCCACATCTGTTGCCTTCCCCTCTGCGGCTCGGGGCTCTGCCCCTGCTGCAGGCAGAGGAGGGAGCGGGTCTCCCGGCGGGCCGAGCCGCGGAGGGGCCTCCGCAGCCCGGCTCTGCCTCTTAGAGCTCAGCGATTTTCCTAACTGCCTTTCAGGATCGGGTTTGAATTGCAATCGTGTCAGATGCGCGGCTCCCTCTTCTCCGAGACTTGTGCTCGCAGCGCTTTTCCAGGCTGATTAATAGTGTCGGAGCTGCTAGATAGGGCCGTACAGTCCATTTCCCTCAAAACAGGATGTTTCCATCAACCTGCGTTTGGTTTTCCCCGAAGAGCAGCGGAGAGTTTAGCTGGGAAACACGTCCCGGCTAAGACCTCGTCTTCAACTGCCACTCGGGTCACTTCACATCTCTGTATTAGGTTTCATCTTGTCATTCCCCTTTCTCTACCTTCGTGGGGAAAAAAAAATAAATAAACTAACAAACAAACAAACAGCCTTGGAAAAGCAGCTGGTGATGGTGAAGCGCGGGGACACCGCACCGGCAGCACCCGGCGGAGCGGCAGGGCCGAACACCAAGCCCTCTCCGAGGCCGAGGCACGGCTCTGTCCCGGACACACCCTCCCCGACCTCTCGGTTGTTTGTTGTAGGTTGGTGTTGCTCCCGGAGCAAAAACCCCTGCTCTCCTGGACCACCTCTCGCCTGGCTGCCTCGGGAGCAGCGCTTTTGCTGGGATTTCTAGCGTCTTTGTGCGTTTGTGGAGATGCGTGTGAATGGGGCTGCGAGTGCTAAAGCTGTCACATAACCTGTGTGAACATATGTTTTATATTTACCCGCGATGCTTTTGTATTCCGAGATTCAAAGGTAAACTGCCCGGGACAATCACAAACGTATAATTATTATCTAGTAAAGTGCATGGGGGGAAAAATTATTTAAAAAAAAAAAAAAAAAGAAAAGAAAAAAAGAAGAAGAATAAGAAAAAAAAAGAAAGGAAAAAAAAAAAGGAAAAAAAAAGGTTTGATCCCTTTTGGAAAAGCTCATTTCCATTTTCGTGGACATGACACTTTGGTAAGGGTAAATAGCAACAGCGTGCTATTCCTTGTATAGTTTTCCAGACCGTTTGAAAAACTTTACTGTGTCTGTTGGGGATGTTTGAAGTAGCACATTATAACCAGAAGAAGGATTTTTAGGTTGTTTCCTGCTATGACATAATCGTCCCCGTCAAAATCTGGCGAAGTTCGCCTCAGGGAAAAAGATGTTCATGCTAAATGATGTAGTAGAAGAAAAGAGTGAACGGCGTTTAATACGCCATATAAAATAATGTCAGATCTCCCCGGCTGTGATCTCGAAGCCTCTCTCACATGCTAGAGTAAGTTTATAAATGGTTACCTGGGGTTTACAAATTTTTGCTAATAAAATCTCATTAATTCCATTATGATTTCTGTATCCTTCTCCCGTAAAGGGGCCTGTAAAATGTAGCCGTTCTACACAAGCCCTGCCATTCATCAAGTCCGTGAACATTCGTATTACCCTATCTAGCTGCGTAGAGGCCGATAAATAGAAAGGCTCTCCAGATAATCGCTGATATCTCTTGCCCTCCACGCGGAGTGCTTGGCGGTGTTTGTTCCGTCCCGGAAACCCGGGCTTCTGAAACAGGCTTGAAAGTAGGTGAACTTTTTAAAACACACATGAAAGTTGGGAATCTTTATATACGTGTTTGCATTGCTCGTGGGGCAAAGAGGGGTATACCCGGCAGCAATTCCTCATCAGCGGATTTAAAAGAGTCCCCTGCCTTTCCCGAGGCCTTTCTGCCTCCCTCTCTCCCTCCCCTCTGTAAACACCCGCGCACAGATGCGGCGAGGCTTCCCGGGAATGCTCCAGCCCGGATCCCGGATCCTCTGCCAGCTCCTGCCGTGCTGCTGCATTTGTTCCTCCCGTTTTCCGCAGGAGACGGATGACACCGGGTTTAGGAAAAAGCTCCAGAGGGTAACTGAGAGTTCAGCGGCTCGCAGCCCCAACGCCGGCACAAAAGTACAGGATGATATTGCTGCGGCTTCGTGAGAGCTGCTCCGTCTTCACAAAACCTGCGAGCCGGAGCCGCCTTCCACGCAGAATTTACTGCTTGTGTTTGGTTTATCAACGCCGATGGCGTCTGATCATTAAGAAAGACTAACTGCATAAACATCTGATAGTTTGTATTAGAATCATGCGCAGTGACAATTGCACAGAACTGGTTCTAATTTTATTCCAAAGTGTTTACACATCGACATATGGTGAATTTGACTTCGCTGAGAAAGTTAAGAATCAATAGCGTTAATAGCTGCGCATAGGTATGATAGCGATTAACATTTTTGCTTCCACCAGCCCCAGGTTTCTGAAGAGGAACGCTTGTGTGCTGAAAGAAATGGAGTTTTCCAATGAGATTAACTGGCTCTGCCCGCTAAGGTGCTCAGGATTTCTTCGCAGGCATCACCGAGTTCATCTGGACTCGCTCTGTCTCCACTCACAGACATGGAGAAGCAGCAGCGCCCTTGCTCCGTGTTTATCTCTGTTTTGCAATGATTTCCCTCGCCAGTACCTGCAAAGCTCAGCCTGAAAAAACAACTCGCTTATTCCCGGCGAGGAGAGCTGGTCCATGATAAAGGGCTGGAGCCTAGTTTCCCCGAAATCCTCCTGCGATGACAGCGTTTTATAGGAGCCTCTCTCGTTCCCAGGGAAGCGGGAAAAGCAAAGTTCCCGAGCCCTCTCCCTGTCCCACATTTTCTGTCAAGGTGCTGCAGAACCTTTGGCAAACTCCCTGTTTTTCCCAAGGACAGTCCATCCAATTATAGCAAACTGGGGTGGCAAAAGCTTGGTTGCGCCGGGACATATGCCATAAATGAGGATGTGGTCTCAAACAGATCATTAAACTATGTATTTATGTGAACTGAAAAAAAGAAAACTCATACACGACAGTCATTGACATTTATAAACGCAGCTAATGGAATAATTTTCCCCAACGTCGAAGCACTATTATTTTTATTTTTCAGGTATTGCTTTGCAAAGATCATGATTTCACGTAGAAACTTTAAGCCTAACCCAATCCACAGATGTCTATGCACGTCTCTAAGTCAAACAGGTCAAATATTTTTTTTAAAGACGCATTTACCAAGAGAGAAAAAAAAAAGGCATCTAAGCTGGAAACCTGTAGGGGCATAACAAAAGGAAAGAGGCCACAAAGAAATATCCCACAGTGGATTACAAGGTTATGGGACAGGTCACTACAGGAAAGTTAAACAAAAAATGAAGGGTACAATATATAAACCTCACATAATTAAAAAATAGTTAGTTCCAATGTTGTAGTTATACCTACAGATATTTGTTGAGTTTGTTGTTCAAGTGCCTGTGAATTTATTGGGAGATTATTCTGTTAATATACCTTTATTTACCCGGCGTTTACTTTTCCACATAATTAGAAAACTGACCGCAGCCTTTAATGACTGTGTATTTAATGAAGACTATGATTATTTTACACCGCAGACAGATGTACAGAATGTGCTGTTATAGGAGGGGACGTAGTCAGACAAGAAATAAACCCAGCCTTACAGGGAGAGAGGACTCTAAGACAGTAATATATTAAATATTGCAGCGATCGATTTCAATACCCTGAGTGGACACGGGAATAAAAATTCACCCCCAAGATGAAATGATTAGGAATTCTTTGTTGTGCGGGGAAAGAAAAAAAAAAAAAAAAAAAAAAAAAAAAAAGGCAGCTATTTTTTTTCCCAGATCATTTTTGTTCAGGTTAGAAGAGGGGAAGAGGGCCAGGCAAGCATCAAGCATCTTTCAAGCTCTTGGGTCGTGGTTTGGGATATAACCCTAGAGGTTAGCCGCATCTCAGTGACGTTTCTCCATGGTAAAAAGACGGATCTCTGTCCGAAGAGAGACATATTAAATATCAAGCCCGGCTCCGGTGCGCGGGACGGGAGCGGCCCCCCGGCTGCCGCTACCACCCGCGGCAGGGCTGCGCACTGGGGGACGGCGAGGGGGTCCTGCCGGTCCTGCCGGGAGCCCGGGGCAGGGATGAGGCGGGCGGCGGGAGGGGAGCGGGTCCGGGCGGCCCCGCCGCAGCCCCTCTGTGGCCAGGCCAATTATAGCGGCACACAAAGCTGCGCTCCAACCACCCTCCGCTCCCACCGCTGCTCCCAGCCTGCTCTTCCCTTTCTTGCCTGCGTATCTTCCCCCTCCCCTCCCCAGTCACAGCCCTTCTCGGCTTTAATTAATAATTAAAAGGAGGAATGAAAATTAAAGAGGGGGCAGAGGAGGAGCGGGAGCCCGCCGGAGCCCGCCTGAAAGCTGGACTTGGGAGAGAAGGTGGCCGGGCTTCATGCGGGGCTGCCAGGCGGGGGTCCTCCCACACCCTCCGGGCCACCTCCCTCCCCCTATTCCAGCGGGATGCCGGCCGAGGTGGCCGCCCGGCACAAGGCTGTTTGCGGTAGCTGGCTCTGAGGCTTGGCGGGACACTGGCCGCGGGCTCGGGTTTGCCCCGCTGCCGTTCGTCTGCAGGGAACAGGAATTACATCCCAGAAAATGCGAACCTGTTGACTGCCACGTCCCGAGTGAAAGGGCCGGTAGTCTTTTACATTCCCAAACCTATGAAGTTGGGACGCCATCGCTGGGCCCCTGGATTCACCTGTCACTGCAATCACTGCCCCGGAGCACTGACAAATATTCACAATAAAAGAGTGAAAGGGTCTCTTAAGGTTCACTGATTTGTGTGTAGAACTTTGGAAAACTGCAAACAAGCGAGAAAAATTGTCCATTCTTGTGAAGGGAAATACAAGTTTGCACTTAACCGTTCAGCGACAAAACCCAAGGACTGGCCAAAGAGCCGGTGACATACACTGTAATCTCCATAACAATTTCATTTCCTCTCTTCCCTCTCCCTCTCTTTACTGGTTAGCAAAGGGGAAAATCTAAGGGTTTAATCCCGAGGAAGGCTTTCCATTTATTCCCACTACAGGGAGAAGGGGATATTGAGAAAAACCAACAGATCCCGAACAAAATGGAGAGGGAAGTCCTCAGGCTCCGCGCTGGGAGAGGCGGGTTGGGAGCATCCAGCCAGAGGACACATGCGAGTCAGAGTGAAATAGAAACTGGCGCTATTAAATTTCCTTTTAATTGTGCCTTTGGATTAGTTGTACACGGAATCTAGTAATTAAGGCCCTTCTCTTTAGAGAAAACCTTTTCGGTTTCGTATTCCAGTGTCGGGCGTGATTGCTGCGTGCTCGAGAGAAAAAACATAAAGGACCAGTTTTTCCTTTGAGCGCAAAAAAGTTGCTGCCACATAAGTGGTTTTTACTAAAGACGACATTAAATTGTAGGGTATTAGCAGTTATCACCGAGGGATCTGTTTTGTGCCGTTTCAGGCCTCAGAATCTGCTGTTCCCGTCTTGCTGGGACCGGGGAAAAGCGCTTCCCGATTAAATTCTGCATTAATAGAACTTGGCAACCGGCAACAAAAACCATGCTTAAGTGAAATGAAGAGACAAAAGGCACTTTAAATGCTGAGGTTGGGGGCTGGGGAGCTTATGCCACTAATTTTAAATGAAGACGACGTTCACGCCTTGCGGCCAGCGGCGAGCCCGTGCTCGGGCTGGGTGAGGGATAGCACTAATTCTCCTCCGTGGGCTCGCTGCGAGGCTCCGGGCAGGGCTGGCCGCCCTCCCCGTCCTCCCTTGCCTCCCGAGGACACACCGTCGGGATCGAGAACGGGGAGATCCGCAACAGCAACGCCCTTCGGCTCGCCTCTTAGGAGGGACTTCGGCTCTGCCGGCCGGGGGGAGAGCCGGGGGCTGGCGGAAGGTGGCCGAGGGATGTCCCCACGCACTGTGGAAGCGACCGAAATGGGGCATTTCCACGCCCTGCTCCGGGGAAGGTTGTTTCACCCTCATTTGAGAGAGGATGGCGTTTCCCACGGGGACACGCGACCTCAGAAGCCCCTCGGCGATGTCCATGAGCTGGGCGCTGCGCTGCGGTGGGCTGGGGGCAGCTCCCACGCGTGTGCTTCGCGGCGGAACGCCGGCCCCTCGGAGGGGAGACGGAGCCCGCTCCGGCGGGGACTGCGCGGAGCGCGGAGCGGGGCCGCAGCCCGTGCCGGGGCCGGCTCTGGGTGCGGAAATAGAAATGTAACATCTCCTCAGACAAATTAATTTTTGACGGATTTATGGCACGGTTTGCTTTCAGGATATTCATTGGCTCCTCCGAGCTGTAATAAAGTCCAGGGTGCAGAAGTATAAACACGCACCGTCTGCTCGGCGGAAACCCTCCAGCAGTATCTGCCAGCCAAAGATCAAGACACTTTGTGCATTTTCCACAGATAATGCCCATATTCCGAATGAGTGATCAGAGAACTCCGGTATTGTTAAGTAAAATGAGAGGAAGGCGAGTGACGTAGGAGTCGAACAATGGCATTTCTGAATCAGTTTGGTTGATTGACATTTGGGGGCTTCATGACCCGAGGGAATAGGACTCATTACCGTGAATACACCAAAACATCAACCGAGATTAGAACTCTGGATCTTTTAAAAATCCCATTTCATTCTAAATTATAGTGGGAAAATACCAATTCTAAGGAAAAAAAAAAAAAAAGCAAGAGAGAGGGAATAAATTACTCCTTTATGCTCCTTTAATTGCTCAAAGCCCCCAAATAGAGTAAGAAATAGCGTAAAGATTTTAGGTAGCATTTAAGAAGAGAAAATTAACTTTACAGACTAAAAATCTGGCCGCTGATAGAACGCTGAATACGAGAAAATAGGCATTTTTGGGACCTGCAGATCTCGCGCCGAGCCAGGATGGGAATGGGTGCACGGTGCAGGAATAACTTAAAAAGAAGGATATTCGACAGACTGATATTAATAACTTATTAGATATGATTCCATTCCACTTTGCTATGTGTTTTATATCTCAAATTCTCAGGAAAGTACGTAAGGCTGAGTGGAAAGAAAAAAAAGGGGGAGGGGGGACACAAGTAAAAAGGTAAGGAAAAATGTGTTCAAATCAGCCTGGAGAGTCAGGAGAGGGGTAATATGGGAATATGTTCGGAAGATCGACTGCTTCTGAACGAAGTCCATTTCTCACAAAATTGGGAGAAAAAGGAAAAGTAGGCAGGATTTGTGGCAGACTGGGGCGAAGTCTCCGAGAGCCGGTGACCGACCTTTCCCGGCGGAGCAGCCTTAGCCAGGGTCGGTGGCCATCACAATTTGACCATCTTCAAACCCATCTCCGTGTCCTGGCGCCGAAAACACAGTCGCTGGGTCCAGCACAGGGCCAGCGTGCCTTAGAACTGTGTTGGCTCCTTCCTATCTTTGGAAAATAAATGCTCACGGGGTTGCGATACAGGATGGGACGGTTACCCAATGCCGTTCTCAATGTGGCTGCAAGGGGAGGCTGCCCTGTTCTCAAATTTTCGATCAGTTATCAAAGTTGTGGATTGCCGAGGAGGTATTGCTTTGCACAATAGGACGGATTTATTTATTTAATCGCTGACCAGAAATACAAATAATTAGGACCCTGGCAACCCCACCAAATGAATGTAGTGCTTCCAGGTTAAAACACAGACACACAAGCAAACCCAATGATTATCTAAACGTTCAATTATACATTTGCTAATACGGCCAGAGACTTGCAGCCGCCGCACATCCAGATATCTTCTTTATACAGAGACATCTTGGCTTTAATTAATGACTGCTTTATTCTCACTATTCTTGGGAAAAAAATAGGTGTCACGTCCCATTAAAATTAGGATTATTTTAATTTATTTAGGCTCTTAAGCGAAAATCTTCTAACTGTATTTCGAATTACGAGGGCGAGGCGATTGAACCGGTCGGGGGGTCCGAACAAAGGCAGGGAGCCGGTAACGTGCAACGCCGAGCCGGGGCTGGGGGAGCCTCCCCGCCTCTCCCGTGTCCTCCTTCGGTGTCCCCCGGAGGGAGAGGCGGGACGGAGCCCCCGGCAGGCCCCGCGGAGCCGCAAACCCGGGGCCCGGCCGAGCCCCGCGTGTTGCGGCATATCGGCCGGGAGAACGGAACCCCGGGGCGCTCCCGTCCGCTCGCGCGTTCCCGGGCACGGCGGGGACGGACCGGGGCTGCGGGGCGGCGGGGGCGCGGCGGGCACACCGCTCGGCCGGGAGACGGCGGCGGTCCCGGTCCCGCACCTGCACGGGGGCCCCGCGGGAGCTCCCGGTGCAGCGCAGCGTCCCCGGCCGCCGGGGGAACAAAGGCGGCGCCGGCCGGGGGTGCCGGGCGGGCCGGGCCGCGGGGCCGTGAGGGGCCGTGAGGGGCCGTGAGGGGCCGCCCCACCGAGCCCGGGCCGCGGCCCCGCCAAACGCGGGCCGGCAGCGCCCCCTGCAGGGCCACGGCGGCGCGGCGGCGCCTCGGCGGCGGCACCGCCCCTTAAAGGGGCAGGGGCTCTTAAGGTGGAACGGCCGGGGCGGCGGCGGCGGCCCCTCCGGCGCCGGGAGCCCCGTCCCGCCCGACGGGACTACCCCTGGCCGCGTCCCGAAACACCTCCGGTGCTGCCGCCGTCTCAGTCCGTGGCGCCCGCTCCCGTGAAGGCACGGCTGCGTTTGCGGTGCGTGTCAGTAAAGCGCGCAGCGCTCCCGCGGGCGTGATTTGCCGCGCGAGACAGGCGGCTCTTATCGCGCGGAGTGGGTTTGCCGGGGTCCGGGCATCCTCCGAGGAGGCACGGGTGGATCTGCCCGGGCCAAACCGGCCTCCCCGACGGCCGCGGCGCTGCTAACGGGCCGACCCTCTGTCCCCACGGCCCCCGGCGCTTCGTGCTTTCCTTACTGGCGGGGAGCACCCCGCTCCTCCCGGGGTACAAAAGCTTCGTTGCCCACGCATCATCCCGCGGGACCGGAGGCTGCACTATGTTCCTCCGCCTGGAACCACTGGGCCCGAGGGAGGGTTGGAGAAAAAAAAAAAAAAAAAAAGGGAAAGAGGGAAAAGAGAAGTAGCGCCCATCTAAATGGTCTGGTCCTGCCCTACGGGCGAGACGTTCAGAGCTCCTGCCAACCCCGAGTAGTTTTCGCGAAGGATTCCCCGACTGCTAGGGCAGATGTTCTCCCAAGGCTCCGCGCTCCCCCTGTGCACACGGGCAGGGTGGCAGCTTCATTTCCTGGGAGGCGGAGTGGAGATGAGCGGGGTGCCCAACGGGACGTTCCCGGCACGTTGTTGCCGTGGAGCATCCGCTCCATTCCCTGAGACACTGGTCCTTGGAGCAAACCAAATAAACTTAAATTAGGAAAAGGAAAAAAAAGAAAAGAAAAAAAAAAGGGAAAAAAAAGAAAGAAAAAAAAAGAAAAAAAAAAAGGGAAAAGAAAAAAAAAAAAAAAGAAAAAAAGAAAAAAAGGCCGGAGGGGCAAATCTCCCTTATTCTTCCTTTACGTGGTGTTTTGCAGCTCCCCACAAAGGCCCTGCGGCTCCGTCTTGCCACCTCCGGGGCAGTGGGGCTGGGGCGCCGGCATGCGCCCTTCTCTGTGGAAACCTCGCCATCCACGAGCCTCACCGAGCAATGATTTTACTGCGGCTCTTGGGGTTACCGAGAAGGCGCAGCGACAGCGCGGAGGGTCCTCCCAGGGAAGCGCCGGCGCTGAGCCCCCGAGGGGCCGCATCGTGCAGGACGCGGTTCCCGCGGCGGGGCCGGCCGGGCCTCGCAGGACGAGGGACCCCGGCGAACCTCTCCGGGGACACCCCCATCAGAACCTCTTTTACCGTTCGAAATGAAGCCTAAAAGGCAGGAGCGGTGCCAGGGGATGCCTCTCGGTTGCGTGAGAGCGCGATCGTTGTGCTGAAAATTCAGGGCTGAATCACTCACGTTTCCAGACGGGGGATGGGTTTTTGGGGGGCTGGTGGTGTTGGAAACTAATGAAGACAAATCTGCACTAGCGCTACTCCACACAGGCCATTAAGCACGACGAGGTTCCCCTCTCGTGTTTTTAAGCGGTGATTTGTGAGCTCCGCGCACGGCGGTAGCGGTGGGGTGGCTCCACCGCACAGCGCCCGCGCCCTCACGGTGCCTGGAGTCACCGAGCCTGCACCGAGCCGGCCGGAATAGCAGAGAAATGTTTTCAAAATCAAATGAGTTTCCTGCGCCCCCTTCCCTCCCCGCTGCCCGCGCTGAGGAGCCGAGGGGCGGCTGCCACGATGTGCCCCGCGGGCTGCTCGGAGCGCGATAGCCCAGCCGAACTCTGAAACAAGGCGAGGAAGGGACTGTCATGTCCTCCACGCTTCGCCGCCTGATTTTTTGTTTTTTTTTTGCTCTTGAAGTTTCCGCAGGTTTGCCAAGTAATTAACGCTGGGGCTCGCTCGGCCAGGGAAGATCCACAAAATTTAGCACTCCTGTGTTTAGCTTTGCTGGTAGGCTTTCATGAAGGGTAAAGCTGGAAACTTAGAAATACAGGCAAAAATCTGCACCCCTCGAAATTACCCAAGACACACAAATGCTGGAGAGGGGAAGCGGTATTTCACCCCGTGGCTGACACACAGCTGAATCAAAAATAGTACACGGCGAGTTATGGATCAATCTAATGTTGCAGAGGGTGGCTGTAAAATCCTGAAGGGGTAAGATGTACCATGAGAAAGCAACAATCCCATGGACTTCAGCGGACCGTGTCACAATAAGCCATAATAACCGCGATTAAAGCGGCAGCAGCAAATCAGGTACCTTATCTCCCCTTTTTATCTAAAGCATCAGCATATTCTGTCTTCCCTTGACAAAGAAGCCCTCATCCAAAGCATTTTGTTCCCCTTGACAGAATGAAACACATTTTCCTCCCCAAAGTAAACATAATGCATGTGACTAACACACTGGCAGGGCCAACAGCAGGAAATTTAACTTTTAAAGAAACCGATCTCTGCCTGTGATTGATGCTGTGTCGCTCTGACAACAGAGAGTGTGTAGCTAATTGCCTCTATAAACGAAAAAGATATTGCCCTCATTTTATCAAACACATTCTTTGTCCGGGGCCAAAACAAGTGTCACAGTAAATGGACATGACTGTAGAGATTAATAGTTTCCCAGCAGTGAAATCTGAATAAGAACCACACGCTGGCAACCAGTGTCTGGTTTAAACTGGGAAAGAGGTTTACATTAATTTTTCAGATGCAATTCCCCTTCCAAAGGTCCACCTATGGAGTTACCATCCCTTGGGTACTGCGGAACAGCTCCTGTCACCAGGATCTCAAGGAACTCCTGGAGGCCCCTCCAGTCCTAAGGACCTCCCTGTCCCTTGGAAATTCTCAGGGCACAGCTTTGACCACAACTACCCAGGGCAGGCTGGTTTACAGGCTGCAGCTCTCCCACCCGCCATCCACAAGGCATCACAGAGATGGGTCTGCAATAAGTTTCTTTTGTGTCTCACTAAAGGACCGGGCACTCCTGACTTTCTTGCAAAGGAACTTCAGAAATTTTCTTTGCTCTTTAAGAATGTTTTATATTCTTTACATCTCGAAAGCCGGTATTAGGAAGAAAATGAAAAAGCTTTACAGCAATATTTATTCAAAGAGGTAATAACAAATTCTGTCTGGGCATCCAACAAAATAAAACTTTATCTTCAGCCAACAGTTCTCTGGGATCTTTCTCTCACAGCTGATCAGTTTATACTTTTACTCCTATTTTTCCCATGCAAGCCATTCCTTCAACTTTGTAGCCAGGCAGAATAACGATATCCTGTTGGACTCTCATTTTTCAAGGGGATTGAAATTTTGAAGAACATGGAAACGAAACCGTCCCCTCCCAGCCTTATGGTTTGAAAAACAAAAATATTGTACAAGATGCTCTTGGAAGGTGTAATTTCTTAAGGGACTGGGTTACAACAGGAAATACCCTCAAGAGGTGGAAATATGAAGTGTAGAAGCTCTCTTTAACCTACTGGGGAAAGAAATAGTCTAAACAAATAGCTAGAAACTGGAGCAAGTCAAATTCACATGTGATGGAAGCCCACATCTGTAGGATGCTGCCGAGGTAAATGGCTAATTCATTGTTCTTGCAGGTTTTAAGCCTTGTTGGAAATTATGCTTTTGTCAGACACAAGATCTTGGGTGAAATCTAATGACCAATCTTGAACAATATATATTTTTGTAGATTCATAGAATTTAACACTGAGGGTCGCAGTTTCTTCTGTTTAGTCCCAACTCAGTGACAGGTCAAGAAGTACGTGAAGCAAGAAGCACGGGTACCTTCCCCTGAGACTGCTGTTGAGTTTTTTATTTTTATTCAGTGTATCTGGAGTTACTGACAAAGTACCTCTGGAGTAAAACATCTTTGCATTATTATTTAGGTTCAGGTTTGAAGTCTCAAATCCATGCTCTTGGTGTTTTTTTTTTTTCTTTTTTTTTTTTTTTTCCCCTTGAAGTGTTTGCCCCTTATTCATGGAATAACAAGCACGTTCTCGGTGCTGATGTTTTCCCTGCTGAACCTGCCTTACAGATAGCATGAACAGTGCAGTTATGCCTATTAGTCACAGTGCTCAGCCTTAGTGTTAGACTAATTTTGAAAGACTTCCTGCATAGCAAGAAACAGCAGGATTTGATCATAGTCAGAGGTGCATTACAACATGCAGAAAGGCTCTTTAAGGAGCTCTTATCACCTGGGACATTTTAAAATTGTGCTCATGAGACATCAACAAAAAACACAGAGAGAAACAGTACATTCAAAGGAAGTATGCTTGCTTGATCTGCTGGATCTATTCCATCACTGAATTCTAGGACAGTGATTTGATTAAACAGTAATAATAAAAAATATCTGGCAAAACAGGGGGAGAACGGACAGCAAATATTGACTCTTTAACTGCACTGTTTTGTGGAATATTAAATTAATGTTCCCACATGATGTCCAGGCATCAATCCTGATCTCCCTGGAGTCAATGGTGACATTTCTATTGCCTTCTGTGGAAGAGGACTATTTATCTGAGGGCATCTTGATCAAAATAAACACAATGAAATAGATTTTACCCGAAAATATTTTGAGCTTCCTTCTGCTTGATTTGAACAATTGCTTTGGTCCTGGGTTATTAAATCTTGACTTTACCCCAAGAGAGGTTGCTGTTGTATTACTATCCTCTTTCCTTTGCTGCAGGGATAATCAAACATTTCAATAGCTTTCTGTTGACTGTGAGACTATAGTTACTTTTAACCCTTTTTCAGCCTAGTCAAACAAAAATGTTAATGAGAACATCTCCAGACAGCTCTTGGTTAATCTAAATATCAATTAGAGTTTAAAAACTCCAAGTGCTCTAGGTCTACCAGGTATTTTACAGAGAATATATTGATGCACTTTATACTGAAAAGAAAATCACCTTGTGAAATTTGAGTGCCAGTACCTGGCAAATACACAGATTTTGATTTCATCTTCTGTTTTAAAATGCCACCCTGGAGCTCACAGATCACATCTTGGGCTCACAGCAACTGACATCTTCTCCTTTTTTAAGAAATGAAACATACTGATTTTCAAATGAGCACTACTGGGGAGGTGGGGTCGGGGGATGGGGGGGAAGTGCATCTCCTCTGGTTTACATGGGACAGGCTTTTTTCCCCCCGCTTTTTTGTAACTCTGTTTTATTTTTTGCCCCGTGAAAACAGCCCCACAGTAAGACTGACAGCTGTTTACATGAACATCTAACTCTATTAGTTGCAAAGGGGGACAACTCTAGACTTATCCAGTTATTCTTTGGCTTTAGCTGGTGTAGATGTCACTGAATTTTTCCTATAGTTCCCAGGACAAAAGTAAGTAGTACTGGGAAAATGTGTTTGATTTTCCAAATGTCTTTTTGTAGGATGCTGTAAGTAATAGTAGTCAGAAACATGCAATCAGCGGGTCCTGTTACATTATGAGACTTCTCAGGTATTAATTATGTGCATTTATATACTCTTATTTAGGCAGTCAAGTTACCAATAAATACAGATCAACACAACAAACACCGAGCAAGAGTTTTTCATCGCGTCTTAGTATAAAACCCTTCCCCAATGAGTGGATAATTTACTTTCCTCATTCAGTGGTATAATAAGCCGGGCGATTAGAGGCCCTGGTACTTTACTGAAGTTTCCAGGGGTGGAGAAGGCAGGGAAGGGTTAAGCCGCCCGCCTCCCAGCCTCTTCCGAGGGGGTGGGTGCAGGGGAAGGAGCGTGGCCTTTTTCTAAGCCAGGAGGGGTGCGAAGGGAAAGCCCACTGGCTGTGTCGACTGTTTGGTCAGAGGAAAAAGCTTTGTTTGGTGTTACTTTGTGTATTAATGAACCATGCCTTAAGGGAAGGGCCTACAAGAGATTTGGGAGTTTCTCGGGCAGGCAGGAGTCTCCCCGGGCTGCGAGGAAGCCCGGCGCTGGGGAGGGATGCTCCGGAGGGATGCTGAGACCCCCGCGGTATGCGGGCACAAAGCAGGCAGGACACGGCTCTGTAGCCGTCCTTCGGGAACACAAGTTATGCTGTCAGGACGCCCTCATACGTGTTCCTTCTCCAGAGCAGGCTTCTTACGAGCCCGCTTGCTGTGCCAGCTCCATCCCCCGCTCTCCCGGCCCCTGATTAGCCCCTCGCGGTGGGGCGCGGCACTGGCTACCGCTGCCCCGGGGTAGCTCAGCCCCGGCTTTCGCTCGTCCCTTACATGAACACCGAGTCTTTACGGTTGCGGGTACGGTTTGGGAGCTCCGGGCAGCGGCGGGCGTCGCGGGAGCGCTTGGCACCTTGCCTGCGGAAAACCGGGCTCGAACCGCGACCACCGGGTGTTCAAAGCTCGGAGAGGCTGCGGCGGCTCGGGGGCGTCTCCTGCGGGGACCGCGCCGTCGGTCAAAACCCCACACATGCGGGAACTTTCCGCGCCGTCCCCGCCTGTCCCCGAGCAGCCCGGGCTCCCGGAGAAGCCGCTTGCGGGCGGGTGTTTGGCTCTCCGGCAGGAGCTGGAGCAGGTGAACTGCCCCTCGCCTGCTTTCCCTCTCTCGCTTTTCTGCGACCCCTCCCCAAACCCACCCTTCACTCCTTCCACACATCCGGCGTCCAGAATACAGAGAACGAACCAACAGTACTGGGTTGTGGTATTCACCAGGGGTTCGAAAAACTCCTTTTAGGAAACTAAGGATGACAGAAATTTACCTGTCCACAGCTAAATCTAACCCGGACTCTCAATGAGATAAATATTTCCCTAAAAAATATTTAGTACACAAAATTCAAAAATTCATTACACAAACCTGATTAATGCTTTAGCTGTTTGACTACCGAATCAAGCCTTGTGAAAAAAAAAAAAAACAACCCAATAAATTACTATTCGTGATTGTTCAATTAAAGCCTGTCTTACAGGGTGAGAACACAAACAACTAAAGGAAAACCACGACAAGCAGTCGTATTCCAGCATCCTAACTCTTCGATGCTTTTCATTGTAGGCTGGGTTTTCTAAAGGTTAAAACAATTTCTCTCTCTCTCTCCACCCCCCTCATGAGGAATTCCCAGCGACGGCAGCGGCAGCATTCCTCGATAGCAGGATCTGAAACCTGAACCTCTAGCCGGGCACCAGAGCTTGAGTTACAGGGCTCCCCGCGCAAGTCCCATCCAGGTCTGCAGCGTTCTTTGGGCCGTGGAGAAAGGCTTCCCGGTGTCCGGCTGGGCTGAGCACCCCCTGCTCCCCCTGCCAATCCTCCCGGCTTGCTTTCTCCCCCGCGCAGGGGCTGCTACAGCCGGTCCCATAGGAGTCTCCTGGCCTGGCCCTCGGTTGAAGTGTGCAGTTATTTTTGGTGTGTCACCACCAGTTTTGTTGAGAATATGACTGACGCGAATGTTTGTAGCTTTGTATCTTGGCCAAATCATACCCTAAAGTCATGAGACTGAGAAAAGTTCTCTTTTTTTTTCTGGTTCTGAGTCTTTCCTTTTGCTAGAATTCTAAAGTCTTTTGCAAGCAAGTTAAAGGTCTTTTAACTTCCCTGAAGTATCTTATAAAAAGTGTTTGGCAGCATAAATACTAAGGTGACCACTTAATTAGTTTACCAGTATTTTAATTTAATTGTATAAATTCCAAGGCACAATTGACACGGTGTTTGCTGGCTCCATTCTCATTTTCTCCATTCTTGCGGGCTCCATTCTCATTTTAAAATAGTTGCCATTTCTGGCATGATAAAGGACTGATTTTATTATTGTTGTGTGTGTCTCCATGTGGAAATCTACCACTAGACCGATTCTTCTTTTTAGAGATGCAAATAGGGAAGACTGTTTCTATGTGCTCTTTGTAAGAGGTCTACTTTTTCCTGACAGATTTCTGCAGGCTAGTGCTGATTTTACTAAAACTGAAGTGCCTACTTTGACTTTGCATTGTGCATTATTTAATGGCAGAAGATGGCATATAAACACCTTTTATCTACTTTCCCTCCTACTGGGCTTGCAGCATCAAAGATAGACCCATTCATCTTTGTTTCAAGGCGGACTGTAAGTTTTCATTTGGCAGGGTTGTTGAAAATCAAACTGACTGTACTTGATCACAGTGGGATCTGCATGAAAATCTATCTATAAGTTGAGCTGTAATACTTACCTGTCTAGGTCAATTTGAGAACAACAAGGATGATAAGCACGTAAAGCTGAAATACTGTTGTTTCACAGTAGGACTGTTCCACCACCAGTGTAGCAGTTAAGGCTTATTTAAGTAACTGTGGAGCCAGTTACTGGGTGCAAAGCCACGTGATTTTATCCCAGAAGTCCCTAGATGCAATTCCTTGTGATAATTTGTCTTTCCACTTGTCCTGCTTTGTATTCCATATTGCCTTGGATTTATCCCAGATAAGGAAGGAGGATTAAGGTATGTGAAGAAATATTGTGGAAGTGTCAACAAAGGTTTCTTTAAAACAAGGGAAGAGAAAAAAAAATCCATGCATGTGTCTTGGTGTCAAATGAGGAAAAACTGCTAGTTTCCAGTGGGGCTCAAGCTGTCACTGGAAAGGCTGATGGGTGCAGGGTACAGCCACCACAGGCACAAGCTGGAGGTTCAGCTCCAGCCTGTGGGCAGGGAGCCCTATGTGAATTGATGTCTTATGGTTGGTTGTAGCAGCAGACCAGCAGCATTTCACACATTTATTTACACCTTGTTATTCTATCATTTATTTTTGCAGAACAGTGAAAAAAAAATGAGAGAAATGCGCTCCCCTTTCAAAACGAAATGGCAGTATGGTATGATGTATTGCCACTTCTGTGCACCCTAATTTATCAAATAACCTAAATATATTAAACAGACAAATAGTTACACAATTCTTTTTTTCCCCCAAGAGTCAGCCTTGCTTTAAAAAAACCCGTTTCTTTTGACTTAGATATGCTGACACTGCATAGACATGAGTAATGCTAAAGAAGCTACTCCCATGAGTAAGTTTTGGACATCATGTATTCATTTGGAAATTCAGTCATCAGCTATGCATCTTCCATAATTGAGAAAGTTTGCCAGATATATGAGTGTTTATATGTGTTTTAATGGCTTAGCTGGTCTTATTGCCTATAACATAAGCTTTCTGAATCTTTCCATTATGTGGTTATACCTCAGCCAAATTTTAACTACTGGGACTGAAACTTTCCAAAGAAATACTAAGCCTGAGGCAGAATTTGTGATGGAAAACTTCAGCTAGAAGACTTCAGATTTCTCTAAAAAGAAGAGAAAGAAATTTTTCTTTGTTTGGCTCATGTTAAGAAGCAAAAAAAGGAAAAAAAATCCAAACCTTAGAGACAAGCTGATGTTTTTTCTGTAGTAGTGTCGCAATCCAGTATTTGGGAGAACAACCGTATCTGGAAAGACACTTCTAGCTGCTTCTGGGAAAATGTGTGGGAGTTTAGTTGAGTCGTGATCCTCAGGGCAGTTACATCTTATGTGTGTTTGGGCTTTTGTGCTCCAGTCTCCTGAGGATTTGATCTGATTGTCATCCTTGTTCTTCCAAGCCTTAGAGGATGCAATGGAACTGAAATCTCTGGACAGGCTGGGATAGCACCCCAGAGCATCCTATGTTTTTCGACCATGTGGGTTGGGAGGAGAGGGGTTGTGGGATGCTGCCTATCCTTTCCATGCAGGAAATTTCCATAGGAAACTATGTACAAAAATAAGTGGGGGTTGTAAAGCCAAGTGCTCAGGAATTAGGAAATGCCAGAGTGATGTTTCCTGTGCTGTCTTCCTTCTGTGTCCCCTTTCTGTGTAGCCGTTATGATGCAACTTTTGGACACTCAAACTGCTTTTACAGGTTTCTCATTTAAGTTCTGCCTAAATTCTTTTCTTCTGAAAATTAATACTAATTGAGAAAATTGTTTAGCAGTGATAGCCTGATGGCCGTGCATATTACAGAGTAAAAATTGATTTCTTTCCTTGAGAAAATGTGGCTTTTTAAAATCAAGTTTTAAAGCTGTTGAAACTGAGTGTCCTGTGACCGTAATGAAAATAGACGTCAGCAAATGAACTGGAGATCTCAGAGCTGTTGTCTCTCTTCCTTGTCTTTTGTTTGTGGCTGTCTTGTCATTTTTGATTGGTCTGGGTCCTTATCTTAATGTTATAGCAAGGAGATCAGTGTTCAACAAAACAAAACAAAAAGCTAGCTAAAATGGAGCAGTTTATGTTGCCCTAAAGAGGAAGGAAGGATGCCTCTTCCTGCCTAACCGATGGCGTGCTCTGCAAGGCGTTACTTATTGCTCTGCTTTCCCCTGCCTGTTTCCTGGAGGAGGTAGAATATGAATGATAAACGTCCTCGGCTGAAACTTGCACAAATTAGGTTACAGAGACAAATTACTACCCAGATCTTTTTATTATACATCCTTGTCAGTTTTTTTCTAAAATTAAAAAAAAATAGGAATTCTGTGTATTCCTGCTCCATCATTGCCTGCAAATATATAAATTAACATATTATTGTGTCAGGAACATGTTATACTTTTTACCAAAAAGAAAGAAGTCTGAGTGAAGAAGATATAACAACAGTGGTGAAGTTCCTACTTTCACACTGCATCACCACAGATGCAGCACCATGGGCTGAACCACAGCAACATGGATTTCATCAACGTGTTTGTAACAGTCTAAAGCTCCTTTTCATGCTTCAGCAGGTCTGCTGTCACCTATTTTCAGACAAGTCATATGCAAGAAAGGAGTGATTTCCAGATTTTTAAGTCCTTGAAGCTAATCTGTATGAACTCCAGACGGTTACTCTCTTGTACTATATGTGAACTGGGGTCTTTTTTGATAGACATTGTTGTACATAAGAAGTAAATAGGATCCTCAGGTCAGTCTTGTCCAGTGGAGAGAAGCCAGAGGGAGCCTGTGCACACTTGTGTCCTGCAAACAGCAGTCACGATTTCCTTTTGTTTTCTCTTGAGCTGAGAATGTTTATCTGGCTAGTTTGTGAATCCAGCTCCACGGATGTCTTGCTAGGCTGTACTCAAAGGGTTGCTACAGGCTGTTGCAAGCCTGTGTACACTGAATTCCTTATTGAGTAAATGTAAATGAGAGGATTTGAGGACTTCCACAACAATTGAACTCTTCAGTTCTGTAGCAACCCTCATTTAATCTGTGTGAAAGTCATCAAAGAACACCTACCAGCCTCACCAGTTCTGCATGTCACCAGGAGATTTTGGGGCATTTCAAACTCCCGAAAATTGAGGGGTGTTTTTAAAAACCTGAACAAAACATGTCTCAGAAACTGTTAATTTGTTTTACTCATCAGCTTTTTTTTTCCTTTGGCTAAAAAATTGTTTTCTTAAATAAGAAGATGGTGCTGTTGGTTTTGATAATGTGCTCAAAGGTTTTGCAGATGTGGTGTCTTCTGTACAGAAGCCTGTGGTTTTGTTGGTTTCTTTGTTTTGTACTCTTTCTGATGTTGCTCTGAAACCCTTAGCTGGTCCTCACTGATGTTATGCTCAGAATTCAGTTTCTTACAGGCTACTCTTTGTTTCTTGATGTTTAAGTCTTCAAAAGTTCTAAGATCTTTGCCATTCTAATGTGTTTTATGAAATATATGAAGGTCTTTTTAGTACTCAGAAACAATACCTTGAACTGAACCTCCTTAGTTCTTTAATTTAAAAAACTCTGTAGATCCCTCAGTATTTCTAAATTGTGCCTGATTTGGTCCAGGTTCAGAAGGACTGAAGTGATCCAAAGATGAAGTTTATTTTCTTGGTCCTTTGATTCCCTCCTCACCTGAGATTATAGAATTTAAAACTGTTGAAATGTCTTGCTCCCAATACATTACCCATGCGTTTGTCTTGCCTGTGCATTACATCTCATGCAGCCAATACATGGTTGTATGCCTCTTTTGGGCTTTTGAGGGTGTGCAGGTAGGGATTTCCAGCACTAGGCATGTTGTCCAGTTAGACTAACCTTGAGAATATTAGTTTGCTTCACTGTTACCTGGTATTCAGGGAATTAAAACTGGAAACTGCCTGCCAGTAACACTCCTTAGTTTAACAGCAATCCGATGTTGCACTTGATCATACCTCGGCAAACTTCCCCTTAATTCCTGAAGGATGCACTGCTGCTGTGCTAACTGCTTCCTTTCACTACCTTGCACCAAGGCTTCTCTTAAGTCAATCTCTAGCTGTGCTGATCAGGTTGCCTCAACACCTTCCTCCTCTGTTGCTATCAGAGGTTTTGGGAGGCTGTCTCCACTGCCTGAGTACTGGCTAGCTGCACCTCTTGGGCAGCCTTAGTGATATCTCCTGTGCACAGCTCATTCCTTGCTTCCGCCTGTAACATTCTAGTGCTGAACAGCAATCTTGTTCTTGTACAAGAACCCAGATATGATCATGTTCAGAAAGAGCTCAATTTCCACTGCTGACAGCACTGGGTGCTCAGCAGTAGTCATTATTTTAATTTGTATAATTCACTCTTTCTTTCCTTCCAGCACACCAGTGTATCCAAGAGTTGGAGTAATTTCAGATGTCTGAGCCATCACTGTGGTACGCTGATGTCCTCAAATCCAAAGGAGTGTGCACAGCTCTTTGCATGGATCATACCAGAAGTTTCTGACAGCGGCTCTTGTCTACCAGCAGCTTTGCTTCTGGACAGCCTGTGCTTAGTACCTGCCAGGCATGGCCTGTGGGCACAACCTGCCCTGGGACCCAGTGGGAAAAAGTTTCTTTTATCCACTGTAGGTCAGAACTTCTGGCCCATTGCCCTCTGTAATAGGATAATTGCTCCACTAGCCACTATTTCTCCAAGTGCATAAAAGTTTGACAAAGGAGCCCTCCTCTGGCAGAGAATTAACAACAAATCTCTCTAAAATAACTGCATTTCTGTTTTTACAGTTCAAATTCTGCAGCCGTAACCTGGACCAGGATCTGTTGCTGTAGTAAGTCGACAATTGCCAGGGCACTAAACTACTGAAAACTTGCAAAATGGTCAAAGATTTGCAGCCTACTCTGCTGGGGTGATTTAGCACCAGCAGGAAATTAAACTCCAAATAAGCCACTCTCCTTTCCTACCACCCCTTCTGGTAAGGGAGAGAGAGAAGGAGAGACAGGTTGTGCGGGGGCTGATCCCGAGACCCTCCTGCTGCAGGGAGGGAGGCAAAGCGCTGCACTTCCCGTGGGGTGCTCAGCGTTACCTCCTGAAACCATGTCCCCAGGGGTGATGTTGACGGCACAGAAGAACACCTGCACCACGCCCTCACAGCGCTGAGCCCCGGCCCCTCTCTGCGACCGGGACATTTGCTTATGCCAAGATTTGGGACACCAGGCTGGTTTCTCTTCCTGTGGGAAAGCACAGGGGCTCAGCTTGGGCAGGACGGCTGCTTCTCCCTGCTGGGTGTCAGCAATCCAGGATCTGGGCTGTTCTCCTGGCTGTTCCAGCCAGCTCTGCCCCTTTCCAGCAGCCTCTTGTTGCAGCAGGCTCCTTGCTGGGCTGAGTTGGGTTGCTTGTTCCCAGAGCGCGGCAATTGTCACCTCGCTCGCGCCACGCACCAAGCCGGCTGTGACCTGCTCCAGACGCTGCCCTGGCCCCTGCCCTCCTGTGCCAGGGGTGACGCAGAGCCCTCAGCATGCTGGGGTCTCCTCTGTGAGCATCTTCTGCCTCCCCGGGAGAACGGGGCCAAGCCCCCTCCTCCCAGCGCCTCTCTGTCCCCAGCAGAGCCCGGGGGCTGCCTGCTGCTGCCTATCGGCCGTTCCTTGTCACCTGAATCCATGGAGTTGGATTCACCCCGTCTGCCGCTGGCCGTCTCGGGGGGAAGGGCACCGGTGTGTGCTAAATTGTCTGAAGGTGATAAAAAGCAGCTGGGTGGATATTTTTAAGCAGAACATTCCTTACATCTGTAAATCTATATAAAACAAATGCCAAGACAAACCTTCAGTGAGTTCATAGCCCTCTTCTGTGATTCCAGCCCTCCAGCTCCAGCTTTTCCTGCTCCACAGAGGGGAATGCTGGTGGCACAGGCATTTGGGCCCTCAGATACAATCTTCAGCCAATAGTCCAAATCCATATGACATAACTTTAAGACTGATTTTCTCTTTTAGTTTGAGTGACTCCTCTTTCTTCTTGTGATTCAGAGAATACATTTATTGTCTTTTTTTTTTGTGTGTGTGAGAAGAAATGCAACCTGTGAATTAGTGGATGTGTTGTCCACTGTACCCACTGCTGACCTCCTGGATATACTGGGACCATGGCTCTCTTGAGAGCCTCCATTACTCCACATCTTGTCATCATGTTGAAATGCATGTATTCAATCTGCTGATCAATGGCAGGGAAGTGGCAGGTGTGTCCAAGTCACAAAAGCTTTCCAACATATTCCTCTCAACTCATGGCTCCCAAAATACTGTTCTTCCCTTTATTCATTTTAATTCAGCTTTCCAAAGACTTTTGCCTTCGCTATCACTTCAAGTGCGTTCAACAAGATCTATTTACTGTCAAATTCTGTTAATTCCTGGAGAGGGATTATTTCTTTGTTTAATGCCTAATGAACATGTTACACTGTGTTTTTGCCCAGTGAAGAAATGAGAACTGTAGTCAGAGCCTTGGTGAACACCTTGTTGGAGGCAGGACAGGGCAGAAGAAGGATTTTCCCTCCTTTTTATGTTGCCTTTTTCTCCCACTGGCTGGCTCAGGAGATGGTAGGATTTGGCTTTCCCTTTGTCACTGACACAGTTAACATCTGTGAGGGGTTTGGAGACAAAGGGAGAAGAGCTATTTAGGGGAACAGACGGTGTTGGGTCAAGTGGGGTATAGACTGCCAATGAATAAATCTTACGTTGAAATTAAAAGGTTTCCTGCCATTAGAAGAACATGGTTTTGGAGGCTAGATGGTGCTTCCTGAGGTTATGTGACATGATGTGTGCTGCAGTGAGGAACTCTGATTAATTTAAACTCTATCTTCATTCTTGGCCTTTAGTTGTAACCTAGGAACCATGTTTTCAGGAGTTTGCAGATTTAATAGTCTGCCTCTTTTGATGTCAGAATAACTTATTTTTCTCTTAGGTTAAAACTGAGGAAGGAGAGGAATTTTTATTCTCATATTCTCATTCATATGTCATTATGTCAATAAATATGACATAGGAATAGGGTATAAATATTAAGTACATTTTATACCTTTGTTTTATTTAGTGTAATAATTACTTGGAAAGTTGAAGCTGCTATCTAGTATGGATAAGAGTTTATAGTACGAGCTTCCAGCAGTGAAGAGCTGGGGTCTTGCCGTTAGAGTGCTGAAAAAGAAGACCCAGAGCCCCTGCTAGTTGATTCCCCCCTCCATGCTCCTATCTTTCTCTTTAAGGTGAGAAGATGTCACATGTCTGAGACTGGTTTCCATAGGTAGACTGAGGACAGTCAACCATGAAATATAATTTGTATGGTGGGAGTCCCTTAACTCCTACACTGAATCCACTTAACTGCTTGGAAATGTTAAGCTAATAAAGTTGCAGGCTGCCACTGAAATCCATCCCAGAGTCTGTCTTCAATAGCCTCCTTGTAGTGATTAATGACAGCAAGCCCGTTGCTGCTTGCAATGAAGGATTTGCTTGTATCTGTCTGCGTTTGCAGATAGTGAAGTTTCAGATAACGGATTACAGTTCTTGTGGTTCTTTGTTGCCTAGAACACGACACAGAAATCTTACACCCCTGTAAATTGTTGTCAAATGCTGCTATTCTGGTTTAGTTATCCTCGTGTTCACTTTGCATAGCTGTAACCAAGGAGTTATGGTGTAATGGTGGGAGGAGAATCGGGACCTTTGATTCCAGTGGAGTATCAGTAGTTCAGGCAGTTTTTCTCCTTCCATTTCTGGGTAGATGTATACTAAAATATTTTTATAGATGCTGGCGGCTCAGGGAAGAAGAATTAGCATGATGATGATTAGCAATTTGCCATCAATGACTTGCTTTATTTACAAAGCATCTGTTCTCACCAAATTATCTTCTTTTTGTTTTTTGTCATGCTTATACTCATGACATTAAAATTTTCATTTTTTTTTCTCCTTAAAAACATTGACATGAAAGTTTCTCAAGTGTATGTAAAACAAACTCTAGGCATCATGAAGTTATCAAATGTTTTCTGTGTAACTACTAAAATCATTCTCTAATTTTATTTAACTAATATTTAAATACTCTTCAGTTCTTAGTAGGAAGAAGAGATAGAAAGCAAAAATAAAATCAAATGATCTAAAGATCTGACTCCCCAAGACCATGTCTTGGCTATTGCCAATGCTCTTGATGCTTTGAGGATGTCTTGCTTCTCATGGTCAAACCTCAAAGAAATGGACTTGCTGAGGTTCCCTCCCCCTGGCTTCCTGCTAAAGCTCACACTGGTATTTAGATTTCTTCCATGCTTTGTGTAATAGCCCCAGGCACTAGCTAGATCTCTCAATTAGAAGCTTAATGCTAAATGTTTTGACTGTCAAAAGCATCCCTGTAATTTACAATACGGCTGTGAGGTCCAACTTACACATACATCTGCTTGAAAATTGGAAGTAGCTTTCTGTTTGGTTTGTACCAGTCACAGTGCATAGGAGCACACAGATTTAGTGTGTTCAGCCATAGAGCTTTTTGTTTACTTTGTTAAAGAAAATACCTGCCATTAGACTTGGGTGAGTGAATAAAAAAAAAAAAGAAAATCTGATTTCTGCAAACAGATTTCATCTGACAGATTTCACTTGACTTTGAGTGGTCAAACCCCTCTTATATTGTTAGCGTTTTCTTCACTTTCTTCCTAATTTAATGCTACATTTATAGATATTTTTTACATTGTATCCTTCCCTTTGGGTGCTTCCAGTATCCTTCCCATCAAAATCAATATTGCCTTACTGGGGGGAGGAAGGGAGAGGCAGGAGAGCAGTGGTGAAATTCTCATTCATTGGTTCAACAGTATTGAGGAAGCTGAATGAAATCTTTCCACTCACCCAGTTTCTATGGCCTAATATTCACCACCTTGTGACTCCTTGGCTTGTGCTCATGGCACACTGAATGCCCAGATGGTTTCTGCATGAAATGCTAGCCAGGCCTGGGACTGTTCAGCTTCCAAGGCAAGGCAAAATTGGGTGCATTGAGTCTAGCATGGCGAACAGCCAGCTTGCACCTAACCATGTAATAATTTACAGATACATATGAGTCCTTCATATTCTGGAAGATATTTTTCATTTGGTATACATATATATGTCCCATTAAACTGAGTAGCAGTTATTTGTGTTCTCAGAGAGGAGAATAAGTTCTGTGTTTTCCTTCTTACAAGGCATATGCTGTTATGATATATATTTTTAATTGATTAAGAGGTGGGAACAGTAACAGTGTATCTGATCCAAGTTTTTAGCAAAAAGACTCTTTATTGGCCTCCATACTGTGAAACATTATTCTAGGCATGATCCCAAAGGCATTTTTAATCATCAGGATAGATGAAAAGAATATATATTTCTAAGTATCCTGGAAGTACTAGTAATTTAAATTACAAGTTTATTTGGTTAACATTTTGTTTGGTGGGCAATAAGCCACAATTTATAGAAGTTAAACAAAATCCTATCTTTTTTAAAAAAAATACATTCCAGGGCTTTGGAAGCTTCTCCCTTCTCAGTTCTTTGCCGTTTGCATGGCAGGATCTCGAACACTTGTCAGAAATAATCTCCTTGTCACTAGCAGAGGGGTTGACCTCACCACTGAGGTTGGGGTGGCTGCAGTTATTGTCCAGCATGGACCCATGCATGACCATACCATGAGTATCCTGAGACCTACCAAGCTGTCCCAGACACTGTGTGATCAAAAATGATGTCTCATATCAAAAGCACAGAGAAGGTGACCTTTCTGGTGTTTGCAAGGCAAGTGAGTGGCTGTGGCTGGAACCACAGCTCCAGCTCATACTCGCAGGTAATTGTGGGGTTGCCTTGTGCATGTGTGATTTCTCTGCTTGGGACTGTAGACCTCACTTCTCCTGTCCTCTCCAGCCACAGCATACCCTTGGCAGTGTGTCCCTGAAAAGCGCTCTCTGAATTCCCCCTATCATTGTAATTTTATGTTTTCAATAATGCTAAAACATTTTAATATGAAAGGCCAATGTAAATATTTATATATACTTAAATAACTGAAATGAATATACATTTCTATTGACTCTTTTCTTAGAAAACCCCCCACAATAATATTCCTTTCCTTTGCAAATGATTTATAGTATGAGATTCTATCACTATTTTCATAAGCTCATACCATATGAAAGTATAGCATGGACTATCTCAGAGCTATTAAAATAGGTGATGAAAGCCATAAAGTTATGAAAGTACACAATTTTATGATAACTATTCATATGTCCACTTTGAAATAAGAATATGCCACGTAAAAGTTAAGTTTTATGAGCAGACATGTTAACACGACCTCTTATTAAGGTCTTCTGTTAGTTTCTACTAAAAGACTTGGTTCTCAGTTGTTTATAACTTTACCATCTGTTATCTGCTTAGGCTGAAATTTCCCTTAGTGTGAACTTGGGTTGTGCTGTATTAGTTTGGAAAACTTCAGCCAGAATTGTCCATCCAGTAAGGGGAAATGGCTTTAGCCATGGTAAAACTTATTTTTGAATAGTAATCGAGCTTCTTGCTTTGAAAGAGGCTTCTTAATAACAGGATGGGGACAGAGGGTCTTAGAGTAGGATTTTTGTCTTATTCTGAAACTGAAAACGTGGTCAAATGGAGTTTATTAAACAAAGCCATATTATACAGATGCCCTGTAGAAATACTGCAGACTCATCTCTATACTTCCAACTACAATTCTCATGCATGGAGAGCATCTCAAATCCCTGGAAGCTCATGTGTGTGATTAGAAATCATGTTTCCGACAGCAGAGGAGGGTGACAGTGCATCCCAGCTTCGGAGGGTGTAGGCCTATGGGAGCCTTGTATGGTGCTGCCATTCCCAAGCAGGATGGAGTTTGATGAGAAAAGCATAGACTTGTCTGAGCAGTCATTTTGTGAGGAAGACATGGCAGACAAAGCCAATATTCCAGAGAGTTCATCTTATCACATCTGGTAGCAGCATTATGACCCCATAGGCTGCCACAGTGCCTTAACACGGCAAGACACAGGAGTTTTCCATCCTTCAGTGGCCTCACTCCTGGGTGTCTTCCCAGAGCAGTGAAAAAAATCAAGTGAAACTGTATTTAGTAACAAAATCTCATTGCAAAACTCAATTTGCTTGGGCCAGGGAGGCACTGCAGGCTGAACCTCTTTTCCTCTGTCTTGCTTTGGTTTTTGGTGTATCTGTTCTGGCTGGAGACTTGAACTAGATGATGACTCCAGCTTTTGAGGGAAATATCCTCATGAAGCAATTTCCAATTTTTATTGAAGAATTTCTAACCCATACCTCAGCTTTTGTTTTTGACTTGAAAAGAATTTTATGCTGAGCTTTTTAATGCAGAATGAAATTATTGAAGAGAGTAACAGATTGACTGAAATTAACAATTTCAGTAGGAATTCAATTAAGTTAACCCAAATACTCCTTGCTACAGAACAGTAATCAGAGAGACCCCAAACAAAAGGCTAAAACACTCCAGTGATGGATGTGACATTGCTCAAACCCCTACTCCTTGCTGAGGAATAAATATACAAAGATGAGACTTTTCTTAATGTGTGGGTAGGGAAATAAATACAAGTTACCTGAGGTTCTCCAGTCAGGGATGATGAGACCCTGGTCTGGATACCTGTGCCCCAGCCCCAGATGTGTGATGTTTGCTAAGAGCAGAGTCCAATCCTCAGAACTGATATGAGATATCAGAAGTGAAGATCTGGCCAAAAAACTCTTACTTTTCTAAAAAAACATGAACTAGGCACTCATGAAAGGAGGAACTCCTGGAGGGCAGCGCAGGCTGTGCTCAATCTGGGCTGAAGACCAGAGAGCTGCGGAGAAGCTCATAACCATTTTTCTGATGTGAATTTTGAACTATGAAGACACCTAGAAATAAATCTGTGGAAGGATGAAGACTCAGAAAGACAGAAGATAGTCTCTAGCTGAAACCATCTGTAAGATATTTACTGAAAGCACAGCTATAAAATACAGCTTGTAGGGTCCTGTTAATCTGTACAGCCTGGTAAGGAAGGGTATTTCACACAGTCTGGCAACTGGGGAGCAAGTCGTTAAACAGAAATGGTGAAGACAGCTTTGGTTGATGTGATTAAAATACAGGGTATTAGCTTTCATGTAGATGCATTCTTGCACATTAGTAAATAAAAATAGTTTCATATTTAAAGATCATTACTGTAAACAGGGAATTTGCTGAATTCAAAAATGGTGTTACATGGGAATTATTTTTTTATGAAGACTATTAAGGTGCAGTTATTTCATTTATGCATCATGTTACCTTAGGTTAATTGGCATTTATTTCAAAAGAAGAATTCACTGAGATAATATGATAATCATGTAGTCAGTTAACTGGTTTTGCTAGGAATGATTGTATTGAACATCAATATGAGGATCGTGACAGGAATGACTATCAAATTGAAAGAAAAATAGAGACGTATGAGAAATGATTTACTGGCGTGAAAATGTAGAATTATCTCTCTTCAAGCTCATCTGTAAATTCAGAATTTTCAGTCCAACATTGGACTTCATAAAGAAAAAGTGTTGTTTTCATTTATGTTATTTAAAATCTCATAGAAAGCAGCGGTTCTTAATGACATTGGGATTTATTTTTTATTACTTCATTACTTTATTCTTTTAGGAGACTTCTAAATTTTTAGTGTTTATTTTGTTTATGTATGTGATATGCATTGAAAAAAGATTGAATCGCATGATAAGATTTTCTACAGCTGTTAACTTTCTAACCAGTCTCAAATTCTGGGTTTTTTCTGCCAATTTTGCAGTAGGGCAGTATTTCGACGACATGTGTTTTTTTAGTGGTAGAGTAGAAGAACATCTAAGAACAAAGTTCCTCTTTTATCTGCCTTTTGCTTCTTATCCACAACGTTTGATTCACGTGAATCGAATCTGCTCCTAGCCAAGAGGTACAATCAGTTAGTGGGACTGGAAGTGGGGAATATTCCTGGAATGTCCCTTTACTCTTGCCCTAAAAGCTAAGCCCACATGTTCTCATTGTGTTTCTAAATAAGTTGGAACCTGGCACTTGTTTCCTTGTAAGCTGGCTATTAGACCCTTTTTCCATTGGCACAAGACAGACAACTTGGTGTGTTTGCTCAGCTCAGGGCCCCATTTATACTGACAAATTTACTGTGCCAGAAGTTACATTAAAGAGTCATACTGCCGTAGTTGTTTTAGTACAGGATTCTGTAACATGGTAAACTTTCCTATATAAACATTTACCTATGCAGAATTTATGCCTGTACAGTTTTACCTTTTAAAAAAAAATAAAAACCACATTTTTCATTCTTGAAGTGGTGAAGACAACTTTCACATATATAATGCCACATTGCCTTTTCCTGTTTCCAGAAGAGAAAATTGTCTACTCTGGGGGCTAGATCTTTCCTTTAGATTTACAGCATTATCTGCACAATACTCAGCTGAAAAGGATGAAAAGGTAGGAATCAAATAATGGACACTGCTGAGCTTACCAGTCCAGAAAAAACATAATGAAGGAGAGCAGCCTCAGCATATTTTATTTCCCACTAAATGATCATAAACATAATATAAATTAACTTTCTTAATGACCCTGACTCTCATATGTGAGTACTTGGTACTCCAGCATGATTGCAACACAGTCTATTGCTAGTCCTTGCAACTTTGCAATGTTTTGGATATAGAGTTGTGTACATGTTGACTTAAAATATCTTGGCAAGTGAGAAGCAAGTCTTTAAGACAGGGCTTTAGAAAGCTCTTCATTGGAGTGGTTCGTCTATGACTGACTGGGTGTGTGTGCTGAGGAAGTGAAGACATTTGAGCATTACTATGAGGGATAAGTATGAAAATTTGCTGAAATAAACAATTCAATATCTAGAACAACTGCATTCTGAATTGTTGAGGTGTTTGATTGTGTGGGCACTTGGAAGTTACTACCTGAAGAAAGTTGTTGAAGCACTGTTGTTGTGATGTTTGCAATAAAAACGGACATGTTGCATGTGTATTGAAACAGGATTGGTGCTGGACACACTAAGTCATCGGGAGCCCTTTCTTCCTTTCACTGACTTTGCCCTGCAAGTCATCACCCAAGCTGTGAAAACTTTGACCTCGCGTTTATTTGGTATTCATACACCCTAAACTTCTTTAATTGATATAATAGCATAATTATAGTACTGTTTCTCCTTCATGGTGGTTTGACTGTATCTAGTGTTGGGAAATCCCTTGGGGAATGCACCTAGTGGCTGGGTGGTCCTCAGGCTGCCACTGGTCCGGCGCTGTAGTCTGGCACAGTCCGTGTGGGTTTGGGCGGGAGTGCTGGCTGCAGCAGGAGGGTGTTGGTGTGACCAAGCTGCCTCTTTCCAGGCAATGTCGTTCCCAGACAACTGCTTGGGAGATGCAGCTCTACAGCTCCTGCAGCTAGCTGGAGGAGAGCTTAAATCTCTGCACCGGGCTCCACTGTGAGGCACAGAGTGGCCTTGAAAAGCCTTGGGATAATTAAGTTTTACTTTAGAAGTCTTGCCCCACTGAACTCCATGGCAAAACTGCAATTGACTTCACAGGGTTGAAACCTGTCTCTTATTCTTGCTAGATTTGGACTAGAAATCTCAGCTTCCACTATAGTTAATGGAAGTCACATGCACGTTCTGGGAGGAGAGCTGATCTCTTTCATCTCTTGAGTACCATGCTCCTCTGTGGCACTTCCAAGGCTGCATCAGTTATCGCAGGTCCGTTTATTTTAATGATGCAGCAGGAGTGTCCTAACTTCCTATGAAGGTACTTTGTTGTAATTATCTTGTATGTCTAGGGGCACCACAAGGGGTTACATTTATTTTACTGCCAAAGAACTGTTGTTTCAGCTGCAGTTCTATGAAGAAACAATCACATCTCCAGCAGTTTGTTAGATTAATCACAGGTGTGTAATCCCAGTGCATACCCTAGAGGGTATATCCTTTGACCCGATTCCTTTTTTAAAGGGGAAACTCTGAATTAATATCACTTGCATTGCTTATCACCATTCACATTGGGTTTCTGCAGGATGCTGCAAAAAACAAACTAAAAGCTTCTATGACCTTTATTTTACTTGTGTACAAGTGAGTATTGTACTTTAACAAACCTGAACTGGTCATTGGCAGAATTCCCTGGAATACTGAAAGTTAATGATAAAAACTTGAATGTAGAACTAGTTTAGGAACTCAGTAAAGCCTTTTGAAGCAAAGAATTTATCCACCCTTAGCACATAGCTCTGCTCCAGTGTTTTGTTCCAATGGCATTAGAATAATTAGTGCATCGACTCATCATTTATTACTTTGCAGTAAACAATAGGTAAACACCTCTGATCCTCACCAATCTATGTAGTCATTGCACAGGTTTAGAATAGGATCACCTTTGATATTAACTTAGTAATTATTCTTTCAGGTTAACAGTAGCATAAGGATGCACTATTTCCCAGCTTCATTTCGTGCCTTGTGCTACCAACCAGCATCAAGTAAAGGTTAAGAGACTTCAGAGACAAAGCAGAAGGTTTTCTGGACTTTTACATTTAAATCATGTTACTATGTAATGTGGAAACAAGTAAATATCTAAGAACTTGAACTTTTGTTGACTATAGTATGTTTAAAAGCCTCATCTGGGGAAAATTAAATGAATATGTGAGAAAGGATATGCATTTACTTTTGTTATAAGTTGAATTCTTACAATAAAACAGCCCTAGGAATAGAATCTCTGTAGGGGAACCAATTTCTGTACATTAAAAAGAATTACAGCCAATGATTCATAGAAACATATGAACTGCTTTACCCGGGAGTATATTTTTAAGTAATTTTGGCTTCTTAGTCTTTTTTTTTTTTTTTTTTTTTTTTTTTGAAAATGAGATTTTTGTTTTACCTGAAGCAGTGGGTTGGTATCAGTGAGTAAGACAGCACTCCAGAGACATGTGTGCACTGTGAGAAAGTGGGATGAATTATTAGGGCTTCAGAGTAACTGTATCTGTATTACTGAACTTCCATGTTGAGCCCTATCCTGAAACAAATTCAGACTCAAAGAAAAAACACTGCTGAAGGATTATTCCAAGACACAACTTCACAGCAAAATGTAGCACTATGTGAATAAGTGAACATGTACCCGAATAGGTATTTAATTAAGGTGATGAATGCAAATTATGAATGACTATTGGCATGGATTTTGCAAGGGCTCTTGCAGGAATGCAGCTCTTCCCAAGCACAGAACCCCGTGGACTGCAAGTCTGTGGCAGTGCAGATGTGCAGAATTTGTAAAGCAGTGAGAACGTTTGTGGAAAAGCACCTTTTGGGAAAGGGTTAAACCTGATTTTTCCTGCTGTCTGTATTCTTTACTCTTATTTCCTGAAAATCTAGAGTGACTCTTGAATATTTAAGAGGTGGATTGAATGTAAGTCTTTTGTATGCCTTAAGGATCTGTTCAATATGCACAGTACATTCTTACTTCCCAGATTTATCACTAAGCACAGAAAAGCAAGCTTGCTATTGTTTTAGAAGTCTCTCTAGGAAAGGAGTGGTCTGGTGGGTCTCGCAGAATGATGCATAACTACAGTTTTTCAAGATATTTATATGAAATGCATCCAATGGGGATTCATATTCCTTCTGGGATTTCTTTCTGGGATAGAGTATTGCAAGTAATAACCTTTAACTGCTATTAATAATCTATTAACTCCTTTGATGGCTCTAGTGAACACAGCTGTGTGACAGGAAATCTTGTTTTGGGAGAATGGATGTACAGAGTCCACCCTGAAAAAGATATTTGTGGGAAGAAGAAAAGGGATTAAAAAAACAAGTGCCTTGTCTCAGCTGAGTGTTTGCTTCTCATACTATTGTGCTTTATAATAGAACCTACTTCAAAGCCCAATTAACACTTTTATGAATACAGTATGACTGGCAAAATAGTTCACATGTTTTTTTCTAAAAACAAGGTTGTTTTCTGCTAGGGTGAATTCACATGAAGGCTGTCTCCAAACAGACTTGACTGGAAACTTAATTGAAAATGGCACGTAATTCTGCAGAAAATGCAAACATGAACACTGATCTCTTTTTTATGTAAGGTTTTTTACTCACTGTGATTGGGCTACTGACAAACGTCTGCTCTGCTTCCTACATAAGGCTGCTCTGTTGCAGTAGTAGAAGATCAATCAGAGAAAACGACTAATACTAGAAATATAATACTTCATTTTTCAGGCACTGCTAATTTGTTAAATTTGGCTTGCAATGACCCAAACTATTAACAACCAGTGTGTTGCAAGAGGAGTAAGAAACCCCCAAAACAAACAAAGTGTTTGTTCCTACTGAATAATTTCACAGGCTATCTTTACTTTGAGAGCTGTCTAAAGAGGATGAACAGTAAGAAGGAAGCATATTAACTTTATAAGAAAAGAATGAGCCTCCCACTCCCATTGCTTCCATTGAATGTTTAGTGATGTAATTTTACCAAAGGACCACATAAGAACTGAATAAAGTCTTCAGGATTTCTCTACGCGGTGATAACCTGGACTTGTACCAAATGCTTCTTTTGCCAAATCCTGGGAGTACTTTCACTCTGTGTAAGTCTTGGCAGGAGAAAACTGTAGCAATTGCCACCAACAGGCTGTGGAATAAGTTTATTAGTATTTAGAGAAAGAGGAAATGCAATGATCATATAACCTACTCCAATGGGGCATTTTATGTTGTTGTTATTTGAATTTTAAATTGGGAAACTATAACATATGAAAATCTAGTTTTACTGAAATCAATGGGGAAAACCTGCCGTGATTTTAATTAAGCAGAATCTTATTCAAGACCCCTATTTTTTTTTTTTTTTTTAATGAGAACAGTAAACATTGTATACTTTGTAGGGGTATTGTACAGAGAAAGCTTCTCCTCCACTTTCATATGTGATTTAATTAAGATTCACAGCTGCTCTGGATGGGGAGGTAAAGTCACTCCACTGCGAAGGAATTAGGTTACTTAAAACAGGATAGAATGTTGGGAAATGCATGCAAAAACTGGGCCAGATATGCCTGATTAATACATATACTTATGTATACATAACATAAAGCTGTATATCACTATCTGACAATCTCACTTGACCCCAGTGGACAACTTACTGCTTTAAATAAGTCGTCTTACTGCTGGTCAACACTCCCAGCACTGACTGACCATGGCCCTCTGTCGCAAAGTGAGTATTAAAAGCTGGATCTCAGGGGTTGAACCCAGTGAATTATCCATAGGCAACCCTTCCTCTGACTTTCAAGGACAGCCCAATACTAGAACATATTAACATAATAAATCTTTTTTCCCCCCCATTTCCTTCTCCCCCCCCCCCTCCTTTTTTTTTTTTTTTTTTTTAATCCTTTCTGATTTAAAACCCACCAGGTGTAAGGAATACTGTTAGGATTTAAAGTGTTCCAACCCCGTGAAACCACGTTCCCCACGCCCCCGCGTTTGGCAGCCGCCAGCCCCTCGCTCGGCACGCAGCAGGCTCGGGGCAGGGACGGGCGGCGGCCGCGCTGGGCACGGAGGCTGGAAAGCCCCACACGCCTGGCTCCTGCCTGCCGAGCTGGTCCCACTCTGTGCTGCCTGGAGCAAGGGGAACAGGGAGGATGGGGCTGGAGACCCCTGGGCTGATTGATGCGGGCTGGAGGCCGGTCTGGCCAGGCGCCAACGCCTCCACCACTTTGAAAGACTTCTTTGAACCACATCTGTTTTTTCCAGCAACTGAAGACGAGTCAGTGCTAATCCAGAAACTGGCCCTGCTAACAGTGAAGAAGTCAAAATTTGTTGTTTGCTGACAGGGTTCCGATTTTTTTCGTTTTAGAGGATTTTTTTTGTCTTAGCTGTGTGCTCCTGCATGTAATACATATCCATTTGAGAATAAAGACTGTGATTCTTGTATATTGAAGTGAGTGCTGCTGTATTTTGTAGGCGCTTCTCTAAGCAGTGAAGTGTGGAAATGGAAATGATTCATTTAACTCTTGCAATTTAGTGTACATACCTAAAGAGAAGGGAAGGGAAGAGAAAGGAAAGAGAAGGGAAGAGGAAGGAAAAGGGTCCACCAATACAAAATTTTACAATTTTACAATTTTACAATTTTATTTTCACACTATCTGGAGTATCCAGTATATAATTTTGGTTTCTAGTATTTGACATGTGTGTATTTATTCAATGTAACCAATGGTAATTTCTCTAAAATTAACTGTATGCTAATAACACCTGTTTGCCAGTTTTACATGCAAATGCTGTGGAATTAAATTCTTCCTGGAAAAACAGAACTGCCTCCTGCTCCAGCAAAGATTTAAAGTGGGAAGGAGATAAAGCAGAATTGCAGAGGACATTGATTCAGTGCCCCTTTTCTGTGTCACCATTTTTTTAAATCTAAAAACCTAGTATGTTTCCCAGCAGAAGGAAGAGCTTTTACTCAGAGAATGAAGACTTAAGATATACTTTAATTTCTCATCACTCACTCTTTGCCAAAAATAAGTTAGTGCATTCAAAGACATTTGAATAAAAAAACAGTGTCCAGGTCTTTGCTAAGATGCTCTGTCACAGGGTCAGTGTTTTATAACAAAAATGATTTGTCTTTACATCACACAAATGTCTGATTTTATTATTATTATTAATGCCTCAGTGTTGGGGAGGTGCAACTCAGGAAAATTATTATAGAAACTAAGGGGACCTTTATGAGATTCCAGGACCTGATCTTTCAGAGAATCCAGAGAACAGATACATTTTTATGTTCAGAGGCCAACTCTGATTGACTTTGGCTCAAGGTTCAGGGCCCCTGCAAGTTCCCCAGCCCAGGGCATGGGTTTGGTTTGCCAGAAAAGAGGAACTTACGGTTGGTGACAGTGTGTGCACCCTGTGCTCTAGGCGAGCTCTTGAAGGAGCCTGTGGCAGAGGTGGGGCTGGAATTGAAAGGCAACGCTCAACTGTCTTAACCACAGCCACAATTCTCTCTTCTTGCAGCTCACCAGCGGGGTCGAAACCTGTAGATTTACTGCCCAGATTGCTGCTGCTGGATGTAACGGAATAACTGGGTGCTGCAGCAGCTCCGATCTTCCTTGCCCTGGGGCTGTCTTCCTGTGGCAGTGGCTTCCAGAGCTGCAGGAGTGGGAATGGCAGCCCATGTTGCCCTTCAAAGTTCCATGGAGCCCCTTTCTTTGGCTTTGTCTTCTTCAGCCTATTGCCTCACACCTATTTCACAATTACTCCACTTCACTACCAGGCTCCCTGCCCCAAAGTTCTCTCTAGGGCTCTTTATCCTGGACATCTTGCTGAGCTGGTCAGAGCTGCCACTGCCTGTGGGCCATGGCCCAGCCTGGGACTGCTGCTCCTGCCCAGCTCCTCACTCCAACCCCATCATCCTACTCCCAATGTGAGTCCCTGCCAGGTTGCAATGTCTCTTATCTCCCTCTTGAATCAGAGCTGTGTCCTGTGCGCACTCCCAAAACCAATCTTTACTGCAAATACAGAATTTATTTATTATTTCTAAGAAATTATGAACTTCAGGTTTTTATTTTGAGGTACACAATTCCAGTGTTTTCCTCGCTTCTGCACCTTTCCGGAATAGCAAGAGACAAAGCCAGGACACTTAGACAACTGCCTGAACAAGTTTCTAGTTCTCTACCCAGAACTACAAAGGCTCTTCCAAAGCAGATCCAGATTTTTGGAACAGTTTTCTCCTTCACTTTTGTCTTTGAATATGGCTCAGTTCTTTTCCCTGAAGTTTTCAAGTAAGTCAAGTGGAGGCAAACACACAGAATGAAAATTTTAGCCTGGAAGTTCAAGTGAAAACAGAATCTTGTAATAGAAAGTGCCAAGACCACCTTCACTCAGGCAGAACGATCAGCTTATCCTGTAATTCTCCTTTATTCTTTCCATACCTTCCTACTGTTGGTCCCCATTATGAACTGCTAATCAAAAAAGTTTGCGGAATCAGTTCCAGGAGAAAAACCCCAAAGTATTCCAAAGGACAGATTTTGAGAGAACTTTACCAGGAGAATTAACAATAGAGTACAGCAAATAAGGCAAAGTAGTTTTAAATGAATATCACATGGAAGACATACATAATTAGTATAATCTTACAGCGAAAGAGAATAATCTTAATACAGAAATGTTTAAAAATGTATGAGAACACTTGCAGAAGTAAAGTGATCAGACACAGCAACAGGTAACATGTGAAGAGTCAGTGAGGGCTAAACCTGGCCCAGGCGTGGGAGTCCAGCTGGGAGGGGTCTCACTGCATCTATGGAAAGAGAGCGGTGCTGCAGCAGAGCTCAGAGCTGAAGTAGCCAGCTGCAGGGCAGGGCCTGCCTTTTACATATATTTGCCAATGTAAAGCTGCATTACTGTAAATAAGTGCATATTGCATCTGGAATAGTGTGGCCAGCAAGACCAGGGCAGTGATCATCCCCCTGTACTCAGCACTGCTGCGGCCACACCTCAAATCCTGGGTTCAGTTCTGGGCCCCTCACTACAAGAAGGACATTGAGGTGCTGGAGAGAGTCCAGAGAAGGGCAATGGAGCTGGGGAAGGGTCTGAGCGCAAGTCTGATGAGAAGCAGCTGAGGAGACGGGATTGTTTAGCCTGCAGAACAGGAAGCTCAGGGGGGACCTTAATGCTCTCTACATCTATCCCAAAAGAGATTGTAGCCAGGTAGGTGTCAGCCTCTTTTTCCACGTAACAAATAATGGGACAAGAGGAAGTGGCCTGTAGCTTTTCCAGGGGATGTTTAGACTGGATATTTGGAAAAATTTGTTCACTGAGAGGGCTATCCATTCCTGGAATGGGCTGCCCAGGGAGTGGTTAAGTCACCATCCCTAGAGAGATTTAAAACACGTGTTAAGAAGTATAGATGTGGCACTTAGAGACATCGTTTAGGGATGAATATGGCAGTGTTAGGTTAATGGTTGGACTTGATCTCAGAAGTCTTTCCCACCTGAATGATTCTATGATTCGATGGAGAGAGGTATATGTACTCAGTGTGCTGATTGGTTTTGGAGAGCCCAGATTTAATCCTTAGCCTGTTTTTAATGGCCTGTGTTTACTCAGGCAAACCTGGTCTGGTCCTGGTAATTCCTGTGACTATTTTTCTTATTGCTGCTGCTTCTTTTGCCTTCTCTTTTGAGCTTAGGCCAAAAGCTTAAGTGACAGAAAGACAGTAAAGCTGTCAAATTTCAGTAGACCTTTGTCCCTAGTGCCATCTTCATCAATATTTCCTGCTTGTCCTTCACCCTATAAGTGGGCTCTGGATGCTGCTTGTACTGTGCCACATCTGGCAGAGCTGTGGAGTAAAGCTGGTCTCCTAGGGGCTGCTCAGGGGCTGCACGTGGTACTGGGGACAGTGCAAAGGTATCTGTTTTGTCCCAGATATGCTGAAGTGTTAGAGCCTGCATTAGTAACAACCTGGGTAAGTACAACTATAAAACTTTATCACGTGTCAAAAAGATGCTGTGTCATCCTCTGGACTGGGTTTTTATGAGGGGAAATGCTGCCTGCTTTTCTGTATTGCTGAAGATGTTTTACTAATCCTTTCCTACTTCCATATTTGCCAGGGAAAGGAATAGTGTAAACAAAAGGAGTGGAGAGAATTCAGGTTTTGGCTGTATTTCAGTTAGAGGAGGTAAAGGAGCCAGTGCTCTGTTAAAATATGGAAGGCTTCAGGAAAAGCAATTTCTCTTTACAGCTGGCTGGAAAACTGCTGCAGTCCCTCAGGATTGAGCTGGGATCCAATGCAATTGTTAATTCCCAAGTAAATTTTGTAGGAGTTTGGACCATGCATATCTGTATCTGATGAAGAGTTTCTGCTTTAGGCAATCTCATTCTTCTTGAAAATGGTGTTAAATAATACCTAAGTCAAAAATCCCTTCTGGTGACACCATACAAAAAAGACTGATTTATATTCTGACATAATAGCTGCTAATCACTGCTAAAATATGGTACCTAAGCCTCAATGTTTTGGTGAAACGAAAAAATGAGTAATATTTACATTTTCTTGAAAAGTAGATCCAGTACCTATATCTGCAACCAGAATCTCTTCTGAGAAATTGTTTCAGTCAGAGGGCAGCCTTATGAGCGCTGAATTTGAGTCCTAAACTTGCAGAATTTCTCCCGACATTTAGCTGTTATATAATAGTTAAATAAAACTTGATATTTGTACTAGTAGTGCCTTCTAGCCACTCATAGTAATATTACACCTTTCAGTTAATATTTGGTGTCTTGTATGGCATATTGTGATTGACGTGTGGATGAGGAGTGAAATAAATGGAAATAGGTTTCTTTGGGGGGATAACTTCTCAGAAGAGAGACAGAAAAAACTCAACACCTTTTAAGATACTAAGTAATTCTTTGGGAATAGAACAGATTAAATACATTTTGATAGCTTGCTTCATTAATGGTTCAGCTTCAATAAATGTTTGGTTGGAATCCTTGGTTTGCTCTCATTGGAAAAGTTGCTGGTCTGAAAAGTTTCATTAAGTACTTGCCTATCACTTCAAGTCACTCACAGTCTGATTTTCAGCAATTAAATGTAGTCAAAGCCTGTCAGCAGGTAGTTGCCTTATCCCTTTTAGTCACTGCCAAAGCAAATAACAACAGGTCAAAACTTATCCTCTTCTGGGCTTTGATTTTTTTAAAGAAACTAAAATGAAGACACAAGATTCACTCAGAGTTATCTCTCCAGGGCTGGCTGAATTCCAGGCTTCACTCAGATCACACCCCTGTAACAGTTCCAAACATAAGGGCTGTAACATGAAGAGTCACCACTCCTATCTTTAGTGTGGCTGGAAAGTGTGTTACCTGCCTTGTCCATTCTGAAGATTTCCCCCAAGCAAAGGCAGCAGTCCAGCTGGGATGAGACGTGTGGGACCATGCTTGTGGAGGACCCCAGCTGGAAATGGCCTCTGGTTCTGCATTTGGGGATGGATGGTGCCTGATATGCACAAACAACTGCTTTGGGCCGAGTGGGAAAAATCTGCAGTGCTGTGCACCCTTCCCAGCAGGCAGGGCTGGGATTGTGGGGGTGAGAAGTGTCTTTAGCATTCTTCCTCTCTAGGTAATGTTTTGGTGGTCAGATCAGCTTGTACCTCTTAACAGGATACACAGAAAGGGTTTCCTGTGAATCCAACTACTGGAAAAGGTTTTTCATGCAAATGAAAATAGTTTATGTACCTGGTTGAAGAGAAGAAATCTTTGCCCTTTATGGAGTGTCAAGACGTGTCAGTTTTGTTTGATTGTCATGGTTAACCTTTGGTGACGTTCACACAGAGGTTGATGCTCTCTAATTCAGACCCTCAGAGCTCTCACTTCACCTCAGGGCTACTCACAAACACAAAAGCAAACACAAGCAAAGTGTCTGTATGACAGAAGCAGATGAAACACCTGGAAATGTTTGCAGGGTTTTAGCCCAATACCACTTCAAAATGATAAACTGAAATCATAAAATAAATTTGTGTAACTGTAGTCACTTTACTTGTAAAATTTCACTGATGCAAATCCAGGTCAGGAAGACCTTGCTAACAGGAGATTGCATTTACAATTTCTCTTAAGAGAGAAAGAGAAGAAAGAGAAGGAAGGAAGGAAGGAAGGAAGGAAGGAAGGAAGGAAGGAAGGAAGGAAGGACAAGAAAGGAAGACAAGAAAGGACAGAAGGAAGGAAAAAAGAAAGAAAGAAATGAAGAAAGAAAAAAGAAATAAATAAAAATAACATTTTTGCCATGTAACCATCTGTTAGTTTTAAAGTTTGCTTTGGTGCAGAAACCTACTCTCACTCAGAGCTTTGTATCAGGATATATACAGCCATCTTTGCTTCCAATTCCAAAGCAAATTTAAGAAGATAAGAGGAGAAATTAGACAAGTCTTTCCTTCCCCCTGGAGGCTGAAGGTGACACGTCTGAGCTGTAGCTGGTCTCTTCTAAATCCTGGCCCTTACAGCTCAAGGCTTTCAAAGAGTGAGGGTGTGTCACTGCAGCTGCTGCATCAAACAAAATCAAAGAGATTTGATTAATATAAACTTCAAAATCAGTGCCATCTTTCCTTCACAAAATACTTCAAACACAGCAAGAAATGTCATCTCCCAGATGACGGAGGTTAATCTACCTAATCTCCTCTTTTCCTTGCATCTGAATGCAAACTACTGGAATATACCCAATTATGTCTCACCAGTCAGAAGAAATTCCTCATTCCAGCAATGTCAATCAGATTTTAAGAGGAGATTTACAGTCCTTTTGTAATATCATTATGGCTTCTGAACCTGCAAAGCAAAGCAGGACAGACAAAACAGCAAGCACAAACTCCCACTTGCCGCTCTGTCAGAGTGGGTGTTTAAAAGATCCTAGGTGAAATTTGCACTTTGATTTGAAACCTCTGTTCAATGGCAGGGTCTGGAATCAGCAAGATTTGACCAATTGTCTGCAGTGACAGTGTGACTATATTATTTCAGACAGTAAATTTTCATATCATCATCAGGTTCTTAATCTAGGAATTCCTTAAATTAACAAATGAAAGGCTTTTTTCTAGTGCTGCTACTCATGGCTTGCAGTGCTTTGTGCAGTTGAATTTTAAGATGGAAGCACATACATATGTGTACAACAAGCTCAAACTTTTTTCTTCATAGAATTATACTATCTACTGGTTGAAATTGCTGATACCACAGAAAGCTAAGTCTTTTGCCATCATAAGAGATTTCCAACACCACATCACTCAGCAAGTAATATCTCTTTGTGGACAAACCATGTTTTTGGTTTCATGTTTTCTAGTGTTATTTTACTCTTAATCTGTTTGCCTTCTGCTCATTGTTTTGAATCAGAATTCAAACGATGAGTATTCAGTGAAACTGTGCATATTTTTCCCAGTAGTCTGAAAGTGCAGAAGTGTTAATTTTGTGCCCCAGTCCTTGAGAAGCATTACATAACCAAACACATGAGCAGGATTCTACATGTGATCTGCTTCATAATGTAGTGCAAGATTATACATTAAGTGTTTGGCTTTAAGCTTGCAAAAAAGGAACAATTCTAAATCCCTCTGTGAGGTTATGTAGCAATTTAAATGAAATTGAAATGAAACAAACCTCTTCCCCTTCTGCTTGTACTTGCATCGTGCCTGGAGATCAGTGCAGCAGTACACAAAAATTCATGTGTCACAGTGTAATGTAGTCATATTTTCAAATTCAGTTGACACCATTTAAAAACTCATTACAAGTTGATAGTCATACTAAGATAATGAATGAAAGCATTACCCACTGTAGAATTAATTAACTTGATGTACATATTGAAATGAGACAAATATAATAATTCAATTTTTCAGTTAGCATTATTTTAACTTGATGATTCATATTTAAAAAGAATACATTGACTACAGAAAAAATTTTATGAGTCTGACTTAAATGGTTATTTTAGAAAAATAAAATGTAGGCTCTAATACTCCTTAGTACTTTCCTGTATTTAAAAAGCCCCTTGGAACCAGTCACGGTGAGATTGCTGCCAAATTTCCAATTGCTGGTGAATTAAACCTAAATAAAGCAACTAGTTTCCAGACAGAGCAAAAGTCTGATGCTTTTGGCATTAAGAAATATGCATATGAAGTTTTGGTATTGGGTTAGTCAGCTGTGGTGATTAAATGGAAATGGAATTGAAGACCTCAATGGAATTGTTTCAACTTCAGCAGTAAGCTCCCTGCTGTCCCTGCAGGCACCTCCTGGTGAGCTATGCTGGGACACAATGAACTGGGGAACAAAGGAACAACTACTAAAAAAAAAAACTACTAAGAGAAACTTTTAACTCCTGTCCATAATCCCTGGGCTTGAGGAAAGTCAGGTGCAGGGCTGCATTTTGGCTGAAGGGTATAGGAATCAGGGCAGAAATAAATTTGGTAAGGTTATACTGTCCCTTTTCAAGTAGGAAAGTAGGTGAGGAAGAAGCTCAGGCTGGGGCCAGCGCTGGAGTACCCCACGGGCTGAGCAGCTGCACTGAGGCACAAGGCATGGAGCACTGGCAGCAGTGCTGGGGTGCCTGGGGAACGTGCAGATCCTGCTTCACTGGCCCTGGGAGAGCAAGGAGAGAGCTGGATGCAGACAAAGCCAGCCCTGCCCCCAGCCTACTTTTCTGAATCTTTTCTGTGGGATTGGGTGGTACCAAGAATGGCTCATTAAGTCCAGCAGTGCCGAAATGGAAATACAAATGTTCAGAATCCATACTGTGGCATTATTAGGTTACTCGGGTGAACATCAGGATTTCCTGTATTTCATAAGACATCCAACAGTTAAATTGGCCAGTTGACCAGTGAAAGCACTGAAACATCAACTCCCATCATGGTAAAATTAACAGCAGAATGCTTTTAGATGCCATGCAAAGTCATCTGCCATTTCCTGTATTTGTTTGTAATCTGGAAAGAAGAGAAACAAAGGGAGAGAGAGGACTTTGAAGACAAAGTTACTTATGTAGATTAACTGCTATTAAAAAAATCTGTAAGGGAAGTTGACTAAGATTTAAACCAACTAGAGAAACAACATAAAGATGGTAAATTAACTTCAGTGTTGGTAAATACAAAGAACTATACCCTGGATGGAAAAATACAGAATGTTTCTATTCCTTTGAAAGACCCTTGACTGTAGCAGCTTTATGGTGTTAGACTGCATATGCACAGAAGAGAGATTAATATTGTAATAACTTTACAGGAACACGGGTGAGTTCCCCCCTTGAGAGAACAAGTACCTTCTGCTCCAAAAGGGTATTCCTGAATTAGAGCACTCAGAGGTGAGCAGGACTGAATTACCCACCTCTAATCACATATGTAATCTATACAGAGGACAAATTCTGTTACTTAAACACAGGTGTCGGTTTAATTTTGGATGCAGTAGGAATTCTTCCTTAGTGTACTGTTGCATCCCAGAAGCACATGAATCTCATGGCACAGTGTTTTGGCAGATTAATTTACTTTTTAAAGTTCTCTCTCTCTCTCTCTCTTTTTTTTTTTTTTCTTTTTTTTTTCTGTGTGTGTCCTGTGTGTTTAGCTTCCAAAAATTTCACTCATGCCTAGAGAAATTGTTTCCCTCTCTGGTGCACAGTTGAAGAAAGTACTTATGGTGCTATTTCTTGTTCTTAATAGGGAGCTGTGAAAACCAGCTTTCGGTTAATCACTATGTAGTAACTCCTCACCCAGTGTTTGTAGGCTCTGTTTGCTAGAGCACTATTAAGAGAGCTCATGATCTTGTCCTTATGGCATGTTTGAACTCTCTGTTTCATTTGACATCCCCAGCAAATAGAACTTCTCAGTATAATGTCATGTGTCTGCCCAGCTGGCAACAGCATAACGATAGTGAGTGTGGAAATTTATCTAGAAAATTATAGAAATGAGCACGAAGATAATTTTTTGTTGTTGTTGTTTCTTTGTATTTTTTATTGCTAGGTGATAGTAGAACCAAGCAGATCTTTGATATAACTACAGTGGTTCACATTCAGGGAGCCATTTTCACAACTGTGAGGGCTGGATTTTCCTTTTTATCCTTAAAAGAGGCCCTAAATTCTGATTAAATTGCTTGGGGTCACCTGCAGTGCACACAATGTCGCATTAGTAAGTAAGCATTAGTAAGTTAAATATAAGCACTGTTAGCTTTGTCTGGCCCTGCATTCAATCACTTGTCGAGGAACTACCCTGACCAACTTCTTTCTAATCCTTTGTATAGTTATAGGGAATTAATCTAATACACCTGACATCCTCTTCCTTTAATGCAGTTAGTAGTATTTTCCATATTTACCTCTGGGTTTTCATGCTATTTATAGCACAGAAATACCCAACATACATTGGGCAGTCTGACATACAGCTGACCATGCTCAATTAGTTGGAGAACAGACATCCTAACTGTAGGCATGACCTGACCAAGTGCAAGGGGATGAATGAACGAGACAAAGAACCCTGATGATTATTAAGACGTTATGCAGATTTCTCAACCTTTCCAAATTCCTTTCTGAGGTAAAGTGTCTCTTTAAATTATGACCATCTTCAACTGTACAGCCTCACATACACGTGGTGTCTGCCTTCTCTTCTTATTCTGGTCTCCTTCACCAGCCACCAGCTCAGCCCTGCTTCGTGCTGGTGTCCTGCCTCAGTGCCCATCCACCTTGCCCTGATGTGGATGGACACAGCCCACCTTCCAGCAGCAGCCTCCTCTCTCAGCATGACTCCTCTCCTTCTTTACAACTCTGTGTTAGCTGTTTCCAGGCCTGCTTTTCCCATTCCTGCTGGCCTTCCCGGCCCAAATAGCATGAACAGACCTCACTCCAGGGAGCATTCCCATGCACTCTGGCTGGGGTACCCACTCTCTGTATGCCTGGGGAAGGACTGCTGGGATTGAGGACCCCATGGATTCCTTAGTTATGGGCTGACTCTTGTTCCCAGTGAAACATACTCTATTTGAAGGTCACAAGTTGGGAAGAGCCAGCAGCTCTGGCTGGATTCATCTTCTCCTTATCTGGTTGGCACAAACCCTACCTCTACCCAGTGCAGTTCCTACCTTTGAGACCTTGAAAAAAACAGAATTTTTCTCTTATCACCCAGTGTTTATGTTTTGTAGGCTTGCAGGGGTATGAAATTTTTCTTTGATGAAGCAGATGGCTCACTCTGTCCTCCCATTTGTTTATGATATCTTGACACCTGGTTCTTTCATTTGTATTTATGGTGAGATGCTTTTCTTCCCTGTGAGTGATCAGAATCCAGATTCCCTTTTTAAAATCTCCATTTATCCACTTAAAAACCTGACTGGGGAAGCTTTTTCTTTCATTTTCTTGCTTAATGGCAAGATTTCCCATACAGAAAAGCTACAATATTTTCTTACATTGTAGTGAATCACAATGAAGGACTAGCTGGGCCATGGCAAAATGTGGAAGTGTTTATGTGTACATATACATTATCTACAAGTGGTTTTTAGTGTGCTTTACTATGTCTTAGTAGTTTCCAAAACTGACCATTAATGCTTTATTTCTGTGAAGAAGCAAATCACAGCATAAAAGTTTGAGCCTGCCACACGTACCCTCATGTCTCTCATTTTAGTAGTCCAATGACACATTTACCAGTGTAACACTGAAGTTAATTCGCTGCCAGTTTTATTAGTTTTTCTTTATGTTCTTTCATTTATTTCTGTTCTTGTATTCTGTCTGCTTTCACTTTCTTTCCTCTTCTTCCATTTCCTTTTCCCAAGGTAAATATCTTCCTAATATTTAGTTCCTGCCTTTGGCAGCTACATTAAGGCCTCATCTGGCCCAATTTAATGTCATACATTAAGGCCAGCTTCAGAGAAAAAACTTGAGGCTGCACAGTTACCTTTCAGTTCCCTGTAGAACCTCATCAGTCTAATTCCCTGAAGAGTAAGGGTTTATAGCTTCATTCTTTTAAATGAAGTTTTTCTCCTTCTAGTCTGTGAATGATTCCTACTGCATACATGCAGTACTCCTAAGCATTTTTTCATTTCTGCTGAGCACTTTACCTGCTCCTGTGAATGAATTCCACAAACTAGTAATACATGGTATTTTTCTGAGTAAATAAGTGTTGTCTTTCATCAAATCCATGTTTGTTGCTGTCACTAGATGTCTCCTCGCTCTTGTACTAAAAGAATTATGCTTGTTTCCTCTGTGTATTTTTGATTTCTCTCATGTTCCCTCTCAGGTAAACCGTCCCAATCTCTGGGAGTTTTTTCTGTGCTTCTGTTCCTTTGCCATCTATCTCTGAAGCCATTCTGCAGCTCCTTTTTTCTTTTCTGAGATAAGCTGACCTGACTGAGATGGGACATCAGTTCAAGTCCATCTTGATTCAAACAACACTATTTCCAGTCCTTTCTATCCAACTATAGGTGCTCACACTGTGTTTGTTTGTTTGTCCACCACTGTAAGTTAATGAGAGCCACAAATACACATCAGAGGTCCACAGGGCCACTAAAAAGGGATATTTATGTGGTAGGCCTGTGGTTAGAGCACTTGTTAGGCAGTAAGTCCATTTTCTCATGCGAGAAATCTGAACCTGAACAGAAAGTGCCTAAGTGCTCCTGGCAGAATTTCATAATGCTTTTCCTTCATTAGCCTGTGGCAGCAAGTTGTGCAGTTTACTTATAGACATTGTTTCTTAGGACTATATTTTTTGCTTTGCAGTATCTCATCATCCCATCAAATGTTCCTTTATTGTTGTATTTGATGGATAGATCAGAAATCCCATCTCTGTTCTACTCCTCTGAATCTACATCTTTCTACATTCTCCCTTTTTAATTCTCTTTGCAGGGTGTCTGCAGAGAAAACTTCTTTGGAAATTTTTGCCATTTCCATGTAAGAGGTTCCTATCTTCTTGTTCCTTCCTGTTCTAGATAAAAGACCCAAAATGAGCCCAAAGGCTGCATCGCTGAGAAGTACTTCTGCCGTGTTTAAATAAATGAAAGGACAATCATCTTAAGTAAATATATATATGGTATGGGTCATCCTCCTTTGAATTAGAGAAATAGCAATTATAGTATGGAAGCTATGGTATTTTGCAAATCAGTGTTTTGTTTCACAAAGCAGCGAAGGGCTAACAGAAGTAGACAGCTCTGCTGGTGAGCTACTGATGATCAGCTGTGGCCAGGATATAGAACAAATGTATGTGGCCTGCGAGACATCCAGATATCGCCCTCATAGTAACATGGCTTAGGCATCAACTGCTTGTGCAGTGCTAATGACTGGAATGTGATTATGCACTTAGTGTCTGGATAAAGTAATTAAGCAATTGAGAAATGTATGATGGGCATACAATAAAAGATAATAACTAACACGTGATACAGAATAATGGACATAATCAAATACTTGTAAGGGGGAACCAGGGTCACTATTGAGGCCAGTCATTGGAGTGATCATTTGGAGTCATCCAAACCTTTGGATGGGTGGGATCATGCGAAATACAGCTGGGGCACCTGTCAGTGCTGTCTTCTCAGCTCCAGAAAGGAGCCTTAGAGTCGCGTACTCAGCTGAGTCTTGTGGCTGTCCAGCCGGTGGTTGAGTTTAGTGTTTGGAATGGATGGGTAAGAAACGAGCTGTGCGGCACCCTGAGCCCTGGAGAGCTGACAGTCCCTGCACAGACAGGTGGCCATTGTGGGACAGAGTGGCCCAAGGGATGAGCAAGACTGTAAAGGAGCAGGCAAGTTACATATTTGATTTTACATAAGAACGTGCAAGATCTGGAAGGTCTGGAAAACACGTGCAGCTGTCTCAGTATATGGCTTTGAAACTCTGGGAAGGCAGATAGTGACTGCTACCTCTCATCATTTCTGCAGGTCGGTGAAGTGCTGGTTTCATTTGTTTATTCTACAGTGACGTTTGGAAACCTTTGCTCCTTTATTTCATCCTCATGTTCTTTGGTCAGACTGATCCGGAGTTCGGTTTCAGTACTGAATTGTGCCTGACTGTAGTAAGTGCTGTCCTTACATTAACTTTTGTGGGTTGATTGAGAATTGATTGAGAACAATACGGCAAATGCATTTAAGGAACAATTGTGTTTCAAGGATTGCTGAAAAATGTTCTGAGGTAGAAGAAATACGTGCATAGGATAGGCTTAGCACACAGACTAAAAGACTGTAGAAACTTTCCTAAGTCTGAGTCCTAAAACTCTCCTAAAATTGCCTCTGGTGAGTACAGTGTAAGGTATCCTGGATATCTTTTAAATTAGTTTAATGAAAACAAGCATAAAACCATTTAAGGAAGCATATATTTTTCATTTATGCTTGGAATTGATTTCTACATCAGTATGAGAAAAGAGCCAAGAGAAAGGCATGTGATTGCATGAGTGAATTGGCAACAGCACTGATATGTTAGGTCATAAGGTTGTTCATGTAAAATCTTCAAACAGTTGGCTCAAAGCCTAAAGAGAAGGTACAAGCTTAGGTACAGATGAGTTGTCTTGAAATCTTCGTTGCCTCTAGCACAGATTGTGTAGACAAGGGGAAAAGAATGAAAAAAAAAAAAAAGGAAAGAAAAAAAGGGGGTCCAGTAATATTTTTTTTTTCTGGTGAAAATTTGTTATTTCACTCCTTTGGACTGCATCCATAGAGCCAGATATTCTCCACAACTCTCTAGCCATTTTCTCTTAACTTTAACAGTTTTCTATTTTACTAGAAGCATTATCAAGAGATTTCAAGTTTGATGATATTTTTCAGAAATGCAAAATTCTTGGAATCAAACGCCTTGTCACAATCTCAGTTTTCTGTCCCTGAAGATTTCTGAAATAACGATTGAGAAGAAAAGCTTGTGACTACAAGAAGTTGAAAAAGGAGTAATAAAATCCGAATGTTAACAAAAAAGAACTTCAAATAGTAGAATTCTGCTTCAGACTTTCACCACCTTGTTAGCTTGTTTTAGTAATGGGTATTATAACATTTCTAATCATCTACCTTAAACTTAATATCCTGAAATTCTACAGTGAGTCAGTGAAAGACACACATGAGAACATTGCCCTCTAATAGGTTAACAGCATAAGACTGCATTTTTGACAAACTCAGGCCCATTTAACTCTGACTTGGAAACTGGTATAAAACGTACAGGGGAGGGACACCGAGTTGATTAGAGGGCTGGAGTATCTCTCCTATGAAGGAAGACTAAAGCAATTGGGATTGTTCAGCCTGAAGAAAAGGCTGCAGAGAATTGGTGACCGTTTTCTCGTACCTAACAGGGAGCCTTCAAGGCAGCTGGAGAGGAACTTTTTACAGTGGCACGTAGTGATAGGACAAGGGGAATGGCTTTAGACTGAAACAGGGCAGGTTTAGATGAGATATTAGGGATAAATTTTTTACTGTGGGAGTAGTGAGAGACTGGAACGGGTCTCACTGATGATGAAGCTGTGAATGCTCCATCCCCGAAAGTGTTCAAGGCCAGGTTGGATGGAACTTTGAGAGACCTGGTGTAGTGGAAGATGTCCCTGCTCATGGCAGGGGGTTTGGAACAGGATGATCTTTAAAGTCTCTTGCAATCCCAACTATTCCACGACTCTGTAGTTCTGTGATACAGCGTAGCATCAGTATGAACTCGAGAATAAAGCAGTACGGTGCAGGAGGAACGCTCTAACAATATTTGTCCTCGTTCCTGTGACATCACGGTGGCCGGTCGGGCAGCAGCGGCAGCGCCGGCGGTGACTCCGGCCGCGGGAACGGGGCGGCTCCGCGGGGCCGCAACACCCGTGGCAGCCAGCAGATGGCGCCGCCGTGCAGCGCAACCCGCCGCTCGGCGCGCCCGGCGCGGGAACGCTCCGAGGAGAGGGACGCTCCTCTTTCCCGGCCCCTGTCTGAGGAGAGGGACGCTCCTTTTTCCCGGCCCCTGTCTGAGGAGAGGGACGCTCCTCTTTCCCGGCCCCTGTCTGAGGAGAGGGACGCTCCTCTTTCCCGGCCCCTGTCTGAGGAGAGGGACGCTCCTCTTTCCCGGCCCCTGTCTGAGGAGAGGGACGCTCCTCTTTCCCGGCCTCTCCACAAGGAACGGAACCTTCCTCTTTCCCAGCCACTCTCCGAGGAAAGGAACATTCCTCTTTCCCGGCGTCTGTCTGAGGAAAGAAAAGTTTCTCTCTTTTCCAGCTGTGCCCACCAAGGAATGGAAGGTTTCTCTCTTTCCCCAGGAGCATAGTTCAGGTTCTCAGATGCACCTTGCAGTCTGTAACATACCTTATTTGTGTGACAGTCTACAATAGCCTGTTTGGTTTTACGCTTTTTTCCTCCTTCTCCCTGAGTTTCCTAAAATAATTGTTCTGCTGTATGGAAACTGAAGGGAGCAAGAGCCTTCAAAATTGCAGAGAAGCTCTGTTACACAAGCTGCCTTCTTAAGTGCTGTCTCCATCAAACAGTTGATACTTTATTCTACTTTCCACCTACATTTACCATCGATATAATTTTCCACTTTAAAAATAATATGCACACTACTGGATATGCAAATGCATTCCATGCTTTTACAAAGAGCAGAAAACTCTTCTCTTCAGTTATATTCAACACCAAGAAGTCAGAGCTTGGGGAGGGCAGGCCTTCATAGTGTACTGATACTTCCATTATCTGTGTTACTAAAAAAGGAGAGGAACTGGTAAAATCCTGAAGAATTGTACATGGATGACTTTTCTAGTTTTTAAAACTCCATTTTTAAAAATTATCTGTCTTGGCATGAGAAATTTGTTCAGTTTTCCTGTACAATGTTGCTGCCTTTTACAGCGCAGCACAATTCACGGTTGTGAGCCAAAAGAAGACATTTAATTGTGAGGATGGTCTTGTAGGGAGGCCCTGTGTCCCTTGTATTCTGCGTGAGGCAGCTTATGTCTACTTCCTCCTCACAATGTTCATTCAAGGCATGGGAGAAGTGTCTGGGTTACAGGAAAAACTGCCTGGAGCAGTCCCATCGCTCTCCATCCTTCAGTGCACAGCAATGCCTGGGACTTGGATAACCCCCTCACTGCTCTTCCACCTCCAGCAATCCCTGCAACAACTTCAGAGCAAACTGATAGATCACATCGACTATGAGGAAAGGTTGAGGGAATTTGGATTGTTCAGCCTGGAAAAGAGAAGGCTTTGGGGTGATCTAATTGCTGGCTTTTTGCACCTTAAGGAAGCTTACAAGAAAGGTGGAGGAAGGCTATAGAAAGACTAAGGGGGAATGGTGATTTAGGCTATTTTTTTTAGGCTATTTTTTGTTTTATGTCCAAGGCAGCCATATATTCAACACAGAAGAGGTAGCTGAAGCTGTGCTGAAAAGGGAGTAGATTTAGATTAGAAATTAGGAAGAAATTCTTTACTGTGAGGTGGTGAGGCACTGGACCAGGTTGCTCAGGGAAGCTGTGGCTATCCCATCCTTAGAAATGTTCAAGGACAGGTTGAATGGAGCTCTGAGCAGCCTGGTCTAGTGGAAGGCGTCCATGCCCTAGGCAAGGCAGTTGGAACTAGATGGTCTTTAAAGGTTCTTTCCAACCCAGCCCAGGCCATTCTATGATTCCACAATTCTAGGGCTAAAAACAGGATTAGAGCATTTTAAAGGAAAGTTTTCTTCCTGACCTCTACTTCTACTTGGTATTGGGTAGAACAAAGTGAAAAAGAAATATTTACTTCACTTAAAAGGGAATAAATATCATAGCTAAATGTATGTGTGAATGAACACCAGATCTTTTAACTTTAATGCTCTTGCAGTTTCTCTCTCCCAATAGCTGGAGTCCTGAATTAGTCATACTTGCTTCAAGCAGTCACCAAGAGATTTGCTTTTGACAGTAAAGAGAGCAGCATAAAAAAGCTTGCACAGGTTTTCAGTGCCGTGCACCATATTTACCAAAAGCCTGGGACAGCCACAGCCACAGATCTGCAATATCACTGACCAATGCCCAACGAGCAGCCTTCTTTTATTCACAAAAAATGCCTGCAAATTAGTCTCTCTATCATTTTAATCACCTCTCTGATTAAATCTCTTTTTAAAAATCACATATAATTCCCTCCACGTCATTCTGCTGGAAACCAAATAGCTTATAAACCTCTCAAAGCTGCAGTCTGTGAATTTCCCTGAGCTGGCCCAGCATTGACAGGAAAATATCACCAGTGATTATTTCTACATGTTGCTATCTGTCCTAGTGACTCCAAGAGCCAAGTATTCAGTTACACATCTCCTATGGGTGACTTACAGGCAAACCCATCTGAAATAAGTAGTAAATGTGGATAGTTTGGAAAACATTTGTAATACCATTTGTTGTTGAATGGGCAAAATAGAGAAGTAGGTATTGCTGGTGTTCAACAAAATTACATTATATCTAATTTTTTAATCTTCATCAGCTGATGTTGACTTGATCAGACTCAGACACTGACTGTCCTTTTGTTCTCTGCCAAAACTTGCTGGATGTTCTGCTTTAAAGACCACTGCTGTGATCTGAGGAGTAGCAGGTCATAGCTGCCTGAAGGTGCTGCTTGATCAAAGTCAGGAACTACAACATGTTTACCTTTCTGCTTTAGCCCCGAACCTGGATAAGCATATTCATGGCTTCCACATAAACTCTGGGCTTGTTTTCTTTCCTTCAAAAGGCTCACTGTTTATCATGCAATGCAATGTTGTAACAAAGAACAATATAGCACGGAATGTATTTGAATATAAAGGCATATGCCCTGGGCTAATAGGAGCTATGAATGTTTCTATTTCCTTTTGAACTACTACAAAATTTTTAATGCATTATTTTAAAAATATTATATGTAAGATGTGCACACACAGTTCCTTATGTTAACTGCAGAAAAGATCTTATGTGGTATTTGCTTTAGAGAAGTAGCTGAATTATTCTGCAAAAGTAAAGTATTTTAACTTTTGTACTTATTTGAAATAAAACTTTTTTTTTTTGGCTTCAGTGTAAAAAGCTTTGCATGTTCAAAGCATTTAATTCTGATTTGAATTTAAGTTGCCACTTTCCCCAGCTATTTATCCTGATCCTCATGAGCTGTCAGGGATGAATCACTCTGCCAAGAAGCCATCCTCCTGGAGGATATAAGCAAGGTTTTCCTCTGAGCCAAGAGCTCCAGGGTGCACAGGAATGAAGCAGGCTCTGTTTTCCCTTTGCAGACTCACAATGCTCCTGGATGCCACGGACCTGGTGAGAAAAAGTCATGAACTTGATGCAGAATCCTGAGAAGCCTGGCCAGCTCCTTCAGCCTTTTCAGTGGGGCCCTTTAAGCGAAAGAATTTGTTTATAGTAATATTTATCCCTCACAGACATTTTCCTGGGGCGGTCTCTCTCATACTTCTGCTCATTTGATTAGTTTCCATAGTGACACTTATTTGTAGAGTTTAGAGTTGCTCATAGCAGGTTTCTGCAAATGCCAGCCACATGCGTGCCATGTTAATAAGACAAATTCAGTCCTATTTCTTTCCCTTTGTGCTCTGATTTTGCTTTACAGCTAGGAGCATCCTTGGCGAAAAAAAAAAAAGGGTGGTTCGGGGCTGCTTTGGACACAGGATCCAAGGCCTGTTAGTTTCTTATTCTGGATGGTGTTTTTGACTGGACTTGTTCTGTCTGAATTGCAGTAGCAGCCTCTGAAGGACTGTCTGTCTGTGTGAGCTATTATATAAGCTGGGGAAACCTTCCATTACAGCACAGTCTCTAGACTGCTCCTTTATTTAAAATGCAGAGTTATGTGAAAAAGCAATTCACTTGAGTGGTGCCTTGTAGGTTGCCTTTTATCCCAGGCTGAAGTAAGACTTTGATTTTCTTGTAGAGGAGTTGCTACTTTTCTAAAAATAGAAGAAGGCCAAAATCAGGTACAAATTCATGTACACACACACACACACACGTACGCGCGCACACACGCACATCTTACTAGTGTGCCTGTCTGTGGAAGGCATAAAAAAAATCTGCAATAAGTGAATGAAAGGAGATTTACACACTGAGAATTGACAAGCAATTTCAGAAGCATGGTTACATAAAAACATGTAGCAATCTCTCTGTGGCAATCACAACAAATTCATAGCAGAACAGAAGAGAGCTAGGAAGAAAAGAAGTTACGGTTTATGATCCATGGATAGGTATCCCCACCAGACAGGCATCCTCAGAGGACAAATTCCAGAATTCAGATATTAGATCACTGCACATATTTTTTTCTTTAATTCTGGGGAAGAATAAGAAGTAGAGGGAAGACTAGATTTGACAAGCATTTTCTCACACTGAGTATTAGATCTCTTAGGTTTCTTGCAGAGACTGTGAGGCCTCTCAAGTTAGTTTGACACATTTCTTTCTGCAAGACACTGGAAGATTGTTTGAGCCATGGATATTTATGCATAAAATAAGGCAACAAACAATTGCAGGAGTTCATAATAGCATATGGCTAGAGGAAAGACAAGGAAAAACACTCCTGGGAGACCAGAGGAATGATTCTGCTCTTGTACAATGGAGAAAACAAAGAACCCTCTGAAGCCACAGAAATTAACCTGGGATAAATGTGATGTGAGTCCTGCTGGACTCTGGCCCTGGAGTTCACAGCAATCTTGAATGTACTGCTGAGGTGGAGCCAGAGGAAACCAGGCATGTGGTGAAAGGACTCTCCTGCCCTACACAAGAGGAAGTGCCAACCTCCACAGCACATCCTACAGCAGCCTTTAACTCTCAGTAATGTTAAAGAGGATTTATTTTATTAAGATAAACCAATGAAATTATTGTTAAAACTGGTTGATTATTTAATAAAAAATGAAAATAAGAGACAAAACCCATTTTCCTCAGGAGAATTTTAAGGCAAAAAGTTGTAACTGTAGAATGAGAGCTAAAATTTTAAAGACTGAGTTTTCTCCCCCTCTAGTCTTTACAAAAATATTCAGTGGAGGAAAAGAAGAAATCAGGTTTATAAAAGTAAACCTTCCTGATATCACATCAGTATGTGATAATTTTTAACAGCTAGGCAACCATGCCCTGTAGCAGTTCCAGCATCAGAAAGGAGCCATCAGATTATGAATTCTGTGTGATGCAGTCAGCCTTCAGAAACACTGCAAAGAGGAGGAGAAAAGGTCCTCAAAACCATCCCATGCTACTCAACAGGATTAACAGGATTTACTGGGGAAATCTTCAGCTCTGTCTCAGTTAGCCAGATGGTGGCTGCAGGTGAAATCTTTCCAAGAAATAGAATTAAATCTCCTTTGAATATGATTACTGGTCTAAGAACAGCTCTATCTCTATTTAGGTTGCCTAATTCTCCCTTTAAAAATATTTATTAACTGTTTTGGTTTGTAGAAGCCCTTAGAAGTTTGAGAGGGAGAAAGTCCTGTGACTAGAGAAGTGCTTTGTCTTTGTCCTATGAATTTCCATTTAGATTTGATTGAGAGATTAAGCCTGACAGGAAGGAAATTATGGGTTTTTTTTAGTTGCATTGTGAACAAAATAATGGCAGTGTGTCAAAAACAATAGGTTAAGATGAAAAATCTTGTGTAGGACTGAATCTGTGCAAGCATGAAGCAAAAGGCAGTGAGAAGAACAGATGGTCTCTCTGGAAGCAGGGAGGGAGAGCATGGCCAAGCTCCTTGGACTCATCCACCCTCCAGATAAGGTGTGTGCATCCAGACCGAGTGGCAGTGGCTGTGCTGGGGTAGTGTTTGCTGTGTGGTAGCTTTGGCAGACAGTCAGCGTGCTGCAGAGCAAAACCCTGGTTTGCAATTCAGGAGGTATTCACTTGAAATCCCATCTCTAAATCAGGTTTTATCTACAGACATTCAGCTCATTTTTACCCATTTGTGCCGTCAAACCAGTAATGTTCTTCTCCTGTGATGGAGATTATACATTTGTGAGGCACAAAGAAATGTGAGTAGTGTAAGAAAGGCCTTGAGGAAACAAGTAACTGTTTTAATTGCTGGCACTGGTTGGATCACTGGAAAGAAATACGCTCTACTAATTAAAAGATAAAGGATAAAAATATCAAATGCCTTCCTCATTATATGAGCATCAGTCAGAGAGATGAGTGGAGGCAGGGAACAGTAATGATACACACATGTAGGCTGACAGTGCCTATGACTGTAGGCTTTGAATCTGTTCCTATTTACCTTGGTTTCCCAAGGAAGTGGGACTTGTGGAAGTGCACTGTCAGTCTGTTCATCCATCAATATTCTGTGGTTTCCCTCCAGTAACTTCTGAACTTGGTTAAATTCCATCAGTTCTGATAGGAAATCATGGAGTTATGAAAATCAGCATGTGGGCAAAACTCAGTCTTTCTGACTGTCCTGTTTTTGGCAGGGACTGAGTGGGAACTTGAGAGTTATTTCAGTGTAGTTTGCCATGTAGCTCATCCACACAGGCACTGTCTGGCCAGCCAGCATGGATGTGTCTCAGACACTCCGTGTGCTGCCTCTTGGTGAGCAGGGATTTATTTTACAGACATGAGGAAAAATATGAAAATAATGGACATGGGGCTTTACCGAGTTTGAAGGAGTACTGGAAGCACTGCAGAGAGGTCAAAGCTATTTTGGTGGGATCTGCTGAGGCAGGACATATATCTATGGGAGACCAGACATCACTAGGTCTTGGACTGTTCACTGATTTCCAAACAGGAGGTGCATCTCTATAAAGAATACAGATTTAGGAGAAGATTTTATTATCATCCAAAACTGAAAAGACAACATTATTATTTTTCAAAGTATTTTGACATTTGTATCTATTGACTCATGGCTATTGACTGATTCATGGTTGTTGACAGATTCAGTGGACTAAGCCTGCATTTACTCTACTGCAATGAAGAAATGATTTAAACTGTTCAAGCCTATCATGGTCAAAAGCTTGTTTTATGAAACATTTACAAATTGAAAATCTGATTTTGTATATGGATGTTTGAAAATATTCCTTTCTGAGTCTGATCTCATACAGATTGAAGACACATTAAGGGTTCCTAATGACTTCAGAGACAGGGAGATATGTTGCTTTAGAGTAAAATATACTAAATATAATAAGAAATCTGACAGTAACTAAAAAGTTAAGTTGTCAAGTTGGTGTAGAACTCCCATGGTTGTGGAAGATATCACTGCTTTAGTAATCTTGGCAGTAGTAAATCTCCAGGAGTGGCAGACATGCCTCAGCTAATGGTGGTACAGGTAAAGACTTGATTAGGACTGCTGGTGACAAAGGTGTTTTCTCCCTTTTCTATTTTTTAAGAAAAGTGATAATGGACAAACAGAAACTCATATAATATTTTTGATAGCATTCACATATTGTGTGCCACTGATCTTACAAACATCCCTTAAAACCAGTCTGCTACCTGATTTTTTAAAATATATAAATTGAATTCTGCACTGGTACTTGCAAACAACTCAGAACTCCTATCTTCACAGGTCACTTATTGTAAGACATGCTCTAGAAACATCTCAGAAATCACTATTTTTTGGGTATTCTGTAAATACTCCATATTTACAAGGTAGTTACTGGCTTAACATTTTTTTTTGGAAACATAATTGTTTCAGATAAGATATTTGTGTTTGAATTATCACTTTGTTTTCCTTGTAAGCAATTAGATAATGCAAAAATGTGCAATTACTTACCTTTTATATGTTAAGGCCACAGACAAGCTTATCACAAGATGAGTCAATATCCAAAAAAGCTAGAGTTGATTTTTACAAAATTTCATTTCACATTTCATAACAGGTCCAGAAATATCCAGGAGGTTATAGAAAGTTTTGTCTTTGAGGTGTGTCTTGTCTCTTCCCATCTACACAATACCAGATGACTCATTTCTTGTAAGTCCTGGTTGTTTCTTACCTGCTCCTTGTGTTATAATAAATTATAATATCCCATAATGAAGGTCATCACCTTCCTTAATAATTAAGCAGGAATTTACTCCATCACTGTGACCTAGATAAAACAAAAATGCATTCTAATGCATTTTGGCACTCAAAATGACATTTTGAAAGAAGAGTAAGCTGAACAGTGTATTAAAATCAAACTCAGTGTTTGGCACCATGCCACTTATCCATGCTGCTGGGGAGGGATGTTGAAGGCATGCTACAGACCTGATATAGGTCCCAAAATATGCCCATTGCATAGGTTCAGACCTCCAGACCTCCTACCTCCATTACTCCCAGCTTCTTTATGACTCTCTAGAGCCGCAAAGAGACCACACTTCCTCTTTTCTGAGCCTGAACTCATCAGCTGATACTGTACCTAATGATTTAAGTGCAGTGTCCCTGCCAATACCACGCAGAGATGTAAGAGTTGCATCTGAACCGAGCCTGCTGGGGTAGCAAAATGAACTGTACTAAATGATCCCCTCAGAGTTCTTCCCAGCTTTGCCTTTCCTCTCTGAACGAGCTTGCCCTGGTAAAGCTGCTCTGTGCTGTGCTGGGTACACAGGTTACTCCTACTCTGCCCTGGTCAGTCCTGCACCCCTGCTCAGTACAGAGCCTCTGAAGTTTCTTCCCTGCAATCTAAAAATCAAGCACCCATTCTAAAAAAGGTTTCTGTGTATAACTTTGACATCTTTAGTTCTCATGCCATGATCAACAGTGCTGGACCTTTTTTTAAAATGTACATTAAAGTTTCAGTGTAACACTGTGTAATATTTAAGGATTTTAGTTTAGCTTAATAATTTTCTTCAGTATGAAACTCACAGTAATTTTCCAGGCTGTTTTCACCCTCCAAAGAAAAAAGAAGCATTAGCATTTAAAGTCTTTATTTTCCTCCTCCAAAAACCTAAATTACACTTCCAGTTGTAGAATCTCCAAATCTAGATAAAGTTTTGTCCTCAGCCATTTTGATTGTGCAAACATTTTATTCAAGGGTAAAAGCTGTTAACTACTTTTGGCTTATCTAGCAATTAACCAATCTGTAGTAAACCAGCCAGAGTAACAAAATCAAGCTCTGAGGCTTAGAAGTCTATTGAAACAACACCTAAAGTAAAGCCATTAAAAATGCATGTAAGGGGAAAACCTCATTATAAAGCATAGTACGTTTGGAGTATTTTTTCTTTGATTCTTCTCAAATGAAGTGATTTCCGCTCATAGTAAACTGTTTCAGAAAAAAGATTTATACAGATGCATGCTCTGTATTCATGTAATATTCATGGTAATATTCACCTGAACTTTATCACACTTTGCAGTGTTGATGCCTACAAATGCAGGCATAGATGATAAAACCTGGTATCTGACTAAAAAGCTGGTCAGGATTGACTGAAGTTGTTTATGACTCTAGATTTCATAACAATTAGAGAAAGGATTAAGGGATTAATAAGTGCTAATCTTGTTATCTATAAGGTCCTGAAGCTGAAAATTTTATATTGAAGCTAAACTGGGATAATGCGTGAGGTTAAACTCACACTTTGTCATAAACTATGGGTAATGGCAGCATAACAGTTAGTTTTGTCACCTTCATTTTGATGATTAATTACAAATCCTTCAAAGAAAAGAATATACCATGCAGTGTATAACGCAAGGCATGGACTTCTAGATCTCTGTGCTGTGCAGCATGTCCCCTGCAGTTACTGTCTGCCTGCAAGGAGAGCCTTGTTTAGAATCCAAAACATAAATTGTGGAAAAGAAGCAGATTCTGTGGTAATATGAAAACCTAGAATGAAAGTTTGAAATAAGTTCAGAATAAGAAAGACTGCTTTATACTTGATTTCAACTTTTTCTATTATATTTATTCAATTCATATTGTTATTATCCCTAAGAATTCTTGTAGAATTCTTAGTATTCCAAAGTCATGAATCAGAGCATGAGATGAATACACAGGAAATACAAAAAATTGTTGATTTTTACTTTCTATTTTTGGTATCTGCATGACACAAATACTCAGCGTCAAGGACTAGAAATTCATAAAAAATTTAAAATAAAATCAAATTGAAATTATTGCAGTCTTGCAATCTCTGGATTGCAGTGCCTGGAGTTTTAATAAGGAGAACAATAGCATGTTACTTCAAAAGAGGTTTTCTTACTAAGAAATAAAGCATTACCTTTAATTTCAACTATATTACTTGTATTTCCCAGCTGTGGGCTGTCTATAAACAGTTATCTTGTGTTGCAGAGTTGCTGTCCTTTCTCATAAATTTGATCTCTGTTATCCTGTAAGTGAAAAATAAACTGTTGTGACCCAATCAAATGCCCAGTGAAAGAAGGTGGCGTATGCAGTATTGCCCGGCCCTTTGTGTCAGCCTCCTGCTGGCTTCCTACATCAGACAGGAAGGCAACTTTACTGAGATGAGGGCAGGGACAGGAGGCATTTTAGGAGTCCTGTGAAGAATACAGTCCTCTGGATGCAGTGGTGGCCAATGCTGGCTTCCCCTCGTGTCCCAGTTTTGGGTAGGATGTGTGGGAGGAATATGGAAGCAGGGCTGCTGATTTGGAATTGGATCACCACTTTCTGTTATATTGTGCTTCTCTGTATGAACACCTGCTTTAAATTCTAAAGGGACATTTAGTCCTTAGCATTTTTAAAGTGTGCCACACAGTGATTTGCTTGCTTCAGCAAGACTTCACTCACAGCTATTTTGCACAGTCAGAGCAATTTAGAGTAACACTGATGAAAAAAATCTCTTGAGGAATGGGGGTGCGTCCTTTTTTCCTCATTAGATGCATTATTGATTATGGCAGAGACTATTCAATTTTGGAATAAATCTTGAAAATTCCTAATCTCATTTTCTATTGATTCAGTTTAAAACTGGTTCCTTTTATAAGTAAGTGTCAAAGAAATGTCTTCCTGTTCCTTTCTGGATTTTTATATCATTATGATTTTGTCCTGCCAGTGATGGTAACGTTACCAACGTGTGCAAATGAAAAATGGATCCTGTATCTCAGCATGTTTGTGTAGTGGCTGATCTGGACACCAGGTGCCCACCAAGCTCCTCTATCACTGCCCTTCCCAGTGGGATACAGGAGAGGGAAATCAGATGGAAAACTAAAAGTGAGTTGCGATGAGGCAGTGTACTAGTGCAAGAAAAAGGAAAAATCTGTACATGTATAAGCAAAGGATAAAAAGCTTAATCTCTACTTCCCATAGGCAGCTCAGCCACTTGCTGGGAAACAGGGTTTCAGCACTCATAGCAGTTGCTGCAGAAGGCAAACACCGTAAAGATGAATGGTCCCCACAGAAACCAAAATCACAACACAAACCAAAATATGGACGATTTATAAAAAATCCACCCCTTGACACATCATCACAATTACAACAAAGATTACCCATGATCATTCTGCTCTTTAACATTGTTCAGGGCTTGTTTTGCCCATTATCTCTCCCAATTACTACCCTTATTTCAAAATCCTCATGGTTTTCCCATATTCTCCACCAAAAAGACTGTAGTGGGTTGATGTTGGTTGGATTCCAGACATGCACCAAAGCCTCTCTATCGCTCCCCTCCACAACTGGACTGGTAACAGAAAAATACAGTGAAGGGTTCATGAGTTAAGGACTGGATGAAACCACTCCCCAATACCATCATAGGGAAAACAGGCTAAAATTAGAGATTAATTGAATTTATTGCCAACAATATCAGAGCAGATTCATGAGAAATAAAATAAAATCTTAGAAACACCTTCTTCTCATCCCTCCCTCCTTCCCAGCACTGTAGGGAGACAGAGAACAGAGGTTATGGTCAGCTTATCACACATTGTTTCTCCCACTGCTCAGAAGGAGGAGCCCTTCTCCTGCTCCACCCTTGGGTCCTTCCCACGGCAGACAGTTCTCCATGAACTTGTCCAACAGGAGTCCACTCTACAGGCAACTGTTCTCTGCAAACTTCTCCAGCATGAGTCTGTTCCACGGGCAAGAGCCTTGCCCAAACTGCTGCCATGTGGGTCACTCTTTCATGGGTGCAGTTTTTCAAGGACAGGCTGGTCTAGCGTGGGCTCCTCTCTTCATGGACCTCCCATGGGATCACAGCCTCCTCCCAGGCATCCCCCTGCTCTGGGATCCTCCATGGGCTGCAGGTGGATTTCTGCATTCTCACTTGCCTCTATGTTCTGCAGGGGCACAGCAGCTTTACCATGGCATCACCACGGGCTGCAGAGGAATCCCAGCTCTGGTGCCTGGAGCACCTCCTGCCTCTTCTTCATCACTGACCTGGGTGTCTGCAGAGTTGTTCCTCTCACCTATTCTCACTCTACTCTTATCGGGCAACAATTACATCTGTGCAATAACTTTCTTTTTCTTCTCCTTAAATATGATATCACAGAAGCTTTACCACCATTTCTCATTGTCTGAGCCTTGTCTGAGCACACTGTCTTTGGAGATGGCAGGGATTGGCTTTGTCAGACATGGAGGAAGCTCTCAGTGGCTTCTCACAGAAGCCACCCCTGTAGCCTCCCCTGCTACCAAAGCTTGGTAATGCAAACAGGAAAAAAAACATGCTTGTTTGAATGTGATTTTTAAGTACACTCATTTGTAAATGGTAAAACCCACTGACAAATTTCACTGTGATGCTAAGTGGTGTGTGATCTCAACAGATGAAAGAAGCTCATACTGTGGGAGCAGAGGGAAACTCTGTCCACAAAACTGTGAAACAACTCTGTGGAAAGACTACTGAACAATTTCTGCAGATTAACATGCTTCTGGAGGTTTTCTGTGGCTTGGGGAGAATTCCCAATTCAGAATTCAGAATTCCCTGAATCTCCCATGCCCCCGGCCTGCTGCTGGGACAGACCTGCAGATGACTGGATATTTCATCCGAAGCCTAAAAGGCTCACAAAATCTTCTGCATTTGCCTTAAAACAAAAAATTGGAAATTTGGATTCTTGGAAACTCCAGTTTAAAAAAGAAACTCACTTGGAACCAGTTGTTGGAATTAGGTAATGGGCTGTGCTGGACCAATGGATCTTTCAGCAGATCAAACCTGAAGCAACAAAGAAACATTTTCGAAAGAACTTTTATGAATTTACTGTAATTTTCTCCAGATTCCATTAGAGACTTCTAGATGGAGTCTCTCAGACATGTGCCAATGAATCATTACAGCAAGGAGAAACTCATGCTTCAAAGAATGTGCCCCAGTTATGCAGTTAGCAGGATCTGGGTCAGTTTTTCACTTCTGGAGTACAGAGCAGTGCTTCATCCACCCTGAAATATCTGAATGCAGGCATCAGTGACAAAACTTTGTGGTTGCTTAGTGAGCTACATAAGTTACTTTTCTTTGCTGTCCAGGTTCTTCACAGCCTGCTCCTATGCTACCGTTTCTACCAGACTGCACATGAGCCTCTGAGCAATCTACTGCCCTTGTGGGCCGCTTGCTTTTCAAACAAAGTTCCTTTGTTCTTTCTCTCTTGCTGGAATGAAGCTCACATAGATTTTCTTAAGGTCAGCTTTTATTTTCAAAACATATCTTTCCAGTAATGTTGAAGAACTTCAGTCTGACTGTGTGTGTGTGTAAATTATTAGTTACCAACATCCTTTCATCATTTTTTAAATTTCTCTCATGCCTTTATCTACCTCTTGTCTGTTGCCTTAGATTGCAAAGTACCTTTGAAATCAAATGTCTTTTGATTTTTTTACTTGATTGGAAACTCATAAAGCAGAATCTAGAACACTAAATTTCATTAATATATATTGCAGTCACAATCACAAATGTAGACATTATCCCCTTGCAATGTGCTGCATTTTGTGGGTGTGCATTTTCTGAATGTTGAACTGAAGACCAGCTCAGAATTAAACTACCATGTTTTGCTAACTTTCCTAACCATTATTTTAATAATAGTTCTCAAGATCCTTTGTCCCTTAAAAAAATGTGCAGGCTGTCTGCAGCAGTCATTAGATCTTTGCTCAAAGGCAGATAAATCCTCTTAGACCAAATTCTTCTTTAAAAAGAGGAACTAATGAGCAAACACAATCCTTCTCGAGTTAATATACATGACTCTATCCCTGCTGAGAGATAGGTTCCCTAAATTCAGCTTTCCAGACCAAATACTTAGAATCATAGAAGATCCTGAGTTGGAAGGAATCCACAGGGATCATCAAAGTCCAAGTCCTGGCCCTGCACAGGAGAGCCCCAAGAGTCACACCCCGTGCCTGAGAACATTGTCTAAATGCTTCTTGAACTCTTGTCAGGCTTGGTGCTATGACCACTTCCCTGGGGAGCTGTTCCAGTGCTCAACCACCCCCTGGGCGAAGAACCTTTTCCTAATATCCAACCTAAACCTCCCCTGACACAACTTCAGGCCATTCCTTCAGGTGTTGTTGGTCATCACAGAGAAGAGATCAGTGCCTGACCCTCTATCACGATCCGCTCACACAAGTGGGGTTCGTGATGGTTCATTTTAGGGATCTCAGAGCGCAAAAGACACAGTGGGGGACAAACTCAGTTTATTCAATCCCAAATGCACCTTTATTTAGTGCCAACAAATGCGATAGTGGGGAGAGAAAAGAGAATAGGAAGAAAGACAGAGAAAGAGGGAATGGGGATTATAGTTACCAACATGGAGGGTCGAGTCCTCGAGGCTTTTGAAGATGCCTATAGACGCGAGTTTCTCCAGTGGGGGGTACACAAAAATGAGCAGGGGTCTCCAGGGTTTTTATAGGTAACCAAAGTGAGGGGCACAGAGCCAAAGCAGGAACCACCTGGTTAAAGGTTGAATGCTCAGGAGCAGGCTGCAAACCATACCTTCGTCATGGACAGACCAGTTCGGACAGGTGGCCTGGGCTCGGCCCCTTGTGCCATTGTTCTTGCGTTCCGTTCTCATGGGGCTGCATGCCAGTCCTCCGAGGCTTGGCAAGTGTTTCATCTCAGCCAGGCCAGGGGCTCCTTTCAGAGTCTGGGGTCTCAGTCCTCAATCATTGGAGACAGTTGTGAGGCATATCACATCCTTGGACAGACTCTGACACCCTCTTATTCCTCCCACAAAGAAGTTGTAACTGCAGTGAGGTCTCCCCTCAGTCTCTTCTCCAGGCTGAACAGACCAAGTGACCTCAGCCACCCCTGGTATGGCTCCCCTGTGCCTGCTGAGGCTCTACTTCTGTGTTTCCATGGTTTTCACACTGGTATTCTTGTTTGTCTTCAAGTCACCTGGATTCTGGGATTCCTCAGCCAAACTGAGAGGCCCACGCAGGGCACTCTCTGTGGCCCTGCCATCTCTGGGGCAGAACTGGGAACTCTCCAGAATCTCCATTTGAAGTAGGTGATCCATCCTGCCCAAGCAGCTGGGTACAGCCATGACCCCTGAATGTCTGTGAACAGCAAAGGGCAAACCTTGCCAGCTACTGAGCTCAAGAACAGACTTTTCTTGTGCTGTTTGTACTTATGATTGCTCTGCACAATTTATAAGACAATTTATAAGTAAGATATACTTTTAACTTCCAGTCTGGGGATAAGATTTTTAAAAGCCTTCTTTAAAATATGGTTTATAACTTGCTGTGGTAGTGTTTATGTCCCGTATACAGTATCTTATCAAGCCTTGATGAATATCCCTGTCTCTCTACATGTTGACTAACAAGAAAGCTTTACCCAATTTTTGAGAGCACATGTTGCTGATTTGTTAGGACTGGGCAGGATTTAGGCATTGTACCACTGCCTGGGTGTCTGTTATAAATTATATGGTTTTTGAAGAAGCATTAGCAGTGACATTCTGAAAGCCTGCAGCTGCTACCAAAAATGAAGCATTTGCATTACTTTCAGTCCAGTACTCTGAAACTAGCACTAACCCTCTCAATTCCATTCCTTGCTGAGCACACATGCAACTCTAGTGAAAGGATGTGCTCTTGTATTCAGGGGAAAGAGGCACCTGAAGTGGGTGATCTCAGCCCTTGTGCTGAGGCACTACATCTGTATTGGCTCACATGAAAGAGATCCTAACCGTCAGGATAGGAAAGAAAACACAAATGTGCACATTCACCTGGCTGCAGCACAGCAGTGTAGCTTCCCTTTGGCCATGTAAGTCTTAGGGAGAAGCTGCAGGACTGTTCAGCACTATGGGAGCCACCAGTGTTGCAGTGGGGTAGGTGAAAAGGAGTCAGTGGCAGGGGCTAAGGTCTTTCCAGCTTCCCTCTGGAAGCTGTGCTTATATTTCACTCTTCAGAAAATGCACAACAGCACAAATTATTTACATAGAGATTCAGCATGGGCACTATTATGTAAGCATATGCTGTCTTCCCTCTAACCTAAATTTCGCTTACAGAGAAAATACAGAAGGATTACAGATACATGAACAAAAACATCCAAGTGTCTTCAGCTGTCTAAGCACTACCAGGGTTTCATCAGCCTTCTTAGACTCTTGATTTCATCTTCCTTTCCATTCTTTGGCTATCCTTTGGCTGTTCTTCTGTCCTGTTTGCTGAGGCAGAGCTACTCAGAAGAGACCTGAATCTATTACAACTTACTGCTCCTTTTTCATCATCCTTAAAACTTCCCCTAAGGATTACTGAGATTTAATGAATTTTTGAAATTTACTGTCAACTTGAAATACAGACTCAAAAATGTGATTCTTGCAGCTTAACCACCCCTTGGAGTCAACTTCAATTGACTGTGAGGAAAGACAGTCCTCTTCACAGTTGTAAGAGTCGATAATTCTGTGACAAGGCTTCTGTGCAGTGTGTGACAGTTCCTCTAAGCAAATGGCTGATTCAGTCTATGTGGAAGCATACCGTATTACAGAGCTTCTATGAGAACAATATTTTTGGGCTTAGAGATAGATAGATAGATAGATAGATAGATAGACAGACAGATAGATTTCTTGCTGTCAAAAAATACTAAGAAAAGGATAGCCATTTTCTTACAGATTTATTCAGGAAATAATGGGTTTTAACCATTATTTAAAGACAGGTTCTATGAGGCTTCGCCCTAACTTTGCCTGCTTTTCAGAGTTTGCATTTTGTTCTCACGCAGTTTCAAGAAAACAATGTCTATTTTTAGAATTATCTCTTTGTTCACGTATTTCTCCTCTGGGAGGAGAAATGTGACTGATGGTGGTCTTCACCAACCAGGTCAAAGAGGTGGCAACCTATGTAGCCAGTCTTGTGCCTTCTGATGATTTTGTATATAAGATGGAGTCAGAAAATAAAGATAGAACTTTCCTGCTGACCTTCCTGCTGCCTGCCTCATTCTTTCATGTCCCAAAGTGTGACATGAGGCAGACATTTAAAGTTCATTATTTTTTCAGTCTTCCAATTAGTATGAGAGACATGACAATGGAAGCTGATATATTTCTTCAGCTGATACTCTGAGTCAGTCTTTGAACAGTCAACCAGCATTCTATTTGGAGAATGTTCAATGGCCATTTCGCATCCCTCAAAAAAATTATTAGCTAGGTTGCAAATAATAGGCTAACCAATTCAAATTCTTGCAGTAAAAAGTTGGTTCTGCATCTACTATAATTGTGTTTTATGAAAAAGCCCTTTCCCAAATTTTATATCATTACTTTCTTAGAACAAACTTAGTTTATTCTAAGGATAGAATCAGCAATTTTTTTTTTACTCTTTCCATAATTTGTCTACACTGGTCTGTAGTGTTTACTGCATTTTAGATGGAGGCATTTCCATATTATATAAATAGTCCCAATCTCTGTGGACTGATGAAGTGAGTTCCTTCATCCAGGAGAGAAACGAAGAAAAATTTCCTCCCTCACTTTCACTTGATTTTCACCGATGTTTTAATTTATTAAAGAGAAGAGCTTTATACATCACAGTAAAATCAAGCCATAAGTGAAATCTAATGGCCACACATTTTCTGATAAGCACGTATTCAGTGTACTTAAATTTATGTGTCTTTCCCAGTTTATTCAGGATGTCTGAGTGCAGAAAGCACTCACTGTTTTGGAGGGAAGTAAATAAATTCTTTCAAGGTCCATTATGGACCTTCAATGCAGAGTAATACTATTACTACCATTTCTCCATATATAGAGAGGATACTCAATTAATGTTCTCTTCTACCAGCACTTTCTTTGGGTAAATGCTTTCTGTTAAAAAGCAATCAAAAATATTAACCATCCTTGAGATGTTAAGTAGTGGTGTTCCAATCTATTGCTAAAAAGGCAATGCTGGGCAGTAGTAAACCTCCAATTTTCAAGGTTGAATGGTGCATGGAACAAAGTCATATGAAATCCTAAATTATGAGTAGTCATTCATTACCTTCAGTGAACCTTGGAAGCTGCTGGAGTACTGTAAACATAAATCATTATAGTTATAAGAGAAAAAACAATATTTAATATATTTTCCCCCTCTGGATAAAACATTTTCATCTTTTCCAGGAAGACACACATTTTAAAAGTTTCTTTGCACTTACTAAAGCTTCCAGAAATGTAAGCATACCTTTAAGATCACCTAAGTGACTTTGCCACTGACTCCTTACAACTAAAAAAACCCAACAAAATATAGAAATTAAAAACAAAAGCCAGCAGCCTTCTACTCCTCTCTTCAAAAAACCTGATATCGTCACTGCTTCAGTGACTTGGAAAATTGTGAAGCTATCTATCTGAATCTCTACATGTCTTGTTTACAGAGCAGTTGAGTTTTAGGTTCTGCTAGTATTTACAAGTGAATTTCACTTGCCCTTTATATATAGTAGAGCCAAATACTGATGTAATATTATGTAATTAGATGAAGTCTTTTAAAAAGAAGACATTATTGTAGCAATTTCATTAAATAAGGGATATTCGCATTCTTCATTCCAATGTTGACCATTTTTTGTTGAGAAATCCCTTTTCCCAACATCAGAATCGCTCATCATTAAAAGTAAGTTTTGCAAGGCAGGATCCTGCTTCAGTCCAGTTTTCTTTTCCTGTGCCCTCAGACTCTTGTCCTGCTGGTAGGGCTCTTTGCTCTCCTCTGGGATGGCCTAGGCCCACCCTGGCTCACTTCCAGCAGAGAGGCACGTGAAATGCCAAGGAAAATCCCTCCCATGGAGAGCTGACATAGTTAACACGAGGAGCCACCTAGTCAAAGCATTGGGCTGAAACATAATTCAAAAGATTGACCAACCCCAAGATCTTGTCTCAAGGCAGGATCAGTACTATCTATATTTTTCTTGACACAGTTTTAAAACAACGTAAGTTGGAAGGGACCCTACTCAGACTGTCACCTGAGGTGTGCTGACTTCAGCACTGGCTAAAAATTTGTAATGCCTGGCAAGGACAGCAACTTCATCACGACAGTTTATGCCAGGGTTTTACTGTCCCCACTCATACACATTCTTCTTAACAACTAACCTGGATTTAATTAATTAATGAAACCATAAGAAGTTTATGACCTTTTCTGTCTTGATCCAAGAAATCACTGTTGTCGGGAGAGGGGAAAAAAAGAATCTGTTTTCAGTGCTATAAGAACAGCCAGTTCCACACAACGCAGCCCAAAGCTTGCCAGGCTTAGACATTTCTTAATCTGCTGTACTCATGAGGGCTGGATATCAGTGGAGATTTCATTATATTTAGTTCTCATTATTTTGTAACAAATATGTTTTAGTTTCATACATATTTATATGCTGTAACTTTCTGTATTTCTCTATTAACATTATAGATATATATTTTAGCTCTGTAAGTTAGCTTTGATTGTTATTATCATTTTTGGGATTTGGTTGCCCCTAGTAAATATGTGGTTTGTATTTCAGGTTGTTTGGTAGGCTAGCAGAAGGTTTTGACTTACATTTGGAACAGTTTGCAGGTTAGTTTGTAGCAATAGCAAAAAGAATAGAAGAAATTTCACATGACAGTTATTACACGTAATTATGAGGATATACTTGACAAATTTTGGTGTAATTTTAAAATCTGACAGCTTGTGGGTTTTCTGATCTATCATTAGTTGAGCGGATTAATAGTTACAACAGCAACTCACATGCACCTGTGTTCTTCCCTTAATGATTTTGCACGTTATTTTCCTTTCCAGGACCATAAAGAACTTTGCAGAGTGCTGTGTTAGAAAAATTATGCCTAGTTAGAGAAACATTACTGAAAACCAATTAATTATAAAAAAAATTCCAAATATGGATTCCCTGATTTTTTCCTTTCCATTATTCTTGCAGTTGAATTGTGTTTTTATATTTTCTTCTAAAAATAAGGTTGTGATCTCTTACTGAGTAGGACTGCAGAATAATAAGTAATATGCTGGATCCATCATACCAGTCACCCTCCCACTGCAGAGGCACTCAGAAGTTACAAGAGGGAGCACAAGGACATGAGGTAAAGATACCTTATGGGCCAAGTGACTGATTTGGTGTCAGGATGATTGGGATGTTAGGGTTGGCCCTGCAGCCTGACCAGTGTGGACACACAGGTGCAATTTCATTTTTACTTATGGGGATAGTTTTCTGATAGGATATAACTTTTGATCTGCAGTGCAATCCTGCCTTATTTAACTGGATTTAAGGAGAGTAGATGTACTGTAGCTGCAGCAGTTATCCATCATGATATTTATATATTGACCTCAATATCTATCCCAGTTGGAATACATGCTAAGCAAAGGAAATCTGCCAAGTGCCAATCCAGAAAAGTCTACACAATGTGGCTTTTGCTTAACTTATGGACAGCCAGACTCAGCAGGTGTTGTGGTCCTAAGTGTGGGGGCTGAGACAACCTTTCTGAATGATAATCGGTCGGGCATGCATTTTTTACACCGAAGAAGTGTAACTGTTGTGTTGTCATTTTTCTCTTCAAGTAACTTGGTAACATCAAATTGGGGAAGTTTACTATGACCTGTGTTTTATTTGAAAGTGTTCCCATAGTACAATTTCCAGGGTGTTGCACTATTAGGTTTTCTATAATCATGAATATTTCTTTTTACTAAGAACCTCTTTGAAAGCTGATTTGGAGTGGTTGACATCTCTTTATCAGGATCTTATGGATAAATGGTTCTAAAATTTTTCTAAAGTAATTCAGTACAATAGTATTTGAAATGGCCACCAGAAATAACAGAATCCTAGAGTGGTTTGGATTGTAATGGCCCATAGAGACCATCAAGTTTCAACCCCCCTGCCATGGGCAGGGACATCTTCCACTACACCAGGTTGCTCTGAGCCCCATCCAAGCTGGCCTTGAACACTTTTAGGGTTGGGGCATTCACAGCTTCTCTTGGCAACCTGTTCCAGTGTCTCACCACTCCCACAGTAAAGGATTTCTTCCTAACATCTCACTTAAACCTACCCTGTTTCAGTCTAAAGCCATTCCCCTTGTCTTATCACAACATGCCACTGTAGAAAGTCCCTCTTCAGCTGCCTTACAGGCTCCCTTTAGGTACTAGAAAATGCTCACCAATTCCCTGCAGCCTTTTCTTCTCCAGGCTGAAAAGCCCCATCTCTCTCAGACTGCCATCATATTAGAGGTGCTACAGCTGTCTGATCATCTCCATGGCCTCCTCTGGACTTGCTCTGATGGATCCATGTCCTTTTTATGTTGGGGGCCTCACAGCTGGATGCAGCTCTCCAGGTGTGGGGTCTCACAAGCCCAGAGCAGAGGGGGAGAGTCACCTCCCTTGACCTGCTTCTTTGGATGCAGCCCTGAATATTGTTGTCTTTCTGGGCTGCAAGCACACACTGCTGGATCAAGAATCTTGATAGCTTCTTGTCCACCAACTTTCCCAAGTTCTCCTCAGGGCTGCTCTCCACCCAGCCTGTACTTCTGCTTGGGAATACCCTCAGTTGCAGGATCTTACACCTGGCCTTGTTGAATTTCATGACGCTGGCACAGGGTCACCTCACAAGGCTTTTAAGGTCTCTCTGGATGTCATCCCTTCCCTAGAGTATGTCAAGGGCACTGCACAGCTCAGTGTCATCGGTAGACTTGCAGAGGGTACACTCAGTCTCGCTGTCCATGTTGCCAGCAAAGATGTTAAACAGTGCTGGTCCCAATACCAATCCCTGATGAGCATCACTTGTCACTGGTCTCCACTGGCCATCTAGGCATTGACCACAACTCTTTGAGTTAGCACTGAGTTATCTACTGAGTGTCCATCTGTCAAATACATCTCTCCAGTTTAGAGACACGGATATCATGTAGGATGGTGTCAAGGGCTTTGCACAATTCCAGGTAGACGCTGTCAGTAGCTCTTCCCTCATTTACCAACACTGTAAGTCCATCATAGAAGGTCATCAGATTGGATAGGTATAATTTGTCCTTAGTGAAGCCATGTCAGCTGTCACAAATCACCTCCTTATTTTCCATGTGCTCTAACATAACTTCTAGGAGGATCTGTTCCATCATCTTCCCACACACTGTGGTGAAACTAACTGGCCTGTAGTTCCCTCAGTCTCCATTTTCCCCCCCTCTTTTAAAAATGAGGGCTATATTTCCCTGTTTCCAGTCAGTGGGAACTTCAGCAGACTATGATGACTTCTCACATATGATGGATAGTGGCTTAGCCAATTCCTCCACCAGCTGTCTCAGGACCCATGGATGCATCTCATCAGGTCCCACAGAGTTTGGGAGGTTGTGCATCCTCAGGTTCCTTGGATAGTCTCAAACTTGATCTACTCCCATAATGGGTGGTTCTACATTCTCCCAATCCCTGCCCTTCCCTTCTGTGATGCAGGAGGAGTGCCTGGAGCACTTGCCGGTGAAGACAGACAAAAATGTTTTTGAATACTTCAGCCTTCTCCATGTCCTCTGTTACGAGGACTCCCCTTTACTTTCAGAGAGGGCCCACATTTTCCCTAGTTTCCCTTTTATCACCAGTATACCTACAGAAGATTTTCTTTTTGCCCTTGACATCCTTGGTCAGGTTTAATTCTTTTACGGCTTTAGCTTTCTTAACTTGATCTTTGGCTGTTTGGACAGTCTATCTGTACTCCTCCTGGACTACCTGCCCCTGCTTCTACTCTCTGTGGCTTCTTTTTTGTGTTTGAGTTTGTCCAGGTGCTCCTGGAATTTTTTCTGAACTTCCTTTTTGTCAGGATGCATTGCTCCTGAGCTTGGAGGAGGTGATCTTTGAATATCAATGAACTTCCTTGGAATCCTCTTCTCTCCAGGGCTTTATATCCCGTGGTACTTTATCAAGCAGATCCCTGAGGAGGCCAAAGTCAGCTCTTCTAAAGCCCCGAGCAGTGAACTTGCTGTGACTCCTCCCTGCTGCGCCAAGGATCTTGATCATCTCATGGCCACTGCAGCCCAGTCTGCCCTTGAACTTCACCTTCTGCACCAGTCCCTCTGGCCTCTTTTTCGTCAGAGTTAATTGTGATGAAGAGAAAGATTATACCTATGCAAAACTCCATCTCAGTAGCTTCCTGTCCACTTACATCAACAGGTGTGTGGAAGGAGCTCATGACATTTAAAGGTGGTGTATGGTGCCAGCACATAACCAACTATACAGTTTTCTGCTTAAGCTGAAACCCCTCCTTAGTGCAACATAAATAGTCTATTGTATTTAAACTCTAATCTAGCACACACAGATGTTAGTAAAATTGTTTCAGTTGGTTTCAACATGCGTTGAATCAAATGCCAGGAGTCCAGGGACATCAGGTGCTGTAGCACACTGCTTAATTTGGGAAGCTCTCTTAGAAAGACTGGGCCGGTAACTTCACGGCTGTGGTGCTAATCCTTCACTCTCATGATAATGTGAAATGTACTCTGTAACCAAGCCAACCTGGTTTGGGTTAACTATTCGGTCTGCAGTTTACAGCAGGGAAGGGGTGGATACAGCAGAATCCACCATAGGACTTTTATAAGGTGAATTAAATGAATGAAATGTTCTGTACAGTGTAACTTCACAATAATTCCCCCTGGATCATGTTCCAAAACGGTATCCTTCACATGGCAACTCACTTGCTGCTTGCCGCTATGTAACTTTAGAACCATTTAACTATGCTGTTTTCCCTTATTTACGGTTCAGTAGTCAAAAGAAAATTAACTGGTGTCTCTGCAGTGTACCAATATTTGTGCTCTGTTTAATGCTCCATATAATAATTGCATTTCTTAAGATAACATTTAAGATAATTCATAGAAAGCTGCCAGGGAAAAATGAGAACTTCACACTGAAAATACTCAATTACATGTTAGAATATTTTATTTATGCCAAATGTTGCTCTCCATTTACTTTTTGAGTCTAAAGTTAATGCACTAGCAGCAGTTCTAAAGGTTGGAAGGAAAGGTTTTAAAGAAGGAAAAGAAATTAAGAAGTCCATTCTCAAAGTTCCTCTTTGTTTTGTGTGTGCCTTTGTATCATATCTAAAAAAAGCTCTCCTCCAAAATGCAACATTATTGAGAGTCTTCCTTAAGGTCTAGACAGCTCAGATAAATTTTTTGTTGAAAAACTAGTTTTGTTTCTTGTCTTCTAGCTTTTTATTCATGAGCAAGTGCAGACATACGATGGAAAGAGAGGCACATGCATCTTTTCCATGACAGTGACATTGGGTCTGCTATTTCCTATGTTGTCTCATGCAAAGAGGAAAGAAATAAAAAAGAACAAGTTCAGACTGAAAAGATGAAACAGATTTAATAAAGTTCCTATATGTGCAACAATTTCTATTCATATCACAACCATATCAGTTAAAACAGTCGAGATATTTGAAAAACTTCCACGGATTAATAATTTTCTATTGCAGTTTTACTTAATTTAAAATAAACAACAGAAATAAATTGTGTATTTCCCCATTTAAGACTTATATAACTCCATATGATAGTTCTGTGCTTGGGAGGATGGTTAAAATAAGAACTTGTTCTGTGCCCAGTAAAAAAGACTATGAAAATACAATTCAAAAGATGTTGGAGAGAGGACACTTTGCTTCCAAGTTATTATTCATGGCTTTTCAATGAAAGCAGCAGTGCACCACGGCACAAACGGTGCCCTTCGGGTCACAGAGAGCCATACACTGCTGAGGGTGAAGGCTGGGTCTCTGCCTGGCCGTTTGTTCCCAATCTTTCCATCATTTGAAGATCTGTTTTTAAAAATTCAGGTACAAGGAAGAACTCAGTCACAACTTCAAAGTGTCTGAGCTGAGCTCAAAATGAGATGGGCTTTGCTAAATGTACTATTGTTGCGCTTTTAGCAGTTTATCTCCAGGTATGTTCAGGAAGGTGAATTTTCCTCAATTCTTTCTCTTACTCCATTAGCATATTCTGCAAGCCCAGCACCAGGAATGGTGCTGCAGAAGTTTTAATAATAAAGTTATTTAAATAACTTTAAAAAGTTATTGCTGGGAGAGGAATATCACCACTCATTGTCTTGCTGACCTAAACCTGTAGTGTGTCTGTTCTGTATTTTTTTCATTTGTTTATTTATAGGTTATAATTTTAAAAGTTTGTAATATATTATTTAATAGCCTTAGAAGTCATCGTCTCTGTGTTGAAAACAGAAAACTTAAAAAGTAACATAAACTAGAAAAAGGCTTACATTGAGCTATGAGGAGATTTTACTTCTTACTTTCTGGAAAGGGATTTTGCTAGTATTTCCAGGAATTCCCTTGGAATCCATTGTTCTTTTCAGCAATGCAGCCATGCTGCATTGTGCATCCTGCTCCTCTTCGCTGATCTTTTCCTCATGCCCCCCAGTAGCTGGAACTGTTTGGCAGACTGCAGCCTGGGCCATCCAGCTGTGGGCTTACAGAATGGGAGAGCAGCCATGGCACAGTGCTGCAAATGAGTGTGAAACAGGTCGAGCTGCAGGGGAGGGAGTTTGGGAGCTAAACGTGTGAGACTCCCCCTTGATGTGTGAGATTTGTCAGGTCTGCACTGTGAAGGCAGAATTTTAAAATCTTTCTAGAAGGGCTGGAAACTCAATTCCTCTGAAGCCCAGAGTTAAGCTTGTTAATGATTATGTATCTTTATTACAAGAGGCTATTTCTTCTGGCAATGGAGGGGGCGTATTCCCTGCGATATTTCCAGGCCATCTACAGAGTAAGTGTATTTAGTTACTCTGAACTGGTCACGTAACCTTTTAAAACATTAACTTAAAGGATCCAGTCCAATCACAGCCCAACCCTTCCTGTATTTCACTATGTTATTCAGCTTCAAAAAAAGGAAATCTTATTTTAAAAAGCTTTATAGCCCAAGTCCTATCTATGTGAACTGTTTGCTTAGGCAGGAAGCTACTCAACTACTATTTTTGGAAATAATGGGAAAGTGGTTGCATAGACAAGAGTATGAATAATGGCACTGTTTTCTTTTATTCAAAGCTACCAGAACCCTCTCATTAGATTTTAAAATTCTGTTTACGACCCTAACTCTATCTCTAAATTCCTATTTTGTTCTCATGCTAAACATAGAGCAACGAACAATATCCACAATTAATAACCTTTTCTTTCTGTTTAATCTTCATAAACAAAACCAAGTAGTTTTAGTAATAGTAACAGTTATTAAAACAGAATGAATAATTAACATTCTGTCCTTCCTTAGCCTACAGTTCAGCATAGATGGATTTGTTGTCTGTAGTGGTAAAGTTTTTGAAAATCTCTTTGAATTGAGATAAAGCAACTAGTTTTAATTCTTGACACAGGATATAGGGCTGACAGAAGACAATCTTCTTCAGCTTCTCCAAGAGCTCTGATGATAGCTTTTCATTCTTGTATAAATTACTTGATGACAAATAGTTAATTTATCAAGCAAAATATGTAGACTTTAAATCCCACCTAATTCTTATTTTTTATTAATTTGTTTTTATTCCTGCAAAACATGCTAGCACTATGTTTTTCTGATTAGGAAGGAATGTAACGACAGAGCTGATAAAATAAAATTCCTAACACATTCAATGCAATATACATAAATCAAAAACATTCATTTATGTGACTAGAACATGCTCTGAGCTGTAACTGGGTTGAAAAATACAGTGACTGTAACAAAGAGGAAGGAAGTATAAAAACCAAAAAAAGTACTAATAATGTATATTTATTCTAAGCTCTGTCACTGAATGTGGAAATTTGGTTTGGAGGCTTCCAGATTTCAGACTCCTTTCTATGCAAGCACTGTTTTGGGTCCTGCTAGTTGCTCACCTTGCTGTGTAAGTGGAGTGACAGACTGAATGGCTGAGCTGAGGCACTGGGACCAGCACAGCCCCGGCAGCGAGGAGCCCTCTCGGACATGGAAGGTTAATGTGAAGGGTGTGCAGCACCCCAGCCTCTGATGTTAGAATACATTACTGAACCCTAAGTCAGGCTGACTGTTTCTACACTCCTAAGTCACTGAAGGCACAATCTACAAAGTATTGGATGTATGGTTACAGCTTTCTCTGCATGTTCATGTGTCTCTCTGGGCATGCCTGCCAAAGCAGCTAACACTCGAGCATGCATTGCCAAATTCTCAAAACACCTTGTGCATTGCTATCCACAGAACTCCACCTGCTTTGTGCACCTGAATTATAGAGACTGTATGCTTCACTAATGCCAGATGCTTTTTTAAAACACAAATGTATGACCAAAGGTAACAAGACTTGCAACTTAATGAAGCCTTCAATCTACTTTTTGCACATAAATCAGCTATTGTAAGGTCAAACAAAACCAAATGAGCTAGGTAACAACTTTCTGCTCAGCATAATTCAAATAACTGGCCCATTTTTACTAAGCTTTTTTCATAACATAAAGTGAAATTATAATTCAGGGATCCTGAAACATCCAACTAATCAGGCAAAATAATGCATAATTAATAGAAATTTCTGCTGTAACATTAATACTAAGAGAATAAGAGCCCCTTCTTCTAGGCAATTGTGCAGTCCATCCAGAGGGTGGTTGAGCACTGAAACCGGCTTCCCAGGGAAGTGGTCACAACACAAAACCTTTCTGAGTTGAAATGTTTGACCAATGCTCTCAGGCACATGGTGGGATCCTTGGGGTGTCCTGCACAGGGCCAGGAGTTGAATTTGATGATGCCGATGGGTCCCTTCCAACTCAATATATTCTATGATCCTATAAGTTGCACTGACTTGTCATCATCACATTTTAATATATTTGTTAAGCATACAGCTACTGTGGGATGCAGTATTCAGTTTGCATGATTTTTGAGTGAAGAAAGGAGATCCTGAGAACAGAAAGCACTGCTGCTGATTGAATAACCATTTTTGTTCTAGTATTTCATCGCCCTATTAGATTAATCCGAGCAGCTAAGGATTGAGTAATTCTGAAAATGCACATTGAGATTCCGCTGCAGAGTGGATTTTGGATCATATTGCAGAAAATAATAAAGTCTAACCATTGTTGGGTTTGTTTTGGTTTTGGTAGGAAGCTTTTCTATAGCTGAAGTTGAAAGCATGCTTCCACCAACCCTTGTGTATGAAAGTATACATTACCCTTTCACAGCAGAAAATGTAAAAGCACGTTTCTCTAACAGCGCCCTGGGTAGCTCTAAACAAGGTCACATTAAAGTTACATTGTTTCTGTTTGAAATGTAACCATGCAGTTTCTTCTTCTAAGTGGCTAAACCTAAGCCCTAACAGTAAGGGACAAACATTTGACCGCCAATTCCTGCGCCAGCCAATGTTTTGGTTTAATGTTTTCCCTTCCTACATAATTTAGGACACCCACAGAATTTCACAAAACCTCTCCCAGTATTATTTATCTGTACTGCAATAGTGCTTAGACTTCATCTGCAATTCTCCACACAGCGCCTTAACTGTGAGATCATCCTTCCACTTAAACATGACACAGTGCATGTTATCTGCTAGAACTAGTACCCAAATGTTATGAACTTGTTACAACAATCAGATACTATTTTTCGTACATTATCTTCATTTGCCAGTTATCCCACCTTTTTATACCTGTTTAAAAAACAGACCAAGTGTGAAAAATCAGTGAAATACACAAACCAGTATTTTTTAAACAGTCCATCAGGGTCTAAGTACATATTGTCATATTTCTTCCAGAAAAATGACTGAATAACAACACTGTAAGGGGCATCAGTTAATTTGGGCGTACTACCAACAGCATTTTTTTCTCCCAAAATGTAAATTCAAAAATATGTTTCTGAATGAAAAGAAAGCCACATTCTTTGCTATGGAAAGAAGATATCACTGCATCACTATGTTTACATGAACTCCTATTTTGTCCAATAGGGTTTTATACAACCATAACTTCATGAGAAGACTCAATTTGTAGAAATTTGGGTGACCGTATCTTCATGTGATCACCAAAGACAGTAAACACTTTCTCTGAGCTTTTGTGTATGGCTTATGAAACACATGGTGACTTGCAGGACAGAAGACTTTGTTTTCATGCTTTAAATTCACTTGATGGTTCCAACAAATCTAAACTCTAGCTGTGGGAGATGGATTATAAGGAATCTATTTTATGGGAAAGAAAGCTGAAGAAGTTCCAAGAAACCTTTCAGAAGAACTAGATATAAATCTGAGATACCTACAAACCTCTATGGGTTATCTCTTTCAAGATGATGTCAAGTCACCTCCAATAACACAGGCTAACTTTCTAGTTTAACAGGTCTTTTAAACCTTTCTGTCTCAGGTAAAATTCAGTATCAACATGTGGAAATACCTCTCACTATAATGTTTTAGGTGTTTTTCTGCAGCACACATTGGTAGGTTTATCAACCAAACAAACTAAATGGAGCACTGAAAACCTTCCTCTCGAACACAGAAGTACAAAATGCTATTGATGAGGGTATTGCCATAGAAATAGGAACTTTTGTAATCACCATTTTACTCAGTCATAATATTTCTAATGCTGTAATGCAGCTGCCCCAGAAGGTCTTTTGCACTTGGCCACTGTAGGCATGCTGAAAAAGCATCTATTTGCAAGTGTTGGTAATTTGTGCTGCTCAGCTAAACACACACTTTTCAATTATCAAGGCTAGATAACAGCCATGAAATGCACCAGATGAGAGAAGTACAATAGCCTGAAATCTTGGGACGCCACTTACAACTTGGCAACACGTACCAGCTTGGAATTAATGCTGGAACCTGTTTAGAGGTCCACCACCTACCACAGGCTCCATGCTGGTGGGAGCAGTTCTTTAGAGTGCGAGGCGTTTGCCCCTCTGTGCTTCACAGTCTTCTGTTCGCACCCTTAGTCGGTGACATAGCTGGGTTGTTGTATTTTGCTTTGCTGGACTTTACCACTGAAAAAGGAAAGTCTACTGACAAGTAACATTTTACTGCTTTCTCACTATTATGGGTAAAGCAGATTTTTCTCTCCTACTGGTTTGCATAGAGCAAAACCCCTCCATTTTTCACTACAGTAGCAGCAGAAAAAAAGTCATGATGATGAGGAAAGAGATCTGTACTGTGGAAATGAAGACTGTGACTCAGAAGAATCACTTTCTGAAGAAAATTAATAAAAGTTAATAAAAGGATCCTGAAACAATGAGAAATATTGGAATGGTTTCATACTGCTGAAATACCAAATTCAGATCCAACTGCAAGTATGCCTATTGATGCTAGTATTCAATTTTTAGTGTTGATATTTTGGTTAATAGAAGTTTTTCCTTCAAGAGTAAGGTGAGGAATTTCATTGAGAGTAATATCCAAATGATTTTTGTCTGCATGAGAAGGCTTTAGTTGGGATTTTAATAATCTGGAACTTCCAGGAATGAAGCCTCTATCTCAAAAACTTCATACTTGCTGATGGGGTAAGCTGCATGCCTCTAGTGCTTTCCAACAGGCTACAGAGTCTTTTCACATTCAAGCCATCAGTAGAATCTAAGCTAGGAAAGAATTAAGTCATCTAAGAAAGATTCTTTTTCTGTATGAGTAACATTCACTGCCTTCTATTTGAGATTAATTTAAATCAGTCTCCAATCCCAGTCCCCAGTGCAGACTTGCTGCTCCTCCATACTGTGTAGCCTGTGCAGAATGGAGATTGCTTACCTGTGTGTTGGGCCTAATTCAACTCAGATAGGATTTTAGACAGATCCCCAAGCAACGGTTCCCACAGAAAACAGTGAGTTACCATGTATTCAAGTTTCCTTTATCAGCATACTCAGATGCCTAGCATTCAGAGTTCCTTGAATAAAAGCCATTGTTCACAGCCAGTCAGACTGCCCAAGAGACAGTGTAAGGTAATCTGTACAGCACAGAGGTAGCAGAGGATGAGAATCACTGCATTGGCACTGCAGGGTGCCTGTGCACCTACTTCTGTCTGGGAAATCTTAGACTGAGGCCAATTTGGCCTTGAGGTGTTTGGGAAAAAATATCATGCTATTGTCAATGAGGAACAGTGAGAAGACAAATCTTAAATTCCATATCAAAGGTAATTTGGTTAACAACAACAATAAAAAAAACCCCAAACCAAAACAAAAAAATCCCACAAACCAAACCAAAACAAAAAACCAAACCCAAAAAAACTCAGGATTTTTGAGACCTGCAGATTGCTAGCACTGGTTACAAAAAGGACCAGCATGTAGATCACAGGAGCAGAAATGGGGCTGGTCAGCACTTTTGTCTATTTGCTACTGTGTGAGACAGCCACAGGAGACAACAAACACTTACAGGACTACCTGCAAATATGCTTTCCTGTTGCTTGCAACACAGCCAGCACCTCAACATTGAGTTTCATTGGGTGCCAGATGTTCCAGGCTAGATGAGGCAGAGGCAGCTTTACAACTTCCATCATGTAATATTTAAAGCCTGATTAGGTGTTTCTCATTTAATCACATATATTATTAATTTCAACGAAATTACTGTTTCTCCCTGCGCCTTTAAACAGCCAGTGAATAAAAGTTGGATTGCTAAAGCAGATTAAAGCCAACTATTCCAGTTTAGCTGACTGCATTCTGATTACTTAATAATACCCAAGTATGTGCAGAATTTGTCCTTGCTGTGAGCCACACAGGGTGTTGCACTACTGAATAAACCCTCAGAAAAGGCCGTGCTGCTTTGCCTTAAGTGCTTTCCTTAGCGTGGCTTATACTCCAGATAGTTAAAGAACTCCTCAGCGAAGAAAAATCACATGAGTTCTTGCTGTACCGCTCCACAGCGCTGCAGAGCAAGTCAGAAATGACTGCCCAAAGCCTGCTCCGGGGAGCGTCATTTGCCATTCCGGCTGCGACTCGGATGCCCCGCGGGACCGCTGGTGAGACCCGGCGAGACTCAGCCCCGGAAAGGCTGCAACGCCGCGCCCGAAAACTCCTCGGACACAAGGCTGGGGGAACGCACAGACATTCCACACCCGCTGGTGCCTTCGGGGGCTGCGTGTGCAGCGGCCCGGAGGCCGCAGCCGCGCCCGGCAGGTGCCCACGGGCGCACCGCCAGGCCTCGGGCCTCACTTCGGGGAGCTCCCGAGCTCCCCGCGGCCCCGGCAGCGCCGTCGTTGCCCCGCGCTCTCGCTCTCCATCTCTATCTTCTCCATCTCCATCTTCTCCATCTCCATCTCCCTCCCTTTCGCCAGGGCCGGCCCCGCCCCGGCGAGCCCCGGGCAGGTGCGCCCGGAGGCGCAGCGGGTACCCCCCCGCAGCCATCTCGCCCCCCTCGGGGCGGCTGCGGCGCGGGGTTCGCCCTCCCCTTCTGCCCTCCCCTCGCTGCGGGCCGCGCCGGTGGGCTTGGCTTGGCGTGCGGCTGCAGCGCGGGGCTCGGCGTGAGTCACCCAACCCGCGGCGCGGCGCGGCGAGCCGAGCGCGCAGGCACACGGGGGAGGCGGCGGGGGCGGGCGGCGAGCGGCGGGGGCGGCAGCACCGGCTCCCCGCCCGCCCACTCGCACATGCTGCCGAGCCGCAGTCAGCTGGAGCGCCGCTTCCTCCACAGCCGCCGCCGATGACCTCCTCGCCCGCCCGCAGCCGCTGAGGACCCCCGGCGTCCCCGCCAGGGCAGGGGATGAGAGATCGGCCTCCCGCAGCCCCGTCCAGCGCAGCCCGCCGCACCGCAACCTCGGCCGCCGCAGCCCGCCTGAGCCGCCGCCCCAGAGGAGCCGCAAAATGAACCCCCAGTGCGCTCGCTGTGGCAAAGTGGTCTATCCCACCGAGAAAGTCAACTGCCTGGACAAGGTGCTGGGGCGCGGGCGGGCGGGGACGGCGCCTCCCGGGCGTGCCCGTCCCGCTCCCCGCGGCTCCGGCGGGACGGGCAGGGAAGGGCCGAGCCGGCGGGGCATCGGGGCGAGCCGGCAGGTGGCAAATGCAGCGTTTTAAGGGCCGCCGCTGCGCCGGCATCCGCGCTGTCGCCGCCGGCGGGGGCAGCGGCCGTGTCACCGCGCTGGCGCCGGGCGAGTGGGGCCGCAGCGGCCGGGGCGCCCTGCGGTGCTCGCCCGGGAATGACGGTGCCCGGGGCCGCCGGCGGGTCCCCGCGGCCGCCCCGGCTCCCCGAGGGATGAAGTTGTAGGCGGCCCTTTCCCGGCTGTAGTTGTCGGTGCCTCCCCGAGCTGGGGGGGTTTCGGCTGCCCCTGGCACCGTGGCCGGGGCAGCGGGGCGGCGGCAGCGCCGTCCCGCGGGGGTGTCCCCGGTGGTACCGGCTATAGCCCACCGCGGTCGCTCCGTAAATAACAACACTGAGGCTGTGAGAGATGCGCCAAATTACCCTTCCCGGAAAGGCAAGGCGAGGTGGTAGAAGCCACCGGAGGAAAATGCCGTATTATGTGCTAAATTTAGTGTCTGTGCGGCGTACCAAAAAGCCAGCCGTCACGTTAGTTAGTGATTGCATTCGCGTAGTATTGCATTCTTAGCAAGGGTCCTTTTTTTAAAAAAAAGGAGGAAAACGTCAAACTCCTGCTTCAGTTATCTTTAAAATTATCCTGGCGAGGTCAGCATGCAGGGGTTTTGGCATTCACCTTAGCAGAGAATTTACGTTTCCAAGAGTGTTTCAGAAGCACCTTTGGTTTCATGTGAAAGTAATTGTTTTGATTCAGTTAAGGGACCTATAATGCATGGCCAAAATATTGACTGGTGATTGTGTTTTTATGTTTACTAAACCCTAACGCTGCTTTCAAAACATCAGTACCTTAAGTAATTCTACTTTACATCTATTTACAGTACTGGCATAAAGGATGTTTCCACTGTGAAGTTTGCAAAATGGCTCTGAACATGAATAACTACAAAGGATATGAAAAGAAACCTTATTGCAATGCGTAAGTATTGTAAATGTCAAGTCTTGCAGAAATGCACATGAAAAGAAAACCTGGCTGTGGATATTGTCAAATAGGTATTGTCGTGCTGTAAAAACTTAATCTAGAGAGAGCAGTGTAGTCTAGAGCAGTTCAGTATCTTTTTAGACAGGGTATTGTACTTGCATTGGTGTAATAGAAGATGAAAATATTCGATTATGATGTGTTTAGGCAGTGTTTTCATATCAGTCTGAGGATACAGGTCTTTTCCTCCCAGAAAGTGTTGGATCTAGTACTGACTCCTGCTACATTCATTATTGGCAGTGCTGGATTACAGTTGTCCATTATGCAGCTCTCTGTTCAGGGTTATGGACCTGATCAGCATTTTGTAATAAGCAAACTGCTTCTCGGTTGTTTAGTTTACCAGAAACAGTACCCTGTTAGAAATCATGACGACCTGTTTTTAAAACTGTTAGTTTTTCCACATATCTCAGATTTCTAAGCTAGGTATTTACAAAATCCTTGCTTCTACTGCTTCATGCTATTTTGCTATTCTCTTAGATTTTGGTTAAGAAAATGGATTAGTATTGGTTTGAGTATACTCATGATGCATTCAACTTTTAAATTTTGCTGTTGTGTGGATTTTGAAGAGTGCTTTGATATTTGGCTTGCAAATACTGCAGAAGAGCATTTGATACACGGAGAAAATAAGTTGCTTATTGTTCTTTGTACCATGCTTCTAAAATTTGCTAATTGTATTTCAGTGTGTTTTAATCTTTAGAAGCCATTATAATATGCTCTTTTAGAAGGATAGCTCTTAAGATTTTGGAATCAAATGTGATCTTATATGTTACTTGTATATTGTTGTTATTTTCACCTTTATGTCTTTAAAACATGTTTTAAGAGACAGAGTTTTGAAGCTATGGACATATTTTATTTTTCTTTTGGAATATTCTCCTATACTTATCTTAAAATATTTGTTTGATGTTGAGATAGACTGTCCATGGCTGGCCATAACAGAAAAGTTCAACAGCATATGATCATTTCTTTCAGATTAAAATCAAATCCAGTCAGTGTCTAAAATACAATTTATGTTATAAATCTGCTGTGCTGCCAAAACTCGAAACACCTGTTTCAGTGTGCACAGTTGTACTTGGATTGCTTTAGGAGCATATGGAGTTACATATGTAACTTCCTAGCTTTCCCTGGAGTGCTCCACACAGTGTATGAGGGTGACATTAGACCTCTCCTAACAAAGTGTGCTCTGCTGCCGGTGTCACGGGCTGGAGAGAGCCGTGTAGGGAGGGAGTCATGCTCTGACAGGTGGTATGCTGGAAGCTGAGACTAACCTCGAGTATTGGCCCTGGATGGGACTCTGCATGTGGCACTGTTTGAGTTGAAGTACAGGTTGCATCCTTTACAGTAATTTTAACTCTGATAGGTGCCTTTTACCTATATTTTTGTGGTTAAATGTCAGGGATGATGCTTTGGTTGCTTGATCTTTCTCATCTAATCAGATACTTAATTGTACTCAGTAAGATTGCTTGCTAATAAAACCTCCTCCATGCTAATACATGAGGGTTTCCAAGCTGTGCATATTCAACTTCTGTTGCAGGAGAGTTTTTCATATATGCAGTTCTGGCTTGTGGTGTGTCCTTCTGTTGATGGATGAGGGGGAGTAAGGATGACGGATGGATCTGTTATGTACCATTCAGGTGCTATTCTTCCTGGCAGTTGCTGTAATGAGCTTTGTGAGAGTGAGCCTTGAAAAAAATAATCTCTACCTTTGAAATGTCTCTCAAACCTGATGTATGAAATGGGAATCAGCAATGTAAAACTGTGAAAAGAATTGCGGAATTTTTCCATTAAAAAAGAGACAAGACGTAATGTTTAATATGAACAATGTGCATTTTGTTCTTAACTTTTTGTAAACTAAAGTTTGGTGGGTTTTTGTGCCCCTCCTTTTTAAATGAGAAACCTTAATTATATAATGTAAATAATTTCAAGTGTTCTGTGGAACTGTGAAGGGAAGAATAAGGTGTGCCTTGTGGTTTCAACAAACTTTAATATTCTTCAAAGGACAGCTAAGATGTTTTTGCAAGACTGTTTTGAAAATACAGTTGGCTTGAATTTTGACAGAGAATCCTTGCATCTCAAAGATTACTGATTTGCAAGGCAGACACCATTTCAGTATTTCAAATTATGATGTATCTTATTCTGTTTTCATTAGTAAGACGCAAATCCATTTTTACATTAAATGCTGCTTGATCACAAAATCTGTGAAAAAAGAGTGTCAATTTACTCATACAAACACCTACAAACACTTGACAGAGAGTAATTACTACTAAACTGTTTATTGAGGCCATCCATTGATAAGAGTGCAATTTGCAGATAAAAATGAAGAAGTATGCACTAGGTTTGAATGGCAAAGGAATATCATGAAGCTGTTCAACAGGTTTGGAAGCCATAGTTAGATGCTTTCCAACTTTTCCTTATGAAAAACTATCTTTAATGATATCTCTATGTGCTTTGATAATTCACAGGTCAGATAAGTTTATTGAATATGTTTTGACCTTTGGTCTTAGAATCGTCCATTCTTTTGCTTCTTCAGGGGCTGAAATGAATGAATTTTGTTACTTTACTGGTAAAGATCAGAAATTATTTAATTGGAAAACATTTTTTTTTCTGTTAATATAACAAAAAGATGCTGATCTGTGATTGTTCGAACTATATTTTTGGTGGAGAAGAGTCAGGTCAGACATATTAACAGGAGCTAGCAAACCAAGAAGGGTTTGGAAATATATTGTGAAGAAAGGAATATATTGTGAATTACTTTAATTCAGTGACCATTAGAAAAGGGCAGACCTACTTGTAAATGCAGGATCCATCCTGCTTTTTTTAAAGGCAAATTTTTTTGCTGGACATCTTGCCACATTTCCGTCTAAATGATTGTATACCTTCCTTGTGATAAAGAGACACTGATACCAAAAGTAATGTCAGGGCTACTGACATAGCTTCTGTAAGTTGTAGATCTATGTAAGATTTTACCACAAGGTTAAAGGGAAAACTTTGTCTCTATGTGTATGTATATACTGTGGCTTTGAAAAGAATCATCTTTGGGTCACAGAGTTCACAATCTGTCTCCTTTAAACCTTTCAGTTTTCTTGTACAGAAAAGCTTGAACAACTTGGTTCTCTTCTCCCTCTCTTTTTTATTTACATGATTTGTGAACTGTTTGAGTCAGGACAGTTAATTCTGCTTGTTTGTGTAGTGGTTATAGTATCATGCTTTTATCTCAGCTGGGATCTAAGCAGTACAGTGCTGTAATAACTTACAGTATTGTAAGTTACATTTACTTGCATTCTCATTTCATCTGGAAGGCCTCATACAGAACATCTTGAGGCTTGTAGATGCACAGCACATGGACACTACTCGGTTTGCCTTAACGACTTTAGTCTTGCCTTTTATTTGCAGTCTGATTTAGATATGCCATGTTTCTGGATTGCTGCCTAATTTGTGCAATAATGTTGATGAAATGGGAGGGCTCAGACAATTTTGCAGTTCAGCCAGGTGCTATGCATTGCCTGAAGCAGGTGAATGAGTCATTCTTTGTTTCTCTGAATGTGCATAAAAGTAGTAAAAGAGAGGTTAAGACAATTAAAAAGTCTTCGGTAATCTGATTTATCAAATCACAGGGGCTTAATGCAGGTCTGAATCCCTCTTCCACCTTAATATCTGCAGATAGATGTTATAAAATACTTGTTTAATATATATGGAAATGTCAAGAAGAGAAGTTGATATTATTGTCTTTTGCAAACTCAGAGCTGACCCTTTCCAGCTGCAAATAAGCAAGATGATGCAAGGAAAGGAATGGCATTTTGGCAACTACCCATTTGTGTTCTCAAGCTTGTTAAATGATTGAATCATGTAGGATGATTATATGGTAACTTATTCTTACGGATGTTCATATAAATTCTTCTTTTAACAGATTCACTGGTCCAAAACACAAGACTACTTTTTATGCAAAACGTAGAAGCTGAAATGCATATTTTTGGAATATGCTCTCTTCATTAGATTTAATGTCTGATGCAGACAGACTTTCCTGCACATGTGAACACATCCAACAGAGATATGCTTCTTAATTTCTGCAAACCTAGCAGCTTCAAGTTCCATGGATGTGATATACCCCCTTGCAAAAACAGCCTCACTATTGCAATAAATTCTTCTGAAATACTTAGTATCTAAAATTTTGTTAATTGCCTGCACACAGGGTAGTTTAATTCAAGTTTTTATATATGATAGCCACCATAATCATGGAATGATTACATAACTTAAAATTCAAGTCTACTGTCATCAGTCTTAGTGTGGATTATTGACATGAAGAAAAACTCATAATCAGTTCTATGTTTCTTTCCTAGATTTAACTTCTTTGTAATGGGTGCCAGTAGGAAATAGCTGTGCAAATACATTTGAAATTTTGTGATGATATTAGAAGTACTACATCTTCAATGTCCAAGAGCAGTCAAACCCTACATTTTAGTATACTCTAGGGGAGGGATAAAAAAAGTGAAAGTGATTTTATATCAGCTTGGAAATGATAAGAACGTGGTGCAGCCTTCTGGAGAGTCACATGGTCTGGAAAATGGAAGCAGTTGCTTTTAATCAGTGGATGAATGTGGTCATTAAGTGCAATCCATTGTCTTGAATGGTGAACTTATGTTTAGAACTTTGATTTTAGCTGTGAAACATGAGTGTTTTTTATTTTATTTTTCTCTACCAGTCAGAAAATCTTGAGATGGTGGCTAGGAGTGTAATGATATTATCCTTACTAAAAATGGTTTTCAGTATTGATTTCAGCAGGTGATTATTTCTCAATTTAAAAATGTCAGGAAGAAAGAAAATTATGTAAGAAGCAGTGAGAATGAGCCTGAAATCTGTTGGGGCGACTTCTAAGAGTTGCTGTAAGAGAGTGCACAGAATAAACAGGGTTTTCAAATTCTTCATCTTCAACTGGAAAATGAACCACCCATAAACTCCCTTGAAAACCTTCCTAGAAAGCAAAGATCTGTACTTGATCACTTTATTAGCATTGTGTATTGAAGACTTTCCTGTTAAAATGTAATATTAAATGGATAATGGAAACAACAGAATTGCTAGAAAGACAGCTGCTAAGGGTCTCAACTCAGAGCCAATTACACTTATAACTTTAAAGTCCATTACTTCTTTTTCAGCATTGCATGAATATAAACTCCATTATTTGAAAACATTCATCCTTCCTCAGCAATCTTTTCTTAAAACAGAACAGCTCTAACTCTGCCCTCATCCTGATGGATTGTATTTTATATTAATTCTTGTTTCTTTACCTTCAGTTATTTCCGAAGTGTATATTTCTCATTTCAGTGCCCAGTGGAACATTATCAGAGCTGGTACAACAACAAGACTACTTGTACATAATTTTTCTTCTAAATCCCAGGACAGTCTTTGCCTTTTAATTTTTTCTGTTGTAAAACCTGAACTATTGTTAAATTATATTTGGATTCTTGTAGGCTATGTTTTTATGCAGAATTGCAACCTCAGCAGTGGTTATTATCCATTATCTGAGCAGTTAATTGTTCTTGGCTAAACACAGAATCTTCCACTTGGTTCTCATTGAACTAAATCTCCTTTTTTTTTCCCTCAGGCTGCTTCTCCAATTTGTCAAGTTCATTTTATATTCTAATTTTGTTCTCTAATGTGCTTACAGCCCCCTCCTATCAACCTGTCAACCCTCCCACTAGAAAGCCTGTAAGCACACTGCAAATTTAATAAGTATAATCTTTATTTCATCACCCAGGTTGCTACCTGAAGGCCTAGAAGGATACTGGGAGCAGTATGTACCATCAGGTCTGATGCAGCCTTCCCTTCTGTAGTGAGCAGTGATGAATAAGAGAGTTACTTTATCCTCTCTACCTATTCATGGAGTGCTAGATCAAGCACTGAGTTCTGTGAGAAAAAGTAAAATTGTGAAATAACATAATCTTGGATATTTATGCAGACTGCTTAAATATAAGGGACAACTATATTTAGAAGAAACATACATTCCTGATGCTCAGTACTGTGTTTTCTTTTTCGGTTAATTCAGTATTCAGTCCTATTACTATTGGTGGTATCCAATAATGTAAAGCTGAGCTATTTGCTAGAACAGTTGAAGGAACTTCTTAGGCAAAATACATTTGAGTCCCTTAAAGGTGTTTGATGGATATCTTTAAACTGTTCCAAGAAGGCACATAAGAACACTTTGTCAGAGTTGCTGCCTAACGTGCATAAGGCAGATGGTGGTTAGTTGTAAAGGAATTACTAAAGAATAATCATCACTGAAACTCAGATCTTGGGAAGAGTTGGGCTGTTTCTTATTTCTGTGACTGCATGTGATTAATGGGATACAAACCCTTTTCTTGGGTTCTGTTTCAACATGTTTAATTGGCCATGTCCTAATTTCATGCTTGGTCAAAGTCTGCATATATTAATTGCGTGGTGGGCGTGCAGGGAGAGGACTCTGTAAGCTCCAGCAGGTGCCTTGGTTTTCATTGTGGCAAACTGGAGAGAGCCACCAGGGTGACCTACACCTTAGTGTAGCCACCCTGCTTCCCTGCTGGTCCAAGCAGAGTAGAAAAAGGACCCCAAGGGAGATGAGTTGTTTCCTTTATCTTTCAGAGCAGGTGAATTCTCAGATTTCATTGAGCCAGTTCTGTCATGTTCCTAATGTGAGTATAGGGTCTGTGTTTGGAATTCCTGTTTTAATATTTTACCTGTAGGTAAAATATTATTGTTGCCCCTCTTGTTGCTCCAAAGCACAGTTATAAATTAGAATTACTTAGGGTGTTGCTGGGACAAATTAATAGAAAATATGCTAATAAGTACAATACATTTAATTTTACTTAATTTTATTTGATTGAAGACTGCGCTAAGCATAGACAGCTTTGCTGTGTGGAATCCCGACCTGTTGCCAGTTGATGTCTTGGCTCAAGTAATTGTGTGTTTTTAATATATATAATTATTGGTCATTGTAGATAGCAGATAACTTTCCCAAGGAGGAAGACATGCCTATCCTCAGCACTTTTAGTCATAAAATATACTAAACATATTCTCAGGGGACTGTGGTTATTGAGACACAGTTTGAGTATAAGTGGGTTTTTCTTTGCTTGTTAGTCTTTTAGCCACTCTTGGTGCTTAAGATAATCTTCAGTATTTTTACTGTTGCTTTCTGCACTCAGTCCTAAAGAGGGATGAAGTTAATTTCATTTTATTTATTCAAATATTAAGGCAAGAGAAAAAGAACCATAGATGAAATTTTGTTATTCCACATAATTTGCTTATTTTCATTGCACAGCTTGAGCTTTGGAACCAGTTGTAGCAAGCCTGTGAAGTCTTGATGGTATGGTTTGATAACAGCTTTGTGGTTTAACTGTTTGGGGTTTTAAATGTTCTAAACAATAGAGAATCCCATCGTATTTGCCTAAAGACTTAAGAAAAGTATTTTCAGCTGGCTGAATTTGAGGTTCTGTGCAGGTCTGCTAATGTTGCTGTTTGTAGCAAATGAACCTGCTGTCCTGAAATGCTCTACTTTATAAAGCTTGAAGAAAAATAAGTGTATGTTGCAATCTTTCATCCAATTTAGGATTTTTTAGAGCTGGTGATTGCCAGTTGAGAAGGACAATATCATGTCAGTCAGCTCTGTGTCAAGAAGCATGTGTTGCTGTTTACATACAATGTCAGTGAAAGCTTACTGTAATTATCCAGACAATAAACAATCTTGGCTGAGTGGTCAATTACTTTTATTTTATTTTAATAATTTTGAATATTGTGGCGTGCTTATAGCACCTTGCTAAATTTAGGGATTGTAGAAGTTGCACTGAGGGCAGTGTTTGGCTGTGCGATGTTGAAGTCCCCTGTAAAGGAGACAGTAGGCAGGACTCACAATGGAAAACTTTGCCCATAGAAGAGGTGGGTGAAGTATTTGTTGAATAATCGGTCTCTCTCATTGTAAATGACACCAGCCAGTTCATTCTGCCTTCAGTTATGTCATCTCATATTGCAGCTTTTTGAAAAACAAAAACCCTGCAGTAATTCTGCCTAATTTGCGGATCAATCAATTTCTTCTCTCTCTGCCTCCCTCTGTCTTCTGATGTTGGAGTAGATGTTACATCAGAGTTGGCCAATCTATTTTCCCTTGCTTTCTCCTCATGTTGCCTCTGTAATTTTCATTTGTACTAGGGGGAAAAGTCTGGCTGATAAATAGCGCAGAATTTTTATTCTCTCATATTTCTTCCTCCCCATGTCTCCTGTTTTCCTTCTCCAAAAACTTCTCTTCTTGGTTGTGCTGCAACGTGTGGTGGTAACTGATCCCATCACATCTTAGTATGAGGAGGGCACAAAAGTGTGCCAGCAGTGTCACACTTGAGAGGAGACCACAGCAGCTTAAAAAGGAAAAACGAATTGTGGTTTGGCCAGCTGTCATTTAAGCATCAATTGCAAAGGCTTTTCTGGGAATTGCATGGTTACTCTTTAAAGAGGATTTCTAAAAATGTACAACTATATGGATACTGGATAAATTTCCTTCCTTGGTTCACAGTTTCAAAAATTCACACTATGTTTTTTTCCCCTCTTAGGAGAGCAAATGTGTGGAGGTAGTCCTTCATGTTCTTCCTCTCTAAATGGCAGCTTTTTTCGTGCAGGTGTATTGGTATAATGCCAATTTCACAGATTTAAAAATAAACTCGTGCTGCATTTTAATTTAGTTATACCTCAGGTATTTTTTTAAACCTGGCAAACTAAGTGGTAATAGCTGTTTTTGTTTTGTTCTGTTCCAGTTTTATTCTGGAAGAATTCAATACTTGTAATGCAATTCCTTTTGACATGAGAAAAATGTATATAGAAATACTTGGGGAAAAATTTTAAAGAAAAAAGATGCTGGTTTCAGACTTAATTAAAATGCAAGTGGCTAAATTTGTGGAGGGGAAAAGTGTCAAGAGGAAATAAATTGACTAAAGAAAAAAGCATGGTACTATAGACTGGCATACGTTCAACACATAGGGTGTTATGTTGCATAGTATTGGTTGTGTGTATCTGCAGATGCAGAAGGGAGGACATTTCTGACTGGATTTGCTCAGTCATACAAAAAGAAAAGGGACCAGTATGACGATTTCTAGCAACAGAAGGGCTCAATAAGTGGTTGATCAGGAGATGATTAAGACTGTTAGAACTGGCAGCATGCTTGGTGTGTTGCTGCTGTAAGGGAGGTGCCAGTACATGTTTTAAAGAACCTGCCTGGAAATATATGTTGTAATGCAAAGCTTCTTAGAGGGCTTGGAATTACAATTATGCTGTAACATAGGAAGGTATAAGACTTATATTTTGAAGTAGTTGGTAGGAATTTGTCAGGCTATTAGAAAACAGAGATGAAGCTTGTTAGAACAGTTATTAGCATAACTTGTTCAAACTGTGTGTCATCAGCACAAAAGTGTTAGGAATAATGGAGAAAGGTAAAACCAGTCTGGAAGAAAAAATGTATCAAAAATATATTTAGAAGAATAATATTGTCTGAAATATGACACCTCTAGTAATTTTCCCAGAAGTTATCTCATTTAATGGTGATGATGTCTGCTTACACAAGGGGAAGAGAAGAGGATGTAAGCAGAGAAAACAAGGATAGATGGGAAAGAGAAATAATTTATAAAAATGTTGGTTGAACTTTTCAGTTCAGCAATAGCAAGCTTTCTGAGATGGTTGCATTTCTGAGTGTTTGATTAGGAATGGGCCACTCTCATCATGAATCCTGTCACGAGCTTTTGGATTATTTTTATCTGAAGATCAAAATGGAGATTAAACAGACATTTCCAGATACCTCACTATTGATACTGCTTTGTTGCTTCTATTATAGTTTTGTCAGAAATGTTGGAAATCCGTATTAACAAGAATGGAAGAAGCTGGAAGGATAAAAAGGAAAACCAAGTAGATGAGCTTGGATTGAGTTAGTGGTCAGTCTACTCCGTGCCGTGCTTCACCACATAGTCAGGTCTCAGTTCTTGCAGAATATTTGCTCAGTCTGAGTTAGTTTAATTCTATCATTCTCTTAATGATAAATGAATATTCGGAATAGGAGGCACTGTTATATGAAATGTGACTCAGTTTATTGCTACTGCAGGCACTGATGACTTCATCCTGTTTTGGAGAACATGCAGTGAAGTGATTGTTATGAAGTTAGGAATTAATGAGAAATATGATGACAATTGGAAAAAAGATAGTTTCTCAGTTTTTTGCCCCCTGAAAAATATTTCTGGACACTGAGCTAGGATACCAAATAGTGCCCCTAGAAAGATGAAAATCTTCTGGGGAAGCTATGGAGCGCAGTGAGAGTCATGTGAAAACAAAAAGGAGCATTTGTTTAGTTTTCTTGGTAGTCTAGTTCAAGCAAGGGTACATTGTAAAATTCTTTTTTTTTTTTTTTCCATTGAGATGAAAATGATTATTCTGAGCAGTCATAATTTAGATTGGTGCTGTTGATGTTTTGCATTTATTAATTATAAGCAATTTAGCATAACCAAAAAATTTATTTTTGGAATTTGTCTTGAAATGTAAGGGATCTACGAAGAGATTTAGTTCTATAAGCTACCAAGCTGCTTCAGTACCTATGGATATTTTTTGTAAAACTTGAAAAATGTAGCTATATTTATATAAAATTGTTTTCCCCACTAGTTACTTCAGGAAGTTTGGAAAGACATTCTAATGTCTGAATACAAGCTGGTCAAGCTGTGTATTTATTCCTGTGTTAAAGAGCTTTCAGGATGACTCTTGTCTTTGTGGAGCTGAGACTCGAAAGAGTGGCATTCAATTTCTTATACTGATTAAATGCTTAACTTTCATGACCATGCTACTGCTGCTGTTTCAAGCCTCATTTGTGTCAGCAGCAGGAGTCTCTTACTGCCCAAAAGGCAATGACAGATTATGTCCCTTACACAGAATAATACTGTGTATGCAATATACTAAAAGGAAACTTTAAGCTTCTTAGGCTGGATGTGGATGAGAAGGAGATTGCTTTCAGAAGTTGAAGGAAACGGGGTAAAAATTATTATTTTTCTCTAATTACTTCTTTCACCCTGAGGAAAATGGCAGCTCCCTATTTTTCATAGCCTCCGTCCTATCACTTTTGTTCGGAGGGGACACAGGCTTTGACAGAATTAGTTTGGTGAGCAAACAGGACACTTTGGTTTTTTTCTGCTATTTTTCTTTGTGCATTGGCAAAGCCACCTGACTGCTTGGTCAGATCTCTCCAGCAGGTTTCTCATCTCCACTGTGGGCCTCAGGTGTGTCAGTAATTCAGCATCTGATGTGCTGTGACCCCTGCCCCTGGTGTGGGACAGGTGTGCCTCCCTTGTTGCGCTGTTTGCACACATCTTGGATGTGCTGTGTAAATCTTTAAGGGTCTCTTTGATGTGCATCCTCAGAAAGACTGCTGCCAAGGCAGTACTTCACAACTGGGATAACAGATAACTAATAGATACAGTTAATATTTCTTTCTTATACCAAAGGAATTGGAACTGGATGTTCAGGAACAGACTTGGAACAGATCTTTAAAGCTGGCAGTCTAGTAGATTAATGTTTCATAGTAAAAATTATTACTAATCAATTTTATGCCTGGTGAATTTTTTTTCCAGTGGAACAATTTCATACTAGGAGATGTTTTGCATGAATTTACGAATTTGAACAATATTTTTCCCCCTGTAAGAATCCATATTTTATCTGTGTTGGTTTTGTAGTAGTAGAATGCTTTCAGCAACAAAGGATTTAGTTTTGTCACTTAAGCTTATTTTGCTTACGTGTATTTTGCCAAAACAACTACTGCATAATTGATACGACAATATTTCAATATTTTCATGTATTAATTTTATTATAGTTGTATTTTACATTTAGTGTTATGATGACAATTTACAAATAAGGACCTATGAGTGTGGAAGCAGATAAAATACATTGTTTTCAAGGGCATGGAATTATAGTTGGGGTTCTTCCCTATGGCTTGTGAAGAATGGTCATTTTTAGAGAAAATGTTCCTTTTGGAAAGAAGTTCGATCACAATTCTTCTGAAAAAAAAGAGTTGTTTCTCAATCACACATGATATTAAGAATGGTGTGTGTATTCATGCAACTGGATGTGAGAAACTGCTGCTTCCTGAGGTGTGGGAGAGAGTTAAGAAGAAGTCTGTGGTAGTGATGGCCTTGTGGAACACTTTAACACACAGACTTAGAGCTGTTTTAGTCCCCATTTTTAATTTCCTTCTTCTTAGGCATGTATTTTTAAAATTTTATTTAGACTTCATTAATAAACATGTTTCTTTTTTATATAGACTTGAATTAAAATTTTGGTTCCTGCCCCCATTGCTTTAACATATCAAGCATTATGTTGAATATTGCCCTGGAAAGCAGTAATGAGTCACCCAAACAATACCAGGACTGTTGAAATGCTTACAAAATCTTTCAGTACAGATCTAACTTTGAACTAAATTCCTTACCTTCTGTGGTTTGTGTTTCCTGTGTTGTCTCATGCTCTAGAACTGAGGGTGTATCTGCCAAAGTTTTTAGTCTTGCTCTGAAGTTGCAAAATCAAACGTAGTCTTATAAACCAAGTGACATTTGGAATTTGATGTCTTCTGTACTCACATGTATGATGAATATATTGCTAGAATGGAGACTTTAAACAAAGTAAATTAAAATTGAAGAAACATTCTTTTTTTCCGTGAATGGTGCTTCTTTTTCTATGTGTTTTTGAGAGAAACCTTTAAGAAAAGAGGAACTCTTTTATTTGCACAGTCGTTTTTTATTACGCATGATAGAAATTAATTTTAAATTTTATTTTGTTACCAGGAACATCTATATCCCTTATATACTACAACAACAAAGAAGGATACTGCTCTAACCAGTTTCTTGATAATTTTAATGTAGACTGCTACAGTTATGGTTATTCTAGATTTTTGTCATTGGTTCTTTGCTGTTATTCCACAGGAACATGACCAGTAACGTCTTTCTTGGTTTTACATATTACAATGCAACGTAATTGCATAGGAACTGTGAAAGTTGGTGTTAAAATTATTATTTTACTTTTCCTCCCAACTGTATGCATGCCTACTTTCACATGAACCAATTAAAAAAATCTGGAATTGAAAAAGTACAACTCTAAATGCAAAGCAAAAATTAATAAATTATGTTGTTTTCCCATCTTTACTGCATATTAGTTGAAATGTGTTTATTCTGGAAAGAGCTATGTTGGTCATTTCAGTATTTTTATTGCTTGCAAGTCTTATTCGGGGCAGTTTAGGTCAATGAGACAATTTAATAGTAGCAGGTTTTTTTTCTGTCCCAATGTAATTTGCAAGAATAGGTATGTTAATTTTCAAAAGTTGTTTTTGTAAAGAAAAATAAGGTCAAATAAATAATCTGGCATTTTTCCTAGCACTGGAAACCTTCATGGCACCACTTTCTTATCTGCTGTAAGGCAACTATAATAAAAAATCATCTGTTTTGGTCATAGTGAATTAAGTAGTAAATGGGAAAGAGCTGGGAAAACTTCAACATTTACAGCTCTACAAATAGTCAGACACCTTATCAATTTCCCCAGAGAAATGATGGGATTATTCTTGAACAGGGGAAGCTTAATCACACCTTATAGTATGTGGAAGACTCTGGATATGAAACTGTTGGGTAACGTTAGAAATATGCATCTGAGTGAAAAGATTTTTCCATATGCCACAATCTTCATGAAGGCTGTACCAAGCAGAGCTTTGTAAACAATTCTGTTGATGCATAACAATTTGTCTCAGCCGTGTTGGCCTTGCAATGGAGATGGGTGAAAAGCAGAAGTTATTTGTCGTTCCCCCCAGAAAGTCACACATTAAATAGGAATGCACTGAACACTCAAAAGGAAAAGATCCTGCAGAATCAGAATGTCGTTTCTACTGTCATTTTGAAAGTGAAATACTTGAAGAGTACTATCATCCATTACATAGTTTGTTTACAGAGTGCCTGTTGTTGTAGTTGAACACTTTTTTACCCAGGAGATGTTAGTTTTGTAAAGCTGATGGGCCAGTGCCTTGTAAAACAATACCTGTCTCTGAGGGGGGCTGGAATTCTTCATGTCCTGAAACATCGTTTTGAGGACTGACTAGTCAAAGTGAAGACAAGTAACTGAAACAGCCTTGCCATAAGTATAGACTATTGAAGGGAGTTTGAAAGAATTAAATACTCAAAAATACCACGTGAATGGTAGTATGGTGGTAGGTTTTTTTCAGATGCTTTTAAAAGTTAAAGGTGCTTTTTAGATGTGGTTGCAACTAGTCATCCTAGAACTGTGACTTATCTCTTCTAACTGCTCTCATTACTGGAAAACAGAAATGTAGATGATAAAATTAATTGAAGTAGGCCACTAACTACTCTACATTCTTTTTTCTCAATGGGAAGAATTAAGAAATACAGCCTTTTGTGCATTTTCGAATGTTCAATTTGTCATCCTTTTTCCAGCAGGAGAGATGTGCTCAATGGAATATCTTGTGGTTTGATTCCATTTGTGCTGTAAGCAGAGCAGCTTTTATTGACCTTTCAAGAAGATGCACACATTAGTATCGTGGATTATATCATTAACTTATATTTTGACTGACATAAAATATTAAGACTCATAACCATTTCTCCAGGACAAGAAATACGTAAAGCAGTGGGGAGAGAAGTACTTACTGTTTGGTACCAACGGCGCAGCGGTATTAAAGTGCACTCTTGGTGAAAGATGAATGGGGAAGTAGAGAAATGTGCCATTCCACCAAGGCTGGTTTATGGACAGAGTTGTCATTGCAGGAGAATTCAGGATAGAAAAGGCTCTACATATATTATATGTTCTTTAAATGTTTAAAAGAGGCAGAAGAACTTAAAAGCCATGAGTGAATAAAGCTGGCAAGTTTTCCTTTTTGCTCCATCCACACAGTTTGTAAAATGATTCTTCTTGCTCTGGTAGCAGAGAGCCTGCCAGGAGTGCATTAAGCATCGTGATTAGTATCTGTCACATGTTTGTTCTCTCATCTTCTCCCCAGCAGGTGGTGTGTATATGCAGTGCCCTTTTTTTTTTTTTTAAGGTTTAAAGAAAAGACTCTCTGTGAAGATGCATAAATGTGTAAAATGAGGCAATGTCAACTGAGTGGAGTATGCGCTTGGAGCAGAAAGAGTTTGTGATATTCCTGAGTTCCTGAAAACTGGGTTGAACCAGGAAAAATTATCCAGGAAGATTCTGTCTCCATTGTTGCTGATTTCTAGATGATGGCTTGTGAGCCAGTCATAAAATAACAGTGTTTGTCCCTTAAGATTTGGTTTACATTGGAGGCAGCCTGGACTGTAGCGACCGTACCCTGGTGAGCCTGGGATCTCAAGGGGCAAAGTCATGATCCTGAATTTTGGAAGAGTGGACTTCCAGTTGTTGAAGGAGTCGGTGAATGAGATCCTCTGGGAAACTGTCCTTAGGGAAAAAGGAACTGACCAGAACTGGCAACTCTTAAAGGCCACTTTCCTTAGAGCACAAGAACTCTTCATCTCAGTGTGTAGGAAATCAGCCGAGGCAGGCTGGAAACTGGCATGGCTGAGCAAGGATCTGCTCCTCTCACTGAGGAGTAAGAAGGGAATGCAAAGCTAATGAAAGCAGGTTAGGTGACTTGTGTGGAGGTATGGTTTGACTGTGTTGGGATGGGGTCTGGAAAGCCAAGGCACAGAAGGACCAGAGCTTGGCAAGGGACGTGAAGAATAATAAGAGGGGGTTCTATAAGTCAGAAAAGAAAGGGCAAGGACAGTATACCCCCCCTGAAAAATGAGAAGGGAGAACTGACAATAATAGATGTTGAGAAGGCTGAGGTAGTCAATGACTTTGCCTCAGTCTTTGGGCAGCCAGGCTTCCCATATCACTCGAGTCTTCGAGCCTCCAGGTCAGCTGCATCCTGGGCTGCATCAAAACTGGAGTGACCAACAGGTCGAGAGAGTTGATTCTCAATCTCTACACCCCACCTGAAGTGCTGCATCCTGCCCTGGGGTCCCCAGCACAAGAAGGATGTGGACCTGTTGGAACTAGTCCATAGCAGACCATGAAGATGATCAGAGGGGTGGAGCACTTCTCCTATGATGTCAGGCTGAGAGACTTGGGGTCACTCAGCCAGGAGAAGAGAAGGCTCTAGGGTGACCTCATTGGGGCCTTCCAATACTTCAAGGGAATTTACAAAAAAAGAAGTGAAAGTGACTTTTAAATGGATACATAGCGATAGAACAACAGGGAAAGGTTTTAAAGGAGATATTTAGATTAGATGGTAGGGTGAAATTCTTTATTCATGGTGGTGAGGTACTGGAACAAGTTGTCCAGAGAAGATGTGGTTACCCCCTCCTTGGAAGTGTCCCATCCTTGGATGGGCCCTCTGGGTCAGCAACCTGATCTGGTGGATGGCCTTCCTGTCTGTGGTGGCTGGGGGTTGCAACTAGATGATCTATCTTTAAGGTTCCTTCCAACCCAAAACATTCTGTTATTCTATGTTTAAATTTGAGTTGTGTTTTAAAATATTTAGTCACATTTGTTACAAGGTCAGACTTGAACTTTGAAACTCTGTGGGAAGGCAGGACTGACAGAGGCAGGAAAATTTCACATGCTTACAACAGTCTCTTCTGCTTAGAGAGCGTTCTGGTCCGCTCTGTTGGAATTGGAGCTTCCTCATAAGCCCATAGAAAGTCTGAGTGCTGGAGTGATGGAGACATGCCTGCCAAGTGCAGCCAGTTATTAGAAAGGTGCTTATACTTCTGTATTTACGACTAGAAAAAAGTAGTTTTTTTCCCTATTGGAAGTGCAACAACAACAAAAAAAAGTAATCGTTGAATTATAGTATTCTTCCACACTGTGCATGTGACTATGATATCTTCTCTTAAAAGTTGTAGTAGTGACTATCAGTAGATTATTTAAAGTAGTATATTTTTGTATAGTTTGGATACTGTTAAATGGCAGAATGAAATGTATGTGATGAATAATGAAATTAATTTGAAAAAGTTTTTAGTTATTTTGTCTGAAAAATACACCACGATTGTTAGGTCTTTGCAGGGTTCATTGTATGGTGGAAATGGCTACAAAGTGATATAAATACATTTACATTTTCTGTATATCTAAACTGTTTGAACATAAAACTAAGCAGTCATTCTTCCTTTAATATGAACGCATTCTACTCTCTTTGGCTGTGCAATGTGAGGTTGTATTTGGGTACTGTTACCTTGGAATTTTAATCTTATTTACACAAGGTCTTGGTTACAGTTGCTTAGTAACACACTGTGGAAAACGGATTTGTTGATTTGTGATAATATATCTACAATATCCTTATAATTATAGATGTTGAAAGGAAAGCAAGTGCACAATATGGGTGTGTATTCCAGCTGTGTGTACGTTTCTAATAGCTCCTGTTTTCACTATGTATCTTACAATGAGTGTCTTTGTAGAGCTTGGTGTTATATGTAACTCACCTGACTAGGTTTTGTGTTAGCTTTGGATAATTCTGTTTTACAGCATTTTTAGATGAATCTGAAATCCTGAGATTTAGCAAATAACTTCACTGGACTGCAGTTCCACCATGGCAGCTATTTTCTCAGACTTGCATTGATATCAGGAATAAATCAGGAATAATTCTGTGTGTGTGAGAGAGGCTCATGTCCATAGTGTTACACTCACATTCCTAGGAGAGAGAAGTGTGTTAGAGATTAAGCATCATGAGACTTGTAAAACATCTTTTTTGACAGCTAAAGGAAATATCTAGAGAAGTGTTGGCTGTTGTGTGTTGCATGTCTTCAAGTACTTAAAATTACTGTACTTGAAGGTTTCCTGAAATGTTTAAGGTCTTTTGTTTCTTTGCAAACAGGGCTCAAGATTTCTGTTTACCTCGTCTGAAATACATTAAAGAACTTAGAAATTGAGAAGTTTCTAACACTAGCTAATTGTTTAAAATGCCTGTGAAAGTAAAAATTAAGCAAGGACCTCTGGGACAGATGGAGTGTTATTAAAATCCTAGAGCCTACTTTAATCACAGACCCAACCCCATGAAAAAATGCAAATTAATTTAACAAATTTATATAAAAAGCAAACTAAAAGTCTTGTATGATGAGGCCTGAATTTAGTCTCTTGTGCTTTAGAATATAAAACTCAAAACATTTAAAAAACTGTGAGGCCAGATAACAGGAGGTTTTGTGCAGGGCAAAACATATTGGTGTTATATAATGAAATAATAATAGTTTTGACTTTCTGCCTACTATATTTGCTGTTGAAATGAAGTTTTTCAGGTTCCTTGTGAAATGAAGTTATTCAGGTTCCTATGAGGCTGAGAAAATTTACAAAGGCAAAATGCATCTAATTTCTTCAGGGTTCTCCTATATATAATGCAAGAATACAGAGATAATAATTATTATTTTAAAAATGCCATTCAGAGGCCTCAGCTCAGTTGAGTGTTTCTCTTCCTGCTTTCAAATGCTTGTAACCTTTTATGGTTGTTTCACTATTATCATATCCCTTGACTGGAAAATTGTGGGTGGCATTCATCTTGCCTACCTTTGACATATCCCACACCGATGTACGTAAGCTGAAATCATTGTAATAGTCCTGTTTTTGTAGTTGGTGGAGAAATAAATGCTTTAAGATTTCAGTTCATCTGACTCATTTTATGATAGATGAAACAGACTTTATTCATCATTAATTATGTTAACTTAATCTGCATGAGTTGGCTCAGATACAGAGGCTTATCTCTCATAAAGTGAATCTTCTGTGAGAGAACCAGTTTACAATGGCTGTCCCTGGACAGCTGTCAGAATCAGGTATCTTAATTTTCTGGAGCTCATACCAACTCAGGTTTTCAGTCCTTTGGTGTTTCATAGGCATTTGAGCAAGTCTGTGGGAGAGGAGAGATTTCAATTGTTCCACTCCATTTTTGAGCCTATTTTTGAGCTCTGCCTGTTGCCTCACTGCACACTGTGTTCCTGCACCATTGCCTTCCCATTCTTGTGTTATTCAAACCTGCATCATTTTGTTTGTAAAAACAAACAAAAAAAGAAAACAACTACAAAAAATCACAATATTTTGTATCTCCAAATATTTTTCTCATGGTTTTAGAAGAAAAATACTCATTGTTTGGTTTTTGGTGATGTTTGTCTGCATCTCCAGGCTGCACTTGAAGAATGTGTTCACAGGTGGTCCCCACTATTAAATAAGGATAAGGACAGTCAGGAGAAGGTCCAAAAGAGGGCCACAAAGATGATCAAAGAGCAGCAGAAACTGCCCTTTGAGGAAAGATTGAAGGCATTAGGTATTTTCTTCTTGGAGAAGACTCAAGGAGGGCCTCACTGCAGTGTTCCAATACTTACAGGGCAGCTACAAACAGGCAGGAGAGGCTCTCTCTTTGCAAGGAACCACATGAAGAAGACAAGGGTACAGGTTGCATTGGGAGAACATTTATCCTGACACAAGAAAGAATTTATTTGTTTATTACAGTAAGAACGTCTTCTCCAGGGATGTAGCAGAGTCTTCATCACTGGAAGTTTTCAAAATGCAATTGGACAGGAGGCTGGGTAATCTCACCTGGGATGGCTGTCCCATGTAAGGCTGATCTGGATGGTCTTTTGAGGTCCCTTCCAGCCTGGGCTGTTCAGTGATCATGTGATAGATCTGAAATTTATGTCAGTATTGTCTTGGGTCTAATAACCAAGGACAGTTGTGAATTCCTCAGGCATAGTTATGAGGAAAATTAGGTGAATTCAAACTATTTATTTTGTATTGATGAGTTTATGGAGATTTGATTTGTTATAAGCTCTCTTAAAACTGACAATGCAGAGCTAATTCAGCTCAGATTTATGAATTTTGAGCTACACATTAGACTGACATTTAGAAAAAAAAGTCATATAGCCTGAGGAAAAAAGGTTTCACAGATAATTAAAAATATTGCCAAATGTCTGAATTTAGTCATATGCCTTTTTAAATCTTAATGAGAAATAGAGTAATTCAGCAATAAGAATCTCTGCTATTTAGAAAATATATTTCTAAATGCACCTCTTAAAAGAAAGTTACACAGAATTGGATTGGTCTCTGAGACTATAGAGGACAGTGAGGTAAAACCTTTTACAACATCCAGAAATACATGATGACACTGTATGGTAGGCTGTCCAATGAGCAGTGACCTTTTTCTTCCAAGACACTGGATCTCAGTCACTTGGGGCAGCCCTGCAGCCAGACAACAATGAAGGGCCATACTCTTTTATTTAGGATGTGATGGAGTGCTGGTTTATTTTTCCTTTTTTTCCCCCAGTTTATTTTTGTCCTTTTTATAATGATTTGATTAATTGGTATTCAGTGTTTGGAAACCCTTTCTATAGTCTTTCATTAAACAAAAAAATTAATTTGCTCAATCCAAGTCAGCAATTTATCTCTTCTCTCCAAGCTCTCTATTTGTTTTATAGTCTCCTGTGTGCTTTTGTCAGTCTTTTATTAAAAAGGAAGACATACAAATTCTTGCACAGGAGATCTAGGAACTCTATACCTAGTAATTCTTAAATTTATAGAATAAAGATCTGTCCTTAACTTTTTCACATATAAAAATACTATTCAATTAATTCTATTAAAATGTATCTTTTTCTATTAGCTTCTGAGCTTAAGGAAAAATTTTGCTGGCGTTGGTGATAATTCTGTAGGCAATGAAAGCAGTACTTTCAGAATACTGCTGGTTAGTCATGAGCCTTTTTTATTTACCAGGCTCTGGGAGGTGGGGGTTGGCATTGGGACGCTCGTTAGTCAGGGCTGCAACACCAGCGAATAGCGCTGCCCGCGCCTCTCACCGCATAATGGAGTGGCCCTGGCCTTGCAGTGGCTCCATCTGCTGTGGATAGAAAAGGGGACCACAGTGTGACACTCTGCCTGTACAAGGACCAGAATTCTCCCTTTTTTATCCGGCTGAATTTCTGCCACAGCAAAGCATCAAGCTGCCATTTTGGCAATACAATCACTTACTTGGTAATGAAGTTTCCATCGAGCAAGTGCCCGCCTTGTTCAGTCTTTGAAGTGTTTACTTCCCAGTTGCGTTGAAACATGGAGGCTGCTTTCTGCTGTTGCTTTTAGGTGTTTGCCTGGGCCTGCTGGATGGCGTGCTCTTAGAGTGTTTGAAAAAGCAATATTCAAATTCTGTTATCCCTATGATATATTTTTCCCTGTTTGATTAACAAAGGTGAACAATGACTATTTTGAGGCAGGAGAAAACCTTTACTAATATTTTAGAAATGCAGGTCCTTCTGCTTAACCTTTAAGTTTCCTTCTACATCAGTACAACTTGTCTTTAATATGAAGAAAGTATTTTACTAAGAAAGAAACACTATCACAACATGTTCTGTTTAGCTTGGTGGTTAATGTTATGGGTTTATTAATAACTAATAACATGGAACTGTATTTTACAGAGAAAAAGAAGTTCACAGTTGGCCCATGTATGGCTGTTGTCTGACTATTTTTGTTGTCACTCACCAAAGTTTGATTAACAACTCACCAAGTTGTTGATTAACAAATTTCTGAAAAAACCTTGAGGCTGGTGAGCACAGTAATCTATAATCTGTCACAGTGAGAGAACCACACAGAAGTGTTTTCTTTGAAGGAAGATAAAATACTTTACTTAAAAAGATTGTTTCTGAAGCATTTAATACTTAAACTGTTACATAGCCAGATATTTTAATTAATGGAAAAATATTCCATTTGATTTATTGTAACTTGTTCTTTTTTGAGGGATTCTTTCCCTTTTCATTCAGTTGTGGAGCGAAATTTTGCATAAGATGGACATTTAATATTAAATTTCTGGCCTAGTTATAAATGTACCCACAACCTCATAAATATTATTCTGACATTATCTGTGAAGTGAATGGGAAGTTATGAATATGGTTCTTGTTCTGTCTTTATAATACCTTATGTAAGATGTCTACTTCAGACTATACATAAACTAGCATTTTCTTTTTTTCGTAAAACAGTTCCAGTATTATGAAAAATTAGAATTTGTGGACATTTATGTTAGTTTACTTTGAATATTGATTAGATTTTTGACCAGCAAGGATATCTGGTGGAAATATATCAGCTCCATATCAATATTCTTTGTAAATAAAATACGTGGGAAAATAGTGAATCTGGTTAGATAGTGAATGCCATATTGGTCTGACTGGCATTTAGTGTTAATTTTCATTTTGTCAGTATAGTAATGTATAAAACCAGAAGAGAGCATCTCCTTAACCCCAAGTTTCTTTATTGATGATAAAATCCTATCTGTTTAAAAGTATAAGATGCCCTTCATGTTTGGATGATCCCTTAGGTAATGAGGAGGGTGAGCAAGCCCTATTCCTGTGGTGTTGAATCCTTTCCTAGTGAACTGCTGGACAGGCTCAAAATGGTCGTGGGGGGAAAAGCCCAGGTGTGAGAGTTGGAAAGTTATGGGTGAGCTGGGTAAGGGAAATTATGTGGAAATGAGACTTACCGTTTTTACAAGCATTTAATGTTATTTCTTACAAACAAAAAGACACCAAAGACTTGTCCTTGCTTTAGCTGGCTCTCAGGAGCAGGCTAGGTAGGACACAAATTATTACAGTAATTGGCACACAGGGAATAACGTACCTAGCAACGTGCCTGGGGCTATTTCAGCTCTCTGGCATGAGTGACCAGGTATGTACTCAATGCAGGTCTGCGGTAAGAATCTGTACTCGGCACACATCAGTAAGGAAATAAGGTAATAATATCTAGTGGTAGAGAAGTGTAATTTTTTCTACCCAAAGTGGAAATAAATTAATATTAATGAAGGCACTAATAAAAATTAAATGACAAATCAATGTAATTATTCCCATTGTTCTGTGTGTCTTTTTAATATATATATAGCTAATGCATGTATTTGTCTTAGTGTAGTGCATGGAAGAGCTAAAGACTGGAGATCAACTTTGTATCATTTTAACCCATCTTGCACTGCACTAGGACTGTGTTTACCTAAATTTTGCTAACTATATGTTTTTCTAATCTGTTCTTAAAATTTAGTTTACTTAGAGTCCTTGTTGTGTTATATCCTTAAAGTTCTTACTTTTTCTGAAAGTCATCTTAGTTCCTGTAGCTTTATCTTGAATATTTTTCTCCTCTCCTAGTGGGTGTTGAGAGCAATTGCTACCTCTGCTTTTTTTGTAATGTTTTATATATATTGTAATGCTATTCCCATAGCTCATGTCAGATTTTTTTAGGCTGAAAAACCCCTAAATTCCTCTAGTCCTTTTTAATACTTTAAGAAACTCTTATAATTCTTTCTGCTTTCCACAGATTCTTCCTAGTTTGTCTTTTTTCACGGTGACATCTACTTTTTAACGACAGCATTATATATTATACTGATGACTTGCATTTAGCCTGTCTGCTCTTATCAGTTCTAGAGATTCTCTTCCCAACTCTTGTATAGCAAAAAGGAGCTAATGGGAAATGTGACACTGAAAACTTCTGAGAAGGTATCTAAAAGGAGGAATACATGTCTGGTGGCTCAAACAAGCATCTCCAAAGAAGAACAAGTTGTTTACTGTCTGTAGGGAGCTGATTATGTGAATGCTCTGTCATATTAATTTGATTTCATAATGCAGCTGATGCCAGAAGTTGTAATCGTCTCTAGTGGATGGTGCCAGTAGGGCAGCAGGCTGTGGTCTTGGGAGAGTCAGAGTGCACTAGGAAGAGGCATGGCTAGTGGTGGTGGTCCTGTCCAGTGGCTAGACAACTGCTAGGATCTGAGGAGACCTACGTTCTGTGCAGGTTTTCTTGGTTCTGCTGGATCACAGAACAGTTTGTTTCTTTACACCTGAGTGCTCATTTATTCTGTTAAATGAGGAGACTGATTTGCTATGCTCATGAGAAGCTCTACCTAAGAACGAATTTGTATTCTATTTGTTACAAACATGTTTTAAAATTATATGGTAGGATACTATTCCATATTAAAAACAAGGGTATACTCTTGAATGCTTATAGGTTTATTTCAATGTAGCATGAAACATTGCTTCAGTTATTAGAGACATGTATTTTCTGTTTAAAATGTACATTCACTAAAGAACTGTTGGAACATTGTGAGGGCAGCTCTCCTGCACAATAGCATGATTTGTAAAAAATGCAGTGAAGGCATGTGAAATTAAAGGATGTATTTGGCCCTGTATCGGCTTCCTGTTTGGTACTGAAAAATGTGAAATCGTTCCAGACATCCCCCCAAACTCCCTGAGAGAAACAGCCCAAAATGCTGGCAGGATTAAATGTTTCAGCAGCCTCCTGATGAGAATTACAATTCACTTCATATACTGAGTAATTAGCAATCAGACTGTCTGTATGTAAGATGAAATGTCAAGATACTTTTAGCAGAGCTTCTGTTTCTGAGGCAGAGTACTCTGCCTGTGTTCCTGGATACCCACATTCAGCAAAGTATGCATCAAAACTTGGGAAATGAAGGGAGAAAATATTTTTTAATTCTTTAAACTTTCATGATTGCAAATATAACACCAGTTATAATACCTTGAGTGTTCACTTCAGCCTCTTCCAGCCTTGTAACTTGCCCAGCTTGTCTCTGTTTTGTGACAAGGAGCATAGGTTGATCAGCAAAGTGTACAAGAGTGCTCTTAGATGTAAGAGTATGAAAAAAATGTGATGTTATTCAAGAAACTTCTGGATTCACTTTGTAGATCAGTTTACACTGGTGGGTATTAAGTATTAATGTGGTAACATATATAGCCAGTGTATTAGACATATTTTCATCTTTACTCTCTTTTGCCTAATACACAGGACAAATGTGCACATACTGTCTTATACTCTTCCTTATGTGATAGATCAGATATTTTGCTGATAACTGTGCTAAAGTCAAGAAAAGATTATTTATTGTCAACAAGACTTCCCTTAGCAAATCTTCACTAAATCCTATAAACTCCTGCAACTATCATGAAAACTTACTCATCTTCTTAATTCTCTTTGAATTTTCTCCACTGAAAATATCTTAGGTGTCATTTAAAATGTTTTTTCTCTTCTGTTAAACATAGCATCTCTTTCCATTTAGTTTAGTGACAAGATAAGAGATGCTGTCAAGTCTTCTCCATGTGTGTGATCAGCCATCAGCTGACTGGTTAGCCCGCCTTGGGGGAAAACAGAAACAGGGATATCAGACCTTCCTTTCCAGCTTCACCTCTCATCTTTCACTGTAGGTTTGTACTTGAAAGAAACCTTCACATTAGGTATTTTGCCTCTTTCTTTATGTTAGAGAATAAGTTCAGTAATTCTCTGTGGTGTATGTTCTAGTGACTTGGTGTGCAGAGGCTGCCAGGTGTGAGCTCCATCCATAGTTGTTGTCTAGTCTGAGGGGTTGAAATCCAGGGGTGTGCATCCTGCCGTGATGTCTAACCAAACCAGTAGTTTCTGCTTGTCCACCTCAGGACTTGAACATTCCCATCTCACCCACCTGAATCCAAAGGAAAATAATGACACCTGGGGCACTGGATATGGTCTGGGCCAGGGAGATGAAGTGAGGGAGTAGTATATGCCACTCAGTGAAAAGGCACTGCCATATCAGTGTTCATCCTCCTATCTCTTTTCTAAAATGGATATCTGCTATTCTGGGGCTCGTACCAGGTTGGTACCTGGTATTCTTGGTTATTAGTACAACAAGACATCAAGTCAGTTTCAAAAGAAGTATGGGATCTGGGGTATGGCTTGTATGAGTCTGAATAGCCAGGTAACCAGTTACATTTGAGGTTTGAGAAGAACTCAGAGAAGACCTAGAAATTGTTTGGATGGGATAATAATAGTAATGCCACCTGATGCTACCACACTGGAGATCTTGTGGCAGGACTGTGCCTTGCTGTTTACCTGTGCGCATCCAGCAATTTTGAGTGTATTTAGGCTGATTGTGATTATGTTGCTTTACCCAGCAGGCACAGTATCAACGTTGCACCAAGTGTCCAAAACAAATGGGGCTTCCTTGTGCTTGGGTTTAAGCAGATGTGAGAGAAGGTCAGATGCAGCTGGAAAGCAGCAGAGAGGCTGCCTAGTTTGGTGAGCTGGTTCCAAGTGGTTGCTAGTTTTGGTTTTAAACATACTTCTCTCTGACATTCAAAAAATTTTTCTTAATGTTCTTTAGCTGAAAAATATCACTCATCTTCTGGAGATGGGAATACTGTAGAAGGGGCATCACTGGGAGAGCCTATTTACGTTTTTTATTTAGAAAAAAATACAATATGCTCTTGCCTCTGTCCTCCCACGCACCTCCAGGAAGGAGCAGGACTTTGATCTTCCTGTGAGGAGGTATTCGGGCCCCTTGTTGCCTGCAAATCAGGGCACTGCACGAGCAGCGTGGAGCAGAGCTGAGTCCCAGTCCCTGGAACAGGGTGCTAAAGGGCTGCTTAGCAACGCGCCTCAGCGACAGCGGCCGCCCCAGCCTGGGGAGGCTGCCAGGGGAGACGAGTTTTCAAAGTGAGATCTTCTATTTAAATATTTCTTACAGTGTACAGATAGCTGGAAAAGAGGGCAGCAGGCAGAATGAAAGCAAAGAAACTGCGGAGGAGGAATGAGAAATAAAGGAAGAGTGTCAAGGCTCTGAGTGAGCAAGGATCTAAGGAAAAATAAGAGAGTAAAATTGGAGAAGGAAAACTACAGGATGCAGGAGGGGATGTGATGAAAGTATACAGCAGATATTCAGAAATGAAGCTGCTAGAAGAGGGAGGTCTTCATCTTCAGGATGAATGTTTGGCAATAAAATATTACCAAAGTGAAATGATATTGAAATAAGATGGTACAACAGTGATGAGAGAATTTCTGTATTGTTTTTCTTTCATTCACTTCTTTTCAGAATGAAGTCAGAAACAGTTAAATGTAACTATGCTGTGTTAGTGTTCACAGTAAAATGACTTTGTAGCCCTTGGAAGACAGTTAGAAAAAATGGGCAAGTTCTCTACAAGTTTTTAAGCTCTTAACTTCATAGAGTTATTTCTTTCTGTTTAAGATAGCAATGAATTAGTCTATACCACTAGAAGCGCTTTCTTCCCTTTTCTGTATAGACACAGACAAGTTCGGAATTTCATTTATCATCAGATTTTTTTTGATTTGATGAAATGGAGAGTTGGCAACATTGCCTTTTTCTTTCTAGTTTCCTTAGCAGCTGCAATTGCCCTTTCGTTCTCCCTTACGCTTCTGTGCTGCTTGAAAATTCTGTCTATTCTCTTATCCTTGACCTTGTTGCTAATTCTCTGACAGGCTCCTTTACACACTGGAAATTGCATTTTAGACTTGGTAACAACAGGTTTTACCTGGCCACATCATAAGAGACCTTTTACATTTTATATACGTGGATATTTTTGATGATATGATAATAATTAGTCACATTTATGGAAAATTCTTTTCTTTTTCAGACTTCACAAGGTTTGCTTTTCTTCCCTCCCCCACCTTTTTTTTTTTTCTTCCCCTGCCCCAGGTTTGGCCATGGGTTTTGCCAGCTTTTATGGCATCTTCTAGTGCCTTACATGCTGTTTTATTTATGATGTGGGGAAGGAGAATTCCATCAGGCCTCTTCTTGTCTGATTTGGTTACATCCCTGGGTAACCTAGCTTTGTTTTGGGACTGTATGTGATGGGTGTATATAAGGGTTTAATAGATGAGCTTCCCTCCTTATCTTAGACTTTTCTAATGGCATTCTGCTAACAAAATGTAAACATTGCCAAACCTGTCCACCTCTTTACCCCACGCTCTTGTACTTCTGCATGTCCTTGAGGCCCACTGTCTTAATCTTCTGTCCTGTGTAAGCAGAACAGGGGTGTGTAACTTCCACACATCTTCTTTCTCCCCTAGCTTGATACAATTTCCTACTGCATTTCAATTACTGCATCTTCAGTAGTGTCCCCCTTGTCTCTATTTCCTTTGAAACTGTTGTCTTGGCTTTGATGGTTTATTTGGCACCTTTTATTTACTCGCATGTTCATTTCCCCATCTCTTGACTCTCTTCAATCTCTCTAAGTGTGTCCAGGAGCTGTCCTATTTTGTCTCTGCTTTTGACTTTACCTACTGGATGGTATATAACTATTTATTCTTTTTACATTCCCTCCAATTCCACCCTTGTCTTTATAGTCTTGATTCCATTCTCATTCAAATCCCTCCTTTGTGAACACGCTTTCAAAAGGACTTTTAAATCCTGTTTTTTCTGTTGCATCTTCATTAAGGTTTACTTTAAGAAGTAAAACGAGTCTGAAAATACAGAGAGTAAGCAAAAGCTAACTCCTAACCTTGACTACAACATTCCTGCTTTAGTCCCTCTTCAACTGCTTTGACCTTCATTACTGCTTCTTGTGTCGTCTATACAGATTATAAACAACTGTATCAAAGATTGAGTTTTTCTTGCACAGTACTGGCACACTGTGGGTGTTCTATAAAGAGAAGGTGGTGACGAGGATTTAGCAAATTTAGTACATTTTGAGATTTTATTTTAGCATTTGACAGATTCTTTTTTTTAGTATTTCATTAGCATTTTCGTAATCTAATAGAATGACTCCTGCAGTATGCACCTTGCAAATAGAGTCTATGGATTTTAAGCTATTTTTTTTTTGTTTAGAATTTTTTTAATAAATGCAATTTTCTGTCCAGCTTGCTGCTAATACCAGCAAACAGTATGTTCTCATACAATCCCCTTCCTCAAGCTTTGAATTTTCCTAAATCAAATAAAGTCCTATTGAACTTTGAGATTTCCTTGTGTGATAAGTGAAATAGTATTTGAGTTCCAGACTGTATCAAGAAAGGAAGAGCTTCACAAGAACTTCTGTTTGAATGGCACTCACTAGATGTGGACATGAGATTATAGGCAGAGTAGTATGGTTAAATACTTGCATTTTTTTCAAACAGTAATTCCTGCTAAAAAAATAGAGTATCTGCTCAGAGTTTGGGGAGACTAGAGCAGAGGTTCTGGGGGAAGGCTACTTCTAGACTGAGGAGGTCAAGAAAGGTTAGAATAAAGCCTGAGGAGGGTCACAAAATTCAACTGGTTCATGAAGCTTGAAGTTAATGGAGCTAATGAAAATGGGAAGGGTCATCCACACGTTCTCTGTAGGCATTAAAACATGAAGAAGCAAGGTGTGTGTATCAGAGGTCAAGAGAGATTAAGCTAGAGATGGATTTAAAATGGTGACAAGGGGAAAAACAGGTGAAAATCAGGGTGTACATTGTGTACATTGGAGAATTATGGAGGGGTTGACTATTTCCTAAGGCAAAATCAAGGTATTGATTTAACTTTAGTTTCTGTTGTTACAGGTACACAAGCTGAATTTGTTCTCCAGTTTTGAATACCTTTCATGTATAAGGTCCAAGTTCACATTTAAAGTGTGCAGGGAATGGAAATTTCCACTGTCAGATTCTCTTTGCAGTGAAATAGCTTGCCTCCCACACTCTGAAGTAGTATTATATTCACAATCCTACATAGGGTATGCCTGATCTTTTCCTTCACCACGTCATGCTCAAACAAGGGCTGGGGTGGAGCTTCAGATGTCACTGTACAAGTACACGTAGATTTTGCACTGTTTCTGTGGCTCACTGAGCTGTCCATTGTGGAAGAATTGAAGTACTGTGTCAGTATTTCAGAACATAGCTATGGAATGGTGGAAAACAGATTTACTAAGATAAAGTCCTACAGAATTCATTCTGCGTGTAAGACTCTGTAAAATATGGGGCCTACTTGTTTATCTTTATAGTACATGGAAAAAAGTGCACACCCAGAGGGAAATTGCCACTAGGTAGTCAGTATTTTCCAGCAGTGACCTAAATAAGCTAAGACTTTTTAAGTCTTGTGATTTGCAGTTCTGTATTGTATTCCAAGGTAACATCAGCTTTTTTTTTTTAAAGATGGTAGAACCTATTTTTTCCATATCAACTATAGATGACTATCTGCAGTGTTGGAAAATCCTGTGGTTTTTAGTGTTCTCATTCTGAGAGTGATTTTGAGTTGACTTTAAACATGGGATAGTGTTTTCTTTCTTTCTTCTTAGTCCTAGATGAAAGCTACTACAGCCTGGGGAGAAGACAAAGTGAAGAGATGCAGAATGGAGTACAGTTAACTCCAGTTTTGAATGTGATGTTTGCGTTGTAAGGTTATACTGCACTGTGTATGTGCAGTGGAAGTTCTTGGAAGGTCTTGGCAAATGCTGAGCTGCCTTGGATGGTAAAGGTTTAGAAAACGTGGGTATGTCTATAGCTGCCCTGCTATGAGAAAAGCTGAAAAGCTGTTGCTCCTGCTGGGTGTTGCTTTACTGCTGGGTGCTCAGCAGCTGGGACAATAGGGTGTATTATTTCAGTAGGGGCAGAGCATTTGCAAAAGTTTCTAATCCACTCTTATTGCAACAATAACTGAGTTCCTTTTGTTTAATTTTTTTCCCTTGTAAAAATAGATGACGTCTTTCTTTTCTTAAATTCACTTTGAATGCCTATGACTTTGAAATCTCACAACTTTTTGTCTGCTACACTCAGAACATATTTCTGTCAATCTTTAGAAATTATTCTGTGTGCAATTGTAATCAGCTGCATTGTTGGAAAACTTATGTTAAATATTGCTTGCTGCATGGCTATTATTTATGGTGACTGCAACAGTTCATGGCTTGATACCGGCTGTGGGTATCAAGGAGAAATTGCAAGGGTGTTATTTCACTGAGCTGCATTTGACCATTTTCCAGCTACTCTCATTTTCAACTGATGTCAGAGGAGTACAAGGTTTCTCAGGCCTGAGATAATGTTACAGCCTTGGCATGGTGACTGTAGGCATGGGCCAGACTGGCTGCTGCATTTTCCCATGGAAAAAGATGCAAAATTCTATCATTATAAAATTAACAAAAAAGATGCACAAAACTCATGGAAACCATGTACGTTCCTTTTAGGGCAAACGTTGGTCTGTGTGAGTGACGATGGTGGTGAGATGGCATGATTTTCTGTTAGGAATGTGCCACCATGGAGTAAACTGTAATGGCTGCAGTTTAAATGCTTGAGTTGTCTCTCTGTGTTTGGCACAGTTTTAGGATTACTGCTTCCAGCTGTTTAGCATTGAGCATTAATTTTTGAGACTGTTAGATGCTGTAAATTAGAATGCTGTCTTTCTTGTTTGAAACAGTTACAAAGGAAATGAAGTATCTCTACTGAAATGCTTATTCATTAAGTTAATGTAATTTAACAACACATTATGCAAAATAAGCCAAAAGTGAAACTAGAGGATTGTTTAACAATTAGTAAATCTTGCATGAATAGACATTGGGAGAGACTGGAGAAAGAAAATGTTGCTTCTCTTTCAGATTTCTAGTAGAATGGTTTTATAATGATTTAAAATATACAACCAAATCACTTCTTAATTTGGATGAGTTTAAAAGAATGAAAAATCTGAGAAAGTTATAAAACAGTTGATGACATCCAGAAAAAGACAAGCACAAAAGGCCAGAGAAATTTTGCATGATTCAGTGTATGAATAATACATTATTTTCCAGGGAATATTTTATGAAGTGATTGTCCTTTGTTACGTTTATGTGTGAGAATTGGGTTTTGTCACCAGCAAGAAGAATTCATTTTCCTGTAGCTTTTTCTTAAATGCTAATTTATTGCAATGAAAGATGCCAAAGTGACAGATCTGAAGAATGAAGCCCTCTATTTATCTTCTGAATGGATGGAGCACAAGTAGCAGTGAAGCCTTTCTCATGCTCTTTTGCCAGTGCGCCACAATCTTTTTACCATATCCTGAGCATATTTTTACCAGTGAGAGGTGCTTATTCATTCCATAGTTTCCTTAATGGACTACCAAGGGTATCAATTAGTGACAAGTGAACAGTAGCTTTACAGCTTGGATACCTGCCCAGTAGGAACAGAAAATACCAACCCTTTCACACAGGCCATAGGACAACCGTCAGAGCAGTGAATTAGTGTCCCTGCAGATAGGAGCTGCTCACGGTTGAGCAAAGCGAGGACGGAAGGATCCTGCTCTTGCCACTAAACATCTTAACACTTAGCTCTAGTTTGGCTCACTTGTCTTTACACTGTGCAATAATTTTTAAGATACTAATATCGCTGTACTAGAGATGCTGCTGTAAAGTAATAAGTAAATAATAAATGGAATAAGTTTTTGTGTGTGTGTTGTCTCAGTGCCCTTTAAGCTGCTTGGCATGAACTTGATATGAGTAGTAGCAGTGCTTTTAAAAGCCTAGGACTAGAAAATAGGATTATTTAGTGGCTTAGAACTAGCATGTACATTCCAGTTTTATTTGCAGTGCTATTCTTGGTTTGGTTGTGATTCCTGAATTTAATTCCTTGGTCCTGCACACATTCAAATAGAAATAAGAAAAAACCATTGCAGAAAAGAGTATGGTAAACTGGAATCTTGTATAAAACATGAGTAAGATAAAAGCAATAATTATTTACATTAGTTTGCTTCAACATTCAGGTAACATAGCTTTCCATGTTCTTAACAATTGTTCCTGTGTCTAGCACCGTTTCACACTAGTTACTCTACAGGAGATTTCTTCCTGCGAGTCTTGTCCTGGCTTGTTAAGACTTTTACATTGAGTTGGAAACTCTCCTGATTCCCTCCTACTTCCAGCTCCCTTGTTGTCAGCTATGTGCTCCAAATGCAGGCACAGTTCTGTCCCCTCAGGCTGGTTCTGGCTTGCACAAAACCCTGGCCTAACTCAGGAGAGATGCTCCCAAGTCCCGTGTTTCACAGCCCTTTGCAGTGGCTGTATGGGCCTGCTCAGAAAAGTGAAGGTTAATTAACAAAGGGGTGAATTTGTAACATATTAATTAAATCAGATTAAACTAGGCCACTTTACTTATGAACAAAACTCTCCACATGGGGGTTTAATGTGTTTTAACTAACGCATTTTGAACTCACACTTGAATTCAATTTGACTCACCATTTACAATTTTCCCTGCACAGACATGCCCATAGAATTTTAAATAAGAAAAGGATTTGATGCAATTTCTAATAAAGGTCCACCCTTACTTCACCCCCAGGAATTAGGTGTGCAAGTTTTATCTGTCAGAGAATGAAAATAGTCATGGAAGGGAGATGCTGAACAGAGTTGGTGGGGTGTTCCTTATGTTCCCATCGATTTCCAGTCCTGAGAAGGATTGTGGAACCCAGATAGCTGCTTTTCAAAGCAAGCCAAGCTACCATATTTCACTGTTTGTGCAGTCTAGGTACCAGTAAGGGAACATTTGGGATGCCATACTTAAGCGCTCTGTTTTTTTCTTTCTTGTTTTTTTCCTACCTCCCAAGTAAAAGTCTAAGACATAGACTCATTCTGACTGTGTTGATCTCTGACTCAATGAATGTTGAAATATTTCATGAAAAGTCAGATGTCTCTGAAGAGAGAAAGATTAAATGAGACCTCTCCGGAGTACTTAGTGATGCAGCAGTTAAGGCAAGACGCTGTCTAATAATGCTTTTTGTCAAAGAAAATTACAGCTTGGGAAGGTGAGGTAGTGTTTCTTAAAATAAAAATACTTATGTTCCATTTGCTCAGAAATTATATTTTAAAAATTGGGTATTATTGAAATGAAGAAAACAATTTTTGCAGTCATCAGTTTTAGTGAAGGAAGTTAATAGATTTGGAATGAAAATAATTTTACTCGTAAGACACACAAGCTGTAAACCTAACAGATTTTTTTTTTTCTTTAAAAGCAGAGAGAGGGAACAATTTACTTACTTTTTTTTACTTGTAAGCACACAGATATGGAATAATTGTTGCATTTTTGTACAACATCAGAATGAGATTAATATTGGGGATCTTGACTAATACTACTGATTTCTTATTTCATAGACATGGCTAGTAAAACTTTTATATGATTTGTTTGTAGTAACTGGTTAGAATTCTTCTAAAATAATATAAAAGATAGTTAAATTGTGTGAAGCCTTTCAATACCATTTTTAAACGTTCTTTTTGTAGTTATCAAATTACACTTTCTTCATAGTCACAAGTAGCCATTTTTTTCTGTTTAACAGACAAAAAAGTTTTTTTCTGTTTAACAGTGCCAGAAATTTTAGAATTCCCATTCTGCTGTCTTTGTTGGTCCCTCTTTTATTTCTCTGTTCTGAGAAGACAAGCATTTTCTGGGGACTGATTTTCCCATTATTTATATTTGGGTGAGGGAAACTCATATTAGCAAACTCTGCTCTAACAGCCTTCTGATTCACCCTACTCTTGTTTAAAAGGAAAATAAAAAACCCTTTTATTGTTTAACTATGTAGAATCTGTTTATCGTCATGTAATTGTGAGGAAATTGAGCTGTAATAATGGGCTGTCCAGACAACATCAGCATTTGTGAATGTCAAACACCACAGACCACAAGAATTCGTTCTCAGTAGTTCCCCAACAGTATCTGTATCTTTAGACTATTTAGACATTAGCTGTCTTGTTTTCCATAAATCTTATTAAGTTTATAAAAATTCCTATGCTTAATCATATTTTAGGATTTTTTGCTGTAGGAAGTTGGAATTTTCAGCTGTATATTGTTCTGGAATCATTGAGCAAATTGTTTGTAATCCTGACATTATTTTGGGTGCTGCTTTGTGATGAGTTTAAGTTGATCCCAGACTACATTGCCATTGAAAGCCTCAGTTTTGTCCTCTCTTCTGCTTCCATCACTTTCACCTTTCTTTGGGATTAGTACTGCTGCTTGTGGGCAACATGGTTGGTCGTGCTGAAACAAGAGGGACATGGGGATTACTCCACAGGGTGGTGGGGCAGGGGTGGTCATGAATCCCATGTTTTGATGGTAACATTGTGTTAGGTTCATGCGTTGTTCTAAGCTGACTAAGAAATCAGACTTTTGGCCTACTTAAATTATTTGTAATTTCAGCTGAGTATATGGCTTGTAGTTACTGCCCTGATTTCAAGTGGAATAGTGGTCCAGATAACTTCAGTGCATGTGAAGATGATTCAGTCAAAGCAGTAGCAAATAAAAGTTATCTGATCTTAGTGGGATCCTTTTGGCCTTTGTGCTGTTCATTTCCAGGTGCCTCTCAATTATTTCCTACTTGCAGAAAGCATGAGCTGTGTTAGCAGGGAGTAACTTTCTTTCAATGCATGTGTTGGACACCTCACCACCTGCTGACCAGGTTTTTGAACTACCATATTGCTTCTGGTACTTTCTGAATTGTTTCCACTTTAGGTGATTCTGTGTGGAGTGAGCAGGTGGACAGGATTTTCCAAACAACCTCAAGAGCAGCTATGCTGAAGTACACTGACTATAAAGAACTAACACTTAGGCAGATCATGGACTCTAACTATCCTGCCTTTTCTTAATGTGCCTTGACTTGATCAGATACATGTACCTTAATAGCAGTTATAGTGGAAAACATTGAGATGATGGCACTGCTTTGGGCTGTCAGGATAGACAGAGTTCTTCTTTTTCTTCCTCCAAATCCAATTAATTCCATCTGCAGTTTCTTCTAATTCCCAATGGTTTTTATGAAATAAAATCTTAAGTTTCTAATCTAAGAACTAATTGTAAATTAATACCATCAGTATGTAACAAGAAGAAGGATTAATGCAGGCCCACACATTCACTTTTCCTTTTTGATTACAATTCTATATTGGATGGATCTCTCAGGACTGCTACCAAGATGTAACATAGAAAGAAAAGTGTTTATACAGTAATGAGAGATGTGTGGGTTTTTTCCATACTCACAGCTGGGCTAGGTTTCTGATTTTTAAAAAATTCTGTGTTATTGTCCTGCTAACAGTCTTATTACAATTTTGATGAATTGCAGTATTTGTTGTTGGGGGCATGGGAATGATTTAGAGTAACTATAGATAGTTTTGCAAGAAAATCAATGAGGCTTGTGCTTTCTCTTGGTTTGCTTTTGTGTTTAAGTGTTGACAATTACTTGTAAAATGTAAGGCCTTCTATTGGAACAGTATTCATGAACTGTATTTTCAGTGTCCTGAATTTGTTACATACTGTAAATTCTTGTGTCTTTTCTATTTGTTTTGTTGAAGACATTTATCAGCTTTCTATACATTCCAGTGTATTTGCTTGTGATGCGTGAATTTGCATTCATCTTGGAAAGGTAGCCTTTAAGTGCTAGTCTGATGATGATTAATATCATTTCTCATTAATCAGACTGTGCTGTGTATCTCTGCTTTTTATTAGTGTAAATGTTTGGTACTCTATGCAAGCTCCATGTGATGCTGGAGGAAATATCTGCAGCTTGGCTCTTATTTGCTCTTAAATCATTTGCTCTGCTATTACTTTGGTCTTGTCGGGATGGTCCTTCATAATTTCCTATATTGTCCATATGTGTTCAGCCATCCTTGATACTGGTAACAGATCAGACCTTTGCTGTCTGCCATGAGATGTTCTAAATAATTCCACTGGGATTAACATCGTACCAAAGAAGAAAGAGAACTCCTTGAAGAGAGAGAAGACTATTTAGAGAACCGGGAAGACAACAAACCAAGGTTACGCTTCTGTGTCTTTCTCTTTGAGAGAAAGAGAGGCTAGTTCATTATCTTTTTTCAAACAAGAGACTTTTCAAGACAGAGCTGCTTTTATCTTTTCAGCATTGAGCATTTTGTTGGCATGTGGCATAAAAAGCCTCATGTGCAAATTTGGAGTTTAGGCCTAAGTAAAGTAAATACTTCATTGAACTGGAGTGTTTAGAATTCAGTCACTTTCTAACTCTTCTCTGTCATTGCACTAGTTTGAGAGCTGTGCAAATAATTTTTTGACAGGACACCTCTTAAGCTTAATGACAAAATACTGATGCTCAGCATCTGTACCATGTGTTTTCTCAAAGGCATGACAAAAGTAGATGCAAACACTGAAACACATTCAGTTATCCAGTGGCTCAATTCTGACTTGATTGTCTGTTCCTTCTCTGGAGCAAAGATGTCTCAGCCTGGCTGAACTGATGTCTGGTGGGATTTGCTGCTGTGGAGCTCCTGAGCAGTGGAGGATGGAGTTGTTGGTGTTGTCTCTTCTGGGCATGGGTGGCAGAGGTATGCCCCAAGGGAGGAAAGGTGGGACTTCGAATTTGTAACTTCCCAGTAATTCCCAACTACTAGGCTGGCCATGGGAGTCTCTATACCCTGGATTTTTAAATAGTAACATCATGAAGACCTGTTGGGATGGTTAGGAGGAGATAGACAGCATTGTTTTAAGCTTCCTAAGCTGGAAGTGAAGCTGGAAGTCTGCCTTGAAGCTAACTGCCCTGTTCAGCCAGAGATACTGGCTATTCTGAAAGAGACTCATGGGAATGGTTACAAAACCTTTCCTGTGCGTAAGGAGTGCAGATTTGTCTGTAGCTAGTGACTCAGACAACATCAAACCAGATTGGTTTCGAGCTGATTAGCAAATCTTTCCTTGATGGACATGATGATGGACAAATCAGTCACTGACTCTCTTCAGATCTATCAAATTGAAGGCAGTATCCTTGGCAGTAGTGTCATTAGTATCATCAAACAATGCCACTAATAAATAGTGGACCACTGTGTCATTCTTTCTCTGACTTGTTTAAAGAATTGGATAATTTATTTGGAATATTGATGAGTCTCCTTCATCGCAGTAAGCAGGGCTTTATTTTCCTTGCAGTAGGACATTAATATGGGGATGCTTAATTTTTACTGCTAAATAACCAGACCCACAGCAATCACAGTTGTTAGACTTCAGATCACCCCTTTGCCTGGAAAGCAATTAAAAACAAAGTTTTGGGAAAGGAGAAACCTATCTTGCTATTGCTGATTTTAAAGTGCATAAGATACAAATGTTGCCTTATAAAAAGATGAGAAGGTTGGACACTGAATTGGTATTCACTCCCTACAGCTCATTTAATGTGTAGTAGATGGAATCAATGTTGCTGGTTATTTATGACAAGCTTGGCACAGCAGCAGTATGCATTAGAAAGTGAACACTTTTGCTGAAATACATTAAACTGTGTTGGTAATTTAAATTGACTTGTAACATGTAATTTTAAAATAATCTAGTTGGTATGTTCTTTGTAATACAAAGCAAGCAATAAATACTTTTATTTATAAAGATGAGACAGTAACACTTGTAATAGTACATTGATTGTACTAAATATATATACCAGGCAGTTATTAGAAATTTTCATTTGTTTTGCTATGTCAAATGAAAATATAAAAGTGTTTGTCTAAATTACGGTGGGGATGACTTTCAGTTTATTGTGTCAAATTCTGTTTCATTACAAGTCAGTGTCCACTTCTGTATCTTTGGCTCCAGTTGTCTGTATCTTATATTGGATTACTGTTAATGACTTACGTAGGCAGGTGTAAATTTCTGGCATGTTCCCTAGAATGCTATTAGTTTGGAAACATCACACAAAGTATCTTTGAGCAGGGTGGTTAAATGTGGTTCAATTTCCAAAGGAGAAATATTAATTCTTGAACAGCTATGCCATTAATATTGATGCTTGGACCCCGGTATGTTGTTCTTCTGTGCATAATGAATCCTTATGGTCTTTGTACATGTTCACAATGAGAACCAAAATGACTGTCTAAAGGTGGAAATTAGCCTCTGTATCACCTCTTCTGTGCTTGCTGTTCTTTTATCATGGTACAGGGCTTTTGGAATTGAATTTATTAGAGCTGGAGTTGTGTAGGTTTGTTTGTTGCTGTTTTAAGTTTTTCAGCCCTCTTTTCTAAGCCACTGTCTGGTTAAGGGTCTTAGTAATCCATTTCCTCTCTCTCTCATATTGCTGATAAGGGGGCTAGAATTATACCCCATCATTTGGCTCTTCATTGTACTTGGCATCTTTGAGGAGGGTGCCCTAAAATATCTGTTGAGAGGTTTTGTTTAGCAATAATAATAATATTTTGTTCACAGACTTATTTTCTGCTTTTAGGAATTAGGTATGCTCCCATTCCAAAAACCCATGCTGATTTTGGAGACCGTGTTCTGTTTGCTTTGAACAGCCACACATCTCACTTCATCAGTTAATAAAAAGGAAGTGTTGAATTTTGATGGTTAAAGGAAGCTGAACCACTGATTGAAGTTGTCATTTCTTTAAGAGCTCCATTCACAAGCTTCAGAAGGCAAAATTCTAGTGGTAGTGGGAGTTAGAAGGAAATTACACAATTCAAGAGAGACATCATTTTGCAAAAGGTGCAAATTGTAGCTGGCTTTAGAGTTGCAGATAATTGCTTTGATTTGTTGATTTAAAATTGTAAGGCGGGGGAGAGAAAAGCACTGCTGGTGTTTCTTCATGCAGCCTCTGCTGGAAACTCTTGGTGGCATGTTGTGTGTGTCTCAATTGACACTGTTCTACTGCTGTTACGGTAAACAAGCAAACTCAAACCAGCTGGGACTCTGCCCCTGTATGGATTGTGTACAATATTACTTTGTCTCATACTAGGAAAACAATTGTTTCCCTATTTGGCTTTGCATAACAGTGAAAGATTTATGCTTCTTTCTGTCTGAACGAAGATTACCTATTGTGCTTTTTCCGGAAAGGAACCTGAATGGGGTTCAAATTGCTGTGTGCCAAAGGAGTTAGTTAAGTGAGCTAAACTCAAAATTAAGGACGTCCATGAGAAATAGTTGTGAAAATATCTGTTTGACTTACATAAAAAATTTATAGATACTAAAGGTGATTTTGAAACAGCAACTTGTATCCAGGGCTGAGGTATTAAACCACACCTCTTCTCTTAGCTGTCTGTTAATAAAATAGAGACTGTGTGTAGATCCCAGCTGTATTTTCTTCTGTGTATCTGTCAATTTATAAAGACTGTTCATATTGTGTATCCTTTCCACATGGATATATTTATAAATGGGAAGAATGCCTCCAAACCCCTGTTTGTCAGCTTCTGTATTTCACCAAGCTCTGCTTTAAAAGTCGAGCATTACAGTCTTGCAGGGGGTAAAGAGAGGGCTGTTGTTGCCTGGGATTCCTCTTTCCCTGGTAGCCTGTACTAAAATGTTGAGTAAAGATGATAGAAACAGCCGTATAGGGTCCAACAGATTTCATGCAGTGCATATCCTGTTTGTAACAGTAGCCCTAGGAAAGACTGAGGAAAGAATGCCAGAATATGATGAGGACTCTGGAGATTTTTGTTGTATATTCCTAGTTTCCAGCACTTTGTGATACGGTACTTCCTCAGTTAAAGTTCTGTCTTTATGTTAAACTGTTCTGAATGGATTTTTTTAATTGTTTAATAACTTTTAAAATCCAACATCAGGCTTCCTTTATATTTTTTTCCAGCACCAACCCTATATTATTCATATGGAGTTAGGGGTGTGTATGAAATTTTTGAGAACTTGGTCCCAGCTTGTACTTGCTTCTGGGATTCAGTAGTTGTGCCTGCTCTTTTCCAAAGGTTTCCTCACTCTAATTCCTCATCAGCTGTTTAAGGATTTTGCACCCTACTGAAGTAACAACTATTACAATTATTATTTTGTGTAAAACAAAGCTGACAGTAAGTGTTTTGAAAGTGCCTAGAAGATGAATATAGGCATCCAGCTCTCATCTTGGGAGCTGGTGCACAACTTCAAGGTGCTTATAAAAATACAGCTCTCATAATATGTCCCTGAGGCACAGTGCAGAGAGGCACTCAAGAGGCCCTAAAGAAGCTTGTTCAAGTACTAAAAGCAATAGTGCTGTGTTAGCACAAAGATCTGCCCAAGGTAATTAACCCTGCAGTGGAACTAGTTAAAATAAGTGTGGTAGACAGCTATACTTACAGTGCAGAGCAGGGTTTGTGGAAAAGAATAGGCTATTAAATAATTTTTGTGGAATTAAATATATGTATGCCATAGAGTTATGCAGTAATAATGCAAAAAGAAAATCATGTTGCTATGAATTTTATGAAATAAAGTCACAGGTAATATCTGGTCAAAGACTGTAAGCCGTCCATCTTTCGTCTAGACCCACCAGGCACTGTATTGCTCATGAAGGGAGGTAAAGCAATTTTAGCCCTTCACTGAGCAGTGCACCATGCTGTGTATGAGATTCAAGTTGGATGACATAATTAGTATAGTTTTAATGCACCTCTTCTGTCCCTTTCTTCTCATCTTTTTCACATGAGCTGTAACAAGAGCTGAACAGTCTCTTAACTGCTTACATTAAGGCATATTTGCTCTGTGTGCAAGCAGAGTGACTCATGGTTGATAACCAGTGACTTAACACCTACCCTATCTCTTAACTCTGCTGTCAGATAAGAGCTAAATAGTGACAGGAAAAGTTTTGGGTCTGCATATTCTAGTGGCCAGGCCAAATTCACATAAAACCAGTGGTGTGTGATTGTAGTAGTTGACAACTGTTGGTCTTTCTGGCTGCTCCTTTCAGAGATGCAAATAGAACTGCACAGTCCAGGTGTTGAAATATGGGAAGCAGCAGCAGCAACAAAACCATGTTTGAAATCCATGGCACTGTGCTTGCAATTGAGTGCTGCCTTGAAGCTGATCCTCAGAGCTGTATTTCGTGTCTTTTGCAGCGTGACAAGTGGCAGAGATCCTCCAGCAGGGAGGGATGGAGCCCTGGAGGGGCTGGGCAGGAGGACAGCTTGCCATGAGCTGATGCAGGTCTGTGCTGGGCTGCTGGGGCACAGCTCTTTGTGGTGGGTATGAAACCTGCAGGGAAAAGGCAGAAGGGAAAGGCTCTAATAGGAAAAAAAGGAATAGCAGAATGAAAGAAAAAGTCTGATTCATGACTGAATTATTTCAGGATCCCAAAATTGCTGAATTCTTTGATATTGCTATCAGCTTGCTGGCATGTCACTGAAATAGTAAGTCTAGCTAGGAGGGTCAGAATCAGAACTAGAGATGTGAGAGAATTGTATAATCTGCCTTTCACAAAAATAAATTCTGATTTTTTTCTAGAGTTTTCAAGTAGAGTACAGTGAATTTAAATTAGTAAGTCTTTAAAAATGAATTACTGCTTCATGGAGTTGATGTCATTATAGTGACAGATGACCTGGATTGTTTTGCTGGAAAGGAACCACCCTTCCCTTGAGAAAAAGTCACAGCTGCTTATCTCTGCTATGCAAACCCAAAAAACCTTAAATATTGAATTATTTACATATTTTACATGGAGAGTTCAGAGAGGAAACACAATTCCTTACATTTAAAACAACAGTGAAATAATTCAGGATTTTTTTTTTTTTTTGCTTTGAGGATTTGTCCTGGATACCAGAAATACCTGTGGTGAGTTTGCAGTGATCATTGACAGGCCTCCAAACCTAGCTAATGGAAAATCAGTCTTGTCTGGCTTATTTCTGTAGTGGCTAATTTTAAATTCTTTGTGCTTTGATCAATGATATTCAGAAAGATTGGTATGAAAAAGTGTCATTTGTTTTGAGACCATAAACAGTAGACAGGGGTACTGCTTTTGCCTCCCTGTTCTTGGTTTCCTCTGCATGTGTGCTGGGAAAGACTCCTTCCATGTATGCTTGAGGGTGTTTTTGCATCTTACAGAACAAAAACCACTTGGGGACGTCACTGCAGAAGTGAGATTTACAATTTCCCCCTCCTCCATCAATTTAAATTTAGATATATAAATTTGTGTATTTTCAGAAATGGCTTAAAACTTTTTTTATTACTAAGAGTATATCTTGCACATGGGACTGAGAAATTTTATTTCAAAGTGTAAAAGTACGTAATTTTAAACACAGAACAATGTATCTCTAAATCTCTAAGTCCTGTCACTTTAATCTAACTTCTTGACATGCAATCAAGCATATTTTAATCAAAGCAGAACTGAATCATGTTAGTGTCTTAAAACCAAAATATTGTTATCTGTGCACTTGCAGTGATGCCATGAGAAATACAACTGTTTGCTGAAAGCGTGCAAGTTGTTATGTTGGCACGGTTTTAAACAGGCAAGGCTGAATGAGGCACAATATGACATTTTGGAGTTCATGTTGGGAGTAAACATGCCACAACAATCAACCATCTTGTCAAAGAGCTACAAAAATAATTTCTTTCCCCTCCAGAGCAACTCCTAGGGAAAGAATAGTTAGTGTATTAGCTGTCTGTGAAAAAATTAATATGCAGCTATGAAAGAGGAGAGTGTTTGGATTATAAGAAAAAGAACCATCGAAAGCTATAGTTTGTTGAGTCTATTTTTTTTTTTTGACCACCTAAGTGAACAATCTACCATAATTTCCATTTAAACCTGTTATATAATGAAGCATATCCCACCAGCAGGATGTAGAGACGAAACCACCATTTGAATATAAAAGACATTCTTGACTATTTGGCAAGTTCTTCCAGTATTTTCTTTGATCTGTTTGATTTATGCTGAAACTGATGTAAATATACATAAGTGTGGATAAAATATTTCTATATATAACAGCAGATATTTTAAAATGTAGTCTTCTTTGTAAGTGTTGAAAGATCTCTAAAATAGGAAGTTACATTTCCATTTATTTTGCATTGGCATCATAGTAAATATAGTGATTTTTTTTTCCTCCTTGAGTGTCCTCTGAAACCAACAGCAAGACCTACTTAGGAGAACTTCCTCATCAGATGTGTTTGTGCAGAAAGCAGAATACTGGCAGCTATGGCTGAGGACTTTTCTGTTAATTGCAAAGGCTTCTGCAGGCAGGATTTTAGGAAAACTGCATTTCTTGGCCTGTGACAAGTGCCGAGGATCTGAGCCCTTCCTGTAGCACTCCACCATTACATTATATTGTTCCAGGTTTCATTGTGAATCATAAAAAGTTTTTTGTTTCGTGTGCAGAACAGCTTCTGAATTTAAGGAGTTAAAGAGAATCTGAAAATAAATCTTTAAGCCTCATTCACAGAAGTCTTTAGCAAAACTTTAAATCATGACAGTAAGGACTGAAATGCTGGGCATTGAGGAGATTTTTTTTTTGCAAAACGTATTGGGGGCCACTAGGAAATAGGTCAACAAATTTAAAGGGCTGACTTTGAGATTACTCTGGACTGCAAATATATACAATGTTGTGACATGAGAATGCTGTGTTGGTAAGATGACTGATTTTTGACTTTTTAGTTGTACTGTTTCTTTCCCTTTGTTCAGGCAAATGTGATGCCAGTCTGTTTTCCTCCTCACGCTGAGCATGTGCCCCGTGTCTGGTCATTCCTCAGCAACTTTTAAGTTTTTGTTTGGTTTCAACCAGATTTATTGAGTTAAGTCAAGCTAATGGTTTGTGTGAGTTTGACCCAGAAATGTGCATAAAGAGAAGAGGGAAAGAATAGGTAAAATCTTACCTGGATAAAAGCATATAATAAAGCAAGGTCCCGAATTCACTGCCTCTCATCTGGATATTTGCATGCATTATTAACTTTCAAAATTATATCTACAGAACCCCAAATGTCAGCTGTCCTATGCTTGTTTTTGGACACATTTCAATGCTGCTTTTCTATTAAACTTTTTTTCATTGAAAATTTTCCTTTGATTTTGACTTTTACACTGAAAGCTTCATCTCAAAACTGTCTTCTGAAATATCTGTATGTTCTTTTCCTTAGTTGTGGACGAAGGCCTTGGTGAAATTCAGAATGTAATAGGAGATGCTGTGACCTCATTTCTGAGCTTTCAAGGGAGTTTCTTTGGCTAATTTATTCTCTTTTTGGGGAGAGTGGTGGTGTGTCTTTTGTAACAGATTTCACGAAGGAGCAGTGCAGAGTATGTATGTGGTTCTGTTTGGGTTGGGGGAAGGGAGATGCATATTAACGTGATTACTTGCAGGATGAAAGATAGTGAGGTATTTTAACTGGTTTTGGCGTTAGACCAAAGTGAAAAATTAATGGGCTGTAATGTTGTTGGCTTTGTTTGATGAAGTGCTTAGTGAATGTTATTCAACGGAAGAATAAATATTCTTGATACAGTTGTTAAAAGAAAAGAAAAAACTTTGCAGCACACTGTAACTTGGTGGTGTTAAGCATGCATTTAATCAGCATGTTAATCATTAGCTTTGGTTTTGGCTTTTAAGTTTTGGAGTTAGGAAAGGCTGCTCATCAAAGAACAGTCAAGAGTGTGAGGTGGCTGAATCTGAGAGGCTTAATTACTGGCCAGGTTTTGTTTCAGAGTCAGTGTGGTGTATTGCAAAGAGCTGAGCTGGTGAAGCTTTGCCTGACTTCTCTAAATCTAGGTCTGGTAGTGCATATTCATTGCAGTGCCCACAGATTTCTCTTGCCTCTACAGCAACAGGATCCCTCTGCACAGTTGGGGTTTTTATGGGCAGCTGTTATGGCCAGTAAGTGCAAGATGAATGTGACTAAAGAGATAATCTAGCAAGGATATTGCATTGTGGTTACCAGTGGATTGACAAATAGTCGAAAAAATTGTTACTGAAGAATTTTATAGTGAATACAAGGCATATAGTACAAATAAATATTTAGTTTATCCATTGCTGCAGCACTATTCTGTGTATATTAGAGTGCTGATCCTCCTACAGAGTAGCACTTTGCAGGGAAGGGTATGATGGAATGGAAGATGTTTGTTTGCCCTTTCATGTAATATTCTTGTGTGCAGGTAATGCGAATAATTTTTGCATAAGAAATATAAGTTGTGATTGAAATCTGTGATAAAATATCTGGTGGATGCTTAGGAGAAACTTGTTTTAACTGCAGAATGAGGGGAGGAAACTTGGAAGAAGTATCACATTTCTTATCTAAATATGGGGTGGTGTCTTTTTGGATAAAATATGAAATCATACAACCTATTGGCTTTTCTTGGTAGTTTGATACTTCAGCTATTGCATAATGTGTAATTAAAGTTTAGAGGGATTACCAAATTATTTTTCTATTATTTTTTATGTATTGTGAGAGAGGTAGTGGTGGTGGAGTTGGTAGATATCTCTGAACTACAGTACCTTCTATTCTTGTTCCAATATTGAGTTACTTTTATTAGGTTTTGTTATTATTTAGTTAAGCAAGAACAAAATTTTCAATTAAAATTGATTATTCTTGTATGTGCTGCATTCATTTATCTTATTTTGTGAATCAAACTTAAGGAAAAGTGAAGTTAATTTGTATTATAAAGGGACTTGGTTACTGCAGATTTGATAGAATAATACTGCTAATGCATAACTTAAACCGGTAGCAAAATAGGATAAAGATGTACAGATTTTTCTTTTGGTAAGTATCTCAGGTTTTTGTGAGTCATGAAAGTTAATTTTTAGTGCTTTACAAAAAGCGTAGAGTTAGCATTGGCAATTAAATTTAAGAAAGGACCAGAACTGATTTAATATCTTCTGGAAATGAATTTCAGATCTCCTACTCCCTGCACAAAGCTTTTGAAGTATCTGTGAAAAGTGTTAGTAAAAGTGCCTTGTATGTGCAACATGGAGTTTTTTCAGTTTTTTAAGGTGGAAACTCCCTGTCAGACCAATGTCAAAATATTTTTATGTGGAAACTATTTACAGTGTTATCTGGGAGATTGATGTTTATTTTGAAAGAACAGGACCGATGAAATCCACTTGGGTGGTACATTTTGTAATTATGAAATATTTTTTGTGGAGTAGAAGGAGTTCCCTTGTGCTCTCCAACTGCTCTGTTGTGTTGCAGATTAGAGATACTTAGTGAAACCACAATTCTTCCTGCGGGGGCAGAAGAAGAAATGTGACATGGAGTCACACCATTGGTATGAGAAAACCCAGGAGTGCTCAGATCTTTTGGAACAGCAGCAGTTTTGGAGGTGATTTTGTTTAACATAAATTCTCAGAGTGCAGGTGTTCTGAATTTAGGAGACTTCAGTCCTAAAATCCTGAAAGCCTAAATTGGTTTTTTGATGCTGTCCTAGCCCTGGTATCTGAATTTACCTTTGATATAGTACACTACAGTGAGCTTTAAGAACTGGCTTCCTAAGGCCAGGATGCTGTCAGCTGCCCAGGCACTGTTTTCCTATAGGAAAATGAGATAATAATACTTGAATTGAATAAAAGCCTACCTTTATTAAAAAAACCTAAATACTTGCCTTTGATGGCAAACTGGTCTTGTCTTTTGTGACCCAGGAAGACTGATTAAAACTCAATTAAATTCAAATTAATTAAAATAAATTAAATTCAAATTAAAGTGACTGAGAATGGACAGATAGGTCAAACCAGGATATTGATTTTTTTCAATTAACGTTTTTGTAATTTTGCATATATCTGGATATGGTGTTAAATTCTCAGAGTAGTTGGAGCCTATGGAAAATTTAAAATTGTAATGGCATGCTTTTTGTTTTTAAACTAATGATAGCAAAAGAAGCCCACTGGAAAAATGACATTTTCATGGCATGGCATTGTAAGATGGACACAGAACAAAAGAGTTTCTATTAGAGAAAGTACTGTTGTGCTTAGTTGGAACTTGGGAAGAAACTCAGGGAGCAAGTAAGCTGGTGACCCATTCCAAAGGTATAATATTCTGGACCTGTATAGCTCCTACCTTTTGCCCTTCTAAGGGGCTGTTATAGGAAGCCCCACTAAATACTTTTTAGTTCCTTCCATAGTTGTATTTAGTAGGTGATCCTCTCCACAAACACTAATGTAATGCTTGTCCAGCACTTTGAATAGCAGAGCAGGAAAGTGAAATTAAACATTGTCATGAAGTGCTTAGGAGAGTTAAACTGGTGGCAGGATTTAATGCCACATTTATTATGTATCGCATTATAGAGCATTACATTGTACTGCAGTTTATCCTTGCTGTTTGAGGCACCGAGTGTATTGATGATTCTCGTGGTCAGCTTTTACTCTTGCAGTTTTTGAGTTTAGAGGTAATAATGATTTGGGGCATCAGAAGTTATTGTTCTATAGCCTAAAGTCTTGTGAGAAATGAGCATTTTTGAGCATGACAACAGTATTGAATCTCAAAATATTGTCTTCAGAAGCACAGAAACCCCCTATGCAGCAGAATTTCAGTGCAGTTTGGCATGAAGAGTAGTCCCCTCCTGCATTTTCCCCCTTACTCTCCAGCTGGCTGCAAAGTCTCATAACACCAAGAATCTGTACTGCAGAGACTGGCAATGAGAGCAGCCTGCTCTCACTCATGTGATTGTCATATCCCATAGCTTGGCCTTCTCCCGCATCCCTTCGGACCTTTCCTGGAGCTGGGGCTCCAGGTGCTATTCATTCTGGCCTCTCACTCCTCCTGCCATCTCTTAGACACTGTATCTTGCTATTCAGGTCACAAGAGAGGAGGGCTCAGTTAGGAACCCGATGCTCAGATGCAGAACAACCTCAGAATTTTCATTCCGTCCTCTAGTCCTCAGGATTTAAGGAATGCCCTCTCAACCCACCCTTGCTGCAGCTGCACAAGGGAGAGGTTGCCAGGGGTAGTGGTGGTGGGGGATGCCATGGAGTCTCAATGACTGGAGGATTTGAAGAAGCCTTGTTTGTCAGAAACAGGCTGGGTGGTAGTTTTGAAGCAAGAGATGAACCAGGTAGTATCTTGGGCTTTCTACAAAGCCCCTGTTTCAGGATGTTGTCTATAGTCAGTGACTATACTGCATATCGAAGTCAGATTTGGACTGTAATCCTTCTGAAAAGAAACTACTTTGCTAAGAATTAAAAAGACTGTCTAGACAGTATTTTTAATGATCTCTCTTTTGCAACTTTTAAATTTTCAAGCATGTTTTATATTTTACTGCACTACAGATAACCTGACATGAAAGGAGAAATCTTCCTTTCCTTCCTTTCCTTCCTTTCCTTCCTTTCCTTCCTTTCCTTCCTTTCCTTCCTTTCCTTCCTTTCCTTCCTTTCCTTCCTTTCCTTCCTTTCCTTCCTTTCCTTCCTTTCCTTCCTTTCCTTCCTTTCCTTCCTTTCCTTCCTTTCCTTCCTTTCCTTCCTTTCCTTCCTTTCCTTCCTTTCCTTCCTTTCCTTCCTTTCCTTCCTCTCTCTGTGGAAAAGGGAAGTAAGAGAATTAAGACAATGGCTGGTGAGGAGGAAGACTGAATTCAAGGGATATTGGAGAGAAAATTGTGGTAGAGCAACAGCCTGTTCACAGGAGGAATTATGCTAACTGAGCATCCTGCTCCATGCCCCTTTCAAAAGTGTACTTTTGCTAATTCCCTGGAAGGCCACACATGCACACAGCAGCAAACACCTTGACTGGCTTCTCACTCACACACTTAGGATGGGCTTTCCATTAGCTTGGGTCCCAATAATGACTTGCAGGTACAGGTTTTATGCCAGCTCTTCTTTTTCTGCTGTCAGCTTGTTCCCCTTCCAAAGCATTGAGATAGTCTGGTATTAGAGCATGAAAAATAGGTCATATGCTGTAATTTATTGAGCACAAGATCTTATATTTTCTTCTTTTTAAACTTTGTCTTCTTACTGTGCTGTTAGTAGCAGAACAGTATTTTTCCCCGTTGTCTTTCAAAAGACATTTTTGGTTTAGGGACCTCTGACCACTCCCTGGCAGATTAGATCATGACAGTGAAATCACAACTGAAAGTTTGGGCAGAATGCAAATTTGCTTGTGTAAATTGTGTGGAGAGAGGAAGGGAAAAGGGCCAAAGATGGAGATGTTGAATTTGCTGCAAAGAAGTGGCTGCTGCCTTGGGAGAAAATCCTCGATGGAACTTCAGTAGTATGTTTCGAGGGTAAGGAAAAAACCTCAACAGCCTAGGTGATGGTTCTAAAAGCAAAATCAGATTCAGAAACTCTAGGTGGCCAGAATTTGGCAGCATCAAGGATGGTTTGATTGCTTGTTGTTCATTGTGATTCAAAATCTTTGGGAAAATGTCCTGCCATTCTAGATGACAGGCTCATAAGATCTTCTCATAAACAGATTAGAAAAATACTCCGAAGAGCTCTTCCACAGCTAGAACGTGATGGACATCTTCACAGAGGGTGTGAAAAATAGAAAGAACTAGAGAAAATCTGTGGATGTAGTCAAGCATTTTCAACTGGAGAAACAAAAAAAAAAAAATTCAAGACTTCAGCCATAAAAATGAAGTTGAAACTGTAGTGACCATCAAACAATCTGGTGCTAAACTAGAAATTTTTCAAGCTTTGTAATAAACTGTATGTTGTTTGTGCAGGTACTATGAACCTACAAATAGATGAATTTCAGTTAGTTTTAAATTTCAAACATGTTACAGTAGGACTTTTCAATGCCTCAGGAGCTGAGACTTCATGGCTATTTTGCATATTAGAAAAAGAATAAAATATTTTTAAGAAAAATGTTTCAGTTCTCTGTGATCTGACTCTAGGAATGTAAGAGAAATTGTTCTGTCTCTGTTTCTCATTTTATCAGACTTACAGTCAACAGAAAAAAGGGTTTATCGGAGAAAAGCACATGGAAATTAACAAAAGTGTTTCAAAAAGCTGTAAGATTCTGCATGAAATGCATGATGAGACCTCCCTACTTTTCTGTACAGGAAGCAATCATTTTCCTGAAAAGTTTCTTTTCGGTTCTTATTTTTTTAAGAATAGATTTGTAGTCACTTATATTTGGTATAAAAATAAATATTTGGAAAACTTTTGCCAGGAATGTGACAAAAGATAAAACATTGATTAGCATTTTGATTTATAAAAAAGTCTGGATAAATAGAGACTTCTAAATTTTTTATTTTCTTAAACTAGAGTTCTTTCATGCAAGAGAAGAAACAAATATGTTACATGTACAGTAGGCCTTTGCTTTCTTGTGATGAAGACTGTCATTTTCCCAGGTGTAGGAAGTGGTATAGATTTTTCCAAATCAGGCAACATATGCTGTATTGCATTCAATTTGAAGCCAAAATAATATTGTGCAGCAGCATTCTTTGGTAAAAAGCAAGCATAGGTGATGAGATCCAGTGATTATTGCTTAGAAAGGAGTGTCAGGACTCATTAATATCTCATTCCAGTTCAGTTACTCTTGGGCTTCCCAGGTGTGCTCCTACCGATTACTATTGACCTGAACTCCTTCCCCTGTTTTCGCTGAAGGTCAGGAATAGTTTGTTGCAGCAAGAACCTTGTTTATTTTTTTCTCCCTGATGTAGAAATCTGAGCTAACAAACTCAGTTTTATATCACCTTGCAAGTGTTTGTATTAATAATTCATGAACTCTGAGGTAATTGTTGCACTAAACGCCATGAATCGAAATCCAGTGCCTTTCTGTAGCTGCCCAATAGTTATTTCTGGGAAGCTGTGCTCCATTTACTGCCTTTTTGGGCCTTCTTGATTTGAGGCATCTTTGTTGTGAAAAGTTGATAGAACACATCAGCATTTCATATAATCAAGATTAGTCAATTTTAAAATATCACGGCTCCTAATAACAATAATATTTCCATTTACTCTGTGTGTTATAACTCTGCAGCTAAATTGTCAATAGCTATAAAAAGAAAATTCTCACTTCTTAATGTATTTTTTAAAATTTCCATTTAACAGCAATGCTCTAAAGTTCACTATCGTACTTGAACAAAAGTAACTGAGTGAACTGGAGACATAAATATTTTTTTGTATTTAGTGTATTTTTCAAAGGTGAAATATAAATGTCATTAGTGCCTAGGAATAGAGGAATCTTGAGTAGACTGAGGCTGGGGGGAACTTGCTCTATCTGCTGTACTTCAGTAATCTATATGCATGTGGAAATGCTGGTCTATTCTTTCTCAACTATACTTTTCTTTGTCTCCAGCCATTTAGTGAAACTCAGGGTGAGAATAGTTTCAGGTTTCTTTCCACCGTAAAGTTATTTGCTCTCAATGGTTATGAAGTTTATCTCATTAACTAAATGTCAGTGCTCTCACTTCAAGGCTTCAAAGAGGGAAAAAAGTACGTGCAGAGAGATGGGATAGGGTAAATGATGGCCCGATGACAGTGGAAGAGGAAACTGAATAGTACTTTGCAGTGTTTTGGCATTAAATAGGATTCTCAATAAACAGTGCAATCTGTGGGGAAGTTCTCAAAAAGCTGACTGGTATCCCTTGACTGCTGTGAGCCACTGCCTTCCAAAAGGTTCCATGGAGGGAGTGGTGACGGGTTCTGGCTTTTTTTCCCTGGTGAATCTACCTTTTATACAGAGTAGATCTTAGGACTGTAGTGGGTCAACATTTAGAGGTGCCTGTCTTTCTCCATTGAGGTGTAGAGGTAGCGTTGTTGGTTACTGAAATGAGATTGCTAATCTAAATTCCATGATGATTGTGACAAACCAATTGCAGTCTGTTTTTTTTTTTTTTTTTGAGAAAAGTCTTGATTTTTGTCACCTTACAACTCACCTATCCACTCCTGTTTTAGTACACTGACACAACTTACTCTACCACTAGTGATGTATGGTCAGGGGATGCACTTGGGCCTTGAAAACTGTTGGGAGAAGGGTTATGTAGCCCAAGTAAAACTGTTACTAGAAAATTGTTCAGCTGAAACTTGACCCAGTGTCAGATTTTTGGTTAGAGATCACAAAGAGGGAGACAGAATGTAAAAAGCCATAAAGAATTCTCACATATCTGTTTACTAGGAAGATGAGGAACATCTTTGTGTGCAACAAAGTCTGTGTTAACCTTAATTTTCTCAACACTTGTATGTTGTTATGTCTTTGCCAAATTGGATAGTGAAATCAGTAAGAAGTTTGTGAAATCCATGCAGTATTTTTGGGTGGAGCATATATTCTTGAGGCTATATTACAGATGGAGACTGTCTCCAAAATCAAAATATGCACTGGCAGCATTTTACTAACACAGAGCTGTACATTTCTACTGAGGTGTTTGTGTAATGTGTTCAGGTTTGTTCATTTTAGTTTATGCCCCATGTGTAATTTTGCCATGGTTCACATAGCAGTGGGAAGCATGCCAACTTCCAGGCCAGCCAGGACACTGTCTTTTTGACTGGAGGTTGCAGAGAGTCCCTTGAGTGGATCGATTTATCACAGATCCCATCAACAAAGCCCATTAAGCTTTTATTGAAGAAAGCATAAGCAGTGCATATGCTTTAAGATGGTCCTTACTCAAACACAGGTATTGGTGATTGGTTTATATAGCAGCATTGAGCAGCTGTCAGCAAAATTTTGCATAGTTGTTGGCTGTAACAATGTGAGTTGTTTCTTTTCATTGACCTTATGGTGTGTTAGTGATTTTTTCCATATAGTGACGTCTGGGCAGTAGGCTGTACCCATTATGGGCAGCAAACCCATCATGTGATGCCTTCTCTGGAGAGCAGAGAGCCCAAGCTTCAGCTCTGCAACAAACTGACAGCTACTATTTACTGTGGGGGCAGAACATGACTGTATTTGCAATTGGCTTCACAGCTCTTAGGATAATCGTTTATCATCAAAGTAACAGTCTAAAAGTAAAAAAACAACCACTGCCGACCCTGCCCCCCCTCAAACAAAACCCCCACTGCATATTAATTTCCTGTCTTTTTGTGTAGCTGCTGTCCAGTGAGTTACCAGTCAATAGCCATAGTCCATATTCTGACTCCTATTGTGTTATTGTCTGAAGATCAGCTTGTGACAATCCTTCTTATTGCATTTTTCTTTCTTTTTCTTTTTGTGCTCAGCCAACAGTCGTGCTGACAATGACACGCTTTCTTCTAGCTACTGCTTCAGCACTGCTGTTTATTAAAGATCATTGTGCCCTCCTCCATGTTTTCTTCCCTGCAAGTCTTTCTGATGCAGTTGTGAGGGAGTAATTTACCCTGCTGTGCAGTTCCTGTATTTGTGATTTCTAACCTAATCAATATCTCAAGAGATTGAAAAAAATTGCCGGTTCTGGATGATAGGTCCACAGAATGCTGAGTCATTTTCCCCAATAAAACATCACTTTTTAATTTCATCTGCCTTTTCCCCCTTACTAATTTTCTCTTTTCTATCTTTATGCCTCTGTCACTTCATATTTATGAAACTCTGTGTGTCTGTATTTTAATGTCTTGGCCTGCCTGCCCTTGCCTGCTTTTTTTTTTTTCCCCACTTTTTTGTTACAGATTTCTATGGTGACACTGTGTGCTACTGGTGAAGTTGCCTTTCCCTGCTGTTGACTTTTGCAGGTTTACTGTTGTCTACCTGCAGACATCAGGCTCTTTACCCAGAACTCTGAGCTGTGGTTAAAAAAAAGACGAAAAATGGTAGTAAAGCCTTTACAGTGCAGGGAACAATGACCTTGCTTAGGGTATACATCATAAAAAAGTGCAGATAGAGCAGGTTTGCAATTCCCCACGTGATTTTTTTTTTGAGAAACTTTCAATAAAAGGCCTCTTGTTTCTGTTATCTTCTAAATGGGAAGTTCTTTACATCTCATTTAGTGCACTTGAACTATAAAGGACACTCTACATTCCTGAGACTCAGCTAAGAAGGAGTCAGTTTGATTGCATAGAAACATCTTGGGTCTGGTTCTGTTTGTTTTAAATATCTTTAAGGTAAATCAAATACAAAATGTAACACTTGGACACCATATGGATTCATGATGTTTTTGAGGAGAATTAGGAGGGATATGAGATTCATAAATCAGGGAGTGGCTCCCATTGATCTGTAAGTGTATTCTGTTTCCTAATGACAGAGATAGATAATCATGTTCAGATCTCTTGACATTTCAGGGCAGACTGTATGATAGAAAGCATAAGAGACCTGCTTGTACTTTGAGTGCATTTCGTGTTTCTAAAAGACCATCCTATCCTCTTTTCTTTGGGACAGAGATACCAACGTGGAGTTTCTGTTTGTCTAGCATGGTTGACCCTTTTTCCCTCTCTTTTTGTCACTGTCAGCTATTAAAATAATGGCAGGAAAGAAAATAGTTTATGCCTTATCTCCAGTTACTCTCTTTCACTTCCCTCTGCTATGAAACTTTTTTGAGACTCTGCTTTTCTTTTACCTTTCTCTCTTTTTTCCCTGAGATACAACTGAGTACTGTGTCACGGTGCTGCTTTTTCCCCATCAGTATTTCCTTGCATGCTCTCAATTCAGATGTTTCTGCCTCTCCGGGAAAGGTTAGTTTTCTAATCCAAGTGAAACCTTTTTTAAAAACAGACAAAGATCAAATTGAACTGATCAACTCAAATGAAAGAAAATGGAAAGCGTGAATCTGCTTTAACTCAAAGCCTGTACCTAAGGCCAATATGGGTTAGGTCACATTTGGCAAGAGTGTGTATCTCTGAGTTGCTTCTATTAACTGGGTCCATGTTCTCAGACTTGCTGGAAAAATAAATAGAAAAGTAATTGGTGGAACCTAAAGTTACAACATTGGCCAAAGATAGGAGATAACGTTGCTTTTGCTCTTCTGGCTGCGTATACAGGTTTAACATTTGAAATTGGATGGGTTTTTAAAAAAAATTTCTGCTGCATCAGTTTGTTTTTGTTTTAGCAGGAGTCAAGAAATACAAACTTACAAAAATTTCCTCTTAAAATTAAGAGGCCTGTGATTCACATTCAAAGTGGACTATAACTGAAGAAGTCTTTCAGTTGAAAGACTAATTGTTTTAACTGGTCACTCTTTTAGTCTTTGAATTATTGCATATTTCTCATACTTTGCTTTTTGCTTGCACCTTGGGTCTGTTACAGAGAATAAATGAGGTGCTTTACAAAGATCTGATGTTTTGGGCTGTTGGACTTTGGTATAATGAGGATTTTTCTTATGCCATAATCTACAAGTGGGACTGCAGTAAAAAGTCTTAACAGGCTTTCCCCACCTTGAGCCAAGTCCTGTTAGCAGGATAGAAAGCTAGGGATGGGAAGCTATGCTACGTTTCCATTGAAGTGTTTCTCAGAGCTATTTGGAACTGTTTTGTGGTCACATACAGCAGACTGTCTACTTTCATGTGCTGACCCAATTGTTTGCTGTCTTTCTGTTCCAGTGACAGCCCCTGCTGCTTGTGTGCATCAAGAACAGCTGCTGCTTAGCCTGGGTAACCTTTGCTTCCTTCAAAGGCAATTGTGGCTTGAGTGCTTTTGGACTGATTGGGGTCTCAGTGGAGTATCTGGTAGTAGATGTGTGTGCATGTGTTTAACACAGCACAGTAGAAAGGAATGTGCTATGAACAAGGATGAGGTGGGTTATTCGGTATAAGGGTGACAGTGACGTATGAGAATATTTTGTTATTATAGCCTGGGAAAACAGAAAGAATGGCCATTACCTTATAAAGGATGTTGTAAATTTTTCCTCTGTGCCATGTTTTGTGGTCAGTCCAGGTTTTTACTGGCCCATTTCTGTGCACTGACAAGGCTCCTGCTGAGGGCTACTGAACTGGGACATGATGCAGGAGTACTCTGTAGCATATTTACTGAACTTGTTTTTCATTGTACCAAATCTATTTTGTTCAACTTCATTTTATCCATGAGGTTTGAAGCACATGCTTATACATGCGATTCTTGTATAAGCACATACCTGGATAAATTATCAGTGCTTACCTCATGTCAAGACAGCTGAGGTGTTGACATCTCCTTACTTCTGCACCCAGTTCCTTGTGCACAGCCTGGTTGTTGCATGTCTGTCTTTGACTTTAATGAAACTCAGGGAAAACCCAGCCAAGGGCTGCTGCTCTAGCACAGTCTGTTTCCTGTTCTGATGCCTATTTTCTTTTCTAGTGTGCTGAGATACAGTGCAAGCAGATGCATTATGTTCATATAGTTCAAGAGGGAAATAAGGCTCAGATTTTACCAAGTATCTAAAGTTCTGCTGGGCATGGACCTCCCTATCCTCAATGTAAGAGCCCACCAGTTCCAATATGTCTCTACAGAGCCTTAGAAATATGAGTGGCTGCTATCTTAGGATCATATGATGATTCAGACCGAAGGAACCTCAGGAGATCTGCTCAAAAGAGAGTCAGCTGTGACCCTTCAGATCTTGAAAACATCCAGCAGTGGAGCCTGTATAACTTCTTTAGGTAACCTTTTCCATTAGTTGACTGTCCTTGTGGTGGAAGAGTTTCTTCTTATATCAGGCTTTAACCTCTGTTTTTTCAATTTCTGTTCATTGCCTGTTGAGTTCCCACAAGGCACCACTGTGAAAAGCCTGACTCCCAATATTTGATACTCCTTGCGGAATTTATCTTTCTTCCTTTCCAACTCCTTGCAAGTGTTGGAATGTTGCTGTTGGGTTGCTTCAAAGCCCTGTCCACAGGCTAAACAAGCTGTGATTCCTTAGCCTGTTCTCATGGGGCTAGTCTCAGCCAGCTGACCATCTTGATAGCCTTCACTGATCTCACTCTGGTTTATTGGTCTTTCTCGTATTGTAAGCCCAGTGCTGTTGCAGGATTGTAAATGTGGTCTAATGAGTGCCTGAGAGAGGGGGATAGCTGATTTCCTTGATCTGCTAGCTGTGTTCCTGTTCATGCAGCTCAGGCATCCTCCTGTGTAAAGGGAAGCTATGTTGCCCACACAGGGCATGAGCAGAGAGAGGCTTAAGGCTATCTAACATAACAAGAGTGTTTTAAACTACAGCTTGCATTGTCATGAAAGTAGCAGGAGACAGATGGTTGAGCCTTCTCTAGTAGCAATCAGTGTGTCACCATGGTGTGTCTCTCTCAGGCTCCAACTGTTGTCAGACTGGTGGTGGAGTCACCTCTGGTGGGACATATGCAAGGCCATCATTGTATACGGCACCACATAGAGAGAACTGTACACTGAAGACCCTCTGTGCAAAAATTATTGGAAACAGAACCCTCTTCTGGCATGTGAGAGTCCTTGTTCATTTGTTGCTTCCTTACCAACACATTCAACCAAGAACCAATAGGCAGAATTTTAGGGTTAGAAATTTGAGATGAGATCAGTAACAAAAGGAACAAGAAGTGAAATACACTGAGACAGTGAGTCTTATTTCGCTGGCCAGCTGGAGTGCTGGCCATTGGGAAGACTTTGCCTTCATCCCACTACTGGTTTTACTTTGATTATGAATGTTTGCAGCTGTCCTTTCCTTATTTACCTTACTTAGCAATTGTTGGCTTTGGGGAGAAAAAAGCTACCTGATCTGTGTTTGAGAGTTCTCAGAAGAAGGCAATTTACCATTAAATTAAATAATAGTAACAACAAGAAACTAATGACTATAACAGATTTTGAGTGTTTAAATATTATATATATGTGTCTTTTTCTTTCTCATTTAATCCACTACTAGAAAAATGGGGTCAAATAGGGCAAGTCAAGGGAAGTGATCTTTTACCTCTGCTCAGCCCTGTTGGGGATCTGGAGTGGAGTACTGAGACATACTGGAGTGAAGTAAAGGGGCCACACAGATGAACTCGAGGTTGACTTTCCAGTGTGAGAGTGATTGAACACTTGACACAGGTTTCCCAGAGTGGGTTGGTCCTTGTAGATACTCATAAGGGGGCTGGGCATGGTCACAAGCAACCTGCTCTTGTTGTCTGTGCTTTGGCAATTTTCAGAGGTCACTTCTAGCCTCAGCTCTTTAGTTCTGTGATTCAGTAACAAAGATGCAAGAAGGTTTGGAAAAGTCGCACCAAAAAACACACCTTCTTAAAATATTGGAGCAGAAGTTGTTAAGTTTCTTCCTGGAGAGCACAGGGGGTGGGAGTCCAGTGTTACAGGAAGTCCAACTCAGACTCCTTTGTTTTGTCTGTTTTAGCAAATTAGAGATATGTATGAAACTCATGGTTAAATTGCTGAAATGCTGGCACGCACAATAACTTTAGCTTGTGCTTGTCCTTTCTCCCAGCCAGTTCCTAGGTATGGCTCTGACACACCAACCAACAACTCTAGCTCCTGTGCTTTTAGGCTTGTGGATCAACTGCATTTTCAGGGCAGGGCATCTTCAATCTTTTACAATTGATAGGGAGCCATGAGACTAGACACTGTGTCTGAGCCAGAAACTCCAAGAGATTGAGCTCCAAGTATCAGCCTAATTTGTTAAAAATTCAAGAACCTTAAAATACACAGGAAGACACTAACAGGCATATTAAAAGTCTTGTGGGGGGGGGGGGGGGTTGGGGGGTGGAAGAAGCTTAAAAGACATAAAAGTATTTGCATGGGGAAGGTATATATTTTAAATTCTGAACAGCAAAAATAGCTAAGCTCTGTTGTTCCATTTTAATTTCTAATTAAAGCAGAAATTAAACAGGTCTGCTGACAGTAATCCCTATACCTTTTCTCTGTGATATATCCAACTTCTCATCAAAATGGAATATTTAGTTTTCCACTAGTGAGAAATGCACAACCTTTGTATTTTTAAGAACTTTGACAAAACCAGGTTGATTCAATATGCCCTCAAACTTTCTTCCCCCTCCTCCCAGATATCTTTTTCCTCCAAAGAATTTCTGTCTTGTAAAAACAGGTTGTTTTTTCAGGTACTTATTTTGGACTCCACCATAGCCTTTCACCATTTGAATTTCAGTGAAACTGGGGATGTTCATTGAGTCTTCAGTGTGGGCAACTGTCCATCAGATATTTTACTTTTCACTTGAATAACATGCTTAGCAAACTTAGGCTATGGTGTGCAGAGGTCCTTCTTTCTTTGCTTTTGTTGACCACTGCAGTGCTCCAGAGATGCCTTAGATTTTTCAAGTGAGGTCTTCCTACTCTTGGGTAGAGTAGAAGTGACAGTGCTCAACACCTTGGATATCTGGGTTTTGATAAAAAGGCAGACAGAGCTCTGTCTGTCAGAGGCTTTCGTGTGCTCCTGCAGGAAGATAGACAGATGAAGGGGCCTGGCAAAACTGAGCTCTCTTGCAGATTCGAGCAATGTGTTTTAAGATTTAAATCTGTTCTGAGTTTTTGCAGTTTTAAGCAGATGCTTAAGAGTTGCTTTAAGCATTTGGAAATGCTCTAGTTTGAATATAGGAAGTGCTTTTATTTTGTGCACTTGTTCTTATGTTGAAAGCTATTTATGGTAGGAACTCTATGCTCCTGTCTGGTAGTATACTTCCACCACAGTATAAATATCCATATGAAGCTCCCAGGAGTAATCTCAGGCAAGGAAATATAATTACATATCCAAGAGACATTTGCAGCATAGTTCAGTTTTGACAAAAGGCTTATGGTTTGTTCAGCTTTAAAATGCTGTGGTTTTTTTTCTGAAATATTCAGAAAATTTAGTTTTTGTAAACTAAAATACATTTTTAGTGTAAATTTAAGCAGGCCTGTAGAGGAAGCGATGTGCTTTACCAGTGATTTCATGTGCCTTGGCTGGCACTCAGGGAATGCTAGTCACTCAGCTGCCTCAGAGACTCCAGGCTTCTTCCTCACTGACTTCCAAGAAATTGGTGGAAATATGCTTTTCATTTCTATGAACAGACAGGGTTGACTGGATCATTGCATGCATAGATTATTAGTAAATCTGTAGAAAACAAAAATAATCTAACTCCCAATGGAAAGCTTTACGATACTGTGGAAACTGAATTAAAGTTACTTAATAATAATGAAATAACTAATGAATGTCTTCTCCATTCATTTTTATAAAATAATTATTCTGTTTTTGCATTTGAGAAAGACTTTATTACTAATAATCTGTGTGTAATTTTAACAAGATGTAGTGACAAAGCCACTAGCACTGTAGTGAAATAGCATTTTTTTGACAAAAAGTGTTTTTTGGTCAAAATGTAATTTACCGGCTGAAATATATTCCATCAGTTTAAAGGAATCTCAGTGGTCTTGAACCCTTGATTTGTTGACTTGTTAAGATGATGGTTTAGTGGTTTTACTGTCTGTTATGCTAGCAAAGATGTGGTACTGCTCATGCCCTAATGGGATAAATAATAGTTTCTGAACCATAAGACCAGTTTTAGGTATTCATGTGCAAGCTTCAGTTGTGAACATATTTCCTGCAATTGTGAACTTCAACATAGCAGCTACAAATAGTTTGCTTTGCACTTCCTGTCATCTCTCTTTATCTGTTACTCAAAGGCACATATTCAGTTTTATTCTGAATGGATTTAATTGCTCTGTGAGGGCTCTGGCCATGGAAGATCTGGCTGATGGCTTTGCAGAAATGTAGTAATAGGTGTAGAAGGGGCTCAGGCAGTGACATCTGACAGATCTGTGGCCTGCAGTTTTAGGAATAGGAAGGAAGGGTAGGAGCTATTTCACTTTTTTTTTTTTATGGTTACGAATACCTTCCCAGGTCTTCTGTGTTCCTGTGGTGTAAATGCTATTTAATGACTAAGCTGTGTGATCTGAAGCATGAGCTTGTCCTTTCATCTTACACATATCACTTGTCTTTTCACTATTAGTTCAGTGACTTCCTTTCTTCTCCCTCAATCCCATAATTCACCTTTTTGCATTTGATCTGGCAGTGTGATAATGTATCTGCTCTGACATGCTGAGTTTTTACATACCTCATGGAAATAGCTTTTTCTCTGCATTTTGCTGTAGTTGAAGTACTTGGTTTATGCTTTGGGCAGGCCATTTCTGTAAATTGGTTTCGGAATTGCTTGCATTCCTCTTATATATGAATTTGTTTTTACCTGTTTTACATCCTAAAGGATTAATTTGTTAAGATATCAGCAGCCATTCATCATCTGCTCTCTTCTGTCCAAGTGGGGAGATGGAAAAAGTTTCTTTGCCTTTTGACCTGAACGTTGTTGAGAGGCAGATCTTCAGCCTAAAAGAATGAAAAGCTCGGGAGATGTTATCAAGTTCTGCTTGTTTGCAGAGAAGTTGTGGGTGCCCTGCCCCTGAAAGTGTTCAAGGCCAGGTTGTGGCCTTGAGCAACCTGATCTAATGAGTGGCATCCCTGACCGTGTCAGGGGGGTTGGACTAGATGATCTTTGTGGTCTCTTTCAGCTCAAGCCCTTCCATGATTTTATGATTCTATGGTTTGAATAACTTTCCCCGTGGAAACCATTTTGATGAGATGCAGTGCAGTTGATTCAGTCTCTGGAACGGTATTTGGGTGGAATTTAGGGTCTGTGTCCAAGAAAGTGATGAGAAAGCCTGTGTTCTGTGAATTACATAAAGCTCGTTCATTTGCCTAAGTCTTTAATTGAAAATACTATGAGTCGTGACAGAAACCCCTGTACTTTACCAGGAAGATACTTGGTAGTATTGTTTGAAGCAGGGAGAAAAGACAAAAAGCAAAGAGGAGAGAGGACAGTCTTTGTAACAATACGGATGGAGCATTTAATTAGCAATGGCAACTGCACCTGGTTCTAGTCAAAATAATTAACAGTCCATGAGGAGCTGAGAGCATAATATATGCAGAAATTCTGTAGGTGTTTGCAGGGTATTAGTGAAAATGTGATGTGGTTGTTGCTTTTTCATGATAAATACATAAAAAGGAATCTGTGATTTGATTGAATTACACAGGCTTTAGTGTTTGGAGCTTCTGTGAAAAATGACATCCTATGCCACATTGTGACTGGCCTGTGATGTGTTGTATAGAACAGTGTTAAATTAAATTGGTAATCCACTGACTTTTGCCGAGGATTTACATTAAAAATTACAGTGTTTGCTTTTGCACCCTTTCATCAGAACAAGCCAAAGAAGCTCTAAGGAGAGTATTCTTCATTTGTGAGCAAAAGCCGAATGTATCATTTAATAACTTTGTATAGGCATATGTGCTGTAATATGAAATTGTTTTACACTATAGTAGCATAAAATATCTTTTATAAACTAAATAAACTATTTTCTATTAATACTAATTCTATAGAAATAGTTACATTAAAGGAGAGACATTTCATAAAAGCTGCACAGTTAACATAGCTGCTTAGAATTTATAGTATGTGAATAAGCAACTAGTAAGATTTTCACTTGACAAAAAAGCAGCCTTTTTTTCCCTCTAGCACACATGTAAACATAACTCTGTTTAATGTACTTTTTTTTACTCTAACTTGGAGTCGCCAATGATGGCACCATTTTAGAGGACAAATGCTTAATACACTTTATAGTTAAAAAGGCATTTTTAACTGTGTTTTCTGTGTCTTGAATGATAACTTTGAAATTCAGAAACACCTATGAATTGTCCAATGAAGGCTGGCTCTGTAGGTTTGCTACAGAAATGAAGAAAAGCATAAAGATTAAAAGCAAAAAAACTCGTACAGAAGAGTTAAGAAGTAGAAAACATGGAAGCTAGGAACTAGTCCATATTTAGTTTCCCAGGTTTTGGCTTATACGTTCAGTTTTAGGAGAGCACAACAGCTGGACTCCAGTTTCATTACAGCTGTGATCCAGCACTATGTGGCCTAACACATTTTGAATGAATGAATGCATGAATAAAAACTTCAGTTTTTAGTAGCAAGTATTCATTCTTGCAGTCAATACTCCCTTGGAAGAAGAAGACTTAGTACAAACAGTGAGCAATAGATAATCACTTGTTCTTGATTTCTGATGTTATTGAAATAGATTTTTGGCATTAAAAATTTTAAAATGAAACTTCTCCCCGGTGTTGTATTTCTTGCACTTGAAAAGCTGGCAGAGAAGAAAGCATTATTAGGATAGATGCAAGTTTTACTTCTCTTTTGTTTGAGGCTGGTCCTTGTATCTGAAAGCCATACATTTAGATGTCTATTTAGATGTCCTATTTAAATCCCCATACTGAGTGCTACCAATTGGCTAGGTGTAATGACACTTGTATAATTCAGTGTCGTGCTGCTTGAGATACTGATATATTGAACATAGAATAAATAACAAGACAACTTAGGAATTTGCCTAAGAAAAATTTGCCATTGCTGTATGCATGAATTATACCTCTGACATCCTTAAAACAGTACAGAAAGATGTTGATGGGGTGAACTATGGGCCATACTGTGTGTTTCTTAACTCTGCTAGATCAGCTGCTGTAAATTGAGAAATAAAGTTAGTGAGAAACTCAGCTTAAGTCTGTGTTTCTCCTGCTCATATTCATGTTCTTTTGTCTCCTGGATATTTTGGAAGAAAGAATAATCCCATTATCTGGAAGAAAACACTCTGGGAATATTGAATCATCAGCCTTTTGTTGTGCCACTGGTGATTACAAAGTTTTCTTAAACTTCTGTGGAGTTTTCTGTGTCTAGGTGGTGTATAAGCCTGGGTGAGCTCTGGGTGGGCTCAGTGGATGATATCCTGGTAGCAGTCTAACAGTGACAAATGTTAATATGTATGTGCATCTTTGGCTGATTTTGTTGTTGCAGTCAGATTTTTGTTTATTGTTTTGTTTTGCCACAGTTGCCTCGTCCCTTCAAGTTTCTCTGAACTTACAGTGCATCTTTTGTGTATCCTTCTCCAGCAGTGGTTCTCACTTTTTGATCTGTTGTCAGTACCTACTAGTGTGCTGCCAATAGATGTCTGCACAGCTCCAGGCTATGCTGTAGTTCTTGGTCTGCTACCGTCTAATTTTCTTTCCCCAAGCACTGGAATCACATAGCTGAGGAATAGCTAAATTATTGAAAGGGTGAGCGCCTGGCTCCACTGAAAATTCTAGCAGTTCTAATTTTGAAATCTGTGATGCTTGAATTTTATTCTTTTTGATCTTTTTGCTGAATCTGGATGCTATTTGACTGAGACCTGTATTATAACAATTCTCAGTATTATATGATAAGATATGAACGGTGTCCTCCTCCTGCTGTATTTTTTCAAATCTTTAAAATTAAAATGTTTTGACCTAAATTTCTCAAGAAACAAGACTTTCCTGTCTCCTTAAAAATGTCTCTTTCTATGTATAATAAATATCAAATTGCAAAACAGAGAAGAAAAATGTAAAAAAATGAGGAAAAAGATAATATTACCTGAGAGCTGGGGTATTTTTTAATTCTGAGGCAGTTGTTTGTCGGAAGCAGGAAGACAGCACTCCTTGGTGGTTACAGCATGGGCCCAGCTGCCTATGTGACATTGCTGGCGTTGGCCTAGTGGCACTTGGCCTTCTGTCTTCACCAAGCTGGCTCAAAGCAGTTTTCAGAGGAGCTACTTGAAATCAAAATATCAATATGGGAGCATTGTCAATTCAGACAACCCATGTATCTAAAATTGTATTTGGAATAGGTTTCTTGGTCATGTTGATATTGTAGGTATAAAGTAATTTAATGTTATGACCTCTATACTTGTCATGGGTTATGTAAAGAGCATATTATTCTGTTCCATCTGGGTGGAGCAGAATTGCTTATCTTTGCCCAAATGGGTCAGTGTCCCTTGTCAGATGGTGGAGTGCTACTTATCTCTCTTCATTGTTTCACTACTTCCATGGGAATGTCTTCTGCTAATGGACCATTAAGAGCTCATCAATGACATTACACATTACAGTGCACTATTGTAAGCTGCTCCACACAGGGAGGAGGAGCCAAACCATCTTAACCTAGATAAAAAGGAGCCACAGTCCCACTAGGTATCCAGTTTTTCCACTGGATCCTTGGAGGAAGACTGGACCCCTCTCACCATTACTGGACCCTTTTTTCTTCAACGGGACCATCTCTGCTCCAACAGAACCACATCTGCCACTTCAGGAGGGCTTACTTTGGACTGCTTCCAACACCCTGACCAACAGGGTGTCAGGTTGTATTTCTGACTCTGTCAGGGTTTTCTAGGATTTCTTGTTTATTTGTCTGCTTATTCTTCTGTACTACAACATCTGTATTTTTATATCCCTAGTAAAGAACTGCTATACCTATTCTCAAAATCTTTGCCTGACAGCCTTTTAATTGCAAATTTATGATAATTTGGAAAAGGGGGGGAGGGGCTTACATTTCAAGGGAGACTCCAACCCTCCCTGGCAGATACCTGTCTATCTGAACCAAGACAATACTTTTTCTCTAAAACTTAGCCAATACTGGCCACATAAGTAATGTTAATACTTCTGGATACATGCTGTGAAAAAGTTGGAAATTTACAAGATTTTACTATTTTCAAAAATTAACTGGCCTTTTAAATTCTAAAATAAGCCAGGTCTTCTTCCAGGTCTTCTATCTAGATCTGTTTTCCATAGCTGTACCTTCTGCCAGTGATTAGAAGATTACTGTACAGTCCAGTTCTCTGTTCTTTGGAGTTCCTCAATGTATGACATACATTTGCAGAGCTAACTGCTCTGCTAGTTTGGTACAGTAGAGTTTATGAGTGACATTTCAAATGGTGAGAGTCATGAAATTTGGAATTAGAGTTGGCTACCCAACTTTTGAACTATTTTATCTAAAATGTAAACATTTTCTGCCTTTTTTTTCATTAAATAGTTCATTTTTTTCAGGCTCTAACAGAGAATGATAAGGCACTAGCCTGTGTCTTGGGGCCAGATAGAGTCAGAACATTCGATGTGGTCCCTAACCTTAGATTTTGAAGGGAGCCCCAGAAATGGGTCTCTGTAGTTGTGTATCAAGTGCCAGTCTAGTAACACAGTGCACAATGTGCAACATGTGCCTGGTTTTATGGGATATTTGGACTTTCACTCACTCCAGGTGCAAGGGTGTCATGGCTTACCTCAACAAGCAAATGGAATATCCTTACTTTTTTAAATGGATCTTATTGCTTGCAAAATCTCCTGCAAATCAATACAAGCTCATTGCTCTAGGGTATTTTTTCTCATAAAAAAGGAACTTGACTGTAGCTAGCATATGGGAGGAACTTCCTCTTTTACTTCAAGTAAGAAGTACAGATATATAAAATTAAATATTTGAAGAGTTCGTTGCAAAACAGAAGGCAAAGATTGAAAAATGCTTTCCAAAGCAAATTAATTGCGGCCAGAGTTCTTCATACAGAGGGGTAGAGTCAGATAGCCAAAGAGAATGCCATCTTTGGATAATTTCTGGAGAATTGTGGTGTATTTCTTGTTCACTTCATTGCCCAAATGCTGCCATACCGAAGCTGTCCTATCCACTAGTTACATTATTCCTACTACAAAAGCCTTTATAATTGCATGCAAATACGTTATCTTGCTCGAAAAAAAAAAGAAAGCCCGAAACAAAAGAGAAAACCCAGAGAAATCCCTCCTGGAGCTTCAGAGCTGCAAGTGCAACTGAGCACGAATTTCAAATCAAGTAGTCAGCTGTGGGCAAGATTTCCCTCCTGCTGGTTCTTTCTCTGCTGTTGTGCATCTTACATGTCTTTCTGTGAGTGACATGGTTTCAAGGTGAGGAGACAAAAGCAGTCCTGTGCCTTTTCAAACTGCAGTTTAAACACCCCCTAGTCAGACACAACTTTTGCACAACTCATCACCTTTATCCTGGAAAAATTATTTTGTTATGTGTCTTCTATGTGAGACTTAATTGGAGATCTGTTTCTCCTCACTGTTTTTGTGCTGTTTGTTCATGTGAGCTCAGATCACATTTACCAGATCGGGCCCTTGCAGGTCTGAGATGGAGCTTCCCTACCTGCCCATTATTTGTGAGCTTGGGTTACATCCAGACTGCTAGATCATTATTCACTCTTTAATTTCACTTTGCAATTTTTGCGTACACTGTGCAGAAGTGCTAGTTTTAAAAGCATAACTGATTTTTATATTTTTCTGTAATTCTTGTGAGATTGGTTTAATTTTATTATGTTATCTTACAGGTTTCTTTTGTTTGAACCTGCATTACTGCAAATAAAAGTAAAAGGGCTTTTTTTCCCCCTTTTAAACCTCCTTCTCTTTACAGTTTGCTTGAATTAGAAGAGCAGTCATTTCAGATAAAACTTGGGAAAGGAGTAATAGCCTAATATGACAGCCTGTGATGGCAATTGCTATTATGGAAAGATGTGCCAGAGCTGTCCCTCTGCTTGGGAAAATAATTTTTATTTGTATGTTTTGTACCTGTTCTCTGGTTAAAAACTATCACAAATTTAATGTTACAGGGAAATACGGAACAGGCATTTTTGGGGAGACATAACTCCATAGAAATCTAGTAATTTGACAAGGGTTATAATTCTGTAACAGAAGAGTAAGAGTTAATTTACAGTTATAAAACACGCACACAAATCTCTTAATATTTTGTGAATGTTGGCTAAGTCACAGTGAGGTATGAGGAAGGTAATTCCAGTAGATGCTTGAATTTATCTCAATCTTTGAATCTGACCTTTTGCAGAAGAGACAAAGCTGAATCTTCAGCCCAATCTCTGTCAGAACATTTTTCTTTCATTTGTTGGATTGCAAGCATGGAAAAGCTGATGAAAACTTGATAGCTTAAAAAAAAAAAGTATTTAGGAAAATTTCTATGTTTAGTCACTGGAAATGCTAGGTAACTTTCAGGTGCATTCCTGGGTTCCTGGAGGCTGTACTGATCCTGTTTTCAAATATCAAAAGTGAAGGAGTTTCCTTATATGCAGCAAGAGATTGACTTGTGGTTTGATTTATTAATCAAGCTGTGCAGCTGAGGCAGGCAATACAGTAACCCGCAGCAGAGACACTGTACTGTGTATCCTGATTTGTTCTGGAACTTCTTGTATAGATCTTTATACAGGATTAATCCTAATAGCATTAGCGTGGTAAGACATATTGCTAAGTAGACTTAGACAACTAACAAAGACCTAAAACAAACAAAAAAAAATCCTTTGGACATTGCTATTAAATAGCTGACATGACATCAACCTCCTTAACCAATTCCTGGTTCTTTCTCAGACATCATCTTGGACAAAAGGGAATCTGAGCAATGGATTACCAGGGACCACTGTCAGCCTTTTGAATTAAAGGCTGTTACCATCCAGTTACTTATCCTTATTCAGAACATTTTGATGAAATGTGATATAGCCTTAACTGATATTTAAAAAAGCAGATATTTGAATTTTAACACTTGTGTTTCAGCCTTCTATTTCAGACAAAATATCCAATGTCACAATGTATCTTTTGATAGTTTTCACATAATTGAATATCTTAAATACTGGTAATTATCCTGAAGACATGGTATCAGTAAGCTTAAAACAAATGTGGAAAGCTGAACATAGGATTTAAATTTAACACTAGTCTTTTTAATGCATTTGAGGCAAGCATTTCCATAAATTAGAAGGGATGTGTCTAAACCCATATCTTTCTGGTTTGGAATACCCTGTGAGCAGTTTCATAAATCAGCGGCAGTTAAAATGACATCCCATAGCAGAATGCACTGCTAATTTAATTTTGCTAAATGATTCTTATTTTAACCACTGTAATACATTTTGATAAATGGTTCAGATGATCAGTTTAAAGAGCAATTTAAATTTCAGCAGTTTTGTTAACTTGTCATGGGTATTGTTTTCTTTCATGGTCAAGTGTAAATACTTTTCATTGATAAAATCATTTTACATAGTATTTTCAAGTATATTAAAGGAATGCTTCTTCAAGACCGACCATACCTTTTTTACTTGAAGTATGGAGCTAGTGCTCCTAAAAAAATGATCTTAGATACATTGGTTCTTAAGTGCTTTGCTTGGAGTGTTGAAATATCTGAGTTTCAAAATACTAATTGTGGAAGAAAGCATTTCTTTTGCAAATGATCAGAAGTAATAGCTGGTGAATGATAGGGACAAATTGTATGTTATGCTTCAAAATAGAGAGGTTTAATTTGGGAACCTGGGTTTGCAGTTGTCTGCTGCTGTTGCTAACAGGGTCCCTGGGGCTGTGGCTGAGACATTTACCTCAGTGCTGTCCACACAATTCCCAAGGGGACCAGGCCAAAAACCCCATCTGAGCTGGCCGCACTGTCTGTTCTCCATGTTAAAAAGGATGAATACATGGGATTACTGTGATTATACTACCGGGGTCATGATACGTAAACATGGTGTAAAGCAAGGCAATGAAAGCTAATGCTTTCAGCATTTAGCCATGTGCATAATGTAATATTTTAACTGCATCTGTGGCAGATTATTTTTTTTTAGGGACAAGGATTTTGTCATCTACAGGAGCTATCCATGGATATCTTGAAAGGCTGCTATGCTTTAATGTGTGAATGTGCACCATTGCTACAATCTTCCTTGGGCATCAGCAAGCCCTGGCTGTGAGGTGGCTTGTTGCCTTCTCCATCTGCTCATTGCTGCTTTCCAAAAAGGGCTTATGACCCTCCTTGTGTCCAGTTTGGCTTTTTTTTTTTTTAAATTTTTTTTTTTTTTTTGCCTCTATACAGAAGAATGAAGCATGAGATTGAAAAAGGAAATGAAAAAAAAAAAAAGAGAAGCCCTTCTGGAAGTATCTTCCTTGTCCCAAGACATTACACAATGCTGACACCATCTGCCTTATGCAAAGCCTAGTTCTGCCTTCCTCTGTGTTGCTGGAGCTGTGGCTAAGCCATTCTGCTGGCTGGCGTTGGCTGGCTCTGAGGGGATGGTGGTGGGGGAGCCCCTGGCTTGAAAAGGAGGGAAGAAGCAGCAGAAGTATGCAGAACTCAGTGCTCTCTCTGGCCAAAGCTGCATCTTGGGTGGGACTTTGGGAGGACTTGCCTGTAACTCCAAAGGAATAGTCTGAAGGGTGTCATGCCTAGAAATTTCGTTTTCTAGTTTTCAGTGACATGAGCTCTTTGAGACAGGTGGCTGACATAATGGGTGGGAGTGTGGCTCACCATAAACTTAGAGTAGCATCATTTGTCCGTCTGCTAGTGCCCAAACTGGGATAGTTCTTACATTTCTGTGAGGTAAAGCTTTATTTCATCAAGGCGTTTAATTTTTTGCTCTTTCTATGTAGTTATTAGCCCTTGAGAGCTTGAAGTCCCTAGGTTGTCCTGTATTTCTCCTGTTTTCCTGGTGTAACGACACCATAAATGAGGGGGTGTTCCACAGCCTCTTGGTGCAGGAGGAGTCTAGCAGTGCAAGATGTCATCTGATGGGGGAATTGGGCCTGGAGCAGTCAACTGTATGAAGTTCAGACAGCATTTCTCATCAGCTATTGATTTTGCATTTCTGAGGGGGAAACATTCAGCTTTTTGGATAAAACCAGGAATCCTTCTTCATTTTTATGCTTGTTTTATTTTTTCAGATTTTTTTTTTCCACTGAAACAATGCACTTCATGGAAATGGTACTTGTACACAGAAAACTTTCTAACAAAACACAGTTTTGAAAGAAAATATGTGTCATGTTTACACAGAACAGAAATTTTATGACGAAACCATAGCAACAACATACAATTAGCTGCTGACAGAACATGTTAGAGATGGCCTGGAGTTTGAACATGGAAATGTTTAATACTGCATATCCTCTGTCTTCAGACACTTACTGCTTTCTCTTCTGTGGAACTTATGCTGCAAATGTTATTGTGTCCCTACCACTACTTGTTGTCTTGTACTCTGAAGTGTTGGAGGCACAAATGGGGGAACTCGCAGACATGGGAAGCTGTGAATGGTAATTGTAGATGTGAGTGCCTCACATGGTAGTGAGGTGAACATTTTGGTTTCAGACTGAAGATGATGGAAAGTAATTAGTAAGAATCAGTTTCCTCATAGTGTTTCTGGCTCATAATAATATATCTGTCTTGGGATGTGTTGTTTCATTTTGTTATTTGTTTCTTTTTGTAGTCTTTCCTGTAATGGAAATTCTTGTTTGATGGCAAAATTGCAGGATAGATCTATGAAAATTAATAAATAGGTTTTCTGTGAATGGGTGGAGTTGACTGCTACAGTTAACAGAATCACAAAATGATTAAGATTGGAAGAAGTCACCAAAGGCCATCTAGTCCAGCCTCCCTGCTCAAGAAGGCTCCCCTAGAGCATGTTACCATAAAGCAAATAGTAGTGTATTGTAGAAGTGTAAAATTTCAAATGGAAAGAGAGATGCCTGATTGATTGCAGTTCTGAGAAACCACAGTCTTTGGTACTGGTATCACATTACTTTATTGACGTATTTACTGTTAAAGCATTTGACTTTCCTCTACCCAGAAAGTACCTGCCTTGATCCTTCTGGTTCCTACACTAAAGGATTAAAGACCCCGTGGTACTCCAGCTGTGCTCTCTTATGTAGCACTGGTTTCTGTAAAACAATTTAGTTTTCAGGGCTTTTAGTTTCGTCTTTGTCCAGCACATGACTATAGCAAGACAATGCAGTTAAACATAGTTTTGATGACTCTGTTGAAAGCAAGTTTTGGCTGATTGGTCTTTGAAGTCAGTGGGCAGGATGAATGGGTGGGATTTAGACTCATTATAGGAACTCCTTTGTGTTGTTTCTGTAAGGCATGTCTGACACAATATTTTTAAATACTTCTAATTCATAACAAACTATGAAAGAATTCTGTACACTGTAGGAAAGAGTGCTGGGATGCATTTGACTTTCTAGAATGTGCAGATATTTATTGTGTGGCTTTGTGCTTCTTCTTCTAGACATTACCCAAAGCAGTCCTTCACTACAGTGGCTGATACACCAGAAAATCTTCGCCTGAAGCAACAAAGTGAATTGCAAAGTCAGGTAAATAAAAAAAATTCTTTTGTCTTCTTAGTATTATATGGTCAGTCCACTTCTTTATAGTTTTTCAAAGTCATAGTAGTATTTCATAGTAGCACTGCAGTGTAATTATAAAAAATATTTTTAAGTTACTATAATACAGCAAAACTCAAGGTTTTATTTCTGTTCTCACTTATACTAGTTACCATTCTGCTGTCAGTCCATTGGCATCACTGGAATCTTTCATTTTCGACAGTACATGAAGCATCTAAATAGTTTTTAATGTTCAAAGTGATATAGCTTAACTCAAAGGGTTCATTTTCCTTTGACAAACTATCATTGTTAGCTTGCATTAAACTTAAAATAGCGTGAGATTAACAAACAATGAATTTGTCATTAGCAGATATTTAGAAGCCTTTCAGATTTATCAACAATGAAGTGACTGAATAATCAGTTTATGGATCTCTTATGGCCTCTGTCAACTAATATATGACGCAGTCTCTAAGCTAGTTATGATAAACACATTTTCAATCAAACTTTATGTAGATTAATGAGAAATGAATCTAAATTAAAACAAAAAGGGGAAAACAAGAGACAAAAAGAAGACTTAGATGACCCAAATACCATGCTGGCTATCTATAATAATATAAAGTTCTGAGTGATATTAATTCATGTTTATCTGAAAAGCCCTCCTCTCCCCCACTCACCAGTATCACTTTATACTGTTTTAATTTATGTAGCACTGGAAGATGTCCTGTGTAAGACAATTGATAATATTTGGTTGCATTTTATTTTTTGAAAATGATTTTTTTAAAATCAATTGTGTTTTAGTTGCGATCTCTCATTATAAATGCATAGCTGTCATTGTCATAAAAAACGGTAGCAAAAACCAGATAGTAGACACAAAGACCTTTCCTTTTTGGGAAGGCCCTATAGGTTGATGGGTGAAATTGAAGGAATGCTAAATGGAAAGGATAGCACCTATTTAGCATGGTGTACAGTCTTAAAAATGCTTTAACTTTTGCTATTATGGTTATTGATTATAAAATTTAGAGAAATCATTCCATGCCAATATTCCACCATGTAGAAAGAGGACAGTTTGTGGACTCTGTCTTCTCTTGACTTGACTGGATTTCAGATTGGAGTCTGGTTCATTTTCTTGTAATACAGTGGTTCTGTGTACTAGAGTTGCCGTTGTGTCACAAAAAGGAACTTAAAGCCAGTACTTTTTACAGATCTTTTGAAAAGAATATAAATTCTCAGCCTACTGTATTTTAGGGGTTTGACAGAAAATGTTGGGATTCAGTAGAATAATAAAATGTTACTGCACTTTACAGAGGTTATAGCAGAGGTGGCTTTCCCTAACCTGTTTGAAACGTGCTTCTGTGCCACTATGGAAGCATAAGAAAACTTTTTTTTTGTATTATTCTTTATTTTTAAACTGAGAAATTAGTATTGTAGGATACTGGATAAGCAATATTAGCAAGAAACTTGGAGTTTGCTTATGAATAAAATTGCTGCAACTGTTCACAATGTACTGTCATAAAATATTAGATAAGGATCTACTCAAAATTTGGAAATGGAGAGAAATCTGTAATTTTAACAATGTGCCTTTTCCCCAATATTATTAGTCAGCAAAAGATTTGCAGATCTATATAATAAGGACACAAAATTGCCCACTTGGAAGAAAGGTCATAATGTTTTTGATCATCATTTGCTTCCTGGTTGTTGATTTACGTCTAGACTGTGTTTAGTAGTCTAACCTGTGAATCATTTCAATGCTGAAATAAATATTCCAGGTACTTTTCCTTATCCAGTTTAAATCTTCCTAAAATAGGACTGTAAATTCTGAATACTTTCTGTAATACTTTGAAGAGTATAAGGAGAGACGAATTGCTATCCTCAATCAGTCCTATTGGCCATCTAGCCCCCTGTCCTGTATTTTCAGGGGAAGTTGAAAGACTTCCAACTGAAAAAAAAAACCCCATGGGATATAATTTGGTGTTGTTCAGGTCTCATTCTGTTTCAGTCCTGTGCAGTAGAAAAATGTGTGTGCATGGTTCAAGAAAAGCCTTTCATATGAAACCAAACTTGGCTGGATAGAATCACGTTATTACTACCTTCTAGTATTCATCAGAGCTGCTTAAGCCTCCTGCCAATGCATTTGACGATTTGGGATTGAGCAAATTCTGTGTTAGGTAATGTTAAAAAATATGTTGACTACTGAATAAGGAGAAGTGCTTTTCTAAAGTAATAGCTAATTCCTAGTTTCTGAGTAAACATCTTTAATGCTGGTAGTGCTGAAGGGGCACAACCCTTGTGTTTAACTGCAGGACTCCAAGGGTTTTTTCAAAATCTGTGGCTTTAGGACTACTCTTTATTTTGCTCAGCAAAACATGAAGAATTGGTAGAGGAAACACAATTAAATATTGTGTAAGCTAAAATACACGGGTTTTTGTAAATCTGTTATTTTTATTTTCATTTAAGCAGCAATTGACAGTGTTTTAAGTTGCAGTGCTGGGTCCTTTGTCAAGAGTCCATTAAGTTCAGCATCAGGTGCCAGGGTGTCATGTTGACATAACACGACAAGAACAAAACTAACAAAACAAAATAGTGTTTTCTGGTGGAGTCAATAGAAAATGGATGGCTCTTTGGAACACTTGAAAAATTACAGTGTTAAGAAGTCAAAGGACAGCATTTAAAAGCTTTCCAGAGAACTCTGTTCTTCTATTTTATATAATATCAGACTTTTTCTCCCCTTTAGGGTTTTGCTTCCATGGACTTTCATTCAGCACTGTAGTTGGAAGGTGATACAAATGAATTTTAGGAGAGGCTGTGTTTGTTTTCCATTCTGGAGAACTCCACAGTCCAGTATGCCTCCTGACAGGAGAAAAATGAGTTTGAAAGTCTTTCATCCTCTAAATAAAGACTAGAGACAGAGATCCAGTGTCTCAAAGAAGATTTTTCTTTATGCCTCTCTGATGAGAAATCCTGTCTTTTTGGGGAATTAGTGCATTCTCTTACTCCATAGCATGCAATGAATACTTTCCACATTCAGTTGCCTCTCTTAGATAAACTCAGCTACGAAGTTACTGATATGCTCTTCTGAGCTTTGTTTACTTGGGAATTTCCTTCGTGTACCTTAGCCGCTGATCTCTCTAACTTTGTAACAGTGTAAATTGCTCTGTGGCCTTTAGGCCTCATCTGTGACAATGCTGTGTACATCAAAAGCAGCCACTCCAGTTGAACTTGCAAAAAGAAACAGAGATGTTCTGCAGCAGGAAGAGTATCAAAGTGTCAGATCAAAGAGAGGGCTGATGTTTAAGGTGTTCTACTCCAGCACTTTCTGAGGAAATGTACTTTCCAGTAACTCATGGGGAACTTGATACAAAATCATGGGTCTTGTCCTACTTTCTTCTTGTCCCGGCCTGTGGTGGCACACCCTGAGGCTGCTGTCATTGGAAACTCCAAGTGCTCCTTTTTGTATGGGAGAAAATTTTTTGTACTTCCCTCATAGGAACTTGGATAATTGAAAGTGTATCTGTGTTTCTTTAGGAAGAAACATACTTGCAGTTTATCTTGATAGATAGAGTCCATAAAGTGTTGATTTTCAAGTGATGCTATAATGTATTATGAGACATATCCAATTGAATCAGACTATTATCCTGACAATACTATATTTTAACAGTCCTTACTTTCTCAGGAATTGCTTGTGTTTGAATCTTTATCTGCCAATTCTCACCAGGATAATCATGGTATTATTGAGCATTTGGAAGAGAGTAAGCCTCAAAAAAGGGGATGAAAAAGTTTGCATGTAGGGTGGCCATGTCACTCTAATTTTTTTCAGCCTCCTGACATTTGCATTTTTGTAGTAGAGTTTCTCACAAATTTTCATGTAAACAAAGTGACTGTTTATCATTCCTCTCTTAATAAACTTCTAGTTTAACCAGTGTAATTGGAGAGGTGGCAACCTTCATCCTCCAATCCCTAGTCACTGAACAAAATCTATATAAACTCAAGTAAAAAATAGACCGCTCTCCTTACCCTGACAACTAACTGCGCGCGTGTCCTTCATTTTGTGTCCTATTGCAACATGGCTGTGTTCCTCTTTGTTCAGGCTGAAGAAGAGACTGACACTGTGTAGCAGTTCTGTGTAAAAGTGCAAAAGATTGCAGGTGTAAACTGAAATACGGAAGACTGCACTTATGCATAGGGAAAAACTTCCGGGGTGAGAAGTGCCTGGCAGCAACTGGCAGAAGGCGCCTGGAGAGATTGTGGAGTGACTATCCTAGGAGATTTTCAGAAGAGGACAGGGCACAGTCCTAAGGAAACTGTGGTAGTTGACTGTGCTTTGAGTAGGGTAATGCACTAGATGGTCTCCAGCACTCCCCTGCTTCTTCAGCTCTTCATATTCAATGATTTGTCACTGTCCTGTCCTTCTTCAGGTTCCTCTTGACCATTTCTCTCATCTTCTTGCCTTTTCCTCTTTGCTTCTCTGTTTCGAAAATATATGTTAGCAAACTTCCAGGCAGATTATTTTTATTGGCTTGATTTGTTAAAGAAGCCTTTTCAGTTTATGTGCACCTTTTACGAAATCTTTGGAATGAGCTGCCACAGTGAGTGCTATAGGAGAATGAAATGCTGTATGGATTACTAAAGCAGACGTTGGATGGATTTCCTGGGGTACCCTGAGTGAGCTCATTGGAGAAGCCATGGAGAAAACAGTTTTTGCAGCTAGAGACAGATAAAAATATGCTCTTTCATCTGATAAAAGGATGAAGGGATATGATATGGCAAGCAGAGACACTTTGGTGTACTTTTATGCATTATTTTGTAGGAAGAGCCTGGAACATATTTTAAAGATGGGACTTTTCCAGATAGCCATCAGGAGCTGATTATTTATATATTCCTCTCTCAGTTGTCTGAGGATCTGAACCCAATCCACCATATGTGTATGAGAGCGCCAAGAGAGTGCAGACTTCTCAGGTAATTTCTTGCTATCATTCGTGAGTGACAAGTCCTGGAGATGTTGAATAGGTTGATGCATTAAAATAAACCCAGACTGCCTGCAGAAAGCTCTGCCCTGCTCCCCTGTGAACCCCTTCACAGTAGTGCTGTGTAAATCATGCTCACCTACCAAGTAGGGTTTTTTTTCAGCTCCTCGTTTCTTCCTTCTTTCCCTCTGAAGACCATTTAAATGGCTTGTTTTATCTGTGTGAATCAAAGGCATGAAAATCATTCTTGATGTGAATAATGCAAAGCTCCAGAGGAGTGCAGGAGGCAGAATGAATTTCAGTTTTCTGGGAAAATGGTTGTCACCTCTTCTGATTTTTATCTTGCCAAGTACATGAGGGTTTCTGTCTACATCCTGTCTGCTCTGGACTGGCTCCTGTTACTGTGACACTGTATGTCTACACTGTTTCAGTTTCATTGTTTTTATTGCTTGTTTGGTTTTTTTGCCCTTGCCTTTACTTAGGCTGTAAGATTCAGAATGTGAGAGTACTGCTTCCACTCCGCTCCTCTCCTTTGCTGTCATAGAACCAGCGTGTGGAGATAAACACGTTGTAACCCTGTGGTCGGGAGACGCCAGAACACGAGGCAAGGACAGCAAACAGGGTGTAGTGGTAAAAGATAAAGAGATTGTGCAGCAGAGAGGGAGTTTCTCTGTGGAATACGTTTTTGTGTTATTGACACATTTGTAGCACCCTGAAATTCTTCGATTTCATGTGTGAAAATACAAATCTTCTATTGCGACATAAGTAATAGAAAGGAATCAAAAGAGAGCCACATAATTCATAGCTGTTATTTGTGAACTGAGTTGTGGAATTTTTAACTGCATCAGCACTAATATTGAAATATCTATAACTTTTTAGGGGAGCAATTAATAAAAATAATATTAAGTTTTAATAACATAAAAACGGAGATATCAGAATTTCTATGATTTAAATATTTTTACAAAGTATTATAATTCTTAAAGCAAAGTGTCCTTTTTTGTTCTGGATGAGGATAGAATGGAGAATGTATCTATTCTTTTTCATGTCAAGCTTGTCTCCAGATTCTCTTGAGCTTCTTTCTGGCTTTTATTTTTTGAACTAGATTTTTAAAAGGTTGTTCTGCTGCTTGCAACTGTGTTGCAGGTAATTGGACGCTGTGATTCTTACTAGTTATGTTTTTGATTACTGTACAGCGTTTCAACGCACATGAAGGGAAAATGCATTTAGTTTTAGAGAATTTAAAATAAAGACTGAGAGCAGAACAATTGTCATAATAAATGAAGCATCCAGGGATTGCAATCTGATGCTGAGGACCCACCTGTGCTGCAGAGTACAAGAGGGTCAGGAAGAAATTCCTGATCCCAAAGACAAATAAAGTGTACTGGCTTATGTCCACACTGTATGGCTTCTCCCCCTATAATGGATATATATTTCTATTCCATTTCATAGTGTTTAAGGTGGTGTCTAAGAAGCCCATCAGAGTGGCATTTGAGAAGCGTGAAACTGAGCACCCGTGAAATGTGATGGTAATCGGAGTTTGTGGGGTCAGTGTCCTCTGGGTTGTGTGCAGTGACTGGTCAGGTCAAGAGTAGGAAGGCTCCTGCAGGCATGTCCTTGCTGCCTTTCAGGAGTGCTCCCTCCTCTGAAGTAGACGCTGAGCTGTGCCAGGGCTTGCCTTGGGAACGGCTGGGGAGCACACCCAGCAGTGTTGGGTATTGAGTCTGTCAGTACTGTTTGTCCCCTTGCCCTCTCCTGATTAGCAGAGTATTTGTACCAAGAAAGTCTGCCAAAGCCAGAAAATGACATCACATCACTCTTTCTTTTCTTCCTGGACTTCAGATCTGCATCTTTCAAACTGCCACATACAATCAAAGGGGGTCCATGTCTTGCTTCCTACTGCTGACACTGCTTTTTCCTCAAAAACTGGCAGCACTTGTTTTCAGCAAGAGGAAACTTGACTCAGAAGGTGACTGATCTGATCCAGTGTGGAGTATTGGTAATGCTATTATTGAAAGGACGGACAGCTAAGGAGCAAGCATTTACTTACTCACTGTGGGACATCAAAAATGAAATTTTCAGGAATATGGTTTTAGTCAATGCACTGTAATGGGAGAACTTGTTTTATTTTCTTGATGTTGCTAGTGTCTTCCTCCAAAAATTTCTTAGTCTTTGCCTTAGACTTCCCTTTGTATAATGACTGGTATGAATTATCTCTTCCCCCACACCCCCAGCAAATTGTAGTGGCTGGCATATTTAATAATTTGAAAGTGGCAAATGAGAATTTTTGTTAATATACTTTCATCCAGAGTAAGAGCTCAATATTTTTTTTTCCAATGTGAGATTATAGGAGTGAATTCTTTGTACATCAAAGCATTAGATAAATCTATTTGGAATGTCACATTGTGGCAATTAATGATTTCTATTTAGTTCCTTATTTTAAGCTCATATATTTTCAGAAGTACTGACCTGTTTCTTACCAAGGAATGGAGCTAGTTATCCATATTGTAATGAGACCAATTTTTGTGTTCGTCTGTGGCAATATCTTAACAAACTTCATAGGTTCTGAACTGAGAATTTATAGAGGCAATGTTAATTTTTCTCTTCATTTTTTCTCGTCCTTAGTCTCAAGGCCTTAAGTGCTGAAAGAGTATGATAAACAACTATACTTGTCCTAATGTTATTGGTTCTCTGAAAACATTTTGAATTTGGCCCTTGTCTCTTGTTTCATTTTTTTTCCACAAGGTTGAACCATTTTTACTCTTTAGACATCAGGGATTTTTTCCTACTGATGCTACAAGCTCAGCCTGTCATGAAGAATTTCTTTACTGAAAGGGTGGTTAACCATTGGAACAGGCTGCCCAGGGAAGTGGTGGAATCACCTTCCCTGGAAGTGTTCAAGAAACACTTCATGCTGTGGTTTAGTTGACACGGTGGCATTTGATCAAAGGTTGTACTCGATGATCTTGGTGATCTTAACCAACCTTAATGATTCCATGGTTGTGTCAGTTTTTGTAGTTCAAGGGTCTCCTGAGAGGGATCATTGCTCACAATGTTGCACTGTTTGCAGATACCTGTAATTTCTTTTCTAAGGAGAAAGAAAATTGAAAGTTTTTACATATATTTAAGTTTACCAATAGACTAAGAGTTCAAATTTGTTGCTAGCACATCTCTGGAAATTGCCTCAATACATTGGTAACTTGTCCAATGGCTGAATATTTTTCCAATAAACTCGTTACATATTTGTATTATGATGGGAGTGTATAATTAAAGAATTTCCATGAGCATGATAATATTTCTTCTTATTTGATGCATGTTTTTTGTTTTTTTTTTGTTAGAATGCATCCAGTCTTTGAATCTATATTGAGAAGAAAGGAAAATACTGATTTACTGACATGCTTTTCTCATGTAATTAGCTGCAATTTAAGTCTGCATTTGCAAAGCTTTTATAAGTATGCATTTTGTTTAGCAGTTATTTGTATCTGCTGAAATATCTTAAATTGATAAAGATTTCTATGTAACAATTGAGAGTGTCTGGATTTCTTTACCTCTTGGACTTTTTTTTTTTTTTTTTTTTTGAGTGTAACAAAGAAGTCAATCCAGATGCTTATTTTTTACTTTGTGTAAAACAGCTGTTCCCATTGTGTGCATAGGCTACTGAGTAGTATCCTTTAAATCCATTATTAATTCTGTTTTTGGTCAGCATTTGTTCTGGAGGTGGTCTTAACAAAATGACCAGCAAAGCTGCTTAATAGGAGAAATCCAAGCCTGGTGAGAGTGTCACATTCTCTTAATTGGAAGTCTTACAAAGCAGAAGCTTTAAGCAAGTGAAACGATGAAAAGAGCTTTAGCCTCAGCAGAGAAATTAAAAACCGAATAAACAAAACTTCTGTCATTCCCCGTGTTTTCCAACAAAATGTAGTATTCTGGCTTCTGGCTTTTGAATAGCTGCAGAAGGGCTTTGCCTGCTCCAGCAAAAGATACTTTTTGCACTTTGAAGCTTTGAGGATATTTCTCTCAGCCTTTCTCTCTGAGTTTGTTTTTCAGTTCTTGATAATTTCTGACCCGTCCGTAGCCTGAGCTATCTGGTCTTGGTGCACTTGTAATATGCTGAGTGTGACTGTGAGAAGGAGAAAGGAGAAATTTGCCTTGGTTTGCCTGATGGTGCAATGCCAAAACAACACATGAATCCAAAATTGCATATTATTAGGCCTTTTAGAGTATTTGGATGAAGAAGAAAGGCAGGAGGGATCCTGGGCAGTCCTACCCCTTGACCCCAATAAAAGGCCATGAGCGTTCATCAGCATTTCAGTTGGTCATTTTCCTGATGCTTAGGTTACTTATTGATGGGGCTGTTTTAGATCCAAGAAATATATTGTCCTCCTGATTTATTCTCAGATGGTGCAGGGACCATTCAGAGTTCAATGATTTCTTGTAACTGCTGCCTCGAAGGATGGATTGAGGTCTATTCGGGGTGATAGTTTGTCAGGTAGTGCTATGCTTGCAGGAGATTATGTTGATGGGCTTTCAAGTGAAAGGGTCAGGAAAAAAAGAGAAAGGAAAAAGAGTAGGATTAGTATAATGTTTAACCTAGCTCAAAATAAAGCCAGTGGAAGAAAATACTAAATGCTTTAATTGCACCAAATGTTAGAGCTTTGAAGGTACTCAGTGGAAACATTTGGGGGGGAGACGGGCAGGGATTTGACGTTAGAAACTCCTTGGAGCAAAGGGTTTTTTTTTTTCCTGCGGTTTACTAGACTCAAAATTTTGAAGGACGAAATACATACAATGTTTTAATTTAAAAAAAAAAGGCAACAAAGATGATTTGTAGCTTACTGCTAGCAATGACAAAAATTTATTTTGTACTTACAGTTCAGGTTAGTTTAAAATGTAAATGTTTTTATATAAATACATCTACATTTAATATGTTACTTTTTAATATCTTGTCAATTAAAAATAGTTCAATTCTACTTAAATGAAAATAATTTTACTGAGTAAAATGAAGCATGGATTTCTTGTTTTAAATTTTTTTCAGGATGTATAGTTGAATTGCTTTAAAGCTTTGGGAAATGTAAATATCAATTAAGCTACCACATATCTTTTTCCAATGTAGGATAAATTTTTAATAGTGTAGCATATTTATCTTTAAATTTAATTGTTGATATAAACTTAAATGTGTAAACCCAGTCAGAAAAAAGGTCCAGGTTGCTCAGCCCTGTAAAGGGAGTAAAAGGGATGTGTGTTGAGGACAGGATGCTCCAGTGGATGGGTGATAAGACTGGAATGCAAACACCCGGCACAGAGCCAGGGTGGGCACACGGTGCTGTACCATTTGAGATAAATGGGAAATAGGTTATGTTGCTTATTCTGATGAAAAAAAAATGTTTTGATCTGTATAAGAGGAGAATTAAAAAAAAAAATCAAATAATGTTGTATTTGACTCTAGTTGTAGCTTTCTGGTGCATCACTGGTGTGTGCATCCTTACACTGTCTGTATGGTGCCTTGTGAACATGGTGGCCTTTGCCACCAGCCTGAACCTGTGGTCACTCCTTGTGGATTAAACTGAACTCTGGAGACTTTTGATACTGCTGTGGTCTCAATCAGCTTTTGCAACAGAAGCTACTCTTACATTTCCATCCTTTAAAATTTAACTCCTTCAGTTTAGTTCCATCCTTCTCCAGTCTCTCATCCTATTTTCAGCCTAAAGCCCAGCTCTTGCTTTTGGCCTTTGCTTGTGTTAGTTCTTCTTTGCGATCTAACCTGACAAATTCTTGTGACAAGACATGAATTGAGCATGCAAGAACTGGAATATTTTGAAATGAGTGATACCAATGAAAAATGGAGCTGCTGCCCTGGCAGGCTGTCAGCAGTGCACAGCACCAGAGATGGCAGGGCTCAGTGTGTGCGCAGACGTGGAATGGGGATGTGGAGGGCAGGACTCCAGGGGGCCATCACCCCTGTGCTCTAAACACTTTACAGTTATGAATATGTGTTTTGATGGTAGATCTTAGTGGGTGAAAACTTCTAAAATCTCCTCTGTTCTTGTAGATACCAAGGCCATAGGGTAGTATTCTTCTGCCACCTGGGGTGTAAAATGATCTGGATGGATCAGAATATCTGAAAGGTTGTATAAACAGTGCCCCTAAAAATGCCTGTTTCTTCCTAGTGTTTAGTGCTGTATAAAATGTCATGGCTTCTCAGACAAACACCTGTAAAGCAGGGTAGAATCTGATGCCTGGTTATATAGAAGGCAGTGTCTGAGTACTGAATGATAACTACACCAAATTTGGCTTTTCAGGAGGCTGGAGTCAAATGTAAGAAAAAAAGTCTGAAAAGAGATGGGACATATCAGAAGTCTAGTGAAAAGCACATCTGCTGTCCTGAACCAGCAAGCAAGCATAAAATTATGCTTATCATTTTATTTCATAGCACCATATAGAACATTCTTGTTCTGAGAAGCATGGTGATAAGGCTCAGCAAAAACTCTTTCATTTAATGTTTTCTTCTGCTGCTTCCTTCTGTTCAGGAATAATGGAAACAAACTTCCTGGGGGACCATAGGTATTAAAGGTATTTATTTTAAATTGCAGCATAAGATGAGCAGAGATATGCAACCTGAACATTTTTCCGAGGGATTTCCCAGCCTGCTGCAAATAAGTTGAGGAATGGATGTTTAAAAATGGTTTTAATGGCCATTTCTATTTAATTTTACTTGCTTAGTGCTTTATCACAAGCATAAATTCCTGGAGTGTTTAAGTGTTTCTGATTCATTTTTTCTGTCTACTTGCAAGAAAATTGTGTTTTAGTAGTTAAGAGTTTATGTACTTTGGGGACTTCATGGGCAAATAATCAACCTTATAAACTGAAAGTTAGTTTTCTTAAATTTTAATCCATACAATAAAAAATAAATAAAACTGTTTAGCTCATTCCTAGAAAATGTTTTTCGACTCTGTAAATCATGTAAACTTGAAAGATGTTAGTCCACTGAGTTATTTTTAGTACCTATAAATGTTGCCTTTAATGCAATTAAAGCTGAGAAGATTTTTGGCTAGAATTTCAATAATAGTCAGCTTTTTTATTAATGTATGCTGAAGGAAGCACATGTATAGTTTTAAAATAACATGGTTTTAAATTTTCATTAATTCCTTTTTGCTCCGAAACTTTGGGTGCTTCACTGGTGATGGGAATCGCTTGGAATTTTACTGAAATCACAGGACAATATCATTTTGCTGAAACAGGCTGACAGTATAAAGTCACAGCCAGGAACTTGCTCTGTCTGGTCTAGTCATCTGTAGCTGCTTGGGAGCTAAATGCAGTGTAGCTGGTGCTGTGGGTCCTTAGCTAAGTGAATTTATTCAGCTGAGTATTTTGTATTGCAAAGAGACTTAACAGCACTTCAGTGTCTTGGATCTCTCTCTCTGAGGCTGGATGGAGCAATGCAGACATTAGGTCTGTCAAATTGACTGCAAAAGCCTTCTCCTGGAATCATAGTTAAGTGGCTAAAGTCAAAATATCAGCTAGGAACTTCTTAATTTTTTGGATATTTGATTTACTAGAGATTACTTTTTTCAGTTGTATGCTTACGCTGTTACAAGTCTCTCAGTAATGCAGTGCCAAGGAAGTCAAGTAAATAGCCTTTGTTTTGACAGTTTGCTATTAAATCATAAATACTAATATCGTAAGGAAAACCTAAATAAATGCAGTTTTATACTGGAATTTCCTCACTGTGAGGGGAAAAAAAGTTAGCAAATATAGTCCCAGGGTTAAACTGGACATTTATCAATAATGTTGCCGTACAAATAAATAGACTGTTTCCTCTTTGTAATCTTTGAGATGACAGCAGTAGATTATTCATTTGCAAACTCTTTCTGTACTGAATTGATGGCTGAGGTTCATTGTGTTCGCTAGGCTGATTCATGTTTGCTGTGGAAATGGTGGAGTAGCTGCCTGTTGTTACTACCTTGGTAATGAGCTACAACAGCAATGATGAGATGTTGTCTGTCTAAGGGAATTGAAAGATAATTCACCTAGGAAAGGAAAGGAAGGACTGGGGAAATGTATTTCCTGCTTGATATTGTATTTGAAAGAGCAGATCAGAAACAAACACGTGACTTAAAATTGCTTTATATCCTATCTTCCCTTACTTACCAGGTTTTTTTTCTTTTCTTAGAGGCACATGTTCTTGCAGCAGAAATGAAACAAATATTAGCTACTTTCCTGAGCCTGATTTGGAAATAAATTACTGAAGCAGATTTATGTCTTAAGGGTGTTTGCTTTGTGTATATTTCAATTACAGTAGGAATGTATGCTATTGAAAGGCAGAGGTTATTGCCCTAGTTCTTTCTGACCTCGCTTTCAATTAAATCTGATTTCTGTTACCATAGCATTGCCTGCTCATATGCTGCTTAGTCCAGTGCTGGTCATTTGTGCGTGTTTTCTATTTGACTGTGTGGCTGTTCTTACTGTTCTGAACTAAGAGCCTCTGTCTCTTTTTGGTGTGGGAGGGGGTGCTCAGGCAGCTGTTTTTCACAACTGATGCAATTGCTAATGTTTCCTATGCAAGAAGGCAGACTTCTACTCAGTACCCCTGGGGAGTGTAAACATCATTTTTATCATGTTGGAACTACAGGCTCTGTCAGCCCAGCGAAGTTGTTCTCAATTAGTCTGAGGCAGTCCAATTCAGAAGGGAATAGCTGCTTCTGTTCGAGCCCATTTTTCTTTGAGTGTTGCCTGTGCTGATTTCCAGCTGTTACCATGCAGCTTTGGGGAGCTAATGGGGTTCATTTGGAACATCTATCTCAAAAGGAAATGCCTTAGTCAGTGTCTAGTTGAATGATTGGAGATTTTCATACACAAAACCCCCGGTAAATACCCACTTAGCTAATTATCTCTCAATGTACATGATCATCCTTTTCAGTCCAGTAATTAGAGAAAATTAAGTGGAACCTTGCTAATTTGCACTAATGTTAGGAACAACCTATTGCCAATTACCGAATTTTGTGAATTAGTGCAAATGAAAACAAGCACTTCTTACAAACTATGAAGTAACACGTGCTGAACCCTATGCAGTAGTGCCACATTAATATTACACTGCCAAGAACTCACCTGGCCAAGCAGGGGAAGTTAATACGATGTAAATTGAGAACAGAATCTTCTTATGCTGAAGTTTGCCCTTTGTTAACTGTGTATAGATTGCTACACTGAGGCCTAAAGTCACATGATGTGTCAAGAACACCATTCCCCTGCTTTCTAATAGAGTTCAAGGAGACCTTTGGAGATCTCCTTACTAACACAACCTAAGTTTCCCCTCTTTCAAAGCAGCCGCAATTGTCGCCATGGCTGCCAGAGTCAGCACAACATCTTGCTTTGATCCTTTTGAGCTCTTGCAAGGGGCTGAAAAGCTGGAAAAATCAGCCCTTCTGAAAATCCAGTGCAAGTGAAAGATCTAACTGCTGTGTTTTCAAAATGCTCCTGTTTTTTCTCTTTTCCTCCACGAAAGTAGTTTTGCTGATGATTCCCTTGTGTGGCTGCATTGCAGTCCCCATCCTAATCTTTATTTCAGAAGGCTCTTTTTCCAATCCCATTTATAGTGCCAGAGTTAACCCCATGTTCCCTGGATATCCATTTTTTTCTTAGACTTGGTTGGGTAATGCCTAGAAAGCAGGCTGCCTTCTTGCCCACATCCTTTAAAGTAAATCACCCATTGCTTTTGGCATGATCACTGTCCAGGTCCCAATAAAATCCTTAAAGCCCTGGTGACCATATGCAAAATAACTCCTGGCTGTTGCCAAATAGTTAGGTGCCACTCACAAACCTGATCATTATGGTGCAAAGGGCTGTTTTGGCACATTGTGAGATTTCTCTACCATCTCAGTCTCCCTCACCTGAACTCCAGATAACGTCAGTCTCACGTTCAGCTGTGATTTTTCATCCTGTTCATCTGCCTGATCTGAGATTTCTCTGCAACTGAGAACACCTTGCAACAAAATTTTTTATATTTCTGTTCCCTAGTTTCAGGAACCATCTTTTCATTTCTATTACTTTTGGAGGTAACAACGGCAAATCAGAAGCTGAAGCACTTTTTCCTATCTGTGTTCTCACCTGTCTTTGGGAAGCTTCTGCTTCTGAAATTAGTAAAATTTATCTACAAAGCCAATATGATTCCTTTGGAACTTTAGCTTTACAGTCATCCTTTGTAATAGCTCTGCATCTTTCCAGGGCCTCTCTCCATCTGGTCTGAGGTGGTACCTGAATTTCTTCTACTGGAATCTCTCCAGTCACAGTAACACAAACTGATGAAAGCTTGGATGCCTGTAACTTTCCAGAGCTCCAGCTTATGGATTGGAAGGTGAAACACTGTATGTAGAGCAGCCAAATATGCTGTTTATGATCTGATGGCAAGATTATGACAGTCTCTTAAGATGACCTGCTTTTTAGCCTAGGCTGCCTTTTACTTCTCTAGTTGTAGGGAACTGCCTGTAAGCTGCAGGAGCCAAATGCCTCAAGCTTTTAATTTTACATGATGTAAATTTAGGAAAATAGAATGTGGGGAACTAATAAAGATTGTGTTTCTTTGGTTGCATTCTACCAGCCGTCCTTTTTGGTGGTGAAAGAACTTTTAGAGAAATAAAAATGGTGTTTGGTAACCTTTAAAGTTAAGAGGAATTAATCATAAGATAAGGTTTTCTTTTATTCTGACTCCTTTACATTCTGACTTCCAAACCAAGAGTTAGTTCCCCCAAGTGCCTAAGCTCCATTTATTTTCATCACAAATGTAACACCTTAAAATTTAAATCAATCCTAGGGATTCAAATTATTAAATTGCCTTTTGAGACTTAGTCTTCTAAGTCATGTAATAGCTTTTTGAAAAGCATGTTCTGCCCTAGGTTGTAATTAAAAAAAACCCAAAACAACGAAAAACCAAACCCAAATGAATTCCACAAAGAACTCCCTTTTAATGGTCTTATTCTGTAGTTTTGATACAAATTGACCCCTGGATTTGGGTAATTAGAACTAAGAATCAGTACTAAGATAACTAGAATATAAAAGTTAGCGTAATTCTCTTCATAAAATCAGGTATTATATGCTTGGGATAGGTGATGTCTTTAAAAGGAGTATTTTGGCATTACTGCCTGCCAGACTGTTTCACATCCTCAGTCTATTCATTGAGGGTGCAGACTGAGAAATATTCAAGCTGTGAAACCGCTGTTGAACAACAGCTATGACATTAATGTGTTATGAACACTGTTTTGGTCATGTCTAAAACACAGGACAATACAAGCTGCTATGAAGAAAATTAATTACATCCCAGCCAGCCACAGCACAGCCATGAAGATGTTAAAAGGGAGAGAGAACTTGATGTCTGAACTATGACTGACAAAACTGGCTTTATCAGCCTCCAGAAGAGAAGACTAAGGGGAAATTTAATCACAATCTTCCCATGTCCAAAGATAGGTGCAGACAAGTGAGAGGTTCTCTCTTTGCAAGGTTGCATGGTGGTTGGAGAAAAGGCAGTAGGAATAGCTGCTTCAGGAGAAATTCTGTCCTGGAAATAAGAAAAAAACAACTTCACTGTGCAAACAGCTAACCATTGAAATAAGTTGCCCAGAAAAGTAGTGAAATCTCCCTTGCTGGAAAAATTCAAGATTTGGCTTGACAGAGCCCAAGTAACCTGATCTAAACCCAGGCTTTCAACAGAAGATTGGATGAAATGTTCTCCAGCCTACTTTGCAGTGATTCTTCATGAAATGTGGACTGTTGGTTTGGTTGTTGTTTAAGAAGCAGTTTTCTCACACAGCTGAAGTGTTATAAATACATGAGATACCACTACTTAAATTTCATGGGATTTTAAAACTAGTGAAATTCCTAGAACTGAGAAATAAATATGATTCAGTAAGCAGTGACATAAATCAAGATCTGCTCTGTTAACTGGGGTGTTTAGTTTCTCCTCTTTTGCTAGTTCTGTGATCTCTAAAATGAGGAAAATTTTCTTATTTTTATACACTACAAGAATAATAAGCATCTAGCAATGAAAGTGCTGCTTGAGATGCCAGTTAATTCCTTTAGCCAAGTGCTTATTGTATTTAGCAGATATTCCTCAGGGACAAGGACATTTTGGGTTGAAATATATTGGTATTTAAACAACAGTGAAATTTCTAGGTTTTTTTCTGCCTTGTAAAGTAGTCTAATTTTAAAACTTAAATAGGATGTGAACTCTCCTAGGGCTTCTGTTGTAGGTGTATATTTTTCTGTTACCGCTTATGTAAAATTTTTGTAGCTTTTTTTTATTTCTTTGAAGGGAAATTGCTCAAATGCTGCTTTAAAAAGGTTTATTTCTGAATTTATGAAAGAGTCAATCAAAAAACGAAATAAAATTATATTCCTGATATTGATAGATATATATTGATTTTTGGATTGCAGTTCAAGATAGCACTGTTCAAAGGGCACAGATTGAGAATGCAACAAAAACCATCACACAAATATTGTCAGGAGTGGGAGGAGGAGTTCGCTGGAGTTCACAGAGAGTGTCATGAGGAAACATTCCCTGGTGCTGATTTTTTTCCTTTAAAATATGATGAGCATTTATTGTAGCCCATATGTAAAAGTGTAGCTTTACATGGATTAAAAGCAAAGGCTGTGGCAAAGTAATTACATGACAATCATATGTTTCCATAAACAATGTCTGCTGTTAACATATGTCTTATTTTAAAATACAAACTGAAACAGGAAAATAGACCAGGTTCTGTCCTTCATCAAAAGAATAGTGGATTAAAACATCCAAATTATGCAGATGCAGGACAATAATTGGGCAGGGACACTTAAAAACAGCAAGGGTGAAGATGAAGTCTTTCAGAAAGAAAGAAAAAGAAAAAAAAACATATTAAAGCAACTGTTTTAAAAAAATTGTTTTAGTCACAAAATAGAAATAAAGAGCAAGGAAGAGGGTTAACTGTTGCCTTCTTCCCTCCTGGGAAATATATCAGACCATATGTTTGAAAATAAGAAAACTTTTTCTTCAATTCCATGGCAGCTGCTGTCAGAAAACTCTTACGATAGTGCAGTACTGACCTCCTGTGTTTCACGATATAACAAAATAAGTGTGTGAGAAAATGTTTTGCAGGTATGAAGTAGCATACTGATGGCTTTTTGCTGACATGTAGGAAGAAAAAAGAACACTGTCTTCTTGTTCAGCATTATAAATACACTCATTTGGGATTTCAGATTTAGCTCGCTGGAATCAGGCTCTATATGGATAGTAATTTTGCCAGGAAACTTCATATTAGTGCTTGAATTTTCCTAAGAATGGGTGAATCCATGGGTTTTGGGTAATCCTTTCTTCTTTTTAAACATTTGCTATCACAATATTACCCCTATTATTATCCCATTTTCTTTATTCTAAATTCTTCGGGGGGTGGGGTGGGGTGGGGTGGGGGTGGGGGGGGGGGGGTTGACTCACTGAATAAAAGCCCAACTTGTGAATTAGACCAGGGAAAATGTACTCAGAAATGAGAATGGTACTGAGAAGGTTCTGAAGATAGTGTATCTGTTGTTTAATTTACATTATTTTTTCTTGTCTTGCCCTTTGTTCATTTTTCTTTCACTTAGTTTCCTTTTATTTCTACAGTCTTCTCTTAATGATCTGCCCTTCATTTTATGTTTTCCCCTTATCACACTTTTCAGTCCTTTAACTTTTTCTCTGATCTCTTCTAAAAAGCATTTTGCATGTACTCAAATGACAGAGTTATCTATCAAACTCATAGCCATTTCATCCCCAAAATTTTGTTCAAAGGTTGATGTTTGCTTTTGTAAAACAAATAAGGAAAGCTTTATGTTGGCCTCTTTTTTTCTCAGGAAACCCTCGGTTGTGGAAAGTAATTGATTGTTATGTCAAGATGCAGTGGAATCCAGCTTGGGAGGATTGATTAAGAGCGTAAAGAAAAAGGCTCCATCTCTGGTGATGGGTTACCGGGGGGAAGGGAGATGAAAAAGAAGAAAAAGCAGGAGAGCACAAGAGAAAGAAGAGGTTAAGAAGAAAAAACTAAGCTTTTAGACATAATGAAAATAGGCCTTGAAAGATTGCAGCAAACAAACTTTTTTAGAAGATACTTTGTGTTATTGCTAATTCATGTGTGATGATTGTATGCTAATGTGATAGGAGCTGGAGAAATAGGTACAATGGAGCTAAATCCACCTTGTGTTATTCGCTCAGTTTTCCTCAAGGGTCTGTGGCTTAATGTGTGTTAAAAATAGTTAAAATGTTTCTAGCTTATTATGGAGGTTTTGAACTCTTTGCAGTGTTAGGTTTTGGGTGGTGAATATAATTTATAGTTGTAATTAGTAAATGCTGTGAGCAGTGCTTTCCGTCACTTGATAAGGGAAGATCAGGCATTGCATGTGCATTTCTAACATGTACATTGAAGGACACAGAACTGGATAAGGGAATTACAAGAATTATTATCCTACTTAAGCAGGGCTTTTACCATGTGTCTATATTGTTTTCAGCAAATTAAAAATAATAAATAGATAGTATTTCTGAGTGTGTTGCTAAAAAGGTATCCAGGAACAAACTCTGCTCTTGCCTTCTGCTTTCTCCACATTGAGGGTCAGCTAATAATGTGACTGATGGCTCAGCAGGGGTCTGAGAAGCCTTTCTCAACCTCATCTAGAGTTCCTGTGCATCCCAGTATGGATGGAGGTAGCACATCTGGCAGTATTTGCTTTGAAGGAGGAAGTGTGAGTCTGGGATTGTGACACCGTCTCCATTGCACTGGCTGGCAGAGCAGCTTAAGCACATGAAAAGCATACACTGCATCCATTCAAAATGTGGTTGAGCATCTGTAGCCATGTATACTCCCTTGAATTCCTGGCAGAAATTCCAGCTGAATCAGCTAGATTTGCACCTGGCACTTCCATCGTGCTAGAGTAAAAGAAACGGGTTGACCTAAAAGCCAGATTTATGTGTATTTAGTTATGGAACTCTCAATAAAATCGGTGCTAACTTTAAGGGCTGTATATCACTTTGGACTTGATAATATATACTGTGCTTGGGTAATTTTTGCCTTTTTTTTTTTTTTCTGAGGGGAAAGAATAGTGTCCTGTTTTGCTTACTGAGTCTTTCTTGGTTGTGAGATGTGTATGTAATAACTGGAGTCACGGAATTGCTTTGGTGTGAGCTGAAGGAATCATAAAAAGATTCATGGGAAAGATGGTGTTTCTCTGGGCTCTGTTGCAGCTTTTTATGACATTTAAAGAAGGAAGATGTGGTGTGGAGTTCACAGAGGATTTGAGGCTGTAGTTAAAAGTAAGTTGGAATTTGTTTGACCTTTTTCCCTGTACATTCTTTTCAGAGCATTAGGTGGCTGAGGTCAAACTGAAATGTGTCACTGGTCAGTGTCTGAATTTAATTAGTAGGCAAGGACTTGGAGAACTCTAAAGTACAGGATGCTTGATCACCACCTTCCCTTTTCAAATAAAAACAGAACATGATCTGTTTGTGTTTTCCTTCCACCAGCTGGTACAGTTTCTTGGATCTGTTTGTTTCTAAATGTAAGGTTTAAATGTGGGAATGTTACAGAAAACTGTTGTACTGCCAGGCTGGTTGTTCAGCCTGGTTTATGACATCTGCAGTGGTTTATGTGGACAGTCACTACTATATATTACACTTAATGACAGAAATTATGAACAGTTTACCATATTTGCAGAGCTGATTTCCTGACTTCCTAGTCAAAATTTCCAGCTTTATGTTGATTTATAGATAAATCTAAAAAAAATTAAATTCATCCATTTCAGTCTTAAAGAGACAGAGGCTGTTGTAGATGAATATGATGAGCTGTGATATAAATACTCACTGGCATTTAAAAAAAGCAATACTCAGCTAGTTGAGAATGGCTTTCCTAAGCCAAAACACAGTAGTAACACTCTGCATCTTGGTAACAAATATGTTTGCGGTAACTCAGACATTTTTGTTTCTGAAATTCAGCCTAATTTCTTTACATACTACTCTCAGCATTTAAAATATGTCAAGCTTGAATAGTTTTGAGAGAATGCCCCTGGTTTGAGAACGGTTTGTGAAGAATTTTTTTACATATAGTCTTTTAATAGTTATCATATCAAAGAGAACAGAAGCAAGGAATTCTAAAATATTAAGTGTGCATAATAGGGAGTTTTAAAAAAAATAATCCACCTTTGATATGTATCAATTATTTCCATGTTACCAAAATGGCACTCTATAAATCCTTGCCAAAATACAATTTAGATAGGGCCTTTTATTTTAAGTCTTGAAGTATTTAGTAGCAGTTATGGTAATACAGATCTGTGTCTAATTTTTTCCCTTAAAACCAGAGTATCTTTTATATTGACAAAGCGTAATAGAAAAGGAGATGATGTTTTCTCAGGAAATTCTCAGTTCTTTTTATGTGCTGTGTCATCACTTAGCCACATATTTTCTGTGGTGTAATTTGGAATTTTTTACTCACTCTGCAAAGTGATGGGCAGCTGAGAAGAGACAGGGTCATTGATCTTTTGTTAACCCATGTTTCCACAGTGTGGTTATTTTTGTCACGATTTGAATAGAGAATATAGGGTATTGAGACTGTAGTGCTCTAATTAATACTTTAGTGCTTTTGCTAAAAGATGCCAGTGCAGAGTCCTCAGTACCAGGTTTGAACTGGAATCCCCATGGATGCTGTGGGGATTCAGCCCAGTGGCCACATCTCTGTATTTATGGGGTTCCTGGTGTTTATCAGGGGTTCTTGCTCACTCTGTGCCTGGAGTGTCCTTCAGTGTGTGTTCAGCAAGACTCCCCTTATTTGGATGAACTGATAAAAGCTTCAGTTGGCATCCACCCCTAATTAATAATTTCAGAGGATGAAGTATTTATCAGAAATTTGTCTGGCAGGTGGAAATGGGCAAAGCAAGTTTCCCAATACAGTGCTGTTAAAAATTAGGAGAAGTCAATGAAAAGAAATAATAAAAAAATTAAGATACTTGCCAAGAGGTTTCTTGTGGCAAAGTCATGTTTTAGTGCATGGTATGATTGTGATAACAAGTTTCTGCACATATACCATGATAAATAGATGCTATTCTTTGATGGAAATGATTACATTATGCATGTTGGCATTTATGGGACCTTGTTGCATTTTTTTAGAATATTCAATCTTCTCACTGTGTTTTCATCTATTGTTTTCTCTGACAGCTGGAATAAGACCATGAAGTCAAGTGGCAGAGGCCAGGAGGTCTTTGGTTGCTGAACTGCCTTTCTTCTTTAATTTTCAGATTAGATTTGTTTGCTGTAGTTGTTATTTTTCTGCTTCTACTTGGTGGGGTTTTTTTCAGTTCTAAAATAACAAAGCGAAAACTTTGTGCCAAAACTCTTCCTGCCAATGTAGTATATTAGTAATGTGCAGAGGTAATGTGTCATGTAATTACCAACTGCATGTGAGCAAACAAGAAGTTTTATATGGAGGCAAATCAACCTACAGATGGTTTTTACTCTTCCTTCGTCTGAAAAATTAGCCTTACATATTCTTCATATCTTAAATAACTGATCTTCATTTGGGTCAATAACGACCATCTTGAAGAAATGACACTTCAGAGAAGTCTTAAATTCTTTATGCACTTACCTCTATTTTTGACAAAAGAGTTCTATGTGAAATTCAACTATGGTTTCTTTGAAATTTAATTTTAATTGACAGATCAAGAAATGTGGGCCTTTGGATTGCTCCTTTGTAGTCACCTACAGCTCCAGCACTGCTGCTGTTTCCCTCCTTCCTCTAGTTTTTTTCTTCTATGCTGAGTTGCCTTCTTTGTAATCTGAACATTTCTGGCTGCTTCTGCAGCTCTTCTACTATATGATGTGTGGAGGAACTGAAAGGGAGGATGATGATAAACTATTAGCAAAAATATTATAATTCTTGTGCAATATTACAACATTAAATTAACTGCAATTTAGTTCTAATTCAGGGTGGCTGTGCCTTAATTTTTTTCTTTTAAATGGTTTGCCATGTGTTTCACACTGCTATCCATTTGCTGGATTCCCTTTGCTTGATGGTAGCTTTTATTTGTCTAATTGTGTATATTTTAAAAGTTAACATTTTCTATTTCTGTCTCATTTGATGCTGTTGCTACTAACAAAGAGAAAACTGAGACCAGATGGTTGCCAAACAGTGAAGCCACCTGGTATTCTTGCAATGCCAAATATATTTTCCCCTCCATTTTTCTTTCAAAAATTACTGAGACGGATCCAGGATTTTTTGAGGGTCCCAAGAATTCTTTAGTGCAGCCAGAAAAATATCCCAAATCCTCTTAAATTTATCCTTGAAATTCTCTTCCCTTCTATTCTTCTCTTTCACTGGTGATTCCATCTCACGCTCTCATTCCATGGTACCGTTTGGGTCTCCCACTGGAGCTCCACACTGCTGACACACATGTAGTTTGCAGACTTTGCTCACTGAGGAGCCTCTGAGGCTGAAGGTGGTGGCCTGCCCCTGAACACTGCTTGCTCCATCACCTTTGCAGCCACCAACACTGCCAGGATGGGACAAGGAGCTCCCATTGCAAGCAGAATCCAACAGGGTGAATCTGCCAGGAGTGCAACAGGAGCTTCTCCCCACCTCTTGGGTTATTATTAGTGTGTAGCAAACGAATGAAGAGCCACCCTGAAGAGCTGGGCGTTTGGGATGCGTAGCCGTCTGATTGCCATCTGATACCTTTTCGATCTGGGCACCAGATCTGAACTGACGCCGCTGCCGGGGGCATGACAGTGTGAGCTGGGGCTGACATGACCATTGTCTGAGGATACAATAGTGCGCACACAGTGCACAGTTTGCTCAGAGTAGGTTAGACTAAGCTAACCAGAAATATTATTGCTCTGGTATGAAATCTCATCCGTGCTCTGCTCCCCATGCCAGTGCCGTATGCCGATGTAAGCCGCGCCATGTGCGTGGTGACAGACGAGCTGCTTGACTGTGTGCTTACACTCGTCAAAAGTCTGGTATAGGCTTGCCTGTGTCGGTATTGATACAGCTCTGAGACAAGCATTTAACACACCATATTGACACAGGTCTGGGTCAGGGAGTGGAGTGTAACTCCTCACTTAACTGCTGCCTGTCCTGCCTGTGTTCTTCCTTCCTCCTCCTTTGTAGCTGATTTTCTAGACCCTGCTGGTTTGTAGACTGCAAGCACCTTGAATAACACTGACATGAACCCCTGAGTGCTGTGGCTCAGTGAGCGTAGGTGTGTCCATCTAAACACCCTGGTTGAATTCTGGCAGAGAGAACAGCTGCCACTATGTCAGCTCTCAGCAAATACCCAAATTACTGCAGTATTTAATGGCTCTAGTCCTAGAGTGCTTTGCTAGGAACTGTACAAATTCAACAGAAAAAAAATCTGTATCTGCCTGAAAAGAGGTTATACGCCATCTGTAAGAATCAGGAGAAGGCTGTAAACAGATGAGGAAATTAAAGCAATAATAGGTTTGGTATTCAGTAGTGTAACAAATAGCTGTCTCAAATGCCATGTGTACAATGTACCTGCATCCCCTAATTTCTTATAATTCCTCTTGCTGTTATCTGACAGTGGTTGTGACAGCACTGAACTCCCTTTTCGGCGCCCTCTGTCTAGTGCTGAATATATAGTGTCTCTATTTTTTTGGCTCACTTTCCTTTTATATTATATACCTGTTTCCAGGATGTTCTACAGGTGTCAGAAAAGACAGACATCCTTTCTTTCACAGGTTTTGATCTTCTCTGTTGCTCTACCAGTGGCTGCTTCTCTGCTAACATGGTGTCCCTAGGTAGCTGCAAGCCATCATGCAGAGCACACCCCTCCAAACAATGACTGCAGCTGAAACTGGGTTTTGAGAAGTCCATGTTCCTGCTGGCTACAGTAGGTTGGACGCAGTCCCATTACAACACATGCAGACCAGCAGTAGTCCTTTCAGGGAACTTTCAGGAATACATTGGTGTGGTCTCCCTTCAAAATTTCCTATGCGCTGGAAAATGGAAAATACTCCTTTATATCTTTCCATCAGGCAGGAATTATAATGTACATTTAAGCTTTGTGGCAGGAAAATAATGTAAAACTAATATTGTGGTGGAAATAATGCCCGTGAAGTGCCTGTCCAGAGTTACTCCTATATGGTTTAAGCAACATGACATAATGATTCAAATGTGCTTTACACAGGTAGGTGTGTGGAGTGACGAGGATGTAGCTTCTCATGGTTTTTCCATTGTGAAGAGACAGTGTTTTTCTTTAAGCTTCTTTTTGGTATTATACTAGAACTAATTTTGCAGTATTTACCAATTCTCAAAGTCTGTGAATTATAATTGACAGGAGGCCTAAAGATCAAACTTACTGCTACCTTTCCCCACAGCAGAAAATACTAAACATTTTCAAGGAAGAAGACAATCACTGTTTGAAATCTGGGAAGCTTATTTCTATTCTCTGTAATTCAAATAAGTGTGTTGGAAAGCTCATTGTGCAATTGTCACAAGTTGTGTTTCTTTCTTATTATGCCAGCACATCAGGGTACTGTAGGCATTGGATCAAATTCTCTGCAATTAATGAACATTAAATTTAAATGCATCTTTTATTCAGCTTGTTTGATGTGTGCGGGCTGGCTCTATTACTATTCTCAGAAGCTGTACTTGTTTTCTGTAGAATATACCTCTCTGCACAGATGAGTTGGACAGGGCAGAATGAAATTCCTGTTGCATCTTACCTGTAGGATATGATGTTTCCAGATATATTAAAAAATGGATATAGCATGCTGGCTGAATGTAGGCTGACACTCTTTCCTTCTAGATAAAAAATATGCAAACCATGCCATATCCAAGAAAATTAGCATCTTTTGGAGGGTTTTTTGGATGTAATGTGCTGGTCTATTTCCTTGCACACAAATGTCACATAGAGTTTGTATCACTATTGTCAAACAGTCTCTGCCACTAATCTCCCTCCCCTAAAATAAAAAGATTAGGTTGTACTGGGAAGGCTAAGTTCCTTTGTGTTGGAGGCAAGAAAGAAAAATAAACAGCATTGAAAGTTATGAAAAAGTTTACAGAATCAATCTCTGTTTCACAAGTAGAGGACTTTAGAGTTGTGATAGAGTTCATCCGTGTAATGTTTTCAAAACTTTAAAAGCAATCAGAAGGTAGGATGTATCAGATATAGGAATGTAATTTGTCTCTTTTATAAGACGAAATGACCTCTTTCCTAGTTTTTCCTGATCAGTAAATTAAAAAACCCAACTCCAAGCCTATGGCTTGGAACTGAAAAACAGTTGCTTTCATTACACATTTCTAAGGAAGTTTTGAAAAAGCAACATTTAAATAACAAAGACCCTTCTTTAAATTCTCACCTTCTCTCCACTCACTAAGGGCCATTTAACAAAGGGAGCAGTTTTTACAGCTGGGGTGATTTGCAACTGTTCTTTTCTTTCTCTTTCCTCCCTCCCCTACTGCTTGCTCATTATTACTAGCTAAGATCTCTGCTACGAAGTAGAAAGTACAGCACGTATCTGCTCCTTCGGGATGCCTGGTCTTCCTTTTCTGAAGCAGTTGTGTTGGTTTTTTTTGTTTTTTTTTTTTTTTTTTTTTTTTTTTTTTTCCCCCTCCCCCCCAAGACTTTTCAGTTAATTTCTGGAGTAATTCCTTGAATTTGTGGATCCTTTCTTTTCTTTACACTTTTTTCTATATAAGCAGGCCCTGCTGCTACACCCCACTTTTTGCTCTGATCCTAGCCCAGCCAACTGTCACTTTTTAGCCTGCAGGGAACCTTCTGGTACTAACATTCCTGCCTTGTTTTTATTAGAAGGGCATCTCTCACAACATATCCCTCGCTGTTTGAAGCAGAAGTCATGGGTATTCAGTAGGAATGAATAATGGATGTATTTAAAGGGTAACTTGCCCTTCTCTTTCCTTTGCACATCATAAATAATCCCTCTTTTAGTTAGGTTTTACATATTGCTCTACAGGCACAGTTTGAAAAATATCTGGTGATTCAGTTCTCAGTTTAAAAACCGCTGCTGTATGCAGCTGATAGTTTCTGTGTCTGAAAACTGATCCCACACCAAACTCAGTGCTGGCATCTGTGTGCAGTTCTAGAATTCTGAACATTTAGAAAGCTGATCATGAATTTATTTTGAAGCTCATGAGAATACAGCATCACAGGAGATGTATGGACAATTTAATGGGGAGCGTTGGAGCTCTGGGTAGAGTTCATTTCACCTGGCATTATGTATCTTTTTTAAGATATCTTTAGATATCATCTCAAGATACCTAAAGGTATTTTTAGGTAGTTTTAACTCATACTTTAACATTCAGGTATTTTTAAGATGTTTAAATATAGGGTTTTAAAAACGTTTTAAGTATCTTCAGGATGATAGATACTTCTCTCCCCTCACTGTAAAAGCAAGTTGGTTGATGAGATTGTGTAGTGACATCTTCCTTTCGTCCACCAAGTCCACTGTTTCTGGCCAGGTATCACCATGTGAAGAATTCCCTGGGATAATGGTATTAAAGGATAAACTGAATGTAGTTAGAATTTTCCTACTAACTGTAACAAGCTTTAGTTGAGACACCCAAACAAGATCCTAAAATTGATAGCCAGGCTTGGAGGATGATTTAATAGTTTGATCTAAGTTAAAAGACATTAAAGTGAAAGTCTGAGCAGCAAATGTTTTTGATGGGGGCAGAATGAGGAAACGGATGTATTTTTATTGCCCATTTTCTTTAGGTAACTGACAAATGGAGTGGTCTAATTTCCCTGTTACCATCAACACCTCCAAACTAGCCCCAAGTTACCATGTTCTCTCCTAGAGGACTTTCACCTCGAGTATGTGGCTAAGATTTTTTCATATGTATCCTTTGAGTCCTTTAGTGTTAGGAGCTGAGGATAACCTGTGTCTCTTTTCCAGTGAGTTGTGGCAGGACAGGGATCCAATTCCTGATGAGCATAGGGAAGGATGAACTCGATCCAGGGACTGGAGTCATGCACCAGTATCATCTTTGCAAATGAGGCAGATTTACCAGTGCAAGCTTTTTCTAGGAGTAGAGGCAAATGACTTGGAGGTACTGGAAATTGTGTATTCAGGTGATTTGAGCATCAGCATTTGTTAGAAAAAACAGAACCAGGTTGCAACTCTGATTTTACTGGTGACCTTTGGCATCTTCTGATCTCAGTTCATGTGGCTATAACTGTGAAATTGTATGAGTTTCCTGTCTGTCTAACAGTTTCACTCTGCTTGTTGTTACCATGTTATTTGAGAGGCTGCCGATGTAAATATTAGATTTGCATTTATAGGTGGTTATGTACATACTGAATTGTATAAGAAATTACTCCCTCAAAAAGATTCAGCTAATGGACTTCTTCAAAGATTAACATTTGCAAGGATTCAATCCTCTTTACAAACATTTGTCTTGTGATAGTTTTTGGAATTTTAGTTGGGATAAAATATTTTTTGTGTCTGTTCCTTCTGCAGCTGAAATTTATTAAGGCATTCAGACATGTGACATTCAGAGCTGAAAATGAATGAAAATCTAAACATGAAAGGCTGAACTGCCCACTCTGTATTTTCTGGTACGAAATTAACTTTCTTACATGTATCATTTTGCACCCACCTTGCTTTTCTTCTTGCTTTAAAATGAAGAACAAAATAGAGAATTTAGTCTTGAAAAAATGGGATTTACAGTCAAATTCTTACTAGAGTTGAACTGAGACTAATCTCTCGGTGCCAAGCAGTATGTATTAACTGGAAGCTGATTTTATGGACTTTCATTTTTGTTTTTCCTATTTCCCTCCAACTTTTGAAAAGGAAGCTCCTTCTAAAGTTCTATGGTACCTTCATGGTGCCTTCAATAGCTTTGGCTTTATCTTAATTACTGAGTGGAAGAAAGATAACTTGGAAGTCAGACAAAATTTTAAGGATTTCAGAACTTACTTACAGTTCAGAGGAAGTGATAGGCGGTCCTTCTCCCCTGGCATTGGTGGTACAGAGACAGAAGAACTGACTGCATAAGACATCCATAATCAATATGGCCAAGGGGGCACAAGTTGTGTGCAATGTGCATGGATTTTGCAACAGGGTTGCACTGCAGGCTCCCACTTGATATATCATTTTCAAGAAATGAGCTGTAAGTGGCACAGCAAACAGTTGTCAGAAGGTTCCATAAGAACACCTGAAGTAAAACGATCTATTATGATCTGTTAACTCTGTGGAATAAAAGATGGTGTGTCTTTACCATGGAAATAAGCAAGAGGAGCTGTAGCTGAATGAGACGAGGATATTTACTAACGTGAGTGGTATATAAGCTGCCAACTACGCGGCGACTGAGTGACAGAGGGACCCCAAGCTGGCTAAGCTGTTACAAGAGGCCAGAGGTTATAACTGCACCGTGTCCCATTATTTCCTGTGATTCCTGTGTGCCTGCACATCTGCATTGCTCAAATATAGATTTTTCAGTTCCTTTTCCTCTGCACTTAATTCTGGGCTGTATTCTGGTGGCTCTCAGTTGGACTCATTTCAGCTTCTTTCTTCTGCTACAGCAGTGAATGTTCCCTGATTTTTTCGGCAGTTGTTTGTTAAAGTTTTACAGGTTCTTTTTCTTCACGTGTCACGTTGCCCATTGGTGTTTGTTTTGGTTACGTTTTGTAGCAAATGACAACAGCTTGTGCCCTTGGTCTGTATTACAATTTTCTGAGGTTAGTCTTCTTTACATCCCTTCCGTGGTTTATCTTCTTTACATGCCATGCTGTATTTTTTAGTTCAGTTTTTTCTTGATTCTTTGTGTGAATATTCTATACTCCCTGGATGAATATGACCATCATGTTGTTTGGAATATTTATTAAGTAGGTTTTGTGAGATTTTATTTGATGAGGCTTTTCAGGGAAGGGAATGTTTGGTGCTTCTTTTTTAAATCCCCCCAGAATGGTTGTAGCTGCCTGTCTTTTGTGTGATTGTGCATTTGTGTGTTAATATCTTTCTGGTACCTGGTGGCCAGATGCCTCTGAGCTCTGCTAGTGCTGTGAGCCAACTGTAGGCTGCAGGGCCGTGGTTTGCATGGCGCTGAGCCCGAGTTAACACATCCTGCCTCTCAGCAGGGCTTGCTAGCTCAGTCTTGGTGCTTTAGCCAACCAGCAGCTACGTATTTTCTGTCCTCTATGCAGAAGGCATACGTCAGCTCACATGCTTGTGATTTACTACATACTTCCTTTAGAGTACACAGCTCGTGAATTTATAGTTGTCCTGGTGGTTGCCTGACCATTCTCTTTCCCAATGATGAAAACAGCAAGACAGGAGCTAGCTATGTGTTTAGTTCAGACCCTGGAGATAAAAGCAATATTCCAGGATTTAACAAATCTATACATGAGACATTTAAAAGTGTTTCCTTCCCACCCCCCTGCTATGTTGGATAATTATCATTCTGTTTAGAGGAGTTTGCTGTTAGTGGTTTCACTTCTGAGGGTATTATTGAAATTTGTGGTAATTTATCAGTCTACATTTAGATTGTATTTATATCAATCTTTCATTTTCTGCCTGGAGATGAGATATGGTAAAGTCAGATCTCTTTCTGTTGTGGTAGGCTAAGAAATCCTTCACCTCCCCAGACTTCTGTTTGTTGGAGATAAAGTAGTTCAAACACAGCATATATCAAGTGATAGGGAGTGGACAGAAGATCTGACGCTGTGTCTCTGTCATGAAGGTTGCAACCTCGTATCTCCTCAGCTGCAGTTCTGCACAGAATTTGCTTACTGCTTCTAAAATGTGGATGTAAAGTTTGTTGCAGAAGTTAAATGGATGATAATCACTGGTGGACATGGGGGAAAATCAGCTTGTTTTGAGGCTGGCCCGTTCTTTGTGTCATCTTTTCTGCGTGTACAGCCTTTGGAAAACATTAGTGTTGCATTTTAATAGAAAAGAGTAGAATCTCACTGACTTCCACTTTGTTCAATAGCAAAACAAAAGGTGCAAGGCGCTTTAGAGCATATTCAGTAGCAAAATATTATTTCTTGGGTAGAAGCACTTACGTAGTTTCAGTGGAAGTGATTTTTGATGGAGTGGAGCCTAGTGGACTTGTTTGGATGTAAGCCTACTGAAACAGTATCAGATTGCACTCTTTCTGTCATAATTTTACTTGGATCCTAGCTACTGTTCACGTGCTGTTGTCATACATCCAAATGGAGGACTCCCATCTTTTTTCTCATTCTGAAATTTTTGATCTCTCACGGTGTCCAATTTCCTGTCCCTGCACATCCTGGGGTATTTTTGCCCATGCGTTTTCTCTGAGCCACTTGCATGATCCTCAGTATAAAGAGACCACATTGTAGACACATTCTCTCCAGAGCTACTATATATATATTTTGATTTGCCCCCATCCAACATTTTAATTGTTCTGACATGAATTCCAAGATTTTTGTTATTTAGCAGTAGCTCCCCGCTAAAAATGCTGAGAACTTCAGGAAATTACAGTGCAGAGATTTGCAGCTGATCAGAGACTTGCTGAGGCTGTACTTCACAGGGTGGCACAGACAGACTTGCCCATGTTTGAATGAGGTATGTAGAAAGACAGAATATTTAATGATAGCTATGACACTTGACATTTTTACTCCATATAACTGCAAAGGCTTTTTGTTGTGTTGGAATATTGCTGCTTTCAGTTTTACATTATCTTTGAATGAGAAACTTCCTTCTCTTAGAAATTTTCAACTATTATGATGAATGCTTCAGCTATGAATTGTGAAAATGGCTTTTATCTCTGTAATAAAAGTGAAAAAAATCTACAATATGACTTTGTGCATTCTAAAGACTGTTTGAAAAATTTGCTAACTTCAGTCTTGGGGAATTTTTATTTTGCTTTATCTGAGAAAAGTGATGATATCTGTAACACAGCAGTCCCCTGTTACTGCAAAACTCATTCATCAGTGTCCTCTTAGGAGCCCATGGCTCTTTGACTTCCCTAAAGAATGCCCAACTTAGAGCTTCCAGTTCATACAAAAATTTTCAGGATGGTTTGCTCTGCCCTATATGGCATTCTCAATTCGTGTATTCCTGTTTAGATATACTGTGGATTATAGTTCTAATTGTGTGACAATGGGAAGACCATGTTTTACTGCCATTAGGAGCAGCAGTGCTTCAGCTCATTAGGTACCATTGTTGGATATTAGATGGGCCTAAAATGTACCTCTAATATGAGCAGAAGGTTAATGAGACTGGAGCTGTGGGCAGTGTTAGAAGACAAAGTACACCATGAAGACTGAAAACTGGCTTTGTCAGATAGGACTGTGTGTGGGATCTTCCCTAAGAAGGATTTGTCAACTAAAAAGTCTTATTGAATTTAATCTAGAATTGTTCTTTACATTTGATTTACTTGTAAACATTTGTTTTAGTCATATTCCTAAAAACCTAATTTACAGAGTAAATTTTTTCTCTGTGTTGCTACTAATTTTGTAAGAAGTAAGATAAACTGAGGCAAACTCAACAGTCTATGTGGTCTATTGAAGAAGAAGAGTTAAACAAGGGCATCTTTGCTGAGATGTGCCTCTAGGACCTGTACAGTGGGAGAGGATTTCTTGCCAGTCTGTAAAAACCAGTGTATTAGCAGATGGTGACCTTTGGGAAGTAGCTGTGTGTCCTGGGCACAGAAGGAGCAGATGGCTCTGGGTAAGCCTCAAACACAGCATACCGAAACAAATTCATAAATATTCAGGGTGTGGTAAAGGCTGTAGGTCTATGAACATTCCTCTCAGGGCACATGTGGGTGTGAGGGGTTCCATCCTCTCATTCTACCTGCTTATTCCTTCCTTGCTGGACGTGAAACATGATGATGCCACAATCTGTGGGGCTATGCCGTGTATCAGATAAGGAAGGAGGCTGAATTTCACAACTACCCGGAATGAACAGGAAAGTGGAGAAGGGACTGTACAGGAAACTAGTTTTAATATTGCCATAGCTTTTGGGGAATTAATATTTGCTCTGTAGTGGCTGAGATCTTTTTGAGGTGCAGATGGAATTAATAGTGTTTCTGTGGTCAGCATTATTCACAGCTCTCCAGTGATGAGAAGAGAGTGATAATCCACCATGTTGAATTCTTTCTCTGATATTTTTTCTTTGGTGTTTTTGGACTCCTATGGTGTTTGTTCAACTGATATGTGCTTTTGTTATTGTAAATGAGGCTGGGCTACGGGTAGGTGCCAAAACCCCCAAGTGTACAATCAATCTTTTATGCTCCATTTATATTTTCAGAGTATTTTTCCCAGGAAAAAATTAATCTTGTTATTCTAATAGGTGGCTTTGCTGCCAAGTGCCAAATGTACCTGCAAAAAAATATGAGCAGCATTTTTTCCAGCATAGTATTTTATGTAGAGAGTGAGATGGACCCTCTGTCCTTCAGAGTAAGATGGACCCTCTGGTCATGCTTCATGTCCCACTTCATTCTGACCTCATGAGTGGATTTACACATTCCTGTCTTTGGGTCTCTCAAAGATCTCTTGCTAATGTCACAAATCTGAAAAGTTTGATTTGTGAAAGATCTGTTGGATCACTTAGTCCTTTCACTATGGGTCTGTGCAGAAATACTTCTCATAAAGTCTTTTCACTTAAAACCTTTTCATTTATGGTGATTTATTACAGTTTAATTTCTAATGTTTATGCCACACATTGTCTCTCAGAAGATCAATTTTTCAGGGCAGGCACCACTGAGGGTTCTCTGCATCTGTGAGACTGCGTTTTGGAGCCAGTGAGAAGCGTTTTGAATTACTGGCTGGGATTTTGCCGAGGAGTTACTAAAAATTATCTTTGTAGGAAATTTCTGCATTTACGATTCAGTCATTAGGGATTACACATTTCCATTTTAAAACTAAATTTTGAGGCTTTCAGTTTGTGATGGGTTTACCTTGGCTGGCTGCCAGGTGCCCACCAAGCTGCTCTCTCACTCCTTCTCCTCAGTGGGAGACAGAGGGAGAAAATACGAAAAAACCCCAAATCCCTTATGTGTCAAGGTTTTTGGGGAATATGCAAAGACTGCACCCAAAAAAGAAAGCAAAATAAAGTTTTATTTTCTACTTGCCATCAGCAGGCGATGTCCAGCCACTTTGTGGGAGTGAGGCTTGGTACACACATTGTACCAGAAGTACACTTCAGAAGACTGCCTTAATCATTCATGTCCCCTATCCCCTTTTCCGTTTGTGGAGCATCATGTTTTAACATATGGAGTATCTCTTTGGTCAGTTTGGATCAGCTGTCCTGGCTGTGTCACCTTCCAAACTCTCATGCACTCCCAGCCTACGGTGGTGATGTTGGGGATGATGCTGTGCAAGCACTGCTCAGCAATAGCTGAAGCACCGGTGTGTTATCAGCACTGTTCTGGCTACAGATACAAAGCACAGCACTGTAACTGCTGTTATGAAGAAAGTTAACTCCATCTCAGACAGCCGTGGTGTACAGTTAGATAATTTGTTGTAGTAATGTTCACAGCTTCTGTACAGCATGCTCCATTCTAAATCACTGATGGCATCTTTATTATTTAACATTTTCTGGAAACTGAGGTCTTTGCTCTTTTGAACTTATACTAACTTGGAGTTTTAGTGGACCAGATTTCACAGAACTTTGTTCTTCTGAAACATTACATTACTTTGTGGTTTTTATAACTCAAATTTACGTTTTGAAGTTAGGTAGCAAAATCCAATAATGCATATATTAACTCTGCTAATATTTTAAATAATTTACTTTTTTAATGGTTTCAAAGTAGCTGCTCTGGGAACTGTAGTTAACCTTATTCCTGTGAAGTGATTTATTAATAGACAGTAGGAGCCCTTTTTATCTGACTGAGGGACTAAAATAATATAAAGTTAAAACTATCTAGTTCCTTCCCTCTCTTCTTCTGTTCCTTTGTAAGATGAATAAAGGTCATTTGTAGTTAATGGCTAGTACATTTGGAACTAGTAACAGGAAATGCTCTAACAATAGGTAATCTCTCTTTTAGGCAGGGCTGAACCCATTTCTAAGATGTGTTCACTTGCTTGTAATTCTGGTAAACTGCAAGCAGTAAGGCTGAACATTTCTATGTCTGCTGCCTGCTTCAGGCCAAATTTGAAATTTTTGTACAAAATACTCAGCAGTTTCCAAGGCTGAGACTATTCCCTTACTTGGAATCATTGACAGGTTGGTTGTTTGTTTTGAGCAGTTGAGTTCAACTGAATTGTTGAACAGCTCAGTTATCTTAGCATTTAGGGCTAAGGAGTTGAAGTTTGATGAGATCAAAGAGTCTTCTATGCCAGTCATGTATCCTTGGCCATGGAAGTCTGTCGAATGTGGATAAAGTTTTGTGTGACCTCAAATACAGAAAGTTCAGAGATACTCCTAAGACATGTCTCCTGGCACCAGACAGTCCTGGAATAGCATGTGGACCCAGTATGTTTAAGGAAGCCTGAGAGTCAGTGTGAAGATGGAGAGCCATTTGGTAGAAGGGAGATGATAGACAATGAATACTGGAGTGCCTTGGGTAAAGGAATTTAACACGAAGTCTTGATGAGATGGACTAGACTAGTTTAGAAACTCAAAATGAGACAAAGTGATACCTGAAATATGGTGGTCAGGTGGAAGAAAAGTTGCCGAGAGGTTGAACCTGGGCTAAATGAACAGAAAGGCAAGGGCTAATCAGCCCATGGTTTGCTCAAAAGCCTGACTGTTTCCTTTGTCTAGGGTCATGAAAATATTATGCTTGTGTGAAATCTGCAACCAGCTCTAGATCTGGAACGCAGGAAAAATGGTAGTTTGTTGATGTAGTCATTTGCTGCAGTGTCTCAAGGATTTGTTTGATGGGCTTATATGTGAGCTGTATTAAAGAAAAAGGAAAAGTTATTAGCATACTGATTGAGGTTTAGGATGGGGAGGACAAACTGTATTCTATAGCCTTGTCAAACTTCTGTCATTTAGAAGTATTCCTTCCTTTGCATCACCATTGTAGCATTAAGTGCTCGTTTGCGAAACAAGTCTAAGCCAGCCTTGAATTTGGTGCATGCACTGGGTGTTTTCTGGTTGGCAGCTGTGTGAAGGAGAATCCTGCTTTGTCTGTGCTACTGCTTTTCCAGGTGTTGCAAAATCTGGATGTGTGTAGTGAGTAAAGCAGGGCGGATAGGAAATAAAAGGAGGTTGTTATGGGTAAGGTAGCTGAATCCATCCGTGGAGACGTGGGTCCTGACTCTGTCACTGATGCAGAGTTTTGTCTGTTGCTCAACAGTGCCCTAAGATTGTGAAGATTTCATCATATTTCTTTACTTTGAAATGGAGTACCCCAAGACTGATTAGCAGAAGTGCTGGATATTTGTAGAGGTAACCTAGGCCTATAATTTGAGCGTATTCAACTGTTAGGAATCGGAGAGTGAACAGCCTGAGACCCTTGTCTGTTTTTGGAAAGTAAGCTTATTTTACCTCAGTTTGCAGGTTGTCCTAGTAGTGTGAATATTGCCATTCCCACTCTCCAGGGTGCATTATGAAGATTGATTAATGGCTGTGATGAGAGCCATAAAAAAGCTTCTGAGGAAACTAATATTCCTACCTTGATGATAGGATTTGAGTTGTCTAGTCCAAAAAAAGGACGCAACCACATATGGAACCATCTCTGCTGTGTACACAGTAAAGCAGGGGGCCTTGTCAAAGGATAATATGTGAATACCTGATAAAAGACAATATCCAAATGCATATGTGCAAGAGGGACGAATTAGGCTTGTACAGGCAGCCATTGCATAACTTACAAAGGTTTGACTTCATGATATTCTAAATGCTCTTTTCATGCAGTATTTTTTTTAATGTGTAATTTATGTTTCAACCGGGAAAGAGACTGGTAGAATAATCATGAATAGAGGATGAAATGTGAAGCTGTGTATGACAAGACCTCCAGATTTCATTCTAGGTATTTTTCTTTGGGTAAGAATAAGTGCTGTAGTTCTGTGGTAACTGGTTTGAGAATGAAATGACCACAGGGAGTGATATTTCCACAATTGCAGTATTCATAGAGGTGAGCTCATGGCACCCCTGGAAGAAGCAGTTGCTTGGGCACTGGGAAATTCTGCCCAGTTGCTGCCTCTCTCTGTTAGTGGATAAAGGCAGGCTTCTCCTTTAAAGGCTGAAAGCCTTTCACAAGTGCTTTATTTACACTAGAGAAAAATGCTAAACTGCTAGGGGCACATTGTGGAAAATGAAAACAACCCTGTTCTTCTGTATTTTCTATTCTGTAGGTAAAGTACAAAAGAGACTTTGAAGAAAGCAAAGGAAGAGGGTTCAGTATTGTGACCGATACGCCCGAGTTACAAAGACTGAAAAGGACTCAGGAACAAATCAGTAATGTATGTGACTGCAACCTAAAGTCATTGTAGATGGAGAAATAGTGTGTCTAAGAAAAGGTGTGTTTGTTGGTGTTTTTGGTGAAGTCTGTACGAGTGAACAGTCTGATTTTGGTGATTGAGTTGCGTATGTCAGATTTTGAAATGTGTGTAACTGTGTACCACGAACTTGTACAGCACATTGGCAATGTGTGTTCACCTCTCCAACTTTCAGCTAGTATGCTCAAAGTGTTTTCTTTATTAAAATGATTTGACACTTTTTGCTCTTTGAATAGATTTGTCATCAAATAAGAATACTTTTGGAACTTTTTGTTTACTTTTTTTTATTTATATAAAGTATATAGATTATGTAAGTTAAAAAAATTGTCTGTTTTTTAGCAGGGGCTGTCAAAATTAGCATAACAAGCAAGATGGAATTTTCTAGAAGCAGATAAAATTTTGATGCTGAGTGTTGAAAGAAAAGACATGCAAGACAATGCTCTGCAAGATGACGAAGAAATGGCAAATAGCAAAACCTAACATAATTCATTAGCTTACAGGGATGGGATTTTTAAAAATGGGACTTTTCCTGACTCATGTTTTTGCTAAGAAAGTTACTTATTCATACTGCATTCTCTTGTAGCATGTTTAACTCACTGCATGATGGAATATTGAGTGATACGTAGTGCAAATTTTGATATGTATAAAATAGGTAAGAAGCAGTGTGAACTAGAAAAGATGCAGAATCAATACTATTCACTTGTCTTGGCTTCCCTTCTGATCATTCTTCTTCTGCAAGAACTTGTCCCTATGGATTATTTTGTGAAAATGTTTTTGAATCATTCTCTGTAGTGATAAAATAAAAGCAAGGCATCAGAGACACCCAGTGTAAGTATGATCAGAAGAAAATAATGGGATTTATTTACTTGAAAGAAAAATACTTTTTTTCAGGCTGGGATATTATTGAAGAAAAAAGTCACTGAAAAATACTAGTTTTTTGCAGCAATGGAGGTTTACCATTCTTGCCAAAGCATTCACTAATTAAGGTTTCGTTGTCCAGACCTGGTCTTTGAGATGAAAAATGTGGGCTCATTTCCTGGAGCCTTGGTCAATGGAGACGACAGTTAATTTAAGAGCTGTGCAACTGCTCCTGTTTGTAGACAAGATGAAGACAAAAGCTCATCTCATGTTCATACTGGGGCTAACTGAAATTACTGGCTTGTAAGAGAGAAAAATGTATTCTTTGGAGTGGCGAAAAGCATGGCCATTTAGACTTCCATTTGGGATCTGGGAAAACTCAGCGACTCCCTGGTTTTAATCAGCTGCATTTTTTATTCAGACCAGGAACTTAAATTAGGTCCTCTCACGACCTACATAGCTTTCTCAAGCAAGAGTGATTCCTTTGTGTGGGGTAGCTCTGGAACGCATCAAGGGGATGAAATGAGCAATGCTCTGGTGAATACTTAATCCCTTGCACGGGTCTGCTCTCTAAGGAGAGCTTGAGAGGAGTGCCCTGCAGCAGCCCTGTGGTGCTCAGTTTGGGATACTGACCTGCCAAGAAATTTATTCAGACCTCCCAAGCCCAGTACCCACAACATCAGACTACAGAATAGTATGACACAGCTCACTTGCATGCTCTTATCTCTCTTTTTCAAAGTACATTGGCTTTTCTGTTGTGAGAAAAGGAGATAATAAAAACAAACAAGTAGTTTTGTGACATGGGAAAGAGTTTTCTTCCTATCTCTACTTTTGAGTGGATCAAGGGAGTTTCTGTCCTAGTGGAAGATCTTGTTCCGTGATTTATGATATTATCTGGTTCCTGAACCAAAGATACTTACCTGCCTTTCCAGATACAGAAATAGCTCTTTAAAATGGGAAAAGTGATTTTATTTCAAGTTTTTCCCCTTGGTCATTGCATGTATGACTACTTTCTCTTCATTTCTAACCACCCAGTTCTTAACAATATAGATTTCATCTATCCAGTCTTGACAATAGAGAGTTGTTTTCTTTATGTGTGTAGCTGACAGAGATTCCAGGTCAGGGACCCTATTGGAAATAATTAGTCTTGAAGGGTAAAATGGTATTTTAAAATGTGCATGATGAAAGAAGTTGCATTTCACTTCTGTTTACACTGAAATAATTAATTTATAGCATTATATCCTAGAAAGATAATGTTACATAGGCCACAACTTCAATTTAATTAGAAAGTTCCTGTATTACAGAAATGCCTTCCACACAGAGTAGTTTCTGTATTTGTCAGATAAGCAGTATACATCATGGACTAAGGATCTAATTAAGGTTTCAAGACATTGACAGGTAAGCACTTTAATAATTCTAAAATAAATTCAATTACCATATACAGAAAAATGGAAGAATACTAATATATCTATTTAATTTTCAGTTTAGTTTTGATTTCACCTTGAAGTACTAGAAACTTCTCAAAGAGCCTAATTGAACCAAAATTGTAACTACTTCATTGAAGGGGTAAGTGAGAACAGTTAATTGTGTAGATATCCTTGATGAAAATAAATAACAAAATAAATTTTATAATAATAAATGTTAAGTAGCATGAATATTTTTAAAGATTGTCTTTTTTGTCCTGATATGAAATTTGGCAGCGTATGGTTATTAGCACAATACTCTGACTTTTTAAAGAATCTCTCGTGCTATGAATATAAACCTTGTGAGGAAAAAAAAATGAGGGGAGTGGAAGGAGAGTGGGTAGATAAAGGGGGTTGAATTTTGGTTGTTATTTTGCCACCAGCAATCCTTCCTCTGAAAATTTAGACCAAACTTGTGGACTTTATTTTATGGCTCTAGTGGAGGCATCAGGACCAGAATGCAGCTTCTTAGACATGAATGAAATTTAATCTCATGATTTTTTAACATTAAGATCCAAATTCTGCAGGTATGCAACTTATTTTGGCATTGAATATGTAGTTAACACACACACACACAAATGTTGTTCACACGGAGAAATGTGTACATTTTGTCAAAGGACCTTATAGTGGTTTTTTGTCCATTTTGAGCTTTGATAAGCTTTTCAGAATGAATGCAAATATTCTCAAAATGAAAAAAACCCAACCCCATATATTTTTATAGGTGATCTTTTGACTAAGTTAGCTGCAAACTGGTTTTGCAAGGAAAAGGTTAAGGTGGCAAAAGGAACAGAATAAATAAAGATGATGGCAAAAACTATTGGTCTATCATGACAGAGGGCTAAATGAGGGAGTAGAAACTCAATCTAGTAATATTTTCTTTGGGGAAATGGAACACTTTCAGCAGTCTGCAGCAATGAGCTACAGCTTACCGCCACTACACTTTTATGTCTAGATATATGACTTGAGGCGTGTTTTATCCTATGTGAAATTAGTTGCTCTTTCTTTAATATGTTTCTGGTAAATGTCTGCAAAGTATAAAAGAAAACAGGTGTCCATACAAATTGATGGAGTGAGGAGCTTTCATTAAGATAAAGGCCAGTGCTTGGATAGTAGAGGTTGCTGGCTTGGTTGAATGGCTGGAAGGATGCATGGAAGCTTTCCCAGTGCTTGTGCTCATTGCATTAAGAGCCCATGTAAAGGCATTCCTCACTTCTGCATTAATGCTGTTATGAACTTGAATCATGTAAGAACAAGAAGCACCACACATTTGTGCCCTTCTTCTCTCGGAGAGATAACAAAATGAAGCCATGCAGCTCATTTATTTGCATGTGACTCATTTTCCAGTAGGTTTGGGTTGTATCTGAAGTGAAAATGGTACCTTAATGCAAAGAAGGAAAATAAGAAAACTGATTAAATCTGCTTTAAAAAACACATTTCCCAGGTATCCTATTTTGGTGAAGAACTCAGGAAGGACAGTAGAGTTAATGAAGAGGAGGGCAGTGAATCACCCCTCTATGGAGTAAGGCAGTGGTTTTCCAAGTATCAGGATTTGAACTCCTCACTGAAGTTAGTGAAGCCTTTATTGGATGCAGAGACTGCATGTAGGTCTTGTGGCATTCTTGAAACTGTTACATGTGGGTTCTAATGAGAAAAGGTGTGTATTAATTTTCTTTAAATGTCTTTAATGAAATATGGTGCATGATATGAGGCTTTTAATTATCAAGGGTTACATTGTATCTCTAATTAAATTTACACAGCTTCAAGGGGTGCAGGGGAGGACAGGAATTCCCCTGTAACTTGAATCAACTGGACACATGCTATCTAGACAAAGACACAAATGATAAGGAATTGGGCACTACCTCAGATATGATAAAAATGCATCTTCTGTAGCAGCTAAAGGAGGTCACAAATCACATTGCTACTGTAGTTGTGCACATCTGCGCATCTGAAATTAGAAACTGTCCCAAACAGACACTGAGCTATGGCTCCCTATTTGGAAGTTATTGGCAGAGTTGTTCAGTCTGTTTACTTGCTCAAACATAAAATGATCTCTTAAATTGCCAAAACAGATTGTAGAGAAAATTGGCAGGAGAAGATGTTAACAACATGGCCCGGAGCTCCACTTGTAGGATTCACAGCACAAAGCCTGCAGATACTTGTCTCTAAGGGTTTTTTTCCCTCCATTGAATTCAAGTGGAGGAGAAGAATAGGGAACAAGAAAAATTAACAGCAGCATCAATGTCTGCATTTCACAAAAGCAACCCTGGTACATCAATGAAGATGGGTAAAAGCGTTTTAAATCACATGCAAAAAGATCTTATACTGTTCTAGGCAACGCTGATGTTTTATTGCTTCTGAAGTAATGAATACTTTATTCCTAAGCCCATGTATTCCTATGCATGATTTTTATCTTGCTGTTTTTTTCTTTGGGAAAATAAGCATTTATTTATGTATGACAGTTGTGTCGACTAACATAAATGGAATAACACTTATTGAGCAATGCCCTGGTGCTGCATGTCCACGGCAGGTGTGGTCAGCCAGATGCACCCTGGTGCTTCTCTCTGCTTTCTGCTGCCCTTGGTACCTCTGACAGTTTAACACCAACTCCAAGAGGTATTCATTATTTGGTATGCTGTAGGCTTAATTCCACACAGCTGCACTTCAAATATTTGCATATAACTCTTGTGATTAAGCATCTATCACTTGAGTTCAACAGCATTTTTTCTGTCTGGAAGAAAGAAGGTTGAATGTGTCATTCCTATTGCTAACATGAGTTTATCTCTGCAAGAAGGTGGAGCTCCTGCTGTGCTCCTGTGCAGTGAGCGTACATGCATAGAGTCACATCCAACCTTGTTCTTTCTGGGAATTGATCTTCTAAGCTTGTTTCGTGTAGATACGTAGAAACGGAAATTCTGAGAGGCTTCAGGTCCTTTGACTTTCTAATTGTTCTGTGTTGAAGTGCGAAGAAATCATTCTGCCTTTAAATGTAAAGTCGTAATAAATGCCTTAGAAATGACTTGCCAAAAGAGTTGCATTAGTTTTCAATGACCATGAGTATTTTTTGCAGATTTTTACATAGGTTTTATATTTTGTAAGCTTCCAAAATTTTTAAAATGACTGAACGCATTCTTAAGAAATGATGAATCTGAGGAAATGTAAGTAATATTTTAGATAGAAGTCATGCTAAATGAGAAAACAGAAAGCTTTGAGAATTCATTTGAAACCTCAAGGTTTATTCTAACTGAAAATGAAAAATCTTTCTTTACTGATCATTATCAAAATACGCAAAATTAGAGACAGTGTTAAATTAGTTCCCATGTGTATGAATTCTTTACCTACACTTTCAGGAAAAATTCTGAAGATATTTAGTGGCATGCTGCTTCATCACTTCTTTTTTATGTGATCCCTGTGTAGGACAATAGTCACCAAGTATTCAGATTTCTAGTCTTTTCTTTCATTTACTGTTTATTCACTGTATGTTTTGATACTGCACACACCATAAAAATGTTATAAAAACCTCCTGTAGCTTCTTCATGGGGTTTTCATCAAAGCTTCTTTCTCACTTTTTAAACTGTATTCATTTACATTGTTTTCAGAGTTATCCAAGAAATAAGGAGGTATTGGAATACTCCAGTATGGAGGGTGTGGATATGTGGTCCTTATTTAAATGAAGAACTAAAGCACAGACATTATTCATGCTAATACAGTCAGTAGCACCTAGAGTAAACCATTATCTTCTGTGTCGCCTCCTATTAGAAGTAGAGGGAGGCACAGTCTTTGTTAGGGAATTTTTCAGGTGTTTGTTGGGGAGGAAAAGACTGCTGAGAATCCAGAGCAGTGTGTTCGTGATTCATCTGGGGTGGCATTGACTTCTCTTTCTGTTCTCATAACTTTTTCAGATTCTCTTTTCTGGTCTCTCTTTCTTAATACTTGTGATTTACATAAGAATAGCTCCCAACATGTGGGAGGAAACAGTATTTTTAGACTCCAGAGTGCCAACTTGGAGGATACTTTTTGGAATGTCAGATAGTCATTACAGTAATTCTGTGTGAAACCATCAGCACAGGGGGAACTGAATAATCTAGATGACTTAAACTATGGCTGAATTTCTGCTGAGCGGGTGGATGTTCAGTTTTCAGCAATGTAGAACTCTGTCATAGACCGTGAGGGTAGTAAAACAGATATCCCTAATGAGGTGGCATTCCTCACCTGCTAAAGGTCAGCTTCCTGGTCCAGAGCAGGAGGAGCATTAGAGTCTATCAGTGATGTTGGTATAAAGCTGCTTGTTTTGTAACACAGGTGGAAAGGTGCATAACACTTCTCTAGAAATAGCAGAAGCATTATGTCTTTGAGAAGCTGGAAAAAAAAAAATCCCTGCCCGAAGCATAATTGAAATTGGAAAAATTGTTAGCATTAGAAATAAGGATTTATAATGCTGTTAGTGAGCTGTTTATTATCTGTCATACTGCCCACAATAGCATTAGATGTCTAAATTCAGATAGGCCTTTGGGTAAGTCCACTGAAACACTATCTTCAACCCTATACTGAGCTTCTAGTAAACTACTAATGTGTGAAGGAATCACATTAACAAATTGTGTAAAATAGAAGTTCCTTTCTGTTGCACACAAGTTTATTTGGACCTGAATGGCATGTGACCTTGGTACGATTTCTGCCTGGGGAAAGCTGCCTTTCAGCAGCCCTACTGTGAGGATGGTGAACAACCTCAAATGAGGCTTCTCGGATGTGAATCCTCAGAGATGCAGGGGGAAATATTTTAGGTTAAGTGGATCTCTGATAGTCAAAGCAAGCAGATGTGACGCCTACATATCTGCTTCTTAAATGATCTTATTCCATCTGGCTTTATTCTATAGGATTGCTTAGAAAAAATACTTTTTCTCTCTTTTTTTTAAAACAAGTATAATATGATACCTATTATTGTTGTTTATTACATTTTTCTAGGGTTTCAGAAGTCTATTTTATAAGTTTACAGAAGAAATTATTGTAGCTATTTCCTTTTTTTTTTTTTTTTTAATTAGTGCTTTCATATGAAATCAATTGTTTGCAGAAGTATGCAGCCTCAAAGTTTCAAAAAGTTTTTCATGAAGTTCCACAGGGAGTAGTGCAGTCTTTCTGATTCTAATTTAAATAAATAAATTTGACAGGATGACTGTAACCTTGCTCACTGTATTGACAAAATAAAATGAATTGTGTGGTGGAAAGAAAGCAACCGTCCAGAAAAATCCCCAAAGGCATGGATTTACCGCATATGTAAGTGGGTCAACTCATGCATGAGAAATGAATGCTAAATGTAAATTGGTTGCAAAACTGTAGACTTTAAGTAGAATAGAATCAAGTGATAACCTAAATATTTTGATAGGGATGTCCTATCATGCTTCGCTTTTGAAAACAGCAAGAAAGCTCAGAGTTACAGAGAAATAATTAAATCATGTATTTGTGTAAACTAGAACAATGTCATTGCACTCCAAAATCAAAGGCATTGCATGCATTTTTGTTGCTGGCATTGGTAAATTTTACGTTGAACCTCTATTTGGTTAAACATGTATTTCTGTTGATAGGTTGCTTTATGTGATATACACTTCAGTTCAATAAGACTGCTCTATTCCTTGATGACCAAAATGTTCAATCCAGCCTAGAAAAGTACTTCTTGGGCTTTTCTTGAGTAAAATAATAAAATAGAACCATTTAGTTAGGGGATACAAAAGAAAAAGATGGAAATTTCTGTCTCACTGGTTTAATTTTCTATTTGTGATAACATTCATATTGCAAGGCAAGGCTTATATGAAAGGCATCAGTAGTTTAAGAAACCATTACATAATCTTCAAATATGTAACATAACATTTAATGGACTTAATTATTCATCCACACGAATTGCCAGCTTGTTGACAGATGAATGTGTTGGAGATACATATTGATCTAAAGTTTTACTTCTGTATTTATTTATAACTCCAAAAATCCTGATTGAAGGCTAAAACAGCTATGTAAATGTAAGGAATAAATTTACAGGTATGCCATTTCCACATTTTGCTGTGGTATTCACTGTATTGCATGTGCCTCTTAGGGCTGTATTTTATGGAATGAAAAATTCCAAGCTGCAGTGAAGACAACTATGAAGTGTTGTGTGGTAACTGTTGTAAGCACCTGTCCATTGTCTGACTAAAGGGTGTGAGTCTCTCTTTAAACATTAGTGACTTCAAGACTTAGTCTACTTGGAAGGTTTCTTATATTTAAATATATGGCTCTTTTTTTCTGTTGTGATACTAAGCAACTAAATTATGACAAAACCCCAACAACTTATTTTTCCGGTATCCTTGAATATATTTTAGTGCTATCTAAATCACTAATTATTTTTAATGAGTACGTATTTTTGAAGTCTTTTTTACATATAGAAAAAAGAGAATGAAAATAAAACCTCTTCATGGCAGCTCATCTTGGGAACTAATTAAAATGAGGCTTTTAAAATGGGAAAAATTAATTAGACAAAAAGTAGAGAAGTAGGAGTTAGCACCTCCAGAGATCTTCGGGTAGTTAAATGCTTGCAAGGAAAATATAATTTCTAATGTCTTGTTTTACTTTGTTGTCCATTACCTGCTTATCATTTTACCCTTTAGTTCCATCTTACCTGATGCTTTTGTGCTGTGCATCAGTTGCTAGGGCACCATCTTAGGCATTAAACCTCCTGCTGAAGAGCAAGATACCCTGCTTCTTCTAATACCATCTTTAATCTTGATCCCTGGAGATTTGAATATCTCACCCCTGTGATGCTCACAGGCTTCATTGACCTGGACAACATGAGTATCTGGTCCTCTGTGGCACTCAGTTTTTTGTTTTGGTGGCTTTTTTTTTTTTTTTTTTTTTTTTTTTTTTTTTTTTTTTTGGTGTGTGTGTGTGTTTTTTTGAAATTTTTTTTGTTTCTTTTTTTTTTTTTTTTTTTTTTTTTTGGGCATGTTAACACATATGTCTGTGATTTCGTGATTTCCTTAGGGTGTCAGTAGATATATCAGTTGTGACAAAGCCAGAACTCTAATGAGTATAATTAATGATTGAACTTTTTAACCATCCTAACATGAGAAAAGAAGGAGCAGAAGTTTGCATGTGCCATTTCTGCTTTTCTAGAAAGATCTGAGAGGATAAGAAATAAATTAGAGTGAAGAAGTAAATTAGAGTGGCACAAGATTTCTTTCTAACCTTTTCTGATCTTGCAATTATTCAAATAATGATTTAGTTACAGAAATATTTGTGTACTTTTTTTGGGAGGCTCTTTGTCTCACACCTACACAGTCTCACTGTTAGAAAGCACATTATTTTAGTGGAAAATTGAAGGATGTTTCTTTCCCCCCTGTCCCCAGATCTGCCTTGAGTTTCTTTCTCTCCTGTCTTTTTTCAGTTGGTAGATAGTGACCTGGTCCCCACAAAGGACAGGATATAAAGGGGGAGATGCTAAATGTGTCACTCAGTAAGCCAGCCACCAGCAGAACATAGAGGGAGTCTGAATGTCAGTCCCTAGTGGACTTTGGGAAGATCTAGTCTGAGGAAAATATGATTTCAGAGGTGTGTTTTTTGGACTTCAAGTCTTTTCTGAACTTCACTTCTCTTATGCCCCTGCTTTGTCTTGCCTTCCTTCTTTCTCTACTGGGGAACAGTGGTGTAAAGTCAACTCGTACCCAGTTTGGCCAGTCTAGCTCTTTTCTAGCCTTAAGAGGAGAAATATACTCCAGAGTGTGTGACTTCTGTTGCCAGGGTTAACTTTTTATGGGGTTAATTTTTATAGTGTTTGGCATAACAGGAGAGCTGTTCCCAGTTCCACAACAGTGAGTGGGTAAGTAGCTGAGGAAGATAGTGTGGCTGGTGTGGGTTTTGGCACAGCAGAGGTGGTCTTTGAGGGAAGACTGGAGGATTGTCCTATGAGGAACCTGTGGCAACACGCAGGGTCTGTACTGGGGCAAGGTCTGGGTGCCTCCAGGCTGTGCCTCTCCGTGCCGATACTGAGCAGGGGTCCTACCTCTCTCCTCTTGTCGTGAAGTGGGACAAAGGTACTTTGTCACCTTTGATCTTAAGTGAGATTAGCTACCATTTTGTTGCAGAGCTGGAGCCGTTCAGTAGTGCTGTTCCCTCAGGTACCACTGATGGAAAATGAAGGATTCAAAGGATCTGTGGAGACACCTCAATCTCATCTCTCATGGTTTCTTGCCTTCTCAGCAGAAATACTTCCTCTGGTGTGGGCTGGGCTGCTCTTGGCTGCAGTGTTGTGAGAACAAGAGGAAGGGCCAAAGGTTTTATTTGCCTGTGCCAGCAAGCTGTAGACATGACCAGGGCAAGGGTAGCGGGCGTGGAATGAGGTCACTTGTTTGGCGTTGCCTTTTGTTTAGCATTCCTTTCTGCACAGTGCGTGTTTCTGGCTCAGATAATAGCTGACATGCTGTCTTGAACTGAGTTAGCAGTCAGGGTCCTTTTCAACAGAAATGAAGTGGATGAAAGGCTCAAAAAAGCTTAGTAGTGATGGAAAATTAAGCAGAATTATTAATGATGGCGATGGCAAAATTTATAGAAAGCTGACTTTATTGCGGGATTGGAGATTAGATGATCAGTCTATATTGAAAATTAGTGGAAAAAATACTCAAAAGCCACAAAAGACGGTTGTGCTTTTGGTATGAAAAAAACCCCATTAATTGGAATAAGTCTACAAAGTTACAGGTAGGATACAACTGCAGAAGTGAATGTGATTATGTACAGTTTCTTATAAGGCAAGAACTAGGAGCAGGAAATTAGCAGTCGGGCATTGTACTTAAAAGAAAAGCAAATATGTGGCATATAATAAAAAATGTGAAACTCATTAATATAGGAGCCAGGGAAAACTAGAATTATAAAATATATTAAAAGAAAGATTGAACAAGCTTGTGAAAGTAAAATTAATCAGGAGATATTAACTGTTGTTATCCAAATCCAGTGACAGGGTTGGTAAGGCTCTGGTATGCTTATAGCAGGAAATTGAAATTATCTTAGTAAGGGGTGGCTGTTCCACCAGTACTCACCTTGGCATGCATTACTGAGCAGGGACAGAACCATGATGGTGTCATCAGTGAAACCAATGAGTCCATCAGTGAGCTTAGTACCTTGTGCTGTTTCTAGTCACAGCTGTGGCTCTGTCCTACCAAGTTGTGGTCAGCCATTGTGTCCTTGGTTAACCATAACTGGCTTGAATGTACAGAGTTAAAAAGGATTTATAATTACCCACCTGACTCTAGACCCCCTCTGATATCAGTGGGCTTCATTCGTGACATCTGATTGTCTTCACAGGCTTTCTGTCACAAACCAGAGAACATTTTTGAGCCTTGAATGGTGAATTTTTGAAGAGGTGGCTGACATGCAAAGGTAACTAAGATATGATGGGCATTCCTTACATACATGCAAGTGTTTTTGCATGGCATGGCAGTGGACAGACAAGGTATTAGTCATGAGTAAGATGGCTTTGACCCCACTAGCATTTTACTGGTTTTCAAGTGAATCTGCTTATCCTGTTACCACACTTGCCTTGGCAATGCAGGACCCTCTTAAGCATACCAAGTGAATTCATGAACTGAATGATGTCTCCAACCACCAAAGTGTATCCAGTCCATTGGACCACAGTAGAGGCCATAGCTGCTTCCCCTTCATGTAAAATATGGATTTTATGTCCATAGAACCCTTTCATTCTAGGGATCTGCTCCTGTTACACTGCAGAACTTTCTAATGGAAACATTGCTTATGTTATCAGGCTTAGAAATGAGACATCACTTCAAAGCTGTGTTCCCTTGAGACCTGAGTGTGATGCTAACTGCAACTCTCAAGCTTTAAAATTCAGAAAGAGGAAGGCTGGAAATAGTGGGTGCTGAAAATCAGATTGTTGCATGACCTCTGTTTGCCCTGTCAAAGGGTCACTGAGACTTGTCTGGTGCATGCACTAAACTTGTAATTTATGTTTGTGGAGGATGTCAGGAGGAAGATTCATGCCTGGATGTGCAGGTGCTCCATTAGGACTTAGAAAGACATGGATTGATTAGGTGGTTATTGCCATCTGCAAAATTAGCCTGGTCAGAGACCCCTGACAGGGAAGCTTGGTGCATAACCAGTGAGCCAGGCTGAAATTGATAAAGCCTCAAAATGTTGGCAGTAGATAATTGTAAGAGCTGTCACATCTGGTATGCTCTCTCTGAAGTTTAGGGGGTGCCATATTGCATCTGTCTGATGTTGGAACTGAATTTTGCCATGATTTTTTTGTGTCTGAATCTGCAGAAGATAAGCACACAGTCTGGTGTGTGTATGTGAGATACAGGAGGGAGGGGAGCATAGCCAGAAATTTAGCTGGTTTCTGTTGCTTTTGGGGCAGTGCATAAATACATGCCAGATGTATAAATGAGACTTGGGGATTGAATATATATCACAGGTATAAATGAGACTTAGGACTTACCTTGTAGGCCCGTGTCTGTAGGAAAAGATATTCCTATGGTTCAGAACAGCATGAGGAACTTGGGGAATCCTAGGAAATCTGCTCCATGTGAGCAATTTGTTTATATTTTGCAACATGACCTTTTCTGACATAACTCTAAATAAAATGTGAGGATTGAGAGCTGAAGCACACAGCCTTCTCGGTTAAACTAATAAAACTGGCTGGTAGATTGTATCCCGTGGATCTGGCTTTCATTCACCTGTGTATCCTGCTCAGTGTTTGGTTTCTGTTCTCAGATATATACTGCACAGAAACTGATCCATTTTCTCAGGCTGTTTCTTACCATTTTTCAAGAACTGGCTGCACAGAGGAGAGAAGTTTCAGGAAGTATTTCCTATTGAATGAGCACTTTGACTCACTGCACTTAAAAACATTGCATTGTTAGGGCCACTGAGGCAGGTCCTTAGCTGTCATCAGTATTTGCTCACAGAAATCTTGTCATGTATATTTTGAGCCTGATCTTGAAAGCCTTTGGATTTTTTGCCCCAAGTGTCTATCTGTTACCTGAGATTTTTCTTGTTTGTCAGACAAGTTCTCTTAGACATGATTGAATGTATGGATCAACCATCACTGATTTGTATGAAGACAGGGTGATACATCTTATTACAACTGGATTTGGGAAGTCTGCTCTTTATTCCTGATCTTTCTGATGGCATTCTTTGTTGCCTATGTCAAGCTACTTCAGTTCTGTTACCTTTCCTATAAAATGGGAATAATTGTGCTGAGGGACTTTGGAAAACTCTTTGAAGTTATAAAGAAAATGGTAGAACAGCTGAATGGTATGGCTGCTGGTTGTTGTTGCTTGCGTGTGTAAATTTTGGAAGTGGTACTTGGGAACACAGGAAACAGTACAAGAAGGAGTGTCTTGAGTCATCAGCTCTAGTCTTCTCTTTGGGAAAGATATATCATACAAAATGCTCTAAACCCATGTGAGATTCTGTATTAATCTAATTACAGCCTTAGCCTACTCTTTTTGAAGACAGTTCCTTAATTTCACCTGCTGCAGGTAAAAAACCTCATCCAATTTTCTCAAAATAGTTCTTTATGGCAGGGTGACCATTGTCTTTTTGTTTGCATGGCACTTCTGCCTCTGTTATGTGTTGAAATGCGTCTGTCCTTCTCAGACTTCTGTTATGTGAAGCTGAACAAGTAAGTAGTTTCCATGTGCCTTTGAAAAAGTCTCACTATTCCACGAAGTCTTGACTCTGCCTGTTCTGATGGGAACTCACTTTTTTAAAGTACAGAGGCTGGGAGTGTTCTTCACACAATTGTGGGGTTTAAAAAATACGTTTCCTGATTAATTTCAGGATTATATTTGGTTTTCTTCATGGCTGCTTTGGTGGCCTGCAATTACTTTGTGATTAATTGGATATGTAAGTACATCTCCTTCCAACTATCAAACCTATAACTTGCAGCAGAAATTCTCTGAAGAGCATATTTTTGCATTAAGTAATATTAATTTCCCTCTTACTGCTCCAGACCTCAAATCTGATTAGTTTTACAAAGAGAATCCTTTTTACAACCACACCTCACTAATAAAATTACTTAATAAAATTAATCATGGTCAGACCCGTAAGATATTTCCTCTTGTACCTTTCAGCATCATTCTGCTGTTAGCACAACTTGTTAAATTATTTGTGCAGTGAACTGATCTACCTGTTTGAATTTGCAATTCTTGGATCAGTCAACATATTTTCTAGCTTAATACAGAAACCTTATTTTTTGTACTACTTCTCTGTGACTGTCATGCCCAATTTGATAGATTAACAATAGTCCATATAATGATATTTATGATTTCTGAGTGCTTAGTTATTCTCAGGTTCTTTCACTTTGGGCAGATAGAAATCTGTGTTATAACAGATGTGTTGGAAATTTCGGTGAATATAGAAAATACCAATGGGAAGCTTTTATCACAAGGATTTACAGTACATTGCTTAATAAAAGATTATTAAAAATGTTTTTGAGAAAAAAGGATCATATGGTGACGTATCATATATGGTGATAGGCTTGAGATATTCCTCGCCTGCTGATTTCATACAGCTTTTTGTAAAGTTCAGGTAATTGTATTTCCTTTCTTGATGTGAATATGTGAAATAGTGCAAAATTTAAAGACCTTGTTAAAAGTCTTCTTGTTATTTACTGTAGATGTGACATAGTTCTTGGGTTTGACCTGTTGCCATAAGAGTTTCCAGGATACTTTTTATTTGAAAGATGCTGAAATTTTGCAAATGCTTTTGCTGCAGTGTGGAGTTACTTTCAAAGTTATTCGTAACAGAAGTGAGGACAACCCTGTTTCTGTGCTCAGAGTGTGTGATAGACTATTGTGCGGGGCATTTGTTTCACATGTAGGTTACTGTCTCTCTGTGTTGCCTATGCATTTTGCCATTGGAAATGTCTCTCCACGCATACCTCTTTTTCATAAGTTGAAAGAAGTAGAAAGAAGAGAGAGGGAAGGAGAGAAATCAGAATACAAAGTTTCCTAGAGGCAAAGCAGAATTCAGATCTGAGTACCTATTTGAAAAACTTGAACATGGGTCATGCATCTGTGTACATGATGTGTTATGCCAATTTTATACAGAATTTTGAAAATTGCATGAAAGTTCATAATTTTAGAGGAAAATGATGTGCTGATCACCTTCAGTCCTACTGGATACACAGTTAAATTGGTTTGCATTCAGAAAGAGAATGGATAGGTGGCAGACACTTGGATTTGAATATCAACCATAACTTTAAAAGCTGCATTTGTACTTGAAAACCAAAGAGGATCCATGTTTAATGTGTGAAGGACCATAGCTCAAAGGTCTCATATCTTTTACTGCTGAGATCAGGTATTTGTCTGTTTTACAGACTGGAGTCTTCTCCCTCCTTCCCTTTCTGTTTCCAACTCCACCAGGAAAACTGAAGCTCTCATTCTGCTGATGCTCAGCATAAGAAAAGAAATCTAGACAGTCACAACCAGTTTGACCTCACAGCAAAGTTCCTTTTTGCCAACTCAACTCTATCCAGCTCATTAATGGGTTGCAGAGGGATTTCTTCTCTGGGGGCAGGAGGTGTAACTTCCAGGAGAGATCTGAGTTAGTAATCTTCACCAATTTTGCCAGTGAGGTGTTCTGACGTGCCTCTTACTGTCCTGCCTTCCTTTTTAACCTGCGATGGTCCTCTGCCAGCTCAGTGGTTGGTGGCATTCTCCTGAGACTCTCTGGTAACATCTTATGGGGGTGGAGTATGTTTCCTGGGATGGGATTAATCTCACATTAGCTTGTTATTTTGATTACAAAAGTGCCAGGAAATGTAGAGGCACATTCTCATATTGGTGTACTGGAACAATGAATCTGTGTACTTGTTCCAAGGACATTTAGTTTTCAGGGTACAAGAGGCCAAACCCCTTGGTAGATCTGTCTGGCCAGCTCCAAATGCCCTGCCAGTGGATTGTTAAATAAAGGGAAATCCTTTAACTTGTGTGTCAGCCTGAAAGGGAGGAGATGTTCTGCTAATCTTTTTTGGTTTTATTTCATCTCGTGTTCTTCACTGCTACACTGGATCCACGTTGCTTCCTTTTCTGTGTTAGTTTTGCAAACCAGTTTTTTGGGCCATGTTAGGATTCTGCTTCAGCAGACTAATGGCAGTCTAAGCCTGTGTGCATGTGTTTGGTGCTCTAGGTATGAACCGTGACAATTTCCCTAAAAAAACTATAGAATATTTTTAGTGTTTTTAGATTTTTCGGGAGCATTTTTGCACTGTTACATAAGGACTGTTTCATTTATCTGCCATCAGAGCAGTATCAAACCAGACAACAGAAAGCATGGCTTATTCAAATGCAGTGATGCAACCTTCACTTGTCTAGAAGCAGACGTATTTTTAATTGCTAAGCTAAGTTTTTTTATGTTAGAATTATTGCTCCAAATGACCCAGGCAATTTGCAGTCCCTTGTAGCTAATAGCTTTCTGAATGGAAACAGTGGACCCTGAACTCTGGAGGTGAATAAAGTAATATTGTGCTGTGTATTAAGAGGAATTTTAAAGTATGCTTTTTGTACTGTTTAATAACAGTGCTATTTACTAAAATACTGAAGTACTAAAAGCTATTTGATCTTTCTTATCAACAGTTAATCTTGATAAACCTTGTCTCCATAGACACTCAGCATTTTTTATATTCTAATTTGTTTAGTGCTCTCCTTTCTTAAGTGAGTAGCTCATTAAAAAAAATTGTGTCCTTTTCCCTTTTGTTTAATGATAATTCTTTTAAAAGAAACCTGCTGCCACATGGCTAGCAATAATCTGTATTTTTGCCTTATTTCCTTTTCCTTTTTTGTTGTGTGTTTCCTTGGTTACATTTGGTTTTATATCCAGAATTGAAAAGAGTCATTGCGTATTGAAATGGTGGTCTATAAAGACTCCTTTGTCTTTCAAACTAAATTTCTTTTTGCTATCCTGAGTCTTGTACAGGGTTTTGCTAATATCTCTGCTTTGTTTGTGCTTTCCTACACAAATACTTTCCACACTTCCCCCTCATACATCTTTAGCTTTGGCAGATTGGTTAGAAATACTCTTAAATTAGCGCAAAGGAAATCAAGGCATTTTAAACTCTCTTTTAAAAAAAAATATTTTAAAAGTTTTTATCATTATTTTTATTACTATTTAGTTTTTATCCTTTCCTGGACTTTCTGGCTCAATCCAGTGTATTTAATTCAGGATATTTTGTTGTAATTCTGTTACAGAAATTATGATAGTAATGATGATGAATATTCCCAACTCCACTGCTTTGTGGGAACCTGCTTGATAGAGCATTAAAAAGTAGCCTTAATAAAAAGAAATTAATTCTGTTGATAAAAATGCTAAAAGTCAATGTAGTGACAAGCTGTGCTGTCTTGAAAAAACAAAACCCCTAAGTCCTAATATAAATTTCTCAAGGTTTTTTAATGCTGAAATCTACAAACAGGGTTTACATATATGAAGAGCAAAAGAACATGGAAAAATTTCACTTTTCAGAACTGAGAGGAGACGTCTGCAAGTAAACTACTTTGATAATGTGTTTTAAGAATAGAAATGTTGATAGTGTGACATCTCTCTGAGTAGAGAAACAAATCTGTGATATGTTTTAAAAAAGCAGTGCTGTTGTCCATTTTTGTCTATTTTACACCCTCACATCAACATCTGCACACAGAAATAACCGTTATTAAGTTGTTCAGGTCGTTAAACTGCACGTAAGGCTGTACAGAAAGAATGCCTGAACAAAGTATCATTCATCAGTATTCTACAGTAACTATCTGCCAGCTTCCTTCCCGCGCTTTTACTTTGTTTCCTTCTGAAAGGAAATGAGATCATTCAAGGTAGGCTTGTCCTTGATGAAAGAGGTGTAAAGTATCTTATCTTTTTCAAAAGCGTTATTGTTTAAGAGCTTGCCAGAATAGCTTTTCGCTGCTAATTTTTGTGGCCAGTACTAAAAATTGAATACTAAGAAATAGTCTTAAGAATGAAATAAATATTTATTAAGAAACTTTTTGGGTAATTGAAAGCTGTATAACTGTTTGGAAGCAGATTTTAGTTGCCAACTTCAGCCTTTCTGAGGACAATTTATAAATTTAACATATGACAACTTATTAAACCACTCCCTTAGTCAATATGGGAGACTTGGTATCAATTTTTACTCTGGTAGAGAAGAGGAGTTAACTGGCAATTTAAAAATTGGCAGTTATGGCTATGATCTGATTGAAGTACGTATGTGTGAGCAGACTATGACTCCAGGCAGTGCTGTGTTTATTTGGACTTTTGAAAAGGCCCTATTTGCAAACCTTAAAGCAATTAACTTAAATATAACACAACTGTAACCAAATTGCAGTGAAATGCAACATGACACTAAACAGAATCGGTCTTGGTTAAGGAGTGATAGTCGTGAAGGACCTGAAAAAGGGGATAAGCAAAGAATGACACAATTTTGTGTGAAGTTATTCAAGGTAGGGCAAGAATAGAATGTGAGTAACAACAACAACAACAACAAAATATAAGATAAGAGAAAAATGAGATGGAAAATATGATTGTGAGTTCAGATAAATGTAATTGTAAGCTCAGATAAATGTGTTTGTATAGCTTATATCTATAAAATAATGGCCTCTGCACTGACCATTGCATCTCATAAGCTATTTCTCTGTGCTTAAAAAAAACCCTCAGTGCTTTGTAACAGTCAAAAAACCAATTTGAACATTAGGAACAAAGAGGAAAACAATGGAAAATGAAAGAAAAGAAACCTTGATTATACATCTGTGGCAGTCCCTTTTTCGTGCAGAATTGGTATAATGTTTTTGGTTTTGGTATGCTAAAAAAAAAGTTCTGGAAATCACCAAGGGGCATTAAATCCAATTGGAGAAATGAATGAGTTCTAGCATAGGAGTCTTCAGCCTAGACAAAAGGGGTTTAAGAATTCAGAAAGGTGTTGTAGAAAGCTCTACACAATTATCATAGAGAGTGTAGTCAGGAAGTGACTTCTATCTCTGTCTTCTCATTCAAAAACTACGAAGTAACGAATGAAGCTCATCAGAAGGCAAACAAACCAAAGAGAAAGAGGTGCTTCCTTGTGGAAAGTAGTAAATGACATATTTCTGTACTAGAAGTCTTATATGGGTGCGAAAAATCTAGATTAGTTCAAGGATAAGGCAAGTGCTGAGGAAAAAATTCTGCTGCAGAATGAGAAAAACCCACAGCAGGTTCAGGAAGTACACCAGACTAGAAACAACGGGAGTCAAGGAATGTGTATGTAGGGGAAGTATCATATATGTTTACCCTGTCCATACTGCTTCCAGCTAGTGCTTGTGGCCATTCTTGGATAAAGAACACTAGGTCGGATGGATCTTTGGTCTAAGCCAATACTAGAGACTCTTAAATTCTGTCTTTATATAGAAGCAGTGATAAAACATTTATATAACATTTTTATAAAATATTTTTTATAAAAATATAAAATTTAAAACATTTAAATAATAAATGGAAAGAAATTGATGCTGAATGTAAGTTACTAGCTAAGTACAAAGGATGCAAAAAGTTTGAAGGGTCCGTTATAAATGGCTAACAGATTTAAAAATAATAAGTCCTTTAAAATAAAGGATCATTTTAAAATGCAGGTTTTAACTATAACCAAGATAACTTCTGCCAATATTCTTATTTCAGCTCAATGGAATGTGGTTTCTAATCCAATCCTTTCCAATTTTTCAAAGTGTTTTTACATGTTGAATTTGTATTTGAAACAAGAAAGCTCTTATTTCACATTTGGGATTTGTGCTTTCTGAAGTTACAACAACATATTAAAAGTTACAGTATTTTTGGAATGAAGCAGAAAGATGTATCCATCCCATTTCCTTGGGATATCTGAAGCTGGACCACAATACTGTTTAAAGAGGTTTTGTGGTCCGTGAGGCATATGGCAGATGGCTAACTGGTAGATTTCAAGGTGTAGCTGTAATCAAAGGCAAATCTCAAATGGGGATACTATTAGTAGTTTTCCCAGTAGCTAATCCTTGGTAAAATACCTGACTTGGAACTAGTTTTGTAGGTGCTCTAGTGGACAAGATGTTTGCTGGCAAACTAATTTTAGATACAAAGTTAAATAATCCCAGTGGTAAAAGGAAACTTGGTGAGCTTTCAACAAACGCCATTATGGAGTGATTTCAGATTCTGGGTTAAGTAGTCAAAGTCCAAAAATACTTACTTTTAATAGTCAGATGTAAAATAATCAGTGAATGTGAAAGTCAGTTGATACTTATCACAGGTTGAGAGCTGGATTTGAAAGCCAGAAAAATGTAGGAGTCATTCGAGTTGTTTTTATCACTGTAGCACTGGGGCAGATAAGGTGATATCCTTGGAGGTTCAGTGTTGACACCACTGGGTAGAAGGAGCACAATACTCTCAGCAGAGGTTGTACAGAATCAGGGCTGATACCAGAGCATGGTGTCCCCATGGCGAGGTGGATTTGAAACAGCTGGGTAGAGTTCAAGGGAGGACAACAGAAATAATCCTGGGGATTGTAAAATAATGTTGAGCTGTTGGAGCGACAGCTATTCATTCATCTGTGAGAAAGAAATGGTTTTAGTATTGCATAGAGATATTTGCACAAGGAAAAGACATCAATGAAGCTGGGACTTTACAGCAGTCCTGACAGAGTTGTGATAAGGTCTCCTGGCTGTGGATTTAAATTAACTGTATCTTCCTAAAGGTAGTTGAATGCAGTTAATATTTTTATTTAGAGGAGACATGGCCTGGATCAATGCTGTTAGCTGCTATAGAGAACACTTTAAAAATGTAATCCTGTTGTGTCCTGCTCCTTTCAGCATCAGGCTAATTGGGTGTGGAACCTATAGTTGTTCTCTCCCACAGGTTTTGAAAGGATTTGAGACCTTTTTACCTTTTTTGCAATGTGGCTGTATCTTATTCTGTGGCAAACTTCTTGCCATCCTGAGACTGTAATTTTTTAATGTAGTTGAATTCAATGAAGGACTTTGGAGTAAAAAATGCCATCTTGAGCTATGCAGAGGCGGCTGCAAACAAAGTGAACATCTGTATGAGAAAGAGAGGCTTACAATTGCTGAAGGCTAGAATTGCATCGTCATGGTATTCAGTCTCATTTCTGCAGTGATTTTGTTGGGTTTTCTTGACATCTTTCAAAGCTTTTATGTATGTCTTCTCTGTGTGTGCTCATGGTGGCTTGCATATAAGAAGTCAAACTTACTCCTCTCTCCTTATGATCCCTCTTTTTAACTCCAGTTGGTGACACACTACCATGTAGCCACTCACTCCCCGCAGACCTCACCAGTGGGATAGGAGGGAAAATCAGAATCAAGAAAAAGGTAAAACTAAGGGGTTGAGATAAGAACGGTTTAATGCTTAAAACAGAGTGAATAATAACAGTAAGCCAAACAAAGATAATAATAATAGTAGCAGCAACAATAACAATAACAACAACAAAACAACAGCAAGAATAATAAAAAAGAAATTAACAAAAAGAGAGAAATAAACCCTAAGAAAAATGCCCAATATAATTGCTTACCACCTGCTACCTGATACCCAGCTGACCAGCAGTCACTCCATCCCAGCCAATTTCACTCAGTTTATACACTGACCACCATGTTCTATGGTGTAGAATACCCCTCTGGCCAGTTTGGGTCGGCTGAACCAACTGCACTCCCTCCCATGTTTTTGTGCTCCTTCTTGCTGCCAGGGTATGACACACTGAAAAATCCTTGACTTAGGGTGCCACTACTTAGCAAGAACCAAAACATCAGTATGTTAGCAACATTATCCTCACACTGAATCCAAAACACAGCACTGTACAGCTACTAAAAAGAAAACTAACTCTATGCCAGCTGAAACCAGGACATGATCCTTATGTAAATAGGTTGGATAGTAATTATTTTCTTAGAGCATCCAACATCCCTAGGGCATCTTGTATTTAAACTGTCCAACTTATTCTTGCCTTTGCCTATGCTTTGCTTCATTGGTTTATAATCTCTGCTGACTGCAAGACAACAGAGAAATGAAGATATATGCTATTTATAAGGTTTTCCTACATCCATTGCTGTTGGGTTTTTCAGCACATAAAGAATTGTCAGTGTAGAAGTTAAGTGACAGATGGAGGGCTTGCATAGGAGAACAGTGCCTGTGATGTACTTTGGACATTTTCTAATAACCCAGTAAAAATGGGGCAACTGCAGAATCTGATAAAAAAGTTAAGCTACTGTTCAAAATAATCACTGTCTCCAGCCTTACTGTCATTGGTCAATCTATATTTTTTCCCTTAGATCAGTTTCCCTTTTGACTTTGTGATAGGCTTGTAACATGTGCACAGACATTTTAAGTGTTCTGACCACTGAGCAGCTGAGCTGGTATTTGATTGTTTTGTATTGCAAATTATAAAATTCTTAGTTTGTATTAAGCAGCATTCATGATATGAATGTATTTGATTATAATATGATGCTTATAATTTATATTCTACTGTAAGGAGTGGTAAACATTGCAGAACTACTTTGAGAATATATAAATACCTGGAATTCATCATTGTTTCTTTAGGTCCTGGGTAATCTTTTGACCTGAGATTTTTCCCTTATTACTGTCTTGACTCCATAGATAAATGAATATTGCCTTTCTGTTCATCTTCTCTAAGAGAAATAATGAACAAAACAAATAAATTGTAAATAAATAAGTTGAAATCATCTTGGTATTTCTATGATATATTTTATGTAGTTGTTTTATTATTTTATCTTTCTTACATAGGCAAAGCAGGCAGATTACTGTGAAATAAGATTTTCTTTTCCCATTCACTGTTTCCTCTACTTTCTAATTCACTTTTTTATATTTCAGCATTTAAGTTAGAAGAGCTATCAATTTCCCTCAACAAACGAATAGGAAACCTAACAATATGATGCTTGAATGTGAGTTTGGATGTAACTACTTCAGTAGAGAAAACAGTAAAATGATACACAGAGTGGGTATCAGCTGCTTATGCAGGGACCAGAAGAGTTCCACAGTCCTTACAGGTATGAACGTATAGATGTCATTGTTTTCCTATTAGTATTAGCATTCTTCTGTGGAGACGGCAGTTTCAGTTCTGATGGATACGTTTGAAAAGCTCAACAAAGTAGAGAAGGTTTGGAGAAATGCTCAAGGACTGATCTAAGGGAAGATTTTTGTCCCTAGGCTAATCCTTTTTTGTTGTTGAATAAAATATTGAAAGGATTTAATGGTTTTGAAAGATCTTGTGAAGAGAGAGGATGTTTGTTCGGAGAAAGAAATTGTATGTGTTGAAGAAAGCAAAACTATTATCTACTGTATGAAAAATAAACGTAAGTTTGAATTAAAGGGAGCGTTTTCAAGAGCAAAGATAATTAACCATGATCAACCGTGGATGATTAGCCATGAGGATTGTCAGAAAATGAACATATTTGTATAAACTTGTAAGGCTAAGTACTGGTTATATTTCTCTGGGCAAAAGTTCATATTTTACAGCAACATGTGGATTCATGGTAAGAAAACAGGTCAACGTGTTACAGAGCAGGTAGATTGAAGACAGACTTACCTACATTTTCCAGGAGTAAGGTGTGGCAAAGAGCAAACTTTATAGAAGTGGAACACGTGCTGGTCTTCAGGGTTGATTATGTATACAGGATTGATGGCTGGCCATAAGGATGTGTTTCAGGCTGTGGTGTGACATTTGTCTCGGGCTGATCTAACATTATATTGCTGTTTAAAGAGAGGCTACTGCTCTCTACTGTGACAGTGCCAGGGATGTTCCTACCCCTCTGTGCAGGAAGTTAACACTTCGGAGTTGTGTGGGAAGACTGGGAGAGGACAGGATTCTCTTTTAAGTGACAATGAAGTTCTGAATTGATTTAAGGGAATTGTGAATCTCGACTCATATGTTTAACATCTGTGGGGAGGTAGGAAGTTAATGGAGATGGGTAGCAAAAAGTATTTCTTATAGTGCTGAAAGTTATTTAAGATCCCACTGCAAAATGGTCAGCTGATCTAATTAAATTATGTTTTACTTCAGTTTAAACTAATACAATTTCTGTGTATCTGGAGACAATTTCAGGAAAGGTGAGATTCAAGAAGATGATCTGGTCACTTTCTGTAAGATGATGCCCAAGGGGCGTATCAGAGAGTTTAGTGCTTCTCCACCCTTAATGTTCATCTGTCCTGGGTTGTAGTATAGGATGTGCACAAAGTATTCTATCACCATCTTCATGAACTGTTGAATCCAGGTGGGGCAGTGTTTTCCCAGACCCCCTCCCTCTGGGCCATTATCTTCTGTTAATGGCCCATCAGATGCCTTGCCCATGACTCATAGATAACTCCCTCCGGGAGTTGTCTCTGTTTAATGGGCCATCAGGGACCCCCTGCATGACCCATCATCCCATTGTGAGATGCTCTGCCCAGGGGGAGGAACCAAGCATTCTCACCTGGATATAATCTGGGGTTTGGGACAGTACAAGCAGCCCTTACCCACTGGATTCCCAGGGGGACCAGAGCTACCAGACCTTTCTACAGGATCACTGCTTCAGGAAGACCACCTCATCTGGACTGCTTCCATCACCCTGCTCAGGTTGTATTCTGACTCTGTCAGTGGTCTTTTGTATTATTGCATCTATTTTATTTTACTTTCTTTCCTTTCTTCCTATTAAATTGTATCTCTGACTTGGAGCCTCTCATTTGTTTTGCTTTCAAACCACTACATCATCCTTGATTCATCTATCTTAAGAAATTGTTTTAAGTTAGTGCCTTGATAATTTAGGTTCGAGCTGTGCCAATGGTTTGATGCATCACTGTGTACAGTATTAATGCTGAAAGAAAGAAATGTGTCTCCTCACACAGGGTATTAATCAATTTCTCCTGAAATATAGTCTGGTCCTTTTCTCATTGGACTATATATATGGGCTAAAAGTAGATCCTGCTTGTAAGGGCTGTGAACCAATAAGAATTTTCTAGTGGCCTTTCTTCTGCCTTTTCATGTAGGTACAAATCTGACCCCAGTGTGAAACTGGACTTTTCCAGTACACCAAGAGCATTTTGAAGTAACAGACTTTCAGTTTTGGACATTTCTGCAACATCAAAAGGCTTTGTGGCATCCAAGCCTCTGCTTTGTAGGGGAGATGATCAGCACATCAGTGAAACTGCTTCTCATGGGACGCGGTATATAGAGCTGTACAGGTGTCTGAGGATGGAAATCTTTGGACAATGGAGACTGGGATTATGGGAGAGCAGAGGTAGGGCACTCAGGAGATAATTCTCTCCCGTATCAAAGTCATTAAGGATTTCAAAGGGCTTTAAAGGTGTAAGTGCATTTTCAAAACAATTCCAAGTTTGGTGTGTTCAGAAAAAAAAAAAAGGAAAATATTTGTGGGTAGCTTAATGACTAAAAGTTTCTAGAAAAGTTATGAAGGATGTTAAAATATTACCTTGTGTCCCATCAGTCACATGCCTTTATTCATTTCTATTGGAATGGAGATGAACATGGATTCTCCATTCCGCTTGCAGAAAGCACTTCCATTTTTCTACCTCAATTTTTAAAATGAGTTATAAGGAAAAGGTAAAATTTAGGCAAAAGTATTCTCTTTCTTCCCCCAGTCATGAATCATGAAAATAAAGGAGATATAAGACAACAGACATAGGGGTCAAATATTTTTCTATATTTTAAGTGGAAGTGAAAAAGTGAAAATGTAACAAGAAGTTTGCCAAAGACTCCATTAACATAGTCCCTTTTGGCACTTGGTTTTGTTGCCAGTTATAATAAAAAAAAGAAGAATTTTAGTGCTTAATTGTTCAGTTCATAGCCAATATATGAGATAATACTGAAACTGTATTGAACTTCTTAAATGAAAGTTATGCTGCAATTTAAGTGCCTTTTGCTACAGAAAAAAATTGTCCTATTATAGTCTGGTTTTATATAGATAATGGATGCAATTCATTTGAAGAGGCTTTGCAATTTTGTTTTGGTATATGAAATACCATTTCATACATGCCTCTTGGCATTTTTCATGCAAATTGCTTTTTCATCAAATGCAGTTTTTGTAGTACTAGCTCTGATTTTCATAAGATTAACATTCAAAATAAATTGATGCATAAGTATTGAATTTGTGCAATTAAAATGTGCTCCAGGAAGAGAGAGGAAGTGGTTTAAGAGTCTGCTGAGATGCTTATTGTGCTTATGACTGTTGCAATGACAATAGATGCCAATGTTGACCCTCTGTTACTAATTTAATTGCTCACAGGGATATAAATTTTCCCTTTGAAAGCAATAAAGACAATGTTTTTATAGAATCAGTGGTGAACATTGAGACATCCATTGCATTTTGTCCATAATGTAAAACATTCTCTCATAAAGATAATTAAAAATTGGTTAAATTCCACATGGTAGTGACTTGGGTAATTTGTTTCTTGTGAGCTGGGATCAGAAATGGGTGCTGGGCTTTTATTTTCTGCTCAGTCAGAGGATGACTCTAAAGTCCCTGCTGGTTGGCACTCAGGCTGTTTTGTGCATAGCTGTTGTAAAATGCAAGTCATTACTTTGGGAATCATGTATAACCTGTTAGTTATTTAAATAAGTAGAATATAAGTCTCACGTGAGGTTTAAATCAGGTTGTTCAAAATTATGAAGACAATTTCTAGTGAATACCACTTAGAAACATGTATCTTTTCCTTCAAATTAGATAGGTAATTTGTATTTATCATCCCCTATTCTGTACAATTTTGATCACAGTATTTAACATTGCTCTTGTGAGGAAATTCATAAGGGTGCATGGTTTTGCCTGTGCTATGAAGTTTTTAGTACTTTGAATAACGGCAGATTTTGACCTGTGTTGAGCTCATTGCAGGACTATAGCTGTAGGTACTGCATTAAAAAAAACCTGGAAAGTATGAAAACAAAAGTCTTACGATTCCTATGAGAAAATGATATTTTGTCATTTTCTAAAGACAGAGCTAATTAGTTATGTCTTGAGTTACTCTAAAGATGCTTGGGCTATACTCTTGCTCCATAGGTGTTGATATGATTACAGTTAAGTGGTAATTAAAGGCAATTTGATCTCTGCTGATGCAAACACTTCTATATAAAAATATATATATGTAGACTATGCTCTACTGGCGCTGATGGAAATCCCTAGGGATGTGAAAACTTGTTACACAGAATTCCAAGCAGAATTAGAGCCATAAGTTCAGTTTCCTCTTTATGAATTTTTTTTTTGCAAAGTAAATACTGGAAAATGAATGGAAATAGATTGAGATTGCTGGAAAATATGAGGACCATGCCACAAGAAGTAAATTCCTCTTGTTCTTCCCCCAAGGAAAAACTCGGTAGTAATTGAAGTAGACAGAATGAATATAAATTCCTCAGCCCTGGTATTCTGTCTAGCAATGCTGTGGTCTGTGTCACTGCCAGGTCAAAATTTATTAAATGATAACAAAATAAATATAGATTAAGGCTTTTTAATTTCAGATGTAATTACAGAAATATGTATTTATGTGTTTGTGCTATATACTGTGATGCAGGAATTACTATATGAAATTTATGAGTTTTCATAGACTAAAAGTAAATATCACAGTGGTCTCTTGGCTGAAAATTCATGATTTTTTGACTGCTTTCTTTTTAATTTTAACTGCAACTCTGAATATTCTGTGTTTATAATTTATTTCAGGATAATTAGATTTTTTTTTTCCTAGTCAGCCTGGGAATTGTGGATCTGGCACAGCCTGGCTGTAGTTGCTTATGTTGTGGATGGGATATAAGAAATGCTAGGATAGATCCAGAGGTGTGGGGATGGCGTCGAGACCTTTGGAGAACCAATGTCACAGCTGGCAGGGATTGTATGTCTGAACAAAAGAGAGTGGGAAACCTAACCTTGTCTTTTCTGGGAATGGTGAAAAAATAGGTTAACTCCTAAGTTACTGATACAAACTTTCAGTCATGACTCCAGTTTCACACAGCTCTATCTGGGGCCCTGAAGCTTCTGGTGCTATGTTGCTTCAGTTTTAAGGACTCATAGTATTTTTCCCTACAGTTAGGTACATTGACAGAAGACTGAGAAAATGTAACAATTTAATTTGCACTTCCAGGTGTAGTTTCAGTACTTGGTAGAACAGCCCTCACATAAGTATTTCTTTAGTTTTATTAGTGCATGTTTACAATGTCTATCATGTCTGTTACCTGACCTTACATTTAAAGCATTTCCTATTGCTCTTGTAGAGTTTTTCAAAACTTAAAAAGCCCAGTGAAGGAAAAGAAATTATTTTGAGCTGCATCTCTACCGATCCAAACATAAACCCCCCAAAATATAATTTTTATTTGCCTTTTCGGTAGTGTTTGTGTTGGTTGCGTTTTTCTAGTCCTTTGAACTGCGAATGTAATGGAACATCTTTTGCAGTATTGACCTTTCAGTTGAGTTTGGCAGCCTTTAGTCACTTACTCAGTGTCATTTTGGCATCAGTTGGCATTTCTATGGAAAATGTCATTACCAATGGCTCTGTTCCCTTAGAGAGATGCCTAGAGGGGAATGTAAGCTTGCATTATAACTTAAATTACAGTGATCAATACAGAGTTCTGATATCAGTGTGCAGTAGTGAATATTATATATGGTCCAGATTTGTTTTTCTCAGAGAAAGCTTAAAGCATGTTCCATTATGAAGGGGAAGGACTCGACTGTTTTTTGGGCCATGTGTGCTACTTCTGTATAGCCAGTTCTGTGGAATATTAATAAACTGCACCTCCTGCTTGTGGGTGTTCCGGAACTGCTGATATGATTGTTTCTGAAATTAAGCAGCAGTTTTGATACCTGCAGCTTACAGATCTTAATTTTAAATTTTAACTTTTGTGGTATTTCTCTATTTGAGTTGGGAGAATGATTTTTATATATACTTCATGAGGGGGGAAAAGTCTGGTGTAAAATTATGAGGGAAAGAATTGGAATTGGTTTCATATGCCCCTGCTTGTATGGAAAAATGTTTTAAAAAAATGTCAGTGGAGACATGAGACTTACTCTGATGTATGTCAAGAGTATCTTTTTTTTGTCTCCTGTTTTCTTTCAAGGACACCACTGAGGTATTGAAAAGGCAGTCAGCTCACAGTCAGGTTTGTGCCATTGGGGTTTTTCTATTTGTTTTGGTTTGTTTTTTTTTCCATAGACTTTATAAAAATTTAGAAATGTAAAAGGAGAGTAAGTGATGAAAATTTTGTTTCAAATTCATTCCAGAGTAAGGACAAAAAAGGGTTCTCAAAATGGTAGGTAATAGAAGACATGCAGGTGGACTTTGTGCTCTGGAATATTCTGAATACAGCTGTAACTGAATTTAATATAGTGTTGGTCAGAAAAGATACAACTGGGGAAGAGGATGTGCAGTTCCATGTTCAAAGACTCAGATACTTTTGCTTGTCCCATGGACTTTTCTGTGATCTTGGATATCTCGTAATCTTCCTAGATAAGGGAAAGACTGTGTATGAAAGAGAAGCTGCTGTTCATATCTAAGAGGAGTTAGCATCCTATGACAAGGAAAACTATAAAAAATGTAAGCGAATTATTACACTTTCATGTTTATTTTTAGCAGAATCCAAATTATGGAAAACAATTACAGAGCTGAGTATAGAAAAGTGGTGGAGTTCAGGTTTTGATAAACATTGACATCAGCTTGTATTTAGAATATAAGCTGTTTGGGGAAAGGGAGTTTTGGCAGCTCTTAGAACCCAGGACAGTGGAGACATAATCACAGATCAGGACCACTCATCAATGCATTGGAAGCACCAAATGTATCCAGAAACACAATATTGTTTTCTTGGTTTAAATTGAGAACAAGCATGTTGTTAACGAGAGAAGGTAACTTTGGGGGTTCTTTCTGTTTATAAGTACAGTGTGATAAATGAAATGCCCCTAAATCTCAGTGTTAGTCTTTCTTATTTTATTTCCATATAGCCAGTGATTAAAAGGTTTTATCTTTCACTTTTATTATACTTATTTTACTTTATTTACTACTTTTTTATACTTATTTACTTTATTATGCTTATTTCACTTTTACCCTCTCCAAGATTTCATGTGATTTACTGAAAGATCTTGAATGAAGTCACTGTACTTGCTAAGATTTCATTTCCATTGGAAACAACAGTCATCCTAAGTAACGTGTCACTGTTGGGTATACTTGTTTGGATAGTGATGGACTCAAGTCATCATGTCTGTAACTCAGTGGGAACTGAAGACAAATACTTTATTTGTTTGTTTGAATTCATGGAAAGTAATAAAATCTGTGTAGTGTGTTCAGAACAATGATGGGCAAGTTCACTTCTAAAATCAACAATTCTATAACCTTGAATATTGTTTGCAGTTTTGGGCACCACAATATGAGAAAGACATTAGGCTATTAGAGAGTGTCCAAAGGAGGGCCACGAGGATGGTGAAGGGCCTTGAGGGGAAGCCGTGTGAGGGTGACTGGGGTCACTTAGTCTGGTCAGCCTGGAGAAGAGGAAACTGAGAGGAGACCTCATGGCAATCTACAGCTTCCTCATGGGGGGAAGAGGAGTGGTAGGCACTGATCTCTTCTCTGGGTGACCAGTGACAGAATCTGAGGGAATGCCTGAAGCTATGTCAGGGGAGGTTTAAGCTGGATGTTAGAAAAATGTTCTCCCCCCAGAGAGTGGTTGGGCACTGGAACTGCCTCTCCAGGGAAGTGGTCACAGCACGAAGCCTGGGAGAGTTCAAGAAGTGTTTGGACAATGCTGTCAGCACATGGTGTGGCCCTAGGGGCTGGTCCTGTGCAGAGCCAGGAGTTGGATTTTGGTGATCCTTTTGGGTCCCTTCCAACTCAGAATATTGTGTGAGTCTGTGAATACAGATGAAAGCAGTATATCTCTTCAGTAGTGGTGGCTGTGTACCATTTCCATGTCAAAAGTAATTGGTAGATTGTAGTTTCTCATCTTCAGTCTAGTTTTGCTAGTTACCTGATTCCATTTGCTGGTAGCTCTCCCTTCTTTCTCTGTATAGAGAGTTTCTCCACCAAGTACTTTTCAGCAGTACTTTTCAGCAGTACTTGCCAGGGAGTTCAAAGATGAACTCGGAGGCACAGGTTTTGCTTTTAGACCTGATGAAGCTGTCTGTTGCATTGTTTACCAAATAATTTCTATTCTAAATGTTTACTTTTGTCAGACTGCTATGTGGAACTTGAAATGTTCATGCCAGTTGTCATCCTGGAACGGCTCTTTGAAAGCTAAGGAAAACATATATATTACTTTGCTAATGTTTTAATAAATTGCCTATTTTATTAATAACTTAAATATTTTTTCAGCTGCATTTGTTATTGTTTTGGAAAAAGAAAAGAAATGAAGTAGGAGAGGAGGAGGATTTTTATGATGAATGAGTGTTTGTCTATTGTTCTGTGTCTAATTTGCTTTAGGAATGTAGCATGGCTATAATTTGCTACCTAACAGGTGCTCAGAATTTCCTCTACTTTTTCTGCTGGATATTGGACTTCTGCATATTGGACCAAACTGAAATATTTGAAACAGGAATAGGGAACTTCTCCCTTCTGTAACATCAATGCCTCAATAGTCTACTGCCTGCAGGTGATTCCTGTGTAAAGGAGACAGAAAACAAACTGTGGGAAACTAGAGGATTGAAGAAAGCTGAAAAAGAAGAGCATTGAAGTTAGGACTAGCTATTTTTCAGTGAAATAGAGGAAAGGACAACCTGGACAAGGAGACTGGGACTATCAATTCGTAAAGAACCATTAGTGTTTGGGGGAAGATATGACTGTTAACTTTGACAGGGCTATTTTGAGCCTGGTAAGACTGGCATACTGCGATGTGTGGCAAAGGACATGAAAGTCTGTTCTTAGTCAGCTCAGGTGACAGAGGTCTGTGTGATGGGTTTAAATGGTGCAACCTGGGTGCAGGCCATGTGAGTATCAGTACAGGAATTCCCGCTTTCTTAGCTTTTGGGAAAATAAACTAGAAAATCACAAAATAGTAGAGAAAATGTTACTGTGAATACACTGACATAAATTTGTAAGGTTAGGTAGGAAATGCCAAATTTCAGTTTGTCTTGGCATCCTCAGTAAAGACCATATGTAGGGTGATATAGTTCTAAATCACATTCAGGTGAGGTGTTTTATGTGTGATATTTTAATATTTTTAATAACCTAACTTCTGTATTTGCTCTATTGTCAATTTCCAGCTCTTGTTTTCCCACCCCATGACTGTGTATCCAGGACTGACCTTCAGTTGTAAATCTGAAACATGGTGTTCATTCCAGCTTCCAGCAAATCTTGGCTCATCTTGGCACATCAGAAGTATCTGCCATAAACATCCTGCTTGGGCCCATAATTGTTCCTCTGACTCCTTACTGGAAGGCTGCTTTTTCTTAATTCTTATTATTGATTTTGTGTCATTTTATATGAACTGATTGGAAAGATTTGACCTAGACCTTTTCAAATTCTACAGTGTGTGTAAATTTTCTGGAGAAATATATTTTCTTTTTACAGTGCTTTTGTGCAGAGGTTTTCCTTTGGTTCTAAAAATAGAACTCTTATCTGAGGAGTGACAAGTTGTGATTTCCAGATCGAATGCATCTGTTTTTTGTGTACTTACGATCATTTGTAGATTTAATTTGAAAATGGATGTTCACTGCTTCATATCTTTCTTAGTAGTGTTGGCTCTGTTTTATGATGTAGCAAAGTATGAATTTAGTTGAGCTTCACAGAGTGTGTTTTTTATAAAGTAGCCTGCTCTAGTCGTGGCCCTATACATTCATTGTAGAAGTTGTCTTACTGTATGCCAGCATCTATTTGGTAGGGTCAATCTGACAAAGACCATTGACCAGAAAACCATAGAATTAAACTACCCTGGTTGGCTTTGCACTGGAGAATATTTGGTATATAAAGAAATTGTAAGGCTTGAAGTCTAAACTCTTACATGCCCAGAGGGATTGTGCTGCAACACAGTTTTAAGGACACTTGCACATGTGGCACCTATGGAAGGAGGATAGCAGCAAGAGAAGAATGAGGATGATGCAGGAACCAACATGAGGATAGACTGTGGGAGCACTGGGACAGTATTTTGCAGTTTTCACTGTGGTTGTCTTCATCTTGGTAGTTTTGTGAGAGCAGACCATTCTTCCCCTTCACCCTCTTCATCTCCTTGCCACAGAAGCCCCACACTGGTGCAGGCAGCATGCTGCTGATGTCCCTGTTGTGATGTGTCAGACCAGCTCTGTTTTGCAGAGTGTCATGGGATAGATAGACTGTGTTTTCTGTGTAGGTGCTCTTATCAAAACTATCTCTGATGATTGTGTGGAGCTGCAGTAATGTCTGAGAATGGGCTGGTACAGCATAGCCATCAGCTATGGTCAGACTAAGTAGGGAAGTGTGACTCTTGGGTTCGTTTGTTCTGGCTAGGAGGAACTTAGCGTAGTTTTGTGTATCCGGAGAGTGGAGGCAGTATGGGAGGGCAGAGGCAGAGCAGGCATGACAGTCTGATATCTTAAACTGCGTTCATACCACGTCCTGTGCAAAGCACACACTGTGGCAGCAGTCCTCAGTAAATGAAATCTGGCTGTAGGATTTAAGTAAAAAACATTTTTAACTGCACCATACAAATACAAGAGCATGTTATCGAAAATATCCAACAGTGTCTTATTTTCACAAATGTGTTCAGCTTTAGATTTTGGAAGAATGAATGTTCTGTGCTGCCAGCTTTTTCTTCTGTTTGTTTCTTCCATAAAATTGAAATGATAGTGGGGACTTTGTGCAGCCAAGCACCGCTGGTGAATAGATGTCGGAAAAAAGAATGAGAAGCCACGGTGGTATGGAAGAAATCATGTGGCTACAGCTATCTGTAGGAAAAATAAACATCCTTTTTCCCACTTCCCCACAGAAATGTTTTTGTATCTGGAAAAAATATGGAGCTAAGGCGATAGAGTACTGAAAGGAATTAACGTCTATACACAAAATACATTGCCTTATGTGAACACATCATTTAACAAGTTATTTCACCTGAGAGGAAAAGTCGGTCATTGCAGTTGAATTTGGGAATTAAGAAAAAAACAGTGGAAGGGAATATAACAATATGGTCAAAAATTTAGTTACATTTCTTGTAATATTGTGTCTGAAATTATTGACAAACGTGTAAGGCTGACCTGAGGACTGCCCCTGGTTATGAAATATTTTGTTTTCTAGGTTTTTGTATCTGTGCATTCTTTCTTTTAATGCATTATTTTGTTTGCCACTCACAGTCATTATTGTCTTAAAATATATTTAGTTTGTATTTTTCCAATTGAGTTTAGGAGTAGAGATGCAAAGAAAATTTTTCAAAATCACAAGCTGAGGCATGGAGGGCATGAGATTTAAGCTTACCATATGAAAGACTTATCCAGAAGAGAAAGATGTGCTTTAAAAATGTGCATAGCTGTAGCTCTTGCCAGCTTCAGAGTCAACAATAACAAGAGTTTGTCTCTCCAAGTGGAGCATTTTTTCCAATAGCATAGCATTCTGAATGAATTTTAAATGAAAGACTAAGCAGAACTCATTAATATACACTGAGAAGGAAAGAACTTTACTAATGTCAATTCTCACTCCATTTTTTTCTCGATTCCAAACACAGTCCATCATTCTGAACTGGAACATGCAATATGCAACTATATTACACTGGACTGCCCAGCAAAATGCACATCAAATTCTCTGTGGTTGATATGTTTTGAACAAAATCTTATTTTTTAAAAAATACAAAATATTTTGTTTTCTATTTATTAAATGATATACCAGGACATCTAGGTGTCCTGAAACCAGGTGATGGGAAACTAAGAAACCATGTGGAAAAACACGGGAATGTCTGATTAAAACCAGGACATCCGTTGTCTTTGATTTTTCCAGTGAGTGACATAGAAGAGATTTCTGCATCTTTTTGAATCTTAAATACTGACAGACAATATTTGGCATTATTTGACTCAAACGATGGTTTTTCTTTCATAATGAGCAAAGGTGTGAAAACCTTTTGTCACCTTCTGTTTGAAGATTTGAATAAAGACAAATAATGCATATTTCAGTATATACTAGGTTGTAGAGAAAAAAATTCCATTCCAAATTATTTGTTCCCATTGATAGAGAATATAGGAATAGATTTTTTCCATACCGATGAGTAAATTAGTTTTTTTGGCAGACTACAATCTGCAATTCAGAGTGCAATACACTAAACTGTACTGTGGATAGCACATCGTGTAAAAGAAGGGAACATGGATTTCAGCACTAGACCAAAATTTGCTTAATGATCTGATATTCTATTTATACCAAATTGATTTTAAAGTTCTGCTAACTTTAGCCTGTTTCCCAGGCTCTTCTCAGCTCCAACCAAACCCATTTTTAACTCTGGAATACCTATTATGATTGCATTGGTGATCAATACACACAAGCCATTATATCTCTGAGTGAGTTGTGTCAGGGCTTGCATGAAAGAATAAAGAGGATTGTTTTTTTTTTTCATAAATGAGATTATTTTGTTATGAATTAATGAAAGCAGTAGCTTCAATTCAGCATAATCTGTACAAGAAGTCAGGTAATGTTAAACTGCATTAAAAATATGTGCTAAACTGTAATTTTAGCAATATTTTTGCATTGTACAAGTAAATATTCCTGCTTTTGACTAAAATACAGATCTTGAAAAAAAGAGAGCAACTAGGCTATTGTTTCTTCAAACATAATAATAATGCAGATGCCAATTATGCTGTTTTACATTGCTTGGGAATAGTTATTTAGTGAGTGCTGAGACCCTGTAATATTTCTACTGTTTATGGGTTCTGCCATTTTCCCACATGAGAATTGTGTATGGCAGAGAATTTCTCATGTATTTGCTGTTAAAGGCAATTCTGGTTTGGTAGAACTGGACCCTTAGGGATTAGTTGTGTTGTCCTTATTGATGGAAAGATAATGACTGCCTACACTGGAAGAAAATTGTTGGTGGTGGTTTTTTATAAAACATAGAGCATGTTTGTTTTTAAACACTCTTTTGTTTTGTGTCTAGAATACAAGGAATGACTAGTGAATAAAAGTATATCATTAATCTGACTCGTCAGGAAAATGAATTACAATTTAATGGACAGAAAATCCATGAGGAATGTCCATACTCCTCCGTTGTTTGAAAACCATTTTACACCAGATGTAACGATGGAAGTTCATCGCTTTTCAAATGAAAGCAAAGTAGTAAAGACTGATAGACTTTTATGTAACAAAAGTGATTAAGTTGGACAATATACAAGTTTACCTATATTTCTACATATGAGCAAAATCTATCTGCCTGCCTAACTTGTATCTGTACATCTATTAAGTTAAGCTGGAATAAAGATAACAATTTTGCAGTTAAGATGCAGATAGAAACAGGCCTTCAAAGAAAACTCCAATTGAAGTTGATGAAGTTTATATTTCGTTTGTCTCAAGATGAGACAGAATGTATCATTCAGGGTCATTATATGTGAGTACAGACCTAAAATACTTAGGTGTTTTTTCTGGTTTACTTATGTTTTCATGTTTAAGGAATTTTAAAAACTTTCTAAGAATAAGGAGTTCTATCCTTGAAGTGACTCTAAGCTTTTAAAAGTTGACTCCCAGAAATTGGAGTGTCAGTTCTCTAGACTTGGTCTGGACAAAATGGTTTATAATAATATTATTTATTATAATAATTATTAATATTTATTAATAATTATTTATTCTCTGTTTTAAGATCTTTAACAGTTTCATGTCTGGCAATTTCTTGTCCTTTTTGAAAGTGACTAACAACAATGTAAAACTTTATTTTCAAAAACAAAAACTTGTATTTTGAAAAAAAATTATAAGAGTTCATGAACATTTAGCAGACACTTTTCATATTTTAATCTCATCATTAGACTTTAAATGCTGTTAGTCGAATATATCAGATCTCCATCTGCCTCAATATCATGATGATATTACCAAATAATGTTGGGAAAATCTGCTGGGTCCGGCCCACCAGTCCATCATTGTAAAAGTTCTCATATTGGACTGATGGGTATTTTGCTGAAGTTGTACCCCGGTGTAAACAAGAACGGAGGGTTTCTGGGCCGGAGAAGGGTCTCCTGTGGTTATTACTCACTGTGGGCTGGCTGTCTCTGTTCTGTCTGCTGCTTCAGAAGCTGTTTGTATGTTTAATGATGGTGAAACAACGAGATTAAACTCATTTTTAGCTTACAACCAACATGAGATTGGCATGACTTGTGCCCTGATACTAATTTTTTACCTCAGCTTGATTTTTAGCTGCAGAAATTTCTGACATCTTAAAAAATCCCTGTGGGCAGCATTAGTCAAGTACTGTGCACTGCTGGATGTTAATATCCTAGGATTTAAATATAAGCTTGCAAAAGCTGAGTCTGACATATTTTGAATGTCTACATGGACCATATTATAGCTGCATCTTCCTCTTGCAAAGAGATGGTTTAAAATTGTTGGAAGTAAGTGAAATGTGTAGTTACTTCTGGGGCTGTAGAATAGCGTCCCTGTATGTAAGATTAGGCACTTCCCGCCCCCGGGGTTTGCAGTTTTGTATTACAGATTATCATTATTGCGTACACTTTTCTGATGAGATTGAGAAATTTCTTTAGCTGTAGTCTAAAGCTGCCAAAATACATTTACCACGGACCTTAAGGCAAATATAATTCTTCCAGAGGCAGCCTCAGGCTTTGGAGGTTTTTGTGCTGAAAGCAGGCTTAGACTTCCCATGAGATCCTCAGAGAGATAAAAAGACTAAAAGCTCTTCAAAGCTGGGCCTTAGGCCCTGACATAATTTAATTCTCTGGCGATGGTTTTTGTATGTAAAAAAATGAATAAATATTTACAAAAATGCAATTTAAATAGAAACGTACCCAACTAGACTTGAAAATAACTTTTTAATATCACCTTCTTTTGTTGAATTCTTTTGAATTCAACATAAAAATGTCTTCATATAACTTTAATTTAGACATCAGATGACCAGGAAAGGACATGGTATTTTCTCTTCTCTTTCTATATGCAAAATTTCAGCAAGGTTATCTTGCTTTTTTCCTGCTGAATAGTTACTGCTGATAACTGAACAGACATTTAAATTAATTTGCATAACAAGTAACTGCACTATTATTCTAACTCTATTCTGCACATTAACCCAACTGCTTACTAGTTGTAATTTAGTTTAAGGTCCTAAATTAAAGAACTGCTCTATGTTCTGATTTCCTCCCATGTTTTCATTTGTTAATTTTTAGGCTATATTAACACTAAAATTTATTTAACAGATAGCAAGAAATATCCTCCACTCTTCAACACTGTGAGTAAAGTATTATAAGTTAAGAGTTAATTTATGCTGGAAATGACTTAAGAGAAATACCACTGAAAAAGAGCCAGGAAAAATCCTGTTGAGAAGCTCTATGGTATCAGCATTAAAATTGTCGGGCTGGGAGTCAAGAAATCTTGATTGATTGCAGGCTTCCTTTCTTACTGTGGAGATGCTGCTTTGCTTCATGGCTCCCTCTTCTCCACCTTGTAAATCAGAATGATGGAATCATCATGTATCTTCAGGTATATAGTAAGGAGCAGCCCACTCCAGTAGCTATTTATCCTCTTCACAAAATTCCAGATGTTCAAAGGAGACTTAAGACAGTTTGTTCCCCAAATCAAATCTGTTGCACCTCTCAAACCTCTGTTCTTACCATGATTGTCAATTGGCCCTGAATCAGCAGCATGATCAGGAGCAGGTTTTTTGGTCAGGCTTACTTTATCCATGGCTGTTCTTACTTAAGCCTGACTCCAGCCTAGTCCTCAAATGCCTGAGGATAGGGAGAGAACTTGGCTTGCCTTGTGTCTGTATATTCAATCAAAAGCTTTATCCCTCTATTTATAAAATTCTTTAAATCTTATCCACAGGAAGCTGTATGAGTTAAAAGTATTTATTGCTCTTTAATGTTATTAACAGCAACAAGTGATCAGATCCAAAGATGGTATTTCTGGATAATTTGTAGTGTACAAAACATTGCTATTTCATTTCTTTTGCCTTTCTCCTCTCAGGAGGTGCTTAGCGTGGGGTTTCACATAGTACAGGTATTAGCCTTCTTTGATTTGAGGAATTGTAGTTCAGCGTGCTTTTTTAAGTGGTAACTTAGATATACTGTGTTATATGAAGAGCAACTTGGGGTTATTTTTTCATTATTTATTTATAGGAACTATTTTTCCTACAGTAGAATATGAGAACTGACATTTTAATAAGTGTTATGAATGTTCTTAATAGATTGAGATGTGTGTTCACCTAGAAGTATCTGTGTTAAGATAACTCCCAAGTTTAAATTCCACTGTTGTCATTGGAATTGCTTGGTTCAAGAGTAACCAGGTCACAGTAGTGACTAAAAAGCAGCTGAAGCAAGAAATTCCAGATTTATGTCCACTACTGGTTTGAAGAAAACAGTTCAGACTTAGAAGTAAGATAATGCTCTAATGTGGAAGTAAATTAAGTAATTGATAAAACATAATTGCTTTATGTAATTTTTCTTGGGTTTTTTGGTTGTGAATGATGGAGCAAAATTAAGGCAATTTAAAAATAAGACATTCTTCTGCTAAAATCTTCACTGTTTATTTGGAAAGCGCTAGATCAGTTTTTATCTGATTCATGCAAAAGAGATTTCCCTGGGGGTAAAAAAAAAATTAACCTGAAATTTTGCAGCTAAACTATGGACCATGACTAAAGTAAAAGATAAGTTTGATGTAACTTGTTTTAAAAGACTAAAAAAGGAGATAATAAATACTTTTAATCTGTTCAGATATTTAATTAAATCCTTTAAAATGATGATCTGCATTTCTTTGAATATAAAAGTATGTTACTAAATGCAAGTTGACATTTCTAAATTAGGTACTTGCCACTTCATCAGTGATATGAGCAGAAAAGTATTTTTCAGGGAATGATGGAAGATGTTTTTATCATCTTGTCACTGTTGTCATGGAAACTTGTGTATATCATTGTTAAACAGACTGTACATAAGGATCTAACAGTCCTGTGACTTACTATTGCCAGCTATTGTATTTTTAGTGTATTTTCTTCAACACTGCAGTCAATGCTTAGGAACTTTAAGTTGCTTTCCTCAATTACAACCATGAACACAATCACAGGATTAGGCTGTCCAGAGACCCCATAGTACCGGATTCTCTGTTAAAAGGTTCTTTTCAATACAGGGTTATTAACAGTTTGATTTCCTAATCCATTGTAGCCTATTATAAGCCCTTAAAATTAATATTCACTCTATTCAAGCAGACTTATTTTGACAGCAGCTTCTTTGGGAAGAATGAGCTATCCATCAGTCTTTATAAACTCTCCGTCTTGAAAACTATGAATATTTTCTGAATGTGAATTTTATATATTATGTGCTTTGTTTTTGAATACAGTGCTAAATTCATTCTACAGCTCTTGTGTATCATTGTCTTAACCTATCACACATGGAACAGTAGGCTGAAAGAGAAGCTTGACTGTGACAATCCAGATTTAAGTGCTCCTGGATACAAAGTATGTGTAACTTGTTTTCTTGTTGAATTTTATGATGGGCACAATTCACAAAGTAGAAAAAAAAGGTAAATAGGTTTTTTTTTTTTTCCTCCAAATGAGATTTAATAATAGGTAATTTAGAGCACAATGGAAGTGTTGTATGTTTTGCATGAGTAAAGGTTTATTTTTGTCTTTTAGTGCCTGGAGGTAGTTCCAAATATCTTTTTCATTGGTTATTTATGACTTGAAATTACTTTTCTTCCTAGAAAACCAAAGTTACTTAAATGCATTTTTCATCATTGAACAAGTGACTTCCATTACTTCAAAAGTATTCATTGCATTTCTTTTCTCATCCTGGACTGTTTGGTTTCATCTTTTGGGGACTTTTCTGAAGACTCTACTGAAATTTTAGGGCTAATTTTTTAAATAACTGTCAATGAAGAACGTAGGTTTTGTGCTAGAGTTAGCTGTCTGTAGCAATTTCATGCAAATTTAACTTACCTGAGAATCAAAGTAAGATGAAGTATTCCAGAAGAGTAAAGTTTTAAAGGTTTTTTTTTTTTTTTAATATGTGTGTTACTTAGGGTGTTGGGCATTGTTCTGTTCAGAGAGTTACAGTTGCAGGACTACTAAATTACAAGTACAGAAATATGAAGAAGAAAAACACTCAGATACAAGTGAAATAAACCATGGTGGCTTTAGTTTCTAGAAAAATGCATTCATTAAATGAGGGTTATAGGTTGAAAATTAAATTTATAGGAAATGTGCAATTTTCTCTTCCTGCTCCAGGAGATTCTGTCAGTGCAGGCAGTTGAATTCAATGTAATGCCACAAGAAAAATTCCTGGCAAGAAAACATCCCCAATCTCTGTGGCTAAAAACTGAGGATCTGTATTTAAGATAAATGCGTATTTTCTATTATTTCAGATTACAGTAAACTGTATGTGAATATGTAGTCACAGGAAGAGATATACTTAGCTTTTTAGGATTTAGTAAGGCAAAATGGAACTTGTTTATTACTGTCTTCATACCTTTCACCTGCAATCATTAATGATTTTAGCTGGGAGGTATAGAAAAATAAAAAATCCAAACTTTATATATTCCTGTCTCTTTCTTTCAAAGGATTTAGTTTTGGATAAAATGAACATTTTGTGAACAGAGAATCTGATCTTTTATCCAAACTTTCCTGCATTAAGAGAAAAGCTGTAACTCCCTCTTCTGCTGAATGCGATTTTGCTATTATGGATACCTCACACGGTAACCCAGTCAGCTGATAATTTTGTTTTCTCGCCATCTTCTGTAGAACAGCCTTAGGAAATCTGAGCCACAAGTTGCAGAGTAGAGGGAAAGCTTGGATGTGTATTGCATCCCACTGGCTATGGGGCACCAGCTGCGGGGCTCGGCCGTTCAGCACACGGGAGCATTGGGGCTCCTATTTTGTAGGAAAATATATCCTGACTACTCATTGTTGTAATGTACTAGTAAGAGTTGGGAGTGCTGAAGAGCTAATCTGCTGTGCCCCACAGCTGTTAGCTCTGGGGACCTGCCACACCTAAGTGAACACTTGGGTAAGGGGACAAGAAAGGGAAATGCCACAGCAGTCAAGTGGAGTGGGTTAAACAGCTGCAGTGCAGTCAAATGTGGCATCTCAGCTCCTGATCCATCAGCTTGCAAAAGGAGCTGTAGGAGGGATAGATTTTCAGGCTTCTGAAAATCTTAAACTGAAAATATTGGTGGGGTGGAAATATCAGATTCCTTCATTGTTGAGGATTTAGTTTCTTGACAAATGAAACAACTAGGAAAATATATATGTAGAACTGTATATCCCACCTCGAAAGTGCTGTTTTGAGACTTAAAAAGTGTTGTGTAAACATAGTAGACAATTACAAATATTAGCAGAAAAATGAAGTGGAGATTTTGGGGTTATTTTAATGGCTTATTTTGGGTTATTTAGATGTATTGTTCCTCATCACAGGTTAGGCTACATCCATGTGGCATAATCGTGTGCCCTGACAAATACTCTCCCTTCTGAATGAGGTCATTTCTCAGGATAATGAGTTTGTGGGAAAGAGTTTATTAACTCAGGTTACACGGCTTCTGGTATCTAGATTAGATTGGGTATTATTATGTGAAACTAGTTGTGTACCATAGAGACATCTGAGATGCTTTGACATCAAAATCCAGTTAGGCTAGACAGTGTCTGAGAGTGTGAATTTACAAAAAAAGTCTATGTTTCTGTATCTATTAAGCATTGAAAAAACATTAGGTTTTCTGCGATTCAGAAGTCAGAATTCTAGCATCTCATTTGTGTTTGTCCTTAAAAATATCATTGCCACTCTCTGCTTTACCAAAACATTAAATAAAAGAGCTTTCGTTGAATGAAAATCCTAGCTTAGAGCCATGAGGTATTTGCAGGTTTTGAAGCACTGATGATGAGTGCAGTGTGAATGATCTGGCAAATACAAACTCATGGGTAAGTTTTTTCTCCAAACAGAGTCATCTCTTGAATTTCTCTAGTTAATGTGAATTGGTATTTCATGTTCAGGGAGGTTAAAACTGGCAGACTGGCATTCCTTGCATTTTTCTGTTTGTGACTGTGGTGCTGATAGCCTAACTATGAACTTCCTTATGCAGGGCTGCTAGGAACTGCCAGTCTGAGTATTTCTAGAAATGAGAAGTGCTTGAGTCTCAGCACTTAAAAATGCCTTGTATGCTTTTTGAAAAGACGCCACCATCTGTGTTGTGTTGAATTAATTGTAGTTATTTCAGTCATATCTCTGTGTGTTCAGTAAGAACAGAAAATAACATTTTAATTTCAGGGATGTCTATGGGTTGATTTTTAACTAATTGGAAACAGGGATAGCTAAAGCACTACCTTTACCTCTGTTTTTGTTAGGTTTTCAGTTCAGAATTGAAAGGAGTATATTCATAATGTATATACATCTCAGTACAGTGGTGTGCAGATTTCCAGCTGAAGTACTTTGGTCCTTAATTTGCAGCCTATGTTCAAGTATCCCATGAGAAACTCTACATTATATAAGTTTGAGATTGTGAGGTTTCTGGTATCTTTACCAGGACAAACACGGGTTCTGCTGTTCTGTGAAGAGGTAGGCTAGTTCTTTCAGCCCAGCAATACATATAGATACTGCATACACCAGAAGGCTTTTATGGATTATGCCAAAGAAGTCCAGAGGTATTGTTCCTTCAGGGACGAAACTGAGAATCACTGCTAAGTTGTTGTGTGTATCAGGGCCAAAAAAAGATGAAGCCTTTTAACTTTCTGGGCTAACAATTCCCAAATACATTTCTTGAAAGACTGATAAAGGGACTAGGAAATGGTGGGGCTCTGGCCTTATGTGGACTCAGCTGTGTGTGATCAAAGTGGGAAATCTGCCCAGCTGTGCTTCTGAACTATTCACACTCTGGGCCGACTCACACTCGAGGGGATTTGGGCTCATTTATGCCCCACGTTTCTTCGTCTTCTGCCTCCTCAGCAGATGTGTTTGCATCAGGTACTTGAGTAATGTTCCGTGACAAAAAATAGTACACTGACACACGGAATGATGGCTCTAAGTGTTGGGACACAGAAATGTCTCCTTTCATAGCATGAGAGGAAGTTGTGTATTGCAGGTACAGTGCTTCTGTAAGCACTATAGGCTAAATTTGTGCCTGAACTAAGATGTGAAATGTCCTTGCCGGTGTGTGGAAGTAGAAATATGAAGCTAGGCAGCATTTTCTTGCAAAATTTTAATTAGTTCATGTTGGGAACTTCCCTGAAGAACCCATCTGTACACATTTTAAGAATAAAGCAAAAAGAGATTCTAATTTTGCCATGCCCTGTGTGCACATAAATATTGTGGATACACAGCTTAGCACTCCATTACAATGTTTTCTGAAAATCCTGTGCAATTGGATTTTGCTTAATCTGTGCTGTTTCATGTCAGAACAAAAGATTATGGATTATTCCATTATGTAGAGTGGAAAATGATTCAGAAGTGTCAATTTGAAGGTTTTGGTAAAATTGCAGGTTTTGTAGGTGAAAAGTAAACACTAGTACAACATAGTTCATAATTGTTTTGGGGATGCAAAAGCGCTCAGTATTTTAGCTAGGTCTTTATTCAGATTAGATTTTGTATTTTATAGTAATTTAAAAAATATTGGAAATGTACATACACATTTGCAATGTCAAACGTTCCTGCTGACTCTAGATTATTTATTGCCTCCTAGAGAAGTAGCTAAATCTTCTTTCCCATGCCTGTGAGTGTTCAAGGCCAGGTTGGACGGGGCCCTGAGCAGTCTGATCTAGTGGGTGGCCCCTTTGCCCATGGCAGCGGGGCTGGAACTGGATTATCTTTAGAGTCCCTTCCCACCCAAGCCTTTCTATGATTCTTCTTGACTTGCAGGCTGCTAATAGAAACATAATGCACTTCTAAACCATGCAACTCTTACGTGGTCCTAACAAATTCTTCCCTGAGTTACATCTGGATATATTGAATTTGCAGGCTTGCTTTATGGCAGTGAGTGTTTTCTGATGGTATTCAGTGTTTTGAGGAGGGTGTAAAAAAGTGAGACAGGTTTCTGTGTCATATAGTATCTTGCTGCATCTGTTATGTGAAAAGTGGAATTTTGAATAACTTGTGTATGGTTAGTTGCTGCTGTGATTTTTTCCCTTACTCTGTTTGTGCATAGTATTGTATTTTTCTTTAATAAGATGAATTATAGCAGCTGTCTTTTAATCCTTGTATTATGGAAGTTACATGGAGCACAGGGTATTTGAATGTTCAGTTATGCCTGACCCAGATCATGCAAAAATGAGAAAAAAAAAATGAATTGTATCAGAACTGTTACAGATAGCAGAGTAAAATAGAATGGAATGGAGTGAACAGTTCAGTTGGAAGGGGCTTCCAGTGACTGTGTAGTCCAGCTGCCTGATCATGGCTGACCAAAAGTGGTCTTGCAGATTTTGATTATGCAGAAGCCACTGCAGGAAAATCAGAATTAATATATAAGTTTTGGTCTGTCCAGTTGCTGAAACCCCACCAGATGTAGTGTTAAAAGCATGTTAAAAACCCAAACACCCCCCTTTTGCCCCAAAACACAAATAGCTTTGGTGTCGTAATTTTGACCATATTTGCTTTCCAGGGCAAAAAAACCCAAAAGATTTCCCTATGTTCAGTAAGCTTTGCAGATACTAATAACTTTTCTGTATGGTCTTAAATATCTTTCAATGCCTCCAATATAAAAAAATTATTAATTGTAGGAAGGAAAAGGAAATTAACTGCACTGAAAGAATGTAGTATTTGCAATATTATCACAAAAATTCCAAAGTGAAGCCTTGGTGCTGCATTTCTGCCACACTTTTGTAGATACTCACTCTCCTTACCGTGTGGTCCTTAAGATCATGCATGAGTCTGTTGTTTAGGAATATATTTGCTGTAGCCATATTCTTCAAAAAAAACCTGTTACTTTGAATACTCACAAGACTAAACCATTTGTTTCCACCAGGATGAAGCATCCTGAACTCCAAAAGCAGTCAGCATATATCACAGGTAATTCTCACCTATGCAAACTAGACTTCCAGGTTCAAATTGGGACTTCAGCAATGCTGAAGGTTCAAACCTGAACTTATGCAGCTTATATTTGAGAGTGGAATGGAAAGTCTTGAAGCTTTGCGTGCTATTAATGTATAAAGAGATGTATCTCTCTGTTGGTTTAGGCTGAAAGCAGTTCTTTCCTTTGTTCTCAATACTTAATTTTTCAAAATTTTAGACCTTAACTAAATCAAATGCTGCATTTTTTCTCAGCTTTGAAATGTTTCTTTTTCTAAGGAAATCTTTGTTTTTAAGTAAACTTTAAGGGCATTATGTTTGGGAACAAGTCCTTAAAATTCTTTAAGGACTTGTTTTTAAAAGCATGCATTCCTTGTATCTTTGCCTGATTGCAAAGCTGTGTAGATGAAGTTCGAAATCATGACCTCTACAAAATGAGAAATATACAAGCTACAGTTTAGAAACAAAAATGATATTAAAATGCTGGTTTCTCCAATTGTAATACCTTCTTGTAATACCTTCTTGCTTGTTTTACAGAAGTAAACATTGACACTGCACTCATGAACACAAGGATATCTTTCAGTTCCATTGCAGCTGGAGTCAGTGACTTCATACTGAAAAAGGTTGGTTTTTACACTACAGTCCATGCCAGTTTGTAACAGTGAAGGAACATACATGTTTGTGTGAGTAGATAGCCATGTATACTTGTAATACAGACTTGTCTGTATCTATGTATGCACAGGTTTAACCTGCAGCTGACATGATTATGGAAAGCATTTAAGGAATTCTATAAGCTTTGTGGAAAAGAAGTAATTCTGAAAAAATATACTAGCAGTTACATCTACTGGAAAATGAGAATAGTGTGCTTTTTTAAACAAGAAGCATTATTATTGGGACAGTAAAATAAAGTTTTGTGATAGCTGATTTTGGAGTCACTGATGCCTTGAATCTTACAATTGGGCAGTTTTCCCATAAAGTTAGAGTCAATGTTCCCCTTTTAATCCTGAAATTTTACTAAATTACTTATGCCACAAATTGACTGCATCACAGTATTTTAATTGTGTTCATAGTGATTTTAAAAACAGTTGCTGGGGATAGGTCATTTAATTATATTTTATCAGTAAGAAAGCATTAGCTCTGCTGTGAGTGATAGCCAGCAAGGCCATCTGCAATGCCTTTCAGTTCACTCACTCTGAATTGTTCAGATAAAGACTGTCAAGTGCTGCCTAAATAAGGAAGGAGCCGTGGTAGGGTTAAGTGCAGTGGAGGACACAAATGGAGCATTGATTCCAGGCATGCTGGAGGGTCTGAGCTGTTTCCTGCAGCACTGAACCTTTTAAGAGTTTTCATTGTTTCCCACAAAGTATTAAAATGCGAGTATCTGCCATTCAGGATCTCAGGGAGGATGAAAATGAGGATTGGGAGGAAGAGGAAAAGGTGAGTTAAACCCCAATAATTTTGCAAAGTACTTATTTTCTTCTATTTTCACTCTTTAGGCAAATTAAACCCGTCATGATTACCTTTCTCTTTCAGATCTTCCTCAAGCCTGTTATTGAGGACAGAAATATGGAACTGGCCCGAAAATGCAGTGAATTAATAAGTGATGTAAGTGATGGTGACTATTTGCATCCTCATACTTACATTTCTTTTTTCAAATGCATTTATATTTCTGATACTTATTTTCTCAAATGTGTACAGTGTAGCATGTGCCCGTCCAAGGCTCAAATAATAAAAGCACACAAAATAATAGAAAAGCACAGATTACTCTGCTACCATAAATTATTGGCCACAGAAGAATGAGCTTTTTCAGAACACCTGGATGGTATGAACCATAGGCCCTAAAAGGAGAGTTAGAAAATGTGGGTCTCAGGCAGAGGATGTCTGCCATGAGAGCACCTTGGCTGCTTTCATCAGGAAAACGTAGTATTATTTCTGGTTGTAGCCTTATACTATACAATTTAATTGGTTTGAACAAAACTGTGTTCCAAAAGACATAGCTGTAAGGAGGGAAGTTAAAAATAAAAGATAAATTGTTAATGTTATCTTTTGTTCTGTGCTGATAGGTGTCCATGCCATTGACCATGCTTACAGGACAAATCCACTGAAATGCTAGGATATCTTTTAGAAATACTAAGCTGGCTAATTCTAGATTTAGTTACTATAGACTTTTAAAACTGTGGATCAGTTATATAAATGTTACATAAACATCATAGATCAGGTCCAAGACATTTTAAGATGGAGTAGATCTGATTGCTTAAATGTAACAGGATCAGATTAAACTTGATGGAAATTTATTTTTGTTTCTCTCTGGGACAAGTGTGTCTGAAAAGTAACTTTGTCCCTTCATGGGTGCATGGGTGTAAATAGTGATATTCCTCCTGTGAGAAAGCTGGCTGGCAGTCAGTTTTTTTGAGGAGAGAGTGACTTGCTTCAACAAATGTTCTAAAGAAACCAAAAAAATAGTGTCTGGCTCATGTCATGTTGTAAGCCAATATTTAGGTGTGGGTTGTTGATTTAATGGGAATAGAACATACAGAATCTACATTTTAGGTAAAAATTTTTAGGGGTTGTGTATCAAAAAAGAATAATTAACTCAGAAGAAGTATCTGGGATGTGTAAAGTGTTACAGTGCTGGTTTGAAAGTGTGACTTGACAAGGTCAAAGTTTCCTCTTTTCTCTTGTCCATACACTGCCTACTTCAATTTTCACAGAAAGAGTGCTGAAAATTGGATAGATCCTTAAGAGAAGCTAAGAAGATGGCTCCTTTGTAAACTCAACCTTTAGGAAGTAGTAGAGATTAATAATATTTTTGCTGATAGATATATACATGCTTTCTTTGGGAAAAAAGGGCATATGGTGCATTAAGTGCCTGTCAACTCATGTAAAGGCAAAAATCAAAATGGACCTGAAGCACTTCTATGACTTATAATACATTTATTGCATCCATGCAGCTTCTGTCTACAAATGGTCACTGTTCTTAAAGACAAAAACTTCCTGAAAAATGCTGAAGAAATCTTTCTTTAACTGAAAAGGAATTATTACTCATGAGGAGTACCCATTAGGAGTAATGCTGACTGTAGCTCCTAATTAATGGATAAATGGAACAGCTGTATTTTTTTGGATTTTCTGCAGGGACTTGGGAGCGAAGTGAATAGCTAAGTTAGGCCCAGCTTCTACTGCTTATAAATGGTTCAGGGATGTGGGCTTTTGCTGAAAACTTGTGATGCGTTTAGCCTGCAAGTGTGTTAGATTTTCCTTGAGATATGTCAGGCATAATGGCAAAGTGTTATTAATGCTTTCAAAGCAAGAACAATGTATAATAGTCCAGACCAATCTAATTTCAAGAAAGAGGCTCTGTGTTTAAAAATAACATCCAACTCTGGGGCTTTATTCAGCCTCTGATGAAATCAGTGGGTTTTTCTTCATTGGCTCGAATGGAATATGCATAGAATATGAATTTTGTTTCCCAGAACTTTTTGCTGTAATGGAATTTCTTATGACCAGCAAAGTCCTTTGTGCCTGGGTATAAATTCCTTACCCTGAACATGCTGTTGTGGAGACCAGTAAATTGCAAGGAATTTGCATTCTTACTTTCAATTTTTGACTTGTTGACATTCAGAACTTTTAATATATTCCTTATGCTTTTTAGCATGAACCTTTGCACGTACCGCTATTTGAGTGGATTTATGATCGGTGTACATTTGTACATTTTTTTGTACAGTGGTTTTATGGCGCTTGCAGTTGGCCCCTCAGATGACCTTGGGGGAGCAGCCTGTGTCCTTGCTGATCACGAGACTGGGTGATTGTCCTTTTCTGATGGTGGAGCTGTCAGCACAACTCCTCCATCAGAATGCAGAGCCAGGAGTGCACATGCCTGAGATACTGGTGTTGTATTATGCTTCCTCTGCATTCTTTGCAGGCTGACTTTAATTTGGCAGTATGGTTTTGAACAAGTGTTACACTGGCAGCCCTTGGTGAATCTGTAATTGCCAGTCTTGAGCTGTACGTAGGGGAAGTTGTGAAGTGTTTATGTGAGAAAATCCCCAATTTCATTTAAGGCTGGCAGATGTTGGTTCTGTGGCTGTGATACCCCCTGGATTGTTTCTCTCGACAGTCATTCCATTTAATCTCCCTCTATTATGAAATTTTATTCCACAGATGTTTTCAAAACTGTCATGTGTCTTTGATTTATATGAATTGCCTTCCTCTCCAGGCCTTTTCTCTTCCACATTGAAATTGAGGTTGTCCATTTGTTTGTAGTGTATTTTCATCCCTTCTTTGTTTTGAATATGTGGTGTGAAATTGTCAGTAATGTCATAAGCAGAGAAGGGAACAGTTATAGAAGGTGATTGACCAAAGAATCATAATCCTTTTTGGTAGAATGGCAGATACCGTCTTCTGAAGATTCTGCTGAATTTTGGTAATGAGTCGTATCAGCACTTCTTTTCCTCTAAAGCAAAAAACAGGACTGCTTGCCATTTATCTGTCCTTGCATAGGGTCCAACTTTGCTCTAGGATGTCTCTGTTATAAAGCAAAGTCTGAAAAGACCTAGAGTCAATAGTGGAAACACTGTGCCAATCTAACAGGGTTTTGACAACCTAATTCTGGGTGCAGCTGTTCCCCTGGACTCATCATTACTAGTCACAACCTCTAACTCAAAAGGACCTTGAGTTTGAAATTGCTGGATAATAATGTATGCATGCCATTTTCTCTTGCTTTTCTCTAGGATCCTATGGTCACAGAGAAAGGATTCTGTATTAGATGGATCTGTGGTCTGACACAGTCCTTAGTCTTACAGGAGATTATAAGTTCAGAAATGTGGGTTTGGATAGTGAATCCTTGGTGGAAGGAGGTTACCTTTTGTTCTAGCATAAAAGCTAGATAAGAATGTTCAGAGTTTTGTTGTTTTTCTAAACATAAATGGGTATTTTAAATGTGATAGTTCTACAGTGGATCTTGGCATGATGACTGTTGACATGGTTACACCATTGATATTAAGATTATTAAGAACAGTTTTTTGAGCATATTAAAGTTAGATGAGCATGTGTCACTGAATAAAAGGAATGGTGGCTGTTTGGATTATGCAGTTACCATTGGAGTCTTGCCTTTAGCCCCCAGTCTCCCTTCTGTGTTTCCCCTTGAAAAAGGCTGATGGAACAGACCATGGGTGAGATGAATTTTCTTGGTGAACCAGAAAGCTTCATCTTAAAGGTTGGATACCCTTGTTTTATAAAGTTGATCTTCCCATATAATATCCGTTAAGACAAAATATGCATCTTGAAGCTTACCGTTTTGGTGGTTGTCTAGGAATTTTAATCCACTTTACTAGATAGTTGTGGTGCGGTCAGAGTTAGTTTTATGATGAGTCAGAGAGAAGAAAAGGATCTGGAGAGAACTATGAAAAATTGGGCCTTTAGTGAGCTATTGAACTTCAGAAGTGTATTGAAGAAGCAGTGGCTCCAGGCCATCATTTACAAATTTTTCCTATTTGTTTTTTTCACAAGGCTTACCAGATCTGCTTGACCTAAACAGCATATTTTGTGGTGAGGGGTAAGCCACTTGCAGGCAAAATTTCCTATTCAATATTTCAGATATCTAAATTTTTAATTACAGACTTTGAAGAGGAGTATTATCTTCTCTGCCTATTCACTCCAGCCATTGGTTATGTTTGATCATAGTCAACCTCTTGAACATCTGCCTTGCATTGTTTACACTAAATATGTTTTATAACTGCAGATGTCACGACTTCATCATACTTGTCCCATTTCATCTTCCATCTTTCTGATTTCAAGCAATGTGGACAATACTGTAGCAGAATGGAGTTTGTTGGATTGGAATTTGACCAAACATTTTGTTAGATGTTCTCTCTAAATTGTGTATTTGAGTCTGTGCATTTTGTGGCTTCTATGGGTTATTGTAACAAATGTGAATAATAAAGGATTAAGGAGGTGGCATTAGTCATTTACTGCTTTCAATTCTTTTGAAGGCATGACTTCTACAGCAGAACAGCTTTGTTTCTTCCAGTCATGTTCTGTCATTCCCCCCAATTAAGAGATACCTTAGGAAGCTTTTGTGTTTGATTCTTGAATGTAATTATTGCTCTGCAATTAAAATGGATATAATTACAGTCAGCTTTCACATGTCTGTGGGTGATTTATCTAAGTTGTGAGCAGCAAGACTCTCTGTCTCCTCTGCCAGAGCCAGAGCTTTACAGGAGTTTCTACTGGGAATGCCATCAAACTCACCCAGCAGTCAGCTCTGTAAACTTCCCATGCATGTGTGCAGGTTGAACAGTAAGTGCCTGCTCATCTTTATCATAAAAATGCCTTTTTTGGGTGTTGCTCTGTGATTACCTGGGATAATGATGTCACACACAGGTTACATGAACCATTGGCTTTGTGAGTCCCTGAGTAAAGTCATGACACAGTCATGTTACACCCATTGTTCACCAAATGGGCTTTTTAAACAAGAGACTATAGTCCACAGAGGCAGTTGATGTGATTTGGAAGTGACGTGTGGATTCTTTCAGTAGTCCAGATCTGAATGAGTTGAATATCAACCAAAATTGTTTCCTGTGTGAGGATTAAGTAGTCACTGAGTTTGCAATGAATTTGGCATTATCTAATCAATTTTTCAGTAGACACAAACTTTGCCTTAGAAAGCACAGGAGCTGATTCTGTGTAAGCTGCCATCCTTCTCATAAGTTTTCCAGGTCCCTGTAGAGGAGCGTAGACTAGGACTTGTGATATCCATTAAGGATTCAGAGAAAGAGGATATTAAGGCTGCATATTTCTGTAATGCTTAGATGCAGATCATATTGCTTTTGTCAGTGCTTGTCAGCAAGTCTAGAGTGCATAAATTCAAGCTGCTGTTATGCAGAATGTGAAAATGAGGTTAGAGAAATGGTCGCAGATAATAACCATGAAAGCTTAGTACTAAATAATTTAATTTGCATTGATCTAAACAATTCTCTCTACAAAGAAAGAAATGTCACTGAAAACATCTAAGGCTATCCATGTGAAGTGTCTGTCTTTAAAACTTATTTAGTCCATCTCATCATAATTCACTATCTTTCTTCATGCCGTTGGTATACAATGAACATTCCTAAATATTAACCAAATCCATAGATTTTAACCTCCTTGCAGTCTCACTAATGCAAACAAAAACTCTGACTTCAGCAACACTCACGTGTTTATTATAGCCCATACTGTTTGCCCCATTGTAAGGAAAAGGTTGGTTGTTAAAAAGAAAAAGTGTTTCTTTTTTTTTTTTTTCTTTTTTGCTAAATATATCATAGTGTTCTGGTATTTTTTTTTTCATGGTTTCCTGTGTGCATACATATTTTGAAAAATGCCTCAATTTAAAATTTGTTTGGTCTTAGAGAAATTCCATTACTGCTTGAATGCCATGATGGTTGGGTGCTTTGTAGGCGATGGTTTGGCAGTGGCCTCCTCAATTTATTCATGTAACTCTTGGATTCATAAAGGGGCATTTGATGATGTTATACAGATTCTGTGCTTGCTAGGTCTGTGTTAGAAGTTAAACAATTTTTATCTTTGAGATCAAGGATCAAGGAGATCAATTATTCGATTCTTCTTTCTTTAGAGACACTAAAACATCTACAACAGTAGTGAAAATGTGCTCTAGATGTAGAGAAAAACCCTGTCTTTTTCATCTATATTATTAAAGAGTTCTGTGCCTTTTACATAGCCCTGGTAATGTGTGTGAGAACTGGTAGCTTCCCTTTATGGTTTAATTTGATCCAGCCGGAGGTATTTGCAAGCTGCCCAGCATAGTATCCATGGATAACATAAAATAGGAATAATTTAAAAAATACAAATAAAAAATAATCAATGTTTACTTTTCTCTGTGTGTGTGTTTTAAGAACAATTAAACTTCCTTTTCTTCTCTTTGTAGATACATTATAAAGAAGAGTTTAAAAAATCTAAAGGCAAGTGCATATTTGTACCTGACACCCCGCAGCTAAAACATGTGAAGAGCCTTGGTGCTTTTATTTCTGAGGTAAGATCTAAAAGACTGAAGAATTTTCTTGGCTTCTTATCCTTCCTAAAAACTCTTTCGGTTGAATACTGTGATTTTTAGCAGGGGAAGGATGGCTTATTTCAAATAATAATTCTGTTTAAAGCTGAAGTGACTTAAAAGGCTGTTATTAGTGTATACTGTAATGTAAATAATAATAATTTGGAATTACATAACACTTTTATTTTGGGATTTAAAGATACTTTATTAATGGTTCTGAGCCAGTCCTAGCTTCTGATTTTCTTTGTGGATAAACTGAGGAATAGGAAAGGAATGTTACTTTTTCTGCAGTGATGAGGTTTGCAAATTACACCTGTGCAAAATTTCTCTGCTGTGGAGATTTCACAGCCTGATATCAAACAGAAAGGAGACAAGGAAAATGTTTCCATGTTATCATCCCTGTCCTCCTTCAGCAAGAGGCCTGGGGCAGCCATCAGGTCAGTGCCATCTGTGGGTTGCACTTGTATGCATATCTATCTGTCAATTATCTGTCTCTCTGTCTCTCTGTCTCTCTGTCTCTCTGTCTGTCTCTCTGTCTCTCTGTCTCTCTGTCTCTCTGTCTCTCTGTCTCTCTATCATCTCTCTCTGCATACTTGTGACATGTGCACATACTTGTGATTTGTGCAACTGTGGTGGCAAAGAAAGATCAACAGCTTACAAAGTACCAGAGTAGCATTTACTGCCACCTCTTCCTGTCCCAGGTACAAGGTGCTGTAGGATTGAATCTCTGATTGATTGTTTTCCACAGGTAAGAACAGCAGCAGAAGTTTCATTGAGAGAGAGTGGCTTTGTTTAGGAATTACTGGTTCTGAGTGATTTTTCTGACACTATAGCCCTTCAAAAATTAAAATTTTGGTGCCTCATTTTTTGTGTCACCTTTATGATTATAATAAAAAGTCCCAATATTGCTATCTGAGGTTACATAACTCATATACATTCTAAATTCTCTTTCTGATACACAACAATTTGCTGTGTGGCTTTCAGTATAAATGCATTTAATGAATACTTTTCTTGTATTTATCTTCCTGTTTTCTGAGAAGGACTGGCATGTCCCAAGGGAAGCAAATCTGATGTAATTGCACTTCATAAGAGACAGACTACTGTAGTCTACAAAAATGCAGTATATAGAGAGTATTTATCTAATCCATCTGTCTGATTCCAGAGAATCTGCTGCTAATTATTAATCAAGGATGTAGAGATATTAAAATATTCTAAAATTTTAAACTCTGTAGGCTTGATATTACCACACTTTTGAGCACTCTGCCTATTTATTGCAGCATTACCTGAAGCCAATGATGTGATGGATGGCTTATCTTGTAAATTACTGACCTCTAGTGTCTCATAACCTGTACTTGCAAATCTTGGACGCTGACATTCTTAACAGCATGGCCATTGCATTGAAAAAGAGCCCTCTGTTTTGGGGAACAGCAACAAATGTTACAGCAAATTATTGATATATATCCATATAATGCATTTGGGGAACTAGCCTCTAATGAAGAACTGTGTATTTCACTGTAAGTAAGTGACATTAGGCAGTACCATTGAAAATATTTTTGTATTTACGATTACTTTCACAGCAGTGTTGCCGTTATTGTTTTATACATTCGGGAAACTTAGATCTGAAGCAAAAGCCTCATACATTTTGAGCTATTATTCTGATATCTCTTGTAAAACCCCTTTGTGAGGAACAGTACTCAGTACTGAATAATGGAGGAAACACAGGATAAATAAAATGTAATTTAGAAATAAGACTGTAGTATGAAAAGATGAAACAGAAATGATAGTAGACATGCTAACTTCAGACATGTTAACTTCAATGTTCCTCTCCTTTCTAGCTGCATTTAATTGCTGCTACTTATAAGTTGGTAAAATATTTATGGTTGTCCTCTCATTTGCTCCCATTGTGCAGGACTCTGGAAAAGAGAAAGAAGAAAAGTAATTTTTGGAGTTAAAAATGATCTGAAAAAGGATAGAGAAAAACTGCCTTGCTTATTTTATTTTGTATTTCCACCAAAATTATTACATTTAAATAGGAGAGATTTTGCATTGATTTGTGAATTAGACACATCCCCATAAAGCATATTTAAAGATGTTTTTGCTTGAAAGGTAGTGACAGCATTAATTTTCCAGTTGTGGTCTATGCCATTTTACTTACTAGAAAAAATAAGTCGTATATTTACTGTATTTTCATTTTTGCATTATGTGTCACCTTTTTCTGCCCTCTAGGTGAAATATAAAGGAGCTGCTAAGAAAGACCTTTCCAACTCTCTTTATCAGCAGATGCCAGCCACAATTGACAGTGTATTTGCCAAAGAATTAATGCACCTTCAGAGCAAGGTACAACTTTAGAATTGCAAAAACGATTTTTAGATTAATTGTGTGTCAGAATAAGTACACTTTGAACAAAATATTTGAGTAGATACTTGATTGCTTGATTTATTTGGGTGAGCTTATCTTCCAGAGTTTATCACTCTAACTTCTTAACTTCAAAACCCACTAATTTTTAAAATGTTTACAATTTTACATATATTTATTAAATATACATTTAAAATCTGGTAGTGCATTCATCAATCCAATGAAATGCGTGAATGCAATAAGGAATTATTGAATTCGGTGACATTGCGTGGTCCTTATAGAATGGATGAATCTTATAACTCTTTCCTGCTGGATGTTGTATTAGCTGTATAAAATGTTTGATGCTGAAAGCAAAAGAAAAAAAACCTGCTTTAATGACTTTTAAAGGCACTTAGTGGTAGCAGTAAAAGTATTTCTGGTGGTCTGCATACTACTACTTACTGCAAATTTTACAGAATTAAAAGATGAAATCAAGTATATTGAACATAGTGTAAAGCTTGCGAACAACCAGTAAAATAGTAAATTCTGGTTCAGTTGCCTTCAAGGATACCTTGATACCTTAAGACAGGGTACAAGGATACTCTTAATACCTTAAAAGTAGGCAGGTGACCCTTCACTTCCACTGGCCTCAGTGGAATTATGAATGTTAAGTATGTGTAATATGAATGAGGTTACAGATTTTCATCGTTAGTCATGACAAGTACATCGGATAGATGATCATGGATTTTGTCCACCAAGCATTTCCATGGTTTTCTTGTTTTTGCTTTCTCCTCTCTTAAAGATATAAACTACATACAGTTTAATGCAGCCAGTGTGTGAAGGGAACACTTCTAAATTCATAATATTGATTATATCCCAATATGCCTTCTTGTAATGTAGTGATACTTTTTAAAACAAAGGAAAATATTCATAAAAAAAGAAAGGACTAAAATCTCAGGACAGCTTGTGAAGAAATGTTTTGATATAAAACATTATGTTAATCAAGGCTATATTAAGCAACTATAATAACACATATTTTAGTTTTCAGAATTTGAAAAGGAACATATACAAGTTAAAGCACCACAGTAGCTGAAATGACATTAATGTGACATTTCATTGTAAAGTGAGTGATTAGAGAAATTACAGTAAAAATAAATTGGGAAGAAAACTTGTATAACATTTTTAAGCCATTAGCTTGATTTATAAAACATTAGTTAACTAGTTTGCCACAGATTTACTCCCAAATTAATTCCAAATTATTACATTCCATTATTACATTATTAATTCCAAATTAATGCATTACATATTACATTAGTTTACACAAATGAGGTTAATTAACATTGGTGGCAGTAAGGATAAATAACTGAAACTAAAAATGAAACCATTGGTTCATCAAAAAACCCTTTTAAGAAAAAGACTGACATTTTTATTTCATAGTTTTTGAAGTTTTTTTTTAATCATCCAACAGTTCTAGAGAAAAAAATGTGCATATAAGGTGAGTTGTATTTAAGCAGAAATTTTTTCCCATAAAATTTCATACTATCCCCTTAGGAGTAGATGCATTATAAATCATAATATACCATAAAACTTAAAGATACGCTGACACATTTTTCCAACTTGTGGTTACTGCTGCAATGGACCTGAATTTAATGCTACTTTGAGAGAGATCTCAGGGGATTTTCTAGTGAAAAATCTTCTCCACAGTATTCAAATCTAATCCATATTGTGCCTATCACTGCAGTACCTAAGTAGCTAATACAAGGATTTCAGATTTCAGCTGGGTCAGGATACGGCAGAGAGGGTTTCTGCTGCATCTGTCTAGCTGGGATTGTGAATTTACAGGTCATCACTTCAGGAGGAGACTACAGACATGCCATAGGAAGGAGAGAGAACAGCACCAGATGGCCATTGCACCAGCTCTGCTCCAAAAAGGCTGCTGCAAACCCAGAATTTCAGTCTGTTTCTGAGTTATAGTAACCTGATTTTAAAATAGATGCTGATTTCCTGAGAGGTGGAAAATATGTATCCTTCCTACCCACATGAGAGCAAATTTACACCTTTGACTCCCTTTTCATGCTTCTTGGATGCAATGCTGGCCTGGAATGCTTTTGTGGGCAGATTGAGCAGGACTCTTGCTCTGTGGTGCCATGTTCTTGGCAGGATCCACAGCCTCATCTGCCAAGCTGGTGCACTGGGAATAGAGGATCATGATGTGGAAGAAAGAGAGCCCCTGACTTTCCCCAGTGCTGCCTGCTGGCACAGGCTGGGGTGCCTCTGCCAGAGGATCTCCTTGCACAGGTGTGTCCTCCGTAAATGGGCTCTCCTGTGATGCAAAGTTTGCTCCTGAAATGGTGCTGCTGTGCTGCTGCTGCCCAGCAGCCCTGTCTTCAGCCTACCTGTATCTAGCCCGGTTCAGTGATGTGGTACACCATTACACCATCACACACGATTCAGGAACTTGGAGACAGCTAGGGGAAATTTCCTGTTTGTCACAAGGAGTTATACCCTACCTACAGCTGCCCTCTCCTCTCCAGAGCCAAAATCTGCCACAGCCCCATTGACCCGTTTGCATTTTTTAACTCATGGGGCAATTGTCAGTGATTTCAGCAGAGCCAGGATCTCCTTCTTCAGGGGTCCTGCCATGCAGTGCCAGTACTGGCATCAAGATCTTGCTGTAATGGAGAGTACAGCACCCTGACACATGTGGGTCTCTTCTGTGTAACCTCTTCCCCATATTGGCTTTATTAAGTCATACTCAATTCTCTCTTCAAGATACTCAGGAAAGCCTGAAAAAAGACTCCCTGCTGGCTTTTGCGTGAAACTCATGTTTGCTCTTTCATGTTTTGTTTAGAACTGGCATGAAGAGGGAAATAAATACCCATAGAGAATGATATCTATCCAAAACTTACAAAACTCCCCCCAGTGCTGTTTATGGGAAACAATGTTTCAGGAAAATGAAAAAAAGTTTCTTTCACAGCCCCACATACTTGGGTGACTTTTATCAATTTCGTTTTTTTTTCTTTTTCACAGAACGTTTGACTGTGGCCTTCTAAATGCCTTTCATGAGAGTGAGGCACCAGATTTGCCTCCCTCTCTCACTTTTGTCACAGTTGCCCCCAGGGTAAGCTAGAAAAAGGAGAAGTCCCTCTCATCACTGAATAACTTCACTCTCCTTACCAGCCTACAAAGCTCTCACCAATTTCTCTGTTTTCTGCAGTGAGAAAATAAATTTGATGAGACCAGTCTAGGCAGGGAGCCTTCATTTTGATTTTTCTGAAAGGAAATGAAAACTTTTGGAGAAATTGCAATATTCCTGTAGAAAATATTGCTGAAGGAAAAATTCTGATTATTGCTAGCCCTGTGCCAAGTCTTTTCTTGTCTGAAGATCAGTGTGCTGAATACTTCCTTATGTAAAGCAGTTTTTTTTTTTAATAAGGTGTCACAAACAATGATAAAGGTATTTAAAATTGCTTGGGGCAAAACAACGTTGAAAAAAGTAAGCACTTCATGACTTTTTTCATCACTTTATTTCTGCCATAAGAAGTGATTGCACTGTTTTTCTTCTTATCTAAAAGGGATAATCTAAAGCAAATTGGAGGCAGTTTAATTTTCTACTTTGCACAGGGCAATATCTCAAAGAGTCAATGTAGAACAGTATTTCCTAATTCTTTATAAAGGTGATGAGCCAAGAGAATCTTAAGCAATGTTTTCAACTTCCAGAGGAAGTTTCAAAAGGTTTTTTTTTTACTACAATACAAATGTTGTTGTTTACTGCATTGTTTCCAATCATATTACACGTTATCAAATTGTTTTATGTAATTTTTCAAGGGTTTTTTTAATAGTAGGAAATGTCATGTTGAAGATCTCCTCTGTTTTATGGTGGCAGGTATTAGTCTTCTGGACTTCTATAGTTCTGTTTTACACAAATACATTGGATAATTTAATTCTCTACATGGAGATTAAAGTAATGTTTTTGGTGTTCTTGAACATTTCCTCCTGTGAAATCCTACTTTGTGGATTTTAAGTTCAGAGTACATCTTACTGACTATTAAGGGAAATATAAAAATAAAAATGTAATAGTGTTTAATGTATGCCGAAACAGGGGGGTCAGTCAGAGCTAGGTTCAAAGAGCACAAAAGCTTCCTTAATGCACCTTCCTATTGACACACTGGTGTAACAGAGAGAAGAAAAATAAAAAATGAGTACTTACAAATTGGTTCAATCTGAAGTCATACCTACTTAAATAATTGCCTTGTATTTCTCAAGGTAATAAATGGCACCACTACAGGGTAAAGGTTATGTCAGTGACCTATAATGCTTGATCTCTGTGTAGAGTAGTTTCGTATGTAGATTTGATAAGGGAAATTCAGTTTAGCTAAAACTTGAAAATCAACTTGAGCTGGGAAATCAATGTATGCATACTAACCTGTAAAATAATGGTTCTAAGAATATTGATGAAATAGTAATAAATATTTTTTTATGCTTACTTGGTAACAATTTACAAATCCGGGAATAGTCCTGCACTAAATTCTCCCAAACTCAACTAGACAGCCATTGAACCCCTCCTAGCCTAGGATTGCACCAAGACTACTTCAGTGAGTTAATGAAAATAATGGGAAGAGATAGGAAGAACAGATGCCAAAGCAAGTGAAATATTGCTACATTAAGCTAAAGCAATGGTCATCTTTTCCCCAGACAGAGGATACTTGTAATTTCTGTTAAATTTCTCCTGCTGAGAGTTGATATGTTACTGTGTTTTCGTATCTTGGTTACATAGCCCATTCACCCAGGGAAAAATAGAGCTGTTGAACCAGCAAAATGACAATGTAATAAAATATCTGTAAATCAGTAGATTTTGGAAGTAACTGTATGGGTCTTCTGTTTTTAATGGCTGTAAGTAGGGAACATCTTAAAAGTCTCAGTGTAAGCAAGGAGAATTAGCAAAAGAGTTTTTGTGGCATATGTTTGTACAGTAATTACACTTTTGTGGGGAATCATTTGTTGGTGCTGCTTCAGTCGTGTTAAAGATTGTGTGCTTTTCCATTTGCAAGATGTAACCAGTTTAGGTAAGTTATGGACTCTTTGTTTCACTGTCAATTGTGTTTGCTCCTGCAGAGGGCTGATTGTGTTGCATTGGATAAGGAGGTGGCGCATTTTAAGGTTCCTGATTTGATACTTTTGTTCACATAGTAGCAGTGCAAAAGTACCCTTCTCCCCTTCTTGTCTTAATCTTTCAGCCTGTATATCATTTTGTAATCTGAGATAGTCAGGGCAGATACTAACATATTGCTTTGGGCACACTACTCTGTAACTCAGATGAAATCTTGCTTTAAACAAAAACAGATACAGCATTTTCTCACAGTTCTACACAGTTCTCTTCTTCAAAGAGTTTGAATCTCTGTAGTTGAGAGTTTCTGTCTCAAAACTTTCACAGTGTTCTTTTATTGCTATCATGAGTTTTCATGTCAATCCCTGTCCTCCTAATCAGCTTTCTATCTTACTTAATACTTGCTGTTTTCTTATGGATTATTTTAATGCTTGCTTATGAGAGCTATTAGAAAACGAATTTTCTTGATGCTTGCTACTTTTGGGGCATCAAAACCTGGTGAATTTTTCCTTAATATAAGCCTAAAAGCTTCTGACAAGGATAAGTGTAAGATCAGCTTTTCAGGCAGTTGTAGGATGTGAATGTGTAATATGTAAGTATAACACAGTACAGTGAAAGATGGATGAATGCCTAGCATTGAGTTCCATTTCTATTACAAAAGTAAAGGTGTTTATAAATTCACAGTTCAATTCCATTTTCATTTACCATGATGACAATTGAACGTAAATATTATTTTTCTTTGTGAACCTGGGGCTAAGTCAAAATGTGCATTGTGCTGGTAGTTTCCCAACAGTGGAAGAAATAGAACTTTGGGCAATGGGTATATAGTGTAAAATTGTTTATGACAAATGCATAACATATTTGTTTTGTTTTTGAAAATGGAGAATAATTATATAGTTGATAGCTTTAAGTGTGTTACAAAAAAAGAGTGGCTTTTGCCTATGCTTTTCCCTGGGCTATCTTTTCACCGTGTTAAGCTTAATTTTCTGGTTTTGTATATTACTATTTCTTTCCCCTGTTTACTCATGCATCTGTTGCAGAAACAGATACAGAGAAATCTCTCTGCTGACTATGCCTCATATGTGTTTTGGGTGGAAGCTGCTCTATTAAGGAACTTATTTATTAAGTTTCTTCTTGAATAGAGGTACACTACACCACTAGGTTAAACCTAGCTCATGTTATACCTGCTCTTCTCAGGTCACAAAAGTATGATGTTGCTCTTTTCAGGTTCTCTACAAACAAAAACATGATGCTGAGAAAGGATTTTCAGACTATGCACGTATGAGGGAACCTCCAGATGTTAAACATGCCATGGAAGTCAGTAAACACCAGAGTGGTGTAAGTACTCCCCCATCTGAAATGAGTGAGCTTGTTTTGGGTAGATACGTCTGTTACAGCTTACTGAAATGAATTGGGCATGGAATATTTCCATATTTCCTTAGTTGGTATTTCTCATAAATTATTTGCTCTGAAGTAATTTAGGACATAGTATGTGTATAAATTGTGCTCTGAGTATGTGAATTTTATTCTGAGCTGCTGTGGAAGGTGGTAGTTACTGTTTATCAATAGTAACTATGTGCTATCACTTTGAAATAAAATTGCAGGCACAGGTTTTCTGAATTCACTTGTAGCTTCTTTTACTCTTACAGTGTGTAAAATTCTTTGTTTAAATGAATAACAGTGTTGTTTCAGTGTCTTAATCTGCCAGTACTTGGATAGTTCTTCAAGGGTGCTGTGTAGAGGAGATAAGTGAGTTGTTTCTGCTCTGCTCTTGCACACTTTTATGCATATGAATAGGTTTGTGCCTATCTCATGAATACGTATCAAGTGAATTTTCCAAAGAAATAAAGAATAATATGATTTATTTTACAGAAATCGAGCCATAGTGTTTAGTTTGATGCCTGCGCTAGTTTATACCATTTGACCAAAGTATTTGTTCTTGTAGTTTTATTTAGATAACTTACAAGTAACTAAGAGTACTCAGCAATATTTTGAAAATTGTTTGGTTTTTTTTTTTTCAGCTGCTTGTTATCTTCTTGACGTTCTGAAGGTTTTCACAATATAAAAGCCTAATAATGTATTTACATTTTTTATTAGAATCAAGTCAGGTTTGATTTCATGGTCAAGCTAACATATACTAGCTCAATGCATCACTGCTTTGGGCAGAATTGCTGCCCAGATTAGAGTCTTAAATGATACAGAAACAACTTTGAAGAAAAATTTATGTTAATTTTAGGTTTTGTGAAAGCTTACATTTGAGAAAAATTTAAGGAGAAAGTTGGTTAAAATAGTGATGCCATTTTAAGGGATACACAAATCTTTTAAGAACAACTGGTGTGTAACCTTAAAAGTTATGATCCAGTTCCATTCTTGTTGAGGTAATCAAATCAATTGAGGTAGTCATGTCATTTTACAACTCTTTTTTTCTTAGATCAATGGGATTTTTTTTTCTGCCAACAATGTAGAAAACGTAGCTTGGGTGTTCATTTTAAATTATCTTAAATTCACCCTATCTTCCCCTGCTAATGGTGCAACAAACACTCTTAGGTTATGCAGGCTGAAAACTAAATGTCAGTGCTAGATGTATGTCTGTGTGCAGAATCTTGACAGCTGGCTGCTGATTAAAAGGCTGCTGGAAAACTTCAGGGAAGCATTATGTTTGAAGAATAACTTTTTCTTCTGCTGGGAATTACCTGCAATGGAATTCCCAGCAGTAATTTGCAACCTGCCTTGATTACAGAATTCCTTCTTCCTGTCAAACAGTGTCCATTTCCACTGTTGGAAGCATCAGGGTGTCACTCTGATAGAGCCTAGGAGCTGGGAATGTGAATGTCTCTCCCCAGAAGCAAGAGGTTTTTTATTTACCTACCAGTAGGAATGATGGTGAACTGCTAGGAAAGGAAATAATGCTGGAAAGAGAGATGTGAATCCCTCTCAGAGAAGGTGGTGGGACTAGGAGGAATATGAGACAAGTTTCTGTAGCAAATTCATCATAGTTTGAGGATCAGTATGCTAATGCAAAACCTATTCCCCTTCTACAGATGTATATCACCTGCTAATAGAATTAGGGAGAGCAGGTTACAGATGTGAGGCTAAATTAAATCCAGTTGTTTCATCTTTCACCCTTAAAACATGCAAAAAAAAAAAAAAAAGGAAATGAAGGAAAACATGGGAAGGAAGGATGTTTTGATAAATGAAAACTTAAAACAGCATGTTAGAAACAATGAAAAAATATAAGGGAAATTATTTTCAGCCTGAGCAAACTTCAAAAAAATCAAATAAGTCATCCAAATCCAACACAAAACTCTAACCAGTTAGTTTAATGTGTTTAAGAACAGATTCTTCCTGGTTTCTCATGAATAGCTGCAGTGCAATAGGAAAATACCTGTTACACATAAAAGATCAAGTTGTAAGTCTGGTTATTGCTCAGCAGAATCATACAGCTCTTGTAGGTAGTATTTGGGCATCATGGTGAATAGCTGTGGATTTCTTCTGTAAGTACAGGTTTAATTAAGAACCGTGTGAGTTTTCATCTTGGAGTCAGAACACGGAACAGCGAGCATCCCCAATGTGGAGCATTTGTCTTTCCAAACTATTTCAGGCTATCTGTGTAATCACAGCTTTGAAAGTGAAGAGAAAAAGAAGGGAAACTACTGGGGAGCTAGAAGGACAAAGCTCTTTTATCCACCATTCAGTACAGTTTACCTGTGGGAGCAGAATGCATGTTTACCTACAATGCTCTGCCAACTCAATTCAACCTTTACATGGAAGGTTTGCATCTAATAGGATTAGGATGTGTTTAAGACTATTTACTCAGCCTTAAAATAAGGCTGACATTTATACTCAACTCTGTGAAATGTGCAATTTCCTTTAAAAATTAAAACTGTATTCAACTTACCATACATTTGTGCTGACATTTTGAAACTGTCATGTGTTGTAGGCCTTCACACTACTTTGAATATCATTAATGTGCTCTCTGTGTTTGGGCAGAAACTGTGCAATAGGGAAATACTGTAAAATCTCCTGAACAATGTGATCATGTATAAGAAAATAATTTTTCTCTTTTTTATACTTAGACTGAAGAAAATTGCTCTCAAATGAACACAAGTGACTTTTCTAATGACAGGAAGTATACTTTAAAAAGAATTTAAATACTACATAATGCTTGAAGGGAAGCACGTTGATCCAAACCAGAGTACTTTTCTTTATAAAATTGTGTTAGTGTTTTGTGAAGTAAATATTAATGATGTGACTTTGGCACACAAAGTCATTTTCGGAAGAGTGAAGTAGGGACCATCAGCCTACTTTGTTGCTGCTTAGCTGATCAGTTAACTCATCTGGGAGTTTTCAAACTTGGGACCAAAACTAAGTGGTGGTCTTAAAACAATGTCATGTCACAAACCAGCATTTTGCTTTATGTGTACCAGAGTATCATGTGAATGGAAGGATGTAGTTGTACAATGTAATGACATGACAACTGAATTTCTAAAGCAAGGAAACCACTTGCTATGTTGTGTCTATGTGGAAGCTGCACGTAGCATTTGATGAAGGTACTCCTAGCTGTGCTTCATAATTTTGTCTGTTCCATGACCTGGTCCATCACTGGGCATTTTGAATAGGAAAACAATTTTAAATATTTGTACAGCAGTTTAAATGTTCTACTTTGTTAAAATGACTGATTCTCCTCCCAACATTACATGGTATGAAATAAGGATGTGGTGTTCTGATTTTGCAAACAAGAAATCTGTAGTACACTCATCTGTGGACATTTAAAAGGCAGTTTGCACATCTGATTTTAAAGGATACACCTGGTATCTTTTTTCTTATCCTTATCTACAAAACAGTGCTTTTTTAGAAATGTTAGTTGACAGTTGGGCAAACTCCTGATGTATATGTATACACTTTCCACTCCACTTGAGGTCAGTAGTGATAATTTGTATGTTTCACTCACCATCTAAATTTGAATAGATGTCATTTGAAGATATCTATATTGTCTTAGGAGTAAGTTGTTTTTCATGTTCAGGATATTCTGCAGTGACAGTCCACACACACACAAAAAAGTATATTCTTTCTGATAGGACCAAATCAGCAGATCTTAAACTGGATGTGCTTAAACATCATCAGTAACATACCCAAATGTAATGTTTGTTTTGATGCAGATCATGGTAAAGTCAAGCTTCTCCTGCCTCTCTGTTCAGTATTTGTGTTAGAAAAATCACCTTTCACTTACTAACTTTCTGCTGACAGTGGTTGTCAACAGTGTGTCCCCCTGGATCATTTCCAACTGGTGCTGAAAATGATGTTTACTCCTGATGTAATTGGGACCTATCAATTTTAAGTCCCATTACTGGAAAGGATGACTGCATCAATCTGTAATGGGCCAGAAATGTGTTTGTCTCTTTTACACAAGCCGGAAAACAGTTTTCAACATCATTTGAGAAGGAATTAGAAAAGCTGTTGCCAATGATGATTGTCACCAGCTAGTCATTTTCTTAGTGTTGATGGAACCTGAAGTGTAGATGAGAGGAAAGAGGGCAGAGACACAGCTGACAGGCCATTACTTAGTGGTCTTAACAGCTCTTAAAAAATGCTAATCAGGGACAAACAGTAACAGACTAATTCTTTTACAGACAGGTGTGCCCAACTTCTTACTGAATCCTTAAGAGGGCAAAATGTGTTCATAGCTGGTTGTGCATATTTTAGTAATTTATTATGTATTGTTCTGAATAGTTTTGGTATTGGAATGAATAAGAAGATAAAAGATTCCAGGAAAAGTCTAACTCTTTTAAACCTAGATTTGCTTGGCTCACCATGTAGAAATTTCTGTTTGTTGATTGACAGTCTGAGATGTTTTGCAGCATTGTTAGAGATCTGTTTACTTTATGGCACTGAAGTGCATTCCGCTGGTATTCATGTAAGGTGAAGCATCATCCAGACCCTGCTGGAGTAACTGGATCAGCATGTTTATCCCCAGTGGACCTTATGCATTTTATAAAAGCTCCAGGTTTGGCCCTATTAAAATCAGTCTACTAATTATGAGCAGGCCCTGAATATTCTCCATGCTTTGCAAAAACCAGTTGCAATTCAGAGTATAAAATCACATTTGGGATTAAAGATGAGAAATGGTTTTGTTCCAATTATTGCTTCATAAAAATATTCAACAGTGTAACCACTTTTTATTGTAATTTCAAATTGGGTAGAAACCCACTTTAAATTTATCTGTAATTTACGGTTTTCATCTTCAGAACTCAAGATGATACTTTTTTTCCTTTGTTGTTGCTCCTTCTTGCTTGCATTTCCCACTGGTCTGCTGTAACTCTCCATCTAGGTGTTTCGCTGCTGCTCTAAAATTGTTATCTCAGTTACTTTTCCTATGCAAAAGCCAGCTGGAACAAATTGTAGACCTGTGGTCCTCGTGAAGTGGAACAATTCTTGAGCCTTTGCTGATTTCTTTTTTGGTAGAGCCTGAGCAACCCTTTGAAATGAAGATTGAGTAAAGGTGTCATGTAATGCCTGGAAATTCCAGTCAGGGTATGAGCCAGCTCAAGACAAAGATGACTCCTTCTCTGGGGTGCTTCTGCTGTTTCCTTTTTTTTTTTTTTTCTTTTGGTTTTACCCCCTCATGGGCTTCTTCACTTTCCATCTTCTGATGCCCATGGGTGCACACACCAAGCCAGTTGCTTCGCCCTGTCTGTGTCTGTTCCCCTGCTCTCTCAGAATAGCTCTGGTTTTACTGTTCTAACATAGCACTATCAAAAAAAAAAAAAAAAGAATCACTAGATGGAACAGAATAGCAGCTGTGTAATAGAGGCCAGCACAGTGTCCCAATGGGTGAGGGTCAGCATCCAGGGATTGAGGTTATTCAGGAAATGGGAAACATATTTTTTCTTTCTTTGGCCTACCTCTGACAAACTACTGTTCTGCTGCATAACATTTTTATTCTCACTGGAGTATGACAAGCTGTAGAATGGAGCAAATATATATTGCAGACATTTGTAAAATGCTAGATGACTTTCCCTCAGACATAAGTAATAGGTATACTGGTTTAGGTGCGGGAAGAATAATAATTCACTCAGGGAAAGATATAGCAATTGGCCTTGCATCTAAAATAATTGGAAATAGTGAAATATAAAGGACTGTCACTGTCTCATTTCTCCCCCCCTTTCTTTCCCCGAAATTAACCACAATCCATTATTTCATGTACTATATGATCATGTCATTTGGGAGCCATAAGTGACCACATTTCCTCAACTTTATCACCACTGTTCTTGATTCTCTGATGTTAAATTCACTACATTCCTAATTTCTATTTTAAGCACATATGCTGGCCTTTAATTTGCAATTTACATGGATCATAGGGTGCTATTCAGAAACCTGTTTCTGCTGCCTTTGTGGTTTCCACCTCACCTCATGTGGTCATTAGGATGAACAGCATATAATTAACTAAATTCATGTAAAGTCCTGAATTGCAAATGGTCCTCTCTACCTCTAGTTTCTTAAAAATTAGAGAAAATCTAAATATAACTAAAACAAAAGTTACAGTGGTTTACACCAGCTGCAAGAATCAACTTTTGTACGTATGTGATAATTTGGGCTGAATCCATCAGATCTATTTATTTGTTTCCTTTATCAGTGATTACACTTGTGTGTCATGGCAGATTAAAAATTATAGGATCTATTTGTGGGCAGGCAGCCAACAGTGAAGCCTGTTTAGCTTGTTTGCTTAGCTGAAGCCATATGGACACAAAATTACTTTCCTGTTGCATGTAAAATATTTGCCAAAAAGTAATTTTTTTTTCTTTTCTTTTTGCAATTCCCTTTCTATGAGGTATATTTGTCACTGACTGCTGCAGTTTATGGGTTTGCTGCATTGTACCCAGAGTGAAACTTTACATTGGAAATAGGAGCTGAGGTTATAACGAGAAACTTCAGGCTGAGAACTTTCTTGCTGATGAAATACTATCTTGAGAGGTTGATAAACTTTGTGAAGCAACTAAAGAAAATCGAAAAGATTTCCCAGTACAGGAGGAATTATTCTTTTGCTTTTTGTTTCCTCTAAATTTTATGTTCACCAACTTTTGCCTGAAACTTCAATTTGTCAGACACTTTTGAGTACTACAGACAGAATGTTATTAAGAATAATTCAGTAAGACAACCCTTGGAAATTGGCTTAGATTGGCACATGTGCTAGAGCAGGAAAAAGTCCACAAACCTTGAAGAGAGAAAAGAAGGATAATTTGTGGAGCTCTATAATGTCCCTGAGGTCTGTGCTGCTCTCATGATTGCTTTGCTAAATGAAAGATGTTTGGACTCTCCTGTCTGTGGTTGAGCCTTCTGGCCAAAGTTTTCTGAGCCCATTCATTATGGTAGTGGCTTTTGCACAAACACAAAGGGTCAGTCGTGTACTCAACATGCTGGAACACTTAGGCTTCTTGTTCCCACGATTGTGCAAAGGAGCAAATCAGTGGCGTTGTGGGGATGCTGAGGTGGACTTGTATCATTGAATTACATACAAGCTACATGTCTGTCTAGTACTGAGAAAGAAACTCACTATGATAGTATTATAGTTGCTCTTCAGGGTAGCTGCAATCTGCTAGGCTGCAGTATCAGAACAGGGGTTGGTTTATATTAAAAATGGGTACAACATAGGAAAAAAAGCTATACTCTTTAAAGGCCTCTGAAATTTTAAGATAAAACCTAACATTTATGTCTTTGCAATGCTTTAATTTTCCACTATGCTTCTAAGCAAAACAATTTTTGTTTTTCCAGTTGTATTTTATGCTTCTGAATTTCTTCCTTATCATGTTACCTGGTGTGTGGGTCTTACCTTACAATCCCTGTCAAGCCGAATAAACTCTGTTGGAATAAATTAGGTGGAGTTCTATTTAGTTTGGTATCTTATTAGACAGGTCATTCAAAGCCTATTTATGAACTTCAAACTTTATTGTTTATTTTAAACAAAACTGTGTTTTCTTTGACAGGTATCCTATAAGAAGGATGTGCAAGATACTCACAGGTACACTGAAGTGCTGAACAGACCAGACATAAAGAAGGCGACTGAGATAACAAAGATAATAAGTGATGTATGTTCTCCTTTTACTCTCTATTTTTTTAGACATGTAATTTTTTGACTCCAATTTTGATCAGTTTTTTTTTTAGAATGCTGCTGGAATTCTCAAATGTCTTGAACAGAAAACCTGCACCCCCAAATCTGCTAGGGAGATTTGATTAAAAGAATTCCAAACATGACCAAAACAAACCAGTCTTGCCTGGCGGGCTAGAAAGGCTAGAAAGCTAGAAAGGTTTCTCCTTTTTAGATGTTGACAGTATGGTCTTTGTGATTATTGGTAATTGATGTAAAGATAACATGAAAATTGCTAGTTGGTTTTGTTTCAGCTTTATTCATGATAATCATTCTCAAGCTTAGTCATGTGCTTGTATGCTATACTGCACTTCAGAAGGCATCCCAAACCTTTTTCACCTTGGTATAAGAGAAGCTGGCATGCCAGAATGCCCCTTCCTTTTCCCATCTGAGCTGGCAATGGCAGGAAAATGTAACTCCCTGCTGTCCTTCCAAGAGCAATGCAGATGCTGCTTCTTTCATGGGGGTTCTCCTCCCTGAACTGCCCTCTCAGATTCTTTGCCCTTCCACTGTGACCTCGGCTAACAGACAGGTGAAGGAACAGTTTGAGAAGCAGCAGTGTGTGGCATGGTTTAGTATTTTATTGTAGACAGGTCAAACAATACATATACTAAAAGCCCTGAGTCAAGTTTTTAAGTAATTAATTAAATGTGAGACTGATTAGACACATTCAGAGAGCCAGATTTAAGGGATTGAAATTCACCTTTCAATATTCGAGATTTTTTGAAAACCAAGAACTTCTACTAAGTGTTATGCTCAACATGCAAATTTACTAATTGCCGTTCAAGTGCCCTTAGAGTGGCTATGGGACTTTTATTTCTCCCAGTCTGTTCTTATGATGTGTCCTTGCTGATTCACAATGCTTGAGTAATGCAAGAAGCCTATTTTAGGCAATGGGTAATTTAGTTTGTGGCATAGCAAAGCACCTATTGTTGATTTATCTGTGGTTTTTTTTCTAATGCATTGTGGGGAAAAATTGCAGCAATTTGCATGGAAGCCAGTTCAGCTGGAGAGATCACGTAACATTAACCTTGTGGGACTAATTCAGCTCTGTGGCACCAGTGCAGTCTCACTGACATCCAGCGAGACCGCAGTGGTAAAACTGAGAGTGGAAATTGACCTTACAGTTCAAAAAAGTTGCCCCTCAGACTAGTTTTATTTCAATACTGCTTTCAGCTGCTGCAAATCATCTTGTGTTAACTGTAGACCCTGTCATAGAAATGCTGAGCCACTGTAACTCATTCTGCCTTGATTGGGAGGACAGCATTTCTCTGGCATGAGCTGTGCATTTGGTTAAAATTGAATTTTGTGAATTTTGTGAATTTACACAATGTGTAAAGCACATTGTGTTTTACAATTAATAAACATTACATGGTTAAGGAGCTGAACCCTGAGAAGGGCTTTACTTAGAGATGATTAAAACGGAAGTGTCACCATAGACAATTTTATGTGAGACTTTTTCTACTAGCTTTAATGCTTACATTTCTCTTGATACAAAACCCAAGCAATTAATTAGTGATTAATATTCCTGCCCCCCCGCCCTTTTTTTTTTAAGGCTAAGTACAAGAAAGGAAGAGGAGAGCTGAATAAGGAGTCTGCTGTACTTGGAAGACCCGATTTTGAACATGCTAAAGGAGTTTCAAAACTTTTAAGCCAAGTAAGATTCTCCATCATTTTACAATGATTTCATCCGAATGTCTCATTCCTGGTAATGCAAAGAAATAATTAGATTTTTAGATGATTTTCTCTAATGGCCTTGAAGATTATGTTCTCAGACTTTTCATATAGCATTGCAATGATTAGTAAATTTTGGATTCCTAGGAAACCAAATACACATTTTGAAGCAAAAATACGATGAATTTTTACTGCAGCTTGTCTCTTGAGATGGTGTACATTTATACAGATTTTCTAGGATTTCTAAAATATTAACTGTATGTAATTTAGGTGCAAATTTTGCTCCTCATTCAGTTTGAGTGGAACCTTATCCTGTGATTAATCCCACTGAAGTAACTGAGGTCTTTTGTATAGCTGCTTGCTAATGTGAGTAATAGGATCTGAATTTGGCCTGACATGTAAACCACCCACCTTCCTTCCCCCTTTAGTTGTTAACTAAAAAAGAAATCTGAAATAGAAATATTCTCCCCTCCTCTTAGTAGTTTTCTACTCAGAAGATGTACACATAAGACTCTACTACAGATCATCTTGACATTGTGAAAACAGACTTTTCACTGCTGAACTGGTTTTTTTTCTTTTTTTTTCTTTTTCCTTTTTCTTTTTCCCCCCTTTTTTTTCTCTGAAGTAGTTCTTTTAAAGTGCCTTGCATAATTCTTGCTAGTAATCCTATCCAGCTACCCTTGGAGCTTTTGAAAACCCAGGAACTGCCCTCCTGTAAGAGGAGGATAGTGCCCTTTGATTGGAGAAGGTTGTGTCAGTCTTCCCAGAGCCAAAAAACATCTCATGTGTAAATAGTGTATATACTAGGACAGACTCAACATCAGTGATATGTAAAAAAATATGTGTGATTTGGCCAGAAACTAAATGTCTTCCCTAGAACTAGCACGAAATGAGAATAATGTGTCACAGAGAACAAGCTGGAAAACAGTGCAGTGTCTGCAGGAGGTCGAGTTCCTTTTGCTGTTATCCTCAGATACCTGCTGCATGATTTCCTGTTTCACACCATTGTAAACTTCGAAGCATTACACAAAGAGGAAAAGAAGGAAATAAATGGTTTTTATTGCTTTGTTGGTGATGTGCTCAGAGTTGAAATGTGTTTTTCAAATAGATTTCTGTCTTCTATTTTATAATAGATCATGTTCTCATTTCTCTGCTGTTGGGCAAGTCTGCTAAGAGATTATTTTGTATTTAGCATTGTGCAGGTTTGGAAGCCAGCCTGTACTTTCTGGAAAGAGCCAGTGTGATGCTGCTCAGACCTGAGTGTCACTTACAGGAAGTGGGACTGTCATTTAGCAAACATGTTCAATGGTTTTTAAAAGGATCCATATCTAAATTTAGTGTGTGATGTCCTTTATATCTAGTCAATGGCTGCCTACACGCTCCTGTCCTTGCAGCCTGTTTCAGAATCTAGTGAGCTTGCAGCTGCCTGTTTCTGCCAATGAGACCAAACCATAACCCATTCCAATACCCCTCTCTGTCTTCCCAAGCCTGGTACCCATGAGATTGTGGCCAACAATCACAAGTGAAAAATATCAGCTGGATCATGGGGTCCTGCAGGCTGATGAGCCAGCTACATGGAAGGCTTCATCAACGCACTTTTAATCTCATTTTTATTAGATGTGCTTTTTATCTTGGACAATGCAAGCTGCATCTGCAAATGCTTTATAATAGGGCCTCTTCACTGCCAGGAACTGGGATGGCAGCAGTTCTAGTTGAGATCTTTCTGTGGAAGGCAGCATTTACTGTGTAATTATAACTTCTTTAGAGAGTCCAAATAGTGCAGAAGGTGTGACAGGAAGGGAGGAGAAGTTGACAAAATGTATCTTGTGTTTGGTTTATTTGTAAAGAAAATATAGACTAAACCTTGGTGGTCCGGGCTCTGGATTCTCTGGCCCTGGATCCAAGTTTTGGGATCCTTTCTTGTATTGTCCTCTCCTCAGTCTATGCCGCAGTGTGTGAGTGGACTGTGCTTTCACAACAGGAGGCAGTGCCTCAGCCTGACACTCGGCCTGCAGCAGCACAGAGGGTGCAAATACTGTGCAGCTCTCAGCAGCAGGGAGGTGCACTCAGCAATTCCCCCAAGTCCTCTGGAGGGAAGGCAGTGGCCATGAGTTGTCTAAGGTTCTTATATATTATTTGAATCATTATAAGACTTAGACACAGTAATCATAAATCAAGAGCACAGAAAAATGAAGATGACCCCTGTGTCCAAAGAGCAGGGTGGTGGGGCAGGATGAGGGATGCACCTGTGCTGGAGGGGAGAGAGAGACCTAAATATGGGTCAGTCATGTCAGTCCTCTTCATGCAAGGTTCATGAAACAGGCTTGTAACGCTTACAAGATTTAAAAAAAGAGTAAAGTTAATGATCTCTTTATTGTCTCCAGACTTTCTGGCTTTTAAGGTTTCCATTTGTTTCTCAGAAAACGGGAAGATCATAAACTTTTTGTGTTGAAAGTTGATGATCTCCCTTAATTGCATGAATCTATAAGCTGTGACATCCAGAGAAATATTAGTTATTTGACCCTCACAGTAAATTTGCAAAGTTGACAATTCTGATGGATGTAATGGGAAGAGAAGATGATAACATGTTTTAATGTGGTGCATATGGGTAGGTAATTTAGGGAGTATAGAGAACAGGAGCAAGAAGAGGTCAGGCAGTGTGGGTGTAACGAAGGGAGAAAGCAATCAAGGCAAGCAGGAAAGCAAACAAAGCGAAGAAAATAGTGTTAATGTTTGACTGGCACTCAAGGCTCTACAGAAATCACTGTTTTCTCTCTTTCCCCTTTCTTTCCTTTTTTATTTTTTATTTAACAAAGCTTTTGACAATGACAGCAGCAAAAATAATAGCTCGCAGAACTAGTATATTTACCCACAGCATGTGGTAAACCTTTTCTGTTGATTTTAAATGAAATTTAAAACAGAAACTGTGTTAACCCTTGTGAAAACATGAAGCTTGTCAATTCGCCGAGTGTGCATTGTATAATTTGGGCTATTTTTTTCAATTTTTTTAATAAAATGAGATCTTGTTTGTGTCTTCTTTATGCTTTTTAGTGCATTTTATTAGCTTTTTCATAGAGATGCTGGTATGAAGTATTCTTCTTATGGTGTTCAGTAATTGGTTTTAAGATGAATAATTTTGGATATTCATATTTGTTGCTGAATCTGGTGCTTGTCTTACGGATAAAACTGTTTGAAGTAGAATGTTTTTCAAAATGCACCTTCTCTGAGATTTTCAGTAACAACCCAAAGAGTCTAGGATTTTCTCCATCTTTGCTTTAAATTCTCCTTCTGCTTTTAGCAATGACAATTTCGATTTTGCTCTTTGTTTATGCTACATTTCCTTCAATATATATGTGCTCTGACAGGTTTTTTTCCTTTTTTTTTAAGATGTTTTCATATAGTCACAAGGAAATGCTTTAGCTGCAAGTGTCTGCTTCATCATGGGATCCCAGTGATTGAATGATTCAATTTTTGTAGTTTCTTTGTAAATCTGAACAGTGGGTGATGTCATCCACTTCTGAAACTGAACACTCCCTGTGTGAACAGCTTTGAACTACAGATTTGATTTAGGAATGTTGCTGCTAAGCTTCAAAAGACACTGCTCTGTCCAGCTGCAATTCTGACTTTTATAGGTTTTGTGCAAGGCTGATGAGAAATTTGTTTATCCAGGCCTTATTTAATTCCAGTTTGGTTTTTCAGGGATGTTGTTGTGTTAAAAGCCTGCAGAGTCTGCTCTTTCTTAAGCAGTCTTTAGAGAGCAACCTCCACGCATTTCTTTTAAATTAACCCCCACTATATAATCTCTAAAAAAATAAACAAACTAAAGACTTTAATGAAGATGGTAAATAAGTAACCATCCTTTTAAGCCCTCATTAAAGTAAAGCTCTTGGTTGATGATGAAATTTGTAGATAAGTGTCCACTAACAACTGTCAATTCTACTCCCACTTGTTTGCTCTTCCACCATATTATAGCCCTGCTAAAACCTCCCCCCTTCTGATGGTTTAGAAACCATATGTGGTATTTTTCTTCCTTGTTTTTATTCAGAACTCTTTCTCTCAGGCATATTTCCTCTCTTTAAACTGTATTCACCCTGTTGAAAAGGATGATAAATACTGTGTGCTTTCCTTCACCATGACTCATCCATGGGCTTGCTCTTCTTTCTTCACTCTCTCCCACTCTACGCTTCCTTTCAAAAGGGAGAAAGAACCAGAAAAATGTTGATAAAAGAGAAAGTGTACATCTATGTAGCTTTCAAAGCAACAAATCCCTTATGACAGGTCAGTTAAATGACTGCTGGAAGTGCTCTGGAGACACTGCCAGGGTTGTCTGATATCACTGTGTGTGCTCTGCTTTGCCCCAGAGCGACCCGTGCGATGGGGAGGGGAGCAAAGGCAATGGGCTGAGCAGCCAGGGGAGGCAGCAGGGCCTGGAGCTGTGAGACAGCCCTACTGCAACCAGAACATTTACAGCCACGGTGGTTGGGGAGGCTCCTTTAATTTTGGGACCCTCCTGCACTTTGGCATCAGGACACGGGGCTCCGTGAAGATGGGTTTCACTGATCCCGCCTGTGTCCTTCAGTGGCAGCAATATGATCTGAAGTGACACTAAAGAGAATCTGTTACTGGAACCTCTAGGTTGAAATGTGTTGCTAAAATTTTTTTTAGATGGTGGCATGAAATGGCTGTATGTGGAAGATGGCAAGCCATTTGTGTGGAGAGGTCCCTTAGGCACCAGTGCTTTCCCACTTAACAAGAATTTCAAGTGCCATGTTGTGTGTTCGGTCTGTGTGTACTGTTTGTGGCCATTTGGTGGTCAGGAGAAGTCAGCCTGCAGTAGTTGGGTATTTAAAGTCTTATGCTTGGTGTTGTGATGTGGGTAAAGGAGTAAAAGACAGTTTTGCTCACCCCGCTGACTTGATCTCTGGCTTTTTGAATGACATATTACAGCACTGCCTGATTTTCATTAGAAGGCAAGTTTTGGATACACCTTTAAAGAGAGAAAAGCCCTCTGATTTATTCCTTCACTGCTCATACAGGGCATGGATTTGCCTTTGTCTTGTGTTCAGATATATGCTTTTGCACTTGATCCAATGCTAAGGCAAATATTAAACAATATAAACCAGATAAATGAGAGGCAATGGATACTCTCTTCTACTGTTAGTGTGAAAGATTATGAAGTTCATAATGTGTTCAGATAAAGTTTTTCTTTTAAAGTAACAATATTTTATAATTTCCTTACTTAGAAAAATTAACCTAAGTGCTGGAATGTAGTGCTTGAACGTATATGCCTTGTTCCTATTTCTGTGGCTTAGTTTTGATTTCTTGTTATCCTGATTAATGAAATAGTGGGCATTTTGGCCAAAGATAATGAGGTTTCATAAGCTAAATGATGTTGAGGGTCTTTTGAGGCAAGGAAGAACCTTAAAGGAAAAAATCCTCTTCCCACAGCTAAGGCTGAGAAAAAAAAATTTGAAGATTTTTTGAGGTGGCTTAACCACTTTATCAGACATTCATGTGGGAATAGAGAAAAAAGGAATAGGGAAAAATCCATGTATTTATTTAGTGCAGAGCGTAGTAAATTATAATGGATGTTGCATAGGCTCAGATATCAGGTGTCTGCCTAACATTCATGAAAGCAGCATAATTCAGATTGAACTTTATTCTCCTCCATCGTGCCCAGCTGTTGGAAAGAAGCAGACATGTGTGCAGAATCTCCAGATGTTTGATGATTACTCACAAAGGGAGCAAAGGAGGGAGATACACTATTTGTTCAATTTCATATTTTCAGATTCTGAATTCAGTTTTTCAGCATGTTTTATAGAATTTTGTGATATATTTACTTGTAATGCATTGTCTCCATATTTATGTATTGCTTATTTCCTTTTACATGTGTTGTCATTGCCCGTTTTTCTTTTGAATGAGAAGAAAAGATGGTGAAAGAGGTAGCAGGCAATCATTTAATTATGCTTTCTGGCACTGTAATGAGGTGGGCATAATCCCTAAGAAAGGACAGAGGAATCCTACAGAGGGATTCCTCAGTGTCTCGTGGGAAATTTCTGGCAGAATTAAAAATAGACCTGGCAATTCTGGTGGCAATCTAGCGTAGTGGGTGTGACACGTGGACATGGTAGTGGGAAGTTTAATTCTGACTTCCCACTTTCAAGTGGTTGAACAATTTACAAGTGATTTGTTTTAAAAATGTTACAATTTATTCACCTTAGAATTTTTTTGTTAAAATCACAATTTTGATGTTAATTATGAATCAAATGATTCTCAGTGAATAGATTATTATTGCTAGTCAAACAGTTCTATTTTATTTGATTACTCATGTGAGTCGTTTGGTTTTGTTTCTGTTTTCTTTTTATAAATTCTTCAGCAGCAGGAATCACATATGACAGTCTTGGAATTTTAGTAAAATTCAGGTGCATAAAACTTAATTTGAAACCAACCCAAGACTGTCACAGATGTGGGTAAACTGAGCTTCTTTAAACTTTGCTTAAAGATTTATGAATAAAGCAATTGCATTTAATAAGCTTCTTTGTAGTCTGAATTCTCTGCCTTTTTTAAATGCTGCATGTTAATATTAGACATGTTTGTTCTGGTGAAAGGTGAAATACAAAGAGAAGTTCAGTAAGGAAATGAAGAGTCACCAGTACAATCCTCTTGACAGTGCTTCCTTCAAGCAAGCACAGATTGCATCCACCTTGGCAAGTGATGTAAGTTAATTTGCTTTGTATTTTACATGCATTTACATCCTGAATAAACTAATATTTGTTCTCAAGTAGAATTCCTTTTTTCATCTTATGAATTCCTCTGAGCTACAGTCTCTGCTATACAGTGTGTAGCAGGTACAGCATGCTATCCCATTTCTTCCTCTGCTTCTGACAGAGGGCCTGAAGAGTTATTCATAGCCATTTTAGATGAGATTCATCTCAGTTTTGTGTGTCAACAGGTATGACCACTTACTCTGAGCTAATTGCCTTGCACTTGGTCCCTTTTTATTCAGGAAAGAAATAAACAGATCTAGAGGTCAATTCTTCTTATCTGTTAGAGGTGCCTGTCTTCAGAGGGGCAAAGTACTATCATGTCTCCAATGGTTATAGACGGAGGTTACATGAACAGTTCAGATTTGGATGTCTGTCTTTTAGACTTCATTCTTCTGGTCGATGTTCTCAACGATATTTCAAAATACAGCAGTCACTAGCTTCAGTAATGGGTGTCTGCTGCTGGAGCCAGACTGCAGAAAACATCTGTGATAGCACTCTTGGGATGGAATATTTAAAAGTGTGTCTAATGCTAAAAATGTGATCTCTTCTTTGAGGCTGTGATCCCAGATAGTCAAAAGACAAGCCTTCATTCTGTAGTCCAGCATTTCTGAAGCGTGAGGTACCATGCAATGGGAACAGGAAAGACTGGCTCTGGAAAGGGTGCAGAGGATTATGTCATAATTTCCAAAATCTAAATGTGTAGTAAAAAATTAGTCAAAGCAGTTATTATTATAAGAAATGGGCAAATTGAAGTGAAGAACATAATACATATGTGGAGAGGACTAAAGGTATTAGTTTAAAAGACCTCTCATCCAAGATAGGTAAGGCAGTTAGTTTTCTTCCTGTACAGTTGGGTATACAGGTCTCAGAAGAATGGAAAATCCTACTGTTGGCTGATGGGAAGTTTCTTTCTGCTGCTTCATTAAGTGATTATCTTTTGCCTTGAGTCACCATATTGCTTATATTTGCTGCAAGCAATCTGTATTGGATAAAATATCCAGGAGCACTTCCCTTTAACTGCCAGATATCAAATTTTAAAATTGGACAGTGTAATTCCTGAAGCAGGGGAGAAAGAGTAAGAATTAAATGTGTTTAAAATGAATAGACCCAAAGTACTGAGGAAGATACTCGATTTAAGGGGGGGGGGGGGGGAAGGGAGTGGAGAGGAAAAAAGAAGAAAATTGATCCTAGCCTGAAAAGTCATAGAAAGTGTGATTTTGTTGTAAGTATCCTTTTTTTTGGAGGAAAAGTTTGAGTAGTTCCGAAGTACTTACTCAACAGAATGAGTCCCGTATTGTTCTTTCCTTTTCTTTGAAATAGTAGTAGATGACCACCATCTAGTGGCTGGGAGAGACTGTTCAGGCAAGCGCTTCGTGTTTTCTCTTTCTGAATGGTCACATTGTAATACGCAGCTGTGAATTGTTTTATTAATCTTTAGTTTGCATAGCCATAACCTGAATTCTTTTTTCAGGTGAACTACAAGAAAGATTTGGAAAGCCTACATGATCCAGCATCTGATCTACCAAACCTGCTGCATTTAAACCATGCTTTAAATATCAGCAAAACACAGAGTGACGTAAGTTGCCTTTTTAAGAATGACCTGAAAAATATATCTAGTAAGGAATGTACTATGTATATTCATGGTAGGAAACCCATTTTTGCTCTCATATGAAGTGGGCTATAGTGTTGTAACTGTAGTAGATGAGGGGTGTAGTGAAGAAAAATGGGTTTTTATGAAGACTTATTTCAGTTCTTAGAATGGATAATATATACTGTGGAAGAATACTGTGGAAATCTGGTCAACACAGACTTTGGATGCTGAACATTTCTTCTCATATATCTGAAACATTGTCTATTTTTTTCTTTGTTCTAAGACCTAAAATACGTATTTTCTTGCAAATCTCGTTTTGTCTAAGATCTTGCTTTCATCTGCAAGTCTCTGTACAGAAATGACCATTATGCTAGTTTAATATTTGGACTTTTTAAATGAACAGCCTCTGGAGCCTTAGCTTACTTTTGGGCTTCTCTGGCTAAACTTTTTTGCCTTCTTAACTGTCTGAGTCTTCCTACACTGGATCAGATAATAGGCACATGCTCGATTCTGCCACGTAACAAGACATGCCCCTTGATGGGGCTGGTGGTGTGATAGATGATCGTGGTCGGGGTTGAAATAGGAAGGAAGAGCTAGGAAACCCCTGGCTTTTGTGCCATGATGAAGGTCCTTTCCCGCTCCAAGAGCATCTATGCTGAATGTCTGTAGGCTGGTTAGCTGCATTTGTCGTCTTTTCTCCAGAAAACACAGCAGGCCTGCAGGACTGCGGTGGGGAGTGAGTAGTGTTGGAAGGAAAGTTGCTCTGCAGTTAACAGGAGTTGAGTGTTTCATAGACAATGAACTCTAATGGGTAGGAGCATACTGGGTCAGCTTTTGAGTCAGTGCCTGCTTATGTCTAAAATAAAATAATCCATCTAGACTAGACTTTTGTGTTATTTTTTTGAGAACTGAGGCTTGTTTTTTGTCTGTCTCACTCCCTCTGTGAAGCTAACAGTATCTCCTTTTGTGTGAGTAATAAATGAGTTGGAGTCTTTTTCTTCCTGCATTCTTCATGCATGTTTTGACCCAAATCTAGTTTCCTTCTAGAGTTTGGTATGATTGGCAGTCTTTTTGCTGATTAAATGGACACCCTCAGAAAGAACTTCATCAGTTTATCATATTAGCTCTAAGGATATATAGAAACCTGACCTTTCCCTTCAGGCAGATCATGTTTTACAAACTATATTTGTATAGTTTCTTTTTTCCTGGAGGAGTTGATTCATAATGTCCATGTGCTCGTCTGAGGACTCTAAATACTAAGCCTATGATTTTTGCATTGTCCAGATCCTGGTGGGTATTTTTATTTGGTACAAGAAGAGAAATGTTTTGCCAATCCCTAAGCTCTCCACTAAATATTTTTCTTTCAAAAAAATCCCACTTTCACAGTCCTTCTCAGATTTGACCTCCCCATGCTATCACTTTTATTTAAACATGGTTTACTCTTCTGCCTTTCTCCCTCCTTTTCCAGTACATTCCTTGTGTTCTCCTTGTCTCTCCACAGCTCACACCAAATCTGTTTTGTAATCTGCCACCCTTGTAAGAAACAGTCTCCATGACTTCCATGTGTTAACTGATTTCCAAAGACTGGTCTTATGGTCTGATGGTGTTGTGGGTGGTGTGTTTTTTTTTTTTTTTTTTTTTTTTTCCCTTCTGAAACACAAAGGATCTTGCTAATTGCCAGGTTTTGCTGTTTCCCTGCAGTATACCTTTCTCCATTGAACTTTATGTTTCTCATTATCCTCTACATAACATAGCTACACCTGCGCCAGTGTGACAGATTGAAAGCTCTATGGTTAATTAAACTCATAAACTAATATTGTTGATTGAATGAATGGGTTTGCTGATTGACCTAGAGCGTAGAAGTGTGTGCAGCTTTATGAAGCACTTATACTCTAATATCAGTGCAAGGCTGTTACACAAGTCGACTTTCAGGGGAATAAATTCCATCGGTTAAGAGGAAAGCTTGATGGGCATCTTTGGACATAAATAAACTGATTTTGACAGGTCAAACTCATCCTGGTTTTATTATTTTGATGAGGAAGAAAATTACAAGGTGGAATTCTTCCTTCTTTCAGTATATCCTGGTTTCACTTGGCATGGAGTTAATTTTCTTCCTAGTCGCTGGTACAGCACTGTGTTTTGGATTTAGGATGGAAACAATGTTGATAACACACTGATGGTTTAGTTGTTGCTGAGCCGTGCTTACACCAAGTCAGGAAGTTTTCAGCTTCTGATGCAGCCCTGCCGTTGAGGTGGCTGGTGGTGCATGAGAAGCTGGGAGAGGACACAGCCAGGACAGCTGACCCAAACTGGCCAAAGGGATATTCCGCACCATATATGTCATTCTCAGTATATAAACCAGGGAAAAGTTGGCCAGGGGTTGCTTCTCAGGGACAGGCTGAGCATTGATAGGTTGGTGACGAGTGACTTCTTTTCATTTTCATCTCTTGTTTTTTTTTTCTTGAGCTTTATTTCTCTCTCTTTTTTGTTATTTTCCTTTTATTACTGATTACTATTATTATTATTGTTATTATAGCTTATTTTATCTCAATTATTTAACTTATCTCAAACCACAGATTTTCTCACTTTCACCCTTCTGATTCTCTACTCCATCCCACTGTGGTAAAGCGTGTGAGCAGTTGTGTGGGGCTTAGTTGCTGGCTGTGGTTAAACCATGACAGATATCTATGTAATTCTGTGTCAAAATTTGACACTTTGATATATGTAGGACAGCTAATTTAATGTTTTTTGCATTTTAAATCTGTTCCTATTGTGGAGACTTTGAGATACTAATGAAATACAGGCAAAAATGGGGGAACTTAGATGTATTTCATTTTAATGAACAGGGTGAATAAATAGAACTTAGGAGAATGAATCTGGTGCTTGTAGTTCAGATTATATGTTTAAAAGTTATGAGTCTAGCTAATCTGATTTTATGGAATTAAAAAACATTTCTTCCATTAGCTGAAGAATGGAGTAAACATATGAGATCAGTATCTGTAGATGGAGGTAATTTTCATGTGTTTCCACTACTAGAGAGATTTTTTTGTGTGACATTTATAGTTTTTTCCACTAGGAGGCAAACCCAGACCGTCATGTGTGTTTCTTTGCACTTCAGGTGTAAATAATAATGTTTATTTTCTATGGAACCTAGAAACATCTGGCTTTTAGATTAGCAGGAAAACCATTTTCTCTAGGAAGGTACAAAAGCTATTTTTTATCATATCCTTTTTTAAAATTCCATCACAACATTTTAAATTCACATTTGACAGAACTCCCCAGTTCATAGGACTAAAATATAGTTTCTTCTATGCTTTTTCTTTCGTAGTTATTTTAAATAGCATTTAAATTCCAAAAACTTCTGGATTTTTTTCTGTGAAAACATTTTTGGAATATTTTTTTTTTTCAATATGAACATAAGAAATCATTTAAGCAAAGCAAATGTTTCTATTGTTTCAGCCCACACACTGCAGAACAAATCTCAAAGAAAATGCAGTGCTTTAAAGTCAGGTATACACAACCACAAACAAACACATCTTGCAAAGAGAAAAATACAGCGTTTTAACAGTGATTAAGTAATGCACAAAACCACATTATAGATTTCAGTGATGTGCAGTGCATATTCAATCAGAAGCACCCCATGAGGAGAGAGGAGAGTGTTTTTGCAGGACCCAAGCTTAATGCAGAAGCCTGTCAGGGAAAGAGAAATTCAGACATCACTGTTTTTGAAGAGGCAGAGAGATTAAAATTACATTACTCACTATAAATGTAATATTTTGATTTGTAGCTATTTGCTTTCCTTTAAGGCTTGTGCAGACTATTCCATCATGCCCTACACTGGCTGATGGAGATAAGTAATGTGTTTGCCAGTCTTAATCAAAAAAGTGTCAATGAATGAGTTCAGAAGGCTTCTCCAGGTTTCCAAACAAGGTGTCTTTTCTTTGTGAGTTGGCATAGAGGAATAACTTGATGTCTTAACCCTGTGTCCCTCACTGTGATTTTGCTGCCAGCTCTAAGGTCGTGGTCCCTGGTAGATGTGAGGGGAATCTTGGTGCTGGACTGGACCCTACTGAAGCAGTAGTTTTCTTTCCCTTCTTCCTCCCACAGGTAGAAACAAAAGGGCATTTGAGAGTGGTGCTTCTGAGCCTGAAAAAAAGACCTGTGGGGCCTGGCTGTGAAACAGATTTAGTTGTTGTTACAGTGAAAATGTTGTTTTATGGAAACATAGCAGGGGATCCTATTAAAAAGATGCCAGCTGTTTAGACATAGTTCATTTGGCCAAACCCATGCAATTAGTTTAAGGATTGTGATTGATGCTCCTTATTCCTGTTGTCTTCAAAGTTCACAATTTCTTGGTCTGAATTGTGTAGAAAAGGAATAAATGACTCCAAAAATATAACCTTATCTAACTGCCCTATACCCCCAACAGGTTAAGTTTGGGAGAAGTCTTCCAAGTCAAAACATCTAAGGAATACGGCTAAGACAGAATTTGTTTCTTTCCAAGGCAAGCAATAAGATCTCATATCCTCTCAGCTGTTAACAGACTTTGTTTTAATTTTCCTAGGTCAAGTACAAAGAAAATTATGAAAAATCTAAAGGCAGATCAATGCTGGAGTTTGTGGATACACCAATGTATCAAGTTTCAAAGGAGGCTCAAAAGATGCAAAGTGAGGTAAGTAAAAGTGTACTTTATGAACAAGTGAAATTTAGATCAACAGAGAGGTTAACAGGCATCTTGTACTCAGGTTAAGAAAATGTATAAAGCAGAGAGTAAATTGTGGATATAGTAGAATTATACTGAGTAGTTATCTCTGCTATTCTATAGCTGAGTTCTTGTGAATTTGTTTTTTTTTCTCAAAAGGCCATTTGTATTAACAGTACACACACATAATTTAATTGAGAAGAAGCTCAAGAAGTCATTTGGATCAGAGATTAATAACTTTTTATATTTTCACTTGAATTCCATCTTTAGGGGAGGGATGGTTCTTATGTGGGAGCAAGTGAAGCCACAAAACCCAGTCCAACCCCATGATTTAACTTAAACATCCTCCTGCCTTTCCTGCCTGGGAAGCTCATCAAGGAGGAAAGACTGTTCCCAGGCTCCAGAACAGCACTGGCTGTCCTATATCAGCCCATGTTTTTCTAATTTTTTTAAAAAAGCCTTCAAATGATGGAGATTTTGTGACCTCTCAGAAAATCTAGTCCAGTGTGTTACCATCCATCCTGAGTGAGATGGATACACCTGTGTCCCCATGCTGCAGTTTGATTCCATTAGTTTTGCTGCGTCATGGAAAACAGATTATCTCAGCCTCTTGGTAGAAACTTCAATGAGTTTTAAACCATTACCTTGTGCGCCATTTTTCTTCTCTTTTCTCTACCAAAAAAACTGTTTCTTTCATAGATCAGGCTCAACATTCTCTTTGGACACACTGTACACGTATTTTTTGTCTAAATTGTATCTGTTTGTATAAATGAACTAGGTAATGAAATGCATAATGAAGTTGCTTATTAGTGTGAAATCTGATTTATGGCAGGGCTCGTTTCTGGGTCTATTTACAATCTCTCTTCTGAAATATGCTTGGAATTGCATATGTATGTACCACTAATTGTTGGTTTTGCTACAATAGAAAATGTACCGCAGAGATTTTGAAGAAGAGATCAAGGGAAGACCTTCACTGGATTTAGACAAGACCCCGGAGTTCTTGCATATAAAACAAGTCACTAATCTTCTGAAAGAGGTAAAGAAGGGATTTTTATTTATTTTTTCCATTGTTAAGTTGTAAATGAGCAATAAACAGCATCACTACAAGCTGCTGAGTGCTGAGTAACTTAAAATTTTCTTGGCAGCTACATACAAGTCACTTCACAAGTAAAAATTGCTTCACATCATTTTGTATTCTGAACAGTCCTGTAGTAAGGAAATTATGAAGCTCAGCACACCAGAACCAGACTATCACTTCTCTTTTCAGATAGATAAAGGGGTGGAAGGAAGGCTTTCCATTGGTGTCCAGATGGTAGTTTTTCCATTATTTCACATTTATGGTAACCTGGTGTGGTTATACAGATGCCTTGAACTGCATAGAGTCACTTATAGCTAACTTAATTGAAATAATTATCTATCATACATGTTATGGATAAAAAATAAAGAGGACCTAAATTCCGTAATAGAGCTGTGATATTACATAACTGCTCTGAGTCCATTTTGTTAGAAGGTACAAGTTTTCTGTATGCCTACTCTTTCCTTAAGATTTGTGAAATGTTCTTCAGTTGTATGTGTCACTAAAAATGAGGATTTTTTTCCATAACTGAGAATCCTTCTACCCTTAATATCTTCATATTATTATTTATAATTGGTTTCATGTTAGGTTTTGAGTATCCTTTGGCTCTATGGATTATAGTTTCTATTTGACCAAATTTAAAAAAGCTAGAACTGCTAGAAGAGAAGGGCACAGCTGCTAGATATCCTGCCTTTGAGTCTGGGAGCCAAAAATACCTTGCTGTATTTATGGTATTAAGAATAGATTTTTTTTTTAAAACCAAAACAAATAAAGCACATTAGAATTAAAAACCCTTGAACTTTGTTCCTTTCCTTGTTTATACAACTTGTCTATGCTAGATTTCATATGGTTAAAGAAAAAAAGGTCTTTTAAGGTATTTTTTTATTATTCATCCTCTAATAAATAATTTATTCTGATAAGCCCAACTGTCAGGTAGGTAAGTCTCAAGCTAGGTCTATTTTGTACAGTCCCATTCTGTGGTACATCTCATATACACTTCTCACTCGGGGAAAATGCAAATCGTGCTGTCATTTCATTCAGTTAATCTTGCTGCTCACCAAATGCCCAAAGAAGTGGGTACTGTATACATAGTTATATCATGTGCTCTACATGTTTGATGTAGCTCCCCTCCTTAGTGCTATATACATTAAGACATTCTCTGATTCTGACCTCCTCAAGTTTTATGCCTTCTTATTTAAGGAGTTAACCATGCCTGTAAGTCAAAGGAGAAGAAAATGAGAAAATGAAAATGGTATTTACATTAATGCAAAACTGCATGAATTTCTGATGATTTTATATCCACATTCAAGGAACATACTCCAAACCCAAAGATTACTTAGGTAAAATTAATTATCTTTCATGATTAGAAAAATGATGTATTTCTTCATAGTCAAGGATGTAGCTCAGTGTTTTTCCATAATGGTTCATAATAGATACTGCATGAAACAAGAAGAATAGATAATGCGTGAAACAAGAAGAAAAATCCGGAGTTAAAAAAAAATAACTGTTCAATGACATTTTTTTTACCCAAATATCAGCTGTGTTTCAACTTATTTTGTTGACTTTCCACTTTTGAGAATTCTGCAAATATTTCACATTTTGTAAGAATACAGACTTTCTTCTCTGGGACCACATTTACAACTCCATCAGAAGAGATAGCTGAATTAATTGTTCTGAGTTAAATAGTTATAAATTAGAAGAAATTGTTTCCTGTTTGTTGTAGGACATGCTTCTGATGATCAAGAGAAGCATCTTTAAAAGTATCTGGTTTCCTTTTGTTTAAATAAAGAGCTTATAAGGAGATAAAGGTGCTCACTGCTGCTTATGAAATTTAATATGTAATTAGGAGCATTAATTAATGTCTGTGGAAATCCTTCTGATAAATATTTTGTGCAATGATCTTCGAATTTTTTTTGCCTAAAAAAGCCTAACTCTCATCTGGAGATGCAAAGAGTAATTAAAAATCCTTACAAAACCTAAAGATCTTGAACTTCAATAGGCTTACATCAGCTCTCTAGGAGCTGGGAAGAGCAAAAAGAACCAAATGTCTGTGGGCAGGTTCTAGTGTGCTTTGAATTTTATACCGAACATTTGAGTACTCTGGAGGCTGCACTTGCTGAATGTTGATAGGTCATACCACTGCAATGTCTATGAGGCACAGGAGTGATATGGTAGGAATATTGCTTCTATATTTTAATTTATCAAGAGGTTGTTTTAACAGGTCCTACTATGGTGTTTAGGGAATCCATCCTGATTGGGATGCCATTAATGGAATTGAGGTAAAATCTGCAGCTTGGCAGATACTGCTCTGCAGAAAGAAAATGCTACTGCAGTTAAAATATCCGTCCAGAGACAGTCAAGACCCCTAAACAGTGTGCTAGTGCTGTATAGGACACAGCTGGTTTTCAAGAGCACAAAAAATAGATGATGACATTAAAATCTTTTTTACTTTCTCAACATTGTTCCTTTTGATTTCACAATTTCCAATTCTATTTTAAGTCTGAAATCTGTACTACAGCTAATTCATATTTCATAGGAATTTCAAAGAGACTCTTCAGATGTTTAATAAGTGGCATTTCTTTTCAAGATCTTGCACAAAATAAGAAGTGGTGAAATCTCTTTTTTTTTTTTTTTTTGTTTTCATCCTTAGAAAGAGTATCGAAAAGATTTGGAAGAAGGGATGAAAGGAAAAGGAATGACAGTGTTTGAAGATACACCAGATTTGATTAGAGTGAAAAATGCAGCTCAGATACTAAATGAGGTATGTTATCCTAATCAAGTTTATTAATATCACAGAAGGTTCACTTCATGTTAAACTCAAAAGATTCCTAGTTTCTTTTTTTTTTTTTTTTTTTACATAATCTACCATGAAATATGTAAATGTTGAAACTAAAGCTATTTCTGTTTTGCTTGCAAAATATAGTAAAGCTCTGGATAAAAAAAAAAAAATCTAAACAGGACAGATAATTCAGATTTTCAGGCAAGTAAAAAGTCGTTGAAGATTGTTACTGGGGTGAGTAGATCCAGCATTTAGAGCTGTGCTCTGCTGAGGCTTCCCCAGCCCATGAGTTCGGGTGGGCTTCCAGACTTCCAAAGGTGTCTCTGGGAAGTAGGAGTGAGGCTGAAGGGTGTAGGGAGGGAAGATGGAAGGCAAAGCTCATGTTGCATATTATACCTTTGGGGAATAATTTCAGAATAATATATAGATATACTTTATATATTAATCTGTTTGACATTAATTTTGTATTTTTTTATTTATTATATATATATGTTTATTCACACACATACATACACACACACACACACACACACACACGAATAAATGTATCTATATATATACATATACATAAAAAACAGAGGGAATGCTATGGATAGGGCCAATTTGACCCCTGTAAAGAAGTGCAGGAATATATAGCTGTAACTCCTGGGATTATATATCTACCATCCCACCTTTAGCAGAGAGGAATTGAGGGATGATTTATTCCTACAGGTTAATTTACAATTCTTGTAAAAAAAAGGTGGTTTGTGAAGTAGAGAGTTGTTTTATAACTTTTATTTCCACATCAGAGTGAGACAGAGACCGAAGACCAAAAATTTTTTTGCTCGTGTTCTTGTAAGTGGTCAAACCATTGTATCGAGTACAAACATATGTTCCTTCTTTTTCTTTCTAATGTGCAACCTAAAAATAATTAACAAACAAGAAAAGTAAGGGGCATTTTAAATTATGTGTATTATATATATTTACTTTGAAAAATTAAAGTTTTCCTCAGGCAGAGATGAACTAGAATAGAAAAACAGATGATTATTACTATAGTAGTAGAAATAGCATTGGCTGAGAATATTTTTTTATAAAAAACCTACAACTATTGAATACAATATTTCCATATTACTTTTTAATATACTTTGTTGATGAACAAGGAACATATCCTTGCTTGGATAAGCTGAAGATGAAATATTAATTTTGTTTTCAGGTTATTGGTTATTTATAATTTATGCTGTGAGGAAAAAGCAGCAATCATGGATGAGGACTGCCACTTGCCTAATGGCTATGGCTCAGGAAGGACCTATTAAATGAATAAATTACAACTTCCTGATCTGGAAGTTCACTGGAAGCAATTCTGTATGGTATTAAATCTCTAAGATGTAGTCTTGTCATAAATAAAATATGTTCTTAAAAGTAAAATGTCTTCCAATTAGACTGGCACCAAGGTCCAACTTATTACACCATGTTCTACAGAGCTAAACTTCGCCTTTACTTTAGAGGATAACTGTAGCAAGCTGCATGGGCTGATTTCCTCCCACCCTCTGCCATATTAAAAATTCATTGATAGGGGTTTGTACATTCATTGAATGTCTTCTAAAAGTTCCTCCTGTAGTTTGTTATGTGTTTTTTTCTGACATCAGCTTACCAAGAGTCTTGAGAGCTGTGACTCTTGAAAGTTTTGATTGACCCTTAATCCTAAATTTGAGTCTCTTGTGGGAAAAAAAAAATCTACTTGTATCTCTCTGGATTTTGTGAATATCATGTATAAATTCTATCTTCACAGAAGCAATACAAGAAAGACTTGGAAACTGAAATTAAAGGGAAAGGCATGGAAGTTGGTCCAGATACACCTGAGATAAAACGAGCCAAGAAAGCTTCTGAAATTGCAAGCACGGTCAGTACTGCTCCTGGGGCAAGCTTTCCATTTGACAGAATGCAACAAATTATTGTAATTGAGAATTCCAGGTGGTGACCAATCTAGGAAGTAGTGAAAACACAGATTTCTCTAAATAGCCAATCCGTTTAACTGCAAAGAGTTGGACAGTTGCATGATCAGTGTAAGGGGGGAAAGTTAAGACTTCCCAGAACTTAGACCTTCCTGTCACTTTTTGCAGGTTGTACTTGTTCCTCATGAGCCATGCCTGGCCTGGGGTGTGTTTGGTCACTGCGGGCCCTGCTGCTTTTAGGTCTAAATAGCTACTTATTTAGGTAGGGCCAAATGATAAGCAGAGTTAGAGAGATGCTAAAGTATTTTGACCTCAGTCTTGCAAAGCACAGCAGAGGGAGAAATTGTCATGTGTCTGACTGTGGCTGCCAAAACTGCAGTGACAGGTAGATGTGAAAGGCTACGTCAGATTTGAAGTAAGCAGTCTGTTAAAAGAGATTTTTAACCTATCAGCAACTACAGGCATTGCATGGATGGGTTCTACAAAACTAGTGCTGTAGAATCATTAGTTATTTGGTGGTTTATGAATGCTGGTCAGTGAAATTGGACAGATTAAATTGGGAAAAAATTAAGAATTTGACTGTCAGCTGTGAGTATTTCCAATACCATTATTTTCAGAAAGAATACAAAAAAGACTTGGAGAATGAAATTAAAGGAAAGGGAATGGAAGTGAGTACGGATACCCTTGATATACAACGAGCCAAAAAAGCTTCTGAAATTGCCAGTCAGGTGAGTACAGAATTAATTGCATTAGGATTACTTTGAAAGTAAAACACAATGAGATGTTAAAAACATAAAACCCTCTTGAACATTCTTAAGTTGAAAAAAGCAAGCAGTGCACAATAAAAATATTAAATTGAAGAAATTGAAAAATCTATTTTTATAGTGTGACCAGTACTATCAGAATAGCTTTGAAGATACCATGTACAGGGATTTGTAGTATAAGTCATGTTGGGGTGTTTTTTTTTAACCCTTTATTTTTTCTTCAGGAGGGATATAAAAAAGATCTGGGGACTGAAATTGTAGGAAAAGGGATGCAAGTTGGTCCATATATTCCAGAAATACAGTGGGTCAAAAGGGCTTCAGAAATAGCTGGCCAGGTAGACATAATCAAAAGCTGAATGTTTTAGTTCTGCGTCACAGTGTCTGCTTGACAAACCCTGCTCAAAATACTTCTCTAGCTCTGTAGGGGCTTTCATAGCCATACTAAATTAATTGTGTCTTAACTGCCTGAATCTTATTTGTATTTAGGCCTGTTATACCGTGTAAATTGAATTTAATTATTTACATCTACCTGTAGTTCTTTTCACATTACCTAATTACCTAATGTTGCATACATCCTAACAATGAGGGGAAAATCATATATGAAGATACATTATGTAAGAAGATATTTTATATATGAGGATTTATATATATATGTATATTATATGTATTTTAGTGTGGAAGCAGACAATGGTAACAGTACCATGGAGAAGGGAGGTTTGACTAAACACTGGACAGGGGTCAGGAGGCTCACCAGCAATAAGCATCTTTTATGCAGTTTGGATATCCTTAGCCCAAAAAGCATAGACATGTAAAAATTATTTTTTCAGAAAATGTACAAAGATGAAGCAGAGAAGATGCTCTGTAACTATTCTGCTGTCCCAGACACTCCTGAGATGGAGAGAATAAGAAGTACTCAGAAAAACATCAGTTCAGTGAGTAATAGTGCTTCTCTCTTTGCTTGTAACTTTTCAGATATTTTTTAGTTTAAATAAGCTCTCTTGTGCCTCAGCGTAAAATAGGGAACTTATGAGTAGAAGTCCTTTGAACCATTTCCATAATTTTCCTGGCAAAAAACTGTATCACTCAGTTCTTTCAGTAAAAATAATAGCCAGCTTTTCTAGGTGCGACACTGTTATTTTGAATTTCTAAACCACTTATACCACCTTGCCAAGCCACAGTTATTTTTAAATGAAGTTTTTTTTTTTTCTTTTTCCATCAAGCCCCAGGAAGTACTTTATTTAAAAGGGAAAAAAATCTAAGGCTTCTTACTATACATATAAGATTTTTCATCTGTTTCCTATCATATGTACCGAACATCAAGACTGGAGTATAAAATTAGAACAGATCAGATTTCATAAAAAATATATATATATATAATGATTTTATATTACACTGGGTATATTTTTAAATTTTACGCTAGATTTAAGTTTCAGTTTATCCCTAAATATAAATTATGAGCTTAGAGTTCTAAAATTGCCCAGTTTGGGATGTATTAAGTTCCACTTCCTTTTTGTGCCCATTAATGCTGCTGTTTGTAATTCTGCCTTTGCCTGTAATACAACAGAGAAGAGGAGTAAATCGAGCCTCCAGAACAAAAGGCCAGTCAGTGGCTGGTTTTTATGGCAGACTAAGTAATACTAATAAACCAAACGATTTGAGAGAAAGGAATATAAGATACTTAAATATTTTTTGTATTATCTGACACACAAGTTCTTTAACTTAGAGACATCCTCAGCTTCTCCAGCTCTCAGAAGTAACAGAGTAAACTCAGTTAGTTTCTCCCAGAGGTGTTTGCCTGCAGTTCTCCTGTACAGTTGTGGTTCTGCAGGGGTGTAAGAACCTGTGGGGAGGGCAGAGGCGATACTTCTCTGAGCCTGCTCCAGGCTGTGCTCACTCCTGTAACCTCTCCCGCCATCACCTGCCCTTTTTCCTTTGAATGAGGACAGCTGAATGCTGCATCTTTCGAGAAGGAGCTCTTGACAGGCCCACTGGCCCAATTTTGCTTCCTGTCCTCTGTTGGCTCCTGGTTCAGAGTGGTACTCTGCAGCATGGTGTGATGTGGTTATCACCATTTCTCATGTAAGTGGTATCCTATCAGGCTAGACTGAAACTCTGTGGAACTGAGGGATCCAAGCTAGCCCCTGTGATCACTTTCATCCCTGTTCCAGCCTTTGATAGGTTCTGATGAAGTCCTCAAGTAGGTCAGTGGCTCTGGCAGTGTGGACTCACTAACAGTGGGGTACCAGACTTAATTAAGATAGTTATCACCACTTAATCCAGCCTCCACAAGGCTCTGACACATCTGAACGCCTTGCAGCCCTGCAGGCCAGCCTGAGATTTCAGTGCCAAGGCTGAAAATTATCCTCTTTGTTAGTTTTCTAAATAACAAGAAATAAAATGTTTTGTCTTTGAGGTGGTTTGTATTTGCCTTGTCTTGTGATTGTCCTGTTGGAAGAACTGGGTCTTCCAAATGTAGGGAAGCAGTTTAGAGTAGTGATTGAACTACCTTTTTTCTTCTTTCTCTATGTTTTTATTTTTCATCCTTCTGTGCAGTATAGATGATAAAGGTAAGTTATTATGGAGTAAGATACAGCTGGAAGCTGCCCAAATAGAAAAAAAAAACAATGACCCCTGATAGTGTTCTGATTTTTGGATTTTGTCTCAAGTATTTTCCTGCCTTAAGGGACAAAAAATAACAACTAGCCCTGCAGATAAGATTGTTGCTGCTTTTAGCTCACTAGCTCATTTGGCAGATGATTTATAAAAGGATATTTACTTCACAGTCATCTCTTTCCTAGAAAAATTCCTGTCTCCGACATATTTTACCAATCTTTCCTTGGTAGAGGAGAAAAGTATATTGCAGTCCAGTCCACAATATAAATCTTTCTAACTGACATAGTGCAGAAGAATTTTGTAGTTCTTACTCATAAACTGTCTCTGTTATCCCACAGTAAAGCAAAAATCTAGATTTTTTAAGATTTTCTGAATATTTAAAAAATGAGTTGCAGACTTTCACTCTTCTCTAGAATATTTGGCAGTAGTATTCACCCCAGGTTATGGAGGACTTTAGGGAGTAGGAGGAATTAATCAAGAATGGTGTTTTTATTGTTCAAGGTTTGTTGATAGAAAAACTTAAATAAATCTTGATTTAAGAAAGGCAGAAATACTAAATGGTAAAGATTAATTTTATTAATTCCAGGATCAGACTTGTTTTTTTACACTAACTGACTGGAACTACTTACTAGAGTGGCAACAGCTGTGTCACAAAATACTGAAAGTCAGGTAAAACTTCTTTAGGAGTTTTGCAGCATGATCTGGTGCTATTTAAATTGGAACCATGCTTGGAATTTGTGGAACAGTTATTTTCTGTCTCATTCAGTAACTTCAAATGATCGACTCTACTGATGTGCTTTGTGTTTATCCTTTACTGAAACAATTGAGATAGAGAGAATTGTATAAACAGCATGTGTATCTTTGTTTTTAGAAACAGTCCTCAGCTTTCTGGCTTGAACCTAGGAGTCAAAAATTGCATGCCTTGGATTGTATCTCTGGTTGTTATGGTTATTTTTCCATGAATATTTCAATTTTCTAGTTTGTTAACTTAGAAATAATAGTAACGTCTGTTCACTTCTCACAGTATTTTAAGATCTGAAGATGGCAGAAACCAAATCAAATCCTGCATGTACATGCACCTTCAATTACATTGAAATTAATGAAATTACTCAAGCATAAATTTACATTTATAAAATTTTATAGATTATTGTATAAATGTTAATATTTTTTTCTAAATTTAAATATGTCATTGCAAATAAAAATACTGAGGTCAGTTTAAAGGATGAGAATATATTATCTGGGTTACCGCTGAAAACAAACAATATTCTCGTAGTTATTGATAATTAGTCTTATTTATGAAAAATTAAAGTATTTGCTTTCTTAGCAAGATTTATAGTCAGACCCATTTGGAACTTGGAAAATTGCCTAGCCCTTTTATGAGAACTAGTATTTGCATTGCTAACAGTCTCATAATTATCTTTTCTTTTGGGGAAATGAAGGTGTTTTATAAGAAGGAAATAGGAGCTGGCACAGCTGTGAAAGATACTCCAGAGATTGAAAGAGTAAAGAAAAATCAACAGAATATTAGTTCGGTAAGTGCTGTTAATATAAATTATTCTTATGTGAATAAAGGGTGGACCATTTTTTTTCCTTTATCTTGTTTACTAAGAAATTCTTCATCTTCAGATCACAAATCTCATTTGAATAGCTCTCCACTGGATTTTGGATATAGAGCTCTATTCTAGCACAGCTAGAACTCCCCTGTACTGTAGTACTTCTGTGTCCAAAGGAAGAGATTCTAACTGAAGCATTAAGAAAAATAAGAAAATATTTTAGCTAAATATTTGAGGAAAGTGTTTTATCTCTCAAGAGTGAGAAATATGAGATGCATTTCCCCATATGACAGACTGAACAGCAGTTGTATTTGCAGGTTAGGAATATACCATGTGACAAAAGTATGTGTTTGTAATTTATGTGTATGTATACATACAACTGCATGTATTGCATAGTACCTGAGACAGTTTGCACTTCACGATGAGAAAAACCATGTCCAGACTTCACCTGTGTGAAAAGGTGGAGAGTTGGTGTCTCTTTACACGCTGGTGACAAGCTGATCTGTGGATCTGATGAGATTAGTTCTGAATCGATGTTGTTTATCTAAGGATGCCTAATGTCTCTGGCACTTTAATAGGCAAAACAAAATAAAATATCAAAACTACTGTTTTCTAAAAGTAGAACATTATCTTCTGATAAATATGTGACAAAACTTGAAAAAAACCTGAAAAGTGACTGCCAAGCAGCAAACCCCTTGTAACTGCACTGTTCACTTCTGTGTTATATTTGGTGCGGATTTCTCTGGGGCATTTTTTATGTTTGTGACATGACTTTCCTGATTATTAGGTATTTTTTTAAAAGTGAAGTTCAAAAATAATGTATAGACATGATACTATGTTGTATTTAAATATTAGTTAAAAGATGAATTAGGGACTCTGGACATGTATTCTCAGAGAATTTCATTGTCTAGTGAATAGTGTTGAGCGCTTATTTTTCACCAAAGTAAGGTCAGTAGAGACTTTCCAAAAAATTTTGAAAAGCTCATATTTTCCTTGGAATGTTTTTCTGCTCTATCCACTACTTTTCATCTTGTCATTTTGAGTCACTGTGCAAGCTATCCTGTGTCCTAAATCCTGAAATAGTTGGATAGTGGTAGTTGAAACCTGCTGATTGCACAGCTGTTGATTTTCTTGATTTGAGGTTGAGGGGCTTCGTTTATTTGTTTGTTTGGGTTTTTTGTTGTCATTTTCCTTTTAAATTTCCAGTTACCACAGAAATTTATTTCAAGAGAAGTCACACAGAAAGGAGAAGTCTCACTCTAATGGTTTTTTTCCAATACATTTCACAGTGAAGTGGAAAAACAGCGTACACTGTTGTTGCTGTTTTAGAAATCCTAAATAGTGCTGAAGAGGGAAAAACGAAAGGTTGATCAATATGCTAGTAAACACATTTGAACAAAAATGTTCCAAGAGAAGTACAGAATGCATTAGTGGTGTAGTGGTACAATGTAAATAGCATGGCCTTTACCTTGCTAGTCTTTGTGTAGAGTTAATGTTTTACAAATGGTATTTCATTACATGTGGTGTACTTGAAATTACTTTAGTCTTGTGTAATATTTATTAGAGGTGTAGCATGCCAAATTTAAAGGCAATGTACAAGAATGTTTCAAATTACATGTCAGTGAGAGGGAAATTATATTATGCAGTAAGAGGGAAATTGTATTGTGTACTTTACAGAAGTCCCAAAGGAAGGGTAAATAACACCAATTTTGAATCCATTAGATTTAAATATTTTACATGTATTTTTGAATTTAGCCAGAAAAACTTGGTACAGCCTTAAGACTATTTTCTGGCCTAAATGAAACTAGAATGTGGAATGTGAAACAAATTTTCAGTGAGAGAAACACCAGGGCACCAAAATAACACTTACAGTACAACCAACAACACAAGAAAGTCCATTGAATCATGTTCTGGAAGTGATCAGATTCTTCCAGATTACATATGTAGGAGACAAACATTAGAATGGTGTTTTCAAAGCCTAAAATACAAGGTGGTGACAGCCAAGGAGGTTGAGCTCATCTCACCTGTTGTGATGATTGGTTTGGAAAAAGCCAAGATCTTACAGAACTTTCAAAGCCAAGTCACAGACCCATGGACTGTAGGCTGAATCTGAACTGAGAAGCTACAAATAACTTTTTAAAAACTTGTTTATATTGAAGGGCAAGCAGGGTTGAGCACAGCACTGGGGAGAAGAGGCACTTTGGGAGAAGATTCTCTTTGTGGTTTTGTTAGTGTGTAATCAAACTGTGAGGAAACCCCTGTGGTATGTCAGTCAATACCACAAAGCTGGGGTCTTATTAAAATCCAAGTAACAGACATTTTGAAGCATTTTAAGGACAAGTAGCACTGCCAATTCGTAAACTTACCTAATAGTCTCTATTAAAAGACCCTTTTTTCTAGTGCTTTAGTATTTTTGCCAGTCTTAAACTGTCTGGACTGAAATTTTCCATTCCTGGTCTGTACTTGGGGCTGTTTTGGTTTTATTTATTTATAAATTTCAGTCCAAGAAGCTTCCCAAGTATGAGCTTAGAGAAAAACAAGTTGTTTTGTCTGTGTTGTGAAACTGGGCATTTTCCAGAAGTACCATGTCTTGAGAAGAGAGTTGAAAATTAAATGTTAGGAAAAAACCAGAAAATATCTGACAGCACCTGTAAAGGCAACAACAATCCAGACAACTACATCCTCACCTGTGTGTCTGCATGCATTTTTAGAGAACTTCAATGAGATTTTGGAGCCATCCACCCTTTTAGGAACACCTAAAAGGCTTGGTTTCTGAAAGGCACTGGTGGATTCCATAGCTAGTTAACAGCAAGACTAAGTCATTGTCAAAGCGGCATGGATCTCCAAGTACTATATGCAGCATCTCAATTATGGTGAAAATAGTCATAATCCCATGTGATGTATATTCCCAGTGTAAGAGTTTTAGTACACTAGAATTATTATAAACACTCTCTGCTGCGTTGCATCAAACAAGATACATTAGAGACCCTAGCAGGCTGTTTTAGAAATTAAACATAAACTGTTGCTTATGGTGTTTGTAGATGTGGTTTAGTAGTGCACTATGTGTAAGGGAGAGAGTATAAAGTGACAGATGTATTTTAGTGCCTGTCTCTTTCTTCTTTAAATTGACAATATTTTTGTAATATCTGTTGTGCAGATTAAGTACAAAGAAGAAATTCGACGTGCAACAACTATTTCTGATCCACCTGAACTAAGGAGAGTTAAGGAAAACCAGAAGAATATTAGCAATGTGTGCCCCATTTTCACTTCTTCCACACTTCTCTCTACTGTATCAAATGTGTTTGTGTCTTGGTGAATATGTCTGTGGTGTTTGTGCTACTTTCTGTTTGTCCACAAAGACCAATTTAGTCAATTAATGGTAAAACGGTAACTCCTTAGCCTTGCACTCTAATTCATAGCAATGAGAGTGAAGTATTCTTGTTGAAATAGCAATGTCTGTGTTTGAAATAGAAGATCTGCCAGAGGGTGAGTACTAAGTATTGTGTGGAAAGATGGGATTGATTATTAAGGAATGGTACTTTCCATCCAAATGCAATGTGTTCTTTAGTGATGTCTAGCACATTTATGTATTTCTGTTACTTGGAAATCTCTGTTGTAACATCTTCTGACATGTTTGCTAGGTTCAGTACAAAGAACAGCTCTGCAAAGCTACACCTGTGAGTGTCACCCCTGAGATGGAAAGAGTCAAGAGGAATCAAGAGAATGTCAGCATGGGAAGTTGCTATCCTTTAATACTTTGTATAATTTTTGGGCACAGAAGATGAATACAAAGTTCTTCTTTCTGAAAGTGTGCCTTTCCTTTAGTCGGGGGAAACTAATGTATTGTTATGTTTTGGAATTCAAGCAATGGAATTACTTGAAAATCTTCTTTTAGGAAGCAATTGTGAAAAGGCTTTGCTTGGTTTGGGAAATGGCAGGTGAAGTGACACATTCTATTAAAGAAATGGCTGCAATGCTTTGAGACGTTATTCTCTTTGGATATTTGCAAAAAATCTTGACCAATGTCTTGTCTTTATTTTTTTAACAGAATATCTGTTTCCAGTTTTATTTTGCTTTGTAAAAAATTAGCTACAGTTGTGCTCAAACTTCTGCCCTTTTATCTGTCTCCTCCTGGTTCCTCAGTAACCTTCCCATCAGAATTTAATATTTAATGGCTGATATAACCATATGCAGGAGCATAGAGAAGAAGGCAAGGACTGGAGCATGCTGCTGCCTTCCTGCACTGATGAAGTTGTACCCTGTTAATGAGTCCATGAGAGACCAGGCACTCTCCTCACTGAGAGCTGCCATCTGCAGCCATGGTTCACGGGTCCACAAAGAGCTACAGTATTTCCCTAGAGTGCTTTCTGCTGCATTCACCAAAATAATTTTGAGCCACAGTTTTCAAGAATTCTGTCCCTCTAACTCAGCTTCTGGATTATTGTTGATACATCTAGCTTTCCTAAAATGTATGCTGTTCAAAAACTCTTTTCCCAAGTGATTCAAGCCAGTCTGTATAGTTTTTCTGCTCACACTTGTTGTTTACTTTTCACCAATTTTTGTGTTGTGCAAATTTCACTGGGAAGTTTAAATTCTTTTCAAGTCACTGGAATAGCTTTGAGTGATGATTCTTTAACTTCAGCCATCTCTAGAAACATTAATTCTTGAATAGTCATTTTACCTTTATGAAAGTTAATTTGCAAGTTTAATCCATTTGAAAGCTTACTGTAGTTTTTGTAAGACATTAATTTTTCAATTGGAATATGTTGATGTGGACAGACTAAAATTGTGTTGTGCTGGAAGACAGTTGCTTAAGCAATAGATGTGTTACTGCCACAGTGCACTGCAGAATTGTGAGCATAATGTATCTGCACAGTTGTCACTGTCACTTGTCATTTAAACCCAAGTTTGTTTAAGTGACAAATTCCTTGTCACTTAAACCCAAGTTTGCCTGCTTTTGTATGGAAGCATTTATTTTGCATAAAAATATATTAATTGGTATGAATTTGTTGCCAGAATCTGTTACTAAATATTTACCATATCTGACTCCCCAGCATGTGGGGCCAAAGTTAACATTAGATTTCTTGGTCTGTCAATGCCACATCCTGTCCCCTAGATCCTGATCCAGCCTTGAGTGTGCATTTGGTTAATGCTTTGTGTATGGTTACAAAGGGATAAAGGGGATATTCCTGCAGTGCATTTAAATAAATGCGCGGTGAGGTTAGGCTGGATTCAATTGGCAGTTGTCTGACATACTGCACCCTCAGTGTTTAATCACATTTGAATATGTAGTATATAAAATTTAAAACATAGATGGAGACCCTACGGTATTTTTGTGTCTTGACAAATATATATTTACACTGGACCTTCCTGAAATTCAGTTTTTGATGTGTTCTGCTTGCCTTTACTGCATTACATGTGGCTTAACCCCATTCCAAATACAAGTTATTTCTCTGTAGAGGCAGTCTGGTAAATGCCAAGATATTGTGTGCATATATGGGTATATATTCACAGAAATGCATTAATGTACAGCCTGTACAGAAAAAAAATTCAAAGTTATCTTTCAAAAATCGAGTTTTATAAACTTTAATAAACTTCAGATGCATTTTAGCTTTTCAGTTCTTTCCTGGATGACCTTTGAAGTCATGCTTTTTTATAATAAACAAGGAGATATTGCTATACCCAAAATGGTGTAAATATATATTTTATTCTATTAAATAATAGGTTCACTACAGAGAACAGCCTGGCAAAGCTACTGCTGTGAGTGTCACTCCTGAGATAGAGAGAGTCAGGAAGAATCAAGATAATATCAGCTCGGCAAGTTGTTTGAATCTTTATGTCATTCAGATGTTTTAGTCGCTGTAGAAATACAAATATGGATATGCTTTTCCTTTTACATTTTCTGTGTCAAAGAAATCCAACTGCAGCCTTCACTGAAGAGATAATTGGTTTTATTCTTTGAGGACATGGACTGCATGTATGTGCAACAAACATATTCAGGGTTGTCTGATTATTCTTGCAAAAAAGTAAGTGGTTGTGTTGGTGTCAGTAGAGCTCAGTCATTCGTTCAAGAATTTTTATCTCTTGTTACCAAATTTGAGTTCCTAGATTCCAGGAGTGAATTGCTTAAAAAAAAAAAAAGTAAATGAGAATTTAACCTCAGTGTAAATGTTTTGTTTTCTTTGCAATTCAAAGCGTGGAAGTGTTCATTCCATTCTGTGATATGTTGCTTGTGTTAGAGCTGAGTAGTTCTTCATAGGCCCCATTTCTAAACACTCAGGAGTAAGATGATATATATTTCTTGGCTTTTATTGTAATAAAATGTAATTGCTACTAAGTAATGTAAGAAGCAGGAGACATTCTCTTAAGAAACAAGGGTGAAGTGCGAAAACCCTGGTGAAATAAAGAATAAGACCAGTTATGCTGCAGTCTGTCCTCAACACTGAAACATCAGTGGTAAAGTTACTGCAGATTGTAAATAGAAGAGGTTTCATGCAGAATCACTGTGGCAGAAGGGAATTACAATTAATGAACACTTTAGAACTGAGTGTAGGAGTGAAAAGTAGGTTGGATTTGTCAGGGAATATGTCTAAGGACAAAGGAACAGAACCTGACATTGTAACTGCATATATCTTAATCATGTTCTTAAAATACTCATGAATATTTACCAAAGTCAATTATTTTTGAGGTGTGTAGCTGAAAATAAGAGGAAAACTTCACAACAATTCTAGACTTTAAATAATTTTTTTAATTTGTGAAAATGAAATATCTTTTGCCAAGTGACTCATTCACTTTGTTTCTCAAGATTTACAGGGATAAATACTCCTCTATGTTAATGAGAAAGATAAAAACCAGTCTATGTTGGCTGTAATTATTCTGTCCAGAAATACCTTATATTGCAAAGCATTTGTAGCTGAATATATTTTCTAAGAGAATTTACTGTTTAATTAAGAAGGATTTGAAGAATATGCAGTACCATTTTTTTTTCTCATGCCTTACTTCAAACTTACCTATGAAACACAGACACCAAGACAGGTATTTTTGTGGATGTGCTTTCTTAGCCAATACATAATCTTAAGGAGGCTTAGACAGTTTCAATACATGGTTTTTCTCATCACAAAAACATTTTGAAATAGATTTGCACAACTCATTTGAGAAGCAATACTTGGCGTGTGAATATATAGGTAAATCTAAAATATTAACTAACACCGTGCACAGGTTACATTGTGAAGTAGGAGCTAAGAGAGGCCATTGGTAGATGAATTCAACAAGACAGAAAGAACTGTGGGAGTACTCACGCCTGAACCAATAAGTAGGATCAGCTACTTTCACTGTTTTAGAATTTGAGTGTTTTTTTCCCTTCTTATTTTTAACAGATAATTAACCTTACATCTTTACTAGTCTGTAGTAAATGCCACAAAATGAGCTGATCAGGAGAAATGTGATGTAAGAGATTCACTACTTACTGATGCACAAAACCCAGAGCCCAAACCTTCGTTTAGGAAACAAAATACTCAGATTCTTCCCAGACATGTTGCTTTGTGCTGCTAGTAAAGACTAACTATTGAATGGGAGTAAGAAGCCTTCCAAAGGATTCATCTTCTTGTAAGAACTGAATTCCCTGGACTTCTCAGGTAATCCCAGCCTGGAAGCAGACTGAGAACAGACTCTGTGTCTGCCTCGGTAATAAGAAGGTAGCTTATCATCAGCCATACAAATATGTTTTAAGGATGTTCTAATTCACAGTGGTGTTTTCTTAGTATTTATCTTATTTTTCAGTTTATAAATGAACAATTTCACTTATGCGATTCAAAAGGTCACAAATCTCAGCTTTTAAATAAATACTTTCTTTTGAGTAAATGATGGATGGAATAAATGTGCCTTTTGGCCTTACCAATATCTCATCTGTATCCTTGCTGGGGAATAATTTACCTTTCTTTACATGAGTGTAAAGAAAGAAGAGAACTGTTGGGCATTCTGGTTTGGAAAGGTACTGTTGCATGGTGTGATTCTCACCATCTTTCCTAGTGTAAACAAAAAATTCACCTGTGCTGTTGCTCTTTTGCAGGTCAAGTACAGCAGTGATCAGAGGCAGATGAAAGGTAGACGTAGTGTGCTTCTAGACACACCTGAGCTAAGGCATGTCAAAGAAACACAAAACAACATCTCAATGGTAGGGTACTTTCTTCCTATGACTAGAGCGTTTTGAGGAATGGCACTTGACTTCCACTGGACTTTGCCTTCCATTAATATAGGTAACTAATGAAACTCTCTCCTCAGGTACGGAAGGAATATTTTCTTCTTACACCTGTAGAGGGAGTGTTTGCTAACTGCATAGGAGTGTAATGAACATTTTCAAAATACTAATAAACAGTTTTCTAACAGTTAAGTGTCTGTTCTTTGGTTTATTTTTTTCTTTTAAAATATACACACATCATTTGAGCATCACAATTTCACTGGATTAGGTGACACACTTCACCTTGTGCCTGTGCATGTTCCTGGTTTCTGCGTGACTTTGGTTCTTGAAATGAGTTATTTTGTGTGCATCAGCTTGTGTGAGAATGTTTGTCAATTTAATTATTTGATGATTAAGTTATTTATAATGTAAATATGAATAATCAGCAGTACTACCTTTATAACTCTTACTAATACTGGGGTTTTGTTCCAACACTTGGTGCTGTAACACTTTCTACTATAATGTCCTTTATTCTTATTTTTTTTTTAAAGCAGGCGGTTTAGAATAATTGTTGTTCTTTCTAAAAATCTATTTTTAAAGCCAGCGGGCATATGATAAAACAAGAGAGCAAAATATACGTTTTATATGGTACTGTGCAAGTAGTCAAAATTATCACTGAATGAAAATGCTTGAGTTCTTTAGAACTACTACTGCTGGAAAATTTTTACTGACAGATGTATTTGTCTGCATCAGCAGTCAGCTGTCCTGTCTTAGAGAAGAAAAGAATAGATCAGATGACTTCCTGAGGGTAGGGCTGTTTTGTGTCCTGTGTGACAGTAAGATGATGCTTTGCTGGTTAGGCTAGTGCCTAATTCAGTGTCACTGGAAAAGAAATGCAAAATTGATAATAAAAATATCAGAAAAACTAGTTAAGATGATAGAAAATACTTGGCTGGCCCTCCAGCCTATCTCACGTGTATAACAATTCTGTTATGGTGCTAAGTCAAAGAATATAAGTGCCTCATAAAACAAACATATATGTATTCCTGCACAGAATAACCATTTGCTACCAATTGCAACCTGGGGAAAAAAAATGTAATTCTCCTTGTTTTCCTAGGTAAAATATCATGAAGACTTTGAGAAGACTAAGGGCAGAGGCTTCACCCCAGTGGTAGATGATCCTATAACAGAGCGTGTACGGAAAAACACCCAAATTGTGAGTGATGCTGCATATAAAGGTGTGCATCCACATATTGTTGAAATGGATAGAAGACCTGGAATAATTGTTGGTAAGCTGTTAAATACTGTTGTTATTGAAAGCATGGTGGGGAAGATAAAAGCCCCTGTATGTGCTCTCCAGATTTCATTTTCTCTCTTTTCTTACCATGAAACTTATGGTTGAACTAAGGGTTCCATGTCAGCTTTTAGAGAAGTCATAATGGGAATGAACGGGAGATGTGTAATTTGCTCTGTAATTAAAAAAAGATAAATGGAGTTTTTACTATTACTTTAAATTTGAATTTTGACTCTTTAAGGAAGGTCAAAATAATGACCATCTTAATTTTACACAGAGGAAGGGTGATTAAAGCTGATTTTGCAAGATTTCAATGTTTAAATATTGCAGGCCAGTTTAAGATTTCCCTTTCTGTCAGTCAGTGATTTCTCCAGAACTGCACATATCTATTTACCTCAGGTTTCACAATTTCACACAGCTTTAAAAATATCTCAAGCTGTAATTCATCACTAACTCATTAGATCTCTGGTAAGACAAGTACCAATGTTGAGAAGTGATGTTCTGAAGGGTCGTCCAAGATGAGGGTGGGTGTTCAAGGGGTAGAATATAGATGGTATAATATGTAGAATATGTAAAGACAAGGTATTTCATAAAGGTATTATTTGGCATAATCATAATGAACTCTATTTAAAAATCGAAGTGGATATTTGAAATTGCTTAAAAGTCAGCAAGTGTGCTATGGAAAAGGAAGCAGTAATATTTTTTTTCTTCTCATTTCCTTTTGTTTTGGTGTGTCCCATTTCTGTTTTTCTGTGCTTTGCAGCCATGTAGACCCCAGAGGATCTGTGTACAAAAAATCATACTGAGATAGCATTCTAAAATTCTTCATAGGTAGTGATACAGTGAGGCTGACTTTCTTTGCCTCTCAAAACTCAGAGAAATTGCAGATGAAATAGACTAACTTGTGTCTCACATAGGCCATCCTCCTGCCTAGAGGAAGGTTAACTATGTCATTCCTGCCAGATGCTTTTTCAGTCTGTTCCTTAAAGTCTCCAAATAAGTCTCGCCCACATTTGGAAGTATATTTCTTTCCTTTTTTGTTGCCATTGTTTATATGTCTGTAGCTACAGTAGCCTTATATGAGAAGGGATTTCCCAAAAGTGTGTGTTAGAGCTCTGCCTGGGGAAGGTGCTGATGATCTTCCATCACTACTCACTTTCACAGTTGTGGAACAGCCTAAGAAAAAGAGAAAGGCTCCTGTAAAATTTCAGTGAGACATTCCATTTGCAATTTTCTCTTTATGCTACCAACCTGCTGCTCTCTACTGCATTGCATGGGTGCTGTAGCCCTGTGTAAGGACCATGTGAGCAATCCCGTGTTCAGCTGCTGAAGCCTTGCTAGCACAAGCAGATTGCAATGAAGGACATCCCTGAGACAGGTTCTTGTAAGAACTGAAATATTAGTACTATTTATCACCTAAAAATACTCCAGTATGAAAACACACAGCAATTCCTAATTTCCCGTGCCTGCCAAAGAGCAAAAATTGTACAACTATTTATAGGAAAAAGGCCATGACAAACCTGAAGTATTTGAGCTTGCTATTTTGGAATTAATATCTACTTGTTTAAAAAGAAGCAGTGAGCTTCCTGCCCGTGAAATGTCCTTGGCAGCCCAAAAAAAATTGGAAACTGAAAAACCTACTTATTACTCTTGTGAGTATTTTTCGTAGCTGAAAATTGTTCAGCCAGTTAGGAAAAGTGTGTCAGAATACCTCTGATTGACTTTTAATGTATTATTGGTGAAGCTAGAACTACTCTTTCGAATGTCTGGTTACTATAATTAAGGACACTGCTGTGGCAAATAGGCACTAGTTTTAATCCTACTCAGCCTTGCCAAACCCATCAAGATAAATTGATGTCGGTGAGTTTTGGATCTGTTACTAAAGAGGAACCACAAAATTCTCACATGAACATAAGGTTATTTTACCTTTGAAAAAGTTACCTGGGAATTAAAACTGATTTGTGTTATATATTGCCAAGATTCTGATTCTATGTATGTTATTTCAGATTACAGAGATGGATAAAAGCAATACAAATCAATGACTCTTGCACTGGTGCTGCTATGAAGCCATACTTATATTTTCACTTACTAAGGCATGATCAAACAGGACAAGTTGGGCATTCACCAATTCCCCTACCCCTTCTCATGCCTGTTAGTACTTTATGTAGGTGCACAATTTATCTCCATTAGGACTAGCACATAGTTTATCAAAAGATTTTGTGTTGGCTTTAATTTATGTTGGTAGGAAGGAGTTAGCACTATGCCTTACCTTATGGGAGTTGTGGTAGATGATGTGTAAGGTACATACATTGAATGTATTCTAAAACCATGGGATTTATTTTGTTAACTCTGACTGTTCTTTCCATTGCATATAGGCTGTTAATAATTTGAAACATGACATATTTGGGGATCCTCAGAGTTCTACTTTACCTACCAACCCATTATTTAGCTTAGTACCTCTCAAAATAGCAAAAGAACAAAGTTGGGAAGACAGTTTTTTCCCCTACTTCCAGTATATGGAGTAAATCTTGCAGCTAGGTGTGCCCTATAAAAAAAACTCTATAGTAAAAATTTGTGATCTGGTAGATTTGGGCTTTGACTGATTTTACTTTACATGAAGGTTTTATTTGAAACTGATTTGAAGAGATTAAAAGATTTATTACTTTTAGACATATTAGGTATCATAGAATCATTTAGATTGGAAAAGAACATTTGGACCATCAAATGCAACCATTAACCCGGGACTGTCAAGCCCACAACAAAACCATGCCCTCAAACATCCTGTCAACACATCTTTTAAAAATCTCCAGGGGAATGGTAACTCAGCCACTTCCCTGGGAAGCCTGTTCCAGTGCTTGGCAACCCTTTCAGTGAAGAATCTTTTCCTAATATCCAATATATAAACCTCCCCTGGCACACTTGGGGCCATTTTCTCACATCCTGTCACTTGTTACCTGGGAGAAAAGACCTATTCCCACATCACTACAACCTCCTTTCAGGTATTTGTAGAGAGTGGTAAGGTCCCCTGAGCCTCCTTTTCTCCAGGCTAAACATCCCCAGCTGCCTCAGCTGCTCCTCATGAGACTTGTACTCCAGACCCTTCCCCAGTTCCATTGCCCTTCTCTGGACTCTCTCCAGCATCTCAATGTCCTTTTGGAACTGAGGGGCCCTAAACTGAACTCAGGATTTGAGGTGTAGCCTCAGCAGTGCCGAGTCCAGGGGGATGGTCACTGCCCTGGTCCTGCTGGCCACACTGTTGCTGATCCAGGCCAAGATGCCATTGGCCTCCTTGGGCACCTGGGCACATACTGGCACAGGGAATTACTGAAGTTCAGAGCATAGTTTTGTCCTATGGTAGATGTGTACGATGCAGATTTCTACAGCTGAATTTGTTGCCTTAGTTCATTTTTTGATACTAATTAAGAAAGATGGATTCTTTTGAGTTTACATGAACTAAGCAATTAGTAGAAATTTATTTTGGATGAGCTATGGCCTTGATTCTTCTCATGCTGGCATGACCTCTGCTGTAAGCAGAGGAGAGTCTGTAGTGTCTCTGTTAGCTGTGGAGCTGTATACTGCCGACTCGTCAGCTGTAGGGATGTGCACTGCAGCATTTCCACACATAAGGATGCTGCTGGTGACCTGGGAGAAATAATCTTGTAGCTCTGATGATTTTGGTTCTGCTACTGGAAGAGAGCTCTAGTATGCGATGCTTAACTGGTTTCCATTTTTTAAGACTTAAGAACATATTATAGTCTTGTTTAGAAAGTGCAGAAAAATTTGGGACCGAATGTCTCCTTAAAATAATGCCAGTGCTTAAAATGAACACACTAAGTTCTTTTGAGCAGGAAATCAAGCTTTCTGATCTCTTCAGGTGAATATCTAGATATTTTGGTTAATTTCTAGATGAAGGAAATTGATTGCAGATTGTTAAAACTCATTCCTTTCATGCTTTTACTTCCTTTGTTGTTTGTCTGTCTTATAATTTCTGTGCTTTGGAAAAAGATCTTAAAGTTTGGCGCACAGATCCTGGCTCCATCTTCGACATTGATCCTCTGGAGGACAATATTCAGTCTAGGAGTCTGCATATGCTTTCTGGTATTGCTTATATCCTGACTTTTCCCCCATTTGGCTTTTCATGTTTGTGAAACTAAGTTGATACTGTAAATTTTCAGGTCAATATGCCAGCCATATGTTTTATAAGCGAACTTTCATATATATTTATAACGGTTGTAGTTTAAAAGCAATGTTTTATAGCAACTTCAGCCGTAATCACATGTGGAGACAAGAAATAGTGAAATAAATCTTATCTTAAACAACTTATTCATGCCACTTACAAGTAGCCATTTAAAAAGCATTGACCTACTTTGTCCTTGCTATATGTAGAATTTTCAAGTAGTTAGACCTTATAAAATTTCAGAGTTATAGAAAGTGACCTATTTATGAAATTGATTTCTTTTCCATGCACATTTTGCCTATATGGCACATGACATTATGCTTTGTTCTATTATTTGCAACTCCAAGGTGTTGATAATTTTAGGATAGATGGAAGAGGAGAGAAAGTAATGTAATAAGAGGGAGCGGGGTTTTGGCTTTACAAGTTGACTGATTCTTTTCCTGCATAGGAGTGTTTATTTTGAATGTTTAATTTTTCACATGCATTTCCTTTGCTACTTTGGAACTTCAGATATTCTTTTGAACAACATACAGGTGTATTTCCACATGCATTTGTATGCATGCTGGGATAAAGGAATAATTTGATTTTCCACTGGCAAATTTTATGTTCTTCATCTTTATGCATTCTCTTTCTGGTATCTCAATACTACCTTCCATTTCTGCTATTCTTTTAAAGAAAAGACCAAGCTTAGTTGTATTAGATTTCGAAGCTAGCTTTGAAACTAATGGTGCTCAAAATGGATACAAAATTGCGAAGAATTCGCTTTTCTCTAATTTTAATGCCATCAGTGTATGAATAGCAATGTTAGTAATGATGGGGTGTATGTTGTTGCTTGTCTTTGAACCTCTGCCATCTATTTACTGTGATATTCTTTATTTCTTTCTACCTTTGTAGAAAGAGCAAGCCGTTACAGTAAGCAGTATTTACATTCTACCAGTCTGGGAGATTATAAATCAGATGGCTCTGACACGAACCCTACCTTTTCTTACTGCAGTGAGATAACAAGGCCATCTGATGAAGGAGGTACCCTTTATTCCCACCTTTTTCACTAACAGCACTGTTGCAGTGTGTTGAGACTTCACAGGCCTGTATTAACTCCATACCCTTGTGTAGTCACCAGCAGAAACTTTGTAAGCTATTGCCTGATTAAAAAAGCAAAGCAAGACTGCGCAGTTTCTGCGTGCCATATCATTCTAATGTGAATTCTCTTTCACAATTTTGGTAATGCTGTTGGCACCATAGACCTGTTGTCTCCTATTTACAGTGCTTTAAAGGTGCATTGTGTTTTTACAGAATGTACATGAATCTGTTTTTTTCTCTTGAATGAAATGTAACTGAATGAAATACACCTTTAACCTGAAAAAAACATATTTACCTTGGGCTTTTCAGCGGGTAAATCAAGGATATCATAGTATTTTAGTGATGGAAGTACTTTTTCCTTATTCAACTATGCAGGTTTTTGTGTCTCTCGATTTTTATCTTAAAAAAAAAATCCAAGGAATTTTATTGTGTTCTCTCTTTCTCACATAACTAAATTTTCTCATCCTTTCAGTGGTTTGAGAACCAGGGTTAACATTCAGCTGGGAAGTTTATATACTCTGTTATGGTTTAACATGGAATAATATTAGAATACTTTGACAAACCTGCATTCTTAGGTACAAACCCACATTGTGTACCTGTTTGATGCTGTTGATTAGAAGGAAATGTAGGAAAACGATGGATAAGAGTCCAGTCATTCTACTGGCATTACAGAATGCACTAGACCTAAATGATGAATTGACAATATTCTGAATCATTGCATTCTAAATAGATATTTAGAAATCTATCCAAATAGATAAATAGATTTTTTTTTAAAAATAGTAATTTTTGCTTCTCAGTTGTGAAAAAATGGTGCACTGGAAAGGTTATCCAAAGGGTTACTTTTTTTTTTCTTATCGGAAGCCTTTTAGTTGCCTGCACAACATTAAATCGCCCATGCTTTTAGAAGATTTTAAGTCATCTTAGTTGTAGACTGCACTTGTTTATGTTCTCCCATTCACTGGAATAATATGTTACTGTGTCGGTTGGTGCTTATGGAGTCTACATTTTTTAGGTGCTGTGTAAATACATACAAGCATCTCTGATTAAGAATGGGCAAGGGTGAAGGTGTTCAGACTGAAGTGCTAACTCTGAACAAAGAAAGAAATGTATCTTTGACAGAAATGTACTGCCTTTTTGTCATGTCTGATTATCTTTATTTGGTATTTTAACTGTATTCTCAACTCTTTTAATAGATGATAGCAATTATGCACATTATATTGTTTTTTCTCTTCCTGTGATAATGCTAAGTGAGCTTCACAGTCCAGGGCACATTGTTTGTCTATAGATTATTTCTTTGACAGTATTCCAAGCCATTTCAACATTGCTTTGTCAGCTTGATTTGATTTTTAACAGATTTTTTTACTACTTGCCATATTGAGAATGGGAAATTTGCTTTATTTTCCTGGTTGTTCTGGCACTAGTAAGCTTGCTTTTTGTGGCTCTATTTGAATCTATTGTTGTGATGATGTCTTGAACAGATCCTTTCCAAGATCAACATATTTTAGCAAGATATTTTCCGTTTTTACCCAGCTGGCTAGCCAGGATTTGAGCACCTGTAGACAGTTCCCATTCCAGGGAAGAAATAAGTGCCAGACCTAAGTAACTGAACGTAATCCTAATGATTTACAAGAAAATGCCATTTCTGTGAACACACTTAGAAAGACCCAGCAGAAGATAGCATCTTTGGCCAAAAAAACCAGTCTTTTTCATCCCATCCAAAAGGTCATTTTGCACAAAGCCACAAGATGAGTTTGCCCATGACCTTTTATACAATTGTCTCTCATACCATAAATGAGAACCAAATCTGTCTTGATGAGATTCCATGGCTGTTTCTCATGAAGTTTGTACTTTTGGATCAGCGGCGTTTCTCATTGGCAATTGTTCTATCTGATGGTGTGCCAACATAAAAGACAGTTGGACACCTGTAACCAATCTTACAATCTCTGGGGGTCTTTGGCCTTGTCTCATTGTCTTCCACATTTTTCTATATTGTTCAGTTGCTACTTTATTTTAGATACCTTTACTGATATTTGACACACAATTCAAATCTTCTCCTGACACAACTGATGGAATTGTTCCTCAGCTACCTCTTCCCAGCCCTTAGCTGGGCCCCTGACTTAGTACCAAATGTGAAAGGCTAATTCAGATATAAATAACTCTCTTCTCATGGGGAATTTCAGTAATAACATCACAGGGAAGCTACTAATATTGCTCATTAGAATTACTTCTTCCTATTTTGTTCCCTTACTGTTATTTTAGATGATAATGTTGAGTCATGTGTCCTTTTCAGGGAGCTTTGTCATCAAAATCAGCAGATTTTTGCATGATGGAAGTCCAGAAAATTCCCTCTTCTCCTTTTTAGAGAATTGCAGGTAAAATTGAATAGGAAACAATTGTTAACACTTGCCAGCAAGCTGGTGCAAGTCATGGGCTTTCATTTTAATCATCTTTTTGAAATTACTTTTCAACTTCATGTGTCTTTTTTATTGGCTTCTTTCTGTGATTGTTTTTCAGGGTTGACTTTATTACTTCTCAGTATCTTTGAGGATTTTTGCTGCACTGGACAGAAGGTGTTGCACTAGAACTTCTCAGTCTGCCTAAATACTTTGTAATTAGTTATTGCCTAACAAAGATTATCTTTGTACCTGCAAACCATTCTGTAGGACTTCATCGAAACACTGGGTGCCACATTTTTCCAAAATTCTCACTGGTAGTGAGGAATTATTTTCAACTTGGTTAAAGGAATAGAAGCTAATGATTTCTCTCTTTCAGTCCTGCTTTTAACAGTGATGCTGCAGCTTCTCAGGCATGGAACCCTTTACTTTTGGGAAGATTTTTCAGATTATTTTCTTCAAAAAGAGAGGTTGAGATATATGGATGTCAGATTTATTTTTGTGTGTAAAGACAGATCAGGCAGCTTTTTCTCCACAGAACACTAGTAAAAAGAAGCAAAATTCTGAAGTTCAGGTCTCTCTTGACAGCGTTCTGTCTGAAAAATATTTCAACTGTTGTGTTTTGGGTTTTATTTATATTCTTTATAAAGTCTTTCCTTCTGTCCTGATTGTCCATGCAGCTTTGTATAGTGATTTTCTCCCAGTTCTTTCCACACTCACTCTCTTGCTCCCCTTCCTTCCCTTTGAGTAAAGTTCATCCCTGTTAGTCTGCATTCAGGCTCTCAGAGAGAATGATTTGGTTCATACAGCTCAGTACCTCTGCCAATCTGGCACTATTTTGGACGGTCTCTAGTTGAAACCTTCAGGGCTGGTTTTCTCCTCTTTTGCATTTGATCTTTCACTTTATATATATATTTTTTTGATTTCCTCTTAATGTCTAGTTTGTGTACACACCTTTGTCTAGGTGCGAATCAGCATATAGACATGATGCATAAATTTTTTCGTTACCATAGGTTCAGACTTTTTCAGTGTAAGAAAGTGACCATTTATTTTTATTTTAAATTATGTGCAGTCTGTAGATGGAGAAAAATTAGAGATGAGTATCAGTGCATTTTCGGTTATGGATATATTATTACTCTGGTGGGGAAGAAACATGGTTTCTTGGTTATTTTCTACATCATCATCATATTATCTTAAAAGATACATAGGAATCAGTCTATGATCTCCATAGGAGACGGAAATCAGTTTTGTTGGACTCTCAAAAACACGTTATGTAGGAAACCTTAGTAGATATTAGGACAGAATTTTCAAGGGCCCTTTGTTATGTTTTAAACATGAGTGATGACATTTCATATCTTTGGCTGGAGCCAGCATGTTGCTGCATGTTGGCTGCATGTATGCTGTTTTCACTTGTCTTCTTCAGCCCTAGTTCTTCAGACTCAGTTCACCTGCTGCCACCAGACAAGTAGTGAAAATTAGCATAAAGGAGACTTGATTTGAGTTTTAAAGTCTTCCTTTCTTTATTTTAATGAAAACAGTCTGCCAGTAACACTCAAGTCTCTATCTTTGCCTGATTAGTTATCTTCTTTTACTCACACTGGCAATCCAAATACACAGATTTCAAGATACCATGAAATTCCATTTATTTTGTTATCAGCCTTGAAAGTAACCTGTAGATTGCTGTGAGAAAACTGAAATTTTTTCTTAGATACTTCATTGATATTACATAACAAAAAAGCAATCCAGAAACAATTGGTGCAAACAACCTCTGAGGAATAGATACAGCAAATGGGCACTGCTGTCAATTTGACCCCAAAGTCTATATAGACTGAAGAAAATACAATGTCGCAGTGTCTTTCTAGAAGTTTTGAAGTCTTTATCTAGCTTGGAGTAGAAGTTTAATCCATGAGAAACAGTAAGTCCTTTCATCTCTCTCCCCAGTGGCATGTCCTCATTGTGTGATATGAACCTTCTGAAAAAGAAAGGCTCCAGAACCGCTGTCTCTGCTCCCCTCCCTTCCTTCAGGCTCCAGGGGTTGTCTTCCTCCATTCCTCACTGAGGCAGGGACTCGTTGCAGGGCACTAGAAGAGCTGCTCTTTGAACTGCAGCGTGAACACAGCCCTGCAAAGAGCGCAAAAACCTTATTTATTGTTGTGTGTCGCTGGCAGCAGCCTTGCCCTGTGTACCAGCTCAAGTAAAGGCCTTTTGTTCTTTAGCCCAACGCGACATTTTAAACATGAATTTCAAGGACGTCTCCTCCTCTCCCCCTAGCATGCACCAATATCTGTAACTCTGTATGTAAAATGATTGTTTGTAGGATTTGCCTGGGGCTTTGACACCCACACATATATACCACAGCAAATCTTAGAACAAGGAACTTTGCTGCTGCTTCTGCTCCTGGTTAGTCTGGTCAGAAGACTACAAACTAGCCAGATAAAATGGAGAAAATACCTCTTTATTTCACATGCTGGAATTGCAGATATTTCCAGGTATGTAGGTTTAGGAGTCTCTTTGCATTTGGATAGTGGTCATAACTCTTCACCTGTGTCAACAGCTGAAAGAAGAGAAAAGAAAACCAGATTTTTTCCCCTTCCTTGCTCTGTCCTTCCCATGAATTTTTATCAAAAACCCTCTGGTTTTGAGGTTGGGAAAAATCACCATTAGTAATAGATAAAGAAAAAAAGAGGGAATAATATCTGACTGCTCTTTATATTGTAATAGAGAGATCTGTCTTCCATGTCCAGGTGCAGCTGTTAGGAATACAGGGCAAGAATCCTTCACTCCTCTGTGTATTCATATTCAGTTGCTAAACTCTGCCATTCTGAGGAGGTCAAGCAGAATGACACAGGAGTTATATTTTCTTCTCTGTCAGTTGGGGAGAATTGTTCTTTTTTGCAAGGTAGCTGAACTCTGTTTCCATAGTGTTCCCTGGAGTCTGGTAATCAAACATGGCATTCAGAGGGAGAGGAATTGTACAGTTCACGGGCAGAACTATCAGCATTTGTGGGTTTCTTGTCCCATTTCAAGTGTGTCAGCAGGCTGCCCTGTGTCAGAAAGTGGAACACATCAAAATGATGCCCTCTGTCTACTCTCAGAACCTCTTGGTAAGGGTCACACTGTCACTTCTCCTAGCCACCAGATTCTTACATCTGTTTCTGACTTTTTTGTATTTCAGACTAGATGGTACTTTGGTTTTCCTTCTGTAACATACCAGTCCCCAGCAGGTTTGCCAACCTGAAAGCTAACATGTGGGAAAAAAATAATCTTCCTTTCAACAGCATTTTGGTAAAACTGTTATTCCATCTTGATAATTAGGTGGTTGTCTGTTCTTAAGTGTGTAATGCATTACGAATGCTTGGAGTCAAATAATAAATAACTTGCCCCCAGACTTCTGTGATATTTTTGAACTTAACTAAATAGTTCTCTTGTATGTTATACAGACAAAAGTGGATGTATATGTTTGCAATCTCTCTGATACCACAAATTATTTAGCATGAAGAGAGATTATTTAGCTCATTAATTAGCTCTCTTTGTTAGAGAGCATGCATTCCAGAACCAGTGAACCCTGATCTTCCATTCTTAAATATATTTTTACAGAAATTGTATATTTTTACAGAAATTTCCTTTGTAAGGGAAAGGTACCACATTGTATCCCAAAAGGACATGGTTTTTCAGGCAGCAAGTCAGAGCTCTGTCCCTTCTGAAAATTGTACCTTTCATGTGAAGGAGGTGTGCTTTGCTGTTTCAGCTTCTGCCTCCTGTTTTGCAGTGACTCCTAATACTCAATTTTTTTCCTGATTTAAAAGAATTCCATTACAGTTAGAAGAGTTCTTGAAAGCAGTGGGAGGTTTCCTGGTGTTGAAAACCTTCTCAGCTCTAGATTAAAGGTAAGAAAGGAAAGTAAAGACAAAGTTAGTTGTGAGAGTTTAGACTTCAGTTAGAAGCAGGTTGAGTATGTTCCAAACATGTGCTACATGATTAGAGGATTTCTGACAGCTTAATATATAATTTTGTCTCTGAATAATCCATTTCAGCCTTTTAAGCCAGATAAGTATTTATGCACTATCTTGTGCATTATCAGTTTTCTGTCCTAGTCTGAGCTATTGGACTTCTGGCGTCCTCTGCTGAGGGCTTTGTTAATGTAGAACATGAGAGAAGTTAGTCCAGAAAATTATATTTTGTTTTTCCACCACAAAGAGGTATTAACTATCTGTAAAACCTGATTTTTTAACATAAAACTTGAAAATTCATATAGTATTTAAGGTGATTTCTTAGTTAAATTTTGATTAAAGTCTGGTTTCGGGTGCTGGGAATAAAACTAAATATTCCACGCTGGTTGTAATACATTAAGATATAAATAGTTGATTCGTCCGGAAGCGTATTTTCATTCAGTGTGTGTTCACTGAGGATGAGTTAATGTTCCACGCAGAGCCTGACATTTTGTACTTTCAAAATATTTTTACTTAGATTCCTTATGCCTGTCTTTGATTCCCATGCTTCTCTCCCACACTCTTGGCATCTGGCAGTATGCAAAGACAATCCCCACACGTCCAAGTGGAGGAGAATCCAGAAGAGATCCCATTTTTAATTTCTGTAGTGTAGCAGCAGTTCAGGGGATCCTTCTGTTTGTTCTGCCAGCTAAGTTTGATGTTCTCTTTTCTGTTAAACAGTTGGTGAGCAGTAAGTGGAAAGGAAGTTTCCAAGTGACTCAGCAGCTGAAAGTGTTAATGGCTCCCTTGGCGAGGAGTTGTTTCAGTTGTTCAGTGTGGTCCCCTAAAGCAGCACTTCAGAGAATTTTACATCCAGTAGGCAATAAATACAATTAGTAAAATTGTGTGCAGTGACATGCATGATCTTGGTTGTTGCTATCATTCCATCATTGTTCAGGTTGGTAACACCCACTATGCAAATAAGTTGATGCACAGAAATCAAAGCGTAGCCTCTGTGAGAAGAACTTGCAGACTTCTCTGTCTGATGCACAAGGGCAACAGTAGATGTTCAGTAAATGTAAGAGAATTTGAATTATAATTGAAGGCATGTGGGTAATGTAACATGTTAACCTTCATTTTACTAAATCTTTCCTTTCGTGAGGAAGCCTAGAGCAAAGCTGTGCCTATTCACAATTTAAGTCGGAATTGCAGCTTCCAGTGGTACACCATGGCCCCACTAGGACTGATGATACCTTGGGTGGCTTTAAGGTATTTTGTGCCTTCATAAACAAAATAATGTGGTTTGGTGTGTGAGGAGAGAAAAGGCAGATTGAACTGTTGTCTCAGCTGAGACCTGCTGCAACTTACGTTGAATGTCGGGCAAAAAAGTCAGGTGGCAGTAAGGTTTGTTTGTAACACCAAATCCTGGCTGCAATTCATGTTCCAAGCAGGGTGCCCTGTGATTTGCTTGTGTTCCAGACACAGAACCAGGGGGGGAAGTAGGGGGTGTGTCTGAGTATTGTGACGTAGCAGCTGTTGATAGACACACAGGCTGAACTCTGCGCTGTACAGGTACCACTGAAGAAAATGCCAAACTAATATTCATAGTGGTGTCTGAATAAAATGATCTTTTATTTTTGAACTGCTGGAACAATTCTGTGACAATATAATTTATATAGTAATTAGTAACAACTAATTAGTAATTCTTTTTCTTCAGGTTGCCGTAGAATATTTAATATATTTAATATATTTAATTTGCTTTTGTGAGGAAAATGAGTGAATTAAACATCTAGAAAAGATTTAGCAGTTGAATATCAAGCCAGACTTTTTTGTCACTACATTTAACTGGTTTAGCATATTCTGTGTTCATCATAATAGCCCTAAAATTACATTTTTTGGATTCAAAACTGGGAACAAATAGGACTCCATTTGGGTTAGAAGCCAAATAGTTTAAGTAATTTTGTCTTTTATGGTGCTGCAGTAAAAATTTTTCAGTGAAATCTGGAAGGGGGATAAATGGTTTGTATTTTAGGTGAAATAAATTTTAAGTGAAGTAGAGGGTTGTAGCTGGTCATAAAGTCCTAAATGTCAGATACAGAATTAATACAATTTTTAAAATAAGTTGGATGAAGATAATAACTAATATAATTAATTCTAAATTGTAATTTTGTATTGTGTTCACTTTCATTTTACACTTTTTTTTAAGCAAAACTGGCACATACATGAATATGAATAAACACTACAGCCTTTTCCTATATTTTTAAAGGCTGATAATGCTTTGAAATATTTTACTGAATTTCCTGGGAGATCATTTAACACCCTATTATATAATAAACACCTTTACTTTCATTTGAAAAAGTTTTTGTTTGAAGAGCTACTATGGATTTACATTTATCAAACCAATTCTTTTGAGTGTTTCTGCTCTTGCAGTCCTAAGTGTCCATTCCAAAAGCAGTCTGGGGAAGCTGATGTCATTTTCAGAGCATGAAAATTGTCTGCTCTTCCAGAACAGGACTGGGTTTTGCTTTTTGCAAGCTATGAGGCTGCCACTTACCACCTCACTGCTCCAGAGTCAGACACAGGCAGGGACTTTATGAGTTGTTTGAGATTTGGCTTCTTCTCCTCTCCTGTTTCCAAAACATTAAATCTCGTGTAGTTAATACTTTACAACTCTGTGATGCTTTACTCTGACAGTAATGTGTTAGTTATCACAAAAGCTTTGGGGCTATTATTCAGTATCCTTCAATCCCTGTACCTCAATAAAAATCATGCTCTAAGCAGTAGCCACAATCACTTTCTGGCAAAAATATTCCCTGTGTTACTGTCTCTTAATGATGAGGACGGATCTTCTGTTGACTGTCCTCTTTCTTGTAATGTTGACTGTAGAAAATAGGACATCCTGGGTTCCTTTCATTTTTCTCTAGACTTTTGATAGACTAGTGATATTTGATAACTGCTTGCAGACAAGGCTTCTGGCTTCTGTGCTAGCCTGGGCTTTTAAAAAATATATTGCTATTTTGCAGTTACTGTGAAGAGGAATGAAAGCCATACTCCTTTTTTTTTAAGGAAAAAAATTGTCCATGAGAGACTGACTTTTGAAATACAGATATTTAGAACCCTCAGAGAGGCCAGAATTGACCTTGGAAAATAACTTGCCATGAAAAAGTATATCATGGAATTGATGGATCCACCATTCCTCAAAATGTGAAGAATTAAGAAGGTCTGTCCATGATGTACAAGAGATACAGTTTGCCAACTGTTCTTCCACTGTCCCAGCTAGTGTTTCTCAAATTCCCACTCCATCTGCTATTGGATTTATGATGGACTTATAAAACCAAGACCAACGTAACCATTATTAGTGATACTGCTTGTTCAAACAAATCAGGAACTTTGGGCTGAAGTAGGAGATAGTCCCTGCCTAAAAGGAAACTTCAAATAAAACACAGGATTCCAGTGTCACATGAGCACATTAGACATTCTTTCATTAGACATTAGACATTCAAAATGTCTTCGTTTTCTCTGACAAATGCTCAACAGCTATGTGAGATCTTCTGTTGCAATTTCATTCTAAATAAAATTTTAAATTCTTATGTTGAAATTGCTTTTAAGAGTTATAATTGCATGATTCTGCATTCCCCATAATAATCGGCTTCAGCTTACATGGTGGATACAATATAGTTGGTCTTAATTATTGCTAGCTGATAAAATGGTATTCTAAAATAATGATTCTTTAAACAATCTTTGTCTAATCATGACACTAATGAAGTTTAGTTTAAAATACATTATTTTATAAACTGTGGTATATCAGTAAGTAGTCAAGAGAGTAGAGACATTTTGATTTTTTGCATCATGAATAATTAATGGTATTTCAAACACAGGATCAGTAATTTTGTTCGCCTCCTCTCCATAGTTTTTTAAGTATTTGAAGATTGCACAGTTTTTTTCTTATATCTTTAGAATTTAGGTTATGGAAACTTACTAAGCTGTAACATTCTGAATTTGCCACTGAAGACAAGTAGTTCAGAGTTTCAATTCTAATGAGGTCAGTGAGCATGGCAGATATTTATTAACACCCTCTGTGAATTAGGCCATACTTTCTGGTTGTTATTTCAACAACCTAATTATATCTGGGTTTGATGTTCCAATTTACTAACTGTTACTGACTCCTGTAATGGATAGCATGCAGACAAACTGCTGCTTCTGACAGAACCACTGAGAGCAACCAGCCTGGTAGCTCAGACATCCATGAAAGCAGGCTAACTGACCAGTAAAGGGCAAGGAAAAGAGTGGGGGAAAAAAATTAAAAGAAATGAAGAGAAAATTGCTTTTACAAGAAAAAATGCCAAGATGCCTTACCAGGGTGTTTTCTACTGTTCTAAAACCAGCATTTTTCTGTATCAGGTCTCACCATCTTCAGTCTTCAGGTTAGTGCTTTTTATATTGCTTACACAGTCTGAACTATTCCCAGTAAATTTGACTGTGCTGTGCTACTCTTTCTGATTAGAAAAAAACTCTGTAATCGATAAGATTCATAACCACTTTGGAGTGTGTTTTTTAATTTTCTAGCTTATTTGAAAATTAGTGCTGAGCAATTCAACTTTTCAGATGGCTGGGAATTTTTCAATGTTCATCAGAAGATAGTAGTTTAAAAGGCAAACTTTTATACAAGAATGGGTTATATTGACTAATGTCTCAATGCCAAAAGAACATAGAACCACATTTTTAAGTTTGAGATTTTTAAGGTTAAAGCTTGACATTTTAAAAACAAAGAATCCAGCTTTGTGTTGAAATATATTTAATTTTGAAGAGCCACATAAACTGTAATAATGATTGAAAATTATAGATATTTTGAAAAGATTGGCAAAAAAAAAAGAGTTTCTTTACCCAAATTTTTAACATTTCTTTTTGCGGGAACCTTTGGGATTTTTAAAAATTTTTTCCTCCCATTTGGGGACAGGAGCATTCTTGGCAATCAGTTCTGCACTGTAAAAGTTTTACTGAGGTTTTCCTAATGTTGGATCTATCTAACATTCCTCCACTCTTCTGTTTTTTTTTTTTTCTCTATTTCTGTCACTGCTTTTTTACTGTATTCTTTAGAGACCATCTCCTTACTCAGTACCATGGGGCTGCTGTAGACTTCTGCACCTCATATCAGCCTCTCTGGGCAATCCTTGCACACTCATTGAAGTCTTTTAAGTTCTCTGATATCTGTTTTTACTGTCAAGTAAACAGCTCTTGCTGGCTGAATTAGGCTTAATATTCTCTAAATTTCCTCTATGACTTTTTACAAGTATTGTGGAGACCTAGAGTGGAAGTAGTTTGCAGGTAGCTGAGCAGTGTGAGCACACAGGAGCACCTGCCCTACACTGGGTGCTTTGTTTGGAACTGAGTGCTGGGACATCTGGAGGGAAGCATCGGTGAGAAGCTCTCTCAGCTCTTTTGTAGTTTGAATTCAGAGGCACAAAAGAGAGGTGCTTAGGGGGACGTACCTTGCAACAACTGAGCTGATGTAGCTGTTTGTTGCTTTCTGCTGTCCATGGCCTTGGGTGCTTGGTCCTGCCTCCGTCCTTGCACTGTATTTGGTCTGATCCCTGGCTGAGCTCACCACACCAGCAGAACAACCTAGCTGAGAGGAAGGAAGGGGTAGCAGACGTGTTAGACTGTCTCAGACAGCCTTGGGGAACCAAGCTCAGATATGCAGTGGGCACCAGGGGTGGACTGCCTGTAATCTCCTTGAGACATATCCTCTCATGACTCCTGCCAAATTCTTCCAAAAGTCTTAAATTCAGCAGAGAATCATGTTTAGCACATCATATGTGAAAGTCTGCTAAAAGCTCATCTGTCATAACAGTCAAGTTACTTTTCTGCTCTTTATGCATCTTTGACATTGTACCCTCATCACATCTAACCTGCCTTACTTCTTGCCAAAGTGTCAAGATTCTTTTTCCTGATTAGCCTGTGATATGGGCCTTCTTTAAATCCTAGTAAATTCTTGGCTAACAACAATTATGTTCCATTCTTGCTGCTGTTTATGTTTGGGCAGGATGTGAGCTTCTGCAGAATGAAAGTGTTAACCTCCTCCAAATCTCTCCTTAAAACTGTTTCTCAAGTTGCTTATATGATTAATGTAGTGCTGGGCTGAGCTCATCTCAAGAGTGTGGGCAATAAAGAGGAGAAATTAGAGGGTTTGTGGTTGCTCAAAGAGATGTATTAAAATCTGAATCCCAAAATAAAAATTGACAGGACAAGGCCTGAAGAAACCCAGCCTAATTGAAAATTTGACCCTGATTTTAAATGGAAACAGACTATATTTTCTCTAGAGGCTTCTTCAAGAAAAACCTTCACTTTAAATATTTCAGTGATAGTGTGCAGCAGCCAACATCTGGGGAAATTGATACAAAACAAAAGAAAATAAATTACCTAGCCAGAGTTTGTAATCAAAGTAACCTCTTTAACACTTTCTGGAAAAGGCTTTAAAAGGTATCAGTTGTGTTTATCCACCAGCTTTAACACAGCAGTAACAGTTCTGTTTGCTGTACTTCCTAAGGTGGTATTTCCTGAGCCGGGTATTGCACTGGGAAGTGTCAAAGGGGCTGTGCTGTTCAGGCACAGTGACCTGTCTACATGGACAGCACATGGGGTGACCTGAGTCCCCAGAAATGTACTGTAGACCTACGTCTCCCCACATGTGATTGCATCACTCTGACTCTGTCTTCTGTTGCCTGGGATGTAGCTGAGGATTTCTAAGGGAAGAGCAAAAGAAAGAAGAACTGAAAACTTTGGGAAAGGCTTTCTATTAAGCCTGTGTCAACTGTAGCAACCTCTGGAAGATACAGCAGTAGCAAGGCAAAAAAAGGGGAAGGACTTCCATAAATGTGGACCAGCATGATTCCCATAAGCACCTTGATCTATTTTGGGTGAGCTCATTGTAATGGCAATAGCACAGAGATGTAGGGTGATGCTGTATTCTGGCTCTTCTGTGCTGCTCAGAAAGCCTACAGCTTTTTACCTAATATATTGCAGACACTAGAATTAAGCAGATAGTAATTGAAATCTTTATTTTTACTTTGTGTTCTCTTATGTTATGGTTACAGAATGTTGTGATATTTTTTGTGAGTTGTCTGAAGTCTTAGGAGTGAAGTAGTGAATTGAGGTATTATCAGAATAGGAAGGATCCCATTAAATCCTTAGAAGTATATGATGTTTGTGAGAATAAACGGAGTGGTTATTTTACATGTGGTTCAGTAATTGGCATGTGTTGCATTAAATGGCAAAAAGTGCAGTAGTAACCACTGAGGACATATTGTTTTACCATGGATTATCAAGGTTCTGCCATACAAAAGAATGGAAGTATGGTATTGATAAAATGTTTCTTGGAATCTAACTTTTAACTGATTTTTCTTTTTAGCATAGCATTTTTTTTAAGCTCATAGTTATAAAATGCTCTCTTAAGGATTTGTTTCCTGTTTCCACAATTTGACCTTTTCCTTTCCCAGTTCTTCTCAAAGCATATCCTGATCAGTACACGCTCTGCAGACCCCATTGTCTGTGACAGTGATTTGATACTCACTATCATTCTTTCAGCTGATTCTTTTTCTTGAAGGCTTCCTCTCTTATATGTTTCTCTTATGTAATGTTCATTCATTTTTCTTGCTCTTTCCTCTGGGGAAGCCTGTAAAGATATAGTAAGAGATATATGATAAATTTCTTCAAGTAGATAATTTAAAATGAATATCTGGCTTGCTTGGTAAGTGGGACAAGGAAAAAAAAAAGTAAGTTTTGATAAATCAGAATGCATCTGGTAAAGTCTTAATGCAAGGAAAAACATCCACCTGTACTTCTGGGAGCAATGGTCAGCCCTCAGCTCCATCACCAATAAATCTGGTTTCAGTTAAATGAATTTCGTGTTCCACCACTGTCTTTTATTGTTCCCTTAGGTTAGCTAAAACCATTGCTTTTGCTGCTGCTGGAATCAATGATGTTATAGAACTTTATACTTTAGACTGCGCCAAAAGATTGCGGTTAACTCTGTGTGATGATGATGAAAAAAGTCAAACTCTTTCTCCGCATCATTTAATCTCACCTTGAGTTATCTGTATGTCACTAGAAAGACAGCTCAAATATTGTCTGTTCACTATTCTGCTTATTTATAGGATTCCCAAATAGTCTTCCAAATAGACAATCATCTGGAAGTTTCTTCAGTATTTTTTGTTAAAAGTTGTTAGAAAATAATGATGGCTTTTGAAGTTTTTGCAGAATATTACAGTATTCTTTTAATGGAAAAAAATACAGCCCACATGAAATTATTCAATCATGAGTTCAACATTAGTGTGTGCTGACATTTATGCTCACACATAAATGACTAAATAATTGACTAGAAGATAGTTAGAAAAGCTGATCCTTCCTTTTGCTTGTATAAAATGTTTTTCTAATACTACAATTTCTAGCACTTCCCAAAATTTCTTATGCTTTGGAAGTCATGCTTTATTTTTGTGGATTTATGTTTTCCATCATTGCAGGTAAAGTAGCAAACATCTTTGTTGAGACAGTCTAACAGAATTCTCTCAGCTTGTGAGAGACTGATTGCTAAAGGGGAAAGCATGTTTCAGACCTGCCGGTCTCACTTGTTGCAGAGGCCGGAGCTGTGGGTTATCCTCCCCAAAATAAGGCTGTTGACTTGGAGGTTACAATGAAGCTGACCATCAGTAGGCTTGTGGCCTTATGCTGGTAAGGGATGATTGATAGGAAATGAGAAAGATCTCTTTTGGGCAGAAGGAATCCTACCAGCCTCTGCTTCTTTTGGGAAGAAGAAAGGGACTCAGGGTGTCTGACCCTGCCAGGGACCAGGGAAGGGCTACTATCCTTTTGTTGCTGCAGGCAGGCAGGCTGCTGGCCGAGCAGTGGCCAGTGTTGGCTGAAGGTTAACTTTCTAACTCCTGCTAAGTTAAAAAGTTCAAGCTGTGCTTAGTTTTCAACCCATAGAAGTAATTTTCTGCTGATGTGAGGAGATGAGACACTGTTGGCTTCGACAAACTGGCCTGCATTCATGCTGGTGGTGAATTAGACAAAATGTATTCATTCCAGCTTGATCGCAGAACCTTTGATTAAATTATGTTTTTCTCTATTTTCTATGAAGGGCCACATCTGCTCATGTGGAAATAGCTTGTTACAACATTGAAACATAAATTATTTGATGAACTACTTAGGACTATTCACTTAATGCATGATAACCCTGTGAACATGTTAATGAGAGGCAATTCTCTGATGATTGAACTGCTTTAAAATGTCTTCCTACTTATATGTCATTAGAATGAACTTGGCCCTTCTAAAACATCCATTATTCATCATGTTCCAATGTTGCATCTGACTGCATATCACTTTAATTTCCCTCATTTAACAAAACAGTCTATTCATTACAATAGTTTGAAGCATGTTTTCTAAATCAGAAAAACCCTAGTTAATATATAGTGTTCGGTATCTTTACAAGTATAGTAGTGCAAAGTGTAGCATCCCATATATTAGTTACACGCTTAGTACATTTGAATATGCTAACTAAAACTAAATGGAAGTTTTAAGAAGAACCTTTGTTCAAATCAATGATTTTCTTAGCCGGAGAAGCAGGATTGAAAACACAAGGTTGATTTTTCTTTCTGAAAGAGTTGAGCAAAAATTTTCTCAGTAATCCCTTTTTTCACATGCATTTTCTTGTCCTGACAGCTCAAGAAAGAGAGAATTATGGAGTAATACTAGTGCAAATGTGAACACTTATCATAAATATATATTTTTAATGCTGTTTTAAAAAGATATAATTTTCCTGCTTTTCCCACATATTTTTTTCATTTTACAAATCCTGGATCCTTTCACACATTGTGAACCCCATTAAATCTTACATTAGATTTGTTCCTTTTTGAATCTATTTGCGATGGCTGCTGTAGAAGTGGTTCTTACTTCCCAGTAAGCTCAGGAGATCAATCCCAGGAAGTGCAGGACTGCTGAATGGAGATTTTTTAATAAAGATTTTTTTCCATGTTTGAAGATTTTTTTAATCATGTGCTGCATCAACTCCATCTCCTTTAACCAAAAGACACCTTTTGGAAGAGGAGATAGATAGTCTATCAGTTAAATAGACCACTTGAAAAATATCAGCAGAAATGCATTTGTTTTTCAGTGCAGCTAAATGAATTCCCCATTGAGCTAGTAAAATTCTGGCAAATAACAGTGGAGATGGGCTAATAACTTCCATAGAAGCCAGAAATCTTTATTCTCAGAGAGCCTGAGTCTTGTAAAATATGCACAAATATGTGGTCACTAAACTTCAATCTTTTTCTTTTGAAAACCACTTTAGTATTTTTAATTTTGCTTTTAAAAAACTTTTTGGCCTTGCTAGGAAAATAGTAATTTATGCTGGGCTTATTTCTCACAGTTTTTTCATCAACCATATTTTTAACACATTCTATTTCAGTCTGTTGCCAAAGTTAAATGTTCGGGCAGATGTGGGATGCTTATGAATGCTTTTCTAGTAAGCAATAGTTAGTGATCTCTGTTGGTTATATTCTTGCATTCAGCAGCTCTTTGTATAATAGAAGTTATATATTATTGATTAGCATACAAAATTGTTAAAATGTGAATAAAATATGTTTTAAAGAAATGGAACAATTATGTGGTGAGAGAAAAATACTGAATAACGTGGACTTTGAAATACATAAGTAGCACTGATCTCTCTGTGTTGGACTAGCAGTGTTGATGGAGTCAGAATAAGCTAAGAAGCTCGACTGTGGGCTCACAGTTTTTTAGAATTTCTGCCTCTTCCTGTGTATCACAGTCTTTCTTTGTTCATAGCCCAGTAAATAAGAGATAGTTTTCAATGAGTTAAGAATTAATTACAGTGAATTTCTAGTGAACCTTATCAGTACTGCATTAACTTTTTTGATCATTCATTCCTTAAAGAGAGCAGCTTATGGGACATATATTTGGTGCTTCATCTATGTCAGTACCAAAATTGAGTTAATGGTGTCTTAAGCTTTCATAAACCTTTTAATGGTTAAACTTCTAATGGTACAGTAAACTTTTCCTTCCAACTAACCATGGTAGTGTTTGTGGATAAATTGCTGTAGCTTTGGCTACATTTATGTGTAAATCAACCTCTAAAAATATGTTCTTTATGGAAATAATTCTGAACTATTTTGTAGGGAGGAACTGTTAACAAATAGTGCTAATAGTCTACAGTTTATACAAAATGTCAGATAAGGGCTGTTTGTAATATTAATTAATGTGTTAATATTTTTTTAATGCAGCCCCTGTTCTCCCTGGGGCATATCAACAAAGCCAAACTCAAGGATATGGATACATGCACCAGACCAGTATGTCATCCATGAGGTCCATGCATTCACAGCCTCATTCAGCAAGTCTGGTGAGTATTGAGTTTAAAGGAGAATTTTGTTTGGTAAGCACCATCATCAGCTATTGTGGAATCTCTTAAATATGATTAAATTGAACCTCTGGAGTTCTACAGTTGACGTATTTGACTGTCTTTATCATAAATGTAACTGGTAGTCCTCATGTATTAAAAAGATTTAAGTGACTACGGGCAGTGGTAAGAACTTTTACATCAGAATACATTTTTAAAAAGTATGATATTCAGAGAGCAGAGAAATAACTGAATTCTTTACCTACTTAAAACAAATAGTAGATGGACAGTGTTTCACAGGCTGAATTTTGATGTTATGCTCTGTGATGAATGCGTGCTCCTAGCACTGGATGAAAAGCAGTGATCTGTTAAGATCACCGTGTTGGTTTAAATTAGATTCAATTTTTTTGGCTTGCTGAATTTGTGCTAGCAGGCTTCGTGCCTACCTGTATTACTTCTGCTTGTACAGAGCTAGCTCAGACTCTGGATTGCTGTGCCCTTTCTAATTCCACACAATAGTCGTGCACCGACTCGTGTGTGATCCAAACTGAGTTACACTGGTGGGCAACTGAGAAGAAGTTTTGTCATGAAACCATGGCCACCTCATGAAGTTCTTAACTGTGGTGGATGGGAATGTAAAGCTGGAGTGAATATTTCATTTTCAAAGGAACTGGTCATGGAAGGAGAGCTGACTGGTATTCAGCTGGTAGGAAATTAAGCTTCTTTTTTTTTAACTCCCTATATAAAAAATTCAGTTTTAATGATTATCATATATTTTAAATCATATTGCTGCCTAGAGATTTCCTAGTTCAGATCCAGACACCTTTTTCTGTTAAAAATATTGTAATTTTAAATTGTAAACTATTTTGAATAGATGTATATTTACTACCTGTCACCTTTTTTAGAGATGAGTAAATATTTATTAGGAACCAAACTTAGAGCTTGATGAGCTGAAAAAAAACCTGTTTTCAAGATTAGATAAAACTTGTATTTTTTTGTAAAACCGAAACTCCATGACATTTTATATTGTAAAGGTCATGACTTTCTGTGCGGTGTGAGTACTTTCAGGCTTGTCAGATTCTCAGCTGTCTGGGGCTGAGGGGGCTAACTTGCTGGAAAGTCTGGGATCGAGATACCTGCATCACTGAGTCAGTAACCTGAGAAACTCTTTGGACACTTGTATGACAGCTGTGAGGCAGCTGATAGTGGAATCAACCATTAATTTCCAAGGATATTACAAGGCACTTTGGGACCTGACTGCTTTCCAAAAGAGACAAAATCCAAAAAGTAGGAGACCTGGAAGCCTGGGCTTTGCCAGCAGATTTGCTAGTCATTGAGGAGCAAAGCAAACAGCCCTCAAATCCAGCAGACAGAAAATGGAGATGCCTGCAAATCTCAAAATGCTCTTACCAGCCTTTTGCAGCTTTGTTGGCAGAGAGATGACTACTATTTCCTAATACCTCTGTGTCCCAGTGACTTACCTGACAGGCTGTTGTAACAGTGGCATTTCAGTCATTTTGGGAATCATCATTTGCCTCTTCTTCCAGAATTGGGAATGTGAAGGTAATAGGAAAAGGAAGGGAGTGATGTTAAAAGATTTTAAAAGTAAGATTGATATATTTCAACAGATTTATTTTCCCTGTTGTGAAACTGTTTTCACTTGACATCTTTATAAGTGATACTGTTTTGTCATGAGAAAAAAATGAAAACAGCAAACATCATGATTTAAACTGATTTTGCTGTTGTTAAAAAATGGGTGGATTTCTCTTTAGAAAATAAACCCCAGCCATTTCCAGAGAGAGGAAAACAAGGACTGCTGGCCTGGTGCTGGCTGCTAACTTCCCAGTCTAGTGAGGAAGACAGACTGTGATCTTACCACCCCGGGGTGATGATGCTCTAAAAGAGGCATCTCAGATGCAGTTAGAAACTTGCCAGGCTCCCTTGTCTTCCCATCTAAACCCAGAATATTTTCATTAGCATGTGCAGCTTATCCAGGTGCATTGGATGTATTGCACTCAGCTATTGAGAAAACACAGAGTGGTCTCAGTGTGTGCTTGGGGGAAGCCACTGGCTGGGGATGTTTTTAATTGTAGCAGTTTGCACAGTCTGCAGGTTGATGACAGTCTTGGAGCACTTTTCAAATGAGGTGTGGACATGCTGTAGAAGATATGACAAACACAGTGTTTAGGTTCACTGCTTTCAGCTGCCTGTTCAGTTCTGGGCTTGGAGCAGTACTGCCAGAGATGCTGTGTTGTCTGGCTAATAACACAGGGAGGAAAGACAAGAAAAAAGTTCCAGGGGAAGGAGACTGGAGGAAAGGATTCCTAGAATAGTGACCTCAAAGTCTGAGCAGTTTTTGAGGCTTAACTAAAAGCAATGAAGGTGATAAAGTCATTCATCAGTGGCTGAGTTTTGCCAGGACATCTCTAGGGCAAAAGTGATCATGATCCCATGGGTTATATCAGGGTGAAGATGATTGCAGAGTTAGCTGCTGTAGTACATTTACTCCTTTCAACTGAGTTGTGTTGTTATCCAATCTGTCCCTAAAAGGCATAAGTTCATTTTATAGTAATGTTCACTAGTCTCCTATATTGAGAAACAGACTTTTTATAATTTCTAAATTTTCAAAATCTGGTTTATTTAATTTTGAGCTCTGTTTTGGTTTGTATTAGGCATGATCCTAACACAGTCTTTGGGTAGGTTTTTTTTTTCCAGATAAATTGCAGTATTTTCTTACTCTTAACTTCTCCACCCTTTCTGTGAGCAGTTCTGCATAATGGGATGAATAAAATTGTTGCTCATGGTACAAAGTGTTTTATAGCAGAAAGCCCTGAAGGCTATTTTCTTCTTTGGAAAATAATGGGGTGTTCACACACTCTTCAATATCCAAGAGTGGCAGGAAAGCAAAACCTATGCTGCAAGTTGGCTTTCCTTGGTAGCTGCTGTATGTGAAGGATGCTGCAGCAGTTACTGCTCTTTGCAAGGAGCCATCCATAGAACAGGTATGAATTGGAGGTGAAGTGGAAATACACACCTGCCAGCCCAGAACTGGCTGGGAAGCTGAGAATATAAAAGCTGCATTTCAGTTCTTCATATGGCCAAGACTTACTGTTCTGTCGTAGCAGTGGGTGTGAGACAGATATTTGAGGAGGTGGGAGTTAAGTGAGTTTTGACTCTTTTACAGAACTCCAAACTTACACCCTCTTCTAACTTAATACCCACTAAAATCACTACTGACAGAGGAATAATTCACTGAAATGCATTTTAAAAATCCGTGCTTTGAGTCCTTTAGGCATTGTAATTCTCGATTATATAGCCCAGACTACACTCTGCAGTGATAATTAGGCTTTAAATGCTAACAGGATTATTATGGAGATTTCTCCTGACAGCCATTTAGCACCTAATTAGGTGTTAAGACCATAAATTTAGGTTTCTCAGCAGCATTTAGGGCCCTAATAATTTTTTTTAAAGTTTGAAATTGCGGGCTTGTCTTCACAACTGTGCACCACAGTGATGTAGACGAGCTGCTTTTAGGAGACAGAAGTGGTATGTCCTTTGCCAGGGTACCCTAAGGAAGAGTGAGCATCCTTCTGAATGGCTAAACCTCTCTATTTTTCCAATTTTATGTTAATTTAGTAAACCATTTAATCTCTTCACTAGTCTTTTCCCATTTAAGGGATACCTATAAGCATGGCTCTAGGCAAAATCAATTTATTGTCTTATACCAGATACAGACTTGCTACTGTTTTTTAAAATGGGCTCTCTTTTGAAATAAATTGTTTAAAGGTCTAACTGCTTCTGAGTTTGTTGTAATAGCATATTTTTCACTGTTTTTTGGAGTTAGTTTCAAGGCTCAGCAGCAAGATCAGTTGAAATACTAGGAAAAAAGAAGATTCTGAAAGGCAGAGAGCCTTTTGACTGCTAGTTGACTACTTTATGAATATTTAAGGAATTTTTGGTGAGAATAGAACCCAAGCAATTATTTACTGTCAATGAAGTGCATAAAAAATGTTCCTTTTTTTCACTGAGTTCCATGCACACTTGGAAAACATTAAGGAACTGCTAGGAAAGCACATACCTCTGGTTGAAAACTGCTCTTGGTCAGAGCTTGTAGGTCAGTAAAACTACAAGGCATGGCAGAGAACAATAATATAGGGAAAGACTCAAATGCAGTTCAGGGTAGACTTGTAAGGAAGGGTCTCCAGTGTTTAAACAGGAGCTGATTTCTCTATCCCATTTAATTTGCACTACCAATGATAAAGGTAGAACCAAGACTAAAAGTGTATTTCTAGCATGGGAACAGTAATGATGAGTTGCCCTATAGAGTTTGGATTGAATAATTCCACGTTTCCAATATGTGACAAATGGACTGCTCACTCCATGTGGAGCAATCTCTACCTTTTAAAAAAATAGTTTCGTTTACAACACTCAAGCCCCCATATATAAGAACTAAAACTAATCCAGAGATGTTTTCTTGAGCAGAGAAGTTTGCTGTCTTTTATAAGGCTTAGACAATAGTATTAGGCATGAACTCACACATTGATTATTTTTGCCTTTTTTCTCTTTAAATTACCGTACTGGAAAAATTCAGCTACATATGGTAACAGCAAAAATTACTGGAAGGGAAATTGGATATTATCATTGATGCTTGAACTGCTTTTGACTTCTGTCAAGAGCCAGGGTAAAGAAAAGAAAGTACTCTTGGGAATTTTAAAATGAGCTAGTTTTATTCTGCTGTTATGGTACAAGGGAAGGCTGTTCTTCCTGAGTTTGAAAATCCACTTTGAATTAGAGTAAATGATGGCATTTTATTGGTTATGAGTGAAAATAAATGCTCTATTTAGAAAAACAGAGAAAAAAGCTGAAAGCTTGCCTTATAGTGGGCAGGGTTGTGGAGAAATTTGCTTAGCTGATGATGGGACTTTATGTGCTAAGTTTTGTCTGAATATGAAAATATAAATATTCATAAAAACTATTTTTTCGGCTTTTTTAAATCTTGTTTTTCCTTTATGAATGAATAATGCATTCATAAGTCTTAATTTGGGAAAAAATCCTAATGAAATGAAGGACATTCAGTGAGATGGAAAAGTTAATGGCCTGGATGAAGACTATGCTTCTTTTTGTAGTGAAGGCACAGGAGAAGCTATTTGTGAATCATGCAAATAGGGAGCAGAAGCAGAGCTAGCCTGGCTGGATGTAATGAACTGTTACAAGTGAATTAATGAAACAACAGTTAGAATATGTCAATATGCAGTGAATGGCTTGAAATCTGTTTGTTTGAAGCCATAAGACAATGTGAGTTAACAAAATAATTATTTTGCTACTCAGAACAAGGGCCTCTATTTGCTGAATGTTTGACATGATGTAGAGGGATACTGTTCCTTTTCAACAGGTAACTTGTGATTTGTCTCTCTGCTTTGCTCCCTCTATTCTTTTCTTCTTTTTTCTTCTTCTTTGTGCAAAGAGAAGGAATCTCAAGTTTAGACTTGAGGCTTTACAGTCTTGTTTTCTTTCCTTCAACAGAGAACATACAGAGCTATGTATGACTACAGCGCTCAAGATGAAGATGAAGTTTCCTTCAGGGATGGTGATTATATCATCAATGTGCAACCAATTGATGATGGCTGGATGTATGGCACTGTTCAGAGAACTGGGAAAACAGGAATGCTTCCAGCAAATTATATTGAGTTTGTTAACTAATTTTTGTCTCTAGTCCTTTGAGCTTTATTATGATTTACTTAAAATCTAACCTTTTAGAAAAAATCAGAAGAATCTTTTAAGAGTTCATGATCATTACTTTATCACTGCTATAACAGTTTGCATTCTCACTCAGAATCCATTTTAGAGTCCTTTAAATAAAAAAAAAAAAAAGAATAATCCACAAGAAGCTCAGAGCTTTGAAAACAGCATTGCTTAAAATAATGCTCTCTCAAAATGAAAAACATATATGGAAGCCTGGTGCTGCCAGTCCTATAAAGACTTTGGTCAATTAACTGTAAAGTGGTAATGCCTTTTCCTTACACCTCAAAGATGTTATACCCATAAAATTGATTCACTTCTTATGGCACTCTGAAGTCACAGAAGGTTAACACACTGAGTTTGAACACATCTTCAAATTATTAGGGAAATGTTTAATGTTTAAGCAGTTAGCTTCCTAATAAAAATTAATATGTTGAGGAGATAATTCAGTAATTTGAAATAAAGACAAGTAACAAGCCAGTAAAATAAAACACAATAAAATGTGCCCAGCAGCCTTACAGTAAATATGTCTATTTTGACAGCAAAAATTTCCTGACTCTTGCATATCCACATTTATTCTTGGATTACCCATTTTTTTCTTATTTCCAAGTGATCTATTAGCTTTGCTTCCATCCTAATCCATAAATTAAATCCAGGTCTGGATTCATGGCTCTTCGGTATGTTTCCTGCAGAAAATTCCTTGCAAAGACTATTTAAAATGTAAAATCTGTCAACTCTTCTGTTTCCTTGTAATAGTACTTAGCATTTAAATAGAAACCCTCATTAGGGCAACGTACAACCAATACTTCATGTTAGCTCCTATACCTTCACCTGTAGTGCTGTAAATAAATCTCCCCGGTGCGGCCCTGGTGCTGTGCAGTCAAACAGAGCCTGCAGTCACATCCCCTTCTCACCACAGGTAACTCACTCGCTGAATGGCTGCTTTGCTGATGAGCTGATGTCCCTCCCCCTGCTGCAGAAACACTTGTGGCTCCATCGAGCAGTGGAGGAGAGCTCTGGTTCTTGTAGTGCATTTCAGATCAGTGGCCTATTGCTTCAGTTTGCTCCCAAACTCTTGGTGATCCAACAGTGGGTTGTACGCTTGCCAAATGATTAATGATGGAGAAGAATCATGTTTTCTTTTGGTGACTTAATTTTTCTCGTAACTGACATCGAAGGGAAAGCTAACTAAGCAAAATCCAACATACTCTATGCCATTATGTTTCAGTTTAGCCATCTGTCATAAACAGCAAAAATATTCTGCTGACAAACCTTCACATGTGCTAATTTGGTGTCTGTTAACCTATGGCCAGAGCTGAGACATCCAGGTCTCAGTCTGTGAGGCTGGGAGAGCACCTAACAGCTGGTGACACAGTGGATATCTAAGAAGAATTTTGTCAGCAGGCTTGGGTCACAACTTGTTTTTGCTTTGACCGGGTGCTGCATTCTCTCACAGGGAGAAATTATGGAAGGAAGGACAAAAGAGTTAAAAATTCATGTGAGAAGTTATTCGTGTGGATGCAGAGACGTGTAAGGAAGAAAATGTTTCTCTGATAAAATAATTTGTGGAGTTCAGCCTTGTGCTAAGGAAGTTAGTAGCCCTCAGAATATTGAGCCTCCACTGGCTTTCTTCCATTTCTATAAAATTTTAAAGTAGAATTATATATAGAGCTTTTAGACAATTTTGTATTTCTCATCTCACATAGTAGACTACCCTGCAATAACTATTTAAAAAATAAGGAAAGCAGTGTGGATTTGTTATGTCAACGGAATTTTGTCAGGACAATTATCTGCAAGTTCTATTTTTGCACAGAGTTTTTGCAATTTCCAAAGAATTGGAAAGCTTATGTGATTTTATTTTGCATCTTGCTAACACAGGGATGATACCAGCTGCCAAGCAGAATGGAATGACTGCATTAAAAAAAAAATTAAAAATTCCTGACTGTGGAATTACCTGTGCTTTCTTGTCAGCAGCCTAATTTCAAGGCCAAAGCTGCCCAGGAGTATCTAACTTCAGAAAACGTGTTTTAAAAGCAAAATTCCATGACTGCAAATATGCAGTTTGTATAGTTGACTGCTGTGATTTAAAATTCTTGCAAGTTTTGCATAAGGAGCTGCTCTTGCAGCAGACCCTTGTGCATTGCTGGTGGCACCCACATGAAATCAACAAGTCAAATGGCTTTTCTAAAGGCTGATGTGGCATGCTGAGCTAGAAGCTCTGAAACAAGTAGTTTGCTTCCGTGTCGGTTTTCATCACTGGCCATCAACAACGAGGAGAGAAATTCCATCTTCTGCTGGCTGGCAAATATTTCAGATGATACCTGAGGCACAATTGGATGTCACTTGCTGCTGTGCTGCTCTGTTAGCTGTGTAATGCTGACAACAATAAAAACAAGGTGTCAGTTTGCTAATCAAATATCAATAAAAAAGAAATATAGAGAATATCTATATGGCATCAAGTTGCAATTTTTAGTGACTTATAAAAGAGAGAGTCTCCACCCATAAATACACACAATCATTCTTCCTAAATGAGGAGACAGCTTGCAGTGTTGAATACTTCACGTATAGAAGTAAATCAGAAAATGAGCATTTGGTGACATTAGAGAACTATGTTATGCTGAACAATAGAAATAAAATTTCCTTAATGAATTTTGAATATTCATTAGCCTGGCAGAGCAGCTAAAGCAATTTGCAAAAAATAAAAGGTCAAGAAAACAAAACAGTATGTGAATTGTATTTCTCTTGAGAATGGTATGTCAGCAGAATTATCAAGATCTGGTTTAAGTTACTTATTCTTGTAGTCAACTTTTTTGTCATATATGCTCGGAAATTCATGTTTATTTGGAATGATTACTGCTTTTTGATATAAAATAAACTTTAGTGTAATTTTGCAGCTTTGTTCTAAGCAATGCAATCAAAGGCCCAAAATTATCAGAATGCAATTATTTTTTTTTTTTTATAAGAACTAAAATTTGGTAGGCAGGGAGAGTAAGTCATGAACTAAATTGTGCCAGCACACTTTTTTCAAAGCATATGTTGGAGACTGTTATATGTAGTGTGATATAGGGGTGAAAAGATGCTACATGCTGTCTTGTCACCTTTAAATTTTATACACATTTTTAGCATAGCATGTTCCCCTCACTGTTCTTTCTTCATGTAGTCAACATTTTTCTGGGGAAAGGAAAGGGCTTTTAAGGACTTGAATTACTCAAGCTGTTCCAAAGTTCAGGTTGGAAGTCCACGTTCCCATTTTAGAAATAAAGAATTCTGTAAAGAATGCTGTAATTCTTGCTAACATGAGTTTAAATGTAGAAAATAACATAGGATATATTCATGCATACATACAAGAAAAAATGGGTGCCTTGCTTTTCATTACTCTTTCTTGCCTGGCTAATCTTCATTTTTTAAACAAAGCTACGTACAGGTACTGCTGTTGTAATTTTTCATTATGGAACATTAGCATTTAGTCTTGATGAAACAGGGTTTTCTTGATTACATTTGACATACAATAAACTACTTCAGCAGATTGGGATTTGATGGAGAATCACCTCCCATGGATTATGTTTTTGACAAATGTGTCCCTACCAAGTGATTCTTGGGGATGTGGAAGGTCTCCCATACATGGGAAAGGTAGTAATTCTAGTTTTTATTGTACAGTGACTTCATGTCATCTTGTACGATGAAAAAAAAAAAAAAGACAAATACAGAGGTCTTTGGCAGAAGGTGGTACAGGGTATAAAATCATAGATTTTTATTAAGTTGATTAGTACTCCACTTAAAATATAGAATACACTTTAGTTAGTAAATGTTTAAATAATATACTGAAACAGACAGAAGATGCTGTTGAAAGAAGTCCTCCAAACTGATGTGCTGGCAAATGCAAAGTACCAGTGAGCTGTAGAAGATTAAACCATTTTGCAATGCTTTAGTGATTTTCTCCAGCTTTATGCCATAGGAACCCCATCTCTCCTTTGGAAAGAAATCCTGAAAGCTCTATTTCCTAAACTGCCTGCACTACAACAGTATATTCAAAGGAATTTCATATGCTTCTTGTGTCTGATAAATAGAATTTGCATATTGTACTTAAGTTGTAATCCAGTTGTTGTTGAAATTCGTTTAATTATTATTATTTTAGGGGGAAAATAAGCTATACTGTAGCATTTCAATTGTGTATTGAATATTACTATTAGAAATTGCTAGACCATTGGAAGACAGCAATGACTGTATTGACATTGATTAGCATGATGTGGAAAATCTCTCAGCTGTTGGTTTTTGCAGTGTGATATAAAAAGCAAAAATGAACCACTGTGCAGTTTGGCTTATGTTTGCTTTAAAGTGTGTAAAGTTTTAGTTATTTTGCAAAACTGTACTGTATTTGGGGGTATACAGTTATGAAGGTAACAATTGTTTTTCAAAGGACAGATAAACTTACTCTTGGATCATATGATGTATCATCTTAATTTGGCTTTTGTTATGCAGAAAGTTAACACCAGCTATTAAAATATATTTTAGTAGAAATGCTTTAATTCCTGTTTCTTCCTCTACACTGTGAATATTTAAGCTTTGGTGGACTAGAGCAACATCATGCTGCCCAAAGTACTAACCTATGCAACCTAGTTCACATTTTAGTTGATGTCACAGTGGATGTAACATAACAATTTATTTTGCATAACATAAACTTCATTCAAATAAAATATTAAACCCAGCACTATGTATGTATTATATTCATAAACGACACTCTGTAAAGCTACCATACCCATTAGTGTAAGCTCTCAAAGATAGATCTTGCTTTAACTAAGGAAACTTTGAGTTTTCAAACTTAAGTAGAATATTTCGCACTATTCATCAAGTATGATCTCAGAAGTTAGTTTCATGAAACATTTTTATTTCAGACATGCCCTCTCCTTAAAAGGTTAATTTGCCTTTTTCAGTCTGCATTTGTAACCCTTCAACAGAACATCAAGTTACATTCCATGACCCTTGGTTTGTTTAAATAAGAAAATACAGAAAGTGAAGGACGTCCACTGTTTTAATTGATACTAGTTTGCTTGTCTCTGAATGGGAATTTGGTTAGGTGTGCTCTCAGTGCATCAGTGCAGCTCTAATAAAAAAGATTGCATTGCTGGCTTCTTTAAGACAGTTTTATGTACAAATGTCATCTTTATTCATTTACACGAGTAAATTATTTTTAAAACATTGTAAGAAAGTTCAAGTTAAAATAAAATCCAGAAGTATTTTGGAACTGCTCTGCCTGTAGTTGAAGAAAATTATTATGCTTAGGGACATGTTTTATTTATTTGAGTGTTGTGTAGTACAGTGGACTGCATTAGAATTTTTATATTCTTCTCAAGTGTTGGTTTGAAGAAGGCTGTTAACAATGTATGAGGACAAATGGCAGCCACAAATGGAGCTGATTAGTTCCTCCTAGGTAAGTGACATGCAGTTGGTACCATAGTAATTTCTACTTAAGAAGTGTGTTAGCATTTCATATGAAGTTTAATTCGTTACAGAGTTGTGATTCCATGTTCTGTAGTGCTTTTATATGTTGAAATGTTGCCAGCATAGAAATATCCAATCTTGATATATACTGTAGCAAACAGCAGTTTTCCATAAGAGAAAGATTTAAGAGCTGCCAAAATGGACCTTAAGTACTTGGAACATGTTTTATTTGAAAATCCCTCCATAATTTGCTAGAGGTACTGAAGCGCTTTCCTGTGTTAGTGGCCCCATAGAATATAATCATCAAAGATATCTACGTACTGGCACATGAAGTTCTCGTGGAAACCCTCCATGCATGCCTGTGCTTTGGACAACTCAGGAGTTTCTAGTTATCAACGCTTTTAGGATGCTCTGATTTCTGCTCTGTCTCAGAACTGGACTTTTGGTTTTCTCAAGTGTGTTAATTAGCAACAATAAGCTAATGTGCCACAGAGCTCTCAGTGCTGAGGGGATAGCTGCATGAGCATGAGTGCATGAGCACTACCTTCTCTCCCGTCTCCCACTCACACTACCAAGCTCAACCATGTTTCCAAAACTCTTCTGCTGTGACTACCTCTCTCATCTTTCCATGAAGTTACCTGTGGGACACTTTAAAGTGATATCACCAAATGAGCCAGATTATTTTTTCTTCCAAATGATTTTATCTTTTATCATCATTCTTTCAGCAATTCTGTTTATTGCACAACCTTGAAAACAGTAATATCAGCATAAGGAAAGAAGTAGCATGAAATTGGCAGAAGGCATGGCTGAAGTGAAGTCACAGATTTCTTACTCAAATTTTGCTGCAGAAGTTAATACAAGTCCACCACCTGGCTGAGGGCACCATCTGAACAACTGACCTGCAAGCTGAGTGGTGATGTGTCGATATGCTTGGCCTTTGTGCGCGTGTGTGTGTGTCTGTGCTGCAGGGTCAGAAGTATTCTGGGGTAGTGTGCAGATACCTTCTCCAGTTTCTGAGCAATTAGGTGGAATCCCAAGAGCAGGTCACCCGCTGGCATATGGCATTCATTAAGGCAGATTTATCCTTTAAGAAAATGAGACCTCACTACAGAGGAAACAAAATATTAGTAGGTTTAAATTACCTATTTTTGTGCCCAGCAGTAAGGAAATCCCTTGTGTGCAGTCAGAAGACTAAGGCCCATGGCACTGCAGCAAACTCCTAACTCTGAACTGTGTTTAGTAGCAGAGTGAGATGATGTGCCACAGAGCTCACCTGCTCCACAAATTTGATATTGCATGATGTGCCACTTGCTGGCATTGTGCTTAACAATGACAGCAGAAACTAGGGATTCATCTTTATCCACTACATCCTGAAAAGATCCTACGAGTCCTTGATTTTGTATATTTTAGCTTTGGTTGCTTTCTCACTTGCCTGCTGTTGGTGAAATCTACATATAGAGAGGCCTGTTCTCATGCAGAAGACTACTGGCTTGTGGCTTTGACCACTTGTGTCTGCAAAGAGAGATCTGCAGGTATTAACATCTGTATCTTAATATATTACTTGATGCATAAACAACTGCCAGCTTTTGTGATTTGTTTTGATTCAAGCCATAATTTTTCTGTGTTTTTTGTCCTCCTCCATCTTTCTTCTCTTGACATGCTTATAGCCTGTGTTGCTTATACAGCAGCTTTTCCAGGACCCAAAGGAGATATTTTTGAGAGGTTTCTCAAAGCACTGAGAAGACTTTTAATTGCTTGAAAAATGCTAGTGTTATCTCCCTATTAAATTCTCCCTCCCCCAGCAGTTGTACACTGGCTTCACTATCCTCCTTTGCCTTTTGCCTCCTCTTCCTTCAGTCAAGCTCTGACATCTCTGTCATTGAACCTGATGGGCTTGGGGCCCCTCCAGGCAGGCCTTCAGACCACTTTCTGGCCTCCATAGTTCCTGTGTTCAGATTTGGAACTTTAGTGTAGCTCACCTACCTGTTCTCCTGTCAAGACCTTCGAGCAGAAACTCAAAGAGTATTAGCATGTGCCCATTTACCCCAAGTGGTGTTACAATGCTTTTGGCTCAGTGATGAGCAGTTCTCTCTGAAGGGCTCTCTTGACGGTGTTTTCCCTGGCTTTCCTTGCCTGTGGGTACCTGTGGCTGCTTCTGAAATAAGCTGCTGATTTCAGAAAAGAGGGACATTTTTGCTGTCTCATAAAAATCAGTCTGAATTAGTTGTTCTTCATCGTCTTCTTCAAGGGTTACCATCCTTATTATGTTATCCCTGATTTTGGGTTAAATTCTTTGATTCAAAAGTCATTCTCTCTCTATCAGTGTTAGAGTGAAGGGCTCGTACCGTGTCAATGCAATCTGTTGCTCTCTGTGGAAGCTGTGTTGGATAGGCACTGTCCTGCTCACCAGAACCTTTCAGTTCCTAGCACTGCTTGTTCTGTATTCATCAGATGGGATCTCTGTGAGACGTGACTATCTGCACCAAACCCCTGCCTTTCTATAATAAAGTATGTCATTATAAAATAAACACTTTTTCTGACTTATAGCTCCTCTGACTCATGATGACATTGACATCCTCCAATTTTGTAGCTTGTACTAACATTAGGAAGCATGCATCTAAAATGGGTGAGATGTATTATGCTCTAAGGGACTGTTTAGGCAGCCCTTGATGATTGCAGCTATTTTACAGTGTGGATATCTCAAATTAAATGGGATAAGTGGCAGATCAGGTCTTGCTGGCAAGTGGTTCAGCTGAGAAATGAGTTTATGTGTTTATTTGAATGACCAAACTATTCAAGAGACTGTCTTTTTCATTTCTACTCCAGCAGTTCAAAACAAATACAAGAATGAGATGACAATTATTCATAGTTAACTAGTTAGCTGTTCAGCCTAAACAATTTATTGATCAATATGGAAATAAATAAAGTTAACCCGGAAGTTCTGGCAAACCACCTGCAAGGTGGAAAGGTGGAGCTAGGCATTTGAACTGATGTTCAGCGTGCTTGTGTATCTGACCACCATTTTCTCTTTTCCTAAATTTATTAAAAATAGTGGGAAACCTCTGTCCCTCACAGCATGACCAGCATGCTGTTAGAGAAATTAATCTTCAATGGATGAATAGATTCAAGGGTGTTGTAAGGCCTTGGAAGACAATATTTTTCAGTTATGCTTTCAAATCTCAAAGTTACCAAAATACTAACTTTACTCCCTTGCATTTTCTTTCAGCCCCTAAATCTCACTAAAATGGTTTTGCTCTGCTCCATGTTCAGCTATACATTCCCTGTAACAGTCACCTTTGTGAGACGGGAAAAAGGCCACAAACATTGGAGTACTTCAAGTGACTTTCACTTATGATTTTTTCATTGCTATGCTAAAAAACATCTGCAAAATATCCTTTGTTCCAAGGCTCTTTATTCCACCCACTAGAAACATGTTGTACAAATAACATACTCCCTGTTCATATGCCACTGGCCATGATGCTCTGTTGCACAGCTGTGATTATTATGAGAGGGAAGACACGTGCTACAATGGCAACAGCGAAAATCTTGATGTTGGAGCAAGCACCTAGCAAAGACTCCTGTGAGATCTTTCTCAGCTTGTTACTCCTTTGAAAATAGTAGCCATCACTGCAGTACCAGTGTTCTGTGCGACTGTTAAAATTATAACTTTGCAACTTGGTTTATTTTCCAGGTGCTATAAAGTCAACACAGCTGCAGCTGCTTTTGAACAGGTAGATTTTAAATGCTGATTTGACTTGTTGCTGCCTGTGTTTTTGTTGGTTTTCTTTCTATTTCAGATTATGGTATGATGGCTAAGTCAGAAGGACATATCAGGTCCTCTAATTTGACGGCTTTCTGCCATTCTACAGATGTATGTTTTCTTATTTTAAGCCTTCTTTTTCCCAGCACTTTCTCAGAGATCAAGAATGTGAATAGGATTTACTCAGCCTCCTACAAGAAGGCCAGAACTAGTAATCTGAACTAGTTCAAAATGATTCAAAACAAGGGCATGGGCACCGGTCACAATCAAATTAGTTTCTCCTACAAGTTGATTCATGCAGCACACACAGTCTTGTGCCTGCCCTCCCCCCCCCCTCAGTTTTCCTTCTCTAAATACTCCTGGTCTAGTGACCATATATTTTAAAGTTAATTGAATCACTTTTTGTAGGCGTTAAATAACAAGAGACTTTGCACTTATTATTTCAACATGATTCAACCCTGATCACCATCGCAAGGAATCTATAACTTCACAGATAAAGTAGGTGGAACAAGATTACTTAGTCTGTGCTTTAGTGTATTTAAAAGGCTTTTTAAAATTTAAATTCTGTACAAATATGCAGTGAATGTTTCTGTACAGGATGAAATAACTTTATATGGCTTCAGAAAGCAATGGTGTGAAACCATTGATCATATCGGAATAAAGGGACCTTGTTTCTTAGTCCAGACTAAGGTATCTTAATCTGCTGTATTTCTTGTCTGCATCATGCTGTGTGTTCAGCTGAGGCAAAAACAAGGTTGAAGAGGCAGATTTTATAATATATTTAGATTCAGAAGCAGAAAGATGAGAGACAAGTGGGTTTTTCAAATTACAGCTGAAATCTGAATCTGATTACAGAGTGATGTTGGAAATTTCACTGAACATTTTAACACTCCGGTGTGCTTTATGAAACCAGTCATCATTCTTTAATGAATTGAATATAAATAGTGAAATGCGTACTGAACTAGGGATCATAAAATTTTGTTTGCACTTAAACCAAATATCTAACAACTAGGGAATATTTAATTAAGCTATGTGAACTGGGACATCATCAGTGAAATGTATATCACTTCTGAATTCTTGGGCAAGATACTTATTCAAAATTGCTTTGATGGTGAGAAGAACAAACAAATTCTGGATGAAGATTTGAGTTACTGGATGACTAAATCAGGCATGCTCTGAAAGACCATCTCTTGATTTTTCATGGTAGTATCTGAGATACACCCTCTCAGCAAAGAATTCAGGGCTGTTAACATGAGTGGGGATTGATGAGTACCTGTGCCATCCTCGGTGAGGGGCTTCAGCTTGGAGATGTTTAAGACCTTGTTTTGGCTGCAGCATTTCCTACCTGCTGTCAGGAAAATGTGAAGGGATGATATATACTGCATAGCTTTGTCTCAGTACATCCTGTGTGGCTAAAAACATCATGGGTCATATTTAAATCATGTGTGGAATGGGTGGGAGAATGCTCATGTTGGTCTTGAACAGAGAGGAAATCCTTAAGCAGAACTGGGACACCTGGAAAAGGTGAGGGCCAAATCCTAATTTTGACCCAGCTTTGTTAAGGGCTTGGGTGCTCCTCATGGCTCTGAGGAAATGACCTTTTGCCACTGATGAGCTGGTGTTACCTCACCTCTACTGTGTCAGCAGGTCTTGAGTGCAAATCTTCTCAGGGCAAATCACTCTGGTTGGGTGGCCTTGAGAGGACCTTCTGCAGAATGTGCAGCTCAACCCTGCCATTCAACATGGGCTCAATATCCACAGATTTCTGAGCCCTCCTTTTTAAATTTTTATGAGTTGTTCTTTCTACTTTAATGCATATTTTTATCTCAAGCATCAGAACAGCAGCTGAGGCAGGAGGGACACAGGGACAGGCTACCTTGCAGATGGGAATGCAGCAATGGAGCTGGTGTAGCCAGTGTCCCAGGAGGGAATACAGATCCAGGCGAGGCAGGAGGAGCTGCTGAGCCAGAGGTACCCCAGAGGTACCAGGGCTGTGATGGATTGCATTACCTGGGAGCTGAGCCCTGCCACTTACTCCTGCACATGGCCCATAGGAAGGGGTAGCTGATGTTCAAGGTACTGTTCACGGTACTGTTTCTCCTAGGTGGATATACGAGCACTTGTGATGGATATTTTTGACACTCTCAGTCCAATTGCAAAGCTTGGAGGGACAGAAGAAATTTTCCTGAATTTAGGTTTTTTTCTTCAAATCAAATTACGCACAAAAGCATTCCATGCCTTCCTTGGCCAACCATTTTCCAAGTATGGTAGGATTTTTATCATGAGAACCAACCTTCATAGTTTACTTGCTTTTGTGTTGCAGGGCAGAACAAGCTTCTCTTGTTTCTTTTTTTATCTGGGCAGTTTTCTGCTGTGATGAGAACAAAGGTCTCTTCGCATGGTTCAGTGAAGACATTCAGGAACTGCCACTGGCCACAGTAATTTGCTGCAATCCTCCTGATAGACATTTGATTGATAGCTATGAACTTACTGCCATTTTTCTAAATCTCTCTGCATTTTTAAAAAAAGTCCAGTAGCTGAGATGGAGATATACAGCGATATCTCTTTTCTTATTCTGTTGTACACTGAAAAAGAAGATGAGGAGCAAAATACCTGCGTGTGAGGTTTTAATACAGCCCTCCAGGGCTGGGTGAGCTGTAGTTGATTAGCAAAGGAAAAGGCAGTCATGTAAAACTGGCACAAGGGGGCAGGTGTGCACTGCTGAAAATTCTTCATAGGTTGTGTTTATGAATGCTTGCAATTAGCTACAGGACACAGAATGGTAACTGTCTTGTTATGCGCATAAATGGCTATTTTAATTGTGTTGTAAGAAAAAAATGTCCTGTATATTTAATGAGAATGAAACCTCAAATTTCTACATGCAATCAAAAGGGCTTAACAAAATAAATGGTTTACACAATTTGATTTCCAGTATGGATCAATAGCAGAGACAACAAGAGAATAAAGATGTGTTTCACTAATACTTTTTACTGGATCAAATGAGATGAGCCCTTCAATTATCATAATTCAACACTTGAAATTTACACGTAATGTCAAATTGTATGAAATTTACACGTATTGTTGTTGTGCTTAAAGGTATCCTAATAATCAAAATTTTGGATGTGCTCCCTGAACAGTGATAATTACAGTGGTGGTGCATATGGTGGAGTCTTAGGAGTTCAGAGAGTTAACTGTGTCAACAAAATGCTATATATGACTGCACAAAGACAGGCAGTGCAGGAGGCACAAGGCACAGTTAAAGAAGAGCTATAGTAAGAGATGCTATAGCAGTAAAAGTTTCATTATGCTCTTAAGACAAATTAATTTGCTGTAGAGACAGCTACTCGTGTAGTGACAGCATTTTCCTCCCCAAACCTCTCCTTGCAGTGACATATTCTGCATCTTCAGAATCTGATCTGTTCCACATTTCATCCACAGTGATTTTTTTATACTTTTTTTACATTCAAAAACTTCAAGTGCTAGAGATAAAAGCAGTAAATTTATTTAATGTGATTCCACTAAAATTACTTTCTATTGCTGTCTGGACTTGGACTAACATAGGCTTTGTTTCTCAAGCAGCGCCAATGTCATAACTCTCTTCTATTTAGAGACATCCGAAATTTTTCGATACACAAGACATGGAGGTGAAGCTTTACAAGAATAGGTGTTTCAGAAGACCTTCACTGTGGCTGAGACGAAATGAATGGAAATAATACAAGACAATAAGCTATTTACACATATACATGTATAGAGTAGGAGTTTGCAAGTCTATGTTAATCTGTGAGACTTTTTCTGTGGAAGAAAAAGACACTCAAGACTGTTTAAAGCCTGACTGTTTTATTGTTGTAATACCATTGTGACAGCAGATGATTAACACTTGCCTCGAAGCAGTAGGGGTTTAGTACAGCTGCAGACAATGCAAGGGTGAGTAGCTGATGCTTCCCTGCTGCCTTTCATATTTCCAGACATATTTCTCACCTCAGTTGGATTGCTCCAGGTCAAAAATGAAGATGTTTCTTTCCAAACAGTTGACATCTGACTGTCAGAGTCATCCCTGACTGACGTTCCCTAAATATTTGATATCTTCATTTTACCTACTAACCTGTATTATGGACATGGTAAAGCAATTCCTTTGCCTTTATACAGATGCTTTCTGCGTGAGCATATCTTGAATCTCTCTTCCACACTTGCCAAATGCATTATTTTCTTAAAAATTCCTTCATGTTCCAGTTGCAAATTATTTTAGTTCTTTGCATTTACTTCATATTCTCTTTGTTTCTCTCATTGTCTGAATTGTGGGCAAGGATTAAGAAAGCTTCAGCAGAAGCAGTGAAAGGAGGACAGTCCAGCTATGCAGGGCTAGCTGAGGTCTCCATGAGTGCCATGGAGAGAAGAGCATGGGCAGCATCTCCTCCATCAGGCACTACCAAGACTTGGCTTTTGCTCCTCTTGGGCCTCTGTAGGAAATCTGCTACTCATAGCTCGATGATGATGATCAGAGCATTTGGGATGTGGAGGATTTGGGTCAATGTGGAAGTTTAGATGTGGCCACGTGGTGTCACCTCTCTCAGCAGAACCAAAGACTGGCTCCAGACCCTGGGAAAAGGCCTCCTTCTCCCCACTTTCTGCGTAGCACCATGCAGGCTCCTCTCCTTTATTTTACACTGGTCAGTAGGTAGGTAGTAGCCATGAATGCCCTTTTCCAAGCTTTGATTGTAGGTATTGCAGTTACTTATAAGGAATCACTACAGCCTTGAATTTTTTGTTCATTAGTAATTGCTTGTGGTTCATTAAATTCCTTAATTCTGTCCCGAGCTCCTTAACCTGAATATTGCTGGAATGCAGTTTTTCACTTTTTTTCTCCATTCTTTTTTCCAGCCATAACTATTTATTATTTCATAATTTTACTAGTAAATATTCCAAAGCTGCTTGTATACTTGTTTTCCTCCACAGACAACAGATACTTAATGAATTCTGACTATAGAACTGCTGGATTCTTCTACTGTGTTTTGTGAGTCTAATAAAGAACAGAGCAGAAGGTATGAGAGCTTAAGTTTAATTCCAGATTTTTAATTTTGTTTATAGCTAGGTCACTGCCAAGATGTCATAGAGACATTTTCATTAAAAAAAAAAAAAGTATTACTGAAAGCAAGAATACTGGGCACCTAAATAAAGCTATTTAGCGTGTCATAATCTTTTAAATGCCAGTTACCTGCTGTGTAAACCTGGAATGAAAGTGTTTTTGTTGCTGCAGGATCCAATCCCACAGGAAATGTGTTAACATTACAAAAAATAATTTTAAACTTTGTACCATATTTACACATTATGATCAAGATCACAGCGAAGTGCTTTGATGAAGACTTGATTTGTCTGTGAAGAGGAAATGTCTGTCATTGAGCCAATTTCCCTGCTTCATCTTTCAACCCTAGTTAGTTTTCTTTCTCAAATTTTTGTTGTTAGTGTTTGTTAACCGACATTTGACAAGACAGCTAATTTCAGCCAGATTGATCATCTTTCTCTTGGCATGTTGTACAAGTAATTTCTGACCTCAGTCCTCAGAAAACATGGAGAAATGCTATTTCCTCAGTTTTAGTGGAAGATTTCTGATAAACATTACTGTATTTACTGAATGTTTGTAAAGCATCAAATTATGTTGCACTAATGACTGTTTAATGCTGAAGTTCAGCACATCTCACAGCTGGGCATTAGCTAATGAACACAAGATGGTCTATATATAATAGCTGTTTATCCTCTCAAGAAAAAAATCCCAAGTTTTATCCCAGAAAGCCTGGGTGAAGCTTTTAAACCAGACAGTTTTACAGACATGCTGTCATTCCTCAAATTAAGTATATTTCTCCACTGGCTGTCCATGCTCTAGGAACTATGAATGGTTACTCAGTAAAGGACCACCTTCTATGCCTGGTTTGTTCAAAGGCCCTTACACAGAGCAATACTCTGCCATGCATAAAACCAGGTCATTGAAATTTTGCACATGCTCTTAAAATACATTTTAGAACAGGAGGAGTATTGTTCCTTGTGTCCTGACCAAGCTTGTGTTGGTGACATTATCTTCTTTTTCAGAATTCCAATTATTTTCTATTTTCTATTAATTTATTACTTTCGGTGGAAAGGACACTGATTTTGTTAGCATACAATTATGAAATGCTAGGTAGGGTTCAGGTTGCGGCACAGTCCACCTCTTTCTGGTACAGAGTTGAGCTGTTGAGGTCCTTATTACACTGGAATTGCTGCTGCTTCTCAAGGGGCTTGTTGGTATATTTTCTTAAGCTGCAAGTAATTAATAGAGAATTTTCTGACTTTTGCTTGAATAGTTATCTCTGATGGTGTTACAAGTTATTCTATGAGAAGTTGGTATACGCAATGACTAAGAAATAAGTCTGGGTGAAACAGTACTGCATTCTCCAGTAAAAATCTGCATGTTTATTTCCTGAAGATTTTAGTGACTATTTCTCCTGAGTGTGGTGGTTGGCTGCTTTTTTTTTTTTTTTTTTTTTTTTTTTTTTTTTTTTTTTTATTTTTTTTATTTTTTATTTTTTATTTTTTATTTTTTTAATCTATGCTTTGGAAGATCTTCTGGAGCAGACAAGTGATCTGCTCAGTTAGCCCCAGCTTAAAGCTCAGAGAGGAGTGACAGGGAGAAGGAAAAAACCAGGACAACAGAACATGTATCTGTCTTGCACAGATGAGAAGTGCTTGCGATGTTTTCTCCTTTTTTTGCCAGATCTTCAAACATCGCCTGTCAAATAATTTAAGGGAATTCATTCTGTAACTCCGTGCGGCAGATTTCAGTGAGGATGTGACAGGTGTTCTGAAGTTTCACCACAAAGATCATAGTTCACCTCTTTCTTTCCTGGCTGAAAATATCATTGCTGCCTGTTGTGGTTTAGGAGCAGCAATCTGCAATCCAGTTCCCCCCATCCCCACCCCCTTTTCCTAAGACTCTCCCAAACCAGATGCCCCTTGCCCCCTCCCCTCTTCCACCTCAGGATAGGGTTGAGAACTGGAGGCACAAGAAAGGTTTAAAAAGATGTATTGAGATAAAGATAATTTACTGGAAACAGCAATGAGATACAAACCCAGACAGAAACAATAACAGAAGTATTCAAAAAGAGGATGATTTACATGCAAAAAATGCTCACTGGCTGACCTGACCTGGTGCAACCCTGAGACATTGAGCAATGGTGAATGGACCCCCTATGCCAACTGCTTTTTCCTGACTGCAAACCACTCCCACCTTCTCTGAAGTGAGAGTGCCTTTCTCCTGCCCCTGGTGGTATGGACAAACAGCCCAGACATGCCCCAAAGGCTCCAGACTCATCTCCAACAGCTACTGCCAAAAAATTCAGTCTGTCCTGGCCAAAAACCAGAACCCTGCTGAACAGGTGTCAGAGGTGGTGACTAATTTTCAGGCCCAGAACTAAAAAGCATATTATGGCCTGTAGATATTTCTTCCAGTTATTGATTCCAAATATTGTGTGCTTCATTTTGCTGAAATAAATGATACATTTACATCTCTATGTTCTGATCAGGACCGTACCAGTAGCACTGTGATCAGATGTCAAATACAGTGTCTACAGTGGGCATTAAAACCCCCTGTTTTATATATTAAGGTTCATGAATCCATAATTTCTGTCATACATATAACAAAGAAGCTGTCCAAAATGAAACCTATAGTAATGCCAAAAAGTAAAAGGCAATGCCAGAATATGCTTGGCTACCTGAAATCATGAGTGTCATAATATATCTTAGAAGTGATTTATGTCAAGTCCCTCCTTGAAGAAATACTGACAATGGGAAGACTGAGTAGTTTTTACAGCAGTACATGTCATGGATGCAAAACAAATTACTCAATGACTAATATCTTCTAGCTTCCTTTTAAAATTATCAAGTGGCTATTACATGATTGTCTCCTGGAGGAAAATTATGGGATGACGTTTTCACCCTTTTACTTCCCTTAGGTTCTTGTTCCTACTGAGAATTTGTACACAAGTCAGAGAAGCTCCTTACTTTTGTATAAACTATTAGAGATTGCGACTTGACATTTTCACTTTTAAATAAATCTTGAGGTAAAGGTGCCGCTTCAGTTCCTGTTTAGAAGCTCTCAGCTTATGTATTCCAATATGTGTGTGTGTGTGTGTGTGTGTATGTAAGTCTGCCACTCACCATTATAACAGATAAAATAAAAGCTAACTGGTACTTTGCTGTTTAGAATTTAATTTTGGATTTGTAGGACAAAGTGAAAAACAGAGATAACTGCAGTTGTGTGGGTTGTTTACCTGAAATGGAACCACTCTTTTACCTGAAAAGAAATCAGCTCATTTCCATCCTTATGCTGGCGGAAGTATCTGTACAGCCCTGCAATGAACCAAATCCAGCAAACCCACAGCATGACCACAGGTAACCCCCAAAAGAAACAAGTTAATTTTAACAAGTTTCATTCTTGGTAAAGAACTGTAATAGAAACAGTAGTAAAAGCTAAACATCATACCTTACTAACACCAGTTAAATTTCATCAAATATGGGCATACAAGAAGCTCTGGTGTCATGTTGCTGTCATGGTACATTTGTCCAATGTAGATGAGGTTTGAGACAAAGCATAGCCACTGATTCACATGCTATGATATCACTAAGAATTTTAAAGTCAAATTTTGTGTGAAAGTAGAAACATACTCATTAGAATTTAAATTCTTCTTCTGGCAATGTTTTGAACTTGTTCCTACTCTATAAGCCAAACACCCTGCTGTTTGAAGGAGGTTTGCTAAGATTCTTAAGATAAAAAAGGGATGTTTTGCTGGGTAAATGTACATAAGGTATTTTAAGCTAACTAGCCTTGCAGCAAAGAAGCATTCTGTACCATCAGTAAGTATCTGCATCATGTTTTATGTAACCCTACAATATTAATGGGATAACATTAGATAAATATATTTAAAAATAATTAATGTATCATTCATTTCATGTTAGTGTTCATTGCTTTCAACGTCTATATTTAGAAACAAGCACTTACACCTCTTCTGCTTGGACCTGCGCTCATGAGAACAAAACAAAATGATAAATTTTTGGTTGCGTGTGTTGTGATTTCCCATGCAGATATGACAATGCAAAATATAGAGCCAGGTCTGGCTATAGGCATCGAAAAACATGTAGGGAATTTCCTCACTCTCTGATGACAACTCTTTCCCTTCCTTGTTCCTGACCTGTGGGCATAAACTGATTACAATAATAGAGCTGTTACCTTCAGTATTTTATTTTTCCCCCACAGCAATCTAAATATATTTTTCTTCATCAAAGAAGAGATCATGAATGAGAATGACTACTTTATAAAACAAGACATTATAAAAGGAAAGGAAACAGTGTTTGAATGCCTAAGCTTTCTGCAGGCAAACCCAATTAGCAATAAAAGAGCTTTGACTTTATGGGAAAACTATCATGGTAACTCTATTAGAAAGGAAACCAGACTATTTTCAGTCTTTATCCCTTTAAGAAAATCTTATGGCCATTTGCATGTTTTTTACTATTGCATTTCCAACCTATTCATCAAGAGACAGACATTTTACACATTAAATTATGCTTTTGTGTGTGTGTATTCAATAGGTCTTTTCACTCCTGTAAATCCACTATTAGTCCTAGTACAACGTTTGCTTATGTCTGTTTTGTGTCAGGAAGCTTCTTTCTATTCAAGACTGCACGAAATAGCAACATTTCCTAATTTCATACAGTCCTAGTTTATCAGAGCAACCCACTGAGCAGTTGTTCAGCTGTGAATTAGCTGTATGAATTCTCTGGTCCTTCGCCCATTGTACATTCCTGGGCACTCTGTGGAAGAAGTCCCAACTTTCCCATCACAGCAGTGCTGGGAGGTGCTTCCCTCCCCCTTCTGCTCAGCAAATGGACACATACCTAAAATGTCTTTGGTGACGACGAAGGCTTGCTGACTTAGTTTTAAACCCGACATATCCAGGGTAGGGTGTAATTCAGGCTTTGTCTATCTTGTGTCCTGACATGCAGGAGGGTAAAACCTTTTAAAGCTTTGGGTGGTTCTCTGTCTCCTCTCTGTCATCCCAGCAAGTGAGTGCCTCATGAATCATTTATGTATGATTTTTTTTTTCCAGTTAAGATATACTATGGGCTTGGAAATGCGTACATTTCATATATTAGAAGGATTTTAAAATTAAATTGACATATACAAAGTCCCTTGAGAGGTCTGAGTGAGCTTCTCTCTCTGAGAGGGACTACAATTTAATAAAAGCACCAGGAGTCCATAATAGGTTTTATGGCTGAAATATAAAGTTCCAAACTTACAGTATGTCCCGGAATGACCATAAATCATCATTATTTCTAAGCGGATAGTGAGAAATTATTTGTAAACATGACTTAATTGGATACACACTGTTGATTCATTCTTTTATTTTACAGCTTCGGTGAGAAGCAGGCAGTAAAAAAAAAAAAAATAGAAACTGAATGAGCTTTGAAGACTTAATTCTGTCAGCCAGGATTTTTCAAATGGAAAAAAAAGAATGAGCAACCTTTGCAAACTCAAAACATGTAGTTTTTCTTCAATTCATCACTTTGATATTCACTTTATGTAAAGAAGGGGATTTTGGCCAAAGTGAGTGCTCCTTGTGCCACTATCAGTAGAAGCAGTTTTAGCCATATCCAGTGAAGTTCGTATGATGTAATGTTTTGCTGGCTTCGGAGCTCAGGCAGCAGCTGGATATTTGAACAATTATAAGAGGCAGCAGAAAGTTTACAGACTGCTCTAAAAGCACAGCCTTAAACCCTGTGCAGTGTGGAAGGCTGACATGAGGCAGAGTATATGAATAACAAAAACCTCTGAACCCTTCTGCAGCAGAATGTGGCTTTTGGGAGGTGTTCTGGGAAGCAAGGGGGGAATACTGTCCTGAATATAAATTTTGTGATGTCAAAGTAATTTCCAGTAGCTCTAGAAGGGCAGCATACTTTAGTAAGATCTTGGAACTATTATTATAGAAATGAATTTTTAGAGACAGCAGTAAGTAACAGAGTCTGTAGGGTAAACAAGGATAAGCCATAGCACAACATTTTGTGATTTCCTGCTGCCAGTCGCTCTAGGGAAACAGAATTTACCTAAGTTCTAAGAACTTCAGAAATAGGCATAATCTAATGTAGAGAGCATTAAGAAAGGATAAACTTCAAATTCTGCACTGATTTATTTATTCTGCTAGCCAGCACTTTCAGCTTATGGCTAAACTATTAATATTCTGAGAGCAGAAGAAGAGACCTTTTCTTGTCAGCTGTTTCCATAGCTCCTGCCTCATTGTGTCCTTGTTTGATAGTAAATGAAGATGGCTTTTGAAAGTGTTGTAACTGCCACACTAGCTTAAACATGATAAAATAATAATAATAATAATGAATCTATTTTCAGGCAATTGGATAATTTATGGAGTACTGTGTGATGGTCAGGTATAATAGTAATACTTAGCATTTTAATATGTTCTTTGTGCTTTGTAGCTATCAGTCAGTCAACACAACATCTTTATGAGGTAGATGGGTATGCTTTTCTGAGGTAGATGGCAATTCTCTTTTACAATGGGCAAAATAAGACTAAAGGTAAATGACTGCCCAAGGCCATGCAATGAGAAACTTGCAGAATTGCGATTAAAGCTAGGGGAAATAGATGAACATTTACTTCATTGATGATATTTTTTCTGCATATATGGCCAATAAACTAGCAGGGATGCAAAGTTCCCTGTTAATAGAGAGATGGAGAGATGTAGACTTTTTTTTTTTTTTAAAATAACAGACTATCTTCAGTAGAACGGTAAGTGCTTTTTTAAAATTGTTTTTAAAAGCTGCTCTCTAAACTGTTAACTTTGCCTCAATGTAAAATAAATGTAAAAGAAAACAGACATATAATTAATTTTATCTGGATCATGAATCAAAGCAAGCATGTTAAATTCGTGAAAAATTCACTCAGGACCTTTAATTAGCTGAATCTATAATAGCAAATTTTTGTTTGCTGCCTTATGTGATGTATCTTTGAGATGATGTTTAATATGTATTTTTATTGACAAGATCAAAGCATACTTCTGAAATAATTGATAGGCATAGTGACTTCTTCATCCTCTGCCTTTTAGTGTAAAGGAGATGCAGCTGATAACAAAGTAGAGTACTTGATGGACAACCAGTGACACAGGTAGTAACTTTTTGATTAAACAGCCAATCTTCACTTGTAAGGTGCTGTGCATCTCTACATTCTCATCTTGCTGGAATAAGGATATCTGACTAATAGGGCATTCTATAAATTAATGGAAACCCAAAAGTGATGTGAGTAAAGGTATCCATTTGTTATAAGGTATCTTAATATAAGAATTTTATTAAATTAATATTTTTTCAGATTAACCCCTCATACTTATGCGTTCTGTCTAAAATGTTTCTATGATCTGAATAAACTCATTACCAGCTATTTCTGGAATCTCCCTTGGACATGAGACACCTTGACCTTTTGGGTCAGATTCTTAAATTGAAAATTAAATATGACAGCTGGAAGGTGAAGGTAGTGTTTTTCAAAGGGGCTCCTGGTGGAAAAGCAACTTGTCTCTGTCCCAGGCAATGGCTTTAAGCATCTGTTGAATTTAAAGCACTTTACTAGTCTACTGGGTATAGATGCCTCTCTTAATTGTGCTGGTTTTCCTGCTTTGTCTTGCTGTACACTGTTGTGATCTGTAGTGAAAACATACCCTTATTTTCTTCCCTCACTGAAACTATTTCAGCTAGATAACTTTGAAAATGTCATTTTAACTGCTTTACTGCATAGAATGTGCATGCACACGGCATGGCACACGTACTTCACAAAAAATAGAAACAGCAGCAGGTATAGAACTGTTTGGAGCAGCCATTAGGGCATCTTGCACCATCATCCCGTTGCTCCTTGTAGGGGCGGGGACCGGGAAGATAAACATCTAGGTCCTGCATACACAATTTGTATGGAGCGTTCAGTGAGATTTAGGGAAGGAGTGTTGTGTGTACTCTCTTGTTGCTGTTACATATGTAACTCCATGGGGTTGGATTGGATTCACCCAAGGGTTCTAAGGGAGCTGATTGAGGTGGTCACTGAGCCCCTTTCTACCATTTAACAGCAGCCTTGACTAACCAGGAAGATTCCAGTTGTCAGGAGGCAAAAAATGTGATGCCCATCTACAAGGGCTGGAAGGATGTTTTAGGGAAACACAGGCTTGTCAGTATGGTCTTGGTGCTAGGGAAGCTCATGGAGCAAATCATCTTAAGTGCTGTCACATGGGAGGACAGCTGGGGAATCAGGCCCTAACAGCACAGGTTTGTGAAAGGCAGATCCTGCTTCACTGACCTGACAAGGTCTCCTATGACAAGGTGACCTGCTTGGTGGATGAGGGAAATGCTGTGGGTGTGCTTACCTGGACTTTAGTAAAGCCTTTGATACTGTTTCTCAAGCATCTCTTGGAGAAAGTGGCTGCTTATGGCAAATTGGATATTAATAAACATTTCTTCACCGAAAGGGTTATTCGGCATTGGAACAGGCTGCCCAGGGAAGTAGTTGAATTACCATCCCTGGGGCTATTTAAAAGCTATGTAGATGCGACACTTAGGGACATGGTTTAGCAGTGAGCTTGGCACTAGGTTAATGGTTAGACATGAAGATCTTAAAGGTCTTTTCCAACCTAAATGATTTTATGATTCTATGATTCCATTCCATGCTACAAAACAGAGTGGTAAGTTGGACATTGAGACTTTGGTCTCTCCTTTCACAGAAAGAAAAAAAGAAATAGGATTCATTCTACTTCAGTTCAGTACTTGGTTCAGGTGCTTATACACAGGTCATATACACTGGGGTTTCCCACCTGACCTCCCTGCTGCCAGTGCAGTGGGGCACAAGTCTCTCTTAAATCCTCTGTCTTATCTACAGCCATAAATAAATAAACTCTGTCCTAAGAATTGGCCATGCAAGTGTCAGCTTCAGCTGAGTTGATCCCTAGAAGAGTCTATTTATAGTCAATGCAAAGAGCAGAGTTGTAGGATGAGGTTTTTCTGACCTATTTTGAAAGTCTTTCTCAGGATGAGAAGAATGGCACCCTGGAGTCTAATGAACATTAACTTGCTCTCCATTGGCTGAAGTGGGCTGGGAGGGCTGGCTTTGGTGTGTTTGCACTAGAGACTTGTGATCTTAATTGTAAGAATCTCACTGAGTACAGTGACTGAGCACAGAGCAGCCTGGGGCAGTTTCAGACAGCTGATCCATCACTTTGTTTTTGGTTTCCTGGGATGCTACTCTGCCTTAAGTTGAATTAGGCTGCAGAAGCCCTTCTATGTGCAAGCCAGTGTGTGAGGTGGAGGTTGCCACAAGATTCCTCAGGTGTAACATGTTCGGCAGTGTGGTGGTGTCTGGAGTCGTTTACCGGCTTGTTCACTCACAGATCTGCATGCAATTTTGTATCCTTAGGTTGGGTGGGTCTGAACCACAGGCTGAAGCCTAGAGAGGGCGTGGAAGAAGAAAGAGTGACTCTCACGTGGGTTGAAGCGAGGTGTTGATTGCTCCACAGGGCTGCGTCCAGAGAGTCTCCTGGGGTTGTGGTTTCAGCTTTTGTATGAGGGGTGTGAACAGGGGCAAGGGGGAACCATAACCAAAACCAGGTAAGGAGGGAGTGACCAAGACAGAAAGACAATACACAGGACATCTTATACATGATACAGGGTGGAGAAGTCATAGGCTCTGCCAATCACCCCAGCCTCTCACCAGCGTCTGGGCTGGGTTGCAGGGAGATGGACAGGACCCACAGCTAGGGAAAAACCAGAGGGGTTAAAACATGGGGTAGTCTGGAACAAACCATGCTACATAAAATTGCAAACTAATAATTTCACACCGCAACATGGCAGTTCTGCAAGAAATTTTAATTCCTTTTTAGGTTGTAGAATCAGAGGCAATTTAAGCATAGAATTCAGCATGCAGGTAGTTCTTCTGCACAAACTTGGCAAGAACTTATAATCAGTTCAGCTGCTGTTTTCGGGGAGAAATTATCCATCTGTACCACTGATTAATACGGCTGCTGACTTAACCAATATTAACAGGCCTTGCTGAAGAGATATTATGACATTAGAATTGATTAAAGATGCATTCCAAGCAGCAATGGTTCTTGGAACCATACTTATTATTGAAATGTTGACAACATTGATATCAGGATTTTAATATCCTGCTTGATAATTAAACTTCTGCCTAGCACAGATTTCCTCTGTGTCTGCTCGACAAGATCCAGATATTACTTCTGAGTTACTGAAGAGAATTATATTCATGTACTGGTCAGTGAAAGTCAGTGAAAGCACTTTACATTAGTGCTTTTGTCTTGGTAATGTTTCACAAAGATGAGCCTAAAGTAACAAAAAACAGATGCCAGCTGAGGAGAAAAATTCAGGTTCTCTAGTCTTTGCATCTTCTAGCTTGTCTTCCGTTTCAGGGTGGAATGCTTCAGGGTACTCTGTGCTCCCAGATATTAATGTAACAGTGGTGGGGGGGTGGTTAGTCTAAGGAAAAGAAAGATGTTTCATAAGGGAAAACAACATCAAAGAATGATGAACTCCTTGCAGATGTCAGTGTAATACGGCACACTTTACATGAATTATTGGTATTGTCAACTCTTCTGGAGTGTAGAGAAGAATGGGCTCTGTTTCAGTTTACTGCTTAATTCTTCATTTCCTTTAAAATAAATTATATAAAAGCTTATTAAAGAGGAGGCATTGTTTGTATGTTTGGAGGCTGCCATAAAATGGTGACTTCTATTTTAGTGGTTTTCTAATATTTATTATTTTTTCAGACATTTAAATTAAAATACCTTTAGTGTGGCTTTCTAGGGGATGAAAGAGAAGTTGTAATAACACACTGCATGTGTTTGCATAACTTTCCAAACCTTCTTCTGGATAAGTTTGTTGACAAATATCCATCCAATGAAACTAAAGGGGAAGTACTCTAAAGAAACAACAATTTTAAGAAAGTATACAGCCAAGCCAAAAAGAAAGGCCTTGTGGTATCCTAAATGAAAGAAAACTGCAGAGGGAATTCAGACACCAGGTAATCCATATGCAACAGAAAAAGTAGTGGTTATCCTGTTTTTTGAAAACACATCATTTGTTGCTCACATTTTGTTAGATATCAGAGATGGATTTAAGATAATGAGATAGAATTAAGACATCAGAGATGGATATGAGATAATGCTAAGCATCTGCAAGATGGACAGCTACACCTGAAACATTCCCATTGGAGTTCCTTTACAATCAGTAAATATACAAATAATGAATAGCTTTTTTTTTTTTTTTTTAGGATAAGAAGAAGGATTTTTATTAAGGATCTCTTTGAGAGTTTCTAGGAAGCTGATGCCCTCAACAGTCAAATTGCAAGGACACAGGTATAGCACAGGCATTGTCATGTCTGCCAGGGGTATCTCATATATTCTAGAGCATACCACATGGCACTAAATGCCTATGCTTGTGTGTCCAAGTTGAACCCTATTAGTCCTAAACTTGGTCAGTGCCTCCTGGGATCATATGCATCCTTTTATGCCATTTTTCCAATGCTATTATTGAGTACAAAATGCTTTCCCTAAATTGCTTTGCTTCATGTGCTTCTGGGGGCTACCCAAAGTATCTTGCCTGAGTATTGAGTCAAAGAAATGGACTGAACAGCATGATACTGTTAAGAAAGTGTTACAGCTCAGGGGCTGTGGAAGAGTGTGCCTCCATGGTGTGTCCATGTCAACAGTTTTCTCATGAGCTTATATATCCTTTACATTATGAGAGTCCATGAATTCCCCCTTCAAGTCCTGTCCACTCAGTACTGTCCATCGTCTGCAACCATGGCTCTTTTGAGGGCTGTTTTTGTGTTGTGGCTCTTAATGTGTGTGCAGTTCACATGTGTTGTCATGGGGGTCTTTTATTATTGTGAGGCCCTGGCATTCTTCTTTAGGTAGTCACTGTCCCATCTCTCTCTTATCTAAGCAGCTCCTCCTGTTCTTCCTTGATTTAGTGTTCTGGAGGGGTATGGGTTTTTGTAACTGGGTCCTGGTTATATAGTCTTCCCCCATCTTCACAGCCCCATGTTGTCTTTGTCCTCAAGCAGTTTCCTGTTACAGAGTAGTACTTAAACAGCTAAGCAAAAAATGTTAAACTTATATTTACAAAGTTACAGGGTTTAAACAGAACTACAAAATTAAGCAAAACTACAAAATTCTTTGTATAGCTCCTTTCAGTATTTCCCCTGCCTCTTATGCCCAGTGCAGGCCTTCTTTTGGCAGCAGCAAGGACCAGACTCAGCTATATAAAACTTTTAAAACATACTAACTCAAGTTCTATTCAGAATCCTTTCAAAGCACACTGAGTGAGATATTAAATAGCTGTTTCTAAACAACAGCACTTTATTGGAGAAGGCAGAAGAAAAAAAAAAACTATAATTATGGGAATCTGAATGACTGATGACAGGTAAGATGACAAGAATCTTTGCTCTTTTTCCTCACTGTGCTGGAGAGCTTTGCTGTTTGGTGTGCTCAGCACCAACTGCATTCACCCTTAGCTGTGCCACGTAATGTTGTTCCTCACCAGCTTCTCCATCCTTGTTCACTGTTCTGTTCTTACTCAATGTTCTGTGCCTGGATGTTCTTTTTTTTCTAAAACATGAGTCCACAGTCAGAAATGAAACAAGTTACCTAATTCCCATTGATTTCTAATTGGTTTCAGTGCAAGCTGGACACACAGACAGAAATTAGATTCTCAAGTGCTTTTTATGAATGTAGATCTTTCTGTTCTGAAAAGATCAAGTTGAGGAGAACAGAAAATGGAAAGGAATAACAAGGGTGGTGGTGTTGTTTTTTTTTTTTTTTTTTTTTTTTTCAACATGAACTTGTTTTCTTAGATGTTTTCCAGGTTATTTTGAAATGTATTTTGAGGTACTTCAGTCTCTCCATAAGAAAATGAAATTTTAAGAGGCTAGTGCAAATTCTGTTAGTCTGGTCATGATGGGAGAGGCAGTATAGGAAACGCTGTGCCTCTCATAACTTAAATCTTAGTGGCAGGTTCCTAGGGGTTTAGGAGTGGCTGAGTTTAATCTTGAAATGGGAGGATCTAATATTCTGTATGTAGATGTTATAGGTGATTCATAAAGATATATATTCTTAATTGATTGCCAGATTGGGGCTTTCTGGAACAGTTTTGCTGTTATTGTTGAGAGTGACATTGAATAATTATGTAACTTTGATTTCAGAAGGACAAAGTCTTCTTTTTCTTTTCATAACAGCATATTTAACAGGTGTACTGTAGATTAATAATTATTCCACAAAATATGCCTTATAGCTTTATCTAGTATTTTTTCTGTCAAGCTGAAAATGAATGGCTAAAACTTGAAAGGGATGAAGGAGAATGTTCTTAATTATGCAAATACAACTTTGCAATGAAAGGACATTTTGCTCTCAAGTGGGATCTGACAGGAGTTTATGTAGCAGAGGTTTGTAAGACTGTGTAGATAAATGATGATGATATACAGCCTTCAATATTTAAATCTGCACCTCATTTATCTTAACAGGACTCTTTGGATAGAGGACTCTTTTCAGACCGTTGTTTAGAGTTTAGAAGGTGGAACATCTAACTGAGCCAAGGTGTTTCACTGAGCTACAGATGGGCCAGTTTTCTGTGGCTGACAGCAAAACAAAAACATTATGGCTATTTCCACATCCAGCTGCCTGTGGTGCCTCAGGTCTGTTATCTTTGTCCTATTTGTAGATTCATAGAGCAGGAGTTTACTTCATAATGAGTCTAATAAGAGGTCTGAACTCTTGCTTCTTGGTGTGCAATAAAACCAGTTAAATTTCATTGTCACATTATATTCTTGCTTTGGGGTTAGTGTGGAACTATTTGTGCAGTCTTTGTATGCTGTATTATCGATCTACATATTGACAATTTTATGTACCATGGTCTTGCTTGAAAAGACCATGTGTTATGATGTAGAAAGCCTGGAAGGTTTTGTGTTTTCTGTGTCATAAAATTAAAAATTATTGTGACCAATGAGGATGGATTTTAATTTTTATTTGTTGATATATATGAATGTATATTATGGCAAAAATTTCAATAGCCACCAAAAAGGAACAATCCAGTCTTTTGAGGAAGACTGACAGGAATGGTGTATTAGAGAAGAGCTAGTGAACTCAGTTTAAAGCTGTCAATGTATAAGATCCTCCCAGTGGACTTTATTAAATATTTTCACAGGATTCAAAGTCAGGATTAACACTTCCACTTTTTCGCAAAAAGAAAGCAGAGAATCAGACTCCTTGGGCTGCTCTGGCAGCTTTGCACTGTAACAGCAACACAAAGCAATAACAAAGCTTTTTTAACAGGCCTGTTAAACCTGCTTTATAACTGCTTTGCATCACTGGAGTGGTACAAAGCAGCCAACATCCACTGGTGGATCTGGCTCTACATGCTTAGCAGTCTGCTGCTAGTGCTGGTAGCAGCAAGAGGGTTGTGAATGACCCCAGCATGAACTGCTTGAGTGATGTTTGGTAATGGTAGGGTTGGACTGCTGGCATGAAAGCCAGAAAGGTATTAAAAGGCAGAGAAAACCTTTACTGGTGCTAGAGCTAAACTGACTTACAGTGAAATGTCAAGTAATTTTTTCTCCTAGTGTTTCTTATGTCTAGTGTTTCTCAGCTTCACAGAGCCCTTTTCTAGGAATCCCTTTGGAACATTCTTTTGAGATGGAGAGTTTATCAGTAAAAGGAGAAAGCCTCCATCTCTAGTGCCTCTGCCTTCTTTTCATGGCTTCACTGGTTTGAAGTGGCTGACACAGCATCACTGTGAGCATCAGTCCTTATCAAAGTGCTGTTTTGTTCTTCTGTGGTATTTTCCTGACCTGAACTCACAGGCATGCCAAAGCTGTGTGTGACTTGTGGGCAGACCCATGGATTTGACTTGTGACAAGGACGGGTCACCTTGTATGCCTTCCCTGGAGATTTGCTTTCTGAAAATATTTGCTTCCTAATATAAACCTATGGGGTCCGTGTTTTTGAAAATTTTTGCAGTGCATGTGTCCTCCTTACAGGCAGAGTTGGAGACAAAACCTTTAAGTTTTTAAGCCAAACCTCTCTCATGCATTTTTAAAACTGTTTTGTTAAATTTAACATTGTTAAATGTTAAATAATGGCTTCAATGGGCTTCCCCTGAGTGGAGGGTGCTGGCAGTTGGAGGCTGTGCCCCAGGCCAGAGGCTGGTGACACCTTTGAAAATCCTTTGCTGGGATGTCCTATCCCAGAAAGTGCAGTGGTTTGTTTACAAGCGGATGAATTACAATGAATTTAACATCCACAAATGTTGTCAACCTTCAGCTATTTGCATGCTCAGTAGTGAGGCAGCCAAAAAGTTACTTTGAAGAGAAAGTAAGTGTCTAAGCTCTAAGAAATCATCTTTTGGCTAATCAGTGACTGCTTGAACTAAACTGAACTAAAACGGAGAGAGAAGGCACTGGAAATCTACCTGCGACCTTGTTTCTTGTCCTCTGAAGCTCCCATTCATCAAAGTGCAGAGCATCTTGCTGGCCTCCTTGCTAAGCTGGGACAACCAGGAAATGACAGTGTTTAAAATTTCCTTTTCTCACCTCCAGCTTTTCAAGAAACAACCCTTCTTTTCAAGCAAAGAGCTATCCACAGCAAATAGTGAATGAGCACATTCGTCACAGGGAGCCATTTGTCAGCTCCAGTTGGGATTACTGTATAATGCTCTTCCTGCTGGTACACGATATGGCTTAGGCTACCCCATACTCCAGTTCCTACAGTGATTGCTGGGCTCCTGGTGACTGTTTAGTGTCCTGGTTCACTCTTCAGGGCTATCAGTGCAACAAACCTTGGTTATTTTAAAGGGTCTTTACCAGTATGATTTTTTGATTGTCCTAACTGTCATGACCAAGAAATACGGATAAGGTCTACAAGTACCTGAATTGAAATCTTCTCTGCTGAAAAAAAAAAAAAAGAAAAAAAGCTATTAAAACAAATTTTAGAACAGTATAGGTGAATTAAGCATCCTACTGTTCCCATTATGTGGCCACATAATGGTCTTCTCTCTAATATGAGAATGATGCTCTCAACCTCTAAGCACTGGCAGTTCTTCTTATTGCAAATCCACTCAAACAAGAGAAAATAAAATATGGCAAGTTAAAAAAAAAAGCCAACACAAAAAACCACATACAAGGATACCCTTAACAGCATTTTTGACAATGGAAACAGGAAAAATGTTGAATAGCATACAAAGTCACCTGGATAACTTAAACATAGATACAGAGTGCAAAATAAATAGACACAATGATGATGGGTAGCACACAGTGCCATAAGTGAAAAATTCTGGTATCTCTTTTGTAACTTCCCTGCAATGGTCTCTCCTGACTGTTAGGATCTTTGTGTGGGTGTATACATGGGTAAGGAAGAAAGAGAACAGAGTAAAGTGAGCGGCCAAATCTCTCACGTTAGAACAAGTTTGCTGACAAGGCACAGAAAAGTGTGAAAAGCCCTGCAGCAAACATTCCGTGTGCTCCGTTTTTCACCAGCGGACAGCTGGTACACAGATGGCCTGTTATCAGAGAAGTACAAAGCTCATTTAAGCCATGCACATTTCCCCTGTGAGCTGGCATGTACACATTGTGGCTGTAAGCAAAGTTTTCCCCTGCCATCCCAGCCCAAACGGGTGTGGGACAAGACAGATTGTGAAGAAAGGATTGGACTGCTGCCTAACAGGATTTTTTACCTTCTTGCTTAATTATATCAGGTTTTGGAATACAGTCTAATCTTAGAAAGTTGGTTTGGGCTATCAGCATTTCAGAAGAACTTTGTCTTCTGCAATGCTTTCTGGAACAGGTTGGAATGCAAGTGATTTTGGTTACTATATATTTTTTCTAAAACTCCAAAATGCAAAATAAATATTTCAGATGAAGGATCCTAGCTGAATAAAGCTGTCACCAGTCTGATTCTTCAAAGATTCTTCCAAAAGAAAAGGATTGTTTATTTTCCTTGTCCATAAATGTTGTGTAGTATTTATGTATTGAGATTCTCTGTAGAGACCACTAATCCTGAGAGACTGTAATGAGAGGGAGCAGATTTCCACATCCTATTTTCGTGCAAAAGATGGATAAGACAAAATAGTTTTCTCTGTCTTGGGTTTTTTTTGTAGGGGCACAATTACCTGACATGTAGTAAAATTAGTAGGGCAGAGTGTCCTGTTCGGTTCTAACTTTACCGGAAAATGAATGACCTGCCTGATTCTTCATGCTTTCTTGTTATTGTCCTTGCATATTTGGGGAATTTATCTTTTTTTTAATGATTAGATGTAATGGAGAGGGGAAGGATGGACGGTAAGTAGTCAGAAGGGTGCCTCTGGGCAGGGATCATTGGCTCAGTGTGGTAACAGGCTTTCACACCCATGAGTTGAAAAGCTTATGAGTTTTACATGGTATAGTGATAGCCAGTGATGCAATCCAGATTCCCATCATAAAACGCCATGCTCTGTGCCTCTAGTTTTGTTTCATATGTTGCTTTCTGCTGGACTCTGTATTCCAATAAATATGTACAGACAATCCTGACTCTAAGTTTAGAATAGCTGAAGTGTCATTTTCTGTGTACTCAGAAAAACCAGAAGAATACAATGGCACTTGCTGTGGGAAACATCTGATTTTTGTCAAATAACCCTGTATTATTGAACAGCATGTTGCTGACATATACAAGGAACCTTAAAAAAATCGCAACCTTCATCTGAAATTTATATTTTTTTGCAAAATGCTGCTGTGGAAAGCAGATTATCTGGGATATGTTTCACAGGTTTATTATCCAAAACACAAAAGAAAAATTTTTCACTTTTTTGTTTACTTCTTTATTTTTTCCAAATATTTGTGATTTGTGCAATCAAGAATGTGGAAAAGAGTCTCTCTGATGTTAATTCTTTGTTTATATTGAGTGAGGCACCACTGTGGAGAGTCACAATTGTTTAGATGAAAAATTTGTGTAGAATGCACATAATGAAATTAGTGTAATTAATTCAGTGCATCTCTCCCAATTAATTAAAATATTAATAATCTTATAATAGTGTTCCTGTCTTTCTTTTTAAAGCATTCAAGATTTTTTTCCTATTATTCCTAGAAGCCAAATCGTACTAGAGTCACAATTTGCTTTACAAGTGCCATTAAGTGAGTGAACTGGAGCAGTCTTTGAAGTGATTCCTATCAAGTGTTTTGTGCTTTAATCAGCATTTTTGGTGCATTCTCTGTAAGGTACCTCTAAGGTCATAAAACACTTGATATTTAAACAGCTATGGGTATATTTGCATGTATTTTTATGACAATTCTGTCTGAAATTATGTAAATATATTTTCCAGTGTAGGGAGAGGTAATTTTTCATACAAAGAGAGCCCATGTCATACCTGAAGTAGTGCAGTTCTGTAATATTATTTTGAATAATGTATCTCTAGCACAGGTATGGTTTTTACAGTTTATAGTACAACAGGAGTCTCTTAGCTGATTAGAGTAGGTATGGTGATTGAAACATACAGAAGTTAAAATGGAGCAACTGTTCATCTTACCTTGTAAAAAATTTAACGAAAAGGAAAATCATCTGTCAGACTGCAGATTGAGAAGATGTGGTACATATTACCGTAATCACAGCAAGTTTTTTCCCTGCTTCCTGGAATACATTTGTAAATGAGGTAGTTTTATCTTCATTTTTTGCCCCTATAATTTTTAAAGAATCTGCAGGTTTTAAATTATAGTTCACCTTCCCTTACTGAAGACAGAAGCCTTTCTCTTACTTTTGTTCTCTGCTTCTAAAACTCTGAATTCATCTATGGGTAAGATCTATCAGAAATATTCCTCTCACTGACCAATTTAGTCATTTTCAGCCAAAATTCTTCCAATAGAAAGAAGAGTGTTTAAAGAAACATTGGGGTAAAAAGAGTAAAACTTGAATTACAGTTAGTGTTTGAGTGTTCCAAGTGGAATCACTCTTGTCTAAGTGTAGATGTCTATATAGAAATGTTTGTTCCAAGAGGTCAGTGGAGAGTAATGAGTATTTCTGGGGTATGTTTTTGCTGATCTGATATATATTTCTGAGGGTCTTCTCTTGCAATGATTTTCAATTCAAATACTGTTTCATGATGAGAAGGAGTCTTTCCTGCAGGTTTGGAAGTAAATGAATGCCAGACATTTGCATTGAATGTATTTACATTTGGGGGCAGAAGTTCTGTTCTTCCTCAAACATTTTACTTCCATTTTGAATTCTCATCCTGTTACATACTTCTGTGTAATATTGCACAAACTATGACTTTAATCAAGTCAAATAGTGGGAATACTTTTCATGTTTTAGGCAAGGCTGAACAGGTAGCTGAAATACCAGGGTTGGTTGTCTAGAGTGGTGTACAGCCTTTTCAAAAATACCACCATTGAAAAGATATTTTCTCAAAGAATTTTTTTTCAGAAATATAGCTGTGTTTGTAAAATTGGCATTTAAACATCTGGGAAGCAAAAAGTAAGGCTTTGGTTGTTTATACCCATGGGCCATTAACCTTAGAATCAATAACACTGATTTCTCACAGGGTCTGCAAAACAAACTCAGCCTGCAGACTACAACATCATAACTGACTTCTGAAGAGTGGTAGATGTGAGCATTTTTATGTACAACATTCCCTTAACTGTGGCATCATTTGAGATATTCATATTAGCTTCATTAAGCTTGGCAGACACTGCTGACTGCAACAATTTAATGAGCCAATGAGTATTTAATTGTGTTCTACTGTCAAAGCATGTGTGATGAAGTCCACAAAAATTAATGGCCATATACAGTCTCTGAATCAGTGCAATAGGGAATATCTGTGATAAGCAGAATATTAAAGACTAATGTCAAAGCTTTGGTAAGGGGAAATATGGCAAAACCTGACTACATTTTAGATGGGTCTGAAAGTAAAATTTTTTATACATTCCATCTCTCATAAACAACACATTCTTTTAATCTTTCTGACACATTACAAAATGAAATGCTAAGGAGAACATTATGTAGATGCCTCACTGAATGTTATCAGATTTGTTAACACTGAATCCTATGGAAACTGTCCTTACACTGTTGTAATGTGTCTGGTATGTAAAAGAATTGAGCTGTCTGTTGTCAAGAAGAAATATATTATTCTTTGAGAAGTAATCCTCAAAGTTTTGCTTTCTCAGGAAAATGAGAAAATTTCTGTCCAACGAATTAGAAGAGCTGTTTCATTTTTTATACTTTCCTACTTGTAGTGGATAGAGTTTCCTCAGGAGTAAAAAAGAGGGATGTGCTAGGCAAGTGTGAGAAATGAAGTGCATATGGAATAAAAAGCAGAAAGGCAAAAATCAAAATGCTAAACAATCCATCTAGAAAATGAAAAGACAAAAATATTTCACCAAATATGAGAAAACAAGTAACAAATGTGAGCAAACTGGAAAAAATATTGAGTGAAAAATTACATGACATAAAAATTTATTGATCAAGATATAAAAGTCTGAGATGACATGAGAAATAAATTCATAAGTGGCTGAGCCACAGGTTTACCACACTAACCAATCAACAGATTTCTTGTTCATATTCTTGAATGTAAAACTTACATCCAATTTCATCTTAAATTATCCCAAGTAATGTTTCATTAATTGAGATGTTGCTCTGATAATGCTTCCATCATTGAACTTGAATATAAAGATTTCCCCAGAATGGTAATTGACTTGATTAAATTGCAGATAATACCAGAGAAAAGGCTATTAAGGAACAATTTATAAAATGGTAACAATTTATAAAATGGGCTGACAAGATTAAATCTGATTGTGTATGTTTTTCTTAAACCTGAGTGTCTGTACTTTCTGTCACTAATGAATTCTGGTTTTGGAACAGAAGTACTACTTTTTTTATTGAGGAAAAAATAATGAATGCTCTTGAAGGAGAAGCCAAGTTACCTTTTAATTTTAATTCAGTGGTAAGATTTAATTGTTAAAAGAGTTTGGATTAATGTAAAGAAGTTCAGAAACTGCAACATATGGATGATAAAGAAATGGACTTTTTGCAATACAATTATGTTGTTCAAATGTAGCCAAGTCTTACCTACCTTTTTTCAGTACTATATAGAAAATACCACAGAATAACAGTTTGATTTTTTTGGTAGGAATCTATGGATCCTCATGGACTTGAAGTCCAATCATGTCTCAAAGTAGGGCTAACTTGAAATCCAGATCAGGATGCTCAGGGCCAATCCAGTCGTGGCTTGAAAATCTTCAGGGGTGTCAGTTCCACAGCTTGTCTGGTCATCCTATTCCAGAGGGTAACCATTCTCATGTAAATTAACATTTTCTAATGGGTAATCAGAATTTCCCTTGTTGCAACTTCTAACTACTGCCTCTTGTCCTTTAGCTGTGCACTGCAGTGTAATTCTATGTGGCTTCTCTGTGACACTCTTTCGTGTTGTAAATGACTGCAACTGGATTTCTTTTTCACCCTTCTCTTCTCCAGGCTTAAAAAAATCAGATTTTATAAAGTGTTCCAGAAATTTTGATCTACAGGAAATTATACGGAATTCAGTTTTGTTTGAAAAATTTCTGCGGTGATCATCTGAGTTCATGGGAGTGTAGACATGCATTAGACATCTTCTTTGGACCCCACCCCTGAGCATCTGCATTTGTCCTATGACACAGATTGTGCCTGGTTACTTCATTCCAGGAATCCACTCTAGGTCATTCACCAAGTGCTCTTGTGAAGGAGGGTTTCTGAAGTGTGTGTGAGAGAGGTGCAGTATCTTCAGTTGGAGAAGCGGCGAAAGGACTCCTGCTTAAGCACACATAATATTCACGTATAGGTTATTAACTGTGAGAAAATGCAGTTGTATCATTACATCACTGAGTAGGAGTCAAGGCTGGAAAGAACCTCTGGAGCTGTCTGGTTCAGTGCCTGGCATAATACAGGCCACACCATCCTGTTAGAGCTAGGCTTGATGAAGGCAGGTTGGCTTTGCCCAAGAGCTCTAGGACTAGAGCACTCAGGAGAGTCCAGGCCTGTCCCCTCGTGCATCCAGGGTGCCTTTGACCCACAGATCTCCCTACAGACAGGTCTACACTGACCAGGCTATGGCGACAGAGACATTGAGTCACCTTCTTGTGTGGAAACTGCTGCTGGCAAAAAGGAATCAAGCTAAATGTTTTCTACAAGTAGATTAAACAGCTCCAGGAAAAGCTGCCAGGTATTGGAAAGTAAATTTTTACTCTTAAATGCCCTAAATGGGCAACTGTGTGGCTTTGACCTCCTGTTTTCCAGAACAGTTCTCCTACTTAATTTGGGAGCAAGTGCAGACCAGGAACCTTTTCCAGCTGTCAGTTTGCATGTGGCCATCTCATTTTGGAAATTAGAAAAGTTTAGAGGAGCAGATCTGTTGTTCTATGCCACATGACCTCAGGGCTGGGCAGTGGCCATGAACACATCTAGTTTACTTGCATACTGTCTTAGAGAAAGATGAAGTGCATGAGAAGAAGCATGATTCACTCCTGGGGCTGGGTCACTGTTAGGATTGTCTTGGACTCTTGTCACTCTCTCTCTCTGAGTGGTTCCTACATTTTACATTAAATGGTTGACTGTTTAACTGTAGCAGTAGAGGAAATGACCACTCACATAGGTGTGCTAGTCCAGGTTAAATGCCATAAACTCTGGGTTACAAAGTCAAACATCTGCCATTGCCATTGCTTCTTCTGTCTCCAACTCGGTGAAGTTTCTGTTCATCCACAATCCAGTTTTATGTTCCCATTCATAAATACTTAGAATTGACAGTTTGAGTGTTTTCCTGGTGATTAGTAATTGCCTTATCTCTAGGCAGAGAAGCTTATTGAACCCTCGCTTCCCCAATGTCAAGATGAGCACAGGAGCAAGTGGGAGTTTATATGAAAGCAACAAATGGTAGATCCTTCTCTGTGGCATTTTAAAGGAAAGCAGAAGATACTCCACTTGGTAGAGGAGGTGTGCTTGAAATACCAACTCGATCACTTATGAAATGGACTTAAATAGGGAGATGTCATCTGAACCAAACCAGATGCAGATAATGAAGTTATCTGCTGCTCAGCTCTACAGGCTTCTGGGTCTGCACAAAGTTGTGAGTTCAGGGGGATGGCTAGGTGCCAGTTGAATGTGGAGTTGTCTGTTTGGGCACAGACAGGCATATCTCTCAGGTTTTCTGTTCCTAAGTATTTCCCTAACCCACTCCTGCCAAAGAAAGGGCACATGTGTACCTTCTGTGTTCAGGATGGTGTGTGTGTCTGGTATGGTGTCTGGCTTGTGCATGACACAACCTGCAGTGTCTAATCTTGTGGCTGGAAGGCTGTATGGCAATTCTATAAACCATGGAGCTAGCCAGGATTTGGAACTTTAGCTTCTTAGAAGGTAAGGTGGCTATACCTACATCTGTATCTAGTAACCAACAAAATATATTTGATTTAAAAGCATTTGTTTAGGCCCTTGCAAATGGAAATGGTTGCCCAATTCTTTATAGGATTTTACCTTTCAAAATCTTGGCTGGAGTCCCAAATACATGTGGAAGAACAAACTGAGCCTTCTAAACATGGCAATCAGCCATTACCAGTTGCTCAGAGCCCATGTGGCAAAATCAGTGCCAAATCCTGAGCTGTGAAACAGGTCAGCTCAGTAGCAGCCATCACCTGCAGCTGCTTGTTGACTAGTGGAATCTAATGTGATAATGAGAAATGCATTGATCTTGACATTAAACACTTGTGCAGACATCCAGAGAGGGGACGTTTAAGAAGTTTAGGGATCAGAAAACATAGATGAGGGTTGGAAGATTATGTTCTTTGTCCTCATGGCAAACTTCAGTGAAATATGAGGAAAGAACAAGGTAACAGTTGAGTAACAGATGACAATGAGTCTATTTGGTATTACTAAGCTCAACAGGCTAAGAAAATTAATATTTTCATTTGAAAGAGAGATGTGGCTTCACAAGAATGTTAAAAAATATCACTCTTTGGCATGCAGGCCAAGTTTTACTGTTGAAACTGAAGCTTTTGTAACACAGATCTAGCACTCTCCCCTTAGGACTATGTGAAGTGTGATGGTATCTGTTTAAGACCTTTTGATTTAAACTACCATCCAATCAACTAAGATGAAATAATAGAACAATATTGATGCAGATTTAGGGTTTTTTTTTATCAACAGAACATATTTTTCTGAATTTTGAATTTCCTGAAGTCACACTGCTGTGAAGTTAAATTTTCTTTTTGAGTGAATAAAATAATTTAAGTGAATTCTGTCAGTAAAGGTGATAATAACAACAATGATACTTTAGATCAAAAATCTCTCATCTGTTATAGAATAATTAAAGTGTAGCATCAAATCTTCATATATATAAACATATATTAACGCTTTCTGTCTACTTTAAAAGGAACTGGAAATTATAGTAATTTTCCAAGTTTCATTTTTAATGTTATTAAAGTCAAGCAAAACCAGCTGGTACTGCACTATTTCTGCTTTTCAGGATGGTGAAGATCTTTGAAAATATTTGTTGTGAGGTTTCCAAAGATCATACCACAAAGAGCAAGAAATTTTACAAGATTTAGTAAAGAGGCTTTGAACATAGATGTTATAGACTGGATTTACTCTCATCCACAGAAAATTGCATACAGAAACAAAATTAACACACACTTATCTCTGAACACACTCCAATGTGGCTGAAACCTACTTCTGATAAAATTTCTAACAGGAGGATTTTTGCCATTGACATTCTAAAACTTCTCATAATAATTTCTCACTAGATGCCTGTATACACCTCCTTTTAGTCTCTTTATTGTGCACCTAATAGCTTTATTTTTCAGATCTTCTATTACTTTGTCCAAAAGCCACAGCTGTAGCTTGTTAACAGCATCTTGGAAAGACATGGTTGCTGAGCACTACTTAGTCTGTCTAGTCTTTCCTCATAGTATTGAATTTAATTGCTTTGGGTTTATATTAAGTAATTAAGCAAGAATTCAAATGATTTAAATTTTTGTGCATTTTATGGATGTACTATGAATTCAAAAACTATTATAGATACTTCATTTACTGTAGATACTATATTTTAGATGTTGTGTAGCTGGATTATTAGTACCAATAATCTAATTTTTACTACGTATTTCCTGGAGGTATTCATAATACCTGTTATTTTTGCAAGCAGAATAAGAAATGCAGCAGTTTCAGCTTCAGCCCTTTAAAATCTCTTGGTCTTAGGACGTTGCTAACAAGCTGCAATTCTATCTGGTGGAAATAAAAAAGCAGGTTTGATATTTGGTATAAGAGAGAATCCAAAGCTAACAGGTAATTTATTGGCTTCTGTCCACATAGGTTCATACTCTGGCATTTCTGAATCACTTGGGATTTAAACAAATCTCCACATGCAAACTAAAATTCCGTTGTATCCATAAAGTTGTTTTAAAAATATGTTTTCAAGTCCTTGAAGCTTTTGATCTGCATTCATGTGAAATTTGAGCCAACTTTGACATGTGGCTTCCAAACCCTTGGGTGAACATGAGCTTACATTCTGGAACCTGATAGCAGAGCTGCAGCACTATGAACACTTGCTTGGGACTCTTTCACTGCAGGTAAAGTTAAGCGTGGCTTGGGGCCAAGGTGTACTGCAGTTGATTTCATCAACAAATTCTTCTGAGCTTAATTTTTTTTTTTTAAATTACTGTTTAGGGGAGAGCACTTAAACATTGGACTAAATGGGTTGTCTCAAAAAGAAACAAACTTATTAATTGTCTGAAACAGGAGATGAATAGTCTGTGTTTGATCTACTCCACTTTGGGATTAGATAAATCTTTTGTTCGTATGCACTGATTGCTACCTGTAGACAAGACAAAAATCACATCACAGGAAAATATAAAGGTGATTTAAAGAAAACGTGAGGGAAAGCAGTTTCTTAACTGTTCTGTAACTATTCAGTCTACCTCCAAGCCCTGTTAATTCACCCTAAATCAAGTACTAAACATATGGTATACACAGATGGTTCATGCAGCTGCTCAGGCCTGGAATCCAGGTGGGCGTTTCTCTGCAGTTCTATCATATTTTCTTTCAAAATTGTGTTCCAGTTTTTAATGAGGAGGTTATGAGACTGCAGCAATAAAAAAATGTCTCAGGTTAAAAATGTTGGGAATAGACAGTATCCTCATTTGCACTAACTTGCATTATGCCCTGATGTCAGACCTGAAATTGGGACCCTCAGGGAATTTTTCTCAATAGTTATTTGCTTAATATATATCCTATACAGGGGCGCTGAGATTCCTGTACCAGCTCACCGCCACATAGGAAACACTAGATTTATTTCCCCAGAGAGGACAACAGCGAGGAAGGACTCCCAATAGAGCAGGTGGCCAGTGGAATCAGAAATTGGAATCAGATAAAAGCTATTTAGAGAGTTTATAAACGCTCAGTGTTCATAGCAAGATTATGTGATGCTTTGGGGTAGCATTTTTTCCCTTTGTAGAGCAACAGACTGAATCAAATATGTCCTAAGAAACACAGGTTCACACTGGATTGTCTTGTTGTCACTTCTGCTCTATTGTCAGCCAGTAAATTACTCAATAGAAATTGTTGATGTTAGGAGAATTTAGTACTGATACTTCCTGCATCATCTTGCCTTCTCTGCAGGGTTCTCTTTCACATTTTGAAATCTATCAGAAGGAAATCTGCAATTGTTCTCTCTCTCGATCCTTGTCTCTTTCTCATTACACTGGTATTGTCCATTTTATTACCCTTCCTTGGGTTATGTGAAAGAGTCACTAGTGCTGTGCTGTCTGAAGGATAAGTCTCACAGAGCTGGGACCAAGGTGCTCTGCTCACAGCGGATTTCAGATCAAGCATCCCAGGTCACTGAGACACTGTGGTTTTAGAGAGGTGGCTGGCTAAAGGCTTCAGAAACACAATTTGATTAAATGTAATTTCTGATATTTTCATTATTGAAATAAAATTGCAGGTTTTACAGACTGTCAGATCATGTTTTGTTCTTAAGATTAAAGAATTGAAGTCCAAAAATTGCAGTCCTCAGGATCTCAGGACCAATCAGCTGCCTAATTTTAGAGCTGTCTGAATAACATACACAAAGTCACTAGTAAAAACCTGTAATACAACTAGTTAAACATCCATTTTCACCCTGCTCTCTGGACTTGAGAATCTTGATCAAAGGAAGGTTTCTTCGAGAAGTTAAAAAAATGATGAGCCAAGCAGACTTGATCTAATAGTTTGGTGAAATAAAAGGGATCATTCTGCTTCTCCTTCCCTCACCTGCTCTGTGTGCACCCCCCAAACTGTACCTTGCACTACTTCTGGAGTTTGTCAAAGTATTGATTCATTTACCAGAATTTGGCAGATAACTCTAGCGATAAAATGAGTATTTTCCTGATTTCAGCTGATCACTGTACAATTGTCAGAATTGGAAGAAAGGAGAGGAGAAGAGGAATGGGAGGAGGGTTAGAACCGTCATTCACAGGAGCAGTTGTCAAGTAAATCTGAAGTTGGTTCAGCTGCCTCACTAAAGCTCATTTTACAAAGCTGATGCCTCATAGATGGATGGGATGAGGACCTGTGCCTTGGTAAATTGTTTCTTTGCTAGCTAACTTAGGTGCTTAACATTTTGTTTTTAAAGGTTTAATTAAGATGTGTTTCTTCCTCTGCTCATCGATTGGGACTGTGAATTTTAGAATTTAAGTTACTGCTGGACAGTATGTTGCTCAACTTTGGAGTTCTCAGCTCTGTGCCAGATCTACACCTACCTTTTCTGTATGGGTTGACATTGAAATTATCTTTGTTTTTTTCTGAGGCAAAATTCATGTAGATTAAAATTCAATTCATGCTTTTCCTGTAGAAAAAGGACAGACAAAACAGAGAGGAGATTGCTTGGTATAAATAAATAAAAAATTAGCTAAAAGCAATGAAGTTATCCACCAGCTGATGATCTTGTCTGTTTTATTTCATTTTTGGCTTGAACCATTCTTATTGGGGTTTTTATTTACCTGTGTTTAAACAGGCTTATCTCCACTGCAATTTTAAACATTTTTTTGTATTGAGAACTACAGGAGGACCTCTAGACCTGGGCTTTTTAAAATTTAATATAAGTCCTTTTAGATGAAATTGCTTCAAGATATGGTTCCTTTCTGCTCTTCAGTAAAATTTCATTAAGTGGCTCAATCTAAAATATTGGATGGATTTATCTCAGAGTAAATGTTTTTATTATCCCCTTCAAAATAAAACTTCTCTCAGAAAAAGATGGAAAGATTGCTTTCTGCTGATATGACTACAGTGCAATAATAATTGAGGTGACTCCTAGATTCTTCGTCAGGAATGGCATTTTTCTGCCTGGAAGGTTTCATGTAAATACATTGTCATTACTGTAACAGAAACCCTGCCCAGTCTAACCTAGTTCATCAGGAACCAGGGGAATACACTTTATAGAAAATCTGAACCTGGATTTGTTGGTTATGAAAGAAGTAAAAGATAGAGGGGGGCACTTTAGGTGAAATGTTTTGCTGCAGAATAATAAAATATAGGTTCTGTTGAGCATGAAAGACTGAAGATCATAAGTGGTCTTGTTAAATTAGAAAATAGAAGATTTATTGTTTATTTTTACAATAATATTGTAATGTGCCTTGGTGCAATATTGATCACAAAATTTTATCTCTAGTAAATATTGTCCTTATTGATTTGCTTCTATTTAAACACTTTTTTTAAAATTGCTTTTTTAAGTTGAATTGACAGTTTTTCATGAATTTGTCTGTGAAAATGTGGGTCAGGCTAGGTACCTGCTGTTTGTCGGAGAAATTAAGGGTGTGTATGTATTAAGAATTTATGTATCCATGGTGAGATAAAAGGATACTAAAGGTATTTAGAACCTTATAACTCATGAATTATTTTTTATTTTTTCTTGCTCAATTTCTAATTAGCATTTTAGGATTATTAAAGAAATAACTTCCAGTACAAGAGTCACACACACTTTTATGCCTAACATTGCTTCTGAGATACATTCAGATTTTTTCAGCTTCCTTGAACAGATTTGAGAAGAAAAACCCACAAGTAGTAGCTCAGAGAATCACAAATATGTCCATTTGATAGTGCTTTAAGTGTATGTTGATGAAGCACCTTTGCATCCTGAATTTCAGGTCCAAATATCCCAAAACATACCAATACTGAACATGAAATAAAAGCTTTCATCTCAAAAGTAAGTTCAATCCTTTTTGAACTTTTGCAAGAACTTGGCTGACTTCTCCTCATTATATTTGCCTTTCTATATATCTGCTGTTGGACTATTTCCAAACAACTAGAATAAAATACATTACCTTCTCTCCTGAGATTTTCAGTCCAAGTTTTCTCACTTCAGAGTATAACAGGGCTCTGACTTGATTTTTAAGATGAATAATAGTTTAGAAAAGAAAAAATGTTCTTGTGTGCCTACAGAAACCAAATTTTAGCTTAGTTTAGGACACTAAACAGATTTATTCATCCAGAGTATAGACAGAATATAAAGTGGTGATTGTACAAAAGCTTCAGGAATCAGTGATTCTAGGCACACCAGTGGATTTAGACAAGGTTTTTTATCTCTCAGCTTTGATTTAACAACAAAGCACAAAGAAACAATTATATATTAATTTTTAATTTTCTGTATGCTATTTAGTTACATTTTATGTGTTAATGGTGGTTTCAAAGCACTATGCAAAGCTGCAGATCTTTTGGATTTACTCCCCAGAAATCAGTTATTGAGCTGAGGTGGCAGTGAATGGCTCAGCATTTTGGTTTTTTATAGTCAGTGAAAGAAGCCTGATGAAACTTTGCAAATAAAGGTACATGGCAAGAGGGTGCAGAGGGACAGTCAGAATTAGTGCCAAAGCTTGGATGCTGGCATACGCTTCCATAAAAGAGACGCTTCCAGGTGCTGCTGCTGGGTACAAAGGAATTTCTAATCCTGAAGTTCATCCAGAACCTTGCACTAGAATAACAAAGTAACCTTCTAGTAAAATTGCTAATCACCTTCGGGACATCAAAATGTAAACAAAGAAATGATCTTAAAAATTATGATTGAAGCCTGTAGCATTTTAACGACTTGGCAGTTATCACTGTATTGCCTTACAAACAAACAGAAACCAAGACCAATTTGTCTCTTGGGCAGGGAAGTAATTGTGTAATGACTCAGGTTACGTCCTTTGCTTTCAATACAAATCTCAAGACTGCATAATAAGGTGTACTTAGAATCATAGAGTTTAAATTGGAAAAGACCTCTTAGATCATATAGTCCAACTGACAAACCAGGACTGCCAAATCCGTCACTAAACCATGTCCATAAGTGCAAGGGTTGTGACTCAACCACTTCCCTAGCAGCCTGTTTCAATGCTTGACAGCCCGCTCCATGAGGAAATTTTTCCCAATATCCAATATAACTCAAGCTGCAGTGCAGCTGCAGGGGAGCAATTTTTAAAGTCACTCTTCTGTAGAGTTAGTGAGTAGGCAGGATATCCTCTATGCAGAAAACCATTATGTTTTCTACCTCACTAGCTACTTCAACCCTCTAATGTCTGGAAAAATATTAGGAAATGAGTAGAGACTTACTAAATAGGAAACATACTGGAGTGAAGAATTCAGCAGTGCTGAATTCCCTGTTTCTGCCATGAGAGACACAAGAATTGAATGGTTCTATAAAATTTGAACCCATTGCCTCCCATAAAATACACGTAAGCAAATAAAATTACTTTTAGGCTATCATACATGTCTGTTGATTTCCCCAGTGGAGTTAATTTTAGATCCTGTGACTGGATGAAGAGATAATGAATTTCCAGCATGAAATGCGAAATTCCTCACCCTAGCTTTGAATCATGCCTTGCTTCAAGGAAGGAATTGGAGCATCTTAGGTTTCTAAAAGCATAGGAAACGATACTGGGGAAACAGGGAGGTGAAAACCCAGAATAGCTGGGTGAGCCTGTGTACTAAAAGTGAAGAAAACAATTCTCTGGCGATATGTCCTTTGGCAAATTTGTATGGCATTGAATATGAATGAGCCGACAGTACTTTCCAGAAAAGTAGTGGAGACCTTCAGGAGTTACGCAAAATATTCACTGAATGTTTCTCTCTTCTACCATCTTTCAAGCCTTTCAGAGAATTCCTTAGTGACAACATCAGATCAAGACCTATGAAGTCAATGGGGTTAAGGTGGGCTTATTTCTCATCCTATGTAAAGAAATTGCTGGCGTGATGTCTGGCCACTTTGATTCCTTATCTCAGCAAGCCAGCACACACTTGCTTCCTTGAAGACAGCTCTTAGCACGAATTCAGAGCAGATCTTAGACCTGTGCTGCAGTTTCTTAGTGAGACTTTTGACCATTTTACTCTACCAGTTACCTGAGTTTTGAACACATAAATTATAATAAAATTATATAGAAATGCATGCACTACAAAGATGCGTGTATGTATGCACATGCAGTTATAACATGCAGTATACAGAGAGTTGATATCTTTCCCCCTGAAATTCTAGCGAATGTCTCTTTAAAAGGGTAGCTATTTCAAATTTGTGCTCCTGGTGGGTTTTCAGAAGGCAACAAAACCAATGGAGGATGTACTGCATACAATATTTGGGCTCTGCTGCATGGGTATACCAAGCATAACATGAGTAATTAGTTATTATTAAACTCCTGTCCAGTTTAATGGTCAGGTTTGGAACAGAAAAATACATGGCAGGAAACTGCTGCTCTTGTGAGGGGAAAACTGCCATAGAGCAGCAGCCAGCCTTCATTTTTCAGAATGCTTTAGGGAGCAATGTAAAAACAATGTTCAGAATAAGTGACTTTTGAAAAATTACTTTTAAAGTTATGTCATAAATATTTTTAATGCATGAAATAAGATGGAAGTCTATGACCTACTTCCCGAAGTGGCTTAGATGTAATTTACACTTAGGAAATGCAAGTTACATGCAGAATTGTAGGATTTTTGATTAGTGTCCTTAAGTGTGTAAAATTTCTTAGGGGGACACTTTCATCCTCAAGGAGGTAGGAGTGTAGCCACTGTCATATGAGCGTAGTTGCGTTTCTGGGTGAGAAGTGTAGGGGTTGCTCATATAAGTTTGGTGATATAAAGGAGGACAAAATTTTAATGTAGGCATGAAAACCTCCTTTCACCCTATTTTCAATGGATGAATTGAAACATGGTCAAAAAGATGAACTGTGACTTATTTTGGAAAAGTAATTTACCTCTTAGATGGGCCGAATCATCTCCATGTTCCCATGAGGTCCAGATGTGCTAGATCTCTAACAGAGCCACTACAGGTAAGTGCCTAAACCAACATGAATTATGTCCAGGCCCTCTTCACGGTAAGGTCCAGCCCTAGCATTTCTGTGTACGTTTGCTAACAGTTTGGCTAATATTCCTCTGTAACTAGTTCCTGCTTATTATGGACCACCTTCCCAGAATACTGAAAGACACAGATATTGGATAAATATTTGACACAGAAGGTAAATGGCACAGAGTGCCCTTAGAGTATGCAAAAATTTGACTTCTATTACACTCATCTTGCTACAACTGACACCAGTTATCTGTTCCTTGAATCCCCAGTGATTCTTTTCTTTCGTGTTAGACTTCCAAGGATTGCTACAAAAGCTGAATTTTTAGAAACCGACTTGAATTAAAAAGAAATCTAGGCTAGACATTTTCTGTGTTGTCAGTGGTCATGCACTGTGGAACTCAAAGCCCATCTCTGCCTGTCTCAGCAGGTTGCACATGCAGCAGTTGTAGATGTGGCATTATGTGGGACAATTCCTCTGTGCTTTGAGCTGAGGAAGCAGTTTCTTTCATTTTATTTAAGCTAGTGATCTCATAAAGCCTTTCCATTTGATGAAATGATTGATGGATAATAGTATTTTATTTTTAACAAAGTTATTGTTTACTAAAGTGAGTTTAATCTGGAATCATATCCACATGAAGCAGGTAAACTAGAAAGGCAAAGAAGGAGAATACATTATTATGCTAAAATATGCTGTCATTATGTCAATTAATTTCCCTAAGTTGACATGTTCTAATGGCCTGATTCTATGAGACTGGAAATCTATCCTTCAAATCTTATTTTTAGCAGTTCATATGAATTTATTTTTTGAAATTGATTTTATATTTATTTACATCATTGCTTGCCAGATGATGAAGATTTCTGGACATGGGCAGTAATATTTTGTGCTTGCACCTCTAATTTATGTATTCTGCTCTCAAAGGCAAATTTGCGAGATAATAAAATCTGCAGCAAAATGATTCCATCCAGACCTAAATTTTTTAAGCTGGATTCAACTTCGTGAAGTTATGAACCTTTCTAGATGTGCCCTGCTAATGGAATAGAAATCATACTCTTGAAGTAGAATGAACTTTGGTGACAGGTGTGTTGGCAGTGATATACGGATTCCTTTGGAATGGCATAAAAAGTCTTTATTTTCCTGTTATAATTAGATGACTGCATGTCCCATTTTTTTTGATTGCTCCTGGGATTTTTCCATTAAGAATGAAAACAAGTATCTGCGCTGTAGGGCCTTATTAACCACAATCCCGGATGACATGTTGGTGGGAAGGCGGCGTGTCCTCAGATTTATTGGACCTGCCAGTTTCTGCTTGGTGGCTCTTGTGTCAGATGGAGGAGACCAGAGGCACCCAAATGGTGTTTGAAGCCACCATTTTTCTGACTTGGAAAGCTGATGTCATCTCACTTGGGAGATGTAATGCTCTTTTCCAAAAGGCTAGGACTTAAAACCTTCTGTCAAATGCAGCTGGAACTGCCCAACGTTTCAAAACCCGTGTGTGGAAGACGAAACAGGTGGGGTTTGACAGATGGGCAGAGTGAATGACCAGTGACCACACACAGACTGTGCTCCCTTTTTCACCTGAAAGCAGCTTGAGTGTCTTCCCTCACCAGCTGGGGATGAAGGAAGAGGTGTCTGGCAGTGTTAGAGTGACCCTGTGGTACCTCCTTCCTCCTCCAGCAGTTGATACAAAGTGCTTTTAGCCCTGAGGGAAGATGGGTATTAAATGTTAAACTTTACAAGGGCATAGCAAGATCTGAAACAATTATTTTCCCCCTTTGTGATTGTCCATAAAATTCAATACTGGCACTGTAAATGCCCTTTTTATTCATCTTTTTCTTCTGCTTGTCTCCAGACCTTGACTAACAAACCCTTGGCTTCTCAGCAAGAGTCTCCTCAAACCTCTCAGAGATGGGTTTTCACACTATTTCTCATCTCTGGAGTATCTGCTCAGCATCCATGAAAAAATAATTATAGTAAAGTAAATTAGGTTACTATAGATTTATATGATGTAGAAAATACAGTCACCTTTTATTTCCCAGGTTTTACTTTTGTATAATCTGGTGGGGAATGACGAACCTTAGGCACTGATCCAGAGCACATTCATTCTGTCTCTGGCCTTGCTTGTGTTAGATAGTTTTTCTTAAAAGAAATATTAGTTTGCTGTCAAAACAGAGTCAAGTCAGTGAAAAGTGGGAACGAGAGGTGAAAAAAGTCAGAATCATTAAAAAAACTTTAGGTAGCACCGAAGACACTAGCAAAAGCTTTGTTTGTTACTGTGCTTGCCAAGGCACCTCTGTAAGTGGCTGTGTTCCCCTAAGTCCTGGTAGTTGGATAGCTTGTAGAAAGAAGCTGTTTGGGATTGTAATGAGAATGTGTTCAGGGTTTTTTGGCATTCTTTCTCCTTTTATATTAGTCAACTTTATTAGTCCCTATTCTGTGTCCAAGAATCCAAGGTTTATTCCTGAGCTCCTGAGTCTGTGCGGTATAGATCATCCTTAGTTTCTGTGTAATCTGAAGGGAACTGAAAGGCTCTCCAGGCCAGCAGCTATGCCATGTGTTTATATCCTGTATTTCCTTTTTCCCTCACCCAAGAGCAGTGAAGAAATCATCCAACATGGCTGCATGTTTTGTGCTGCAGGCAATAGCATGTCTCTAAAAGGTTATTCAAGCACAAGAGTAAATATGATAGCTTCTGGGCATATTCCAAGACTGAAAAAAAACCCCTTCTGCATCTCCTCAATCTCCTTCTGTTTGTAGACATGAACACTGTCAACAGCATTTGCTTCACTCAGGGGAGCATATGCATCGCAATATGGCCTTTAATTACTCAGTTGTAAACTATTCCTCAAGTAAAATGGAATTGTATCCATATTGCTCTGTAACCTCAGATCACCGCTGCTCTGCATGGGCCCCTTGTGTGAGAAGTACGTGGAATTGCACAGTAATATGTTATAAAGTATTTACAAGTTTTAATGCTGTCTGTAGACAGTGTTAATTTTTAGTTTAAGAAAAGCTCCCTCTTGCAAGGCTGCTGTTTGCAGTGTACCCATACAGTCCGCACAGTTTTGGTGAGTGTATTCGCCTTGGAGGACAGATCCTCACTGACCTCTCAAGCTACAGCTAGTGTTGTGAGACCTGAGAAAGGTTCTGGGGAGAAGTCATGAGTATGAATACAATTTTCAGTTGTGATGAATATACACATAATTGTGGGTTAATGCTGAAAAACTGCAAACATTTTCTTGGCTTTCTCTTGAATTTCTAATAATTGAAGTTTCTAATAGTCTGTTGATTTCAGTGATATTGTTTGAAACAGAGGCCTTAATTCACCCACCTAGGCATCCTTGCACAGATGTACTTATGTAGAATTCTGTAGGGCTTAAATCTTACACTGCAACAGACTGTGTTTTTATTTTTCTTTTTCTTTATTTCTCTTTTTTTTTTTTTCTTTTTTAATGCCTGCTCTGTAAGTCAAGAATGGACACATTTAAATTTCCAGAATCAAATGCATGAGCTAACATTTCATGCAGAGTGTCAAGACATTGCAGAGTGTAATTTTAAGGATGAAAATGGATATTGGTAAAAGGAAATGCTGATGTATCCAAAACTCTACAGTCCCAAAGGATGCCACTGTAATGTAATTTGCTAGGGATTAAAGCAAGAGGGGAAGGGTCTCTACTGCCTGCCATACTGCACTAACAACAAACACAGCACATTTTAAAATGATTAATGGTGAGAGGATAAAAAACCTATTAATTTTAACAGATGTTAATAAACAGTATTTAATAGGAAGAAGGCTGTACAGGATGTCTGATATTTATTCATGTCCAGTCAGGGGTACAAAAAGAGAAGAGTATAAATTATTCCTGACATCTCAAGTCTCAAAAGAATTCTGTTGCATGTAGAAAAGCTATGCAATATCTTTAGTTTATTATGAGCTATGTGACCTGTGTGTGTGGTTATGAAATGAAGTGTTGACAAATGCTTTCCTCTAAGCAGAAACAGTCCTTTCAGTCTGGAAATGTGGAATTGCTGTGCTTCAGCTAGCACTAACTCTTGGGCTCTCTTCCGTCATTTTAAGATGTTGGCTGTAATGTACAAAATGCAAGTTGAAAGTGAGATGCTTTTTGTCAAACCTGGAAGTAGGGCACTTGGAGATAGAGTGCATGGCTGAGGATAATGCAAAGGGGTAAGAAAGGCATGGAGGGAGTGATTATGACACTCTTTTTCCTTCAGAACCTTTGTGCTGCTATGGAAAAGGAATGGTGTCCCAAAAAAGAAACCAGTCAAGTAGAAAAACTAAAAATATCAGGGCTCTATTATACATGACCACGAGGAGAAATGCTGCAAATTAATCACTGTGTGTAAAAGGAGGAGAAAGCAGATCCGTAATGGTGTAAGTCTACATAAACCTGTGTGAATCAATGAATAAATACTGACGAAACAAATTCAGGGAGGAAGGTGCCTGGTTGGGCAGCATACACTCAGAATTGTGGGGCAGGGAGAATGCTGCATGCACTGAGGGTGTGGGTGTGGAAAGAAGGGACAGAACCAAAGGAAAGCAGTTAACATGATGAAATCCCTTCTTTCCCCTGCCCTGTGTGTACAAGACTCTTGCTGCTAGATCTTAGGAGCAGACCTGGCTGTAGAGCTGTGGGCAGGAATCCAACCTTTTGACTGCAAAGAGCCAGGTACTGCTCGGTGGGAATATGGTATTGAATAGGTAATTTTTAGATACTTCATTCTTGCCACCCTCCATGGTTGCTTTAGAAGAAAGCTTTGATTTTCTTAGCTCAAGTACCTCTTGTCAATTGACTTCTTTATGATTTTAATGCACTGTCAATAAATTTCCCACTCACAATACATATGCAATCCTTGTCCAACAACTGACATACTCTGTGTAAAGACATGACTCATATTCATGGAATAAAGAGAATAACACATTCCACTGCATTATTAACTGTGCACTTGCTGTGAGAAGTACAGTATATCTATTAAGTAGCAAAAGCAGGAAGAGACAGATGGGGAACAAGGGAGTGCTGGGCAGGGGTCCTAAGGAGGAGAAGCCGTATATAATACCAGACAGGCTACTCAAGGTTCCTAGAGGGGCTATTGCCCTACTCTTGGACAAGTTTCTGGGAAAAAGCACCTAAGGAGGAAGTTCTTTTTTATGTCCCACTCTTTAGATTATAAAACCTTCAGCACTTCCAAGAGCAGATAGTCCCAAGATGTCATCGTCTCTGTCTCAAAATAAAGTCTAATTTCCACTACAGTTTTGCCACCACAATTCTTCTATAAGTTGCTCTCAGACTTTTGCCACTCTTTTCTCTCCAGAAACATGGACTTTTCCTCATTAATCTACTTCAGAGCACCTTATTTCTTCCACATCCTTCCTGGTTCTTCATGGTGCTCCTATTGCCTCTGAACATCCTCCTACTGAAGCCTTTTTTCCCATTTTTTCTCACAGACTTCTCACTTCAGGCACTCTATCACTGCCACTGTGGTGCCTGGCATCTCCTGCTGCCACACCTGTACCTGGTATGGTGAGCTTTTTGAGGGAAAGTACTGAAAAATTCCCTTCTTCTTCCAACCCAGAGGCAGACAGCAATTATGAAAACAAAAAGGATCCTATAGTAGAGACATCAGGGATATATCTAGGGAAGAGTAGACATACTGTAATCTCAGATGCAGCTGTGAAGTGCCCAGATCTTGCCAAAATGCACTGAAGCCTGATAGCAGAACAGTTCTTGGAGAGCGGAAGATGATAACAGGAAGGTAACTGATGCGAGGACCACCTTCTTACCTACTTCTCTCACTGTTAGCAGGGAAGCTTGCTAGAGTTCAGTTGGTTTGCAGTCTTACAATGTTTGTTCAAATTTGAAAAGGAACTTTTTTCTAAAATTTCTTCTTGTCTTCTCCTCTGTGACAGTGCCTGGGAGCATATACAATGCAGTCCCTCTATTAAATGACCCAATTTACCTCAGCTGCCCAAAGCAGATAGGAGGCCAGCTCTTGTAGACCTAAAAAAAGAGATCAGTATTCAGGTTTAGGTTTTATTTCCAGTGGATTAGGTCTTCAGTCCTTGGTATTGTCTCAGGCACCTCAGATTAATGTCCCAGCACTAACAGGACCCAGAGACAATAACTATATATTTTTTCAAATCCAAGAGCAGCCTGGTACTCTGTTACATGCACTTCCCAAAACCTTTTTATTCATGCAGGTTTTGAAGTCTCTATAGAAGCTCCCTGGTACCTTGCTCCTGAGCAAAGCTCTTAGCTGAGCTCTGGGACAAGGCATATGCCATTCATTAGTCATGAGCTACATTTGCATAGCAGAGGATTCTAAAATTCTCTTGGAATAGCAAGGAACAGGCAACCACTACTAGCCTGGGGTCAAAGAGAAATTTCCTCTCAAGGGTGTCATTCTATGTTTGTCTTGTATTTTCCTCCAAAGCAGGTGGTGAAGCACTGTTAGAGCAGGATATCAGATTAGACAGCCCAGGGCAATGTGTGCTCCTTTGTTCTCCTTCTTTCTGCCTCTGAGGCAGCTGGAGGTGGAGTACCTGTTTGCCAATCTCTCTGGGAGTCCAGGAAATGTCTGTACCATATAGAATATTACTTTTCACTGTGAAGTTCCTTATTTCTGTTGCACACCAGTCTTGAATTCTTTAGTGAAAAGTGCTGTAAGAGTTTGTAGTACAAAGTTGCCACCTAAACAGAGACTTTAAAGTTGTGTAACATTATGCTGCTCAATGCTTGCACCTTGCAGTGTGCAGGGAAGAGTGTCCACACACACAAGAACAGTTGAGACAGAACATGTGAGGAAGGGGGGATACTGTTTTAATAGGATGAAGACAGATATCGTGGTCTCTTGGGTGGAAAAGTGAACGGTGGGCAGCAAGGGTGGACTGTGCTTCTGCAAAAAGTTTAACACTCAAGCTTTCATCTTCACCTCTGTCTCAACCTGTGTATGGTCTTCCAGCCAAACACATGAACTTCCCAGCGGCCAGAACTTGTGTGGTTGTCTGCAGAGAGGCCAGTGCTGGGGTGCTGATGCCATGTCACTGGGGTCCTGTACAGAACAAGGCCATCAGATCTGAGGCCACACGCAGATTTTGTCCAGAATTCCCTCCAGAGTACAAAACTGCATTACCGAGCCTTAATTCTCTTTTCACTTATCATCTCCAGCTGTTTCAGCCTGCAGTACTAGTTCTTTTATTAGTAACAGCTGTACCAAATTTCAGAGGCAATGCTCTTGTTAATTTTGCCTGAAGGAGATTTTGAATGTCTCGAAATGTCCCTAATCTAATTGTGTGTTTAATATTCAACAGCAAATGCAAAGACCAGAATCATACCCTAATATAGAGAAAGTAGAATATATTATTAAGTGAGTAGGCTACTTTTAGCTTTTATCTTTCTGCTACTCTATTTGTTTTGGGGTTTATGAACATAATAAATTTCAGGGACTAAGTGGAGTCTATTCAGTCTATTAAGGCTCATTTTCATTTAATACTCTAATCCCCTCAGGATACTTTTTGCCCTAATTGTTTCTTGAATGATCCTCCAGTGTTTAAGCTTCAGCCTGTGACTCATAAGCTATTCTGCATACACTTGTGGCTATGTGAAAAGAAAAATGGGACACACAACATCTGTTTCAAATTTGTTTTTCTTTACTTTGCAATTATGCCCCTTGTCCTCTTATCTGTCTCCCAGAAAAAAAAGGGTAAGTGCATTTGACATTAACGATATGGTTTAAGATTTTATATACCAAAATTAAATCTCCTCAGACTGCTTTTTTAAAGCCTTTACATTCAGATTTTATGGTCTGTTCTCATACCTTTTTGTCCTCATATCAATGGGGCTGCTCTTCTTCTGAACTTTAAAAACATTACAAGCATTAGGCAGGCCCATGAAGCCGTGTGGGCCAGAAGGATAGATGGCATTGAAGGGAGAGTGCAGCCAGACTGCACTCACAACTGACTTTGACTTGAGACTCAAATTCCATGTATATTTTCACATTATATTTTTTTAATTTTTATTTTACAATTCTTTTACATTAATTGGATTAATCTCATTCACAAGGAAATATTTATTTTTAACTTCAATATTTTTAGACCAATACCTATTATTCTCAACATTAAAATTTTATTTCTGTAGAAGTCATACCATAAAGTGACAAAAGACCTTATAAAAAAGTCCAGTCTATGGTCCTGGCAAAGCACCTTATTTCTCTTCATTTTCTAAATGATTTGCTCAGCCTGGTTTGAAGAGACTCCAAGTTTTATGTTTTTTCTTGGAAACTATTTTAGTCTTATAGAACGTAATTTCAGGAAGGATATTTGTCTGACATTCAGTCTGAATTCCCTGTTCTTAAACTCATGTCATTGCTGATACGTGTATTTTCATGTATTGTACTACAGGATGACTCACAACCCATAGCAAGAGCCCCTTCCCTTGTCCTTTAATCCTGTGCTTGGCCAAGCTACACACACTCAGTTCTTTTAATATCCGTTTAATTCAGCCCCACTGTGCTCCGAGCATTCATTCCTGTTCCTGCTTTCTGAGCTTCCCCCAAGTGCTCCTGGGGGACTGAACACTCCCAACTGAGCTTGTCCTGCAGCCATGCCAGCTGACAGTGAAAAAGGCAATGGAGCCATCACAATTTACATTAACTACACATTTGCTCCCATGCCTCATCATGTGCATGCCTGGCATTGTATTGCAATGTGATGCCTTCACTTAGGCACTCTAAAACCGCTGAAGTATTTTCTGTAGTTACATCTTCCTTGCAAAGAGGTCTTACAAACAGCACTGTCACTGGCATTTCTGACATAGCATTGACTCTTACCATATTTCTCACTGACATTATTTCATATATAAGATTAAGGTCCTCTCAACAGCCATACATGTATTTATTTTAATGTATCTACTCATGGGAATTTTAAAATTTATTTCTATGATTTCTAGATCTGTTCTGTGTTATTTCCTTACTGCAACCAGTTTCTGATGTACTTTCCAAGTTACTAAATGCAAATTTTGTAATATACAATGCTATGTTTTTCTACATATTTGAAATATATATCATATTTATACTTTACATTTCTGTATAATACTATGTCTTGACCTTTACATTTTCTTTACTTAAATTTCTTTACTATTCTACATGATCTATGAAAAAAACTTTACCTGGTTGTGAATTATTGTTTTTATCACTGGTTTGCATTTTTTGGTGCAGAAATTTTAGATTACAGTACGTTCTTGTATTCAAGTGGCTGATTTTCATCTAGATACACCTTAGTCATACACAGTATTACTGTGGCAAAATATAGAATACATACTTAAAAATGTGATCAAGAGTTTTTCTAAAATGATATAAAAATTCTTATGTTCTAGTTGTTTTTGTTGTTGTTGTTGTTGTTGTTGTTTTTTTTTTGTTTTTTTTTTTTTTTTTTACAGAAGAAGAAGGAAAAGAGGGGAAAAGCATTAAATAGTGAGTGGTAGAGGAAGGATTCTCCCATCAGTTTATGTTTAGTTATTCAGGAGAGATTAACAAACAGGACAAAGGCAGAGTATTTAGAAAACATACCCATTTTATTCTTTCTTATTTTTATCATAAAAAACTGAGGAAAATAAAGAGGAGAAAATAAGAACTGCAAAATTTTCTACTTTTTTGAAAATGTTTTTCCAATTTTTTATGTTAAAATATGAGGACTTAAAATGTTTGTTCTTACTGATGATATTTTGAGAACAGTATGGAAAACACTGATGAGTTTTCAGTAGCTCCTACTGAAACCATGTGTCAAACACTCTTTAAAGTCTATGTAAAGTGCATCTATGTGTCTGCATTGGCCCTTTCTCAGGCTCTTTTCTACTCCCTACCCTCTTTTCCTGAAATGTCATTGTGACTGTTGATGCCTGTAATCCTTCACTGACATAGTTACCAACAAAAGGAGAGGTTCTTGGTCAAGCACCAAGCTTGTCAGCCTGCTAGCTGTGCAACAACCATGGATGTTCCATCAATGGAACACAGCAGAGAGGAAGCGGAGTGGAAAATACGGTGATAAGTTCTGGGACATTGCTTTTACAGCCACACACCTTAGTCTTGAATTGTTCCATTTGCTGGGTCTGTGGGGAGGTTTCCAGCTCCAGGATGTATAATTTTCTCCCTGCTGCATTTTTTTGACAAATGTCTCCGGTGCTGAGTGTATGAAATCTGATTGGCCTTAAAGGGAATGCTCTACTGCCTAGAGACTGCTCCTGGACTTTATAGCAACTGCAGCAGCATGCTTCAGCTGAGCACTACGCTTGGTGCTGTGTGTCTCACTCCACCAAAGTGCAGGATTCAACCAAAGCTCATGTCTCAGAATCCCTAAACCTTTTTCTTTATTACACTAGAGAAAATTGATGGTAGTCGCACGAAAAAAAGTAGGTCATGAAGGTATGTCCTCTTTCCCTCTCCTTGAAATGAAAAATTTAGATGATTAATCTCTCTTCAATCTGTTTCCAGCTTTGGCTTCCAAGCAGAGACTGTCAGAGAAAGGGGTACTTATGTTCTTAGAACACTAAGGGACATGAGGCAGAAGACAGAAAAAAAGTATCTTTTATGTTCAGAACTCTAACTGTAACTTTATAAAAATGGGAGGTCTATGAGCTCATGTGGATTAAACTATAGTAAGTAAACATGCAAAAATGTTGTGAAAAAAAGCTTTGTGAATAATTGGAAGAGCTTGTCTGGGTGTATGTACAAAATGAATGGCTCTTTGTGTTGTGTTTGATAGCCTTGCTATGGAGGGTTGTGGGGGAAAACACAGATAAAAATAATAGAGTGCACCTAAGTGATAGGAAAGGTCATTTGCAGCCATTCTGCTGAAGGTAAACTAGTGAAAGAAGACCAGAGAGCTGAAAAAACCCTTTTTCTCATTAAAAGGCAAAAAAGCAGTGATCTAAGATGGAAAACAGCTGGTAAGTGGGAGGGCAATATCAGTGGTGATCAATTGCTGTACAAAAGAGAGGTTTATCATCACATATTGGGGTGTTTAGTATGTTAGGGAAGGATAGCTGGTGAGTGAAAATACCTTGTAGATATCCAACATTTTTTCTGAGCTGCTATAAAGCTTGAACCCCCCCGCCCTTTGACTGTTGTTCAGTTCTGTAGGGAACTTGAAACTCAAGTCTACTCAGGAATTTTCAGGCTACTACTTGGAAATTCAATGAGACCATAAAATTTTTTTTCAGAAGCAGCTTTTCTAAGACACTAATGGGATTAAATGCTCAACTCCTATTGACTCTTAATGTAAGTTAGGCATCTGACTTCCCTTTATGCCTTTGAAAAACTCCTTGTTAATCTTCGCAGTTTACAATTTGCCCTCTGAGACTGCTCTCTCTTAAAATAAATAGAGTTTGATCCTCCTGAGAGTTTGAAGGGCTCTAAATATTGAAAAATTCTCCCAGGAATGCAGTATGTGTGGTGAGGGAGAAGTCTTGTTCATTATTTTGCCCAGGATCACTTACGCAGTTTCATGCATAAATAAGAGAGCCTAAACATTCACCACTTTAACTAATAAATGAAAGTAAAGGTGCAGAGCAAAGGACTTCAGTCCTGTGGTGCAGTGTTGTAAGAGCAAAGCAAAATCACTGTATATGATCCATGGTTACCAAAGTCTGATGTTATTTAATGGTACTACTCAGATAGGAAATCTGCACCACATCCCACAACCTGAACACCTGTTTGTCTTCTGTTTAAGGAGAAAGTAAGCAGAGAAATGCCCTTGCCCAAACATCACATATTGTAAAGAAACACTTCCATTGCCTCTTTCTAGACTTAGAAAGCCCCAAAGGCTTATTTCAGTTTTGAAATAAACTGCACTACTTCAGCTAATGCTCTGAAAGTGTCATCTGCAGACAATTTTGCTGCTTTAATAACTTATGTGGTTTTATGTTCTCCAAAGTTTATTACTCATGACTTGATTAGTGGCGATATCACATCCTGAACCAGCAGCATCCTTCACTAAACTGTAAACAGATGTGTGTGCTCCACACCTGGTAGATATTGACATCCATCTTGTCACTCCGTTGACATTCCTAAAAAGAGCAAGTGCAAGATAGAGACAGTATATGGAAGCAGAACTGTCATGGGTTTTGTAAAGAGCATATTATTTTATTCCATCTGGGTGGAGCAGAATTGCCTATCTTTGCCCAAACGGGTCACTGTCCCTTTTCAGACGGTGGAGTGCTACTTATCTCTCTTCATTGTTTCACTACTTCCATGGGAATGTCTTCTGCTAATGGACCATTAAGAGCTCATCAATGACATTACACATTACAGTGCACTATTATAAGCTGCTCCACACAGGGAGGAGGAGCCAAACCATCTTAACCTAGATAAAAAGGAGCCACAGTCCCACTAGGTATCCAGTTTTTTCCACCAGATCCCTGGAAGAAGACCGGACCCATCTCACCATTACTGGACCCTTTTTCTTCAACGGGACCATCTCTACTCCAACAGAACCACATCTGCCACTCCAGGAGGGCTTACTTTGGACTGCTTCCAACACCCTGACCAACAGGGTGTCAGGTTGTATTTCTGACTCTGTCAGGGTTTTCTAGGATTTCTTGTTTGTTTATTTGTCTGCTTATTCTTCTGTACTACAACATCTGTATTTTTATATCCCTAGTAAAGAGCTGCTATACCTATTCCCAAAATCTTTGCCTGACAGCCTTTTAATTGCAAATTTATGATAATTTGGAAAAGGGGGGGAGTGGCTTACATTTTAAGGGAGACTCCAACCCTCCCTGGCAGATACCTGTCTATCTAAACCAAGACAAGAACAAAGAACATGGAAGCACCAATCAGGAAAAGACCTGGAAAAGTAAATGTGTGTTCCTTGTGTCAATCAAATGCCAGCTGAACCAAAGGTAATCTGAACTTCTAAACCTAATAATCTCTGAAGCCAGTGAAACAAGCTTAGATAGATAATTCTACAAAGGGTGAATAATAACAAAAAAGCAGTGAAGACAGAAACATTTCAGGTTCAGTCAAAGAGATTCACTGTGATTGTCCTCAGGTCTGGCAAATCTCAACACAGACAGACGAATCCTGAGATAAGATTAAGGATGCTTTTTTGCAAAGCATAATGAAACCAATAAGTAAACAGAAAGAGCAGGTGCATCTTGGAGGAAAAGAGCAATGTCTTTTCCCAAAGAAAGCAGACACTTACTGAGATTCTCAGCAAGAAATGGATTCAAGTCCTCATATTTTGTTACAGTTTGGTGTGGTGGTGGTTTTTTTTTTCGTTTTGTTTTGTCTTGATTTTTTTTTTTTTTTTTTTTTTTTTTTGCTAAGGTCAGGATGAATAAATACAGGAAATGTAGATTTTGAGTTTGGACTCGGTTGTTTATTATATCTTGTCTATTTACAGAGTCACGAGCCGTGACCTCAATTTGGTAAGCCAGAGAAATGAGGTAAAATGGAGTGCTTCTCACTCTTTCTAAGGTTATTTAAGTGATAATCCTTCAACAACAAGATGACATCTATATTATTTATACTTTTGACTCAATAATGACTACCTAAGGCCTGCAATGTGGACTTTTTTCACCCAGTTACAGAAAACCACTTAAACCTGTGAAGAAGAAGGAAGAAGAAGGAAGAAGAAGGAAGAAGAAGGAAGAAGAAGGAGGAAGAAGGTGAAGAAGGACTTAGCCAATGCCCAAAATCCTCTTTCTTGACCCACACACATTACTGTATACTAAAATCTTAAATCTAAGTTTTTCACCTTGTGAGATCACACAACACCATTCAAACTACACACCCACAACCCCCATGCTATCACTCAATCTTGGAAGTCTATTCCAAGGTCTCAAGTCAAATGTGGTTCTTCCCTGAGGGTTAACACCCCTCAGCTCAGAAAGCCTGAAATTGTCAGCCTCCAGGGTTCCAACAATATTTTGTTTAAAATTAAACACTTACATTTCTCTTTTTTCAGTAGACTTTATGAGAAGGTAATTTGAGAGACAAATTGCTGGTAGACCAGCCTCTCATAGCCTGAAATTGGCACATGAGAAATGAGTGGTTCTGTGGAAATCAAATTTACATTTGTAACTTGCTTGAATTTCCATGGAAATCAGAATTAAACTGATTTTGCACAATTTTGCATAAAGATTTAGGAAGATTCCTTAACTTTATTCTTCTAGGTGTCATACAAAAAGAAACAACTTCACAACCACTGACCAATTTATATCATTATTTCTGTTTCTGATTAGTTAGTCCAGAATGAAGGTGAGGCCTTCTTTTCATACTTCTGAAGTTATGAATCTGTCTGAGCAGTGCTGTTTTGTTTCCAAGTGTGCATCTGAGTCCCTGGGGTAATGGTTTTTGACTTGCGTGTCTGCCAGCCTAACAACAAAAGCAATTATTTTCAGAAAAAGAAGGCACTGAGCATATTCATCTATATTTAGCACAGCCACAAGATTTGCAAGCCTTATCATTACTTGTGAAATAATTATTCCTGTGTCACCACTGATACATTAATGGATGTTTTGTGAAACCAGATTAAAAAAATGTAGCAGTGCACAGTGCCGAGATACTTGAGTTAACTCTGAACTTGATGTTTGGGGCACTATAAGGTGTGTAGCTACTTTAAAGCTTGGCTTTATGTGGATTTCCCAGCAAATCCAGCTCCCTGCAAGGTGTGCTCACACTTTGTTGTTTCTGACAGCACAGTAACTGTGTGTGTCCTGAGTGGATGAATATCCCTGTATTCCTGCACAGCTCAAGTCAGTGAGAGGAGTTTACTTATCCTTATGAAACAGCACTGCTATGGCAACATTTTCAAACAGACGTGGTATTCTCAATGGCAGCTGGTTTCCACTGCAGAGGCAACAATTAGTCTGTATGAGATCTGGAAAATATACGGGGTAATGGGTCCTTCCTACAGTGGCTGCCATCAAAAAAGTCATCATCTATTAGCAACTCTGCCAGAGCAAGACAACTAGGGTGCCTGACTCTGTGGGCTGTAGCAATAGTGACTGCAATAGCTGCTCTACTGCATGGTTAATGTAATGTAATCTCTGACACTGAATACTTCTGACTAGCTGTAAAGTTGTAGCAAACGTTGCTGTAGTGTAGAAATAGAGGAGAGTGGAGAATGTTTTACTGCAGTGGGAGAGAAAAGAACAATGTCAGCAGAACATCTTTCAACTAATTATTCTTACCCTTGCCAGTTCATTTTTGCCCTTCAAGAAAAGTGTTTCTGATGATTATTTTGGTTTTCAATGTTACTAGGAAGTGTTAATGGCTTCTCAAAGTACTTGCTACAGTACTGCTAAGTTGCAGTTAGAATGACTATTGAAAATTGTTTTGGCCAAAGAAGGGAAGGATCTTTCTTTTGATTTCTGAGATATATGCTGAGTGTATGGTTACAAGATTACTGCAATCTATATTTCATTTAACAGCTGGACCCAGATAGGTACTTTCTGCCAATCATTGTTCTCACAGGGCCCAGAGGAGGGGTTCAGATCACCCCAGAGGCTTCATTGTACCTTTCTTTTTGCACACTCACAGCCTCATTTTACTCCTCAGCAGGGAAGACTTTATTTTGGATTAGGGTCTCCCGTGATATTTCAAAATAGTGTAAGGATGATTGAATCTTTGTATTTATCTTCACCTAGAAAATAACCTTCACCAGTAGGATGATTTTGCACCCCTCTGGTACTGGTATTGAGGACTCTAAGCCTCAAGCTTGGGGGTCTGGCTTACACAAAGAACACAAAATAATACTGATGGGGAGTGATAATGTACTGTAATGATCAAACAACCATTACTACACAATTTACATAAAATACATTCTACCAAAATGAAAAGCTTTCCTCATTAAAACTGTTCTCCTTAAACAGTGCATAACTTTTATGGCTTTCTTTCAAACTTTTGAGAAATGTGTGTACACTATTTGCCTCAGTGTAGGTGCTCTGTTAATTTTTCTTGTGTGTTAAGAGAACCAGTGATGACCATTGTATCTGTGTTTAAGGACATGCAGACTAAACCGATTAACTAATTTTCATCAGAGGATGTATTATAATATTCTACAAAATACTGTACACAACCAGAAAATACTAGAAGACATAGTGTGCAGTACAATTACTGCATGACTGCAAGTAGTTTCCAGCACTGTTTTTTCTGGAAAATTAATCTACTGGCACATAAAGTTCCATATCTTTAAATTGCCTCTAGAAGGACTGGCAACAAAAAAAAATACGACTCTTAAAAGAAAGATTGCCTGACATAACTCAGAATGCAGCCTCCAATGGCTCTTCACAAGCTGTAGGCAACTTATCAACAATTTCCATTAAAATTTCAGTTTCAAGACTAGTAGTCCAGAGGCAGATGTTTCCGTGGACTAAACTCTACTGGAGGGAACTTTCAGAGAGCAGGAAGTTGTGTCAGGAAAGGTTTAGGTTGGGTACCTGGAAAAGGTTCTTCACCCAGAGGGTGGTTGAGCACTGGAACAGCTCCCCCGCGAAGTGGTCCCAGTACCAGCCTGACAGAGTTCAGTGTTTGGACAATGCTCTCAGGCATGTGGTATGACTTTTAGGCATGGGGCTGTGCAGGGCTGGGAGTTGGACTTGTTGGTGCCTGTGGGTCTCTTCCAACTCTGTTTATTTTGTGAATGTTATGAGCTATTGCCACATTAGGGCTCATTTTCTACTAATATTTCCCATGTATCTGTCCTGGGTTTCAGTGTAGGATGTGCACAAAGTATTTATTCTCTCACCATCTTCATGAGCTGTTGAAACCAGGTGGGACAGTGTCTTCCCAAGCCCCCTCCCACTGGGCTATCTTCTGCTAATGGCCCATCAATGCCTTGCCGAATGACTCATAGGTAACTCCCTCCAGGACCTATCTCTGCTTAATGGCCCATCAAAGACCCACTGCATGACTCAGAGAAAGACATCATCCCAATGGAGATGCTCTGCCCAGGGGGAGGAGCCAAGAATTCCCACCTGGATATAATCTGGGATTTGGACAAGGGGCCCTTACCCACTGGATTCCCAGAGGACAAGAGCTACCAGACCTTTCTACAGGATCATTTCTCCAGGAAGTCCGCCTCATCTGGACTTCTTCCACCACCTTGCTCAGGTTGTATTCTGACTCTGTCAGTAGTCTTTTGTATTATTGCATTTATTTTATTTTACTTTTCTTTCTTTCTTCCTATTAAATTGCTTTTCTGACTTGGAGTCTCTCACTGGTTTTGCTCTCAAACCACTACAGTATCAATGTCTGTACATTTTGAGTTTTTAATTGAAAAAAAATCATTACATTTTGTTATTTTTGCTATGTAGACTTCTTCTCACAGATCTGTCCAAGATGGAGTTCCTGCCCCCACTGGTTGCCTCAGCAAGCTTTGTGCTTTTGACCCTTGCAGCAGGCACAGCAGCAACCAAACTCTACCAGTCAGCATAAGGAGGAACAAAAAGAAAATATTCTAGCCCAGCGGGATCTGGACTCTGAAGCTGCCCTATTCCTGAACTCAGCAGCCTTTGGCAGTCACTCCAGCTTTATGCCAATGCCCAGAATCAGGGAGTGAGTCTATATCAGTGTTTTGGTTTTGATAAAGCATATAATAACTTCTGTAATTTGTCCTCCACTGAGCCCTCTAAGAGTCTCTCTGAAGCTTAGCTTCCTGAGCGTATGAGATGGTGCAGCTGGGAGCACACTGGCCCAGTTTGTTCTGAGATAGATGAAGACTGGATGATGATCTGATGCATGAAGTTGAGATTTTGTCCCCTTCTGGACATTGTGAAATCTGTAAACTAAGAACTGTCACAGGAGGATTCACACTGGGTTCCAGCAAACAAGGGAGTACCTATCCCTTGAAAGCTGGTATGTGTCTGTCTTAAGACAAACAAGTGAACAAACAGGCCAACAAGATGAAAACGTATATATTCTTCTTGATACTTTTGCTCTTCAAATGCTGCCAGTGACACATAGCCTCTTAAAAGCAAAATGTTGCTTGGTTAGAACCAAAGACTGCCTGAGAAATCCTACAATAAGCTACTAATCTATATGATTTCTGTCTCCTTCCAGGTCTCACTTTCAGTTCAGAGAAAGCCTCTGTTTCTCCCCATTCTTCACTCTTGGCAGCTTTTGTTCTGTTTTATTTCACCATCCATGTCTTTTGAACACTATTTTGAGTGTTTTTAGTGTCTCTTTGTAAAATTGTCCCTAGAAATTTGGAATAGGATAGGACGCTTACAGACAAGAGTTTAAGCTATCATCATTCAGATTGTATGCTGATTATATGTGAGAAAACGTTGCATTATCTTCTCTTTTTGCACTTCCTAAAGCTGTCAAAAATAAACAATGCTAAGGCACATAGGAAATTTTGCAGTGTAAATAATAGCTAAACAGATTTCTTAATTTATTGAATAGGAAGTAGTCCTATCTGCTACAGCATTATCCTATGATATGTGAATTAAGCACTTGAAAAAGGAAAAAGAACAGATGTATAATGTTTATCTACGCCATTCCATTTCAGCGTCTTTATTTAAGATGTTGGATTATCATTCCACAGACAATTTTGAATGTGAATTTAATTGCTTAGTTTATAGTAATTGTAGCCTGGTAGTAATAGAATTTTTGTCGAATATGGTGCAGCATAAAGCAATGACAGCTGGGCACTGTATAAAAAATGGGATATGCAGTATTCTATTATTAGGATATGTTATTCATTATTTCCTGTATTTCCTGAGTTGACTGCGTATAATCTCTGTATCATATAGCATTCTTTTGTTTTTCTTTAATTGAAAGTTTTATATTTAGACACACTTTACACACTTTGAGGCCAGGGCTGGAGGTGGGGCACCTGTTTCCTCATGTTAGGTTCCAAGTATGGATTCATTTCACCTCAGGTGTCACATGGTGAATAGATAATAGACAGACTTGAGTCATTCCTGGGACCATGAAGCAGGCATGTAGCAGGTACATTGTACATCCCAGGATGAGACTTCCTCTCCTCCATAATTTTGTTAAAATCACATTTAGGAAAATGAAAAAAATGCTATATGGAAACCCCCCATAAAATTACATTTTATAGCTGAGATAACTGAGAAAAATTTGTAAGTGCTCCCAGAATATCCCGACTATTCACCCTAAACCCACTACCTGGAACCTAAAGCTGTGGAGCTGTATTTAATGAGTCAGTCACAATCGTGACATCTTTGCTGTGCAGCATGTTTTAACACTTCAGCCTGCATGCAAAGCCCTGGTGTTTTGTTGTTATCTGGAAATCTGGAGGTCTCAGTTCTATTCCATAAACACAGTGGTCTCTAGTGTGTCCTTGAGATGCCCTGAAATCACAGTTTGTTGTGAGGAGGTATCATGCCCTTGGACGACTTTCAGTGCCTATATTTGGGCAACAGGATTGAGTTTGGGGTGACTCCTGCTGAGCTGCCTGATCTCAAAGCATAGCACCAGCAGAGTCTTCTCAAAACAGCACGAACAAGATGAGATGGAATGGCATAAGATATCTGAACTGGACCAAATAGAATAGAACAGACTATTTCAGCTGGAAGGGACCTAGAAAGACCATCTAATCTGACTGCCTGACCAATTCAGGGCTGACCAAAAGTTAAAGCACATTATTAAGAGTATTGTCCAAATTCCTCTTAAACACTGAAAGACTGGGGGCATCAACCAGTTCTCTAGGAAGTTTGTTCCACTGTTTGATCACCCTCCCAGTAAAGAAATGCTTCCTAATGTCCAGTAGAAACATTCACTGGTGCACCTTTGAACCATGCCCACGTGTCCCATCACTGGACACCAGGCAGAAGAGATCAGCGTCTGCCTCTCTACTTTCCCTCCTTGAGAAGCTGTAGAGAGCAATGAGGTCCCCCCTATACTCCTTTTCTCCAAATTAGACAAGCCCGAAGTCCCCACTGCTCCTCATGGAATATTGCTCCCAGCCCTTTCAGCAGCTTTGTTCCCCTCCTCTGAACATGTTGAAGGACTTTCACATTCTTCTTGTATTGTGAGGCCCAGAACCAGACACAGGGCTCAAGCTGAGGCCACACTATCACTGGATAACCCCTTATTTTGACCAGCTGGTTATCTTTGATGCTCTCTAGGGTGAGGCTTGCCCTCTGGTCTGCCAGGGCATGACAATATGAGAAAAATAAGAATAAAGGAATAATCAATTACTTCCAAACAACTTCTCAGATTCTTATCTTTAGAACAGAAGGTGGCCAGAAGTAGCATCAATGGCACAAGGATAATGGACATCTCTTGCCTATTCAAGCTCTCATATCAACATTATGCTTTCTGACTTTTTCTTTCATTTGAGGAGGTATATCTCAGCAGCTTGTCTAGAATAGTTTGGCTCTTCTAATATCAAAAGGAAGAGAGAACAAATCACAGAAGATGACATATAATAAGAAACTTTACAGATCTGATTCCAGGATGTAATGCTATATATTGATAAATTAAACAGCAGCAGGAAATACTCTGGGGCACCAGGATTCTGTTGTCTATACTTATAAGCTGTTAGTGTGGTCTCATGTATGAGTGCCATGGTTCTGAAAGGTGGTTTGGATGAAGACACTCATCTGTAGAATGAAAACTTTACCCAGATCTCCAAAGATATTCTGCTTTGCCTGGTCTTAGTGCCAGAGATAAAATTCTGGCTGTGTGCAATTTGCAAACATAGGCATAGCCTAAGAGATGTCATAACTACCCTGTTCCAGCCTATTTTCTTGATATTATCTGTTTAAAAAAAAAAAAAAAAAAAAAAAGATCCCATATTAAGTGGTAAAATTCTCTACAGAATTTAATAAAGCCTGAAGCCTTAGAAACATCAGCAACTACCTCCCTTCCCTCCAGGAAGATAATCTAGTAGATTTAACTCTGAAGCTTTGTCAAATCCCCAATTTTTTAACAATGGCTAGTTTTGTAGTTACGTTTTCAGTATGGAGTAAAACAAGAACAGAGATCATGTTTGTTTTTAATATAAACTTAAGTTGCTAAAAGAAAAAAAAAAGTCAATCTTTTCCAGTACTGTTGGAGATGAGTGGGAAATGAAATTAATGACAGGTGATGTGGTATCATCCCATAGAAAAGCTCTAAATGTTGTTTTTAATATAATTTTCATTTCAGATCAACTTAATTATAGAGTAATCAATATGGTTCAGCAATTACCTATAATATTTCTGACCCAACAATAAATTTGGGATGTAATATTTCATTGGCTTGCTTCCATTTGCAAAAGATTACATTATACATTAAATTACAGCATCGTTTATGCTTCACCTTGAGTACACATGTGCACACACATGCACATTTTGCTTAGTTAAAATAGTTTGTCTCATGGAATGCAATTTATAATTAGCAAAATATTTTTCTAGTTAATAAAAAGATACCCTGACTTTATCGAATTATGCCTCATATGTATATATTAAAATATTAATTAACAAAGAGAAACACTTCATATGAATTCTAAATTATATTTCCCTCTATTCAGTAACAGCTTATGGTTCATTAGGCCATTACATTTTTAAACTCCAGTCCTTCCCTTATCAGTTTCAACAAAACCATTAAAATTAATCTTTATGTGAGTGCCACAGCTCTCCCCTTTGAAATCATCAGTATGATTATGAATAGTCATTGCCTGGTTAATTTCTATTACACAAAATCTTTGCATCTTACTAGTGGTCTAAGATGAAAATATAGAAATGTCTGCTTTTAAAATTAAAGGATAATTACTTCCAACAAATCTTAGTAGTCATATTTAACTTTTAAATTCAGAAAGAGGGAAATATTTGTTTAAATATTTATATTAGGATTAGAGGGAAAAAAATAAAGTGGCTCAAACTGCAGCCATGGTAAAATGTTACAGTACTAGAATCCACATGGTACTGAAAATTTCTTTTGGCTTTAGCCCTGCTGAGTCTGTTGAGCTCTATGGTGACCTTCACTGCGTGTATGACCTTCACTTGCAAGGTGAGCAAGATTGTTAGTGTCTACAATACTATACTTTACATATACTTTATAATAGACATGATGAAAAAAGCTTAGTATCAAGCTTATGCATATATGTTGTTATTAAAGCTCTCTGATTTTATTCCAGCAGAATTTTCTAGATTCCTCTGGTGCTGTTTACTTGTTGAGATTTTCAAAGGAACCAGAAATGAAGGTGGTAACCACCTCACACAAGCATCTGAGAACATGACAGACATGGGGGATTGCCTGCGAGTGTGCTCAGACTAGTGGGACCACTTCAGTGAAAATTTTGGCATGGGCTCAGTTTTGACTTGGAGAAGTGGCAAAACCAATAATTAACTGTCAATTATAAAGAACACCTGTGACATTATTGTGAAGAACAGGAAAGGTATAAGTATAAAGTCCAGCCTTTAGGAGCATATTTGCAACTTGTGTTTGCTTACAATAATGTCTTTTCTCGGCAGCCCTTGTTGTATCACAGCTTCCAGCACGTGTGGGAATTGTGTGTGTGATGCACAGTTAGAGAGCCCCAGGAAGTGTAGATGCTTCTCAGCCCCCCCAGAATCCTGTCACTTTTTCTTGAATAATTTCTCCCTACATGGTGCCTCAAATAAAGGTCTTTACAGTGGTAGGAGAAGAGTGACTACTGAGGAGGCACGCTTTGTGGTGTCAAAAAATTGTTTTTCTTTTACCAAAGGGGGTGTTGTGGTCTAATGTCCGTGACATACACAGAAATAGAGCACTTTCATGTGTTAGGCCTCAGAAAGCCAGAAGTTGTACTATAATTGGGCAGAGATCATTCTTGTGAATGCTAAATAGTAGGAAATAGTTATAAGCTTATAAATAGTTGTAAGCAGAAGGCACATTATAAACCCACTTTATTACTAACCCGTGGTAGTACCAAGTTTGCAGTCATGCTACAAGTAGGTTTACTCTCTGGCTTTAAGGGTGAATAAAGGAAAAATTTGGTTGGCAGTAACTAGCAACACCAATTGAGGTGTGTATGATAGGCTTGGTTGCCCTTTTTAGTCACCAAATCCAGGTAACAAGCTTGTCTTTAGCATCATCTGCATTGCAAAATATAGAATGATTCACATCATGCTTCATTATCTGTTTGGAGTGACATTCCTGGTGATAAGACCTTTTTCAGTGCATTTATGCTCAGCTGAGCACACCTGACTGTTACTGCCAGTATTTGTCTCAGCTTTGTTTCCTCTGATCTGGTCATGGGTGTGGAAAACTGCTTTCTTTAAAGACTCAGTCTTCTGTGGAACACTATTTCTGTTTAAAAGAACCCCTCAAACAATCGGGGGGAACTTTAATAGAAACCTCTTTAACTAAGGAAGGTATTGGCCTACCTGCTAAGTGTAAATGAACAAGCAGCAAAAATCTTTGGTATGTCAGGACTTGTGGCTAAGGACAAGAATGCCCATATGCCATAGTTCAGCTGCAACCCATATGTTCTACAAACTCCTGTGGTATTACCACCGCTAAAGAGCAATTACTGTACAGGTTTCTGTTTCTTCTGCTATAGACACTTTGTTTGTTTTCCAAGAGTGTCAGATTGCCTATGCTCACAGTTGGAGAAGACTCTATGATGTGGATGGAAATAGTTTCCCGTAAAGGAATGAAAAAATAATTCAGATAAGTGGGATTTTGGCACTGGGGAGCGTCGGTTCAGTTTTAAGACTTGGTCCCACAGAACTCAGATCCTGGTGTTTCAGCTAGAGCAGGCCTTCTAAACTGCATTAGGCTGTGTGTGCATAAGGGTGCACTCCCAGCTGGTCTGGATTTCCCCATCTATCCAGTTTACATTACTTAAAGGAGTGCACCGAACATGGTAAATCATTTTATTGATTATACAGAATAAAATAATTTTGTTTTGGTGGGCAAGTCTAACATATTAGACTGATGTGTTGACTTAGGTAAAAACTATGTCCACTGTGCCTAAAACCCTAAAAATGGCTCTAGAAATAAATTCCATCTCTTTCACATAAACAGAAAACCAAAAGACTGAACATTCCCCCTCCAGCAAGTTCCTCATAGGAGTGCAATTTTCCTCACTTTCTGGGAGTGCTGATTCCTGGATGAAGGTGTAGAGCCCCTAAACCTGTGCTACCCTGGCAGAGGAGAGGTAGGCAGCTTGTTTCCCAGAAAAAACAGGAATCAGAAGGCATCCAGAGGAGTGAAAGGGTAACTCTGCAGCTGTACTGTCCTCGTGTACTGTCCTTACCCCTTCCATTACAACAAAATCAGTGAGTTAAACTTAGCCTAGAGAGCTGTGGGGGTTTTGTAGCAACAAAAGTACAAGTAACTTGAAGAAGTGTGAGCCTGTTTTTGTGAGTTAGAAAATGTTCTGACACTTGGTGACAAGGATATGCAAAAACGAATGGCCTGGGAAAATGAAGAAGAAGTGAAAAGTTTCTTCTTATTTAAAAAGAACAAAAATAGCAGTAGTGGAAAGGACCTATAAAAGCGTGGAAGATTTTCAATTTAATGAGAAGGGTAAGAATATGAAACACAAGTTCAGGGTGTGCAGTAGTATTTTTTACGTATGTTTTCAGAGACAGTAGCAAGTGAAAATCTTTCCTGGAATTCTAGTTGAGAAAGTGACATTTCTGCCATGAAGAGATTTAAATTTTCTTGAGATACTGGGTGAATTTAACTATGAAGATTTAGCAAAAAACCTTGTAGGTAAAAGGTTGATTTTATTTAATGATATAACTGAGAGAAAAGTGAGACAGACTACCCATCTTTTACAGATCCCCAGAGCTTCTTTCCCTGTTGAGTTTGTTTCTGTGGAAAAGGTGAGAAAACATTTTGCTTAATCATGGTGAGAGCCTGAGAGCACACAGCTGGTCAACCAAGGAACAAGATGCACTATTTCGTTTGAAATAAAAGCCCAATTTTCATATTTTGAAAAGTTTTCTTTACCTTTCATTATACAGGAAGAAAGACTATCTGTCAGTATAGAAGAGATAATAATTTTTAATTGTGAAAGTTAAATGTTTATTTAAGGACTTTGTGTTTTTATGCTCCTTAAGAAGTGTCGGTCTGAATATGATAACAAAATGGACTGTTGAATACAGTATTGCTGAGGAAAGAAAACCACTACCTCAAACATGGGGATTAGACTATTTATTGCACTGTAAGAGATCCTTTCTCCATCTAAGGCAGATATGGCAGGTGTACAGATTGTACCTTAGATTTAAACACTGTCCTAAAGCAGCACATACTTTGTTCTCATCATCATATTAGGCAGCAAAAGAGATTCTTCACTGTAGTTATGTGAATTTTAATATGTTAAGATGCTGGTTGAGTTAGAATATTTTGTACTTTGAGGACAAATGATCATATCCTTTTATTTTTTTTTTAGCAGTGTATTGACCGTGGTGAATTGCCTGTATTTACAGAGATACCTGGACTGTACTTGAGCACCATACCTGAATGAATCATTTAGGAACCACCAAATAGATTAGAACCTGCTTCTTCTCACCTGAGATTTCCTAACTGAGTTTGGGGTGGCCAAGCACAATCCACTTGTTAAGTACTTCAGCTGCTGAGGTGAGCTGAGACATAGCCTTTTGCTGCTTATGGGTTACCTGAACAGATTATTTCCGATAAAGGTGCTTATTCTGTTCCTGAAGAGTTTCAAATACTCCTAAGGAGAAATTCAGTAAAGCACACTCCAACTGTTGCTTATGAACTAACAGTATCAGACAGGTTATCAGAATGCTTTTGCAGACACTTTCAAAGGGCTCTAGGGAAAAAAAGTAAGTCAATAATCTGCCATACAGAAAATTTCATCAAAGTTATTTCTTAAGTGTCAGATATGAATTAGGTTTGATTTATTGGCTTGTGTTTTAGCAAAACATCTAAGAAAAAAGTAGACTAGATGCATTTTCAAAGCCTGAGTACACATGCCTTGACTAAGAGTCAGGTCAGGGAAGGATATTTTGTGGGAAGATGTTGCAGTCTGTATTTTCTCTAGCAGGATTACAATGGCAGGTAGTGAAGACATGGGAAGACTGTGTACTTCAACACAGAAACTTCCAGAAAGGGAACAGATTTGCCAGTACTGAGGAAGCTTTTAGAAAGGGAAAAATGAGGTACATATAATGCCAGAGAAACATGGGGCAAATATTCACATTTTGATGAGAAGGACAGTAAAGATTTTTCTGGACTGATGGTCGTTATGCTATATAGTGTTTTACAAGTCCAATTATACAAATACTTTTAAAATTGTACATAGCTGCTTCAATGCTTTCTAGTGTAATTATACAAAATATGCCTAGCTCATATCTACATAAAGGGTAAATACAGTAGACATGAAATGTACAACCTCAGTGGTTTTAATTTTCATGCATTTTTTCACTGTTGCAGAAGGAACCACTCTGTGAGGAAACCCTGTTACGATGAACACCAGAGGAGAAACTGCCTGGTGCCTCCAAGGACTTGACATTTGTTCTTCCTTACCTGGCTGCTCCACTTCACCTAGAATGAATATTACCATGAATTATGGCATATGACATTCCCTCTGTAGATGAACTGTTGCCCATCCTATTGGCAACCTTATAAGTGAACCAGTCATCACTTTACTTGTGGGAATTTTCAGAACCTATAAAATGATTTTGCTTTGGGAAATAGCTTTCATTTTTCATTCAGGACCAGTCACAAAGGAAACCAGTGATAGCAGTATGCCACCTCCAATTTTAAAAAGTGCTGAGCATACAATATTTGACATTTAAAAAGAAAAAAAAAAGGCATATCTTAAAATGGAAGAGTTAAATATCATTCCTTTGTTTTTTACCTTAAAGTAGTAGGAACCCTGTCTTCTAAAGACTAACTCAAACTTGCAGGTGAGGTAGACTGCTGGAGGTAGAGTATTATTCGTTTTAGGGCTACCTTTCACTTTCTGTAACATCTTTTATCCATCTCCAGGATTGATCTGTCTACTACTGAACATGATTTTTTTTTTTTAAATTCTCTGTTTGTGAAGCTTGCTTGAATATTAGGCTATGGCAAACATAAATTGCATTTAATAATTTTGCTAAACAAGCATTGAAATCTGTCGCACAACAAGCACAAGAACCTAAGAATCATTTTAAATCTCTATATTAATTTGTTCTAAAACATGGTCATGTTTCATATTAGGTTAAATATATTGCATTGAGTGACCTGCAAGATTTGCTAAACCAAGGGGAAAGGGTTTTAAAATTATGAGCCTTAAGAATAAAGAAAATTATAGCTTTGTACTCCAGATTGCTGTGTATGAGACCCTTGGTAACAGAGATATGAGCACTAAATCATTTGATGCACCCAGCTGAAGGAAATGAGCACTGTGATCAAATTAAAATTTGAAGAAGTAAATATGAATATTTATGAGATATCTGGAAATAAGAAATAGCCTTGTGATGAAAAATTTTCAACTTGCTACTTCAGTGGAGTAGGTTTTGTAGGTGGTGGACATTTTTGTGGGTATCTACTTGCCTGCTGAGTGTATAGGACTGATCCTCCCTAGCACAAGAACAGGAGGATCTGATGCCTTTGCAAGGACTTTTCTTACAGATGAGCTCTGTGATACCTACACTGGCAGGCTTTAATGGCCACAACTCTCAGAAGCAGAGAAAATATTCAGACCAACAGCTGGAACTTGGGAGTAGAAAGAAATGCTTTATCTCTTATATGATAACATCAAAATTGGATCAGAAAGTAAATTAAAAAATCATAGATAAAGAATTATTTCTATAAATACCTAATTCTTAACAAGGGTAAATATAACCTGAGAGGATTTTTGTCTTTGTAGTATATAAAAATAAGTGGTGTGGAACTGGATTCCTGCCTGCAACTTTCTTCTTCATGACAGAGCCCAGATCTGGTATTTTCAAGACTGTACTTCACTAGCCACTACTATGGAGAACAGTGTGTCTTGAAAGTCTCTTGAAGAAGTGTGTTTTAGCATTTTAAAATTTTCATGTGCCCCATCTCTTGTTCATCCTTTCACACAAGAGGCACAACCTGGCACAGGAAAGGTCTCCCATGGTGGTGATAAGACTGATGGTAAGCAAACAGGCAGGTTTTTTCCCTACATGTAGGCATATTACTGTGGTATTAACACACACTATAAATGTTTCCATTTGAGTCCATCAATGTATTAAATCAGGGTCTGAATTATAAAAATTGCTGATTCCTAGCACTGTAAAGGAAATACTGTAGAATTACTTTGAATTAGGGAAACAAGTCTTGTGCAGTGAGGTACTCCAAAAATAATTTTTGCACTGAAGTCCATGATCTGAGATTTCTCCTCAAAGTTTGCAAGTTCTTGTTAGAGTTGTATATAAGATGTTCTGGAAATTTGCTGTGGGATATTGGATGCTGACAGTAGCCTGAAGCTGATAATTTATAGCAGGCAAGTGAAGAGATCCACAGTCCAAACTCTGCTTATGATCTTCTCATAGCCTCACCTTAGACCTTCCTCACCAGACTGCCCCACAGTGATGACCCGTCCTTCCCCTGGAGGTGATAATTTACTGTCAATACCAGATATTGTCTCACCTGAGAAACATAACTATCTCAAAAATTTCTGTGTATTTCTACATTTCATGGCTTTATAAAGGTTAATCTGATCCTTGCTGTCAGGGATCAGAAAATTTCTTCACTAAAATTTTTTGCTTATCACACTATTTTATGTTTCATTTTTATAGCTGGCAGTTCAAGTCAATGCCATAAAGTAAAAACTGATGTTGGACATTTTTACATTTAGCTATTCCCATAGGTAATATGAGCAAAGGGTGACAGCACTTTATTTGTAACAAAACCAGAAAATTTAATAGGATAGTAGAGAAATTCTGGATTATCAAATTGTGTCAGCAGGTTTAAAGCTTCACTGATAGAAACAATTCAAAGTGCCACTTTATGGACAGATTCATTATAGGAATCCACTGGGTTAGTCATGGGACTAAGCTTGGTGTTAAGAAACTCCACTCGAGAAGAGATTATATTTCAGTCTGTACTGTCATGTTAAATTAGGGTTCCAGTTTGTACTTTCATCCACAGGTCTGATTGTCTACGCTGCTTGCTTATTGATTTATACTCCAACTGATATCTGGAGCAAACCAGCCAATTTACCAGGTGGAGAAACATAGACACAGAAAATTGAATCTTGCCTTTTCAGGCTGGGGTAACTCCAAACTCTCAAGGCACAGGGCATAAATGTGGGTTATTCTTTGTCATAATTAAATAAATACAGATTAGAAGAGCATAGCAAATCCCCACTGAGTCTGGTATTGTGATTTCTCCTGGGATCATATCTGAGCAAAACTCCTTTTTCCTTTTCATTCTCTGCACACCAATGCTTCTGATTTTTACAAAGACAGCAAAAAGTGACAGAACAGAAAAGAAATGCGGCTGAAATGTTGCCTTTCTTAACTTCTTTGGAGTGGTCAGGATTATGCAGGAGACAAAAAAATGCAACCCTCAAGAATTTTAAAACCAGTGTTGATTTCTTTCCAGATGCTTCTAAGATCATAATATCTGATTCTAAAGAGCCTGAGATCAGCAGTGCTTTTTTTTCACTTCAACTAATTTCCTGTATTTCAGTAATTTTGCTTCTTATTCCAGTTAATGCCAGAAAATACAATTGCACAATCTGCAAACATGAATTTAACTGTACTTTTTCTAACCCTACAATAGAGTTTCTCAGTCAAGTACATGAATATTTTGTCACATAGATGGATGGGCTTTTGAGACAATTTCTTCCAGCTTTCACAGAAAACTGTCCCTTTCTTTTGCATCTTCAAAGTAATCAATACCTTTTATTTTATATTGCCATGGAATTATTGATTTTCTAATGCACAGTCTCTTATTAAACTCATTATACCTTCACTCTTACTAAACCATGGGGACTGAGAAATGGTTGAATGCAGCCCCATTTCCAAACAATTTCTCAGCTGGAGATGTTGTTAGCAGTACAGTGTAACAAATTGCTCAGACTATCCAGACTATGTATTGTCTCTAAAAGGGTTAAGGATTGAAATGACTTCTACTTGCATAATTATTAAAAAAGTTTTCTACAAATATATTTGTAAGAAATTTTATGTGCACTGACAATAAAAATATTTTCTAGGCATTATTTGGTTTTGGTTTTTTTTTCTGTTTTGAGTATAACCTCTTTATGAAGGGATTGAATCTATCCCGGACAATACGTAAAATGAAACGGGCTCTGTGCATGTGTAAGGTGTGACTAGAGATTAATGTATTTTTTAAATTTATAGTCTGTTCTCCCTGACCTTTCAACAGGAATTAGTTACTCATAAGGCCTATATGACTCCGGAGTCTAAAAATATATGTAGCTGTAATGCAGATCTGTAATTGCAGAACATATGGAGTATAACAGAAAAATATCGTCCCCTTCAGTCTCCATTCTGTGAATAAAAACTGGGTAAGAGCTCTTTAACGTCATTTTTAGAAATCTCTGTTATGATGAGAGGTTTTTTTCCCCTATGAATAAAGTTCTCTTAGTGGAAGAAAGAATCATCCTGCATTTTTAAAAAACTCACCTCTTCTAAATATTTTAAAAGTTAGTGACTTCAGAAAAATCTGGATATATTCTTTTATTATGCAAATACATGTTGTGAGAGTGGGAAAGCATTGTCTGTTTTCAGCTTCTCATATCCTGAGAAAATATTGAAGGGAGAAAGTAACTTCCATTTCTTTAAATTATACATTTCACAAAATAACTTCCTCTTTAACTGGAGAAAGCTACAGATATTTTTCCTATCTGAAAATTGAAAAATAAATATATGGAATTTAATCTGGATTCTTTCTCCTTACTTGCTACTGGCAGCCAGATTTTGACAGAAAATTAGGTGAAAATACACTCCAAAAAAGTAAAAATGCTGGATATTTTTTTCAGTTACAGTATAATTTGTTTGGACTAAAAAAAATTGGTGCATATTTCTGTGGGGAAAATTGCCATTTTCCATTCAGATTCTAAATGCATTACATTATGACTTTAGATCTATTTTAGAAGTCACTGAACACTGAAAAAAAATATATTCTTTCAAAATGACCACATTCAAATGGGTAAATTCAGCCTTAGTTCCTGCTTGAAGTATCTCTCCTCTTTTGTAAGCAGCTAAAATTTAGTGCCAGTCAGCACCAATCACCAGGATTAAAGTACCTGTATTCATATCAATTAGGTGACATGGATTTAAAAGTCTTAGGAGAAGGGAGCATCTGGAAATGATCTGGACAAAGTCACTCCTGAATCTGAGTGGGAGCCTAAAATCAAGAAAGACAGGATATGCAACTTCTACATCATCAGGTAAACCAAAGTTATTTGTTGTTCTAAAAATAAAAAAAAAAATGTTTACATAAAAATTACATTTGAAACTTTAGAAATTATTTTAAATACTTGAAAACTTTTTTTTTTTCTACAGCTATAGTTTTCCAGAATTTTTTCAAAATATTTTGGAGTTGCATGAGTATTAAATCTTTCTATGGATTGTGAATTCCAATGTTATAAATTGTATTTCAGTTAAAAAACAATCTTTAATGCCAATGGTTTTCTTTTATCACTATCCTTAAAAATAAAGTGCAATTAGTGTCTCTTGACTTCGTGCCAGTTAGTCCATGATATGTAATATATTTTGTATTCCAGATCTATTGAGATGCTCTTTTGTATTTGTATTGCAAGTTACATTAAAACCTTGCTTCCTGTTGTGGATAATGATTTATTAAAATGTATTAGTTTGGAAGCCTCCAAAAAGATTAACTACATAATTTTGTGATTATTTTTAAAACTAGAGTTGAAAGAGCACCTAATTCTCCTTTGAATTATATGTGCTTAAAAACTGTAGGAGTTAAAAACCTTCCCATCCTCTTTGTAGGGAAATTTTAAGTCCATTATTTAAACTGAAGGAATTAAGCTGAGTTCAAAGAACTAGAACTGCAAAAGTGCTCAGGATAAGTAAACATCTGTTGTTCAGCAAGGAAGCAAAAAACGGATCAGGAGAGAAGAGATAGGAGCAGGAATAAATTTAAAAAGATTTTTCTTTGCGTGTTCTGTTTCTTTGTACCTGAAAATAAGTCCCTGTTTCAAAGGCTCTTACAGTCAGAAAAAAAACCCCCCACAACTTTTGACCATCACAGTTATCAGTTGGATTCAAATTTTGTGTGCCCCATGCACCTAAGGTGCTGGGGTGCAAGCTGCAGGCTGCTGGGGTCTTACAGGTGTTTATGTAAGGGCTACAGCTGGGAATCCTCGATGTGCCTTTTGGATTTTCCTTCTGTATGCCTCATGCTCTGTTGGGTGAAAGCACATGCCAAATCAGTGCTTGACTCAAGGTGGAATGATCAAAAAGTTGTCTTCATTGTTTAGGTAATCTTCTGTCTACCAAACTCTGCAAAAAATAGCTGTGATCATGTTGCAGCTGGCAACATTAGCGCCTTAATCTTTTGTGTAATAACTGCAACCAGGCTTCTGTGGGAGCAGCCTAGACACTGAGGTGTCAGCTGGAGTGGAGAAGGGGACCTGGCAAGCCAGGCATCCTGCAGACACAGTGCCAGGAGGTGAGGGCAGGAGGTCTGTTCTGCAGCCTGAGCCATGGCCCTCAAAAGCTTTTAATCATTCTTACCATTTGCTTGTCCCACAACTGTCATCTCAGTGCTTTGGTGAGGTGAAATGTGTAAGTGCTGTTCTAGTAGAAGTAATGGTGACTCCTGAGCCAACCCTGGGTTGGGTTTCTGAGCTCCCAAGAGGAGTCAGAACTCAGCCATGTCCCTCTGGATAGAGCAGGATTTGCAGAATCCCTTGTCTAGTACCAGATTTTTTCCAACAATCTATAGGAACATCAGTTCCTGGCTTTCAATTTTGGCTTCTTACCCCAAAACAAAAGTGTATTAAAAAAAAATCCACCCCCCCCCCGCCCTTCAAGAAAAAGAAAAAGAAAAAAAGAAGAAAAATAACCAACCAAACAAAAAAACCCCAAACCAAACAAACCAAAACCAAAACAAAACAAAAAAACCCACCACCAAACCAAAACGAATACACTGTCAAGAGACCAGACTGTGGGCTCTACAAACTCCTGGGCTTTGAATTCAGGATGTCTTGACACAAACTGCTCACACCATTGGCATGGCATAACAAAACTGTTAGGTGTTACACAGCTAATGTAATATTGCTGTGAGCTACTATGTGTGTAAATCACAATGACAGAATCCATTTGTTTAAAAAAAAGAATTGATGAAAGGGATAAAATAAAATTTTGCAAAGAGCTGCTGATTTGATTATATTTTTGTGGGGAGGGAGGAGAATCCCTGCTATATCAGCACTAGAGAAGTCTATCAAGACAGCTTGACTAAAAAGAACAAATATTACTTGAAGGCACAATTGCAGAAATAAGACGAATTTTTATAATTCTAGAGTTTTATGAAATGTCAGCTAAAAGATTAAAAATACATGGTATTAGTATCTTTCAAAAAACTCCATAGAAAGAAGATAAAAACTCCACAGAAAGAAGATTCACAGTAAGTAATTTCTGTTCTGAGCAAGATGAGAGTAAAATTAAGATACAGTCAGGTACTATGAGATTTGGGAAAGATAACTTTTTTTTTTTTCCAATGGATTCAACATCTTAAACAGTGTGTAAGTCTGTACACAATTCAACAGGAATTACTGATAAATTACCTTGTTTGATCAAATTTATCTTTTGTCACTAAAGTAAGTTCTCATTTTTCACTTGTTACTTCCTGCCTTAAAGGACCTCATTAAGCAGCAAAAAATACAGAAAGCATGATATAGTGGGAACCTTTTTCATACCTTCACAGGGCAAAACCTTTCTACTGGATTTCTTGGTTTATCTGCTATTGGTTCAATGTTAAAAAATATAAAATAAAAATTCATTAGCTAAACTTACAGGACTATGGGGCTCATCTGAAATTATTGCTGTGAACAAATGGTGAATTTGGAAGCGTAATATTTCATGATACTTTGAAGTGGATAATTTCTGTTCTGAGCATAAGAAGTTTTACAATACAACAATTATTTTTGCTTGCTCTTAAATAAAGAAAATATAGGGAGGTATTAACTGCTTTAAATATTGCCATATAAGCAATAAAGCTGTGCAATATCAGTCTATCTGCAGAAAATGAATTATGACATGATCCTGAGTCCTTAGCTCACACATCACTTTGCTGGTGCCATGGATTGCACACCATCTGCATATTTAGTGATTTCCAGCTCCTAAACTTAGTTTCAGTATGAGATGAGGCACAAATAGAAACGTGCGCTGTCAGTAGCAACTGAGACAGATGGGAAAGCTGCACATCAAAAGCCGTAAAAAACATGCATAATTTGGTGTGAGTGCAACAATTTGGGGGGAAATTAATGCATTTATTAACTCCTCTGAGGAACTCATCAGTAAGGTGGTCAATGCACCTGGAGAAGACTAATAGGCTTGCACCTGTACCTGCTGCTGGTTATCTTAAAATTATTCTGCTTATAGGAATCCAAAACCTATTAAAACTTTACATGTCATGAGTCTGGCTTGACTTTTAACAGCTGTCACTGCAGATCTTGCTTAACTGTCCCACAGCCGCTGAGACAATACCAGGCATATGCCTGGTGTGACCAGAGGTTGCCTTTCCTTGTCTTTCATGGGACACCTGCAATCCCACTGTGGCTTGGCATGTAGTAGCTAGGGCCCATCCACAACCCCCTGCCAAACACACATGGTCTGAACTTAAAAATTTCACCCATATTGCGGCCATATTGTTATGATGGTAACACAGTATTCTTAAGGAATATCCATAACTACATAAAATCGGTTTTAGAAATGTAAGTTGTATGTACCAAGATGAACTGGCTGGACACTTTAGGATGCACCCTGCATAGCCAACACTTTTATTCACTCAGCAGTCTGTACCTTTTTCCTGTGTTGTTTTGGTGCAGGACAGACTGTCAGGTTTAATCACCTTGAAAGTTTCAGGGAGGATGTTCAAGCATTTTAGAGTAATGTGTTTGCAAAATAAGTGTCCTGAGTGGAAAGATTTTTAGGCTTGTATACTGTGGCTAAAAATGGGGAACATTTTTACCAGAAAATGCTTTAACTTTTTTCACTTTTCAGAAAAAGAATCTGAACTCTCTTTAGAAAAATTTAGTGTCTGTACTTGTAGGAACCTCTGTTCAAGTCCAAATCTCACAGTCCAAACTAGTCACAATTATTGCAAGAATTTCACTACCTTCAATCACTTCCATGTGCTGTGTGACACCTGGGTAGGTGGGGTTTTTTATGTTGACCCTGCTTTCTTTTGACACAGCTATGAAAGGCATGACAGGTATTTCAGAAGTATGGGAGTATTTTGTTTTCTATATTTATAAAAAAAAATTTAAGTGATTTCTGTGGGGGTGTTGGTGTGTATGATATGGGGCTGAGCAGTGATAAACAGCCCATGAATGCAGCCTGTAAGGGAGCAAGCAAGATCTCCCTGATGAAGAAAAGCATGGCTGAAAAACAAGTGAAAACCACAAAACATTGGCAACGTCTCACTCTTGGGAATGGTGTGTGTGTATCTGAAACCGCAGCTCAGTCTGTTTTTGAAAAGGTTGCTCGGGGTTAAGTTCTACCACATGATTTTGGCATCTGGCTATGATTGGAGTCAATGGGGGTCCTCTGTATGCATCTGAGGGCACAGTATGATCCTTCCTGCTTGTTTTCACTCACTATATTTTTGTGTTATCGCACCTCTGAGCAGGGACAATCTCAACTGCTTATTCACTTTAAAGGCCATCTGTAAGGAAAGTTATTCTTGTGTTTCCTTTCATTCTCTGAGCAGTCCTTAGCATTCTTTCATGACTTCCTTTCTTGTTGATTTATTAAGCTACTAATGTTCAGATTCCAGTCTATAAAAATTAAAACTTCAATCTGAAAGAAAAAAACCCCAAGTAGATAATGTAAGTGCAAGATTATAGTACAAGCAGCTGTGAGCAGACATAGCGTATTTCATTTTCAGACATCTTCTGAAAGATAAAGAGCAGTTCAATCAAATTAAAAATGTGGAGAGATTTTCCTTCAAGGCACATTGAGCAATAAAGTCTAAAAAACAAGCCATACTGTGCTCCTGAACCAGATAATAGTATCAGTGACGAGGTATTACTATTAGAAGTAAATGGCTCCTGTAAAATAATAAACTGATTTAATGGGCCAAATGATGATAAGGTACTTTTCATGGATATACCAGACGCAGAAATTTTTTTATCAGAATTGGTGTCCTAACTTGGTATTCTGACTGCAAAGCTCCAGAAGGCTTGAGACTGATGGTAATATTTTGATTACCATGATAGAAAATGATGTGTGACACCAGAATTCGTTGCACAATAGAGGAAGAATTAGAACCTTGGAAAAGTTACCTATAGGAAGCATATTTTTATCTGCAGGTAGCCTACAGGGAATGATAAACAGAAAAAGAGTCTACACTTGTCATTGGGGCAAGCATGAAAAATTAAGGAGCCAGTGAAGGACTTCCGTATAAGAGGACAGAGAGAAAGAATGAGGACCCTTGAATGGAAAAAGGCTTTCTCTATTCAAGATTCTCTGGTGCCTCGTGGACAAATGAGGCTGGCTTGGTGAGCTGTGTACTCTTCCTTACTCTTGTACTGCTGGATTCCTGAATTCCAGGGAATCAGAACCCCTTGTTGTGTCCAAAATCCTATGATTTCCCTGCAGCTGGAGCACCATGGGAGTTTCTTGGCCTTTTTCCTTTCCATTTGGAAAATGCTTGAAATGAAGTTACCTTAACGCTTCGATGATCTGCTGGACAGAGACACGGGAGGAATTTGCAGTTTGTGCAGGAAATTGCTGGAAACCTTGTCTGACCTTGTAGCTAATCCTGTTCTGAGGAGGAGGTTAGATTTTAGACCTTCAGAAGTCCCTTCCAGCTTGAAATATCTGATGATCTTATGAGAATAGGATTCCAAATACCTTTTCATGTAACTAACCTTTCAGATTCAGGAAAAGTCATCATGTCATCATTACAAAAGTCATAATTTAAAGTCATCATTAAGACACTCATTTTTGTTTGAGAGCCCAAATTACCGTATAATTGAAAGATTTTTTTTTTGTTAAAGTTTTATCAATTAGAAAAAAGATGCCATCTTTACAGTGGGCTTTTATATTATTGTACTTCATTATTATCTATGTCCCACTATCGAACAGAATTGTGTTCTATTTCCTCTGTCTCCTTGAAAATGTTCATGTCTGACAGATAGAAGTTCATATCAAGAACATGAAAGGAATTTGAGAGTTTTCTAGTTATCTGGTCCCACTTTATGTTGGCCTTGTTTTTTTTTTTTCCCCAGCAGAAGTGAAAGAAGGAAACTGTCCCAGTAGAAAACTTCCCTAGTAATACTTTAAATGAAACTTGCCTCTCAGGACACAGTGCTCAGATTCTGGATTACACCGATGGCACTTTCTATTTGTTGGGTCCCCAGTCTACATGCAACATGAAGCAGACCTTGGTTAAAAAAAATTACACGATCTTGGTGAGTTTTTTCTTTGCCTGGAATTCCCCAGTAGATGATGACTTGAATGTAACATTAAGTAAAAATGTCAAGTCGAAACAACTCAGATCCTATTCTAAGGAAAAGAAATAAAGCACTAAATAAATGTAAATACAGATTTTTCCTGTAGAACCCATTCTGCAAATCGGAGTTTTTAACTTTTCATTTTGTTTTTTATTACTTTTCAGCTGTAGGAACATATGAAAACAGTTTCTAGAGCCTTGATGAATATAGCAGAAGACTTATGAAGACTTATTTTTCTTTGGGGGAAATGCAGATATTTCAGTTGCAGTGTTTGTTTATGCGGAGATATTCCTGAGCTGAGCAATAATTCAAATAAAATATTTTAGTGTCCAAGGAATTTTTAATGAAGATTCTTCTGAAACTTTAAAAAATGTCCTCATATATCTTACTATAAGAATAATGACTCTGGAAGAAATAAAAGAGACGAAAAAATATCGTTGAAGGAACTTGGAGAGTACAAAATAGGTATTCAGGGTAAATCTTCTCCATGTATTAGTAAGAGAGAGAGAAAACCAATATTATTTACTCCCAGATTCCAAAACACAAGAACCAAAATATAAAACTATAAAGAACTTAAAGTATCACCTCACCTTTTAATGTTCAACTTTATTTTCTCAGCATACATTTTTCAATGAAAAAATGCCCATGAGGTAAGTAAAAAGCAGTTCTTGACACTTATACTAGCAATTTATTGTCTCGTTGGGGATGTAATATGCATTTGTTATAAGTTCTCTTTATAAAGTGTTGTAGTTTTTTGGTTTATTTTTGTCTATACATTTGAACTGATTTCCCTGGTTTTGCTTCATACTAAAAAACATCATCTATTGTTTCTGACTTTTTGCTTAGAGAAACAGGAATATGAAAACTGTTGGCTGAAAAAAAGCTTCGTTATCAATAACATTCTGAATATTATGTCATCTGAGAATACCTGACCTTTGCCTTTTTGAGTTCACATTTCTGGCATGTTTCTGTAATCAGTTTCCTGAATGTTTATGCAGGATTGTGCATTTTCTATCAAACTGGCCATGCACGATGTGTTTTCCTTGCAAGTCACCTTCGAAAAACTTATCACAACTTAGCGGTTTTGTGATGGGCTCAGTTATGTCTCACTGGCAGTGTTAAGTGTATTTATAACATAATGTTATCAGTAAAATCTATCTCTTTAGGCAAAGACACGGGGGAACCATCAAATGCTGTATTCTGACGAACAGATGTCAGTCAAAATGGCTCATATCCCAACAGCTGTTGGGAGCATTATGCAGAGGACTAGGTATGGGAGAAGGAGACAGCCTTTGCTTGGTTAATCATTGGTTGGAGAAAGAGACACTTCTTTCCTTTGGAGATTGTGGTGTCTGAAGGTTATGTTAGCTGTTTAATCTGTTTGACAAAAACCTGATTAAATAATGGAACAAGAGAGAAAATGCACGTTTGGTGAATTTTTATTAAGCTGAGAATACGGTCTAGTGAATCTCTAGTCTAGTAAAACCCTCCATCTTATTTTCTCTGCCTAGCTGTAATTCTTGATCAGTGATTTAGATGAGCTTTCAGTTCAGAGGCCTACAGGGCTTCTAGAAGAGAGTGAAAAAATATAGCATGTCTCCTTGTTACAGAGAAATGCGTTTGAGATTAACACTTCAGAAGCATCCTTGGATTCAGAGTGTTCAAATGTGGTGGTTGGTCATTTTTTCTTCCTGTGTGTCTGAGGTCTTCTGGGTGACTGATGAACACAGATGATCTGTTATGTGCCTTCACCAGGTAATTTTTGAATATCCGTATCTGGTTCCCTTGCCTATGTTACCTGAAAAAAACCCAACAAAACAACATCCTAATAACTTTTTTTTTTTTTTCTGTAAACCCATTGCCAGCATCACCACAAGAGCAAATGTATATTTTAGTGCTATAAATTTCCGTTTATCACTTCATCTGACAGCATGGAAATACAATTTCCTTTTCATGCCGCAATTTTTCTTGTTTTATTAACATTGATAATAGTTATCTCTGCATAGAATAATGCAATTCCCTACCCCTAATTAATATATAGTTCAAAAAATGATACGTTTGTTTCTACCCTTTAAAATTATTTGAATTAAAAGAAGACAAAAATTGTTCAAATAGCTAGTCTGACATATTTCTGTGATTTTTTCCCCCACTGATTCATCTCCACTATGTATTTTGAATGATACAACTTGAAAGCTTTTATTTGAAAACCATATGTTAATGAAACTTCTCAGTCTGACCATTCACAAGACTCTCTGGCAGTACTGTGATGTCTGTAGCAAACTGCTCCAATTCATTAATGCAAATAAAATTACTTTTAGATGACAGTGCAATGCAGTCAACTTGGATTCTTGATACAGTCAGTGGGGCTTTTTCACACTTCCTCACCATGATTCTATGGTTAGAAATTGCAATTAGAATGCGCAATTAAAATTGCAGTTAGAAAATGCAATTATTCTATTAAGAGACTCAGAAAGTAGAAGATCTGATTGTTCTGATCACTGTTTCTTCAGTCTTAGCATCTGTTTGTTGGTTTGAATAAGAAAGGATGCAGTCTTTTGCAAGAGTTTCATCCCAGCACATTTAATGGGAACTCTTTCATGAGCAGAACTGGAAGCAACAGCAAGGTTGTACAAATTGCCTAAATCTTTTTGAAAAAAGACGAGGAAACGAAACTTTTAGAATCAAAAGTGGCAGGAAGGAAGAAAAATTTTACTATTTATAGAAATTCCTTCCATGTTCCTTCCTTGGATTTGGCTGTGGGATTGAAATTTTCCTTGCACTCTGCTATGTTTATGGCAGAGATGGGAGTTGTGCTTTAACTGACATTGTCCAATTCCCTTTTATGAGACTGTTAACAAGTGGTTAGGAATTTTGCCAAAACATTGCTCAGTTAGGTTGATGCATTCATGTCAGATGTCTGCATGAGCCAAAAAACCTCTGTGTCAAGCAGCGGGGCTGAGAAAATACATTGATTTCCACATTGCCTGTGAAGGGTTCTAGCTGGATATCCAAAAATGAACAGGAATTTAAATATATTCTTGTTATTACTTCAATACCTTCATAAGTAAGAAGGGGACTAAATTTCTGCTACAGATCGTCCACTTTCCCTCCACAGCTCCAATCTAATGCAGAGTATTTTGATTTTGTGGATATAAATACTAGATTTCCATACTTCAGCCAGTAACTTGATAATATGGCCCTGCACTTTGCAGAAATATGAATTTATTTAGAACAGGAAAAAGGTTTTTCTTGCCCAAACCTCTTTTTTCTCATCAATAATCTATAATTCCTTAAATGTAAAGAAATTAAACCACAAAAATGAAGAGCCTTCCTGAGCCTATAAAAATTACTGCTGTAGCTTTAGGAAGATACTAAATGGACCACTTATTGGAGGGACCCTGCATTTGAAAGGTGGATACTTTTTTGTCAAATGATTGTAACTGATCTTGTCACCAAGTTATCTTGGTGAGGCTGGCTGTGTAGTGAGGTTTCACCTCTGGGGATGACAGTAGAAAGAAGGGGCAGAATGTCAGTAGCATTATTTCCACAGCTCAAGGTCTTTGGCTCAGCAGGTTTTCAGTGAGCTAAGATTGTGAGCTTGTAGGAAGTTAAACATGCTTACAAAAACCCTATAAAAAATCTGTCCAAACTAATTTTTTTTCTCCAAAAGGTACTCTGTTTACAACAACAAAAAATAGAAAATTCTAAAGGAAGATTTTTTTTATTTTTTTCATTAAGCTAGCTCTAGAATATGAAATTACAATATGAAGGTTGGATTCAAGATGATGCTATCATGAGGAGTACCAATTTATTTTTTAGGGGATAGAATTAACCTTAAACATTGAAAATTATCCAAGACTGGCTGCTCTTCTGGTATGCAGAACACAGTTAGCACTGACCAAAAAGTTATCTACTGGTTTAGACCCTTTAGATCCACAAAAATGAATCAATTGATGCCTTTTTTGCTGAATGGTTTCACAAAATTAATATTAAAAAAAATGCATTGCCTTCAGTATGATCGATGTTGTGGCACGAAGAAAGGATGAGAAATGTATGAAGTAATTTGCTTTCACTTGCAGAAAAAACAGCTGCATTGAAAATCTATCAGGAGAAAATTAAAGTAAGGCTGAAATAAGCAGCCACGTTAGTCTTCAGTAGCAAAGCTGAAACTGAAAAAGTGAAGGCTTTGAAAATTTGAAATGCTAATAAGCAGTAGAAAAGAATAGCCAGTTTAATTTAATTTTGATACTGGATACAAAATTATGTTCTATCTTAGTAGAATAGACCATGTGACAAAATTTCTCTTTCTATTTGTATCACAAGATTGCTTCCTTTCACTTTGCAGAAGAGTGCTGTTTTGTTACTCCTCAGTAACCATCCTCACTGAGATGCAAACATTGATCTCTATCCTGTTTCATGTATATTTTAATGAATTTCATAGGTTTTACATTCAGGTCTTAATTACTTTCATATAGAATATTCTGCATACAAGAAAGGGGGAAATCTGAGTACGTTGCCTCAATAATTCTACTGCATAAATCTGCTACCATGGAAGATCCAAATGGATTGCATTTTTAATTTGCCATGAAGCAAAGACGAAAACTAAGTATGAAAATGATTTTTAAATATTTGGAGACTAATATTAAAAGAATAAGAGGCTTTAATTTCTCATGAAAAGGCAGTGATGGCTGTTTTCAGTATGAAAATGAATACCAGATTGTTCTGTAAGTTTAATTATTTTTATTTAAAATTATATAAATTAACTAAGCTTCATCAAGCACATGGCAGTCTGCCTGTTTCCATGCTAAAATGGATATTTAAATATGAAAGCACCGTGCTGAATTTCTGAAAGAAACAGCGACCAGATCCAGTAAACCTGATGAATTGGATCTGCAGAGTCCGGGGTGTGAGGAGACTGAGGCTGCTTAATCCATTCTTTAGGCAACAGCTCTGTAAATGAAAACTGCATGCTGTTCCAAGGCTCCCTGTTACAAGACTCAGGAGAACACAGGAACCTCAGAAGAAGATGCAAACCCATCTTGTTTGGAAGGGAAGCTGCTGAAATCTGTGCAGAAGTGCTTCAAGCCATATGAAATGGAAACACTGCTCTCAGGCATGTTTCTTCAGTGCCGCCTTCTTCCTCAGTGTGGATGCCTCTGGCCCCTTCAAATCCAAAAGCCAGATGTCCACTTGCAGACAGGTATCTATAATCTTTCTTCCAAAGGAGTAATTTCTCCTTACAGGAGGGAAAATGAGTTATTTCTACAGCTGCATATTTCTTCTGGCAGTGCATCTTAGAGCAGTTGCTCCATTGGTGCTTCAGGCCATGGAGATTCAAACTCACATCTCCCCTCCTAGGCTCCTTTGGCAGGTGAGGACACTTCAACATTCCTTAGGAGAGGGAAAGAGAGAAGGAGAAAATAACTACAGGCCTGTTGACTAATGGGTACCACTCTCAGACATGAATCCCTCATTTTAAACTTCTGGGCGTGAGTGCTGTCAAGTGGGGGGACATTTGCAGGAGAGAATCTTTACAGGCAAACCAAGGAACCATCCAGCTCTTCTCTGAGTGCCATGATGACCAATTAGCTGCACAGAATAGCAAGTTACAAGCTGTAGGGGAACCACCTCTGATGGAATTGCTGATATGGCTAGTTTGAGTTCAGAAAATAACATTTTGAGCCTAAAAGTTCCTATTTTTCATGCTTCTATTAATTATAGAAAGACTGGAAAGCTTTGGGATTGGGTCATAGTGATTCTGATAAAATCCTAGATAACACTATTGCAATTTTATCAATAAAATGTTCTTATACAAAATGTGATTATAAAAAAGGACCAGATTTGGCTGTAAAGTGGACATGTATAGAGTTTGTGTTATGTCTTTTTCACAAATAATCAATTTTTTCCCACACATATCTGTATGAACACATGAGCCATCCCACTTAATTCACTGTCTTCTATATACAGTCTTGAAGTTTCTGGATGTACTGACAATATGAAATGTAAGGAAAAACAAGGAGAAACTGTATGAAAGTCTTTCTAGTCTGCTACAAAAACCACTGCAGGTTTGATCTCTACTTCTTTGTATTACAAAGTTCCTAATGCTCTAATATTTTTCCTCAGAATTATCTTTGCATGAATGTGTTGTCCCATTGACATGAATAAGACAGCTTATGCACAGAAAATTAAGCACAGGTAGGAATATGTCCAAAACCAGTGCTCTATATAATTGCTTTTGGTCACTTGATAATATTGATGATTATTAATCCACACACAGGAGGCCTGGTACAACAAAGCACTGAAGCTACAGAATAAGTCTCTCTTTCACGGGTCTTCTGGCATTTATCTAACTGTGTCAGTTTTAGCTGAATATTTTTATGTGGTCTGAAATGTTCTACTATTTCATATTCTCTGGTATTTCTAGCCTTATAGTATTGTAAATGATAGTACTGGATATCCTTTATTCTGCTTTTGTTTTCCTGTTTAAGAACTGAAAACCTTGTGCTACAAGTCCCTTAAGTGGTACAGCAGAAAATTTGGAAAAAGCAGGAAAAACTCTTAGAAAAAAGTTAAATAATACAATTCTCAGTAACCAAATAACAGAAATTCTTGTCCCCTGAAAATATATTAAGACGTCTGCATAAAAGAGATCAGACTTTATAGCAAAACTTCCCTGGACCCAAGAAGACAGTATGAGGCTGTGTCAGTTTCTAAAGAGCTTATGCAGTGAGTTCTCTTGCAGTTGAGCAAATCCCGTCTCAGTGTATTTGACTGGCATTTAGTGGTTTGGAGAAGTGTGGCCTAAAGGCTGAATTCCTAAAATGACTGTTCTTTATTGCCTGCCTCCAAATTTTCACCGTCACTCAAATGCTGCATCTACCCTTGACCATTTCCAGTCTTATCCCCCAATGAATATGATACATTTACCACTGCAAACACAATCCTATTAACTCACTGCATCTTGCAGAATTTAACAATATACTGAAATCCACCCCTACTTCTGTCCATAACATTGCCCTAATCCTGGCCACATTTATTCTCTGATTAGTATTACTGTTGTGTAAATTTCTCAGTCCAAATCACTGAATGAACCTGTCTGAGAGCTCGCTATGAAGCCCTGTAGACCTTGCTGTCTGAAGAAGTATAAAGAGATTTCTTTCCAGATTCAAGGAGCATATTATGCCAGAGATGAAATTCATATATTAAGTTAGTCAGAGGTCACAGTGATGGTGCAATGCTTAAGTTTAGGGTTACCTTAATCTTGCAGCGTGGGGATAGGAAAATACCAGTTGGTTTGCTGGTGTCTCTTCAATACTCGTTTAATCTATGAAGGTTAATGATCAGTCAGGATAGCAGTGTAAAAGATGAGAGATAGAGGAGGGGTTTGGATGAGAAGGACTGTAGAACTTTATTAATGCCTAAATTCTTCAACTCTGATGACATCAGGGAAAGGGCTGTTGCTGCCAGAAGCTTAAGATCTCATTGTACTAATGAGATCGGAAAATCCTGCATAACTAAAAGGCATGCTTACAGAAATATATGAGCAGAAATATTCTGTTTAACTACAGATAATGATATTTTTGTAATGATTTAGACCGGCTTTAGCACTTGTTAGAGAGTCAAGATTCAGAAAAACAGCATCTGAGGAGCTTACTCTTTTCTGCAGAGGTCACCAAGCTGAGGCAAGTGTGGTACAGACAGAGGCCAGTGTTGTCCAGCACACTGCAGGTTGATCATGATAAGAACAGACTATCTTTTCTTTCCAGTTCAAGGACTTCCCCCTTTCTGAAATCGTCTGGCTTTGTCCTGATTGCATTTTAGCAGAGGAGTTCTGTCACTCCAAGAGGGAATACTTCCACTCAAAGGTTGGCTCTTTCCAAGTCAGCTGTACCTTAACATGCATTAATTTATCACAGTATTTACACCTAAGGTGCAAAGAGGAAAGTAATGGCAGTGTAAGTTGTTGTTGTAAGACTGTATTCCATTTCAGTGGGAAATGGAGGCACTGAATGTCTTGCAGGATCACAAGTTCAATATCTGCAAGTGGTTTAGAAGTGAGCCAGGTAAAGTGTATCTTGTTCATCAGGGGAATTTCAGCAACACTGACAGAGCTCCTAGGATAAGAACTGTGTTTTTACAGCAGGAAGTCAGTCCCACTGCTTAACTGCACAAGGCTGGACAAGATCTTCCTGAGAGCAAGAATCCTGCAACAAAGCAAATGGAAAATGTTTTCTATATTTTTTCTGCCTCCTGAGGAATGAAATATTGTTTGCTGGGTAAATGACACGTCAGAGACATTAGTGTATGAAAACTATATAAGAAGGAAAGTACAGAAATGAAACTTGGCAAAGTTCTTTGGCCTGATCCAGCTGTTTGCATAAAAGAAAGATTCCCAGAGTACTATGAACTCAGGTCTTTTGACTGCAAACTCCACAGATCCACAAATTACTCATACAGATTAACTATTAAACTGCTTATTTATATGGTTTTATTTATGAGCAAACACTTGATAATGCATAAAGAGATTAATAATTTAGTTGTTAACACATGGTTTGGTATGTTTTATTTTCTGAAAGGGCCTGTCTCGCATGAGGCAATGAATCTATGAAATGGGAGTTACACTCACTCTTCCAAGTTGCATAATTCTGAATTGTGAAAAGGCTAATCTCATATGCACTCCAGTTATTTTTAATGCCAGCGTTACAAATCTCTCAGAGGGAAGCTATTATACAATACTTATGGAAAGCTATGTGAATACTCTGTTACCCCCTACAAGCTTTGCTTCCTCTTACTGGACATCATGTGGTGACAATAACCAGGCAGCACTCATGGAATTTACAGAGAGATTATGTAGTCCCTAAATTGAGTGGACCCACAGGCAAGGCTTGGATGCTGCTAGGGAAATAAAGCAAAACATGCTTTCTCTTTTGTTCCCTCAGTAGTTGTTTAATATAAAATGCATTACGTTTGGTATTTAAATAAATTAACTGACAGCTGTAGGAGATCAGTTTTGTAGCATTCGGCAAGGTATTTGATATTTGCAAATATAAAGGTCTTAGTAAAATATCCATTAAAAACCTGAAAAAGATGAATTTGGTTCTTTGCAATCTGGGTTAAAAAAGGTTCATGGGGGAGATGTAAAACCTTTGACTAGACCTGCTGATATAATTAGAATAAACAGACAACTTTAAATGCATGATAACCTTTCGGCCTTTGAAATATGAGGCATCAACCTTCAAAACTCTGCACTAGTGAAGAATAATTGCTCAGAACTCAACTAGAGACTGAGACAAAAGCTGATTAGAATCAATAGAATAAGATGCTCCAAGGGAATATCACAGCAAGGGAAAAGCCCAGGTGGAGATGAGAGGAGGAGAAGGAAATTATTTTTGATGATAAGTTTGATTAGTTAGAAGTTTAAAGGTGGAGTGGGGAAGCTAAATCACAGACTGACAGAAAAGCAGAATATTTTTTATATTTTTGATTTTTAGTGTTCAGAGTAGCAACAAATTTGAGTTTCTATAGTGCACAATTGCACTGAAATACAGTTACCCTTTTCCAGTGAAACAATATATGCAATGTGTATATAGCAAAAGAGGCATTTTTAAAAATCAGAAAAAGCTGTCATCTTTGATATAGTTAAGGAAACAAGCTAAGCACATGTCGTATTATGTACTCCCAGAGGCCATGGCCTTTTGGCATAGGCATTTCTACAGCCTAGAGGAATCAATGACACAGAGGATCACCAGGTTAAAAAAATATTTGTCCATCAATTTTATTAAAAAGCTGTGCATGGGATGCATGCCAGATAGAATTCAGCTTTCCCTAGAGTCACTGAAGAAAATTTTTGCAAAGTGTGGATAATGTCTCAAGGAGTTAGGGACATTTAAAAAGGTGGGTTGTTTTTTTTTTTTTTCCACCTGGGCAGCTCATCAATGACCAGTGATTTTGTATGTGAGAAAAATAATAGTCCTATAAGTATTACATTTAAAAATGGTCTCTGTTTCCACCCAGAAGAATTTTCACTTGAACTGAACTCTTGAACTGTTCTTTGTGACAGGAGGTAAAGAAACTTAGCTCAGAACGCTAGGTCAAAAAGGTATAATGGTTAGATGGGGGTGAGTTTTTATTTTGTGTGTTGGCATTTGTGCAGACAGTAAAAGAGAGTTTTGTTGCCCACCCCCTCCTCAGTTTATTTTTTCACATCTACAAATTAAAGAAATGTTGGCCTGTGTGTATCAGTCATTGTCTATTGTACTACCACAACACTGTTTGGTGTTTTTACGTATATGCAAGAAGAGGATGAAGATGTTATTTCATGTGGGCATGAAGATGGTTCAGCAGAAAGCTGTGTGTTTAAAGGAAGAAAAGGATCAGTCCTGAGGGACTGGCTTAGTAAGAAAGGATTTAAGCCTTAATCATGTCCACATTCTCCTCCTACAGTACTAATATTTTTTTCTGATGTATTGAAGTTAGCGTTTTCAGGAGAAGGGAGAAATAGCTGAAAGCTGTCTGAATTTTAAGCTCGGCTGAATAATTGCCTCTAACTCTCCAGCAATGGAATGCTAAGCACAGATGGAGTGGTGATATACTGGGCTGGGGGAGCTGCCCAGACTGTTTGCTGTTCCAAGTATTTGATTTTGTGAATAGCAATAAAGCCTTTTTCATTGACCTCTGAAGGATTAATTTCTTAATTTAGCACTCAGAGGCAAAGAAGTCTAGAGCAAAAAGTATTGGATATGCATATAATGAATTGCAGTGTTTATAGTTTGTACAAGGCACAAACCCCATAATCTGCTGATTGCTGTTGAATTTGAGAAGGGCTAATTCATGAGCTTTGACATTCCAATTATTTTGTTATTAATATATCTGCATCCACCCTGTGCTGCTGTTTTAGCATCACTTCAATGGCTCTGCTAAACAACACTAAAGACAGACAATGGGAAAAACCATATAACTGCATTTTCCTAAAGGAGAGTGTGGAAATTTAGTGAGACTTTTATTTGATTTAAGGTTGCTGCTTTTCAAAACAGAAATGCAGGGTGTTGTTAAATTGTGCCGACAAAGGGAGGTAGAAAGTGAGCAAAAATTCTACTCCACTGAAATTTTAGACTTGTTAAAAAATAAATTTTGTGTTTGGCATCTTTATCGGTGTCTGATACAAATGGCTAAATATTTCTTAAAAGTGTTATTTTTTATTTATAAATTTTTTTATTTTATTTATATTAAATTATTTTATTTATAAATTGTTATTTTTCTCATTCTCTCTGTGGGATGGAATAAGCTACAAACATAATTATCCGAGTCACATTGTCCTACAATTAAAGAATGTAGAAAGGAAAACAAATGTAATGGAATACAGATGATTACAGATCATTACAGATGATTGAAAGTGCTTTTCAAAGGAGTAAGTTCTTCCTGATTACAATGGAATCGGTACAGAAATACAACGATGATCTGACTTTAATGTGACATATAGACTGTGTAATGTGATAATTCCAGACCAGCTTTTTTTGAGAGACTAAAACAGCAAAGGCTGTTAAAACCAGATAGGAGTTAAGACCGCACAACTGCCTGGATTTGCATATGGTGAGGTAGTCAAAGAGAGCGCCTAATTCTCTCATGTGAAACTAAAAGCCCTTCTGGTGATGTGATTCAGCCAATCTGCCTGTGTCCTGCTGGACACCTGATGCTCCCAGGCCCTGGAATGCTGCTCTGTGGCATTAGAGTGTACTGGGAGCAGGACTGCAACACATGAGCCTCCTCTGATAGATCTGCAACTCTCTTAGGCAGGATATTTTCCAATCCTGAATATGACCTTGCTGAATCAAGGATTTTTTTTTCTCTGCTAGACAAACTTAAAAAGAGAAGAAATGATTTTTAAACCACCCCTAGCTCACTCTGTATCACTGTCTGGCATATGAAGAAATAAATGGGGAAAACCACATTATATATCTAACAGCAACATTGGAGGTCCTGGAGAGTCACCTTTTTCCCTCTGACCAAAATGATGTAAGATATCAAACTTCAACAACAAATGATATCATTTTTAGTACTGCTGATACTTCCCCTTGGTAGCATTAAAGACGCACTACCTGTGGAAATTTCTATTTTAAGCAAGTCAGAGTTCAAGGTATATACACAAACTAGCCAAGTGGTGGTAAGCTAGTCCCTACTTTTGTTCTCTTATTAATAGCACTCTTAAACAATTTCGAGGCATATTTTTAAGTTGTTATAAGCAAAGAAATGAGATGCTTACTATATTCCAAGGATGTTTTCTTAGTGCATATATGTTATGCATGTATGCTTAAATGTTACACAATTTTTCTGGGGTTAGTTCTCAAAAAAGTGATTTGTACTTTTCTTCCATAGTTAATGTAACATTAGGATCATTTATTTACAGTGGTGAAAGAATGTTCATATGAACAAATATTTTCATTAACAGGGGCTAAAAAGTAGACTTGTTAAAGACCATTGTAATGTGTTTAGTGAACACTTCAGCAGATGCTTGGGTTTTATTTTCGTTGTGGCAAATAAAAAACCTCTTTCTTGGAGTACTTTGTTAATAATATTTTAAGGCAAAGACAGATGTCCCTGTTTAGTGGAAGGAAAGAACTTTTTGTCTCTGGACATAATAATATAGTACGAATTGAATCATTAATATCTACATTCATGCATTTGCTACCAGCCTGTTCTTCCTGTGAGTGACTGCAATAACCTCTTTTCTGGCATTTATGTGCATATTATATCAGAAGGACATTTTAGAATTCATTTGACTTCTTCAGGAGCTGGAGATGGGGAAAGTAATTTTCATTGCTTTCTGAAAAACAGCCTTCTTCTGCAGCTGCTCAGCCTGGGAATACTTCTCAAGCTGATAAAAATTTTAGCCCTAGTCTGAAAAAACCCTGGAGACTTAAAATTAGCCAAAATTAGTGCTAAATAGAAAACATAGTGGAAAAGTGTAATTTACAGATATTTTCTGGTCATCAAATCATAACATTTTCTTGAAATAGATGTAATTATTAGTTGTGAGCTTCTGTGACATTTTCAAATAAGTAGGGTGATGAATTTCTCCTTACAATATGGAAATCAGCTATTATTAAATACAAGAAATAAATATTTTTCAGATTTCAATTTTAAAAACTACAGAATGAAGTATTATTAAGTTGTGCCAATTTTGATAATTGAAATAAAAATGGAAAAAAAAATTATGCAACCACTTCAGCACCATGGAACTCCCAATCATTAGCAGACAATAAATTGATATGGATTATGATAAGTCAACAGTTAAATGCTTCTAAATCGCCTTACTTTTAAATTGCCTTGCAGTTTAGCCAGCCCAGTGACACCACACTCTCTCTCAGCCAGCTGAAGTGTCCCATGCTACCCATCAGCTGCAGAGCTCTTGGCAGGACCCTTCTTGCTGTGCAGCCCAGGCACCCTGCATGGTGCTGGGACTGACGCTCTCACAGGTGGGAGAGAACAGGTGTGAACAGGTGCTGGTGCTGCCCCAACACGTGGAACTGGGGGCTGGACATTGCCTGGTGTTTCTTGGGTGAGGATGTGGTTTTCTCCCTGCTCTTCTGCTTCCATTCCCCCAGCTCTTGAGAAAGACAAACCTTTTCAACATGGCAGGATTTCTTCCAGGATTTGGTGAACTACATCCTGGTTAAGTTTAACATATTTTTGACATTGGGTTCAGCCATTTAAAAATTTTGCTACAGATAATTACAAGAAATAATTATGTCTCTGATGACAATTTTCCCCTGTGGGCGCTGAATTGTCTTCTCCACTGAATAGAAGATCTTGACTTTAGAAAGACTTAGGTATGTTGAATTGGGTTTTATTCCGGCTTTCCATCCCTCTTAAGAGGTGTACCTGGAGATAGAGTAGGTGAGTTTCAAACCTCCACTTATGGTTGAATAAGAAACTTAGCTAAAGAATAGCACTGGAGGAAGAAATGCTTTAACTGAGGAGAAATTAAGAAAAACTTTTAATTAGTTTTATTAGTTATCAAGCCTGTTAAATGCAGTTTAGAAGATGAAATAAAATGCTCTCAATGTTCAAGTGAAAGCATGGAATCTGTTAGAAGAAAGACTCGCAAAGCATTATTCATAGTGGAAAAGATAATGTTTTATACATCTAAAAAAATAATTAAAAAATAAGTTGCCCAGATTCCTTTCAAACTAGTTCTTAACCAGACCTAGATGTATTTTTTCATCATTAAAGTGAAGGAATATAGTTTTATGGAAATGAATTTTTAAAAGAAATTGAATATACATTTGAACAAAGTAAGTTTCCTCTGTGGATTATGCTGTTAATTATGAGTCTCAAAGCAGCTAGGTATAAAAGTTTGTTTGCAAACTAAAGATTAACTATACAGTTGGTAAATAGCAGGCCTACAATCATCCAAAGAAAAAGACATTTTCTGGGAAAACTTTGCATTTGTTGGGTAGATTGAGACATGCAGCCTTAAGCCCATGGGCTTTTCTGATGTTCCCTGGATCCCAGTTCTTCAAACAGATTTGTACTGCAGGAAATTTCCCTAAAGTCTCGTATGGTGAAAGCTGTACCTCAGACTAGAAATACTCAAGTTAAAGTACTAGTTTTCTGAAAGTCAATGGCAAAGCTTCTACTGGCTGTCAAGTGGCCTGGATTTTAACAAAGTTTAATTAACAACTCCAATTTTCTTCATAAAGCATCACCACCAAAAATATATGAAGAGCGAGAATTTCAGTAGGAAACAAAGAATGTGAAGGTGTGTCTCCAGGAGAATGAAAGACTTCACTTAAAACTTCAATATGATTGGACAGAAAATTACAATATACTTCAAGCAACAGTAAAACTGCAATTTTCTATGTATCTTCTTCTTGGGTGATGGGGTGGAGTGGTTGGTGGATGGGAAACTGTATTTTTACTTCTTGTTTAATGGAATTAAGATCTTCTGCCCATTTGTGCATATTCTGTTCTTTGCTAGAGAACCAATTAGAGGCCTGCCAGACTTCTGTTGAACTATGTACAGTAGAAAAACAACCTCCTCATTTGTTAACTTATTGAAAAAGAAGGTCTCCAGTATGTAAAGAGTAGGCAGAAAAAAGCCCTGAAGCGCAAAGAAATTAAGAAACAATGTGACAGTTGCACCTGGTTCCCTGAACTAACAGGTTTCTGTCCAGTGAGGTGCAGCTCTCTTCAAGCAGGACTTTTTTCATTTTGGAAATATAGTTCAGAGATGGCTACTGCCAATATGTTGGCAACAACGGGAGTTTGAGGTACTGAGTTATTCCATGCCTTGAGATCTATTTGGAGAAAACTCTTGCAGAAAAAAGCCCTTCATTATGTACCATGCTATCTTTTACCGAGACTCAGTGACTGAAATAAATAAGGAAATCGAGATTGACAGCATTTGCTACCAGCAGACTTCGCTAGCTTCTAGTGTCTGGAATGGAAAATCAATCTGAGGACTGGGAAGAGAAAATGAAGCAATTAATGGGTAAATTGATTCCAACTGATCTACTTGGAAAAGTGGTTCTCTCTTCTCACACCTGGGAAGAGCTATGTTGTTGCAGCTCACATTTTACATTGTCTGACGTGTTTATTTACTATCTTTATAGGTAAAGAAAGTATGTAAATCTGATATAAAAGAAGAAGAAAGTAATTCTATTTTGTTTTTCTTATTTTTTAATTTTTTTGTACTTTTTAACATGATAAGTGCAAAAAATTCCAACTCTCAGCGCTGCAAAAATGTCTACATACTTGCCCCAAAAAGAAGATTTCTGTGATTTTATTCTGCACTGATATGGAAACTCACAGAAACACCATATAATCAGCTTGAGAAGGGACAACTCAAAATCAAATATTTTTTAGAAATACATATTTTTGACGATTTGAGATTAATCTGATCTATTTAATCTTGGTGGCCCTCTAACAGTATTTATTTTCTGTACTAAACTGTTTAACTAAAATAAATAAGCCTGAGGATTTCCTGCAGCTTCTCTTCTGTAGAATTAAAAAAAAAAAAAAAAAAAAAAAAAAAAAAAAAAAAAAAAAAAAAATTAACTCACAATGAATCTCAACTAATAATTCCTCTGGGAAAAGAAAAAGAATTTCTTGACAGCTTATGTTGATTTTTATGTTGATTTGTGAATGTCCATCCTGAGATCCAAATCAAATCCAAACTGTCTAGAGTCCATAAATAACTCTATCAGAGTCTGATGAAGCTTCAATAATGCTAATTTCCACCAATGGCTTATATGAGTTACAGCACTGCTGAATCTACTTGTACACAAAAAGCTGCCACTTCATCTGTAGAAAAAAGTCAACAAGAACACGCTGTGGTTGAAAGTTAATTCCTTAACCTTCCCTGCCATAATCTTCCCTGCTATATATAAAAGTCTGCCACATTTGACAATGATATTTTAGAAATGAAAGGGTGAAAATGATTGCTATAATAATTATATATTTCATGTCATGGTTAGTTATGAGTTTACAGTGAGGGAAAGGGAAATCTGCAGTGAGCGTGCTTGTAGCAGAACAGCCTGTCAAATATATTACAAAGGGTGTGTTGATTTTGTGGATTAAAAAAAATTATATAGAAGATCATTGTCATTTATCTTTAATGCTGTAAGAATGACTGCCCTTCATATGTTATAACAATCCTGCAGAATCTGCTAGGCCCATTGAGAAAAGCTTTTATGTAAATACATATATATATATATATATATATATATTTCCCTCACTTTTTATTTTCTCATGGATCAGGAACTGTGATGGTCATTCCAGCTGGTGCTATCCTTGTTAGTATAAGTCTGCATTTACCATGAGGGCATAGGAATACTGTTCTCACCAAATCTTTGATATTATGGATTGAGTTTAGTGCAGATAAGGAGTGGTGTAAATTACAGGAATGCCAGTTATAAGAAGGTAACAGCCTGTCATGCCCTGTTCATGTGATAAATACACGTCCACAGTTGACTGTGCAGCATCCCAAGCATGTGAAGTTTGGATAGAGATGGTGCTCCAGACTGGAGTGTCCATACTGGCACCTAAGAAAGCAGTGCATCCATGTGCAATCTTTTGAGTAAATGCCCTAGATGAAAATAAAAGGATTGGGACACAGTCTGGAGATGGGAGAAATCACATGGTATACACTGAAGATGTATCTGCTGAGAAAATTGTTCTTTTGCCAAGGGTTGTGTTTTTATGTGCCTTTTCTAGTCTGGAAAAGCGGAAATAAGAACTTTAAAGAGATGACATTTTTTTTCCTGTGGATTATTTTCCAACAAGATCACTTAAAGAACTTCTTTACTGTGTGCCTTCTGCAAACTGTTCTGTTTGTCCATCTGTGAGGGTGTGATAAATGTCAACAGAGAAGCAAAGTAAGTGAAGAAAAGTGGGAAAGCAAAAATCCCTTTGAGGTTTTTTTAAGCCTTTCCTACCAAAGGCAATATGCTATGAAAATAATCTTATATTTGGGTATATTTCTGTAAGTTAAAAACTAAAAAAGTTCTGATGACATATAAATTCTGTTTATAAACTGGAATTGATCAATAAATAATATTATTTTCTTTATTTGTTGGTGGGTCTAGAATGGAGTGTTCCTCACTGAAATAAGTCAAATATGGGCATGAAAATTTATTATACACAGAGACGCATAACATCATCCTATTGCAGAGGTGCTGAGAGACTGCAAGTGGAAGCTGTTTTAATGAATTTTCTTGTTTGTATTCCCACATTGTCTTTCATCCAGCAGAAGGGACCTGTTCCAGTTTCAAGCTGGTGAGGGAGGGTACAGGATTGGAGTGTCTCAACTCAGTTAACAGGCTTTTCACCTGGTTTAGGGAATACCTAAGGCTGATAGTTGTCTGTCTGAAGTTCAAATGGTAAAAAAGACATTTTCACAGGGGAAAATATATCCAGATTTAATTTTGAAAGGCCAACAGTTGTGGCAGATCAAGAAAATTAACTGACACTACGTATGCTGACAGCTATCCTTTTCAAAACCCATCTGTCCGAATAGGCCAGGAAATTTGTGATGTTGAAATCAGCCTCATCTGCCTTAAGGATTAAGGTGGGAAGGGTGAAACAAACCCATAGCCATCCACATACCCACCTTTTCATGGGTTGACAATGGGTTTAGGGGCCCAGCTCCCATCAGCCCTATTTCATACACTCTGCAGAGGGCGATGATGACCTTTGCTTCAGCATGTGCACGGTAAGTCTGAGACATTGCTCAATGATGAACTCACTGTCTAGCCACTGTACAGCTCTTATGCATACATTTCAGTCTCAGAAATCCCAGACAGAAGTATCAGCTACCAGGGATGCAAATCACCATTTTCTCATTGAATCCTAGGGGTGATGAAGCTCAGGTTGGCTTCAAGCCTGTACAAGAAAAATAGAGATATTCGAGCTACAGTTTTAAACAAATCTCTAATATCTTCAGATTGTGGAGATTTCAGGTGTGGAAAAGGCATGAGCAAAAGAGCTGAAGATAATGGATTTTTATATTTCTAAATATTTTTGTGTTCCTATTTCTTGAAACCATTTGCTGTATCTTAGCATGGAGTTCATCTTAAATGTTGAACTGATAGCATTTCTAGGTAGGCAGTCCTTTTCCCATCTAATTTTAGTTTGGTAAATCAGGACACACCTTTTTATTTTGTCTCCAAATCACAAGTCTTCTTGATTAAGTTCTTTCTCAAGCAGAAAAATACCCATCTCCACATTGGCATGTTTCCAAATGCAGTGCCTTTCAACCTGCAATAAAAAAGAAGTCAACAATTCCTTTCCATCTCAAAGCACTTTACTCAACATGCTCAGTGCATTCTTATACTGACTAAAGATGGGTGAAAGTGAAACATCTGTACTGCCAACAACCTGTTTCCCTAAACATCATCCTTCGTTTTTTCCCCTGTGACTGTGTATTTTTCATTTTAAGGAAATATTTTTAGTTCACGATTCAGAAGCATCAGAACTGAATATAAAACTATCAGTTTACTTCCAAGAATGTCATGAAAATATATGCTGTAATAAATTTTGTCTTTCATGTTTCTTAAAGAAATAGTTCATACTGTTTAAGGGAGACCAAAGGAAAGAACCATTAGTGGAATGTCACTAGAAGTTTTATTCCACATAGAAGCAATGTGAGGAAAAAAACAAATGAAGTTCAATACCCAGGATGCTCTGCCTTCCACCACAGCATCGCTCACCACCTCTGCCTGTGGGTGATGTTTGCCTAATGATTATTAGGATCATGAGTTCTGCTTCAAAACTGCTCTGCATGAGCAAGAGCTGAGTGCTAGCATGGAAATGAATGATAGTGTGAAAAGTATTAAGGTTCTTCAAAGTTATGGGTCAAAAAACTGTGGTTCAGTGTTGTTTTCTGCTTTGCCCAAGTAGGCACTACTGCTCTGCAGCTGACGAAACCTGCATGGGAGTTCTCTCCACCTGAAAATGGTCATTAGGAAAAAGGAAAGGAAAGTGAAGTTTTTCATCTCAGCTCATTTGAATATGTTGCTCATGGTGATCATATTCAGCTACTATAGCTCTTTTCCTTCTATATTACCAGCTTTAGAAACATACTTGAAACATCTCAGCAGTTGCAAATCAAAGATGATTTTTTCTAGCAATACTTATATTTTCTCATGAAAATTGTCATGTACCCTTAAAAGAGAGGATTTTTCCTGGTACTGGGGAAACAATACTCGGGCTGATGCAGATCAGCTACATGCTTAACTGCTGTGTTCAGGACTTGAATGTCTTCCCACAGAACAGTGACTGACAAGATGGAACATGTAGGAAGGGAAGAGGAACCCAAGCCATCGGACAGGCTGTGCTGCCCCATGCTCATAAAATCAGCTGGCTGTGACTTCCAGCCACTTGCTTTAATCGAGCTGAGACTTTGGTTCTTACTACATGTAATGGGCTGGCAGAGCAATTTGCTTAGTAATTTAAACCAGACATAACTAAGGCTTAAAGATATGGGCAAGGAGAATTGGCCTTTCGGCTGTTTATAAGGTGTCACAACCAGCCATAGCTTTAAAATGATATATTTTTTCTTATTCCTGGTGCTCAGCTCTAGTCATTGTGCCTTCTAGAAGTTGTGTGACACTCCAGAGTTACTGGACAGAGGAGGTTGGAACTAGCTGATCTTCAAGGTCCCCTTCCAACCCACATCATTCCATAATTCTATAATACATGTTCTGCCTTTAGTTAAAATTCACAGTGTCACTTCCCATTGCAAGATTTTTGTTTGCACTTTTCAGTTATTATGTTTTCACTTTCAGCTTCTGTAAGTCTACATATATTGCAGAGTCAGGTTTGCATTATAGATTGAAAAATCAATCAAAACCAACCCAATCATTTTAGAAAACAAACAAAAAAGATGGGCAGAAAATACTGTTTGTTTTTAGTAAAGGTGTTTAAATGAGAGGCATTTATTTGCGTCCTTCAAGGTAGAAACTGGAGCAGTCATTCATGACTTTCTTTTGTTGCCAGGTGTTGCTTAAATGGGCAAAATCTGAGTATTTAAATTTAAAAGCTTCAGTAGAAACGTTTGCCACATTTGAGAAAAGAAGATCAAGGTCTGTCAGCCAGAAAGTTAGTCATTAACTTACTGCAAGTCTTCTTTTACAGTATGGATCCATGCACCCACAAAGGCCAGAAAATAATAATTAAAAAACCAATGAAACAATGTTCGGTGTTAGAAAGGTGCCTTTTTGTTGTTTTGTAGTCGTCCTCCCCCCCCCCCCCAAAAAAAAAAAAAAAAACACCCCAGTGTGTCAGAGTTGGTTTTGTTTCAGAATGGTTGTGTGGTTCTGCTTATGAGAGAAAAAAAAGCAAGCAAGCAAGCACACAAGCTTGAAAACCTCTGGGTAATAGTAATATTCACAGCATTTATTCTTAGGGTTCTCCTCATGCTGTGCACAGAACAAGACAGACATCCCTCAGAGGAAGAGGGTGAAAGCTTGTATTTAAATACAGGATTGCATCTGAGGACTGAATCACAGCATGCAAACACAAATGTTCCGTGACAAGCCATATGTTTCAATTCTTGATTTCTTCATTACAAGCAACTTGAAGAGTTAGTAAAAACAAGTATGCTTTTACAGATTGTCTGTCACTCTACTCGATATCCATTTTTGGGGTGTATGTTAAATTCCTCTGGAAAATACAGAGTAAGTCACAGTGCCATTTCCCAACCTCATTTTACACATATAATTCTCCATTAGTTCATTAATAGTGCATATACAGGTAACTCTGCTCCACTCCTCCTTCTCTTTTATTTTTTTTCTCAGCTTGAAATTAGTAAAATTTAAAATATTCTACTTGTCAGATTAGGTTTATTATATACTCATAAGACACATTAATGGAGTTAAGCTTTCTTTTATTGTTCCTTACATGTATCTCGGCATAACAGTGAATTTAATAACATTAGGATTGGGGAGGAAGGACTAAGTAACAGGAAATAATCTATATTTCATGACTCCAAGCACCAAGCAAATAATATATACTGCTCAATTTCCCTACTGCAAATATGACATTTTTTGTAGGAATAAGAAATTAGAAAATTAAAAATGTTTTCTTTTCTGATGTTAATATGTTTTACTGATATGGAATTTGATCATGTTGAATCAGTGTTTAGGAACGGAGAGGAGAAGAGTAAAAACCTGCAGTTTACAGATAAGCAAGAAAAGCAAGCAAGCTATTCAGCATAGGAATACTTTGTCTCCTTAATGGATTTCTGCTGATTGTACAACTTCATCTGACGAACATTAATGAAGGAGCAATGTGATAGACATGTCTGGTAAGACTCAGGCAATGTAACAAATTACTTTATAGGTGACATTTTGTGCCTTTTAAAGAATATTTTTTATTTGTTATTGCCTTAAGCATGTTCAATATGCTCTATTTATATTTGACTTTTTTCAAATGTGTCTCTGGTAATAGAAGTTCATTCAAATAGAAAGCAGTGAAGATGCCAAATCTCACAATAAAAGAGGGTTTAGAAACAAAGTTTTAATCCAAAGCAGACAGGTTCTCACTTTTTCCAGCACTTAATACCAAATGGTTCCTGCTTATTCCAGAGTGTAGGAATCACAGGTAATTTTTCCTCTGCCACAGGGTAATTACAATTTTGTGCTATATGTGTCCTGACCTGGTGCACTGGGAGGAAAGTTTGACTGCAAGCATGGAAACCACTTAACTGGAGGGTGGCATCACTGTGACAGGACTGGACAACTGGCCATCACTAAATTTAAGACATTTGAAGCAGCTTTACTTTTGAATTTATTTATTTATTTATTCTGTTACCCCTTAAAACCAGGTCTTTCTAGCCAATCTCCATCACTTTTCAGTCCTTCTCCTGTTCCTTGTGTACCCTGCAGAATGAGGCAAAGTTCAGTCAGACATGCAGGGCTGGTGCCTATCAAGTCTTCATCAGGTTCAACACAGGGCTCCTTCTTGGCTCTGTGGGGAGTGACAAAATGGGGATGAATTCCTTACAGCACTTCTCCCCATCAAGACCATGCCAGAAACTTATATGTAATCCCTAATGTTAGAGAAGGGATCTTATTCATTAAACCTTTCCCAGCTTTGTTCCAGGAAGCATTATATAGTACAGCACTAGACAGAGCTCATTTTAGCAGCCTGTAATATATTTGCACTCAAACATCTTGCCTGCAACCTTCCACCTCTATTCCACTGCGCACATTTCTGTCTGCAGGAAGACCCGTGGAATTTTGTTTGCAGTTTGTTGGTGGGGAAATTGCATGAGAGTCAAACATTTCTCACTTCTTGGTTTGAATTACACTGTTATCCTGCTGTCTGCTGTGAAGGGTTTTTAAGTGGAGTGTTTACCATTAGAGCCTCTCCATGTAAATTGTTTACTATTGACAGTGATAGCTAGTAGGGAACATTTTTGTGGGATATGGATTTATAATTACACTGTTAGTTTAAGGATTAAAGCTTTTTTTTTTTCTTTTCTTTTTTTTTTTGATGGCTTACAGAGAGTGTGTTTTTGGTTTTGAAACTGTATGAGATGTACGAGAAATCTGACCTATCATGTTGTCTCTGGCTCAGGAGAGGCAATGTGGAATGAATAATAATAAAAAAAAGGCAAAGAATTATTTTCTCTAAAAGCACTTTAATCTGAATCCATGGACAGATGGCCAAAGCAAAAATTGTTGTGTTATTTTGAAAGCTTTGTGTGGCTGCCTGGAAGCTATTGTCCCTGCAGCAGGGCAGGCAGAGTCAACTGAGCAAATTCTCCTGGTGAGCTTCTCTGAGGAGTCAGCCAGATTCAATCAGGATTCAAAGCACAATAACTTAAAAGCACAGCAAAAATACCTTCAACACATGCATTTCCCTGCCACCCTGAATTTACCATGTACGTAGCAGATGGAACGTTTGCCCAAATGTGGCGGGGTGGGAAAATGGCTGCCATTCCATGGCACAGCTCCACGGGATCCATGTGCAGGGTGTCTGTGGGACCTGGACCCCAGGGAAAGCTGCTGAGGGAAAGGCCAGAGCCCGGGGTGCTGCTGGGGTGGAGCTTTGGCACTGAGCTGAGGAGCACTGCTGCCATGACACCCTGCTCAGCTCCTTCATCAGAGAGTGTTGGCTTTGTGTTTGGCTGGCCCTGGCTATGATCAGAGAGATATTTGCCTAGAGTGCATATCAATATGTGCAAAAGCCACACTAAACTTTTGTGAAAAGTTTTTACTCTAGCCTTGGGTCTTAGTATCCATATGAAGACAGTGAATAAGGAAGATTTTAGTGACAGTGGAAGAAAGATTTAAAATATACAACTCTTTTAGGCCCTTCTAAATGTATTCTCTCTCTTAAGTGTAATACTATAAAATTATGTATTTTTTATATTTATTTGGTACATGATGACAAGATGAAAAGGTTCAAAATAACCTTAAAAGGGCTCCTTAATACTGTCCAGCACAGGGTGGATATGCGTCTTGAAACAACCAGCCAAAATCAGCTGTTCTCTGAATCAAAGTGCAAATCTTAATTCTATTTTACTCCCTAACTAAAATAGTAAAGGGTAATGAGTGTAAATGCAGTTTTTGAATTCAACAGTTGGAATTTCCTTGTTTTTGGAAACCAGTGCAACTATGAAAAAATAAGTTTCAGAACACCACAATCCAGAAAATGTGAAATTGCCTCAGGAGGAAGTCACTGTGCCAGAAATGTATTACATTAACTTACCAACAATTTGTTGTTGATTATAATGAAAATGACCGACTGTCTCTAGCCATGTTACACGTGGGTGTGTTGCAGCCACCAGTGACACAGCCTGGCAGTGATGGGCTCTGCTGCAAGAGACACCACTCCTGGCTCAGGTGAAGCACCTGCTGGCACGGCGGCCATGTGCTGATTGCTAACCCACCGCTAACCTGGCTGTTAACTTTCACAGTAAATAATTATTTTCCCAGCTATGGTAAAATGATTCTGACGAATCAGAGAATCACAAAATATGCTGAGTTGGAAGGGACCCACAAGGATCACTGAGACCAACTTGGCCCTGCACAGGACAGCCCAAGAATCACACCATGTGCCTGAACTCTGGGGGCTTCATCGGGCTTGGTGCTGTGACCACTTCCCTGGGGAGCTGTTCCAGTGCTCAGCCACCCTCTGGGTAAAGAAACTTTTCCAGATATCCAACATAAACCTCCCCTGGCACAGCTTCAAGGCATTGCCTCAGGTCCTGTCACTGTCACCACAGAGAAGGTGACAGTGCCTAACCCTCTTATTCCCCTCATGAGGAAGTCGTAGATTTCCATGAGGTCTCCTCTCAGTCTTCTCCAGGCTGAACAGACCAAGTGACCTCAGTCACTGCTCACACGGCTTCCCCTAAAAGGCCCTTCACCATCCTCCTGGCCCTCCTTTAAACACTCTCTAAAAGCCTAATGTCTTTCTTGCATTGCAGCGACAATGTCAGACCAAAATCTCTGACCAATTCTATTTTTCTGCAAACATTACTTTTCAAAGTGACATAAAATAATGGACTTCCTTTATTTTTGTGCAAATGACTAAAGCATGTGTCATCAAACTGTTGAGTAGATTTTATGTATTTTAACGTTGTTTTTATTTTATGATGGCTTTCATCATTGCTGAGTGAAAAACACATATGAAATGAGTGTTTTTGTTTAAATAATCAGATAAATCAAAAAGCCATATTCCTAGGGTGCTGTGTCAGGGCAGAAAGAAATGTGGCAACTGAATTATAAACCTTTAGTCATTTACAGTAACGATGTTGGTACAGCAGGAAACCTAATGTTGTGACCAATTTTGTTGGAATCTAAAGATTCTATTTTCCCTTTTTGTTTTGCTTTTTCTCCTTAACAGCTTGTTATAAGCTTTAACTAATGCATTTGAAATAAGCCACAGTCACCTTTTGTTCTTGCTCTTCCAGAAAGAGAATTCCACAGGCACAATGAAAATTTGCTAATCAAAACAAGATTGTGAACTGAGAAAATAATCTTAAGGTTGTCACAAACATTGCCTAACTCAGTTCTGGTAAGTTTGCATCTGATTTACTGGGTTTTCCCAGCATGTACTGCACTTATGAAGTCATTACTTAGTAAAAAAATGCCCCAAAAGATACCAGAACAAAGAGGATGATAGGCTAGTTTGTGTTTATAATATGCCACGAAGCAGAAAGGCAGAGTGGGTGCTGTTTTCTGGGTGAACACACAGCAATATACTCTACAGATATTATATCTACAGAGTATATTGACAACAGCAGATTGGAGTGATTCCACACCCTGGGTTGCTTTTAACATGTGACTAGATCTACCAAGGAACTGAGCAGATTTTCTGTGATTCAGGGGAAAATCTCATCTGGTTACTGGTGATCTAGTTTTGGGGTCTCTGGCACTGCCTTCACAGCAAATTTACAAAGAATTAATTCTGTAGGGTGTTTACGCCAATAAAACAGTTTACTACCATTATGCACAGTGCCTTTTCCTGTTGCAAACACTATTATAGGAAAAAATAATACAAGAGACAACTGTCTCTGTTTTGGAAAAAAATTCAGAGTGCCACGATATAGAAAGTCTTTGAAGTTCTTACAGCTGATCTCAAACACCCTGCTATTTAATACTGCAGCCTGAAAACCACTGCACACAGGGTGGACAGTAATTTCTTGAAGGATAAGGCTGATATTGGGATAAAATGGAGAAAATTGTGGCTGTGCTGATGAAATCTGGAAAACCACACTTCATACAAACTGTCTCTGCAGAGAACTGGGGTTCTGCTGAGCCACTCACCAGGGTGCTGGGCAGCCTGCCTATTCTGCAGCTACTGTGGAAGTAAAGAGAGTTGAAAGTGCTCAGGGCTTCATGACCAGAGTATTAATCAGTGAAAATGGGTGATGCAGAGAAACTTCATCTTTGCATATAATTAGCTGGCATTCAAGTTGCTCTCTCTGTGGGATTAGTTTTCAACTCCAGCGAGGCAGCTGAGCTGTGCATGGTAATTCAGCACAGTTGCATGTGCAGATAGTAGCTCTCAGATGCTGGCTTGAGTCTTGAAAGCAGTACAACAGTGTTGGCTATAAATAATACAGCAGGGGATATGCAGGCAATGTTGTTTTCGATGCTCATGTTAATCCATTACAAGTTTGCCTTGGTATCTCTCCCTGACACAGCTTTATGCTGCTTAGACTTGCCCTTCATGTGCAAGCAGTGAAGCTCATTGGTTTTTCTCTGCTCAGGCAACATGTGGCTCTAGAATCACAGCTGTGTCTGGGAGGGGAAAGAACAGATGGGCTGAAAGTGAGCATGCCATGTTTAAAATTGCAATTAAAATTTTGTATTGCTTCTAAAGGACTACAAATCCAAAGGAAAAAAAATCCTCATTATATGTTCAGAGGATCATATAAAATGAATACTGGGGCATTGTCTCACTGAAAAACACTGGAAGGAGAGTGCTGACAATGGACAGTAGAGAGGCAGGGAGAACTCTGAAATACTGCAAACACTTTTAGTCATGATAGTATTGGATAGAGAATATCCAGTCTTGGGGTTACAGGCACACTGTGCTCATTCAGACACTGCCTGTGTACGGCCCAAGGAGCCTTGACTGTGCTTCGAGACCTGAGCCCATGAAGGAACAATCTCCTAACTCCCATGGCAGGTGAGATTTGAGTGACTGAACACAGGGCTAATAAACACATTGTGCCTCTATAGTTGCCATAGTGATAAACTTGTTACTGTTCTCAGATTTCTGATAAATTACATACAAGAAAGTCAGAGTGATGCCAAGACAGACCATTTCTGTATACCTAAATTTTGTTGTCTGTTTTATGTTATGTTGTGCCTGTTTTGAGGAGCTCAAAGTGGGATAAGTCACAAGTGAGTACACGCAGACTTGTATGCTCACATATATTGAAGTAATTCCTTATAGTTGGTCAAAAATCCTCTGATTTCTATAAAAAGGACGTGCAGTTGCATGTACTACTGTGGATTGTGGCAGTGGCATTATGATAAAATATGACAAATCTAAAAAGAAAACAATGTCTTTGCCTGATTTATATTCAGTGCAAGAAGAGATAATGGTGACAACAGTCATGGATGAGGTAGGGTGAAACTTGAAAGAATAAGACTAATGCAAATTTGTTTGATCAGACATATCTATTTCACTAAAATTTTCAAGTTATTTTTTTTTTTCCTTTCTCAGCCCAGTGTTGCAAATCACTTATTTCTACTCAGAAGTCTTTTTGCAGTCAATAACATCTTGTGGGAACATCTTGTCAGGGAGTTTGACACTTGAAGAAAAGGAAGGATGGAAATAGGTAGCTCTGTGAATTTTCAGGCTGCCTAGAAACTTGCTGGTAGCAAGGGAATGCTCCACAGATGGGAAGAAATCACAGGCTTGTAACCTGAGGCTTACAGGGTCAGTGACTCTCTGTAGGCCTCTTAATTCATCTGCATAATAAGTTTTTCCTTTTTCATATTAATGTTTTTTGAAGTGTTTCTGATCTGTATTTGCATATGGATGCCAGATGATGATGCATTAAGTCTGCAAGCTGAACTGAGCACAAAAATATGCTCAAATGAAGCAGGGAAATATTGCTGTGTCAAAGCCACAAATAAAATTACATATGCAAAATGTACCTAGCAAGTTGCTGGAAAGGAGCCATCTCTTGAGTATTGCAGCAGTGGGCTTGGCATTTAAGTAAACCAGGAAAATATGTGATTGACAAAGAAAATAAAAAAGAAGTAATAGGACAGATCTTTAAAAGGACCTAGAATCTATCTAAAACTGGGAATCTGTCATGTAATGGATTTTGTCTTAAACTAAGTAATTATTATTGTCTGATAAATGTATTTAGGGGAAAAAAAATGGCTTGAACAAGTAACTTCCATTTTTTCTCGGATCACCTGAAACTTAAAGGTCAGAAGTATTCTATGCAGGCCTTCTGATGATACAATATATGTGGTGTGCCACATTTGATTCTGCTGCAGCTGGCCACCCTTAAAGAGCCATTTCTAAAGTGTGTGTTATCACTTCCAGTATACTGCATTGCTCTAAACATTAGTGTGGGATGACTATAGATTATGGTGTGATAGAAATGGGATTTCCATTTCTACAGACACCAAATAAGACATCTGAAAAGTCTGTTTCCTGATTCTGCAAGGTTTTCGTTAGTAATTGCAATAGGATACACAGTTTTTTGTCTTCACAGAGAGAGAGTACAGTGGGCCTTTCTATTTTCAAAGAAAAAGTTTGCAATGACCTTTAATGTTTCATTCTGGGAACTCTGATTTGGCAAGATCTAGCTTGAGTGCCTTTAAAACTTGAATATCAGAGAAAGCAAGCACTTTTTGCCTTATGAAGGAACAAACTTCTTAAAGTATTAGTGAAATTGCAGGATGTCAGCAAAATGTGTGGAGTTGGGCTGTATCACAGATCTTGGTTCTGTAAAAGCACTCTTTCTTTCAATGTCTCTGGGTCTCAAATTCAAAGTAAAAGACATCAGGACATGGAAAAAAGTGAAGCAGGTGTCGTTTTTATATGTCCTTCAACTCATGACTCAGTACATTTTCTTGCACCATAAAGTTTATTTTGTACATTATTCTTTATTTTACCCTGAATCTCTCCCTTTTCTGTGTGAGATATTTCACTTGGTAAATGTAAGCTTACTGGAACTAAAATGCATTTAAATTGCTGCAAAGTTCTAAGGGAATGACACTTTCTACGGAATAACTTTTTCATCCTTACATAGCAACCATCTGAAAATCAAGGTTGTGTCCTCTCCCAAGGACATAGTTTCAAAGCTGTCACCTGCAATTGTTATGCAAGGAAAGGAACTAATCAGATAGATAGTGTTCATCATTTGATTTCATACTTGCTCTACAAGCTTAAGCGCAGGAAACCTATGAGAGATTTATTTCACTGCTCACTCATATCTTTAATGCACAGTGTAAAGATGAATGTCTACAAAGAGATCTTTGAATTCTTTCTTTCAATTTCCTGCAAGAAAGGATAGCGGAAAGGTTTGTAGTTCTCCAGGGACTTCATTTCTATATATACCTAAGGGTGACTTCTGATCAAAGATGCCTTTTAAAAAGAAGGCTAGTGAAGATCCTTTAAATAAATGCAAACTTCCTTCCCCAGGGGCTGTCAAGGAGCAGGAGTAAGTCTATAAAAGGGAACTGGACAGTATTATTGGTAGAAGTGATCTGAAAAAAAAAAAAATAGAGCTTTAAAGTAACTTGTTTCCTAAATGGACTGGGGTCTTGTTTTAATAATCCAATACAAAATTTAGTAAAGCTTTGGGAAATGTCTCAATTTATAGATATTACTGTGACCAACACACCCAACTAACATGATTGTAGCTGAAGTTTATTCTGTTTTATAGCACAGTGGTATTTGCAAAATTTCCGTTGTGCTGTTTTTAAGAGAGCATTGTGTCTAAGAACTGGAAGCTCCTCCTGAGCTAAGCTTCCTGGGACCATTAATTCACCCACAGGCTGAGTGGTTGTCTGATTTAATAATTTGCATGTGTATATAATGCTGACATAATAGAATTATTTTGAAATTCAGTGTCAGTACTATCCCCTTTCCTTCATAAGAAGCCAACCCATTGCCACCTGGCAGGAGGTGGCCTGGTATAAGTTAATAAGGACACTCATCTTGGTATGTGGCACACCTTGGTACATTAGTACCTTTTCCTTAAAAATACAGTCAAAGTTTCTCCTTGATAATTACTGTTCCTGCTTTATTTCCCGGCAGTTTGAATAGTATAGACACATATATCAAACTATTAATTGTCAGAAAATATTTGCAAATGGATTTAATTTAAATACTTTAAAATAGTCTTGATTCGTAGGAGCAGTATCATTCAGCCCTTAAGAAATACTGTAAAATCCAAGATATCCCAGAAGTCCATATATTGGGCACATCTACTTAAAAAACAAAACAGTGGATCACCATTTCCTTCAAATACTATTTTCATTGAACCTTTATGTGAAGAAGGCCTTTGGCATTGATATTTATTTATATGAGTATTGAAGCAAACTGTATTAAATGTTGCAGGTAAGTCCTGAGTCTTGAGTTTTGCTCCTATTTGCTTTGTATATATCCCAATTTTCTTCTACTTAGGGTTGTTCAGAAATCACTAATTGATCTCCTTGGTGTGACATGAAGCACTGCCAGATGGGATAGTGAACCTAGAAGCTGAATCCTTGATCATCTATATAAACATGTCACTCCTGGGTCCTATTCTGGAGTCAACCATTCGGCTTCTTCCAGAGTGAAGCCTAGGATGGCTGCAGAGACCCTTTCCTCTGTTCAAGATGAGTGACACAGCACAAAGCTGGGCTCACAGGCAACCTGTGCAGCTGCCCAGTGTTACAACAGGTAACTTTCCACCTTTGCCTATGTGCCTTCATGTGTCAGGACCCAAAAAGGTCTTTAATATTTTACTGTAGAACCATGATTTCCCCCTTGCAACATCACCCTGCCAATGCCAGCGGCTCCATCTCATCAGGGTCCCCCTCATCGGGGGATCTTCCTGCTTGTTTGAGGAAACCAGAACATTGGTCTCCATATACACAAAAATGTCCCAAAGATAGGAATGTTTTGCCTCTGTCTGGACCAGATTCCATACAGATCTTCTGAGCTGATAGAAAGTTGACTCTGAATGCTGCATATCTGTCCCGCAGTCTTTATAGAGTCTGGGTCTCTCTCTGTGGGACAGAAAAAAGAAAATGAAAGCTATTTTTTTTTTCTTTCCCTCCCCCTCCTCTACCTCCCCTCCCACCTTGTTTTTCAGCATTCTTTATGACAAGAAGGAGTGTAAAGCTGAATGATCTTCTTGGAGTTCTGTGTTGGTGGTGCTAGTCCTAAAGGACTATAAATTTGACCGTACCTGAATATCTTTTTAAAATTAAGTTTCTTATAACACACTGAAACATTCCAGCTGTTTCAGTGTTTTGGCATGTGTATGTGATGTAAACCTTTGCGTTATAGAGGGCTGCAGAGACATACAGAGGCTCCAATTTAGAAGAGAATTTAATGTATCTAGGAAGTCAAGAGAAGAAGACTTCTGGTTCTACTGGAGCTAGGGAACCTGAAAGACATCCTTAAATCTACTCTAGCTTTTAAAGTAAGGAATACTTCAAATTACAGAGGAAAGCTGTTCAATTGTCTTGACTTATCTTCCCCCTCAGGGGATTATCCCAAAGAATTGTTCAAACTATTTAACTGCAACAAGGTGCCTGTGAAGAGAAATCTTTAATTTTGCTGCTTTTTAACTACTCTCCCTGATTTTCCAAATTTAAAAAAGACTTTTTTAATGTTTTCTAAATTTTTTAAAGTACATTTATTTAAAGTTAAGTGAGAAAATTGAAATTCTCTCTGTTTGAACAACACAGAACAAACACTTGTGTTTTCCTTGGAAGAACTGTTGGGAATAATAGTGTTAACCTTCATGCAACTTGACCTTTAGAAGGAAGGTAAGGAAATATTTTACAATTGGATTATTCTGAATTTTACTAAGAAGCCCTGGGTGTGACAAATTGAGGGGTGGGGGACCAACAGAGACAGAGACGATCAGTTTGTGGAGCAGTTTCAATGGTGGTGTGGTCTCCAGACAACTCAGTGGCAGCCAATGTCCCCTTTTTGATTCACCATACACGAATTTCTAGTGAGGTTTGGTTACAGAATCACCCCTGACATGGAGGTAGCCATACTCCTTGATCCAAAATCTCTGATCAAAATAATTTCAACGATTCTATACAATCCTCCAAATATACCCAAACACTGATATCTTTCAATCTGGAGTAATTTCTTCTTTTCCAGTGCCATAGCAAATAATTTAACCCTGTGAATTTCATATCAACTTATTTGTAATGTGAAAATGGAATCCACAGTGAATATCTTTGCTTGTTGAGGAATCACCTCCACTACTTAAGTTTTTCCAGAATGCCTAAAATATTTTACATTTTAAACTTTCCTATTAATTTTCTGTGTTCATGTGCAGTGTTTAACGAGATAGGCATTGCTCAATATATGTAATAGATACATAGTCCCAGACATACTAAAATGATTAAGCTATAAACACCTTTTGTATATGCTATAAAGATATTTTCTTTTGAAGTGGCAGTGTGATTGCAGTATGTTTCTAATCCTTTCATGATGCATTTTTTAACTTTTTATTCCATATTTTGTGTTTATGCATTTAGTGTTTTCCTTTTTTGTGTGATTTACATCATAAGTAACATAGCAGATATCAGCTTCTTTCTCTCAGATGATCTATTGAAGCTGTTAAGATATTTTTTTATTTTATGTCTCTTTTCTGGAGAGCTTCCTATTTGGTATTATCTGGTTTATTTCCCCCATATATTTATTCTCCGTATAATATTTCACCTTAATGGAAATATTGAAGACTTTAAGACATAGGACATATCTCTATTAGAATCTGTTAATCTCCTTTTGGTTGAAAACAGACTTTGAACTATTGTTTATTCAACCTTCTGTACAGTAGTTTTATCTAGAACATATTTCTTTTGTTTGATTATGGGGGTGTCTTGTTGGTCACTGTCAAAAGCCATAATAAAGACAAGATATTTTCATGCTTCCCACTCATCCACTTTGCTGATAATTTTATCAAAGAAGGAAATTGTGTCGAGTGCATTTTTTTGAAAATAAATGATTCTCATCACCCTCTTGTGTTAACAAACTGATAGATTACTTCATAATTTATTCCACTGTTCTTTGGGATACTGAAGTCAGGTTGAATAGTATCTAATTTCTTAGATAGACCTTTTTCCTCTTTGAGAAGGATTTTCTGGTAGTCCTCTCACAGTCCTTTGGGATCTCATTGTCTTCTAAATTCATTCAGAAATAAATGCTTAATCCTTCTGAGACTGCTCTGGCTACTGCTGTGAGTACTCACAGGGGGACATTTTATTAGACCCTGCTGAATTCAATATCTTAAACACTTAAATGATCTTTCATACTTCTAATTTACCTCATTTCTCCTTGTTACTGATTCCACAAAAATCTTGGCATGATTTACTGAGTGCTTGCACCCATAGGTACTTTGGTTTGAAAGAGCTGCAGTTCTCTGAGTGACTCTCCCCAAGACCAAGTGTTCACCAGAGTTCCAAATCTATGTCAATGACTGGAAGCTCCAGGTTAGATCCATGTCCTACTCTCCTTTGCTGTCCTGGGAGGAGAAGTGCCAAGCTCCTCTCTGACACCCACAGGTGTGTGAGGCTTCAGGACCACTGGGCTCTGCACAATACCTCCTTCAAATATGATATGTCTTATCTCTTAGAAGAGTGATGGAGGCTTTGGTTTTCCTTTAAAGCAAAATAGTGCAACAGCTGAGCTGGGACCCAGAGAAGAAGTCCCAGAATCCATGCTCTCCACAGCTCTGCAGCCACTGTCATTCCTTTATGAGGGCCAGTGTCACTCCAGGGACACTCAGGGAGTGAACGGGAGGGAAGCAGAAAGGAATGGCCAGGACAAGAAGGAGTGAGCTTGTGCTGCTCTAGTGGTGTGCAGGAAATGGAAAGATTAACTCATGGTCTGCTCCAATGATTATTCCTGCTTCATTTGAAGACAGAGTGGTTAAAATTTAGGAAAGCTCATTTGGTAGAAAACAGTGGCAAATTTTGAGAAAAACTCATTTTGCAAAGAAGCGTTACAGTGTAAAATGGTGTTTTAAATAAAATAATTTTGTTATCTGGTAGCATGTAAGTACTCATTTTGTCATATTTGTCATGCCTTCTGGCATAACAAATTTAGCATTCGCTGCAAGACACATTGGCTGCTGTCACAGGAGGTAGCAAATTTGATATAAAACAGGGACAGCATTTGGCAAAAATATCACTTTGGGAAAGGACATAATGCTGCAATTAATAATAAAAGAAGAAAATAATCTTTCTGCAAAGAGAATTCTAATACATTTAAACTGCATCCCTAGAGCAGCTGCTGTGGTTCCAAGTCTAGGCTAATTCTTCTAGGTGCAATAATATTTCAGTGGAATTTATTTTGTCAGGACCATGCCAAGCAGGAACACATAGTAGGGATAACATAGAATATATAATAAGCTATATCCTTCCCCTCCCTCTGAAATCTTTTGGCCTCATGAACTTTTGTACCAAAGACTTTATTCCTTGAAAAAGAAAGCAGTATATATACTTAGGCTGGAATGTCAGACTTCCCTGCTGCTGCATCAGAGTGAAATATTTTTTTATTTCCAGATTGGACTGGGTCTAAAGGCAGGTGTTGACTTCTCTGAATTCTGGCTTGGCTATAAGTAGAGCTGAAATTGGGAGGCCTCTGAAAAATTACTTATTTTTGACTAGGGAGGGGGAAAAAATCCCAAGGTATATGAATTCAATGAGAAAATGTCTAAAACTTCCCTCTCTAGAAGATCACGTGGCTGTTGCTGGTCCACATAGAAAGTTATTCTAAAAGTCATAGCAAGAGAAAACACAAAATAAAGTCTTCTGAAGAGGTGTGTATTTCCTGTTTCTCTGGAGGATAAGGAGAGGTTATTTTAGATCAGCATGAGAAGGAAGTTGACATGCTAGATTCTTACAATTGTTTTCAAGGACTTTTACTTGTTAGAGAACAAGGAATGTGGGGTAGGATAGAAGTAGGTGTTTCACATCTTAGAGTTCTGAAAAGTGTGTTTGACAGATTGCAAATATGTGAAAAGTACACTTCTGAAACTACTTTGGTGGGAGGCAAGAGAATTTTCTCAGGCAACAAATAGTTCGTTAAAGTGAGGGCTCCAGTAGCTAATCTGTGCTGATTTCCATGGAGAAGCTGCAGTGAATGCTTCAGAAAACTTCACACACAGGAATCACACAGAATATGCTGATTTGGAAGGGACCCACAAGGATCACTGAGTCCAACCTCTGGCCCTGCTCAAGGCCATGCCCAGGAGTCTCACCATGTGACCAAGAGCATAGTCCAAAAACTTCTTGAATTCGGCCAGGCTTCCTCACTTCCCAGGGAATCTGTCCGGGTGCCCAACCACCCTCTGGGTGAAAAACCTTTTCCTAATATCCAACCTAAACCTCCCCAGACTCAGCTTCAGACCATTCCCTTTGATTATGTCATTTGTCACCACAAAGATGAGAGACCCCCCTCCTCTTCCCTTCTTGACTTCTAACATTTGGAATTGCCTGTTCCTGTGCCCTTAGGTGGTGATGTTTAAAAAATGACCAGCACTGATGGACCACAGCACCTGCAAAAACTTTTTTCCGGGAGACCTTGCTTACTAGTTCCCTGAGCAGCCTGAAGTCTGCTCTCCTCATATCCAGAGTTCAGGTTTTGGCACTTTTCCTCCTCTTAACAAGATTTTAAACTCAATTTCTTTGTGGTCACCATGGCCAAAATGGCTGCCAATCTCCACTCATGAGATCCAAACTTCTGACAAACAGGAGATCAAGGAGGGCATCTTTCCAAGCTGGCTCCCTTAGGACCTATTCCATAAAGTTGTCATCCAGGTTTTCAAGAATCTTCTGGCCCAGGTTGTACCAGGTTGGCTCACAGTTAATTTCTGCCAAGCTGAAGTCTCCCATAAGGACAAGGGCAGTTGACTTGGAAGAGTCCCTTAGTTCCTCAACGAATAATTCATCATTGTCCTGGCCAGGAGGTCTATAGTGGACTCCCATGATGGCATCTGCATTATTTGTTTGTCCCTTGATTCTCATCCAGAGGCTCTCAACTGTGCCATTGCCAGCTGTGAGCTCCATGCATTCTACCCCTTCTATTCCATACAGTGCCACCCCTCCACCTCTCCTGCCCTGCCTGTCCCTCCTGAAGAGCCTGTACCCATCCAACAGGGCACTCCTGGCACAGGATCCATCCCACCGGGTTTCACTGATGCCAGCAATGCCGAATCTCTGGGACTGGGCCAAAGCCTGGATTCCCCTTGTTTGTCCCTCATGCTTAATGGTGCATTAATGTAGAGACATTTCAGGTGTGGTACATTGTAGCCAACACCTCCTGAGGCAGATTGAGGGATCCCATTAGTGCTCCTTTCCTCAAGTTTTGACACACCATCCCATCACTCATCACTGGCCAGCCTGACTTTGCCCCTTTCCCCCTTCCAGGCTGGTTTAAAGCTCTGCCAGTGAGCCCCACCAGCTCCTGTGCAGGAGCTCTTTTTCTCCTCTGATATTGGCCAGCCCATCAGGTGTCAGTAGACCAGGTGTTGAGTAGATCATTCCATGGTCATCAAAAAATGCAAAAAATGTAATTTTTTTCTGCCAACACCATTCTTGGAGCCATGCGCTGACCTGATGGATCTGCCTATTTCCATCAATATTATTCCTTCTTACCAGAAGAAGTGAAGAAATCACTACCTTTGCTCTGGACCCTCTCCCAGTTGTCCCAGGGCCTGAATTCTCTTTTGATTGCCCTCTGACTTTTTTATTTAATCACTGCCAGTTTAAACAACCAATAGAGGACAGTTATGTTATAAACATATAACATGTTTATATTATAAGCAACCAATAGAGGACAGTTTAGTTAAAGGACCTTAATAAACCAGAGAGTTTTCCAGTAATGCCCCTGATCCAAGTCCCTAGAGACAGCAGACTTTCTTGTGAGTTGTGACTGGTCTGCATATCAGGCCCTACACTCCCCTTAGAAGGGAGTCTGCTGTTACAACTACCCTTCTTTTCCCGTTAACAGAGTAGGTTGTGGAGCATGAATCAGGTGGTGCTGTTTTAGTGCTGTTCCACTGTCCCAGAAGGATTTTTGCCCACCTCATCTGTTGTCTGACCTTCTAGTTCCAGAACCTCATACCTCTTCTAGAAGGTTCCAGTCCTACTTGTCAAATTCTGAGAAAGAGGAAGAACCTTTCAGGCCTGCTTCCAGCCTTCACCTTTGAAACACCCTTGGCTCACAGTCATTTGACTGGTTACCCTGCAGGGTTCTGAGTCCACCTGCTTCTCCACTACCATGGAGGTTCGAGACTCCGGAGAGTTTGAGACCACAGTGTCTCTGAAAATAATGGGTCTATTTCTTGCTCATTCCCTTGAATACTACATAGGGAGGCGGTGTCAGCTACAGGTGCACAGAACAAAATTCACCTACAAAGTCATACAGACTGAGGAGCACATGAAAGGTCGTATGTAAAAACTATGCTAGTCCTGTGTGTATAGATCCTCAGATCTTTCACCAGACATCCCTCTTGAGTTTGTTCATAGGGCAGGGGAATGGAAGGGGATTTAAAAAAGACCACATTAAATCAAAATGTACAAGCCTCCCCAATTTTGAGAAGTTAACAACATTGTAAACTTCTTTAAAAGGCTGTTTCTGTCTAAGGGATGTGGCAGTTTACTGATATGGTTGGACTACCTGTGGGTTTTCTAAAAACCTGTGGAAATGAGGTGCACAGACCTGGGGCAACTTATCTTTTCCTGGGATAAATCTCCTCTTAGATTTCCAAGGACTCATTTTTTCAACAATTTCTCTGAAACACTGATAAGCATTTTAAGAAGAGATTGGGAGAGTGAAGAATGAGAAATGCATGAAAATGGATTTTCTTTCTGCTTCCTAGAAAATAGCATGAATGGGGGTAGGAAAAAATTATTGTTTATTAGATTTTAATAATATGAATCCAATCTTTTGGTTTATGATTAGCCATGTTTAGTTCACTCTGATGAATTGATTTATAACATTTGCACTTAATACTAGGTACTAAGGCAAAATAAAATTGAATTTATGCACCTTTGTAATATTGTGGTAGTTTGGGAAGTTCAAGAACCAGTCAGTGACTAGGCATGAAAACTGACAGCTAATATAGCCACTAGAGAGACAATCCAATTGTATGAGATTATTTTTTGAGATTTGAAAACTGGCAGAATTTATGTCTTAGAAATGGAAAAAATTTTAAAAGTTATAAGAATGAAAAAAGTGTTTATTTTTTTTAATTTAAAATGTTGCTTAGCTTGTTTTCTGCTTTGTAATAATAATAAAAAAAGAATAGTGACTTCATCCTACAAGCATATTTTTTTAAACCTAATCCTTTTTAGGAGCAAAGATGACATAAACTTCTTGAAATAATACATAAGTCATCAGAACCTTAAGAGAACCTTGTTGTTTCTAGCTGCCCAGGGCAGCAACTACAAAGCCAAGTCTGCAGATGTGGCCCTGCTCTGCATAGCAAACAGTCAGACTGGCAGGAAAAACCACTACCTAATAAAAAAGAGCACAGAGAAAGATCCAGTAGAATGGGAATGAAGGGATTTTCATACATTTCTGCTGAAACATCTGTATCAGTTTATACCAATCATATCATTGACACCTAAAAGCACAAACTGGCAACAGAGAAGTTTGTGAAGACTTGGTATTCACACTTCCTTGTTTTTCAAGAGAGAGACGGAACACAGAACTGAACACAGAACAAAGAATAATTGACCTCTTCTGTATGTATTCTCCTTAAATTTCTCCTACTGGAGTAAGACAAATATGCATGTACTCACACCAGAATGAAGAGATCAAATTAAGGCAGAGAGCATCAATAATAATATATCTTTCTCATTATTAATAATTAATAATATATTTGCCCCTCCAGAGAATCAAAAGTGTAGAATGAGAGACCACAGATGTTATTTTGAAGCATTTCCCAGATGACCATTTTCATGCCTTCAGATGATGGAGCCTGTTCCAGGGTGTTGTACCTAGAGGCATGACAGTTCTTCACAGAAAGTTGCTGGGATCATTTTTTGTTTTGTTCCATGACTTCCCACTGCTATGAACTGCCAGGACGTTCAGGGCAAGGAGAAGCTTGCTGAAGAGTTACCCTTGCCATGTAGGATTGTAGTTCTGTAGAACAGAGCAGAGTGAGAGAACAGTCTTTGATTTGATCCACAAACACTGCTCTTTCAGGAGGGAAATTGTGGAGGGTGGTAAATAATGCAAAAGTGTATTTCACAGAGGAATTCATTTACATAGCCACAGCTAACTTGCAGGCTTGAAGATGATGAGAAAGCACCCATTACTAGGAAAGATGAAAATAATGCATTTATTTTCTTCCCTTTGGCAGAGAGTTAGTGTAATTTCTGTGTCTGGGTTTGGATGAAATGTTCCTGCCCTTTGTTCAGCCCAGCAATAACTTCAAAGCATGCTGAATATTTGGCTAGGTACAACAGTATTTCGTGTCATAAATCATGGATCGTATTTGCTGGGCCATTAATGAATTCAGTAAGTAATGACAAATGTAAAGCTAAATTTGGCTTTCAGTTGCACAGATGTAAATCTATTATGGCTTTGAAATCTACAGAACATTCATTATGAAAATGAACTTTATTTTCCATATTCCCAGAAGACAGGAAAATTAAAGGACCACTTTCAGATCACTAAAAACAGCATATCATTTCAGATCGAAGCTTAAGAGATCCAGAGATTTTGTGGAAAAGAAACATGTTTTCTAAGTTTGTGAGTTCCAATAAATGTTTTCATAGTTAAATGGTGGCAAATGTTTTGATTAGCAAATCTTAAACCTGAAGGGGCCAAAAAAGGGAATAAACATTGTTTTGGACATATTCTGAAATCAGTTTGTGCAAATATCTCCTAGGTCTCTGCTCAGGTCTAGCTGGAAAGCTTTGGTCCACTTTTTAGCTGTGTTGAACCCAACTAGAAGAAAAATATCTTGACCTCATCTGAGAGGATGCTTTAGCTGATGCTCCAGACTCTATTTGAAAATCCAATCCTAGGTGAGCCTTTTTTCTTATTTTCTTATAGCAATGTCTGGTTTCTGCTCTTTAATGGGGACCTGATTATAATATTGATAGTTGTCAGCTGGAGAAGTGGAGACTAAGGATAACTAAAAGGAGATGGGCAAGCAGGTGGTATTGATCTGTGTAAACAGGAAAGAAAAGAAAGACCTTTCTCAACCTTTGATCCCAAGGTACCAGAATTATGCAGTTTTTTTTTTTCCCTGTGAGCAGGGCATGAGTGCTGAACAATATCTGGTCTTTCTCCAGACACAGGTGTAGAGCTGACAGAATCTGGCATTTTAAGAATTATGTTTTAGGCTTGACAGAAGTTTCCTCATGAGCGTCTGTACATGTGGGTCTTGAAGGATGCAAACACAGCAGCTCAGAGGGGCAATCTGGAGAGTCTCCTCATTTTAATGCACCAAACACAGAACTGTAACAGGGAAACACCACTGGCACAAAAAAGGAACAGTAGCTGGGTGCTAAATGTGTCAGATGTTACCTTGATGTAAAATAAATCTGTGCAGAGATATGCATCAAGGATTTGTAGAGCTTCGGGGATGAAAGTGGAACATGGATATTTAAACATCTTTCAAATGTGGATTAGTATTCCTGCTGCCTAATTCATAAGGACTGGCAGTGCAACGCTGCAGGTGCCTAGAGCTAGCTTGTTACTAAGAGATCTGCAAGGTCTGCTCTAGTACTGAGCAGTTCCAAGTTAAGAGGGGACATTGAGCTATTCTGATTCAATACATTTTCTAAACTAATGCACATCTCTCCTGTGGTGTGTGAATATGAGAGGCAGTGCCTCCACATTGCTGCACAGGGATGAAGCTGTCAAAATGGATGTGTAATAGCAAAGCTGCTCCACTTCAGTGATACTTGGCTCCAGAGCAGAGAAGTGGAGAGGCATTTGAGTTATGCCTACTGCTAATCTATATTAACAAAAAAGCACTGGAAGCTATTTTCATTATCCTTTGCTTTGTTTTTGCTAATCCTTCACTAGCCAGAAAAAAAAGCAGAGCTATTTTGAGGGCTTAAATTTATTTGCATCTGTTCTGCAGATTTGCAGTAGTCAGGAGCATGTGCTTAGAATATTCTCTGTCCAGGCATTGCACAGATTCATCTACAGAACACCTTATTGACTGAATGGATTCCTATTTACTAGAGTTTATTGAACTCCTACCTCTTTTTCCTCTTCTGCCACTAGATTATATGTAAAGAGAACAATTTCTCAGACAGTCAGTCAGTCAGTCAGAATTTTTTATATTGGAATTGAACAACAATGCAGACTCTCACTTGTTGCCAAATTCCTTATGTAAACTGGTAGCAATAATAAAAGAAGATGCCTAACACTTACGTCCTCCTGGCACTGGTCTTCTACAAAGCCCAAATCACCAAGCAGGTCCAGTTTGTTCAGCTGCAAATACAAGATAAATGATCTGCTCAAAACAACATGAAACATATCATTTTCCCCCTGCATTTTCAGCATTACCATTAATCAACTGACATACTTCCTTCTGTAGATGGTTTGAGAAGTCTATTCAGCTTGATTCTAGTGTAGTGATACAAAGTATTACTGGGTCAAAATTTTCAGGTTCAAAACAAAATCCTCAAACTTTCAGACATATCTGCATTTCAGACATACCTACACTGTGTATCCTGGCTGTAAATAACTAGAACATCCCAGATGTTTTTGATAACATGTGAGGAACAAACTGAGCAGGCGCATCCAAAAGAAAAACTGAAAGACTTTACAAAGCTAAAAGAGTACATGAGATTTAGAACACCTGTATCACTACATTTCATCAAAATGTTTTGATTCTGCAGAATTTGAATTCTGCTGGCAGTACTTTCAGAGCTTCATAAAAAAAACTCCATATTGTCATATCAATAAAATATCTGACACAAATATCGAAATTTATAGGTGTTTATTAATCAGTGCCAGTAAAACTTTCTTTCTGAATCACAGGGTGACAGTCATTTGTAGTAGAAAAGGAAAATGAACTGAAATACACAGAAAAAGGAATAACTAAGCCAAAAAGGGGAATGGAGGAATGAAATAATAAAATAACAGTTGACTGTGACATAGATGGGTTCTGGTCTCAGCTTTGACTGGTCTTATAAGTTTTAAAAAAAAAGTCCTTTCTCCCAACTTTCTCCTGTTCAAATTGATTAATCACTCTATTTCTATTTTTCTGGCCTCAGATAAATTTCATCTAAAGACTCCTTCAAAACATCTGAAGAAATCCCCTCTGGTGAGGTCTTGAAGCATGTGTGTCTATTTTTTTTTTTTTTTTTTCCTGGAAAAGGCTATTCTGCCCTGCCTTCTTTCATTGGGCTTTATTTCTCTGATACAAGAACTTGTTTGTTGGAAATTATCTAGTTTCTGCAATGACTAGGATAGTCTGACCTGCTTTTAACTGCCAAGAAAGACTTTTTCTGCATGAGCTAATACAAGTCCATTCCCATGAGGTAGGCAATATGTTATGACATCCCTGTATTTTGTATGCTGTCTAAGAACATCAAACCCTCATGGGAGTCTGTTCTACTGTAACAAATTTTCTGTCTTTCTAATTAATTGAACCTTCTGCCATTGTGTAATAATTATCTTAGCTTCTTATATATGTATTTTGAATTGAAGGCACTATTTTGTTAAGCTGTTGGCTGATGTTTGGTTATTCTGTTTTTTTCCGGGTACTTTCCAATTAAGTAATTTTCTCAGTCTTTGAATTTCCTCTTCCATGATCTGCACTTCACTTTGATTAAGGACATCATTCCATTCACATCATTTTTTTAAAATTTCCTTTGCCAGAGGGCTATATCATGCCCTCCATTCCCATTTTTCTTTCCAGAAGTCCTCATGCTTCGTTCATTTGTCACCATATTCTTCTCATCATTCTGCCTGACAGCTTGAAAGATTTCTTCTGGTCATCTCCACTTCACAGGTAATGGTGTAATTTTTATGTGTATTCCTTTACTTCTCTTGTCTGTATCAAGAAGTTTTCCTTCAACGCCTGCAATGTTATGATATGAGAGTAAGGTTTTCTTTTCTTTTTTTTTTTTTTTCTGTGATTGCATAAATATTGATCTACTTTTCAATTTCCCCTTATTCATGTCACCCCAAGAAAAGCTGCTGCCATCACAATGTTCCTGTGGACACCGTGGGACAAGGGCAAGGATATGAAACGGAGCCAGACTTAAGGTGTGTAACTTCATACACTGAGAACCTATGCAAATGTAACCTGTGCAGTATCTTGCCTTTTTAGGTCGGCTTCCTCTTATGGTTAACTCCTTTAAAGTAATGCTGTACTATGGGAGTTCTTCATTATTCTTTAGCCCTTCCCTGAGGAACTGTCACCTCCTCAACCAGGTTAAATGCTTATTGCATAAATGCATATAGAATGCTGTATCTCACACTAAAGTGAGCAATTCAGAGACAACATTCTGCAGTAGATTCTGTTTTTCTCTCTCCTGCTGTTCAAATGGATTACACAGGAAAGAAACATAGCAAAATTCTGATGGCTTTCTGTTCACAACTTTGGTGTCACCTGGAAGCTGGGGTTTTTCAGAGTGAACATTAACATCCTTTCTGAAGGAAGCTTTCAATTTTGAAGAATAAATGATGCAGTTCTAGGTTTCCCCTCTTCTGGACAACAGATCTTTTTTTTTTTATTTGAAAATCATTATTTTCATTGTGCTTTGTTTCTGAAGTAGGTAATATAATTTAGAACCTGTTAGAGCAAGTGACTGATTATGTGTCTTAGGTCAGGATTGACAACACGTCAGGGAACCAGTTACTAAATGTATTAAGTTCTGGTAAATTAGCCAGAGAGAGATCTGTGTGTGTTCGTTTAACATTGTGAGTTTCTATGCTTTTTGATAAGTATTGCCCCTATTTACATGATGGTAAAGACCTATTCTACTTTTAGGTGGTAACTAACAACTAATTGCTAGTAAAATATATTTTCTGAGACCTGCGTCTTGATAAAAAACTAGTTATTTCTGTAAAAATAAAGTAGCTGACTTGCATACAATTTAGGGATACTAATTTAAATTTTAAATCTGCTTAGTGGAAGGAAGAATGTGTTTTGAAGCTACAGTTTCATAATTTGGAACTAGCTAGAGCATCTGGTCTTTGGCAGATAAAGGGCAAGTGCAGCCTGAATCAAAACTATATCAACCATTATTTTATCTCTTTATTGTTGGTATCCTTGCATGTATCCTCATCACTTCTGTCTAAACTTTTGAAAATTGAAGCTGACTCAGTGGGAAATATTTTATTCTTGCTTTAGGATTTAATTTGTTGCTTTCCATTTGTTTTGCTTTCTTCTTCTTCCTGCTGACCTCAGCCAGCTCTTTTGAAAATGCATAGTGTGAAACACATAATTAGTTAGAAGTCATAGTACAAAGTGGTACTTCTACAGAGTGCCGGTACTTGGGAAGAAAACCCTGTTAATGCACTTATTTCCCATTCTTCTACACTGCTTCCTTCCTCTCTGCATTAACTCTGTAAGTGAAGGTATACAAAAGCCATAGCAAGTAGTGTGTTTAAAAGCTTCTGCTTTGTGCAACCCAAGAAGCACAGCTGAAGAAAGAAGCACATCCCCATCACAGTAATTTTTTATCTTGTTGGGTCAGTACAGGCCTCTCCTATGAATTCTTGTCCATTGTAACTATGGAATGCCTAAATGCTTATTTATTTTGTGCTCTCTAAAAACCCTTTCTAGGGATCTTTGGTGCATAAATGTAGTTTCATTAGTGATACCTAGACTAGATTTAATACTAAACAGCTGCTAGCAATGAAGAAAACTTTAGCAGTATCCTTGTTATTCCCCTTAATAAGTTCTCAGGATTTTTAATCACCATACTGCTGATTTCTGTGTAGATAAAGTAACAGAAATTAGCTAAATCTTTTATGGTCCCTGTATGTACCCACTGGTTTCAAAGCCCTGGCATAAATAGTTCCACACCCAAAATATCAAGCTGAATTATTAGAACTAGTCCTGGCTATGAAATCAGTTGTTAAATCCTCTATTAAATGCCATAAACTCTTGCTGTCTCAGTTCTTCCAGTGTAAAATAAAATGTCTAGTGCATATATATATGTGTATGTGTGTATATATGCATGCACACATATATACACAAGGTCCATCACCATCCCTAATGATGTAAAGAGGATAGTAAAACTCTTAAATATTTAACACTCATGAATAAACATGGAATTCATCTCACTCAGTCATTGTCTTCCAAAACTTTAAGCATCTAGGATCTCCCAAGAATTAAGAGAGAGTGAAGGCCTAAGTCTTGCCCGTCCTGGACACGTGTCAGCAGATGAAATGTACTTCTCTAAGGTGCATATGTCTCCCCAGGGATGACAGAGGTTACCAGATTAAACTATAATTCCTAATTTCAGAGACTATACTTGACTCATGTTCACATTTTAAATGGAAATCTCTGTCATGGCTGTAAGCAGAAAGTGCTGATTTTCACTTTTGCATGAACCTGGCATCAGCAGAGATGATGATATAGCAGAATACAGCCCTATAAGTAATTTCTAAATGCATAAATTTTATAAATGTGGAGAGAAAAAGAATACACACTGAATTTAAAGGAAAGAAATGCACCTAGCGAAGTTCATTTTTTCTTCTCATCTTGGTCTTTCTGGTTTGATGCTTTCTGGGGTGTGCTAGCATACCAGAAAAGTCTTGCTAAATATTTCATTTTTGATAATGTTTAAATTCATGGTGATGAAATCCCTAAGTATCCTGCCAAATCTAGGAGAGGAGGCAAGTCTGTTCTCCACACCATTTTACCATCTTTCCCCAATTCAGTCTGAAGCTCTTATAGGGTTTCCAGTCTCAAAAATTCCCAACAGGTCTGTAGCAGCTGTGTTCAGCACCTGCTGGTGATATCTGGGTGGTGAAAAATGCTCACATAGAGGAGCTCTAAGCATAAAGGAAACTCCTATCCTGATTTGTTGTTGTCTCCTCTTTACTACCCAAGACTAAGCTTTTCTCTGCATTGTGTTAAATTTCCATCTTTACACGGAGTCAGTAGGAAATCCTGACTGAGGCACTCTGAGACTGAGGTAGCCATTAGTGGCCGGCTGTGGGTGTAAAATCAGTCTGTCACATTATACCACCTGTATGCCACAGAGAATATGAAGGAGCTGTGGCTCCCCGTTGGATTAGCACTCGAATTTTCAAGTCTTCTTTTATTCAACAAAAGCATGGTTAAAATTTTGCAAGCCAAGTGTGGCATGTAGGCACTCAGCTTCCACAGAGATTAGAACAGATCCTTTGCATTTCTAAGCAAGTGCCAGATTTTGACTTCTTTATATGTCACTCTGGAGAACAAAGAGCTATTCGACTAATGATTAGCATATTTTGACCAAGCTGTGCAGGAAAAAACATCCTTTTGTTTCCAGAATCTTGCATTGGTGCTCAGCACAGGCTCTGAATATACTTGGACATTTGAATAAACAATTAATAATGAGAAAGAAGAAGACATGACTAACTGAAATGATTCCAAGCTATGTCTGCTATTGTGGCTCTATTTGCAGTTTAAATAATGGCTTGGTCACTTCACTTAAAAATGAATTTATAACTGCTTGGTACAGTCCTTTATATTTTAAAATCTTTACAATGAAATAGTTGAAAAATATTCTGATCACATGTGATGAAACATATTCTCTTTGGATGTTTGCTCACTTAAAGGTCGTTCACTGCTGCCTGCACTGGATAAATAGTAGGATTTGAGGATCTATTTATCATAAGAAAAGGCATTGTGTGAGAGAACAGGATGGTAACATTCCGTGTTCTGCAGCACGACATACATTTCTCATCACCATGCTTCTATACATGTTATTGGGTGGGAGATCTGAGAAAAGCAATTACCAGAGCCAAAGGGACTGGCATCCTAGAGAAGCTGAAGAGCCACATGTAGAGTAGCTTGGACAGTGATTAATGGCTACTGGGACTGACAGAGGTCTGAGGATATTTAACGGGTACTAACACAGAAGTGACAGAACATTTCAGGATAACGGAAGTAAATTGTAAGTCTTTTGGAATGGGAAAATGTTGTGTAAAAGATGGTATAATAGGTCTGTTGGAATAATCGCTGTCGGTGTATCATTTTCCTAGGTTTATTTGTATTTTTTCACCTGGCTGCTAGAAATTTGCTTTAATAACAATAAGAAGAAATGCAGTCAAAGTGACAAGAAAAAACTTCTCAAATTTGAGAGAAAAATCTTCTTGACTGGCAATTTTGATGAACTCTCTGAAAAGTAGTAAATCCCTGTCTCTTGGGACTATAGTAAGAAAATGGAAAGATATGAGCAAATGCACAATAGCACTTTTAGATTGACAAAGAACAGACCTAAATTTGAACAGGTTTATTTATGTTAAATTGCAACAATAATCAAAACCTTTAACTTTTAAAAAGCACATTATCCTTTGATTCATGTATAATGCAAAAGACACTAGAAGAGCCAAGCAAAAGAAATAAGCAATAAGTTCTACTGTGTTGAGGCACTCTTTCTTCTCTTTGTTCTTCTGAGTGCTGTGCCCCAGAGGAAGCAATGGAGTAAATATCATTCAAGTTAATTCTGGAATATAAGCACCATCACCAGGACTGGCATGCACTTGGCTTGCTTTTTCTACCAACTCAGGATGACAAACTTTTATCACCCACTTAAACATTTGCAGCATGCCTGCAAACAGCCAAGCATAAGATGCAGCCTCTCAGAAGCTCATTCCTAGTAAATGTGGGGCAGTGGCTGATGCTACCAGGCTTGGGATGGGTACTCACAGAGTGATGCCAGGGTGCTCGGGCCATGCCCACTGGTGCTTTACTTTTTGCTCAGGGAACAAATTTTCCTTCCCAGCCTGTCCTCCTGACTGCAGAGACCTATTTGAATCCTGCCAGTTGTTTGGAATAGTGGGTTTGAATTATCTTTCTGCTCCGTCTGTGGTGATGAAGTACAGGGCTGCTTGACAGACACTCTTGGACAGCACTGGCTGTGTAATTTGTACACATTATTGCCACATTTTTTGTTCCTTCCTTCAATCAATCCCTAAGTACATTGTGCCAGTTTTGGGATATTGATACCCATAATTGTTATTTCTACTACCGTTCCTAGGTAATCTTATCTTATGTGTTCTTACTTCTCTGGTCATACAGATACTGCTGACCTTGCAAGACTTGGCTCCCCACAGAAGTCCCCAGTACTCCCCTCTAGTTATCTGTGAAGTTTGACATATGCCTGCTCCTTAACCACCTGTGAAATTCAGATCTGATCTACAGTGCTCTCTGTAGCTTTGGATAGCATCTCACACTGTAATCTATCACATCCAAGAACTGCTCAGCTTGGGTTCATCCAGTGTGTTTTCATGCCCTGTTCCACTTAGCCTCACTGAAATTCAGTCCAGTATTCCTGGCACATTCCTACAGCCCTCTCAATCTCTGCTTTTTCTGCCCCTCTCTTACTTTACTTCTCTTGGCATACTTTACTCTTTCTGAATTTTCTTTCTTTTCCCATTTTTCAGCTTTCTTCCACTTTAAAAAAGTCTATAAATAACCATAACCAAAACTTTAAAATAGCTGTGTATTGTGGTCTTAATCTACATCTGGCTGTAATTGCTGAAAGAAACAAGGAATCAGAATCTGGAGTGCCCTGCATGAGCTCTGATGTCATGTCTGATTTCATATAACAGTATTGTAAAGGAAAGTCTCAACAGGCTAAATTTCCCTGGCTTAGTGGAAAAATCGATGACCTCCTACAATAATGCACTGTTATTCTGACTCATCCAGTAGAACAGTCCCAGCTCTAAAAGACAAAACACAGAACCAGATCCCTGATGTGTGCAAGGACAGAAAGATTGAGGGTTTGATATATTTGAATGACTAAAATTGGTAATGTGAATATACCTTAGATCAACATTTTTAGTATGTTACTAGTGTCCTTACTAGAGCTAACATCTGTGAGAATCATTATAGATCAGCCCCAGATAGTCTGGTCCCAGCTACCCCCAAAGGCCTGTAGCTCCTTAGGTCTCCCTAAATCAAAATTTCTAGTACTCTTAAAACCTGAGCTCAGTGCCTCTGAAAAACTGAGTCTGCCCACAGTCCTAAGATGCTGTTTCACAGAGCAGCAGATACATGAAAAGCATCTCAGCTTTTGTCAAAAGAAGCTCCAAGCCTTTTTATGTTCATAAGAAAATAATAGGCAGAGATTTGAGTACTTACACATACCATTCCTTTTCCCTTCCCTAGAGAGAAGGAATGTCTTGGTTAGTGAGAGTTAATGCTTGCAAAATTGCACTATTTCATATAATTTCAATTAGTTTTTTCAAAAGTATTTTAAATTTTAGAGGTTTCTTTTGTAAAATAACACAGACCCTTTGCTTTCTTCTATTAAAACCCAAAACCTAATATATGTGTGTGTGTATTTATATATAATCTTTTAACCAACAACAAAAACCTCTTTTCAGGGCAACATAGGCATTTATGAAGCAGACAATACATTAATTCTGCCCTTAATACTGGATATCATTTGCTAGTTAGGTGAGCTTTAACACACACTGTGACTTGAGGACAAATTTGGCTTTTTTTTTTGGCGTCAACTGCAAAACATGTTTCTACAGTATAGCTGACTTCCAATTTACACACCACTGATGTGTTTTCCTTATGATAAAATCCCAGTGCACTAGAAAGGACTGATATTTCATTTCTGCCTTCCGTTCCCCATGTTTTCTCCAGTTCTTATCAGTGCTGATTGACACTATTCAGTATTTTTTGTACTTTCAGTGTGATAAAGACCTCTGCCTTTATTTCCTATTACCACATTTGGTCTTCTCACATATATTCCAATTCCATTAATACTAACATTTGAAAAAAATTGGTAATGCTTTTTCATTTCTTATTTTGCTATCTTTGTGTCTTGTGAAGATAACACTCCTCTCTTACTTGCTGCACATTAATGCCAACTTCCTAATGTAGTAATTTATAGTTCTCTCCAGACAGTTAGATGCATCAACTGAAATGTGATTTACAGTTAATGAGGCCAGGCCACACATTATATTGTCTAAATTCACATTTTCCTTGTCATCTGTCTTCTGTCTTTGCATTTGTGTATCTTATGCAAATCACCTATTTAGAGCAGTCATAGTTAAAACTTCAGGCTGTTCTGTCCTCCCTCCTTTGTCAGGTCACTTGTAATTTTCCAATGTATTCAATGAGATTTTATAGAAGACTTTCCACGTGGGATTTTTTCATCTCTTTCTACTTGGGTATCTCTTCCTGTTGTCTAATGACCTATTGACAGAAGTAGTATATTCTTCAGATAGTTTTGGTTTTGGTCCGGTAAGTTCTTCTCTCATAGTTTCCTGTCATTACTCATTGTATTCACTGACATCCTTCACTGATCTCATCTTTTCTTCTGTACATTTCATGCCAACATAAAGTCACTTCAGGTCAGAGTTCATACAGTGCTAACTTCCTCCTGCTGCTCCTGTCAGATTCCCTTAAATCTACTTTTCATCAAGACACTAATCCTAGGCATATGATCTAATTGGGTGGTATGTTACAGAGCCTTAAATATCCCTAAGCATTACTGAATTTTTCTTGAAAATAGTCTTTGTTTTCTTTGTTTGCTTGTCATAATTCTCCTTTTATAAACTCCTATAGAAAGCTGCCTACATCTGCACTCTTGTACAGCCCATGCCATTTCCTGTGGCATTTGTGCAATTCCTTTCAGTATCACAAGGCACTGCTAAATCTAAATACTAACTCAAATCTCAGAAAAAATTCACTGAGTAATTAATATCAAGGCAAAAATGGATATTTTCAATCCCTATAAAACTTGGATTTTTTCTTTGAATTTTCCAATAACTTTTCCAAAACATTTCAGTATTTGCAACTTAAAAAAAAAAGCAAATGAGAAAAGTAAGAGCAAAATAAGCCTTTCCTAAACTCTTGCCTTTTTATTGTATCGATCCATTCTTCTCTCCATGCAACCTATTTCAATTTCTAATAACAGATGCCCTTAAAATACTCAAACACATTGCAGATTTCTGTCAGAATTATACTGTTGGGTTCTGCAGTGTAACTTAGCTGACTAAACTTCAGGCTGCTTGACACAGCTTTCTTCTCCATGTTGTCATTTTCTGCTATCTGATGGCTCTTTACAACCTGAAATTTTGGCAACCTTCTTGTTCTTGAGGAATCCTACCGATACTTTAAACATGCTTGAAATTTATTCTTTCTTTTTTTTGCTATTAATGCAGTTTGGTTATACTCAAATCAAGAGAAAAGAGAATATATACTTGCAATTTTAGCTAGAGCATTTTACTTCATAGCAGGATTTTTCATTAAACAAATCTTTCTTGATGCCATTCAGATGAGTGAATACTTTTGCCTATTTTTGCATACATTTTCTAAGCACATTTATGTTTTCAAAACTCTTAACTGATGATTCCAGATACTCTTTATTCCTATTTACTTTCCAGTTAGGCAATTTTCTCTTCATCCTCGTCTGTGGTTTGCACTTTAGTTTGATTAGCCACACCATATTACTCATACTTTGTTTTTAATATCCACTTATCAAAGAAGTCTTTGTTTCCCTCCAATTAAGAAGCCAAGCATTCTTTTTCTTCAGTAATTGCATTTTTCTTACCTTTGTTTCAGTCACCTGTCCAATTTCCTCTTTTCATTTGCAAACAATTTTATTTTAGTGGAACATCATTATTATAGACAATGATAATAGCAATAGGGAAAGTTGCAGTATGTCCCACATTTAACAGCAATAAAAATAATATTACTGATTTTACATGTGTCCTTCTCCAATATAAATTCTGTGCTTTAAGTTTAATTTTGACACGGAAACTCTGTGTCAAGGAAACCATATATTGATTTTTAATTGGGATTATACTGACTCCTCAAATTGGTTAAAATGTTCAGGTTTATATGGAACATGTCTTATGTCATGTTTTTTGTGAATACAGCAAATCCACATCAAAGGTGACCTTTTCTACTGGTGCTGCTTAAAATTCAAGGATTTCTTTCTCCTAAGTAAAGGTATTTGAGAATCTTGCAGGCTCTGGGTGTTGGAAAAATTTGTTTCTCTGCTGGTCTCACAACTGCCAAAGAAAAGGGTCGGTTAGCATCCTACTGTGTTAGTACACAAAAAGCCTACATGACCTGCTCACACGCCTGACTGCCTTTGCTTGCTGCAGAAAGTCTGGCAAGGAGCCCAAGATAAAGTTCCCATCTGCTGGGCCTTTGCATTTTCTCCATGAGGCTCCTACCCCCCACAGCCAAGTCTCTGTGGGGAAATCAGCGTTGGACAGCACCAAGCTTTGGCTTTCCATGTCAGGGTCGCAAAATGAGACCACTGACGGCACAGAAAGTAACAGGCATTTTGGCAACTGAGTGAGAGTTCACGATGCTTGGCACCAAAGCATGTGATGAGGGTCACATAATGCAACATAAAACCTCTTAGTAATGTAGCAACTGGCCCAGAATTTGCTGACTGCTTGTTAGTTATTGTACAATCCCAAACTGTCTGACCAAAACCCTACCTTATGTGTCCTTAGCCGCTTGTCCCAGACGACTAACGACAAATGTTTTTGAAAGGGGTCCAGGAATGTCTTTGTAGTGTCTTTACTTTTCCACAGCTCTAGCCAAGTGACTATGTACCAAGAACCCTGAAACTCCGAGCCAAAACCCCTCCCCGCTGGTACGTCTTCCATAAAAATGCCCTCTGTTGGATTTCAAATACGGCTGACACTGAAATATGCCAGAAAAAGAAACTTGAACAGGAGGACTCATTGATAAGAAATCCTCTTAACATCTTAACAAAATATAGCTTCTTCAGTGTTACCACTAGTACAAGTAACATAGGGAGGAAGGGAAAAACACAAAGTTCTTACACAAACAAGAGGCAATAGTCTCTAATTCAGCTGTGAATTAAAAAAAAAAAAAAAAGCAAAAGCAAAAGCAAGCAAAAAGCATTCCAGGTGTCTGTTTCTAGAAGAATTTGAGGAACAGATAGGCACTATGTCCTGTCAAGAATTTTTATAGGTGGCACCTCTAAAAATTTATTTTTCAAATGTTTTTCTTTGGAATCTTGTACTTGATCTTGACAAATAAGAAAAAGGTCAGTAATTTTACAAAATGAGCTACTAGTGAAAGGGAAGCCAGAGCAAAGGTTCATCTGAACAGATATCTGCCTTATTGTTGTTATACATTGTGAATTTTAGTATTGGGGGGTTTACAACAGGAGAGCGGTATTATTCTTTGGTCAACAATGCCCTGAACCACTACCGTCTGAAGAACATGTCAAATAAGATCCTTGACTAATTTAATCAGAATTTTAGTCCTCAAACATTGTTTGAGCATAGGCTTTATTCATATTCTGAGTATTAATGATAATCATTGCAGCACAATTCAGAGACTTCACTTAAAGAAAAAGATTCCTTTCTTCCTTCCTTTCCTTCCTTCCTTCACATCTACTACTTAAACCAAAGGAAAAAGTAATACTTAAAATCCCTCCTTTAGCATAACAGAAATCAATATATCTTGACCCTTGTCTGAAGCCCTAGGAAGACGTCCATAGAAGAAACTAAAAATCCCTGCAACAGACTTTCTTGCTGTTTCCTACACACTTAATATGTCTATCAAGCTGGTAAAGCCATTTCATTTGCTTTTCCTCTCTCTCTCTCTATGGAAATGTTGCCATTTCCTCATTAACTCTGTTGATTTACTTTTTTCTTGGGAATTTGACCTCTAAGTAACTCTGACTTTCAACAAGCACTTTTATGCCACTGTATTTCCTTTCTCTCTCCAGATGTCAAGTTAAAATCTTGGCCATTTCAGGTGGGACGTTGGAATAGGTGGGAAAAAGAAATTTTCTTCTATTTTATAGTTAGTGGTGTGCCTTTCTCGTAATTCCTCTCTTTGGTTTGGTTACCTGCCATTTAAACATGTATTACTGTTTTATTTGCTAAAATATGAACAATAATCTTTTTCTCCTCAGGCTTCATTTCTGTACTAAAACAAATAACAAGGGTCAGCAGCAACCAAACAGTTTTTCTCCTCTTCACGCCTTACTCCTATCTTTTCTTTTAAATCTTCTACCTGGCTGCCTCACAGAGCATTTCTTCAACTCAGTTCCTGAAGAATCCAGAACTCTGAGTTAGGTGTGAAGATGTCTCCTACAGTTTAGGAGAAAAGGTAAAGACGTCAGCATGGAAATAAAAATGATCAATTGAGGGATGCATCCAGCACAAGTCAATGGGAAATACTGAGAATGGTGAGTTTTCTGATTTCTTCCTAATTATTTTCAGGTCTGTTACATCAGATAGGGACTTAGCAGCATAACCTTGTAATGCCTTCTGGTAACAGACCAAATAATGGTTCTTCCCATGAACAGCAGTTTCTAATTTTTTTTTACAGGAAGAGGATGATGCATCATGTATTTTCTGTAGTAAAGTATAGTTACCATGGGCATTCTGAAAAACAGAAGAAAGTTCAGTGTAGTCAGGCTGCTGCAAGCTCTTTGCATTGCATTTTGAATAGTTTTCTTAATCCTCTGTCTGGATCTATCCTTTGGACGGGTCACTATTATAACCCTATATGTGTTTAAAATTGTCATTGTATAGGTGAGAAGGTTGGAATTAAACTAGGCATCTACAACATTTGACTGAATTTTTCTTGCCTGTTTGAGTTGGAAAATGTTATCTGTATTTATTTGTTAAATAAGCTATGTTTAGCATTAATAATCAATATATTTCTGCAATATGTGAACTGTAGCCTGCATCAGAAAGGCTGTGAGGAGAAAAGGAAGAAAAGTCAAAGAGCTATACTATACTGAAGTTTGTATATTAGAGTTCAAAGAGCAAGATTATATTCCTGTGCAAGTATTCAGACAATGTATCTGGGGTCTTAGAAGTGTACTGCATTTTTACGTATGTTCTCATTTCAAAGCTTGGGTTTTCATTGACAGTATCTTATGCAACAGTTAGGCAGGTGTTAAGAGGTACAAATAATGTGAGCCCTAAAAATATCAACAGTGAGCTAAACATGTTTCCCTGATCTCTGTGTGCCCTCTCCCATTCAATTTCTGGCACATAAAGTAAAATGTAACCTGGAAGGAAGAATGTGGTTTTGCAACAGGCATTTTTCAGAATGACTGAAACTGCCAATTGCTCTCTTTGAATAACAATGAACCCAAACAAGAACCAGCACTGGGATAAGTTTCCATCTCTCATAGCAGGATGAACGGAGAAGCAAGTACAAACCATAAGATGATGAAGTTAAGAAAGATAATAAATGAAATCTAATTAATTTATCTTGACACAGTTAACTTCAGTTAGGTAAGTTTAAACAAAGTCGAACATACCAGAATTTTAGCTAATCAACTGCTTTTGTATCTCTTTTCATCTCTTGTCTCTTTTCAGTACAAGCATTCCATCTGTGGCCTCAGATTCCCTTCCAGCTGTAACCGTCAAGGTTAACCTCCTTCTTTGTCATCCTCCCCTACACTTTTTCCACACAGACTTTCTGACTATGCTACTGAAATAATATTCCTTACAATAGTGCCTCCAAAACACACTCCAGGAATACACAAACTGAGAAATACACGGTGTGGCTGTTTTCTGGTGTTTTGTTTTTATCTTGTCTCTTCCTCCAGGATTTGCTCTTTGAGCTTACAACAGATCCATGATTGTGTCTACTCTAGAAGTGATGGGAATCCAGTGCTGGCTGCCAGTGGCTGTCGGACCTCAGATACAGGAATAGATGATTGTACTTAGGCTCTCTGACAACATTTATAATTAATAATATTAGTTAGAGAACTAGTTAGATGTTCTTTGGATTTTTGCTGTGTAGTTTGATTTAGGAAGACCAGCTGTGCTGATTTTAAACATTTAAGGTCTAAGATTTGCATTATTGTTTATCAAAATGAAATAAAATCTTACGATAATTAAAAAAAAACAACCCAGACATCTGTCCTGCCTTTTCTTTTTATGGGCATCCAACCTCTCATCTCAGTAGTTTCTTCTGTTATGTTGCCATGTGCTAACTAGTGGTTGAAAGGCCAACAATGTGACTAAAATCTATGTAGGTATCATGCAAATTGAATCTGCAAAATGAACCTGAAATTTTCCAAATATAAATCTATTAAGACTAGTTTATTGATTATAGGCTGTGTTTTGTGCTAAGTACCCACTTGCCTGCTTCCCAAAGCAGAAGACTGCTGTATTGCTGTGCTCACACAAGGCATGACTGTCTAGATTATAGATTGGAATGCATTCTGTTCAGTTCATACATATATAATTTACAGCTGTTATTTTTTCTTGGACAATATCTTCATGGTATGTCACTTTCTCTCTCCCTTGCCCAAGTCTTCCTTTTGGTGAAGAACGTGTCTCTGATAATAAAGTGTATGTTGCTCCTCCAGTTTTAGAGTTTAAGCACACAAGGCACATTTAATTTTATTAGCGTCATCTAATCATGATATAGGCAGAGATCTGATAGATTAAAGATCAAAATGAAAGATTTCCAGTCCATGTGCTTTTTTTTTTTTGGCTAATCTTTCCTTTATTCAGCAGGTTGGAGAGAAATTCTAAACATCTGACAATTCTTTCAAGATAATTGAGAAAAAAAATGAATGAAAGAAATGTCCATAAGTGACACTGACCTTTCCCTTGATGTTTGTTTTTGTTTTTGTTTTTGTTTTAGTTATTCCATAAATCTACTCACATAAATTCTTTTGGTTCAGAAGTTTCAGCTGTTGACTGCCAGGAAAACAAACACTTCATAGGTAGGCAATGAATCACTTAAATTTTCAAATTGAGAGTGACTCTCCAAATTGGTGCTGATGAGCAATCTGAACAGCATGGGCTCTAAAATCATCACTCTTGCTCAGTTGTACCTCACTTTGCAAACAAGCATTTGAAAGAGTGAGGCTGCTTATGGAGTAAGGGTCAAATTTTTGCAGCAATGCGTTTATCATCATTTACCTTCATCATGGGTTTTGGAGAGTGTTTTATGTCTTCTAAGCAATGCTGTTTTCCATCCCACAGAACAGACAAAAAAATATAGCCTCCGTCAATATTTTTCAAGAAACCATCAGTACTTAATGACTTCAGAAGAAGATACATGTTATTTTATGCTGACATTTGGTTTTCACTAAAAAAGTAGGAATTGTTTTGAAAAACTTTGGTCATGAAGCAAAAAGCAAATTATTCCCATTCCTTCACTTAAATGTTATTTCCTTCTTCGCCACATCCAGTACTGTCTCAGAAGCACATCCTTAGCAAACTTTGAAAGCAGTGTGACAGTTTCTGAATGCTCATTTTTAGTACCACAACTCAGTCTAAGAGACAGTATTATGTGTAACTTTCATACAAAATAGCTGGTTGTGTCTTTTCTGTCAACAGAAACACAACAGCAATAATAAATAGGATGCAATGCAGATAAAACTAAATTATTTAAGAAGTCACATGTTGGCTACACAATGCCTGATTGCATTTCCCAGAGAGCTGCACATGTGAAGATGAATTTAACTCCTATCTGTTGTTCAGTAGTTGCTCAGATCTCGGATCCAAGCTCAGCAGTATATCCCTGATGAACGATATGCAAACTAAAGGAATCCATGTGTATGTCATAGCCATCTAAATATGTGCCATGCCAAAGTTAATAATTGATTCATAACTGTGCAAATCTCTTGAAAATATCCCTCTTTTCTCAAGGAAATTGTCATTTATGCTTATTTCCCATGTAAAACCACAACTCCTTCAAACAGACTGGATAACTTTTTCACCACAAGTCTGATGGCATCTGGACTGCTGGAGAGAGTGTATTTACTTAATCCTTTTTCTTATTAAAGTGTGTATATATATATATATATATGTATATATATATATCACTATATATATATCACATTCTGATAAAGATGATGTCTGAACTGAAATATATAGAAATATCAAAAAACTAGAAGCTCATTCATTATAAGAAAAAAATATGGTTATCCGAAGTTACTTTGATATTTAACCTGTGATTATCACAAATCACAAGAGGGAAAGAGAAAAGCTTTGCCTGCTGTTTAATGAATCAAATTTCCTTCCCCTGAAAGTGAAATCTTGTACACCAATGCCTATATGATCATGAGTAAAAGAAATTGAAAATCTGAAATAGGATCTCAAACTTAGAATATTTTGTAGTAGCTTTTTATGTTTATTTCAGAGCACAGAACAGTGTAGCTGAAAGAATACAGACTTTTAGAGTTTAAAAGTTTTTCTGTTCAATTCATAATTTTCAAGTTATTTGTACATAAAACTCTGTGTCTAAATGAAAGCTCCAACATGTTTGCATCGTTTTCTCAAATGACAAGCTATATAATGGAATTATACATTTCTCCTTGACGACAGAAATAATCTTCAATTTGGGCATGTAAATATGTGCTCAGTTGATTCAGGACGTCGAAACGTCCCCAGGGCTCCTGGCTGGCTTAAACCCATTTATTTCAAACAACCATGTTCCTCCTAATATCCTCTATTGCCTTGTTTGAAGAACATGTCACATCTCTCCTCAGAAAACAAAAGTGACAAAGTTTGAAAAATCCTTCCTCTTCCACGGTGCAGAGAGCTCTACCTGCCAGGAGAGAGCAGAGCAGTGCCTTAGGGCAGAGCATCACCTTAGTAACTGATTTTAAGCCATGGTTGACTTCAAATCTAAAATTTAGCTTTGCAGTGAAATAAAGAAAACCAGATGGGAGTAGGTGGTGAGGAAAGAGCCTCACAGATTATTCTAATTGAGAATCTCAAGGGGTTTTATCTTTGCTCAAACTCAGATCTGATCCTGGTATAAACCAGCAAAATACTGACTTCTCCAACTCATAATCTGATCTGTAAGGTATTTCCTGTCTTGTCTTTCTCAAAGTTTATTGAACTCATCGACACTCAGAGAATTAGAGAAAAATGAGTAGAAACCTTTTCTGCCTTCACCTTTAATTTAACAAAAAAAATGCTAGAAGTTTTCTTTCTCATGATGTTATGGTCTGAGAAGTGTCCTGCTGGGAACCTGCCCTGCAGCTTGATAGTACAAACTTTGGATTTTTAAAACCAGCTGGAATAACTGGCCTTGCTACTGACCTATCTGTTTGAAGAGTGTGCATATCAGTTGAGGCTAAACTTTTGTTCACAGTGAATTAACACAGCTCAGAGAGAAATCTCATGCTGTCTTACTAACCCAGGACAGCATACTGATGGGAAAGCTACCTTTTCCTGAAAGCTAGTATCTGTCTTTCAGCTTATTGCTGTCATATTTCTATTGCTATTCTTACAAAATGAAATGATATTTTTTCTTTTTAGGATAATTTACAGACCTATGAGCTCAATTGCACCTTATTTATATTTATAACAGATTTTATTGGAAAACATTTTGGTTTGTGACATTGGTTTATATTAAATCTGTAATCTTAAGTGATTCTTGTGTTAATGAATGATTGTCATCCATAAAGCCGATGTCAGCCTTAAGTGTAATGGGCCCTAATATTGGACCAGGAAATAGTAACAGTGCAAAGGACAAAAGATGCAAAATATTCTTGTGCATCTCTTCAGCAATGTGGTGAAATGAATGATTAGAGTCAGAAGTGCCTCGTGGACTGTGGATCTCCTAAGAACTTTGGTTATGCAGCCTTGACTGGCATCTTTCTGGACTCTTTCCCTCTCTTGAAGAAAACACTGCTTTGCTGATGGAAAGCAACAGTTTATATCTTACCTTGGTGGGGTGTATCCTCTGCTGACATGGGGTTGCTGTCTCATGCACCCCAATGCTCCTGGAAGTCTGATCTCTCCAGGGCGTGGCTAGGACTGGACAATCACTGCTTCACCCCAGAAGTGTCTGTGCACTTTATCTGACCAACAAGGCTACAGATCTACTTTTGGTGTACCCTCGTAATGCATCAGCTTCCACTGACCCAGTCATGAGCAATTCTGTCCTGCTCCATCAGGGAGAGGCTGTAACCCAAGTTGCCAGAGCACAGCCTCTGCCAAGGCTGACAGACAGTGCACAGCTCATGCCTGTTGTGCTGTCTTTGCCTTGTGACACCTGTACATAGAAGGAAGCCAGCAAGCACCACTCAGTGTCTCTCATCCTCACTTACAACACCCCCCTCATCTATTCTTCTCAAGCAGACCATTTAAACTGGGAACAACCATATCTTCTGGAGAAGCAATTATGGGAAAAAAGGATTTTGCAGTAGGTATTAATAATTTTATTTGAGAAATACAGTGTAGCAATGATAAACATAGTTGTCTTTAAAAAAATGCTCAATTGAATTAATGGTTTAAGTTATTTTTTATAGCATTAAGCTTGGTGAATACTGAAATTACTGACTGGCAAGTCAGAAAAAGGTTTCTTTTATTTGCAGTGATCTAAAACAAAAACATCTGCTGCTACTGTTCTTGTTTTTTATACGTTCCCTTCTGTGTGGCACATTTTTTGTTTTGCTTTTTACTGAAACACAGCCTGTGCTGCAGACCATAAAACAACAACTTAATTGCTGTGTTGATGCTTTCTTGGATCTCACTGACTTTCTTGGGCAGCCTATGAGCCCGATCAGAATGTAGAAATTTGGCACACCACAGTTGTATGAAATGCTCAGGGACAGGAGAAGGACAGGAAGAAAATGTGGAGCTGATCGAACAGAGAACAGTCAGTTCACCAGCTTGAAGGCAAAATAAATATGCCAACTGATAACAAGTGCCTTAACTAATTCAACTGATAGCCAAATAAACAAACCTTAGGGTTGATAAACGCTGAGGAAGGAATAATTTTTTCCCTCACTTTACAAAGTGGGGTAAGTGTACTGAGAGGGGAAAACTCCCATTCCTTCACCCTTGCCTTGGATTCTTAGCTGATTCTGTTCTACAACCAATAGACAGCACCTTAGGTGAGAGAAACAGAAAAGAGGGGAAATTAACTTCTATTGTAATAGCAAGAAGTTCAAGACTGAGTTTCCAGAGAGATTACTGCTTTTCACAGGTGGTTGCAGCTGCTTGGCTTGCAGCCCTTATGCCTTATACAATCCAGGGAGCTGCAATTGCCTAAAAGCTAAAAACACACTGCCAGTCTTATGGTTTTATTATAGCTTGGGTTTGGTAGATACTTTTTTTTTTCCCAAATGTTATTTAGCATTTTTTCTATTTGGAATAGATGGATAATGACAAGTAGGATATCAATGTATTAAATCTGTTTGTTAAATTATTACAAATTTTTTTTTAAACTCTGCACTATTTACCAGTATTATTTATATGATATGTACAAATACTGATATAGGCAATGTAGTTTGTTCTCTCTTTGAGTTTGTTTTTGTAAAAGTGAAAAGAATTAAAAAATGTTCGGAATTATATTATTTGATTAATGTAGGGTTAGTACATTTTCAGATCCACTGCTTTAAAATATTGTTAAATAATAAAAACAAAAGGTGTACTTCCAGTAAACTGCTAGTGTTGACCTTCCAGCTATCACTGGTTTTACTTGAGAGTACAAAAATTATCAGACATGTAAACATCCTGATAAGAAAGGACCATAACAGAGCTAAAATCCTGAAGAATTTAATTTAGAGGAAAGTGTTTAAATCTTGTATTGACACTAGATTTTCTAAATGGATGTTTTTATTCTTAGAATTAAAAGAGAAAATACGTTTAGTTTAGTAAAATACTAGTCATATAAGCACAATGAAGGAAAGAAAAATACATGCTCATTGGGAAAGATGAGCTTAAGGATTTATTTTGTGTGAAATGTTTTGAAAATCTACAGGAATAGATTCTCGAATTATTAGGAATAGATATGAAATTAGGTAGTTTTTGCAATTAACATAATTCTTATGCTACACAGTCAAGACAGAAAGGTCACTGTTATTCCATCCAAAGGAACAGATGTGTTTCCATTTCCTTGGTGAATTGTTTCTCAACACTGCATTAATTTGGGCATATGTGCTCATGAAGGAAATCTACCAAAGGATATAACATATCTATATATTGCTGGCAGTGTTTGTCAGTTTTCTCTTTCCATGAAATATATCAGTTTTTGTTAAGAAAAGTAGCTCTCCTAAGAACAATAAAACTCTCCATGCTCCATAAATGTTATGGTGAAAATCTTATCATTTTTGCTAAGCTCAGGCTTCGAATCACAACTCGGTACAAGGCTTGGGAAATTTACAGGTTGAGATTAAGAAATATAAAAACACTGTCCTCCTAGGAGGGAATTAGTGTTAGCACCTCTCCAAAGGGTGTCTTCTGTCTCTTACGTAGCATATGCACTTCTCTGTCTTCTATGTCTCAAGAGGGCACGGGAGTTTGTAGTTTGAGTGGTGGGATTGATGTGGACACTGAAACTGGCTTCAAAGCCCATGATGAATTTTTGACAGCTACAGCATTAAATATCAGCTTAAGATAGTGGAATCTTCTAATTCCTGAGCAGGCAGCTGGGTATTCACTCACAAATGAGCTTTTTCTTCTGTTTTAAAATAATCTGATGTAGTACTTTAGGGGGTACAGGTCCCAACCTTTATTCACTAACAGGGAAAAGAAATTAATTTAAGGCACCTTCATAGTTTTTGCAATATTGTAAAATACTAAAGTTCAGTCTTTAGTCATTTGAAAAATCAAGCAAAATGATTAAACTTTTAGTATGACCTTTTATGCCATTACGTTTGCAGCATCAGAAGGAACGATACTTTTTCTCACTGAAGCCTATGACCTTGAGGACCTCTTTCACTTGTGAGCTTGCTGCTGAGACCTGTGTTTCATACTGTCTGTAAAAATTCTGGGAGGAACATTTCCTTGCTGTCAAACCTTTAAGTTATCTAATCGTCCACTTCAAATTTGTCATGTACACAGAGAATTCAAATGTGTTGGAGAAAACCCGCAGCCCACCATTTCAGTTGTGTTTAGTGCTATTATGAAGCACCCAGTTAAGAGAGATTTATCTTCATAAGCTATTCCCTCTTTATCTATATGGTTGTGATTTCTGCATTGCCAATAGAAGACAAATCACTAAGATTAAAAAAAACCCTTGCTGGTTAGGATGACTGGGTTTATTTGATGCTAAATCTCATGTTTGAACATTCTTATTAACTGAGAAGATAATGAGATCATAAACATGTTCATGATTTTTCAATCTCTTTATGAATATTTATATTAAAATATTATTTAATATATTTACCAGGGGTACATGTTTTGTAATCAGCAGAAGACAAAGTGTCTGAGTCCCACTAACAGCAAATAATACCTAATCCTTATTTAGGTTTGATTAATGTACCCAAGGCACAACCAAAAACATAACATCTTTTTGAACATTGACGAGTTTGGACAGAGTTGACAACAGTGACTCTTAAAAGCAGCTCCTGGGCTCATTTCAGTAAAGCTTCATTTAGTCAGCTGGAGCTTTCATGAGCTTGACTTAAATGGGGGTCCAACATTTTCTATACAACTTTAACAAATTGAATCTCTTTTACCCATGTTGTAGGTCTGGGTTCTTATCCAAATTCTGCCCGAAAGGAATCATAATTGGTATCACTAACTAAAGAACCAATGCATTGATATACAGGCATGTTCCTAGGTGAGCCAGCCAGCCAGTAAACAGTGGAGCTGGGAAGCTTTTATTCAGACTTCAAAGATGGCAAGGTTTACTGCAGCCCAGAGAACAAAGTGAGGGTCTAGCATTTCTAATCCAAAAGGAAGACAATGCATAAAGAAATAGTCTTATTACTTTGAAAAATAAAATCTTGAATGATCTTTACACACAAGCATTAAAGAATGGAAAATGGATCTTTTGCTTTGTAGGTCACCTTTAAGACTTCCAGCCATTAAAGAGAATTCTGCCTTAAGAAATAACAGATCTACTGCATTTTAATGGCTTGTTTTCAGACAAAGGAATTTTTCACTTTGATATCAGTTAGAATGCATTGGGAAACTCGTTACTGGACAAAGCAGCAAGAAGAAACAGTATTTAGCAAAGTTATGTGCTGGGGTAAACATATAAAGGTTAAAGGTTTGTACATCAGGAAGATGAGAGGGTTCAACTCTAAGTTTCTTTTTGCTCTGTTACGTCTGCCCAGAACTGTATTAGGAGTACTGCCAAAATGGAGTCTTTCAGACAGGCTTCTTTTCTCAGCTTCCTGAATGGGAGGTTTAAGCCTTGCTTCTGCAAGAATCATGAATTATGATTCTTGCGGAAGCAAGGCTTAATCCCTCATATATGCAGGAAGGCGCTATGGACAAGTTGGGATGTTTCACAAGGGCTAAAGCAAGCTCCTAGAGTTAAGATGCTGTCACACTCACAGCATTTCTTTGTCCTAGAACCCCCCTGGGGGTCAGGGCATGGTGATATTCCCAGGATCACAGAGGAGGAAACAGGTGGGTAATCAGGGAATTGCATGGAAAACTCCCAGAACTGTAATGGCCACTAAATGTACTTTTTCTTGTCATCTGACTGTATTTATCAGCTATACGTGACTCTCCAGGGTAGAAACCACCATGTTCATCATGCTATCAGCACTGACAAAAGGAAAAGATAACCTTCGAGGCAATCCTTATTCTTCTTAAAACAAAGGCAACTCCCTCTTTGCCTTCTGCTAAAAGAAGCTGATAAATATGCCTTTTTGTCCTCTCTCACTCTGCTTATTCAGAAACATGTAGACACTGAACTGATATCCATCTGCAGTATTTTAATATAACTGTTGAGGGCAAGGAGTAAAAAAGAACAAGAACAAAAAAAGCTTTTTCTTCAGTCACTCATAACACTGCCAATGGCAAGTTCCGCTTTAATAACAAAAGGAACAGTTCTGCTGCCTGTTGAAGCAGAAAGAATATATTGCTGAAGAAAATAAATCAATGTAAATTATTTTAAATGTCCTGCATTATATTACTCTAAGTCAGACAAAAAAGGTAAAAACGAGGCTGTATGAGGTGGTGAAAGGATGTAGCTAAATAGAGAAAGGCATGAATTATTTAAAAGCTAATGGATGACAGAAACAATTCAACACAGTTGCAGATGACTTATGATCTGAGAATTTGCCTTACAAGCTTATATAACATAAAGAGAAGTTGTTGGGTACTAATGCAGTAAGGTGATGTGAAGTAATGAATTAGAAGAAAAGAACAGCAAGCGAGAAACCAACATCTGTGCACTGCAGTGAGCACTATGCTTCTTTTGCCACAATCTGTTAAGTGGAAGGCACTGCTGAGTCCCAAACTCTGGGCCTCTGAGGCTGTACTAGACTCTGTGTGATATATCCTCGGTGACTGCAGTCCAAGGATTCCTGGGTGATAGAGGGCTTTAGCTGCAGTGCACTGCTGGGCTTTCCCCACTATGTGTGTGACTTGCAGTCCTTCCTCTTCCCCTCTCTGGCCATTGGAGATGCCATAGACAAGTGGACAAAAGTAGAGGGGCCTTTGTAGTTAGCTGTAGCTTTGTTCTGTCCTAGAGGATGAGGACAAGAGCTGCTCTGCTCCATAGCACACAGAAGTGTTACTGCGGCTGAACGACTTAGACGCCTTAAGCTACCTGGCACTGTTCCTGCCAGGATGCTGCAGTCAGCACATACAGCAGGTTGAGTGAAGTGAAAAAATAGCTGTGGTAATAGAGTGCCCATAAGGCTGCCGCAAAATCACTCACACAGCAGCTAATGGAGTTAGGGAGCCCTATCCTGTCAGGAGGTATGGGAGATTCCCTGTTGTCCCGAAAACACACCTTCAAAGCTACAAAAGCCAAAATTTCTTTATGTTTATCAAGTTTCAAGTGGCTGCAGTACAGCTGCTTAAACACCATGCAGTCTCACTAAAGATGCCAGCTTTGTTATATTTTAGTGTGTAAAAAAGAAATTGTTATAAATGGAAGTTTAAGGAGTCGTGTAAGTTAACATGAGTGATGTTACAGCATAACAATTTTAAAGAAATCAATTGACAAAAATATCATCAGGCAGATCAGAGAATAACTAGAAAGGAGTGCTTGGGTTCTTGAGTCATATGTTTAAATAATTATCGCAGCAGAAATTATAAATGGTAAAAAGGACCATAAAATGGCTCAAGAATACCTTACCCAGCAAGCCTATCCCCTGTGCGAAGAATGCAAGTAAGAACAAAACTCAACTATTAACACGCATTTGCGTGTGTGTGTGTATATACACACACACACACACACACACACACACACACACACACACACACACATATATATATATGATATACATATATATATGATAGTTCTACTTATCAAGTGAAATAGCCTGAGGAAAGCAGTTGCCCTTAAGTGAAATTAAAACTGAAAAGATGTGGTTTATTTGTGTCTAAATCACTGGCCTTAATCAGACATCTCAGGTAAAATGTAATCTATAGCTCAATAAGATTTGCCCCTGTGATTCAGCTGTAAGGAGTTGCCCTTGTTATGGAACATTTTGTTAGGAAAAATATGATATGATGTTGCCTACATCTGTCTGTCTACTTTAGATTGTTGCTCAGGGGATACTAAAGATGAGGAATGGCTAGCTTGAACATCACGCTGATGTGATTTGTGCTGTTTTCTTCTTCTGAGATGTGCACACTTCTTAACTTCACGTTAAATCATCAAGCATTTGGCTGCAACAGATATTTTTTCCAAGCTGTACTTGTGCTATCAGCTATTAACACATTAATTGGAGTGCAATAGCAGTGTATAATCTGGGCAGGCTATAAGCAAGGCTCCATGAGAGAAGTGTGTGCACATTTCAGATCCTTATCTGCACATTCTGGTTTTGCTTTCTGTACAATAAGGGACTGACTGCACCTCCAGACTTCTCAGGCTACATCAAGATATATGAATGTGTGGAACACCTGAGGGAGAAGAAAGGAACAACACCATAGTGAGAAGAAAATTCCCTGACATTCTGGAAGAGTTATAAATATGTGTGTGAAGGACATTCAGAAGTAAAATAACCTTGCCTACCATTTTCACACTCATGTAGGTATTTCCAGAAGAAGAATAGTGATGAGTATGGGAACAATGATGAGCTGAAATGACAAAGTGTCGATAAGCCGCTCAAATTTGGCTTTTCAAAGGTCAGAAAGTTTTTAACATTAGAACACTGAAGGACTGGAAAATAGTATAGCACACACTATAAATCTTCTAGCAGATGCCTGAAGAAAGCTATAAAAGAAATCAGTATTACAACATACATATGATTGAATTTCAATGAATCATCATTTTATAGTGGCCATGACATGAAATCTCCATCTTCCTCTGAAATTGAAGGTTAAGAATAATACAATATTTTACATTTCCTTGATGTTTATATAGAATTCTGAAAAGAGCATGAAGGAAAGCAGAAAAATAAAGCAGACATATTAAAAACCTTGTAAGATAACAGGGAAACCACTGCTCTGTTTTACAGAATATTGTTTTGTTATTGATATTTAGTGAACTGGAAAAGATCTCCGCCTTAAATTAGTGCTTGCCTGCATTTCGTTTCTGTAACAATCAAGACTGCCCTTTTTTGGATGCAGTATCTTTCTATATAACACACAATATGTCCAAAGACTTTTGCCACCTGAGAATTGCAATACAGAATCACCATGAAATGCTCAGCCTGAAATGTTCACTTATAATAAAAGTGAGCACATAAAAAAGGAGAAATTACAGTTCCACACTTTTATTAGACTTTATAGACTCAAGTGGTCCATCTCATGAATCAGATTTTCAGGATATACCAGTTACTTCTGCTTGTCTGGAAATCTTATTAACAGTGTATAACGCTTTCCCTGTCTCTTTTATTGTTTTAAGTAAGGCTAGGTCATAATAAGGTCTTGTATAAAAATGACCCCTTCTTATTCAGTGGGTTTGGTCCCATGTTTAGCTCATCTATGTAATAATACATATGGTTAAGTAGGATGGGTTTGTAATTATCACTTTGCTCCAGGCAGCACAATTTGTCAAGGCATTAAAAGTGAGAAGCTGGAATGTAGCCCCGCTCACACCTCATCAGCAGATTGTTTCCTGCAGCCCAGCTCCTGGAGGAGTGCTAGGTATGAGTAAATCCATCGAGGGCAATCAGAATGCACAGGTATTACTCAAGGCTGAAAAGGAAAACAACACTCCCGCCCAGACCTCTGACATCAGCATTCAGCCTTATGTGGCCTGCATTGCTGGAGCTGGTGTATAGGAAACAAAACTACCACACAGACCTTCAAGGTCCAGCAATGATTTTTCTGGGGTAATACTTAATCAAAAAAACAATTAGGTTGATGTCCTACAAACAAAATAATTTTTTTTTAATTACCATACAAAATATATGAGTACTAACACTCTTACAAAAAAATTGTATTCTGACTCTATATTAGTTCAGGGTTATAATTTTTAAGAGACTTTTTTTTTTTTAACTACTGGTTCAGAGCCTTGACTGTGCAGATCATCTGATTTAAGTTGGCAACATAACCAATTTAACATAACCATATTAATCCACGGTGTGAGGCAGTTACCAATATGAATTTGCCCTGGTATGCTCTGCACTTTTTGGGAAACAAAGTAGATACATATATATTTTAATATATTTAAATTTAATAGATTTAGAAGTTAGTAAAAGCTTCTGGAAAAAAAAACCAAAAACCAGTTGAAACTGAGTTCAAGGGCTTACACTGAATTCCTCCCAGATAAATTTCTTCCCCCGTGTTCTATTTCACTAAATTTAGAGATTCCATTTTATGGTAAACTAACTAATTTGGAAATTTATTTAGCTATCTCTAAGTCCCAAAATGAATCCAGCATTTTCTTTGCCCTATTTCTTATTAATCTACAGGCCAGATGCATTATCTCACTTCCAGTTCCATTGAAATGAGAAAGAGGATTACTTTACTTTTTTTAATTCCCATTTGCCATCAGTGCAGCAGTCCTGGAGCATTAGAAGTCCATCTCTCCATTTATTTTTAGTGCTCTGATTATTGCCCACACTTTGGAAAAAAATTCTGCAACACCCAGTGCTGCAACATGGATCTTCATTCAAGTATTAACTGGCCTATCTTGGGCTCATTTACCATTTTGACAAAATTAAATTGCCAATGTTGAGTTTGAGTTTTATTTGAGCACAATAGAAATAAAGTGACTTTTTGCTACTCAAAACTAGGGAAATCTTATAAGGAAAGACTAGCTCTCTTTTAAATTTTTTTTTAATGTTTAGGTAAAAGACTAGCCCCTTTGATTGCAATGCTGGGCAAGAGCATTGCTTGAATTATTAACAATAGAAGGCATGGGTCTTGAAAGTCAGTCTGTGTCTGTAGCCAGTACTTCAGGATTCCTCCCAGGGTTGTCCTGTACAGACACCTCATTACTTTCTGGCACATCTGCGAGGATGAATATGAAGAATGCCTGGTTTTGGTGTTGCTCAAATTACACTTGAATTTTGAGCCTGTTAGGGAATCAGACAGTGCACTTTCCTGGTGTTTCCACCCTTATTTCTCCTGTGTTCTTTTACCTGCCCATATTCCCACTTTGACTTGCTTACTTAGTTAAGCTTGGTCACTCTCCTAAATCCTGGGAACTCATTACCACTCCAGATACAAGGTTGTGTTTTGCAGCTTGTAGTATTGTCCCAATAAAAGCACAGAAGGAAAAACTTGAGGACTGGAAATCTCAGGTTTTGCAGGAGAAAACTTAGAGCTGTAAAGGACTTGGTTACAGCAGCTCCATGGTAACAGGTGAGCAGATAGAAGCTTCCTTTGCCCATGCTTCAGATCAGATAGATGTGATCTAGCTGGGTACATGATGCAGGGTATCTGTGACATTACCAGCGTGAGGTTGTGCTGACTTGATTTTAGGAGCTTACTTAAGAATATGGATTTTAAAATTAATTACTGTGGTTCCTTGTATGTGTGCATTTTCAATTATTTTCTTGACATTCTAAAGCACTTCAGGTACAAGAACAACTTACAATTTTTTCTTCACTTTTGTTACTGTCCACCCAGCCCTATTAAGAATCCTAAGGGTGTGTACACTTTCAGTTGGAAATTTTATCAAACTGAACGTTCCTGTCCTTGTTAGCACTGAAAAAAAGAGAATAGAAACCGTAAATAGGTGGGAAATTCATCTCAACCTCTTTCAATCACTTTTTGTTGTGCTTGCTTTGTGTATGGTTGCTCTGCTTCCTGTGCTCTTTTTCCACTGCTATGCCAATAAGGTTGATATTGAAAATGCAGCAGGGATCCAAATCTTGCCAAGGTAAAACCTGACTGATATGAATGGGAACTGGATTTTGCAGAGTCATTTATCACAGGGTTTCTGAGGTCAATGACGAAATGAGGGGTGCCTCATTGCCAACAGTCAAGCCACCACCACTACCACCACCACTAGAAATGGTGGTGTGTGAGAAAAGCACATTTTATACCTGCTGGGTTTCCATCCCTGTTGTGACAAGACCAGAGGTGGCTTATGGCCGCTGGTGTGCTTTACCCTTGAGGTGACCTGGTGGCATGTGCCCCCTCCTTCTGAAGCCTAGCCTCTTGCCTTGTCCACACTGATGACCAGCTGTCAGCTGCTCCCATGCTAAAGCTTCCTGTGAGCAATTCACCAACTGGCAGTCACTGTGGGGATGTGCTCATTTCCAAAGCAACGTGCTCCCTCATCACTTTCTGCTTGGACAGTCATCAGATCAGAAAACTCCCTTTGCATGCTGGATCTCTTTTTTCCCTTTTTATGCAACAACAAGTGCTTCAATGCAGGGAACTTCACTGGTTGCTGGCAAGGTTTTCCTGAAAGGGATTGTGTCTCTGTTTAAGTCATATATGAGCATGACACAATTTTTTGTCCTGAATAAAGTTTTGTGTTGCATTACATAACGCCTTAAAAGAAAAAAGCAACAGTTAGAGCAGCACTTATATTTATGAGCAGTTTTTCATGGTATTAGCTCCATTTAGGCTGTAATGCTTCTCTGATACAGATGCTTAATCTGCACTTTATTTTCAAGAAAGCCAGCAAATCTTATCCAATAATACTTATTTCAAGTCCCCCAGTCCTTTGGCTAACCACTGTGATAAATATTTTTTTCAAAAATCTTTCCTTTCTGATGCTGCAAAGAATTAGCTGAGACCTGTTGTTTTGTTTTATTTTGTTTTGTTTAGTTAGGTTGGAGTTTTTGTTGGCAATGGTGGGCTTTAACAAGACTGGGTGCTGTGCAGAGGCAGAGGGGAAGGCATCTTGCAGGTTACCATAGCTGTTGTCTCTGCTCTAGAGGAAGAAAGCAGCAAACAGCACAGTGTCTGAGCTGATCTGGGTATGCACAGGTTTCGATCAGGTGACTGGGTGTACCATTAATCTCTCCCCTTTCTCTCCGGGTGTGCATCCCTTTGCCTCCCTAGGAGGTGCTGTTCAGCTGAATCACCCTGGTTTTGGGCACTTCAGTAACTGATGACTCCTTATGGCCTGCATATCCCAATGTAATACCAGTAGAACAGAAGTAAACCTTTGCCTTCATTCAGCCATTGTGGTCAGTGGGATGATTAATGAAGAAAAGTGCTTGGTAGTGTATTTAAATATCACTCATTTTTTTTCCCCCCTCCTCCCTTTGAATTTTTTATGGAATAACTGCAAAAAGATAGTTGTATATGGGAATTTTACCTATAGGGTTTTTTTTTTTTAAAAGTATTTAAATGCTATTACTAAATGCTTAAAATATTTGCAGCTTTAGCAGTGGATTTGTGCTGACGTCAAAGATTAAATTAATTAAATATGGAAAACTAATTTCAAAATATTTAAAATTATTTTACTAAAAATATAAAGCACAACAGAGTGTCATGCTACATGAAGTCAACAGGGGAAACACTAATTGAGGTGGGCATTTATATATTGAAACCTAATGAAAAAGGTTTGCCTTTTATTCATATTTTGGGTTTCTGACTACGATTATATGTTGATGGAAAATGAAAGGCAACTTCTCCTTTATTCCCTCTATTTAATACTCAGAATCATTCCACAACAATTTTTGTGAAAATATTTGAGCATTAGTAGAGAAGATGAGGAGTATTTCTTTTCTGAGCATGGTTTTACTCACTTTTTTTCCCATTACCACATGTAACAATTGACATTCATTTGCAGTACTTTAGCTGAGCTCTCTGCACGCTGTACAACTATTAATATCCACTGCAGGGAGAAAGAAGGAACAAAACCACAGAGCTCAGAGTTTCTCTAAGCCAAAGCATCATTATTCAATGTAGAGAGAGGTGACAGAACTTCTACTAAAACAACTGTGTCTATAAACCTTGGGTTGTTTATACATTATCTTAGAAGTGGAAAGCTGACAGATTTCCAGTCTGCAATAGGCAGTGGTTGGAGAGAAGACATGGACTAGGCAAATAAAAGCTCCATACATCATTTAGTTCCCAAAGTACAAGGTGACTGTTCTAAACCATTAGAATAGATGACAGCTAGACTAGCCTCCACACAGCACTTCATTGCTTCTGCAGTGAAGGGTTCATCTGATTTCATTACTGTCTTGCTCAGGATTTCCTGTTCTGCAGCAGGGAGAAAAGTTTGGCTTTCCTTTGTGCATATGTGTCTGCACATTCTTTATTGCTCATGATGCTCATCACAGATACCTCAGAATCCTGCAGGAATGCTCTACCTCTCCTCACTCCTAAGGCACCTATCAAGTCAGGGAACAGCATACTGTGATGCAGAGCTTTTTAACATCAGCTCCAGGAGCTAAATTCCCAAGAAAGGGTTTCCAGGGAAATGTAAACCTAAATCTATATATTGGTGAACTGGATTCCTGAGGATGATGCTGATGAAAAATGACATAACATAAATGGGCCAAGGGTGTTTTATGCCCAGTCTGTTGCTAGTAAAATAGCAGCATATGTCTGAAAATCCACAATCTTACTGGTTGTGGGAATGTAGCATCCCTGATTTAATTGCATATTTGAAACAAAGACACGACCTGAAACTGCTCGCTACTTCTACAATTTCCAATAACACCTCTAGACCGGAAAATTTACATCCTTAGGAAAATGTTTAGATATCTGAATATTATCTAAAAGATTGCAATCACTCCCCAGGTTTCTTGTCATGTCTGGTTCCCTCTAGACAGAAATCTTCAGGCCAATATAACCCCTGAGCTCTTGTCACCTTTCACTGACATGCTCACCTGCACTTCAGGTGAGGAGGACAGCGTCCTGGGAGGAGATCTGTCAGGTCCTCACCTCAGGACGCAAAGCGTGCTGCAGAGATACAGAGTGAAACAACTTGTGTCATCTATTATGGTCACAGAGTGCCCTGGCTCTGAGAAAGCTGCTGAAACTCCAAATACATGGCTGACAGCAGCTGTAAGGAGCGGGTGGGCGTGAGGGCGTGCAGGCTGTGTGTGCTGGCTGCAGGAGGCAAAGGCTGTGCTCACTCTGCAGCGATGACCTCGTGGGGCTGCTCAGGAGATCCTTGGCTCCTGCTCAGCGCTGACAAGGCAGAGGCTGGCACAGGGTCACGCTGTTTTATGCAGAATGCAAGTCTTAGCAAGGTGCCACTGCCTCTGCTTTTCAAGCAGGAATGGCACCTGCAGTCCTTCAAGCTTAACCTGCCCTGGCCTCATCCTGCCCACAGCCCATGTTGGAGAGGGGCTGTGGAGGGGTCAGGCCCCAGCTGGAAATAATTTCATCCATTGATGGTACAGCTACACATAGTTTGTTTACAGAGTAAATTATTTTCAGCCACACTCTGTAACCCAGACTGCCAGACTCATCTCTCCAGGAAGAGGATTTCTCCTGGAAACAGTTCATTGTGAAAATGCCCAGGTATCTATGAAAGGCACACCATTTTCTTCTGGAAAGCTTCAGCTTGCCACTAAAACAGTGGTGATGTCCTGACATACTTGTAGGCAAGTCAGAGCTGGAAATTTTTAAGGTGAAAAACTTCAATGGAAGACAATACTGATGATATGTAGTCAAATCTGACACTCAGATTATGGTACCTTTTTGCTACTTCTCAAAAAAAAAAATCAACAACTCTTATTGAAACTGAAAAAAAAAGTCTTATAATAAAACCAGCAGCCCAAAAAAAGCTAGAGAGGAATAAGTAATATTTCTTACTAAGGACTTGTAGATGTATGAAGAAACTTTGTGCCATCCAAGCAGACAATGAAGCAAATTTCTTTCAAGCTAACATTAGCAAATAAATAAACAGCCTTTTTGTTTTTCAAGTAGCAGCTACACCAAAGGAAATGCAAACTGCATGGAAAGAGTGTAATTAATATCCCTAAACACTATATTCCCAGAGACCACAGAAACAACAGGCATCTATATTAATTAATTGGGTAAAATTATCTGCTTAGTTAAATGGATGTAATGGAGGTCTGTCTTTTAAAGTCCTTTCACTGCTTTTAAAAATATATGAGAGAAGTTTTTCATTGAAGAGACTAGAATTTTGTTTGATCAAAATGACTAAATAAAAAGTTATTCATGTGGACAGAGTCCAGTAAATAACAGGAATATCTACTTTCAAATAGTTCTATGAACTCACATACAGAGGAAAAATCAAGTGGAGTTTTTTTTCAGATAGAGGCTTTTTTTGAGTGATACTAAAAGTGGTCATGATGACACGTAAGTCAGAGCTTAAAGGAGCGCAAGAAAGTAAAGTAGTGAGAATGTATAGTTAATTCAGAGGTGAAGAACCAAAGGATAAAATGTAAGGCAGGATATAGGTATTGAAAAATCTTGCAAGACAAAGAGAATTGTGTTAAAAAGTGTGAAAGGTCACCATGAGACCCACTGAAATGAGCTGTTCACAGGGGAGCAACTATTCTGGTCGGGAAAGAACTGCGTCAGAAGATGAGACTCTGTTCCTGTCAGAAAGATATTTTATTCTACTTGGCATGCTCAAGTGTTTTCTTCCCCATAAAAAATTAAAAAGTCAAGAAAATCACTTAAGATTTGACAATAAACTGGTAGTTAAAGGACAGCTTTAGATTTATGATATTGTTTATATCAAGTCCAATCAGCTCACAGACTTGAATATTTTATCAGTGCTCCAGCTGTAGGGATATTGGCTGCTCTGATAAAATTAAATTGATTTGTTTCTCTCAGTTCTACACAAGCTACATCCTGCTTTGTCATATTTGGCTTCTGATAAAACACTACTGGCACACTGTTCTGCCTCAAAATGCTGCCTGTGGCTCAAGCCTTTTTTCCCTGAGGAATGACATAAACCATCCATGAGATGAAATATGGACTCATGTAGATTTAGAGAGAAGGTAGTGGTTCTGATGACTTCTTTTAGTTTAAAATTATAAAAGGATAATTTAATTATTTTAGTTTAAAATTAATTATATAATTAATTTAATTAATTATATATAATTATAATATATAATTATAATTATATAATTAATTAAATTATTATAAAAGGATAAACTAATTATTTTAGTTTAAAATTATGAAGGAAGACCTCATGTGTTTTCAGTCAGTGCCACTGGCACATGATACCAATGCTCTTGAGGCTGTACATAAGGTTTCTTGCTGTACTTTTAGAGCATCTGGAAATACTGAAATTCCTTCTGTTCTGCATTTTTCCCTTCTCCTTCTCCTACTCAAAAAAAAAAAAAAAAAACAAACAAAAAAACCCAACCAACCAAAAAACCCCCCAAAACCCCCACTCAAACAACATACCATAACATCCACAAGGAAATTAATAACAAGTATCAGTTCTTGAAATCTCTGTCTAAAACATGAGAATTAGGGTTAATGCTACCCTGTTGGTCAGTAACATTTATTTCTGGAGTTTTTTAGGCTTCAAGCAGTTCTCTGCAAGGAGGCAGAGGCACATGTGCAAGGATTCCAATGATCTTTGAACAACAGTGTTTGCTGCTGCTCTTCCTCCTCATTGGAGGCAATAAATTCCCTGAGATCGAAGCTGCAATCTGAGCCAAATTTGTGATCTATTCCAGTTCTGCTCCTAATGGCTAATACTGTGTGGTCATATGCACTACAACTTTGTGCAGCTGAGGTATCTCCGATGTGAATGTCAAAAGTCTTTACACAAAACTTCATTGCTTGGCATCAGAAACTAATAACACAGCCATTGCTTTCTCCAATGTATGCACTCAAGGTACAAATTCCTGTTGATGATCTGTGAACTGGACCATGGTCCAACATGGCCTACTCTGAAAGCTCCAGTCACCCACCTCCTTTGTGAAAATCTCCTGCCAGCTCCTGACAACTGCTTGCAAAACCTTGTTTAGAGATCCTATACAAATGAAATTATATGTGTTACAATTTTGTTTCTTTTACTTATCCAAGAGGTTCTCTAATAGAATATAGAAATATTCTCTTGTTTTCCTTGGAACTCCTTTCACTTTAAAGAAAAGAATATCTCTTCCATGTGCACTGGCAAACCAGCTCACCCCTTCCTTTTCCATTGCTTCCACATTTGAACGTCAAACTAATGGCTCGACTACTCAGCTGTCTCAGGTACTTGTGTAGTGAGTTTTTAATGGTTTGAACTCAGCTGAACAAGAAAAATGGTGATTTTTTCAAAGCCAAATATTCTGTTCATCCTGTGCAAATTTAATTTGATTTCCACAGTTTCTCAAAATACAGTGATGTCTTATCTTTTCTCCCAGAATTCCAGCACACACGTTAGTTGTAAAATGAGCTTGATCTGAAGCTAAATTGAAGTAGGTTGTTACTTACAAGACATCTATATCATTTGCAGCAGAAGCTGTAGAGAATGAGAAGGGCAATTATAAGAAAAAGAAGAACTGTTTCGTATGGTGTTCTCTGGAAAATCCACTCCCTCCACGGGAATGCTCAGAGCAGAAATAAATCAAGGATTATCCATCCCTCAAGTATAATGCTGATGGATATGGAGAAAAGTCCATGAAAAAAAGGTCTTCAGAAAAGGCTTTGGATGGTATGCAACAAAGTGCAACAATATTTGAGCAAAAAGGAGGAAACTATGGATTAGCTATTTCTTGTGAACAATCTGTGTTCTCTTACTCCAATACATCATGAGATGCACTGAGAAACATAGAAAGCAATTAAATAAATACATCATTGTAAGTACACACATATGAACGAAATTACAATTCCACTTCTTCAGCAGTTTCACAATTTCTTAATATATAAATATAACTTTGGAAATTCTAGGGTCTTCTTTCAATAATTTCTGTGTGTGTGGTGAGATATATATATATATATACATATATATACATACATATATAGACATATATATATATGATTTAGTGTTTAATCTTAATGAGAATTGAAAGCTACTTAGTAATGTGCTTTGAGTCCTTAGAATTCAAATTTTCCTTTTTCTCTGAGGAGGAGGATGAGTTGACCACTGAGAGTGTTAGACATTATGGAACAGCTGACACTAAAATGGAAAATAATAAGAAAAAAATGTGACAGATCTTGCCATAATTAGATAGTATTAGATAAATAAATTTATAGGGAAGTTTAAGAGGTAAAATAACTCTTGGGATAAATGACTCTATAAATAAGCATTTTTCTGAGTAAGATTCAAATGAAGGACCACTGGGAATGTTAGCAAAACCACTGTTTCAGACACTTGGATGAAAATTTCTGAATTGTTGAAAAAGATTTCAACTGGATTTCTGAGAGAGGGCTACATGACATTTTTTTTGGTCTGGATCAATTTCACCTGCTGCTCTGTAAAAATATAAGAATAGGATTCTCAGTTAATATCAATATTTTACCAGACCTCTAGATTAATGTTTGTGTAATTTTTAATGTGGGAATTTTAATAATTAAAAAAAAAGAAAACCAGATGGAATTACAAAACAGCAACAGATTACTTAATTAACTTTTGCCTACTGGGATAAATAGAACATACCACAGAATATATCAAAGCAGACACCAATGAGACACTATACATCCATTAGTATGCAGGAGGTTTCCTCTTCAGATAGCAGTTTTTATCAGACATAAGCATATGCCTATCAGTCTTATTAAATAAACCCAGCAACTCCTCATGTTATAATCCACAGCATATAAAACATCATGGCAAAAATCTGAGGAAGTATTCTATGATGCTCCCCACAGACCAGTGAAATCTCCCGCCTGAGTACATGAGGTGGAAAAAATGAAAAAAATAATTGCTAATTTTTTATAATGGAGTAAAACATGTAAGTTAGTCTGCAAATACTAACAAACATCCTTCAGCTGTGAAAGGGCCTTAAACCAAAAGCAATCAAAACATCAGATTTTAAAATTGTTGACATATTTGTCTGATCATATTACAAATACTCTGTCAGCTCCATTGCATGACATGTATTACATACCTGGGTAAAAACAGGAGTGAATCAGATGAAGAACAGACCTGTAAACCTATAATAATATATGTATCTTCGTTACTTCTATGAAATATCCCTTGAACTTACTGCAGAACTGTGTAGATTTTTGTAAATTTCTTAGTATAATTTTCAAATATGTTCTCTGAAATAAAAATTATTTCAAACAGGATTGCAAAAGCTCTACAATGGCTTCTTTAGGAATGAACCGTAGCTCATGACTTCCAAGGTTCCCAGAAAAACTGATGATAATTATTGCACACCAAATACGTTCCTACATGATGTGCACTGATACCTTTTTATTTAATAAAAATGAGTGTCACCATATATATGTGCATACATTTGGTTATTGCTATCAGAATTAACAGCCTGCAACTTAAGCCCAGCCTATTAGAAAAAGGGCTCAGCAGATCCACACAAATGGAAATGACTACTTGCCACAGGTTTTTTAACCAGGCTTCAAGACAATGTGTTTGTTAGTACCTTCAGATTAATACCAGTTAGTTTTCGAACAGTTTTAATCTCATGCTAGATGACTTAAACCAGATGAAAATAAAAATGTGTTACCCAAAATAAAAGAATACAGAAAATACAGTATTGTAGTATTTACTGAACAAAATAACAAAAATCATGTTTACTTTTTTTTTTTTTTTTTTTTTTTTTTTTAACAGTGTTAAGTAATCAAATTCAGGCCATACAAGCATCAACAAGAAATGTAAGTAACTGTACTATTAAGGTGGTATCTACAACTTTTTTAAACTGCTCGAAATCCAAAACCACAGATGTTGTATACCTCACTTGAAAATTATTCAAGTGCCTTGCACAGTATGTAAAAAAACTGATAGTAAATGACTGCTATGAAATGTACATGCAGTACCTGAATTTTATATTTCAATACCTCAGGCCCAGATCATCAAAGCATTTAGGTTTCCACTCCTCAGGGAGGCTCTGGGTCTCCATGTGTACTAACCCCTTCCCTGAAAGGAGTAATTGTTTTTGATGGTGTGAATTTATAGTGTTGTCTTTCCCTATGAAGGGAGGGAAAGAGTCAATTTTACAGAAAGAATGGTTCCAATAGGCAGAAAGTTTATGGCACTGCAACTACATGAACCACCTTCCCTACACAACATAAAAAATATTCTAATATTAAGGATTATTTTACAACTCAGTGGAAATATGCAGTAATGCAATTCATTTCCTTTGTCTGGATGACAAAAATGCAGTCTTAACAGTCACAAGAACCCGCCTTGTGTTAGCTATAAAAAAAAATATATTTATATATATATTTATGCAACTACTATGTGCATTAAACAAAACCACTGTATGAATCAGCAGGGTTCAATAACACTTGTATCTGAATCTCTGGAAGGGGTGCATTGAAGTCTATGGTGCTTCTCAGTAAGGACTCACAATGAAATGGCAAAGAATAGAAACCCATTTATTTTAAATTTTATTTTTCTTACCCCATTGCCTAAGAAATGGTCCGTAAGCTCTCTGGCAGCTAAAAGGATCTGTTGCCTTTACTTCAACCTACTGCTGAGAAATGAAAAATACACCTTAATACAAACCTGATAATTCATTTTTTAGTGAACACTGAAAATGAAAATCAGCCCAACGTCATTGTGAACTCCCATGAAATAATTCCACCATTGCGAGAATGCTCTGTTGTCTTCAGTTCTTACCAATCTGTATATCATGAGTTGTGTAGCAGGCTAGTAATCAGCAATGTACAAGAAATATTGTATTACTCCTGGAAAGCATTTACATTGTGACTAACTCAGGTTGTCAGGGTAATTTAGAATTGAAAAGTGTATTTCACATCTGCTTATATAAATGTTGGAAAATTCCTTTTTTTTTTTTTCTTTACCTGTCATAAGATACCTTTCTCAATCACCTGTGAACATTGATCAGTGCCCTTTGCACTGAAATGGTACAGATTTTTTCCGTAGTCTTTGAGATAACAGAGAAGAAGACTTGAACCAAAGGGCAATACCCTTGCGCACCAAAGCTTTATTATATTTCTGATTACTGTGCATCCCCACACCTAAAGCAAATAACATGGCACTTGTGCCATAGTTCTGATACTGTAGGTGTCCTCTGACAAGTGTTCTGCATGAACCATTGTGTCCCAGTCCACTAACAAAAAACTACTGTGCAGTAGTAATCTGGTATCTTAGATAGTTTTTCTTCTTGGACAAAGTTTATCCAGAATCTTCTTTCTATCAGGCTACAGCAGCTTAGGGCTCCTTTTCTTTAAAGAGAGGCAAAATAAATGTCTTACACCTGTAGGCCAGTACTGGTGTTCTGTCCCAGAAATTTTAGCACTGCTCTGATACGATGAACCCTTCTTTTTCTCCCACTGGTTCCACCTCAGCATAGGCAGGATGTCCAGATCCTCTTCTGAATTTCATTGCTGGCCATCTGCTTGGACGTCGCTACAACAGCAATAAAAAATAAACTTTTATGAAGGGTACTACAATAAATTGTTAATAAAAAATCTAAAAATATCCTGCAATTTTGACCTCTCATATTAAACCACACTCCCTGTAGTTGTTAAAGGAAAAGAAAGGCACAGTTCAGCAGCAGCAAAAGGCCGAGGAATTAATCCCTCTTTTAAAATCTGTGAGTGATGACTTTTCTCAGACAAGTAAACAATTACCACTACTCTTAGCGATGAAGAGGATGAAATAGCTCCTGCCTAAAATGGTTGACTTTGGATTTGTCACATAAAGTGCTGATGATCCACTAACCTCCAGAGGATGTGTCCAATGCCCTTTCTTTCTAGTTCTGCATAGGAAATTTCTAACATACTCTGTGCCATAGGAAAATATGCTGCAGTGTTTACAGGAACTTTAATTTAAAAAATTATTTAGGATAAAATTCTGGCACGCTTATACAGGACTCTCAAAATAATGACTTTCGATTTCAAGTGCCATAATTTCTTCCTGAGTGGTTTATTTTGATGGTTCAAATAGAAGCAACATTTTTATTTAAACTCTTAAGAGCTTTGGGTACAAGAGCCTTAAGAAGTCCTAACCAATTTCCACTAGGTTCTTGGGTACCTCCTTTAAAAACAGCTAATAAACAGAGAAAATAAAAAGTTATTTTCTAGGGCAGATAAAACAATTCCTGTATTATTATGATACCTCTAGGGAGGAAAAGTGTTCTAAACAATCTGTATTTTCAAATGAATAAATGTCAGGTAAGGCTCAGATTTTGGGTGACCATTCTGAGATTATGTCCAAGGGAATACTTTCAGGAAAATAGGGAAACTCCTTCAGAGAGTCAGGGGGAAGAAAAAGCTTTCCTAAAAAGGTTTTTCCCTATTGAAAATTTTATCTTCCAAATATACTGATTTATTTCTCTTTACTGACAAGAGTTACAATCTGCTTGGAAGGAGGGCTAGAAGTTAGAGCAACTTGTATAGAAACATTGCAGGAAAATGAGAGGAGAATCGATGAAAACAAGTTACAGCCTATATTTTCAGTGACAGCTCAAAAGCTAAATAATTTTACTTTATGATCTTTCTTCTGAATATAAACACTGCATTTGATTTTCTGTCCCTATAATACCCCATTTTTATTTCCTTTCAATCACAAAGGATACCTCATGCTGCTGAGGGGTGTTGTTGGTGACCACAGCCCAGCCACAGCCATGATGTTTTGCTGGGACTCATGGTGCTGCTGGACAGGAGTCACTCGAGAAATCCTGAGGTGCCACTGAACCTTGTTGCCAACAAACCACACAGCTGACTGCAGGTACAGCACAAAGTCCTCCTCAGTCATCATTGTTGGGAAGATAACACATAAAAGCAACTGCTTCCTTTTCCTCCCGTTGCAGGATCGGGCTACTTTTGAGGTGTCCAGAGTTAAATTCTGTTTGGCAGGTAATTTAAAATCCCAGGGCTTTCAGTGCAGCACCCTCCTACAAAGTAGGAAGGCAGAACACTGTCTTCTTTAATGGATGTCTTATCCTAACAAGAAAACTTGGTCAATTCAAACTTTGGAGAGGTTTTTTAACCCAAGCTTGATTCTGTGTGTTTTCAAAATTAAGAAAGACAGTCTGGTTACTGCTAAAGAAAAAGGGTCATATTCCATTCTCAGGCTCACTAAAGTAAATCAAGAATAATGCAATTAAATATAAAGGGCTTATTTCAGATTTACACTCGTACAAATGAGAAAGGAATTTGACGGAGAAGTCTCTAATGAAAAGGGAAAAGGAAAAACCACTGGAAAACTAGCAGGAAAGAATAACTAGAAATGGTATCAAATGGCAACAGCTAAGGATGAGCTGGGATTTAATATACTAAGTTGTTCCCTAATTTAATTTTAAGATGTACCTATGATTAGTTACTACTTCATTGCTACATTGATGAAAGATACTAAATTTACCATTTTATGGTGCTCGTTTTAATTGGCCTTTCCAGATGATTAGTTATGGAACAGATGTGTATCAGTTTTAATGATACAAAGCCATAATACATAAATATGGGCTTTTTTAAAGAAATAAAGCAAAAGACTTGAAGGTCATCTTCTAATATTGCAGTTACAGTTTTCTGTGGTTTCTTGACACATCTGAGGTGAGATTTTCCCTTTATAGTGATTGTTTAATTTCAGCTTCATTATGTGCATGTTGACAGATTTAAAAGAGATCACTGACAAACTATCAACTCATTGCCTTATGCAACCCCTCGAAAGCTGTAAAATATTTCAGCTTTAACTGAAAAATCCTTGAAAAGTAACTTGATAGCTACTGCGAGATACAATGTTCCTTCAGTTACTGAAGCTGCTCAGGAAATATCTAATGCATTCTTCCTGTTTTTTCTCTGTGAAGACTAATTAAAAAACAGAAAGAAACCTCTACCCCCGAAAAAACAAAACCACACTAAAGAACCCCACCAAACCCAAACCAAACTTGGAGAAAGCAAGCTGGGAATTTAATTAACTAACTCTCAATTTTTGCAGGAAAAAAAATATGTTTCTTCCTCTGGAACCAGAACACTTAAAGGAAATCCTCTGAGCTGGGGCTGGGGAGTTGTAACTCCTTCTTCCTTTCAGTGTATTACAAAGCAGGAAAACGGGACTAGTATTTTTTTCATTTTTTGAAGCTTCCTTGAGTTCACTATTTTAAGCAATGAAGTTGAGAGAAAAGCACTTGTGACCCTACATGACCAGGATGCAGAAGAAATATGTAGAGATGCAGGAAAATAATTTATGATACACATTAAAAAAGTTAGTTCGTACTGAAGATCAGTAAGATAAAAGAAAAAAATATCCAGCAGTTGGATAATCCATGTATGGTGCGGTCTACCTTTCATGTTTTCCTACATTATGTCTCTCTACACCATTGCTGGTGCCTGTGCAGGATGTTTGACTTCCTGCAGCAATACAAAGACTAAAATAGGTGTGTTGATATCCATCTTGCAGAACAGGCAGAATTTATACTTTTGTCTTACTTCTGGAGGAAAAACAGTGGGGATTCCACCGATTAAAACTAAAGGGTAGAAACCAGAGTAACTTCTCACTCTGGTTGCCAGGAAAGTGTATTCCAAGTGTATTCTCTTTGATCAGTTTCTTCTTTTGATACCTTCCAATATTAGGGATTTTTGAGACTTATAGGGCCTCATTTATCCATGAAAATCATATGATCTCATTTAGATATGTTTAAAAAAAAGTGTTTGATACATATTTGAGTACAGTTAATTGAACGTAGTCTAAACTACATAAAACTCAGTTGTTATGATCTGAACATGGTTTCTAGTATTACAGTTGATTTTTTTAAGGTTGCTAGCTGTAGACCATCTCATTTTCTGCTGATCAATAACCAGTATTACAAGATCAGTTACAGGAGGATGGACAGTTGTGTAAAGTTGTGTTGAAATACTGGTATCTGAAGACTGATGCCCTGCTTCTGAGAGTTTTTGATGCTGATGTTTTCACTTTCTCTAAAATTTATGCCACTTAACACTTTTTATCTGAGATGGTAATTTATCAAAAGCAGCTGTAATAATGTATATTTTGTTAGCTGCAGCAATAATAAGCTTTTACATTTCCTTTCATACATATGCATGAAGATAAGTTTCAGTAATGGACAGAAGGAACTAGGCAACAGGTGCTACATATTTGATATTCTTACATCCTAGCCTCTATTATTCCCATCCTCAGTCTATATTTCCCTGAGTACAAAAAAGGAATGAGAACAATTCTGTACAGATCTGCAATTTCAGAAGAGCAGTAAAGGAAAACAGTAATGAAATATTTGCCCCTCTGTCATCTCCTCAACCCCACCACACACATTTTGTTCTGAAAGATTTCTAAAAAGCTATCAAAAGTTTCTTTGTATATTTCAACCAGCATAAAATCCCAGTGGTTGTGCATGCATCAGTTCTTCATTCCTATTCAGCAGTAAATTAGAACAGTGGATTTCATCAAGACATGTGCACTATCTTTTTAAAACTGAATTTACATGAGTATAAATACTTGACATAGCATGAGAAGGTCAGTCTTTCCAATTCTTAACTCTCCAGAGCTCCCTAGTAAACTTGATTTACCACTAAACTACATAAAAGCTGAAGTCATTGAGCACCTTTTAGACTGAATACTCTGGCACAACTTTGTCTCCTCTATCTATTGATTTTTTCTATATTTCAATCTTTCAAACTTCCAGGGGACTGGTTCACAGTGTCTCCTGAAGGGCTGCATCTTACATTTCCACTGATGTAAATTTCTTTGTCTAATTCAGGAGTAAAAACACATTTAAATCGATTTAAAAGCTTTGCTCTTTAACCACACTTTGTCAAGAAAGTCTATTTAACTCCAATGATATGGAAATATGCAAATATGGAGATATCCAAATTCTAGATTTATTGTCAAAACTTCAGAAAAACTATTATGACTTACTAGAATAGATAAAGAAAAAGGGGAAAAAACTATAATAAGGTCTTACTAAATGACTGAATGTTAATCTGATACTATTCAAGACCCATTATTCTAAGTACTTGTCCAGTACAGTGTTAATCTGCCTCAGTAGTCAGGGCTTTGGTTTCTTGTGAGAAGTAAAGATCTTTCTGTTACCAATTACCTTGACCATAATGTGTATTTTTGTGCTCAAAATTACCTGAAATTTCTGCATTCGTCTTTATTCTCTTCTAGAAACACCCAATTTGGTAAATTACAGTCAGAAGTGGATGAGGCTACAAATATCTGAAACTATACGTCTGATATATATTCCCAGGAGTAAGAAGAGAACAATTGCCTGACACCATGTTAAGCTCATATTTTGAAGAAACTGCTCTCAAATAAGGATAGCTTCAGACTTAAGATTCAGTAGAGTCATTTACTGGCTTCATTTATTTTTCTTTTTGACAGAAGTACTTGTTTAACGTATCTTTTTGTGATTTAAACCATCTCTCCATAACGGTTTCTGCAGTCTTATGTTCATCTGAGGAGCTGGCTGCTGAAGGATGAGAAACAGAATGCCTCCTTCCTCTACACCTTTGACTTTTATTGTCAGTGTTGATTATTTATTTTAGTGCTTCTCCCTTGTGGTCGATTTAGGTTTCCCTTGCTGAACTGCTGGTTCCTGCTGAGCTGGATAAGCTTTGGAAAAATAACTTTACTATCAGTACTAGGCAATGACAGTGAGATCAATGACAGTACTCCAAATGCCAGGATACTGCAGGACTTTGAAAGAAGAGAAAAATGATACCTGCTCTCTTCTTTTTAATCATCACCTTCATGAAATGCAATTCAGCCTGAACATCTGAACAAAAACTAATTGATGACCATGTTAAGCCTATTTCCAACTAAAAGCATAATCCCCTGTAAAAAACAATGGGCTATTTCCCAGTAGAAAACAGCAGAGCAGTGTGAGCTTCATCAGCTGCCTTAGACGGCTGAGGATCTTATTCTTTTTACAAAAACCATTCTTTTTTTAAAATCTGTCTCCTATTTAGTTCTTGTTTGAAAACATACACTGCATTTGTGACATTAATTCAGAAACCTAGAAATGTTGCACGGAAAACATGGCTGGATGTTAAATCTGGCTCTTATTGGTAGTGTGCTGTTATAAGCAGGGAAGTAAAATGGTGAGCCAGAAATATTCATTAATTTCCTGAACTCTGAATTACCAAGAACTCCAGTATCCTAAACTATTTTCTCATATAATTTCCTTTCTCTAAGCAGATAGGAGATGAGCAGAAGGTCAAAATCTGAAGAAAATATACTGCTAGATGTGTGTGCCAGTGAATGTTTTCAGATACCAAAATACAATTCCCTATACAGCCCATCATTGAAAAAACAAACAAACAAACAAACAAACAAACAAACCCAAATTAGTGCTTTCTCAGACCAGGACTCAGTATATAGAAATCATCCTCAGTTCATGCTAACAGTCTTAAATGCAGTCAGCTTTAAGTGAGACAGAGTTAAATGACAGGAATGCAGATCCTTTCATGCTGGTTGGTCTTTATGCTAAAAAGTAGTCCCAGCCTTATTTAATTTACTAACAAATACATAATTGAAGGTAAATCAAGGACATAATTTAAGTCAAATCGAGAGGAGTCAAGGTGCACCCTCCGTGCTCTGATCCCACACTAACATTTATTTGCCGAAGATCTGCAGCTGTTTGTTTCTTCCTCCCTTCCTCCCTTTTTCCTGAAGGTCACTCCCTGGCTCGATAGCACCAGTTCAACTCTCTGTGTGGCCATCTAAACAGATTCCTGAAGTTGTCTATTTTAAACATTCAAGATGAAGTAAAACAAGCAACAAAGAAAAAGACAGGTATGTGTGTGATGCGTGTAAGTGTACATGTATGTTTCTAAGCAGCTGAACCAGCAAAATAAAGCTGTGGAATACCTTTGAGGAGGCTGGAAACGTGAAGGCAAAAGCTGTGACCTTCAAAATAGGATCTTAACTCAAAAGAATGTTAATTTTTTACCACAAACACCCACAGAGTGCTCTTCAGAGTGTGACATATTAACTACTATTAATACATACATAGCCATTAATACGTAAGCTCTGAATTCATTCATATTCTTACAGCTTTGGAGTTCACATGTTAATAAGTTTTGTAACTATAAGCTGAATACAAGGGAAAGGCTCTTTTGCCTGAGGATAAGAAGTCCTAATTTGAAATGTCATTTTAGACTCCTTAAAATCCTTTGCCTCCAGAGAATTGCTAAAGTATAATTTTATCCAGCTGTTGTCAAGCCTCCCATAATCACCCTTGGAAAAGGTATTATTGTGTCTATCTGGGAAGAGACATCCCAATGTTTCACTCCTTACCTTCATGTCACAGAATCACAGAATCTGCTGAGTTGGAAGGGACCCACAAGGGCCATTGAGTCCAACCCCAGCCATTGCCAGCGGTGAGCTCCATGCATTCTACCCCTTCTATTTCATACCGTGCCACCCCTCCACCTCTCCTGCCCTGCCTGTCCCTCCTGAAGAGCCTGTACCCATCCAACAGGGCACTCCTGGCACAGGATCCATCCCACCAGGTTTCACTTCTCAGCTGTGGCCAGATCATGTTGCCTTTGGTCTCCCGTGGTAGAGCACTATGATGACAGCTGAGGTAAATTTCAAGCCTCAAAAGGATTTTGGGTCACAATATAAGGAAGGAAGGGAAGAAAAACACAAAGTATGGAAGTGAAAACTTGTGTCACGCAACCCTTCTGTCCACAGATGACTGGGTGCAAACATGCAAAATATAACTGAATAAAAAGTAGTCAGACTTATACATCATTTTTCAATTTGCTAAATTTTCCCTTGACATTAACTGCTCTCAGTGCTCAAGTTCAAATACATATGTAAATAATTAGAGATTAAAAACACAGGAAAAAGAAAAAACATGAGGGGGGAAAAAAAGGGAAGAATTAACATATAAAACTAAAGCTAAAATTTGGCCCACAGCTCACTGAAATCTGAGCAAATCCATCTGATTCAGCCAGGAATTTCTTTACTCCTCTTTATATTGAGCTCTGGACCTCTAGATCACATGTGCCATGATCTGTATCACAGGTATGCAATCCATGACATTCAGGACAGCATGATTGGCTTCTTGGCCATCAAACTTCACATCCTGAATGGAGTTAAACTACATAAATCAGTAAATAAATGAATCACTTTTTAATTGTGCTATAGCTAGTGTGTAGTGATATATGTTATAGCTAGATTTCGGACATAAACTTTGTTGAGAAATTCATGAGGAGGATTATTTGACATGTATCCTACTTTACAAAAATCAGTCCAAATCAGCTCAAAATATACTTAAGAGACACATGATTCCCCAAGGTAAGAGTATGTAAAGTGATTAAAGAGAGGAAACCATTGGCAACTAAATAAAATTCAATGGAGAGGAAATACTGCAAGGTTAATGATAAGTAAATAGAAAAACAAGGCATGCAACATCTCTTCTGACACTCTGCAAGCTAATCTTTAGTCAATATTTACTCTTAGCTTTTTGGAAGAGCCTGTATTCATTGGAACTTTGACTGAAGTTCTCTTAACTTTAAAAGCTGATAATTCATTATGTCTTTGGGCCACCACAGAAGTGTCCAACCTAAACAATGAAACACACGTTGAACAGTGTAGAGAAGAAATAGGAAAACTGTGCATTTTGATTTGAAATTTCTACACTCTTAAAAAAAAGTGGAACATTTTTGAAAATGTGTTGAACTGTTCAGATGGTATCGTTTTAAAATTGCACACTACCATAGGCAAATTGAATAGCACTTCTCAAACTCTTTGTTCAAAATAGCTATTTTTTTTCCTGGTGAGGCTGCACATGTGTGTTCTGCTCAACAGGCATGAACAATAACCATTAGGGAAGCATTTTCTTCAGACTTAAAAGGTAAAAAAGTAATAAAATAATGTACTATGTTCTAAGACTATAGCTTTTGTAATAAATGTATTTTTCTAGGCTTGTGTGTATCATTTATTTAAACCAACTAGTGCACTCAGGATATCATTTAATGCTGTTCAGAGGTGTCACAAGAGATTGCCTTTATCAGTACAAGGGTAAACAGCACAAATTGTGGGTATATTTATTCTTATCTTGGACAGCTCACTTCATGACAAACATGAGTTGGATTTGAGATGAGCTACGTGAGAACCTGAGTGAGGAGGCAAATGCAAAATTGGGCAATATCTGCAGAGAACACAAGGAAGAAAGAGACTTAAAGCCTCAGACATATGATCAGTTTATTATACTGTTCTTCAGTAACCAGTCCACTAAAAATTCCGTACACAGCCCTTAACCTAAAAAACACAACAAAATCTGTTTGAAAATGACATTTTACCTACCAAATAATGTCAGTATCTTGGATGTAAAAAGAAGTTTCTCAATATATTAGAGTTCAGAATGAATGCTATGCTTAATGTCTATATGATGCCTCCATAAAGTAACTTGTTTAAAAATAAATACAAATGCACCAGGCTCCTGTTCTTTCTTTTGGCCAGCCTTAGAGTTATATTAATTACTAATGATAGATAAACTGATGTGGACCTTGATTTGGCTTGATGACTTGATGGCAGGCTACAGCGTACTTGTAGTTTTTTAGACATCTGCAGAAGGGAGCTGCCTGTCCATCTGTCACATCTTGTTTTAACTGTGCAATGAGCTTATTAATCAAGAGACTCACAGGAAACAGCATTATTTTCTGAAATATTTATGTGTTTGTTCTCATTTAATGACCAAGCCCATGGCAATCTTCTTAGCTCTTTTCCTAGAATGGTAATATCAGATCCATATTTCACTCATTTCCCATAAATAATGCAGCTTGTCTCTTGTGCTTTGTGAGCTATCATGTTATCTGTAACAGTTTATTCAAATACTTTTCAATTGCACAAATGCAATAAAGAATGATTTCTTGTAACACTGGCCTATTTATACCAGTTTCACCTGATTATTTTTTGGACTTCATATTCAAAAGGCAAGTTTGAGAAAATATTTTCTTCTTTGCATTGGAAATCCTACAGATCAGATGAATATAAGAATGATAAATTCTACTTAATATTTTTGGAATTGATCAAACAACTTTTTTCTTTGAAAATTAAATTATTAAACTTATTAAAAGCAGTTTGATTTCCAGAATGAATTACTTTGTTATATTCTAGGCTTATGATACAAAAATGGTTTTAAAGTTTTGAAATTTGTGTAAGTATTCTGAAGTACAGTCACCCGCTATTCTATTCCTTGTGATTTTCCCACTACATTAGTGTTTGCACCTTTCGCAGCTGGAAAAGGCTACCCGTTTATGAAAAGTACTTTTTGCATTTCTTGCTAATGTTGATTCTTCACAAGTACCACAATCATTCTAGTAACCAATAGAGAACCCTGTTCTTTATTGGTTACTAGGATAATTGGTTATAGGTTAGAAATAGGTTATACCCTGTTTTGCATAAATTTTATTTTGACTGTTTTCTCCTTTATTTTGTACAGAAACTTTATGTTTATCTATTTAATCTAAATGACTACATTTCTTGCTAAAGGACATGCTAGCTTTGGCTAATAAGAGATTAATAGACTGATTAATGGCACCTAAGGATTAAATTGAGTGGAATGACTTTAACAACACAGATTAAGGTACTTTTGTTTGCATGATGAGTGTGATATCAATGAAAGAAATTAACATGCCCTTACTACATTTAAAAGAAAAAGAAATAAATAAATTTGTATTGCAATTCTGGTATTCTCTTCTTTAAAAAGTAGTGTTGCCATTTACTTAGCCTTTTCTATCACATGAAAGATAAGAAATTTGCTTTTACTAGAGTGAAAGAATAGAAATTCCATCTGTGTAAATTTAATCTGTGTGTGAAATAAAGAAAGGGACAAAACCTTCTCTTTCATACAAGGACTTCAGTGGAATTTTGTTTGTCTACATCAATAGTGAACTGGCTTCAAATGCTGCATAAACATGAGAGAAAACTTTGTGTTATTATATGGATTCTGTTCCCTGATGATTAGCACAGTTACATTACTATAACAGGAATACTGATAAACAATTCATTTTGATTTCTGTCACTACTGTTCCATTTAAGAAGAATATTTACTATAATATGATGCAAAAGTTTCATGTCTCACTTCAATTCTCATTGCTGTCACTAACAATAAATGTCTACATCTTCCTGGTCCAGGCTTTTACCTAAGCAATCCCTAAGGTATGTCTCTAGCGATACTTCCAGTGGTTTTGCATCTTCACTGTTGTCCAATAGTATATGTCTGGACTCTCCATAGCAAGGGAATACCACAGCTGGGGGTTGTGAACAGTCACCCCTTTCATGTTCAGCAAACCTAAACTTATCACAAGGCAGAGGAATGTTGCTGAGTTAAAACAAAGAAATCACAAGGAGGTGCAGGTATTCATGGGTTTTTGTAGACACAAACGCCTATGGAGAATTTTCCTTTCTCATATTTTTGTCTAGAGTGGAGCTGAACTGATTAAATGTCAGCAACAGCAATGTAGGTATCTGTCTTGGGTTTTGTAAAGAACATGTTATTCTATTCCATCTGTTGATACTGGGTGGTGCAGAATTTCTTATCTTTGCCCAAATGGGTCAGTGTCACTTATCAGATGGTGGAGTGTTACTTATCTCGTTTCATTGTTCCACTACTCCCATGGGGATATCTTCTGCTAATGGACCATTAAAAGCTCACCAATGACACGACACATTACGTTGTACTATTGTAAGATGCTCCACACAGGGAGGATAAGCCAAACCATCTTAACCTAGATAAAAAGGAGTCACAGTCCCACTAGGTATCCAGTTTTCCACCAGATCCCTGGAGGAAGACTGGACCCATCTCACCATTACGGGACCCTTTTTCTTCAACAGGACCATCTCTACTCCAACAGAACCACATCTGCCACTCCAGGAGGGCTTACTTTGGACTGCTTCCAACACCCTGACCAACAGGGTGTCAGGTTGTATTTCTGACTCTGTCAGGGTTTTCTAGGATTTCTTGTTTATTTGTTTGCTTATTCTTCTGTACTACAACATCTGTACTTTTATATCCCGAGTAAAGAACTGCTATACCTATTCCCAAAATCTTTGCCCGACAGCCTTTTAATTGCAAATTTATAATAATTTGGAAAAGGGGGGAGGGGCTTACATTTCAAGGGAGACTCCAACCCTCCCTGGCAGATACCTGTCTATCTAAACCAAGACAGTATCTTCACCTAAGGTAGTTATCTGTATTTGAGGGAAAAAAAAAAAAATCAATTTATCTAATCCTGAAGGAGATGTCTCAAATAGGTAAGACGAATCATTGTCTAAAAGAGTCTGTTTCTCTCTACACTAATAGAAAGAACAGAAGAAATTATAGATATTAATAATTAGGTGAAAATAATCTTTTTCACACTCTAGGCAAAGTGTAAAAACATTTCTTTAAATGATGTGAGGAACACCTAATACAAATTTCCAGACAAATCTTACTAAAGTCAGCTCTTCCATAGAATTAAGAATTAACACTTTTTTCTTCCCCCCACAGAAAAAATGTATGTCCTGAAATAAAAGGACAGTGCACAGGAAAGGTAATGGAAAAATGCTGTTGTGAGGAAAATGAAAGACAGGAAAGAGAAGTAGTGTGGTATCTACATATATCTCTTAGATATATGTCCTGTCTACAAGAAAAAGAAGTAATAGCAATGCTAGCTAAAGGAGCGAAGTGACAAACATGCTAAGAACAAAACAATATCACCTGCTAGGAGAACTCCTTTTCTTCAAAGATTACACAGAAACATATTACATTAGGACACAAAGATACTTTCTGATTCAGTTTGGAAAGATCTATTTTGGAGACCCCAAACACCCTAGCCAGGAGACAGGACTAGTGACACAGTGTGTTGCTCTTGTCTTACCTCTATGAAGAAGAGACTGGCTGCTGACGTTGGGTGATGGTACATGTAGATGGTCACAAGGATGGCTGCAGCCACAATGAGCACCAGGACGAGAATGCCGACGATCAAGCCGGCGTGAAGCGTTCCGCCTTTCTTCTCTGCCGCGCTGTCATCTGTTGAGGCTGCACAAACAGCACACCTCTTAGCACAGTGACTTACGCCTTGCCCACTCCATTACACAGATGGAAACTGAGCATTTGCTTTTTCTGTGTCACATATACCTCATTTTCTGCAGCCCAGTTGGAAAAAGATATTCGATGTCTCTTTTCCACAACTGGGTAGTCTCATAATCTTAATGAAGAGACTTTCAAATGTTTTACTGATTCTAGTTCAGTAAATGATATTAACATCCTTTCTTTTGAATGTAAAATGTACAGTCTGAAGTTCCTAATTACCTTCAGAATAAATTTTGCTTTGATTTTCTTATAAAATTATTGCTATTGTCCAACAGACAAGAAAGTACTAATTGAGTATATTTTGAACACTCATTTTTCTTTAAATATTCTAGTTGAGACATGCCACAAACCCAAACGCTATTAAACATATTCTGAAAACCTTATTCATTAGCTTGTAAAAGAGTTTGGAACCACTCTTCGCAATTGAATAAGACAGCTAAAAGTGCAACACATGGATGCAAATGATCCTACAATATTTTGATCTTGGTCTGAATGAAACACTCATCATACCATAGTATTAAAGAAGACAATTTATTTACTAAACTTGATACCAAGAGGCCACCCTATGCTCCTGTCAAGATAAAAGAGGATTATCTCTGCAACAAGCAACTTGTCAGCAGTGCTTCTAAATAAGTGACTGAAAGTCTTTCAACAACAGTGTAATATTTGGGAGAAAAGTTTCTCAATATAACAACCAACACCTGTAGAACTGCTTGTTCTTCATCATACTCTTGCATACAAGAATTACTGTTCTGCCCACTTCTGCAGGCAAACGAGCCATTCAGAAGTCCTAGGTTTAAGAAACACCAGTAGAACACTGGTAATTTGACTTCACAAACTTCCATCATTCTCCTAAATGTTCTTCACCCAGAGGGCACCCCAGAGAAGTGGTCACAGCACCAGCCTGACAGAGTACAAGAAGCATTTGGACAATACTCTTGGGCACAGGGTGTGACACTTGGGGGTGGTTCAGTGCAGGGCCAGGATTTGGACTCTATGGTCTTCATGGGTCCCATCCAACTCGGCATATTCTGTGCATTTCTGTGATATTCCCACCATTTTCTGCTTTTCTGGAAATCCTTCTAATCACTTTAATGCATTACTCCACACAACACCTGTCTCTGGTCTTGCTTATAAGAAACTTTCTTTCAGTTCCACTTTTAAATTTCCTCTCACCATGCCTGTTTTGGCAAGCTGACTATAATGAAAATCATTGATGCCTGCAACCATCCTTTTTGCTGTGCTATCCTCTTGAACTATTTGTTTGGTTGTCTGAGGTCAGGGACTCCCTTTTATTTGTTCTTTGAAGACAGACATGGGTTATGAGTATCACTTCAAACAAATCCCTGTTATTGTTAATAATAGGAGCAACAGCAATAACAACCACAATAGCAATAAATGTACATGGTATTTAACCATCCATCTGATTGGAGTAGAACACTCCATTCCAATGTTAAAAAAGCGAATTGGAAAATTATAGAAGAAAGGCATATTGATGCAGGGGCAATAAAAGAAAAGAGGAGCAGTTAATCTGAGTGTTACAGCTCATACATCCATGGATGAGCACGTTTCTCACCAGACTAAGGAAGGCTATGTGGTTTGTCAACCATCAGAACAGCACAGCACCGTTGGAACAAAAGGGAGAAAAGGAAGATGAAGATGCATTATCTTAGCCAAGACATATATCTGACTATTACTTCATGTAAGGGTTATGCATCTCTGGGGATAGAGAAGGGATTCATATACTTATCCCTTGTTTTTGTCCATATTTCCTCAATCTTGGTTCAGGACAGTCAAAACCCCGCAGTGTTGTTCTGCTCTGTCTCATCAAATCAGTGACTCTTTGTGGAGTAAGGAACTGAGTAACAGAATTAGAGGATGAAGAAAAACATCCCAACAGATTGGGAAGCTAAACTAGGGTGTGGGAAACATTAATGATTTTAATAAAAATTGCAAGCATGATACCTACTCAGGTACAGCCTATTCCTGCAGGTATCATTCTTTTTAAAAGTTCATGCGTATCTTTTCACGCAAGAACTTCAGTTTTAATTGTACTGATTTTAGACATGAATTTTGAGTTTATGCATGAACAAGATCCAAGAACCACATCTCTTCCTGCATAACTCCTACAAAGAGATTTACTTTGCTTTCTTAGAGCTTAGTTCACACAAATATATAGGAGTTTTGAAATGGAAAAGTAGTGTCAGCCCTGTTTGATTTTATTTAAACACTGTACATACAGTGAAATTTTCCAGGCCATTCTTTATACTGAAGTGGAGGAAAGAAGTTATTACCTAGAATCTGGAAGTTCTATTTTTCAGATTTTCAAAATTGTCTCCTAAAGGGTCATTAAAATACTTCCTAGTAGTTGAAGCACTATATAAAAAAGGATGCAAGATTCGTGGAGAAGACAGGAAAGAAGGGTGATCGAAAAAAGATTCCTCTTATTTTCAGACAGCAGAATGTTTTGCTTGACATAGCCATCAATATTCACTTCATCTGAGAACAGATGAATGTATAGAAACACCAGTCTTAGTTTCTGTTCATGCACTGTAACAATATTTAGTACTTTTACTTATATTTCAAATTGCCATACAAATGGAAATTAAGTAACTGAAAGGTCATCAGAAAAGCCCTGCTTGATTGTGCATCCTCTTGGTTGGACTAGTAATTCCCACTGGTGGACAGTTAGTTCTGAATCACCCTACTGAGAAGCAACTGCTCACGCAAAGGAGCAGAGGATTCTTAGCTTGTTTGTCTCAAAATTATCTTTTTTACAGTTTCATGCTTTTTACTTCAATGTCACATTAGTGCATCAAAAACGACTTTGTCACTTGTACCCATATCCAGGCCGATTAGCACTAAACAAGCAATTTGTACTGTTCCTGTGTTCTGGTTGAAGGCATAACATTTAAAAAAATGCTGGACCTCAGCAAAGGTCCTAACCACACTGTAAAGGTCAGTAGTTTAATCTCTTTTGATCTGATATTTTCTCAGCTTTCAGCATCCAGCTTTGCAAACTAGAACACCATCTCTTTGAAAAAACACAGGTGCCAACTTCCTGACCAGTTTTCTGCTAGTCAAGGGGTGGAGCACTCTGTGGACATCAGTGCAGTGATCCGAATGCCAAACGCAAAAAATAATGAAACAAAAGAAATGCTTTCCTAAATTACAACATGTTTAAGTAACTTGTAATTTCCATAATGGAAATTCAGTCCATTGACCCTAGGGTTCAAATACTCATGAGAAATTGATTTCACTCTCTTTGCACGGAGACAATAAACAGTGTTGTCAACATCGAAAATACTCTTTTCTGCAAAATCAACTGTCAGTTCTTTTAAAATGCCACCAAGGCAAATAGATTAAAAAACAAGGACTTGGAAATTTTTTCAGGTGTTGAAATCTTATTAATATTATCACAGCACGTCTGTTGTTCCATGCAAGGCTAAACCCATAGGAGGCTATTTGTTTTATGACCAATCCTTTCCCAAAAGGAGTATTCTCAATGGAACTTTCCCTAAACTTTCCTTTTGTTATGCTCAAGAAGCAATTGTTACATATCATATACTCTATATTTATAGTGTCTTCTCAGACTCTTAAATGCATAAAACTTTTAAGCAGAAGGAGCCTGTTAATATCTCGAAGGTCAGTCTGCTTCTCATTAAGTACTGAATGACTGGATAGAAAGAGCAAGTAGCTTTTTTTCCTAATATAAAGGCACAGAACCCAAACAAGAAATAGCTGTTCTGCTGCTGGAATGTTTAAAAAATAGAAGTGAAAACACAATAAAAATGTTCTTATTGTTTCCATGAAAAACATGCAAACACTAAAAAATCTTTGATTTAAAATAACTAGTATGTCTCTGGTTACTCCTGGACTAGCTTCTTTTGGAGTAGGAAAACAAAAAAAAAACACAAGGAATGAGTCTTGTCTTGCCATGGCACACGTGGACTGCAATGCTGACTTTAACAGAACAAAGGCGTCTGCAAACTGAGACTGCTTCTTAGTGTTTACAAACTGCTAGTTGCTGTTTGTAAACACATTGAAGATTTTTCTCACAGCTGCATATTAACCCTTGAGGTCTGCAAAATAATTAAATACATTGTTTTATATTATCTAATTTTAGGGTTTACAAAAAGTTTCTACTGTGATAGTTTTATGTATGAGAAAACAAAATTGTGATACACATATTTACAGATGTTGCAATACGAGATGGAAAAGAGTTTAATTTCTGGAGATTATTATTTCTGTGAGAACAGAAATACAAAATATTTTGCAGGAAAACTGAGGAAAAATAGACGAACTTCTGGTACTTCTTGGCTAGAAAATTTCCTTTATATAAAATGATACGGAACAAAAGGTGAATGACAGACAAAAATGTAGAATTTCATTCCCTACTTGGAAAAGAAAATTTTGCTTTTCCCTCCAAAAACCATGGCATTCCATTTTACTCTTGCATTTTGATCAGATGGTAAAAGACCATGTGGAAAAAAAAAATTGGATTTGAACCTCCAACTCAAACTCATTATATGTACATGAATCATTAAGGGATAAATGCAATACCTTATCTCACCCTCCTGATTGACACACAAAGCCAGGGATATAGATGATTTAAATTGCAGAATCAGCCTGAAGATGATAACTCAGTCCCAAACTTGGTTATTTTCTCCCTTCTTTTTACCAGAAATGCATTTTCTCATTTTTGGTCAGCAAATGAGCAGAAACCTTCTCTTGCTGCATGATCTGGGTCAACTGCGGATCATGTTCACTCACCAGCCCTCCACCCGATTACGTATAACATTTCTAGTCTGGAAAGTGTATCGCTCCTATTTGCATGACTGTGGGTTTGAGTTAATAGGCTCCTGCCAAGAGGGAGGACACAAAGCTTAGGGCAGCTGAGCACACAGGCTTCCAGGTACAGCGAGATCAATGGAGCCACTGGATTTTCCTCCTCTCCTAGGCCTCCATTTACATCTGGAATGTGAGTCTACCAGAAGATACCTTGCTTTATGGGGCAGGTATATGGTTCTTCACACACAAGCTTTTTCCTTTTACATAACACAGATTCCTGAAAAGATGATTAATGGCCTGTGGGAGGGAATAAGGGAATGTGCAGCTGGAAGGATTCTCCAGAGACTCAAGGGAATCCTCATAAAAATTTTCTCTCTACCTCTTTTAGGAACAGCATGCTCTGGAACTCTCAACTTACTCACAGTAATGGAGTGTGATTTTCTTGATTTGTGGGTTCAATCCCTAGGCATTTGTTAACATTTTGAGGTTAAGCCACTGCTTTGCCTGGTTTCATGATGATTTATAAAGTTATGGCTCAGCTAATGCTTTAAAAATTGATTTCCAATTGCATGTAAGAAATGAAAGGTGGGCTCTGAGTGAGAATATTATGAGCTATAACACACAAAATCAGAATTCAGTATCTGGCTTTGCTATCAATTTTCTGTAGGACCCAGGGCAACTCAGTAAGTCACTCCAAGATTGATCAACTGCTTGGTGTAGTAAATTGATGAGAGTGCATTACAGTCAAATCCCTCTGTTTATAGGATGACAGTACTCTAAATATGTTAGCTAAGGGCTCTCATTCTTCTTTCATTCTTCAGCTCTAAAATATCACCTAATGCTACAACACTTCTCATCTGTATTAATTTTAGTTTGAGCTTATTGAGACCATGTAAGCCATTACAATACTTAGTAGCATCAAACAGCTGTCATCATGAAGCTCAATATTGTACCATGGAGGACCAAAACATTTGCCTGTAAAAGCAGCTGACTCAAATTCAGATGAACAGAAAAGTTAGCTCTTTATAAGAATTTAAATTCTCTCACCTCATTGACTCCTCCTAACCCTACCTAAAGCAAACAGGACAATAACATAAAGCAGGTAGTTCCTCTCTAATGCTGTGTCTAGTTCTTGTAGAGTTACTCACCACACACCACACCTTTGGGAGATGGAACAACTTCAAGTATTTCAACTTCAATGCAAAATGTCCAACTACATGAGCCTTCCTCCACCTGACCTTCACTTTTCCCATTTTTTACAGTGACTCATGCACACCAGTGTCAAAGATGAGTGAGCAGTGCACAGAAGATTGGAGAAGGCTACTGGCTGCAAAACTGGCTGAACTCCCTGTAGAATAGGAAGTTAAAAAGACAGAAGATCACAGGATCTTTGTTTGCCCTAGCTGTCACGCTGCCATAGCACTGTGACAGCAACAGGAGCAGATGACAAAACAAAAAAGAAAAGCAGCTTTTTCTTAAAAGTTCATCCAGTTTTTTCCATCTGCACTTAGAGCTACATGGGGTTTTCCCATTAACACTTTGATCTGGCACAAAGTCAACAAAATGTAAATGTGTAACAAAGTCAGCTGTGTGTCTTTACAGCAAAGTCATGACAACTGTAAGAGTAGGAAACCATGTATCATTTTATAACTGTCTTAGAAAACCAAAAAGAAACTAAACTACTATCCTAGACTTCAATACAAATCTACACACAGCTCTTCTGTTTTTTTAACATCATGCTTCTTCAATGTGAAGTACAATGCTTAATATGATGAAAAATGTCCTTTTTTGCTCAAGGAGAAAGTGATATTTTCTATCTAGGGGTTATTTGCATGCGAGCACCACTACTTTGAAAAAATTTATTTGATTTTTTGATTTGATTGTTTGATTGACTTTTATTATTGATTGATTGATTAATTATTTTATTTGATTTCAATTTGATTGACTGCTGATCTGATTGATGATTTTTTTATATCTCTTGTGATAATAGCTGTAATGAGATGATGACAACAAAACTGGGATGGAGATGCAAAAATTCTGGAAAAGGCACAAATGTCTTGTTTTAAGAAGAAATATTTAAGTACAATTCAATGTACCATGAAGCAAGTGGAAAAAACAGAGTTTAATTATGCCACCAATAAGAATAATGATTATTGATGCAATATTCTATTCTTTTAATCAGAATTAATGAGTTCAGCACTTTTAATTCATACTTGCTTTAAAAAACATGCATGAAGCCCACTGGCCACTGCCTTTAGTATGTAAGATATATTTTTTCCTGTGTCTGATGCATGAGGAAGTTTGAAATATTTATATAAGAGGCTGTTGCTTTCCCAAGCTTCTGTTCTTGGCTCTGGGTCAATTTAAATAAGATATCTGCTATCAAACATGAATGTAATACCATACTGAACCCCAGCAAAGCTGTATAGGCTTTCCTTAAACCACAAGTTTTCCTGGGAGGAAAAGACTTGAATTACACTTGGCACATCATTTCATGTTTCATACAGAAACATGCTATGGTAGATCCCACACTTCTTCCTAAAATCACTACTTTTCTGTTCGGAGTGTTACAGCTGGATTTGCAGAAAGCAGGGACCAGCATTTAGGGAAATTGGTTGGGTCTAAAGTTCAACTTTGATCATACCAAAGGTAACAAGAGAGATTTCTAATTTATCGTAAGACCTGTCTCTAACTTGAGCTGAGAAGAGGCTGCTGAGAAATGAGAGAGGAGAAACAGCTTGGAAAAGTTCAGAGAGAAATAGAGTAAAATGGGGAGATATATCAGCATTTCTTAAACTATAATCCGAAGTGTGAAATCAAATATATGGGAACAACCGCTGCCTTATTTGAGTTATATTTTATTTGTTCCCTTTGGAATTTCTCCCCTACCAAAATAAAAGAAAAAAGGTAAAAAATCAGATAACCTCTGTTTACAGGGCTCTTTCTGGTTTATCTGATAATGAAGGTGGCTAATTGTCCTTGAATCTACCAATCTTCATATTTTTATCCTACAAATACATTTCTATCCATCACCACCTCGTCCACTTCTCTCTGTTCTGACACTCTTCTCTTTTTTCTTCTTCTATTTACAAGATTATTGACAGAAACCATTTCAAAACTGCTCTTTGGTAAGATTTTGTTTATACAAACACAGCACATGGCACAGCACAGACAAAGTAAACTTTATGATCAGTTTTCTTCAAGGAAATTCTTTCTTAACTAATTGTGTGAACCCTGCAATTTTAGGGGAACACCAGCATTTTTGAGTAAGCGGAACATACAGACATATAATTACATAATCCATTACCTAATCTTAACAGTATTTTTTCAATAATGATATAAACCTTAAATCCTCTCTTTTTCATGAGAAAAGACTAAAAAAAAAGGTCTGAATCTTGGCCTGCAGGTTTCTGAATAGGAATGGAAACAAAACACATGAGCTAGGACACCCTGAAGAGAATTAATTCAAGGAAACCTTGGGTATCTACACGTAAGATGCCCACCCTTAGTATGCAATTTAGATGTTTCTCTGTATCTGAGAGAGTTAGGCACCCCATATAGTAACATATTCTAGTCTGGGCACTTCTTTTGGCATGACATTTGATTACTTCCTCTTGCCTACTACTTGACACTGGCTAGGAGAAGGGCCTAAAAGAACAGTGTGTGGATTCCTGGCTAACACCAGATGAGATGAAGCCTCTAGAAGGTAATTTCCTGTGGCTAGACTAAGTTCTGGCAGTATAACAAAGCCATGTCTTGTCAATCTTATCTTGTACAAAGTCCATTTTAAAACAATGTTAAGCCCCCACAAAGGTTATGCTTACAATTTTTTAATTTATTGTGTTTTACTTTAGTATTTGGGAAGACTCAGCTGGTTCATAGTGACTTGTTAAGCTGAGTCACTTACTGACTGTGTGGTCAGGTCATAATAACTTCTTTTGTGTCAAAAATATTTGTTTTGCCTAAAAGGTTGGCTTATTTCTTTGGTGAAATATTCCTAATTTTCTGTATCATTTAGCAACTTAATGTATTAGAAAGAAATTAGTTATATGACTCTTATCAGGCATTAGTTGGTGTCTAATGTCTTGCTGCTGGAGTTCAGGGTACAGAAGAAAAAAAAGGACAACATTTTCTCCATAACTTGAAACAGCTCAGACTCCAATTTTTAAGAGAAATTAGGAAGACAGATGATTTATGGAAGCTAGTTTTTAGACACAGAACTGTATTGGAAAAAATAGTCTTGGGTAAGTTTATCACTGTACATAAAGTATATAAAAGTACTCTTTTTCCGAAACTTTGTCTACATTTTGGTAATTTCTTCCTGAGTTTCCTAAACTCTCAAAATCAAATTAAGCTCTCTGTAGTAGAAATATTAACCCTGTTACTACATTCCTGTTAGATGTATCTAGACCATCTTTGAAAATGTCCAGATGAGAGTGAAAAATAACACGATACTGACATTTTCTAGAACTACATATACTGGGATGAACTTGTTAACAAAGAAATGAAACAGCTTTCTTCCTCAGGCAGGTGTCGTTTTTTTTTTTTGTTTTGGGTGGTTTTTTTTCCCCCCCTCTTCCACAGCTTTCTTTTTTTTGAAACAAAACAAAAAAAAATCTGTACACCTTGATAAATGAGAAATGTAGCATTTGTCTGATACCTGCTGTCCAAAAGACAGACTTTTCCTTAGAGTTTTAAAGTAGAAGGACTGTGGGGGACTTATAGCAATCAAATCATCACAACAAAGTGTCTAAAAAGGTCAAATAAAATGTATATGGATGTGCTGGCCAGTCATCCAATCATCCACCAGAGAATTCTCAACAAGAAAATATTGCATTACAGGATAGCCATGGCCAATTACTCACAGTTTTTATGAAAAAATAGGCTTTTAAACTGTTTATTCAGTTGTGTTAAATGAGAAAAGGAAAAAAACAACAGAATCTGAAATTAATAACAAAAAATGGTGCAGTTTTGGTGCAGGACATCTCTTAGGACTTAAAAAAAGTGCTTGTCATTTCAAGGAGAACCAAGATACAACAAAAATTGTGATGTCATACCAGCTGTACTTTAAAATGGTTTTGGCACATGTGTAATAGGCATCTGTCATATGTAAAGAAAGAGGGCAGGCAGAAGAAACAAAACCAAGCAAATCTGAAATGTACATTAAGATACACCACAAAATTGTGGATGGATTACAGCACAGTTGCAGAAGATTTTCTCATATAACTAAAAGTTCAAAGCAGTACGGCCAGAACAAAAACTTAAATGTATAAAAATTTATGAATTTATAATATTTGATTTTAAAAGTTCTAGACAGAGGTGAGATGCACCTATTTCTATGGAATCTTTTTGTTCTACCTAACCAGATATTGACTGCTACCACCCCGGGACACATCAAACTATAGGCAATCATTGATCCAATATAGCTTTGGTTTTCCATTATAAAGGGTTCCCTTTCATTAGAGCTTTAAAGGATTTAGTGTGAGAAAGTAGAGACCCTGTATTCATGACCTGGAATAATCTACTCTTTATGAAAGGCTGACAAACCACAGAGAATCAAAGAATGTGCCTGTGGCTACAGAGGTTTTATCTGAGTCTAATCCAGGGGACACTGGAAAATTCAATGCATAATTGAAGATTCATCAAAAAGAACTTCTCACATTAAAAGCTACGTTTACTGTGTGAATGAGAAATCCTGGAGTGTTTCTTTGCTCTTGTGTTGTTTGAAGTAATTTTAACTTCTTTCTTAAATTCCAAGAATAAAAGGAACAGCTCAAGAAAAACGAATGATTACATCATGTTGGTTTGTCGTAAAATGCAGCACCTTTCTCTGTGGAAATGAACTTTCTATAAATAACCGATGCCTCAAACCTTACACCTTGCCTACCAAGTAGGCCAAGCCACCCAACATTTGCTAGGATTCAATGCTTTTACAGAGTTTTTATCTTCAGATCTTGGGCACAGACTAGACAAGTGAAAAAATAATCCTGCTGCAATTCCCAAACTGAAAGAAACATGGATGTTTTTTCTAAATCCCACTTTTGGAATAATTTCTTATAGAACAGCATACAGTTTTGAGCTGTGTATGAGATGCCCATGATGGAGAGCTGCCTGTTCCTGGGTCAGCCACCTGCCATGGAGCATTGGCTCACAGAGCGGAGTGTGGGCACTTTTCAACCAGGAACACGCCTCCAGTACAGAGCAGATGTGGAACAGAAGAATGGAGCGCTGACTATTGACCTCTAAGTGCACTGAAGCACTTTTCTCAATAAAATAAGAAGCAATTTGATTTCAAGACAGAAAGAAAATTTCAGGGATATTTCCATAGACAAAATGCTTTAAAAGTACTACATTGAGTTTACAGATCACTTTATTCTAAGGAATCACTTATGTGGCAAAGCAATGTCAAAAAACACCACTGCCAACAAATGGACAATTCAATGCCCAATACAGCACGTGACCAGCCATGCTGCGGTTAGTGACAGGAAAATGACAGCGGGGAGACTGGTAATGAAGAGGATGACAACCTCCCCCAATGGAGTGAGCAGATCTCTAGTTTGAGGGAAGGAGAAAATAATGGCTGAATATGACTGAAACACAAATGACAGGAAAACAGACCAACAAACTAAATGGCATCTGCACTCTGTTTTTTTTCAAAACTTGAATAATTCTCTGTGAGGGTCCTGAGAAACTGCTGTATCTCAGCTGTTCTGGACTGCTGTTTGTGGGACCTCTGCCCATGATGTTGGGGTCCCCCTGTAAGCTCAGGTTCAAACCTAAGCTATGTTGTAGATGAATCTATGTTCAGTCCCATCTCTGATCTTGTATCCTGGACCAACACTGTCCATGGACTGTGCCTCCTTGGATGAGCCTTGGAGCTGTTTATCATTTTCCTGCAGCAGAATTCCTGTGCAGACCTGGTTCCCCATTTCACCTTCTCTAGGGTCACTGATGAGAGATGCTTCCTCTGGTCCTTTCCTGAGCTGTCTGTTGGCAGCTGTGCCTCTTTGCTGTTTTGCTGCTCCCTTCTTTGCCAGTCTGGCTTCCTGCCTTGACCCTGGGTCAGCCTCATGGCTGCAGACTCAGCTGGTGGTCACTAGACCAGGGTTGACCCCAGTTGCTTCCTCTGAGCTGCTGGACTTGCCCTGTGCCATGCCTGTGCCTGCTGCCACACTTGGCTACCTGTTCCTTTGACCCACGAGAGAAACTTCATGCTCCCTGCTTGGAAAGGCAATCAGAGCCAATAATATTCCCCTTAATATCAGTGGAAATGTGATCTATTTAAATTTCCTCAGCAAATCTTCCTCTGCTTTGATAGACTATTCTGAAGCCTTCAGAAATGAACTCAAATCTTCCTTTTCACCTCAGCAAGCTCTGCTTTGGCAATGAACACAGGCGCAGGCGATGTCTAACAACTGTTCTATTCTAGTAGGGGAATTCTCATCCACTTCAAAGGGGGAAGGAAAAAGCTCAGGTCTCAGTCCTTGAACTCACAAAGATGACAAAAGCAGTCCCCTGCAGAGCCTCGTTTAACAGGGACCTTTATTGGTTGGACAAGGTGATCTTATTAACTTGCACAGGGAATGTGCATGGAGAAATGCAGGATCTCTGCTAGTACAGACATAGATATAAAATGAGTATACTTATTCACAAAATGTCAAGTAATAATTCACTACTGTGAATGACTTTATAGCACAATATTATTATTTAGAACTAGCACCATATAATATCTTAATTCAGTTAAATAAAACTGCATTATTATAGTCAATAACTGCATTAATACTGCATTACAGTCACTGTACTAGTTACTGACACTAGTTACAGACAAAAAAAAAAATCTCTTACCTCCATTATCTTTTAGGTGCAGTGCTATCTTGGTGTCATCTATAAAGGAAATTCAAAATTAGTTGAAGGAAAATGTATTTTTCTAGGTCATGAATCATTTTAGCAATCAGTTTCTAATGCTAAAAACATTCCACAACAAGAAAATTATTTGGTACTCAACTCAATGAGAACTAGATTGTGTGTTTCTTACACTGAGCACTAACTACACTTTCTTACCATTAAAAATAAACATTTATGAGAGTGTTAAAGCATTCAGGAGGATTGGAAACACTGGCAAATAAGAGTATGAGACTCTGTCTCATAATGTTTATAAATAATTCATATATATTACATGTTCACACATAGCTTGAGCATTCTATAATATTAAGGACTATACGAATCAACATATGTCAATAAAGTAAGACAATGACTTAGTTCCTTTTCGAAGAATCTTGAAAAGGTCTACTAATACTAAACCCAATTTATTTCCATATTCCTCTTTTTCTTGTAAATTTTAATGAACAGAAGGACAGAGAATATTCCTTTTAATGCAGTCCAAATGCTGCACTGACAGTTTCTAAACTTTTATCACTTTAAACAAAACCAGACTTTCTTATCAGTAGATTCCCACCTTGAAATGCCTTCAGTTCAGATTTTCCTGTCACAGGCTACTTGGAAAATCTGTACCTCGTACTTTTTCTTGTGTTAACATACAATTTCAACAAATGCACAGACACACATTTTATAGATGCTCCTTAATTAATCTGAATTAGCTTTTTTGCCCAGATTAATTTTCTCCAAAAGCAGTAAAGCAGGGTATCCCAAGCTCAGAAAGGTAAAATTTAGGCAGCCATTGGTATGACGATGAGAACTGACCCAACGTGACTTACCCGGTTAATTTAGAAGCCTAGAGGAACTATCTCACAACAGTGAGCACCACATGAAAAGAACAGTGTCAACTGACTGAAAAAAAGTAAACAGGCATATTTCATAGAGGTTTTTATTTTGGACTATCTATAATTTTCACCTGGCTAAATAGAATTCACAAGAGAATTACAAATTCATTAAGTCTGTGATAGGAATTTCTTCTAGATTTAGCAGGGATGTTTACTACTACTATTTCAGCAGATTTTGGACTACTGCCAGAATGTAAAGGAACATGAAAAGTCATTATAATCTCAAGTTCTCTAGAAGTCTTCCTAACTTGTCCTTGCCTCTCCAGCAGGATCCTCTCCTTGAGCCTTCATCCCCTTTGCACCTTACTGGTGCAAGAGTGAGCAATTTAACAGCAAGAGCCTTGACTGCAATTCCCAACTCCTTCTGCTGCCCCAGAGGGAAAAAGTTGTCATCAACACATAATTAAAGAAAATAAATTTTTTTCTGAGTTGTAAATTACGTTTTTTTACAAATGTAAAAAAGCAGTGTACACATGTCACCTTCTGTGGGCAGGCTAGTTGGAAGGTGGGAAGTGGTGGATCCTCTGGTGGTTGTTAAAACTCTGAACCTTGTGGTGGTTGGCAGGAGGGTGGTGGTGGAGTACAGAGGTGTTTCAGTTGTGTCTATATTCTTCTCACAGATCTTATCCTTTGACTGTTGGGAAACAACAGAAACAAGGAAGAAAAAATTAATTCTCAGTGGAAAATGTCAAGAATGAAGAATTTAGTCATGGGCAAGTTGCTGTGATAAAAAGAGTGAAAATAGACACTAGATCAAGAAATTTCAAGAGCTTTTTTTAAAAAAAAAATCTTTTTTTTCTTGTCCCCTTTCAAGTCTCTATGCAGCATTCAGCAACATGTATTTTTACATCTATCTGCAAAATTTACAACCCCTCATTGTTAATGACAAGGTTCCATAGTCATCTCAGACTGTCAAACTTGTTACTTCCCTTGATCAGAGTTTAACATCTAAGTTTATAATTCAGATTTTCATTCTTCTGTTATGAAAACTCACTGCCATCAATCCAGGTGACAAAACAAAACATGTTAAAAAAGATATGTGGGAATTAAGTAGTAGCTCTTCATAGTGAACAATGTGTCATTAATTGGAGCATTTAATTAGGCTTTACATGTAATTATCACAAAGGAACACACATATATGCGTAAAATGTGTGCATGCATTCGGCCTATAGGATATTTATTTACTACAATAAGACAATCCGTTCACTATATGCCTATTAATTCTACATAATACTAAAATGTAAGGTATTATTTGTATATATAAAACCATATAAATAGATATATAAACATAAAACATAATTATGATAAAATATATGCAACAAAAATTAATAAAATTATTATAATATCATAGCACACTATAAGTAACAGTCATCACCATATAATAATTTAATATTTATTTGCATGGGCAAATATTTTGATACAAATGTAGAGTCCACTTGCTCCTTTTTTTCTCCCAAGTTCTGCACATTTTTAAAATCCTGAAGATGCAATGAATAATTTCTTTTATGTTTCACAGTTTTGCAGGAAAATACATCCAATTATCTTGCAGCAAATATGGGAACTGCATCTAACTCCTGTTGTTCCCATTCATTTTAATGAGAAGTGGAACCCTGTACACGTTTATCTCATCTTATTGAAATCTGGCTGTCAAAACCCAGTGGTCATTGTCTTTCTTTCAATATACACAGATATTTTATCATTCTTTGTTTTACCAGAAATTATTTATTACATTACAGAAATGTATCAGTACCTGCAGGATAATTATTCTTTAAATGTCTTTGGATTTTTTTGAAAAATACTGTTAATTTTACTGATGCAATTTAATCAAAATTTAGCTTAAAATCTATATTAAAAATAAAGAAATCTTACTATGAGAATCCTCATTATTTATCCTCTTGAGTGAAGCATCTAAAACTAAACATTGTGTGCTAATTATTGATCCTTCCCTGAATTCTAGCAGCCAGCTCAGGCATAACTCTGGAAGATGCCAAGCAAGCTGTAGCTTCTACTCCAGAGAGCCTAAAGGCTGGACAGTGAACTGGCACCAAGTAGTCTGAAATTGCAAATTAAACTATTAATTTCTCAGATACACTTGGTGTATCGATAATTCCCTCTCAGATCATGTACTAAACCTTGGAGCACATGCTGAACTGAAAAAAGAAAGGAGAAGCAGAAGGGAATGTTAACATCCTGCAGAGAGAAGTTTTTTGATATCTTAATTTGCATGCACAATTGAGTCCTAGCTAATTATAATCTGGATTAAAGCAATACAAGGGTTGTGCACGACAAAAACACATGCTCCCAGTAACTTTTTCTTATGTTCCTGAAGAGGTTGCCCTCCACAGAAAATAAATATCTCAGAAATGTTGCTTTCAAATCAGCTGGTGATAAACTGCGAAGCTGAAAGCCTCAAGGCCATGTAATAAGGCAGTATGTAGGTTGCAGTTATTTTGCAATTACAGTTACAAGAAAAAATTCTTCCATTAATATGGATTTATAATATTACTTCTCTTTGCTTCTACTGAAAATAAAACAGAATGTGCTTTTTAAACTAGACACCTAGGGCTATGTTTTGCCCTGGGTTTCACCTGACATTTCAGAAGGCCTATGTTGCTGAAACTCATGAGGATTTTTAGCCTGTTCAGCAAAAATGGAAAAAGAACTGCTTCTTTATGACCACCAGATGATTAAAAGTGCCATAAATTAATTTGCTCCTATTACCACAATCTCAACATGGAAAAAAAAAAAAGGAAAATGAAACCCAAAACAAACCTCAAACCAAAAATGCTTGTAAAGGGGCTTTTAAACTGGAACAGAATCATCATTGCTTATAAAAGTTTGCTGAAAATAAACTTCTCTGGTCTAAGAATACCCCAGATAAATTTCAGAGGAGGTTTATAGCCCCTGTCTGACAGTCCACCACTACCAGAATGAGATCTTTCTCATCCTCTCACTGCATCTCCCTAAAAAGAAATCAAAATGCCATGAAGGCTGGTTGTGTGAGGGCTTTTAGATTTTTATTTAAATTATTATTTTAATTTTATCTCTGTGGATTCATCTCTGTAATTTCTTCTTTACTAAATGATTTGGCCAGATTTCATAATCAAAATGCAATGTCTGTTTTTCACTTAAGGCTACGCCAGCAAAGGGTTTTCATCACAGTTTCTTCCTCTTTTCTGGCAAAAGTCAGAGATCTATAAGAAGATCAGCACAGGGACACTTTTTGGAGGAGGCTTTCTGTTTTTTGGGGTTTTGTTTAATTAAAGTAGTTTCCAAAAGATAAAATTTTAGGTTTTGTCCATTTTATTCCCTCAAATGGGGAGTGAAACTGCTCAGATTGTTCTTTGTTATGCCTTTTGGGATTTCCCCTGAATGACAAATATAGTATGTATTTGGCCTTGAAATCATGCTTTATAATCTGAATAATTTAAACAAAAACATCATAACTATATAAATTGTCTCTGATGGGCTGAGGATGTAAACTACACACATACCTCTTCAGGGCAGCCACTGTCTACCCAATCTTGTCGGTGACGATCAAATCCACTGGAGCATCTTTAAATCATGAAATAGATAGAAGTTGTCCAGATGGAAATAGGAGGAAAAAAAGAATAAAGGAAGGGAAAGGAACAGAACAGAGTGACAGAAAGAATAAGTAAATGATACGATTTAAAATCCATATGTTTTATATGGTATCACTTTTATTCAAGATGCTTTTGCTCACAATATGACTCACTCCTTTAATCCAGTGAAAGGTGTTTCAATGAATGAGACTTTTAGTTTTTAAAATTTATCATTTTAAAATAGGAATATCTCCCTTCCACTGGATAATTATTCTTAAGATGTCACTGACACATAGCATTTTTAAGTTTGATGTCAACCATATTGATGTAAATTAGTTTAATTATTGTTGTCCAAACTTCATAGCCAGGAAAATTTAATCCCACAAAGGATGCAGTGGACCAGTCACTGGGTTTATCAGGCAAAGTGATCTGAGACATCAAGATAGACAAATAGCCATTTGATCAATGTTCACAGCTCCTCTGAACACTCTCTGTGACAAATAGAGAACACTCTACAGCTGCTTCTACCTCCTCTCTAGATGCAGAAAACTTAAATTGCATGCATATTTCTTATCAAATTGGGTGAGTTTAATAACCTGCTTGCAATATCCTTTTTCTTTTGCTATATATAACAAAGAAATTTTTAAGGAGCTTGCAACACTTTAATACAATGATTCCCCAGGAAACCTCCATCTCTCAACAATATTATTATCAGTGATTGTAGAACAAGTTTGTGTTTCCTAGACAACAGGTAGCATCACAAACAGAAAGCATTATTAAAATGGAAAGCAAATGACTAAACCACAATACTCAGCTGTGAAGGATATTCTTCCCAGCTGGGGTGTTTTTTATTTTGGAGGGTATGTTTTTGATTTCTGCATTCATTTCCTGCAGAATTTTGTTATGAGACAGAGTGATGTCATTTGGGACCCATGGTGTTAACTTACCTGAATGTATAAAACCCCAACATTTTGGTGTTTTTAAATAAGACTAAGCAAGCAAATAAGGCCACTGTTACAGTTAGCTGTATTTAAGGGTCATTTTTTTGTTTACAAAGAATTGAAAGATAACAAGACATGTCAAGTGCTACCTACTTCAACCGAGGTAACAGGTTCATTTGGAAGAATGGAACATCGTAATTATTTTTATAGGAGGAGAGGATGTTAAGAAAATGTAAACAATGTTGACAACACACTTAGGGTAAGAAATATCTCCATATAATTATTTTGAGCAGAATCTATAATGTCTTGGAGAAAAGATGCTGAGAAAAATGTTCATTCTCTTGTTATACCTGCACTGATCCACATTATGCCATTTGCAATATTACCAAAAGAAATCACAGAATCACAGAATTACAATGTTGGAAGAGACCTCCAAGATCATCGAGATCAACCCAGCCCTAACACCTCAACTAAACCATGGCACTGAGTGCCACATCCAATCTTTCTTTAGACACATCCAGGGATGGTGACTCCACCACCTCCCTGGGCAGACCATTCCAGTATTTTATCACCCTTTCTGTAAAAATCTTTTTCCTAATATCCAACCTATACTTCCCTTGGCGCAGCCTGAGACTGTGTCCTCTCGTTCTGTCAGTTGCTGCCTGAATAAAGAGACCAACCCCACCTGACTACAGCCACCTTTCAGGAAATACCCCAAAACTAAGAAGTGTCAATTTTCCCACACTCTGTAGCAACTGGCTTCTCCAAAACCCCGTTGCCACTAACAGAAAAATGTTCAAACAAGAAATGTACTTCAGAGAAATACAGATATCTCCTTCCCAATGCATGAGGTCTCTAACAATAGGAAGTCAATTGACATTGGCTGGAGCAAGTCCAGAGGAGAGCCACAAAGTTGATCACAGGGCTGGGGCACCTCTCGTATGAAGACAGGCTGAGAGAATTGGGGTTGTTCAGCCTGGAGAAGAGAAGGCTCCAGGAAAACCCAATACAGACTTTCCACACTTAAAGGGAGCTTATAAGAAAGATGGAGAGAGACGTTTTATCAAAGACTGTAGTGACCAGACATGGAGAAATGGTTTTAATTGAAAGAAAATAGATTAATATTTGATATAAGGAAGAATTTTTTACAGTGATGCTGGTGAGTCACTAGAATAGACTGTCAAAGAAATTGTGAATGTCCCGTCATTGGAAGTGTTCAAGGTCTGGTTGCATGGGGCTTTGTGCAACCTTGCATCTAGTGCAAGATGCTTCTGCCCATGTTAATGGGGCTGCACAGAGTAATCTGAAAGGTCCCTTTGAATCAGAACCATTCTATGAATAAAGACCACTGGAGAAGTGTTTTCTTGCTGAAGTATGAATGAATCAGTGCTATGCTGGGGGCACAGAGCTGCTTCTCCATCTCTGTAGTATTCTGTCTCTGTGAATATTTGAAAGAACAAGAAAAGCTTTACTAAGCAGAAAGAAATGATGACATGTTATTCCAGGTATGAGTAGAACTTTATTTTTTCTAGTCTCCCCTACTTTTCTCTAAAATTTAAAGAGCTTCATTAGCAACTTCTGTGCTCATCTCTAAGCAGGACTGGACTGATTTTCCAGATGTAATGAATACTCATAAATCCATTACATTTTATTCATACTGCTCTGGCCCAAATCCAATGGTTTTGAGGATATTCAGTACATCAGAAAACCAAGCCAAATATTTAGACATGAAATCAAGCTACTCCATAAGTTCCTCCACTTGAGGCAGCTACTGCAGTCACATATCTATGCTAATTCAACCTAATGTACTTAGAGCTAGTAGGGATTAACAAATCTAGATTTTATCTTATATCTAAATGATGTAAAATTTAAGGGTCCAAAAATTAAATGAATAAAAATGTATGCCTGGTGCACTCATTTACAGTTCTTAACTCTTTTCTTACAAACTAATGAATTATCAGGGTGGGTGACATTTCTGGGGTTAATTTTTCTTTTTCGCCAGGAATTAACCAACCACCAAACACTGAATGCAACATGCAAGGACTTGGAATGGCTCTTTCAAACATGTGAGGCAGACTTGAGAAGACTCTGCCCTAAAAAAAGTACATTAAACCATGGGCACTGTTTATTTAACATTTCCGCTGATGCATAGTGAGTCCAAACAATATTATCAGAAAGCTTTATCAGCAATGAGATGGTCTTCTGGCAAACCTGTTTGTGAACTTCCTTTGGGGCATATATCACTTGATGTCAGCCATAGAAGCTACTGTTGTTGCTGCCTTGTTGAGTCAGAGTTCTGGAAACTGTCATTTCAGTGCAGCACCCGCTTTACTGACTGCCTTTTTAAGACCTTAATTTAGTAGTGTGGTGATAATTCCCTGTTGCCATTAAAACATTGGAGCAGATTTGATTTGCTGCGCTGTTTATGCCATCTGTCAACATGGCTATTTTATAACAACTTCATTTTAAACTGGTGACTGAACCCAGCTCCGAGTAAAGCTATAATAAAGATCTTCCAGGAAATGAAAATAGGAACATTTATGAAATGCAAGGAATTTCAGGATTTGTGTGGAACTCTGAACTACTGGTTCAGGGAGGAAAGGGAGAATGAATGCCTTTACACATATAGCAATGATGACTTGGCATAGCGAATGCAGCTGAGTCTGAGAAACAAGAAAGCTGTCAGAATCTTTTCAGTGAACTGTATGTAGCCAGAAAGGAGTTGGAAATGCCATCCTATTTACCAATGCCATTCACCTATTTTCGGCAGAGAATATTTGAATGAAGTGTCCACTCAGTGCAGGACATGAAATGCTTTGCTACTTTTCTTATAGATAGTTCAGTGAGGATTAATGATGATGATGATGATGATAATAAATGAGATAACCTGAATATAGAAAATTCATCAAGGTTTAACCTGTAAAAGCAAGAAACATAATGGAAAAGTATGGGGAAGTAAAGAGGCAAAGTCTGTAGGGGAATACCTTTTTTCCAGGTTGAGCTGGTGTATGACAATCAAGAGCACTGAAATGCACAGCACGTGTCATTCAAACCAATACTTTCCTACTATTTTTGCCTCTGTAAGAGCATGTAAAGAACAGATTTTTTTGAAATGAAAGGCATCCCAAAAATCTGAAATGATTTTGTAAATACAATTTAATGATTTAGTTCAGGTAAAAGGTTTATTAACTCAGCTAAATAAAAGACTAATCTGGAAAATTAAATGGAAATTGAAGAGGCAGAACTCTTTTTTGACTTCAACCATTAAGGAAGGACCATCACATTGTGAAAAGATTAAGACAGTTGCTAAGATGTTTGAATTACTAAAAGAAGGATTTGAATATTTTAAAGTGGAATTTCTTTCCAAGGTGAAATAGGATGTAAAAAATAAATATAAATATATATATATATATATACTATTAAAAAATATGGGAACTTTGTGTCTGTCCAACTGAAAAATAACTCTAATTATAGAGTGATTTTTGGAGGACAAAATGTTTATCTTTGTGCTTGATCTGGTTTTTACCTCGCTTTACCACAGAGCAGGCTCCTATTTGGTTCCTTCACTCTTCAAATATCACTTTCTTGCCACACCGTACTGTCTGGGGAAAGACTGAATTTTCTGTCCTTTGTTATTTTCCACTTTCAAATGCAGAACTTAATCACTGCTCGAAATGCTTATGAAGTTCATGATAAGTGTCACTGTGAATGACTGTGGTATGCATTTGTAAGGTATTTGAATAGCATTTGTGCTTATTGCTTAGCTCAATACTCCTACTCATATATCTGAATTCTAGCATAAATATGTTCTCAGTATTTATTCTTTACTTAAATATTGATTAATTAAACTGTCCTTCAGAACTGGATGACAATTTGATTAGTCAGAAGATGATTTGCTCCCATCTTGCTCTTGTAAAAATAGCTGACTAACTGAACACAAGGATTTTAAACTAAAATCAGACTGTACTATTTTATGAAAAATTTGAATGCTATGAAAGCATAGTTAATAGTTGATGCAGCACTGAATTCCACCATTGTCTTAACATTGTGTGCTGCCCAAAACTTAAAATGTTCAGGTAATGATAAGGATGATCAGAGTGGAACAAATTTCAGCAGTCAATCTTCAGCCTGACAATGGTTCCACAATTTTATGGGATGGAAAATTTGGTAAGCTATAGCTGCATCTTCTGTAAAATACTCCTGAAATATCAAGTAAACATAGAAATAAAAGACGTTAAAACCCATTTTACAGAAAATGACTGAACTTGCATGAGCCTCAATATTTGTAACTCTGACACAACATTTGAATAGGCAGTACAAAATAAAGACTCCCATAGGGAATTCTTTCTGTTGAAAGAGGCTAAGAATAAAAGTGGGATGAAAGAAGTAATTTTTATTTTCAATTCCTCTAGAAAGAAAAAGATCAAATTGTGGTGAAAGCGAGACTTGGCAGAGTTCTGATTAAAGAAGAATAGGAGGATATTTTCTATAAACCTAATGTCAGTTACAACAATAAAGGAAACATACTGAAAAGCAGATAAAGATTAAAAAATATGCTTTTGCTAAAGGCTCTGCTTTGAACAATTAGGAGGAAAAAGATAGTGTAAGAGGAGGACCCTAGAGTCAAATTCATGAGATTATGGTATCGGAATTTCTAACATAATCAGCAGAAATTTATATCAAATGTGTTTTTTGGGAAGGAGCCACACTGAGATTAGTCTCTCATATTAGATTACAGTCTCCACTGCTTTGACTTTGTGCATTTGTACCTGCACAAAATGGGTATAAAGAGCTGATAGCAACAGAGGTTAGCAGAGAAATCTGAACTGTCGGCATTGCTACATGTTTGGCACACAAGTAATTTCTCGGGGTTTGAGGCAAAGAGCTCTGAAGTACTACTGGATGTACTTTACATTTTGGTTAGTGATCCTAACAAGCACAATTTAGCCCTTCTTTCCAACATGATTGTCTGAACTATATTCTATCTTTGAAAAGTCAGCTGACACTGACAATATCTCAGAAGTACTGTTAAGTGTTGCATTGATTCAGTCTAATTTTTAAAATAAAAATATGAAATTTGCCTTTGGAGAAAATATTTCATTTTCTACTTTAAAGGTAAGGAAATGGAACATAGGAGACATGAAATGATCAGCTGAGATAACATAGAATTTGAAACAGAACAAAGTTCAGATTTTCTGAAAACCAGAGGAGCGTGCAATATTTCACAGCTTCTGTGTTTCCCATAGTACTCACAGACACGAATGGTAGAACTCGAAATTTAATTGAAAAACATCAAGTCTCAGGTGGTGTGTATCAAGGCACAGATCTCATTCACAAATTGCCCATGCTCTCTTTTTAATTCAGGTACTTTAACTGGGATTTTACTCCTTTAAAAAAAAAGTCACACTGATAACATTAACAACTATTAGAGTCGTCGTGACAGGATGAAAATGACCTGGTGCCTAGAGATGGTATGAAATAGGGCTGTTCACGTGTCTGTTATCACAGATGAACCCCCACTAGACATATAGTGTACACCATGGCTGATCCACTAGTAGTGGGCATCAGCATCTGAGCTGCTAGAAGGAGAATTGCATCAATGGTTTGGTTACTGCTGGGTTACTGCTCATGCTATATGTCATTCACAACTCTAAAAAGATTATGAACTCAAAGGAAGTAGGAGCTATGACAGGCAAAGGAGGCCTGGAGTGCTAAACTCACTCTGCGTAATCCAGTGTTTATATACTTATAATGGTGTGTGAATTAGGGCTAAGAGAAACACCTTTTGTTAAAACTCAGTGAACTCTTCAGATAGAGAGCAAAACAAGGAAAGATGTGAATCATCCTGTAACTGGTTATGTTCAAAGCAACTTAAAGTTCGAAAAGTTGTTTCCCAAATTAGTATCTTAATTTTGTCTCATATTTTTTATTCTAAAAGTGAGTCCAATTCTGAAGTCAACATTGAGCAGGAACAGTTATCAAAAGAGATTAAAAAAGAATTACAGAACAGTAGAGACTCCTCAGTTACCTAATTAATGGTACCTACTGATATTCATTGTGATATCCAGTGATTTCTTTAATGCATTATGATAATGCAGATATTGGAAGAATTAATTGATCTGAATAGAGGGGGAACTAAAGATGACATTTAAGGAATAATACTGATAAAATTTCATTCATTTGCCTGAAGATGGGAATTTCTTCTACCAGGACATGTTAGAGAGTCCCCCACTTCACGTGACTGGAAAGATTGAGAAATATGTATGCTTTAAAAAAATCTGAAGACTACGTTGGGAAATGGAGCAGTTTGCTTTAGTAGGTCTTAATCTCAGATAATCCAAAATTTATGAAGAGACATATGAATTTCAGATTTGTTTAAATAAAATTTTTGACAACATTACATCGGAATATATGTTTAGTAATATGTAAATTTTAAAATATGCTAAAAAAAGAGACTTTCCCTTCACGGTACATCATTATAGAATGATATCTAGGAGGCACTGAGGCCAATATTATCTCAATGATGCTCAGTTTATATTGAGGAGTACAATTATAAGAGGCTACCACTTCTGGAAAGCAATTAAGACAATTGTGGTCATTCTGTCTATAGTAGTACAATAAACATGCCCAGAAATGTTCTTTGGCACTGAAGGCTGCTGGCACACAATAGCCTATGCCTGAACAAGCAAACTGTCTCAACCTTGAAAAGGAGGAGGCTGCACATAAATAGCTATCTGGGAGAAACCTTTGGAACAGCCCAATTCCTGCACCATGCCTGGGAACTGCTCTGGACAGTGCCCGTGGGCATGGACTGAAATCACACCAGGAAACATCACAACTGTTTTAGTGGCACATACAATTGTTTTGCAATGCACAGGAAGCTTCCCAGGCTGTGTTTAATTTGCAATACTATGCAAAAAAGATACTTTGTATGAGAAGATGAACAACGCTTGTACAAGTGACTGGGGCTACCATTCTGCATTACATTTCAATGAAACATGGGAAAAAGGAAATCTGAAAAAGTGCAAAAACTTTCCGTTAAAAAAATCTTGGTTGATGCCATTAAAAACCATTTGAATTATTTTATTTATCCTTGATTTATTTATTTCCCTCTAATGAGAACAAAGGAAATTAAGAATGATCATAAAAAAATTGGTGGAAGATAGATTTCTCCATAGTAATGCAGTGGGTTGGATGCTTTTATGAGAGGAAAAAAAAATCTAGTGCTTCCAAAAAAGATTAACATTCATCCTAAAAATTGTCCCAGAGTCAGGTGGGATAATCTGAGCTGCCTGTTTCCACAGATGTATCCTGAGTTTTGACATTCCTGAAATGCTATGTTCTGTCTCTGTTGCTTCACATTTTTTTTTTTTTTGACACTTGGAATAAGGAAAGAAGGGGACCAGTTGAGAAAATTATTATCTAGGCCAACAATTTAGGCTCCAATGGGTAGGTGGTATCTGTCTTCTGGAATATAGTCTCATGAACACATAAATATTTGATAAAAGGTACCCAGCAAGAAATTTCTTGGAACATACCACTCTCTGGTAATCAAGGAAGGAGTTTGGAACTCCAAAAAAGGTTAATCTCAGACATGAAAGGAAAGAAATCTAGTACCTTGTTCCTCACTAAATTATTCTACTGCAAGGGTCTACAAGAGAGAATGAACCTACTGCACAATCATTATTTTTCCTTACCCATTTATAAACCTTTTCTGTAGCTGAACTTACATGAAAAATCATCCTAAAATTTGGGTTGGCCAAATTTGTGCATTTTCTAATACATCATTTTTTGGGACAGAAAAAAATGTCCAATTTTTTCATCTATTGTAAGTAGTACAGTTGATTTATTTCAGGCCATTGGAAGAGGAGATAAGATATAGTACAAAATAGCAGTAGCACTGCTTTTTATGTACAGCAATGCATAAAAGCATTGCAAAATGAGCAATGATGGATAATGGAAATTTCCTGTTACAGTACTATCCTATCCTTTTTTGATTACAAATTCATTTAGGACTAGATAAACCAGGTAGTTTCATTAGGAGCAGCTATAACACATATTTGGCTCAGAAACTGCTGTTGTGGGGCCTAACAACTCTTGAGAAACTAAGAACCTACTTATGTTGGGTTTTTTCCCCTTTAACTTTAATATTAGAACTTTGACATTCTAATATGTTCAAAGTCAAAACATATATCCTGCCATATTTGCTTAGAGCAGTGACCATGAACTATTTTCGAATCCACTGTTTCCATTACTGGAAGACAGTCAGCTCACTTACGACTCTTTCAGCAGCACAGGAATAGTAACTAGCACAAAATAGTATAAAGAACTATACATGATAGTCAACAGCGAGAAAACTGGATAAAAATATCAGCAGTTCAGAAAATAAAGATAACACTTGCAAATTAATGCTAGTTAGGTGAAGGAAAATGTAGCAAATTTTAGAGGTGTGAAAAAGATATAATTTGGGACTTTACCCACAACAAGGAAGAAAGCCTGAGTGTCAATAAGATAACCTAAGTAGGTTAACCTAGTAGAAATGATGCTATAGACACGATGCTAAATTATCTCCTTGTTTTTTGGTATGATACATTACAGTGAGACAACAAGTGAGAAATCTGTGACCCTGACTGTGCTCCTCTGTCTTTGAACATGGGTTCATACAGCAGTGGTTCCTATCTGAAGATGTCAAAACCTTCTTGAAGCTCTTTCACTGATAGCAGGTAAAGCAGGTACAGTTGCCTTATGTAGTAACCTCTCTCTCAGTACTTTTAAGCAGTCATGTGTCTAAGTAATAACCTTAGTTTTTCCATTTTTTCTCATTTGTTTTCTGTATTCATCTATTGATCATCTACCTGTATTTCACATTTCACATGTTACATATTATTCGCATATTGTGAATATTATTATACTAACAAATTTATTTAATCCAATGTTGCTAAGTGTCTTTTAATTTGTTATCGGAAAAGTCTGTTTTATTTGAAATTTGGATTTGAATGTCCCTTGCATTCTTTTTATTATACAATTAAAGCCCAATAGTTATAGTAGATGACCATTTGAGGCATTTATTTGGGAATCAGAAAGTCTATAGTCTTGTGTAGGAACCCATGAGAGAGAGACAGCCTATCACACACAAAATGATGACTAGAAGTGTGAGTCAAGTTTTTTAAAATATCTAGGATATGTATAAATTGCATCATAAGGCATCTGTGGAACCCTTTCATGGGTGAGTGCCACCTTTTGCAATCAAATAGGAATTTGTTTGAATTCAAACTTAGCTATTAATGTAAGAAATGAACAGATGAAAATGAAACCAAACTGAAAAGAATTTTGTGCTGCAATGTGACAGAATGTGGCATAGTTCTGTCAGAAAAAAACCCAAAGTTTAATCCCAGAGTAAATGCCTCTCTAATTGAACATGGCAATACACACTGGAATGGCTACCATGCTCAGGATAAACAAACAATGAGGAATTAAGTTTGTGCTAAGCTCTCTTGTGATTTGAAAGATTTATGACTGGCACAGAAATTGCAATTCTAGATATAAACGGTTCATCAAAGACTGAGGTGGGCTTTGTTTTACTGTTCTAATGCAATAAATGAAGAATAAAATGTTACTAGTACTTAAAAGAATTGTAGCAGAAGTTTCTACAGAAAATAATTGTACTACTACCTATCTTTCTAGTGTTTTGTCATTATGCTGTCTTAGGTGCATCTTTGAATTTAAACATGGAAATGAAATATGGATGTTGCCATCTTCTTTCCAAATAAACCAGCAAAATTAAGTATTATTCAAGGTAAGTATAACAGGTATATATAACAGTCTTCTATCCCTCATCTCAGTGAGATTTAAGTGCTTAACTGTTCTCTGTATCTTTGATAACTACTTCCTGCATTTATAAAAAAACACCTTAGGAATGTCACATATTTGGTAATAGACAGTACACGAGACAGACTTTACATGAAGGTCTTAGAACAGTCCAGGCACTGGTCCTTTCCATATTAACTGTGATATCTATGTCTTTTCCCGGCTGTGTTGCAAATTTGGATATCATGGAAACCTCCACAATGGATAATGAACATTCTCGAAGCTCCAGAAGACGCAGCAACAATCCCGGCAAAGGATGTTACTGTGAACCTTTAGTTAGTGAAAAGAAGCTCAAATTTTGAAAGCCGAATGATATTGTAAGAAACAGGTATGTAGAATATTATTAGTGTGAGTGAGGTGTCTTAAATGCATCACTGTGTTTACATCTAGGTTAAGAATCTTCAAAATGCTTCCCCATCTCCAGGTTTAATTTTTCTATTAAAATATTTAATAGAAAATATTTTAACAGAAATACTAGGATTTCAGACTAAAAGAGAATTGTAGCAATCTTCTGCTCCTCTTGTAGAAATAATTTGAAGTTCTATAACCCAGCCTTGAACTTCTTAAAAATCTGCATCAGTTATGAACAAAACTGTTGTCCTCATGCTGTTCTGAATTATTCAGGAAAACAAAGCAAGGTATGCGTATGTGTGACTAATGCTGCAGCTGCAAGAAAACTGGCTATTTCCTGTATTAAAGCAGGATTCAAATTCACTTGCTTAGATATTAAATGTATTAATGTTAGGATCAGGATAATTTTATGGAGCTGCTGAGAACATCAGTGAGAACACTGCAGAAGAATGTGGGGAGAAAAGAAACTTGGGGAATGAATGATCTGGTCTTGCACTGACTTGTACTAAACCCCTGAGAGCTAGTGCATGATCACTGGGTTTCTGCTCAGAGACTGAGCTTTTTAGGTTTATAAGCATTAATCATAGGAATTATTCCAGACAATTTGGGCTTGAGGGAATTACAGAAATTCCACAATTATTCGACTGACTCCAGCTACTATTCAATTCCACCAACTTACAAAAAAACGTAGAAAGGCTAGTAATCTGCTATTTATCCATGTGAGATTCTCAGTGAATTGCAAATTCCTCTGGCTGCAGGCTAACTAACAATAAAAACATCTTGTGAGCTCAGGATCATCTACATTCCTTAGTACTTTTCAACGTACTGTTGTGCACATTTTACTGATATGAACATCTTTATCATTATTTTTAAGTGTACCTACAGGGTCACTGAAGCTAATGCTGTCTTCTAAACAGAGCTGCCATCCCACTTGAGAATATCTATTACTATAATCTTGTGAGGCTTTTTTTTCATCAAACAATACCATCACTGAGCTCATTCTGATTTGAGAAAATGCTTTGTTCGTTAAACACTTTCGTGCCACTGTCTTTTCTTCCTTTAGTCCCATCAGGCTTGCCCTGCATACAAAAGTCTTAATTATTGAATGCTAATTTCCTAACAGTTTCTTGCAGTGCATGAGGGCAAATTAGCTTGTCAAATTAGGAGCAAGCACCTTGGAAAGAAGAAGTTGAGTGTGGAGCAATTTTCTGCTCAATAAAGTATAGATCTACTTATTGTATTGTTCCTATCAGTGATATATCAGGGCTGACAAATTTACACATTAATTCTTGATACATTTGTTGCACTTGTTTAAAAAGATCAATTGCTCTCTCAATAGAACTTTTAAAATAAAAGAAAAATATGTTGCATTCTAGAACAAACTCTGACAAAGGGCCATACTTTCTTATTCTCAGGTCTGCAATATGATTGCTTCATAATTGGAAAAGAAACTGTATTCAGGCTAGAAAAAGTACTGCCAATACTTTTCATTTATCACAGGGTAAATGTGACCTAATTCAACAATCTGATTGTTAAGACCTGTGTGTTAGGACTCAGCTGTATTTTCACAAAAAACCCTCCAGCTGTAGTGGCACACAAACATTCAGAATTTGGGCACATTTTTTTGCTTCGTCTGAAGCAGGGGTATGATCAGCAAATTCATGAAGTCAGACATTTTGATAGAATGGAATATATTTAACAGAATACACTATATTTTAAACCTCTAGCCTTTCAAAAGCATCGAAAATGAGATTTTGCTTGTAATTTGTATATGAAACTATTACATTGAATGGATTATATATGCTCCCTCTGGTGGTTTACTTAATCCAGAGAAATGCTTTTTTTTGTTTGTTTGTATTTCAGTGGCTAAGGTACTGTGACCAATTTTAAAATAACAGCACACTACTGTCAGTTAAATACTGTTTGGATAAAACCAGCCTGAGTATAAACCAGCCAGTCTTCCTCCCATCTTTTAATTTGCAATGGAACTATGAAATATTTCTAAAGCAATTTAAACAAACAAACAAACAAACAAGCAAACAAAAACCCCACAACCTTAAAACTCAAGCAGTTAAAATGAGGAAGTATTTAAAAGTCAGCATTTTGAACCAACCTCAAGGCTTTATGATGGAGTGATTACATCAGTGGAGAAGGGAATGTCAGTGGATATTGCCCATTTGGAATTTTGTAGGGCCTCTGGCACAGTTCCCCACAACATCCCTCCTGAACCGGAGAGAGATACAGATTTGGTGGTTGGATGGTGTAGTGGATGAGGAACCGGTGAGATGTTTGCATCTAGAAAGTGGTGGTCAAAGGATCAATGTCCTGATGGAGACCGGTGACAAGAGATCCCTCAGGGGTCTGTACTGGGATCAGTGTTATTTAATATCCTCATCAATGCCACAGACAGTGGGGTCGAGTGCCATCTCAGAAGGTTTGCAGATGACACCAAGCTGAATGGAGTCAATGGTCTGCCTTTCCCAGCTCTTCAGTGGAATCCACAACCCCTGTTGTTGTGTCAGCTGTCCAACAAAAACTGAGGAAAATGTAGATATCCAAAAATAAGCTATGCATTTCTTATTTGGACTTAATTACTTTCTTTTGTAAATCCAGAGGCTTCTCTAGTCAGATAGAATAGTAATTATTTTTATGGTTTCATAAATTCTGTAGGGAAGGTGCTTTGCTCAGTTGATAAATATTTTAAGTTACATAAGGCTATTATAAATACTACAATATTTGAGTCAACACTTTTTTTAAATGAAAAGAGTTCTTGTCAATTGAGATATACAGACCAACAAACAAAAACCATAATCCTTTTCTTCTACCTAATACTTAAAATTTCCAGACATAAACTCACATTTGAAAGTTAACCAAACATGTTTCCAATTTCCTTCTAAAGGAAGAAGAACAAACAAGACATTTCAAACTTATCCAGAAGTTCAGAAGACAAGTAATAGGAATTTTTTACACCTCAGTTACCATAAGGGCACTATGGGAAACTGTCCATTTTTCAACTGTAGCATGTTTTCTTAAAAAAATGCAGGTGCCAAAAGAGTCTCCCTTCCCTACTTTCCAGCTAATCAGTGTGGAATGCAAAACAACTTGTTTCTTTATTACCTGCTTAGATGGGAATAGTGATTATCATAATAAAAGATGAGAAGTATCATGCCTTAAATCACATTACTGCTACCATTACCAGACACATTTCTGATTTTTCACTTTGCTCAGAACACATTCCATAAGCCCCAGCTATAACCTGTCCATTTACACAACTGGTGCTATTGTTGGCACACAGGATTAAGCACTGAAGTAAAATGCACCACAAATGGGATTCTTTCATTTTTTTTTTAGCTCAGGATTGCTTTAAGAGTATTAGAAGCTTTGGGAGCTGTGCATACACACAAGGGCAGTATGACTCCCTAAAGTGCATGGAATGTCCTGGCTCATCACTGCACTCAAAAAGTCCTGGAATTTTCACAGTCTTTCAGGGCACTTTTCAAACCAGGGGTTTGCACTCTGTGGGTCAACACCATAAACTGGTATGATTTCAAACCACATTATTCAGTGCGTACTCTGGAAAACTGAGACTCTTAAGGATAAAGTGCAAAATCTCACTTCTGTTTTAGACCCTGGCAAGTCCCCAGCAAGGCTGCCTGGAGAGCAGTGCCAGAAGTTAATCCTGAGTCTCCAGGCAGCCAGTGACTCAGGAGAGTGGAGCTGGTCTGAGCTGGAGACATGCAAGGAAGTTTCAGTGCTCAGCCTTACACACCTCCACAAGTAATGGCCCATTCTCCAGGGGTGACTTGTTTTCAGAGGATCAATATTCATTTATCTCCTGTGCCTCTGGGGGTTCTCTGAACACTGACAGACTGTTGTGTCAAGGCAGCGTCACTCTTAACTGAGTAGAGAAGCTTCATGGGGCTCCCATGGGGGATTTCAGTGCTGAGCCCTGCTTAGACTCATCTGAAGATTCTTTCTCATACAGTGTTGGACACTTAGAGATTTTTTGGTCCTAGATACTTAAATCCAGAATTTGCTTAAAAGTTGCTTTTAGTACTGCTAAAGCAGTAATGCTTTTAGTATTGCTAAAGCAGCTAAAAACTGCTTTTATTCTGTGTAACTTCCCTTGGAAACCTAAGTGAGTCTGCCAGCAAAGCATCCTTGTGGGACCCGATGTTAGACTTTTGGGTGCCCTTGGCACACGGCAGAATTTTGAGAATTAAAAATTTGTATATATGTACCAACACTGACAGCTGAGTAAAGCTATCATCTAAACTGTTTACAGCTCCTGCCCTTAGTACTACAGCACTCCAGTTCATTCCAGCGTTGGGGTGATGGTACCACACCAAACCTGACTGTTGTTGCAGGTACTGGGAGATGCTTTTATCCTGTACTGATGAAGTGAAGCATGAGACATTCATAGTCTGAGTCTCCAGCATGCACAGTTTGCAAGAATGTGCTCTTTGTCTGCTTATTTCTGAACACACTGAAATATAAGTTTCATTTCACTGCCTAAATCTGAGGCTTTCCTGAAGTTTATCAAAATAAAAACATCAATATCTAGGGAATCTTTATTCATGGGAAAATCAACCTGAAATATTTTCAAGGGAACTCATATTTCAGTATATGCAAGCAAGTTTTACAAATTGAACCTATAAAGTAACAGCAAGGTGGCCTTAAAGCTTCCAAAAACCTTCCTAGAAAATGACATCTCTGATGTGCAGGCAATACCAAGTGCCTAGAGTATATAAACATTTTCAGACACACAAGAAGATGATTTAAACAAATCTAATGCTAATGAATTCTCCCAATTTTTACAGGTCAGGAAGTCAGAGATAATGAAGGGCAAATGATCCACATTTCAGCCACTGGAGACCACCATGGGACAGATGCTAAAGTGTTCCAGGCATTTTATAGACATGGATACTTGTTCTGGAGAAAGTTAGAACACCATCTTATCTTACATATTTGTAGTTAATCTCCTTTTGAAGAGTTTTACTTCTGAAACAATTATGAAATATATGTAGTTCCAAAAGAAATCAGCTCCTAGGGGGATCCTCCATCTGCTGTAGTCAAAGGAAAATGATGAGCCTTTACTTCAGCCATGATAAAGTTGTGTGACACACATCATAATAGATTTCAGAGTAGATAAATTGATGACCCATATGAAAGAACTAATGGTGGTTTAAGCTTGTATAGAGTGAAGGAATAGAGGATTTGGCCCTCAGTCATATCCAAAATGAACCTGCCTCTCCAACCACTGCAGAGCTTGCACAGCAGCTGGGCTGAAGTTACTGGTAGGAAACAACCCATTGCTGTAGGATAAAGCTGTTTTCATTCCAACACAGATTGCCCACATGGGGGAGTAAAGTTTTTCTGCAATGGTCTCACTCATCAGTTTCCTTGTGCAGTTAAATATTTTGCATAAAGTTTTGGTTTTTTTTTTTTTTCCCCCCTAAAAAACTGTACTTTGCTGTGTGAATGATTCAATACGTGGATTAAATCTAATGCAAGGAAAAAAATGATATGCAAGACGGTGCTCCTGCTAGTAATGTTTCTCTGGCTAAACGGGGTAAAAGGTTCCTAAGAAAAAGGGTTGTGTTTCCCAATGGATATGTGTAGGCTTGTTACCCTCATGGAAGTCAGTCTGCTCGAGAATATCTCACTTTAGAGCACCAAAGTCCTACTGTAGCACCACAAAAAGAACATCTCTGTGTTCCAGGCATATCTGACCCTCACTACCTATCAGTGCCCTCAGAAGCAAACAGGCATTCTCCCTCTGCAGAAATCTGAGCGCTAGATCAGTCGAGAGATTATTGATACACTGAAAACCTGTCACTGCCTGTTCAAAGCCTTCTTCAGGCTTTTGCAACAAAGGCTAATTGGCTTCCCCACCCTGGGATTTGTCTACAGACCAGAGAGGGAGTTTTGGTTCCTCAACTCTTGGACCAGTGTGTCCAGTCAGATTTGCAACTGAGAAGCATTACTCAGGCATTGCTCCAAAGCATTCCTCCTACTTCAAAAAGCCCTATAAGCACAAATTTGAAAGTGGACTGTAAATATTAATTTCTTTGTCCTCTAGGCACTTCTGAAATGTCTAAGTTAATACTTCATGGAATGCTTTGCCCTTGATTTTATCCTACTGCAGCAGAGCAATGTGTATCGTAACAGGAGATAAAAGTCTCCATTGATTTACAAGGCTGGTGAGTGAAGAGCAGTGACATACAGAAAAAGTTGAAGGACTGTGAGGTAGGAATTAACAACTTTCCAACCTTTATGATTTTTAACCATGTTATTAGATTTTCTTGTTGAGAAAATGCTTCATCATCTCATGCAAAAGAGCATTATAACACAGCAAATTTATTTTTGGGGGGAACAAAACCACAATGTGGTACCGAAGCAAATGATTCTGAGCACTCCTTAGAACCAGACATTGCCACTAAGAATGGAATAACATTTTTTTATTTTGTATCTCTTGAAAATGAATATACATGCTGAGAAAGAACAAGGTAAAAAAGAGAGGCACTAGATTAGGAGTCCAGAGAGAGTATGCAGAACTGGTAGAAAATTTTCAAAGCTGAGACAGAATGATTCCTCATCACAATAATCCTACAGTGTAACCACATATATCTTCAGTTTTCACATTTTGGAAAGCAAGTTGCCTCTTTTCACAAAATATTTAACCATTTATTATTTCAGATCTCTTTCTCCATAGAGATGAAATAGTTGAAATTCTTCATTTCAGAAACTGGAGAAGAGTGGCCAAGAAAGACAACAAAGCCTGAAGCAGACATCCACCAAAACCATGTTTCCAGAGGAAACAGCAAGTTAACCGATCAGGTGTAAAATCCTGTATAAGGTGTTCTGGGGACTGGACCACAGCCGCTGGACCACAAAGAAACTGGTCTGATCTCACAGCTGGCCCTGCCTTGAGTGGGAGGTTAGTCTAGATGACCTTTTCCATTCTGAGCTATTTTATGACTCTATACACAATTCTCCATTTGCTAACACCTGAATGAATACTGTTCTTGATAGATAAAAAATTATGATATGACTTTTTAAAACTACTGAAAATCCCATGTAGAAGCATAGTCATAGTTTCCCTTTCAGTATCCATCCTTTTTCTAAGGAATCCTCTCCTGTTCCTGCTTTTGCTGGCAGTCAAACAATGTCCAAAGACAACCTGCATGAAGTGACAGTCTCACTTCTGTCAGTAATGGCCTAATTAATAGCAATAAAACTACTCAGTCTACCTGCTGCATCTTGTCAAAAGCACAAACATGCTGCAGAGTGGAGACAGCTGGTTTTGTAAAACAGTGCAGGACTACCTCACAGTAGGCTCATCTTTGATCTCCACGCGCCAAACAAAAAGCAAGGCTTTCTTTGTTCAAACTTTAATTGAATAGAAATAGACGTATTCAGACTGTGTATTTTTCAACAGTAAATTACACCTTGCCAGTTGTGAAGGGACAGCCACAAATGCTCCTAAATGAGCAGAAGGAAATACAATGTGGCAACATGCCTGGTTCTGCTCCTGCTAAAGGTGAAGGATAAAATTAATTCTCCACAGTGACTCTGTGCCTCAGTGAGCAAAACACATTTATCAGCAATTTCAGAACTCAGGAAACTTAGGTGTTTAGAAACTACAGAGAAACAAAAAAGATCAGAAGATTTGCCTGTTCTTCACAAGAGGTCTGGATTTTTCTCATATAAAAAACTCATAGAAGTGAATTTATCCAAATATGGCCACAAAGCAACAGGCCTTGCTCAAACCAAAGGCAACAGAAACTCGGTGCTGCAGCATCTATTGATGGAGGGAGAATGAAGCAATGCTGAAAGCAAGGAATTGGCTAAGGCAACCAAGAATTCATGCTGGCTTGGAACAGTTTTCTAGAAGTATTATTACTCTTGAATATATTTGGTATGTTTTCTATTACTTGATTTGCCTTAGCTCTAATTCCACTAAAAAGGCTTTTGCAAGATGAATGGGGAGCAGAGTTACTTTTTAAGTGAGTGACTACAGGAGTTGAAGCTTAAGAAAACATAAAAAAATGATCCCAATTTCCTAATTCTGTGCTGTTTCCTTCAGCTATTTACCAGTTCTTGAACATGATGTCAAAATATTGCACTATTTTAGAATGTTAATTACCGTTTCAGTATACATCCATTTCATACAAAGTATTTCTAAACCTAATCACTAGAGCTGAGGAGCCCAGCAACAATAAATATCCATTATAATACAGCATTTTGTTTCAGAGAACTGGGATTAAATTTGTCACGAAGGTCAGTCAAGGTCAGTGAGTGAAAAACTTTTTGAAAAGCTGCAGTTGCAGAGTTTCCATTTTTCTGGCTGTGCTTCAGCTGCTCCACAGTCTAAATCACTCCTGCCTGGATATGGCTGTCCCTGTACATGTGTCCCTGAGAGGCTGAGGAGACCCAATGCACCCCCTAAGTGTAATGACAGGTTAAAAAGGAAAGTACTCTGACTGTTTGGATGTCTGGGTCTCCCTGCTGTTATCAAGGAAGTTTTTACAGTTGCATTAACACCTTGCATCTCCATGGGTTTAAATTATTTTTGATGAAGTCAATTATGTAGGGTGAAAATATGATTTTTATTATGATCTCTTCTTCTTTTTCTACTTCAAAAAGATTTTAAAGTATGACTGAAGAAATAAGAACAAAACCTTAACTCCTGAGTCAACTGTTTTGACTATTTTTGTCTAATTGTTGAAATGAAATGTGACAGTGATGTGTTGCTGGTGATCACACTTGAGATTTATGTTCGTGTGAATGCATATATATAAACCCCAAATACAAAAACTTTTAATGCTGAATAACCTGTAGGCAATGGTTTTGGATAGCCTTTGAGCACAGCCTCATACCCACACAAAAAAAACCAAAACAAAACAAAACAAAACAAAACAAAAAAAAAACCCAAAAGAAAAGAAAAGAAATTATTTTCTCTACCTTTGGAGTTTACTGCACCAGCTGCAGTTGAAGCCAATCTGGGCAGTGACACAGGGACCACAGCTGGTAAACTGGAGACAAGCTGGGATGTAGATAAACATGGATTATTACATTAGTCTCATATATATTTCACATAAAAAGCACAAAAGAATACATCTTCTGATAATATTTATTCAGGAAGTCAGTAGGTTTAAACACATTAAAATAAGACCCTGAACCCGGCCTATTACAATGCTTTGCACAATTACATACACAAAAGTACATTTCATCTGTGTTATTCCATTTGTAAATGTATTCCTACTTCCACAACTGTTCATTCAGCTGCATTTCTAAATTTTTACCTTTTTGTTCAAAATTAAGTATTTCCTTATATCTCTTTCCTCCCTGGCTCCACTGTTCTTTGGTGTTGCTAACATTCAGACATAAGTAGGTAATAAGACAGACAAAAAATGTGCAAGAACTATAACTGGATTAAAAAAGAAGCAAAATAGATATATCTACTCTTTTTACAGTAGTACAGCTGGCAGTTAAAACCCTGAGATTTCTAAATGATTTAATTTTACCTTGGAAAAAAGAACCAGATGAACTGCAAAACATTTGGAGCCATTTGTTTGGGGATATGCCTTTGTGATGTGATGCGCAGTACACAGAAGAATTGATGTTTGCATTGCAAGCATGAAAACTGTTCTTTTTTTTCTTAAGGAAACACATTTAAAGGCAATATAATCATTCTTCTGAAAAAATGATTTGGCACAAATTTCATTCAAAACCTACTGGGAGCTATATACCTACAAACTAACTTGAGATACATGAGGATGAACTGGATAATGCGTCATCCGTATGGGAATCTAGGAGAGGATAAATTAATCTGTTTATGATTCCAAGTCCACAGATAAAACAAAATATTTGAAATTGTGTCTGTGTTGCTGGGAGGGAGAGGGAGATATATGCTTTCTAGATCTGGATCCTGCTTATGTAATGTTTTACTTACTTGGAAGAGGTATCATTTCGACAGCTGAGAGATTGGTAATTTTTGACATCTGTAGCTCCACCCTGTGGTATTCATAAATTGTTCTTCTGCGGACATCTAACAGGAAAGAAAAAAAGAAATCATATTTCTTTCTTTTGCAGTCTTTAGATTGTGAAAAATAGTGGATGCAATGAATGCAACCTGTTCCTTAGGTGCACATATGGCTATGATTTTTCTCAAGAATATATTTATAACTTTGAATATCACAAAATAACATGTAACGATAGATAGAGAATTTTTCAGTGGAGAAGCCCACAGAGCTGCCAGAAAAGGTAGTTCTCCTGGCAAAGAATTATGAAAATGCTGAGTGTGCTCTCGAGCATCTTAGTCATTGATTTAGGCAGAAATTCTAGCGAGTATACTGTCAGACATTTTAGGGTGTATTTCAGATGCTTGCTTTCCTAAGACATTTTACTCAGCTTACACACTTGAGAGAAATGCTTTATTTGCTCATTTTGTCAGATGTGCAAACAAAACTGGTTTCATTGTTTAATCAAACTTGTTAGCTGCAAGATGGCTCACATCTAAGTGTACTAGAATATATTTTCATATTATAACATTATATTAAAGAAGACAATCTTCCTAAACAGCCGTTATGCATAATCTTTACACAGGCTGACTGCACCTGAGTTTCTCAAAGCAGAAATTCAATTTAGTCAATGTACTGTTCTTAAGGGCTTTGAACTCACAAGCACCTGTAAGACCCAAGCACAAGATAAACGTGAAAAAAACACACACTGCTTCCCAGAACAATATCCTTTAAGGTGTTCTGAAAATTCCAGATTTTATACATACATTCGCAACATAGACTGGCAAGCGTGTATATTTGAAAATCAAAAGTACAACCTCTAACACCAATCTGACACAAAAATGACAGCTTTCTGGGTGTGCTGGTTTCATATTTATGTTCTTTTTGATGGTCTGCTAAACTAACTGAAATCAGAGCTAAATGCAACCACTGACCCTCTGCAATCATTCCAGAGAGGAATTAAGGGTCACCTACAAAGGACTAACAGGTTACTCAAGCCAGTGACCAGTCTGTGTCTATATGTAACAGAAGAGACTTGTAGACAGTCACAAACCCAGTCTTTAAAGGTCTTCTATGTTGCCAGTCCAATATGGATTAGGGCACAACTTGCTGCTTGAGGAAGCAGCTTTTCTGCCCTCTCCTACCTCATTAGCTCTCAGGGACAAGTAGGCAGTATCTTGCTTTCAGAAAAGAATGTTTCTATTTAGCTCCAAATCAGCACCATTACCAACTACTTCTTGCAATTTATTTGAAGCTTTGCTATGACTTCACCCCTCCTGACAGCAGAAACCTCTTTCAGTATGAAATGAACCTGTAATTGAACTAGTTTTCTATGTTACCTACAAGGTCATTCTGACTAGCTAAAAGATGGATATGGGCAGGTGCCAAACTTTACCCCAATAAATGCCTTAGCCATGTCCTTCAGACCCACTGGACAGAAAGAGTTTTCAAGACCAAGCTAATTGTCTGCTGGGGTAGGGAAAATCTCTTGCCAGCTGCAAGGGGTTTATGCTCAGAGGATGGTCAGTCTCCTAAAAGCCCAATCAGAGTGATTGTAAAATGTCTTTGAGCTGAGTTCCTGCCAAGGCTGAAGGCTGTAATTTGCCTCCACAGAAATTTTTAACATTCTGTCCAAAAAAAAAAAAAAAAAAAAAAAAAAAAAAAAAAGGAAGTGAATACATAGAGTGCTGGGTGTCCACATATTACTTGAACTGCACCTCATCAATACTGGTACAGACTGGCATACTATAATCCTGTTAACGCTGAACCTTTCTTAACAGGCTCCTTACAGGGCTTACAAGAAATAAGGAGCTTCTGGCTTTCCAAAGACTCAGTAGGAATCAGAGATTCAGGGCATATGCACTTTTACATCACCGAGTGCATGAAATTTCTGAAAAACACTACTTTTAAGAGAATTAAGTGTGGTTTATATATATATATATATATATATATATATATATATATAAAAATCTAATACTGTGTATTTCAGCATGACTGTTAATTCCATTAAATCCCACTGCCTGACAGACTCAAGTTTGATCTTTTTCTTCGGAAAGATGACTGTGTCAACCTCAGGTGGTGAGTTTGCATATGAGGCATCTATCTTCAGCACAGAGAGGTATTTGCATAGTCACCTTCTAACATCTTTATATATACTTGCAGACAGGTGGTTAGAAACGTCAGCATTCAATTTTATCTGCCTGACTAGGCAGGATAGAAAAACACGCAGGCCTAGATTCTTTCAGAAGCATAACTTAAACATGCCATGCTTAGATATTTAAAATGCACATTTCTCTCCCTATTTTGAATTGTGAGCCGATTTCCCTTAACAAAATTGGTTAAAAAAACTAAGCACAACAGGACAAACAGGAAAATGAATACTCTTCCCTCATGCTTTCCCCCTAACCTCTTCACACACTCCTGCTTCAACCCAGGACAGGTGTTGCATTTCATTCAGGTGGTATTTGTTCTTTGACTTAAGCTTTCTATTTAGCTCTTTAACAAAAAAGTACTAGTGCAGAAGCACAAAGAGCTTATGAGCCCATGTATACTCAGCACAGACCTTAACATGGCAAGAACTAGTGAAATAATTTGATGCGGTAACAGATAAATATTTAAGCAGCCTGTGCAGATATTTTGCAATAAAGAAATACTACATCAAGTCTAGCAGAGAAGGGAGGAATGGAAAAGGACTTTTGTATGCTTTTGAAGTACCATTCCTGTTTCTGAATTTCAAAAAATGTTTATAGTCTTCTCCTAGTCACAAAAATATTTCACATTTCTACACGTCTGGGTTTCTCAAACACTTTTAAACTAAATGGTATAACTTTAAATATATTTTTTATTAACAGACTATATTTTTTTATACTTGGTTTAATACACAGTATGATTCAGATTGTTTTTTGGTTTGTTTTCATGGCATGCGCTTGTGCTATCTTTGAACACACGCCAAAGGTACAGTCCCAGCAGAAAAACCTGAAGAAAACACTAGCTACTTGAGGTAAAGAACATGTTCCTCATTGATTGAAAGAGATAACATGGGGGTCAGAAGGCCATTTGAAAGAATCCTTTCAAGGGATTAAGCAATGGATTGGTAAATTATAAATGTGCAAGATTCTGCTGTGGCAAAATAAATATATGTAGTTTTATCACAGTAGTATTTAAATAAATAATGGAATATAAGTATTCTATGAAACAGAACTGCAAGCATTGACTAAAAGTACTCAGTCGGGAGAGTACTCTGGAGGGCGAGCAGTGCCAGGAGAGCACCAAGGATTTCTTAACATGTCTGAAGGGACAGTAGTTCAGAAGAAACCATTCTAAATATGTGTCTGACAGATGCAAAATCTCTCTGTATCTTTTCCATTACATAATCACTTTACCTCATACACCATTCCTCAGCTAAAACCTGCAATACAGTGAAATGTGAAAATACTGGAGAAGTCACTCTGAGTTTTTAAATGATATGCTCACACAAATAAAGGCCTTTTTCAGGGAAAGATTTCTAGGGCATACGGATTGGCCATATACCCAGAAATAACTGCTAAATAAGGCCATACGTATACACACAGACATACTTTTAAGTCTTGCTGACAGAAAAAACACAAATGGTAAGAGGGTTCATTTGATTATGCAGATGTCAGTTTGAAGTAAACAATTTATGAAACATATCCAACAAGCTGCAAGCAATTTGTGGAAAATATAAGGCATAGAAAAGGGAGGGGCACAGCTGCTGTGTTATACAGACACTGGCTTTGCTTGGCAGGGACCTTGTTTAACATCACTGGCTGTATAAAACCTGTCAACTTGGTATGTCTGATTGCTGTCAACATAAAAGGTAAAGGAATCAGAATGTCAAAGCATCTGTCCTTTAATGGCTTTATATTGCTAAACTTATCAATATTAATTAAATAATTCTTGAGTCACTGACACTGCCTATAATCCAAATACGTCCATAATTGCTCCACTGAATATAACACACATCTTAATCTAGATAAAAATTCAGATTCCCGAATTGTTTTATCATTCTCTTAAAAATTACTAAAAAAATCCTTATAAACCTGGGAGCTGCACCTCAAAGATGTATGATCTGTGAACAAGCAAACCAGTGAAGTAGGCTCTGAAAATATTTTTAGCAACAATGTACTAAGAGCTGTTCTGCCCCAATAGTCTGTGCCTAGCACACATGATTTACTTTGAAACTCTCCATGTCCTTCCAGATTTGCCCCAATACCTGTTGCCAGCCAAGAAGCACCTAGTACAGGATCTAGGTGTGAAAAACTTGCTTTATTCCCCAACCCCACCATGTAACAAACTGCCTCACTCTGAGATCTGTCTGTGGCCAGTTATGTGAATTTTTAAACTTGGATCAACTTGTACTACTCCTGGAATATTATCATTCTACTAAAGATCGACAGCATGCTCCTGAGTCAGACATCTAGTGCAAGGAACCCATCTGCCTGCATAAACCCTTTTGGACCATCAGACAAACATGCAGGGCTAGAGCAGCTGGCTCTGTGGGATTAGTTACACTACTGTAAAGAAGAATAAATACTATGATTTTAGAGTGATAACTTTAGGGTCCATTTTGCACAGAGGTAAATGATAATACTACCAGTAAGGCAGCAGGAAATCAGACTTGTGATTTCCCAAGTGCTGCTGCACCTTTATATAATAGATATCAGAGCATAAACGGCCAGTGGTGTTTTACCCTTCAAGAAGGTAATCCTAAAGTTCTTTGAGGGGCTTCATAGCTGTAAACAAAATGGTGAGACATCTTGAGCAAACATTTACAACATGCAGAGTTGTCACTTAATTATATGCTTGAGTTACACTACATATTGAGTGACACTAATTGCACTGAAGCTGGAATATTACTAAGACATAGCTCAGCTACAATTTCATTTCTGTACACAGTGTTGTTGAATAATTTCAGTGTAATTAAATGTTAGAGTTGTCAAGGCACAGATTTTCTAAAAGAGCTGCATCTAATACAGTAGAGGCCAAAATCACAAAGAAGTATGTCTCATTGTGGAGGCAAACCTACTACCTGTGATCTCTGAGTGCAAGACTGGTAATTCACTGTGTAGATCCCCTGAATCTGGCACTCTCTCATTTGACAGTGTATTTCATGGTTTTGTGAAGAACAATATGGGAAGGGTCTCTGGTGGAGTTTTTATTGCTAAAATACAAAAGTGGCAGGAAATGTTTTTTCATTTCTTCTTGCACAACAAAAAGTTAATTGAAAGACAATAGGGAAGAGCACTGAAAAAAAGGAGAGAAACACAGCAATCCTAAAGGAGAGGAAAAACGGAGGGGAAGAAAGATGGTCATGAAGTTCAAGACAGATCTTGGGAGTCTGCAGAAGGGAGAGCAAAGGACAGCACAGGCAAGTGAAAGAAAGACCAAAGACAGAATGACAAGGATGGCAAAGAAATAAACAAGAAGTGAAAGGGAACTGGATAGAGAAGGTGGGCAGTGAAGGTGTTTAAAAAAGACTTGCTGGAGGAATATGTAAAGCTCCCAGATCTGTCATCACCAATCATGTTTCTAGCTGGAAACATACATGAAACTTTCTCACTGTGTTTGTTACAAAAGAAAAACTAGTTACTGTGCAAGTGTTCAACATGTCTGAAGAAGAGGAATTCAGGATGGTCACTCTAACCTATACATAAGAAGCTGAGCACCCGAGCCTGGGACTTCATTTGAATTACCTGGAAAGAGCTGAAACTATTCCTGTGAAATTAATCAAAGGACTTTGTTTGCCATTTTGCTGTCATATAAATCTCAGAATTATCAGGTTAACCTTTGTGTCGATCAGAAACTTACTCCCCTTAACGCATTACCATTCATTCCAAAACACCACTAGAGTATATACAGGGATCTCTATATCTAGATATAAAATAGTGGCTAATCTGAAATAATATAATTGTAAGTGGAAAATAAAGGCATGGTCTATAAGCAAGAAGTACTAGCAGATCAAAGAAATATACCAAACACAAAACAGCCAGAAAACCAGCTGCCAATATCCCATCTCCATGCTCTAACTCTTAAAGGTGAACAAGTGTATGTACCTGTATGCTTTTAGGGGCAGATAAAAGGGGTATTACTGCAAAGCCTTTACATGAAGAACTATATAAATAAAAACAGGTATGATATTCTCAAGTTCCTCCATTTAAAAAAGTTCAGAAAACCATTCCTTTTAGCTCTTGGGTCTTCAAAATACTTTTCAGCACTCATTAAAATGCACTTTTGAATTGAAATGGCTGATCAAAAAGCATGTTTTGCTCTCCTCAGAATGAAATAGGTTTGCCCGGCTTTTGAACTCACCTTTCAGAAGAATAAAAAAGTTATTATCAATAGTTTGGACAGTACATGTGAAAAAAAATCTGATAAATAGTTAGCTCTAAATCTTCTGAAATTACTTTCATAAACTAGGTCTGGTATATGGAAATTTTAGAATACTGAGCACACAAAAGGCACCAAAGACCTTTAGTATTTTTAAAAATTGAGGGAATATATTTGTTCGAACAGGCTTGTGTTGCTCTTAGTGACACTTTCCTTTTCAAATGCACAATATATAGAAAAAGAACTGACAGAGCTCAAACATGAAGCAGTAGAGTTAGGAGTGGGTTTTTTGGTATTATTTGAGCGGGATGTTTTTGGCTTTTTAATTTTTTTTTTTAATAATTAGCCATGAACATAAAGGGAGACTGGGTTCTTTTGATGGAAAAATCTTTGATAAGGTGGAAAGCTAGAACTAGTAGTTATACTTTTTTGCCTTCTTTTGGGACAAACAACAATTTATATTCTTCCATTGTCTTAAGAAGCCAACAAATAAAGTAAAACAACAATTCTATCATATCACTTTTTCAGTAATTGACTAGAGCCATAGCTGATTTAATACCTCTGAAAAACAAAAATTCAAGAACATGCATCTTTTAAGAGCATCTCATACTGGCTTTCTATGGACTGACATTATTTACCACTTCTGTCAAGGTGCTGTTATATTGCCTGTACTCATCAATATAAACCTATTTCATTGAGCACACAATTCAGCTTCAGGAAAATCTAATGTGAAATTATGGTTGTCTTGATTAATATTAGCTCTAGTGTAAGCTGCAATTTAGCAAAACTAATCATGAATTACCACTACCCACAGAACTGGTAGTTAGGGGCAAAAGCAATGCATTGTAAACAGCAATACATTAATAATGCTCTCAAAGCTGCTGTAGCAGTGGCACATTTTATACTCCTTACCCACATTATAGTTTCACTTCTGTTAGCAGAAACTGTCATGTGAAAAAAAAAAGATATTCTAAAACCAGAATACTAGTAACTGCATTCATCAAAACCAATATTATTTATTGGTAGTAAAACAAGGTGCTTGTCTGAAATATTTCTACAAAAAGAAACATTCAGACTTGAATAAAAACTCACGTCTACCATATATTTTACATACAAAATACATAAATCTAATACAATCTTTAGTGTTGTTTGATTATGGAGGCACAACGTCAAAAGATACCATCCTGTTGCATCTCCTGGATAGAATTTCTCTGTGACTATTCTCATAAATCATTTGCATAAATCAATCAACCTTATTTCCACCTGAATCCATATTTGGAGTTCCTACAAGCTAAAGATTCAGAAATATTCAGATGATTTGCTTGCAAATATCACTTACAATGACTGAAATTTGTTGCCTAGTTTCATTTGTTCTTAAACACTCAAAACCAACCCATGCAAACATAGGCACATCACAGCTACCTATCATACTTCAGAAACAAATTTCTTGTCTCTTGAGTGAAATCTTGGCATGCCAACATCCTTCACTCTACTCTGAACTCACAAGTAACAAATAGTACTGAAATTTTCCATATTACCCATGACAGGACATATAAGACATAGGGTTGATGCTCCCTCATGTTAAGGACAGTTTTCTACGTGATGAGGAGATAGGATGAGCTGAGAGGCCAAATAGCACTAGCTTTTACAGTGTCAGCCGCATCTGCTGTCTGTCTTAAAACTGGGCTGGATCAGGTTAGTCCCTGTGAGCACCGAAGGTCTGCTAGAGCTCACTTTAGGGGAATATGCCTGGATTCAGTCCTAGGAGCTTGGTTCAAGAACAGCTCCTTCCATCTACACCCTGCTATCAGGGCTTCATCGAAAACTGATCTTAGTAAATTTTCTCCAAATATGTAAGTAAACCCAGTAGACTTGAAAAGTGAACATATTCTCTAATGGCTAAAGAACCTCAAAGGGTTCTGTACACAGTACATTAAAGCATTGAGAAAGTCACACCTGATTTCCTACTGCTTTTTTTAGTGAAGCCATACAAAATATAACTAAAGCCAGACAAAACTAAATGCCACTTCAATACTGCTGCCATGACTATGTGAGCTCAAGATGTTATTTAATAAATACATCTCCTCTTCTTTCCTCTCACTAAAATGTGTACATTAATTTGAAGTACAGAATAAACTATCAAGAGCTTTCAGCCTGGATATTTTTGGATATAGATTGATTTTTCTTTACTATAGATATGAAAGCATAGTTCCAGATAAAGTATTTATGTAAAATCAAATTGAGCCAGTTGAGAGTTTAATTTGACTGGCCATTTAATTTTATTTACTTAAGTTATCAGCTCAAAAGAAACAATGACAGGAAAAGACATATTGGGAATTATTAAGCAAATAAAATTACACTTGAATTAACAAGCTGAAATTAGCTAAGTGATTTGTTGTGCAGCTAATCATCCTTGATGAAATCAGCTTATACTAATTTCCCAGCCTCCAAACCATTAGCACCACTGCTATTCTACATACTGGGAATTTGCTGGATCCTGTGCACGACCACAAATGCATCTGAAAGTCCCACTTTCACTGGGTGGTTGGTTGAACTTATCTGTGTCACAGCAACAGGAATCTAAAAGACAAAACAGGAAGATATTATTGAAATATGGAACTAGAAAAAAAGACTAAAAATAAAAAGCACCACCAAAATGAACATTTAACCAGTGTCACTTAAAAGTCCTGGATAAATATTTTATACTATATAGTACAATAGAGTCGAGAATTTTTTGAAGACAGAAATTACTGGTTTAGTTTGTATTTTATCTCAGCTTTCTTTGCATTGTTTTCACACAAACCCTTACAGGTAGAACTATTTTCAGTGACAAAGCATAAGAGGGTAGTAATTTACAGTATTTTATTTCCCTCAGCTGAAGAAAAAGTAGGATGATGTGCCAGTACGCTCAACGACAAGGAGGCAATACCTCCTGTCTACTGTTGAACACAAAAACTGTGAAAGTTTAGCTTGGGATGAACATTTTAAATACAGGTCAGTTAATATACACTGAAAACTGTGTGAATTTTTATGTGCAAAGAACTCTGAGAGAATCATAATAATATTTAATATGTTCTCAAATAGCAGGAAAAAAGTGCTGCGATAAACATGGAAAGTTCCAGATGCTCAATTGCCAATATCTAGAGGAAGAAATGAAAAAATGTAGATAGTCATAGACCATTCCAGCTTTTTACCGAGCTATTGACACTGGGTAACATGGTTGCATGAAAACAAATGTCATGTTTGATTTCATTCTTGGGATGAGATTGCAGCTTTGGCTGATCCTTGTATAGATGTTGCAGGACTAAAATTTTTTAAGATGTTTGATTTAGTGACATGTAGCATTTCTGCAATACTAATATAGTTAACTAGATTGGCTGATCACAAAAAGCAGCCCTCACTAAAGGAGCAGCTCAGACTGACACTGTGTCTTTACAGCATTCAAAGCTTCCATCCAAGACCGAGAAGGAAACATAAATTTACTGCCTAGCAGTTCTCCAGATGGCACTAGCAGAGTAAAAATAATGAAATGCCTGGATCAATTAGCAAGGTTAGACAGTGCAAAAAAATACAAAGATATAATACAGACAAAAAAGAGTGCAAGGTAGACCATGGGGACCATGGTGTAGAAAGCAGCAGGTCTGGAAGGAATCTCGGTATTGTAGTGGATGAACAACTCCAGCAGTCAGAGGGACATCTCAGGAAGAAAACTTAATTGATATGATATTTGGTTACACAAACATTCTGAAATACAGGCTGGATGTGGGCTGACTGTTTTATTTGCACCTGAAAATCAGATCATTGCTGATACATTCCACAGATTTTGAGAGGACATATTTCTTAAATAGATGCCAAAAAAATTAAGAGAAGGAAGATTAAAAGAGCCATAAAAATATTTTTTTAACTTCTCCAGTTCTCAAATGCTATTAACAGAAGTGTTAAAGGGTTCTATCCATTTGACTTCTGGATGAAATACTGAAAAGTTGGTTAGGCTACCACAAGCAAATACTATGAGAGACAGAAATTACCCAGGGGCTAAAGAGTTTTTTATTCTAGCACAGAAAGATATAACCAGAAGTTCAGGCGAGTACCTTAGGAGTACGATAAGCCCCAGCTTTCTACGAGCAATTATGACTTACTACCAGTTTCTGCTTTCAGATATCTTATATTTGAGTATCTTATTTTTCAAAGCTGCCCTTCAGTCAACCAGAAATTTCTAGGCTGAAGACAGATAGAACTGAATCAACTGTAAGAAACAAAGTATTAGTTTAGCTAACCTAATGTCTTGCTCTGGCTTTACTTATGTAAAAATACAAAAATTATATAGTTGCCCAGTATTTTTCACATAGAAAAATGCTGAAGTAAAAAGCTGGTTATCCCTCCAGTACCCAAGGATTCAGTTCTGTCTATGTGACAATTAATAGCATGAATTCTGGCATTAGATTTAAATATTAGCAGTTCTCCTTGTTCCCAAAATACATTTTTGTTTTGCTTTCTCTCGATTACACTGGTAAGTAAGTTCTGGTGTATTAAACATTGTCATAAATTTCCATTCCTTTTCCTTAACTTAGTGACTGTTTTTTGGGGGGTTCTTGCATACATGATCTGGTCTGATATAAAAAAGGCTTGAGGCATGTTGTCAAAATGACAGGAAGAAGAGAACTGGCTTGGAAATACTGCTAGCAATACATCAGCTTAAATTTGGCTTTTATCAGCTTAGCTCTGATGCAGTTATTGGATAATGTGACAGAAGGCCAAAAGCCATATTTTCAAATTCTTCAAAATAAAAGACTCACTAAGTTCAGAAGTAAGTCTATAAATTTTCTGCAGCATGAAAGCTTAAAAAAATAAGGGAATTATTCATAGTCTCAGAATACTGGAAAGAAAAGCTTAAATTAACTATCAAAGAAACTGTCTTAAAGGATTTTGAGGATATGCTAGACAACCTACTGAAAGTTAAGTTAGGAAAAACACTTATGAGCAGGATGCAATGACTTTCTCTTCAAGTTAGAGAGAAAACATGGCAGATGAAGAAAGGACACAAAGTGTATTTGGAATTGGCATGAGTAGGTGTCTGACAAAAATATGCTGGCAAAATCGCCATATAAATGCATAAATTGTGTCTGTTGAATGAAAAGGATTATACTCATTTGTGTTTTGTGAATATAAATCAGGAGAAGTTGCACTCTGATCTTCTCAAATAAGACTTTTCTTTCTTTTTAGTCTAGTGCCTTTTCAGGTTTCTTGTGAATTTCTGAATTACTGAACAATTTGCATATTTCCCTCAAAAATTATGAAAATGGCAAACTAACTCATTTTTTGTTTTGTTTGGTTTGGTTTGGTTTTGTTTTGTTTCTGGGAAGAAGTGATGAGTTCTTGCAGTAATAATGCCACAAGTGAGGTGTTTATTTTATTTTATTTTTAATAAATTAAATTTTGTTACAACAAATTTTTGTTCCAATTTTTCTGGTTCAGACCTTGAAAGTTAATAAAATTATGAATGAGTCAATGATATGTGGTACTAAAACAGGATGCAGTAGCCAAGTTCAACAGAAAATATATACAAAAATTTCAGGAGAAATTAGAAACATTTGAAGCAGAAGTAACAGTGGATTTTGCCAAAATCCCTGCAGGTGTCAATACTGCAGTGCTGGGCATTCTACTGAGAGCAAGGAACTTTCAGAATATTTTCTAACACAAATACGAAAGTAGTAGGGTCCAGTCTAATAGAAGCAGCAGCCGAAAGTTTGGATACATGTTTTAGAAACAGGGCTTAGAAGCAAGAGCTTCTGTAAGATCAAAAAAAAAAAAAAAAATCAAATTAGTATAGTCAGCTCTTCAAACTGAAGGGCAGCATGTGTGAAACAATCACACAGTCAGAGATGCAGTCAAAGTAGAAGGCAATCCACCACAGAGGAACACTCTTATTCTCCTGAAAAACTATAGTGTCATTATACTTATATTTACAAAAACATATACTAATTTTAAGGTGTGGAAAAAGAAATTGGTATTGTGTGTACTGAGTGCCATATTACAGGTGAAATCTTTTGCATGAGATGTCAAGACAAAAAAAGCTTTAATCATATGCTGTCTAATTAGGAAACATTCCCTTCTGACAGAAAGCTTGTAGTAAATATTAAAATAATTTATGGAAAATTACAGCAAAACATAGACAGAAAGCAGAGACCTGCTGTTCTGGATATCTTACCTGAATGGCAAGATATGTCATAACAGGTTGACATGTTAAATAGTTGAGCAGAGAGCTAGGAACATGCAAGTGATTGCTAATGGTTGGCAAGGATTTTATGGCATTTTATGCCCATATTTTTGGTAACAATAAAAAAGGCAAAGAAATGCCAAGCAGGTATAATGCAGGAGGAATACATTCACAGCATGGGATTTCTTTTTAATGGAGTTTTTTTGTGGTTTTGGGTTTTTCTCGTTTTTGGTTGCGTTTTTTTTTTGTCGGTTTTTATTTTTTAATATATTTTTTTTTAGTTTTCAGGAAATAATAGCAAGGTTTGAATTCTTCTAACTGAAAACAGAATATTTTTCTTCATGCCAGAAGGGCCATCAATTTTATTTAAGTGCTAGCACTTAATAATTTTCATTCAATTCTGTCTCCTTTTTAGGATAGAAGTTTATTCTGCTGCAAGCCTTTTTAGAATTATTTTCCTAACTCACATATTGGGCAATTTTGAGCAAATATTTTAACTTTAATAATGGTTTCTGGATGACTACATAAATAGAGAGTCATTACTATTTAAATGAACAAAGAAAGTCTCCAATGATATTAAGAAAAATATCCTAAACAATTAACAAGGCCTATGGAACCTTTGCCTAATTTGTTCTGTACTAATCATGGACAAAAAAAGAAACCAAATATTACACTAAGGAACATTAGCTCTAAGCATTAATGGGAAAAGAGTATATAGAATAGTTATTTTGTATAATAAGAAGTGAAACCCTTGAGAACTGGACTTCAGTGAAATTTAGAACATAAGAAATGAGTATTCACTACTAATACATAAAAAGTATGCATTTGCCAAAATTCTTCTTTATTCCTATGTTCTGCTGGCTAGTTTGCATTGTAATGTATTTCATATGTAGAAGAGGTATACCAGTAAAATTTACATGCCAGCCGATGTTTCCTCACATGTCAACCGTTTGCCAGAGTACTAAGAGTTGTTGGAAGCAAAGTGATATTTTAAATGGAAGCTGCATGCACTTTAAATGAAGAAAATTGCTAAAGAAATAAATAAATATTTTACTTGCTATAGGACCTTGTTATATTTCAAGTTGTTTTCACAGTTTGAAAACTTGACCATACAGCTCCTTCTGTTAACAACTAACCCTTCTGAAAAATATTCTGATGTCGCCATATTTGTCTTTTCTGATGTTCTGCTCCTTTTATAATTTTTTTTTTTAATTTTGGATAAAAAGTATAAATTTCAGGTTGTTCTCTACTGGGAAAAACAACGGAATGCAGAAGATTGGGCAGAGAAACTCCTTTGGTATTCAGGAAACCTCCACCGGGATCCTGTCATGGTGGTAAGCATCAGGTTTATGAGGTAGCAAACCTAATTTGGGAGCAGGAAGAATGTGAAAAAGGGACTCAAACTGTTTGAATAAATAAGCAATAAAAGGTAAAACTTACTAAAGTGCATTAGACATAAAAGACCCTAATTGTATCTGCTTTAAATGTATAATCACAGTTATTTTAAAGGTAGACTCTTCTGGTGCCTGGTGTCACTAATACAGAGCCCATGCGGGATGCTTGATGAAGCGACCGGCAACCTGTTTGCTGCATTTCTTACATGGTGCTTCAGCTTGGAGACCTTCAATGACAATGCTATGAAGACCTCTCAGATTTGCCATACATTGCTGTCATTTTTGATGAACTGTGATGCTAAAATAAAATGGCACCCAAAAGACAGAAAAAATCTTGTGCAACTTTTAGTCATGCTAGTGGGCACTTACACAAGTAATCTCACTGGAGTTAATGGGATACCTGACAACATGACTCAGCAACAAGAGAAACGATTCCAGACAGAAGGACTTCCTCAGAAAGCAATGGATTCAGCACTGGAAAGTAAATAAATTCCTAGACAGGCTTATAAGAACCAGGACCAAGTTTAAGATGATAAATGACATGTTTGCTCTTTTAAGACTACCTGTGTCTGATCAGTAATTGGCAATTTTATTTAATTTTCCTCATTTATGTGAAAAGCTGAGGTAGTGGTAATGGAGTTAAGGTTGCAAATAAAGAATGCAGCTGTCTGGAAATTTCAGCCCCAAAACCCATTCCCCAAGTAATTTGGATGGAATATATCAGTTGTAACTTTCTAAAATATTTAGAATAATCTTTTGTCAAAAGATTTACAGATCATTAATACATTACTATTACCACTGTAAAAAATCTCTTTCCTTAGTTATGTGCAATAGCTTTAAAGAAATGTTTGTTAAGTCCATTCAGGACAGGAATAACTCATAGAGGGGATAAGTTCAAAGATTCAGCAGTAGCAAAAAGCATATTATTCCATTTGCAAATTTCAGTTTTCTGTCTCAAAATTAATGAAAAGAACATTAATAACTCCTACCCACAAAAGAAATGTGGTTTTGGACGAAGCTTCCAGTAGTGTAATGAGAGCAAGCAGCCTGTGTAGCTCAGAAATTGTTTATCCATGGATTAGATGTCATACTTCCCTGCAATTCTAGTGGTAAAGAAGTGGCCCATTTACACCTGTTTTCCTAAATGAATAATATTTTCTCCTATCTGACACTCTGCATCATCATTTTCTTTTGTGCAAAATGTACACGAGATACTTTCAATTTAGAGCAGCAACTTCTATCGCCCATATTAGATCCACTTTGCACAGGGCTGGATAGTAACAGGGAGTGCAGTGCACCTCATAACCAGGAATAGAAGTCTCCTGAAAATGTCACCATTTAAATGCCAGAACGCATGCATAGTTCTTGACAAATTTATCTAAAAACTAGTATCCATCCCCACCTCTGCAGGTCTTGAACGCAGGAATTTCCTGCAGTCTTTAGAATTTTTTGCTTTTCTTTAAAAAATGTTCAACAATAGGAGATAACCAAAGCTTTTACTGCACACTCCTTTGATCAAGTACAATGGAGCTCCATTGTCCTAAGTAGAGTAAAGCTTACATGAAGTTGGATTCAAAATGCAAACAAACTGCATTTTCTTAGATGAAGGCTGTAACCTGCACCTAACATCTAGAAAAAAAACCCAGGCAGACCTTTTATCAGTGTGTCTTTTATAAGAAAAGGAAAACATGTACATGGGCATACCAGGAGTTTCTTGTTTCTATAACAATGATCCAGTAAGAACATCTTGCACCAATCCTTTTCCAAGCTGCAAAGACATCTGTATTAAGAGAAGGTATGACTGCTGCTAGCAGAAAAACCCAGATCCTGTCTAGCTTTCTAGAACAGCAGAGGAGTGTTATTATTTCTGCTTCATTAAAGGCGCATAGCTACAACACAGGCACGAAAAATGAGCCTGAAGGCTCACAAGTGATTTATAGCAGAGTGAGAAGAGAAAAGAAATTTCTCCAAGTCTGGACAATTGGTTGTATCACTGATTAGAGTTTCTTACCATAAGAAGGATAACTGAGAGTTGCATTTTGAAAAGAAAGTCACAGTTTGCATGCAAAACAGATTAAAATAAAATCCAAAACAAAACAGAACAAAAAACCCAAACCAAGCAAAACCAAAATACAAACAAAAAAGAAGAATTATTTTGTCCCTCGAGATTTAAACTCGTCTACTTTCTGATTCTTATTTGCATGAATCAGAGAATTATAGAATACCAGACTGAAAGGGGACCTCAAGGATCACCTACTCCAACCTTCCATGGCAAAAGCACTGAAATTCAACTAGGCTATAGCTTCCAGAGCTCTAGAAATGCTAGGAAAAAAAAAAAAACAAACCCAAAAACACTCAAAGCAACAACTGGAATTCTGAAACACTTGGAGAATGCACAAGAGCCCATTAATATAACATATTGGCGCAATGAAGGCAAACCAAATGGCCTCAATCTAAGCAATTTTATCACCGAACAGACAGAAAACCTCAGAATTAGAAATAAAAACCAGCTAATTCTTGTTTCAAATGTATGAACTTTGAAATATGCAAGTTGCCAAAAAACTACAGCTGCAGAGAAAGGTGACCTTTTAACAATAACCACTGATCCTAGAGTATTTTGAAATGGGTCAAAATTGGGTAAACCAATTGAAGAATTAGATACTATCTTTCATAACCCACAGGAAATTTACTAAAAACCCAGGGATTTACTTAACACTCACAAACATCCAAAAAAGCCCAGTTGAAATCCAGGATTAGTACATTTGTATCATGTTGATGTTTTTTAAGTCAATTATCGGTACATCATTTTAATAATAATACATAATTTTCATCAAAATAGTGATCTTATATAACTGATCTTTCAAATATCTTTCCTCCCCCCCCAAAAATGTAGGGAAATTCCTGACTTACATAAAAGTTTGTCCACTTAAATGACAATTCTCAGACCCAACTTACTTCTTTGTAGCCGAAAATGATACGCCCATCATTGAGAAGGGTGGCCTGAAAAGTGAAACTCCCCAGGTTGTAATTATCCTGCAGATGTACATGATCCCACTGGACAACTAGTGCTGTGCCTGTGAACCCCAGAGTGGGGGTAGAGAGGCAAAAGGAAGAAAAAAATGTGAGAAATATATTAACTGACTGTAGGAAAAGTACTTCACTGCAGTTACTTGAAACAAGAACAGTGATTTGTCTCTTTGTAGCAACTTCCAGCTCCACGCCTTGATATGCCAAAGGTATTACAAACACATGCTGAAACAGAAATCCTCTTACATGCAGACACCACAGTGCCACACAAGCACCTCAACTACTGCTAAAGCAAGACTGGTCAGGTAACTTGTCTGAAATTGCACAAGAAATCAACAACCACTACAGGTAGGATCCAGTAGTTCAGGTGTGCTGCCATTACCACTTCCCTGCAGTGGCATTCTTTACACTCTGTACATAAATCCTGATGACTTTGAAATGTGAAGTGCTAATAGCATTCCCTGCTTAGTAAAAGTTATTATTTCAAGAATTCAGATTCTTCCATTAACTATGTACTAATTAAATGACTTTTTTTTTTTTTTTCCCTGCATGGTGCAAGCCCTTGCTGAGGTTCTGCAACTTGAAAAATGTTAGGTCTTGGCAATAAATAAATGTAGATTAAATCAAACTCACTAAGAATTCATAGATGGGGTAAATATTGAATCTGGTATGCAGAGATTTAGTTGCAAGAGCCTTGTTAATATTCACGGGAGTTTACTGGCTGAAGATGCACTTACTAAACTAAAAATATTTCTCAAGCAACTTGCATACCCTTCAAGTGTGTTTTAGGGATGTTGAGACACTTATCACCAAAACTGTGTTTACTGAAAAAACCATTTTCATCTTTACATGCTTTCCTCAAAAGCTTTTCCTTTTGGCAGTAATGGGAATTGTTTGCTTTGATCCAGACCTTAATTTCCTTTCTTCCTAGAATGCTCATGATGGGTCAGTACATATTCAGCTCAATGTAATTTTGATATATCCTTGAAAAATCTTTTGTTATGGATCTGCGCTGCAACCGTCATGAACACATCTTGACAGGGTTTGTCATGAAACTACAAGCATGCAAATTTTGGGTCAACACTGCACCAAGTCAAAGACATTATTGTTCCTTGTGTCTTTCTGTATAGTAGATACTCATTAATTATGCACACAGTGCATTTTCTTCTTTGTGACCACATTAATTAACTACTTTCTGAATATTTATTTGATTGCATTAAATTTTATTTTAAATGTAAATTAACTTCCAAAGGTATTAGAGCAGAATTAGCCAGAATTTCTTCTAGTCAGACACTGAGTACTTCAGATATGTGTGCACCTCAGAACCCCAAGCTAAAGTGGAAATCAGCTGCCGCCCAAACTGTCATCTCATTCTAGAGGCTTCTATGTAGATTTGTGTGTACCTAGCAGTTAGCTCCATCAGTGAGACTTTGATGGATCCCCACACTCCGTGCTTTCCCACTACAGATGCTGCTTTACGGCAGAGCACTTACTCATGGGGACAAAACACAGATGAGTAAGAAATAAGGTGCTGAAGATACAATCTGCTCAGCTCCTTTTTACTTGTGTTAAGATAGAAAATTCTTTGTCCTAAAGCCCATGGAGCTCAAAAGCTGGTGCATTACACATGAAGAGGAATCCAAACTCTCAAAGAACTGTTCCACCTTGCAATGAAAGCCATGTGATAACTGTGATACCACGTGAAGCCTGCAACACAGGACTATAATGAGAATTAGCAACATCTTCTCCAGAATCCTCAGATTCTTTAAGTAAAGATGACAAATCTCTGGCCAGAATGTTTAATAATTTATGTGAAAATTATATCTTCCGTTTCAAAATTCTTTATGGAAGGAGTAGGATTTTCTCATGCAAGTGTTTTATTGGATTTTTAACAAAGAACCATTGCAATGACTAGATTGTAAGGAAAGGTTATGACTAGATGTAAAAGATGTAGAACACATTTTGATAACTGATCTAATGAATAAAAAATACCTGTTTTTCCTATTGAAAATAGGAAATGTTTTAGAACTTGCTGGCATTTTTTGCTTAAATTCACTATAATAAACATACATAAAATAGCACAGGTGTATCCAGGACAATTTAGAAGTCATGGATCTCAGGATATTAAGTCATGATTCTAAACCCTCTAAGTTTTAATTGCCACTGTAGTTGACCACTACAGGCCTGAGGTAAAGGACTGGATGCCTTTTAACCACGTAGGCTGCGTTTCTAAAATATTGATTACAACTGACTTCACAAGAAAAATACCCACACATTCAAGGGCTTTGGAACTTCTTACAGTTTCAAGTACAACACTGCAGCTTACTTTTTCCTCTTTCAATCTTTTTTACAAGGAACTGTTGAGAACTCATGGTGTAGATGAGTGTATTGGATTCCAATTCTGGGACTCCATGAACACTTAGTCATTGACAGGTTTATTAACCTTATCCCTGCCCTGCTTCTGTGTATTCTTGCTATTGCACTCCACAAATGCTATTTTCATTTTAGGTAGTGGGTAGATGGTATTCACTATATATACTTTGAAGTAACAGGAATTTACACTGTTATATAAGACAGATTTTCCCTTTTTAAAACTGATAAAATGCTTTGCTAGTTTGAACTTATGTACCTCAACATCCAGATGACTTCTGCTCAATTAAGAAAAGGCATTCATGATTCTATACTGTGTTTTAAAGTAATAATTGCTTACAGATGTCAAGTCACATGCCCTATACAGCTTCTAAATCAAAAACAAAACAAAAAACAAAAACTGAAACCAAATTTAAAAATCCTCAGTGTTTCCTTCAAAAATAGTTATCTAGGAAAGTAAGAAGAGCCAAGGGATACAGATGCATTTATTCATCAAGAACTGCTACATACCATTATCAAAGTATCTGACTGTTGAATTTCTTGACACACTGGGGTCAAAATTTGCCATTAAGGGTGCAATATATTGAGTAGCTGTTAGCATTCGATGCACAACTTCTCCAGTATATATGAAACCTACAATAAAAAAAAAAAAAAAAAGAGACCATTTCAGTAAATTCTGAAAAGATTTAATAGAATGGCAGGTTGAATTAGGCAAGGCCAGAGCATTAAAGGGTCATCTGAGAGAAATTAATCCCACCACAAATTTTATAGTGAATTAAATAAGAGCTAAAATTTCATAAAAACATCTGTGATGGTTGCCAAAAAACACCAAGATCCACAACGAATAATGGAACAAATTGTTCAAGAAGGGTTTTTGCAGAAATAAAAACACTGAAAACTCAAGGAAGAATAACTCCAGTTAAGGGCAAAATGCAAGTGTGTGGCACTATGAAAAGAAGCCATTTACCATCAGCCATATTCCACAGTGCTTTCTTCCATACCTTCCAAAAACCTGGAGTTTGTTTTGCTTCTGCAATTTGTGACCTCTTTTAAAGTTAGTCTAACCCTTTTTCACATTCCTAGAGACACAGAGTAAGGGACTATTTCAGACAAGAGGTGACAACCTTAAAAAAAAAAAAAAAGACGAAAAGTGGAACAGATGGGACTTTTTCAGGTTTATAAGACAAGGAACATTTCTACTTCATTCTCTGCCGTGTCAGGTCTCACTAGTCTGTCCTATTCATCCCTGAATCGACAGAACTCCTCGGATCAATAGTGGGTTCCTTTCATCTGAAGTGTTCATCCAAAACCTCTTACTGGTTTGGAATTGGAGTCCTTCCTTTGAAAGAAGACCAGTCATCTATGGTGAATACAGTAATCCTGCAGTTTTCTTCAACGCAAAAATCAGTGTATTTCAATGGCAAGAACCTTCTTCTGTTCTAAACAATAAATGGTCTACAAATAAACCTGTGCTGTTTAGGTTTGCCAGCTCCACTTCAAATGGCTATTGTAACTCATTATTTTAAGTGCCCCAGAAGAAAGCTTGACTTAAAAACTCCCACTGCCCTATTCTTTATGTTACCTCTTACCTTTAAGTTGATTTGAACTACAGGCAGATCTTCAAAACTGATGTTTGCATATTATCTCTCCTCCTATAGTGTTTACCAAATGGTGTCTTATGATGTTTTTGCTTTTTCTACTTCTATTGACTTAGTGAAGTATATTCCAACAGCAAACATCTCAACAGAAAGAATAATATTAGAGCTGAAATTTTTCTGACATGAAAAATGTCACTGGAAAGACATATCAAAGAAATATTACCCTTTGTTGGAAAATTTCAGTATTATTTTCAACACTAATTATGCTAGTTTATGTTTCCTTTTCCATCTTCAATCATACTGAGAGTCTCTCTTTCTCTACAAAACCTTTCACCGCCAAGCCCAAGTCCTTTCTTCTTACATTTAGTATCATGGCAATAAAACATGTGATGAAGGAGTCTAGAAATCTAACTCTAAAAAACGATTGTGTAACACCAGAACCAAATACAAACTGATCAAAACTGCTGTTAATGTGTAGTATTAAAAACTATTAGTGTGCAACCTTACTTTCTTAACAATATCTCCATCCTAAGCAGTGTGAGATGAGAGAGATGAGAGGGTTCATTAACAGACTTGTTCAATATGATATAGGAGATCTCTGAGTGCACAAAAAAGTTTCTGGAGTGCTTTAGGCATCCTTCTACTCCTGTACTCTCCTGAAATACATAGTTAAATACTTGACAACTGCTCATGGAACTAGTTCTAGAAGTCTAGAACTTATAAGATGCTACAAACAAACAGGTAAACAAACAAGGTGGTTCTCTGGAGTAATTCTCCTGCATGGCTGCTTATAGATAACACCTTGTTCTGTGAAGTCAATTCATGTGGTGGTGATAGGGGATCTAAGAAAAAGTCAAGTGTGGGGAAAATACAACAAAAATTCAGTTCCAAAGACTTGGTATCTGACAAAGGGGTGAGCTAGGAACTGAGATTTTTTTTCTTAATTTAAAACATATTTATGTATTCAAAATATACAGTATTTGAATATCTGGGAACTCCTTAACTATTAAATTAATAATTCTTAAGATTAAAAGAAACTTTTTTTTTTCTCTTTTTTTGGTAGGGGGCAGAGAGGGAGATTGGGGGGCAGATTCCTTCAATTGACTATCTAAATATCACTTTTCTCTTCTGGTAATGGGTAGGGAGAGAGAAACACCAGTTTAGGAAGATAATCTGCCCACACATATTTGCAAGTCATTTATAAATGTGAGTTTTCAGAATATACAAGTCTGGCTGATTTTACTCTATTACTTATTTTAGAATAGCCAACTACCTTGTCAAAGTATAGTCCCTGAAAGGCATTTTCACTATATCCTGCTTATTTTTTTTGCTTCTAAAATGCCATTCCCTTGATAAATAATCCCTAAAGCTTATTTAGACATTTTAATGTGTATTGTTATACAGAAGTATATTTCATATTATGCGCTGCTTATTATCCCTGTGGACATGTGCACACATATTTTAACACAGTTGTGGGTAGGTCTGTAACCTTGAAACCATTCCTCAAAAATATTTTGAAGACAATACAAACAAAACCTTTTAATCCATATTCATACATTATAATTAGCCTTAACAGTTCAGTCCTTATTCATCCCTTGCACAATCATTCCATACTTACACAGTTACCCTTTCATGCTTTCATCCCATTTACAGTATAAATGTCACCCTTATAACTAATAATGAGGCAGATACAATAGGAAAAGAAAGGACTTAATTGTGCAGGAACACTTAACTAAGTAAATCAGCCCAAGTAATTAGTAACCACAAAACGTATTTCAAAGTGTTTGCCGGATGCAGCTCCACTATAGACAAAAATGGAAAGCAGGAGGTGGATGATAGCTGGGAAGCAGGCAGGCCTTGCATGAAGATCATTCTAATGAGAGCTCCAGTCATGCATTGGAACAACTTGAAAAGGAACACAAAATCATTTCAAATCATCCCAGAGATTCAAAAGATGAAGCCACCATCGACCACGGACACTTTATCATTGCAACTATGACTTAAAAAGAGCAGCAAATGTTAAATTAACTTTTTCTGGAATGGAATTCTGCAGAAAATTGGCTTATGTTATCTGTGACCTAATTTTCTGACAATGCTTAATGCTCATGGTTGATTCATTTAGTCAAGGAAGAATTTTTCAGACCTGCAATTTCCTGAATCATTTAATCACTCCTTTGTGGGAGGCATTGGTAGAGTTCTTTTCCAAAACTCTCCACAAGCACTACACCATGAAGCATAATATGCTCCTAAATACCGGAATGAAGACAAATAGGGAAAAATGCTCAGCATTTTGTAAGTTTAATATGTACCTATAAGTTTAGCTAAAACTAAAGCTGAACTAATACTAAAACCACTTGTAAATCAATAAGAATATACTTCTAGTTCTCACAGTGTACAAATTTACACTCACATAACAGGCTAAAAATATATATATAACCACTTCAGCATGAAAGCACAGTTGCACTTGATGTAGGGTTCTGACTTGATTTAAAAATGCATTTTATGCCTGAATTTACCCATTCCAAAATACGCTTATCTGTTGCATGCTAACATATCAAGTTTACAAAGAAAATTTAATGTACAAGGTTATAACACTCCGCACATCAGATTTCTGTGATTTCCTTTTTTATATTCTTATGTTCTGTACACAAACTCAGTATCACTTAGAAAGTTTTTTGACAATGTTTGCCAACAGAATGAAAAAATACAGTATCAAGGCAGCACAGGCAGGGAGTCCTTTGAAGAATGTCTAAAGAGACAGTAGGATATGGGATTTTCAGACAACAACAGCAACAAAAGAATGATTTAGGTTGATAACCATCTTCTAAGCTGCCTGATAACTAACTTGTAAGATAAACCCTTGTCACTCTCTGTGGTGGGTTGACTTTTGCCATCTGCCCCATATCCACTCAACTGCTCTCTCACAGCCCTTCCTCAACAGGATGAGGAGGGTAAATAAAATGAAAACATGTGTGTGTCCAGACGTAAACAGGGAGAATATTTGCCAATTCCTCTCATGGGCAAGACAGAACTGACTTGGGGAAAGTTAATTTAATTCGCTGCCAGATAAAATAGGTTCGCGTAGTGAGAAAGAATAAAACACCTTCCCTCCACCCCTCCCCTTTTCCCAGGCTTAGTTGGTGTCACTCCTTTATTCCCAACTCTACCTCCTCCTCCCCACTGAGCAGTGCAGGGAGATGAGGAATGTGACTTGTGGTCAGTTCCTAACACTTCATCTGTGTCAGTCCTTTTTCTTTTCATTTTTTCCTATCCACCCTAGAACTTTCCCATGGTTTGCAATCCTTTAGGACAAACCTGCTCCATTGTGAGAGCTCCACAGCCCATGGATCCTCCAGGACATTTCCACCTCTCCAGTGTGGGGTGCTCCACAGGTTGCAGCGTGGATATCTGTTTTAGTGTGGCTCTTCCATGGTCTGCAAATAAATACTTGCTCCATCCTGGTCTCCTTTACAGATACTCTGGTGCCTGGACAACCTCCTGTCTCTTCTCTCCTTGGTGTTCACTGTGGTTTTTTTCATACTTTTTGCCTCACTCCTGACACTGAAGTGCAGCATTTTTTACCCTTTCTTAAACAAGCTCCCCTAGAGGTGCCACCAGAGTGGTTCATGGGCTCAGCTATCCCCTGCAGAGGTTCTGTCTCTGTGTGGTAAGGGCCAGCCCCCCACCTCCTTCCACAGAGCCAGTCACCCTACCACCTAAACATTACCACAACCCCCAACACAACCTAAAACTTAACATTTTGATTGTTTTATATATGTCATATTTTATTTTGTATATGAACTATTTTACCTAATATGAAAAAATAACATTATTTACCTGAATTCTTGGAATTTCTTGTTTCTTCTAAGAGTTTTAAAAATTTATTTATTTTTAGTTTATTGATTTTCTAGTAGAAGATACATGAAAGTTGCAGCTGAAATAGCATTTAATGTACCAGTCTTAGTAATTGTTAGCTCTTGCTCAGGTCGGGTTACTCACACTGTATCTTTTGTCTTCTAAAAAGCAAAAAGTATTCTGACAAAAAGAAAATGAGAGAGAAAAAGAACCATTGTGTCTGCTGGCACTCAGTAACAACTGTGAAATAAATTGATGTGAAATTATACCTTCAAATAGCTATGTCTTTGCTGCCAAAAAGAGCACAAACATTTATAACTGATTGATCCAGAGTTGTAAGTTTTCTTTTTTGTTGAAGTCCAGGGGAATGTAGGATTTTTTTGCAATTGTTCAGATTAATGCTGCTGAGAATTTTGACTTGTATTTCATTATCAGAATGCTTCTTATTCTACATCTCACTGTTTCTGACATACTACATTTTTATCTTACATTCCTTTTCTCCAGTAGTAACAGTAAAAACCTGATGAATCTATTCTTGTTTCTGGAAATAAACTACACAAGAGACAATTACATCCAATGGAAAGATGGTAAGATATGGGGAAATAAAACATCAGGAGTAGTGTTGCTCATGTATTTATTTGGTGAAGTTGAAAAGTATTGCACGGGCATGTAAAGCATAGCCCACAAAACTTTGCACTGTATCTTTTTCAACTATGCTGAAAAGTGCTTTTCCCATGCTTTTCCTGTGCTTTTTCTGTGCTTTTCCTGATATTTCTCCACCAACTATTTCTTTATGAAGCAAATTTAAGAATATCTTATGCTATTAAGCCCCTAAAATACATTGGACTGCTGAATTCTAGCAACAGATAACGCAATTTACTTTCAGGCCTTGTCCTATATAGCCATATTAATTTTTCTTTGATATTCCAGTGAAGTAAGCTTTAAGTAATGTCATTTATCCCCAGATGGCTAATTTATTGTTACGTCTGTAGAAGACTGTTATCATCACTGTAATTGCATGAAGATTACAGTGTAATTAAACAAAAGGATAACACCAACTCCAGATCCCTCAGACAATCCATGAAAGTTAAATACCTTAATAAGCTTTCAAGATCAGTGTAAAATGAACCAATCTCTCATGCAATTTTATGATTTTTTCCTAGCCTTCTGGGAAAAATGAATTAGAGAGGGATTATACATATTTTTTTGCTTTCCTTTGCTTGACTAGATTGAATGTCTAGCCTATTTCTTCTTCTGGCCTGAAAAGTGGGCTATCAGAAAGATAAACCCCAGAAGGCATGAGCATAACTGTTTTTTTTTTTAATTGCTTAACCTTACAAGGCTTTCTTGTGAGTATGTGCATGAGGGTAAAAAGAAAAGTTACCCACAATTCTCTTACTCTTTTCTGTACTTCTGTGTTATCTTACGTAGATATTTAAAGGCCAGAAAATTAATTTTTCACCATTATTTTTCCTTCTGCTTTGTTAATACTTAAAGCAAGTATTATCTGGAAAATTTGGGAACGTGCAATGTATGACATTGAGTAAATGTCACTAAGTTTTCCAGTTTGCTGTAATTTCCCTGCTATTCACCCTCTTTGTGGAAAATGTGTGATCCAGTGGAATATAATCCATTCTGATTAACAACTTTTTCAGCTCAGTGAAGGAATTTAGGGGAGAGTGTATCATGAAACTCTTCCAGTAGAAGTTTTTCTTCTGATATGCCACAAGACATGCCTTGTCAGGAGGCTGTTAGACTACCTCTAGGTAGAACATGGGAGAAAGAGGACTTCTAAGTATGGACAGTGATGGAATGCAAAGAACTTGCAAATACAATTCTAACTGAAGTATCTGTTCACATACTTTTAATGACTCTAAACTGCAATGCTCTTAACATCAGCAGAAAGAAACGACAATGTTATTTAGAGTCTAACGACTTGTATCTATTCCTCTCTGATCATACTTCCTTAGAGAAAATTCTTGGAAAGAGGCATGAAATGCTTTATCTACTTGGTGAGATACCACCGTGCGATAGCTCCCAAGTGCCTCTCAACTTCAGCGGAACAAAGACCAGCACAGTCCCTAGACAGACTGGAACCAGAGAAAAGAGGTTGATGGGAGGATTATCTCACTTGGGATGAATATTTTAGCAGCTGTGTCATTGTAGTAACTTTGGCACTGCTGAATCCTTGGAAGATTGAATGGAGCTGTTAGAGGAAAATCTAATTTTGCAGTCTATTTCTGGTACTTTGCACTCTATTTGTGCTATTTACTGGTTGGGTAAAACATCTTCATGCCTGAACAGCTCTTGTCACCAATAAAAAATTTGGATGGTACTGGATGGTTTTTGGATGGTCTTTTAATGTTTGTAGATGTTTAATGCAACATGGTTCATGTTTGAATCAATACTGTTGTGATATCAATACAGATGGGTTTTTTTCCTTTTGCTCTTCGCCTCCTATATTGCCACAGAGTCTAATAAAAATAGCTGTCATAAGTTTTTGTACTTGCTCTCCTCTTTGGTCCAGCTAACTTTCAAAGTTATATCTTACCTGATAAATCACAGGAAACATGAATCACATGATACACAGGAATTAAAAAAAAAAAAAAAAGAAAAATAAAGGCTTTCAGGTTATGATGAAATCATTATTCTCCAATGTTTCAAAAAATTCAGTAAGGGAAAGGATTAAAAAAGTTTAGAAAAATGCTGAATGCCATCAAACTTGGTTGTCACTCATTCTATAGAAGTTTGAAGAAACAAGGTTGCAGAAGACAAAAAATAAAATTTTTCAAACTTTAAAAAATCTGCTTAAAATTTATGCATAACAGAAAGACAGTTTGGTGAATATCTGGGTTTTACTGCAAAAAATCAATGTTATTTGAAATATAACTTGGAGGGGTTTATATAGAGATTAATTCCATACTCATTCTATAATACTACTGCATTGCTTCTATCCTTCATAAACTACTTAAGCTAATCCTAAGAATATAATATTCACACTTGCGTTAAACAGCACAGAGCATATCAGGGAAGACTGCAGAGGCTAACAGACAACATTAGAGAAGGGTCAGACACCACTAAATTACATTTCACATATATACCTTAAAAAATAACACTGTAATAGCATAAAATGAACTTGGTTTTCATTCTATCGGGAATTTTTCAGAAGGGAGTTTAGCTCAGTGTTCCTCTACTGCCAACATCCTGCCACAACTACATGCTGTATGATGCCTTGTTCTTCCACCACATTTTTTGTGTGGGACACAGAGTTCAGAGAGGTGAGGCAGCGTGGGTTTGCCTCAAGCAGAATTATTCAGCAGTGAATGTACAGCTCAGAACAGTGAGATAGAAGCTGGTAAATGTCCATGTGCAACTTGGGCTTCAGGGGATGCAAGATATGTTTTTGTGTTCTGAAAGAGGTTCTTGTCCATATGTGTTGCTCAATTAAAGGTTATGACAATATAACCATATTATCCTGTTCTCTTGTTCAACTCTGCATCCCTCCCAAGGGGACTCTAATGCAGCCACTGTAAGGGAAAAGCAGCTAGCTTTGCCCCTTTCTGTCCCTTCAGCCTGATGCCCAGGATTGGATACACCACTCCTCACATTTCACCACCAATTTAATTCTCATCTTAGTGAAATTAATGGCAGACAATACTTTGAATGAGGAACTTCTACCCTGGGTCAAAAGTAAATAAACCTCAAACAAAACCTTTTTGATTAAGAGCAGTTTGCTGCTCTGTCTCTGGGTGCAGGGGACAAATGTTTTGTAGGCAGTGAAGGTAGCAGACTGGTTTTGTGAGGAACAGACAGCAAGCAATGACGATATTCAACCAAATTTGTAGCAGACATACTGTATCTTGAAGCTGGGACAATTTTGGCCTTGTCCATTCTTTGCCTCCTTTGTCCACCTGTTACCTCACAATCATTTTGGGCTATGTTCTTCAGTTGTGGAGCTAATCTATGAAAACATCTGGCTTAGAGCAGCATGAGCAGAAGTAAACAGAGAAAAGCCAAAAATCTAAGTAGGGAAAAACCAGAATATATTAGCCTCAGTGTTTAGAATTTGAGAATTAAACCACATTAGCTTTGGTATCATCAGCAAATCCCTCGTGTTTCCTCTTTTTTGCTACATTAGTTTACATTGAAGCAAATTAGATAACATAAAAGCACTGCATTGACCTGTAATTTAAAGCACACAAAAAAACTTCTGCAAACAGGTAGGGAAATAGACCAACTTCCCTTCCATAAAGAGAAGTATTGCCTGAATAAAGTGTTTGTTCCTTTATGATCTTTCAGTTTTTATCAAGCGTCAGTAGTAAAGATTGTCATGATTTTTACCTTCATCATCACACACAACTTTGTAATGCATGATGGGAATGGGAAGACCAAAATGTCTTTCTCAATGCAGTCAATATAGGAAGATATTCATCCAGATTCAAAAAGATGAAGCTTTCTCTCTAAGCAAGTAATTTAACAAAAGTCCCATAATGATGTCAGGAAAATCTGCACTGTCAAACTGGGTAATTACACTCTCTTTTCAAATTAATTCTTTTAATTAAAGAAAAAGCCTTCCCTTATCTTTCCATTAGAACAGAACCTGTGCTGTATCACAGTTTCAAGTCCAAGGTTTCATTATCTGACCAAAAAGAATAAATTAGAAAAAAAAAAATTCAATACTAGTTTGAACTAAATGATTACAAGTTTCTGTCATGGGAAGTATACTAGCTTCAACTTTGAACAAAAAGGCTGAAGTAAGAGTAACATCTTTATGGTTTTTATTTTTAAATAGTGGGGTTTTTTTTTGTCTGAATAAGCACTCTAAAGGGATGAGTGGAATGATTTCACTTATTATGGACATAAAAAATTAAGGAAAACCTTTCAGACCATTTCAAGAAGTTTTTAAAATGTGGGTGCCCCTTTAAGAAAAAGCAGCAGTGAGCCGGTTTTGGAACTGTGCACACAGAGGTTTAGGAGCACAAGGGAATTGGTCCTTCCATCTAAATACCTCAGACCTGTGATAATCCATCCTTTGCATGTATTCAGAGTGAGGAAATAGGACATGGCTAGGCTGTGGGTGGCACGTAGCTTTGCTGTTCATAGTTCAGCTTCTCATAGGCATAAAAAGCCATCAGGAGGAAGCTGATTTGTGTGCAATCTCTGAAAAGTCCTTTAGTAAATATAGCTCTGCCTAGTCTCATGGCTGGTTCTAACAGATTGAAGTGTATTCATCAGTGGAATGCTGTACATGCTGTGATGGATTGCCTGGGCACTTTATTGTATAATAACATCAGCCCTGCCAGGCAGGTGCCCTATAGCACTGGGCAGCATATACTAACAGAAACATCAAACTGGGCTTATGTTCCTGTGTCTCAGTAAAAATACATGTGAAAACACGTGGTTCATGTTTTTTTAGACATTTGCAAAAGACTGGAAGGGTCATCTTTCATAAATTCGGCATGCACTGGTACATGATCTGAAAGAAATTTTAAATGATTGAGATTGAAAATGTTTTGTGTAAGTATTTTGACCATCACATGATGAGCTAAAATATGACTATTGGAGGAAGAGGCATAAGAACTAAACAGAAAATGCCTTTAGACTAAACTAGACCAAAAATTAATTTCTAAAAAGTGGAGGACTTGAGTTACAATGTTGTTCAGCATTATGGAAGATATATGATACAATGCACACTTCATTCTGATGATAAATGTTGGTCATTTAATCATATGATAAGTTACAAGCAGCAATAGGATATCAGTGGTAAGTGCCATTTAATCTCAGGGTACATAAACAGTGATCCCTGCCTCCCAAACCAAAGCTCAGGTTACAACATAATTAAGTTTAGACTTAGTAAAAATAATCATCAAATGAGGCTGGATTGTATCTGCCAAGAAAAAGCCAGTTAGGATCTGCCCAAAGAAAACATGTTCATTCCTTTCAACATTCGGGGCTGGTAAAGCACCACTGTAGCCCCATGACTCATCACCCACCCAAAAGATAAACGTTATATCAGGAAAGCTAGAAGTCTGGTCATAATGTAGAAAGCCTTAGATGGACATTAGCTGTAATGAGGATAAGGCTGTTTCATCATGCTTTGGTGGAAAAACGTCTGTCTGGACATAAGACACAAGAGGCTGCTCTTCACATCAGACGACAGCTACAGGAGAGTGGTGACAGTTTTTTCCATGAGCATTTTAACTGCTCCTTTTGAATGAATAATGAAATGGAGAGAATGGATTAAACCACCAAGATGCAAGAAGAAGATCTTGCCTCCCATGATATCCCAGGAAAAAAAAAAATTAGAGTCATGTTCACGTTCTACTATTTTTTTTAAAGAAATAAAGTTTCTGAAAGATTAAATTCAGGAAGCATGCACAGGCAGGTGCAGAAACAAATCTGCTTTCAGCTACCACCTGGACTCATAGCTGTTTTCATTGTTGCAGGTCATGAATGGCAGCAGAGGGAAAATGGAGAACCTATGAATTTTTTTACTTCATTCTTTGAACAAAATAATGCAGGTTCAATTTATTTCCCTTGAGAGACTGTAGACATATGGCTTGTCATCCCTCTGTCTGCTGTCATGGCTCCATTAGGGAACTGATTATTACTTTTACTCTTGCACAAACTTTATACCCCAGAAGCTGCTACTTTCACAAGCTGCCATCAGTATGGCAACTCACACTCCACTTTTGAGGAGCATAATTTCTTGTTCAGAGTACATGATCTCATTAGGTAAGGTGCATATACATCTTAAAAGAGGGAAAAAAAATCACTACAGGATTTGATGACCTTTGTCAAGAAATTAAGAAAAAAGGCAGCAAGAAAAGATTTCAAATGTCCACCCAGAATATACACTTTGAGGCACTAAGACAACAAAAACAATTTTCAAAAGTTAACATCAGTACTATTTATGCCTTGACAATCTGCTCACATAACTTGTCTTTCTGTCCTTTCTGATTTGGAGACTCAGTTGCAATGGCCAGTCCTCAGTGATGTTTACAACATTTTATAATTCACCACAGACAAGAAAACACATTAAAAAATCATAATTTGTTCTGATCAGAAGTATGTTTTTTAAATGTAAGCAAGGAAGAATCAGCTTTTTAACCCTCTGTTGCTTATTGTGCTATGAATATATGAAAGGCAAGCCATGGCTAGCAGTAACCAAGATTTTGTTACTGAGTCCAAGTAAAAGCCTCCTGAAGGTTTGGTTTATCTGGAAATGTAAAGAAGCAATAGCTAGTACAAAGGGTAGTGTAATTCTTTTAGTGACACAAACATTATATGAGACATTTCATAAAAACAGGAGCCTGGTAAGGGGTCAGACCCAGCTTCATCTATACACTGCTGACACAGGTCAATCACTACAGCAGTGAGTAGTGAAGTTGTAGTGATTCCAGGCACTGTTAGAGCACAGTTTCCTGAGCTCAGTGACTGCTGGTGAGGAACACAAGACCATAAACAATCAAGAACAGCAGAGTGACTTTGTTGGTATTAACCAACCTGACTTTGTACGGTATCAGACAGAAAAATAGGGGTTTAGAAAAACAGAATGCCTTGCAACTTCCTACATCATGAAAAGTTACAGAAAGGAAACTGCGAGTGTGATATACACTGGCATGAAATGTGATAGAATAACGTGTTTTATTGACAGAGAAAATAATGCTTGGGACATGTCTGATTAACAGGACTGATACATTGAGAAAGCCATCAAATCAATGACACTATGATCACCCCCACATCTATTACTCAGTGATAATACTGGACTAGAGAGCTGAGGGATATCCTCTCCTGATCTGCACTGGTGCTTGTTGCCTCTTTTGCACTAAGCTATCTAGAGCAGAGGAGGTCAGTTTCCAATTGGTCACATCAGCTCTTTTCTTCTGTCACCTAAAGCACTGCATAAGATGCAAGCTCAACATGGAATTTAAAAAACATATTTCTGTCCCTAACTTCTCTATTCAACACCCATCCTCCCCTATTTGAAGACGAACCTTAACTACAACTTTATACTCTTTGCACAAACTCAGTCATACAGAATATACAACATCTCAAAAACATCACTGCTGAGGATTTCTGCCAATGTCACTGATGTGACTTATATTGATTTTATCTGTGTGTGCTCAACTAAATAATGTAAGATGTCAACCAAGACCGGCAAATCTCCTAGCACAAGAAAACTTGTTACAGGTGCACCACAGGATGAACATAATTATGTACAGATCCATGTTGTCACCACTGCTTTTCCTTCTTCAGCAGGTGAAAGTGGAAAGGTGAAAGTGGAAAGAGGACTGCTCTGGCAGGGCCCAAACCCAAACAGCAGTCACCGGAGAACCATGTCTTGTGTCGCCCTGATTTTTTCAGCCTTCTGATGTTTTACATTTCTGTACTGGAGTGCTCACACTTGTAACATAAACAAAAAAGGATGTTTTGTAAATCATGTATTTCTTCCGGGGGAAGGACAAATTGATGGTTTGACCAATGGGGTCAGAGAGGTGTTAACCTCATCCCCCAATTCCTGATCAAACCCCAAAATCTATAAAAACCCTGATCCCAAAATAAACCTTCTTTCTCATTCTCACAACTGGACAGTGTGAGTGTCCTTCTTTTCGTGTCTGTCAGGCGACACCTTGTTGCTTTCTCTGAAGCTCTTTGTTAAAATGATGTTTGGTATCAGAAGTGAAAACTTTCCCCTTCCTACCTTTTTGTGGAAACTGCCTTGAAATCTCCGTCACAGAGCAGGACTGCCTTACCTTTGCGTACAGTACAGAGGGTTGGCACCAAAATAAAGGCCCAGTATGTGTTTATAACCTTAAAAGTGGTTGTCACCAATCTGTTGCTAATGATTCTCATGCCAGTCTTTTTGCCTTCAAGACTAGATTCACACTTTCCCACTGAAATTCAGCTTTCAGTTCTTTATCTCATTTAATAAACCCATCAAGGCGATGTAAACTCACATCCTCATAGAATGTCACATCCCAACCACTTTACCTGCTTCCACATGCCTCCTACCAAGGAACAGATAATTAGGCCAGCAATAATAATAATAATAATAAAAGTTTCATCAAAGGGCTTTTACTCCACAGAACGGCAGTATAAGCACTTCTGCTATCCCAGGATAGCTAGCAGGCAATGCCAGCACTGAGGGAAACTTTCTTCTCTTGGCTGTGAAGGCTTATGTCAATTCGAAGTCATCATGAATTCCAAGCCTTACACAAATTGTTATGATCAATATCACTTTGAAAATCTCTTGAGCTTTCAATTTCCACTTAAGACTCTCATTGGGCTAGCCCACTCCCTCTCAGCCTTCTAAAAGTTTTGGCCTAAACTACATCTAATAATCTTTTTTTTTTCTGCTGAAAGTGTAAAGTAGGAGAAAATCTGATAGATTTCACTTCTTTTTTCATCAGTTCTAGGAAGATGACCTAATTACCTCTTCCTGAACTGAAATCACAAGCATACATGTCTAAGACAGCTGAAAAACTTTTTCAACAATGACTGGAAGATGCTTCTGAAAGCAGGAGAGACACAAGTTTTCTTCTCATTTGCAAGTACACAGATTCAGTGATGAGGCATGAGAAGGAAATCACATGGTATGAAAATTCTTAGCTTGACTGTCTAACATTCAAGGTCATTCAAGATCAATGTGTTCAACATTCATGCTTAGCTTCAAAATAAGCCAGTAAAAAGAAATTTAAATATTATTATAACAAGATACTTGAAACCACTCAACCAGAAATGCTTCTCTATTGCAGAAAACATTGGCTCTTAAGAAACCATAACCCCACACTTTCTTTCAGCTTTTGAAAACTCCTTAAGCCTTACCAGGTTGAACACAATGGCTTATAAATTTGATTTAGATGAATTCCAAGCCATTTCTCAACAGAAAAAAACCCAAACAGACATGTCTCTTTAATTCTTATCACTTAACATATATAGAAAGAGTAGAAAGACCAAGTGCCATTAAAAATACTATTGAAGTAAGACTGATGAATTTACAAGATGGAATCACAAAGAGAGAACTCAACTATTCAATTTATGTAAAATATAGAAACTAATTTTTAATGTAGATTTTAAAATACTCAGGAAAATAGTTTTTAATAAAAGATATGCATATTATTTACAGTGAAAATTACAGTGAAAGCCGTACAAAATCCATTCATTTTATGACAGTTATTCTGCCAAAGCTGGAAACACAAACAAATGAAAAGCCCTAAAGGGTTGAATATTCTACCAGTTGCAGAGATGGGTTTTCTCCTTCAGCAAATTATAAAATATCTAAGGGCCTGTGTCTGCAAAGACGCGAAGGACCCTCAGTACCTATTGAGTTCAGTCAATATTTAGGGTGCTCACAGTGGACAAAAAGGCTGGTGGTTTTGACATGAAGTCTTGTTTTCCACTTGTTTTTTCTAACTAAGGAAATGCCTCTCTCTATCTCCTGCCAATATTATCATAGCACTGAAGTAGAATCTCAGCTTCTATTCAGCCATATATGGAACCTGAGTTTAAATTCTACACACTTAAGTTACTACCTTTAAATATGGCATAGATCCGTGGGAACACCAAGTCAGGATGGATCTTCAGCCCTAATGAAACATTCACACACAGTCCTCTTGGCAATCAAATACGTCTTGCAGCACAAGTGGTTGAATGCCATGGACAGCGTTTCCCATTTTGCTGAACAGACTCATAGAAGAACAGAATCCAGCTGTGCCTAGGGACTTTTCTGCCTTAGGCTGCTTCCAGGCCTTCCATCCAACCTCAAGAGAAAATTGTATTTACACCTCTGGCAAATGGAAATCATACATTCACTTAAGCACAAGAGAGGAAATCTTTGCATGCTTGGCACTGGCTGCTCTCTCAGCACGTTTCCAGATTGCAGAGGTGGAAGGGGCTGGCTCTTAGGAGGGAATCCTATTGCAGAGGCTAACAGGCTCTCATGCAAGAGCGCTAAGTTAGGTGCTCTGAATTACCTTTTTCATTTCATTGACTACATAAGTAAATATATGCCTTGACTGAAAGTGAGTTCCATCTCTCTTGCCCTGTTTTCTGTTCCATCTTTCCTCCTACATTTAAAAAGAGGAGAGATTGCATTGCACATGGGCTATTGCTTCTTTAAAAAATCACAATAAAAAATATTTTGTCCAGTACATTTAATTAAGCATTTATAATGCTCAGATCATATAGCTACCTTTTCAGTAGAAAAGATATTTTCTAAAAATTTCTTTTCTGTCATTTTTATTATGTTATTGCTAGCTAGACAACAACTCTACAATGTCACTAATATGTTTCGAATTTGATAAAATTTATTGAAGTGAGCAAGCAGAGAATATATTTAAAAGAATCACTACAGAAATCTGGCAAAGATGGCAGGCTATTTTGGGCAGAGGGATGGTGTTACCTCTCTTTCTAGAACAAAGATGACAATTTTTTTTTTCCTTGTTTCATCTCACTTTCTCAAGTTGTCTAGTTTTTCTTTTTTGTACAGATGGCATTAATCATTCTATATGTAGGTTTTACAGGTTTGTACATTTACTACTACCACCACTGCTTTGTTTTCTTTTTCTGGTTCTCCTTTGCTAATTGTTTTAAAATATGGGTGATTTTTCTGTAGATAAGGATGCTGTAAGTATACACAGAGAGTAAACAATGGCATACCATTTCTATTAAACATCACTTATTTGCACATATTCTTGTCAGTATGATATATCTCACTTCCAAAGTAGAGATGTGCAGTCAAATACATTTCTGTAGTGATAATTTAATTTCAGCTACACTTAAGCCTTTATTTGGGAATGTGTCATTGGCATGGTTTAGCACATTTAGTTTTCTTATAAGATGTGCACGTTGTACCCTTTCACTTAACCTGCAAATTAGTAAACTGAGAAAACTAATACACTGTAGAATAAGTACCAGTGCAAATTAGTAAACTGAGAAAACTAATACACTGTAGAATAAGTACCAGTAACAGCTAGTAGGAGCTATTGGGTGAAGTCCAAATCGATCTGCTGTATGACAATTTTATTTTTTATAAGTGCAGAGGACAAAATGTAACTACCAGATAACACGGATGTCCTGGGTTGAAGTATATTCTATCACCATCTTCATGAACTGTTGAAACCAGGTGAGGCAGTGCTCCCTGCCTCCTCCACTCTGGCTTATCTTCTGTTAATGGGCCATCAGCACCTTTGCTACACAGCTCACAGATAACCCCCTCCTGGACTACCTCCTGTTAATGGGCCCATCAGGCCTTATCACATGACTCACCATCCCATTGTGGGATGCTCCGCCCAGAGGGAGAAACCAAGCATTCCAGCCTGGATATAAGCTGAGACTCTGAACACCAGAGGGGCGCTTACCCACTGGATTCCCAGAGGACCCGAGCTACCAGACCTTTCTACAGGATCACTGCTTCAGAAAGACCACCTCATCTGGACTGCTTCCATCACTCCGCTCAGGTTGTATTCTAACTCTGTCAGTGGTCTTTTGTATTATTGCATCTATTTTATTTTACTTTCTTTCCTTTTTCTTTCCTATTAAATTGTATTTCTGACTTAGAGCCTCTCATTTGTTTTGCCTTCAAACTACTACATTTTTGGCGCCCAACGTGGGGCACAAGGCACTGAGAAAAGTCAGAATTACAATTTTGTATTGAAGAAGACACCTGTTCACTATGATGCTCAACATGCTTACATGTGTCTTATATCTATCTCTCTATATTTTTCCACAACTGGGGTACTATCTGCCAGTCTTAATGCTCCTGCATAGACCAGGGTATGGTACTAAAATTGCTTTAGTAGTCTATTATGTCCATTGCTTGATAAACTCTGAGGCAATGAACATTATTCAGAATATACACCCACTTTTGTTTTCTTGTTCTGGTCTAGGATGCTACATCTGGGGCCTCAACAATCTCACCCAGCCCCTGTGGGGAGGGGTGAAGAATGATTTTTTCCAGCTTTTCAGGCATAACACAGCAGTTTTTGAAAATATAGAATACCCTCTGGATGCCAAGGACAGCATGATGTTGTTGTTAGTCCTGCTTTGTCTTCTCTGCACGGCCCGCACCATGCTTAGAATCAAAACACTACATGGTGTGATACAGCGTGTTCTGAAGGAAGAGAAAGAGGGAAAAAGAAGCAGAGCAACAATATCAGTGTCTACACAGAGTGTCACAGAGGTGAAAGGAACCAAAAGCAAGGCAACAGTGTCCTCATCTACACAGACCGTCACAGAGGAGAAAGAAGCCAAAAGTGAGGCAACAGTGTCCACATCTACGCAGACTGTCACAGAGGAGAAAGAGACTAAGGGTGCCATCAGCATCTCCACACAAACCATCACCGAACCGGAACAGCCTAAACCAGTAGCAGTTGCCCCCGTTCAGAAGAAGAAATCAAGGACCAAATCAGTCCGCATAGTGACTGATGAGGGTGCAGCAGGACCTTCACAATCAGCAGAAGAGACAGAGCCAGAAATCATCACTCGCTCTCTATCTCTGGGTGAGCTGCGTGACCTGCAAAAGGAATTCACCCGCCAGACCAACGAGTCCATCCTGACCTGGCTGCTCCGCATCTGGGACGCTGCAGCCAATGACACCATTCTGGATGGAAGTGAGGCCAGGCAACTGGGATCGTTGTCCCGGGATGTGGTCATTGACCAGGGGATTGGGAAAAGCCAAGAACCTCTCAGCCTCTGGCAGCGACTGCTAACAAGTGTGAAGGATAGATACCTTTGTAAAGAAGACCTCCAAGTGCACCAAGGAAAATGGAACACAATAGAACAAGGCATCCGATGCCTGAGAGAATTGGCTGTGTTGGAAATCCTTTTTTCAGAAGATGAGAGATTTCCTAAAAACCCAGATGGTGTCCAGTGCACATCACGGATGTGGTTGAGATTTGCACGGCTTGGACCCGAGATGTACTCACGTTACCTGGCAACACTGCAATGGAGGAAAGGTGAGGACAGGGTAGGTGTCTTGGCTAATAAACTAAGAATTTACGAGGACACTGTCACTGCCCCAGTTCGTACCCATGTCTCGTCTGTGGAAACAAGACTGGCTGAGCAAGTCCAGAACTTGATTGAAGAAGGCCATCAAAAACTGAAAAAAGAACTTAAAGAAGAAATTTACCATATCCAGCCAGAGCCAATGAGAGTCTCTGCCATTAGGAGCAGGCGCTCCCCAGCCAGGGAGAGAGGATACACACCCCGAGGTAACCTCTAGTCTTTTCTTCGGGAGCATGAAGAAGACATGAGGAAGTGGGATGGAAAACCCACCTCCTCCTTAGCAGCCCGGGTACGTGAACTGAAAAGAGAAACACCTACCACAAAGAGCCCATCTAGAATCAATGTTGCTCCGGTCTCTCGTGCACAGAACTCCAGACAGTACAGGAATGATGATATGACTGATCCTCTTGAAGGAACCTCAGAAACATATTTACAAGAAAAGAGCAATGTATGCCATGACCAAGAATAGGGGGGCCCTGCCTCTAGCCAGGTAGAGGAAAGGGGCAATCGGATCTACTAGACTGTGTGGATCCGATGGCCTGGAACATCTGACCCACAAAGATATACGGCTCTGGTTGATACCGGTGCTCAGTGTACTCTGATGCCATCAAAGTATGTGGGAGCAGAACCCATTTCCATTTCTGGGGTGACAGGAGGATCCCAGGAGCTGACTGTACTGGAAGCTGAAGTAAGTCTAACTGGGAAAGAATGGCAGAAACACCCCATTGTGACTGGTCCAGAGGCCCCATGCATTTTGGGCATAGACTATCTCAGAAATGGGTATTTCAAAGACCCAAGAGGATACCGCTGGGTTTTTGGCATAGCTGCTCTAGAGACAGAAGGCATCAGACAACTGAGTACCTTGCCTGGACTCTCAGACGACCCCTCTGCTGTGGAACTACTGAAAGTTGAAGAACAACAGGTGCCGATTGCCCGAGCAACAGTGCACCGTAGGCAATATCGCACCGACAGAGACTCTGTGGTCCCCATCCATAAGATGATTCGTGAGCTGGAGAGCCAAGGGGTGGTAAGCAAGGCTCGTTCACCCTTTAATAGCCCTATATGGCCCGTGCGTAAGTCCAGTGGAGAATGGAGACTGACGGTGGATTACCGTGGCCTGAATGAAGTCACACCACCACTGAGCGCTGCCGTACCAGACATGTTGGAGCTTCAGTATGAGCTAGAATCCAAGGCAGCAAAATGGTATGCGACCATTGATATTGCAAATGCCTTTTTCTCCATTCCTCTGGCAGCAGAATGCAAGCCTCAGTTTGCCTTCACCTGGAGGGGCGTGCAGTACACCTGGAACCGACTGCCCCAGGGGTGGAAGCACAGTCCCACCATTTGCCATGGACTGATCCAAGCTGCACTGGAAAAGGGTGAGGCTCCAGAACACCTGCAATACATTGACAACATTATCGTGTAGGAAAACACTGCAACAGAAGTCTTTGAGAAGGGAGAGAAGATCATTCAGATTCTCCTGAAGGCCGGCTTCGCCATCAAGAGGAGCAAAGTCAAGGGACCTGCTTGAGAGATCCAGTTTCTAGGAGTGAAGTGGCAAGATGGACGGCGTCAGATTCCCACTGAAGTCATCAATAAAATCACTGCAATGTCTCCACCGACCAACAAGAAAGAAACACAAGCTTTCCTAGGTGCCATAGGCTTCTGGAGGATGCACATTCCCGAGTATAGCCAAATCGTGAGCCCTCTCTACCTGGTTACCCGCAAGAAGAACGATTTCCACTGGGGCCCAGAACAGCAGCAAGCTTTCGCCCAGATCAAGCAGGAAATCGCTCATGCGGTAGCCCTTGGCCCAGTCAGGACGGGATCAGAGGTGAAGAATGTGCTTTACTCTGCAGCCGGGAGCCACGGTCTGTCATGGAGCCTTTGGCAGAAGGTGCCGAGTGAGACTCGGAGACGACCACTGAGATTCTGGAGCCGAAGCTACAGAAGATCTGAAGCCAACTACACTCCCACAAAGAAAGAAATCTTAGCCGCCTATGAAAGAGTCCAAGCTGCCTCAGAAGTGATTGGTACTGAAGCACAGCTGCTTCTGGCACCTCGACTACCAGTGCTGGGGTGGATGTTCAAAGGAAAGGTTCCTACCACACATCACGCCACCGACACCACGTGGAGCAAATAGATCGCCCTGATCACGCAGCGCGCCCGTATTGGAAACCTGAATCGCCCTGGGATTCTGGAAATTATAACAAACTGACCTGAAGGTGAGACCTTTAGATTATCCTCTGAAGAAGAGGAAGAGCAAGTGACACGGGCCGAGGAAGCCCCACCATATAACGAGCTACCGGAGAGTGAAAGACGATATGCCCTTTTCACCGACGGTTCCTGCCGAATTGTAAGTGCTAACCGGAAATGGAAAGCTGCTGTATGGAGCCCCACACGACGAGTTGCACAGGCTACCGAGGGAGAAGGTAGATCGAGTCAGGTCGCAGAGCTTAAAGCTGTCCAGCTGGCTTTGGATATTGCTGAACGAGAGAAGTGGCCAAGGCTCTATCTCTACACTGACTCATGGATGGTAGCTAATGCTCTGTGGAGATGGCTAGACCGCTGGAGAAAGGCCAACTGGCAGCGCAGAGGGAAACCCATCTGGGCTGCTGAGATTTGGCAGGACATCGCCACCCGAGTAGAAAGGCTGACCGTAAAGGTTCGACACGTAGATGCGCATGTACCCAAGAGTCGGGCTAATGAAGAACATCACAACAACGAGCAGGTGGATCGAGCTGCCAAGGTGAAAGTATCTCAGGTTGATCTAGACTGGCAGCACAAAAGAGAATTGTTCCTAGCTCGTTGGGCTCATGATGCCTCTGGTCATCAAGGGAGAGATGCAACATATCGATGAGCTCGTGACCGAGAGGTGGACATTACTATGGACAGCATCTCCCAGGCTATCCATGACTGCGAGACCTGTGCTGCGATCAAACAGGCCAAGCAAGTGAAGCCTCTGTGGTATGGCGGACGATGGTCAAAGTATAGGTATGGGGAAGCCTAGCAAATTGACTACATCACCCTTCCCCAAACCCGCCAAGGCAAGCGCTACGTGCTCACCATGGTAGAAGCAACCACTGGATGGCTGGAGACCTACCCTGTGCCTCATGCTACTGCCCGGAACACCATCTTGGGCCTGGAAAAGCAGGTCCTGTGGAGACATGGCACCCCTGAGAGAATTGAGTCAGACAACGAGACTCATTTCAAGAATGGCCTCATAAGCACTTGGGCCAGAGAACACGGAATCGAATGGATATACCATATCCCATACCATGCACCAGCTGCCGAGAAGGTGGAACGCTGCAATGGACTGCTTAAAACTACCCTTAAGGCACTTGGTGGAGAGACCTTCAAAAATTGGGAACAGAACTTAGCGAAGGCCACCTGGATGGTCAATACCCGAAGGTCCATCAATCGAGCTGGTCCTGCCCAGTCTGAATCCTTGCATACAGTGAATGGAGATAGGGTCCCTGTGGTACACATGAGAGGTATGTTAGGAAAGACTGTTTGGATTAATCCCACCTCGGGCAAGAGCAAACCCATCCGTGGGGTTGTCTTTGCACAAGGACCTGGTTACACTTGGTGGGTGATGCAAAAGGATGGGGACACCCACTGTGTACCACAAGGAGACCTTATTTTAAGTGAGAACTGTGTGTAGGATTTCATTATATATATATGTGTGTGTGTGTGTAGTTTAAGGAAGGTATTGATTTGGGATGATGTAGATGGTAATAGAATAAGGGGTGGATAATGTCCTGGGTTGAAGTATATTCTATCACCATCTTCATGAACTGTTGAAACCAGGTGAGGCAGTGCTCCCTGCCTCCTCCACTCTGGCTTATCTTCTGTTAATGGGCCATCAGCACCTTTGCTACACAGCTCACAGATAACCCCCTCCTGGACTACCTCCTGTTAATGGGCCCATCAGGCCTTATCACATGACTCACCATCCCATTGTGGGATGCTCCGCCCAGAGGGAGAAACCAAGCATTCCAGCCTGGATATAAGCTGAGACTCTGAACACCAGAGGGGCGCTTACCCACTGGATTCCCAGAGGACCCGAGCTACCAGACCTTTCTACAGGATCACTGCTTCAGAAAGACCACCTCATCTGGACTGCTTCCATCACTCCGCTCAGGTTGTATTCTAACTCTGTCAGTGGTCTTTTGTATTATTGCATCTATTTTATTTTACTTTCTTTCCTTTTTCTTTCCTATTAAATTGTATTTCTGACTTAGAGCCTCTCATTTGTTTTGCCTTCAAACTACTACAACGGATCATCCAAACTCAGGAACAACTTTAGACCTGATGGATGTGATCTTTAGAAAAACATCTGTCTTGACAGAGTACACACAAATCCTACTCTAATATTGCTGAGCTTCCATTAAGTTAGTAATGTGAAACGTAATTCACAAGTTGTCCTTTCACGTGTTAGGAAGAAAGTTCTAATGAAATCTATTTTAATCAGTGAAAAAATTTGGTATACCTCGAGCACAGTTTTCCAGGTCTCAATTAAACATGAAACAAGAAAATCCACCTCCCCTCACTCCTCCCCGCCCCCCAAAAAAACCCAAAAAACCCAAACCTCCTTTCAAAAAAAATACCAACCAAACCAAGATAAACCAAGACAAAACAACAACAGCAACAAAATCCATACCAAACAAACAACAAAACAAACCAAAACAAAAACCAAACCAAAACAAAAAACAACAACAACAAAAAAGATCAAATTTCACTAGCTGTTACCACAGGTAAATTTGGTCTGAACTAATGCTTTATTTTCATAACACAACTATGTCTAAATTTTATACGGTAAGCTGAATTGTTCGTGTTGTGTTCATAGGGAGTCCTTGGCAAAATCTCCACATTTGTTGTAAACAGTTAGTAAAATTTAGCAAAATTGACTTCACAGAAAGAACATGGCACAAAATATTTGGCTTATCTAATTCATGCAGTTCTTGGGCACAACTCCCTACTGGATCTGTGCCCTTTAATCTTATGCATAGTCAGTCAAATGTTTTCTGAATGAGATGCCAGAAGAGAAAGTACTCAGCTGATTTTTGATACCTTAATAAAAGTTGGCAGGATTTACCAAAGTTCTTCCTGCTTTTTCTTCCTCTGACTGCTAATGAAGAAAGGAATTCAAGATACCAGTGTTGCAGAATAAGCCCTTTGCAGGGTACTACTCACTAAGTTGCATATATTGAGTATTTCATCTTGACTTTTCACTGCTACTGATCTGCTTCTGCTCAGAGATAAGTTTTCCTTTCACTGTCAATTCTCAACACATCACAATTCAAAGTACTTTTTCCCATCCTCCATAATCTGAGCAGTTCTTTCCTGAGGCACTTGAACTGGTCTTTGCAATCAAGTCCTCTCTGGTTTCTCAAGGCTGCACGTTACCAATACTTTGTGTCTTTCCCCATTAAACAGGCTTTCTGTTTGCCAGGTTGGAATTCTGTTCTGCAACCGACTCTGTAGGAAATTTAATTGTTTTTCTGAATTTGATTGCTTAATTTTAACTATTTCTAACTGAGGGATTTTTTTGTGAAAAGATTAGGGCAAGGGATTCTGTACCTAACAGAGCAACTCTTGATTTTAACAATCATCTGTGTTATGCAGCCTGCATACTTCACAGAATTTTTGGCAGTGTCATAGAAACCCCACAAAAAGGATTCCCACCAACACAGAGATGTGGAATGATGGGTGAGAGTTCAGTGAAGGACACTCCAGTGAGGATACTCCAGCAAAAATGTTTAGGGGGCTGTTTAGCTAAGAGAACAGGAGGCTTGAGGTGGATTCCATCAAGGTCGATAAATACCTGAAGGGAGGGTGTAAAAAAAAAAAGGAGCCAGGCCATTCTCATTGGTGCCTGGTGACAGGACAAGCGGCAGTGGTCACAAACTGAAACACACAAGGTGTGGCCGTTCTGAATATCAGAAAGAAATATTTTCTGTGAGGGTGACTCTGCAGTGGTTGCCCAGAGACACTGTGGACTATTCATCCATGGAGATATTCAAAAGCTCTGTGGCCACTGCTGTAGAGAGCTGGCTGCACGTGGCCCTGCCTAGGATTTGATGACCTCTAGAGGTCCCTTTCAACCTCAATGCCTCTGTGTCCTGTGATACTTTTAGGTGTAAAAATAACCTTCTCTATGACTGACCAAAGGCAAATTCATGCAAGGCTATCACATGTGTATTTTGTGACATATTCATTAATTTCCAGACTAATAAGAAAAAAGCTTTTTCTGCCTCAAAAAGCACAAATGAGCATTTAATGAATTCCCTTTCCAACCTCAGCAGTGTAATGAGATCAACTTGATATACTAAGAAACAGAATATTTAATGAGGATCAAAGTCATTAAAACACTGGCAGACCTGCTAAACTGGTCCAGTCACGGTCCTTTGTGTTTACTACCTCACTACTTGTTATCACCTGCCCTACGGGGCAAAACAATTTAATTCTTAAACTGAACTGCTGGAGAAACTACAGTTATAGAATAGGGCAGTTTTACAGGATGAAATTAGAGTAATCCTTGAAAAAAATTAAGCACCTGGCTGAATTAGACAAAGTATCTGCAGTTGGCTGACAACTATACTGTTTTCATACTGCTTCAAACTTTACCTGAAGGTGAGGCAGTGTTTAGATCACACCACAATGCTTTTATTGATTTTCTGCTGTGTTACCATGGAAACTTTTCCCACAAAAATGCACGTTTCATTACAAATTTATACAGACAATGTTCAATTTGTTGATGGGTTAAAGGCGGAGCCAAATCTAAATGCTCCTTTCCCTTTAATCATCTAGTTAACTGATAACAGTGTACTGAGTCCTAGTCAGTAACTTTTCTTATAGTTATTTTATTTTCTCAACCTTCTTGCAAGGTTGAGAAGTTTTCCATGGATATCAATCAGCTCCTATAAATGAGATTCTTCTACTCAATATCTCCCTAAAGTTTGTTCCACGCACTCATTACAGAGGCAGCCTTTTATTTGTTTCTTCTGCAGATTTATAGCTGTGAAACCACTGGGCTATAACCTGCTTAAGGGTTGTGATACAAAACGGTTTTATAGGCTGCTGCTTTTAAAGCATTCTTTTTCTTGATGAGGTGAAAGGAAAAATACTTCATGCATGTTTGCTTTCATGAAGTCAGTCAGGGAAGCAGTGAGGCTTTAGATCTTTATATGGTAAGCACCAGTAAACATATGCTCAGAATAACTGTAGCAAATGGCAGAACTTTGGTTTCTTTTTAAATAAGTCAAAACAAATCACCTGAAAATTCCTGTGTTTATGGAAAGAGCTTCATTCAGCTGTCCTCAGCTCTGATATTTTATCTAAGGAACATATAACATCTGATTAAAATGAAAATAATGGATTAGGCCAATAACATGAAGATGACTTTAATGGTTAAAGAAGTTCCTGCCTATAGAAATTAGGTGGAACAAAGGGCAACAGGGATGTAATAGGTCCTTGTCTCCCATGACCATGATCTGACTTGCTTCACTGAATCTACAAGGGCTTCTACCCTCTGACTGCAGCTGAACCGGAAGGTCAGATGAATATTTATGAAGAAGAGATGCCTACAGGCAGCCCAGGGTTTGCTGAATTCACGTTGCAAAATTCTTTTTCACATACCATTGAAACTCACTAGTGAATTTCCTTGGTCCCTATTTTAAGTAAATTCTCTGTACTACCTTCCTAATACTACTGGAAATACTTAAAACTTAAGTACCTTATTGCAAATTTTATTGCAACTCATACTTGTTTCAAAATTTGCCCACCTAGATTATATACTTTAAAAACACCAAAGGAATAATTACTTTAGGCAAGATTAACTTAGCATATGGTTGGATGCAGTGATCTCTGAAGGTCCTTCTCTATCTGATATGCTCAAAATTTCTCTGCTTATTTATATGGTTGTCCTATGCCGAGTTCACAATTAGCAGTCCAGGTCTTTATTTCCCAGAAGCATGCCATAAACGGAATTGCTCCACCATCCAGCAGCTTTCAGTGTCAGTTAATGATGGGAGACAAAAAGAGGGTGAGGCTGAACTGCATCACATATTGATTCCCAGTCTTCCCAAAGTCAATAGAGACTCTCCTAAAGATTTTGAGGGTACAATGTCGAGTTTCAGCTAAAAGGTTGTTTAAGCCGCCATTTTAAAGTTTGAGAATATGCTGAAATATAGGCAGAAAGTGCCTCCTGAGTGGAAGCATTCTTACACAGAAGCAATACACAGAAGAAGCCAAAGTAACAGCAAGAAGACAACAATGTGAATAGAGACAGGAAGAGACAAATCAGGTTGAAGCCCTGAGACTATCAATGGGACAAGATGTTAGAGATGAATAGAACAGGATCAAGAGTGTATTAATTGATTCATCTTTGTGAAATTAAAATTTAATGTGGAAAAATAAAGGATAAAAAGCAAGAAGAAGCCAGAGACACCCATGTTTAAATTCAAAAGAGAAAACAACAGTTTTTGAAAAGCTAGTGAATTGATCACTGCCTTTGCTCCTACTTCCAGACAGCAAAACGAACTAGACACCCATGACCATGCAGAGGAAAATCTACAAGAAATTTCATCAAAGAACACAAACAGACTTAAAGGTGCAACTAAAATCATAATTATTGTTGGAAAACTGCATAGAAGACAAAATAATGTTTCAGTAGAAAACTCAGAAAATTTTCATGATAGTTTTAGGACCTGAAGCAATCTGGTAACGTGACTTTTCTGTCTAGTCATACAACAACAATTATAAATCTCTTAAAATGGATTTATACCTCTGATTATCATGAATTTGGAGCAATTTAAACAAGTAATTTGCATTTTTCATAATCTCGATGTCACATAAACAGATACATACAAGGATATGCATGATCAGATGCATTTCCCCATATTTCCAGAAATTATTGCATTGTGTATTTTTTCCTTTTTATTTCCCTCTGCAAAAAGTAACCAGATCAGTAAAATTATTTGTGAATTTTATTCACAAATAATATCAGTAATATTATTTAAGCTATGTCAGGACACAGGCTATCTATTGGAATCAGCTATTGCCTCTTTCCACACAGGATGGTCATTCAATACTAGGGCCAGGCAGGCTTCTCAGGACACACTGAACCCACACAGGTCACTATCTTTAGGAAGAAATGAACCTCCCCCCCCCCCCCCCCCCCCCCCCTTTTTTTTTTTTTTTTTTCAAACTGGCTTGCTGAGGAGAACGGGGTTTCACCAAGTTAACAATTTCTGTCATGCCAGGATTTGTCTCATTACTCCAAAAATATGAGAGCAAAGAAGGCATGGTAATACTTACATGCACGGAAAAATATGAGGACAAAATATTTGTCTTTTGACTGACCTCTTAAGTCATAACTAAAAATTGGGTTTTTTAAGTGCACAGTTTCACAGTTGATTGGAAGCTAGGGACATTAGTTTAAAGATAGTCTCCCTGCCTCAAAGAAAAAAAGAAAAAGTAATAAAAAAAATATAAAATAAAATTTAAAAATATTCCCAAACACACTGATGGAATGATGTTAGATTATTTAAAGTCAAAATGTTAATAGCAGTGCTAGTCTGCCACAGAAAATAGTGATGAGATGACAAGATCTCTGTAAACATATTCAAAGTGTGCTCTCCTTTCTGCTGCTCCTTACATAGCAGCTTCTTCTAGTACATTGTTATCTTTTGAGCTCACCTGCTTCACATTGCAGTCCAATAAATGCACTTTCAGCTCCTTGGCTTAAAGAACAAGCTGACTGCCTGCTGAACAGAATGTGTTTTCACACTGTCCCAAATTTATATTAATGTATTGAGATGATAAAGTAATTTGCCATAATATCAGAATGCACAGGTTAATTGTTGAGACACAGCCACTGTTCTCCTCCAGCACAGCTGCTCTGGAGCGGTGCAATTAATGGGAACATTAATCAGACAGTAATGCATTAAATTGCACCAATGAGCTGCCCACCAACACTGTGCTCGTGCTTGCTCTGCAGTGGGCAAAGCTGCTGACTTGTCCATGGGAGCCAACTGCCTGCTGAGGGCAATGATACAGCAGTGCTGGAGAACACAGAGAAGTCAGTATGCACCCAGCAAAAAGACACCAATGGAGCCTATAGAGCCTTCTGACCACCCAACTGTCTGTCACAGAGACAGCATCACCAATAGGGGAGAACTCATTTTAGAAATTTCTCCAAGTGGGACCATGTCTTGGTAATGCTAGGCCTTTGGTAGCAAAAGACAGTAGCTCTGCATTCTAAAGCTGGAATCCTCAGTCCTTCCTTCTATATCTAAACCACTGTAGTAGTTCTTCTGAAGAAAAAAAAAAAAAAGAAAGAAAGAAATAAACCAAATCTATATTTGGACTGTGTAAAGAATGGTTTTAAAACAGTCACCCATGGCAATTGGCTTTGCAAGACCAAGAAGTGCCTCTAATAGATGACTAATTTCATGTGACCACGTCAACAAGACCACACTTCCCAAGCACTATGAAAGGGACAGAAGCTACAATTTGTCCTCAATTTCAGTGATCCTCATCTAAAGGTGCAAGGCTGAAATGGCCTTTCTCATGGAACAGCCTTTTCTAGAAGATGCAAACAGCAGAATCTGAGTGAACTAAGAGGAGCTGCAAGTTTGTAATGGTGCTTACATTTCATTTCACAAGAAAACATCCAGAAACAAAACTAGGGAAACCTACATGACTGTGGCATCCTGGTAACTTGACTACAACGTAAAAATATAAAACTGTAAATATATCAGAAAAAAACCAGACATCTAAATGGATAGCACTGAATACAAACCATGCCTGATTAGTTTTCAAATATCTGATAAGTTTAATGTGCTTTTGTGAGTGGAACTGACCTTTAATATCCATAATACTGCCTGCCAAAATGACTACATTTAAAAGAAAACAAAATGTCAACAGTGCTACACTTCAAAACAACCTCAGAAATATTTAAGAATATTCTTGACTGCCTAGCCAGTTCTTATTTTTTGCTTGAATGGTAAGTATTTTCAATACCTGTGAAAAGAAAACATCATATTAGATTCTTGATAATTCATATTCTTCCTCTCGCTAGTCTTAACAAGCATATGCAATAGAAATAGGTTAAGTTTCTGAAAATATACAGGAAAGTCTCCAAACTAAAGACTTGCCCTTACCTGGATTTTAAAATATATATATTCTTTACGGATAAAGGACACTAAACTAATATTTGTCTACTTTTAAAAATTATTACTATTTCACAGTAAACCAAATACATAATTTACCACAGAAAATGCACATTATACCATTCTTTTCTGGTCTGCATAAAATGTAATTTAACCTAGTGGAATAATTGACACTTGCACTGTCAGTCTCAGTCTTTTAAGATGTGTATTATGAATCGATATTATTTGTGTTCCATTTGTGTTTGAAGCAAAGTTGTGATTCCTCAATAAATGCCAGTGATGATAGAATAAACCAAAGACAGCTAGCAGTGAAAACAGCATTTAAATGACCCCAACCACACCTTCCAAATGCCCAGAGCATATTTGCTAAGAATTGCTCAAGTTCCTCTTCATGTAGGGTAAAACCAGCTGAATGCCTCATAAAAAATCCGCTCTGTTCCCTCCTCCCACAATGGAAATAGATGAAAAATCATATTTATAAAAATTGAAGTAAATGTATTTTGCAATTGGCAATTGGCTAGATTTTAAAGTACTATGAGTTCTGAGAAGTACCAGAGGATGCAAGCTGCTACACAAAATTTTTTCAATATTTTTTGAGTGAATACATATGAAGTAATGTCAAATGGTATTCCTTGAACATTTTCACAGCTGAATGCACAACTTTCTCGTCTCTGTGTTATCAGAAGTCCATGTTCATACTAGGAGTTGAAATTAACAAATAAAATTGTTGTAAATGCTACAGCTGAATAAGCACAAAAAAAAAAAAAAAAGCATTTGTAAAAATTCCGAAACTCTTCTTAAAGAGAAATATTTGTAAAGAGAAATATTCATGTACCTAATCAATCTTCTGGCTGGACATTTATGGGCAGTGCAAGCATGTGTCCTCCAAAGAATCCAGTTAAAGAAACCAATAATTTAGCATGATGACTAAGAACAAAACTTGCTTCAAAACAGGCCTGAAGGTGTTTTTTTCTGAAAAAGTGGACATAGATTTTTATAATCAAAGTAAGCTCTGCCACTGCTGTCCTAACCTTGCTCTGACACTTGAAAACAGGTACAGCTCAGAGCAGTAGGCACAGGTAGGAGTGTATTATTCAGATCGGAAAGGAGGTATAAAATTCACACAATAAGTGCTTTGAAAATGAAGGAGGCTCAAAAGGCTCTGGGTCTAATGACTTACAGTGCACCTCTTGGGGGATAAATTCAGATTGTCAACTAAGAAACAGAATTTTTCCCCAAAAAATTAGTTCTGATGCAATTGTGAGAGAGGTAGAAACAAGGGGGCAGTAATCAGAAAGTAAAATTCACTCATATCTGTATGACCGCCCAATTACACTACATAGAAATCTACTTGAAAGAAAGAAAATACTTATTTTAGTGTATAGGATTGAGAGACATGGAGCTTAAAACTCTTAGCGAATGCTCCATAGATATTTTTATTCTGTTATATTTCATGTCTCCTCCACATTAGGCAGGAAATCAAAGCAGAACATAAACTGCAGTTAAAAAAGAACGGGCTGATGACTTTTATTGCCCTATTAAGTCATTGCCAAATAACGCCTTGTTTTATTTGGCGTCACTTGCATCTAACAAGTGAGATATATGAAATCACACATCTACTGTCATTCAGCTCAGGATTTAAGAATATTGCAGCTATAGCCCTTCAAGTTATTAAATTAATAAGCATTTATTTCTTTGACAAACGTTTATTTTTAGCAAGCCAGTTAAGCCCTTTGATTCTTAAAACAGTCACCATTCATGCTCTCTTCAACAGCCTTTAGACTCTCTCTGCTCTCAGATGTGCAGGCACGTACCAGACTGCCACGTGAGGCAGTTTGGAGTCAAAAAGTCACCATTTCTACTTGAGCAAATAGCTGCAAAAAGATTTTTCTAGGTAAGCAGCCCCAGGCATCATGGGTCATGACGCAGTTTATAGAGTCTGGCTTTCCTTTTTTCAGGTTGGTTAAAATCAGAGTTATAGGCTACACTTCAGCCTGCACAGATTTTTCAGTACAGTAATGGGTGAAGATAAAACACTTCTAACATGAATTGCAGGGCAGACCCTGACTGAAGAGTTATACCAATGTTGTCTCTGGCAAGACAAGGCAGTATTGAACACACAAATACTTGAAGGAGAAGCAGAATTTGTACAGATGGCCCTTTATGGAGATGTCTATTTATCCCCTACCTAAGACTTGAGACCAGCACTGGTGAGTGAGGGAGGGTAAGAACCCCATGCTAGTCATTCCGGCTACCTTATCATTTCCTGAAAACATACTAGAAAGACATGTCACCAAGCTGCTTTTCCAGGCTGATGTAGCATCACCGACAAAATGACACACAGAACATGTGAAATTGTTACAATATTACAGCCTAGTGGTAATAGTTCTAAAATAACAGTCCTGTCTAGAATAGTCACTGCAACGTATTGGTGCACGATGAGGCTCCTAAAAGTAAATGGAACTAAAACATGTGAAAACAAATTTAGTTTTGAGGTAAGCTTTCCATTAAAACAACAAAAACATTTTTTATTTTTTTACTGATTTTCCTGAAATGTCTTGTCATTAAATTTATGCTTTTTGACAAAATTATGACTTTAAGCCATGGCAAAGAAAACCTCCATAAACCTCTGGTGAATTCTTTCCTATGATTTTAAAAGAAATTTAGCCCTAAATGCTTCTTTCCACTGCTCACACCTGGAACCATCTCCTCAGCAACAGGCATATGCATGAAAAAGCTCAAAGACTGGGGATGCCACAGCCCAGTGACAACATTGACAGAAGGAAAGGGGGAAGGGTGTGAATGTAGCCAAGGCCAAGACTGTAAGGAGGAGTGAGAAGCAAGTGAAAAAATTAAAATCTCAATTGAAAACTGACAAAGATCCATGGGAATCTATTTATTTCAAAGGCTTTGGCTTCAGAAAACAGATAGATACGAATCTGAACAATTTTCAAAAGTAATGAATTTACCAAGGACTGACTTGAGAAGGTGGTTGCCAAGGAAGGAATGATGATATAATGAAGAGGCTGGCAACGGGCAACTGATTTTTCATAATGTGGCTCAGACAACACTTGCATGCATTCTATTTTGCAACTATTGCTCATGCAAAACACGTTTCAAGAAAAGCAGCATTTGCTTTTCTAAGACTCTCTAGGAGTCAGGGATGGGTTGACATGGACAGACAACATATGACCATTGCACTAAAGATATTATGAAAATCTGTACTCCCTGTACTGTCAGAGATGCAAAAGAAATTCCACGTGCAGAATTTTACTTGACAGATCCCAAGTAGTGAAATTAGAATACTTCATCTGAAGTAATGAATATAAAAAAGCCTCACATAGATTTATTCATGCATTCATGTTCACAGTATTTCATACTATTCAACAGTTAGAGATACAGACAGGAAATGGAAATTAGAGGTGGTTTGTGGCTTTGGATACAACAATGCAGGAACTCAACTGCAAGAAGAAAGAGAAAATATATTTACTTTTTAAATAATGATGCTGGTGACATGTAAAACTAAGTAACTACATAGCCTCTTGATGTGAACCTGTGCTGTCTGTAGGATGATTCCAGCAGGATAGTATTTTGTTGCTGCCTTGTTTTAGCTCTCACAAAATATTTCTGGCTTCCTCATCAGTGAGGGCTCGCACTGGGTCTCTGTGGGCTGATCTGGGGCCATTTGAGGATCCAACTTACTTTGTTAATTATATTTCTCCAGGAATAATTTCAGTGTTCACTTTTAAGTCCTTCATTGATTTTAATTAATCCTGTGTAAGCTTCCAAACTTTTCTTTTTGATAACAACAAGTTGCTTATAGCACAACAAGCAGAAATTCCACACTTACTAATGCAGCTGGAAATCAAGTGTATTGTCACTTGCTGTAATTGCTTTGGACCTACTGCAAGTGGCCCAAAAATAGGTAAGTCTGAAGCAAAACATTGGGGCAAGAAATATGGTTTTCCAAAATATTTCAAATACAAATTACAACATTGTTTCAAGACTTTAGAATTGTAATATTATTGCAACTTGTTTTTGTTATTAATTAACTTTTTGGATGGCACTATACCACATATTGATACATCATGTTAAAGATACTAGAGCTAATGCAACACAGATAAAGTAACAAAGGTAATATAGAATAAATACCTAACTGTTGTACTAACATTGCACTAGCTTAAACACCTTGATACACATCATCCTGTGAGCTGTTGGAGTTGTGTTTAAGGTAATAAAATGCACAGCATAAAAATGGAGTAAGACCCCTTCACTGATAGAACAAAAATTATTAACTGGATAGGACTCTTACCTATAGCTTTAAAAACATCACTTAGCTGAATTGATATTGTAGCTGATGAGTACTTCCAAATACAGTATTTCCAATTTCTTTTCCTGACAGAATTAAAGGTACTCTATCTACACAGGCAAAAACCTTGCCCATATTACTCTCTTCTTTTGCACCTAATGCTACCCATGCAGAGTGAAAAAAAACCAACTAAACAGACTGTGACACTTTTCCCATTGAGTGCTGCTCTGCTACAACTTGTAAACATACTCCATGACTTCAGAGAGGAGCAGTGTTGAGTGTTGCTGCTTCCTGCCATTGCAGGCCATGTTTTAACAGAGCACAGAATCACTAGGTTGGGAGAGACCTTCAGATCACCAAGTCCAATCCATGCCCTAACACCTCAACTAAACCATGGCACTGAGTGCCACATCCAATCTTTTTTTTAAACACATCCAGGGATGATAACTCCCCCCCCTCCCTGGGCAAACAACTCAAGTATTTTATCACCCTTTCTGTAAAAAGGTTTTCCCTAATTTCCTGTAATTTCCCTTGGCACAACTTAAGACTGTGGCCTCTCATTCTTCAGTTGCTGCCTGGAGAAAGAGACCAACCCCCATATGACTACAACCACCTTTCAGGAAGTTGTAGAGAGTGATAAGGTCACCTCTGAGTCTCCTTTTCTCCAGGCTAAACAACCCCAGCTCCCTCAGTTGTTCCTCACAGGGCTTGTGCTCCAAGCCCCTCACCAGCCTCGTTGCCTCCTCAGGATGCACTCAAGCGTCTCAACGTCCTCCCTAAACTGAGGGGCCAGAACTGGACACAGCACTCAAGGTGTGGCCTCACCAGTGCAGAGTACAGGGGAAGAATGACCTCCCTGGTCCTGCTGGCCACTCTATTCCTGACACAGGCCAGGATGCCACTGGCATTACCCACAGGCATTCAACTTCACTGTCATTAGTTTCAATATCCATGGCATGAAAAACACCCCTCCATCTCTTCTCTCTTTCCCATCTCTTCTGAAGAGCTTGTAGCTAATCAGTGAAGTGCTCCAGCTATGGGAGTTGTCCCACCATGGTTCCATGATGGCAACTACATCATAGCTTTACTGCTGTACCACGGCCTCCAGCTCTTCTTGTTTGTTGCCCATGCTGTGTGCATTAATGTACGTGTACCTCAGCTCAGCTACTGATTTCACCCCTAGCTCAGGCTTATTACCCTTGGGTCTGCTTCCAGACAGCCCAGCTGCATCCACTCCCCCCTTCAAACCTATTTTAAAGCCCTCTCAATGAGTTCTACCAGTTCATGAGCTAAAATCCTTCTGCCCTTAACAGAGAGCTGGAGCCCATCCAGTTCCAGCAGGCCAGGTGCCATGAAAGTTGCCCCATGGTCAAAGAACCCAAAATTCTGCCGATGACACCAACCCTTGAGCCACTTGTTGATAATGTGGGGTCTCCTATTCCTTCCATTGTTTTTCTCTGCCACCAAAGGGACTGAGCAGAACACTACTTGTGCTCCTGTCCTATCAACCATTTGACCCAGCGCCCTAAAGTCCATCTTAATTGCCCTGATGCTCCTGTTTTTAATCTTATCACTGCCAGCCTGGAGTATCAGCAGTGGGTAACAATCAGAGGGCTGAATCAGCCCAGGAAGTCTCTTGGTAATATCACATACTCAAGCCCCAGGGAGGCTGAAGACCTCCCTGTGGGATGGGTCCGGTCAACAAATGGGGCCCTCTGTTCCCCTCAGAAGGGAGTCACCCACTATGATTACCCTTCTTTTCTTTTTAATATTAGAGGTGGTGGTCCATCTGACAGACAAAGTGTAATTGGGAGCCTCTCTGGGCAGATAATTTTCTTCTATGTCATCTGGCTAACCCTCTAGATCCAGAACCTCATACCTATTCTGAAGTAGCACCTGGGTAGGTGATGGGGGACAGGAGGAATTTTTATTACCTCCCCCAGTAGGGACCCCTTTCCACTCTCCTTTAGGCAGCAGGTCCTCCTACTGCCTGACAGCGACAGGCAGTAGGACTGGTGGACAGTAGGAGGGCACCTGGTGGATGAAGGGGAGTGACTGACTGGTGGGCCTCCCTCAAGGATGGAAGGGTGGAACTCCACCAATCTATTTCCCTTTCACTTTCCCTAATACTCCTTAGTCTTTCAACTTCCTCCCTAAGCTTGGCCACCAGTGAAAGGAGATCATTCACCAGTTCACACTGCAGACAGGCTTCTTCTGCAACGTCCCTGGTACCACTGAGAGCTCAAACACTCTGCACAGGAAGGGGTCTGGACAGACACATTCTTTTTGGAGGGTTCTGTTTGGCTATATACACTTTTACTAGCTGCAGTTTTAGATTGTGTAAAAACCATTACTAACAGATAAAACCCAAACCACCCAACCACAACACAACACAACATCAATCAACCAAAACACAACAAAATAAAAACCCCGCTGGCATGAGGAAACCTGCAACCCTGCCTATGCAAACTGTCGTGCCATGACCTCACAGACGTGCCACGCTCCCTAGAGCCCTCTTTTAATCACCCTGCTGCTCACTGGAGGAAAGCCCCACCCTAAACCTGCATGGCTAATGAGAACGAGGAAGTCACCTGCTCAGTGCTCTTGTAATCACTCCGCTGCTTGCAGAAATGGAGAGCTGTCCTGACATGAGGTGCAGACAATTAGCGAAGCACCCTGTGGCAATCTAAGGAGCTTTACAGCTCATTTTGATAGCAATAGGATCAGGATATAATTTCTATGAACATTTGTTTTAACAGTCATTTCTTAAGGAAGCCAATTGATCAGTCAGTGCAGGTGCCAGATTTCAGCAGAACAATATGAATTTTGTAAGTATTCTAGAACAAGAATACAAATGTGTGACCTTTATAGATATGGAGGATGACATGACAACGAGAATGAAGCCCTCAGTTCCCTGGATTTTTTGAGTAATCATCAATGGTACCTGGTGCTATGGGGTAGTAGGTAGCAATAGCATCACACATTATACAGGATTTCACATCCGATTATAAAACTGCATTTACAGCTGCCTGATTTGAGATGTAAAATAGGTTTCCCCTAAAAGTTCAAGGAAAAGAGCCTTTATTAAGATGCCCATGGGACCAAGTGACTGAAAAGATTTTACTGCCCTTTGGGAATAATGTTGATATTAGTAGGAATTCAACACATTAAAAAAAACTTAAACCCAAACACTAAGGAAACCAGGAAAAACTAACTTTTGTCAGAGTTAGAAATAAACTTTTTCAGAAAGGAAAACTTTCAATAATATTTGGACAGAATTCAAACTAAAACCCACTTCTTATTAGAAATAATGTAACTTATAGCAGTCTTTATGTTTAATAATTAATATTAACTCTGAGCTGAATTTTTTACAGTTCCCAGCCTGAATGGTCTCCAAATACCCTATGCTTGGAATGACTCAATTTTTTGAAAAATTTTGTAACCAAATATTATCTTGATCTTAATTTTGGCTTTATGAAATAGATATGTCCAAGTACTACTTTACAAATCTTACAGGATTTATGAACTGACCACATTTCATTTGGTGTAGGAATTCCACACTTACCCATAATTTTTATGAACTGCTGTCTTACAGCATCAAAAGGTGTTGTTTCCCACTTTTCATCGAGAATTTCCTCTTTTAATTAGAAGCTATAGGCAGAAATGTATTGAAACTTTTTTTTTTTAAAACTCATAAGCATGTGCCAAACCAAAAAAACCATTGTATTTTGTAGTAGCTGGAGAAAATAAAGACTTGTCAAGCATTAAAAATCTTTACTATGAGGTAATAGCATAATATTATTGAGACTTTGAATGCTACCATAAAGGCTAAGCATAAGATAAATGTTTATTAAAAAATTATACTATAAAAAGTTATGGATCCATTTTAGACATAGTCTATACCTAACACCTTCCCAGAGTTCAGTGGAGTGGTTTTCAGCTACCCTGAAGGCTCTCTGCCTTAACATTAAATAATTTAATTTATTATTCTTTTCTGCAAAGTTATTTAATTTTGTTTAATGTTTATTTGGCAATACATGTGGACAAATACTTTGGCTAGTTATCTGTTATTCTATGAAACAGAGTCTTACAAAACCACAAATATGCTCATTTTAAGCCGTTACCACTTCAGTACCACTACTGCCCATCACCATAACAAAGTTGGCAAATGCCTTGATATATGATGATCAGAGTAATGTCAAGGCATATGGAATGCTTTTATTTTTCTTTCCCCTAAAGCTTATCATTCTCTTTGCCCTATGTGCTTCTGATCCAATTTGTAAAGATAAAGTGTTAGTGTGGGAATGGAAAGGGTTGTAAGGGTTCACCAAGAAAAGGTAGGCAAAGTAGAGTTTCCAGGGAGTAGTTAGTCCCTTACAAAGACAGGAGGGGTATTCCCAGGACACTTGACACAGGAATTACAGACAAGGAAGCTTTACAGGGAGAAAAAATTTTGTTATAACTGCATGGCACTATAAGACATCAGAAAAAGACAACGTAAATGAAGGGAATTCTGTGAGCTAGTCAAAAACCAGACCTCCACAGTCCCTTCAGAGTGAGCTGCCCACTGGTTATGACAAGTGTAATCCCCTGCAAAAGACAAAAGCTAATCTGAGGCACTAATTTTTGCTGGAAACACTGTGTTTCACTCTGCTTTGTATCACCTTTGCCATTTAACAGATGTTGCCCATAGGGCAGTTTGGGTTGTCAAAGAACTCTTCATTAAGTGATGAACACATCTCCTGCTGGCTCCTGTGCTGAAAGGTTCAGAGCAGCAGGAACAGCCAGAAAAACCTCACTAAATTTCTGACAGACTCCAATAAAATGCTCCACTCAGGACACAGATAATTTGAAGAGCCAGTTAAATTTCACTCTTCCTATTCATTGGTTTGGAAGTCTAAGAAAATAAATGCATGAGATGCCGGGAAAATAATTCATTAGCATAGACATTCTGCAGGCTGCAAATCCTCACTCTTAACAAGCTCAGGTCCTGAGCCCATAGTCCTTTCTCTTTCCATAGCACCACCAGCTAGGACAAGCTTCCCTCCTGCTCAGGGGTATTGCTCTGTGTGCCAACACAGAAAGATAGGGCTGAGACAGTGCAATATCAGGCTTTATTCCTTCCCCACAGCATTCTCTCTCTCTCTGTCATTGATCCATTTTCCTTGAAAGTACTGCAAAATGTGATGGAAATTGTATTAGAATTCTCCACACTTCCGTAATTATTTTTCATGTCCATCCTGCTACACTGAAAACAGTAAAACTGAACAGAATTCCATAACAAAATATACACATTCAATGTCCAAATGGAAATTTAAAGTGTTATCTTTGTATAAAACTTCAGCTTTTAAGCAGTTAACCAGCTAGCTTGCTAACCAGAGATATTTTGCCTCTGCTACTTTCCCACAAGTCATATGTATACTTAAAAAGAATTTGATATTGAAGTAAGCGTGATTCCTCATGAGAATGAAAGATTACTTTGAATCAGTTATCCTAACTAGTCAGGGTTTAGGAACCATGTTCGCGTACCTCACAGCTGCTCCTCAACGCAAGATCCAATAACATCAGGTTTCAGTACAAAAATTAGCTCAGTATTTTCAATGCTTGTGTTCTTATCAATAGAGCGAAGGACAGTTGTAGTTTTGATGAAAAGCTGTGCGAGTCTTGGAAGCACAAGTCTCTTTGGAATCTCCTCCATAAATACAAGTATTTTTAAGCATGAGATCTGGCCTTAGGAAGTAATAATCATACAAAGAGTTCCTGATTTCTGTTTTAGAAAATTATCAACTTTAATTTGATTACACTACGATTTACTGCTAGGTTGGCTTTTTATTTCTTTGTTTGGTACTTGTCTGATTGACAGTGGTAGAAATGCTCAGGCAGCATCCTCACCATAAGAATTATTTCAAACAATTCCTCCATCTGGAATATTCCTCTAGTGAAAGATGATTCACCAAATATTACCTCACCAGAATTTAATACAATATTTAAAAATTCAGCTGCTTGCTTCAACTTCAGCAATTTGCTATTACACAGGGTAGGTGGACATTTCTGGAGCCTTCTTCATACTAGCTGGCAAAATGTCTCAATACTCAGCATTATAAATCTAAAAATGTAACCATCTAGTCAATTAAATTTCTACTGTTGTTATGTTTGATTAATGCTGGGCAGTGCTTGCACAGAAATGCCTTTCTTGCTCTCTGCAATACCACAGAGAAATTTAATGTCAATGAAAAATGCCACAAAAGAAAAAAAAAATCCACCCTAAATAACTTACAGTATCTGATATAAAATTGCACTAAAAATTAGAGACTTCTTAACAAAACAAACAAACAAACAAAAAAACCCCAAACCCACAGGGAATATACAAGAGGGGCTTGCTACCATGAACATGGAAAATTAATAGAGCCAGCAATGAATTTTGCAGCATGTTGAATAGGATGTGGGGTCACACATCTTCAAGGACACCCATGAGAAGGGTTATGGTACTGCATGGAGAGATGTAACAAGTGAGGGTTTTCCCGGCTCCACTGAGCTCCATAAGGGGTGTCAGTGACAGGCAACAAGCAGATTTCATATACTCAGCTCCTGGCATGCACAACATGACTTGCTATCTCACAAGTGCGTTTTTTCAAAAATAATCACATTTTTGGCCGTAGGCCACACACTTGAGAAAGCTTCACAAAAACCAAAATTCTTGTTTGAGAACTATATATAGAGAAATGTTTGTATAGCAAAGAAACAGTTACTAATTTTGTTAATAATATTTCAACTCTAATAAATAATTCCTACAATAATATATGGACTTTTCAAATACAAACTAAGACAACAGTGAATAAAACCCTCAAACTATTGATTTTCACTCCCCATTCTTCCTTTTCTTAGTTAAACACAATCAGCTCATCAAAATTATTTGGAAAAGGAAATAAATATTAGCTAAAGAGAAAAAAAGTTGAGCTTTAAATCACAGTGATTCCAAATTCTCCTAAGTAATTTGGGAACCCTACTACACCACAGTGAACACTCCATCAAGAATGGCAGAAACCATTGGGGTAGATGTTTTTATTGTGACAGGGATTTAATGTGCCATTGTCCTCGACTTTCCTATTAAGAATGTTATTTAATTTATGATTTGGATGTAAAAACCAGTTTGTATTGTTGCCATTAGCATAATCAATAATATCCTGCTGTCCAGGAAGTGGACATCTGTCATGTGGGAGTTCTGTACACATTAACTTTGTCATTCTTTTGATCTTAGAAAAACCTCTGGAGGTATTCCAGGTCTCTAATAATAGTAATGCCATTGCAAAATCTTGGTTACTAAGAAATAGCAGACCACAGATTATATGAAGCACAGATATTTAATCAGTACTCATCTTTTGTTATCATAAATCATTGGTCATGAAGTGTGATGCTTAGCCTAGCAACAAAATTTGCAAATATATCCGAATCAAAACACTTTTAGAGAGTTAGTAGAGAAATAAACCTTTCTTTTCCTGCTAGATGAGTTTAAGAGGCTTACAGTTGTAGTAAAGGTTGCATCTTATCTTGGACTGACAGAATGACTTAGAGTTACTGAGCATTTTAAAATCTATCATTAGCTAGATCTTTTTCATACTTAATTTTGAGGTGGAAAAATCATGGAAATGTCGATGAAATACAGAAATATCTCTGTGCTAATGTCAATGGTGTACATTAAAAGGACTGATTTTAAAGTCATTTTTAGCTTGACAATAATCTATAGATATATTTACAGCAACAATATTTTATTTAGTTAAAATGTAGCAGAAAAAAAGACAGTGTTCCATTAAGAGCAAGAGAAAAGAATCCTGCAGAGCTGCAGTCATTTTTACATTCTTTTTTTAAAAAAAAGAAAACAAAAGACAAAATCACTTAAATTCCCCAGTTACTCTGTATCAAAAGGAAAAAAAAATGTACCTCACAAATTTCTACTGTACAGTTCACCTCACAAGATTAACTTTCCTTCCAAGACTTCTGGATCTGATGGAGAAACTGGTCAGAGCAGCGTATTAGTGAAAGTGGTAAAAGTAGTAAAAATTCAGGACTTCCATTAAACGGGAAGGCTCAGCAGAATAATCACACAAAAATAATTACTTGGAGAGTGTGAACTTTGTGAAATTTTAAGGAACCAAGCACAGCAGTAAGAGTAATGGGAGATTTAGAGGATGAACCCTGTCCCCTCATTGCTGTTTTAGCTTTGCAGGATCTATCCCATCCTTTCTTGCTACACAGGTCACATGCTTGATTTTGGCACCCCTTGAAATGCAACTCCTCTAATAAGGAATACTCAACTAGGCATTGATGATCAAGCATCAGAATGAAACTAACAGTGAAGCAGAATGGAAATCAGACAAATCTCAAAATCAGTGGTTCTTGGCTCATCTGATCCAAATCAGCATCAAAATGTCATTGCTGATCAAGAAGAGAAAACTGATACTGGAGTCACTTCATAATTCTACATCCTTTTTTTATCATTCTACTGCAAATCAACCTTTAATATAAGCCTTTATTCACCTTTGTCCATCACTTGTTTTCTACTTTGGTAGCAAAATGAAGATCCTGATGGGTAGCATGACAGGAACCTCTGTTCCAGTTCCCACTCTTGTTGAGACACTGGCTGCAGTTCTACCCTAATCTTTTAGTCATAACCCCTCCATTCAGGGCTCCATTGGGACACGGATATCCCCTGATGGTGTCTGCCTGGACCCCTGCAGTAAGAGAAGGAGAAACTTTGACCAGGGACAGGACAGAATTGTTCCTGATGATGGTGGCTCCTATTTCTGCCTGCTTGTCCTGTCACATCTCTAGGCTGAGCACCACCAGCCAGGATCCGCGAACTTGCTGGACATGTTCAATGACCAAAGGATCTTCTGGGTGTCCTCTCCATGGTGCTGCCTTTTGCCTCGCTGTTTTCATTTTTTACTATTACTCCTTCGCCTCCTTTTTCTCATTTGTTGTCTTCCACATCATCTCCTTTTCCTTGTCTCATTAGAATCAAATTGCCTTTCAAGGAGGTGGAGTAGGAGGGGAACAGAAGGAGCTGATGGCTGTTCCCAGTGCAGGAGACCAGTGCAAGCAGCAGTCAGCACCAGTGGGAGGGAGAACTCAAACCATGAGCCATCAGTGGTTTCCAGAGTTGCCAGACTGGGAGCTTGAGCTGGCCCTACCTCCCTTCTCACCCCACTTCTCTCACGGAAAGAGGAGAGGAAGGCCATATTTTCAGAGGCTGTACCACACCATGACAATGCACTGTGATGAGTTTGCCTTACAGGTGACACCTGCTGTACTTTTAGCAGCACTTCTCATCTTTTGGCAGGAAATCCCCTCCCCTCATGCAGTCAAACCCTGCCTCCCTCCTTGTTCTGGCTCCAGCACTCTCATCTCCAGTGCAACTGCTCAACACACGTACACCTGAGTTCTGAGGGAAATATCTAAACAGAAAAGGATTAATGCTGTAAAGTCTTACAATGAGATGGGTTTATAAGAGTTCAACTTAAACTGCTGGAGGTTTTTCATCATATTGATATTTTGTGATTTTCTTTTTGTCGACAGGAAAATTTCCTAAATAAAAGCTGCAGTTTATCTCTTGACATAAGCAAGCAGGGGGAAAAAAAAGTATTTTAAATAGCTGCAAGAAACTCTTCTCATCTTACTCAAAGTAAATGGTTAGAAAGCCACTTACCGCCAGTTGCCACAGTAATTTCACGTAGAAAATGTCCGTAAAATGGAAAATCAAAGGACAGATTCACTCTCTGGAAGAAATAATAGCAGAAAATAATATCAATATTGAGCAGAACATTAAGAGAAAAAAAAGATGAACAGTCATCTACTTCAAATATCTCTTTTATTGCTTTTTATTTTTCACTGGAGCCTTGTTATTCTTAATTTGGAATTGCCAGTAGCTAACTGTAAAGAATTCGGAGGAGCACTTAAACACTTACAACAGTGAATCTTTATAACAGAAAACTTCAGAAGAGAAAATACATGAACAGACATAGTAACTCAATCACAAGAATAAAATTAATAAAAGATTTGTAGAGTGTCTCCTTAAAAAACTGTCACTTTACCCTCTTTCTTAAAAGGACCCATCAATATCTAAAGCCTTAGCAATACCTATGTTTTTCAGGATGCCTGCTACTTTGGCTGATGGCTTTCTGCTGCTCTGCCACAGCAGCCTTCAGATTCAAGTGCTGTCCCTGATAACCTGATGCTGCGTGGGTGCCTGTCTGATGAAGGCTGGTCACTGGAAGGCAATTCCTCCATTGAACCCATATGACACCATTTCCTTAAACTCTCTATACTGTCAGCTAGGAGATGGAATGATGTATAAAGAAATATTCAACAGAAGCAGTAACAAACTCTACTTAAGCTACTTATTGCAAAATAAAATAAATAAAGAAAACTTTGAAGGGTCTTTTTCCTCCATCTATCTACGGGTGACTATCCTCTATCAGCTGAAGTCATAGCAGAGAATTGTAGTTTGGGGAAGGAACTCTTCTCCTCAACTAAAGCTCACCATAAAGCAACTTTCAAATTCAAACTGATTTTGCATCTCTGCCTATGGCTTTATCTTTTTCCATTCTTTTCCCAAAGCTCAATGATTATTGTGGCAACTCATAATTATCACCTTGTGAGCTACCTGGTTAAACTCGGAATAAATCAGTGGTCATGGCAGAAAGGATTGCTGAAATTTCAGCAAAGTCTTTTCACTTTTTAAATGTATATATAAAATATAGGTATATATATAATATGTATATATATTGTATATATATATTATAATATGCCATGAAAAACACATGTCTTCCAAAATGGTCAAAATATTAAATATGAACATGCCATCCATTATTCCTTCCTTTGGAGGATTTACTACAGTAAGAGTGAAGATAGGTCGTTGGTGACTGTCCCTCAATCATAACTTTTGATGACTCCACTTTAAGGAAGAGCAACAGTCCACACATTTTAAAAAAGGAGGGAAGGAAGGAAGATGAAAAGTACTCTTTTGTCTTTATTTTCCCTACCAATATTTCTGTCCTGTGTTTATTATTTTCAGATTCTTCTCTCAGGAAGAATTATACTTACATCAACAGAATTGTTTAAAGAATTATTTAGCATGAAATTAGCAGTTGAAGACTTACAGTAACTTTAAATTAGATTTTCTTTCCATTTAAGTGAAAGACAATTATGACTGGAGTTATTAGCACATTTTTTGTTTGTTTGTAATTAGAATGCAAAATCCATGCAATGTGTTAATTGGACTGAGTAGGTTCTAATGACCTTTTCTGTATATACATAAATATGGATGTACAACTGAATATTTCTAATCAAAAATGGCATACGCAAAAGACAGCACACGAATTAACTCACACAAATGGTTTTTTACCATGTTCTACAGCTTTTACTGCTGAAATGTATGCTACATCTACGAATGCACTCCAATTAAATTGCTTTATCAAACATAATTTGAAGAACTTGTTAAAACTACCAATTTTCGGACAAAACTTTCCCTTTTTCCTATACACACCATCCTCCATTTTACCTATTCATTTTAACTTTCTGAATCATAGTAACCATTAAAGTATTTCAAATTAAAACTGTGTCCTCTTATCTGTCTTCTAAATTACTATAATATAAACATTAGTCTAAAGATGTTTGCAAAACAACTTGATCCCATTCCCGCTCAAGCCAGATATAGATCTTCCACTGACTTAAGTCAAAACGTGATACCCTAAATGCTGATAATGCAAAAATGTTGAACATAACCAATTTTTTAGCATAACACTGTAAGAAATAACATGATTTAAGTATTATTTTGAAACACATTATTCTAACAGTCACTAAAATTTTGCTTTTATTTTGATGCAAGAAAGCATACCTTGTTTTTAAGAAAGAGTATCAGAATTTTCAATTCACTGAAAAAACTCCATGCATAAATGATACAATGGACTGGAAGAAAAGGGAGTTGAGCTCCCAAGTATGATGTATCCTGTATTCTAGTTCAGTGTTTGAGTAATCAACTCTTAGATATCTAATCTAAAGACATTGAATATCAAAGTCATCTCTAAAATTTTATTATGTGGTTAAGAAAATGGAAGGAATATATTGAAAAAACACCCTCACTACTAGTGTTATAAGTCCTGTAGTGTTAGACATTTTAATTGTTCAATTGATATATGCTTGCTACTTTCCACAAACAATTGCTATGCTGTTTATAAAGGCAAACCATCTCATGGATCCTCTCCAGGATTCTCTTCAGTCTTTATGACTTTTCTTGTAGAAGCAAAACCAACTGACAGCTTCTGGGAACTCTCAGGATTATTTACTTCCAAATGAAGGAAAGCACACAAATTGAGTGTAAAATTGTTAGCATTCAAAGAATCTCTGACATCGTAAATGAATTCCATAATATTTAGCATGTAATAATTTATCACCTGGTTCTATTGTCAAATTGGAGAATAATGCTTATAAAATATCACGTAAATCATTGAGCCACAGCAAGATGTGCAAAATGGCCTTTTAAAAGGAGTAACATCAAAGTTTATGGGAGAGAAGGTAAGAGATTGCTGCTGAGGTATGGATGATCTCAAAGTATACGACTGCAGCAGTACAGTTATAAAGATCACATATCTCTGTAAAACACCTTTGTTGTGTAGTACATATGGATGTCGTTTACTTGGACACACACATACAAAAAATCAACTGTAGATGCATAAATAAGGAATAAAACCTTATGGGATGATTCTGATACTTCTTCATCCTTTAGGGGACATAAAACAGATCTGGAAAAGGGGTCTTTAAAACTCTATGTAGTGGACATGGCTGCAACCACTCAAGTTCGTAGTCCAAGATTTTTGGGTAAGCATGAAAAGATATAGATATCAGTGTACTTAACAGGGACCAGAGCCTTCTCTGGTGGAGCTGGCACAAAGGCAGAGGGGGCCTGACATTCAGAAGAAAGGTCTTAAACCACTTGCTTTGGGGAGAGACGATTGAAGCCCTCAAGGTTCCATTTGCCATGCTGAATGGTCCTCTACACTGATCCCACACCAGACCAAAAATATTTCCTTGTTCTAGCCTCTAGTTTAAGAACTTCAGCAAAACGTCCCACTTGGATTGGAAATTTTAGCTGCATAATCTCAGGGATCTAATTGGAAACAAAAGTGCTTACAACAAAGATATGGAGGAGTGTCATCTTTACTAATCATTAAACAGGGGTTAAAATCTTAAATTTATTTATTACCTTTTCTTTTGGCATATTTCTATTCTTTCTCTCAACACAGAGCACCAGGATCCCACATGAAGTAGCAAAAACAGACAACAGAGGTCCTCAATTTTAGGTACCCTTCAGGTTCTTTTTTTCTCATTAGAATCAAATCAAAGAAAATAGCTGATACACTGTTTTATTAACTCTACCCCAAAGATATATAACTGACTGAACCCTCTGCATTTGCATTATCCCTGCCTGCCTCCAGTCTTTTAACTATGAAGCACATATTTTTTGAATTGGAGTCTCTGTCAGTTACACCTGCTGGATTTATCACCTCACTCTGCTTTCTAAATTCTGACTTGAAATACCCCAGTATTTCTTTCTGCTGCTTCTTGCAGTCCTCTGAGAAGTCACCTGGCTTGTGCCAGGGAGAAAACAGATTTACAAAGGAAAAGATGAATTAAACGTGGGCTTTGTCTCAGCTTTAAAACTGCTAAGCACACTTGCATCTTTAAAAACTTACCACCTTTAAGTAAGGCATTCACTAGATTTTGTTTTAAACTGGCAAAACCCAAAGACTTTTTTTTGGAGCTAAGTTGATGAATGGACGAAACAAGAGTCTCTTCAACCATAGTTCTGAGCTGTAATTTTCTGTATTTAATTTATGCTAATATTGGCTCTTCTATGTATGCAGCTTCTAGCCACAGGTGAGAACAGAGAATACAATCTCTAAATCATACAGTATTTGATTCCATTTCTAAGCATGTAAGCCCATTATTTTTATACCCACTTTACTTTGCAGCATGACTACAATAAGTTAAATATGATTGTTAGTCACACTCCAATTTATTTATTTGCTGATAACCTAAGATTGTGATCACATAATTTCTGTTACTATATGACATTCTCATGAGCTTTATCAGTTGTCCCAAAAGGAAATACAAGCATGACACCTCACATAAAACAGAAGTGCAAACATACCACATACATCCCATGAGAGACTTAAAACTTCATCAACTTCATCCTGAACCCAGCTCTTTTACTATTAAACTCAACAGTAAATTTTCCTCTGATTTCAGCAACACAAGTGGTTTACCATTTGATAGCTTGTGATTCTTAGGAACAGAGGAAAATTTAAAATATATTTGTAAAGGCATCTCTGAAGGACTGTAACAGAAGGTTCAAAAAGTTCAAAGAGTTGTTTGATAACAATAGTGTAAAGACTTCCACAGCTTAACTAGAATTCAAAGATACAGCTCTGTGAACAATAGTCATGGTACTTAGTAACACTGCTGTGGGGGTACCAGGAGAAAAATATCCATGTTAGTCAAAAAAGAAAATGATAAAAAAACTTACTGCTGCTTGACGATGGGTATTGGAAAGGATCCCATGAATCTTTACTTTGTCCTTCTCCATTTGGTCTATATTGACCCACAAATCCCGGCTGGTAGAATCATATGGGCCATATGTCCTTGATGTATAATAATTATGATCTGTATCCTCCTGAGAAAGGGGAAAAAACACAGAAAAAACCCAGATTACAATGGAAGATGCACCTTAGTTTCATATAAAACTCACCCTTGAAATACAGAGTCCCGTGGATCTTCAAAGAAATTCAGCAATGAAGGAAAAGGAGTAAAAACTGTAAATATGCTGCAGAGACAGCTCTGCTCCTAACCACTAGCAGTTGACAAGGCAGTTACCTCATGCAATCATCTTACATTATGATTATAATGTTCACTATCCCAAATACCAATCATAGAGGTTATGCAATAACCACATCAGTGAAATCTATGGTGAAATGATTGGTGTCTTTTGAGGCAAGATGGACAGTTCCTGTAACAATGTCTGCACTCTAATGAAGCCATGACAACCATTCATGGATAACACCAGAAAAAAATTGTAGTTTTTAACATTTATGAACAAAATTCACTAGACTACTCTACTGAAGAATGTCCAAAACATTCCTGTAGCTGTAGGCTTACAATGCTATTTTATTTTAAATCTTCAAAAGTTTGGTTTACTGTAGATTTGCCCCTTGAAGCCAGACAAATATATACATATTTGTGGAAGAAATCTTCCTAATTCTTGTGGTTTTAAAAAATACAGCAGTTGCTGTTGTGCTCCCATCACAGCAAATTTTTGTTAAGGCAAATTACTGTGAAGGTCTCTAGCTTCCTATTTAAGACAGAAAGAAAAAAATGTGTGTGGTCTAAGGCAAGAAATTAAACTCCTCACAGATTTCCAGTCTTTCTTTACTCAGACCAAGCTGTTGCAACCACAAAATATTTAAATCAACAGTATTGCCAACTTTTTGCTGAATAACTTCAAGTAATACTATAAAAGTAGTACATGGTAATATTTCCTTGCTCCATCCTTGCTTTGTTCCCTTCTGAGACAAAGTAAAAAAACCCCAAAGCCTCAATGATAAGAGTTTGAAAATTAAAATAAACTCAGAAAATAAACAGTACCATAGAAAATTGAAGAGGAGGACTCGGAATTTGGAATTACCCTGGTGATGGAGACGTTCCTCTCCTGTTGTAGCTCCTGGATCAAGTCAGCCACTTTGGAGTACCCTCAAATCAGGCCATGCTGCCATGCAGACCTGACATCCCCTCCCCACAACCCCAGATCACACACAGACCATTCCGGCTGACATAACTCTGAACTGGAGACATCCATGGCAAGGACTTATAGTCTAGTGACATCATTCACATCCTAGATTACACATTTTGACCACAAATCCTGTTTCTGCTGGATTTGACCTGACATTAACATCATTACTGATGCATCTTACTTTATTGGTTACAGATGTAATCAGGTTATTTTCTCTTTGACAATTTCTGTATCTTCCGCTGTACTTAGCATGCCAGGATGTACTTTATATGTCCAGTAAATCTCAGTAATAATTCTGAGGCAGCTTCTAACAGCTTCACCAGCTCTAGGTTAATCACCCAAGTAAACATAATTAAAACTATACTGTCAGGAAGATGACAAAAGCCAGCCACCTTACCAAATTCTTTCCTCCTTTCATGGCCAACAGAAACAGTTATTGCTGTCATGTATACAATAGGGGTATTGTAAATTAAAAGCTTTTGAAAACAAATATAGATATTCCCAGTCCAATTTATCATTCTGAAAAAATGTCTTTAGTAACAATGGTCACATTTAAGGGATACAAAATCTAAAGGAATAAGCTCCAGAGACAAATAATGAGTAATTACCAAAACAGTTTGTTTCAGATAATCATGCAATATAAAACTATAGTCAAAACTGTGCAAAGTTTTTTTGCATTTCAATTTTTTTAATAGCTAAAAAACCTACTCCAGGTAATTTCTAGTACCTAAGCCCCCAACTCCACAACGAGAAGGCTCTAGCACTCAGCCTAGTTGGTAGCTTTATAGGAATGTTTTAAATGGTATCTTGACCTAAGCTTAAAGCAGATTCATCAAACAGATTGTAAATCAAACACCTTAATTATAGCCTTCAGCTCAAGATTTTGGCACTGTGTGAGGAATTACTTATGTCTACCAAATTTTATGTATAAAAAGTCTCGTTTAGTATTTTAATTCAAGTTAAATAATCTTTGATTATTTATTCTGGAAGGAAACAAATTCACTTCTACTTGAATGATAGAAGGAAGACAAAATTCCTCTTCATAACCTTCATGCAGATATATTTTATGAATATACTATTAATTATTTCTCTTTCAAATCCTAATTTTTCTTAATCCCCTTTTTAAATTTACAATCTGAAACAAAAAGGCACATGGAGCTAACTACTAAAGTTGATGTGAGCAGCTTGGGAACTCCTGGTAAGTTAGGATCCAAGCTTCTGTTCCAAGTCACCGTTTTCATAGCTCCTAATTTGCATTACCATGGAAATGAAATTCTTGGAGTCTTTAATAAATATGACTTTATTGGTATCATTAGATACCTATGAGTTTTCATTCTGTCAGACCTGTTTATATTCTTTGGCTGATTGTACCTGCTTCATAATATATTCCATTCCCTACAGGCAGGTACTACATAAGAAGATGGAAAAATGTTAAAGAAATTTTACTGAATTTGCATGTAAACTACTCAATGAAAAAAATAATTTTAATAGTTATATGAGACAGATTTAGAGTTCTGCTGATAATTAGAATTATATAAAAATACAAGTATTAACAGAAATAAACTTTTCAGTGTCTAGTAGCGACATAGAAGCATGTTACTGAAAGAAAGGACATGCAGAGAAAGCAGAGAACATACCCTTTACTGCTTCAAGAAAGCTTTTCGTTTTTCTTTCTTTTTCAGGTATTTTGGGGGATATGAGCATTATGTCCCACTGGATCTCTAGATGTGCAATTCTGTCCAAATTCTGTTTGTATATGAAGTACATAGCACCTTTCTTCTATGGAACAGTACAGCATTAAAGCAAAGGATTTTTCCAGATATTCTTTGCACCAGCTATGAGGATTACTGTTGGCAACCTTTGTGAGTATAAAGGGAATACTTATTAGAACATCTCACAATACTTTTCTTTTGGGGAAATTAGTTATTTTTAACCTCAGGCACACTTGATGCTGAGTTGCCATCTAATTGTTGATTGTAGAGATTAATTTCTTAGCTTTCACAAAGAATATTGTTTGATGACACTTTGAATATATTCCCATACTTCTCCAAATATAACTGAATTTTTCAGGAAAGTTGAATACATGCACTACTTGTGAAAGCACAGCACAACTGAAGATCAAACCTTCTTTAAATACTTGGTGTTCAGTATTTGTCAAATTCAAAGACCTAACTTCCATTCCATACATTACATATACGGATAATCCCAAATACAGTCCAAACAGCAAATACTCATTTAAGCAGAAACTGCTGTCCTTTAACAGATTTAGGCTTCCAATATGTGATGTGATCTTTTGCAATCAAGACAACATAAAGTAACTATATGTGATATTCAAAAGTAACTACATTTTGCCTCTGAAATTAGTTCAAATTATTAATAGAATTCTGGCCAAAGATGTACATGAAAATAGTACCAAAAATCCCATGAAATAATAAAGTTCCCCCTTAATGAGGACTCCGTGATTCTACAATGATACAATCACATAGGTAAACATGGGACTTTTTAGATTTACTTCCTTTCCTGTTACATTTTTTTTTTTAACAGAAACTGAAAAGTAATAAAAATCTCCAGGAGACAGAGGATATTATCAAACAAGATATAGGAGTAAGAGTTGCTGTTGAATCCAACTGCATGAATATTTTGTTTTTATATACTGGATTCAATTTGATGCAAACCACAGACATTACTGAACAAGAAGTTCTGCCATCTCTCAAGCACTCTCTGTGTAAGGCTGTAATTGAAGAAAACGAGTAACTTCAACTAGAGAAAAAGCAAATGTCACACCCAGGAATGTGCTCTGCTGTTGTGCAATAGTATGTTGAAAAAAAAGTCTTGGGGAGGGAGGGAGGGAGGGAGGGAGGGAGGGAGGGAGGGAGGGAGGGAGGGAGGGAGGGAGGGAGGGAGGAAGGAAGGAAGGAAGGAAGGAAGGAAGGAAGGAAGGAAGGAAGGAAGGAAGGAAGGAAGGAAGGAAGGAAGGAAGGAAGGAAGGAAGGAAGGAAGGAAGGAAGGAAGGAAGGAAGGAAGGAAGGAAGGAAGGAAGGAAGGAAGGAAGGAAGGAAGGAAGGAAGGAAGGAAGGAAGGAAGGAAGGGGAAGAGGACGAGGAAGAGGAAGAGGAAGAGGAAAAGGAAAAGGAAAAGGAAAAGGAAAAGGAAAAGGAAAAGGAAAAGGAAAAGGAAAATTATTATGGATCAGTTAACCAGATGGCCATTACATTTCAGTAGATTGTTTTGGCTGCCTTCTCCCAGTACTGGAACACTGTTTGTGACATTATCAATGAAAAATCAATCGATCGATCGATCGATCAATCAATCAATCGTCCCATCCAAGGATCTTCATCTTCAGATCTTCCTTATCAAGTGTCGCGAGTTACTGCAAGATGCAACAGAAGACAGCAAGACTGCATTTAATTTGATAACTGTTGTCCCTTTAAATATGCTACTTATTGAAATTGCCTTTCCAGCCTCAACAGACATGACAACATAGTGTAAAAACTCTGCAGCCCTCAAGGATATGATGGTAGACTTTATAGATGTTTAATTTTATCACTGTGAATGGAAGGATTGGTACCTGATTTTTAACAAATACATTAACAAATTGCTCAAATATTGCCAAACTCACAGACTAGGTCTATTTTTAAATTAACTGACATTTCTGCTAGAAAATTTATCACAAATTACTAGTTTCAGAAAGTCTTTACTTCTGAATACAAACATTTCTAGATTAATAGCCTAGTAAATTAATCAGAGAAGAGTGTTTTCTAAAAGGTGCATTTGTAGACTAAAATCAAAACACTGAAAGCAGAAAATATGCAATTATATATTTTAAAACAGACTACTTTTCAGAAAAAAGCAAAGATAACAATACTTCTTTGGGTACTTAGAGAAAGGAAACAAGCTAGCAATTAAAATTATTTCCCGAAGGAATAAAGCTGTTCTGGCAATCCATTTTGCAGAATGAAAACACCCTTTCTATTTAAATAAGACAGCAACATGACCCTGCACACATACAGCCAAAACAGCTTCCTCAAAACTATTTGTACTTTTACACAATCACATGTAATGCTGGCTACTCTCTTACGGTATCTCTGCCTATCATGTCACTAAAATACAGCCAAAAGTGACTTTTGAATTGTTTCAGACTTTTGCTAGAAAATTGCTTTTAGATTTCTGAGCATTATTAATCCCCACCAGCTGAAAACAGCCCAAGGGGGAGAACAGAGGTGACAGCTTGGATAGGACTTGAGCTAGCTCTGCATTGCAGGTGATGGAAAGCCTCTTCTCAATAGCACGTTTTTGGGCCCTGAGAAGGGGCAGGAGAGATGCACGGTCACATTCTGAATTACCTGTGCGGGAGAAGCATGTGTGTATGGTGTTGTAACTGATTTTCTTCATTCATTCACATTTTCTTTAGTCAGACACTGACTGAGACAGGGGCAGGTGGCAAGGACACATGGAGAACATCCCCAGTATACTAGCCATTAGCACAGGAGATGAGACAACACAAGAAATTATCACCTGTCCTGAGATGGGGTCCTGGTGGGAAGATTAGGGCCAGGGAAAACAGGGATAGAGACACTTTGCATGCTGCTGCCATATAACTCATTTTAACAGAATACTAGAGTACAATCATAACATAGCAATGCTATGATTTACAGTTTTATAGGATCTGATAATCGAAGAACCCTGAGGAATACTTAACTTGAACTGGCCTCTCAAAACGTGAAAGCTCCAATTTCAGTAGGTAAGGTACATGTGGATTACAACATCAAAGTCTTACAGAGGATATGTAGGGGCTGCTGCTTAGGAAGCTTGATTATTCTGAGGTGCTCAGAATTACCAATTTCATAAGCACTTAGCATCAAGGATAAACTCTCTGCTGTTCAATTTCCTAACAAGTCTTTGTTCTGTATGAATCTACTGAGGAAACATGCAATTTAGAGAAATGCTTTTACACCGACTTGCTGCTTTCATAGTGACAAAGCTGCAATCTGACTTTTTTTTCAGTTGGTTTTTTTCCCTTTTTGTTGTTGTTGTTGTTTTGTTTGTTTGCATTTTTTTAATGTCTGACATGGGGAAAACTAAGGGAATAAACACATATATAGCAATATGGGCATAGCATACATACTCGGCATGAACCACCAGCAGAACCTGAAGATGGCTTGTGAATATCACTGTTGATGACACAAACCCTAGCAAAACCCATTTTGAACAGCTAATATAATGACTAATGAATGAGAGGAATCCAATCTAACTGAAGAGGAGATGCTGTGTCTGAGTGCTTTGGTATTCAGAATGTCATCTCAAACTATATTCTCCAAGAAGAGGCTACATGAGTACTCTGCAGAATCCTGAAGGCCTATTGTATGTGTGCAGTAGTCCTCACAGTCAGGTTTTCACTAGTGCCAGTATGGAAGTCACTTTGCCCAGAATCTCAAAGATTTACATCCATAGGTTTTATTGTAAACATTAAATGCTGTCATCAGCTGGGATGAAACAAAGGATTTAGCTCACATTTTTCTCCCCCATGAAGGCACAAGGCTTCACCCAGCTCTGTAACAACTTAAGCTCCCAGGTTTTAAACTGCACTTTTCTGAGCTCCTGACAGCAGCCGTAATGGAGAGTCACACATGCTGACAGACATTCTGCAAGAGAAGGATGCCATAAAACTGTTATTAATCCAGAAAGCCATTTAGTCTTTCTGGCTTTGTGAAAAGTCAATGTGGAGTCACTGCCTTTTCCATGATATTCAGTTGCTTTTGAAAGGAAGCTTCCCTCTTGGGAACTGCTATAAAACTGTCAGTCTATTTAGGGGTCATTACAGCAGGCTTATAAAGCCCTTTGGACTGTCTTGTCATATGAGACAAGCTTCAAAAGAGCAAAAATCTCTGTAATGCCTTACTTAAGAAAGGAAAAAAGCCAAATCACCAGTCACTCAAAACCCAATTACAGGGAAATATTTATTATGCAGTTTTGTTCCTGATTTGCTGGAGCACAAGTCTGAGAACTGAAATTCTGAAAATGCATCTTTATTAAATGCATCTTTATAAAATGCATCTTTATTTATGCATCCATAGCATCTTCTCTACTAAAACAAAATAAAAGGAACCATTTCAATACAATGCCCAAAAAAATGTCTAGCAGAAATTTTATTTTGGTGTAATTATGACACAGGTTTTAGAGTTTATATTATCATTTTTAGATATGTGTATATGACTGAAGGGTTAATGAAACTGAAACTGCAAAAATGACTTTTCGGAAACATAAAACCCTATCTGCCAGGTCTAGACTGCAGAGCATTAGTGGTTATGAACCACATCTGTTGCCAGCTCTGTTCTTGGGGGCTTATGACTCCAGATAATACCATAAATAACCACCATTAACCACATTTTGGTGAAGTTAGCTTTTAAAGATTTAGTATTTTAGTCTTTTAAAGATCCAGTTCCTGTGTGGAATATAACAAAACACAAGACAGGATGTTTCTGAGCATATGTATTTTGACCTACTTAATAGCCACACTTGGGCAATTTTTTTCCTCCCCCTAAATTTATTAGTTCAGTTCAATACTATACACCCTCTTCTTTTTTCCCATCCAGGTATTAGAGCAACTTTAAACTCTCTGTAGCCTATGTATTCCTCCACTATATATTCAAATTCCCGGAGATGTCAGTCATCCTTATTTCCTGTTCTTTGGCAGATCTCTATTGGAAGAGATGTAAGGAAAACAGCAACCAAGACCCAACCAAGAACCTTGAGGCCTCACATGAGGAGGGGAAATGGCAAATATAAATTGGTATGGAAAGTGTTACAGGTCTGAAGTATCAAGTTGGTATTAGCAGGTATAGTTTGTAGTTGATCAGGGCATTCCATAGGACAGTGCAGGAAGCTGCCTCCATGCTCACTGGTGTGAGATGCAGTTCCTGAGCTGTTGATACCATGTTTCAGAAATCCGTCAGGGTTTGGAGCCAAAATTGTAGGGCAATCAGCTGTAGGAACACATATGATCAATACAAAGTTGATACAGGCAGGAGCATGGGTTAATGAATGCAGTAGCATTTTACCTGTAGGGACAGAGCTTATTCTGAAGCTTTTAAAGGTGTCCCACATACACCCCACTCAGCCCCAGTCTTTGCCAAAGGCATGCTGCTCAGTCCAGCTGTGTGCTGGAGAGCATATAACCAGACCATGCCCTTTAGAGAACCTGGGCATCACAGGACAAACTGCATCACCATGGCTTCCCTGGGCAGCACTGGTTTTAAACAGATTGCAAACAAACTGGTAATTTATTTAGCCACATCACTTTCTACTTTAGCTGTCATGTACAACATGAAGCTTTAGTTACTAAAACATAGGACTGGCTGAAATCTGCAATCAATATGCAAAATTTCAAAATTACCAATCATGGCTTACAGAGAAAGACAGTGATTATGGAAGTGGTTAGCAATTTCTACTGCTCTTTGGTTTGAAAAAAGGATGCATTTTGCTTTATTCACATGTATTTTTCTGTATACATCTGTAATAGCATTTCAGTCTGGATTGTGTACACAAAAATATTTTAAAAAATGCTATATACAGTTTCACCAAACTGTTATCACCAGCCTCATTTCTTAAGGACTTGTCACAGACATGCTTCTCTATCAGATCTTGCAGTCATGCTCAATAAAATAAATAAATCCCTTGAGAATTCTCGTGCCACAACTCTAAGACATCATATTTAATTGAGATGCTTGATGAGTTACATGTTGCCTAGACAGGCGTGTCCAAGTTGCTGCCTTTGCCTGATATCAGGCTCCAAAACAAGCTTTCTGCAGAATCTGCACTGTTTTTTCTCAAGAGGACTGCTCTGTGCATTTCACAATTACCCAGACAGAATCAGGATGCTAAATAACATGCTCCCTCTGTTGACTTGAAAAATACTCCCTACAAGTTAACCTAGAGTTAACTTACCCAACATACTCAAATATTTCAAAATTATACTAACACATTGTTTTGATGTTATTTTTTCTTGTGTGTAACTTCTAAATCTATATTGCTGTTCCAGAGTAGATTCATCCAAAGTGGAATATTGCATAAACTTGTATTTCCTTTTTTATCTTTCATCTAAATACAGGACACTAAGAAGACAAATCACAAGGCACTACAGAATTACTTATGACTTGACGGGCATCTTTTGACAGTTTCAAGCAACAATAGGGATGCAAAACATCTAAGCACTGAAAACCAGTGAAAGATTTTACTTGTGTTTTAAATCAACCCCAATCAATGGGGTTGGTGCAGTGGCAAATAAGATAGGGAGAGGGAGAAGAGAGGAGGAATCTCAATATTTTGACCTTGATACAATTTTGTTTGACACAATTTATTGGTATGTCTGAAAAAACCCCATATTTTTTCTCTTCAGACTCAGATAAAAAATAGCCAGATGAGCAGCATGTTATTTGGTGTGCAGGTTGGACACTTCAGTGCAGCTGTCTACCTAAGAGCTGGGTTTGTAAGCAGTCGTTATCAGAACCACAGATCTATTAAATTCAGTCAGTGAAGATTTTCCAGCTACTTCAGCTCCACTTCAGAATGATCCAAATACACACTTTAACTGCACTGCCTGTGCTGTGTACTGACCATGGATGAGACCTAATTGACTAAGCACTAGAGGAACTCAGGGCCATCTGAAAATTGCAGATATGATTCAGGACCTACAGCTGACCCCTATCCTACAGGAATGGCAGTGGACCATTCAGTATAACCACAGCCTAAAATTACATCAGACATCTATAGCTAGGCACCTTTCACCTTAAATTTCCAACAGCTTTGATCACAGAATAGTTTGTGTGGGAAGACACCTTAAAGATCATTTTGTTCCAATTCCCCAGGCATGGGAAGGGATACTTTCCACTAGACCAGGTTGCTCTGCGTCTATCCAAACTGGCTTGAAATCTTCCTGGGGTGAGTCATCCAAATTGCTCTGGACAACCTCTTCCAGTGCCTTACCATCCTCATGGCAAAGACTTTTTTCTAATACCTCATCTAAACCTATCTTCTTGAAGCCATTTCCCCTTCTACCACCACGCGCCCTGGTAAAAACTTGCACATTCCTTGTCTATGCCACATGCATCTGTTCTTCGGTTTCCAAACTGAAGAGCTGATTTTCACCTGCAATTTCAATATTAGCTACAAATAAGATAGAAAAGCCCTTGTATAGACGCCGGTGTCTTTTAGCAATCACAGTCACCTAACATTTCATATAAATATTGAATTCATGTTCATTATTGGAGCAGTATACAGCTGTGTACTACCCTTTACTGAATGTTTATATAAGAAACAAAACCTCTGCAGTGTATTTAAGAAATTACCCTGATTTCCAAGGTGATGGAATAGTTTGTCTGATATAATATAAGGAAAATCAACATTATATACACTGTTTGTGACTAAATGATCAAATCAAAATTTTGTTTCCAGGTTTATTGAAAAAAAATCTCAGAAATGAATTGCTGTTTCTTTCAACTACATAGTCAGTCATTTTGACTCAAAAAAGACTTGGAGGTTTTGTTTTCTAGACAAATAGGGACATTGGGGGCACTAGCTTATAACTGTGGAATGAAGATGTTCCAATCATCCTCACCGCACTTGCTATAATCCACTGTGCCAGCAAATATTATACCCCCAAAATTATACCCTCAAAATGAACACCCACCATGTTGTTAACCTGCGTGAGGAGGTCTAAGCAGTAGCACTCTGGAGCCAGATTATGTCTGCTCTAGAACTGAAAGACAATTTTCATACACCAGAAGAGAGGCATCCATACTTTGCCTGGAGCAAGAAGAACCTGAGAAACAGCTTGCTTTGTTAACTGTACTGGAGCAGAATGCCTCTGAGAGATCTTGACATTTTATCCCTCAAGACATTTACTGCTCCGCCTAGATGAGATCAGACAGATAGGATTTCCATCCGCAATTTCTACCTCTTCCTACTTTTGTTGCTAAGGTTACGGAAAGAATGCTCAGAAATTGATGCTTTCATTTATTTAAAAATTTTAGTAGGAAACAGTGAAGAATTATGCAGCTTACTACAAATGCATGAAGCAAACCTCCAGTAACCCAGTCACATCACTCTAACTTATTAAATGTTGTGCCACTGGAAGGTTGGGGAACTATGTTTGCTATTCTTTTTCACTTTTTTTTCCCTCTCGTTATGCACACTGCAATTTGATGCACACTCTCCAAGATCTCCTATTGCCAATTTTGTTTTCCAGAAATAAGTATACTGGTTTTTCAGAAATGGTCTGACATGGTCTGGCACTTAGACATGCTGCACATGAATGCATGCCAGTTTTACAGAAGAAAAAAACCCAAGAAAATTCCTGGCATTTCCATTAGTTATTTCTGTTGTGTGTATGAAATACTACAGCTCTTAAAAGTGTTTCATCAGCATTTTCGTCAGCAGTTGAAAATATTTAACTGGCATTTTTGGAAGAACAAATGCACACTTTACAAATGGAAATTTCTTGACTCCAATCCCCCTCTTGACATGAATTTTGAGCTCCATTTATTATTCTCTTTGAAAAGTCTGCGTAACTCATGCACTCACAATGAGGATAGATCGTTGACTTTGGCATAAATACTAAATTTACAGAGTCAAAGGAAGTGTCTGACCAAATCTGAAACAATGGACTGATTTGTTTACATGCCACATTCTTACTGTTTTGGGATAACAGATAATTGACTTTCCCATATTAAAGAAACATGAAAGATTTGGAGAGACACTGAGTAATCCATCAACGTCAGCAGAATTCCTACAGCTTTGAAAATCTATCCCTAAGGACTGGTACTATCCAAAGTTGTGCGGCTTAGTGAGACAACTTTTTTCTTACTTACTAAAATTTCTCTGCACAAACAACTTGGTAAAGTATTCACCCTCACTCCCTGCTCCAACCAACTATACACAATTTGCTGAGTGCTGTTAAATTAGCTAAGGCTGCTTGCTTTGCATGGGTAGAAATGAACATAATCTGCTTTTTTTGCATGACCAGATTGATACAAGTCTCCTCTCTCCAGGACACTCCAGGTGAACATGGTTAAGAGAGTCAGAAAGGAAGTGTCTGGGAGAGGAGAGACTTCCCAGCCTTCACAGCCACACTAATATTCAGCTTCACAAGTTGAATCTATTTTCAGCAAATCCCTGCAAGCAAGAGCTGAGGCATGCATGACTGAAATAATTAATTCAGAAAGTACAAGCTCTGTTGGTTCTGCTCATAGCTCTTTTCAGTCATGAGTTCCGCCATTCTGGAATATACTTTAGGAAGTTGGAGATGAAGGATATGGAAAAGTAAAATATTATCATTAAGAAAATTCAAAGGCAGATGCTGTTAAATTCTGAATTCCCTGTCTCCTTCCTTGCTATAAAGATTCATTCTCATCAACGTGTTAAATTAAATGCCTTGTGTGCCAACATAGCTAAGCATGTGGAAATGAACTCAGTATTACAATGGAGTTCTCTTATTTAGGAGTGGGGAAGCTAGTTTTTAATTTCTTTCCTTCTCCGCTCTCTCCTCCCAAGCTTAAAGGAAATAGAGAATAAATCTTTCCTCCAGCCTTTTCCCTTTTCAGCCATACCTGAGTTATTAGCAGAACCATCTCTTCTTGAGTTTAGATTGAGAATACTGGAAATGTTGACAGGCTTATCGCTACAACACTTTTTACCGTTGGAAATGCAATCAGTCCAGCTGAACATTGCAGCAAGACACAATAAAGGTATTAAGATGACCTTGTTATAAGTAAGCAATCAATATATTCAAAAGAAAAAAAAGATATAAGGCATTTGCACAGTTTTCCATTTTGAAACAGAAAGCCTGAAAAAACCCAAGACAGTGATATTTCAGTCTGATGGCTGGCTAGAAAGTGTGACATCACTGGTGAAAAACTCAGCTGGACAAGCAGAAAATAGTGAGTAAATTAATGATTATCCCAGGTTCTGTTTCTAATTGCAGGTGACATACTTTTTGGTGTAATTTAGCAAGAACAGAGAGTTAGGACATTTAATGTATGATCTGTGTTGCTTTCCAGACTAATTCACTTTCTGGCTCTTTATAATGATTAAAAATTATCAGTTAAATACTAGATTTAGCAGTAATTTCCAGATATTTTAGTTTGTCTTAGGACCTCACATGAAGAGCAAGTTCAAATAATTTCCCTAAGAGTACATGAAAAGGAAACTTATTTTTTTCCCTAGACTCAGTTTGAAAAATGCAGATTCGATTTTTCTGAAAATAAACTGCATTCTCTATCTCCAAAGTAACAAGCTACTTTTCTAAAATAAACTCTTGAAATTTGTGAATAAAAACATTTAAAAATAACAATAAAAACCTCTGCTTAAAAAAAAGTAAATTAAAATGCAGCAAGAAAATTCTATATAACTTACCTTCAATTACTATATCAGGTATATAATTTAACACAAAATTTTACCTCTCCTACAACAAAAATATGACATCTATACATTCTGCTAAATGGAAAACAAAAGATACATCCACAATGGTTTCAGTGCAGCGGCACAGTTTCAGCATGTCCCAAGATCTTTCCTCCAATACCTCCTTAATCTCCGCTGTAAATTTCAAGCTCCCAAATATGAAAATAATAACACAATATTCAACTTAATCTAGTACATGGATACCAAAAAAAGCACAAGAACAGCTGGACTCTCTTAAGTCAAACATCTTCATATGGGCCTCAGAACTGACTGGGAAAGAGAATTGGACTCGATCCTTGTGGGTCCCCTCCAACTCAGGATATTCTATGATTTTGTCTGTGTGAAGCCCAGTAAGCATAGGGGACTCAGAGAAAACAGTGGCAATTCCCCTTTTTCCCCAGGGTCCAGTAATCTGCCCTTCAGAAGCTCCCTTTGTGATTAATAACCCATGACAAATTTGTATTCCAAGAATTCGCCTCATTCTGTAGATTTTGACATCCACAACATCCAGCGTAAATGAGTCCCTGAGCTTTTGCAGTTTCATGATGTGCAGTAGAAAGGAATCATACGGGACATTTGTTTAATCCTCTAGAACATTATGGAAACACCACAGATGTGAACAGCACATATTCCAACAGAGACTTCTAGACTTAAGTTACACTGGCTTAAAGGCAGCAAGACAACAGTGTTAGAGATACAACCGACACGGCCTAAGGCAACATAAGATAGGGCCTGAAATGGCTGAAAATCTGATACAATGTCACCTTCAACTGTAAATCCATGTATTTTAGTCGCAGTTGTTTCAGCCCTGGAAATTCCAAGTCAATACTAGGCAATTGAAGTTTGATCAAAGATTGTAAAAAATATTTGCCTACAGGAAAAGCCCAGATTTTTCCTCCTTCCCTTGAACGAGTCATACACCAGAAATCACACAGATACCAAAACCCATGTGATGTTGTAATTATTAACTGTGAACATGAAATAATTATACATCCCAAAAAGAGAAAATAAGAGTGAATATAACTTTTGTTATGATAACGATTTTGCAAGTAGACATGGAAAGCTTCAGCCATGTAATTAAATCAATTAAAGTGTATTTCTTGACTCAGAACTTTAAATGAACCTTAGCCAAAATCTATGGTTTCACTTATTATAGTCAAGGGCTAAATATTATTTGAGCTCCATAATACTGTCTAGCATCTGTTCCTAAAATGAAGCCACATCAGAAAGCAGGTATCAAACCTAAAACTGAAACTGATGGTTGCTTCAGGTTTTCAGTTAGTTATTTTCCCCCCGCACTTTTGTAAATACAAATTTCATAACAGAATGATTGTTCTTTTGCTCTCTAAAGAATCAGCCAATTCCTGTGACAAATTTCTGTTTTGCAAAGCTGCATTTCTCCTCACTTATATGTTTAAGGCTTCAACTGAAACCTAAAACCTGGTTAAACCTTTGTACTGCTATGCATTACTTTGATATTTCATAATCGGCATTAAAATGTGACTATGCACTAAGAAAAGAATTCTGTCCTAGTGGTGGAGGGATCAATAGCATCCCTGATATTATTAAACTAAATGGTTATATGAGAAGCGTTGCCCATGGAATTAACTTGCAGTGTTGAAGATAACTGACAAGGGAAGGAAGATACAAATACTATATAAGATAAATATTTGAAATATAAATTTAAAAGGTAAGTAAACAGGCAACTTTACACAGGTAGTTAAAGGCTCTAAAAATTGCAAGTCAGAAAACAGGTTTTAGAAATAAAGGGGGACACTCCCTTAGCTTGGGATGAGGAAAAAGAGCAGAAGTACCCAATAGACTGTGCTAATAAGGATTTTTTTCTTAAATAAAGAATATGGTTGTCACTAATTTGGAGGCACAATGGTTTCAAAATATCGTGTTATTAACACTTCTCTTTCTAAGTACTTCAAATGGAACTGGCATTAAAGCCTTGGGATGGGAAGAAAAAAATAAGAAAAGCACAAACAAAACAGAGGACCGAGCAGGCTTGGCCAAACTGACAGCTCACTATAAGACTATAATACTCTTTAGTTTTAAGGCTTATTTTTCGCATGGACAAGTTTTTCTACTTTTAATACGGTGCATTAGAGGTAATCACAGAATTGCCTCATCATTTGTCCAGCTGAGGGAAATTTAATCTCAACCATTTATTTTCTTCCTTGCTCAGACTTGCAGTGGGGACACAGCAATGGGCATGCTGACACTGCTGCCAGTAGCTGAGAGTAATTGCTCTCCAATCCCAAGGGCTGTAAAACTCAATCCCGTCTGTTGTTTTTGCCAGTCAGAATCAGACATCTTCACTTCCATGAGTGACTAGGACAGATAAGGGAGAAGCTCTCTTTTGGGCAGAAGCTCTGGGTCAGGAGCAAAAATCAGCAAAAGACTGGCTTTTATCAGTAGGAAATCCACAAGTGTTGCTCCAATAGGGGCAAGATGCTTTTTAGGTATAAATTAATGGTGCTGCTAAAATTTACATTTCAAACAACATCTACAGGAAGTAAAGAAAGGAGAGAAACAATGAAAGAAGGGTGACTTCAGTTGGCAACAATTTTATTTTAGTTAAGAGCAATACGCAGCAGGAGATATCAGTGACATTCACAGGAATAAATGAATTACTTCAATACAAAAAAAAAAAAGCATTTTGCACTGAAATTACCACAATTTTCTATACTTGCAAGCGGTATGTTAGGTGGGGTGGACAAAATAAGATACAGTTGAGTTTGGTTTGATTTAGCATGCTCAGCATGCTGTATTTTTCTCAGAACTGAATCTTCCACTGTCATACAGCAGCAATCATTCATTTGGTTCTAAGACTTTATATGAAAAATTATGTTTTTCCTCACATTTTTGCTGGTGCAAAGCAATAAAACTTTACTGCACTCAGCTCAAGCTTGACTATGATTTAATCTATTATTTTATTGCTGGATTTATTTTTGATATTTGAAGTTTGTGAAAGACTATTGTTTTGATGTAGTATCTCTATACGGTGGCAACAAATTTGAAAGTAATTCACATGATGTAAAGCTATTTTGCAAAGTTTTTCACCCTCTGCTCATGACAATGCAAACTATATATCAGAGACTTCTCCAATTCAATTCTTCTGTATTTTCCTTGTCGGTGCTTTACCCTGCATTGGTGTGACTGCAGTCACAAGGAAGATCTGTGAAAAAGAGATCAAAGCTATACACACAGAGGGAGAATTTGCTCTGTATGGAGCTACACACAACCAAAAAACACAGAAAATCACTTGAAAAATGATGCACATTTGAAACTATGGAAAAATCATAATGTAACATTTGTGCAATTCAAAATTGTATATTAATGAATTAGTTGTATATTATTGCATTATTAAGCCTTTTCCAGTGCTCAGCAGCCAGACCTGCATAAACAAGTGCTAAGGCAAAACAGGAATGGATTTGTGGATCCCTTAGTGGTGAATACTGGGGAACCATTTCAGAGATCAGCTCTTTTCTCAGTAATGCAAAAAATGAACGGGCAACAAGAACCTCTGATACCCAGCTTCATTATCTATATGGCCACAGGGCTTTGGGGATTAACAGAACAACTGGTCACATCATCACCATGAAGCCGAGTTTATTTTAACAATATTAATACTAATCTATTTAATAAAAGTGAGTGATTACGGAGCATACTTTTCTTTACAAGAGAATATGAAGAAAGGTAATATATTTGTCTTATTTTTCTCCTTGCTTGAAAGAAGACATGTCAAACTAGACATATTCATGAAGATGTATTTTCACACTCACTGCTTTTACAAGGACTTAGAGTGTTTGCAGCAACAAATTCCACCTGACATGTTGCATTTCCTAAGCTCTATTTATCATAAGTAAAAGGCACCTCTAAATATCCTGAGCACAATAAACAAAAGCAGTAGGTTACACAACAAGCAAAAAACCCAAAACAACCGTGACCCTCAAAACAGGAGAGAAGAATCTTAAGAAAGACAGGAGGAAAAAAAAAAAAAAAAGAGGAAAGCTAGGCTTGAAATCATGATACTGTGACATCCCAGAAATTTGAGAAACAAATTCTCTAGAAAGAATTCTGACAGTCCCAAAGTTATTTCAGGCAGAAGGCTTTAATATTTGGTTTGGGATCCTCGGGAAGAAATCTGGCTTAGCCTTGGATGCTCCTATCGTCAATGAAGACCCTCTGAAACTTGCATTTGCCACGAAGCCAAGAAGACAACTTGTTGCAATGCATCATTTTGGGGCTGCCCGTTACAGTTGGTTTAGACGGCTGACAGCATATTTCTTTACCTGTCCAAGGCTATCTGCTTTGGGGATTTTTCTCAAACTGTAACATTTGCACCCATTTGTATAAGATGGCATCTCACTCTTTTTATGCCACTATTTTGTCCCTCTTCAGAGCTTTCTCTCTCTCTCTTAAGATATTTGATATAATGGGAATTAAAACATAGTAAGTCTCATAGAATATGACCTTATCTGCCTTTGAACTCTAGAGTACCAATTGCAAATAAAGCAAATGGGACTAACATCCATCCTTGGGAGGCTTTTTGGATTTCCAATGTTATAGTCTCTATTTGGCACACCATAAGAATACTTATGTACTTCTTCTTAAAGTAGAAGATGAGTACTTTCAGGACAGTCATAATGTTTTAAGAGAGTTATATGTTAATTTTACCCTATAATTTACAGTTATCTATCAGGGCTCCTTCCTGCAGAAACTTATGTCCTTTGCTTTTCTTTTGGAAACATCCATCTTTGTGGGTTTGTGCTACCACAACACTGCACCTGGACCACAACATTCCTATTCTCTAGCAACACAATGGGACTTGGAGAACTTCTTCATAAGGCCCTTTGAAGGCCCAGCACATCAAACCGTTATAACCGCTGCTTTTGCTAGTCTTTGCAATTTAGTTCAAGACCAATTCAAGAGAAAATCTTTACTTACAAAAGGCACATGAATGTGTATATCATTTTGGATGAGTCCTTTCCTGGATCACAATGCCAAACAAATGCAGGAGACAAAACGGAGACGTGAAGAGAGACACCTGGGCTCCCTGCTGGCTACACTGCTCCATTTGGACCAGAGAGACTGCACCCCAAAGAGAATCTCTCCATTACCATCTTTCCTATGCATAGGAAGAGGTCCACCCTGGCTACTGGAAAGGTGTGATAAACCAAACTACAATGCACTAGGTATGAAGAGCTTTAGAAGATCTGTACTTCATGCTCCCACTCAAGCTGATGTTAAAACAACCTCCGGATCAGGGCTGATGGCTGATCCATCATGGTGAATCTGTGAAGTAACAGAACAATGCCAGTAATTCCAATGGGAAAAAATTAATCAAAAGTGTCATAACCCTAAAACAAAAAGAAAGCCAGTGGAACTAAGCTATGCTCCACACAGGATTGATTTTATAATTTTTCACCTTATGACTGTATAGATTGATAACTCAGGAAATATTTAATTTTAAACAGTTCAGAAATTTCTGCCTACTGCCTTCCCTTTTAACCTTGGCTGTTTAGGGTTTTGAGGTTTTTTTGGTTGTCTGAAGTGTTTTTTTTTATTATTATTTTTATTTATTTATTTATTTTTGCTTTGGTTTTATTGTTGGTTTTGGGGTTTTGTTTTGTTTTTTTTGTTATTTTTTGCAGGGAAGGATGGAAGTGAGAGAGGGAATAAAGATTTGGGTTTATAAAGCTGGAGAGAAAGTAAACTCAACCCTATAAAGAATGACAGCAAATACTATCAAGTGAAAACATATTCATCACTGTCAGTATTCATATTAAAGAAGTCTGCATTTGCATGATAACCCTACAAAACACTTTAGAGAAAAGAGTATCTGTAAGAAACAGTATCTGTAAAGGAGAGATGTCATCATCCTGTAGAATCACTAAATATAAGTGGTAGGTAATACCCATTCTCAGGATTTTCTTTGGCAAGCACTGCAATGTACACACAGCAAGGATTTAAAATAATCAATAAGCTCCCCAGCACTGTTGATAAGCTGCCAAGCTGCAGAAGACTGCAATGTATGGATTCTTCCTCTGTGGATTTCTGTTGTATACTCTACCTTCTCTATAAGGCCAGGCAACAAGGGGTTTTTTGAGAGAGGCTGTGTGTTGCAGTGGGGATTTTCAATGGAATCCGATAATGTGTAAAACCACAACTCCGTTATCTTACTGTGCTGAAAAGACCTTAGAAAAAGAAGTTTGCAACAGAACACAAAACCTGAATTCAATAAACTTTTCAGGTTAAGACACTGTAAAGCCATTAATCTGTCAGGAAAGACGTTCCTGGAAAAATACCATTCTATGTACATCCGTTTGCAAGCATTCATTTTTTTCCCCCAAGTCTTGCTGTACATAAGTGTTAGAGGGAGACATCTGACCATTTTGCTTCATAAGAGCTTGGAACCCAACTGAATGGAAACACTGCATAGGGATCTACAGGCAAGCCATGGAATGATCAGCCACAAAAACTTCCCTGTACCTGAGACAGCTTGCACTTTACCTGCTAAAATAACTAGAAGCAAGACTGATCTGAGTTATAGCCCAAAAGAATTGATACAGGTATGGGCAGATGGGGATTATACATGGCAAAAAGGAAGTTATAAAATCAATCTGAAATTCAAAACTACAATTTACCAACCAGTGAATTTCATGTTAGTACAAGCAGAAATGTAATTAGTGCTGTGCAAATTGGGAACCTTAAAAACAAGCACAAAACACGCTTCTCCGAATGTACTATTTTTTGCTCATGCAGTGGAGATTCCATTGTCTCTATACATGGGTTTTATATTACATTTTTTTTTCTTATTGTGTAAGTAACAACTCAAAATCTGAAAGCTGCCTTTTTTGTTGGTTTTTTTTTTTTTTTTTCCCTCTGAGAGTGAGCTTCCTGGAACTGAAAAAAACCCCAGCACTGTTGTTTTGGAAGCAGACTATTATGACTGAAGATGTCAAGTGTAGTTTATTCCAAGCTGTATTTTATTGAGAAACAGGATGTAGATTTTATTAATAACAAAACTCTAAACTCAATACTTAAAAAACCACCACCACCACAACAACAAAAGAACCAAAGAAAACAGGACAGAGAGCCATCTGGCAGCTGAACAAGAAATTAGAGGTTGAATGACACTAAAAAACAGAGGGAGAATGTCCCAAGACTTCACATAGATGGACTCAATCCATCTTATTCTTTTGAAGACCAAAAAACAAATAGTACGAAATGACCAGCCTGAATTTTCTTCTAATTTCTCATTTTTCTAGGTTCTTTTCTTCTTTGTGCCTGGATACCACTCTACAGAAAGGCCAGGCAAAGACTCGCAAACTAGAGGTGTTTACATCAACTTTGAAAAATAATTCAATTTTATTCTATTTTAATACTACTTCATTTTCCAGTTTTCCAGCAAGAACCCCTAAAACATGGGACTTCCCTTAACTGTTTTCCAGCAAAAGAGAAAGCATCTTCAAGAGCCTATCTTCAAAAGTCATAAAGTACAGACTCCAGCCTCAGGACAAGAGAAAACTCCAGCTTCCACAGACTGGTAAGTTCACAAATACAAAGACCAGAGTTACTCTTCCCCATATGTGTTTGAATACCCTGAAGGAAATACCCTAACTTTTTATTTACCCCCAGTCAAAGACGACAAAATGAATTAAAAAACAGATGAAATGAATATCTACCTCAATCTGTGTAGTGTTGTCATGTCCCTCTTCAAGTAGCAGGTCTGTGAAACCCCCTGGCTCCAAGGAATCCTGCCCCATGCTGGCTCTGTTGGTGTCCACTGATTTGAGGGACTCTGAGTGCCTTCTCCACCTGTGGCTGCTTACATATGAATCCACCTCCACATTTTCCTCCACTGGAGGGAAGCTCTGAACAACTTCATAAAACACACCTGTTTGACAAGAAAAGAAAAGCAAAACAAAACAATGTAGTAAGTGAACAGAACACTGGTTTGCTAATCACAACTGAAAACCTAAGAAGTTTTTATAAAGGTTTTGTACAACTCCATAAAATAGCCATTTATATCCATGATAAAGTTTTTATGGAAATGTGTTTAAAAGAACTATTATACTTTTACAAAATTGAGGAATTTGGACTAAGTTTTGTAGACTCCTCTAAACATCCTAACTATTTCATTTTTCTGCTTGTTTTCTCTCTGGGAAAAGCTGTCTCTGTAACATTTGTAACTTTAACACGTTTACCCATAGCTGACACTTTTCAAAATAGAATAAGTCTAACAAAAATATTTTAATTACCTAAGAAAACAAATGTAGAAGAGACAGAGAAACTTTTGTACACACTTAGGTCTTCTCACTGATTTTATGTTGAAAGAGCTTGGAAGCCATGGTGAAAGGCAAATAAACATTATGAAAGATGTGAAATTCTCATAAACAGCTGTTCCAGTGCATAAATAAAGCTGTCTTGCTGTATAAATGACAAACATGAATGATGTGTGAAGTCTGCAGACACCCACTATATTTTCTGCAAGGGATGAGCAGTTGGTTGGTGTGTTTAACTTACTACTTTTGAACATTTCCATGCTCATTTGCAACTTTTTCATACTAGTAAAACTATCTGCAAAACAAACCTATAAAACTATCAGCAGACAAAACCATTAATTTTTCAGAAGTTTTCATTTTGCCCAATCCAAAATCCTAACGAAGTATTTTTCTGTTTATTTATTTTTGTTAAAGTAAGAGAGAGAGTGAAGTAAGTTTGCATATTTTGCACTAAAAATCAGATATGCTTTTCATACTGTCTTTGTGTCTAAAAGGAGAAGTAGAGGAGCGCTTTGTGCTTTTGATGTGCCAGGAAGAAGGTGAGTTGCTTCAAAAGCCAAAAAAAAGACCTCTTGAATGGAGTGGCAAAGTAAAGGAAAATGCTGAAAGGATAGACTGGTAAACAATTACGTGCAGAAATACTTCCACTGCTTTTTTTTAACAGAATCTTCTGAAAAAAGATGGTACCACTTCCAAGGTCCTTAATAAGCATCACACATGTTGTCAAAGTGCAGAAGAGATGGGAAGATAGAAAATTATCTATCAAAGGTTTAAATAAGTGAGATTTTCCTGCATTACAGCAGGAACAGGTATAGGAGCCATGGGTATAGAAAAACCTGTCAGACATTGCTCTTGGCAGACCAGAAAGTGTTACAATACAGAAACAATATCTAATACACTTTAGGCTCTATCTGGTTCCATTTTTCTATCAAACTCCCCCAAATCTACTAAACTTATTTCCTGAGTTATTTGATCAGTCCCAACCAAGGTGAAATTGTGTGAGACTAAGATGCTTGGTCAGCTAGAGAAATCAGAATTTAATTGACATGCTAAACAAGCAATCTTAGGCCATATCTTTCCTCAGACCCCAAGAAATCAGACTTCTTTTCTTTTAATAGGTGGCTTTTTGAAGCCTGTTTCCTTGTATTTCTTTAAAGCCTTAGAACATTGTCTTCAACAAATTGCTTCTGCGCTCCCTATTTTTCAGACAGTCAGCAGCCCGATGCAGATGGACAGCTCAGCGGGTGAACCAACTTATTCCTCCACATTCCTTATCAAAACCTAATCAAAGCAGCGCTCCCTGCTTCAGCTTGCAGGCGCTTTGCTGTACTGGTCTGGAGATCATGGAGCTGCCAGACAGGGCAAACTGCTCAGAGACAAGGGCAGAGAGAGAGGGGGCTCCCTGCCCGTGCCCCGCAGCACCAGGGCTGGTTCCATGGAGGCTGCGTTTGTCCAGAGGCTGTGGCACCTTCCACAGACTGTGGGAGTGTCACACGCCAGGCCATAGCCCTCTAGGTGCACGTCTGTGGGAACTGACAGTAGTCAGAACCCGGATTTTTAGACTTCAGGCAGCACCAGCAGCAGAGCCTGGGGGAACTCCGTGCTCTCTCACTCTGCCTGGGAAATCGTAAGGAGGAATCAAAACAACCCTTGGAAAGTAAAAGACTGTTAGCAGATGGTGTTTTTGCCCGGTTCTTGTTTACTTGTAAGAAACAGTCAAGAAGTGTTGTTCCAAATGACCAATCAAATTCATTGTACCGAAACACTGCATGAAAGACTTTGTCTTTCAATAAATCTTTGTTATAATGCCCTCCGAAGACACCGGAGTTGACATGTATCGTTATTTGAGCCAACCCGAATCGTAATGATACATGTCTGCACCACCCCTTCCTCTTCCACTGAAGCACCTTTCCTGCCTGGTCTTGGTGGCTCAAAATCCACTCTCAGAGAGAGGCAAAAACAGCATTTCACGCCCATTTTGCAGTCCCACTCCAGCCTACTCTTTCCATGGCTATTATATGTGCTTGACGTGTTGAGGCAATCACCTAAATTAGCAGATAGAAGATGTGAAAGTTAAGGGAAGTTTTTAAATCCCATGAACCTCAAGTTTGGACCCATTTGTAAAGAAAAGCAATTACACCTTGTTCTCCCATATCTTGAATAGAAATGAATGTAGTTTCTAACCTTCAAAGTTGTTTGTAACATAAATTAGTTTTTAAAATTATAATAATATAATGATGGTGAGAAAGAAAGAAGTGTGTTGGGGTATTTCCACTGGCTTGGAAATTCTACACAATCTTCTCTGTATTTTCTTTTACAGTATAATTGCATCATGGCAAATCTGCAAAATTTGATTTGGGCCACTCCCCACTACAGAGATGTTCTATGTCATTAGTGTAGAATTTTTACCCCCTTTAAAATTTTTAATTATGTGATTTTTCTCTTTGAAACATACCAAATGTTCTAAAAAAGACTGTTTCTGCTATTAACAGATAACATTACCTGATAAACATTTTTTTACAGGTACAAGTGATACTGACATAAGGAAGCTTTACAATCATCTAACTGTATTCAGAATGCATGTTATCCTTCTAAATTGAATAGCAGCATGAATTAAATGCAGAAAATGATAACTATTCAGTTGAAAACAAATCTTTGGAGGTTCTAAATTGAATAGTAGCAAGAATTAAATGAAGGAAGTGATAACTACTCCGTTTAAAATTATTCTTTGGAGTTTATTTCACCACGAAATCTGTAAAACACTGTTATCAATAGACTAGTTAAGTGTCTTGGACTGGCAGCATGAGGATACTGAGCTACAATGTGAGATAAAATCTGGATGTGATTTCAAGAAATAAAGAAAGAAATGTACTGTGTGATTCCTCCTTCATTAAACCTTTTCCTTAAACTACAGGGGATAGAGAGAGAGAAATTATGAGCTTGGCTGAACCAGCTCTGCTTCAAAATGTTCTCTTTGTTTATCCCAGCAGATCTCTAGCTGAGAAAATGACAAACATTTTTGAAATTAGCTGAAAAGGATGTTTTACTTTTATGTAAATAAAATTTAAATAAATTTTCAGATAATGGATAGATAAATTATTTTTAAGTTATAAAAAGAGGCATCCCATAAGAAAAAGCATTTAGAGACTTAAAAATTCCAACACTTTACAAGTTAGAACTGTTTGATATTTCTGGTTGAAATCCCTGTGTAATTTAAAAAAATCACATAGAAGGCATTTTAGAGGAAATGTACTTTTAGAGGAAATTATAGTATTATCTTTTAGATGTTGGAGCTCTTGCTTTAATTAACACTGAAGGAGAACATGTCATTCAAATCAGTTGAAAAGAAGCCAAATGCTGTAATGTCTGATTAATAATAAAAACACAATATTGGCAAGCACAGATGAGTAGCAACTTCTTTGACTTGTATTAACAGACATGCAAAACTACAGTAAGTCTTTAAATTTGTTAAAGAGAGAACTACTGTTTTCAACTGATATTTTCATGTGTAAAGCATCAGTTTTATATGTAGTACTATCACTGGCAAGCCACTATCTCTGATCCTGTACTGCAGTATTTTTAAGCAGCAAAAGTAGAGTAAGGTCTTTCTAATGAATATGTAATGAAGATGGTGTTTCGGTTTGATCCTTCAGCTGTTGCTCTTGAAAATTTCATAAAATTAACGATAAAAATCCTTACATCTGCAGCTCCTTTCCTCCTTGGGTTATACTAAGATTTAAGATTTCAATTCCATGTTGAATAAAGTTAGAGAGGCAGTCAGGTGGTGATAAGGGAAACAAATCTATAAAAGCTTTCACTGATTGGAGATTATTTGGTGACTGTTGGGAAGATGAAAAGATCTTGCCACAGTTGGCCAGTTCAGCCCTTCATAGCTGATGTGATTAGGATTTCTATTAAAGGCTTTAAAGGAATGGGAGCATCATTCACACAAAATAAATCACACTTGCACATGATATTTAGAGAAGAATGAGGAATGGGAATGGGTGAAAATTACAGGCAGAATCACTTTCACTCATATCTAAAACAGGTGTTTCAAATTTCCTCCTGTACAGGGGTACATGCTCAGACAAAAAGAAAGCTTTTAGCATCTATTGCTTAAATCACAATGTACCCAGGTAACAGCTTTTTTACCACTTGAGCTTTCATTTTAACAAGCATTAAAGAAGTTTTTAAATGTGTTAAACTAAACCGATGGAAGACACACATCTGAAACCTCTGTCATGTACATGAGGAGGTTTCTGACTTTTGAGGTGGCTCTGCTAGTCTGAGATTTTGGGCCAGGAAGATTTGTGTCCTGTATTGTGAAATACATAGAACTGCTTAAAACTTCTGCCATTAACATAAATCAATGCTGTTTGTCCACTTAAATATTGTGAATTATGCAAGTGACTCTAACAGATCAGAAATGCTGGGCTATACAAGAAAGTTTTGCTGAAAGGGAAGAGGACACCTAAATGTGGTGGGGACAAGGGTTCTCTGCTTTACCAAGCCTGTCCTTAGAGAAAAAGGAAGAAATTCTAAGCAAATAGGCCCAAAGTGCAACAGCCGAACTTGACAAGTAAAACAGCTCTGATTTTGTAAGGAAGTCTGGTCTACATAAAGCTTTATTTATGAGGAAGAAAAAAAAAAAAAAAAAGACAAACTTCACATTTTTTCAGGTGGCAACATAACCAAAGGAGAAAGAAACCTAAACTTTCTTTGGGTAAAAAAAAAAGGCAAATAGGTAAATCTTCTTCCATTCATTCAACTAGTTTTGAGTTTTTTCCCCCTTTTCCATGAGGTCAAACATTTGGGGAATGTTTCAGCACATTAGAATTTCAGAATTGCATTTCTGAAATGTGTGTGTTATTTACATTTCATGATTGCCCACATTTAAGCCAACTCTGCAATTTGAATAATTTCATAAATGCATCATAATCAGCAAGGGGTTTTTTTTGAAAGACTAGAAATACTCACACATTGAAACTTTTATTCAGCAGATTGCTTGTGAGATACATGATCAACTTTCTAAATATGCCACAGCCCAAATGCCAGCAAAATCAAGTATCAAATACACAAATTTATTCATCAAGGGACAGAAAATGCCATCATACTACTTTAGCTTAAGTAACTTTCTATAGCTTGTCTTATGAGTCTTTTATGATCCTTTCAGTAAGGGTGAGAGACCAACAAATGTTGATAAAAGATATGAATACTAGTTCCATGAAGTTACAGACTCTTTTCAAACATAAACATGCCTTTAAAGGATTCTCTAGCTACAGGGCTTATATATTAAATGACAAATGTCACAGCAGAAATCAGCCATATGTCTCTAAACCAGGACAATTTCTAGTTCAAATTAACTCTGCCTACGAGCACCTCAACAAAATGAGACTTTATCTGTACCTGATTCATGGGCTTAGGAGAAATTCCATCTTTTTGACCTTAATTTAGGAAAGATAGATAAGCTTGAATTTCAATATGTCCTTGATAATGATACAATAAATTCCTTAACAAATTAAAAAATAACATGATTTGTAAAAACTCTCCCACACTGATAATTAGCACACAAAAAGCTGTGTCAGTTTGGGTCATGATTCAGGTCAACCAACAAAAGACCAGATCCTCACAGTTTCTTTTTAAAGCTTGTCTGAAACTGCTAACAGAATTGTAATAATATGTAGGAAAACCATGCTTAGCATGGTCCTATTTTTCCTAACTAGGGATGAGAATTTATGGGGCCTGCAAAGGGAATCAGAGGTCAACGATGATAAAACTCTGATTTATGGAAGATGATGATCTCTGTACTGCTGTTGAACTGTTTGTTCAAAACAACAAAAAAATAATGTCTAAAATAATAACAACACTATCTCAAGGTATGCTTTCCTTGCAATCATATAATAAGTAGCGACTAAGACTCATGTCTAATACAGAATCAGTATCAATAATAATAGGTATTATGGGAGGGAAATAACGTAGCTGGTAATTTCCTTCCACATCTGTTTTATCAACAATATGAACTCAGAGTTTCCCCTTTGCAGCTGCTTTCTATTCAATAACTATTTTTCACCACTACAAGTGGTCCCAAAGAGAATATTACCAGACTTCTAGAACTTTATCTTTGTCACAACTACAACTGCGGCAGGCTGGGTTTTTGTAGTGTTTTGGGATTTTGTTTGCTTGTTTGAATTGCCTGATTTACTTTCACGTTGTAATTATTTATGTAATCATACAGGTAAATTGAAATGGTATAAGTAAAGCCAAGATCTGAGTCCACTAGTAACAATACTGTTACTTTGATTAACCTACATCAACACTGAGGAAATATTGTTAAATTCCAGCTTCACTCATATTCTCCAGCTACATAAACACAATTATTTGCACATTGAATTTACAAGCAATCTGATTCGAGCTTTATAATTTCTTATAGATTATTTTTGCTATTCTCTCCGTCAGTTCTACTTGGGGACCAAGATCTAAATTTATTGCTAACTGGACACATAGAGAACAAAAAAGACACAACTTATGTCTCAAAGAAGGCTTGCAGTCTTGAGGATGCTGGATGGTAAGAGGAGGGAGGGAATTTTGGTCAGTACACAGTGATATCAGTCATCAGCAAAATCTTAGACAGCATCAAGATTTTGAAGCTATTTTAGTGAAAAGAAGATTTACAATGGTAAAAAAAGGTGTTCTAATTTTATGTGGTTAACTTTTTACACACCTATTCTAGAAGGATTTCAGTTGCTTTCACAACTGAGGTTAGAACAAGAGTCTAGGAAGGCTGATCGTAACAGAATGGGAAGGCATAAAACATTTTACACCTACTAGGTGCTTATAAGTCTTGTGCACATCTGCATCCCACACTTGCAGACCTTTTTTGTATAATTTTTGGAACAATAAAAACACAATTATGATTAAGCTAACAATGCGGAGTGTAATCCTTTATCTCAACCCTCCACTTTCTGAGACAGGAAGACAAAATCACCTTGAAAAGAAAGATAATGACATTGGAATCGATTCTGGTTTATCCTTTCCTTTCAAAGTATAAGAAAAAAATAAAGAAAAAAACCTCTAATAGACTTAGATGCCCAGCCATGGCAAATTCAATTTGAGTACTATTAACTTCATCTTTGCACACTACACTAATATGTTCAATATCCATATCTTCAGCAACACTTTGAATAATTATTAGTAATGCAGCCACCCAGCTGTACATAGATGAATATTTAGCACATACTAAGCTTACAAAAGGAAGTATATCTGTAATGTTCTTATTACATGACTCACACTACTAAGAATTTTATTTTCTTGTGGGTTGTCAACTACAGCGTAGAAAAGAAAGTAGTTAATACATTTTAAATAATTTGATGGCTTCTGATTAACTTGTAGCAATAATGTCAAAACGTTAATTCACGTGTAGTTTATGTACTTTCTGTCCAAACCTCCCTATAACACAAAATCTTGCTAAACTACAGAATTATCTAATAAAAAAGCTGTAAAAAGTAAAGAATTCAAGAAAAAAATGCCCTGCCAAGAGAAATGGAGATCTCTCTATAATATTCTATTTATATGCAAATTCTTGCTTTTCCAAACTCGATTCAAAGGTTTTCCAGAGAATACTAATACCAACTGCACCTTATTTAAACACATTGTAAAGAAGTTTATATTTTTTTTTCTGGTCAGTAACTAGATCACAGTACAATTGCCGGTATTGGACAGTAGCATTAGAGCTGTCCCCTATGTGTCCACCTCACTGTTCCAACTTGAAAGCATCTTTATTCCTGAAGGATCTAGCAAACCTAGGCACTAGAACAACCCGAGAATATGAGAGAAAAGCATACAAAAAGGGAACTAGGCATTCATAATTTGAGCTGCAGCATAATTTGAGTCTGGAACTCATTTTGCATGACTTGTTGAGAAAGAAGACAGTAAATAACTGGGATGTAGGAACCTGTTCTAGCTTGGCTAATTCTGCCCTTCCCACCATAGTGCCAAATGCAACTTTGGTAGAAGGGTTATCTTCAATTTTAGCCTGAGGAAAGGCAAAGGCAAGGGCACAAGGAAGCCCATTGCTCAAGAAATGGATTAGCACAGACAGCACACACAGTGCCTGTGCACGGCAGCAGGCAGAGGAAAAGAGCAGTGCTTGCAAGGACACTGCTCTGGCCGAGACACCACGGGTCAGCTCTGCACAGGCTGTCACTCAGTGGTGCTGGAGCAGCACCAGAGGGTAATTGCCTTCCTGGGCAGCCCTGTCAGGCTGACTTCGAATCAGGCACAAGGATCAATGCTAGCATTCACCCAAAGGCAGCCACACAGGGTTGGGCTGCTCAAGCATAGAGATACAGATGGAAAACAGGGCTCACATTTCAACACAGTGGAGCTGCCCATACATACAGGTATAGGCAACATCACCTCAGGAGCACAGGTTAAAATCTGAGCAACCTGGCACAGTGGAAATAAAAGAAGAAAGTTGGCACAATGGCATAATGCCTCATCAGGTGCAACAAACACTGATGGCACAGAGATGAAGGATTTCCTCTCCTGCCTTGTCAGTGGTGGCCAACAGACTGAAAGCACCCTTAGTAAGTTTTTCTGCAAACAAGGGCAAACTCCTAAGCCTCCTACTATCTCCAAATAGATCTATTAATGAGTTTGTGGCAGTATGCCAAAATACAGCCCACATATAGAGTGACACTTCTGAGAACTCAACATACCCTCGACATTTCAAAGAAAGGCAGATCATGCAATGTAACCCCTGCATGACTTAAATATGGCACATTTCTCTCTCTGTATCCTCAGCCCCCTCTGCCCCCATCACAGGAGTAGAAAGGAAGTGGTTTGCAGTATTAGATGTTTCACAGACATCAGGATTTGGAAAACTGGAAAAAGAACCAGCAATTGCTGTTGCCCAGAAACGTGCAGCAGAGAATGTAATAGTAATCTAATATTATAAAAGGTGAAGAAAAGAAAGGTATGATTTTTCTTCCAGTAGAATGGCAAAAGAGAATTTTTTGAAGACGGGAAAATTAAAATTTACCCATGTTAATGGAGACATAACTTGGACTTCTTTTCAGCTCAAGATCACAAATTGATTTCCATTGGAGCCATAAATTTAAATCCCTTCACTTTCATTATGTATCAAACAAGGAAACTATATATCTTCTATCATTTTCTGCACACAAAGGCTTCCTAGACCAACAATGATTCAGAATTAAGAAAGATTAATCCAGCTACAAGTAAATAGATTGATCATTGGTAGAATTAATGAATTCATTTAATAAAGGCTTAGTCCCAGAACTCACTACACTGTGGTGTCAAGATCATTTTCATGAAATGTCCTGCAAAAAGTAAAAGAAGTAAATTGTCATGTTTAAACACAGAGTTGCTTCAAGGGTCAGGAGAAGTAAAAGTGGTCTGACTGGGCTTATATGGTAGGGTTCCATGTTTAGGTTAGCAACGATTGAAAAATATATTAAATGCTAGTACTTTAGAATTCTTAAGATATCTTTACCTGATTTTCACACCTTTATAGAAACACTGCATTATGCTTACAGTGCTTTATCTGTGATGCCACTTTGTTTTGTTTTGTTTTGCTTTGTTTTATTTTGTTTTGTTTTGTAGAGATGAGATGGTCAAGCAATAAAAATGGCATTTTATTTAAAAAAAGACACTGAAGCCTATTTCAAGGTGTCTTGACCCTTAACTTGCAATTCCTGTCAACTTAAATTTCTCTATATATTTACCTAGTTCCCTCATTTCTGCGTATTTTTTTCCAAAAGAATAGCACAAAACTTTAAAAAAAGAAGATCTATTACCTTCCACTTTCACTCACATGCATGAAGTAAGTGTTTTAAGGACTTCTGAAAACATTGTAGGGATTCTAAATAAAAAGGGCTTCAATCTGGCCCAGAACAGTACCATAGATATGGTCCTCTGTAAGAGCTGACTGTAAGTTCTCACTTCACCAGAGAAGTCAGAACTTTTCAATTTTTGAGGAAGCATTAAGAGACACGTAAGTAATTACAGTAAATATATACAGTGTAAAGATGGATTCTCTAAAAGGACCTAAATATATGATGTAAAAGTGCAGGTTGCTAATTATTTTTAGTATTTTTGCATAATAGCTCAATGAATGCCTCTCAAATCTGTAAGATGCACATAATGAAACTCACTTTCTCTATTAAACATGGTCTGTGTAACTGATGACAAGCACTAGAAAACAGCTATGTACTATTTTATTACTGAAAGGCCATTGCTTACTTCTTCCAGTCTCTCTGTTGACAGAGTATTTTCTGCCTTGTCTAATGAAGATTAAATTTGTCACTGAGATCACAACGGGTCTAAATGCCTTCAGGTTTTGGTTTGTTTTCTTTGCAGGAGAAATTAACATTTTAGCTTCAGCTAAAATAATCTAAAATCCTAGATCAGGAGATCTGCTGGAGAAAAATATCATGTTTCTAGAACACTAATGGGAGGAAATAAGAGCAGAGATTGTTTTTAAGCTCTGGCACAAAATCTGCCTTACTAGACTTGATATGAGACCAAAAAAAAAAACCAAACACCATAGATTAGGAAGGAATTGTTGGAGAAATGTGTTTAGAGTCATAGAACAGCTGTATTAAACCCATCAGAAATCAGAGGCATAAAAATACGAATTAAGCCAGTTTGTATGATAGAAAGGCATTCTTTCTTTGGCAGAAAAGAAGTAAGCCCTTTGAAAACTGGCAGAGAAACTGGAGAAACAGAAGATAAAATATTGCATCAATCTTGAAACTTGTCAAAGCAATGAAATTATCCAGAAAATGTTTAATTGGACTGCCCAGTACATGGTGTATTGAATATTGCCTTTGTCTTCTCCCAAAAGGCAGATGAGCTAGTACTGTGGATTGTACAGCTCTCGGGAGTAAAGTGCAGGAAGGGCATGTTTTCACAGTTTTTAACTGATGACAGGACTGGAAGGACTCCACTCCTATAAAGGCATGTTAGAATTTACAGATAAACCCTGTTTTTTTATATATGTTACAGTTGACGCTGTTTACATGCACTCCCACCATACCAAAATAAAATTAGGGAACTCATTGCTGGCATCCACTTTTAATATAAACAAGTTACATGGAACTTAGGCATTTGGATAGACATATTCTGGGAGAAGACTGAATAAACGTGGTATTTTTTGCTTCTGTAATAAACACCTTCCAATTCAACCACAACATTTCCAGAAAAAAAACTTTATCAGCTTTGCAGCACTCCTGCTGGGGTGGGTTTGTTAGCATGCTGTGGACATACATTTCATCTGAGCATTTTTTTTTTTTTAAAGGAGGCAGAAATTGATACTGCTGTGTTGCAAAGCACATGGTGTTTTGGAAGCTGCAGGGATGAGCCAGCTCAAATTACATCAGTCTACACTTTATGAAGGGACAGATTTGCAACTCTCTGCTGTGCCAGTGCTTTTCTAAGTGGAAGATAGGACATTATGTAATGTGTGAACATCATTACACATTAATCATCACACAAAGAATATGTTACTTTACTTTTCAGAGGGTAAAAAAATAGACATGACACAAGAGAGTTCAGTATACTCCTTCAAAAACCACAAATATGCTTAAGTGCTTAGGAGGAGCTTATTTTCAAAAAGAAGCTGAGCTTATAGGAACTCAGACTTGGTAGACTCAGTGATTAGATGTATGCAAACACTGCCTAGTGCCTACAGAGAGCTGAAGGAATGACTCTGAGGAAAAGACCTTCTTCACAAGATGGTTGGTTTTCTGCTTGGGTAATCACTCCAGTGCAGAGCATTTATACTTCTTTACAGCCACTCGCTCAAGCACTTGCTCAGGTTCTTTATTATCACTGGCTAGAAGGCAAATTCAAAGGAGAAAGGGGAAAAATATCTTAAAGTAAGAGAGAAAACAGAGTGTTTTAGAAGTTTTTTAGATGAAATGATATTTCAGTGTTTAATGAAGACAAGAATATCCATGTACAGGAGTTGGGAAAATAAGTCAAAATTTGGCCTATTTTGTTAGACAGATTGATATATCTGTGAAATATTCTTGAAAAATCACCTGTGTTTCTTCTCATTCTACTCACCACAGATTTTATTCCTAAGAAGCACATAATAGTGCTGTCTCAATTCGCGCATGTAATAATGCTGTGCTATTTCTTTCCAAAGGAAGAATAGTGTCAACAGTCAGCTATGATTCCCCATGCCCTGCCCTTGAAATGCAATGACAGAAAAGCACTAGCCAGATGCACAAAAAGGCGTCTTTTAGAGCAGTCTTATATTTCTTTTTCACAACATCTTGCTGCCAAGGTTATAACCCACATACTGGCTGACAGCCCATCCAGAGCCAGGGCAGCCACAGTAAGGTTTGCAAACCAGCTCTTCACATCTTGCAGCAGGGAACGGATTCTAAATCAGCTCAGCTACATTCAGTGTTGTAAAAGATTTGCCTGAATCCTGGAAATCAATATAACCCTAGAAATCATTCTTAAGTTTCTCAAGAACAATTTGGTTTTGTTTCCAATTAGCTTTGTGGTAATTTAGGGCACAAACTCTCCCTCTGTACCACATGTATTCACACTGTCAAAGCACTTGCAACTCAAGCAAGTTCCAAGCTGGTGAACTTTAATAGGACTTTAACAGCCCCTAAAACTGCCCATCTTCTACAGGCCTGTCAGTTCCACTCCAATGAGGAGTTAATCTTAAATTAATCTGTCTTGTTGCTGAATGCTGACTGCCTTCCTCAACACATACATCTCATTTGCTCAAGCAGAGAAACAGCTCTAAAGTCACTAAAGATATATCATTCTATGTCTGTATTATAGAGAGATAAATTACCAGTTCCTGGATATCTAGGTATCTTGGCCAAACAACTGCTGAGCTTGCACAGGCTGGCTGTCCTTTTGCAGTATGTCCCACAGAGCCATCACTTCCAAACCCATTACCATTAACAGGCCTGGTTTACAGTATTTTCTCTTCAGATAACTGTAAGGGTGAGGCTAACTAATGCTAAAGGATGCAGTCAGGCTCAGTCAGTAAGGAATGGCATCCCCACCTTACCAAAAAGCTGGCTTTGCCACCTTTCTTGCCTGCCTGAGCTGCTCACTTGATCCTGCTTTGCAATTTTGGAAAGCATATGCCCACTGTGACAGAACTGTCTCTTGAAATTCACAGTAAAATTTTCTTAAATCAGGGCTAGTTACAGTCCTCATGAATTTTATAAACTGTCTGTCCTGCCCTCTCTCCTTTGTTTGAATCAGTCTTCACTGTTTTCCAGAAAAAATTCAAAAGCAGGACATCTTGCTAGGAGATGGAAGACCTCCCCCAGGGTAAAGGTAACTGTGAACTCTCTGCCTCACTTCCCTAGAGAGTCCATAATCACCAGGATATTATGAAAGCACAAGACACCAGTACTTAGGCTCAGAAGACAAGTTGAGAGCTTCTCTCCTTGACAAAGACCAGCTGAACTCTCCAAAGTGCATTGCACACGCTGAATCCCAAGGCAAGCTGCCTCTTTTTGCAGACCTTAAGACCATTTAAATTAATCCCTAGAAAGAAGCAGGATTTCAAACATACAACGGGCATTGCTTCTTTTTGTTTTTAATTTTCAGGCCACTCCCAGATCCACAGCTGAGTGTTTGGGATTGCAAACTAAGTGATAACAGTAAGCAACTCAATCAAGGCTTTAATTCCACTTACGAATTACAGAACTACAAATTTGCCATGAAAACACTGAGTTTTCATGTAAGTGCTGAAGTCCTTCATCATGTTTGTAACCTTAAACAAAATTGTGAGGAAGAGTTTGTTAAACACTAACCAGTGTTGACAGCAAATGCCCATTTGCTTCCAAGACTAAAACCAGTTTTTCAGCCTGTGTATCACATGCTTGTCAATCATGTGGAAGTTTCTCATAGTTTGGTGCATTTGTGCACATTGTTTGGCTCTAAATGAGCCCACAAACCCACTGACACCTCCATGAACCAGGGCCTTTCAAAGATTTGTTATTTAACTGAACTTCATTGCGTAACTCATGGTGGACATTTTTCCTCTTCCATTAGTGATAAACCATAACCTCACAACTTCTTGTGCCCCAAATGAATCTCCATTTCTGCCTGGTTATACCAAAAGCAGCAGATTCTCCACACTGCATAATGTAGGCATTCCTTCACATGATTTAGCTAAGATGTTTCTAATGATATCTGTCCACTATAATCTGTTTGTAAAAAAGTATGAAGCATATATCATTTTTTACCTACTCCTGGAGGAGAAAAGTAATAAAAGACAGCAAATTCAGCCTCCTCCTCTCATAAAAATGCAGTAAGAAGGGAAAAGCAACAACTTACTTTATTACTCCCATCAGTTTTGCTGAAGTAAGGAGACTAAAAGCTGTGGGAGAAAACTTTCTGAGTCATTATACAGCCTCTCCACAGGAAGCACAGGCTTGTCAATATATTGTTTTTCACCTTCAGCTTTAAATATGAGTGATTTCACATACACCAGCTCTTTTAGACCTGTAATGCCCTCAACTAGGGGCAAACTGAATCTTGCTTCTTTTTTTTTATGTTTTATGGTTTGTTTTTTTTTCCCCCCTACATGTGCACGTGACCCCACTCCTCACTATGTGCCTTCCTCCCTCCTCCCTGCAGGGTACAAAATCCCAGACAGACATTCCCTCTGATATCCTTGGACCCCAAATCAAGTCTCTCTCTATACAACTAAAGCTGTCTTTCCCATACCTTGAATGACAGGCTTCAATAGAGCATTTACCATCCAGTGCCCTGACAGGTCTATCCCACCAGGAACATGTCTAGGTTCCTCCTTTTATAGATTTACTCAGGTTTTATTCTGCCACCAGTCCAGTTATTCAGCACCTTCCAGCCGTACTCTGATCACCTCCTTTTCCACAGCTGCCTGGTCTCTCCAGATCAGCCTGTGCTCTCCCAGGAAGAGCACAGAACCCATGTTGTACCACTTTTGTGTAGCCCAGTTTCAGGGAGGAGGAGCAGAGACTGTGATTGAAAAGGTGATGTTGCATGCAGAGACTGTCTCATAGCCTCAGCCATAGAATTTGGCCCCACTTGCCTGCTACCTCTTCCTAAACTTATTGTCTGAAATCAGATGTTATCCTCTCCAGTGACCTGTCAGAGAAAGATAAAACAGCAGAAGGGAGAGTAAGATTGCATAGAGTTCTGCAGTCAGAAAATCACTTCTCTGAAAAGAAAAGTGACAAGTCTGAACTCTATTTTACTATCACATGTTTCTCAGTATCACAGAAGGAACCTTATTTCTTGTTTAAAAATTTTAAAATTAAGACCTTTCTTATCTGAACCGAATATCAGAAATTTGTTACATTATAATCGCAGAGAAACAATGCTGGGCTTACTTCACACTGTTCAAGGCTGTGGACAAAGAACTTGGATGTTTTAATTTACAGAACAGTCTATAGGTATACTATGATCTGTTACTTATTGTTCCATGAACATATGTGACAAAAATAGGTAAGAAAATCACTTAGTCAAGGCAGTGACAAAATAGCAAAGTGGTTTGCATGCACACAGGGAAGGAATGAAAAGACTGTGCATGTTGAGTCCAGTGGGATGTCTAGATTCCAGGAAAAAAGCAAAAGGTAACTTATTGATGATATCTAATATACAGCAGCACCATAAAATATCATGAAGTGGGCTCCTCTGGCTTCTCTTAGAAAACTCAGGTATTAGGAAATTCAGAAAAAGAATTCTGATATTATTCTACTTCAAGATACATCCTATAGCAAATAAATTGGCACCTTTAAATCTCACAAAGTGATCTAGAAGCCATAAATTGGGCATTCTATTTAATAGGAGCACTTACTGGTGCTCTGCAGAGAGCTGATTAGTCACAGCACAGAGTTTCCTTCAGTTTTCAGCTATTAAACGACCCTTTAAAAAGTTAAACTCATATTAAACATTTATCTGATTGCTCAACATGACTGAGAATTTCCCATTTTGCAGATGCCTGACTGCAGCATCTTAAAAAGGGATAATTTTTGCATGGTGATCTATTCGCTCTTTATGAACATCATTCCATCCAGAACATATTCCCACAGACATCCTCCAACTCTTGATCTTCTGGTTCTTCTCATTAGTAAGCTCAGTCACTTCTTCACATTACACTATCCTCACATAGTTCAAGATTTAGAATTATAATCACTTTGGGATATGTAAATGCAAGTGTGCAGCTTCCTGAAGATCTTATGATTTCAGCGCAGCTGGGGATGCTTAGAGCACCTTTGATGTCAAGCTGCTTCTAGTATAGGGTGGTGTCTGACTGGAGGTGGTAACCTTTCTGAAACGTCCATCTGTGGAAAACTGAATTGAAATCAACTGCAACAGAATCCTGAATTTCTGGAAACGGGTAGTGCTACATTCTCATAAATTTATGTGCCTCATACAACATCAGGTGGAGGAGATCATCTGCCCAAATTTTTACTGCAACTCTGAAGGTTGCTCTGGCTCTAGAGTTATAGAGTTATAGAGTTATAGTTTCCCTCCATGGGAAAAACCTTTTCTGCCCTAACTTGAAATCTTTTAAACCTGAAACATTCTGGGTGATCAATACCAGTACCTATTGAAGCTATTCAGGTAGTCTGGCTGCATTACAACAGTAAGTTCTGTTAAGATGTTTTGAAAATATTCTAAACTTCAATTTGGCATACAAGTAACCTCATTTTTTTCTCAAACTAGCACCCACCAACACATTGCCTGCTCTGAAATTCTCTGTCATTGCTAGCAAAAGTCAGCACTGGGTCAGTGTCAGACATCTGCATTTTCAGATCAGTAACTACTATTTGTGGGGAGAAGCAAGGCGTGCCAGAAAGGACAAAGTTCAAGAACACAACATCCCCCATTAGCATAGTTCTGTTCTAGTCAAAATAACTTTTTAATGTCTTTATTTGAAATTAATCCCTCCCCCCAATCAAATCCAGATGTTCTGTGTTTATTTATTTATTTACATTTTTTAGAAGAAGAAAGTGGTGTAGGAATGGTGAGAAATAGTTTGAAGCTCTGAGAAGAAGCTTTGATCCCAGAAGCACTGTTAAAACTGTTGTAAAATGTTTTGTTTTTTCAACCTAAATGCTGTGAAGTGTATATAACCAAGCTAACTAAAAAAAAAAAAAAAGTAAACAAAAAATGAAGTCCTTCTAAACACTTGTATTTCATTCATTGTGATTCTAACCAACTGCAGCTGCTTTCTCCTTTACTTATTGAAAATGCAATCAGCAATGAAGTTAATTTGTGTCTGACCAAAGCTCTTGCACTAACTGATTACTTACAGATGTCAAATCTCCAAGTGAAATTTTTGCCACCTGTTTTCAGTTTCAGGATTGGCAGTTTTGTACTTCCACAGCTTATTGACCTGTTGTGGGTCTATACCATCTGTTGTATTCTCCATGCTCAGTTTCCACAAGACATCAACAACACCAAAATCGTTTCGTCAGGAAGTTTTCTCCTTTATACAAGGAGGCATCCAAAATATTCTAATGTGGAAGTATCAAAACTGTCTTCCACATTAAAAAGAAGCTGTAGATGAAACAGTGAATACTTTTCATTAATAAGCGGTTTCATTCAAGGTGTGAATATGGTTTATTTGCATGTCAAAATAACTATATCAGGATGCTACTACGGATTGTCCAGACCAAGCTTCACTGCATTTTTATTTGGATATCAATTATCAAGAATAAACATTTTGTATGGCCTGAAGTTCTTTGAGAGAGGCCATTTTATTCATGGAAACATTGCTGTCAACATTAAATCCATGTACTAGAAAATACAACACTTTATTTAATTAAAAGGGGCAATAATAAACATTTGGGAAATAAACTGGGATTTTCGGTGATAAGCAATGATTAGAAATAAAAAATAGCCTTTTTTTTTTCTCACTAGTCTGCAAAGGTAACATTGCTAAACAGTTTTGCAAAATATTTTTTTCTATTTTAGAATGAGATTTATTCTACAAGATTTATTACCAGCATTGTTTTTTGCTATGACTCATCTATAAGCTATTCGAAAATGTATTCTCATTATAATGATTACTAGGTGGTACTTTTAAGAGAAACCAGTTATGGAAAAGGAGCAGTTATCCTATCTGTAAGTTACAGCACGAACCTCTAGGGGATGCTGTGTATATTAACTTTACACTGCATTTTTACTTTTGAATTCTTTCCACTATAGAAGTCCCAGCTGATACTAACCCAGATGGCTTGTGGTTGGTTGATGATATTACTTTTTGCTTGTATAACCATAGTGGGTCAGTTCCTTTGCTGTTGACAAGGTCCAGGGTGGTCCTGCAAATGCAGGATAAAATGACTGTCCCATCCTTTCCACTGCAGCATAAAGACTTAAGGATGTGCTAAATTAGGCTGTGTTCTGAGGTAACATGAGCACCTTCTCTCGCTCCTCAGGTAGCCCATGGCCAGAGGAAGCTGCAGGGTTTTGGAAGAGGAGGAGCTCTGGTATTGTATCCACAGCACTGGAGTGGGCTATCAGAGGTGGAAAGGCAGAACGTCAAACATGAATGGCAGAGTGGGTATGAGTCACAGACTGTGGACATGCTTGGGGTGGGAGAGAGGGATGACTCCATGCTAAGACAATAAAATTCTTAAAAATTATTGTTTCCCTACTTTAACACGAACCACAATGCAGTCTTCTCCCCACTGCAGGAAATGACAGGTTCCCCAGTCTTTTCCCTCGCTCATGAGGCAATTGAAACAATTGTCTCCAAAAGAAGCTTCTGAGCATTCCCCTTGGGTGCAGTATTGGTAGAGACAAGCGACAGCACAAGATCAAAAAGCACTTTCCAGACAGCCACAGCTCTTCCAAGCCTGTCAGACTGCAGTTACAGCTCTTGTGCTAATGGTGATAGACACAGAACTCTTTATTCCTCATAAGTATTTGATTAACCTTCTGCCATACTGTTTGCTATTGCTCAGTCTCTAGAAGAGTGAGGGAGACTTTGGCATCAGTTTGGAATCACTAGAGTTTTTATGTATTTTGCTTAAAGAACTCAGCCAGGCAAAAATTAGGCAGGATTGTGGCCCACTCTCTGCAATGTCCTCTGACTTCAGTTAACACTGACATAAAACTAGAAGAATGCTGTTGACTGGAGCACAGCTATTGCCATTGTACAGGAGTGCATCTGAGGTCAGAATCTGACTCAAACTACTTGCCAAAAACTGCAAAATATTATGAAAGAATGGCTAACAGAAGCTACCCACACCCACTGAGCTGTGGATGTTCAGCTGAGAAGCAGATGTTTTAAGGGTCAGTACTTCTGTAATAAGTAAACACATTTATTGTAATGTAGAACACTGAGCTAATAATATAAATACCAAGTAGAACACTTGAAATACTGTGCAAACAACAACATACATCTGAAAAATAACTACAACAAATGCTTGTTTTTCACTCGAAAGATCACAGGATCAGCACTGTTTACTGCTTCAGCACAGCAATTACTACGTAATCTTAGCCAATGTTTCCAATAAAGCCTGCTCCCATCCATCCCATTTCTAATAATGTGTGACATTTTTGCCTGGGTCTAATATTCAGAGGTTTGCTGTCCAAAACACTAGCTGAGTTACTCACAGAGCAAGGCCAAAGGACCACGTGCTCTCCTTTTTAGATGCAGTTAGCTAAAACTAATTCACTTCACTCTTTGCAAAGACCCCCTGCTTTCTACTCAGCAGTATAATTGTAGAATGCAAATAAGGGAGTTTCTGAAGACTAAACATGTTAATTAGAAACAAAAAACCTCCCCCACGTGCACAAAAAAAAAAAAAAAAAAAAAAAAAAAAAAAAAAAGGCAGAAAAAAAAAAAAAGCAAGCCCTTTTCAGAACAAAAGAAATCATTGCATTTACTTTTGTTTCTGGAATTTGGCTAAATAAAGTACATTGATATGATAGCCAAGCTTTCAGCTAAGAAGACACCCACACAGATCCAAGAACAGATCCAGTATTTGCACTTCTGCTGCCTTTGGTGGGCTCTGGGCCAGTGCTCAATAAGGCACATAAAGTTTCACCAGGGTTCCTGCTTATCTGCATCCCTATGCAAACTCTCCATAACTCTGACATTTTCAGAGGGAAGCCACAGAGCCTCTCTTGCACCATCAGCAGAAGCCTGAGCAGTGACAAACTGGGATGAGAAGAGCCTGTTGGTCACAGGGGCTGCCTGTACCTACATCTGGCCCCATCCCAGGGGTGCCTTGCTCCAGCTGCCCCCACCCACCCATTTCAGGACTCTCCATCTGGGGCACTGGGTATGCTGGAGGGTTAGAAATGGGTACAGAGCCCAGCATCACAGAGACCAAATGACATGATTCAAGAAGAGCGACTCTTGGATTCACTACACTATCTTCTCAGACCTCTTCAAAACTGCAAAAATACGTAAACAGACTCAAATGTGGGAACAATATTCTCACCCGACCTGTCTAACTATTCTATCTTGTATTATTCTACATGTCAACTATTTTAATTTGATTTTTCACTTTATTCAACATGTAAAAAAACCCAACCAAACAAACAAAAACCCCAGAAAAACAACATCATCCACTCTCTCTCTCTCTCTTTTTTTTTCTTTCTTTTTTTTTTTTTTTTTTTTTTTTTTTTTTTTTTTTTCAGGAGAGGAAAAGGCTAAAAATCACAGTGGAAATGCAGACACACACGCACATTTTTTCTAGCATATTTGAAGTTTTGCAGACATGTCTCCCTCCTCCCTTTTCCTTGGCTAAAAAAAATTTGACATGTACATTATTGTTCAAAAATTTAAAACCAAAGCCATGTCTACTCTTCCTCAGAACTATCTTTCCCAAGGACTTCCACACTATGGAGTGAAGCTACTACAGAAGCAAGGAAAGTAAGCATCCCACTTAAAGCCAGCAAAGAAGTACTCCTAATCCGTTCCAATGTGCCTAAATCCCTCTTTTCACCTGCATTTTTTTGGATGTACAAGCCCAGATTCACTTGGGGCAAACAAAACTGACTTCATTAAACAGGCAAAATTTCAGACCAGCTCAGGAAGAACCTGCATGTAGTGCATCATCTAGAATGGTAGTGGCTTATTTTCTTCTTTGAACATAGATTTATTTATTTTAAAATCAAGAACATACTCTTCTGTTTGGATGAAAAGAATTTCCTTCTTTAGCTTCTGTACTCTATAAAGGTGGTGTACATGTGTTTCTGATAAACTGGGGGGCATCTTCCTCTGTCCCTGAAGTAACGTAAATACAAATGTTGATAGTGTTAAATAGAGTCAAGATTAGAAACCTCAGGAGCTGGACTGAGCAACCAAATTAAAAAAGTGAATTGGGCAATATCAGACAGCAGGATGAAAGATTAAATTTTTGTAAGAGAATCAGCAAGTACCCTCTGGTAAATTGCATGCAGGGGGAAAAGATCTCAGGTAAATGCCTCATCACCAGCTCTATATCTAAATTTTAAATCAGTTCTAAGTTATAAAACTGCTTGCAGAGTTCCACATTACTGACTTCTCCAAAGATTTACTCCTGATGTTGTCTAGGTCTTTAATGAGGTTTTATCTAGAGTTCTCCCTTTTTTCTACTGCTTGGGTAAGCTTTCTCAAACAGAGTTCAGAAAGCCCTACTTTTAATCAGATGTCAGAAATTTCAGGGTTTTTTGGGTTCTGGCTGTTAGGATTTACACAATTATGCACTTCCACCTTGTAGCTCTGGGTTAGAAAAACACAGAAAAGTGAAAAGGGATGTAAAAAATACATGGATGACTTGCTTGCTTTCATTGGCTGAGTAGTGTCACATGGAAGAAAATAAAAAGGGTTTTAAAAAACAAGATTTAAACCACAGCTGGACAGTTATAGACATAGTTTAAAAGCAGGAATTATGTGTGAGCTCTAATGCTCGCTCTTGGAATGTGAAAAGGTGACCACATGGAAAACAGTATAGTCCAGTCCACCATGAAAGACTGAATTAATGAATGTAGTCACCAACTTCAGTTGTACTTCCCTAATTCAGAGTGAGATTTGTTTATTTATTTGCACTGCAGAGGCCTGTAGGACAAGGCCAATGACTCTGACAGAGGCTTTCACAACACAGCTGTGTACACGTTTTGCTCCAAAACAAAGGAAAGCTACAAATAGAGCTGGAAGGCTAATTCCTTCCATATACCAATCTTTCATACAAAAATTATATAATGTAGTAGCCTCATAATATTCCTTTAAACAGAAGATTTCAACAAATAAATTACTTGAAAAAATATACATAAACCAAGTATCGAACTTCAGCTTCTAAAGGAGACCTGGATACAATGATGCAGTGATGTACAAGTAAGTTCTAAATGGAAAGTTTGTGATTGAAAAGAAAAACAAATAAAGAACTTAAGTGTAAGGTTTTATTCAATATAAGGAAGTTGAAAATATGTTGTAGTTATATATTAGGGCAACATAAACAAGATTTTGGTAAATCTCTTAATTATATTTAACTGGTTTTTATGTATATTTTCTTCCTTTCCAAAGGCAGGAATTTTCTTGTCTTTTAAACACATGTTGAGAATAAGGACTCTCATCATTATTCACATCTGTTACCTCAAATTTTATCAAGTAACATTTTACCTATTTTAAAATATTTTCTCCCTGTTTTAGTAAAGCAATTAATCTAGATTAGTGTAAATTGATTGCCTGTTAAATTAGCTCAAGAAGGCATGGGAAAATCCTTCAGGTTAATATCTAGTTGCTCAGTTGTGTTCTGGAAAATTTTGCAAACAGTATTCTCCAGGATGCAAAACCTCTTCAGCAAGCTAAGCAAGTTTTACCAGTAATTATGTTATTAATCTTCAGTATGACTTCAGTGGTTTTGTGATGTCTACAAGTGTCAAAAAGTATAATTATACATTATAGATTAACTTCTTTAGTGTTGTAAAATACTGATGTAGAAACAAAGACCTTGTTCAGCAGAAGGGAAACTCAGTCCATCCAGGGTGTCAACATATAATTTATTTACTCTCTGGACTTCCAGAGGTAGAAGAGATGATTTAACATTACAACTACTAGCACAGTATTAAAGCTCAAGTGTATTCAACATGCAATCAGTTCATTAGTAGTAACAGACCAAAAATTTGACAAACTGTTAGGGAGATTTTTGTATTTTAGAAGCAAAGTCGTCAAAACTCCATGAAATTCAGCAAACACTTTGTTGCCATTACCCATTCTCAAGGAAATTGCTAATAGACAGCTGTACATACTCTTACAATTACTCTCAACCCATTTTCTATCCGTTCTCAGTCATTTACTCTGCAGAGACAGAAAACTTACAATCTATTTCCCTTGTCCAATATTTGTGTGGAAAACAGTCTGCTATGGACTATTGCTTCTTGGCCTGGTGAACTTGTTAGAAGGCATTTATGGACCTGCAGAATAAGGGCGTAAATATGAAAAATGAAGGATAGTAAAAGTATCTCCACTCAAGGTATTTCCATTTTGTTTCACAAAACATTAATTTGAGCCAGCAGCAGCCTATGTATGGGTGCACTGTAATGAAGGTGAGGATTCTTGGACATACACTGAGACTAATGCCACATTAATTAATGTGAACATTAATAATTCTCACATTACTTAGGAAAAAAAAAGGCAAAACAATTTAGGTAATCCAAGGGAAGTATTTTATCTGCACCCTGTCATTTTCTAGCTTTCATAATAAGCTTGTACTTCAGCATTAGAAAATACAGATAGGCACAGCATCAAGTACATAACTTTAATATTCCCATGACACATCCACAGGTCTGAATACCAAAAAAACATAGCAAATCTGTGGATATTCATCAGCTCTACATGTGCTCACATGTGCTGCATTCCACACAGCTACAATAAGAACACAAAAGGTGTCAAAAAACTGGGCCAAACTTGCTCAAGGGCAGAATCTCAACTGATTGGATAAATCCCCCCAAAACAATCAACACTTCTGCTAAAGTAAATACAACCTGAATACAAATTTCTCACAAATACATGGCAGCTTCCTTAGCACTTCAGTGGTCACAAAAATATTTTCCAGGGTTTATAACCTGGATTTTGTTGGGGTTTTTTTTCCAAAATGTAAGTGCCGAATTTTTCTTCCCAGCTTTACCTGGACACAGCATTTAGTGGGATGTTTTCAAACCAAGTCACTCTGTGAAGTTCAGTTCTACAGAAAAGTTGGCAGTGCTGTCAAGGGTTATTCACAGAGCTCCGCAAAGTGCTGAAAACCTTAATTTCTAAAAGCAACTCCCTGAAGGCTGAATATACACTGTGATATCCAACACAGTGAGCTGTTGTTAATAAACTACTTATCAGTGATGTTTTAATGGCATCAGTATTTTCTAATGCCTCTTAGTTCCTCTGATTGCTGAAATAATGGTGTCTTTATGCACCAGATTCTGAATCAAGTAAATCCCTGGTGTGATTTGGATGTGAGGCAACATATTACAGACATTTCCCTATATCTTCAAAATATCTCTAGAAGGACAAATTAGGTAAATTTCTCACTCTGAAAGAAACTGCCCTGTGTTCTCAAAACAAGGATCCAGCCTTGCCAGTAGATTGCTGCCTCTTTCATTCGTGCCCAAAGGATATGTTAAGAACATGGGAAGGCCTTAGCTGAGCTCCACTGGCAGCACAAACTGCCTTTTCATGAAGAAATGTTAAAGAAGAAACTAGGGACCAATGGAGTGAGTGATTCACAGAAAATTTCTTTCCAGGAAAAGTTCTCAAAAAATGTCAGTGGTGTTATACCAGCTGGAGTGGAAGGAGGAACCTTTCATGCTGCCTTACACATCATCTCAATCAGTGCATTGCATTCCCTGTGGACACACTGACCAGTGATATAAAACACTTCGAGTTGCAAATATCTGGCGACCTTCACATTAATAATGCCCTGTAAGAAGTTTTCTCAGAATGGCAATCATTCTAAAATTTAAAATGGAAATGATACAAATGTTTCTTATAAGATCAGGAAAGAATCCTGTTACCCTGTATGTGCTGTATGATTCATTTTAATGCATTTCTAAAGAGAAGCAATATTTTTCTAGATTTACCTAGAAAATATTATCAAAATAACACAATCATACAACCCTATTGTTATTATTTCATTTTTCACATTATTGTCTTGCTTGCATTTCTGTACCTTAGAAAGCAATTTTTCCTCTTGTCTCTCCACAAAAGAGTCTAACTTGACCATAACCATTTTTCCTCTTGAGAGAAGACTGTATTATTACTCAACTTGAGGGCATCTTTTAACAAAAAAACTTTAAAGAAATCTATTTTATCTTTTTCCTTTAAAAGGAAGTGCATGAAATATAGCAAGTCGTTCAAGAAATTAAAAGAAAATAATTATACTAATTCAGAAGTAATGGAGCCCGTTGGAAACAAATACAGTCTATTATCAACTGCAAGAACCACTAATTTTGGCTCGTTAAATAGAAACTTAAAGCAATTTCTGGATCAGGCAGACATAATAAACTTGTGTAGACACAGAAATTTTGCACATTCACTAAAACCATCTCTAAGAATGATTTCAACAGTGTAATCCAGAAATTCTGCCAGCTGGGAGATCAGATATTTAATGTGCCACTTCACTGGAGATTAGAAGACCTTTTGCTGCCTTTGTCCCTGCTTGTCTCCTGCTCCCGATCCTGCAGCCAGCTGTGATCCAAACAGGCACAGGTACAAGTGCAACGAGAGCTTTATTTCAGCACTGACTTCTGCATGCAGGCAGAGCAGGGATGAGTCCTGTGCATGACTGTCCTGACACATACAGGAGGCAGCATGTTTTCCCTTCCCTCTGGTATGAGCTGTTGGTCATTACCAGGAGCATTACAGACATCAGGCACTAAGACCACTGAGGCAGTTTGATGTTCAGAATACTCTTGGCCCTAAAGATCCCATGTTCAGCTGCTGGAAGAGATGAGGGGTGGGGGTTGTGCAGACATCTGTAATGCTGGTATGCTGCAGCATTTTATTTTAACATCCTGTTTATCCTGGCCTTAATTTTAGCTCATTGCTGGGTAATGATGCAAGAGATTATCTGATGAGGCACGAACTTGGAACATGAAACCAAATTTCCAGGCAAATCAGGTTTTCCATTTTCTCCTTGCAGCTCAAGAGCCCCTTCTGCTCAATCCTGGTAATCGTGTACACCAGATGAAAAACATGGCATTGGCAGATGATTTACTTCTACAGTCTTTACTCCAGGATCTTCCTACAAGTTCCTATTTTCTATTGCCAACACAACCACAAATTATAGAGGATCTTGACTTCTTCAAGCTATATATCTAAGTACCTAATATCGCATCTTTAAGGTATATTTTTTCTTTAGTATAAATCATATAGTACATTTTTACTGACTAAAAAGCTGGAGAAAGTGATGGAATTCATGAGTGAAGGGGTAAAACCCAGTTTTCTTTTGAGAAAGTCAGAGAGGAGACATTTCTCTCTTGCGTCCTCTCCTCTCCTCTCATACAGAAAAATAACATACAAACACAAGGCAAATATTTCTTCTCTTTATATATATAAAAAAAAAAAGTGGTTTGAGGACTTGAAGGTCTTTGCAAATGAAAACCACCAGAGGCGACAACACAAACCATAATTAGAACAGAAAGGAAAGGTATTAACAGACTGCCTGAGCTGGAGTGGGTGAGAGGAGCCTCACTGCCATTGGCACTGTGAAGTCTGCAGGGAGCTGTTGGCATGCACCAGCCAGGAGTGGAACACAGCACTCCTGATACCTCTCCTGGTCAAGACTGGATGGCTGCCTTTGCTACTAACAATCCTTGCAGCCCCAAGATAATTGGGGCTCAGGGACAAACAGCTGGGACAAACCCTGCAGCCCTGTTCAGATGTGGTCTGTACTAAGTGCAAAGCCAGCACCAGATCACTTCCAGGGGTGTCACACAACAGGCTCTATATTCTCTGAGCTATTACTTTGGCTATTAATATAAAAGATTTCTGTTCAGGGTCTCTGTTTGAGAGAGAATAAAGAAATTTCAAAGAGACTTAATAAAGTCTCAAAAAAAGAACATGTAGAACTGCTTTTCTCAAATGCAAAGTCATACAGCACCACCAGGGCTGTGCTCCATATCCATGGTCACACCACATGCTCAGTACAGGTTTTTTCACACTAAAGATACGGGTATGAAGCTCATTTTCAAATCTTCTGGACCATGCCTGAGCAAACAAAGTTGCACTTTCTGGTTATTTAAGTGTTTTATTTCCTTTTATCATCTCAGCAGGCTGTGATCCCAGAAATGACAGTAACTGCTGGTGTCTAACAGGGTTTTTGGCTTCTACACACCAAGCTTATGATTCTGCCATCAAACTGTAAGTTGTACACATATGATTACAACTTTTCAGAGAGCAACTCACAGTACTTGTAGGAAGCAGAAGATAATAGGTAGTGTTACCCAAAATAGCAGTCAATACAGATACTTACTTTACTGGTGGGAAGACAGGCTGCAAGACAGAAATCTAGAGCATTGCACACTGAAGAAAATGGCTTGCCTGCACTGATGTGTTAAATCCACATCTGCTAGGGTGTAGAAAGAATGGAGTATTTCTCTCACTTTATATTAGGAAGTAATTAAATCAAAAGCATGCAGTCAAATGCAGCTCTGAGGACCATGTGACATATTCCCTTAGACATCTCACTGGTTCACAGGAAAGAATACAATCCCCATTTGAACAAAACACCTCTTATACAGCTTTTAATGCAGGAATTTCATAACTAGACTGGTCTAACCTGGGCACTAATCTGCCAGATTAACTCTGCTGTGAACAGCTGCTGCTCCTTAAAAATATTCTAAGTGCATCTGACTGAAACCAAATGGACACAGTATGATTTTCTCTTTCATCTCAAAAGAAGTAGATCATTCTTTAGGAGAAATTCTCCTTCTAAATCAGGCTTTGAAGAAAGACCAATGCCAAAAGCGGGCTCTAGCACCAGTCATATAAATTTCTCTCCAAATACCATTATTTCTGCCAAGTTTAATGAAACAGATGGCAATTGCTGCAGCATATACTTCCCAGCACACACTGGAAAGAATTTGGAAGCACATGTGTAGCTGCACCATGCAGTGACATCTGTCTTAGCACTTATCTGTTGTCAATTATGTAACATAATAAAACAGAGATAAAATAACATCTGGGACTGCTGCAACAAGAATCTAGCTTTTAGGAAGTATTAAGGATTTTGTTTGACTTTCTATGAGGTTAGCAATAATTTTGTTATTGATGTTAATAGACACACAACTCAGGACAAGAGCTTACTTTAAGCCTCAAAATAGCTGCTGACTGAAGTGGAAGATAAATTATTTGAAGAGGTATTTATTGTAACGGGGGGGCATTTTCTTGGGATGATTAACTAGTTTATAACAGGCATAAAGGGAGTAAGATAACAGCACTTACCAAATTATTACATCCACAGATGATTTAGTTTAGTACTAAGTATTTTGGCTACATGATGTTGCTTTTCAAGATCAGAGCATATGAGGCTCTGCTGCATCTTCAGATTAACCAGAAAAATATCTTGCCAGTATAGTGGACCCAGTAACAATGACCTTACAGAGTTTGAATGCTACAGGGAAATGTATCTATCCCCTTGAATTTTAGGGATTCTTTAAATTAAGAAATAGATTCAAATCTGTGTGCAATCTTTAGGGACAAATTTGAATCTACGGCTGCTGCACCATTGACAATTTATTCTGAAGTGCCATACACTGATTTTGAAGTTAATGAGAATTTTCAATTAATTTAATGAGAGCTGAATTTGTCTTCCATGTGTTGTTCTAACCTAATGAAGAAAATACATTAGCTACCTGATAGTCCCAACGTATTATCTACTAAATGTCTTTGGAAGATGAGGATGGACAGACATTTTGGGAACTAATTTGTGAATACTTTGTATCACTTTGGGAAAACCAGCTAATTGCTCTTGTTTCAAAGATGTTATACTGAGTTTAATAGCATAGGTTGGTTTTTTTGTTGTTGTTTTGATTGGTTGGTTTTGTTAGTATTTTTCCTTTATTTTAAAGGAAAAAAAAAGAATACTTTCATTTATTTCATGTTTTGATTCAGGCTTTTAATGATGTTTAAACACTATCTGTAGAACAACTGATTTAGAGGTGGAAGCTAATTCAACTTACATTCATTTGATTTTTGGCAACTTAACAGAGTGAGCTAAAAAGGGGTAACAACTAGTATCAGTTGTACTGTGAGTTTTGCCAAGTCCAGTCTAAACAACTGCAGTTATAAAGATCATACATCAAATATAAAACCAATTAATATACAATTAATGAAACACCATAGCTGCAACTTATGCTGTCACTGGCCAGATTTAGACAGAATTATCTACATATTAGAAATAGAGTTTGCATTTTTTGACACACTGCCCCTCAGCTGCTTTCATTCAATGAGTATTATATCTCCCTTGTGCTATCCAAATTTCTGCTTTAAGTACCAGCACTTCCTCTCTCTCTAATCCTAACCTTGCAGGATCCCAGAAGATATGCAGATGCCACTGCAGTTAGGCAAGCAGATGTCTTTGAGTTCAGGGTGAAGTCGCTGCCAGCTGTAGTAGTTACTTGGAACATTACAGAAGAATTAGCAACCTCCATGAAGCCTTGTGGATTATTAAATCTTTGTCATAATTTATTATGGCTTTATTGTAGTTGAATAGTACCTTGGCTTTTCCTATGACTACATCAGTTTGTTTCAACCTGCCTTTTAGAAAATTTATTTTAAGGATGTTATCCTGAACTACACATGACTGTGTAATCCATGCCCAAAAATTACACAAACCAGGACTGACAGTTCCAGTTGTGGTAGTCTGAAGCAGAGGACTCACAATCAGTTTTCTCTTCTGACATTTGTTTTTAAATGCTGTTACTATCCATTAAAAAACAGTTACATTGGAGTAGAATTTAAGCAAACACTTGACTCTTAATGTAGCATGTTTTTCTGTACCACCTTCAAGAAGCCCCACGTCCTACCACTAACGCTGTCTAGGACACTGTCCTCTGTCTTAACAAACAATCTTTTGGACTTAGCAACACATGAATTTATTATTCTAGCTTTATAGAACTGAAATCCGCAGAAACATGAAACAACACACTCTTGAGAGATTACAGTCATTGTCAACACAAACATTGCATTTTCTCCACCATATGGGTTGCTGCAAACACCTTCCTTTAGACCACAGCTACATCAGCAGGCAATATTGAGCTTAAATACATGTAAACATATAATTTAAAATCACCCAACCATTCAGAAATTTATAAGCATCAATCCTTTCATGATGCTGATTCTTTTTAAAATATCATGTCCAACTAAGTTTATTCTTTGTCTTTATCTCAGTAAAAAATTTGCCTAGTTAGGAACATATTGAATGAGGCATATCACTGATTCAATTTTCAGTGCTCAATTCCAACTGATCAAAATGAAAGGCTTACAAAAATGTTTCAGAAAGCCCCAATATGACTACTTGCATCCTCTAACACCTCCTTTGAAAATATGATCCTTAATGATTTCTGGAGTACCTAAAACATTTGTTCAGACACTGGTTTAAGGAATGCAGTCAGGAAATTCTACATTCCTTTCTCATTTAACTTGACAGAATATAGATCTCTGTAAAAGAATACTAGATGAAAATCTGTTTAATCCCAGCACCTCATCCATACATGCTATGATAAAATCCATCTTTTTCAGCATGCCTTCCCAAATTTTTTCATGCACCTCTCTGTATCCGTATGCGTGACACACTTTCTCCTGAAGATGATGAGAAAGAAAAAGAGAATGAAAAATTTTATGATGCATTATGGTTATACTAATCAACAGGTTTCTGAAAGGCACTTGGATACCATAAGAAAAGGCATGGAATAGGAACAGAAGGGTGGCTTCAAAGTGTAAAACACACTCAAAGCATGAATATAAGTCTTTAGTCCTCAAGTAAAGTAAACCTGTGGTAATTTTGATAGATCGGCAAACTTTTATGGAAAACATCTCAAGCCTCATATATCCAGTTGAATGCGTAATAAAAATTTAGATCATCCAAAGGTATAATATAGGTCTCTTTATCTTGTTCACTCATGTAGAAAACTTAATATCTCTGTAATTCACAAGCTCCTTCATAAATTGATAATATTGGTAGTCAAACAGTAGTTTGGTCTTACTAACCTAGCGGAAACCTATCCAAGAATGTTTTATATATTTCTTTTAAACTCTGACTTAGATGTATTCATAAGCTATGTATGTTTTTTTTGTTCTTTTGAACTGTTTGAGCCAGTATAATTCTACACCTTAAACAGATCTTCTCCTGTATGTTATTTACCCACCTAATCATGCATGAAAATCAACCAACTACACCTCCATTTTAGAAAGCTAAACAAGCCAAGGCCTTCATGTGTTTTTTGACATCTCTGTATTTAATTTTTCTCCTCCTTCAGTGCCTATTCCAGTTTAAATAATCCCTTCAGAAGATGGAAGACCAAATCTCCATGCAGCCCTGAAGGAAAAAATAAAGCCTTACCTGTTTTCTGCAGGTAATGTAATGAGTTTTCATTCACCAGAAGTGCTTCAGATAATGCACTTTATGGTCGCAGCACCACTGGAGCATATTTATTTCTGTGACCCTGCTGAAATTTTCTTCATGAACTGTAACAGACTAAGTGAAGACCAAACCTAATATATCCTACAGGGTGTATGTTCTGAGCTTTCTGGATTATTCAGAAACCAAACTGGATTTTGTATCCTAGTGAGATGGCATTGCCAGTTTTTCAAATCAAGTGAAATTTAAAAAAAAAAAAAAAGGTTAAAAAAAATGAGATAAAATACATAATATATTTTTCCAAGGAACCCCTATATCAGGCTTGAAAAGCTCTGCTACTTACTGACTTTTTGCTCAGACATTCAACATCTTAGTTTTAATGCCATAAAACACTGTAAGACAGCGAAGAACTGTCTTAAAAAGGCTCTGCATGCAAGCTACCACTATTTCTCAGACTGTCCATTTCATTTGCTTAAAACTTTCCTTATTTCTCATCTATTCAAATAATCAATCATATATTACCTCAGTTTCAGATCACAAGAAATTAAAAGCTTGAACATTACCTTGCAGACCTAGTCCTTTGAGCAATCCATCTGGCTAATTAGAATTAATTTTGCTTTTAATTTACCTGTACTGAAATGAGACAGGACATATCAGAATGTGTTACAACCCTCAGTACTATCAGCCAGCATTGTTAAATCCCAAAAGAACTGAAGACTTTAAGATGGGAGGATTATTCAAAGAGATTATTCACTAAATTCCTACATGTTAAATAATTCATCAGAATTAATTCTACATATATTATCAGCTTTTCTCTCCTTCTCACCAGTCCCAAAGATCAGTTTATAAGAATATGAAGTGATTTGGTCCCTATGATATTTTTAAGATTTTTTAAAAAAAAACCAAAAAACACAACCACCTTCAGAATGGCTGTAAAAAGGGAACAATGTATGTCAAAACAAACAAAAACCCCCAGTGGTAAGAGCTAATAATCTACTTGAGCAAGTGAAAGGGCCTCATGTTGGACAAATCTTAATTTCTTGGATTTCTGAAGTCCATCTTTTAAAAAAAAAAGTCACAAATCATTTTTATTGCTGTCTTCTCCTCCAACAAAACAAGCTATCAGCATAATTCAGTTTACAAGAATAGTTTAATACACTTAAAAGAGCACAGCACTACATTTCTCAGATGACTGGAACTAAGCCAAAGCAAAGCAAACACAAATTGTGCTTCCAGTGTTCAAAAGCACGATTAGACAAGCAGGGCTGACCAAGCTGACAGGTTTGTCTTACCTAATATGTCCTGAACAAAGTGCAGGGCTCTTATTCTATGATGGTTGCTGAACACCATGCTTAAACTATTAAACTAAAAACCTTGGTTGTTTGGGACACAGAAGATTTTTAATATCATGAACAGGCTGGTTACATGTTGAAAAACTGAAACCAAGAGTACTCAGGTGATGAGTTCTAGTAAGTGCTGTCTTTTGTGGCATCTCTGTCTCAAGACATGACCTCTCTCACAAATACTGTCCGTGTCTTTCAAGAGATGATCAGCAGGGTCCTTCTGCAGTTTACTTGCTGTAAATCACAACACACCTTGTTCAATATGTGACTACTTTAATTTAGGTCCCTTCACTCTCTCCCTTACCACCTTGGCTTGGACTCTGCCACCTCAATCTGAGGCAAGATCCATTATAATCTAGTTCGCCTTTGCTTGGACCAGGAAAATTTCCTGTACAGTACTCCTGAAAAGAAAATCCCTCAGCTACTCTACTTGAAAAAACCTTCTTTCCAGAACAGAAATATTTTTAATTATACTGAAAGTGTTTCAACAAAACAATGTATTAGTTAATGAGGATTAGGATAGTAATTGGCCTATACAGCTTGGTCCAGTACTTCAGAAATATTTAGAATATTCAGTACTTAGCATCACTAACTCCCACTGAAACAAAGAATGCATTTAATAAGTCAGGCTGTAAATTCTTATTTAAATATTGTCCTTTCATTGCAAGTGAAGCTGATGTAAAGTCAGAGTCTAAGAATTACAACCCTGCTGCAACAGCTCTTTCAACAATTCGTCAGAAAAACATTTCCAGAAGTTTTGGCTGATGTTCTTTTCTCCTAGGCTAAGAGACACTTTAAAGCTTTCTCTGTCTTTTAGTCCTAAACTTTATGATCTTGTTAGCCCACCTGGGATCAAGGTTGACATTTCCCCAATATTAGCACTCCCTCTACTCTCACAGGGCCTCACATTTCTCTTGGAGACATTTCATCTTTGAAACTGTTCTGTGTCTTTCCTGTTTTCCTCCTAACAGCTTTGTCTGCAGGTCCAACTGGTCCTGCGGAATAGTATCAAGTAGATAAAGTAATACTAACGAGAACTGATACTACAACAGAAAAAAAAAAAAGATAGACTTTTTATTTAATTCACATAGCTTAAAGTAAATGTGAACACTGTCTTCTGTGAGAGTACAGCTGAGAAAGATGGCAGTGTACCAAATATAAAACCAGAAGAAAGTATTAAGTGTAGAGTCCCCATTTTGATATAAAATTAAGATAGAAACAATTGCTTTGTATTCTTGGCAGGATTGATCTCACTGTCTGTCACTTCACTTACTGAGGGTCTACATATATATGCTGATTATTTCATTGCTGACTTGCTACATACAAGTATAACTTGCTGTAATTTCTGAATTTTTCTTTTGGATAAATTTAATTAAATTTAATAAAATCACCATTAAAAATAACTATTTTGTGTTATTACATGAAAACTGTAGATCCAGGACATACGTACATCCATCTGATTGAATCATGGAAACACAAATGCGCACAAAGGACAAAGGTAGTCAGCCCTTCCTCTCTCTGAGAAGGTTGGTTTCACTGTGATTTGAATTCATTCATCCTCAAATGTAAACACCTCAGCTAGTCTCATGCTCCAGTGAAGCCTCTGACCATGGCAGATGGATGGACAGATGCTAATCCTCACCAATTTATTTACAACTCCTGCCATGTTTTTCTTTCATTTACCTTCCCCCCTTCTTTGCAGCCTAATCTTTATTTTCTGTTTCTTCTCCTTCACTCCTTGTCAGCTATTTCTCCTTCTCACAATTTTTTTAGTGTCTTTATGCCTCTGCTTCATTTCACCCACTAAGGAACAAAAATGATTCCTGGATTCTTGAAAACAGTTTTGAAACTTAAACCTGAGTGTTGCTTGTGGAAAAAAAGCCAAGAAGCTCAGACAAAGGCCTTGCTTTTTTAACTTTTCCACAAAACCAAGAAATGCTTTTGTGTCCATCTGGAATAAAAAGTCACTCCTAAAGGAGAGTACAGATGTAAGTTTTGACAGTTAGGATGCAGCTAAGACAAAATGAGGCAATGGATCAATGTGAAAAAGGACTGCGTAGGACTAACTTCATCTCCAGGCTCTTATCCACTCTGAAGGAGTTTATACCTTAACAAAGACAAGAGATTTCTTAAAAGAAAAGACCTCTCCTCATTTCAGCTCTTGTTCTCATTTTAGGAGGAGTCCATATGATTCTCAGGTATTGGGTATGCAGAAGACACAGTCCCATGCACACCCACTGCAGACTACTTCTGCAGGCTGTGGAGAGCTGATGAACACTCCCACTCTCAACAACACCATGTGAGAATGTACTCTGCACACACCTTAGGTGAAGCTTTTATAACAAGCTTTTATTGGCTATAAAGTACGTAAAGTCAAATAATGAACATGAAGAAAAATATTGAAAAGAATAAATATGATTAATTATCACAACGGGTTTTGGAAACACACCTTGATCTAATTCCTTCCCCTGCTGCACCCCCAAGAGTGAAAAAATGTGTGTGGGGGAAAAGAAGCCATTTACTGTCAGCAATGACCACTCCACGACCAGAGATTAAAGCTGTGATGATCTTACAAAACAATCATTTTTTTCTCCTGATGAGACTTAAAAATGTGTAAAGTGCACGAACATGGAATATACTCAGAAATTCTAGCACATTTTCTTTGTGCTAAAAAATGGAAGACCAGTGACGTTAAAACCTTTGCAGTATTAGGTCAGTAAAAATATTTATGCCCTGCATACTTGGAACAGAAATATTAAGTGTCCCAATCTTTTTTTTGCAAGAGGTATAAAGCATGGCACAAACCTGATTAAATGCTATACAGATAGCAAATACAGATAAGCAACCCCTTCTGATTCTGCAGTATGTGTTGCTGATCCACATCATGTAATAATTCTAAAAACGTTTGGCTTGAGGAGCAAGCAACAAGGCATCTGATTATTGAGCTGAGGAAGAGAGGTTAACTTTATCAAAATTTGTTGCTGACAGATGCCCACCACTGCTAAATTAGGTACTTAGGAGCCCACCAGGTGAAAGGTCCTGCACCACACACCTAAAAGGCAACTGCCATCAAGAATTCAGGCTTCTCAAGTGTAAGCATGGCCCCAGGATCTGCTGAACTTAGTAAATGACTTTAAGTGTAACCTGGATATAAACCTTTGGAGAATGATAATTATAGAGATAATATTGAACTCAACTTCTGACAGAGAATCATAAAAAAAAAAAAAAGTGATGTGTCAACCACAGCTTCAGCAGTACGGTGTAATACATAAATAGAATGAAACTCGATTGCCTCCCTCAGATTACTTAAGAACAGGTGGGTCACAAGGCTTGTTTTAAGGGGAAATGCTGTTTTTTCTGCTCTAATTAACTAAAACAAATGTATTTTTGGAAGGGCTCAATAAAAAAAGTGGGGTTTTTTTTAGAAATTTCAGATGTAAGAAACATTTTCTATGACAGATTTTTTTTTTAGGTATCAGTCATATATAAGTGGAGATGAAGATGTGGAGATGAAGATATGGAGAAGGGGAGAGGAAAAGGGAGGAGAGGCAGGGAGAGAATGTTTGCATCTAGATCAGTTCTGAAAGTTCACTTCAAAAATAAGTGTGAAAATTGTTTTCATAGTATTTTTGAAATAGGAGGGGTTTGACAGGGAATCCTTGAAATTTCCTTGAAATTTCCAGGATAAACTAATTAGTTAGATGAAGGAAATGAGGAAGCATAAGTATGCATCCCACTGGCACAAAGGTTTCTTGTAACTACATTTGAGAATGTTAAAATAGGATCTCTGTGATCCTACCATGTTTAACAAGACTCACAGATCATCTGTGATTAAATGCAGGTCACATAAAATAACATCTGTAACGCTGCCAACTTCAGTGAGGCTCAAGCATGATAGTGATTAAATTCTGGTCACATAAAGTAACCCCATGATCCTAAAAACCATGGACTAGATTTGCAATTCAAAGGCACGTACACAAATGCATACATACACTGAGATCGTAACTGCTGGAGATTAACTAGCAGGAAATTCTTGCGTTCTTTAGCAAGGCTTAGAAGGTTGCAAAATAGGCATAAAGGCGAACAGAACTGTCTCATGAAATCACAGCCATTACTAACACATAGGAGCAGGGATGTTGCTCCTCATGCGCAGGAGGGCTTTTGCAGGTGTGTTGTGCTTCACTCCCCAGCATCAGAAATTAAAGTTATTCCCACACTTCAACAGCACGTGTTTTCTGAACATCACACTGTTTTCATTGAGCATGAGGAGTATTTATTTGAAAATAAATAAAGAACCATGTTCCTCCCCTCTTTCTTTCAGTCATTTGAAGTGCTGTGACTAAGTAAAGATAAGGAGGGCAGAACATTGCTGCATGACCGTAACTCCACAAGGAATGGTAAGGCAGGGGAATAACTGCTTCCTGCAGCAAACACAAACCAGAGCTGGATGTCAAAAATATAGCTCCTTGCACCAGCTGCTGCTGCTGCCTTTGGAACCAAGAGCTGAGTAAGACCTATTCATTCATATGCGTGGGCTGAAAATGAAACATTCTCTACTTCTCTTAGAGCTGTTTTCAGAATGGTTGCACATGATGCATCATAAAAAAATGGCAGTTTCATAAATTAGATAAAATCAAATCTCCACTACATTAAAAAATATTTCTCTTCAAAGTCCTGACAGCTCAAGCTACTTTTTCTAAGTTTTAAAGTGCCAGGTGCCACACCAAGATATCAGCAAGTTCGTAAAGTCCTGTTTGTCTTTAGCATAAAACATCCCTTTTTATCAGTTTAAGAGATAAAGGTGCTTTTGCTTTTTCAAGATAAAGTCATGCTGATGTACTGAATGCACACATCCTGCAGTTTTTCTGAGCCTAATCATGGGAGCCTGTCGAGCCAACACTAGGCTGATGCTTTTCATTTACTTTTTTCATGTATAGTAAACCACTGATAGCTTTTCTTCTGAATTCTTATTTCTCCTTTCCTGACCTACTTTTTGAACATGAGGTTTTGGGAATACTATTACACATTTGCCTACCGGATGTCTGGATCTCTGTTAAAGTCATCTCTCCTCTCTGCTACTCCTGCATAGCTGCTATTTTCAGAGGAATATTAAATTAGACTATTCACTGCCAGCGTGAAAAGGCTAACTTTAAATATTTCAGGACAATGGCACAAGTGAATGCATTTGTAGAAGGCACCTTAAAAGAGTTGACATTATCAGTAGATTAATTTTAACTTTCAAGTTTAGCAGGTTTGCTAGGAACACTAGCAAGCACATTGAAAATACGAATAATTTTGTCAGCTGTCATCAATTTAGTCCTTTGACCTTTTCCGCTGGAAAATCTTGCAAAATGCACTACATTTCTGAATTCATTTGAATCAGAAATACAAAACAAATAACCTGTCAATTAATCTGGCTTCCAGTCCTAGCATAAACTTAAATTTCTACAGCCAATTTGTACTGCCTCTTTCTGTACTGAAAGAATAATAAAAAAAAAAAAAAACAAAAAACGAAAAAAACCCACCCATCTCTTTCCCTGTTAACAGGCTTAGAAGTCTGAAAAGTAGTCTTATAAAAGCATAGATACTCTACTTCTTTAGTCTTATTTTTCCTTAAGTTCTGCCTGTTTCAGAGACCATCTATTGAAGGAACGGTGCAAAATATTCCTGTGACTCACTTCAGAGAAAAAAGTTTTCAGCAAACCCACTACTGACATAAAACTTGTAGATGAAGTGATTAATATACATGCTACTTTTTAAAGAAAATATGAAACTATAAATCAATAGCAAAACCAAGACTAGCTAACAATTAAAATGGAAACCTTATGCTTCAAGGTTTACTTTCTTCAAAGACATAAGCAGGTGCTTTGTTTAGCACATAAAATAGACTCATTAAAATTAACAGGACAATTCACTGTACGTAAGAGCGCACAGACTTAAATCAAAATGATTTGAATTACCAAATTTGATCAGGAGTTAAATGAGTCAGCAGAAGAGTTTGACTTAGATCTTCAAGTTTAATCTTGTTTTCCACTTGTAGGTTTTTTTCTTTAATGAAAAGTTGAGTCTTTATAGTTGGTATAGTTTTTCTTCCCTTCCTGCAATCAGGAAACATTATGCCAAATATACCCATAAACAGTGACTAACATAAAACTTGGTAAAACTTATTCAAATCCTTAATTTTTACTTTGGATTAAATATGAAAATAGTGAATGGAGTATTTCTTGTTAATAAGATAACAGTTATTTTTTTATTTGGGTCTATGCATACAGATGGAAAATTGTATCTCGGTTTAAGCTAAACAGAAAAGAAAGTATTAAACCAATTCAGTCAGAGAACAATCTCACTTGACTTCACCCATCTAAAAGTTAAACACCTCATCTCAGCAGGTAACCTAGGCTTGGTTTGCAGTCAGTAGAGGTAAGAGGCAACTTCAGCATGTTATTCCTTATTCTAATGATGAAATGATTTGCCATCTGTAATGGCTATCTTCTCCCTCTGACTAAAAAGGGAAGAGAAAGTTTTTCCTTAGAATTCAACAATTAATGTTAGGTGGAATGGTTGTTACTCATATTATTTAATCTAAACACCTAAGTTCATTAGAAACATGAAAAAAAATCTACCTAAGTTTACATTCTTAAATAAAGAAAATTATTTCAAAGGCAAAGGACATATTGGCTCTATTTTGAAATTTAAATACGTTGATTTTAGTTAGCTCAGTCTTTAAAATTTTAAAACTAATAAGCACTACTTCTCTTGTATTTTACCCATAGACTGAAAAAAAAAAATATGATCAACTTTCAGGCTTTTATAATTTCAGATCCCTTCTTAACTTTTAGAGAACAAATCACTGAATAGAACTTACTGAATAAACTGAAATAAAATACTTCCCATGAATATTAGGATATTTCTGTCAGAAGCTAATTTTGCCCTTCAGCAAACCTGTTTCAGGTGGTCAGTGTTTCAACAATTTTCAGTGGTTCACCCAGATACCTTTCTAAAAAACATCTTCTTCAAACACAGTATGCTCGAATATTGCTTTGGTGCCTTTTCTTTTTTTCCTTTTGTGCTGGGACTTGGCTCTCAGCAAAACAAATGTTCAGACTGTGCTTGTGCACAGGACCATATCAACTCATAATTTTATGGTTTGTCATTATGAGAATGTAAGTCAGAGTTAAAATAAACATTTTGCAACCTTCACTATAACACATTTATTTAAATTGGTACATTTCTTGTGGACAAAAGTAGTAAAGACAAATAAAAATAACAAAAATTTAGTAGAATTCTTGTGGACTCTTCAAAGAAAGTAAAAACTAAGACATATCTTTCACTCCTATTTCAGAACATTAAAAAAAAACAATTTTAGTAATGCTTATTTCATTTCTTATGTCTGATGAAAACATTATAGGAGTAGAAAAAACAAATAAACAAACAAACACAGAAAAAAAACCCTCAAAAAACCCCAGAACAAAAAAAGAGATGGAGAATTTGGCCTGCTGGTTCTTCTATTAAGCAGAAAATCACATCTTCCCTGCCCCTGAGGTGTTCTGCTAACAATGTGCTCTTTGGATGCCTATTCTTTTCACAGCAATTTACAGCTAAAAGTAAAACCACACTTATTTAAAGCACACACCACCACTACCAACACTACTCAGCTGAGACCACTCTGTCTCTGAGTTTTGCAAGACATTTAAAAGCTCCCAATTTCATAGGAAACCCTTTTTGCAAGCCCAGTTACTAAAATGAAGCTTTATTGGTGAAATATGGAATATTCTTAGAGGTCTTCTACTCATAGATAAACATTTTAAAAAGAGGAATGTATCTTTCTTTCTGAAAAAGATGAAAACAAACATCCTGTGTGATCAGGATAGGGCCGTGCTAACATGTTTAGGACAAAGCAGTTGATGCTCAGTACCTGAAATTGCCAATACTTCAGTTGAGAAGCTACTGCAGAAGACATTTATTGGCTCTATCTAGGCAACACATGAAAGAGATTCCTATCATAAATTTAATGTGTCACAACACCAGTTAGAAAATAACCTCCTTCCTAGCTCTGAGGTAGTCCATTTTGATCTATTATCCTATTGTAGACTCGAGGATAACATTAGAAAATTAAAATAAATTAACAGTCCAACATCCATGGATTATCCTTGGTGTCTTTCTCTGTTTTGAGTTCTACTACAGTGTTTCTGGGAGAAGGAGACCAGGGCAGCACACAGTACTCAGTGTAAAAGGGCCTTGCTGCAACCACAGAATGATGCTGTTATGTTTAGTTTCCTATTACTTTCCTAATAAGCCCTACATTTGTAATTCTGGAGGACCAATTCTGTGGATTGGATCCATTACAACCTTTCAGCAGTAATGGTCAGCATGTCAAGAGCCATTTGTGAAGGTAATTTTTGGTTTTTCCCCATAAGCACCGCTTTAAAATTATTTGTACTGAATTTCTAACTACCTAAGATTAGCTAAGATAATGAACATTGCCTGGCCTTTTCCTTTTTCTTAGATTTACAGGTGCCCTGATCCAGCAATATGAACATCTAAAGGTCTGATCTTCATGACACATGCAGCACCCAAGTATTAAACCTCTAGGTTTAATATTTCCCTATCTTGGAGCCACACAATTTTCTTCCCAGTTTGAAACACAAACACAATCATAAAACCTCTGTGTTTGGCACTAATAAATCAACAAACAAATGAAAAATTCCTAGTGTAAGGCAAGAGAAAGTTTCTAAATTGTTAATATACTCTTTAAGCATTCCTAGGCACTGCTAAAGTTAACATGCAAATGGATTATCTGCCACACATATCTCAGCAAGGAGTTTTATAATACAAAGGTAATATTTATAAGATGTGCCACCCTCGTTCCTTTTTCTCACAAGCTGTTTTTTCAGTTTGTGTACTACAAAAAAATCAGTTTTCAGGAATATTACTTCGAGATATGTCAGGCAATAGCATGGTCCAGGGCGTTTTTAAAAAATTTTTTTTGATTGAAAAGATTTTAAAAACAGTCGTATTTTTAACGTCCAAATTTCCCGAAACTTGAATTTAAAATCTAGAATCACCATTTTGTTGCCAGCGGGTAACCTCTGATTTCACTTACACATCAGAAGTATTTTGTTCAAGATTTTGGGTAATATCCTTCATTTTATGTCTATCCTCAAAAAGACTGGAAATTGTGCTTCTGGCACTGATCTGAATACTTTCACACTATTATATCAATGGCATTAAGGATGAAAAACTATTTGATGTCCAAAAAGGGTTGTGAGCCACTGTATTAAAAGTGTATTAAAATCACCATAAAGTTGGTTGGAGGTTTGTTGTTGTTATTGTTTGGTTTGGTTTGGTTTGGTTTTTTTGTTAAAACAACTAACAATAATAATAATAAAGCTAGGAAAATATTAACGTCTGAAGGACTTTTCCTTTGTGTGGGTTCATGGTTCATGTGGACTGATGTAAACAAAATGTCTACCCAGAAAATAAATTCTGAGCATGAAAGTTTTTGTCCACAATTGTGGAACATGACAGAATTAATCTAAGCCAGACAGGTTGCCAAAGACAAGCTCCAGAGGTGTGCCTGGGATCAATGCATTCTTGGATCACAGAGCATTTGCTGCACTTGCACTTCTGCTGGCAAGGGAGCTAACGAGATTAAACTGAAATTGTGCATGCCCATGCAAAGGCTGTCACCATCTTCTTTTTTGTGGACATATTCAAAGCCTAATTCAGGGGGTTTCAGTGGCACATAATGTTAGGTGATTCATTTTAGCCACATGTAAACATAGCAGGAATTATTCAAATACAAAAGATAAGTAGAAAATACTTAACATAAAGTATGCTAGAAGAATATTGTAGAACTTACTATCTGCAAAGCAATGCAAAATACTCAGAGGAAACGTTTATAGATGTTTGAGGCTATTAATCATTGCATAGTTCACTTCCTCAGGGAACAGAGTACATATTAACAAAATTCTTCTATTATTAAACCAGAAGAAAGATTCTGAACAGAACATGCACATCATGAGGGACTGTGTTTACAAAGTGCTGTGAACAATGCCCAGCGGGTCAGGTGCTTTGCGTCTTCTGCCATGATGCAAAGCATCATCTATCAAAATATCTAACAAGGTTGCAGTTTTATGAAGAATAGACTTTTGCTTACAATGCAAAGTAAGTGGTAGCAAAAACTACAGCATGTTGCAAGCAACAAACACTACATAAATACTTGAAAATATAGCTACTTTGTGCTTTCCAACACTTCACTTAAAGACACAAATTATATATAAAAATAAAGAAATAAAAAGGAAGAGAACCAATCAAAAAGCTATTATTTCTAGTAAGACAATACAAAGCTTGCATCCATACTTCATGATCTGAAGCACTGAACTTTCATCAAGGAAGTAAGCAATGCTCCTATTAGATTTCCACCCCATGATGGGGCTGCAGATATCCTAGGCTGGCAATGAAATGAGATCTTTTTTTTTCCCCAAGACTGGGAAGTGTCAGGAAACTTGTTCTGAGCAGATTCCCTAACTTGAGCATTGTCCCTTTTGCAACAGGCTTCTCATCAGGGTAAGCAATGGCAGCCTGATTCAGGAGGTGTCATTCCTTCCAACAAGCATTTTCTCACAATATAGTGTTCTTTAAATCTCAGGCAATGAACAGGACTGACATAGGAGCAGCAGTGTCTCTCACTAGATATCCCTCTGCCTCCAGCATCGAACTTGGGAAAAGGGAAAGCAACAGGTTTGGATACACAATCAACCATTCTAAAAAGGCCAAAGCATATGAGCTCTACCTAAGTAAAAATGCTTTAAATCAGGTAAAATTTTGGAAAGCTTGAATTTTACTCTGAGTTACGACAAAAGTACAGAGATACATCTCTTTAAAATTGACATTTACATACAAGAACCCTATAGATATTTAAGTAGTCCTTTTAAAGTGCAGAAAAATTACACATTTTTGTACTTTTACTAACTTCTTCTTCCAGAGTCTTCTCCTGTACCTTCTTTTCCCCCCAAAGATTAATTTTGCCAAGTGTCATTGCTGTCTGCATAAATACTTTTAATGCTGCCTTGATCTTTCCCATTATTCACCCATTACGACACAGAGCAGATCTGATGCTGAAGTAGGGCTATACCTTACTAAATTTATTTTTAGTGGCTTGCATGATTCCTTCCAAGCAAGGATCAAGAGAAGATTAAGTATAGTAGAGTACTTTCTAAATCATGTATCTTGTCTTGAAAGTGAGGAGAGTCCAAAGCTAAAGAAATGTAAATCAATAAATCAGTAAATCAGTTCAGTGTCGTTTCAGTGTTCAAAAGCGCTTCTCTTGGTAGCAATTTGCCAGTAGGAATATCTACTCTTTAACACTTCAGTCTTGTTCCACTGAAATGAAAAAAACTCTTTGGTAATTCTGTAGTGCCAAACTCACCTACTCCATAGGATGTGCAAATATGGCAGCATTTTAATTCCCTGATTCAGAAAATACTTTTTATACTACCAGGAGTAATATTTTTCTCTAAAATTAAAAGGCAAAATCAGTGTGAGGTTTTCTTCCACACTGACTTTAGTAAAGCTCCGTGGGAATTACCATGACCAAATTTTGTGACACCTCAACTAATTAGTGCACCAATTCAACCTGTCCTTGCATCATAAAGGGAGGAATCACAACATCAGGTGAGAGTTGGACTTGACCATCCTTGTACATCCGTTCTCATACAGAATAACCTTTGAAACAGATGAGCCATCTCATCATCCCCAAGAGCCTCACATGGGTGAGGCACAACTTTTCCTTGTGCAGAAAAAGAATATTTTCAGTGTAAGACAGTGAAAAATATAAATAAAACAAAATAAAATAAAATAAAATAAAAACAGGTTTGATGAGTTCACGTTAAGCCACACCTTAGTACCACAGGCCAGTGAAATCCTGCATTTAGCTTCAAGGTTGCAGATTCTTTGCTCTTGATCAAGGCTGAATAGAAGATGAGAATGAAAGCACCAACCAAGGACATGAAAGACCTCTGCTGATCTCCCATCAGACATTATCTAGTATTAAACCTCTTGTTTCTGATCTTTACAATTCAAAAAACCACAAAGGTGTAACACCAGAGCTACTGACAATTAAAAAAAAATGGAAAGCTACACATGGAAATATTAATTGTCATTCCATTTTAAACTAAACTGAAATAAAATGTATCAGAAAAAACTGATTTTTAAAATGCTAATTGCTTCGATGGATTAATTATCTAGCTTGCATGCTTGAACATTTACTGCAGAAGCAAGATTGTCAGCTCATTTGAAGCCCCTGTATGTATTAATTTATATATTAAAATAACAGAAATGTAAAAGATTTCTTGTGATTGTAAGACTTAGAAGAATAAGAATGTAATTTTTAATATTTTATAACTGTTCTCTTTCAAATATTTATCTGCTCTTCTATAACATATCCCATTTTCTAGTCTCATTTTCTTCTTTTTCCATTTCTTATTTCACTCTGATATCATTTCTTATCTGTTCTTGCAGTTGCTTTTAGAAATGGAACCTAGAAAAAAACCTCCTGCTGAAAGATAACAGCTCTGTTTGCAGATTAAATAGTCCAGGAGGAGATCTGGCACCTGCAGGGGAGCTGATTCTGCTTAGTGCGAAGCATCATCAGTCACGCTCTGAGCATCAACAATCACAGCCAGCATCACTGGGCTTAGAAGTGGCAGTGTTTTACTGGATCCAACCCTTACAAAGAAGGTAGAAATAAAAGCAAAAAGAAAAATAAAGCCATGGCTTAAATATGAGTTTACAAGGGCATGTAGTGATAGGATGAGGGCAGGTTTAGACTGGATATTAGAAAGAAATTCTTTACTGTGAGGGTGGTGAGGCCCTGGAACAGATTGTCCAGGCATGTTGTGGATATCCCTGGCAGGTTGGACGGGGCTCTGAGCAACCTGGTCTAGTGGAAGAATCATCTGGTTCTACCCCCATGGCAGGGGGGTAGAATCAGATGAGTTTTAAGGTCCCTTCCAACCCAAGACATTCTAGGATCTAAGAGCAACGGAAAACATTACAATTTAGATCTAATGTAACATAAGGTAACTGTGACAGGAATACTTTACACATCCTAAAGCCAGAATTACCAATTATTAATTTATTCAGCCAAATTATTCATTTAAAATATCATTTTAAATGAAGTCTCTAATAATAAATAGTGTATGTACTAGAAAACCTCAGTCTTGTACAGTTGATCTACTCTACCAGCCTCTTGCACCAAACAAAAATTTGAAGACAACTTAAGAAAGCTCCTGAACCTTAAGAAAAATGTGTCCTAACAGTGACAGACAATCATGAAGGGAAATATCTGTATGCTGTAATACTCCTCTCAAAGCAAATAAATTGATCAGAGGGTATGTATAAAAAAAAGTCAAAATTTTGAAGAAAAATGTAATTACTGGATTTTCTTGGATTCACCCTCCCAAAACATTCCCTGGTTTCAGAGAATGACATACAGCCTGAGGCACTTATCTAGCATTTCCCTGTAGGATATCCTACTTAGAATTACCTAACACAAAAAAAAATCCAAACCAAACCCAAACACACACACACAAAACCCCCAAAACCACAAAACTAAAACGACAAAACAAAACAAAAAACCACATCAAAATAAAAATGTTTTCAAAATATGTTCTTGAAAATCAGACATACTGAATTGTATGCATTACATTTGGTTAAAAGGACATAGAGATGTTCAGACTTTACAGCAGCGTTAATGACAAAACCAGAAGTAAGTCTCAGTCACTGATATAAGCACTGAACAGTTCCTAGTGCTTTTATTCTCAAAGTATCCATCTACTGTCCTGATCATGGAGACAAATAAAACCAGATGGATTTACTTCACTTAACTTCTGTAACTCAAAGTTACTAGTTATACTTAGTCTGAATTAGATGCTTCCATTCCTCCCCTGACACAACCTCAGGCTTTTCCCTCAGGTCCTGTCACTGGTCACCAGAGAGAAGAGATCAGTGCTTGACCCTCTTATTCCCCTCATGAGGAAGTTGTAGACTGCCATGAGCTCTCCTCTCAGCCTCCTCTCCTCCAGGCAGAACAGACCAAGTGACCTCAGTCACTCCTCACACGGCTTCCCCTCAAGGCCCTTCCCCATCCTCATGACCCTCCTTTGGACACTCTCTAATAGTTTAATATTTTTCTTACATTGTGGCACCCAGAACTGCCCCCAGCACTCGAGCTGAGGCTGCCCCAGTGCAGAGCAGAGCAGGACAATCCCCTCCCTTGCCCAGCTGGCCATGCTGTGCCTGATGACCCCCAGGACAGGGTTGGCCCTCCTGGCTGCCAGGGCACTGCTGGCTCATGTTCAACCTGCCATGGACCAGGATCCCCAAGTCCCTTTCAATGGCACTGCTTTCCAGCATCTCATTCCCCAGCCTGTCTGTACATCCAGGTCTGGCCCATCCCAGCTGCAGAATCCAGCACTTCCCCTTGTTGAACTTCACGTGCTTGGTGATTGCCCAGCCCTCTGACTTGTTGAGGTGTCTCTGCAGGGCCTTTCTGCCTTCGAGAGAGTGAACACCTCCTGCCAGTTTTTATCATCTGTGAACTTGCTTAGTGTCCCTTCCAGTCCTGGGTCCAAGCCATTTATGAAGATGTTGAAGAGCACAGGGCTAAGGATGGAGCCCTGTTGAACCCCACAGGTGACAAGTCACCAGTCTGAGGTCACCCCAGTCACTGTAACCCTTTGTGCCCAACCCGTGAGCCAGTTGCTGACCCATCACATGATGTGTTTATCCAGCTGTGAGCTGGACATCTTGTGCAGAAGGACACTGTGAGAGACAGCATTGAAAGCTTTACTGAAATCCAAAAATCTCATTACACCAACTGGGTCCCCTTGATCAATTCCATGGGTTACTTTGCAACAAACAGAAATCAGGTTTGATAAGCAGGACTTTCCTGTCATGAGGCCATGCTGGCTGTGACCAGCGACTGCATTGTCTTCAGATGTTTTTCAATACCTCCCAGAATAATCTTCTCCATAATTCTACGAGGTACTGAAGTGAGACTGACAGGCCTGTAGTTTATAGGGTCCTCCTTGCCTTTTTAAAAAATTTGGACACTATTTGCTAGCTTCCAGTCAGCTGCAACTTCTCCATATTCCCAAGACTGCTCAAAAATCAAGAGAGGTTTTGCGATAACATCATCCAGCTATTTGAGGATTCCTGGATGAATCTCATTCGGGATTCAGAAGGAGCAGCAGATCCCACATAATTTCAGGGTCAGGTGGGAGTTAATTATTCCCCAAATCATGGTCCTCCAGCTCAGGGAACCCTAGGTCCAGCATCCATGTTGAAGACAGAGGCAATGTGTTAAAACCCCTCTGCCTTGTCTCTCTCCCTGTGAGGAGATCATCTTCAGCCTGTAATGGGACATGTTGTTTTTACACTGCCTAACATTTAACATATTTGAAAAAACTCTTTTTATTCTCCCCCACAGCTCTGCTCAGCAGAGCTTTGGCCACACAGATTTTCTCCCTACAGTGGCCAGCAGCAGCTCTGTGTTTTTCCTATGTCAACTGACCTTGCTTCCACTGGGCACACACCTTCCTTTTTTGCCTTATTTCCAAGAGAAGATTCCTGTTCTGCCAAGATGGCCTTCTGCCTCACCTGCTTGACTTCTGACATTTGGGAATTGCCTGCTCTTGTGCCCTCAGGAGGTGATGTTTAAAAAGTGACCAGCACTGATGGACCACAGCATCTGCAAAAACATTTTCTATGGGGACCTTACTCACTAATTCCCTGAGCAGTCTGACGTCTGCTCTCCTCAGGTCCATAGTTGAGGTTTTTGCACTCTTCCTTCTGTTACCAGAGATTTTAAACTTGATTGCTTTGTGGTCACTGTGGCTAAGACAGCTTCCAATCTCCATTTGCTCACAAGACCCACTCTGTTGAAAAGGACTAGATCAAGGAGGGCATCTTTCCAAGCGTGTTCCATAAAGTTGTCATTCAGGTTCTTAGGAATATTCTGGCCTGGGTTGTACCAGCTGTGTGACGTTCCCAGTTAATTTCTGGCAAGTTGAAGTCCCCCTTAAGGACAAGAGCAGCTGCTTAGAAGAGTCCTTTAGTTCCTCAAAGAATAATTTGTCATTGTCCTGGCTAGGAGATCTATAGTGGACTCCCATGATGGCATCTGCATTATTTGTTTGTCCCTTGATTCTCATCCAGAGGCTCTCAACTGTGCCATTGCCAGCTGTGAGCTCCATGCATTCTACCCCTTCTATTCCATACAGTGCCACCCCTCCACCTCTCCTGCCCTGCCTGTCCCTCCTGAAGAGCCTGTACCCATCCAACAGGGCACTCCTGGCACAGGATCCATCCCACCAGTTTTCACTTATGCCAGCGATGTCAAATCTCTGGGACTGGGCCAAAGCCTGGATTCCCCTTGTTTGTCCCTCATGCTTAATGGTGCATTAATGTAGAGACATTTCAGGTGTGGTGCATTGTAGCCAACACCTCCTGAGGCAGATTGAGGGATGATCCCATTAGTGCTCCTTTCCTCAAGTTTTGACACACCATCCCATCACTCATCACTGGCCAGCCTGACTTTGTCCCTTTCCCCCTTACAGGCTGGTTTAAAGCTCTGCCAATGAGCCCTGCCAGCTCCTGTGCTAGAGCTGTTTTTCCCCTCTGATAGAGGTGCATCCCATCAGGCGTCAGTAGACCAGGTATGGAGTAGAACATCCCATGGTCAAACCCCTAAATTTTCTTTGATTACACCACCCTTGGAGCCATGCACTGACCTGATGGATCTGGCTATTCCTATCAATATTATTCCTTGTTACTGGAAGGATCAAGGAAATCACTACCTGTGCTCCTGATCCAGCATACCAGTCTCTTTTGATTTTTGACTTTGGTTGAACCTGTACAAAAACTGCCTCGCTAGAGATCCACCACAGGACCAAGTCAGCTGTGCATCCTGAGATGGAGTACACATGATGCTAAACAGCAAGCCTTCTTCCCGCTCATCTCTCCCCTCTGCCTATTTTATTCAGCAAAACAGTTCAGACAAGTCCCATTTTCATTAACTCTACAGGCTTAAAACTGGTTGTAAAAACACTGATTTAGAAAAATCCAGCACCCTTGAATTCAACAACAGAGAAAAAAGGTGAAGGACAGATCCCTATAAACACCTGAAAGTGTCCCAGGTTTGACTTTCAGGAGGCAAGCATGTGTACATGTCTAAACCACTCATGCATTTAGAGCTATATCATCAAGTTATTACATTTTTAAATGAATAGATGTTCCTGAATGCTGCAGTAAAGCTGGTGATTTCAGATACATTAATTGAGGGAGCTTCATGCTGAATACATCTGCTTAAAATGCTGTTACAAATGTCATATGTGCAAATGAATGCAGTCTATCCATCAGCAGTGTTTCTCACTGTGTTTTGGGGTAAAGCACAGGCAACCAAATGTACCAAGGTGAGAAGTGAAAGTTCTGTTTTTCAGTTTGCAATGCATTCCAAGAGGGACTGAGAGCCTCACTGTTCTTACTGAGCATATGCTGCAAGGAGTCAGAATTCCTTTCATTGAATTTACCAGAAAATAAGAAAAAGGTGCTGGGAGTAGAAGGAAGGAAAAAAGACAGAGACAACTCTAAAGAAGCAATTTCATTGTGCACAGTGTGTCTGATTGTTGCTGAGTAAAACAAAGACAATTTGATTCATTAAATGGAGATTGCCATTTTTGTAAACAGACTGCAGGCTATTGATTTAACTGAGTAAATTCCATCTAGATTGGGACCTTGTAGGGATGCACTAAGCCTTTTATATCACTCCATGCAATTTGGTGTATTTTTCTGTGTTTTACTTTTAGCTCTTATTAACAAATGTTTATTTAAGTTAATTTAATAGCATCTGTAGTGGGAGTATTGAATGTGTGCAAATTCTTGTAACCTCTATTAACAGGCTTCCAGCACAGGGATACAAAACTCAGTTCTGATAAGCAGAAAAAGATAGTCAGGAGGAAGGAGCAGGCCTGACCATGCTGGGCATGTTTTTTTGTGGTGAGATTATAATTAGGAACAATTTGTCAAACCTAGGGCAGACCCCAAATCTATCAAATAATTCAATGGATATGAGAACTGCAACATATCAGAGCCTAAAATTAAAATGTCATGGTGACCCAGCTTGGAACTAGAAAAAAATTAAATGCCTGAAACTGCATTTTAGATAATAATTTCCTCACAAAAGAGAAAAAGTCTGTAAGCCTAAGGATACCATCACATCTTTCTATCTAAGTTTGAAATTTGAAAGAGCTGCTCTCTTTTCAGTCTTACAAAGAGAGTAAAAGAGAGAAGCTGAGATTAAAGAGAGATTTTATTTAGCCCAGTTGTTATTGCTTTGTAGACCAATGCACTTGGTGACCCTTGTGGGTCCCTTCCAACTAAGGATATTCTAGGATTCTGTGAAGTCATCCTTCAATGAGTGCCTCATTTTCTCTACTTGGAAAAACATGTATTTCCATGGAGTTGCCTGCCTGCTTTTCATCATATTCCCAGGCATCACTCAGCACTTTGCTATGCCCTAGGAAAGTACACCTTACTTCCATTTCCACAGAAGTTCTCATTCATCATCTCCTATTAGGTCTCAAGGTAAAAATTTCCATCTGTTTACTTCAATTGTTGAAACAAAGCAATCCATCACAGTCTATTCATTCTACAGGAACTACTGGCATCAAGTGTAACAGACTTACTGTGGTCCCTGCCCTACAGATTAAAAGGTAATCTCTCAAATAAATGTAAAAATTACTGAAAAAATTCTAATGTGGAAATGAGTTAATGTAAATTTTCTTCTGCTTGTTAATGTAAACTGACTGTTTTTCTTGCTTTTACTTCACAGGGTCTTGAATGCACTCATAAAGAACAACCATAGGAAAAAAATGCTATAGTGATTAAAATCAACACTTCTTGTAGCACAGGAAAAAAAATCACATAGAGTTTACCAAGAGCATGAGAAAAATGACAGAAATTTTGACACTATAGAATTGAAATTATGCAGCTTTCCTAAAGATGTTTTTTACATCCCATGAAGAATGGTACATAAAACTACAAATCTTATATGCATCAAACAAATATTCTCAATATTAGGAAAATAGCAGTGATATTTACACAAATAATAATCTCCTAAACACATATGGAACTTGGAAGTAATGAACAATGAATGAATCATGTTTAGGTATTTGCCATGATTAGGGATAGATAAAAAAGTCACATGCATTGATGTCTTCTTTTCTTCCCAAATGATGGCCTGACTTTTTTTTTCTTGCCAGCTGGCCTTCGATGGAGCAATTGAAGCAATCAGCTGGCAAGGAACTCTAAGCCAAGAGTGATAGTGATCTTTGCTTCTACAGTGACAAACTTTAAAATGCCATCTCAGCTTCCCTGCGCTATTTCTTTCAGCCAAGAAATCTAATGATCTCCTTCTATAACAAGGCTGCTATAGCTACAGACAGAAGAAGAGTTTATCACAACCAAATAAAGCTCAGCTGTGCAGAAGAAAATTTTCAGACCAGAACAATTTTCTGTGGGAGCAAAAACCTCACTGTCTTTTTTTTTCCTAAGTGATGTAGGCATTTGTTGATTTTGTTAACACAGTATTTTATAGCATATATGTGGTGCACACATAATTTACAAAACCATCTTAAAAGTACAACACTGTTGGATAAACAATCTCCCACCTGGAGAAGGGAGAAAAAGAATGAAGTGGATATGACGAACATTTGTCAAGCTACTTAGCACATTTCTGCAAGGCAGAGAGAAACTCCCTGATAATAGGAGTAGGAAGAATATAAACAGAGCAGATGTAGAGCGAGTAGACAACTGGACAGGATAAATTATTTACAAGAAAATGTGGCAAACACTTCTATTTTTCTAAAGGATTAATAGTGCTCATTATATAGGTACGTGTAAATAGTTTGCATGGAAAGTAATAAAATATATTTGCAGGCTTATAAACAGAGCTCACAGTCATTTCTGAAAGGAAATAAGGTAATGCTGGCTTATTAAAATTCAAAATGAAAGATTTCTAAAATCCCAAGATATCAGCTTGTGGTGTCATGCAAATGAAAGTAGCCCAGCAGACACAGGTAGGTCACCACCATTTAAACAAGATGAAAACTGTGCTGTTGTAGTCAGTTGATTTGAACTTATTACGAGAGCACTTGCCAGCTCATCAAAGTGTGGTCTTACTGCTGTTAAGCTCCTTCGCATCCAGCATCATCTTCTGGATTATTAACATCTTTATTCAGGTACGAATGCACTGCTGCTAAAACTACTGCAAGTCACCAGCTATAAATCTGTTTGGAAATTTGATTTTGTGGTCAGGGGACTCTGACAGTGTTTTAAACACACACATCACACCTACATATGAATTTCTTTTCCCTCTTCAGCCTCCCCATGCATTTTTTTCCTCTATGTCTCTCCAGACTACAGCTCTCTGAAACCGTGACTGGTTTGGTATTTCTGTCTGGCACAGTGTCAGGGTTTAACAAACAAGAATTAGTAACAATATTCCAGAGGGTGTTGTGCAGCGCCGGAGGAAAGCTGTCCTGAGGTCACATGTCAGCTGGGTCTGCTTGCTGCCAGCAGGCTTTAAGGGGTTTCAAGGAGAACCCCTGCAGAATACAGAGCAGGAGAACCCCTGTGGAGTCATTCATATAAACTCTGCTTCCCGCTACCAGAAATAACATCCTGGGGAATAGGGTTGGGGAAAGAAAAACAGACAAGAAAAAAATAAAATAAGCAATAAACTAGACACACACGTACAGCCAAACTGCTTGGAAGTGAAAACTCAGCAGGGAGGTAAATGTTGCTACATAACTCTGTGACCACATACGACACAGAACCTCCAATTTTCATGCAGTTTAATTGTGAGTTCTTTCCTCCTTCGAGAGTTAAATCAGTGAGAACCATATAACTTAAAGTGGCTTGTTGTGGGCTCTATCTCCGGCAATCAGTGCCTAGTTTCATTTTTTCATGAATGCTCCCTCTGTTGCAAGCATTGTTTCTCTGCTCCTGTATAACTGGATTGCAAAAAAAGGTGTGTGGGAATTTTTAGATAGAAAAGAATGCTGAATTTGAATGAGACAGTTCTACTCTCTCATTTCAAACCACACCAAAGGGTAGATGCAAAGAGTGTAAGTGACATGCAACTAAGGGCTCAACAAGGAATCCATAAAAAAGATTGAAATGCAAACCGAGTGGCCAAATAAAAAAGGCTGTCTTGCTTTTTATTTTTAATTAAAAATCCACTGCATAATAGGCTTGTAATAATTTAAAAGGGGTAAATTAATGATCTTGACAATATTTGCAGAACAAACTGGAACATTACATTTTTCTGTGACTGAAAGGGATGTGAAAATCAATCAGAACCAAGATACATACTTCTTTCCCCTTATTATAGTTTTATTAATTCAATTACTGACTTCTTTGACACTTTCCTTCCTATGGCTTCCACCCTGGCTCCAGAATAAAAAAATTCCCCTTGATAGTACCTTTTAACCCAAAGCCATTTCTACATTCATGGCTTGTGTGGAATTAGCAGCCTCAGAGAATAGCATTCCCTCCCAGTTCACTGCATGGGAAGGGAATGGACAGCATAAAACAGCTGTATAGAAATCCTCCCAGGCCATGCATGAAGATGATAATTTTAAGGTTAATTTGGCTGCATGCTGCCGTGATAGACAGTGAATATATGGATTTACACTTTCAAGTAATAGGTACTGTACTTTGGTTTATGATGGCAACCATCCAGGACCATTGCAGTTGGCAATTGCCATGTACTTGAGTGAAATGTAAGATCAAACTGGTTTGGGTTACTGTCACATCTCATTCATACTCAGAACTTCCTGGCATTTTCAGTACTTGGTAACATCTAGGTGCAGTTATCCCACCACTCCTTTTATTGACATAGGAAACAACTAAATAACTCAAAATTACCTGCAATTACTTCAAAAAATTATAGATCAGAGTAATTTTTGACATCACTTCTCATGATTCCAGGAGGGAGAATGTTAGCGCAGTTAGTGCTAGAAAGGTACAAGGAAAAACTCCGCTGAAGTAAAAGAACCCCAACCTAGCTCTTTATAAAGCAGAAATTCACCTTAAGAGTTGAATTTACAATGTGCTTTCCAGAAAAATGCACACATTTCCAAGCTTTTCTCTCTCCACAGCCAGCCATCCCTCCCTCCATGTTTCATGCAAGTTTCTACAGCAACGCTTATAATTGAGTGCCCTGCACACAGACAACAGCAAAATACCCCTTATGTGCGAATGAGGAACAAAACAGCATTTGATGCTGCCTTGAAAAAAATGCAATTAAAATGATAACAGCGCCGTCTTTCATTCAATCATTCTGATATCAGACTGATATTCTCTAACAATTAGTATATGCCTTCTGTCATGGTATTTGAAGATGCTAAAGAGAATAAAAAGCACCATAAATCACCTTCTCAGGCAAAAGCGCAGCTTTGGTGTCAACAGGCAAAAGAACAAAAAAGCAAAAAAGCAAAGGAGGGGGCTGCACAAGCAACCCTGCTCAGGTGCTTTTTGAGTTGGGTTCTCCTGCCCCATTCAGCAGCCTGGGAGACCCAGACTGGGGGCAGGATAGTAGGGCAGCCTCAGTCACCCCTCACCTGCAATGGCATTCCCTGCTCAGCCCTGGGACAGGACACTGCACAACCCTGCAGGTGGACTGCATGAAAAGGGACCATGCACCTGTGGTTTCCACATGGAGCTGATGCCCTCAGTGCTCCCCACAGGCAGAACAAGGCAGGGGGCACTTGTTCTGGAAGGCTGCAAGAGGTGAGGATCCACACATCACTCCACAGGGATCACTCACTATGCAGGTGCTCTCTCTCCATTTTTGTTGGCTGAATACAACCTGCTCAGATTCACACTTAAGTAGATCCACAACTGGTCATTCAAGGTAAAAAGCTGTTCTGGACCACTTTTCAGTGGGTAGTTTGTGTCTATCACAAAGTTTCAGCATGGTTTGCCTTCATGCTGTCCTTAAAACAAAGAGAACTTTAACTTGAGCACTTGACTTACCCTGACCCTAAATTCTCAGTAAGATTTCAAACTAAAAAAGGCGTGCAGGTCTGGGAATGGATGTTCTGGATGCTGAGAGAAACTGGCAGAGGACCAGGATTAGCTCAGTGTGCAGACACACATTTCCATCTCTGGACCAAGCCTAATGCCCTCAGTTAGCTGAATGCCTATAGCATCCAGAAAGACAGGCAAACCACTCTAGATATTTTGCATGAAGAAGAATCTGCCAAGTACCTGTGCAAGATATTCTCTTTTTCTCTTCTCTTCTAATGATTTTAAAATTAAGTCTCATTTCAAGTCTAAATATATTAGATTGAAGCCTTCAGTCATCAGGATCCTTTATGTCTTTCTGCTAAATTCAGCGGCTCCCTTCTAGAATAAATATTTTCACCAGGATTTCTTGAAACACAAAATGTCACCATTTGCTTTTTCATTTATAACATAAGCAGATCGAGTTTCTCACCGCAAGAAGCATCACCTTGTCAATCTTTTCAAGCTTCTCACTAATATTTCCAAAAGAAGAATGTGATGGCTCCTAACAATGCACATTATTTCTAGTCCCTTTCAACTGGTTCATGCAACTGCAGATGGTGTTTGGTCTTCAAGTCCCCTTACCACACTAGAAATTATATTCCACTGGCCACCACCGAAGCTCTTAAACCAAGCTAGTGTGATTGCTTTCAAAAACACCTCCTTTTCTAAACAGGTGCTTTTTGTGTTACCTTGTTTTTAGTGATATTGGGAGGTGCTGATTTTTTTTCTTTTTGAAGTTTATCTATTTCAGATTGAAACCTATCACAGTGTCATATTTTTCTTGTACATATTTAGTGAAGAAATTGAAGAAAAAAAGAGTTTGTGTATGAAAAAAAAAAAAAAAAGAAATAAAGCTACATGGGCAGAAATATTTTCTGGATTTCCAGGAAGTGCCATTATAGTCTACCTTATGTACCAGTATGTATTAGAACATTATCCTTCATTTAAAGTAATATAATGTAGTCTGTCATGCGGGCCATGTAATAATTTTTTTTTTAATGTTTCTAAAATAGTCCCTTTTTGTTTTCAGTATAAGTATGAAGTGGACTTTCTGACTATTGCTGGAAAAAAATCCAGAAGAATGAAGATTAAACTGAAGCTCACTTTCATTATATATCACCAGTCCTGGCAGGACATTGATCCTTTGAATAAGCATTTCCTACTTTAGAAACAAACAAACAAACAAACAAACAAACAAAAACTCAACCATAAAAAACCCTCAATCCAAAACTAAAGAAAACAAAAGAACCCATTTAAAAATAAATAAAATCAGAAAATGGCTGGGTATGGATGTTAGAATGCACAAATCTGATGCAAAGGAAGAGTGCAGCTTAAAAGGTAATAACTTGCAGAGTTATATTAATTTCTGCAGAACTGCAACCAATTTACAAATAACAGGGATACCATCTGTTCTCTAAAGAACCATGTGAAAAAATGGCTGCTAGCATTTAAGAGACACACACAAGATGCAAATTCTGCAGTCTTCATTTTTTAAACCTGTTTTGTTTTGGTTGCTTGGTACAGAAACCATGTCATCACAAATACCAGTATATGGTCTTTCCATGATTTTTTTTCTGTTTTAGCCCACTTAGCTTAGATATGTAGATTTTTAATCAGTATATTTGGTATTCATGACTTATGTGAATTTGTAGATGAGATCTGGGAGAATTATGTGGATTTAGGTTTAGAGCTTTTCCCATCCTGGCACACTGATATTAGCTGAACATTTAGTCTGCTCTGACTAATGAATTTTCTCTCTCTGGCCTTTCAATTATTGTTAGTTTTCCCTTTCTCTTTTTAATAGTTATGGTGCATTAGTGTAAGCACTGCTTCTTTTGGGTTATGCTGTTCCTGAGACTTTGCTAACACGTGGATGGAAATGCTATCACAACTATTTCACTGTAACAGATTTTCACAGTCCTAGAGGGCTTAAAGTTAAAAGAAACTACAGATTTGTTAATGCATTTTGCAATTTGATTGCTTTAATGTATTCAGTAATGTGCTCAGATCTTCAGAACAAGTCTCTGGGCTTTGAATTGTATTTGAGAGTGATTCTTATGTACATAATACCATTCTGGCACATGACATAATTGCTATCCAGATAAGTCAATAAAGACATAGTGAAATACAAAACAAAGTCATACAGGAGAATTAAATGACACAGGCTGCTGTTTTACTTGCTGTCATGCACGGTCTCTTTAGCCATAACAAGCTTTCCCTAAGAAAGTGGTTCCAGTACATGACTACCATAATGCCTGGGAAAGTTAGCTGGGCTTTAAAAGCAGAGCCATGATGATTATTTTGGTTTCTATTGCAGAAGGTCTGTTCAAGATCAAGTACTTTCTTTTAATGTGTGCCTGCCCTTGAAAGAGCAAATAATCCTCCTGTAGATAGAATAGCATAAGGATAAGGCTGAGCAGGAATTCATCCCTGATTTTAAGCTACGGGAACACCTGGACTCCTGCAAAAATCTATACCTGTTGCAAAAAAAACTTCCACAGACACTGTGCTAAATCAATCCTCCCAGCCAAACCCCTTGAAAGCCTATATCAGTGTGACTAGCAAGATATGATTACATTTATCAGTCACACCAAAACCAGGATTTTCGCTTTCCATAGAGAAGAAGTTAAAGATCAGTCCCTTAGGGTGGAAGATGAAACAGACCAGCACCTTCAAAACAACTACACAGAACAATCCTGACATGAGACACAGACAAAGCCAGGGGGCACTTCGGCCACGGCCACGCTGGCATTAAGAAATAAAAACATGCGATATTATTACTTCCTCTTAGCTGCTAAGAGATGTCTTTCACAGTTGAAAAAAACCAAACACCTGTAAATTCAAAACAACACAGAGACCGTATAAAAACACTTCACATTCATTTACTGAATGACTTTAACGGCAGAGAATTTCATCCTGGAATTTAAACCAGAGCATTTCACAGCTGCCAGTAAAATTGCTTCAATATATCTAAACACAGGCTTGGATTTCCTGGAAGCGAACCTTCATTTTGAAGGAATCATCCTCTTGCTGATGTCTGGTAACAGGCAGCATTGCACTGCGGTGGGCAGAAGTAGAGTTTGATCAATGAGAAAAATTCAGTTGTAAGCAGAAATTAAGTAGATCTGAGATGAATGCAATAGATCTATTTTCAGTGTGGAGAAAGCCAGCCACACCAATTGCACTAATGGGACCCAGGCTTTTAAATTTGATTTGTACTGCATGCTGGAAATCCTACTCTCTTTCACTGATCTACAAGGTGCATGACCACTATTCCTAAAAACGGAAATTGAGAATGATTATCCTGCTTAATTTTTGCTTTGTGTGAGTGTCTTAAAGTTTTAATAGAAATGAAAAGTCCTGACTTACCATGTTATATAAGAATACTCTCTGTTTATAAGAAGTTGAGAGGACTGGGTAGGCACACCCTAGGCTGGAGCTGGGAGCACATCACAGGCAAAGGACAGCACAAACCTGCGCTCCTGTGGCACAGCCAGTGACAGGAAGGATGCAAGGAAAGGTGAGGTATCAGTGGCACTCATTTTCCTCTCCCGTTCCAAAAATTTGTGTACTTTTTAAAGTGAAAAATTGTTCATTTCGGCACTTGACAACTGGGCTGGAAGAAAAATAGGGACAACACTGAAAAATTATTCTTGTGATGATGAAGCCGCAAAAATAAAGATTTGTCTAGGTAAGGCAGAAAATATATTTTTACAAATTGGTCTAACAACAACTGATTTCTGCCAACAATTTAAGGCTGGCAACAGGAACAGATTCTCATTTGCACCTGTGACACCAACTTAAGCCTCTATTTTCTGTATCTCCTTTCCAAAACCTATGCTCCTAAGGAAATGAAATAAACAGGCAAGAAGCAGGCTCAGTATTACAAGACTGCAGGTCACACACACTGGCACAGCAAAGACAAAGCACTTCTACTATAAGAGTAGATCTGGTCTCCAGGTGAAAAACTTTCTGAGATCCTGGTCCAAAGCAGCATGAATGACCATGACAATGACCACCACCATGGAGCCTAACTGCTCCATGCACAGGCCATTTCTCCGTTGCTTTTCCTCACAGGGCTGTATAATCTGTGTAGTAAGGCAGGATACCACCACCATGAAATCTCCATGGCAAACATCCCTGTGAAAACAAGGCAGTGCACTGCAGTCACATGGGTACTTTCCCTCACCACCCCTTGGAAGAAAGTGAGGGGATAAATCCTGTGCAAACCCACATTCTGTTTCACATGGCCTGATAGCAATGGGATAAGAGTCTATGGAGTACAGAAAAGTTGTATGCAAGTGCAAATACTAATGTGAACAAAAGCTAATCTAAGAATTACCCATTACTAGAAGTATTGTGGTGGCACACTGCTCCTATGACTAGGCCCAGGTTCATGTGCCAGCCTTGCCCCACTTCCTGCTCTGTTCTCCAGGCTCTGACCCTCTGCTTTACTCTGGCACTTGAGCAGAGTCCCAGTCCTCCAGTTCCTGGTTTGGAGGACCAAGCAGACAATGCAGACAGCATGACTAATGCTGCATACAAGTCTTAGGTAATTCCTAGGGAAGAGCAAGGAATGCGATCTTCCCTGCAACTGGCTCCACTGCAACAAACCATTCATCACCTCTTTAGAAAGCTCAGGAAAGGAATTTTGCATTTTTTACAGGTACCAGATGGGTCCCATAGAAGTCAAATTTAGTTTTACTACTGATTTGTTTTAAACACTTTACCTCCACGCCTTATTTCAATGAGGTTGTAGTTTTTTTATGTTCTCTTCCTCCCTTGATTAGAGTACACCTGATGGACTAATGAGGAAGAAAGAATCAGCTACTGTTTCGCTTTCAAGTGTATCATCCAAAACAGCTGCTGACACTTTCAATAAATGTCAATAAAATATTTATCACTCTGACTACAGCCAAGCTTTAACTTGAACTCTGTCTATGATGACCTCAAACAAAGCACTTAAAACATCACTACAACCCAGAAAAAGAGAAATCTGATTGTAACTCTCATTTGTAATATGCCACGCAGCCGTCTTGATTTATCACAGTATACCAAGAACTGCTGAGTTCATCGGCAGGTTACAAAAATACTTCCCACTACCACTCCTGCAGCTACTTGGTTGTAGTAATAAATAATCTATATTGAAATCATGGGTTCACTGCAAACAAAAGCATGCAAATTTCAAAACAGCTGTGTAGCTTTTGTGTTCTGTTTCATGAAAGAGTGGAAAAAGGAAAGGGAGGAAAGAGGAAAAATGAAAAGGAAAAAGAAAAAGGAAAAGGAAATAAAGTGAAAGATGGTAGGAACTGACTTACTGATTTATAGTTTAATTAATGGTGAAATAATTTGTTGAAAATCAACAAGGTTTTAACGCTGCCCTGAAGGACTACCTGGAAATTCAATAGTGAGTTAAGACTATAACATGCTTCAGTGACCAAGATATATCAACAAATCAGGGATCTGTATTTGAAAAATGGAAATCTGCTGTTTTCTGCTAAATGCTGAATTAATCCGTATTGTGAATCAATATTATTCCTGTTTTCAATACCACACAAAAAAGTAACTCATTATTCACTTGTTATCCCTTCCCTTGCAAAGCTGTTAACCCCCACAAAGATGCTAGTGAGTTGAGAAAACCAGGAAGGAACAAGAGCAAATGGCACAAAAGATCATTTCATTTGCTTGACTAGGCACATTAATGAATTCCACTTAGGCTGGAAAAAATGCAGGGAGCACCACAGCATCATACATTGCTTTAGCTTGAGTGATTCAGTCTGTGTCATTAAAATGTACAGTAAACTGTAATTAAGCAATTAGACATGAGAGAGCATAGGCTGGGCTGAAATAATGTTAGACCCCCAAATGCCTTGTTTGTTTTATGCCTATAGCAGCTTCAGCTTTAACTCTGTTTCAAAATGACATATGCCCTGACAGAGCTGCCTAACTGTGGTTATAAAAAGCTACCTCTTTTTCTTTCCTACCAAAAGGCAATTCAAAGTATTTTGTTCTTACACCCTTGTATAAATCCTTTCAATTCCTGTTAACATGTTTGCTGCTCATAGAAGCTGCCTTCCAAAAAGTGTGATGATGGCTAAGAGGCAGGAAATAAAGGGCAAAGATAGGAAAACTTTCTTTGGCATTAAAATAAATAATACTTTAGTCTCCATGATAGTTTTAGTATAGCCTAAAAAGGGTGTCAACATGAAAAATTATTTTAATTAGGACTACAGGTAATAGTAAAACCTTATTGGAAGAGGCAGATTCTCTGCACCTCTCAGATCAGCACGCGAAATGTATAAATACGGAACTTTGAAGAAAGACATAAACAAAGACATGATAAGGTAAACTAAACTAAAAGGGACAGTTATAACTATATCTCATTTGTACAGTTTTTCCAATAATTTCCTGATGCAAAAAAATCCAGGTCTCACAAAGACTCAGTGATGAAGTCTAACCTATGTGCAGCAGCAAAGTGAATAGGGGAATACATTTTAGTAATAGAAAGGAGAGATCAATGAAGGAATATTACAACAAAGGACTTCACAGACAAGAGTTTAAAAGCAACCCCCCCAAAAATCCTACAGAATTTAGAACAACCTGTCACAATGGGATCTTGAAACATTAGCTTTCGCATTTTCATTTGTGTATTAACTTGTTTTAAGGATCTTACATTGTATATTAAAGCATATTTCTTTTGGCAGAAACAGACAGGTATATATTGTAAAATTATTATTGCAGAACAGCTGCTAATCAGTAAGGTACGGTTCCACTTCTATTTTCCAAGAGAACAAAACGTATACATAACATATATAAAAAAACCATAGATCTGTAGGTTTTATTTTTTCATCCTCCATTTCTTTTTCAAGCAGAGAGTTTCAGGCATTAAAACAACATATTAAAGCAGGCACTAAAGACTTAAAAAGTAATGAATGAGATGTGATTTAGGGAAAAAAAATCCAAACAAACCAACCTCATCAAATTTTATAATTAGAAAAAACAGGTCTGTAAGGTGCAGCATTGTGGGTTTCACATCTGAAGCAGCTGGTACAAAATACCAAAAGAGTAAAAATATAAAAAACTGATCACTGGCCTGCCTGATTCAATGCCACAAATTTTACTGTGTGAGGCTGTCTCCTGGTTTTCAGCATTTATTTTTGATCAGAGGCAGTGTAAGGTCTTACTCCACACTCCGACAACACAGGGAGCTTGTGATCAGCAAAAACAAACAGGGTTTGTGAGCTATCAAAACCCTCTCTCCTCTCTGCATAGCAGGAAAAATGTCTGTGCAGGCACCAAGACAGAACTTAGTTCCTGACAAAGCAACTGTCAGGAGAAGCACATGAACCTGAACCTTTTTACTCCTTTCCGTAGCCCACACACACACAAACTTCTTCAAATAGGTTATTCATTATTCTATGGGGAGTCTTCCAGAACAGCTCTAACCTCTGTGCAGAGTTAACTTCAGAGTGAAGAAATCAGTGACATTTGTGAGATCATGACATACTTTGGAGACAGTGAACTCCCATTTTTTTTCTACCCCAGTGACTGTCTAGTCATGTTCCTGCCAAAAATTTGTTTTTCTCTTTCCATGTTTTCAGTTCTTCCTTTTTAAATTGAGACCACATTTGAGAAAAAGATTTAACACAGCTGAGTTTTCAGGTTTGTATTGAGAATACTTATTAACCTGTTTGAGCTCTCAAATTCAATTTTGTTTATTTCCTCAAAAATTTTTGTCATATTCCTTCAGAGTAATGGGGGGGAGGGGGGGGAATGGGGAAAGGAAGTATTGAATATTTTATATTTGGATTTTAGCATAAATATATCTGTCAGCAAAAACACAAAGTTCAGTTTGAAGACATCTTTCAAAATAAAGACATGAAAATAAATGTAAAGGTTACGAAAACACTTGGCTCAGCAGACTTGCAGACTCATGTCCTCTGTTTTTCAGAACAGGAGGAATGTGGATAGTGGCCAGGACATTTGTCAGACAAACTCCATCAACAACCATAACTCAGTGAGCCACATGTGTGCAATCTAATAATCCCGGCAGATGAATATTATGTAACATTGAAGTTGGTGGACTTGTAGTACTGAAGAATTTATCTGTGCCTAATCATGATTTGTTTATAGTGTGAGAAGACACAGTTATGGGATTGGTGCAGCAGGATAAAGCAAACTTTTTTTTCCTTTATTTTAAAAAGACAAATAATCACCGAAGCAGCAGAAAGAATAAGAGACTAAAAAGAACTATGACTCATAAGCAAAATATAGAAGCCAGTGTTTTTTCATAGAGATATAACAGGTCATCAGTAGATGACATAACATATCAAAAAGCCCCTAGAATTGTTATTCAGAGGTTAATTACTTCTGAGGGTTTTGTGGTCTAAGTTGTCGCTCAGACCATGACCAATCTTGTGATTCCTCCTTTCCCTGAAGTCTTAACTAGATTTCTTTTGTTGCAACTTGTGTCCATTTCTACTTGTCCTATCAGCTTTCATTTTTAGCTGCAGACTCATTCTTTCTTCTTAGAATTCAACACTCCCACTTCCCTCATCCTCCCCTCACCTCTTCCTTCTTCTTTTTCTTCAAAAACAAGCTCTTTACCATAAACCTTCATAAAGAATAGCTCTTGAAAGGTAGGAAAAGCCAATGCAATCTTACCTAATTCCTGAGTACGCTTTATTTCTGAATACACAGTTAAACTACTAAGCTGAGAGACAATTTATCTTAATGAGCATGCAGAGCTCATACATTATTTAATGCAGGACTTCTCTCCAGAGCTAGGTGACAGGCAGTGGCCCAGAGCCTGACCTGACAAGACCACTAAACAGAATTTTCAGGTCACGGTCACCAGAGCCACCCATCTCTCTCTCTTCCTCCTGGCCACATGGTCCTGGCCCACATCCCTTTTACTGACTCTAACTTTTGCCTGTAATACAGAACCTATGGCTGCAAGATTTTAGAATCAGGTAAAAAATCTAGACATCAGAATTTCTCAAAAACACAGTCTAATACACTGGACATATAGAATGTCATTACTGCTCTCTGCACATTAAAAAATCCCAACCAAACACCAAAAAAAACCCCAAATCCAAATCAAAACCAAAACAAACAGACAAAAAACAACAACAAAAAAACCCACCAAAAAAGAAAACCCAAACAAACAGAAACCCCCAAATCCTGTTTTGACTGGAGAGATTTTCTTGCATAAAAATTAACAAACCATACATTAGCCTGTCTCCCATGGATCTCTAGTAAGAGTGTCCGTAAGTTCCTGTTTGATAGAATCCTGTACAGCCTTTGCTTTGGGTAGACAATGAAGGACAAGAATGTGTGAGAGCCACAGAACCGCACTACCACAACCTTGGCCAAAGAAGGAGAAACCCCTCCCTTCCACCCAGGCCATACATGTTCGCCTGCACATATGACTAAGCACATCTCCAGAGGTGTTCTGACTCCTAGGTATGTTTAAAGCCCCCCATTCTTCCCTACCTTAAAGCTCAGTATGTAATTCATAGAAAGAAGAGATAGGTAACATGTCATAAAGTCACATTATTTTAAGAGGTGTTCAAGTTACCTGAGCTATACACCAGTTGCAGATTTGGTGACATGCTGTCATGATACTGGATCCCCCAGTAGGTTCAGGGAACTATCAAGGCTTCCTCTCAATAAAGGCAAAACTCAATTTTGCCATAACAGTAATAAAAAGCCTGATGGAGTCAAAGGGCTCAGCTTGGATGACTGGGAGAAAGGGCAACAATCACACGGAGCTGGGCTTTGTCTTCCCACAGCCTACTGTGTGGTGCAGCAGATCTCCAGGTCCTCCTTGCTGGTGGGATGAGCCAAGGAGACAGCACAGCCTTGCTGTTTGGCTGCTGCTGCCCTGCTGTTGTCTGCGACCAGAGCAAGCCCTGGTGTAACAAACTTCTTAGGTTTTCTTTCTTTAGTATGAAAGATGCAATGATGTTCAGCATTTTATCCCTTGAAACTACTTCTTTCTCAGTACTAAATGATATTTCATACACATTTTACCACACATTATACATTTTGGTTAAAGTGACAAAATCCATTTGTGCTGCCCTATGGCAGTCCCTGAACTGTACTCTCACTCTGAGAAGCCTATGAACAACATCAAACAGAGAAGGGTCCTGCTCCAAACTTTAAATGCTTTGACATAAACTGATTACTCATCTTAGGCAGAAGGCAAAAAACGCATGTGTTCCTCAGTAAACAAGTAACGATACCTGCTATGAATCAAATTGCACTGACATACACAAAGAGCATAGGAATTTTACCATCAAGGCTATTACAGAAGTGCTCATACTTACCTACATTTATTTATTTAGCAATTTTTTAGCAATTGCTTTTTAATGTCATTTACTAAATGCCCTTTTTTATTTTAATGATAGAACTGGACAGACATTAAGGTGAGATTTTAATCTTAAGGACATGTATAATGCTTGCTATGTGCAACCTGTCACATGAACATAGAAGCACACATGTAGCTGTATCCAGCAGCAGCTAACTTGATAATCCCAGAGGAAAAGCACAGCTGAACTCCTCCTGCCACATGTGTGTTGGCAGCAAAAGGAGTTTACTCCTTACCATAAGACAACGGCAGCTCGGACTGGAAATATAAACTTCGCATTTTCGAAACCCCAAGAGATTACCAGTGTGTTAAGAGAAATATGGCATCTTTATGCCAGATTTTGACTCCTCCACAAACCAAATGTTTTTAGGTCCAAATCACTGCAATAAAATATTTGAGATGTGTGTCATTTCACCTTGTAATAAAGGCTGACTCCCTGGGAACAAGAGAAGGCTGATTAGTCTGCTAAGATAACTACACAAATAGAGGTAGACTCAATACAAAAACATATTCTTAGATGTTCTTAAATTATTCCAGAGAAAATACTACAAAATTTACTATAATGTTATGAATTTTGCACCATGCTTTTTCTCTCTCTCCTAAAAAAGTATTGCGAACCCAGCTTCATGCATATACTTTACGGTAGTTTTGGCTCAGCTAATTAACTGAATTTAGATTGTAATTTGTGGTTTGTGGGTCTGAAGCTCTATGAACTCCATTCAAGTTGCTCTCAATAGGTAATTATAAAAATAAACCCAGTAAAATAAGATCAGTTGCACAACCAGTCAGCAGTCATTAGAAAAAAACATAGTAGCCCATAAATTTACGGTGTTAAAAATCTCCACTTTACAGGGTCTTCATTGTTTAGGGCATCAGGTAGATGAGTAGAATTATTAAAAAAAAAAACCCAAACCAAAACAAAAAACTCCCCCCCCAAATAAAAAAGAAAAAAAAAAAAACAAAAAAGAAAAGAAAACAAAACCAACCAACAAACAAACAACCCCCCCCCAACCCAAAAACAAAGCCACCAAAAAACCAAAGGAGAGAAAAGCAAGTCACCCCTTTACAGCATTGCTTTTGAAGACATGCTGATATCCACTTCACTGCAATATGACCAAGTTTTGGTATTTGGTACAATGCAGAGGGGCATTTTGTGCAAGGACTTGAGGATATCCACATAGCAGCATTTTTGTTTGCTTTTCCTCTCACCACTTTCAGAGAATTTGACTCCTCTTCAAATAATAAAAATGTAAAAATTAGCGCTTCCTCAAATACAGAGGGGGTAAAATCAAAGCAAGATTATTAAATTCTAGCAATTTCTTTTTGGGGTAAACCAGAGCCATGCTAGAGTGCTGACAATGTAAGAACATAGCTAGGGCTGAAGTTAGAATGGAGAAAACAAGCACACCTGTCCTTGAGAGTAGACAGAAACATAATCTTCTTTTATTAATAGGTCAGATTTCTCCGCACGTATAACAACTGGAGCAATAAAATTTAATACTGTGAATGATCTCACATTGAATATTCTTAATAATAATCTGAAAGTTCAGAGTTACTAGATTCTTTAATTAAATATTCTCCTAATGCCTTTAACTTATCACTGAGTGGTAGTATTCTCATAGTTCAAATACATTGGTTTGAGAGGTCTGAACTATCTATACTCCTAAATGAGTTGTAATGTAATTACAAAAGCAACAACTAAGACCACTGATCATCCCACATATTTACTGAAGAACTGTGAGCAACACAATTCCACAGAGAGCAATTTTGAAATAAGAAGCTGAGCAGACAGCAGGCCAGACATGAGTGCAAACCAGAAACTTTCAATTTGCATCTGGACTTGTTATTGTCCATAGATTACACTCATTCAAAGCTTCCATCCAGCCAAGGCAATCAGAGAATTGATGGAAAACAAAAAGGATGCAGTGACATGACTCCAACATGATGTTGGAGAAATCCAAAAGCCAGTTTTGCTTTTTTCATTGATTAACATCTCAAAGCAATCCTTTCAATATAGGGAGGGCTTCAACAAATGTTTGTTTTGATTACACATCACTTTAGAAATCTCTGAAATCTAAAGCGGGTAAATGAAATCATGGAAGCTGGGACTTTGACTCTCCTGCTTGTGGGGGAGGAGTTTCACAGTAAAGCTGAGGGCAAATGTCAATGTCCCTGCCTTCAGAACATGCTGTGCATTATTAACACTTTGCAATTGCCCAACTGATTAAGAGCTCACGACCACAAATGCTTATTCACAGAAATAATTGCTATTCACATAAGAAAGCCTAATGAAAACAATGCGTCGACTAAGATGCTCACAACAACTAATAACAGAGCAAGATTCCTCTTCAAATGAGAAGCTAAAAACAGCAGTCTGGCCTATTCTCTGTCTTCAACAACGACACACAGGCCTGAAGCAGGAAAGTTAAGCCTTAGTTTTAAGTCAGGTGTTTCCTGACCATATTTTGTGCTGTGTTGTGCAAGAACTATCTCTGACTTAGCTAAGCTGAAGGTGGACAACACTCCCTGACAGATTTAGCAATTTCTACCAAACACTGTGAAAAATGATGCAATAATAAAACTAATACAATAAAAATAATATCTACTTTTCACATTGAAATGATCTGATTGCAAAATGTGACAGTATCTTTAAAAATAAACTTTTCTCCATTTTATACTACACAATAACATGAAATGAGACACAAAAACAAGATATCTCAAGGGATTATAATAACTACATCCTTTTGCATTTTGCAATACTGGAAATAAGAATTCATACTGCAGAGCTTCAATCCAATTACTCACTGCTATTTCAACAAGTGTTTTAACAGAGAACACAGCAAAGATGGTTGACTTGTGGCTTCCAAACCAAACAGTTCTCTTGTGCTGATTACAAAGCAAGTACTTTCCTGATATATGGTTGGCAATATAAACAATCAGTCACAAAAACAACTGAGAATATCAAGAGGGATCTGCTGGGGCCAGGTTTGCAGGGTTACACAAAGCACAGGACCTCGCCCAAAACAGCCAAGCACACCATAATGCAGCATCAGCCACGAAACTGCTTCTTGCCTGTGAGATACACACAGGCTTTATCCTCTTGCCTTTCTGAATCAAATGCTGTGCAGCCTGTGGCCACATAAAGGTTTCCTTGGGTATCATAGGGCCAGAAGCAATCTGAAGTATACCTAACATGGGGATCAAGAAATGACACTTCTGTAAAGCCCTTTTACCATTAAATTTCATTCATGGACACATGTCTTTGTGTACAACTCAAGATGGGTAATGAGTTTTAAGTTTAAAACAAGGCATTTTCAACAAAATGATCAGTTGCAAAACTTAGCCAGTAAAGTCCTTTGCCAGATCCACAGGAATAATTTCTATTGATGTCAATGAGAACAAAGTACACACAGAAAGGTAAATGAAAAAAGCAATCATTTCACAAAATCATAGAATATTTATCATATTCTGAATATGTTAATGTAGATTCCACACAGCAGTCATAGATTTTCATTTCCACAGTCTATGCCATGTTAATATCCATATTTTTCTGCCTCTAGGTGTAGCATTTGGCAGTAAGCCATTAAACTGTGAAGTACAAAGGAAAAAGCCAAACAAAAGCATGCTCAGAGACTCTACAATCAAGACTTTGCCAGATGGAGCAAATGATATGGTCAATGAAGGTGCAGAAGGTGAAAAAAGTAATCTAAGGGAATTAACAGGATGCCTGACACCAGAGCGCTCCCCAAAATCTCTTGTGTCAGCTTCACCTGTCTATGTGGAGTCAAGTTCACATGGTGGATATGCACTAATTATTTGTGCTTCTCTCTGCAGTTACTGAATTTATTGATTGTTTTTACTGTGCTCATTTCACTTCTTCTCCTCTGTTTAGTTTGGTCAAGAAGTCTCCACTTCAAACACTTTGAAATGCAAATCACAGCTGCCAAAAAAAACAAACATAAACTGTTTCTTGCGCATTTTCCACATTGTTTTCAAAAAAGTATCAAAAAATGCACTTTCTTGAGATGTGTCACCACCTTAATCCCATCTGCAGCATTGCTTGCACAGTGCATATACAATTATTTCTGTGGTTTCCAAGCTTACAGCCTTTTAATATTCCCCACACAATACTGTGGCTCCATTTTTTCATCTTCTTCCAAGATCTACTGAGGATGCAAGAGAAGTACATAGTCTAGGATGACAACAGATTTTTTTCAAGATAGACTTCCATGGCTCTAAATATGTTCTGTCTTCAATATTTAGCTATCAACTTCAGAAGTCCTGAATTCTTACAGTCTTCTTCCTATGGCAAGGGCCAGTTTTGGGATGTCTTGTACTACAGTTTCAGATTTTTCCTCATAAAGGAAGTATCTTTGTGTAAAAAATTTACAGGTAATAACTTTGAAGAGATAGAGTTAGCATGATTATGCAGAGAAAAAAAAAAAGGCTTGCAACCATTTTGTTATTTAGAAAGTTCACAATTGCTCCCTGAAATTTCCTATTCTTGTTCTTAACTCTACTCCATGTTCTTCCTCTTAAAACTTCAGTCAAGTCCCTCAGAGAGCCTGTGACCCCTGTGCAGAAGAGCAAAGGTCAGAGAGACCTCGAAGCTCCCTGGCTGGGCACGTGTGCAGTGTTATTGCTTGTGTTGATGACATAACTCACTTAAGAAGGGCAATCCCTGAACTCGTGGTTCCAACCACTGTTCTCAGTGGAACACACTGGAGGCAGAGGTTAGCAAGATTGATTAACTGGTTTAATGATGCCATTATTTCAGAAGAACTTTTGCTTACTGCTGCACTGTGCAACAGTCAAGAACGCCTGAGGGAACCAGCATGACTTTTCATGAAACAGGGCAGTCTGTTCAGACAGCATATCCTTCTGGACTCTTCTACACTTACAACTTGTTCAACCTGTTGCTCTGAGAAAAAAACATTCCAGGAATTTATCCTTCTTCTCCATCTCTCTCTAAACTTTAGTTAAAATTACTCTTCAAAAGAAAAGTGTAACATAGCACCTCTCCTTTCTCAAACCCTCTGCAACAGAAGATCACGAGTTCTTTCTTTGAAACATCCCAACAGTCACATAAATGTGGCAGGATAAATAGTTTGAAGTTTCATTGGAAGAATTCATTTTTTTCAGTGGTTGGTTTTTTGGGGGGTTATTTTTGTAACTGTTGGTGATGTGACTTCAGTGAAAATAAAATTTAAAAAAATAAAGGCATTTGGAATCTACCTGATTCAACAGTTGACATTTCTACTTTTTTCCACAGTATCTAGGTATTTGTACTTCTAATCTTGTTCCAAGAACTCTGCCTCACTGCTGGGAAGAAACCTGTGGGCGAGATATATCCTTCAAATTTTACTTTCTTAGCTGTCACATTCTGGCCACAGTTGATCAAGAAATCTATGACAGCAACAAATTCTGCTTTTTGTAATACTACCCATACCACATATAGAAGTGGAAAATACATATATAAAACCCTAAATAAATGGTCTTTTGTTTCATCTTCTCCTTTGTAGATTTGTTTGCCAGCTGAATAACTAAACTTGGCAGAAATACTGACTAATTCTCCTTGTGCTTACAATTCCTGACTTTTTAGCTAGCTGTTAAGTCCAAATGTCCAATAACAATTATTTGTTGCCTTGGAAACATGAACTATACATTTATGCTTTTCTCAGTGTATATGCTTTTTTCTATAATGCTGTACCACAGGTCTACCAAAGCTCATAATTTACCAGTTGGAATGGACATGACCTTCGCCAATTCAGTTATTTATCAACTGCTGGTGGCCAAATTTTTCTTTAATCAAGGTGCAAATGACTTTGCCAAATGGATCTCTGACCAATGTCACTAACATGTTTACCAAATAATGTGTTGTTTGTTTTTTCAGCAAATATAAAAATAGACAAAATTTTCCCTTTATATAAATAAAAATATTTGCTAGTAGTTATTATTTATCCTCTTCATATCCAGAAATTCATTGGCTTGGCAAACTGAGATAACAGATAGCATGCTGGAGGACCTTCCTAAACAATTTTTTATACTTATTTTCATATACTTTAAAAGACTTTGTCTTCCCTTCAGTGTACTTGTGACACTATTGGCAGAAAGAAGTAGAATGTCCTTTACATTACATCCACATAAATCATACCACAGTAGCTACAGAAATATCAATCAAAATCAGTGGTGCCAGAACAGACTAACCTCACGAGTCTCCCACATTATCAAAATACCCTTACTCTTAACTACCCTCCTACCCAACACTAGCACAGGATTATATTTGCCTTATTAGCCAAATAATAATAAACTGCCTGCTTTCTTAGTTAAAGGCAAATAACTAAATGTATCAACCAAATCTCATTTCCATTATACTAACCAACAATGTGCCCTATAACAAAGGCTTCTAAGCAGTGTACATTCAGTTTTGCTTTTTGCTTTCTCTACCAAAATATCTATAAACAGAAGAGTAGACAACATTTTCTAAACGGTTTACATCCCATTCTCTAAAAGGCACATACATGAGCTGCAGACAGGTTTGCCCTGCTCCAAGAGCTCAGGGAGAGATATCAGTGAAAGCAGGGAAGCCTCGGGGTGCCCGCTGATGCTGGCACCTGTGCAAAGAGAATCCCACAAAAGGGAGGAGACAGTTCCCCGCAAAGAACTTTGTGGAAACTGGGCCAAGATTTAAGCAATACCTGGACCTCCCAGAAGGCATTACGTTATTTAAAAATTTGAAGAACCAAAAACCCAATTAGATTTTTAGCACAGTGTTCAGGCTCCCCAGGTACAAGCAAAGAGCTTTATAGCTTAGGCTGAAAAGCTACAGAATGCCATTTACTGCTGCTCCGTGGCTGGCTCCTTAGAACACAGTATTATACTAACAGCACCAATTACCCTTTCTTCCAAAGTTTCAGAAAATCTTTTCTATGTAATCTGAATGGGTCTTATTAATGATATTTATTGCTGTAAGTGACACATATGATAAAATAAAGATCCTGAAGAGTACAAAGTCTTTGACTGAGATGTACAAATAGACCTAGCAGTCAGGTCTCAAGTTCACATGCTATGGAAACGACCTAATATATTTATGATTTTATTAAGACAGAAAAAGCCTTGATATATACACAATGTAAAATTCTCACTTTTCTTCCCTGCCCATTATTCATCTAGATTTCCAAAGGTACTTTATGAGAAATTATTCTAAACAGCAGGTGATTCTGTACCTTATACTGATAAAGAAGAAAGCAATTTCCCATCAGTTCCCAGCCATCAATCCTTTTGAAAAATAAGCTTGACCGTAAGCTTAAGGCACAATGCCTGAACTAGAAAATACCCAAAAGATATTCCAAGCTACGCTGGAGCAACTGCCATTTCTTATCTGAAATGTGACAGCTAAAAACTTTCTAGTTGAAAAAGGTTTTTAGTAAGGTAATAATTACCTAGTGCATACACAAAAAAGGATAAAAAAACCCAAAAAACTCATTAGTTTCCTTAATTTCAGGAAGAATTCTCACTCCTCTAAATGAGATCAATCAATTTTTTTCTCTGCACTAGGATTTTTTTGATGATCAGGTCTGACTATCAACGTAACTGTTGATTTGTGTGGAACTTGAAAACACGGCAAAAATATAAAACATTGACCTTTCAGAACGTACTATTGTAATGTGTTATATACTCTCCAACGCATATTGATCATCTCCTTACCTGCTTCAATAGGAAAACATAATTAAATTTGAGTAGAATATTTGCTATTTTTCACAGCTTGGGATTCTCTGCAATGGCCCCAGTTGACATCAACATCATTAATATAAAAAGATATTCAACAACGAAAGTCAAGGACAGAAGGTGACTCTCCAATTTGATTCTGCCTTTTTTTCCTGGACAAACCTGCTGCTAGCTTCAGAGAATTCAAGATGTTAATGCCAAACAGATTGGCATTTTGAATGACTATCACTTTAGGCAGATAAATCTCTCCATGAGCTGGACCTACAGAGGTATCATATTCCAGATAAAAGGGTTATGATTTTTGCACAGATGTGCAACTGATTATTATGGGCATCGCAGATAACACAGAACCCTCTGCTTTTGTCCCAGTCGTATAACAGATCAGGTAAGGAGAACATCAAACACCTACCACTAAGAAATAAGACAATAAAAATTCCTGTCTGTCTCTGTGGTGGAGTACTCAAACCAAGGAAAACTGATAGATCGTTCATAAAATAGAAAGGATCCTAACTAGGATTTGCTAAATTAAAGCAAAGTGCCCAAGTCTTTAAGAGCAAAAATAATACCCATACCTTTTGGAGTTTTGCTTAACCACTAAGAGTTGCTGAATTTATATTCCCCAGATTTCACCAAGGCAGTATTCACTAAAGAAGGTATTCTATCAGTAAGCCTGAAAAAATCCTTACCTGCATGCAATTATCTGGCCTGCTATAATTTCTACTACCCACATTGCTAATTATTTTCTTCTAATGAAAATCAAGGGACACTTCAAGAAGAATAATTTCCTTTACTTGTCAGCTCCTTTTTCCTTTCCTTTTCATTAGCGCTTGCTAATGCCTGCTGCTCCAAACACTCCTCCCAGAACAACTATCTCAGAGCTCCTAGATGAAATTTCTGGAAAATGAAGTCTTTACCACCCTTACAATATTTTTCTGACCCATTAAAAACTTTTTTAGATGTTATTACATTTTATTTTTTATCTATATATATATATATTCTTATCCTTTTTATTTAGTGCCAAAATATAGATCAAGTTCTAAGGAAAATGGCAGCATAATTTAATGTTACTTCAGTTGTTAAATACCTTCTCATAATTGAGACAAAGAGAATACTTTGCTGACAACTAGTCACTACCAGAATATTGCTTGGTTTAGATGACTGGCATAAAGCTTTCATTTATCCTTTGAGTGAAATTAGGTGTTAGGAAGCATTCCTTTACTGTGAGGGTGGTTGAACACTGGAACAGAATCCTTGGAGAGGTAGCCAATGCCCCAAGCCTGTCAACATCTAAGAGGCATTTGAATATTGCCCTTAATAATATACTTTAACTTGTCCAGCCCTGAAGTGGTCAGACAGTTGGACTAGGTAATCATTGACAGTCCCTTCCAACTGGCACCATTCCAGTCTAAAGAATATGCTAAATAAATAAATAAATAAATAAATAGGAGACTGAAAAAGTCCTAAATTGCCTCTCCCTGGCAAGTGAATGGTGCCCAGCAATGCATCTCAGGGCTGTTACATTCGTTGTGAGAGATGGAAGGTGGAATCAAAGCCTTGGCTCATGTCTCTTATTGGCCTAAGGGATTTCAAGTACAGCAAGACTCTGTTGAGCTTGCATTTGGAGAAAGCCTGTTTCATTAAGAGTAATTTATGTCGCAGTAATTTTTTCTCTAGATACTCTTTCCCTTGCCTCAGAACACTGCTGTCATTTTACTGACAAGGTTCCTTCCAAGCTCTGCATCATGCCACCCCTGTGGAGTATAGCTGTTGGAGCACTGACATCTAGAAGACAGAGGGGACAGCTCTGAGGAAGGTCTGGAGTGACTAAAATGTAATCTCAAATGGAACCTGGATGATTTTATCAGCAGGTGCTCTTACTGTGCCAAAAGATGGCAATGCTCAGCATTTTGTTGATCATTACTTTGCTTTAAAATAACCAAGAAGCCAGCACCTAATTCAGTGAGCTAAGACCACTGTGAAGGCTTTGATGTAGAGATATATACAACACTTCATTATCAAACATTATCAGATGAAGCCCTATTTTAGCTAATGCACATTTTTGAAAGATAATTTTCTAGTTTTCAAGCACATTGCCTGTAAAATAGATATGTCCTATAGCTATCTCTCACATTGTCCTTCTATTGTCAATTCAGACATATAACATCATTTTCAAAAGCTAAGAAAAGCAAACCAAAACCATGGCATGAATTTAGATGCTTAACTATGCATTTAAGAACTAGATCTTTTACACTGCCTTGAATGAATGGATAAGTATAAATAATCTTGTCAAAATGATACATGCTTTATCATTGTTTCATTAAAAGTACATCCAAAGATTTATTTTTTTTACAATATAGTTCATGACAAAGACACACATAACCCACAAATACATTACTACCTAGCAGCTGTGTATCTCCTCCCATCCTCCTGAACACTGAAAACTGAAAGAACAGGGATTTTGAAAAAACATATTGTCTTGTTATCCTTTAAAAGGCATTGATGGACACATTTTCTTTCTACTGTTTCATCTGTCAAGCATTAATCATTGCCTTAGTTGCAAATGAAACTTTTATTGGGCAATTATCATCTTGGTCTATACTAAATACTTTCCCTTTGCTCCATGTATTAGCCAAAGGTGGCACCGCCTGCAGAACACAGCAATTATAGATTAAAAATTATGAAACCTAATAAAGGAAGTGCTGTGTTTCTTGTACCATCATATTCCTGGATTTAACCAGTGTATAGAAAAGAAACGCCTGATGTCTATCCCTGACAACTCCCACCATTACCTCAGTAAAAACAGAATGTTCTCCTGGCCCTAGAATATATGTACAAAACAAAACATAGTGCTTCTTAATCTTTTCCAATTGAGAAGGGGGAAAAAAACCTTCTTCTTTCTTTACCCCCCAAAAAACCTGTACCCCCTCTGGTATCCCCTCACATACTTTTTGAAACTGACAGTAGAGAGACATGAAGCAACAACGAAAATAAAATGCTGTGTCTTGAAAAAAAATACAAAACAACTTTAATTTTACCCTTTTACTTGAAGATGAAACAAAATATCAGTGATTAGTATGCTTCTGACTATGCTTAGTAACAGACTTTGATAAGATAGAACCTACACTGACATTGGAAAATCACTCTATTAACTTTATTTCCCCCTTTTGCTTATATTCAAAGGGATGTTATGGTGCTTCTATGCATCAGTAAGGTTTGTACAGCTTCCCGATTTTTTTGGATGAAGAATGATCACAGTGAGTGAGCAAAATCATGCTAAATAATTAATGAGGAGTCAGTAACACGCAGGCTGACTAGAATATCTGGCCCAATCTTTCATTCTCTATTACATGAAGGGCAATTTCTGGCCAAATCTGCTGTCTATACACAACAGGCAGAAAGGAAAAAAATGTTAGGTGTGTGCCAGCCTCTCCAGCCTTGCAGTGACAGGATGTCACCTGGCAGCTGTTTCTCTAATAACTCCTTCAATTAAGTATTCTTTTGAACTGGGATTTATGCAAATGCTTATGTCAATACAACTTTAGCACAAACATCTAATGGGGGATGAAGCAAGAGCCTTCAAAATAAATAAGTTTGCCCCTGGGACAATGAATGGTAAGACACAGGAAAAAAAGCCCACAAACCAAAAATTCCTTTAACAGTGAAACTTCTGTACTTTTTTTCCTCCCATTTTTTCCTCAGAAGCTATTCAAAATCAAAATTTAACATTGATATGGATGGAGCTACTCATCAGCTTAAGCAATTTTAGTTAGAGCTTTTCCTGCCAGACTTTATGGGCAGCCAGGGAGAATCTTCCACACCCCAAAATGTTCTCTGTGCCTGAAACAGGTAGCAGGTTAGAAGCTTTCATAGGTTCAAATAAACAAAACCAAATAGCAATAGAGGTTAAATAGGAAGCCTTAGCAGCCAGTACAGGCATCAGTTATTCAACATGGTTCAAAAGTGGGTTAGTATCCAAAGTGCAAATGTTAAAAAAAACATTGATTAAATTAAATCCAAATAAAATGGCAGAAAGACTTTCAGTGAAAATATAAGATGATTTGACTGCATTCTTTAATTTTATTGTCTACAATCTCACTGCTATGAGATATATTTTCTCCCTATGAAGATTGCATTCAAAGAGTGAAATTGAAATAGTATCAAGTTTGGCATACACTGAGGTTGGTATTAATACTAGCTAAATCCTTCGGATGCTTAATGTTGAAATGCATAATTTTCTTCATAGCATATTCATATTGGAAAAGCTAAATTGGTTCTCTCTTTTTTTTGATCTTTTCTCTTATGATGGTTTTTCTGCTTGCATATTCCAGCATTATAACAATGACCTAGATGAGAGGGTGGGTTGTGCAATTCTCCTGTCTCTTTTTTAAAACCTGTTATTTGAGTTTCAATTCTCTGATTGACCATTGGATCTTGCCTAGAAGCAGAATTCCACAGCAGAAGACACAACAAAACTTAGGCATAAATAGCAGTTTGAACCAAACAAAAGAAACACAATGGGCTGCCAATATGTGAAAATTTAACCATATGGGATCCTCACTCTTGTTTTCACTCAGAAAAACAAAAAAGCTCCAATGAATTCTATGCCAGACCAAGTGTAAAACAGATTACCATTTTACTATTAAAAAGTCTTTACTAAGACTAAATCAATACTGAGAGAAAGTAAAATTGCAGGTGAGAATTATTTTTCTTTTTTCTATGTTACATTCACTCTTGTAGGCAGAAGTAGTAATTCACGGGAAGTAGCAAAGAATGACCATCATTTATAAACTGCACAGAAATGGTGATGAAAGAGTAAAAAAAACTCTTCCTCCCTCTCCAAACCTCAAAAAGGCCTGTTTTGAAGATCTTTCAGTAAATGAAAATTTGTGAAAGACTTCTTTTCTGTATGCAAAAAAGTATGTTTTTTTCCAATTCACACCATATAATTTCTGAGTATATATTAAATATTCTAGGCCAGATATAAACAGAGAGTAATTTTAGACCTCAGCTTTTGTTCAGGCAGACTTCCCTTTTCATGCACAAAGCAGATAAAGTATGTACGTATGTAAAGTTTGGTTTCTATTAGTAGTAGGCGTCTTCCTTTCAAAGGTGTTTTTGAGAGGAGTGAATGATTTGATACTTAAATACTATATTTAAATACAGTTCTGATGGAAAACTGATTTTTCTCCACCTGGAAGCATCATACCTCCTCATAATCATATACCTGGCAAAACTGAAATCTGAAAGGACACTCCCAGACTGCCACCTTTCCTGCCCGAAAATAATGGAGCAATTTGGCCTGGCAAATTACAGCACAGTTTTATATAGATTTTTCATGAAACTACCATACACCATAGGGGATGCAAATAGGCTTATTTTAGGTCTGATTGGTTTAGATAGACATTATTGTCAAGACCACTCCCAAAACCACATAATGCCTTTCAAAAATTTTGAAAAAAATTCATACCACCAATAAAAAAAAAAAAAAAGGTAAAATAATTGTATGCTTTCTGTTGAAATCACACATGTCCTGGAAAGGTCTAAGAAGCTACAGGCAGGTTTTTTATTATATCAAAACAATAATACTGGTTAATAAGTAAAAAAAACCAAAACCCACCTCTAGTAGTGCAACACACCTCAGTATATGCTCCCTGTCTGGTCTGAAGAAATTATTTTAATGAATAGCATAAAGAGAAGAAGGAGATATTGAAGAGTGAAGATGAAGTACAGCTAGACATGGTGGGGGTGGGTTTACCAGCTCAGGCTTTCAGAAGCCATGTCTCATTCAAGCTCCTTCAAAAAAGAGTTTATTCCAAGTTCTCTCCCAAAGGCAAGTAATACCTTAAAACCTTCATTATTGTCCCACTAACTACTAGACAAGACACTCCTTGGATACTTTACAAGCATCTAGTTATATGCCAGATATAACCATACCGCATATTCTATGCATTACTTCTGAATGCTTGAATAGTATAGAGAAAAAAATCTTCTTAGATTATACTTTTTCTTGAGAAGATTTCAAATTCTGATTCATTTTCAAAAGATGAGCATAGTGACATAATTAACCACCAGTGTCTGAGGGAGGAAAAATGGTTTGTTTTGGTTTTTTGTTTGATTTCCTTTGTCTTGAGAAGGTCTCAATAAATCATAGAGAATAAAAAGAGTTCAAGGGAGGATTAAAGATGAAAAAAATAAAATAATAGATTTAGAAAGAACTTGGAAAAGATTTAACTGAAGGTTCTTTAGTACCATCAAAGTGCAAATAAAATAACCTGCACTATACTTATTTGTAGAAGAAACAGGAATTAAGAAAATAAGTTAAATGCATCAAAAGATGTTTGATCCATCTCAGCTTTGCTATAGACCTATCAAATGCTGAATCAGTCAGACCCTCAAAAATAAACAAATTTCAGATCTTCTTATTCATGAGAGACTAGGATTTTCTTAAACCAAACAAAACTGGTCTAGAACATACATTATGTAATAATCTGCAGGTACTCTGTCCAGCCTCCACTGGCTTTCTTAGGGAGGATGTTTGCCAGATAAAAGTTGGGAGCCAGGGCAGCTGTCTGAATTCAGAGCCAGAGTGGTACTGAACAATACAGCACAGAATTTGAGTCCAACCAAAACTATTTTGGGTTACACAAGGTACCTCACTTGCTAATTAAAATATGAATTCAATTATTTTATTTGTTATTTAAAGAATTAGTACTTCAGGATTGGCTGAGCAACAACAGAAACAAAATACTTGTTCAACAAAACAAGTTATCCCAGAGGAGTAATTGCAATATGTGCTCTAATTCTCAAATTTGAAACTCAGGGTGATTACACAACCCGGAATTCAGAACATCTGAAGGACACTGACAAACATATCCGTTATTTACTATTCTGAGGAAAAGGCATGAACACGTCTGGCACCTTTGAACATCTCAGTTCCAGAGTTCGACTGTATCACAAATAAGCACAAGGTATTTGCCAATAGCCTAGCCAGCTCTCAGGAGCCCATTCATGTAACACTGCTCCACTTCTGATTGATATGTTTTTTATTTTTAAGAAAAACTCCCATGAGTCCTAGGTTTTATAAAATCCCTGGATTTCCATCTACAGTACTGAAGGCAAGAATACAAATGAAGGAAGGTCCCACTATTATATAAGGAGATAAAGGCTGGAGACAAAGCCTTGACCTCCCGCAAGCCATTGGCCAAGTTTCTTGACTCGGGGGAGCCCTAAAGTTTACCCTAAGCTCCTTCTGCACACATAGACTCAGACTGCCATAGCCGACATTTTAAAATGGAAAGACAAACAGACAAAAACTGTTGCCCGGTTTTTGGGATATCACCTCAAATGTAACCGTTCCAACTAATCCTTGCTCTGGGCCTGTTGAGATAATGTCATGGATTCCTCTGCCTCAGTCACAGGCTCCATTCAAGCAACAACAGTCAAGATTTGGCCAGCAGTAGATATACAGCACTAAAGTCAACCAAAATGCCTCAAAACTAAAATGATTTGAGAAACATAAATGACTCTCTGGAGAAAGACAAAGTGAGTATCTTTTCATGTATTTCACAGAATGTTTAGAAAATTGAGGAAGAAGAGATATGTGACACCCTTCTGCATGAAAGAAGATTCAATTAAATGTCAGATATTCTTCCCAGATATTTGTTTAATAAATTCTCAAGTATCTCTACCAGTGGAGACTTTCCATGTCATTAAGTAATTTACTGTAGAGCTTAAACTGCTCTTTCAGCCACAAGGGCTTCCCTAACCGCTTAGTCTGATTTACCTTACTGTGATCTAAGTCCTGCACTGCTTATCCTATCCACAAAGGACAGGAAGGGAAAATTGCTGCATTTGCCTTTGCAGCTACGTTTTGAGCACCTGAAAAATAATTTTGTGGCCCACTTCAGTCTGATACCATTTTAGCAACCAAGCCCCTTTCACATTTCTCTCCACTTTCCAGACACCTAAGATCCCATTTGCTACATCTTTGCTTTCTCCTTTGGTCTAGATAGACGGCTTGCGTCCCTCCTGAAGGATATGATGTGCAAGCCCAGATGCCTCATTTCTGCTGAGAATGTATGAGCTCAGAAGATAATAGACAGCCTTATCTTTTTTTTTTCTTCTTCTTAACATCCATTTTAGCCTTTAGAACCTCAAATATTAATCCTCTTCCTCACCCATCTTTCTCACTTCTGTAACGTTGCAGTCACTATTCTGAGAAAGACACTCTCACAAAATTTCACATAGAATTGGTTTCTATTTCTTTCAGAATGCTGCTCTCATTTGTCATGATCATCCTGAATACAACACTCCAATGTACTTTTAATCCTCTCACCTTTGCTTCATTTGCAAATTCAGTGAGTATTTCTCAGCTGATATCATGGAATTGCTCTTTTCTGTGCATTTCTTTTCAGTGTTATAGAATCCACAGCACTGCAACAAAGCATACCTATTTCCCTTCCATTTTATCCTGAACATTTCCCCACCCACCAGACATCACCCAAGTAATATCCTTGGTTTTTACAACTGTGTTATACAATAAGTACTTGTCTTGGTTTAGGAAGACAGGTATCTGCTAGGTAAAATTACAATCAGAGGCTCTTTGGCAAAGATTTGGGAAATAGGAATAGCAGTTCTTTACTAGTATGTAATACAAAGCAAACAAACACAAAAAAAACTCCCCCCCCCACCAAACAACTACAGCATTAATGACAAATGACAACAGTACCAAGAACCTTGAGGGCTTTGTTTCACAAAACCCAGGGCAGTTTGGTTTCGGTGTCCCTGCAGGATCTTCAGAGCACCAAGCTGGAACAGTGGAAAAGTCCCGGGCTGGTAGCTGGGATGGCAGGGTGTCCCGGCAGGCAGGGGCAGGATGTCCCGGCAGCGCAGGGGGTGCAGGGTCACGCTGCAGCAAGAGGAGCAGCGCCGAAGAAGGTCGAAGGCGAGGCAGAATAGCGGCGGCCCAACTTCTGCTCGGCGTGCTTTGCGGCGGCTGAGATCTTCGAGGAGCGGCCAACACGCGTCTCCCGAACGCCGGAAGCAGAAAAGCACGCAGCTGCCTCAAGCTGTGTCTTTTACCTGCGTTATCTCCCCCTTCCACCTTTTGTCCATCTTTTTGTTTCAGCCAAGCACTCTCAAGTATCCAACACCCGGTCCCCTTGGCAACCCGTGGGGAAAAAATTCCCCAGAGAAAGAAGGAACAAACCCAACCCCCAACAGTACTAAACCTCTCATTGCTGAAGGAATGTTATGACAGTTTGCCCCTACTACCCTTGTTATTGTGTGAGTTTAGGTAACATTTGCCTCTAAAAGCCTAAAATGTTTCTAAGGTTGTATAAGCACAGTATTGTAGCTGTTCCTTGTTGCGGATAATCCGCTTGATATCAATGCAGCTGTTCATATGAGTTACACAACAGATTCAAAAAAACCCTATTATTTGTTTGGTTGTAAAGCTAACACATGCATAATACAAAACTAGTTGTGACATATTTTGGGGCAAAGCCATGCATGTTTCTTGCTCAAAGTCCCTAGTATGTTGGGCTGCACTGCCCAGTATCACCGTGCTTGTGGGACTCAGTCTTCACAAACAAAACTGATTCAAATAATCTTTCTTGTAGCAAAGGCCTGAAGGATGGGTCAGTAATTTCATTAACATATCCTACTTTGGTGTGAATACTCTTAATGGAAGTGTGGAGGGGGCCTAAAGACATTTCAGATGGAAGGTTTTGTTAAATAAGGCATGTAATTAGGGAACATCTCAGAATGATTGAAAGGGTTTTTCATCAACACCATCTCTGCTGTTTGAGGCCATTCACTGAACTTTGCAGAAAGGACTTTCTGAACAAGAGGAATGTGGAACACAGCTATTATTACTGTCAAGTATGACACACAGGTGAGAAACAAAAACTATCCCTCCATTAGTTAGAAAATCATAGCTCTGGCTAATAAAAGCTCTGCATTTCATCTGTGGCCTTTACTACAGAATTCTTTAAAACTATTAGCAGCAACTTCTGTTTTTCTCAGAATGAAAGCTGATAAATTAGCAACAGAGGGAAGAGCTCCTAAGCTAGACAGTTCACTTGGAGTCGTTATATAAATGGCCTTTTTGAAATGTGTCCAAGACTTAAATTACTCTGATTAGTTGATGTCTGTGGAACGGGCAACAAGCCTTTTCACTGTTGCTCTCATGGTAATTATTATTCTTGTTTCACTGCATATTTTGATAGCATTTCTCAAGTGTCTAGTTATAAATCTCTTAAAAGCCTGAGGACAGTTGAATCAGTAGAGGTAAAATAAGAACAGATCCTAGCTGATATGGTCCTTGCCTTCTCTGTACAACTAGTTTTGAAGTTGAAAATAAGCGTCTTTCTACATCCAACCCAGAACTGATCAGAAATCACTTCAAAAAAGGAACAGGGAGGCTTTTAAGCCTATCCATTACATTCATATATCACAAAAGGGTGTATAATTCATAACAACAAAGTTATGAGCACACAGTTTACTTCTTTTTGTTGGACTACTTTTTAAAAAATTAACTGTAAAAATAGCATTTCTAATAGTCATAGTCACCACACATTTTTCCTTGTAGATAACAGCTCTCTTCAGATTCAAGAAAGCTCTAATAGATCTCATTTATCTAATCTTTCAGAGCCAATTAATTTTACCAGAAAAATATTCATCTCATATCCTCAAACATCAAACCTTTCGTGCTCCCATAACTCATCTCCCCAAACTGCTATCAACTCTGCAACTGGAGTTTGTGTCTCTTTGTTCCCACAGTTCTTTCAAACACCACTTCAAGTCCCATTGCTTCTCATTAACTAGTAACTTCTCCAAATCTCTTTGATAGAAGAGCTAAATCCCCCAAGTCAAAATTTTAAAAATTAACATTTATTAATCCATGTTTCACTCTGCTCTGCATTATCTGCCACTGAATCAGGAATAGAAACTTCTGTCTCAGTTCCTAACATGTTAAATGACTTTAAAAGGCTTCTGTTTTCTTTGTAAAAATCATTCTCTTGCACTCTGTGCTGCCTAAGAGTGACACAATGCCCAAGATATTCCTCTATCAACATGCCATAGAAAATCAGCTGTGAAGTATTTTTTGATATATGCTGCAAGAAAATTTCCATGCTGTATGATGAAAGCAGATATAAGCAACCTTTTAATATTTTGCACCACATCTTGCTTTTTTTCTTGATAGCACACATCCAAATGGGTAAAGGACTTAATTCTGGTGTTTTTGAAAGATGAAGCTGAAATAATCCTAAATTACATATATCTTTATACTGAAGTATATATATATATATATATATATACACATGCATCATTATGAAACCTGAGTTTCCATTTCAGTGGGTCCAAGTGGAAAGAAATGGTTGCCAATTGACAAAGATGTCAATGATAAATTTTGGTAAAGAGAGCTCCAAAGAAACTTTCTTATTCCACTTACACCATTTTCCTGTTCAAGAGTACTGAAATAAATGACCAGACAATAACTATATATATGAATGTCATGAATGCAACCATAACATCTTGGAAGTGAGAAAAGAATTCTTCATTAACAAGAAGTTAGATAACTAGCTGAAGAATTCTCTACATGAAATACAACACAACAGCAAAGTAAAAAATGGTGAGTGGGCTGAGGCACTCAGGAAGCAATTCCAAGAGCTACCAGTACTGACAGACTTCCCTTAGACAGAAGATGATTAATGAGCAGAGGAACTGTTTGTAAACTGAAAAATCATCCAGCAGATTAGTCAGAAACAATTTTTCGTTAGGATCTTAGTAGGGTTTTGTTTTGCTTCCTCATCTGACAGTACTTTCAATTATTGAGACAGAATGACGAAGGAGCATATGTGCTCAATGATCAGAGGACCTGCACCATCAAACCGGGCATCTGCTACTCATTTCCAAAGGATGCTGCAAGTGAGATACAAGTGAAAACCAGAATACTGAATAGTCCTGAGCCAGGCCAGCTGGAGCAGGACCAAGCAATTGGGCAATTTTCAGAGGAATTTAACACAAGTGGTCTATAGAAAGTAATTTGTACCTGGGAATGCACCCTGTAATTGTTTCATTGTATTTGATCAGCAATGTTACAGAGATGATTTAGGCGTACATATGGCCAACAACAGACCAAAGAGTGACTGCAAAGGTGATTCTATTTATCCTTGGTCTTGTTCCCCAACAGAGTTAAAGTGCACTATCATGACCCAGCCATTAATTTGTGAACATATAACAAGATCTGGAGGAATCGTATCCTTGTACAGGATGCATCACAGAAATAATCACCTAATTCATACAGCTGAAGCATCTCCTCTGCCTTGATTTCATTCTAGCCTGATTTGCACCTGTCCCATTCTGTCCGGAATTGCTCACTCATTTCAGAAAATGTTATGGATACCTACTGCATTCCCCAGCTGTAACTGCAGCTGTTGTTTTGCTTGTCCTTTTTTCCAGAAAAAAAAAAAGAAAAAAGAAAAAAAAAAGTCTTTTTTTTGCATCTTCCCATGTTAACTGACAGCCCGGTAAAACACATTTTGTAAACAAAATTCTGAAGCATTGGATCAATTAGATTCATGACATAATAGTTGTCCTGTGACAGAATCACTAGGGCTGCAATATTACCTACAACTCTTTTTTATCAACTGCATAGCACTTACAGAAAAGATGGTCTCACTTCAATTTCTTTCCATTAAATTTTACAAATATTTTTTCTTCTTATTTCATTGTTTTAGATAAATTCCTGAGTAATCATCTTAAAAATTCAGTAAGAAGGACTTAATTTCTCAGATTTTATGGAGACAGTAACTCTTCATAAATGTGTGCTAACAGAGCTTCTACTAGGAACCTTTGTAATATCACCACATTGTGGGAAGGAAAAGAGGGAAAGAACTCCTTTTCATGGAAAGCACGGTTAGCAGTGAGTTACTTCAAAATGGTGAATCGCAGAATCGCACCAATGGGTGTCTTATGCGACCTTCAGGACCACCTAGTCCAAACCCAGGCTCAAAACAGGTCTGTTTAGAACCGGCTGCTCAAGCCCATGTCCAAGTGAATGCTGAGTCCCTCCAAGGACAGAGGTACCACAACCTCTCCATAAATCCTATTCCAGCCTCCGACCATTCTCATGGTAAACACAAAACTCTCCATAACTAATCAGAATATTCTAAATCAATATATTTTCTTACCCAAACTTTTAAAATCTATGACTATTCTATGATTTAAAGTCACACTAATAACAAAAAAATCAACTTCTTATTCATTGCTTTGTGCCCCTCAAATGCTCAAATGAAAAGTTTGATTTGAATTTCTTTTCTCTATCCATTGAATCTGAGGGGCAAATGAAATTCTATAAATAAAATGTGTACAGGAATTCTGTACAGATGTAGAGGGAAAAAAGGATCCAGAATAGAGCATGAATGTGGCAATACATCATCCCACAGACAGAATAAGCCTGATAATTGTCTAATTAAACATTATTGCAAAAAAAGGTCATTACTCTGCCCCCTACCACTACAATATATGTCACATAATAAAATCCCATGTTACCCCTGTTCTGATCATCAGGATGAATGGGAGTAACACAGAAGAAAGAAATCAGATATTCAACCTGCTTGCACTTCAAAGTAGTCTTTTTTTTTCTTTTTTTCTTTTTTTTTTTTTTTTTTAACTACTGCAGCTAGGGCTCTAGGAGGCCTGATAAACATTTCCAACTGTGGGTAATACTAATTTAGTAGTGTCAAAGGAGTTACTGTGTATGAAATAACACCCATAGACATTAACAAAGATTGCTGAAGAGTGTGCTGAGTCTTCCTCAAAAAATGATCTAATACAAAGGGGAGTAAATGCAAACATGATGGTAAGAACAGAAGGCTGAACAGAGGTGAGTTGGTAAAGTGTTATCTGGTTTATCTGGATCCATTTCAGCATCCATCTGCACTTTGAAAGATGGAAGAGTTGGGTGGTTGATTTGTGGGATACAGACCAGCACTTCACAAAAACTTTTAGGAGATCCTTAACATCTCCCTTGAAGGCAGCATGACTTCAGTCTCCAGTGCTGGTTTCATTGCCTTGTTTTAGCTGCTAATTTAAAGCTAACTGTAGAGCAGGTCATATTTAAGCCACTGGAAAAAAAGCCCAGTTACTTTTATGGTGCATGGCCAAGATCTGAAAGTAAATAATAAAACAATTAATTGAATACATTTCAGAGGAAAAAACAGCAAGATGCAAACACAACCCAGCCATAGTTATTTGTATTACGTGTAATTTTTCTGGCTGGTTCCCGAGTAAACACAGTGGCCACTGCTTTCTAAAGCTTTATAAAACCCAAACCACAAAGTACCTCCTGTTGTCTCACACTGCCACACCTGGCTTGGCCTTTGTAATCACAGAATCTGGGTTGCAATTTGCAGACATCTTACTGGCATTTTCTCTCATCCGTCCCTTCTTTTCCCCAACAACATGAAAGACATCTACAAAACTGAGCCTGAGAACTGAAGTAATGCCTCCTCTAGGTGCCATGATAAAAAACCCATTATCATCAGAAGGCAAACATGCTGCTTTTTTCCATAAATAGGGGAATTCAAAACATGAAATAATTAACACATTCCTGGGAGTATGAGTGCACTCAACCCAAAGATACTTGCTACAGAACATAGCATCTTCATTTTATATTCATGATAATGTAGAGAATCAAAAAATTCCCTCCTTTATTTATGTGCAACAATAAACATCCTTTTCCAGGCAGCACCAAGCATACCAGAAAAAAAGAGTTCTGTCTCCACTTCTACTCTGTGGTTCAAGATTGTGAAGAGAAAATTCCCAGCAGTGTGGCACAAGATAATTAAAACACAATAAAATAGAACTCAGCTTTACAACTAAAGTAATCTGTTCAAGAGTGACAACATGTCAAAGCTCTGACACCTACAATGCCCAAACAGGCAACATGTCCAGACTGGGCAGAGCACAATATCTGCTGTTCACAAAGCTATGCGAAATGCTTACTGAGACCTTGGATAAAAAAGTTTACCTAGTGCATTCCTTCTGTTCATCCACCATCAGGTTCACTCAAATGAACAGGCTGTGAAATCAACGGCTTCCCAATTGTTCATTTCTAGGAGAGGCACAAAACTGTTTTATATAAAAGAGACCGAACTGCCAAAATTTCAATGAATCTGAAAGAACTTACCCAAAGCCATTGACCCAAAAAGATAATCAGCACACAGTGGTGAGCACTCAATGCTCCCCCACTAGAGAAATTGTTTAGTAATGGTGACATAACCCCTGGATTCTGGGTCATCAGATATAAAATATCATTACTGTTCAGTAACTGTTCAGTGACTCAGAGGACACAAGAAGAGTTGGCAATCACAGTCCTTTTTTTTTTTTTTTTTTTTTTTTTTTGTGCTTGCGATGAGCAATTTCTGGCTAGACAAGTGGTTCTCTACAGTGGCAGGCTAGAGGATGCCAAGTCTATTCTGTTCCAGCCAAGGACTCACACAGGTATTTCAATGGGATTACCCGAGAGCTTGACAATTGATTACAAGTTTGAAGGTTATGTTGGACTGAAACCAAAGCGCTCAGCACTAAAACTCTCTTGATGAACTTCTCTGTATAAACATGTATTGAGAAAACAAAAGAGAAAAGAGAAAGACCTAGGTCCTGAATGGTGTTCAGATACTAAAATTATTCAGATACCAAGATCCCATGTAACATCCTTAAATATCTTCAAAGATATGAGGCAAAACCACCCTCTGTGCTCCCAACTACTCTTGTTGTGAGCCTTAGCGAAGAGGCCAGTGACAGAACAAACGTGCAGAGGACAAATCCCACATGGCAACCTGGCAGGCTAGAGAGAAACACCATAGTTTAATGTAACATAGCTCAGACTCTTTTGTAACCATCTGAATTTATGCTTCTCTGATTTGGCTGTCAACCATAAGCATTAAAGACTCTTTGTAACATAAAAGGAAATGCCCCCTATACTACAACTGCCCTGCAAAAGTAGTCATAGTTTAATCACAGTTGCAAAACAACCAATACATTACATTGAGTCAATTTCATCATTTTCCCTAATCTGTATCAGGAAAATATCTATTCTATTAATAGAGACTTGTTTTAGTTTAACTTATCCTCTGTTGTAGCTGCATGCCAAGGAAAGAAGCCATACTGGCTCCTTAAATGGATAATCGTGTAGCACTTCCATCTGGGGAACATGTTTTCTCTGTTATTTCCCTTTGAGCGTGGAGTCTTTGACATGCAGAAGAATGGATAGCACTTGTCAAACTATGATTACTTCAGAAATGGAAATACATAAAATAATAACCAAGGTAATCAAATGCACACACAACTATCATTTGCTTGGAACACAGACAAGCAGATAGCAAATGATTCAATTTATAATTAATTCAGAGAAAGAAGGAGGACTTGAAAAAACCCTATATAAATACATTCAGGACTCGGCAGAAAATAATGACTGAACAAGGATCTCTAAGGAAAATTAATGAATGACAACAGGAGCAGCACATGTGTAATGTGAAGATAGACTACAAGAAAATTTAACATGTTGTTTATGGGAAAATAACCACCTTCTCCTTATTTTGCTCAGAAAAAAACATATGGTTCCTAATGGAATTCAAGGCTACTATTCAATCAGAAGATTCTCATGAAGGCAGAAACTGTGAAAGTATGCTTGCTAAACCAGAGCCCCAGGAGATAACTGAAGCCCTAGAATCACAGCAGTGATTTTCTTGAACACCCATCCCCAGGTTACCTTAAAAAATCTATCAGAGAAGAACATCCAATGCAGCAACATAAAGGTTACAGTCAGTGAGATGCAAATAAAGAAAGCAGAAGAAAAAAAAAGCCTAAAAAATCTTCAGGGAAAATTATGGGTGAGTAACTGCATATGTACATATGCAAAATGTACTTTACTATTAAAACCATATACCTGAAAAAAATAATATTTTAAGATAATATTTTATTCTTGTTCCCCTTTGAAAGAACTGTCCAGAAATTTCACATACCTTAGCAGTGTTTTAAAAGCCTTTCAATAGATGCAGTTTTCAGAACTCAAGCAGAGTTTTCAAGATCACACTCAAGCAGATTTGCTAAAAGGAACACTGAAAAAGATGGACTTGACATGTAAGAAGGCCGCAGATGTCACAGCAATGCTGTGTGAAGAGCCCCAACCTCTGGTCTAAATCGATGGAGATTTAAATGGAAGCCAGACTGAAAAAGCATATCCCAGTCTGACAATTCACACATTGCAATGATCTCTCTAAATGCAAGAAATAATTTTATGGAAGTTATAGAGGGGAAATAACAGATCCTATTGATTTAAAAATTCAGTTCGTAAATCCTGTGATAAAACAGAATTGGAGAGAGAAGAAAACAGAGTAACTATTTTCTTCCTAGGTCAGTACTGAAATTAAATCTGTAGTTTTCTCAGCCATGCAGCCATTTCTCAAGGACATCCAGTGATAAATCAAATTATTAGAAGAGCCTCATACTCCTTGTATGAGGACCAGATCCCACTCTGTGCTCCTCTTCCACATGGCATCAAGTAATGGTGTACTAACCTTGTTTGCCTTCCAAGTTCCCTCACCACCAATAAACTTAGTCACCACTGCTCTGAAGTTATGGCCAGAGGACAGCAGGGACAGAGGTGTGTTTTCAGCACTTGTCAGTTAGTGCTACACATTACCACTGCATTTATCAAACTAAATTACAACCCTGTGAAAATTCCATTGTCCTAAGTCCTGCAGCCAGAGGGGCTGATGCAATTTTTTTCCTAAATGAAAGAATTCAGCCATTCTTCAGCTCCAAGCTATACAGAATGCACGCCATACATCATACAGGGATGCAAAACCAGCTCCCTCTGCAGCAAGGTGAAGCACCAGCAAGGAAGGGTTAGAGAAAGGATTATCAGCCCCGGGTATAGCACATAAGCTGGCACGGTCTAATTTATGAACTAACAAATCTGTGGAGAGACCTTAAATACAAACCATTCAAAGTACCTGAGACCCAGAGAGCAAAGGAGGTCAAACAATGGCAAGAAATTAAATAGGTTTAATGTACTATTGGGCACTCACAGATAAGTGCCATTAGTTCCCACATACTTCATTTTTTAAAAGACCAATTGCAGAAGTCTTGTCACTGAATAAAGATTGTGGCTTTTTATTGTGGCTTCTCAGGGAGAAAAGAAATTAGTCTGGACAACATAGAAATTATACAAGAAAATAAAGAATGCCAGTGTTATTATTTCTTAACAAATCCCATGATTTCTTGAGCCTCGTGGCATTTAATTTTGAAGTCAGTTGCATGGTAAAGGTTGGCTCATGAAGGCAAGGGACACAAGGCTGTTATGATCAGCATTGAAAAAGCCCAAACACTGTACCAGAGTGAATTTATTGCTTGCTCGATCTTTACACTGGAGTAGGAGATATATATTCCAACATCACCAAAGAAAATCTAAAAGTTTACATTCCTACTTTCTCCAATTACTGATAAAAATCACTTTGAAGAGTATATTAAACTAATGCCAGGCAAAACATTGCAGTACTTGCTCCTCACAAAGTAGAGATTTCCAGCCACAGCAAAATTTGGCTGCTAAATGCATGTCCTTATTACAATAATGTGTTTTTGTGACATCTGCTGCCCTATAATCAGGACTTGGATGTTAATAATTACATGGGATATGATACTGTACATCTAATCAGTGCTTCAGTGAACCAAAGAAAAAGACCAAGTCAAAAGCAAAATAATTCAATAGCAAACTTACAAAGAATGGAAATTGGGGTTCTCTCTGAGGTGTTCCCATTACTTGACTTTTTTGATATGTAGTAAAGAAATTCTATTTATACTAATGAGGCACCACCAAAAATCAATTCCTAAACCACAATTGCATTTAAAACAACTGCTGCAACAGTTGCCTGTTCTTGGAGTCTTGAGGGCAGAGGAGCTCTTACCTTTTCTCTTCACATGATGCAGAAATGTGTGCAATTGCCACTGATGAGTCAGGTAAAAGCTCCCTTAGATATCCTTCTCTTCCTAAACTCTCTGGACACATGCCTTTATTTGTGTGTGGAGAAACACAATCAACATAAATAACACTCTCCCTGAATCCTGGAGCTCAAACAACACAGCTGTGATTTCACTCGCCCTGTGATTCAAACCAAAAGGCTGGAAGCTTCCTTGCTATAGAAATCATGCAAATGTATTAAAAATTGTCACCACCCTCAAAGACAAGAGTCATAAAGAAAGAATCATTGTTCTAAACTCTGTTGGAGATCAAGCACACAAATTGATTTTTTGTTAGGTTCTTTTACAGAGACAATATTAGAAACAACTGGGATTGAAAGTGAATCTCCTGAAAATTGGTTTGGCCACTATCCTAAAACTGTAGGATGAAATTATGTTGTAGGCTTTGTTACTTGAAGTCTTTAAGTCAGATTTTTTGTAAGATACATGTATTCTCAGGTTTTAACAATAGAACACCGAAGTTACAAACTCCCGGTGAACCCGAGGAATGGACACTATTTTACTCAGCTGCCCACCTCAGAGCATTTGAGTTAGCTTGAGGATAACATTCATATATTCCTAAATCTGTCTTCCAGTCTTTAAATTAGCCTGTACAGCTTTGTTGTCCCTTGGATATTTGAAAGAAAGACACTGAGACACTGGACTATGGAAGAGGTGTTTAGTGCTCTTTGTCCCCTGTAAACAGATTTCATAAGACTGAAATAAGCTCCAAGAAGACAAAGGCAAGACAGCACAATCCCAGCACCTCCAGACACAGTTACTTTGTCACACTGACCAGCTAACTTTCTTGGTCTCTCTGAAGCAGCAATTCCTGCCACCAATTTCACCACTTTTTTCAAGATTCTTTTCACTATTGAACCTCATTTTGAGCCTTTCTGCTTTCTTTTGCTTCAATGACATCTCAGAAAAGGGAGGAATGGCACAGAGTAAGGAGCTGGAATCCTCTCACTATGTTTCCCAAGTTCAAATGGCAGAGCACTGCTCATTTGTCCTTTCAAAGGTGGTTCTTCTTCTATTCGTGGGTGCTGGGACACACAGATATGATGACCATGTCCTGTCCTCTGCTCCCCCCTTTTTTCTTTTCTTTTAAATATCCTTAGATTTTTCTTAATTATAATAAATTTCTGGATTATCTTTAAGCTGCTTTTTCTAGTTAAAAGACTAATAAATAATGATAAAATTTTACTATTTGTTACCACACCAACTTTGCCATGACACAATGCCTTAGTCCCATAACTGAAGTTACATCATCTTCAGTAGCCAACACAATCTAAACATGGCACTGAGCACAAATTAATTACAGGATTAGGGAACAGGTTTTCTGATGTGCGTGACATACCTGTATCCCTTCAGGGGAATGCCAGAAGGACTCAAACACAGTGCTATTGTGATGCTTCATTTTCAATCCTCCAGTGCACAGGGGCGACAGTTGTTTTAAAACCCAATGACCAGTTACCCTCTTGATATTCATGCTGCAAGGTTTGGACAGACTGCAAAGTAGTACAGCAGGGTTATGTAAGCACCTATCATAATATCATTATGGGAAAACCTTGAGTGAAATCTGTAGATAAACAATCATGCCACAAAGGCTGTTCAGAAGCCAGCAGGTTAGACACACAACTGTGATGCTAAGAAACCACTCTCTCTGGGAGATCTGGAGCAGAAACAGCAAAGTTATGATATAACCCATGACCACAGACAACACTGTCGGTGAAACTGCAAGCCAAGTCTCCTGGACAAAGGCCCACTGGGACGCTCTCCAGGCAGCAGAATCTGTGGCACTTGTTTTAGAGTCTAGCACACACAATTTAAGTGTCTTTTCAGATTACAGCAAAAAGGAAATTGCAAGGCCAGAACACGCAAAAAAAGCGGATTGACTGTGAACATGTCTACTTCTCTTACATCTCCAATTGCAGACACTAGGCAAGACCCTTCCCCCGTACTGCTCCTGAAGGTGTTTCTCTATGGAAGACTGACTGAGCAGTGTTGAAGGACTCATTTATTACCTCCTGAAATGGACGAAACACTTTCCTCTGCAGTACTGCACTACAGGACTCAAAAGGAGCAGGTAAAGTTATGCAGCAGTAACACCAGATTTAGGACACCAGTAACCTGCAGATGTTTATCTCCTTTATAATATTCCATAAAGTTTAAGTTTGCACTCATGAGAAATCTCTTCGACTTTGAAAGGGAACCATATTCAGAGTCCCCCTCCTCTACTGGTTACTGATCTTTGTATTTGCATAAATTTATTCATGGCCAATATATATCTATTTGTTCTTTACCTCAAATATCTCCTCTTCTCTGTTTTTTCTCCTGAAATATATTTACAGAAAGGTATTACAACTTCTTCCAGACTTCATTTTGTGAGACTAAGGAAATTTATCCTACCTCACAGAGAATGGTTTGTCTTTTTCATCCCAAATAGGCTTCTTCTGCACTTTTTGCAATTTGAATAAGTTTTGATGGCAAATGAATGATCAGAACTTCATGAAATATTTTATGCTCAGTCATATCAGCGTACTTCTTTCTCACTGCTGAAAAAGCTGATTCTCATATCTTTTAGTAGCACAGCCGCTTTTTCCACATCTAGCACACATTTTTATGGTTCAGTCTTTTCTTCATATAGAGGCAGATGATGAGGTGGGGTTTTTTTTTCAATTTAAAAGCAGAAATTTTGTCAATCAATCACGAAATGTGAGAATTTTGACTATGCTGTATTTCATGCCTTTTTCATACTTTGCCATCTCCTAATTATTTTTTATGGGAAGTACCAGTCCTCCTCTGGCACAAATTAAAAGGAATCATCAGCACAAGAGAATTTATTAGCATACACACATTTTAATGACAATCTTATTATGGAAATACTGAAGAAGACCACTTCCTAAAGCAAATTTATGAGAATCTCTGTTTGCTTGAAGAGAAACTGCTTCTACTTTCTCCTTCACAGACTCTTGCCATGTCCATTACAGTTCTTCTGTTAGTAATCATTTTCCCTATTTGAACTAACAATTTCTGTGGGATACATAACAAATGCCTTTGGGAAGAAAAGTAAAAGAAGATCTACCACAATTCATATTCACTAAACAGTAAAGAAATAATCTTCCTTTTCTTAAGTTGCCTAGATATTAAAAAAAGGCAAAGTCATTACATCAGTACAGAAATTTAAAAATAATTGTTCCAAAATGTCTAAAACTTGAGTATAATTGCCTGCATCGCTGTTGTTCTCATTTTGACAAATGAAATCCATGACAAAATGTCACGTATTACCAAATTAAAAAAACGGGATTTTTTCCTAGATAGAAACTGAAAATCAAAGGATAAAAAGGTAAAAGCTTTTTTTTCTTCCCTAGAAGGAATATATTTTCATGATTCAGTCACCTTTAAAAACAAAACAAAAAACCAACAAAAATGTGTTCCTTACAAAACCATCTGCAAAACAAGCAACCCATGTATTAAAATACAGACTGAGCCCGGACTGATATTCAGTTGAGAATGTTTTTGATTTGTATTATCATTATGGGGTGAAAACGGTAGGGAATTATTTTGCTCTAACTGTTGGATAAATTATAAGAGATCTTTAAGTATGTACATTTTAAAAGGCTCCTCTTTCAACAACACTTTGTATAATTTGCTCCAACATCTGTTGGCCTGCTGAGTTCCTTCTTTATTCACATTTCACTAGACCTGTAATTAAACCCTCTTAAAAAATGTATCACTTCAGGTGTCCTAATGAAGAATCTTGAGGAAACTGGTAATAGTTTGTTAAGGGAGAGCAACAAAGCTCCTTCTCTTCTTATAACTATTTCTTCCAAGATTCATTCTCTTTAGCAGATGGAAGGCTGCAGTAAAGGCATCAACTCAGGGCTGAAGAGGTCATAAAACTCTCAAGAGCAGGAAATTACATAGGCATATTCACCAATGAGGTCTATATATGAAAAGCCATTAGGCATTCCCAATCTCTTCAGTTCCTGCTTTCCCAAAAAAGAGAATGGTATTTTAAGAGTAGTAAACCCAAATCATCTTGTTTCAATTTAAGCTTATTCCCCTATTTTCTTTTATATGCTAAGCATATAACTCATGCCTAGCACAAGAAGTATCCACCTGCTACAGAGAAGCCAATTAGATGTATAAGTAAGTACGAGATTTTCCCCCTTGAAACTTTTATTGCAGCCCATAGAGGGTTTTGAAGCAGTAAATACCTACTACAGTATTGATACCACATGATCTGGCTTTTGTTTCAACCTGAGTTTCAGACCCCAGGTTTAACAACCTTGGAAGGCCCCACTTCATTACGCCACAGCCATTAGACTCAGGGAGAAGAAGTCACCCACCTCCCAAGAGCTGTGTCACTCATGGGGTGACCAGACTCATCATCCTCCTGGGCTGGAGAGTTCTGTGAGCTCCACATGCCTTCATCCTCTTGGGACTTCAGACTGCTACATCAGGGAGAGGGATAAACCTTAACAGGCAAATTACTGCTGAAGCCACAAGGATTTTTGCCAGAGTAAGGAAAGCAAATTTAGACTAACATCCACAGATATAGCTTTGCACAATGATCATCAACGTGTGAAATTGCTTGTATAAAACCTAGGAAAAAGCAGTCAGAAGAACCCTGATTTCTCCAGGCAGTCACTTTATTTGAAGGCAGTACGAGGTGCATTAGAAACTGTATGAGTTACTAACAGAAGTCAAAAGTGGAAAAGTAAAAGTAAACATTGAGAAAAGATAATTACTAGATGCTCTTTGCAGTCTATTTAATTATGGCTTTGATTAGTACCAAGTATTAAAAGGATGAAAAAAAAAATGAAAACAGTAATTAAGCTAGGATAAAGAACGTTGTGTTTCCTTAATACATGACATTCCATCAATTAATAGAAGCGCAACTTGGAGTGGAATATGCTCTGAGAATAATAAAAGGAATGGTACCTCCTGGAAGTAAATGCACCAAATATTCAAAGTAATATCCCTATTAGAAAGACTGTGCAAAGTGTAGGAATATGCAAATAAAGAATGAAAACAAATAAAATTTATTGTATAAATGTCATGCAACCTTATCTTTAAATATGATGATATTTACATATATGCATATATAGTTCAGTTGGTCAGAGCCTTGTGCCAATAATGCCAAGGCTGTGGATTCGAGCCCTGTATGGGCCATTCCCTTAAGAGCTGGATTTGGTGATCCTTGGGGGCCCCTTGCAACTCAGAATATTCTGTGATTCTGTGATACAAGTACCCACAAACACCCTTCTGTCTTTTCATTTGCATAAGAGGTTACAATACTGAATGCCAAAATGGGTTCATGAGTATTTTCAATATGTAAATTCACAATGTCCCACAGCTCCTTCTAAATATTTCTAACTTGTTTTGCATCCTTCCTACACAGCTGTGACAGTTTACATTTCTTTAAAATTTATTTAGCAGCAGAAGGAGACCATAAGACCTGGCAACCTCTTGTACACAGAGCTCTGTGCTTTCCAGACCAGTGAGCAGCTTCCCCCAACCAGCGAAAGAGCAGAGCTGAGCTCTTCAGGAACCGATGGGAAATGCTCTTCAAGAAGCACATATTCAAATGTCCTGTTGAGTACAGCAGACTGCTGATCAGAAGCTATTGGTCCCAAGACTGACTATTATCTTTTCTATTTTCATTTCAAAGACTAAATGGCTGACATTCAATTTGCTCTCAAGTGAATGGCTTACTAAGTTGCAAAACTTCCACATTACCTGCCATTATTTTGAAATTGAATAGAAAATACATGCAAAAATATACTAAATGCAAAATATAACCTGGTATATCACGCATCTAGGAGTGCTTAAGGAGATTTTGGGCACTTAGTTCCCACTGATGTCAGTGGTAAATGCCCAAGACTAAGCACTTAGGGAAATGTACAGTAACAGTTGCAGAACTGCATGGCATAACTGTAAGTTATATTCATCTTATTCACTGAAGTCTCGTATTTTCAGTTTTGTGGAGAGCATTACAAATGTATTGTGGTTGTTGTAAAATCAGATATTCCAAGCTAAACGGAGTACATGTTTCATGGAAGTTTTTAAGCAAAGGATTAGAAAACTTTTAACATTTTTTCCTAGAAATCTGCTCTACATATTAGCATAACTGTGTATCTTTCAGAAATGAGACAGTAATTAAACTCCACGGCTTGATTAAATTTCCAAACCAGATAACTGTTCTTTAGAAAAAAAAAAAACTCCAAAACATCCAACTGATGCATCTAATTTATAGCAGACCTTAAAAAATAAATCATACACGTCATCAATTTTATACCACAAAGGGCCGTTATATTAGATTAAAGGCTCAGATGCATTTATTGCAGAAGAAAATTAACAGGTCACATTTGGCTGCCTTTTCTTGGTCATCATTTATTTGGGAACAACTCTTCGGTGACTTGGCATATCTTTCTCAAGGCAAACTGAGCTGATGAAGGATTCTGTGATTCTATTTCTAAACTACATCCTCTACAATCTTTCCATCAAGGAAAGAATCTCAAAAGTTATTGTACTGGATTCCACATCCTAAAGAATATAGGCCTCTTCTAATATCAGAGCTTAAATTTTGGAGTATCGCTGATGCTGATAGGTCCCAAAACCAAGCTCAGTTACAATATTAAGTCATTTTTGCTGCCTGTGACTATTCAGTGTAATTTAGGGAAAGACCATGTATGTTTTATGTGTAGGCCTGAAGAAATATTAGGGAGTCACACTATTTTTCTTTTCTTCTTGCACACTGAGGCAAAGGAGCCCATGCTCTTACTGAACAGTATCTGAAGGCAGCATTTGAAAAAAGGTTTTAGTAATGTAACTATCCCTGGCCTATGGCACTTCTCCAGATTTCTTCTCTTCTAAGATTTGTAGGACCTTCATTACATCCTTTACAAAGATGCAAGAGATACTGAATGTAAACCTAGACCCTTCCAGGCCTCCACTTCCCTGCCAAACCTTTGCTCCAGGACACTGGGGGTCTCTACCTGTTCCTTTGGCCTCACATAACTTCCACTTCTACTTCCTGCTCACAGCATTGAAGGAAAAACTAAAAAGTAAAAATAGGAGAAAAATGAGAACAGAATTGCAGAAAAGTGTTTAAAAATCTAAAATTACAACTAAATACAATCCATTACTATATTAATAACTTAAGACAGAGTGGAAGGCATTTTTTTGAGATTTTTTTTTTGGTGCTGTTTTTGTTGTTGTAATTGATTTGTTTGGTTTTTTTTCCTTTAAAGTGTATGTTAGCATTCTCACGGAAGTAAAACAGATTCTCTAATTTAAGAGACTGCAGTTCTACTCAGCAGTAAGCTTGAATGCCATCTTGCAGCAACAGAGAGAGTAAAACACCAGTCTTGGACTGCCAAATGTTTAAATGGAAGTTCAAGAGCTGTTGTCAGGATGGTGGAGTTATGACAGAAATCGCAAAGACACTATTGGCTTGTGTTTTAGTGAGTAGTTCTCGTATATTCAATTTTAAGTTTGTAGTTCCATCACTACAAAGCATATGGTGTTTGCTTTGAAGATTAAACATGAAAACACAAATTAAAATAGCAGGATTTTTTTCCTTGTTTCTATGCTAAATTTGCTGTGTGTGATCTTGGCAAGTCATTCAATACTCGGGTGCTCCTTTGGTAAAATGAAAATAAATAACAGTAGTTATCAGATGTGGCAATTTTGTTGCTAAATCCATCAGTCCTTAAAAACAACTTTAATAAATAGTGATGATGAAAGCAATGTAAAACATTATAAACAGTTATTTCAAAATTCTAATCCATGCATTCCAAGTCCACAAATGGTAAGTAAAATACACTACAGCATGAATACACAGAGAGATGGGAGGGAGAAAAAGCACATTACATGATTTTAAATCATGAAATGCACATGCCAGTTGGCTGGATGAATACAAACTGCAGGAATAGGTATAGTTCAATGAACTTCCTACTAATACCTTGGCAAGTGGGTATCAAAATCCCAAAGTGAGTAAGAGCAGAGATGCTTTGTTACTGATAGAAAGAGCAGCTTGAGGGAGATGGGCACCTCTGATCAGAAACATGTTTTAGGATTCCTGGGAATGTTGAAGACTGGAGCAATTTGCCTTGGCAAACAAAGATAAGTGATTTATCCTGTCAGTTAACAAGGTAAGGAAATACAGCCCACCACTACAGAGGGATGCAGAGGGATGCACAAGGAGAGCAGAACATGCTTTAAATTCAGCATCCCATGTTTAATGAAGCATTATTTTGGGTTATAACTTAGTGTTTTCTGCTGGGATTTACTGCCTCAAGGAGGGTCAGAGGCTACTCTGTCGAGCAACAAGCTAAACTGCTATTGCCACAGTACAGCTGGAAACATACAGGAAATTACCACAGGGCCAAGTGAACTTAGCTTGTAGTTTTCTTTATAACTATTATTCAAATTTTTTCCTCATTTCCCCTCAGAAAACATGTTTACAGAACATGGAAACAACTGGACCTTTGAAGAAATGCCACAGACCAGAAGGGTCCCACTTTGCCTTCCTGGCCTGTGCTCCCCCCATCCTGTGATGCCTGGCTGAAACAGGTGTTCAATCATGAAAAAAGGAAGCTCCTGAATGCCTAGAAGCATAGCCCAGAAGACCCAGACAAAAAGTCTTTTCATTCCTCATATATTTTTTTTACAAGGCAGCCATTGATAATAGCAGTCACCTGGCAGGGAGATAAAAGTTGGGAAGCTTTTCTTCCCAGTTTACCTGTCCTATATAATTTAGAAGTTTCTAACATTCCTTAAACTGTGAAACAGGCGCTTCCTTCCTCCTCTCTGTGATTTTTAGGAGAAAAGAATCAGAGAAGGTACCTTTTTTTTCTTATTTTATTTTTTTAATAATTACTTTTTAAAACTGAAAAAGAAACCAAATTGCAAATAGCAAATGCAGAGTTTTCCCCTAAAAGGACATGGTTTCTCTATAGAGCTTCTGAATATATCTTTTCCTATCTTCACTCTCTGGCTCCCTACAGATTTAAATTACAGAAGCAGAATATCTGTCCTCAAAGTAACCCATTTTTTAATTCACGTGGATGTTTTGATCTCTCTCCCTAGACTTCTAGGCTGAATAGCCCCACAGAATTAATACGGCTGCTAAAATGTATAGAGAGAACTGAATCAGGTCTTTCATTCCTGCCCAGAAAATATTCTCATAGCTCTCACAGTCAACTCATGGACTCCTCTGCTTGCTCCTCTTTTTCCCATTTCAAGAGTCTCAAGCACTCTGAAACCCAATGCACTTCCTTTACCCTTAGAATTAAGCAAATTAAATTATCATATCTTAAAAAGAAATAACACAAATAAAAACATCAGCAAAGGAGTAAGCATCCAGAACCTTTCACCCTCCAAATCCTGAATGCCTTCAAAGAGTATAATGAACAACTCTGAGGTATGGAGTAGGTTTTCAGCACCAAGGTAAACCTCCCCCCGTTCATTCATTCATTCATTCTCTTCCTGGGAGCACACAAGCCGTGCTCGCTGCCCGTGGGAAAGTGGCATCAAGCTGTACTGTGACCAAAGATCCCATACTGCAATACATCACACGCACTAAGCATTGCTGAGCACGCTACAGAATTAGAGGGAAAGCTTTGTGGGCTGAAGACTCATTTCAAATTGGCTCAAGCTGCTCTTTTAGGAGTAAACTGTGGCTGTATTGAAGCATGTGAAGGTAGAATATATCCTCTTTCTTTTACCCTAAATTAAATTCTACATATAAAAGGCCCTATAAACACTTAAGCAACATCTACCAGCATGTTCTAGCACAAGTCATTTTGGTGAAGGCTTTACATGTGCACTTCTCTTCAAGCACACACTTCAGTCACATTTTCAAGTGCTCTGCCAAATTGACGCTTGCAAGGGTAGCAATTATTTTTTTTTTTAATATTGAATTTAAATCATTCAAATATTTTCTCTCTTTGCCTTCTTCTACTTTATGGCAATCTTCAAAACAGATTTGAATTTTACTTAAAAGTCATAAGTTTCTTTAGCTCTCAAAACAATAGATTACTGGAAAGAGAGGGACAACTGGCTGGCTCTACAACTGTATTAGCATCAGTCTCAGACACTCAGGTAGAGAGACAAAATTAAAACTACAGTGGATTTATAATGATCAATAAAACATAATTATGACAGCAGAAAGTATAACCAAACACTGGACAAGCTCTGTGGCCACAGGTTTTTAAGTTTCAATAGGAATGCTGGCTTGGTATGCACCTCCACTGTGGCATAAAACAGAAGAATAGGGATAAAATAATGAAATTCAAATACAGGCATGGGAGGGTCAAAGCTAAAGCTAAAAGAACTGATTTTATTTTACAACCTGGTCTAACTAGAGCAAACTTCTGAAGATAAAGCTGGATATAACTTCCTATCCTGAAGACCTCACCTTCAGTTTATTATCTATACATGCCGAGGGATAAAACATTATTCATTAACATCTCTAGGTCATCCCTTGAAGCTAACAGCAATGTTTTTGTGTAAAAAGCAGAACAATAAACCATAAATTTGCATTCAGGAAGCAGCATGTAATAAGTGTTTACACTTAAATTTGATGTGAGCCATGTGTGCTTATTGCTTCTCAAGCTCAGGCCACATTTCAGTCCCTTGGAGACAGATCATAAAATCTAAGTGAATATTTAGTTGATGCATGTCCTAAATGTATCTTCCACATCATATTAGAAAAAGAAAATCCCAGTGCCCAGCTCTTAAAGAAGAATGCAACATGCATTGGAAGAGAGATTACTGGTTGCTGTTATCCACTACAACTGTACAGGGAGGTCAGTCTTTTCTGCCTGTTGAAAGATCCTTTTCTCCTCAATCCATTTCAGGATCGGCAACAAGGCTGCAAAAATTATTGCCTCTGTTGCAAATGTCCTGAGACTTCTGGGTCAGCTACATTCCAAAGTCCAAGATCAGATGAAAATCTTAAACATCTACATCTTTTTCAGTCCACTCATCTTTAGGACACCATTTGTATAGAATGGTACTGTTAAGCATGCATTTAAGCACAGTTCTAAATAAGGGAAGTTTTCCATAACTGAAGCCTAGATATGCAATTCCAAAGGCTCCAAAGTGTGCAGGCCGTTTGAGGTTTGGTTTGTTATTTTTCTGGTGGGTTGCTGCTCCTCCTCCTTCCTGTCCTCCCCCCTCTTTTTGGTTTTATTGTTCTTGTTTTCTTCTCTCTTTTTGTTGGGTTCCCCCTCTGCCTCCCACTGATTATTCTATTAGATCTATTACCTAAATGATAATGTAACTTTCTTTTCAAATTAGGTGAGAGGAGGGAAACTCATATACTTTGCAAGATAAGAATAACAGCTTTTTAAAATATAGCTTTTTAAACTTACCACTATTTCTGCAGAACAAACAAAACCCACGATCAGTGATAAAACAGCACATGCTGAAAAGCACCAGTCTGCTGATCTATCAGTTCTGTTTTCAGCAAGATACTTACTCTACAGGAAACTTCAGCATGATTTATAGCATCAGAGGCACAGTATTATACATGGACAATGTATACACACGTGTTATAGACCATTAGTCAATAGTCTTTTTCCCTAAAAGGACATGAAGATACAGTTCCCAGTAAAGGCTGCTATCATATTTATCAAGCAAAATATTAATCTACATCTAGCAAATATTGTTTAAATAATAATCTACAGCTTGCAGTGATTGTTTGTTTTCTTAGGATGATAAACTTTTTGAGCAATCAAAGCATTCTGGTCAGCAGGTTTTAAACTGAGTGCTTCGGAACTCCTTTTTCTGACTAACAATTTCTGAATCTGGATTGTTATTTTTAAAGTTTAATTACAGAAAAAAAAATATTACAGTTTGTGGAACACCATCGTTCTCTCCAAGAACTGAATGACAAAACCAAAAAGATTTGGACACAGTCTTTTCAAGCTGTCAAAGTGCCAACAGGCAGAAATCTGACCCAGTATTTCTGTTTGTCTGTCCTTCAGACATGCTTGCGTTTAGGCAAAGAACTTATCACACTAGACTAGAAAATGCTGCAGTTTGGGATACGTTGTATAAACAGCTTAGAGAAAAACCCCCTCTCCTGACCCAAGCCTGAGTGAAGAAAGGAATATCAGAAATGGCAAAATCTACAGTAGTCCAAGACTAAGCCTTGTGGTCTCTGCACTGATCAGAGCCTTCAGTCAACACTAATCTGGATTTTTTTCCAGACAGACAGGTTACTTGATCAGAGGTCTGACAGGGATTTAAAATCTGAGATTAGGGAATTGAAGGACAAGAATGCAGAGAGAAACTACACCCCTGAATTTGAAGAAACAAGGGGAAACTCAAAAGACCTGCTATTGCAAAAAAAATTCAACTCATACTTTGATACACAAATGAGGAATCTAATTTTGGCAAAGTTGTCACTTTTTGAAACCACCCTCTTATTAGTAAAACCAGGATATTACCTGACTTCTACAAGGTCTTCCAAGAATAAGAAAACGATGAATTTAAAGCACATCTCTATGATTCTGGGAACAATCAAGCAAACTCTAAGACAAGTGTGGTCTGAAAACAGCAGTGGAGAAGTAGAGCATAGAAACTGCTTGCTGACAAGTGATGGGAATCGGAAGTCTGGGATTCAACATCAGAACACCTAAACAAAATTAAGAACACAAGCTGGATCAAAGTTTGCAGTACAGTAACACAATATGAAATGGCAGAACTGCCAATCCTCAGGCATCTCAGCTGAGGCGGAGCATAATCCCTCCTCCTTTAAAACACTATGCTGCTTTCCAGGGGTATGGGGTGAGCTCAAGAGGCTGACAAAAGGCAGTGGTACTTTCTTTCCTCCATTCAAATGGACATGTTTTCTCTAAGCAGAGTAATTTGCAGGTCATTAATGCTATTCTAGAAAATTGTTCTGAATTGAATCAAAACCAGTATTACCAACTCTGCAATCATTGCCCATGTAATTGTGCACAAACCAAACAGGGGCTGAAAAAGCCAAGTATATTAAGTAAAAAAATAAATGGAAAAACAGGCTAAGCAAAAACCAGATAAAGACCAACAAGCCTTCAAACAAAGCATACTAGAATTATCTCCTTTTTTTTTTTTTTTTTCTGGCTACTGTAGAAACTCAGACTCAATGCCCTTGTATCATTCTGTGGCACATTATACTTGGGTCTGCTGCAATTTTACCATGTGTCCAAAGGTTATTAAAGAGAAGCACATACTGATGGCCTGCGGTGCATGGGGGCATGTGGAACAGACTTTCACGACACAACTGCTTCTCATCTCAAGGAAATACTTGCTGACCTAAAAAATCCTTTCTTAGCTACACTGTCCTAGGTAAGAAATTGTTAGGACAACTTTCTACTGTTATTATATCACTTGTGCATTGGAAAGATAGAAATGTCTCCAACAGCTTATAGGAAAGGTTTGGGAAGAATAAATTCATTAACATTAGCAAACTGAAAGCAATTGTGTTATTACTTAGTGTGATGCTTTATAGGGGAAAGAACCCTTTGGGTTTCTGTGGCTGAATGTAAACATGAAAAGCTGTGTACTTCTACAGTCTGTGACTGTACATTTCAATTATCAAGTCTTGCAGAATTTGCATTATAAACTAAAAAGCACTGCATTACACATTCTTAATTCATAAAACTTTAAAAAAAAGAACATAAATAACAGATGCAGTAAAAAGCAAATGGAAGCCAGAACTGATGACAATCTATAATGGTGATTCATGCTAACCATTTTATTTGTGACCACAATTCAGATCAGTGTATATATAAGTTTAAATAGGAATCATTAATAAATTGTGTTGATATTGAGGTCAGTTTTCTGCAATACATCAAATGCTAAACTTCCAGTCCATAAATATCTTCACTGCAAGTAAAAAATAAATCTATTACCTTTACAGCAGCTGTATTCTGAAAAATGTGCTCTCTTTTAATTTTGTTGCCTCATGTATATCTTATTAACCCTGAAGCAACCTGAATGAAAAATATGCTATAAAGTTAAAAAAACAAAACCCCAAAACCCTGACCGGATGATCAAGACAACTGCTCTTTTCAGCCATTCTCACCTTTCCTGTCATCAAATAAAAGTAAGTTTTATTACAAGATAAAAGAGCAGGCCTGCTCTTACAGGGCTTACATAGCCATATTTTCAACAGCAATGAATTGCATTAGAGATGACCAGAAAGTTAATTTCCCACCCTCAACAAAATTTTTGATCTTATTCAGATTAAAAATGAATAGTGAATGCTGGCTGAAGGAAATTAAATGAAAAATATGTAAAATACACAAACACATAAACTTCAAATAAAAATGCTTTTTAATTGTGTTTATACGTAATACAAAAATTCTAAGCTAAAGATCCAAATGCAAAATTTGAAATTACTTATTTTATCATCATCAAAACAAGAATCTCATAATACTTGCTTTGTTGCTTGCCTGTGAAATACCTGACAAGAACTTGTCAACTTTAACATTATTTTCCATTTTCAACTAGGCTTTTTTTGAACATTTTTGACTAAACCTACGTAACACCCGGCAGTATTGAATAGAATTCAGCTATTCTACTTTTCCAGAGTTTTTATATTGTTCTAAGAGGATTTATAACGCTCAGAGGTCTCAAAATACTACATTCATTTTCCTTATAATTTTATTTTCACCTCCACTACTTCTTCTGAAATGTAGTCTTTTCCGTTTCTCTTCCTCTTTTTCAAATACCACTTGACTAACAAGAGGAGGTCTGATCCATCTGACCTAGAGTGTGGCCACATCAGCTACTGAAACAGTGCAAGTAAGGAGGAAGCAATCTCTGGAACAAGCAGGAAGCGCAGGGAGGAGATGCAGGATGGAGCAGAAGAGGATGAACTCAGGAACTCTGTAACCTGTTCTGCCACAAAGAAGTTCCTCACCGAGGGCCTTGGAGTTCTGTCCTGGGGGGCTGAGGTTGAATTGCAAATGCACACAGTTTTGCTTGCAAATTCAAAAGGAGAATCCTTTTAAGTCACACAGGAAAGCAGAAACATGCAGCTGGAGAACATCATGGAGCACCTATCACAAAAAAGACTCATGCTGGCTTCCAGTTCTCAGTGGAGGTCAAGATCACGTTTTCCAATGGATTTTTAGTTCAGCTCCTGACTCATAAAAGAAGAATCTGCATAATGATGAACAAACCTTTAACACTTCACCCTTCAGAAAACACTGAATTTACAATGGATGATACTCACCTTTTACAACTAGCCTAGTAGCAACTCTTGTGAGAAGAAAAGATGCACTTATTCAGCAGAGATGCAGTTTGTAAATTATAACTAAAGCGGAAAACAAAGGGTAGTGCATGATAGAAGAAAAAATTAAATACAACTCTAAGTGCTTATTACTGGGTAACCACTGCATCCTATTCTGCTACTAAATGCAACTGAAACTTCCAAGAGAATGTGCCCTATGACAGCAGTTAAGGAAAGCTGCAGTAAATACTATAAACGGCATTGCAACCCTGAAACATAAGCAGCCCTTCGACACAGTTCAATTACATCTGTAAAGCAAAGGAATGGAGATCCTAGCATCAACTCTGACACAACATGTATTTGAAATGCTGCCAGAGAAAGGTTAAATGGAAGGGTTTATATATTCCCGTTGCAGAACTCTTCTTATTCATGTCAAGGATTGTTCACTGAACAAAATGGCATGAGATAAGTGATTCTGCCTAAAGACCAGAAAAGTCACTATGAGAATATCTTAAAAAAAAAAATCTGCTTATAATGGAATCTAGAAAATTAAAAGGTAAAAAGTTCTAAACAAGAACACAATCTGATTTTAAAAGCTTTATTTCATGACGTAAGAACACTAACTACAGCAGCATTTTAAGTGTCCTTAACTCCTCTACAGCCACAGAAAATGTATGTTGAAATCCCATTAAAGCCACATCACTGGGAATGAGAGACACAGAGGTCTCAAGCTAAGCGAGCACTGGTATCATGCTTGTATTTTACCTAGCTGCAGAGTTCAAGGTGAGCCCCTCTGTACTTAAAGCTATCCACACAGAATGATTCTAGACAGCTGGGTGAGACCTAGAAAGGTCATGCTGTTCAGCCATTTGTCCCAAGGCAGGAACAGCTGCCTTTTTTGACAGCATGACATTTTGGACATATGTTTCTCTAACCTGTTTCAGCGATGAAGACTACTCATAGATAATCTGTTCCTCTAGACTTATCATATAGGAGTCTGCCTTACTGCAATTTCAGTCATTAGTTGCTGCTGAAGACAAGTTATTCCCTCCTCTGTGGAAGCCTTTTACACACTTTAAGATTGTTACAATGTCATCTCTTAGTTTCATTCTCCATAAGAGTGTTCTTTCCTTTTTTCTTCACATAAGAGTCCTCAATTAGTCTACATATTCCTTAAAATGTAGTTCTTGAAACTGAAGAGAAAATACCTCTAGTGATCTTACCATGGTGGAGTAGAGCACATGCATCATTCCTGTGATGTCTTGTACCTATCTTCATATCAATCCTTAATTTCTCTTGATTTATCACCCCATTGAGATGCTACTTTTGAAACTGTGTGTTTCACTCAAGCACCATGCCTGACCCTGGATCTGGCCTCAGAACCTGCTCCATTTTCCTGCTTCAGAAGGCTGGGTCAAGCCCACCTTAGAAACACACTCTAATATGCTGCCCTTCGGTTGAGAGAGATGAACAGGTTACACAAGCTCTTTCAAACCCAGACACTTAGCCCAACTGATTGCACAATGTTAACTGCAAGGAGCGCAAACTGAAGTTAAGTTTATTGGTTGGATGAAAAAAAAGAAGAGAGGAGAAAGTAGAGGAAATGTTCCATGATGAGACACAGCATCCACAGACATTACTTCAGGGCAATGTCTTATGCTCATTTGTGAGAAGCCACAACCAAAAACAATCCTCATGTGCCCTTAGCATGGCCTTTCTGCATACTTCTCCATAGAAAGCAAACTCATAGGTTCTTCTTGTTCCTGCTGTGATTATGCAACTCTCCAGTTCAGTAAATACAGCATCTGCCAATTGCACTGCATTAACACTCCCAGCTCAGCCCTCATCAAACCTAAAAGCTGGATATAATTCCACACTGCTGGCAAGCTTGCAGCATTTCCTTGTATTGGATCATAAATGCTCTCATAAAATTACCTTTGTTCCCTCTATAGAGAGTCCTCAGGAGAGATTACCTTAACCATGGCCGCCTTAAATTCCATTGGTATTCATTTTTTTAGGAAGCATGAACCACACTGGGAATGCAAAATATCAGTGACCCCAGCTGTGTTCTCAGACTAACAGACTGCAGTCTTGGTAAATTTTGCAACTGGGGATGATACAGAGATTTCTTTTTTCCAGGGCTTTTAAGGTTACAAGCAGCAGAACTGTGCAGTAATTCACACAGTCCAATGAAACTATGGTGACTTTTATCAAAAGCAGGGTCAAATGTTGCTTTTATTTTTATTTATTTGAATATGAAATTTCTATCTTCTTTGTGGAGAAAAAAAATCAGGATTCAACAGAGCATGTGATAGTTACTTCAAAGCAAAGTGACTTTCTGGGCATCACTGCAGAGCAGTCCTGCAGGAAACCCAAGTTTCAGGTCCAAAGCTCCATCTCCTGAGATGTGCACAGGTGTAGGGACCTGCAGCACTGCTTCACCAAAATTTGCCAAAAAGTCTCTAATGACAAATACTAAGGTCTGTGACTATTCTCCTCACAGAGTCTCTCATCATCTGACATTATGCATTTCTTCATCTACCTCCTTCATGGTCTCAGGAGTCTCTTGCTTGAAATGAAACAGCCCCCCTGAACTGAATGTTTTTACAGGACTCTGGTATTCAGTGAGGCAGTAGACATCACAGGATTTTGCTCTAAATGACCTGTATGTGTTGCTAATAAATTTTTGACCAGACTTTTTTTTTTTATTTCAAATTATAAATACCTTTTTTTCACTGACTACATTTATTTACAGTTTAGAGAGATAGTTCTGTTATTTATCATCAACTCCAAGTTACATGTCAGACAAAACCTAACATCTGAGTCAAGTATTTGCTGGAGTTTAGATGCCTGCATGAGGATATAAACTCTGAACAGGAATACTCAGAGCCAAACAAAAACCACTTTTTCCCAAGGGATTTTTAAACTTTCAATGAACTATGAGTATTGATCTTACTCTAAATCTGTGGAAATGAGTTTCTGTAAAACTGAATTTAAGACCTAAGTCAACCTCATTATAGTCTTAATTTACCCACTATTTACTAGTAATTCAACCCACTCTTTCAGAGGAAATGACAAAGCGTACAAGAGGAAAAAGCAGTATAAAAGTTGATGAAATCTGCACTACTTTAGAATGAAGTCTTAGTAAAATGTATATGATATGCAAATAGGATTTGCTCTCAAATGTCAGTAGGATACTCTAACCCAATTGTCCCTGTTTACATATCAAGTACAGAAAAAAAATACTTCAATGCAAACAAAGAAAATATTCCTGATATACATGTTGTCTAATCTTGTATTTCTTTTGATACTAAGATAAAAGTCAAAGGTCCTAAAGTACAATGATGAAAGTTTGGTCTCAGTTATGTTTTTTTTTTTTTTTTAACAGAGTAAAACTCAGGCAATATACAGAATGTTACTATTTCAGCAGTAGATAAATGCTAGATAAACACTCCTTAACAGCAGTTTATCCTATAAAAATAGTTCCCCCCCATCCCCCGAATGCCACCAGTCCAATGAATATAAATTATATCAGGATTCTGAATTATATCAGGATTCTGGAACATACTTTGACAGAATAAAAATTACAATAACAGCCTCCTAATTCTGACTGATGACATTTGCAAAAAAACATAACACTTTCAAGACTTTGTGGCAGCACTTCAACAGTGAGCCCTCGCTTACACAACTGGAAGCCTTAATTGTTTTGTGAGCTTTCAAGCGACCGTCTGTTTCACTTCACTTAATTCATGTCATACTCAGTTTGGCTACTGTAAAACACAAATACACACAAACCTCGTGTTCAACGGCCTCCATCCTGGATTTTTAGCATTTTTGTCATCAAAAAGGAAGTTCTGCATGGGCCCAGGGGCGGATGGATGGATGGGTGGATGGAGGGATGGAGGGATGGATGGATGCTGGAAGGGAGCCCGGCTGTGCGCGGCCGCCGCTGCGCCCTCTGGCGGGGACAGCCCCGCTCCGGCCAGCGCAGCCTCCTCCCACCCTGGCACCGAAGTCCGGGTTTAAAAACCCCCAGGGGCAGTCAGGTAAATCCCAGCATGCCTAGGAAATTATTTCACTTGAATTGGTCCGACTTGATTTTCTGCGGTAAGATAATGTTAACGGGCTGGCAAAAAAACGACTTTGCATTTTTTCCCATCTCTGCTGAAATCCGAGCGTGTGCCTTTGGTGTAGTGGCATCTTCAGAAATCCTCCCTGGCTCCAGCTCTGCCAGGGCTTACTGTATGTTTCCATTTCTTGACACTGTTATTCCATTCATTTTCAATAAAGTGTTTCGTTACTGGGTATTTGACAAAAAGGTAAAAACAGCATCTCCTTAAGAATTTGCAGCTACCTCAAGTATTTATTCTTTAACTCTTTTAAGGTTTTATCTGAGCTGATCCAAAGGGATACAGGAGGTTCTAAATAAAGTATAACTTCAAAACATCACTTTTTTTTTCGTCTTGACTCACAAAGCCTGAAGTTGAATTTCTGGCTTTACATATTTTTCCTCTTCTCCCTGATTAGACACAGTCTATCACTGTCTTTTCATTTTTTTTTCCAAATAGCTGCAGTATTACAAACAAACAAAAAGGAAATAAAACTCTGATTTTGAAAATGACATTTAATTATTACTGTCATAATACAGATTTTTTAATCAAGAACTAGGGAAAAGATGCCAAAGTTATAAACATCTAAATATCAAAACTGACCTCAGATTGCCCATCTCTCTACTTGAAACAAATACTTCCTACATTTTCTTCAGAATGTATTAAACTAATACATCAAAATAGTATTTGCTTGATTATAAACTCCTTCCTACTCCGTATCACATTCAGGAAGACACAAGACATTATTAAATGATTTATTAATAAGCAATCCACTGGTAAACCTTCTATTTAGCACTTCCTGGTAACAGACATTGACGACTACTACAACCTAATAGCCTAAGCCAGTGATGTGTGGTGTTTATTTGCACACTGATAAATCATACTTCATTTAGTCACCACTAATATCTTATTGTCTGGATGATAACAAACTTTGTGAGCTCAGTCCACTACCACACAAGATAGCAATTCTCTTTTTCTAGTATCACCACCGCACCACTCCCTTATAACTAACATTAACAAATACTAACATTTGTTGCCTACAGCCCTGAGCACAGCAACATGGGGTTTGCAGCAGTACATGAAAACTCTCCTCGTGGTTTTTCCCTTTGGCCCCAAGTGACATGTGAGCCCGGTAACCTGCTGAGCTACCCCGTCGTTTAGCAATTCCAAAACTCAGTGGTAGGCCCCTACCCGGGAAACTCTCGCTCTGTCTAGCACATAACCTCACTGGACATTTAAAAAAAACTACCCAGTCTCTCTTTTTCGGGCCAGTTACACAGTGACCACGAAACTTTTCACACTCATATCAAACCTTTAAGGAAAGGAAGAAGGGGCAGTTCTGTTGCACCAGGGAAGCCAGTGGGCGTGTTCCATCTGATAACAATCCAGCTAGTATTTCGAATACCCAGGCACAGCTTTTGGAAATACCTGTAAACCAGAACCTGCTGCAGAAAGGTCCCCTGACACACAAACCCCACGACTATCCGCAAATGCGCCAAGACTTCCTTTAGCAGCTTTCCCCTCCACAGCACAGGAATGCAGGACACAGAAGGCTTTAGTGATCAAAAGAGAACCCCATGCTGCGGGAAACAGTGGCCCAAGATAAAGCACTACAGGTGCTGTGTGTCACGCATTAACAGGTGTCTCGGAGACGGACTGACAAGAGGACGCTGACACTTCACAAGCAAACTTAGTCAACAGAGCCTCTCGCTCCTAACGAACAGGTTCCACAGCCCCTGGGGCTGCTTCCTTTATCTTTCTCCTTCTCTCAACGCCCAGTTTCCAGGGAAGGCTGCAAGCTACTGACTTCCGCGGGGGTGGAGAGTGCCCGCTAGCTCTCCCAGGCAGGATCTGCAGGGAAACTTTGCCATCCCTCCACGGCTCGCTGCCGGGAGAGCAGAGGGGCCCCGGCGCGGGAGGGCGGGCGGGGGAGGCTGTCGGGGCGCCTCTCCCGGGGGCTCCGTCCCTCCCTTCCCGGCTCTAGAGGGGAGCCCCTCGCGTCTCGTACATGGCTGGGAAGGAGGCTCCGGGGACCCCGCGAAGGGGCTCGGGAGGAGAAAAGCATCGGCTCCTAGTGATCGCGGGGCAGATTCATTAAAGGAGGAAAGTCCCGAATTCTCATTAAAATAAGAAATGAAGTCATAGAGAGCTCTTTCCGGAGAAGCCGGGGTAGGGAAGGATGAGAAGCCAGGATCCCGGGCCTCTCTCGGGAGGAGGGGCAGCCAGCCCCGAACGGCGTTTGCCTTCTCTGGGTACGCGGCCCGTGGAGCGGCCGGCAGAGCCCACACCGCGGGGGCTGCGGAGACGGCCCGGCCCCCGACCCCGGCCCGCCCCGGCCGCGCTGCCCCGGGCTCCGCGGAGAACCCGGGCCGGCCCCGCCCGGCAGGTACCGGCCTCGCTTACCGCGGCTCTGCCTCGGCGTCTCCCCGCCGGCGAGCTGGCAGCGCTCGCTCAGGCACTGGAAAAGTAATAGAAATCCAGCGGCTAGTTTGCTTCTCCGCAGCCTCGCCATAGCACGGAGCCTGCCGACACAACTCTCCGGGTGCGGGGTCCGTGCCGCTCCTCGTCGGTGGTGGGGAAGTCCGGGGGGCGGCGGAGAGCAGCCCTAGCAGGCGCCGAGCCGCCCTGTCCTCGGAGCAGCGCTCATACAGCGGGGCGGCAGGGACGAGCCGCTGGGGCTGTGGGCGCTGGAAGGACGTGGGGGGGAAGGGGGGGCTCCGTGCCCCTAACTCGCGCGGCCGCGCCGCTCTCAGTCGAGCGGCATCACCGCTAGGGAAAACAAGCCCAGCCTCGCCACAAAGTGCCAAACTCTTCCCTCCTCGCAGCCTGCTGATAGATTTTAGGAGAGCCACTGAGATCCTCCCTTCCTGGCTTGCCCCCACCCAGCTCCCTTCCCCCGCAGGGTGAGGCAGGGTGCCTGAGGGATGGAGCCTCTTCTCGGTGTACCGCTACCGACTAAACCCCTCCGTGCAAAACGAGCGGGGAAACGTTCCAAGCGGAGCCAGCGGACCGGCCCCGAGTACGGGGGGAGCAAGACCCGGAGGGGGGCGGATGCGCCGCGGGAGAGGATGCGCGGGCGGCGGGGAGGCAGGCGGGGACGGACGAACAAGTTCTCTCTCTCTCTCTCTCTCGGGGCGGTTTCCGCGGCCGGCGGCGCTGGTGCGGGGCCGAGGGCAGCGGCGTGGGGCGGGCGCTCCCCCGGCCCGCAGCGCCCCGCGCTGCCGTCGCCGCCCGCCGCGCAAGTGCGGGCAGGGGGCTCGCCTGAGGCCGGCCCGGCCACCCCCGTGCGCCCCCCGCCCCCTCCCTCCGCAGAGCGCGGTGGGGCGCAGGCGCCGGGACTTCCCCGGTCCTCCCGCCGCTGCCGGCGGGGCCGCGCTCCGCACGGCGGTCCCGGGAGGCGCTCCGGGCCGGGCACCTGGCCCCGGCACGGCTCCCGAGCGGGGCGGGTCGCTGCCCGGAGCGCCGGCAGCCTGCGCTGCACGGCGAGGGCGGGGGGAGGACGGCGGGCGGCACCAAGACCCCCGGGCCCGGCCGGAGCCCCGCCGCTCCGCGGGACGGGGAGAGCCCGGCCCAACGCCGCCGTCTTCTTCAAAAGTTGCTGTGTAAACCTGCGTCAGTTTCGCGGGTGACAACCGCAATAACGCCCAAAGCCCCTAAATCCCGCTCCCTCTCTCCCCCAGAATTTCCCTGTGTTTTCGGGTAAAGCCGCCTCCCTTCACACACGCCCACCCACCCACCACCCCTTCCCCTTAATTTTCTGTTTCTCTTAGCAAGCCAAAGAGTTGTTTATGTACACTCGTCACTTCAAAAGTGCAATGACGGGGAGGGTTCTGCCCTAAAAATAAATAAATAAATAAATAAATAAATAATCTACATGCTTGATTAAACGCACCGTGAATAATCCCGTCCCCTGCATTAATCTGTCTACAGCGGCACGGAGACAGAAGCGAGCAGAGGGCACATCAATCAAACCCAGACAAGCGAAAGGGGCACCGGGGATCGGGCGGCGGCTTTTTACCAGTTCAGCAAACTGTGGAGCTGGTAATCAGCTGAGCAACGTGTAGAGTACCATGAATGCACCAGCCTCTCAGCACTTGCTACCAAATAATTAAATTAATTAGTACGACAATTAAATTAATCAAATAAATAGGTCTACGGAATGTCAAACATAGCAGATAACTAATACTTAATCACAAAAGAACAACCAGTAACAAGACCGTGGTTTTCTGTAATTTATTGCTGCTCCTGAGATAACAAATTCATCAGGTCCATTTTGTAAGTGCCTTGCACTTTAATCATTGATGTGTTTATGTGTAAATCGAAGCATAGCACCCATGTGTTTAAGAAGTATATTTGAAGTATAAGCAAAAATTTTCTAAATCTTTTTAATGTATATAGAAATATGATACTGGAGGATTTTATCAATAAGGTTTATATTTGAGTTTATGGTGGGCCTTTCTAGTTTCAAGCTTCTTGCATATACCCTTAAACAAAACAAAGCAAAAAGCAGTCCAAGTATTGCTACAAATAACTGCAGAAAATATATTCTATATTCTCTATATAAGACAATTTATACTGGAGATTTTATGCATCAGGAATGAAATCCTGGCCTTGTTGAAATCTGTGGGGATTTGAGGAGTGTTACTACCTTGTATGCCAGGTGATCTGGATTATGCCACAGACTTTTGTGCAGATTTGGTCAAGCTAGTATTAAAACTATTGCTGCTTCTTAAACAAAATGTAAGACAGAGGTTTCTTCATGCTATTGCAATACATTTTTCCCTGACAGTTGGTCAGGTTGCTCAGTTTGGGTAAACGTTTGCTGAAGTTGCTGAGAGGATTGTTGAGCTTTTGGCTTTTACTGGAAGGGGTAGGATGGTAGTCATAAAGAAGGGTTGACCACTCTTTCACCTGTATTTCAGTAAAACTATTAGCTGAGAATAAGAACAATAAGGTCTGTAAAATCTTTATAAGATGTTTTCATCTTCTTTTGTAGTTTTTAAAAAAATAATAATAAAGATGAGATTATTGTAAAGTTATAGTAAATCTTAAAATACAAAAGATTTGAATGATTTGACAGAAACGTTTGCATGTTGCTAAAATAAGTAATAATTTGTCAAGCCCTTATGTATAGTATAGAGAAGCGTAAATTAGGACAATTTTTTTCATTTGTTCTTTACTTCTCAGTCCTATAATTTCAGACTTAAATTTATCATAGATATACAACAAAAAATGCATGCTGGAGAAAGGGAAGGATTAGCAATAGACAGCTGAAGCATGGAGTTGCAGATAAAAGTGTCAGCAACATACTAGGTCCTACAGTCCCTGTTTTCTGTGTTCTGTGTTGTTGTGGGACAGTTTTGCAGTGTGCATGCTGCAGGCTTAGCACAAAGTCACAGCACTGGAGAACATCTTGTTCTCCAGAGAACAAACTGCATCCTCCGAAGAAGGCTGTATGGATTGTGCTTCTTGTACAACTAAACAGAACATAGCTTATCTTGGTATAATTGTGTGTAAAAGTTACAGGCAAGACTTTTTATTGGACTGAGAAGAAGCCTGAGATGAAAGTTAATAATAAATCTTATAGTGATTAATGACAACATGTCATTGCTGGAAAGGCATTCGTAGCACAAAAGTTTATGCATTTGTTGTTACTTATAAAACATAAGTAAAACTGAAAGAACAACTTCTTGAAGGCTATCTGGAGTGATGAGCTGTTTTTACTTAGAACACAGTGCCTGTGATAAGTTTTCATTAGTCTTATATGCTTTTACCATCACCATGCTTGCACATTATCTCCCCTCTCTTAGGTATACATCTTGCAGTGGCATAAATAGCAGTGGTTCCATAGAAATCAATGAGAACACTTCCAATTTCACCAGTCATAATTTCTCTTCCTGTGTAATCCATCCCTGTTTATAACATCAATCACACAGAAAAAAAGGGCAGGAACATTCTCTCTGTTCATTGTGTTCCACTGTCATACTGCTTGCAAGTGCCTGCTCTAACTTACATATTCATTTAAGAATTTAATTTTTTTTTCTTTTTTTTTTTTTTTTTTTCTATTTGGTATCAGCATATTCTTTTCAACCAACGCTATTTCTGGCCTTATTGCATTACTGATTCTGAAAAAAACAGTGTTTTAAACATTTCTCTTTCTTTTTTTTTAATGTGTTGCTAGCTATTCTGCTTTGATAAATACAAGAGAGGCACCTCTCAGCTTCACTCAATTGCTAGCCTGGAACAATAACTTCTTCTGCATTTGAGGAGTCAGGGGAGGATATCTCTGCTTAATTTGGGAAAAATAAACTGGTGGGGATAATTGCAGCATTCCTGAGAGAGGGGAGAATATATCTGTATTCTCTTCCGAGAAAAAAAAGCTCTCCTCTTTGGTGAACTTGCACTTGCTGTTATTCTGCAATGGATTGTGTCTGCCTATTAATAGACAGACTACAACCATCAGTATTTTCTGCTGTAACTGAATGTTGTCTATCAAATAACCTACTTTCCCAACTGCAGAGAGAAAAAGATCTAGATAATTAATTTTGGAGACATAAATAATACTTTATCTGCCAGGAGTAGTCCCCACAGGGACAAAATGGTTTATGGGACCCTTATGGAGCAGGGAGTCCACAGCTTGATATTATGAGTATCACATATTGAAGTTGCACATGGCCTTTAATCCCTGGGGGTGAGTTTGCCACTGAGAGTTTGCCTCCCTTTTGAGCTCTGAGCTGGTTAGGGCTCAAGAAGCTGATTTGTGTAGCTATTGGGAATTTGGCTAAGGCATTAGGCTTAGTATCGTCAAAAGGAGGTGTTAGAGCTGTGAACTTAGAGTTCTGCCCAGCTGGCAGGCGCCTTTGATTTTGCCAGTTCAAAGGAGGAGCACAGCATTTTAGTTGAATCACTAAAGGGCACTGCAAAATTCAGATGTTAAGCATGAGGCAGCTTCCTAGTTGAACAGGGAAATATAACGACTTTCCAGAGAAGCTGGACTGCACTTTTAAACAAGCCTTTGTTTCTTTCCCTTTTCCTCTGGCTGCGGGAGCCTTGAGTCTCACCACTCAGCTTTATTTTTTGGGAAAAGCACTGAGGTTCCCTTTCTGGTTAAGTCATATCCTGTAGGCTTCTGCTAGATTCTCTGTAACTCTCTGCGAGGTGCTATACGCAAATACAAGTTTGCATAATTGTGCCTAATTAGAATCTGTCTGTGGTGTGGCTCTAAGAGCTGTGTGGTTAATGCCAGTGCAGCTTTGTTCAGCAGAGCTTTCTGCTTATCTCTAGGACAGCAGGACTGCAAACCTCCCACATGCACTGTCTTTCGCCTCTGCCACGGTGCATGGTTAGGGAGAGTTTCTTTTGGGGTAAAGAGAGTTCAGATTCATGGAGTGGTAGACTCTTCATGATGGGGAAAGTAGAGCTAAGTCTCATTATCTCACACACTGATAAAGTGGTTCACTGGAAATTTGAGGAAGGGAAAAATAAAAGGAACATTTCATCAAGCAAGGCAGCATGAAAAAATAATAGAGTTTGAGGTTAAATAAAAAGTTTAATCCAAAAGAATTTTGATATCCAAAACAATTTTGAGATTTATTTGAACTCTGAAATTATTTTAAAATAGTGAAATCGGTTTTGAAATGGAACATACTTCCAGAGTGAGAAAGCAAAAAGTTCCAGCTTTAATCAATTATTTGAATTTGAGATGTTTCAAACTTACTCTTTCAATGAATCTGCCATTGCAACAGCACTGACACAGGCAAAGGCAGTGCTGCACCAGGCAATGCCTTTGCTTGCTTGTGATCAGGAGCTATGAGGATGTTACTCAGCTCTGAAAACCACAAGGCAGCAAATCCCAAAACAGGGTCTAGGAGTTCCGAGTCACACACCCCATCCCTGCAGCTCCAGCAGAGGCTGTGATTGTGACCCTTACTCGACTTTTGTTGCGTACAATGATAGCTATGGACCCAGGACTGGAGGAACTAGAAGGTGATTGTGACCCTTACTCGACTTTTGTTGCGTACAATGATAGCTATGGACCCAGGACTGGAGGAACTAGAAGGTTTCCTGGACAGTTGTGGCAGGGCCAGGTTTAACAGAGAAGTTAATATTTCAGTATAGCACTGGTCAGCAGGCTACATTAAAGCCAAAGGAGAACTGAAAGAGGCTAAAGGGAGACACAGAAGGAGAAACAAAAATGAAAATGAAAGTGAGAGAAGAAAAAACCAATTTTATCAGTGACATTGCTGTGATGGAAACCTTATTTATATATGGATGCAGACTTTTGTGTGATGAACCATACATGCACAGGACCCAAGCCTTTTTTTCATGGATGGCTACGGGGAAAGTGGAAATGGTGGCAGAGCAATTCATTAGTTCTCATTTAGCCCAGATAGTGGGGCTCAGCACAAGATAATATTCAGAATGGACACATTTCTTGGTGGGCATGGTGGTACCAGTAGTCACTGAAGCAGTCAAGAAAACTAAGAACAAAAATTTTCAGCTACAATTAAGACCAAATCAACCTCAAACATTGCTTTTCAGTGGCCACATTTTCCAAGAAAGCAATCTTTACTAGAATTTGCAGAAGAATGCCAAGCTATTCTTCACTAAGTCCTTTCTTACTCATGATCTGGAGCTGGTCGAGGGCCTGAGCAATTACTATGGCCCATACAGCTGTGAGTAGAGTTAACATTTTTAATCATTTGAGACCAAAGAAAGAAATCTGCTGCTGAGCACAGCAGGGGAAGGCAGACTGGGGTTAGGACTGGTGTTAGAAAAAGTAATTGGCTTGGGATTAGGTTTTAGGTCAGGAAGCCTGGGCAAACTTTAATGCTAGAATGATCTTAACAAGTGCTTAGCTGAGACAGCTGAGACAGGAGTAGCTGTGACACTGACCTGTGGAGGGTCAATGCCTGGTGCAAATGGTGGTTGTGGGGGTGGGGGAAAGGGACAGCTGCAACAAGTAGCCAGAGTTTGGGAGTTAAGTATTGAAAGCAACTACCACATTTTTGTACAGTGGCCCCAGCAGCATAACAATCCAGCAGCCCATTTCTCTTTTCAAACTTGCTTGCACGTGAAACCGCACCACAGATTTCTCTAGCAGCCAGGAAGTTCTCTGTTACTTGGAATGCCCCAGATTGGTCAATTGTGGGCATCAAGACTGTGCAATATGTCTAAAGTGCAGCTCAGATAAGATGCTTTTTCTTCAATCCAACACTTGAAAGAAATAATAAATAATACTACTGAATGACTGGCTCCCTTAAACGTGAGGACTGAGCAGCACAGAACTTTGGCTTCCTCCCTGCTCTATGGGCTGCTGTCTCTAGGCACAGCTGTTATATCTGATGAGTCATAAACCCTGAAACCTGCTTCAGAAGAGTGCCAGCATCCCCAGCACGGAGATTCCAGGACCACACTGAGGTGGGCAAGCAGGGAACTGGCCAGTTACACTGACCACAGAGGCCACAGCCTGTGCAGGCAGGGAATGGAGTGTGTCAGAAACATTCTTTTTAATACTGGTTTCATTGAACTGAACTGAATCACATTCAGTACAAAGCTGATCTGGCTATGAAGAAATAAGAAATAAGAAATACAATTACTTAGAACCTGTGTTGTCTTAGTTTTACCTTAGCATATTTCCTGTGTGTTGTGATGGATCTTAAACACTGTCAAACATTCAGTGTGTAGGAGTGCAAAACTGATGTGCAAAATGCCACTGTGATTTGTGCTGATAGCAGGCTTAAGGAAGGGATATATCTTCAAAGAAACACACAACCTAGTGAGTTTACTTCAATTCAACGAATGTGGCAATACTTTCTTGCCAGTGAAATCTTTAAGAAGGGAAGAACTCTCTAGGAGCACTTGGATGCTAAAGGAGATGAATGTCTCCTTTTATCTTGTTTTGAAGTGGTCCTTTCTTGGTTATCACTGGTTGAAAAGGCTTCTGTAGTGATTCCTGTCTCCAAGAGGCATAAGAATTATTTATTCAGAGATAGGTATACCCATCTGCCGGGCAACAGGCTTCCCCCAAACTGTAAGTTCTGCTCTCTGAGAGCTGCCATCCTTCTCTCCAGTAAGGCTTCCCTGTAATTTGCCCCTGCAGGTCCGAACTACCCTTGAACACCTTAACCAATATATAAACATTAAGATACTATTTTTTCTGGGTTCCACATGCACCATGGAGCCTGGCTGTGCGCCTAATGAGAAATGGTAAGGAACTGTCCGGTGAAGGGTAGCACGTATTTGATGATTTTTCATGTCAGAAATCCACTGTAGATAAGTGTTTATTGTGAGACTTTGATCTCAAAGATTTAGCTCTCCCTGCAGAGCAAAAGCAGATGCTTGGTAAGCTGTAGCTGTAGTCCTGACAACCCTTTCAAATGTCTAGACAGTGGAAAGAGATGATTACATCCTCTTTTAAACTCAACTGCAACAATTCAACATGCTTACCATGTTTACTTCAGGATGAACCTATTTACACTGTTTTGTTTAATGAAACTGCAAGTATCTAATACTATTGAAAGATGCAGGATGATAAGGTGGTCAGGATAAAAACCTGCTTTCATTAACAGTAATAAATCTGACAGATGCACTAGGTCACATGTGGTCATTATGTAGACTTTAGCATGGACCTAGAGATTAAGGAGTTTGATAACATGCATTTTCAGCTAATACTTATCATTTAAGGGTCTTGAAAATGTTAACACTTAGAGAAAGCCTATTTAATTAATGCTCATTGAAGAACACTTTAAATCCCAGAGACAAGGCTGGGAAATGTCCAACATTGCTGATTTACTTTATACCATGTATTGAACAGGGGAAGAGAAAACTGAGTTAGCATAGTCATAGTGGATGAAGAGATATTTTAGTCTTACAAAACAATAGACTTAGGAGAAGAGATCTGAAAAGAGAAGGGAAGGAGATACCACCTTAGTCAGCAGCCTCAAAATAGATATTAATTCAGCAGTTACTCCAAGCAAAGCCAGCCATGGAAACTGGAAATGTTAATGTGCCAGGTCTGCCTCTTGTCAACCACATCACTGAAGCAGGTAGGGAAAAAAATTCTGGTAATGTGATTCAGGACTGTATTGGGTGTTTTCCAGTCTTGTAATTGAGAACATATTACTTTTTTTTCCTTTTGGTAGAGTAAAACTTCTGATTTTCTTGTTAATCTCTTGTGGAGTTTGAAATTATCTCAAGCTGTTCTGATAAATCAGAACTACTTTTCTCTCTGGTGAAACTGGCAAGGTGATACTGCCAGCACAGAATCACAGAACAAACACTTTGGATGCTATAGAACTTAGAAAAGTTAGTGAATCTCAGAAAATTCATCCAGTTCAATACAAATTTTTTACCAAAGGTCTAAGTAAATATAAACTGTAAATATATTAACCTTTGTCAATGGCAAGCTGTTGATATCTTCAGAAAAACCCATACCATAGTATGCTTCTTTATTCTTGCAGTCAATTGTCCAGGTGAGAATATCTACTCATTTGGAAAGCTGAGGTTATTATTGTCGAATTGTGATCTTAAACTTGATTCAGGGACGTTTTGTGGACTACTTCGTCAGCTTCTCTGTCTGCTAACATTCATTTTGAACAGTCTTATTTCATGAAAAATCAGTTTCTCAGTAGTGTTTGTAAGATGCCGCTAAGTGAAATGTCATGAAATAAACAGAGTTCTTATTTTTGTGGATGATTTTCTGGATGTATTTTAATGCTTGGTTACAATTTCAGTTTGTTGCATCTATTTCATTTACATAATAATGAAGAAATAGGTCTGCAAAGATGCTTCCAGTATGGTCATGTCACCGGCTCAGACTGGATTTCTAAAATAAGTAGTTAGTAAAAACATACAGGTTAGATCTATCTACTCATGAAATATAAGATTTTTCTGAGATCTTAGTTTTATGCTATACCGTGAAGTCTGATCTGAGTTTTCAGCTGCAGCTGTCAAAGTTGCTCTGCTAACATCAATAATATATTTTTTTATTTCTAGTGCAAAATGAATCCTACATACAGAAGACATACTGTGTCTATGAAGATTTAACCAAAGGTTTTTTAAAATGAAAATAGCATATAAAGCTGGCAATGTTTGAATCCTAGCCAACAAAATGAAAAAAAAAAAAAGAGGATAAACTTTAAATTTGGAAGCACTTAGCGAGCTTTTAAGGACAGATGACACATGATAATATTAACTGAAATCTGTTTAACTCATGAAGTCATAACTCAGTTTCTCCTCAAACCATGCTGCTGTGCTGGCAACAAGTAGCTCTTTAGCAATATCAAATAAGAGGATGATGCAAAAGAAACAATTCCCTTATGTTCCTTTCAGTAATAAAATAAGAAATCTATAAAACAAATACCTTTGCACGCAGTCTCAGGATTTTATTGTAGTCTTATAAGGTATTTTTGCAGCTATAAATTTTGACATGTAATGGCACATATCTAAAAGATTCAGGTCAATCAGTGTCACAAGTCAAAATAAAAATCTGAAAAATAAACTTCTTTTTTTTGTAATCCATCATCCATTTCTTTCTGCCTTTTTTTCCGTTGTATTTCCCTTGTTTCTTTTTCTTTTTGCTCATGTAGAATGGTGCTTTGAAACAAGAAAGTTATAAATTGTAGGCTGTGTAAATAAGTTTTTGTCAAATATACTTCAGAGATTTACACTCTCTTTATCATTCAAGTGAATTGTTTTTTTGAGGTTTGACAGTAGTCATTTTGTTCAGATGTTTTTCAAAGTGTTGTGTTTTACTCCCAGTTGGCCATTAAGTACCACACAGGCACTCTTTGACTGCCCCGTATGCACTCCTGAACGGAAGAAGAATCAGAAAGAAAAGGTACACGTCGTGGCTTGATATAAGTACACTTTAATAATCAAAACAGTAATGATAATGATGAAAATAATGAGGATAATAATAATATTAATGACAATAATAACAGCAGTGATAACAACAACAATAATAATAATATTAACAATAAGGAGAGGGAAGGAGAATAATAGAATAATAGAATCCAGGGGAAAGAAATGATGTGCAATACAATTGCTCACTTATTCCCAGCCCATCCCTGAACAGTGACCAGCTCCTCCCAGACAACTTCCCCAGTTTATACGCTGAGCATGATAGTTATGGTGTGGAATATCCCTTTGGTGAGTCCAGGGCAGCTGTCATGGCTGTGCTCCTTCACAGCTTTTTGTGCCCCTCCTCACTAGCATACATGAGACACTGAAAAGTCCTTGATTTAGGGTAAGCACTACTTAACAACAGCTAGAACATTAGTGTGTTATTTACATTATTGTCATATGAAATTCAAAAAACACAGCACTGGACCAGCTACTAAGAAAAAAAAAATACATCTCTCCCAGCCAAAACCAGGATAAAAAGAAGACTAACTGCTTTATTATTTTTATAATTATTATGAAAATTATTATTATTATTATAGATTTTTGAGACATCTGTTTTGGTGGGGATTTTTTGTTTTTGTTGTTCATTTGGTTTTTTATTTTGGAAAGATAACAACAGAACAGTACATTTTTCTAAATTCAGAAATTCGTTCAACACTAACAGTGACCCATTCCAATGCTTGTAGCTAATACTGTTTCCTTCAGTCCTTGAAACACAAATAGAAAGCCTTACATTCCCCTTTTATCTACATTCCTTGTAAGTCCAGTTACACTGGTCTGAATAAGAGTTAAATATGCAGGACCACAGGGGGAGGTTTTTGGCTAGAGTCAGTCACATCACACTCTGGGTTCAACACTGCTAAGAAATTTAGCCAAGAAATTAGAAAACTAAGCCAGTGCGTATAAAATCAGAGCAAGTTCAAGTCTAGGGAGAAAAAAAACCCCAGACATATGCAATTGACTTATGCCTCCTGATTTTTTAATTGTCTATACTAGTTCTGCTACAACAATTGTAGAATATTTTCACTTTCTTGTATGGTTGAAGAAAAAATTCATCCTGGAAATCAGTTTTAGACATCCACCCTGATACCAGGCAAAGCAGTTTTATCTAGTTTAGGTATCTGAGCACAGTCTTCAGATGTTTTGAATTGAAATATTTGGATGTCTAGAAGAGTTATATCTGTTCAAAACATTTGAGGATCTGGAATATAGTGGCAACACATGAGTGGATTTCAAGCCCTTCTCCAGAAAACCCCTCTGAGAGTTACGGACTTGCCTGGAGTCTTTCAGCAGGTGAAATGGTTATGCAGGGAACAATTAGAAAATAACTGTTTCATTAATAATATCCAACCTTTAAAATCCTGTCATTCATATTTTCGTGAAAGTGAGCAAAGTCTAACATGTTCCACTATCCTTACTTTTGTTGAAAACAATCAAATGAAAAATAATTATATCACCCTCAGAGGGTTTTACAAAACTGGCTTGTGAGAGAAAAGGGAGGGTAGGGGCTTACAAAGTGTGTGTGTGTGTGTCATGTACATACACCTTTGCCTGCTGGAAAATGTGAGACCAGGCTTCTTTGGTAGCAAGAGAGTTGTGAGCTAAGTTTTTCTCATTTGAACTTCGTCCCAGTTTTAATTAGCACCCTCTTGGGTTGTGTATACTGTCTATCTGGACACACCCATTTAAATCCAACTTTTATTTTGGCAGTCACATAATAAAAGGTAAGAAAATTAAAAGCAGCCCAAATAAATGACACACGGATGCATGGATGTGATGTTTCTATGTCCCTTTCCTACTTTTTGACTGTTGTAGTTTGTGGACAGATACGGATTTTCAAAGAGGATGATGTAGAGAACTGCTTTTCCTGCTTTTCTCATCTGCTGAACTGCATTTTCAAGACATGAAAAGTGCTTGAAATTTTCATATTATGACAAAATAAGAAAAAAATATTGTTGAAATTTTATATTCCTTTCTAGAATGGCAGCTATTTTTCAAGCTTTACAGTTGGATTTGAATAAACTTTAGTGTGCATATCTTCCCTTACTTTCCACTACTCCATAAAAATTTCCTTGTCTTACTTACATGCAACTGTAGAAAACATGGTTTCCTAATACAAACATTCACTGTTTTTCTAAAGCCTGCAAAATGTGATGCGATTGTAATTGAAAGAGAGCACAGCTCAAAAATGGAAAAGTAAGGGTACATACATTGCCTAGGATTAAAAGAAAAATATATTGGTGGTCTCATTAGCCTGATTTATCAAGATTCTTAGGCAGATGACACTGCATAGTAGGAGAGAAAACAGAGCCAGAAGGTGTAGCATGAGCTTGTTATTCAGAAGAACTGGGCTCAGTTCCTGCCTTATCATTGGTTTTTCCCAAGTCACTTGGAAAGCAGATTGCTCCCTCCTAATTCAAGAGAATACCCTGTCTTTACCTTACCAAGATGTTGTGAGTACCCCGCAGTGGCAGCTGTGAGGTCTGATACAAGATAAGGACAGCCCTGCTATAGATGGTGCTATTCCCACACTTCAGAACCAGGGTGTCCTGTGGTCTCTTACCTACAAGTCATGTGCTGAAAAAGTCTTGATTTTATTTTTTTTTCTTCTATGATATTCTCACAAAAAACAAGATTATTAAAACATTTTCCCCTACCTTCCTCAAGCAGCTTTCTTGCTTTGGGGTTTTTATTTGTTACCTACTATTATCTCTCCCTACAGCAGTTTTCCTCTACTAAATCAGGTCATTATTCATCTGTTTCCACACATTGCCCTCTCTCCCTAAAGCAAGCAGAAGCTCATTCATTCCATTCAAGTATGGAAAATACATTTTCAAAATGCTAGCCCTAACCTGCTACATGTTGGAATCGGCTTAACAATTTGTATCAAATCCTTTGTTCAGAAGACAAAAGAAGCAGCAAAGAGGATAATGGATTACTCACTGTCGTGTCTCATCTGGAAGTTATCTAAAGGCTGCTTTGATAAGTAGAGTGAGAGTCGTTGGTGTGACTAATGTTGCACCATCATATTGCTATAACCTGTAAAACACAGAGATACCAGGATCATAAGAAATACTGCTACAGTGCATCCAAGCTGGTTAACAGCAGTGGAGGAAATACTGGCATCTTATCCATTACATATATTGCATTGCTATAAAAAAATTGATTTTTCTAGCTGGAGTGGGGTATTAGAAATCTTTATACAAAACATCTTCTTGATGAGGAGTTAGATGTTTTTAGCCTGACATAAGAGATTAATTAGATGAATATAGACATACTCAAACAGAAAACTTATTGCTTGGTTGTCTTGCAGACACCATAATAATATGTACCTCTGTCAAAGAATGTAGATACTAGCATTTAACAACAGAGATATTCAGGGCAATGTGCTGACCTCAGCTCTGCTGATGCCTGGCTGTAAGGGTGTAACTCCACTGGTCAGCCGTTTCCTGGACAGTTATAACACCAGTTGACTCACAGTACTTTTAGTAGCTCATAAATACCACCCCATTAAAACAAACAAACAAACAAACAAAATCTAGTAATTTTTCAAAGACTTTGCCAAATGCTTAGAAAGGATTTTGGTACCATCTTTGTCTTCCTTCTCCTGGTTAAAGAAGCTCTGATACACAATAGCAGGTGTTTAACTCAAAAGACCCAAAGGACAGAATAACATTTGTTAATAGGTCCTATTAGCTCTATGCACTGGGTTTCTTTCTTTACTTGTTGTACATTTTGGTGTCTGAAACATCCACGTATGTCACAACCCTCTCAAAATCTCTTTTGTACAAAGTGCAGAACCCAGAAAACAGTTGTTTCATGGATTTTGTGTTCCTGCATTTAGCAAATTGCTTTCGCCCTAAAATTAATCATTTTTCTTAAAGACTTGGAAGAAAAGAGCAAGAAAAGTAAGTTTTTACCTAAATAGTTGCAGAAATAGAGTGTAGCAATAAACTCCAGGAAATATTAATGGGCGAGAGGGTCAACAGAAGTTAAGCAGTGACCCTGAAGTAATAGCACATTATGGCTTTCAGCTCCAATATACCGAGTGCAAAGGATCAAATTGATTTTTTTAGAGCTTTGAAAATTAAACCAACCACAGTATAAGTGTTTTATTATACATCAGCCAAAAAAATGTAAACCCTGCCATAAAAGCTAGTCAAGTAAAACCAAACATCACCACAGAAACAGAAAGCAAAGTTCTCTTCTTATTTCAGGTGATTTCTCCCTAGGGCTGTCATTCCCTAATTGCTTTATTGCTACCACTGGTGGCAGGATTTGGCCTGGCTCTGGGGACCAGTGCAGTGTGACTCCACAGAAGTAGCTTTCTCTTGGAAAAGAGAGAGTTGAAAGGTTCTGAGATGAAATAGAAGAAAAAATGAATTGAACAATTTATTCTTGAAATTAATAGCATTTAAAGCCCCATTTCAATCTATTCTCATATGTTCTTAACATCTCAAGATAGAGTACCAAAAGCCGAAATCTATGTCTAAGGCATGTCCCATAGTGTCTGCACAGCAATTTCTCACTTCTCCTACACACAGTATGTATCACCCACCTCTAAGTAATTTAAAACCAGGCATAGATTAGTCCTGCTTTATCAATCCCTTCAGCTCAGAGTCACTATTTCCCCTTTTGTAGGGAAATCCAGACATCAGTTCAGCCTCTCTTGCAGTCTGCAAAGCTGTATTAGCCTGCCGATGCCTCCTGCCCTGGGCAGGGCCCCTCTCCACACGTAGCTGCTCCAGCAGCTCTAGAGGCAGCTGAGATATCACCATCCATCAGGTTTGCAAAGGTTATTTTTGGTATTTTATAGCATCTGCCCCTCATCAACTGCTTGGTAGAGGAAAAAGCAGGAGGAGTGGACAGGGGTGTTATTAACGTGTTTACTGCTGCGCTGTGAAGTGTACACACTTCATCACAGTCTTTGGTAGTTCCAGCTGGTGTGACTTGGGGAAGAAATTTCTAATTGCCAGATAAAAGCTGGCTGAAAAGTTTTATCAGCTCCATTATATTCTACATAAGGATCAGCCTGTGCCCAAAATCGTTAAGTTAGCAGTAACAGAGAGTTTAAAATGGCATGATGTGGTTCACCTGCATTGATACTGGTCTCAGTAGTAATTTCTTGAAATCAAATCTTCCTACATTTGAAGCTCACAAAGAAGTGTGTTTGATGTTTGGAGAGAATGGTGTGGTAAAGATATCTCTTAAAAAAACCTGAAGTATCTTTTAAATTTTTTTACCATTGCTCAGAAATATCAATGCTAAAAGATCTTATTCTACTTTTTGACTGATTGCTGTGGTTATGAAAAACCAAACAATTTCCTCAGATATTGGCTCTGCATTGATCATGTAGTAAAAAAGCTGTCAGGAAAGTAATTGCATTTTAAAATGTATAAACCGTGTGCAAATTTGTGTTTATGTATATTAGTTCTCATATGTCTGTATTCCAAGTTTAGAAATAGAACAAGAAGAAAATACATTTCAATTAACAAACCATCTTAATTCTGGATACGTGTAGGACCCAAAATATAACATTTGGGGGGAACTATATAGTAGAAACCCTGTGCCGAACATTGTTCCTTATACAATAACATGTAACTATATTCCAATTCCCCTTTACAAAATAATGTGTGCGGCACAAGAACAAAAGAAAAAAAAAAGTCTGAATACTCAGGACTGAAGGTAAATAAAGTCAACTTTTAAAAATTGTGATAAAATCAGCTACTAGAAATACTGCTGGAACAGTATCATAAATTGAATTTTTAATATATATATCTAGATGCCAAATATAGTTTTGTCTGCTGTGAGGATAGACAGATCTTGAATCTCTGCAGACACAAATAAACACTCCAGAATATGGTGTATTTTCTACAATAGGTTCAATTAACCCTGCATTGTAAGGCACTCTGCACATCCAGTCTCTGATAATGGGAAAGGCATAAACAAGTATACATTGTATTGTCTGGGTTCTCGTTTCCAGATGGCAGCATCCTTTCACAGGCTACTTGTTATTTATTCAAGCATTACTTGCATCTTTAAGTTTCAAAGCTTTGGGAAGAAAAGTAAATTCCTTGTCATTTATTGCTACCAAGCTAAATTTTTGTTCAGCTGTACTTACTGATGATGTTAACTGAGGACAGTTAATCAGTTTGATTAACTATCAGAACCCAGGGGAAGTGGTCTCTTACTGGTTTGTGGTCTTCAGCAGGCACTGGACTCAAAGGAGCCAGAGCAAAGCACTGTGTTCACTATATCACTCTGTGACATGTTTGGTCCCCAGCACATGGTCAGCCTCCATCAGGACCTGCAGCCACTTCAAAATGGGAGGCAAAGCTGGTCAATCACAAACCTGGAAGCAGTGGGCTTGAGCAATCTTGGTGGTGGAGACTCGAAAGCAGTGTCCCAGTGGAGCAGGATATGCAATGAATGAGGCACTGCTCTGGGGGAGGTGTGGGGGAAGTCACCAAGTCTCCCTATAAAGTAAGCAAAGTAAGCCAGTTCCAGAGGATGATGCTTTCCACCAGGAAGCACACTCAGGAGAAGGAAGTAAGCCTTGTGGTGAGGAGTCCTGAGGGGAAAGGAACTTCTGCCTTCCCAAGGACTTCTAGCCCTTAACCATGCACCTGCAAGCCCAAATCATTAAATTTGAGTTGATAGCACGAAAGTTCCATTCCTAGAGCTGATTTTGGATAATAAAATAACTTCCTTCAAATCTCTGATGGGGACTGAGTTCTGATGTCTGATCCTTGCTTCTGAAAGAAATTTCTTCAGGTGATGAAGAAAGCATTTTCTTTAAAGGGATTAGTCAGGAAGTTACATGATGGATAAGACCCAGAAATTGACATCCTTATGCAGCAATCTCTTGCCTCTAATTGTCTGGCAGTGAACCTCACATTTACTCTAAAAATCTGTTTCCAAGAGAATTTGTGGAGACTGTATATAGCTTGCTCTTGCCTATGTACTTTTCTGGAAAATGTGTAGATATGGGGTCGACAGCTGTTTTGTTTTGCCTCTACCTCCTTCCCACCAGAAGAGTAATCTAGGATTACTCTGTAGTCTAGGATTCCACATCTCACCATTCTGAGACAAATGCATTTACCAGCAGGTAATTTTCCTGCCCATATTTGTGAACATACATGGCAGTATTTCATCCTTCTATGAGGGGAAGTTCAGCATGAGCTGGTCACCAGATTGGTGCAGAGAGAATGAAGTTTTCACAGGTCACAGGCAGGATATTTGGCTTTACGTGCTTGGATAAAGTGGTCTGAATTATTGTGTTGCACTGCATAGATCTAAATCCTTACAGCTGGAGAAGGGTGGGAGATCCAGACTTGTACTCTGCCTCAGTTCCCACATTTAAACTGAACCTCAGCTACTGACTGCCAACCCAATAGTTTCATTATGGATTAACTATCTAATAAGGTTATACTAAAGTTAGGGCCCATATAAGTTCTTTAAATCATTATGAAAAATTTAAAACTTAAGGTAGAATATCTAATTTTTTTTCACCAAACTCCCCAACAGAGTGCAAAGATCACAGTATGTTATTACCCAGGGAGAATATCTGTATGGATATCTGTCAGTTCCAGCAATTATTATTTCTTATTTACACCTATAAAACTAAAAAAGGCTTAGCACAAATGTAGTATTGTTTTCCAACCTGAAGAAGATTTATCTTCTTTAGTAGCTGGGAATTTCTCTTCTTTGCTAGTTGAACAGTATCACATTTTCTTTTAGTGAGGGGAAGGGAGAAAAACATGGATCATGTTGGGGCTGTAGCTGTTCTCATTTCCCTTGCTCTGTTCCCTCTCTATGCTAGTCTTGCTTCTTCCTCTGGTGGGAGCAGAGACTCAGGGGTTTGATGGATGCAGATCTGGGGCTATATTATGGGAAGAGATTTGTGTGCACAGGGGCTAGAGGTGATTATGGGGAAGGAAAAGAGGGGAAGGAAGGAGGGAAGGAAGGAAGGAGGGAAGGAGGTGTTATAAATAATCATGAGCCAATTCAAAATCCAAAGATTTATTTAGCAATTTCAAAAATCAATTTCGAAACGCCACCATAAATCAGGACAACATCGATCGAATGCTGGGTGGACAAACCAGAAGCAGCAAGGGTGCTTCTCCAGGGTATTGTCCACGAGTTCAGAGTCTCAGGGTAGGAGCTTTATACCATTTTTCTGCCCTGAGGCAAAAGCACGATTGCTGCAGAAGAACGCGATTTTGCCCAAAGCACGACCTCATGCAAAAAGCTCGACTGTGCAAAAAGCACAGCTGCTGAAATGTCCTTCATCCCCCCGAGGGGTGTTTTTGAAAGGGTTTCCTGAAGAACTGTAAAGAAGTCCAAAAAGGAGTCACTGAATTTTCTGTGGGGGTACATGATGAAATCATCTGCTAGTTTCCATCACGATTAATATCAGATCCTTGAGTAGCTGCGAAGATGTGGCCTTCCCGTGATTAATGGGCCATCTTCACGTTATCTCTTCTGTTATGTTGCAGATGTCTTGGTGGCACCTCAAGCCAAAAAAAGACTTTGGAATTCTTGGAGACGCCCTCGGACCGTCTCCAAGAATCCAGGTTTTTTAATTCCAATATATAATTTTCCACACACAGTTTTAATACACGAATTTTGTACAGTACATCTATTACAGAGGGAAGGAGGGAAAGAGGGAAGGAGTGAGGGAAAGAGGGAGGTGTAATAGATTTACTGTATAAAATTCGTGTATTAAATCTGTGTGTGTAAAATTATACATTGGAATTGAAAAACCCCGGATTCCTGGAAACGGTCTGAGGGCATCTCCAAACATTCCAAAGTCCTTTTTTAGCTTGAAGGTGCTACCTCGACACCTGCAGAAGAGATAATGTGGAAATGGCTCATTAATCGCGGGCTGACCACATCTTCGCAGTCACTCAAAGGATCTGATATCAGTCTGGGTGGAGATTAACAGATGATTACATCAAGCCTTCCCACAGAAAATTCAGAGACTCTCAGACTTTCATACAATTCCTCAGGAAGTTCTTTCAAACATCCCTCATGGGGTGCAGGACATTTCAATGATTGTATTATTTGCATGATGTCATGTTCTTTGGGCGAATCCACATGCTTTGTGACAGTCTTGCTTTCGCCTCAGGGCAGAAAAATGGTATAAAACACCTACCCCGAGACCCCGAATTTGGGGGCAGTTCTCTGGAGAGGCACCCTTTACTGCTCCCGGATTGTCCACCCAGCATTCGATCGATGTTGTCTTGATTTATCGTGGCGTCTCGAAATTGATTTTCAAAATTGTCAAATAAATCTTTGGATTTTTTGAATTGGCTCTTGATCATTTATAACGGAAGGAAGGAAGGAAGGAAGGAAGGAAGGAAGGAAGGAAGGAAGGAAGGAAGGAAGGAAGGAAGGAAGGAAGGAAGGAAGGAAGGAAGGAAGGAAGGAAGGAAGGAAGGAAGGAAGGAAGGAAGGAAGGAAGGAAGGAAGGAAGGAAGGAAGGAAGGAAGGAAGGAAGGAAGGAAGGAAGGAAGGAAGGAAGGAAGGAAGGAAGGAAGGAAGGAAGGAAGGAAGGAAGGAAGGAAGGAAGGAAGGAAGGAAGGAAGGAAGGAAGGAAGGAAGGAAGGTTGGTTTTTGAGCCCAGTGGCTGGGCAGGAGGAGTCCTTCAGAGAAGCTGGAGAGCAGAATTAGTGTTGTTAGGTTCCACAAGGCATGCAGGGATACAGCTCAGGCAGTCCATTCTGACTCCCATATGCACATGAGGTGCACACCAAGTGATGGGGGCTGCTGGTTGAAATGAAGGGGTTTAGTGTGAACTGAGTGAAGGTGAGGGTAACTGTTGTGACAAAGGAAGAAAACTTCTCAGTCATTAAACAGTTAAAAACGGCTGCTTTACCGGCTCAGAACTTTAGTGCTTAAGGCAGTTAAGAGGTAAATCACAGCAATGAAATTTAAGGATGTATTCCAGTAAAGCTCAAGCAAATACCTTCAGCAGATGCTTAAGAGTTACATGTGTGCTGAAAAACAACACTGAATTTTCCCCTTGAACAGAACTAGTCTTAAATGTGTCATTTACTGCAGTTCCTTTTCTAGCTTCATATGTAAAACTTAACTTGTGCTTCTCACCGTTTCATGGCAATTAAAGAGAAGCTGATAGGCACTCCAGCTTTTAGGGAATTTAGTAAGACCAGCTAATATCTATTACTGCTTAGGAAAAGCTAGTTTCATATAAGAACAGAATTTTGTGTTTCTGAGAATGCATATTAATGTTTTAGTAGTCTTATTATGTTCTTTTGAAGCTAAATTAATCCCACCTAAGAGTACCATGATGGTTCACATTCTTTAATCACCAGTTCACATTCTTTAATCAATTTTGCTACATTTTATGGTGTCACTAATCACAGAAAAAATAACCAAACAATTGTGGCCATGACTTGTCTTACTTCATTTGTATAATCTTGATTTTGATGGCACTGCACTGGAATGCCTGACATGACTAAAATGAATCAAAGGCTCTATATTTTGCTATAATGTGATCAGAGGAAGGCATGCTAAGGCATTTCACTGGCGTCCTTGTGTTAGCTTCAGAACCAGTATACCTGCTCTTTTTTGATCAATCAGAATCAGGCTGTACAAAAGTTCACTAGAAACTGGGCTGCTGAATGTGCAATTATATGTTACACATAACTTCAAGGTCTATTTTACTGTTTTTTAAGGATTGCTATTTATGCAACAATGTGCAAATTTACTTTGCATTGAAAAATAATGTAAAATATTTATGTCATAACAAAAAGATTAACAGAAAATTACTTTAAAGAACTATTATTCATACTGATTTGTTTTTATTAGGCTACTTTTAGAATTTAATACACCCCAAAATACAGTATAAAATACATATTTTATATATCATGCAGAAAATATATTAACAGGAATATAGGATAGTAATAATATTCATGTATGAAAATTAAAATTATTTACAATTTAGATTGTGAGGATATTGTTAAAGGAATTAATTTTAGGTAATTTGTTTTTAAATATATACAGATAGAATATAGCCTAAAAAATACCCGTGCCTTAACTTTCCTTCTAGACAAGATATCTTTAGCAGTAGTGATGGCTTTCTAATCCTTTTTAAACTTATTCAGGATTGTTAAGGTCAAGAGTTCCCAATGTGCAACACACTGTCCTTCAACATGGCTCAGATCAAATATTTTGGGCATTTCCTTTGGGCAGTTTGCCATTGTTCTATTGGATTGGAAGTTACAGCAATTTGACTGGTATGTCTTTTAATCTTTTTTTTCCCCCCTTAGCTATTGAAAGCAAGTATTGTTCTATCTGTGCTGCAGCTGAAGCAATTTTGCAATTGAAAACTTGCATGTTTGCTTTCTGCTTACACAATAATCTATTTTGATCCAGGGTTCTGTTGACTGCTGCATAAAGTGGCAAGTGCTATCACCCAAAAAAAGTACAGCTTTAGGAGAATAGTAATACTTCTCTGCTATCTTGAAAAGGCTGTCTGTGTGATTTATATCACTGGCAGTGTATTAAATGTGTCATGTGGGTGTCAGAGAAGTACAAAATATCTTCTGTTATACAGGCTCCTCCTGTAAGTCTGTTCTTGGGTCCTCCTTAACATATTTACTTTTTTAGCATAATATAAATGGAAAGATGGTGTGAAGTACTTTTGCAGTACACTTTAAATCTGTAGTTAATAATTTCCTAATATAAAGTAGTCATAGCAATATGCACTCACTATTCACATATTATTAAAAACAGAATGTGTCATGAAACCATGAAACTTGAAGCTATGTAAAGAAAAATAGTTAAATGAAAAAGAATTTCTCTTTTGTGGGCTATTTGTTTTCTTTCCTCAAATGTTTCTAGAAGAATTTTAATTCACTACTTAAAGCACTCATTAAGCAAATTTTTACATTGTATAGTATTGTCAGTCTCTGGAAAACTGTTGGTCCTTTGGGCATAGTTTCAAACAGATTAGGCCATTTTAATAGATTGAAGTCAAATCCAGAACCATCTGTCCCCATTCCTGTGTCTGCAAACCATGTCCCTCCCAAAAGTAAGCAAGCAACCAATTAATCTTTTATTTTACTTCCTGCATGTTTCCACCAAGTTACCTGAGCCTTTCTAACGGCAACCCCATTTGAGGTGTACCCACAGAAAAGAGTGAATTGGGGCATTTCTGATAAGTAAATCACAAAATGCAAGTAATTTTTATTCATGTGAACTGTGACCTTTTTATTAAGGAAAGAAGAATCTGCTAACAAGAATACCATTTCAGACAGGGTACAACTTTCTTTCTAAATTAAAACTTACAGGGGATTTGAATGTACCCAAGTAAAAAAAAAAACAACCAACCAACCAAAACTCCACGTATTTTGTCATTCTGAAGAAGATACCACTTCCATACGCCGTACTGATAGACTATTAACAATTTTGTGAAAATTATTCAGAATTGTAAATATTTCATTCTGTTCGATTCTTGCGACTGGAGAAACAGAACTCTGGTGTCTGCACAAGTATGCATCCAGCTTTCAAAACTGGGGTTTTTTTCCCATTCTCCAGATTCCCACACATACTCACAGACCACCTTGTGTTCCTTCCTAGGGGTGTATTTACTCAAACAACAGGCAGAGCAGAGCACTTGCCACAGCAGATAACGTAGGGTGGTGGAGGAAAACAGCAATGCTTCAAATATCTGTGACAGTATGATTTAGGTACAGATCCTTCATCACAGGTTGGAACTATCTGAAAAGTATTTGATCTAATCATGCAAATCTGTTCCATGAGAAATGACAATGGAACAAAGATAAAGCAAATTACTTAAAACACTGAAATTAAGATCCCCGAAGTTAAGAGTTTCAATCCATATTTTGGCTATTAAATAAGAGTTTCTGAATGTGCCTGGGATTTCGTGAGGTCCCAGAACTGCAGTTCCCATTGACCTCAGTAAGGTTTATAGGCAATTGAAACTCTTGAAAATCTGGTGACATTATTTATGATAATCAATGTAGTAGTACCTGAGGACCAAGAAAGCCTGGAGGAATTTGCAATGCAATATATAAGCCAGAGACAGTATAGACAGTAAGTGTAATTTAACCAGCATGATTGAAACAAATTTCCTATTTGATCAAAACTACATTTCCCTTTCATGTTGCAAAGAGAATAGGTGAAGAGTTGAATGACCAGTGAGAGAATATAAGAAAGAGGATAAAAAGAGCATATATAAAGATTGAAAAACTGAAAAAGATGATAAAATTGAAAACTGAAATAAGGAGTCCATTGGCACAAGAAAAGAAATGTTCAGCCAAAAGCACTGACCATTCTCTGAAGATACAGAGGTTCAGAGATGTTCATGTTTTGCTTGCCTTTCCTCATGGCGTGTGTGTTTGTATGCAGATGTATGATTAATTTGTGTCAGGTTAAAGTATATAATGCAAGCTTAACTTAGTTTTAAATAACAAATATGTGCAACTTGATTAATCGGTTCCATGCTAAAAGAAATCAAAGCTAGCTGTGCAACCTCTTCAGTGAGAGAATTTATATTTTCTCTTGTAAGACTACATAATCATATTTGCAGAGTGCTCAGCACAGGAAAGACATGGAGTTGATGTAGAGTGTCCAGAGGAGTGCCACAAAAATGATCAGAGTGATATAATATCTCTCCTATGAGAAAAGCTGAAAGAGTTGTTCAATCTAGAGAAGAGGAGGCTCTGTGGAGAGCTCTGGAGTTCTCTGTGGAGAACTTTTTGAGCTGTTCAGTATGTAAAGGGGTGTATAAGAAAGACGGGCACAAACCTTTTAGTGACACCTGTAGCAATAGGATAAGGGATAATGGTTTTAAACTAGAAGAGGAGAGAATTAGATTGGACACAAGGAAGAATTTTTTTTTAACATTAAGGTAGTAAAATACTGTAAACTGGACAGGTTGCTCAGAGGGATGGGCAATACCCCAACCCTGGAAACATTCAAGGCCAGGTTGGACAGAGCTCTGAGCAGCATGATTTATTTGTCCCTGCTGATTACAGCAGGGTTGGAATAGATGACCTTTAAAGGTCCCTATCAAACCAAACCATTCTATGATTCTATGATTTTATATCTTTTCATTTGAGATAAAAATCTATGCAGCAACCTGAGATCTGTGTATAGTATGCACTGGGTATGCACTTATATTTCACTTTCATTTCCAGAGAGCTTTTCAGGAGTGTATGAGGTACTGGGTTTAATTAGCTGCCAAGCTAAATATAAGGAGTGAGTCCACATGTCTATTTCAAAGCAAAATTTTGTGAAATTACTTCCTCTTGGTGATTTTTTTTTCTAGAATTCCTACTGGTATTGCAAAACATAAGTTTTGGTCAATTTTTTTTTTTTTTAATTTTTTTTTTTTTAATGCCTGAAGAATTTTCTTAGGATTATTTCCAGTTGACTTAGAGAAGGAGTATGTTAGCTTACTCTTTGATTTGTATCTGTAAGTAGGAAATGGGTCATTACAGAATAGAATATGAAAATATTTCTATTCCTGGGTATCTAATATGTCGAACATTTACTGATGTTAATTCTCTCCCTTCCTTCTCATAATTCTACCCAATACGTAATTGAAGAGTTTCATTGAAGTTGAACTGGATAGAATTTTTCTTGTATCTGCTTCTTAGTAGAAAAGTTAAACACAGTCGTACAAACAGGAAAAGAAACTGAGACTGAATCCAAATGTTCTTTTCAATGGTTTCTTTCAAATCTTTTGATGATGAGAAACTGATCTTCAAGAGAAAGTTCACACATCTAGTAAATTAGTCAGATTTTAGAGTACACAGAAACAACACTTCTTAGGATTTCCTTGATTGGTTAACATATGCAAAGGAAGTTACATGTGTTACCAGAAATTTCAGCCTGAGCATCCTTTGGCCTCTGCATTTTCTCAAGGGTGTCCAGAGAAACCTCCTGCAGGCTAAGACAGCTAGACAGAAACAGCAAAGTAATTTAACCCTTATATTCTGGATAGTCTAAATTGGTACAGGAGTATATATCTAGGAGTATACTCCTAAGAGTATATTCTTTTATCCTTTTGATTGGCTTTGTGTCAGGAAGAATTTTTCGTATAAGCTCAGGGCTGTGCATAACCCTGACAGTCCTACTTACCTCTTCAATTTGTTACATGAATAATCACATTGTTACAATGAATACAGACCCTTTGTACAAAAAGAAGTCAATCATTATTAATTCTGTGACAACACTTAGCATGAATCATGTTGAATACTTTAACTACTAAAGTAGCTGTAACACACAGTTGCATGGGAGACCAGTTGTAATATAGTGCTTATTAATGTCTGCTTCTGGCCAACATGTCCATGTGAATACCAAATAGATTACTAATGCTCTAGACATAGCATGTTTCTGACATAGCTCTATGTTGGTGCTCAATTATATTCTAAGCCTTGGATATCAAAACCATAATAACGTCAACTAAAGCTTTACAAATTCACATACCATATGTATTAAAAAATACTTGTTACAGAGTGATACTGTTTTTTGAACTGAATAAAGTGGTTGAGAAAAAGAAAAATTAGTCACTTGAAGAAGTACGACTCGAAATTAGACTAAGATAAAGAACAAAATGAAAACAGCTTTGTTTTAAGAAAAATGGAGTTACTTATTATTACGTCTAAGTTATTTAGGCTTAGCATCCCAAACTTTCAAAATAAGGAGAAAAAATTAACTACTGGATTATCAGGGGGTTTTTGTCCCCACAGCTCTATGCTAATCATTGTGCTGAGTGTGAACTGACTTTCTCCTCCTGTTATGAGCTACCAAAGTCTTTGTTCTGAGAATGATCACATAATTACACAGAAGATTAAAGAATTCCCATGAATAATTTGTGCTCATTTCTCCCTGTTAAACCCATTTAACCCAGTTGAGTATGCCTTGCTGACTTGCTTCAGAGACTCACATTTTCATTATAAAAGTAGAATATTCACTCTCCCTTGCAGCTGATAACTTTTTCTGGCTTATCTTGTTGCCTAAACATTTCCCTGAACTTGACCAGCCCTTCTCCGAAGTATAATCATTTGGCATTGTTCATAAATAAATTATAAAAGTAAAAATTAACTCCTTTTATGATGACATAAAAAGAAAAGGTAAATCTTTAAAAATTCATTGACACATCAGAATGGAAAATTCCTTCTTGTAGTTGGAATCAATGTTGGGAGATGTATTTTAGCTTGTGGTCCATGGAGGGCCAGAGGACTGAAGGAAATTCATTGTCACATCACCAGCTACTCTAGTTTACCTCATACACCAAATTTTCACCACCTGAACTAAGTCAAGTTTTATGTTGCTGTATCTAGGCTGAACTATATACTGCTTTTTGGTTATATTAAGATGAGGGCAAAAAATGTGGTTCTATAATAAAACAGTAAACATGCTGTAAATTCCTGGTGTGTTTAAGGTTATGTTCTGAGCTATTCCCCTTTTGCCCTTTGAGATGCACCTTGTATATTGTAATAAAAATAAAATGCAAACCCACCAAGACTAATAGGCTCTACAGTTTATCATAGCAGTCACGTACAAATATCCTGTAGAAAAATGCACCTCTTCTTTTTAAGACTTTTTATTTTTTTTTAAGCACGAAATCCCTAAGAATGATTATAGCTACAGATGGTAAATTAAAATCCAGATATGAATAATAACTTGCCTGACATTTGTGAAGGTCTGTGGATGGCTGCTGCAGGAGCATGCACATTATGGCCACCCTTCTGGTCAGCTGCATCCCTGCTTTCAAATAAAAAGGGGCTACAATATAAGAGCTAGCGCTGATGAAGTGGTAACACTCTAGGAACAGTTTAGAATGATGTTACTATGCATGCTCTTAGTATTGTGTTGCCTTCCTTTGCTGCACTTTGTACTTCATCCTCACACAAGTGGAGAACAATTTCCTGTTCATAAGCCTTAGTAACTGACTTGTACCTTGGAGAATAAATAACTGTCTTTAAGTTCTCAGCAGAGGAGGAATACTGTTCCATGTCAGGTGCCAGAGTTTTCGCATGCTGTAATCTACATGGAGCAATACAGCCCACAGCAGATTTTTCTGCTTAGGAACTTCCATTTTTGTTCTCATATGAATTCTTCCCACCCCTTCTCCCTCTCTTCCCACACACAAACTGAAAATGAGAAACAGAAAATGTCAGTTTTTGACAGATGCATTACTGCAAGTTATATGTATTTATTAAGTTTTTTCCGTCTAATTTATACAAACAGAGAGGTTTGGAAAATGATTGTGTATTAGATAGCATTTCTGTGCACACTTGTATGGAAGATTATCCAGTGAAAACCTCCCTATTACATACATACATTAATGGAATTTAGATTTAATTAAAACGGTATGAATGGGATTCATACTACTAAATCTGGGCATCTCCATTTCAGACATAATGTCTAGACTGTCTTCACAGGCAACAGTAAGAATTAGGAGCTGCTAGAATTCGATGTACTGCATTCTAGAGTAGGCATCTACCTGAGGACGAGATTAATTTAAGCCCTGCCAACTTGATGACTACAAAAAAGTGGACATTTTTTGTAGCCTCAGCGTTTACATATGGCAGTATGTCTGATTAAGGTGCAGCAGATCAGATCAAAGCTCTAAGTTATCCAGGAGCCTATCTCCAGCTTTGTGAGATGCAGAAACAAGTAATGAAAAAGTCAAAAGCTGTGCCTGAGGCCTCAGCCACAGCTGGGCAAATAAGGAAGGAACCATCAGGGGGAGCTGAGGACATCTTTGGCTTCAGGATGATCTCAGCAGACACATGCATGACACAAGCTGGAGATGGGTTAATGGGAGTAATGATGTCAAGGAGGAACTGGGTGCCACCAATACCATGGAAATTTAGTACTACAAGTACATTTAGGTTGAAAAGGGCTTCTGGATACCATCTAACCCTTCCTATAGATAAAAAACATAATACCTTCAAAATTAGATAATGTGGCTGGTCAGTTTTCTAATTGCACAGTCATCAGGCTGCTGCAGGTGAAACAGGGAAAGAATGAGAGAAAGTCACCATCAGCAAACACTGGACTACATCCATGGCATGACCAGCAAATGCAGGAAAGCATGGAGGCACGGAGCAACAGTGCAAAACACAGGTACAGCTGCACCAGTGCAGCCACCAAACCCAAAGGGGAGCTCTGAACAAGGCTCGAGCCCCTCAGTACTGGCAAGAAGAAAGGTACACAGCCACATGTTCTACTTCAGCTTTTGCAAACAGGAGATAAGATCCTGCTCCCCTTCAACACCCCTTCCAAAACTGCAAAGTAGGTGCCAGCGGCAGATGTTGAGGCAAGTATTGGAACAAGCTGCAAATACAGTGATCCTTTCTAAGACAAGATCTGGCCATCTGTGTATGAAACATGATTGTTGATATGTACCATAGATAAATCTTGGATTGAAATGAAGATTAGCCAATACCAAGAGAGATGGATGCTTGTATTCTCTAAGATTGTGAGACCTCAGAAGCAGAACAATTCTGAGAAGACCCTGTACACCACACTGAAAATGGTATATTGGATTTTGTAAGTTTGTCTTGTAGTTTATTTCTGCTGTTACCTTGTGTCATTGATATATAGACATGTTTAAATTAGACTAAGTATAGTACTCATTGTCTATATAGAGTATCCATCTTTATTCCCAGAAAACAGGTCACTTGGAAACAAATAATTTTTATTACATAAAGTTTACAACAATAGCAGCACAAGCTTACAGAGAGTATTTAGTCAGGGGATATTTTAAATTGGAAGAAGAAATCTATGTAGCAATTATAACAATCTTTTTTCCTGTATATTTATATCCTGTATATTTACTTTAGATTCATTTTTTAGATTTTGAAATTGAAACTGTGGAAAGCATGACTGAGAATATGAATTCTATGAAATTGATTTTCTGTATTGAAAAGTTTCAGAAAATTAAATGAAAAGTAAAGTTTTTTTGTCTTAAGCATTTTAGTTGGGCTGATAGCTGGAACAATAACCATATATTGAATATAATTAAATCTGTTTTTCTTCATGAAATAAGAAGAGAAAAAAAATAACTGAAGTTCAGGAAGATAAAAAGAAGATTGTAAACATTCTGTCAATTATAAAAAATGAAAATTTGAAAGGCTTACCTTGTTTTAGAGATTATCCAGAAGAGTCACAGTTCTCTCAGGAGATAATTACTGATGAGTAATATAATGTTCCCTGAGTTCTTTTACAGCAATTCTTTATAATCATCTATTTTCACTTGGGAAATTAAAATATGAATGCCATAAATAGTAAAATAAATATATTCATATGGGAAAATGTGATAAAATTCTACCATTGTTAATTCTATCCTTTTCATTAATGTAATTTTTTACAGATACACAGTAAATGGAGATTTAAGAACTATAGCATAACCAGTATTTTAGTGTTTAATGAAATTCTGCAAGAAGTGCTAATCTCCTGCAGAATAAATGAGAATTTGAGTACATGGGCTTTACCATGTGGGGATGTTCAGTGCCTGTTTAAAAAGTGGAGATCAATCATCTCACACAGATTTATCAAAATGTCAGAGTTTAGGAGCTGGAGGCACTTGGCACTTTCCTGGATCAAATGTATTCTCTGTGTCTCAACCTAACAGGTACAAGTTAAATAAGAAAATTCTATGTTTCAATAATAGAAACAATCTTGTTTCAGAAAGAAAACAGCATGTGTGATCACATTTCCTTATTCAAAACCTTAATGAATAATATTTGTTATCTTTCAGCTAGATGGCATTAAGGCAGGTGTGTGTATGAATGCAGCAGAGAGGCACTTATGAGCATATTGCTGGAAAGGTATGGGAAGAATGATGGGCAAACATCACAACTTGTTATTCCTATCACCATGAAACAGCATGCCAGTCAGACAAAAAAAAAAAAATCTAAGTCAAAAAATAATTCTGTGGCCCCAGGTAGAAATATATATAGATATATAGAAAGATACGTAGATATATAGAAAAATATACGTTATGGTTATTCTACAAAGAAAAAGTGAAAGAAAAAGAAAACACCAAACCCAAACCAAGAAGCCCTGTGCATGATGGAATGGAGGCAAGCATCAGTACGATGCTTTTCTGTCTGGGGTCTCAAAAGTCTAATAAATGTCAAGCAATTCAGCTTTCCCTGAATAAAGGTATTAACAGAGATACCATCTACAGTGCAGATGTCTGTTTTTATGCAATTTGTAGGAGTTTAGTAACTTTAAGACTTGCCAGTGGGTTTAAAATTAGGCAGGCTGTAGAAATACAGTATGGGAGAAAACACAAGCACAGCAGGAACACTTAAGCCTTCAAGCTAAAAATGACAATCATGTAATGCAAGTGGGTATTATGGAAGATGACATTTTGTCAGGTTATTTAAAGTGTAAACACAAGCTATGCCTGGTACCACAGATGATGACAATTGAAATCACAAGGCACTCCAAAATTCCTCCCCATTATCTTCCTCATGGAGGCACGGACTGGCATAAGTTTCATCTGTGTGGGAGGCCAACCTATTCAGCAGAAATATGGTTTCCTGAACATGACAGTTTCCACTCTCTGTCAACCACTAAGCTAAATTTATCAGGAGCACTGTGGCCAGAACTACAGAACTGTAGAGCTGACCAGAGGAAAATTTGGTCAACTATCAAGGTTAATAATAAAAATATGTTTTAAAAATAAGTGTATATACTGGTGTGTCACAGATGAATCACATGCTGAGCCGATACTCAAATCCATGATTCATGTCCACTCTTGATTTAGTTCAGTATGTTTCTAATTTTATAAATACTTTTCTTTTACTTCTGCATCTTGGAACACTAAAAGAGTCAGTTAAAATCCCTTTCTAATGCAAAATTACAGAAGTATTTAAGTCATCATTTCTCAAATAATAGACAAAAAATTATGTTTCCCAAACCTAAAGAATCTGGATTTGATTTTATTAACATATTGGAATTTGAACTGTACAAATGTAAAATGAATTCATAGTTATAATTATCAATCTTTTTCTGCACCAACAGAAGTGACATAGGACTATATATAATTATCGTTTACTTATGTATGGATTCAATTTTTAATATAAATTTACTTTTTAAAATTGCTTTAATTAGAGTTATTCTGTGATGAGTTATTAATTCATATTGCAAATACTAGAGTATCATGGCACACTTCCAAATTTTATAAAAAATCTTTAGGCAAAGAGTTACAATCACTATTGATCCTTCTTCCTGTTTATGTTTTCAAGGAGCTACATAATTTCTCCACGTCTTCTGCTGCTACACCGTAGAGAGGATTTGGAAAAGAAGTAGCATTCACACTTTCATTAAATGGATACTAAAAAAAAAAAAAAAAGATAGAATGGAATTTAAAATCCAAATGATTCAATTAATTTTTAAAAATGCACATACAAATGGCTTTAGATTCACTATAGAAGTATCATATTAAAGAAAATTATAAAATCTCTAAACATTTTTAGACCAGACTGTCAACTGAAGAAAGTTAGCATAGCTCCACCCAAACAATTACCAGCCACATGCACCTGATCAAGTCATTTAACCTACTTCTGCATCTGTTTCCATTTTTTTTCCCCTTTTCTCCAGAGCCCTTGCCTAATATACATTTAGTATTATTTTAGGCAATCTGTTTACAATACTGTAACTGCAGTGGGTCACTAGTTTTGGTACATGACATTGTAATTTCATTTTATTCAACGAAATGGTTATAATTTCTTTGAATGAAAAATGTATGAGAAAATAGGTAAAATGAACCCTTCAGGTAAGGATTTCAGTAATTCTAAACGTTTTCTTCAGCATCTGCCCTGAATTAAACTTACTGAATCAGTGCATGGTGTAACAAGTAGCTATGATGAGCAACACTACTGGAACTGCTATTTTGAGGTCCTTGCCAACCAATTCAGCCCTGGTTATCTTTCTCGGATTTCCAGAGGTGCTAGCAGTATAAGTAGCAATACACCATTGACTTTAAGGGAATTTTTTCCTTTTCCTCTACAAATGTATTTCCTTTACTAGGCCAAAACACATCCTAGAAATGTATTATTACATACCTCATGCCATGGAGAAACACTGATTTGAACAGCAGATGAGGTGGCATAACCAGGAGGCTATAAAAAGAAAAAAACTGCTTCAAAATATTTTTAGTGAGCTGGAAATATATCCTGCCATGTGGCACCTGGGTAACACATTCTATGGATCCAAAATTATGAGGCAGTATTATGAGCAAGAGTGTAGCTATGCTAAACCCACATGATATTGGTGTTCAGAAAGCTTCAGGAGAACCGTTCTTTATGAAGCTCAGAGACTCCCACGAGGGCATAACTTGTGAGTATTCAGCTGGAGACAAGAGCTTTTGCTCACATTCTGTCATCTCTTTTGATTGATGATACACCATTCAAATTTAAGTCTCATCAGACTTGGGGAAAACTCATAATGCCTGTTTTCTTTGAAAAAGAAGAATTAGCGTAAACATGTATTTTCCCAGTCTTGGAGAAAATAGAGGAAATTCTGGCACATGGCTGGACTTCAATCATGATGCCTGGGGCTGTCTTCCATGAAAATGTCTCTCCTGACTCTGTGCTTCTGTTTTTCAACTTGCTATTAAATGAAGCCTGTCAGGAATCTATTTTAACTAAAATAAAAATGTCCTGATGAATTGGACATGATTGTGATGGGAATGTTTCCAGCTTGGAGCTCTCACAAACTCCAACCTATAAGCGAATTCATTTGTTCTAATGTCTCTAAAATCAGGTGATAGGACCTTTTTACAGAAAGTAAATGGCATGTCATAGTTAATCCTATTCAAAGCTGCAATGGAATCTTATAGTATTGACTGTGCAAAGGACAAGGAAGTTTTATTTTCTATTTTAAACCAAGCCTAGCTTTTTCAATTCTAATAAGGGTAGTATCAAAATAAGGGCAGGAAGAATATTTAAAATATATTTTTGGGCTTTTTTTCTTTTTACTCCAAGGTTATTTGTCTATATTATTTTTAATTTTAAATTAAATATCAGAAATATCTTCATTTTAATTCAGTCATTTATTTCTTGTTAAATGTAAGACATGTATTTTAGTTTTCATTATAATTTGATAACTAAATCTTGCCTTTAATTCTTGTGTTGCAATATGTTCACTTTTATACATATATTTTATTCAAAAATTTATTTGTTACTCTATCAGTCTCTTAATTCTGATCAGCAAATGGTACTAGGGAAATGTGTGACCAATTTCTTGTTTAGTGTCAAGGTGAATTTTGCAGTGATGTATGTTTAAGGTACTGGGAAGGATTATGAACTGTTTTATTAAAGTTAAGTGAGTGTGCAAAAGCAACTTGGTTGCCAAATCATGCATTCTGTGTTTTTGTTGTTGTTGATTTGTTTCTGTTATTGTCTGTTTGCTTTGTTGGATATTTTTTCTTGGTGTTTTTTTTTTGTTTGGTTGGGGGGTTTTGTTTGTTTGTTTGTTTGTTTGTTTGTTTTGTTTGTTTGTTTTTCCAGATACAAAAGGAGATAAGTCCCAGGGAGCTTATTCTTATCTATGTGTGGGTAAATATTTAATACAAACCACTTTTTTTCATCCAAATCATCATCCCATAGTCATTATAATTATAAACAATGAGATGCTGTCAAAACTGAGCTGATTTCAAATATTAATATGTTTTGAAAATGCACTGGAACTGCTCTGAATACTTAGTCAATTTTTAATTCTCACGTCTTTTATTAAATAGAATTCACTGAGGGATTACATTCTTTTAATGGAAAACTATTTGAGGACTACAACCTTAAATTTTTCTGAACATACAGAGGCAGCTTACCTTTACTTTCCCAGATGAACTAAGGTCTCTGTACAATGGATTGGCAAATGAAGAAATAGCAGTTTCCTGCACTTTCCTTGGGTAATCAAACAAAACAAAACAAAACAAAAAAAAAAAAAAAGAAGAAAAAAACTTACTGTATCACACAGGTCATCAGAGAACCAAATAGATTAAAGTTGAAAGGACTTGAATCCAAAAAAATAGGTGGCTAAATAAATTTACACCTGAGCTCTACTGAAATTGATGAAATTAAACCAATATTCTGGACAAATAATGTCTAGGTTAAAATAATAATTTTTCGTCTGTTTCTTCTGAAAATGTATATGCTTCTGGATGTGCATAGAACTATTTAGTATTTATAAAATGCTGGTATAGTGCTACACATTAAATAAAGCATGAGATTACCTTATAAGTTACATTCCTATAATTTGTTTCCATGGGATGAGATCATGCTCTTCATGTGTTTTGCTATCACACTGACAATTCAGTGATTAACATGGTCTTAAGTTCCAAGTTCAAGAGCACCTTAGTTATTTAATCGTTATAAGTACTCCACTTTTCCAATTAATTGGGAAAAAACTTGCATTTTGGGTCAAAATCATCAGCATCAGTTTTAAAGCTATACAAGCTACCCATACCTTTTGCTACAAAGCCAGGAATAAATAATCACTTGAGGTATTGAAATGCAAATTTTTCATCAATTAACACAATGCCTTAAACAGTTTATGATAGATTATTAGGAAAAATTTTTCTATTTATGGGTTTCATGTCCATTACCTCATCTGGAGGTTTAAAGATATGCTTTCTTCATAGAGGTCTTCACATATCCCATATCTTTTTTGGAAGCACTTTTAGCCTGTGCAGTTAATGGCATTTATTCTGCAAAAGCAGAATGGGCATGGAACTTGCTGCCTGGATCTGAATTTTTTTTCCCATATAGATGACTAGTTGTTAATATTCCACATTTCTTGAAATCACAGAATCATGGAATCATTTATGTTGGAAGAGAGCTCTAAGATTACTGAGTTCAACGTTTGACTGATCACCACCTCGTTGGCTGGACTAAGTTCCTTGTCCAGTCCCTTCCACCTCCAAGTTTAGTGACTCTACCTCCATTGGCACTCTGTTCCTATGCTTAATAACCCTTTTGGTGAAGAAATTCTTCCTCATGTCCAACCTGAAGTTCCCTGGTACAGCTTGAGGCCATGTCCTTTTGTCCTGTCACTTGTTGCTGGGAGAAGGGACTGACCCCCTGACCTGCCCACAATCTCCTACCTCAGGTGGTTGTAGAGAGCAGCAAGGTCTCCCCTTAATCCCCTTTTCTACAGGTGAAAAACTTCCTGCTCCCTCAGTTGCTCCTCACAGGACCTAATTTCTAGACCCTTCACAAGCTCTCCAACACCTCAATGTCTTTGTTGTAGTGAGAGGCCCAGAATCACCAAAGGCGTTCCAATACTATATAAAAAGCAACAGATATATTAGTTAAAATTACTGAAGAATGAAGCAGAAGCTAAACTTTGCTTCTGAAGAGATGCATTTAGTGTTTTTGGGTTTTATCCACAGTTTTTATGAATAAGAGCATATGCCTTGTGTACATAGAAATCTGCATGTACAGTATTCTAAGAAAAAAAAAAAAAACTTCCCTAAAGCTCCTCATCAATCTTGATGATAGAGAAATAAATTTTGTGGTGTTAAAAAGTGTTTCTGTTCCAAAGCTGCTCCTACAAGTGTTTGAAGCTGTGTCTCCCTAGAATCTGATAGACGGGTTCTGTGTTACTGTGGTAGGCAGGACTGAGGGGACAAGAGCAGTCACAGGAGCACAGTCCATAGAGATTTTGGGAAGGGAAGCTGTTCCTCAGTGGGAAGCACAGAGTAGTCACATTGAATGATTTCTGTTGCAAATACCTAAAACCGGAATGGCTGCTTGGGAGGAAGACACAAGTAAGGCACAGAAACAGTCTACCTAGGATTTAAATCAGTGCAAGAAACCAAGTCTGGGTTTTGGACTAAACCAGACATCTCTCCCTAATTTTTTTCACAACAAGAATGTCAGAAAGTAATTGCTTCTAATGCCAGTCTCATAATTTATTTAGATTACCTGACACAACAATGGGGAGAGCTGAATATTTGAACCTGTTGATTTTTTCATTTGATCTAATCTTAACTGTAATAAACCATGATATTCTGATTCATTTAGTTTGTTTAGTGAAGCAATGACAGATTATTTATATGCCTACTAAGTGTATATTTGCATACCAGTCCTCCTGCATAAAGTCCAGAAAACGTGTACAAAATTTATTTTTTACTCTAAAATGAAAGCATGGCTCACAAAATCTGAGGCCAGAAGCAAACTCAGATGAAAAGTTTTTAAGGAGTTTGGCTCTGCTTCTAAGCTGGTGCCCAAAGCACCATGATTGCATGCCTTAATTTTGGTGCCTCATTTAGACATCACAAACCAACTGTATGGCCTAAAAGCATGATTTGGAATTGAGCAAATCAGTTCTGCATGGAGTCAGTCGAGACACTTCCAAAGGGCAACCCAAGTCACACAATTCTCAGCATGAACCACCCTGACTGTGCCAAGAGCAAGTGGTTAGGATAGGGATAGGTCTGATTCTCTTTCATCACTCCATTAAACTTGAACAGTTTGTGCAAGACATATACACAGCGTATTTGGGCAAGGACATGCTGAGAACTTAGGTCTGTCCTGAGGGCAGGAGGGTGCTGAACACAGTTCTCCAGCTTTCTCTGCAAGGAGGAGAACTAACCAGAAGGATACTGTGCCAAACTGTGGGCACCAAACAGAGTGCTGGCCAAGTTCTTCAACCTGTTTGTGGCTGCTGCGCTTAGTGCTGAAACTGCTGTGCTTAGTGCTGTGCTTAGTGCTGTCTGTGTCTCAAGCAACAAAATTGAGTCCAGCAGATTTCAGGTGTTCTCCCACTCTAGATCTGCATAATGAAAAGCATGTGTATTGGTCACTGAATCTTAGGGAATTTTATGGCCCAAAATATGGACACTGCTTGAATTTATGCACCACAAACTCAGGTGGAAAGTGAACTTTCTTATGTTCTCTTCTGTTCTCAGGAACATTTTTGCCAAAGCAGGTACTACCTTATGTAACTTATGTTACACATACATGCAACATGAATAAACACATAGATGCATACATATGAACATGTTTATATCAATAACATTATATATATTTATATATATATATATATGTATATATTTGTATATATATATATATATATATATATATATATATATATATATATAATGTTCATATATATAAGATTACCCCGTGTTTGTGAATGCAGCAAGCAATTCTTTCTAAGGGATATCAATAGATAGCCTTAAAATTTCTGAAATATTTTCAAATTACTTAAAAGACCTTAAAAAATGCAAGTGAAAATTTAATCAAAATTATGTTTACACAAGTGCTGTAATCTATCAATTGGATGTGGTAGCAACTGCAGCAAAAAAAGTAAAAAAAGAAAGTAAAAAAAGTAAAAAAATACAAAAATATATGTGTAAGGTAGTTTAGAGAGAACTGGGTTTTCTTACACAACAAGAAATACCACAACAGGAAAGGAGAGAATTAATCGTCCTAGGTTGACGTAACATGGGACATAGCTTTGTTAAGCTCATCTGCATTCTTTAGTAGTGAAAACTGCTGCCTTGTCAGAGGTTTCTCCTCTACAATTTCACAAAGACAGGAAGAAGTTTTATGCTTCACAAAATACCCACCAGTGTACAAACAGACTGCTGAGTAACATCATTCATGTTAATGGAAAATTAATGTATTTAGATTTGATTTTTTTGAATGCAAGAGCTCATAATTTTGTACTTTTCAATATATGTTTCAAAGAAAAAACAAATCTTTCATACAGAACACAGATTTTTAGGAAATACAGTACTGGAGGAATGCTTAGCATCTGATCCCTAACAACAATGACAAAATCCTAGTGGACCAAAGATTTAATTACAATTAAGCTACTAATTAATATAATCCCATAAAAGATTTTTTATAGGTGTGCTAAAGCTTCAGTTTTTAATGGAAACTAAAACCCAAGATCTTAATTTTGAAAACATATTTAAAACTTTTTCAACCAAATTTAGGTTTTCAGAAGTAGGCTGTAGTTTGCACATCCTATGAAAGAAATAGGAGGCATGATACAAGGAGAGAAGACTTTTCAAAAGCTGCATCTAAAGTAATATACAAGTCACTTGGATGTTTTATTTGACTTTTAATGTGTTTCCTAAGTCTGTACTTTGTACTTTTTGAGTCCCTTTAGGGAATTTAATTTTTTTTTTTAAATCACTCCTTTGCAACTTTCATCTTCATAATCTTGAAGGCTACAGACTACAGAGATTGCCCCTGTTTAAGCATGTTTCCTCTTATTTCTGTGCAATCATTCCTATGGGTGATGATCATCAGCTGTACATTTCAGAAAAATTGAAAACTTCCTACTATAGTAGTCACCCTTCAGAACAAAAATATCCTACAGAAGAATGAATAGATTTGGATAGCAGCATTAAACTAGTACAATTCCCAAACAATGGTTATGGCTGATGCTTCCAAATTTTGGTTTACTTTTTCCCATAAAACTGCGCATTTTTTCTCCCATTATACATGAACTGTGTCTGTCTCTGTTCCAGTTCACAAGCTGAAAACGATTCAATAAATGTCCTTATACTGTCATTCTGTTTATCTCTTTGGGATATAGGAACAGAGGCAAGCCAGCAATGACCTCTGGCAGCCCTTCAGATCTGTTTGGAGAGCTTCCCCTGGAATACACCACCCGTTCCTCCACACCAGACTTCCAGAAGGGTATGGTCTAATTGCACAAAGTCTGGCAACAGAAACTGGGAATCATCATAATTATAATAAACCTTAACTATGGAGAAAGGCAAAAGCAGTGAGCTTGTTTAGCCTGAAGAAAGCAGCCAGTAAGGAGTCATGACAACTGACTTCAAGAACAGAAAAAGCTTTCTGCAAAAAGGAAGGAAATGATCTGTTATTGTCCGTGGTGAATAGGCATGAAATTAAATGATAACCTGACATATCAGCAGTTGGAAAATAACTTTCTAACAGAAAACTTCTTTCTACCCAAGGTACCAATATAGCCCGAGGATGCCATCAAATTCATGTTGCTAGAGGGTTTTGAATGCAAACTCAGGAGTGATACAACTGAGTCTGTGATGTGGCAGGATGAAAAATGGCCTTTGTGGGCCCTTTCTTCCCATGATTTTCTATCATTTTAAAATGCTTTCTCAGAACACCTCAGTTTTTCACTCTTTTGCTTGTGTGGCAAGATACATTGCTATATGCTTTGGAAAATGTAATGTTCTGTGTTCATTGAGATTGATAGGACTGATAATAGTAGCTGTAGATAATGTAGCTGTGGTACATTGGCCTTGCAGCGGATGGCACAGTTCAAGAAGAGGGAAGAAACCAACTAAAATGTTCCAGGGATGTTGACTGCTTTGGAGGCAATAGCAAAAAAGGCATTGCTTGGCTGGACGGAATGTCACTTACTTTTAATATTCTCACATTTCAAATTACAATGATGCATTAGAAGGCAGCTGCAACAAAATGGAAGCTAAAATGAAGTTTTGCTTCTTTTTGGTCAACAAGGACAGGTGTCACTGATGGAGTGGAGCAACTGGCAGCCTTCCTTTCTGGATTAGGGAACATCATCTCTATAGTGCAAACAGGAATGAGAGAAACTCACAAGCTTCCCTGAATTGGAGTTTCCATACAAAAGTTTCACATATCCCCAGCTGGGGACTGGGAAGTATCTGGCATATCTGAATCCTGTCATGGTAATGAAGATGATCCTGCCAGGCTGTGTAAGACTGCTTTTGTCCATCGGGAAGTAAACTTACATGATGACTGACTTCCAGTAACTCCTACTCAGTAAAGGGAGTGTTTAAAGCCTGCAGATCAGAAAATAAATTCTGCAAAAGAGAAGGAGATAGCAAAGGGGAAGTGGGGCATCCATTCTTGGCTGAAAGGAAGGGTTAAGGCACTATTAATATTTCCAGAGAAGAAGAGGGACAAATGTGACTTAGGTTCTCACTGCTGTTAGCGACAAATTTCTAGCTGGCAATTGCCTGAGGGGTCCCAGCCTAGCCCTACTGCCTCCTACCTGGTTTTCTGATGAAAAAACAAATGAGTTCTATTGGACTCTTAAGCTTCCCCAGCTCTTGTTCACATTCCTGTATTATTTCCACTGAGACTTGCACCTGCACACCATTTTAAGATGTCATGGGAACTAACACCTACAACTCTTAATGTGCCTCTGAAGAACCATCTGACAGTGCCTGCATGCATGGGTCTATACAGTAAAGCAAGGGGACACTAACAGAAATTACATAAAAATAGCTAGCAAAAGAATTTATCAAAAGGTAGTAAATATGGCCTCAAGTGTGTGAAAGCTTCCCTAAAGTGACTCTAGTGCCTAATGACTCTAAGAAAACAACATGGCTCAGGAGGGCTAAAAGCAGACACAAGTGAAAATTAACTATAGGACAGTATTATTTATGTGCCAGTAAAACCCTGTCATTCATCAAATCCCTTAAAAAAAATCAGGAGTAAAATCTCATGCCTCTGTGTGGTGCTGTCACATTGAACATTTTTCAGACTTATGCAAATGCAAGTCACTTCTTATGACAAAGCCTTATCCTAAAGATCTAAACTTCAGTACGTTAACATTGGCTGCATTTTGTCTAGTCACTTCTGATTACTGATTAAACAGTTCAGGAATAACTTGCCTTAATTTACTACTGTGTTTCCAGCTGTTATTTTTGTATATCTAATCATGGTAGGCACTAGATAGTTGAAGAGGAAGAGCCTGGGTGAACTTATCTTCTCAAATTCAAAGTTTCAGATTTTATTTTCACAATTTCAAACAAATTGACATTTATTAGCTAGATGATTTCTTAGCTGGACGTCTATTAAAGCATTTTAACTTACATGTTAAGTTGACTGTGATTAAAAGCAATAAAAATAAAAATTTTTATTTGTAGTTTGGGCAAAATTATTTGACAATCTCAGTTTCTAACAGACAAAATTTTTAATATTGTAATTAAATTTGTAAAATTTGTACTTTCTAACAGTCACGAAAATTTCCATCATCGTGACTTACCTTTCTGGAAGCTTTAATGAAAACAATCAAGACCAGACAGAATAAGCTTTGTCTTATAACCTTGTCTACTCCTGTCACAGCTCTGATTCTCTGCATATAAGAGCTGTGGTATATTCTTGGAGCCAAACAAGAAGATCCTCATTCATCCCTGTCTTATACCTAATAGGACCATATTGTTTAGCATCATATTGCAACAGGGTACAAAAAAGACTACTTTTTTTTAGCATATTTAATTCCAAGAATAGAAAAGAAAAGAATATTCCTTAAATACAGATATGTGGGTAAAGAGATGCAAATGGCACTGCAGTAACCTTTAAGTAGACGTTTATAAAAGAAAAAGAAGGGAGTGTTGAGTGAGAGCACAGAAGTAGTGTAAGAAACAACATGTTTTAAATTAAAATACCATCAAACTTATTTTGGGAAATTACACTCCTTTTTAAAAAGATTACTATTGTAATCACAAAAAAGAAAAATCCAGCAGCTCTTACAATACAAGTCATCTTGCACTTCTGAAGTGCTTTTCCATATGTGTGCCTTAGCAGGTTGTATTAATGTGAATGAATTAAATCTTTAAGTCCCATGAAATCAGATAGGGAAATGTTACTCCTGCTTTAAAGAAGAGGAAGGAGGTGTAACAAAGGCAGGTGAAGCTGTGCACTCAACAGAAGCACAACCAATAAAGGTTTCTGCTTCAACATGTTGCTTCTGTGTCCACAGACAGCTCTACCTGTCAGGGGAGCATGCAGAGATAGGAGACATGTCAGCAGCAATAATGTCAGGACAGGAGTCTGCACAGATTAGTAGATACTTTGGGAGATAACAACATCCCCAAAGAGAGGAAAGTCTACAGCAGAGAACAAGTTTAAAGGAAAAGAGACAGCTTTGAGGATGAATTCTGGAGAAGAAAATGAAGAGTAAGGACAATCTAACAACACAAAAATGGACAAGGAAATGTGCAACAGGAATTGCTGAAAGGGAGGGACAGTGCTAGGTACTTGCTGACAGAGAAGGATCTAGCAGAATAAGTTGAGAGATAGGCAGAGAAGTAATACAGAAGTTAGAGTAAAATAAATGGAAAAAATATCTTAAATTAGGGAGGAGAGAAAAAGCAGAGATTATCAGAGGAGAGAAAAAGCAGAAATTATGAGAGGGATGACAGGAAGGGCTTGTGAATGTATCTGTGAAATAGTGAATTGTCAGTCGGCAATTCACTATTTGAAGTGAATATGTTGAAGGATATCCTTCAACATATCCTGAATTTTATAATTCAAGAATACTCATACGATGCCACAATCAAAACATTCTAGGCAATTAAGCCTTTGTTTCCAGACTGGGGTCCACTAAGGTCAGCTTTTGTTGCAAAGTTATGTTTTCTGCTTAGCGTTGCATATGAAGACAGACTGTGGGGAAATTTAAAAGTCAAAACCAATGAGCCTGGGCAGTTGGCCATTGCTCTGTGCCACATTTGTGTTTGCTATACGCAAAATAAAAGTTTCACTTACGTTTCTGGCACTTTCTTCTTCAAAAGAAAATACAAGGCAGCAGCTGTAATTTTAATCAGTAAGAAACTGATACCCAATCCAATCCAAATATCTGCAAAATCAGAGCAATCAAAGGCAGAAATAAGTTAAATGGAAGACTCAAAGAATTGAATTGAAAGATACTACTTTCTTTTTATGGACCTACCATTTTGTAGGAGACTTGAAGTTGGAGGCTGAAGAGGCTTAGCACTTATGTGGCAACGGTTTCCTTTCCATCCTTTTCCACATCTGTGAATAAAACAAGAACTTTTGAAGAAAGGAGGAGAAAGGATCATAAACTCCTCGTAAGTGATGAGCACAGAGGAAATGCCAAAGTTCTGAGTGCTTTTGTCAGCAACTGAAGCTTATCCAGGAATCACAAAGAGCAACATAAAAGTTAATATAAGGGAATCTAAGTGAGAAATACACAAAGCAAACTAAGAAGAGAGAAAATTAAAAAACTAAGTTAAAAGATTAGAATTGACTTCCTTGTCCATAATGCTATCATACTGTTCTCTCACAGCAAAAGAAATTTGACTAATTTCCATGTATCCCCAATGTGAGAGCTAAATACATTTCTGAGCTGAGGAACTGGGACCCTAGTATGGAGAAAGACACACAATTAGAATATGAGAAAGATGTTTTTCTCTTGTCACCTAATTTGCTTCTCTTGTTTTTCTATTATTTTTTAATAAAAATGATACCTCTCCAACAAATACCTTGTCAAAACCAAAGCTACGCTTGACTGCAGCCATGTAAAATTATTCCAAAGTTTCTGTTTGGTAAAATCCAATCTTGATTTGATGACCAAAATATAAAATATCTGTCACAAGCTTTGCTGTTCCGATTTACACTTGTTGCTTAATGGTTAATCACTTTCATCAAAAAGGTCTATATCATTTGTCACTTTAATTTGCCTCAATTATGCTTTTGTCTACTTGGGGTTTTTTTGTGGCCTTCTCTCTCAGTCAGAATGAAGGGACCCTGGACACCTAGGTGAGGGTCAGCTGCCTGAGACACAGGCAGTTATGGGAATCTCAAAATGGCTGCAGCATAAAGGGTTGTTAGGGGACAGCCAGATACTGTCATCTTCATTTCAGGCACTCCACATGGTGATTTGAACCCATCCTGAGTGTAATGACGGAATGACTTCTACCTGCTTTCCAATTATATGCATGGCTGGGGATTTGTGAGCTTCACAAATTTTAAACTTTTTAGAAGAGAGTATCAGAAAGAAGTGATGGTAGTAGTCCAGTTTCGGTCCTACTAATGTCAAATGCATGGAAAATTTGTTTCACTTATGATTTTTTTCTTTACAGTTTCACAAACTATTAATGTGGGCTGGAATGCATATTGAGATGCTTTCTAACCCTAACACCACGATTTTTTTACATAGTCACCATTTTTTAAGATGTAATTTTGAAATTGTGGTTTCTTCTCCATAAATATGTATATGAAAAGTATGAAACCTCACATATACATAATGAAATAGACACATGGACACAATACTTATATAGACACAATTAAATCTTTATATTGAGGTTCTTTAATTTGAACATGTGAGAGAGGACTTCATGCTATTTGCCATAGTTTAGCACAAGGTATTGCCCACATGCCTTACTCTAGCAGCTGCACCCTGAGTTAACAAGGCATTTTAGAGGAACAGGAGTTCTTCATTTTCCCAGAAAATGACTTAAGAGTGGTGGATGTAGAGAGAGGAAGGGTGTGGTGATGGGAGCAGCATGAATCTGTAGCTGCACTCGTAATTAGAATCCTTAAAGGATCAGGGCATGTTAGAAACCAGACCAATATTCCAGTTTCAGACATGACAGGAAGGTGGCTTCACTAAAGACTAAAAGAGACTGATGCATGATTTGTTACAATTCACTGATTGAAAAATTCTGGGCAGACACTATGCCAGAAAGGAAGTGCCAGTCTGACTCAAACACAGTGGGAAGAGAAAGATTTTATTTAACCCATTTACACCACAGATGGGTTTTCTGTGGTTAAAGGGTTATCTTTTTTCAAGGTTGGTAATTGGTGTACTAATGAATCCTAGCTTTAGAAACTGGAGCTAGTAGCATATTCTGACATGCTAACTTTAAAGAAAAAATGGTATAATTTCAGCTGACAGCTCTGGCTGAGCTGGAGACCCATTGTATTCAGTGACTGAAAATGCCCAGTCTCTTCAATCTTCCTTCTTCAGCATACTACAAAAAATTATGTTATTCATAAGCTGCTCTTTTATGCAGACTGATGATCTTGTAAAAATGTCTGATTGCAGGTGGGCTCATACCAGGCTCTGTGGATCCATGTAGAAACATTGCAATCCGATGGTAATCACTCATCAAAAGAATTTTCTGATTGCTCTCAATTGTATAATTTCCTTTCTCCCTGTTTTCCAGATATTCTGTTGAACTAGATATGCTTTTAACCAAAATTGGCCTCTTTCTTGTCACTGCAGAACTTACCTGACTGTAAAAGAAAGAATAAGAAAATAGATTTGCAGCTGTGCACAAGCACTACTCAGAGTGGCAATGAGAGCTGCCATTTGCTGGTTTGGAGGCACCAGGACATAACTCACCTCCGAGCTGCAGAGAGGTAGTTCTCATAAAGCAGGTGTGTGTACTGGTAGGACTATAGGAAAGTTCTACTACACAGAAATGCCTAAATATATCTTCATATGCTGTGTTTCCATTTATTGATGGAGTATTTCCACATATTCGTGTTATGTTTGAATTGTGGGTTAAAAAAGTTAAGCATCTTTTAGTTTATCTTCCTATACACACAAGTTTTATGATCAACTACTGACTCCCTTGCCTTGGCCATTCATCTCTCTTCAAATCTCTGAATGCTACCTGACACATACCACTTAGGAGTCTGATGTCAGACTGTCAAGGTGTAATTTTGGCCAGTGAAATGATTTTCCACTGTGTCCATCTAGGTTGTTACCATAAGTGTCAATGACATTTGCTGGGGAAAAAAAAAGGGTAAAAATGGATTAAGGTCGAGCAAAAATAACATCTCTGGAACCTGGTAATTTATATAGAAAAATTCAAAATCAAATAGATGGGGAAATTGTTGTAAATCATGAAGCATGGGGATTATTTTATTGGGAGAGGAAGGAGTAAAGGAAAAATAAGATGAAGATAGTAAAGACACCATAGCTAATCCTTAAAGACAAGAAGACAAAGATGGAAAAGGAGTGCTAAACAACAAGATAGTTTAAGAGTGAGTCTATAGGTTGGTTAAGTTCTCCCACATGTATCTTCACACATTAATTTATTTATTAATATTAGTTAAATAATTAATTTGTTGTTTTTGAACTATGACAGGGATCTTAGCCATCCTCTCTGCCACTGAGGTAAAATATAAGACTGTCAGGAAAATCTGGGTTATAATTTGGAGATTCATTCAACCCTTTATAAGATTTGTTTTTTGAGTGCTAACAAAATTCCATCTTCTCCAGTAAAAAAAAATAAAATAAAAAAGACAAGAGAAAGTAAGAGTAACAGCTAGTTTAGAACCCTGCAACTTTCAGTGAGGCTCCAAGAAAAACATGAGAAAATTGCTCATTAATATCCTTGGCTCTCAGCTGATACAAACATCGCCTCCGGCTTTCAATGAAGCCAAGCATTTCTGTCACCAGAATAGACGGAAACTTGTCTTAAATACTCAAAACAATCTTGTTTCATATATGTCTTGCAAGATTTTTTTCCTTTTTTATCTATCATATCTAGAAACTCTAGCTGACTACAGTGATAGCTGTGGTGGAGAAATCATTCTGTAACTTGAGAGGACAGGATAGAATGAGATTTCTGGCACCAATATCTGCCAATAACTTAGATTAGGGAAGAAGAGAAGATAACAGTTCTAGACAACAAAGGTAAATAAAAAAGAAATATTTCTTATCAAACTACTCCTGTTATTTCACTCTACTAGACAGCTGAGGGTTACTTTTAAACAAGTATTTTAGGCATGGTCTTGTATTGGATAGTTGGAGGTTTTGCTAAGAAATGCAGAATTATCTCTTACATGTTTGAAAATGCTATACCACTATATTATTTTATATTTAACAAAGTATAAATTTATACATTATATGTGCGTATATATATATATATATACACACACACACAAAATATACAAATATTATTTTATATTTAACAAAATCCAGAAACCATTCCAGGTGATAACCAGCTAATCAAACTAGTTGGTTAGAAGCTAGGCAAAACTGATATGACAAAACACAGAACCTATCATCTTTAAGAACTGATTTAAGAGTACCCCTTCTCTGAGTCTTCTATGGCCTTCTACCTGAGCAGTCCTTTGCAGCTGTGTAAGCTGGGTGTCGAAATTATGTCCTTCTCATCTAGTGACATTTCCTGTAGACTTCACACTCTGTCCAATGCATGAAGTACTAGGCAGTTGATAAAAAACTGGAAGAGTCCCTCTTTTCATAAAAATATAGGGGGGAAAAAAAAGGTGGCAAGGACAATCATGGTATTAATTTACAGTGTTTTTGAGGAGATGGATGAGGCTTCCCAGGGTGCAGAATACACAATCCTATGCTTTTACAATCATAAAAAGATACTCTCAACTCTCAGACTTGGTCCTTTGACTGTCTGAGTTGTTACTAGGAAGTTGTGTCAGTGAGTAACAGTAATAATACCAGGCATCTTTATAGGCAATCAAGTCAAACATCACCTTTGTACTGTGAAATCCTTGGGACAATCAATCCTGAAGGGAACTTTAATTACTCTAACAGCACCAAGTCAGAGCAGCCTTTGCATGCACCCAAGAGATGACTCCCTTGAAGTCCAGATAATGAAGGGGAACACTCTTAACTACCCATCCACTGCTAAGCATGGACTGTACTTCTGTTGGGCTATTAAGTTGCTTCTTCAAAGTCACAATTACTTTTCTCTCTGATGAGAGCAGCCAGCAGTCAATGCTGTTGTGGTGTAAGGACCTTAAGGAGTACGGATCAACCATGTCTTCTGGGCTATGTGTTAAATCCTCACTAGCAGGGTAATGGGAATTTTGAAGAGCTTCCTTAATAATCTTCTTCTGCTATTTTATTTTTAAGATGTACAATTCTGAAAAGACTCTGAATTTACCTCTTGAGCCATGAAGCTGAAATTCCACATTATTTATGTACAATTAATTTCCTTGGACTTATGACATCTTGACTAATTAGCAGCATCCCATTTTACACACGTCTGAAGCTTATCTGAAATACAGATATAGCCATTGCAATCCATTTAGACAGGAAACTCCTCCTAGTTGAAACAGGAGGAGCAACAGAGAAAGACAGATGAAAGAGCACTTGAATACTTCCATCCCAGAGCACATTTTAATCTATCCTGCCTGACAAAACGTCTTCTGCTATTAGCAAGTTCTTATAGAAAAGTCACCCTGGAAGGGAGAATGTTAACCCTTCAGATTTGCTTCCAGGATTTCCGACTCATTATTCCCCATATATATATTGGTAATGCAGAGGAAAGAACTTAGCATTGCCTGTGCTGCTGCATCCTGTGACTGCAGTTGTGGCTCATCTCACTCAGAATGAAAAATAAAAACCAGACAAGGTGTTTGTTGTTTTCAGTGTTCAGTCAGGGTAGGTTTAATTTACAAGAACACATCTGGCTAATACACTGCTTCATTTCTGAATACCAAAGCACACCTCCTTCTCCTATTTTTATCTGAAAAATTTGTTGCACAGAAAATCTAATGTCATGCCTTGTGCACGTTCAGAATGACGAAAAGTTATTCAGCCAACTATTTAGTGTACGTGGTATTAATAGTATGCAGATTAAGGCAGTAATATGTGGATGATTGTGGCTATATATTCCTCTGAACATGACTGTACAATTTGTAACATCCTTTAGAGAATGTTCTCAAGAATCTGCCACAATGCAGTGAGCCAGTACCTTCTGTGTGAGATCAGATTTGCCATTGCCATGTTTCTGATGCATTTTCTGTTTATACTACATTACATGGGAAACATTACACGAGTGCTGACATTGTCTGAGAGCTGAGCCATGTATGCCTACATGCTGGATAGCTGCTGTATTGCAGTGCAGGCTGCTCCAGGAGTGGTGTCGCATGATACAGGGAAAAAAACCACCAAAACCACAACTCTAGTTCCTTGCAGGAAACAGAATTTACATCTCTTTGCTATATCAGTGCAGAAATTTCTCTGCTCACTAGTCTTTGCAACCAAAGCTTCACTGGACTCTTAATGAGAACAGCAACTCTTCATTCCATTACGAAGGAAGAGGCAAATTCTACTTCAGCAAAGTAGTTATCCTTTTGCACACATACTCCAAAACTCCTCAGATGCTGTAAACTCCCAGGAGCAAAGCAAGGAACAAGAGAGGAACAAGAACTCCCTATAAATAGTCATAAAAGAAAGCTGACTAAACTTCTGAATAGAATCATATCATGTGACTGTGTATGGTAACAAAGGCCTGGAATTTGAGGATCTAGATGTGACTTCTAGTCTGAAAACTGTGAAAATTCATAATTGGCAAATACAAATGAATCAACATGAAGGAGGGAAATATGAGGTATAAACAAATTCTAAAAGAGCTATAAGTACTCTGAGAAAAGTTCCATGCATCCTTATTCAAGGAAAGAAATGGCTCACTTTGTATCATAAAAGTATGCAGTATGCATAATGAGTAAGGTATAAGATTTTAGAGATTACAGTGATTAAAGTCATATGGAAGACTGAAAAGATCAGATTTAATTTACACAGAAGATGAGTGGGAGCAGATATGATGAAGGTAAACAAAATGATATATGGTAAATGGAAGAAAAATCGTGTATTGCTGTCTATCTCCTAGAACATTCAATCAAACTGAAAGGAAATACATCTTAAACTAATAATAAGGGACCTATTTGTCACACAGTTCTTAACTGACCTGAGGGAGTCCTTGCCCCACAGCAAGTCTTAAAAGCCAGGAACTTAATGATATGTAGTAGAGAGAGCTCCTTAAATCAGAGAATGAAACTCTTTAGAGATTGCAGAGCTCAATGTGATAACTGATGGCAATTTGGAAGAAAATTCATCAATTGACATCTTATCTTTTACACGTATTTTTTCTCCAGTGTGTGCTGGGATCTGCTCCCAGGTCCCTAGCATGACACACTAATTACTCATTGCTCTTATAGCTACAATGACAGGTTCTAATTACAGCCTGAGTTGAATAGGAGAACTGTTGTAAGAAAAGACAAGGTCAGTGTATCTAATTGCTTTTTATAGAGATACACAATGAAACTATGGTAACCAGTTTAAAGGTTTAGAGGGGGACTTAATTCTTGTAAAATTAAGCACCTGAAAAGGGAGGTACCTAGGGACAGTTTGGGCAAACAGACTATGTGAAGAGACCAATCCTCATTGGTTCCTTTACCATTGTAACAGTGTCACAATGAATAATTCTGACTAAATAGGTACGTTTAGCTTTTTCACAGCTAGGCAAGAGGAAAAACACCTTAATGTTTGTTGTGAAAGGTTGAAACAGAAAATAAGCAACTTTTGGTTTTAGAATAAGAGCATGAAGGTGATATTTCTATCATGAACAGCTTGTGGATGACCATCCTGTTAGGTGCAGGCAAACCCTTTATTATGTGGGGAAGGGTAAATTCTTTCTCTAATCATTTTGAACAGAGAGATTGGAAAATTTCAGAGCAAAAGTTTTTTCACTGAAATTAGTTGATACATTAAAAGGCTTATATTTCATAGAGAATTTGAATTAAAATTTTAAAGAAATTCTGTCAGTACCTGAAACTTGCCCAATCTGCCTGATTTATTTCTGGCTCCTAACCTAAACATATCAGAACAAAGTAAAATTTTGAAATTCTGAAGTTATTCTGATGAGAATTACACTGATCAAAAAAAAAAACCCCAAACTTTATTGTTTCCATACATTCTTTCTGTTACAGACCAGTTTCTGATAATCTTGCACATGAGAGAGTTTTTTTCAGGGTGTTTAATCCTTTCATAAGGAAATACAGACTTATATGGAAATTATTTGCTGTGTCATTTGCTTTTGTGCCTTTAGTGTTTGATGAAATAGGCCCCAGAAGAATTCATTGAAGGTTAGTATGTGACATGCACTGTTTTATGGCATAGATTTATTCAGCTACAGCAATGAAGCAGAAGTATGTGTTCACAGCAGATGGTCAGACCTGAAATCCACCATTTAAACAATTACACTCTTTTTTATGCTAGCTTTTCCCACTTTCTTAAATAATAGTTTTCTGATTACAGATTTTTCACTATTATATCACTGAGTTAAAAGCTCCAGTGAGACAAATTGTGAAGCTATTCCTGGAACTGAAGAAAGAATTTGGTGCTAAATTCAGCAGGTAAATGACTATTCCCTTAGCTAGATAATAAACAAATTAAAAGTCTTAGAGATTTCTTAAGGAAGAAAACAAAGAGTGTTTTTTAAAAAGAATTTTTTTCTAGAACAAAACAACTTTACTTAAAGGTCAAACCATCAGTGAGCCACGATGTTTAATTTTAGCTGATGCTGAAGTGAGACATCCACACAACAGAGAAAGAAACAACTTGAAACAATGTAGTATGTAGACTGATCACTGATGACTGGAGGCAAGAGTCCAAATTACAGGTGAGTCCTGGGTTTCAGCCCACTGCTGCTGAAGCTGTGCTTTTCAAAAAGTGACCCTCAGAATAAATGACTTTTTTCCATAAAATAGTCTCATCATTTTAAGCCTGGAAAAACCAGGCTTAGTCATTTTGTGAACTAGAATCAAAATGTGGCATACTGTGAGCACCGGGCTGGCCCCTTGTCCTCTGAGGGAAGTTTGGTGCAAGTACTCCAGGAGATGTGCTTAGCATGTAGAGCATTTCACTAGTGAGAAAAGTGACTAATCTCCAACTTCTCTGGTTCTAAGGAACCTTGGAGATTGCAGCATTACACATTACCATTTGCCTTTTGAAGAGAACCTACCCAAGAAGTCTGTACCAGCACAGCAGCACCTAAACTGTTGAAGCAAAGTGTAAAAGTTTACTGAAGTGTTGCACCTTAGCTTAAATCAACTGACAGACAAGAAGCTTTTCTTAGCTGACAGAAAAGAAGCAGCCCTTCATTCCAGCCTGACTATCTGTCTTTTCCCCAATTCTTTCCTCCTCCTTTTTTTCTTTTTGTCCAAACTTACATATCTTTCTTTCTTTGGCCCACTTGTGTTTCTGCTCTATTCTTTCCCTCCTTCCTCTTTGTGGAAGGTGCATTCAGAGCTCATCTTTGATGAGTACTCCAAGTAAGGGAAGTGCTCTTGAAGAACACACCAAGTAAGGGAAGAATATAGAGAGAAAGAGGGCAAGAAGAGAAAGAGATAGAGAAACAAAACCTCTAGGAAACATGTTTTACATGTCTGTGTCTCAAATATAGACCTTAACTGCAACTTTTAGATGGCCAAATAGAGATTAAGGAATGACCTGACAGAAAGTCTGCTTGTGCAGCTGTATTGACAGCTGGTAGCAAAATTATTTTGCGTTCAAAACCAGCACTGATTTCACATTTATGCAATAATGCAATAAATTATAGAAGAGACCTGTTCATTTCAGAGAAAAAAAACTTTTTGCTGAAATTACAATGCTGTGATGGAACAGATAGAGTTCTCTATAAGTAGAAAACCTGATAAAAGATCTGAATATATTTACAGTTACTGTATTTTACCAGAGACCATCCTTTTATTGTTTTTCTTTTTCCTAGCTTGTGGGTTGGGATTTTTGGGCTGTTTTTTGCTGTTGTTGTTCTTTGTTTTTACTTTTTGTTTGCTGGTCAGGTTACTATTATTATTATTATTGGTTTTGGTTTTGTTTGTTAACTTTTTGTTGTTTGTATCTTTTGAGGTTTTTTTGGGGTGTTTGTTTTTTGGTAGAGAGTTCTGTTTGTTTTGTTTTTTAATGTTTGGTATTATTGCTTTTAATCAACAATACTAACTAACTATCAGTCCTACATGCTCACTACATTTTTGTCTGCATTGTAGCTAAGTAAGAAATAATAGGTATTTATTTCAGTCAGTTCGTGTATCTGCTTTTCATTGCGGATGAATAGCTTTCATCTGAATGAATCTACATTGTCCAGGCGAAATTAAATAGTCATTTTAAAAGCTTATGCCACAGTAGTGTTTTGGCTATATTAAACTACACACTTGGCACAAATAATATTAAAAAAGTTTTAAAATTGTTTTCTTTCTTTTTCTGCTGCCCCTTTTCAGCATTGGTTCGGTCATTTTATCAGCTGAAATGGCCGTCTTTAACCAGAGCCTGCCAACACCAGGCATTGCTCCTGGCAGGTGGACTGTGATATATATTGGACATTATAAATCATTTTGTCATTCTGAGACAGTCATAAATGTATCTGCTTGCACCGGGAACAACACTGTATAATAACATCTAATTCTACTTCTCACTGTGGTACAAGAGAGGTGCACAACTACAGGCTAAGATTACATCAACACAAATGCATTCTTTAAAATGTTCTGCTTGTATTTTAAATGTATGCTTATATGAAAAAAAAAAAAACAAACAACCAAATCAAATAAAAACGACACAAAATTTCTCTTTTGCTTACCATCCGTGTGCCAGAGAGACAGTGGTTTACACTGAATTGCACAGAACCCAGAAAAGACTTAAGTTCTGCAGAGTTCTACACATGCCAGTGTGGCTCATAGAAAATAATGCAGGGATGTTGTCTCTGCATAATTTGCAGGTATTAGAGATGAATTTCACAGATGCTTGGGGAATTGTCTCTCTAGTTTCTTGTTATCAAGTTAAATTTATGAAATCTTCAGAGGAATGACCTTTAAACAATTTATGAGAACCTAAGACACTTAGATGCAATAAAAATAATTTCATCACAACCTTTCTTCAAGCTCCACATTCTCTTAGTGTTGTTATGGTTACAGAGTCCAGACTTGAGAATTTAGGAGAAGCTGGAACTGAGGATTCCCATGCAATTTCAATCCAAACCCTCAGGTATGCCTGTTCAAGCACATATTTAATTGGAAGATCACAAACTTGCCATGCACCTCACTCCCAAATCTAAAGTTTTAATTCTAGTATTCAGTGTTTAGCACCACAGCGTGATTATAATCATGGCATACTGCAGAGGTAATTCACAATACCTAATTTAAAAAAAAAATCCAAAAGAAAAAAAACCAATTGTTATTATGAATAGTTAAACCATCACTTCTGTTCTTAGTATTTAAACTTTCGAACTTCAGCATTTAATACTATTCTATTTGTTGATCTGAAGAGAAATTTGAACTCCAAGTGCATTCTTAAAACTTTTATTGAGGAGAACAGATAGCTCTAAATGTGGCTTATTTGAATTAATTTCATAGAAGAGTTAATTTCAATTGTTATACCTGGCACTTTGATGAAGCAAAATCTTTCCTGTGAATCACGCGTCACATATTTGTGGTAACGTATGGTGAGCTTTAGCTAATGATTGAAAAAATTCTAACAGCATTCCAGCATTTATTCAACAAAGCCTCTTCTTGGTTACAGCCATGAATATGCAGTACAGATGAAGAAATGAGAACTATTCCCCTGATGTTAGCACTACTGTGCAACGAATCACTGTACATAAAACAATCCAGAGCAGCCTTTACGCTCCTTTAGCATGTACTGCCAGGCAGAACAAAAGCCTAGTTAGCCTGCATTGCTGGTCAACAGCCCTTACAGACAGAGGCATTATCCAAAAATCTGTATGATCAAAGAATCCTTGCTATGTTCTGTTTTCCTACTGATGATTTTATGTCAGCAGCTGCGACAAGGTGGCAAGGAGCCATGACAAACATTCTGTATCAATAAGGGGCATATTTACATTTTGTAAAGCCACAGGACCGAGGTGTTTAAATAAGCTGAAGTCAGCTTTTATATAGCTGAAAAAGTGATTCCATTAACTCACTTCTCGTCATCTAAGGACATTGCAATTTTTCATTTATTTGGAATAAAAAGTGTACATTTTTTTTCTGCAGAGTTCCTAGCAGATGAAACTTTTTTTTTAATGCTTCTGAAACAGTCTGTTACAAAGCTGGTACAATGCCCTGCCTTTATTCTTCAACATCAAATAGCTGAAAACCATGACAAGATTACTTACTTTCACAAAAGTTTTCAAAGAATGAGAAGAAGAAATATATCATATTGATGCACATCAGTTCATTTTTTTCTTTGAGAGTAAATAAATTAACAATGTATTATATTGTTCCTTATATATTCTCAAATATGACCTGAGGTAATCAACTCTCTAATGTGAAAAAAGGAGATTGAACTAAATTGCATATATTTTTGCAGATAATTTACTATCTTTTGAGTGAGATTAGACATTGATCTTTTCAATTTCGTTTGCTAGGTTTTGGGTTTTTTTTTACTAGAAAGACTTTTTCACAGCACTTTTGTTGGCACTGTTAATGTAAAAACAAGAAAGACCCAAAGTTTATCCTTATTTTTGTGAGGTACTTGATGACCTGCTACTTTACAGTTTCCATTTTTATCATCTAAGTCTCCTGTCCATTTTTTTTTTCTTTTTCTTATCCTGGGAAATAGTACAAATGTTAGAGTTCAGTAGTCCATGGTACCCTTTTTCTCCATCCGAAACTTGTATAGTATAACTTTTTTGGTTGTATTGTGATATTAACCACAACTCACCATCAGAACTCCATCTGGACCTAACTACTAAAGCCCAGAAGGCATGTTGTGGGCACCAGGTACATGTAGAGAGCTGTGAAATAGTGATAGCATAATGCAAGGCTAATTTGTTGTCCAATGTTACCATTTTATCCAGGACAGTGAATACTTGATTTTCGTAATGAAATTCTGCAGATCTCAGCCTGTTTGTTTCCAAATGTAAATATGCATATTAAGTTTCAGCTTTATGCTAAATTCATTTAATCAGTGGGATAGCTTTGGTTGAACCTCTCGATGGAGGAAGGAGGCTGGTTTTTTCAGGGAAACTATTGACCAGCCTGAGGAGAGATGGGGAGAAGAGCAGAGAGTGCAGGTGAAATCACACTGGGCAGGACAGGGAGACACTGGACAGTTGCTGGCCTATGGTTTGCCTCAAGAGGCTGAGAAACAACTGTGAGGAGAGGAGAGAGGCAAAAGGATGAGCCAAGGGGATGTTTCTTTGGAAGAGACAGAGAAGGAGCAGAACTTGCAGTTAATGTCAAAAATGTCTGAGTTAACCGCAACAAAAAGGGAAGTGAGAAGACATCTGTGAGAACAGTAGGGAAGGGGGCAGCTCTGAGTAAATGCTCTTATTTCTACTTTACTGTCCCTAGTCACACTGAGCTTTCTCAATTTAAATAGTGTTCCAATTCAGATTTCAGTTAAAGCTGGCTTTTAGTTTAAAAGCTCCTTTTTTTAGTCTGGGCATGTCCACTTTTAAGGTAGAGTATCTTGTAAGCACAACTTATGGGATCAAAAAATAACGCAATGATATTATTATGGAAAAAAAGCCAATTTTTTTTTCTTGGCCTGAATTTAACCTCATGGTAGGTCATAATATATTGCAACCTTGCCAACGACAGAACTAAAGTTTCCTTTAGGAGTTCCCATCTTTTGGGTGTGACAATATGGTGAAACATCCAGTTAAAATGATTGGCTAAGGTAGCAGCTGTGTCTGCAGGTGTTCTCCCATGCACAAGTACAAGAGGAATATGCAGCTGCTATGAAGCAGCAGGAGTCTGAGCCTGCCTCTGCTTGTCTAAAAAGGTGGAAAGCAGAGGAAAATATCCTGCATGATGGACTTTGTTTGTGAGTCAATTTTTGGGACTTGCTTTTTAAAAAAAAGTTTAATAACAGCACAAGTGAAAAAAAACCTGCATTTTCATTATTTTCTAAATTATATCTTTATTTAAAACTTTAATATCTTTAAATATTAGATTGTATATTGTGATTATTAGCAAATGTGATAAAAATATATTTTGTTAACACTGAATTTAATAATGCCTAGTTTTTAATGTACTCCCAGCCATTCATACTCTCAAAAAATTAATTTTTTCATGTCCATATGATTTCTTTCACTTTTAACCTATTTTGTCAAGATTTCTACATGTCCTAGGGTGACTTTATGGTGCTTGTATCCCCAGTAGTCTGTTCTGTTTAGCTGGATATTGTTTTCTACCTTTAAGGATGGTTCTGAGAGTGAAGAGGGGAAAAAGAGAAGCGCAGAGTTTGTTTGCAGAAACAGCACTCATTCCTCCACATTCTGCTCCTGCACTGTGCCACCTGCAGCACCGACAGACAGCGCGACAGAGATCTCCTCTGCTTTTAGTTGGTTTTAGCTAGCTGAGGCAGAGAAGTTCCCTGGATGGTGGCTTTTGTTTTTCTTGGACCTGTTTGAACCTGCTCTGGACTGAAAACCCAGCAGAGCACCGGGAGCTCGCACCTGGGGCCCACCAGGGCCTGGGCCTCGGCATTTTCCGGTGCCAAAGGGACTGACAGGAGACTGAGCAAACCCAGCTACACTCCAGGACAAGGACTTTCTGGGTTTGCCATCTCTTCAGACAGCAAGAGGTTTCATTGTTTCATGTTACTCATTTTTTTTTTCCTGCTTGTGGATACTTTGTTAAATAAATAGTTTTTCCACTTTTCTCTGATGAAATCTTCTCCTGAACCTGTTTGGGGAGGGGCCTCTTGAATTTGCTATTCTGGAGGGACCCCATTCGGAGGTTTTCTCCCAAATTTGCCCTAAACCAAGACACTACAGTACTCTCAATGCTCTCACATGAGCACATTGACAAGGCTTAGCATTATGTCATGAGGTGTGTTGGCAAATTCATGCAGGGCAAAGGGGATAAATAACTACCCAGGCTCATGCTGCCATTTTGCCTTAAAGACAGCAGAGGATTAAGTTAGGTTTTCAGGTCATTCTTTAGTAAAATTTTTTCAGAAAAGTTCCAGGAATATCACATCTTGGACATCTGTCTGTCTCATCAAGATTGGTCCAATTTGACAGACCAGCTAAATATGGACTTCGGTGGAAAGAATCATGGTCTGACAAATAGAATAGCAGTAGTTGCACAAAGTTTGTTTCCTTAGCATATCAGGATAAAAAGAAATTTAAAAATTACAGAATTTTTCTGTTATGTTTGCAATTGTGACCAATGTCTACTAAGACTTTTGTGTCCCAAACAGACATACCTTTTCTCATAAGTCATTACAGGTGAATATCCTAAGGGAAGGTTCATCAGTTACTTCCTATAAATTCCAGAGAGCAGCACTGTGCCAGAACTGTATATTGTTGAATGGCACAAGAGGAAATCTTGATGAACAAACACGCTTTTAGTGTAGCCAGCCGACAGAATACACTGTAGCTTCCTTCCTTCCTCCCCTCCTCCCTTCCCTCTTGCCCTCTCTCCCTTCCCTAAAAATTAGTTGTCAAAAACCTTGTAGTCAGGCTCACCCCAGAGGAAATTGAAAGGAAAAACAGTATCTATTTTCTTCTCTTGGCTCTGATAACGTAAGGAACAACACCAGGACAAAATAATATTTTATAAATATTTACACCTCTGTCATACAATTGTCATTAATGTGCTACCTTCAACTTAATTTTTAGCTCTTCAGGTAATCTCTCTCCACATCTATGATTGGTATTGCCCAATTTCCATTATTAACTAAACATATCCCTTGGTTATTTCAAAGGTCTGTGGCAGTGATGACAGACTGTTGGGTCTATAGTCAGGCCTTTGCCCCCTTCCCCCCTCAGGTCTCTAACCGACAATGTGATTTGCCCAAAGATAAGAACAGCAGGTGGGAATTGCAGGAGGAACTGTCTGGATGCTTTCACAGTGAATGATTCCAGTGTGGGAAAGCTGTGATGGCTGTGGTTGACTTTGATGCACATCAGCCTGCAAGTGTATAAAACCCTGCTGGAGCCTGGGCCAACTGGGCTTAGGAGGTTGTAGGCATCTTCCAGGTGGATCCCTGCAGCAACAGGACTCACTTTTGAACAGGTGAGTAAAAGTGCTAAGATCCAGTCAAATACAGAGATAAAATTCTAAAGAAGCTACATAGGTGTTTTGTTGCCTTTTAATTATGCATGTTTCACAGCCAGAGACTGAAACCTGTCAGTTCCTAGGTGAACATGCTTACAGTATAACCCTTTAGGACTTCCTTGTGGCATATACTGCATTGGCAGTATTTAAAGACTGTATTAGCAATAAACCTAATCATAATCATTCACATAATCAGGATAATTGAGATTGAGATTGCCTGATTGAGAGTCTTTTCTCTACTACTCTGACACAGGGCCTGAGAAGTGTTTTAAAATCACTCAGAGTTCCACCAGTTTAGACACACATCTGCATATCACTACCAGAGAGATTTTTTTGCTACGCTACCTGATCCTTGCATGTCCTTCTCCTGAGCTTAACTAAGCCAAATGAGTACAGAAAAACTCAACTCTTTGCTCAGGTTGACCTCATGAAAACTTAAATTAATTGACTTGAAGGACAGTGAATAATTTCCATTTGAGAGTAAAAGCTATTTGAAATGGTTCAGAGAACAAATGTTGGCTCAGGTCTCAAGCATACACATGCCCCTGCCACTCACCTTCCCTGGATTTTTAATAAACCCTGAAATTATTTGGAGGAAAAGTAAGCCAAAAACTGAACTCTAATCTTCAATGCATTAAAATAAACAAAAGAAAATTAAATAAATGAAATTTTTTTTACCTGCTTATAATAAGTAAAATTTTTAAGTGTCAGTACTTAAAGTACCTTTTGGGGTGCTGTACAGAAATTGTCAAAGTCTGATTTACATATATATATATATTTGAAACATTTCATGGATATATAGATTTTCTGCTTTAAGCAGTTAGTTATGGCAGACTTGCATTATAAGAAATTCAATTCATGTTCTTTTTCTCAAATATCCAGGAGCAAAAGAAAAGTTTATAATCTTATTTTATGTTCCAAGACTTACTTTGTAGGCCAACAGTTAGATAGTTATATATTCCCAAACATTACAGCAGTTAGGATTTCTGCAGATGGAAGAGTAAAAGTGCTGTCCATCCATAAGAGTTTAAAGATTATATTTTCTGAGCCTCTTCACTTGATTTCCATTGGAATTACAACAAAACAGTATTTTCCTTAATATTTTATATTTAGGACAGAAGATAAATACCACATGACTATTTGTAGGATATTTCTATGGATGATCTTACAAAGAAATAAAAGTGAGAAAGAAAGGCCAACTTACCAATCAAAAGCCAAAATAATGAGTTGTTCTAAATACACATAAAAAAATCACCCATATCACTGTTTTCACCTAATAGACTTGGTTTGTATTACTTAAAAAAACCCAACAACTGTATCATGCTGGATCTGAAGTAACCTAAATATCAAAACATTAAAACTACTGCAAAACAAGATTATAACAAAGAATAAAACCAAATCAGCTATGTTAAGGGTCACAAGAAAAATCCAAGAATTTTAAATATGTGAAATTATTTCATAAAGATTATAGAAATGGTTTTTTGAACATTCAAAAATGGCAACTACCAATCAAAACCAGAACGTGTACTTGAAGGACTGGGCTTCATCACAAATTTCAAATCAGAGCTTGAGAAAAATCAAGGTCAAGTGTTGTAGTTTATACAGGTCAATAAATGTCTAACTCTGCGTAGGACAGATTGCAAACAAATTCAAAAGGAAAAGGAAAAATTAGATCCAGGGTATTATTAAAAACTCTTCAAGCCTAACACATACCAACTGAAAAGAGTTCTATTTCAAAGTAATTAGTTTTGGTAAGACATGAGCCAAAAGCTGCCTAATTGATGAAGTCAACATTAATGTAAGTCTGACTGGCTTTTTCACTGTGCATTTACAGATGGAGAGAAGAATATTCACATCAACTGAAGAATTGGTTCTTTTATTGTTGTTGTGTTACTTAATACTACAAACTTCTTTTAGCATTTAAGAATTAATGGAAAAATAAAAAGCCTGTGGGGCTAATGTATTGGCAAGAGTGGACACAGAATTTGTTGCAGGCATATATGTATTGTAGAACTTGTATGAACATCAGTGCAAACTGAAGGATCCTCTCAGTTTTATAAACTGAGAACTGAATATTGTTTTTATTTCACCATTAGAATTTTGCTAGTACCTCAGACTTTTCAGATTTTTATCAGTCTTTTCTTGAAGGTTTAAGGGTTAACTTGAGATCCACACTTGGTGTTCATGCACTTGGCGGTCTTGTGAATAAACCTTTATGCGATTTTATTTATTTTTGAGGTTAATTATTTTTCCTGAGTTTGTCCCTAAGCAGTTCCGTTCCAACTCTTCTTTTATTTCTTCCTCAAGAAAGAGACTTTGAGAACTTACTTTCCATGAGGATTCAATAAAAGCAGCCTTCCTGTTGCTCTGGTCACCCACACAGCAAAAAGGAAGTTAAACTGTTTGCTGACATATCTCTTATGGTTTTGGGTCTGAGCCTTTGCTCTTGAGCCTGCTGCCAAAGTCTGACTTGCACAGACAATACTTTGTGGGTGGTGACTTCACTGGGCCTCCAGAGCCAAGAATTGGAGAAATGTCCTGTGTGCCATATCTGTGGTGGTTAGGAATGCATTACTGGATCCACAGTTTTAAAGTTACAGCAGATGTACTTATTTTGCGGTAACCGTGCAGTGGAAGAAAGTCATTCTCTGGCCCCTAAACCCCAGTTTAGCTAATCATAAGGAAGGTCAGTAAATGCAGTGTTTCTCTCATGACATTTTATAAACATAGGGTTTGAAAGTGAATGTGGATGGAAAGGCAAATAATCCTTCCATCCTTTATGATCTGCATATAATTGTGGTTTGCCTGAACTGGCTGAAAGCTTAGAGTAATTATTTGGAAAGATTGAAACTGTTTAGAGAGCTATTCTATCTGCATCAATTCCTAACTGATCCCTGCTTTCTTTGGAAAATGCAGATGGATTTTGACACATTTGTTGATAACAGATATGTAAAGTCTATCCTAGATCAATATATGGTATTGCTATTAATATCATTGATATTTTCCTACAAGGAATTTAGCTCACAGTCATCTCTAAGAAAGCAGAAATGAGCACATAAACCATCATTTACATAAAAGAAGTGAGTAGAAATTCAAGTCAGAAAGATATTGATTGCTGTTTAGGATGTCTGATTTATTCCTGCATATAATATGGGACATTATGTGCAAAATAGTAAAAGCCTCATTGAAAGTTGAACACTGATTCCAGGCAGAATAAATAATCATTTCAGTTTTGCTGTAGTACATGACTGAACATAGGATTTGCTGAATATTCTTAACTAGTCTACTCACAAACTACAGTACTTCATAGATAAAGTCCTGCAGAATCTATTCATCAAACCATTATGTACATTTATTATTGACTTATTCTGACACTAGTTTTCCAGGAGCTTCAGTAGCATTTAAAATAGCAAAAAAGTGTACTGATAATTAATTTGGTTTTCATTTTTTTTTATCTAAGTACACGAGAAAATCCAAGTGTCCTGCAAAGAATTTATTTTGTTTTCACAGTTATACAAAAGATTTTTTTTTTTTACAAAAATAGTTTGAGAATCAAAAATCTTTAAGTGTGTAGAAATTTAACATCCATTTAGGTACTTAGAATTTACTACTGCAGTTCCTGTGTTTTTTATTATGTCTGGGTCTGATTTCATCAAGGCAAACAAAAATCCAAAGAGTACCTCTCATGAAGAGCGTGAAACAAGCATACTAAAAGTTCTGGAAGAGAGATTGCACTGTTATAAGCTTGTTATTGATGAAGTCATAGATGAAAAGGTTGAAATGTATTAATATTTAAATGATATTTCATCAAAAAGCCTCTTGAAAGTTGGTGGCATATGGGTTTTTAAATTGCTTGCATGCTTTGAAAGACTTTGTGTTAGGGAAGCTACACATCCTAAGATCAGAAATCCTCAATTCCAGACTAACCCATTTATTCTCAGGACTTCTAGGCTTCATAAAGCTGTGTCTGAAATTGCTGCTTGAACTGCCCTAAAAATAACAAGAGCAAAAAAAAATATTTCCATGTGGGTTCTTTGTTGCAGAAGAGTGAAATTGGTCATTAGGAATGCACACACTTGGCACTGCTCTGAATACTTAGCTTCAATAATTTTTTAAACTCCTAAAAAAAAATGTGGTTTACAATTTCTCTGTGCTTCCTGTTTCCCTAATGCTACATGTTTTGGTTTTGTGTGGCAATGTTTTGGAAGTGGGGGGGCTACAGGGGTGGCTACTGTGAGAAGCTGCCAGAAGCTTCCCCTGTGTCCAACAGAGAAAATGCCAGCTGGCTCCAAGACGGACCTGCTGCTGGCAAAGGCCGAGCTCATCAGTGATTTTCCCAAAGTCAAGGTCTGTTTTGTCCATGGTGGTAACTGGTGAGTGGTGACTCCCTGTCCTCATCTCAACCCATGAGCCTTCCATTGCATTTACTCTCCCCTTGTCCAGCTGAGGAAGAGAGTGATAGGGTTGTGTTGGTGGGCATCTGGCATCCTGCCAGGGTCAACTCATTACACTACACCACACCACAATATGAGCCACATATAAGGGTCTTCTGGCACCTTTTTGTATTTTGGCAACATTAGAAAGGAGACTGTTATGGGATATTGGATGGAAATACTTTGTATCGAGGACTAGGTTCAGAAGATGAAAAATTGTTTTTTCATATTTTGAAAGATTACTCCGTCTCCTCAGAACCTCTCCCCTTTGTCATGTAATGTATACATGTCCCTGTTGTGTTTGTGCAGTGATAACCCATGCTTGTATGCAGTCAAAGAATAAATGCAAGTATTCTTCTTTTCTAAATATTCCAAAGGTTTTGGCTTTGTCAGATGGTACATTTTCTGTCCAAAATAATTATGTAGATACTTTTCTGACTAGATTGCATTTTTCAGAGTATTTTATAAAATTTCTTCTTTTCACCAGAAATCTTTAAAATGCTTTATTCTAGTTAAAAAAATATTCATTACCTTGACAATTTAAGCAAGAATAACACTATGAGCAAGAATAACATTATAATAACATTAATTAAAACATTAAAGTGCTGGAGCAAGTCCAGAGAAAGGCAATGAAGCTGTTGAAAAATCTGCAGCATAAGTCTGATGAGGGGAGGCTGAGGGAGCTGGGCATGTTCAGCCTGGGGAAAAGAAGGTCAAGAGGAGACCTTATCACTCTTTACAACTACATGAAAGAAGGGTGTACCCAGGTGAGGGTTGGCCTCTTCTCCCAAGTAACAGGTGATGGGACAAGAGGAAATGGCCTCAATTCACTAGGGGAGGTTTAGAGTGGGAAAACATTTTTCACTGAAAGGGTGGTCAGGCATTGGAACAGCTTGCCCAGGAAAGTGGTGAAGTCACTGATTCTAGAAATGTTAAAAAAATCACGTGAATGTGGCATTTAGGGACATGGTTGTGCAGAAACATGGTTGCACTGGGTTAATGGTCGGACTCAAGAATCCTGGAGGTCTTTTCCGGGCCTAACCTTTCTATGACTCTGTGATTTTACTCTCATTTTCATTAACATGTCCTTGAGAGGGAAAGATGAAAAGAGAAAAAGTGATCAACCTTCTAAGGGTAGATTTAATTCCATCATGTAATATTTAGGAAAGTCTAAACAAATTGGAATTTATAGAACTAGGGCAAAATTTGCCTGTCTTTTTAAGAAATATCCTTTATATAACCTAGACTGAATACAAATTGTTCTTCTCCCAGTTGCAAGGAAAAAGAAGAACGTATAAATGAATAAGTTTAGCACATGATATTAAGTAAAGTTTTGGTTGGGTTGGGGGGGGGGGGGGGTGTTTGTTTCATTATGTTTTTGTTTGGGTTTTTTTCTTTATTTTCCCAAAGACTTTGTGAACTACGAAGTACTTTCTTAAGCCAGCCTAAAAATGGGAAAGCTCGTTTTTGATTATTATTGCAGCACATGTATACTTCTGAAATATGAACACAGCTTTGAATCTTGCAGTCTAACCTGACTTAACAAATTAACTGTACAGTTCATTGCTGTGCATTTTTTGGGACTACTTGTGCATTCTTCATAGATGTAAGAAGATATATTCAGATAATCTTGAACATTTACCAAATAATTTTTTCCATGTTTTTCATGCCAAAATCAGCTGTGAGGACTTCATACTACTGGAACAAAGTAAGTAATTAAAAACAAGGGTAGAGACTGAAGAAATAAGTTGTAAAAGCCACTCAAATGTCAAAGGCAAGACTTTTGTCCTATGCTTTGATTATTGGGATTTATGAGGAGATCATATGCTTAATTCCTTCTGTGCTCAGTCCTTGTTTCATGAACATTTGGAATGAAGTTATTTTGAAAGATAAAACTACTTTCTGTTCAGTTAGTAAAACCAGTTTTGTCTAATTGTACTCTAAACTTTGACAAGAGTGCAGAGACCTGTTAAAACACAGAAAATCTATTGCTATTGTTCTGCACTGGGTAGGGGACAGGTTCTGTTTGAGCAACCAGTATTTCAAACATTTTTAAATTTTACTTGCTAAATAAGAAATCATAGATGGACTTGGAGTAAATTATGACGGCCAGGAAAGCAGGGTCAATGTTTAACATTTCATGCAACAAGGAAGAGGGAGCAGAGACAAAAAATTAAGAAAAATCCTCTCTGCAGCTGCTTTTGAAGACTACTGGCCTAAAAACTTTGTAGTCATCCAAGCAAGAAGGGTCAATGCTGAATTGAGATGCATGATGATGACAGTTTGGACAAAAAAATAGTGAGAAGTGATGGGTAAGAATGCATCTTAAGAGGAAAAATCAGGAAAGCCTGTGCAAGGTACAAATACAACATGTACCATTAGAAGTTCAGAGTGTAGAAATGCAGACTTGTTCAAGGTGATTAAAGAAAGGGTTTCTGGAAGACTTTTACACAAGACTGAAATTCAAGTGGCATCGACCTTCTAGTAGGTATAAGCCTGCAGAGGGCAAGCTCATTATTGTTTCACCATCTTTTTCAAATATACAATGGTTCTACCACATAAAACATTGAACAGACAGAAATAAAATCTGGTAAGTTCTGTTATTTTGGTTCCATTCTGACACCTATTCAAATCTTACTTTGCCCTTAATCTCTGATAAGTCTCAATGCAAATACAAATAAATATATAATTTTAAAAAGCTAAGAAAGAGTAATTTGATAATATACCAACTTCTACATTATATTTAAATGCACAATTTTGTTGTATGGTTCCATCTTGAAATGAGGTGTGTGTAGTTCTGTGGCAGTATGATTTTTGTAGATCAGAACAAAGTAATCAGTATATCATCAACTCCTGTGGTTACAGAAACTTTTATCCTGCTGTTCGTAGCAACAGCACACTGAAAAGAGTTTTCAGGGTAGAAAGTTTTAGAAAGATAGTTGTAGAAGCATTACGTATATACATATATATATATATATATATATAAGCTAATGGCATTGGCTAGGCAGCTGTATGTACATTTTTAGCTTTCCTCTACAATCTTATGATCTGTCAGAAAAAAAGTTCTCAGCTCCGTCCATTAGGTACAACACTCACTATGTTGGGTGTTGTGCTGATTTTATTAGCAACAAAGAAAGTGACTTTACTGATACCATAAGGGAAGTTTATAAATGAAGAAAAACTTGATGACACCTATTAAAACACTAGAAATATAATATTGAGTAACTGCTGTGTAGCCTCTTACAATGCATTCTACCAAATCACTTCACCTTAAATTCTAAAAGCCAGAGAGGCAGGAGGGTAATTTTTGTGAATTTCTATGACTATGTAAACATATTATATTTTCCACACGCTAAAATATTAACAAGTTTTAGGAGAGGTTTCTTCCATTTTCCTAAGTGCTTAAAAAGTTTACATTAATAAAATATTGATTGGCAAAAGATAAAAAATAAAGAAAAGCAAGGCAAAGAAAAGATTTTTTCCCCATCTGTTCTCCTGACTGTTAAATTTTTAATTTTTTTTGAAAGACTACAATATAAGTCAAACCATGCACTACAATTTATCTGAAAATCAATAAAAAATCAGTTGATTGCAAAATAGTACCCAAAATCTGAAAATTAGGCCACCTAAAAAAGGAGAAATACTATTTTTAAACTGGAATTCTGCTCTGTGAAAAGAAAGCTTTGTGGTTTTCAGTTCTATGTAGGACTGCTTAAAAATGCTTGTTCAACTCCTGGTCATGCAAAGCTGCACTATCAGTTGCTTGCATAGTAAACTCAAGCATGCCAGAATTGCATAGCACAGGCTCCATTTTACTGTAGGTAGTCAACTTCTTAGCTCTGTTTTACAACCCTAAGGGATTTTCTTTAATTTGCACAACTTTTGCCACCAAACTCAGCTGAGCAGACATTTCATCAGTGGAAAATGCAATAGTTAATAAGAATGAATGGCAAAAAAGATTAAAGTAAGAAATTGGAAAGTACTAAGTGGAAACAAGAAACTCATGAAGCAATAAAAATAATTTTCTAATTTAGTAAGGTAATGACCCAGAGCCCAAACACATTTAATCTTAGAATATAGAGAATTCTTACTGTATAATCTCACCTAGCACTTACATTAAGGAAGCCATTGTCACATATTGTTGGCTCCAATACTGTTTTCTTTTCCAACAAAGGCACTTGTTGAGGTTAGCCTAGGTGCAATGCAGGTGTTTATGCGCAACTGATATATTCCTCTAGTCAAGGAATTTATATGGCTGCCAAGGTACCATAAATATGTACAGAACTAGAGTTAAAATGGAGAAGACACCTTGGACTCGATGACAATTCTTTCTCCCACCGAGAGAATTATTGTGGCTTTGGCTTTCATGTGGCTGCCCAGAGGGTGAGATCCAGGCACAGTTTAGTTCAGCATAGTTAGGAAGCCATATGAAAAAGCCACCAAAGCCACTCTATCACTCTCCTCCACAACTGGACAGGGGAGAGGAAATATAACACAAAGGTTCACAAGTTGAGATAAGGGCAGGGAGAGATCCCTCATCAGATACTGCCAAGGGCAAAACCGACTTGTCTAGGGGAAATTAGTTGAATTTATTACCAATCAAAATCAGAGCAGGAAAATGGGACATAAAACAGATCTTACAAACACCTTCCCCAAACTCCACCCTCCTTGCTGGCCTCTTTCTCCTCTCCTTCTAGTGGTGCAGGGAGATGGGGAATGACCATATTATCAGTTCATCACAGGTTGTTTCTGACATTGCTCAGGGAGAGAAGCCCTTTCCCTGCTCCACTGAGGGGTCCCTCCCATCGGAGACAATTCTCTACAATCTTCACCAAGGTTCCCATGGGCTACAACAATGGGAACTTCAGGAACTGCTCCAATTTGGGTCTCTTTCTACAGGGTGCAGTCCTTCAAGAACATACTGCTCCAGGGTGGGTCCCCCATGGGGTCACAAGTCCTGCCAGAAAAGCTGTTCCAGCATGGGCTCCCCTTTCCATGAGTTGCAGGTCCCTGCCAGGAGCCTGCCCCAGTGTAGACTTCCCATGGGGTGGCAATCTTCTTTCAGGCTTTCACCTGCTCTTCTGTGGGTTTCCTCCATGGACTGCAGGTTGATGTTTGCATCCCCATGGTTCTCTCTGGGCTGCAGGGGCACAGCTGCCTCACCATGGTCTTCCCCATGGGCTGCAGGGGAATCTCAGCTCCGGTGTCTGGAGCACCTCCTGCCCTTCCTTCTCCCCTGACCTGGGTGTCTATAGAATTATTTCTCTGACATATTATCACCACTGTCTTCTCTTCATGCAATTACATCTGTGCAATAACTTTTTTATTCCTCTTAAGTACCACAGAGGTGCTACCATCTTCTCTGGTTGGCTCAGCCTTGGCCAGTGGTGCATCCATCTTGGAGCTGGCTGGAATTGGCTGTCAGACATGGGGAAATCTTTCAGCAGCTTTTCACACTAGTCCCACCTGTAGCCCCCTGCCAGCTACCAAAATCTGGTTGCACAAACTCAATTTCAATGAAATTCACAAACAGAGTTCATTTAAACCCAAACCTTTCTCACCTCCATAATTTAAAATCTAACAGACAAAATCTCAGCCTCCTGCAGTTTACTGAATTCTGAAGCCTAGCTTGATGATTGATGTTTTACTGGGTTTGCAGAGCAAGGTTTTGGTATCTGCTGAATGGGGCTTCACGGGTGGTTTCTGTGAAAAGCTGCCAGAAGCTTCCCCCACGTTCAATGGAGCCAATGCCAGCTGGCTGCAAGATGGACCTGGCACTGGCCAAGGTTGAGCACATAAGCCATGGTGGCTGCCCCTGTGATGAACTTGCTGAAACCCTCATTCCTCATCCCCCTGTTCTGCTAGAGGGAATGAGGTCGAGAAGGTGAAGAATTACAAAATCAGTTAGGTTGGAAAATACCTCTGAGATCAAGTCTGACCTATAACCCGACACCACCATTTCAACTAGACCATGGCACTAAGTGCCACAACCAGTCTTTCTTTAAACATCTGGAGGGGCATTGACTCCACCACCTCCCTGGGAAGGCTATCCCAATATCTAATCACTCCTTCTGTGAAGAATTTCTTCCTAATGTTCAGCCTAAATCTCCCCTAGAACAGCATAAGACTATGTTCTCTTGTCCTGTTGCAGAGTAAACCTAGTCATCATGGAGTCTAGTATGGGAATAAGAAACGGGTGGGGGGGGGTTTGGCATTTTAAAATCTAATTTTTATTTCTTATTGCCCTACTCAGATTTGATTGGTAATAAATGAAAATAATTTCCCTAAGTCAAGTCTGGTTTGCCTGTGATGATAATTGCTCAGTGACCTCTCCTGGTCCTTATCTCAATGCAGAAACTTCTCATTATATTTTCCTCCCTTGTCCAGCTGAATAAGGGAGTTATATAGAGTGGCTTTGGTGGGCTTCCAGCGCCCAGCCAGGGTCAACCCACCACAGACATTTATGTCTGCAGTAACTCTGGTGTTGAGGTCTATAGTGTAATTCTTGCATGAGCCACATCACCTTGATACACTCCAGAGGACATTTCAAAGTTCATTTATGTCTTACAATCCAATACATATTTTTAATGAAAAATATTTCTGTACATTGAAAATATGACTTTCACACCAGATGCAGACAAAATTATTTTGGCTTAAAGGTATGTGTACTTTTTCCCCAAAGGACATAAAAGTCTCTGTGTGGGAACAGCACATAGTTACTGCTTCCCTCTTAGGGATGTAGCCTAGTAGCTGATTAGAGCAATAGCAAACATGAAAAGCTCCTTCCAAGCATTAAGAAAAATCCTCAGTGTTTGTATGTGCTTAAAATTAAAGTGCATGTAGGTTTCCAGATCAGTCAATACTGCAAAAGCTGGCAAGAAAAGTTCAAAAGTTCTTAATTTAGTAGTATTTGCTGCTTTTAGAAAATCCCTTAGCCACCTAGCAACCACACAAAAGGTATAATTCTCAGAGACTTAAAATTCTCACTGGCTGAACAAGAGGAAAAATTGCAAACGTGCAAGATAGCTTGATGACATTGTGACACCAGTGAGTCTAGTGGGTCAGACTGAGTAGGCCAAATGTCAGGACGTGGTTGGTGCAGAATACAAGATGTCTGTCTTTTCTACATGATCTACACAATAGCACAGATCCTCAAATACAGACCTCCACCATTCCCATCTTTCCTGACAACCTCACCCCAGATCTATCTGTCAGAGTACTCACTTTAGTCACACTTCAAAATTCTTGTCAACATGCTTCATGATATATGTGCTTTCCAAAAGTCTCCCTTGGAGCTTTTCTGACACATTCTGTATTGTATTAGGTGTATCCAACCAGCAGCCTCCAGGTGCCTCCCACAGAGAGGACTCTAACTCTGAGCTGATTGTCATTCTAGACAACAAAGTCTGATAAGCAGACATGCAGGTGTAGTCTTAGGGAGTGAAAATGCTGGTTTTCATTCCAAGTACTTCTTACTTTCACTGAAATCCAGGAAGACTGAATCTGAAAAAAGATTGTTACTCAGCCTATCTGAACCCAGACTTCTAAATTATTGTTTGACTTAATATAATCCAAAAATTTAGAGTGATTTATGTGCCTATGAATAGATATACCCAGATGTTTTTAAATTTCTCTGGACAAAAGACAGCCACATGAATGTGAAGGAGGAGTGGCTGTAGCACAAGAATCTTTGCAAGCCTTGTTCATATTTCCTCAGTTGTTCCCTTTTTTCTCTCTTTTGAAAAGTATCTATTATTTTACTGCTATTCTTTCCTGTTTTGAGCAAAATAGAAAAAAATGTTTTGATTTAAAGCTTTCTATCCACGTTTCCTACTCCTGAGCATCTAGTATTAGTAGGAGTAACCCTTCAGGGGACCCACTATACTTTGGCAAACATCCAATATCCAATATTAATTAACATTCTCCCATATAAAAATCTCTCATTACTCAAAATACATCCTCTCCTACACATACACTTCCCACATTCTAAGCTTTTCCTTACTGAAGACAAACCTATCTCCTGAATTTTAAATGTAATAAAGTCTAGAGTTTCATGTACAGGTCATTCTGAGGTAAAGGTTCACTGTACTTAGTAATCATAAAAATCCAGCTGTGGTTTCCTACACCTTGTAGTTTCCTCATTTTGCTGTGAATCTTGTAAAAGAAAGAATTGAAAATCAAAAGAGAAATAGAGGATATTTATCAGAGAGGTTGAATGCTTTCAGCAACTTAAGCATTGCTGATCCAGCTGAGGAGAAAATTTTTTGCTTAATCATTATTCTATATCCAAGTAGTTTTCACTCTAGCTACTAAATTATACCCTTCTTAGTAAGATTATAGTATCTCCAAATGAAAACATCAATTGTTGTGTTCAGACAAAAAATATAATTCTCTCTCTGATCCTGAGAGCTGCAATGATGTTGATAATTTACGAAAATCACCTTTCATGAGAAATCATGCAGTTACTTTTATTCCCAAAGCTATGTTAGCACCTCTCAACACCAAAATTTTCCAAGAACATGTTGTACAAAGTCTTCATCCAGTTCTTCAACTTAAAATTGTCCCAGAAATTCCTTGCTGATTTTCTTTACAGGTAAAAATCTCTCCACTCAGCAAACATACAATGAAGAGGCAATTTGAAAATACATCGTTCACAGTTTGTTTTCCAGAATGACAGGCGAGCTATCTTTAAAATAAGCATTTTCAGTATGAGTGCTCTTCCGATTCTGTCAATGGGTCATTCAAGTGAAACTTTTTCCATTTATCACAGTAATATTTCACCTCAGGAAAACAGAGAGAGACCATAAGCTACTTAGTTTGTTTCCAGCTTTAAAGATATCTTGAAATTTGTTTTTTTTTTCTGCAAAAAAAAGGACTAAAACCTAAGAGTTAAATGAAAAAGTTCAAATTGATTTACATTTGAATCAAGTGCTAGAGACTTCTTAAAAACATGATCAGAAACATGTTGTGAGACCAAGCTTTGTGTCTATTAAGTTGTATTTATTTAATTGACTCTAACATCTGACTTTCGACTATGTGCAGTGAAACTTTAGCAGTTACATAGAGACAACCTTAGTTTAGTTTTATAATAAAAAAAACAGAAAAAGACACATTCCTTCTGAAATCATTGGATTCAGCAATCAACTGATTCAGACCACTCACCAGAGAACTTCGTAGCATGTCCCTGCCTCCCTGCAGAAGGTGACAAACTGCCCTGTGTATTCATTTTGGTTTGACTAAGATAAATGTCAGTTAGGGATTTTTTTCATCATTTCTGGAAGTTACAAACTGCTTGAAGCAGCTGGATTCAGCGTGATAAAGAGCTGACCTCAGGATCATACTATTATCTGCAGAGGAAAAAGAAGAGCAAAACTTGAAGTAAACGGTTTCTAAATACAAAAGATAGCCAATGTATGCAACTGATAGTTGCTCAATGGCAAGTTTCTCACTAGGTAAAACAGATTTGGTCAAATATATTTACTTTGAAGTCACTCAGTACAAGTGGGGAAAATCTAAATGAAAAATACCCCAATTTATTAAACCAATTTGACATACATCTCTCTATATGAAGGAATGTTATTTCCTGAATTCTGATATATGAAGGATTCAAAAGGTTTTCCTTTTTTTGTGTGTGTGTGTTGTGAAATGATCACTGAACATCCTGTGAGCAGACGATCAGCATGAGAAGAAAAAGCTGTTTCATCCCAACTATTGCAAAATAGACCAAATGCTAAGCTTTTGGATCTGAGTTCCTGTCACATTGCACCATAATCCCTGTGGGATTTTCCTTTGGAAAAGGCCGTGAAGTTAGAAACATGACAACTAAACAGCAAGAGCATTGTTGTATCAAGAATCTTGATTTCATGAAACATTTCCAAATAGGATCAAGACTAAATAAAAAAATAATGCAATGAATAGAAACTTTAGGAAAGAATTTTCCATAAGCAAATCTTTAAAATGCATTTCCATCGATATATTGTAGATTATCTTTAATGACAAAATATGTCAAATTTTTCTGAGAATACATGTATTAACTTGTTTTCCTATTCTTAATTTAACCCAACTCAGGTAACCTGAATTTGTTATTTAATTTTCACCAGCATCACATTTCAAATGAGACTTGGGTAAAGGAAAGTTACAAAAAACCCCCTCTCTATACTACCTATGTATGTTTGTAGATATGTCTTTGCTTCTCAAAATCCAAATCTTAGCATGACATTTGTTTTCAGTGTTTTATCTTTTTGACTACTCATCACGGCTGTTGTTTTTATTCAGGGCTACATCCTTATTTCATTGCTCCTCTATATACAATTGATTTTCGTGACTACGGCTTTCCTGAGAAGGTGTATATGCTCAATATAGCATTATCAATTTACCCATGTCCCACTTGTTCAGTAAACCTAAAAGAAAATTCTTTGGGAAGAAGTGAAATCAGTACCAATTTGCTTTGTTTGAATAGTTAATAATCTGTAGTGAATCAGCAGCTGCTATGTCAGCAATCCTCCCTTTGAGGTGGGGATTTCTGAGAGGAGCAGGAGAAAATGTAGCTGAAATGGAAACAGCTTTCTTCTCTGTTTATAAACTCTCTTTACTCATGGATTGGTGTTTCTATATCTTCAGTGTTTAGACTTTATATTTCCATTAAATCACATTCCAGATTCTTTCAAACATTTTATTTTCTTGGGCTGGAATACTATTATCATTCTAGTTTCCTGACATCCTGTGCAATATGAAAAAATCCTTGCACTTTTCATTTTTAAAGATAACTACCACCATCAGTCCTCAAAAATCCAGGAACACAGAACAAGTAAGAGTAGATCTAAAGTCAAACATGTTTAGGAAAAACCAAGAAGAACCCCATGTTCCTCACTGAAAGATTTTGTCCATTGAGGATGTAGGATTTCCCTCCTTTTGTCATATATGCATTAACTGGAAAAGTTATCAAACAGTCTACCAAGACATTATGTGATGCTGCATGGTGCTTGAAGGGCTTCTGAAAAATACACCATGCATACCAGAAGCTAGTATTTTGATTACAAAACCAGATTCTGAAAAAAATGTCTCACCTACCAAACTCCCCCCCCCCTTTTTTTCTTTAAATTTTATACTATTTATACAAAATACTTTGTTTGAAATTTAAAAAAGATCATTTGTATTACAATAAGAAGCTCATTGTAAAAATGAGAAGGAAAGAAGTAAAAATAGAGGACCAATTAACCCGCAGCTTTTTAAAAAGAATAGGCAAGAATTCCACTTCTCAGAATGAATGATTATGCTGTAAAATCTATTATTTTTCTAAGAAACAAAAGAGAAAGTAATCTTCTTCACTTTTATCACATAAAAGAAACACAAAAAGGATTCAGTTTTTGTATTTTGGGCCAAATCATCATTTAGATACACAAGTACAAAGACAACAATATTTAATTATCTATTTATAGTGACTCCTTGCAATTTTAATCTCCACAACTCAGTTGGCTATATGTTACATATTCAGTGAATTTAAAACTGTTTAATGAAGATTTATTTCTAATCTGTAATATGATTGTTCAATTAAGTGAATGCAATTACTTTTTTTTTTTTTTTGGCTAAAGGATAGAACCTTCTTACCATTCAGAAAATAAGAAAAGTGCTCTCATTATGCTCTTTAGTACTAGTCAGTGTAACCAATCTGAAATTTGGTATATTATGTTGAAAATATTTGTATGAAATAAAGCAAAGAAGCAAAACTTTGTATAAAATAAAGTCAAGCATTGTATTATGTCCTTTCCAATCTAAACAAGCACATTTTTATGCAGAAACAGGGCCAGGAATACTCATTTTAATGTGAAGATGGGGAGATTCAAATTCTAAGATATTAGAAAGAAAATTTTACAACTAACTTTGTGAAATGCTGAAATATCCCAGAGATAGATTCACAGTCAGGTTGGATGGGGATCTGAGCAACTTGATCTAATTGAAGATGAAACTACTCTTTGCAGGGTGGGTGGACTAGATGAACTTTACAGGTTCCTTCCAACCCAAACCATTTGATGATTCGATGATGATTATTATATGTGAAGTTTAGTATATTTTGAATGTGGATACTTAGTATTACTCTTGTCCAGTTGGATGAGAATGAAAAGTATGTATGAAGAGTCTGGTTTGATGTTTTGAGGTTTTTTCTGTTCACAGTGGGTTTTTTTTCTTTTAACACTTGTACAGTCTTTGAAGCCTCACCCTTCCACTTTAGTGTGTTAGAAACACACTTTTCCCAGCTTGCTTGTTCTCCTCTATATTCCTCTCCTATGTTTCCTGGAGTCTGTGGTCTCACTTCAAAGCAAAAGTAAAACAAACAAAAAAGAAACACTGGAAAAAAGTTGGGGAAAGCATACATATATTCAAAGGAATGATTTTGAAATCAGAGAATCAAAATTGCAAACATTCTAGTCATTATTGCTCAAATTACCATGATTTGCTGGTGCAATCACAGTAGCTGATTGCCAGCACCAGTCACTTGGCTGCACATTGACTACAGAAGAGACCTCAGCCAGGACAAAGAGGAGTCACATTTTGTCAAATGAGAGTGGCCATAGAATTTCAGATTAAAGCTCCATCTAGTTTGGCAGGCAAAGAAAATACCCATGAAATAGAAAGTACAAGATAAATATGTTTGATGTGTACCCCAATTACTCTCCTGACCAAACAGCAGAAATAGATGCAAGTGACTTTCAGAGCTAACCCAAAACTTCAAATACCAAGCAGGACCAGGACAGCCATCAAGCTGTGTTTCATTCAAACAGGAGGATAACAATCACCCACCAAGCATTTACTCACATACTCTCAGTGAGAACATCCACCAGAACACCAACCTGTTGTCACATTCTCAAATAGTGGGAATCTCATTGATGTTATTGCAGTCATTATGCACCAGCCCAGAGGAGATGTTTTCAGTAGTACAAACAAAAATTACAGCAACCTGATACATCAAGTTTCTTACCCACTCCAATATATACTGAAATTCTATCTAGACTTGTATCCACTGCTTTCATTTCCACCAGATCTACAGATATGTCTTCAGAGAGGGATTTCAGAGCTCACCTTTCACTGCTACTGATCCGTCTTAGTTATATACTGTTGAAAGACTGGGTGATGCCCTAAGTATTAACCTTATATATATCTAAGCTACACTTCGTTCACACATGTAAAAACATACAGAATCAAAGGAACTTGAGAAGTACCAAATATATAAAATCTACTGTCTGCTTTCAGTCTCTTCAAATAGTTCAAATGCTAATGCTTTCTTCTGCCTAAGCAGCTACTGCAAATGCACTGTTCCCATGCTTGCAAGTTAAACTACTGGAAGTTGATTATACAGTCAACTACTACAACCCCACTGCGATAAAACCACAGAAAAACTCGGCTGTTATCGCCAGCAAAAATGTTTTCCAGAAACTCTATTCTTTTCTATCAGTGTACCTCAAACTAACCTAAAATGAGCAGCAAATTCAGTTCTTATAGGAACATGATGGAACAAATGAAGCTTTGAGACCTGTCCAGACTACTTTTTGTTAAACCAACATTCTCAGGGAGGTCAAAATGCCTTTTAAACTCCAGACTCAGGTTTTGTTTCATGGAGACTAGAGCACAATCATCTCACATGGGGAAAGATCAGAATCTATTTTATCAGATAAAATAGTAAGAAAATGATGTGTTAACCATTTTCCTCCTTTTCCACTGTATCACTGAATAATATTAGCCAAACCGTGTGACTTTTAAGAGCACCTTGATCCCCACACAATTCCCTCTGGGTATCTAGGAAGACTGTAACTTCTGTGGCAGGGCAGTGTCTGCACTCTGCTCTTTCCAGGAGTCTCCTTGCTGTGCAACAGGCTTCCTGCAATCTTACACACTCTGCTTTTTCTCCTGACCTATCCTGCAGTCTAAAAGAACAGTTGCTCTCAAGGGAGGAAGATATTTCTAGCTAAATTTATCTTTTATTTTTCAGGAAATTTAGAGGAAGGACTGAGAACTAAAAGGTAAAAAAATAGTTTATTTTTCAAGATAATTTCTATTTTTGTTCTGTTGATTTGGGGTTTTTTGGGGAGTTGCTTGTTTGTATTTGATTTTTCACTACTGTTCAAGGGTTTTTTGTTTGCTTTGGGGTCCCCCCCCCCGGATATTGAAAATTGATATACTTCTACATTTTTGATTATTTTAGGTATGTTTTTGGGGAGTCATGCAGAAGTTTATCTTAGTAATGGTTTACTCTCCTGTTATTATATGTATAAGTAGTTCCTCAAAAATATTATAAAGCCTTGAATGGTATTGATATGAGACTGTTGATCTGGCTACCCCTTTTCTTCCCCATTTGTTGTTCTCCAGTCACTTCCCCTACAGGCAGTTTACAGAAAGCCTGTTGCAATCTGCACTCGTGTTCTTGCAATCTTGAGTAGAGATGACCCATTTCCCCAACACAAGCATGTACAGCTCTTGAAGTTATGTTAACTCCTCAGTTAGGAATTTTTGTTTCTGTGCCTCTGCTCTGATTACCTTTGCATTACATCAGAATTAAATGTGTTTCTTGCTGAATGCTGAGGGAAAGTACTCTTTTTACTAGTTTTACTTACTATTTTTATTCCAACTGTCTTTTATTTCTGTAGATAAAAAAAGATTTGCTAGTTTGTATTAGACTTTCTCTTGCAGGTCTGAGCAGAGGTTCAGTTCTCATAATTCTCTTGTATACTTAAAATCTCAATTACTGCCCCGGAGCTTTGTTCCTACAAGCAATTATTTTTTTGATCAATGATTTAGTCTACAAATCACAAACCTCCTACTGCAAATCCCTTTATTTTCTGCTGACCTTTCATTCCACAATCTTTCCCCACAGTTTTTGTCCACCTTTTCTCTTTATGTGTTCAAAGAAATTTTGAAGCAGTCACCTTGATGAAATTCCAAGATTCTTGCCATTCTTGACAAGACACTATTCCCTCTTCTATTATAGTGGACATTTTTTTGGAACTCTGCAGGTAATTAACAGTGTTTTCTGAGACCCAAATTGAAATACCCTATATGAATGTCCCTATATTTTCTGGACATGTTATATATCATATTTCTTCAGCCAATAAAGGATAAACCTGTCTTGAAAGACAAAGCAGGCTTATTAATATGCGTTTTCTAGTGACTGGGAGACAAACCTTAGCATCTACTCTTGACTAAGATAGCTACTGTGATAAAATAGTTACCTCTTTAGTAATTTGGCAAACTCTGGCAAGCTCCACTGAAGCATGTGAAGGACAAAAGCATGATAACACATACCATCACTTTCCTTGCACTTAGAAAGTCTCCTCTAATTTCCCAATGGGAAACAGAGTGATCTTGTGCAAATGAGTCACTTCAGATAGCCTGAGACTCTTTCTAATGGCTTGTACATTCTACCTCAGAATTTTTTTCATCAGAGAGTATTTTCAGAAAAATTACAAGCATATTTTTAACCCCTTTTCTTTTTTTTTTTTTTTTTTTTTTTTTTTTTTTGGGGGGGGGGGGGGGAGAGGGAATAAGTGGAAAAAGCCCTTTCTTTTTCCAAATACCTGACAGGAAGATAAAGATGAGTATGTGGCCTGTTGTAAAATATCATCTGATGTATACAACGCCCTGCTGCAAACAAGGCACAAAAACATGTTTTTAAATGTTGATGAGAAACGTGACACAGAAAACTTAGGGTGTCAGGCCATCAGGTTGTCTCATGTAATGACAGATGAAAGTTTCAAAAAATTCTATCTGATAAATAACATTCTTCTCAATATGTGTTTTAACTCCTTAAGTGTAAATAAAAATAGTGTCGAGATACAGCGACTTTTTAAAATACACTTCTACTGAATGTCATTTCAATCCCTGGGGAGCAAACCACCTGTTTCAACAGCAGCTTTTTCCAACCTCAAGCATAAGTCAATTGCCAAAGAAACTTACTGGCATAATGGGATGTCATTTTTGATGACGCATTTTCCTCCATTTTTGCAGTATCCTTCAGGACAAGCTGCAAACATAAAGGTAAAAATTGTGATTTCCTCCTTCTTTTTTATTACATTTGTCATTATCTGATTTTCAAAATGGCAAAATATTCACGTCTATCCTTTTGAGTGCTTAGCACTTCCAAAACTTCTTTTTTTTAGACCTGGGCTTGGTGATACAAGTGTGAAGTCATAAGAATATTACAAGCAATGGAGTGCTCTTGAGCTTATTGAAATCCTTATGCTCCATATGAATAGGCTTAAAATTTTTCTCAAAGGAGATTTTCATCTGACTCCAGAAATGGAATTTTTGCCACTTACTTGGTTTTCAAACAATGGGAATATATAAAATAAGACCCAAAAGAATTGAACTAATATTTAATTAGTACCTAAGTCTACATTATTATTAATAGCTTTTATATAGGGCTGGTGAACAGAAACCCTTTTGTGACAAACCCTTTCATTAAAGACATTCTGAATTTTAACACTTAGAATCATATTCTCATAAGAACAAGGGAAATCAGGCTTTAAAAGAAAAAAGGTGTTTAAGTAGTGATATTCTTATTAATATTCTCTTAAAAATGCTTGATGTCCCTTAACCTGGATTTCCACATCCTCACATTTAGTTTTACTAAAACTTAGTTTTACATTGCTTTAGTAAGAAAAAAACTCAAAATCAAAAAAGAATCCCCTCAAACTTCTTTAGGATGAAAATAACTGGCAATTTACAAATTAGAACTAAAGAGTTTCGGATATGAGCAGAATGAAATTCATTATTGCAGCATATAACAGTGCTATTCAGTGTGAACATCTCCAGTTTCAGTATTAGATTTTGAAAAGTGAATTACTTACTTAAAAGATCTGCTTTCTAAAAAAATAATAGATTTTAAAATTGCTGTTATGCATGTATACTAGATAATGTTCTATATCCTTCTATATTGAACTAATTTCTGAATAAATTCCTTTTAATTTAAAATCATTTTTATAAATCAAATTTACCAAGAATGAAGTCTCTCACCATTATAGAAGCTGTGTTCTTTAATGTTGAAGTATGATTTATTCTCTCACATGAGCAACCTGGGCTCATGCCTGCCCAAGTCAGGGGCATTGCAACTTTGTGATCTTTAAGGTCCCTTCCAACCCAAACCATTTTATGGTGCTATAAGAGATAGTGAACACAATACTTCTGGTCAAGTTTCACTCCAAAAGAAATTGTGGATGCCTCCTACCAATAAGTGTTTGTAAAACTTTTAGTTTGTGAATAGACGTTTTAAATATTCTAATGAATTCTATGATTGCCATGCCTATATGTTGTGAATTTTATCACGTAACTCATAAAAATTATGAAAAGAGAGAGTTAAATTCTCAGCAACTTCAGCAAAGCTGGCAGAGTACTGCCAGTACAGAACTGGTCAAGAGGTTATATCTGTCTTGAAGAAGAGCTGCAGTACCTTTCTGTCATTTATTTTTGAATCTAGATTTAATTATTTATATCACCATCATTTCTGTATTTGTTAGATTTTGTTAATAAAAATCTAATTCACATCAAATGTGTATTATTGTCCTGTACTTATCTTTCTTCACCATTTAACTACTGCAAATCAAACCTGAATATTGTGTCAAATGCACTGTACTAAAACACATGTTATTTAGTTTATTTTCCAACCTGGATTTGTAATCAATTTGGGAAAAGAAATCCCACAAATAAGCAATCTTTTTGGTCAACAATATGGGTAAACTCAACTGGCTAAAATCAAGGAAAGTACTAAAAGTAGACTTTTAGTATACTGCAAAGGGTTGTGGTTTTTAGAATAATGTGTTTATGCAGTAAGAAACACCCCTTATGATCACGTGAAGATGTTAAGGTATTAATCATATTATTCTTCTTCATCTTTTTCTCATTTTCATCTGTGTTGTACCATCATCAGGAAAATTCATGCCTAATATAATTTGATAAAGTTTTAGCAGAGGAACCTCAGTCAAGTTTGAGGACTGCCAAAAGATTCAGTAGGAAATAACTATACTTTCTTTGTTTCAAATGTTATTTTTATGCAAAAGTAAGTACCTGAACAGCCGGACTCATCAAGGCTGGAATCAATGCAGTCTGCAATTCCATCACAACGCTGGGAGAGTGGTATACATTGATTAGTTGAAGCACATAACAAAGAACCATCAGAACAATCTTTAATGGCTGAAACAAAAAGTAACATGGTCGTTATCATCAGCTGTATTTTTTTTCTCACAGTTAAAAAACTAGCAGAAAACTTGATTCGTACTGTAGGATATAAATTTGCATCTGTATGACCTCTACAAGCTTTAATCTTCAAAGACACACAATTTTACTACTGAGATGCTAAATAAGTAAACAAATAAAGAGCACAGATGGTAGAGAACCCAAATTTTCCCATGTAATATTTGTGAAGGAGTGCTTATTAAATTACAATGTTGAGAGTGTACACTGCAAAATCCCTAAGAAAACCCACAAAAAAAGATATCACAAAACATAATCAACTCTCATTCAACTACTAGTTTCAAAATGATGGAATCAATTTTTTTACACATTATTTTAGTGCATTACAGAGGGAACAGTCATAGCAATGGGCTAACAGGTGAAAATTTTGCAGTTAAGGAGTATGACACCAAGTTATTGGTGCTGTGGTAAAGAATATTAAGACCACATGGCACTAAAAACCAGTGAAGATATGAAAATATTCAATTTTCATCTATATTTAATTTTCCAGGTGCAAATTAAACCAGTAGAAGGGATAATGATATCACAGCCTGTTTGAAAGTATAAAATTTTGAATATTTCATACGTATTTAAAATTTACCAGGGCTACAAGAGACACATTTTGGTGCACTACAAAAAACTGAGAAATTACTTTTAATTCATTGCTATTAGCACGTCAGTCAGATGATACAGATAGAAAAATATGTTGGTATGTGGAAAACTAATGTATACACCCCACTGGTGTTAATGTTTGTTTTACACCCTTACTGTTGTAATCAGGCAAATAAAAGACTAATTAGGTGAGATAATATACCCTTCACTTAAATTGACAGCAAGAAGAGAGCCAGCCAAGTACAACATCCATAACTGGAATTATGTTTCAGAATTTTTTTGTTAAATGCAACAAGCAATAAATTCCACTACATTAGTAGGTATAAAACAGTATTATCATGATATTGTACAACCTAACTGCTACGTGAACTCTACAGAAATTTCTGTCTGCATAAATCTCTAAGTCATGAACAAAAGCATTTCTGTGGTGGAAACTGTGTTTTTAGTAGGGAATTGACCAATGTTTTTTTTCGTTTAGTTGGGTTTTTTTGTCCTAGCCTCCTTTTGGGTTTTTTCCTTAATCTCAGCAAGATTCATTTTGACTACTAGTCTTTATCCCAAAAGAAAACTTTTCTGAGGAATTCCTGAATTCAGAACCCATAACTCTTTTGTACTACATTTAAATAGTGTTGTGTTTTGTTTTACACTTAAATGAATAAAATTGCTATGCAACACAAAATGGAAAGTGTCAGTAATTCCTAAAATGAAGTTTTTTAAAATAAGTAGGTAGATTTGATCTGCACCAAGGAAAAAGATATCAATCTAAAATCTAAAAAAGTAAACCCTCACTTTCAATCTGTGCTATTATTAGAGTAACATAGGTTGGAGTAACTAGCACAACAATCAATTTTATAGATCATGCATAAATTTCAATAAAAGAATAAAATTTCTGAGATATTTACTTTTTCCCTCTGACCTTCCCAGTTGACAAACTTCTCTGGCTTTTTACCTAATAAAAGTAGGAAGCTAAAGATTAAACGCTGTGCTGTCATGGCATACACAGCTGGATCTCAGCACCAGCTGTATCAGCAATCAGCTTTCCACTGATTTCATTCCAAACTAGCACGAATCAACTTCTTTTTACTTTGCCTTCTTCCCTGCTTTGCTTTGCTTCTCTGAAGTGTCTTCTTCAGAGAAGGAACAAGAATTACTGCTTCTGTATTTCTATCTTACACTATCAATGCTTACATGTTTATATACTATGAACCAAATGTTGGAGTAACAATGAAGCACAGACTTGACTAAGGTGCCTTCAGACTGAAACCCCAAAGTTGTCAAGTATCTATGGAGAATATTTGTTATTTGAATAGGTCAGGATTTAATTTCTTCTTAATCCCTGGGTTTTGTTTAGAAGTCAAAACAGTAAAATAAACAAAACAAAGCAATATCTCAGTTGTTTGGGTAATACAGAAAATCATGGAAATCCTTTGGCTTTCAGATTTTGAGGTTCCACATCAGCTTTTGTGGTGTGGAGTTGGGATGTGCGTGTAATAGAACACAACATGGACCCTTCTACCAGAGGACAGATTGAGAGGAAACAAGGTCAAATGAAGATTAACCATGAGAGTTTTATGTGAGGAAAGGAACATCCAAAATTTCTACCTGTTGCCAGGGTAGGTAGAATTTAACATCAAAGTTATCTCCAAAATCAGGCCTTCTGCTAACAAAACCACAGATCACTTCTAAACAAAAGACTTACACAGATAGTCTGCCAAATCCATGCCCAGTGGGTAGACTAGTTTGCTGAAATAAATGGCATGTGCAGTAGCCTGTATTTATATTTAGTAGTTTTGATAGAAAATATTAAAGAACATGAATTTCTAATCCACTGCAAACATATTTTTACCAATTTTTTTTCATTCTGATAAGGATGAAAAATATGTTAAAAATTTTGCAGCATGATAGGTATAGAAAGTGTTTATATAAAAAGCCTCTTTTTCTTTGTTTTCTATGTAGTTAATTATTTTGAAATTTCTGCAATGATGCAGTTGGCCTCAGTTCATCTGCTAATAACGAAATATTTTTAAATGGACAGACACTCACTTTTGTGTCTATCTGTTTCAGATGTTTTTTCAATGGCATCTCATTGCAGTTACATTTCAAAGCCTATTGACCTTGTGTTTTGTTTGTGAGCCCCTTTCTTTGCTTGGGGCAGAGATTGCTGCTACTTCATGAACTGACTCGATTTCAGAATCCTTGAATAGTCAGGACTGCCTTAAATATTATTGAATTACAGAACTGGAGAAGCCTATCTTTCCATCATATCATAATCAGAGGTTACAGATGCAATGCAAATGCAGCTGACTGATTTAAGGAAAAAATGTGGAAATGCTTGTAAATATTAACAGAAGCACAATTGCATTTTTAAAAAGAAAATACCACGAATATAGGCAGGAGATTAAAATACATAAGCAAAATTATTTAGAAATGTAAAGCATCTCTTCAATTAATGCATTCTATGTGACACAAATAGGTTTTTTCTTTTTGACAAGGGAATGATGAATTTTACACTAAACTTCACTGTGTTGCTCTTTTTCTTTCCTAAAACATCACTGGTTTAGGTAGGTAAGTTAACATTGCCATAACTACCACCATGAAAGTAACTTACGGCAGACAACTTCATCTTCACTGAGGTGGCAGTCAGGCACACCATCGCACTGCAGGAGGGACAGGATACATCCTTGGGAAGGACACAGGAACTCTGTCTCCTTGCAGGAGCCTGGAACTGTGGAGGGTGGCATCTCCATGGGACAATTCATCTCATCACTGCCATCCGTGCACTCCTCAACCCCGTCACACCGCGCACCGCGGGGCAAACACTGCTGGACGTACGCACACGGGAACTCGTCACCACTGCAAGCTGGAGGGCGTGGAACAGCTGATCCTACAAGAACAAAACGAGCGTTTAGTGATTCTACTACTCCAGTAATCATTCATATTGAATGTCTTTGAGACAGACACAGAACCTGCTGGGAATGCAGCTGATTTTGGTTACTAAACTCTCTTAAAAAAAGAACATGACTTTTAGAAAAGACATGGCTTCTAAGTGCAAAACACAGCATTAAAAACATCTTGTCTCATATAAACTCCATTGTTGTTGTTGCAGCATTTTGCTTCTGAAGCTCAAGTTCAGCATTTATTTTGATCCTATTACTTCTTTTGCTATGTACACATTGGAAGATTTAATATCAAAATATTAATGAATCTTGTCTTTCATCCAGTATTTAGAAAGCCTTAAAATAGCCCTCAAGTTATAACTTGAAGTTAACTTAAGAAAAAGATTTTTATAAAGTAACAATAATTTTTTTTTACTGATCTAGTTTATTATCACTCTGACTCTTCAGCTTAGCTTGATGTGATAGAGAATTAAATTTTAAAAAATACTAGATAGGTTTCCAGGATGCAAGTAAAAAAATGTGGGTTTAGAATTTTTTACTTTAACTAATTCAGACAGCTGACAAAAAATAAATGAATAAAATAAACAAACAAACAAAAAAATTCCATGCTTACTTGCATTACTGGAAGAAAATACTGGGGAAAGCTTTTTGTGATCATGTATATAAATAAACTGTCCCAGATACTTAAGTCTTTCTTTTTTCCTATGAAAACCATTGTAACTGAATTTTATTAGCAGAAGCATAAGATCTATTTGTGGAAACTAATTTCTAAGGAGCTGACTGTGCTAATATTGTGTTCTTTATAGCACCAGCATCTCCCATGGAAGCAGTGTGATGGATTCCTGTACTTTTTATGTGCAGGGAAAAGAGAAAAAACTCCAAAATTTTGCTTCATACATTTAATCTTTCGAGGTCAATTTGCAGCACCTAAGTAAAAAATATAATATGATTGTTAAAGGCAAGGTAAGACCAATGTCACTTCCTCTGTAAAAGACAAGAAGAGTTTTGCTGGTGGCTTGGGCTGAGGCAAAGGAGACAAGCACAAAAGTCATGGGTGGGTTTCATCTTGTCTTTTGAAATGGTGCAAGCATTGTTTTCGGACCTCAGATGTCCAATGTTGCTGCTCCATTAAGGCATGACACTCTGTAAGGGAGTACATGGATTTTGGCATGATTTACGACTTTTAATCCACTGGTCATATATCAGTATGTTTGTGGATTCTGCAATATCAGGGGTTTACAGTGTGAGGACTTTGTTAAAACATGCTGAGTTTCAAAGATACTTCCATCCTTAATAACAACAGCTTTTTGTACAAATAAATGAACTGTTAATGCTGTCAGATAAACAGAATACTGGCATTATTTTACCATCCAGTTGCTTGTGAAGCAGCTACAAGGAGAAAAAGCTCAAACTTCTGTGTAATACAGACCTTCTATAGACTAGAAATCTGATTTTCATGTTGACCTTATATCAAAAAATCATAATTGAAAAGCTTCATACAATAGAACATGCCTGATATTATTTCATGTTCCTAATGTTATTAAGTTAAATCATTCTACTAGAAAAATGTGTTTGATTCACTAGATATAATGTAACACATAAAATAACAAAAATGGATATTGACTCAGTGAAAATAATAACCTAGTGATCCTTTGTCCTGTTTGTATTCAGAATTATTCCATGAATGCCTCAAAGATGTGTACTTTTACATGGGATTGAAAATACTGTGGTTTCATATGTGTTTAATAAATGTGTTAGTCTAAGAATATATTTATGCTACTTTAAAAGGCTTATGGAAGTTGGTTTTAGATAGTTGATAATAGACATTTAAATCACATAGTGGATTGATTTTGTACAAATTAAAAGTATTCTAGACTTTGCATTTTTTCTACTTTGGTCCTATAATTTATTAGATGATAATAGTAGCCCATAAAGATATTTGAATTTGGTATGTCATACAGAGACTGCATATAAGGCCATGGTTCTGCCACGATACTGCTGAAATGTTGATTGAACATATTTCTCTCTCCATTGATACAGAACTAGTGCTGTCAAATCTTTCACAGTGGAGTAAAAGAAAAATTTTTTTAATTTTAGTTTGCACTTGCCCTGGGAAAAAATAAAATGTATGATTATATTTGATAATATTTGTTTTTTCTTTCTGTTATTTCTGACCTTTCCCTCACAGTGCCTAGGGGGCATTTAGATAGTGAAAATGACTTAAGCTGGAGTCAGTTCTGCTTATGCACATTCTTTTGTCCTTGCATAGCCCTGTGTTAGCTTTTCTGGTTTTTGTTCTGATACTAGGGAAATTAACCCCACACAGATACAATATATTTGATTTTCCTCTTGTTGCCTGTTTATGTTGCAGGAAAGATTGCATTTATAATACATTTGTGAGCATTTCTGACCCAGTTTAATTTCCTGTTCATGATATGTTTACTCACATGCTTCTAACCAAATTTGTTCTATAAACTGAAATCCCCTCTTAAACTCAATATTTCTTGAATGTGTTGCTTTTTATGAATCTGGCCTTGAGTGTTAAATTATTTTCAGACTTTTGTAACCCTGATCATTTTAGCCTTATGAGCCCAATCATATAATGAGCTTATGCATGTAAATAATCCTGTGCTAAATTCAGTATTTAAGGAAATATTTGAAGGTTTTTATTTTGAATGGGAGATGAATGTTTACCCAATATTCTAATCATCATCATCATCATTATTACTATTATTATCATTATTTATTTATTTATTTATTTTCTATCATTATTCTCTCTGGTTGTTAGAAAATAATTTGTAGGATGAAGTTCTTCCTGGCTTGCATAGCAATTATATTAGGGTGTGCAATATTCACCAAGGCCAGCAAAGATATGTCCAGGCTGACTTAGGGGTAAGGTTAATCAGGGGTCTTATGAGGTCTGTTTTATATTTGCACTAAATAAAAAAAAAATCCAAAGTCATACCCTGAAATAAGTAAAATCCTTTTAGATCAGAACAGTGCATGAGATAAGAATGTACTTCAAAGATCATAGGAATATTCCTTGCTTATTAACTCATGTTATATGTTAATTAATTCATTAGTTCACACGTATTTGGTTTCAGATACAATGGAAAAATTGTGCTCTGGATGACATTCTAGAAGATGTTGTTATTGCCATGGTCTGCCAAAACTCTACCCTGAAGTTCAGTCTATTTTCTTTACACAAAGTAGTTTATAAATGCTTTTCTTAATTATAAATTAAATCTTCCTGGTAAAAAAAATAGAAAACTTATAAAAACATTCATTTGTACAAAGTTAACAACTAAAAAAAGCTAATTAAGAATATGCAAATATAGAAAATCATTAACTAATTCCAACTGAAAAGAAATCTCAAGCAACATTAATGCAAAACTAATTACTTGTATTCAAAGCTACCATCTATGTAATTATTTATTTTAGGCTCATCATTGCAGTATCTGCTACTGACACATTTCCTTCTAAAAAGTGGGAATATTCATTCTGTTTTCTTGCCACTGTGAAGAATTAAACTAAGGTGTTAACACTACAATGTGGTTTGCAGTGAAAAACAAGCTGGCACTAATGAGAGACTCGTCAGTAACACGCTCCATGTGCTGACTCACACAGTAGTACAGTCACACAATTTAACAATAAAAACTAAACTTACTTACATCTATGAACCTTATATTTTCCTCTTGTACAAATATATGAAAGTTATTTAAACAGCAGAATCTGAAGTGGAGCATTTTGAATGCAAATGGTACTGTTTGTGGCCCATACATCCTTTCTGTCACTTAATGTTGTTCAATTCAACAACTGCCTAACACTGGCATGCCATAAAAATGTTTCCCTCACCTTTTCTCAAATGCAGAAAAGATGTTCCCAAGGCAGCACTCATCTCTTGAGTGCCATGTGACTCTCATTTCCAGACCACATTCACGAGTGCAGGAGACATTGTACAGGTTATTTTTTCAAAAGCAGTATCTGTTTGAAACTATTTAAGGATGTGGAGATAAATCTACTGAAAATTATGAATTCTAAGGAAGACAGTATAAAAGCTTTAACTTTTTGTATCAAGGCTGCATGCTCACTGAAAAGCAGGACTAAAAATCCTCAAAAATTCAGTATTTGCACACGGATGAAAAGCAAACTAAACAAAAACAACTTCAGCAAAAATAACCTCTGCACTGCAAAGCACTGAGTCTGAATTTAGATCCGCATGGAAAACAGCAGTAAATTGTTGATGTTCTGTTATGGCTAAAGAAATCATGACTTTTTAAGTAGAAAGCTGAGTACATGTCCTTATTTATTTCACTTTGCACTCAGTGTTTTATTTTGCTCTTATTTTTACTTTGCATATGGCAAATAACCAAAATTAAAGAAAGGGTTTAAAAATGTGCATATAACATCTACTTGTATATCATAAAAAATACATTTTAATTAGGTCCTAAAACTTGACATTTTAAATTGGTCCTACGTCTTTTGAAACTTACTCACCCAGCTGTGCTGGCTGAGTTATAATCTATGGACCAGAAGTGCTAACTCACAAGCACCTTCACACTTTTAAGAGAAGTCAAGTAGCTGAGGTAGATATAAAAAAGCATAAAAATCATACCAGTGTTTAAAGCAAATAAAATTTGGTATGTACTGCTCCATGTACTGCAATAACTACAGCTGTATATATCTGTATTTCATTGTTGTCAGATCAAATAGGTACTTTTAAATACATTTTTATCGCAATGTGCTAACCATCAAACCATGTTTACAGTAAATAAAGCTCATGAGCTGATGATTTTGGAGAAAAGAGCCTTTAAATATGAAAAGTGTTAATAAGTGCTCATTGTCAAGGACACAATTATATATTTGTGAGATAGGGACTTGTTAAAGGCTTACTGTTTATTGATGAGCATTTTCTGTACACCTATGCTTTGCTGTATTATTGTCTTTGTCATCCATTGAGTGTATGATCCTGTTTCACAGGTTGGCACTGCAAATATTTTGCTCATGAATTACAGGGATTCAATCACAGAAAACCATATAACTGCTATTACCCAAATGCTAATATCAAATAAATGTTTGTATTACACAGTCATTATCACAGCAAGAAACACACAAACATGCTTAATTTGAATGAAGCAACACCTCCAGGCTATCCTCCTCTTTTCTGCCTTCCCTCTTCAAATACCAAGATCTCTGGTGCAGAGTAGATCCCCATTTATATTTATATACCACCTGTAACAGTGAATTTTAGTTAAGACTAGTGGACATTGGCCTTAGAGTCAACACCAGAGAGCATAAAATAAAGTTACCACATATGCCGTTAGGCAGCACTACCTCAGTTGTATCAGACCTGGCTCTAAAGTCCATTTAAGTAAATGGGATAACTCATATTGATTTTAATGGGCCTTGCATCCGACCCTTGAAAACCAACAACCTGTCTGATATATTTGCATAAGTAATTTGCCTACTAAATGTAATAAAAACGGTGGGCCTATTAACTGTAGCTAAGAGAGCTCAAAAATAACTCCCTCCAGTAGATTTCATTAGACAAGAGTATAAATTAATTATGGGCCCAATCCAGTGCATTAATTAATTTGAAATAAATGTCAGGCCTCAATTTCAGTTCAGTAAACATCGGATCAGGGCATGAAATCAACGCAGTCAAGGTGGCTGAAAGGAAACAAACTTGGTACAAAAATTAATTGGATTAAACTATTCAAATACTTTAACAATCTTTCCATGGGTTTTCATCCATTACAATAAAACTCCTGCTGTTTATTTCCAAGTTTATAAGAAGACAAAAAAAACAAAGGGGAGGGGGGAGGGGAATTGAGTCTGGCCAATTGAATCTTCAAATGTCTTTCCTTCATGAGAAGACAGAGCTACCGGCAGCGTTCTGGAAAGGGTCCGAGACCCCATGACAAATCCAGAATTGAAAAAAAAGCAGAACATGGCCCAATGACTTCAGATTTTTATGTCTGCTCAGGATTTACTTTAAATGATCACAGTTTGCTAATATGCAAACATAATGGAAAACAGACGGGTTTACTGTCAGTAAAGTCAAGCTATGGTTTAGTCTTCACTCAGAGAACTACTGCTTCTAGCTGGAGCACACTGACTACCTATGACAGGAATATGGCAATATTTGCCATATTTCTGCTAAGAGCTGTCTGGAATTGCTAGCTATGCCTGCTAATGTGATGGATTTGCTGGCTTGTTTATTTATTAGAAGCAATGACAATGTGGAGGAGCTGTTAAGTTTTAGTCTTCCACAAAATGAAGTGGATAAAATTTCTGAGATAAATCTGAGTTGAAGACTTACTCTTATTGAGGAGACGAGTAGGTTTTACAGAAGGAAGAGTCTGAGAATTTTCTGCTCTTTAAGATAGCATCATGAAACCATTTCATTCCAAATATTATTTCTCTCCATCCCTCCAAGGAAATATGTTGATTTTTATGAATGAACTTAGCAAGGAAAAATATCATCTGTGTGATTTGAAGTTTTTCTGGTGTAAACAGATGGGGTTTGGAGGTTCAATATTAATGAAACTATTTTAATACCCTTTTAATAAATCCAAAGAATTTTAATTTCCCAAAAGGCATGCAGCTTGCTGCAGAAGATTTCAGTATTCTGGATAAGTTATAAGAAGGCAGAGAGAAACTGAAGGTTTTGGACAAAGATAGTATAATTATTAATTTAAACATACACAACATAATTGCATTCAAGAATTGTCAATAATTATTCTAGTTTATATCATGTAATTATCTTATCCTAAAATTATTCCCAGTTGCTTTTCTGTGAAATCCACAAAAAGTTTTGCCTTTTGATACCAGCTAGGTCTGTGCACAAGAACAGGCTGAAGAATCTCTCTAAGGTACTATGCCTTGATTCACAATTTTTAGTCTTTAAAAATGCATAAATGCCCTAACTCTGCCAAGAGACATGGACCTAAAGCATATAGTGATTGGTTTCAGGGAAAAGCTAATTGACTAAACAACCTATTCACAAATTTCCCTGGTATCTCCAGTCCTCTGTTACTACTCATCCTGCTTTCCTCTTCCCCTCCGTCGTTTCTGTGAGCAGTCTCCCCTTACAACTACTCCCATGATTCATCTCCTGCCCTTGAGGAAAGAAACTCCTTGAGTTTCTTCTTCCCCTTTCTCAGAAAGAAACTCAGTGTGAGACAGATTTCTGCTTCACTGCAAGCATGAGCAGACAAGATAACAGTGATTCCCCCGGCGCTGCAACTTAAAGAAATCAGAAGTTAAGTCTCCTCTATGGTGTTTTTCCCCATGATCTAACATTGTAGTACCAGCAGCTCAGGCAGTTAACTCTTTCAGTATTTCCAGCACTTGGGCTCTGGGAGTTCAGAGAAGGATCATTGACACTGCCTAAGGTTTTGTCAGATGAGTCTTGCTGTGCTGCAGAATTTCCTGTGTTGCTTCATCCATGGGCACACATGGACACACTTGAGCACACACAGACACACAGATTCATACACGTGGACACACACACATGCACACCCCTCCACAAGATTCTCTCTGCACCACTCAGCTATTTTTTTGCACAAAGTTCACACAAACACACACTACTTTTTGGGTTGTTTTCTCTTAATTAGATAAAAATGTCATCTATGCTTTTCTTATTTTCTTGTGAAATGGGATCTACTAAAAGTGCAGGAGAGCATATAAAATGATCTGCAAATGGCTCACTTCTGAGTTGTTTAATTTTTTGACTAGTTTGCCTGTAATGCTTCTGTCATGGGTAACCTGGAACGTCGTTGTATTTCACATCTATCTCATATTGCCTCTTTAAACCCCAGCACACCCAGAACCAGAATTGTGGGACAGCTGGGACATGCTGGTCCCTTTAGAAGGCCAGGGCACCCAAGCTGATTCCCTTCCTTGCTTGGTGAAGTTTGCTGAAGGTGGATGCTGACCTTTTAAAAGGGCTGCTTTGGGTGGGTTTCTGGGCTTGCCACTGTAGCAACCTGGAAAAACTGCATTTTGCAGTTAGAAACTGTCTTTAGAGTGAATCTTACAAATTCCACAGGCAGTGAAGCTTGAGCTGGCCCCATGGGCTGGGTCAGCCCCTGCCAGCACCGACAGAGTGGATTTCACCCGGCACAGCAGTGGGTCAGGGACATCAACCCCAACACTGGCAGAGGCCAGTGGGTGGAAGGAGGAAGTGGCAGAGCTGACCCCACACCACTGGCAGGATTTCATCTGCCATGGGGCAGCTCTGTAAGCTGCCTCCTTCCCGGGAGGGCTCTTTTGGTGCACCAGACCATGGGCCACCTGGGAAGCACCATCTTGGGGAGAAAGCTGGTGCCATTTTCCCTCTGTCTTTCAGGACACACTGGCACCATCTTGGGAAGGGTATTTCTGGCATTTTGGGTCTCTCGTTGCACCTCTGGGGTTCCTGAGAGTTAGCAATTTTGTATCTAGTAGTTATTTACTGGGGTTATTTTTGCCTTTTGCTGTTCTGCTTGTTAGTAAATGGTATTTCTTGACTTATATCTACTAGTATTCTTTCTTTATTAGTGGAAAGGGATTAGTTAAGACTAAAGGGATGTAACTCATTTTAGAGTCTCCTCTCTAAATGGTCTTAGTCATCCTCTTTAAAGTGCCCTAATTCAAGACAGCTTCTCACTAGTCTGCCAGTTTAGGGTCTGCACAGGGGAAACATTTTGGCCAATTAATATTTTGTTTTTCTGGTCAATTCAGGATTCTTTATTTTTATAAGTCTGAAAATAAAAATGGTTTGGATATTTCCAAACTAGTACTCAAAATTGCTGAGTTTTTTTTATCCCAACCTTTTTTTTTATTTGTCAGATAGATGACATTATGCAATAAGAAGTAGTTATGCAGGTAGTTATCAAATATTTTTCAGATATTTGGACACAGTAACTATATGGTCTTTAGAAAAACTCTTCATAAAGATAAGAAATTCTGCAGTAAAAGATATATTTGAATCATGTGCATAGAGAAATAAAAATATTCAATCATCTCTCATCAATTATCTCTCATCTCTGTACTGGAAAAAGAAAAGAGAGCTTTAAGAAAAGTAGTATTCAGTAATGTGGTTAAAGATTATTTTTACATATAAACACACAGACCCTGTTTTAAAGCAAATGGAAATCTGTGGCAGGAAAAGCAGAGGAGGTTTATAAGCAATCAAGATTCAAAGAATGTGTTTCATGAAGCGGAGATAAAATAGGGAGGAAAAAGTCTCAATATTTGTCTGAGCACTGGAACAGACTCCCCAGGGCAGTGGCGACAGCACCAGCCTGACAGAGCTCAAGGAGTGTTTGGACAATGCTGTCAGGCACAGAGTGTGACGCTTGGGGATGGTTCTTTGCACCGCAAGGAACTGAACTTGATGATCATTGTGGGTCCCTTCCTACTCAGGATATTCTGTGATTCTGTGAATATGTGGTGTCAAAAACAAATAAATAATAACTAGGCAAAATGTTATGACATTAGTATTTCCACACATTTATACCTTTGGTCTGTGGGTTTCTTATCTAAAATCACAAAGGGGATTAATTTCTAAAAAAATGTTACTTCCATTTTTTTTTCCCTGAAAATCAAATACTTTCAAGATACCACATATTATCTAAAATTATGGTAGTTTAGAAAAATACTGATCTTGAAAATCTCAAATCATTATCAGCTGATTATATACATAGATTTTTATTTTACCACTTTCTTTCTCTCCACTATCTAGCCACATGGAAATAGTTTTCAAAGTCACTATTGTTTTACTAAGTTATTAGATTCTATCTTCATTCGGCTATTTTCAAGTTATAACCAGTCATAAAACAGAGTTTAAATTGGAATCCAGTTATAACACTCATTTCCTTGCACCTTGAACATAAAGAATGGTTGACAGCTCTGGCCCTTTGGGACACCTTCCTTCTTATCTTGATGCTTGAACCTGCACCTATCAGAAATTTTAGTATGATATTCCATATATTCTGCTGTTGTTTGGAAGTCAATGCAAATTATTTAACTCTGAAGGAACTTCAGGACTGGCTCTATAGCATACATCTATTGTGAGATTTGAAACTGCTTTATGGATATGTCTTAAGAAAATCCTACCAACCACACAAAAGAGTGAATCACCAAGGTTTAAATAAAGACTTCATACATTTCAAGGCCTAAATGAGAAAGCACTAAACAGCTTTTCTATTCATGAATATAAGCCTAGAGTCGTACAAGCAGCAGTATATAATTTAATTTCTGAGTATTAAAAATTTCCCTGATGCTAAAAGGGGAACAGATAAGTTCAAAGGGAAAGAAAAAACCTGAGGATCTTTATTCTGAGACTACATGTGGCTTAGGAAGACAATTACAAATGGCTGCAAATGGGAAATGTAATGGGGTAAAACAGCACATTTGGATCCCCTTTTCTTATACTCTTTCTATGATTTCCAGAACTGTTGGTGACAGGTTATATTTCTAAATGCACTTTTTTTCTTACTTACTGTGGCTGGCCAGAAATTCTGAGTATATCTATCTTAAATTTGATTGAATATAATTTCCTTTGTCACACGGTTTTTGCATTATTATTTCTTCAAGAAAACTAGGAAAGGTGATCTAAAGGGATGGATATGGCTATATCTCATGACTGTCTTATGATAGTTCAAATATAGTGAAAATTCAGTTGTTGGAGGATATTAGGTTTTAGGGTACTGGGACACCTTTGTACACATTTTTAAAAATACCCTTGGGCTTGAATATGAAGCTAAAACCTGTCTTATAATTCACAGATTCTGATTTGTTTCTTCTATTTGTTTTTTCACAAGTGAAAGCTCACTCAGTATAAGGATTATATACAACCTTTACACAAAGTTTAGTTTGTGCTTTGCTACACAGCAATGGGGAGACTTGGAAGAAATATGACATTTCAAAGCCAATGTTTTGCCGAAGTGAAAGTTGCCAACAATCACTGAAAATTTTACAGTACTTCAGGTCCTAAGGGGCAAATCTGACCGTTTTGTTGGTAACCTGTGTGGTAAAGTCAAGAACTATGACAACATCAGAAAAAAGCCCCAACCCATTGCATCTGTGAAATAGCAGTTCCTAGATTCACAACTCCACCACAGTCAGATGACACAGTGTTGGGGACGACGTGTCCTGTCTGTGCTAAATGTTTTGCACTATTTGAATGGTCCTTTTATATCCAATGTATCTTTACATAATAATATGTTCTACTGGAAACAAATCTTTCCGGTGAAAGGAAAGCTGCAGTGGGGTGTGGTGGGAAATTTCTAACAGTGACAGTCTTTCTGGTGTGCTAAGTTTATATGCTAAAGAGACATTTTTTCAAAAATGTTATATAAAGAAGGGAATGCATGAAAAAATCTCAGAAGTAAAAAATATTTTAAAATAAAATGATCAAAATTTATAAAAAGTGATTCACAAAACAGAAGAAAAGAAACAAAATACTTCAGATAGTGTTGAGCAGCTATGGGAAATAAACTGTGCAGCAAACAGACTAAACCCAGAAATTTAAAAGCAGAGACTTATAAGGAAAGGTAAAGTAGAATAGACACAGAAGCACCTCCAGATTAATTTTATTCAAATTAATTATTTCAGTAAGAAATATTAATACTGAACTGGTGATAAGCATGACTGATGGTGGAAAAGCAAATACTGTTTTCTCAAATACACTGGAGCCTCAGGCACCACATATTTGCACTTGTCTTTATACCCAAGATTCATCCCAAATATTCATTTTACAGTGTCAACACTGTTCGTTTTGAATAAATCAAAATTACTTAAGCAATTAGTTAAAGCAGTACAATTTAGAGGTATAAGTACCCAAAGAGTTGCAGCTAAATAGGGCCTAGCAGGTAACTTGACTGTGTAAAAGAGCTGGAGCATCATTCAGTGCTGACTTTGTACTGAGATTTACCCTCTTCCAGTAGATTTCCACAAGCAGAAATATTTCACTTGGGTGATCTCTGGAAGACGTCACAAAATATATTTACTATTTATTTGTTTCTCAAGAATACTGCTCCAATATGTAGAAGTGCTATTTAACTAAATTACACAGAATTTTTTCCATCTGGTTTATTTCTCTGGTAATGAATGAGTGGTAAAATACAGTATTCTGATTTTCATAAGCAAAATAAAGTTTAGTTATTCGGCATCTTTGGGTTAATGCTAGGATTAAAATTAGGTATAGAAATAATTTTTAGAATTTCTGTATTGCCTCCTATTTCAGCTGAACTAGAAAATACTATGAGAAAGACATTAAAGAATATAAAATCTGATTCAATGCTTTGGAATTTTTGGTCCCTCTGAAACTAGAAATAGAAAAGTTTTTTAATTTTATTTTGAAAAATGTAGACATTAAATAGAAATAAAGTTTTGTGGGATTTTTTAAATCAAGCTGTTATTTGCAAATTTGAAGAAGATCATTACAACTAATTAGCAATTAAATTCTTTGGTCCCTATGATGTAAAATAAGATCTTCATACAGCTTCATCAGCAGAAAGTCATGGACCTTGAAAAGAGGTACAAATATGTATAATTTAGCAGCTAATTCTGAACAAGGTCCTGTGCAACCAACAGTTTCCTCTGCATCAGCATCAGCTGAAAGCTTCTTCTGCAGTAGGCCTAACTTGACCTACCACTACCTTGACTACACCTTGCTTAAATGGTCAGAAATATTATTGGATATCTAGGAACTGTCATGGCTAATGTGGAGTGACTACTTAAAAATATAAAAACCACAGTTGAATTAGAGCTGCTGGCACTGCTTGATTACTTAGAGCTCCAAACCAGTTAAATTGTGATTGCTTCCATTTAGAACGTGTTGCCTCTGGAAACTCAAAAGTAATTAAAGGCAAGCTGAAAAATAATAATTCAGAGAGAGGAAAAAAGATCTGCAGTAGTATAGCTCTCTTCTGAAAGAAAGAACATTACACAAAACCTGCACTGCGGGTAATACGCTTTTCTTTGAGCTAGGTCTTTGAATAAACTTAATGAGCAACAATCAAAGCAGGACTGACAGTGGCTTAGGTAAACTTTCCCACCGATTCTGTTACAGAGAAATGTTGCTCAAATATCTACAGGACAGGGCTTTTATACCATTAGAAGGTAATATCTTGAAATTTTACCATGTGAATATTTAACCAGCTCTCTGGCAACAATAGTTAGCAAAAAACAGCACCACCTCCTAAGTAGCTCTGTGTCAGGAACAGTATTAAAAATTCAGAGGTAGATTCTTTTTTTCCTAAATTGCTGTAGTTTATTGTATTGCATGGATTTTATGTAATTCACTTGCCTCTTCACAAGCTCTACCAGGCCAGCGAGGATTATTAGGATAGGACTCTTCCAATGAGAGTATGAAACCAATCTTAGGTAACAGCATCTAGATACAGTGTTTTGTCTGGAGAGGAGATTATGTATCAAATTGCAATGTATGCATGTAAAAAAGGCATGAGCTCTTGCCTTTTTCAACAAACTGTAAGTAACCAATATAACTCCAACAAATTTTCTTCAGGCCAAATTTCTGATATATCACATTTGTAAGAGCAACAGATTGTGATACAAGTTAGATACTTTGAAGTATTCTACAACTGGAAAATCTCTGGAGAAAATTAAAGTAATTAGAAAATGTTGCTCTATTAAAATTAATTTATTTCTGTAGTTATTATTATTTCAGAATTACAGGTACTTAAAAGATGTAATTTGAAAATTTCCCTATTTTCAAATTTCCCTATACTATGAATGAAACTGCCTATGTAATTCTTAAGATATGGTTAAAAAAGGTGATTAACGTAATACGGGTAGAACAAATGCCTGTTTATGCACATAGTCTGCAGCTCATTGAATTGCATTCCAAAATATTATTTACCTGAGCCTATTTAGAGAAAATAAACAAAACCCTTATTCAGCTTGATTCTGAACAAATGTCACTCGCATGAACATATTATTTCACTTGATGCTCTAATCAGCATGTGTTTAATTCCTCCAGGAGGTGCTTCTCACAATAAAAATAATAAAAGAAAAAGTTTCTTGAACAGAGTGACAACTAGGTCACACATAGGCTGTCCTACCTGAACAGCAAGAGCTGTATTAATAGAAAGAAAGATTATCTAAGATTTTTATAATCATCATATTGTCATTTATGTAAATATAATAACGCATAGTTGTCCCTTTGCCATTAAGTTCTGCTGATATCTCTATCAGAATCTGTATTTGCATGTATACTGTCCTTTTTCTTATGATATGGCACTGTGTGCTACATTTTGTTTTCAGAGTAAATGACTGCTTTTCTCACAGAAAAAAAACAGGGCATTTTAAGACATTAAAATTCTTTTTCTACATAGATCAAGTACTTCTGTAGCAGAACTCAGATTGTAAATACTCAAAAAAAATGCTAGCGAGGCAGATGTGGTCCACATTTTATGAAGAGAGCAAAGATAAAAACTTAACAGCTTTCTCTGAAAATAATTGTGAACTACTTTGATACTCATAAAACCCTTTGATCCTAAACTAATGTCTTTGACTTTTTTCATACAGGAGAAAACAAATATAGTGGAGCAGCAGTAAATTCCTCTCAACTATGGTTGAGGCCCTCAATGCCAGTAATATTATGAGTTGTTATAATTATTTGTATGTACAACTTGTAGCTAAAGCACAAAACTGTCTTCTATAAACCATGAGAAATAGAAAATATGTCAGATTTCGTAACTGGGATATACGTTGAAATATGAAATGCCACAATTTTCCTTGCCCTCTGAAAAGAGAAAATGTATGATATGTATTTTTGTAATAGCATACCTCCATCAATGCATTCTGGGGTGAAAGAAATGTCATCGAGAGCAAATTCTATGGGTTGACTCCACCCCACTTCAGCTTCAAAGGCAACTCTGAAAAGGCTGTTACTGGAGAGAACTACACTTCCATACATCCATTTGTTTTCTTCATTTCTAGTAGACGACCACATAAGGATATCTGTTCCATGTTCTTCAACCGTGTACACCTGTCAATAGAACCCAAGAGATGCAGATGAATCAACATTAAGTAACAGGTGTGCAGCTTGGAGAGTTACACAGCCCAAGTGCAGCAGTGCACCTCCTCCCTGCTTGGGCAGCACCAACCCTTTTAGATATGGTTCAGATCCACTTCATATTGGTAATGACCAAATGTTACTGAATACTTTTGCTAATGCTGATTCAAATATAAAGCTACTGTGGAAAAAAAAAAAAAAGAAAAAAAAAAGAGGTCCTAATCCAATCACTAATTGTAAAATCTACAGTCTCAGCCTGACATATAGAAGATAATGAGTAAAGACTTAATCCCAAATTCATTTAAAAATTGAGAAAAGACTGAGAAGGATCTTGAGCTATCCTTTCATGTCTAAAAGGTGAGCTTTTTTTTTTTTTTAATAGTTAGACCTAATGAAGATTTTAGAGATAAAAATAAATGACGTAGCAACTAGGGATTTAAGTCTGTCATCTGGTACAAGCAATTTATAATACAGACTTTTAGATAGTCACAGGAAGTTATTGCAAACATATTTAGCAAAGCCATGAATAAAAATAAATAAAATAATTAAATACTGAAAGCAATAAGTATAGCAATGATTGAACCCCCAATTAACCAACAACTAGTGAATTTATGCCAAGAACATGAAACTGGAGAATGCAGAGGTATTTGCTTTTCCCACTCAGGTGTTAAAAGTCCTTATCCTTATACAGTATGAGCACAAAAAAAAAAAAAAAAAAAAAAAAACCAAGAAAAAAAAAGAGTAATAAAAAAAAGAGAAGTGGAGAACTGGAAAAAAGAAAGTAAGCATATTCTAACCATTCCAGATAATCACTGTTCTTTTAAGAGACAGACTATTATAATCAATATCCTCTTCATCAGAAACTAATTTTCCAGTGATCTGCAGGTTCATGTTGCCAACTGAACGCCCCAGGTTAACAATGGAATAGAAACCCTGAGGCCCAAGAAACTTATGACCTTGAACGCATGCAAATTATCTGTATAGTTCAATACCTTTGATTGTCCCAGTCCACATGGTGGGAGAAATAAGCTAAAAACCCAAATGGCACCCTAAATCCTGCATAAATTTTAGAACTTGGGTATTGATCAAAAAAATCTATGATGCCGGAATATTCGTGCTAGTTATTTTATTTTTGGAGTAAGGGAACAAGAAAGATTACTGACATAGAGTAATTCAAATCAGGACCAAATTTTGTCAAGCCTGATCTTTGGTTACTGGATTGTGTAACAGCATTATCTTGTCACTGTCTTCCTAAAAGCATACCTCCTGCAGGGCTAAAAGGACAGGTGTTAAAAAGAAAGAGATGGCCAAACCCATAAAATAAAAACTGTGTAACAGTTTTTCACATTACTGGGCTCTGAGGTCTTATTAAGTTGAAACACTTGATTAGAGAAACCCTTCATTTAAGGTTAGGACAATATTAAACATCTCAATGTGTCTCTGGAACCATTCACTATTTCACCAATCATGAAATGTGTCAATCTTGATGATCTGGAATTCTAAAGCATATAACAATGTTAGCATGTTTTTACCTATTAGCAGTGATATTTACTTTTGGAAGGTAAATACTGAGGTTCTATCTCTTTCAGAATATCTCATTGTTAAGTCTCACAGCTGCACAAATAGCTGTTGGGGAAGTGGGAAGAATCCGAAACGTTAGAAGGCAATATTAGCATCTTTCTTACAGGATACTTAAAGGTTGTCCCATTGTTTAAAGCCAGATTTTTTTTTTCCCAATTCTTTTGGTCAGGTTAGTAGGAGAAGTTTCTCATACTAGAAGTTTCAAGGCACAATAATTGCTTGAACAGGTCTGTCTAGGTACAGAGAAATTTCATTGTGTGCATACAAACGAAATGTCTCAGACGCAACAAGGACCCATTCTATGCACATACAGATCAACCCTGCAGCTCAAGTTCAGTACAAACAATAAACCTGTCAGGAATCCTGCTGTATGTTCACTGGCCAGGGGGTCTGGAATTGTAGCAAGTCAAACTGGGTCTTAAGTGTGACATTTTGATGACATCAGCTCCTGTTCACATAGGTGCAAAATCATCCCATATGCCTTGTCTTTTCTTTGAGATTTAATTTACATTTACCGTAGAGTAAGGCTGTGCAGATATGTAATTACTAATGGATTAATTAACATGTTATGGTAATTTATGTGACTCTGTTCTCAGTTAGGCTTGACTAAAGTTTAAACCTGGCGTATAACAATAACATAGCTAATTGAGAAAACTGATATAATTTAGTGTAAATCCCTAAACTGGTGCACTGGAAATCTCTGTTGAACTCCCAGTTGTGCTTCATTTGTCAGGTTCCCTCCTGGGGTAATGCTTCAATCCCACTACTTGCCAAAGTACTCCTGAATATACCTGAGTTCTCCAAACCTTTTTCTATCCACAGCTATGCCAGGAAAGGGTCTGTGTTCTTAAATGTCTTCTAAAAAAGTTAGATGAAATTTCTGAAAGAATTACACATAACTGAAAATGCATGCAGTGTCAAATGTGATTAAAGAAAAGTTCAGAAAAGTGGGAAGCCCAAGGATTCTGCTACTTTAGCAGAGGGTACAGGTCTTATTCTCTCTGAGGCTGTGCCCAGTGCAAATGAAGAAACATTATCTTCTTTCCTGGGGCTACCCAGTGCCTGAGCATCTTCTGGATCAGGAAGTACCTCAAGTGTATAAACGACTTTTGCTGGCCTGTGTAAGCATGTACAGCCCATGAAAGGTTGAGCAAATTTTCATGGATAAGGTCTCCCTAAAGCCTTGGAAGGGTACAACTCTGTGGAGCTTAATACCTCCAGGACCACCTTCCTGCACAGCATCCTATCTAAACTGTACACGCTAGCCTGGTAGTGAAAACAACTGACGTGCAAGAGAAAAAAGCTGGCAAGATGAATCTCACTATGTGGTATGTAATGGAAGAAGAGCAATCACCAAATAAAAACCAACCTAACAAAAAAATCGTAACCAAAAACAAACAACCCCCCCACCAAAACAAAACAAACAACCCCAAACCCACAAAACCCTCAAAACAACCAAACAACAAGTTGTAGCAAAATCCCATTGAACAACTCTGTATTCATCAGTCTGATAAGATTGTTCTCCAGCCTAATACTGATCTAGCTGATCCACAGAGAACAACATTCTTTAGAAAATCCTATTTACCACCTTGAGGTCATGACTTAGTTCTAATTCCCCACAGAATATCCTGTGTGTTAGAAACTTCTGAATCCTTTTTTCAGCTTCTATTTCATTTTGAGGATAGGGAAAGTACTGTTTAAGGTCATAAATATATATATATATATATATTTTCTATTGGTTAATCAGCAGTTACAACTTGTGGCCATTCTGTACCCTCATCCTGACTTTTCAATATGTTATATCATCTTCCTGGTCTTGCCTGAATCTAGCAGTTGGGATGCTGGAAGGTACTACATTCCACCTGAATTGCTAAATAAATAAGAAACCAATGCACGTCTGAAGGGTGCATAATAAGAGATGTATTCTCCCAGCATTGACAACTTAGAGTCTTTAATTGCCAGCTGAGGAAACAGGAAAGTCTTGAGAAAGAGAACCTGTATTTCCACTTCATTAGGCACCAGAGACTTGTGTCAGCTGAGGAAAATTTCCATTGACTCAAGTGAATAATGATGCTATGTTTTCTACTTTACATCTTTAGGATCATGCCTTTGAGCCCTTCATGTTCCTCAGCAGTCAGCATTGCATGTCTTCCTTGGACTGAAGTCCCACCAGAGACAGACTGAAATTGTTTCTTTTAAGTCCATGAATCAGATTACAAAATTGTATCATATTTCATTGTCCCAATAGAGAAGCACTTAAAAAATTAATTACCTTTTTCCTCTTATTCCCCTAAACCTTTGTTTGAAGTAATAAAAATTTGCCTAAACATCAGTTTGAAATAAAAAAATATTTAGATTTTCTGAGTAAAATTGACCTGACCTTTACCAAAATTTATTATAAATCAGTTCTGTTAGCATCAACAATTACCAAGGCAGAAAACTGATACATTAGCTGTACTATCACATCAGCAATTAATTTCAGTTTCAATTCTCCACTGTATGAGTATGGCAAACTGTCCTGAGGTAAATGGGCAGAGAAGCATAATAAACACTGAGTGTTTCAGTCTAACTGACATATGATCAATAGAATTTCCATTGAAATGAAACAGACGTGAAAGCCACATTCATTTTTTGCTGAAACTTCTCTCCTACACCATTAAATTCAACAAAGTAGTCATAAAAATGTAAAGATAAATGTGAGGGTTTTTTTTTTTTAAATTCACATTTACTGCATAAAGCAGCAAGATTTGTTTGTATTAAGAGGTATTTTTGCCTAGAGCATATTAATTGATATATTAGACCAGGCTTGTATTTAATGCTGAAAAACTCCCATTTCAAAGACTCTTACCAAATACTTCTAAGGAAAGCTAGTGGGTTTGTTCTTAATCATTACAAAGCAATTTTTTTCTCCTGCTGGTAAATGATTGATTGAAGCAAGAGTATTCAGGTCTCTTTTAAACAGCATCCATTCTGTTAGAGCAAGAGTTGCTGTAAACATTGTGTCTTTTCTAAAAATAATAATAACCCAGACTTTTGGTTTTCCTATGAACAAAACACAGAGTTTATGACAATGGAATTGTGCAATTGAAATGTGCATTGTGAATACAGAATAGAAGCATTTCTAGCTCCTCTTTCCCTTTCCTCAGTGACAAGTTCCTTTTTTGAGGAAGAGTAGGATTGCTCCCATAACTTCACATTATTTTGTGTAGTTCTACCTCATCTATTTCCTATACCATTACAGTGTTAATTTTTATCTTTCTTTTACCCATTCCTTGTATGTCATTTTAATCACACATCTCAGTATGTCCTATATCTGCAGTCCTTTTATTATTTTTTTTAAATTCAGACTCGACCAGATAGCTGTTTTTCAGATAAGAACTATATCAGCTTTTGTACTGATGTTATTATATTCTGTCACATTATTCAAACTTCCTATTACAGTTTGACTTCTTTCACCTCCAGTGCAAACTGAAAAAAAAATCTTCACAGAGCTGTTTTAGAAGTTTTGGGCTGTTGATTTTATTGCTTTTCTTTTTTGTTCTTTTTAGGCTTTTTTCTTTTTCACTTGAATGGGTACTGTTAATTTATATTCTTGATTTAATAAGAGCAACAGTTGATACTGAAATAGCTTATTAGTTTGATAGAAAAGAGCAAAATGTCCACAAAGGCAAATTGATTCTGTGATGGGATGATATTCCTTGCTGAGTGCTTCAGTCTGTTGTGAATATGTTTCTCCATAAAGCGTACTTGTAGCAAAGCCATAAACAGAGAACTTTGTATGTGGGAGTCAGACAATTCTTTATGAAATTGGGGCAATGAGAGTAAATTAAATAAGTTTGCTTTAAAAGAAAAAAAAAACAACAAAAATCAATTAAAAAGCAGGCTCTGGCTGTCAGCCTACTAACTCACACATAGGCCACACACATCTCCTTATTCACAAATGCTAAGTGTTCTGTGATGCTTGAAAACATTCAAAAGCTCCTTCAAAGGGTTTCATCATCAATCTTGCATGCTTTAAAGTCTGAGATACTTGAATTTAAACAGATAGTTAATCATAGATAATCTCACAGTATTTCAGCTATCAACAGATTTAAAAAAAAGGGATTTGTGTTTGCTTTTTACTGCCGCTTATATGAACTTCATGAAATACAGCTTTTTTTATCAATAAGTAAATTTACGGCAATACTCAGAGTAATAACCTAGGTGCTAGAGATAAAATTTAGATGTAAACCCCATCCTGAAAATATTACTAAAAAAAAAGAAAATAAAAGAAAAAGGGTGGAATGAAGTGTAACATTATCCTTGGGCTGGATGGAAGGAGAAGGTGAAGAGTTTACCTGTGGCACAAGTTGCCCCTAGAGGCTGAGTAGTCTCCATTTATGGACATTTTCAAGACTGGGTAAATTCCTGAGCCACCCAGGATCATCTTGTAGCTGACTCTGCTTGGAGCAAGAGGTTGGACCTGAGGCCCTTCCAGCCTAATTGCACTATAATCCCATGGAACAGTGCTATGATCATCTTTTCCAGTGGAGAAAACAGTGGTAAAAACTTCCTGACTTATTTCAATATCCAAGACTACAAAAATATTCTTGTTCACTTTTAACACAGATTAATTTATATTCTGTCACTGACTGAAAAATTAACATAAACTGTGTTTTCAAAATTTAATAAACCTCACACATAGGAGTCTTTCTCATGTCACTTAAAAAGGAACTGTGCAACGTGTATATTCAGTGAGTCACATGAAGTGAATTGTTTGCCAAGGGGTCACATCCTTCCTTGGGCTGTTACTGGATTACTTAACAACCAAAAGTGCTCTTCTTAAAGGTGTTTGGGGAACAGCAAGATGACAGTTTCATGGAACTGTGGGCTATAATTGTTAATAGTTAAATACCTTATTTCCAATTTTTTAATAAAACATCTCTCACAATTGTTTTAATAAAACACCTTTCACATGTAGTTTTATTAGTAATTTTAAAACATTTAATTTAAACCACTAAACATTAGAAATTGCCTCTATTTGATGCTGAAGTGAATTCTGCAGACAACTGTGCTGGTATTGGGTAAGTTTTAGTATGCTAGTCAAATGTGCAGTGTTAATTCTTACATATGTAGTTAAAGGACTTAAAGTGGAACTAAAACTAAAACGGAATTTTCACTTGATCCTGTCAGGAGAAGACTTGTATATAGGTGTAACTGCAGTACTGTTAACATAAATTCCTGAGATTTTGGTAATCCTAGACACAAAAATGCAAATAGTACTAAAGCAAGTATTATTATGCCATAATGTAGTCAAAGAAGTTTTACCTTTAAGACTCCCGTTTGCCTAGAAGCAAACATCCAGAACCAGAAGCGAACTCTACAGATGCCAAGACTAGCTGGGAAGACTTTGGTGGTAATTATCCTTGCTCTGTTTCCTTCCCTCTGGGCGGATGAGTTGACATACAAAAAACTCTGTCCTTTACCTTAAAAAAAAAAAAGATAGAAACGTTTAGAGTTTTCCAATACTATTTTATGCTTTAGTTTATAAGCATTTTTATAAACACAGACACTAGTATTTTTTACTTTTTTTTTTTTTTTTCCTTTTTACCATATACATGCATACCGTACCATGGCTGTTTGGAGACCTTTGCTAAAGCTTCGTGTATTTCACAGAAGTTCCTAGTAGCTTGGGTTGGAAAGGCCCTTAAAATCCATCTTATTCCAACCCAATGCCATGAGCAGGGATGCCACCCACTGCATCAGGCTTCTCAAAAAACACCCAGCCTGGCCCTGAACATTTCCAAGGACAGGGCATCCACAGCTTCTGCACAAATTTTTCCAGTGTCTCACTGCCTTCTGAGTAAAGAATTTCTTTCTAATTTCCTAATTTCTAATGTAAGTCTCCCCTCTTTCAGTATAAAAAGATGTTTCTTGTCCTAGATGTCCCTTGTGCTAGACAGAATAACAGAAAAACGTGTCTCGGAAGAGAAGCACAAGGATCATCAAAGTCCAACTCCTGACCCTGCACAAGACACCCCAAGAGTCACACCATGTGCCTGAGGGCATTGTTCAAACATGTCTTGAACTCTGTCAGGCTGGTGCTGTGACCACTTCCCTGAGGAGCTGTTCCAGTACTCTCTGGGTGGAGAACCTTTTCCTAACATCACACTGAAACCTGATGGACTGATAGATATTTCTAAGTATTTCAGACTGTTGGCAATTCTGACAAGCAATTCCTCTGCAGCTAATAGGAATATATCTTGCTTGGGTAATTTAAAAGTAAATTACAAATCTGGATAATTTTGTAAACAGTTTGCTCTAATTTTGTTTTCCTTTTGCTTCACTTCAATCAACTTTGTTTTTCTTACAATTGCTGGGTAATTTCACTGAAACAAAGAACTAATTAAATGACTGAAACTGAAAAACACACAAAATCTCCTTGAAAAGCCAGGGGCTAGTGGTTGTTTTGTTATCGCATTGCATCAAGGTAACAGCAAGGAAGCGAGTCAAACTACTTATTTGCAAGAAACAGCTTGCCTGGAACAGCTGCAATAGTTTCTAACTCTACCTTGTCTGTTCTGTCCCTTTCCAAGAGGAATGCACTTCCAGATTTACAGCCTGCAACATAAAGTAGCAGGAATGTCTGCAAAACCTGTGATTTGTGGTAAGGAAGCTGTTCCCTTATGATCAGGTGAGCAGTTCTGCAGCAGGTGCAGAATAAAGGAAAAGGGAGGATAAACAAGTTGGACAGAAGTGGCTACAGCCACCCATGATAAGGTGTCTTTATTGGTTTAGAAAACATGAAATACAAAAAAAAAAGGAATCAAAACCTGGAGATGATGCTTCTCACAAACCCAAGAGAAAAACTGTAAAAATTTTATCTTCTAGGTTGAATACTAACTGTAAATAATACTAAATCAATCTTCTAGGTTGAATACTAACTGTACTTTGCTGATTAGACAGAAATTAAGATAGGGATTCTAACATTAAAGCTTCTGTAAACAAAGTTAACTACTTCTCAAATAGATATTAGTACATTTTTGATTGAAATTAATATCCCACTCAGATATATTGTATAATATAAAGAATATATTTTTTTCAATATTTATGTAATACAATATATAATTATGCTTACTTCCTAACACAGATTACTGTAATTGCCTATCAATATAATTCATTCTCCTGACAATCAACAGGGATTGTTGCAGCAATTTGTCAGAAATATCTTGGGAAGAACTTCTATAATAACATTTCTGGAAAGCCAATGCCAGGAAGAAAAGTTAAATCAAGGTAGGAAACTCAAGCATTTCACACACACCCACACACTTTGCTCCTCGTCCTGCATATGATTGCATGTTTTCCTAAAGTTCATTAGAATGGTAACGCACTCCAGGAAAAGTATATTATTTAAAATATTGACAAGGAGAAGAGTATATTATAGCCAGTTAGGATTTCAGAGAATTCATCTTTTGATGTCAGAAGCTGACGTTATGTAGCTGAAATTTGTTATTAGAATTGAATACAAAGGAATAGTATTATTTCAGTTGGAAGAGACCTAAAATGTTCATCTAGTCCAACTGGCTCATCAGTTCAGGGCTGCCCAAGATAAAGAATGTTCTTAAGGGCATTGTCCAAATGCCTTCTAAACACTGAAAAGCTGGGGGCACTGAACATCTCTAGGAAGCCTGTTCCAGTGTTTGGCCTCCCTATTGGTTAAGAAATGCTTCCTAATGTCCAGTCTGAACCTTTCCTGGCACAACTTTGAACCGCTCCCGTGAATGGTTCAAATCTGCTGATCGCAATGAGATGTGCTGTTAACTTGGCACAAATCTACAATTCTTGTGGTATTTTTTTAATTCAGTGAATATTTTTTTTTCCCAGAAGTGATGTAGTAGACATGGCAATACCTGGTGTGTGGTCAGTATGGGGTTCTGTTTGCCCTGCGACAGCACTGTTGCTGATATTCCAGTCAAAATCATCACTAGTGTCTTGTGTTAATCCACATGCAGTTGTCCACTCTTGATCTCGTGTTTCAAAGTTACAGCTTCCAGGAATACTTGTGTAGTAACCTGAAAATACAGAAAAAAGTAAATTGTCACACCGGCTCTACGTATGGTTCTATAGTGTACAGAATAAAAATGGAAATGGAAAGGAATCTGTATGGCTAACACTGTGATTCCCTAAATTCCTTGCATGGACATAAATAATATGTGATAGTTAATGAGGAAAGGAAAAACACATTCTTCACTATAAGAGCAAGCATAAACTTTATTACAGAGAAATGTCCATGATGAACCAATGACTTCACCAAATTTAGTTCTTGTCCAAGGTAAATGGAAAGAATGATTTCCAGACAATTAGCTAATAAAACTGGACTGCCCTTCCACAGTGGGCGTTTCTCATAAGCATACGTTGGCCTTGTGAATATTTTATCTGAGGGCAGCTTTATGATGAGAGAGATGTTCCAGTGACTAGGACACTCATTGACTGAATTCAGGAGATCTGAGTTAAACTGCCCATTTCTAACCCTGCCTCTGCTGCTACAGGTTACAGGAAAAGTAATTAATCAACAAAATGATAGAAATGGTGTGGTACAAATGAATCAAACAGCACCACAATCTCTTCTGTTGGCTCCAAAACACCTTCTCCTTAGTTATAAAGCAGAGGCAGCTACACAATTGTTGAGTGTGAGCACGTACGACACCTGTGAGGAGACTTTGGAAAAATGTTACAAAATATTAAACCTCACAGTCAGCCATGTATTTGAGACCCAGGTCTGACTGTGACTGTTTATAACAAGTTTGAGGATTTAGACTGTTTCTTGATCTAGAAATATTCTGCAATATTAAAATACAACTATTTATTTATCATTGTCTGAGTATAAAGGATATGGATAACAATAATAGATTTAATTACCTCCTAGTAATCCCTTTTGGTTTTTTTTTTTTTCCTGTTTTCTACTTTGGTGTTAAAAGAAAAACTGAGGCCATTCTTTATGAAAATATCATTATCTTAAAACTACTTATGACCAAGGTCTGCACACACATTGTAACCCTGTGGGCTTTTGTTCTCTGTAAAAAAAAGTGTCACCTTAGTTAAATGTATAAGACAAATATCTTAAAATATATATAATTTTGATCCAATATAGGTTATTCACTGGATCAAAATCCTGAATGCTAGGGGGAGAATTTGCACTGTTCTATAATGTACTTACTGTACTGCAAGAACTGAAGTGTCTCTGAGCACGGACTGAGGGAGCTGGGATTGTTCAGGCTAGAGATGAGAATGCTCAAATAGATTTTTTTCAGTGTATATGGACACTTTCTGGGATGGTTTAAAGAAGAAAAAGACTGACTCTTCTCAGTGGTGCCCAGTGTCAGGACAGACAAGAGACAACAGGCACACACAGAGGAAGCAATTTTTAAGGCTTAGAATAAAACCTTTTTTAACCGGTAAAACACTGATATAAGTTGCCCAGATAAATTTTGGAGTCTCCAGTTTTGAAGGTATTCAAACCCTGTGTGGTAGAGCCCTGTGCAACCTATTGCAGTGAATTGCTGTTTGAAGCAGGAGGTTGAATTAGACAATGTCCAGAGGTGACTTTCCACCTCAACCCTTCTGTGATTTTGCTAGTGTTGGCCAAATTCAGTGAGCATCTGCATTGGCACTGTATTAAAAACATCATGTAAGCCTAATAAAAACCTAACTCCAACAATAAACCACCTCACACACAGGTAGAGCAAAGGGAATCCACTATTTTAAAAAAAGTACATTTTCTTGTGCATCTCTAACAAGATCAAGGTCCAAATCCATTTAGGATTTACACTAGTCACAATAGAATACCTGACTTCAGATTTTTTACCCTAATATATTAATGGTGCATTCAGAAGGCAATTATTAATAAATATTTATGAATATTACTTACTGGGTTGGCAAAGTCACGGGATCTATCTGCACCTGCTGAGTGGCTTTTTTATGGGTAAGCATACCCTATTTAGAAGTCAGCAGATGAAGATTGCTCCATCTATTGGAAAAAATGCTTTTATTTCAATAATTCAAGCACTCTCATAGTTGGTTCATCAACACTGAGGTTTGCTATTAATCAAATGTATGTGTATAGTTGGCTGCAATTCATGAAAATTGAAACTGCTTTCATGTGTGGTTTTTTCACCTCAGTACTTTCAGCAGCATCCTGAAAGAGAATCTAAATTTTGCAAGGTTGCCTGACTGGACTGAATGAAACACAGAAAAAGTAATTTCCACGAGTTTATTAAAGAAAAGTCCATCACCCTGTGTGGATGGAGTTCATTTCATACAGGTCCTGTTGTAAATCCTGCATACAGGAATTGCTGCTGAGTAGATTATACTCCATTTACTTCTTTGGAGTCCCACTTGTGAAAAACTGTAGTAGAATGTGAAATAAGCTCAGACCTTGATCTCAGTGCAAAGGAAAAAACTGCAGACAAATGTGGCCATAACCACTTGTGATGGGACAGGTTAGACTATGAAGGGATTTCTCTGTGCCTGTTATACTTTCTTTTCTGATTAAGCAGCTCCTGTTGTCTTTTCATTAAAAAAGTCAGGTTTCCATATCTAGAAGGCATTATGTGCCCTTTAATATTGTTTCTTTCCATCTATAAGATATATGCTCAGGGAAAAAGTATGTTTATCTTAATATAAGGCATCATTTGTTGGAACCAAAATAGAGCAGACAGGGAAATATTATACCTGAGGCTTGTCTGAGTATTCTGAATGCCAGATTACTGTATCTCTGCATTACACTTTGGTAGAGACAGCAAGACTGAAGACTGATGAAAATATTTTGATGTATCTACAGCCTTTCCATCTACAATAAAAAGATATTTCAGTCTGGTTTTTTAAAGTGAATATCAGCATTTTTTTTCTCCCCTTGGAAACGTTTTTCTTCTATACAGCAAAGACTGAATTGCTTTACTCTGATTCAAGATAATTTATGGCCTGAAATATTCCAATCTATTATCTGGCTAAGAAAAGATTCCTTCCAGAAAACACAGAACAACACCCTCTGCCAAGGAAGTTACTATATTCTCTAACAATATTTAGAGAATAAATCAAGTGTCTCCATAGTTTTCTGAATATCTTTACTGAACAGTTCACTTCGGACAGTAATTCAAATTTAGTGTGTATCTGTTATGTCTGGAAAATGTTACAAGGGAGAGTTTATAGAGTATTTTGCTGCTGAACTCCTGAAAAAAGTTTAATAATTTACAGATTAGCTGTTTAAAAATCTATCTTGGAGTCTACTGTTAAAAATCTAATATTTTTAAGTTACTATTCAATGTAAATTCATTTCCATGAATATGATTCACAAAGTTCACTGCAACACAAAGTACTACAAGAGGTAGGGATCAGAAATAGTGACACTATCTTCTGCTTTTATGCTTCAGAATTGCTATTTACTTTTATGAACGGGAGAAACTCCAAGTTAAATCTCCTATAGTGACATTTTAGCATCTTATTTAGTAAGTAAGTTTGCAGCCTGGTAAAAACATTATAATATGCATCATCCAATAAAGGGTCATTACTTTTGTAGTCATGTTCAGTTGAGCATGTAGCAACCCCATGCAAGAAAAAAGACCCTTAATTTTCAAGGGATCACAAAATATTGGCTTATTTCAATGAAGTATTTTTCCTTTCACAAACGATGAACATTGAATTGACATGTGGATTCATTTACTCTATCAATCAAATTTACTTTTGAGCATAGCTGCATTACGGCAGAATTTGACCCTCCAGCTCAAAGATTAACAATTAGACTGATTAGTGAGCTGTATATATGGACTGCTTAATCTTCCCACTCCAAATATCTAGTCCAGGCATTGTAATTGTAAATAAAAAAAAGTTATGGAGCAGGAACAAGGGCACAATGTTTTACTGCTTCTGAGTTTCAGGCCTGAATTGGAAAGCCCATTAACTTGATCCAGATTTTTAAATGGAGCTGCGCCCTTCCATCTCAGCCTCAGCAAAGAATGCTCTCAGAAAAATTGTGTCTCAGTATTCATTAGGACTTAGGCAAAGATAAACAGACTCATTTTTTTCCAACTGTTCTGTAATAGAGAAATGACAATAAAATATTTTCGGAGCTCTGAGGTAGAAGCAAGAACAATGAATGAAAGTGTACTCACACTTCTCAGATCATGAAGGCAAAATTAATTTGAAAGGAAAGACAAGCTTATTTTTAAACATTCACCTTTTTATGGCAGAGTCATGCCTAAATGTTATTGTACATAAGTTTACTTGGTTAGCTTTTCCATTCAACATTGATATTTCCTTTCAAGACCTTCTTTACATTAATAAACAAGCTTAAATTTTTTCTCAGAGTTAATATTTATTGTAACTCATTGATTTAATTGCTCAAGTATATTTTTAACCCCTAAGCTTGTTTTGGCCTTGGTGTCATGTTTCTATCAGTATTTAACCTTTGATTTTAGTTAGTTATTATTTGGCAACTAAACTACAGTTGAGTACTTTTGCAGCAAATATCTCTGAGGATGTGAAACAGTCAACCTTTTGAGCTGGGGAGAAGGCAACCTGCTTGTGATCATCTTCTGAGTGAATCATCTTTATGAGTTCACTTAAACTATCCTACAGAATTTAAGGTTATAATTTTAACTGAAGATTAGATTAACACACAAAGAGACACTTACTGCAGTCAGCTTCATCTGATAGGTCTTCACAGTCTGCTTTGTAGTCACAGACGAACTGAGACTCTATGCAGTCCTTATTCCCACACACAAAATCAGTGAGGGCAGGGCATTCCCTGGGACTCTCTCCAACTGAAACCAACAGGACATTTAAATCAGTATTGCAATTAAATAAAAGGATACTAATTTAAATTTGTTAACTATTATACACCATGGCTTTAGGGTTTTACTGCTTCCAACAGATGTTATTTGGTCTCACTCTTTCAATATGGCATTATAAATTTTGAGACTACTGCATTTGCCTTGCCCAAAGCTTCAGTTAGGATGTTTTGCTGGAAGAAAATTCAATTCAGCATCAACATAACTGTTTCTCTGGTGTATTTGTTGTGGACATTTTATAAAAAAGGTTCTGTTAGCTGTAGGAAAGTAGACAGGCAAAAGGTTTTATTCTGCTCATAATTATATTTTTTTGAAAATAACATTTTAAACTGAGAAAAATCACTGTTATAAAAATTTGCATAATAAATAAACTTTTACAGCCTTTTTAAGACATTCAACCTGGTTTTGAAGAGTTTAGAAAAACTACTGCTCTGATTGTGTGAACTGCTGAGAAATCTCTTTTATGATATTTAATATACAAATCTGTTTTACAACAGTTTGTGTTCATCTCTGAAGGTGAGGGAAAATCATCTCATAAAATGAGAGAAACGTAGTAACTCGTGCACAAAACATTAGGTTCAAATCCAGAGTACTGAGATTCAGCCATCCCTGGACTGTAAGACTATAAAGGAACTTACATAAGTTATTTTTTAGTTCAGTGCACTGTGTGCATAATTTCAGCCAACAGTAATTGAAACAGTTCGGATAACCCCAAATGCAACACTTCAAAAGCACTCTGATAACCTTAGATTGCCTTTCAGTCTAGAGCTTCAAGTTCTGCAAAAAGACATTTAAGAGAATTTAATTTGACTGTATTCAATGTAATGTGTTTCATTTTTTCCTTCCAACATGGCTAAAATGTGGCATATTGTAAAAAATCTGATCAGAACACCATGATATTTACCTTTGTGCAGGCCCATATTTCCAGAGGAGTTGTTATTGTTGTCAGGGTATTAATCTCCTCAAATAGTGGTACTTACTGAATTTTACAGACTGAGGAACTGCATTCCCATTGAAGCAGAATAGGAAAAGAGAGCTAATCTTTTGGTTTAGTTTCAACACGTACTCAAAGTAATATTAAACTGAGTGACAATACAGCATTAAAATATAGCCCATATATTTAAAATGGATAGTACAGAAAAAAAAAGAAAAAAAATCATTGCTAACACTGGTTACTTGCAGAACCTCAATACTTAAATTTTCAGCTTTGAAATACAGAAGCACACACAAAAATCTTTCCAAATTGATATATGTCTCATTATTTTGTTTTTTAATTTTCCACTGTCAGTTTGACCTGATTAGTGTCAGGGGATCCACACCACAAGCAAATTTTCATGAATGCCCATAATACATGAAAAGCCATGGCTGCTTTTTGCAAATAATCCATGTGGCAGAGAGCCATTAGCAGAGAAGCTGACTCCTGAGAAAAAAATTAACTGAGGCATTTGTGATGGTTAAGGCAATTTTCACTCCTCTCCAAAATGATGTGATAAAACCTGATTGGAGATACCACCAACAACTTATTAGTATGGCTCATCCTAAATTCTGGAAAGCCACATAATAGCTGAGGTTGGCAGAGACCTCTCAAGACCCCTCTAGTCCAACCCACTGCTTCAGCCACCTCTGGCACGGCAGGCTGTGCGGGACCACGTCCACTCGGGTTTTGGAAGATATCAATGGATGGCAACTCAACAATCTCTTTGGACAACCACTTATGTTGGGTGATCCTCACCATAAAGTGGTTTATTGTGTTCACATAGAATTTCCCGGGTTTTGAATTCATGCCCGTTGCCTTCTGTCAGTAGGCACTTCTGAGAAGAGCCTAAAACCCTCATCTCCACTCCCTCCTCTGCACTGGAAATGATGCACTGGAAAATTAAACTACTTCCTTAAGTCATTCAGTGGCCTAAATGACAGAAATTAGGTAATTGCAGATCCATTAGCATACAGTAATTTTTACTGCATATGAAAGGGATACATTATCACCATACAGTGGAGTGACTTTTGAAAATCCATGGCTTTGTGACTGATCATATTCCACACCATTACCTAGACAGAGCAACATTATGTTATGTTATGTTATGTTATGTTATGTTATGTTATGTTATGTTATGTTATGTTATGTTATGTTATGTCATGTCATGTCATGTCATGTCATGTCATGTCATGTCATGTCATGTTTTATGTTATGTTACTCTATCGTTTATATTTAGCACTTATAGTTGTTCTTTTTAAAAAAAAACAAGGAACTTTATAGTACTTCAAACATACCATAAACCAGTATTTAATAATGTTATTAATCTCTTTGGTTATCCTAAAACAAAACATGTAAGTCCAACACAGACATAATGAAACTTTTTATCTCAACAGGTGTGAATGTCATAAACACAAATTTTCATATCTATGAATTTTATCTTCTTGATGTAAGACCTTGTTTATATGTAATTTTTAGGGATATCAGATTACATTTATGATAATGATGGTTTTCCTGCTACAGACTTTGGCAGAGAGAAATAAAATCCCTCAAATCAACATAGGGTCATTAGGATTGCACAGTGCAACCATATATCCTAAACTCTGTTCGGAATTTCAGCATAAAAAATCAACTTTCCATAGTACACTCATTCTGGCCAAAACTGCTATGCCAGCTAAGAATTAAATCAAAACAAGAACTACCATGCAACGTAACCATAAAATGCAACTTCAGTGTCAGCAAACCCAAAGCCAAAGACAAGTTCACACAGAAATCATAACTTAGAAGTTTTATATTTACAAGATATTATTCAAATATAATATAAAAATTAATTTAATCAGAAAAAAAAGACTGAAGAACATATGGGAAAATATGTTAGAAACTACTTTAAGTAAAGAAAAAGAGAGAACATTCAAAATTCTATATTGTCCATTTTTAATTTTTGCCCTCAAAATTACAGGGTGGCCAAAATCTGAGTTTGTGTCTATCAGTACTGAATTTGGAGAACAGTTATCTAACATCACTCCAAAGTGTTTTAGTATAAAGCAAAACAATGTCTCCTACTGAACAGCTTTATTTTTAAGCTGATATTTCAGATAAAATGAGAAATTTTCATTAAGTCTGATTTCTTTGTGCATGTTGGTTGTGTTGGGACTGCATTTTAAAAGATATAGCTTTTAATCTGATCATATTCCTCATCTGTACTTTGATGACCAGTCAGTAGAATGATAACATGTATTGGTTGATGGTTGATTATATTTATCGGATATAATATTATATTTCTTCCCCAATAATCTAGCTCACATTCCATGAAAATCCAAACATATAGAAAAACTATTTCTAAGCAAAGAAACCCATGAAAAAATATGGCAGATTTTTTTTCTTGCCTCTTCAATTAAGAGCACGAGAAGGAGAAAGGAAATCTAGTTATGAATACCTGCCAAACAAATTTAGATAAAGATTATGGAAAAAAAGTTATCAGTTGTACTTTGCAGTTGTACTTTGCTGATGTTACTCTGAAACTATCTTTGAAAAGCTACAACATTAAAATGGATGACTAAACTACAGCAGGCAAAAGAATGAACTGGTGCCATGTATGAAAATGCCAGAGGTGTAAAAGAGTTAAGTATGCACAAATGTGGATTTTTCACAAAATGGGAATGAGAGGAATTACAGGGATTTCAAATGTTTTTGACAGGTACTAATCTCATTTCTGAACACGCTATGAAAATTTTACAGAGAGCTATGATGTCCAAAATAAAAAGAAAACATTTCATTGTAATTTAAGAATACTGTTGACCAGAAAGTATCCTGGACTCAATGAAAAAGCTGTAAATGTTGGGTTTTGACATGATCAAATCTTTGGTTTAACCCCTAAACTGAAAAATTGAAAGTTTATTCAGCTCTAAAAATAATTTTACATAATGAAAAATATCCTTACAGATAGTGAGTGTTGGTCTACAGGCATAGCACAAGTGACAGAGAAACGGATCAGAGCTACAAATATAGGGATAGGGAGTGGGAGCTGTTTGGTTTTTGTTTCCTCAATGAGAACAGAAGCTCCAACTAAATTTATTAATTTCCAGCACTCTCGGACATTTCTTGAGCCAGTTAATTTTATTTTTCATTATGTTTTGATCTTTCTTCTTCTCCAGTTACTCAGTCCAAAAATCCGTGGGATCTGAATACTATGTAAGATATGTTGCAGGTCAAAAGACCACAATCCATTCCTTTCCCAGAAATAAAACATTAGAGGGAGCAAAAAAATTACCCCAAACAAAAATAAAATAATATAGAATATAAAACACAAGCACAGATAAGAATTGAATCTTATCTTTCTATACTGATCTAAAGGTTGACTATGATAACAACCAACCTTTAGATCAGTACAGAAATAACTAGATTAACAAGAATCAGTGGAGTAATTAAACCATTTATTTTCCCATAGGTCAAAGTTCTCTGGCAGCAGCATATATTCCCTTATAAATCACTTTTCCCCCTTACACTAAAGTACATCTGTACTTGGGGATCAAATTTTTATAAATTAAAAAAATGAAACCAACAAACAAAACCAAACTATTGTTATGGTATAGAAAAATGTAATGTTTCATTGTGCCCATTTATTTCGTTTTCCCCTCAGAACCGCAGCTTTTCCAAAAAGCCATGAGGCCACAAGAAACTAGCACAAGACATATTTTAGATGAAGTAGTAGCTAATGACTGCATGTTATGCAAATCCCTACACCAAATGAAATGGCAGTACTTGAAAAGGAAAAAGCATGTACAGGATATCACTTTTCAGTTAAGTACAATTTCGTATTGATGCAGCAAAGAGCCATATAATCTTCTAACTAGTTTTTAAGAGGCCAATAGAGCTAGCTTGGCTTCTGGAACACTAAACCTTAGAAAATAAACACATTAATGATGGTTGCCACAGAACTTGCATTTACATACACTCGCTTTCCTTTCTACATATTTTGTTCTGGCCAATGCAATTCTCAGAATACCAGCAAAGATCTTCCCTAGTAAGGACACCTGTGTGTGTTTGTTTACACGTAGAAAGCACACAATACATGGGTGCACATCACGCATACCACAAATAAATTGTGACTCTGTTGTGGATACAGCACAAGCTGCAGCTGTTTTTATTTTATACCCATTTCCAGTATATGTTGTCTGTGGAAGGCTAACCCATATAATGGACACAGCATTTATAGACATGACAAGATTCATTTGGAGACAGCTGATAAATAAAACATTATTAACTGAGACTTTTTCCCCTAATTACCAGGAAAAGCCTGACTTGGGAAGAACTCAAAAAACCATTCTTATTTCCTTGAAGTTTGCAACTAGAGGACAGCAACAAGTCAGTGACTATTTCTCCGACTCTCTGAGTGTAAGAGCTTACCTGCACCAATGCTTTGTAAGATGTAAATATTCCACTACCTCTAAAATCACAGAAAGAACCAGGCAGGTCAAATATCAGTCCTATGGGTTATAGATCTTTACCGTTTGAAACGAAATGGATAAGGCCAAAAATGTTGAAGTTTAACAGATAATACTAAATATCATAGATTTGGTGACACAGAGTAATGTTTAAAATATTTATCATGAAAGAAGTGATTGATCACACAGGAAGAGATGCTCTAATATTACAGCACTGAAGACATAGGTTGTCAGAGGTTGTGTTTAGCCAATGCTGTGTGCTTTTGAAAGGCATAGGGTGAATCCCAAATTATTATGGGATTGTAATAACACCTTGAGCTGTTTTGGAAAGCAGGGTGTTCCTCAAGTTCAAATGCACTGAGCTGCTGTTTAGCAAGAGTCTCATTTCTGCTCTCCAGGAGAAACACAGGCAGTCACTCAACAGTACAACACAACCATGTCAGCAGTATGAAATGAAACATAGCATAAAATATATATTCAATTGAAATGAAACCTTTTTTCCTACTATTTGCCTTTTTAGAAATTGCAGTCCTTCCTGAGTAAAAATGTTTTCAAATTAAAGTTGAAAATTCATCTCTTTCTAATTTTTTGGTGTTTAAATTGTATTGTTTAGTGGGAGTACTTAAATCACTTCTCTCCCCTCTTTCACAAAACTTGAGATATAGGAATAATCAAAGATTAAAAAAAAATAAAACATCTTTTTTAAAATATTATTCAATTAAAGGAAATTTAATTTGCGAGTTTCATCCTCTGTTTAAATTGGAATTTATGAAATACACGCTTCAGGAAGGTTTCATTACTCAACTTTACTCTGAGATTCAGAAATTATAAAACACAATTTTCATCAAGTTTTTCATTTGCTGACCTCAATTGCTCAGTACTCTTTTCTGCATGAATTTTTACAGAACATTAGAATTGTAATAGCAAACTCATCAATAATGCTCCTCTCCATGGATGACCATGGAAATCTATTGCAAGGAAAACTAGATGAAAAAATTTCTGCTCAAGCAAGCTAGATATAATTTCAAATAAGGGGTTTTCCAATTTTAAAACCATGGACAATTCTCCTCATGGACTATATCACTCAAAAGGCCAGATTTAATTCAAAGATATGTTTTGACTCTGACATAAACAGTAGATCTAACAAATTATATCACCTCTTAGGAGAGACTCTGACTTGTAGATACAAAATTCTGCCAAAGGACTTTCCAAACCTGTTCAAAGCAACAAGGACTGTGCCTAAGGCCCCCAATAACCTAGAAGAATAAAAAATTTATTTATAGTTCTAGGAATGCAGAACTGGCTCTGGCTCAAGCAATACAAAAGATAAGAAAATTCTCTGTAACTTCTAGTGCTGATATCATGGAGTATTTAAATCCACAGGAGACAAGGACAGAAGCTTTTATATTTGATAAGGACTGAAAGAGCAGCTTCGGCATGCAGTGTATCAGCAGGATAAGGATCTCATACTCATAGTATTCTTATAGGGTTCTACCATATTTTGGTTCATACCAAAGGGCATACAAGAGAGAAGAACTGAGGACTGAGCAATGAGGGTCTGGTTGTTCTGGGCTTTATCTCTTTGGAATCTGCAAGCCATAAAAAAAAATGGGACAAGTGGAAATAAAGCAGAAATTATGAGATACTTTTTGCAGAAAAATCCTATTTCCCAGTAATTAAGAACATGTTCAACGAGATAAAAGTATCTCCTGAAACAATTTGACACAAGATCTCTACTTGGTCCTTTCCCCCCTCCCTGTCTGTCCTCTATCCTAATTCCAGTGTAGAGTTACATTGCACCTCAGAAAGTTCAGATGAATAGATTATTTTTTACAGCTTTTAAATATCTACACTAAAAGTGACTGTCAAACTATTTCTTTCACTGTGATGCCGAATCAATCAAAACGACTCAATCGCAGCACTCTCCAGTTATCACAGATATCTTAGAAGCATTTCATATGAATATTTTATTTTTTTAGCATGAACTTTTCCTAATGTGGTCCACAGGGGTTATTGTGACAGACCAATGGAGTAGAGCACATAGTACAAGCTGCAATTATCTGCAACAAGGAGACACTTCCTCAGCTGAGTGCTCTCCCTGTCTCTGCAGAATTGCTGTCAGATGTGAAATTCATCTTGGGTGTCACCTTGCACAGAGGTGTATGATGGGTTACATGCAGTTTGGCTGTTTAGGAAGGGTGCCTACTTTCCACAGTCATTTTACACAAAAATGAACTCAGGCTGGGACAGGGGTCATTCCTCTAGTACCACTTTTACCGACAAGGATTGTAAGTTAAAAAAAAAAATAGAAAGTCCATTCACCTCTACCCTGTATATTTTAGTAGCCAGAAAAATCCTTCTCTTGTGACCCATTTGAAATAGGTGGAGTCAAAAAATCTACCGCTGATATCAAGCGTAAGTAAGATGTGAAGTAAATATCAGAATGATGATATTTTAATTTTATGCTGAAAATCCGAGTTTACAGCCATGTGCTAGCAAACCAAATTATCTTTGGAGTCAGTAGCTCTTCTTCAAAAGTTTCCCGTGAAATAAACAGAAACTTTAAATGCCACTGAGGTTTCTTCATGGAAAATGAAGTAAAAGTTATTTCTTGTTTCTCATATTCAAAATCTGTGGCATTCCTAATACGTCTCTGAGAGTTGCAAAAAGATGGTGGACAAATCTTTTGGTTAAGCTCATGCATTTTTTACATAAGCAGAAACAGAAATCCTAGTTTACAGATGTGTCAATGGCTTCTGGACAATGTAATAAAACTGAGACAATTCTGTGGTTTTCATGCTGGTGCCATATTTCCCTTTATTTCATTTTTAAATTTTTTCAAAGAAGGTTGTCATATGCAATTCTTTCCCCGAATCCAAACTGTAAAAATTTTGCCCCTTTAGTAAAAATTAATTTATATTTTTCAAACATTTTTAGAAAGTCTTAGGAGTCAATGCAGTTTAAGAATTTCTGCATAACAGGACTTGTGCAGGAATTCACATCTTCCGCCAGTGTAACTGGCAGGCCTGGCAAGCTGGAGTCAGGGTGCCTGAATTTCCTCCACACTGTCCTTAGCACGCTGCCTTCCTCACAGAGTCCTTCCTACAAGGGCATGTGGAAAGGATGTCCTCTGAAAGGCATCTGTGGCTGATCTTCACATTGCTAAAAGGGAGATTATTTCTTGTCTAGAACCAAATTGGGCATATCTGCACCCTCTGCTGAGTGTAATGAGATCTGAGTTCAGTAAAATTTTCCCTCAAATGATAAAGTACATTCATGTTAATGTGTGTTACACTTAGTTAAATTAAGTTAAAGCTACCAAAATTTCTAGACTTCTCAAAATGAGCTTTCTTTCTCTGTAATGAAGAAGATTCAATATGTATCACAAAATTTTAAATAGACAGCTCACAATGAAATCAAAGAATAATTTCCTTGTAGAGGCAAAATACAAATATTAAATTAACAATTAAGAACTTAAAAATTAATTTCAGCACATTTACTGAGACATTTTAGCCATGTGATTCCAGTGCCCCATGACTGAATACCCTGACATTGACCTATTTATAAAAACAAGTGAAAGACATTGAGAATCATTAAAATATTTGAAGGGATAAGGAAAAAAAAAATTAAAAAACTGGGCATACATTCTGTCTGAAAATCAGTGAATATCCTTAGTGACTAATTTAGGTCTGGCAGTTTTCTCTGTCTGCATTCCCTTCCCTCTCACTTCAGGGCCAGGTTTATACTGAATACTTCTATTATCAGAGCTTGAACTTCTCTCAAGTGTTTGAGAATAAGGAGCTAAATTCTCCACTAAACAGTAAGCTTTGCATGATACGTAGCCGAGGATTCAAAGGAAACAATGTCTTGTTTTATAAATGAAAAAGCTGGCCTACATACACAAACACTAGGATGTTTTAGTTATTATCTCTCTGATCTGCAGAGCTAGGACGGAATTCTAATGAGAAAGGATTTTTCTGCCGACTTTCAAAGCTTCTTGTTTATGAGAACATGGAAGTAAAGTTGTTCAAAGGATTTCAGTACCTTCACCTATGGTTTTTGCCATGAACAGAGGTGAGGAGGAATACAAATATAAGAGGAGAAAGGGAAATAAAAATATTACCTCCAGGAAACGAAACTTTATTATATTTTAAGGAAATTTTCTGTTCAGCTCAATTTGGTGAAGCAATTTCCTATTAATAGATTGTGGAATTTTTACTTTTCTTTCTTTTAAAAACCAAATATAATTGTAACATCAGAAGATAAGGTTGTGGGGTCTGATTCCAAACAGTCAGCTGACAAACATCACTGGAGGTGTAATGGTTCTGTCTTATTCCTGGATTTCTATGGCACCAAATTCCCAGACTATGAAAAGTTATATAAATCAACTAAATATCAAAATGGTCTAGAAATTTCCTTCAAATTTCAATTCAGAGTTATGATTCTCATTTTTTCATTGATCTTCCCTTGTTAGTTTTTCAAGTGGTGCCCTGGGATGCCAAAATCAGTATGTATGATGTGCCTGAGTTGTGTACATGTTCATGCTTACACTCACTGTTGTGTATCTGAGAGTACAAAATTCCTTTTCTTTAAAATTATAGACACACAAATATCAGATTTCTGGTAACAGCATTCAGAAATTGTGCTCTTGCTTCACTATTAGATGACAGTGAGCCATGAGCTGGGAAAGCAGATCAATAATGCTTGAAGTGCTCCTTAATGAGAGCAGACCACATTATCATGAAGTTAAATGTCATAAGTGTAAAAAAATAAATTTCTCATTAAGAATTATTCTGCATGGCCCTCATAAATATTTTACCTTTTTATTAAGTTAAACAGAGACATTAAATGGAAACCTTTTTTTCCAGCTTACAAATAACCTAATGCATGGTCACAGTCAATTATTAAAAAGCACAAGAAATGATGACAGTAAAGTCCATTCAGGTAACATAGTCTCAATAAAGTCATATAAAGAATTATTGTATAAGAAGGTGAAAAAATATCAATACATCTGTTAATTTTAGAACATTTTTTTTCTATCTGTGATGCACTATTTTTTGTATTTTTTAATTTAACCTGTAAAATAAAATGTATCAGATTTGGAATTTAACCTATTTTTGTTATCAGAATATTGCCTACCGTCTCAACTGATAAAAATCTTTTATATCTTTGTTTTATTCTATCTTTGACAATATTTCCTAGAGCTCATATTTCCAATAAACTCAGTGTTTCTTCTTGTACCTCACTTCCATAGAAATTAATGAGACCTGAGGAAAATGAGCCTTGAAGGAAAGGACCTCAGAAGGTCAGATCATAATAAAGAGAGTAATTTGTAGTATTCTAAAATATTCTATGATATAGAAGCTGTTGACAAATCAATTTTTAAAAGGAAATAATGAAGTGATTCTCTTAATCAGTTTAAAATCCTCATTCAAAATGAGCTATGTACATCACAGCTATGTAAGTGAAGAGCAAAGAATCCATCTCAGTGCAGATACTCTTGTGATGCATACAGCTTATAACACACTGTATGGAAGCCAACTGAAGGAAAATACATGTAAAATAAAATAAGTATTTACATATATTAAACAATTATATAACCATTGAATATTACCATACTGCAGAAAACAGATCTAATATTCACACGTAAAAATATCACATGGGCTTCCTCTCTCTTCCCTTTTCACTGTCTCAAATTGCGTTCATAATTTCTACAAAGAGGCAATTTTTTTATTGTGCTGACTGTAAACCATGTTCCAGGAATACCATTCAGAGGCTTCCAAAAGGACAGTCTGTAAAGAGGAGGTTATCCCAAAATACTTGAAAGCTCCACAATTGTGCTTATGCTAGTTTTTACCACTAAATTCTCTCTGCTGAGAAGCAGATAAATATTCAATTACTTTCCCCATGCAGTTTAGGACATTCTCATTTGAACTCCATTATGTTTATTTTAAACTTGTTTTCAAGTTTTAACTATCTTCAATCTCCTAGTTTTTTCTGTGCATGTTATATTCCACTATAAATATATTTAACACATGCAGAAAACCCATAATATGCAAGACTTTAGTTTAACAAAATAAGACCAAGTAGAAAATATAAATGTGCCTTCAGCTGTCCTAGAGGACCCTTGTCATATGTCTAGCCCAGCAATTCTACAGCTACAAACAGTTCATGGTTAAGTGCTGTAAATCAAGTCGTTCTGTTGATCAGAAGCCCCTTTTCCCCCTCTGCTTTGTACGCTACTCTTCTTTTTGAGTTTGGCCACAGTAAGATTGTGCTTGCTGACTCTTAGCTTTGTTACGACAGACACAATAAAACTGTGAACTTTGTGCTGCAAAAAATACAATCTGTACATGACATGCTTTCTCTATCCTGAATGCCCCAGGCTTGGGTCAGGTGGGAAATGTTATTTTTGAGAAACTGGCAAAATGTATTTTGCTTGTTTGTTGTACAAAGGTAAAGAATCAATAACAACAAGAATGAGAAAGGTCAGACCAGGCTCCTTTGTGCCAACAGGAAGGTCAGCATACCAAAAGTCTTGAGAAAATTAAGCAAGCAGGTATCAACTTGTGGAGTAGAAAGCAAAAGATCATATGCAGAATGCAGAGCTGATATGAGAGGCACTAAATGGTTCCCTTTTAATTTTGGTTTGAGGCTAAGTATCCTCATACAGACAAGAAAATGGGGGGGTAGGGTGGGGTAAGGTGTAGTGTGGTGTGGGTTGTTTTTTTAGGTTTTGTTTGCTTGCTTTATTTTTTCTACAGACATGCATTTTCACAGATGCACACAGACACAGCTGAAAAGTGAACAAATGATAGGCCTCTCTGATCCTGCTGGAAAACAAAGGCATGAGCACAAACACATTCCCACAGGATACATACACCTAAACTTTAATAACCCTGCTTTAATAACCTAGCACACCTTACCAGAGATGCTGTAAGGAAATGATTCCTGAGTGATTAAAGACTGTATCCTATTAGAGTGCAAAAGCAATGATCGTGCAAATGACAACTCTATAAAGGATCAGCATCTAGGGTCTCCAGCTTTCCTAAATCAATCTTTAAAAAATTTGTACTGTGCATTGAGTTTCAATTGTACATATCAAACTTCTATGAGAAAAGCCTCCTCTGAATCATCTGTCTTCATAAACCACAATTTTCTGCAAAATACCCAGGAATATGACTATGCTGAAGCTGTATGTGAAAGTAGTTGGAGCACTTAGTGCAACTGCTTTCCCAACAGAGCTTCTTCCTGAAGCAGTGCTGTAAAACAAATAGTTGCTATAAAGTAATAAATCAAGTTACTTTCTGAACTCTTTCATTGTAAAGGTATTTTAATGCAAGACTTGTTATAAAACACTGTTGACATTCAGATTTGTGGGGTCATAAACTAAAACCAACATAAATTTCAGCAATCTTAACATTTTAAGAGATTGAGGATCCTTCATATGACAGCTTTCCAAATCCTTATTGAAACAATTTCCTTCCTTGCAATGACAACTCTGGAATATTTCCAGTTATGCTTATATGATGTCATTTTTCAGGTTATTATATAATATGTGAGGACTTAAGAAGAAATATTTTTACACTATATTAAGATGTGTTGATACCATCTTTATGAACTTAACAGAGATATTACTTCTTCCTTAAAAAAAAAAAACAACTATTATTTTTATTTGCTGAATATCTTAATGCATCTTACTGTGAAAAGAAGTGTCTAATTTTTCTAGCCCCAAAACAGAACAGAATCCCAGAAACATGGTTTAACTAGCCCCCACTGGGATGAATTAATACATGTGAACACAACCAGCAACAAATTGCAAGAGAGATCAGCATCCACTTCGCTATTCAAGATGATGAATATTCACTTACCATCTCCTACCAGGGCATCCTTACCTATCTACCTGTGTTTTTTTGGAGAACAATCACATGCACAACAGTGGGGACAATGAAACACTTCAAAAAAAAGACAAGGAGCTCACTAATGCTCACGTGCTTTGTAAAGCTTTTAAGAGTACATGTGCCTTAGAGTTTTATTAAAGTGCAGCTCTGAAGAAGGTCCCAGATTGTACCAAGTTTCCATTCTTTGAATTATACAACAATTAATGAATGCAAAACCTTCATTTTTTAGATGAAATTAGATCAAGAGATATTCTTCAGAAGTTAATTTTTCATGCTTCCGTTGATGATGGGCATCCAGTCTATGGCAGAACATTAAAGCTTGCTTAAACAACCACCACAAAACTCATACAGTGTTGATATGTGGCATCAGCAATTATCCCCTCATTTAACAAAACCACTTATGTTGTTTCACACTGTTTCCTACAAGATAGAAAGACCCCATACTTTCCTGAGAGAAGCCATGATCTACCTACCCAGTGTTTATCTTCTTGGGTTTAAGGGTTTCTTTTGTTACTGTTTGTTTGGTGGTTTGTTGGGGATTTTTTCGTGGGTTTTTGTTTCTTTGTTTTGGTCTTTTGTTTGTTTGTTTTTGTTTGTTGTTGTTGCTGTTGATTTTGTTGTTTTTTATAAGGGCAAACTTTATTCCTATTTTAGCCTATGTCCACAGATATATCAATTGAATAGAGTATTCTGTGAAGGAATCAAAAGTTTTATTTTGCTGACCTTAACACTTCAACTGAATTAGGAAAACTAATATTGACAAAAGTTCATTTGTAGTTTCCACTTGTTTTTATGGCAAGAGACTTTATAATAAAACACAGAGGCCACAGGATTCATATAATATAATCTGACACAATTTATACGAAATATTTATGTTACAAAATACAACATCAGACTAAATAACTTACCAATGGATTAAAGAAGGAAAGTTCTTACCCCCTCCAAAAATATAAAAGGAAATAAAACCTTAGTAATTTCTTGGATTTATCTTCCATAATTTAGTATGAGAAAACCACATGAACGTATGTGAAGAGTATTAAAGTTACAAGGGCAGAAACAATTTATTCATACCTGATTTTATGAGCCGTGAAATTATGATGAAAATAGTAAAATTATGATGTATTTTAAAACAAACAAGAAATTCCTAAATCTCATGTAACACGCCTCTAGAAACTTTCCTCCTGAACTTACCTGTGGTGCAGTTGTGGAACTCTATGTCATCTATTGCTGCTCCTCCTATCAGGTCTCTGGTACGAATGCCTTCAAAGATAATTTCAAAATTTCTTAGCTTCCCCAAATGTAACATGACTTTGTTCCACTCGTCACCGTGAGTTCCTGATTCACTCCATATTTTCACAATCCCATCATCAGTCTGAAATTTGAACAAATTATGTATCGTAAGATACATGCAAGTATGGATTATCAAACACAAGTTTTGGGGAGAAATACCCAAACCAAACAATACAGAGAAAAGACTTGAAGATGCCCATGCAGCTGTGTCAAGAATTGGCAGACAGATCCTTTGCTAGGATAATAGGAAGGGTAGTGAAATTAGATGAATACCCTGCAAATAACAACCATAAATAGCAGATAAAATCTCAGTAGAGAAATTACTTTGTGTGTGGTTGAATTTCAAACCCATCCATTTTGCTAGAGTGTGTTTAACTTCATACAAAACTGTTCTTTGTTTTTAGAATATATTACTGGATGCAAGCCTACCATTTTAAATTGTATCCATCTATCTTTACAAAGTTGTGGCAATGTGATAAAGGGGAGGAAAAACTAACAAATATGAGATAACCATAGATTTAGTGTAGTTTATTTAAAGGTAAATAAGAATACTCTGACTCACAAGTACACCAATATATTTTAAAACTTTTCTTTAGACCTCTTATCTTACTACCTATCTGGCAAATCAGCAGCAAACAACATGCTTTATTTTATAATAGCAGTGTTAGAATGCTGATGCACCAATTTTCCTTGCTGTGAAGGGATGACACATATATACGATGACATCAAAAGGAAATTTTTGCAAAAGTTTCGTATTTATCTAAAATCTATTTTTCTTTGTGACTGTCTGCCTAACCAACTGAACTGTAAATAAGAATATTTTTCTACTCTTTTCTTAGAAAAAGCCATTAATACTCCAGCTGGGGTTGAGATAAAACACTGTGAGATGCATCAAGGAGCTAAATATAATGCATAACAAAGGTTCTAAGACTGTAGTACATGAACAAGCAAAATCTAAGGAAAATAGAGACAGGAGTAAAATAGGCAGGGAAGAAAATTAATTACATTTCTTTATCCATGGTGAAGCTGTTAGATCAGATTTATGTTAACAAGAATGTCTTATGCATATTTATGACAAGAAAATGAATCTTGGTGCTTTAGATACTGTATTCTGAATAAGAAAGCACAGACAAGCATGCAGACAAATATTACATTAGTTGTTTGTGAATCAGGGAACTCACAGAATTGTTGATATCTTTTAGAAGGAGGTACTCAGACCTAACAAAGCATAGAGACATTTGAAGTGTGGCTTAGCAAGGGTGTTCTGGAAAATCATAATGAACAGTAAAGGAATTTTTGAATTTTATGGCAATTTTAATTTAAAATGCTGAACAGAAAAGAATAAAACAGGGTTGAATTCCCATAACTTCATGTAAAGTCATAGATATACAGCTGAATAACTTTATTTCTGCACAAGGATATTAGAGCAGTGGTGATAGCAGCCCTTTTAAAGTCATGATATCTGAGCACACAAGCACCTACAGATGCAAGTTTAGGCATTGCTTCTTCAGTTATGTCTCATTTGTTTAAAACAAATGACACAGTCCATTAAAGTGAAAATAATATAACAGGACCTTAGTAGTGGTTTGTACCACTAATTCCAGAGATGATGACAACAGGTTATGATGCTCTTAATGATTTTCTCCCAGTGAGACTCCTAACTCTGTGTGCCATCACATCAAGAGTGCATCCTTTTAACAGAGTCAGAGCACCATAGATCACCTCAAATTGAAGGGGACCCATGATGATTTTCAAATCCAACTCCTTGCTTCTTCAGAAGTACTTAAAAGTAAACCATGACCAAGATCATTATCCAGGTGCTCCTTGAACTCAGACATGCTTCGTGCTGTCATCCCTGGGGAGCCTGTTCCAGGAACCAACTCCCCTCCCAGTGAAGAAGCCCCTTTTGGGCCTATAATCAGTGCAGTCAAGGGGGACTGAAATCAGAATGAGAGTTAGACCTTTGTAAAACTTTTATGTACAGTTCAGTACAGAAACCCAGCTTAGAGGGCTCTGTATTAACACTGAGCTCAAAAGGGGTAGTAATTGAAGCTGATTTCAAAAGTGGTAACAGAGTGGCAAATCTATTTCAAACTTACTCCTATTATTCCTGTTCATCAATTCCTGCTCAGCTATATCTGTTTCATTGATTCTGTTATTTTTGAGCAGCCTCCAAGAGATTATTTCCTATTATTGGGGTAGTTTGTTTAGTCTGCAAACGTCTTTCACCTGTTCATAACAGGAATAAAATGAATTACATTTGACCTGTTGTATTCTCCAACATAGACTACATCGCCAAAACTTAGAAAAGATGCACTTTTAAACATTTTATCCATTTGTTTTTTTTGGGCCCTTTCTGTTTGCCCTTGACAACTGTTTGGAATACAAACAATTTTCATTAATATTACTTATAATAAATCACTGATTAATTTTACAAAACTAGCTCAGCACTGTTTATTAGTGAAATAATTGAATTAAAATTAGTGAATTTAGGAAAGTTAAAATGAAGTAGACTAAAATAATGCTGAATGATAAGCAAGTTGCCTTAAATTCATGCATTTGAGCATGATAGAAAAATTCAACACTTTTTTCTATCTGAACATAAAGCCCCAAATCTATTACAAAATTAGATGTATTTAAGATTGAATACATGGAGATAGCTGAAATTTTTTTATAAAACATAGAGATAAGTCCTAATATGAAATCTGGAGGTGTTAAATGTTACACAGTTAACCAGAGTATGAGCCTCATGTCTGCTGCTAGCCAGATTATGATTGATTTCACATTATATTTCATTACATGACATTCTGTTCACACTAAAGTTGTGTTTATCACATCGATTTTTTGAGTAAAGGATGCTGCATGTAACATGTGATAGGGATCAGATATTTCTTTAGAAATAACCACATAAAAATGTTGTAGCAATCAATTTGTATATGGTATCATAGCCATAAAGTATCAAATCTTTATGCAATTATAGGCACTGGGGAACTTTTTATACAGCAAGAGACTGAAATATTTTTTGTTAAGAAGAATTTTTCCAGATGGAAGCCTTATTGCAGTCTCCTTGCACTTCACAAATTACTGAATTTGAGTACACAAATAAAATGCAGAAGAGACATCTCTCTTCTTGTCTGGGTTTCACAGAAGGAGTTCCTACACCACAGTAGCACTTCATAAAGCATGAAAGGCTCATTTTTCACTTGCTCAGCAATAGCTCTACATACCAAAATGAAAAGCATCCTCACCCACTGCATAACTGCATGAAGGCTGTTCCAACACAGAGTGCAAAGTCATTTCAAATTCGTAAGCCCTACACATTGTCTGCATCAAACATCCAAGGGGAGGTGGGAAAGGAAGAGACAAGCAGTAAACTTGGCCTTCCTCCTCTTCCCAGGCCCAGAGAGGGAAGCTGGCTTGGGTCAGGGCTGTAAGCTGTACACTTGCTTGGCATGAGAGAATCATCGCTTTGCAGCTTTGCAGATTCCATTTCATGAATTATTGTTTTGTTTTCTGCATTCTCCAACCTTTGAATCTGCCTTGTTCTTTGGCATTTCTTTCATATTGTTGGAATGTGTTTGCTTCTAAAACAAACACAATTATGGCCTGAGGGGGATAGAAAAATTATTCTGTGCTTTGACCTGCCCATTGCATCCAGAAATCCTTCGATCTCTTTCACTCTTGTATACATATATTGATGTAAAGGAGAGTTATGTAAAAGAGATGTATGACAAGCAGAAATATGCTCACTGTAGTGGAGGCACAGTGTCACCTTTTTTTCTGCTTTTAAGAGGTTTTTTTTTTTTTTTGCTGAGACCTTCTCAGCAAAAGTGAGTGAGTGTAGATTTCCCTTCAGCCTGTGCTGGTTGGTGACCAAAGGCCCAGCCAAACTCTGCTCTTTTATCAGGCTGATAAACGGTAGCTCAGAGCTGTGGGTTTGGTGAATGATCCTGTCCATATGTGCATTGGTTGATTCTTCTGCCTGTTGGTCAGGGCAGGAATCTGTTTTTCCTGCTACTCCTCAGGATTTTAGCTGCATGTAGGCTTTATGCAGACAGAAGTGATAAAAGAGGATGGCTTGTTGGTCATACTAAAAAGTTTTACATGATGACTGGACCATGGGATACAACACATCCTAGATTTTCATGCGTATTTCTACTTTAGACTTATTGCTGCACAGTATATGGTTTACTATTTATTAGTACAGACTATTACCAGGTAACACTACTACAGAAAAGCTCCAGAAATTTCCCGAGAATGTAATTTCTACAACCAATTTTGGAATTCTGTGCCTTTCAATTCCCTAAACTCAACCTGAGAGATTCCAAGAGTTCAATGTTACTGACAGACTAAGTAAAAAAATTGTCAGTTCTTCCTAAAAATACACACTAAGACTGCTAAAAACAGATGGTGTTTTCATTTAAGGCTCTGAAAAGTTATTATTAATTGCACATCACTGCCCTCTGTGGGTTGAACATAGCAAAAGGTCAGGCTGAGGTGAGGGGCCATCATTAAGAAAAAATTGACAGTAAAGGGCATATTTTTACTTTGATTTGTGGCAGTGGGTCCTATTGTTCCACTGGCACATCATGCTGAGTAATAAACACTCTCAGAAAATGGCAGAATTACTTCTAAGAAGGCCACAGCCTGTTTAGATCTGTAGGTCTATACGCCTAGCCATATCTGAAAATTCATATTCATATTCATAGGATTTTTATCTGCTTTCTGATGGTCTGAAGGGAACTCTTAATGATTTTGTTCCATTGGAGCTCAGAATCTTCCTCATGCTTGTATTCATCTGAAGGACAATCTAAAGTGTTTATATCCTCTCTTTTGAACAATTCAAGGGGGAAGGTACTAGGTACTAGGCTCAATATCCTCATTAATTCACCTGAGGATAGTAAGAATAAAGGAGAGGAAGGATTTATTTTTGTCTTAGAATTCCTTTTATGTTGTGTCTGAGTTTAATATTTTTTCTATCCATCAGAGACCACCATTATTCTCAAGGCTACGTTTCTAACAGAGCCAGAACAATATTAGGAACTGACTCCAAAGCATGCACAAGGAGTATGTGATTCTCCATTACAAGATGTTGCAAAGAAACTTCCTGTGAATACACTTTCTTTCAGAGCAATACAGTAACTATTCCAGATGCAATTATAAAAATTCTTCTATGAGGCAGTCTTCTGACTTGCCTCTGCAGTGGAGCAGCAATGAAACACAGATTTTGTTCTTGATCTGCACCTCTCCTATTCATATTCCAAGCTGGGTTCAAAATATTTTCGTGCTTCATTCCTATCAGATATTTATTTCTGCAGAGCCACAGGAAATGAAGCAAAGCTTACCAAACGGATGGAGGCAATGAAAACATTTGTTAAATATTCCTGGACTCTTCAAACCAAATATACTTGAGGGTTTTTTAATCAGAGACAGAGTATTTTCAAATGATTCATCAAAAAACTATCAACTGTTTTTTCCTAATACCTTAAAAACACTTTCCAGATTCATTGTATCAAAAGATTCCTCTTTCCACATCACCTTTCAGACTTTTTAGAAAAGTAAAGCTCCTTTTACATACTTCTGTAAAAAATTAGAAAAAACATCCCTGCTTTCAGGTTTGACAGATTTTTCACATACTTTTACAAAAAATTAGAAAAAACTTTCTTGCTTCAAAAACAGTATCTTCCTGACAATCTTTAATGATCCAGAATCTTTTCAACATGATATATGTTATGCAAAGCACAGAAAAATGGTATAGAGTGAACATAATGTGACTTCAACTGTCACTGCTCTTTTCTCCTATTATCTCTCTGTTTTACAAGAGTATTTCAAGAGGGCAGTTTACTTTTCAGGCATTTATTCTTGCTTTAGAATGAAATGTATTTTCATGATGTGCAAATGAAGTTAATTAATAAACCTGGCTTTACTGAAGTTTTATTTTCCTTGGTGTTTAACTTCATTGAAGTCTTTCCATGGCTGAACAAGTAGTTTAAAATGAAGTATGCCATGATGAGCTGTGTTCATTCTATGCTTTCTCCTTTTCTCAGCAAGGAGTGGAGTGCAGGTCTGAGCTTTCCATGCACATGAAAGAAACAGGAGGCAGTCCGAAGAAAAGTCACAGCTTTTCCTTATTTGTCCATAATTTTAAGACCTTGTCCATGAATTTGTATTTCCCTATCACAGAACAATTAATATCTTTCCTGAAACTTTTAATATCATCTATCTACTTATTTCAATTTCATTGCTTGAGAGGGAGTCCTATTTGGAGAAGGTTCTGTGCACCTTATAGATTTGGGCTGATGCTACCTCAGCACTGCAGTTCACAGAATACTTGCTTAATTTAAAGATCTCACTTCCTAGGCTTAAGTCTCTGATAAGCAGCTTGAAACAAAAGTGCATTGAAATGCAATAAAACTGAAGACTGATGCTGTATAACAAAATCTCTTAAAAAAATTATTGTGTCTCCTTCATCTGATAGATGTATGAGAGAGTATACTATCTTCAAAGTATGAGAGATTCCATTTTTTTTTCCTTACTCACTGATTTTCTCTTAAAATTCTTAAAACACTGTTTTACTTGAAAACAGTCAATTAAACATACAGAGTTTGATCTTATATATTATTCAAGCAAACAGAAGCTCTACGTGAGCTAAATGGTCAGGAGTACCAAATTGTCAAATGTATTTAAATGAGTCAAAAAATGAACGGATGTCGAGATTTGTTCATCCGAGACTTAAAATTTAAGCTGACATTTTCTTTCTGATCCTCTTCCCTATTTCCTTTCTCTCCTTGTTTCCTCTTTTCTCTCTTCTATCTTTCCTTCACAGCGACACAAAGAAAAAAAGAGAGCAGCCAATAAGGCCACAAAGAGGGGAGTTATGAGGGAGCACGTGTGTCCTCTGGCACCCCTGTCCATCACCACTCTGACAACAAGGCAACACAAACAGCTCAGTGCTGCTTTATAACAGCACCACTTAAAACAACCCAGCTACCTTATTTTAGGGAAAGGCACATTCTCGGCATTTTATGGGCAGGGTTGATAAGTGTATGCAAAAAAACCAAACAAAACATTTGCACATGTTGTTGTTAATAATGTAGGAAAATCTGGGCATGGTAGTAGTTATTTATTACTCTGCCCTTAGCTAATGTTTTGAAAATTTGTTGCTACTATTAAATAATTCTTGTGGTTAGTATTACATTTAGAAAATTGCTGCTAATTATCTGAACGTTGGAGCTCTGCATTAGACATATAATTCCAAAATTATTAAGTCTTCCTAGAATAGCTCTGAGACAAATAGACACAATTTCAATGTTGGAAGAGGTTTTAAACTCTGAATTTATCTTCCATCACTGAACTGAAGGGTGCTGCAGGATGCATGCTATGGGATTCTGGCTTTTTCAGCAAATTGGGGTAGCAGAAATGAAGAAATAACATCAAAAAAAGCAGACAAGAGAACTTCAAGAATCTACAGAGTAATTATTCCAGAAGGCAGGAACAAATTAGGGACAAGTATGCAACCGGATTTTTACTTTAGGAATATGATACTGATAAGCTTACTCAAGCTCCAGTGACTTCAATGAAAATTTATGACTCTCAGGAATGAAAAGATGCATTAAAAAATCTCAAAGTTTTCAGTGTTATGGCAGGAACCAGGTATACTATTTACTAAATATTTCCAGTAAAAAAACTCTTAAAAAGGAAACATGAAGTGCATCAAATAACATGCTGGAGAAATTATTTTGTCCAGGCAATATTTATACTACCTATGTACATCAGCATGCATAGAAATTTGGCTTCACATTAAAGAAAAAACCTTAAAAAATTACACAAAAAATTGAATTTCCACGATGCATTAAAGAAAGAAGGAAAACAACAAGATGAAATAGCGATATTTTAGCTTTCAAGACTCTTATTACAGTCTGTTTGTATTAGTCTCAGTAGGTTTTCGTAATAGGAGTTAATGACAAAATGCATCCAGCCACCCCTTTAATTTCCTCCTTTGTGTAAAGTTTTAAGATGATTTTCATTCTCTGAAATATCTTTTCCCCAATTTTCATTTCCTAAATTAACATCACTATAATAAAGGATTATGCATTTCAGCGAAAACACCCCCCATGCATTCTAATGAAAAAAAGGCTAGATAAATAAAAGTGTATTGCGGATAAAATTGCTTTTTAAAAAATGCACCAGTTTTGTTTGAAATTTTGGAATCTCAGTGAATTCCTCCAGAGAATAAAAAGGCATCAACACCTCACCCTGCCATGGGTGCCAGCACTCACAATATTTCTAGAAGTAATCATCTGAAATAGTAAGACTCTTCTTTTTTAATTGCTCGAAGTTCTGAGTTGAGAAAAGTCAGTTTAAAAGGTGCTTTGATAAAACATGATTGGCAGTTCACCTGGAGACAGCAGTTTGTTTCAAGCAGGTACACATTGCAAGGAACGACAATTTAATTGCTCATTAAAAAAAGATGAAATTACACTTTAAACCCATTTAGTCTGGAAATCTATAATGGGAAGGCAAGAATAATGTATTGTTTTTCTTTAAATTATTCTGTGTATTTCATTTTCTTATAACTTTGATTTATCACCTCACAACTGTTAGATCTAATAGCTGTCATTATAGCCAGCCTTCATTTATAAACAAGCAAACTTTTCTGACATTTGTATCCCTTTACATTCCCAGGATAGTAGTTCCATCAAATATACCTTTCTGTGCTTAGGCTCTTTAAAATATATAACTTCATTTCATTTGTTATCCCTACCAATTAGAAGAGAGAAATACAACAACTTACTGTAAAAGAGGATTCATTAGGTACTTTGTACTACTTCATCCTCTCCTCATTTCCTAGCCCTCCCAGCTCTTCTTTCTCCTCAAACACATATATTTCTTCTTCATTTCCTGTCATAATCCACCTGTGTTTGATTTTGGGTTTTAGGTAGCTTAAGGGATAACAATTTGATTGCTTGGATTACGTTTTTTTTCCTTCAGTTCTGTTGCTAAGGCTAAGTAACAATAAGCATCAAAGCCACTTCATAAGAGCTTTAGCATTTCAAGCAACTTAGTTTTATTTTCTTTTTTTCCTCAAACCTTGTTACACCTTTGTTTTAATCACATTTTACAGGTCTCTTTGGAATATTCCCATATCAGACTTGAGGCAACTGCAATGTCTTGGAAAAGTAAAGCTTGAAAGAGAAATAATCACTTAAAAAATTCTAAGATTCTGGACAAAAGTTACAACCCAACATAGGGCCAAACAAGAACAGTGTGCTAAATGTTGTGCAATGATGGATTCCACGGACTAAAAAATAAAAGTAACCCCCTTACTTCTATGCACTACCTAAACAAATGCAGAGCATATAGAATAATAGATGTAACAGAAGTGTTTATGAATCAAGATCATAAAAAGTTCTTTGCAGACATGAGGCAATCTCAAATCTGTAATGTTTCCTCCTACAGGGAATAATTTGAATATGATAGTGAAAGATGGGAGGCAAAACCAGTTATTAGATTTCACTGTTTTTTATGCATCTTTAGCTCTTTTTTTTTTTTTTTCTCATTCTTTTTTTTTTTTTTTTTTTTTTTTTTTTCCTTTAGAAGTTAGGGCATGGACTGAGAGAAGGAATGAAAACTTTTCCAAGTAGAAGGTGCATACCCCTGAGAACTCTGAAAGCAGTGGTGACATCCATGAGGTGGGTGCCTCAGAGCACCCACCAGGAAGGACAATGGCGAGTCCCAGCCCCCTGAGTGTCATGGAAACTCTGTTCCTACAAGCAGCCACACTGAACCTGGGACATGGGTAAAACTCACACCTCAGGTCTGCAGATCAGACCAGACACTGCCAGTGAGTGCTTGTCCAGGATGCCTTTTGGAGAAAAAGGATGGTGAAGAACCTTTCCTTTCACATGTTATGGATCCAAGCACTATTTCAGTGACACTGTGCAGGCAGAAGCTGTGCTGGCAGGACAACTTTTCTCCTCTGACACTTTGACAGATACTTGCCAAGGTCAGAAGCATTCTATTCACAGTGTCACAGTGTTTAAAAGATCAGTCCCGCAAAGTGGGAATTACGGAATCAGCCTGTGTGAAAGTCCTCTCAGCTCTTCAAAATGTGAAGATTTGTGCAAGAAAAATTAAAGAATTATCACTATAGCTGACTTGTAAAACAGAAGCCTCAAGACAAACCCAATTCAGCTGAGCAAAGCATCTGGAATCTTCCAGGGACTTTGTTGGTTTTAGTCAATATTTCAATTTGGCAATTCACCTCTAATACCATTTTAATTCTCTGTATAATACTGAGTGAAGAAGTAGGAAAATATATCTTCACAGGAATTCTGGTGAGAGAAAAATGTAATAAAATTTGATAAAATATAGGAAAGAGAAGTATACATCTCTGATGTAAACAAAAGATTTAGGAAAAGTAAGGTTCTTCCATACAGGAAAATATAATTAAAAGATTAGTAATAATTCTTAAGACTGGCAATAGTAATTCTTAATTCTTGTACACTGTCATCAAAACTTTTGAGGTTTTAAGAAATATTTAATCGGTCACTTCTTTAAAGTGACAAATCTGCAGGTCAAGGATTGACATGAATATTCCCTATTAATCATCAAAGTGCATCATATGCTTTTTCAGATGTATGAGAGAGTGATTAATGTCAGTCAGGTGTCATTCCTACTTTGATGCAGTGGGATGTTCTCTGGGATATAACTGTATTTCTTTGTGACATCTACTATACAGCCTATTTGTATTCTTTGGGAATATCCTTTTCAATTCGATTGTAGCTTTTGGGCTTGTAGAAATACAGAACAGATCCTCTGGGATATTAGATGAACTGGACAGCCTCAGGGGACTCAAAACACTGAGGCTGAAAAAATAGTACATTCTTTATATAGTCAAAGCTCAATTAAGCATTTTAAGCCTCACTGAATTGATCCTGGACAAATGAGATATCTTCAAGAGAAATGTTTAAGTCGTGTCTCTATAACATCTAATGGATATGACTATTTATTTCTTAGAGAATGCCAAGCAACCAAATGTTTGATTTAATTTTTTAATCTGCAGTTATGAAATATATTCTCTACAAATTGAGGGCTCTTATAACTGACAGATATTCCAATAATAAAACACTTCTCTATCCAATGGCCACCACCTAGTATGTTGAAGGACACATGAAGTTATAAATACGTAAATATACATAGTGTGGTAGGGACGTACAAAAATTTGCAGACAGATTCACGAGATCTTGGTGTTTGCATTGCCAGCATAGATACATAAAAATTTACATAAGAATGCGACAACATTTACTGAAATATTCCTAATTCAAATATTTATCCAGGGACATTCCTGATGGTACCAAATACTGCTTACTGACAGGTGCTATCTATAGTTATAAGACTACAGGACGCAGTAGGGAAAGTAACAGCCACCTCTCCTCTTATAGGTGCTTGCTCTACCATGACACAGATGATACTTAAGATTCCCTTTGACATGGGGAGTAAAAACCCAGCATGGACAAAGAGAGGCTAAAGTGACTGCAGCAGTGGTTGCTCTGGAGGCATCTGTGACATTAAGTAATAGAAATCCCACCCAGACTGGGACAAATTTCATTTTAACAGCAATTCCTGTGACCTTAGCACATTTCTTAGGAAAAATATCTCCCTGCAGGACAAAGTACAGAGATCTCTTTCTAAGATGTCTTTCCTGTGGTAACAGACATAATTTTTCAGAGAAAGGCAAAATGACTGATCTAAAAAACACCATGGGAACACGTGTCAGACACATTTCAATATGTTAAAGAGAATTTGAAATACTTATCAACCTGTCAAACAAATACAAATAAAACGAAACTAGATCAGGAAATTCAGTGGCACTTTTTTTTCTCTTTTTTTTTTTTTTTTTTTTGTTTTTGTTTTTGTTTTTGTTTTTGGTTTTTTTTTGTTTGTTTGTTTGTTTTTTGTTTTTTGTTTTTTGGCGTTTTTTGTTTATTGTTTTTGTTTGTTTGTTTGTTTGTTTGTTTTGTTTTGTTTGTTTTGTTTTCAATTAAAATTCCTCAGATGTTCTTGCATTTTTTCCCCCAGTACAGCAAATACTACATTACCCACTTCTGGTTTATAGTTTCAGTAGCTATGATAACCTCAGTTCTCTGGTTCCACTTCTTCACTTTTTCCTTAGATCTTGCAGATAGTGCAGAAGTTTTGTCTGTGTTTTCTAAATGGATTTATTCCCCGCAGCAAATAAGCACAGAGCTAATTATCAGAAGAGTATAAACCTTTGAGTGTGAACTGAGAAAATATTGCAACATTAAAAAAGGCAAATCAAAGAAAAATACAGCCACTAAGTGACAAAACAACCAAAAATAAGAAAATTCCAAGGGATTTGTGGAAGCATGTATCTTCCCTACTACTTCTACAGTGGAAATTCAATCTCATCACATCAGCTTGAAAAGGAATGTTTCAAGATGATGTTCAAGAAATTTCCATAGCAATGACATCCTCTGCATAAAATCTGTAGCAGTTAGATTGGCATATTCAGAAAACTAAATGGTATGCTTTAGGGTATTTTATTATCATTTATCATCATATTCCTACTTTGGTCCTGCCCCATGGTCATCTCTAACTTTTTTCTCATATGACCACATTTTCATTTCATTTTTTATAAAACCATTCAGGTTTTCAACTACATACAGTGAAAATTCTCTTGTCAAATTCTTTAACATTGCTCTTTTCTAGACATGTGGTCTCTTTAAAAGAATCTTTCTCCACAATTATTGTAAAAAGACCTTAGCTCTAACCTGAATAAACACCTCATTTCTCTGTGCAACAAATCTTGGTACAACTTGGAAGGAGGAGACTGCAATTTTTATAGAGATTCGATTCCAGAGATTCTGACTTTAACAGACTATACTTTTAAGTAAGAAGAAGTCCAAGATTCATTAATGTGCAACTAGTGAGTCAGGGGAAGATTTTCATTAGTTCTTAATTCCCTTCCACAGCCCACTTATTCCTAAAACAGCTAGACTGGGAAAAGAAAAAAACCAGAACTCTCATTCTTTTAGCAACTCTTGAAGAATAGAGCTGGTGTATAAAGTGTTAAAGAGATGGAAATCAACTAAAATAAGTTTTGACTGCTAATAAACTTTTTGATAACATACTCCTTCTTAACTCCCATTGAACACAGTTCTGAACTGAATCACACTGTCAAAATGCTCAGGATAATGTTGTGCACTGCAGAATCCTTCACATCTAATGATATTTCCATGTCATAAATAACAAGAGTTATCTAGTGTTCGCTGATCAATGAAATGAATTAGATGCCTCATGTATCAAAATTTAAATAGCAACTCTTCTGGATCACATTGGAAATTCTTATTTAAAGAAGCTTTTCTTCCATGCAGATCAAAGTAAATTAAACTGGAAAACAGTAATATACTATTGTGCTATTTGGTGGAAAGCGTAGAAGGCGACAGTGAGGTGCTGAGGGGAGGACCAAATAACATCTAAATATAGGCTGAAGATTTTAATGGCATGAATGGCAGAGTAGCTTCATCATTCTGTCACTTCAAAGAAGAAGCACCTCATTCAGCTGCCTAAATGAGATGGTATAAATGTACAGAAAACAAGTGTAAGCAAATTATTTAAAAGCTGAAAGATGCTTTACATTTGTGCCTTGATTTATTGATTCAGCCAGATATAGATTGAGTGCCTTGTCCACTGCAATTTCAAACAACAAAACACAGTTTCCAATAAACTGAGAAGTACATAAAAAAAAAGTTATTCAATTACATTAGCCTAATTTTCCTCTGTGGTTTCAAATGACCTTTCCACAACCTCAGTCTTTTCTCACATTTCAGTGAAAGAGAAATTGACATCCATAAAATTGGATGCCAAATAATAATTTAATTATTAATAATAAAACAGCACCTGTGGTATAAAACCTTATCCTATCATTATAATAGGAAAGGTGTGGTGACATCTAATGGTTTAGAGAAAAGAGGGGACTGTGAAAGGAAATAAAAGTAAGGTTACTTGCAATTTTTTGTTCACTACACTTTTGTTTTTCTATTCTAAATGTTTGAGAATTAAAAGAAGTTTAAAGTATATCACTGTATTTTTATTCAGTGACTGCTATCCAATGCTTTCCATTATAAGAATTTTTTTCTCTTTTATGAATTTGAAAATTAAGCAAAGAAGTTGGGCTTGTATTTTTCTTTTAGTGTGAAAATCTGAAAACCATCCACACCTTATTTTGATAGATAACAGTCTCAAAGGTTTTGGGTTTTTTGTTTGTTTGGTAGTTTGTGGGTTTTTGTGCTATGCTCACTCTCTTTAGAAAACAAGACCCCAGTTCTGCCAAGAAAATGCTCATATTTTGATTACACCCAGTTATTCCTGATTCACATTACAGCCCAACATTACAGCTAAATGTTAAACAATTCTCCTTACTTTTTAATTCCATAAGATCCATACTTATAATAAAGATTTATTTTTAAAAAAACAAAACAAAAAAAACCCCAAACAAAACCCCACAAAATTTTCAGAACATCTAAACAATTGGAGCTAAACAAAAATTAGGATCACAGATAGATTAAGGCCCTCTACTAACCTGGTATATGGAAGTTAAGAAATGCAATTTTTAGTGTTCATTTTCTTCTTTTAGTGTTCCCGCTGAAGGCAAAATCAAATATACCCTGCAGACCACACAATTACACCCACATATTCCAGACGTAATGCAAATGGTTTTTAGCTTCTGATTTTAATAGTATTACTGTGTCATCTCTCATGCCTTCATTATATTAAAAAGAAAATCATGTTAATATGGTTTCTTCAGTTTTGAAAGTAGTTTAGAATTCCTTATTTTAGCTCCCTGATCTTTTTTAATTTTGCAGATATGGCCTGGCAAATCTTGCAGAAACAAGTTACAAAAGAATGAGGAACATTGGGAAGTGCTGAGGGAAGCTGAAATCTCAGGTGTGAGACTGAAGAGAAAGACCTATTGGAAGAATTTGAGTCTACAAAGATGAGAAACTGCTAAGAATGGACTGTGAGGTTTCCAGGAGTGGGCAGGAAATTAATCTCTGAGCTGCAATGACCCTTTCACCAGCAAGCACCATGAAGTTACTGAGTTATGGAAGGTTTTGTTTGCATAGTAAGACAGTGGGAAGAAACTGGTGTCTCTCAAACTCCCACTGCATTGACATTATTATCCTTTGCTGCAAATAATGCCTGCTCTCTACAATGCTCTTGGATGTTAATGCTTGCAAAGATGAGACAGTTCTACCTAATACTATGGAGTCAACCTACAAACAAATACACTTAGAGATTATTACAGTCATAAATATGTGCACTAAAAAATTCCTAGCCTGACTCTCACAGGAAATTGCCAGAATCAGGTCCTCCCATCGTTGTGAAATAAATTACGGAAAATACAGAAACACAGCTGGTTTGTGCTGGTTTTGAGGGTTTTGTTTGTTTGTTTGTTTTGTTTGTTTGTTTTGTTAGTTTCGGTTGTTGTTGTTGTGTTTTGATTTGTTTTGTTTGTTTCGGGTTTGGGGTTTTGTTTCAGAGTTTTCTTTTTTTCTTTTGTTGGTTTGGTTTGGTTTGATTTGGTTTTTCTTCCTGAAGCTAATGAAGATTCGAAGCTGAAAGTCAGAAACTGAAAAAAATCTACAAGCATAAAAATTAGACTCTTGTGTTAAGAACCCTTATTGATTAATCAAAGTAATTTTAAGCACACTACAACTTGATACTGCAAGCCTGCCAAGGATCAAGGACTATCTTGATCTTCTTGACTCTAAAACTGATCTGTGAATTTAAAATAAAAGTTGCATTAAAGGACTACAAAACCTGTAACAGATTCACGTTCTGCACCATGAGTGCTAGTGTTACATCTGATCTTGATGAAGTTTCACAGTATAACATCTGCTCTGTTCAGTATTAATTTGAAAAAAAAGAAAGACAGTTTCCTCAGTGGAAGACCAAGGGGTTTTGGGGAGTAAAAAGGGATGAGAAAGAAAAGGGGAAAAAAGAAGTATCTTGCACCTTTTCTGAGATTGAATGTAAGTGTTAGAAATGTTCAGTTTTTTCTTAGAACATTTCTAGAAATTTGGGGAGTCTTTTTCAGGTGGAGTTGTTGGTCAGGAAAATTAGATATTGTCTTAAGATTTTAGATCTGATCAATGTTTTATGCTTCGTAAAAGGTATCAGCAGGCACAAGGTTACACGTTGTATTATTTATTATCTCAAAAAAAAAAAAGTTAATTAAATTTCTGAATTCTTTAGAAGAGGAAGTGTGGAAAATGCTCAAATCCCAAGGCTATACCTCAGAGGCTATTGTTCAGACAAAGTCCTATGGCTGTTTCACAGTTATAAAAAGATCTGATTTTGACGTCTGTTGCTGCAGTAAAAATCATTAAACAGCAGCTCTACAATCCTTCAAAGAACTCAACCCTGAGATCCATTTAAATCACAACTTTCACTGTTGAATGCATGCCCTGAAAAGTGTTAGAAAAGAGCAAAAATATGTCTGACCAGCAGAGATCCCAGACTCACTTCAAAGTCTCATATACTAAAAAGCATCAATGTGATAGCACTCTCTGAGGTTATAAGATGACAAATCAATAAAGTAAATAACTCCCAGGGATCTCTGACTTGAGGAATGGGTTCAGTGAAACAACACTAGGGGGTTGTGCAGTCTGGAGGAGTCTGAAAGTGCATTTGTTATCTATGCCACATTATGCTATTTGGGGCCAGGCTGGGGTAGAAATTAGGAGCATGGCACTAGCTCTGAGACACAGGGCTTGTGACTTCAGGTGGAATGTTGCAGGATATTGCAGAGTTACTTCAATGACTCTGTGTGCATCACTGTCTAAATCTGTCAGACTGCCTGGTTTTATAACCAGGCACTGCCCTGCATGACAGAGACATGCCCTAGTCACACTAAACTTTTACCCTTCATCACCCTCACCTCCAAAGTGAGGAAAAAAAGCGCCAAATTCTCGAAGATTTGGAAAAAAAAATCTTAATAATTCACATATGAACAATTTCATCTACATGTGTTTCTAGAAAAACCATGATTGTAGGTTACAAATCCTCTGATAAAACTTGTCTTCACAAGAAAGACACCAAAATACAAGAGTGATTCTTTCACTCTTTAAAATACTTTTTTTCCTTCAAAGGATGTTCAAATGTAATATTCTCTTTCACGTACTCTTTGGGATGAATGCTTACACCTGGTTGCAGTATAGGAATACAATGAATTATATTCTTCCAGTAACTGAAAATAGAAAGATTGAAATAACTCCCTTAAGTACTCATCTGGGAAATTAAAACACACTGAGTAGTATCTGCATTTACCTACAGTTATGCATATTTGTTTGTACCGTCTATGTAAACTCTTTTTGAAAAACTATGCTTTCAATGAAAACTGAATTATTTCTATTTAATCATTCTCTCATTCTCAAATTGTTTGGAAATACACTTATGTCATTGTGTCAAAATCAGGCCTAAAACAAAACTGCTTGAAACAATGTCTAAAAAGATGAAAAGTGCTGTTTGAGATTCAGGAAATACAAATAAAAAAAATTCTTGCCCTGGGAAGTAAAAATGTCATAAAAATTACTCTTGAAAAGTAATGCTGTATTTCACAGTATCTCCACTGATTTCCTTCAGAACTCTTGGGATTAATATTCTCTTACTCTCACTCATTAGTCAGATGACTTTTTTTGACTCAAATACAAGTTTTAATAACAGTTCACAGGTCAGTAATGGGAGTAAATAGCTTAAAACTACAAGTCTCCTTTTGAGACTTGTAGGTACTAATTTAATAAAGGCCCTTACCACTATGCTGCTATGTGGAACTAAATACTACAAAAATGCACTCTTTTTTTATTTGATTTAAAAAATTTTGCAAATAACTTAATTTTGTCTGCAAAATAAACCTTATGTCTATGTTTATTATTGTTATGTTTTTTTACAGATAATCTATATATTTTTTGGAGCATGATTTGAAGTTCAGCAAACTTTTAAGTAAAGTATTCAAGCAAATCTTTGAAAATTTAATTTTTTTCTTCTAGTTTCATGGAGGTCATATAATCTGCTTTGAGCCTACCTGAACCCAATGCAATCTCTAACTTCTACATTAATGTGAGGGGTTGATTGCTTTTCATGCAGTCAGTGAGAAGAATCAATGTAGAAATACACATTTTATGCTGTAAGGTAGAATAAGCAGTTTCCTTAAGCCTTACTCTTGAGTGACTTCCCATAGAAGTAGGGTCAATTATATTGATTTGTGAAAATGTCACTTTAAGCTACTTGATCCTTCAAATACAAATGTCCAGAAAAAAACACCTGGCATCTGCGGAACCTCTGCTGCAGACTTTCATGTCCACACCCCAGGACAGTAAAATTTAACTCCATTAAAACTAACCAGGGAATTAGAAAATCCACTGCGAGTCATCTATACCCGAGCCGTGGCACCTGCCAAGCCATCCATTTCTACATGACCAACCTCCTTCTCTACATGAGGCTGCTAAAAGAAATAGCAGCACCAAGGGAACAACTGAGATGTCTTCCAGCTTTTGCAGAGAAGCAGCAGCCAGGAAAGAGGGTCTGTGCTGCAGCAGCCCTGAGCAGCTGGAGGAGGCTGGATGCTGGCTCCAGGTGCTTCCTGCCTCGGCCAGGTTAGGCTGCTGCTGCCACAGTAAAAATGGACTCCTGCTTCACTTGCCATGTGCTGGTCAGGACTTCTTGTTTTCCTGAATATCCTTATGTCTTTGCTCATTTGTAACTGAATGAAATTAATTAAATTGGCTGGGTAAGGTCTGCTGGAACTTCCTAATGAGATCCTGTGTGAATTGGCCTTGTCACAGTCAGCAGAGGGAGTTACTAATGACAGGATTCACCTCCCTTGTTTAACTGCATATTTGTTTTTGGAGGCTTGTTTTAAATCTTTGAAAGAATCTTCCCCTAACTATGCTAAGTCCTAAATTATCTTTTTAAATTAAAATGTCTATATGCAAAAGCAATTAACATTGATACAACAAAAATTTTCAACAAATGGTTTTATCCTTTGTTGCTTGATTTCCTTCTGTGAGACCTAGGACTTGCTTCTTTACTTTTTAATGGCAGAGACATCTTAAGCTGCAGTAGAAAGCTTATTTTAGATCAGCAGAATAATGAAATGCATTATCTTTTTCACCTAATAATTCTTGCTTGCCTCTCTATAAGCATGTTTAGAAATACAGGGTTTCTTCTGACTCATAAAATAAACTGACTGTTGATGCAGTGCCCCACCATCAACACTAAAACAGTCACAGTGAACATGCTGCACTTGATCTTTGAAATATCTCCTACAATGGATGTTATTTTCTTACAACTGCCACAGTCAAGACTACCATGTCTCAAAATCTCACTGGAAAAAGTTTTGATTAGTTATATGCAGATCTCCTTGGGGAATATTCTGTTTGCTTTTTGCACTGCTATCAAAAAGCTTCATCATTTGAATTCAGATGGGTGATGAGTTGGATATTTCTGTCTTCATAAATAGCTGCACTGTCAATATCTTTTGTTTACATAGATGTTGAGGGGGTCAGTTGGAAGAATAATATATGTCTGCAGCTAGTTCAACAGCCCATCACTTTAGCTGGATTATTATTATTCCATATACAGACAGTCTATTCAAAGAATATGTAGTACAATTTTAAGAGGAAAAAATCAAACAACAGCAACTTTAGAGAAATTCCATTAGGATAGCATATTGATTTTCTCCAGCTGCAAACTTTAACAAAAGAAGTTCATGACCTTTTAGTTTTATTTCTAGTTGTTTTTTGTCTCATAATCTGAGATAACGCTTTAGTAGTATGATAGATAACATTCTTACACTTCCTGAAAATGAACAAGCAATGCATATATTAAGAAAAGACACTGATGCATACCATGAACTATGATTTTTTTAAAAATGGCTTTTTACGATTAATTACCATTTTTGTTCCACTGTGATAATTCTGAAAGAAGAAAAATTTTTCCTCATTCTGTCTCTATAAAATAGTTCCTCATCTTATTGTTCATTGCTCTGCCATTGTATATACAGTCTTCACACTCAGTTAAACTTTCAATTGATGGAGCTACTTCGGCCAGAGACAGTTTGCTAAGTTTTTAAGCTTGAGAAGGTAAATACCTTCCTAGATCATCTTCTCGTCTTTTATTTTCAACTAGTCACTACCTAGAGAACTGATTTCACTGGCATTAATTTGACTTTAAATCTAGGGATACTCAATCTGGATGGAAATATCTAGGTACTGCAGTTAGAACCAGCAGGAGAAGCTTCAGTATGACTTCCCATGGCTGTGTTGTTTAATTAAACATCATTCTTACAGACACTGCTAAATAGAAACTCCAATTAAAATATGGACATATTGGTCCTTATAAGCAGCATGACAGGTGAAGTTAAGTTGATCTGTAAAAATGCCAGTTACAATGATTAGAATAATTTTTCCTATCTCCAGGCTGAATTCTTGTTTTCATTAAAAGAAAAAAAAAACCTGAGTAAGTCATGACTCAAACATCTTCTATTCACACTGCCTTTAAAATATCTTTAAACTCCCTGGAGTCAGAGGCTAAAAATAACATAAAAATAATGTCTTGAAAGTTTTTTAGGATAATAAAATAGGGTGAAAATCAGAAGAAAGTAATGTCTCACAGGAATAAGAATAAGGCAAAGAGAAAACATAAAGAATATTCCCAAAACCTAGAAAAAAATATTGATTGTCATATAGAAAATTCCATAAAAGTCATATATTTGAATCTTAGTGCAGCAGAAAATAATCTCTACAGGCTGTTATGATAGGGATAGCTACCTAGTAAACCTCTGCTCATGTTAATATAGAAAAAAAATATAAACCACTTTGTCCATTCTGAGGGTAGAAAAATAATTACTGGACACAATCAACACTACCTGTAAACCACTCACACATGCCTGATGCTGCTAGTAGTTATTTTCCACCAAAGTTGATTTACAAGTTAACTTATAGCTAAAATTAAACAATCCTAAAATGCTTATAATTACAATATTTGGTTACTACAAGTAACAAAGTGCAGTAATGAAATGAGAACATAGGCTGACCTTTGAGTTATGATAACTATTTATTTTTGCAGTCATTTTATGCAATGGAATCTATTTTATACAATGACATCTATTTTTGTTTTAATTTTTAATACATTAACAACTGAAATTTATTTTCAAACAATAATTATTATTTTCCTTTAATCTACTTGCCTCTTTTACAAATTTAAGCCTTTCTGGGAAAAAGAGCTGTATAAAAACATCTCAATAACCGTACAGTTACTTGATGAGCAGTCTGCTGTTATCTGAAGGTGCTTGGACTAATTAATGAAAAAATCTCCTGATATCTGTCAAAGGATTCATCATTTTTATATTACAGGCAGACATATTCTAGGTTGTATCTCTAGATACTAAAGTCTATTGAGTTCTTTTATCTTTCAGGGTTTAAAATTAATTTTATATTATCCAGAATATTGGAGAAATATTTTTTAGTAATTTCTTTTCAAGGAAAAAATATAATTTATTATTTTAGTCAGCCAAAATAAGCTTTGCAAATAAAACAGCAACTTTAATGCTGTTTGCCAAAACATTATTAGAGCTATCATAGGAAGGGAAGTTAACAGACATATGGCAAATAAATTGCACCATGATTTATACTTGAATAACCAGAAGAGATGCACAGATACAAGTAAGCACAAACACACACTTTCTTTTGCAAAGGTTTCTAGTATGTCTAGAAGTGGCATATTTGGTCACTGTGACTGAACAGCATTGATTATTAATATCTACATAAGAATTGATTTATAGTCTGAAACATATTATGATTTAAAGATGTTTTTACAAGCAGTTAATCCTTTTTAATGAACAGCAAAGGAACAGACGATTTTTTACAAATGTCTCCATTTTCACTTGCAAATTAATAACTAGTCTTTTGAAATAATTTTTTGTCATCTCACATTCAGTCAAGAAAAAATATTTCTAAATAAAATTGATAGTGTACTCTGCACCCATTTATATAAAAATATAAATTCTTTAATGCAGTAATTTTTTTGCATTTTATTCTCACTTTGTACATGTTGGTAATTTTTTTGTGTGTGATCCCATCAGAACAATAGGGCTATATACTGATAAATACCAATAGGGATGTCAGCAAAATGTGAAAATAGCCTCACACAGAGAAAATGAAAGAGGTATTATATGTGAAGAGGGGAAAATAAAAAATGGATTTTAAAAATTTTTTTTTTCCTTTTCAGTGAAGCTTCTCTTGTAAGAGAAATGCTAAAAGCATTTTTAAGAGGCTGGAGTAATAAAAACCAGCACGGAACCAGGAGGTGTGTGGGAGCTCTTCCAGTCTGTCAGCTAAACAACAAAATGTCACAGTGCTGAAGCACTCTGCAGGAGCACCAACACCCTTACAGGTACAATATATTCAAAAGAAAACGGGGGTTTTATTACCTTAATCAGAACCTGGATATGTCCCATGGCGTTTGATGACTTGAAGTACCAGAAGCTCATCACACAAGTCCCACTTGATTCTTTCCATATGGAGCCCTTCACATGGGCTTTTTCATTTATTAGGCCTATTGCAGTGGCCTCAAGATACAGGAAATGTCCTGAAATTAAATGAAGTACGACTGAAAAAATGTTTTGAATTTTGAAATTAGATTCCAAAACTCAGCAAAGTAAATGCAGAGACATATGAAGAACATTTGCCTCATAGGTCTCATACTAGTCAACCTCAGCTCAGGAGAAAAAATGACCGGTTCCCATTCCTTGTGCACTTCTTATATCAGGAATAAACTGGTGGTAGCAGCTTAAGATTTGGATGGACTTCTGTGAAAGACTGCAAACTCTTCCATGTTTTCTGGCTACTTTGATTACATGTCCCTGCTGAATTGCAGTAGTTGCAATTCTGACACTATATCACACAATAGCTACATCTTGATAAATTTCAGGATAAAGTCTCCTGAAAGGTAACCTTCAAAATACCAAGTCACACTATATAAAAAGTTGTGAAACAGGAAGAAAACGTTTATGTATTTATAAATCACTAGGTATCCCTAATGGTTCGTATTACCTTTGGACATTTTTACTCTGCATGAATATTAATGAACATATAAATTATTTAGTCAGAGGAAACTGCAAAATTAGATGTCTAGATTTAGTATTTTTCAACACTAATATGGTCCTTGAGTCTTCCATCTTTATTTTTAATCAGAAGCATAAAAAATTCTCCCAAGTTTTCAAATTCATTTTTTTTCCTTTGTACAAATAAGAAATGTGTATTTCACATAAACATAAATATATTATAAATAACACAAAAATTATAATTGCACATCTACTAATGTTTGTATATGAATTAGGCAAAAAAACTTAGTTCACTCGATAATGCATAAACAAATGGGCTCATTCTAACTTTGACACTTCTCTGGCTCAGATACAACCATAGATGTTTACCATGGTATTATGGGATAAGAAATTTGCTTGATCCTGAGGTCAAGGATATATTTAACAAGTGCAATGCTGTATTAGTGATAATACTGTAAGAATATATATTACTAGACAACGCAAATGATTTTTTCCTACATGTTTTGAAGTTTATTAAGTTTTGTCCCTCAGCAGTTTGTGTAAACAGTCAACTACAGTCATGCCTTTGTGCAACTCTGCTGTGAATATTTCAGTTTAAGGTCAGTTCTGAGCTCAGCTTCGGTAACATCTTTGTCTGAGCTATAGGACCTCCAAAAGCAAAGTATGAAGGCACAAAGTTTGTAGCAAGAACAAGAGCAGATGACTGAGTGCTTTGGCCAAAACAAACCAGGAGATGCACTAACAAAAGGGCTTTGTTTATTTAAATTTATTTTTTGAACATTGTCTAAAATTAAAGTATGAATAGTCACTATGGGAAACTGTAAGCTTCCTGGAAATGACCTCAAGCTCTGGAGGAGAGGGACCCAGTGGATCCCAGAGCTGAGCTAACTCACCCTTGCAAATTGCAACCACACCAAATGCCTCTCTCCAGACAGTATCAAATTATCTTGCCTGACTCATATGAGAAACAACTAAGATTCAATTTCCCTAAATTAAAGTTATTGTACAATGGTAATTAATATTTTTATATTGTAACACATCTAATTCATTAAAAATGACAACCTGATTAGAGATTCCAGAACTCCCCCGCTGCCCATGAAGGCATGAGACATTTCATGAAGACAATTACACCTTATTTATGAACTAACAACGTACCAGTTCTGTTTCCAAGCGTGTGGTCCCTGGGAGGTCTAAGACTTTGAGGCGAGCTGACCCCTAGCACCCAGTTAAAGCTGTCAGCCAGGGAATTTTGCCAGCCACATCTGCCATTTTCAAAGGTGCAGGAAGTCCCGCATTCACTCTCGTCTGTATTATCCCCACAGTTGTCTTCAAAATCACAGCTTTGTTCTGGTCTGTAACACTTGCCATTCTGGCACTGCCTATGACCATGTGAGCAGGAGCCTGAAAAGAGAAGAATGAGGGTGTCCTGGTGAATCACAGTGCCATGCATCCCAGCAAGGTTACTGGAAGGTTACATTTCAGAGAGCTTAATATTTAGGTGGAGGAGGGTGGTCCAGAGCAGTTTTATTAAAAGCCTTTGGTTCCCCTGAAGCACCAATCCATTATCAGTTTATTTCTTTTGTATTTTGTCAAGTGATTGCCTAAATAAATGACTGTTTCCCTTGTAAAGCCTCAGAGGGCAAGCTCCAGCCAGGCATTCCATCACTAACAAAGCCTTCTAGTCTGACTTAATTGCTGGCATTCTCCTTTCATGTGGTGTTGGATTAAATCATTTTATTTTAGCTGCAAAGTTGAGCCTACTTTAGGAGCCTTAATTTGGAAGAAAAAACTTTTCTGTTTTAACTACAGAGGTTTGCCTTTTAATAGATTTTTTTTATGAGTTTAGTAGGTTGACGGTGTCCTTTTAGCGCAGTCTTCCTGCCATTATTGAGGAATAATTCAGCTATTGTACAGCCTAAAGATTCTAGGACTCAGATCACAGGATCTATTTCCGAGTTTTATGTTCTCATTTTAGATCAGTTTCTGCAGAACCCTGAATAAAACGTAGCAACTTTAGTACATTGTGTAATCGAGAAATGAAACGCAACATTCTGAAATGGACCCCTTCCCATTTAGTTTTTTACATTCTGCTGTGCCAGAAATAAATGAAAAGCATAATTTTACTTAAAAATAGGAGTACAAATATATGAGCTCAACAGACAAAATTAGAATATGTACATGTCTAAAAGCTGCGCAAGTAAAGGGAGAATCTGAGTTAATCGATACGGAAAATCACATGCTGCTAAAAACTTGTTTCCATTTCCACTGTATTGTTTTGAAGGAGGTAAATGACAGTCACATAAGGCTGGATTTTATTAAGAGGTCTGAAAAACTCTTATTAGTAAAAAGAGGATAAGAAAGGGGGTATTCAGTTGTCATGTTGACAACCACATGACATTTGTTTCAGCCAGACTCTGAATTACAAATACTCCGAAGTGAAAAAACATTGTCAGAACCCTTTGCCGTAGGTTTTGGGTAAAGCGAGAACAAGTCACTTTATTTATAGATATCAGCTAAAGAAAACAAGTGTTAACCTCTCCTTCTCAACTTAAAATCCTCCTAACACAATTCTTATTTTAAAAAATTTAAAATACAAATACATATTGGAATATGATAGAAATATCTAGCAAGATTTCCAGGGAAATTAATAATCTTTAATTCCTGATTTCTTAGCAACATGAAAGTATGTATCAGGTTTCCTCCACAAGACTGTGTATTATTTGGCTTTTAATAATTGCTTAGAGAAAGAAGGAAAAATTCCTGATCAAAAGTAAGAAAGTAAGAATAAAAATCTGATAATGATTTTGAAAGTCAAGAACATCAGGCAAAGATCTTCAAATCTGGAGACAAGAAAAATGGGTAATCTCTGACCAGAAGAAAAAGACTTTTTTGAAGTTCACAGCTAAATAAACATATAAAAGCATCCATGAGATTTTTATTAGTACATGATCTCTAAAAATGATCCTAGTCAAAAGAGTGGTGAATAGTATCAATGTAATCAGGCAGTGTCCATCAGAAATTTCTAACAATCTTCTTCAGAATTTCAGTTATCTGTTTTGTATCCCAAAGGGTGACAGAGACTTATCATAAAATTGCTGCCTAATGTAAGTGGCACATATTTTTAGGAACTAGCTATTATAATCCTGTCTTTCTTTTAAGTGATTGCAGTAAGAATTTAGCAAAATATTTATTTTTTCAGCAAACCAGGAATTTAAATTGCAGATCATGCCTTAAAATACTTTTCCTTGCAGTTCAATGATCCATAATTGCAATAACTTTTGAAATTTGAGGTCCCTTTGTAGCATTGTTTCCAATTTCAGGTTTTTAAAAAAAAAAAAAAAAAAAAAAAAAAAAAAGAAAAAAAAAAAAAAAAGAGCAGAGTTGAAAAGTGGAAGTGTTTGTTTCCTGAGGAAAACAAAAAAATCTGTCTTGAATCCTGGCATGAATGAATCTTTCCAAGCATGCGTAATGAATGATATTACACTGCCTAACTGACCCTGTAACGTGACTTGCTTCTGGATGCACTTCCATAGTATAGCTTCTCTTTAAATGACATTTCTAAGGCTTTAAAACTGTAGGAAAAAAAAACTTGACCAAACAAACAAACAGCCTCCCCTCCCCCTAGAAAACAACCCTGAACCTACATGAAAAGGAATATTTTTTTAGGGCTCTCTTTCTTTCTTTCTTCCCTACTTTTTCTCAATTGTAATTGTTCAAACACTATGTTATATAGATTCCTGTGGGTATGAGAGAGATGTTTAATCGAGAGAAGCTTCTCCTTAACAAGGTTCAGTATTTTTTTCCTCCCATATGTGTTTCTTGAAGATATTTAGTGGGTGGACTTTTTGTCCTTTGTGGCAACTGCATAGACACACTAGGCTGCAGTAGACCCTTAGGGACTCTTAGAACCCCTTTCAGATAAATATCTTTTATCTTACCTTTATAGGTCTCCTTCAGATAAATAATCTTTGAATTGAGGAGGATTTATACAACAGAGGAAAACATCTGCACCAGTTAATTATCCCCTTGTTTATGTACCCTGAGCAAAATCAACAGGTAAAACATTTATATTTTAAAACATGATTTTAGGAGCAGGATTAATCTCCTTATTTTATAAAGGTGTTTTTCTTAAATATAATTTGAAAAAATAGAAACGTACCGGCAAACATCAAGTGAGAAAATACATTTTTTTCTTGAGGACAACCTGTCTTATTGTTGAAAACTGAGGCAAAGAAGGTCTCAAGTACTCAGATTTTTCCACATCTTTTCCTTGTATTCCCCCCTGCTTCCAATAAGGAATGGAGGTTTTCCTTGCCACTTCTTTTGCTATTAATATATTTATAAAAATATTTTTTATTATTCTTTCCAGAAGTGGCCAGATCATGTTACAAAACCGAAAATAATTTGGATTATTTTAAGGTTGTTAAATTTAATAAGTTGTTAACATTCTTAAGCTTATTATGTATAATAGTATCACCATCAATGTTTTCCAAACTGAAACCAAATCAAATGAATGAGGTAGTTTACAATTATCAGAATAACCCATCGGTTATGGGTTAATAGGTGTGAAAGTCTAGAGCTGCTTCAAAATACTTTCAAAAGACGTTATTAACATTCACACAGCTAGAAGCATACCTTCTTCTAAATCAAAGCTAGAGCTCCTGTAGAACCATATTCTGGTACAGAGGCCAGAGTAATTAATCAGCAGACTAAGAGTGTGACAACCCAGGGATAGGGGCTCTCTGGATAATTTAGATCTCTGAGTTTTTCCCTGTAAAAATTACTGCATTATCCTTCTTGCTCTGAGTTGACATTACTGTATGACTGAAATCTATGTGTCCTTAAAAAAAATAATTTGTTAACAAGAACATCTTTCCTCTAGTATCTCACCAGTATAGCCCAAGGACAGAGAGAAAAGTGCTTTCATCACTGTTGATGATGCATGGTAATACTGACTTGTCAGTGCAGGAATGTGAAAAATGCATCTCATTTCAAAAGCAAAGTTTTAGAAATTAAAAGAATTTTTAAAGACTTTCAGATATTGGGGTGTCAGGGAAAGAAAAAATTTATAAGTATTATACTGTATCAGCCTTTTTTTTAAGGAAGCAGGCTTTATTTTCTTGAATTGAGTGCAAAAATTTGGTTTTGTAAGCCTTGCAAGTACTTTGACATATTGATTTGCATTCTGAACAACTGAAAGTTAGAAAAACAACAGCTTGAGTTCTTTTCCTAAAGGGACTTTTAGAAGAAACTGTTAACTGTCTAAGTTACTGTCATGACAAAGAACAGATAAAAACTCCTCCAACACTCAAAACTTCCCCAATTAATTTCTTATCTTGACCATTCCCACACAAAAACACAAGAGAATTCTTTTCCAGTAATCACATCCAGGAATATGGAACCAAAAAGAACCAAAAACATAAACAGTAAGGTAAGCTATTGCTGTTCAATACTATTGTCTCTGTCCATGACAGAGCACTGAAGAATTTTCGTTTTGTTTGTTTGTACTTTGTTATTAGAAAAGTATTGATTTTTATCAGTCATCACTCAATATACTTTAAGATATACTCAATCTGTGACACATTCAATAGGTCCTAACATGGGGCTTTGCTTTATTTAAGGCCACCAGAAATTCAGACCTGAACGCAAGAGGGACTACTCAGCGCCTCTTCATGCTGAGTTCACTGTATATGCTGTGAGCAGGGCAATGCTAAAAACAATATTATAAAGAGCAAAAGATTCTGTTTCAATTGCTTAGATGCATGTGAATGTGCATTCACTCAATTGAAATAAAAAAAAACAGGTTTTGATTAGAGAAGGAGGCACAAGGGTTTTAACTCCTCCACTCTTACAGTACTGGCATACTAATATCTTCAGTGATAGAAATACTGCATGCTTTCCATGTTGCTTGAGTAATTCTACACCCATTCATTCTATAAAACATGCTATTAGGGCAACTTAACAGGAAATTTTTAGTTACTCTCTTTAGGTGGTAAATCCCCATACTAAATAAGAAGAATCACAAGAAACTGGAACTAAAAAGGGAGTGCAAGGGCAATACTTCCTGTATAGTTGATAAAGTACAATGATTACAATTACACAGATTTGGAACTTAATTGGAGAAAGATCAACAGAATTAGAAAATACACTACCAAAATGTGGGATGTATATGTTTCTCTTTCACAGCAAATAAAAGGATAATTTTCATCATAACCTGTGGAAAATATATGTAGAAGTTGAATTCAAGTAACCTGTATTCATGACTACTTTATATTCAAAAGTAGCAGCTTTGTACCAAGCTCCTAAACCAATCTACATATTCAACAGTATTTCCACCATTTTTCTGAAAAATATGGATATAATTGTATAATGTACTAGAAAGCAGAGGGAAAAAATTAAACATGTAGATTTCTTGATTTTAAAAATCCATAATGATAAACCTTTTGTTTTATTGTACAGGCGAAAATGAAAATTGTCTCTTACATGGAACTTCATTCCAGATAAATCTGAGAATATGTTGCTGTTCAGGTACCAATGAAGCAAAAAATTTCACAATCTTCTGTATGTAATTAAGGAAACTACATAGACAGATTCTATCTTCCAAAAGAAATGATGAGTCCTTTTTATATTGCTGGTTTTTGTTGGACGGTTTTTCTAGAGGGTCTTTGTTTAGTTGGTTGATTGGTTTTTGTTAAGCTTTTCTTGATGTTTTGCAGCTAATTGTTTATTTTCGTTTGGTTTCAAGTTTTCTTTTATTTCTTTCTCTTCCCAGAACTGGTTTTAAAATGCTTTAGAAATACTACTTTATTCATTTCACATCCTGTTCTCTCAGTCAATGGTCAATGCTGGCTGTTTCAAACGAAACTATAAATGCTTTGTTATTTGATTAGTTCTGCATAAAGAGATTTTTTTCCCCTCTTTTCAGTAGATCAAATTATGCACTGAAGCATAAAATTTTATTGTTCTTGTAATTATATATTAGTTACAAAAACTGCCAAAGTTATTTCTATTTATGTGTCTGTAAACTTTTATAGATCTAATTATAACTGCAAAGGAGTGATACAAGCGATATCCTTTGGCCTTTAGAGTACAATATAGAGTTTTGAGCAATATTTAAAATGAAAATTTTTTTGCAAATCTGATTTCCTGATTATTCTATTACTTTGCGCATATTTATTTTAATAATGTTGCTGACCAAATTCTATACATTTTAAACTTTTTTTGTGAAGTAGAAATTTCCACTAAAATGTTTTAAAAATCAGTATGGAACAAAATACCCATATCAACCAAGACAAAAAAATGCCAAGCAAAGAACAGAAACCACCAATAACGACTATATTCTTTAATATTTAATTTTAAAAGACCAGGGAAGCGCATGAGTTATGAGTTAAGAAATTTTGCCAGCGATATGAAGATGATATCAGGGTGATATAAGATAGGAATAACTATGGATAATAGGAAAAGTCTTTTGTGAAAATGAACTTGCTCAATGGGACTGTACCCCGTGCTAATTATGAACTAAAAAACCTCTCTGACATCAGCTGCCATTGCAGGACAGTCACTTTCTTATAATCCTTGCAACATCCAGCCCCACAGGTGCATCAGTTGTTTTATACAACTAAAATGGAGATAAACAGTCACAATTTAGCAAATTAATTGTCCCCTGAGTGACTGGCAATGAAATGTGATGTTATTGAGTTACATAGAACAACACAGTCCATCTTTCACAGGTTCTGGAATCCTATCACTAGTATTCCTTAACAGTGACACAGCACAGTACTGAAACTGTTCCAGGAACACAAAAGCTCAATGTTCAAAAAGGGCAAAACAATCAAGGTTTTAGGATTTATCGGTAAAGAGAGAAAAGAGAAAAAAACCACATTTTGTTACAGTATCATTCCACTGGTCACTCACTTCCTAAACGCTCCACACAGACCTGATTTTACAATCCCAAAAGAATATAGTGGATTTTTTTTTAAAGTCAGTGAAAGGAAAACATAAGGAATAGTTTCCAAGTAAGAAATAAGTTGGAACTCCTTCAATGTATAATGTTGCTTAAGGGTGATTGCATAGAGAACAATATGGTGTAGGTGTGTTTGGCTGTTCACCATTTTCAGTAAAAAGAGGGTAAAACCAGAGTTGCTTTCTCAGCAACTTGCTTTCTCAGAATTTGCTGCAAAAGATGGGCAGGGGACTATACTTCTGAGTGTGCTGCTAGGGAAACTAAGCTCTATACAGAAGGTAAATACATTAAGGTTTACTACATTGTCCAAAACCACATTTTCTTTGTAAGGTCTCCTAAAAAGGAAATATTAGGAACATTAAGAGGAAGAAGTATCATATAGGTTTAGCATCTCACTGACAGCAGTAGAGAGGATATCAAGTGAAATGGGCCTTGATTCGATTTTCTGTTAATATTCCTATATTCTCAAAAGTCTCAAAGACATGTTCCATACTTCGGTGAATTGCTTTTAATTTGCTGGAAATAACTGTCTTCTCTACAAAACTGAAGTCAGCAGATACCAGTTCTCTAGTCTCTGGGAATAACTTTTCTTTATTGTAGCCTGCTAATCTGATCAGGAGCTCTTGGCAGCTGTTGTATTCCCAGGTGAATGGTAGGAGACATGAGCAGAAACTCTGATGGAACGATCTGCAATTTTTATAGTCAGTAACAACACTGCAGGAGGGAAGGGATAGAAAGAAGATAGGAAAACCAAGTTTAGAGATCATGGAAATTGTTGTCAAATCCATGATTTCTCTTTTGTAAACAACTAACTGTAAGCATGACATATTTTTCATGGATAACTTGTGGATAACTATTCCACCATTAGCCTCCATGGGCTCCAATGTGACAGCCTAACTCACCATGGTTCTCGCCAGAGGCTGCAGGGGAATCTCTGCTCCAGCACCTGGAGCACCTCCTCCTGCTCCTTTTTTCCTGACCTTGGTGCCAGCAAAGCCCTTTCTCTTGCATACTTCTCTCTCTGGCTGCAATTGCTTTTGTGCAACATCTTTTCCCTTTCTTAAATCTGTTATCACAGGGATGCTGCCACCATCACTGGTGGGCTCAGCCCTGGCCTGCAGTGTGTCCATCCTGGAGTCAGATGGAATTGGTTCTGTTGGACATAAGCGAAACTTCTGGCAGCTTCTCAAGAAGTCACCCCTGTAGCCCCCTGCCACCAAAACCTTGCCACGCAACCCAAATACAGAAACAACTGCAACTCTGACAAGGTTCAGTGTGGCCACGGTCTCTTCCTGGGCTGATGTGGATACAGGCAGCCTTTTACACAAGGCAGAATCTAACTCAAAAATCTTACCACGCATCAGAGACACAGCAACAGACACAAATAACATTCTTAGAACAAAATTGTCTTTGCATTTTCCTCCACACAGTACTATTGTGGCACATGAGCAAAAACTGATGTTCATACAATGAAAATTTGATAACAGCCAGTCTAAAATGATGTTTATTGTTTCTCAGGCCCAGCAATTTAAATGGTTCTCAGTGGCACTGAAGGAGTTTGCTGTTCAGCATTGTAGTTGCTAAGCAGCATATTCAGAACAATCTACAGGATCCTGTAGTTTACAGAAAATTACAATGCTAATTTTCAAAACTATCTTTTCTGGTTGTTCAGTGCTTATTTCCAGCCTTTAAACATTTCTGAACATTTGGCTGAAAGAAACCAGCTTAGAATATATTTTTGTTAATATGCAGAATTTCAAGGTGTTTATATAGAGTCAGGCAAAAATCCTCTGAACACTGAGAGTCTGTGTCACAGATGGGAACATTTAATGATTCTGTTTTATTTTGCCTTTACACTACATTCATTGCCATATGACTCTATGCACAGAAATAATAAGAAAAGACTCCTTAGTGTACTTGCCTTACATAGAGATATGGCTCAATAAGGCTCAGAAGAATCTCCTTTGATAAGTGCATTGCAAATATTGAAACGAAATAAAAAATTGAAAAGGAATTGTATTAGAGTAGACCTCAAAAAAAAAAGTTTCTCTCTTAAAGAGGAAACACTTTTACTTCCTTAGCAAATATACTCGGTAGCTGGAGAGAAGAAGGAAACATCTTTGCTGCATGATCTTCTTCATTCACAGAAACTTTCAAAAAATTGATCAATGGGTATAACTGTTTTACTTTTAGTTAAACTTTCCTTTGTTTCTACAGATAAGCAGATAAATGTAGGGCTGCAGATTTTTGCAGCTGATCATCATGGCCACTCTAGTTGGTTCTGTTTTTAAAAATGACATTACAGAGCACTTTTCATGACATCCAGCATGCATTTTGCCACAGTTCAGAGCATTTCTATAGGCAGAAGCAGACCCACTCACAAGCAGTGATGTAAAACAGATACCACTGCTAAGTCGCAGCTCTAAGTTGAACTCCTCGGCCGGTCATGTAAACTCTTACCCTGAACAAGTAAAATTTTTCAATATAAAAAAAAAAAATGGTTTGTTGTAAGGATGAATTTAAACCATTGCCTTAAAGTGTTGTGAACCTCTGAAGTTCACAAAGTACACCTTAGATGAGCTACACCAAGAAATCAGTCTCTGGTGGCTCTTTCCTGAGATTTTAGTATCTTTTTTATTATAAAACATTAAAGTGTTTTGGAACATCCTTTACTATCAAAACCAAAGCTTTTAAAGCTTCTAACATTGCCACAGGGACTTGCATATCCCATTAAGAGGATAGAGTCTGAATACAACAAAAATAAAGAATCAGAAAGCTTGGTAAGTGTTCCTTCTGGGGTAACATTCATATAAAGCTGAACTTTAAAATACAAATCTCATTTGCAATAAATTTCCATGACTGGCTTGGCAGGAGGAGGAAGCCAATAGTACTAGAACTGGCATCACATCAGAGAGATGTCTGGAAATTTTTGTCCATATCTTTCCCTGCTTATCTTGTGCTCAAAGTTCAGTGCAATTTCTTGGGTTTGATGTAGTCTCATCAGTGTTATTTCCCAATGCCTAAGCAGTGCTTAATGACATCCTAAAGGGGAAGGCTACTCATTAGCAGGAGTAACAAAGCAAAGTTGCTCACATAAATTAATGATCCATTCTCATGGTAGTCCTTGACACTGGGAAATATTAACTTTGTTTTATTGATCAGAAAGACAGAGAAGTGAGATAAAATGACTTTCTGCAGCCATGCAGGAAATTTTTAGTAGGCTCAGGAACAAAATGCATCTCCTAAATTCCACTTCAGGGGGTTACATTTCAGTAGCTCTGTGATAAATGGGGAAGGAGGAAAAAGATTTGTCCTGTTCCATCAAAAAGAGTCTCTCCTTCATCATTTGTGTCCAAGCTAATACTGCTCAAATACAGCATCAGTGCTTTCATGAGTAGCTCTTACCTTGGGGTTATTGGGATCCATCCCCATCCAAACCGTATAATTTCTGGCAAATGTTTTCTGAGTCTTATTTCCCTAGTGCAGTAAGTGAGGATGGTGCAAATAATTGCACTGATGCTGGCACCAGACCACACAGGCAGAAGATGGATATGGTGCCTAAGCAGTATTAGTAGCAATTCCTACCAGCCAAAAACCATTAAAGCCTGCTGGCCTTATTGCAAACTCTCCATATCAGCTCTGTCCCACTCAGCTCTTTATTCTACAACCCTATTTTACAACTTTTGATACATAAATCCCACTGAATTATCAGGATGTTGGCTAAATGTATATGGCTAGACAAGAAGCTTTGCAGATTCACAATGGTTGACTCAGTACCCAAGCAACTGTTGCATAAAATGATTTTATTAGAATTTCATGGGCTGCCTAAAAGTGTTAGAATTTCTACATGTCTTTAGCAAGGTATGTATACTATTTCTCTTTTGAAAGAAGGAAAAAGAAATGAAAATAATGCTGCTATTCCTTCTTTCCAAACTTACATAAACTGTCCATAGGAGGAACATACCTGTTGGAGGCAGCTTTGTGGGTTCTGCTGGTAAAAACTCCTGGGATGGTAAGCAGTCCCTGGAAAATGTGAGGTCATCCAGTGCTATGCCATCTCTGGGACCTTCTCCAGCCATCCCTTCAAAGACAACTTGAAAATCTTCATCTCCATCTCCAGACAGGTTCAGCACTCGGCACTGCCAGAAATTTCCCTGGTTTCCAGTAAGATTAAGGAGAATTTTTTCATGTTTCAATGTAGTTCTCTGGTAGATAATCAACGATCCAATGTGAGCTCCATACATATGATAATAGAAAATTATCTGTAATCAAAAACAAGAGCATAAAGTATGCAATAGGTGACTTCAGTCAAATTCTGATGTATTTACTCTCATTCTTAAACTGAACATTACTAATAGCATTCAGAGTAGTCATTAATTTTACTGATTGAAAAATAATTTAATGAAAAGGCAAAAAACCAACTTAACTAGTGGCAATTCTTTGACTTATTTCATAAGCCAAACTTCAAAACTAGCATTAAAATATTCAACAGCAGATCTTGCATCACTTTGAATGACTCTTGCATTTAAATGCAGAAGAACTAAAATACTTTTTAAGGAAACAGAGGAATGGAGTAGTGCCATTTACAATATATAGGAAGAAACTTCAGTTTACAATTACAACAATTTTCTGGTTAAAAATGTGTTTATGTAGATTATAGAGTGTGCAATTAGAAAATAATCCAATCTACAAGGGGAGCAAAACTTCTACAGGGACATATGCAAAAAAAGCCCCTAAACTATTTAAGAGGTACTTGGATAAGTAAACAGTGATTTATTTCTTTTTAGTAAAAAAAAAAGGGGGAAATTTGAAATACAAGAGACAAAATACATACAGAAAAAGATCACTGCGAAAATTCATCACATTTAACTGCACTCTCAGTTCTTCCCAACTTATTCTTGGATTTCTATTCCTTTTGAAGGTGCAGCTTTGTTTCTGAAATTTTGATTCATATATGTCCCTTTAGAGGTGCTGCTCTAAATTTGTTTTCTCTGCATAAAACCTGTCCCATTGATGTAAATGTTCATTTCCCAGTGATTTGTAATGGTCTAAGGTCCCATAATAAATCTCTTGAAAATATATGATGTAGCATTTTCATCTCAAAAAACCCACAGAAAGGAGTAAAATCCCTCAGAGTAAATACTTCAGAGGAAAATACTCTGATTTTATGTGGTTTCAGATCTTGAAGTATTTTTTTCCATTCATACAATTTCCTATACCAGAAATTGCAGTTCCATTTGTCATTTGTCTGTGTGCAAGTTTCGGAACTGCTCAGAACCTTCAAAAAGTAAAATATCATAGATATTAGATAACATAGACTGATCAGATAACATAAATAACATTGACTTTTTCAGGCCGCATCATGGATGTCAAGAGTTTGGTCTGTAAAAGGTGCATAAACCTGCATATTTTTTATAAATAATTTTCCATGTGATAAAAACAAGTTTCCCATAGTTACATTTCAAGCACTAAATTGCATTTATTGTGTTATGATTTACATCATAACAGTGCAGACATCAACACGTCATTCTCAGTTATTCTGCATTTCTTTGCGTATGTTTTATGCTTCATAGAAGTCAAAAAGTGGAAAAGTTATTTTTAGAGCATAAAACCAAATAACATAGGGAAAGAGATACTCTCAAATATGATGTTAGAAGCAGAAGGACAAGATCTCCATGTTTGTGTAAGAGAATTTTTTTAATATATGTATTTTGGGCAATACAAAAAAATTAACATGGTTCCAATTCTGAAGATAATTTTATAATGGCTAGATTAAATTTTGCGGCTGAATATAACATTTATTCAACTTTTCTTTTTAATCATAAATTCAAACCCTTTATTTTTAATACTTTCTGATTTCCTTTTCTATAAAGATTTTGAAGAGTTTTCTATGAAGAGTTTTCTATAAAGAGTTTGGAGCAAGAAGTATTTCAGTAAAATGAACTGGTTAGAAATCTCAAACATAAGCAGAACCCTTTCCAAGTTACAGATAAACTCTTCGCTCAGGAATATTCCTCAGGAGCAGTATGAGAGAAATGAAACCAGAGGCTCATGACTGGACATTTTGCACGGAGATGTCAACTGCATAGCCAGCGAACAGTTTAGGACTACTTCAGTCTAAGACCATCTTCATTTGATGAGCATAGTTCTGTGATAACACCAACAGTTAATTTCAAAAGCTTTTTAAAAAATGGCCTCATAAAAATTATCCTCCTGAGAAGCCTACTTATTAGATGTATAGAGGTAGATTTGCAGTTTCAAAATAAAGAATAACTAAAGTTTTTGGGAAATTATATTTTTATCAAAGATTACAAAAGGTGTATCAAAACCAGAAAACTTTTTATTCCAGGCTTGCAAAGAAATATTCAAGCTGAAGTCACCACAATGTGCTGTAGTGTTTTGGAAGATCAAGGCTTACACTTCATTCTCTAGAGAATAGCTGGTGACAAAGCCTTCTGTCACACATCCTTCCTTTTGCAGTTGTATTCTTTGAAAACCATTTGTTACTGCACTTATGCACACTTTCTCCATAAAATCAGAAACCATTAATAGTTGTTTGTTACTTTGGACGAGTTGCATAATGCATTGTAAAGCAGACGCTGCATTTACTTTCGGCTTTATCTGAATCTCATGGAGTACTCATTTACTTCCAAAGTCATTCTTCTCCCACAGCAAGATACATTTTTCTCACATGTTTTCAATGAAATAAGATCTGATTCAACTTCTTGACAAAAGGATGGGTTTTTTTCCTCAAGAATTATTTCTGTAACCATTGTTAATCATTTTAGGAATACTCTCTTGGTGCAATACAGAAATCAAATCCTTTGTTCCTTCTACTACCACACCCTCACATACCTTGCAGTTTTTATTCTTTCTGCTTAAGACAGGACTAGAAATCCTAGATTTCTGTCCTGGTAGCTGAAAAAATGAATTCTTTATAAAAATATAATGACCAGATGGCTCTTGCAGTGTATGATCAGTAGCTGGTCCAATTCCCAGTTTTCTAGTACTGCTAGTTCTGAGGTGCCAGTCAAAATCATCATTTTCATCTTGCTTCCATCCACAAAGGTCAAACTCAAAACTGCAATGCCCAATAGATGTACCTGAAATATATTTGCACACACATGAAAAGAGATTTATTTTCAAGTAGTTAATTACGTACATATAGTACAAACTACTACTCCAATCTATGGGGAAAATAAGCTTCACTATAAAAATAATATCCATGTATCTCATTAAAAGGAGCATTTTAAATGTTCTGGACTATAACATTAGGCTAAACCTACTTGTGTATATACAAAGTGGGTCCAGTGCTTTTATTATTACAGTCAACAGAATCCTTGGTATAAATGTAACCAAATATAGTTAACTATTTAACTCCTTAGGATCTTAACTGACCCTCCACAGAACATTCAAGACATGCAGAAAACCAGCCTCTTTCTGAAGGAACATTTTAAGATTGGGTGAGAACAGGAAGAAATGCCTGTATCTAGGGAACAGACACATCCAAAAGAATGTATTGAGCACCATAAAAACACAGCCTGTATATAGACACATATAGACAAAATATAAATGTGATTGTGATAACCTTGAGCTGAATTGCACCCAAAGATAGCCTACTTTTGCACAATTCCTCAATTCACTTGTATTTTCTTAGCCAATATAGAAACTTATATAATTATGTTGGTGGTGGACTATGTCCAAAGAAGGGAAAGGGTCTGGGGCACAGGTCTGATGAGGAGCAGCTGAGGGGGCTGGGGCTGTTTGGAGAAAGGAGGGTTAGGGGTGACCTTATGCTCTTGTCAACTGCTGAAAGAGGGGTTGTAGCGAGGTTGGGGTCAGCATCTTCTCACAAGTAATGAGTAATAGAAGAAGAAGAAAGGACCTCAAGTTGCACCCGCAGAGGCTAAGATTGGATTCTAGAGAAGATTTTTTCACTGAAAGGGTTGTTAAGCGTTGGAACAGGCTGCCCAGAGAAGTGGTTGAGTCACCACCCCTGGAGGTCTTAAGAAGCCTCATAAATGTGGCGCTTATGGACATGGTTTGGTGGTGAAATTGGCAATGCTAGGTTGACAGTGGGATTTAATGATCCTAAAGGTCTTTTCCAACATAAATGATTCTATGAGTATCTACACATCTCGTTAAATTCTACTTAATGCCTGGAAAAGGAGAAAACTGTGATAAATTTTGTTGATTTTTATATGAAACAACATGCATGCCCTTTTATCAGTTTTCAAATCTTGAATGCCAAAACAGCCAGCCACATAAAGTTTAAGTCAATTGCATCATTCCAGATGTTTAATTTCTGTATATTTTTCTCTCTATACCTATATAATTTCATTATAATGATTGCCAAGTAAGACTAAAATTGCTGAAATAAGCTGGAATTTCAGCAGAGACTTCAAGAAGCTTTTGACTGTGCCCTGTGTATTCTTACTATTATTTCTGAAAAGGAAAGTGCTTTGAAGATAAATTTGGAAACTGTTCGTAGGACAATATCAGAAATTACAAAATGTCTCTTCCAAAATGTAATCAAAATCTGAGCCTCTTCTGAGGTCTGATAAAGTTCAGACACTTGAAAGTAATTTTATTAACTGAAAGGTACTCAGAAGCATCAGTAACCAGGCCAAGGATCTAGAATCCATGGAATCTCGATGTGGACCAAAAGAGGACAGACAGCTCCCTCAAAAACTTCAGGCTGAAATCAGATAATTTTTTTTCTTTGAATTTTAATCTGTGAATGTCATAAAGTAAAAAAATAAACTTTTTCTTAAAATTATGAGCTATTTAGCAAAACTATCTTCTCTTTTATCTTTGTCTGCAAATATAGTGCCATCTGATATAACTATAAAACCAACCCAAACCTGATGTGCAAAATTGTATGATTATTTTTTATGAAAATCACAGATTGTAGATTAACTCAACTGAATGCAACTGCCCATAAAATTTTTCCTAATCATACTTTTCCAACTGATTTAGTTCCTTAATATTTCAAAATAATTCTTAAAACAATTCCTTCCATTATTTACAAATTCCATCTTGAGTCAATAAAATTCATGCATACAACTGACCATTTAATTTAAAGATGTGTTTTCAAGAATTCATGCCTCAAGATCATGAATACAGATATCCCTGCTAATGCTGTACAAATTGGGTATTACCCAATCTAAGTTTAGATGTCCTTGTAAGATCTCTATGCTCAATAAAGAGAAATACTCAGATCTACAGGACTTAACTTATTTAATGTAACTCAAACAACTGATTTTAAGTTGCATGAACTTCATCCTGAAAACAAGTTACTCCACTGATGAAAAAGAGAATTTAGGCAGCCTGCTTAGAAGCTCAAGTTACTGCAGATGACTGTGCACTGGCATATTAAATTACTCCTGTGCTTTTAAAACACCATAATGCTTCATAGTAAAGCTTAAATTAAAATGCAGTTAGGGACATTTTGAAAAAGAATTTTACAGGTTCTTTTCCTTACTTAAAAATAATAATAAAAAAAATGTTAGAGAAAAGCATTCACTTTATGGGACTGTTTCAATTCATCTCTTCCAATGGGAAGGTGGAATAAAATTCTTATTGTAGTGGTTGCAAAACTAAATTCCATTGGTTTATTTGAACCAGTTTGCCCCAAATGCTTCAATTTATACTTTTCTGATAATATTTCATGGGAAACACAGACTATGCTGAAAACTCAAAAAAAAAAAACCCCAAACAAAAAAAACTATTAATATTTTAAAATTTCAGAAAACAAAAGTCAATGTTTGAGAATACTTTATAACAGAGTAATTGCAACTCGAAATATTCTTCATTTTTAGTTGCAGAAGATCTGAACTGGACCCTGTATAGATTAGCGATGCACTATTCTTGGATTGGAAATCATTGAGTACTTTAATAAGTACGAAAATAATTTGCAAAACATAGTTCCTTTGCAATATACCTTAGCTTTCATAGGATATCAGCATACCTTTACTTCACAGAATTGTATTAACTGAGAATTTGATAAACTGAATTCATATTCTCAATAAAAATGAGGCAACTGCTAATATGGTACCAAACAATGCAGATTTGATTGTGTGAGCATTTCCCACACTTGTAGTAGTTAAAAAAAGGAGGTGTTAATACCATATATTGTGATCCAGGAGGAGCTATTTGATATGGAACATCATTCTTTGAATCTGCTGCTTCTTGACATGTCATGTAAAACCAAAATTGTACAATATTCAGATTAAAATAATTTGCTGAGACCTGACAGCCCTTGAAATATCTAAGTAGGTAGATACCTCATCTCCCAGAGTTATTATGCTTGGATTATTTTTTCAGCTTTAATACATTCTTTTCATATGGAAAGCAGGATAATTTTATTCTGCTTTTAAAGACAGCTGCTTTCTGAGTTATTTTAAGATATTCATTAGCAGCTCTTTGTATTTTGTATCGTGTGGTTTTAAATTAAATAATAATAATTTCAAATCCTTAAAAGCCAAGGAATAGAATTAAATTATTACCTTCTTGTTTGCTTTCTTAGCTGATGAGCTGTCAAAAGTATTTGAGTAATAAATTTCACAGCAGGCACAGTTATTTATGATAATTACATTAAAAAACTACCATACTTACTGCAAATACTAGGGCTTTCATCTGAGTTATCTTCACAGTCATTTACAAAATCACACAGATTATGCTTTGGGATGCAGTACTTGTTGGCACACATGAATTCCTCTGATGTGCAAGGTTTGTCTGAGATAAGCAGAGGGGAACAATCTTCAAAGGTAATATCATCCACTGCCACATCTCCCATGTAACTGACACCACGTTTTGCCCTGAAAATAACCTAATAAAAATTACAGAGCTGTTACAGTAAGCCACTGATAAGGTAGAGAAAAGCTTATACACACAATGTGAAAAGAACAGAGACTGATGGTCCTCACAAATCTTTTAATATGAAGTGGTCAGTTCTCACTGTCAAAGCATAATTCTGCAAAATCTTGTATTACAGTTGGTACAGATCTGTCACCACAATTATTGAAGGACCACTTTCTAACATTACCAAGCATACAAAAAAGGAAATAAATCATGCTACTTGAAGAGGTACTAGTCCTCACTCATCCTGAACTAATAGCAAGGGTTCTTCCTACTTCTGCTAAGTCTGAAAAAGGCTAGTCTGTCATTCATCATTTATTCCCATGAATGTAAAAAGAATTTTAAAATTTCAATAAATTTCCAAGACAGAAGTATCAAGAAATGTAACTATTTAAAAAATATGATCCTTGGGGATTTTTGGGGTTTTTTTCATAAGTCTATCTACCACTAAGCAAGTACTTCTAAGAGGTTTGGGAGTCTGCTCCGATGTCAAAGCAAACATCATGCTCAAGATTCTTTTTTCAGAACCCAGATGTTTTTACTTTTTGCACACTAAGGAGAAAGAAGTAGAATATTTTAAGCAAGTTGGATTCAAGCATAGATGGGATTCTCAGCCTTAAAAATCGATATCAGTCTGAGGTTAAAAATGAATGAGAAATCTGAAAAAAACGAGTCCAGCTCAGAAAATGAATCAGACAGCCAAAAGGATGATTTCTTCTATGAGGGAGGAGAGGTACATGCATGGTGTAAAAAGGAAAATGAGAAGGTGAAGAATGCTTAATATGGAAGTTTAGAATATAGCCAGCTCTCTAGGAAGCACATCACACAGGATGACACACCTGAAAATTTGAACGAACGCCTAAGAACACTTCTGCTCTGTTCCACTGAGGACCTTGGCTGCCACTCTGAGTCCACAGTTTAGATGTCTTGTCGCTGCTTTTATAGAGCACCTATAAAAGAAAAGAATTCCAGGTCACAAAAAACCATGTTTCCATTAACAAGTCACTTAAGAGTTCTATAATCATATACAAGAGTACAATATTATCTTTTACATCTAATCTCTATTCCACCATTAAAATTCACCCAATCATAGAATATTTGAAATTGGAAAGGGCCGTCAAATCCTAATCCCTATGCCTTGCAGGACTACCTAAACCTGAATCATACAACTAAGACTGCTGAGGTGCTCCTTGCACTCTGTCAGGCTTGGTGCTGTGCCCGCTGCCCTGGGAGCCTGTGCCCAGCCACCCTCTGGGGGAAGAACATTTTCCTAACGTCCAATCTGATGCACATGGGTATGTCAGTATAATATATATGTTACAAAATATGGAATATGTTACGAAAAAAATGTTTTAAGATTTTCTGATCTCCTCATAAACATACTCAGCCCACAGCCTTACTGGACTAATGAATCTCATTAATTTATCCAGAGTGGCTATCAGTGAATTAAAATGCTTCATTAGTGGGTTGTAATACAGTTGTACAACGTGGAAAGAGGGTTAACAAGACTTGCTGAAAAATATATTTTTCCATGCCTACATTTAACTGCTCTTCCAGGATGGATTTTCTCGTCTTGATTCTTAGAAAACATTTTGTTTCTTCTACAGATATATTTTTTTCTTTTTTTATAAAGACAAAATTTCATCTGTCTGAGCAATGAAAGACTTCTGAAAGCTTTTACCCTTGTAAACAGAAAATTGGGGAATAATGATGATGCACTTCAACATGAGCAGAGAGTCCTAAATATTCTTTGGTCCAATCTCTTGGGTATCCAAATTCAACTGAGCTGACAATAACAAGATGGGTGTTTGATGATGTGTGTCAAGCTGTGTCTCCAGCCAGTACTAGCAGAGCTAAACATCCATTCAACAGTTTCCTGAACTACTTCTGCTTTCAAGGATTTACTGCTACTCCGTGTAATCGTCTTAGAGCAGCCCAGGCATTTTTCATCCTAATGAAAAACATTTTTTTTGTTCTAAATTTATGCAGTCCCATGAGTGTATATGATATTGCATAACAGGCAAGTTCTGCCAAGCAAACAGCAAATCCTCACACTAAATAGCTTTCATTTTAGGGGTGAAAAAAAGGGAATAGATAATATATTAAACTGTATAGAAAAACAAGTGCCTTCTGACTTTATAGACAGGAAGATCTGGCACAGAAGACATGAATTTTAAGTGAAAATAAATAAATTTGTGAGAAAGTAATTACAGGTATTATTTGAAGGGATAAAGACTTCTGAGTAAGAAAATATCTTTTTTTACTCTGAAATACAAACAATATATTTATATAAAGGTAGATATTTGTGTGACTATAGACTCACACTTTTACAGACTGTAAATTATCTATTATATATCCAATTCCTTCATCATAAATTCATATTTTCTATCATATCATGATAAAGGTGAAAACTTTAGAGTAAAACATGACCATTAATTTGTGTGCTATTAAAACCCAAGGCTTCCCTATACCTGAATGCATTTTGAACCTCTATACATTTCAATTACATTGCTGCTTTTTAGTATCAAATGGTAGTGAGAGATACAAAACTTTTTCTTGCATGGAAGTTCCAACCATGACATGTCTATAACAGTCACAATTTTTGCTTGTTGTAGAAATTTATCATTTCTCCAGTCTATCTGAGCTAATGCTTCCTTCATATCATAACATGTTGAGAGCAGTAGAGTGCTAGCAATTGTTAATTTTTGTTTATTAGCAGCCTGGGCTTTAATGAAACCAAAAGAGAAGGCATAAATTTCCTCACAGTTATTTCATGCAGAAAAGCAAAACAAAACAAAATGAAGAGCATCTCCATACCTCCAGAGAACCTATTGTTGAACCATTCATGTGGTTCCAGAATACAATTTTGCATCTGGGCCCTGTAAGGGAGATGACTGGGGTAGCAATGTCAGCTGTGTTACCAAATTCTCCATTTGAGCTGTCTGCAAAGAGATACCAGCCTTCTTCAGTGCCCCTGCTCAGAGAAAAAGGGTTATAATTTATTAAAACAAAACATTTCATCATAATTAATTTAAGATTGCAATATTTCCTTGGATAGCATGTGCTGTCTGAGTATCTAGATGCATCTTAGTGTGTAGCCAGAATCCAAAAAAACCGTTTGCAAAAGAGCTGAAGTCAACCCACAGGATCATATAGATGTGGGATAGAGGGACTCTGAGTTTTCCTATTACCCTCTTTCTGTGGGAAATTTAGAGGGTTTGGTCCTGGCTTAATGTCAGGAACACCCAAGATATCGGATGAAATTTTGTCTCCTGTGCTGCTGGGAAAGGTGAGGTATCTTTGAAGTAAGCATCCGACTCTGACTATACAGAGAGACCAGAAGTGCAGTTTTAGTGTTTTGGGTATTTAAGATTTAGCCCCTAAACCCTTTACTTTCCAAAAATAAAATGCAGCTGTTGACCAAAGATAAATTTCTCTTCTCTCCAACACAAGTGCTTCATGCTCAGTACTCCTCAAAAGAACTTTTCCCAACAAGTGCTTACAGACCTGACAATGGAACCCACGTTTTTAAATAGGTGCAGGCATTAGGGTTTCCTTTCCTTTTGGTTTTCCTGACTGGCCAAGTTCTGAGCAACCACCCTGTAAATTTGCATTACTACAGCTGTGAGAAGACAATGACCCTACCCAGCAAGCACTGCCAAGAGAAACACAATAAGCTCAAAGATGTCATGACAATCAGGCTCTTCCCAGACTGAAAATCCTGCCTAAATGGAAGAGTAAGGAATTTGCAGGTTTCTGACCCTGTGGTCAGAAACAGGCCTTCAAAATGGTCACAAATCAGAGACTTGTAAGAAACAGAATGATAAAAAGCTCTGAAGAGCAATAGCATTTACTTTCCAGAGTATTCAGTATTACATCCATGCCTCACAGTGAGATGAGTTTGAAAGAGTGGCAGTGTACAATCAGCACTGTGATGAAATTCAGTCGTCCGTCTCTTGTTGGTATGTTCTGTCAGACATAGGCAGGCCAAAGATCACATCTATGCACAGGTACTCTTGTCCTATGGCGCAGCCTAAGACAGGTGTCATTGCAAATTTTTTGACCTTGTTTCAGTGTTTGCTGTAATATCACATTTAAAACTTGTAAACCAGATGAAAGTCCCCTCTATGAAGTACTTCACAGTGGTCATTAAACACAGTAATGGTATGTGATTACAAGAAGACTAAGGTTATGTGAACAAGTAATGGGAAATGGAGTGATCAGAAGGGGGTGGGTAAGTTCGTGTAGATCATCCTTGTGGACTCTCACTCCTATCATGGAAATTTTTACACTTAGGACTACAGGACTAATATACTTGTGACCTATCTATGTTTAAAAGGAAAGCTTTCTTCTAGTGAAAATTAACCTGTATCATGTTTGCTCACGGAACAAAGTAATTTTTATGTCTTGAATTCTTAAGCTGCCTGGTACAGAAGAAAGCTGCATGGAATTTCCAGGGAGGTGCATGATCTGCAGGGGGAAGAGTTTGAAGAAAATAATGAGTAATCATTCTGTTTGCAGAGAGTTCATATGCTAGAGGGTCCATACCTTCTGTGAATGCAAAACTTTTGGCAGAGCCAATTAACATACGTGCAATCATCTGTTCCGTTTGTAAAGCTCTGACGTTGAAAGAAAAGGATTTCTTAGCTAGCCCACTAATATTTTAACCTAGTAGGAAATATACAGTGACTATATATTCCAAAACTTTCCATAAACATAAATTAGCAATTTCTCTTACTCTGCCAGATGATGTTCTTGTCTTCACTCCCAAATGTTGTTTTTTAAGTGATCTGCTGAGAAGGTAACTTCCTTCATTGTGAGAGTTAATCAACTAACCCATCCTTAAATTCAGTTCTTTCCTATTCCATAAAAAGACTCCCTTGAGTTTTTTTTTTGTTATTTTAAATGAGACCTCAAGATAGCAGGTGTAAAACAAGGTATTTTTTCAACCTATATAATAGTGAATAAATCTAGCTTTCAGCATAGATTTTATGTAAGTGCTGAAATTCAGCAGAATACAGGCAGACTCCCCTGCCAGTAGCTGCAAGAGCTCAGGCCAATTTGGGAAATTAACCCGTGGAAAACCTCTCAGTTGGCAGGTACACTAACTGCCATTAAAATCTCAATATTTACCCTTTGAAAATAATTAATTTTACCTCTGTACTACAAGCATTCCCTATACGAAAACATTTGTGTGCCAGTCCAAAAATCCTAATTAATTTCAGAGGTAAATTCACAACATTTAAATGGATATAAAATTTTCAACATAAGCAACTGTCCTATATTTGCATACTTCTCTTAGTTAATAGCTTAATATTTCAATGTCTTTTTAGAGTAGTTGGCAAAGAAAGGACATTCGTAGAAGAATCTTCATGCTATTTCCCCCTTCAAGGCATTCAAAAGAACACAGTGAATTGAATATAATAATTAGGGAAAGATTAGGTGGGCTAAGAAAAGTGGAAGACCTACCGAAAAATTCTCCCATCTCAAATCTGGCAGTGTTATCAAGTCATGTCTCATGCTGTGAATTACATGCTTCACAGTACTAATTGTCTATTGCTGCAATGTCTGAAAAAGGATCAAAACTAATTCATATGAACTTTCTTGTACAGCAAGTTAAAGTTCTTATTTAATAAATTTTTAGACATCTCTCAGTTTTTAGAGTGTTAATTCATCTGGGTAACTTCTGCTAATTGTTTGAGAATCCCTGACTAAACACTTATATGGGCTTATAAAATACCGTTTATTCACTACTTTTCTTTAGGACTGAAAACTAAACCTGATTAGAAAACAAACAACTCCCTTTCACTAAAATGTTCTGATTTCCTTCCAAATTTCAGCAATAATGAGAAAAACAAAGAGAAAACATAAACTGGAGAGGGATATTTTAGTTTCCTTAGATTTATAAGTATCCCAATGATCACCACACCACACTAAATTTCAAAATTCAGAAAACAGCAGCCTACACATGCATTTCCATTTTTCCTGATTATTTATATCCATAAACACTGTACAGTATCTATACAGGAAATCAGAGCCCCACACCTATTGCATTTATTATTCATTGAAAGTATTATTCTTCAGCTCTCCAACACCATTTGTCCGGGATCTGCCAGGTAAGCGAACTCCTATTAGAACAGATGGGGTTTTGAATTTTAAAAAGACCAAAATAGTGGTCAAGAAAACCCAGTGGGGCACTAGATGACCTTCAAAAGAACTCTCATTACCAAAGGGGAAGGATTGTTGGATACTGGACACATCAAGAAAATGTGGGCCATCAAAGCTCAAGCTGATGGTTTGAGTCACTCAAGACAGTGGCTTCGGTGTGTATTTTCCACATCCTCCACATCCTTTATCAGGGTAGTGGGGCTGTGGGAGATCACTCTCCTCTCTAGCTTCTTTCCCCCAAAGCATGGGTAACCAGCAGGCAGAAGTTTTGCTAATGTTGATGCATCTGCAGGATTTTTGTCATAAATTAGCTACGATTTCCTAGCTAAGAACATTTCTTCAGAAGATTTCTGAGAAAAAATTAGCTAATAAGGTGTTAAATTCTAACTTTTAATTCCTAAAAAGATATTTATGAGAAAATATTTTTGGTTTTGTCATTATTTTCTTGTACTGTCATCAGAATATAGCATTGATATTTTAATGTCATATATTTGGCACAAGGTGGGTGCAAACTGTGATGCTTTGACTTTTCCATCATGATGACTTCATTTTCTGTTGAGTCCCATTAATTTCTGTTTCTTAGTGTTAAAATCAGATACAACAGTTCTGGTAAAGTTTAAGAAGGCGTAAATAGAAAACTTGCTATATTTTCTAGCAACAAACATTGCAATATAAATATATAGCATTCAGAATTCATTACTACAATATTCCAGAGGAAACAGGCAAAGACATGAGGACAGGTTAATCTTTATGTATTCTTACAGAGTCCAACGTAACTTCAATATTAAGTGTAAAATGGGGAAGCCATGAACACATTGTGCCTTTTACTTGAAATTTGCCTGTAAGGTGGGAAACTGCTGAAAGGTGGATAGAAAAAAACTTAGAAATTTTACAAAATACTACAGAAAGTGTTATAGAAATACATGTATATAAAAAACAAGCCTTCTGTTAGAAAAAAAAGGAAAAAAAAGCAAAGCCTAACATTGCCCTCAACATTATATCTTGCCGGGAAAAATTCAAAAAAATTCTACAAGAATTCAGAAGTGAAAGACAACTTAATATTCAAGCTCTCATTCAAGAAGAAATTTATCACCTTCTTTATGGGCTGGGTAACAGTTTCTCAGTTCACTGCCCATTATGCTGGTTAGTTCAGCCAGAGTGCCACAGGTGATACAGGAAGGAGAGGATACTCCTTATGGATAGTGCCAAAGTTTTAATTTAGGTCTGTAGTGACTGTGAATCTGAAAGAAATGTGGTGGGGCACATATCATTAAGAGGCATGAGAAGATTTATGTTGAGAAAGAAGGAGAATGAAAAAAATACCTTTTTTCCTCCATTTCTGTACTCGTTAGATATTCAGTATCTGGACCAGAAATTCTTTGACTACTTATCTTTCTGCAGACAATACAGGATGGGCTATTATAGATCATAACATGTGAACATTCACAGACCTCTTCTTGCAGTTTTACATATAACATATTCATAGGCTTCAAAAAAATTCTTCCCTGGATAAAGATTATTGCAGCTTTGAGGATATTGTTTCAGAAAAAAAAGAATCTTTATTCAAAATTAAATGTTCTAAAATTTTTAATTTCCAATTTCTTTAAAGGAAGATAAGAATTCCAACAATTTAATTAATTCTACACATCAGAGAAAGATTTTCTCTGCTGAACACTTACAGCCACTTAAATTCTAATAGGTCTTAAATAGTAACTGAAATGTGTATGTAACACCTAGCAGAAAAATAAAAGAAGGCTTTCTTTGAATCAATTCAAGCATTTCTGTATAGACTAAAAGAAAAAAATTAAAAGAGAACTGAGAGCAAAGAGTTGTTAGGAATGCAGATTTTAACTTACAGCCATATGTGTCATATTTATTTCAAATTGGTTATTCCAGAAAAGACTAAGTTCTCTTATTATGATTTGACACTTCTTTCCCTAGAAACCTCCCACATCCATTATATTTAATATTAAGTCTTAATAAATTCAGAAACAAAAAATGGAATATGATTGTCATGCCATAATAAAGCAGACATAAATTTTTTTGGGAGACAGCTTTCTGGAAGGATGTCATAGAGCTATTTCCTATTGCAGAAGGCAACCTATACTTGTATTCACAGCTGTCTGTAAAATGCTGGATGCCAACTGAATGCGTTCTTTGCATAGTGCTAGAGGAAAAAAAAATCTATCTTGAGCATCTACACTTTGTCACATGTGTGCAGGATTGAGGTTCAATGGTGAATTCAAACTGAATGGAACCAAAGGTGCCTGACACACCAAAACACAAGTCATAATGAGACCTGCAATTGGACACCGACATCAGAAAGTTGCTCAAAAGAAAACTGCCAGAAATATGGGAAGGAATTCTTGTACTAAATAAAACAGTAGTATATTTATTATTAGATTCTAAAACTCAAAATTCCAAAAGAAAATTTCTATCTGTGACCATGCTTCAAGCGTATCACATAGAACTTTGATGCCTTGTTTTTGGTAACAAATATGAATTCTAGAAAGAAAATGAACTGGCAAAGTTTTACCCACACAAAATTATTAAAGTCTTCACTGTTTAATTTATTTTCATTATGAGATTAATCCCATGCTCTGGCATCTTTACTAAAGAGATAAAAAGGACTTTGGGTATATTCCCTTTCTTTGTGCAAAATTAAGTTTGATTAAATTATGATTGCTTGCAATGAAAAAATCTGACATCATCCTGCAAATAATTTCTGGCCATTAGCTTATTCCTAAAAGCAGTTGATATTATTGAAGTTGGACACATAAGGAAAAACAACCCAACTATCAACAAACAAACAGGGAATCCCAAGAAAAAAAAAGAAAAAACACATACACAATACTTTATAATTTTTTCTCCTCTTTTGAATTTCATAGACTCTCAAATTTAAAACATTTTTGACTGCTGAAAAAACTTCTGGGCTTAAGTTTATTATTTAAAGCCTCTAATTTTGCCTAAATTTCCTGTCCTGAATTCTGATAATGATTGTCTGAAAAGCAGACATAAAAGAATGACAGATGTATAAAAAAAATATTTAGCAGGGAACTATTTACACAGCAATAATTATCATGTCAACTTAGAGTTTCATCTCCATATCCATTTTTGTTTTGATTTATTAGATTTGATGCGTGAATTATCATATCAATTAAGTGACTATGAAGTTTTCAATTAACAGTTGTACCCAAATATCATTAATAATGTCAAAGAATTTGCTACATCACTAACCAGATTCTTTAAAAAAGGAAATAAACTAATAGACTTATCCATTTGCTGGTGTCAATTTAACACACTTGTTTAAACCTACACAAACTGATACTTTTATTGTTGTAGCTTTTGGAAACCGAACTGCATTAAAGAATTCCATTTGCTAAGTATAGAAACATGTCACAGGAGCTCTGCATTTGTATATGAATAGTGGTCATAGAATTTTCAATGCACAATACCAATGTCACCTAGCCCTTTTTTCAGTACATGACGGATTTTTCTAGCTGAAGCCAGGCTCCTATGGCAGACTCCCATAGTGGCTTCTATTCCTCCAGCCTTTTGTTTCTATATAGACGTACAAGCTGTTCCCTCTATTTGCAAAGTAATTACTTACACTTAATTAATGTAATTACAGCTTCAAAGACTCACACCTTCACCTCACAATTCACCAGCCTACATGTGGCTAGCCCAAGTACCTATTCCGGGGAAGTAGATGGTTTGACTCCAAGTATTCACAGGTATTTTTGCTGAAGGAAATCATTGTATGCTGCACTGCCAACTACTCTTGCATCAGGATGAATCCAAACTATTCTATACATAGTCCTGCATATTTTGTTTTAATTTGCAAAAGTACAAGATTGCAGTAACACAGCTTGCCTCATCTAACTAGTGGAAATTTGGGGAAAATGGATGAGAAAATAAAACTAAATGTTGCAGGGTTTTAATTCAACAAAACTGCTGCACTGCATCTCCTGTGGTAATTTGGAAGCATCTATTTTCTGTACTTCTCTATAGGCCAATAAACAAAGGGAAGGGGGAAACCGTAGAACCAAACTGCATCTCATGTGAAACATCACAAGAGCAATACATTACAGAGTTGCCTGAAAACTGCAGTCTCTATGGATCATTTACTTTCTCTTCTCAACAGTCCTTTTCAAAATACTGTTAGTTGCATTTAACCCTGAAAATACATTGAAAACCAGAAACAGAATTTCCCGTATCATTGTGCCAAAGCAAACCTATAGTGGAAAGGTTGTGAGAGGATTTACTGAGTGCAAATACAGGGCTGATATTGGCTAATACAAAACAATGAAAGAGCAGTGAAAGATTTGACAGCTAATTTATTGTAAACAGTTGCTCTTTTTTATGGAATACACTTCCTTTTCATATATAATGTAGAGACATAGAAACAACTAGACGGTGTTTTAATTCTTTGCTATGCATTTGTTGAATGATGTTTTGTGGGTTTGGTATTTTGGGGGGTGATTTTTGTAAAAACACAGTAATTTTAATGAAGTAGAGAGTGAAACTAATGTATTGAGCTCAGTCTTTATTAGTGACAGAAATTCAAGCTGAGTAAATGCAAAATAATGTCACTTTAAACTAGTAGCAATATAGGAAAGGCTTTGTTGAAGTGGTTTTAATTTAAAGACCATCTTTGCACTGTATGGGCTATTGTCACAGAAAGTAAATATACATGTCACTAGAACCAGGCAAGTATTTTTCTGGTCAGAGTAATTACACTGGACAGATTTTTTCTTATTAATGAAGTTGGATAACATTGAAAATTGTACTAGACACATTTGGTAGATATCTTAAGGGATTTCTTTTTCGGTAAGTCTTACTGTTACTTTTAACTAGAATACATTAAATTAATGCATTTTTTAACTCACATTTCTTACTTAATAAAAGAATATTCAAAAAACCCCACACATTTAGCACCAAATGTCCATGCAGAAAAGCTAATTTTTGCTCCTAGAGGTAAATCAAAGGAGTATCTTTGGGGGAGCTAGTAAGGATCTTAAGCAATCTACCTAGAATACAACATTAGTTTACAAGCCTTCATTGAGAGAATAAAAATATTTTACATTTTAATATGAGTTTATATCATTAACCAGAAAAAATGTAAAATAAAAAGAACTGGTAAAAAAATACAACTAAACTGAAATTATCTCTCACTACAATACTTTTGAACTGCATTAGTTAAATATTAAATGAGTGCAGAATTCACAGGACATTTTGTGTTAACTTGTACTGTCCACCCTTGGGCAAAACTGCCAGGTTAAGAGCAATAGCTAGCAATAACACTAAGAAAAATTGGCAGCAATAGCTAAGAAATAATAATTGCTAGTAAGGTAGAAAAGTGAACATACATTCTTTGTGTGAATAAAGACCATTTGAGAACATATGCAGCAAAAACTGATCAAGACAATGACCACAATGAACTAAATTAAGCAGTGTCAAATTGATTACAAAGCCAGCTGTGAAAAGAGAAGTCAGTTTGAAAAGAAGTGTAAAAGCTGGATGAAAATTTGTAATAGCAAGGATTGATAATGCAGTGCAAAGAGCAGTGGCCAAAACCTGCTTTAGACACGCCAGAGGGCATCTTGCAGGTGCCACAACCACTGCAGAGACCAGACAGAGCACCCCTCCCTCTGGATGCTGCCAACAGCCTGCAGTCAACTGCTGGGCTGAGAGCTTGGCTTGCTGGAAGGAGAGTAAAGCTGGAGCAGCCAAGTCTTCCAAACTTGCTTTCCCATAAAGGGGAACATGCTTGTACTCCATATATCCTGTGGAAGGAGTGCATGTGTTTCTCTGGATGGAGAGGTACTGAAACCTTTGGGAGTTACTTATAGAAAGGTGTTTACAAATTTTTGCCTGCTTATTAATGCTTGGTTTTTTCTTTTGATTCATCTATAGAATTGATCCTGCATACCTACTTCACCAGTTGTCAGTTAATTACAGGTCATTAATAACTCAGTAAATGGCTTCAATATTGTGAATGGAGCAGTTTTTCCCCTTGACAATCTGTATGTGGTTAAGATCACACATTCTAGAAGACACTCAAGCACCTGAAAAAAAGTACTCACGTGGTATGGTCGGTTAATGGGCAGTGTCCTTGCTCAGGACAGAGATTTGCTCCTCTTCCAAGTTGCCATATGAATGTCCTTGTGATCCGTATGGAAGAACTTCCTGACATCTGTTCCAAGGCTGGTTGATGCCATCCACACAGGTCTTTATCTTCAAAGTCACAGACTTCCATAGCTATAGAAATTAACAGTGATTACTCATGTTTATATAAAAATTGAAATTCATTAACTCATGTTACAACCCAATAAGCAACATGGAAATAAAAGCATTCAATTTATTGTATTGGTGAATACTGACTGACACATTACTCAGATGCATAGTTTTTTCCTTACAGATAAAACATGAATTTTATATTTTCTCCTCTATTAGACAGATCCTAGTTTTGGGAATATACCAATTCATTTGCACCTCAGTATTTGCACCTCAAGTTCATGTGAGTTCTGACCAGCTTTCAGGTAATTCTAATAAACTGTCATGTAATATACAGGGGAATTCATGTAAAATTCATCAGCTGGGAATCTGTAAGCTGCTGTATGGTTCTGTCTCCAGTCCTATAGACTGATGACACTGACAAATCGTTGTACATTGTCTACAAAGTCCATGACCATAACTCTAAAAAAAAACCACCAAAAAACAGATCTCAGCAGTGCTCACAAAATTTGAAAGTTACCTAAAAATGCATCTATTTGGTATCAGTATCAAATCAAATTATTGTTGTCTTACTAAATAAATATGCAGCTGCCTTCAGACGAGTTTTTGCTTCCTGAGCAACAAAGTGAACTCTCTACTGACCCCACTTAAAGTAAAGAAACCAATTTTATTTTCCCTTTCTGCTGTGAATATTTATTCTCCAGCACATGGTCCAAGTTGAGTCTAGTCACTCTCCAGAACTTTGGAACAGACAATTACACTTAAGTGACTGCTGTGAGACTTGTGCAAAGGAAACAAGAACTTGTTTTAATCCATAAACCCATTAAAAAATGCTGCATCCAGAAATCACAGTTTGTTGGCAGAATGTGCCTGATCCTTCCTTGAAGGCTTAAAATGGTAGACTAAAGAGAGAGTGAGTTTTGATTCATAGCTTGTATATCCTCACTAAGGAAGCAAACTGCAGCCAGTGCGATCTCATGAGTTGCCCATATGAAGATTTGTGATGTTTCTTGAGAATGATGAGTTGCATTAAATGCTTATTCCCTTTTTTAACATGCTTTGTAAACATTATGTTTAAAGTGCCTCAGAGAAAGATAACACCTTCCTATGACCATATTTCTGTTTCAGTCAGGACATTTTTAAGTCCTAGTCCAGCATTGTCATTTGAGTGATAAATTCCCATCTTAGTGATGGGAGGCCTCAGAGCAAGTATGTAAAAGTGTATACTCCACAGTATTTATCTTGCTTAGAAGGAAAAGATGTTTTGTAAGATAATGTAAATTTCTGAGGGGAGAAATATTGAGAGGGCTCTGCATTTATGTTTCAGGGCAAGACTTCAATGGCTTTTGTTTTTTCACACTATAGGAAACTGCCTAGTGGTACTTAAACATCAGATTCATGACTTCCAGTTATTCCCACATAAGAAATAGACATAGGGAGTGAATGATACTTTTCCTCACTGAGTTTTCATGTGAGAGAAGTGATTGAATTTCCTTCATGATGTGTAGTGAATTCAGAGTTTTCATTTTCAGTGACAATAATTTTGTTTGCAAAGGCTGATGAGGTCACTGTCTCTCAGTGTCTGTCCCCCTCACTAGCTGGCTTTGGTACACTAGTACTTTCAAGTACTGATCTTGGAGGCAAAAGGCAGTCATTAACAGCATCTAAAATGCTACAGTGTGAACTACTGCATCAGAAGCAATCAACAATTGTCTTAAATCATCCTGTGTGGACCTAGTCCATTGTCCCCCTTCCAGTGTTCCCATAAGACTGCCAGAGCATTACAGGCTGGAACTCATTTCTGTGTGCAGTAGGCTGAATTTCACAATTATTGCTGATGATGTAACAATTTTGTATAAAGAAAAAAACCCTCAAAAACCAAAGAAGCAAACAAAACTCATACTTATTGAAGTAGGTAAGAACTGGATACAGTTCCCCCAGTTGTCCACCCCAAACAGGAAACTCTTAAGTTTTTCTCTCTTCCAATCTGGACTAGTGAACATTTTAAGACACTATGCTCACTTAAAATTGTCATGTATGATTACCAATCATTATGGACCTGAGGATTCCTTCCCCTGACACATTTCAGTAGTAATTGAATGGAAATGCTGAATCTGAATCAGAAGGCAGAAAGTGCATTACATCACACATATTAAGAGTAAAATGTTTATTTTCCTAGGCAAACATTAGGAAAACATCTAGGTGCTACTGCCAAATTGCAAAGATAGGATAGAGCTGCTAAAGGAGTATGATTAAGACCCACAAACTAGTAAGAACGTGATTTGATCTACTCACCACAAGTTGATTCATCAGACTTATCAGAGCAATCAGGTCTAAAATCACACTTCTGGATCATCTGGATGCAGTGGCCAGAGGCTCGACAGACAAACTCCTTCTCAGTGCAGTTGTTCATGGGGAGCGTGGCAGGAACTGAAGTTCCCAAAGTAGTTGTAGAAATAGTGGGCAAGTTTCCTTTGAAAAAACAGCCAAAAGGATGTTGAGCACCTCAACTAAGGTATTCCAGCTTCATAATGATTTCTCTCCTTGCCACTGCCCCCTTTTTCCACAGTATGGCTTTACTGGAATCAGGCCTGGATAGTTGAGTGACTTAAATGTCAGGAGGACATTTCAGCAGGAACTGAATTGGAGCTTTCCTCAGTGTAAAGCACTAGTTTTGTCACACCATCCATACAATCTTTGACACTTGCAGGATTTACGATTTACTCCTCTTGCTGGTGTTTCAAATTTGGAATAACCCAGTGAGTAATTCCAAAAAACTAATGCTGAGACTCACACAGCAATCACAGAAACTGATTTTCCATGTGAACCAAGGCTAACAGATTATTCAGATGATAATGGGCTTTTTAACATGTTGATTACAACAAGCAACTGTGGAAATTACTGTGTAACCTTCTTACCTTGTAAATTTATCACTGAAAGAATTATTTTCTCATTAGAGAAATTATTCTGAGATCACCACCTTGTTCCACCATCTCCTTTATATTTCATTCAAACTCATTACCACTTCTTTCAAATCAGTTGCCTTTTTTTTATCCTCCTATTGTTTACTATGCACCTTTCTTTAAGCTTACTCTCTTTTCTTGAAAGTCTTTGCTATTATTTTCCATAAAAGAAATTTTCATTATAAAACTCCTTTATAAAATTTAATAATTTATGAAATTATTAGTGGTAGTGCACAATGCACCTGAGCAGTACACCTGAGTTAATTAAAAAGTACACGTGAAGACTTTTTATATTTAATGTGTCTGGGATAGCAAGGATTTGGTTGGGTTTTCTTATACCTGAAGGCTGGAGCACTACTACTGATAAATAATTACCCATTTCTATTTTGTAGGATAGAAAGCAAGTCAATGACATTAAATAAATTATTTTCCAGTCAAATGAATGATACTCTCATAATGTCCTAAAACTCAAACAAAAGACTGAGGGAAAGGATGTTCTGAAATAAGAATTGTATGAATTGATAAATTTATCTACAACTCAGAAAAACAGCAAGGACCTTATGGGTAAGACTTTTTTTTTTAATATAAATGCCACATTCAAGCCTCTGCTCCTCACACAGTGAAATGGAAGAAGAAATTTTGAATAACCATAACTTTCACAACACCTGAAAATAAAGGAGGATCTGATACTTCCTCTATTTTGAAACAATTTTCTATACTTTATTAAATACCATTTTGTCCAGAGCAAGCATCACTGAATAGCCTTTGGTTGGGACATTCAAAAGATGTGCTGAAACAACACATTTAAGATTCAAAAGATTCAACATGTTTAATGTTACTTATGAGAAACTTTACCACCAAGCTGTGAAGCCCATCTCTCCCTGTCAGTATTTGGTCACTTAAAGTGGAACAAGAGCAACTGGGCAGTGCTTGACTCTAGAGTGCAGGGACAGGAGAACTCTGCTTTTTCAACCTGATCCAACTTGTGTTAAATATGGTGGAATATGCCATAGCTGTTGTTTTATTTTGCAGGCCATGCCCACAGTTTCCTTGACTGTTTTGTTGCTGTTGTTGTTGGAATATTCTTATGGCATGGGGGAGATAAAATAAAGGTGGGACCCTGGACTGTCTCAAAAATTGCTCTCAATTTTAAAAATATACAGAGCACCAAACCTGATTCCTGTCTACCATTATACTTGAGTATTTTCATTTTATCTTTCCACACGCAGTGAGGGTTTTTTTGTCTTCGTTATGAACTTCGAAACTCTGACCCTCTATGCTTTCCAATTTCTTGTTTATTTTTAAAGTTTTCTTTCTAACTAATTTGAAAATATTTAAGGATTTTCTGATTAGTTCTTTTAAGATTTTCTTCACTAAATATAAGGGACAATCCATTAACTGAGTAGTTACAAATATCCTTCATATCCACAATGTTACAATAACTGCCTTACCCTGTATAAATATGGTAAAACACTACATAATTATCTGCAAAAGAAATACACATTTGATAATCCTTGTAGAACTAATTATACCTATAAGAAATTTCTGGAATAGCAGAACAAAATGCATCTGCACTAGGGTGCTCTAGAGTAAGTGCTAGGATGCTAATATTCAGACACTGTTTTAAATTGTTTGCTTCTCTACAGCCCTGTCACGACTTTAGAGCAACTGTCACGCCACATATACCCTGCAGTGCCTGCTGCAGCTGACAGCAGCCCTCTTAAATCTCTTCTGTGGTGAACTCCATGTCCTGAGTCTGGCATCTTGAAGTACATGTATTTTGGGATATAATATTTTACAGTTCTATAGAGATTGTTCTACCCTTGGTAACAATGACTTTTGACAACTGGTTACTCTATCACCTGAACTATTTGTGTGCTGTCACGTGAGAGCAATAGGCACAGTACATACATTAAAAATTATTAGGGGGAGGTGGAAAGCTGTAACAAACTGAATTGGCTGAATGAAAGGTCAGTTCATTTACACACAGCAAAGTTTCTTTTTCTTTCTAGGAATCAAGATCTGTAAGAGTATGGAAGCTGCACACTTCTTTCTAAGGATCTCTTTTGGACCTTACATGCACAGCAGAAACTATTTTGTGCTGATGCCTGGATATGAGGGTCTGAGAAGCAGGGAAACAAGTCTGCATTTCCTGAGTCACAGTTTAACCCGGATTTTACTTTTGTAGTGGCAATATTTATAAATGACAGCAATGAATGAGCTCACAGTTTGGAGATGTGCATTTCAACTCTTACCGTTGTAAAGAGTACATCCCAGAAAAGATACATCATCAAGTCCAATGTCTCCAGTGAAACCATCTCCTACGGTACCTTCCACCAATATCTAGGAAAACAAGAATTACAAAAGCATTTTTCAGTGTATAGTAGATTTCCACTTCTCATTAAATATTTCTTATGATTTGATAGAGGAGTCATTTGCCATGTTTCACATTTAAAATGAGATTAAAATTATTCTGGGGGATACTGTCTATTTAATGTCAATTTATGAAAGAGACTAATTATTATCAGCTTTCTCGGGTGGCCACATAAATCATAGTGAACCATAAGAGAATGGTTGACTTCACAATGGTGCAAATTCACTGAAACATCAATGTGATATAAAATGATGGCAAGACATTATCATAAATGGCATATTATGATTACATCCTTTGGTACTTACTGTAATAACATTAATCATGCTTAAATATAGTACCATTCATTTTAAAAAATTATAGACTCTTACACAAATTTCAGTATGATGAAAACAATTAGGCAGGTAAGAAATGAACTATGGAACCTTTTAAAGAAAAATTTCCTGCTATTTCATTAGGCTTGTCAATGCAGAATTTGCTTCATTATTGTCTACTGCCAGGGAATAGGAGAAGTTGGTGTTTGTGAAATACTCTCTTGAAGATTAAGAAATCTCTTCTCTTCTGTCTGTTGCTGAGTGATAAGTATCTAGCATGTCGTTAGTGAAAGATTTGAAAAGAATATTCTTTGTTTAACTAAATAATAAATCCCTATATATAAAAATAACAAAGCCTTCTCAAACCACACACTCTGAAAAAAGATAAATGTATGTTTGCTGAACCAACAGATTTCAAATACTGTTATTTCTTTGCCATTGTTTGAAATCCTTATTTTACATGCTGCACACACATTTAGTTTCAGAAATGCTGTATAAAATTTCTATTGTATTTTTTCATTTTTTTCCTCATTTCAGTAAAAAATTCCTATGCATTAATGAAGTATAAATGGTGGCAAAAATATGACAGTTCTGCTTCAGAGTACTATTAGTTCTACTATTTTTATTGTAATTTATTTATGTGCAATTTTATTCGTAAAGAATGGTTATATTCAACAAGAGCCATTTTTCATGTGGCATACACATAGAGACTTTAAACATTACACTTGAAATTTATTACCCTATATCATGAGGGAAAAATATTTTAAAAATGCAAGGAATGGCCTTAACCCTGTAAAAGAATAATATCAGTCTAAATATGTTAACACTGACAGATTTGCTTCTGGTATTTTGAAGTTGAACGTGAATTGTAGGTTTATTACTGATGCTGACATCACCAGAGTAAATAAAAATGATTACACTTCATTTATGTATTATGTCCATTACACAACATAAATGAGTATGCTAAAAGGAGACTGGTATATGTCCCCTACTATGGATGTGCTCCAGATGGGCCATTTTAGCACAAAATATATTTCATGTGAATGACAACAGTAAATTACAGCATTGCTTTTTATTGCCCTCACCGCAGTATCAGATTCTTATTTTTCCCTCAGGATATCCACAAATATTCTTTACAATATTACCCAGGCTTTTGGGTTTTTTAGATTAAAATGGGACAATGCAACAGTACTGGTACCAATGGCAATAAAATAGTTAGAAATGGGAAACAGGATAAACCAAAACATCTACTATTTGGAAAAGCCATGTGAAGAAATTTATCATTCCAAAATGACAAATCTCCTTCCACTGCAATTTTGGCTGGACAACATACAGCAGTTTAAATATAATTTCCAATTTGTTTTCAAAGTATGAATTATTATGTACTTGCAATTAATTACCTATTAAAAAGAGACAGTGAGATTGTTTAGTTACACAGCTGTTACTAAGATAAACCCAAATACCCTCACAACTACATTAATTTTTCATGGGATTGGATTGTGCACATGTGGATGTCACTGCTGGATGTTCAAGGAGCTTCAGTCCCCAAATCTGCCTGTGTCCATGTCCCCAGTCCTGACAAACATATGAGCTGAAGACATCCTTACAAAACATCTTCCACAGCTCTCTAGGGGGAATTGAATTCAGAATACCCTTCTACTGATAATCATCGTGATTGTGTTGTTAAAATCTCCCGAACCACATTATTTTTTTTACATTTATCTATTCACTTGGGGAGTCAGATACTTTGACATATAGCATGAACTCATGAGCAACACAGAAAATGTAATAGTGGTATAGGTATACGCTTAAAACTGAGAATAAGACCAATTCATGAGTTTAGAGCCTCAATACAGAGCATAATCTCTCTGCAGCTGTGGTTAAACTTTGACCACTTAAATTAATTTGCCAGACGTAAGTCTGCAAACTTCATAAGATACTACTAAGCAACCTTTAGGAAATTCATCTGCTGTGAAACTCATTTTACATCACATTTATTATTTGAATGAGAATAAATAGTTCCCAATTTCATGTTTTCAGAAGTCTAAGATCCAGACCCAACAAAATCTATTAAGATATCAAAAGGTATTTTACATAAGGAAAAGAGGGGAAAAACCCAATTTCATGAAAGCAAACTGAATTAGAATGACACTCTGTATACATAAAAGGAATGATTCCTTAAGATTTTGAACAAAATAGGCTTTTGAAGAGTGAAGTGGTGTTATGACAAGTGTTAATAGAGGAATTAAAATGGGTAATATTGTTTTGTACAAATGTCCAGTTTTTACAGTAATGCTCATTTCTGTCACTAGCCCATTCCCACTGGTTACCAAAGTAAAACTTTAATTTCTATACAAGTATAGTTTAAAATAGAATGGAATTGATTTCAAAATCTTGGCATATTTAAAATTCCGAGGGTTTCTAAATGTCTAGGAAATAGTGATATTAGTTCTAATTTATTTAACTTGTAATTTAGACAAACAGTAACTCAGGTTTGACAAAGGAGATGTCAACAGTGTTATTTAGTGACTTTATTTCTAGTTAGAATATGGTAATTTTGATCAAGTTTCTGTAATGATTTCTGCCAAAAAATCATGTGATTTGGTTTGAACAGGAAAGAACAACCACACAACTGAAAAAACACTTTTTCATTAAAAAAATTTGTTTAAACTTACTGAAAGCAAAATAATACACATTTCACTGCATATCTCTGAAGTAAATTACCCCTATGTTTTAACGCTAGGGATGAATAAAAAATTGTATAATAATGTATAATAACTTTTCATCAAAAAAGCAACAAATCCCTTATGAGGTGACAGAACTTTCGTAATTGCAGACAAAGGACAAGCCACAGAATGAAGCTTCAAATCTTCTTTTTTGTTAAAATTTTTCATCCAATGATCATGTCATAAGTCATAAGTCCTCGCTGTAGAATGGTTTTTTCAAGAATGCAGTAATATATTGCTATAATAATTTCTCAAGAGGTACATTAAAAGGGAAAATATTTTCCAAGAAAACACAATTCTTTCATAAAAAAAAATAAGAAAACTTGACAAATTTAATTTGATTTTGAATTTTTGAGTAGTTATTAATTCATATCAAATAAGATATTGACTGCTTTGATGAGTCCAAACATGTTAATTTATTCCTCCTTGGATTTGTTTCTCTGCTTCCTCAGCTGCCATCAAAGGAGTTGGCACTGTGGACTTGAGATTATTCTCCCAATCTCTCATCTAGATGTCCATTACTTTTATTCTGTTTACTGTGGCACTGAACTTTTCCTCTGTACCTTCTGTAAAACTTTTTCTTAGGAAAAAAAAATGGATGCATGGGTTTGTCACAGTCTGTTCCAGCTTTCCCTCTCTTGGGGGATTGTTTAGGCAATCAGAGCTGTTACATGCTGCTTGGAACCCTTCGAACCCCAAAAGCAAGCTCTAGTGGAGACCTGCCATCAGCTTCTGGAAAGATTATCAACACAGGTCACCACATCATTTTAATTATACCCACCAAAAAGCTCAAGATCACATGGCCCTTCTTCAAAGCTCATCAGCCCCTTCCTTTTGTGACCACTGAAAACGCTTTAGAAATTAATGTCTCAAGACTTCTAAAGTTGAAATAAAGTCCTTTCACACAGGTGTCCAAATGAATTGTTACCAGCATTCTTAAGGTTGCACACATCAAATATGAAAAATCTTGTGTCAAATATTTGATGTTTTACAGTGCTTGGTTTTACAAGATACTGGAAAACACTAGTTCTAGTTCAGTAAAGCACTTTATCACACTTCACTATAAGCTTGTGAACCCTCATGCTGATTTATGATGTTTTTCACAGCATTACTCTAAAGTGCAGGGATGAATCACATTTCTATCCTGTTTTAGACTATTCACTGATATTGGTGGGATTAATAACTACATATTCTGGGAGTTTTTACTTTCCTGTATTAAGGCCACAAAATTTCATTCAAGAGAAAAGATCCTGTTGTCACTCTGTAACATTAGCACTGGAAGAATTATTGCAGAAGGAAATCTAATTAAATCTTCAACAAAGTACAGCTTTCCTGTGATCTTCCTGTTTTATTTTTAAACATGGCTTCTAGATCCAGTTAAGTCATGAGGTAAAAGTAACTAACATTTTCCTTCTCCTTGGAAAGTTATCCAAGTCTCATTTTCCTGTTCAGCAGCTGCTGTTAAGTAATATAGTAATATCAATAGGAAATGTGAAACAGTACTCTTAATTTTCAGGAAAATGAAACTCCTGTCTCAAATGATGCCCCTTGAATTCAAATGGCCCAGCACAGTTTCTCAGTGGGCTGTGGGTTCTGAAAGATGGTGAAAACTTTTCATTACTTCAGGTTTCCATATATAAAACACAGGCAGAACTAGACAGTTCAGTAGTGAATATAAAGTCTATTTTTACTTTATGTGATTTCCTTTAAGCAGCCTGCACGTAAATAGGGGGAAAAAAGGTAAAAACCACTAATCCCAGCCCCCTTGTTCTCCCCCCTCTCAAGAAAAACAAATTGCAAGGAAATGAGAGACATGAAAACAAGAATATCATTTTCACTGGCAAAGTCATTATTAAAGATAGGTTAGAAATTCTTATTCCTTGTCCCTTTTGTGCACATGTTTGACTTGATGACATCATGACAAGTCTTCCACAACATATCAATAAAACAGCAGCATAAAGAATAAATCGTTTCTATTGTTAGAGTGGGTTGCCTCTTAAGTATTCTGATAGCACTGAACAAAAGGCCACTATTTTTCCCAAAGACCTGAACTAAGCCCACAAAATTTTCTCTGAATGTTTGTACAATGTGTTTTCCTGATTTCTCATGTGATTTCCTTGTTTCCACAGTTTTCTATGTTCTGAAATCCATTTATCAAAAATGGAAAAACTGTTGTTTAGAAAGGACTTTTTAAAAAACTCACCCTTCTTATTTTTCAAATACACTGCATTGTACCACACAAATTTTTCAGTTTGAAAATTCTCTGTATTTGACTTCATACTGAAGGTACTGAATAGTCTTCACTATCAACACAAAGATCACCATCAACCACAAAGTTTCACCCCTTCCCACAGGTGCCTTCATTCCCACATTGTCCGCTCTACGTGTATATTGTTTCTGACCTAGATTTCTGTTTCTGACTAGTTAGGAAACCTGAGCATGAATTGCCCAAACTCGAGCCTTTACAAGTTCTGCATGAAGTATGAACATTAGATTGACATGAGATAATTCATCTTTTGTTCCTGGCCCTCTACAGCCCCTTGAGGCAGCTCGTGAGGATTGTGGAGAGCTTAGGACCTACAAGTGCAAGAATTAGAGCTGCCATACCAAAAGGCAGTGACACTTCAACAGGACAGAATTGGATTAATCCACAGGATTTGGCCTGGCAGAGCAACCTCTGGCACAGTTCAGACACTCTGAAACCATCTCGGCATATCACATCTGTCAGGACACATTCTAAAAAGGCATGAGTGTTAAATATAAGTTAAAAGGCAACTTTTTGGTGTTTGGCTATATGGTTTTTGTTTTTGGTTGGTTGGGGTTTTTTTTTTCCCCTTTTACCCCTTTTTTTTCTTGGTTTGTTTGTTTGTTTGTTTTTAGAGTTTGTTTTGTTTTGTTTAAATAATTTGCAGAATTGTGTAGGCTTTGCCCTGGGCTTCATACAAAAATTGTGGCTGGCCAGCCAAGGGAGGTGATTTTGCCGCTCTGCTCTACCCTGGTGAGCCCACACCTGGAGTGCTACATCCAACTCTGGATTCCCCATCATAAGAACCGCATGAATCTGTAAGAGTAGGTCTAGAGGAGGGCCACAAAACTGGTCAGAGCATTGTAACATCTCTCCTATGAAAACAGTATGAAATATTTGTACTTAGAGAAAGGAAGTATCTGTGGAGACCTTATGGCAGCATTTCAATACCTAAACTGGAGCATAAGAAAAATAGAGAGAAGCTTTTTTCCAAGACTTATATTGTCAGGACAAGGGGCCATGATTTTAAATTGAAAGAGAAGAGATTTAGATTGGACATGAAGAAAGAAATTTTTTGCAATGATGGTAAGGTGTGCTGGTCAGGTTGGATGAAAATTTAAGCAATCTTTTATCTGGTGCAAGATGTCACTTCCCATTCCAGTGCATTAGGATATTTAAAGCTCCATGTTAGCCAATTAATAAAAACTTGCTCCAGAGCCAACTACAAACAAAACTGTGTAGGTCTGCCTGAAACCACAGGTTGAACAACGCCACACTAAAAACAAAATGAGAATGATTGTAAACAGACCAGAAACAAACAGCACTATGTAAATATAAAAACCACAGAGTGCAATTTGCAAAGAGGTATCAGGGATGAAAAAAGCCAACACACAGATCAGAAACAAAGAAGGATAGTCAGAAAAAGAGCTACTGAGATGCAGCAAATATGTCTATATATCCATTTATTTGAAGTAGTATTGCAGGAGTAAGGAGCAACAAAAGCAAATGGTAACAATTAAAGGATAAAGCCGGGGGGGGATGGAAAGAAGAAGAGATTATTAGGGGAAGTACAAAGAAGAATAGGAGAAGGAAGATGAGGAATTATAAATTGAAAATTGAAACTGAAGATGGTTTTTGAGTGGAAATCCATGCTGTCTAAATTGTTGCGTGGAAATTGTTAGCAGGGAATGGATCAAAAGCAATAACATAAAAATGATCACAAGTGGGTATTAGAAATTTAATAAACGTCTTAGAGAAGTCCTTGATAAGTTCAGAGCTGCTTCAACACCAGATTTTAATGAAAAATATGTCTCTGACAAACTAAACATTAACACACTCCTACTGGTATAACAAAACACGCTGAAATGAGGCCCTGAAGAAGGAAGGAAGTAGACAATCAAATCAAGGCAGAAGGCTAACAACACTTGACAATAATAAAGCTGGTTCAATAAGGGCAAAAGTGACTGCAGAAAATCTGAAATCACAGCCAGAATATCAAAAAGAGTGAGCCTCCCCATGCATCAGAAGCTCTGTGCAGCACAGTGCCTCACAGCATGAGCACAGAAGCGTGGTGGCAAGGTTGGCTGTGCAGCCAGCTCAGTGTTTGTGTCCCCATGGACGGCATCATCCACAGCAATGCCACATCCTGCAATGCAAGGGTTTCACCCAGACTCTTAGCAATGTACGGCAGGTGGGAGGTCATAGCCTCATTCTTGTGCTGCTAGCCCTTAACAGACTTTTCTTCTGATAACTTGTCGTGACTTATTGACTTCATTTGCAGTTTCTTGTATCTAAAACGTCTCTCAGCAATGAACTGTACAACAGACCATCCTAAAATACTGTTTCCTTTGGCTTGGATTGTGTTACTTAATGATTTCACAGAATACCTCTCTTGTCTCTATTCAGAAAAATCACTAATGATCTTTCTCTCTGAGGCTTCTCTGTGACAGTGTTGATTAGATGTTTCTCTGCTAAATCTCAAGCGTCTCTCTTTCTGAAAAGATCACAGTTTACCCAAGTGTTTCAGAAAGGGTCAAACATTTACAATTTTGTTCCCAGTTTAATGTTCCAAAAATAAAGGTAAATACACAATTACTTTTATTTTTTTTTCTTTCTTCCACACTAGGAGATAATACTTCTCCTTAGGACAAAAAAGATTAATGCACACTCTTCCAGAGAAGTTGCAGACAAAGAAGTTTGGTTAAGTTTGATCAGCTACATGCTCTGGAATATACCAGTATACATTCAGTATTTCAACCTGATGCTTAACAATTAATGATTAGAGAAGACTGAAAAATTCACACAAGTAAGTCTACAAAATTATGATATTACAAACCCTACTAAAATCTTCTCTTTGGGGGGCTGTGAAATGTGATACAAATTCTAAAATTTGTAATTTCCATAGTTCTGATGCTTTTTATGTAGGAAATGAAATTTAAAATTTTCTTACTTAAAGGACATTATACCTAACAAAGACTGTAAGTCATTGTCTTGTCTAAAATTGGTAAAAAGCGTATTTAGTTTACTATAAGTTCCCCTTTATGTATGAAATATAATCACCACTAGAAATGCATGAAAGAAAAACATTACATTCTGAAACCACACATATTGCCACAGTAGACTCTTTCTGTTTGAATCAGAAACCAAACCACTATAAAAATAGTTTTTAAAACAGAATTACACCAAAATTTCCATTTACCACAACAATTCTGAGTCTTTCATTACAGAAATGGCTGGTGGGGTAAGGGTGTTGATAGATCCTCTCTTTTCTCAGAAAAGTAATTGCAAGAGGAAGCACGAATTGCGGAAATAACTGAAGAGTGATTTTTGTGATGCTGTATTGCTTATTACATAGCAGATCATCAGAATCCGCAAAGAACAACTGCTATCTCATCTCACTGAGGAGTGAAAAGGAAGAGTAGATGGTAAAAAAGCAGAACTGCCTATGTGATTGTAATCTCATCCACTTAGTACCTTATGTACAGTTTTTCAGTTTTTAGCCCTTCCCATGTCTCTTGACAAGGTGAATGACAAGAGCCTGGATGTAAAGGACACTCAGTACACATGTATTTGAGACCAAACTGATATGTCAAAGTCATACCAAAACCCATAATACAAGTACCTGTATAACACACAGATAAAAAAAAAAATTGGAGAAAGAATGTTGTTTTATAGTTGCGTTCACAGAACATAGTGTAATTTTATATTCATAGCAAATGTATAATTCTAATTTTCAATCAATATTCCATTACTTTCTAAGCTAATACTTAATTGATAAAAAGATCAAAATTATTCTAGTGGATTTTTTGTTTACTTTTCTAAACCACTTATAAAATAGGAAAATATCAAATGCATTTTATATCTACTTAATTGCAATGTTATTTCGCATTATTTATTTTCTTCTGAGCTTGGTCCTTATTTTTACACTTAAATGGAAAAGCTATTATATTTGAAAGGACAACTTAGGTTTTATATATGATACTCAGTAAACTAAAATTTTTAGTAATGATACCAAATATACCATTAATAGATAACCATGGACTTGAACACTATACTTTCCTTTTTAAATTTCAGAAGGATCAATGAAGAAAATGCAAAACTGATATTTATAAAATCATTACAAAAAGATGATAGACTCTTATATGTACTACTTACATTTTTCAGTATTAAAGATCATCTTTAATCATCTTTGTTTACAAAAATGTATAATCTGCATGAGCAAAAAGGGAATACCTATATTGAAGTAAAGGTAACTATTCTTTTTTTAAATAATATGTTCTGCAATATAGTAAAGTTGCCTGATGTCTCTTAAGACAGACATGATATGTATGTGATTTATATCATGACAAAAAGGAGACCACAGTGCTCAAAAGGACTGAGATATAGAATTTTGCCATTTTTCACATATCATCATTTCCTTCTCTGTATCCTCAGAAATATGAATAAATAGAGCAAACTAAGAGAGTAATTTTTTCTAAAATGTTAAAATAGAATCTCTGCAGTTTCTTCTGAGCAGAAACTATTTCAGATATGATTATTCTAAGGAAAATAAAACCAAACATTATTCATCAACAATATGAGTAGGGTACGATGGACAGAATCTTATTTTACTATCTTTTCAAATGTTTGTCTAAACAAAAGACATGTAAGTAAACTTCTCAGTAGGAAAAAATGCAGAACAAGTAAAGAGACAAGAACACTTGACAGTGGGTTTTTTTCATGTTGAAACAAGTATCCCATATAATTAAAAGAAGCAGTGTATAAGGAATTCATTTTTAACTTGAAATTTTCCAACTAAAAAAAGAGTACAATTTATGGCAGATAATGTCCTTTGCAGAGGAAGAGAAACTCTAGATCAATAAAGCTGCAAAATTTTTACATTCATGTGTATTTGGGACTATTTTTAATACTTGTCTGTAGCAGTGTTTGACAAAGGTTCTTCAGTTTGTCTCAGAAAACTCTACTCCAGTTGTTTAAACAGTTAAGCTCTAAATTTGCCTTTTCCTCCTCCAGCTACTCCCATTGTTCTCACTGATGTCACATTTAACACTGGTGTAAAACATCTGATGGAACAGCAACAAATGTCACCATGGTTTAATGGCAGCTAGAACAAAGCTTTCTGGACAAAATTAGGATTCTGAGGCTTATTGGGAGCAGGTGTGAGCCAAGGGAGTCTGCTGTTGCCTTTGGGTTTCTGCCAGAGCATTCAATTAAAGGTCCTAGAGTTTCATACCTATACAGTTCAAAACTTTCAAAAGGGAATCTGACTTTCAAGAGGTTCTCAAATGCCTTTCAGTGCTGCTTTGAATTTTTGGCTGAAAACTCCTCCTTTTCCTAGGAGTTAGTGTATAGGCACAATTGTTTATATGCTCCCACAGCTAATTTCCCATGCTTAGAAAATAAACTGAAAACGTGAATTTGAGGGATTTTTAATTTATAGAGATTATTTCTCTGACTGGGGTCAACAAACAACCTACTTAGATAGGGAGGAAAGGGGAAGAGGAGACATCTCAGATCTATGATTGTCTCACACATTTAGAAGAGAAAAAGCAAAATGAAGGTCTGACTGACAAAGACTATCTTTGGTCCTAGAGTCTAACATTTTCTATTCACTAGGAATCTCTGAAAAACCTCTAAAAGCTGACGAGATTTTCTGTTTAGAGATGGAGAAGATTATGAAGCCAAGACTTGTATTTTGACCAGAAAATTATTTTAAAAATCTATCTTATTTTTAGATTTTCATTAAAAAAAATCCATTATCAAGTGAATCTAAACATTTAATTTGAAGCATTGAGGTGACCTACAAGACTAAACATGTGGTGTGAAAGCAGTGAAACCCTAACTTTATCAGGTGTGGAGAACACAATATAGTGAATATAGAAGCTACAGCTTTAATACTGTTACACTGTCTGTAGACACCCTGAAAATGACAGAGAGGCTGTTCTAGTACACATCTCAGAAGAAATACTTAAAATACAGCGTATTTAAACACTATACACTTAAAAGAAACTTTGGAAATAAAGAGATCAGCACTTAGCAACTTAGTAGAAACAGAACACAACTTGCTCTCATCAAAACTTCTGATTTTTGAAGGGTTGTAGGTTGTGACACAGCAAACTCCATTATAAGATATTCAATACACAATAATGAACATCAGATCTTGATCTCTTTCTTCAGAACAACCAAACTTATACCTCATGCCTCTCAATAATGACTATGAGAAACAAAACTAGATCAAAATAATATAAGATCTTTGAAATTCCCTGCACAGAACTGTGCGGGTACAACAGAAAACCCTACAACACTAACATGTGAATAAACAGTTCAGTTACTGAATAGACTTCCCTAATTCTCAGGAGGTCAAATATGGGACACGTAGGTTTATATCTCTTTAGATAAACCACTAAACAGGGAAGGAAAGGGGAGGGGAGGGGAGGGGAGGGGAGGGGAGGGGAGGGGAGGGGAGGGGAGGGGAGGGGAGGGGAGGGGAGGGGAGGGGAGGGGAGGGGAGGGGAGGGGAGGGGAGGGGAGGGGAGGGGAGGGGAGGGGAGGGGAGGGGAGGGGAGGGGAGGGGAGGGGAGGGGAGGGAAGGGAAGGGAAGGGAAGGGAAGGGAAGGGAAGGGAAGGGAAGGGAAGGGAAGGGAAGGGAAGGGAAGGGAAGGGAAGGGAAGGGAAGGGAAGGGAAGGGAAGGGAAGGGAAGGGAAGGGAAGGGAAGGGAAGGGAAGGGAAGGGAAGGGAAGGGAAGGGAAGGGAAGGGAAGGGAAGGGAAGGGAAGGGAAGGGAAGGGAAGGGAAGGGAAGGGAAGGGAAGGGAAGGGAAGGGAAGGGAAGGGAAGGGAAGGGAAGGGAAGGGAAGGGAAGGGAAGGGAAGGGAAGGGAAGGGAAGGGAAGGGAAGGGAAGGGAAGGGAAGGGAAGGGAAGGGAAGGGATTTTTTCTGGAATGTTATAATTAAAAATTAATCTATAATTTTTTAAAAATAAAGCAAAGCAGAGGATATTCTTTTGAACAGTCTACGTTAATGAATCAAACTTTTTTGTAGTAGATTTGGATAAGATTTTTTCACCAAATGCTTAAAAAACAAAAACAGTATGCATTTTAAATAACACATATTCAAAATCTCAAAATTAAGTGATTTGTGGGGAAAACTTAATGTAACCACAAGAACAAAAATATTTTACATATTTCTTTAAAAAACCCCACAAATGTATTTTGAAGTGAAATTGATCAGTTACAAATAGCTTTGAGATTGTGCAGTCATTTATATACTCTCAGTGTTTTATGATGCAGCAAATACACATTTCACAAATTAGAAGGATCATACCTGAAATGGCTTAGAACTTTTGATGAAGAGTGTCTGTCTGATCCATCTGTTTTCTTGATTTCCAAACTTGTACCATAACAGCCATCCCTTAGTATTACTCACAGTTCTTTGGAAGACTGACAGTCTATAAACTTGTTTTCCAAACATATGATAATGAAAGCGGAAAACACAGGTTCCATTTTCAGAAGGGTTGAAGAGAGGACTAAGCAAAATGGCTTTATCTCGGAACTGGCGCGGCTCAGAGGATTCCAGGTATAGGTAGCGTCCTCTGTCTGTGCCTGTTGTGTGGTCCTTTAAGGGGCCTGTGTTAGCTGTGGGGGTTGGACCCCGTATTCTGATCCAGTCAAAGTCATCCTGTACATCCTGTTCCCAATTGCACAGCCCATTTTCAAAGTTACACTGTAGGTCAGGGTCTGAAATGTAAAGAGAACAGACTGTCAAAAATATAAAAAGCAGTATCAAAAGTACATAGTGTTGCAGTGCATTTCCATACCCAAGCAAATGATTCTATTTAAGGTGACAAGTTTTGGTTTAGCTTTGAACATGTAAGGAAGTTAAACTAGAATTTTCATTGTAATTGACCCAGAGCCAGCACAGGAGCACTGGTTGGGCTTTAGAAGCGTTTCTCAACATTTGTTGCTGCTTCTATTGGCTGAGGGTCAAGTTGTCCCTCCTAAAACATTAAGTACTTATAAAGGTGCACAAAGGAGCTCAAGTGCTTTTTAAGGTGTCTTAGTAAGGTGTTAGAGGCTTCTCTGACACTTGTGCTCAGCTTTTGTTTCTGTATCATTTGTTATTTTGTTTTCATTAAAACCTTTTCTTTACAAAACACACTTAAATAGCTGTCTTGCAAAATTATTTTAAGCCATTTCTCTCCAAGGGCTGGCTTCTCAGAGGTGATAGACCTTCGTGGGGTTTATCACATCTAACCCCACACAAAATTCCATCAACATAGTGCTTGAATATATTTTTTCATCCTTGCAAATATTTATTTTCAATATATATCTCTCAAATTGTACTTAATTTATTGAATTAATAGAACTGTGAATAAAATCATCCATGTTGTTAATTTTATGCATTATTAAAATTAAAGACTGTAGAGTCCTTTAACTGAAAGTGAACAGATCAAAGGAGTTAAAATTGAGGTTAATTGAATGAAATAAACCACACATACTGTCTTGTAGGTATGTGTGATAAATGATCTAGTGTATTTTTCTTGGGAGATGTCCTAAAAACATGTTTGGGTTCAGATCTTTATTGTCCTCAATAATATTAACATGATAATTTTGTCAAGGCTTAATCAAAGAGTTTATAACACAAGTGTGTTCTCTTTAGTTGACACCAAGACAAAACGTATTGATTACTTCTAATATAAAACAATAAAATGTCTCAGAGGTGAACTTGCATTCCAACTTTGTGTCTGCTTTTCATAAGCAGTAACTGACATCATGGCAATTTTTTTTTAAATTAAGCTATTGCTTAATTTAATGGTGTTTAAAACTGCAACTCAAATCTTATAGTAGACCTCAAAATGGGTTATAAAGAATCTAGGCATTCCACAAGTAGAAGAACTAAGGTAGGCTGGAAAGCCTTCGCTTTCTTTTAAATTTACAGCAGTATTAAGTCGATATTCAGCAATTATTACTGCAGACAATATCACCTCAAGCAAGTAAGGTGCCCCCCGTTTCTCAAACTGATTGTGATTTGCATAATTTAGTTACCTCAGGAAGTCATAAAGCAAGTGCTAGTTAATTTTATTTTGTATTAATGTTCTTGAGTTCTTAAAATTGATGAATGCATGCTTCAGGGGAAAAACCATCAACAGCACCCTACAGCACTCAAGGTGAATGTCAAAAATGTGAACGATTCACAGCTTTCCTCAGTACTTTCAAGTCCTTCCTTTGAAGGGGACAAATATGTTCAGCATGACTCCAATCTTTAGTGGAGATATTTTAACTTTATTTTGATAGGAAGAGTATAGGTCCTAAGAAGAGGTAGGACATACACTCCTCTCAGTCCATCGTTATGGTCTTATGCTGTACTTCTGTCAGTAAAATCAAAGGTAGCACATTGACCCAAAAGAGTTGTCTGACTTAAATCCTCTTTTCAAATAAACTTATGATGAATGTTTGTGTTTTACAAAGGATAAAGAAATATAGTTGCTTTGGGTAATGGAGATAGAATTCCATTTACCCTCAGTTTAACTCATCATATGCATTTACGTTTAAATTATAATTCTGTTTTATTTCTAACTATATGGAGTGGAATCATTACTGGCTGTAGCAATTCTGTGCTCTTTCAGTCCAGGGGTGAATTGGCAAGTCAATTTTTATGTGATGTCAATAAGCAATAGTGGAGAGTACTTACCACAGCTGTCTTCATCTGATCCATCCCCACAGTCATCCACAAGATCACAGATCAATAAGTTATCAATACATGCTTTTGTGTCTCTGCACCAGAAGCGATTTGGACCTTCACAACTTAATGCTGGAGGTGGGAGAGCGCAGTTTTCAAATCTAATATCATCAATTGCTGAGACACCCTCGTAAATACCCAGACTGATTTTATCAAGTGAAAATTGGAAAGCATGTGGAAGGCGTCCAAGCTGAATGACTGCCTTCAGCCACTGATTTCCCTCGCTGTAATACGTCCTCCAAAGAACAGTAGGCTTCTTCACCCCATCCACAAGCAATTGCAGCTCTGCTGCCCCAACTGACTCTCCATAATTGTAATACCTAAAATGATAAAAATAAGAATGTGAGCAAATGATGAAAACGGACCACATCAGTTAAAATGACCAGTATCTTTTCTGTTATATCTCTGTCATATAAAGGAAGTCCACAGGGCATGTAATTCAATCTACTTTCTGAATGATGGTAGGATGAGCTGCTATATCAGCCTAGGCCTCATCTCAAGAATTGAAAATTTTAAGAAAAAAAGCATTAAATTGAAACCCATAACTGAAGACACATATTAACTTTCATGTTCAACAACAAACACTGCTCACTCAGATGCATGTCTTTTTATAAGTACATAATTGTAAAGTTTCCAGAAAAAAAACAAACAAAAAAACACTTACTGAAAGCATAAGTATGCCTTTTATCTATGTTAGTTATTGTTAACATGCTGCTTTCTACAGCATTTTAAATATTAAATACCTAAAATTGGCAATTGTACGACAAAACTAGGAGCAGAAGCACATATGCAACTAACAACTAATAATGTCCAACTTCAAGTCAGGAATCTTGGATAAAAAAACAATTCCACTTCCTATGGCAGATGTATTTGACATCACTGAGACAAACCGCATTTATTAATATTTATATATTTATATATTTATAACATATATAAAGACAATACAGGCCAAACCTTTTTTTAAACATTAGCGCCAATTTGGCCTTTAGTAAACAAGTTATCAATGCTATATTTTTCTGTCTATCTTTGACAATTTTGCACAAAGACTGAGACAAGACAACTACTGAAAATGTTTGTTTGGGTTTGATTGTTTATTTTTAGTTGTGGGGTTTTGTTGTTTTGTTTTTGGTTCTGGATATACAAAAAAAGTGGAAGCAAAGACCCAATTCTCACACTGGAACATTTACTTAAAAAAGATGACATCTAATTTTGGATACTGTAGGTGACTCAAGGACCTATTAGATTTTTCAGTACGTTCCATTTCTTGAAAAAAAATTCCACATTTTCAAATTTACTTAACCAAAGAATTGTTAGCAAAATGACTGTGGTGTTTGCCTATGTGTACACAGACACAACTGTTTACTATAATTTTTCTCAGAGCCTGACAACAAAGTCATGTCATCTTTCACTTCTTTTCTCCAAGTGTTTCAACCTTTATCTGTACTGTTCACAATGAAGACTATATGCTAACAGAATAAAATCAAAATAAATTCTTCAGAGAAAGATGCATCTATTTCAAACTATAACCTCAATTTCAGTCCAAGAAAAGCAATGCGAGATGATCCAGGAATTTTGAATGTAGATTATTCCTACCAAAAGGATAGTGTGCAATTTGTTCCTGTTTGCCTGAACTTTGGGCTTCGTAGCCGAGCTATTTGTGAAATGCTGTTGCTGGTCTTCAGAATGAACATAAAATGACCTGTTAAAATAAAACAAAAAACAACTTTTCAGGCTAAAAAAAATAAGGGTTTATAAATGTTTTTACAGCATTCATGGCCTCCGCTTAAAATCTGGTTCAAGGAAAGGTTTACCTACTCCACTTCTCTGTTTCTAGGCCTGGCCTGTCTTACCTTCAGGTTTGTTATAGGTGTGATCGCATGGAGGGGCTTGGTTCTGAAATGCAGGTGGAAGAGCATTGCTGGAACTTCTTACCCAGTCAAATTCGTCTGCATTTACGGTTTCAATCCAGCCACAGCTCTCTCTTTCAAAGTCACAGACAGCAGCTGGAAAAAAGAAAGAGACATTTAATTTCTATACACAACATTACTAAAAAAGCTTTGCAGTATGAAAAGTAAATAAAATGTTTCTAATATGCCATCAATATTCTAGGAAAGGGGTTTGGAGAGGCAGAGTGTCTTCAAACCAAAACATGGTATTTGCTCAGTAACAGCTGAGTAAAAGCAGACACAGGGGAACAACTAAGCCATGACAATGTGCACTGTACTCAGTGAAACAGCTCCTTCTCTCTTGGGGTGCTCCAGCCAAGACACTCAGAGCAGGCGAGGAGGTGCTGAAAATAAGCCTCACAGTCCTCCTGGTATGGAACAAGAACACTGTGCACACAAAGCAGCAACAAACCTTCTGCAAGATTTTTTTTGTTGTTGGAGCCAGAAATTAAATCCCTTTTTCTTAAATACCAGCAAGTATGTTAATGATAACAAAATCCTTCCTCTATTCATAATTGGAATAAAGTTAAATATCAGGCATTAGTGAGACACTATGATATTGGTAATCTCTGAAACACAAACTACTGAAATGAAAAAGATCTGAAAAAGTTATTCAGCTGCATTCTTCAATTCTTCAATTAAAAGAGCAGCGATATTTTAGAAAATGTGTATATTACGAATAAAATGGGGAAAAAATGAGTAGAAGGGTGTCATTTATGGATGAATGTAAATTGACATGGAATCATGGGAATGGACCTAAAAGATCTTTTTAGTTCCAACTCATTTGCCACAGGCAAAGACAGCTCCCACTAGACCAGACTGCTCAGAGCCCCATCCAATCTCAACACTTGCAAGGATGGGCTACTCACAGCTTTTCTGGGAAACCTGTTCCAGTGTCTCACCACTCCCGCAGTAAAGACAATTCTTTTTGTCAGGTTTTTCTCTCTGGCCTTTTATAAAAAATCTTCATTAAATCACAAAATTATATTTTATATTCCTGCAAATGTAACAGGCTTTAAATGGAAAACATTATAAGAAATATTTAAAGACTTTAAGAAATAATTTGTCATATACATAGAAAAATTAAAGCAAATATTCAGGTATCACTGTTAGAATTCTGCCATTATTTTATATCTCTTATCACAGCTTTCAGTGGCCATATTATGCTATGGTCATAGTATGGTATGTGGAATCTGCACATATCAGAATCATATGAAGCCCCCTGAGGAATAAGATTACATTAGTGTTTATGTATGGAAAATACGGGAAGTTTTTTCTATTTGTTGTGTTAGATTTTGTTTGTTTTCCTCATTAGAAACTATGTTACACTAAGTTATACATAACTTTTTAGAAAGAATGAAAAATTACTAATGAGGCATGTTAGTAATATTGATGGCTATAGCTTCTAAAAAGAGAAGATTTTGTAAATTATTAAGCAATTAAAAGTTCACAGTTAGCTTTAAAAAAATTCTACAAATTTGGAAGAACAAATAATTAAGAGATGAAAGAAAGTACATGTTTGCTCTACATATGGTGTATGTGGGTCAGAAATGCCAACAATAAAATGATGCAAATCAAATGCAACTTGAAAAGAGAAAGAAAGGATTTTTTTGACAGAAAGTTTTGATAGAATAAAATGAAGACAAAATATATCTGAAATATTCAAGGACCTAAGAATGAGAGAAATTACTGAAAAACCCCAGAGAGAATATAATGAAAAAGAAATATGGACAGCTATTCCTGATTTGTTTTTTTATTCAATAGGAGAAACCATCACATATTCCCAGGAGAACAGCAACAAAGAATATGACAGACCTTGGACACAGATGGTTACACCAAATGAGGCAAATAAACAAGATGAAACTGTTAAGTCTGAGCCCAGACTTCTTGCATCTGTAACTTGTAACACAGACAAAACAGAAAAGATGCAAAAGAAAGGATGCACTAGACCATTTAGCTTAAGCATGGATGAGTACACTGAGATAAAATAACCCTGAAACCTTCAACTAAACTTCAAACCAAGTATTTAACACCAAGGGAAAGTACAAAAATAAAGCAAGCTTCTAGAGCCTGGGTGAAATGCACTTGGATCTTGATGCTTGGTGAGACTTCAATTATCTAATTGTCTTGTCCCATAACTTCTTTGACTGGCACTTCCAATTCAGACAGATTATTCAGAAAAAAAGTGTCATGCTGGGGTACTTTTGTACTTGCTCTCACAGTGAGCTCACACAATCTAATCAGCCTTCTCTCCTAAGACTTTTGTTTTTGCTTTCTCCTATTTATTTTTCTTTTTTTCACATTCTATCTTAGTACTGTAACCATCACATGAGCCTATGCATTCCTCCATGCTGTCTTCTCTTCATGTGCTGATGAATTTACTGCTAATGTTTCTTAAACTTGCTTTGTCATCTTTGGTGTGTTTTTACATTTAACCTACCAAAATTTGTCATCTTTTCTGTATTTTTAATGTAGAAAATAGTTCAACCATTTTTTGGATGCTTTTTAACTCCTAGTGGTATCCATGTCGCTTGTGTGAATACATTTTTCTTTGCTGCCCCTTTTTGCATAATTTTTAACAAGCTCCCTCCCTAGTTAAGAAGGAATCAGTGATCCTGTGAGCATCACATTTGGGAGTGGTTGGCTTTGTTGATACTTCAAGAAAGCTGCCTTTACATCTTCAACAGATTCAGTTTTCTCTGAGCTGACTTGTTACCACAAATCCCTCGATTTCTTTCTGATTTTGGGTTCTTATGCAAAGCACTTTCTCCCTTTCTGTTTTGAGGAGTTTTATTCTAAGGCCTTCACAAATCAGATGTGCAGTTTCTCTGTTAGCTGAGTGATGCATAACATGAATTTAATAAAAGGTCCTGCTCAGAACAGTATTTTAAAAGCAAGTGTTTAAGATATTAAACATTAAACATTAAGCATCTCTTCGAGAATGGAAGTTCATAAATCTCTACAACCCCCAAAATCTCCCCTTGCCTTTCAGCTCTTGTAAGTTTATACAGAATGCATCATTAATAAAAAAATCCAGATGAAGAGATAACATCATCATTACTGGCTTATAATATTTTCTTTTAATTAAAAACTGTTTCTAAATGCTCCAGTAAACTTTAAAATATTTTTAAATCAGTAATTTTAAGATAAATTTAGGAACCTATTGCTAGATAGCAAAAATAATATTATCATCAGTTCTAGGAACCAGTTTAACTCTGAACACAGTAATCTTAAACTATTTTAAGTCTCTTTACAATACAAACACACTGAAACACACATCTGTCTTCCCATTTTTATATTTTCTATCCTAGCTAGCTACTATTTACTACTTTCATTATAGACACACTATCAAATAACACCATTCTTTGTAGGTGCAGTGGCCTAATTTCTACAGTGACAAACTGAATAGAGAACAGTTAAAAAATAACTGCAAAAGCTTATAAACAAGAAGCAATGCTAAATGGAACAAACAAACAAACAAACAAAAGACGAAAAGCAAGTCACTACTTGAAGATCAAACAAGGCTGATCTTTACAAAACCCAAGGCAGGGTTCCCGCTTCCCTCAATTTTCATCTCCAAATATTAACTGCTACAACTTTGAAAAAAAGAACCACACTAACCCCCTCAAAAAACCAAACTAGAAAAAAACCCCAGCAACAACAACAAAACACACACACACACACACAAAAAAAAGAAAAAAAAAAAAAATCCACATTTAAACATAAAGGTTTAAAACAAATAGACATGGTAGTCTCCTTTACAGATGGCTAAAGGAACAAAGCACTCCAAAACATTTTCTTTTGCTAAATTCTTTTGGGAAACCCATTTCAACAGTCATGAAATTGTAACAGACTTCTATGTGATTTCAGTCATGTGGGCTTTTTAATATTAGACAGACATGATTTGTACATAAGACAGTGGTGTATATCACTTGTGAAATGAGAAATAGCTTTGCCTGTAAGGAAGGAAAAACATGCAGATTAAAAAAAAAATTGTTATAAATAAATCTATGATATCACTGCACACCAACTGCACTAACTGCAACTAACAATTAACTGCACTAAATGTCTCCTAAGTTAGCTGTACGACTTACAAAGATTGAGATTTTTACAGGGGGAAAATAAAACTGTAAAAAGAAAATTCTATAAAATTGAAGGGAAAGTTCCTGTTTCTACTGAACTATACAAAAATAAGACCCAGTGGTCACTATTCAGGTCTTCTTGTTATTCACCCTGTTTTCTCTGCCACTGTAGCTCATTCAATATTTTCTATCAAAGTGCATAATTTGCTAGAAACAAAATAAAAGTAACTACTGAATGAGACATGGGTTTTGCCCCAAAAATACTATGCAGATATTTGCTGAAAGTAGACAAGTTTGGCTTATGACTTCTGGGTTCTACAGAATTTCTAAAACTGTGTATGGTCTGTGTTGGAAAAATGCCCTTGCTTTTTCCTCAGTTATCTTCTTTTGCACAGCCTATTTCCTGTTTTACCTGTTACACAACAGGTTTCCTGTGACCCCTTATCTCAGTCCTAGTATCACTGGAAAACTGGAAATCCTCACTCTCTTCCCTCATTTCTCCAAGCAGCTCCCTGCTCCAGCTCCTCTCATATAGTCTCAGCCCTCTGTCACGTAATGGCCACATTTTATACTGATCCCTCCCAAAACATCACTGCTCCACATCTGTATTCTTCATTCCCATTCTCTCCTTGTTTTATTCTCCCTTACCAGACATTTAATCTTCCATTATTTTTCTCTCTCCTGACACTGTATCAGAGGCACTTAGATCAGCTGGTCTCAGTTCTCCCATCAGAGCAGCTGAGGTCTCTCCTGCCCTGGCTTCTTCCAGCCCCAAGGGTTACTTCTCTCCTACACCAGCAAGATCGAGCATTGCAGCCATTTCTTTCCCACTGTCAACGGTGTTTTTGTTTCTCTGTAGATGGGATTTCAGTCCCATCCCTTCCCCCTTTGACTTCCATGAACTGATTCTTACGTAGTTATCTAGACACTTCCAGTATCAGGTACCATCTCCGATTTTCAAGCTGGCAATCTTTTCACTTCTTGGCCTTAAGCCCATCTTTCTGATCGGGCTGTTGTTTCTGGTCTCACCTTTAAAAATTACTGATTTGTCTGGCTGAAATAGAGTAGCAAGCATATGAGACAGACATTTTGGTATGCAAGATTTGACTCTAAAAATGAGATTTAGGAAGAGTTCCTGTATAATTACAGCAGAATTGTTATGCTTTGCCAAGATTATTAATGGGAAATATGGGGAATGTTTCTTTTAATACTGAGGAGATTTTTATTACTTATATGAAGATAGCTATTAGAAACCAAATAATATTTATCTTTAAACAATTATGCCACAAAAGTCATTTTTAAGAACCAACACGTGCATCTTTCTCTTTTACTTGCCTTCTAATTCAGGGTACATAAAACTGTGTGCAAACATATAGATTATGTCCAGTTTATGAATTACTTAATTTAAAGCTAGACTTAGCATGCTTGTGCTGCCCTAAATTGTACACCATAGAAATAATAACTATTAAATGCATCTTTCATTTAGACATGAACACAAAGCAATACCGTGTGTTTATTTGTGCTGTTTTGGGCTGGAGTGTAGTTAATTTCTTTCACAGTAGCTGATAAAGGGCTGTGTCTTGGATTTGAGCTGGAAACAGTGTTGGTTATTCAGGGACATTTTAATTATTGCTGAATAGTGTTTATATAGAGCCAAAGCCTTTCCTGCTCCTCACACTGCCCTACCAGAAAGGAGGTTGGGAATGCACAAAAAAGTTGTGAAGAGACAGAGCCAGGACAGCTGACCCCAGCTGAAGGAAGGGATAGCCTACATCCTATGGTGTCATGCTCAGCAATAGACCAGTGGGAGATGTTCCAAGTGATGGTGTTGATCTTCCCAAGTCACTGTAATGTGAAATGGAGCTCTGCTCCCCTGGGGGTGGCTGAACACCTGCCTGCCCATAGGGTGAATGAAATCCTTGTTTTGTTTTGCTTGTGTGCATGGTTCTTGCTTTCCCTATTAAACTGTCTTCATCTCGACCCGTGAGTTTTGTCACCTTTACTCATCTGGTTCTGTCTCTCATCCCACCAGGGGAGTGAGTGAGCAGTTATGTGGGGCTGAGCTGCCAGCTGCGGTTCAACCAGGACAATCCCTTCTGGCAGATGTGGCTTAAAGGGTTTGAGATAATGACAAGTTTGATTGGAATGTGTTAGATCAAATTTATAGGTTTTATTTATTTCTAGGTGTTAATTGGCACACTCCTGTGCTTGCCATGGGGTCTGCTTTCCTGACTGATCATTAGAGCCTAGTGCTTGCTCTTGGCTGCTTCTTGCTTTCACTGCTTGCTGCACTGCTTATCTCCTTACTCTACTGTGCCTGGGAGCATTTTGATAACAACACAGGTGAGGTTCCTGCTGGCAGATGGCCAGGTCACTGCTGCAGCTGTACTGGAAAGAATAAGCTGGAACTCGAGTGTGAAGGGGAGTGAAAGGGACTGTGACCTGCAGATGAGGCCACATGAGGTTGGGACACCCTGGGGTGCCTCTGGCTGAGAATAAGCCCATGCCAGAGCAGGTACATCTTGAAGCACCCGTGGCCATGGTTATGTCTGAGTTGCAGCAGGTGTAACTCTGAAGGATAAGTCCATGCTGGAGAAAGAACACCACAAAGGATTTATGGCTGTGGGTAAGTCAGTGCAGTAACAGGTACACCTCGATACATCAGTGACTGTGCATGAATCACTGATGGTTGGAGGTTAGAGCACCTCAGTGGATGAGGTTGGAGCAGCTCAAAGCCTGTGACCATGGACAAACCTATGAAAATATGCTATATTTTTTATAAATGTAAAATACTATATATAAATGTAAATTATTTCATATTTATTTTAGATAGAAACCCATATAATTATTCCTGATAATCCATACTACAAATAGAGAAAAAAAAATAACAGACACAAAAGACAGAGCATAAGGGAGAAATTAGCAAAGGTCAGACAGAATATCAAGAATACATTTATGTTACCAGTTTGCTTTCCAGCCTGATCTTATTCCATCAACATAATTCTTAGGGTGCAAAAGGGAGCATTTAGACTACACCAAATGCTTAGGATGTAGACCATAGAAGTCATGCTGCACATTCATCTTCCAGAGCACAAGCGCACAATGTGATAGGTGTGTTAGGTCACTACTGTAAATCTGCAGTTTGAAAAAGGCTGTCGCATTTCTCCTCTGCTTTAATGCATGGAAGTCAAGTATAAAAAGTATAAAAGCTTTATGGCCATAGTAAATTCTTCATCTGTAGAAGAAAAGCTGTGATTTAATAGTCAGGGGTAGCAGCACCCAAGAAAGAAAACATTTTGGCAGTCCCAGAACTGGTAATCTTCAACTGAATTTTTCCAGGCCTGATAGAGGGAAAAGGTACTCATTTGAGTAGAAGTGAAAATCAAGAGATGTCTCAAGGATTGATATTTAGAGTTAAAAAAAATTGTATGGAGACCTGGCTTATTTGGTGGATGTAGTGGACCTGACCATCTAACTAAATCATCTTGCTGGAATTTAAGATTATAAGATTTAAATGAAACTTATTTTGAAAGATGTTTTAAGCCCATGTAATACCCTTTTCTGGTTCTCATACAAAGAGAAGAACATTAACAAGCTCAAGGTGCATGCAATCACTGTTAGATGGAACACTGGAAAAAAAGGTTAATATTTATGAAAGCAACAATGTAGTTGGAAGAGGTGAACAAAAACATGTGCTTAGCCAAGTTCAGAAATAAGGAAAATTGTCTGAGAAATACAAAATGCTTGCATCCAAGTGCAGGAATATGCGAAGAAAATATAGAAAGTAATGGTGCATTACATAAGCAGAAAGATGATGAAATATTATTTGAAAATAATCATAAGAGCTATTCTGGTGCCGTAGACAACCAGATTAATGTGCTGAAAGGCAACTTTATTGCTTGGAAACAGTCAACTTGCCAAACTACTTGCAGGGCCCTTTGTGTACCTACATTCTGCTTCCCACATTACAAGCTGTAGTGCTAGCACACATTGAGCCAGTTCAGCAGTAACAATGATTTATAAGTCAGCAATATACTTAGAGCAAAGTTCACCATAAATATAATGGTTCCAAAGTTTAACCTTTAGCATGGCATTGTTAATGTATTGTCTTCACAAATGAGACTTGGGAATAATAAAAGTTTCTTCAGTCATATAATTAGAGGAAAAAGAAAAAAAAACTTAGTTTCCATATAGGCTGCTTACAATTAAGGCTGGTCTAGGATTGCTTGCGCACCTTGCTGGACATTTGTCTTCAGCCAAAGATAAAATGTTGAAATGGAAACAAAGGCTGAATAGTTAAAAAGAAATATAAATGGCCACAAAAAACAAATCTTAATTTTCTTGATTAAAAGCCACCACTTATTGCTATCTCAGTGCAGTGGAAGCTCCATGCAGCTAAATCTACTTAGAACATTTTTTAATTAAACTATTGATTTGGAAGTGTTATTATTTTGTCAGAGAACAAATACCCTGTACCTGAATTTAAAAAGGGTAATGGGAGAAAAATCCAGACTATCATAATCCAATGCTGCATAAGGTGTGTAATCATAAGTAGAAAAAAACATAAAGTAGATTTAAAAATTGAGTGTTATAAGAATTTTAATATGAGTAACATGGACAGGGAAGCAGTAAAGAAGCAAAACCCCTTCTCATTTATGCCCAGTGGAATGAGAAGAAGCAACAGACACTTGTTCTACTGCAAGGGTGATCAAACACTGGAACAGGGTGTCCTGGCTGGCTGGGTTGTCTCCATTCTCATAGGTATTCAGAACGTAACTGTCAAGCTCAGGGCATTCTGCTCAGGTGGCCCTGCTTGGAGCAGGGTGGTGTTTAACCACCTAGTAATCTTCAGATATCCCTTCCAACCTCAGCTGCTCTACAGTAACATCAGGATTTTCTTTACTCTGGCCCACAGGAGGAAAGATATTCTGCTTAGTGAACATTTAATAGCAACTTCTGATTTTAGCTGCGCAAACTGTTATCTAGCAAAATAAAATGCAGTTTTATTTGTCAAAGTTCTGAATATTTTGGATAGCAGTCTTTCTGAACACTTAAAACCCTCAATACCAGTGCTCTAGCTGAAGAAGATTCAATACTAAAATTGAAGAGAAATTGCATAGAAGCTGTGATTATTTCTTTTACCTGCTAATAGTCAAATAGATCTTTGTTTATCTGAGCAATGACTCTCAAATCTCCAAATAAAATCCATAAAATATGAACAGTGAAATTGGATTATATTAGCATCTCTAAAGAAATTTATGGGTTTTTGATGCATAACAGGGCACAGAAAATAATTTGAGGATCTTGTCTACAATATTTCTGTTCTTTGTGCTGAATGTGCTAGAAAGCATCATGCTCTATTTTAAAAGAGAAAACTTGTACTGAATATTGCTCACAGCAACTCCTTTCGAAAATGCATCACAAGTTCTACCACAAAGTTGATGGTTCAAAGCAAAAGACTAATTTTCAAAAGTGCAAAGTCTAACTGTGATTTCTTATGCAAGCAGGAAACTGAATGAATCAAAAAGACTTTTGAAGCTGCATATTAGAGACCCTGAAACAATTCCAAGCTCCCTGCTGACTGTAGAGTGGAGAGGGATTCTGGGATATATCACCTCCCTCTACTTTCCCACGTGATGGTTTCCATGCAGAGAAAGCCCAGGCATGTGGCCCTGACAGGAGTCACAGCACATCCAAACAGAAGGTGATGACTCAGCTTAAATTATATCTGTGACCAGGCTTGTGGTACAGCTGTGGCATCTTCATATCAAAAGTAAGTATGTGAAACGTACAATTTGAATGCAAGTCTGTGACCAGTGCGTTAGAATTATAAAATAAAGTACTATTTTTTAGGGAGCATCTTCTACTAAATAATTAATCAAACATCTTTTTTTCTGGTTTTAATTCTAAGAGAGAAGTAGTTGCTACAGAAACTAAAAGGGGAAATATCACAGAACAGAATCAAAGTGAAGTAACTATTTCTCGAGAGCTTTTACTTTTAATTAAATTGCAAGATTTATGAAGTCACAAAAGCATTGCAAATAGGACAATGAAACATAGTCACAGGAGCTTAACAACACAGATTGTAAAGTTTTCACTTACGGCATTTGGTTTCATCGTGGTTATTTGCGCAGTCAGGCTTAAAATCACAAACTTTGTCAGGTGAAATACATTGCCCATCCCCACATGAAAAAAATCCCTCTGGACAGTATAAAGATGAAGCATTAGCATCTGCAGATTCTGTTTCCCCTTAAAAATCAGAAAAAGACATATAAGTAAGCCCACAAGTATATAAAATGATAAGAAGTGCTTTTTATCTTGTTTTAATGTAGCAAAATGCTCAACATAAGGAACAGAGTAGCACCTATGCAGTGTGCTAGATTATATCACAGCTGAAAAGAAACACAGCTGATCTCAATGTCTGTTGATCTTGAACTATATCCTAGTGTCCACAATATTCAAACTTTTGTGTGAAAAGTTATCAAATACACCTTGGTGTTACAGAGCCAGGCTACTGCTCAGGGGCCAGAGGCTTGTAGGGCTTCCTGCCCTTTCCCTGGGAACCAGGTACAGGATTTTCATCAAACCATTCTGCTGTCACCACGCTCTCTCTTTGCTCAGGTCACAAGGACAGCTGCAAGAAGCTGTTGGGTCCTGCACCATTACTAACCTGTACCTCAACTTCCACACTAGAAAACACCCCAAATTTCAATAAATGGGGAAACAAAAAGCCAGGGTCTGCTGGTTTTTCTTTAATAGATTTCTGGAAAATAAGTCAGAGGAATGATGAGCAGATTTTCATAATCTTTGTTTAACTTAACTTTTTTAAATACTCATATTTCTGTCCAGACATGGATTTAAAAAAAAAAATAACTCCCTACTAAAAACAATTTCTTTATGATGAATGGGTAAATGAGGGAGTTGTAGGGAAAATAATTAAAGCAAATAACTCTTTCTCTAAATACCTCAACCCCACTGTATATAGGGATCAGAGAGGCCTTAAAAACCTAATACCAAAATTGTCTATTATGACTTTAAATTTTTGGATAATTAATTCAGACCCCTGATGGATATAACTCATGAACACCACCCCTGACTGCACATGTGCCCATGCCATTTTTGGAAAGCAGCTGTTAGCATCAAGGGGACCAGGAGCAGCAGTCTGACAGAAGGTTATGGTGTTTTACATTTCCAGCCATTGGCTCTTCAAGACTACAGAGTGTGAGTACAAAGACAAGTTTGCTGGGCATTTATTATATGTCAGATATTTAGCAGTAATGATGGGAGAAGCCTCTTGCCCTAAAGGTAAACCTCTTTTTGCTCTTTAGTGGAAAATACAGGATGATTTGCTTTGCTTCTGCCTCTGCATCCAAACGTGAATGTGAGCAGGTGGTACATTGTGAGGGGTATCAGGAAGTTCCCACCAGAGCTCACTTTGCAGAATTAGTGCAAACTTCTCATAGCAGCTAATGTATAACACAAGGATGAAAGCCTTCATTATAGAACCATAGAATGGTTTGGATTGGGAAGGAGTTTAAAGGTCATCTAATCTGCCATGGGCAGAGTCAAAGACCCATACTACCTGGCCTGGAGCATTTCCAGGGAGATGACTGATTACAACATACAGACTTCTTTTCTCAGATTATCCTCTATTTTATTAAAAGTAACTTCAAGTTATCAGTCACATCCCGGTTGTATATAGCAGACATTGGGGAAAATGTACTGAAAACCATGAAACTTGCCTTCACTTTCCTGGCTGACTCCTGGAAGTGATCTATTCACAACTACACATTCCTCTGTTATACTGATATCATCAATAGCAACAGTAGCATTTGTTGTTAGAATAGTACCTTGCAAGATAATCTGTAAAGACAGAAAAAAAAGTTAATTCATTGAAGGTGACATGATAAAAAGACACAAACACACACACCCACACACATCTATATTTTTCTTTATAACTTTTGACATCAGCACAGGAACTTAATAGTTCTTACAACCAACTCTGAACACCAGCCAGAAAAAGCTACAACTGAGATTTGGTCAGGTCAGAAATTTGCTCCTCAGCTGTCAAAGCCATAACTACTTTTACCTAGAGAAAGTTATGCAACCCAGATGATCTTGCTTCAATCAAAACTGGTGAAAGTCATCACTTACTGAATGGATGGTCTTCCTGCTGGAACACATAAAATCTATATATCTTCGTCAATTAGCTATTCCTGGTTACAAAATATGATGATTTACACCACCATTTAATGGTGTTCACCTTTACAATGCATGATGTAGTTAGCAGTGTGGCATAATAAATGTAGGGATAGATTGCAAATTGAAGTACCTGCACAGCCAGACTCACCCTTTGTGCCTGGGCAGACCATGGAGCAGATCCTCCTATAAGTTATGTTAAGGCACATGAAGGACAGAGAGGTGACTTGAGACAGCTGGCATGGCTTCACCAAGGGCAAGTCCTGCCTGACCAACCCAGTGGCCTTCTGTGACAAAGTGACTGCATCAGTGAAGGGTTACGGCTGTCCCATGCCTGGGCTTCTGTAAAGCCTTTGACATGGCCCCCACAACATCCTGCTCTTTAAATTGGAGTGAGATGGATTTAGTGGATGGACTGTTAGGTGGATAAAGAATTGGTTGTATGGTCACATCCAGAGGGTAGTAGTCAACTGTTCAGTGTCCTGATGAACATCAGTGACAAGTGCTGCCCCTCCAGGATCTGTATTTGCACCAGTGTTATTTAATATCTTCATTAATGATATGGTGTGATCGAGTGCAGGCTCAACAAGTTTACAGTGGTGCACCAAGCTGAGTGGTGCAGGTTACACGCCTGAAGGACAGGATATATTTCAGGGGGACCTGGAGAAGCTCAAGAAGTAGCCCATGGGAATCTCATGAGGTTAAACAAGACCAAGTACAAGCTGCTGCACCTGGGCTGGGGCAACCCCCAGTGTCAGCACAGGCTGGGGATGAAGAGATCAAAAGGGGGTGCTGGTGGGTGAGAGGCTGGATGTGAGCTGGTAGTGTGCAGTCACAGCCCAGAAAGTCAAAAGTGTCCTGGGCTGCACCAAAAGCAGTGTGGGCAGCAGGGGAGGTAGGGGATTCTGCCCCTCTAATCTGCCCTTGTGAGATCTCATGTAGAGTGTTGTTTCCTACTCTGGGGTCCCCAGTACCTGTTGGTTTGAGTGGAGAAGAGGTCACCAAGTTTATCAGAGGGATGCAGCTCCTCACCTATGAGGAAAGGCTGAGAGAACTGGGTTTATTCAGCCTCAAAATGAGAAGGCTCCAGAATGACCTAATTGCAGCCTTCAGTACCTGAAGGGAGCCTACAAGACAGCTGGAGAGGAATTTTTTACAAGGTCATGTAGTAAGAGGATGAGGGGAATGGATTCAAACTTTAAAAGAGTAGTTTCAGATTGGATATTGGGAAGAAATCCTTTACTTTGAGGGTGGTGAGGAAAGTGGTGGAACATGTTGCCCAGGGAAGCTGTGGATGCCCCATCCCTGGAGGTGTTCAAAGCCAGGCTGGATGGAGCACTGTCCAACCTGGTCAAATGAAAGATGTCCTTGCCAATGGGGGTTGGAACTAAATAATTTTTAGAGTCCCTTGATATTTGCTACAAAAAGTTATTCTAATGCCTAGAATACTGAAACAGTGGCTATGCTCTTTAATAGATGGACCTGTGGAAAAAGCTGAATTAAATTATTTTTCATAAGGACATTAAAGAATAGAAATTTTCTTTTTATATTTCATCATTAAAACTAAATTAATTCTAAAGGCCAAAGTAAAATATCTTTTTGAAAGCAATGTAAATGTGATATCTAATTACCTGAAAAGGTAATTTCTCGGTCACACTTTCTACGGGTATATTCACTTTTGTCCAATTCATCTCAGGCAATCCTGAAATGTCACGTAATTTTTCCAAACTTCCATTTAATGCGGTCCTCTTAAAGACAGAAAGCTGGGAATCCTGAGATAACCGGTACCAAAATTTTACCTGTTGAAAGAGTTTTAAATGAATAGCATTTAAAAATTATATAATCAATCTGCAATCAATTCAGTAGCAAGTAATACATGTACATTGCAAAAACAAATGACATGATGGGTCGAAGCACAGACTTGGCACAAAAGATGAGGATGTTTGAAATTACAGCATATTGAGGAGCAGTATCATGTCTAAAGACAAAACTATATTTAAAAGTAAAGCTTACTTTTATAAGTTACTTTAAACATGTATCTATCAACTGATGCAGACTGAATGATGACTTCCCTTAACTTCTTTATTGTAGTAACCACTTAGAATCTTCTCAATGATTATTTTTCTTTATAAATGGTGAATATATGACAGTTTCAGAAGCATGTTAATCTCAGAAGTGCAATCGTTGAGATGCTCATATGAAGGAAACTTTATGATCTTTTATTTCCACAATCAACTAAAATGAATAAGATCTGAAGACAGATTTTTAAAATAATCTATTCAGCTCCTGAAACAAGCAGATTGACCAATATACGGGAGGAAAATACAAAGACTGTATGTGCATGAGGCTGCTTCTGAGGCAGAAAAGTTAAGAAAACAGTGAGAATCACAGTTCACTCCCCTGTAATACAGAGTAAGTCTGATACGTGTAAATTTTTTTTAATCATTCCCAGGGGAAAATTCAGCTGAGAACTGAGGGGAAGAAATAAGATTTTCAGACTAATTTTTTCTTTCCCCCTGAGTCTTTTCTGCTTCTCCACATAGACAAAGACTAAAATTTCTTCAACTGCAGTCTCTTTACTTCCCTGCAAAAGCCTTGATTTTGATAATACTTGACTCTTCATGAAGGTAAAATAAGAGCTGGATCAGTCATGCAGAAATAGTCCTGTTAAAACACACTGCTACATTTAATACTATTTGGCTTCAGGTCCGGCTGACTCAGACTCTCAATGTTGAATTTTACCACCACTCATGAAAATCATGTCTTATATAAAATAATCTTGATCCCTATTAATAAATTTAAATACTTTCATGTAACTCATTCCCCCAGCAAAAAGTTCAAGAAGTAGAAATCAGCAGGTATACAAACACTTTCCAAAATTACCTGTTTGAAGAATTGCACTCTAAACAATTTAGATGGCTTTTATCTTTCAAACAGCTTTTCAAACAAATTTATGTTTTCATTAAATAAGAAATAATTTTACCTTCCTTCTTTATGCCTACATGTTCTACTATACAGTGGCTATTGTGTCCATTAAAGAGCCATAAACAGAGAGCTGGGACTAGAAATTTGCTTCTACAACTCCAAAGCCTTGAGCTAAATGAAGATGTTTCTTGGCTTACGTCTACATGAAGCTGCAGAAATGAGTTCGTTCTAAGCTTCAATTAACCAGAAAGGCACAATATAAATCTGTTACCCTTCAACTCCTTTTTTTTCCTTTTTAAACAACTGGAGCTAAAGAACTTGTAAAGATAATAATAAACATAGATCTCTTTGTGTGGATCCTTTTATCCTCTCAGTGGGATATCCAACAGAGGGCATCATCTCACATTAATAGGCAGAGAACATAACACATCCTAATGAGCAACCCCTACTCGTTGCTCTTTCCCAGAAATAAGTCTGCAGGGATAACGTGGCAGAAAGCCAGGCTTCAGTCCTCAAAAACACTCTGCTGACAGACATGTACAGTTAGGTAAGAACTTGCTCTAGCATTTGTTGAATCCAAGAATTTTAAATTCATTCAATACTTGCATACTTAGAGTAAAACTTGTTTCTTTTCTAACTTTGAAGTAGAGAAAAAGATGTGCATTCCCACTGCATCTGTGTTTATTTTGAGTGCAGACCAAACTCTGCAATAGATCTTACCAGAATAATTCATTGATTCACATATCAGTGGTGCCCAGTTTGCCTTAAGGGTTTCTAAGATAAATTAATCTGAATCTGAAAGGTGCTTATCTACTCAGTATCAAAGTCAACAAAAGAGAGATGAAACTGTCAAAACAAATGCACTTTGTGTACAAAGGCTGTTGGGTGTCCCAGTAGTAATGCAACATACAGGGCTTCGTTGGGATGGTTCAGGCCTTCTGAGTTCCCTGCACCAGCATCCTGCTTGAATTGCTCCTGCATCTATTTTATTTCAGATGTTTTATAGCACTAAGAAGTTATGTGAAGATTAAGAACTGTGAGATTGGTTTAAATGGCAGCAAAGTACTGTTCTTGAATTGTTTCAGAGGCTTCTACTCAGCTGCAAGCTGCAACTATTCAGCTGAGATCTGGTAACTCACTGATGTGTGTAGTCCAAGTGAGCTGCAGTTTCAACAAGCAAAACAGATTTAGCTAAGCTAGCTCTAGTTTCTGGTCCCTTAGATGTGATATGGCCTAAGAAGCCTAGATCCTGATGGAATAAAATTCTGCTACTTGTTGGGACTTCTAAGTGCAGTTCCTTCTTTTCTGACTCTTTTTTTTTTTTTTGAAAAAAAGTTTTCTTAAGTGGAATTAACAGCTTCAGTTCTGCACTGAGTCTGAAAAATTAAGAAACCAGTTTAAATTTATTTTGTTTCTTTAAAGCCTCTTTTTTCACAGAATAAAATAAAATTATTTTGGCAAGTTTTCTGTCTTTTCTTCTCTCTGACTTCTTAAATAAGAAGGGATTATACAGTATCAGAAAAACCCACATCATAACCACACAACTTAACTTCTCCCCAGTGTGGCATAAGCATTGTAAAGTTACAGAATAGCAAAGAAAAAAAGCCTCAGGAAAGAAAAAAAAAATAGTTATAAAACTGAACAGTGTCCATTAATTTTATTCAGTGGCCAAAAAGGACAAATAAAATTACAGCTGTGAATGTAGTGAATAGTTGCTGTTCATATTTAATATATTTCTTCAAGTATAGTTTTAAAAATACAGATTTTGTTGAAAATTACAACCATCTAGTTATATGACTGTATTTTCATTTTTCATCTAACATCTTTCTATTTTTTGTCCTTCCTGATACATTTTTTCCTGGTACCTTTCTAGTTTTTCAGATCAACCACTATCCTGGGTTGTTGCTTTTGCATTTGTCTGCAGAGCCACAAGATATCTGACAAAAAAACACATTACAAAGTAACTCCCAAGTTCTGCACTGATCAGCTTAAAAAGCATCCTCCTCAAACCATGAATTAAAATTTAATATGTGTCTGGAGTATGGTGGCAAATTCTCTCTGGTCACACCATCACAGCTGATGTGTATAGTGACTTCAAACCATACGTGTCCTATTTTGGAGCCCTGGTTATGTGACTTTCCTGTCTACAGAAAAGAGAGTAGCTATTTGATAGAGCCCTGTTATTGTTGTCCAGGTGCCTTTGCCACAGTACACAAAAAGCTGGAGCATGTCCCGAAGTCTGAGTAGCCTGCTGGGTGCTTTAGAAAAGAATAGTGATAATCAGATAGAAAAAATTGGCAGCAAAGCAGTAAAAAGTTGCCTGCTACTCTGTCCTTCCAAAGAATTAGTCTGTAACTCCTTCCACTGGTATTGGAATAGAGCCCTCAGCAGCAGTACTTAGAGCATGAAGAATAAATACCTGCTTTGCATCAGGCGAGGGGTAGGTCACCAAGATGGGGACAGTTAATATCAAACTGTTACCTGGCAGTGGGAGAGCCCAGGGGTAAGCTTGACAAGGAAAGGGCTTCCCAGGTGAGACACGGCCATCTTTGTGCTCTTCTGATGTGATCCACTGAGGCAAATGAATGCTCCTATAAACAAATTTTATTTCAAAGTGTGAGAAATATGTCATGATCCAATGGCAAATAGCTATCTCAGAGAGGTAACTATATGCTTCACGAGACACATAAAGTTTATTTGTAGATCAAAAGAATCTAAACTGCTTTGCCATCAGTACAGTCTCTGTGGATAATGAGGAGAGTGTTGTAACAGGCTGTGACAAGCAGTGTCTATGTGGGCAAAGACAAAACAGAATTGCTAACTGCTCCTGGCTCTTCCCTCTTCTAAAATTATCATGACTGACTGCAAAGACAAGGAGAGAGAGAGGAGGAAATAAGGCTATTTGGACAGCCATTGCTAAGACTACCCTGTCGTGGTGCCTGTGAGCACTTAAACCCAAGGATGTGACTACAGAGCCCCTCAAAGGCAGTTCAGATGTTGCTTTTCTGAGAGTATTACAGTGCAGATCCACTGGAAGTATTTTTCATCTGCTCTCTTCAAGCAAAAACCCTAAGATCCCCAACCTTAAAACACTACAGCTATTACCCATCACCTTCACACATTGCCCAACCACGCTCTGCACGGACTGGGGAAAGCAGAGGAGCTGCAACACAGAGCACCCTGGAGATCAAACAACAGAGACCTCAGCCAAGATCCCCAAAGGACACATTTTAATTGGCTTAAATAATGTTTCAAACAGAATTTAAACCAGAAATTATTTCCTTTAGGGTACAGTATTCACTCTCAGCACAGCACAGCCACTTTTAAGCATGCTAACAATGTTGCAGACCACAGGAGCCAATGGAATAAGCTATATTTTCTCATGGGGTCCACAGACTTGACATTGTTGTCTGTGCTAGTGGGGATGAAAGCTTAATTAAAGATCTAATCTGAACCCTGGCAAATGCACTGCATTTGGATTTGAACTACAGCAGATGTGCTTCAGACAAAGGTAGGGAAGGATAAACATTTTCAAGGGGCCCTAAAGCAGCATATTTTGAATGCCGTCAGTGCTGCCTTTGCTGAATACTGAGACATTTTCATGAAAGTCTATGCAAAACAACACTAAAGGCTCAGTCTTTTTTGAGCATTTATATTACACATATTGCCTTACATCTTGGAAAATCAGCTATTGTGCTGCCACAGTCATACTCCTTAGCCATTTATTTCCCATGGATACATAATGAAGCCGAGGGTTAGGTCCAGCCCCATGTGAATAATGGCATGGCTTTAGCAAGGTTGGCACAAAGAGGGGACCATTCCAGCTCCCTGCACAAACAGGAATGCTGCACTCCACAGTGTGAGGGAAGCTCCCCTCATTGGAATGCAAGGGTACTTCAAAGGACCCACTTTTAATTTGTAGCTGAGGCTCTACTGTAGCCTTGTTAAGATCTTCATTAATCAAAATTTGCTACTGCCCTCCCCAGGAGAGAAGAGAGATGAGCACTCCCTGGTACTAAAAGGAACAGTTGCCACCTGAAGGATGGTGATTTAATGTTGGCAAAAATTTGCTCAGATTCTGGAATCCTAATTCTGAAGTCGTGGCTGTAGCAGGCACAATGATAGATTGGGACAAAACCACCTCAGAATCACTTTTTCAGGTAATTTATACAGGGAATGCAACTTTACTGGGCTTGAGAGGTGAGACATAGTAACCTCCAAATTTGCTTGAGACTTCAACCTGCACCAACACTGAAACAAACGTGTGATAAATCAGATATCAAAGCATCTTAAGTGAAGCAGAACTTAGCTCCATACGGGTGATTTTAATGTGATACTTAGGCTGCCAGCAGCCTTCATTCTGACCACATTACCCCTCAGATCTCAGCAGCACCTAGAGCAGAGAAAGACACAGGCACAGATCAGTGCACCTTTCTGAAGCTTGGAGAGTTTGAAACCTGTAACAGAGTAGTGTTTACATAAAGTGCAGTAATGCAGATCCAGTCCCACTCTACAAAGACAATAAAATGAAGTATCAAACAGCTGCTGAGAAAAGGGAGCAGCAACTTTGGTGCGCTTCATCACAAGAGGACCAATGGAAAGAATACGTCTGTTCATTTAGCATCATTCCATAGCACACACACACATACTTCACCCACTACTGTTTGCTTAGGTGAATTTTGATCCTGGAGTTCCTATACCATTGAATGCTTGAGGTAAAATACTTAACATCAAATTTCTTTAACATGAACATGGAAGAGAAGTGTGGAGGTCTGGGTGAAGATAATGTACATAATTAATTAAATCTAAATTAAAGGGGCTCTGGACTCTGATGCAGATTTTAATCTTATCTCTGCTGGAAGCAGTGCAATAGATACACTTTAATAAAATTAAAGGCACAGAACACTTGTCAATATTATTTGACAATGAAAAGCACGCTTGGCAGTTTTATTTTTATGGAGTGTGCTATAATAAGATTTTCACTTTGGAAAAATATTTTTAACAGCCCTCTCCTGGAATAAAATGGTTTCCTAGCTGAATGCATTGTATGGTATATATAGACTGAAGGAAGGACAACACTTTAAAGGAAATTATACTCACTTTTTTTTTTTTCCAGAAAATATAGATTAATTTAACTGCACCCTGCAAAAAGCTATTTGTCCAAATAATGTTTCCACGAATGGTCCTTCTGTGAATATTGGGTAAACAATGGCTATGATATGCAAAACAAAGTCAGCTGTCAGTTCAAAGACCAGTATCTCAAAAAACCTGCATTAAGTCTCATACCTCAGTGATCGTGACAGTCAAAAATAAAGGTTACAAGGACATGGTAACATGATCACAGCTAAAAAAGAGCGTCTCCAACAGACGTGCTTTCTGTAACACATTACCTGTGTTATTTACATACTGTGTGGCATCCATTTCAAAACAATTTTTATTATCAGTTCGTGACCATTTACAAGTAGGATTTTTCATGACAGAAGAAGAATAATAAGTCTCACCCTGCCCCATATTATTTGTATGGCCTCTGCCAGGAAGCTCTCTGTCAAGGGAAGCCTGTTCTTTCATTATGTTCCAGCCAGCATCACCTTTGCTCAGTGGCTTCCATCCACAAAGGTCAGTCTCAAAATCACAGAAGGTGTAATTAGCTGTGGTAAGAACAGAACAACAAGAGATCAATAAGTTGAACTTGATAAAACAGTTTAATGCCACAACTCTGTTTTGTATTTAGATGTACTAAGAGTGTTGAAGAAGCACAAAAGCATTTCAGGTATATTGAGATGTATACTAAATTCTAGAACACAGGTAACAGGTAGGGCAGGCCCTTCCTTTCTTAATCAAACTCAGAACCATGAAACAAACTACCTGTAAGAGAATAAACGTAGTAAAAACCTGTACATAGATATTGCTGAGATATTTCAAAAATAGTGTTAAATATTTTTAAAGAAGAATTGTACCAGTAATTTAGTTCTGAATGCGTGAGAAAAATAAAATGTATTTAGAGCTTAAAATATGTGGAAAGCAAAGACAAATTAAGCTTTCTTTTAATTTATTTTTGAAAATGAGATTTAAATTTATCAATTATTCAGATTGCCTAGAATTTTTTATTGCAAAGTAGAAGACCATTTTCTCAGTTGGTATGGATTGCACCTATTTAAATTGTATAAAAATTTAACATGCTCCTACATTGATTGAGTATAAATAATTATTTTGATAAAAAAATTTTGTTCTCAGAGTTTTCTTTCCTGGTCCAGAACAGCTTCCCAAGGCACTACACTTAACTCCTGGGGTCACTTATTACAACTTCAACGACTATTTTAGAACTGGATTTGTCACTTTCTGCTCCCACAGCACATTTATCTGATCCTATGAGCCTCAGACACAATCATACGTACTACTCCAATTTTCGGATTGTACAAATCCAAATTAAATGCATCTTTCCTTAAGCACCATTGTAGCAAAGCTAAATTGTAAATGTTTCCCATGAAAAAGGAGGTTATTTGAGCAGCTAAATTTTGAGGTACAAAATAAAGCACAAATATCAGTGCCTCTTATCTGGCTTCGTCATATACATTAAAATTTGATAGTGCATGGTCTGTTTAGTTCAGCATGTTTAGTTAAAAATGAAACTTGGTTAACTTATTTAATTAAATTTTCATGCTTTTCACAAGGTATCTTTTAATTAGACTTCAACTGCTAGTACATTAAGGTTGCATATGCAAAATTATATCCAAGACTAAGCTGTTTTGGTAATTAAGACAATGTCTAGGCATTTTGCTTTCCTTAGCTAAGCAGTCTTGAGAGAAGCAATGTGACACAAAAAGGCGAACATTTTTTGCTTAAATCTCTTTCTCGTGTTTTTTTTCTCAAAAATCCCCACAAAAGGTCTTTTGCATAAACAGCTGACTGCAGTGTCTGCACAGTAATATCCAAAAAGATATCCATAAATGACCCTGTAGGCACCAAAGAAAATAAATTAAAATAGTGGTACAAATATGAAACTAAGATCAAGATAGTACTAATAACTATTATTTTAGCTCTAAAAGATATTCAGCATGGAAATATTTTTTTAAAAATTTTTATTTTCTTTTAACTAGAGGCATTTGGGACCTCAAGAAGACTTGTCCGGCTGATAAAAACAAAAGCTTTTGTGTGATCAGAGCCCATCACTGCCTTTGATATTCAACAGGAAGAGAGGTGTGGTGAAATAAGCATTTGTCCAGTCATTTTTTCAAACTGTATTCAAGTCTGAACACAATCATAAAGATAGGAAGAACATTCATGGTGGTGCACTGCAGGGATTTTTGTTGTCGTTCATTGTTAAGTTTGGTTTTTTGTTGATGATGATTGGTTTGGGTTTTTTTCTTTTGGATGGTGGAGAGGAAATAGAATATGAGAATGCTGACCAGAGTTTAGATGCTAAATTTTTTTTTATTACACCTTTCACTTGAAATCTAAAACTCTAAACAAGCACCCAGTCATGCAGAAACACTGACCAGAGTCAATTACTAAACCCAAGTGTTCCCTCTATGTAGTGTCTGGAAGTGATACTTCAGTTTAAAAGTGTAAATATGTTGTAGAACAGCTAGCCTCCAACTGTGAGTGAAATGCACTTGTCCAAATTAACAGTTGAACTTAGACTTCATCCCTACTTAATTCTAAAAACTTAAAGGGTGCTTGTAAACGTTTAATCAAGCTTGAAAAAAGAGCACTGTGCTTTGGCTAAAACCCAAATCCAAGTAAGACAGTTTTTTCAGCGGTTTTTCATTCTTCAAACATTATTAAACATTAAGAAATGTGCCTTTCCTATCAGACAGTTAACATTTTTATCTGAACCTTCAAGGGATTATAGGTAATCTTTCATTATCCATAGTAGGAAAATAAGTGACAGCACAGCCTATAGTTTTTGAATAGTCATACTACAGTTAAGTTTGACATAAAGCTCTTTTCTGATATATTATGCCCCTTCCTACTGCAATTCTCAGCACCAGAGCTTATGTTTTATATTTCAATAGGAAGATTTCAATGGATTCCAATTGCAGATAGGTTTTTGAAATTTTGAATAGAAAATGAGTCGGTTCTCTATTTTGGACCTTTATTTATAATTCAGGAAAATAGAAAGGAAACAACTTGTTTTCATTTTAACAGTAAGTCAAATTTGAATTTGTTTTTTAATCCTTGTGTATATATCAGTATATCTTAACTAGTGAAGGAATAAATTATTACACCATTTCTACAAAATTCAGTGATGAGGCCAGGAGAAAAAATGTTCCCCCAAAATTTATTGGGTTTCAAGAATAAGTGTAGGTTACTAAAGCCATAAAAGGCAAGGAAAAGATTTTTCAATTAATAAAAACCGTTTTCAACATATCAAAAACAAACAAACAAAAAACCCAAAAAATAAAACCACACCAAAACCAAGGAAACAAAGCAAGAGCATTGGGAGGTTAAATCTGAATGTTTTTCTTTGACTAGCTTATGATGACCAGCTCCTCATGGTCCTCCCAGGGGAAAATAAAGCAGTTCTGTTACCTAGGCTGAGTTACCAGCCAAGTCATACTGTTTCAGCATTGCTAGCCTGCAACTGCATAAAGGTTTTTAATCCTGCTCTGAGAGCTCAATCAAATGAACACAAATGGGGACACTCAGCTGGTCTCTCCATCAAGTTGGCATTTCCCTGAGCAATAGTACAGAATGAGGAGGGCTGCTCCCCTCATTCAGTATGGCAGCACCTAAGTGTCTGTGGGATTTAAAGAAATAGCAATCGTTATCAACAGAAACCAAAGAACCTCTTTGCCATTAATATTTTGTCCTTTCTGGCTAACATTTTATGTCATTTTGAGTAAGTGAACAGTTACACATCTGCCTTCTTTCTGATGGTCTGTGCACTTTTCCTACCAGTTTGTGATTAATTTTATTTTCCTAGAATTTGCCTAGAATTCATACAGAAATATCACAGATGGCCATAGATCATCCAGCCTGAACTTCCTCATGTCATAAGTCATTAGACAGATGACTCGTAACTCTCATAGGTGAGATGGCCTCATCTCCTTCCGAGACTACTCGGTTGCCTTGCTTAGAGTTAAAAGAGCTTAAGAGAATCTCATGTGCAGCCTTGGTCTGCAGCAGAGCTGCTCTGGTGAAACTCAAAGGCAATGCTACACAGTTCTTGTCAGCACCAGAGTCTGTGAAAATAACACGGGTATAGTGTAGCTTCTTGTTCTCCACATGCACATACAAAATCGATGAACAGACAGTGACAATTTCAGGCAAATTCAGTGTCTCAGAAAGCACACAAACTTTTAGTAAAACAAATTTTTCAGATTAAAAAGTGCTGTTTCTCCTTTAATGTGGAATGGTGATAAAAATATTTGCATCTGTATTCATCTGCTGTGGAAGGTTTCAAGGATTTCCAATTGTAAATTGCCATACTGTAAATAAAACACAGTAAAAGCTACATGGCTTTAAAATTATACAGGTTTCCTTCATTCTGCATACTCCATATTCATAAATTATACAAATCCTATGAAAAGCTGAGAATATTTAAGGTAATACTAGAGGTGTTAAATTAAAAGCAGAAGCAGTGAAGATGGCTGTTTTAAGAAAGCCTCTAATCAGGCTAAATAGAAGTGATCCTCTTTCAGAAATACCTGTAGGATGACCCCACCCCACAATAATTTTGAATTTACATGGATGCTGACGAGCAGGTAATTTCCAGAAACACTACTGCATCAAAGTGTGATATTACTTGAAAATAAGAAGTGCTTCCTAGACTTGTTTCCAAGCTGCTAGGACTGCTAGCAACTGATTCATTTGTATTTATGGGTTTATAAGTGTTGTGAAGGTTATATATAAATAATGTAAAATAACAATAAGTATAGTGTTTGAAATATTAGTCATTCAACACAGTACTTAGTACAAAACTTCCTTTATATTAGGTAGGAAATAGAGAAAAGGCATCAGCATGAAAGGGGTCTTTATAGACCTTTAAATTATCCCAGTACTGCCTCTTTCTGTTTGAATATAGTAACTAGGTTTTTTTAATCACTCACTGAAATAAAAAAATGTAGAAGTGATCACAAATAAGAGATGTCAAAAAAGACATAACGAAAACGTAGAATTTAATAGTAAAATCCACACTTTTATAAATTGTATCTCCATTAGGTTAATAGATTTTAGCAAATCAAACAAAGATGGTCACTCATGTGCATAAGTGTTTCCTAGATGATTTCCTAATTTTCGAGATTTTAAGTCTCATAACTTAAATACATTTTTATATAAATGAGCAGATGTTAAACAGAAAGATTAGGAAGCGTTGCAAAACATATATGTTTGTTCTTGGAATAAATTGTTATTTTAATACTATTCATGTCAAATCAACATGACCAAAGAAGAACATTATTTTAAAATTCCTTGTTACAGTGAAAAAAAGAAATTCTTACAGGAGGGGAATCCTTCACATTAAGTAACAGCTGTCTGCCATTGTTTCTGTTCAGTAGGAGATCTGTCAGCTCTCTTAGTACCTGAGAACACTTCAACAAAGGAAACTACTGGGGATGTGTCCAAGGATAGATGCTAAAAGACCTAATAAAGGCTAAAATATGCATCACTGTACCAGATAGGGAATTTTACTGAAAATCAATATGAATAAATATAGTGAACTCTAAACATCATGGAGGACAATATCAAGATCTTGTGGAAAAATTATATAACGGGAATAAATGAACAACAAACAAAAATAAATAAGAATTTTTTCTTTGCACTTTTTTGCTCAGTACTGTGGAAAGTGTCTGAAAGATGAATCTTCTAAGCTGACCAAACTGCTGAGTAACTTTATTCCATTAGGGTCCTCTTTCCTGAAAAGGAGTGTGGGAAGTATCCAAGACAATTTAACCCATTAAAATGGGCCAACTTTAAAAACAGTTATTGCAATTTTAAAGATGGCACTTCATTTTTGTGCTCTGTCTTCTCGGCCAGTAGTCAGAGAAATAAGCAACTACTACTGGTTACTTATACTTTAGAAAAGAACCTTTTCCCAACCTCTTTTTGGGGGATGAATATATATTTTGTGCACTGCTCCAACAAAAGGATGCCTCTTCAAACAGTGAATATCTCAACACATAGTTAAGCAAACAATCCCTATATCTCACGTTCAAGTGAGTGTCATAGTTTCTTTAATTTGAAAGGAGAAAATTCCAGTGGAGAATTAGGGACAGTAGAAAAATCAAAGTTAATTACAGATGCAGCAGCAGAGTATGGAGCACTAGGCAGACGTATTGAAGAGAATTTTGCACTGATTGTGGCCCTCATCATTCTTTGTCCCAGAACCCTAACTCTGGAGATTCCACAAAGGACAGTACTGAGACCATCAGGTCATTCTGACTTTTCCTTCTTGTGCCAAATTTCCATTTTTCTGACCCATTAACATCACCATGATGGAAGAAATATTCCCAAAAATTCTACTTTGATCTTTAAAATACTGACTAGATCTAGGTAATTTGTAATCTTTTGGTTACCCAGTATCAATGTCCAGTGTCTGAGGCACAGGCCTGTAAATGTTTGGACTTATCTTAATTTTCACCTTGTGTAGTGCAATTAGAAGCTCCCTTCAACTGAAACAATTATTTTTCATTATCCTTTGAAACTTAAAAATTATTCTTTTTTATTTCCAGTTGCTCTTCACCACAATTCTCTCTCATTGCTATGAAGTGAGACTGCTAAATTGCTGATAAATAAAGTCCATCTTTGAAAGGACAATTCACTTTCTTTCCATTCCTCCCAAAGAACTTACAAGGACTCCCCACACTCCTACCAGTGAAGGTAAGACAGACACAGAGCTAACAAAAAAGAGTCAAGTCTTGTAAAAATCAAAAAGAGCTCTCAGAGAGGGAACCTCTAATGTTTGCTTAGATCCTACCTGGAGATAAAACGGTATATACATTCCTATTTAAAATGTCATTTCAGCATTTGCACTTATTACTTGCTGCAGAGACAGTTCCCACATTATTTAAGTAATTGAAAAAAATTAAAGATTTAGACTGAGAGTTTAAAAAATGGCTTGCAGTCACAAATAGTTCTTAAAGTCTCATCAAGCAATCAGAAAATAAGACATCGTGTTTTTCATCCTGCTACCTTCAACAATACACAAAATTTTAATTGGCGCCTCCCAGCAGCAACATATATTACCAGCAGTATCTTAAATATGCGTACATTTTTTATCTGCAATACATATTTAAGTTGTACTACTACACACAAACATAAAAACTTATGCATGCCCTATAATAATAAATTAACAAATGATAGCGTCTCTAAAGATGTTTTCACATGGAGATCAAAAATTATTCAGAATTATTACGAACGTTTTTCAGTAATTTTAATAATTTTCTTTTTACTCTTGATTCTACAGTAGAAAGTGTGGCTTTTAGACAAAGTTGCCTTCAGCTGCAAATATAATTAAGAAGATGTAGCTTCTGACCTGTGGCCCATTTCTGTGGTGATTTGTTTCATAGTGTAAATATCATGTCACTTAATGCATTTTCTGACAGTAATTCACAAACAGTCTAAATTAGAAAACTGTTCAGAGAACAAATTCCAAAGCAGATTTCATTCCCTTGCAAATTAGGGAAGTAGAGGTTATAAAAGTGGTATGTAGGGAGTACATTCAAGCAAAAATACAGCATTTCAGCAGATTACTAAACAAATTACTAGCTCTATCTAAGTCATGACGCTGCGGCCAGACAGAGAAACACAAAGCAACGGAAAGGAGAAAACGCTATGAACATCTTCTCTAACCTGTATGTCATTAAATATTCTGTGGAAAAGAAGCCATATAAATTTAATTTTTTTTTTCCTAGTGATTTGTTGAATGTTTAGGTTTCACAACACTCTTCAGCAAGTTGTCCCTCTAAAGCAACAGGATTCACTCACAGCAGGTGTCTGGGTCCTCACTGCTGCCATCAGGGCAGTCCAGGTGAGAATCAGAGGCTGATCCAGGAGCCGTGGGCTGCCCATCCCTGCAGGTGGATTCTTCCAAGGAACAGAAACCTTGTGGCTCTGATGGTGCAGCATCCATGAGCTGGATGCTATTCAGGCAGATGAAACCTTCTTTTCTCTGGAGTGTTCCCTTAAACACAAGCTGTCAATTGTTACAGTTAAAATATTTGCAATAACAGACAACAGAGTGAAATTGATTTTTATTTACACAAAACAGTTCTAGGTGTAAAAAAATGCTGCATAATTTCCATTGCAAAACTCTGATGAATTTCAAATCACAATCTGAAATTTTGTATGACTATCTCAGGTTAAAATTACAGAAAATTTAATGAATTCCAAGAATGAAGTAAAAAGGAAAAAAGTCTGTATTAAAGAAAAATTCATAATCTCATGAACCTTCAGCTAAAAATTAGTAATGTCCCTTTAGAAAGGGGTCCTGGGATTTAATATCCTAAAGACTCCATCTTCCTTTCTGAAGTGTCTTCAAAACCTCATTTTGGAGATCCTCAAGAGAAAATTTCCAGTTTCAGGTATATAAAATGGGCTGGGGATTGTCCTCAGACACCAACTGGTACATCAGAGCTTAAGAACTGATAACTGTTTCATTATGTAAAATAAAATGTATTCATCCAGTCTCTGCAGTGGGGTTGGCCCCTACTGGCCTGTAACCCTGGAACTGTTCTGGGCGCTGGATGGGAGGTGGCTGATTTGCTTAGATCAAAACCTTTCTAGCAACCATGCTGATGTTTTAATTATTTGGACAATCACACGCCAATCCTGGGCCTATGCCCTCGTCCTGCTTATTTTACTGCTATTGACATAGACACAGAGATTCAAGGAGCATTTCTCTCTGACAGCTCCCTTACTCTGAACAGATTTAGCACAAGCTGATTTATAGCAATGAAATTCCAGAAGAACATCTGTTGCTCCTGGCCACAGTAGAGCCCAGCTCTGTTGGCTCTCAAAGCAATGAAATTACCCCATTTGTGTGCTCCAGGTTTTTTTCGCCTGAGATAAAGCAGCAAGCAGGAGGAAGAAAGCTTGGATTCATCAAAAAGACTAGGATGGCAATAAAAGAAAGCACTGAGAAACAAGAGCAGGAGTTGGAGGAATAAATAAAAATGGATTTGTGGGCTTTGACAGGCTAGGACGTGACCAAAGTGTGTGTCTCAGAAAGTAGTTATGTGCAAGGGTCAGAAAGCAGTGTAAGAGTATCTGACAAAACAGAAGGAAACTAGAAAAGATGTGATTTGGAGCATAAGCAGAAGGGTCTAGCACACTCCCCAAAGCCTGGGAATTAGATTGAAGTGAAATCTCAAGAGACATTTTTCTTTCTAAAACATAAGAGTCATATAGGTCATTATCTTCCACTAGGGAAAATTTCTTCAAAATTACAGAAGTTTTCTAATACTTTCCATTCTCTCTCTACCAATTCAAAAGCAGAATGCTTCGCTGAAAAATTGAAACAAGCATGAAAAAATATATATAGTATTTTTCTATCTTTAGTAAAAGTGAAGATTTCTTCCCTAAGTGCAGGGATCCCTGTAGTCTTTCTACAAGAATATAGAGTTTTGGCTTTCTACTTATATATATACAAACTGAGCAGGCATTTGTTTATTTATTTTTAGATACTGCAGATAGCTTAATTACACATCTGCTTGTGTATTCAAAATTGTCCTTGTGGGAAAAGGAGAGACAGGCAACAACACACACTCAGAACCTACTAGCTTGCTGAAATACATTCATTCTAACATCTGTCAAAACATCAATTCTTGCAGTGGGCTTAGTCTTTGTCCTTTCACAGAGGTTGTATTTTCAGCTGATTGCTGAAACAGTAAAATATGATCGTTACTCACAGAAATACAAAAATCCTGTAAATGAAAAATTAATTAAAATGGAAACTAGTAAATTAATATAAGAATTGAGTAGTTGCAATTTAGCATTTATCTCTGTGCCTGAAATTTCAAGGAGAAGGTATCTTCTCAATTAATGATTTACATCATTTCACTGAAGTTCCACAAGGATCATTTACATCATTTCACTTAACAATATATATATGCTTTTAAATTAGTTGGTAATTCCTGAGTTGGACTCAGGTGGCTAAGAATCAAATGAGATTTGTATTCATTTTCTTGCATACTATGTAAATCCAGCAGCTTCTGTATGTCATGTTTGTGTAGATGTTTTCTTGAGATACAACCAGATATTTGCTCAAATTGAAGCAATGAAAAAAATATCTAGACATTCAATACACAGACAATTTTAATGAATTTTTAGGCTTCCTAGAAGATTTAAAAACTAAGTAAAACATCTTCAAAAATTGAGCACATGCCTTTTTCATTCATACCTTTATATTTTCTAGCCCCATTGGTAGCTGTATATTTACTTTGACCCATTTCCTATCACTCATTGTGTTGGTTTCCCACACGACATGCTCCTCCTGTAAAATGTAGAAAACAAGTTTAAAGATAAGTTTTGTTCCTCCAGAAGTTATCAAGGCCATTTTTTGTCCTCCATCTTTTCATCTCACAGCCAAACAACCGCTATATGCAATGTTGCTCTATGTGAAAAAATAAAACTTCTCATACTCATCTGCAATCTTTGCACTGAGGTATATCGCATAGAGGGGAAGGAACACATATTTGCTGTGACTAAACAGACTAATAATATTATTATCAGGAGTTGAGTTGGTAGAATTAAAGTTAATTAATATGTAAATTAAGCCATGTTAGTGCTGAATTTAACAATATGTTTCCATGGTGTTTTCTACATAAGTTTCCTTTTCATAAATAAAGGTTTATATTATGTTGTGTAATTAATTAGATTCAGTTCTAAGAGAACTGAATTCTGGGTCTGCCAGAATTACCCAAGCAATTGTGTGATAAACTGTTCTTTTAAAGCTGTAAAGCAAGCTCACAAAGCGGAACCTAAAAACTTGTAGTCATGCTCTGAGTTACCTTAATCCTTCCATTTTCATTCCACCTCCTAAGGATAAAAGGAAGAGTGCTACATATGGTAAGGCTCCCTTTATGCAAGCACTCCAAGCCCTTTTGATTCAATAATTTGGCAAAAGTATCTCACAACTCACTCTGTTTCTGGTTATGATCCTGCTTGGAACTGAGGCATAAAGGAAAGAAGCAGTAATTTGGACTTTATATACCCACACAAAATCTTATTAAGAAGCAGTTGCAAAATAGAGCAAAACCAGAAAGACAGAAAAAATCCTTGGGAATAGTTAATATAGGCTATACGTACAAACAGACTTACCATTAAAAATATCAATATTGAGACTATTTTTAAGAAGCTGCAAAGTATTGGTCATATCTTTTCCACACAGGATATTACAAAATTAGTGGCAGTTCAGAAAAACATGCAAAGCAGGATAAGAGAAATGTAGAGTCTCTTGTACAAAGAGAAACTGAAAGTATAAAACCAATTTATCTTACAGGAGATTAATAAAAAGGGTTATGATAGGCATGCGAAATGTTATCAATACTATAGGCAAGGACAGTTATCTTTTCCCTGTTTTGTAATATAAAAGAGAGAAGTGGCTGTGAGCCAGCAGAATAACATAGATATGATTTGTGATGTGCAGACAATTAGTGTTCTTTTCCTACCAAGGCCATTCTGATATATTAGCAAAGCTGGAAGATTAAATCCCCATTGAGCATGTCTTCAGAGATCAGTTTTGGAAAACTGCAAGACAGGGCCAAGGCAGTACATTCATTTCAAACACTCAATGACAGATGAGATCAAATTGGACAAAGCACATGGCATACTTGATTTCAGAAATAAAAGTCAGCTGTGAGTTTCTACATCAGTATAGGATGTTTTAGTCTACTTTTTTGCATGACATATTCAGCAAAAGTCTTTCAATATTGAGAACACTTCATTCTGTGTGAAACTTGCTTCATTTTACCATATAATTCAGCTTCCAAAGGAAATCTATTAGCCTACATTAGACACGTATAAGACACAGGAAAGGAATCATACTGCATGGCTGGTTACAATCATAGCCTGTGGTTAAATTACTGCTTTTATTTAACATGGTCCCTCCCACTCACATGTACAAACCCCTCAAACACATTTGCATATTTTTGGGGGAGCATTGTATTTGCTGTGTATTTGACTGAATACACCTCAGTACTATAATTTTGTTCACATCCAGGTAACAGCTTAGAAACCCAGCTCCATGACCATTTTTCTCCCAAACTAATTTTAATACAAATAGCTTGCAGCAGTAAAGTTTTGAGTGTTCTGTATAGTTTCCAGACCTTCTGGAACTTTTATTTACACTGAAAGCTGCAAGTGACCTCAGATAAACCAATATTTTAAGCATATCTTACCCTGTGATTTTATACAGTTCTAGTAAGTCAACAATATAATTTCTTTTCCTCACAATTCTTGTAGTATTCACCCTGCTTGTCATATTCTTCCACCTCTTTGCTACAAATGGGTTAACCCCTCTGGCACATTCCTTGTGTCACTAACCTTCTTCTAAAATATGGAAGATGTTGCTTTTCCAGTAGTTTCCTTCAAGATTTATTTTGGTGATGCAGAGGAGTGATTGCTCAAGATAACTTTACTCTATTCCTCTTACCGTGATATATTACTACAATAAACAACTTTTTGTAAAGCTAAAATGAGCAAGAATTGTTCCTTTTCCCCACAATGGTGTGGGTTTTTTGGGGGTTTTTTTGTTTGGTTTTTTTTTTTTTTCTCTGAGATAATGTCACTCAGATTTGAAGGATGGAAGAGAAATCATGACTTTCTATAAAAGTTTCCATTTATAAAATACTTTTTAAATATATATATATTTACATTTCCCTATTGATACATGCACTGCTGTGCGACTGCACCCATTATTTTGCCCCCACTTCTCTTTGCAGAGAGCAATTTGCAACAAAGGCCTGTTTGTTCCCCCACAATGATTAATCAACTTTACCTTCTGCACTGGAGTGTACTCATATGACTTTTGCAAGTGTTGTTGAACACATAGAAAAATTTTAGTGTATTAGGATACAAATATACTTGCATGCATAAGCATTAGTTGAAATTATCTTTTATTTTTAAATTTCTGTATTTTTCAAAGCCATGCAAGATGTAAATATTAAGACAATAAAAGGAAGAAGAATAAGCCCATTACTTAAGGGGAGTAACAAACAACTAATGAAGAGAAAATGATAGACTCAACATTGTATTATTTGGTTTCTGTTTTTACTGAGAATGCTAAAATTTATCTGTCAGTGAACAGACAGTTAATTTTGCTAATTGAATGCACAAACTGAGAAATGGGATACTGGAAAGCAGTGCCATGGAAAGGGACCTGGGGGTCCTGGTCCATGGCAAGTTGAACATGAGCCAGCAGTGCCCTGGCAGCCAGGAGGGCCAACCCTGTCCTGGGGGTCATCAGGCACAGCATGGCCAGCCGGGCAAGGGAGGGGATTGTCCTGCTCTGCTCTGCACTGGGGCGGCCTCACCTTGAGTGCTGGGGGCAGTTCTGGGTGCCACAATATAAAAAAGACATTAAACTGTTAGAGAGCTTCCAAAGGAGGGCAACAAAGATGGTGAAGGGCCTTGAGGGGAAGCCATGTGAGGAGTGACTGAGTTCACTTGGACTGTTGTTCAGCCTGGAGAAGAGGAGACTGAGGGGAGACCTCATGGCAATTTGCAACTTAATCATGAGGGGAAGAGGAGGGTCAGGTGCTGATCTCTTCTCTCTGGTGACCACTGACAGGACTTGAGGGAATGGTCTGAGGTTGTGTCAAGGGTGGCTTAGATTGGATATTAGGAAAAGGTTCTGCACCCAGAGGTTGGTTGAACACTGGAACAGCTCCCCAGGGAAGTGGTCACAGCACCAGTCTGACAGTGTTCAAGAAGCATTTGGACAATGCTCTCAGGCACAGGGTGTGATACTTGGGGTGTCCTGTGCAGGGCCAGGTGTTGGGCTTCAATGATGCTAGTGTATATCTTTCAACTCAGGACATGCTATGATTATGTGAATATTTTATGTTAGTTGAAGAGTTAATATTGCCAAATAGGAATTCAAACATGGACCAGAATAGACAAATAACGTTACAAATACATACAAGCCAGAAGTACTAAAACTGGAATGGAATCAAAGTTCAAAGACATATGAGTCACAAGAAAGAAAAATCAAATAGTCAAATATAGTAGTGTTTAATGAAGAGCAGCTTGGCAAGCCGACAATAAAAGAGGAAAAGCTGCAGATTATCATGGATTGCAAGTTAAATGTAAGTAAACAACAGGTTACTGTTGACAAAAGGAGCCCATTTTCCTAATCCTTCTTCATACCCAAGAGCAATTTAAATTCCCTGTCTTCTGACTGATGCCATAATGTCTATATTAGAAAATATGTTCACTTGTCTCTCTCTCTTGAAAGAGTGAGGAAAGGCAGAGATAAATTTACAACATCTGTGTCACTTGCCTCTAAGAACAATACTGAAACTGTACACTGGGTATAATCCAGTCTCCAGCTGCGTTGGGCCTGTCAGTGCTGGGATTTAGCAAGAGTTATTCAAAGACGAGAGGTTTTGGTCAATAAATACAGTGATAGAATGAGCAGGAAACTGCAAGGTACACACAACTGAGAGGTTATTTTGAATGAAAGCTTCCAGGACAGCAGCTCTGCTGTCTTCCAGGGTCAGAACAAGCACTTAACCCTCACTTCTGTTTCTTAGTATTGGCTAATTTTGAAGATTCATTTGTTTTTCATAAGACCTTAATGATTCAGTAGCAAAATGTGTAAAAGCCAACTCTCCCTTCATTTCAGTTTAAGAAGTCTTAAACATGAGTCTTTAGGTTTATTTCTAGGTTAAACTACCAGCAGAAGCTTATGTTTCTGAAGATCTTTCTGGCAAATTTTACAGTATGAGTAATTCACATCAGCTTTAAGTAAGTCTATGTGCAACAAATACATTTCTGATTTGATGGAGAAATTCAATACCTAAAACATAAAAGGGCCAAGAGAATCTATGGAAGCAGAGTGGACTGTTTTAATAAATGCAAGAAAATGTTCTTCTAATGAGCATGTAAGGACCAGTTTATCAATTAATTCAATCTAGGCTTCCACTTCGATGGGAACCCAAATGTCAGTTTCCTTATGCTTTTCACTTACATAATTTGCTCTATTTTCAGGGAAAGAAAACTCTTAAATTGGGTCCATTGATGCTACTTACGTGAACAGCTGAAATCAATATTCCTATTCTGTCTCAAGGTTGCTGAGAGTGTCATACCTGGGAATTTATTGGCAAATACTATGGCACAAAACTCTGTGTATTCTGACCAGAACACTGATTATGTTACAATTCCCTGATAGAGTAATGGGTCACAGAAAAATACAACTATTGGCTTTTATAAATGAAACATGTGCAAAAGCCTGGAGTTGTTTTCATGAATATTCGAAAGCACAACTGGAAAAAAATAAATTATTTCCATTACCTGTCCTTATTTTAAAACCTTTTGGTTATGTTACACTTTAAGGTTTCTTTGTGAAAGAAGTGGATCTAATATTTAAATATGTGTATTGCTTGGTGATAAAAATTCAGCTCCAGCATCAAGATATGAGAGCCATTAACTTAATGAGAGCAGTTCTACTGCTCTTGCTTTCATTAAGTAGCAGTGCAAAGCATCAATACTAAGCTATTAAACCAGACTTCTAAAAGAGAACATCTTAATATTGGAAAGTCTCACAGGGTAGGGGAGGTAAGAAAGATGAAAGCAGTTAGCAATGCTCAACTGGCATTTGTGTTTCATTCTGGCAAGGCTCTTTTACCTACTAATAGGTAGAAGAATAGAAAAAAAAATGCACTAACACTTGGGTGAAGACAAAGTAAAGCAGGTGTTTAATCAAGAACTTTCTAGTTATCCTGAGTCAACAACTTTCTTTTTTAATATGTCTCCATAGACAAAATCACCTATTTTCTTATTTCCATAACAGAAATAAGGCTAGAAAAGCTGTTACTATAGATTCTCCTGTGAAATCTGAAATTTATTTAATTCTGTAATAGCTGGGTTCGTCCTTGAAGTCTCATTGCAGAACATTCACCCATCAAATTAGTTTATAGCCAAGATGGCAAACACCCAGGTTTTGCAAGTGCACATACCAGTGGAATGGTACCACGACACTTTTCGCACAAGCTGACTCAGTGGACAGGCATGTAGCAGCAGGTGTATCTTGCATTTTGTCTGGTAACACCTGGGCTGCCATACCTTCACCTTTTGAAAATGAACACGTTTCTCCTTACCTGATTCATAAGCAGCACTGCCTTGAGACCATTGCTATCTGCCATGGAGTAGTGAAACTGAAAATGGCAATTCTTGCTGGAGCAATGACACATGGAGCTGCTTAGATGGGCCCTTTCATATAATGCATTGTAATTAGCTTCTAACCACTCAAAATGGCCTGGGGAAAAAAAAAAAAAAAAAAAGGAAAGAAAATTAAGGTCACTTTTTCACAGAATATTTTTCTTTCTCAGTCTTTAAAAAGAAGGACTGCTCTCATGTAATTACACCAAAGACAGATCCCAGAAAGAATGAAATCTGTTCTTCATGCTGATGATGTGACTTGGATGTCAATGTCATCTGTTTCCTGTTAAAAAAAAATATTTTTATATATATATATATATACATATATATATATATATATATACACACACACATACATATATATATATATATATATTAGTCCCAGCAACCACGAATTACATCTGTTGATAGTATCTCAAAGTTTTTACTTTGCATGCTAAAACCTGCAAGAATTCCCAGCTCAGCCCTCTTACATTTACAAACATTCAATACGTAATGACAAATATATGTGGACATCCGGCTCTCTTCCCACTGGGGTTCCCAGGAAATATGCTTTTTTATGGCAATGCTTAAAAAGACAAAACAAAAAAGGTCATCTGCATTACTACTGCAGGAAGCAGTCACATCTCCACCATGTAATCAAGGTCTTTACTTCTCAGACAGAACTTCTGCAACAAAATGTTGGAAGCATATTGTCTTCCCACCTGAAGCAGAAAAGCAATTTGTGCTCTTAATGACCTGCTGACCCTTATAAAAGCATTCCTGCAGAGATCTAAAGGAGTTCTACATCCCTTGAACAGTGTCTATCAGTTTCAGAAATAAAAAGGCTAAATATTTTTTACTAAATATATCAGCTCTTTCCCCTGCCTCCTCAGTCACTGAATATTTTCTGCCTTCTGCAGCAATTATTAAAATAATAGACCAGGACTGATTAAAGATCTTAAGTCTGCAGTTTCTATGTTTATTTCTCTAAACACAATTTATCTCAAATGCAAATGTTACACAACCTCAAGGTGAAGAAAGTAATTTCACAATAAAAATGCTCATTTTTATAAAGGACCATGTCCTTTTCCTTCTGTTGTCTATTTACTCTTTGCACTATGCAATGATTTACACTGTAATATGTTCTTGAAATATTCTTGGAGTTAAGCTTGTAATTTCATGCCAGAGCAACTAACTTTTATATGAGGGAATGTTGTAGATTTAACCCAGATTTCTCTTTGACAGACATGAAAAAAGCCTCTACAATTCTATGACTACTATCTTGTGCATAAGAGAAATATGCAACACCAGAAGACATGCTATCAGTCGTTTATCTAACTTCAAAGTTCTCTGATGTCACAAAACCAACCAATTTTAGTTTCTGAGCCCAGTGATACTTAACATTCTTCTCCCTCTTTCCTTTCGAGTACTTGAATCTTTAAAAGCAGGGTGAAGAGGAGTTGACAATTTTTCTGACAAGAAGGCAAATGAACTGCTCTAAATAAACCAAAGTCCTATGTAGTATCCAGAATAATCCTGTGTCCAAAAAAGCATGCTTACTCTTCTTTAGGGAATGCATTTTATGCAAGTATTGTGATTGCTTCTGCTTAATCCAATGTGAGGAACATAAACTCTGGAAACTACTATAGCATGTATGAAACACCAATAAAGGAAACAAGAAAAAAAGTACTTTCTGAGCTGTATTATAGGGGAATATAAAACATCTGTAAGAACTTTTGACCCTAGAGAAATTAAGAGGAAAAATTATAGATAGATTGCATACAATACAAAACTAGAGAAACAAAGCAATAAGGAACAAAGAAAAAATGTCATTCAAAGACAAAGTATTTTATTGAATTTCGGGATACTAACAAGGGAGGATTATTCAAAGGCTATAAGAAATCTTTTCTTTATAAATATCATTGTTTAGACCTCTTCTTTATAATTTATTTCTTACCTCTCTTTTATTTATAGAGAAATCTTTGATCAAAATTAGAATATAAAGCTTAGTCAAGCTCTATTTGCATTGCAAGTTTGAGCCCTTAAGCATGGCATTTTTGCAGTTTACATATCATTCTTTAGTTTTTAGAATTTATTCTATATTCAACCTCTTCATTTATGTCTCAACACATCTGCATGAGTAAAAATACTAAAAGTATTGAGAGGTCAACAATCACAGTTCAGATTTTCAATACTGTTTAATGTTCATGATGAATTAAATTCTGTGTGTTGTTTTGATGCTTGTTTCTTCACACATTTTCATTTTTCTTCATGACTTAGAAGCACCGGTAATGTTCCCAAGCAGCTGGGGAAATTCAGCCTACTCAGCTGCCTGTGCATATCCATAAAATAATGCCCAAGCACCTATGCAGGAAACATTCCCAAATATATTCTCTTTCCACAGACAGTGCTTGTAATATAGTCCTGTAAAAGCCTTTACAGAATTTCAGTATCTTTTCTCAATATTGCCTAAAAAGGGAAATCCATACCCCTTACTAGCCCATAAGATGTCATGTTAAGGTACTGCACAGATACAATGAATTTCAGAGGGGTTTCTCAAATAAAATCAAATGAAAAGTCTCTTTTAGTTAGATACCCCAGTAGAAACTGGAAGATGACATGACACTTCTCCTCATATTTAAGGGGAAAAGAATCTGCTTTACTCTATGATCTCCCTTATACATGCCTATAAAAATTAATTTTAACATAGTGAATACACTCAGGCACTTTTCCTTGATGTTCAATGGTAATTTGACTTATGGTTACTAGACTGCATTGAAATGCATGCTAAAATTTATTTTAAAATCTTTTTTTAAAATTAAAACAATATCTAACATTCATTCTGCTTCTGCCAATGAGATGTGCTCCATTTCTGTGGGTTCAAAGTTCATGCCGTAATCTCCACAATATCAATTCTTCAAAGCTGCGTCACAAACTGTACTATTACAACCAGCAATACTTGACCCCTCTGAAGGCAGCCTCAGTACACAAGCCAAACACTTAACAGGCAAGACAATTTCACCTCACAATAGAAAACTTAGAGATTTACATCTGTTTAGCTTTCCAAAACATTTCCCATAAACCCATAGACACATACTAGATAGTGACTTCAAAAACAAGTGATGCTCTTTAATTCTTAAAATTGCAGCTGGAATAATTTAATTAATTTTAAAGGTAGGACCCTACAATATTTTTTTATTTACAGTTGCCCTAATAAAAGGTTTAAAATGAAGTTCCAGACTGTATGCTCAAGCAGAGTAGTACTACATGAGTCAAATTGCCAAGTATCAAAATCAAAACAAAATAGAGAGAAAAAACTACACAAGGGATGTGGGCTTAGATGGAATTGATTTGATTTAATTTCACCAAACTCTTGCACAGATCTTATGCAAAGAATAAACTGGAGAATAAAACAGTTATTAGTTTATATTGGAACACTTATGTTAAAATATTTCATGAACACCTGAAAAAAATCATTAATTCTTACAATGAAATATTTTATGTCTTACCAGCAGGAGTGCTCACGATGCCCTTATTAAACAGCTAAAACAAAACCTAATTTAAGTACAAAATACACACAATTACTTTATCTAGTTCTGTTCTGTTTTGGCATTGAGGCACCATCTTGCCATAAAAAGCACTGTATTCTTCATGACAGCTAGTAATTTTGAGTTAAATTAAATCCCCACCTTCAGTGTTGTTGCTCAAGTCCTTCAGGAAGGAGCAGGAGGCAATCTTGTGCCCAGCTTGCAACTGTGCCCTCTGAGCAGGCTCAGCCCCCTGGTCTGAGTGCCACTCGCAGAGGCCAAGCTCAAAAACGGACATCTGTGGTACTAAAAGACAAGCAATCACTTCACAAGAGGTCATTATTTATCAGACTATTCCCCATTAGAAAACTATGCTTATTAAACTCCTTGACAACATTTCTGCTTCTTCAAAAGGTTACTTTAAAAGCCCTGTGTATTCCTGATTGCTGTCCTGTATTTCAGCCTGCCACCTTTAAATATTCTAAGAAATCATTCCCTCAAGACAGATGGTTCTTTCAAAGCAATGGAGTGCTATTTATGTTAGCCAGTCATCACAACCTTCCTGAGTTCAATTCCACAGAGAGAGTTGCCAGGTAACATAAAAACTGGCATGTAATAATAAGAAACACCTATTTACATTTCTAGGTGATAGCTACAGAAAAATCACTTTTAAATGAGGTTAAACTCAGCAGCATCTCCACAATACTTGTAACAGAATACTTCTTTTTAGAGACAGAAAGGTTCTGAATGCATCACCACATATTTTTGAGAGCTTTTTAAGGGCACAGTATGCCTGACTAATCTAGGTGCCTTTGGCAATGATCAGGATTTTAAGCAGGATTGCACTATCACAATGGCAGTTTCACTTCTTAATGTTATTGCAGGGGAAAGGTGATCTCCTGGTTAAGACACATTTTTAAATAGAAGTCAGGATATCTCAGAGAAAACATTCCTAACTGTATGGAGAAAACAGTTTCAGGTTAGTTTACATAGATGTTACTGTCTCCTTCATCTGAGAGACGTTGTATTATTCACATTACTGACACCTCAGTGAAATCGCCTGTCCAGGCAGTGCTGCAAACCGTTCATTTTTCGCTTCTGCCAGTGCTAAATAAATGTGCACCTTTTCAAATCATGTGTATTATGTGAGAAAGAGCTTGTCAAAAACCTTTTTCCTATGGAAAATTCAAAATTTTGAATGGATGGATTTTGAATTTGAATTCGATGGATTTTGTCAAATTCCAACATTCAAAATAAATTTGCAAACTCTTTTAAAAGGAATCAAGATCTTTTTCAAATGCCTTTGAAGTAATGATACAAAACATTTTGAGTGATTTTCTGGGGTTTTTCTAATTTTTTTTTTGAGGTTTTGTTTGTTTTGAAAAAATAGCCATTTTCCAGCTCTTAATGCTACAGCATGTCAGACAAATGTGAGATTAGTATTTTGGATTTTCTGACTCCCATCCTTGTAGTAGTTCACCTCAAATATCCGCTTCTGTAATATTAAAGGCTACGTCTTTGCAGGATTAGAATTAACTGAGGAATTAAGTTTAAGATTTTGTCAGTTGAAGTATTCATACTGGATTTTCATCAAAATTTATACATTATAAGTAATACATATATAATTACTTCAGTTTTTCTGAAAAAAGACCCATAACTTTGCAGTGAAGTTTTGTCACTTCTTCGTTACAAGTGATTTAAGGAGGACAAAAGCCTGATTCTCTCTTATAGCATTCCACTTTCATGCCTTGGAGCTCTTTGCTTTCATCTCTAGTAGAGATCAGAAGGACAGTCTAAGTGGGGTTCTTCACATATATAATTCTTAGGGAGTTGAGAGAGAATTCTGCAGAGCAGCCACTTGGATAAGAAGATGAAGCTTTGAACAAAAGGTCTACTAAAGGTATAATTGAAGGAGATTTTTGCATTATATGTGTTGGAGAAGATAACTTCAATATTTTCTATTTTACAGCCAAAGTATTTTTTTTCTGCAGCCTATATTCAAATGTATGATAAAGAGCTGTGTGGGTTTTGAGTGATAACAAACTATTTGGCAGCTGTTGGGAAAACTAAAAACTGTAAAGTATCTCAAATTTCTATACTGAAAATAGGGTTTGAGTTGTGTTTTTTTCAGTGCATGAAGTTTAGTCTTTAGCAGAACTGCACAACAGACTGAAGTGGGACAATTTGGGAGTCAGGGGAGGGATAGAAGGGCAGAAAGAACCTAAAGCATAATGAAATTACATTTATATTTGACCATCACAGTATGCACCAAGAAACTCCTGAAAGCACAAAAATTTAAGATATTTTATTCACAACCCTAAAAACATAGTCATACTAATGAATACAAATGCCCAGGTCATCTCTTACGTGCATTTGTATTGGGATTAAAAATCATGAAGGGTACATTAAAAATGCAAGTTTTAACTAGGGATTTTATGAAATTAAAGTACTTTCATTAAAAGTCTACTTATCCAGACATTCATTCCATAAAGACTAGTGAAAAAAATTATTTCAAATTCAACCAACCATCAGTCTGACCTTTTGTTTTAATTATTGGAAAATGTTCAGTAGTAACATTCCTCTTTCAGGGAGAAAATTAAGATTCTTTGACCCTGTTTTTGGTTGCTGTGAGCCATTTCGCTGTCACCTAATGAAGCTGACTTCTCCTAATGAGGAAACACAGGATAAGAACTGGCTTTTATTAGAATATACCTGAGGCACTTAACAGTGCAGCAGCTCGATCTGTAAACCACAGCAAAGAGTTCAACAGCTGCAGTGTAAGTTAAGTTTAATACCTGGATTTATAAGATATGGGGAGAATATATATCAGTTTTCTTTTTTTTTCCTTTTCCATCTCTTTGAGACAGTGTTTCATCGCACAGTTGAGTTTTTTTGGTTTGATTTTTTTTTTTGCTTTAGAATGATTTTGTTGAAAACTCCATGTATTTTTACAAACAGATCTCCTGCAGGAACTGGTGAAACAAGAGCATAGCTTTCTAGAATAATAGAAATCTAAATATATATGCCTGGTGGCATCATTAAGTTAGGGTTTGTGTCTTGCGCTTAATGTGATCTGCTTGAAATTGCTTAGCACTCTAACGTTTTAATACCCATGTGCATCTCTTTTCAATAGTTTTTTTCCTACAGGGAAATGTAGAGAGCATTATTTAGGAGTGTTGTACACGCAAAACCAACCACATAACCTAGCTTGGTCTGTGTCAAACACTGCTTTTCATATCTCGAGTTAAGTTTAAAGTCTAAACCCTCAGTGTCCATGCCAAAACTAGAAGAAAGAAAAACAAAGGAGGTGCTTTGACTCAGAATTGCACTCACCTGAGGATGTGACATAAGTGTCAGAGGGCAATACTCTTGGGTCATACAGAGCAGCAAGCAACTTAATTTATTCTAGGATGGGTGGCGTTCCTTTTCCATGAAAATACATTGGGTTGCAAAGGGAAATAGGAAATGTTTAGCTAAAGAATCCTGACATGCAGGGATGGTCAGACTGCAGAGATTACCAGCCTGACATAGCAGCTCTTGGAAGTAGCAGAGCAGAGCAGCATAACTCCACTGCACCCCTGAGGATCAGGACCTCCATGCATTTAGAAATACACGAGTGCCTTGGGAATCTTCCTAGTCAGCTCCAAAGATTTGCCTGAGCTGGCTGAACACATCAATTCTTCATCCAAAAACAATAGATCTTTTTTATCCACTGAGCCCTACATTTAGAATGTATCTGATTATTTAAAGTATTTATTGTCTTTCTTTGTAGCTGTGTTTAGATATGAAAAGACAGATGATTGCTTAGGGAAATGAAAATGAGACAAATGAAAATACAGAGTTAAAAAAACCTTTGTACAGCAAAACAATTCCATTGTTTTTTCTCTTCTAATCCAAGGAAAAGACAATGTAAAATGACCTGGCTCCTGAAAAACAGGTATTCTTACCACGTGCTATAGAACATCCTTCACTAAAGGTAATATCATCAATGGCAACAGTTTCACCTTGTCTCTGGGTCTCCACCATCCCTGAAAAGATAACCTAAAGAGATTAAAAGCAAATCAACAAGAAGCAAAGTTTACCAGTGTCACAGACAAAACAAAAAAGCATACAATATATGTCAATCAAGTCCATGGAGAATCTATTGGAAATATGAGAACTCTAATCACACATTTAACAATTCTGGAGGATTATCATCCTGGTTTTTTCACACGTTTATGGATTTTTCACCTGAGCACAGACAGGTAGTCCAATCATCTAACTCTAGATTAAAGTAGGAATTAACAGGAAGGATCTGAAAATCACAATACAATGCCTTAAAATCTAAGCAAGGATCATGACAGTTAAAGAACAGAACACAAAGGATTTGGTGTTTTATCTAGTCATTATCCCACCAGAGACTGGAAATGCTAACATTTTCTCATTGATTTCAGAATTTCTCAGAAACCTGGAGAAAAGTCAGAGCCAAACACACCATTATTCAGAAGTTTTTCATCACGTTTTTAGCCAAAACAAACATTGAGAAGTACTTGGTTGACAGTTATTCTGCTCTAATGTTACAGCAGTGGGGTTTGTAACCCTCACCGAAGTCTTCTATGCACAAGAAGTTACAAATATTTTACTTTTCCATCTTAAGGGCAAATTTCAATCCACATTAGTAAATGTATAGACTGTTAGAGGTTTTCTGCAGTGGTGTACAAGGGACTGATCAATCACAGTCCTTGGGAAAACAGAACAGAAACATACCAATCAAGACAACCCAACAAATCAATCTTGTTTTGGCAATGGCAGCCATATCACACTCAAATGGCAGCCATATCACACTCAAAAAGATGGCTATATGAATGAAATGTAGTATCTTGAAAATTTGCTAATTTATTTCTGAAAACAGTATTTTGAATTCTCGAATTCTACTGCAATGGTAAGTGCACTTAATGTGTAATTTCATGACATCACCACGAGAAGGGCAAACAGTGTATTTCTATTTTACGTTTCTATCATGGAAAAGTTTCAGATAAGTTCCTAAAACAATAAAGTGCACTGTTTTATAATTAGAAACACCAGAAATATGATTTAATATCAAGGATTTGATATTTTACATTTGCACAGTGATGTTTCATTTTGAAATCAAAATTTAGTTATTAATAAATGAGCAAGAAAGTACAGGACAAGACACTACTCCCTGTGAAACAACTGGGAAAGTAACTACTCCCCAAGAAACTATTTGGCAAGAAAACACTGGGCAAGAAACTCATCCCAAGAGATTACTCCCCAAGAAACTACTACCCAATAAACTACTACCCAAGAATATATTGGGCAAGAAACTACTGAGCAAAAAACAACTCCCTAAGGAACAACTCACCAAGAAACTACAGGGCAAGAAATTACTCCCCAAGATAATACTGGGCAAGAAACTACTGGGCAGGAAACAACTCCCCAAGAAACTACTGGCCATAAACTACTCCCCAAGATAATTCTGGGCAAGAAATTACTGGGAAAGAATCTACTGGGCAAGAAACTACTCCCCAGGAAACTGCTCTCCAAGAAACTACTTGGCAAGAAACTACATCCCAAAGATCTACTTCGAAAAAAACTAGTCCCCAAGAAAAAATTACAGGGCAAGAAACAACTGGGCAAGAAACTACTCTCCAATAAACTACTTCCCTGGAAACTACTGGGCAAGAAATTACTGGGGGAGAAACTAGTCCCCGAGATACAACTCACCAAAAAACTACTGATCAAGGAGCTACTCCCCAAGAATCTACCTTGCAAGAAAATTCTGGGCAAGAACCTACTTCCCACAGAACTACGCCTCAAGAAACTACTCCTCAAGAAACTACTGAACAAGAAACTACCTGGCAAGAAGCTACTTGGCAAGAGACAACTCCCTGTGAAACTACTGTGAAGAAACTACTGGGCAAGAAAATATTTCCGAATAGTGAGCAAGAGACTATTGGGAAGGAAACTACTGGGCAAGAAACAACTCTCCAAGGAACTACTGGGCAGGAATCTACTTGGGAAGACACTACTGGGCAGGAAGCAAAATCCCAAGAAACTACTGGCCATGAAGTACTCCCCAGGATAATTCTGAGTAAGAAACTACTGCCCATGAAAATACTCAATACATTTAATATATATATATCTACCTATAGCTTGCAGTTGGGGGTTTATAGTCAGATTTTATTATATACTGAGATAAAGTCATTTAGGCAATGCTGAAGAGGGACTAGCTCACTTTGCTGGAGCAAAATCAGAGACTGCTTCAAGTTCATATTCCATCAGTGCACATGAAATCTATATGAACCTGTTTTTCCTCGAAACTCATGAACAGTCATGAACTCATGAACTTCCCCCTTCCAGAAGATAATATTATGCCTCCAGGTTCTCTTTTGTCTAAAAAAGATTATCCAGGCTTTATCTGGTGCAGATACCTAGCCAACGTCCCCTGAGTTCAGTCCAATAATAACCAAAGTGATTCACACCCAAAGTTTGCTCCAGAAATGAACCATTCAATTTTCCTTCTCACACAAAGTCTAGAGCTCTTTAGGCTCACAAGTCAGTAACAAAAAAATATGCCTACATAGTGGCACTATTTGCTCGTAATTGCAATGATCTATATCTATGGAATGTCTGTGAGCACCAGATCAAATGAACATTGCAGCTACGTTAGTGGCATGCAAGGTGCTTTGGGACTGTAGGTGGGATCAAACACAACACAGCCACAGCAGCAGATTGCAGCACAGCAGCAAAGCACAAGGTAAAACAAGAATCAAACACAAAGACACAAATGAACCCCAAGCCTAGAACCCTTTCCCTTTACGATGTCTGGGAGACAGAAATTTGTTCTGAGTAAATCAGAGGGAAAATAGCTTAGAAGAGTAAACCATGACACAGTACTCCAAAACCCAGCCAAAACAGACACACTGAGCTTTCTTCTGGTTCAGTAGTTAAACCACTGGCAATCTTTTTATTTCAGAAATCCGTAAAATTGAGATTTTTTTAGATGCCAAACTAAATTCTGTATCCCATAAATATAATAGACTCTCAGTAGGAAGAGGCCTGGGTGTTAAATATTCAACATCAAAATGACCGAAGAAAATAAGCAGTGGAGGTTCAGAGGTAGATTTAAACTTAAGTCTCACTTTAGATGTGCCTTTAAAGTGGACAGAAGTATTAAAGCACCCTATTTCAAAGTGATTTATACATCCAAATAAAAATTATTTATCTCTCATTATGTTTTTCCATAGGAACATTAATAATCAAAATTTTACCTTGAAAATGCCACAGGTATCCCTGTAGGCTAAGTATCTTGTCATAAAAAAGAACAAGTGCAAAAGGGCAAGTGAATTTCATTCATTTGTATGACAGTGATAGCTTGCAAGTTGACACTGGAGCAAAACGTGCAAACAAGAAAATTTGCTCGGCTTCACACTAGGTTTTGTGAGGTGCTGAGTTAGCTGTGTTTTTTAAGTCAGTTTTAATGATTACTGCAGGAAGTTTGACACCTGCCTCTTTAAAGCTGGACTCTGCCCATCTGTTCACTTGATAGAGGCCAAAGGATAACCAGGTTTGCAAGCAATAATCTAATTAGGATATGACCTAGCAAGGGGAAGTAGATGCCATGTTATATTAACCATTCCCAGAGTCAGTCAATTTTCCAAGTAATATGAACGATGAAAAAAGCAAATCTCGAAGTTACAATACAACCTCAGATGCTATACATACGCTCCTATCAGGTAGAGGTAAGTTATTGACCAAAAACAAAGCTGATACTTGTGTTGAGCTGTGTACAAGTATTTTGCAATATACATTCTCAGAAGGGTTGAGCAGGCCCGTATTACTCCAATAATCAAGATCCTGTTGGATGCTTTAGCACAACATGGAAGTCAAGTAATTATGTTACTCATTTGGTTTATTGAAACGAGGTTGTGCTGCAATGCCTTCAGGTGTGCATGCTAAGCAATTCTCAGTAACTGCTGTAGCAAGAAAGGCCTCTCCTTTTTCTTCTCTGCTTCTCACTTTCTCTCCAGTATTATGCATAGCAGTGAGTGTACATCACCCACAATCTTAATCTTAGAGCCCTAATTTACATTTACTATGCTAATATTTTTTGTAAATCTAAATGTAAAAACATTTAAATAACCTATGGCATTTACATTGCTTTTCAGTGTCTTTGACAAAATTAAACCATATTCATGTGTTCTGTAACAAAGGCTCAAAGCTGCAATTAATAGTTAATTATAGTGTTTGTCACCTGCAGTACCCCTATAAAACAGTATCTCATAGTATAAAATGCAATGTCCTGTATAAATGAAACCTGGAGCTTAGCAGCCAAGTTAGACTGAGAATACTGTATTGAAAGTTTAGATCACAAGTATATCACCTCTCTGGCCTGCTAGATAATTTATGGCTCAATGAGACCGTTTTATTTAAGACATAATCACAGTTTAAGCAAAGTTTGGTATCAGTTTTAACACCATTAGTAGATAAGAGCAAGCTGTATTTGTTAATGCAAACCATGATCTTAAAAATGGCTTTTTTCTTGTTTACCTCATGATAGTGCTTTTTTCTCATTTACAAAATATTCAGTGCTGGCCTAATTAAAAGGTCCACAATTTATAAAGCATTGAAGAAGCGTCCTTTACAGTAACCTCAATTTACTAACCTCATACTTTTCGGTGCTATTGATTGTAATGGTATTTACATTCCACTGATTTCGTAGGTCTCCAGAAACTTGCCAGATGTTTGTAACAGTATCTTCAGAGTGTTTTTGTAGCCCCACCATAAACATTCCACCCATTTGACTGACCCAATAATGAAATTTAATCTAGGGAAAAGAAGAAGGTCTGATTATTCCAGGGAAATACTATGGCAAACAGCGTAATACAAAGAAAGTGCATCAAAATACCTGGCAAAGGTGTTCTTCATCAGTTGGAAGGAAAACGTTTGTCCTTAAAGCTGCAGAAGAGGATTGCATCTCAGAGGACAATGAGAGGAAATAAGCTATTAAAAGGAATAAAAAGAGAAAACTTAGAAGCTTGGAAAAAACCCAACAATAAAACAAGAAGAGCAATATGCACAGGTATAAATTCATAACTAAAAAGCCAGCTAGAATTGTTTCCCCAGAAAAGATTAATAGCACTTGTAGCCATTGTGTTCCAAGATTTTTTTCATGTTCAATATATTCATGGTATTGCTCCATGTTACAGCTAAAGTTTTAAGTAGGATTCCAAAATGTTTCATGTGGTGATGTCTTGAATACTCAGAAGTTCAATATTTTGGGACAAAGTGAGACCAATTCAGACAGCGGATCCAAGGACTTCAAACTCCAATGATTGAGTAGATAACATATTTGATGGCTAAACATGCAACTGCTGTAAACAACAACAGCCATTTATAATGACAGTTCAGGTCTTTGAGGAGGTCATGGAACATGGAAGAGAAGACTGTGGTGTGTTTATAGTTTGAAAACTGCTGGTGTCCGGGTTCTGGCTCCTTGGAAAATTGCTTTGAGAGAAAGATGTAGTATCCCTGTACACATTCCCAATATAAAAAGTTGTCTTCAGAATTTCAAAGCTACCATTAAAGAAACCATTATCTTTCATTTACAAAACAATAAAATTCTTTGCTTCACTTGAAAGTGGAACAGCTCAAGAGGAGTCAGTGAACTGTGGTTGTTGACATGCCCTTTGACTGATTGTGTCTCTTCCTGGCAATATTGTTTCAGACCTTATAACAGATGGAAGGCAGCCACCCTATTTTTGGATATCAAACACTGCAAGTCAAAATTTGGCTCTTCCTGGTAACTGAGATTTCAGAGATGCTAGATGTTAAAAATGCAAGATGAAAAATAAATAGAAAAAGACTCAATCTATCTTTCATTCATTTTCTTCCTTTCTCTTCTCTTCTCTTCCACTTCCCAAATTCCAAACAATGTCAAGTAACTTTTTGTCCTCTGACATTAACATGCTAATGAAAGGAGGAAGATGAAGGAGAAAAAAGGCCAAGCAGGAGTCAAGGAAAAAAAAAATCCTAAAAATGAAGAGAAATACATTAACCAAATGTGAAAGGATAGATCAAAACATCTAAATAGTTAATTTATTAAACTACCCACCCTGACCTCTCACCCTTTTGTGGAACTGGAAAGCCCCTGATGAAGCACCACCAGCCCAGTTCTGGGCTGGAGCCAGCTGAGCAATCCCCCACAGAGGAGAATTTTGCAGCCTGGTCCCAGAGCAATGGTCATGCTGCCCCCAGGTTTTAGACCTTTCCTGACTGCTCAGGCAGCACTTTCAGAGCATGCCAGCTGCAAGGGTATTGTTCCTACCCACAACAGATGGCTTGGTGTCTCTGCAGAGCCCTGTCCCTGACTCCAATCTGTTTCACTGGATGTTAGCTTCCATGAAATTTTGAAATTTTTTCTTTTAGTTCTATAAAGATTTTAATTTTAAGTTTTACACAGATAGAGAAGAAATAATAATTTTAAGAAATTCTTTGAACAGTCATTTCACATTAGACCTCTGCACAGAGAATAGTTTCATCTAGCAAAATCTAGTCGTGTTTTGTTTTGGGGTTCTTGTGAAGTGGTTGTCAGTGGTCTATTCAAGTGGAAAAAAAAGATCCATGAGAGACAGACCTAAAGAAATGTTTTGGGTTCTAGTAAATGATTACATAAATCTTCAAAAGAGCTAAATTTACCAAGGGATCTTTGCTTTTCTGCTAAAGTGTGTTTTATCCTGATGGCAGGAAGCCTTCCCTTTAACATTCTACCATAGAGCATACTCTGCTCAGTTGTCACAATAGAGAATAATTTCTGGGTTTTAAGCAAGAACCAACATAAAACTGATTACATAGTCTGTTGAGTCACCAGCAGTGGGAAAACTCAATTCACTGCCATTAGAAGATAAATATTTCCATGGCGATTAGAATCAGCATTTGGAAAATGAAAGTACAGTTTAGACATTCTCCAGGTACAAAAATAAAAGCAAATTAATACAATGTATTTAAATCTCCTTAGCTATTCTGTTCACTGATCTGAGTACACAGCCTCTCAAAAAGCTGAATAGCTACAAGTATTCGAGCTTCCTGCTACCTGGATAAAATAACTTAGATTAACATGACCACTGCACAATTACGAACTGACAGATACAACAGTGACTGAAGGCCCAAAACAAGCAAATGTGAACAATACAGGTGACTGAACAGTGTGCTTTGTGTGCAACAAACTCTTCAATTGATGATTTTCAATCTTTTGCTGGCTGTGGCTGTCTAGATAAGTCATATTTTCCCTTCCCCACCAGTTTTTTATGATTTTTAGAGTATCTTTCTGGCATTTGCTACATCCTGATGTGGTGTGTACTACCAATCATGCACAAATTCTAGAAACTTTAACTACAGCAAGACTGTTGCCTGGCTAACCTATTTAGATTCTAGCCAAGAGTTTGCTGTATTTGTATTCCATGCTTTGTGGTTTTTTAATGTGTTTCTTAATGAGAAAAGCTTTATTATTTTGAACAATTGTACAACTTGCGTACTTGAAATAAACTATTTCACGAACTTGTGTTCATGAATAGTTTGGTAGCTGCTTACATTTTTGTGCCAACATTGGTTTAAATCAACATTTATTAAAGAGAGCAACCTTATCTTTGGAACCATAATACACACAGCAGGTTGTGCCTCTGAGATAGACACAAGTGAAAACTGAAGTTGCTAAAAGCACATCACATATATAAAATTTCCTAATTGCAGAGTATCATGAAAATTTTCCACTGTGAAATGAGAACTTGCAGGAAAACCTAGAGTGGGGTTTATGGTTGCTGTTTTCTTTAATTAAAAAAAATATGAATTTGGGTTTCATTTTCATCTGCTGGTTTCTAAGCAAGTTTTCCATACATTCACCTCAAAACCACCAATTTATACTCATCATTATAAGGAACTTCTGCTTGATGGCTTGTGCAACGTGTGGGAGATGCTACTTTAGAACAGAGCAGATTTCCACACTCCCAGATCATCACAGTTTGCGAATAGGGTGTAAAGTACCTGGGCTAATCACAACAGTTGCATCCCACATAGGATTCTCTTCTGTACATGCTCCAACATTGCATGCCTGGTTTCAGGTGTTCTCCATGAGGGCTGCCAAAGCACTGCTTGTGCCCAAGAAAGATGAGAGGATGTGGATGGAGATGAAGGGAAAGAGAATAACAGAAAATAAGGAGAACTGAACATCTATTGTATTAAAGTGTGTGTCACAGAAGGAAAAACAGGGTTGATTTGGCTATAGGAAAAATATAAAGAGTATATTTCATGTCAGGACAGAGAAAAGGAATTACTTAGTTGCGAGACGCTCTTCAAGGTAAAGTAGAATCCTAAGAAGATTTAGAAAGAAGTTGGCTTAAAAGTAGACTATGAAAGCTTATCCTGTCTCCAAATACAAAGTCTTCTCTCAAAATACTTAGCGTAGTAATATTAGCCACAGATGGTAGATACACGCACTCCAGGAATTTACCAGTCCAAGAAAACATGAAAATACGTCTCAACATTTCGAAACTTTGCAATCATCAAGACAGAATTTACCACCTAATATTTCCAAAATAAGTAAAGACCACTTTGGTAGATAAACACATCTTTGAAACTGATTGCTTGTTCCTCTGTGATAACAAGAATTGCTTACTGGAATACTGTCTTTTTTCTCCCCCCTCCTCCCTTGAAATCTGGGTTATTGTAATTGCAATCACCTTAAAACAAAGACACAAGTACTCAGGAAACATGTGGTAGAATATAATTGAACAATCAAGAAATTAGCATAATTTAGTAAATTAAATAGAAACTACATAATTTGTAAGAGTCCATTGTTTCCTCAAAAAACATGAGGAGTCTTACCACTCTCATTCCCATTGGGGTCAGAGTATGGTGGTCCCATGCCAGATTGACCATTTCTTCTTATCCAGCCAGCCCGTAAATTGAATTCAGGAAAAACTTTGCATAGATTGGTTTCAAAATCACAGTTGTTCCAGGAGGAATCTAAATTGAAGAAAAGAAACAAAATTAAAAGCTTAAAAACAGAAGAAAAATGATGGGTTTTTTTCACCAGCACTTGCTGTTTAGCTAACACACAGAAACACTCTGAACAGGGCTCTGAAATAAAAATGTGGGAAACACCATAATGTTTAAATCATGAACAAAGAGAAATAGGGCAGTGAGAGACAACTGAGAATGAATGCTGGGGAAAAAAACCCAAACAAACAACCAAGTCCTTCCTTCACCAAACTAAATCCAAAATCATACATTTATATTTTATTACTATAATATATGCTCTATTCATCACAAATGTATGTGTAGTTTTCTTTTTGTAGGAAAATCTCCAAGCTATTATAGTTTATATGCAGAGATTGTGCTTAAAATACACTGCAGCTCTAAGGTGAAGAATTTGTCCAGAGTTCTTGCATGAAAAACCAAAGACTTAACATCAGGATGTAATCAAAGAGCAAATTTGGTGGGTTTTTTTTTTTGTTTCCACATCATTCAAACAAGAGACAAAACAAATTCTCAGAATGGCATAGTATCCCCACTTGGCTTTCCTCTTTCTGATTTCATCCAATACATGTCACACAGAGGTGAGGAAAGAAGGTTTTTCCCCCTTCCAGATTCTCCTGTAGAGCAGCATAGGTTGGACAGGGGAGGCAGAACACCTTTCTGGCACAGAACCCAGTTGGGTGTACAAGTTCATTCAGGCAATTTGAGGTAGGTATGGGACCAGACAAATTACTGCTCACTGAGATAGATGGACAGATGTTGGTTTTTGTACAGGTGTCAAACAGCCCTTTATGCAACGTATCCAAGCTGAATAAAAGTGCTTGGATGTGCTTGACAGGCTGGACAGCGCCATTCCTTGAAGCACTTATTGTAGAGGTGGAAGGATTTAATTAAAAAAGAGGTCTAAGTAGATGCAGCTGTAAAGAACAAATTTATTGCAACTTCAGCCCAAGCAGAGCAGCCAGTACGTGGTACTGTCTCCAGATTTCAGATTTTGTGTCCTGTGTGGAAACTTTCAGTTCCCCTGCCGTTTGCCTTACGCAGCAGAGGAAGGTGGCCAAGGCACTGCCTTCTAATTGGGATTCTGGTTAGACACAAGAGCTGCAATACCTTCACACTCCCGCTCAAATTGATGCCCACTCCAGGCCCCTGCTAACGCTCTTGCTCTTGGTCTGTGTTATAATAGTTCACCAGTCATTTTAAATAAAGTTGCAACTGCAGTGTTGATAGTCACACTACGATGTTCAGTTTCATGACTTTCACATTTATATCAGTTTATGGCAACAATTAATTACAAGGTGAGTGAGGGGAAAACAGAAATAATTCAAGCAAGCATTCCAGGTTCAAGTTAATGTGCAGATTGGCTGAGTCATCAACCAACTTCTTATTGCTGCCTTTATTCCTTAGATCTTTAAGTGGCTAAAAGGCATGTCAGAGGTTCATCAAAAGCACTAACACTGCAGAAGTATATCTGCTTGACATTGCATGAGATGCACAAAATAACATTCAATATTTCTTAAAAATTTTTCTCGTACCTGAAAATACAATTGCAAGTTAATATGCATGAAATAGAAAGAATTGTACCAATTTAAATTTAAAAATATATATAATTCATCATTGTTTTCCAAAGCAATATTCATTTTCACAGAAAATATAACTTCAAAGCAAAACAATGTAAATTTGCTGGAAGATAGATTTACAAAGGTAAAGTCACCGCTTAGGGAGGCAAAGTTCAGAAGGAAGAAATGTGAGGGATTTTTTAGATAATTTTTGCTGAATTTCCTGTGGAAAAAAATTATAAACTTCTAGGAAAAAATTCCATGTCTCAAAGGAACAGACTTCAGGTTCTATTTTGCATATGTAAAAACTCAGTTTGAGATATTTGGGGAGCAAAATATATTTAAGAGTAATTTGTTATCATTAATTTCCTGGGAAATATTTTTCTGTATGAAGACCAAATGAACAATAAAAACTGGAATTCAAATTTTTATATATTTTCACTTCAGAAGCTTCCTTAAATCTGAGCAAAGCCCAGGGAATAGACCAGGAACCTGTCACCAACATGAGACCAGGAATTGAAACCTAAGCAGAAAAATAATTTTTCAATAATCCCAAATCCCAAGAAAGAGTGGCAGCAGGACAACTCTTTGATTTGACAGCCTGATCTGCATCTTCATGTCTGACAGCTGACTTATCTGCTGAAATAACCGAGAGCATTATCCAAGCAGTCCCAGCCTGCAGCCTATCCCTCAAAGCCTACTTCTACACCTCTGGCTCATTCACATGAAATACAATATAACGTCATATTTAGGACTTTTACAGAGACCATAAGCTTATTTCTCTATACTAGTCTTTGAAGAAACCTTTAATTCTCTATTTTCACATAAGCATTTGCCTACAGTTGCATTCCCTCAACAGACAAGTGTAAAAAGCCTCCATAAAAGATAATGGAAGAATGCTCCTCTTGTTCCATATTCTTCAATTACAATTGGAAATGCTGCCTGGAGTAAATGCCCTTTCCTGGGAAAACAAGACCAAGAACAATGAGGATTTCAAGGCTAGGCAGTGGAACTTAGCATAACCACCTTGTGTGCAAGTGATAAAAATATATGCTAACCTGAGATGTGTTAGACATGTCAGGGAATTCAACAGACATCTCAGCCAGTGCCATTTAATACATTTTTGTACAGCATAGGAAACTTACAAAAATGTACTGATAGCCAATACAGTCTTAATAAATGTCTTACTTGCAGAGAAATAAAAATCAAGTAACCTAGAGCTGATTCTATACTCCTGCTCCAAACAGATCTCTGCATCCTATTTGGATAAAACAGGGATTCTTATCAGAGGAAGAAAATCTTTATGTAGCTGGACACACAATTGTTATTTGAAGAACCTGGATTTAAGTTACTGCTCTTTCTCACAGATTTCAGCTGAATTCAGTGATTGCTAACATGCTCTAATTAGCAGTTTTCAGTGTGGACAGATAGACTGAAATTTTAAAATCCCAACAAAGATAGTAGCTTCCTTTGTTGCACAGTGAGAAGGAGAACTTAGATAAGCTTTTTTCATTAGAATTAAAATTTTTGGTAAATCCGAGCATTTTGTTAGACTCAGAACAAAAATCCTCAAGGATTAGGACTACCTTATGCATCTGTCCTGGTTTCAGCTAGGGTGGAGCTAATTTCTTCTCAGTAGTTTTACAGTGCTGTGCTTTGAATTCAGGATGACTGTGGTGTTGATAACACACAGATGTTTGGGGCTTTTGCTAAGTCATACATATCCCATGGCAAGGACTTATTTTTTCCCTTTGTCTCATGCTCTGCCAGTGAGGACTTGGAAGGGTTGGATCAGTTGATCAGAGCCTGGTGCTAATAACACCAAGGTTGTAGCTGTGGTTTGCATAGGGGCCCATGCACTTCAGCGTTGGACTCAGTGATCCTTGTGGGTCCCTTTCAACCCAGAGTATTCTGTAATTATGTAAAAATGAAAGAAAACCACCAAAACAGGGGGGGGGGGGGGGGGGGGGATCATAGCTGGGAAAGGCCATGTCCACTATATAAACCGAGAGGAGTCAGCTGGAAGCACAGATGATCTGGGATCAAGAAGGGGAGGTCTGGCATTGGTCAGTGAGTGGTGAGCAATCGTATTGTATATTACTTGTATTTTTTTCCTTTTAGTCATCATTGTTATTTACTATTATTACCCTTACCATTTTTTTGTTTTACTTTATTTTTATTTTCAGTTAATAAACTCTTCTTATCTCAACACACAAGTCTCACTACGATTCTCCTCCCCATTCCACCACAAACAAGCAAGTGTGTGGTGTTTCATTTCCAGCTGGGCTTAAAAACATGACCTGAAATCATTTGCAGCACCATTTTGCAGTACGGTATTATGGAAATACTAGAATTCTGATGCAAATTTACTCAGACAATAGCAGTTAAAATTCACTCTCACCGCTTAGATCAATTCCTTACAGGAAACAGCACCAATTGTATTCGTAACCAATGCATGTGATAAAGATTAAGCTGGGATAATCAGTTCATGAATTCAAGAAAATTTCCCATCTTGTCTAGGCAAAAAAATTTCCAATATAAACGTTGTAGCTTATACCTTGATCTAGGTATTTTGTATTAAACCTGAATTCTATCAAACAAGTTTCCAAAAAATTAAGGAAAAAAAGTATTACTTGCTGAATCTTCATTGAATTTGGATGAGGAAACACTTGCTTTGCAATTTAATATCCATATGAAGATTCAAGAGAGTCTTGCACTTCACAAATATTGAAAAAGAAAAAAAAAAAAAAAAAGGAAAATCAAACTGAAACTGGAATAAACTTTTCTTCTAAAAATGAAGAGGGTAAAAAAAAAAATCCAAACATTTTTCAGCATAAAAACATCCCCCCTAGTTCTCTCTGCTGTCACATTCGCTTACCAAACTGTATCACACTTCTGCTAAGGCCCCCCAGAGTTACCTTGTTTCTTATCACCGCTGTCGCCAGACCAGTTGGTGGAGATGCACACTTCTCCAGGTGGAGCAGAGGAGCCATCACCACGCTGGCATCCACCAGGTCTGGATGGCTGAGTATGCCCTGGAGCAAAGCAATACAGCACACAGATGTATATGAGTCTGTTCATGGGCTGTGTTACTGTCCAAGCCTTCACTTGGAAAATAATTACTGAAACTGCCTAGTACTGGTCATGAAGTGCCTTTGACCAAGCTGTGTTTACACACATCTCTCTGAGAGAGGTTTTTAGACCTTCATTTTCTTAATCTGCAGCTTACAGGAAGTATGGCTTCTGCAAAGCAATGACTTTCAACCTGGTGTGTCTCAGGATAATATTTAACTGAATATAACATTTTATGATTAAAAAATATTGGCACATGCTATGCAAGTCATACTGTATATCATTAACTTACTGATTGGATTTATTGCTCAGTGGTTTGAAAATATATTAGATAAGAAAATAACAGGGAAACAGAGTAGAATTACTAAATGACCAACATTTACAAAGATCTCTGTTTGCTCAGAAGGAGTTGACAAATGCTTACAAAATATGTGAAAAGTTTGTACATCAAATGTAAAAAAGAGTGGAGAAATTCGCATCAAAGGGTTTGCAAAGCAGTGCACTGGCTTTTGTCTCCGGCACATCCTGGTCCTTTGTATGAGGATGTTTCAGTAACACTTTTCTCCGTGTTTCAATGTTTCACCAAATTGCACTAGTTCTGGCCACACCTTTACACCAATGAGTCAAGGACCTTCAAATAGAGAAGGGGGACTTGGGATGGAGATCCAAACAATCAAAAAAGCCAACCTTGTGAGAGAATACTGAATTAACTTGTTTCATTCAGCCTAGCATCACATGAAATTAGGGAAATTGTTTTATTGAAGTAGCTTAAATACTTTAGATGCTCCAAACCCAGGGATGGAGTTCTAGTAGGAAAAGGAGATGATTATTGCAAAATTTGCAAGGAAAATAATGGTGAAAACTAGACAAATCTGGCCATCATGTAAGTATGGCACTCCTTTAGTAGGAACAGTGGGGTGAAAAATATTTCGCAAGTGGCAGCTTGTAACAAGTAACTGATGCCGGCAGGTCTGGATATTTCGTCGCCTACAAATTCACAGAATCAAGTCAGGGGAATGCGCATTCCACCATGCATAACTCTGATTTGTCTGTTAGCCCTGGTGAGCAGAAATAAGACAAGATATATCACTGTAACTAAAGCATGCTAATTGGAATCCACAAGTGCCATAGTATCTGTAAAGAGAAACATACAAACTCTGCTTCTAAGGGAATAAATCATCTCTATTTTTTGCAGATCTGTATTTTCCTAATGTAAGAAATCTCTTGTCAGGGAACAGAGACTACTATTCCAACATCACTTGAAGGAAAGAAGTGCAAGGTCTGATGCAACTTCCTATTATCTTCAACACCAGAGGCAGGCACATGTTTATTGTGACAAAGGTTCCCATTCTGCCTAGAAAGCATTTTCCAGCTCATTTGGTTCAGCTCCACCCTTTTCATCATTATTTCTGTGGACATTGTTTTGGCTGTTTTATTTTAATGTTTTGTCCTCAGGCCATAGGGCTGTTTGGAAAACTTCCTGATGAAAAGTGGGGCTACAACTAAATTAAATAAGAATTCATCGATATATATGTCTATGTATATATACATTCCTCACGAATGCACATCATTGAATTGTTTTCTTCCAGTCTGTAAGTACAGATTAGACTAGAAGCTTACATTAAAAACAGAAACAAAACCAGAACACGTGCCATATATTTTCATCTGACTACATTTGTAAAAGCTTAAATATTTCTGCTATTCAACAGCTTTCAATTAATTTTCTCTAGCGTATAATATTTTATCTTATTTCTTTTTTCCTCTATATCTTTTTAAACTGCCCTCACACTGCTAAACATCACAATACCAGGATTTCCACATCTTCCAGCTTTCTTTCATTTTATAAAACCTCCCACTGCATTGTTCCCAACTGTTGCACTTCTATGCCTGTAGCATAAATTGGTATACGAGTATTCTGAGTCAAAGGGTAATTTTTACAGGAACTGGTTTCTATTTCCAGTTTAATATACTCTAAAAGGTTCATAACAAGCAAATTTGCACAGTACAAACAATTGAAAACCACAATAAAATCTGTTATGAGTAAAAATAAATGAAAAATTTATCAAATAATCAGAAATATTTAGGGTGTAATCCATGAATCTTTAGTAAATAAGGAGAAAAAAAATTTCAGTGAAGGTCTAATAGAAAGTGAAAAACCAAAGAAAAGGTGTCTCTTATTTATTTGTCAGGTGTTTGGCTATGTACATGTTGGGCATGTTTCTTAACGGGTGCAATGATTCAGCCCTCTTGTCAACTAAGAATAAGAAAAACAAAGGTTTTAAATATCTCTGAGAATCATATAAAAAGGAGAGTTCATAAGAAGATGACTCAGAAGCAAAGGGCTTTCAGGGAATGTCAAAAGGACAAATACTTTAAGTGCTGAACTGGAAGCACACTGAAAAACACAAAGAAAACAGAGAGGGAGAATGAAAAGCATAAACTGGCAAAAAATGTTCAGGATGTCAAGAAAAGCAGAAGACGGGCACTAATCAAAAGATATTCTTTAAAGCACTAGAGAAATATTCCAGAGAAAATGAAGACTGAAATGAAAGCAAGCAAAGCCAGACACTATGTCTATTTTCAAAGGTGTTTTAGCAAACAAGCAGATTTTAAAGGAAAAGAAAGTTAAAGTAGAAAACTGCTTGAATTTACACCAAAGCTGGATTTTTCTGGCTTATCCTAATTAATTTAAGGTAAGACAAAACGTATTTCATGTAAGTGAAAAAAATTGCCCACTCAGCCTTCAACTTAAGTAAATCTCTTGAAAAAGTTTCAGATATTTATTTTAGGAGTTTTAAAAGGTTAAGTCTTAGAAAGAAGTCCAAACAGGCTCTGAAACAGGGCCAGAAAAATTTTGCATTTTAAAATCCATCATTCATGTGAACAGAAAGTTATTTGCTTAAGCATAAAATGGGTTGCAGTTAGCAATTCTGCTTTAGGTGTTTGTAGAGCCAGGTATTATCACCAATGAAACAGGAAAGAACTAAAAAACTGGGATATGAGCTTCACCATCTGAAAACATGTTCAAATTTTGCTGCAAATACTAACTTTCTTTCAGCAAAAAGTCTTATAGAGGAGAATAAAGTCACCCTTTCAGAATAATCAAAATTTCATTAGGTTTAATATAACTTTTTAATGGCAAATTTGTAGTCTGCTTTTTTTTAAAAGAATGTGATTAGACTGGGGAGCAGTACTGTGCCTGTTTATGAATCTTTAACATATATCTCCTTTTCTTCTAATACAGAGTTTAAGTAAATACTGTCAATTTTAACAAAATCCTCCAAAATATTTTTATGCAAGACCATTTTTAGCCAAGTTTTAATAAAACCACTAAAACTGTATTTTTAAAATAATTTCCAAAAATTCAGACAAGACTTTATTTTGGGAGCCCCTTCCCAAAAATACATTATTCACATTATCATACTAGCGTTCTAATTTTAAACTGTCAAATTGTAACTGAAAGACTTCTGTACAGTAGCAGAAAGTCAAGCAATCACTGTTACCCCAAATGGATCCATTTTTAACAAGAATTGACAGAATTTTTTTACTTTGATGTGAAAGGCAATAATCGCACAGTATCTGTTTTCAGCTAAGTGGCACTAATTCAATATTTATCTTGAAAGAGGACTAAGACATTAATATATTTGAATAAAAAGGTTCTGGGTAAGTGTTGCAACCACTCATCTCTATTTGCTAAAAGAAATTAGTGAAATCAATTGAGAGGTTATAATCAAACTTAATGCATCTTGGAACAAGAGCCTTCCTTTCTTCTTTAAGGAACATAAATAGATCTAGCTTTCTTTCAAAGTTTGGAGAAAAAAAAGTGCATTATAAAAATTAAACCTGAACCAAATGAAACAGTTCTTCTATCCATGTCAGCTCACCTATCCTAACCTTGGTTGCCAGAGACTGGACAGCAATCAAGGGTATTACAGGTAGCAGAGGCAGGAACACCTTCTCAGGGCAAACCACCCCAAGTAGTCTATCTCTGAGTGAAACGAGTCCTTTAGATGTGTTTTTTAACCGTAAAGTAAGCTTACCCTTTGGTATCACTTTTAAGAATGCAAGTGAGGGCAAATAAATCCTTTCAGTGGTCTGTCTGCTTCTGTCATACATAACAATAGTTAGAAAAACCATCAAGATCAGGGACAAATCTGGAAGAAAGCAATATCCCTGGGCTCATCTCCCACCGCTGCAGCTAAATCAGCACAGCTCAGGTTTGTGTCTCCAGCAATATTAATCTTTAGTCCTGAAACACGCCCACATGCCCAAGAGCTGAAAATTAGGCTGCTAAGATCTAGACGGAGTCTCAACAAAGTATATAGCTTAGTAACCAAGCTAGAAAAAAAACCCCAAACTTCTCCATCGAGTTTTCCCATATTATTGATTTTGTCCTTAGGACATCTCTGCAATGATACTGCTCCTGAGGATTTCCAAGCAGTCATGCTCGCTCTATATATTTCTATAAATATCTCCTGAAAAAGAAAAAGAAGGTATGTTATTACAAATCTGTCTTGGTCAAAACTCCCCTTTATCTTAGTTTCCTCATCCATAAAAAAGTAAGTGGTCTGAAAATTTCTGAATTTCTCTGATACCCCCTGATAAATAAGACTTAGTAGGAACTAATAAAGCTGAGTAATCTTTCTCCACCCGTTGTAAGTCAGCCTTCAATATAAGGGCAATATCTTGATATACAAAGAAATAGTATTCCACTAAGGTAAGAGAGGGATACTTTTCAGCTCAGATATAAGATGAAAGGATGGTGCTCTGTACAGAGAATAGGTCCTTTGAAACATACTTTCAGAGTGCAATTAATATGAAGTTCAACTTTATGCAATGAAGGTACAGGGTTTGGGAAAAGTCCTTGAAATTAAAGCACTCAAGAGCTTAATGGTAGAAGCTTAGCACTTACAATAAAATTGTTTAAAACTTCAGAGTACATGCTTCGCTTGGCAAAAAAAAAAATATCACAGGATAACTGCGTGCTGCCTCAATAAAACAGTTCTATCCTAAGTCTAAAATGCCTAGTAATACTTCTTAAATTAAGCCACACATATTAAAAATTTTATTTAGAGTAATCACTTTTCAGTTGAAGCCGTGCATTACTTAGAGCTGTTTCACACTTCAAGAAACTGTAGGAAATATTCTATCACTGTTATTAATTTCTTGACTATTTTTCATTCTATCATTACAAAAAAAAAGTTTGTTTAGATCTAGAGATTCATTTAACCATTAAATCTAAGATAAATGAATATGAATCTCAGTCTAGATGCATTTCCATGTTAATGTGAAATGCAATATATTTTCATAGATCTCCAAAATGTTGGAACTTTACTTGCAGCTTTTAAAAACTTGTAAATGTTGCTTTGTACTTTGAGTGACTTTGTTTACAGTGAGAGATCAATGGGATAAGCAAAGAAATGAACAAACAGAAAATACAAACAAACAAACCTTCTGATGTCCTTCCTAAGCTGTCTGCCACTAAGACATGAACATTTTTCCAATACTGTAAAAACTATAATAAAGCAGCAGCCGTAAATATAGCTCAGAGGGACACTGAAGATACTCCAAATGATATTTCTAGAACCACTGCAGATAGGGAATGAATCAGAAACACCCCATACCACCCTTTCCATCTTCCAGTCACACAAAATAACCCTAGACCTCCCAGCCACACCTAGGAAAGCGAGTGGAGCTGGCAGGCTAGACAAGTCCCAGGTGGTGGAAGTAAAAAAATTATTCTTCCCTATTTCAGGAAAAAAAAAAAAATCAAGAGACAAATGAAACAAGAAAATCCCATTCAGAGCCTGAGCCCCAAACTCCTAAACACCTTTGTCTACCATTTCGACTCTAAATCTTGCCAATTTTCTGTTGTTCCTCTATACTTCTTACCAGACTGCTGCTTATCCCTACATGATTCATCAGGTAGTGATCCCCTACCCCTGCATTAAAGTGACAAGCTTTCAGCTGCTTTCTTAGGGAAAAAAACCAATATGGCTTTATCTACTAACTTCCTAGAAACTTGATAGATTTTGTTTTCTTGAAAAAGTTTGTAGTCTTGAAGTACCAATGCCTGAGAAGCCGCCATGCCATGGGTCCACCACCATGGGGGCTGTCCTCCTGCAGCAAGCAAAGTTTTTTCCAGAGCTGCTTTGAATGCAGTTGAGCATATTAAAATTTGAGATAAAAAGACCTATTTTCTCGTCTCATCCTCTGCTCAAAGAGATGCACCACACATTTTCAGACTACAGCTGGCAAAGTTGTTACTGAGATTTTGAATCACCCAGTGTTTATTTTCCAAGTTTACATGGTTGCTGTTTTTCATAGTTAGGTATCACCCACCATCAGCAGCAATAGTTTTCAATCCTTATCAGACTTATTAAATGTTTTTGTTGAATTACAAAGTTTAAAATGAATGTGGTGTTTATAGATAATGACAGGTTATTTCAAGTATGGCAGTAAACTTTTATTTCTTTTCCTTACCTATTTAAAATTCTAGACAGCTGCTGTGAGCTAGGTATTTACCACATCAAAAAGACAACTCACCTGAGTGAACAAATTATTATCTGCATTTTTCAAATAAATAAGCTGCAGTTCAAATAAACAATTCTAATGAAGATTTTAGCTGAATGTTATCAAAATATTCAAGAAAAATTTAAGTCTTGAGAATTTCTAAGTTAGGCCAAAGTTTGCCTCAAAGGATAACTGCTTAGAAGTCCACCACGCTGCAAAAAGAAGCAGAATTGTTTCACCAGATCCAGCTGCCATATTTCAGTATAAAATAAATCTGAAATATATAAAACTGTTACACTCAGTATTTTCTATGAGTAATAGGGAAACACATAAATATAAACCTAGGGATTTTAAACAGTATAATTTCTGTTTTAATAGTCCAAGTTATCTAAGAAAATATTTATTAATCCAGTTGATGTACATGGCATTCCAAGTGTCTAACACTTTTCTTTCTGTTTTCTTCATCTCTGCAATGGTTCTCTGTGTCTAACATCAGCAACTTCAATCTCCCTCAAGAAGAAGGGGAGCATGTTGAGTCAAGCCATCAACAACCTGAAGTCTTCACCAGAAGGGCAACTATGCTCTTTTAGGGGCATAATTCAGAAAGTCTTCATCTTTGCCTAGGATTCATTTGGGTCCAATTTAGCATGCTTTCTTGCAAGAGCTTTCTTCTCTCTCCTTGTTTCCCAAGTGAAGTATGAGAGTTTCCCAATGCCTCCCTCAGCTGAAATTAATAGCTGTTGTTTGTTCAGGGAATGAATACATTTTTTAGATATTTGCTGCAGAGATATTGTCACACAGGTTATGCTGAATGGGGCTACAATGAATTGGCCAGTATAACATTATTTAAAGAAGCTCAAACAGGGCAAGACAAGCCCTCATAAGCCCTGAGATCTATGCTGTCAAATTGACATGAAGGCTACAGCCTGTGACTATATATCAAATATCTTATATACTGGGTTATGAAAAAGGATGGAAAAAAATTTATTATTTTGACTTTTTTATCCTTGACCACTTTCATATATGTCATCTGGACCTATCCTGTGAGCCCTTTCAGTAAAAAGTGAGAGGTGCTCCACCAGGGGCACATAATTTCAAATCTGCAGTTTCAAAACCTTCAAGATGCAGTACCTATCACTAAGACTCAGCATGTTCCTATTCCCAATAAAAACCTACGGATACATGAGCCTTCCGCTTGTGTTTATAAGGTCAAAAGCCTCACTGACTGCAACCAAGGACATCTGAGGACTTCAGATCATACTGAAGCAATTTGAGCATAATCTTCATAGGACAAAAGCCCAGAAATCAAACAGTAATCACAGGCAGTCAGAGCTCTGTCCTAAAAAGTGAATATTCAAAGACTGGTAAATGGATATTAATTGATTCACTGCCTATTACTATTCTATTTTGGAAAGAAAGTTCTCAAGACAATAAATAATGACTGGACATTCATTACTGCAAGAAAATTACATTTTTAGCATGCATTATGTAGAAATGAAGTAACTTTTCAAAGAATAGTTGCATAACTTAATATCAGGTAAATTTACAGTTGTGAAAGAGGTAAAAGCCCGGTGTAATTTTTCCCAAACAGATAGAAATTACTTTAGAAAAAGTGGTGAATTATTTTCTGGATATCTGCTAAGTACAAGCCATACACTAGAGTCTGTCTTCAGTATTCTAGTACTATTAGGAGAAACAATTATTAATGGCAATTCATTTTAAATTAAATATTCTGACTAGATCATAGAAAGAGAAACCCAAAATTTGAGATGAAATTACTAGCAAATTCAGATTGCTCTGTACATATGTAGCTAGACAAGCTTACGTTAAAATTAAGTTTTAATAGAAGTTTTCTGCTAACAAAGTTAGAAAAAGTATCTTCACCTGTCCAATTAAACAGAATATACCAAGTACAATGGGGAGCATTCACCCTACCTATTGGCATTTCACACCTGTGAAACAGAAGTTAACAATGTCCCTGGAACAGATTCTCAAGAGATTTAAAATGTCAGAATCCCTTTAGATTTTTGTCAATGCACTTCAGACTTTATAGCTCCTCAGTTCATTTGTTCTTCTGCTGAGGCTGCTGCCAGCAGGGTGTCAGTTCTTGCTACAGTAATTTCTGTGACATAAACCATGGACAGCTTTGACATAGCTGACTCTTTCCATGGGTGGCAAGCAAACAGCACCTGACAGATACCAATGAATTTTAGCCCTGGTGGCACAAAAGAAATGTTCACAGCAATGGCTGAAGATGCGTACCAAGAAAGCAGGCGGAATAAAAGTTTTTGGTACAAATCCACCAGTGCATACCTGCAGCATGCCTTGATGGAAAATATGTAATTACATCAACCAAGGACTCATGAAAAATTAGGGACTTTCTTTCTAATTGAAACATCAAGAAGTTTTAAACAAATATTTCTAAATCAGAGGTCAACTAAAAACCCAATGCAGAATGATCAACAGGAAAAGAGAATGAATGTCTTACTACAGGCAGGTCCTGCAACTGGCTGGATGCAGGAATTGACAGAGTATTGACAGAGATTTGTTACACAGTTCCTTGCAATCAAACCTTCCAGCAAATGAATTCCTGATGAGACAACTACACTGTCTCTGACACAACCCATACCCCAGAGGAAAACCAGGCCATGCTGGGGGAATAATAACCTACCAAAACCAGGAAAGCCAGTTTGGAGGCTGACAAAGAAACCACCCTCTGCCTACAACTGTACCCACAGGTCCAGAGTTCTGACATCTCCTTCCGTCCAATATAGCGTGTGAAATGTGTGCTTTAAACATTATTGTACTGGAAAAGAGCAGTCATGACAAGGAGTAAATGAGTTTTTTCTCATTGTCTTTTTCCCTGTGAAATCATGGTGATAAAGCAAGTTGTTTTCTAAAGAAAACTCAGAGAGATCATGACAATGGTTGGTGTTTGTCCAGAGATGTTCAGGGAAGTGACAGGAACAAGGCACCACCATGGAGCAAAAGCTTAGGTGAGAAAGACTTTAGATTTTCAGCTAGTAGTTCAAACTTTATTTGGAAATTATAAGTTCAATCAAAATAGAAAACAATTAGCAAAAAAACCTACTCATTTTGAAGGAACGTAAAAACTGATGGTTTACATCAAATACATTTGAAAGTATGCTATCTTTCATTCAAACATATGAAATCTTAGGAGGTTTTGAAGATGGGAATTTAAGTGAAAACTTTCCTTTTTCTTTCTGGCAATAAATTACCCTCTGACAGTGTAATCAACAGTTTTATAAATAATTTTTTTTCTGGAATTCTCGGGAATAAAACAGGGTCAAAACCTGCTGGTAGCATCAACCATGCCCCAGTTTAGAGTTCAATTTTGTATTTAGTTTTGTTCGATGGAACTGGTTTCCCAGGTCTTAATAGATATGGAGTTTTTTGGGAGCAAATACACTCTGTTGGTTAGGATAAGGAGGTTGGAAACTGTTTCTGGCTTCTAACTTGGACTTTTAAGAAAATGCAGTCTTTCATACTATATGCAAAAGGATGGACAACCGCTGGTTTAAATTGTTGTGGACTGTCAGACCGAAAGATCAGAGCAGTTTGCTTTTGTCTTAAATTCTGTCTTCCTAATGCTATCATAAAGACGGGATTTATTAATGTTTAGATGAATCTCTAAGAGTCTTGGAAAGACATTATTAATGCCCATTGAGTAATGATTTTTTTATTTAATTAAGAACAAATGACAGTGCATTTTTCCATGACACGTGGCAATATTTCTGGAAGAGACCCAATGATTCAAGAGTGGAAATGATTTAAAAAATAAAGGGAGAAGAGATTTTAAAAATCAAAGGGCAACAGATAATTAAGCTAAAACTGGAAAGTCACAAAAATAATACTAAGACTGAAAAGTTAGCCTTAGAACAAAATCTCAAGAAACAAAATAAAGAATAAATCAAAAATGTGCCATAATGTACAAGATGGATTGGGTCAGGGTTGTTACGTCTAAGTTCCATACGAGTTTCCAAACAAGTAAATTAAAACTTGTTACTTAGGCAACACATCCCTTGTAGCAGTTCCACCACTAAAGGGCACAATGTCAGAATTCTCAGTGCAACAATCTGCAGTTAATTTAATTTGTTAGCGGAATTGCTTTCTGAAATTTTAACTAATACTGTTACATGCCTCCCACAGTCACTCACAGATAAAAGTGCTTAAAAAAATGAAAGCACTGTGCAGCAAAAGAAAAACAAATCTGTCACCCCCACAGAAGTATACACATCTCCAAAATGAGAGAAATGGGCCTTTATCCAGAGTTTGCTAGCACCACAACACTAGTTGATCATTGATTTGCCTCACTTTAAAAAAAATAATTGCGATTTTTCTTTAGCTGGACTATCCTCAACTTAAATCCCACTGGAGATGCAAGGTAGAAAAACCCAGCAGACTGTGGCACAGCTGCCTCTTCTAGAAAAAAACTAATTTGTTATTCTTGTTTCCTTAAATTTGTATGAAAAACAGTGGAGGAGTAAATGCAATATTCCTTTTTCATACATCAGAAATGAAGGGAGCCTCCAGGATTTTCAGCTTTTCACAGGCAACCTGCCACCTCAAAGCTTATACTTACTCCACGTTTTTGTCCAGGTCTAGTACCAGAGCACCAAAAAAAGAAAAGAGAATACAATGAAAAACATAAAGAAAGAACCACATAACTCATAGCAGCAGCTCCTATGTCACTTTAAATATAAACAGGGCTATCAACATGAATACCCGATATATGCAAGTACATAAAAGTTATGCTCAGGATACAAGATTTGGCCAACATGAGGCTTGTGGAGGACGGAGCAGGGGTTTACCAGCAATCGTGTCCGTGCACACTCACACGGAGTAACACTGGCATCTCTTGGATTCCAGATTTGCTCCTGAATGCAAAATTTATTCAAAGTTAAAGCAGCTAGTGGAACAAGTCCTACCACATGGATAGGCTTTCAGACCAAAACAGAACATGTGGATGATGTACACACGGTTAAAGAATTTTTCTATCAATTTTTAAGTAAATGTAGGTTTTCCATTTCTGTCCCTGTGTAACATCAAGACGGCTGAACAAATTCCTATCATATTCACAGAACTAAAATTCCCATTAAATTAAGCAGGATTAAGACATAACCTTAATTATGACAAAAAAAATTAACTTTAAAGACAAAAGAAGTGTTCTTTTAATTACTGACAGTAAGTAAAATATGAGTGAATGTGCCATAAATTGGAAAATCATTCACTGTGTAATAGAAGCTCCAAATAGGCTTATAGATGAAAAGTAAATGAGCTGGAAAAAAAAAAGAACAAATGTGCTGGGAATGCTGTTTTTCATATTACGTATTGTGTGAATTTGAAGATATCCCACTATGTTGGCTTTTTTCACTTCAGTTTAGTTGGGAATTTACTGACTTAATAGAGAAACACATTTGCATTTCATTTCTTAACCTTTCTAAGCATTTAAGAATATTAAATCCATTTCCTTGCCAGAAGTACTAAAAAATCACATATTTCATTGTCAAAATCATATATGCAACATTATAGTAATAGTAATAATTTCTCCCAGGATCATTAATCTGCAGATACAGAAGATTTACTTGTTTTAAATATCAAAAATCTTGCTGTATTTTACTGAGAAATGGAGTGAACGTATAAACAGGAAGAAAGAAATTAAAGCCTGATTGATCGGATAAAACATATTCAATTTTATCTTTATATAAAATTTAAGGGTTTTTTAAGAAGAACAGAAAAGGCAGAGTAAATACCTGTGGCAGAATGCAGGTAGCATCCCCTATCTCCTCAGTTAATACTTAGGCTTTAAAGCCCATGCAGCCAAAGGAAATTTTATCAACGATTTTTAAATGTTTGAATCAAGACCTTCAGAAGTCACCAGGACTATTCACAAGTATAATATTACAGTCTATTCCTACACTTGACTGCCTTGTTAAGATAGAGTACAATGCTGATCCTGGTTACAAAATCTAAACCTGCTTTTGCCATAGGGAGCATCAACCCATGCTTCCTTAGTACAATATTTAACTGGGTGTTCATCTTTTTCTATCAGGCATCCTATTCCAATATTTTCATCTAAGTTTATATAAATTACATCATTCCTTTTTCTTTGACTATCTTACACAACTTGTTTCCTCTCATATGCCAATATAACTGTGTAACTATGGCAGAAACATGAGTCTGAAATTTCTCCCACCAGTCTACAAATCTTTTTGTTACAACAACTGATGTTTTCAGATTGACGTGCTTAAGATAAATGAGATTTTTATTAGATCAAGGAAGATAGTTAACACTCCTTAAGTTTGTCCAAAACTCACTTTTATTATACTAATAATTACTGTTCCATTATAATCATCCTGAGATTTTCTACCCAAGAAAATATCAGATGAACCTAGAACACAGATAAAAATTCAAAGGCAAAAATGAAAATGTTGTCAGGGAACAGTATTTCCTGAAGTATTATAAAATCATTATGTATTAGATAGCCCAACTTCATGTGTCTAGGGTATTTTGGGGCTTGTTGTCCTTTGTGTTTTGTTTGTTTCTTTTTTTAATTTATCTTCTGTTTCTTAACACCAGACCTTTTAAATAAAATCTATAACATTAATCAAATAAAATCTGATGAGCTGCTTTATGGGGCCCAAATAATGCCACTCAAAAGGTATTGATAATTATAATTTTTGGTCCATTCCTTAATATTTCTAAAAGACCGAGGAAGCTTTATTCTCTGGATACACCACAAGTAAAGAACACAAGGAAAGTTTGTTAGCACCCCATGTAATACTGCTTAATCTAAGACTTCCTTTAAAATACTTGTACCAGTTTCTCACAGCTCGATGTTCCCAGTTTATTGCCAATATATTTGCTCCTGTGGTTTTTATTTTCACTGTCATATCCACAGTTTTTCCCCCAGATACGAAAACATTCATAGAATTATAGAATGGTTTGGTTTGGAAAGGACCTTAAAGATCATCTAATTCCAATCTCTTCCTATGGGCAGGGAAACATTCCATTGGGCCATATTCCTCAAAGCCTCTTCCTACTCTTACAGAAAAGGGACATCCCTTACACCAAAAATTTCTTCACAATACCTAATCTAAACCTACTTTCTTCCATTTAAAGACATTTCCTTTTGTCCTATCACTACAGGCTTTCATATAAACTCCCTCTCCATCTTTTTTCCAGGTCCTCTTTAGGTACAGTAAGATTGCTCTAGGGTCTCCCCACCAGCTGAATCCCAGCTCCCTCAGCCTCTCTCCACGGGAGAGCTGTTCCATCTCTGATTATCTTTGTGCTGCTCCTCTGGACTTGCTACAACACATCCACACCCTTCTTATCCTGGGGACCCCAGAGCTGGATGCACTACTCCAAATGGGGTCATCCATCAAGCAAGGGACAGCCTTGTTGGTGTATATGTAATTTATTTTGTCTGAGCTTTGGGTAGTACCAAATACCAGCACTTTAAATGGTGCTTTTTGGTTTAGCTGGTAACATGAAATAGCTAATGTTTAATTTACTGTAATGAAGAGCTGTTTCATCCACAGTGTGAACAAGTTTTAAGTGTGAACTCAACACTTAAAATCATAATATTCATCCAAGTAGAAGAGCCAACTGGCCTTAAATGGCTCTGCCCACCTGCTTTGACTAGCAATGGTTGTGGTAGAGCTTAATTTCCTTAAGTATGGCTTATGTAATTGTCTCAATTTCAGGCATAATATACATACCTAGGTGATTGTAGATATAATGCAGGTGATTTCAGATTTTTAAGGGTTTTCTGAGTACATTACTATTATTATTCTGATTTGGGCAGGTATATAAATATTTTTAAAATAAAATAAACTCTAAATTCATCTCCTTTAATCTTTACTAACAAAGTGCTATACTTTGAATTGCAGAAATTATTTTGCTTCTTTCAGTTATTCAAACTGACATTTTACCTAGACCTCTACTTCTGTCAAAAAAAAAGATCCTTAATTGTATCTTAAATTTTATAACTTCATTTTGTCAAATATGTTGTATGTATGATACTATCTTCTTTATTTTTTCAGGGTCTTTTAACTTCATATACTGTTTTCTTTAATGAAATAGAAAAATGGTAGAAACAGTTGTGGGAGGAGGGGATGAGATGAGATGAGATGAGATGAGATGAGATGAGATGAGATGAGATGAGATGAGATGAGATGAGATGAGATAGATGAGATGAGATAGACTGTCAGTTACATGGATATTTTTTATGGCATTGGCATATGATTTTTTTACCACGAGTCAACATGTGTTTGATTCAGGATGAAAACAGCAAGAAAAAGTGGCTGTTAGTTTCTTGGTGCTTTGCTGCAATGAATGACTTTGTCCCATGCAAGAAGACTACTGAGGAAAAGCTAAGATACAGGAATGGATCTGGATTTTGTTTCTGAAAATGGTTAAATTTTCTGAAAGACATGAAGAGGAATAGTTCGTTCGGTTCATTCATTCAATAGTTATTTCAAAATCTTTATACTTTTTGGTTAGGGATTTCACTGCTATCAAGTGTATGCCAAGTCAGCTCACATTCACTCGATGCCTTCATTGTCAGAAGTAAAGGAGCATGTGTGCCCAAAGGGAATTTTATTGTGATGCACTGTTGCAGCCTTATGCTTTATAATACCAATGAGAAAATTATGGGCAAAGAACCTGGTTCAAAAAAAGAATAACGACGATTGAATGAGGTAATTCTTTTAACGGACGGAGATCTAATTATGCTGACAAATCATAATTTAGACCTTCCATAACCATAAATATTAGACCATAAATGTTAATGATTAAGCATTAAACCTACAGTCAAAACAATACCATGTCCTCCAATACATCATCTTCTAAAGAGAAGCTTCTCTAATAAATGTACATACTCCAGCTATGAATTTTCCTCCAGGAATTCTAATATGCATAAAGGGAGGAGATAAAATAGCCTTATTTACAATGAAGGAAAGGCAGACAGTATAGCAAGACAAATCTGATGCCATCATGATTTTGAAGGAATGACAATCATTGTGCTGCTCATTGCTTACTTAAAAAATAATTAATTAATAAATTAGACTTACTACTTTGTTACATAATGTGACAAACTTGGCACTGACCTTAAAAAAAGTGAATATTTATTTAGAAAATAGAGTAGAATGCATTTTTCCACTTCTTTATAGGGAGCAAAAATTCTGTTGTACTGCCACCCCACTAAGTAAATAGATTTGCAGAATTTGCAGCACTGAAGGAAGGAGCCACTAATATCAAGTCATGCACTTGCTAGACTATTAACATAATTACAATCATTAGAGCAATACTGCAGATGGCCTTGATAGTATTGTTTGACTCAAGCAGCCAGAAATTATTAGGAGGTTTGCTGGAATTCTTGTTTGAACTGATGCACTTTTCCAATTAAAATTGTATTTGCTGCCTTTGTCTCTAAAACAGTCAATTATGGAAGCGTTTCCCAATAGTCCACAGCATGCAAATATTATATGACATTAAAACCATTAAAGTTCTTCTGGGGAGCTGATCGCTGCTTTTATTGCTATACTTTGGTAGATAGCCAATATTGTTGGAAATGCAGATGTTTCAGTCAATGTATCTTTGTCAGGTGCTCCATTAGGATTTCTTTCTGTGATATAAGAATATCAGTAAAATCTCTGACGGAGAAAACTTCTTGCCATAGAAGTGGCCTGATAAAACAGAATATTGCTTAGGGCTTAGGTTGGCGTGTGCATACATTCTTCAAAGGTACATAAGCACAGAACAAATTTCAAATAGTCACCATATGTTACGTACATATAATTTTTTTTAATGCAGTGGAATTCTATTCAACTAAATTATGAAGAAATGAAAATTTCTTTTATTAGCAATGAAAATACTACAGGCGTTACAGTTTGTAGTTCAACCCTAGGAAGTAGGTTTGCATTTAAACATCTGATGAAAAAATATTTTCTTCTTGCATGCTTGTAAAAAGAATTAATTAAAAGGCACAAGCCAAAGCACTTTCAATATTTTAACTAAGATACAATGAAATAAAGATCAGATATTTTTGTTTAACTTTTTACTATTGTCATTCTGCTTACAGTAATGCTCTTTTCCTTTTGTGTTAACTTGCTATGCTCAAAATTATGGGATCTTTAAAGATGAAGCCATCACCAGTAGCTTGAATTCAGTATGTTAAGTTCATGAACTTCATGGTTTGGAGAAGACTCCTAATGCAGTATCGAAAACCATAAATATATCTCATCAGCAAGTCAAACTTGGATACAGAAGTAATTAGCTGTGTCAGAAGAATGAACATTCTGCCTTCAAGGAAATAACAAAAGTTGCATAGAATTTGCATACAGTGTATGAAATATGGAAATTTCTCAGTAAACAGATGTGTTTCCAGCTTTGATTTACTGTCATCACTAAATGATGAGGATGTGCATGAATACTGATATGGTGGTATTACATTATTCATTTACTAGAGAAAGGTAGAAAAGACAGGGCAAGAAAGAGAGAGTTAGAGAAAGTAAATAGCCTTAAATTTGTTGAAAGAACTTTTCTATTTGGTGAGGGTTAAGTAGATAGAGAAATGACTTGGTGAATTTGATGATGGAAAAGCAAGTAGGAAGTTCATACAGAAAATTTTAAAATTATGTGGACATAAAATCTTGAAATAAAGAGGGAATAATACTATTTATACATAATAGAGTTTTGCTTTATGGCTGAAATTTGAAAACAAAGCCAACATGAAAGCACTCAAAAGATGGTTTTATTGTCTTTCTGTGACTGATGATTTCATGTGTTCTGGTCAAATCTTCTCAAGAAGTGGCAGTGGGAAATAATCCAAACTTATCTGGACTTAATTTTTCCAGCCCCGCTGACCACCTTGAATTTTAAAAGACATTTGAATGCCTACCTTTAGCCTGTGAAAATAGATGTCAAATTCCTACTTAAATAAATGGTGTGAAATTCTAAGCAGGGTTGATAAAGCTTAGAATGTAGACCAATTGGAAAAAAGGTTAAGAAAATAAAATATAAACAGACAATTGTAAGGGAATAAAGAGGATCTTAAAAAGATTCTTGCACCATATTATTCCAATAGAGACTCACTACTGACTTATGATTGTGTACACTGCATGTGTTCTATTCCAATTTTGTATTTTCTTCGTTTTTGGTAATGGTCAAAGCCATTTCAGTTCAGTCTTTTTCACAGCTGCCTTGTATCCCCTATGTCCTCCTACAATGAATGTACAAGTATACTTCAGGAAAGCTTAAGGAGAAAAATCTGGATAATATCATGCTGCAGGGGCACAGTTTTTTTTTTAATCCTGGAAATCTAAACAGTATTGGAAGCTTGTCTTGTGCATATGCTGTTTACATAAAGAGTAGGCTTGTTTAGATCATCAGCATAAATAAAACATTCACCTAATACTAATCAAGTTTTAACTCAATCCTCTGTATGAATCCTGTTTGTATGAGTTTTATGGAGATAACCAGAACCTAAAACTAAGAAGAACAAAATATCTGCCTCAGGGTCTTTTCCATTAAGATATAGTTGGAGGCCTCTCACTGGAGGTGTCCCCCACAGTCCCATACTGGGCTCAGGATTGAGTTGTTCATCACTTACTTGGATGAAGGGGCAGAGGCCTCCTCAGCACCTCACTGAATACACAAAGCTGGGAGGAGTGGCCAATGCCCCTGGGTGCTGTGCAGCCCTTCAGACGGACCTTGACAGGGTGGAGGGATGGGCAGAGAGGAACTGTCTGAAATTCAGCAAGGGCAAGTGCAGGGTCCTGCACCTGGGGAAGAATAACCCCAGACACAAGCACAGGCTGAGGGCTGAGCTGCTGAAAAACAGCTCTGAGGAGAAGGACCTGGGGAACCCTGGTAGAAAACAAAAGGTGTCCATGAGCCAGCAGTGCCCTTGTGGCCAGGAACACAAAGGGTACCTGCGGTTATCTTTGCTAATGAAATAATAGACTGTATAGAACATCAAAAATCGCTGGGTTCAAAGATAGCTATTAGCCAAGGGTCCAATAAGAAATTTTGGGTTTTTATTAGCAGTATCAATGACAATTGAACTGTTAGGTGTAAATCAAAATTCTATTCTCCAGTTATTCATTTTGGTATTTCTGTATTACAAGGATCATTTTATTTATGTATGCATACCAAAAGGTTGAACTAATATCTTCAGAGTTAGTTTTGTTCTATCTCAGGAATGTGCACAAAGCATTGAACAGACAGCTGCAGAAAGGTTGGATCAGAAAATTCTGGAGTATGCATCACATTACGTTCATGAGAGTAAAATCACTCATATTTCAATCCCAGAATCACTGAGAAAATAATCCCCCATTGACAGAAAACGCTCATAAAATAATTAGTCTTCAATTATTGATTCATATTTACTGAAGTTTTCTTACATGCCATTAAAAATCCAATATTTGAAGGCAATACAACAGAAACAATAAAGGCCCATATTGGAATGACAAATGCTGTATGCATCAAATAGCCAGATTTTGCCATGAGTAATTTCTTCCAGGTTATTTTGAAGTTTCTATCTGAAATTTAAGTTAGATGTTAAATATAAGTATAGGAGCCATCTGGTGATCTATTGTAGGCAGAATAGTCCAATCAGTGTGATGTTCGATGATGATATGCTTTTAGATTATTTATATCTTCTGTTTGATTGCCATCTGAACTCGTGTTTTTTCCTAATTGTAGAAAATTCAGATTTAAAGCCTAGTACTAATTTTTACATATAGTTGTACTTTATTACAATTTTCTCTGGAGATCTGACTCCAGATCGTGGATTCACTTTCCTGAACAGGAAGCCAGTGACTCAAGTTTGTTTGCAAAGTGAGCAGTGCCCTAGTCAGGACAAGTTGTTGTTGCTTGGTATCTTCACCTTAATACATGTAAAAATGGCAATGCAATGGTCAAAATGATAAATTGAGGGAATAAGTGTGCAGAACTCTCAAACCTTCTCAAAGATAATAAGTTAAATGTTCTCTGCAATCAGCAAAATAAATTACTCAGAAATTTCATGCTTAATTGTGTATGGTCAGTCACCTGAATATTCACAACACCCTACATCACAATGAAAAATTAAGGAATAATTTCCGCTGATTTCTTGGACCAAACCCAGCCAATTTCTGTTAAGCAACAAATTATTATTTCTTGGTGAGCCTCTATTTATCCTGTGAACTCCCTCTCCCAGCAATTCTGCTCTCACATTGGTCCTGAACAGCACTGGAGTCCTCCATATTGTCTGCTTCCTGACGGACCCCAAAATTCCATGATGCCTGTGGAAACCCTAACTGGCTTTTCTTCACCCTCAGGTTGAGGGAAGGAATAAATATGAAAGACTGACTTTCCCATAAGTGTTTAATATGTGCTGTTCTCCTGATCTTGAATTTCAGAAATTATTTTTCTATGTCTATGACCCACTGTGACTGTTACACCAATTAAAATTCCATGAATTGCTGCTGAATAGTCTTTAAATATCTGGCTTCATGTTCCTAGGGCAGTTTAAAATTATTTAACATGTCACTAGAAATTATTGTAAACAACACTGTTTGAATTTTCACTTAGCTGTGCATGTGAGGTTTGACCTTGTCAGCCCTGACCCAGCAAGTAAAGCAAGAAACCAGAACCTCTGTTGGCACTATTCCAGATTTTGGCTGATGGCTTATGCTTCGTTAGACTTAAATAATTTCAATCATTTCATTAGACTTAAACACTCAAATGAACCTAGCCACCATTGGTTTATGAATCATCAGACAAAGTCTGAGCGTTTCAAAGCAAGCCACACATTCTTGCCAACAAAAACAGTTAGGTGCTCCAAGAAAAAGCCTGAAGAACCCAAGGATGGCAATTCTAATGGAAGATGATCACCAGAGACAGGTGGTGTACAGAGGACTTAAACCAAGTAATGCATTAAAAATTGTTTGGTCTCTGTTTTGCCTCTGGAATCGATCCTAACCTGAAGTTAGGTTTTTAGAAAATAATAGAATAGCATATATTGTACATACGAGAATATCACTGATGCATCATTGCTAGATATTCTTTGACCACACAGTTTTCTCTCTCCCAAAAGCCCTGAAGAAACAATCCCATGCATATTAAAAAGAAGAAACTATAACCAAGGAAGCCATTATTTACTGTAGTCTTTTCAATTAATAATGTCACAGGCAGTTGAGCACCTTGGAAATAGAAGCTTCACAATGCGCTACTCCACATTTCACAAGCAAAAAAGTATGACATATAGAGTCTTATTACTTAGAAGAACAGTGGAGCTTGAAACTCTTGCATTAAATTTGAGCAGCCTTGGTGAAAATGAGATCTCGTTCCCTCATTATGCAATCTGACATCCTTCATCTAAAACCAAATGAGATAATAAAGTAAGAGAGATGAGATATATTTTCTGCATAAAGAACCACATAATCCTTTATCTCATTTAAATAATAGATTCATAAAATCTTTTTTTAAACATCCAACTAAATGATGCAGTGAATTATTAATATATCTGCATATTTAATAATACTAATATCACATGCTAAATGATAGCTAAATTATATTCTTAGAGATATACCAAACAAAACTAACATGGCTGTGATAGGCTTTTGAATTTGAAGTTTGTAGAGCACTACATAGAGCGACAGGTCTCAGTACTGTGCAGATTCTGTGTAGTGCTGTGTACAGCATTAAAATACTGACTTTGTTTCATGATTACATAGTTTTCATTGAAGAGGGGTCTGTGCTGATATTTGAGATTGTGTATCAAGAGGCAACATTCTTACTGCATTATAAGGCAATTTCTTAACTTGTCATGAGAAAAGAATCTCACCAGTTGTTGAGAATAAACCTGATGGTGTGTTTTCAGGCATGCTGAAAACATGTGAAGCATTTACCTCCTGTTTGTACTAGGAGTTGGGCCCAAATAGACCCTTTACTCTTCCCTAACCTCTTTATAGCTGTGCCAAGTTACCATTAAAAATAAAATATCAGATGAGTATTTAGATTGGCAAGCAATGAGCTATTAAACACAAATCAAAATTATCCTCACTTTGCCTAAAGTAGATGGGAAAGGGAGATCCAAACACACTGCTGGGAAAATGCCTGACAGACTTATAGTTCAGAAACAATAGGAAGAGGAACAAGAAAATTCTTCCCGTTTTCTTTTGGCTTTAAAGATTTTTCTACATATTTTATCATTCTTAAGTATTACCTAGACAGGAATTAATTTATCTCCATAACTGCTTTTTTATGTACAGGAGAGTCTTCAGTCTCTGGAGAATCAAGAACTGAGACCTAGAATTGTAAGGCAGAAATCCAAAACAGACTATATCAATATATCTACAGTGAAAATTAAGCAGAATAGAGGCACATAGTTTGAAATCTGAAGCCCTTTAAACAGAGGTCGTTCACTACCTGTTTCTGGAGACCCCTAAAAGCACTATGTGCTTTATTCACCAATATTATTTTTTCCTCTTCCAAAGATACAGTAGTCCCTCAGAAGTGCTTTAGAGCTGGAAGTGCCAAACAACCCGATTAGCAGTTTATAGTCCACAGTCCCAGTCATGGTCTCTGACAAGTCTTATTGACTGGAAATTCAATAGGAATGTCATCTCATATGGCTCTCTGCAGAATTTAACAGATACCACAAGATTCAAAAGGACAATGGGAGATACAGCTAAAATGCATAAACACCCTGGAAGAAGGACTGATGTGTTAAAACCTAGGCAAATGTCCTAGCAAAATGCATTTTTAACTTCTCATTCCAGAAAATGACAAGGTGCATTAGGATATGGTAAAATGACTGTGCAGGGTCATAGGAGTCTCACTGATGTCTAAAATATAAGTTTAGTAGAGATGGAAAGAGACAGTCTCATCAGATAACAGCTGACAATGTCATGTTCCCACACAAGAAGCTAGGTAATAAACAGAGCAAAGGAAGTATAACCCCATCATCCAAAGCTTTAGTGACAATGCACAACAAATATTCTGCAGAGCATGTCCTTCATTCATGAGAAAAATTTAATTACAGCAATAAATATAAGCTACTTAGAGAAGACATGAAGAGATTACCATACAAAAAGAGGCTAAAATAATCTGAAGAAGTAAACTAAGGCAATCAGACAGAATTGTCAACACATCAAAAGGACTTACTTGAAATAAAAGGGTGTTGGGAGAAAAATAATCAGACAGAAAGTATCCATGCCTAAATCTCTAACCTACAGAAGAGTGGAGTTTTGGAAAACAAACTGAGGTCAAAATTTCACTTCTAATCCACTAAAGAAAGATGGTGTGGTGCATGGTTGTCTGAAATCACAGAGGACTGGATGTCAGCAGGCCAAAGTGTCACTTTTCATTCCATTTTCAAGGGTGCAAGTGGAGAATTGAAAGTGAAGAATTTCCAAGATTTCTAGGCACATTATAAGGGAAAGCTACTTGGTTAAAAATCACATTAGTGAAAGATAAAACTGAAATATACAATATTGCATATTATATTGTTTACATATGTAATATAAATCCAAACACTGACTATACAGAATACTGTCCAAAGAAATCAGTCTAACTTTCCTGAAGTCTATAAATATATGAAAACTAGTAAATATATACTGATTTTCCACTATTAATACTTTCATGTTTGTATTTCATAATGTAGTTCCAATTTCAAAAAACAATGTGTATTCTATGGTTAATTTTCAAAGACCTAAGGTTAGAAATTAATCCAGTTATGCACTTGGAAAAGGCAAAAGCCATTTCATAATTCTTTCAGAGATTATTTCTTTCCTAGGGGGAAAACAAGGTGGTACCTCAGAGGACAAGCACAGACTACCTTAAGGATCCTCCTTGCATACTTTATAATAGACTTATTTATCTGCCCAAGAAAAGAGAAACAGGAGAAAGAATCATTTTAAATAAGGGCAGGCCACAGTGATAATGAGAAGATGAAATAAACATAGTCAAAATATACCTTGTAATTTCAGTGTAGGTATTGTACTTCCAATGGTTGCCATTTAATATCTCCTTGTTGCTTCCTGGCATCCTAGATACATACACACTTGTGAGGATCCAAGGTGTAATAGCAGCATTTTTAATGTGGCACCACAGTCTCATTGGTCCAATTGATCTAATTGGATTTTTTATCTATGTGGGAAGATAAATGATTTGATTTTACTGCCTACAGTGAATTTACAGGTGTGGCAGTTCTAAAGACTTCTTTTTAATGGGGAAGGTGATTTATTACAGTATAAGTGAAAACCCAGGAGCATCCAAGCGCCAGCATGTTGTCACTCTTTCAAAATCTAAACGCTTTTTAGTCTGACCATCACACTTTATATGAACATAAAACACAGAGATGCTTTGCTAGTATAAGTTTAATTATTTAATGGTTCTCCTTCCCTCCAGCAATATATTCTTTCCAAGATGTGTTTCAAATCATGTATGATCAGCCAAAGAATGACAGAACAGCTTTTTTATTTAGAAAGAATTGCTTACTTTAGGCTGGTGGTAGTAATATCTTGGTACTATTCAGGACAGTCCATGTCCTTATACATAGAATCCTAACACATTCCATGGTATAAAAAAGGGGTCTGTTTTTTGGGGTTTTTTTAATGCTTGTAATTACCTGTTAATGAATCTATTGAAATGGTTCCTTATGAAAAATTCAAGTTTTAAACAAAAACAAGCCAAATCCAAACATCAGTTAACATAAGTGATGATCAGACAACAGTAAAAAGACTTGTCTGTAAAAAATAGTGGACTAAGAATAATACACTTTTACCTAGCAAAAGCTTCTTCCACAATTAATTCCAGCATTGAGTCAAAATATTTTTACCCTCACTGCTCACAATGAAATACTCATAAAAAGGTGCATATTTATTTTCAGTACATGGAATAATTCTAAAACTTAAATATCCTCTGATCACTTGCAAGCCCATGTTCATCAAGACAAAGACATTTTCTGTAAAATATTTCCCATAAACTAAACCCACTGTTTTTAAAAAAAGAAATTACTACTTGATTTTCTTTCCTTCACACGCTTCACCTAAAACTAATGCCATTTGATTTCATCGCATAATATCATTATGAAGTTATATCTTCATATTTTTCAATCAAATACTCATTGAAATAGCAACTTGATTGCATGAAGAATAACGCCTATCAGGATATATTATCATTATACAATGTGCACCTAAGATGAGGCAAATTTAAAGCAATGTTCTATCACTTAATTATCATGACAAATGAAGACTAAGTAATTTTAGCTTGACGCTCTCTTATATAGCTTCCAAAAGAGCTCAAAGTGTACAGCAATTAGTAATGCTTTGGAAAGATTTTTTTTTTTATCTAAGTGGTAGGATATTATGGATGGAATCAGTCTGAGGAGAGCATTTCCTGACTGAATTTCACCATTCTTGATTACACTTTAGAGCAGCATATAATTGTTTTCAGTAGATCGAATTACATGACATGAGAGCAATAATACACATGCTCTTTGAATTGACATTCCTTGTCTTCAATTTTTAATACCAAGGTGCACTGCTATGGTGGCATTATTTATGTTATCATGATTAGCAAATAATACTTTCCAAAGCAATTCAGGAAAGGCCTAATTTGAAGTACGCTTCACTCTGGAACGAGAAATCGATCCCAGATGTTACAAAATGTTGCAGATGCAAAGAATAAACAACAAACTGAAATCCTGAGCTATATATTCACTATAAGGTTTTGATGTAAAATATTTAGCAAATGCTTGGGTGGTTTGGCCTTTAAAACAATAATATCAGAAGAGGTTATGGAAGTCTTTATCAAAGCCTATAGACAAACTAAAAAGTGTTTACAACATACCTGTTATAATGCATCATATTTCTGGAGAAAAACACATTTTTTAATCAGACCATTAAAAAATTGCCAGTGAAAAAACAGGCTTGTGTCTTTATATCTTTATCTCTTTATGAAGTTTGGCTGATGTCCCATGCTTGAGACAGAGGTATAAATGTAGTAGGGATGGTTCACTGGAGGTGGGTGCCCAAGCAATGGAATGATAGGCCCACCACTGTGAGCTTCAAATCCTCCGCAGGGTTTGAACAGGTCTGATGGGAACTAGATCAATAATGTAGACGGCAGCAACTTTACTAAATTTCAATGTTTTAATCTGTACAACATAAGTATAACATAAGAATAACTTACTTCTGTTATTTGTCTTACACCAAATGGAACAAACCAAGTAACTAATTGAAACTGGTCGGTTAGGGAAAATAACAATCACAGCAGTCACATTAGAGAATAAACTTGTTTCAACAGTTTTGATTAGATTGATGCAGATATTCTCCAAGCAAAATTTTATTTAAATACCTTATTATGGAAATCGACTTTAAAGTCATTCCCTTGCATATTCACATGCTGTCTTCCTTATCAGGCAGGATACAATGATGAAAAAGCACTCCACTACAGCTTCAGGAATTAAACTTTATCTGTTATCTCACTGCAAATAGAGGGCCTGAGCAGGTGAAGGTGACTGGAACAAGATAAATTTCGTGAGGCATTTTGCGTCACCGGCAACAGAAATTGTCAGCCGTGCTGGCCATTTTCACCAGCTCTTGCTTGTTTCCTTCAAGGGCACAGACTGTTTTTTGGTGGAGGAAGGACAATGTTTACAGACCTCTCCCCTGGGAGTCTGGCATAAGATGGCAGAAGAGAATCTGACTGCCTCTCTCCCAGCTCTATGCAGATTGGAAAATTCACCACTTCCATCATGGGACAATTTTGAAAAAATTCTTCATAAAATGAGATCAAGACAGAAATGTGTCCATAATTTTTGCAATAAAATGAAGTGCTAACAGCAATGCTTTCCAAATTATCTCCCTGTAACTCTTTAGCAGCTGTTTCTGATGCCATTTCTTAAGGAAATAGTGAAAGTCTCAGAAATTTATCCTAGATGTCTTCTTCAGATAACAAACACATATCAATAATAAAATAGTGAGGAAAAGAGATAAGGGAAATCAAAGTAAATTAGAAGTTATGAGGTATACAGAAGTGGGAAAGAATAATAGGTACATTAGGAAAAACCAATTGTTGGCAGAACAAAACACAAATTCCCAAGTGTTTTCAGCATACTGAAAAAATAAATCTTTTATTATTATCAGATGGAGATGCTAATGATAACAATAACAGCACCAACTATCATGCAGACTGAAGTGTTCAATCAATATTTCTGGTTTACTTTTGGGAAGAGGCAGGATAATGTACAAGTTGACAAACATGGAAGACTTCACAATAATAGCTAAACAAGCTGTTAATCAACACTGAGTAGTGATGGTCAGCTTTTAAAACTAGTGAACAGACTCTGGTGTTTCCGTGTTCCTTTGAATAATCTGGAACTCCAAGGAAATGCTAAAATATTGCTAGAGTGTTGTGCCAAAGTCACAAAAATCAGAGGATGACAGGAATAACCACTTATATCAAGCAAGAAAAGCTCCTGGAAAACCTGTTACAGGAATCAAACAATTTAATTTGTAATTGTCTTACAGGAAATTGTTCATGTCAGGCAAAACTGACTTATCCATTGGATGAAATAGCAAATTTTTTTGAGTGTTCTTTCTGTAGTATGAGACTAAAGGGCTAATAAAGGCATTTGAATTAGTTCTTCTGGTGCAAAATGAGAAGATTGCAATTTGGCTTATTAGCCAAGCTCGAAAGGGGTTGTCTTTGAGACTCATAATTTTTCTAATAGCATCTAGATTTAATCGTATTCAACTACTCAGAATAGCATTTTCAGATCAGAATATAAAGGGCTTGGTCATAAAATGACATGTAAAATAAAATAGATTTATTGGTTAAAGATTAGCTTTCAAACTCTTGATTCAATACAGCTAAATGTAAACATTTACAGGAAGAAACGAGGAATGCAGGCCTCACTTGGGAAAAAAGAACTACATAAATTGTGTGGGAGCTATAAACAGCCAGGTCCCAAGGAGCCACCATGAGGCAAAAATAATACATTAATACAATTGTTGCTTGCAAAAACAAAGACTAGGAAAAAGAGAACTAAGATGTTTTTACTTCTGTTCAATATGATCAAGACTGGAATAGTCTGAAAAGAACCTACCCAGGAAGAAAAATATCTTATCTTTCTCAGCTAAAATATCAGTATTTTAAAAATTGAATTAGATGAAAATAAAAAATGGCTAACAAGTTCATAAAATGAAATTTCAGCACAAACTTCACACAAAAGAGAAAGCAAAATAAAAAACATGGCAAAACAACTTCTCAGCTGGTATGCACACAACAAACTATATCTGAAGCTCAAGTCAGAAATCTATCAGCTATCATATTGATTTTTCTGTAAGGTTTGATACTTTAGATTCAGAAATGGATTTTTAGAAAATTTTCGTTCTACAAAAATTAATATTTTCCCATTGAAATGTTTCAACTATATCCGGTGCTTCAAAATATTGTTTATAACTGCAAAATTTTTCAAATAATAAAAATAAAGGGCTATGAAATTATTCAAGTACAAAGCACCTAAGTTGAAAGAAAGACACTAAGGGAGCACTTAGGTTATAGAAAGAAGCTGACAGCTGCAGCCAAAACAAGTGAAACAAAGAATAAGGATTTCACTTTGTATTTAGGGTGATTAACCACTGGATGGGATTTCTCCAAAACAGTAACAGACCCTGCAGATCAGTTTTTGATTCCTTCTAATTTCTGGATAAAATGCAATATCATATGTAATATAAAAGAGGTCTGACTGGATGGTCTACTGTGATCTGGTAATCCATGTCAGGCATAGATATTCAGGGGGTGTGATATGGGTTGCCATTCCTGACACTGACAGTGCTTTCCAGTTGTAGGTGACAGTACACACAAAGCATTAATTAAGCTTCCCATTGCCCTGTAGCTGCCAAGGTTATTTCAATAGCTGCAGAAACAAGCACAATATGAATAGAGAGCATTATATGTTGAGGTTTGAATTCAACGGATTTCTCCCTTTACCCTCAGTGAGGATAATTATGGCAAAGATCATTCTCCACAGAACTTTAGCAAGGAATACATATACTGGTTCAACACATGGAACCAAATTCCCCTTCTTATATTTAATGATATTATTAATGAAATTGCCCTCAATAAAGAAGTTATGTTATGTGGGATATGTCCAAAGACTTTTACTGTCCATTGTCAAACCCTAAGGTAGTTCATAACTCAGCCAAAAATAAATTGTTCTCTTGATGCTATATTTGATTAGCATTCCACTAAAGCAAATTCTATATTGAATCCAAAGAAAACATCTTTATTTTGGTTGAACAAGTTTATCAATACAGTCATGAGGACATAGTAGCAGCAAAATTGTCATTCTGTCATGTAACTATATGATTCCTGCCACATCGCAGAAAGGGAATGGATATTGTATTAATTTAGTTTTCTTGCTTTATGTACAACCCTCATTTCCTCTTCCTTCCTGCTATCATGTACATTCACTTCATCATCCCCTATTCCTGCCTCTTGGAGCAAGGCAAGTCTTCTACCACCAGGAAATAGAAGAAATAGGACTGATTTACATCTGAGTTACAAGCCTCATAAAATTACCATACATAGTAGACATCATATTTAAAATGGGATACTATGCTACACACCTTTTATCAAAGTATCAGACTCATTGAGACAGCAAAAAAAGCAACGTTTTGGCAATAACTTACGACAATTTTTCTTGAAGTATTTTAAAAATATTAAATTAAGAATCAACATTCCCCCAGGAAATAAATAAAGGAGAGACAGTGTAAGCAGATTGCTCACCCATTGCAGCATCGCCTCTAGACAGCAATTGCTCACAACAGCTAGGAGCAGATAGAGAGAGAAGAATCTCATATCCAGCTGAAATGGCACAGGGAATTTGGGAAGACAGAATGCAATTATCTGAGATGGAATTTCATCGGAATGATAAGGTTATACCAAGGGAACATTAATGATCACCTTAGAGCCTCCTTTGAAGTAGAAAAGCAGGACTCAGGTATAAGAATGCACTCAAAGAATTCAGGACGTAGAGCAAAGAGAGATTTCAGTTTTCCTGCATCTCCTAGTTTGCACATGGAAACACAGTGTGCCACTTCTGTGGCATTTTTACCCTCCTAGAGATCATCACTGCAACACCTGAGCAACAGCCCTGACAGAACATTGGCGTGCCGAGGGGGCACGAGTTGAGTCATGAAACAATCACTTGCTGAAGCTGCAAGAGTGAAAGGCTGATGACTGATGACAGCAGAAAGCACAGCCAAAACCCTGCAGGGCCCTGAGCACACTCAGGGGTACGAGCAGTGCGGGGCACATGCCCCCTTGTATTGTACAGACCTTGCCACAGATGACATGGCAAACTCTTTCCAAGACCCCTTTATCCTTCCTCAACTCTGAACAGCCATGAGGGAGGCAAATGCCACACAGTCCCAAGAATCTAATGAAACTCTCAATTATAAGATAACTTTTGATACCTCTGATAAAGATAACATGACTATGTTCTTAACTGTGGATCATTCCTGCAGCAAAAGTTTCATCTAAAGCATTGCCAGATGTAATAAAAAAGAAGATACAGCATAGCACAACACTACCTCACTAAGGCTCTAAGCACATAAACTGTTTGGATACATTATTTCCTTGACATCTTAGATTACAATGTTATTTTTTCTTGGCACTTTTAGGAACTGGAACATAATGAAGTTTTGACTAAGTGGAATATGGTCTGTTGCTTCTAACAAATCACAGCGACCAAAGCTGACCTCATTAGAAAGACTAGTTTTTCATACAAAGAACTAACTAACCATTGGAAAAATTCAGTCTGGATTTTTTTAAGCATTCATAATTAATTAAAACAGCAGTTTCTGTGTAAAAACAAACATAACTTTGATTGAAGAGGGGGAAATAAAAAGCTGGTTTATTATAGATTAAATTCTGCTCTGAGAACAGCCTGCTTGACAAGCAGAAAATGCACTCTCTACATCCTCAAAAAATATGCAACAATCAGTCATTTCCAGTCAATGATAAAGCGACAAATTACCTCTGCTAATTTTTTTGTTTTACATAATCCCAGAATTTCAGGTGTATCAGAAAATCTGTATAGTCCTTTTCACTTCCACTCAGTTGAAGCTCTTCTCTTTTTATTGGATTATTTAATTCTAACACCTTTTACTGGTTTATGGATTAGACCGCTGTGGATGAACCCATTCAAATTAACCCAGATTTGAGCTGCCGTGTGTGTTGAATGAGAGCAGTGGTGATCTCAAGCCTGGTTTATGCAGGGGTCCTAAGTCTCAAAGTAATGAGAAAGAAAACCTTCATAATACACAATTCATAGTGTGATACATTGCCATGAATATGTTTCAGTTGTTCTTTGCCTCTGAATTTACCTCTGCTCTCTTTCTTTTGGGATTCAGTGTAGTGATTGTAACCTGTAAAGGTCTGTCCATTTAAGAGCCACGTTTCATGGAAATAATTTCCCACAGGAAAAATTAGCTGTCCTCTGAACGATTTCATATTTCAAGGGTCATATTCATTCCTAGGAATAAAATACTGGGATTTGAGATTTTAACATAAAATATTATTTTGGTGAAAATTCCCTATAAACAATGTAGCATAATGTGAAATTGGCTTATTTCCCTCAGACAATATGCCTGCTTTACCCAACTGCAAATTTCTCACTGTCTGCTGGAAAAGTGGAGCCTCATCTGGGTATTGGTCCATAAACTCTTCTGTGGCAAAATTGGCAGCAGTGTGAAGAAAGAAATCCTCTTGGTCTTTGACACAAAAACACTTTCATAGTGGCAGATTTATCTTATGGACAGTAATACAAGCAATCACTCTGAATTCACATAGTATATTATCTATATTCCACATGAAACTAGGCAAGTTAAAGTATGGTCATTTAAATCAGATAATATCTAACTGGAATTAACATCCCATCTTTGAAATCATAGGAAAAAATTACACCAGTATTTATGAACAAGTGAATTTCTGGCAAACATTGTCCAAAGAAATACTGATGTTGTAAGTATGTCTCATCTGCAACTATGCTTCTTGTAGACTTCATCTTCATTTTGGTCTCACAGAAATTAATTTTAAGTGCTAAAATGTTTCCTTTTGGGACATTTTTGGAACAGTTGCTTTTACAGTTCAGTTCAATACTAACTAAAAATGTGCTATTTTTTACTACTTCATGTTTTCCTATTCCTTTAGTGGTCACTATATTGAAGGGGAAATAAAATATTTAAAACCTCTAAATTCAGTTAAAAACTTTGTATATGATGAAATGTTGAATGAAGGTTCTCAAATTTGGTTACAATAACGGTTCTCAAATAATGCTTACAATAAATAATGCCTATCAATATAGAAATATAAATGCATCCAGCAATGCAGAGAAATACATCCACAAACATATATCTATATGAATACAAAAAGAAAGGGCATTTTTTAGAGAATAAGAACTCTAAAAAAGTGACATTGAACAGCTACAAAAAAAAAATGCACAAAGAAGTCCTAATGACCTAAAGAAGATAATACAAATATTTTTCAGACCATAATTCATAGCTATAAGCTAACACAGGAACTATTCTACAGATGCAGTTGTATTCATTAAAATTCATTATCACTGCACTTGTGTCTAGAAATGTCCTTTAAAATCTTTAGCTTTATCCCCTAAAGATCTTTTGGAAATTGAACTTCTTGACCCCACACAGTCTTCTTCAGTCATACACATCCTCCCGGTTATCTATTACCTGAAAAAGGTCCTGATGGGGTCAAAGTCATTACTGGTAAATTCTGGTCACCAGAGAGAAGGAAAAAAATAGTACAACTTTTTTGATATGCCTAAAACGGTATTTTGTCCCAGGCATCAATAAATATGATGCACATCTGGTGTATCCTTTGAAACGCCAGGGAGTCAATGGACTGTACTACCGAATTGAACACATAAGAGCTAATGACATAAGCAATAATAATAACTGTTTAGTAAGTATTCCAAAATACGAGATTAATAGACTCTGGGGCCATAAAATGAAAGTGTTCTTAAAGAAGTTCTTAAAGAAAAGACGTTTCCAAATCTTTTATACCTGTAATCACTGTAGAAACATTAGAAAGTTGTGATGACTGAAAATTTACTTGGAATAGACTGAAGAATCTACTTCTGATAAAAGTGTTAGAGGAAGAGGCTTTAAAAAAGCCCACAAAATTAAATTACAGATGTCAACGTCAGTAAAAATCTTAAAAAAGGTGAATAAAATCTCAGGATTATAAACTGCTGCTAAATAAAATTCCTTTAGGTTTTACTAATACCAGGTGAATAGAACCTAGCAAAAAAATCTTTGAAAGCTCCAAAGGTAAAATATTGACAGCTGTTTCTGACATCTGTACTGGGAAAACTGGTAGAAGTCGTAACAATCACAAAAACATGGAAATCTGAGCAGAATCAGTGAGGTTGGAGAAAATCTCTGGAGATTGTCTTGAGGTAAGCAAACCCCTGCTCAAATCCAGAAAAGAGAAGTCAGTTGCTTACAGACATACCCAGTCAAACTTTGAATGTCTCCAAGGATGATACTCCACATCCCTCTGGGCAACCTGTTCCTTGTTCAAACACGCTCACAGTAAAACAGTTTTACTCTTTTACACGTGAATTCCAGTGTGTCCATGACTTGCTTACCCTGGGGAGCCCAGCAGTGGACAGAGCACTTCAGATGGACCCACCAGGGCTGAGGAGAGCAGAAGAATCACCTCCTTTGACCTAGGCTCTAACACAGCCTAACACAGCCCAGGAAACTGGGGGTAGTCTTTGCTGTGAGGGTGCCTTGCTGACTCATGCTTTACTCCTTGTCCACCAGCGTTCCTAGGGACTTCCCTGCAAAGTTGTTTCCCAGGTGGTGGGCCGCAGCCTGAGGAGTTCTTCCTCCCCACATGCAGGGAGGAGGCATGTCCATTTAAAGAGCTTCACAAGTTTCCTCTTTTCCTGTTAGTTTTCCCTCTTTCTCCAGCCTGTAAAATTCCCCTTAAACATTCTGATGTATCAATCACCCATTCCAATTTTCAGTCATCAACAAGCTTTCTGAGAGTGCTTTATTTTCTGAGAGTTCTCAGAAAACTTCCCCTGTCACTATAACCTTTCAAAAATTTTCAATTTTCAATAGTGGCCTCAAAATGACATCAACCAACTCCCTCAGAACTTGGGGGCGCATCCAAACAGCTTCCAATGAGCTGTAACAAGTTCAGCTGGTTTAAAAAGCTTCTAATCGGATCATTCTCTACCAGGGATAAAACTTTCTGTCTCTGAACTTTCACAAAAATTGTAGGGGCCTGGAATTCCTGAAAGCCTTATTATTAAAGACAGAAGTGAAGGAGGTGAGCCTTTTCCGTATCCTTTGTCACCAGGTCCCCTGAAGCATTCAACAGCAAGCCAACATTTTCTCTAATCTTTCTCTTGCAGGAGCTTTTCTCGTTGTCATTCATGCCCTCCCTAACCCAATTCCTGCCTGCTCAGACAGCATCCCTATAGTCTTCCCAGGACACATGTGCCTTTTTCTAAGACTTGTATGCTTCCTTTTCCCTCAGACTTCAGTCAGAATTTAGGTCTTTGTTCATCCTTGTAGACATTCAACTGTCTTTGTCTGACTTCCTGCACATTGCTATGGGTCAATCTTGAGCCTGGAAGAGGTGATTTTTGAAAATCAGGCAGCTCTCCTGCCCTCCTCTCTAGGGACATATCCTACAGGATACTTCCAAGAAAATCCCTGCACAAGCAAAAGAATGCTCTCCAGAGGTTAAGGTGATCCTGCTTTTTGCCTTGTACCTCTGCTCTCAGGACCCTGAACCCCACCATCACTCCAGCCAAGGCTGTCCCTGACCTTCTTATCTGCAGTAATCCTAATCGGCAGACTGTAAGCCTCCCATAAGGAACAAACTCTGGAAATACAAGCTTTCTTCTGGTTGGCTGGAAAGGCCACATCTATTTCTTCATTCTGCTCAGGCAGTGTATAGCAGATGCCCACCACAATATCATATATTGGTCTGCCTGCTAATTGTGACCAAAGAAGAAAATGGATCAGTAAGTACATTAAGAAAATGGGAATTTTAAGGAGCAACCAATGCAGATTCTGTAGATGGAGCTCATGACCACGTATCAGTAGAGGTCCCAGAATTAACCAAAAAAGTTTATAGACCAGAGTTACTCAGTTAATATATCATTTACTTGTGGTTTTCTGTGGTTTGTTGGGGGTTTTTTTTGTTTTGTTTTTGTTTTTTTTTTAATGAAATCCCTGACAATATAAGTAAATAGAATAATATAAGAAAGAAAGTTTTCTTGTGGATTCTTAGCTACAAAATAGGAAGCAGAATAAGCTCAAAAAGTGAGACTCATTTGCACGACAGAGGAAGCTTAGTTGAATCTGATACTTTTCAAAATGCAAATAAATGGTAAACTATGGCAAGCATACACAAATTTGGAGAAGGAGAAAAAGGAAGATAGCAATATCTTATAATGATTAGAAATTTAGGCTAGTAAGTACATCAGCCTGAAGAAAATGGCTTAGAAAGGACATACTGGAGATAGGTCATTGAACAATGCACTGAGAAGTAAATTACTGATAAAGATAAGGTAATGCACATAGGAAAACTAACACTGATTAGATGCATACCCACTGATGCATTCTGAACTAGCTAATATTCATTATAATATGTTAAATAAGATACTTTCAGAAAAGAAATGAACAATGTTAATATTTTTTAGGAAAAGAAAATTGACTATAGCAAAAAAAAATCTCTACACTATGGAATAAATCCGCATGACATTTGAACCAGGTGTTCCACTGCTGTCACTAGAAAACTTAAGCAGAACTAAAATAGCTGCAAAGAAAGACAAGACAAATATGAAATAGTGCACACAAAAACGTAACTCACTAGATTTAAACTCTGAAGGCTGGAAAATAATTGCCTGCAAAGAAATATAATAAAACTTTATAATAACATGAATAAAGGGAAATAAGGAAGAGCAATTTATCATTTCTCATAATACAAACATCAGAAGTTATCAAATGCAAGTGGCAAATATAAAAAAGTGGCATGCTTTTTACACAGAAATTAGAGGTAAACTCTGCAATTCCTTGCCTCAAGATGCTGACAATGCTAAAAGTTTACTTGGTTTCAGAAGCAACTAGACACCTTAATTGAGCAGAAATACATCAAGGACTACTAAACACATAGTAATGAGACCTAGATTAATCTCTGAGCTGTAGGTTGCTCGGATCTGGGACATTACATTTGGGAGCTACTTCCTCACCTTGCCTTGTTCCTAACCATGTTCTTATATTGCTTCTTGGCTGTGTGCTATGAGCCATTGCGTTTCAGTGTTGAAAAAGGTCACACCTGAAAAGCATGGAATGGAAAATTATGGTTATAAATAAAAGAAAAATCTCAAATTCATCTGACCTGGAAATTAAAGGGAACTAAACATACATTAACAATATCTAAAGATGAAAGCAAAACGAATTTCTAGACCTACCTTTTTTTTTTTTTCCCTAAATCCTAAACTTTCAGAAAGCTGAACAAAATCATGTTTGCCCTGTCTCTTCAGGAAGCACTATAATCAGCCATTGCTTGAGAGTTATAGTACCCTCAGGAAGCAGAAAAATGTACATAAATGTTCAATGCATTTGAATAATGTTTCTCACTGAGTCATAGACCATCAGTAGATCTGAAACACGTTTCTTTAAATTTTTAATGTAAAGAGTTTATATTATGTAGAAAATAGCACAAAATAAGCTAGTGGCTGTATTTTTTTCTTTAGACTAGCTTAGCAAAATACACAATATTTTTTAACTTTAAATACCTCCATAGTTCAAAATAGAGCATCCTGTTATCATTCATTTTGCATTATTTGCTACCTTATTTACGCCAAGTCTGATTTAATTCACATCAGGGACATTCCCTTTACCTAACAGAGAGTTACAGTAGAGATAGAGTCTTTCCAAGGGAGCTTTTTATCCTCTTACATTATACCCAGTGATTTTTAGGAGTCAAAGAAAATTTTCTTTCTTTAATTAGTGGCCTCAAGCCAGATGAAATGAACAGACCTTTGCAATGAAAGGCATCATTTCAGCTGGTTGAATATCCATCCTGCCCTAAAAATGACAAAATTTTCTTTTTCTAAAAAGGAAATCAACTTCTCAATAGGACTATTTTATTGCTGCCTTTTTTACTGAGAAAACAAAGAATTTGTATTCCTGTCTGGGGCTGAAAAAACTGGCCACTGACTATTTCCTTCCCCCAGTGCTAGCTCTCAAATCTTAAAGTGTAATGCTTACAGGAATGCTTATATTTCAGGAAAGTGTGGTCTTCATGCAAGTGTGAAAACCAGTGTGTCTTGAAATGCTGAAGGCATAAGCTTACTAGGAGAGCTAAGGAGACTGGACCCCATCTTCTGTGCAGACTGGGCCAGTCACAGAGATGGTCACAGTCCTGACACTTCTGGTGGGGGCTGCCACAGGAACAGCAGTTCCTGATGAGACATGATTTAGACTGTGAGAGATTCAAACTGGCAAATTACTCAGGTCCAGAATGACCACACAGGGAGCAGAAAAGTCTTTTGAGTGAAACCACAGGACACCATCACTGGGTGAAAATGAAAATGGGAAGAGGGGAACTACGAAGTGAGACACAAGTATTCTCTTTACTGCTCAAATCTTACCCATTCAATAAAGCCTAAGTGTAATTAGAATAAGCTTTTCTGGTTCCTCTCTCACTTCTTGTCCTTCAATATGGAGGAATCTGTCTTGATCTTTTCTAGGATTTAGAGCTCTCTCAGACATGTTGTATATACATATTACAAAAGGGAAACTGGAAAATGAAGCAATGAAAATACTGCCTTGTGCATTTAATCCTGACCCTGGCAAAAAGAAGATAAAATGTGACAAAAACCCACTATGTTTTTTGCCCTGTTACCAGACAGTTTTACCACAGCATCTTTCCTGGAGCAGAAATGTCTAAATTTGCTTACGTCACTTCCTTTTTTACATTTTTTTTAGTACTGTTAGAACGGATGCTGATACTGTTTATGACAGAGCTGCTGCAGGAACAGGACTTGAGAGTTCATGCTTGCTTCATCTTTTGCCTGACATGTTTACATATTTCAATCTCAGCAGCACTAAATCACATGTTCTATAAAAATCCAAATTCTGGCTCCATAAAGCTCAGTCATGATTGGTTTTGCAACGAATAGCTCTTGGTGGTTCTTAGGTTTTTTTCATTTTTCATTTCTTGATTAAAGGTGTAGAGATTTTTTTTTTTTTTTTTTTTTTTTTTTTTTTTTTTTTTTTTTTTTTAGAAAGGAAGACTTTCAGTTAAAACGATGTTGTTTCACCCTGAGACTCACAATTGACTAACAATTTCCACTCTGGATTTCATAAAGCATTTGTTTAACTCAAAGCACAGGAGTAATGCCATTGAGTTCTCAGGCTCTGACTGAGATCCCTAGAGTACATTTTACCCTGCTATACATTTCTCTCAGCAACAAACATGAGGTACTGCAAGTTATACTATAATAGTCAGAGCACAACTTCAGAGAAACAAATCTTGCTTATGCTGTACTTGGAAGCAATGTCACTGATGTCAGTGAAAATGTTCAATTGAGAGAGCTGAGCAGCCCTATCATGGACTGTCTTTCCAAACTGGCATATATACATTTGCTGTATAAACAGTACAGCTTTATGTATCTGCACAGTTACGTTTTTAAAACTGCAAGCTTTATACAAACACTGTGTAGGTAACATTAATATCAATCTGTTTCCTCTTTACATGACATAAATATCACAATAAAAAAATCAACTCTTTCTTTTGCTGAGGCTTTTTTGATCTTTGTTACCAAAAACATCTTAACAGGCACTTTTAAAAAATCATTATTCCCTGCATGTGAAACTGTGCTTCCTTTATCTTTTGCTGTCTTTTAAAACTGCAGAAAGATGCTGGCTTTCACCTGAGATTGTGACTACCCTGTTGTAGGTATGGACACACACGTCAATAAAATATCCTTAGGATTTCTAGATGTCTCTTTTAAAATTAGTAGAATTTTCCTTAAGAAAGTAGAATTTTCCTGCTTTTTTGTTATTAAAGCAGTTCTGCAAAATGCAGTCCTAATCACTGTCTACTTCATCACTCATTTTGTTACAGAGTCATAGAGTGGTTGAGGTTAGAGGGAACCTCTGGAGATCATCTAGCCCAGCCACCTTGCTAAAGCAGGTTCATCTAGGAAAGTTTGCAGTGGTTTACAGGTGAGTTTTGAATAGCTCCAGAGAAAGAGACTCCCCAACATCTCTGCGCAGTCTGTTCCAATGTCCTCAAAATGAAGAAGCTTTTCTACAAATTCAGTGGAACTCTGTGTGTGTCATTTTGCACCCATCAACCCTTATCCTGTTGATGTGCACCACTGAGAAGAGTCTGTGCTCATCTTCTTGACGCCGGCCCTTCAGATATTTGTATGCATAGATAAGGGTATCTCAGTCTTTTCTCCAGGCTAAACAGGACCAGCTTCCACAGCTTTCCCTCATAAGAGAGATACTCCAGTCTCTTCATCATTTTGGTGTCCCTTTGGTGGACCCTCACTAGTAGCTCCTTGTCTTTAGAGTACAATAAATTAGCTTACAGGCTTCTTAAATGACACTGAACTACATCAGCCCTACATACAATTAAAATTAAATATTGTGTAGATGCTCACAAATCATGCCCAGGAGTAAGTCAAAAAGGACAATGTTAGATGGTTCAATATTGCCAGTTAAACATGATAACTTATAGACTATCCATTTGTCCAAGCTGCTACAAATGTCTATGTTATCAGGGCTTTTTTATACTTCTTTATTTTGCCTAAACCCAGGACAGGTATCCTTTCCAGATCTGCATGTGCAGTGAAGATTTTACTCTTCTCAGCTGCATGCCACTGACAGCTGGATGGGTGTTGCTGCCTTCATTTCTCCTGCATGCGGAGGGGAGTGCAAGCACAGTCTGCCCCCAGGAACCCCAACCGGCTCAAGCCTGCCTTTGCCTGCTCTATATGGGATGTATAGGGGGAACTGTCTACATGGGCCCTTCTGCTAGGTGAGTAATGGAGTGTAATCCCAGAAAAGTGCAGGGAATAGAGGGCACCTCTGTCTTCTATCAGAAGAAGTCCCCTCCTTACCCTAGTAAGAAATTCATGCCAATATATTTAAGGGTCTTATAATAAAACAGTTAAATTGGCACAGAAATTTCTATTGACATGTGGTTTTCCTACCTGTAAAACCAAGTTCTGATGAAGCAGAACTGACTGCTCCAGTTTAACTTACTTGAAGTGGTACAGCCTTGCTTTGGAGAAGCTCCTTTTCTTACTGCCAAATGGATGTTTTTCACAAATGCTACACTTTAAAAATCATTCTAGAAAAGCAGACATTGTAATAAATATCACAGGGAAGACCTCTATGTACTTAGGAGATGAGTAATGCTCCTGGAGGAACCAGCACAGACTTAACTCACCTGTTGTGATACCTCCCTTCAGAAATATTGAATAGAACAGTGTGACAGCAGGGAAAGGAAATACATACCTTTTTCTTATGTGAAGTCCTGCTGCACACCATATTAGACTGACCTTCTCATATTTTCTGTGTTTTGATTGCCTATTGTCCAAAGCACCTCATTCCTCAAAGGTTAATGAGGCTAAACAAGAGAAAACAAAAAGGTCACACAATGAAATGCTGATCTATTGACAAAGGCTGCAGAATTCAAAAGTAATGCAGAACTCCAATACTCTCATTCCAGAATTGCTGATACCATACTAAAACGAACATGCTCAGACATCTCCTTCAGCAAATTTTGCTGTGCATGAGGTAGTGACCCCCTCTCCCAAGTTCAAAAAGATGAATCAATGCTATTACACCCCAAGGGCTAAAGTTCCTATTTCAGCATAACTGTGGCATGAAGAAGAACAAAGAGGGAACTAGGGAAGAAGTCAGAAAAATTACCTCCCAACTAATTATGCATTCATTGGAGCAGGTACATGAGTACACTGAGGCCTGCCTCCCAGCTAACCATGTCACTTCTCCAGGCTTAGGTTTTTCACCAAGGCTGACTAAGTGCCAGTTGTCACAGAAATTCTGCTGCTCAGAGGTCATACAAGCAAGTGTATTATAGCTGGAGACTTTTGTCTTCCTGTCACCAAGGCTGAAAGTAGAAAACGGCAGAGAATTTGTCCCTCAAGACAAATGACAAGCAAGAGAAATGACTAAGGAGCAATTCACTATGAGAACATTTTTCCATTGTAAAACTTTGATTGGTCAGGCACACAACTTTTCATTAGAAATGGCACTTCAGTCAATAGGAAGAAATGTCTGATCAAAATGAGCAAGGAAAAAGACATATACTCCTTCACATCACTGCCTGTCTGAGCAGGGATTTAAAGATGCTTTTTTTTTTTTTTACAAGAGGAGAAAGGATTTGTTAAGATTCAGAACTCCAGATACCTGGGGATCTGATTTGCTTCAGAAAAATGCAAATTTTTAATTTTCACAAATATTTTAACAAATCTTTTCTAGATGCTGGAAGTAAAATGAATACTGTTTCAAAATAATCTGCTTTGTTTGCCTAACACAGATCTCCATCCATTTAAACATGCTTTTTTTTTTTTTTCTTTAGTTCCATTTCTTTGACAACCAAGAGTTTAAAAAGGAAGCAATAGTTTGCAAATCCCTTCCTGGATTCCTTCTTTAGGTAACAGTGATGCTGAAAATAAATGGCACTACTGACAATTACCAACAAGTTGTAGGTCTATAGAATTAAATTAAAATATCTAGAGAATCTGATTTGAAAGAACAGTCTAAAACAATACATGCATCTGCAAGAATGGTGTGGAGAGGTGATGTGGAAAATACATTTTACCTTTTGCATCCAAACATGCCCTTCACAGACAAACGAAAAAATGTTAAAAGTTGCCTAGGCAGACAGCTTCAGCAATGAACCTAAATTGTTAAGGAAAAAGAAAACAAAAAAAAGAAGAAGGAAAAAAATAAAGGATTGAAAATCTTTTTTTGCATAGCAAACCAGAATACAAATGAATAATCTAATAGAGTTGATTCCAGAAATTACAAAGCATAAAATAATACTGAAGACCTAAGAACACTGTCTCATGTTTTTTTAGCTCTCCACAATCTCTTTTCGATTTGCTGCTTTTTGTAGGGATGGGAAGTGAGGCACCAGCACCTGTCACTAGACCTCTAAACAAATAATGTGTCTTCCCTTTGCATGGGCCACTAGAAGGAAATTGCTGCCTGGTGCTCCTATTACTTCTCCCTTGACATAAATTATGAGCCACTTACAATGATGTAAAAGGATAGATTTTTTTTCTTTGACTGGAAACTTACCTGCTGATTACTCTGGAGCTTTGATTAATGTGTCTGCCCCATTTTGTATGAAAGCTAGCAAACTAAATATAGTTGGTACTCAGTAACTGCATCAGCACAGTGGACAATAATGGGCTGTGGCTGGAAACAACTGAAGGTTTGAAGTTGCTAATGGCATAAATGAGACCTGTTACAGACCTGCAGGCTGAGTGAGAATGGGAACTCCTCCATCCTCTGTCAGGATGGTGATAGACCAAGCTGTTATATACTCAGAAATTTTGAGTATGGAATACTAAATACAGCACTGAATTTGTAGTTGAGGAATCTGTCTCTTACCACTGGGAAGAGTTTCTCTGAGGTATTTATTTTGTGATAAATCATTAATGTCTGTTATATTGCCATGGAAAAAAAAAAAAAGAGATGCATGAGGCAGGGGGTGCCCTGGAGGCAGCTGATACAGATCTTCATATCTGGGGACCCCAGGCAGTGAAAATACAGCCACATCACAAGAAAGTTTAAGCTTAAGGGATTTCTTACACTAGTTTGCACAGTCATGCAAGGACATCAGTTTCCATACAAAAGCTGGAGATGACAGCAGGAGGATCACAACATAGGAAAGGGAGGGTGATTTATAGTTTTGATCAACTGTCACAAAGGGTAAATTCAGAATGAATCATTGCAAATGTAAATTCCTCTTTTTGAAGACAAATCTGGAAACTACTCATTATTAATACCTGTTCAACTACAGCAATATATTACTGGTACATTATTAAACCTGTTGGAAGTAAATCTGCTTGCTTTTCTCGAAGATACCACCTTCTGAAATTTAAGTGATATTTCAAATTCAGGAGTTGCAGGGCCAAAAACATAAATTTCACTGTTTCTATGTGACCAGGGACGGATGTCTGAAAGTCCACCAAACAATGCCTGAGCCTATGGACTCAGAGTTTACTGTCTAAGGAAAACCTCTGAATGGAAGAGGGAAGTGGAGCAGAAGGGACTGGGAAATGGCAGCACCTGGAGCTATTTACAAGGAGCCCGTTTAATCCAGCCCTCTGCTCCGCTGCTAGTTTTGGTTCACAAGTGAATTTTGTTTGTGTTCAGATATTTCCTTTCACACTTGTCATTTTTTATAATATATTACCTTTTTAACCAATAAATACACACACAGCCCCCTCTACATATGTATGCAGGAACAGAAAGATTATAGTGACTATGTATGAAGCAATAGTTGGATGACACATACAACAACATATTTTAAAAGATAAAAATACTGTTAAGATTGCTAAAAAGAATGCATGAGATTATATTACAAGATTACTTGGCCAGGTTCAGACACAAATATTTATCATTCAGTTTCATGAACAAAATGGACTGTAGGGATTATTTAGTATAAAATTTTGCATAACAGAAGTTATAAGTGTTCCAAGGCACTTACTGGGTGGGGAAAAAATGTTATTTTCTGTAGTCATTGCAGGGTTGTTTCAGGCATCAATGGCTGAATTTCCTAAACAGAATGTTCATCAATATTAAAAATAAGGCTATATTAATTAAGAAATAAATTACCGGCTTCTTGTTGATTTGATTAAACATAATGAAAAATTGACTCAGTCTATGAGAAAATGAGAATGAGGTAAATTAACTACTTTCAGACAAATCTTAGGCATGTCTGTGTCTTTAGAGTGTTCAGTGAGGCAAAAGGCACATCTGACCCATCACCTTGGGCATGGCCCTTCTGAATACCTCTCCTACTACCTGTGCAAACACTTTCTAGTTAGAGTATTTGCAACTGGGAATTAATTAACCTTATACAATTCTGAGGCTGCATGACAAATTCACTTTAACCACTTAGAGACCATTGGAGACCCTTTTTATTAAAGGTTGGTGTGAACACTTATCCTGTTACAAGTGGATCCTAACTCCTTTGTGGATAGCAAATTGACAATTACTTTTGTAATGGATTGATCTTGCCTGGATTCCAGGTGCACACCAGTCTGCTCTATCACTCCCGCTTCTCAACAGGACAGGAGGAGAAAAATACAACAAAAATCTCATGGGTTGATACGCTGTGGTGTCTGCACTTCATCCTGCTCCAGAATGGAGACTCTCCTGTTGAATACCATCATAAACTTCCCCAACACAGGTCATTCCCACAGGCTGCAGTTCTTCACAAAATGCTTCAGTGGGGGCCTCCTTCACAAGATCCAGTCCCTCAAGAACTGACTGCTTCAGCATGAATTCCCCTCAGGGTCATAAGTCCTGCCAGCAAACCTTCTCCAGCATGGACTCCTCTCTCCACAAGGCCACATGTCCTGAGAGAAGCCTGCTCTGGCATGAGCTCGCCATGGAGGAGCAGCATCTTTCAGGCATGCTGCTTATCCAGTATGGGATCCTCCATGGGCTGCAGTTGGACCTCTGCTCCAAAATGACTTTCCATGGACTGCAGGAGGACAGCCTGTCTTATCATGTCTCCACCACAGATTGCAGGGGAATCTCTGCTCTGACACCTGGAGCACCTCCTGCCTCTCCTACATCACTGACCTTGGTGTCTGCACAGTTCTTGTTCTCATTTTTCACTCCTCTTCCTCAAATGCTCTTATGCAGCACTTCTAAACCCCTTCTAAAATATGTTGTCACACCAATGTCCCCAGTGGGCTCTGCTTTGGCCACTTGTAGATCCCTCTTGCAGACAGTTGGCATTGTCTCTGTCTGATTTGGGGGAAGTGCTGGTGTCTTCCCACAGAAGCCTCCTCTGCAGCCCTCCTGATACCAAAAACTCACCACATAAATGCAGAGCAACCTTTTCCAGCTATGACCAGCAATGGTCACTCGTTCATGAAATGCTTGCCTCTGATTAAATTGATGATGGTTGACTTCCCATTTTAGTTATCCCCAGTTTCAGGACCCAGTTTGTTACCTCAGCTAGCAAAAAGCATTTATCACACTGGGTCTTTTGAAAGGAAACTTCCTCTTCATTTCATAGAATCAGGTGATGCTTATTTCCTACAACACTAACATGTAGCTGCTAAAAATGCAAAAGATGCAACTTGCAGGGTTTTTTTGATATATCACTATAATAATAAGATATTAAAATATATATTAAAGAAATGTCATTGCAGGGACACTCAGAACACTTGGAATACATTTGCATGTTAACAAATAAAATACTTGTTAATGTAAGACCTAGTGTCTTCAAATCCTGCTTTTGTAACCAAATGGTGTTTTTCAATTGAACCATCCAGTCTCAAGTTAAAGAACTGTGTCACTAAATCACTTTCAGGCTCCATTAAGCTCATGTAGGTCTACACCTCTCTTCTGAAGCCTGAACTATGTGCAGCACTTCCCCTTGAAATTGTGTACCACTAGAACTGGGAACATTGCACGTACCAGAGGACTGAGCTTACCCTAATTCTACATGGCTTATCTAGGTCTTCTTTATGAAGCTTTCATTTTAATTTGGTTAAGCCCCCATTTGCTTAAAGCAGTACACATGCCACTTATGAATCTATTTCAGTTACAAGTGTATACAAAGGGCATTAAAGTTTAGTTTAAAATATGACTCAGACACCTGGTCAAATTCACATTCATTGTTGAAAACTAAGCTGTGGCACCCTGTCCACCCCAAACCTGTAGCAAAATGAAGCAAGGTCACCTACTTTAATTTTGTGTAGCTGAGATTTAAGTGGACTTAACTTGTGACTTGTCCTGTCTGTAGACTGCAAGAATGAGTAATTATCATGGTCAAATGGATCCATGTTGGACTAACTTGTATGCTTATTCCTCAAATTAATATGCAATCATCCTTTTGGACTGCTTTAATTAAATTGATTTTTAAATTACTCTGTTAAGAAAAATACATCCTTTGTGTGTCCATAGCAATGTGCTAACTGGTGTTTTTTCAGGAAGGGAAAAAAAATGGATTAAGAAAAGAATGTGGCTATCACACAGAGATAAATATTGGCTTTTTTGCAATGTAACAGTTTCAAATAAACAAACTCCACTTCCTTCAGCAATAAAATATCTCAAGATGCTACCAAATAATTTATGTTTTTGTTAAATAGCTATTTAATTTTGGCCTGCTGATCTGCTAAATTTGTGGTTGCATATTTGGCATGGCTCTGTGGACTTTGAGAAAAGTAATACTTATAACTCATAAAGAGCCAAGAAATTTAATCACTTTTATAGTGATTTTTAGGTTCTTGCCACTTCCTATCATCTAATTTCCTTTTTTCTTCCTAGTTCTCAGAAATAATTATTTTTCTAATTGAAGAATAATTCCTACTAGAGATAAAATCTTTTGAAACATTTAATTAATATCAAACAAGGTAACACTGAAAATGGAACCAGTCCTACACACGCACACACAAAAAGAAGTCAATACAGCATTGAAGACCAATATAAAACTATAAAAAGCAACAAAAAATTCCAAGTGAATTAAGATCTTTAATTGCATTAACTCATTTTCTCTTGAGCAATTTTCTTTGCATCTCAGCAGCTATTCCCAAATTCTGTCTTAAGCAAGTCTAGAGTTTCTGTGCTAACCCAGGAAGCAAAGTAGTTTATACCACTGCAGCCCATTAAAAATTATACATGCAGTGGGATTATTAGAAAGACTTCAAGCTACTGTTGTGAAATTATAACATCAGAAACTATGAAGGCCAGAATATCATGTACCAAGTGACTTGTCTCCAGGTCAGCAGTTTGTACCAGGCTCAGTAAATTCAGGCCTGTTTTTGAAGGAGTCAGGGCATCTCAGTAACTTGGAAGAATGACTGAACCAAAAAAACCCTTCACATCAATCACATTCATAAAGTGACTTCGTTGCTCCTCCAACGCATGTATGAAAGAGTTCTTGTCTACATGTAGTTTTATGACAAATGTAGGGGAGCTTTGGGGTTAATGATTATTATAATGATTAAAATTATTATTAAAACTGAATAAATTATACGGAAACACATATAATTACCCAAATATTAACAAAGATTTTTTGTTGCTAAATTAGCATCAAAGACACATTTGAATGGATGTCCCTTGATTAAGCCAGGAAGATTCTGATACAGACCGGGGCCATGGTGGCTTTGCTGTCCCAGCTGCACAGCTCTGCTGCAAAGGGGATCCTGTTGGATTATGCTCTTTTTCGACCTAGAGATGGGGCAACTGAGAGGAATTTTAAAAAAAATTTATTCCATTTTCAGTCTCATGTGAAGGGTGAGACAATACAGAGGTAATTCACGCTATCACAATCAGAAGCCAACTGTTTCTTAATTACAATGCATTATAAGCATTTCTTAGCCTATCAGCTTTTGCCATACTACGCTGTAAATGCCTTAAAGCCAATCATCTAAAATTACCTGTCATATGTACTACTACAGTGTATCTTTTATAGTTCTATTTCTCTAAAGAATCTACTCTTACTTGCAAGGCCACCCTTCGAAACTTCTTTCTAGCTCTATTTCTCTCTTAACAATGTCTGTCCTATTCTGTATCCTTCTGTCACGCTTTGAGAATTCTCTACAAATCCATTTCCCACAGGTTCCCGGTACAGTTCTCTCTCAGCGGGGCTCAGCATGTGCCTTTGGTTTCCCTTGAGAGAGCAGGGACAGCCCTGCCCTGCCGGCCCTGCCGGGAACTCTCCCGCTGCAGCTGTGGCTGAGCCGTCACTACTCACAGGGAACTCACAGGCACTGGGTGTGGAAACACATCAGCACCTCTGAGAGACAGGAAATGAAATCTGGACACTCTTCTCTTGTGTCCTACAAACTTCATTAGGAAATACACGAACTCTTCAGTAATTGGAACAGTTCCGTCTTTCTTTGGTTATTTTCTGGGAAATTATAATGTATCATATTTACAACATATTGTATATTCATGTTTTCATACCATAAATTGTAATATAAATATAAAAGATGTAATTTTAAAAATCCTAGTTTTACTTATTCTTTATCTTAATTTTTATCTTCATTCTTTTATTCTTAAATTATTCTTTTTCTTATTCTCATTGTTCTAACTACTCTTCTTCTTTTCTATTCTAACTACCTTTCCTCTTCTTTTGTATTCTAGAAATAGCCACACGGCTGCCCCAGGGCCTAAATCTCCTGTGCAGATACCAGGACCGAGTATCATCCATGGGACTCGAAACACGCAGAATTCAGTGTCTTTGGGAGGAAGAAATGAGTGTTTTAGCCTCCTTGAGGAACAAAACTACTTTCAATGGCACTTGTCTGTTGTACCTGGGGTTCAAAAGCTCAATAAATAATGAAAAGAATTATGAACATGTGTGGTTCAAAATTCATAAAGAGGTTGTTAGGAGCAACTTGTCTACTCACAAAAGATTCAATAAAAGAAAAACTGCACTATAAAATCCTTTCACATTTTTGTCTCTTTTTATTCACATCTTCTTCAAATTTAAATTCTGTTTCCTGTGCTCTTCTTTATTTTGGAAACATTGAAGCAAATCAGAGAAACATTCAGAAAAACATTAACAGCTGGGTACAAAGATTCAGAATAGGCGTGGAACTCCCAGAGGATTCACACACTTCAGACCTGTAAGTGCACACATGCACAGTAACATCGCTCCTTTCCGAGGCTGCATTGCAGCACATAAGGAGGAAAATCAGAGTTACTCCTGATTTCATAGGCTTGCCGTGCATCAGTTATCCAGAAGCTCGACCCAAGTCTGGTGAGTCGGAGGAGAAAGATCAAATGTGGTTCTGGATAATCTATTTTGTCTCAAATTTCCCAACTCCTGACACAGCTTTGAAGTGCCAACCTACAGGTGGGATCACACCTGACGTCCCCCAAGCCTCTCTGGGCTAGAGCCCTGCAGGGCAGCTCCACCAAGAACAACTCCTTTTCCCATTGTGGGAGTCTCCTTTGGTGTGGAAAAGAAAGAGAGAAAGGAGAATTCCTTCCTTCCCCTCTCTCAGGGCTGCAGAAGTTCTCAAACTTCCCTCCTGGTGCTCCCAGAGTGAGGAACGCGGCCTAGGGACTCTCTACTGTTGGATATTGGGCACGGGAGGAGGGAGACACTTGGTTGTCCCCGTAGACAGAAGAAATGGGTGAACAGCCTTTCTCAAATACTCATGTGGGATTTCTTTGCCATCCTTCAGTGGTTCTTATTTGGTTTTGGAAAGCAGAGAGGGCCTAAGAAAGGAACAATCCTCTGTACCCCTTGACAGGAGGGTGCAGCCAGGTGGGGGTCAGGCTCTGCTCACAGGGACAGGACAAGAGCAAATGGCCTCAATCTGTTCCAGGGGAGGCTCAGGTTGAGCACTAGGAGTAATTTCTTCCAGGAAAGGATGGCCATACCTTGGAAAGAACTTCCCAGGGAGGTTTGGAGTTCCCCAGCCAAGGAAAGCCTGGATGTGACACTCAGTGCTCTGGGCTGGTGACAAGGTGGGCATTGGGCACAGGTTGGACTCAATGGTCCTGGAGGTCATTTCCAAGGTCATCTGCCTGTTGTGTTTATAATAAATTATCCAAAAAATTAGGGGAGAGGAGGGGGGGGGGAAGAGGAAGGAGAAGGAGAAGAAAACCCAAAATGTTAAAATACTTTCACTGAAAGTGCCAGCTGGTGGAAACACTGGGTGGTGGGAAGTTCATATTGTGTTTGAGCTGTTCACTTCAATGAGCTTCAGGTAATCTGGTGTTTCAAGCATGGGTGCAGGTGTGACTTTGGCTTTTTGAGGTCACTGGAATGGTGAGGACATCATAGGCTTCTTTGTTTAACAAGAGATTAAATATGATTGCAAAGGAGGTTTCACAAGCGAATGGGGGATTTCAGAAAAGACATTAGCTCCATCTAAGCACTTCTACATTCAAGGAGAATCTATGTCATTATTGGCATTTATGAATAGTTTGAACAAAGCTCTTATAAATTGTGACATACTGATATGAGTGGAGTGACTTATTCCTGCTGCTACAGGTCTTAAAAGTCTGGACTATTAATGAGAGAAAATGCAGTTAAGGAAAACATTACCTGAATTAGAAAAAAGACCAGAGCTGGGTAATAGAGTGTACGCTACTGTCAGTTACAATATGCTGCAAAAAAACTCTATGAGAAAGGCTACTGGTAAATGCAGAATTATATTTGATAAATAGAAATAATACATATTACTATAGGATCCTGCTCTGGTTTTTTTAACCATGGAAATCATTTCTTTTGTACAGATAGGAAAGGTGATCAGAAAGGATATGCCAAACAAGTCAGAAATTGAGTCACCCGCTTTAAGTCCCATGAGGATGTGACTAAAATAGTAGAATCTCATACAAATCAATTTATAACCTCAGAGACATAATATGTACATTCATGCTGATTTTATTTGCACACACACAATTGCACACACAGTAATGTTAAGAAACGCAGTCAGACTTTATGATGCAATTTCAAGGAGTGACTTGTTAATGAGAGACACTGGATTATTTTTCCTTGTCAAATGTATTCACTCTGCATTCTTTCATCCTCCTGCATTGTAGGGCTATATGATCTGTGTGATCTATAGCAACCTGTATAAAATGAACCTTACAGTTTCCTAGTTTGCATTCAGTTCTTGGACTCATCTTTATAGTAATTTTTGCAGTCCTAGTGGATTTTTTTTTTTCCTTCATTAGCACTAACCTTATACACAAGACAAGGAACAGAGCTTCCAAAGAGCCACTGAATGCAGATATCTGCAGTTCAATGATTCCACTTTCTACATCAAAGAAAGTATTCAAAATTGAACAGAGGAAACGATCTGCTGAAAGTGGGAAAATAAACTATCTAACAATGCTGAACAAAATGACGGAGTAAAATTGAAACTACAAGCTCAATAATATTACTTAACAGTGTAGAAGAGAAATTGCCCCTCTTTTAAACACAATTGATTGAACCACATGATTCGTGTTGAGAATTATCATTCTCAGTTGAAGGATGGAGCATTGTGAATTGATAGTTTCAGACAGATAACAAAATTCAGCTTCAGCTGTGAGTCTGGAGACATATAACCAAAGAATCAGTGAATCTAAGAAAGTCCATAAAATAAAGAAAAGTAGAACAAGGCAAAAAATGGCTGATGAAAGACCAGGAAAGGTTAGAAGATTAGGACAGATAGTAGATTTTTGAGGTGTCATATTGTTAAGGGCATGATTTTCCCCAAAAACAAAAACATTTAGCAGAAATAATTAGGGAATGGTATTAATTCCCATTTTCTTCAGGAGTACAGCAGCCAAAATTTCTCAAACTGAAAGTCAAACAAACTGAGAATGAAACAGCAAAAATTCAAAGATGTTTGGGTTACTTTTGACACCTTCTCTACATAGCTTATGGTGAAGGTCTCAGAACATCTTATATTAATACTGTAGAAAACACATACTAAGGTTTCTTCCACAGGAGCAGCTCAGACAGGAGTATTTTCCTCTGCACATGATTCTCATAACTGGTTAAAATTCCATCAAATCTTTCTTCATTTATTCTTTGAAAGTTTTCTGGTTCTCCTACAAGCAGAGGTTCATGGAGGTGATTTCAGCAGTAGGCACCTGTACTTTGATCAGTCTATCATAACAACTAATGAATACACTGAGATTTGTATAGTACTAATTATGATCTTTCTGAATTAAGTCTACTGAATTTCTTTATTCAAGTACTGGTGATTCCAATTATCTTTCTATCTTATCAAGCTGCACACCTAGACAAGTTTGATGTCTTTTGACAAATTATGTTGTTATTCAATGCAATTTTCATTTGGCAACAATGACCTAAATATCGAGTTTTAGAAAAATCTTAATAGCTCTTTGTAGACAGTGTACTGATTTTCTACTCTGCAGCTGTCAGGTGGGTATTTCTTGCAGACATAACTTCATTAATTCCCAGTAAATTATGCTGAGCTTATCTTAGAGCAAGCCTTCCGTGGTTTATATCTTCGTACCAAGAAGCAGAAAAAGCCTGAAATTTTTACTTAATTCCTCTTGGAGTAGCAGAGGTTCAAGCTTGCTTATGTTGATATTGGAATGAAAGGATCATCAAATGTCTCTTGAAAGCTAAAATGCTCAAACTGAGTACACTTCTACTGCAATATTTCCTCAGCGTGGATGTCCTTGACATAGCAAAATATGCTGTGTCAATTAAAATTGCCATGGAAAAGCCATTTGTGTGCTTTGTACCTGGCTAATAAAAGGGGGAGGAGGGAAAGGGGAGACAGGAAGGGAGAATTCAGGTGAATTTAATCTATTCAATATCCTTTCACTCATTTACTCATTTGCTCAATCTTTTTTATGTCTGAGGATTTTTTTGCCATAAATTTAAACATTCTCTGATGGTTTCTCCACATTAGCCCCACAAGTGAAGGCTATACAGTATACCTGCTCACCTTTAGTCATAGCAGCATTTCCATTAATAGCTTTCTGTTTGGAGAATGATGGCCCTTCCATTTCTCATAGCATGCAGCCATACTAAGTTAAATGGGCATGGAAGTCTGTTTCCCTTGAGGCTGTAGATCAACACTTCCAGTGGGACTTCCAGTTCCATGAACAGAACAACCATCTTCTTTACAGCATACAAATTTAGAGTTTATTTCCAGGATGCTTGTTTGAAGAAACTCTTGTCTGGATCTTTATTTTGTATGGTGAGTGATTTTTTACCAGCCACATTTTAAAAGTGTTTATAGCAAAGAGCACTAAACACTCATCAGCATATCAGAGCAAAACCCACGTAGACACTGGAAACCACAGTATTTCACCCAAGTTTGGTACAGGGCTGCAAAATTCTGAAGTTTACAACAAGACTGCCAGAAATAGAGTGCAAGAAAGAGGGATTGGCTCTACAGGCAGAAAAAAATTGAAGCCACTGAACTTCCAGCAACTTTCTCAGCAGAACAACTTTGATAGTGGAGTACAATTTTTTTTTTCCATACACATAGAAGAACAGACTGAATAAAAAGGACAGTGCTCTAGATCTATTTTGGACAGGTGTATGTTTCTTATCTAAATAAAAACTTTGTTTGAGACATGTAAATGAAGAAAAAATATCAATGTATAAAACTGAAAGAGATACTGATATGAAAATGAGCATTTTCCTAAACTGCTTTCCATAGGCTCTCAGATAGACTTGTTCTGTTTTTAAAAAGCTGTTATTTAGAGTTCCCAAGATTAGCCTGTAAGCAGTCAATCAAATAACCCTCTATCACTCTGACACAAAAAAAGATTTGGGAATAGTAATCCTTTGAATAAGGAGATATCAGCATTTGGAAGCATGCAAGAGTTGTAATAAAAATTTCCACTTGACTTAGTGCATTGTTTCTAATTCTTTGCTGAAAATTCCATTCACTGCAGAAATGATGATAGTGTCTCAACTTGTTGGGTTCAAACTACATCAGGTGCTAAACGGTGTTCCAAGAATTTCAACAAACCAATCTACTATAGATGAATCTTTGTCTAATTTTTAGAGCTGCATTTACACAGGAGCAACTGAGCATAGTGCTACAACATGCTCCTTTCAAACATTGATTGCTTTGTTTTATAGCCTGGCAGTTAATATATGGATTTTTATAATATATGGATTTTTCAAGAGAAGTTACAGAAGATTGTTGGCACATGATGTGCACATGCGTATTACCTCTCTATATGTGCATTTTATGATCATTCTTTCCCCTGAGGACTATGGGGAGAGCAAATATTGCAGAAGCCATAGTTCTAATTAGTTCTAGATAGGGATACTTTTGTTCCTCTTCCAAGTCATATATCAAGCTTCTCTTCATTAAATTTGCCTTTGCTAGTTGACACAGGCAGGGATGCTGCAGAATCTTCAGAACAGAATCAAACTCTGTGGCTCTTAATTAAAAGCTTAAAGCTTTTGGAGTTCACCAATCTGTACTGCACATTAGCAGGTGTTCATTTATAATTTTAAAGGAAGTCCATTAAATAGATAATAAAAATAATGTTAGTTAAAAGATCATATTATAATTGTGGCTTAATATTGGATGTTTAAAAAGAAGGGGGAGACAGTTTCCAGTTTTTACACACTATTACTGTTTTCACTGAAATTAATTTTGTTTTTCTAAAATACACTGAATGCAATCAGAGTTTCCAGTTCACAAGACTTACACCATTTCCTTCAGCATCTTAGAGGGAAACAGAAATTCCACATTCAGCTTTCACCTAAAACTATACCTTTTAGTTCTACTAGCTGATGTCCAAGTTTTATGAAGGAAGAAAATACATTCCTCGCTTATCTCACTCTTTTCACAAAACATAGTAATACAGTGTCTCATTTATAATTTGGGACTATTCTATATAAACAGCTTATATATTATAGACAAAAAAAAATAAAAATAAATGTTTTAATGTATTTTTATCAATATTATCATTCCTCGTGGTATCAGAAGAAACCACACACACAGCAGAAAGAAATCATGTATGCCACTTGAGGAATTAAAAGATGCAGATGTTCTTCTGCACCAGATAGATTTCTCTATTGCATTTTCATTTTTTCTACTGCTGCCATACCTCAAATTAAATTAGCAATTTATTGGGGGGGGGGGGGGGGGGGATCAAAACCAAACAACAAAAAAACCCAAACAAACAAACAAATAGAAAAACAGAAGTGAAATTTTGCTTGCTGCTGCTCTGTAAGTTGCACAGGCCATTTGTAGGAAAACTTTCCCCTTGGAAAACAAAAGAAGACAAAATTAGAGTGTGAGATTTATGACAGCCTGAATACAGCTTTCAAAAGCACAATCATCAAACAATTATTACAAAGTGATGAGTATCTAGAGTTTTAATTGAAATTAACGTGCATCCTGGGTGCCCTAAAGCTTTGAAAGCAATCCAAACTGTGTCCAGTTCCTTGAAAACTTCATTGTGTAACTTAAGGCATCAAATCCTTACACCATTTTATACTCTAGCACAAAGTTGAAACCATTTTCTATCAGCTTCCATGATTTTTTCTATACAACAGTTAAAAAAGGGACTCAGGTTTCAAGTTGTGACTACTAAGATGAAAAATAGACATAAAAATTATGTGGAGCACAATCCCAGCCAAAGGAAACTGAAAACTTCTGCAGCAAGGTTTTATCCAAAGAGGAAAAACCATGATGTCTATGCTTCAGAAGTGGAATTATCTGACTTGTTCCTCTTTAGATTCCAGAAAACACTCAAACATGGAAAACATGATGATGCGACGTCACAGAAACAAAAAAGTATGATACAGAACAGACAAGTTTTATGATGCTAATGCTATTGTGCTAGTTTTATCAGCTTCTCCATCATTACAAATTATATGTTTTTAATTATTGCACTACATCTCACTCAGCACTTTTAAAATTGAAATTACATGGAGTGGAAAGCTCTGAGTAATATAGTGTTCATCTAACACTTCTTCTGATACTTTACAAGATTTGCATTTATGCTTCTAGAATAAATAAGGAAACAAACACATCAGCTGCTCCCATCTTTACATTATAATGTTGAACTGTTTATTTTTTATGAATAAAAAGTAGAAATCACACCTGAGTTTTATAAAATGGCATGTATACCTCATACACCTGTGAGACATCTCAGGTATGTTGATGAATAACTAAGGAGAACACCTCAAACAAAATTGGATGATAAATGTAAGGAATTTCTATGTTTTCCCTATGAAAGTTATGAAAGATTCTGTAATATATTAATCATCAAAGAGACCAAATGACTGCAGTCTTGAATACAATTGTTTGCTAGCAACATAGAAAAACAGTGGCAGCAAAGGTAAACATGCACTAAAACAAACAAGCAAAAAACCCCCTGTATGTGTTATGGAAAAAGGTTGTAAGTTCATGTAAAATTACACAAGTGAATGAAAACTATTTGCATACTGAAGCTGATCCAAACGGGGCTAGTAGAACACCATACAAGGGAATTTTTTTCTCTCTTATTCCCTTTACCTCCAATTCAGTCAATATTCTCTTAGAAAATTAGACTTTTAAAATGTAGCTTAAGCATTTTCCCTTAGAGAAGGATTATCCAAAGCTCACGAGATCCATCCTACATGGCTGAACTTCACCCAGGAGGAGTTACTAGTGTTTGTGGCAGAAGCAGCCTTGTGAACATGAGAGATTCCTGGCAAGACTAGCAGTCTGTCAGTGGTGGTGGAGGGCACTGGGCACAAGCAGCAGGTCTCTATAATAGCTCTATTCCCATCAAGTCCAATGCACAGTAAAAGGCAGAGCCGCCAACCATTTCTCTCAAAACTATAGCACATCACTGCCAGAGAGATGGTGAGAAAGGGAGGTGATGAATTTTTTGCCTTATAGACTTTATAGTCCATTTATAAAGACTCAATTTATGTCAGGCACACATTGATATAGACTGAGTTGTCAACTAAAGGTTTGTCATTGAATATCAATCACACCATGCACAGTTTGTGGCCTGTGCCCTTTCTTCTCATATAGAAATGGCTGTCTGAAGGGAAAGTTGTAAATTTGTGTTAGTTTCTCTTGTGTGGCTTCTGAACCACTCTTTTGACATCAGAGGCTGGAAGCTGCAAAGAGAAAGTTTCAAAGAGCCAAGGATCTACAGATGTAGGGAGCTTCAGCTGCTACCTGTGGAGCCCCAGACAGCTCTGTGTGTTCCCACTGTCGCTTCTCCACATTTGCTTCCAGTTCTAGTTGAAACAGATCTTGTGACTGCTGAAGTCTTCCTTAGTGCACCCTGAGTACTGCAGTTTTTCTTTGCTGCTGGCAGAGGTGGGCAGCCAGAGAAGCACTGTGGGATGCAGCTCAATGTGAGCCCCAGTGGGGGAGCTGGGAGATGTCAGACTCTAGGAAGACGCTTTGCAAAGCCAACACACTCATTTTGCAAATGAGGAACAGACAAAAAGCCATGGCATCCTCTGCAGCAGCAGTACAACATGCAGATCTAGGAGACTGAGGAGTTAAGCAGGCTTTTGCTGAGAACAGCCAGTTTGAGGAGCCTTCCTTCCTTTCCTATGGAGCCTGTGAAGTCAACACAGCTAAAAACATGAATTGTGCTAGAGCCTCAGCTCTATAATTGCTGTTCCTAAGTGTTCTGCTCTGCATTGCACTCTGTAAGGAATTAACAAAGATATTTTCAGCTACCCATTTTTGCTCAAAACTAACCATAAAATGAACAGAACAAATAAATAAATCGTTCCAAAATAAAGCAATATCACCTCTGGTTAACTTCATCTCCCATGTTGCCTAACTAGTTAAGCACTAGTTAAGCACTAACTAGTTAAGTATAGAAGTAAACAGTTTAAATTGTGCCTTGCAACCTTCACTCTAACATTTCAAATACATTAGCTGTGTCTCCAGTTACTGAAGGGTATGTAAAATCCAGAGTTAATACTCCATCTCGTGGCAGATCATTATGTTCCCTGCAGGCAAAAATACACTTAAAAATCATGACTGTATAATTTCATTAAGACTGTTATATAATTCTGTCAAGACTAAAAATACAAAAAATGGACCCCTTCCTCCAGAATTAGAGTAGAAATATCTTCACATATATAAGTGGTCGTAGAAAGCAATTGCAGTTTGAAATCCCCAATTTTCTCCCTACCGGAAAACCCCCAATCCCCAAACTACCATCACCACCAAAAACAAGAACAAAAAAAATCCCCAAACCCATAACAAACATAAAAATAATAATCAAATTAACAATAAAATAGAATTCCTGGAATATGAATCCTCAGCACATTGTTTTCTGATATAAATTCTTCACAGATTTCATAGAAAATGCAGCAAAATAGAATAACAGGATGAGTCAATTTGACTTCTTGTGTGTTATAGATCTGTAAGCATTGATCAAATATTCTAATACATACACAAAATATTGTAGCCTTCAAAAATAAAATCTATGCTCCAAGAAAGAACGTGTGTTGCCACCTTAATTCTCCAGAGATACATTTATTTATCTAACCTCTGATCCACACATAAATAAAATCAATCACCAAACTCTGGTTCATTTGCAAAACCAGCACTGTCAAGCAGCTAGAAGCCCTTGAAATTAGTTGGATCATATCAATATCAAATTATAATACTGAATCGTCAAGAAAACAGAAAGTCAAAGAACCCAAAAACCCTAACAGCAGTGCAGTTGAATATTGGGAACATGGCACCAAATTATTCTTTTCCTGACAACCATGTGAGCAGACAGTGACAGTTCTGAAAAGTCCCGGAAAAAATCAAGAATGGAAAAATACTATCCTGAAACTATTTCATATATGGATGTTGTACTCTTAAGGGCTCAAATAGATAATGTTCTTTGTAGGTCCAGGTTCCTGTAATCTCTTGGTTCTCTGAGAAATCATAATTTTCCTTCAAGAACTTTTGTTGCATCTCCACAAAGAGCTTTAGGAGATATCACAGGTAGTAAACAACAAAAATAATTCATCTTGTACTCCATGATACCCATTGTGGGAACACATTGGGACACCTCTGTATTACTGGGGCCTTCTCTGCTTCATCAGTCTGGACATATTTTAGGTCCCCTGCAGAGTGCTCCAGTCATATACTGACTCCATATCAGGGTAAAATTAACAAACACTGGCCCCTCCTCCAAACACTTCTTTCCATGGAAAGGAGCTATGATTTTGCAGATTAGATGGAATCACAGAATTGGTCAGGTTGGAACGGACCATAGTGTGTTATGTGGTCCCTGCTCAATCCTGAGCAAAGTGGAAAAAGTGAGTTTAGAGGCAGCCTGAATCCTTGCAAGCCTTCTGCTTCTGCTTCTGAGCGCAGCTAGAAGCTTTATCAGAGAAAATATCCATGTTTCAAAGGGAGAAATCTATTATTAAATACCCATGCACTGGCAAACAATGCTAAAGAAGCCATCCCAATATTGATGCCACTAGTAAATTTCTCATAACATAGATTTATTTTCAGAATAATACCAAATTGAGGAATTTATAGAAAGTCTGCTACATTATCTGGACATCCATTTTGCTGAACAAAATGCTGTTGGACTCAGATCACCTGAGAGACACAAGGACTGCACTCCCAGATCACCTCTCCCTTACCCATGGTGGAACACACAACCAGAATTCACCACTACTGCTTGTTGCAGACAATTGGTTAAACGCCTTAGAGGTAAAAAGAATTGGTGACTAGTCATTGTAAACCGAACCAAAGCTTGACTATTTAGACTTTCAAGATCTTTCTTAAGGAAAGTACAAAGTCAACAGAAACACACATGAAACTCATCCAAATGCCTTATTATATTAAATTTGAGGTACAGCATATATCAGGCCATCCCCACCCCAAGCTGTGAACTTTTGCTAGAAAGCAGAAGTTAAGCATCTAGTTGCTGCTTAACTTTTGATAGAAGAAGGATCAAGACTGACAGGCAGAAAGAAAAACATTTTCTTTTTTTTTTTTCTCCAATTTCACTCAAGGGACAACCTCAGACTTGGGATTCCTTGTAAGTCTTTACTTTTGCTTTCCCACCATAGTTTTGGCCATCTGTCTCTGGGTAGAAAGCTGTCTTTTTAGGGACACACAGTTGTGTTTCAGACACTCACACTCTTCAGTTACAATCATCATAGCTAAGAAAGTCCAAAAATAGCAGCCAGTCCTAAATACTGTAGCTGTTTACTAAGTGTCAGAGGCCACCATGAATACTCCAGACTACCCCCTCGCTGCGTACACTGAGTCTCCGAAAAATACTGAAATTCAAGAGCTGTTTTGTGAAATGCACAGTCTTCTGTGGTATTGGAACTTGCCAGATCCCCAGAACGGGTGCTGAAACATTGATTAAAAATTGTTAGAATGTCCACCAATAGCCAGTTTTATTTTTAACACTATATTTATGCCAGAAAACTTGTATGAAAAGAATGACAAAGACATTTATGACAGAGACAAGGAGAATGCTGTATGATCTGTTTGTGATTAAAGCCTCTCAGATATCAAATACTTGGATAAAACTATAAAGCATTATACAAATCACTATTTAGCCAAGACATTGTAGCCAGCATGATCAGGTTAACACATTCTTGCCCTTGTGGTAAGCAATATTAGTGAATTTTAATATAAAAATATATTTTTGCCATTTATTATTCTAGGACACAAAGAGTAAAAAAAGAATCAAATGGTTAATAACCAATCATTTATCTCAAAGTCATTATCACCTCTTAGTAAATGCCTTAGCCTCGGCTGACAGACTTACAAAAGCCTAAGAAGAAAACAAAAACCAAGAAAACAAATAACTGAAAGAGCCTTAAAATCAGTGGTCTCCAAGAAAATCAAGGCTCTACTTATGTAAAAGATTCCTGAGATGGAGTGGGGTGGGAGAAGCTAATTTAGAATTAGAAAAACAAGAACATTTCTGGACCTCAAGGAAGAAAGTTTACCTCATTAGGTTTTAAAATCATCAGGATCAGACTGTACAGGCAAATATTATTAAACAGAGAATTAAATATGACTTTTTCTGATAAAATCTGTTTAAAGATAACCATAGAAATATTTGCAGTAATGTAAGCAATCCATCACCACTATTTTATCTGGTATGATCTTGCTTCTACAGACGGCACATTTTTTAACTTAACTGAAACAAAATTAAAACAGCTTCAAATTACATTCTGACTAACTGAATGCCCCTTCCTCTGTTAATTAGATATGGTGTTATTCACTTCATGCTCGCTTACTCAACAGTTGATGTTTACATCCCTGACGCACATCATGTGTCAGTGTAGGTGCAGCCATTTATTCTCTATTCATAATCTGCAATGTCAACGGGGTGTAAAAGGTGCAATAAACATCAAATTACTATGGATATTTTTCATTTGGATAAGTTAGTGTCTCTGGACTTCATAAAGTTCTCTGAATATGCTGAAACCTCCCCACCAACACTCACATCCCAGAGACATCACACTGCTCAAAGTGTTGCCAGACATTTTACCTTCTGTGGTGTTATCTGGAGACTCCCCACCAGAGACAATACATGTAACAATTTATACAGCAAAGGACCACGAAAAATAGCATAAAACATAAATATGGAGAGGAGTCAGAGGGAAATAATTTTCCTTTTACATTGTGGAATAAAGTAACTCCTAAAAAATAAAAAAACCCAAGTTGTTTTCTCAGTCCTTCCATTTGAAGGATCAGCTACTATGGATGTGAAAACGTGGTGCTCAGGACAGTTGGCTTGTGGACGCATTAATGAAAAATGCTAATCTGGCTATATGAGTGTTGTATCACCTTTGTTCCGGTAATATAAGCTACATTTCTACTGGACATTCCTCTTTAAAATATTCTGGAATTTCTCAAAAATCCAGCGAGAAAAGGGATTCCGAGGTACTGCCTCACTGACAGCTCTCCATTACCAAAAAAATTAGTTTTAGTACACCAATTGACTACATGCATTTTGCAGTCTAGTTGTACAAACCATTTCAATTAAAAATATTGAAGTTCTGATTTTATAGAGTATTTATTATTGAAACAATGGAAGGAGGAGGAAGCTTAGCTTATTATCTGAAGCATTAATGAACTTTTCCCTTGTGATCCCATCCATTTCTGCTGATGCTTTAGCATAGACATTGACAAATGGGAGAACAATTTTAGATTGAGACTTTTCTAAGAAAGTCAATTTGAAGTGATTTAAGGAAGTTTAAAATAAATAGTAAGCTATATGATGTCAAATATGATGTTTGACAGCAGAAAGCTTTCTGTGCTAGTCAAATTCTTCCCCCCAAAAAGAGATCAACTGAGAAGACAAGAATGTCAGGATTTTCTCAGTCATTTTTGTGAACTAAGATTATTAAAAAGAGTAAAGAAGTAGAGAAGAGAATACAGTATGAATTTGAGTAGAAGAGGATAGATGAGAGATGGATTATTGGTTTTCATAGCTAATATAGAATAATAACTATTAACTTGATACTAAACTTCTGCTTCTCATATTATAATAATTGTAGTATTTGACCCAAGAGAGAACAAAATTTTTTATCATCTCCTGTACTTGTAAGTCTTCATCCTTTCTCAAACTTCAGTTAAATCTCTCATCTGACCTACTTTCTTTTAAAATGGTTATATAGGATACGCCACGTAACACAGGACATGGGAATTTTTATCCCATCGCTGTGACATTCCAGCAGCTTCTTTTTCCAGCAAGCTTTTCTTTCTCCTGCTTATTCAAGAACTGTCTGTACTTTATCCTCCTTCTGGGTTTCTTCAGCCCAGTATGGGGCCTGAAGCTCATCCCAGCTTTGTTTGCTGGGGAGAGCTCTAATTAAGGAGCATCAAAGGAACTCAGGACTGTAGAAAAGGAAGGTAGTAGGCACTGTCTACAAGAGTTTTAAGAGTGAAATCCAGAGAGTCAAATATTGCTGGTCATTATCTGCTTTTCATATGTTGTTCCATGGACATTTTAATAAACTAGGTGGAAACACTCTAGAAAGCAGGATAACTTTTTTTTTAAAAGACAGGAAGGTTGTGGAAACTGGAGGAGCATAAGAAGAAAAAACCCTATAATATTTGTTCAGGTCTCAATCTCCTTCCCTGGTATCTGCCACATTTCCTAATGATAAAGAAGATGTTTGGAAGCAATTTTTGGTCAAATTCCATTCAGCCAAATTTAGGTGGGATGAAGAAAAATACAATATAAAGAAAGGGAGAAAGATTAAAATGAAATTTCTGCTATGGCCTGACTTACACATTTTTAATCAGTTTGACTATCTATTCTGTTGCAACTTCAATGCTAAATGAGTCCCATACCATAGCTAATCTATTATTCCCTTTTTGATTTCTGAATGCTTTCATGAGCGCTCACCTCAGAGAACTGTGCAGCCGTGACAGGAGTGAACCAGCTATCTCTGTGTTCAGAAGGAACCAATGTGGGCCAGGCTGCAGCAGCCGTGTCGAGCCTGCGCCACCCCACATCCATTATTTCATTGAAAGAGGACAGAGACTCAGTACCTGCACTCCACCCATTGGCCATATTCTCTTCTTGTTGGATACATTCTTTTCCCTTTTGGCTCTCACTAATGATCAAGACAAGTCCATGCAAAATGGCAGCACACAACTGAGAATCAACAGCACTCTGTCATTTTTGTGCTCCTATAGTTATGCAGCTATAACAAGGAGAAAATATGACTTGTTCCTAATCTGTGCCTCATCAGTTCCTAATTAGAAAAGCATAGCTTTATGCAATTCCAAACTTCATACTTGAATGAGTGGAATATGTAAAAGTCATGGTAGAAAAGTAACTCAGAAGTAACATTCTAGCTGGTGCTATGCCCAACGCTATATGAAATTCCTCTTTCTCAAGACACTTCCTGACTCAACATTTAGGATTACTATGCTATAATGCTATTGCATAAAGATAATTTTAGATATATGCAATGAAACAATCACAAGCTTATACCTTATAATAGAAAGAGTTCTGTCCTTAATGAGGTTTTTGTCATTTATTTTCTAAAACCTATTTTCAGAAGCACAGTGGTTTCAGAAACCATTATCCCATACCCTTGCCAAACTTAATAGGATACCAATGGCCCAAGAACTGGCTCTTGAAAGATTTTTTTCCTTATGGCTTTTTGGAATGTAAAGCAAGCAAAAAAATATAAAATAAAAAAAAAGATTTTTAGGCCTATTGACTTCCAAATTTTTTCATAACTCTGGCAACACCTGGAGAGTTAGGGAATCAAGCATGAATCACAGTGAATTTAATTTTAAAAGAAAAAGAATAAACTTCTGTTCTTTTATTAATGGTGACAAAATTGAATCAGTTGAAAATGATTAAAAAAAAAATCAGGGCATAGGTTAAAGGTTTAAATGAAATATCCACTAAGTAAGAGTCAGGAAAATACAATCCATGTGTCTGAAGATGATTTAGCTGATTTGGGAAAAATTTATTAAAAGAAAAGGATTCATTGAATTTTGCACTAATGAACTTAAACTAATTTTTGGATGACAAAACCAGGATTTTTTTTCCCATTTCCACCTTCATTTTTCACTTTACTGACCTTTACCACTTCTGTGTTTTAGATAGTATTTTTAAAATGTCCTAGAATAATTCAAGAAAATTCAAGAGAAGCTTCTATTCTGGTCTTTTGAGGCAGATTGCTCCTCTCCTCCCTTTAAGAAAAGATAGACTGCTAACAAGGTCTCCATGAAATGCCCTATTAAATATTCATAAAGATTCTGGCTTTAATTAAAAATAACACATTTTGGGGTCTTGACCTATCCCAATTTGAGAATTACCTTTGAGATTTGTCTCGTCATTATCACACATCCTTTTAATTAGTAGGTGGACAATGATACGACCGACAGTATTCTAGCAAGGATGTAAAAAAAATGTTTCAACTAATTTGATGTAAAGCCCATGAGAGGAATTCAGCTATTTGCAAAGTAGGCACCTCATGGCAGTGTTAGGAGGAAAGTCCTTACTCCACTTCTTCATTTCTAAAGCAAGAAAGCTCAACTATAATAACAGAAGGTGAAAAAAAAATGCTTCTATTAAAGTACACTGAATGAAGACAAAGAAATAATATGCTAAAAATTGACTTATAAAATGCTAAGTGAAGTTAGCAAGGCTGACAGCTTCATACAAGAAAATTACCCCATCACTACCAAAATCTGAGGGAGAGCATAAATGAGCAGTTGATCCTCTTACAGGGTGAGAAAATTGGGCTTCTCATCTAATGCAGCCTTCTGTTTCGAGCAGTGTCAACACTGAATTCAGACTTTGCTGCAATAAGTGGCTTCAAAGTCAGAAACTGCATTCCAACCTACTTTTCATATGGATAGGATGTTTTAAAATCAAAATCATGGGTATCAATTATTATCAGAAACTCCATCCAGCACATCAGGAGATACACTTGCAAAGCGAAAGAAACATCCTCTTTAGCTAAAGCACTTTCAGCCTACCCTCCTTGCCTCTCCTTAAAAATAAGATGTATTTTTGGCATCAAATACAGACACAAAGCATATATGAGGGCTGTGCAAAAATTTACATAAGCAGTTACAGGCAAGATCCTGTAGTACTGTGAGAGTTCAGTTCACAATAAATGAAGATGCTAGAGGCATAAAAACTGGTGGAAAATATTTTATTTTTTAAAAAATTGCTTAATGACAGGAATAAAGCCACCTAATTGACATTCTGCACCCAAGTGTTTCCCTGAGGCCTCACTGGCTGCAGGCCAGTTGTCAGACAACAGACATTTATTAATTTTCTCTGCATGATAAACTTCCTTTTAAGCAAAAAAAAAGTGTTTTTAGAAAGAAAACATAAGGACTTTTATTAAAACAAAACTCTATTTTCATTTCAAAGTATAAACACTGGCATAGAAACCCATGAAATACCTTTGGACCCCTTTCTACTTTCACTCTATTGCTGAAGATAATATCCAGAGACTGTGATAATGCAAAGATATTGCTCCAAATGGCAGACAGGCAGAGCAATATGCAAACAGGATTAGTGGCAGAATGGTACCATTATTCTCCAGAAAAAGTACAAACAAATAATTTATTACCTCATTATCTCGCTAGGAAAAAGCTTTCCATCTAATAACTTCAGCACAGAAACATAAAAACATCTATGCCAAAAGCTGAAAATATAAATCTGTGTGTCTTTTTGCTCAATGCTTCTGTATAAGAATTTTTCTAGGAGTGTAATCCAAATATCTACCAGTACTTCATGTTTTGTAAAGGAAAAACATCTGCAGTAAATTGACAAATAATCTAAGAAGTGCAGGCCAAATTAATCCACCCACTCATTGTCCCATAACCCTTCAATTTCTAGGAAAGAATGCAAGAAGTCATAGCTGGCTGATCAGACTGGTCCCTCTATATTGCCCTTTTGCATTTCCAGTATCAGTAGAGGATCTATCATACAAAAAGGTATATTTTGTTTGTGCATTAATTCCCATATTTTCTTAGACATAGTGTATATTAATTGTTAGAGCGAAACTACTTAAGAAATTATTAAATGGGTGCAATTGAAATATTACTCAACTGCCCTTAAATTCAATGAAAATGTTTATAGATTCTGTTACAGTATTTTAAAAGCCTGTATTCAAAAAATTTAATTCTTTAAAATCTTGCAAACATCCAAAACCAAGCTTCTGCTTTGCTAGGTACCAATGAAACACAATACATGGACAAGTTAAAGTTGGAGACAAAACAGGTGGTCTCACTGCTGAATTTTCCAGTGTTCTGTACAAACAAGTTGTTCAGATAAATATTTATGGTGTATTTACCAATGGGAACAAAGATGTAAATTTATCTGTTGAAATTTTTTTTTCAGAGTAAATGTTAGAATCCTTCAAAACTACAAGCTGTGGAACACATAATTAAGGCACAGTAACAAGAAATGATCACTAATTTTTGCATAAGAAACATTTTTCGTATAAATAGTAATTTCAAGTTTTCCATGATGCAATATATCACCATCAGTATGACACTGAGTGTAAGTCTGAAAACACTGAAACTGTCAACAAGGGCTAAAAAAGCATTCTTGTGTGCTACCTGAAACTTAGGAGCCCTAGGTGGTAGAGTATTTCACAATAAGACTCTCAAAAGAAACTGATACCAGCCCCAGAGCAAAGTGCAGAAAAAACACAAAGCAAAGCTGACCAAATAATGCTTTGGTGCCTTGGAGTATTGTGCAAATTACAGCAAGCAGATTTAGGCATTCCATTTAGAGAGAGAAATAGAAAGCTCATGTTTTCACTAGAGAAACTGTACTAGAGAAAAATCGTTTAAAGAAATTGAAATAAAAGCAAATAAGAAGTATGCATCTACAAAGAAAATGTATGAAAAGGAAAATATGGATTCACATTGTGTGATCAGACTGCAATTTAAGTTCATATTTGGACATGTTTTTTCTGCTGCAGTTACCCTTTCATACAATGTTTGAAGTGAAAGAAAGAAATTTAAATGTGGGAAATCAATTCTAACCACGTAGCTCGGGGAAGAGTTCTTTAAGAGCAATCTGATTCATCTTCAGACAAAACACAGTCCCTGAATTCAGAAGGATTTCCTGAGCTGCACTGGTCTCCCACTGACTTCAGTGGAAGGATTTAATGTGAAACCTGGCAATTGCCCTCCAGGTCTTGCCCATGTCCCCACCATCCACAGACTTGAGCCGATGAGCACCTGGCTGCTGTCAGGCCATCCCATGACACAAGCTCCGCTCAACGTTTGCTTTTCCTTGGCAAAGGGGTCTCTCCTCTACGTGGATGACAATTTTCACTGAAGTTATACAAAAGGTCGTACCCGGTGGACTTCCATCACTGCCAAATTGTGGGGGAAAAATAGACTCTGAAGTTGTTAGGCAAGAATGACACAAGAAAAGGTAAGGGATTTACCTCTTTAAATACTGGTGTCAAGTGCCATATTTACTCCTTGAGCACACACAACACCCTCAACAGATGATCCAAACACGACCCAGAACCTATTGGACTCCATTCCCTTTTGCAGTAACAGCTCCAAGTGAAATGGGAATTTTCAGCACTTTAGGTATCAAAAATGATGGCTTTTTTCTTGTCCATCAGATATTTTTACTTTTTTTTTTTTTAAGGAATATTGGAAAAATAACAGGATAATCTATAATTTATCATATTAAAAAAATCATTTTATATGTCTGGATGCAATTCCAGATACCAAACACTTCTCTATATAGGTTTCAGCTCACTTTCTCTTTTTTAGATGTGTACATTTCTGTGGAAGAAAACAATAACAATTATTTTTCATTCTTCTGTGCTCTAAAATGCAACATTATCAAATGAAAAACTGAGCTATCATTATCTGGCAGCTATCTTATCCACTGATTTAATTCAAGATAAAAATAGCCAAATGGCTTTATATATGATAAAAAGTGGAAAAGGCAGATTGCTTATAAGATAAAAAGAAGAAACCATGATAAGTCAATCATGAGCACAGGAGATGAGAACTAAATGTATTGGTGTGATGAAGACTGACATGCCCATTACCAAAGTGGAACAATTTTTAGCAGTAAAAAGATTAAGCATGATGGTGTGAAATAAAAATTGACTAGACTTTATAGAACATGGAAGTTCAGAGGCTTCAAAAGGATTATTAACATTTTCTGCAAAAGAAGCCTTCATGACTAAAAAGAATCAGAGAGATCATGCTACTACTTAATGTAAGAAAAAAAGTTACTAACTTATCTCATCTATGGTAAGATGCAGGGAAGTTACTTACAAGTCAGAAAGAGTGACAGTAAGAATGAAAAAGAATAGTTACCTGCAAATTGCTGCAGAGGAAAATTACAAAACTAAAAGATAATTATGCCAGGCAAACATAAACCTCACCATTGCCAATTAGCAATCTAGAACTTGAGGAAGAGTCTTTTAGCCAACAATATACCAGATATTAAATTTTTGGATATTATTTACAGGAGTTGGTCATTCACTGCTAATCATCTTATCAGAAGCTGCAAACAGCTATTATTTTATTCTGGTGTCTTCATGGGCCTTTCATTTGCCTTTATGTTGGATGATGTAGTGAGCAGCAAGCTGTCTCTCGTCAGAGCATCACATCACACCTCAGATCACAAATGACACAATCCCTTCTCCACTAACACTGTGCACCAACAGATTTCTATAGCTCTATGGCTTTTGAGATAGGTAGTGAGCCACACACTGGTAGGTGGAGGCAATATCAAGGGCTTAATTTAGCTTTAGAGATGCATCCATGAATGTTTATAACTTCATTCCCATTCATACACTGAAGACAAAGCTGGCGCAGTGTATCAAACAGCATGATACACCATACTGATGACTTTAACCCCACCAGGTTCAAACCTTTTACCCTTCTTTTCACTTTTTACACTTATCATTGAAGATTTGCTAGACGGGATTTACAAGCCTTTGGTGTAATATTCAAGCAAGACATCAAATTGTACGCTTGCCATTTCAAATAATGAACTTTTAGTATATTTGTTTACTTTGTTCAATATTCTGTAGCACATATCAGTGTAGTACAAGCATTTCAAAATGCCCAAGAAACCCTCACCTACTTTAGGGAAGTATTATTCCATACAAAATCATCATTATTTTCACATTAATTTTTTTCCAAATACTTATGAATTGTACACAAATGCTCAGTGTTTTTTAAGCCTACTTACTGATAAACTAAAACAACAGAATAAAAAACACACTCCTTTCAATGCTCTATCGATTTTTTTTAAAAAAAAGATGGTATAGGACAGGATTAATCTGATTTAGAATCAAATCTACACTTGAGCTAATCACACACAATTGCCTTCAAGTGACAGCTTGTAGATGTAGTTAGAGGAGGGCAGGGCAACAGTTGTGTCATCCTAATGCTGACATCTAACACAGAACAAGGGAACCACGTGCTGGTTCTTTTAGACCACTGCAGAAGGAGCACAGTGTAAATATCTTAACCATTCACAACAAAAATATTTAACTGTCTACATTTAAGGATTGACGTCTCTCATCCACAGTGTCTATCAGGCAAATTTCTGTTTGTTTGGATTAATTCTACCACTATTTGTTGCAGAGTTGTTAATGCCCAAAGAGTATGGCTGTAAGACTGATGGAATGAGGGCAAAAATTCCAGTTGTTCTAAACATTGTGCTGGCCACAGATCACCAGTGTTTGACAGTTCCCATTTCTGTGGAAGTTTGCTACCCCCTCTTGCCTAGGTCTGTAAGTTAAAATGTGTTCTGAAAGAAAGATAAAACTGCAGATATTACCCTTAGAATTTCAGAGGGCACATAACTATCACCTGAAGCAAGAACTTTATATTTTGCTGTTTAAACTATTTTTGAATCATGGCACTCTGGAGATATTATTAAAACTGGGATTTGCTTCAAGTTATATCTGTTAGAAACTGGTGAACAAAAGCATAAAAGGAAAAAAAAAATCTTATGTATTTTGATAAGTAATAGTCCTTTCTATGAGAACAGTTAAATTGCTTTCGATAAAACTTCAGTTTATATTACTATTACGAAGTAAGGAAAACCTTCAAATAGGAAGAATACTGAGGAAAAAAATCAGTTATCAGAAGGGACACAGTTGTATCAACTGAAACTGTTCAACTGTCTTTTTAGCTGCCAAATCTTCAGTAATGATTATACTTTGATTTGTGTGTGTAAGGTAAGGGCTAGTCTGATGAAACAGTTGTCTTAATAATGTTCCTAAACTTAAAACCAGGCTGAAACAAGCAATAGCAAAAACTTATGCAAAACTTGGTATTTTTTTCTCATTTTTCAAGCTTCTATGTGAAGTAACAAATTTAATTGTGTGGGTTTTCAGTTTTTTAAACACTCTCAGGGACAACTAATGCCCAGCCATTGTGTGAGCACCAGTTTTCCTGTGGTTGCTCAGCAGTGTGCTGCAGACAGTGCTGCCACTACTAGCACTGTGGAAGTAATTTGGGATAGTTCACTGAGAAAAAAAATAGTTTAAATTTATGAATGTAGTTCATGACTACTAAAACTACGCTTGTTTTCTCAGAAAGGGGATTGAGACCCTTTAAACACACTCCAACCTCCCCTTCCAAACAGGGCTGCACCCACTCAAAGGATTGTTCCAGCCCAAGGAGGCAAGTACAGTCACATGCATTAGAAATGTGTTACCCCTAAGAAAAGATAAAATAACTTTCTATTTGAAAAGGCAAAAAAGAATTTTTCAGAAGGTTCTGATAGATTAAGGTTCATCAAGATAAGATCTGGGCATTGGTTCACACAGCATATATAATTGCCTGACACTCCCTTACTGTGTAATGCAAATAGGGTAAGGTAAGGCTAAAATTCTCTAGTTAAAAGCATGCATGGTCTAAGCAGACCTCAAAAGAAACACATAAAATTTCATTTCTTTACAAAGTGCATGTCCCAATTCCATTGTTTCTAAATGAGACATTTTGATTCAAATAGGAGAGGTGAGTTGGTCTGTAACATACCAAGCATACATTGCTTTTCTGTAATTTATTACTTTAAGAAATAACATGGTAGATCTTAATCAAAGAGCAGTGGCTGACCTGCATTTCTTGAGTAATATTATTTTAATTATTATTTTGTTCACAGCATCTTTTTTACTAAATGAAGAAACAAAAATATCAATTCAACTGGATCCATAGAATGAAAGAAAATATCTAATGAATTTTTGTTGACATTTCCTGTCATTTAGGCAATATACATTAATATTTGGTGGTAATATATTCAAAAATAACCTTTATCTATTCCTTTCTCCTCTATTTTCAGAAGGGGATAAAGCTTTGATTTTTCTCTTTGCTTGTTACAGAGATGGGGGTATAAAACCTATATTGTAGTCTAATATCAATGCATGAAAATTCAGTTACCACAGATATCTTCCTTAGATGGTGAAATGTTACAGTTCTTCATGCCTTCCCATGGTGTCTGTGACTAATCTAATGCAGTAGTGTCTATTAAAAATAGATGAGAAAGCTGAAACTTGATAAATACAGGAAACTTGTTTCATCAAGTCACCTTGTGTTTCTCTTTTTCTTCTACATAGCTGATGCTATTTTTGGAAAAGTACCAACAGTGTAAGCTCAAGATACAAGCAATTATAACAGGGCATGGAATTAAGAATTCTTAATTCCTATCGTGAAGAAAAAGTAGTTTTCATGACCTTTCTCTGCTTCCCAGGCAGGTTCAAGTAGGAAGGTGGAAGGCTAAGCTGGCATGACAGCTGGCATGAGAGGGAAGGCAGAGAATGGGATTTACAATTTTATTTCTTATCAAGAGGCTCACTCTGCAGTAAAACAAACCTGTACTGTTCATATCAAGGCAGAGGGGGAAAGAAATAAAGTGCTTCCAAGGATTTTTCCTTTTGCCTCTGAAATGTTCAGGAAAGTCTTGGGACAAGATTCCTCTTAAGACTGTAGCAGCTCCCATACTAAGCTTTGGGGAACTCTTCTGGGGGACAAGTATGTATGCAAACTATTTGAGATTTGGCCAGTATTGCATCTTTAACTGCGAAGAGCAGATCTGAGAATTCATTTCTTTATAAATGAACAGAGTGGAAATCAAAAGCCTCTTCACTGCCCACTTGAATGATGACTAATTTTTGCTAGCAGCAGCAGTGATATAGCGGTTTCAGCAATTGATTCTGAGAAGAAAAGAAGAAATTGTAGCTTTGGAAAGACAGGATGTATAAATGCAATATTTCTTTTTTTTCCCCAAATGTTTTCATCACACAGTTTCACGGAAACATAAGTATCAGAAAGGCCATATTAAATGATTCCATTCTAAATTTTGTCAATTAAAATTTACAATTAATTGGCCATTTTCCCCTTTGAACTATTATACCTTGCTGCTTATTTTCTTTTTTAAAAAAAATGAAATAATTATTTTTGGCTTTTTTTTTTTTCCTATTCTCAGTTCCCCATACAGTTATCTTTTCTTTTACCAATCTCATATGCCTTATTTTCAGAAACTTCAGTCACCTGCTTGTGAGAGGTTAGTCAGCTATTAGTTAAATATATTGTTTTGGGGCAACTCTGTACCCTAAGCCAAGTAATAGTTAAAAAAATAGTGGGATATCCTCTGATACATAAGGATAACCTGTATAGCAAGTAAGATTTAGGAAAGAACTGTAAGTTGTTTAAGAAAGTGTTCCCAGGCAATGAATCTGCAGTAGTAATAAAGGCAAATTTAAAAGCTGTGGTGAAATCAATCTTTTGAAATCTGGCATGTCCCACATCTCCAGCTTTCATTCTCCTATTTCATTCACTCAAGGTAAATGCTAAAAAAAAACCCCCAAACATACATACATATATATATATATATATATATATATATATATATATATATATATATGTATGTATGTATACCTCCCCCCCCAAATCACACAACTCCCATTAACACTAAAACAGCTGGATTCTGGTCTAGGAGTTGTTACAATTTTTGGAATGTAACAGCTTGGGAATACTGAAGAAAAACAGTTTGAAGTTATAGGGAATAAAGAAAAAAATGGATAATCTGGAAAAAAGCCTGCTACACTTGCAATCTAGGAGACGAATGTGCATGTTTCAGCTGTGGGAGAATTGAGGATAATCAAAATTTGTTTTGTTGGAACTTCACTACAGGTGTTCTGCTCTACTGCACTTGTAATTGCCTCATCTCTCCCTTGGCTGACCAATGCTCAGGTGATGTCCTTGGCACCCTGTCTTTACTCCTGGCTGCCCTTGCTGCTTCCTGGCCCTCCTAAGCAAAGAGGTGATGGCTGTTTCATGGGCAAGGGAGAACCAGGCACCTCAGAGAGGGAATCTGGAGCCAGTAGCAGAATAATGATGAAATATTGGGAGTGAGGTACTGAATCATGCCATTTTTATGAGCATTTTGTGGACATGTCAGAATGCCTGAATCTCTCAGGGATAGATATCCCTGATATCTAACCCCACTTGTTTCAGTGAAGAACTGCGTTGTGACAGGATGCAGATACCTCACTCAGAGAAAGTGTAAGAATCTGTCCCTCACCTGAGCACTGGACATGGGACACACCCCAGCCACAGCAGGTCCTTCTGTGTAATGCAGCACCAGCTGCTGCTATTTTCTGTCATGGTATTTTGCTCCTGAAATCATCTAGTTGGCAAAGGTAACAATCTAAATTATATTTGAACAGAATCTAAAAAATGCAGAGATAATTTAAGGGACATTTTAAATAATGCCTGTAGTAGATATGGAAAGAAATCTATGAACCAGTTGTCTTTGGATTATATCTGAAACAAAAGACTACTCTCAGGAAGAATCTGATTGTTACTTCCTAATTTGCAGGACATTTTAAAGGAGATTTAGAGTACAAAAATAAGATAAGATACAATGAATAGATTTAAAAATTCCTATTTAAATGTTCCTTCTTGACTGACGTACTTAATAAAGACAAAAAGAAAAAAAAATTCTTATGTATTGAAATCACTAAATGACTGTGCACAAAAAAGCTATAGTTCTTGCTTGGCAATGCTTATCTTTTATTTATTTCCTTTTTTGTTTGTTTATATTCTTTGTTTGGCTGGTTGGGGTTTTTGTTTGTTTTTAATATTTCATACTGATGAATGAGACTGATTTACTCAGAACTGATTTCATAATGGAAGGACACACAGGGCAGCCAGTCCCTAAGAAAGCTTTTTTACCACTACTACTGTGCCAAACTGCAAGATGGCTTTGGTGTGTAGATAAATGCTCCCTAGGGACAAGGGTGCAAACTCATTTTAACTTGTGACCCAGACCAGATTTGAATTCAAGCTGGTACCTGAACATACTGAGCTGGGTGAGCTCCTCATATGAGATTCTGCCCCACTCTCCTCAGAGCAGCTAATTTCAGCCTTATCAGTGAGGTCTTGTCTTCCTAGCCTCAGTTGTGCCTGCAATAACTCCTAACTGCTCTGAAGCTTTCTGCTGCATAAGATATCTCCAGACCTTTCACATGACATTTTCTTCACCTCCTTTCATGTAAGATTCCCCGGTATAAGGAAATGGTTGAATAAACAGTTCACTGTGAAATGAGTGGGAAAGTAAGCAGCCAAAGTGGGAAATGAAAAATGAACTGAGCCATCAACATTCACACACAACTTTCCCAGGGAGAATTACAACATCACTAGTCTAGTCTAATACACTCCTGTGTTAGCTGTCACTTAGCAGGTATCAGTTACATTAAGGTGGCTCTCTCCTCAGAGTAGCTATTATCTGTTAATGTCTTAATGAAATACACCTCGAACATCCCTGTGCAGACTCCAAGTACAATCAGCAATAACTATACTAATATGCTGGCTCCAATGTAAACATATAAGAACTATCCAAGCAGTGCATTTCAGTGCAATACTTTCACCATCACTAGACCTACTAGCTTCCTTTTGCTTATTTTAAACTTTTTGGGCTAGGTCTCAAGTTTTTTGCTGGGGTTGACAAAGACAGAAAGCGTTAATTTGCTCACAGAAACTAAAGGAACTATTAATGTGTTTTAAACAAGCAACCAAAATAATTTCCTTGCAAATGTATCCTACTCCTCTTTTCTTATGGGAGTGAAGACAGACACAAACCTACAGGGTGAGATAGAGACAAAAAATGCATATTCAAACACAGCTGTGTCTGTTCATAATTTTGTTCATATGTAAACACAATTTAAATGGCATGCATTATGCATTTTTAAGGAGGTATTTTTCCCTACAGATAGCAAATTCTGAATCCCAAGAATCTCAGCACAGCTGCACATAGCTCAAGCCAGTACATATTTCAGATGAAGCTCTCTATACAGAATGCAGCCCCATAAAGCAAACTCACTGGAGAACAGCCCTCAAAGCTATTCATTATACATTAGGTGGTCTATACAAGGAAAATAAACCAGGTTTTATTATTTAACATCTACTTAGTGTTTAAAAATGCATACTCCATGTTTGGACAGTTTAAACGGCACTCAGGCTCCATGCACTAAATCACATGCAGTATTTTTGGTGACACTCCAAGTCAAAACACGAAAGATACGTTCAGCAGTTGCGTTTAGCAGAACCTTGAGAGCTTTAATAGGGTGGGTAACTGCTGACAAACTTAAACTCAGTAAAGTTTACTTTAGATACTGGAAGTATTGCATCACATAAAATTTTCACAAGTTATTTATAGCACCAACATGACCTATGTTTTTCCGCAGGTCATAGAAAACTACATTGCACTTATTAATTTGATTGCATTTTATTGTTTCCCGTTCATTCTCATTGCTTTAAATTGATGGTGATAAGCAAACCATCTTATGTGAGACTTCTGCAGTTTGAATAATCCAGTATAGAGTACAAAATATGATCAGCTGCCAAAGTAATTCACTGATTATCATGGAAATCACTGATCAGTAAGATGGGTTTGAATCTACAACTTCAGTAGAAGGGTTGTCAGAATTGAAGAATATTAGATTATAATTTGAAACATTACATGCACACAGAATAAACTGCAAACTCTGTCAGAAATCTCATTACATGAGTGCAGATCTGTCAGGGTATCTGCTGAATTATCAATTTATTTGCAGCTGAAAGAGGACCTGACAGCATGTCAACCACTCTTGCAATCTACAATGGTGTGATTGTTTTAGAGGTGTTTCACCCTTGTGATGCTCAGCACCTGTAATTTTCCTGGTTTGTAGCAGTTAATAAGTTGTCCTTCTAGCTTTTAACATTTACTGCCTCCAAGATACCCAACCCCAAACCTTGCCAGCTTCCAATCTGCAGCTGAAGTCACGCATTGCATCTAAATCTCTCTCCAACAGAAGTGCCTTTCTTTAATACCTTTGTAGAACCTAAGTTGTGTCTTGCTTTTAAAGCAAATTATTTTGCTGTTAGGTACATGCATCTATTGTTAACTTCAATGGCATTGATAGTTTTTATCTTAAAGTCTTTAAGATAAAGTCCTTATCTTTACCTGAATGAGAATAGAAACTTGAAGGGTTTTTACCATATTATTATTTTCATTAATATAACAATTCACAAATCTGAAATGAAAATATCTATTTACTGCATTAATTTGAATCCAGACATTTATGTACAGAATATGGTTTGAACCAATCAACCTAAGAGGCCAATTGTTCTATGACAGTACAGAGGCCTCTTCTTTCAGGGAAGCAGTTTATAATTGACATTGCCACTATGTTTTGATAGTTTTGATAGGAAAGTTGAGTTGGAAAAATAAGCTGAACTAAAATATAGTTAAATTTACCAAACATCTTTAAAACTTTAAAACCTCAGTGAATCTGGGTGCCATTACATAGTATGGAATACTGGGTAAAATAAATTGCTAAAAAGGAACTCTCTAGAGGAAAAAAAACAAGATCAAATAAAACTATTAATAATACTAGTGAAAAAAGTAGTTTAAATTGATGCCTTAAGCTTTAGCTTTCATATTCGCAGATTCTATGTTACCTAGGGATGTAGCTTTGAGCCTCATATTAAGTGCCAGTAAGTTTTCCTCACAGCTAGGCAGACAAAATAAATCCCTTTCTGCTGAGCACCAAGGACAACTCTCAGGCCCGAAAACATCAACAATGGTGGACTGAGTGGAGAAACATTGATGAGACCTCACAACCTGAAGCTGCAATTGGACAATTAAACCCCAATATGCAAATGGGCCAAAACTGATAAAAATGCAAGACCTCATGACTGGGGTGGGGGATTGGTGTGGCGTTTAGTAGTGGACTCCAAGTGCAGCCTTGGTCGGGCTCCTGTCCTGCCCAAGGTGGATCCTGTAGGCCTTTCAATAAATACCTATTTTATTTTCTAGCTCTGTCCAGTCTCTGTTTCAGGTCAGCCTTCCAGGCAACAAAATCTTCAGAAAAATACATTTTTCATCAGAAGTCCATGCCTTTTAGACTTCATCCATTTTATGGTGGGGGAAGAACAGGAGGTAGGACTGGCGCAGTTGGGAAGGATTTAAGACATGACGTATTTTCTGTATTTCCACGGGTGTTAAGATACTAAACACTATTTTATACTGAGGCAACTGTTCACATGAAAAATGCATGGAATACAAAGACAATACTGGTTACTTCAGAATGTCATTTATAGTTATAACACTTGATGATATTGAGATAGCCCAATTTATTAAACTTATATACAGCACCACTGAAATATGCAAATCTTGAAAGACAAACTCAAGATCTTCCAAACTGATACTTCACTTAGAAGCTTGGGAAGGAAAGGGGAGAAACAAAGAAACCACAGGAAAAAAAGCCAAACATTCAGAGAACAAAGAACAGAGCAAAAATCAGAGCTGCTCTATTAGAGCAGTTCTATTTCTGCACATCATCTATAAAATACCATCCTGTATAGCTTTACTGCACTTAAAGCCTCCCCTTTCACCACACTCTCACCCAGAACCAATCCCAGCCTGATTTCCTTTGATTACAGTGTTCTTGTTGGGATGAAAAAACCTAAAGATTTAAATAACAGAAACACAGGACCTCTTGACTGGTTGTTGAATTCAAAGTAGTATAGCTAAAATTTCATCCCCATGACATCTGATTGTCCTATTATCATGGTATGTGCTTCAGAAATCTGATGCAGAGCAGCAGAAATCACATTATTTATAAACAGTATAAAGCACTGAACAGCATGAGAGTTAGCAGATTGACACATAGAAGCAGAGTAAATGTGACAGCTCTCCATTGCAAGTTCAGATATCCCAGAGAGTAAATTAAAGGTTTTTCTATACCAAAGAACAAACCTCAGAAAATACTTTGGCTGTCATTGAGCTTAATATTAGGCTGTGGAAAAGCTGAGCAACATCTGTGATAGAAAGGTCTTGTGAGGCTTTTGTTTGTTACTAAACACCACGGTTTATATTTTACCTATATTTTTCACATCAAACCCAGAATTTGAATTGAACTGTAGCTTTCAGTGAGTTTTGAGAAATTACAGCAGATGCTTGTTTTCCTACATTTTTGCTTGAAGCCTAAATTTGAGACACTGTCAAGAAAGGTACTTGGGCAATTTAGAATCTTATTTTGGGGATTGTTTCGGGAAGTAAAAAGCATTTAGTAGCTTCTGATTATGTTGCCCATTTATCCAAAGAACAATTTACATTGATGAAACTTCTCACCTGCTTAAATGCAAGAGCTTTTCCATGTGGTGTATAGTGGGGGGAACGAAGAAGGGACAATTTTTGGCTTGCAAAGGGGTTGCTTCTTTCCTACATCCCATCACCCTGCTTCCTTCAGGAACAGCCAGGAGAGCACATTGTTAACACCAACACTGTTATTTCCTTTTGAAGTCTCTCAGTTGTTGATTCTTAGCCAAATAAGCTTCCTGACTCTCAGTGTGGACACGTGAATGCTCAAACCAATGCCCTGGGCACAGAGATGGGATTGCGGCTGAAGAGGACAATGTGGGGCAAGCTCAGTGTCCCAGTAAGTGCAGGCCAAGAAAATGGGACAAGGCTCAAAGCCTAAATTTAAAGTTGGCCCTGCTTCCAGTCAAATACTGACGTTAGCAAGCTCCAAATATATCTTCCAGCTCCCAGTTGCCGCAGGGAAGTGCTCTCTGATTCATGCAGACTTTGATGTTTGCTAGCCTGGGAAGACTCAAGGCATTTCCACCTCTGATGCCTTTTCCCTTCTCCTTTCACCACTCATTTCTGTTTTTTTCTTACTCATTTCCCCACACATGGAGCATCGTTGCACCCTCCTACTCAGGCACACAGCAAGACAGCCAGCACCTCCTTTGAACAATCTCTGGATAAGGTATCAGGCCCCATGAAGCTAAAAAACTACTCTGAGTATCTGTCAACAGATGAAACATTCCAGAAATGTGAAAGACAACAAAGAAGGTTTAAAGCATTACTTCCACTTCTGGCTACTAGACACAGGTTCAAGAGAGAAAGGAAGACAGCCACAGGACATTACTGTTGCAATCAACTAGTTCTGAAATAGCTTCAGCAGTTTTAAATAGACACTATGAAGAGTAAGTGAAAGTAGAAGGAGTCTCTGACTGAAGACTGAAAAGATAAAGATGGGGTTTAAACTTAATCTAGAAGGAATCTGATTAAAAAAAAGATGTTTGGTACAAATTCAATCTTTATGGAAAAGTGTACATTTCCCACTCGAGTATCACTAAACTAGAGGTGAAGTTTATGACGTACAGAGCAACCAATACTATGGCAAACATGACGAAATCCCAGAGCAAGAAAGAGAACCAGAAGGACTTGCAGAGGTTAGCATTGGAGTTAAAACAGGACAAAAAGCGGCACAGAACACTAAATTATATGGTAGATTCACAAAACAAGAATATGCATGTAACTTAAAAATTAAATAATAAAGAGGCTCCATGATTTCCCAAGCAAATGCAAACATTGGCAGAGTATAAACAGCATGAACAGGACTGGAAACAGCATTATTACCATACTGGAAAGAATGGGACAACACAGGACCACAAAGTGAACGGGCTATCAATTTTAAAGAAGGCAGAAGGTTAACTTCAAATTGGACACAGATGAACAATCTGGTGTAATCAGGAAACAGTAATTGTTACTATTGAGAGAAAAGCTGCAGGAAAACAGATTAAATTTAAATGCTATAATAAAGATTTCATTTGCAACAAAGTAGTTTATGAAACAAATGAACAGGAAACTAAAACCAGGGAAAAGGGACAATTCATATACAGCATTACTGAAGGGGAGGACAAATATCTCAAACAGAGTAAAAGATTCATCATGATCTGTGTTTCTTCACTGGGGAGCCCAAAACAGCTATGTGATGAGTTTGAGGCTGGTCCTCAGGGAATATCCCAAGATAGCATCTACTTCATGTTCCTTGGGCACAGAGAGCAGGTGAGGTTTTACTGTGTGGGAGGTTTTACTGTGTGTGCCAGCTGAACTTGGGATATCTGAAACAAAACCAAGGAAGAACCCTAATACTGGCATCTGAATCACTGCACAGACCTCTCACTAATTCCCGAAGTGGCTCAGCGCTGCCTGTTTTGGCCCACAGAACTTGTCTCTACTTCAGCAGGATTCCATCCACAATGAAACAGGGCTTCCAGAGATGCTCAAATACAAAGATGGTACAATTTTTTAACTACTCCATTTATCACACAATGCCATTTTACAGTCAATGCTTTATAAAAAAACCACAAACATTTCATTATCAGATTCCACCCAACAGAAATGACAATGGCTGGGTAACTACCACTTATAAGTGAAGTACATATATCCATTGGATAAGTAATATTTCTGTGCATTAATTTCTTTAATATCTGAGTTTTTAAAAATAGTTAATAGGACTTTTATTTAAAAAACATTGTTTTACTCTCAAAAGTTTTATTTAACAATTTTGGATGTGTTTGAAATGCCAGCACTACCCTAAGAGGACACAGTGAGGGAGTAATTGACCTTGTCAGCTAAAAGCCGTCTTTCTTGGAACATTTAACTCATAGATGCAGTCAATTACCGTCAGGTAATGTCTGCTTCAGGGGTTTTATTGCTCTGTCCCGTTGAAATGAAATAGATTTACTACCCAAGTTAGATCTATTTTGCCTGAAGTTCCAAAAGCATTTTAGCATAATTTTACAATATTAAAATTCTATCCAATTCAAGTGTCAGGCTTTAAAAACAAAGCCACTGTGTTTCAAAGCAATCAAATATTTATGAAACTTGCAAGTATTTTTGTCCATAACCCTAAATTCATTGCTATGTATATTAAATTTATAGGAGCAATAGCTAATTTTCACATGTTGCGAATTGTCTTCATACCTCGTAATTGGTGGGGAGAGTCTTTGGCTTAAATCAGAAATCCTGGCAGAGTTAAAACAGGGCACAGAAGTGTGCTGTGGTTTATAACACAGTCACCAATATGGTTTCTGCCCAGGAATCTGAAGAGAGTTTGCATTCAGTGCTGAGAAATCCCAGCTGACACTTCATCAATAGAACTAGAAGAGAATATTTGGAATATAAAGCCCATGACTCACACATGGTGCCTCCATCTAGTACTTGCTCAGCACAATCAAAATCCTCAAATTTTTTTCTACAGAAGAAACACAGAACAAGGCAAACCGATTCACACAGTTTGACCTCAGAAAAAAGTGCTTTTGCTCCTTCTTTATTTCAACTTATATACAGTTAACCTTTTTTACTTTCTCTTTCCTTAACCTTTTTTACATTTTCTTTTTCCCTTTTTCTTTTAATTTGGCAAAAAATGGTAAATCTATACTTAGTCTAGAAGAAAAAGTCTTGACTGCAAAGAAGAGACAATCAAACCAGTAACTGAATTAAAAAGGTACTGAATGTAATTGCTTATTACCAAGACATAAACAATTCATGTTAATGTAAGATCCCATTTTCACTGCAGCTAAAAAACAAAAGCAAAAAACATAGAAAGATTCAGAGGAAGCAAAAGACACTTTCTACACTTGCAGAGAACCAGTGTACGGAATTGCAAGCAGTCCAGTATTTTTTCATTAACTCCTAATTAGATAGTTCTATAAAGAAGAATGAGTACTGTTGGATTATGCATCCTACTGCAAGTCCCCAGACACCTCCTGTATTGTTTATTTTCACAGAAGCAATAGGATTTAATTTACAGTAATTACTTGCCAATCTTCCTCCAGAACAAAAGTATATTACATTTCCTACTAAACTGAAAATGGAATCTATCAAGTAGCTGCTGCCTTGCAACTTACTGATAGAAGAGTGAAGGGAAATAGGTTGTATTTATCTTTGAAAGGTGCTGAATCCAAAGCAACTGTTGAATGGGAAAAGAAGGGCTAAGAACTGAGAGCTTAGGCCTTTGTAGGATCAATACCATCTTGTTCCATACTCACTGGACAGACTACAGTTTGTATTATGTGTCAATTTCCATTATATATGAGAAATTTACATATACATATATATCTATATCTTTCAAAAAAAATCAAGTCATTTGCATTTTCCCACAAGTTTGAACATTAATCTTTTAATTGGCTTCTTCAGATTCTAATTGTGGTGTACTCAACTGAAATTAACACCAAGTATCTAGCAATGGTATTTTTAAAAAATGCATTTAAAGTTTTTCCCAACAGTGGAGTATTGGTGGTGGTTGAAGATATCTTGTCAAATTTCCAAGGTTGATCAGAAAGTCCTTTTTTTCCACATGAGATCAGAATAGCAAAGATCCAAGCCTAAAGTAGTGAACTAGTCTACAGAAGGGAATAAAACCTCTAAGGGAATATGGGAGAAGTGAACAGAAAAATGAAAAGCACTCAAATGATTCTGTGAAAACACTGCTTGAAAAGTGCAGTCTTGAAAAATGAGGGACCAGAAACCAGAGTTTTGTCGAGAAAAGAGTCATATTTTTCTTGACACTGCCCAAGATTTCAACAGTTACCAAAATTTTAAGTCACTGTCAGCCTTAGCAGCCCTGTTTTTGAAACAGGCTTCCTGAAATCTTTTGGAAGAACTCAGTAGACATTTTCCCAACCAACGGCGCCTTTTAATTAATTTAATTCTAAAATGTCAGTGAATAAGAAATTTACATCTGAAAACTTCAATTAATACGTTCACTGAGGTTTATCTTGGTACACTTCAGCTTCCAGTGACTTCATGGTCATTTCAGGAGAGGAGTGCAGTGACACCAAAGTCATCTCTGGAGGCAGATGCATCTCACTGTTTGCAGACACAGCAAGTGTACCGTGTGCACTGCAGAGCACGGAAGCCTCTGTGTAGGGCTTTGGAGATGCCTTCCGTGGGCTGAACATCCCACACAGAAGGTGTACCCACACAATCAGGGCATGGGAAACCCCAGGTCAGCTTTCTTGGAAAGCATGTTCAGATCGTGAATGCTGTGCCAGTACGTCTGAGTGCCTTTGGGAACAGATGGGATCACACCCTACAGACTCAGAGCACAGCTAAGCTGGGTCATGACTGCTCCCATCTGGCCCATCAGACGTCTAAAGTTTTGTCAACTAGACTCTTTGGTACATAGAGGTTAACTTCTGCTTCTAGTTGTAAAAGATGAACTGCCAAAATAGACAGTGAGTTTTGAGAAGTTCCTGCTCATTGCTTCAATACAGAATATTCTTAGGAAAGACATGAAATTATGGTGTTGGAGACTTCACTCCCTCCTGAGATGCCCCAACCCTTTTCACCACTTCTTTTCTTGTTCAGTATGGAGGATGAGCCCTTTGAGACAATACAAGTCAATTCCACCTGTAATGAAGATTGGTCAGCAGTAACTTTCAATGTGGACGTAAAAATGAAGTGCTAATTATTAGGCACTACTCATGTCAATCGTTATAGCTATAATTTAAATAACTTTTTAAAACACTGTATAAAGAGAAATACATAAATATGACATAAATTTTATCAACTGCACAAGAAACAACATGGGCAACGAAAGTCTGTTGGCGATACTGTCCTTTGAGCACTACTTACACTAAAAATAATCTAAATCTTTCAACAGAACTACTATTTTACTTGAATTTAGCTTTCACGTGCAGTAGTATACAGTAAAGACTACAAATCATCATCATCATACACACCATCATCGTCAAACACACTGCAAGGTAACAGTTCAAGTGTTCCAGATCTTGCAATTTCTGACAAGCAGTAGCGCAACTCGAGTAGTGCAACTGTCATCAACCAAAGTTCAAAAAATATAAAGCATGTCATGGGCAAAAGACAAGTTATTATTAAAATATGCCAGGAATTGTATTAATTCTTTTTGCTGTCTACATTTTCAGTTGCAGCAACAATAGAAGGTTTGGTATATAATTCTAACCATAAAAAATTAAGACAAAATGCCTTTAAGCATTTTCAAGCAGTTTCAAATTTTTAAGAACTTCACTTTAAGAACTTTTCAAGTAAACTTTCTTCCCACTGAAGATGTGATTCAGCCTTCCTCTCCTTTAAGCTGTCTCCATTATAACTAGGCATGACCCCCACGGTTCCGGTACACAGCCTCTTCGTTTACCGAGGCATTTTAAGAGTCTTTCACATGGATGACGAAGAGCACAAGCTAAAGCAGGTATGGTACTGTTAAACTGATCCTTTCCTGCCATCTAGGGGACACAAACTGGTGTGCAACTGGAACAATGTCTTCAGTTATATCCAGGAAAACTTTCTGTATGAAATGCGTATCTCTACCAAACAAAACAAGAATCAACTGAACTGAAGAGAAGCATACCTAGCAAGAAACAAACCTAACACAAAGCTGGATTCTCCTGCCTGCGGGGTGGGCACACACACAGTGTGGACAACATGCAGCTTTTCTAATGCGCTATCCCCTAAGAAGCAAAATACAGAATCAGTCAGTGTTGAAAGATCATCAAGGTAATTTTTTAGAAGAAGCTGAAGGCTGCTCTAAGATGGAAGTTTCTATTGCTAGTGTTGACATTGTGGCCAGGTTTCTCATCCTGCTCTCCTCGCTGTTGCCTTCCAGGTTCTTGTGCAATGCAGACTCTACAAAAGGAAAGAGCAAACTCAGCTAAATGCTAAGCATAGTCAAATGCACGCACAAAGACCCATACAAGTTTTTTCCAGTCTTTTGTTTGAATTTGTTTTGTTCTTACTATGAAGGGGAATAGTCCACTAAAACAAACACCCTTCACTAAAACAAAGAAAGACCCACACTTCCCATGGCTGAAACGATATGACAGTCTATTTAGGATCAAAGCTGGAGCTTCTCTGAAATGAAAGGAAGCAGGTGTCCAGCCAAGATGTTCTGTGAACTGGCTACAGCTGCACATGATGTAGGCCCCCATTCTGCCCTAGTGAACAGACTGGAGATGAAATGAAAGTGACGAGGGTACACTGCTGCAATACCTCTTCATCACAGAGTACTCACGAACAAAAACCCCAACCAAGTTCACAGAAGAACTCAATTTTATTTTAATGACAAATATTTTGAGCAGCTGTGCCCAAGTCCTCTTCACCTTACTGAGTGCAGTGTGTTTAAAGAGCTGGGGAGAATCCCTGCTTTGGGGATACTGAACCTCTTTGTCACCTAGACAAAAAGTAAAAAAAACATAAACAAATAAGAAGCCATGTGCCAACCCATTTACAGCAGTACTATATAAATGTGCATAGCACACCATGATTTTCTGAACTTAAGGTGATTAACATTGCTCTTTGTGAACAGCATATTTAACACAGAATACTTTCAAAGTGCAAAACTACCTGCAAGATATTTACTACATTCAAATTAGCAAACATAACGCAGTATTTGGCCATGCAAACATACAGACAGTATTCTAAGGCAACACTTAAAAAATATTTTGATCTAATCCTTTTTAGTTTAACAGGTTCTGAAGTTATTAAAAATAGGCCTCTCAAAATTCCATACCAAGCTGTTTTCCCCCAAAAAATAGTAATACAAAAAAAAATCACAGCAATAGTGCTGTAAACAAACATGTATTATCAATGGATAACTGTTGCAGAAAATGAAGTTGTTAGGTGATAAAAATCATAGCATTTGTCAGGAATGTTTCATTCTGTAAAGATATTCAAAGGTCTTAAGTGCTAAGAAATGAAAAGAAAAAGTCCATTATTCTGATATTCTAATGTCTACAACCAGAACACTTCCTCCTAATCAAAGTTATATGTATTACCTCAGGTAAGACTGGATTTAGTAATCATACTAGAGATTTACAAATAGCTTTACCTAGAAAGCATTAAATACAAAATCATACCTTAAAACAAAAACAAAACACAAAACACAATCAAAGGTCTATACATTCAGCTAGTGGTCTTTGTAAGTATTCAGGACTACGTTTTGAATGACAATTTCAGTTTACAATTTAGATTTATTTTCAGGTTTATTTTTAAGACACCAAACAAGAAACATCATTCATACTACAATTTTATTTTTTTCTTTGTAATTTGCTTCCCTAAGAGCCAAACAAATCTTACTTTCACAGACTAAAACAGTTGAACATCACAACAAGCAGCTTTAATATCAGATCTTAGCCTTGTCTTGCATTCATCTTTTTTCTTTATGCACTACCTTTTGCTGATTTTAATTAATTTCTGAACATTTTGACTTGACACTCAATGTAGTCCTAAATGTGACTTTTGCTAACTGGCAATAATACACAACTTCATTCAATCAATCACTGTTTCCACATATATTCAAAGTCTTTCCAACACTTATGATAACATATTTGCTGATACTTTTAAAATTTCATTACATTTTGTTCAAATAAAATGGAAGCAAATTGAAATTTACAAAGCTTAAAATTTTATTAAGGAAAACTCAGTGTTTCTAAATTTTCAAAACACGATTTGACAAAAACATTTTGTCATCAAAGGCCTACAGTCAGCTTGCAAAACAGTTCTGGTAACCAAACTCCATGTGGATTTTAGGCATGCAAAAGTGCAGAACGGTGCTTCTGGAAAACCTGCCAAGCATTTAGATAGGTAGAGTACCTGACTGCTGCTGGGACTTTGTGAGGAATTGGGTGTCCACCATCGGTTTTGATTTGTTGGGTTTTTTTAATCCTCATGTGGGGTTTTTTGGGGCGATTGGTGGTTAGGTCTATTTGACGCCTAATGTTCTCAATTAACTCCATATCTTTATATTATCTTTATATTATCTTTAGATTTAACTTAATTCCCTTCAAACTGAATTAACAATTACTGGGTCCACTCTATCACCACCTGTTTTTCAAATTTCAGGTGAAGGAACCTAACTCAAACACTGTCAAAAACTCTCTGCTTGTGCAAATAAGACCAAAAACAAAAATGAAGGCAAAATAATTGCTTTGTAACAGCATCTGAAAACATATATGATAGTACGTACATAAACGTCAAGATTAGCTTCACTCTGAAGTCTACAGATACAGCACCATGGTTTTGTTTTGTTTATAAATCTGGCTTCCCTTTTGATTTTGTATTCATTTAGAAAACAGCACTCTCACTAAAAGGTGAGGAAGGCTCAAGTATACAGAATTTAAAATTTTAACAGAATACCGCAAGTCTACACAAAACACTGGCTGCTGTGATTCCAAATTTAAGTACCCATTTATCTTTGAAAAGGTATTCAAGTTCTAAATGACCACACCAGCACTTAGTAATAATATTTTTATGCACTGTACAGAGATGTATCTTCAAGTGGAATATAAAAATGTCCTAGAACTACATACCAGAGAAACTGAGACTGAAACAGGTTTCTTTTAAGGCAGAAGTTCCATTGTATATCAGATTAAAAGCCACCACAATATTAACTATAACTAGTTCATTAAGCATTTAAAAAATTTGCATTCATAACTATTAACTCTCGCGCTGACTAGAACTCTACTAATGTTCCAGGAAGTCCAGCTCGAGATATGGTTATCCTTTGAGGTTAAAGCTATGGCAGAGTAAAGTTAACCTAAACCTACTTTTAACTATTAAATAAAATGTGCTCATTTATGTTAGTAAGTTCAACAACTATATAGAAAGAGGAAATATGAAATATTGACTATGACAAAACAGATTTTAAAAAGCTATCATTGAAAAGTTAGAATTTATATTCAGAGGAATTTCAATGCTTAAAAAGAGATTCACATATGTTCATCCAGTTGAAGATTAGTGTATTAAAAATGTTAAGAAAATACTTTTGTGTTTCAGTTCAACGGCGCTTGATTCAAGCACAGCTTAGAGGTTGGCTGATATAAATTAAACATTGGTCACTGCCTCAGCAGCCAAAAGTACAGAAAAATGTACATGTTCACAGGATAAATAGAAGTCTCTTCTTTCGGAGGAATTAAAAAAAAAAGAAAAGAAAAAAAAGAAAACAGAAAAAAAGCTATCTCACTCCAATACGGGAAGTCATCCACTCCAAGCCTTGGCATAATCTGAAAGACAAGAGATGTTATAATTGGTACGAGTCCTATTCCAGCATCTTGAAGGTATTTTCTACTTGTTTTTTATGTGTAAAAACAGCTACTTAAAATCAATTAAATGAACTGGAAATGGGATTGAAAGCTGAAGAGAGCAAACAGTGTTTTAAACTAAGTCTACTTAGGCTTTAGCCACATGAAAATGGTCAAGCTTCAGTCTATTTTACTGAAGCTTGGCAGTACTTCAATTCTTTTTTTCCTTGTAAACCTACAAGACACTATCCTTAAATGCTTACTCACAAATACATAGAAACTAAAAAGTATTTCTACAGAAAGCTAGACCTTTACATACTAATACTAAAAGATAAAGGGCAGATTATCCAGACTGAATTGTTTCATGAAAGGGCAATATATCAAGAATTTTAAAATAACATTACAAATTTAAAAGTGTGTTTATATTGAATACTAAGACTGCATGGGATCTAATCTGCTTCCTAACTCAATTTGCATCTCCATTTAAAAGCTCCATTCCATTTCAGAAGACAGACTTTCCTTTGATTTTCTAGGGACCTAGTTACCTAGTTTATACTCCTTTGGGCTTTTCCTTTGTACAATAAATCAGGGTTGAGCTATCCAAGAATGCTAGCTTCACTCACACCAGGTTGATCCCCCCAGATTCTTGTCAGATCTTCCCAAGGAAGACTCAGCTCAGCAATCTAACTCTGGGAATGTTTATTCTAAGTTGATCTCACTACTGTGACAGTTTGAAGTATTGTAAACATTCATTACATTTTGTTTTACAATATGAAAGAAGCAGCCTAGGATGGCCACTGTTTCTAAACTAAAGCACATGTTTATTATTATTACTTTTCTTCAAATGTCAACTTGGTTGAAGATCTTAGCACATGAACTGTGTATTCAAAAGTGAGTTCAGCAAAACTGGTAGAAGGCAAGTAGAGTTAACTCTTAGAATGAAACAATACAACCACTTAATAAAAAAACCCCACCTTGCTCTCACTAACACCATCCACCCTAAGGAAGTTAATGCCACTATTCACTCTACAAGACATATCCAAGACATCAGACAATACTTCACGCTAGAAAGTGAGGTAGATGCTCTTCCTTCCCAAATACTCTTTTAGATTCACTATTTTGGATGTCACAAGACCACATCATTGTAAAGGTTGTACAACACAGCTGAAAAAAACCTCTAAATATCACATATTACAAAACTGCTTTAAAAATTAAGATGAAAAATTAGTACGCTTCACGCCATACAAGCAAGACATTATCCAGCTTGTTAGAAGGTATCCAAAAATGATTTTCGATATTTACTGACTAAGGATTTAAGGCTAGCCCAGCATTCCATTTTAGTAATTGTTAGCATAAGGTATGCAAATTTCAAAATTAGCTACATTAGCAACATATAAACAAAAAGTTTAATATTGGTAAAAATTTTGTTTTATGACAGATCTATGTAGCTTTTCATCAAAACTATGCTAATCAAAAATACCCTGGAACACCTCAACCCCCCAGCTTAGAAGCTTCCTGTGGTTTAGAATATAAAGGTAGAGATCAGTAGCTTATTTCTTTAAATACAGAAAGACACACAAGACTAAGAGAGTAGCACAGAGAGCATAGACAGCTATGTCAACAGCTACATGCTTAGGTGGAGGGGTGATGTTTGATTTTTGGTTTGGGGTTTTTAACAACAAATGGAAGACTTTTTTATGAATTTGGAGTTTGAGCTATTAAAAAATCCACAAGGTTCAATTACAAAAATGAAAAATTTAAAATGTCCGTGTGACTGCAAAGTTCAGAAAATACGGACTTTCAGAAAATCCACTTTGGTATCAGCAGGCTTCTAAATCAGTGTTCTCATTTACCAGGAATTGCCATAGTAAGCAGTGAGCACTTACCCTTCTCCTGTCAAAGCACAGCAGGACTGAATGTGCCATGGGTGATCCTTTATGGAGCTGAGGGTGAGGTACGCTGATATCTCGGCAGCTGTCATGCAGCCCTTCATGTCCTGCTTATTCGCAAAGATGAGCACCGCAGCCTTCCGTAAATCCTAGGAATGATTCACAGTACTCCTAACAGTTATTATACAGAACTAAAAGGCTATTGTGCTGACTTCATTTGTTAAAAGAACTGTGTCCAAGCTAATCTACAATTACACTGGAGCACGGAGTTTTAACCGTCTTACTACACTAAATATTCGTTACAGTAAGACTGAAAAAACTAATTTTTTCAGAAGCGTTCATCACCACAGAGAATCAAATTGTAATGGATTATATGAGTATCGTTTTGGTGTTGACCACATGCTCATACTTAACTAATGAAAGTCTTGTCAAAATATATTTTATAATGCTCCAAACCACTCAGCCAGCAGAATTATTTCTAGTTAAACACTCCAAGTCCTACATTAAATATTATTCAAATGGAAAAACCTGCTAGCTATCAGTTCCCTGAAATTGCTTTCAACTTCATTGAAGAAGTTCTGTATTGATTAAAGCATTAAGAGTTTAAGAAAGCTTTTTAATTTCCTGTAAGTTTAACCCTAATGTTCCAAAAAGGGAACTCTAATAATGCTTCATAGGCTTAATAACTAATTAAAATTGTTTTGTTTCAGTATGGAATTTACCATTCCAAACAGCAGTGAGACAAGAACTGGAATGTATGGCTTCAAAAGTGCAGAAGGGTAAACAAACGTAGTACTCAGGAAGCTGACAGTTGCAACTAAAAGCATTTGATACATTTCAATGCATATTAAATTTTGAGACTTTTTTCACTGAAAACAACAAAGCTTTATGATCTACAGCTGAAAATTCAACTGTACAAGTAATCCAGCCCAGGCCTACCGACTGTTTTCAAGAGATGGTAGATCACGATCTCCTAAGAGTTTGAGACTGGAAACTAAAAAACTACATGGGAAGACTTCACCACAAGAAGTAATTTTTCCACCTTTTCTGGTATTGAATTTATTCCTTACTATTAGATCCAAGCTACAATTAATATTAAACTGTAAGGCAAAAACTCCCTTATGTGAAACACAAGTCTCTCAGAGAAATGAACTCAACAGGACTATCCGCACTGTACTAAATCATTTTCTTTCAAAAATGAAGGAGAATATTTAAATTTAAAATAACCTTAATTCAGCTTCAGAGTGATCACAAAAGGTTTCAACATACTATACCTAAGCCAATGTACAAGTTAACGTAGGATGTTCAAGTGGGTTACCCAATGCTGAACAGTCCCCAGGACAACGTGTAATAAAAATACAATCAAATAATTCTGAAGAAAAATGAACTGAAATTAATTTCCATAGTATGATATATGCTCCTTAATTTTAAGGAACAGGATCAAAATAAACAAAAAAAATTAGGCAACTCCACTTCTCTACAACAAAAATTAAAAAGAAAAAAAAAAGTTTCTTGAAATTTTAGCCAACTGAAATAGTCAGTGATAAAAGTAAATACCCGGTTACATTAATATGAAGCATAAGATTTCCCAAGTTCAACATTTGCAAAGCAAAGACTGATTTGGTTACAATCAAGCAAGTCCTATTAGAAGGGTGCTTCATAATACTTTTTCTGCTTATTTAAAACTTACGTGGTATTAAAATGTGATCAACATGCATGCACACTTATTCTCAGAATTTTTTTTCTGATGGTATTATTTATGTTAAAATAGGAAGCATGAAATGTTATTTGACTGCTCTCAACAAAACTATTATCCCAACTCCCCACCATACCTCATGAGCCAGCATTCTATAAAGTTCTTCTTTTGTAATAGAAAGTCGCTCTCTATCAATGCTGTCAACAACCAGAATGATGAACTAGGGAAAAACACCAAAAACACAAACTACAAATTACAGAAAGTACAATTTCAAGAGACCACTACCACAAATCTTCCTACAGAAGAGACATACACTTTCAGAGGACACTAGAAAAGAGAAAGTGACAAAAAGAGAAAAGAGAGACAGTAGCAAAAAAGAGGAATTAGAAATTGCTGCTATAATTCTCCAACATATGCTCCAAATCACTTTGCCTTATAAAATTAAAAGGATTGATTAGCCATTGAAAATGACCACAAAGTATGGAAACCTAAGTCAGTTTAATGCTGCTGTGACTTTGAGATGCCTAGCAGATGAGGAGGAACAGTAACGGAATTATTTATATGAGGGAGGCTAGGATTAGCATAGTAAACAGATCCCTTTTCTTCCTCAACTGTTTCCAGCAGACAAAGCTTCTAAGTAAAGGGAAAGTTCTTCTTTCCAAGTATCACAAGGCACTGGATTTCAAATACTTGCGAGACAGAATACGAAGAACATCCCCAGAGTATCAGAAAAATAATATAGCATCTCTCCAGATTCCAAAATCAAAAATACTCAAGGGATAAAAGCCAAGAACTTATTGCTCTATACCAGATAATGCTGGCAGAATTCTCTTTATCTTTATGTGTTTCTTAAATGTAGCTGCACTTTTCCAGATAAAATAACAAATTAGTCTAAAATTCTAGAGATGAAAGTTGAGATGTCATTATTAGGCTTACAGTAGATCTAGGATGGACCACTGATCTCACCTCTCTTCAAGAGTATAGGAAAAGACATAGAAAAAGGAAAAGATAAAAAAGCTGATTTTACAGGACAGAAAACTTATATAATGAGTAATATCTACAAGAGGTCTCTACTTTTAGTGGAAATGGTAAGAAATGAAGTCCAGAATATTTTACATCAATGTAGATGTCTCAAAAAGACTCCTCAGTGATTATATGTGCCTTTTTGTATTGATAACCTCTTGGCTTCAAAAAGACTGCCATAAAAAACAAACGCCACAAGTCAACTGTTGCTGAATTCTTCTCCAACCTTTCTAGCAACTGCAGTTCTGCCAGTACCTCACGAGTAGTGCACAGCAAGACTTTCCTCCCTCCTCTGGATAAAAGCTACAAACTGATGAGCTTTTTAAATACTGCTGCCTAGGCTTAGGGAAAGTTTCATTCCTTGTCCTTAATTATCATTATTTCTAAACCATTTCACACTGGATGTACAGAAGTCCAGTTGACCACTGCAAATCATCACAAAATTTGCAAATTACATTTAAAAATTTTATTTTATATCTACTTAAAAAAGCAAGCAAAAAATCTGATCTAAAATGGATTTCATTATCATTAGATTGTCTAGGAAAAATCTAACTTCACAGTTTGTAGCACAGATCAAATAACATTAGTGTAAAGTACACAGAAAAAATACTTCAAATAGTACCAGAAAAATGGTTGCATACCAGAGACACCTCACACTTTGTGAATTTATTCTTCCTCAGTAAAATATAAAAAACAATATAGCTGCAATCTTTACATAAGTCTACAAATATTCCTAGTAAATAAATATAATTTCAAACAAACTTATTTGATTTGCAGATTTCAAGGCATCTTCTCATACCTCTGTGTTTGAATAATAGGTATTCCACGATGACCGTAATGATTCTTGTCCTCCAATATCCCACATTAAGAAATGAGTGTTTTTCACCACTATCTCTTCTACATTGCTTCCTATGGTTGGAGAAGTATGAACCACTTCATTCATTAAGCTAAAGGAAACAATATCACAGCATAAGGACCAGTCAGCAAAATCCACCAGGCTTGTTACAGCACAGTTGTAACACATTTTTTGCAGAAAAAGTAAAAATGTGTCACCGAGAAAAAATTAGGCTTATTTTAAAAAAGCTATACATTTGAAATTTAAAAAGCAGCGACTGTAGTCATGCTTAAAGAAATCAGCAATGAAAAATAAGCACATAAAAGGCATAACAAATGGATAAGCATCTGTGTTTTAGGACTGTCTTTCTAAAGGACACTAACAGAGACTTAAAATGCACTTGTTTTAAAGTAGGAGCTACCATTCTAAAGATCCTAAATACAAAACTGTGCAAAGTATAAACTGGAATTTAATTTTAACAAAGCACTCTACTCAGTAACTAGATATTAAATCGCAAAGGACTGTTTGATTACATAGCTGAAAATTTCTCAGTTCTACCTTTAAGCTTGCTCAAAATATTTATGAATAGAAAGTCTTTTTGGAAAGCATACTATGCTGCTTTGATATCCAAATATAAGGATATTAATTTACCTACACCCTCCTCCTTTTCCACAATTACCACAGCAATTATGGTTCGGACAACACTCTTGAATTTATTATGGGTATTCTTGTAATGCTGCCAAGATTTGGGTGCAATGATGCTACTGAAAATGAGAAAGGTAGGACCTGGGCAAGCTGAAATATTGTTGTTAGGAATTCTCCATCACAAATTTTAGATGGAGAAACACTGGAACTAAAAAACATTTGGGAACATTTCTGGATTTTTGCAGAGTGACTAGAATTTCCATTAATTTAAAAATCATGTTCTTTTCTGCAGTTACTGGCAACAGGATTATTTCTATGGACACAAATTCAGACAGGCTTTCCTGGAAAAAAAACCTGCCGTTCACTTTGTGCTTGGATGTACAAATTTGTTGTTCAATTTACAGTTCAGTTTTAAAACACAGCAATTCCTTCACTTATCCTTTAAATATTTACTCTGTTTAGAACAACTAATACCATTAATGTACCAAGAGTGATCTAGAACCCTAGATATTCCACCAGGTTACAAAGCTGCGTTTTCAAAGATTAAACAGTGACAAATAAAATGCAAACAGAAAAACAATTATTTCATATACTTACAACTGGTAAAGAATAGTAGTCTTTCCAGCATTATCAAGTCCCACTATGATTACTTTGTGCTCTGCATATACAAAAAAAAAAAAAAAAAAAAAGACAAAAAAAATAGCTGAAACAGCAATAATTATAATTCTGGTTAATCATTCTCCCTTACTGAAGAAATCAACCACTTGTTTCCCTTATTTCAATACCTTACACAGATTAGGGGTAACTTCAGGACAGAAAAAAGGCCAAACAAACCCTCATCTTCTCCTGAGATTCCAGTCTCAGGAAAAGTCAGCACTGGAAATCTAACAAAGGTATGAGTACTAATTATTACTTCATCTACAACACCTAGATTTAGAAAAAAAAAAGTACAATGAAAAAATATAATCCACAGCAGTGTATCATGCCAAGAACACCAACAAATATCCAAAGACTGCAAAAGATATTACCCTAACATTAATGGATAAATAATAACCATTTGTTAAGGTACCATCATTATTCACAGAGCAAAACCTAAGAAGAAACTGTATTTTGAACAGGCCACAGATTATATCTTTGCAACTTCTGAACTGAAAAGTCACAGAATGATCCAGGCTGGAAGACACTTCTGGAGGTCATCTAGTCAAACCTCTTTGCTCAACCAGGCCCACAGAGCCAGTGGCCTAGGACCATGTCCAGATGGGTTTTGTAATATATCCAAGATAGAAATTTCACAGCCTCCCTGGACAGCCTGGGACACTGCTCAGGCACTCTCACAGTGAAAAAGTCTTTCCTGACATTCAGAGGGAACTTCTGTGTTTCAGTTTGTGCCCTCTGCCCAGTCCTGTCACTGGGCACCACAAAGACAAGTCTGGCTCTGCCCTCTTTGCACCTTTTTCTCCTATGTGAGATTCTCCAGTCCCTTAATCACCCTTACAGACCATCCCTGGGCTCCCCAGTATGTCCACGACTCTCTTGGACTGAGGAGTCCAGAACTGGACACAGTACTCCACGTCAGGCCTCATCAGTGCTGAGCAGGAAGGAAAGATCATATGCACTAACCTGCTGTAATGTCCAGCATACAAAACAGTGATCTTGCAATTGCTGCAATACTGTTTTTTTTCCAGGCACAGGGGAGACAAAACAGAAGTCAACCAACCAACCAAAACCAGTTTAAAAGTCCTCAAGAATTTGTATGCTTCTCTGTAAATAATCCCTCTTAGAATTTCAAATCCAGTAGCTCAACCACTTAGAATGGTGGTTGTTTTGCTACATGTGTGAAGTTACAACATACTGATCCAATTACTGACAAAAAAGCAAACCACTTGAGAGTGAAGAATTTGCAAATGGATACATAAAACTCTGTGAACAAGCTCACTTTTAAAGAAATAATATTTACAATTCTAGGGCACTTATTTCAAAGCAAAACATGGTTCACAGTTTAAAGATTTCCTACAAAATACCATATATCATCTACAGGATCAAATAAGTTACTAGATCAGAAGATCTATCATAAGTATCAAATTGATGTTTTTCCCCCCAAAAGTGGGTGGTTTAAGGAAAAATTGATGTGTTTTGGTTAAAAACCTATTTATATATAGTAACCTAGGTCTTTTTATCCTGAATATTATTGCAATAAAACATTTTCTTGTTTGGAACTTTTCAAAGTTTTGCTATGCAACAGGGTCATAACAGATGGTAAAATGTATTTCCTTGTGCTGGTTCCCCCACTACTGCATCCTGTCAACACATTCTAAGAAAAGAACACTTCCTGGCTGTAAATGCAGGAATACTTTTAGCCCCACTAACTGCAGCATCAGTAATTAACACACAAATAGTATGAAATCCTCTCTACTTTCAATGCTAATAAATCATGCCTAGTAGCTTGACTGTCCATCTCTTCTTCAAATTTAGTTAAATTTAAAGAGCTTTCAAAAGTCAAACACAGAAACACCCTCCTGTTGTTTTCAAACCAGATGTTGTCAACCATTGCCAGGAAGAAGATGATTTTACTTTTACAGCATTCTGTGTAAGTTATTTTCAAGAAAGAAAAGAAATTCCAGTCAGGCATAACACGGCTCTCTCATGTTATCAGGGCACATCATCTTAGGCATGAATGACTGGAGTGTTGGATGATATAACATCACACTACTGTAAGTAATGAAGAAAAAACCTCCATTGAGATGGCTGCTTTTGAAAGCCACTGAAGTGTGAATGGTCCAACACTAACTGGGGAAAAAAAAAGGCACAGCTCATCTGTATTATTTCATAGTCAAATGGTGTTTTATACAGTGATTGAATAAGCACAAACAATAAACAGCCACACAAGTGTTAATTAATAGTGATCTTAGCATGAAAATACCAAGATGAAATAATGGGTATTTCATACAAGTAGCAGATTCCAGAACTATAGTAATGGAAACTCTTAACTTACATATTCAAAAGTTCAATTTCTGCCTAGTTTGATGAAAATAGAGAAAATTTATACATAGATGCACATTAGGGAAAAAAACATGTGAGCTTAAAAAACTACCAGACTAAGAGAGAACAGAATTTTAGCATGACAACTACTTGTTTACAAGAGCAACTAGGAGAAGAGAGATGCCACATTTAGGAGGAAGGACAGTTACTGGGTAAATCATAGGCAGTGATTTGTGTTCTGTACTTACAGACTAACCCAAGTTTCTCCCTTTCACTGGCTGGTATTCAAACTCAGTTTAGGTTGTATTCATGAATATCTTCCCAGTCCACCATGTTCTTGGCAAAAGAAGAAGAAAATCCATAACAAAGTTGAGAGAGCAGAAGAGAAGAGTCTTTATTAATCACGTAGGAAGAGGGAGGGAAGACGGGGAAAGCAGAAGTAGTAGGCATATGCAGGGGAAAAAAGAAAAGACAGTATTAGACTACTCCTTAAAGGAATCCAAGGACTTTTTGGTTTCATCAACCATTTCTAGCACACTGTTTAAAAAAAATCGATATGTAATATAGTTTAAAAAAATCCCAGGCAGTTTAATATTACAAAAACACGGGACAGTGAAGATTATTTCCCTGCAGATGTTAGAAGAAAGACATAGTATGCTCTTTTCTCCCCTTACTCATCTATATTTCTCTGCGGTAAAAAGGCCCAATACTGAAGAGTCAATTATCCCAACATGCCTTTTCCTCTATTTTGCAAAAGTTAAAAAAAAAAAAAATCTAAATACTTTAATAATGTGACTTCTAACATATTTGGAAGAAATGACTACCAAATGGGTACTGATAGCTTTCAGGCTAAGAAACAAAATGCTCATCTGGTTCCAAAAAGCAACAAGCTTGGGGGCCTCAGAGTTGAAGACAGAAAACAGATAGAAATTTCCTAGAGAGAAAGCTGGAGGAATAGCATAATTCCGGAGTTCAAAGAGGTTTCAGTACAAAGACTCATTCTGCACACTAAGAGCTAACTTAAGAGTCTTCTCTTAAGCACAAAAGAACTGCTAAAATACATTTTGTACCCCCATACTTGGTTACAAGAAAGTAGAAAAACTGTCAATAACTTTTAGTAGTCAGCGGAACCCAAAGCCATTTGGTTTTCCAGATAATGGTCTCTCCTAACCTGACTGGGAACTGCCAGTAAGCCTAAGTGAAGTAACTGTGGAGTTTCAGAAGTTCAACCATCTTGAATTAGAGCCTACCATTATTTTTCTTAAAGGAATTTTTAATAACTGTAGCAATTATTCAGAGCAACCTGTAAGACCCTGAATAATTACCATTCCAAAAATAAGTAAACCCCAGATTTGTGAGCTTCTCAAAGAACTCTATTCACCACATAAAAAAAAAAAAAAATAAGGTATTGATATCTGTCATTTATCTTTATGAGGGTTGCTGACATTCACTTCTATTTTTAACCCACAGCTTCATTAAGAGCTATCTTGGTAATACTGATGGAATGATAAGTCAAGCAAGTTTTACTCAGGCGTGTTAACACAGGCACTGACTTGGTGTCTCCACCATCTATCCACACTACTACATGTTGCTCAGAAGAATGTGCCACTTGACTGCTGAATCACAGCTTCAGCAGGTCATTTCTGAATTCTGATTTTTTTAAACTCCTAAAAGTTACTAATAAAAGTAAATTCAACTGAACTTACGTCATTTAGTAACTAGACTTTAAATGGCTACAGAGCATGATATTTTAAATGAAAACAATACTCGTGTAGTTTTTTTCATCAATTTTAAAAAAAAAAAGAGGAAAAATTATCAGGAAGCCATTGGAAAATCACCTAGAAAAATGACAAAAAAAACACCTGTTTCTTTTATGAATAAAAGTATCTCCGTTTCGGTTCATGTTGTTCAACTACTACTTGGTTATGAGACAATATATATTGAGAGCTGAGACATAGGCACACCTCATCCCCCATGCTCTACCTGATGGAATACAGATGGAACTTTCAAATCTTTGCTTAGTTTCACCTTTCCTTTTGCCAGTCTCAAGTGCTACAGACTATCACACAACTCGCACCAGCCACGAGAACTGATACCATGAATCCTCACACAGGGGACCCTATTTGCACCTTTGGAATACTCCCTCTGGATAGCCAAAATCAGTGTCTAAGTTACTGTGCTAGTCTGCTTAACAAGCAGCTTTACAGGACAGCCTGCGCACTCTCCAAGGAATTACCAAGATTTGATATAACCAGAAGAACAACCAAAATCAACTCAGAAATTACTATCATTTATTAGTAGTAATGATATTACTTAGTGAAAATAGTTGCGTAGTTGGAGAATAATTTCCCATTAGGTCAAAAATTCATGTTTGAAGCAAATTTTCTAGAATGAAATTTCAATTTTGGCCATGAAAAGAAACTCACTTTCTTTTCTGTGGTTACACAAGAAGAGGTTAAAAAAAAAAATTAACAAAAGACAAATACAGCAATAAACCAAGATCAGGACACACCCTAAAAGTCTCTTATTAGGATAAATGCCAAAGAGTAAATATTTCGTGGTATTATCTCATCTATTTAACTGTGAGACTCATTTTTCATTAACCATTTAAATATACGAACGCATTAGGTTTGCAATGCAAGATTTTGAGTGTTTTCTGTGACAAACTCCTAGAAACTTCTATGTTTATACAGCCAATGCCAGCCAAGGCCATCAGCAACAGGTGTAATGCCTGTGGGATAACATACTTAAGATGGGAAAAGGTTATTGCACAGGTGTAATTACAGACAGAGAAAAGAGGAGTGACAATATGCGAGAGAAACAACTCTGCTGACTCCAAGGTGGGTGCAGGAGGTGCTGCAGGTGCCAGAGATCCATGGGGGAGCAAAGATCCACCTGTAGCCCATGGAGGACCCCATGCCAGAGCAGGTAGATCCCAAAGGCAGCTGTAACCCCACTGGATACTCATGTTGGAGCAGGCTCCTGGCAAGAACCGGTGACCTGCAGAAAGGAGTCCACCCTGAAACAGGTTTGCTGGCAGGTTTGTGACCTCGTGGAGGATCCACGCTGGAATGGCCCATCCCTGACGGAGTGCAGCTCATGAGATGGACTCATGCTGGAACAGTTAGTGAAGAATTGTATACCTTGGGAAGAACACACACTGTAGAAGCCCATGGAGGGCTGTCTCCCATGGGAGAGATCCCACACTGCAAAAGGAGATACAGTCCCCCCCATAAGGAAGAAAAAGTGGCAGACAAGTGATGAACTGACCACAGCCCCCATTCCCTGTTCCCTCCTGCAGGGAGGTGGTAGAGAACCAAAAATAAAGCTAATCCTGGAAAGAGAGAGGAGTGGGGAGCAGGTGCTCAGAAGATTTGGTTTTGTTTCTCATTAATCTGTCCTGATTTGATTGGTAATGAATTATATTAACTTCACAAATTGAGTGTGTTTTGCCCATGATGGGAATGGGTGAGCGATCTCTCCCTATATTTATCACAATCCAGAAGCCTTCTGCTGTGTTTTCTCCCTGTCCAGCTGAGGATGGGAGTCATAGAGCTGCTTTGGTGGGCATCTAGCATCCAGCCAGGGGTGTTCACAATGAACAATAATTTTCCTTCCAGGAAAAAATATACAATAACCAAGACAATGTGTTTTCCTGAAGATAAATACTGACATCATTAGCTACTATAGAGGCAAATACTAAATGCCACCAGTTATCACCTGATCAGTTCCCTGCTTATAGATCTCTCTGGGGTATTTTGAATACTTCATGGAAGAAACAGAGTTGCAGACTGCACTATGTGATGCAAACAAAAAAAAGGTACTTAATATTTTTCTGGAAGATAGGAGAAACATTTAATTTTGCCAAACAGGTTTGACAGTTCAGGAAAATAAGAAATTAGCAACAAATTCAGGAGACTCTGTAACAAGACTTCAGGAATGATGTGGTAGGATGATGTATGCATGAGAAAAATGAATGATCTAGGACTGGATCTCAATTCCATCCCATGAAAGACAGTTTGATACACAGATGTCAATGTGCACACACACTGAGGCTTTGCTCTGGTATCTACAGAATTTGAATGGGTTATGTGCTATCACAGGGACAAAACTACTAAAGTACACCAGGTGCATCTGCCTCCAGAAACTTGTGACAGAGCACTGCACAAAAAAGGCTTATCTGCGTTTTCAGTGACTTTTAAGTGGAAATGACGTATACTTGGAAACTTGATGAGAGAACAATTAAAATTGTTTATACTGTTCTTCTTTGAGGCCCTGAGCTTGAAGCAGAGAAAATGATGTTACTGTTAAGTATTTAATTTTCTAACCAAAGCTGGCTAGGTAAAGAAAAATCATTAAAACAAGTAAATTAACAGATAAACCATATCTGCTTTTGTGAAATCTACCATTTCTACTTTTGTGATAACCATGTGAGGTAAAAGTGGCGGCACTCGCAAATTCTGAACTCTGGATTAGAACATGAGCCATGATTTCGGGGCATGATGAACTGGGCAGGAGAGCACAGGAAGCGATACTACCCCCTTACGACCTTTTAATTTTTGGCTGCAGAACTTATTTTCTTGGGTCACTAACTATTTAACTAACATCTTTGCCTCGAAGGCCCCTACGTGTTTGGCGTTCTTCTTTTTCTTTTAATTAAAGACCAAAATAACATGATTTTAATAACAGATCCCGACTTAAATAGGAGGATCGGCGAAGCCAAGCCCGACCGTCATCGTCCATCGAAGCTTCAGCAGTGCTGGCCGCCGTGGGTGCCGGGCGCGCACCGCCTGAAGGGCTCCCGGGGCAGACGACGCGTTTACCGCGGCCAGAGAGGAGAGGAGAGGAGGGACCACCTCGGGAACTCAAACAAAGCGACCTCGAGCATGAGGCGCCGCGGGACCAGCGACCACGGCGCTGCACAAAGCAAAGCCCAACTTTTCGCTGGGCGGGCCTTCAGGGGAAGCCGGTCAAGCTGAGCCGGCCCGGAGCCCCCGCGGCTGCCCGCGGCCCCCGCAGCCCCGCGGGCTCCACTCGCCGCCCGCCCCGCCGCCGGCTCGGGCCCGCGCGCCCACCTTGGCTACCGAAGAGGCTCCACAGCTTGGCGAAGATTAGGCCCATGCCTGGCCTCGGCTTCCCGCCGAGTGCCCGGGGCACCCCGAGCTCAGCCAGGCGGCGGCGGCGGCGGCGACTCCCCCAGGTCCCTTGGCGGAGGCTCCCGCAGCGGCCGCGGCAGCGCCGAGCGGGCGGGCGGGCACAGGCAGGGGGCGGGCACGCGACGCCGCCCCGCCTCGCCAACGGCCGCACGGCCCCGCCCCCGCCGGCATGGCCCCGCCCCCGCCGGCATGGCCCCGCCCCCGCCGGCATGGCCCGCGCGCGACACTGCGGCGTTATGGTGGCGGCAGCAGCTCGTCTGCGGGGACAGATGCGAGGAGACGCCGGGGCTGGCGGAAAGCCGAGGGGTCTGAGGGTGGCACGGTCGGGAGGACGGAGCCGCCCCGCAAGGGACGAATGCCGCAAGAAGCGCTTGGCCTCCGCCGCGGTGGTCGGTGCCGGGGTGGGATGCGCTGGCAGCGCGCCTTTGCCGCCCGTGTCCTTCAGCCCGGCGGTGCTGTGGCCGGCCCACGGCCTCTGCCCTTGGGAAGGGTTGAGGGTTTCAGGGCAGGCAGTGCTCCCGTGTATAGTAAAACTTGTGAAAGCGGCGGGTTCGCTTTCGGGGCTGTGCTGCAGGTTCCTGTACTGAGAGCTCTTGCGTGGATCCCCACCCGGGTTTTCTCGGCAGCACCTTGGGGAGGGTCAGTAAGTGAGCACGAGCCCGGCTCCGTCCTAAGGAGCGAGCCCGCGGGCACTCTAGGTACACAACCTGTTACTTTAATCCACTCAGCAGAATTTCAGAAAACCAAAGAATTAATTAAAAAAAAAAAAAAAAAGCGCGATGTCAGCAACGCCTAGAACGCCTAGTCCGATGAGCTTGGGTACCCCGCGGGCTCTGCTGCCGCCCTCGCCCTGCCGTGGTGGGAGCACAGGGGCTGCGCGGCGTGCCCGGCTCCCATGGTGACAGTGGCGGGCGGCACTTCCGGCTGCCGCCCCGGAGGAGGCGGGGCCGGCGGGCCCGGGCGGTAGGTGTGTGTTGGGCGGTGGGTCTGGGTCTGCGCTCCCCCGCCACCCGGAGGGCTGGGCGCGGTCCGGCGCGCCACCGGCACCGGCGTGCTCGGCCCTTCGGGTCCGGCCCGGGCCTGCGTGTGCCTCGGGGTCCGTCGGGGCTGAGGCGGCGGTGGTTGCGGCGCGTCCCGCTGGGGTGCGGCCGCCTCCCGGTACCTCTGGGCTGAGGCGCAGGGCCTCGGCGGGGCTGCGAAGAGATGCGTGCCCCGTTCCTCCCCGCCGCCTCATGTTTTCAATAACGGGCGGGTGAGGGAATAAAAGGAGGGAGCCCCATATTCCTCTTCCTACAACAATGACCCGGCTGTTGTTTTCCTTGTCTGGGAAAGGGTGGGCAGGGAGGTTTGAAAATATTGCTCGGCATTTCTGGCGTTGACTGCGTGTGACTGCTCGCAGCGTTCACGTGCCTAGCTAGATCAAAGCCCTGCTCCGGCATCGCGTTCCCAGCTCCAGCTTCCCGCAGAGGCGCATGAAAATCAGTGGCTGTCCTCTGAAGTCCGATATGCCTTTTCTGGGGCAAGGTGTACGGCACAGCAGGTCTGGAGAAAAAAAATACTCCACTCAGGTACGAACCTGCCTCCTGCTGAACGTTTGAAGTCTGACTCTTCTGCGTGGCTCGGCGCTAGGGAGTCTCCCTCATCAGCCTGGCTTCCCGCTGGATCTGAACTTAAAAGCATCTTCTGTCCCCCCTCGGCTATGTTTCCCAGCCTGGAAGATTGCTTTCAGAATGTCAATATTGAAGTCACACATAGGACTTATTAACACCACATTTCTACCGATTTTCAAATGTCTGCTTAATTATTTTTAGGAGTCCAATTCTTTAAAAAAATTTAGAAGTGTGGGATTTTTTTAAAGGCTAGTTTATTATGCTTCTGAAGAAAAACCTTTCCAACTGTGAGCCATATGGGGATCTTTTTGTGGTTAGTGGGTTTTTTTGGTTTGGTTGTTTTTTTTTTTTTCTAATGTAGGCATTCTAGGACAGCAGGCACATGATAAGTCACATTTTCTGAAATGTTAAAACAACTTTGGTGATTACAGTTGTATCGACTGTTGTCGTACTGTTAGATTGTAGTACTATTGTACTGCTCTAAGTTTTCGTAGCAATGGCAAGGTAAATTCTTGGCATTTTGTTAGACTGTAAAAAGAAGTTAATTCATTTGCAGTTTCTTTCTTTCAATAGCTGGTAATGTTGTGAATAAGACTTTGAAGCACCTACCCATGAAACTTTGCCTTTGTCTGGACTCAAAAGTAAGTCTACATGAGGTCACATTCTTCTAGCATTAAGATTTGAATTGAATCAGAAATACTAAAAACAAAAAAAAAAAATATTTTTGAGGGGTTTGGTATGATGAAAGTGACAAATAGCCTCTCATGCAAATAAAATGAATATCAAACATTCTGATCTCTCTTCTCTAAGTATATTTAGTACAATGGAAATGTATTTCAATAGTCAGAATTCCTTATTATGAATGGAATAAACCTTGAGTGATGTTCTCTCCTGCCATTTAAGTTGTTGTAAACAAATTTAAGTTTTTAGATAGTCTCATTTCAGACTGAAGTGTATATAATTTTTCAAAATACAGATAATAGAGAGGTGGGTAGATACCATTTTGGAAGATAACTGTATTTTATTACCTACAGAGAAAAATGGTAAAGAATAAAATCTCTGTCAGGACTGAGCTACAATAAGACTTTATAGCTAGGCTTTTCAAGAGGAATTAAAGCATCATCTTTAAACCTCCTGTACCTTTATTCCATGTATTTTTTTACCAGATAGCTTGAAGATTTATTTTAAGGATCAGGAGAATTTCTGTAATTGAAAGTGGCGTTACAGTCATATCCTGAGCAATACTTGGAAATTTTAGTGCAATAAAATTGGATTATTAAGATATGAATAATCTTAGTTTGTGGGTACATCTTATGGTACATTTATAAACTTACAGAATATAGTAAGAATCACAAAAAAAACCCCTTTGCTTATTTCAGTTCCTTGCCAGCAGATTTTAAGAACTGAAGAAAGATGTCCTTTTTCCCTAAAATTGTATTCCAGTGTGAAGTTGAAGAGTATCTCACCAAAGTGTTCAGAAATAATGAGGTATGCGACACAGTTACCCCAGCCATCAAAAAATAATAAATTTTTGTGTAACTTTAATGCCTTACAATAAAATACTGTCTCCACATTAAACACATTTAACATAAAATATTTTTATATTTAAAATATAAAATGAGTATTTATGCCTATTGGCCTAAAGTAGCATACAAATATTTAAATTAAATTTGGTATAAATCAGAAAATTCAGTTTTGGGTCCCACTGAGGAGTGGATCATAGATAATTGAGCACATATTAGCCATATAATATTGACAAGAAATACTTTCTTACCCCAGTGTAGAATACTACAGACAATCTATTAATTCCCACTGCCAAGTATTAAAAAAATGTTTTTTAATGTGCATTCTTATCAGTATGAAAGCTACTGATTCATAGATTTGAATTTACTCTTCCATTTCCTCAGGGGTGGTCTATGTACAATAGCAGAGAGCTCTCTAACAGTTGCTTTGATTCTTGCTCCAAACTGTTGGCAGAGATTTTGCTGATACATCTCTTTTTCAATAAGTATTTTTCAAGAAATTGATGAGGCTTCCAGTGGAATTAGGCTTTGAGACATAGACACTTGCCACTATTGCACACCACACAACCACATCCCTCAATTTCTATGGAGTGTGTATTCAGTGGGCTTCTTTTGCATTGAGCAAGAGGCTTCTATGTGAATTTCTTAATATAAAATATCTTCTTTCACTTTCAGCTTATCACTGCTTTAGGTACACAGGAGGCAGAGAATAAATACCAATCTCTGTTAAGTCATCTATCTCATCCACCAGCTTTTACATCTGTAAGAGTAAATACCCACTTGGCCTCAGTGAAACATGTGAAAAAATTGCTGTTCGAAGAGATCCAGAAGGTTTGTGCAATTTCTTTGTTGCAGCTAAAACAGCAGGGTATTTCATCTTTCATCTGAACATGAGGCCTTTCCATTACTGGAAACTGTATCTTGCCTTAGTGCATCCAGTGGTATTAACATCATACAATCACACTGATTTCCTGTCAGCATTAAACATTAAATGAAAATTCATTGTGTACCAGTATCCCTCATCTCATCCCTCCAAGAAAGGCAAAAACAAAGGGAAAAGACATCCAGCTCTTTTTCATATGGCTGATCCAAACCCTTGATAGGATTGAGGTACTGCTGTGGTAAATAATGGAAAGGTGTCATAAGTCTATAAGAAAAGATGACAGATAAAAAGGGTAGCTCAGTGTGCTGTCTTCAGCATGCTTAGAACACTTTTATTTAAGACTAAAGGAGAATGCCTGTTTATCTCATTGGAGAAACTGTTTAGGCAAGTGAGAAAATTGATATGTTTTGGAAACTGGAGCCACTGTATTTTCTTTTTTTAAACCTGTATTTAATCTTTACATAATTTTCTGGATTTTTACTTCTCTTAATTAAACATTTATTTATCTGATAATACATAAACCATTATGCTTAAGAAATGTATTATTTTGAAATTGTGTCCTAGATCTTCACTCTGTCTAAAAAGATCTGTTTCTTTAAGTAAATTATTAATGTTAGTGGGTGTACAGGGAGCTTTTGCATGACAGGAGCCAAGACATTTCTGTGATGTAGAGGCAGTTGACAGTGTTCTGCTGACTGGGATGGTAATGAGCTTTGCTAATTTTGGCTTGATTGTTGAAATCTGGAAATGGGTATTGCAGGGTTATATTTTGTTTCCAGGGAAAAGGCTTTGCTGAACAGTGACTGAAGACCAGCTTTTCACAAACTTCTTGTATTTTAAAGTGTGATTTCATGTTAGGAAAGGAAACTACATAGCACTTCTGAACAGAAGTATGATCATGGATTGTTTCCTTTTTTAAAAGAAAATACTTAATCATTAGATGCAAACTGATTTATTGTTTTACATGCTTTAAGGTTATGTTTTAGAAGGCTCAGATGAGAAGACATCATTTGGTTTAAATCCAGTATAAAATAGCTTTTTTTTTTTTTTTTTTTTTTTGGTAATAAACTGATAACTCAGCTATCAGTACCCAAACCTGGGCTGACAAAAATGAAAAGTATTGCCAGCCTGGGCTGTTAAGTGAGACAAACAATACACAATTAAACAGTGGCTTGTAACTAAAAACATTTAAGAGTTAGCACAGAATACACCCAGACTTGTAAGGTGGTGTCACTGTGTGTTCTGTGTTCTGACAACAACTCAACCTTCTTCCAGAAGAAAGCAAAAACCAGTGATAGGGTTATGAGTGTCAGAACACTCTCCCACTCCCTGAAGTCAGTTCTCAGTCAACCTCTTTGTGGTCTGGTTATTTCTGAATTTATTTAATGTTTAGTCTTTCATGCCAGTTCTTTTCGTATATAATGTCCCCTTGCACACTATCCCAACTGCTTTTAGCTGTTTTCGTTGCCTTTGTGTTTTGTGCCCTACAGGTATAAATTATGAATGGAAAAACAGTTTTCAGTTTAATTAAGTGTTTAAATATTAGGTTTTTTAGTAGTGCTTACTAATTATATTTTTTTTAATGAAACAGCAGTTTAAAGGACTACGTATTCCAGTTCTCGAGCACCCAAAACTTCAGGACATTTTATTAATTCCTGTCATTGGACCCAGGTTTGAAATTTTCAGTCTTTAGCCTTAAAATGCTATGTAACTCAATTTTCTTACAGATTTCTTGTTAAACAGTTATGATAACTAATTCACTATAACTGAGGCACAACTTTATTTGTATCATGACCTGGTGGACAGTCTAAATACTAACCAGGTCAGTTTTAGTCCTTGAAAATGCAAGAAAACATAGAGTTCTCTCCTTATTTGTAAGACTAATGTTTTATAGGGAAAAAGTGACATGTATGCAAGCCAGGTAGGTGGCAGATAAAGGAATTAAACTTTTGCAGAGGAATATAGAACTATAGCTATGGACAGGCAGGGTTTTCTTCCAGTGGAGGAAATCAAATGGTATCAAGAGTTACTCAGTAGTTGTTAAATACAAAAAAAAATCAATTCATAATCATCTGGCATACGAAGGGATAGAGGACTATTTCTCCATCCCGGTGTAATTTTTTTGTATTCCTGTGTCAAGTTCATAATAGTGGCAGGATGTGCCAGAATCTGCATTATTTTGAACATTTGTTTTCTTCCTGACTCTTTCTTTTGATTTCTCTGTGACTAAAATAAATATTTAAAATGTAATAAATGACAGTTAACTACTTTTTTTCTCTACTGTATCTGACAACATCCATATTTGTGAACTAGAGTTTACTTGGGGAGTATTTGGCTTTTTTTTTTTTATTATAATTTTCTTTTTTACTCAACTACATTTTGTATTTCTAGGCGAGATTTAAAGCAACATGCATCTGAAGTCATAGTTGGAGCCCAGTGTGGGTATGCAGTACTTCGAGGAGCACACGTTTATGTCCCTGGAATTGTATCCACCTCAAGATGTAAGAGTTCTCTTAATACACCCAATTCAGTTGTAAAGATGGCAGAAAAAGTGTCACCCTTGGATAATAGCTAAATGAATAGTGACACTAAATTGTTTTATCTTCTTAGCTGAAATTAGTCTTACAGTTGTGGTTTATGGTAATGACACTTTTTAAAGTTTTTCTGGCTTTTTAAAATATTTTCACCATTTTTCATTTTACTTGTAGTAAGTCACATGTAATTATTTCTCACTGGCCTGGCCTGTTTTAAATTCCATTTTCCATATAATTTGTAGCTGAAGTGTTGGTTCTCAAGGATTTCAGTTTCTTGTTTTTCATTTGAAAATATTATAAAAGAGAATTTTCAAAATAAAACTTGTTCTTTTAAGAGTGGTTTTTTTACTACTGAATACTGTAACTTTTAATATTGATTTTAAGTTGAATAAACTTTAAAAAGTTGGCTGCTTTGCAGTCTTGTAAAAAAAGGTAAATGGGATACCACATCTGGATGGTGACAAGGTGTATCTTGATTATTGAATAGATACAGGTTTGTTCTTTCTTCCCTCAGTCACAAAGCCACCTACCTTCATGATTCTGTTAGATTTTAAGCTACAAATCTAAAAATCCCTGATCATCCTTTTTCTAATCTGTTGGCGATTCATTTGATATTGTTTATGTAAGAGAGATGTAGTAAAAATCTTTTTTTCATTGATGAGAAGAATCTTCAGTTTTTATGTCAGATTCTTAGAAATGGAAATTATGCATCAATGCCTGTGAGACAAGATAAAAAATCTACATGTGCATGCTTTTTGTTCAGCAACCTATTTTTGTTATTTAAATGTCAAATTAACTTTACGTAAAACCAGTATAATTTTGGATGATTCACCTTATTCTTCTATTGTGATGAGGTCTAGTGATCATCTTGATTCTTATTACTAAACAAAACGAGTCAGAAAAGCATTTATCAAGTCATTTCATTTCCTTTCAGGAAAAAACCTTCAAGAAGTTTTAAGCATGTGCTTAAGTCCAATTCACTGAACAGGAATGTTTGTCAGTCTAGGGCTTGATAATGAAATAAGTATATTGACACAGCAGTTGTTGAAACTGCTTATTTGGACAGCCCCATAAATATTCAAATCCTTCTTTGAGTCAGCTAGTGATTTATCATAATTGCTGCATGTAATTATGCTTGTAACATCAATTCAAAGAAAATAAAGATACTATAAAACTTACGGAACACTTGAGGGGAATTGCAGACAAGAAAATAAAATAAAAGGGCATGCTACCCACTTGATGCCAAATATAATAAGGCTGTATTAAGCACAGATGGTCTAAGTAGGGAAAAAAATAGTCGAGCAAGAACACATATTTAATCACTGAACTTGCAATCCAAATGAGGGTAATGATCAGGAGGCTTTGAGCTCAGTTTAACTAATCAAACTCTAACCTTTATGGAATGCTGGTATAATCTACAGAAAGCTTACGAACTCTGGGCATGACTAGTGTATTTTGAAAGGATGATTGTCAGCAGAGAGTGAAATAAAGTAATTTATGTTTGAATACTGCAAAAAACATTGACAGATATGCTTGATGGAAGAGTGAAATTGCTGCAGGTTTTTGTTCAGTGAGGTTTAAGCAGACATTAATACTGAGCAATCACATAATGTTTTGTGCCACGTTGTGTAAAAAATATGTATTTTCAATGGCTACCCTACAAATCTGATAATTTAAGAATTTCAGGGCATTTGGGCATAAGATGAAGGCCACTTGAAAACGGAAAAAAGGATTCTCAAGTACAATTCCAAGAATTCTCGGGAAGTTGAACTGCCCTTTGTCTTGTTATATCTTCTTGTTCTCCAGCCTGTCAGTTACCTCAGAAATGCAATTTTGGAAAAATTTTTATTGCAATCAGAAGAGGCATATTTTAAGCATATTTTTCAGCCAGTCAACACACGACACTTGTTCACTATTCTATGAAATCACCTAAACCACCCCTCTTCTATCTTTTTTTTTTTCTAACTCAGGAAGTTTGTTAAGTCTGTAGGATTACACGTCTAGAGTTTGGTGTATATGTACATACTTTACTGATCTGGTGGGGTTTAATTGGAGATATAAAACTCTTCTAAGAGTATTATTGAGAACAGCAGTTCCCTTAAAGGGAAGAGAGGCACACCAGACACAATCGCTTGTGTCAAAGCAATAAATAGAGAAAAAGCAGCTATAACTATGTTCCAGGTAGCTATTGAGAGGTCATTAGATAAATTTAACACTCCTCTCTTTGTTCAGTAAGGGTGAGCAGTGTTGTTCCATGTACTTGTGTGCTTGGAGCACACATAGAGGACTGGATCCTGGAGTGTGCTTGGAACTTATGGATGATCCTGCCATGAGAAAATAAAGAAATTTTAATGCAGTGTAGCCTCTTGGAAAACACAGTGCCTGACTTGCCGTTTGGGGTCTCAGTATCTTCAGTCGTTTGGTAGCTGTCATTCTCTGTGTAAAACTTCAAAGCTTTATATCAGTTGATCTTCTTTGATCACATTTAGAAAGAGTGAAGTTTGGTATTATAGAAGAGTTGAAGAGTTCAGTAGTCTACTGAAAATCCTGAGTTACTTGGTCACTACTGTTTGCTAAGTATCATAATGATTTCAATCTTTCCATTTTTCTTTGTACAGTTGTGAAAGCTGGAGATCTGGTTTCAGTGTATTCAGATATTGAAGGGAAATGCAAAAGAGGAGCCAAAGAATTCGATGGAGTCAAAGTTTTTCTTGGAAATGGGATCTCAGAACTCAGTCGCAGTGAAATCTTCAGTTCTAATGGCCCACTGAAGTAAGTCCATAGTAATTGCCACCTACATGTAAAAATGTGCAAAGGGGAGGAAGAAGATGGGAAAACACTTTGAATTATTTTGTACCCTGTGTGAAGTCACAAGATGGCTTTGTGTGTTGGGTTTTCCAGTATTTTTGGGAAGACGTTAGTTTTGCAGTGGAATCCAGATACCAGTTTACTTGAGAGGGAGGAGGAAATAAGTGGGAGTCTTTTAATAATTTATGTTTATTCAGTTCAATAATATCAAACAGAACTGACAAATGTTCTTACTCTGGCAAAATTGCATTTTGGTAAATTGTGTTGTACTACTTCCCCCTTGGGATGGAACAGAAGTGCAACCCTGACAATTTCTCCACCTTTTAAAAATATCTGTAGGGCCTTTTTTTTTTTTTTTGTGGGACAAAGGATAGAACGTAAGGTCAGATCTTAGTTCAGATCTTTAAAAAATTACTAGCATTTGCCAAAGTAGTCACCTATTTCAAAATTACTTGCTTTTCTGTTTTGTTGATGAAGCATATGGTTTATTCCTCTCGTGTCACTTAAAACATACATAAAAAGAAATGTAAAAGACTCTGGATGTCAAATAAATGACCCAGACTTTACTGCCTGAGAACAAACTACATAAGTTCAAGTGAAAAAAAAGTATATTTTCAGAGAATTTCTGATTTATGAAAGCATAAATATAGTAGAAGTAGTGGTAGGATGTACCTGTTGAGTTGGTGACATGGAATAGCACTATGTAACACTGAATCTGGTACCTGCAAGTTTGCTTTCTCATATCCTTCCTTCTTGTTCCACTGTCCAGTATATATGCAAAATAAAACTCGTTCTCTTTAATAATCCTTTGTTTGCAGACTCAGAGTTGCTTTTTCGTGGTTTTCTCTTTATTGTTACCCATTTCCTGGTACATTGGTTTAACAATTAAGTCTGCATCAGAATTTGATCCATATTTAAAACTTTATGGTGACTTGTAATTTCCAACTGTAGCTTTGCAGGGAAATCAATGTTCCTGCAAGGCTTTTCATGCAGGATTTCTATGGTAATTTGACTGAAATCTCAGGAATTTAGGAAATGGAGAAAAACCTAAGTAGAAAATCACATGCCAGTGCTCTACTGCATACACATGGCTAGCCAAAAGCAGTTATGGATTGAAGTTAACGTATTTAGGTCGGGTTTTATGCATTTCTTTACAGTATCAAGGCTTGGATTACATCTTGGTTTATCCTGTGTACAGAACCAGAAATTTGCTTTATGCATTTTTACAGATGGTTCCAGTTTATAATGTAATGCATTTTTTGCCATGATTTATGCAACTTCATGATGTCATTTTGAAGAATATCGTATTACAAAATCTAGAACTATTTTTCTTGGTTGTTCTTTCATTTTCGTAAGATTGTTATCTCGAGCTATTTGTAAGCATAATGATTTTAACTAACTGTATGAAACTGAGTATTTGAACTTTTTGAATTTTTTTTTCATGTTTTTCAGGGGGCTGGGTATAAGAATGATAGAGCCAGTCTACCTTAGTCCTTCATTTGACAATGTGCTCCCTAGTTATTTGTTTCTACAGGTATGTTTGTTCCAAAACCAAAAGTCTGTAGTGTTTACAGAATAATGAATATTCTCTTAGCACACATTCATGGTTTCTACATGCCTTGTGCATTGTAGCACCTAATTCAGTCTTCGGATGTGAGGAACAGAAAGCATTTAAAATGGAGTCAGTATCTACATGTAGGTGGTTTAATCATACTGTGTCTGAGATATGATAAGGAATTTCAAAGCAGCATAAGAGATACTCACTTAAAAATGTAGAAATTCCTCTTGCACAGATACTCTGCATAGAACTATTAGTTTTTTGGAATGTGCCTATGAGCTCTGGAATATGAGCCCCTTTCAAGGTATATCATTCTGTACATAATCAGGAAAATCTCCAATTATTAGGTTCACTTGAAGCTGTTATTTAAGTAATGAAGACAACTTTAATAGGTTTTTATAACTTTGTGTTGAACTAAGAAGAAAGTATTTCCATATTGTCTAAGGTGCAGTACTGTGCACAGTTATTGCACGTATTTCTCTTCAGTGCAGCTGTTCTGTTTATACAACTGATAGCACTGTTTAGCTTCTTGCTACTTTAATCCAGCAAGTTTAGACTTTTGTGTTTTGATCTTGCTGTTCTTTAGCTGCACCAATATGTTAATACAGTAAATGGTCCAATAAACAGGTTAATGTAAAACATTCGTAATAAACAGAGCTGCTCTGCTCTCTGCCCGTATCAGCTTATTTTATTTGGACTTTTAGCACTGTAGTCTCTTCAGTCATGAGCTCTTAAAACTTCAGTCATAGATACTCAGACATTGCTTTAAATAAAATAAAAAACGAGCCACTGGAGACTTTTAATGTAAACTGTCCATTGAATATAATACAAATAGTTCATTTTCTGTTGAAGAACTGACAACAATATCATAGGTATCTTCACTGCTGAATGAATTACTTTTTTAAATGCATTTGCCATTCCTTAATAAAGGAGTTGATGCAGGGTATAAAGTTTGAATTCTCCCATGTTTGTTTTTATGATAGAATTTACCTTCTGTGGTTGTGAGCCATATTTTAAGCCCTCAGCCAGGAGAAAAAATTTTGGATATGTGTGCTGCACCTGGAGGAAAAACAACCCATCTTGCAACATTAATGCGTGACCAGGTAAGAGAAGTACTGTGGCGTTTTCTAAGGAAGAAAGTCTGACTGCTGTTCATTTGTACAGCTCTCTTCACTTAACTGTTAGAATGCACAGATAATTTACAGCAGGAAACAATTAATATTTTGGCATTTTACTTACCAATGTATTTTACTACACATAAGAGTTATGAAATGGGCAACAGACAGTCTTTATCAAGTATTCACTATCAGCTTTAAAATCTTATTGGCTACAAATTGATGGTTGAATTATGTTTAATTTCACTTTTTTAAATGTTACTGAATTGTTTTTAATCACAGAATTTTTAACATGCAAGGCACAGTTATGCGAGAATATGTTGGATTCATGAAACAGAGGTGCATAAAAAAAAATTGGGTGTTAATACTGTGTGACAAGGAAACACACAGCTCTCTACAAAAACTTAGAAAAAGTTCTAATCCAATTAGGATTTTTCTCAGTAAAAATTACCAATTCTGTGTAGAGAGAGGATTTTAGGCTGGATTTTTAGTCTGAATTTGTCATTTTATGGTAAAATGTCACAAATCCAAAACTATCTCATGTGAAAGTGATAAAAATGAGAAAAAACAACAAAATAATACAGAGAAAGACAAAAGGAGAATGTAATAAAATAAGAATGTAGATATAGGATTACAACTTTGCATATGTTAAAATGTTATGTGCAGAGTGAAATACAGAAATGCAGGTTACTCTTCTCTAGCAGAGGGGAAAAGCATGTGATATTTCCTCTTAAATTTTGTAAGACTTTATTACTTTTGTTGAAATCGTGTTATTAGCATACATCAGATTGTTTAGAAGTCTTGCATTTACATTATGCAGTACTTTGACAGTTGCCTGGGAAGGTACAGCCTGCAATGGTATGAATATATTGAGGAAAGGCATGTATTCACGTCTGTGATGGTTTGTCTGTGGAAGTATTTTCTTCCCTCAGTATGGCAGAAGGCATTAAAAATGCATTTGACAGTCTTTAGACATTTATTATATACATCTAGAAAGCTTGCAGTAAAGAATTCCAGTGTGATAAAGGAAGTCTCCAAATCATATATTTATGTCATGGATTCATTTACATCTATACTTTTTTCCATCTCTGTATCTACATTTTGTGTAACTTTGCAGAAGTGCTTTTTCCTTAGTCACTTTACATATTTTGATTGTGCTTACCTGCAGCTGAAGTGGTAAAGATTAAGAATACAGATGTTGAATATTTATCTCACTTCATTTTCTGAGTATATAATTTTAATTTAAGATATCGAAGATAAAGATATGGAAAAAAAGCACTTCTTTTTGGATTTTAAATTCCATTCACAGATTTTCCATACTAATTTCTCACAGCATATTAAGCCATTAACATTTCAGAATATTTTAAATCACTCTTACTTTTTTGTGATATAATTGTAAGCATTACTATATTGTTTTTAAATGATATAGCCAAGATGTAAAATTACTTTGTGATGTTAAGAGCTCTTAAATAAGAATCAAGAATAGTTAAAGCTTGAGAATTTATTATTATCTGCATCCCAGTCTAGACCACTGGTTTTTCCCAATGACTTTTAAGTAGTTGTTCTGGCAGTGGCTGGCATGGGCCAAATGGAGAAGAGTTGTCTTCCAACTTGTTTTTTCTCTGGAGAAAAGAACAGAGAAGCTGTGAATAACCCATCCCTGGCAGTGAGAGGGCCAGCTGGGATGGGGCTGTGAGCAACCTGCTCTAGTGGAAGGTGTCCCTGTCCATGGCAGGTGGGTCGGACAAGATGATTCTGAAGATCCCTTCCAGCCCAAACCATTCTATAATTCTATCATCTCTTTATCTCTGCAGCATGCAGAGATGTGCAGCTAATCCACTGTTCAAAACAGACAACACTTTGAAGCACAGTCAGGCCTTAGTGTACATGTGGAATGGGGTGAATGGTTTTACGGGACAAGCATGTGGTTCTTGAGTGCACCTGTGGGAGGTGATTTGACTCACAGTAGCTGCAGACTGGACACCACTGACGCAACCTAAACCCATTCTTACCTCTCAGTCCTAGGTCTACACATTGCATAACACGACATACAGATAGCAGCTCATCTTTACTGATTTTTTTTTACTTCTTAAACTATCCTAGTCATGTTACCCTTCTATAAGCCTCTTGAGAGCTTACAGAAATAAGTTGTTTTCTCAGCATATATTGTACTTGCTATAGCAAGTCTTGTACAAGTTTTTGGTTGTTGGGTTGTTCTGTTCTGGATTTTACTGATGCTATTGTTTACTTGCCTTTGTGTTCACAGATTTCATGTAGCAGGTAGTGGTGTGTGTCTTTCTTGATTTATTTTGGGGGAGGAAAAAAGAAAATCTTATTTTTACATAAAAGGAACCGTGTGTAATAGTGATTTCCCTCCCCTCACCTCTAAATTTATTCTAGTATTTACACTATTGCCCGAAGTAACTTGAGTGGAAGTACTGCAGGTATTCCAGTATGTTTTGAGTCTGAGCAAGTCAGAGACATAGCTGTGGGCCTCATTTCCTCAGCACTGAGCTGCAGTGTGATCATATTTCCTGCCCTCTCCATACAGGTTTAAAACCTGTTGACCTATTTTACTATGTATTTGAAGCTTCTACCATCTTTCAAATGATTAAATTTTTATCTGAGTTAAGCAGTTCAAAACAAACAAAGAGAAACAAGCAACAAAACCACTTGCCAGAAGTCAGATATTACAGCATCCTTTAGAGTGATGGTGCCAAACAGTTGGAATGTGCACAGCTTCAGACTAATGGCTATTGCAGAAACCACGTGTGAACAAGGACTGCAGGAATGTGGATTGAAGAATAAAATGATTCTGTAGGGAAAACTGTGCTTTATTTATTATACTGACCAAGGTTGGGGAAAGGAGATTAGAAACATCCATTTAATCCCTATGCTTTTGATGAAAACTTTGGGATTTTTTTTCAGGGTGAAGTAATAGCCATGGACAAGATAGCTAACAAGGTCCAGAAAATAAAGCAGAATGCTGAATTGCTACAGTTGAATTGCATTAAGGCCTTTTGCTATGATGGAACAAAGGCCCTTTCCGTAGAGAAGAGAGAGGATAAACAAGGTAAAATAAACAATTTGGGTAGTAGTAGCTTTTAGAAGAAAACAGTAATATTTTGAAAAAAACAGTACTAAACCTGTCACAGGTTTACAAGTCCTTGAAATCTTGGCAGATACCTAAGCTGCTTCAGCACCGTGAATGCACTTTTATTTTCTACTCTTTTGTGATTATCAGCTTCTTTATGAAGCAAATACAAGAGTCAAATTATCTGTTCTAGTCACAACCTAATATTCTCAAAGGAAATGCATTCCTTTCCCAGATAATAGCAAAGACTGAAGAAGCCTTAGAGCGTCTTTCATGATCACATTTAACCCCATACTGGGAATTTTCTGAGCTAGTCTGAGAAAAAAAATATTTTTGCAGACTTGCTTCACTTTTCTGCCTCATAATCCTCATCAGTAAAATGGGGTTATTAATACCTATCTCCCAGGAGTGCTGCAAGGTTTAGTTCATTGATGTTTGTTCAGCTGTTCAGGGGAAAGGTACATGCAAGAGCAGTGTATTATTTTAAGTAATTTCATTTGCTTTTCTGAAGTGATGCAGTTATGATATTGGTTCTGTTCCCATGATGGAATGATTTAAATGGTATCTGCTGCCTTGATTATTTTTAGTTTGTTGTGAAAAGTATGCTGTTCTTTCTCAGTCTATTTTATCTCAGTCACTGGTTAGCCTAAGTAGGAATCAGATTACATAATTCACCTCCTTTGTCCCTGTGCATTGCAGTTATTCCTGCTTTGGAGGAACAAAGGTACTTTCTTTAGAGTCTTTTTATGAATATCAAATATTGTAGGTGGCAAGTAGCAATTACAGAGATGAACAAAAGCAAGCTGTAATACTGAGAGATAATGAAGGCTTTTCTGTACATCCCTGCAAGTAACACATGACATATTTTGAACATTTTGGTAATGGATCAGAGGTAGATAAACCAGATAGACTCATTTGGTAGTGCAGGAAGAAGCTAGGTAGCACTAGTGTAATAATACAGGTTTGGCAGTAGTAGTACCTGGTGATGCTGAGCCAATCTCCCTAGCACTGAGGAGACAGAAACCTCAGGGCTGTTGGCAGAAACTTCTTGGGGTACAGACTAAAGGCTCTGCATATAGAAAAATACATATTGTCATCCAGGTAATAGTTGGAAATGGTTCTTCCCTTCACAATCCTTTTTTACTGAATTGTTCTGCCGTGGAGACAGCATGTCTCACACGTTAGAACTTGCAGTAGTTCATGTTATTGTGAAGTGCTTTATTTTTCACAAGAAATAATTATATAGACAGTCCAATTTTTATAAGGCAGTCTCACTGATTAGCTACAGGTTTGTCTCAGTAAAGGTTTGCACACTTTTGAGCTAACTGTGGCTCCTCTGACCAATCATATTTCAACTTTTTTGATTACTTTTACATTTTACTTTCAAATTACTAAATTAAGTTTAAAAAAATTGCCTAGAGGGATCATTTTTGAGCTCAAAGAACTTAAACTGTTTAGTTTTCTGGGAGATGAAAACTACCACCAGCAGTGCTGAGACTTGATTCTAGATGAGACTAGTTTGCAGACAGTGCCTATAGCACATAAACGTTTCATTCAAGGAGGAAGTAACAGCTTCTCCTTACCTACGGTGAAGTCTCAAGGAAGGAAACAGGCACATTTTACGTTACCAACTGCTTTTTACAGAAGGACCTCCATTCTTACCGGAGTCATTTGATCGAATTCTTCTTGATGCTCCATGTAGTGGGATGGGACAGAGGCCAAACATGGCTTATTCCTCAACTTTAAAGGAAGTGACCTCGTATCAGCCACTGCAGCGCAAGCTTTTCACTGTGGTATGTGTTAAACATTGACTGGATAAGCTAAATGGAACACAAATGCTTTTGCAGCATAAAAATTATCCAAGAAATGGGACCTCCTTGTCCCTCCTTTTTCAGCAGCCGGGAACTATTGGAGTCCTGTTAACCTCTCAAATCCACCAGATCTGTTGCTAGGTGAAGCCAGTTCATTGGAGCATGGGAAAGGTGTATGTAATCCAAAGTAAATAAAGAGCCTTCTGTTTTTTTAATTCCCTCAGTTTCATCAGTTTCACATTAGAATAATCTCAAGGGTCTAAGTCACAGAGCAGGTGACTTAGGAACATGCTAAGGAATGTGCTTGGGCTGATGCTGAAGGATAAGATAAAACTTGTCAAAATCTGAATGATACATATTCAAAGTGAATGACAGCTTGAAAAGCAGCATAGATATAGCTTCCATGCCAAATACATGGGAACAGTTGACATCTAATACAACTGACATAAGTATTGTGTATCTATGGTTGGCAGCAGGTGGTGAAAACAGATCTAATCTGTCTGGGATATGCAGAGCTGTACAAATAACAAATCTTACAAGGTGAATCATCTCAATGACATTAATAAACTGCATGAGCTATAATGCCTATTTGGAAAGAAGAATCTTTCTAATCCATGTTATCCTTTGCTGTATTCCCTGAGAGAAATTAGTATCTTAATAATTTGAGGTTAATTAAGTGTTCATTTTTAATATTCTAGGTACATGGATTATTAGTTAATGTTGCTTAATATGAAAGTTTTAAATTTAAAAATAAGCTGAAATATTGTTTATTTCTCCCTGCAGGCAGTGAAGTTGCTGAAGCCAGGGGGTGTTTTAGTATATAGTACATGTACAATTACACTTTCTGAAAATGAGGAGCAAGTTGCCTGGGCCCTGAAAACTTTTCCATGCCTCCAGCTTCATCCACAGGTAATACTATATTTTCAGGGTACTTCACACAATCTAATGAGCTTATTTTGTAGCTGTAAAGTTACACGGTATTATTTACTATCAATAAATCTTTTTTTCACCATGGACTATTTTAACTTCTGCGGATAGAAACAACAGAAGGATTTCTGAGGCTTTTTTAAAGTATATTTTTGTGCTTAGTTGAGCTTTATTTAGGCATCATTAAGTAGTTTCCCACTATGTATTGTGGGGGTTTTTTGATCTGTACAACAGTTATTTAAAACTCAACAGGGATGAAAGATAGGTCAGACAGGTTAAAATCTCTCTTGCAATTTCTTTAATGCATATATTTTATTCTCTTCTTTTGTACATTCACAGGAGAGGTGGTTTTTTTATAATTAATGCCACTGAAGTAATGAAGACTTGTATATAAAGTATGGCACATAAATGAAAATAAATTTGTGTTTCAAAGAAGGAGGATGTTATATGTATGGGAGTTATTTTTGATTTATTTAAAAGGAAAGAGGGAAAGAAATTATTTCAGGCCAAGTGTCCCAGGAATGTACCTTGTCTTTTTTGGAGTCAGTGTCTACCATTAAGATGTCTGGCAGGAGGTAATATCTAGGGAGATACTGGAATTTTCCTATCTATACTAGCTACAGTTCATACCATTCAGAAACATCTGTAACCTATAATATAGGTTACAGATGATAAACCCCCCTTAGTACTTCAGGGGGGTTTATCATCAGGCCACACATGTCCCATGTCCTCTTTGATGATGAGATGAGCTGAGTTTATCATCATGGCTTTGAGGAAAAGTCTATCTCTGACACCTGTTTAGCTTACACATTCTGTGATGACTGGTACGTGTCTTAAGAAGCTTAGATATATGTTTGACTGAAATTGAAAAAAATATATACAATAGCTGTAGAATGAGAAATTAGTATGATAGCTGGTAAAGATTTAACAGAACTGAAGCTCTTCATCAAAGCTTTCTATGGTGTGTGTTCTTCTGTCTGTATTCTCACCATCTATTCACTAAGAATTTTTCAGTTCCAGACTTTTCAACTGAGATTATACATTTAACCTAACAGCATACAAAATTCTTCTTGATAGAATGCCAAAGCAAAACACAACCCTTTTTAACTCAAATACAAGATAAATTCTTGCTATATAGACTTTCTCTAACCAGTAATATCAGTCTTGAATAAAGCACTGTTTTTCACACACAAATGCCATATCTGTAAAAGTTGATCTTTTATGTATAGTAAATTTTAAATGAGATAACACTGAACTGTTTACCCACACATAATTTATAATACCTTATAAACAGTTCCCTACTAGTGTAAACTGAGGTGCTCTTTTCCAATGAACAAGAAACAGGAGTCCAGGGTCTACTTATCTCCTGTTCCTTTATGTATTTATTTCTCATATTTTATTTCTTTAGTCTCAGTGGACGCCTCCCTTTTTATCCAGTCCACTGTTTCCCACTTCCTCAGTTTGGCAACAGATCCTGGAAGCACATTGGGTAATGTGGGCAAGGGAAAAAGAGGAGATGAAGCCAAAGGCGTTGTTCTTGTAGGTGGAGGTTACCACATGGCAGCTGCTCCTTTGTGTAGACTTCCTCTTAGGAGTTTGCACAGGAGATCCTGCTCATCAGCTTAAATGCAGTAACTGAACTGGAGGGAAAAATGAAAAGGTAGACGAAGACACTGGTCTGCCTTTAAGCAAGTTACTTGAACCTGTGGAATACTGTTTTCCCTAGACTTTTACCTTTCCCTCCTGTTAATACACTACTCTTGTCTCCCTTTATATATTTTCTGTCAGTTTGCAATAGACACCTCTGTTTGTCTTTTACCTGGAAAGCATTAAAATCCTGCTGAGGGGAAGGAAGAATCAGTCTGCAGCCCCTTGGCTGCCCAGCTCTCCAGCATGCAGTACGTGGTTAAGCAGCTAACTCACATCATGTGCTGCCTGGGTGAGCTCATGTGCTAGCAAAGTGTGATGGCTGAAAAAATGCTCTGCTGTAGGCTGCATTATGGACTACATTAGACTAGATTGACAAAGGAGATCTATTTTTGATATTGCAGTGCCAGCTTTTGCACACTTTGTTCCATCTCCTTACTGAATGCATTGAAAGAGCAATCCAGCTAAGAATTAATTTTTTTCCAGGAATTAGGGTATTAAATAAGAAGCAGTCAAGGCTATTCACAGGAAATATTGAGAAAAGGGCTGGGACTTTAAGTTCTTTTCCTTTCCCAGATTTTGAAGCCAAATGTCATCTTTTGAAAATTGATTTTTTTTATTTTTTTTCTCTTCCTCATAGACACACAGACATAGTAGTCGTCCCATTTGCCTCTTAGTCTTATTACATGACTAGAAAATTCAAAGTTAGATTTTTCTGCTGCATCATCTGCCAAAATGATGCCTCTTCAGGCAGTAAAATATTCCGGACTGGGGCTTTTAGTCTCTCCAGTTGAAGTTTTTACTATGAAGAATCCCAGTATTTTAGGGTGGCCATTAGGAAGAAGTTCTTCACAGAAGGGGTGATTGAGCAGTGGAATGGGCTGCTCAGGGAGGTGGTGGAGTCACAGTCCCTGTGGGTGTTTAAGGGAAGGCTGGGTTGCAGTTGGTGCCATGGTACAATTGACAAACTGGTGTTAGGTCATAGGCTGGACTTGATTATCTCCAGGGTCTTTTCTAGGCTCGCTGTCTCTGGGATTCTACTGCTGTTACTGGTAATACTGGTAATGGGCTAAGGACTCACTATTTTTGACTTAACTCATAGCTGTTAAGTTAGTACACAGAAGTGCTGCATCATTTAGAAGTGGCAACCTAAACCTTTTTGACTGGTGGTAGCAGCGTTCTTGGGATGTTTCAGCCCTTGGAGTGATGAATCATTGACTTGGGCACTAACCCCTTAACAAGTGCTCTAAACTACTGAGATGAAGTGGAAGAGAGGCATCACCACCTCCTCAAAATACTTGTATATATCTTGTATAAATGTTTGTATAATATTGGCCAGATGAAGGCAAGAAAAGAAGCCACATTGCTTCTGAATCTTGTGGTGTGAATGATACAAGCATAACTTGTCCATGTTAATTGTTCGGTAGCTCTGCATGTCCTCAGCAGAACACATGTAGGGCATTTAAGAACTTCAGAGATGCAATAATTTGCTTTACTTTGTTACTTGAACAGGAACCTCACATTGGAGGAGAAGGCATGAGGGGAGCTGGACTATCACTTGATCAGTTGAAGCTGCTGCAGAGATTTGATCCATCTGCTGTGACATTGCAAGGAATGGATATTAATTCTTTGCAAGATTGCAGAGAAGATGACCTGATTTCATTGGCAGATAAGGACTGTATAGGATTTTTCATTGCAAAATTTATTAAATCGAACAGTAAATAAGGATTTGGGAATGCAACTGGAAAAAATACCTCAGTGAGTCTAAGAAGAGTTCAGACGTGCAGTGCCTTTCTTCCTGCTGCAATGTTACCAAGCCAACGGGCTGACGGCAGGGTTGCTATGGCAGCACTAAAATCTGCCAGCTGTTCTGATGGGAAACAGCCACAGGTTGCAGCAGGAAAGTCATGGTTGGGGGAAGGGTTGGTATCATTTGTACGGCTCCCTCTGCTTTGGTATTTACAGCAGGTCAGTGGCTGAATGATAACTATGTTCACTCATACTGCTGTCTTCTCTGGTTTCCCCCCTGTCTGGTGCAGCAAGTGTAGGAAGGGGGTGGAAGCTACTTTATGAAATGCAAACATAAATAAAATAGACAGGAACTATTACAATGAATTTTGGAAAGGGTAGTTTCTCTGGAGGTTTACCAATAATTAGTTTCCTTAAATAGTGCTTCTCAAAACACTGCAGCATTTTACAAATAACTGTTTTATAAATTGATACTTAGAACCTCATTTCTCTTTTATTTTAATACAAGCAAGATTCTCTGTACACATAGTATATACACAAAATACGATTAGGCTTTGTAGCATGTCTTTTATAGCAGCATGAATATATTAAACCATCTCACTCTGGGAATGTAAATAAATATTGTTTCAACATCAAACTTCCCATGCATAAACTGTATTGGTTCTGAAATAGCCTATTGGACTGGCTGACAAGTGACAGTTTTAAAATCAAACATTTGTAACAGAAGGGGCTACAGTTATGATTAATATATCAAAAGACAGAAAACAATGCATAATACCATCTGAAATGTTGCAAATCACCCTTCAAACAACTAAGGAGATTAACTCTTTATTGGTTAGAAAGCATCAGCAGCTAAAATTATACGAAAATTGAAACTGGGGAAGCATGCTAATGAAAACTGCCTTAGTACATTGCTCAAATTTTAAATAATCTATATTTCTTAAAAATGTTAGATATATTTGAAAATTCTGCTTCAGTTCCAGTCTGAACAGTATTCTCAGTCCTGCTGGAACTGACAATAGCACTAAAATTAGAAGGAGAGCTAAGGACAATGGAAAAACAGAAACTGACCTCTGTGTGTGTTTGGTGTTTTCCACTCATCAATTTCCAGTTTTATAAAGCATTATCTGAAAAACATCTGTCTTTTCACACATAACTATTTGGTTTGATTAAAAAGAGCAATAGTTCTTTCATCATTTGTCTTTCTACTCTCAGAAGTGCTTTTTGTATTTGCTTGCAATCAAAACAATCTATACAATTCTCTTTCTCAATAGTCTGGTTGTTTACTTGTATTTTCCATAAATGTTTTGATACTGTATGTTTTCTACTGCTCTTGAATAAAAAGCGAATGTTTCTTCTGTCCTGCCGAGGTTGACTAGTACATCCTAGCATCCCTGCTAGGCCTATCCTAGCAGGATAGGAAAAGAGAATTCTTGTTTACTACTTCACTATTTCTTTTCTGTTGGTCATTCCTTGCCATTAAATACAACATGTCTAAAGAAGATTTAAAGTAATTTTGTTTCATCAGTAGTAGGTGAGGTATCCTATTTAGAATCATGGAAGTTCATACTAAAATCCTTCTCGTCTAAATATGGTGAAAATAATTACCTGGAACAAAAGGGATTAATCTTTTATTGTAAGAACGTGTCGAAGTCTTTAACTCAGTGCTAGTAAAAAAGCATTGTCTTTTTTGCAGAATATAGAAATTTTGTAAACATTAATCAGCACACATAAACTATATACTGAAGTCCGTATTCATACAAAGTAAGGAACTTTACCTCCAGTTTCAGAAGCAGGATTTGTGCAATGCTGAATTTGACAGAATTAAGATTGCTGAATTTTTAGTGGAATATTTGTTGAGACTTCCCCCACTTCCTTTAGTTTTGGATAATAGGCTTTTTAAGGAGAGGTTTCTTGGGGGTGGGAAGAAAACATAACTAACTTGTAGTTAATTCCAGTGTAATTGCAGAGCAGACTTCACCTGAAAAAATAGTGATCTATGATCTTTAGCTATTAGGGTTATTCCTGCAAAAGTCAGCTGGTAGCCTTAGAACAGCACTCATCATATTGATGGGATTGGCCTCTGCTGTTTCCCCTGTCTCTGTTGGTAATGGGGGAGGGACTTCTCCATCAGGCAGGGCAGAACAGAAACTCAGTTAAGATGCTCCATCCATTGAAGGCGCCAGCATCCTTTCTCTCACGACAGGTGTGGCTAAGTTAGATGACTAAAGTTGGATGGATGCCCTTTTTCTTCTCTTCCAATCTTACTGTGACTTTAGAAGTGGTAGGAATACTTCCTCATTGACACGATTCTGATGGATGGTGTATATATGTTTTAAACATTTCATTTGATTACTTTCCTGATAATCTTTACACTTTGAGTCATTGTGCTTCACCAGTTGATGATGCTGAAGCACAATGGAATATAATTATATATATTATATATATTTATATATTTATATATGAGATATTTATATATTAAATTTAAAAAGTTATTGTCATTATAATGAAAGATTAAACCTACAAAATAGATAGATTAGGCATGCAATCAGATCCTGTCATTAAGAAAATCTGAAAAGTAGTTTTCTCTATTTGCAGAAATAGTGATTAGTAATAGTGCCAAATCTAAATATCTATCTTGGTCAGTATAAAGGTACTAAAATAGGCAGCCTCATATATTACGAAATTATGATACAGCTTTTTCTTGTTTTGGTGTCATGAAATGCACCAATTTTTTGGATCACAGGATTTCATATGCTTTTTAAGGAATGGGCTGGTGAAGGTGATCAATCAAGAAATGACTTTAGAGTGGGTAGTTTAAAATATAAAGAACTTTGGTTTTATGTTCAATTTTTCATGAATAAAAAGTTTATGAGAAAATCCAATTTTTAACTGCTAGAATTCATTGCAGAGTAGGTATGCATGATAAAAGTGGCAAGAATAAAAGAAATGAGAATATGGATGAGTTAGAAGAACCTGCTTAATCTTGATTATATCTGATATAAACCTTTTCTGGGGCTGCGTAGGAATACATTTCTAGGGTGGTAAGTTATAAAAAGAAACTGTCTATAAAACTACTGTAAGCTCATATGTAATAGTTTGTTATATAAAAGTGGGGAAATAAATTACAGACAAATTGCCAAGCAATAAAATTGATTGAATAACATTTGATTAAAAACATTCACAGTAAAAATGGCATCCACATATTTTACAGATGATAGAAGAACTAAGATTTTGGTGAAAGATCTGCAATAAAGTAATAAATATAAGTAAATGTACACCAGAAAGGTTATATTACACTCTGAAAAATAATTTCTCTGTTTAGACTTTGTAATCAAGTTTTTTGCAATGTGCTCAATTTTTATGGATGAAAAAGAATTAAAGTCAAAAACATTTGGAAAACAGCTTTCAGCCTGATGTTTTAAAGCAATCAGAGGTCAAATGTAACCACAAATCAAAATAAATTTTGAAGAGGCTTTAGTAACTAACAAACACAGGAGGTGGTTTACACCAGCTCTTTTCCTTTGAACAGACATTGATTAAAAGCAGTCAGACCACTCACTTCATTCCAGCTGAGGGAATGCTAATGGACCCCATTAAAACCTTGGCAGATGTCACAGAACGTGAGCATGACTTTACAAACCAACAGAGCTTAAAAATGGTAATTGCTAACAGATTCAAAAAAGACGAAGTATTAAGAGACAGTGTCTTAGACCTGGGCAGGAACTGCGTGTTTAGGTGAGTAACCAGGTAGGCGGGAGAAGTAAAAATGGGGCTCTCCCTTTAGTCAGGGTTCAGTGAGTGGAATTTCATTTCCTTATCTTCCATTTATAATAAAGGCTATAGGCCAAGGGTATACAGATTTCTGTGTAAAGAGGTGCTCCACTGAAACTCTTTGTGGCTTTAAAACTGATCTTCATTAAACAGGTCCAGAGCCTTAGGGAAAACTATGTATTTAATTTTATTCCTTGAGAAGCAAAAACTATGGAACTCTTCAAATTCTGAACTCCTGATGCCAGGGACAGAATATGAATTCGTGAGCATTCCAGAAGAATCTTTTAAATGCTAAGCAGTAATTTATGTATCAATTTAGTAAAAATAGTTTATTTCAGCTCATAACTCGTAAGGATACTGCTTTTGTGCACAAACCTGTTTGCTTATTCCTCCCCACTGTCCTGTCCCTTAGCAGGTCTGGAGACTTCTACTGTCACCTCCTTCCAGTTCCTCTGGAAGAGAATTCTTTTTTCCATGACATCTGTGTGACACTAGACAACTGGTAAAGGATAGACTAAGGCTACTCAGCACTGAAGTACAGTCATTTGAAAAAACACACAAAAATAAGTTTAACATCTAACATATACATGCAGATTTTGAAATGCATCCCATTCCTTCCATATGCTGAAATTCTTTAGAAAAATAGAGTTGAGCTGCCCAGGCTTCCATATCACTTAACTATTTTTACTTTCTCCCTTTCCTTCTGTTTCACTGGTTCTATTATCTTTTTAGTTCATTTGACTGGAATTTTTACAGGTTGTTTTGTACCACACATCAGTAAGACTCTGGAGCTCACTGGGACCTCTACCATTTCTCAGATTCAAAATCCCTGAAACCAGATACAGAAATACGAACTCATTAGTATCCAAATGCAACCAATAATATGAAACTTTCTATTGGCAAAACTTTGCAAAGACATTTCATCACAATAATCTTTGATATGTCCTCCACTTGGAGTATTTTTAAAGCTTCTTATCGACATAACTCTGTTAAAGTGCTTTTCAAAGTAGTGCTCAGCAGGCAGGTGGTATTGTGCAATATATGTAGTACAAGCTCACATTACAAATGATTTGTCACTCTTAAAACAGAAACTGAAAAAAAGTATCTCAGCAAGGCTAATAAAACCTATTCAGTGAGTCTGCCTAAGAAATACACGTGTTTGTTAGTATGTTGTCTATACATAAATAGCAGCACTATAAAAAACACAATTCTATGACCAGTTGGATTTGGACTTTTTTTTTTTTTGATATTTATACTCCATGAATCAATATATAAGCCATACTTAAATACTAGGGCTTGGACTATGCTCTTTATTTTCTCATTTATTTGTCTATACACAACTACCTATGCCATAGTTTTCATATACTATTCAGTGCTTTGAAATTCTGCCAAATATTCCTTAAAAAATATTTAAGTAAGTTTAAAAATAAACACTCTCTGAAGCAAAAGTAAAAAAAAAAAAAAAAAAAAAAAAAAAACACAACAAAAAAAACAAACAAAGCAAAAAACCCCAAAACCCAACCAAAAACCCAACAGAAAAAGAACAAAATATTCAAGGTATTGAAGTGGAATCACTTCTTAGAGGACACAGCTCTCATGAGTTGCAAGGAGCAACACCATTTACTGCAGCTGGTAAATTAGCTAAAGCCAGGCTATACAGAGCAAGACAATATCACTTTCTTCCCACTTACATGACATCTGATATGATTCAAAAAACAGTCTTTTAATGCCATTTTTTACAGATATCCTAAGTATTCTCTTGTATCAAAAACCAGTTTTTGTACTTTTCTATATCCATTTAGTAATACAACAGATCTACTTACCTATTCTTCCTTCCTCTAAAAAGCCATTTAGTGATGTTTAGAAAAATGATGAGAATTTTATTTCTAGAAAAATAACCTTTTTTCTTGTGTTCCCCACAGTTCATGCTTTGAGCCAAAACCTACTCTTGAATAATCACAACAGTCAGCAGCACTGGGAGGAATGGCCAGATAACTGACAGCAGAATTTCCCACTCGTAGATTGTTGTAAAAATGCTTATAAAGCATCAGGAAGAGGGGTAAGAGAGGAAGGGCAGAGAATGTTTAAGGGAGCTTCTTGGATGCTGGGCTAGGAGACTGGAGAAAGCTTGCACCTGCCGTATATCTTATCCATTTCACTAAAATGATATTCAAAATCAGGCAATGCTGATATTCCCAGAATTAAAATAATAAATAAAAATAAATCCCAGCTAAACTAATTATTATCACACTACAGTTTTTATATAATGTGCTATTTACAGGGAAATACAAAAAGTATTTCATTCATACAAGTACTACAAAGACTACATGTGATGCAGAACAGCTTATACACTAGGCAAGGGTATGGAACCTGGAGTCAAAAATAATAGTGAATTTCCCCCCCACTTACCAGTGCAACAGGTGTTCACTGCAAAACAAACTGTGTTCACTCCCTTTGATTTCAATGCATTTTCTCTAGAAAGCTCCTAACAGAGTCACAGTCATTTTTCCATGCTCTCATCAGCAGCACAACAGCTTTGGTGAAGGAAAAGCAGTGAGCTGACTGCAGAGTGGGAATGCAGAGAATTGGCAAGTGTAGAAAAAGTGGAGAAGCTACAAAAATTTATTTTCCAACAAAATAACTCTCCACAAGCTGTGTAAACTTTTCTTACTAAAACAAATACTCTAAAACACAAAGATTTTACATTTCCAGTGAAACTCACAGTAACATTTGCCTGTTTTTACTCTCTTGAAGTCTCAACAAAGAGCCAGCAGATTTATGCTTTCCCAATTACCTGGGTCAGTAAATTCCCTCATATTCCCTGAATGCAATTTGGATTTTTAAATTAAGAGACAGAATGTAGAAATAAACTTGTTGGGCTTTTGAGTAACCTTTTTTTTTTTCTTCAGTAGATTCTCAGTTTGCTGTCTAACCTGCACACACACACGAACGCCAATCCACCACCCACCCACTCACATACACACCTCCAACATGGGTGCTCTGTTTACTGACAGTAGAACAAAAATTAAGCTGTGCCCATTGCAATATTGTGACCTGAACAGAGAAGAATAATTTATAGTGGTAAGTTCGTTATCTTTACCATAACTTTAAAATGCAAAATTTGGTTTGCAAGGACAGCATAAGGTATAAGAGCTACACCCTTTATCTCAAGCACTCATCCATATTTACAATAAGTATAAGCTTTCTGCTACAGAAGAAAAAGTATTTAGATTGAACACTGTTACAGATTTCCTAAGTGAGGCTAGTTCCAGTTGCCAGTAATTCAAAAGCAAATCTGCTGACTTGGCATTAGGACTCTAAAACAGTGTGATCAAACTTATATAGTAAGAAGGTGTCTGCAGAAATAACATTTATAAACTGTATATACAGTACACAGTACCAATACATAGAAAATAGATTTTGACTCCATGATCCCCTGTGTGTAAGGCAAGACTGAATTCTGTCTTCATACGGAGACCACCAGAGGTACAAGCAACAGAGTGGTGCTTAAAACAATATGCAAACCAAGTGCATACAAATTAAAAATCAGAGCAGACAAAAAGTTTTAGATTTTTTTATGTGCTGATCCTGGCTTGCTGAATACATGGGACGTTATTAAACATCAAATGTAGTTATTTTTTTTAAAAACACTAACAACACCTTGATGGCAACAGATATTGTTCAAGTGGCAGCTACCAAAAACAGCTTGAAAAATGTCATAGTACAACATCAGGAACCCTTCAGTTGTACTACACTAATTCATATAGCACTAACCAAAAAAATAAGTATATGAATATTCTATTTCATGCTATTGCTATGCAAGCAACAGCAATACAAATCAGCATACAGAAGGATACCATATGTTCTGTAAAGAAGAACCCAAGATATTTTCAAGGGGCATTGTTACAAGACTTCAAAGAAACACAAGACTGCCAGAGGCAAAAGTTACTGACGGATGTAAACATCCCTGTTCCACTCTCCTGTATCATTACGTTTTTTCGATATCACTTCCCCATCCTTGTCACAATATTGGTCCCTGGATTTATGACGACTGCGCTGTTTGTTGCATTCATTGTGGTCCTGCTCGCGGTCCCTCTCCTTTGAGCGATGCCGGGATTCTCTGTGTCTGTGTTCACTGATCCCATGGGACTCGTCTCTGTGATTGTGATCCCTGTGAGAATCATAGTGGTCACCGTGCTCATGTGAGTAGTCCTCCTTTGGCTCGACGTAGGCTGAATCTCTGCTGTCTTGTGTTTCTGAGTCAAAAGTTTCTTGCCTGTGAAGGCCTCTGGCACCACTGCGGTGGTTGTGGTGTTGGCTGGAGGAAGAGCGGTGCTGGGATTTCCTAGTGGGCTCGACCCGTGCTTCCTCCTCAATGTGGGAACCGCTGCGCTCAGGGACCGAATGGTCATTCCTCTGGTCTCCTTGAGATCCCTGCTACCAGAACCAGCAGTAAGGTCAGGAGGTACACACTGAACAACTTCCCCCAATATCAAAGTCAACTAGAAAGTACCATGAAACCAATAAAATTTCAAGTACAAAACAATCCACTTTGAATCTAAACTAGGAAAGAAACCATTAGTATTCAACTTTTACTGAAAATTCAGTATTATAATACAAACAATTCTTTTTACTCTCATCAAAATGTAGGGTGGCACTTGGGTTATTCTGTGGCACTTGCTCATTTCTGGTGATGTTTCTGACTACTCCAGTTAGCAATATTTGCCACCACCCTCCAAAGAAAAAGAGAGCATGCAGAAACAGGACAAACTGGGGAAGAATTGAGAGGAAATACCATGCCAGGAGAGGGCATGTATCAGTTGAGAGTATACAGATGTGTGTCTGGAAACAGCCTCTGTGGGAAAGTGATTTTAGAGGGCTGAGGAGGTGGATTCCAGCAAAGAACCAAAGTACAAAAGTACTTTGTAACCAAAGTACAAAGTATTCTGGCTCTTACAGAGTAACATTTTTTTTAAGGAAAAAATTGCAATTGATTCTGTTATGAATAAAGTTTGTATTATGATACTAATAGTATCACTGATCTTCTGTTTTCTCAGCAATAATTTCATTTCTTCTTGGTAATGACAAATTAAATATTGATCTCATAATTTAAGAGCTCAAGAATACAGCCCATTGCCAAGAAAAGCAGGAGGAGAGTGATATTATCACATACAAAATTTCCTAACACAGCACTGCTATTAAAAGACTGAAATAAAAATTACCAGGTAATAAACCTACTCTTCACCCGCATAAATGCTTTGAAATCACTGCAAAATGAACAAGTGGCATTATTTACCTCATTTGGGGGTTTCATTACATTAACCTGCTTTTATTGCCAAGCTGCAGCTAAGGACTTTTGAGGATTAATTGCAAAAATTTTAGTAGTTAATATTGAACTTCTCACATGAGAAGAATGTCAAGACAAAATCACCTCTGCTGCCACAAAATTAATACGGATTTTACCAGAGTTATACAGGCATTTTTTAGTGAGATTGTCTGAATATCGAAGTTAGTCTTAAGTTTGCCCTTCTATGTTCAGAGTTGTCTAAAAATAAGGATTGCCCTCAGGGCAGCTCATGGACGTATCTTCTTTCTGTCTTTCTGTTTTGTGGAAAAGAGCTAGGGAAGGAGGAAATTTTGTCCTTCAGCCACAGATCCTGGCAGGTGGGTTTCTTAGCAACCCAAAAAGTAAAATTACAGGAAACTGGGAAGGAAAGTAATCTGTTTTTAATCAGAAACTTATAAAAAGCAGCATATTTCAAATCAGCAATTTGGTGAATTTGACAAATCTTAATTTTCTAAGACAACATTTTTTTACATAAACTTCTGAGAGATGAGCTGAGTTTCAAATTTGAAATAAACTGTATAGATGAGAACAAGGTAACAGGAATAGCAGTCAAATTTCTTATTTGTTCTTGCTGTGGTGATTCTCAAGATGATTCTGATTTGCCAGAAAGGAAGATAACAATTGTAAACATGAATAGATCTGTTCAAGGTGAAACGAAATGACTCAACAGAGTCATTGTGAATTGTAAATACGATGAAGTGAAAAGCAAAGAGTCCAAAGCAGTGCCTGCTTCGCATGTGTAAACACAACTTTTACCAGTTCATCACCATGACTGGTTTTAAACATGGTATACATGTGAAACCCTGTAATTCTCATGTGGTCAAATGCAAGTACCTATACATAATCATGACTAATAAATTCTGTCATTGCCATGGTTTGAGAACAAATGCAAAATTTGAACCTGCCTTGGAAACACTGCTACTTTTACAAGCTCTGATGCCTCTTCTGGCTATGATGAGCACATGTGAAAGACCACAATGAATAAATTTAGAACCAAGACCTGCAATTTCAGAATAGTGTAAGGGCTGTTGGGATTTATGGGCAAATTCATTGACAGTAACTTTCATTAAATATTACAGGGACACTGAAAAGATAATGTCTGAATCTGGATTAGAGTCTGGCTTTTTGGTTCAGAACCAAATTCCGGCACTGATTTGGAATAGATTCTTCAGTGGAGGAATTTTATGGCCCAATTTCATAAGTTTTTTTGGTGTAAAATAGAGAAAGTTCGAGATAACCCTATTTCAGTACTCCGTCTGTACTTTCAAAGTAGTGGTTCTTGAAAAGAAGTTTAAACCGTGTTGAAAGAGGAGAGAGAAGCCTTTGTCCGCTGAGTGAATTTGCATTGCTCCTTATTTTCAGTGGTCCCTGATCACCTGTACCATATGTGTGTGAGGTTGCTCCAGTCCTTTCAGAGTTAGCCGACTATTATTTCCATTCAAGTTTGTCCCTCAGACAGACACAAGGTGTAAGGTCTTTTTGCACTTTCATTTCAAACCATCCCAGGAGGCCTCACACCTTCAAGCACCTCGTGCCATGCAATGCACACAGGCAGCTTCATGCTGTAAAAATGCCACTCTGGCAGCTGGCAACACAAATCCCTCCTTACAGTGTACACTGGGGACTTAAAAACCACAAACCCAAAATGTGTTTCATGGCAAAGGGGCACTGCATTGGCCCCAGGGGAGGATGACTCCGACGCTCTGCAGTGCAGACATGGCTCCCCCAGACCAAATAACTGGTGGCTTTTCCCTGCAGAGCAATCTACACAAATGGCACAGGCATAGACTTAAAATTCTCTAAATACAGGGTCTTAACACTGTTGAAAGAATGTGTTCACCAACCATCATTAAAAAATAGACCCACTCTGTGCCAAGGCAATGACAAGCTCAGGTTTGAGATGTCAGCTGACGACGTATCATAGGAAAATTAAACCAAAGGAACAGAAAAGTTTTATGTTCCGTAAGGGACCCCCGTTGATTTACACTTCTCTGTTAGTAGACCTACAAACAGTGAAACTGCAAATACACCCTCATTTTTAGTCCTTAAAATAAGTATCTGTTAGTGTGTAAGGAGACAGCACAGCATTCAGAAAATTGTTATTAGAACTCTGCATAGTTCCTCCAGAGAATGTGGTTAATACGATGAGTATGTGAGCTATAAATCCACACCCAAAAAGCATAAAAAAACTTGAGCAAAATAATTTAGAATTTTACAAAGCAAAGAAAGTTTATCTAGCAAGGCTGCACACAACAATACTGAATTTCATACTCAGAAATTCTTCCAGCTCACAATTTTTTCAAGGTGTTTCAGCTCTGAGGACAGAAAAAAAGGCAGAAATGAGCTATAGTTTACAGTCTCTTTTCCTGCAACTGTGTCTGAAAGCAAGAAGAGATACCCTTCAAGATGGCAAAAGAAATTTTTCTTGTTAAGGAACAAACCTGCAACGTCTGTGATTTTCTAATGAGAAATCAATTATTTGACACGAAAAATTGTTTTGCAAAACCATTAAAAAAGCACAACTTTTTTGCATTTTAATTTGGGTGCAGATACATTTTTTTCCTTTGGTTTTCTAAAAGGAGGCGTTTTTCTTAGCCAAAGTTATGAGTTGTAACTTGGATAGGTATATAATTTATGGGCATATATTGAACTTAGGCAGAAATTTAGATGTAGTAAGCCTTTTTTTGATCTAGGACAGATCTATTTTATCCCCCTTTGTGATCTTCTCAGCCTTAAGGTGTCACTCACTACTTATAATGAAGTATCATCTTTACACACTTCATTACATATTATGCAACACATGATATCCAAGGAAAGCATCTCCTTATGCTGAACACCTCAATAAAATTATACAAACCAAAAGCTGAAGGAGAATAGAGAGAGAGGACATAATATGACCAAATCAACAGGCACATCAGTGCAGAGGCAGGAATAAAGCCTGCTTTTCCCAGCTCACTGGAGAGTGTCCCCACTGTTCAAAACATAGAGCCTCTCAAGGTCTTTCTGCACAACAGGCAGCGCAGCAGGACTTGGATTTGATGTAAGAGTTTGACTTGAAGGAAGTCTGTACTTCTCACAGCAATGGCCAATGAATAAAAGAACAAAGGAAACACTGGAAGGGCCACTTTGACCTTGAGTCTTTACTAATACAGCCAGTCATCCTCAACCTCTACAACTCTACAGCCTTTGGGAAGATTGGAAGAGATTTTCCTTTGACATTTGTGGATCTGCCCTGTATGTAACCCAGTTTGTCATGCAGGGCCTCTGGGGCCAGGATTCGCCTGTTGGGGATAGTGTGCCCATCAGTCAGAACATTACCAGGGGCTGGAATGTGCATGGTCTTAGTCTAGTTTTATTTCTCTGATTGGATTACATGTGGCCAGCTATAAAATGCTTGTGGCTGGTACAGTGGTGTCCTGGGCACAATAAAACCTGAAGTATTCCATTTCACATCAACATATGTTTTCAGTCAGGCCAGCTTAGTCCTTGCAATCAAAACCAGCCCCCTAGCCAATACACAAACACAGGAAAACATATTCAGCATATTCTAGTATCAGCCTAACTGTGCTTTGGAAGGAGAAGAAATTGACAGAAGAAAAAAAGAGTTGGCATAAAAACTGTACCTGTAAATTAATATTTGGACCTGGGCTAATAGGAAGGGTGGCTGTTGCAAGTGTGCGAGTGAGAAGCTGGTTAGGAGGATTGCTGCTAGGTGGATGTGTGGCCTTCCAGTAGGCTTCCAGATAGTCAGCAAGGTGCTCACAAGCATCTTCAAGCTGGTTCTCATCAAGAATTACATCGAACATTTCCTGATAATGGAAAGGTTTTAGTGAGAACAATCACCAGGTAAAGGGAGATCAGCTAGAGACATTGATCACGCTTTCCATGAATCAAAAATGAACCACATTTTTAGTACTTGTATTAAGATATTTTACCTTTTTCTGCACATTTGTTTTTCTGAATGCGGTTGATACAAAATACTGTAATTATAACTAGCACTAATGTTACACTTGCTAAAGCAAGGTCTTGTGACTTCCACATAGTAATGCACAAACAGTCAAAGAAGACAGGGGAGAAGCAGATTGAGCAAATCTTAAATTTACAAAAAGAACAGATAAATATTGGAGAATTAACTATAGAAGAAAATGGAATGGCAAGAAAGGGATTCTATTCCCCCGTAGAATAACTATAAAAAAACCACATCAAACTAAGACCAATAACTAACAACAGTAACAATACAGATCATTCAGTTTCCAAGTGTCAGTATTAGGTAGGAGATTAGTCACACAGTCTAATTTTAGTCTTCTAAAGTTAGGACGTGAGTTTCATCCATTTCCTCCCTGGTCAGGGAGCAGAAGGCAGCTTTGAGGGCCTGTGCAGGTCTCCAGCATTCTTCATTGACTTCCTAGGGACCTGAGCATTGCTTAACTGAGATGCTTGAACTTAAATGATAAAGACATTCCCTTCACTCAGCTCCGTAACTATGGCAAATTATATCTGAAACTGAACTGTACTCTCATCTTCTGGTTTCTTACCCATACTCTTGACAGCTGAGTATGCAGGCAGCAACGCACGCCAGGTTTAAAACACATTTGGGGTGTCATCACCTCCCCTTATAGGCGGAAACTGAGATGATTTGCTTCAGTGCACATCTGAAGAAGAACTGCAGAGCTGCCAGCTATGCAGTACCACTCAGCGCTTTGCCAAAACCCTGACCAAGAACATCAGCAGTGGTGGGACGTGCTGACAGATGTCCCAGGGGAGCTACTCAAACCATTGGCCTTACTCTAAACTACCAGAGATAAAAGCACAGTCACTAAAAGGGTTCATTTTTAGATCAAAAACCCCCTAAACTTACCAAGTAAAACAAATGTTCAGTTTACTGAAGCACTGACTGTATCAGCACACATCCTAATAACTGATTGTGACTACGACGTTTTTTCCCCTGCACCCTAGTGCAGAATCCCCAGACCTCAGGAGGTGTTCTGCAAAAAGCAATAGTTAAATGTGGCCAGAAGAGGGCAAACAATCCCGAAAATTATGTAATTAACCTCGTGCTTAAAAAGAAAGGCATCTTTCAGAGACAAGACATAAATTAACAGTAACTCACAGGAGGACACTGTGCCAGTTTATCAGCTGCCACCATCTGAACATTAAGGTGTTTGGCCTGAGATTTCCCTCGAGATTTGATCAACCTCTGTAAAACCTGTGAAAAATAAGACATTAAAAAAACCGAGCAGGCTCAGACTTAATATACAAATATAACCACATAAAATGTTTACATTTGAAACTGCTCACATGAGGAGAGCAAATACTTCATTTGCTGGCTTCAAGAACATTTTCCATGTTCCCTCATCCAGGATGTGCTAATTTTCATTTATATCCAAATATTGCCTTTCCTTTACAAGCACTAAAAAGCTCCACTCCTGCCTTTTTTCTGCTGCTTCTGGTTTTGTTTCTAAGCTGAATTTTTTAAATTGATCTCCTGAGTTCTCTTCCCACAAGTTCATTTTTCTCTTTCAAATGCCTCTTCACAAGGTCTGTGCAATTTTTTTACACACAGTGAAAGAGTATATTATCAGATGTTAAAGTTTAGCAATCAGTCTGATACTCATTCAATGAAAATCATTCTTTCATTTCCATATTATTTTGATTTAACAAACCATGAGCACTACTTATGTGATTGATACTAGAAATGCAATTCCAATTAAAAAAACTCATTGGAGCTACAGCATTTTTTTCCAAAATAGGTTTTGGATAACACTACAGCTCAGATACTTTTTTGATTATTAATGCTTCACTATCCAAAGGGAAACAATAACAATAAATCGCTGTGTACCTAATTGAGGACATGTAATTTTCTGCATTTAAGGCCCCCCCAAAACCCCCAAAACAAACAAAAAACAACAACTCAACCCCATACCCCCCAAAAAAACCCCAAACAAACCAACCAAAAATAAACCAAAAAAACCTGAAACATGAAGGTACCTAAAATATTTACCTTAGGAGAAGAAATCTTTACGTATACTATAATGGGGGCCAGAGAGGTTTTGCTCAGCTGAGCTGGGTGGTTAATGGTATCAGCATCAAGCACTACCAACTGCAGTGTCCTGGCTAATTCAAAAATCCGTTCAATTTCACTTTGAACTTCAGCTGCAAAGTAGAAAATTAGAGTTATGAAAATACTAAGAGGTGATTAGTTTTAAGAAACGTAACATTGTAGTAGACTGGTGTGCTGCTCCTCCTCTGGATGCAGGAGTTGTTGTTATCCATGCATGTCCCTGGCACAGAAGGGTAATGAATACAGCGTTAATGAGAGCATTTCACCCCTGTTCTGCTGCCTTTGCAGGCACTGCCTGCCTCTCTCACCTCACCAATTCCTGCTGTTCCAGGCTGGAGAGATGCTGATAACACCTTCTTACATGGCCCCAGACCATGCATATAAGAAAAAGAGGTAAAAACGCTTGCTGCATCAAATAGCAACCTTACTATGCCACAAATGTGCTCCATGTACATAGTGTCAGCTCAGACTTCAATCTTAACCAGTAACCACTTTGCTCAAACTGGTAGAAAGTAATGATCACTATATTAGTAGAAACTACTGTTTTCCCATTTACTTCAACTTATCAAAGCTCTGGAAATGTGTCTATTATGTGTAAAACGCTTTTAGAAGAGAAAATAACTGAATAATCCAAATAATGCTATGGTATCCTTCTCACAATTCCAGGAGCTGGGGAAAGCTGATTTTCCCAGAGGAAAATCATCTTTTCTTCTGGTAGTCATGCTTGCAGCTCCTCAGCACCCTGTCTGATTGGCAGTACTTTCCAGGGCAAACCTCTCCAAGACAGATGGGCTGCATCCGCTTTCACAAGTGGTGTAGAAACTGTCTTCATTCCCCAATGAAACAAAACTACATCTTATAATAGCAAAATCATCTTTAAAATGAAATCACATTTTCCTGCTCAAATCTTGCAACTGGCTGATTTCAGAGGAATTAGAGAAGCTGGGTGATTTGTGCAAGTCTATAAAGAAAGTCATTGGGCCAGACAAGACTAATTCATACAGGTTTCCCTTTAAAGGTTGTGCATGCTTCATAAATCAAAACCAGATTAGATATTTAGACCATTCAAAGAAAATATTAGAAGACAACCAAGAGAGACTTAAAGGTCAAGAAGATGTACCAAAAATTTAATAGAGAGTTTCTTGAAATTACATTATTGGCCTTTTATCTATTAGGCTGGTAAAAGCTTAACTTTTGTTTGAAAACACAACCTATCTGATCTGGCTAGAGAAAGAGTTTTCTACATCAAATGGTCTTTTTCAAGAGATAGAAAGAGATTGATTTTTTACTAAATAAATCAGGTATTATAAAAAGGTTGCAAAATTTCCAAGAGAGCAAGGCATCCCAGCTAGTGTTTTGGTTCCAAATCAAAAAGTGATTCCTTATGGTCATTTTATAAACAAAGCAACATCTAAATGGTCATCAGAAAATCTATATATTATATCCTTTTTTGGAGGAGGTGGACATTGGTTTGGATTTATTAGCGATCACTTCCAACTTTTTGTGGCTATCTGCAGTTTTGGGTAAGCACATACAATCAGCAATCACAACAATCACTTTTACAGCAGTGAACACTGTGGGATGTGCACAGTGTGGTATGGAAAACATCAATGCATGCTTTGCTGCTGGTCTAGAAAAACACTGTGGTCCCACTTCTGTCTGAATTAGGACCACATTTTTTCAGACAGAACTTTTGATGGTTATTGGCATATTTACAATTACATTTTCTACAACTTTGTTGCATCTGCTGAAATCACTGAATACCACTGTCTCAGAGTTTTAGTAGAAGATAGTCAATAACCTATCCCTTAAATAATCTCATTTAGGTTCAAATGACAACTAGAATGAACATATCAGAGATAATTTGTCACGCTGTTCTGATGATGAGTTTACAGTTTATCCTGCAATTTCAAACCAGGTTCAACACTTTAGTCAGTATAACAATTTTAGTTAATGTATCATTTTAAGACCATTCCAGACTGCTAAAAAACTCTTGTTCAAGACAATTTATAACCAGCAAAATCTGTCTCTTTGTCATTGTACTGTAATTTTGTCTGTGGAAGCAGTATTTGCTACACTGCTCAAAACACTTTTTTGCCAGTAGAGAACACATCTCTGTGGACTAGATTTCCTGCTATACTTTTTGAAATGCCCTCTGCCAGGACAGAATATACCTCAGGGAAGGTATATTCTATACACCCACGTGTATAGAATATTGCCGTGTATATTATATACACCCACGGCAATAGCTGCAGGTAACTATCGTCCTATGAACCAATAATTTCCACTTCAGTCTGAAGATGGAGAGAGATCTTTTTTCGTCAGTTAAATGTGTTTCAGTACTTTTTTTTCTCAACTTGGGTACAGGAGAAAAGTTCAAGCAACTCCACTGCATGATTGGTGAACTAATACATGTTCCTCTACCTCTTCAGTCAGGAATAGATGGGAAAAATGCCACAGGAATAGTTGAAGAGGTCCTGATCTCCAGTTCCTTAGAGTACTTCTTCAGCTTCTGGAAAAACTTTCATTTTGCTTGAGATCTTCTTTGAATTCCATTCTAACAAGATTGTTGCAATTACTTACATAATAGTAGCTTCTCTTTTTGGATGACAAAGGCTTTATCCACTGCTATTGCTATCTCTCAAAAACCAAATTCTTTACCTGTAAGAATTCCTTCACAACATGACATTCGGCACAAATTTTCTCTCAGACTTTTGTGCCAAGTAAGCAAAGAACTCAAAAAGTCATGTGGGGATAGTAACACAAATGTCACTGGTAGTTAAAATAGGGAGCTGAGAACAGTGACAGTAGGGTATCTTCAAAGCAACACAGTAATAGCTTTGCAATCTTCCCACCTCCAGGAATACCATCTATTTATACTAATGTCCTTTCTTATGTACTGGAGATACATAAGAGTGAAGTTATAACACTAAACTCCAATAAATTGTATTTGCCAATCATAATGAGAGGTATAAAAATAATTAGAATTACTGTGACAATCATCATGAAATGCTGACAGCCTAGCTACAACACTCAAACCCAGAAATCAGCCATCAAATTTTAAAGTGACCCTTACAATCTATTTCATATGGTCTCCTTGGTAACCAGAAAGTGAACCTATTTTAAATGACAGGAGCACTCAACTATTTATTCCATATAATAAGGAGTCAGCTCTAAGAAACAGTAAGTACACATCTCCCAGAACTTTAAATACAGCACATTTAAACTTACTTCCAAATATTAATATACCAATATCACTACTGCACCTTGAACAGATATTCAGTGCAATGAGAAAGCAAATCACTTATCCCGTTATGGAGGCAAATATTCCTTACACCAGTTGGACCTCACAAGTGAATTCCAAGAAAAAAAGCTTTCCCTGTTCACTACAATAATCTCACCTAAAATACTGGCAAAGATACAACAACGTTTTCTCTCTGTCAATTAACTAAGAACATGATGGACTGTGGTGGAACTTGGGGTCACTTATGTAATGCCAAGGTACAGGAACATTCTCTGTGCTACACAGCTGGAGAAACACAACCCTCCTGCATACCTGGGCTGCATCTCTGGCAGCCAGGAGCCACCAGAACTCTCAGTTTCACAGAGCAGTGGCTATATCAGCAATTTGTTTCAACAAGACTCTGATGAGAGGGCAGAGATGCAAAAGGGACATGCATCTGGCCTGTGAAGGCCCAAGTGAAGCACAAAATACTGATTAGAGATAGCAAAGAAATTTTAATCTTCACAAGGAGCAGTGAAATTCACATACCCTCAGCTGAGCACAGTAAGGCTTTTATATCTTATTAAATTTGACCTTGTCTCCTGTCTATGGTATCAGTGAGTCTGTTTTGTTCATTGAAACAGATCATAGGTAAATTATGATTTCAACCACAACAGGCACAGAGACAAAGCATTCTAGTTTTTTTTTTTTATACATGGCTCCTGATATTACAGACATATGGAATGAAAAGAACACAACTCTGTCAATGTACGCAATACAAAATGATTAGCAACACCTTACACAAATGGCTTTGAAATAATTCTATAAATTAAGGAGAACAGCTATGAGTAGCCATGATTTTTTATGCTAATTCTTTTATAAAAAACCAGTTACTTAACAATAATTAACCACTAAACTCCATGACTATAACTGAAGTATTGAGAAGTTTAAGGCAACCTCAGCATTTCCATAACAAAGTTGAAAGAAAAAAATGTCCTTTTTATCCCAGTGCCTTAAAACCACATAGAAGGTCTTGCACCAAAAAAATCTGCTAGAAATGAGTAAACATCATAGCTGAAATCCAAGAAAATTAAAAATAAATAAATAAATAAATAAATAAAATGAAGTGATAATTATTGAGCTGTGCCCACAAAATAGAACCAAAATCATAAGCTTGACTGACAGAATTAAAATTTTATATTTTAATTTGTGAGCATGCGTGTGTATACACATGCTTAATATCGAGTGAAAAATCCCCAGTGTCTCCATGGGGTACTGCTGTGAGCAGAATGCAGGCCACGGCAGGCTCCCCCTGACTGCACCAGGGATCTGTGCTCACTGGAAACAAAGCAAAGAGGCTGCTACCGAGGTGATCTCATAAGCTACAAAGGGTTTGAGCACAGCAGAGAAAGCTAAGGAACCCCACATGTATGTAAGTGTTTGGACTCTTTCTTCTCATCTTCCTCTTTTCTCCCCTCCAGCAGCCATGCTGCTCTGGGCAGGCAGCGAGCAAATGGGGGCTTGGTTTGGGCAGTCCCCATTCCTTCCCAGGCAGGGAGGCTCAGTCCCACAGTCTCCAGGCAGGATTACATGACCCACCTCACACTGTGGGCTGGCCCAGTGCTGGGGAGCAGAATGCTTTGTGCCTCTGCTCCAGCACATCCAGCTAAGAAGGAAAAAACTTGGAAAACATAAGCAAGAGAGAATAAATGATTTAGCTTAGTCCACAGGCAACTGGTCAAAAGATGCCTGGATTACAGGTATTTTAATCAGATGTCTAACCTAAATGTAGTTTTGTGAATATACTTAGATTTCCCTGGTCTCCACCAAATACCTTAGCCACTAGCTTGTTACGTAAGAAGGGGAAGGTGGGAGTGGGAGGATGACAATATTTTCCAGGAAAAGTGGCTGCATGTGTTACTCATGCCTAACAGATGGGGCTCCTGCAAGGGATGAGGCAGTAAGGAGAGAAGCATGTCTGCTCTCTGCCTGGAGCTCCTGTCTGGGCTCTGCTGAAGGGGAGCTGTGGGGCGAGGTGCTGCAGGGTTTTCCTCCTCCTGCCTGCTGAGGCTCAGTTTAGGCAGAATTCAGATGGCTTTTAATGTACACACACGTCCAAGTGGTATGGACAGAAATGATTCCATGTTTGGAAACCTCAACATAACCAAGATCTATTTATAATGGACTAACATCTCCTGAAATGCAGCACTGTAATTATGTGAAAATATAAAACAGATAGTGTCATTTAAAAATACTAAACGGCACATAAAAATGTCTACTTCCTGCCTCATTTCTCTGGGCTAGCAAAACAATAGCATTCATGGAATGATGCTTCTTATGCCAAGTTTAAACTGGAAGTAAATTTTAATGGCCTATGAATGGAAAAGATTGAAAGCAGCAGATTGCAGCAGTAACACAAGTGGTTGAGCACTTGCACAAGGGTGTACTGAAAAGACGGTGCCAGGAAGAAGCACGACAGCTCCAGAAGGTGCCATGCAGCAGCACAGCACTGCTCCTACCATCAAGCTCCCCTGCACCCTGTTAAGGAGTAATTGTAATAGGAAAACTGGGCAAAGAAGCAGTCTAGCATTTATTTTGCCCAGGGGATCAAGCATCTCTGCACAGTTCAGAATGGATATCATCATGTCAGGCTGGCAATAACTTGGGTGCTTGTGCACCATGCCTCATTACTCAGTGCAGTGCTATAGGTTTTTACAGATCTAGTCCATAAATAGGCACAAAGTAAATGTTCCCTTGATCTGTTGCTTTTCTCAGAACAAACATAAATAACAATGTTCAGCCTTTCTCACAGATAGGACGTAGAACTACTCCATCCTTGGCTATCCAAGCCCTCCTGCTGATGGTGCGCCACTCACAAAACATTTGCGTATTCACTGAGTGGGAGAGATACTGACTCTGCAGCCTGATGCTTGGAGTGGGAGGCAAAACACATGGATCCCAATTCCTTCTCCAGGGAAAGTTTAATTATTATGCAAAGTGCGTAAGACTCAGCAGGACCAACCAACAGCCATCCTAAAGGTGATCATAGCCCTGCCATGGCAAGGGGAATGATGAGTCCATGCCTCTCTTAGCAGAGAACAGAACTGAGCCCAGACTTCTTTGTATTCTGGTTAAACAATGCAAACTTTTAGTCTTGGATAAAGTGGGGACACAGACACCAACTTTAATCAGTCCCACCAGCCCAGGAGAAAGAAAAAATCTGGATCAATTTGACCTACAGTGTGAATAGTTTTAAGGGAAGCAAACTGTACTCTTAAACAAACTAGCTAAAAATACTTTATTCGCTTATCCAAGTATCCTGTCTATGACACAGATATCCATAACCTTAGAAATTATTCTAACACATTGCTACACTACTTTGTTTGGAGCGTGTTTTATTTCAACGCAATGATCAATCACGCATATTTCCGTGCAGTATCATGAGAAAATATAAGGACAGATTGCTAAGAGTTATCTCTAATTTACAGAAATCAATATTTTTTTTCCCCCATATACCCTTTGAAAACATTCAGGACATTTCATTAAAATGCTTTGCCTGTATCAAAAATGCCTTTACTGTATCAAAACCCTATTTGCAAGTTAAAATATTGGAAAGTTGGTAACAAGCTTCTGATACAGAACTACCTAAAGAATTCAATAGGGGAACTCTGACCCTAGATGTTAAGAAAATCAAGGCTGTCCCAGCAGGATAAAAGAGTATTTTGGGACATGTGAGACTGATAAATTATAACAGGTTTACTAACTTCATGCTACTTTTCCCCCATTTGTGGGCAAAAAGAAGTATAGCTACATCCTCATGAAAACCCAAAAGCTCTTAGCTGTTATTTTACTGCATTCTGGTTCAAGGCAGCTTCAGGTTTACCAGGTTAACATTTAACACTTGAGAGTGAGAGTTATAGACATTTGTCACAGCTGTCTTGAATATAAAATTTTAATAGGACAGTCAGGATTTTCCTTGACACATTGAACGTCTCCTTTATTTTCTTTGAACTATATTAGATCTCTGAGACTTTGGGAAGGAAATACTCTTGGTTAAGTCCAAATTTTGTACTCCTGTTCCTTGGCTTCTGTAAGTAATGAAAGATTTTTATGAGGCCTAGCTAGCACTTTTATTTTTGATTTATAGTTGAGGAAGCATTTACTTGAAACTTATCCTATATCACGACTGTCATTAAATTACCAGACATGGAGAATACATAATATCATATATGTATATAATATACAGTGTGTATGTGTGTATATATATATATTTAACAAATAAATTATTACCTTAGTTTCAAACATTCAGTTGGCTTCTCACACAAATATCAAAGAAGAAAGAACCCCACAAGGCTGAAATTTGCACAGCTAATCCACTACTATTTCTTGGAGCATTTATATTTCATTTTCAGAAGACAAAACTTTGGGGTATCAACCTAATGATGTGAATGGAAGCTCTAAACACCTTTTAGATTAGAGAGAGCCTTCCAAAGGCAGGTGCTCAATTGCACATGCAAACTGGGTGCATGTAATGCCTGACAGGTTATTATGCACATGGAAAGCAAATAAACAGACTGAGGTACGTGATGGCAATCAATTTACCATAAACACAATGACACATTTTACATCCATGGTCACACGTTTGTGTTAGAACAGGCAGATTAGGTGCACACATCTCAAAAATACACAATGGAATACCTAATCTGTAGTGTTTACTTGTCAATGTCAACTTTATTTTTAGAATTACTTGAAAATAAAAGAGGAAAACCAGCAAGGTTTTCTAAAAGAAAGACTCAGCAACACAGTACAGGATCGGCTTTTGTCTGTCAGTGAGCCAGATGGAAGAAACACAGGGTGGTTATGTGAGGCACAATAAAGCACTGAACACAAAACAGCAGGAAAAGTAATTTGCAAGCTTGTATACATACCTAAAACATCTGGAAAGGGAGAGCATTAATGAAGCAAAGAATGGAAAAAGCCAACACAATCAGGTTTTGTACAAAGCATACAGCATGAGGTAAGGTTATAACAAGTGTAACATACACAGAAAAAGGTTTGGGTTCTGTTGACAAAGAAATGCAGCAAAAGCACAAAGCTGGTTCAGTTTCTGCAAATGGCATGTGTCCATATAAAAATTTAACTAAGCCAATTGGGGCTGATTTTCAGATGAGTAAGATTTAACCATGGGCTGTACCTTCCTGGAGAAAAAAGATCTGTTCAAAATTACAGACTTCTTCTAGGCTTTTAAAGAAATTTGCCCTTTTCTTCAACATCTCACGTGTTAAAACATGTAACAATATTGACAAGCAAACATTTCTCTTTACATCAAAACAAGCTTAATTAGAGAGTGTCCTGCCTCAAACCGGGACAGAAAGGAATAAGACTGTTCTATCCACCTAAATCTTTATGAGCAAGACACTATTTTTAAAAAGTTCTCAAGAACATTAATTTTATAGTCAATATTTAGTGGCAGCATTGGTTTCCAATGAGTCAAATCCCAAGTCTATTTTTAACTGATTCCATTACAAAAGCAAACTGTCGGTCAATAGGTGTGTGCAGCATTATAAGCTGATTGAGACTCCCTTATAATCCTGTAAATCCAGTTCCTCGTGGCTATTCCTGTTTCTGCTTATCACATTGTTGGTGCGTATCTCTTTGAAATTAATTCTGGTTTGTCTATTAAATCATTCCAAAAATGGTGCTCACTTCACTGTTTTCTGTGCTACGTACAACATTGCAGACCTGTATTGGGTGATAAGGTAAGAGATGTCAAAAAGAGGTACATTTATTTCCCAGAGAAAAGTATTTGGTATTAATATTTCAAGCATACTACCTTTGTACTACTACCTTAAGTAATTAATGGAACACTTATGAAAATAATAATTATAAAACAAGAAAATATTTTCAGAAGCCTAAGAAATAACCTTCTCTGCTGCAGTTACAACTGCTGCTCACAAAGACGATCGTAAGTGAGGGGTAGATCTGTGGCCTGGTTGCATGAGCTACCACTACACAAAGTTTGATGAGTAAAAAAATAGCTTTCCATTGAATCTGGAAGGAAGGAGTGATTTGGATTAGATAAAGTAGTTCTGGAGAGCTATATCTGCTATATATATTATATAGCAAATATATATACATATATATTTGCAAAAAGGTATTTTTAAATTATACCAGATCTAGGAATAAACCACATAGGTCTCTGTCCACATGCCAATGACTGTTCAAGGAGGAGAGAGAAGAGAGCAACTCATCTCCCCACTTCTCACAGCTGTGCAGCCAGGAGACGCTTTCAGAGCAAACCAAAACAAACCAAAGCAAATATGGTTTTTCCTTAATAAGAACAAATTTTTATTGTGATAAATACCAGTTTTAAATACCTAGGCCAAAACAAAGTCATAGTAGACAGTCTGGACAAAAAAAAAAAACCAAAAAAAACAAAAAAACAAACAAACAAACAAAACCAAAAAAACCAACCAACAACAAGCACGAATTTAGTGTTTGCCTAAATTCTGGGGTTTTTTCCTTCCTTCCCCCCCCCCCCCAATCCCCTGCAGTGATTTGAGGAAAAGACATTATTTTCATTTTATAGAAGGGAAAATATAGGTAGACAAAAAATTCATTTTCTAGGACTCTGAACAGACCTGCAGCAGATATTAGAAAATAACTAATGTGATGTGAGTCCTGATTTAATGATGTATCTATAAAACTTGTATTAGTAGAGAACACTACTGGCTGCAAAGCTAATGGTAATAAAATAGGAAATGCCAAAATAACCCTCCTAAACCAAATCTTTCATGATCTGTATTGTAAGAGAGCATATTCAGGAACATATAATATAGCTGTTCCTTTAGGGCTGCTGTCTCATTCAGTATGCAACTCCATACACTGTCAACTGATAAGAAGTCATTGAATTATTTACTTTCTCTTCATCGTCAAATACGTGTTTCACATCTCATTTAGAACACATGGCTCTAATCTTTCTCTGGAAACAGAATGTATAAAATATTTATGGGCTATTTTGTGGAGCTTACTTTGGTGGTGTCTGCAGAAAAAAGATTTTTTCCCTTTGAAACATCCCAGTTAGGTGAGAAGCTGGAATTATTTGCATATTCCAAAGAGAAAACTGAATTACAAAGAATAATAAATTATGAATAAATTGATGGGATTTATTTTCAGAAATGTAGTGTCTGATTCTTCAGAGTAATTACCACTACAAATTATATTCAAAATAAAAATACAGGAAATCCTGATTCCTAGGGATTCTTTCTTCCAAAATGGAACATAACCTTGAAGCTTCTTTTAGAAGTCAGTACTGAGACTCGGGACATTCCTGATGCTGCTCTGTACTGTCAGTACAGAGTATCAGTACTGATCTCAGAGAAAGAAAAAATTCTTTGAGCTGGGCTGGGAAGGAAAAGAATACCTCCCTAGTTAAATTTCTGCAAAGAGTAGAGCCTAAAATAAGAGAATTTCTGGGGAATGAGGCTCCACAAGGCTGATATTTTACAAGGTACCCAACAGGAGCTCCAGTAGTCCATAAAGGACTGCCTGCTTTCCATCCCCCTTCTCCAATGCATTACCATGCAACATGCTGCTTTTGGTGGTATACACTATTATTTGACAGCTCCAAAGCTTGAACTTCTGTTTCAGCTACAATACTCGGTATTTCTACAAAAGATGCTTGAAGCATACCAAGAACACTGGAAAAAAATAGCCATCTTCATAAAGTCTGTAAATAACTAATCCAGTACTATACAGCAGTTCTGTCTCAGAAGCAGCAAAAGACACTTGCACTGGGGCAATTGCATTGCATCCAATTCCCCACACTATATATTTTTCAAGCATATTAAGGCAGAGGACCGGCGGAAAAGTAGTCTGTAAATATTTGACCAAAGACTGGATCACAGCATACATAATCTAAAGGTACTAAAAAGCTGCACAGTTAGCTTTCTTATTATCACTTCCTAACCTTTATTTTGCACTACTTGAATTTGTAAAACTAATAATATTCTTTTAATAGGATATTTTGTTGACTTACAGCAAATTCATCACTCAAACTGAAAAAAAAATCCACAATATAGTGCAAAATTGCCACTCACCTACTTCAGCCAACTAAATACCCACAGCAGTGGTGTGTTGTCACCTACCAGCAGACTACAATGATGTTTTCTGATTCTGACTCTATTTTCTGCCTTGAGGTACATTGCAGGTAGGCAAGGGAACAGGCTGTAACATATCTGGTACTTTTTTCTTTTGCCTTCTGCAAGGGTTTTCCCACTGTCTTACAAAAGCAGTTACCTTTTCTGAGTCCAGCTTATTTTATCTTCCAACGCTGCTGCCACATCGCTTTCGTCCCTGACTTCCTGTCTGATTTCTGTCCTCCCATGGTTTATTCCATGCCTAGAGCACTGCCCTGGCGGTGCTTTATCAGTGGGTTTGTCTATCCCAACTCCTTCTCCCTAAGTCCAACCTTTTCCAGAATGTATTTTCACTACTTGCCTTCCTGCCTTAGCTTGGCCAGCCATCTTTTCCTCAGGGTGAACATCTTTAAAGTAAACAGCTTTTTATTCCATTCTCCACACTGCACAGCAAAGGAGGAATTGAAAATTGAAAGATGAGCATCTTTTCACCTCAGTTTTGCTTGGCTGCCCTGATTCAGTCTGCTGGGAGTAGGTTCTGCTCAGCATCATTGCTGGACCTTGCCAAGGAAAGCTGAGTCTTCAAACAATTCAGATGCAAAGCTTGGCATGTGTTAATAGCAGTTTCTAATTATTTGGTCAAGTTTTCTCATTGTTTTCACAAAATTGCCCAGAAACATGTAACTGAAATTTTTTTTTCAGTTCACTACCAAATTTCAAAACCCTGCTAGATTACTAGAACAATGGAAGTGTTAAAGCTTCTGAAAGAAGATTTGAGAATATTTTAGCATACATAAAATTGATTTTTGCTGTAACTTTATGCAAGAATGACCCAGTTGCTTAGGTCAAAGATCTTCGAAGTCATTTTATAAATCAGTTAATGTTTAGAACAATTACATGCAGCTGAAAACCTGGTATGCAGCAGGAAATCTTAGTTAATAACAGGCCTGTTAGAAAAACTGAAGAGACACATCTACCTACCTATCCACATATTTGCATATATACATAACCACTGTTATCTTTTGGGTGTCTCAAATTGAGCTCACTCTAGAGGAAGGGAAAAGGCAGTCAGGAATTAAGACTCCAAAATGATCACCTTTTCCTCCTAACTCAAAGGACACCTTGGGATGGGAAGCTCCAGTGCAGCCTCCTGTACTGTAAATGGTAACATTTAATTATAACTTCTCATCTAAGCTCATTTTTCTCTCTGGGTAATAAATGTTTAATTATTGATACAACTGGACAAGTTTCAGTACAAAAAAAACTCATGTAAGATGACAGATATTTGGACTATTAATGTAGCTATTATTTTTAAAAACATCTCTCTTTTTGCATCCCCCCTTTTTTTTTGTACCAACCTTATAATAAGTTTAAACTAATACCAAAAATTCATAAAACGTGTACTCCAATAATTTTTCTCAGGCTTCATGGCAGTAGCTATCGCTACTAGTAATCTTATCAGAAATAATGCATAATATCAATAATATCCATATAATTCCAAGTATTTGAAAACTGTCACTTCTGTTTAACCAGAAGAACATGTCCTCAGATTTTTATATGGATGGCTGCCTCTCCACACTGAGACAAACAGCAAAACATGAAAACTGAGCACAAGCAGAATAAACCAAAATCAGCACTATAGGAAGTTTACCTGATAGTGATTTAAAAATGATTTCTAGTGCCAGAATTTCTGAATTATTATGGGAAATGTGATTTTCTCACAGCAGAGAGAAGGCTATTTTTAGCATAGAGGTATGAAATGAGAGTAGCATATTTTACAGGCAATTCGTAGATAGCATCATTATAGGTACTTACCTAGGCTTGATCTCGTGTTGGATCGCTCTATTATCGCATGCTTACTGGGATTGTTTAATACTGAGCGTTTGGCAAGCGAGATGTCTGCTGTGACTCGTGTAATTGATATACTGCAAAATAAATACAGTAAAATAGTACTGAACGTTATTTCTCCTTCAGGGATGTGGGGAAAATTCTCCTTTAACACTAGAAGATGGCTAAGACTGCAGGAAAGTTAAGTTCTCAGCAGCGCAGTATATTTCAGCCAATCTGAACAGAGAAAAAACTTTATCTAACTAAATACTGCTACAATAACTACTGGTAAGTCATTCTCCTACACGTGCCTGGGGGGAGGGGAGGCAGGAGGGGTTCAGAGATTGGTGCAGAAGACGGGACTTCCTTGGGGTTTCCAGGTGTGGTGAGGGTCTGACATTTCACCAGTACCCCTACTATGAATAGGCTGGTTTCTCCTTTCCCTGACTTCTTGAACGTTACTGAATGACAAGCTGGCTGACTTTAGCCATACCTGTAAGACACGTAGGGATATGCAAAATTAAATGGTAAAGGTAAAGCTTATCAGGGAAATGAGTCCAGCAATATAATTCAGGGGGTTTTTTGTTTGTTTTGGTTGGGGGTTTTTTGGCTTTTTTATAGTTCAGTTTACTAGCATGTGTTTTTGTAACAGAGTGCAAGAGCTACCTATAATTTTCCAGAAAGATTCATGCTAGCAATATGCTAGCCACCTAAAAATAGGAACTGTAACTTGGAGAAGCACATACTTGAAAAGTCTAGGTTGACTATCTGGCAGGCACAGTTTTGTGTTTATGAGAAAAGATGAGCCAAGAAAGAAGTGGTAACTTTCGGTTGTTTGTACTGACTTGCTACATAACCTTCTGCATATTCTTCTTCCTAGGAAAACAGTTACTTTGATTTGTTTTGCTTTACAGGGTCAAAATGCACTCTTAAGCTCCTTTTCAAACTCTCTGGTCTAATGAGGTTTAGAGGTCGCATTTTTCCAGTGCTGAGAGTTAAATCAGACTGATAATATTCCCTTGTTCTTCCGTGTAGGATTTTACTTGCAATTTAAAAGAGGAAATGGATTTGCTAAGAAGTGGGAAGGGTCCTGTCTAGCAAGAACTGTCAGATGCTGTTTGTTCATCTGAAATGTAATCCAGTAGGCCATTTCCCAATGAACTCAACATGTGTATGCACTTATCTAAAAAATGTAACAGAGCCAGAAGTTAATATGAAAAAACATATTTATGCACACAATACTGATTAGCAATATAATTTTGGAAATCTAGGTGTGATTTAACTTAAGCAAAAATCACAACGAAAGATTGTGATTTCTGGCACCGCTCCTCACAGACAGTGCCATTTGTCCTAAAATTAAACCAAACATGTATATTGGGATACTTATTAGTTTTCTTTATTTGCTAATGGAAGGACAGTACAAACTTTCACAGTTTTTTGGTTTTTTGTGTTGATTTGGATTTTTTCTGCCAGTCTTTCTTCCTACAGGCAATAGAAAAATTTTGCCTTCTTAAATGAAATTATGGTATATTGAACAACACTAGATTAATCAGTCTGTTTATCTATGAAGAATACTATTTTTCCTGTTCAGACTTTTTACCATCTTTCTGAGGACGTTTCCATGTCTTTGAGAAACGTCACATCACGAAGACCAAGTCTGCTCTCAGAACAAAGGGTGTGTACATTCATATTGCAAAACAAATGCAACAAGAGCAGGGACAGCAGTGTGGCAGCTCAAGGCAGTAGCATGAATCTGAGAATCTCTGGTGCAATTCTGTTCAGGACCTTAAGTAATGATTCCAATTGCTACTGAAGTTTGGGATGCTTCAAGTCTGCTACTATAGACATAAATTTTATTTGGAGTATTTGTGGATTCACCCTGCCACAATTGGATCTACAACTGAAAATGTGACATGCTCCAAAATACTTGAAGACATAAAGATGCAATAATTTTCTTCTGCTTGCAACAAATGTTTTGTTAGCTTCTAATTCTGAAGATGTGTTATCTAAGGTTTGACAATCCTGACTAATACAAAGAGGGACTACTAAAGTGGTTAGGTATGGACACCATTACTCTGACTGAGAAAATCCACCAGTTTAAACCACAATGCCTGGTGCCTGGTATTTTAAAGAACTGAAGCTATTGATAAAAAACTTCAAGTCCCCTCTTCAAAGTTTTCACCACAGCAGGACACACAGAATAGTGTTATGGATCTGTCCACTTCCAAACTAAATAGAACATTCCTTGAAGTTACAGATATTATTATAAGATCTTCCTGTTTTCATAATTATTCCTCCCACGGTCAACCCATTAGGACCCATTAATCTGGAGCTTGATCCAATACCAATAGAATCATGTCTGGAGAACCCATCAGATGTCTCTGCTTCATGGGTCTGTGATGTTGGAGTTATAGACCACAGCACTGCTTTTAGAGACAGACTATTATTTGACATCTGTACTATAGTAATGCCTGAAGGCTCAAATACAAATCCCATTGTGTTACAGCCTAGTGTGCTGCAACTACTTGGATCAGAATCCAGTGAATGCAGCCCGTCTGCTGCCAAGGGTGACCATATTTCAGCAAGGTGGGGGACTGCCCCACCCCTTCATCCCAGTCCTTTTGCAACTTCCCACCGTAGAGCCCAGAACTACCGTCAAACTAAGTTCCTATCTTGAGGGATCAAAAGTTTGACAATCCCATACACCAAATAGTCTGAATCCCGTATCACTCTATCCAAGCTGCATGCCAAGTAAGGAACTAGAGCTGAGAAGAGGAACCATGGCTCTTGTCAGTTTGCTCAAAACCTGGGGAGCATTGATGAGATATCACTTGAAAAATACTTTAAATAACTTTTTAATCTGTAGATAAATATCTAGCAATTTGGAGTGTGAATGTCACAGTCATCAAGAAGAACACATCTTTTTTTCCACTCTCAGCAAGTATATACCCCAGAACACTTCCCACTGCAACACAGCCTCTGCATGCTCTGTCAAGGAAACTTCCAATCCACACTACAGTCCACTGATCAAGGAATTAGCTGAGATTCGTAATTTTGTCCAATGTTGTTATTTCTTAAAAACCTGGTAGTACCCAAATGGAACCTGAAATGTATTTGCATTGCAAAGTACTTACCGCCCTTCGAATCTATGTTTTAAAAAATCAAATAATGCTTTTTGCATCATATCTGTTACCTAGAAGGAAAAAAAAACCAACAAATTAATAATCACATAGGAAATTCATACCTAATGCTAATAATATTATATAATAAAGCTGACAATAAATCTTGCATCTGAACAACAGGATTGGAATGCAATTTATTCTTCATCTCAATTCTGACATGAAGTAAAATAAAAAAAAAGCAGCTACTGAGTAGGAGTAAAAACTGTCTGATGTTTGCCTATATTATAAATTATTAAATACAAATGAAGGACAGTATTTTGTCAAAAATGAAACCATTTACAACGATCAATTACCTCATATCCCTTCAGAGAAGGCCCCACTAAAACTACTGGTCGCATAGAAGGCACTACATCATAGGGAGGGATGTGCTCTGTCTGCAAAACAGAAAAAGTTTTCAGCATCACAGCATCTAGATAAAGTGTTACACACTCTTTACAATATAAGGAACTCTGAATTTCCAGTAATGTCACAGGAATCTCAGATTCATTAACTTTTCCCAGAAACTGGTAGCATAAGATAAGGACATAAGAAGTTGAGGGATTTATTTTGAAAAAAACTTTTCTTTGACTTTAGGGTTTCCTGTTTTTATTTTTGCTCAGGACAGTTAAAAACTCTTATTCTGGGTCATGCACATTTCCCACTGCATAATTCCTAACTGGTAAATTGGAAAGGTTATTTCCAACAAGTAATAAATTGAAATTGTTAATTCTACAGATTTGACATCTGTTTTCAACACAAATTTTATACAGGAAATTGTAAAAGAGAAAAATAGAACAAAAGGGGATGAGAAAAGCATAATGCATCTTATTTTTTAATGTTCAGATCTGCCCACTGCTTAAAAAAAAAACATTGTGACATCACTGCAAATTCCCATGGCAGCACTCAGTCTGACATTCACATTTGCACCCACAATTCAATTACAAATTAAATCAAAATAATGACTGCTCAAGTTATTATTTCTAGAAAATTATCATAAGCAGAGCTTGGGATATCATCTCTTCCACTTTGGGAAGTTCTTGTCACCACCCAAGAATGGATTCTGGTAGTACCATATTCACCAAAATACTAACTGATGTATCATGCACAATTTCTAAAAAAGGTATTCTAACATACAAAGATAAAAAGATTGTCTCCTTTTAAGGACTGCAAAAGTTTTATATTGTTATCACAATACAATTTTAAAAAAATTACACTGTGGAGTTTGCTATTTTTTCTTCTTTAGTAAGTGGCTGTTCAATATATATGACCATGAATGGAGTCTTTTCGGAAAGAGTTTTTTTATTCGTAAGGAAGGTTTTGGTTTATCTTTGTCTTTGGAAAAAAAGACTGAAATCCAAACCCAGAAAAGTGTGGGTGTTACAGAAAAAGAAATGCCAGATCTATTTTTCAAATGCTTACATAGTACAAATACATCAGTCAAGATCACAGGATACAGACACTCTTCATTGTTCCAGAGCTCAATGTATCCCAAGGTATTTTGCAATAACATTAAAATAAGTATATACATTCCAAAACACAAACCCACAAAGACAGACATTTATACAGTGACAGCACACAATGCTACACAAGCAGCAGTCTAAAGCAGTCTAAAACACAGAAAACATTTTTGTGAATGTCCCTCAGTGTAATTTATTTTTTGTTACCTGTAGTTTCACAAGATAATTAAAAACATGAGAATGAATACCAGCGCCCAAGGCATCATAAGCATGTGAAATGAATTTATTTTTCACAGTACAGAATCTGACTCAACATGTTTCAAAGCAAACCCCTGCAAATAGGCTGGGCCTGTATCCAAAAGCAGTCCTCCACTGTTCTTGCTAACATTTTTAATAATCTGATAAGCATATTTGAGACAGATTTGAAGAAAAATTCATTACAGTTTTGCAAGTGCTTTTAGCATGAGTGCCGTGATGCAACAGATCTTTGTCTAAATGTGTCTGACTTAACCAAAGGCATTCATGCTAGAAGTTAACTAGCTATTTGACAATCAGGGCAAGCACAGAAATTACCTTATTTGATGGAATATGGGGTATTTTTAAAATCTGTTCTGTTGCAATGGGCATTTTTTTTCTAATCTTTACAGCTTGAAATAATGAAGCTGTCAGCAGAAAACTGAGTAGAAGTTATCTAATGGAAGTATTAAAAGTTCTTAATTTAGCAGTAGAGAATCTAATATTTTCTAAGAGACTGGCACTGAACTATAAAGCTTCCATTGCAGATTCAAGTTCAAATATGAACTCAGAATAAAACCTGGCAGATTTGACCATTTGGCTTTTACTCAGTGGTTTGATTATGTGGATTACTTTGGGATGGCCATCCAGTATGTACTGTAAATGTCAGTATTACAAACCCCACTAACACTAGTAATGATTCTGATATGGAAGAAAAGAGACACCACAGAGTAAAAGAAAGACGTGGGACTAATCCTCATCCAGGTCTAAGGTGGTTCATCTAGAAGCTGCATCTTTGAAAGATGCTTATGCAGAAAGCATCCAATACATGTCAACACGTATTATTTTTCCTTATAATTTTTATCCAATTAAAAATATGATTAAGTAAGAAATTACTCAGAAGTAAGAACTCATTGTTGATTTCCAAACCAGGCTTAACAGACCAAACTGAAGCCAATAGTAGTGACTTTGGAAATGAGAAGTATTCAATACTATGTAAAAGAGTTCAAGCAAAGAGAGACAGAAACAAAGATCTATTTATTAAACACGAGAGCATCCGCAGCAGGGACAACAATGTCACTTGGCACTGTTTAAGCACTATAAAAGTCTGTTATTACCTGTAGATTTAATTGAGTGGTTAAAACCAAATGAATGAGAGCTATGAAGACTAAAGATTTTAAAACAAAAAAGTCAAAATGTGGTATTTCACTTCACAGTTTGGCTGCTACCTAATGTCTTGCTAACTTATGCCAGAAAAGGTCCTAGAAACATATTGCAGCTTTTTGCAACAGGATGCCAATTGCATAATTCTGTAGTTATCTGGGTTATCTATGGAGAGACATCGGCTCTCCTGGGAACCACCAGTACCATTTCCAATAGCTGAGATACTAAAAAAGTCTCTCTGATGGATGGCAAGAACATTTGGCTGATAATTTATACATGACAACAGAAAAAAACTTGAAGTAAACTGTCAAAACAAGTCTGAGGTTTTCCATTGGTCTTGTGCACTTGCAGACTGTGCACCTAGTGAATTAGAAGCTTAAGTACAGACTAAATTAAAAATACAATGAATTTAACAATTTCTTCTTAAGTCCAATCTGATAGATAGTCCAGTCTGTATCTGACAGAGTCCAATAATGATTTCAACAGACTGAGTAATTAAAAAAAAGAAAAACTTGAAAAAGATATAGAAAGAATAAGCATGCGCTAGAGAGGTGCATTACAATGCAAGAAATAATTTTCTCAAACATTTAGAAGGCCTTCTAAGTGTGTCCTATTATTCCATCAAAAAGGACAAGTACGTAGCAGAGTTTCACAGACACACTGAACTTTTGCCTGTTTTCCTGTAATGAATCCACTATCAGCTCAACACATCTCTTCATCCTTAACTCTAGAATAGCTGCCTTGTTAATCTGGAGTCATAATGCAAATGATGCCAGTGGCAGGATAAACACAGGCAATGTCGATATAAACTTACCGATTTCTGCTTCTGCTTAGCTACAGCAGCATGGAAAAGAAACAAAGAACAACAAAGCATGCATGTTATTGGCTTGTCAAAGGACACAGACAGTTAACAGGACTAGTAATGCGACGCAGTGCAGGTGAGCAGGTGGACAGATGGGAGCTTGGAAGTCGGTGTTACCTTCTTAAAGAAGGGCATTCTTTTCTCTTTGGAGTGGGGTGATGTTACACTGTTTGCACTGGGTTTGGGGGAGCGATGGTTTGCTGGAATATCATTTTCTTCTGCATCTAAGCCAGTGGCATCTATGTCTACAGCTATATACAGACAAACAATTCAGAATTATCAGATGACAGGGAAAGTAAAGATAGGTTAAAAAGGAAATTACAGGTAAAGAGAATTAAAACTGTCCAGATAAATAAATAAATAAATAAATAAATAAATAAATATTAAAAGTCAACCATGAGAAAAAAAAAACAATAAAACAAAAGGAAAAATTTAAAGGTGCTGTACATTAGGATTAGAAGACAGAAGGCAATCTGTAACAGCTACTGTAACATTTACAAAATAGACCAATGGCCAAGTTTGTTCTTGTTACACCAGTGTAAATCCAAAGCATTCACTGGAATATATTAGACTTCCACCAATGTAAACAACAGAACCTGGTCAACAACATTTGAATTATTTTATAGAAATGAACACTAATTGAAACTGGATATCAGTTGAAACTTGAAATGTCATGACTGGGTCTATGGGATATGAAGGAGTAGAAGAAAAATCACTTTTGACGACAAAATCAGCCAGACACTGGTACAATGTTATCTATGTTAATCTCAGGATGGACTACAATTGGCATTTTTAATCTTTTTTAATAAAAATGCATCATACTCATAAGATATTTATTAGGAATAATTAAACACAGATCTACTAATAGTGAAAACTAAAAAGAATGGATAGCAGAAGAAAGGAAATTTATCCCAGCTTGGCTCAGAGACATGGATCCTATGTAAAGAGTGAGGACAAAGGCAGGGTAAAATGGAAGTGAATACCATTGCTGTTCAATCTCTACCTCAAAAGAATACATTAAAAAGATGTTTATACCATAAGCCCAAATTAGTTACCCTTTTCAGCAAGTAATAAGTTTCAACAGGAATCCTCACAGATTTAGTAATAAATACACTTTCAAAATGCAAAGTCATATTATCCTGAATGTTGAATGGAACAGATACTTGCCAACTACATCTAAAACAAAACAAAATCAAACAAAACCTTTGTTTACAACAATCAATCCTGATCTTAAGTAGTGATTTAAACTTGTCTTCAGAAAACAAGTAGATGGACAAAAGTGAACCACAAACATGCATACAACATCACCCTCACGTGTGAAGATCTTGCCCACCTCTCCACTCCCTCTGGGAACACACGCTTATCTTGCCATGCCATTAGGTCGAACTGAGTCTAACCCTAAACAGATCTGTAAGCAAAATTGTTTGTATTGACTTTATCCAAACCCTTAATTAATCATTGGAAACTATTATGAAACCATCTTAGTGACCTGATTTCAACTGCTTCATGAGTGGGACATCAACTAATACAGTGGCATGGGCTGTTAAATTACGTAACAAATAAATATTTCTGTCAAGCCTACGTGCAGCTACTGATGTAAGAGACACTTGGGGTAGTGATCTCTTTTGTTTGCATAAAGTACATTTTGCCATTAGAATTATGCAGAGATCTAATGTCTTGATGCCTGACATTCCCTGAGTTACTGTGCCTTTGAGTCTGCCCTTCCCAGGAAAAACCCAGTGAGTAGATCCACACCCTGTTTCTATAATCCTGCTCCTAAAAACAGCCATCATATAACATTTTCTTCTAGCAACACTGTACTTTCATCCTCTTCATAAGTATAAAAAGAACATATTATCTTTTCTTGAATACAGACCAGCACAGATGCTGTAAATCACTCACAACAAGACACATTAAAACTCCTTTGGTTCTATGTTCAACCAAAATTGTCAGTAAAGAAAAATCAGTTACCTTAAGCTTTTCCTGTAAGAAAGAAATGCAGAATTTGATCAGCTAGTTACCAAAATCTCCTTTTTTCATTCTCAGTCTTCATACTATGGAACATCTCCTGTGACAGTTCCTTTACTGTTAACTATCTTTAGTTCATTGGGGTTTTTTCAGTCATTTTCAGCATTATTCTTTCCCAGTTTGGTGGCCCAACAGGATTGTATGGATTGTTTGCTATATCAATATTGATTATTTAAATGGATAGGAGCCTGTCTTTCATTTGTTTTACACAGGTTCTTCATCTCATTTGTGAGTTTGTTTTGGTTTGGTTTTTCTGTGGCACTATTTTATATTGAAAAAAAACATCCCTGACTCAAATTTAAAAAATGAAATTAACTTATTCAGTTAGTATTCTTCAACTTATTAAATAATTGATGTATTCGTAATTGATTATACTTTTATAGAAAGGAGGTGTGGGAATAATTACTGAATTGTGCTTTGAAGTCACTTGAATTCTTGTTTTAGTCACAAACTATGCCTCTTTCCCCTTTCTTAGAATGTCTTAAGAATGTCTTAAAAAAATTATTGTAGACTCAAAATCTTGTGATCAGAGAATAAGCTAATTTGCACTATCCATACATTATTTTCCAAATCTCCACTGTAACTGAATAAACTTCAACAGATTTCCTTCTTTCTCCGGAAAACCATGTTTCTTGAAAGACAGTGTCTGAAGAAATTACTCAATGCAATGAAAATTAGAGGATGGGTAGCCATCAGTCAAGCTGGTAGTCTAGGTGATATCAGTGCTCCTAACTCTAAATTCTGTGCAACATTCTGGAAATATATGTACTGGTCTTCAAGTGGTCTTTTGATAGCAAATATTATTACAGCATTTCAGATGCTCTAACTATAAAATTACAACATAGGGCCACAGACAATTTTATTACAAAAATGCAGTTGTTGAAAAAGCTGGCCTTAAAAGTAAACACATCAGTTTAAAACCATCAGAAAATAAAAGATTAAGGTGTGTTCTACACACTTGTTACAGACAGACATTAGTAAACTAATACAATATTTTCAAAATAAAAGAGAAGTTAAACTGAGGTGGAATTTTTATAAACAAACTACAATTGTAATAAAGTTGGTTGTTACTAATAAATCCATGGCTTCACAAGCCAGATATATTTTTCAATTAATTAAACCAAATGAAGCCACCACAAAAACACGATTTAATTTCTCTATCTCCCTTCTAAATGACCAAGTAAATACTTTAAATCATTCAGGCTCATTTTAAGATGCCTGCTCTATAGGCCAGACTCCATATAAATGAATATGATTGGAAGATCCATGTCTTTGCCTTAGTATACAAGGCACTAGCAACACTCATTAATATTTTCTGCTTTCAGGTATTTACAATGTACATGAGGAGATAAAACATCCAGCAGCACAGCAGCTGAATTCAGTAGAAATTTTTTTTTGTGATCTTCTGCTGTGCTTTTTTTATGGAGCTAATGCTAGCATCCTCTACCAACTTGCCATGTATTTGCTTCATACCACTTGAATCAAACCTAACTAAAGTTAAATTGGTATGTTGATGCTCTAAGTACAAAATAGTATTTTTGAAAAATTTTTCAAAGGCAAAAAATATCCGGTATCCTAGAATTACATGAAGCACATCCTCATGATCAGAATTGTGAAACTAAATGTGCCTGATGTTTTACAATAATGACTTTCTTGATGCTACTGCAGAAACCTCTCAGGAACTTCTATTTTTACTGCTGCTTTTTCTCCTGTATAAGAAAGTATTTATTGTTCAATAGGAGTGCTCAGACCAGACCAAACCTTCCACTATCCTACTGTAATGCAGTCTCACAGATCTATTATGTCTTTGCTACAAAACTCTGTGGTAAAAGCAAAGAGGGAATTTTGTGCATTAACAGCCCTATCATTGCCTGAACTTGCTGGCTCCGTTCCTCAACCGACTCCATTACTTCAAACCACCCCAAACCAGCCTTATCTGGTAACACATCACTTGAGTTTTACCTATAAAGAATGGGGAATAAGAAGAAAAGGTCTAAAGGTACACGAATTTTAACAGATTAGGTTCAAGAGTCTCTTCACCAAAGAGTTCACAACCTACTCACCAGATGATGGAGGCGTCGATTTTCTGGAACTAGGAACGATGTCACCCAAACTGGATGAAGAGTTTCCTCCTGATTTACTGGAGTAAAGTAACAAATTAGTTTGACGTTCTGTAGCTTTCTCAATATTTAATCTAGTTTATTTATAATCTGCCTTCTAAATGAGGTGCTAGCTGTGAGACAAACAGTATTTCTGGCAGTGGTATAAAATATACATCTCACACAAAATGCGTGTACATTTTGAGACCTGAGGAACTGCAAACATCAATCATACTTCCTGTGCTGCTGTGCAATTCATTTTGCTGCTCTCACTTCCTCATTATCTTAATGCAATTCAGTAATTAATATGGCTACTGGTATATATTAATTAATATTACTACCCATTAATAAGAGCAATTCTGAAGCCAGTGAGCATATCTGTTTTCTTTAGCTGAGGAGTTACTGATAAATTCCTAATGAAGATGAGACTGTGTCTATCATCTTTTCAATTTAATTAACATACAAATTCTTTTGTTTTCTCAACGCAATACAGAACTTAAGAAAAAAAGTCAAACAAAGTTAAAGCAGTTTAGGGTTTTGTCAAGTTCTGCTTTGTGAAAACCTATCCAAGTTGTGAAAATGAAACAAGTTGTAGTCTTTTTTATTTCAGTTACCATTATGAGAAAACTTCTGAAAAGGATGTAGGAAAGGTTATTTCACTCTTCAAATAATTAATGTGATAGTACTAGTTTCCACTTTCTCTATCCTAAAATATTAATGAGGATTGAGTTAATGCATTTGTGGCGTAGGACAATGCTATCTTCAGTGAGAATTTCTGGAGAATGGAAGTCTCTATGATTTGGAAAGGAACCAAAACACTGGGACAGATCTGGCTGTCCCAGAAGTGTCACTAGAGGAATAAGGAATCCAGCATCCTTCTGCTGAGGACAGCATGCTCATGGGAAAGGCATTTCACAGCTGGTGAACGCAGCTGAGCACTGCACAATCACAGTGTCCTACTCTAGACATGCTTTACAAACACAGCTGCCCTTCCTCTGGAGATAGGAAGGCATTTCTGGCCTCCGAAATGGTTCCTAGCTCAATTCCTGGTCCATCCCACACAAATAGACTGGGAATATTTGTTTCATTTATACCCAAAGGGAAACAAGTGACATTTGCTTCCACAGGTATTACTATAAAACGATTAAGAATTCAACAGTAAAGGTGACATTATAGTTTCCTGCAGTATTGTTCAGAATATCTAGAAACAGTCCTTGTTCCTTCACAATGATGGCTGCAGTCAAAGATAACAAACGACTTGACATGAAACTTCCATCATAAAATGCAGTGCTCTTAAAAGCTGTAGTTGTAAGTAATGAATTTGACTAGATTATTTTTTCCCTACAAGCTAACTAACAGGCACTGGCTTTGGCTTACAAGTAAATTCATCTTAACATTTTCTGTAATTTCTAAAATGAGCTCTAAATACGTTGAGAAATAGCAAGATCATCAAAACAAGTAAAAAATTCTACGGAATTTAGATAAATCAATTTTTAGTCAAAAAAATGACTAGCACATAGAAAATGTACTTACTGCAATGTATTTAGTAATTATTTTATGAAAAAAGAAGGAAACTATTTCAGTTGTAGGCCACCACAGATCACCAATCTAAATATCTACTTTTTCTCCCAAATATAGCTATGACATTAATAAGCTTATTAATTAACAATAGAATATATAAAATATTGTTATATATTATATAATAATATAATGAATTATATATTAATTTCTTCATTGATTGAAAATGTTTGTAGCTGCCATTAACAATAATTAAGCACATATATGAATGATACACAGCACCAATTTCCAAGTTGTGTCACAGACAATGTTGTTATTATTAATGATTTCTTGTTATTACCTGGAGTAGAATTTTCCTTGTTTTGCCTTTTGTTCATGCTGCAGCCTCATGTTTTCTAGTTTGACTGGGCTTGGTATGAATCCTATTTCACAGCCTTCTTTTACCAATCGTCCTATCCACCAGTCATTATTAAATTTCTACAGATTAAAAAAAAGAAAAACAAAAAACCAACATACTAAGAAATTACTGTATCTGGAATAACTTCGGTATTTAATATGTTGTAGTTTTAATTTCCAGCTATGCTATTTTTTGTAATTTTTTCCTGCAGTTAATCACTTTGCTATGTTATTATGGCGATGAAGAATTGCAATAATATTCAGAAATACATTAAAATAATTGTTCCTTTCAAATTATGAAAATCCTCAGTCCTTAACTGGAAACCTTCCTGCAAAGACTTCATGTTTCTCCCAGGTTTTTGTTTCTACTCATTTCACCATCTTTATTTTTTCTTGCTTCACAGCCTTCTCCTCTCACACGAGAGCTGCTTTTGTTCTCCCTTCACAGTTCTCCTTAGTTGACACCAGACACTTAGGATCTACTCTCACCTACTGCTACAATTTTTATAGCTCTGTAATAATCTGTTTTTCTTATTCCATTTTATTCAGTTCTCTATTTAAATTAAAAAAACTACTTCTCAAATTCCTCCACTTCTCACTAAAATCTTCTGAAATGTGACTGAATTTGGCTGCTTATATATACCCTACTTCAGATAGCTCATGTGATCTGCATCTTAAACTTACTATGATAGATCCACAAGGAACAGATATCTTTGGATAACTAAAATAACCTAAAAATTACGCAAGTCCACCAGATAGCCGAATTAACTTAATTTCAGCTCTGTTAAATATGAGATATTGACTACTCTAATTCAACAGCTTTATTCATACACACACCCCCCACCATTTGTGGGGGAGATTGGTTGTTTTGCAGAGGTCTATACAGCAGAACTATTTGCTTTTTCCATTCTTATTTATTCACCATTTTGGAAGGAGAATAAGTCACTCATGCATGGGCCCCACACACAATACTTTTGGTGTTCCATCGGAATAACTACCATCAAAAAAGAATTTTGGGTAATTTGGAATATTTATGAAACTTTAAGAGAACACCTGAATGTGAAGAAGGTAGCTTTCTTGAATCTGAAGCTATTAATGTAGATATTATAGTGCATATTTAATAATGTAATAACTAGCTTTAACAAGCATACAGTTAGGAATAAAACATGTAAAATGTGTGGGCTCCCCTAAAAAAAAATTACTTTTACCATCATTGGTGGATCAGTGATACACAACCTTTATTGCAGTATTATCTTTCACTTTGGCAACTGTAGAAATCTTGTGGTGTTTGAGAGCAGCTGTAAGATATTCCAGCTAACAAAAAAAACTGATTAAATTAAAGCACTTTTAAGATTATAAAACATAAGAAGATCTATAATATTCATCCAATGGGATGCCTTTATGAGTAAGAATATCAGCATTTCATAGGCAGCTACTCTGGAATAGCAGTTTCTCAAAGCTGTATTAGACTGAAATGTATTATTAAAATTATAACCTTTCATTACAAAAGGCTAACTAAATCATTAACTTGGTAAAAGGAAGAGATAGATAATTAAAAACCACGATTAAATTAAGATCTGAACAGTCACTATTTTTGTCCTACAGTACAACAGATTACCACGCAACAATATTAGTTTTATTAGAAGCAATAGAAATCCTAGATCCATAGGAGTTTCTTCTTCGTAAAGAAATAAAAGCATATGGAATACACTTCTTCAAGGTCTCAAAGATGCTGTGTCAGTATATGAAGGGTAAAAGATACTTTTTAAAGTGAATAATACCACACATAATACTTTCTAATTTTAATTTATTTTTTTTGAAATCTTGGTAGAGAGGTGTCCAGCTCTCAAGGTGCTGCCTGGGGTAAGTGATTTTCTGTAATTCACCTGTGTTTGGAGTGCCAAGGGAAACACAAAAATTAATAAAACACAGAGCAAAACAATAACCATGCATTAAAGCCTCAAACAGTTCATAAGTTACTATGATGCAGCAGTTTCTTCATGCAGGAAGGAATCCATCATCCTTATGTGTACTGAGTTTTAATGAATGTAACCAAATAATGAAGACAAATTTTCCTCATACTCAATCACTGCAGTACTTTTTATCACTGTCCATGTACATTTTGAACTGAGGTTTTCCTTGTTTGAGCCCTCTCAGCAGCACATTTTGGTGAACTGCCCTTGCAGACAAGAAGAGGACAGCACTGGTCCAGTGTGGCATCATTATGTAGGCAAAAGCCACTGGAGATTATCTTAGCTTTCTTTATCTCTAGCAACAAGTTAGGCATAAAATATATAAGCAACACTGCATTTTATAGTCTAATATGTTTTCTTCTTAAATCTGCATGAATAATTAAGGTTTGGACAATACAGATCCCCCAGCATTAACTGTAGGGAGCACCAAAAGTACTGAAGGAGCAATACCTGGTGGGATACAGAGCCCTGGAGGATGAGTAGGGCATGGCACTGAAGATGGAGGGGGAGGACGTGGGTGTGCAGGGAAGGGCTGGGTCTGGAGCATCCTCTGAAGGAGATTCAACCCACCCAGACACAACAGCTGCTGCCAATTCCAGGGCAAGAGTCTAAGTCCAAATTTGACTCTTTGTGGATCCCTTCTCATCTCATCATTCCAGCAGCACAGCTGGGCTAATCCCAGGATCCCTTCCCAACCCATCTCTGGATTAGCACCAGTAGACAACAACCTATCCTTGAGATCTTACAGAGAAAACCAGTTGTTTTTAAAGGCAATCAGCACGGAATGCCTCTTCTATTACACCCAGGGTTGCAAGAACATTTTAATCTATTTTTCCAACCCTCAGTGGAATCATTTTAATGTATTTTTCACCCCTCTTACATTGTCTGCGGCTGCCCCTACACGCAGCCACAGACAATGTAAGAACTCAACTGAGCTAAACTTCCTTTCAAGACATTTTGGAGATGTGGAAAAGTTCAGGAGACTTTTCCTTCCAGATTTTCTCCCACATATATATATATATCTGAGACTAAGTTGTGCTGTGAAGAAATAAAACTTTTAACAGAAAACTGCTAATCCTGTGTGTCTGGTTTATATGGGAACAGGGGAAACACTTGATGTAAAGTCTGAGATTATCACTTCATTTGAAGTGCAGATGGAATAGATAACTACACAGAACCATTTGATCTAACCAAACTGAGCCATATTTTCCAGTGCTTCAAGACTCAGTGGAGAAGGCTGATGGTTTTCTCTTGCTATGACTCTGAGCCTGCTCATCTCTTCTTTTGTCCCAAGACAGAGCAGAGCAATTCTTTCACACTGTCATCAGTCAGAAAGCATATTTCCTTCACCACATACAGTCTGAATCAAAATTATTCTCGCTTTGTAATTTTAATATATACAAAAATTACGATCAATAGCCAAGTCTGTTTCTTGTGTTTTTTCTTCAGTCTCTGTCCACCTGTATTTCTATCTCTGTATTCGGAATGTTTCTGTCTTCCCCAAAGCACCTGCACTGGCAGAATCATTGTGCATCATCAGTCATAACTGATGAGGGATTTTTCAATAGTCTAAAATGAGGCAAAGACATAATTTCAAATGCATGGCTACGTTGCTCTCAACCTTAAACTAACTTTCTATTTATTTTCCTATAAATTTCCATATCCAGATGGGCCATTTTGAGACAAACCACAATGGAATATAACCAAAAGCTAGGAAACCTTTTTAAATGAACGAGTTGTTCAAAAGGGAGCAGCAGGTTACAGAGGAGGGTCTGCATGTGAAAGTTTACAAGTTATTTGTTTGGGAGTGTCTTGCAAGGAGCAGAGAAAGAAAATGACTTAAGGTGTTTGAAACTAAAAATTTAAAACTGTCAAAATCAAACTACAGGGAAGGAAACCAATGCAGCAAATGCAAAGCTCATTTATTGACAGTTGCAATTATCTTGAAACATCATTCCAGTTCTTCAGCATGTAACTGCTAAGTAAATATTGTCTGTTCCAGGGAAGTAGCTTCAGTAAAAAAAACAGGAGACCTGAGGATTTTGGGGTTCAGTGAGAGGCAGTCACACAAATAAAAGATAAGCAACCCTTGGCTGCTGAATCACAACAAACCCTCACAGTACCAGAGTAGAAAAAACCCAGAAATATTTCATCTTTGAATAGTCAGATATAGATATTTAAAACTATAAATAAGTGATTTTTACTAAGGAAGAAAAATACTTGCTTTCTGAACTTCGTTAATTTGATTGTAAGAAATTTGTGCCATTTCTTCTACAAGAATGGCATTTAAAAGAACATTCAATTCCTTATACACTTTTATATCCTTAACATTTGTAAAGTGCTTTGACAATGTAAAGTGTTATCAACATTGCAAAATAGTAGCACAATTACTCAAGTATTCCCTTAAAGAGTGATTCACTTTTCTGGTTTGACTTACTTCTTTAACGTGAAGAAAATCTTTAGCCTCAAATGAGATGGCCATGCCTGGGACTGGGACATCATCTTCGTGAGCTGCACTGTACCCAACATTTGTCCGAACTGCAAATGCAACAGGTTTTGACTGCAAAATAAAAGGTGAACATCATGAATGCAAGCACATACATATGTACAAACATATACACAGGAGATGATTTCTGCATGTTATACTTTTAAAATCATAAAAATTACATAGAACTCTCCATGCATCCATGCAAATAGATGGATAATAAAGACTAGTTTTTACTGACGTCAGTTATTAATCTCAGCACGTTTCATAGAATACAGATTTTTAGTAGGTAATAGAGCTCTGAATTAATTTGAGGTAAGTCAAATCAGTAATTAGTAATCACAATCCACAATTGTGCCAATTGTATTGGCACTCCATATCATATTGTCAGCCTGCAATTCTGCTTCAAGTTCTGCGTTTGGGGGCGGCCGTAAGAGGTAGGTTTTCAAGAGCTACAAAACCTAAGCTCCACAGACAATGGGGCTGCAAAAGGCATTGCAAGGGGTGCATGGCACTGTACCAACATTGCTGCTTCCACACCATTCTTGTCTGGGCACCCCTGTGCTGGTCACCTCAGGATCCTTCTAAGGCTGCTACAAGTGTATCCCTCATAGCCTCAGACCCCAAGAACTGTTTGGGGAAATGGCAAATTTGGAGAAGAGGTGCCAGCAGTTGCCAGTGACTTGCCCTAAGCAAATCACCTCACTGCACTCTGGGAGCAGAGCAATGTGCCTTGTGATCATCATGTTGTTACCAAACACCAGCCACAGAGAGATCTGTTCATTTCCCTAATTCTTTCTTATGCTGCTAGCTGACATAAGTGAGCTAGAGGATTTTCCCAAGTTTTGTTTTCAAGGAGCAGTTGCCAGAAGAGTCACACAGAAGTCCCACATCTGCACAGCTTCTCCTCACCAGCACCACCAGTGCTGAACACCTCTCTGCACAGGTATGGTAACAGAAGCTGCCATCCAGCTCTGCCCAGACTACAGCTACCAAGGGCTTCCTCTTCTCAAAGGTACAACCATTTTACAGGAGAACAGCATTTTTTTTTCTTGCTTTATTCTAGGCTAAACAACAGCTTGAGCTTGCTCTACCCAGAGTTTATCACACAGTATCCCCAGGACCCACCACTGTCCTACCCCAGGCTGAACCCACTTTTTCGTAACCAGATAAACTGTCAGAAAGGCATCCTGATATGATTATGTATTCATGATTAGATTTCTGAAACTGGGCATTTTTTAGAACAATCATCCACAACTAAAATTTGGTGATTTCTGCAGATCAATTAAAAAATCTTGCAGTGCTGATACAAAGGGAATGTCCACTTCCTAACAGCTCAAACTCATATCTTACTGACCTCCTCTATAATTTTCTCAATGTTACTTCCAATATTACTTCCACCCTACATAAAAGATACCAAACTATTACAGAACTAGTCATGCCACAAAAAAAGGAGCCACAGAGACTCTGGACTCAGTGATACCATGAATCTTCCTTAAAAATAAAAGATACTATAAATTACTGAGTTTAAATATTAATACAAAATCTCAAAACTCTCCTGAATGTAAAAATTACAGACTAACAGAGTTGATGCTTTCTATGCTATTACTAATTTCAACACTCCAAATACAGATATAAATAAGCATTGAATTGTCAAATCTCCTAAGCAATACTTATCATCAAATAGTAAATAATCAGATAAATCATTCCCTATTATTAAGAATGATCATTCTGTAAGGCACAGTGACCTGTCACTGTAGAAATGTATCCCAGAACAGGAACGGATCTATTAAGGAACAATCAATGCCAAACACTGATAGGAGGGATAGTACGCTTGCTTATGCATTCTCACACTGCTATATCCTCGAGCAAGTACTAAAAAAATTGGTTAACCACTCTGACTTACTCCTAAAAGTAACAGTGAATGAAAGACTTAAGGTTGACTAAAAGACTTTAAAATCTTGGCAGCATTGCAACAAACAGACATCTGCAGGATGTTAAAGTCCTTGACATACTTCTTAGAAGTGATCCAGAATTTCCTGTTAGAAGACAACACCTGACTACCCAAGAAAAAGAATACAATGGAAACTACTCCAGAACTGAATTAACATGAAAGAAAAGTAGCAGGTGAAAGTTTTCTGTCATTTTATGCCGTTAAAGAAAAATACCGAAAAAACCAAACAACTGAGCAGAAAAACAAAGCAAAACATTGAGTTACAGATATTCACAGAAATGGTATGTCCCATTTTAGATACTGGTCACACTGGTAGAAAGGGAGACTAAATTATCATGGGATTAGACTACAATAATTAATCTAATTGAATATTTAAAACTAATTAGTTTATGGAAGTTAAATGCTAGCCTTTTTACATAAATAAGTAATTCTGAAAGTTTCATAGCACTAGCAGATAAGGTACTGTTCCTGAACTACATTGCCTTGAACTAAAAAACCCAGTTGTTATGTAATTAGCGTCTTATGTAAAAAAAAAAAAAAAAAAAAAAAAAAAAAAAAAAAAAAAAAAAAAAAAAGACACATGCATATGTATATTTGAAAACGTATCTAGCATTTGCTTATATACCCTGCAGTTCTAAAATAAGACTGGGTCAAAACAGTTAAGCACTTGATGTTCATTCTCTAAATCTCTATGAAAATGGCATGGCAGTTTTGCACTCAGTTAATCCACAGGCTGGACTACAGGGACAGATGCTTCCAGATGCTAAACAGTTTAACAAGTCATGTCTCTCCAGAGAAACAAAGTAGCCTGGAAAAGTTTATTTATCTTCAAAATGAACACTTCTATCTTGTTTTTCTTTCTTTCTCCTGTAAAAGCACTACATTCAACCAGCTGAATAAACCCACAAGGAGAACAATCAGACCATGAATATTACCATCATCTATACCATGAGGGCAGCAGGAAACACACTCTGGAGTGAGGTTCTTCATGAACCAATATCAGATTCTGATATAAACTCAGAATAGAAATCAACAAAATCTTATTCAACAACTGCTTAACCAACTCTGGCTGTACCCTTTTGGTAACGGACATAAATTAAAGTGTGTCTAGAGCAACCTTACTCAATTTTCTCTTTTTCTATCTAGATCTCACCTTTTCCTTTACAAATTATATTTACTTTACATGTCTTCATACTAACCCTCATTACTAATTTCATACTATTTACAGTATTATTATACTTTACTACTTATATTTCCTTGTGCCATGATTAACTCGTATTGAATGTAAACACGAGCATTTGTATATTGTATCTGTCTCGGTCAATTTGTCAGTTTAAACAAGTTTGTACTCGCTTGGTTGAATTTGTGTTCAAGAAATATTTCATTTAATAATTGCTTGATAATCAAAGTATCTCTATTCCTCATCCACTAGCAGGATGTAGAAAAACTGATGAAAGCATTGTCCAAAACCATTTTCATCTACACTTGGGCTTGATCTAGGATCTCTGATCCATCTTATTTCTTACTCTGTTACATCATTCCCACAGTAGAGGCACCTTTGTATTTACACCAGTTAAATGAAATCAGAATGCACCTTTATGAAGGCAATGCCGGCTAAGACAAGAACTGACTCAGAAAATTATTACAGTTACCATTTTGACAAAATGCTTGTCAAAGTTGGTGTCTGTGTTAAAGTTCAGAAATTGTGTCTCAAAGCATGCTCACTCTCTCACTATTTCTACATAAAGCTATTCATCCTTCATCCTATCCACTTTTCACACATGCATGCAACCTTACTCTGAAAGCAAGGAATTATTCTTCTCTTGGGTAATGAATATAATGGGTGTCTCTCAAATCACTAACAAGTTTGCACTTACGAAAATTTAAAAAGTCACATCATGTCTTTCATCTGAGGAAAGGTGATTACTATTACTGAACTTTTCACTAGTAGTCTTAGCGGGGAGCAAATATGACAGATGATGTGACCCATGTTCAGCACTATTTTCACAGAGTAGCCCTGTACACAGTATTTGTGCCATCAACAATATTAATACTCCATGTAGGACAAAGATCAATAGCACTGTGATGGCCTAATGACTGCTGTGTTGAAAACATCTCACTTTATTTTGCCCTGCTAATGACATAGAGTCAAAAATATAAAGCAGAAGCAGTTCAAAACCTTTATGTTTTACCGAATTATATGATTTTATTACTATTATAAAGAAATTTACAATGTTATGAAGCCTATACTGCCAGAAAAGCAGCTTGAGAATGCAAATGCAAAAAATAATAAAAGAACTTTTCTATTTTACCTTTTTTACTTTGTACACTAATTTATGCACCTGTTACACAAGAAAGAAAAATCAAACCCACCTGAGAACACAATCATAGGAAGTTTTTGTCTTCAACGCTGTTTATTGCTGGAACCTCATGACAGATAAGAAATTATCCAATCTCTAACAATAGCATGTGCACAGGAATCTCATTGCTAAGAAAGCAAGGACAATTCATGAATGTCCCAACAGAAAATTAGGAGCATATACAGCTGCTGTCAAAAAAAAGCAGCTTTTGAAAGCAGCGATCAAAAATATGACTTCCCAGAAAAGATCAGGCTTTCTCTTACAGCCATAGGTGTGTGTACCAAACAAGCCTGGTAGGAAGCCAGAACCACAGAATAACTGAGGTAGGAAGGAGCCTCTGGTGTCTCTCAGTATGACCCCTGCCCAAAACAGGTCTGTTTGATCAGGCTGCTCAGCGGTGCGTCCTCGTGAGCCTTAAACACCTCCAAGGACAGAACAACCTAATCTCTCTGCATCTTGCTCCAGTACTTGACCACCGTGGTTGTGAAAAAAACATACAGGAACTCTGGTTCTCTCACATATCAATGAGTGAAGAATATAGAAATCCATAATGGAAAACAAACACTTACTTTTATATAGTCCAGTACAAGCAAAATGAAGTGTTTTTGCAAGTAGAATTTATCAATTACCAGTTTTGATTGTAAGTGGTCTAAAAAGAAGGTTTATGCTGTTTTCAGGACTTCCAGCTGATGCCTTTGGAAGGCTGACCTGAAACAGAAACTGCACAGAGCTAGATAATAAAGCAGGTATTTACTGAAAAGCCTTTAGGGTACACCTTGGGCAGGACAAGAGCCTGACCAGGGCTACACCCAAGGTGGACTTAGAACGGTCACAAAACGCCCAACCAGGAATGAGGTCTTAGACTTTTATAAGTTTTGGTCCATTCGCATACTGTCCAGTTTAATTGTCCAATTACAGTTTTGGGTTTTGAGGTCTCATCCTTCTTGTTTCTCCCTTCAGTCCACCATTGTTTATATTTTTGGGCCTGAAAGTTGTACTTGTTGTCCTTGGTCTTCAGCAGGAAAAGGATTTGTTTTGTATACCTACTCTGTTCAGAGAGCTTACTAGCACTTCATATGAGACTCAGAACTACAACCCCTAGGCAGCACAGAATCTGGAAAATATGAAAGCTAAAACTTAAGGCATCACAACAAAGCGAAGGAGCTGAGAAGTACAGTGTGAGACCAAAACACAGTACAATTGTAGTTAATAAGTAGCAGCATAAGTACAGTGGTATAATGACATCTAAAACTCTTCTGAATTATAATGGCTTTGGATAGCACAGATGCCTTTAGAAGGATCTGGGAGAGAAGTAGTTAAACACAAAATTATTTGATCTGAGTACATTTTCCCATCTGTCCCCAAAATTAGGGCCACGTGAACTACGTTCAGCCATTACCAGTGCTTGCTCTGCTACTTTACACAGGGTTAGCTCACTGAATTCTTGCCTAGACCATGTCACAACCTCGTGCAAGAGCAGCCAGCGAGGACTAGCGCCTGTTGCACGAGCCCCCCCTGTGCCATCGGCCTCCCGCTAGGACTCCACACGGGCTGTAAGGGTTGCTGCACGGAAACTCAGCTATTAGAGCTAAATTCTGATCTTCCTTAGGATTGAGGTCCATTGGAGAAACTTTCTGAGGAAACCTTTGAATCCTTCCAGTTCCTTGGAATCCCTCCTACAGCAATGCCTGCTCTCAATGTGGTTGAGAAGGAAAATTTAACATATACAGCTGGTATAAAAGACAGTCTGCCAGATCCATTTTTTCTTAACAATAGGTAGATTTCAGAGAATTTCTTTTTTGTTCTCTAGTACTCTCTAGAGATACTTTTGTTACTATTTTAGGTCATCTTCACACACAGCTTGAAAGTCATGTTTCTTACTTCCTTTTGCGAAATCATATTTTAATAGAGTCACCAATGTTGGTTGACATTCAGCTCAGGAGGCAGCAAAGACTGAAATAGCTGTACTGACGCACACCCAGCTTTCTCATATGAGCAGGATCTTTTTTTATTAGAGCATCATGCCAAAACTCGATGGTGGCCGTGTGTTGTCTGCATGCAAGTGTGCCAGAAAGGTGGCTCTTCCATACCACCCACTTGGGGAGTTAACGGGAACCGCTGGAAACCGGCGCAGCTGAAAAAGTCTGTTTGTGCTTACTGAAAACATGCTTATTCTGGCAGCAAAAGCCAACAGATGAAAACTGTCATTTGCAATAAAAATACCGTGCTGGGATTTCAAGTTCTTTTTTCAATGTCACAATGAGGACGTTTTATGCTTATGAGACATCTTAAGCTTATGAGACAGCATTTTAGCAGATCTTAGCTTTTTGGCTAAACTGATGTTCACAAAGAGAAAAGATCTGCAGTAATATTTCCAGGCTCTTCACAAACAAAAGTTTTCCAGGAAAAGCAAAATTCTGTGACACAGCAAGCTAAAGTAAACACTAAATAAATCAGCAATGCAATGGTTAAAAATGTAGACTAAAATCTCTTAAAAATGCTTCTTCACTTAAATTGTTTCTTAATTCAGTGTTATTCATGCAAGTTTTTTTTTTGCTGGTTCCAATATTTAAGTAATTCTGCACTTCATTTTTTCAATTGGATCAGAAAGACTCTACAACTGCTAGAGCCAAAGGTTATAGTTTGTTAAAGTATTTCACTTTTACATAATATTTTAAGCATGTTTTTCTAAGAAACTGCTGAAAAAATTCTTCATTTATTCAAAACATACATTTTGTAGCTAGACTGCTCTGTTTCCAGGAATTATATGGCTATATGTTCCAAGGATGATATTTTAGAGTCTGAAAAGCCAAATGTTCCATTAGCTCTTAACTCATACGCTGAACTAAAACTGAGAAGTTATGTGAGGATATGATAAACACTACAGCTGCATCAAGGCTTCTGCCCCTTTCCAATTATTACATTTTATGGCCATAGCTTATGTTACCTTATGCCTCACCTGGATATCTATTGTTCATACCGGTCTTGCACTATCTGAGATACTCCTAATTTTAAAATTAAAATGGCATTTATACTGCAAATCTCCCTGACAGCCTAGATACAGATTACATAAACACAGAGCACATATTCACGGCACACTCAAAGCTGTGGCAAATGAGTTTTGCTAAATTTTAAATTTAAACATCCTCCCAGACTTAGGAAAAGTGAAAATGAGGCTACCTTCACCTTAGGGGAATGGTGATGGTATCTTTAACTTAGCCCTCACTGTGTATAGTATTATTGTTCAACCATTAACTTCACAATAATATATTTTCTCCCACCTCAGCACTATAGAATCACAGCATCCCAGAAGCATTTAGGCTGGAAAAGACCTCCAAGACCACCGAGCCCAACATTTGACCAAACACCACCTTGTCAACTAAACCACAGCATTAAGTGCCATGTCCAGTCATTTCTTGAACACTCCCAGGAATGATGACTCCACCACCTTCCTGGGTAGCCCATTCCAATGCCTGAGCACTCTTTCAGTTAAAAAATTCTTCCTGATGTCCAACCTGAACATCCCCTACCGTTTCCTCATCCTGTCATTGGTTGCTTGGGAGGAGAGACCGATCGCCCTTCAGGTGGATGTAGAGAGCAATACATTCTGTACCTTACTTGCATACAGGAGGATCTTTCCTTGCAAAAAATTCAAGAATGTGTGAAAAAAAGGAGCACTCCATAGCATCCAAGAACCTTTCAACGGATGCATTTTTGCTGTCAACTTTCCAGCGCAAGTGGTCTCTAAGGGATGATTTCTCTCTTTTTAAAATGTCATGAACACCTGTCTTTATCCCCCAAGCAGGGAGCTAATGCATGAATCCCATGACAACAAAGGAGAAACAAAATAATCAACAATTACTTGTTAAATATAATCAGACCACACAAAGTCTATAGCTTTTTATATCTGCACAGTAAAGCTAAGATAGCACAAAACACTTTGAATATGTCATTTTCTACCTTTGGAGCACCTGTGATTGTATACACAGCTTTTACGTTTTTCTATTTAATTGTGTGTGTATGTGCAATTTTCTATGTCAATTAAACAACAAAAGGATCACCCTGGCAATGTCGTTCCAGTGTCACACTGACATTTTCAAACACCATCAGTATGACTGAAATCTTTGTATCCTTTGCCAAAAACTCCCTGAAACTTCCAGCACAGAATTAACAGACTGCAAATGGTTTAATTTTCTGTAAGATGCAGAGCTCTAGAGCCAAGGCACACTTTGGCTCTGCTGTTCAAATATTTGCTGGAAGCAGAACAACTGTGAGACTTAGGAACTAGAGCTTTTCAAAGCAAAGCTAATGAGAAATGTACTTTTATCTAAAATTTTGTCATTTTATTTTAAAGAAACAAAGTTTACATGAAGCTGATACAAAATGTATAAACTATTAGGACAAATTTCATAATTTTGGCAGAATAACACACATAAGGAGAATAAATTCTGCGTCAACAACTTCACCTATTATAATTCTCCTGTATCTCGTATGTTGTGATCCTCCTTTCGTGTTTTGAACGAAAAGGGAATTCTTGACTCCTCAGCCTGGCCACCACTGTGCCTGTGCTCATCTGGGAGACAAGTGAGCACCAACCCTTTCCCCTTCTCTTTGAACAAAAGAGCATCCAGGAGGTTTAGCACCAGCACAGCTGCTGCTGCACTGCAGTTCTCCTGCCCCGGTACAGGAGGAGCCATGACCTATGTTCTGGAGATGCCTTTCTGCCAGAAAAAAATGCTCCTAAGATTTAGAATTAAGCTAGAGCAGTACTAGGGCTTCTCTGACATAAGCCAGGAGCCAAGGAAGAACCATGCAGAGGAGAAGTCAACAAAAGGAAAGCTAAAAGCTAGGCTTTGGGCCATTCTGTGTCTGAGCTGTGCCAAAAGCAATCCATCATCAGCATTTAAAGATTTGTGGGAGCTCTCATCTCATCCCTGTCCAAAAACAGTCTCTCATACTAACAAGCCAAAACTAGAATGACTTCTTTTTAATATTTCCTAATATTCTTATTTACTTTTCCTGTAGACATCTCATTTGTATTCCTTGCCCAGAGCACAAGATAAAACATGTTTCCTGGTGGGTGTATGAGATGCAAGAGTGAAGTGCTGTGATGATGATATCCTTACAGAATATATTTTGCAGCTGGTGCACAGCTAGTCATCTAGCCAGCAGATGAAACATTAGCTGGCAATAAACCTTACTCTTATTATAGCTGTAGAACTGCTAAGGTTTAATTTCAGGCTAGATCCAGCAAGAGTAATTATAAAAACATGAAATAAAATGACACATTTGTAACAATTTTCTCTTTGTAAGAAAAGAAACATGGCATCAAAATGCAAAGTGGCAGTAAGAATTCTAATTTGGGTTTCTAGACTTTTCAAATTTTCTGTACTTTCCTTGACTGAGTGGACTGAATTTTCTGTGGATGTGCAAGGACATAACTCCTCAGGCTGAACCAAAGCCAGTGGAGTGGCCTGTGCTCAGTTTGACCAGGGAATGAACCCTGTATGACACAGCTGCCTATGTGCACACAGCTGTTTTCTGCACACGCAACAGGTAGAACACATACGAGTGTTTTATTCATAAGCAGCTGCCATTTACACTCTCGACATCATGCAGGATTTTACATGCCTACACCTGTTGCTGCAGCAGGTTCTCCTGGGGAATGACTGTCAGTGGCATAAGAATCAGCCCTTCTTCCCTCTAACCCCTAAACTGTCTTGCTTTTTATTTTATAGGGCCTAGTTTATATCAGAGAAATCCAAAATTTAGTTTCTTTCTCATCACCACGTACTGAACAGGGGAGAGCACCCAGAGGAGGAAGAGAATTCTCAGCAGGGGATCACTTGTTTCTCCAGCTGGTGAATCAGAGTCTCCCCTTGCCTTTTTTCTTCTTTCTCCTGTTTTTTCCTGATTTTTTCCTCCGAAGTCCCATAAAGGGCTGATGCACACTCTGGATCTGGCAGGGCAGTTGCGTGCACACCAGCAAGCCTCAGCACACTCTGCACCAACACCTTTTTACATGCAATACAAAATATTACTGGACACAAAATATGGTTTCCTAATAAGCAACTAAAGCTCTGCATACTTCTAAAGCTTCTAAAAGAACAATTTAAAAAATCTGTATTTTTCCTCTAGTATCAAAATTATGTAAAATCCATGGCTATATTCCAAGAAGATCAGTAATCCTTTCTGAATTGCTGGTAGTCAACCAGAAGCTTGTAAATGGCTTTATGGCATAACCCCTGTGCACAAATTGACACCAGGGATATGGGAAAACAGATGGTGGACTTCTGCTCTTTATTTTTGTAAATTTAAATTACTTTTATTAATAGACATATTTTGTTTCCATATTTACTTAAAAAAATTAAGAAATTGAGATGAAATGCTGTTGAACATTCTATTATGCAAGAAGCGGAGAATAGAAAGACAAAATACAGTAAAACCAATGTGTAATTACTTAAATCATACATTTTAATCTTGTTTTAAATTTGTATTTAATCCCAAAGAAATACTCTTTTTTTGCTAGCATGAAGATCTTTTAAAATTGGTTGGTACCAAAGTCAAAATTTTGAGTATGTTTTTTCATGGCTGTGCCATTTTTTGAGCCAGACACTGGAAGACAAAGGCGTATTTAAATTGTTTTCATCTAAAATGAATCCTTTTCTGCACAATGAGAATAAAAATGACTTTAAATGAATAAATATAAACACTATATTAACTTTATACGGCTTTGTAATTTTTATATTACTTCAATGCAACATTATCCTAAATTTTCAAATACTTGCTGTAAAATAATTCTAACAGTGGTTGATATCATGATGGGTTTATAAAGTCAGGTTTCACATGAAAAAATACAGATGGTGCACTTAAGTAATCAGCATCCAGTTAAAAACTGAAGACAATTATCTGTTTAGGTATCACTAAACAATTTACACAAACTTCTTTTTGTCACTTAGCATTCTCAACAATATGGTAAGTAAATGAAGTGGAAGTCCACTGCAAAACAAAAATCAGGTCTTTAACAGGGTTGTTTAATAACTGCATAATCAGAATTTACATGCAGAAGACAACATTTCCTATCCAGAGATGCGAGAAAAAAATGTTGTCTAGAACAACAAATATACAGGCCTTCTCTGAAGTTCAAAATGCTTTGTGAGATAGACCACTGAAACTTTCTGATTTAAGGATAAAATCAGCAGAAAGCCAAAACAAACAACCCAAGGAAGGGACATGAAAGAGACACATTATAAGCAATCAAGCCTGAAGAAGATGATAAGGGTTTTATTTGAATAATTACCAATTATACAGAGTTCATTGTCTTAATGACATACTTAAACTCTGTAGAGATTAATGAAGAATGGTATCAAGCAGGGCAAGAGTAACATCTTTGAGCATGCTGGAAACCACAAGCAGATAAAACAAAATAAAAGGGGCTTCTCTTAGTTTGTTTCTAATCAGTTGGTAGAAGTTGTTTAAAACATACATGTAGAACGAAAAAAGTGATAAGGATTTGGAAAAAAGTCACAACAATCAGGAAAGACTGATAACAGGGGAATGACTACAACAGTCTACATGAGAGCAGATTTTAATATACTTGCAGTGCAACTCAGGGATAAAGTTAGTTCAGAAAAGTGACAGGTCCTCACTGAAATAGTATTAAAGGCACAAGCACAAACTGAACTATAAGAAAAAAGATGGACAATTCATAACCTGAAACTCTGTCATATGAATACAACAGAGGAAACGAATAGGGGGGAAATCAGCATAAAATTATATATTTCCGAAACTGGAAAAATGAACTAAATTAAAAAACAGAGCACAATTTATCAGGATAGATGTAAACAGCCAGACACTCATCAACTCCGTACTAAAGAAACACTTAACTGACTCAATGGCTGTCCTAATGACAGGATTTATGAACTGGATCTCAATTAGGAATGACCATCAGGCATATGGAAGTCAGTGCCCCACGGAAGATGACCAGGCAAGAATACAGCCCACATGGCCCAAAATCAGACTGACCGGGTCTGGGGCTTCATGCAGCACTGCTGCACTGCCTTGAGCACAGCACTTCAACACAAGGTTGAAGGAAGAACAGTAACAGTTCGGCCAGGAGCAGCAATGATGATGGGAGGTATAGAAAATGGCAGGGAGAACAAAGAAAACTACTTATCTTATAACTTCTCGAAGTCACAAGAAAAAGTTATGCAAATACCTATAAAGTGTATAGAAGAACAGACTTGGGAATGCCTTGAAATATCTTTAAATCTTAATTTTATTTTACTCTCTGAACTTTTTCACATTACATAAGTTTATTTAAAAAAATATGTCAAAGCTTACTAAACTCTTTTAATTTTAGACTTTATCTCCAGCCTTTGCCTCCTACTGTGTCAAAAGTGGGAAGGAAGGAAGGAAGGAAGGAAGGAAGGAAGGAAGGAAGGAAGGAAGGAAGGAAGGAAGGAAGGAAGGAAGGAAGGAAGGAAGGAAGGAAGGAAGGAAGGAAGGAAGGAAGGAAGGAAGGAAGGAAGGAAGGAAGGAAGGAAGGAAGGAAGGAAGGAAGGAAGGAAGGAAGGAAGGAAGGAAGGAAGGAAGGAAGGAAGGAAGGAAGGAAGGAAGGAAGGAAGGAAGGAAGGAAGGAAGGAAGGAAGGAAGGAAGGAAGGAAGGAAGGAAGGAAGGAAGGAAGGAAGGAAGGAAGGAAGGAAGGAAGGAAGGAAGGAAGGAAGGAAGGAAGGAAGGAAGGAAGGAAGGAAGGAAGGAAGGAAGGAAGGAAGGAAGGAAGGAAGGAAGGAAGGAAGGAAGGAAGGAAGGAAGGAAGGAAGGAAGGAAGGAAGGAAGGAAGGAAGGAAGGAAGGAAGGAAGGAAGGAAGGAAGGAAGGAAGGAAGGAAGGAAGGAAGGAAGGAAGGAAGGAAGGAAGGAAGGAAGGAAGGAAGGAAGGAAGGAAGGAAGGAAGGAAGGAAGGAAGGAAGGAAGGAAGGAAGGAAGGAAGGAAGGAAGGAAGGAAGGAAGGAAGGAAGGAAGGAAGGAAGGAAGGAAGGAAGGAAGGAAGGAAGGAAGGAAGGAAGGAAGGAAGGAAGGAAGGAAGGAAGGAAGGAAGGAAGGAAGGAAGGAAGGAAGGAAGGAAGGAAGGAAGGAAGGAAGGAAGGAAGGAAGGAAGGAAGGAAGGAAGGAAGGATCAACCACAGGTCAATGGACAGCAGAACTTCACATTCACAAAACATTCAATCTCTCCCTCAATTTCACTGCTTTCACTTGGTCAAACTCATGCTGTACATCACGGAGTCAAGAGCAGGGTAAATATCCTCTCTTGCATATCTCATAATATTGTTTTCTATGAACTGAGGTATTTCTAATGAGTTATTTTTAATCTATCTTTTGTCCCCAAAGCAAGCAAGCTCCATACACATATATTTTGGATTAGTTAATTACCCTTTTCTGGTACTCAATGAACTTCTCATGTTTTCATTAATGTGGCACCTAAGGGCTATATATAAAAATTCATACAAGCATCCATTGTCAATTCATTGTCATGTCATAGTGATGTAGGAATAGAGAGAAGCATACAAAAAAAAAAAAAAAAAAAAAAAAGACCAGACCCAGAGTGACAGAAGAAAAGATTTATTTTTCTTGGATCCAAAAAGAGACAAGGTGGCGTTTATTTCAACTGAACAAGTTACTGAGTTGTTGGGCAGGAAACAAGCCTTAAAGTCTACTCAGAGCAGAAGCCACCTGGAGTAGGTCAGATCAGGCAGCAACTTACTGAGACACACAAAGAGCAGAAAAGTGGCTCATAAAGCCTTCTTAGATCCCTCACAGGATCTAAGGGGGCTGCCTGTATTTGTAGGGAAGAGAAACAGATCATGCTAACTACAATGGTGGCAAGTAAGCTAAAAGACCACAAAAAGACAGAAACAAAGTGGGAACTATGTCAGGAGCTAGAAAAACAGCAAAATATCCTGGATTGCTGAGCCAAAAGGATATTACCAAGAAGTTAACATGGGTATTCAGACTTGCCCCCAGAGTCAACCCACAAAACCTAAGGCACAGAAAGAAAAGCATCAGGTATGAGCTACCATAAGGCTGGTCCCAATCCTAAAGCTACCAGGCAGTGCAGTGGCTTCAACACCCACACTCTCAAGAAACAGGCAGGGAAAAGGCCAAGAGAGGTGGAAAAGGTGGGACTTCAGAGGGCATTTTGTTAAGGATTATCTGCTGCAGGGAAGACAACACAGAGGGTCAGGTAATGATGACTTGGCCTCCACAGGCCAGACAGGGAAGTGTTAGAACTCACTCATAAAAAGCTTTTTACACACATCAGAAATGTGACATTTAAAACACCCTGAAGACTGAAAAAACTGTCACAGAGGAAAAAGAAATAAATAAAAAGGCAAAGAAGAGAGAAGGAGCGAGACAGCCTAAGCTGTGAAAGGGTGTGTTAGGAGAGAAATTGGTGGGATGCTATCCTGTCACTTGTCTTTGAGCAGCAGCTAACTGAGTTTGCTGAGCCACTGGAAGCAGCCCCAACACACGAACTGGTACTGCCCTGCATCTCTGCACTGCTCAGGGAGAAAATCAGTAGAAGGAGACAGTGGTAGATCTGGCCTTTAGCTTTAACTCTGATGTGATTACAACGCAGCCTTCCCCAGCTGGCAAAAACACAGCAACCAGCGAAGGACAGAGTCTATGGCTCAAAATATATTTTAAAATTAATTTCTCCACCTCCTTTTTCATCTGTGCTTCTCCCCATTGCCTTCAACTGCTGTGGCAAGCAACAAAGGAAGGTCACAAGCATATCCAAAGTGCAAAACTGTTCATTCATGCTCTATGTTGCTTGGCAGCCCTTGCTAAAATGTGTATATGATAGACCCAGGGGCCACAGAGAAAAAGGGAAATCTGGGAAGCGACCAGAATCTTAAAAAACTCAGTGTCACAGTGAAATGCAGCTTCCAAAGCAGCTGAGGCATTTTGATGGAGAATTGCCTGGCCTCAGTTAGACATTTCTGTCATGCCTCCATCCTCCCTGGTCATAGCACTGCAGCCAGGTGCCATCAAACAAAGGAACTCTGGCAAACACAGCCCTAGATGGCAGGGCTGGCCCTGGCTACACTGCCAGGACAGAAGCAGTGACCTGCTGCTCAGGCAGCAAGTCTGTCACCCTGTATATTGCTTTGGGGGTTTTTTCCTGCATAACACTAAAAAGAAAGAAGTAATTTTTAAAAAATTCCAGTATAAACTCTATCTTTTCCAGCTGTTTGCATTTTTGTGATTGAGGTACAAAAAAAAAAACACCAAAGAACTTTTCTCATCAGTTATAACAGTAAATTAATTCCTTGTATTTATCCTCATTTTATGCAACAAGTCAGAGGCAAAAGTTATAAACAGAGTTTAAGTTGGAAGTATTCCCCCTTTTTTACAGTCCAGCTCAGTATAATGTGTTCTGGCCATGTAATTTAATGTTCTCATAAATCCCCCAAAGCCAAAACCCTTCTAATTTACCAGAACCAGTGTTATTTGCTCGAAGATTTTCTCTTTTTTTCTTTTCTTTTCTGCACAGGATCAAATTGACCATTTCTGATTTCAGAAAGAACAGCAGGGTGTTTGTTTACAATGGTCTTTGCATTGAGACTGTACTTTTCTTTGCTCTGACCCTCAGAACCACTGGAACTCTTGGAAAGCAGTAAACCAAAGGAAATGCGTGAGACTTTTACACTGGTTGCCCACAACTGAGCTCTGGTGCTCATCCAAGCAGCCTTCCCACACAGCATAACCTCTGCACTCACAAAGCTTTCAGTCTTTTACTTTATCATTTGATAGAGGGAGTAGAAGTCTAATACTAATATCAAGAACTCTTGAATTTTGTGACAACAGGTGAGCAGATAAAAGCAAATGCGTAAACAGTGCAACCAAAACACAAATGTCACCACACTTGGCAATCAACAAAAAGGCAAAATCACATCATAAAACCAGTACTTAATAGTACACTGGAGAACTTTGTGGTAGCCCAGCAACACAACAGCTTCAACAAAGAGGAGTTCAGTGTGAAAAAAGATTCAGAGTCCGCAAACTACATTTTTAATCATAAATATCAAATTCAGTTAAACAATAAACTTACAACAGGTAACATAAAGACAGTCTGTGAAAAAGGTGTGTTCTTCCAAGCCACCTACGAGAGTGGTTTTCTGCCCTGTTTCAAGCATTGAAGAGCTCACTGCCTTTCACTGGCTTAGTACTTTATACCAGTTTGGAACTATTAACATCAACTCCAACCAATGAATTCCTCGGGAAGCAGAAGCCATGGCTGACCCAGTAACCCCTGAGAGGCTTAGGAAAAGCTTTTAGCTTTTAAAAGCATAGCAGAGAAAAGCACCCAGAAGATCCTTTATCATAAATACTGTGTCTTCTCTGGAAAGAGAAAATCCTACCACCCCAGTGAAAAGTCCTTGGAAGACACATCCTCCTTCTCTGACGGGGATTTTTAGTCAGGCTGCTGAGAGAAGCACCATCCCACGGGACACAGGAGGGCAGGGAACAGAGGGAGGGGACTTTAATTCCTGGGAAAATGCCTCATGAGGTCAGGACATTACTGCTGATCCAGCCAAGAAAAGGGATGCAACTGTTCCCAGAAGGAAAAGGGAAGAAGCAAACAACATGAAACCTTTAACCTTTTTGTTCACCATATCAAAGTGGTCAACCAAAGGGTAATGGTAGCTGACTAGCTTTCACTTCCCATAACCTCACAAACCATTAGATTCCCTGGCCTTGTCATTTCTCTCCCATCAGCATTTCATGAACTGTTTCAAGTATTGTGAATATTTTAACTTCCATTTTAAAATTTTTTTTTCAAATTATAAATGAACTTGTTTATTAGATCACAGTGGCATAGATCTGTTGTTTTGTTTTTTTCCATCTTCATCTTACACATAAGTAATCACTTAAATAAAATCCAAGATATCAATGTCTGACTTTAAAGAAAAAAAATCAGCTCATTATTAAAAAAACAAAACAAATCTTATACCCAGTGCCAAGAATAGAAAAAGAACAAAAGGCCAGGAAAATAAACTCCCATGTTAAGCCAGACCTAGCATTTCTGTAAATGGGCAATGCATATGAAAGGAAGGACTAAAAGTTTTGTAGGCTTAGAAATTGCTACCCTTTCCTTTACATACAGAGGAAAATTAGAACATTCACATGTAATTCAAATCTTTGAGGTACAGGATAAAGGATATACTTTGAACAAACAATATTACAATATCTTAACATTACAGTATCCAATTTTTATTAACTTGTGCAACAAAAGATGTGCAATTTTTCTGTCACCTTTACAGGCAACTTACGATACAGGGTAACGGTGGTCCCAGCCAGAGGACAGAAATGAAGGTGGCAATGAGGACATGCCAGTTCAGATCTCCCACTCCTATAAACTTCACTAGTCCTTGTGCTTGAAAAGACTATTGCAGCCCTTCACCCAGAATATATCTTCCCTCTTTCCACAAGGACATCCAGGATCTCTCCAGCTTTGACTACAGGCCTTCTCTTGGCCCTCACAGACCTTTTTGCTGTTTAGAGAAGTTCCCAACAGGCTCCTGGATTTCACTGTGCTAATCCCATTCCTCCAGGTTAGGGTAAAGCTGCAGCCAAAACCTCTGCTGCCCTTGCCAACAGGCTGTACAGGGAAAATCGCAATCCCTCTCCACTGTCCAGTCCAACTTCAGCCTTTCCAACCTGGCTGCCCTCTCTGGCAGTCCAGTTCCGCAGAAATCTCACTGACCACTGCAGTGCTCTCACTGATGGTTGCTCACCATTCAGTATCATATCCCTGCTCCCTCCTGGCTCCCTGGTTTCCAAGAGGATGGAAGTTAATAGCACTTTTTGAGCAAGTATTTAATGACTGCAGTGTTGGGACATCCTGCCAATATCACACAACCGTACAGAACTCAGATTGCTCGGTTAACTCAGAAGTTAATGTGATTCCCTGGTAAGCTAAAATGAGCAGGATCAGTCTTGGTTTTACAACACTTTTTCAGCAAGGTAATAGCTGACAAACCCTTCCTCTTAAAGTGTATTGAAGCATGACCATTTTCCATATTCATGTCCAAGAAAGAATCAACAGCACAGCACACCTTGACAACAAATTACTTAAGTGAAAAACGCAAGAACTGCAAAGAAACCTGAAGAATTTCTGTATTTATATTAGTGTTGACCAAAACTCAAGATGTTGAATCCTTATTGAACTTAATGGAGCTCATTAATAGTGACATGGCAAGGTGAGGAAGGAGGAAGCCCAGCTCCCTCAGGCACAGGCAGCTGCTGCCCCAAGGGACAGGGCGTCTGTCAGCTGGTGCTGCTCTGCTGTCCTGTCCCCAGGGAGCTGAGCCTGCTCCTGACTCTGCTCAGGCACAAAACTCCCCACCCTCCTGCATAATGCAGCTAAAATACAAAATTGAACATGTAGTATGTGCACCATTGAATTATTTAAGAAATTACTATGCAGGATCTTACTCAACAAGACAGTTTAGGGTTAAGACTAAGCAGATACTTCCACTAAAACTGTTAGGAGAAATGCTGCTTCCTCGCCCTCCTTATGGTATGGGAAAGGCTGCTGATGAAAGCAAGCTAAGGGAAGGCAATCCACTGATTGTGTAAGCAGTCCATGAATGACAGATCTCCAGCCTTTCTGCCCTTCTGCCCTGCTTTTTGACCAATTGTCTATTAAAAATTTTCCCTTTCTAATGTAAAAAGTGAAATTGTGCTACAGGCTCTAAATTTTTATTTTGTTTACTTGTTCCAAATTGTAACTAAGCTATACTGATCAAAAGTTGCAGACTTCTTGTCCCCTGTGATGCTTAAAATCTGATTTGGATTAGAAAGTCAAAGGTTTGAATCAAATTATTAGTAAAGTACTTTCGGAAAAGTGTAAGAATCACTTCAGTTACATAAGAAGTAATAATAACAATCACTTTCAGAAATTATTATACTTTAGAGAAAGTTAATCTTCTCAGTCTCCTGTAGTAGTTTTATCTAAACTTGTAAGGAGTCAAATGCTCAATTCTGCCCCTGAGATATCCTGGGAGACAACTTCTATATCCATGAGAAAATTCCAGCACAACTGGAAGCACAGTTCATTATGTACAATAATCTATGGGGTAAAAACTAATAGTGAAGCATTCTCTAAGGTACTCTCATGACAGGAGAACATAGATAACTAATTGACTGTTTCCAAAGTGTGATAAACCAGCTGCTTTGAAATAATAGCTATTGCTAATTTAAAATAAAAATATGCTTTCTAAAGATGGGTTAATGAAACGAGAGTGCTCAAAACAGAAACAAGCCTTTTTTTTTATTGCATTGATTTACCAGTAACAAATTTGCATTTAATACAAGATTCTTGAATTTCAATTAGCTACTCAAGTATATGACTATATGATCAATTCCCATTTAGCAGGGTTACTGTCCTCCTTTCAATGCTGTTATTTCCATTAGTAACCTTTGCAAATAATATGCTAAACCTATCAATTGTGGAGGCCATTACTTTAATGCAATAATCATAAATTGCCTTTCATTTGACATTAGTCCTAGACAAAAAAATGACCAAGCATCGCAAAGGGTAATTAATAAATCACATATATTACTTCCAAGAGCAAAAATATCACATTGAAGAACCAGTCTCAAATAAGAAGTTGGCAAGACAGAAAATCTGAAATTTCAAGGAAGAAATAGTAACCCTCTTATTTAAAAATACAAAATTACCAGCACAGTAAATTCGTACAAGAATAATGCATGTCAGCATGAATACACTAAGACCATGACAAAGAGTTTTTTCTTTGTTCTTCTCTGATGTAACCAGCTTAAAAAACGAGAGCATTTTACCATGGAAAAATGTTGCACAGATCTAAAAGGCCCCAATAAAGAAGGTTATGTTGCTACCTGCATGCATTCATGACTGACTAAACCTTGAAGTTCACAGTACAAAATGTGAAGTCACAGGTATTCAGATCTGTGATGTGCTCTAAATATAGATAATTTAGGTCATAACCATAAGAGATACAAACAGTCCTCTGAGATAATCCTCATGTGACACTGTTACTACTTTAAAAGGAGCATTTCTATAATACCTCTTGATTAAATATAGAAATTTGACAGCAGTGACTAAATCTATATGCTATATAACTTTTCTCTAAGCCTTTTCATACAAATTTTGCAGAAATTTCTGGACAGACAGCACTAAAGCTGCACACAAGTGGAGAGCAAACTCCCAACTAGAGTGAAAACTCAAAACTCATTTTCATTTTCTTCTTGATAAATGGAAGTCTCCTTTCCAGGCATTTGCCTCTTTTAAAGATGTATACTAGAACGTTTTCAGAGATACAAAAAGATTTTTTAACTACAGAAAGAAAAAAATAAATAAAAATGAGGCTCTGTATAGTTCTTGCCACAAAAAAATTTGAAATAGATACTATCAACTTTCTAAATGTCACTAAGCACATTTCACCTGTTGTCACTGTTTCCATTAATTCTGAGAAACCTTGAAATCATGAAAACAGTAATGTGCTGGAGTATCTAAGTTACTTGCTAAAGTTATTCAGAAAAGATTTGAAATGTAGAATCAGAGGTGCACAGATGGCCACATGCACTAGGAGACAGTTTTCAAAGGTGAAACAACAAGGCGTATTCACTTTCCTCTCCTCCCCATCAGTTAATGACTTTATGAAAGCAAGCAAGTAGTGCAGCCAACATGCATAATTTTTAAGTCTGGGATTATTTGCTTCTTACTCTGTAAGTCCATCGTCTTAAAATTTTATAATTTAGTTACAATACAAACTGTCATTAAAAAAAAAAGGCTTATATTCTAGTTGTTAAAAATGCGAAAGAAGTCTTGAAAATATTTTTCAAATGTTGCCTTAAGGCTCAGAAACCTGGGAGCACACTTAAAAAATATTATTTTTGGTGTTAATCTTGCAACTTCTTGAGGTCTGCAACTGGGAAAATAGCATTTACTTCTCTGATCTTCCCCCCCCCCCTCCCATTTATTTCAATCCCTTCATTGTCACTGCATCACAAGCTGTGCTTCTCAGATCTCCTCAATTTTTGTTTTTTAAATTTCTTTGGGGTTTTCTCCTTCCTCTCTCTCAAAGAACTCTCACCACACCCTCTCTCCCTTCTGCTGTGTGAGTATTAACTGAGTAAAACTCTGCCCAGCCCCTCAGCGCTGTCGTGATGCTCTCTGGTATCTCTGCAAATCTTCTTTCAAAGGCTCACAGGAAAAGAAGCAAGAAGTGCCAACTGCAAATGAAGGAGCATATAAACAACATTCTGCAGGTTTTGTAGACAATAAAATAAAGGGCCAATGTCTCTTGTGACAGGCCACAATATTATTAAATTAACACCACAGATCTGAGGGTCTTGTGCTCCCCTGCTGGGAGACTTGCTCCTATCAGAAACTATCTAAGTCCCAGTAACTGGTTTTACCTTTTGCTTAGCTCTGTACAACTGTGTTGTGTAACACCTACTGAATATATTTCTGCAACCAACCAGAATACGTGAAATGGACTCTCTGTGTCCCTACAATGAAGGGCCTGAGGGCTAAAAACAACCTGCACAGTGTTCTAAGACTGGCCATTAAACACATCCAATACAGGCACTGCATAAAAACAGTGTTAGGGGATCAAAAGAGAACAAAGACCTCTTATCAGCACATGTAAAGCACACCACACTCAGCAGCAATGGTTGCAATGGAGAATTAAAGCCCAGTGCAAGCCCTAAAGCTTGCTGACAAACAAGTAAGAAAAATTCATGATGGATCTTACACTGAAGAGAAAGAAACCAACAGTGATGATGCTGTGATGAGTCCCTGAAGCCTCACCCTAATCTCAACAGCTGCCACTGACCTTAGGACCCAGTGGTGCAGAGGTGAAGAAAGAAAATATCAGAAAGTTTTTGTGTTTTAACTGAACTATTGAAATTGAAATAACAATAGCTCTTTGATTAAACCAACAAAAAATTCCTGGCTTTCCATATAAAGTGCTTGCTTTTGTCCATTCCTTTTATGAGTCAAAACCTGGTAATGATTCAACAAAACTTCTCCCAAGACTTTAATCTTCCCAAATCAAACACATTCGTGTTTATAAGCCAAACACAGAATTCGGCTCATTTTCCCTACCAATTACAACAGAAAAAGCTCAAAGTTTTTTCCTCCTCAAAAATATGCAAAAATATTAAAAAAAAAACCAAACAAAAAACAGCTGGATGAATGGACAGCATTTAGTCATGGTCTTTTTCCTCAACATTCAAATTTTTGCTTCAAAAATGTCAAAGGAGCATCCAACCAAATATCTTCAGTATCATATTACTCTTATCTTCATTCTACTCTTTTCAAAAATCCCAAATATGTTAACTTTTTTATTACTAAAATTAATAAATAAACAAAACTCAAATTTTTCTGAGGTTATACTTATGTTTTTCTGTTGTGTAGATAAAAAAAATATTTGTAAAAATGTGGGCTAATTATTAAAATTCTACGTATTATACTTTTTAATGCATACTATAAATGCAAGAATACACCCAAGGATATTCAATACATCAGGGACAGACACAACCATGTCACTTAACTATGTCACTTAAGTAACTTATGCCACTTAAGCAACTTATGTCACTTAAGCTGTACTCTGTTTTCATTTGTAACAATTAAGTTTGAAATGCTGATTTTTTCCAAGCTGATGTTGCAGCTAACCTTCTCCTTGGTCTCTCTGGTTTTCAACCCAAGCAACACCATAAGGCAAAACTTGTAAAAAATTCTGCTTATGAAGGACCATAAATCATATAAATCAAATTTAGACATTGATTTTTTTTTTCTCTCATTTGCATGCTCATACATCTGGTAAGGAAAAGGATAAGATGAATCTTTGAGGTTAAATATTGTTTAGTTTTACACTGCCAAGAGCGGGTTTTAGCCTTTGAAAACACCAAATGTTCCCAAACAGAAGAATAAAGTTAGAGCCACATCCAGAATTCAAGAGGCAAATATCATCTCTGTCTCTATCCTTTCCATGTATAATGCTGAGGGCTATAAAATCAGAGTCCCTCCAAAATTGATGTCTGCAAAGTCTCTACGACAGAACAGTGAATAATCCTTTCAGGGGGCTCCTGATCTGCATCCTGGTGCCAACCACCATGCGAGCTTGCAAAACATATTTCATGGTTAGAGTGAAGGAAAGCAATACCTCTGGAAACTCAGAGATCCAAGCAATAAATAGGGCATGAAAACATGAAGCATTTTTCACTGTTACTCAGTAATCTTGAAAGGATATCTATAAAAATATGCTTCATGCATGAACAGTTTAATACCTCATGTTCCATTAGATTTGCAACTATTGCACCTTCTTTTCTATGGAAAGCCTGCCAGTGTTCCTCTGTCTTAAACAAACGTAAGCAAAGGAAACTCAGCAAGGGAAGCTGACTGTGAGGAAAGCAAATGCAACAGAGATGAATGTGATGGCATTATTTCTAATGGTAAACCACACTTTTAATTTTAGAGGTGTCAACTTGCCTGTGTTTTTCCATCAGACAAATAGAACAGAGTAATTAAAAATGTATCATCAACTATAGAGATGTCCTACTCCATTTGACAGACATTTAATGGACTAGACTACTGCCTTTCCCAACATTGCACATACCTCACAGCCTTTGTAATCACAACATACAAACTGGACAGGAAGAAAAGTTTCAACATTTCAACATTAAGGAACCCAACAAAGAAAGAAACATGGAAACAAGCAGCAGCAGCAGTAGTACTCTCATTCTGTGGACTAGTGATTATTTTCTAGGGGAGGAGAAATGTCTGACACATTATAAGATTATCAAAAAAGCCAACTAACTGCCAAAAAACCCCAAAATAACCAATATACTAAAAAGGAAATGGAAGGGATTCAATGCTCTATTCCTGATGGAAACACAAAAAAACAAACCACCAAAGAACTGTAAGGAAATCATACAAGTGTGCATTTGGAAAAATTCACACATTTAACAATCCTTATTCTCACTGCTGGTAAAAAGAAGAAAGTTCCTGCTCTCTCTCATGGTAGTTTAATTCTAGCATTGAGAACTTTACCCAACTAGCTAATTTCTGGGCAAAGACATGAATAAAGACAGTTGAGAAAGACACCAGCAACTAGATTAGACAATGACGGATAGATGATGTGTGCTGTCTACACAGCTGATTTTATTTCCACAGCTGAGGAGCCAACCACTGGTGATGAAGGAATTTCTGCAAAGCAGGTCTTAGCCTTCCCCTCAAAATCTCCTCTTTCCTTTTTAAACAAGAGGGAGCTTTTCATATTTCCAAGAATGACACTTTCTTACTGTGATGCTGGTGCCTCATCTTCCCACACGACAGGCAGCAGCTCCCAGCCCCTCCTCATCCCCTGCACCACTACCTCCCTGCAGAGATGCTCCAGCCAAGCAGGAAGGAAGGGGGCAGGCTGCCCAGGGACTGGACACCTCATCATCATGACTAACAAGGAGAAACTGAGGAAAAGGGCAAAGGAAAGAATTAGAAATCTGAAGAGAGTAAGATGCCAAGTAAAATATATAGAGAGATTGAGAAGATGAGGGTAAAACCAGCACCAAACAGAGCTGTTGTACTTGCCCTAAAAGTTGTAGATTTGGATGCAATCCTCTGTTCTGATGAAATCTAGACAAACCTTGCATTTCAGGAAATTAGGACTGGTCAACTTACATCTAAATATAAAGTAGATATGCATCCTATAAAGTACCTCTTTGAGAAATAAAGAGGTGAGATGAATGGCCCTGGATCAGATGCCATGTACTCATTATTTATGAAGTGAAGCAGAAGTCTTTAACAATGTACTCTCAAGGGTATTTTAATAATGAAATTGAGCCCTAATTCAGAATGACCTTCAGACATGGCTTCATGCATATTTTCAATTCCTTTCAGCCAACATTCTCACTATGCAATCACGTAATAGCTATTCCAGCAAGAAAGCTGGATCATGGCTTTCATCTACAGTAAACTGTTCGTTTTTACATCATTAACTGATTAGTGTAGTCCAACAAGAAACAAAAATAACTGTAAATTAATTCTGCTTAGAAACATGTTTAAATACAGTATATTTGGAATATTGGAATATGTTCCTTTTTAAAATGTAAACTTTATTTAGTTGATGACTCATGTCTTTCTTCAAGTAACTGCGGGATAAAAGCACTTAGCTTCATGGACTACATTTTGACTTAATGTTGAAAGAATTTCTTTCACTATTTTACATGCAAAAATTCACTGCAGCCTACTTACAAACAAACAGACTTCTTACACAGTCAGTGCAGGCTCATTTCTTTACCTGTATCTCCCATTTGCATACATACATTATACATGTAATAAGTGCCTGCCCTGATAGACATTCTAAACTGATCAGAGTAATTTAAAAAAAAATTTAAAAGCCTATCTGCTAACTTCTACTTTAACTAGGCTAAATATAATGACTAAGCCAAGACTTGTATACAGAATTCATATTTCAATTTAAAGATTCAACGGTAAACAAAATGTTACTCAAAACTGGATTTCTGCATATGCAGCCTACCGCCTCTCAGCTTAAGAGGAAGTAGGAGAGATTTACGGTCCATTTAATATATAAACACTTTTATTTTTCTTTTAAGTTCTAGAATGACATTAAAATATACTTATCTAATTTGACCCTGAGAGAAATTAATAATTTAAATGTGGTGTATGTGTTACTAAACAGATCTATTGGATCTTTTTTGGTAATTAAGCTGATCCAAGAAATTCACCCTTTAATGGGGCTGAAACCAGGTCTCAAATCAAACACCGGGAGCAAGACAGTGCCATTATGCCTCTCAGCACCATTCACTTTCCATGCCAGCCTGAGCTGGCTTTTGGCAAGGATGTGAAATGTTTGAGCTACTGGTCAGGGAGTGGAAGCAATTTAAATGCTTTCTACCTCTAAAAGCAGATTGGAGCAGAATCTGGTGTTAAAACTTCCGTTGGCCACTCCAGAGGGGACACACTGAAGAAGTGTGTGCTGGGATTCAGAAGTGAACAGAAGGATCAGAATAAGAATCAAAAGGATTCTGCATCTGCAGAGTATTTACAGAAGATTTGAGAGATTTTATTCTCTCTGCCCTCTTTCAAAATGAAATAACTTTCTGCAAACACAGAGTGCCTCAGACAATGTGCTGTGAACCACAAGCAATGATTGTTTACTATGATGCTTTTAACTACATTTTCTCTAACACCACTGACCACCACACCCAGCAATTCCTTACATATTATAATGGTGGAAACATTACAGCAGAGATTTTTATGGCTGTAATTCAGTGTTTAGCACCCATCATTTGGCCTTTTAGAGCTAATTAGAGAAGCCTTACTCTCCACGCATGAAATTTCTTTGGGTGTTATTCAACTGACTGCTAAATTTGATAGTGTTATGCAAGAACATGTGCGTCCCCCACCTCTGCAAAAGGTTTCTCTCACATGCATACTAGATACTGATTTCACACAGGGCCCAACATTTGCTAAAGCTGTTCCTGTCCTCAGAGTAGCTAAAGCAACACACAGCAGCTACTTGACATTTGCTGAAAGAAATAACACAATTAATTTGCTGAGTCGTCAACAATTTATCTTCCTTTTACTGCATCGAAGACCTTGTACTTTACTAAAAATCTCCAACTTTATATATAAAATGTGAAACATCAAAGTCACAAAAATATTGAATGTACTGAAAAGGCTCTTAGAAAAAAAGGAGTTTTATTTAAGCAAAAAATCTACAGTAATAAAAAGTAAAAAATACTTTTTTAACATTTCGAATTCTGCAAAAATTTGAAAAAACTCTACAAAAAACATACTTTGACTCTCTGAAAATCAATACATTTGACCAGATTGATCAATTAAAATTATATTTCTTGAAGAATGTAAATGTGTGCTCTTAGATCCTTATTAGCTGCTTAATTTAAAACTTAAATTCAAACATTCTGAACTGTCCCAAAAGATTATACTGTCATCTATTTCCATTTGCAGTTCTTTCACTGAAAAAAGAGTGTTACCACATTTAACTGATTTGATAAGACCTTCTTCCACTTTTATCACCATCTAAACTTTCAGATTGGCTCCGTAAGAACACTGAAAAAAAAAAAAAACCTGGAGCAAAAGAAACTAACTTAATTCCTTGATTTAAATCAAGAAGAATGGTGTCCAACCTGGGTCTCCCATGTATCTCTCAAATGCTTAGAAATTTCTTAGCCCTGATTCAGAAGAGGGATCAGTATATGAATTTTTTTCCAGCTGTATTAACGCCACATAAATCCTTATGTGTACTTTGTCACTTGATATCTTTTACTTCTACTTAAACTATTGAACACAAAACAAATAATTTTATCAGGGAAGAAAAACATTTGTGGGTTTTGACATGCAGGTTCCTGTGTTACCTGTGGTTGTAGAAATTCCTGAAAAGACATGAGCTTTTTGATGAAAAGCACCACTTGTGTTTCTTTTTTTAATATAAATATTTTTTTATTATGTCTAGAGCTTGATGCTATAAGGATAAACAGAATCTGAACAGACATCATAGCAGTACTGACACTGAATACTCTGTATGAGCACCTAAATGAGCTATCTCACAAAATAAACACATGCTTTAAAGTATCACTTCAAATAAATGAATTTAGAACTTGAAGTTACTTTAGTTTGTATAGATACTTAAGAAACTTGACAGTATCAGTTTTGCATCAATTTTTTATAGTTTTTCAAAAGAAGAAGTGTTTCTGTGTTGACAATAAAATTTATACTACTGATACACATATGATGAATTTTAGTTTCAAAGCAATATCTGAGAACAAGATACAGTTATAGCCTATTTAGTGGCCTTTCATCTCCCCAGTTTCAGGCTCTCAAAAAGGAGTGGGTATGGTTTATTATGTGTAGTGTGGGGGGGTCTTTTAGGTCAACAGATCACTGTGGTGAGAACTTAAAATCAGCCTTGAAACACCCAGGGAGACACCAAGAGCAGACATTCATGGAGTCTACAATTAATGAACATAGCTCCAAGAACCCAGTGTGAACAAAATTCAGAAAAAGCTGTTACAACTGTCTATGTGATGACATGAAAGATGCTTGCAGGATGGTATCTATATTATGTGTTCCCGCTGTAAAATTTTGGTTGGCTTCATTCCTGTCCTAGTGTGCAACAGTCCTGCAGTAACAGCAGAGAGCCTACAGCTCATGAATGAGTGAGATTGCTGCAACATACATTAAAGTTTAAGGAGAAAATGTAGTTTAACTTTTGACTGTTGGATCACAACTACCCACCAGACTGCATCAGACAAAGTTTCTACTGGGTTTGCAAGGGCATTCAGGAAGAAACACTGAAACGTAATTTTTAAGACCAAGATGAGACCTTGTCCATTCATGACAGAATGAAGCAGATAAAGCAGATACACTGCTTAATGACCATTTATGTCTTGCTCATTTTCCTGGAATTAAGCAGCAAGTGTGTAGCCATGTCCCTGTTCACATCACATAGCTTCCGAAGGAAAGTCCTTAACAGTAATCAATTCACTGCCAACTGGCAAACGCCCAAGGGTATGTGCTGCTGTATCAGAAACTATGATCAGGAGGAGGTTAAGAGCAAGACCCCAACTCATACAGGAGAAGGTGCATTTTTCAGCTGAAAAGGACACACTCACTTTTCCAGCTTTGTGGTTTGGAGGACTCCCTGTACCACAGCACACTGCTGCCTACAAGGCTGCACCTTGCACACTGGCCCTACATAAGCTGGCTTCAAAATAACCCTTCAGAAACAAATGAACTTGGCAGCGCAGAGGGAAACTTCTCAAAACAATGCTTTGAGCCAAAGCCACTGCCATGAAACTGCACTGCCAGAGAGACACAGCACAGTCAAAGGGTGCAAGAGAAATACTGTCAAGTCTGAGAAATACAAGGTAGAAGTTGAATCTGTCAAACCTGCTCAAGAATGCCAAATCAAGAACAGCTCCCCTACTTTTCCTTCCCACTGGATTTTCTTCAAGCTGAATCACAAAACAAGGCTGTGGGTGTCAATCCACACAGGGTCTATTCCTTTCCAAAATTCCAAATTCCTTTCCACTTTTGCCCCTTTATCCTTTACTAACCTCCCCTCATCCTCAGGCCTCTACTGTTAATCATAGGCTTCCAAGAGAAGTTGCTGGACTGAGAGGTTCCCTTGGAGATTTTACCCAGCACTGAGCATAATGTTAAGACAAGCTCTTTCTCTGGAAGGCAAATGGGGTGGATATGAATTACACTGGGTGATTTAACCTGGCAATTTTATGCTGAGTTTAAATCTAGGAGTAAGGAACCTCTTCCTTTCTAAGGAAAAAGCAAGGGTTTCATTAGAGTTCACATGCATACAGCCATGCACACCAGCACAGCTGTGTCTTCCTTCACCTCACCAGAGGAAAGCATCTCCTTTGGCACAGGCTGCTGGAGTTATCGAGGTCCCCCAGGTCACTGCAACTGAGTGAGGACAAGTACAGAAAACACTCCTCTTCCTCATGTTCCTGTCAGGAAACGTGACATCCCTGTGCCTGCAGAAGGCAGCTGGATGAGGCAGGCTCATGCTCATGCCCAGTAGACCAGGTCCACTGAACTCACCAGGGCTACTATAAAGGCAGCACAGTTGAGCACTTCCACGGTGGGCCAGTATTATATCTCAATGGGATTAAAATACCAGGAAACACCAGGGCAGAATGCACGGAAATGTGTTTTGTGAGTGAATCACATGATTCATTGCAAAAAGGGAATAAAAGGGTCGAAGTAATGGGAGAGCTGGGATAAATGTAGTACATTCCCTTATAGCTCCTCTGGGAAGGATATGTTCATCTGTAATCTGACTGCTTCTGAAAGCCAGAAATAGATTTTCCTTTCCAATTCCTGCCATTTATTACTGCTGATTATTAAAAGCAATGTGCACCGCTGATTTATAAGATGGCAGGTTCCCAGCACTTCTCATTTTCACTTCAGTGAGGAAGTGTTTCTCTTATGACAGACAGAGGAGATAGGGACACAGAGTAACTCCAGGTGCTTTGCGTTCACATGTTTTACCTGAAATATTAGAACCGAAATATTAGAATTCAAAAACTTTTTAAAATTCATTTTTAAGTAATTGGTCAAGGGGATAGAGCCAAAAAGCAGCAGGTGCATCTCTCCTCTCACTTCAACAACCTGACACCTCCAGTCAAAATAATCAAAGCAGCTGCAGTTTGATCCTTCATCTTTCCTTTCAAGTTGTTTTTTCCCTTGGCTTTTCTTTCAGTCACAGAAAAAGGATGACTTGCAGTTCAATAACACAAGTATATTTGCACAACAAAACTCAAACCATGGGGTGCATCCTTGCTTTCCATACCTGTCAAATGCAGATTTGTTCAAAATACTGAAAAAAATCATCACTGTTTAAACTGGATTCTGTATTCTAGATGTAAACAACAAATCACCTTGAAAATATGCATCTTTTCTGATAAGTTTTCCAAAATGAGATTAAAGGGCAATCTCTCTAACATCTATTTAACTCACATATTTACATACCAACAAGCAAGAGGAAGTCTCACTTCTAAGAATAACTAAATGAGAAGTTGTTATTTTAACGTCAGTTATGACAGGCAACCACTTGCATAAACTAATAATTAATACAACAATTACAGTATGCTAAAATCACCCAAATCTGGCCAGGGAGAATATTAAGAAAAGTAAAGCTGGAGATAGTTAAAAAAAAAAATTAAAAAAAATGGGTGAAACCCTTGAATTCTCTGCAACAATATTAATCTGAATTTTCTGCACCATTATCCTGCTTCATATTGAATCATTTTTTAAATCACATATTGTTTGCAGGTCTTGCTAACAATAAAATCAGATTTAAATATCACCCTCTAGCTATTTAGCAAGGAGAAGAAGGTATTAAAAAAATAGCTCCAAGAAGCAGTATTTCAGTGATTACTATCTTACCTAAAGCTAGAGAATACCATTTGAAATGATATGTTAAGATTTCATATCAGATTCAACAAAAGTATTTGCTTGCTGGCTTACTTGTTATTAGAGCTGAATTTTTTTAAATCAAGTAAGTAAAAAATAAAACTAGATAGTTGTGAAAGTTACAGGACTAAAGCCCATTGGCGACATTTCCATGATAAAAATGAAAGGAGAAGGGTAAATGGTTATCTATACTTTCACAAAGGATAAATGTCTATTTAATCTTTGATGTTTTTTGGCAGCCTAAAATGCATCTCAGTATATACATTTTACCTCAGGACTGATTATTTTAGAGTATAAAATAGAGTGTTTATCATATTTAATTTGGGAATACAACCCAGGTGGTTATGGAATCCTGGAGGAAAATGTCAAAGCAGGATTGGAGGTTAACATTCAGAGGAATGTTCACAGCTGTCTGCAGGGTCCACAGGTGGAAGTTGGGGGGAGTTTTTTCGCTCTAGGATAGACACTGGCTTTACACAGAATATAGACAAAAAGATGGCAAGAACACATCCAGAAAATATCCAGAACACAAGCAGAAAAACATAACTGGGACCTCTCTAAATCTTCATTTTTAAGTAATTTCTCTAATAGTCTGAATTACGCAGAAGCTAGACACTCTTCATAGTTCAAGCTGAGTTTTGCACTTAAAATGTTCCTAACGTGGGAACACAGAGTATCCTTCTCCCAGGTATTACAGGATTACTTTGAGTTCCTACTTACTTTTTTTTGAAGTTTTATACAACCAGTGACTAGTTTATGTAACTAATATTAAAATTTCCAAAGGAAACACTTTAAAATTGGCATTTAATGTCAGTCTAATTTTGTATCAAAGCACTCTAATGCTACCTATAGTTAGAAATCCTTGGCATCTTGCATGTAATTTTATAAAACAAGTTGCAATTATGATAAAAAAGAGATTATTTTTGAAGCTTCCTTCCATTTTTTCTGATTATATATATATATATAGCCAAAATTACAGATACTTACAGGTTTTTTATTCTTTCCTCCTATTTTTTGGGAGGTTGGGTTAGTGAGAAAGAAAGGGATTCAGATCTTTGCCAAGGACTCAAGAACTGTCTGGAGGTTTGTTTTTCACTGCAGATGACAAGTACTTCCCTGCATAATAATACACATCAGCCAGGTGTCTGCTCCAACAGAAATTAGGTTAGCTTCTGAACTGGTTGGAAAACAGTCCCCTCAGCACAGGAAGCAGAAAGCCCAGGGCTTTATTGTCCAAACAAGCTTTTCCCCAAGGCACTGTGTCATACCATGTGTGACAGTGTGAACTGGGGCACCTCTGCAAGGCGAGACACTCGTTGCCTGCACTGAAGTCCTGACTCCAACTCATTCCTGCTTCCAAAAACCCCCAAGACAGTCCACTAACAGCTCTGATCACAGGATAACTTTGTTCTCTGACAAAACCTTTGCATTTTTGCACGAGTTCATACTTTGGTACAACAGTTGTCCCTGCATACAAACCAACCATTTTACAACAGGAGATTTTTTTCTACAGCTGTAGAATATAAATAGCCAGTTCAAGTCACCAGTGACAGTTATGTAATACATGCAGCCATCTAACCAAAGGTATATTCATATACACACAGGGATGTGGATATGGATATATATAATGCATACATATACATGTATAAGCCCACACAGCTATAACAGCATGTGCATGTCTTCCTTTAAAAAATCCTTTATGCTCCTGTTTGCAGAGTCACAGGATGTTTGGAGTGGGAAGAGATCCACAAGGATCTTAAGTAAACAGCCCATCATTAGCACCATGCTCTGACCAACTGAAGCGATCTCAGGGTCAGAGGTCCAGAAGTACAGACATTTATATTCAAACATCACACACATTGTAGCTCATGCGCTGAAATCCTACCTTCCCCTCTACATTTGAATCATTATTCCCTTTTAAGTAAAAAAATCATATGTTAACCACTAAACAACCCATGGCATCTAATAGGTGGAGCAACTGCTGATAAAAATGAAGTTCTGGATTACAGTGTCTTGGATTACATTACTGTCTTGGATGTTGGAAAAAGTAAATCAAACCCTCTAAACCTCAAGAAAGTTAATGAACTGGGTCATATGTGTCTTAAGTGGAAATTACTTTGCTTAGAGCAACCAGCAGGATTTACCTCTATCCGGTGTCAGCAAAAACTGCTCACCATTGTACCAGCTTGAGCAGCTTGCAAAGACATACCCTAATTCCTCCTTTCCCATGCCACACTCACTTCCCACCAGCCACAGAGAACATCCCCAAGGCCACTTCTCATCCTCTTGTATGATTCCCGTGACACTCAGCAGCTTCTGCTGACCCCCAGATGAGCATCTGACTCAACACCCAGAGCCACCAGACACCACCCCCAAGCCACAGGGAGGGCTGGCCTGAGCATACTTTATCTGCAGCTTGGTTCAGCAGCCACAGGTGGGCTGCAGGCACACGAGGGTTCAGGAATCTCTGCTGTGACCTGTGCAGCACCAGCCTGTAGCAGAAGCTGACAGCTCCCTGGCTGGGTGTGCCAGAGACCTGTGGGACAAGGAGCAGAAAAACATCCAGGTGTGGATGTTTGCACCTGGCTTACAACACCTACTTTAGCTAAAATACTTCTTTCACACCGCTCTTAATAAAGAAGTTATTTAGTTCTATGGAAGTACCACTGGCATTGCTGGCCTTTATATGGTAATTTAACCATACGGAACAAAAACATCTCACCAAGGGAGCAGGCTCAGGTGAAAGAGCAGGCAGAAGAGCTGTGGTTGTTCTCAGAACCTCAAAATGCCATCTCAGTATTGAGTCCATTCCTTGGAGACAATTTATCTCTTTCCCTTATTATGTGAAGAAAGCCGGGATACTAAAGTATCTACAGCTAAGTATAAAAATGTAGGCTGTGTTAATATCCCTGCACTCTTTTTTCTCTACTCAAAGCCAAGAAGCAGAAGAAATGCTACTTAGTAAACATATTTCATCACTCTAATCACGGTATGAATAGGAGATGACAGATGTCTTCTAATTAGAGACGGTGCTGTCTCTGGGACATTTGATTCCAGGTTACGGGAAGAAAGAATTCCAGCCCCCAACAATGCAGCCCAAGAGTAAGAAGGGATAAACTGTTCAGGGAATTAACCCATATAACAGCAGGCACTAGTGTAGAACAAGTACATACACTTCAATTGAAGACAAAAAACATCATGAATACACATAAGAAAAAAACTATAGTTCACAGAGAGTATAAAGGAAGCTGGTTTATATCCCAGTGTTACCCTCCTAAGAAAAGACAGCAGCAATTAATGAAGAAAATGAAGTAAAAGAATATCCGTAACCTGATTTGAGCAGATCCAGTAATGCAGAACACACTTGCAGCTAAGCAACAACCAGATTTACAATTGTACTTTGGGACCAACAACTCATTCTTTTTCCAGCTAGACCACTGTGCCAGCTCTCACATGATCCCAGCAACTATGACACACAACATTAGTGACCTAAATGATAACATGCAATAAAAATATTCTAAAACAAAAGGGCAAATGAGAAGAAATCAATGAGAAAAATATCACCATACACAACAGCTAACAGTGTTGCTATAGCTTTGTGTGCTGTTCAGCACCATCACCTTCTGGTAATTGAGAGAAAAATAGAAAGTATTTCCATGAGGGAACAAGCTGACATAATATAAGGATGCACATCAAGGAGATGGGCACTTCTGGCCTGTCAAAGATGCTACTGCAGCTTCAGTAGACATACTTCAACTAGCTTTGCAGCTGCCTGCTAGCAGCATGGGGTCATTCTGAGGCTGTGAAACCTGCCTGAGAGTGAATAAATACTCAAATAACTAGTCTTGGCACACTGCACTGGATAATTACATCTGACAATCTTTTTCATGCCCTCAGCCTTGCAGAGCTATGTAGGCATTATCCCAGCCTGCTACACATTTCAAAGCTGTGGTCCCCAAACCATGCATGGAGGCAATGCATTACATTTAAGACATTGCATTATTACTCACAGTCACAAGCCATCACCACTACTACAGCACAAATCAAAAAAAGCAAAATGTGACAGCTTATATCATTGCCTCAGACCCAGAAAAGGGACATTTAGTATCAAAATTTCAGTGGTTCACCATCTTAACATAAAAATTATTTTAACAGCATTTAAAAGTAGAACTACATCTATTTCAAATTTTTACAGACTCCTAAAAGGATACTAGCAGTGGAGCATTAGGTGGAGTGCAAACAAAGCAGAGTTGAGGATAACTGAGATTTCCTACCATGAACACAATTACTGACTTCTCAAAGGCCACGATCTGATTTTGATAGTCATTTAAGAAGTTTTAGGTCCACAGGATGTTGAGAACAATCCTTAACAGAGAAAAAGGAGCTGTCCCTTAGTCCCAGGTGAGAAACAGAACCTGAATTATTAACTGGCATTTTCAGTACCCAATCTACCAGAAATAACTGAAAAAAAATTTCTAAAATGCTGAAAATATTCTATAGATCTCTGTTGAAACTGCTTCTGAATAAGGAGCCCTAAAGCCACGGGGGGGGAAGAAAAGCAAAATACAAAAATCTAAAGAGACTGAATAAAGAAGCTACTTTTGCCGAAGAGAAGAAAGGTCTACAGAACATCTGACGAATTATATCTCAGTCAAAAACTAGATTCAAAACATATGAATTACTCGTGGCAAAACAAATCAATGGAATATTTGAATTGATTTTACCAGCACTGGAGAAGGCAAAAAATTCCTGAGGTCCCCTTTCTCATGTACAAACTTTAACTCTGTTAGTGCTGGATAGAAAGTTCTTATTATTACTTGTACTTCAGTTTTCCTTTGCTCTCATCCCTCTCACTTGGTGCAATATTTTAAGGAATATTTAATTGAATAGTTGCAAGGAATGGACAAAAGAAAACACGTTACTTACTGTAATTTATTTTGAATCATCATCCTTCAACAACAAAAAAGGGTTTTTTGACTGTATAAATGACAATTTTTATATTATTAATGCTAAACAAAATTAATGCCTTTTCTTTTGCTTGTCAATAATGAAGATTTATGTTTTTGTGGAAATAGGAAACTCAGCAAAACACCACCAGAAGCCCTTAGATTTGGATACTATTAGCATACCCTGCCTAGCCACAAAAGAGATCCTCTCTGTTTATCCTACATATAGCACATCCTATGGTCTGTGAGGAGAACACTGAGGAAATTCTCAATGCCTTGAATTTTTTTTCCTACATAAAACCAACCAAACAAAAACAACAACAAAATCCCAACCTTTTTGCATTTTTATTGCTGAACTATTCTAATCAAGAGCATTTCATCTCAGCTTCGAGCTTAACAGCTTCACTTGAGATCTGTTTCCCTCAGGAGTAGATGCTGGCCTGCAGGTAGCCCCATCAGTTGCCTCCTAATTTTCTGTCCCTGGATGACTCCGAACATGCACCCGTGGCCCCACCTTCCTTACAGTAAGTCACATGCCAAAGTGAGTCAGCAAAATATGCTTAACCATTTTGCAGAGAAGCAATGCTGGTATTAAATAAAGAAATAAATAAAAGTAGCCAGCATGTGCACTTCCTTACAAGCTTTTTTTTGCTTTTATTTTCCCTGTTTGTATAGGTATCAGAGATACATTGTAGCTTCATCTCACACAAGCACTTAGATGCTATAAAAATCCGAATTTAAAAATCTTAAAATTGTCCTAACAATTTGGCATTGTGCTCTCTATCACTATATTTTTATCTTCAGTTTAAGGTGTTTTCCCTTGCTGTAATAAAGGAAAATGAATGTCATTTAACTGTTGTCATTAACTGTGTGACACAGTTCAATAGTTTTTTATCTACCCTTAATTCACTATCATTTTTCCTCCACCATTGCATTATTCATGTATGTCACCCTCTTCTAATTCCTGTGACAAATACGTCTGTAATGATTTTATTTAGGATCAACACTTCCCCTAACGATAAGAAAAAGCAAAAGTTAAAGCAGCTCTGACACTTGGCTGCGCCTGGAAGTTGGTCAGGGCAGAGGCGAGGCAGCCGTGGCGAGCAGGCAGCAAACCTGCAGCCCAGGGCAAACAGGTCTGGGGGCTGACAGCAGCCAGGAGGCACCACCAGCAGCCACAGCTTCATTAATTTTACTGTGTTTCAGGGAGGTGATGGACTGAACCATCAATAAAGGCAGAAAACCATACCCTGTCATGTTTTACATCTACCAAATTAGGCTTAATTTAAAAACATTTCTAAGCACTTATTTCAAACAATAGCACCAATTGTACATAATATTTTACTTAATAGTATTAATTTAAATATTAAACAAGACTAAATATTACACTGTTACAGCCTCTACATAAAATTATTTCCATACATTACATCCTGAAATACCTTTTAACATTTGACTAGAGAAACACAAATGCTAATCTAATTCCAGCCTTAATCTATTTTAAAGGAAAAAAAAATTTAAACAACTAATTTTGTGTTTTCTATGACTGGAATAACCATTGTTACAGCAGGATGGTTTTGGCAGTGCCTTTACTACATTGACTGTTCACAAGTTGTCTTACAGTTTCAGACGGTGTCAGACCTAGAGACTATATCTCATGCCAGCTGGAGTGGGAACATTGGTTTTATGTATAGAAATACAGCTTTTAGAAGTCAAGGTCTGCTAGCAGCTTCTCTACAAACTACAATGGCAGCTGTGCTAGAGGTCATGAATATTACATAAGGGCTGTCCATGTATTCAAGCCAGCATCAGTAAGCCAAATTCCCATAGCAACAATCACATAGATTTACTCATTGCAAAGGGATGCCTCAGTTCAGCAGTAAGGACTGCACTGTTACCCTGGTTAGTCTGCAAGATACTAACTAGTACTCCAACTCTTCTTTTAAAGATTGTGCATTTATTGATAAAATTCAAAACTTCACCTGAATTTCACGGCAGCCCTTATCATCTTTCCTAGGAGCAAAAAAACCCTCAAACCAGCAAAAGCCATCCCTGATAAAACTGAAACTCCTGACTACAGTCAGCAATCTCTGAGATACAAGGCTGAAGGGAAGAAGTGAGCTGCTTCTCTTGAGTTTCTGCTACACTGATCCCAGAACAGCAAGATCCAACTTCAAAGAGATGTTCAGCATCTCCTACACTTGGCACACTCCAGCAGCTCATTAAAAAGCTGCTGTAGGAGCTCTTATTAAATATCAGTTAACAATTGCATTTTCAAAAAAACATTTTTGGCTTCACTATTCAGGTTTCCTGGCCTGACGAAGATGTCTGCTTGTGCATTATTATACTGTATTATTTACAGAGCTGGTCCTCGCCACACAATCAGCTACAGAGCTAAGGGATCTGGACTCACAGATTTCTGAAGAGCCCTTGTAAAACAGGTAGCATAAATGGGCCACAGGTAAAGCTGGCAGTGGAGAATTAAATGAAATAGATGGAAAGGAGATAAAGAATTAAAAAAATACGGCAAAATGGAGGAGGGGACTCAGAGAGAAAGAGAGGCAAAAATGTAGATCAGGTAGATCTAAGGGAGGCTCTCAGTGGTGTATTTAAATATATTCGAACAAAAAACAGATTTTGGAAAACAGTAATATATTTAAAACTGGCAGGTAGCATAAAAAAGAAAAAAAAAAAGAAAAACTGGAATTAAGTGATAAATGAATGATAATAAATGAGGACAGTTTTTCCAGGTGCAGTATTATTTAAAGATGTAGCACAGATGAAAGAGAAACAAGCCCATCACTTTCACTGCTAAAACCTTCACAGTCCTAAATAAATCTCATGGAAAATATATAAACACACAGCAAAAACCTAAATCTCATTTAGTGTTTTCTTACTACATTGTCACTATCTGCCAGGAGTATGGAGAGAGGAGAAATCTGAAGAAGACCTACAGCAAATGACTCATGGGGTCACTTAACACACAAACTGTAAAGAAAGTCAGTGAAGTCTTTAGGGAAAAAACACCCTTGTAACAGATTCTCCGTATTTACATATGACTTGTAGGGACTGATCTTTCATTCAAGGGAGAGGAACAGGATGTTTGAGAGCTGAGTTTTGACACTATAAAAGCATTAAGTGCCCTGGCAATCCATGAGCAAACTTTCAGAAACATTTCCAGTGAGAATTCATAGCATTGACCCTGTATACTGCAACAAATGCTTATATTTTATTAAAGAAGAAATGCACACATTTAAATAAGAATGTTCTGAAATACATAAGTCAATCAAGTGTTTATTACAGAAAACTGAAGCTAAGTGGTTTTTCATGGAGCATATATTTTCAACTGCTGTCTGGAATGTTTATAAGAGATCTAATCTGTATGTTAACACATTAAAAACATTTTATCACTAATGGATGAGATGACAAAGAATCACGGAATGGCTTGGGTTAGAACGGATCTTAAAAATCATCCAGTTTCAACCCCTGCTTTAAAGCTGAGCATTTTATGAGTTTGCAACATGAAACAACACCTTACCTTTGCTTTTTCCAGCTGTGCCTGGGCCTGTCGCTCTGCCTCTCTCCGCACTGCTTCCCTATCTTCTTCCAGAGATACATCTGAATCAGATGGACGGCTGGTGTAGGAGTCCGCCGAACCCTGCCAAAGAAAAGGAAAAATAATGTCACAAGTTCCTTTGATTTTTTTTTAAAAGTAGAAGGGGTTATATACCTTGCCTTTTCTCTTACTTCTGTATCCCTGAAAAGTGACTAACTGTACAAAAAGGAAATTTACTTAGTAGAAATTATGTCTAGGTTAACGTTTTCTTCTGGAAACTTTCAAAAAGTGCAGGTGTCTTCTCCAGTTGTTTTACTTCCTGCTCTATCTCTGCACTCTTATTTGTGTGCTTTTCAGCAAGCAGAGCCAGTTTCTCTGGAGACCTACAGCACTGGTGCAGTGCAGGGCTGAAGGACACACAGCAGCTTCAAGGATGGCTCCATAAAAATTAAAACTCTAAACAGTGACAGAGATAGCAAGCAAACAGACTTTCTATAATCAAAATGCAAATTTAGTATCAATAATTACCATTACACAATATCACTGCTAACCTTTGCTATGCATTTTTATTTTAGGGCAGCCTCTTTACCTGACACACTTTCCCCATCAGAACAGCAAATGGCTCATATCCATCTCTGCCCCTCAGCAAAACATGCAAATGACCACAAATCAACTTCCAACTAATAAAATCCGTCTGGACTCAACACATGTCCCTGTATCACCACAATAGAAGCAGCCACAATGCCAGAAAAGCTCTATAAATAATGACAGCTCTGCTTCTCCTCTGCAACTCCCTGCATACAAAATAGAATTCTGGCAATTCAATCAGAATGAAAACAACTGTCCTCTCCTCACCGCCTTTTTCCTCTCCCTCTTTGCAATCCATACAATATAAGGTGATAAGGAAAATGCAGGGCTTACACAGATATCAGAATTCTTCAGACGTCCTCCTTTGGCTCTTTTCAGAAGCCTGATCCAGGTGGCCTTCATTAGCCAGACAGCTCAGTTAGTGTCCGCAGCTGCAGCGCCCGGCACTGATCTCATAAAACATGTGCACACTGAGCACTGCAGAATCACAGCTCCTTTCCTATCCATGCTCTGCTGTGAGAGCCTTCCTTCTCTTCCCTCTGCCTTTCAAGCTTCCAGCCTCACTGTTTCCAAGTATTCTACTGCAATTAAATTCTCAAATTTTCTCATGCCAGTAGGAAAAAAAGAAAAAAGAAAATTTTCAAAAAAACTTCCAAAAATCCACACCACCTCCAAAAAATCTCAACTTCAATGATAAAAACATAAAACAAAACCAGCTTCGGAAATATTGTGAGAGATGCTTCAGCCGATCATAAACTGAGATCGATCACAGAAAAATACCTAGGGCTTTTTCCTTTCTGTTTTGGGGGGCGGATTTGGCTGTTAAAAATAGTGCTTGTAAAAGAACCTTTTAAAATCCTGTGCAAAATGTATTCAGTGACATTTGCAAGTGCAAAGTTCATTTCATCTCTTCCTAGATTGGCTGGGGGTGGGGTAACAGGCTGTTCATACCACTGGGCATGCTCCATATGTGCAGCCTTTTACGCAGATGCTCACATCACACCGGGCTGTTAGCCTATGCCAAATTGCCATTTTACATCTCAAGGGTAAACAGCTGGAAAACGCGAGGTCCCTGTGAAACTGGAAGAGCTGGTACAGCGTCTCGTTCCCGTCATGGGTGTCTGCTGCCAGCCACGTTTCCCTTGGATGCTTGCTTCTGTCACGGAGTGCTGCCCTCCGCTGCAAAGCACCGAGCTCCACTCACAGCTCCCTTACAGAAACCAAAAATACGCCTGTTGAGTGGGAATTTAACCCCCTGGTTACTGCGTACATTTTTTCTGACATTAGCAGAGGAAAGGAGCAAAGAACAACTGCAATATAACACGTAACACATAAATATTAGATCCTAATGTGACAAAAGCCAATCAAAACCTTAAATTTCACTGTTCAGCTTTTAGAGAATCACCCTCTATCTTGTAATTAACACGGGAGTGACACGTTAAGGCAGGTTTTCCTATTTACTGATGGACATGCAACAGTCTAGGTGAAAAGGATCACTGTAGCTTGACTGCAGTGCCTGCCTTTGATATCAATTCAGATTTACAAGAAAAACAGTGAATAGAGACCACGGCTGAGAACAGTGGTCATGCACATGCTGCAGTATGTCAGCATATCCCAGGAAGGATCGAATCCTGCCATGATTTGTGTCTGTATAACAATGAAATTGCCCATCACAAGTGATGCAGCAGCCTACATTTCACCATTATTACAGCAACAACAGTTGCCACTAAACTCACAGTTCTAAATAAAGCTACTTTTTAACTTTACAAATTATTTTTTTTTAATCTCCTGAAGCCCGCAATAGTCACAGAATAGAATTGAATAAGCTGTCTCTGAACTGACATAAAGAAAATTATTCTCCAAGGAATCACTTGCTTTTCAGGAGTTCAGATACATCTGCTAAGTTACGGTGATTGTTCAAAACTAAAAAGTCTCCTGAGCTAGAGAAGTGGAAGCAGAAATCAAAATAAAATACACTCAAAGTTTACTGCATTTTAAAAAATATCTTGTCTGTTAAGAAAATATACAGAGGCCCTGTAACCTCCCCAAAGCCTGTCAAATTTTGCTGTTCTTTAAAACTTCCCTTTGCCACAACTTCTGACACAGCTGCCAATGGAAACAGTGGGAAAAGATGAGCATCAACAAGCAGACAGTAGTTTAGTGCAGTGTTTAAATCCAGTTACGGTTGACACACCAGTGACCTGTGGACAAAACCACTGATGTTATCACAGCACTAATGAAAGCTGAGATCGTGATGAGCTCCCCTAGAGTCCCAGTCCCAGGACACTGAATCCTCCTTGGAGAAGGCACATGCGAACCCTTCCCTACCAGCACTGCAGCTCCTTGGTGCCACTCTGCTGCCATGAGGAATGGTGCCATAAACCAACCCCGAAGCAACACTACCTTTAAGTAAGAGGAAAACAAAGCAGCCATTAAGCCTGATGGGAGACCATAGGACAGTGTGGGTGTTTGCTCCCTACATCACTTCTATGGTGAACACACAATATTTGACACTGACCAAGCCGCAGAGCGTCACTTTTATTGTCCTTCATTCTGCTGTCCACAAGGGATGCTATCTAACCGGTCCTCACCCTATTAAAAAAAAAATCATGAATCACAGTAACATAATTCCTATCTTCCCTAAGGGGGCAAAATGCCTTTTGGGTCAGGCTAGAATTGCTAAAATTTGAATTTCATCTTCCCGGCCACAGTGCTGACCATGACAGCATTTACAGTGCTGGTCATGCCTTGTGTGGGCCACAGTCCCAAGACACATCTAAAAAAACAGAGTGACTCTATTTATTTTAATTACATTGACAAACTGCATGAATCAAACTCAGCATTACATTTATTTTCCCCATGGTACAGACATGACCATGTAAATTTTCTGTGGAAAGGGAAAGCTGGAAGTTTCTTTGCTTTTTGAATACGTAAAAAACTCACAGCTGGAAAATATAGGATAAGGAGAAGCATACATATACATTTAATTAATTGTGCAAATTTCTGAGTATTTTTATATGAGCTAAGAATGCATTCAATCACATTAAGAAGAAAAAAAAAAACCCTACAGAAAAACTATGACAACACTATAACAGAAATATCTTAACTATTGAAAAATATCCTGACAAGTGGATGTGCATTGTCCATTCATGACAACCAAGGAAACTACATTTCCTCCCCGAGTTACTAAAGTTTTTTTTTTGGGATACTGTGGAGAACAGTAAAAATCTTTTCTCAAGAGTTTCTGAAATTCAGTCTTTGTGAAATTCTTCATGTCTCCATCTCCTTCCATGCCAATATGGAAGAGCTGCAGTAATATCTGTATGTAATATATGTTACTGCAGCCCCCAGTTTCTCAGGTTTCATGGGAAACTGTCTAATAAAAGTGAGATAATTCACGTTAATAATTACTCCATTTATTTCTTCTTCTTTTTATTTTATTCTTTACTTTGCCGGTTTACAGGTCCAGTTTGTCTGAAAAATAAATTCCTGTTTTAATAACGTGCTTGACAAATTTTCCCAATTATCTTACCACTTATTATATTAGAGTAGCTTCTATGAGCTATTCCTATAGTGCAAACTCATACTTTTCACAGTGCTAGTGGTTATATGTGATCATATTTGAGTTCCTTTTCCTTCAAGACCATAAATGTCTGATGCTTTTAGTATTGCAGAAGTGCGTCACCTTTAGGAGACTGGGTCCCTCAAGTAAAAGGGGCTTTTTAATTATTTTTTTTTACTTGCAGGTAGAAACTATTTAGATAAATTTGGCAGTGCCTCTAGATTTCTTCTTTTTCTCTTGAGTTTCCTGTACCCATGCTTAACTTCCATCAGTACAGTTGGAGCTTAGGTACAGATTTTGACCCATAAATTCTCACTGGGTTAATGCAGACATCACTACTCTATCCAATTCAGTCATGGCCTTTATAATGTGTTCTTCCCTTAAAGAATAAAAACAATCTGAGTACCATGACTAACTTCAATGGGGTAATCCAGTTAGGAATTAGACATCATTAGAAAAGATCATCTTCCAGATTACTGAAAATTCTCAAGTAATTATCTTCTTAGAAAGATAAACCAAGTTCCTTCAAGTAAAGATTTTTCACATTATTATTTATTAAATGAAGGCATGAAGCAGTAAGCAAATATGCATTGAGATTTTACCAGGAATAAAGAAATACATATGACTGCACACATATATAAACCCCCTAAATTTACAGCAGTGGGGTCTTTGCTGAGATGTATTTTTCAACTTTTCATTCGATACTAATGAGACTTTCAAATCCAGAAGGAGAAATGCCTTTATTTCTTCATTTCATTTATACCTAAAATATGGAAAGTTTAGGCCTCACTGTGCCAATAAGAGGAAAAAAGCATTTCAATATTCAGAATTTATAAAGAGATAATGTTAACTGCTTATGTTCTTATCCTACGGCAGTAGGAAGAATGGCATCACACATCCCACCAGGACATGATTTGAGATAGTATATTATGCCCTTGTAATGCACAGCTCCTTCTTGTTTGCTGTGAACTACACTAAAGAGTTATTTCCATAAAATGTTAATTTCTCTTATAATCTTTTAAAATTGATTCAGAACAACGGCAAAATGTGAAATGGCTAAATTTACTATGAAGCGAAACTGCTGACATTGGCACATCATAGTTTGCCAGGGAATACAGATTGTTGTTTCATCCTAAACTGATCAACCTGAAAAATATGAGCTAGAGTCAGAAGTCAGAAACTCTCTCACAAATGTACCATGAATAGAGAGGACCTCAGTTTGGCAGAGGGACCACAGGTGGTGAACGTGAAAATTTCTTATCTATTAAGTTTTCTCCAGATGTCTAAACAATGTTATTATTTTGAATTATGTTGAAGAAAACACACAAAGCTGCTCAGAGAATGGTATATAATATTATATGGATATTAATTATTTGAGGATAGAATTTATGGTAAGACCAAACTTAATTCAATTAATTTTTTGCAAGGTATATTTGAAGTGTATGACAAACTGCAGAAATACCTTTTAGCAAAGGAAAAAGGAGAGTCCATGTTTTCATTAAGGCACTATCAAACAGGAATTGTTAATTCCTTGTGTCTGGGTCATGGATGCTTCACAACCTGGCAAAGTCTAGTCCCGATGCCCTCCCTGGTTTTTGGCATGCACCCTGTAGTGCGGTGCCACAAAATTTACATGTAAATAGAGAACTACTGTCCAAGAAGGGCTACCAGCTCCTACAGTAGCCATTGAAATACTCTGCTGTTTGCATTTAAAAACCAAACCGAGTGTTGATTAGAACGTTTTTTGTTGTTCTTTAGAGCTAATGTGGCATTGCTATGGCATCTACAGCCATGCAGGATGTTCAAAGTGAAGGACTGAAATTTCAGAACAGCTGGGAGCTTTAGGGTGGCAATGTGATTAAAAAGAAGATTATATAGGAAATCAGTCTTCTCTTTACCCTTACCATGACTTTGGCAAACTTGATGGCAGCATCCAGCTTGCCATTAACAGGTTTGCAAGGTGTTAATCCAATCAACAGCTGCCTGAAAGAAGAGTTTTTTAAAACAGCTCTTAGGTTTGCAGAAAACTAGATTTTGGCATTCAGGAAGCAGGTAAACAACTGTGCCAGGTACTTTATCAGGAAAAATCAAAACAACAAAACCAAAATAACCCCCCACACTAAGCAAACCCACACATTGGCATTCACATCTCATTATATTAGCCTAAATGTTTGCTTCTATGTTGTTTCACTAAGAAAAAGCTTATTTTTTTCTATTTTTCACTAAGAAAAAGGGTAGGTATTTTTAGAGGAATGATGGTCTTTTCAGGGAGACTCCTCAGAAAATCTTTGAAAATATGCAAAAAGGCAGCTGCAGAGCTCAGCCTAGTTAGCAAACAAATAGAGGCCTCATAGTCAGAGCTCAACTTTTCCCAAATCTGTGGGATTTCTGGTGTGTTAGTTTACCTGGTTTTTTTTTTAAAAAAAATCTAAGATGGAAAACTCCTTGAGACCATATTGTGCTTGGCACTGCACAGTCACAAAGTGAATGACAAACACTGCCTAAACGAGCTTGCAATCTAAAGGCTGAGAGAATATGAGGGGGAAAAAAACAACAAAGGTGTAACAAAGGGGTCAAGGTAGCAATGCAATAGAAAATAAAGCACTTTTAAATATTCGATACCAGCATTATGACTCATCCCTTGCATAACCACAGTGGGTTGTCCTTTAAGTAAGTTTTGTATATGTATTATGGCAGAGATTAGTTCTGTGAAAGCCTCTGAAGGAGGATAATCTGGTAGCTCTGTGTATTCTGACAGAGAGACTCACATTTATGAAAAAAAAGAAAGGGCTTTTGAGGAAGAGGGCAATCATAGAAATAGAAGGCGATCTCCAAATTCATTAAAAAAGAAAAGCTTTATCAATAATATAATCACATCACTGGGAACTTTAAAAAATGAGACAAAAAAAAGTCCCCAAATTAAAGGAAAAGAAATGGAATTGATGTTTTGAGACAATTAATTTGCACTAGAGAATGGTACTAAACTAATAATGATTTTGGGCTATAGAGAAAAGTCAGAGCGATGACAGAACTAAGATGTTGCCAGTGGAATGACATGGAGACAGGTGTCAAAGGAAGAAAAATACACCAAGGAAATGACTGCAAGATGATGAACCTAAATCATCTCACTTTTGGCTCAAACTGTCAGCACACACATGGATATTAATACAGATTGATTGACTCATGGTAACTTTGAAAACTCTGGTAACTTGGTTATATGTTTAGGACCTTAAGGTAAATCAGACTTCTTAGTAACAATAAGCTGACCTGAGGTGCTGTTTACTGGGGCAGAAAGGATTTAAAAATTAAAGGTTTAAAGGAAAAATGGAAATATAACTTTTGTCTGTATTTATTAATAAGAAGCAAATATCGCAAAGGAAGGACTTTAAATTGCAGAAAGACAACTCAGAAAAAAAAACAATTTAGAATATAAAATGCTATGTGTTGATATAAGAACATAGAAAGACAAAGATTGGGTCAGCTATGAAATTAAAAGTGGACAGTAAAAAAGAGGAAAAATGAAAAACACATCTGGGATGTCAACAAGAAAACAGAAAGCTAGGAAAGGAAAAAAAATTGCAGGAAAGCATGGCAACCATCATCCCAATTTGTCTCAGCTCAGTTAAAAGTGCCAATTTAGATTCTGTGTTCCAGATCGTCAGTATATTTTTATCTGGGATTTTGGTTCAAGTCATTAAGATTTTCTGCATACTTAAAAATAGCTTCCTTGAAAATTCAACATGAAATTCTGTTACCAGTGGAGAATTCTGAAGGAAAAAAAATAATTAAAAAAACCCCAAAAAACCACAAACCCAAAAAAAAAAACAAAACAAAAAAAACCCCACCCACCTATTTTCCTTGAATTTTATTTTTTATCTCCATACATACACGCCCTACCTGGTTTTCAAATCTAACATTTTTTAATCTACTCCAGATAAAAAAAAAAATTGAAGGTTTTGGGGTTTGCTTTCTTGTTTGTTTTTTACCTTATTAAAAATGGTGATGTTAAACACATACAATGAACTCTCATGTATTTTACTATTTCACAGAATCATAAAACATCCTGGGTTGAAAGGGACCCACACGGATCATCAAGTCCAACTCTTGGTCCTGCAAGGGACCATCCCCAAGAATCACTATTTGTTTGTGAGCATTGTCCAAACTCTTCTTGAACTCTGTCAGGCTTCATGTTGTGACCACTTCCCTGGGGAGCTGTTCCAGTGCCCAACCACCCTCTGGGTGAAGAAGCTTTTCCTGCTGTCCTGCCTAAACTTCCCCTGACTTAGCGTCAGGTTATTCCCTTGGGTCCTGTCTCTGGGCATGACAGAGAAAAGATCAGTGTCTGCCCCTCCGCTTCCTCTCAGAAGGAAATTGTAATTGTAATTGCAATGAGATCTCCCCTCAATGTCCTCCCAGCTGAACAAACCAAGTGACTTCAGCTGCTCCTCACATGGCTTTCCCTTCAGACCCTTCACCATCTCTGTTGCCTTCCTTTGGAAGCTCTCTAACACTTTAATGTCTTTTTTATATTGCAGCAGCCAGAACTGTCCCCAGCACTCAAGGTGAGGCCGCCCCAGTGCAGAGCAGAGCAGAGCAGGACAATCCCCTCCCTTGCCCGGCTGGCCATGCTGTGCCTGATGACCCCCAGGACAGGGTTGGCCCTCATGGCTGCCAGGGCACTGCTGGCTCATGTTCAACTTGCCATGGACCAGGACCCCCAGGTCCCTTTCCATGGCACTGCTTTCCACCATCCCTTTCCCCAGTCTGTCTGTACATCCAGGTCTGCCCCATCCCAGGTGAATCTGGCATCTTCCCTTTTTGAGCTTCATATGGTTGGTGATTTCTACTTTATCAACATCTCTCTGCAGGTCATCTCTGCCTTCAAGGGAGCCAACAGTTCATCCCAATTTAGTGTCATCACCAAACTTACTCAGTAGATCAATATGTCCTGTGTCCAAGTCATTTATGAAGATGTTGAAGAGAACTGGTTCTAAGATGGAGCCCTGTAAAAGCTCAGAACCCCACTAGTGACAGGTCACCAGTCTGAGGTCACCCCAGGCACTGTAATCCTTTGTGCCCGACCTGTGAGCCAGTTGCTCACCCATCACATGATGTGTTTATCCAGCTGTGAGCTGGACATCTTGTGCAGAAGGACGCTGTGACAGACAGCATTGAAAGCTTTACTGAAATCCAAAAAGATTCCATCAGCTGGCTCCCCTAGATCAAGTGGGTGGATTATATTGTCATAGTAGGAAAATGGGTCTGTCAAGCAGGACATTCCCCTCAGGAAATGGTCTGGCTGTAACCAACAATGCATTGTCTTTCAGGTGGTTTTCAGTAACTCCCAGAACTGTATTCACCATAATTTTAGCAGTCACTGAAGTGAGACTGACAGGCCTGTAATTTTCAGGGTCATCCCTCTTGCCCTTCTTGAAAACTGGGACATTTTCCAGCTTCCAGTCATCTGAGACCTCTCCAGATAACCAAGACTGTTCAAAAATCATTGAGAGAGGTCTTGCCATCAGCCAGCTCTTTGAGGACTCTTGGAAGAATCTCATCAAGCGCCACAGTCTAACAGGCAGCAAATCCGGCACAAATTCGGAGCTGACTGGGAGTTAATCATTCTCACAGTCATGGTCCATCCATGCTCAGGGCTCTGGGGCCCCCAAAGCCCATCATCAATGTTGAAGCCAAGAAAGCATTAAACATCTCTGTTTTTCCTATGTCCCTGTTTGTGAGTTGGTCATACTCATCAAGTAACAAGTCAAAGTTATTACTGGACTGCCTCTTTAAAAACACTTTTTATTGTCCCCCACAGTAGTGGGTAGGCTCAACCATAATTGAGCTTCAGCTGCATGAATTTTCTCCCTACAGTGGTGAGCACCATCTCTGTACTCATCCCATGCCACCTGACCTTTCTTCCACTTGTTTTTTTTGCCTTAGCTCCAGAAGAAGATCCTACTCAGCCAAGCCAGCCATCTGCCTTGCCTGCTGGACCTCTGACATTTTGTAATTGCGCTCTCCTGTGCCCTTTGGAGGTGGTGCCAAAAGAGCAACCGGCACTGACAGACCCCAACAACCCTTCTTCAGCTGCATTTTCTCAGGGAAACTTATTCACCAGTTCCCTGAGCATCCTGAAGTCTGGTATCCTCATGTCTAGTGTATCTAGGGTTGAAGCTTTGCTGGCAGTTTTCCTCCTGTCACCAGAGATTTTAATTGCTTCATGGTCTCTGTCACCAAAAAGGCCACCAACTACCACTTCATGAGATCCTCTTGTTAGCAAGCCTCAAATCAAGGAGGGCATCTTTCCCAGCTCCCTTAGTACCTGTACCATGAAGTTATCATCCAGATGTTTTAGGAATCTTCTGGACCTGTTTTTGCTAGCTTTGTAGTGATCCCAGTTAACACTTGGCAAGTTGAAATCCCCCATAAGGACAGGGATAGTTGATTTAGAACTATCCCTTAATTCCTTAAAGAATAATTAATCAGTGTCATCATCCTAGCTGAGTGCCCTGTGAAAGACTCCCATGATGGTATCTGCTTTATTTGTTTGTCCCTTAATCCCTATCCAGGGGCTCTTAACTGTGCCAATAACAACTTCAAGTTCCAGCACTCAGACTTTGTCAGCTTTCAAAGGTAACAACTGTTTTTATACGTATTTTTGCTTTCTACCCTTCATTTTTATACCATAAATACAGTTTTTCTGTTTAACTATCTTTTTTGCCGTCTCTTAATGAGTTAGTCTGACAATCATACAGCCTGAAGAAACCACTGTCATACACTAGTTGTCTACTGAGAAGTTTATTTTCCAGATCATCTGCAACTGAAATTTTGATTTTCTAGTCCTGTTCTCTTATTAACAACATTTGATGACTGTCATGACATAGAACACTGCCATTTGCTCACCACCTAGATTAGGAGAGGTTTTCTTACCAAAACCTTTGTTAAACTGTATGTATGAAGACTAAGGAATTAATTAAATTTCCCTCATCCAGGCTCATTGAAATCTCAAGCCCTTAAAAACAGGTTCATTTGTGATTCAGCCCAGGTATCTCTTGCAGACACAATGACCCATAAAAGCACCTGCAGCCTTCCTCTCTTTGATACTGCCAGAAACACCAAGTAAGTAGTTTTGCATTGCCTGGCCTTATTTATTTCAGGATATAAAAATGACAAAAAATAGACACATCCTCATCAATGGGATGAATCTAAGAACAGTTTCCAAGAGTGTCAAAGCCACATGAGTGGCCACCTGAGTGAAGACCTAAAATACCTTGTGGTTTCAGGTGTTAGTTCCATGCTTTGGTCTTCATCCTCACAGACTCCTTGAAAAATACCAGTACTGTTTCTTTATACCCATTACCTATCCACCAGCAAACAAAGCAAACTACTTGGGATTTTACCAAGAAGATGAGGCTCCTTTTTCACTATTTACACATTACATTAACACTCATCTGATTTCAAGAATACAACAGTCTGCAATACTTTACATGAATGAAAATATCTCTGGAAAAGCCTCTTGTCCCTCTTGTCTATCACCTATCAAAATAATCTTCAAAAATTCCCTTTCTCCAGTGTATATTTTCATAGTTTTTATTCTAAACCAAAAATGCATCAGTTAATGTACAGATTGCGTGATGCCAACTGTTCGCATCCACTGGCTCATTCAGATCCGTCTCTAAAAACAACCTGACCTAATGCATCCACACAGAGTGGATGAGGGCATCAAGCTAAAGGAAGCACTACACGCCTGATTCTCCCATCCCAATCTACATGGCTGTCACTGCTTGCACAGCTCCACCAACTGTCCTTTGGAAGAAGGAGAGTGAGTCAGTGTGTGATTCTGAGCCTGATCATTTTTAGAGTACTATCCCCATCTCTTTACTAAGAAATAAGACTTAAGCCTTTGTATGTTATTCTCCCTTTTTTCATCTGCAAGGCAATGTAAGAATGTGAAGAGCATATACAATACTTGTTTACAACAAAAAATAGTAAAATGTTCTAGGAAACCATCTGATAGTATAATATAAAATACTGAATAAACCTAAATGTATTTTCTCACAGATAAAACAGATCTTGTACAATGGATTTATGTTAACACTAGAGATAAGATTGCTTAAATGAAGATGGGAGGCTTAAAAGGGCAGGATATGTTTTATGCAACACAGAAACAGAAATGTGCTTGCTGCTGAAGATGGTGCTAATGATTAGATGCTAACCTGAAAGGAAATAAAATATAAATGAATTGCAAAAGAAAAAATCAAGGAAATCATCAAAGCAGCAAATGGTGTGATGAACTTTCATAATTCAGTGTTGGAATATTTTTTGTGTTCTGGGACATTCAAAGGTTAGAAAAATACAACAGACACTTTCCAGGATAACAACTGAACTCAGGTTTCTAAAACTATTGCAACCTAGAAGATCAAGAATTTTCTGGTTTTCAGATATAAGAGAACATCAGGAGCATTCTTTCTGATTCAGAATTTTGCCGGGTCAGGAGACCACATTACATCATATCCCTCACTGAACAACTTCCTCTTCTAGAAGATACATCAAATTTTGGGCCACTGATTGTTCTTTCATCTATTGTTGCAATACTTAATACTGGCAGAAAATACATGTTTCATCGCCCTGCCACAAACACCTCTGAGGAGCCTAGCTCCTTGCTGTTTTTAATCTCCTTGTAGATGCTGAGGGATCTCAACTCCAGGCTGTGCAATTCCTCAGGTGTATCTGTAAGTCAAATGATTCAGCCACAACCATCCTGGCAGATCTTCACTGATTCCCCTCTGATTTATCCACATCTTTCTGTTGGGGCACCAAAACTGGACACAGTAAGGCAGCTATGTTCTAATGAATGCCGTGATCATCTCCCCGGATAGAGTGCCTGTGCTACTTTTCACACAGTAATCAGGAGTTTGGGATTTCAAGAATCTGCAACTAGAAATGTAATAGAATTCTTCTCAAAAAAGAGGCAACATATTCATTAGGTAAACCTTTGCTTTTAGATTTGCTATACAACACTCAACTCGTTCAAAAGTTTTTAGACGAGCAGTATCTCATTTTGTTGTAAAGCGGTATTATTAATATGCTGCCAGAATCAATAAACTTTGTAAAATCCCTCAGATAAAGAGATTTCTTCCAACACAACCCTAGCAAGAGTTTGGTTACAAATCAGTCTCCAGCATGTGCTATGATGAAAAACACAAGAACAGAAAACTAGTTCTGCAAGTCTTACGGTGACAAAGTATTTTGTGCTAACTCTCATCAAAGAAATACAAACAAGCCTATGTCACCCCTGACAATTTGTTTCCTTCAGGAACTGCACTGGCTAGAGCCTGCTTTTTCCTCTCTGATCCATTGTTTGGAAAGGAAATTATTTTTTCCTTAAACTCATATGGTTATGCTCAGTCAAAAGTCATCTTTCTTCCAGTTTACAGGGGAATCAGTTTCTGCTTGAGGAATTAACACCCAAACATATCAGCTGTACCTCTGCTGCTATCACTGCTGGATTCCCACTGAGGGACAGGAATATGACAAAGGTGGCTCTGAGATTGCCACTCTGCTGGGCTAATTAGGTAAGCAACTCATATTTGGATGAGAGTCCAAAGATAAAGAAAGTGAACAAGGAGCAGCCAAAAGCAGGTAGGTGGATGATGGGCATCATTCAGATTATTCAGAGGATGAGGACCATGAGAAAGTAACAAAGAAGGACAAAGCTTCCAGAGGAGAACTATCAGGGTAATATGAGAGAAATACAAGAGAGTATTTCAAGCATGTAAGAGATGGATGGCAGGCCAATGAGCATTTCTGAACTTTTGCCAGTTCTTGCCACTCTCCAGTCTAGCAGTAGAGATCACAAAAGCAGGAAGAGATCTTTTCTAGGATGAAAAAAAATGTATAAAAATACCAAAAACAAACCAAAAAACCCCTTCAATGTTATTTGGGCTCATACACCTGGCATGATAAGGATAGTTTGTAAGCTGCTATCTTCCTTTTGTTTATTTCTAACAATACACATTTTTATAACATTTAATCATGTCTGTACTCTATGAAGCTTTCCATTAAAGCCAGCCAATAAATATCCAGCAGCTCTAGGCTCCTGAATTGAAGCACACAGGCAGAAAGCTAATTCCACAACAGGTTTTTTTTCTGCTTAAAAGCATTTGACAGGCACTCTGTGTTCACCCTGCTTTACATGAACCCTGTCCCCAAAGTGTGCATGGGCAGGCAAAAATTTAAAAATGCTAAAGAAACCCAAGATGCATCAGCTCTCCTAGGTCACACCTATGTCCCATTCAGTAGATTGTATTTGCACTGCTATACCACGATTCAATACATTTGTACTCAAAACCCCTCAAAGATTCTCCAGATACAATGCTAGATTACCTGGTCAGGCAAAAGTCAGAAGTCACCACTAAATTCAAGACAGAATTTTCATACTTTAAGAAATCCTCCTGGCTCTCAATATTATGACAGTGAAACTCCATTTCGGAGAAAAAAAAGGGGGTTGCTATCTTTCTTTCTTTTTTTTTTTTATTTTACCTTTATTCTTAACTGATTTCAATTAGGCTGAAACACTTATCACAAAATATTGAAATTTTTCATTTAAGTATACCAGAATGTCATTCTTGATTTCCACTGCTCTCCTTCCATCAGTCCTTCTGTAATAGTTATTCCATTTATGATCAGCAATAATTCAAAAAGTTAGCATCTCCCTTCCTGTTCAAAGTTTTTATGTTTACAATGCTTTTAAAAAGAGTCATGGCTTATTGTTTCCTTCATCATGCAGAAGAAAAGGAAATACTTGTTGCAGAAACTGGCACAGTAACACAAGTGTGCTCTTTTATAACCTCTCATGTTTTGTCAGTTGTCTGCAGACCTCAATCTTTTCATGATTTGAAAAGGTGTCAGTATTTTTTATTCCTGGTAATTTTCAAAATCATCATAGCCTATGATCTCCATAGCAGTTTCTTCTTGTTTCCTCACTTGATTATGCTAAAACAGAACTTATTTAAACTGAATAGCATTGCATTCACATCATAAAATCTGCCAGAGAAGTGCAAGGACAACATTTTCAATTGTTACAAGTCAAGCTGATCCAGAAAACACGTGAAACTGGCAGGACTAATCTCTCCCACCAGACTTACAGATGTCCAGGTTTATTTAAAATAACCCTAAGTGAAACAACACAATTTGCAGTGTTTAGATTTTTTTAAATGTATGCATTTTACTGGGAGGCATCTGATTACAGGAATATCTCAAATTTTATTCCTGTGGTGACAAGGCAAAAACAGCTATAGGAAATGGCTTCCGCTGAACTGTTTTCTCCCCCAGCACACCAGGACAGTCCCATCCAGCCCATTTCCCAGATGTTCTTGCTGAAAATTCCACAGAATCTCTGGATCCAAAGTGATGAGAACATTACTTTGTACTAAAAACACATGGCTGAACTGAATTATTCATTTTTCCTTACAAATCTATGTTCTTGGCAGGAGAGGAGGGGGATAACTTTCATGCATGCATAGGAAAACTCTTAGAAGGTAAAGCAGCTTAAGTTATCAGGAAATAGGTGTATGTGGTGGTTATTTAAAAGATAAAGAGCTTTTCTCACTGTCAAGTTCAAGTGAAATATCCATCAGCAAAATCAAAATTTCACATATGGTACTAAGGTCTTGCACAGGGAACCTTATGATTTCACTTAAGCATGTCTGAAGGCCACCCATGTTCTTGCCAGGATGTCTATAATGGATAACAGAATTACAGTACACAATATGAGTTATTCGATTGTAGAAGGAATTAAGGGAAACAACACAAGTTTCTTAAACATATGAGGTAAACCACAATATGATACATATGGTAAATTGACTATATATGAACAACAATCTAATACCTCTTTCGTATCTCACTTTATAGATATTATGTCCATATTTACATGGAATCCAGATGAAGGCAAAAGAATCACAGTGAATTAAAGACTAAAGGCCTACAATTTCAGAATTATGCCAGGCATCCTTCACTAACAGAAACTAAATCGTGGGCAACTGCTGGACAAGATGAAAATTTCTAACAGTGAGTTTTGACTTATGATGTAAAAAACATGGGGATTCCTCCTTTGTGCCCTGAAAATTTTTATACAGCCTGCATTCTCTCAGTGGAATCAAAGAAAAAAGTAGACTGGTGAGAGGACACGTGGAGGAAAGAACATCTAGTCCAACCTCCTGCTCAATAATACCATATTCAAAGCCAGAGCAGATTGTTCAGGACCCTGTCTAGTTGAGGTCTGACAATTTCCATGGATTAAAATTTTGCAACTTTACAAAGAGTTTTAATCTCCTACACCAGATAAAAATGTAAAGAAGTTGTAAGAGTAATTATGTCTTAGGATAATAAACTCTGAAGTTTGACATTTAGGCTCAAAAATTAGCCTGCTGAGCTGCCTCCACAAGCAGATAAAAAGAATTCTATGAAGATATACACAAAGTCAATTTTAGTAAAGCCCATTTCTGCACATATAATGAACTTCAATTACCTCCAGTGAAGGAAAAACTAAGTCTGTCATTTCCTTTCAGGCAAATATACTTTATAAAAAGACATGTAGAGATCTTTTTCCCGTCCTACTTAGTTGTTACTTAAAGGAATAGCTTTGAAATGCAATTATGTTCTTATGATACTCAACTAGTAATATTAATGTATCAGCCTTGCTCCCATAAACTGGCCTATCACTGTTCCCTCTGCTTAAAAATCCTTGTAATGGTCTACCTGTCCTTATACTGAAGCACTCAGCTGAGTAGGAAGCACTTTTATTTTTTATTTCTGAAACAAAATTGCTTTGCTTATACCAATAAAAATTACTTTGATTTAAAGAATTTATTTTTAATAAGAACATCTGTATATATATTTGCAAAAAACACAGAAACTGCCTTAAAAAAGTTTTTAAAAAAAAGTATTAACCCAAATTCTTATTAATTCCATTTGACTGGTTTGTAAGCTCTAACACAACTCTAAAATTGTATCATAAACCATAAAATATAGTATGGAAATCTAAAATTTTAAACACAAAAAAATTCTGTGCATTGCTAAATTAAAATGTATAGAATCACACTGTGTTGTAAATGACAACGTAAAATGAAATGTGCACAGGAGAATTTCCCAAGGATTTTAATCTTTCATTTCTCAGGGAAAAAAAAAAAAAAAAAAAAAGAGAAAATAAAAACTTTTAAAATGGCTGATTCCTATGGGTCTGTAGTTACAGCAATGAAAAGCCCAAGTTTTGCTAAATTTTCTCCCGGCAGAATCTTAGCCATTAATGTGGTCAGAGATGTATAAAATAATAAACAATAATAAAAAAGCATGACTATCATTACCCACTTCTGTGTAAAAAAAAAGAATTGATGATTCCTATTAAAGATGTGTTACCTATCCTCAGGACTTTGTAATTCTTGTTCATCAGCTGAAGTAATTATCTGGAAAGTAACATGGAGTGTAAGTAAACAAACAGCATTTCATTTAGTCAGTCCAGTTGCTGGAGCTTGTTAATAATTTAGAGAAGACATGCCTTCATGACAATAGATGTCCATGACTTCGATAAAGAGGTAGATGGATTTTTCTCTGTGATAGCCTTCCTGAGAGCCAGTGTTAAATAAAAACAAATAACAGATTTGCTCCAATCAGCTGCTTCTGAATTTGTTCATCAGAACAAATCATGTTACTTATTATCATCTACTGGAAAACAAAAACATACTCCCAAACAGACATAAACACACAGCCTCAACTGTAAAAGAAGAAGAAAACAAAGGGAAAAAAAAAAAAGAAAAAAAAGAAAAAAAAAAAGGACTTGTGCCCCAAAAAGACTATCAAAGAAACTTCATATCAAATATTCGGAAATGGGATTTTTGCTCCTTGGTTTCCCTGTGTGGAAAGTTTCTATCAAAATGCCACTGGACTATATCCAGCCTGCCTGCTAGGAGTGCTTAATTGAGCTGTTGTAACTGCTAGAGTTTTGAAAGGTCAAGAGAGCAAGAAGCTATGCAGACTGCCAGACACCACCTCTCACACCACTGATGGGAGAGCAGTTGTGCTACCCAGGATGGAGAGTCTAAAAGAGGCAGTCTGCTGCAGCAGGCACGGATGGCAGACAGCGTGAACAGGCCTGCTTGGCTTCAGCTCTCCATATGTGCTGTAGGGAAGTCACGATTTCCAGTTTGCACATACAACATCTTCTGCCACCCCTTCTGCTCCCTTACATCCATCCACAGGCTAAACAACGTACACACCAAAATGCATGCCACAAATACTTAATTGGGAAACAAACTTCAAAGTAACACCATTGTTAAAGGTAGAACTTTGAGGTCCCTGCAAGATCTGGATTTATTTTGTACCATATTCATGCACAGCATATGCATGTCCCATTTCCTTAACTAAAGACATTCAAGCCACCTTCTTCTAAATATCTCAACTTCTGCATGTAGGGCTCCACCCCAAGCATTATAAATTGATTATTTAAACCACATGCCATTAATATCTTTTACCCAGAGGACATCTCTAGTTACATAGGTCTCCTAACATTTAATTAAATAAGAACTATGAATATATGCGGCATAAGAGGGAGGAAGTTGTAAATAATTTCCAAAAGCCTGGACACACACACACACACAGTGTGCAGAGGAATCCAAGAATTAATTATGCAGCTACATAAATCAGAGAAGCCCAACTAACTAGCTTGTAGTTAACTCTGTACTGCCCTGCCTAGATTACTGCTCCTACCATTAACACTTGTTATGGCTACATTAGCTTTAGCTTCATTCAAATTCCTCACTGAAAAATAGCCCTTTTTTTGTTGTTGTTTTGTGGTTTTGGGGGGTTTTTTTGTTTGTTTGTTTTTTTGTATCAAGGCCTGTAAAATAAATGATGAACAGGGAATAGAAAAACTCAAGTATTCCTGATCATGTAGTTATCAGGTTATATTTTGTTTTTTACCAGTCTGGTTCACATCACTGAGGTAAAGTGCCTTGTGTGCAGCATGGGGCTGATCAGTGCATTGCCAGGAAGTAGGTCATTATCATGGCCATTTCTTTCAGATGGAAATCAACTGAAACCAAGACCAATAGGTGAATTTACAGATTTCATCAGGCCTTGGTGCTATCAATACACTCAGGAGCCAGGTCCTGGAGAGACTTCCTTCCCTCCTTCCCACTTCTGTCTCACAAATGGAGAAACAGCTGAGAGGTTCAGTGCTCCCTCAAACAGTTTGGTGGGATTTTGAAGTACTTTCACTTTGTTATTTTTTCTTGGTGTTTGTGAGATGAACTGCACTAGTCCTTCCAACCCAGGCCAGTTTTCATATTCCATTTCTCTTACAGTCTACTCCTTCAACAGAAGTAAACTTCTCTTTTGCTATTTTACTACCTGGAGCTGGTCACTGGGGTCTGTTTCTAAATGTCAGAAACCATTTGACTTTCACAGGGCTCCCTCTCACACATGCCTCAGGCACAAACCTGCTCCTCAAACATCATGCACTCCCCAGGATCCTCTTCCACAGTAAGAGAAATGTTCATTCCCTTCCTTCATTGCATTCAGACACCACTCGGCACTAAACCAGTGCAAAAGGATCTAGATAAATTGCAGTCATTGACTTGCCTCGTATTTTTTGTTGGAAATACCTATTCCTAAAAGTTCTTTTCCTGAAGGGAGAAACTCTTTAATCTCCCAGAGCTCCACCCTCCCCAGGACCCTAAATTTAAAAAACAAGTGTTCTGCGCTCTACACAAGGGACAGTGGATCCACTGCTCACAGACTCACATACATAACAGGGCCTACAGCTCGAGCCTCAACCCTTGGCCTCCACAGAGCTCTCCACCTTTTTATTGACAGTTCACGTGTTGGACTGTGGGGACAGAGGTAGGGGAAGGTCAGACACACAATAAATACCTTCAATACACTCTCAAAAAAAAAAGGGCTCCATCCTCAGTCACTGAAATTCAAATTAAAGACAGGAGGCAAGGAAATAGAAGCTATATGAAGGTCAAACAGTAATATCATCATTAAAAGATCTACTTCACATAAACTACAGGATGTTAGACTAAACACTGTTTTTTCTCTGGGGAAAAAAGTATGGTCACTACAGCTGTGCAAATCACTAACTGGCAAGTACACTGGCTGTCTTGGGAGTAACACAGAAATGACCAATACTTTCCTCTGCATGGGTTTATTATGACTTTTCTCTCTAGTGTTTCCCTATTCTAAAGTGAAACTGTTTCAGGAGCCGTTCTGCTATACCATTGAAAGCAGCAGCCCTCCCAGGCTTCCCTTGGGGAAATCCCAAAACTCATATGCAGTGCTTAAAGCACAGCTGCCAGGTCTCTGAGCTAGTTATGGGGATTGATGCCATACAGAATGACCCTCATTTTTCCAGTTTAGGAAAAGGAAACTGTATTGCTTCTACACTTAAGCTTCTACACTTATGCAGAGAACATAAAGGAAAAAGGCTTGCTAAGGGTGACTGTTTCACAAATCTACATCCAGCTCTGGATGTAAGCCCATCTATCTTCATGTATAAGCACTTGTTTCTTCCACACAAGAGTTCTTCCCACTAAACACACAGTCTCAGGCATGAATAACTCTGTATCTTGTGCAGCTGTACAATATTTGCAGTTGAAAATTAACCGATTGTTATTGTCACTAGAAACAAACTAAGCGTCTCCTAAAATTTAAAGATAAAGAATCAAAATGTCAAAGGATTTTTCAAAGGATGGACTCATAGCTCTAAAGTAAACCTCAGAGAGTGAATTTAATTTGATTGCCTTTCAGGTCTGTAATTCAAGTTACACTCACGTGTTGTACAACTTATCTATCTGAACACAGCATTAGATGTTGTTGCCTTAGGTTGAACTAAGGTGAACATGGAAAAGTCATTCCAAAATCTTGTGGCTAACTTTTTAGTGTTCTGCCACAGATAATCTGTGAAACTATCCCTGTCATAATAAACAATGCAATTCAAGGGAGAGGTTCCCAAAGAAGCAATTCTGATTTAGGATTTTCAGACACGTTCCCATGTCAATGCACAGTATGATGAAAACTGTTGCTAAAAAGTTACAAGTGACTCTCTCCAATCTTAAACAATATCCTTTTCTGCCTTCACTCAGTTGCTGAAATAGGGTAAGTAGCAATGACTCAGAGTGAAGACATTATTGTGTTCTCCCTATTGATTTCTAGGATTTAGAATAATTCTAAAATAGGTGGGGTTTTCTCTTTAAAATTAGTCCTATCAGAGAACGCCTGTACACACAGAATTGGGATCTGATTCACAAAGAACAGTCAAAAAGTAACTCTTCTCAAACCTGAATGACCTTTGACTGATCCAAGATATTCCCCTCCTTTAGAAATTTAGCAGACAGATTTTCATACTTTTTGGAAGATAATTCTGCCTGGCAGGAGCCATGCATAAAACTGGAATTTATCAACATCATACTTAATATTCCAAAAGAAGTGCTCCATCCTTCAAGAGGACATAGGCAAACTCAACAGGAGTGAAAATTTAATTTAAATAGACAAGTTCAAAACTTTTGCCTGGAGAACACAAGTGACAAATGCTGGATTTCCAAGGCAACGGAAACATATGCTCTGGACATCACAAGCAATTCACTGGACTTATAAGGAGGTTTCCCAGTCTTTGTAAGGATATTTTCCAAGTAAAATATCTATGGAGATCATAGTTTTGAGTTTCTTAGGAAGATTAAAAACTGATCACAAAAATCTAAAAGTTGCATGTAATAGAGTGAATGAAATTCAATGGTTTTTCTTAAATGACCAGTAAGCAAGAAAACTTGCTGCCTCTGAATTACTCTTCTAAAAGAATACCTTCCAAGTGATTAGATTTTTCTCAGGAGAAATCCTAATTAACCTTACACTTACCATCACAGTGGTTGATCATGCTAATACAACAGAGCCCAAAGTCTCTGCCAGGAGAGACTGCTGGCACAAAGGAGTGACAAAACACTAAAAGTGTCCTGTGCCCCACTGGGGACAAGTCGGCACCATCAGCCCTGGCACACCTCCATCAGGGCCCCAGGAAGGCAGGAGGGATGTGGCTGGCTGCCCATCACCCACAGCCCTGGCAAGGCCCACCTGAGGGAGGAAGAGCAGATGTTCTGCAGCCATGGCAAATGCACGGCTGGGAAGTGCAGCATGGTGGCACAGGAGAGCCCCCCAGACTTGCAAGCACCATATAGAGTCCCACCATCCCTTATGTGAAACTCTAAAGACTGTTGGGAGGAAGTTTTAGATGTTTTTGTTTTAGGACAGCAATGCAGACTATGATCTACCAGGCATCTGGGAAAAGGACCTCTCTCTGTTTCAGTTTTGATGAACTACTCCAATTCTGTTTAATTTATTTATCTACTCCCTTTAACCAGAGGTTTACTTCACAAACAAACAGGAAAAGGCCTAAACAAACAAGTTACAGCCACAAACGAGACTGCTGGGCCTGCATCTTCTTATAGTTTCTTGTATTTATGAAATTAAACTGCTTACTGTAGTCAAACAAATCTACTTTGCCAAGTATGTGGCAAAGGATGCCTGAAAAGATTCTGTATGTTTATCAGTCATAAAGAGCTTAACAAGCACCTAAAGTTTTAAAATGTAATGTGAAAGACACTGCATACCAAGTTAGAACATTTATGAAAATACTAACAGAAACAGGAAAGGACCACTGCTACCTGGTTTTATGATTAATTTCAAAAATATAGCTTTTGTCACTGTGTCATGACAGTTTGTTTTCATTTTTAATATTAAATGGTCATAAACCCAGCTTTTTTCTTTTGATAACTGGTTCTTAAGCAATATTACCTTTGTCAGGTGGGGATGGTGGGAGATGGTATCAAAGTTGATTATCACTGCCATCAGATATCTGGACTTATTATACACTCAGAGTAAGCTAATAATCCAAGCTTGTTTATACACAAGAACAGAAAGAAAGCAAAGTGGATGAAAAAGTTGGTAGTACCAGTCTGTGGCACTTCACTATTAAATTCAACTGAGTTAGAATACCACTTCAGATATTCCTGTTTCTGCAAATGTGTGTGCATGCTCATGTGGACATACGTATGTGTGTATGAAATTCAAACAGTGATCACATCCAGTTCCATTTCTCTACTACTCTATTTAAATATTGAGTTTTAAGAGATGGATTTACTGAATTCCTCTAAGAGATTCTTTAATGATGCTATGCTTCTTTTCATCAGTAGTCTCCTCCCTAGGATAAAAGCAAATTTTATATGCATAGCTAGAATTCCTTAAGCTTATTTACATTTGCTTTAAATTAATAGTAAACTTAAAATTAAACCCTGAAATTCTTCACTGTCACTTTTCACTCTCTTTGTCCTTCAGTGACTCAAGTAATTGTGTGGGAAGATAAAACAAATGCCTTTTCTACAGTACAGAGCATATGGCTCCATGAACAACAGATCTGTACAGATAGAAGTTTCACATTGATTTAGCTTTTACTGAACAATAAAAGTGTTTTTCAAGCTTTATGTACACCATCAAGTCTATTTTACTCATCACTGAGTAAAGAAAACATCTTGGTAAGTCTGGCTGCCAAAATAACACCAAAAAAGTACATCCTTATTTTCCCCTGAACTGTCTTGCTCTAAAGAAGAACTAAGAAGAAAAAACTCAAATGATATTTTAGTTTGCACTTAGTGACACATTTTGTTTGAACAGACCATTACTCTTCAGTTTCAGGGACCTCAAGAGATACCAAAGAGAACAAAAATAAAAACAACAACAACTACAACAAAGAAAAGGAAATAAACAACCCCACACAATTCATGGTGGGCTCTTTCTTCTATTGATGCTATTTCACTTTGCTCAACTATGTCGTAGAAAAGGGACTGGAACAAGATGGCTCATGTGCCTGAAAAAGTTGTCTCAAACATTAAACTGTTTTCTATGACACAGAATACTTCGAGATTTTTTAGAAGCTGAAACACTATCAGAGAAAGAGACTGAGATTTGAATCCAAAGCTTTATTATCATTCTTCAGTCATCTAAGTTATTTTCAAGACATTTTAAAATTTCAGACTTGCTTGCTGTATGAACCAGGAACTCCACACGCTACAATGGAATGAAGAACAAAATGCAAAAATCTGTTAAGAGCAGTTTGCAACCCTTTCCGAATATCTGAATGTAACCAATTATAAATATTAAAAAAAAAAAAAAGCAGCTTCAAAGTTTGACACTCTCTCCCACTCTACAATTTTTATATACAAGTACACATTCTATAGCATAATCACCGTGGCTTACTGCTTTGGAAAAACTAAGTTCTTTCCAGCTCCCTAGCTTGGTTTGTGAAAGTTTGTGCAAGTCACACATACACAAATGAGTTCAATGCGCAGATAGCTGCACTTATATTATTTTCCTGAATGTCTTCTACATTTGTTGCATCTCAAAAACATATCTGGTTGGAATTTAAAAAAGGATAAGAAAGAGGGAAAAAATCCAAAACAACTAAATTAATCCGTTGAAATGTATTGTAGAACCCAGACTGCCATAAAAGGCCCTTTCATACTTCAAAGATCAACTTCAATAATCAAAACAAAACATTTACAATTGCCAATTATATGCAAAGAATGTAGCACATTTTAGCTTGTGAAATTTATTTTTATGTTGTATAGTAGAGTTCATACATATTTTTCAGTGCTTTTCTTCCCCAAAGCTCCTCAGATTTGGACTTGGTCACAAATGTGTGTGGGTGGAAGAATCCATCCATTTTGCCTACAGTGTAGCACTTGAACCACAGGCTGCAAAATTACAAACTTTTATGTCAGCTAACAACGTCATGCAAAAGTGTGGAGCTGTTAGTCGTTTTCTTCCGGTCTTCTCTGACATCATCGACTTTTTTCCAATACTGTTTTACACACATACTTAAGTAAAGACTGTCAGATCTTAACGTGGGTGTGTTTGGGTTTTTATAAGCCAGCTCTTTTGATGGGACGCTGCACTACATTACAATGACATGCTCTGAACTGTCCAAAAGGAATGGTTTGGCAGCCTCCCCACAAACATACTATTAAGGCCAGTTCCGTAAGCTCCTTGTAGTCCATTTACATTACAAAGTATTCGACAAATTCTGAATTATTTGGAGGCGTGGGTTTGCTTAACTCAGAGTCCAAATATCCTCATAATACTCAGTAGTTAACTACTTTCAATATCACCACAATGCAATAAACAAGACAAGGAAAGTAAATTCAGTGTTATTTAGCTCGTGCCCCACTACTTGAAGAAGTTGAAGAACTTGAAGAAAAATGTCATATTTAAACCGCAATCGAATTGGTGAATACTAAAGTTCAAACACAATAAAAACGGTATTGACAAAAATTCAAGGCTGCCCAATAAAGTCTGGGATTGGAACATTAAAAGTAAATAACAACTAAGAAGAAAAAAAAATCACTAGTTTACGTCTTACCACTTCGTACTCCTCACTGCCAAAAAGGTACATAGTTACTGCTTCGCAGTCTGACACCAGTTGCCCCGGGCGCCCCGTCGCCTAAAGTCGGATCTTCCACTGCATCCTCAGCTCCCGTGTCCCAGCCGGGCAGGCTTCCCAGGCTGCCTTCCCACGCCTGGGCTGCTCCCGAGGCACCGGGGCTCCCGGGCATGAACTCCGAGTCTGCTGCGAGGGCCGCGGGACCGGCGGGATGGAAAACTGCGAAACTCGGCGGGCGGCAGCGGCAGCCCCGCGCCCCTCCGGAGCCGTGCGGGGCGGGCCGGGCCGGGCGGAGGGACGGGGCGGGCAGCCCCAGCCGGGGCCGGGCGGAGCGGGGCGGGCTGAGGGACGGCACGGGACGGGACGGGGCGGTGCGGGGTGAAGGACGGGGCGGTGCGGACAGAGGGAAGGGGCGGTGCGGGCAGCGGGGGGCGGCAGCGCCGCGTTCCGGCCCGGCCCCGTCTGGCGCGACACCGCCCGAATCGTGTGCGAGGAAAGCGCGGCCGGGAGAGCCCCGACAGGGACCGGAGAGCCCGGGAGCAGCGGCCGGGGCCGGGCAGGGGGCACCGGCTGAGCCGCGGGTGCTCGGTTCATACGTAGCCCTCGCTGCTCTGCCTGTGCTGCAGAAACCCATGCAGCTATCTCAGTGTCTGTGTCTTAAAAAAGAAAAATGTCCTCTGAAAAACAAACAAACAAGCGAACAGCCCAGAATAGTTGCCCTTTTGCATGTTTCGCTCGCTTCCTTGCTTTCTCGCACTGATTAGTCCCACACTGCTCTGTAAACACAGTGTAACTTTATCTCCGTAGCACAATTGCACCCAGGTAAATGAGAAGTTACACCCGCTGCCCCCACAGGGCACGGGAAGCGGATCCGACACGCAATACCACACCGGGACAGAAGAATCCGAGCACCCGCAGAGCTCCTGGCCAACTTCTAGTCCAGGCAGAGCAGGCAAGAAAGAGTAAAAGAAGCCAAAGAGCAGAATAAAACACAACTAAAACACTTCAGAGACTAATTCACCAACTGCATCCCCAAACTAATATTAAAATGGGGCTTTAAAATAAAGCCCATTAAAGATGGTTTAGGAATATATCATAAAATAAACCAGGCACGCAGAAATATTGCCCTTTGGGAAAGGCTGTTCTTTATAAATGAGGAAGAGGCCACCAGTCGGCACCAGTAACACAACCCTGACCAAAACTGCTTTCAAACAGCACTATGAAACCAATCTGTTCTCAGCTCAGACCTCTCGATTCCTTACAATTGATAATGCTGCTAAGCACTATATCCTTTAACCAGAACTATACATAAGCACCAAGAAAAAAATATAGAATACGTAATGTCCTAAGGAGGGAATGTGTGGGTGCATGCTTGCCAATTTATATCTATAATCAAGTTAATATAATATACACAGTATCTCATGACAAGATATAGCATTGAGAACCATTTGTGCTACTCAATTTCCTTCTCTTCCACAGAAGAAAAAGAACCTCTTTCCTAACAAAAGTAGCAAATGAAGTAATTCGAATACATTGTAAATATCTTCCCTGTTCCTTCCCCTGCATCATCCCCTGCTTATTTTAAATAGATCTTATCTTCACTAACTCAGTTTCTTTGCGTGATTAGTAGTATGTTCTTCTCTCAATCTGTTTTCTCTGTCAAAAGAGACCTTTCCTTTAGTCCTCTGTTGACTATACGTGATATGACTTATGAGTCTGGGTTTTTTTACGTTCTTGAATGTATCCACAAGCAGAGTTAAACCCAAGAAAATGGTTGGAAAAGGGCAAATTAGAAATCAGAAGACATTAATTTCATTTCCAACCATATGTTTACAAAATAGCATTAGTTTAATCTGTCAGCTGAACTGGTCACTTTGCATTATATCAATTGCAAATTACGCTTCAAACAAATAATATCATAATAGTGCATTCCCAGAGAGTAAATAAACCATGAACCATCCCTGCATGGAGGCTAACAGGCGTCAGACACCTCTACTGGAATGTAATAACCACTTGTCCAACTCGGTTGCTCCTATTGATGCTGAACAAGTGTGGTCACACACACTTATTAGCTTTAATGTAATTGCCTAAGCTTTCCCGCACTGTGTTTTTAGTGTGAAACCACACCTGTCAATACTGGCAAAGCCAGTGTCATCACACATTACTTTGCTTGTCTGATACAGCTCTTGTAAGCAATTAAAATTTGGGTGCCATAGCTTGATTGCTCCCTTTTGGATATGGCTTTCACAACTGATTTGGAGAGAAAAAAAAAGACCCAGCAGGAATGTTATGAGTACTTCTAACATCAAAAATAAGGAAAACATATTGCTTTCTATGTATTAAAAATTGTTATACTTTTTAAAAATCATTTCATCAGCTCGTGTACTTTGGGAATGAATATGAAATCAGGGAGGATGGCAGTTCACATACACTCAACAGAGACTTAGGGCATTATTCAGGCTGTCACCATAAGTGACTTTCATGTCACAAGTAATTCTCCCTACAGACAGCACAAGCAGCCAGAGTCTGGCAGCTTGGACAGTAAAGAAGCTGAATTGCTCATTGCTCTCTTGAATTGAAACATCATGACAGGTACCAAAGTCTGTCTCAGGGCTCCACAAAGCAAATTTGCATATAGCTTTTATGGTTCAAGAATTAAAAGTCTGCAAAAATGCCACCCCTGTTGAGGGTGTTTAAACTCAGCAAAGCAGTGCTGGATGACCTGTGCTCCTCTTCCAGCTAAGTGACAGCACAGGGTTTTTGCTGCACATTGTTCCCCCAGTAGCTTAGTGTGGCAAGGGATTGACCAGCAGAGGTGGGCAGAGTCTCTCCAGTGCTGACCCTTGCAGACACAATGCCATGATCCACACAGAAAGAGTGAGCAGAGAAGTGGAGGAGATGGAGGAGTGTGAAGGGGCCGTGGAGAGGGAGAGAGAGGTTGGAAAAAGGAATCTGTGAACAGTGGGGCTGGAGAGGTGGTGGGATGGTAAAAGAAGAAAACCAGAGTGCAGAACAAGGATGGATGGAAGCAGTGTGACCCACAGAGAGGAGAGTCTACAAGCCAGGTCAGAAGACAGGAATTAAGGTTATGCAAGAAAATGTTCATGGCACGCAGGGAGCACAATAAGATTTGAAAAGGCCTTCAAAGAGACTAGCCTAAAGCTAGGAGGTAACCAGAAAGGAATGGAATGGTGTGGACCAGGACAGAAATGCTGAGATCGGATGCCTGGGCAGAACTGGCTGATCAAGCAAATATGGGCCATCGGAAAACCTGTATGTTGGAGACTGCAGCAAAAGACAAAGTTGCTACTCTATTTTTGGAATAGAATGGAACTGGGATGAAGGCAGAAAGTGTCAAAGGCACAGAAATAGGTCTAAAAATACGGTAGGTGGAAACAAAGCTAAGGGTGGAATTGCTCCTCTCCCCAGCTGGCACTTTTCGGCAGGACATGTTCTTGCAGATGTGTGTCAGAGAGCTACACCAACATGACTTGATGAAGACTGGGCCTTAAGAACGAGCATTCAGACTAAAGAAAAATAAAGTACTGCTACTGTGAGAGTCAAGACAGTCTGAAATGATGAAGTAAATCACAAAGATAAAGTAAATCAACATATACAAGCACATTTAAAGTAGCTCTTGCTCATCTGTGGAAGCCAAGACAGCAATAGCAATATTAATCATGAGTTAACAGAGGCAAACAGGTACAAACACAGGTGTGTCACAATGTGTGGACTTCATTTTCCCTGATTGCTTCCGTAAATTTTGTCCCTTTCATAAAAATCTACTAAAGTGTATCATATCTAGTGGAAGGGGAGTAAAGAAGACAGAGTCAGACCCTTCTCAGTGGCTCCTAATGAAAAAACAATTGAAATATAGGAAAATATATTTGAACACAGAGAATATTTTTTTGTATGATAGGGTTTGTTTTGTTGTATTTTTTTATTTTACTGTGAGGGTGAGAGAGCATTGGCACAGATTGCCCAGGGAGGTTGTGGAGTCTCAATCCCTAGAGACAGTCAAAACCCATCTGAACACGGTCTTGGGTTGCCAGCTCTAGGTGGCCTTGCTCTGAGCAGGTAGCTGGAACAGCTCCAGAGGTTCATTTTGACTTCAACCACTCCGTAAAACTGTAAAAAATTAACTAAAAATTATCTGATTCACATTGATATTTTAGGGATTCCATCTCTCCATTTTAATTTTCAAAGACTAAGCATAATAACTTTTCAGATTGTCAAAGAGACTAGCATTTAACTCTGGTATTTAAACCCTGACCCATGTCTTTTAAGCATAACTATGAACTGTCTACACTATAAATAGCTTTGTATATCATAGTACTTCAACACAGTGCCTTTGGGAAAACAAACAGAAAAAAATGCTGACATGGTTGTCAAGGTTAATAGACTAAACAGACCTTTCTTGATAAACAAGAATCTTTCAGCTTGTATCCAACAGTAACAACATTTTTTTCCTTCGGGAACTCTAATGGAAAGCAATTGACTCTCTCTTACCTAATTCAGATTCAAATTCAAATCCCGGTGAAGAATGTCAACAGCTTGTAACTCCTTTACAAAGCTAGCAACAAGAATTGCCTCTTGTAAATGTGAATGTTTCATGGTAAGGGAACTTTTGGCAAAAAAAACTCTGAATAAGCTGTTCCCTCTCACATATGGCACAAAAGAGCAAGAGCTATTTCGCTCTAATTTCCCTGCATCCAAACTATCCCATTCCATCCCCTCCCACACTAGCACTGAGTAATTTCTTAACAAGGTTATCTATATGTGAAAATTATGGCTAGGAACTAATTTTTTAGTTTTTCCTATGAATTTTAGCTCTCCCATTGATTTTCTCCCATAGGGGTCACTCTAACTGTGAGCAGCACACTTCCAGCAACATAAACCTAAATTTTCAGGAGTGCTACTGCCCTGAAAGAGCTACAGCATGGATTTGAAGCCCAAGCTGCCTTGTTCCTCTGGACATCAGCAAATTTAGAAGAATGGGTCTTTTCCAGTCTATCTCATTGCCACTGTAACTCTCTGAACACTGTGTGTTGGTGACTGCAGGGTCTCAGCAGTTAAGAACAACTGAAATAAGACTCCACATTCTAAGAAACATCCAAGTGTTTTATGAAAATGATAGGACTGTCTCAGCAAGGAAGCCTGAGAGCATGTTAACCCAGAAGAATTAAAAGCTTGCTCATAGCACCATGTTGCTCAGAGACTTTCATGACAGGTTAAGTAATCCAGTTGGAGTTTCCCAGACTCGTGCTAAACACAACTATTTGTGTACTGGGGGTAGGTAAGGAGGGGGATGGCAGGGCCAGGACACAATTTGGACCACTTCCTTCTCTTGAATGATACCGTCTTTTCTTTTAGAAGCATCCCTCAAAAGAAATAGCGTGGTTTGGGGCAAGTTAAAAGGGGTTTTTTGTTTGTTCGTTTGATTTTCATACCAGCAGAAGTGATGGGCAGCATCCCTGAATATGGTGCAGATTCCAAATTATCAAGATACACGGCATTCATTTCCAGAAGATTTTGTATTTCTTTTCTGAATTTATCCATTTTACATCCAACCACAGAATTAAAACCCATCTCCTTCCATAAAATTCCATGCATCATGTAGGATGCTTGTAATTCTCCCTTACAGATGGTGTACATCTCAAAGAGGGTTGTTAAGTAAAATTTTATTCTGTGAGATTTAGTTTATGTATATAATCAACCAGTGTCAACTAATTCAAGATGCAATAATTAAATACTTCCTTAAGATTAATGTCACATCTTAAATCTCAAAACCAAATTTCAAATAAATGAATAATAAAATCTGAAAGTATGCCCATGGATGTACTGGAATGCTATATAAATTTTATTTTTAAACATTAAAGCTGCTTATCATTTGCAGATTGTTTTTGGTTATTATGGTTACCATTCTCTAACACAATCCAATCTGCCTGCACTTTTCTATTTCGGTCTACAGGAGTGATAACATTAACAGCAGACTTAACTTCTCAACTTGCAAACATACATACATAAGGGGCACAAGCTATCTCCTGCTGCACTGAAAGATAACGTGAGTATGTTGTCAGAGTGTCACAGAAATAACAAACTGCTGTTCTCCCTGCAGTCAGATGTTAAAACATTTGATCCAACTCGCAATGAGTGTCAGAAACACAGCATGTTTGAAAACATTTGTATTACAGATACATAATACAGATATCTGTTGTGTTATGAATCCTCTGCATCACTGAGATATCAGAAAAGTGCTATAAATGCTATGAAGTTGGAAAATCTGCCCATAGGTGATTGTTCCCATGCGTGGGCAAGATTTTTTATTTTTATTTTTTACATGTGATGTAGAGTCATGTGGAACATTGTCTTCTCAAAGCCTTGCTGCAGTGAAACACAGAGAACAGAGAGAGAGACAGAAAGAACAATTCAAGTGCTCAACATGTTGTTGCTGGTCTAGGACGGTCACAGAAATCACCTGCATCTGAATGTGCTGCCAAACACTTCTGAAACAGCAATAAATTCTATCACAGCTTTAAGTGGCTGGAAGAAAAAAATAATTCAACAACCATATTTCAAAAACTAATACCCTGAGTATTAAAAACGAGATAATGTTCGCTTTATGTATTAATTGCAAAATGGGAGATGAATATACTTTTGAGCACAAGAATATCAATAAAAGAAAAAACCTGGACAGAGAACACTTATTATCTTGAAGTGGAATATATAAAACTTACACAATGCTGTAGAAACAGCTTGTGCTGGCTATTTTTCCTTAAAAAATATATCTTTCCACTGAAAGTTTACTACTTTAACTCCATAGTGTTACCCGTACATGAATGCAACATTAAATAAATGGTTTTTTAATGTCAGTGAAAGGCTTTCACCTCTCACACTCAGCACTTGTCTGCTTCTGGGGGCACTGAAATGTTTCAAGTGCCATGGGCTACTCCATCATGGCCAGATGCTGATTGTCCACAGCTGGAGACTCATGAATAACTTTGACTCATAGCTGTGCACAGGAGTTACCCCAGACTATTAGGAATATTACCCTCTGGCAACATCCCCATCCTGAAAACTGTGATTCACTTACAGGTTGTCCTCTGAGACAATTGCTGTGCAATTCCATACTCAGGACATTAACTTAGTAACTTGATAGTTCATGGAGGAGACATCTGAGCCCCTGTGCCTTTAAAATGGTTTTGGCTTTTAAAATGTCCAGCCATATCTCAAAATCACATTTATAGAAGTGCCTGTAAAACTTGTGCTATCGATACCTCAAATTATGTTCTCATGTAAAATAATAAATAAATAAGTATTTTTAAAATAAAAAGAAAATAAAATGCATCTCACCAGGAGAGCCACAACAGCAGGCCACAGGAGTAATTTTGGCTTGCTCTTCCTTTGTTTCTGCATTTTTGGCACAAGCCATCACTTCACAATTCCATCAATTTAAATTATTGATTATCACCAAATGTTGTGGTTTCCTTGGCCTCTTCACTTCTTGAAATCTCAGTTTTCATTTCTCATTTTTACTGTTTTTGAAACCTCCAATATTTCTGATGGTCACAGTTTTGCAATCCTAAAATATGGTTTAATTATATTTAATTTTTGATGGACTAGCTTGTGCAATTTAACAAGCTCCAGTGAAATGAGTTCTGGTGAAATGTGAAAGCTGGAAAACTTGTCTCTGCAGAAGGGACTATTTATCTCTTGGGACCCACTTCAGAGCCCAAAATAGGAATTAAGTGGAATTTAGGCAGCATATGTGCTGCTGTAATGGCTCTCTCACCTATGAAGGGCTGGTTGTCACCCTGGCACAACACAAATGTACTTCAGTTCAACAAGCAGGGAGCCAGATGTGTAACCCTGGCTGGAGCTCACTGTGCGTCAGTGAAAACACAGCCAGAGGAACCAGCATGTCAGCTAAGCAGAGACGGCAGTTTGCAATGCAAGGGATTAAATAAGTGCAGTAAGTTTCTCCTTACAGAGAATTATTGCAATGTGTTACAACAACATGTTCAGGACTGCCCTGATGAGATGCATCATGAAGGTAAGGTACTTTCAGTCAATCTTCCTTGTCCACTCAAATTAATAGAATCTTGTTAGCACAGAGTAAACAGGTGAATACTTGGCACAGAGCAAGAAGGTGCAAAGGTCTTTCCTCTTCTACATTGAAATGACTTTTTTTTTTCCTCAGTTATAACCTAGATATAACTGTAAAATGTAAAAATGTGATTTTTCAATTGCATTTTTCTGTATTGCACATTTTTCCCCCCCATTTGCCACAATTCTTGATTGTGTTCATAAAGAGAATGCTCTGAACAGCCTGGTTCTGCCATGCTGACAGCACTGAAGGCTTGCTCATCCAAGCAAAGAGCGTATCTCAAACTGCATTTCTGTGTGGAGCTCTCCTTCTCTGTCCAAGACTGCAGGACTTTCATACTCCAAGAAAGGCATTCAGCCATTTTCTACACCTTGACTAGAATTTTAAAGGTGAACCCGTTCCTGTGTTTCAGAAGTCATCCACTACCTTTTATAGGTTCAAATCTATGATACTAAGGTGTGTTGGATGAGGTTTTCTGAAGTCACTGAGAAACCCCTCCTAAATACAAAAAATTTGCTAGACATTTGATTAAACATGTGGGAAAAAGTAAATAATATAAGAATTCTCATCAAATCCATAAATGTTGATCTTTATATGGAAGCAACCTACAAAAAGACAGTATTTTGAATTCCAAGATGCGATAATTTCTTCTCCTGTAAATTCATAAAACTGAACCAAAATTGTATATTGTCTTGTCCATGACATGAACAGAATAATGGATTTACACTGAACCAGCATCAATGCAGAAAGCTGCTTTTAAAATTTAAGAAGGAAATTATTCTCTCAAGTAGTTCAGTTCTGACACCTTAAACTTCTCCTAAAATAAAATACTTCTGCCATTACAAGTCTGGTGGCTTTGTTTATGTTTACACAGGTTCTAGTGAAGCTGGGAGATCCATGTTTAATCAAAGTCATAGAACCTGATCACATTTTTGTGAGAGAAAACATTCAGCCAGAAAATATCATGGTGTTCTAGGAACTCACTCTGAATTTTGCAGGAAGTTATCGAAGTGCTTAGTTTGAAAAGCACCTTTCCAGCATTCCACCATAGCATCAGCTATTCAAACCGTTATGTAATCTAGCATTAACCTGTTTCCCACACACCAAAGTGACCCTGTTTCCAAGACAAACTTGAAATATTGATGAAAATATTTTAAAACTTAAAAAATAGCTTTTTTAAACCTTAAAAAATTTAAAACTTAAAAAATTTTTAAAACTTAAAAAATTACTTCTTTCAATGCCTTTCTCTATGTATTAAAAGTTTCTAGAGAGCAAATATTGAAGAGATGACTCTTTCAAATAATACTATACTTTGTTTCATTGTTAGCTCATAGAAACAACTTTATCACTTTACAAGAACAATAAAGTACATTCAAATGGGACACAAAGAAAACCAACCAGAACCGTTCAAATAAATATCAATCACTTAATGTTGCTTAAACAAATAGGTAAAATCATAGAATCATAGAATATTTTGTGTGGGAAGGGACCTTCAAAGGTGCTTTAGTCCACCCCCCAACTGTAAGGCTTTTAATTAGAGAGAAAATCGTAAAGCCCAAGCATGTTTTGGTCCCAGAGATTTTCAAGGGAACTGTCTCCTGCTGAAGTGAGCTGCTGAAATGTGCACTGAAGACTGTGGAAATTGCACAGAAATGATAATACATACTTGACCGAGGACTCTGTCAAATTGAGAAGACACCAAAACAATTACTGTGTCTGTAAGCCAGTCTTGCTACAGGCATCCTTTGATCAGCATGAGCATACTCAAAGTCAAATTTAGCTTTTATATCTAGCAGTCCTTTAAAATTATATTTTCTTCTGATACTAATATTCTACCTATACCATTAACTAGCCAGCTAGTAATTTTTAAGTGATGAATATTATAAATCATCAACCTGAGAGCATCGTTTCAGCAGCCTCAAAACGCTCAGAAAAAAATAGATGTTTACACCCAGTAAAATACTGCAAAATGCAATGTATCATTAATGAGCTGAAGAAAAAAAGTTGTTTAGTGACAGCAGAAGTAATGGAGCTTGGGTTCCCACACACACCTCCACAATACTTTCAGCTCTCTCTCATTTTCCCTACACACCACATGCTCCATACCCTCAGCTCCCCTCCCCTCCCTGAACTTCCCTTTCCATGAGCTGAACAGGAGTGAGCATTTGTTTGCTGTGTTGCAGAGCTGACTTTGTGCTCCTCAACTGGATGGATGCTGTCTTCCAGATACCAGAGGAGGCCAGAGAGTTCTCTACATCTCCCATACTGGCACATAGAGGAAATGGCTTTAACAGCTCCTCCAGCCCCCAAGAACTCCTGCTGTAATCACTCAGTGCTTCTGAGACCTCTGCAAGGCTGGTTTAAATCGGCCACTGAAGTTCCTGAGAAGCACAACTAACAGATGGAAAGTGGGATTGCATAAATCTTGTCTTAGGAAATAAACCTAAGAAATCAGAGCTGTTATACAAAGACTGTCCATACGCTTTAATACTCAGCAGCTTGCTTAAATATAAGCTGACGCCATGAGCAGCAATGTAAATTTCTGACATTTAATCTGTCAGAAAATTTCCAAATCATCATTGTCTCAGAGCATGGGTTGCAGTTACCAAGCAGTTATGAGTACAGTATAAACCACAGGCTTTTGTGTCATAAACGTGCAGTACAAGTGGCACAAAAAAAATCTGTAAAGAAATGGTGCACTTATAACAAAGGACTTAAGGGATCAGTGATTAAAATATTGCAAACATTTATATATTCATATGTAATAAGACAATCTATTTTCAAAATTTTGACAGCTTCTGTATTTTGCCCCATAGCAACAAAATAAATAAATTTTTTAAAAGAGTAAAACTTTTATAGCCTATAAAATGGATATCTGAATGCAGTTGAAGTTTCAAAGCACTTTACCTCCTGTCCTTTTACACTTTTTTTTTTTTTTTTTTTTTTGGTGGCCGCTCCACACCAGGGATCCTGGGAAGCAAATAGCAGAATTTGCCCTTTCAAGTTTATGAATTACTAGGCTTGTTCACTGCTATTTGAAAACTGAATAAAAAATATTAGCAGCAAATATATATTTCACTGATGCTAAAAATATAAATTCAGGTAAATTTGTGTAAATTGGAAAAAGGCAGGGTGCTACTTCTCTGCATAGAGGGTGAGGTAAGGACAAAATGTCCTTATGCTTTCTGACAGTTACTGAAGTTTCCATACTTCAGAATTTCTGTGTTACAATGACTGTTGGTGGTGAAAACGTATCAGGGGTTATGCAGTAAGTAATCTTTTATTTCATCTTACTATAACATTTTCATTAACTTTAACACATCAGGGGTCAACATGTTCCAAGGGATATTCTGTTACCTGAATTTAGAAAAAACGTACCCATAAAGCAGTTGACTGAATTTCTGGTCAATTATAAAATTTGAATCTACTTTTGATGCAACAACTGCCAAAACCTATCATCGTTAATAAATTTATTTGATTATTCATGCCAACAATATGAAAGTTCTCAAGCTGTATCTCTTCTTTAACCTCCTCAATTACTTTCCTCCCAGATACTTCAACATTTTTTTCTATTAGATAATGTCTGAGAACTAGTACTGCTAAAAAAAATTGCTAATTTGCAAGCACAACTTCCTGTAAAATGCTTCTGAACAAGAAGTGACTACAGCCAAAATTGACATTAGCTAAGTAAAATAGCCTTCCCCTCATGACATAACTTGAGACTTGAATAAAAACTGAGGAAACAGGAAGAGAATAGTCATCAACAATCACTTTGAAAGAATGGTTGACCAAATACTGAGGGATCCATGTACATGGCTGAATCCCTTTGCTCCTTTCCATCCGTGTTTCACTTCACCTCTCCTGCTCTTTTGCTGTTCCTCAGTTTACAAAGGCTGTACATCCACAGCACCACTCCCTGTGATTCTCTTACCCTGTCAAACAGTAACTTCTTCCTCTGTCTAACAAGATCTCTATAATCATACTAAATAGAATTTGGACTTCTTCATGATGCGATATGTGGGAAAAGCTTCCTTTTACTTTATAGACCAGATAAACACAGCTTCTCCTTGATGACATTATTTCACAACAAGTAGACAGAAAGATGAAAATGCTCCATGGAAAGAAACATGTATATTAGTCGTGCTAAGTTTCAACATCAGATTGATTTTCTTGAGGAAAACAGTATTTTCCTTTTCTTTTTTTTTTATTTTACAACAATTTTTTTCACACCAAAAAATCTATGTTCTGATTTCTCCCCACCAATAATTATATCAGGATTTCCAGAGAATCCCAATACATATTGTTTATCGGAACTCTTAATCATTGCTTGTATCTGAACTAAAACATAAGGACTTAAGCATTTTACTATATTAATTAGATAAGAAAAGACTAAAGGCAGCTATAGCTATGATTGAACTCGATTATTGTAAGGGTCTTTTCCAAGCTAAATGGTTCTGTTATTCTATTAGCAGTGGATTTCTACTATTCTGAACATCTATGTCAAAAATAATTCCAGTGGAATTGTATATAGTAGTTTCCTGCTTCATGGCACACTTCCTGTGAGATCCACTGTTACGTTACTTTCTCCACAAAAATAAGAGCATAGTCTAATTGGAGTAAAAAGAAGTTGTTTATAATGAAAAATTGTCCGTAAGAGGAGAAGAGAATGGATATTAGCAGAAACTACTCAATTTCTTATGTGGAGATCCCTAAATAACCCGGGAATAGCAATGATCCAAATCTGATTTCCTTCTAGAAAAATACTGTGGAGCAGCTGTTACACAAGACAATGCCACTGACTTCTCTCAGAACAACTCTGGAAAGCTTCTGTCATGCTTAAGGTACTGGTTTTTTACTGCATTCTATTCAAATATCTTATAAATGCTATAGAAAGAAGCAAGCTTATAGCCGAACATTCACCTTAAATCTATGGTTATGTTAACTTTATTTTAATCCCCATCCATTATTTTATACAGAGTAAAAAGAAAAAGCATATCAATGAGAACTTTAAAAATAATATTTGTCACCCATATAAGTTTTATTTCACAGCAAGGCTGAAGTGGGATATCTGCTACTAAACTCCCTGGCCCCAGGATATACATACATGGTCAAATGCTGCCAAACCAAGATTCATGAACATGTTACTACCTAACTCAAACAAAAATAATCGAGAGAATAATGCTTGTGTCTGTAGCGAGAATGTACTTCAAGCTACTGCCAGCAGAGAGTCCCATTGCTTTCATATTGAGAACAAAACAATTTAGCACAATACCCAAAATCATGGAACAAACAGCAAGCCACCTTTAACTACTTTATTAGGGTCACAGACAGAATCCCTCAGCAGCAGCCACCTGCAAGTGCTTTCCCTCCCCCTCAACTCATTTTTTTTCGGTTTTTCCAAACTGTAAGTCAAGTTAGTATGTTTCAAAAAAGAAAGCTCAGAAGGATGGTTTGGACTTCCACAAAAAGGCTGGCACATTTCTCAACAACATTTCAGCTTGGCAAAAGGAGAACAAAGTGAAACAGTTTAACTGTAATTAAGTTAACTTGCAAGCCAGCCCCTACATCGCATTGTAAAATTAAAGAGCTCCCGAGCATCTGGCCTGCACTCCTAGTACATATGCTTACCCCAGGAGCAATGTGCTTAGTTTGAGGAGACATCAGGCGTCTGTCAAGCATGTCAGCCTCACTCCAAGCAGGCCAGCCCTTCCAGCAGCAGCAACACTTCTTACAGGAGCAAAACCTCCGACGCAAAGCAGCACACCAGCAAAAAACTTCAGCCAATCATCCCACATTGACCATTATTGCAAATACCTGTACTTCTAAGGCCTGGTTTAAAGGGCACAGCTTTTGTCTTTACGAAGACTGTTTGCTGGCCGTTTCTCTCAGCTGTTGATCTGATTCAGTCCCTACGTTAGGGACAGCTCAGCAGAGAGCCTGTCACCATCAATTACCAAGGAGGAGTGGGAGGGCTCCGTGCTCATGGCGACGCCAGCCGCTGCAAGGACGAAGCCTGCACACCTGCTGGACTAACATCACACTTTATTCATCTCAGATGTAGGGCTTGCAACATGCATGGCCCCCTGGTAACATACAACCGCTGTGCAGCCAGAAACAGAAAAGGCATCTGAGCATTAACACTGCATAATCAATTTATTGATGCTCATGCATACAGATAGTTTTTTTTGTTCTCCCCCCACCCACAGAAATATTATGCTGGAATTTCAAGCTGTAAATATCGATTTAAGTTGGAAACTTTCTGTTTAAAAGGAAAATTCTGCTTGACTATATTTAAGGTAGAAGACCTATTACGGTAAAAGATATAAATGAACCTCAGCCATGATTTTTATATAAACTATCACCCTAAAAAACTCTCACTAGACATTTCATCGTGGCAATACTTCTACATATTAGGCAGTCGACTGAAATCATCAGGAAAATGTACATGCATAATATCATTGGCCCTAATGAGTTTAAGAATTTGCAAGATTAAGGTCAACTGGCTTAAAATAACAGCATAGGTTAGAAGTAATTAAGGACAAAAGATAAATGTTTGTATTGGTCTGAGGCTTCTGCAAGTGTAGTAAAGAGGAGAAAGGAGCAAGGCAGCAACAGGCAGGGAATGGTACAAACAGAAAAAGAGCTCCAGAGAAGCCACTTTCCCCCTGTTACCACTGAGATAATGAATATCAAGGCAGTGATTCCTCAGAGGAGCAACAAGCACAAACATTTTTTTGGCTCCAGCTGCTCAGTGAGTTGCACAATCTTCTTCTCTGCCTATGCTTCAAGACTGGTCTTCAATAGGCACACGAGGCAATCAAAGCCCCACAAAGTCCAGACTCTGGTCCATGAGAGCTGAAAACATTGTCTATTTTCAAAGGCTAAACTCTTAATACTGACTTTGTGTGTAGACTCTGCAAAGTCAATGCTAATTGGAGAGGGAAGGGCAGACTGTACCTACATGTCTCACAATAAGTACCAAAACAGATTTTTTATTTTTCCTTTTAAACAAAGAGCTCAGACTGGCTTTCATTTTTATTAACTGGTTCCTACTTATTTTTTTCACACACTTTTAAGGTGTACCAACATTGATCAATATAAAGTTATCCTCTTAAAATGTAATTTCTTCCTCATATTATCTGCATATTGTTAAAAATTCTCTCTCACTGAAACAAGAAATGACTTTTGCTTATTACCTGATCAGGTGGTTGCTTGTTTGCAGCAGTTTTTATGATTTTTTTTTTAAGTTGACTACGGAAATGCAGGATTCTTAACATTTTACCACTGTTTCAGAATTCAGTATTCGTGTTAGATCCATTTTGTGCCAAAAGAGAATTAAAGAAGTAGAAACTTTGGCCTTATTTCTCATGAAATAGACATTTCTTTTTACCTGAAATAGACTGAGCAAAGAAAAATACACAGAACATTATCAACCTCTTGCACAATTTATTTTGACTTCCATAAGGCACTTCTAGGATGGGTATTAAACTCAAAATGCTGAAACAACTACTGGTTTCCAAGGAAGCAAACAGTAAACTTCAGCAAATACAATTTTAGAAGACTGTGAGAAGTATAGCAATTTCTGATGCAATACTGTATTAATAATCTTGGGGGTTAACAGTAAAATTACTGAGCAAGCTTTTTAGCAAAGTTATTATCCTTAAAAAGTTTAATACATGCTGTGGGACACAAATACCTTGGGGCAAATCAGAACTACTCTGAAGCATACACAATCACAGACCCAGCTGGAACACTGCAATTAGGACAGAGCAGCTCTCATTCCAGAGGCTTATTTTTTGCCCTCCAGCAGATTTTACAGAATACTGAAACTAAGCTTGCAAGACCACGCTGTCATCATGGCAAATTTTGGTATCATAACATTGAAACAAAAGAACTTTGTAGCAGAAAATACAGTAATGAGATACTTTAAAATGTAGAAACAGCAATAGAAAAATTAGCCTGTACTAATCATAGTTTCTAAAGCTCCCTAAATCTTTCAGCCATAGAATAGAAACACCTCTGTTTATTCCTATTTTTCATTCTTTTTAAATTTTTAAATTTTTTTTTTTTTAACTTCTGAGCAGCAAGCAGCATGGAAACAATATGCAGTAAGTGCTAGATGGCTTTCACCCTTTTTTTCCCGAGAGCGTGAATTGTCAGCTAAGTGCCAGATTTGTTAAAAAGTGTCTGCTACATAACCTGACAAATTAGGTGCCCTAGAAAACATATCTTTAACCCCTCACAGAAAATAAGAGAACAGGAACACAAATAATTCAGAGATTACTATTCTAAGTCATTCTTTAGTCCTGTATAGTTCTAACGGAGAAGTAGCCTTAACTTTAAATCTTAATACTCTATATTGACGAAGTGTCTTCATCAGAAGTCTCAATTAATTTTAAACACAACTTTATAAAATTTTACTATGTTTGGATTATAAATGTCATTAAGCACATGAGAAAACTGAAGTACTGATTAACTAAATAACCAGTAACACATTAATAGAAGCTTGCTTGTAAATGTTGAAGCTGCTTTGGTTTTGTCTTTTGGTGCAACAAAGCAAGATGGATGTCAGTCTATAAAAGTTCTTGTTGACAAAGCAGATCAAAAATGAGTTGTTAAGTGATCACAGAGTCAGTAACTCAGAATTAGTAAAACCTTAAGACATATGAATAATTTTTCCCATCACCAAGTTATTGTGCATCAGCTGATCCATATGAGGACATGTGGGCATGCTTAGCATATGGCAAACAAATTAAGGCAATTTATTGTAATTCTGCCTCATTATGAATTCTGTTATCTGACATTTGCTGGTGAGTATATGCATGGACATGGTAACTCATAAATCTGAATCTCTAAGTCTTATACATATATATATATACAGGAATTTTTTCAGTTTTGGCTTTCCTCCCCACTTAAAAGGCAAATAATGCATTTGTTTTTCTTCAGTTCCTTCAGATATCACATTTGCTTTTATTCAGTCATCAAGTATCTCATCAGTCTTACACAAGTTTCTCAAAACATAGCTTCATGTTTCTGAGCTGCCTCAGTTGGCCCTTCAGGTATTCAAGCATCCCATACAAAGAGCTCAGGTTGAATTAACTAGGACCCAAGCTGTTTTCTTTTCCTATGTGAAGGCAAACATTTATCCCTTTGCCATTCCTAAAGTGACACGTTATCAGCTCTTCTCACCTGGCAAGAGTCAGCTTTAGAAGAGTTTTCTTTCCCCTTTTAGAAGACCTAAAGTCTTCCCAAAAGATACCAAGGTATTAAAATCCCTCATTTATTTATCACAATAAGCCAGCAGAACACTGTATATGTCTATGCAAAGTATATATATATGAATTTTGACATCTAAAAATGTTGAGAAGGGAGATAAATAATTAGTCAAAGCTCACACAGAGACAACAATTCATAAGAAAACAGACCAGACTCAGAGTTTTAAATTGTTCCAACAGCTTGTCCACAGAAAACACATAAACCCACCCAAGCCCTGTCAGCAGGAGAGCACTCAGCTCCCCAGCCCATGTTAAAGTTCATGAAGGTTTCTCAGGTTCATCCTTTCCCTCTCAGACCTGTACCAAAGGGCAGTCTGCTCACTGTTGTGCACACTGGCTGACACAGCAGGTCCCAGGTGAGATGCTGGGACAGCAGCTGGGTGATACTTCTAGTCAAAGACAAAAAACACCCAGCACTGTGGGGGCTGCACTTCAGGATCCCTCACTGACCAATTCCCAGTACACTCTGCCCAGTCTGAGTGAAGGACACAAACAGTGTCTCCTGCCTCTAAGGAAAAGTTTTCTCAGTACTGGATTTATAGTCTATCTCTTGTTTTTCTTTCTGTGACCAATGAAAAGGCAACTATTTTCTATAACTGGGAGAGGGCTGCAGATGAAAAAAATGTCACAGAATAAAGAAGAAAATTCTGTAACCCCTAAATATTGTAAAATAGGTTTTAAGGTTTGAAATGGGTGAGTACACAAGCCAGCAGAGCTACTGGTTATAACTGAAAGGGAAGAGTTTGGTGAGCATTTTTTTAATAAGGGTAATCTGACTTGGTAAGATACCTACTGGAACAAAAAAGTACACAGCTGTGTTTAACAGATGAAAAACACAAAAGTGCCTGGCTTACCAAGAACTACCCTGATTTTCCTCACTTTTGACCAGCTAACTTGAAGAAACTATCTTGCAAATTGTTACTCCTGAGACCATCAGATGCATCTGAGAGTGGACTTTTGCATCTTCGTGGCTGTTGATCTTCCCGAGTTCAACTGCACACTGTCTGCAAAAATAAGTTCAGTGGGAAATGACGGATTCAAGCAGCCTAAATACACTCCTGTTTTTTTCATGACACTGCAAGATTCACCAAGTATGGTCAGTGCACAACAGCACTCCACAGTTAGGTGCTGGTTAGGCAAGTAGGATTCACAGAGTATCTACAATTAGATTTTAGTTTCTGCAGAGAAGGAGCTTCAGCACTAGATAAAATTTTAAGAATGCACTAAGAGATGTGTTAGGAAATTTACAGGAACCTGAGTGCAGCACATTAAACGCAAACATCACATAAACCAACTAAAGTAAACGTTTAGATAAATTCACACTACTGTTAGGAGCAGAGCTCTTGCTCCTCTCCTGCCCCCATCCCTGGTACCCCCAGCAGGTCCTTCCTTCCCCTCTACCATCCTAGCACTTGTCAGACCCTTCCAGGAGGACAGTGACATACCTGGCTAAGTCAGTAACTATTGGTTTGTTTTGTGGAGGTTTTTTTCCAATCATTAAGATGAAATGGATAAAGGAAAACAAAAGCAGGGGGGAAGGATGTTGGTAGTGATGGGGCAATAGCATTCCTGCAAGGCCTTACAAAAGGGTATAAATCCCTTTGTGAGTTTGATTTCTATTTTGCAATGCATAGCAATAGCTATGCAGTGTAAAGCTGTACCAGTTTTAAAGCAGAGATCTACTTCAAAAGCACCTCACATTAAAAATATTAATAATTAACCACTCTCACAAAAATAATTAAGCAAACAGAAAAAAAATATGGCTTTTGAGATATATATATAGTTGGGCTTAACATTTAAATGGAGGCTTTTTTTTTGTTACAGATAATTCATGTCACATTTCCCCCCACTAAAATACACAGTGAATAAGGCACACCCCTCCCTCCATTCATGTATTTTGATTTTCGACTTACAATAGCTAGAGACAATGTTAGCTTACTGCAATCTCCTTCAACGTTAATTCTTCTGAAAATGTTCTTATTGGCGTGATCTGAAGCCCACAAGGCTCTCTTTGGTTGGCTTTAGATTAGGCCCTTACATAACTGCAACATCTGGCCCTCATTTCAACTATGCAAATTCCAGTAGACACAATTTCTCTGTGTAAAAATTAGTTTTTGTTTAACAGACACCTGCAATTTGGAACAGCTAATACAGATTCTCCACAAAAACAATGAAATAAATACTGCAATTTTGTATGACATACACCTCCAACATATTCTAGTGTGGTGTGTTTTTTTAACTTAGGTGCTTTGGAAATTAATATCCATATCTGCACAGGGGACAAAAAGCACAGCAGACCAGTATTGCTACAGCTGGAACTACTGTAGGTAGAAGGTAGAAGACCCAAGGTCAGTACTCCTCCTAGATAATTTTTATGCAAAGTATACAAGTATTAGATACACTGTGTAAATTCCAGATTGATCTGTGATTCACTCTGGAGCCAGGAAAGCAATCTAATATTGAAGCACAAAAGACACACTGCACCAGTGCAGAGCCCACACAAAGCAATTGTTAGCATGTGAGTGAATGCATATTGGTCTATGTGCGACTCCTTAGTGAAGTTTGGAAGGGATTGACATCAAATAGTAAAACCTCCCCACACAACAGCCCATTAAACTATAGGTAATGCAGAAGTATGATGAACTGTTAAAATCTACTTTCTCCTGATGCATAATTTTCCTCCAGCTAAGAACAATTACAAATTCTTTTTAAGTTGTTGTTTTTTTTCCTACTGACAGTAAAAAATCACACAAAGATATCTATATCTATCCTTGTAAATGCACAAACAATAAAATGTTAACAGGATTACCAATAAATCCTTGCAAAAAATTCATTTGTACTACTACAGAAAAAAATCTTGCTGAAATAAATTGGATAAGTCAGAACTACTACCAGAGTAAGGTGCACAGATTTACATGGAATCAGAGAATAGTCTTCAGATTACAGCCTCTAAGATTATATCAAAAATAGGTCAGTGCAACAGTTCATTATAAGGACTAAAAATATGCAATTTTGAAATTATTTTCCCAACTCTTATCAATGTGATAGGAGTGAATTATTCACATTCTCTATTTCATGTTCTCAACTGGAGAACCATTTATCATAGAATACTACAGTCTACAAATATCTGAGATTACCTATCTCTATCAATAAAAATCATGGTTTTTCAGTCTGATAATGCAGAGTTTTCAGCGATCCTTTGCAAACAGCAGTCTCCACCCATGAATCTAAAATGGGATTTGCAATTCACAGTTCAACACTACTTATCTGGATTAGGAAAGCAAATATTTGTTAATTAAGACATGTAAATAGGCTCAAGAAAACAGTGTAACAAGCAAAAAGAACACTTAGTCTTTTTAATAATAACAAACACTGTATTTTGGATTTTTTTTGTTTTAAGCGGGGAAACAATGATAAAAACCACAGTCATACCCAGCTTATACTACAATATATTACACACATAACCTACTTTGACAGAAGACTAGACTGCAAAATAAAGCAATTAAGCATTTAGTCAACGTTAATTGAATTCCCTTGTCCTCACCTACATGATCATATTCTCATTTCCAGGGAGCTCCTACATTTTTCAGCACTCAGACACATAAATGTTTACTGATCTACCATGTTATATACAATTTTTCTTCTCTTTGTTCCCCTGAGTATTTGGGCCCCAGGCCTCCTGTATTGTTTTGAAACCCATGTTATTAGCTTGTTTTTTATTTTATAAGAAGCTCATCGTGAGCATTTCCTATAGCTTCAAAAATTTATCTTCACAAGAAGAAGCACAGTAAAATGAAGGGAACCTTTTTTCCACTTTCCAGATAAGACTTTAAGCAGGCAGAATGCAGGCAAAAGGGGACATAATACCACCTCAGTATTTGAAATCGGAGAATGCAATCTTCTTGTTGCCAAAGGTTGGTGTGTAAGAGAAAGCCTCCTGCTCCCAGTACCAGTGTCTCACCTCCAAGCAGCTCACAAGAAGAGAACCTCTTGTAAGGAATCACAGGAAGACAGGAAAAAAATTCACTCACATGATCACAAAAAGGAAGAAAGATTTTTTTAAAGAAGAAAAAAAATTGGTAATTAAAGGGTAAAACAGAATTTAAATGCAGGCAAACTCATCAAGGCAAGAGCATTCCCTCCTCTTGCATTTTGATCTAAAGATCAGTTGTCAAGAAAAAACTTAAGCCATCACAGCCATCTGCCACGTAAATTCAGAAACCATATTGCTGTCGAGTAAGTAACATACACAGCCAATGACAGAACTGGACCCAAAAAGTGAGTGGACACAACACATTCTTGGAATATAAATCCACTGAGAGCCAGTAAACACACATTAAATAAAGCTTAGGAATAGTACCACAGCTGCAGTTTTTGTGCCAGTATTCACGGACAATAAACTGTTACGTGGAAGGATATCACTGCACACTTGCTTTGTGCTTATATTTCTCTCTATTTCTGCTACTGGCTAATATTGAAAACAGCTAAAGAAATCTTTGATCTGATTTGGTACAGCATATTTATGTTAAGCACTAAATTAACAGATGAGGGGAAGAAAGAGAAGAAAAGGAGATACACACCAAGTTCTTCAACTTTCAAAGTTAGCTTAAAGGCTGATATAAAACTTAACTCCCAGGAAGCATAATGGTGCTAAGCTGCCCCTAAGTCCCCTTCAGGGCTTGGAGATACCTCTGCAAAATCTTCCAGGGAAGGAGGTTGGTGTTAAAAATACTTTTAAATTTCCTTTTTGTTCCTTATATGTTTTTCTCTTTCAACTCTGGTTCTGTTCTTGTGATCACAGACTTACCTTTCTCCCTGGTAAAATAAAACACGAACTCCTGTGTTAGAGCACAAATTTCCCAGAAACATCAAACCCAAATGTGGGGTACTAAGTGCAACCAGTCCCTTTATATTACTGTACACAGGAGAAAAGAAAGGCACAAGGAACTGCTGTGCAATTTCACTAAACTACATAGGCCAGTATAGATGTTTGTACTGTCAAGTGCCAGGTTATGGGAAGGAGTTTTCCCTACAGCATTAAACAGTGCTTTTTATCATAAACTAGGCAGCTGAGGGACAGCCCAAGACAGCAGGAACTGCCCAGGAAGTTACATTACCTCTGCAAATACAGACTTCAGCTGATAGTGTTATTTTCCTAATATAATTCAGTCCATTTTTCCCATGATTATTTCCTTAATATTCTCCATTATTCAAGGATATGATATACTCCACATTTAAACCTCATTTTGCCCATAACAGGAAGCTGCAGCAGACACTGCCCTTCATTTAAATTTCCTATATAGCTAATGCCAGTATTTTGATTTTGAAAGTTTCATTTTCAACACGGAACATTTGACAGTACTATTTTCAAAAGTAGAATATGGAGACCAAAGAGTCTTAATATTTTTTGACAGAGCAATACCACTGCCTGCATTTCAGATCTGCTGTTCAGCTAAAAAAGAAAATTATTTTTCAAAGCTTCTACCGCTATGTGAGTTATCGAGCACAAAATGGCTTACAAATGGTTGCTAAAATGTAGCCTTGGCAATGCAAATACCATCTTTGATAAAAGGGCAGAAATAGAAATGGTTAATAAACACAGAGGTACCTCAAAGGGCTGGAGAAAGAACAGGACTTTTCCTCCCAGCTCACTGGGCTCCTGGTCCTCTCCTCGCAGTTAGCTGGGCAATCACTGCAGGGCCCCAGAAGATAAACTGGTGGCTACTCTCATGGGACAGTATTCCTGGCTCCTCTTAGTGGAGTCTAATGCATCGACATGCCTGGACCACTCTCCTGACCCAAAGCCAAGTGCCTTGGAGTTGCCAAGCCTGTAGTATCAAACTACCTCTCTTCCCCTTCAGAAGAGGATGGTTGAATCCAAACTGTCCCACAGAATTACCTGGTCTGTGCTGTCTCCCAAGTGACACTGAAAAATTTCCTGTAAATCTGCAAGTTAGTCCTGGCCAAATGCACACCAGGGACTGTTCTGACAGCCCCCAGAGTTGTGCTCCTTTGCCAGGAAACCTCTGATGCTCCTCAGCTTGGACTTACAGAAACAGCCTTAGTGCTAGACAGCTTCAGTAACTCCTACAGGCAAAGCCACCCCCCATTTACGGCCACAAATGCATTTTAAAATGCCTTCAGGTGCCTTTATATCCTCACCTGTTCATCTACAGTTTCTTTTAAAAGACAGACTCTCATTCCTCCAGCAGGCAGGGCCAGGCCACCGGCTGCCCACAGAGCATCTCACATCTCATAAAGGCTTTGAGAATTTTTGTCAATTGTCAGCACAGTTAATATCAGTTTATCTCTGTTATGAATCCTCTTACTTTTTCACTTCTCTGTTAATTATTTCCATAAAGATTTGGTAAAGTATGTGAAAGAAAATTTATAAAATGAAACTAATTGTGTTGGATGGATGCAGCACTGTCATTTAAATGCCTGGTTAGTTTAATGCAGTTAAGTTTGTTTAAGACCTGAGTTATACACACACCCTGGCATTTTATGCACAGATTTTACCACATTTCCAGACATTTTACACACAGGTTTAGCTTTGCTGATAACATCCATTAAGAAAAACACATATTTATCTTTCTGCAACTGGGTTTATTTCTATAAACCTCTTTAAGACAAATTTTCCCTGATACAGATCCAGCCCTACCACCTCTTCCCTTCTCAGCACCTTTCCACACAAAATGTAACTAAGTTTTAAACACAGGAATACTCAGGTCAGTATAACATAATACAGATTAAAGCACATGTCAACTTCGGAGCATCTGCAGAGAATTTAAAACTTTATGGCTCCCCAGGATTGTGCCCTCTCCTGGTACAGCTGCAGGGAAGAGGTTTGGGTGCGGGGTATTTTTTTGTTTTTCATTCTTGGCTGATAAAAGATTTCAGTTGCACAGCAAATCAAGCATATAAAGTCTGTGTGCTTCAGCTCCAGACACTGGTCAGAATCAGAAAGTAATCACAGACAGGAATTAAGGAAATGATTTTGTGTCCCAGATCCAGGGAATACACAGGATTGCTGGGCAGCATTTAGACAAGAGGCTGCAGAAAGAAGATTCTAGAAAAGAGAAAAAAAAAAGAAAAATAACACCAAACTAAAACACAAAGGTGCCATTTGCTGTTTCTGGTACATAACAGATATTTTGGGATTAGTTTATGATGCAGAGAGGTGAATACATAGAAAAGAAATTATGTGAATTATAAAAGCAATTAGGCTTCTTACGTAACAGAAATAAAAGAAGGGAAGGGGATTAAGGAAGAAAAGAGAATTAATCAAATGCAAGTGTTTTCTAAACGAGCATATTTTACTACAGGAGCGATTTTGAATCTGATGCACGGCTGCAGCTTGCTCAGTGCTGCTCTGTCCACCCAACACCCTCTGCCCACCCCGCTGAGACACTGAGAGGGAGGAGGGACACCCCTTTTCTAGCTCCTGGATGGTGAAGAAACATGGAGTTAATATTTTGCACCTCTTCCTTAAAATATGAGAAACTAAAATACATTTGTAGACTGAATTCCTAATTGTTACATATTTGTTTCATTAACAGCACACAGAAGTCAGAGACGCAGCACTTTATCAGACTGTGTTGTCTTCCATGTTCTGTGCAAATGTTGTTGGCAATACAGAAAAACAGAAGAGTTTTGTGATGTCTGACAACAATGAATCCTGAGTTAAAGACAATTAAACCAATATTTTCAATTACCACTTCAGTACATCTCAAAATATTAAAAGGTCAACCATAGCCCCTTAATGGAATACCTATAGATCAGACAAATTTTTAAGAATTCAATTGTTCTGATGACTTCTGTTTCAAACAATAACTTCTGCATCAGTCTTTTTTCATCCACCTTTTTATTCAGCCAGCTGCTACTGAAGCTGACTTAAAAGCTCCCCTTCAATTCTGGATTATTTTTTTCTGTGTTATCGTTCCCTTCTGCCTCTATGTTGTTTGTTGCTGTCACCATATTATGATTTCTTTTGCTAACCAGTATGATTTTCCTTCCTTCTTTTAAGCCATTCTAGCTCAACTTATTCAATCGTACTCCTACATTTGTGCTCCTAGAAAAAGCAAACAAAAAACCTACAAGTAAACCCCTGCTCTAAATCTTATTTTCTTGAAACACCCCAAAAATAATATTTTAATCAAATAATACCATAGCTTTTGTTTTAAAGACCTAACCCTTACATGAGAACTGTCAGGAAAACCAGTTTCCTCAAAAAAAAAAATTTCTTAATTCTTTTTTCCTTATGGAATCCAGTAGAGCTAAAAAAAAAGATCCATTACTTTCAAAATTATTTCTGTTGTAAATCTATTAGTTCAGCCCTGACAAAAATGAATTTGTAATGAGGAATATAAATAATTCAGATACATGGAAAAGTTAGGTCATTTGGAAGGTGCTACATCTCTAGTATTTTTGGTTTAAAGCTGCCCTACAGGACATTTTGTGACCGATACCTTTTGTTGGAGGGTTCAGAGGCCCCTCTCTCCTTTGTCACGTATTTCTCATCTCCTGATGTGCTTCCTCACCAGTCTTTGTGAGAAACAGCGCACGAGAGAAAGACTCTGCTAACAGTCTGCTACCACCGAGCCCAGTACGGTCATGAAACAGGTCACATAAAGGGCTGCAAAACTACCAGTTTTATTTTGGTTTAAACTGAGATGGAAAGGAATTCTTGCTACTAAGCAGAATCATTTCTTTGCAGGGTGAGTTTACTTAAAGGAAGCAGGATGCTGATACTTTTCTCATCAAAAATCCCCAAACCAACAACATGGGCCATTGAGGGGAAATTCCCATACACAGCAGAAACATCAACTTTCCCTTACATCTGTCACTTTTAGAATTTACTCCTTATCTTGCTGTGCGAGGAAATTCAAGCGCAGTCACATTTCAAGGAATCATTTTGAGCCAGAGCTCAGTCCTTTGCCGGCCTCATCCAAACCTGTGACCAGGGCCGGGCTCAGGGGGTAGAAGGGAGGTTCTGGCTGCAGGCGCCCAGTCTGTCCCTGGGCAGGGCAGGGCAGAGAGCCGGTCCCTGCGCAGGACGGACAGCCGGTCCCTGGGCAGGGCAGAGAGCCGGTCCCCGCTTAGGACGGCCAGCCCGTCCCTGGGCAGGGCAGAGAGCCGGTCCCTGGGCAGGGCAGACAGCAGGCAGGCTTTGTGCTGGCACCGCTGTGCCCGCGGGAGTGCGCTGCCCGCCCCGCCTGCCTCTCTCCGATTGCTTCTTCCTAAGGAGATTTGGACAGTTTGCGTCAATCAAGGATTTAACACAAGACATAAATGCCATCCCCTCTTAACACAAACAAACAGCTGCCAGCACCTTTCTTGATGAGCCGAGGGTGCATGGGCAGCTGGCAAAAAGTTAGTGATTTCTACTGATTTCTCCTCTTTTACTATCTAATCTTATCAGTTAATCACAGGACTGATTTTAAAGGTTTTCATGTCTCTGCAGTAGCAAAAAGAGTACTTAAAGAACTATGAAGGCAGGTACAAATACAAGGGGAATTCTCATGAAAAACAATGTTAAAATCCCTGAATTACTTACAGAGGATGAAAACCATTACCAGGGTAAACACAGGCAATCATTACACATTTTTCCAGCGCCAACTGTCTAAATAAGGAAACAGACAGAACTCAAATAATGAGTTACTGTATAAGGCTTAAGTCTTGGTCGGTGAAGTAGAGTACACCTATATCAAAACTGCATAAAACATTAGCATTCACAAATTACAGGGCTTCAAGCCTTGACAGATTTTTTCCCAGTAGACTGAATAATATCATATATTATCCAATTAGTATGCAGTTAATATTCTTGCTATTCTATTACTGAAAGTATAATTAATAATAAATATATAAAAGATTTAATTAAAAATCTTGAATGTCGTTGTCTCAAATTGCAAAACCAACACAAAACCTGCTTGATTTTAGAAGCAATTGCTTCTGGTTTTTAAACCTGACCATGTTCAACCACACACACTAGCAAACCGAACAATTATATAACGGAATTATGAAGTCTTTAAAAACTGGCTTAATCATTGCACAATGAACTTCAGGAAATTATCGTGAAATTAGCAGTTTGCCAGATGCCCAGTAGAAGGCAGGCAAGGAAACATCCCCCTAAATGATCTGCCATCCAGCAGCCAGGTACATTTCTTCTCCTCACTCCTCACCATGAGCACATCGGCATTTTTCTAAAATGAAGGGGCCTAAATACAGCTCACATATTGTTTTATTTCCTCATAAAATAATTTAAATACAAGTACCTCTCTTCTTTGCCCTAGATTCTTCTTTTCAGTAAGCTGTTTGGTAGCTCCTACTGAACACCATTAAATAAGTCCCAGTCATCCTTGTAGCCACAGTTCCAAAAGTTCCCTTCACTATGTCAGAAGCTTATTACAATTATATCACCTCTTAGCACTTGAACTTTTGATCTGATTTTCTTAAAAATAGCAGAGTCCCAGTTAAAAGAACATTATTGAAAATAACAGTATTAATGCTATTTAATCAGCTCAATTTTCTTCTAGTCTCTTTAAGCAGAAGGCAGTGGCTGTGTATTCTATTCTGCACTCAGATTGACTCAAAGTTCAAGGTTGTGTCTGAGTAATTTCATTCTGACACTGTTAAATAGCAATTCAGGAAGCGTGCAAAGATTTTCAGGTAAAGCTTGTCCATTTTTCCTTCCCATGTTCTTCTGCTGACAGGTTTTGGGAGTCAAATCCAAAACTTTCCACCGTCAACTTCTTTCTCTCTTTCCATGCCCCTGCAGAGGCAGGGAGGGTTGTAGGACCGAGTGAACTGCCTTGCAGGCTCAGCACCCATTCTTTACTACATGGGTTCCTTAGGACCCTCCCTGCCTTTCTGGAAAACTCCATGTAAACAGTATTCAATAATGTTCTAAGGATATTTTCATAAATCTTCAAAACTCTAGGTCCTGCTCAAGGGGTAATATTGCCCAGTTTCTTAGACAAAATTAAAATCAGATGTATTTCTTTTGAACAGGGTCCCAGACATATCCTAAATTTCACAATAAAGAAAATGGGGCTTTGTAGAATGATTTTGTCAACACACTATCTGATTATCTTTCACTTTCCTTTTATAAATCAAAGGGGTATGAACCTGAAAATAAATAAAGTAACATGGAAATTGAAATAAATATGCCACATTAGTTTAAAAAGTAAAATGGCACTCACTGGGACAGTTCCTGTCCTCGCTTATGTTCACTCAATCCTAATTAACACCAGCAGAATTTGGCCTGCTGTACAAGCCCCATCTAATCCCTCCACAGTAGTCTGCCATGCCAGAAGGTTATTCCTTGAAACATTCCCCAGTAAGCCGGATAATTCTAGAAATGACATTTCAATGCCACTGAATCAGTTTGCCCAGTGCTACGATTTAATTTCTAAGCCTTTTTCACTTGACTGTACTGGTATTACAACATAGAAATGGTGACAATGAAATCTTTTTTAGAAAGAAATCAGAATCATCAACAACTATTTTTGCCTGTAGATTGGGACACTCATTCGGAAATTATTGAGTCTTTGCAAGGACAGCGTCACCCCTCATTTACTGTATGTACAAAAGGTCCCTCACAAATTACAAAATACAAGCAGAACGGTTAGAAAGAGAGTAACAGGGAGTCGGAGAATGATCTAACAAGTAAGATAAAAATAACAAACCCGTTTGCTTCATGTTTTAGGACCGCATTTAAAACAAGACACTGGAACAGCAAGAGCAAAGCAGCAAGAACAGAGCAGCTGTTTTTACAATATTTAGCTCCTGGCTCTCAGAAAAAGGGCCTGTGAGGGCAGGTTAACATAGGGTGAAGTGATGGGCTGACTATCCCAGAGGCTGCTGGAGCAGAGCTGGGGTTGAATGCATGATTTGTCCCAAGGCTGACAGCTCCAGAGGCCATTTTGCACCTCCTTTTCTGAGCTGCACTTACAGCTCACTACCTCTAACCCTGGAGTGAGGGTTTTGCATAGAAAACTATGATGTAAATACAACTAGATCCTGCAAACAGATTTGTCTTCTCTACTAAATGGAAATAATTTTTCTAAATATTTACAGGTTCAGGTCCTTGCTGTGCTGGCACTATAATCTATGTGGAATAAAGGGCAATCTGCTCTGGTGCTGCTTCTGGGGAGGCATACTGTTTTCCCCTTTACACCATGTAGGGATTAAACAGGGCCAGTTTCTGTACCAAGTCCAGGGTTTTGAGCTCTTTGGCAGCCTGGCTTTATCAGTTTCATGTCCAGCTGCCTATGCAGGTGAGGAAGAGCTCACCCAGCAGCACTTGCTGTTTCTGCACAGCTCTGAAAAATGGGCAGCTCAGCAAGGCTGAGGGAAGACATTACTTTGCCTGATGCTGAAGCCAGGAACTCCCTATTACGCAGATAAATACACCTACACTTTTCAGGATATTCGTGTCTTCATCACAATACATACATGAATGACACAGCTTTTCATTTTCACTGATGCCCCTTCTCAGAGCATCGGGGTAACATTTAAAGATCACACAATTTTTTTTACAGCTTAAATTTCACCCAATTTCTTCACCTGTTTTCCACTGCCTTGTTTAAAGCACTCAAATTTAATATCCTTGGTTGTGCTGGTTTTGGCTGGGGTAGAGTCAATTTTCTCCACAGTAACTAGTATGGGGCTGTGTTTTGGATTTGTGCTGAACATGGTGTTGATAACAGAGAGATGTCACTGCAGAGCTTACACAGAGCCAAGGCCTTTTCTGCTTTTTGCACTGCCACAAAGGCAATGGAGCTGGGAGTAGACACAGCTGGGACAGATGGCCTAAAGTGACCCAAGGAATATTCCAGACCACGTGACATTATGCTCAGGACATAAAGTTTGGAGAAGAAGGAGGAAGGGGGAGGTATTTGGAGTGATGGCGTTTGTCTTCCCAAGTCACCATTACGCGTGCTGGGGTCCTGCTCCCCTGGGGATGGCTGAACATCTCCCTGCCCACGGGAAGCAGTGAATTCATTCCTTGTTTTGCTTTGCTTTTGTGTGGCTTTTGCTTTTCCTTTTTCCTATTAAACCAGTTTTATGTCAACCCACTAGCTCTCTATATTTTTACCTTTTGAACACTTTCCCCAATCACTCCAGTGGGAGAGTGAGTGGGGCTTGGCTGCTGGGTGGGGTTAAGCCATGCATGACATTGGTAAAACTAACTTTTAACTCTGCCAGTCATGAGACTGCTGGTTTTCTCTTTTTTCTTTTTTTTTTTTTTCTTTCGCTTTCTTTTTCTCTTGCTCTTTTTTTTTTTTCTTTTTCTTTGCAAAGCAGGAACACAAAAACCTTTAAAAACCCAATGTAGCAGAATAAGGAAATTCATATCTGCTCGCTAGCGCTCCACACTTCCTTAAAGACAATTTTAGTAAGAAAAATAAGACTATCAAGGCAACCAAATATTTAAATATGCAGTTTTCTTTAATTCTGACAGATATCTTAACAGATATTAGAACAAATACTTAGGCATATGTGCAACAAAACAGATTCGGATGTGTATTTAATTGCTTATTCAGCATACATCATTTTTAAAAGTTTTCCCAGTAAATAGATTGCATTCAATAGCAAAAGAATTTTTTAAGTTCTGCTAGAATACAATTTTTTAAACCATGAACCAAAAAAGAACACTAAATCTCAAACCTAACAGAGAAACATTAAAAGACTTTTTGCGACCGTAAAGGACCATATATCAGATTGCCTATCTGAGAAAGACTTGGGGTCTTGGGTTTTTTCCCTGTACCATCAACTGGAAACTGATAATGTTATACCATAAAACACTGCTGCCAGCTATAAATATTTCTGAAGCTCACCAAAATTCTTAGAAAGGGAACGAGTAAGCAAAAGTTTTGTGCAAAAGAATATGAAAATTCTTCAGAGCAGAGAAGGAAATGGGCTCCAAGGAGGTCATTTTGCTGGTACTGGCAAGGCTGCTTTCCAGAGAAACTCAGGATGATATTTCATCCTTGAATTTTAATACTACTACTTTAATTTTTTTTTTCTCAGGTGTACAATTCAGACGAATCTATTCAGATGTACTAAGGAAAATTTAAAAGACTTACTCTCACACTTATTCTCTACTAAAATCCCTTGAGATTCATCCTGAAACTGGGACAATACAAAACTTAGAAGGATAAAAAAACATGATGTGCTGACAACAGTATAAATTCACTGTGTGGCAGGATTTTGTAGAAGGTAGAAGCGAAGAGCAGCTTAAGGAGCTGATTCTGCACCTCCCAGCACAGACCACTGAGAGGCCCCCGGGGCAGCCTCGATGCCAGGCAGGAAGCATTGCTTAGGGTTTTGAAGCGTATATAAAAATGCAATTGAAACATCTCTCTCCAGAAAATCAAGGCCTGAAAAATATGACCTTAAACTTTCCAAAAGAGTTTTCAGCTCAGTGCTCTGCTGCCCATTGCTGTATCAATATGGACACTCAATTTCAGCATGCCTTTTTGCTCTGAAATATATTCAATGATTTCATCTTTTCTCATGTCAAACTCTATGTAAAAGAGAAAATAGGATGCCCAATACAAAATAGGCATTAAATGGCATCCCAAGCTATAGTTTTTGAAAGGGCTGAAATCTTCCTGGCACAATAGAAAAAGACACTGTGGAATGTTTTAAGGTTAACATAATCCTAATATTTATTATACCACATTTTTAGATTGAATTATCCCAACCCTGAAGAAAGGATAATTCATGGCCAAGGCCAGAGAACAGACCTACACAATTTCCCACCAAGACAGGCAGTGCAGATTGCATTTGGACACACTTACACAGAGCTGGGCACTCAGAGTAATGAACACTGGGCATGGAAAGGGAGCCACAGCACCGCACTTGGCCACATTTCCAGCCACCCCCTTGACTGCACCGGGAGTCACTGGCCCCTCAGCCCATTCTGACTGGATCCAAGTCCAGCCTGACAAACAGGTAAGGCAGGCCCATGCCAAAATACCACATGCTCCTGAAGGATTGGAGCACCAGATCTGAGAAAGGATCTTGCAAGGGTGGAGGTCAAACCCTGCATTTCAACCCTGGAAGCTCCTTCCTGCTACACCCTAAAACTTCTTATGGGAAAGCAGCATTTACTGCTAAGACAAACAAGAGCTCAGCTCTTGTTGAGATCACAGGATATCTGTGCACTCTTCCCTTACCAGACTTCACCTGGCAGCTTCAGAAAACGCACAAACAGGAGCAGCCCACTGCAACAAAACATGGGAAATACCAAGACACAATTAAATTTAAAAAATTAATTGAATATAAATAATGAAGTTGCAGCTGTATGAAGAGTAGGAAAAATCAGCTCATTGCAAGCACCTTGTCTGGTGCAGATGAATAATTTTGAATTTAAAAAATAATTAATTTAAGAATTGGTGTCTGATTCAGGACTTGATTTTTATTAAAGTCCAAATTCAGACAATTGTATGTTTTTAGAACAAGTACAACCCACCCTTCAGAACCTTACAGATCTTTGCATCTGGGTAATGAAGAGTGTCATGAATTCATTGATGATTTCTCTTTGCATCTCAGTAACAGTTAAACATATCTCACATCTGTCAGATTCCTGAGTTTTCAGTTCCAGCTTCCATCCTTCATACTCATCACAGTTAATATTAATTGGTAATCAAACAGAAAAGCACCTGAAGCAAAGAAATAGGACAGAAATAACCTTTTTACTCCCACCAGGCAAGAACTCTGGCATGGTAATAGGACAATGTGTTTACCGTTTATGTTTACCCTGCACATAATAAAAGACTTGTCCAACCAGAGTGAATATTCATTTTTCATCAGCATTTTCGTTTTTCAAATGGAAGGTTTTTATCATATGCAAAATTGCATTAAGCATGTATAATGACTTATTCAGTGATTTGCATAAACATCTTCCATGGCGTGCACAAAACTTGACAGCTGTGATTTGCTTTACCCATGCATAAATAACAACAAAATTGGCCCAAAGACTTTTACTTCACATTTTAAATGTGAAGCCTAACAGGGCAAAGAGAAAGGTTATCACTTCCAGAAACACTGGAAAACCACATAGCCTAGACCTAGCAAGTACACACTAGAAAAGAAAACATGACCAAAAAAAGAAAGGAAAAAAAAAAAAAAAGGTAAGAAAAGAATATAAATTCCCAAATCACAGGAGAATTATACTCAATATATTGACCTCAGGGCTGAATGGGACATAAATATAGTCACAAGAGATAATGTTCACAATAGATGTTTCTTTTAAACAGTAAAGAATATTTTAAGTGTTTTGAGAACTCAATATTTCAAATATCCACCATTTGTATGCTTGGAGAAGATACAAACATTTCAAATTTTTAAAATAAAATTAAAATATTTTCAAAATACTTCTAGGATTTTACAGTAATTTGAAGTACCTTAAAATACTTCGATTAATCTATTCTATGGCAAAATTTAAGATATTTTTGAGGTCTACAAGGAGTAGCCACTGGCTGGAATTTATTGAAGTTTTATTATTTGCTTCTTTCTATAATAATTTCTAGCTCTTTAAAACATGCATAAAAGTAAATTTGGCTTTAGTCTAGATGACCACACTGTGCCAATGGAAAGTCAGGTTTGCTGTCTGAGGAAATGATTTTCTTCAGATGTAACCAGCATTTAGAAGGTGGGAGGATATGGAAGAAAATGACTTGCTTGACCTTTGCCTTCTTGAACTCTCAGGTCGGGACTATTTAAATACCTTAGTCAAAGTATCCTCTTTAAACAATACAGGCTTTATTTAGACAATAAGCTGATCAAGAAGACAGGTTAATTATTTGCCTTCAGCAGGATATGCACATTGGTCACTGCTGAAAATCAAAACTACTTTTGCAGTAAGTTCTACAAAACAATACTGTTATGTGAATATAACAGTCAAAATTGAGCCATTCAGTGAAAATCATTGAGTACTAAGTCTTAAATATTTAGAACTAGAAGGAAATTAATTATTATCAATTTTTAAAAATTCAAATAATAATCTTACCAAAAATATAATCAGTAAAATGTATATTTTTAATAACTTGTGAAAGCATAAATCAGGGCAGCTTTTGAATGGCAATCTCTTGAGTTGCTAATTATTTACTTATTTAGTTGCTTAGCAGAAAGGTAGAAGAAATTATGTTACCATCCTTATGCTAAAAAAAGTTTCACAGCATTTGAGTTTAGAGCAGTCTGGCCTTGACAGTAGTTTGCTGTACCGGAAGGCAGATAGCATAGCACAGGAAAAAAGCCTAGAGGCATTAGTGTAATCCATCGAGGTTAAAGTAGGAAAGCTAAAATTATTTAATACTTTTTAAGCCCACAGTACAGTAAATGGTCGGTTGCTAGGAAGCAATCCTGGCTAAAAATACAGCTCTTTTTATTATGCTGACTTAATGTCTGAAGAATGCCGGAAACGGGTCTCACTGAAGGTATTTCTCATGGCCCTCCTCTCATTCCATAGAGTTCCCAGTTCACATTCACAAATGTACGAACCTCAAGTGCTCCTCAGGCTGGAGGTTATGTTTGACCAAGGAAAAGACAAGCTCAACAGATAGATGATCTTTACTAACATCTTGTCAAGAGTGCCTACATCAGGAAGCCATGGCAATAGGTAAAAACTCCTTAAAACAATAAGATTTAAAGTTCTGATCCCCCAGTCTGACAATAGATTTGCCATCATGAAGGAAGAATTTTCTCCCAGGAACCTGAGAACCCTGGAAAAGGCTGACTGCCTGGGCACATCCTCTGGAGGAAACTGAGGGATGCAGTAAATGGTCCCAAACCCCTCCTCGTATACCACGATAAATTCCCATAAATAAAAGCATTTGACTGTCCCAATTTACAGCTGTAAACAGGTGAAGCAATCCTTAGACATGCAAATTAAAAATTAAAAACTTCAGAAACAGAAAGCAGGATTTGGCAGCAGCAGTGCTGAGGAGTTGCACTTATTTAGCTCTCAGAGCACTGACCAGTCCTACAGTAGCACTGGACCAGTAAGTTCAGCACTGTGAAGAAACAATGTGCCAAAACATTGCAAGGGATGAAAGTGCCACGAATAACTTTAAAAAATGTCACCTCAGACCTTACAAGAGGGTCTGGATGAAGCCACAGCTGTTACGTTTTGTGCAACAGATAGACAGTTCCACTTCAGAGGATAAAAAATATATTAATGAAAGAATAAGATAAATAACCCTAAGCACAGACTTGCAAAGGTATCATGAATTACTGTAAGCAAGTTGAAGACTTTGAGCACGTAGTATTACACTGGTCTGTCTATCCTACAGTGTTTAGTGAAAGTATTCCTTAAGTAAATTGTGACACAAACCTGTGTTTCTCAGTAGCTTCGCAGTGTCTATGAAAATGAACGTGCAAGTAGAAATTGATGATGGCTTTAAAATGAATAGTAAATAATGTATATGTTTCAAATTACCAGGTAAATTTCCTGTCAATAATGTCTGAATTATTTTGAAATTAAACTTTATTTTTTATGTTTTTACCCTGCAATCCTTTATTCTTTCTAGGAACACAGGTTTTCACAGCTAGTTCCACCTTCAGATTTTCAAAAGGTTGTTGGTTTTTCTGGTAGGTTTGGTTGGTCTTTTTTTTTGTGGTTTTTTTGTTTGTTTGTTTGTTTGTTTGTTTGTTTTGTTGTTGTTGTTGTTGTTGTTGTTTTGGGGGGATTTTAGTTTTGGTTTTGTTTTCTTTGTTTTGTTTTGGTTGTTTGGTTGTTTGTTTGTTTTTCTAAAATCCTTTTCTCCTGTCTTAAGTAGAGAACAGACTGGCCACCCTTTTAATTGAGAACCTAGTTTGTCTCCACCCAACACACAGGTAATTGTCTCTTCTGTTCATAAGCATTACATTTGGAATCCTGCACTTCTCAGTCAGCAAACAGTCCTCTGCACCAGTGAGGTATAAAACTCTACCTCTTCTCATTCTTTAACACATTGACTACTTGGCATCTTTAGGGAGGAATTTTTTTCTCTTTGGATTTTGTATTCTCTGTCAATTTGCACACTACAACCACACAAGAAGTGGACATCTAACTAAGCTACTTTTTGTGTAGCTTGATGCAAGCCATGGCTGATACCAGAAATAACAGGTAACATTCACTTCAGAAGCACAATGGTTTTGAACAGCTTTCTTCAACCTCCTCCTTTTCAGTGAGGCACACTCATATAAAGAAAAATCCTATCAGAATCAATGCACTAAATAGTTAACTATGGACTTGAGGAATTATCTACATATTTTTGCAAACTACAGTCTGGCAAGTCTTGAAAATTTCAACCTAAACTACAGTTTTAATGTTCCATTAAGTCTTGTGTTAATGATAAATGCACCTGGGGCAGGGCAATTGAAAGAAAAGGTACAGACTGGGCAGAAAATGGACTGAGAGCTGCCCTGAGGAGAAGGACTTGGGGTTCTTGATGGATGAGAAGCTCCACAGTGCTGACACAGCACATTTGCAGCACGGAGAGCTGCATGAAAAGCAGTGTAGTCAGCAGGCTGAAGGAGATATTTGCCCCTCTGCTCTGCTCTTCTCTGCTCTGCTCTGCTCTGGTGAGACCCCACATGGAGTGCTGCACCCAGCTCTGGGGTGCCCAGCAGAAGGACATGGACCTGTAAGACTGAGTCCAGAGGAGGCGACAAAGATGAGCACAGGGTTGGAGAACCAACCCTATGAAGATAAACCAAGAGAGTTGGGGCTGTTCAGCCTGGAGAAGGCTCCAAGGAGACGTCAGGTTAGCCTTCCAGTATCTAAAGCAACCTGACAAGAAAGCTGGAGTGGAAATTTTTACAAGAACATGCACTGATAGGACATGCCGAATGGTTTTAAACTGAAGGAGAGGAGATTTACATCAGACATTACGAATAAATTCTTCACTATGAAACTGAAGAGGCACTGGAACAAGTTTCCCAGAGAAGCCATGAATGCCCCAACCGTAAGTTCAAAGACTATCACACAACATTATAATTAACTAATCTGAAATGCCTGAGTTACTGCTAAAGAGCTTTTTCATTCCTTTTCCTTAAAAGTGCTGTATTTACAACAGAGAATTTACATCATCACAAGGAGAATATCATTTCCCAGATCCAATGTGTTCATTCCTTGTGATGTAACTTGCAGCATGAGGAGTTCCTTTTCCTTGGAAACTGTATAATACAAAAATACAGCAGTTTCCATTAGTGTGGGCACATGCCACATTTCTCATAGGACTCAAAGTATTTCCCCTAGCAACAATAAACTTACAGAAAAGATACAAGGCAGTAGTTAAAAGCATTAGCTGTAAGTGAAAAGAAGTCCTTAATTTATGATCATGAGCTAGTCTGTGACATTCCAGTCATAAATATGCAGAAATTACTCCAGTGATTTAGACCAACTGGGGTTTAGATTTCCACTTACATGATTTTTAAATTTTTTTTTCTAAAGAAGGCAATGTGAACATTCTTAAGATTTTAGTTATAAACACATTTCAAAGCAGGTACTTTGAAAAATAAACCAGAAACTTTGTCCCCTGAAACAGGTCACTTAAAAAACATCTCTGAAAATAATCTCTTTTTAATATATAAAATAATAATAATATTAAAAATAATCTCAATTTACCAAGATGTTAAGGGAAATTTACAGGAAAGGCTTCAGTTCAAAAGCAATTTCTTCATGAGGGCTTAAATCACCCAAAAAAATGGTTTAAATTAAAACTTTAATGCATCCTTACTGAGACCTGATCCTTTAGCATGTTGTCATCCCAGCAGCAGTTCAGATTTAGAGAGGTGCCAGTGCCTCATTTACCCATCAGCACATGAACCCTCTTCCTCCCTCCCCCACCAAACCTACACAACATGTAGGTAATACTATCAGTAAGGTGATGTAAGGCCATATTACCTGACCAACACTGTCAGACATACCAAAACCGGGACAAACTGGAAAAAAATGTGATTAGGGGACAGCTGTTTTTATGGATAAGAATCAGGGTGGGAAAAGGGAAGAACTTAGGAAGAGAGAAGGAATAATAAGAAATGGCAGATTGATGCAGTGACTGATGGTGTTTGGGGGTACTTATCAAGTGATCCCAAATCCATGTCCTTTCTAGCAGCTTAGAAATCAGGGTGCTGGGTTAAACCGTGCTAGGCTATTAGGGACTGGCTTTGCTTTGGACAGAGAAGTATTTCCCTCCTCACAGCCACCCCACCCCAGCCACGCACAGCAGCTGAACACTCCACACTGAGCCCTTCAAAACCCCACAGAGCAGCAGAGCCTGGTCACACCACCCAGTCTGCAGCCCCAGGGACTGCAGCCTCGGGGGCTTCTGCTGGTCACTGGACTTGCTGATATAAAATAAACTTCCCACTTGTTTTGGAAAGGTGAGACATCATTTCCATTCATTTAAAAGATTTCCAATCCAACAGTGTACAGAGGTGATTGACTGATAACTTGAGATTTTCTGATAGAGGAGAAGAGGCCAATAACATACGCATTACAGTGCAGCCCACATACCCTGTCGTGCAGCCCACATTACCTGTCATCCCTAATGCAGGTGAAAAGACTAAATGTCTGATCTGGTGAAAGTGGAGAAAGATGTGTGACTGATCCTATTTTACTCATCACAAATATAGTATAACCCTACCTTCCATTGTCTTGCAGTTACACAGCACAGAGAGGTTACATCAGAACAGATAAACCAACTTCAAAAGCATTCAGAGATAATTACTTAACCTTACAGGACAATATTAAGCATTTGACAGAGCTGACGACATTTGAAATGATACTTGAGAGTACAGTTTGTTCAGAACAAAGTTGGAAAGTCATTTAATAGATTTTGCTCTACCACTGTGTCATTCTGCCAGGAACTAAAGAGCACATCCCCGTTCTGCCCTGTCCTCTCTCCTGCTGCTTTGTTGGCCAAAGCACTGGGAACACTTCAAAGTATCTGGCAATCCAACATGTTTCTACTTACTCCTCATATTGAAGCTTGCAGGAGAACTCAATTAAGTTTATGAGCTTTTGTAAGTGACCTTGCAAGGGCCCAATTGTCAGTGCTGAAATAGCTGGCACACACAGCTTGTTTAATTTCTGTTTACAATGGGAAAAAATTTCCTAACATAATTTTCTGTGATATTGAGAAGCATTTTACAATTATGATAAACCAACGAAAATTTGTCAAAACTCTTAAAATTAAGGCTACTTAAGTAAAAGTATTACAGACCTTATTACTACATTAATACTATATTAATACTACATTAAAATTTTTAACAGTTCAAAATAGATATTTTGTTTGTTTTCATGAACAAATACAATTTATCAGTTTCTGAATTAAAAATCTGTTATAGCTGGCAATGGGTGATGGTTTTTCTACTTCCCACAAACAAATCTTCTCCTAAAAATACATTAAGAGGAAATTAATGTCTATTTTATAGTTATATTTTGCCTCATTAGCTTTATTCTTTATCAGTTGTTAATAACTCAAAAGAATATCACAACATATTAATGTCTTCCAAGCACAGTATTCCACACACGTATACACATCAAGTACTTACAAATCCCTGTTTTGTCATTGTTTAGAAAGAGATCAAGACATTAAATACAATCACAATTTCTGTACAATATAAACTAATTACAAGGAAGTGCTGCATTTTTTTTTTCTAAGTCATAAATGAAATAGAACCAAAAAAATTGTTTTGTGCTCTGTGAGAAACAAGGTACAGTATATGAGCAACTTTAAAGTCTGCAAATCAAGGTTTTTGTGAGGAGAAGAAAAAAGGAATTCTTGATTCGAGTGCTGTACAATGGTGCTTCTGCTTCATATTTATCTGTCTGAATCACAGCAGACCATATTAACTGTTGTTCTAATTTCTGACAACTAATAAAGGCAATAATTATGCTGAGGCATTCCAGCAACATTCCGTTTCACTAACAGGCAAGAACAGCTCTAGGACTAGATTGAGATTATGGTTTATAAAGAGTAAACAGTTTCTCAGAAAATTTTGTATCTGATCCATGCCTTCCAATACAAAATAAAAAAAAGAAGTAGCTACCAGCAGCTGGGATAGCAGTATTTTTTTTCCCTGCTCCCTTTGTGCTTTTGGGATTTCATTCTGTTTTTTCTGATGTCTTTAGACATTCTTGCATCTTCAGGGAGGAACTTTGAACTTCAAGGACATCTGAATGGCCCTTTTCAGCCAAAGAAAGAGTAAGAACGTTTGGTACTTGGAGTTTAACGACATGAAATCACATTCAGAAGTGCAGCTATAACAAATCTGTAAAATAATACATTGCATATTAGTGCACTCAAATGACCCAACACAGTTATGTGCCAGTTTGTTGGTTTTTGTTTGTTTGTTGTTTTTGTTTGTTTTGTTGGGGTTTTTTTATGAGAGCTGCCTCTCAGTCTTAAGGAGATTATGTTCTTTGAATGCATCTATCTCAAATTGTTTACTAGTCTTATTTTAAGAAGTGACATTTACTGTTACTTAACAAAAATACTATTCTTATTCACAGTAGTACCTCGTACCTTAGCAGTGCTTCATGTCTTCCATAGAAGCACATTGGTAAGGTTGAAGGGACCACAGAGGGGCGCCTGGTCCAACCTCCCTGCTCAAGGAGGGCCATCCCAGAGCACATGGCACAGGATTGTGTCCAGATGGTTCTTGAACATCTCCACTGACAGAGACTCCACTCTGTCTCTGGGCAACCTCTTCCAATGCTCAGTCACCCTCATGGGAAAGAAGTTCTTTTTCATATTCAGGTGGAACTTCCTGTGCATCAGTTTCTGCCCTTTGTCTCTTGCCCTATTGCTTGGCACCCCTGAGAAGAGCCAGGTCCATCCTCTGGACTGAGAGATAAGGTCTCAGTAGTCTCTTCTTGAGGCTGAACAGGCCCAGCTCCCTTCTTTATTCAACACAGGGTAGATATAGAGGGAAATCAGAGAATGAAACCTCAAAATAACTGTAAGACTAAATGGAGTCTCTTACAGAAAAAATCAAAATGTGTGTTGAAGTTTATCAAATTTAATTTACTTAATAAATTGACTACAAATATTGTGCATTCAAGAAGGTTCTATAACATGGGAGAAATCTCACAGAGTGGGATTTTCCTAAAAGAAAAGCCAAAGACGGGTTGAAATGAGGAAACAGGATTTAGCCTGGAAATAGGGTGAGAATTCAGTATACTGTATCTATTATAATATCCTGATACTTATTTACCAAAGAAATGAGGAAGCAGAGTAGGAAGTTAGATATAAAGGCCATCCCTTAAGGCCCTGCAGAGCAGGCCTCACTGACAGGCTCTAGGTACAGGTCCCAACTTTTGAATTCTAGAGCTTTTACAGTTCTATTTACTTCTTTCCTGTTTTTCAGGCAGAATTATCTTCACTCCCTAATGTCCTTTGAATCTCTTCTCTCATTTCTGCAATGTTTCCACTTGTGACTGAAAGCATTTATAAATCATGTGTAATAGAACAGAGAGATTTTCATCGCCAATGTATGTCTTGGGGCTGTAGCATCCACTTCCACATAAGTAGCTTTTTATTTGTACTTTTTTTTCCTCAGTGTGTGGGATACTTTAGCATATCTTTGCCCCAATTTATCTAGTCTAGTAATCAACTGTTATAGTTTGTGTTAACAAGTGTTGATGCTATTTTTATTCTAAAGAAGACATCTTACTGACACAGCTTACTGACAGTTGATGATTATCCAGAGAAACTATGTTAACTGTGCTTCTGGGTTTTTTTAATTGTAATTTTTATCACAGTTTTTTCTACCATAATAAATAATAAAAATGCATGGTTTATTTGCTTTCGTTTTCTGCAGTATTACATTCAAATTGATTCGAAATATTCAAAAACAATTGCCATGAGGAAATCCTGGTTATAGTTTCCTTCAAGAACACAAGCCTCGTAAAAACAGAACTTAAGAAGACTTACAAGTAATCAGTATTCCCTATGAATTCAGTATAAAATAATAAATGATTAGGTAAAAAATATTCTCCTATGAATGAGTACATAGCAAGAAATAAACAGATATAGAATATTTGAGCATATCATGACTAAATTTCCATGAAATTCTATCAACTGTATCCATAAATTTATTACTAAAATATGGGCACATTCCTTGAACATTTCTCACGAGCCTTTTTCATTGTATGATAATTCTCATTCAGCATCACACATTACTTGAAGAACAGTATAACTCCGTGGGATACAGTAACAACAGGACATTACAAGACCTACACACAAGCAGAATCCCAGCTGAGATGTAGCAACTGTGCTGAGGGCAAGTAGTTTTGAAAGGGAGCAAGATGAATTCAAACAGAAAATTACACAGCCTTAGCATACAGCACCCAAAAAAAAAAAAAAAAAAAATCCCTGTCGGCTGTAACATTAAGAAAATCCAAAAGATTAAAACTCCTCCATCGTCCTCAGTCTTTACAGAGTATTCCTAAGCTGCAGTATGTTCTCAGCCCTTAATGTCCACTATCCATTCTTTTGATTACCTTTCTGTTTCCCTTGGCTACCATAATTTTAAGAATAATTTTCCCATTACTGCACTAATGTTTTGAGTGAAGAATTCATAAATGCTTATGCAGTTACATGTTTAAATTTGTCATGCATCACTGGAAAAATAAACCATTTACACTTTATTCACCCAGGCCCCATTTATGCCTCTAGAAATGCAAGATGTATCTGAGAATTTGGCATAAATTGCAACCTCAGTCAGTTTTAATCTTCGCAATTCAAATATAGGAAAATTACATTATAAATTTATATTGCAAGCACCTCCAATTTTAGTAGGGGCAAAAACCTTAGGAAATTAAGAATGAAATTACAATAGAAATAACTAAACCACTGGAGTATACATCTGGCATTCCTGTAACCAGATTTTAATGTCCAAGGCCAGTACAAGTACTGCTGAGAAGAACAGGCACAATTGCTTTTTGTCCACAGATGCATCTGTAATTTCACTTTCTATTTCGTCTCAGACAACATTATTTTCAAACTACAGTTTGTATTTTTTTCCTAACACTCTCCTCTCTCCCAGAAAAACTGAAAGTTTCTAAAAATTTCAAGACTCTTCAAGGCAGCCCAAGTCAGTTGTGACTGGGTCAACTGTTAACTTCTGCTTTTTTATTAAGTCTTGATAGTGGAAAAAAAACCTCACTCTAACTTTTACATCTTAAAAAAGGGAAAGCATATTCTTCTTGCCCTCCCCATTATATCTGTAAGGTTACAAACGTCCACAGAAATTAGAAGCAGCAATTAGAAATCTGTGGTAAATGCTTGTGCATCCTAAGAAAAAATACTCTGGGAAAGTTAACTTCTCCTTACTGTACGAAGTCAGTCAACAAAAACTTTCTACCTTTAACACAAATCATCCTCAAGACTCTTTAAAATTGCTTCCTGGTAGTCACGACCTCAGCACACTGTACAGAACTGCTAAAATTAATGACAGATTCCGATTTGGAATACACCACCAATTTATTTTTCAGCCTTGACTGCAGGCTTGAATGTCACAGATCATGCAGGCTGAGTCAAGCAGTGCTATGGACAGGATGCATCACCCTCATGCAGCCCCGACTGGCAGAGCCAGCAGACTGAGTGCAATCCCAGCCTCATCCCGCAGAAACTGCCAGCCATGCGGCTCCTCTCGCTGGCACATCCCAGCTGCTCTGGGATGTGGCACAACCCTGGCTCCCCTGACTCAAGGGAAAACTTTCAGATTTGTCAAGGGGAGCAAGCCCCTTACAGCAGAGTACTTAAAATTCTTCATGTCCGGATGACCTTTCTTCTAATCAGATTATGAATGTAGCTGCAACTAAAATCAGTGGGAATTACACTGATAAATAAGTACAAGAAAAACAGAGGGAGGGATAATACGTAGCTAAGCTTTGTGCCTTTTCTTTCCTTGTGATTTGAATCACCTGAACTTTCTGCAAGACACCACTAGAGCCTCGTGCAACCAAAGGAAGACAATCCAGCGGCCACAGGAGCTTTCACAAAAGCTTTGCCTCTGAAGGATGGAGACAACCCAGACCTGCCTCTATTAATAGAAAAAACCTGTGCTGCCAGCAGAGAGAGCCAAACGTGTCATAGGAAGTTTGCTGAGGAAGCTTGCTCTATTATTCAGGAATGCTAAAAGCTGTCTCCACTGGAAACTAAGGACTTGAAAAGAACCAGAAAGAAAGCAAATTACAATGTCATTTCAGTCAATGATTATTTGACAGAGTGAGTATTGTTTCACATTAGCACACACTAGACCATGACAAGACAGAACCAAAACAGCAACCCACCAATTCATTGAAAAGAAACAGAACTTCATAAGCAATGTAGCACACCAAATTTTTTTTTTCCTGTTTTTCACCAATAATGGTGCATTTCAGATAAAAAATATCTACAGCTGTTTCAGCTGTGTCAATCTTTAAATGCCAAGAGCCATGATTTTTCAAAGGATGAAAGTCCTCCACGCAAGCCACTGTTGAGTAACCAATTGTTTTTTATGCTACATACTCCTGCAATTATTGCATGGATACAACTTTAAGTCAGGGAGATACTGTTGCTGTCAGGAGCCCTCTCCACAGACCTTCCATCAAACCCTCGCTTTCAGTAACATTTTAAAAGAGTACTATGAAATGAGTTCTATTACTGAAAATAGTTTTATTACTGTTTCACAGACAGGTGAGGTGTGTACCTTCACTATTTCCTGACTCCATGCACTTTTGCAGTCTCTTCACAAGATCAATACTAACTCACAGCAGAGCAATAGCAATAGCAAGCCCGTGAATAGCAGGCACTTCTGTCCAAGTTTTCCTCCCATCCATGTGCCTCAAGAACCTCAACTGAAGAGAACTCATCTGAGGGAACCTTTGGTCCTCTCTTAGAAGCACATCAAATTTCATTTGTATTACCATTATCTTTCATGTTTCAGGGTAAACATGAAATCATCCTCAGATGACTTTCCTATTATTTCCAAGCTTTTCCCACTGTCTTTTCCTTTGAACTACTTGTTTCATTTCCTATTTTCAAGTTGACCCAAGTGTACAAAAATAGAGCTCTCAATGTAGCCACAGCCTCCTCTTTGTGTTTTGGTATTTGTTTAACCCTTCCTTCTAATAATATCGCATATCTTAAGATTCAAAGTTCTATTTTCTTTACTATGTCCTTTTCTTTTTCTCTGTTTTCTCCCTTAGAATTTTATCCCCTGCTCTCCCTTTTTATTTGACTACATAACACTCCATTTTTTCACATTACATGATATTTCAAGCATATTTCACTATACACATTCTATTTTTCTTCTTTTCTCATTCACTTTCTGTACCTTCGTAGCACTGCATGTATCACCATGTTACTTTTTAAGTAATAACGTGAGATGGAAATATCAATCCCTCTTATTAGCTGAGGGAATTCACCAGGAATTATAATTTCATTAATTACATAAAAGCCAGACTTCCTCCTCTGTACACTCCACTCCTTTGAACCTGAGTGAAATAAGGTGAGCAACAGAGCGTTATTAAGTAAGGAGACAGAGATAAAAGATAATGTGCAATCGAGAAGATTTATTATCTCTTTAATACCCACACTGACAAGTCAATTTAAATACTAATAAAAGCAGAAACATACTATGTGTACACTCACAAGCATCCTACTAACAGTAACAGCAATGCAGCAAATTTCCTACCCACCCCAACCTATGTTTCAGGGAAGAAGAGCTACTCTGCCAAAGAGCCACACAGATTTTTCTCTTTTTTTGCAGTGGGTACCACAATCTATAACTACTGACAGCAGAGCAGGGTAGGCTGCTCTACAGCTTTCAGCTAAAGAGCAAGAATTTATTTTGGGTATTTGTTGCTCAATGACCTTTCTGCTCAGTAGGTTGCCTTGGCTCAGAGTCAGGGTTTGCGGCCCTCCAGCAGGACTTGTATGGTTCCAAAGGCCAGAGGATGCTTGGATAGGTAAAAATGGCTGTAGTTAGAACACTGAAATGGTGCTACCCTTGAAAATTACATCAGGTCACAATTAAATGTCTTTTACAGGACACAGGAAGGTGTTTACTCCTCCAATATACTGCTATAACAGACTAGCCAAGTAGTTTACAGAAACCATAGGGGAGACATCTTTCATTAACATGCATAGAACCATATTTTGAGGATGCTATGGTATTTCAAAGTTCCTTTCTTTTCAATTCTCACAACCATCTGATGCTTAAGTAAAAAAAAAAAAAAAAGATACACCATGCCCCATAGATGCATTTATTGTAACCTACTGCCTTTTGCACAGGTACAGATCCTACCTACAGTGGTCACAGAGCTCAAAGGTAGCTTTGTTACATAAAGTAACAAACAATCAAATTGCTTATATTAGACAATGAAAATTAAATTTGTGTCAATAGGAGTCAATTTAACAAAATTATTCCATTAGGGATAATTAAATGAATTCATTTTGCAAATCAAATATAAAAACCCCCAAGGCACTCGATGACAAACAGATTTTACAGTCATCTTGTCTAGGTCAGCCTCAGTTCTTCCCAGTGATTTTCAAAAATATTCCCATGTGGCAGCACCAAAAGCCATTAGAGAGAAAAGTGAAAACATTCTCTACATAATTTAAAGTCCCCACAGCTCCTAGAAGACCATTCAGTGCCTTCAAAATGCCAGACCCCACACATCTTGGTTTCAGCACAAAACCAAGGCTGATATTCACGGAATCTCTGTTGAAGGCATGGAGATCTATCAAATGGAATCAGAAGCACTTCTGGGAAAGAAACAACAATCCACTGAAAAGCTGATGACTCCTCGGCTCTTGAAAGACATTAGATACCAACTTCTAAGCCTTGCAATTTCTGATGCCAGGGTGCTTGCAGCAGTCAGGGACTGTCAGACACACTAGTGCAAAATTTTAGCAAAGGTTGCAAAGCTGACTAGTTTTTAAAGGCTTTTTTTTTACAGAGGAAGGTGCTCAGGTAGGCACCTTGAAGCCTTGAAGAGGAACTATAAATTATGCAGGCAGCAGATTTTTTTGTAAAAGAATACACCAGCATAGCATGGTTTCTGTCCTTAAATTATTATATGCTAAAGATACAAGGATCAAATGCCAACTTCAATTACAGAATAGCAAAGATTTAGCAAACACTCTGATTCAGCAAAGTAGTTGCCAAAAAGTGGCCAAAATCTTGAGTTTTAAGCAGGTGAAAATTAAACTGAAATTTCAGCAGATGTCAAAGCGCCTTGCTAGACTGCAGCCAAAATATTTATCATGCACTTTTATCTTTGTGATTAAGCCCGGGACCCTTGCATCTTCATTGCATATGTACAAAGGTCAAGACCAAATCCCCCGACAGGTGAAACTTCCCAAGTCAAAATCCAGATTTTCGAGGAGTTGAAGTTAATCTCCACTTGTTGGGATTTAAACCAAGTGATATTCCAAGCAGGTATCTAATTCTCTAAGGTGCCCTTGTACTTCACTGTAGGGTATGACAGATTTTCTAAATATTAAAGCATTAAAAAACCCCAATATTCTTTTTACTTGTTTTAAGCATCCTCAAAACAATAGGTACTATTTTTCTCAATCAAAGTACTGGTCACAAATTATACTTACTAAGGAAGTGACACCTTCCATCACTTAATAGTGAATAACTTCTATACTATATAACAAAAGACAGAAGAAGTGATTAAACACACACTCCCCCAAGAAAACCAAAGGGAAAGAGATGAATGCGAGACTTAGATAAAACTATCTCCATCCTTTTATAACTACTAATTTGCCTGTTTTGCACCAACAGCTATCCAGTTACAATTGTAAATACTAAAAGAATACGCTTAGTTAAAAATGAAGTCAGAAATCCTTACAGATAATTTTTGCAGGTTTGTTTGTGGTTTTCATTTAAAGGAAAAAATGGTACATGAAGTAGAAGCAATCCCAGATGCTACAGTGGTTTCGACGCTGCATCTATTTTTTTATATAGCACACAGTTGCAATCATGTAATTTGTCATGTTTGCACTGTAATTTTCGAACAAGATTATAGTTTATACATTTCACATGCGCAATTCTGGTTTTAGTGAAACAATTAAAGGACATTAATGTCTGCAGCATAGGGCAATGCTATGATAGATAAACTCTGTATCAATCACCCAGTTGAAACTATTACCAAAATTTACTATTTTCATGACAACATAGATTTATTTCTTTTTTTAATGCAAATTGGTAATGACAGTATGGAGAGCAAGAAAGGACTTATTTATTTTATCATTGGGGACTATTGCACAGTGAAAAACTATGGGTAAGTGTAAGTATTTCAGCATTCTCCAACATAATCACTAGAAACAGGTATTTGAATACCTAAATATACCTTATATTTAAATAGCCAAACCTAGAGCCCATCACAGCTGCAGACTTACGAGATTTCTACTTCCAAGAAGACACACTCTGTAGGTAAGCAGTTTATCCCTCAGTACAGAAATTGGGGGATACAAACATCTCTCAACTAGGCTCGTATTTCAACCACTGCCTGCTTCATGGACACAAATTTCTTAGTATTCTGAAACTTAATGCATTTTCAGGGAAGGGAAGGGAAGGGAAGGGAAGGGAAGGGAAGGGAAGGGAAGGGAAGGGAAGGGAAGGGAAGGGAAGGGAAGGGAAGGGAAGGGAAGGGAAGGGAAGGGAAGGGAAGGGAAGGGAAGGGAAGGGAAGGGAAGGGAAGGGAAGGGAAGGGAAGGGAAGGGAAGGGAAGGGAAGGGAAGGGAAGGGAAGGGAAGGGAAGGGAAGGGAAGGGAAGGGAAGGGAAGGGAAGGGAAGGGAAGGGAAGGGAAGGGAAGGGAAGGGAAGGGAAGGGAAGGGAAGGGAAGGGAAGGGAAGGGAAGGGAAGGGAAGGGAAGGGAAGGGAAGGGAAGGGAAGGGAAGGGAAGGGAAGGGAAGGGAAGGGAAGGGAAGGGAAGGGAAGGGAAGGGAAGGGAAGGGAAGGGAAGGGAAGGGAAGGGAAGGGAAGGGAAGGGAAGGGAAGGGAAGGGAAGGGAAGGGAAGGGAAGGGAAGGGAAGGGAAGGGAAGGGAAGGGAAGGGAAGGGAAGGGAAGGGAAGGGAAGGGAAGGGAAGGGAAGGGAAGGGAAGGGAAGGGAAGGGAAGGGAAGGGAAGGGAAGGGAAGGGAAGGGAAGGGAAGGGAAGGGAAGGGAAGGGAAGGGAAGGGAAGGGAAGGGAAGGGAAGGGAAGGGAAGGGAAGGGAAGGGAAGGGAAGGGAAGGGAAGGGAAGGGAAGGGAAGGGAAGGGAAGGGAAGGGAAGGGAAGGGAAGGGAAGGGAAGGGAAGGGAAGGGAAGGGAAGGGAAGGGAAGGGAAGGGAAGGGAAGGGAAGGGAAGGGAAGGGAAGGGAAGGGAAGGGAAGGGAAGGGAAGGGAAGGGAAGGGAAGGGAAGGGAAGGGAAGGGAAGGGAAGGGAAGGGATCCAAACCCCAGAGCTGGCAATGACATCCTTTACTCCTGAACAACACCGGCACTGTAGACAAGGTAATGCAGTTATGAGGAACACTTGGGGCAATATCTGGGGCTCAGTGAGGTCACTGAAGAAGCCCTAAAGCTATCTACTGAGCAGCTGCCAGCATTTCCAGGACTCTGTGTGGAACTGGGATTTGATGATGCTGTGTTTATTCGGTAGAGCAGGCTGTGCGCTGCTAGTGTTGTATGATCATACATTATGGGGGTGAGCACAGGGCACTGTTAACTCAGGAATTATATTTCATGGCTTACTTTATTCCTCAGCAGGAATCCTAGTTTCTGATACAGAAATATTTGAAAAGTACAAAATAACAATGCATTTTCTTCGTAAAAAACAAGAAAGTCAACAGAAAAGTCACTGAACATGGACTCCCTCATCCCACTGTGTTTTGTAACTTATTACAATGTACTGAAACAACTCCTGTGACTTTTTAAATAGTGTTTAAAGATGTGAATCATACTACATAGAAGAACATCTACAGTATCAAACCACTGAAATATAAAAACATAGAAATTAAACTACAGTTATTAATTAATCCCCTCAAAATCTTTAAACCTTACTTTTTAAGTCTTAAGTCTGCATCTTGAAAGCAACAAAAATTTTTCAATTGATTTAAAAGTATATAGCACAAATCCTTTACTAGCATAGATGAAAGTATATATAATATACAAGTAAATTGAAAGTCTGTCATTGTTATATTTCCTAGTTCAGTTCCTTCAAAACACCAGTGCTCAAAATAATGGCTTTTTTCTTAATTCTTAGAAATATTTTAAATAATTCTTTAATGACTTATAATCTTTTCATCTACCTTACACCTCAGCCTAAGTTTACACTCCCACATATACAGAGAAAAGCATATTCATAAATACTTGAAAAATCCATACTTATAGAAACTTTGTTCACACTTCTGTACTTACCCAGGACACATTTTTAGCCTTGGGTGTTTTTAGCATGGCAACATGCAAGGCTGAAACGACCAACAACAGCCCCACCAGCATGGAAAGTCAGATGGAGGGGTAGTCCAGGTGCCTTGGTTACCCCAGGGTGTGGAGTTCCTTGGCCTGGTTGACACAGGCACACTGAGCATGTGGTCAGGTAACAATAAAAAAAGTCATTTTTCTTCCCGATGTACAATCCAATCAAACTGAGACATATCTGTCTTCAGCAGCAGTTGGCTGTATTTCTGTATATCCATGAAATCCAAAGTTCCCTCTTCCCTTTGAAAAGTTAAAACCAAAAGTCAAAGGGACTTACTCTCACAGACACTTCACCTGCCCAGTGAGAAAATGAAGAGTCCAGTTATCTTCCAAGCTTCCGGCCAAGCACAGATCTGGCAGGAGAATGAAGCCCAGCACTGGGAGCCACTCGCCTTCAGAGGATGTCAGACACACACAGTTGCTGGCTTCACTGTTTAACTGCTGCTTTGCCTGACTATTTCTGGATCTTAAGAGTAACAAAGAGAGTTAGGACCTCGATGACAATGAATAATGCACCCCAGCAGCTCAAGCAGGTACCTGTTGCACTGTCTGTGCCCGAGGTGTGGTGGCTGCCCCTCCAGCCCCGCAGAGGGCACCTGTTCTCCCGCAGCGCTGGGCTCACCGCCGGCACCCACACGCATCCCAGAGCAGCAAGCAAAGGCTGAAAATCACTGTTTCTGCTCGTTTCTCTTTGTTCCTCTGCCCTTCTGTCCTTTTACTTTTACCTCCTGTCAATCTAGATTACCAGTGCAGATCCAGGCTAAATTTTGCAACTATCAGTAGTGATTAGAGTGAGTTGATTGAAATCGGATTATACAGGAAGACCTCTGCTTCCTCACTCAGCACACGGGCCAGTACCATTTGCAAAATACTTATGCTTCACTGCACAGTATGAGAGCATTTGGAGCAGTCCATTAAAAGAGAAACAGTGCAGTGGAAACAAGCCAGACGAGAGAAAAGGGATCCTGTTTTCAGTAGTCACATGAATTTACAGGGGAGCATTTCAGACCATTTCCAGATGGAAGAGTTTGTTGGAGTCTCACAGATTCACCACAAAGCCTCGAAGAGCAGCACTATGTATCTACAGTGCTCTGTGTACATGCTTGCTCCAGCTCAGATGTGGATCCAGTCCAACTGTACCTACGTGGCATCTGAGCACTGAACTTGAGAAGCATCATCCTTCCCTGGGATAACATCTCCAAATCCTACTGACAAACAACTCACCAAGAGCATTTAATTCAAATGTGCTTTTTCCAAATTCAAATGTGCTTTTTCATTAAATGTACAAGAAAGGTGACCTACCTGAACCATATTCAAATATGCATATTAATTTAAATAAGAATATGAGCTATGAGGTAAAAAGGTACAGTACCATCCTAAAATACTGATATTTAAAAAGAAGAAAACAAAAAATAGAAAAGAAGATGGTGACATAGAAAAGGGGAGCAATCTGATAAAAAGCATTAAAAATGGACAAAATTTAGTCCAGCTGACAGACACTGGGAAAGTGACAGACAGATGCAGTCTGCATGACAACATACCATTTTTCTAGGGCTTCCTAAATAATAACTTAATATTATTATCTACTCATGATACAGACCTAGATTATGCTCCAAGCATCATCTGTCACTTTACACTGATTATTTAATGTATTTGCATAAATGCAATGGGTTTATGATTGCAAGAATTCAATTTGTGGATGGTCCGTGATTTGTTTGTGGGTATTAAAATAACATTAATGTCTTTTCCAAGGTGGCAGCATAAACTTCTTATTTTGTTAAAAGAAGCTCTAGAAACTGCTTATGTGACTAGGACAGAGATAAAATGTGTGTATTTCCCACTGGAAATGACTATCTGATTTTTAAATAATTACAGTCCTTTGCTTATTCCTAGTCCACACTGTAGGTAATCAGAAACTAAGTCTGGTACACTCTGCATTGCATATACTAGAAAGAAGGTTTAAATGCACACAGTTTTAAATTAGATCCCCTTCTTTTTCATAAGTCTACTCAGTGTTATGGAGCTAAAGCACTATCTGTAGCTTTAAATGATTGGGACTCAAACAAAAGAGTGGATGATTTCCTTCAATAAGTGCACTGAGATTCAAACTCTAGTAGTTGTATGGGTGGAATACAAAGGTATATCACTAGATATAAATCTAGCAGTGTGGAAACTTCATGCAGTGAAAAAATCTCAATGAGATCTTAAGCAGTCACTAGAAACAGTTCTGATTCAAATATACCATGTCTAGACATATTAAAGAAAATATTTCACAGAGAAATTACTTTATTCCATTCTGAAAATTAAAGAATATAAGTCTAGAGTCTGTTACAATAGCATCTAACACAAAGGTATCCTACAGTACTGTCACTGGTGTAGAATGGATTAGATCAGATCTGCCCCTATATACTGTGAAAATAAATATACACTTGGTCTTATACACACAAGCTGAAAAACAGCTGGCATTTGAGCTTTCTCCTTCTTCATATTAACTCAGTTCACAGAATTTTAGAGCAGCAGCTGCTAATGGCTTGCCATACGTGCTCAAATAAAATGAACCAAATTTATTCTCTCACACAGAAGGATTTTGAATTTTGAAGTAAAAAGGAATTTTACTTTAAGCAGCTAAGTTACTGCCACTGGCATGCATGAAAAAAAAAAATCCTACTGGTAAAATATAATGAAATAAAAGACAATAAGGGTTGAAAATTTAGATGCTAACACGACTAGAAAGTCCAGAAATTAACCCTGCTTTAAGGAGGACCTATGGTGCAATCTTTAATTCCAGAGGACACAAATCTCATTGTCGAAAACAGAAGGTCCTCGTAAGAGGAACAATGCTGAACAATAAACCTGAAATGACAGAAATATTCTGCACCATGCATCCTCTCCTTTCTGAAGGGACACTTTTTGTACAGTCACTGCAACATCCGATAGTTTTTCTGTCTATAATGAGCACGTTTTCAGAAGATGATTGTGAGGGAAGCTGCTGCTGTTATTCTCATTTGATAGCTAGAATATATTCCAGATGAGTCCATTAGTTAATGAGGAATCTTGTCTGAGAGGATTCTGGTCTGATCCTTTCAAGAATTTAACATTCTGTAAAGCTTTCTGTATATAGAGCACACTAGTGGACTTTCTCTGCATTGCACACTCAGCAGTTCTGCAAACAAATCTTCATCACTTCAATTTGAGATCACAGACCTGCTTTAAGCTGGGTATCCCAAATGGTGGTACACAAGACACTTAGACTATTAACAGAATTTCTGATTTAAGCAAAATGTTCAGCCTTGCCAAAAGCCAAGTAAGCACCAAATCTATTTCCATTTTACCCATAATACTGTCCTCTCTCTTCCTGTCCTATATTTGTTAGCTCTGCCTTCAGAAAGAAAGTGATGTCTCACATCAAGAAAATTGAATATTTTCCCCTCAGTATCAGCCATCCAGTGATGCATATAGCTGTAATCTAAGAAAAAAAGAGAATTTGGTTCTTGGTTTTTAAAGACCACATTGCAGCATATACACAGAATTCTAGGATATTTTACCTTTCAAATAACTGACTGCCAATCTCAATGCTTTCTTATGCCAGGTTTTCAAGTTTTTTAAGGTTTTATTAAAGGTTCCACCAGAATAGAAACCCACATGAATGTATGCATTGGTTTTGGTTGCAACAAGCAACAGCCACTGTCCTCAGTTCAGAGCTGTGGCTGAAACAGATGAATGTTACTCAAATCATTCATTTTGTCTCTTCAGAATGAGCAGATGCTGGAATTATTGTGTCCTCTCTCTAGATATAAAAGAGAAATAAGACTGTGACCTTGCAAAAAAATGCTGCAAATTTGCTCATTAAAGTTTGTGAAGCAATTAGATCATTACAAGACTGCACTGCTTAACGAAGATCGTTAAAGAAAAGCCTTTGCATACACAACACACTGTGAGGTGGGCTGCCAAACCATAATAGCTATTCTTTATACAGAGAAATAAATGGCCAGGCCACAGAAAGGATGAGACACATGGCCAGTCTTCTGCTTACTGATAGTGGAAAGGTACTGCAGCTTTGACACCGTGCCCTCCAGCTGCTGTTCCCAACAGCTCTGCATCTCAGTGGTCATCTCCTCCCTGCCACCAAGTGACTCCTGACTGCACAGCCCAGCTGCTGAGGTTCCCTCCAAGCCCTCTGACCCCCAGCCTCCTGTCCCTCTCCTCCATCAGTGCTATCACCACTCAGCCTGGCCAGCCAAACAAAGGAAAAACCAAGCCCTTGCTCAAGGAAGGTCCCCACAGCCAAATCATATTTGTAACTAGTGTTTCTCAAAGTATCAGCTTATTTCCTGTAATCTCATTCAAAATAAAAATCTTCTGGGATAATGGCCATGGTTGTAGAAAACCCCCAAATGGCACAACTCAGAGTCAATGTACCTAGGATGAATGGAGGAGTCAGGCAGTGAGGCAAGAAGGCTGCTGCCCAGCTGCTACAGCCCAACAGAGAGGGAAGAAAACAGGATGGACTTATAAAGAGCCCCCAGCTGCAAAGCTGTAAAACCAAACAAAATTCAGATAACTCAAAGTTTGATTCAAAAAAAATTCTTCAGCAGTTGTCACAGTTTATAATCATCGTTCATATTTTCAAAGAATCTTATCTGAGATACGGCAGCTGACTCAGAGATGATGTTTCTCAGAATAGGAAGAAATTCAATGGATATTAATAACATACAGTATCTGTTTCTGTAGTTAGTTTCTAAGGTTGGTAGGAAAAAAATTCCTTTCCATATCTGTCCTATTCAGCAGTAGAAAAAAAAAAGTTTCCTAAAAATGCAGGAAAGTGTAAAAAAAGCGGCTCACCAAAAGAAAGGGAAAACAAAGAAAAATCTGATTTTTACTGGCTTTTGCCTCATGCTTCAGAGGTAAATGAAAAATTCACATTAGATATTTATAAGTACAAAATTAATTACATGCTCACGGCAAAAAAAAAAAACCTTAGAGTATGTAAATGCAGTATTTCAGTGGTATTTCAGTTCATTGTATATAAATAATGATGGAAGTACTAAAAATACTCAAAGAACTGAATTTTAGGAGTTGGTGAGTGTCACATATTAAATTGTATTCAAAATCACTAAGAAAAATAATCAAAAGAAACTATCAGTAATGAATAGCAAGGCAAATCAAACCTTTTTGTAATAGAAGATGTACTGTGTCTTAAGAAAGGTATCAATTCCTGAAGTAGTATATTAATTCTAATAATGCTTCTGTGAAACAAAATTCCTCAAAATTCCTCAGTAAGCAAAAGAAATTCTCGTATCCCTCTTTTTAAAATGTGTTAATTGTTTCAATATCTGAAAAGTTTTATACAATTCTTATATAAGAAAATCAAAAGTATAGTGAGGGCACTATGGAAGCTACTACCCCAACCCTTCGTGTACATCTCTCATCCAAATACATATATGTTAAATAAATGGGTTTTAATGTAATTATTTAAATGGCTGTGTAACATCCTTTACTATGAGCTTCTGACATGACTTGAATATTTTGGTTTTTATTTTTCTGTTCTTTGTTCTATGACCATTCAAACAGTTCCTCCAGTATAACAGAGACAAAAAAAAAAAAAAAAAGGAGCTGACTCATTTGCAATATTTTATACAACAAAACAACAAAAAACATTGTACACACACAAGCAAAGCCATGAAAAGTATAGCAGTGCTTGGGGAAACAGAAATTTGTTTTAACTTTTTATTTTTGTTCTAACCCCACTTAACTATACCATCAGACGACCCGGTTTTCCTGTGGCTATCAATTGAAAAATGTCATGGACTGAAAAGCCAAATACCCTTAACTATAGCAATAACAGAGTTTATTGGATGTTGCTGTTAGAAAACATCATCAAGTATTTCAAGCCCAGATTGCTAAAAACAATTAGGAGATTAGAAGAGTGACATCCAAAATCACTACTAGAACTGTGAAAACCTTTCAGAGAGAGAGTTTCCTTTTAAGCTCCTACAATGTTGTCTTTTAATCAATGAAATCAACAGTGAAAAGCCAGTTCAAATCAAGAGTCTGTCCTACTACGTCACATCATTCCTCAGGGACAAGCAACATGCTGCAAAGCACTGATTTCAAACTAACAATGCTCTCAAAAATGCTATTAAAAGAAAAGATTGCAATATTTGAAGACCATGCATCAAGAAATATCCTGGCTTATACAGCCTTTTTAAAATCTCTTTCCTTGTGCCTATTTGCTATAGGCAAAATGGCATGATGGATCTGTACCTCTGCTTCTCATGTTATAGCGCCTACATGCAGGGAAGACAGCAAGAGTGGTCAGAGCAGCCAGTCCAGGACAGATCAAGGGAAAACACTTGGCTCTGGCTTAGAACACCCTTGTAGTTAAAGTCAAAGAGACATTCTGGGGAGAAAAGGCACAAGAGGGGACAAAGACAAGGTAATTAAATGAAGTTCAGCTTGGCCAGGAAATATTTATGTATTATATACACAGATTATCCTCCTGGGCTGCTCAACAGAATCCAATATAATCGAGAGTAGTGTACTGGAAAAAGGCCACAAATTACATCATCCTTCATGCACCAAATTAAATGTTCCAGCAGCAGTGCAAGTTCAGGAGCACATCTTGGGCATTGAGGGATGAAAGAGATCACCACATGACACAATGATGGGCATCAATTTATGGTTAACAGGGGTGCCCTGTTATCAGTAGTGCCAGAGTGGCCTCCTGAGCTCAGAAGAGCCAGTGGGGACAAACCACTCTGCAAACCCAAAAGAGTTTACATGAAGGAAAAGGGAGAGATTCTTAAAAAGCTCATAACCTGCCAGAAACATCTTTATCTCAACATGATTCACAATATGTAACATTGAGGCTGCAATCTATCTTCAATTTAAGCTGGTGAAGAGGCAGTATTGCTCCAGCCTCCTCCTCCTCAGGAGTAGACAGAAGGAGGCAGGAAGAGGCAGGAATATGCAGGAGGAGGGAGCTGCAGCAGCACAGCAGCAATGGCTTCTCCTGGGGTCTCTACTTTGCCCTCCTTCACAGCAAAATGCAGCCACTGGCAACGTCTTGAAACCTCATTTTCTCAAAATGTGTGAAACCAGATATTCCCACTGATCTCTTGAGACTTTAGAGCATTTGGAGAACAGGTTTACCTAGAACAGCAGCAGCCCACATGTTCCCATATATTCTTCTTGGTGCTGGGCTGCCAGAGACATCCTGCTTCCACAAGCTGAAACCAAAACAGGAGAACCAGCCTTCGTGGCTGAAAATAATCCTGATCATACCTTCTCCAGCTTCCTGGAGTTTGCATCTAGTTTTGGCAAGACTCCATCACAATTCCATCAAATAGGCTTTAAATGCATCCAATTTACTTGCCCTGGGTAACAGACTTTACCCTATTGACTCATGGGTAACTGACACATTTTATTTTCTTATCCAGTTCTTATTGGGAAATGTAAACAATTCCCCAGTCCAGAAAGAAGACATTTCTTATAATCAGTTTTTCCTTGGCCCTGATGGTCACTGTCACTGGCCAGCCCTTCCTCTCAGTTCCGCACAAACTAGTCTGTAATGTCATTATAAAGACACCACGCTGCACCACTCAGTTTGGGAAATACACTGAGTTTCGAAGTTCAAACTGAAAAAGTTAACCTATTGAAATCACAGCAAGAGTTCTTCATTTACCTCAATTATTTAGTCACTTATAGTCATAAAATCATAGAATTTTTTAATAGAATTCAAGTATTTTCCAGTTCCAAGCCCCCTGCCATGGGCAGTATGCCATTCAGTAGATCAGGTTGCTCAGAGCTCCATCCAACCTGGCCTTGAACACTTGCAGGGATGGGGCTTCCACAAATTCTCTAGGCAAAATAAATTCTTATATTAAGGATTGTTAATGTAATTTGCTGTATTAAATCAAGGAATGAGATTGCAATAATTTTTTTAAAAGAAATTGACCTTCTAGGGCAGAAATCCACATGTTATAAGATAACAAAGTGACAGAGAAGTGGCTTTCATTTTGTGATTCATACACCTCCGTATTTAGAGAGCACCCCAGAGACTTGTCAAACACGCAAAAAAAAGAATACAAACTCTAAAGAAATTACTGACACTACAAGTTTTATTTTGTGGTCTAATTTGTCCCTTTTTAGCATGCTTTAAATTTACAGCATGAAAGTACAGAAACTAAACAGAACCCACAGGCACATGGACATGTGATCATTATTCAATCAGCAAATTGCTTTGGGTCCCACTGGCTTTGGCAGTTTTACAAATTTTTTATTTCTAGCTGGTTGAACTGTTCTTGAAAAACTTTTTTTTTTTTCTTACTGCAGTAGTCATAAACCCATTTTCTGTCTCATCTACCATCCATGTACTCTGAATACATTTATTTTTTCCAGAGTATATATGACTTCCCTAACACCAAACAGCTATGGTATTCCTTTTGTATTTTTACAGTATTTAAGAAAAAGAATTTTTTCTGCCTATAATCATGACATTTCTCTAAGCGTACAGAAAGTCTTTCTGTTCAGTGTTCCTGAGACAGTCTCACAATAACAACTTGTACTGTGAGCAAGCTTTGCACAAGAAGACAGAGATTTTGCCTTTGAATCCAGCCAGAGATCTGCCATGAGTGACTGCAGAGAGCTCACTGAACAAAAACCACCTCTGTGATCTCTGCCTGTACCACAGGTAAATATCACTATTTCTGGAAAGAGTTTTTATCTTCTCTGCTCTGTCTCCTTTTTATTTTACGCTTTGAAAAAAAAAGTTATTTCGATTCATCTCTGAGGTTTATTTCAGTCTACAGTACTTGGACATTTTTCTTCAAAATTTACAAGGACCGCTTTATCCAGCTTAGAAACGTAACTAAGACTGGGATAACTCCTTAATTGTAAGTAAGAGTACTAGCATGAAAACATGATGACACAATGTCTTATCCCTTTGAAGCCAAAGCAATTTCAAAAAGAAGTATAAAATAAAAGGAAAACATTTGGCATAAACATATTTTCAAATGCACACCTGGAGGAAGGATCCTCTGCAGGAAGTCTTGCATCTGCAGCTGGCGGGAGCTTGGCAATGGCAAGGCTGAGCCAGGTTGCTGCATTTCAGACCAGGAGAGATTTGCTGTGCAATTCTCTGGCTTTCCTAAGAAGCCTTCTTAATTAATTTTGGGTTTGGGGTTGTGTGCGCATGTGTGTGTGAGATGGGGGGGATTTGTTGGGTTTTTTTGGTTGCTGTTTGCTGTTTTAAACCTTTTTAATTTTTCAGAAATCCTAGTCCATATGGATGGGAAGATGTATCATCACAGATCACAACAATGGAAACGGTTTTAAAATGTTTTCTTGACAAGCTCACTGGAGACCCACTTAAAAACTGCTGTCTCAGTTCCCCCACCAGTAACTGAGACACACAGTGACTCTAGGACACCCTTTTCCAGGGCAAAATTTGTTATCATTGGTCACCCTGCACACACATTGGACAAAGAGAATATTTCTTAAAAGATAGAGTGAATGAATTATTTGACTCTCAATAGGTTTGGATGAGGTACGTAACCCAGGAGCTTTCGAAATTACCCAGGAGCTTTCCAACCCTTGACACAAGCCTGTTCAACATTAAAATAAAAAGAAAAATATTTCCTTAAACATTCCAAAGCAGTCAGCAGTTCATTTTTTTATGAAGACAAAGGTAAGGAAGCTGAATCTTTCCCTTCCACAGACATTCCTGTGTTTCTATTCCATTTTCCATCTTTCTGCATATCTTTACCCTCCGGGAGCATCTCCCACTAAGTACCTGTTTTTGGTGAAACACTTAGCATTTTATAATTAACCTGATCATTGAATTCTCCCTCAGCATTTGTCACTGAGACTCAATTTATTTCCTCCCAACATACAGAACTCTGTGGTTAGTCTTCCTCTCAAATCAAATCCTGTTTTGTTTCCTCAGAGATGCAAATAATTTCCTCCTTAGACAAGGTATCATTTCATGGGCTTGTCTGGTTTAATGCACACTTCTTTGCCTCAGCCAGGATAAGATTCCTTTCATCTCTCCTGCTTTTCAATGACTTGCTGCACCTGATGTCCTCTCCTAAGGTATGTGTTGTAATTCTTATGCAACCTACACAAATATGTTAATCCTTGTAGAGAAAGACTTCTACTAAAATGCAAACAGATTAATAAATAGTGGCACAGTGACAATTCAGAAGATAAATATGACAATACTTTAACAATTACCAGCAATCATTAGACAACATAGTTTAATTAAAATTTGCACTAATTCTGCTGTCCCTTTTACTTGAATTATGGTACTGTGGTTTCAGACATATGCAAACATGTATCATTAATGAAATTAAACATGAAAACATGTATCTATAATGAAATTGAACATAGATCTTTAACAAAATGGGTGCAGTAGTTCATAACAATATTAACTATTTCCTACACAGAAGAAGGTGCCATAAGTGTGACTCCTCTCCACCTACTTTTTCTATACACATGCCAACCTTCTCCAGGTGTGCTGACTTCTCTTTTCGACATCCTCTCTAAATTTCTCTTTATCATGTCTCTATTTGTTTCAGTTCAAGTAGCTTACTGTTTTTCCATATGAACATGATCTAAATTAATCTGATTTCTAACCTCTCAATTAGATTTTTGCTGATAAGTTCTTAAAGACTTCCATGACTAAGCCTTTTTTTCCTTAGCTTCTAGGGAGCAAGAACTGGCATATTATATTTATTTACTGATGATGGTTTTTTATAGGGTCATGCTTTTTCAGCACACTTTCAGTATTTCATGAGGAAATGAAGACTAAAAACGGCTAAATTAACCATACTACAACTTTTTTTTTCTCTTCTCCTTTGGAAAACCTTTTACTTTGTTTGATTCTGATTAGGCAGATAATTAATCCAACTAGTCTATCTTCTGAATTTTGCATGGCCTGCAGAAAGAGTGCTGTTCTTAGAAATAGTAAACTATCCAGTGTAAGTAAAATCTGTGGCTCACAATCCAAAGAAAACAATATGAAGAATATATTATGTAAAACATATAGCTCACATTAACAACTGGAAAAACAAGAAGTAGACAGAATATTTTTAAATCAGGTAAAAGCAGAAGAACCTTATAAAAGTTATAAAAAAACCTCTGATCAGAAAATACCGGAAAAGTGTTAGTAAAGAATAAGACAGATATTTTGACTGGGATAGTTTCTGGAAGTAACAAACGATAGTAGAGAAGCAATAAATGAAGCAAGATGTTTCTACTGAAAACAGAAGTATCAACATCTGCTATAGTCAACCAAGTTCTCTGCACAAACCAATATGTAGAAAAGATTATAAAATGTGAAGATTGGAAGCGTTATTGCTAGAAGTCCGGTTATGAACTCTGAAATAGGCTTTACAGAGATAATGGACAAGATGAAGCATTTCACCAGCTGCAGAATAAATCGGTAATTATTCCCATAAAGATAGTAATTTTCATCCCTCTGTAACAAATCAAAGCCTGCAAACACTACCTTCAAATTATTTATTTCCAGAAGCAACACAAACCCCAGGAGCCTTCCTCCTCTTGCATCATGCTCTAATGCCACACAGATTGCTCTGGGCCATACATGCACATAGGAACATAGATGCATGACTGCAAACACACACTGCAAAACATTCTTCCACTGTTAAACAAATAGTATTTCATCCAAGTGAAGCAGCAGAGTGGTTCCATCTAGAGGAAGAGTGTGTAAAAACTACTCAGCCCTGTTGACTAGCTATTTTTAAATAAAGAGTAAGCACAAACCATTACTACAGCATGCTCAGGATAGAGGCTACCTGCTACCATAGCTCCATGAATACTCTGTTTCTTACACAAGTGTGTACTGTGTGCTTGGTAAACTGGACAGAAATTCTAATGTTGTAATCAGAATTATTAACATCTACAATCTGGACAATCTGCTTCTATCGATTATGCAACTCAGAATTTCTGGTGTGTGAGTGCACATTGCTGGGTCATGTGGAGCTTCTCATCCACCAACACCTTCTCCTCAGGTCCAAGGACACCAAGTCTTTCTCTCCTCAGGGCTCCTCTCATTCTGCTCAGAATAATCTCTGTACAGCCTTTACCTTGGGATTGTCCTGATCCAGGTGCAGGACCTTGTACTTGGAGTTTTTGAAAGGTTTTGTTCCCCGCAGGTGGAACAAGATACCTGTGGATGTCCTCCAGCATGTGCAGTGCATCACACAGCTCGTTGATGTCAGTCAGGTTGCTGAGGGAGATCTTTATCCCACCATCCATATTGCTGACAAAGATGTTCAACAGTGCCAGTCCCAAAACCAATCCCTTGAGAATTTCACTCACCATTGGTCTCTACTTGAATCCATTGACCGCAACTCTTTGAGCGCAAGCATCCAGCCAATTATGTATGAGCTGAGTTACCCGTGTGTCAGATCCATGACTCCCCAGTTAAGAGACCAAGGTTCTGTGCCAGACAGTGTCATATGCTTTGCACAAGGTAGATTCACAGAATATTCTGCATTGGAAGGGACCCACAAGTATCATTGAGTCCAACTCTGAATGAATGGCCTGTACAGGACTGAACCCACACCCTGGTGTTATCAGCACCATGCTCTGACCAACTTGCCTCATCCACCAATGCTCTAATCAAGTTGTAGAAATACATCAAATCTGCCAGGCATGATTTGTCCTTAGTAAAGCCATGTTAGCTGTCACCAATCATATCTTTATTTTCCTTGTTCCGTAACACATAAAATTATGTTTTCCCTTTTCCAGCCCTTGGGAACCTCACTGGATCGCCTATGATTGATAGTGACTTGGCCACTTCCTCTGGAAGCTCCCCCAGGATCCACAAATGCTTTTGCTCAGGTCCCACTTGTACACCTTCAGGTTCCTTAGATGGTCTAAAACCTAATCAGCTACAGCAGGCAGTTCTGTACTCTCCCAGTCTCTGCCTTTGCCTTCTGTGACTTAGCTGGTGTAGCTGGAGCATTTTTCAATGAAGACTGAGGCAAAAAAGACATTGAGCACCTCAGCCTTCATGTCCCAAGTACCCAGGTCTCCTGTTTCTTTCTGGAGAGGTCCCACACTTTCCTTTGTTTTTCTTTTATCATCAATACACCTATAGAAGTTTTTCTTGTTGCCCCTGACATCTTCAAGCAGATTTAATTCTATCAGAGCTTTGCTCAGAAATTTTTCTATATTCCTTCAACATTCCTGATGGAAGGGGATGTTTAGTCACAACAGAAAAATTTTAAGACTTTTTCTAGCAGTGTTTCTACTCAGTGAAGCACTCTTGCTATGTTCAGCACTTCATGAATCTATGTTTTCTATTCAAACCTAGAAGTGTTCTTTTATTTTTCTCTCATTTCCCTTTTACTAAATTAATAATTTTTTCACTTTGGTTTAGTATAAAGATAGTAAGAAAGACATTAAGCCTGGCATCTTCCATAGAGAATTCAGGGGACTCAATTAGTATTGTAAGACACCCAGTTAATTTTTCATAACTTCACACTCATAAAATCATTATGGAATGCCAAATCATCAGAAAATGCATTAAAATTGCCAAGAATACTTGATTTTTTTCCTTCACCATTGAAGTCAGTAAGTATTGTACTCAAAGACACTGTACTCAAGAACAGCAGAAAGAAAAACTAACTGCTGAAAGGAAAAAAAATATATTGAGGAAAGAACAAAAGAACCAAACCAATAAAACACTGCAAATAAAGGGGAAAAACATTTTACCAAATTGCCAAGGATTGCCAAGTTCACTGTGTATGAACTAGGAGAAAAGGCAAAGGAGAAAAAGATGAAAAGAAATGAAGCATGAAAATGGGTCACATTTTACTAGTAATAATCTCTTAAGCTAGTTTTAAGTGTTTATTTTTTAACAAATACTTTTTTTTTCAGGTTTCATTAAAAATATTATACTTCTGCACACATAACTGTGCAGCAGGATTCTCCTCAAGTTTTATGGAAAGGAAATGCCCCAGGGCTCTATCCATGTGATTTTCTCACAGCCACAGGATGAATCACTGGTGGGTTTGGAGACAGAGGCTACAAATCCCAATTTCCACTTCCTAACTCCAAGTCTAATCATAGACCATCCAGTTACTGAAGTGTACAGCTTGTTGAAAATTTGCGGCTTATTTTCAGTAATATATCACAGGTTTCAGAAAACACAAAGCCTTTTTAAAAACACCTTAACTAAACACAGCTTCAGAAAATTCTAACATTAAAATACACACAACAGTCAAGTCAAGGGTGCTACTGATGGAGGAAGAGTTCACAAGGGAAGGTAGATGGTTTCACACATCTGAGCGGTTTTTTGCCAGAAACAACACAAATAATGTCACTACTTTGATATACCCAAATTAGGAAGGAATAACAAAATAATGCTCCATTTAAGCATCAGTGAAATAGGGATAGAACATTAAAATACACACAACAGTCAAGTCAAGGGTGCTACTGATGGAGGAAGAGTTCACAAGGGAAGGTAGATGGTTTCACACATCTGAGCGGTTTTTTGCCAGAAACAACACAAATAATGTCACTACTTTGATATACCCAAATTAGGAAGGAATAACAAAATAATGCTCCATTTAAGCATCAGTGAAATAGGGATAGAATTACCAAAGGAAATATGAACTCAGCCTTAAGAGATGAGGGTAGTGAAAAAATAATTAAAATGGGGTTCTCTAAATCTTTACATCAGTATAAAAGCAAAATATTGATACTGCTACTGCCTTGAAATTTTACATATTTTAAATCTATTACTCAAACAGTTACATTATACACAAATCAGGGAAAAGGAACATCAGTGGGCCCTTATTGCAGATATTGTCACACTATTTTTTCCACCAGCCATATTGTTATATAATTTTACTTCAGAATGCACAATGAGCTGCACATGTTCCATTAAATTATCCTTAATCTAAGATTCTTTTTCAAAAGAATCCCCTTTTGCTAGTTAATTAAATTCTAAGGTTGCACCTAGGAAAGGCAGCGAGAAGAATCTTAAATAAGGGAGACAAGAAAACAGAGGCTTTGTAGTCCAAAACCTATGCTATTTGGAGCCACAGAGTCCCAAAAAAGCTATGGCCACTTAAGGATGTTAAAGGAAAAATAGGAACAAATATGTGACGTTTCACCTGAAAGGACTTAGCATCAATACTATTCCCCAGAATAATGAAGACTGGTTTTTAGACAGATGTAGGAGAGTAAATGCAGAGAATTTATTACTTTTAATTTTGGCAGTGCAAAGTTTGACAGTCCTGGTTTGGTTGATATACAATGAATAAGAGAGTCTTGGTTCAAATCATCTTCCCTTTAAATATTCCCACACTGGTTTATTCTACGTGATTCACTGACTGTCTTCTCTCCACACTACCAAAACAAAAAAAAAAAAAACCTAGAAAATTAGAGTAGAGAAAAAATGCAAAAGGATTTCCTAGAGAAAACTTAAATATAGAAAATATCCCCCCAAATCCATAGATTACGAGCTTTTTCCTAATAGCACTGAGGCACACACTTCTGAGGGCAGTGCAGTCACTTAAGCTAGTTAAAGGACTTTTCCCTTTTCCAGCCAGTTCCCTTAAGCTGTAAATACAATTTTTTATGCTTAAGGAATTCCTTTAAATATCTTCATCAGTAAACCACAACCCATTTATACTTTCTTTCCTCCTCCTCAGCATGTGCTTTTCTGCCAATAATACACAAAGAAGAGCATCATGGATGTAAATTCCGACAACAGTTCATCCACAGCTGCCTTAGCCTCCAAATTCTCCTTGTACCCTTGTGAACATCTCAAATTTCCACTAAAACTGACAAAAGCAGCAATGAAGAAAAGAGGGGTAGATACAAGACTAGAGCTGATGGCACAGGAGTATTAGGGGGTCACAGAAATAGCCCTGGCAGGTGCCATCCTGGGCTGAGACTAATGTCAACAGAGGCAAAAGAAGTTTTCAATTGCAAAGCAAGAATCCTGCAGGTCAGAATGAGAAACATGGTGGAGAACAAAAAAGGTAGCTCTATCTAGAAAAAAACCAGTATAGATCAGCAATAAAGAAGAGAAAGGGAGGTGGCAAGCAAAAGGAACAAAGAAAAGGACAGCATCTGCCATGATAAAGAATGATCTGGTGAGAAACATTATTAAGTGATAGATAGAAAAGATTATGGTCTCAAAAGGAACAGGGAAAAAAAAATCTAGCACAAATCTAACACCAAAAAGAGAATGTTCCCTCAGGAGGTCTGAAATATCCTCCAGACACAGGCACAAAAAGCCTGACGTCTGGAGCCCACTCACTGCTGCAGGCAGAATGCTCTCCAATTACAGTCCCCACCATTAGAAAAGAAGCATCTTGAAACAAAACCATACCAAGGTCCTTTAATTACATTAAACTAAAACACAGTACAAGCCATACCATAAATTTCACTACTAACATTCAAATAAAATTTATATTGTTTTGGAATGCATTTTTAAATTTTCTTTTTTCTTTTTTCTATCAAATTATAATAGTCCTTTGTTAAGATTAGAGCCAGAGTAATGAATATTTCCCTTCCAGACATCATCTCGATGCTTTATCAAATTAATTATATATCTGAGAAAAATATTTAAGACATCAGCTCAGACTTATTCTGAATAGTCCTTCCACATAAATGAAAGTGTAATTTGATAATTCAAAAAAAAACCAAGAAAAAAAGCCCACAAAAATTCAGAAAGTCAACCACATGAGTTTTCAAACAAATTCAGTGTTTGGAAATCCAGACAGCTAAAGATTTTAAGCTATTATTTAAAGTACAATGGATTCCAACCCGTGCCTTGCCTAGCCAGATAATTGTGTGTTGGTCCTCCCTGGCCAGACTCATCTACTCCTTGTTTACATAGCTGTAAAAATAGCAATAAACACGTACTCTGCAAACACACCTGCATCCTGAGAAGCCAGAAGGCTCTGCAGCACATTGGGGTGTCAAGAGGCTTGAAATTACCTGTCTGTCTGCTTCAGCCTTCCAGATTATGGATTTGGTCCCTTCCATGCACAGTGACTTGAGCAGTCTTTCAAGAAACCATACAGACCCTCCTCCTTGATCTCACTTGCCACAGATTCAAAAGTTCAGTCAACCCTATTATGTTGCCATAAAACAAATTTTTCCAGTTTGGTTGGCAAGTTGAACCACAGCAAAGGAGACCACTCACAGCAGTAAGAGAAGGCAGCACACGTACAGTCAGTCAAAGTGGCTGACAGAATTGCTCTGCTCAGAAACACACAGACTCTGGAATTATCTTGGACTCTCTGTTCAAACAGCCTTCACTTCCAGGCTCTTCCAGGGAGAACAGAGAGCTGGAGACAGTACAAGATTTCTGAGTGACCCTCATCGGATTGCCACTTCTCCTGAAGGCTGGATAGTCTATCCTGGAGTGGATAGACTGGAATGAAGTTTGAAAAAGAAATAAATTGCTCAGTCTTCAGGCTCCAGTGCTTCTAGATGTTCCATATCATGCAGACAGTAAGAACTGTGAAAACATTTCTGGGCAATATATAATTAGTACTAATGTTTTAAACTTCACTTCCAGAAAGAGATGAAATTATTCACTGGAAAGACTTCATTCAGCTGCTCCTCCATACTACTCCAAATAGATCCTATTTCACAAATGGCATGACCCCATCTCACAGACATGACTGATGGCATAAGGTGAAGATGTTACTTGGAATTATCTCCAGATTTTTCCACGAAAATGTCCAGTATGAGAGTCTTTATTTCTGGAATTGAGTATTAGCATGCAGTCATAATGTCCATATGACACCTCCTACCATTTGAAGCTGCAGATTATTCCACACCATGTTAAACAAAGTACATTAAATGCCCCATCACGCTGATTACTCATCCAAAGAAACCACAGAAGAGGAAGAGTGGCAATTTTGTGGGTCCAGGCATTACATGGTGCCAGGATGAAGGAACAGTCAATGATCAGGCAAGACAAGTGAGAATGCCTGAGCCATTATGTGGTCTGCACAGCACTCATTAGCTGCAAAACCTGGAGAGAAGGTAAAGATTCATAAACTCGTCCAGGCCTTCAGTTTTATCCCAGAACACAGATGGAGGACTAATCTCTGTGTACGATAGTCCAAGGTGCAGGATCACAGAAATGAGCAATATATCAATAGAAATATCTCCTCTACGAACAATGCTGATCCTCCAAAAAAACAATGGAGCCTGTGTACTAAGGGTAGTGATCTATTCCAGACCCAAAACATCATCAAAGGGATTGATTATGCCTAAGATTTGCACAAATTTTAGGACACAGACCAGCACGAGCTGTATTGCTGGCACACAATGGGTTTGGTCATATGTTTTAGTTACATAAAGTACAGTACCTCAAAGTCCCCCAAAAAATTAAAAACACCAAAAAAACCCCAAGCTTCCAAGACAATCATTTACAACTACAGTTCATAGGCAACTGTAAACTAATAACCCAGAATAAAAGTCTAATGTTTTTCCCCTGTGAGTCATACATTAATAAAAAGGGTCATATCTTGGCTCACTTTAATTTCAGTGCTTTCATCCCAAAAAAAATCACACAGTGCAATCTCAATTAGTCCAATGCCATAGGGAGTGCCAAAAAAAAATTAATAATAATGGGTTTGGATAATCAAGGATTCAAACAACAGAGACAATTTTCATTGTAATTAAGTTATTTAAGAACACGGTCATCTTTCACGTAATAGTATTCAGACCAAAAGATCAAGGGCAAACTTCATTTCACTTTTCCTAACTAAGACTGAGCAACCTTCTCCTTTGTAAACAGTTAGTGAGATATTCAGAATGCCACAAGGTCCATCAGCTTTGCACAATATCCTATACACAAAAAAGGTACAAACTTTAGCACTTGACAAAACAGTCACTAAAGACCTTTCTCTGTATTACCCACAAAACATCAAGAAATTATGGAGTTCATGGGATTCTGTCCAGATAATATTATTCAGAGTGGCTGGTGCTACTGCTAAATAACAGCAACAAGGAGAAATGAAAGGGTGGGTGATGCATCTCAAGAAGTCACTATTATCATATGCCCTAAACTCCACTGGCATGGGAGAGCCAAGAAGTTTCAGTATTTGCATTTCAACTTCTGTGTAATTGTGGGAATATTACCAAGTAAGTATCTGCATAAGTGACATCCATTTTTTGATTTTATACTGAAGTGATGGTTAAAAGTAACTATATAGTTACTTTTTTGTATAGTTTATACAAAATACAGTACTGTTTAAGTTCTTTCCTTTATCTCATCTGATACTCCATACTTCTGCCTGCCTCTTACAGTATCAACTGTTGCAACAGTGAGAACAAAACCCACCCAAAGTCAAATTAGCTTTGTGCAAAACAACTATGACCATACTCACATTTCCAGTTGTTTACATCTCTCCAATTTGTTCTGAAGAAGAGACTAACGGTTTTTTAATAATTCAATTCTCTCCATCAAGGCCCTACACAAACTTTGACTTATATTCCACCTATTTATGACCTTGCTACCTCTGTGATCAATTTTTAAGCGTTTCTAAAAGACCTTTTTATGACATGGAGAAAGCACAATAATTCTGACAACAGAACTGGATCTCCTGATACCTTTGCTCTTTTCTTGTGCAACAAGATGCTTGTTGCTAATACTCAGCAATTTCAATTTGCAGCTTCAGTTTCCTGTTTCTTATCCTGTCTGACAACTGAACAGAAGAATAGAAGGGGAATGTTAAAACAGAAATTAATTACTTGAGGGTTATCATGCCAGCTGAGTATAATTCAGATATATTTCAGCTAGTATTTGATCTTTTTCATTACTAATACTTAAGCTTTGGTGCTGGCCTTCCTTGTGGAATTTATTGGAGACAGCCATTTTGCAAGACAGAGCAGTCATATCATACCTGGGTACTGAAATATCCTGTTCCGGAAAGCAAATACACCACGGAAAAGATCAGGCTATACTTCTGCCACTGTATTACTGCTCTTTCTCAAAAGAAATATGTCAGAGGATTATTTTTATGTTTCCTCAGGGTCTTTCCAATAATTTTTTTTCCTGGTCCATAATTGCTTATAACTTTAATTGATTTGCACTTATCATATATGGATAAGTAGAGATGTCCTTTTCTAATGACTCCACTTACACACAGGTACTAGCAAGAATAAATGCACAATTTAAAAAACCAAGTCAGAATGGTCAGACTTCCAGTCTTTTGATACTACAGGTCATATTTTTAAAAATACCACATCCTTGAAAATATGAACAAGTTAAAAGAAAATAGATGGCAAGACTCATACCTGTTAAAAGGATCCTTGTGTCTTTGGGCTGTAAAAACTTACTTCACAGGTACTTAGTGCTCTGGTCAGTCATTCAGCAATGCATCAAAACACCTGCCTCAGTCATACCATATCATCTAATATACTAGGAGTGGAACATATAAGTCAGCATCATTCTAATACAAATGCAAACTTACATAGGAAACCCGTACTCGCCGTCGGTGCACCAGCCCACAGCACTGCATGAAGAGGACAGCAGACAACAATCAGTGTGTGCTTTCACCGAGCTTCAGTCATCCCTGTCTCCTCTGAGACACTGTCCATTTCTCTTCACTTTTCAGTCCCAGGCGCAAGGGAACAGGTAGCAAAATGGTCACCCTTCAGCTCAAAACTATTCCTCTAAATTATCATGAAGACAGATGAAACTTACTTTCTCTGAGTAAATCAATCTCTTCTGTTTCCGAGGATTTAAAAAGAAAGGCGGGGGAAAAAAAAAACCAACAACAAAAACCCAGAGGCACGTCTTTATTTCCTCAGCATCCAGTTATTACAAAGCAAATTCCATGTTCCTGTACATCCTTTACTACACATGGCGTAAGGTTTGTATGAACCATTCTGAACTTAGGAGAGACAGAGATGTAACAGGATCTTTGTATCTCAGACCACTGCAACCCCGGCTTTCTGAAGGTCTCTTGCTGCTGCTGCTGCCGCTGCTGCTGTTGTTATTGCTGCTGCTGCTATTACAGCTTTCTTCCCAATGCACAAACCAGCAACAGCATCCGTGCTTCAGCGTTACCTCTGCTCTATCTCAGGCATATCTGATTTGTTATTTAACCCTTCCTAACAGCCTGGAAAAATGACGGAGTCTAGACTTTAATTCACTCTGGATTCACAAGACTACAGAGCCACCCTCCAAATAGGCAGATGCTTTGTCTGGCGAGACGTGTTTCACATGAATTGTAGGCAGGACTGCTGAGTGGCCTTGCTACCTGACTTGCATCAGAGGCACAGTCTCCTCTGCTGATACTGTTTACAAAAAGAACTCATGAGAACATTAAAACTCTGAATACACACTTAGAGAACTAATTAAATACTTGGATAATTGAGACTTACAGATAATGATTTTGAAAAGACAAATATAATGAAAAATTACTATTCTTAAAGCAATAAGGGGAACTTCTGAAATCAGGCCAGATTAAATTAACCTGTTTATGATCACAGTTCATCACTTTTGTTTAGGGAGAGACTGAGTATTCCAATACTGAAAAGGCTTAATAGCTACAGTATATCTTAAAACTACATCTTTCACTACTTTATGGCAGTGATCTGTCTCAAACATCTCCAGTACTGTATATCTCCTGTCAGATGAATACATGAGGCGCTTTTCTTAACACTGAGGTATACTTAACTCTTTTAGCACTGGCATTTTGCTAAAAAAACTAAGATTAAAATAGTTATTAATAAAATAATAGTTATAATTACTAGAATACTAGTTAATAAAATAATACCTGTAATACTAACTACAAGTATTATTATCGCATAACATCATTAAAAGTTGAAATGAGAAAATTAGAGATTATACAAGCTATCTCTATCCTGTCCTTATGTAGGCTCTGATACAATGACTAATGAAGGGGTTAAATCTTCCCAAAAAGGTAAAGAAAGGGAAGCAGGTACTCCTCTTGGTTTGGAGATTGGTTTGTATTTCAGCTTGAAAGATGGGACTCCAAAGAAGGCAAGCTATCTGTGTGTGGGCAAAATATTATCAGACACTCAACCCAGTCGAATAGACAGAGTTTTATTCCAGTGTAGGGTTAAGGGGTCTATCCATAGAAGCAGAAAACCGTCTGACTCTGTCTTGAAATCACACAATGAAGAGGTAACATTTACAAGCCCAAAGTCTGGCAAGTAAAATTCACCTCCTGCCAACTTCTAGCACGCTTCTATTTCATGTGCAATATCTCTCCTAAAACAATAAAAAAACAGTGGTGCTAAGCATCTCTGTGTCTTTGGGGACAAAAATGCCTGTTTAGCCACTCAAATATCATCAGCTTGACTGGTTTAGCTGGGTTTTTTTTTGGTAGGGTTTTTTTGTTTGGTTGGTTGGTTGCTTGTTTTTTTTGTTTGTTTGTTTTTGGTTTGGGGTTTTTGTTTGGTTTTTGTTTGTTTGTTTGTTTTTTCCAATCCAACTAACAACCACCTGTTCCTATGGACACCAATGGTATGGACATCAATGGGCCAACAGGTCTTTTAAAGTCAAATGTACTTTTGGTGTAAAGCCACAATTGTTAGTCAAGATGTATTGCTGATAACTCATCTCAGCCGGACCTGCAGATGCTCTCAGCATTGTAAAAAAATATAATAAGACTAATGAAATCAAAACCAGGAAGTTGTAGATGTAAGGACTTAATCTATACACCTAAATCTAAATTATCTTTATTTTTGCTCCTACCATACAGTCTCATATATATTGATTTATTCTCAGCGGAAGAACACAAGTTGGTACTTCCCAGTGACACATAAGGAAGTGTCCTTGTAGCAATTTCACAGTTCAAAAGCAGAGTAGCAGATCAATAAGCAATGCATATCATTAATCTCTTCAGATCAGGACTTCTTAGAGTTATTCTAATAACACCACTAATAATACCAATAATGATAACTAGCAGGAAGAACAAAGCATTTTGAAGTAGGACATACCGAACATTACCATAAAAAAGTATCACTTTTCAAAATAGCTATCTTCTCTACATTCTCTCTTTATAATGACTACTTTTTACTCTTAGGGGATATCTGTTCATAAAATAACACAAACATAAAAGCCATGCATCAGCTACATGTTAAACATTCAACTTTTTAAAAAGATTTGCAAAATTTATTTGGAAATCATCAGTAATATTGGCTTCACGTAAGTGTTTCTTGCACTTGCAAGGAAATTATATGAAAGGTAGCAATTAATTTTAGAATTTCAAATTGCTTCTGAGGAACACAAATCCATCTACATACTTAACTCTTCCTGAAATTCATCAAAAAGATTCCCAGCAACCATGAGCATCTCTTACAAAACCAGTTTCAGAACTCTTACTCACATTAGTCTGCAACTATTCTCACAACCAAAGACTTCATAATTTAACCATTAAATCTCTCCTTTCAAAACAGGCAGGAAAATTGCTTGGTTGTCTCTCTCCCAATTACTAAAATACTTTGTCATGACTCTACGTCAAACAATTACCAAAGACAATTTTTTAAATGAGAGTCTCTGTTGCTTTTTATGGAGACATAAGGAAAGGATGACTATATGGGGATAAAAGGGACACAAGTCAAACTCATCTAATTGAAATCTGGTAAAATTTTATGTTCAGCAAATATGACTTTTCCACAGTCCCCATAGGACCATGCAGTGAATACAGAATCAGACCACTTACATTTTCTGTTAAATAAAAAAACCTCCATGTTATATTAAACTGAAAGTATAACAAGGCATCTAGCACAAAAATAATTTCAAAACTCTGAAAATCTCACTAAAAGACAGAAAACTACCAAGCCAGTAAAAGGTATTTTTTTCCCTGCTCTAACATGGGGAAAAAAAATCTATTAATCTTGCATTTCTTGTGATGTGTTTTTGAAATGACCTCTTACTTAGCCATTATCATTAAGACAATACCAAGGTTAATGTACTCAGGGATTGATTTTATTTTTGCATACAGGGCAAAATGATAGCACCTTCAAAAAAGGAGCTTATCAGACACACAAAACATTTAAAAGACTTGTACAGACACTTGGGGAGCATGAAAAACCATTGAAAAATGTACTAACAGGTACAATAAACAAGGAGAAAATTTAGAAGAGTTTTGAAGTAATCAGTGAGGCTAATTTTTCAGTTTTTAGATGCAGCTTCTCCAATGCTGAAAGAGCATGGAAGAAAGGACAAAAGTTCTTATCTGAAATTAAATGAACAGGCTGGCATGAAAAGTGAAATAGGAATGAACCTTTAGAACGTAAATGAGTGATACAGCTATTTGTATTCTCCTCAAGTGCTTCATTTCACAGGTTATATAAACTGAAGGGTAAGGAAAGAAAAAGAGGCTGTCACAGAAGTGTTATCATTTACTTTGATTGGTTTCTTCAGCTAACCAGCAGTGGGTGCAGCCTCTGCCAACTCACAGTCAACTGAAGCTCATGGCCAGATCTTCCATAATGTGATCAAGTGACTGTCCAGATATAATGAGATGGATCTGAAGGGTTCAGTGCCAGCAAGCTCAAGGCATTGTTTCCCTAGCTACCTCAAATGGCATTGCATCCACTCAAAAAAAAAAAAAAAAAGCAATGACAAAATAAAACCATGCTGAATTCTTCTTCTGGATGAAAAAAAAAAACCCAAAACACCAGACACAACCTCCCCCTCCAAAACCTCCATAAAAAGTCACAGAAAAAATTACTGTCCACTCTATGGTGGATCCTTCAGGATCCTTTACAGATAAGTTCCATTACATTATTATTTCAGTTTATCCATTAAAGGGCTGAGGTAGGAAGGCACTGCTGAAAATCATTGAGTCCAACCCCCAGGGTAGAGCAGACTCAGCTGGAACAGGTTGCTCAGAGCCATATCCGAGTTTCAAGTTATCTCCAAGGATGAAGGCTCCTTAAGTTCTCAGGGCAACCTGTTAAAGCACTTGACCATCCCCAAAAGGAAAAAAAATGCTTTATCTTTAACTGCAATTGCCTGTATTTTCTGGCTCTTGGATTGACTCACTCTAGAATGTCCATGTCCCTCATGTCCTGGGGAGCCCAGAACTGGATGAAGCACTCCAGATATGTCTCACCAGTGCTGAGCAGTGAGAGGTCATCTCCTACCTGCTGGCAGCACTTATCCTAACACAGCCTTGAAGGCTGGTGACCTTTGCTGCAAGGACACATTGCTGACTCATGCTCCCTTGGACTCCACCAGGATTCCAGGGCCTTTCCTACAAACCTGCTTTGTAGACAATCAGTCCCAGTCTATACCGGTGCATGGGACTATTTCTCTCTGGGTGGACAACATTGCCTTTCCCCTTGTTGAACTTCATGAGGCTCCTCTCAGACCGTTTGTCCAGCCTGTTAAGGTCCATGTGGATGACAGCACGACCCTCTGGGGTATCATCCACTTCTCCCAGTTTTGTAGCATCAGCAAACTTGCGGAGGGTATGCTCTGCATAAATCACCCAGACTACTAATGAAGAGGTTAAACCGTACTGGATGCAGGACCACCCTAGAGGCAGAAACTAGTGACTGGACTCCAGTCTGGGCTGGATTTCATGCTGCTAAACACAATTTATTCTGGCAGCTCTGACAAGTTTCAATCCACTTCACCATCCACTTACTCATTCCATCATCCTGTCTATGAGGATGTACTGAGAAACAGCTTGTAAAACCTCACCAGAGGTAACCAGCATCCACTCTTCTACCCTTGTCTTCTAAGCCATTCATCTCATCATAAAAGGCTGTCAGATGGTCAAGCCAAATTTGTGCTGGTTAAATGTATGCTGACTATTCCCAGTCACATACTTATCTGTCACATGTTTAATCATGGTTTCCAAGTGGACTTCCTCCACCACTTTCACAGGGATCAAAGTAAATGTGACCAGCCTGTAGCTCCCCAGATCCCTCTTCTTTTCTCATGCTTCATGAAGACTGTGGTTATATTTGCTTTCTTCCAGTCTCTACAAACCTTCCCTAATCAACATGACTCTTAAAAGATTATTAAGACACAATTTGCTGGGATGGCAGCTTTGTTGTATGGATACTCAGCGCAAATCACTGTTCCATAGAAACTCCCTCTCTCCCTAAAAATTTATACACACATTTAGGTCTGATTTTACCAGTTGCATCATAACAACTTCTTTATAAGTGTATGAACAGATTCCTAAATTTAAATCAAAATGTTTAATTTTCTTCTAATTGTAATCCTTTGAAGCTTTTCAGGCTCATTTCTTAGCAGTTTTTCTGAGTCAGTGTTTGTGAAATAATGCATTATTTTTAGCTAAATGTTTTTGGCATATTAGTCAGTTTTTAAATACATTAATTTACTTATTTCCATTTAACATTAAGCACTTCAGAGAAACTGATTTGAGATATTTTAAAACCACTCAGTTACGTACAACTAAAACATTTTAAGTATTTAGGCATCTATTCTAAACTGTCTATGTTGACAGAGAAACTGTAACAAAAACATCTCTTTTTGACAGAATAAGCTGTTTCTGGATCCCTCATTTTCTGAACTGTAGAGAAAGTGATGAAATCCTTCCCCCTTAAAAATCAAAGCCAAATCATTAAGCTTACATTGTTTACAAAATTACAGATAAAAAACCTATATGACATTCTCAAGAACAGTCCCTCTTTCACAAAGCATTTCCTATGGATTATGCAATAAACTACACACAGAAAGAAGGAAAATAAGAAAAAGCTGGCTTTCAGAAACGGCTGGAAATAACTTAAGACTATGATTTCTCTCTAGTGGTGTCATCTTTCTCCACAGGACATTTTACTGATCATGTGCCGTACTCAGTTATTCCCAAGGCTTTTCAAGAACCTGCTTTTGTTGATGTGTAACTCTTCCACTGCTCAAAAGACCACAACAATGTTCCTCAGTCAGTCGCTTTTAAAATGGTATTCCAAATTGAAAACTCTACTGTATCATCCATATGTGATCTCTATTGTCCAGGAAAAAATAAGTTTAAAAATTTAATATAAAAAAATACTCAATACTAGCTCAAGAATTCTGCATTCAGATAATATTTTTAAATAACAGTTGCCTGATTTAATCACTGACAATGAGCTTTTGCAAAGTATGGCTCCCACCTTCCTGTCTTCAGTGAGAAAAGAATATTGATGACTTTCCCATTAATTTTATGAACATCTTCTTCTTCTCTTCCAGCCTTTCTCTCAAAAAGAATATCAGTGCTAAGGAGTCTCCATGTTCATTAAGAGAGCTTCATGCTGGCTGCCTCTACCTCAGAGCTGTATTGCTCAATTTTTAATTTTATTTTCTTATAGAGTTGCTGAAGTTGCACGCAATTATTTCTTAACAGACTGGAAAAAAGCAAAACCCTTTTAACCTGAATGAAATATTTTGATTTACTTATCTATCACTATGCTATTTTATCTGGTTTACGTGTATTAATTAGCAACATTTAGATCCTGCTTACATCTATGCACACATAATTACCAAGAAAAAAACCATAAATAATTTTTAAAATATCCTTTAATAAAACAGTCTCTCATTCTTATCATAGCTGATCCTGAAAAGAAGTAATGTATGCAAACCCTACTGTGCCTGTTAATCTAGAGAGGTAACGCAAACTGCAATATTTTCAAGCTCATTTTTCAATGTTAAAAGCTCTTCAAAGACAGATAATAAACGATTTCCTTCAGATGATCACTAACCTAGGTTTATATGAATCTGTCAAGCTATCACCCAAGCTGTAGCTGTTCTCATACAGATTTACATCAGAGAATTTTAACCAACAAGTCATAGTTTAAACTTTATTTGACTTGTTTGAAACTGATTTACAAGAAAGTCAAACAAATAAAATAAAATACTTCTTACAATATCAGGCATAAAATTCTGGAATTTGCTGCCACTGGCAGTATCACAGACACTGCTGGAGAAGAGGGGACAAATTCAAGGATAGTATTCACATAAACTGACACAAACACAAGTAGTCAAGGATATAGCCTTGAAAAAACCAAGGAAAACAAGCGCCCTCAAAAAGCCAACAGGCTCTCTCAGACACTCTCTAACTAGCATAAATTTAACAACAGTTAGACATAGACTACTGTGCCAGAACGACCCACCGCTCTGATGCAGGAGATTTTACGTGATCTGGTATCCACGCTATCTAGTCTTCTGTAAAGGGATTTCTGCTTACAGAGAAGTGTTGTCTGCATGTTTGCTGAGGTTCTTCATGCCTCATTGTTCCCTTTGCCTGCAGTTCATTCTGTCTCTTTTCAGCCATAAACATCAACTGTATTTCAACTTCCTTTTTTTTGGTGATTCTGTACTTGAATCCATCACCCTCCATACTGGCAGCATGCTTTTTGGGTTTTCCTGTTAGACAGGTGTTTGAACACACCATGTTTCTATGTGGTATCCTCTCTTCTTTGCTCCAGTTTGTTTCCAGTCCTACTGTTTGCACCTGAGAACTCTAATGCTCAGGTATGTTCGGCCCCCAGTTCAGGCCATATCACGCACATACAGATGCTATCAGAAATCTCATTAGCAATGCACACTTGGCAGTTTCTACACCCAGTCATGTGAAGGTCATCTCTCATGCCATCTCAGACACTATCAGTACCTCTCTCTTGTCCCCAGCTCAAAAGCCAAGGACTTGTTTCTTTCTTAATAAAGACAATCTGCACCACCCCTTTTTTGTTGTTGTTGTTGTTGTTGTTGTCGTTGTTGTTGTTGTTGTTGTCCTATGTCTACTCATTCCTGTACTTTAGGGATTCATTGCACAAATTCCAAAAGTTAAATATTTTGCTGCACTGAATCTGGTAATATGAATGCTATGCAACATTAAGAAGATGCCCACAGTATATCTTACTAGTTTCAGTTCCTTATTGTAGTTTCTTATTGTATGCAGAATGCTCTCTTGGCTGTATTTTGACTGAGATGCATGACAGCCTTTCCCATAGCTTTTTAGATAGATTTCTTAGAGAACAAAGCTTTATGTAATCCTGTGATGCCTCCTTTCACGCAGCAGATCATCCTCCCTTTCACCACCTCATTAGTCTCCAGATTCCCCACCTGTCAGTCTATACAATTCAAATACTGGACATTTGAAAGATGTTTTGTTTTTACAGGCTTAGCAACTACCAAAGATGGATAAAGTGACACACACACCCTTGATAACTACAAAATCATATTAAAATATAAACAAGCATCTCATGCTTTGCCAAAATATTGTATCATGCTTACATGTGTGGGATCATCCGTGTCATCATACATACAACTTTGAAACAGTCACAGCACAAGCTGCCACTTGCCTAGAAAGAATTATTGGGATATATGACATAAAAAGGACATAGAGCAAAAGCAAATCATGATTCTGTAGCTCTGCTGCTCAGACAACAGCTACTTTTTTCTTTTGAACCTTTCAAGAGAGAGATTGAAAGACAATATTTCATATCTAAAAAACTATTTGCTGCAATCCTATTTTCCAAAATTAAATATCACTGTTAATTTCAAATGCCCATGTTACGGATAAACATGCTTTTTTTTTTTTTTTTCTGTTGAAAGAATTAATTTTCCCTCAACACCTCTCTTTAAGCCAATTTCTACTAAGTGTAAACAAGCTCAATGCAAAGTGCACAAGGAAGAAAAAAAACAAAAGGAAACATTTCTGGTTTAAAAAAAACAAGATGGGGGGTGGGTAGGATTACATACAAATTGGGGAATTGTTTCATTGCCTGTGGCGTTGTGTAGTCCAGAGAGAAGATGTCAGATGCACCACTGTGCAGAGATTTTAGGGTTCATTTCTGCACCCGCCACACATTTCTTGCCTACTGCAGCTGTTCAGAGCACGCGTGCCACACAGAGTAGGAAGACTGAGGAAACGGCTGTTACAGAGTTTCTATTTTAACAGAGTTTCACGGAAATGTAGGCACTACACATCCAAAATTACAATTTACAGCCACACTAGTTTCTATTTCTTTTGGATCCGTATCAGAACTAGGAGGAAGTGGAAGAGGAGAAAACAATCCTTACACAGTCTTTATTACTCCTACTGTGGACTCAGCCTGCCTATAAAGCATAATAGAAGCACAGGCACTGCAGGTGCAGGTTTCTCCTCTCTACATTGTAGGGACAATACCTAAAGGATAATTTATTTTATATATACTACAGGGATATTAAAAGAAAAAGTATTCACAGTAGCTACAGAGACCTAAAATGACATCTTTTTGTAAGAGATTATAACAGGGATGATTTGGGGATTTTTTTGATTCTATTATGAGCAGACTCCATTTAAAAAAAAAAAAAAAAAAAAAAAAAAAGGAGAAAGGAAGTATTGAACTCTTCTCTGTTTGTATACTAAGCTTTTAAACATTAGAAGATAATGTGTTTATTTTCATAACATATTATGAGTGGCTTCAGTTGTATCTGAATGCTATGCTAATTCAAAAGACCTCGAATAATTCAATGCAAAGAAAAAAAAAAAGCAGTACTGTGCTACGTTTTTTAAAAATACAGAAAATAAGCTGTTCTATTTAATTACAGCCGCTAGGTGGCAAAGTTGGCCAAAGAACCAAATGTCTGAAACTTTACGGTATCTCTCTCTTTGCATGCAAAAGGCTCATTTCAAAAAATGCCACAGAAAATTTTAAGAGTGTAAAGGAAAAAGGAAAATTAAATTCAGTAATCATAAGCCTATTTTATGACATTATCTGTCAGCGATTTGAACTGCTTCATCCATCTATTAAAATTCTTAAAACACAGTTAAATAATTTTAGCAAATGCTCTTGAAATCACGTGAAGGAATCACTGCACTGGGCAACAATAAAAATAATGAATACAGATTTTAAGTTTAGAAGAGAATACCTAATAACACATATGATATCCTCTGACTTGACAGCAGTCACAGTAATGCTATCTTTTGACTACAGAAGAAACAGTACTCCTTAGGTTTCTTGATATAAAAGCTGCTTCTCTGCCTTTCAAACCAGCACAGTCACTTTCCATCTGCTTGGATTTCAGCAAGTACTTTACAAGGAGAGACAGTCTTTTAACTTTTTCTTTTAGTACTTTCTTCTGATTAACCTTTTCTGGCTGGTTGTTACCTTTCCTCTTTATTTCAGCACATCTGCTTATTGATTCACGCTTTAAGTTAAATTCCATGCTATCTACACTTACATATCCCACTGTATTGGATTCAGTGGTACCTCTAATACAGCAAAAAGTGACATAAGATAAACAGTAGTTGATCCACGAACTCTCCACAAATATACTCCAAAGCAAACCCCATCTGCCTCATCTGGAACTCAAGTTAAAGAAAAGAGCCTGGAAGAAGAGCTCTGCTGTCCCACAGTTCCCAAAGAACTACTGAGCCATCACTTAGTGAAAATCCACCCACAATATTAGTATTTCCCTCTACCACAAAAAAAAAAAAAAAAAAAAAAAAAAAAAAAAAAAAAAAAAAAAAATCATAAACCAGAAGCATGAAGTGTCCAAAGAGTGAACAAAGACAGGATGATCCTGGCTTGTTTTTTCCTGTTTCATGGGACAAATCTGCTTAGCTCCAAGATAGAAATATTGTGAACTCCACAGTTAAGGATTTTTGGCTAAGCTACACTACTTAACCAGCCAGAAAATTATAAACGTACTGTATTGAGTGTGTGTTCTAATGGTAAGCTCTTGTCATATAAAGCACTTTACAAGCCACTGGGGCTCCAGCATTGCAAGGGAGGGAGACTTGAGAGAAGAAGGAATGTAAGACAACCACTGCAGACAGTAAATGCTCTACTGTTTTGATCGCATTCTTCACAGCAAAGGGGGAAGATCTAATGCCGAGTACCATCACTATTTGGTTTGCATGTTCTTGTAAGCGAACAATCATTAAGAAACATCCCCCTCAGAATCAGAAGGAAAGAAAACAACAAACCAAACGGAGGACAAGTCATTCCAAAGCAGTGAGCACTGCCCCCTTGGAATGTTACCAGCTACACGCAGTAGATGTGGAATGTATTTTTGCTCAGTAGCATCCACTCCCATTCCTAGATGTGTGTCATCTAACATGTCAGTGAACCACTGATCACAGTGACACAGCTATAAAATCTATGAGCTTCTGTGTCACAGGAGAGGCTAAAAGAAGCAGCCAGAAATGCACTGAGTTTTTAACCTAAACTGCTGCATGTCTCTCATCCAAAGCGCAATGTGAGGAAGGAGGAGAGGATGCTAAAGGAGGAACAAAAGAACAACGCACCAGCTAAGCACATTTGAGCAGTCCAGTTTCTGGAGCATGAGAGACAGAACAAGGTACTCCCACAGCTGGCTACCTTCGTTTTTCAGTCCCCAAAAAAGCAGGAGTCTGCTGACAGGTCACTTGGAAGCAACTTACAATAATGTCCACAGTGAGGCACAGCGTGAGTTCCTGTATCTCAGGACGGCTCCAAATCACTCACTCACAGCACCTTTATGAGGTGCAGAGTTCATCACACGCTTTAAACAGGGTGTGATCTTACAAACCTTCCTTCCTTCAAAAAATGTACTTGTCCAGAAAAACACGGCATCATCAAGACATACAGGGACATTCTAGGGTGGGTCCAGCCACTTCAAGGGCCATGAAGATGATGAAAGGCTTGGATCACCTTACATGAAAGAGAGAGAAAGTCGGTAATGCACAGCCTAGAGAAGAGATTTTATCCATATGTTTACATACCCAACGGGACATCATAAAGAGCACCAGCAATTCAGTGATGCCCCATGACAGGACAAGAGGCAATGGGCACAAACTGAAATTCAGACGATTCCAATTAATTATCAGAAAGCTATTTTACAGTGAGGGTGGTCAAGCACTTTTAACAGGTTGCCCAGGGACAGTATGCAGTGCTCATCCTCGGATAGTCTTAAAATCCTCCTAGACATGGCACTGAGCAAACAGCTCTAGCTGAGTCTGCTCTGAGCAAGGGGTTGGACTCAATGACCTCCAGCTATGCCTTCCTATTTCAATCATTCTCTGATTCTACAAACACTAAATACACAAAAGGCCACAGAATTTTGCCTAAACTTAACTTGCAGCAGTCTTTTTGCTAAAGAAAGAACTTATAATCTCCATTTCTTATGTTACTTAATGTTCAGCTTCTAAAAAACAATGGTAAAGTCTCTGCTACTTCTGTATTGCGAGCAAGGACACAACCAGTATAATTTTTACTGAAAAGTCTGTTTTTCTAAATCTGTCCTTAATACTAACCAAAGAATAAATGTAAAAAGACAATTCCTTGATGCTTTACAATTGTTTTATGAAGCTTTTATAGATATTAAGATGCTGGAAAGTTTAAGAATACACTGCTATGAAAACATAAACTACAACATTTAAGAAAAGAGCATAACAAAACTTTCCTCTTACAATAGTCTCACTAACTTCCAAAGCCTTCTTCAAATATTCCCTTCATAATTAACAAACTTGTTGGACTCTTGGAAAACAGCTGTCTAATATATTTCTACTGAATTGTGTCGTTACTGATTGGCAAACCATAATATAAGGAATGGAGAAGTTCAAATGCAACACAAGTCACATTTTTTAAGATCAGAGTACCCAGTGATATTCTTTCTTACAAAACAAAGCAAATAAAAACACCAACTTATTTTTTTAAATATATATCACAGTTTATTTAATTTTTTTTCCAGGAAAATAAATCTAGTACAATAAAAGCAGTTGGTGCAATATGAGTGGATTTTCTGCAAATTATGGGCAATATTGCACTATTTCCAACCAATCAGAATGAACAAACAACCACCTTTCAGACCAGTTTCCAAATAAAACTTATGTCTCTCTTTGCACCAGGCTCATTTGCCAGTTTTGATAGTATTTGACCTCAATAAGCATTAATTTCCTACAGATTTGCCAAGTAAAAAGAAACTGTAAGTTCTACAGGAAACACTGAGGGATAAACATAGCAACCATTACACAAAGGGCCTCAATTTTGGACAAAATGCCTTAGAAACTAAGGCTAAATATATTTGAATAGATTTGGAAACAGAAAAATGAACTCCATTTTATTATTAAAATTTCAGTACACTTCATTAAAGTAATTCAAAACATTCTTTCTCCTCCAAACTGACCCAAGACCCAAAAAGAATGTCTGCATTACACAATGGCAAGTGAAAAAACCACACATTACTACCAGTTTTGTGGCACTCTCTGAGCTTTGCCAGTCACTGTGGGGATGTGGCTTCCCCAGCCCCTGGCTCCATGCAGCTTCCATACCCCAAACAAAGAAAGTCCAGAAATCCTTGAGCTCCAAGGCTGGGGTCATGGAGTAGGAGGCAGAGAGAGACAGCGAACCACAAGGTACACCTCTGCCACCGTTTGGGCTCTGCCAAGGCAGAGACTTTTCCCAAATTAGTGTTTTGCAGGCAAAACACAACTGAACCAGGGGAACTTAAATCTCATCCTAGCAAATATACCCTGTGACAAACAAGACAACTACAAGTATGAAAACGTCACAATGGTTGTGCTAAGTGTTCTTGTCTGGAGTTGGCAGTGTTCCCAAGGTTCCCATGGACCACACTGAACACTCTGGTGGGCAAAGGATGGGGGGCAGAAAATGAAGAGAGGGGGAGAGAAGGATATGCTTCTGATAGTGACTTCTTGGGAATTTTAAAGGATAAATGGATGAAAAGTAGAAGAGAGAGAGGCATTGCTTGGAGCATAGCAGTAAGCAGCACCAAAGCTTGGAGTGGTTTCATAGCAAAGAAGGGTAACCTGGGCAACTTAGATGGAAATAGATTTTTTTTTTAATTATTTATTTATTTTTAATAGAGACTTTTAAATATTTCTCCCCATTTTATTTTAGGCACTTCCAAAGCAACTCAAATAAAGCACCTTGGATCTCTTCAGTGTCCAAAAAAGGATGTAACATGTGAATGAACAAGAATTTCCAGATGGCACATGTTATGAACTCAAGTAAGACATCCCTGGGGTATTAACTAATGAAATCTCTACTTCCTCCAGCTACTTGTTGCTTGGAAGAATTCAGATGGCACGAAAGCATTTCTCTGGAAATGAAAACACTTTAAACCTCGCAGTCCTACTTTGCTTGAAACCTGATGCAGTGCCAGGAAGCCCCTGTCTCCTGAGACAGACTCCATACATGATAACTTAAGCCTGACTAATCTTGGCTTCTCTGTTTGGATGGCATATTGTTATGATAACAGAGTAATCAGAAGTTCAAACAGACTGGAATGAGGAAAGAGTAGCAGAAGAGGGAGTGCAGGCTTTATAGCCATGCAACGTATAAATCATAAAGAACACAGTCCAGTATTGTGATATGCAGCATGCCACTTGATTATTTTTTCTAGAGGCATAAGCAAGTCAAAAACTGTTACAAACAAAAGAACAAAAGCTGCAAACAAAATAATGATATAGAAAAACAAACTCTAGTGCTCTGTGCTGCTAATACCTTTACATTTCCTTGTAGATGCCACTTTGAATTCTGAAATGAGTCTATTGATTGACTTGAAATGGTAACTAAAATAACCTAAAAAATAGAAGCTCCATTCTGAAAAGCAATGCAAGCAAATAATTAAAAAGGTGTCATGATTCAAACTATGTTCTTTATAAAATAATTTTTGAACTGCTACAGATAAAAAAAAGTAAATTTGGTTCCAATAAAAGGAAAAATCAAACTTTTTTACACTGACATAAACAGTTCACAAAATAATGTGTTAAGAACCCCAAACCTTTTGTTTGATCTATAACAAAATGTTTAGTTTCTGTATTCTTAAACAATTTATTTAAAATAAAAGAAAATAAAAATTTGGTGTGCCTTGAAAGCAAAAACTTTGTTTCAAAGGCAGAACTTAAACTTCCCTGTGCTAACTTTACTAATTTACAACGTAGCTTAATATCCGGTAGGGCTCTGCTGCCAGCCGGCAAATGCTTTCCAACTGCCCAGCACGCCCTCCCCAGGGAAAGCCTGGGAATTGGCATTGATGTCCTTCTCAGATGAACAAAGGCCCCTTCCCACACCCGCCAGCAGTCTGGCCTGGATGGAAAGTGACTGCTGGGGTGACAGGAGAGCTGGGGACAGGACACCTCTCCCCCTCACCACGCACTGCCCAGCACGGTCCCTGGCACTGCTGCACCCCTGCTAAAATCCACCGGACTTCCAGAACAGGGACCTGCTTCTGGAGGAGATGGTCCAGTTTACCCCACTTTATATTATCCCTGGATGTAGGCTTGGGGTGGCCTAAGAACATCTAATTTCAATCTGTTCAACACCATCATTGAATGGTTAAAAAATGGCATGAATGGTTAAAAAATAGCAAAGAGAGGCCAGCATACCCTTTCACACTTCTGTGCTATACATCAGTGCTGATATTTCAATCTCTGCTTCATGAAAGTCAAAACAGAACAAATCTTTATGCAAAAAGATGTTCCGCTATCCCCTTCAGTCTCTCACCTACACTTCACAGTGCATAAAAATCTAAACTTCTGCTAATTCAGGAGTGTATATCCTTACTTGAGGACAATCTCTTCCATAAATGTATGCTATAGCTCTTTTAAAAAGCAATGTAGTAGTTCTGCTCTTCTCATCACAGCTTTACCAGGTCACTACAAGCAGTTACATAAATCTTGCTTTCCGCCATCACTTGACATCATTCACTCTTTTGAGTTCTTTTTCTCTTACAAAAAAAGATGATTGTCACAGGCTTGACAGAATTTTCTTCACGTATTGCAGAGGGCAGAAGTTAGGTGTCACCTAACTGCATGCAATAATTAATATGTTCTGGAAACAGAACCAAAAGACAAAAATAACCCTCCATGACCAATCTTATATCCTCACTGTTTTTCCATGGAGGATTCATAGTGCAGTTTATTTCAGTCATGAAATGGCTGATTTAGACTATGACTGCATATTGCTTTGGTTACAATAGAGCACATAAATTATATTAGCAAAGAGTGCAGCTGGATTCAGATCAATTGTAGATGTGTTCCTGCATAGCATCAGGCAGGTTGTGACACTTGGTAACAGGCTAAACACCATTATCATGTGGCACACACCAAATGCCTGCTCCTGGGCAATTACCAGTTTGGTTTCATTCACAGATGAAATCAGTCAGAAAGATGTGTCCCAAATTCTGTTTTTCCAGGATCACAGACACAGGAAAGTTTGTACATCTTATGCTTAGCCATGCTCTCCAGCTTGTCTGTAATGTGACACCAATAATCAACACGGTGGGTTTGTGAGATGATTTTTGAAAAAAAACAAACAAACAAACAAACAAAAAAACCCAGACACTACCAAACCCACAATATTCAGAAGGGGAATCAAAATATTTTAGAGCTTTACTTTTTTTTATACCAGGGATTGAAACCAGTTCTGAATTTACAGCTCTTTCACCTTTTAAACACAACTCAACTGCGGTTCCTAAAGGAAGCACTAATAATCAAATTGAAAAGTGTTGTTTTACATATCTACCCATTCTCACAACTATTTTATAGGCAGAAAATGCTAAAAAGATTAAAGAAAAACAAAGACAAAGGGTAAAATCTATACATTAGTCTATCCCTGATTTTCGTCTTCAGAAAAGGAGAGTAAACAGGAAGAGAGTCCAACACATCTTTCACATTCTGGGCAGCTTGAGCCTTTTGCAGGGCGGGGCAAAGAGGATGCGCCTTGAACACAATAAACCGTCACTTCCCTCGGCAAATTAGATAAAGAAGTGACAGTGCTAACGAAGTGGCGAACAGGTCTACACTGTGGAGAAAGATGCAACTCATGAAAAACATTTCTCAACACACCCCTACGTCTGAGAACAACCAAGAGCATGACTCGCCACCAATGACTGATGGAGATGAATATCTGCTCCCAGATGGCCCATTGCCGGCATTGCATTCATCACAAGGACAGCAACCTTCCACTCACCGGCAGGCTTACGATCTCCGAGCCGGACTACCTTGACAAAGACTGGAGAAAACAAACCCACTGTTACAATTCCAGTCCTGAAGGACTTTTTTTTTCTTTTTCTCCTTTTCCCTTCAGATGGCATGGGGGTTTTCTTCCACCAAGGGAAACGATAGCTACAGCAATTAACTGTATTCACAGTATAGGAAATCGTTTTATACAGCTGCTGCCACACACACAATAGGCACAGAATGCTTCTGGCATCAAACAAAGGAGGTGGCAGTTTTCTCTTGAATGAAGTAATTAGTTGTCAAGCACGTTTATGGACTTGCTGTTCGAATTTATATTATGTTCCAGCAAACTGTGTAGATTTAATTGCCACTAAGAATCTCTACAGTATACATAGCATTTTTCTTAAAATGTAGCAAAGCAAGTTTTGTTTCCTGCAAGTTTGGTTTGGAATTTAGTTCTGTTTGCTATATCTTAGACAAAAAATTTAACAGCTGAGCAATGGGGGGAATACTAAAATTAACCCAAAACAGCTCCAGAATTCTGGAAGAAAACAAGTAAGGATATTTTTCCTTTCCCTTTTTTTAGGTTAAAAATATATTTTCCATTTCTTTTTTTTTTAAACAAACCAAACCAAACAAACCCAAACAACCAAAATAAACAAAAAACACACCCAAAAACCTCTACCAAAATATACAAAAAAAAACCCCAACACACCATGTTAGCTTAATTTTGTCTACTTTTCACCATCTAGAATATTACTTGAGATATTATTTGTAATACTTGATAATTTTCATTGCTCCCAACTGTGCACAGTACTTCAAGGAACTCAAACAGAGCAAAGCATGTGTTCCAAAGAGATTGCAAAGTAATTTTTAGAAGTAGTACAAAGGGGAAAAAAAAGCACAGGACAGAAGAAAGCCATTAGTAAAATCAACCAGAACCTTATCACTAATAATAAATAAAACATATTAATCAACAAACTGATAAAAAGGCTATTCAGTTAATATTCACAGCATGTTGAGCAACTAAAGTTAATTCCATACTCAGAGGCAAATGATTTAGACCCACAACCACTTTCAGAAAAGATGTAATAAACATAATTTTGTGAGCAGCTTCATTCCACTTTTATTCAACTCTTCAACAGAGAAACTTTCAGTTCTAGGAATAAAAGCATACCCAAGACCACATCTTGTATTCTACCATGACAACTGTAAAAGAAACTCACCTTTACAGTTAATTGTAAAGCACTGCTACATCAAGGATCTCTTAAAAATAAAAATAAAATCCCTGCACTACTGGTAATACTTTGTCTGCAGTAAATTGACCTAAATCCCACAAATCACATGGGCAAAATTTTGTGGTTTTGCTGTTAAGGTGCTATTTTGAGTCTAACCTTTCTTTAAGGAAAAAAAAATAGAGGCTATTTCCATGCTAATTTGCAACCAGACGCTAGATGTCTCTCCCTGAAGAGGCACCAATAAACTCTTGCTCCTTTTCTGACTCTATAAAGACATCCTGCAGTCCTACTCCAACTCTACAGCAATATTCTCTGGGTTTTTAAAAGCCAGTACAGCTCATCACAACCAAAGAAGAAAGAGATGTCTCACTTCTCCTGAAGAGGGGTAAAGAGAGAACAAGACAGAAATGCCCTCCTTGAGGCATAAAGGAAATCTCTGTAGGACGCAGTCTTGAACATAAACCATAAAGACTTTTAAAAGGGTCTTGGAGTCTTTGAATGTCCTTAAAAAACCCTTAATGTTTTCTTGTTGGCTTTCAGGTGTTTTCAAAAGGTCACTTAATAACTAAAATAGTACAAACAGGCTCAACATATAAGAAGTAAATGGAAATACTTCATCTGTAAAGACTATGTTAATTGCTACATTAGTAGTTACATAACTACAAAAAGTAAAATTATACTCAAAATTATCAACACATGCCTGAAATAATATAGTAAAATGTAGTCCAGTCAATAAGTGAAAATTATTTCTGCCAGCATGGTGCATGTAGCATTTCCTGCTGAAGAACACATTATGTGTGACTCAGTAATGAACTGTTACTTCTATGGTTACTGTGAATTTTCTGTTTTCTCTAGATAAAGAGTGATACAAAGAAGCAACTCAATCACGATTTATAAAAAAACCCAAACCTTATTTTTTTGAGAACAATCTCTGGATTACATGTTACATGATACCCAAGGAGCATCCATCCGCATATCTATGTTCAACACTGTCCACATGAACACACATTTTAAGACAAAGATTGATTTTGAAAACAGTCCAAACCATGAACACAGCACAGCAGTCTTAGTTGTGTCCTTTAAACCATAACCACTTAAAATGACAAAATTAATATACCCTGATGTTTCCAGATGTCAGATTCTCAATACATCTTGGATGACTAGGCTCAATTATCTAGACTAGAGGTCTTTAATTTTCATTAGCTCACATACAACAATAACTACAAAACAATAAATGAGGTAGAACAAAAACATATGTTGCCCTCCACTCCAATTTTGACTCTTACAGAAACAGCTTCAGACAGCTTTTCTCAATGCTGTAGTGCCTTGGGTGATTTAATTTTTAATTAAGCAGACTAGTTAAACAAGAATTTAACTTTTAGTATGAAAATTATGCTAAAATGTGCACTTACTTTACTGTTACGGGGTCTGTAATATAGAATAGGCTTCTTAATGGAATTTATCCTCTCCTTTGTAAATATTAATAAAGTATTACAATTGTGAAAATCCATATTATTAGAATGCAACAGGGCCCACACCCATGGCCCTTACAGACTGTGACAGACAGTTCCAATTCTTTCAGCAAAGCACCCATGAGAAATACAAACCCTGCAAGTGCCATTTGTAATGCGTGTTGGAACGGGTGCAATTTAAAAGGCAGTTCAACATGATAGACAGATCCCTCTCATAGAATCAAGAACTGTGCTTTGGACTCATAGCTCTGCTATCTAATGGTTCAAGATGCAAAAATTCTTTTTTTTTTTTTTTTTTTCCCCGAAACACAGGCATGAGACCTAAACCAGAAGTTTCAATTATTAAGGTTTAGGCTCAATTACAAGAACAAAGTAGGCTCATTCACAAAAACAGAAAAGTAAGTTTTTACAAAAACCCAAAGACAGTGGAAAGCAGAAGTGCCATGACTACCTCCTGATTCACCTGCTCTGATGGAAGGTAATGGGCATCTGTGCTATTCAACTTCAGCACTGCAAATCACATAAAGAAAAATTAAACCAGATTTAACTTCATATATTTATTGCCTTGAAAAAAACGAAGATGAAGGTTTTTTTTTGAGAGACTTTCAACTTGCTGGAAGTCTGTTGGAAACTCAGCATAGTGAAGAGGAGAAAGTATATGAAGTTCCTGGCGTGTATGGAATATAAATTCCTGACACAGCTGCCAGGTAAGCCTACCAGGGATGGTGCCCCACCACACCTGCTGTTTACAGAGAAGGGCTGGTGCGACATGCAGTGCTTGGAGCTCATCTTGGGCACAGAAGCCACAAAATGATAAAGAGTTTTTTATTCTAGGTGAAATAAAGAAGGGGTCAAGAAAACCTCTGCCTTGGACTTCTGGAGGGTGGACTTTGGTCTGTACAGGACACTGAGGGATGATAATGTTTATCTAGTTGCACTTCCAAAGAGCACACATCACTTCCCCAGAATTCCTCTCAACAGAACAAAAAATTTTTCCTTATTCTTCTTCATTGGAGATCAAAAATCTTAAACAACATTTCATATCTGAAGAGGAGATCCTGATGTTTACAAAAGTATATCTCATTGCACTTCCAGAGAGCACATATCACTTCCTAAGAACTCCTCTTAGCAGAACAAGTAATTTTTATTCTTCTTTATTGGAGGCAAAATAATATTGAAGATGACTTCACATCTGAAAAGTGACTGTCATTAAGATTTTCTGTTTCAAAATGAGTTGTTTCATGACTCAAAGTCTCTCCCTTGAAACAACTTCACCAAAGCCACACACAGATGCACCCTGAGGGTACCATTTTCCCGTCTGCAGAGACAGGTCACAGAGCAGGGGGTTGATGAAGCTTCAGGATGTAGCTCGCATCAACTAAACACTTCTTGCTGTTTATTACGGAAACTGTGCAGGGAAAGTGGAAGGAGGATTTTGGAGCCTCTCTGGAATGACAGTACTTGGGAACAAATAAAATCCCCATGAAACTCTCTTCATTGGCACAGTGTGTTCCCGAGGAACTCGGTATGCTGCAGGCTGAGGTGATGTGCCTGCCCACCCCAATGGCTGCAAACTGACTGCTGATCCCCCCCGGACAGCCCCTGCAGGGGCTGGGGCACCCCAGAGGGGAGGCAAACTCCCTCACATGGGGACTCCTCCTGGCACTTCAGATCCAGGGCAAGATCTGTTACTTTTATGCTGCTTTGGCAATTGGGTTTTGAGTAAAATAAAGTAGGAGCTACAACTAACTAAGTCTGGCAAGAGGCAACAGATCACTGAACATTTTGCCATAGTATGTATTAGATATCCTCACTAACCTGCTTCACATAAAGCTTTTGTTCTGGATACAACTATTTCACATGAAAAATAATCTCATCTTCACCTTGGGATAATGACAGGATCATCATCTTCACTAAGGACTCATTCATGCCACCCTTGTAGCATTTCCTGAAAGTCTTATTTTTGAAACCTTATAGAAGTTGATTTAATTTTAATTTTTAGTTGCCAAAGCCAGTTGTGAAGACTGCAACAAGGAAGCGTTACAAGTCTTCCATCCTACCCCACACAGGTTTTATTTCAGGCTGGCAGAAGGATGGATGAAGGCTTGAGGCCGGGACAGCTGCGCTCCAGCTCATTCACACCCAGCAATCCCCATCGCTGCCACCTTTGGGAACTGCCAGAAGGCTACAGCTGTCACTGGTAACTGCAGGTTGCAAAACCAGCTCCTTTGGCTGGTGTAGCCTTCCTGCAGACCTGAGGTTTCTGCCTTCAGAGGCTCTGGGTACACTTCTATACACTGCGTGCTAGGGCAAGAAAAACAATTCCAACTTACAGTGAGTTAATAGAGTTATTTTCTTCTAATATAAGAGCTTTAAAAGAAAGCTTTATCTGCCATTAAATTAACTTTGCAACTAATTTCTGCCAAACTGTTGAATCCAACAGTTGGTGGCAGAAAGTATTAATTAGCATGTCACACTATCTGCTGTTAGAGAGTATTGACTGAAAGTTAACTATTACATGGGGTATCACAAAAAAATCTAAATGACACTTTACACATAGCAGCTCTCTGCACACCATAGCAACAGAGAGAGATTGAAGTAAAATGGTCTGGTTTCTATAGCAACTATCACACAGGCCATCTGTAATCAAAAGAAAACCTTGCAAAGGAAACAAAATGGGGGATTTTGCACAGTGGAAGACAATTCATGTACTTAAAATATATCACTCCTTAATGTTCATTCTTTTTGAGTCCCAAAATATTATTTAAGTGCAAGAAATCTACAAAAGCTTCTGAAAAAAACTTTTACCTAATGAAATACTAAAATTAAAGCTCACCAGCGCTATCTCCATCACTACAAAAGACATCCTTTCTAAACAGCCAATGTTTTTCAGACACCAGATATATGACCCTCAAGATCCAGAATCATCAGCTCATCAAGTATTTGGTTACTAGTTTATTCTGAAACTCAAATACTGAAAGAGGGATACCAGTACTGTACTTCTATCTACTATACAGAACTGCTTTTAGACAGACAGCATTTCAGAAAAAAAACATTTACCCACACTTTTTCTAAAATATAAATAAATAAAGACTTATCTAACTTCTGGGGAAAAAACCAACCAAACAAAAAAAAAACAAAAAAAACCCCCAAAGAAATCCAGATGTAAGAAAACAACGAAGCAAAAAGAAATTAAACCCCCTATAACCAGAGAGGCTTTCTTGTTCATGCAGTTCATGTCCTGAACAGAACAATATTATATTAACACACAGCACACATGAGTGGAAGGTAAATTCAGTGTTGATGATGCAAGGCACTCTCTTCTTTACCTTTCAGTATCTTTAAACCACAGAATATAAAAGGGACTCTAACTTCTAGATAGGGAACTATTTTAATATTAAATGTAATTTTTGGTAGAAATTTACTGGATATACACAGGCTTTAAATAAATTATAGAACCAACAATGAGTGAATAAAACTTATTCTTGACTCTGGTCCATTTCTTTCAATTGGGAAAATGCTAAATTGCAGAACATCTATCATCCCCATCCTGAAGGTGGGTATTCCAGGCTCTTGGGCTCAGGCAAAGTAGAGAGAGGCAATCTGGAATAATCAAATTCAGTTCTCTCTTCAGTATGAGGAAGGGGCACTGGGAGATCACCATGGTGATCTGATCCTGTCGGGTTTATTCCTCACTAGAGTTTCTGTGACAGCTGCTTAAACCTGCTTCCCCAACATCAGGATGGGCTGTTACCTGGGTGCTCTGCATGTCCCCCAGTCACTTCCCTGGGACAAGGCAGAAGGATGACTAGAAGGCAGCACTGGTGACTGCTCCACCACACACTGTCCTTCTCTGCTCTGCTCTGCCTGAGGCATCAAGATTAGAAGAAAAAGAAATCTCTAGTCGAGGTGGTGGTGGAGAGAAAATAATTATGGCTAAATATTCATCAAGGTTGCAAATCTGCTCACTGCCTGTATCCAAACAGTGCTGGAAAAAGCACACAGGCTAATGAATTGCTGTGGCAATTGCTGCACAATCCCTGTCACCATTTTTTCCATACTTCTGGAAGGATGAAACAAAACAGCCTATCCAGGGCTGTTCCGTCTGGTGACCTAAAAGCCACCACACAAAAGACCAGCATCTGGTCTTCTCACACCATCTCACACCATATGAAAAAGAAACACAGCCTAACCCAGACAGCAAAATACAAAATGAAAAAAAACCCACAACTCAGCAATCAGATATTCACCACTAGGTGCTTTTATTTCTGTAAGAAACAGAGGCTTGCATTGGCACTCAAAGCTGTAAGTTGACTGAGTACAGTACTACAAGAGAATTCAGAATGAGTCTTCTAAGAAGAGTTCAATCCAATGCTAAAGACTGTCTTTCATGTTACAGACCTTCTTCACCGATTTTGCAAAGATATCTATATTTATTTAGATGTGAAAATAATTTTGGCACCCAAGCAATCTTAGCCTGCATCTATAATTACCCTGAAAAATAACAACCAACTGTAGTCAGCGTAGATTCTTTCACAGGTACAGGGAAAATTGAATAGCTCTAAAGCATTGTTTTCATAATTTTGCTCACAAACACATTTGGTGATTTTCTCATGTTCCTAACATCAGTGAACATAAAAGCAAATGTTAGGATGCTGTACATCCCTCCTGATAACACATACACGTGGGGAGCAGCTTCCAAAAACATATCCTCTGCCTGCATAAGTACCTTGTACTACTAACAATCCTTTTTCTTTTTTTACCCAAAGGTCAAGAAAAAATCATATTGGACAAATGTGCAAGAAATGGAAGACTAACTGAAGAAAAACTACACCATCATCTCTGATAGTAACAAATTCTGTAAAATGTACTAGCATTTAGGGAAGGAAGAAGTGGGGAGATTTTGTGGAATGCTAAGGAGGAAGCCTTTAAATGGGTTATCTAAGGAAGTCACTAACACCCAAAGGAGATCTCATAGTCTTGGCTACTTCTCCATTAGCAATTACACGGCACCAAGAAATCATTCAGCAGATCAACAAAAACCAATGCCAATGCCCCTGTAGGCCTCCACTGTACAAAGAAAGGTTTTTATTTCAGACAAGACCTAGTCTTGGACAAAATGTTTACAGCACACATATGATTCAACTGTTGGTTTGGACCCTCCTAGAACCATAAAGGATTGTGGAACATTTGGGGCACACCTTGAGCTTCTGCTTTTACACAGCTGCCACTTTAGTTTCCTATCATGCTTAGCAAAAACATTCTATAATGAGATTTACTTCCTTTTGAAATTTTAGAGTATTCTCAATATATAAAGAAATAAGATCCTGAAATTTTGCAGTAAACCAGAGCTGACTTGTGTCCCTTCAGCAATATCATGTAAATTTTCAGCAAAAGAAAACCTATGAGTTTTGCTCAGTTTTGATCTTTCAAACCTCAAAAGTGGAAACATGAGAGCAAATGGACCATCTATGGAGAAAACAACAATTTAGAAAAAACACCCAACCTCCTTAAAATGAAATAAAAATGTTTCATAAATGTTTACTAAAGCCAGTGTTTGATCCAATTTGCTTTGTATTTTCAAAACATATGTCTTAGAAAGTTAGTGAGCATTAATAATTATTATACTCTGAGATGTTCTCAGTATCACAGAACTTGTTCCCTGCAATTGTACAACTCCTATCAAATTTATGGTATCTGGGAATCCTATGCTGATTCATTCACTATGTCCTAATATCTTTGATGCTATATATATGATGAATGTATAAACACTACCAGATAAACTAAAATTTTTTAAAATATCATGCATTAATCTTAAACATAAAATAATCCCATTCAAACAGAGATCCACTTCCAGCATACGATGGTGAAGTTTAAGATGTAATCAAAACTACTCCTATTGGAAGTTTTTTCTTCATGTCTGATATCTGTAACACTGCACCATGAGATATATTCAATTTTAAATGACACTGCAAAAGGTCAGAACTATTCCCCTAGCCTTGTCAAGGCTGGCAAGATTGATAATTGTTTTAGGTAAACTTAGCATCCATGTCATGTGTATTGGACTAAATATAAAATTCAGAGAGCAGAGGGAACGAACATATATTTAGAAATTAAAAATGGAATTTCATTTTCCATACCAACAGTTCTGTATCCAAAAATACAGTTCTGTAAATATTAACCAGTTCACTGTCATCTGATTTTCCTTAGAATTTATGTGTAACTTGCATGGAAACTGAAAGCATCATTAAACTTCTTGCTGGTCTGCCCTTTATATTAGAATTTCTTTGGAACTGCAGGGTTTTTTTCTGTAACTCTTTGAAATCCAAAGCCATTTCAGCAAATATACACAGAAAAAATTTTAATTGTGTGTCATTTTCTTCCTAAATATGCTAACTAACCATTTAAGACTGGCCTTGGCTTATTAAATCTTCCTTTTAATTCAACAGCATTGATAATACAAATTCAATATTCACTAACAAAGTTTCTTTTGTGTCTTAATTTTTTAACTGCAGAATTTAGAAGATTCAGAACACATTTTCACTGTAGTCAAAGCCAGTTTTTCTCTCATCAGAGCCAAAGTCAACACAACTGACAAATGATTCTCTATAAGCATCCTTGAAAAGGTGATTTAGTACTCCATATGTACTCGCTGCAGCTTAATTCAGATGGAACCAACTAATAGCCATGCTTTTGTTTATTCACTGTGTTGAAAAACTTTATGAGACATTAAAGAGTGAAGGACAAAATTAGAATTATTGAAGCACATGTTTTTCACGGATTTGTGTCCTTAAGCTTAGATATCCCTTGGCTAACACAAGAATACAGGAATAAAAAAATCATTTTTTATACAGTGACATTTAGGCTCACTGAGAGAATATGTTCCAGATATTATACTTATATGCAGCAAAATATTTATCCTCAGAGAGTATTTGAAAAGACAAAAAGAGGAATCCACTATGCACACACACACATACATGTGCTGCTGGCCAGTCCATGCAGCAGAATACATATTAGGGAAAAAAATACACACATACTGGCAGGGCATTGTAACTTCAGAACAACCACATCTATCTCTGTGCTATTCTAATGACAAAATGAGAGGAGATAAACATCCATATTCAAAGGGACCCAAGTCTGACTGCTGAGCAGAAAAAAAGGCAAACTTATTTCACAAAGTATCTGTGTAATTTAAAATTTTTAAATGCTTTGGCTTTATTTAAATTAATAAAAACCATTCTCCTGTAGTAATTATAGACACAGCACTTTAGCCATTAAAAGATACACATGCATTGTGCTTTTCTAACAAAAACTGATATTATAGAAACTAGACCTAGACATATTTTCTGTTTCCCTGAATACACGTTGATAGATATCACAAAAACAGATTACCCAAGCAGGGCACGCTTTTGTCATCAGAAAAAACATCATTTACTCCTAAAGAAAGCTATTATATTTCTACTTTGAATATTATTACGTTCTGTACTTTTTTTTTTAAACTTATATTGTAGGAAATTGTAATGCTACTTTACTCTGTAAATAATTGACAATGTCTGGGCAATAACAATTATGAAAAACTATCCCTTGTGCAGTAAACATAGGGACACAGAGTTGTGTTTCAGCAGTGGTCATGAAGATAGAAAAAATTACAGAAACCAGCTATAGCAGCTTCTCTAAAATAAGTCCCAAATGCACATGCATTTGTATTCTGCATTTACAGCTTTGGTTAATTATTACTGAAGCTGTGATGATTTCATCGTCTGATTCTTCGATCACCATCTCCGATTAATATAGTTAACCTAGCTGAAGACTTCTGCACTGGCAAGAACAAAAATAATTTAAATAAACCAAAGTGAAGAAAAAGCACTTTAAAAACTAAAACTCAAACAATGCAATAATATTGATGCTGTCTTCCTCTTTTCTTTTTTTTTTTTTTCTTTTTTTTTTTTTCCAATGATAATTTATCCTGTGTATAGTCTTTAATGTGTTGGTCAAAAAGAAAAAAAGAACCCAAACAAAAACCTAATTTTATATTCAACAGATGAATCCATGTTCACATATCTGGAATAATACTTCCTTGTAATGTCGTCCTGTTTTCTTGCCAACTTTCAATAACACCTTTGAGTACTTTTTATCACTTTCAGCAGGATTTCCAGAAGATGCCAACTGCAGCATGTAGCAAAGCTTCATGGAGTTTACAACTGAATGCAGAATATTTGCCAAAAAATTATATGTGAGTTCTGATGAATTCATTTTCATGCACAGAATAGTGTGTGTTTAATTTCACTGTCCATTTTTAAATGTGTCTTTTTTTAGTGTTTGCTTTATCTATGACTAGATCATCTCCTGAAGAAGGCCAAGAGTAGATCACTGGACACCGCTGCTTACAATCTGATTATCTGAACTGCTGGCAGCCACTTTTTTAGGCAAATACAGAGGTATGTTTTGCTGATCAGTGAGGCAATTTATTAATAACACAATATTTATTAATTCTTGCAGTCTAGCTCTAGCACCATCAAATGCCAGCTATTAAAATTCTGTAAGGTCTGAAAGCTTTTAATTTAATTTCATTGCATGGTAAAGAGATAGCCCTCTGAACCACAAGAAGAAGAAATGTTTCATTAAATTCTCCGTGCAAAACAGAATTCTTGTGGCTATATTTTGAAGGATCAGTACCAAACAAAAACCCCATTATTATATTTACTGTAAATAAACTATAAAAATATAAGCTAAATCTCCAACAAATTATTGCTAATAGCAGATATAATAAAAATGCTTAAAATTACATATGGTACTGTACGAAATACTACAGCTTGACTCGCTGTATAGACAGAACTGACACAATTCTGGCCTTAAAGTTAAAATATTTTTTGGCATTTGTTCAGAGAAGTACGTGAAATCAAAGGTTATGTAAAAATTAAAATCATTTGGACATTAGTGGAGAACAGAATGCTGGGGAATACAAGCAACCCAGTTTCCATGCCATTAAGAAAAGAAGTCTTCACAAATAAAATAGTCCAATGATCTGCTTTTATGGCAGTTTCCTTCACATTCATGGTAAGTCAAACCTACAACACCATTCTTGTATGCACTCATACTGAACATTTGAGCTTCACAGTCAAATGCTCCGCGGCCCAGTGTCTTAATCTTGCTAAGTCCCGCCTTTATATAACCATAACAAATTTCCTTTTATGTCAGACTTCAGAGACATTACTTGAACACTGCTTGGACACCAGCAAAATGTTTATAACAAATAGCTTTGGGAGAGCAAATTCAATGATCAAATAATTTAAAGAGGGCATGCAACATGAGTTAATGCTTGTAATTATATCATAATGCATTATTATTTAGAAGATATTATTCAATAAACCAACAGAGTAACACAGAAAAAGCCAAGCCTGGTAACTTTTTAAAAATTTCCTCTAAAACATGCAGCTGAAGGCCGTCTAGTATTTTTATCTGCATCTTCTTTATGTACATGTTTAGAAACATTTCTGCTAGAGTGTTTATAGAAATAATTGTTTGACAAAAATATCAAATTACAGGAACACACAATCATTAAATGATGTTATTCAAAACTAAACCATTGCCATTAAAAAAATCCATAAAAATTATTATCTTCTCACTGCCATTCCCATTTTGCATTTTACAGTCTGGTGGCTTTCTGCACAGCCGAGGATGGGCTCTAAACTGGTGAGTAACAGCACGATGCCATCCTGATCATGTTTCTCCATGGCAAGCAACAGCAACAACTACATACTACTGCTCTGGGCAGCCATATGGAACTATCTGCAGAAATCTATACCTCTCCCTAGTATCACATGAATAATGCATTAGCTGCCTAATTATGCAGGATTTATCTTTGAAAATATAGGCTTAGCTCTCAGACAGTACTCTATAACCAGTTCTGTCATATGGTACCCAAAGTAACACAACACTAGGTTTCTTCTGCTGTTCTAAAATATTTGCTTGGTGCTTCTAGCTATGACTATCTCCTGTTAGAACTTTTCATTTTACAATGATTTTCTTAAACAAAAAATGTTTTTACAGATAGATTTGGGTGTTTAGTACACTGACAAATAAAAAAAAATTGAGAAAAAAAGCAAAGTGCAACCAACTGCATTTTAGTTTAAATATGTAGCCCAGACCCGCGACACATTTAATGGGCTCAGATCAGTTCAGCGGAGCTAATGGCAGCCTAAACCAGGAAATCCTACATCGGTCTGTCTTAAGCCCTTGGGCATTTCCACATCCCAACCACTGCATCAGCCAGTGTCCCAGATTCCCTAAGCTTCTTCATGCACCAGATTCCTATTCTGGGCAGCACCACAATGCTCCCTACTTACACCAGCATTCTGTCCTCCCTGTGCAAGGGCCAGCTTCAGGTGACAGCAGGTGTCTTGAACCTACACAAGTGCTAGGTGCCCCAAGACAAGCTTCACATCCACTGACCATCCCACCACTGCCATAAAGAGAGAGCAAAGGTCACAGTTCACCCATCTACACTGTGGAATCATCCCCTTCTGTCTGCTTCACAGGCCCTCCCCTGTTTTACACAAATTCATCATAAAATTAACATTTTTAGGATCTCCACTGCACTGCCAAATTTGACAGAACAAGACAATGATTTTGCAGAAAACAGGTAACTGACAAAGTGGTAGGTTAATCTGAAAAATTTAGGATGCAATGAACAGTAATGGAGAAGATGCAATTCCATGGAAACTTGGCCTGACTAAATTAATTTAAGCAAAGTGCACAGATCTATTTAAACGGGGAAGTAGGTAACAGTTGAATACTTTGAAAAGGAGCAAACTAGAAAGGATCATGAACAATACTGGTTTCACAGAGACTTTTTCTAGGCAGGTCTGTAGCTTAGAAGGTCAACATGATTTTGAACCTACAATGAAATGCAAAGAGAGAGCAAGTAGGTGGTGCTATGGTTATTAGCAAGATTAAGTGATAATGTGTACAGGACAAACATCCACGCATCTTTTAGGCTGCTGATGAAAACTGTAGAATTTTAGAGGAGTGCCAGAAAAATTACTTCAGGCATGCTAAGGCAGTCGAGTCTGTTTACTGCAGCAAGAAAATTAAGAGGTGACTTGGACAAGGATTACACGTAAGCTGGAGCAGAAAGGTCTTGTAACAGTAAACAGGTCTTAAATCTAGTAGAAAATGTCAAAACAAAAGAAAAGGATTAGAAGCTGAATCTAGAAAAATTAGGTGAGACTAACTGCCTTTTGGGCAGTCATTAAGAACAAATTTAGATGGCACAGCTCTACAAAAATGAAGGGAGGGCACCAGAGTGGGTGAAAGCATTTTTTTAGTATTAAAATTAAAAGAAGAAATTTGTGATGATCAACATTAACCACATAAATACTGAAGTGTAACAAAACACTTTCAATAACACTTAAGTAATTCAGACAATGCAAGGTCTAAATAAGGTGACTAGAGACATGAACAATAAACCTGATTCACAATGCTCTGATTCCAAAATGGCCCTTTATAAACTAATCTCAACCTCACAGATTTTTCTCCTCCTTAAATCTTGGCACTGATTTATGAAACCTTCTAATTTTCATCTAGCATCTGAAATCCTGCATATAACTTGAGTTTGTGTTTTGGATCATTTGGAATTTAATGTGCCATTTTCCACTCCTTGGTTTGCTGAAGGAAGGTTTCTGGGCCCCTCTGAAACTAATCTGCTGTTCTCTGTTTCACAATCCAGTGTCCCCTGAGTCACCACTTATATTTGCTCGAATTATGGCTCCTCATTATGAGCAATGATTCATAATTCTCCAGCTGCTCACACAGGTTTCACATAGGCCTTGGTAGACTGTGACTGTGGAGGGCTTTAGCACTGTAAGGTAAGTTGTGTAGCACACTTGCTTCACCTCTTTTAACACCACCTTTACTGACCATGTCCAGGGACAGCCTGTAAGAAGCAGCTGTTTCCTGATGGAACATTCACCTTCAAAACTAACGGCTTACCTCAAGTTCAAACATGCAAAGTAATGAACTCCAGGCCAGTTTGAGAAGCCAAATCATTTCCAGCTACTGGCTTGAGATTCAGGGTGATACATTTATAAAACAGGACTCATCCAGGTGCAAATTACAATGAAATCATAGAGTGGCCCGGATTGGAAGGGACCTTAGGGATCATCTAGTTCCCACTCCCCTGCTATAACCAGGAACACTTTCCACTAGCCCCGTCCAACCTGGCCTTAGACACTTACAAGGATGGGGCATCCACAGTTTCTCTGGGCAACCTGTGCCAGGGCCTCACCACCCTCACAAATAAAGAATATAGACTAGAAGAGTATAGACTAGAAGGGCAGAATCACCTCCCTCAATCTACTGCTCACATTTCTTTTGGGGTTGCCCAGAGCACATTTGGCTTTTTGGGGTGTGAGTGCACATGGCTGAGTCATATCCCACCTTTCACGACACCAACACCTCAAGTCCTTCTCAGCAGGTCTGCTCCTGATCTCTTCATCCCCAGCCTGTGTTGATACTGGAGGTTGCCCTAACCCAGGTAAAGGACATTGTACGTGATCTTGTTAAACCTCATGAGATTCCCAAGGCTCACTTCTCGAGCTTGTCCAGGTCCCTCTGGATGGCATCCTGTCCTTCAGATGTGTCAGCTGCAGCACACAGCTTGATGTCATCTGCCAACTTGCTGAGGGTGCACTCAACCCCTCCATCTGTTATTGATGGAAACAGTAAATTACACTGGTTCCAATCATACAGGACATTATCCCATGTCCAAGTGAACCCTGTTACAAGCAGCTGGAGCAATAATTGTTAATCCAGACTAGAAGAAAGCTATCGTGATTTTTGGCTTGTTACAATTAAAACAATTCATGGAAAGCTCACAAAGCATTAGGCAGTCTGACCTGTAAATAAATTCGCACATGATTTGAAGTTTGCACACAAACCCCCTTGAGGGAGGAAAACCATCATCATGGGCATTGCAAATTCTGACAAGCAAGATGCTACTGAGAAGAGCGAATGCAAATCAGACTGCTTCAGATGCATGATAGCCACCATTACTAATTCCTCCAAGTTTATTATCACTTTTAATTGCTCCAGATCACAAACAGAAACAAGAGCTGCACATTCTTTGGGAAAGAGCAACATCCATTCATAATGTATTCTGAACATATGTGAAGATGACACACAGCTGTGCTCCCCAAAGAAGGCACAATATAACAAATGTTGGGAATGAGCCAATGTTGCAGATTCCAGGTCCTTGTAGGGATGCTTTCTGATAGCATCCAAAGAAAGCACCAACAGCAGAAACTGTGGTATAAATGCACAGATTATACCAAGGAGCCCATCTGAATCAAACTTAGTTTCTTTAGGTGAGATCTGTTAGACTGGCCTGGAGCAATCAATGAAGTTATTCTCATGGAGAAAGGGAGCAGAGCAAACGCTGCAGAATGGGAAACCACAAGAGGCTATGAAAAACACCTTGACAGTAACAAACCCCAAATACTTGGCTGAGTATTTCACTTGTTCTTAATTAAGCTCATGCACACTTTACAGGAAACCATATCGGAAACAATCTTCTCCTGTGCCCCATTCAGGCTGGGCTCCCCTAACCAAACAGAATTTTGCTATTATTTGCCACTAAGGATTCCCCATTCGTAGGCTAAGACTGGTAAGAAATGGTGTCTTTTTCATCTGTATGATGATGCTGGGCTGGCCACTGCCTAGCCTGGATGGTTTCTAGAGGAAAGGAACCAGAATTTCCTAGTCCATCACACTGGCATTTCTTGCAAGCACTACTGGCACTTTAAAGAGAGAATAGTGGAAAATCTGAGTCATATGAAATGATGCCAGAAATGAAAAGGAGGGAGGGAGACAAAGAAACAGAAAGAAAAAGACACTCAAGATCCATAAATCTAGCAGAAGACCCTGAATATAAAGGCTGGGGAATGAACAGCATTCATACTGCTTTGTTAGAAAACAAACTGTATTTAGTCTAGGCATCTAATGAAGCTGCAGGTTCTAACTTCTGTTTACTTTCTGTCACCAGGCAGAATCTGCTGTATCTCAAGTTGAAAAGTTCATAAACTAAACATGATTTTAAAAGTTCAAGAACTACACACACATCATTATATAATTCAAGTTCTAAGTGTCCAGAATACACCGTAAGTTTGCCTCTTGACAGTCCTAAAAAGGCAGAAATATTTTTAAAAGCATTGATTGAGCATTTTGTATCATTACTAACAATAGCTTTCTTTAGTTCTTTATAAATGGTTCTTTGTTTTCATTTACCTCACATCAAAACACTAATGGAAATCATTCTAAACTGATTTGTATCTAGTTCAAAGCATTAAGATGAAGAAATTTCCGAATACAGAACATATTTTCTAATTAATCCCATCTTTTTTTTTTTCACTAAATTAAACATTCAGAGAGCTTAAAGAATATTGGGATGTACTTAAGATGAGTTTTTAAAAAAATAAAAAGACCTTCTGAATATAGGCAAAGGACTCCTGTACATTTGCCAAACATTTTTCAACTTTATCAACATGATTAATCGTTTCGTTTTGAAAGGGGCCATGTACACATACAACCCCGAAATACATGAGGTTCTGCACATGAAGTCAGCAAAAGCAAAAAGAAAACATTGCAGAACTAAACAGCAAGAACTGTTCCCAGCTATTAAACAAAGAAAAGGGGAGGGCTGTGCCAAAGTGGTGCTTTCACAGAGTTGTATGTCTGTGTTCTGAAAATGTATGTTCAGCAGCATCAGAAAAAAGCAATAAACTATGCCAAGATGAAATCTCAAAGTTTTGAAAATAACCCGTCTTTTCCTGACTCTATATTTGAAGATGCCCAGTGGATCTGATTTCCTCTCAATTTGACATTAAAAACCAGCCACAAGAATGTAGGACCCATTATCACAACTGCTCATTAACCAATCATACCTTAAATTCAGCAACACTGAATGTTACCTGGATAAAGAGATATAAAAGATGCACCCTTAAGTGCAACTTCAGAATTCCCTCATAGCTAATATTTTCATTTAGTAAATAGGAAAGTTATTTGACAAATAGGAAAATCAATTAATAAAGGCTAAGATTTAGAGTCTGTTCATACCAAGAAACCATTTTTAGAAGTATAAAGAAAGCCCTGTTTCAGAAGCATTTGTTCTTTTTCGTACCCGAGTTTTTGCATGTCTGCTGGTTTTAGCTGGGGTACAGTTGATTTTCTTCATAGGGCTGTGTTTTGGATTTGTGCTGAACACAGGGGTGATAACAGAGAGGTGTTTTTGTTGTTGAGCAGAGCTTACACAGAGCCCAGGCCTTTTCTGCTTTTCACATTGCCACACTGGCAAGGGTGATGGGGGTGCACGGGAGGTTCAAATAAAGACAGCTGGAACAGGTGACCCAAAGTGACCCAAAGAATATTCCAGACCATGTGACATTATGCTCAGGATATAAAGTTTGGGGAAGAAGGAGGAAGGGGGTGGGTATTTGGAGTGATGGCATTTGTCTTCCAAAGTCACCATTACACTTGCTGGGGCTCTGCTCTCATGGGGATGGCTGAACACCTCCCTGCCCATGGGAAGAAGTGAATTCATTCCCTGTTTTGTTTTGCTTGTATGTGTGGCTTTTATTCTTCATTTTCCTATTAAACTGTCTTTATCTCATCTCACAAGTTTCCTATGTTTTACCTTTCTGATTCCTTCTCCAATCCCACTGTTGGAGGAGCGAGTGAGCACGTGCATGGAGCTTCATTGCTGACAACCACGGCAGCATGTGTCACTGGTTAAGGTGACAATCACCCACCCTGACCCTTTTCCCTAAGATTCAAACCTTCAACAAGAAAGAAGAAAAACCCTCATCATCAGATGCTCGTATTTTACAACAGAGTCAAAGCGCTCTCTAAAAAAAAATTTTCAGATTTGTGAATTGTAATAATGTGAGACACTTGATAATTTTCTTGTTGTATTATTAACAATTCTTTCATCCCAGAACAAGACTCATCTTTTCATTCTGACAATGAATTCTTCCTAACATTTCTTGATTTAAGAGTTTTTCAAAAGAACAATACTGCAGATAAAAGCAGCCAATGTGTGAGCTAGACTTTTTGTAACAATATGATATTTTTAATAAAAATTTCTTTGGGACAGACTTCTCAAGTTCAAGATAGGACTGCTTGTGAAAATTTCAGATTAAAAAAACTCAAAGCACTTAACACAAAACAAACATTTAAGGAACAGAAAGACACCCATTCAGGATGTAGATAGCAGGCTGAGATCCAGCTTCTGGTAGGTCTGGACTACTGACTTGGAGGAAAATACTTGCTGGGTAGGACACTCACCTGGTGCTTAGGAGATGTTTTAAATGCCTGCTGCACTGAGAGCTAAACAGTTCATACAGATGGAGAAATTCTATAGAGAAACATTAGGATGAGAAAATTTCTGGACAAGAACCCAGTACAGCATTTCGGACACCTGCTTCTTGCAGCACAGAAGAGCAAGGATTTGTGTTGCAGTGAAAGGTCAGATCACCAGGACCAGTCGCCTGTCTCCAAGTCCTGAGATCTTTTTTTCACTTATTTGGAAAGCCACTGAAAAAGATTTTAAGTTTGTTCCAATAAGAAAATCTATTTTACACCTGCTCTACTTGAAGCCCTCAATACTCATGTTTCTCTGTGAACTGTGATATCCAAGTAGAATGCAATCTTCTGCAGAGGAACCATTACCACAAATACCACAGATAGGAACAATTATATTTTTAGCCTCACTCTCAACTGAGGCCAGTAATTTCAAACTGCACATAAAAGTTCTTCTCATATTAGGATAGCATCAATTTATCCACTATGGATAGTGCTCAGCATTACACCTGTAAGTTTGCTATGTAGGTCAGCTTGCAACAGATACTCTCATTCCACTCAATCCCCCTGAAGATGACAGTGGCATACATAAACATTTGCCTAGTTAAAGCAAAAAGGGTTCCCACGATATGCACAATCTTTCTGGGGCTTGACAGTTACAACCTCTAGAAATAACAGGCTGAATCCATAAAACCCAAGCAAGCCTTCTCAAGTATAACTGAAAAACAGTATGCTTATAATTACTAACAAATATATCACTGCAATTTTAAAAATGCCCCAGACCTTTAGTCTACAGTTATCCCTTTGTTGTACCTGTCCAGTCCCAGGTTTACTGTCCTGCGTTGCTTCAGGAGGAGCAGATTCCTGCAAATCCTCAGGTTTAAGGTCTTGAATTTCTTCCACAGGAATTGCTTCCAGCTCATCCTTGGATCTAAGATTTACAGTGTCCTCTACAACATCTGAAATATTTGATTCCTGCAGCCTGTCCAGTGTTGGGACCCCAGTCTCATCCCCAAGAGCAGATTCCATGTCCCACCCTGGTGTGGAGAAGGACAGAGCGCTCCTGGCAGCGGGAAGCTGAGGATGATAACATCGGCTCTCACCGGGAACGACTACAGACACCTGAACCCTGCTCCCAGACAGTGAATTAAACAACAAACACATCTGCCTAAAAACACTCTATTTTAAAACCGCCACTCTGAGCAATCTTTTCCTCTGCTCATGAGCTGTATCTATTAAAGAATAGATTACATTTTACTCAAAAGAAGTATCTTAGAAGTGATTTATGGGCAAAAGATAGCATAGTGGGTCCTCTGAGAAGAGAGCTCTAGGAATTGCAGGGGTGAGACAGAGCCAAAACTGATAGAAATTACTCAGGATTGAGCCAAAACTGATGGAAATTACTCAGGATTACTGAGCTTTAGTTCATTGATTTGAGTGTGGTCCATAGAGTCTTTTTGAGGCTTTCAGTAATCATCCCTAGAGTTCAAAGTAACCCAAAAATGGGGACAGGAACAGATATGGAAAGAAATTTTTACCACTGTGCAAGCATCCTCAAGAACACAGAGAGGAGATGGGAAGGAAACTACATCTCAGACTAGACTACATCTACACTAGATGCAAGGAAGACACTTTTACAATGAGGGCAGTGGGACACTGGAAGAAGTTGCCCAGAGAGGTGGCAAATGCCCCATACCAGGAAATATCAAGGCCAGGCTGGACATGGCTCTCAGCAACCTGACCCGTTGAAGATGTCCCTGCTTATTTGGGTAGCACTAGACAATATTCAAAGGTCCCTTCCAACCCAAACTATCATATATTCTATAAAACACTTTGAACTCTGTCCAGTGTGGTGGGACTCAACACTGCTGGAACTCTCGGGCTCAAAGCACAAGTAACATGAAGAAGGAGAGATACCCAGTGGGAATTCCATTTAGTGGTACATCAAACACAACATACTATGGTAGGAATTTACTACCTAGATTTGTCCAGTTGAAGCAGAAGATGATGCAATCTTCTGACAATATTACCTATCAAATGCACGTAACCGAATAGTAGTATTAGAAAAGTTAGGAAAGGGCAAATGGAAAAGCAAAGAGCAAACCTGTCTACATCTTCAATCAATTCAATGTGTTTAATTAGCATTTTTCAGAACTAACAGAATTGCAGTAACAACATATTTGTTTACTTTCTTTCTAGGAAAAAGAAAATTTCTTTTTCGCCACATCTCTTAAGGTAAAAGCACATGTGTGAAAAAGTTACTCAAGTTTCATTATGAAAGTATTATGGCAACTTGATAATTGGTACTATCAGTTATTAGTAAAATTGCTAATACTGGTCAGCTATTTTCCTGCAGGATTATTCAGAAGAGGTAGTACCTGGCAGCTTATTAAACAATGCATGCAGATCAACAGTAAAACTTTTTTTTTCAATTGCTTAGCATGCAAATGAAACAACAAGCTAACAGGGGTTAAATTTTAGTCATGATTAAAAAAAAGAAAAAATTAGTCCATGATTATTTTTTCAGGACCAACATACATATGTCTCAATGCCTTTCACAAATTGTCTAAACAGATATATATCTCAGAATCTGTATCCAAAATATTAAGGTCAGTAAGATAATTAATTTAGATTACTCAGAGAAAAATACATGGAAAATGAAAAGAAAAAATGCCACTTGTTCTCATAATAACGATGGTAGCAAAACATACTTTTGGTGATGCCTTCCATATTTAAAAACAGACAACTAGCATGTTAACTTTTGACATTACTGAGAAAAAGTAAAACTCCTCATCCTTTCATTATTTTATTCCATTACAGTTCTTATTCAATTTTTCTTACTTTTGGAAATAAACACATATAATTTAGAAAACAATGCAACAGATTACTGCATAATATATTATATATAATGCATTTTGATCCCAGAAAAGAGAATATTTTATTTTCTTATAGAGTCTGGCACCCTTTTATGTCAAGCAAAAACAAAGCCATTAATTTAAAAGCATCATGACCAGAACCAGTCTGTATATCCAAAACTCCCACAAAAGTAAGAATAAAAATGAAATATGTTTAGCTCTCACAAGCCTTTAGTAGCCTAGCACGGCAGTCAGCATCTTTAGATGTGTGGAAAGTCCAGGTTATTCCACAGGTAGAATAAATAAAGAACTAGCATAAGCTCTAGTATAAGGAATAGAAAAAAGGCATGCCTCCCGAATTAAGGAACAGGCAAAAGGCATACCTGTAGGAAAAAAACTTCAATGCATACAATTTCAGATTTTCTTCAGTAAATGATAGACACTTCTTTTGCTACTGTTCTCCACATAGTAGCTAGATTTTAAGTCACATGATAAAAAAAATCAAACTCCAATGGCATAAAGTACTATGAAACAAAGCAGGGCTCAAAAAGAAAGATTAGAGTAGGATGTACTAGTTTACAAACCAGTGCCCCTACATTCCCTCTGTCTAACAGGACAGCTGCTCACAGCCCATGCAGAACTGCAATACTGGTCACTGCAAGACATCAGCTGCCTCTGCTTCAAGGGGGCAAGAGCCTTTACTCCAAGATACAGCCACTCTCACTTGTGTGTATTAAGACTGTGTTTCATCAGGATCAGGGAAAGTCACACTCACAAATACAGAAGCTTGCAGTCTGTGCAATATTCTCCCACAATTACAGGTAATTATGCTCATACAATTTACCGGCTCCTCACTCATTTCTATTTCTCTATCTTGAACCAAGACATGTTAAAACACCACCTACTAGACTGAATTGCATGTAGGTACACTCTCCAACCTAAACTGGAGCTCAGAATCTCAAATTATAGGAAGTTAAAGAAATATTTCTTAAATTGGAGTTTCTGTGCCTAGGTTGTACTTGCAATAAACAGAAAGTCCCTGGAATGCATACAACGTTGAACAGAGCAGATGTCGTTTACATGAGAAAAAAAAAAAAAAAAAAAAGTAATCACTGTGACTCGTGGACCATTGCCCTTCAGAAAATGTGGGTTAAATTCACACATCAGGTGCCCACCAGTCTGCCCACAGCTTCAGGGCAAGAGAACTATTTTTATGTCCTCCAGACAAAAAAGGAAATAAAGCAAGAACACACACACACACATCCTATGGATAACTTAAAAAAAAAAAAAAAAGAAACAAAAACAAAACAAAAAACCCACCAAAAAAAAAAAAAAACACACCAAAAAAACAAACAAAAAAAAACCACCAAAAAAACCCCAAAAAACACCAAAGCTCAGCTTCACTTGCATGTGCAATTCATCATGCTTCCTTTTTACAGCATTAAAAAAATTACAACCAGGGAGGGAGTCTGGCTTAAGTTAAGAACTGCCCATACATTTTACCACTTCCAGAATTTTCATTCTTCATGTATTACCATAAAAACTTTACTACACCAAAAATACTACTCCCAGAAGATACAAAAATGTTGCAAACTCTGGCACTTATCCTGCAGGATGTTACTGCAAACACCAAGCTTTCGCTCCAGATAGGAGGACTTCAAGCTCATGTGGAGTTGAACTTCCCAGACCCCAGAAAGCACGCCTAAAACTGCCCTAGCATTACTGTCTTTGAAGTAAGAGGTTGAAGATTGACTATGATCAAGTGTTTTCCAGTGCCCTCTCCACTGTTTTTTGTTTCCTACTCTTTTGCTTGTCATTCCTACAGTACGCACGTTTCACTACAATTAATATTGTGAATGATTGTTTGCCACATCAAACATTATCTGTAGTTTCTCCTCGCTTTCAAAACTTTTTTATATGCACAAAAGGGACCCTTCATTAGCTCTTTTGGAGTTGGGCTTTCTGGGAGGGAGAAGGATGCAGGAAGACATGAGACACTATTCCAAGACAAAGTAAAAAAAACAAAGAGTGAAACAAGAAGATAATCAATTTCATTCTAAAAATTTAAAATGTAGCTCATTTAGCTATGTTCCGCATTAAATTTTTTGTCTAAATGAGAATCATAAACTAAAGGGGAGCAAAGATGTACAAAGTTTTCCTTTTATTATTATTATTATTATTATTATTATTATTATTATTATTATTATTATTATTATTATTCTGTCACTTTATGAACTACCATTACATAAAACAAGAGCTTTAAAATAGTTCTAAAACCAATCTCTTGGTCAATCAGGTGGCTGTCATCAATCTACTAGATTTATATTGAAAAAGAAAGAAAAATGTCACTGTTCAGAAAAGCTTCAAGGTTGATATTAATGACAATGAATCGTATGACTAACAGAATGAAATTGAAGCACCTTAAGACTCTTGATCCAATGCCCTCTGAGGTCTGAGTTCCAAGGCACCATTTTTTGGTTTCTGTAAATAAGTCCTTGTGTTGTATTTTTATTTGCTAGAAAATTACACCTAGGATTGTTTCATGCAGCCCATAGTACTATTCCATAGAGTAAAAGTTAGCATGCACCATCTGAACACTGGGCTTTTTCAGTGTAATGTTTCTCAGGAATTACAGTATTAGATTAATGAGATGTGCAAATTTTTTATCAACTCAGTCTCTAAAGCAATGAGTCACTCCTAAATGCAGAACAGCAATAAAATGAAAAACAGCTTATGTGCTGCTGTATTCTACACCCCACAGGTATTAGAACATATGATTAGAACAGATGCAAAAGGTTTCCACTGAAGTAAGATGTACAGACACAGAAAGCACTATAGCAATGTATGCTGAATCTGGGCTCAATAGCTAAACAGGTGCTATTAATGCTGAGCAGCTCCAGGAACATCAGCCCAGAAGAAAGCCTGAGAGTCAGACACAGGTATGAGCAAAAGAGACTATTCACAGCAATCAACCACAGGCAGCCAAACGAGAAAGCCAGTTCCCTGATGTTCCCCTTGCACTCAGTGGGACTATAATTCCTTCTTCTGGAGAGTATTTCAGAGTACAAGACTAATTTAGGCAATACAAATCAACTTCTGGAAGAGATGGTCTGTCTCCATAACCATCAAACACAAACAAGAATGCTGTAGCTTGGGTGAGAGCTTAAAATGTACTTTCCTCCCTGCCTAATGCCAACAGCATTCACTGGAGGCAAGCAAAATGAGCTAAGCAACAGAGACTACCTATCAGGTTCTCCTCTCCTCTTAAGAAAATCAGGATCAAAGCAAGGAAAAAATATTCTAAAATAGAATAGTTCAAATTGTACCCTATCATCTCATGAAAAAACAGACAAGTTTGCAAAGTGGATAGTAATTAATAGATACTCTCTTAAATGGCAATGATATACCATATAAGGAGCAAACAACATTTAGCCAAATGCCTCAGTCACCCTCATTTATGGTGCCTAGAGACGTAACAAACAACAGACTGCTAGCAATCTGATAAATCGGTTCTATTCCAAAATCCCCAGAATACTCTATACAGCAAATGAGCCCTGTAAAATGTTTGTAGCCACAGTGGGAAAATTTCCCTTTTTTTACCCTGGTTCTGCTTTTTCTGCTTACAAAGGCTGGGAAATCTTCTCTGTGCTGACACGTTGCCTTCACTTCCATTTCTGTCTGCTTCCTGACCTATATCATACTTAACACCTGCTGACATCATGATTTCCAATATATTTTTTGCCAAAACATTCTTTGGAATGTGAAGGATGTGCCCCGGTAGCAGCTGGGGACACCCATGACAACAAGACAGGTGTCAACGTGGGAGGAATGTCCAGCAGTGACAGGGAGAAAATGGTCAGCCACTGCTGAATCTCCGAAACTTCTGGAACGCACAGCAGGTTGGCCCTCCTTCCAAGGAAACTACAATGTAAGGGTGAGGAAAAAGGCAATGGTGTGTACATGCATCTCTGCTTGCTATGCTGCACATAGGGTGGGCTCCCAACCCGGGGGCTTCCCACAGTGTAGGCAAAGCCAGAGGGACTAAGACATCCAACTTTGATGGCTTTTGGCATGATAAGGACTTCAACCATATTCTTCAGCCAGGGGCTGTCCTGCGTGTAGTAAAAATCCACAGGACCATTCCTATAGTCCCCTAAGGCAGCGCTTGACCCAAAGCAGCACTCAAGCAACACCACCTGGGGCTGGAGAGGTCACCTGCTGGGACAAAGCATCCACACCTCTTCCCTGGGCACCAGCTGAGCAGCCTGTGCAGCCTCAGGGGCCCAGCAAACCACCACAAGCACAGTTTGGGAGCAACAGGATTGGCAAAGGACTCTCCAGCACTGACTTGTCCCAGGGTATCTCCTTGCCCCTGTGGCTGACAACATTTCTGCCAAACAAGTGCAAAACAATAAAAAGCAGTTTTCCAAGTTGGCAGAGATGAGGTTTAGACACATTTCAGAGTTTCATAGTGTTCTGGTTTGGGGATAACTTACGTAATAAAAGTGATGATGCATTTTCAAGCAGATCCTGTCTTCCTGGAAATATAAGGGAAATTGTGTTTCCAACCCTTGAATGACCACTAAAATACCGCTTTCACAGAAAAATTTACTTATACATACACTGTTCATCAGACTTAATAGAGAAGTCCATTAGTACAAATAAGACCAAGTTAAGGTCCTGTTCCACAGCTGGCAGTACCACATTGGTAACACCTTTCAAAGAGCCTTATAAAGAGCTAGCAGAGAAAAATCCCTGAGTGGTACTCAGAGTAAGCACAGGTAAATGTTTGCCAGATTAACTCTAAGTTGCAGCTGCTTGACTTCAAGCATGTGTTCTGAAAAACCATTAATAATGCCAGTCTTATAAATTCAGTGAACTTTCATAATGTGAAAAATAAAATCTTATATATGCTGCCAAGAAAGTCTGCCTAGAAACTTCCTGCTGAATTTTTTTTCAACCTAGCAATAGGATTTCCCCCGAGCCCATCTACCAAATATTCAGGCAATAAGAGGAGGTCAGTCAATGTCTAAAATATTCCCCTTCTTTTTGGATTCATAAACTGATCCAGAATTTTAAGCTAACTGACCACAAATTTTCTAATGGGTGAAAATTAAAACTGTCATGGAAACAGCAGAGATAATAATTTCATCTGGCCAAGGTCTGTCTTCACTTGCAAACAGCCTGCAGAAGCAACAGCACTGGAAAGTCTAAACAGGTTAGTACTTTACAGCACAAAAATTAGAGAAACAAAAAAGATCTTTGCCACCCTCTGAACAATATGCTGCAGTCTTCAGTCAGAAGCATAGTGCAAGGAGATTCATTTCAGAGCAACCCCAAGGGAACCAGAAGAGAAGACAGACTCCCTTCAGAACTGGGGCTGGGGCTTTTGTTGTGCAGCATTGATAAACGGACAAACGATGCACACATCTCCCAAAATTGTAACATCATTTGCTTGTTCCCATGGATGAAGTTTCTCTCTTTTATTTAATGAAGCAGGTACTGCAACAGTGGGTTTCATTATTCTTTCATCTCTTCATTTCCCCTGGTTCCTAGTAACTCCTAGCTAAATGTAAGCCACCCACAAGTGCTTTGCCACATCAACAATCAACCAACCACAGCTCAGCTACAAGCAGGAGACGCAGTATCAAAAATACACATTTTCCAATGGTTTGGGGCTCCATTTACCCTTCCAAAATTTTAAGAACTAATAGGACATTCTCCAAATTATATACATTTGATGCATGCTGGAAATAAACCCTGGGTTTAGCTGACTTTGAGAGAAAATACAGGGTGTAGGATAACAAAGAGTGTGACATCACATGTCACAGGAGACCAAAGGATTTTCTGAGTACTGTGTAAGGACTGAGCTGTGGGCTGATGTAATGAACTTTGCCACAGTAGAAAGCAGATTTCTGATAGACGGAATACTAGATTAAATCCCAAATCCTGTTTTACCACGTTGACTTTTAGGCATATTACAGGACCAAATTAAGTAAGCTGTGAGTTGAACTCTGAGTAGGAAAAATTTGCAAGAAAAACAAAATGTGATACTCCTGTGTACTTCAAACAGCCAGGAATCTTTCTAAAATAAATAAATAAACATCATATGGAGGCTGAGGACTACGGAAAAAATTCAAGTATTGTTCTAAGTAGCTCTTGTTTATGAGCAGTTAATCAGAAAGACTAGAAAAAAATCTTTAACCTTCCAGAGTTAAATTATTTCCACAAAAAAAATGCACGGCACACTGCCAATTCTTCCAGACTATCTCCTATGAATCACTGCTTCTTGGGCTTCAAAAAGATGCTGTCTCGCTTACACTTGGCTGTGTCATCTCATTCCAAGGCTTTATCTCAACACCATACTTTATCATCACATTTATTTATTGTGTAAAGTGTGGACTAATTTTCCACATTCAGATTTCAAAGTACAGTAACAGCGTAATTGTTCAATTCTACTGATGTGCTTTCATTTCTTTGCCATGTCTGTAATAGCATTTTAACTTTTCTCTGATAATAACAGAAACATAAAGATTTTACACATTTTAACCTTTAACATCTTCAAACAGCTTATGGAGTTTAAGAAAACATCATTTCTCCTAAGCATGGGAAATTTTACTTTAACATATTATTTCAGCATTTTATTTAACCATACGAGCAGCTTAGGAAAGCATCTTATTTCCATTTCAGTTTAAATGGCAGATGATGGATAAATTGTAGCTAATCTTGGAAAGAGATGTGTAAAACCAACCAACTCCTGATAAAACTCCATTACTAATTCTGGCAATTTTCTCAGAAATTATTTCAAGGACAAGGCTGAAATAGTCTTTAATCTTTCCTTACTATAAACAAACACTTCCTTGACATATTTTCAAAAGAATTCCTAAAAAATAAATAAGGTCAAAGAAGCTAGCCAATAGTGATTGATTTTTCCGAGAACCACACGCAATAACACATTTTTAGAAAAGTAGCAAGGGGAGATTACTGAACATATGCTATACTTTCCACCATTTGTAGGAAAAATAAACCCAACTAGCTACGCTTCACTGTTTCTACAGGAACAATGATGTCTGCCTTCAGCTAAGTCCCCACAAAAGCAGGATCTGATAAGGACACTTCTGAGAGCCATCTGATCAACCATGGCTTAAAGCTGTATTTCTAACATAAAAGACAGCAATTAAAGGTAATTTGGCATAAAAGGGAAGGCTATTTTTCATCCTGCAACAGACTCCCCAGATTCAATCTGCAAAACAACTGAAAACTTGAAAACACCAGTGGAGACAATAGGAGGAAGAATATCAAAGGCATATAAAAACATATTTCTCCTTTTCACTTCATCTTTCTTGCACCTTTTCCACTTCATCCTTCCTCCCCTCTTTCAGCTCCTCACCTGTCTGCAGGATTCCTTTCTCTTTCCTATCCAAGACCTGATTATCCTAGTAGTAAACCTTCTGATTAAAACCATTTAACACTTAGGGGACTACAGGTTTATATGGTGCTTAGAATTAATACTGCACATCTCAAGAGTATTATTAATTACTAACTTCTTTTGGCAGAGGAAAAAATTAATATATTCTACAATACTGGATTTTAAGGAACTGTTTTTATATACCTAGGTTTGCTTAAGGCCCTACTCTTTTTCATGACAGTTACATTCAGGAACTAAAATATTATGTGACCATCAGTGGTAACAACACTCACTAAATTGTGCTCACATGGATGTCACCCTACAATTTGATAACCAAAAAAAAAAAAAAATTTTTTTTAAAAAATTGTAAATTCCTGAGAAGATTTACAATTAATTTTAAAAGTATTGGAACATAAATCTTTTCAATGAACCCAGTATTCCAGCAAAGTCTGAGTGATATCACACAAAAAAAGCAGCATTCAAGTCTACAGGAACATATAATCAGCACTGGAAATACTGTCTAAACACATAGCCCAAGAGAAGACAGTTCTCTGCTGCAACTACTCATACAACTGGCAATTTTGTGACTAACCGAACAGAAAGGGCACATACATTTTGCAGTGTATCTATTTAGTGAGGGGTGAAACTAAGCACTCCTGAGTTGAAGCAGGAATGTACTGGTGCAGTACTGTGAAAGACAAAAGATTCAGTGCATCCCCTTGGCTAATTGCAAAGGATCTTTCTTTACTCCCTGAGCCTTGCCAACAACTGGGAGCAGCTCTTCTTCACGATGGAGAGAAACTGAAGCAGCTTGCTGCACATTGGCCAACCAGCAGTTATTTTCCTATGAATCCACTCGCATTTTTGGAGCAGAAGATGACATTTGCTTTACAGAGGATCAAACTGTTCCCGTGTGTTAGGCATTTGGTCCCAATCAAAACTGCACAGCATAAATGCAAACCCTGAAAATCAATGCAATATTGAAAATTACAAAAAACACTTCAGGAACTAAGCAACTGTTTATGATGTGCTTAAATGTAGTTATCAACTGAATTTTGCAAGTGCCTTAAAACATGTTATTTCTAAAAAGAACCCCCATATCTTAAGTCATTGTTAAAAGTTTTTCCAACTAGATAGGCCCATAAGTAAAAGTTGTAAAAATACTGCATTTATCTTCATAAAACATTTTTACAGTCTCTGCATTAGCTGTTATTAAATATATGCATCAGAAACCTTCAATTGCAGATACTTTGTATGTCTGTACTGAGTATAACTAGGAGACATCTATGATAGTATATAATAAACCTTGCATCTCACCACAAATTTATTGACAATGCTGCACACAAGAACTAGAAACCACACTGAATTTTCTGGGAGAAGCAGGAGACAAAATAAAACAAAACACTTGATTCTCATTCAATCCTATTCCTAATTTTGATCTTAACTGCTTACAACTGCGTAGTTTCTCCTTGGAGCTCTTGCTATACCACACAGGAGAGCAGCAAATACAGGCAAGGTGGTTCCCAGCATAGCTGTAAGGCTCTTGAGAGGTTTAGCTCTTGCAAGCCCACTCTGATTAGAACAAAACTGAAAGATGGAGACAGTCAGAGAGCAATCACCAGTCGTAAAGATATTTGGCCAAAGAGAAAAGCTGAAGCCTAACACAGTTTTAGGCTTTCTACTCATTCCATATGCCATCCACTATGATGGAAAAGTCTCCAACTGTATCTTTACCAAAAATCATTCTTTACCTTCACCAGTTTCTCTAAAATGCTTAAAAATCCCTCACACCTCTGACTGCCCGAACAACTAAGCCCTTGGCTGCTCCTCCCCCTCCTCTGCATGGAGGCAGCTCTGTCACCTGCAGAAAGCCCCCAGGCTCAGCCATGCACAAGTCCTGTCACACCTCTTGAAGGATCCGCTATAAAATCTGATGCTGCCAAACTTGACTGAGTGATGGTTGTGGCAGACAGGGAGTGACTGGAAAGCCCCATTCCTCCTCTCCCTTACAGAACCAGAGAAGCACACAGCCAGCAGCAATGGGAATGCCAAACAAGGAGGTTCAACAGCTTCCCCCCCTTCAGAGCTTGCACCTCCCCTTGTTCTCTCGCAGCAGGCCACATATGACCTCTCAGACACCTCTCAACACCCACCCATCATCTTAGCAAGCTTCAAAGCAATGCCGGCAGTCGCCTCAGCAGACATCAGGTATGAGCCCCACCTTCAAAATTTCCACTGCTGCTTGGAAAAGGATGTGTTGACTTCAGCTGCATGCAGAGTAGCATCAAACATGTACACCCATTCAAGGCTACAAGGAGAGCTCCTACCCTTTTGTTTTTAATAATGCATTACATTTAGTTGTTTTCCCCAGGGTAATTTTCTGTTACCCTGCTACAAGATGCATAAACAAATGTGTAAGAAGAGCATTAAGATGTTTTGCCTGTTTGTTTTGGTTAGAGGGTGTGTGGCGTTTTTTTAAACACATGGCAACATTTTGATTACTATTCTTAGAAACCATTTGAGGCAAAAAAGAGCCCATGAAAGAACTGAAGTCCACAAATGAACTTCCTTTCTGCCGGCTTTTCTCCCCTTCAGTCATGCCTGCCAAAATCCCATGCTTCATAGGGGCATCTGTTCTATTCTCTCCAGGCCAAAAAAGGAGACTTTTCAAACTCTTACTACAGCCGAGGAAATCTATAGCTCAATGAGCCTAATGGAATTTTTTTCTCCCCCATGTCTGCAACACCACAAGTGCCATCAGAAGGGAAAGTCCCTTTCTCCCCTGTCCCTTTCTCCAGCCCAGCTCCCAATCCAGGCTCCTTCTAAAAGCTGTCCTCCTCCCAGTCCCTACCTAACTGCTTTTTACCACATGACTGAGGAACTGAGAACAATTTACTTATTCATTTATGAGCCATAAATGAAACTCTACATCAACAGCTGAACTGACACATTCTTATGAATCCCTACCGCTCTAAGTTCTTCCCCCCGCTGTGAACTTGGTATACTTCATACAACAAGAAGTACATAAGAAACAGTTGCTTTCCCATGCTAGTACTACTCCTAGGGCAGTATCACAATAAAGGCAGTCTCAGTGGATTTGACTAAAAACTGATTCACACTGCTCAATACAAACAGCAAGTCACCCTGCAACTACACTGCCTGCCCAGGATTTAAAGTCACACACTGGCCTTCAGAGGAAAGTTTGGTCGCTCCCACTGACACCAGAAGAATAGAGCAGAACAGACATCATACTCCCTATGCCAACCTCACTGTAAGCTGGCTTCATCCAAGTGCAATGCATTTCTTTCAGTAACTTTCAATTTATGGTGAAAAACATAGGGCACCACAATTCTATCAATTCCCCACAAAATAACAGCTTTAATATGTTTGAAATACGCAGACTTTCTAGAATTTATCAGTTGTGTAAGGCTTCAATGCAACCACAATAACAGGCACAGGCCACAAGCATCACTGCTGTGGCTTTCAGTGAAATCTCCAGAAAGAGACCAGAAAAAAATCTAACAAAACAACCCCAGACATTTGCATCAGAAATAGGAGATAAGAAAATTAAGCTGAGCAGTAGGTATATATTTTTATATATTAAAATCTCTATTTGCACAATATCTCTAAAAGTGCCTCGCGTACATCATTTTTTTAAAGCTAATAGCAAGTCTGCAAAGTTCCTTTTTTTGTCTACAAGCAAAACATATCTCATAACTTGAGGCACAGAAAGGATGTAAGAATGTATTAATTGGCCAATGAACCCTATTTGCAATTATTTATTTAGATTTTCTGGCTACACACAATCTTTTTCACATATAGTCTTCAAGAAGCAGGAATAGTCCTAGCAGGTTAAATACAGGCAGGTTTTCAGCCTAAAATGGTTGAGCATCAAGCCCAAAGCTAATATCTGTGCCCACTCTACACCAGCTCTTTGTGGCTCAGCCTGTAAATGCATAGCCTCACTGGCAAGCTGCATCTATGAACTGAATACATAAACTCTTCCACTTATGAAAAGGAAAAAAAAAATTTAAAAAATCAAAGCTAAGCTCCACGTCTGGAAGAAAAAAGGTAATTAAAGGGAATACATTTCTGACACAGCCCAGTTATCAGGTGAAATCAAGATTAAGAGGCATGTTTATGAGCATAACTAAGTCAATATTTTCAAACTGGCTTTTGAAGCAAATCTTAGTTTTACCATTCATAAAATTCAATAGGTAATTACACAGTTAGGCAAACGTCCTTAGAGGAAAGCAGAAGAATAATGAATTCCCTACATAATTATTTATAGCTGTGTTTTGGAGTGAACACAGAATAACAGGCATCAAGCCAATATTTAAAGGAAAATAACCCCAGATTTGTAAAACCTTAAATGTTTCTGTAAGCCATTCCATAGACAACAACCTATTTCACAATCTAATCTGCCTTTGCAATACATAAAAATCCCAACAACTTAGACTGCCTCTCTGATTAATCATTACGATTTAAAATAAAACCTTGACAAGATGGGTCCAGAAGCACAACCACCAAATATGTAATGCTATCAGAACATGCAATTTGCTTTAAATAATGTTCCTGGGAAGTGCCACAGTGTCGTGTGCAAAACACGTTGTCTGATCTGTATTTTGAAGAAACCCTTGGGAACAAAATCATTACCAGGCATCAGTCAAAATGGCAACAACATAAGATCACATCCAATTCAGTCTTTCATAACTAACCCTAAGAACAAGCTGCTTATCACTCCAAAGCTCAAAAAAGATGATGAAAAACTATATAACACAACGTCCTTTAGTTCCCCAAAGACAACCGATTACATTCAGTTAGGAGCTGATTGGTGTGCAGTGATGCTTCTGCTTTCCAAATACACAGCTTAATTGCCAATACAACTTCACAAGAAAACAGAGAGGAAAAAATTTCCCTCTCCTGCTATTGAAAAGACAAGCAGTAGTTGCTAGCAAATAAAAAGAAGGCCAAATTGTTGTTACTTTTTAAAGCTCAAATATCATCAATAACATGCTGGAGACAAAACTAAACAAACTTTTTTTAATAACAAAAAATAGAACATGATCCAAACATTCCCCTAAAATGAACCAGTTTTATAGTGTCACAAGTAAAAATTATAATAAAAATCTGTATCAATACATAAAATTCACAGCACAAAGGAGCTCTAACTGGACTGAAAAGAATGGGGGTTTAATTTGTATATTATATACAGATGCTCTTGCTCCAGTTTAAGTCTTCTTTCATACACGTCATCAGAAACAATACTGGATAGATTGTGCTGCTCTACTTCAGCACTCCACAAAACAGATTTAAATGGAAAAGATCATTGCACACAGGGCTGTGCAGAGTACATTTCATTCTTCTTATACAACAGCAGGAGTTTTCAAGCAATTTGAATGTTACTTAGTTTCATTTGAAGGAGAGAGTACAAAGTTGGCATTATTTTTATTACTGTAGCATGTGGTAGGCATAGCAGGAAAGTTGCCAGGTATATATTGGAGCAAGAGGGGCGTATGTCCTTACGGAAATACTAAAACCTGGACAATAAAGTTTTATCAATGTTAGCAATAAATATGAATTCCCTCCCTCCTGCAGCACCTTTAACTTAAATGCCCAGCAGCTTTGTGGATTCAAAAGACTGAATCCTGTACCCTCGCTCTTGCCAAATAACTCAATTGCCTTCAATGTGCATAACATTTCCTTAGGACTAGATGTGTTTGTCTTCTTTTATCCAGCTACAATATATTTCTGTGTTATGAACTACCACTTTCCATCAATGCTTATAACAAGAACCTGCACGCCTCTCACAGCTCCCCCAGCTTAAGGACAGGCCAGCTAAACATGACACAAAAGCACCTTCCAAACATTCTTTCTTCTTTATGAGGAACGCAGAGACATCCTAGTGGTAAATGTTCAGGACAATCCTGGGATTCCTTCTTCAGTGCAAAGGGGAGTACTTGTAGAGATGCACATAAAAGTTGCAGGAGAAGGAAACGGGAAAGGAAACAGGAACCAAGAGAGGGAAAGGAGGTCGGAGAAACAAAAGGCAGATATAGGCTTCATAAGAATTGCTGAAACAAACAGGTCATCCCATGTCTCGATCAAAGCCCCCATTAAAAAGCTCTACAAATTCATTTTTAAGCAAGAACTTATTTCTTGGTCTTAAGACAGCACTAAAATAAAATAACAGGAAATGAATGGTACATCATTGACTCTATAGGGTTTAAATTCATTTGTCTGCCCTGCTTTTCTGCAATTTTCATCCATCTCGGAGAAAACACAGAATAATGGATTTTTTTTTTCCCACAAATAAATGGTTATTGCAAAACTATTATGTTCATTTATATCATGCAAAATACCCTGCAAGATAGCTGGAGATAAACAATATATAGACCAAGAGAGTTTCTGGGAAGGGCACAGCAGCTGAGCCAGCAGTAAACTCTGCCCGCATTCTGTTTCATATCTAGAACACTGGGCACTCTGGTCATGTTTATGGCAATTTTTCCTTAGTGCAAGAGAAACCAAGCTGTCCCAGGAGACAAATCAGAGCAGAAAAGCCTGTTGAAGATGGAATCCAAGCTTTGACATAAATGTCTCAGCAGCAACTCTGAAGAGGCATTTCTCTCATGCATCTGCTACAACTTGAAACCTCTGCCTGTACATTACTTGCTAGAAATGTTTTGTGAGGATTTTTTAAAATTTACTCTGGACAATTTAATGTAACATACTTATTTATTAATTAATTTATACAGTAACATTTCTTTGTTAACTTCAGTGACAATATAGTTTCAAAACTGAGTTGTGCTTCAGCTATCTATGAAACCTCTGATTTTTCACAGAAGTCTATTCACCATCCAATCATTTGCACTACATCACTAGAGTAACTTCTAAATTTTATTTCAGGCAAAGATATACATCTCTTCTGTAAAAATTTACACTTGAAGTCACACTCCCCTTAAAGCCCTTGGAAAGATATAGAGACATTTAGTCTACAGCTCACCAAACCTGCTTTCTATGCTAGTTTTGGAGATTTGATATGCCTCACACTCTGTAGAGACAACCAGATATCCAATGACTACAGGAGCCCACCTCAACACCACTGCTTTTTTTGATGATCCACCTCCTTGTGGATCTTCTTTCCCCTGCTCCTCACCATGACAAGAGGAGCAAGAGGAGATACTTGAGACCAACTTCAGATTTCATTTAGGTAAACAAGAAAGGCAAAGAATCATGTGCAGCTGGTGTAAAATAAACATACTCTGCTAAAAATGTTCCAGGCTGAATTGAAAATCTACAAGGAGCTAAGGAAAACAGCAACACAGAATTCCTCACAAAGATTCCTTGGAACTGGGAGATCCTGTTCCTACTCTCAAACACTACTTAGACTCACAGCATTTTAAGACAGGACAAAATTTCCCAAACAAGTAATGTACTTGATCCAGGTTTTCCACCTTGATATAGTTTACTGCCTCTGAAAACTCCCATGATCAATCAATTAATATTTCATGTCTATGACCAAAAGACACTGAAATGTAATAAGGGCCTGACTTTATCGAATCCTCAGCTGACCACAAAACCTACCAATACAATTACAGCAGGACAAAGTTGAAGAATTTCAGTAAACAGAAGCTGTATCCTCATACAACCAATGCAACATCAACAGAGTCATTAAATAATTTGGGATGAAGGAACATGCAAAACAAGCCAGTAGAGAAGGAGGTGTGGTGCCTGATTTTGGTAAAAAACCCCAAAACACTGCTATGAAAGCTTCTGAATTCCAGGACCTTTCTGAAAAAGATGCCAAAGTCTGCATTGAGAATACCATGGCTTAAATTATCTGGGCATGAAGAACTGTGTTTCAGACTGCACAGGCTCAGTCACTGTGGTGCTCTGGGTACCACTTCTGCTCTCCAAGCTGTCAACCACACGTCCATTGACACACATCCTCCTTCCTCAAAAGTAGAGTCTCAAAAGCACCAGAGACACCCTGGGCTCTGGATGCACTTCCAGATACCCTCTGTTGGCCAGAATGAGCCGTCCTGCAAGCACCCACCCTGCTCTGGGATCCCCATGAGGTTCCAGCAGGATCTCTCCCTTTGAAGACACACAGACACCGGGGTATGGGAGCCTACACCACCACCCCATGTTCCACAGGCTCTTTGCAGCATCAGTGCAATGGGGACAAATGCTGCCAGGGATTTCCTCTCCAACCCATGCCCTAAAATAACACTGGGATGTGGGAGGAAAGCATCTAGGTTAACACTGCCTCATGCAGCACTATTTTAAGCAGGAAAACCCTGAGGATTGGTAAGGTTTTGATTCCTTCTTCCAAATGTTGCGACTTTAGGCACTTCCATCAGACTCTGCCTCCTCCTCCAGCTTTAATCACCTGATAGCATTAGAGTAACAAAGATAAGGATAACTACTATACATGGAAATGAATGAGAAATGAGAAAGTATTTTTATGCCAAGATCAAAACAACTGCAACCAAGTATTTTTCATTATGCCAGAAGATACTTCTGCTACTTCTCAGACTACAGCATTACTCTGAGTTGACAACTTTAAAAAAAAAAACTTTAAAATTACATTTTAAACATCTATACCAGCAAGCCATACACTCTTTCAGAAGCTGAAAACCCATACCTGGCGTACAAAACTGTTGGAGGTAGTGTCAGAAGATGTACTCCCATCTGATCCTTTAAATCGGTTTTTTCTTCTTGCCCCTTTACCATAAGACTGTTCAAAAAAAAACAAACAAAAAACAAAACACACATTAGAGAAACAGCATTACAGCATTAGTTTGTGTTGCACAGAAAGCTTCCAGTGTCTCCTAGGCTAGCAGGGATTCAGATTATCAGCTTTGTGCCAATCAATAACCACATTCACCAAGTAACTGATGGGATGTATGTGCAAGTGCTCACCAGGCTTGGTCAATTGAGCCCTAAATGTTTTGCTGTTGCTGTGGGGTTTTTTTTCACATTTGAGTCCAGAAAAGTATTTATAGATTCACATAAATGTAGCATTATTCACTCAAGCCATAGTGATTAAAAAGTAGAGTTTGTTGTGCAGCTAGTTTAAATAAACAAGGTAGGAAAGGAGGTACTAAAGCAGTCTCCAGGATATCACAGCTACGAGCCAAGTCAGCTGAGGGAATATTAAACAGCAAGAAGTGACACACAACTTGTTGATACAATCTTACAACTGAGGGAGATTTTACAATAATTTTTTACAGTAAGAAAGTAAAAGCAGTATAGCAATAAAAAAGACTGTATGTATAACTGGGAAAGAGGTAATATGCTACTAAAAAAAGCAAGGCATCACTTTTATCTACTAGGAATTTAAAGAGACATGAGGAGAAAACTATGGCTGAAACAAAACTTTAAAACTATGGTTTAGAAACAAGGCAAATGCATGCATGTGTCCATGAAAAGCTATTTGTTTTGTGCCTTAAATGTGAATCATCAATTAATATTTTTACATTAAATTACAAGGAAAAAAAAGAGAAATAGTTCATAACTATGTTATTTGCAAACACTTATTTCTGTGTAAATGAGTGCAAACTGTGTAGACTGTGAACTCTGCCACAACATCACCTCCGGGCTGTGCAACCTTCAGAGCTTTAGGCCTGAGCTTACTGGTTCCCATGGTGGGGAAGAGTGGGCTCCAGTGCAGGCTGAAACACTTAAAATCTCATACTGGCAGATTTTTAATATCATGTCTTCAAATTCTGAGTGCTGTTCTTAGCAGTACTACATATGGTAATTGTGATTTAATATTTTGCAGTCTAAGACTACCAGAGGAGGACGACAGATAGCCACCACTAACCTCAGATTGTTTGACAAATCCAGGTACCTTGCCTCCACCAGATGCAAGAGAACAATCTCAATCTGTAACTTTGCTGATTCTGGGAGAGTTTGGAGCACTGGTTGAAATCTAATACATCAATCTTTCAGAAAGGATGACTCAAGGAACAGTAGTTCTGTCAGCCAGACATTCACTCTCAGCAAAAATAGTATCTGTTATCTCACTAACCTAACAATGACCTACAACAAAAGCAGTGCTGTACCCCCCAAAAAGCCGATTAATGGGAAAGATATTTTGCCAAGATCATATATTTTTTCAAAACTGGACAACAGCCCTGTAAGAAATTTCTGAAGGGCACCCAAATTGATTTTACATGCTGGTTAGGGCAGAACTAAACAAAAATCAAGATGTGGAACATTATGGGGGTAAAAACAGGACATTCTGATGAGTCTAGGACTGTAACCCAACAGGTCACAAAAATTAAATTTCAATCAGGTATAGCTTTACATGGTTGCATCTCTAAGAGGAATCTTTTATCACTGAAGAACTTCTTGGTAATGAAAAGGTCTTCCTAGATCAATAAGAGTACATTGGAACCACTGTTACAAACAAATTATTAAAAATATTTTCCAGTTAAAATATTATAATACATAATATTTTCCAGTTCTACCAGAACCATCTTTTTGCACCTAATAGAATATAATTAATATAATATTCCACCTAATATAACACAGTATAATATAATATAATATAATATAATATAATATAATATCAAAGTCCTAGAATACATAAAAAGCATCTCTGACAGCAGTATTCTTCAAATGGAACAACATCTGTAGATCAAAATTTACCTGTGTGAATGGCTCATATTGAGTTAATTGTCTGTGGTTACCCACAAATATTCTGAACTAGTTTCCTAAAATTTTTGTGGAAGCATATAGAGCTATACTTACAAAAAAATAAAGAATTTCTAACATTCACAAAGGAGCTCAAGAATATAAAGCTCTACATGAAGATTACACTATCTAGGCAATTTCATTAATGGTGTACAGTACAATATTGTGTAATTGCCAAGGAGATAATTAAAAACATGTCCACATATTCTCTCTCACAGTCACACTTCTTTTATTTGTCTCCAGTTTCTAGCATATTTATTTAAAGTATCATAGTATTTGGTTGGCTGACACAAAAATTTGTGAGAAAGGCAAAAGAGGGACAGAGTCTAGAGTGATGAGGATAAAAAACATAAGAGCAGAAAAAGAATATGTTACAAGCACAGGTAGAGAAGTGTGCATTTTATCTGTGCAACAATGACTAAAAGCATTTATTTCTGGCAACATCACAGCAAATGAAGCTGAGGCTGAAACTCACATTGATTTTTCAGATTGAGGAGGGCTTTTTTTGTGCACAGTAACATGCACACTTTTGTTTTAGTGTTTTGTAAGTGAAAATTCATCAGAAGCATGAGCTGCACACTAACTTTAGATACAAAAAACCTGTTGACATGATGGCAGCCTGTGGCTACAGATCGTAGGCACAGTCAGTTTTACACCTGCTTCTTTGCACAGAGCACTTTTCAATCAAAAGAATGGGGGACAACTTTGCTTTGTGGGAAAACTGGGATTTGATGACTCTTCTCATTATTTTAAGGATGCTAATCATGGACCACATTTTTTTTCCATGCCTTTCAGGCTTATTCCCACAGTCAGAAATGCCTGAAACTTTCTTCTGAAGATGAGATTAGTCTTCCATAATCAAAACAATGTTATATATTATTAAAAATTAATAATCATCTCTGCCATGTGGAGAAGCTTGAACACTCATCCTGTCATAGTCATTATATGTTGCTTCTTCACGTGTATTTTTTTCCACAAGATCTTAATGCGAGAACAAGGCCTTTGTAAAAAAAAAAAAAAAAAAGAAAAAAGAGAACATTTTTCCCCAGTATGTTACTGTGATTTGCATGCTAAAATACATTCCCTTATCTGTGTTCTGTGCAGCAGTTGGCTGCAATTAGGCAGCTAAAAATAAAGGGCTGAATCACGACATGAGGACATTGGCCAGTAAAAGCAGCAACACGGGGCAGTCGTTCTTAACCCATATAGTGGCTGCACCTAGCAGAACAGCCACTGGACACCAAACACCTCAGCACCCCAGCACCCCAGCATGGTGGCAACCTCAAAACCCAGAAAACCCAGCAGGGCAGGGCTGGCACACCATCATTTGTCCCAGCTGATCTGGATACAACTGACTCCAGCCCTGTGAACAAGCCTGTTTATATAAAAAGTTTGCTGACAGTAAGTTCTTACTGGATTTTAGCAAAACATATTACTCAAACATAAAGTTATGTATACATGTAAGTGTTTACAAGATCAAAAGTGTAGCTTAGTTTATTAGTCAGATGTGTGAAATTCTTTTAAAACTGGCTGAGCTGTCCTGCCTGAGACAAGAAATAAAACACATTTATGTTCAAAGCTTCATAAAATACCTGGAAAACAACATGAAACCATACTAAAAAACCCAAACCAAAACCAAACCAAAGTAGTTTTGTAAAAACCATTTCATCAACCAAGACTTAACAAAGCAAAGAAAACCTCTGCTTTCCAACTCTGATTAGAAAGTACATTGTGCAACCCATGTAATCAAATGTAATCAAAACCCATATTCAACCCATGTAATCAAATGAAATATGGGAATCATATGAAGCATTAAAGGCACACATTGCAGTTTCGTGATAATTAACAGTTTTATACACAATTACTTGTTACTGTAAACAGATGAGATCAATGTCGCTCAGTGAAACCCTTTAATTTTAATGAGGTTCTGTCTCAACACATAAAACACATGGGCCCATAACAGTTAATCCTGTAACACACTTGACAAGCAGAAGGCATCGTTTATCCCTGTAGGCAAAATACTATAGTCTGGAAGAGGAAATATAAAAACATTTAAAATTACCAACTATCTACAACCAGGGAACTGGTCTTCAGTGCGAGTCTTAAAAGGCCCTTCACCAGTAACCACTCTAATGGTATCTAATAGCAAAGCAGTGCTAAGGACTATACAAAGGGTGAGTCTGAACCTTTAACTATTTATCATAGGTAAAATAGCACCAGTGATTAAGTCTGATGACAGGTGCAGAGGTAAACCCTTAAAAACTCATCTCATGAAGAAAGGGTACGGATGATTCAGGCAGTAGAGTGACTGACACCAAGTCAGGTCCTTAAACAAAGATGGAAGAAATAAATTGGAGAAAACAAAACCAGAAAACAAAATTTCAGAGCTACACCGAATCTTACATCATTTCAGATGAACAAGGGACCGACCACAAAAATCAAAAGAACACCTAAAGGTAAAAAGTGATCCCCTGAAGGATTAGGGAATTGCTAGGTCAGAAATACAAATGTGCACTAAGTATTTTTCCTTCCCATGCAAAAGCTTAAAAAATATTTAAAGATGCCCATGTTCCATACAGAGCACATCAGGACAGTGCAGAATATATGCATCCAGCTCCATCCTTTCCTTAAAAGAACAGCCACTGCCGCTTTAAGCATTCCTTACAACAAGGAAACAAACGTTCCCATAGGTCAGACCCCCTGGGCCCTTTCCGACCACTGGCCAGGCTTGCCACTACTCAGAAATCAAACCTTCCAGCGTCAGCTGCATATCTGCAACCCCTCACATCCTCACTCATGACATGAATGTTTCTGATTTTTGTACCGCAAATCATACTAATCTTACAGAGGAGTAGAGGTCAGCTTCCTGACCACACAGCCAAGGGCTGGAAGATGTACACAGACCTTGGTGATGTGCTCCCCACTAATCCACAGTTCCCTGCCATGATGGGAATGAGGGCAAGAGGGCAAGGTAGGAAACAGCAATATATCCTGATTTGCCTCCACCTCAGGAGCAGGGTTTTGAGTCACCCTATGTGGTCAACATCAGTGCAGCTCCAGGACAGGCACTTTGCTCTGTGACACACCTTCAGCAAAGGAGCTGCCTGAGGAGCACAGACTCATGTCCCCAAAGCAGAAAAGAATCCCCAGTTTAGGTCTCAAAACCTAGATTTCTCCAAATAAACAACTTTTGCAATCAGAAAAAAACTCAGGAAAGACAGGACTCCCCCTCAGGAATCCTATCAAACTGAGGATCTCCAATAAAGTCATCACGTTCACACAAGCTACAGGGACAGTCTGCAAAGTCCATTTCACAGTCATTTTATAAAATCCTACACCTACACCAAAACAAAAATCCATCCAAACAAGCAAACAAAACCCCCCAAACCTCCACAAATAATTCTTATCTCAAAACTTGCAAATATAGTACATAAATATTTGACAGATGCTTCTTTTTCACCATTAAAAGAAAACTAATTTCTGCCGTGCAATCTGTAATGGTTCAATCTTAGATGCTCTTTTCTGCTGCCCTGTGATAAAGCCTTGCCAACACTGCATCTAGAAACAGCCCTATTCTTGCCAGTTCCTACACTTGTAAGCCATCTCCCAGTGCTCTCACCCTGGCCTCAGACCAGGTCATCTGGCAGTTTCCACCTGCCAGACAAGAAGCTGGGAACTTGGCTGGATCTCTTCCTCCCCAGTGGCTTGGAAACCCACCTCAGTGCAGACCTGCTGCACAGCTATTTGTAATGCCAGTGATGAAGATGTCAGTTCCCACCTCAGCAAAACAGGAGCACACAACAGCAGAAGGTGCTGAAGCTCATGCCCAAACCCCACTGTGCCTCCTGCAGCCTTTAAAAACTGGCAACTACAGTTGTAGGCCACGTGCCTGTACCTCTCCACCTGCTCTCCATGGATTTCTGTATTTCACTTGCACAGGCAAATAGGAAGAGATCTGACTCTGTGACAGAAGGATGCCTGCAGGGACCAAGAGCCAACTATGAGACAGTTTCCCTCTGCTAAGGGTCTGCTACCCTGAGGACAAGAGACCAAGGCAAGCCCTTGGACAGCAGGAAAGGCAATTTTGGTTCCTTCATTTTTAAACTCTTCTATCCCAGCACAGAAAAGACATGAGTAAAAGAAGCAGAAGAAAAGTAACTGAGACTCCAGAGAAGCCAGCCTTGGAATAGCAGAGGAGCTTTTCATCCATAGAGACAAAACAAGACAAAGCCAGAGATTGCCTCTAGAAGATAGTCACCTGATAAATAGGTTAGGACTGAAACTGCTGAACTTTTTCAGAGGGACTTTACACTCTAGAGGTAAAGAACAACTATTATATCTCACTTATGCTGCTAATGTGTAATACCCAAGTGGAAAATATCTCTGGAAGAGATGAGCATACAAAATCACCTTTTATTGCTTGAGTACAGGATAATGCAAAAAAACCCAAAGAACAGAGAATTATCAGAATAGAAATAGCTGAAACCTGAGGGGTTTCTTCAGTGAAGGACTATTAAAATTTATTTTTTCAGTAAGGAATACAACAGTGAAGGGAGGTTACCACACTGGGAGAGAAAACACAATCTCTTGCTGAAAGCCATGAGGAACTCCAATGAATGGAATTATCTCTTCCTCATTTGTATATCCTCCACTGAACTGCTGCCACATTGGATCTGGCTCCTAGGGATGCTGCCAGAAGAGAGTAAAACCTTCCATGCCTCTATAACTAATGGGTATTGGTATTATTTAAGTAAGCAAAGGGATATAAATTTTGTTTGTGGCTTACAAAGTGTTCTTGCAATCTAGTACTGGGAAATACACGGTTGCAAAATGTTTGTTTGAAGAACAGGTAAACATGGTATGAACTGTGATAAATCAGCTCAGCTGAAAGCAGCAGAGGGCAGTGTGATTAATCTGCTGAGAATAAATCTCTGGATATTTTTCCATTCCTCATTACCACAAGACAGGCGGTGAAAGGATGGTGCTATACAACTGAGAAGGTAGCTGAAGATTCAGGAAGGAATCTCACAACAGCCTGTGTAAAGGCCTGTAACTAAGCTGATTTTTCTGGAGTCACCACATGCACATCACTCTAAAATTCACCTTAATATCAATCATAGTTGATACAGAAGGAAAACTGAACAAGCCTATTCGTTAGCCTCATCCATTCAGTTTACCTTCTGCAATGCAACCTGAAAAACAAGCCAAGCACTCCAGGGATGATGAAACCCTTAGACTTGGAAGGCAGAAACATTTAGCAGTAGCATGCAATGGAGGAAATCTAAATGCAGGTGAAAGAGCTGAAGAAAACAATCAAGAAAAGAATTGTTTTCACTTAAAAAGTGTCAGATTGTTAGGACATGCACTGACAGACGATGCACAAGCTGGCAAAAAAATAAAAAAAAAAAGAATAGGAGGAAAATAATAATGAGGAATAGGGAAGAATTCATCCAGTGTAAGATACCTTCTCTCTCGAACAGGTAGCCTACAGTTTCTTGATAGAAGGTTTCATTACATTTTCTTTGAAATATCTTTGTGTAATTTACTCATCTGATTTGCTATGACTGTCCCTAATGCACAGCACAGGAAGCTTCTTTATGATTAGAAAACAGCAACAGAAATTGAATCTAATGATTTTCGAGGACTGAAGGACTTTGAAGTAGGATCATAAGAAAATTACATGGGAAGGGAAAGGGAAAAAGAAGAGAGGCTGAGTTACCATGAAAGGCATTAATGTGTTATGTTATGTCATAAACAAATCAGAATAGTATCTGGGTTAATTAAAATTATTAAACTGAATATTCTACTAATTCAGGTTCCTAAAAAAAGGGGGGTTCTTTAAATAAAGAACTAAAAAGAGGATTTGGGTTGATAAAAAAAAAAAAAAAAAAAAAAAAAAAAAAAAAAAAAAAAAAAAAACCCTGATCATCGAACACCGATACATTTGAACAGTTTTCTTCTTTGCTTTCAGAAAACCTAATGCTGATTTTATTACAAAAGGGCCACACCTAAAGCCACCACTTTGCACTGACATACACCTGGACATTGTGAAGAAGTCCATAGTATAACTGTTAGCATGCAGATTTGTCTGGATAAAACTGGACATCTGAAACTATATTGCAACTCCATCTAAGACCAAGATCCATCTAAGACTAAGATCACACTGAACTATAACTAGAACTGTTTTTACAGTCATATGGACCTAAAAGCCACAGAATCTTAGGTAATACAGAAAAATACACCAATATCTTGTTCCAGTTGCAAGGAACTTCCTGGAAAAATACAGTATAACTGTTATGATCAGCACCCAAAGAGATTTTCTTTTGCTTGCAGATCTTGTTAGGAAAATGAATTATGAAAATAAGAAACAAATTTTACACAGATGCTATCTAGGAATATTTCACATATTTAACTACCTTTAAGTGAAGTACTTCTAGAGTGTTAACTATATTCATTCCCCTGCCACATGGTGACAAGTTTCGCCAAAATGGATGGACAGGCACAATCCAAGATATTGACCATGATGTTAAGAGAGGTTAAAAGAAATCTCAGCTTTGCAAAAGTAAAATTCTTGGATAAGAGAATTGTTGTGACTTGGTACAACTCTACAAAGGCTCCTCAGTAATATTTCACTAAATCATAATTCCCAGAAGAAGCACTTCTGAGTGAACACTTTTACGAGTGACATCACTCTGTAAGCTCGCATGTTGGTTTGGGATTTTTTCCTGACATTTCCTGAGATTATTTGGCAGGAAATATTTCTAGGATTGATATTTAATTACCTTAGTAAAAAAAGATAGTGGTAACACATAAATGAAGTACCTGTAGGCAATCTACTTGATGATTCACATGTCCTCATTAAGCCTCTCTTTCTCACTGTGAATGTGTTCTAAAGCAGCAAGATTTTACAATATTGGGGTTTTTTAAATATTCAAAGAACAAAAATTCAAATCAAAATAATTGTCTCTAAACACAATACTTGCTAAGGAATTAACTTGCATAATTATTCAGACAAAAGGCTCTTTTTTTCCATAATCTTATTTCCTGTATATCAAATGTTTATGTATGACTAAAACAAGCACATATTGAGAAGATGATTCCTGTTCTGCCTAATTACTTTGTTTCCAAAAACTGAAAAACATCCCTGAATCAAAAAGCTGCATTATTACTGTCTTAAAAAGTGAACCTTTTTTGGCTGTGAATGTTCAAAAACCTGTTTTATGAAACAGAATATAAATGCATTACCTGAAACATAAATAATGTGGGTGTTATCAAACTATTCTTCCTCTCTAAACATAGGTTCTTTAAGCCTAGTAAAAAAGAGGGATGAAAAATCAATTTTATGATTATTATTTGACATTTGTCCACAGCAGAGAGGCACCATATGATTTGACAGTCGCTGATTCTGTGCTTAGGGCTGAAAAGATGTAAAAAAGGGTGGATTTGTAGGTCAGAAATTAGCTCCCTTGCAACTGTTTCTAGAGAAGCTGGCAAAGCATATGGCCCTACTGAAATGTCTGTTCTATGCTTGGAGGCTACTGACAAATTCACATCCAAAGAGACACTTTTTCTTTTTTAGTTTAACCTAGTCTCTGCTTCAGTGCCTGGATTTTGTTCTGCTGTCACTGGGCCTAAGTAAAGATCAACCACTAAGGCTGTTGACAGACTGACAGCATTTTCCTCTGTCAATCAAGCACTTCTGGGACAAAGCTTCTGGGACAACTTCTCAAACAAAGCATCAGAGATAGCTTTAGCAGCAACAGTAAAAATGCACTGCAAAAGGAAAAAAACCTCTGTCCTTACAAGAACATACATGTTTGTAATCTGAAATACACACAATCGGATTTTACCACCAGATTTTACCCTTTTACTGGGTTCAAAAACAGCACTCTGTAGTCTTTGTAGCCAACCATTGCAAACTTGAAGGTATTATCCAACATGCACACATTAAACAGAAACAACCCTTCAAAATATAAAGTCTTTTCTAAGAGTGCCATACCCTGCCTCCTTCTCATCACCCATCCCCACCTGAACACTGCACAAGAACTGAGTTGTTAAAAATTCTCAGACGACTCAACAACCACCTTCTGCACGGAAATCGAGCATCTTAAATCTGCAGCATGGTCAAAATTCCTGCTGAACAACTGGCGTGAATCGCCTTCTCTCACCTACAGACTGTCACCAGCCCGTGCAACAGACGAGGGAGGTTTCAGCCGTGCGTGAAAAGCATCAGGTACAGACACAACAGGTTACTGGAGCAGGGAAAAATAGCCGTACCCTGCGAGTAATGCATGTGCGGAAGATCAGCTTAATAGCAACGTATTCTTATATATTCAACCTCCAAATAACCGCAAGGTTCTTTCGACTTACGATGCTTCTACGGCACAGAGCATCCCATGTAGGTGAATTAAACGGCATTTGAGGGTGGGGGCGAAGACAGGGGTTTCGGGCATCTCAGGGAACCGTCAAACTTTTCCGACGGCGGTGACCAAAGTTGAAGGACGGGGAGCCCCGGCAGCCCCGCCGCCCTGCCCCGCGCCCCCGCCCCGCCGCAGCCCCGGCCGAGCCCCGCGGTACCTGCGCTGCCGCCGCGGGCAGGGGGTTGTCCAGCAGCTCCATCTGCACCTCCTGCGCCGGGCTGGGAGGCGATTTGGACATGTCGCTCTGGACCATTGGCGGGGACAGCGGGTGGCTGGGCGCCGAGCCCCTCGGCGGGATAGAGCCGAGCCGAGCCGAGCCGAGCCGAGCCGAGCCGAGCCGAGCCGAGCCGAGCCGAGCCGAGCCGAGCCGAGCCGAGCCGAGCCGGGGCGGCGGGCGCCGCTCAGCGCCCGGCCATGCCGAGGAGCGAGCGGGCGGCCCTGCCCAGCCCGGCTCTGCTGCGCTCCGCTCTGCTCTGCCCTACCCTGCCCTGCCCAGCCCTGCCTGCTGCCGGCGGGGAGCGCTCGGCGCCGGGGACGGGGCAGCGCCGGCGGCGGGCGCGGGGGAGGGCAGGGGGCGGTGCGTGGGGAAGAGGGAAAGTGACAGCGAGCATCTCCCTCCGGCAGCGCCGGGCGGGGGCGGCGCCGGGATCCGTGCCGGGATCCGCGCCGGCCCAACCCGAACGCGGCCGGGCGGCGAGCAGCAAAGTTGGGGCTGTGGACCGGGGTATGGGGGTGCAGTCAGGCTCTGCTTTTCCCTTAGCCCCGCCGGACATCTCGACCCTGGCCGCGCGGCATCGCCTGCCTCAGCCCCCATCGGCTAAGACCTGTGGTTTTAGTGAGCTATCCGGCACTTCGGCAGAGAAAGTTCCATAGGTCTCTCGTGTCGATGGGGCTTTTGCCTGTACTTGGAGGTTCCTGTGCACATATCAACAAGCGATGAGTGAGATGAAGCCCACTGTCTAATTTTATATAACCTGTAGCTGCACAATCTCAATCGTGCTATCAGGCAGCCCACTGGAGGATTTTGAATGACCTGTTCGAAACCTGATCTGGGAAAATCACCCTCCACCCCTGAGATGAACTGTCATTCCTTACGACAGATCATTTTATGACAGCCGACCTAATGGCTGTCCTGATACAGACCAAACCCTGTGAAGCCCACAAGAGGCTGATACCTTTCTTTCACACGATGGGACCAAGCCATGCCCCGTGCAGCACGAGAGGGAAACTTCTGTTTTCAGAATCACTTTGTGATGGTTTCTGAAATTTCTTATCAGCTGCTTGTAAACCATGAAAACTAAGTCTAGAAACTGACTGGCCTAATGTCACACACTTAAAATCACAGCCATTACTAAAAGCAATAAAAGTCACTTTCAGGAAAAGAAGCCAGCAAACCAAAGCCAGCACAAAAGCCAGATCAAGTTCAAAAAGTACTTTCAAGATTTGTCTAGATTGCATAGTTGATTTATTTCGTTTGTCGTAAGAGCTTATAAGCTTCCTTTCTGAATTAGCTGACTCCTATGGATTTTCTCATAAGAATAGTGAAAACCTTACAGGAACTGCCCATTTTTTTTGTGAAGGAATTAGCTTACTCTGCAAGAGGAAGTGCTCTGAGGTTTGAAGAACTTTCACTTGCCCAAAAAGTTTCATATTTATTTTGAAGACATTTTAAAATTATTTTCTAGAATTTTTAAGGTGTTGTGCATGACAAAAAAGAACTTTAATTTAAAGTGAAAAGTGTGGGGTTTATTGCTTAACTTTCATTCAAGTGACTCAATAGAGATGCTCAACAATCTTGAAACTATACAAACGCTGGAGCCTGGATGCTTCCAGATGTTTTTCAAGTGGTTACCACCAGAAAGATATTTTCTTTTTAGACATTTGGTGTGAAAAATGCATACTTCACCCTTTAACAGAGGCCTTGAAGTAGTTGTTTCAGTGACACTTACAAATTAGATTGTTTAAATGGAATTACTTTTTGTGACCATCATCATTATTAAGGAATTTACTGTAAAACCTTAACCCAGTATTCATGTTAGTGATTGCTGGATGGCATATTGTTATTGAAAGATGTTGTCTTTGAATTTCTAACAGCTTTATAGCTTTGGAACAATTTATCCTTGTGTTTTGAGCCATGCTCTAGGAAAGGCACTTGATGATCCACCATGATTCAGTACATTTACTTGGTAGATTTTCAGGCATCTGCCAGGGATTGCCTGTTCTGTCTCACACGGAGGAGGGAGTGGAAGTCACTTTATCATGTAACAGTGGCCCTTCATATTGCTTTCTGGATTTTCCCTTTGTAAAGAGCATGTAAGTAAGAGCATTTTTTTAAGTATACCATCCTTCTGTAAGAGTAGTAGTGATCGTTTTTGAAACATGACAGTTTCTAAAACCATAAATTGTGAATCTGGATCAAAACAGTATTTCTACACTCTTATAAATTAGAGCTTCAATATGTCAATTGAAGTTCATTTTTTGTGTGCTCTGTCATATATTTTATGATTAATTTGTCTTTTTTTTTCCTTTCCATTATAAAAATATAATGGTAATGATTTTGCTCATTTATGTACATACATATAGGGTCTATAGAAAGCAAAGACTCAGGAAAGAAGTTACACACACACACACAAATAACATCTGAATTTTTAGAAAGTTTATTTGGGTTTTCTTTCTGCGGAAAAGTAGTCTACATTACTGTTCCTTAGCAGCAGTTATCATTCATTGCCTTGATGAAATGAGTGGCTAGAAGATTAGCATAGAAGAATAATTGTGAGTATTTTATTCTGCTTCACCCCTTTTTGTTTAGCAATTAATCCAAGTTCTCTAACCTTGAAATGTGCAATGAAAATCCTTCAGCTGAACACATATGCATGTAGTCATCCCTCTGCATGCTGTTTTTGGCCACATCTGCTCCAGGATAAGGGTCAATGTGTAAAAACAATGTGCAGAGATTCTAAATTGCTTGTTCTTTCTCAAGGGGAAAAGCAACCTGGTACACCTAACCCCTTCTCAGCAGAAAACCACACTGCTGCATTTATTTACACTTTCATCTGCAACAGAGAGGTGTTGTGCATGCTTATTTGGATTTTTATAAACATGTAAATGTTAGAAAACCAGAAGAAAACACAAGCTGTTTTGTTCATAGGGCTTTTAAAAAAAACAAAACAAAACCAAACCAAAAGCTTAGGCTGACAAATAAGATAACCTGATTTGGGTGCCAAAAATAGCTGGGTTTTTTTGCATGACAGTTTAGATGTTCTTTTAATGCAAGGAAGGCTGTATTACTTTGTATATTTAATTGTTCTTTACCACCAGTATAAGAAAGTGGTGTCAGCATCATCTCCTGACTTTTGTGTCCATGTATGGCAAGTACATGTTTTGTTTAGCCTATAACTATCGCCTAAATGTGCAAAAATAGGCCAAGGAGGGTTGGCTGAAATTTGTGCAAATGCAGGTAAAAGCTAATAACTTAGACCCAAGGGACTTCATTAGAAACTTGCACGAATACAGACCACTGAACTTACAATTATTCTTAGTGAAACTAATAAAATGCTCGTAACTGAGCATATGTTTAAAGCCCTGATATAGAGAATTTTTTTAGGACTTTCAGTTAAAAAAACAATGCTAGTCACCGATTAGTCTGTGCCACCTCCTGCCTAAAATGAATTGTAGCCAGAAATTCAATATTGTGAAAAAAAGAATTCACTTGATTACCTGGTTTTAATATCTCAAAACAGAAATAGTTCATCTTCTGCAGTGATAAACTGGAACCTGCCTGTCACAAGTCCAAATTGAAGGGATTCCTCTTATTTTAGTACCTTATCTTTCACACAAGTCTGAACAAAACCACTGCAGACAGGCTCACTTTTGAATCTGTTATCAGTCTGTATCAGAGCACACCACCACCTGGCTGGATTTAATGAACTGATCCATTCTCCCAGCTCATGTTCATTATGTTTTATTCTTGGATATAGGTGCCACGCACCCAAGAAAGCCTTGATTGATGCTGTTGCAATGTATTCAGGAGAAGAAAGGATTGGAAGGAGGAAGGTTTCCACATGATGGAAGATAGAAGCAATATATAAACACTGGCAAAAATGCTTTTAATGCACAGAAAGGCTCGCAATACTTGAAAAAGCCACAACACCTACTAAGCACATATTTTCAGCCCTTTGCAAAACGTGACCAAAAAAGGCACGCTCCCGCTCGCAAGCTGTTCACTTTGCGAGAGGCAAATTTGCTGTCGATGGGTTGTATACAAAGTTCATGTTTGATTAAGCACTTCTGCAGAAGTTGCTGGTTTCAGTTGATATTTTCTTTGCTTTTTCTTTGCTCTCCTGTCATAACTGAGACTGCATATCTCCTTTTGTATCCCCAGTCCTTACCAACTATGGTGTTCCTATTTATAGCATCATTTTTCTCTTATTAAATACTTGAATCACAAGAGCACAAAAAGGCTTTATAGCATTCTCACCCACAAATATGCTCAGCCCATGTGAGTTACTGACATTAGAGACAGATTTTAATAGATTGTGTGTGGCCTGTGTCCAAGGACAGCATCCGAGCACTCCACAGCTCCTTGAGGATGGCCTTTCTTTCACCCTTCATTGAGCCCTGTGCTCAGTTTGGGCTTCTCTGCTTTTGGGTAGGTTTTGTTTTGTTGGGGGTTTTTTTGTGTTTTTTTTTCAACCCAACAATCATTTATTTGTGGCATCGAGGCAAAACTTCATTCAGAATAAATGGTGTAAGAAAAGACAGTGGCAACCTCTAGTCAGTGTGAGGATTGCAAAACCATCAATGTGGTTGACAGTTAACTCATCATTACCAAGGCTGCTGGCAGAGTTAATATGTCTGAGAGTATTGAAATTCTTTGCCAATTTATACATGCACAGATCTGAAGCGCAAATCGATGATGGCACCACTCCACATTGCCATCAAGTCAGTTTTAACAGTGAGCATTTGCCAGATGTCATCTCCCTCCCTCCTTGCCTTGGCTGCGCTAATCTGATCCTCCAGGGCACACCACTTGGCTCTTGGAGCAGGAGGTACTCCACTCAAGAACTAAAGGTAAAATGTAGCAGAAAATTAATTACCTTTCCATAGGGTAAATCTGCTGCTTTATCTCCATGAGCCATCCTACCATGAAGGCTGAGTAGTGCAACTGCCAGGGTGAAAGGGGAAGGAGAGACAGCAGGGATACACAACTCGGAGCAGGGCTGAAAAATTCCTTCCTGGCAGCACACCAACCCTTAAGGCAGCCTAGCTATAAACATCAAACTGCAAAGGCTTGGTTTTGAGAACATTACTGCAGAATAATGCTGATTTGATTTCAGAAAAGTAATTTTTGGGAAGTACTTTGAGTTTATGCAGCTAAAGGAGTCAAGGAAAGACAAGTCTTCAAGCTTTTGTTTGTTCCTCCTTTTTTTCACATATTGCTAAGCCTCTTTTACTCAACTTTCACCCAGTCTTTACCAAAACTGAAGTTCTTACTTTGTAAAAAATAAGATTTTTTACAAAAATGATTTTCAATAAAGCACCCTTCAAGTTTTATAAGAAAAATAATTCTGAGAAATATAATATCAGCAGTCACGTAAATACTGTGATGTAAGTGCTATAATAGCCACAGTCAATTAATTGCCATCAAAACCAACTTATCTATTTCCAGACAAAATTTTTCAAGGAAAACCTTTGTGCCCCTAAAACATGAAATGGTGCATTTCATTTACCTTCACATGAAGTTCCACCATCTTCTCTGACTTCATGCTGCCCTGAATTTTATTGAGATAACTATCCTTGAAGTGTCCTTCAAAAACCTAAAAACCAGTTAGCACTGATATAATAATTTTCTATTGTAACATTGCAACGGCATCCCATCTAACTTCTCTGGAAAAAAATGCCAAAAGCCTAATAGCAGCATTTTGATCCCAGTCATGTGTAAAGAAGAAAACAGTGGCAAGTATCAGTCAAGTGTACTATACATTACATTTTGAAAGTAAATATTGTTTTATATTATTTTGAAGACATGTATTTTAAAATACACCCTCAAATACTTCCTATGACAAGTTTCTCAAATCTGTTTGATTTCCTTATATCTTTACATGCTAAGAAAGTAATTTTCCCTTCAAATTTGCACTGGTCTGTTTTGTAGAAGGAATCTCTTGAAATGGGCATACCTTTTTTAAAAAAATTTTCTTCATGATGGAATTACACTTATTAAAAAAATAGGAAAGGATCAACTTCTAAAATCACATATCTATTAAAAGCAACAGGTAATGTTTTGGTATCCAAGCCTGTGCCACCCAAGACTTTAAAAATCAAACCACTCTGTACTACTCCAGTGGGGAGGGCAGGAGCTGCTGCTCCTGGTGAAAGCCGTGGTGAAATACATCCATGTTCAATCTTGGGTTAGTTGCCTGAATGCATATTTCTGAAAAAGACAGCAAAGCAAGTGAGGAAGCATCTCTCCTTCAAGGAGGGCATTTCAGGCCATCAGTGATCTCACAAGGCATCCATAAAAAAACCCAAATATTCAGTAGTACTTAAAACAATCCGTTAACAGGAAATCTGATCAGAACTGCTTTTCCTTATGGCACCCGTGAAACTCTGTGATCACTCAAGACCACAATTAGTGACAGACTGCATCAGCTCTGGTGTGCCATCTGAAGTCTGCCCAGGTGAATTCAATAGGCAGAGGCAGCTCCATGGCAACAAATACTAAAGAAACATTGTTAGCCAGAGACCAAATTCTGCAAAGATACGTGGAGTGCATTCTAGCACAACAGGAAGAAAAATACATTTCAAAGAGTGATAATGAGCAAAGCCTTAAAAAATTTCCTCCTCAAGAAAAGCAACAGATCATGGTCTTTGGTAATTAGCCATAAAGGAGGTTTTTTGGTAATTAGCCATAAAGGATTTTTCCTGAGAACAAAATAAATTCCGGATGAGATTTTACAGCCTTTGTTTGGACAATATTCAAATAAATTTCAAGCAGTTGTTTTGTTTCCTTTTTTTTTTCCCCTGGTATAATTATAATTAGTGGTCATCTCTTTATTCACTCAGATCTCAGGAAGTCCTGCAATCTTTTCATGACCATCTGAAGATAGAAGCATCAAAAAAGAGAACCATTCCTGTTCAGCTATTACTTAAGCCCTAGGCTTCCAAGATTTGTGAATGAGCTGTATATCAGGGTACCAAAAGGAGTCTTGAAAATCATTCATGGACATATAGCTTCATTAGTTTCACAGAACCCTTCGTGAGTTACAAAGTGCTCTACACTGGTTTTTGACTGGATGCCAGAATCCCAAATATGATTTCTCACGTATTGGACATATTTCAGTACGGCTTATAAACACTAACACAATTCTTACTTCATGCAAGTTTTTTTCTAGCACTTTATACACAGTAATTCAATATTTACTGTAGTAAATCTGTTTATATCTTCTGAATGTTCATCTACTATTCAATACAAAGAAAAACCCTGTGATTTCCTTTCTGAAGGCTGACACAAAACATTTAGAATAGCTCGAACAGGTGGAAAAAGACAACACTGTGTATTAAAGTAAGTCTCTTAACAACAGAATAACATATAGGTGAATGGCTGCTTGCATAAGTAGTATGGAAAATGTCATAAATATTACTTACCAGCATGAATCCCTGAGCTCTGCATGTTGGGTCACTGTGGGGTTGCTTCTTTGAGAAAAATCTCAGTTGCATGCTTTTACAAAAAACAATTCTGTTTTATTTAGTTGTGCTATATATGTCATCCAGCATAAAGGAAACAATGACAGTAAACACAGTGAGATAGTCAGAACCAAAATTTTAGGTGTTTGTAGCCAAACTATTGTTCATGAATCAACTCCTGAACTCCTGCTGTTTCAAAACCAGAATACCAATTTAAAACAAGATTAATTCCTGATTCTCACTCATATGTTGAGTGTAATAATTGTCTAAACAGTAGCCATTGCTGAAGCAGAAATGTCCTAAAGCAGCAAAGAGGCCAGCTGAATGGGGTCATCCACTCAGCAATTCTAACTTTCATTTACTGTGTAGTTTCTTCTGGAAGAAGCATTAGTGTGTTTTCAGTGTTTGTTCAGCCATTAGTGTAAAGTAAATGGGCTTTTACTAGGAAATTTTGATAGACTAAGTGGTTTTTTTTTCTTTTTGGTGGGTTTGGTTTTGGGGTTTTTTTTCCCCTAAATAAACAAGGTTAAAGTTGTAATAAGGGCTTTTACGTGTATTTTTATCAATTTGCAATGAAAACAGAGTGCATACCAAAGTATTTACATGAAGATCACGTAGAAGAAAGAAATTTGTTATATCCTCCTTGCTCTGAGAGTTCAAAAACAGGTTAGGTGCTGCTCATAAGTGCTCTTCCACACTGCAGTTCAGATCACTAGGTAGCTGGGTGTCTGCTCTGCTTTTCTTGGATTGCACATATGCTGTTGTGCAACAAGCCTATAAACTCTTTTTAATTAGCATTCATGTTGCTGTTTGCCACTGCAATGAAAGTTCATTTACACAATCTACTATAGTGTCTATGTATAATTTTCATGTGCATAGCTACAGTCTACATGTTGTAAGAAAATTCAACACTGCTTTGTATTTGTTACCATGCTTCAATTAGAAAGGAAAAAAAAACAACTCCAAGGTGTCTTTCTTGCACAAATATGTGTTCCAATACATTTAATACTGTCATTATTCTGAATGTCTTGCAGAATTAGTAATTTTGCAAAATGGTTTGCATTGTATAATTTGAATACTTTTTCTTTTTCTTCTAACATTTTAAAATGTAATGTTGATTAGAAATAATAGTATAATTAACCAGGGAAATTTTAACTTGCAGGTCAGGAAAAAGAAATACAGGACAGTTCAGTGTTTCCAAGGTGAGACTGCCCTATTTTTGGCTTTTTAACCAAAACAGGCATTGGATTAATTAAGATGCTCTTTAAGAACAGGAATCAAATCTCAAGATATTTTGAACTTCTTGGAATATTCAACCATCTGACTAAAAATTAATATTTACCCTTCATTCCTTTTCCTATCAAAATATGTGTTCAGAATAGAGATCATTCGTGATCATAGAATCACAGAATTACAGACCAGTTTGGGTTGGAAGGGACATTTAAAGCTCATCTATCTAGCCCAGTCCCCTGCAATGAGCAGAAATATCCTCAACTATATTAGGTTGCTCAGAGGCCTCTCTAATCTGACTTTGAATGTTTTTAGGGATGGCACATCCCCTGGCATGGTCACAGGAACTTCCTGACAGATATATATTGTGGATATAAGCATCCTTATAGGAGTTTCTTAGGGAGAAAAAGTTGCCTACTCTTTGGTCCCAGGTGCAACTTGAAAGAGAAATACAAATCCATTGAGTTTAGTGCCTTTAAGATCACTTGCCATCCCAGGAGGGTTTTTCAGGTTTGCTTTTTACTTCTCCTGAACGTCAGTTCAGATCCCATTTTATAAGAGTAATCCTATTTTTAGATCAGACCTTACAGTTTAGAAGTAGCTAGAAAATTCAGAGATACTACACAACATGTTTTAGAGAAAATCTAAACTTGTTGAATCAAACTAAACAAGCTCAATTCCAAACAGAAAAACATGACAAAAAGTATTGAAAACACAATTGGTAAACCTGATCTGACACACCTTAAAATGACCTTTTTTGGCTGTTGGGTAATTAAACAGATATCAGATTACAAACCAAAATATCCTTAAAACCAGAAACAAACACTCAGTGAAGTAACTGTTTGCTCAGTTGGTCTGTACATACAACTTTTTTTTTTAATGATGAGCAACATAAATATTAAAAAGGTAACTGGTTATAAATGTAACATACAAGTATGAAAACTGTAAATGCAAAGTGTTTTAAAATAATTCCATTAACAGAAAAAAAAAATCTTTTAAAAAATGTCCAGGAGGTAAAATGTTGTATTGCAACCTAGCAGTGAAATGGAACATTTGGCATTCGCAAACACTTCCACATCTTCCTTACTAAACACATACTTCAGTAGGGAAAGCACTGAAGAACAACTTAGGTATTATATGAGAATGTAGTTTGATTATATTTTCACAGCTCAGAGAGTTAGAAGTAGCATTGTTTTACATTCAGTTAATTATCAGACTGGGAGCTGTTTGCAATGAGTGTATAGCATCAGTTTATTACAAAACAAAACATCCTTCCACTCCAAACCAAAATGAAGTCTTTCAAGGCTTAGTATCTTATAATTACTTGTTGCTACCACTCTTATCCCCCAGAAAAGTGGAATCAAACATTTTTGGAATAATTCAGTGCAATTACTTTATAAGTGGGTTTAGCATCTGTGCAAAAATAAGGAGGTCTAGATTTGATTGACCAATTATTTTGACAAAAGTATATAGTAAACCCTACTTGTAATCCTTAGCACAGGTTCATCTGTCTGTGATCCAAGGCCAAGTCTGGGGAAAAAGGGAGGGAGGGAGGGGGAAGGGGGAGGGGGAAGGGAAAAGGGGGAAGGGGGAAGGGGGAGGGGGAAGGGAGGGGGAGGGGAGGGGAGGGGAGGGGAGGGGAGGGGGAGGGGAGGGGAGGGGAGGGGAGGGGAGGGGAGGGGAGGGGAGGGGAGGGGAGGGGGAGGGAGGGGAGGGGAGGGAGGGGAGGGGAGGGGAGGGGAGGGAGAGGAGAGGAGAGGAGAGGAGAGGAGAGGAGAGAGGAGAGGAGAGGGAGGAGAGGAGAGGAGAGGAGAGGAGAGGAGAGGAGAGGAGAGGAGAGGAGAGGAGAGGAGAGGAGAGGAGAGGAGAGGAGAGGAGAGGAGAGAGAGAGAGGAGAGGAGGAGAGGAGAGGAGAGGAGAGGAGAGGAGAGGAGAGGAGAGGAGAGGAGAGCGAGAGGAGAGGAGAGGAAAGGAAAGGAAAGGAAGGAAAGGAAAGGAAAGGAAAGGAAGAAGGAAAGGAAAGGAAAGGAAAGGAAAGGAAGGAAAGGAAAGGAAAGGAAAGGAAAGGAAAAGGAAAGGAAGAGGAAAGGAAAGGAAAGGAAAGGAAAGGAAA